>NC_137467.1:50709743-56604157 GCF_964235325.1 Thermobia domestica
GTGATCACAATGAAGTTCCCGGTTCTCAAGATTCCTTACAGAACCGTACCCCTTCCACTAATTTGCTTCATGTTCTTACTCAATTTGGTCTCGTGGATGTTTGGCGTCATTTTCACCCTCACGACCCGGGTTATACGTATGTTCATTCTCAAGGAGCATCTCGCATCGATGCTTTTTTCATCTCTGCATCCTTGCTTCCTCATGTTCAAAGCATAGAACTGGTCCCAGTCTGTTTTTTCTGATCATCATTCTGTTATTTTAACTATTAATTTACCTGTAACACAATATCTACGAAAATCTTTTTTTTTGGCATCTTAATACTAGTATTTTGTCTGATCCATCCTTTCAAGCACTTCTTCGACAACAATGGAATGAAATAAGTAAGCAATCTTTACGTAAGCGTAACATTATGCAGTGGTGGGACTCTCGGGGTAAACCTACCCTTAGACGTCTCTGTCGAGACTATTGTCGTGAGCGAAGTAAAAACTTTCATGAACAGTATAATTATTATTACCGACTTTTGCATGAGTACCATCTTGCTTCTCAACAAGGGGCTCCTGTTTTATCACAAATTAAACAGGTGAAAGCTTTTCTGTTATCATTACATCGCACCAAGTTATCCGGTATTAGTGTGAGGAGTAAACTTATTTCGAGTCAGCCCACTGAATCTCCCGGTCTGGTTCAAGTAACTGCTGAAAGACGTCAGGGCAAACAACGGCTAATCGGTAAGATTCAAGATGAGGAGGGTCGTTTATGGTTGGGAACCAATGTTGCTCCTTGTTTTACCCGTTATTATACCCGTCTTTATAGCCGACATCCTTCTTCTCCGTGCCCTGATGATTTGTTTTCTGAGTTGACTCCCTTAGAACCTGCAGCTCAAGATGTTTTAAATGCCCCTTTTACTGAAAATGAAATCAAGCATGTTATAATGACCACGCCAAAACATAAATCTAGTGGTGTGGATGGATTTCCTTATGAATTTTATCAAACTTTTGCTGATATTTTTATTCCTTTTTTTACCGAACTTTTTAATGATTTTCGTGTCAACTTACGTTTAGGGACCTCTCTTACGCATAGTATTATCGTTTTACTTCCGAAGCAGTCTCGGTCCCCTTGTGTCACTCAGTACCGGCCTATAAGTCTTACTTGCTGTGATTATAAACTTTTAACCAAGGTTCTTGCCTTTCGTTTACGTAATTTCCTCCCAAATATTTTACATTTTGCCCAATTTGGTCATGATGTCCAACACCCCCTATATTTGGCACTAGCAAATATTCGTGACACCATCGCTTTTTTGAGCGTTATCCCACTCGCGCCACAGCAATATTAAGTACTGACTTTTCCCAGGCCTTTGATAAAATTGATCATGACTATCTATTTCGTATTTTGGAAGCATTACATTTGGGCACCAGTTATTTTAATATGCTCCGTGCTCTTTATCGAGATCGTACGGCACAATTGAAACTTAATGGAGCGCTTACTTCTTCATTTCGGCTTGAACGTGGTCTAATCCAAGGGTGTCCTTTGTCCACCCTTTTGTATAGCATTGCAGTTATGCCTTTTATTAGTAAAATTTATCGTGAAATTGATGGCATTTGTCTTAATAAGGCGGTTCTCAAACTACAAACGTACGTTGATGATTTTAGCTTCTTTTTTCATTCTCAAAGTGACCTTGATACGATTCAACATAATTTGCACTTATTTAGTCAAGCCTCAGGTGCGACCCTCAATGTTAAGAAAACCAAATTGTTATGCCTTTCCGACCAAGCACATACGTCTTTTGTTTCCCCCTTCACATCTGTTTCTTGTCATAAAATTCTTGGTATTACCTGGTATCCATCCGTTAAACATACCATATCGGTAAATTATAATCTTATTGTTTCTAAGTTGGTTACTTTATTCTATCAACATAAAACAAGAAATCTTACCCTTTTTGAACGTGCCACTTTTATTCAGGTTTATGCTCTTAGTCTTTTATATTTTATTATGCAACTTTTCCCGCCCTCGGTTGCTATTCTTAACAAAGTAAACAAACATATGTTATATTTTCTTTGGTATCAACATACTCTTCGGGTAAATCGCCAAGTAGTTTGCAGTCGACCTTCTGTTGGAGGCCTTGGTATCAAGGACATTGCTTTACAGGCCAGATGTCTTTTTCTTCATAGAACCTGTAAACTGCTTTGTGTTTTTAGCAATTCCTTTTCGTCACAATACATCATGCGCTGCCTGAGTCACGTGACGCTTACTGCTCCTGTCTCCGTTCATGGATGGTCACAGACCTATCCTTATTTAAAAACGGTAGTTCTCGATATTGCATATGGCCTTATCGCACGGGCTCGGCTTGAAGATATGACCGTTTCACAATTATATCAATATTATGCTTCTCCCTCTTGCGTTCCGCTTATAGTACGTAAATTTCCTAATAATAACTGGCCTCAAATTTGGCGTAACATTGGTTCCCCAGTTTTATCTTCCCCCTTACGTTCGCTTTGGTATTTATTGGTGCATAACTTATTTTTAACAAATGCACGAGCTTATACGCTGGGCATCTCCCCTGCTTCCCTCTGTCACATTTGTGGACAAACTGATACCCTCTCACATCGTCTTCATACCTGTACTAGGATATACCCTCTTTGGCAAAAATATACTCAGATTCTTGCCAGAATCCTTCGCACTAGTACCGACTATATAACTTGTGACAATATGATTTTGCGCCCCGATTTTGTTTTCTTCCCTCCAGTTAAACATAATTTTGTTGTGTGGTTGACAATTACAACGGCTGATCTCTTTCTTCATCTTTCTACGGATTTCTCCCCGGATTTATACATTTCTTGGTTATCTTATTCTCTTTTGCGTATACCTGTTCCCCAACGTCATCGCTGGTTTGCTCAGTATTATCAGGCGATCTATTAATTTTTTTTTGTTCTAACTACTGGTATGTTTATTTTTTGTATTTCTTGTTATTAGTTGCATTTTTCTAATTGTTATTACTGTAACTATTATGTAAGTGCTCAATAAATACTATTAATAAAAAAAAAGTGGTCTAAGGCGTTCGGCTTATAAAGCACCATTCGAACTAAGTTCGAGTCCCAGCCGGGTACAGCACTTCTTCTTCTCTTTTTTTTCACCTGTTCTCGATGTTTCTGTCTGTGTTCTTGTCGTATTCGATTAAACAGAATTTCGAATAGACACCAATATATATGATAAATAAGCATTTTTTTTGTGAATCTGCACTCGTACAATATACATTTTCGAGATTTTGATTTTGGAAATGAAGTGTATATAATATTGAATAGTAAAAATAGTAAAGTAAAAAAAATATTTGTATAAATATTGATTAATTAATTAGAGTTATACATGGCTTTCCAATCAGGATTATATAGAGAGGACTTACTTCTAAGTGCAATTCGAAAACAAATATTTGAGTTTTAATCTGACCCAAAGTTGGTAACTTACAGGATAATTTATACATGATTGGTATTGTAATTTTTATGCTTTTATCATAATCCTCTATAAGTTATGATTTTACCAATTCAAAATGTAGAACTAGAAACAAGTATAATATTATATTTGTTACGAAAAGCTTTTAAGCAATGATGCTTTCAGGACGTGATCTGAGGGAGAATTTGAGACTCCTCTCGAGCTAAGAAATTTCCGCCTTCAGGACCATATATTCGATCGTGCTCAATGTGGACTACCAATGTTTGCCCTCTACCCGCATATTGAAATTCCCCCCGAGGATAATTTTCTGAAGTCACCACTGTTTATAAATAGTTTTTCGATACAAATCAGAGGATAATGGAGTAGTGAGTATACTTCATTTTTTCTTTTAGCTATGGATTTAAGATTCGCAATTCATATAATGTTCCGTTCTAATCGAATTTGAAACAAAAGAAGTTTTCAATGAGTTACTCAAAGAAATATTTTCAGCCTCCGGATGAAAATAGGAAGACACTTAAAAAAGAAACAACTTGCTACCGGGTTTGAACACACAAACATGTGATTGATAGTGTATCGACTCAAACCACTCGACCGTTTTGTATGCCTTTGCACATCTTCTTTTGCCTTTTATGAAAGCAGTTTACTGTTCCATACTCGCTTTTGTTTATTCCGATACGACTATGAGTTCTCAGTAAATATTTGGACGTTATAGCTCTTGCAATGTATAAAGGTATTTTTAGAATAAATCACAATCGATATTATGTCCTAATAACATACGTAAAACAGGTTGAATTCGTGAAATGATTGAGGTTGGAGTGAGCGTAAATGTTTTCATAGTTAGGAGCCTGGATATGCAAACCCGCTTAACGTGGGGATTTAATTTTGTGAAATTTGGTACGTACCTCTGAAATAGTGGGTACTGTATTTAGAGTGTAGGCACAGCCTAATAAAAGGATGATTATTTATTTTAATTCAACTTCATGCATCTAAAATGTAATTTGTAATTCTTCACTTTATTGAAATATTTTTTTAAATAGTGAAAACCCAATTAAACTGTTATAGTAAGTATATACCGGTATTCCCCATTTTGATCCTTGCTAAAAAAAAATAATAATAATAATTAATATTGGAGAATTAAAGTTCATAAATATTTGTATAACACTCAAAATAAAAGACTGTTGTATGCAACCTCATAAGGATGAATTTGTTTTAAAAATCAAATAACATCACAGTTACCTTTCGTAATTATAATGAATGGTTTTACAGTAATATGCTAAATGTGTTAAATGTATAATAAATAGAAGTACCCAAAACTTTTCATATGGGTGTGTGTGAAAGTAATTAAAGCCAATCTGCCCTTTTATTCTAACATTTTATTTTTACGTTTTATTGGGTTTTCAGCACTTAAGAAAAGAAAAAGTTATTTCGGTAAATTGAAAAATTACAGGTAACATTTTAAGAATATATAACAATTGAGGGAAAAAATATCATATAAGTGTGCGCTAGTACATCCAATATATACCCGCATCATTCGGTCCCTTGAATTTTGTTCGTCTCATCAGAATTTTCCCTTGATTTTGTCCCCGCCCTCCTTAATACAGCCATTATATACATGAATTCCAATCTGCATAAAAACACTCTAGGAGTCTAACATTGAAAGATGGGATAAGATCATTGAAAATATTTTCTACAAAGTGCTGGAGGGCCTTTACGCAGAACGGGAATGAATCTGCGTAGTGTACGCGCCTTTTCCACTACAAACCCAGGTTCGAGTCCCAGTGGAAGCTCAAGTGGTTCGAATCTCACTCTAATCTGTTGGCCTACGTCGTACCATATAGTCTTCTTGCTGAAAGAGACACTAAACCCTAATAAAATAAAATTAAACACTAATGCTCTTATATTAGCAAAGTAGACTATGCCCGCCTCGTCTCCATTGGAACAACTTGCTGGCTACACT
Organism: Thermobia domestica; assembly: GCF_964235325.1. NCBI lineage: Eukaryota > Metazoa > Arthropoda > Insecta > Zygentoma > Lepismatidae > Thermobia > Thermobia domestica. The sequence goes on from NC_137467.1 coordinate 50,715,142, forward strand.
GCTCAATATAGAGGTAATACTACTTGAAAACACTTACCTACAACATCATCTCTATTCCTCCTCAATCTTTAAAATTTCCTCCAAACATATTTTCAATGAATTGCTCGTTTTCTTTAAATCTTTCTGATTTTGCATTTACACTTTCTGATGCATTTACAACTGGATATGTTTTACACTTTTAATACTGAAGTACAAAATCACAAGTGCACTCCGATGCAAACCACAATCTTTAAATGAACAATGCACTCCGTGTGGAAAACCTCGAGGAATTATAATTTTATCAAAACAACTACGGCCTTGCGAAAATATTGTACACACTTTCTCATATTTAAGCCTCTTTTGCTGTTTAATTTGTCATTAGATTTTTCTTCTCTTGTCTATAATAACCAAGGTTGATATTTTTTTTAAAGGGAAAAGTAAACACATTTCTCTGGTCGGTTAAACAGTTGGAACTAGATTTATTTCAGTTCTCAGATCTAATTTCCCAAGAAAGAGAAATAAGGAGATTGAAAGGCCAAGTAGCTAGTTAAATGTAACTTTTAATAACTTCACAATCTTTTATTTGTCGTCTCAGTTTATTTGTAGATCATGATGCAAAGTCTATGTTGAATAAGTCCATTAGTTTTTTTTTACTCAGTCTTTTATCTGGTTGCAACACAATACAATAAAACATCTAAATAACTGACACTGTTAAGATATGAATTTTTATCAGTAAACGAGATCTGGTTACAATACAATACAATAAAACATCTAAATAACTGACACTGTTAAGGTATGAATTTTTATCAGTAAACGAGATCTGGTTACAATACAATACAATAAAACATCTAAATAACTGACACTGTTAAGGTATGAATTTTTATCAGTAAACGAGATCTCTGTTAGAGAGAAGATATATGATGAAGATTCAGGGAGCGCACCCACGCGGAGAGTACACAGTGTCCGGAGCCCCCAGCCAAGCTTCGTAACTCGATATACATAGTGTGTGTCCGAAAATGAGTGCACCCTTTTAAAAAAAAAGTATTCTCTGACCCCCTAATGTGATATTAGAATTCTTTATATACTAAAAGCAAAGTAATATACCAAAGTTTTTTTTACCTACCTTACAAAGATTCAATATCGGCGCCCTTCGAGATACAGCATATATCTATCTAGTCGATAGTGCATTTCCTCCATGCTCGAATCAATGTCTCTTGTAACGACAACAAAAGCTTCTGTGATCCGCCCTCACAGCTCCGTCAGATCTCGAGACAATGGTGGGACAAAGACTTATTTTAATGAAATTTACTTGTTTACCAGATAAATAATTGATGTAGCATAAAGATTTGATCTTCACTCTTTCTTTTCTTGTGGCCGCTAACGCTCTTGCCTTCGGTGCGAGCGGTCTCGGGTTTGATTCCCGGTGGGGACACTCGGTCGAAAAAGTGTAAAAAGTTTTTTTTCAGGCCAGCCATTCTGAATGAGGTTTTCCTGGGTATTCCTCATTCACACCAGGTAAATGCCGGGGTGGTTCCTACCTGAAAAATCCCAGGCCGCTTTCTTCCTTCCCCAATCCTTTCTTCCTTCCCTTTCCCCGGATTGTGTGCTCGCCGAGGGACGTCATCCCTCAAAACGTAACGGGCTAAATGGCCTTAGATGCCGAAAGCCCAGACATCTAAATTCTAAATCTTTCTTTTCTTATAAAAACGATCTAGTTCTATCATTTTAATTAGAATATAGGTGAGGCCTTTCGAGCGCAGAATAACACCGGCTCAATACTATATTGTAAACACATAATTTGCCAATCCCCTAACAAAACTTTCTGAGTAAGCAAAGAACTGAACAGTATGTTATTAGTGGAATGTGCCCACGATTAATTACATTTATAATTCCACTTTTTATACCAGTTTCAGGATGTTGAAACCAATGAAAGTGTTTTAAAACATATCCGTGTATTGCGTCATGAGAGAAATGGCCTCAAAGTTGATATATTTGAGGTCCTGCTTATGCCAACAGCAAATATGCTTGGATACATTTTTAATTGTACGTTTTAATGCCAATTTGAGGATGCTAAATCAAATGAAAATATTTTGAAACACATACGTCCATTGGGTCATGAGAAAAATTATTTTAAACTTAGGATCTTTGTGAAAATTCCATGGATATCTTTGAGATAAAAATAAGTTATATGGTTCGTATCTGGAGACCTTGGGGGCCATATCAACAACGCTTCATCATCAAGGCCAGTATAACCTATTCAATGGTGTGGGAGATGTTCATTTAGATACCCTTTCATGTCATTATGCAAGTGGGGTGGAGCTTCGTCCTTTTGGAAATTGAAATCTCGGGAGTCTCTTCAAGTTGTGGTATCAATACAGTTGTGGTGTGGAATATGTCAAGATATGAGTGTCTCGTTACAGTTCCTTTTGCAAAGAAAAATGACCTACGAAGTTTCGTTCTGCACATAACAGCAAAGAAATTCAATTTTGGAAAACCTCTAATACACTCAATGACTCGCTGAGGGTATTAGGAACCCGAGATTATTATGTCTGTTGACTTTGCCGTTGATACGGAAAGTTGTCTCATCACTGAAGACTACTCTGTCCCTAAAATCATAATTTTCTAGCAATCCCAATATGGCTATACTGAAGACAGTGCGATTTTTTTCATGTTCAGTGAGTGGCTGCAGAACTTGCAGCTTGTAAGCCTTGAATTTCAAAGCTTACATCCCTTACGAAGAACATCCCAGACTCGAACCGGGCAATGCTAGCTCACGACCCACTTTCCGAATTGTCTTCGTAGGGCTGCGTTAGAAGGATTGCCGAACTCTATCCAGTGTCTCCTCTGAATGCGAAGGACGGTCGGTACTTTTGACTTTCATAAGCAATCTGCCTCCACAAGTTGTGTATGCCCACACTTAATGGAGTTCTTATCAGGTGGTTCGACCCTGAATTGTGATAAGGGACTACGTTGTTTTTGCGTATTCCACAGCACAAAATGCTTTCTGTTGTTGTATGGACGCCATCTAAAAAAAAAAAAAAAAAAAAAGTCTTTGAACGGCAGATATTTCAAGTAAAACTTGAATAGCGACCCTTTTCACTGACACCTCACTCCACACACTGGGCAGCTAGAAAAAAATAAAGAAAAGGGCACAATCTTTATTTGAATATTCTGTATCAAGAAATAGGCGTTTTGCCTAACACAGCGTCTCTAATGATAAAACTTGATTTTTTTTCCGTCGGGGACCTAAGTTTGAGAAGAACTGGGCTTTAAAAAAAAGATACACTAAAAACATAGGAATTACCAATAAAATAAGAACGTTAGAACTTTGAAACCTGTCAAAGGGGTATATGGCCAGGAAGTTCTTTGGAAAAAAAGAACTTTTACAATAATCTGCATTAGCCAGAGACGGCCGTCAAATTATTAAACTGAAACCGGTTTAAACCGAGATTCAGCAATAATAATAATAATAATAATAATAATAATAATAATAATAATAATAATAATAATAATAATAATAATAATTATAATAATAATAATAATAATAATAATAATAATAATAATAATAATAATAATAATAATAATAATAATAATAATAATTTGAACCTGCATTGTCTACTCAGTCCATCATTCTGATATGACTATGGTTCTGCTTCCCATTTCCACATATATCTGTCCATATCCCTTTACACACACAAGTAAAGGACAAAACGACTGGAAAAGGGAGAAAAAATAGGATTATGATTTAGATTTCTGGGCTTTTGGCATCTATGTCCATGTTAGTGTTAGCCCATCACATATGAGGGATAACATCCCTCGGCAATCACATTATCTGAGGAAAAGGAAGGAACAAAGGATTGGGGAAGGAAGGAAAGGGGCTGTATGTTAGATACCATTCCGTCATTTGCCTGATGTGAATAAGGAAAGCCTCATTCAGGATGGCTAGCCTGGAAAAGCTTTTCCACTTTTTCCACCGGGTGTCCCCACCGGAAACGCTCGCATCAAAGTCGAGAGCGTAAGCGACAAATTAATAATAATAATAAACGTACCAAATTTCACAAAATTAAATCCCCACGTTAAACGGGTTTGCATATCCAGGCTCCTAACTATGAAAACATTAACGCTCAGTCCAACCTCAATCATTTCACGAATTCAACCTGTTTTACGTATGTTATTAGGACATAATATCGATTGTGATTTATTCTAAAAACACTTTTATACATTGCAAGAGCTGTAACGTCCAAATATTTACTGAGAACTCATAGTCGTATCGGAATAAACAAAAGCGAGTATGGAACAGTAAACTGCTATAACAAAAGGCAAAAGAAGAAGTGCAAAGGCATACAAAACGGTCGAGTTTTTTGGGTCGATACACTATCAATCACATGTTTGTGAGTTCAAACCCGGTAGTAAGTTGTTTCCTTTTTAAGTGTCTTCCTATTTTCATCCGGAGGCGGAAAATATTTCTTTGAGTTACTCATTGAAAACTTCTTTTGTTTCAAATTCGATTAGAACGGAACATTATATGAATTGCGAATCTTAAATCCATAGCTAAAAAAATGAGGTATACTCACTACTCCATTATCCTCTAATTTGTAACGAAAAACTATTTATAAACAGTGGTGACTTCAGAAAATTATCCTCGGGGGGAATTTCAATATGCGGATGGAGGACAAACATTGGTAGTCCACATTGAGCACGATCGAATATATGGTTCTGAAGGCGGAAATTTCTTAGCTCGAGAGGGGTCTCAAATTGTCCCTCAGATCACGTCCTGAAAGCATCATTGCTTAAAAGCTTTTCGTAACAAATATAATATTACACTTGTTTCTCGTTCTACATTTAGAATTGGTAAAATCATAACTTATAGAGGATTATAATAAAAGTATAAAAATTACAATACCAATCATGTATAAATTATCCTGTAAGTTACCAACTTTGGGTCAGATTAAAACTCAAATATTTGTTTTCGGATTGCACTTAGAAGTAAGTCCTCTCTATATAATCCTGATTGGAAAGCCATGTTTAACACTAATTAATTAATCACTATTTATACGAATATTTTTTTTTACTATTTTTACTATTCAATATTATATACACTTTATTTCCAAAATCAAAATCTCGAAAATGTATATTCTACGAGTGCAGACTCGCAAATAAATGATTATTTATCATATATATATTGGTCTCTATTCGAAATTCTATTTAATCGAATCCGACAAGAACACAGACAGAAACATCGAGAACAGGTGAAAAAAAAAAGAGAGAAAAAGGCGTTGCACCCGGCGGGGACTCGAAGCAAGTTTTAATGGTGCTTTACAAGCCGAACGCCTTAGACCACTCGGCTATGGTAACAACTATTGATTGTAGTAAAGGCTTCGAGTAGTAGTTCTCATTACAGAATAACATTTTCTATTGCCTACAATTTAAACCTAATTTACTTTGATATAATATATCTATTAATTTGTTTTATGAAAACGTTTTCGTTACTTTGATGAATGATGTATATTGTTGATATAGATTCTATTACACGTTCTTTCGTAAATATTATAGAAAGTATCAGGGTAATTTATGATCTTTTATGGAAATTGACTGGCGCATGCGCAGTACACAGACAGTTCAATTGGAAGGCGAGGAAGAAAACGCTAACACACTGTTAGAATGTTTCCCTCGCAAGCAGTAGTTCCCAACCGAGGGACGGCGGGAGGCACTTCGTCCTCCTGGGGTGGCGTGAAGGGTTTACGAAGTCCCTTCGTTGTCTTATATTTCTTGAATGATTATACACAATATCCAGTCACATCTTCTACACATTTGGAAGTGATAAATCGTAGTATAAATAAACCATCCTTCACACACAGTGATTGTTGCTTTTCCAAGATTATAAACTGAAACACTTTTTATTTCAATAGAATATAAAAGTTTCAAGAGGGGTTACAACCCCCTGGGTCTTCGATATGTCACCGCCTAAACTGTAACTTTCAAGTTAGAATCGAAAAATGGAGACATGTGACCTACTAAATATATTTTTAGTTCATTATACATTTTCATAAATAAAATATCCACAATTACAATGACAGTAAATGCTAAGTAATTATTGTAAATCTTTGTACTTTCAATTTCTCTCTTTCTTCTCAATTGAGTTTGAAAAATGTAAAAATGGGAGGTTACGAACTTCAAATATTACGTATATTTTAGCGTATTACGGAATTATATTTAATAGAATCCGGCAGGATCACAAACAGAAACGTCAAGAAGAGGTAAAACCAAATTGTACTGTAGTGGGATTCGAACTACTCTTGTATGGTGCCTCAGAATCTCTAGCCAAATGCCTTAGTCCACTTGGCTAATGTGACAAGTTGAAAGTATAGTAAGCGTGTTTCATGTTCAATCTTTTGTTACAGTATGAAATTTATTTTGTATTCTCTGAAGTTTAAGCCTATTTTGGCCTGATGTAATAGTCTGTTGAAATTGTTTTATGTTTACGGTACTCTTTACTTTGACGAATGATGTTGTTAATATAGGTTCTATTACGTATTCGTTCATAAATATTACAGCAATTGTCAGGATTATTTATGATCTTTCATGAAAATTGACTGGTGCATGCGCAGTAGAAACAGAAAGATGCACTTTACCGACATTTGTCATACACGCCAGAACGCAAATTTCTAACAGGTTCTCAAAATGCCTCGTTCTAAAGGTTGTGGAAAACTGTCTGTTGCTCTGAGAGGAGAAATCATAGGCCGAGCAAAAATGGGACAAACTGTGCCTCAGATTGCTAGAGATCTGAGATGTGACAAGAAAACGGTCAAGAAATGGGTTCAGCGACATGAAAAAGGTGGTGAATGGTTCAGGTCTCGGTCAAGAAGTGGAAGGTCAAAAGTGACAACTGCAGCTCAAGATCAAGCTTTAGTTACAGAAGTAATCAACAGACCTCTACGCCACACGTCAATCCTCTTGGACAAAGCCAGAGAATATAATTGTTCTCACGAAACAATAATAAGAAGATTATTGGGGGCTGGTCTACACTGTTCAAGACCCGCTAGGAAGACTCTCCTGACTGAAACTCACAAGGCCAGACGAATGGAATGGGCACAGAATAGCATAACCCAACCCCAGTCATATTGGGACTTAGTCATCTGGACCGACGAGAAGGTTTTCAAGTTTAACCAACATGACAGAGTTATATTGTATAGACCGCTCGGAACCAGGTATGCTGAACAAAATATTATCAGAACTTCTTGTTCAGGACGAATATCAGCACACTTTTGGGGATACATGACGGCTGCTGGTCCTGGAAATTTGGTTTCGTGGCCTGAGAGAATGAACAGCAGTGTTTACATTGATATCCTCGAAAATACGTTGTTACCGTCCTTAGAAAGAAACTTCCCCGAACAGGAAGAATATATATTTATGCATGACAACAGCGCTGTTCACACTTCCCGGCAAACACGAGAGTGGCTAAGTGAACATCCAGAGTTAATTTGTATTGAGTGACCCAATTGAACATCTGTGGGCCTACATGGTGCAAGAATGGGAAGAGAGACGTGAAAACAGCGACCAAACGCTTCCTCAAATTCATGTTATGGAACTGTGGCAACATTTTCGTGACACACCGTCGTATTGCTCGAGACTTGTATCTAGTATCCCCTCCAGACTTCAAGAAGTTACTGACTCTGGAGGTGACTACACGAAGTACTAGTGTGTTGTTTTTTTGTGTAAACATTTATTTAAGTTTCATTTATTTATTATATTTTTTCAAGAGCAATACTTTCGTTCTTCATTCTTTTCCTTTGCTTGTTTACTTATTAGTTCGTTAAAACGTAAAAGAAGAGTAGTATATCTTCAAAAAGTTTGTGAATATACTTTGAACGTTTCTAAGAATACATTTACTTTTTTTCTTACTCTATATCATGCCCAATACTATACTTTCATTTCAGTTAATTAATAACTTTATTTCACATCTCGGATAAAAGTATTATTGTCTTTTTAACGATATTTTTCCTTTTGATTGTGTAATTTCTAGTTTCATTGAATTATCTCAATTCGAATGAATAAATCGCATTTTGTTTCTTGTCCCTTCCTTAGCTAAGTTCGAATTCGAGAACAATGTGGTGTAATATACGTTCTTTATTCTTCATATTGTGCAATAATGACATTAATTATCTTTCATGAGTCCAGTTGATTAGTGAGAACTTGGACAAACATTAACCTGGTGATTCTTTACGCAATGACAAGCGTAAAATACATTTTAGCTGTTCTTTATACTTTACAGCGATGAAACATTCTAACAGTGTGTTAGCGTTTTCTTCCTCGCCTTCCAATTGAACTGTCTGTGTACTGCGCATGCGCCAGTCAATTTCCATAAAAGATCATAAATTACCCTGATACTTTCTATAATATTTACGAAAGAACGTGTAATAGAATCCATATCAACAACATACATCATTCATCAAAGTAACGAAAACGTGTTCATAAAACAAATTAATAGATATATTATATCAAAGTAAATTAGGTTTAAATTGTAGGTAATAGAAAATGTTATTCTGTACTAAGAAGTACTACTCGAAGCCTTTACTACAATCAATAGTTGTTACCATAGCCGAGTGGTCTAAGGCGTTCGGCTTGTAAAGCACCATTCGAACTTCCTTCGAGTCCCCGCCGGGTACAACGCCTTTTTCTCTCTTTTTTTTCACCTGTTCTCGATGTTTCTGTCTGTGTTCTTGTCGGATTCGATTAAATAGAATTTCGAATAGAGACCAATATATATGATAAATAATCATTTATTTGCGAGTCTGCACTCGTACAATATACATTTTCGAGATTTTGATTTTGGAAATAAAGTGTATATAATATTGAATAGTAAAAATAGTAAAAAAAAATATTCGTATAAATATTGATTAATTAATTAGTGTTAAACATGGCTTTCCAATCAGGATTATATAGAGAGGACTTACTTCTAAGTGCAATCCGAAAACAAATATTTGAGTTTTAATCTGACCCAAAGTTGGTAACTTACAGGATAATTTATACATGATTGGTATTGTAATTTTTATACTTTTATTATAATCCTCTATAAGTTATGATTTTACCAATTCTAAATGTAGAACGAGAAACAAGTATAATATTATATTTGTTACGAAAAGCTTTTAAGCAATGATGCTTTCAGGACGTGATCTGAGGGACAATTTGAGACCCCTCTCGAGCTAAGAAATTTCCGCCTTCAGAACCATATATTCGATCGTGCTCAATGTGGACTACCAATGTTTGTCCTCCATCCGCATATTGAAATTCCCCCCGAGGATAATTTTCTGAAGTCACCACTGTTTATAAATAGTTTTTCGTTACAAATTAGAGGATAATGGAGTAGTGAGTATACCTCATTTTTTTAGCTATGGATTTAAGATTCGCAATTCATATAATGTTCCGTTCTAATCGAATTTGAAACAAAAGAAGTTTTCAATGAGTAACTCAAAGAAATATTTTCCGCCTCCGGATGAAAATAGGAAGACACTTAAAAAGGAAACAACTTACTACCGGGTTTGAACTCACAAACATGTGATTGATAGTGTATCGACCCAAAAAACTCGACCGTTTTGTATGCCTTTGCACTTCTTCTTTTGCCTTTTGTTAAAGCAGTTTACTGTTCCATACTCGCTTTTGTTTATTCCGATACGACTATGAGTTCTCAGTAAATATTTGGACGTAACAGCTCTTGCAATGTATAAAAGTGTTTTTAGAATAAATCACAATCGATATTATGTCCTAATAACATACGTAAAACAGGTTGAATTCGTGAAATGATTGAGGTTGGACTGAGCGTTAATGTTTTCATAGTTAGGAGCCTGGATATGCAAACCCGCTTAACGTGGGGATTTAATTTTGTGAAATTTGGTACTTTTAATATATAGAAGTCGGGTTGAGTTTGTGGCAAACTTGGAGAAGTACCAGATGATATCAAATGGACTTTTCCCCTTATATATCCATATCCGTCCTAGTACGCCTCTTTGTGTTTCTTGAGGTCTTTGAAGTTTCCAATATGCAATAGGTTTTGCACATTCAACTATAAGAAAAGCGCCTGCAGTGTCATCAACCCTCCATACGTAGCTCCTCTTCTGGTTGCCTAACACATGGATATGAACATTAGCTTCGCCGTAGCGAAATGTTAATCATGTGTGCTCTAAAGAAGCCATAAAATATTGAATAGAATGAGAACTAGTAGATATACTCAAAACTGAGAATACATTAGTGAAGACAGCACGTTTCTAGGGCTTGTGGTTTCCGAGATCTTATTGCCAAAATGAATTGGTCACAAACATATAAGCATAGCATTGTAATATATACACTAGTTGAACCTGCGCTCTCTACAAAGCGCATCATTCACATATGAGCACGAATCTCCTTGTCATTCCTCACAATATTTGTTCACCTTGTCTCAAAAAGGTTGAGCGCATTCTTTATTGCTGTTTCGAGGCAAAAATTTTCTAAGTCCAACTTCGGGTATCTTCGGGAAAAAGTAAACCAGGTTCGAACCTCGAAGCCAACCTTTGCAATCTGGAAAAATCTTGCAGATGTGTTTTTCTTCTTTTAAATATAATAAGACTTGTTACCAATTATATATAAAAAAGCAACATTGATTGAAATACTTAATGATACAATATTTCGAAACTGTATTAATGCCAGCACATGCTTGTTTGTCATTTTGCTCTGCATACTTAATGGAATATTTAGATACGTAAACGAATCTTTCCATACGTAAAAGAATGGTGAAAGTTAAGACATAGAACATTATTCTCTCCTGAGTACTAAAATAAAAGTCAAAGTAGAACAAAAACAGCGTTTGCAGTTAATATGAATGTAATTATTATCTTAAATACAGGTATATATCGCTAGAAGTATTATTCGTGGAGCGCTTGTGTTAGCTCAGTGGTACGCCGTTGGATTTCAAACCGTAAGGTCGAGGGTTCGATTCCTATCTGAGTCAATGTTTTTTTATGAAATTTTATTTTCCGCAATGCATGAAAAATTATATAAAATAATTACATTAAAATACATCAATTATATATATATATATATATAACATATAATCATTGCAGAACAAAGTGATTATTATGTTTAAAATATAACAGGTGTTCACAGTACGTTGGTATTCTATGATATATGTGAATGTTAAATACAAATTAAGAAAATAATATCATCGCAATGAATAAATTATGTAGTGTATTTATTTGGAGCTATTTGTCATCGGAAGTTACTTCTCAATTTTCTCATTACAGCAAGTGATTTACGCTTTCTGAAAGGTAAAGAGACTATTCGGGCATAAACAGAAATTATTATACAAACTCCAATCTTCGTTACAGACACAAAACTCCCGATCCCCAAAACTATGTAAACAGGAAATTTACGAACACGAAGTCATGTCTAAGAGATTTATTTATACTCGAGAAAGAAGGCAGAATAGGATTTCTTTCCAAAGGATTTCAGTTCAATAATCTGCAAGGCTTTTGTATATGGATGTGGTCCCTTTCTCTCAGTCAATATATATAAAGTAAAAGCGATCGGTATTAGTGTGTAATCCATAGTTCTCGTTGTTGCAGAAATTAATAATTACAACTCCGAAAGCGGTAAAGTCCAAATTTAACTCTCATCGTAAAGCTCCTTTGTGGTTAAGCGTATAGCGTACACGCTTTCGGTGTGGGAGACCCAGATTCGGCCCCCAGCGAGAGCTCATGTAGTTCGCGTTAATTAGTAGGTCTACGTCTCATATAGCCTCACTCCTGACGGGACGTTAAACTCAAAATCAATTCAATTTATTCAAAACCCATTATTATGGCGGGCGATAAAGGATAAAAAATAAAATGTCTCAAGTGACTGAGATTAGTGTCAAATCCATAGTTTGAGTTCGTGACACTGTTGTGTAACGCGTAAATAACACGTTATCTGAAAACTAAGAGAATAAAGAAGCATGGAATCCATGAAGCCCGTTGACACTAATAAAAGTCTGAAACGATGAAACAGATGTCAACACCGGAAAACATGTATTTTATAATTTCAAAGGTACCCCGTGTCGAGGAAAAAGATTTGCCCCAAGGTTCCCCGGTGGGTCTCAGGAAGGGTGCAACTCAAAATTTGAAAATTGTAAGGGGAATCAAGTATTATGTCATTTAAAAGTATTACTAAAATTTAAAAAAATGGTAAGAGTCCCGAGTCTTTATGCTAACTTGTGCAAAATAGCGAGCGTTCAAGATGGTGATAAATCCTTCATTGAAAACTCCTTGACCACTACAAATGTGAAACTGAAACTACCCAGAAGAGGTAAACACTTGTCTTACCATTGCAAAAGTATAATGCACCAAGGTAAAACAAGAAGCGACCCATTATGGGTTTATTACATCACTAATATTAAATTCTACTTTCCACGATTGTGTCTTTAAGCTAAAGGACAGGGTGATTGCGAATTATGAAATTAATTGTAGAATACAGAATTGACCCACAACCAACTATGAACCACTCTGAACTCCGACCCACCAACGTAATCAACTCTGACCCATGATCCACGTCCTTCTCTCCATTGACTAAAGAGGTTACACTTGAAATAAAACAAGACTGTGAAATTTTCACTTATCGGAGTTTGAATTCCTACCGTCAATCTCTCAATCACCGCTCTGTTACAATATCGGTGGATCTGACCTTTACGATATACAATGGTAAAGTGTTTCTCATCTTCCAAATTAAGATGAATTTAAATTTATCATATATAATTATTTCTTTCTTAGCTTACATATACATTTCAGTAGAAAACAGGATGAAATTTGAAAGTATCAAATCAAGATAAAGTAGACCAACGTAAGAAGAAAAGAAAGAAAAACTAGTTTTCCATATAATTAAGCATGCCGTACTAATTTAAAATGCTCATGAAATTAAGCTTGGAATACAAATGTTATGTCTATTTTTCTCACAACTTTATTTTTTGATTGCCTTATGCTCTGAACGATCCATATATTGAACACCAGCTTCAGCAATTATTATATTAGAAAGCAGTGGGTATAAAATGCAAAGGACTGTAGTTTTCATTCCTCAATCAGTTCCTCAACTAATATAAATCGTTTTCGATAATTTTTACAAATCAACCCACTGCCAATTTCCAATATATAGACCCCCCCCCCCCGCCGCTCATAAAACACATTTTTAAAAATGCCAGGACATGTTTCTGTTTATTTTTAGTAAAGAGTTATATACTGAATTTAAGCTCTCTAAGTTGAACAGCTTGTTAGATACTCAGTTTTTCGCAAAAATTCGGACACCTACTCCCCACTATGGATATGTGTTATAATAAAAGTGATATTCGTATGATAACTTCCCAGTTGGGATTGGGGCCTGATTATATACCAAATGTCATTTCATTTGACTTTGCAATTTGACCGTGATAATCACGCAGACATAGTTACTTTCAGTTTTTTATACTAGGTATAATAATTCATATATTACAGGTGATTCAAAAATTTTTTCCAGCAGTTAGCTCCTCTAAAAGCTCACAAGCTGAATCTCAAAATTGAACTCCTATTGCTATTGCCACTCTTACAATTGCAAATATCAAAATCCAAAAATGCCTGAGCTTTTTTCATTAGAAATGGAGATTCAGAAGAAGAAAAATGGAGATATTGAAAGTAAAACGTAGACAAGCTCACCATGTTCAGAAGATGCTGTCTACAATGCGCAGAACAGAATGGGACGGTGGGTAGTAGGGGGTCGTTTCGTCCAAAGATATTTCGTCCAGAGACATTTAGCCCAAACACATTTGGTCCAGGGACATTTGGTCCAAAGGGCAATTTCTCCAAAGAACATTTTGTCCAAAAGACAATTGGTCTAAAGGACATTTCGTCCAAAAGACATTTGGTCCAAAGGACATTTCGTCCAAAACACAATTGGTTTAAAGAACATTTCGTCCAAAGGACATTTCGTCCAAAAGCCAATTGGTCCAAAGGACATTTCGTCCAAAGGATTTTCGTCCAAAACACAATTGGTCCAAAAGATATTTGGTCCAAAGGGCATTACGTCCAAAAGACAATTGGTCCAAGGGACATTTCGTCCAGGGATGCTTAGTTCAAAGCACATTTCGTCCAAAGAACATTTGGTCCGGTAACGCTTGGGGGTCAAGGGTTTGCTTCTATTAGAAGAGTAAAAGTGATGCATATAACATTATGACTCACAAGTAATACCTCCCAAGTGTAACACTCCGATTTTGAAAAAAATAGGCAGGTAGATACTACACACAAAATAAACGAATACGTGTTTTTCTGCGGAAAAGTGGTTTTAGGGGGGGCAAAAGCCCCTACTCAAAATTTTGAAAGTTGACGCCCGAAAGGCAAGAAGAGGTGGACCGAAGTGAACGAAATTGTGCACAGATATTGCAGACGTAAAATGAGGGACTTCGTATTTCGTATTTTCCTGGAAAAAATGGTTACGTGAGGCACAGACCCCTCCAAACCTTCGATCACGAAATATCAAAAGTACTAATAACAGTATGTCAGATGTGTGTAAAGAACATGAAGAATTGCAACGAAACTTTGAATAGGGACAATATGCAAAAAATAAATAAATACGTTTTTTTTATTTTCTGCGAAAGAACGGTTTTAGGGGGCAAAAGCCCCCATCCAAAAGTTTGAAACTTGAGGCCCGAAAGGTCACAAGAAATGAACCAAAGTGAATGAAATTGTGCAGAGATATTGTAGACATAAAATGAGGGAATACTGGTTTCGTATTTTCCTGAAAAAAAGAAAAAGGCTTGGGTGGGACACAGACCCCTACAAAACTTTGATCGTGAAACACCAAAATTGCGAATAACAGTATGTCAGAAGTGCTTAAAGGACATGAAGAATTGGAACGACATATTGTGTAGGGACAATACGCAAAAAATAAACGAATGCGAGTTTATTTTCTGAGGAAAAACGGTTTTAAGGGACAAAATCCCCCACCAAAAATTTTGAAATTTGAGGCCTAAAAGGCAAGAAGAAGTGTACAGAATTGAATGAAACTGTGCACAGATATTGTAGACGTAAATTGAGGTAATTGGGGTTCGTATTTTCCTTTAAAAAAACGGTTGCGTATATCTCGGACCTTTTAAACTGTTGATTACGAAATGTCAAAAGTGCAAATAATTATACGTCAGAGGTTCTTAAAGAGTATGGAGAATTGCAACGAAACCTCGTATAGGGACAATTCGCAAAACAATAAACGAAACGTGTTTTAATTTGTGCGGAAAACAGTGTTGGGGCCTAGGCCTTCTCCGAAAAAAAGTAAATATTACCGTAATAGCGCAGGAAGTAGTGGACCAAAGCAAATGAAATTGTGGGTAGACATTTTAGAGACCCTATGTAAAATAAGGTCTTTCGTGTTTCTGAAGTATCCCTATCCGTTTTGCTTCAAATTTGGCACATCAACAGCAAACAGGAAATTAATCGACACGTGTTTTTGTTTATGCGGGAAAACATTGTAAGAGTTAAAAGTGCCTCCTGAAATGCTATAAAATACACTATACTGTTTGTGCTTGTTGTTGATCTGCCAAATTTGAAGAAATCAGATGGAGACACTTGTGAAACACGAAAGGCCTTATTTTACGTATCCAATATCTACATACAATTTCATTCACTTCGGTCCATTTCTTCTTGGCTTTCGGGCTTCAACTTTCAAAACTTTGGGTAGGAGTTTTTGCACCCTATAACCCTTTTTTCGCAGAAAATAAAAAAACCCGTGTTCATTTATTTTTTATTTTTTTTTTTTGCATATTGTCCATACACAAAGTTTCGTTGCAATTCTTCATGTAAATTTAGGCACTTCTGACATACTGTTACTAGCACTTTTGATATTTCATGAGCAAAGGTTTGGAGGGGTCCGCGCCCCACCCAACCATTCTTTCTAGAAGAACACGAAACCCGTATTCCCTCATTTTTCGTCTACAATATTTGTGCACGATTTCATTCATTTCGGTCCACTTCTTCTTGCCTCTCGGGCGACAACTTTCAAAATTTTGGGCGGGGGCTTTTGCCCCCTAAAACCGTTTTTCCGCAGAAAATAAAAAAAACACGTATTTACTTTGTAATGCTCCGCTATTGTACATCTACACCATCGCATTACAGGATATTCGGAAGAAGGGTAATAAGCGTTCTGGTCCGCATCATATGATGTTAAAAGTAAAATGTAAGAAAACTTTTTTCGAATCGTTATTAGATAATAGTCGAATTGAGGATGTACGTGTAAATTAGTGTTTTGTGCTGGATAATTTAGATTAAATATGCAGCTCTAAATTAATCAAAGCCTCGGATCGACATGTAAATTGCAAAGTCCAACTGTATTGTAACAATAATTTGCCTCTGATGCCGTATGCAGTTAAGAAGATATATATAGGTGAGAAACAATATTTTAGGATTTCAAGTTATGTGTATATCGAATATCTAATGTTATCTTTTGGAAACAGCTCGATGGAATCTAATGTTAAGTAATGTTGATGGAATATGAATTATTTTAATGTGATGAAAAGTATTCGACGATTATGAATGTATAATGAATATTAATGATAATAATACTTGAAATGTTTTAATGTAAGATATAATTTAGAAGAAGCTGTTCAAAAGTTAGAAAGAATTCGATTAAAATAAAGTAATCCTATGCTATTTTGTTTGTACCTATACTCCGTGATCAGTATGATAAATCATGTGGTTTTATGCATAGATTAACTATCTATTCGCCAATTATCAGAGGTTATATCAAATGTTGTAATCCTGTACTATACTGTTGGAGTTTCTCATCAGCACACCGAACCAGCAAATTTCTTTTACAAGGAAAACACGTACCTGTGTGTGTGACAAGGTGCATTTCATAAAAATGGCGACCGTGACAAAGGACTTTCGAGGTGCAGATGAAGAATACGACGGCAGTTAAGACAGTAATAGTAGAGTAAATACTACAGTTGGATGCAGCAGCATATGTTCGATTCGAGGTATGGCAGTGAAAATGTTATTAACGAAGAATAATATTAATGACAGTAAAGAAGAACCAAAAGAAAAAGATAAAACGATAGAAGAATCAAAAGAGAAAGAAAATAAACATAGACACAGAGAAGAAAATGAAAAGAAGAAAATAATACAAAACAAAAGAGGAGATGTAAAGGAAAAGAAAGAAGTAAATAAAAGTCAAAGCGATATAAAAGTTGATAAGAAGGAGAAGAAACATAAAAGTAAAGACAAAGAAAAAAGAGAAAAGAATGAAAGAAGACACGATGGTCACAGGGAAAGTCAACCAAAGGAGAAAGAAAATAGAAAACACAGACACAAAGACGAAAAGGAAAAAGTAAATAAGATACGACCAGATAAACATTCGAAAGTGGAAGAAACTAAGCATAAAAGCCACAACCAATGGACTTTGAAGAAAACGGAATTTGAAAACTTATTTATGGATTGTTGCATGATGAGACATTGGAAAGATTTCGAAACAAGTCTCGAAAGTCATATTAACCAAAAGTTATCATCTCTAATTAAGCAATTTGATAATAAGTTTTTGGAACTTCAGTATGAGATGAATGAAGGCAGAAAAGAGTGTGATAAGATAATTGATGTAGGAAAGGAATTAGTGGACATCGCAAAGATAGAATTGGAGGAAGTTAGAGAGATCGAAGAAGACAAATTGAAGGAAAAACAAATAAAGGAATTTGAGGACGAAGAACTTATGGTGAAGGAGCAAGTGAATATAAAATCTAAAATACAGCAGAATGAAATTATTGAAGAAAAAAGCTCCGTAGGTGAAGATATTAGCACATCACCGTTAGAACAACCACTTCCAATGGAAAGTAAAATCACGTGGTATCACGAATGTTATGCGACGAGAAAATTCCTTAGGCGAATAAAGAAACTTGAATGTGCAGTGTGTGGTAAAAGAAGAAATGGTAGACATCAGTGTCTGCGGAAAAGAAACGTGATAAAAATTTCTAAGAAGTTGAACAAAGTTAAAGGAAGTTACAATAAAATAGTGCCCTATAAAATAATTCACCCTATTGAAATTGAAAAGGATACAAGACAGAATGGAAAGGAAAGAAGAAAGGAAGAAAGGAAAGATCAAGTGAAGATAAAACCTAGAATCACTAGAAGAATTAGTAAGCCAAGATTCGGAAGTCAACGCAAGAAATTTGGACAGAGGGAAAAGAAGGAATGGAAAATGGATGAGAGATGGAAATATCGGAAGAGGAAGGACAAGAAAATGGAAAAAGAAAGAAATGGAAGGATTCGAAATAGAAAGAAGGAAAGAAAGAAATCAGGATTCGAAATTCCAGATAGAGAATCAGGACGAAAGGAAAAAGTAGAAATTCAGAGTTGGAAGCGGAGGGAAAAAAAATCTGTTTAGAAATAAAGAAAATTGGAAGAAAAAACCCAAGAGTCTTTTGGAAACAAACTAGGAAGAAAGGGAAGAAAGAGTTGGAAGTCCGTAAAAGACATAGGAAAACCTGGTTGCAAACAAGATTGCAAGACTTTGTGTTCGACACTGGTTGAACTATTCAAGTTCAACCCTACATTGCGAAGATGTTGTGTTTTGACATGTGTGAAGGTTAATTTTGTTCAGTGATATTTTCTTGTTCAATGTGTTCTTACTATGATCGGTTTATTGAAGTTTTATTAATTTGATTGATTATTGTGTGTGTTGAAACCATTAAGTTATTATCTTTAAAGGAGGAAAATTTTGTTATAAAACAAAATGAATATCATTTATTCTGAAGGAGACCCTATTAAGTTACTAAATTGTTATGAAATCGTACTGCATTGTAAACATTGGATCATCGCATGATAAATAAAAAAAAAATAGTGAACACTAAAAATTTTATCGAATGAAAAATTTTTTTTAGACAAAGGGGAGTCTGTAATGCTCCGCTATTGTACATCTACACCATCGCATTACAGGATATTCGGAAGAAGGGTAATAAGCGTTCTGGTCCGCATCATATGATGTTAAAAGTAAAATGTAAGAAAACTTTTTTCGAATCGTTATTAGATAATAGTCGAATTGAAGATGTACGTGTAAATTAGTGTTTTGTGCTGGATAATTTAGATTAAATATGCAGCTCTAAATTAATCAAAGCCTCGGATCGACATGTAAATTGCAAAGTCCAACTGTATTGTAACAATAATTTGCCTCTGATGCCGTATGCAGTTAAGAAGATATATATAGGTGAGAAACAATATTTTAGGATTTCAAGTTATGTGTATATCGAATATCTAATGTTATCTTTTGGAAACAGCTCGATGGAATCTAATGTTAAGTAATGTTGATGGAATATGAATTATTTTAATGTGATGAAAAGTATTCGACGATTATGAATGTATAATGAATATTAATGATAATAATACTTGAAATGTTTTAATGTAAGATATAATTTAGAAGAAGCTGTTCAAAAGTTAGAAAGAATTCGATTAAAATAAAGTAATCCTATGCTATTTTGTTTGTACCTATACTCCGTGATCAGTATGATAAATCATGTGGTTTTATGCATAGATTAACTATCTATTCGCCAATTATCAGAGGTTATATCAAATGTTGTAATCCTGTACTATACTGTTGGAGTTTCTCATCAGCACACCGAACCAGCAAATTTCTTTTACAAGGAAAACACGTACCTGTGTGTGTGACAAGGTGCATTTCAACTTATTTTATGTGTAGTATCTGCCTGCCAAATTTTTATCAAAATTGGAGTGTTACACTTGGGAAGTGTTACTTGTGTAGCTTCTTATTTCTAAAGGAAATTTTGAAATAGAGATTTATTCCGCAATTTTCTTTTCGGTAAAACAAATATATGTTGAGATATTCAGAAAAAACGTAAACACCTGAAAACTAAATGGCCACCTTTTTTTGCTTTCATTAATAATTTTACAAAAATACAGTTTTAGCTTCGCAGAAATACAGTTGTAGCTTCGTTGGTTAAGGAATTCACCTCCCAAAATGATAAACAACCCTTTAAAGAGCATACTCCCTCTTCATTTCCGGACAACATTGCCTCCGCATGGTCATGTGAATCTTGTATTTGGTTTGAGACTTTGCAATGGATATCTTAAATGTACTGTGCTGTACCGAGAAAATTAATATGAAAGCAAAAGTATATACTATATTTGCATAAGGAGTAACACTGAAATAAAAATACAAGACAAGTTAACAATTCTGGTTTGTCATACAACTCACTAATTATGTAGAAACGTCTGCCGAAGTTACACACTATCAATAGTCTACAAATAGAAACCAGACTTGTGGTTAACCTGAAAAGATACGTATCTATATTCTACACGAAATGTTCCAACTTTCATCTTGTATTTGTCAATCACTTTTCACAATGTTGCAACCAAGAATGTGACTGTTTAAGAGTATTATCTTTGGACACTAAGAATATATTTCACACATGTGTATTTTTCTATTCTCAGTATTTCTTCAAAAATACTTGACACATAATTTTTCACTTTTCTAACACAAGGGTTTGAATACCTAATATTTAACTTACTCAAATTTAAACTCCATTAATTTTAGTTACCGGTACTTATTTTAGAACTATTTCATTCACAACATGAAAATTTTAGATGTCATGTTAGCAGTTATTACAGCAACATACTTCACACTACAACCTTTCCCTCACTCCTGTTGTTCGGCCATGTTGTTTTCAGGCGTTTACGTTTTTCTGAATATCTCAGCATTATTTGTTCTATCAAAATGAAAATTGCGGAATAAATCTCTATTTCAAATTTCCTTTAGAAATAAGAAGCTACTGAGTCATAATGTTATATGAATCACTTTTACTCTTCTAATAGAAACAAATCCTTGACCCCCAAGCGTTACCGGACCAAATATTCTTTGGACGAAATGTGCTTTGAACTAAACATCCCTGGACGAAATGTCCTTTGGACCAATTCTCCTTTGGACAAAATGTCCTTTGGACCAATTGTATTTTGGACGAAATGTCATTTGGACGAATTGTCCATTGGAACAAATGTCTTTGGATTAAATGTCTCTGGACGAAATGTTCTTTGGACGAAATATCTTTGGACTAAAAGGGTGGCCACCGGGTGGGCCAGTGTGAGTCACGGTGAGTGGTGTTTCGCAGTAGGTCACGTCCAGGATCCACTGATCTACTCACAAATCTTGACCCATTTCACCCACTTACCAACCGACCCACTGACCCACTCCATCTTTGATTTTAACATGTCTTGTTTCATTTAAAAGACGAAACATACATCCACATAATTTTTACATCGAATGCGAAGGTTGGCTTAATATCATAATTGTAATGGTAATTTCTTCTTAAGGTGAGAAATTGATATGATTAAAAAGCCCATCTTGACATGAGTACAAATTACCACCCAAAGTTATTAAAAACGCTTTCTCACCCCGAAAACTATGAATTCGACAAATATCTATATATTAAAATGCTACATTACCAACTAAGAGGGACCGAGCTCTAACATATAACCTTAGCTTTCAAACCTTTGATTTACGGTTGTTTGTGATTTCACGTTTATAACAAAGACAATATTTTTAAAAGAGTGTACTTAAAATAAATTGCCGAAAAAAATATTTTTCAAAAAATTTTTATCCTTTTAAATTATTGTTCGAAGGCCTTTGCCTTTAATAAGCCTTCTCCGAAATAAATGCAAATAAAATGTGGTGCCATCTTTGGAGCTCTTTTAAAATACACGTATATGTATGTGTCCTATTCTTTCGACAATAAGATCTCGGAAACTACAAGCTCTAGAAAGATGACGTTTTCACTAGTGTTGTAAATAGAAAAAAAACCGTTCGTTTTTTTTCAGAAATGTACGTTTTTTTTTTAGAAAAAAAAACATTGCCTCTCGTTTTTTTTTCTAAATTTCGTTTTTTTTCAAATAGTCATTTGTAATGTATCTTACGTCATTTAAGTCTGAAGTATTTTTATGTAGGTGTAATTACCATAAAATGCAACATAAATTAAACACTAGAAACTGATACGGTACAAATATTTTACAATTTATATGAGTAGTGTACCTACTAAGAATCCGGGTTTCTGTACTGTTTCACCAATATCAACGAAGAAATAAAAGTAGAAATGAACATTTTTTTTTTTTTCGTAAAAGTAGGCCTTTAATAAGTACGAAAATAATATAACGAACAGTATAAAACGCAAATAACTTGTCTAAAGGTAAAAACTAAAACTAATTTGCCTACTAATATTTTTCTGAATATCATATATAAATAATTTGTCGACTTGATATATGATATGCATTGCTGGCTCTATCATATGTGCAACACGTGCATTTCCACGGGGCTGCAATATCTGTCATAAGTATTTTATTTAAAATAAATATTTCTTGTTGGAGACAGACTTCATGATCATGGTAGCTAAATTTACTAAGCTGACCTTCTATTTGAATACTACATTCATAAATTATGTTTAGGTCTCATTAGTTTAAGTCTCATGATCAGTGCTAAAGCAAATGGTAAAATAAATCCCAGAATAAACTGCTTGATTGTTGTCAAATACAGGAACTCAATTCTCGAATGCCTGCCCCCTTTGGTTAGTTAGCAGAGCTTCTCTTGTCTTTGTCGCAAATAGGATCGTTATCATTGAAGGTGGAAACACATTAAAAAAAAATAACAGATGTAGAAGGAAAATCAAGAAATAAAGGTAAAAGAGCTAGTTGCACTATAATTGCAAACTGATATGTTGAGATTGAAACTCGATATTGAATTCTATAAAATGGATTACCATCTTTCAGATGTATTTGCTTTATCTTTCACTAACATAATAGATTAATATTTAAAGAAAAAAAAAACAGACACAACAATATTGTATTTGTAGTAAAATAAGTATATAAGCCTTTCTGAGTGCGGGTGTAGTTTCCCTCCCTTTCGTTGTTCATGCTGGAGTAGCATACTTAAAATTGTGACTTTTAAGATTTGTTCTTTCTGGAGAAAGAGGGTGGCGGCAAATTACATCATTGCGCGGGCGACAAATTGCCTAGAGCAGGCCCGATGATATGTACACTCATGTTCAAAATGATTGTCGCATATCTATAACTGTCTTCTTGTAAGAATATAATTTGATAATGATTTTGCAGGGTACTTTTAATACTGATGCTGTGTGTATAATCTGAAAATGTATATTTATGATAAATTTCAAAGGAAAAGAATTATAAATACGAAAATGAGAAAGAGTAAAAGAAAATGTTGCTAAATGGACAAGAAAGTTTCATTTTCGTTTTATTGTTCTTATTTACTGCTGTTTTGACATGAAATTTTCCACATACATGTCTTTTCCGATTATACACATACTAACATTATAAGAAATACCAGGCGGATTCGTTATCAAATTATATTCCTAGAACAACATATTTATAGACATGGAACAATAATTTTGGACATGAGTGTACATAGAAGACATGAATATAGGATAACATAATTTGAAGTAATGCAGGGTGTTTCAAAATGAATATTAGGGTTTTGAAACTTTATAGTATCTATTACAATTAACTTACAATTATAAGTATTATCAAATAAAAGAGCAACTCAAACAGTTTTGTACACACGCATGCCATGCATTGTTTCCTCTGTCTGCCGTTAGAAAGAGCAAGTAGTAAAGATGGAGACTAGAGACCAGACAGCTTTGTGTGTTTTAACCTTGCAAAGACTGAATCTGTAGTTGCAGTGCAACCGTCTGTATGAATTGAATGTTTTGTGCTATATGGCGGAAAGTTTATGGGCTTTTCTCACCTATTGACTCAATATGTGCCATGTGACGAATGAAGCTCACATCGAACACTTGAAGCAAAAACTGTTTGAGGTGTTCTTTTATTTGATGTATTTATAATTGTGCGTAAAACGTAATAAGTACTACGAAGACTTAATTCCCCGATATTCATTTTGAAACACCCTGAATTTCTCAGCATCAGTATTGGAACTAAGATGTAAAAAGGAGAGATTATGATTGTTTACAACAACGATATTATTATTAGTCAAGACTATAATTACTACAACAACACAAGTTAGTAGTCAAAAAAATGTAATTAAATGTACACTCGTAACCCTTTCGGACCCACATGGCCAAAGTGGCACATACGCGTGTGTCACTTTTTTAATCCGCTCCTGTATGGTCACTAATTAAGATATCGGTATATGTTGTTTTGCCAAATATGGTTGGTCCATAGTTTATCATTTTAGTTTCTTCTTCTTCTGTGTGTCGAATTTCCTTCTCAAATTTCACCCGTCAAAAATTCAAGAATTTTTGAATTTTCTTTATTACTTTTCCCCTGTAGCTTCATTCGTTGTAGAGAGACCTCCTTAAGACTTGTCTGGTAGATACGTCGGATGGATACCTAATTGTTGACATCAATTGGATGGGCTTGCGCGCAGTGTTGCCAACTACGGAAATTAAAATCTCCTTAAATTTGGGCAAAAAATTCGAAATTTTTGTTATAAACCTACCTATACGTCCCAATGCAAGTCAACTTACGCCAGTCGAACATTTGTTCTTAATGAACAAACTCGGGTACATATTTTTACAGTGGAGTAATTAGGGGACGCACGAAAAATTCGGATTTAGGTTCTAACTTTTGATTTTCCCTACTTTTCTGTTTATCGAAATATATTTTTGGTAATGAAAAGCATTGTTTCTTAAATATCGCTATGATACTTGTAGGATAAATTAGTAATGTACCAGTGATTATTTTAAGATAGTTTTCGTCTGTCTGGTAGCAGTGTTGCCAGCTACGGAAAATTTTAATTCAAGATGTTAGGGGAAAATTACTGTTTTGTCTACTATATCCCTCTTGTTGACTACATAGGAACAAAAGTACCAGTATCTGAAAGTCTTGTCTTTGCCCTTCAAAACACACTATAGAAAGTTTCAATACGATAGTTAGGGGAAGTACAGTTGAGGTTTACAGTAGACCTTGTTCTCTAAGTGGAAAGATAATTGATTTTTTTTACGTAGACTGAAATATTTTTTAATGATCTGCTTACTTTATTGGATATCGTCACAATACTTGTAGGGTATATAATAGGGATACCAAAGCTTCTTTTAAGATAGTTTGTGTGTGTCTGCTAGCACTGTTGCCAGCTACAGAAAATTTTAATTTCTGATTTTAGGAGGAAATTTTGGAAAAATTCCCTTTTTGTCTCTCTTATTTCCCTTTTGTTGGCTACATTCGAACAAACGTACCACTGTCTGAAAGCCTCGTCCTTAGCCGACACAGCGCACCATAAAAAGTTTCGGTAGAATAATTAGGGAAAGTACACTTGTGGCTTATAATAAACCATATTCTGTAAATAGTAAGAAAATTGTGCATTTCTGAGTTAGAATGAGATTTTTTTTTTTTAATTTCATGTTTACTTTGTTAGATACCGCAATGATACTTGTAGGATACATTCTTAGGGTACCAAGGTTTACAATCAGATAGTTTACGTATGTTTTATGGCAATGTTTCCAGCCAAAACAATTAATTCCCGATTTTAAGTGAAAAATTCGGCAAATTTCCCTTTTTCCTCTATTATTTCCCTCTTGCCCACTACGTTGGAACAAATGTACCACTACCTGAAAGCCTTTTCTTTAGCCTACAGAACACACCATAAAAAGTTTCAAATAGGATAATTAGAGAAGCTGTAGCGTCGGCATATGTGTTGATTTTTGCTTTTGAGGCGTAAAAAGTGTCAAAATTTCATGTGTATGGAAACAGATTTTTTTCTTTCTCTCTTTGAATGGAAGCAAGCGACTTCAGGTTTTCACTGTACCTTGTCAACGCACCAAAGAATCTTTTTAGGTGAGTTAGACCCATATGGCAACAGTGGTGCTAGATACAAAAAATATTGAATTTCGGTTAGGGATTTTTTGTAAATTTTCACCCCTACATTTCCCTCAGTAATTTCCCACCCGCTCGCAACACTGCAATGTAATGTACACAAAAAATTAGCCACATTCCTTTTCTAAAAAACAAGGTCTTAACCATATCAATAGGATAAATGGTTTTTGAGCAATAAGTCACTAATTGACAAGGTAGAAAAACGCCAAAAATGACCTGGGTCCGAAAGGAATAATCACACGATTTTGCTCGTATATGTACAAGGAAACAAACGATTTGTAAGTTACGAAGGCTTCGACTCAAGTTCTATTGATTATTTCAATAATCTTCAACATACATCAATAAATAATAGCTGCCAGAAAAAAAAACAGACATTTGAAAAAAAACATGAAAAAGAACAATGTTTTTTATTGAAAAAAAACTTCACAGAAAAAAAACCTTTTTTTACAACACTAGTTTTCACTGATCGATTGCAAATTTCATGTAGATTGTTCAGTTCTACTTGAATATTTAAAAAACATGGGCACTATTGCTTTATTTCTATTTTTTTCGCCCGACTTTTTGCTCATAATTGCCGACTTTTACTTTGTTTTTTTTTCGCACTTGCTCATAATTGCCGACTTTTTGCTCATAATTGCCGACTTTTACTTTGCTTTTTTCGCACTTGCTCATGATTGCCGACTTTTTGCTCATAATTGCCGACTTTTACTTTATTTTTTCCCACTCACTCACACTTCCCCATCTTTACTTGACTTTTTGCCCATGTATAAATGGGTTAGTAAGGAAGGGGGACCACGTCCCCCTCTCCGGCCGCTTTTTACTGCCATTCGTTTGATCATTCCTCTCACGCGCACGTGTCTGACTCGTGTCTGACCCGCGTGTGTTTCGCGGGTAAGCGGTCTTACAGGAGATGGAAGGACCTAGCAGCAAGTGTGGGCGAGATCTTCAAAGAGAACCTACTTTACACAGGGGCGACCTCGTACGTCAATTCCCTACCCCAGTCCGTACTGCCTGCGTGACACCAGATACCACAGTAGTCTTACTATCACCGACAAGTACACGTGGCATACACCTCCATATAATGTGTCCGTTCCCAGAAATAGTACATTTATCTCATTATAAGCAGGGGCTCCTCTGTATGACGGCAACTAAGCCATCCATCACCGACATGGTTTAGCTTCTCGCTCCCGTTAAACTTAAGCGTGGACGGACTCGTTTACATGACGATAACTGCGCCCTCCATCACCGCCACAATTTACCGTATGCTTTTTTTTTTTTTTGTTGAATTTCATTAGTTTACAGTTATGTGGTGATTTTTTTTCTTAAGTTTGTTGTTTTCGCTCACAGTTGTGTACTTTCCAGATGAGGTATAAATATATATCTTCTCTTGAGAGTGCAACAAGTGTCTTATGTGGAAGGTTCCAAATGCTCATAATTGCCGACTTTTTTTTCATTTGCTCACAATTGCCGACTTTACCTTTTCCCATTCGCTCACACTTGCCAATCTTTACTTCTTTTCACATACATAATAGTGTTAGCAAGGGGAACATGGATCTCATGATAGGCAGGGGCTCCTCTGTATGACGACAACTAAGCCATCCATCACCGACATGGTTTAGCTTCTCGCTCCCGTTAAACTTAAGCGTGGACGGACTTGTTTACATGACAGTAACTGCGCCCTACATCACCGCCACAATTTACCGTATGCTTTCTTTTGTTGAACTTCATTAGCTTACACTTATGTGGTGATTTCGTTTTAAATTTGGTTGTTTTAGCTCACAGTTGTGAGCTTTCTATCGACTCAAATTTCCAGACGATGTGTGTATCTTCTCTTGAGAGTACAACAAAGGTCTTATCACAACGTTTTCTTTTATTTTTACCACATATCTTTAAGTATGATAATGGTTTATTTATTTTGAACTTCACAGCTCTGTATTTCAATTTGGAATTTTTACCTACCTCTTCATTCATTTGCTGTGTTCTTCCCTTAGAAGTATTTAATTTTATTAAATTATTTATTTATTTAATCTCGTTGAGAAAAATTCGTGTTCACAGAAAGAAATTCTTCTTTCACTACCGTGGTGGCACACGCCAACACCGCGTTTTATCGGATTTCTGCCGTTCCTTCGCATATACTTTGCTGTTCCTATAGTGTGCACGAAGTCCCATGAAATTTTAACCTATCTCCTACGATTATGCACCGGACCGGAGAGATGCAATAAACCTATATTTTCTTTCGGGGGGGGGGAGTTGGGTTTGTGAGAAAAAACATGGATGAGTTTTTACGTATATTCCGTGTCACTCCGGTTAAATATTTTTTTTTATTTCTATACATAGTGGTTTGCCATGGTTTGGGTTGAAATTTCACTCCTGTAGTTAGAACAGTTTTGTTAAAAACGTGACTTGCAATAACAGCAATTTCAAACGTGAGCGAAAAGTAAAAATATTGGAATTTGCTTTATTTCTGTATCAGCCACCTCGTGGCTAAGCCGTTAATATATGCGCTTCTGGTGTTAGGGATACGAGTTTTTTTTTTCGGCAAACAGCCTGGGTGGTTCGCCTCCCGTATTAAGCCAATTCAACTTTCTTGCACATATTTATTATTATGATTATTATTATTATCTATCTGTCTATTAAAATGCTACAATAGCAATTAAAAGCGCCCGAGCTCCAACGTATAACTATGGCTTTCAAAACTTTCATTTACGATTATGAGTGATTTCACGTTTAACAGAGACATTTTAAGTACGAGTATTTTAAATAAATAAGTTAACTTGATCTTTTTCATAAAGTTTGTGATATAAAATTGTTTTTCAAAGCCTTTGTAATTTAATAAGCCTTCTCTAAAATCAATGCACATGAATTGTGCTTCTACAGGGTGCGGCACGTAAAACCGGCCCGTAAAGTGAACACATAAAATGAAATGTAATGTATTGAATATGATTAACTACAACACATAAATGAAATGTAACGTATTGAATATGACTACTCACCTTCACAGCAGCCTGCAAAGATTTTATATAACTTTTCATGCATCGCGGAAAATAGAATTTCATAAAAAAAACACTGACTCAGATGGGAATCGAACCCTCGACCTTACGATTTGAAATCCAACGGCGTACCACTGAGCTAACACAAGCGCTCCACGAATAATGCTTCTAGCGATATATACCTGTATTTAAGATAATAATTACATTCATATCCACTGCAAACGCTGTTTATGTTCTACTTTGACTTTTATTTTAGTACTCAGGAGAGAATAATGTTCTATGTCTTAACTTTCACCATTCTTTTACGTATGGAAAGATTCGTTTACGTATCTAAATATTCCATTAAGTATGCAGAGCAAAATGACAAACAAGCATGTGCTGGCATTAATACAGTTTCGAAATATTGTATCATTAAGTATTTCAATCAATATTGCTTTTTTATATATAATTGGTAACAAGTCTTATTATATTTAAAAGAAGAAAAACACATCTGCAAGATTTTTCCAGATTGCAAAGGTTGGCTTCGAGGTTCGAACCTGGTTTACTTTTTCCCGAAGATACCCGAAGTTGGACTTAGAAAATTTTTGCCTCGAAACAGCAATAAAGAATGCGCTCAACCTTTTTGAGACAAGGTGTACATATCCCTTTACAGACACACGTGAAAGACGTCTAGATAAAAATTTGCATGGGTACCATAACGTGGAGATTTTTCGATTATAATTTCAATATGTCGCACCGTTGCAAGGTTTGAGCCTACTTCAGAGTATTTTCTAATTCATGTATGATTAGTGTTTTCTTTTTCTTTTCTTTTTTTTTTTTTTTTTTTTTTTTTTGCATCCAGTATGTAGTAAGCAAATACATTACATAATTAATTATAATATCAGGATATATGGTGTTCATTGGGCAAAACACTGCAAACAAGAAAGATTTTTCTTAGAATGGATAAATGGTTATCTTCGTTTTTCATTGGGTGATATCAATAAAAATAAGTAACTACTCCTGAGAAGTCCTACTCGAGAATCGGAGTAACTACACCTGGAGGAATCTCCTCCCTCAATTTCGTATCAATAAAACAAGCCACTACTCAGGTTTAGTCTGCTCCAGATTTATGAACGTTTACTCGCGCTTCCTCTGCACGTAGCACTGAGTCGTATCAATAAAAGAAGTAGTTACTCATTTCTCCCATCTGTTGGGCGGTCATTTCGTTGTGGGTAACTTCTGGCGCAGTATCCTAAACGCCATGGAAGGGACAAGTAGCAACGACAGTTTCAATTAAAATGCATTTGAGGATATTATAAAAGTTCCAGTGGTACTTTCAAAGTCACAGTTACCAGAAAGTAAACGAAGGAAAGCCGAAGCTTTGAAGGCAATTACAGTGAAATGCAACGAAATATCAAATACATCTACAAATGAGACACAAATCCAATAATAATAATAATAATAATAATAATAATAATAATAATAATAATAATAATAATAATAATAATAATAATAATAATAATAATAATAACAATAATAATAATAATAATAATTTGAAAAAGAAAACAGGAAACTAGAAAGTAATACTGAAACTACAGGAACGAACCTCTTGGAACTGATGGATGTTGACTGGAATCCAGCAATATCAAGATTAGCACGATAAGTGCATATCACGTGTTGTCCAAGGTCTTTTGGCTTTAAGAACGAAATCAGACACTTGGTCCCTTTGTTTCCTTTTTTAAATAGTCCAGCCAGTCACGTCGTAAAGCACGTCCATCTGATTGCGTTTTCCACACCATACGTGTCCCCTTTCACCTTGGCATAAAAAAAAATACACATTCTCATGTATACACCCTTCCTATCAGCGTTGAGTTGAGTTGATTTTGAGTTTAATGTCCTTTTCAGTAGCGAGGCTATAGCCCTATGAAACGAGACTCACTGATTAACTTGGAATCCGAACCATGTAAGCTCCCGCCGGGAATTGAACACGGGTCTCTCATGCCAAAGGCATGTACGCTATCCGCTTAGCCGCGAAGGAGCTCTTCCTATTAGCGTATTCGTTTCCAAAATACTAGGTTTCTTTATTGCCATGTGTTTATAGTTAAGTGCTCCGATAGCACCCGGAAATGTATATTGTTCTTGCCACTCTGCCTTTGCTGTTTGAATATTACACACACCTCCGGAAACAATCAATTTTCAGATTTCGCAATAATCGCATCCGTTACACTTGTAGTAGTCATAGACACAGTACTTTGAGCCACAACAGAATCCCCTGACATTCAGACCTGGAATCCCGGATCACTCAAGTAAAGCAAGAAAACCCGCATCTTTTCATCATTACGTAGTGCATCACCCCAAATTTCCGTTGATTCTCCTAAAAAATGTTGTGCTAAGTACTCTACGTTTTCTTTCATGAACCTATGTTTTTTGTAATCTCCATTTGCAACATTTCTATGCAATTTATAAATTTTGCTACATAGCAAAACAATCATATACTCCGCCATATTTCGCACGGAGTCACCTATTTAGCTTGCTCCACAAATTTGGAGAAGTTACTAGCATCACAGAAGAGTCTTTGATTTTTATTGATATCAAACGCGGAGTAGTTACTCGGCTCGAGAATAGAGGTGTGGTTACTTCAAAAGGGCGGGGCTTCTTCGAGGTCAGCCGAGGCGACTAGTGCTCAGTTCTCTTTTCATTGATACCAATGTGAGTAACTACTTCAAAATTGGGCGTAATGAGTAACTTCTCCGTTTTATTGATATCACCCATTATCTCTTGTCCACGAAACGAACGCCTGAGAGATATACAACCATATATACAAATATGTTGCGTTGGAATGCATAACTCGTAGGATATGGTGCTTTACATTTTTTTTAAAATCAGCACTTATAGTGTACCCCCAAATGTGAAATAAGGAAATAATAGCCAGGTTTTAAAAAAATATATATTCAATTAGAACTGGACAATCTACACAAAATAATTTGGAATTGACCAGTGAAAACGGCACGTTACTAGCACTTGTGGTTTTCGAGATCTCATTGTCGAAAGGATTGGAGACAAACATAGAAACTTTTCTTAGGAGATAAATATATACCTCGCATTTAAATATATAGATAATAATAATAATAATAATAATAATAATAATAATAATAATAATAATAATAATAATAATAATAATAATAAATAATTGTGATTTGTAGTTTCTCTCTGCCTTATTTTAAAGTTTGACCTTTGTATTGGTAAGCCTTACATACGAGTAATTTTCACCAAAGAATGAGGTTTAAAAATTAACCAGTTCTTTCTGGGTAATAATGACCTATATATATATATATATATATTTTTTTTTTCGTTAAGTATATGTTTCTCTTGGATATATGGCTTATTTGTATTTCTAAATTCTAATTCATGTGTGTTCTTCCTTCTCTGCGATACATTACAATACCTTTCTTTTCTTTTTCTAGATACATATGGAATGGAATCACATGTTACTGTTGTTCACAGCGTGGGAGACAAAAAAAACGGAACAGGTTTTTCTTCTATATATTCCGGGTGTGGTACACACAGATGCTCTAATGGCTACACCACATTTTATTGTATTTTCTTTTCTTAGTAACATGTGCGTGTTCTCAAGTCACACACATGAGGCTGGAGACTCACTTGCTGACTGGCTAGTAAGGAAGTTAGGGGAAAAGTAGCATACTTCGTTATATAATCATCAGGATTGGACCATTTCCTTGTTTCATATATATATATTTTTCATCTTGTTGTACTTTTAATAGATGTAATCATATCATTTCACAAGCCAATTACAGAGGAAGTTTACGCTTGATATGATGATATACGTAGTCAGTGAACCCAAAAGTTGTCCTGAAGCCTAGATTGTAGCAAAAGTTCCTCAATCTTTGGTGCCTTACTCTTACTCTGGTATAGATATTCCGTGTGTTTTTACTTGCATTCTTTCCTAGCATTAAAAGTTTTCCCATGTTGATTTAGATTTTTACAATTTTGAAGTACAAGTATTCTCAACTTTCAGCTTTATAGAAAAGAGAGATGTGCAACAGGGGCGGATCCAGGGGGGGCGATCGGGGCGATCACCTCCTCCCCAGAAGAGGAAACTTTCTTATTTTATACATATGAATAAAACCCATCCCAAAGTTTGGAGCCTTTAAAAGTAGCAGTATGACAACCCACCGACCCCCCCAGAAGTCGGTCCTGGATCCGCCCCTGATGTGCAAAGTGTTAGGGGAGCTCCAATCAGGGCCGGCTCTATCATCTGTGCAACAGTGCATTTGCACGGGGCGGTAAAATCTGTCATAACTATATTATATAAAATAAATATTTCTTGTTGGAAACATACTTCCACGATGATGATAGTTAAATTTACTAAGCTGACCTCCTATTTGAAAACTACATTCATAAATTATGTTAGTCGCATTATTTTAAGGTCACATGGACAGCGCTAAAGCAAATGGTCAAACAAATCCCAGCATGAATTGCTTGAATGATGTCAAATACAAGAACTCAATTCTCGAACAAGAGCGAACACCTGTTGCGTTTAGTTAGTTATCACAGGTTTAATATGAAAATTAGTCTTGTCTTTGTCACAAACAAGTTTGTTATCATTAAAGGTGGAAAAAAGTTATTTTTTCTTAATTTTTAACAGGTGTGGAAGGAAAAATCAAGAAATAAAGATAAAAGAGCTAGTTGCACTGGAATTACAAACTGACATATTGAGATTGAACCTCGATATTGAATTTTATAGAAAGGATTATCATGCTTCCTTTGCAGGTGTGTTTGCTTTATCTTTCACTAACATAATAGATTATTATTCAAAGAATTGGTCCAAACATATAAACATGGCACGTTAATATGCAGAGGATTGGCCACAAACATATAAACGTTTCTTGACCAGAAACATACGGGCCTAAACCTAACATTTTAATATGTAAGTTTAGATCAACAAAGTTTAGATCGAGCTCCTCCGTGGCTAAGCGGTTAGCATACTTGCCTTTGGCACGGGAGACCCGGGTTTCGATTCCCGGCGAGAGCTCATATGCTTAAGATTCCACGGTAATCAGTAGGTTCACGTCTCACATAGCCTCGCTGCTGAACGGGACGTAAAACTCAAAATCAATCAATCAACAAATCCGTACAGAACCTTTTTACAAATTGATATGCAGATACATTCTTTGTTAGCAATGAGTCTTACAGGACAAGACCTGATAACTTAAAGCGGGATATGAACTAGGGCAGTGGTTCTCAAACTTTTTCGACTGACAACACATTTTACTGAACGCTAACGACATCTTGACACTTTGGTTAGATTTTTATTAATAATAATACAAATTATAATAGTGTAAGGCAATAAATTCCATAAAATAATGTCTGTATGTAGTATTTAGTATTGTTGCTGCCGTTGAAGGCGTTGACTGGTACAGTCTATCTCAAAATTGATATATTAACCTATTATTAAAGGGTTCATGATTTTGTAAATTCTAAAATTTTGCGACACATTAGTAAGTCTCGACGCACCAGTTGAGATCCACTGAATTAGTGTATTCCACCTGTGCCCTCGGAAACTATGCGAACTATACTTCGGCCCAACCCCCGCCACCCTCTGACGGAGGAAACCCTCCCTTTGCTTGGGGAAAAGAAGTGAATGACCTCAGCTGTGTTGCCAATTTGTCATTCTGTCGCTTGATCTTGACGAGTGAAGATCATACGCTACTTATAGTGGCTAATAAGACAGACCATAGCGAAGCCCGTGAAATAATTCATTGTGGCAACGCTTCGGCAGTAGCGCCAGTAGGGGCACAGTTGAGATAGGGAGGCTCTAGTATGCTCTAAGCTTTCTCACCTGAAATCGAACTTGAGACTATGCACGAGAGGAATACACTCTATCCTCTGGTTGAAGATGACCACATAACGGAAGGAATAGCGCTAAAATTATTTGTTTACATTGTGTATCGATGCGTTTATGTGTCATCACGATGAACTTCTGCGTATCTTCTATTGTAGTTATATCTAGAGCAAACTTGCAATTATAATTAATGTATTTTGGATAGGTAACTAACATTAAAAAAAAAAAAAAAAAAACTTTGTTTCTTTGATTCAATAGGTAGACATCCCCGCTAAAAAGCAGCAACAGCAACTCAGTTCTATGAAGATAAATAAATGTTAATGGCATCTTTAATGTAGAAATAGATAGAACAAGGAAGCAGCCAATGGTGATGTTGTATCTGATCAACTGGTTACTTCATTGGAAACTTGAAAGTAAAGTTTTTGACAATATGTTTCAATCTATAAGTGACTTGTCTGGTCAGTCGACTTGAGCATTCTAAGCAGGCTTTAGGCGAAAGGTTTCTTAAGGTCATTCATGAAAGTTTTAAAGAGACTCCTACGATCTTTAACAGTTTATTCTCAACAAATACATTTTCCTTGCACAAAAAGTATTGAGAGTAATGAGAACGTAAATTTTTATTGAAAAATAGTTTCCGATAATGTGGAAAAAGTAAGTAATAATTTATATATATACGCGTATAAAAGTGACTATGTTTGTAACTTAGTAACTCCTGAACAACCTGACCGATCTCGATTAAATTTTCAACATAGATGAAGTTCGGACATGAGATGGTTTTGTCATTTCAATTTGAAGAAGCAACTTTCAGGAAGAGGAGGGGGATTTATATATATATATATATATATATATATACAGTGGCGGATCCAAGGGGGGCTATAGCCCCCAATTGACGCTCAGGTATACCCTGGATAAAATTGACTTCAATCCTGCATTACATTGGATAAAACGGCAAACTATGGTTTAGCCCCTCCCTTGATCGTATCCTGGATAGACCACTATATATATATATATATATATATATATATATATATATATATACAGAGGCGGATCCAGGATATGATCAAGGGAGGGGCTAAACCATATTTTGTCGTTTTATCCAGTGTAAAGCAGGATTGAAGTCCATTTTATCTAGTGTATACCTGAGCGTCAAGGGGGGCTATAGCGCCTATAGCCCCCCTTGGATCTGCCACTGTATATATATATATATATATACTATCGAAAACAACCGATGTTAGTAATGAAACTATAGTTTTCGGGGTCGCTGAGATGAATAGTGACACTTCAAATTCTGTTTAAATCCAAATTGAGCGCTCATTAGTACTTCTAAGGGGGGTTGGTGCCATGTAAAAAATGAAAATGGCCGGTATTAATGTGGAATTCATAGTTTTTGGGGTCCTCTAAGTTGGTTGGTAAGTTTTGGTACCCTTTATGTTGAAAATGAAACGCTTTCTTCCCATGCGATGAGCAGCAATTTTTCTTGTAATAAAATAAAGTAGAAAATTGAGTTATCGATTATTCTGTTATCTGTAGAAATATAAATACGCTTCAGCAGTATATTCCTTCTGAAAGAGTTTTAAACAATTGGAATAGTTTGACCATATTCGTTTTTAAAAAGCTCCCATTTTGATCATTTCAGAATTAAAATTACCTATTCTTGCTGTTGAATCTAAATCCAATACATTATTTTATGCAAAGCAAGATGTGAATAATTATAACTCCTAAGCTATTACATGATGCTGTGAATTTCGCAACCACTTTGTTATACACTCTCCGCAGTGCTCCTGTCCCGCCATTTTTCGCCTTACATGTAAGTTAGATGGGATACAGATGTTCAAGATGTTCTTGACTGAACTGGATCTAAATCTTCATTTGAAGTTATCCCATATGCGTTCAATAAAGTTCAGGCGTACAGATTAAGAAAATAGGGTCAAACGTATGTATATAACAGTAAGACTCATATTGTTTTCATTCTTATACTTTGTACTCAATTCTTTTGTTTAGCACACGCTGATATCCCACTTAGCACAGGTAAAACTGAAGTCCACAATCAAAAATATATGTTCAAAGATTACAATTCATTCACTAATTTATCTGCTAATGCCTTCTAGACTTATTTTCTTTCCAATGCCTACACATCAAATGCGTATAGATTAATAAATGCCTACATATTCATTTACCATAAATATAATATACCTACAAACATATGTCATTAGAACGATTGCATATGAGGAAACTACGCAGTAACGTGTGGTAGGTGGCCACTACAACCTAACTTTGCACAGGGCTCACATATTTTTCAGATTAAATAACTCGAGGCATCTTATTAAAATTTAAAGTATATTCATAGTTATATACTTAATTATTGTTGAAATATCAGAATTTATTAACTAATAAGCCAATACTCATCGAAAGTGACTAGGATTAGGAATTAGATTTGTAGGATTTCGGCATCTATGGTCATGTTAGCTCATCATACATATGGAGAATGACGTCCTTCAGCGATCACACTGTCCGAGGAATTGGAGAGGAAGGAAGGAATGTGGAAAGAAGGAAGCAGTTTAGGACCATTATGTGAGGTACCATCCCGGTATTTGCCTGGTGTGAGTGAAGAAAACCCAGTAAAAACCTCACTCAGGAGGCTGACCTCAAAAAGCTGCTTCACTTTTTCGACCGAATATCCCCATCGGGAACCGAAGAAAATGAGTGACAGAGCGTAGATTATTTCTATAGATGACCAATAAAAGTGGCATTTTTGAATCAAGAGATCCAATGTATTTCAGTCAAAAATTTTATTATAGGCCTTATATCTAGGGATGCGCACGAAACAATATTTGTGGCTGTCTCGTCTCGAAAATGTGCTGTAAAAGTGATGTTTCGACTCGAAAAATGTATACTTTTCTATTGGAAGAGCCCTGTCTCAACTCGAATTTTGTCAGGAAAATCCTGTCTCGACTCGTCTCGTGCGCATCCCTACTTATATCTGGAGAACTACATACAAGGTGTCTCAAAAATCCCCTGACATAGCGTAACTCTGTTATTATCGGAGTTACAACAAAATGCAAAACGGGAAACCGTCTCCAAATATGATGTTTTCAATGTAAAGTGAAGGATTTTTTTTTTAAATCTGACAAGCCGTTTCAGCTGTACACTCTTTATGAGCCCAATGTTAAATAACAATACAACGTTGCCATTTACCTGGACCCACAATAAGTGAATAAAGTTATTCTCTTTACGTTAATGTGTCGATAGCCAGCCCCGATTTCATATAATAACTTCATTCACTTATGTTATGGGCCCAGTAAATGACAACGTTGAATTTTCACTTAACAATGGGCGCATAAAATGTGTACAGGCCGAATGGCTCGTCCAATTTTAAAAAAAAAATTCCTTCACTTTATATTGAAAACATCATATTTGGAGACGGTTTAACCTCTTACATTTTGTTGTAACTCTGATAATATCTGAGTTACCCTATGTCAGGGGAATTTTGAGACACCCTGTATATGCTTCAAACTCATGGAGGCAATTCTCATCACCCTCTTGAAGCTCCAAATGAGTGATTAATTGCAGGGTACCGGAACGATACGGATTTGTCAATTTTCCTGTATATCTTTTATCTACAATTTTTCGTTAAGGAAATTTAACGTCATCATACGTACGATAATAAAGACATTTGCTGTATCAAGAAGAATGAAAATAAGTTTCATGCATAATGGTAGCAGTATAACGTACTGTGTCGAAAGACGGTAGTTTTGTTTTCAATCTAATAAACAAACTAATGATATAAAATGTTATATTTCATTGTTTTGAAGCTAAAATGCAGTACGGCTGTTGAGAAACTTACTGCTTTGTCTTCATCCCTTATACCACTAAACATTTTCCCCAATTACGTGCAGAATTTGGGAGTCCCTAAGCCATGGAAAGCAAATTGTTCTTTCTTTTTAAAAAATAAGCCTGACATGACAAAACAATAGTTGATGTATGTGTATTATGTTACATAACCGAATTTTTTAAATCGATTCCGTACTATACGGCGTGTGTTGCGTTATGTGTCACAGCAGGAAATGTCAGGGCGTCTTCTCTTTTGAAAGGAGGAAGGAGGCATTGTCAGTCCTTTTCGTTCGTTTGCTTGATGTTTTCCTAATACTGTTCCCTTATAGATAAAGTGTCGTTATTACCCTTTGGCCCTGTCAAATATAGCTATGCATAGTATTTCCTCTGCATGACAAGGCAGATTGTATTGTAGGTGATGAAAATTGCATGCGTTGGAAGTTCTTTGAAATGACAAAATTTGATTAGATTTATTTACTAACGCCAACAGTTATCTACTACACATAATAAAGATTAAGAATACGTCATCTTTTTCTTTTGTTGAAAATTTACAGGTAAGATTTGTAACTGCACAAAGGAAGTGTAATGTTTAAATTAAGGAACGTATTTATGAAGCCGCAGAACATGGAAGTCGTTACTAAATGCAGAAACAGATAGCTCATTGCTATATAACTATATAGGGTAGTTTCGGTGGAATAGGGCCACTGGATGAATAGGGCCACTCGTTATGTTATTCACCTTATTTGTTTATAGAACAGAAGCAGCGAAGCGATTGCCACACCGTGTCTTCACTGGGAGTCTCTACAAGTTTATTGTGCAGTTAGATTGAGTGAATGCTGGACGCTGATTGTATTACAGAGCAACTTTCATCATCAATTGAATGCAAGTGTTAAGAAAAATAGCGTATTTTTAATACTTCTGTCATGTATTCTTTCTTGTTACGCTATGTAGTTTTGTTGGAAGTGCAGAAGTTTGACTTTCTTATCTTCAACAATGTTGACTCAAGTTGTTTTGACTAGCATGATAATCGTGAAGAAACTTAAGATCAAGGTTGTGCTTATGTTGGTCTTTCGTCGGTTTCTTAATGATTTGCGCCCGCTGAACACGAGTATGACAGTTACTTTCCCGTAATGTCAAAATTTGTAATGCTATAAGCATATTAGATTTTACTCAAACAGTAATATATTATACAATTGTGTCTTATAGGAACATTGAATTACAAACATAACACATTAAAGACATCAACTTTCTGGGTAACAAAAATCTACATAACAATACATAAATACTAAAATATATGAATATTACATTTCTTATAAAAATTATATACAAAAGTACTTTAGATTGGAGGAAAGTGTTCATCAAGTACTGGAATTCCGTAGTCAAAAGTGAAAGTTAGTGGTTCTTTGTCTTTTGTGGGAAACGTTTACTTCGTCATGGACTAACCCCCAAATATAATCAACCATCATTGCACAGTCCCACCTTTCTTGGTATCTGCTTTCCATTACCTCAATGCCCTTATGGAAACGTTCCCCTGCTCTTCGCTAACATCTCCTTAATTCTCCCTAAAGAAATCCAAGTATGAATGTAGCATATGTAATTTTAAAGACATTCTACATCCCAATGCTCGATATTGATCAATGAGTGTCTTAACTTGGTGTTCAAACGCTTCACTTCGGTTATGCACAAGAAATCCCGTCACCAATTTATGAAAGGCCCCCCAAGCGTTTCTTTCCAACTCCGTCATTTTTTGTTTAAGTGGAGCACTATTAAGCATGACATGAATCTGAGGCCCTGTGAAAATGCCAGCCAGAACTTTTGCCTCTCATAAAGCTGGAAACATTTGTTTGATACATTGTAGGGCAGGTGAATTGCGACTTAGAGCTTTCACAAATTGTTTTGCCAATCCTAGCTTAATATGTAATGTTGGCATGAGAATCTTCTCCCTGGGCACTAATGCTTCATTTATCACATTATGTGTTCCTGGAATAAGCTCCGTTCTTTCAGGCCACGTGGTTTGATCATAATGCTGGTTAGTTTTCCGACTGTCCCACAGACATAGAAAGCAGGAATATTTAGTATAACCACTTTGCAGCCCAAGAAGAAAACCAATAAATTTGAAATCTCCACACACGTCTCATTGATGTTCCTTATATTTTGTTTTCTCCAAAATCAGCTTCATACTTGAATAACTCTATTTAATCAATTTACAATTCTGCTATGTATCTTTAGAATCTATATTCTCTGTTTCGTACTCCGAACAATTATCTTTAATAATAAATGCGATACCACCTAGCGAGTATCGAAGTAAAAGGACGCAAATTACTCTGCATAAATCAGTATAGGAAAAAAATAAAACATGCTTATATCATTGAAAATATTGACACTACATAAAAATAAGTGCCAGATTCGTGTTCAGGGGGTCAAAATACATAAAAATTCATCAAGAAATAATAATAAGCAAAATTTTGTATACCAGTGTTGTATTACAGAGCAACTTTCATCATCAATTGAATGCAAGTGTTAAGAAAAATAGCGTATTTTTAATACTTCTGTCACGTATTCTTTCTTGTTACGCTATGTAGTTTTGTTGGAAGTGCAGAAGTTTGATTTTCTTATCTTCAACAATGTTGACTCAAGTTGTTATGACTAGCATGATAATCGTGAAGAAACTTAAACAGGGTTGCCAACTTATTTTTCTATATATTACCAATTAGGGTGAATAGGACCATATCTACTTAGGGTGAGCTGGGCCATACTTTTTGATTAGGGAGCTGCGATGGCTCAATGGCAGAACTTTCACCTCCTGTGTGGGGGTCCCTGGTTGAATCCCAGCTCGGGCAAGTGGTGGACAAACACCGTGTAGAGGGTTTTATCGGGGTTTTTCCGTTTATTCCCACTTTTTCATTCCACCATTTCCTTCATTCTCAT
The DNA here is from genome assembly GCF_964235325.1 of Thermobia domestica. Taxonomy (NCBI): domain Eukaryota; kingdom Metazoa; phylum Arthropoda; class Insecta; order Zygentoma; family Lepismatidae; genus Thermobia; species Thermobia domestica. The sequence goes on from NC_137467.1 coordinate 50,756,562, forward strand.
CATCACCGTCTCCTTTAGCCTACCCGGCATAACCTTGGAAAGTAAAACTCAAAGATTTTTCCCCACTTTAATTTTGTACCAATGCATGCATCAACCACACCCCACCCATTCACCTTATCTATCGTCTTATACATAATGGTGATATAAGAATTCAATATTTTTTGTCTCTCTTTCTTATTTCAGATGGGAAAATATGAGCGTTAAACACAGAGGACGTACAAGAAATAGTACAAGTTCTTGTCCTGTTGCACAATTGAAATATCTAATAAGGAAGCAGGAATTAACGCTAATAACTCAAGGTCTGCAGAATAAGAAACATCAGCAACTACACATGTGAAAAAAAGAGTTGAGTGTATACCTTTATCCAAGAAGGCAAGCATTTCTTTCCATGATTTAATACCAACTCCCAAAAAGATTGTTAAAAATATATCCAGCAAATCTAGACCTAAGCAGCGTGCTGAGCTACTAACATCTCCATAATCTGTTCGAAAAGCATTATTTAAAAGGGATCGGCAGCGTAGAACGTCAGTAGTAAGTTCAGAAGGCCTGACAGAAGAAAAAGAATATGATGAAGATGGAGTAACAAAAAATACAAGTAAAAATGAAATGATCGTGTGTTGGTTTTGCAGCATTTCCTATTACTATCCTTTGTTTTCATCCTTTCGCACTGGATATGTTGCTACAAACACAAAGCGTGGTATCATACGCTATGTATCGAAGGAGAACAAAAAAAAATGTTGACTTGTGGACGTTGTCTCAGCAATCCAGCAACAGAACGAAATAAAAGTTAAAAATGAAAAGTTTACTGTTTTTTGCAATGCAAACTGAAGTTTTATTTTTGTGTACTCTTTTCGTATATGATAGGCTAGGCCTATAGGCACGGGTTAATTAACGATTTTTTGCTGATTAGAAAAAAAGAGATCGTTCGTCTTATTATTAAGAGATTGTTCAAGAATTTTTTGTTGTAATGTGATTATTGTGATACAAAAAGAAGGTTTTAGATGTAAAATTTGAAAAATGAAAAGAGAAAGATCCCGGTGGTGATCGCTTGTAGCGCCAGGTTTTGTAATGATAAAAGTAAAAAAAATTGAGATGGCGGGTTTTGGGTTCATATTCCGTCTGTCCCTATTTATTCCCTGTGCACCACCGTTAAAGTCTCCGTTCCTCGAACTAAAATGGTTTGTGACTCGATAAGGATTGATCTCACGGTTAGGAAATCCTATCTCCCCGCGGTGTCCCAGGGCTTTAGGGAAATAAGATCCCTCTAAAACCGTGTAAGCAAATGAAACTTGATATTATTCGCATACGTATCCTGAATTCACATGCTGCAACGCTGAAAGAGAATTTTGCTCTAATGTTTGGTTTGAGTGGACGAACTAGACTGACTCTCACTTTCCAAGTGGACTGAACAATAATAGTAGTAAGAAGAATAAAACCAGAAAATAAACGAATATCCAGAATTTAGATTTTTAGTTGAAAATTCTGAAAATCAGTCTAATCCCCACTATAATCGAGAAATGCTTATATTGCCTAATTTGCCTAACAGATCCTTTGGAAACCAATGTTATGCTTAAGGTTAGGGATACAACTTGTTTATGAAAGAAAAAGCTTACGAATTTGGTTAACAATGTAATAAAAAGTTTTAATGAGCAAACGAAAACAACAACAAGAAAATGTTTTTCTAAAAAAAAATTAAGCAATCCGAAAGTTAACATTGACTTTTGAGTTTTCTGACAACAAATGTTCAGAATAGGGCATAAGGCCTTAAACAAAAAAAGAAATCAATTTAAGTAAATTACATCTGAGCTTTCTTTCTTGAACTATGTAGTGAATGAATTGTTTTCATTAACCTGACACAAATAAACAAACTGTGGAATTGATGTTTATAACCAGTGCTAGATGCAATCTTACATTGTTTACATTCTATATAGAGCTTTCCTGATTTACATAGATATCATACCAAACTGGTTAAATTACAATTTTGCATTTGAAAAATACCTAATTATTTGACATCATATGCTAAGTATATAGTTTACGTTGATTAGCTGATTTGTTTTGACTATAACCTTTTTAATATTTACGAGATTAAGATATTACATAGCTAGACGGAATTTGGAATATAATAACCTATATTTTATTCGGGTGAAAACTAAGTATTGAAATGATTTAAAATGAGTTAAACTCGTTGAAGTAAGTGGAAATGAGTTGAAGTAACTTGAACTAAAATAAAATAAATTGATAAACAAGTCATGACTTTGATTTGAGATTTGTGGGAAGTATGAAAGAAACATAGAATGATTTAAAGGAGTTAAATAAACCTACTGCCTGACTGCTAACCATTTCTAATTATTTAAATTAATAACTGAGAATGAGAATAAGTGCACTAAATATGCACTTTGAGATTTACCTAACAAGCATACACTATCAAATACATAAAATCAATGAGCGTAGCATTACCATTTCGTTATGCATAAAGGCTACATATATATACTCATATTAACACAAGTAGAAAATTAATAGACACAAACATATATATATATAAAATCATAAGTAAATACATGCACACACACATAAAAATCAAATAACATATGAATATTAATAATAAATGTCAAGACGTCTCTCGAGATTTTTAATCTGAATATATTGAGTTTTTCGTGATTTTTCTCTTTATCATTAATAGGATTGGTATACGGCCGGACATTTTCATATATTCCTTTATGTTTGTTCGTCTAGTTTATGCGCATAAACGTCTGATCGCTCGATTGTTAGAGGATCAGACTGACGTAATAATTGCGGCTTTACTTAGCCTACTTCGTATTTTTCATCTGTATTCTACCTGACTGTACTAATGTCGGTTCCGCTTTATTTATGGATTACGTATCTCCAACCAAGAAAATGATTAATTGCGAGACTAGTCGCATATACATCATAGTTACTAATTAATCCTTTAGCTCTCTTACGTAACATACATTTGATGACTCATTACAATATAATTTATTAGAGTTTTACTAGTATATAGATCGAAATAGACTCATTTAGTACGTTCACTTCTATGCAAAATTACTTTACAAACACTATAATCTTTGGACAAGTAAAGCAATGTCTTGAATATATTTTCTAGGAACATCTATTATGTCTTGTTCAAAATTATCTTAAAGTTCTCATATTACATGTACATAGCGCAGATGATGCATTTTTACTTCATACAAATTTCCATATGTTAAAGTAAATACTTCTTTCATCGTTAAAGGTCTACAACCCGTCATTCGATCTACTTTTAAATTAACTTTCTTTATATGTTATCAAAAAAAATCTAAGTGACAAATAGAGTGATGGCCTAAACTACTATCTCCTTAATAAAAACAACGACATATTCACTAAAGTCACAGAATATATATATATAGATAAGTATCATTGTAAAAAGTATCTCTATTTTTAATAAGCCTTGCTCAAAAAGAAAGAAAAAAAAAGAGTTCTAATTGTTTAGCAATTACAGTTCGAGTTGGAAAATCTTTTCTCCACGCGGTGTAAATACATTAACAGTTTTCAAATAGTTCCGACTTTATATCGCGAACGTCTTGCATTTTATTCAATGACGAAAATTTCCCTTTTGGAATCAACAAAAAAATAATTTGGATGGGTCCTACCTTTCGCCGTACACACTGCTCTCACCACCAAGCTCACAACACACATACAGATGTCCCTGCGTTTACTGGCTTCCTTCTTTCGTGAGAAGTGTCCTGGATTCGGAGTTCCTCTCTTCGATTCCCGCTGCGTCCTCCTCTCAAACTGGAAGGGGCGTCGCTCTTGGGCGTCTCCTGATCCATCAAGGTGGGGCTTCTGTTGGTCCATTTCTGATAGGATGCACTCTCACTAAAAGCACTTTCAGACGTCACACTGCACCAACATCACTCTCGGTGTTAAAAGTGTAGTGTTACACGGATAAACAGTGTTTATTGTTTTTAAGCATTGTGTATAATACTTCAAAACTGATTATGTATGATTAAAACTAGTTCAAGTGCTTTCGGTGCGTATGTAGGTTATTCTAATTGTCTGTAATAACTCGTGATTATGTTTATAAGTACGAAACTCTGTCACTCAAAAACAATGTTTGTAGGCGTTTCGCGATCTATATATATATATATATATATATTAGCAGCGTTACAAAGTTTATATATATATGTTTATATATATAAATATATTTTGAAGAAGATCAATGTGTAGGTTACTATGCCAAGGAAAGATTGTAATATCGTACACTCGGCTTCGGTAAGTTTAGCCGCACATTGTTATTGTGAACTTAACTTTTGATTATGAATGTAGTGTGTGTGTAAGTTCCGGGTATGTTTTTGTGTTGCGGTGGTACGCTGTTTCCCGGTGAAGAATTATTTTACGACTGACTTGGAGTTTTGAATTTTTAACCTGCCGAACTTTTTTGGATACGCCTCTAACGGTGTCTTCGATTTCGTCTCTGCTCTCTTATTCGTTAAGTCATTTTGGTGTCCTAAATTTTGATTCTCTTGGTCTCCGCCTAGTTACGGTGTTCTGGCGTCGTTTCTCTAACGTACGTGCTTCCTTCAAATTTCACATGTTATATCGAAAATTTTTATGAGAGTTGATTTGGCTCCTAGTCGTCTCGTGCATGGTTTTGGACCATTTCACAGTTCTATGTTAAAATTTTATCTTGGTTCTGCGTGGCGACATATGGTCTATGCTGTGATTTTGACAAATTCGCAGAGATTATATTTCTACTTGGATTCTATTCAACGTGTTAGGACTTTATTATTTTTCTCCATTTCACAAAAAGATGCTAAAAGCTGTTTTGTTCTTCTTTCTTGCGTTCACGCGAGGAACTCTGCTGTGTGTGGTTTTCTACGTGTGTGGCTTAGGCAGTGGTATTGAGAGACAATGGAAGGGTCTTCCAACTGTCCTCGCCGCACGGACAGGTATACAGAAAAAAATAAAACATCTTACTTCTCGGATAGTAAGGGAAAATAGAGAATGTCCTTTTCCTCTTTAAACAAACAAAAATGAAAAATGAAAATTATATTCACTAATGTTCATAATTATACGCACAATTGAGTTTAAAAGATTTATTTAAAAATTAAATAAAAATGGTAATGATGCAACTGTCACAGTTATCCCCCTCCTAAGATGGAGCAGATGATGCAACTTAGTTGAAGCAGATCTCCATCCTAAGAGAAACTTTGTGATTGACATTGCATCATGAATTCTAGGTGCAAATTGAACATTACATAAAAATCCGAACCTTAATCAGAAATTACAAAGTTCACAAAAATATTCTGAAGTACATGAAAATCCTTCATAGAAAAGTTGAAATACATAAAAATCCGAACCCTGATTGATTTTACTTCGTGTGCTCTGATCTTCAGTCAGGATGATAGGTCTCAGGTGTCGAGTTTGTGGTCAGTTTAAGCTGCTGGACACAAGCTTATGAGGCATGTTTTAAATAATATGTGACATTATTTCTAATTATCTCTTGGAGTTCTTCTTTAATTTTCTTCCTTCTGGTGTGCATCATCGCAGGTGTAATGATTAGAATTCTTCTTTAATTTATCTGCGCGGGATACGACTTCTTACTTTTCTTCCAAAGTGCTGGCTGCCCTAGGTAACAAAGCAACAAAACAATAATATTATATAATCTTCAGCGTCTTGTATCATCGGGAAAGAGAGCATTGGTTACAGAGGGTGGCATGGAGCTTCAATTCCTCCATGTGCGAGGGCAAGGCCACTGCTCGCACTTCTGCTTTTATTCTTCGGCCATGATTCTTCTTCAGTAACACAACTTTAAAATATAAGGAGAGTAAAATGATTAAGGCAAAGTTCCATGTCGCAACCATTCAATTGTGGGAACTTGCAAACATCTTGGTGGAATTGTCATCTGCTCGCAGCTCGTAGCTCACTATTCTTTGGCTCGGCGCGTTTTCGCAGGTATCATCACCAAGCGGAAGGGGTGCGTTGAGTCTCTGCTCTAAACGCAAAACTCCACTTCAGAGAGCTCAAATCGGGAATCCTTCTCTACCGATTGCTCTGTATATAGGCACTTCTTCGTGCATAACAAAAATTATATCTCCTGGGCCGGTTTCAGTGCTGGATTGCGCACATTGGCGAATATCTTTTTCCAATCTTCCTCTGTAATTTTCTGCTGCCTCACATCCGGTACCTGAAATAAAGTTAAAGTAAATACGCTAGTAAACAATTTCACTTCTGGGCATTATGCGTCCATATAATTCATCTTCTTATTCTTTATGTTCATCTTCTAGGGTTAGCCACTTGGATAAGAGATGCAGTTACATTTAAATGCGCTGTGCCATAGACAAAATTCTCTTATATCTCCTTCATCAGCTTTCTGCTAAATTTTCTTCTCCGCGCTTATATTTCAGTTTTCCATTCTTCTTTTCTTTCATTATCTTCTTGCAATTCTTCTTCTTTACTTCTTGCATGCAATCATTCTATTACTGGGCTTCCATTTCTTTTCATGCCATTGTGTATTTGAGGTTGTTTTCCAGCAAGCTGTTGCGTAACCTTGACTCGAACCTGGACCGTTGGAGTCAATTTTTAGTATGCAAGTATAGCCGGGTGAATGGTAACGATGCAGATACCATTCTTCTCATTTACAAGGTTTTCCTCTCCATCATCTCGGTACCTCCAATTGTCATTACTCATTTCTTGAGTTCTCACCACTTTGATAGGTGCAATCAATGTATCGTCTTGGCCATCTTTATATTCTGCGTTTGACTTGTGTTCATCTCTCCTGGTACCTTCATCCTGAACGGTAATACATTGCGGATTTGCTTCGTTCTCCCAGTTATCATCGCTCATCTCTTGTGTTTCATTTGGTCTGACTTGACTGTGAATCTCTTGTCGGTCACATGGGCTTCTCTGGCCGTTGTAATTTATCCATGAATCTTTTTCTTCGAAATCAAGTACTCCTTTTCCTTCTACATTTCTGGAGTCTTCTGCCCCTTTTCTCCGTGCCGTCAGGTGATTATTCCTCCTGTAATAGTTATGGCTGCGTTGCCATCCTGGACGTTTGTTGTGGAAACATTTCAATCTTGCATCTTTGTGCCGTATTGGCTGTATTCTTGCCTTCCCAGGGACCATTCTTCCACGCAGTTTGCGTTTAATCTTGAATTTCGGTGCGTTTATATGGATGTCCACAGGTGAGTGAGTCGTCTTGGTCTCCTGCTGTGTATCTTGCACAATTTCTTCTGATGGAGGTTCCTTCAGTATCACTTCTTCCGGTTCGCTCCTTTCTACTATTTGATTTTGCTGCTCTCGTTCTCGAATAACCTCAGCGTCTTGCATATATTCCCCTTGAGGTGGTTCTTCTCGAATCTCATCTGTCTCATTTTGCTTCTCTCTGAGCTCTTCTCGCTCTTTTCTTTCTCTCCTCATTTCTTGTATGTTCTCGTTAATCTTGCTGGTGTTCTCGTCAAGCTTCTTGTTAAGTTTTCTTATTTCTTCTCTTATTGTCTGGAGCATGGCGAATATATCATTATTTGTAGGGCTTCTATTGGGAGCGTCCGTCTGTTTTTCAGTCGCCATTTTGCTCCTTATCTCTGACGTCTATGCAAAAAGTTTCTGCATCTGCAACTAAAAATATACGGCTTTGGTGCCAAATTATTTTTGCACACACATTAAAGAATAAAAAGTATTTACTAATTACTAAATTAATTTTTTTTTTTAAACAGTGTTTTTGAGGTATACTAGTGAAATGTTTCGTCGTTTATAATTGTTCACACACACAACACGTTTTACGTTATTTATTTATTTATTCATGAAATAAGCCTGAGTGTACGATCTTTTGCAATAATTCCAAAGCACAGTAATTCACACTTTAAATCATCTTATCTTAAAATTTACTAAGTGCTATACTTAATCTACATTGGTGTTGATACATTTCTAGCTTAATCCTATACATACTGAAAGTTCAAATGATAAACGAATATATGCATACCTTAAATATAAACTAATAAAAGAAAAATTATTCCTATATAAATATATGAATGGATATCTTACAAATACATGAATGATAGCAGGTTCGAGTTGATTTTAGCAACTTGTAGTTATTATCCTATTTCTATTTTCCTCACCTGGTTACCTTATTTTTCTTCTTTTTCTTCTTTTCCTTGTTCAATCACCCATTTTCAATACAAATAAATTCTGCAAACTGAATATTCTCTATTGCTAGCTCAACGTAAACATAACTTACATTCTTCTGGCTGAAAAAGAAATGAAATTGGAGGGGAAAAGAACGTTGATCGTTCCTAGAAGTACTGTTCAACTTCCGTTGAATGTAGTTCGATTCCAAGGCTCATTATGTAGCTGATGATAATCTTAGCAAGTAGTTACTTTTTTTTTTTTTTAAACCCTTCAATGGTAATCGAGTTCTTTGAAGTGTATTCGTCGAGACTGTAAAGTAATTATCGAGTAATTATCGTGTCTGACGATTAATTATCGCATCTAAAAATAAATTATCGAATCTGAAAGTTAATTATCGGGTTTAGAAATTAATTATCGGGTCTAAGCGTAAATTGTCGAGTTTAAAATAAATTATCGAGTCTAAAAATTAACTATCGAGTTCGAAAGTTAACAATCGAGTTCCTGTTCGGATGCGCCATATTTGTAAAATTTGAAAAATGAAAAGAGAAAGATCCCGGTGGTGATCGCTTGTAGCGCCAGGTTTTGTAATGATAAAAGTAAAAAAAATTGAGATGGCGGGTTTTGGGTTCATATTCCGTCTGTCCCTATTTATTCCCTGTGCACCACCGTTAAAGTCTCCGTTCCTCGAACTAAAATGGTTTGTGACTCGATAAGGATTGATCTCACGGTTAGGAAATCCTATCTCCCCGCGGTGTCCCAGGGCTTTAGGGAAATAAGATCCCTCTAAAACCGTGTAAGCAAATGAAACTTGATATTATTCGCATACGTATCCTGAATTCACATGCTGCAACGCTGAAAGAGAATTTTGCTCTAATGTTTGGTTTGAGTGGACGAACTAGACTGACTCTCACTTTCCAAGTGGACTGAACAATAATAGTAGTAAGAAGAATAAAACCAGAAAATAAACGAATATCCAGAATTTAGATTTTTAGTTGAAAATTCTGAAAATCAGTCTAATCCCCACTATAATCGAGAAATGCTTATATTGCCTAATTTGCCTAACAGATCCTTTGGAAACCAATGTTATGCTTAAGGTTAGGGATACAACTTGTTTATGAAAGAAAAAGCTTACGAATTTGGTTAACAATGTAATAAAAAGTTTTAATGAGCAAACGAAAACAACAACAAGAAAATGTTTTTCTAAAAAAAAATTAAGCAATCCGAAAGTTAACATTGACTTTTGAGTTTTCTGACAACAAATGTTCAGAATAGGGCATAAGGCCTTAAACAAAAAAAGAAATCAATTTAAGTAAATTACATCTGAGCTTTCTTTCTTGAACTATGTAGTGAATGAATTGTTTTCATTAACCTGACACAAATAAACAAACTGTGGAATTGATGTTTATAACCAGTGCTAGATGCAATCTTACATTGTTTACATTCTATATAGAGCTTTCCTGATTTACATAGATATCATACCAAACTGGTTAAATTACAATTTTGCATTTGAAAAATACCTAATTATTTGACATCATATGCTAAGTATATAGTTTACGTTGATTAGCTGATTTGTTTTGACTATAACCTTTTTAATATTTACGAGATTAAGATATTACATAGCTAGACGGAATTTGGAATATAATAACCTATATTTTATTCGGGTGAAAACTAAGTATTGAAATGATTTAAAATGAGTTAAACTCGTTGAAGTAAGTGGAAATGAGTTGAAGTAACTTGAACTAAAATAAAATAAATTGATAAACAAGTCATGACTTTGATTTGAGATTTGTGGGAAATATGAAAGAAACATAGAATGATTTAAAGGAGTTAAATAAACCTACTGCCTGACTGCTAACCATTTCTAATTATTTAAATTAATAACTGAGAATGAGAATAAGTGCACTAAATATGCACTTTGAGATTTACCTAACAAGCATACACTATCAAATACATAAAATCAATGAGCGTAGCATTACCATTTCGTTATGCATAAAGGCTACATATATATACTCATATTAACACAAGTAGAAAATTAATAGACACAAACATATATATATATAAAATCATAAGTAAATACATGCACACACACATAAAAATCAAATAACATATGAATATTAATAATAAATGTCAAGACGTCTCTCGAGATTTTTAATCTGAATATATTGAGTTTTTCGTGATTTTTCTCTTTATCATTAATAGGATTGGTATACGGCCGGACATTTTCATGTATTCCTTTATGTTTGTTCGTCTAGTTTATGCGCATAAACGTCTGATCGCTCGATTGTTAGAGGATCAGACTGACGTAATAATTGCGGCTTTACTTAGCCTACTTCGTATTTTTCATCTGTATTCTACCTGACTGTACTAATGTCGGTTCCGCTTTATTTATGGATTACGTATCTCCAACCAAGAAAATGATTAATTGCGAGACTAGTCGCATATACATCATAGTTACTAATTAATCCTTTAGCTCTCTTACGTAACATACATTTGATGACTCATTACAATATAATTTATTAGAGTTTTACTAGTATATAGATCGAAATAGACTCATTTAGTACGTTCACTTCTATGCAAAATTACTTTACAAACACTATAATCTTTGGACAAGTAAAGCAATGTCTTGAATATATTTTCTAGGAACATCTATTATGTCTTGTTCAAAATTATCTTAAAGTTCTCATATTACATGTACATAGCGCAGATGATGCATTTTTACTTCATACAAATTTCCATATGTTAAAGTAAATACTTCTTTCATCGTTAAAGGTCTACAACCCGTCATTCGATCTACTTTTAAATTAACTTTCTTTATATGTTATCAAAAAAAATCTAAGTGACAAATAGAGTGATGGCCTAAACTACTATCTCCTTAATAAAAACAACGACATATTCACTAAAGTCACAGAATATATATATATAGATAAGTATCATTGTAAAAAGTATCTCTATTTTTAATAAGCCTTGCTCAAAAAGAAAGAAAAAAAAAAGAGTTCTAATTGTTTAGCAATTACAGTTCGAGTTGGAAAATCTTTTCTCCACGCGGTGTAAATACATTAACAGTTTTCAAATAGTTCCGACTTTATATCGCGAACGTCTTGCATTTTATTCAATGACGAAAATTTCCCTTTTGGAATCAACAAAAAAATAATTTGGATGGGTCCTACCTTTCGCCGTACACACTGCTCTCACCACCAAGCTCACAACACACATACAGATGTCCCTGCGTTTACTGGCTTCCTTCTTTCGTGAGAAGTGTCCTGGATTCGGAGTTCCTCTCTTCGATTCCCGCTGCGTCCTCCTCTCAAACTGGAAGGGGCGTCGCTCTTGGGCGTCTCCTGATCCATCAAGGTGGGGCTTCTGTTGGTCCATTTCTGATAGGATGCACTCTCACTAAAAGCACTTTCAGACGTCACACTGCACCAACATCACTCTCGGTGTTAAAAGTGTAGTGTTACACGGATAAACAGTGTTTATTGTTTTTAAGCATTGTGTATAATACTTCAAAACTGATTATGTATGATTAAAACTAGTTCAAGTGCTTTCGGTGCGTATGTAGGTTATTCTAATTGTCTGTAATAACTCGTGATTATGTTTATAAGTACGAAACTCTGTCACTCAAAAACAATGTTTGTAGGCGTTTCGCGATCTATATATATATATATATATATATTAGCAGCGTTACAAAGTTTATATATATATGTTTATATATATAAATATATTTTGAAGAAGATCAATGTGTAGGTTACTATGCCAAGGAAAGATTGTAATATCGTACACTCGGCTTCGGTAAGTTTAGCCGCACATTGTTATTGTGAACTTAACTTTTGATTATGAATGTAGTGTGTGTGTAAGTTCCGGGTATGTTTTTGTGTTGCGGTGGTACGCTGTTTCCCGGTGAAGAATTATTTTACGACTGACTTGGAGTTTTGAATTTTTAACCTGCCGAACTTTTTTGGATACGCCTCTAACGGTGTCTTCGATTTCGTCTCTGCTCTCTTATTCGTTAAGTCATTTTGGTGTCCTAAATTTTGATTCTCTTGGTCTCCGCCTAGTTACGGTGTTCTGGCGTCGTTTCTCTAACGTACGTGCTTCCTTCAAATTTCACATGTTATATCGAAAATTTTTATGAGAGTTGATTTGGCTCCTAGTCGTCTCGTGCATGGTTTTGGACCATTTCACAGTTCTATGTTAAAATTTTATCTTGGTTCTGCGTGGCGACATATGGTCTATGCTGTGATTTTGACAAATTCGCAGAGATTATATTTCTACTTGGATTCTATTCAACGTGTTAGGACTTTATTATTTTTCTCCATTTCACAAAAAGATGCTAAAAGCTGTTTTGTTCTTCTTTCTTGCGTTCACGCGAGGAACTCTGCTGTGTGTGGTTTTCTACGTGTGTGGCTTAGGCAGTGGTATTGAGAGACAATGGAAGGGTCTTCCAACTGTCCTCGCCGCACGGACAGGTATACAGAAAAAAATAAAACATCTTACTTCTCGGATAGTAAGGGAAAATAGAGAATGTCCTTTTCCTCTTTAAACAAACAAAAATGAAAAATGAAAATTATATTCACTAATGTTCATAATTATACGCACAATTGAGTTTAAAAGATTTATTTAAAAATTAAATAAAAATGGTAATGATGCAACTGTCACATAGATACTACTTATTTGTGTTGTGTTTTCTTAAAATACATTGGAGAGAAAATTGTTCCCACCCAAATATAAATATATGACTTTATGAGCACGTAAATCTACCGCTTACACCTTCTATTATTCTAAAATATTATGTATACGAATTCTACTCTATGGTTTAGTACGACTTTACAATTGTCTGTGGTTTCAATCTACTTAATACATGTGGCCCTATTAACCTTACGAACGGCCCTATTCACCCAGATATGTTAGGATGAATAGGGCCATTCGAAGCGAGTATATATATATACATTTTTATAGTATTATGCAATTTTTGAAGAAAATGATTTTTTGTGAATTTTGTAGTAGAGATATGGTATATTATAATTCTGTAAAAAGTTCTTTAATAAAGCACTAATTATAGCAGTACAAGGTAATTTTCGTGAAAGTGGCCCTATTCACCCCATTCTACTATAATGCAAAACTAGGCTTCCAGACGTCCCGAATTTACAAAACTTCTCTAACAATTGTTCAAAACTCCCAAATGACCCGTAATTTGTCCAAAAGTATGTTAATATCATTTGTGCGATATTTTAACAAGAATTTAGGAATGATCAAAAAAAAAAAAATGATCAAACGATTGCGATCTTGGCCAATATTTAGTCTGCATATCAGGGGGCACAATTTTTGAACGGTCCCTAAATCGAATTTTCGTATTTTATACGGAATAAGCATATAGTGAGTTAAGTTATAGTTTGGCTTTGGCTATACTACGTAGTTCTCCAGATATAAGGCCTACGCCAGATATAAGAAGATTTTTGATAGAATGGATCTATTGATGCAAAATTGGATTAGGGGCCACAAAATTTTTGAATGGTCCCTTAATCGAGTTTACGGATAAGCACATCATACTGAGTTTCGATTTGGCTACACTATACAGAGTATCTCAAAAGTCCCTGACTTAGGGTACCTCTGTTATTATCAGAGTTACAACAAAATATAAGAGGTTAAACCGCCTCCAAATATAATGTTTTGAATCTAAAGTGAAGGAAATTTTTAAATCGGACGAACCCAATGTTAAATGAAAATGCAACATTGCCATTTCCTGGGCCCATAACATAAGTGAATGAAGTTACTGTTCGAAATTGGGGCTGGCTATCTATACGTTAACGTAACAGACAGTAACTTCATACACTTACGTGTGTTGTGGGTTCAGGTAAATGACAACGTTGCGTTTGTATTTAACATTGGACGCAGAAGGAGTGTAAATAGTATACGGCTAGTCCGATTTAAGTAATTCCTTCACTTAAGATTGAAAACATCATATTTGGAGGCGGTTTCCCCTTTTACATTTTGTTATAACTCCGATGATAACAGAGTTACCCTATGTCAGGAGACTTTTAAGAAATCCTGTATGCATTTCAATCAATATTTTAATTAGACCTATATACTAATGAAAAATATAAATTACTACTTATATAGTAGCAGTTACGAGGCTAGAGAGGGGCAAGAGGCGAACTCCCCAATGACAGTCAGTTTCCCTCGATTGCCCCTCCAGACCAGGTCCGTAGCCAGGATTATTTGATTGATAACACATGTCCTTGTTGGGGGCCTCCTAAAAAGTATTTTCATGATAAATTATTATAATTATACATATGAAATAACAAATGTAAAAAGTTTGATTTGTTTTGAGGTTAACGTCCCTTTCAGCAGCGAGGCTATTTGAGACAAGACCTACTGATTAACTTGGAATCCGAACCACGTGAGCTTCCGCCGGGAATCGAACAAAGGTTCCCACCCCAAAGGCCCGTCTGCTAACCGCTTAGCCACGAAGGAGCTCTATAAAATTTTGTATGTAAAATAAATGTATATAGTGTCATTCTACAGATTGCTTAAGATGATGACTGGTTTACAATGTGCTCCTTTCTTTTCTGAATCCGTAATATCATCAAGTAACAAAGAGAGTTGACACGCAGCGCACTAACAAGTAAACCTTCATTTTTTATGCCAAAAATACAATAATTAAATTCGCACAAATGTTAATTTCCTAACTTCCATTGTAGCCAAATGCTTACCCGGATCAAGTTCATTCTTCCATTTTTTTTTTTTTTTTTAAGTTGTAAACCGTATACTACTTTTTTTCGGCATTTCAATGAAAAAACAAGAGGAAATAATAAAAGAACATTTCTGGGTCAATACTATGAGATTATTATGTAGCTAGATGTGTCATGAGCTACCAGTTTCAAACAACAGAGGATAGAACAGGAGGATACTGCTAAAGTTACCTGCTTTCGCTAGTTACCTAATTTCCATAAAGTAAGTTGAGATCTTGCGTTTCGAAAGACCATTGAGTCGCTTTATTTCCGTTACGTTATAAAATGTCGAAGTGTATATTGTTTCTTTGTAGTCATTCTGCAGCCAGTGTCAGTCAAGTAATATAGTAATACATTGGTATATTTTAGTAAGAACCAACAGGAATTTAAAGGAAAACTACGTATTTTTGAGGGGAGAATTACAACAACTACATGTGACATCAAAAAGGAACTATTTTCTTATAGAGCAGTGGTTCTCAAAGTGGGGTACGCGGACCCCTAGTAGTCCGCAGGACCTATCCAGGGGGTCCGCGGTGCCTAAAAATTGAAATGTCTTGTAGTAAAATGGAACTCAAGCTATTATACAAGAAGTACTTTTAAGATTAAGAAACTACAGCTGTGAACAGTACGAGTACAAAGCAATAACTATTCATCATTTCAAGGCTTTCATTGATTCCTCAGGTGAAAAACTCTCTACTGAAACGCACAAAACACTTGTAAGACACTTGAAAGCATTAGCTGCAAGTTTTCGAGAATATTTCCCTGTCCCATAACCTGCTAATGGTTGGATTGAAAATACTTTCACTAATGTAGAAATCCATGACATACGGTACAAGGTATGAATCTGTCTATTACAGAACAAGAACTGCTATTGGAACTATGGAACTATCCTGCGATACTTGATGGAAAAACTTTTTCAAAGGAAATCAACTTTGTAGCTTTTGGTTGAGTGTGCGCTGTGACTATGAAGAATTGTCTAAAAAGACATTGCAGCATTTGATGTCTTTCCCTACCACTTACTTCTGTGAGCAGACTTTTGCTGCTCTTTGCAGTACTAAAACCTTAAAGCGAAATCATCTTAATGTGGAATCGTACCTAAGATTGATGGTAACAAAACTTATTCCAGATTTCAAGGCAATTATGGAAAAAACACCAAGAATTCCATTCCTCACGTTAGTGACCCCACATTTGAGAACATTGTTTATGAAATGGATTCCCTTTTTTTAAAAAAATATATTTGCAATCTTGAAAGTTACTGTATTTTCAATTGAAATTTCGTTCATAAGGAAACAACCATGTATCTTTAGAATAAATTATTTATTACATTATTTTTCTTGATCTTTTTCTTGTCAGTGGTAATTCTAATTAGTATATATATGTATGTATGTATGTACGTAATTTTAGCATGTGAAATTTCAGATAGCATTGCAAGCGGGCCCTGATCACTTTCCGAATGAACAGGGGGTCAACGTTATCGGAAAGTTTGAGAACCACTGTCATAGAGGAATGGTTACGGTATTCTATCTTTGTTGTAAAAATACCTCACTTCGTTCGTAAATTATGATCATAGATGCATTGCATTTTGCAATACAATTTTCCATTTGCATCGTACTTCTGTGATTTTGTGTAGCGAACGAGAGTAAGAAGTCAAGAAAACTATTTCTAATTTCCACTGCTGTTTCGTTTAACCTGTATTATTTGAGTACCCGAAACAGTAGAGTTCTCGGTTGATCACATTCTGATACTATTACACTAATCTCACACTTCAAGAATATATGAAGCAATACACCATAAACAATTCAGAACAAGATACATACATACTTAGAACAGTTGAGAATTTCTATCTTTTGTGTTGTGAATACCTAATGAAGTAACATTAGGGTATTTTATTTCAAATTAAACAATTGTCTAACACACTGTTTTGAAAAGTCAAAAATACAAGCATTTCTTTTTTTCTCTCTCTCTCTTTAAGCTTCAGTATAAGAAGTAGTACAAGCCATGCTTAGTGATAGGTCTCTATAAAGGTAACCAAGAAAGTTCTTTTACTTTTTCACCCACCACCTTCAAACATTGATATGTCACCTAACACGTGTCTGGAAAATCAAAAATGGAGGCCATTAGCATCGACAATCTTCTGCCAACGTTCTAAAAAGCCACGGACTCCATCGCAGTAGAACTTTTTGGACCGTGAAGCGAAGAATGTATCAAGTGCATTTTGCATCTCTACTAGGGATCAGAACTGCGTCCTCTAAGGTGATTCTGCAAGGAATGGAACAGGTGATAATCGGACAATGCAATGTCCGGAAATTATGGCGGATGCAATAGTGTTTCCCATCCAAGGCGTAGAATGGTGTTCCAGATCATAATAGCCACGTGGAGCTTAGAGTTTCCCCTTTGCGCTTGTAACATGAGGACCTCTTTGCAATTCAGAAGTGCTGGCTTCAGAGTTTTGAGTTTTTCTTGAACACGGATTGACTGCTGACAGTACACAGTTGCATTGATGCTCTGACCAGCTGGTACCAGTTCCCGATGCACGATGCCGCGAGCAGTCCACCAAACACACAGGAGGACCTTCTTCTGATGCAGTGTTGGTTTCGGCTTATTGAAACCGGTTCGTGGGATGCTAACCAATGATGATAGAGCCGTGGAGTTTTGCAAAAGACCCACTTCTCATCACATGTCAATACCCTGTCCAGAAATAGCTCCTTCCTCAGACAGCAAACACAGGTGTCTGCTCGTGTTACATTCTGGCCCGGAGTCAAATCATGTGCGACCCATTGACCCAAATTGTAGTACTTCCCAAGTTGATGGAGGTGCTCCCTAATGGTTCCTCCACTCACACCATCGGCGCCCGAGGGGGAGGGCAGGTTGGGGCCCGAGCCCTTCCTTCCTGGCTCACGAAAATGTATTAAATTTCTTAAGAAAATGTATTAGATTTTCTTAATATAAATGAAAAATACCAAACGTAATACAACAAGCAGGAATTTGAGGCCCCCTAGAAAATTTTCTCGGGCGCCCATGTTTTAAATTGTTATTATTAATTATAATAATAAAAACAAACAAGTTTAAGTACTTTTTAATTTATTAACAAAAAAGTAAAGTAGTAGGACAAACTTAAATATAATTAGTATATACTATAAATTAACACCCTTAATTTTTAAGTGAATTTAGATTGGTTCACCCAGTATACATAGTGCTTATTTTCTGTCTGTCTACTATTACTACCACTACTTTTCGTCTACTTGTTGGCACTCAAACATCGTAAAAATTTAAGGTTGAGAAATGATGAAAGCTGTCCTTCGTCCATTTACAAACTCGCGAAATAAAGTGCCACAATGCAGAGTCATAGAATAAACGAAATTCAAGCCAGTTTACCAAATTATGAAAGGAAGAAGAATAAAGAAAAGTATATCCCTTAATATCAAAAGATGGAAACTAATGGTTCTGCTAATAAATTGGGAATATAAGAGTGGCACTGTAAAACTCATGTATAATACCCCTACCGCAGCTTGAGTGCAGATGATGTTTCTTTGCAGCAAAATCTTGCGGTATAACAACATCAGCCTTTATTAATTCCTTGGCCTAGGTGTTTGCTCCTCAGTTTGTAAGGATGTTCATTTGCATTTAGAACACTGTGCTATACTTCACTTTACTCTCCTCAGAATGTTTGCTGGCCTAACACTGATTAACTTTCCATTACTCCATGGCATTTAGATAATGTGTATTAGGAGTAATCACTCTTCTCTATTTTGGTATCAGTTGAAAATTGTTCCAGATACACAAAGACGATCTTCTTTGGGTTCTGATTCTGGTGATTTAGCAACATTTGAAACATCGGTGGAAAAACCTCCAACACTTTTCTCTAAACCATCTTCGGCAACGTGGAATATTTTATGTTATAGAAACTTGACGTCGTTGCTCCCTTGCAGATAAATCAAAGTAACCTGTGGAACATTCAACACTGCCTTCTTGTTTTCCAGCTGGAATTTTCTTCTGTTCAGATGTTCCGAAAGATTCATTCTCAAACAACATAGTTGTTGTCCAATTTTTGAATAACTTCGGTTTCTTTGCTAAGCCACACTTTAGCATTCAGCTGGTTCTCAAGTCGAACAAAACGAGCACAGCAGCCCACTGACAAATGCCATCTGATTGTCTTGTTATCGGATGAACTTTTAGTTCCAGTAGATGTTTTCGTGCAGTCTATTGGACAAAGGAGAACAACGCAACTGGGCCATAATCAATAATTGTACAGTCAACAATAACGTAATCAATAGCTGTGGGAAGACATATTGTTCCACGTCAATCGCTTCCTACAACATTGACGTCATTGTTGGATGATTCGAACAAACGTATATGGAAGACTTTGGTCATCAGATTGATCCGGTGAGAATGTGGGTAAAACTGAATGTTTTCCCATTTCAAGTAATAGTATTGTACCACGAATTGTCATCACATGTTGGGTTGAAGATAGACATTTATGGATAAATGAATATCTTAAATGCTGGATAATCTCATGTACAGGGGTAGCGTGGCCGAGCGGTCTAAGGCGCTGGTTTTAGGCACCAGTCTCTTCGGAGGCGTGGGTTCGAATCCCACCGCTGCCAACAATTTTTATATTACCATCAACGTTATTTGCAGCTAAAATTATTTTGGTGGGAACTTACTTGCTACAAAATCAATAATCACATGATTTCGAAATAGTCCTTACACACTGTTTTCTGATCTTCATGTCTACGATTTTGTCAATGTAAAAATAACTCTTTCAGTATTTACAAAATCATTGAAATTACAACTAAAATCTCGATTCTTTCAATAAGGGAAAAGAAAAATGGAGGAGTACATTTCATTTTTCTTAGTCTTCTGACCAGGGAAGGGTCCGAATGGGGATTCGAGTTGCCGAACGACATGTATCAGATATGAAGCAGAGTGTGAAACTATGTTCATATGCAAATTTATAGCGGCTGAGGGCAACATGGAAAAGCAGGAGAGCCGGAAGAAATATGGCCGACCGTAGGGCCCAGCAACGGAAAAAGCTAAGGAATCACTTGTTCCGCGCGTGAATGACCACAGAAATGAAGCTAAATGTTTAGTAGTAGATGCATAACATCTGATATATGTAATAAACATCATGGCCGCCATATTGAAAGTTGCCATCTTGAATTCGGATTCACAGCATGAAAGAGAAAGTGGGTCATGTGGCATATGAAATGGCACTGAAATTTTACCAGGAATACAATGATGTCTACCATGCTGTAGTAACTGTTGTGAGTGGAGAAGTAACGTGAAAAAAGGACGCATATAAACTGTGTGATATAGACTCACTGGTATGAAGCAAAAGCCAGAGCTTGGAGAACTCTGGTTTGTATACAGACCAAAGGAAAAGTGTGTTTACATACAGAATAGTTGCGAGTAAGGGAAAGATAGTCATTGACGACAAAGAAAGAAGAGACCAAAGGTGAGTCCGTGCCACGAACTGTGTGTCCAGTTTGCAGACAGAAAATACGAGAGAAAGCTCATTAGCAACAAAATGTGTTATCAGTGAAGTAGTCCAGTAAGATAGAGTGGTTGGTGGGAAGGTAAATGTACCCTTGGTCGGTGAGCCACTGTTGAGGATGTGCTAGAAAATGACAAGGCATATTTTAATTCATCATATGGAAAAGTTATTTCTTCTTGTGGGCATGAATATGAATCTCCAGGTAGTTGTGTCATTATTAGTGCGTGAGTTTGGGACGTGCACCTGTAAGAAGAATTTAATTATTAGTGAATATTGATATAGTGGTCGAAGAATATCAAACGTTAGAGATGGATGATAGCGTGTCAGGTGAGAACAACTCTTGTGTTTTCATCACACTCTTATAGATACTGTTCACATCAACTGTCCTTTATAGATTGATATGTACCTATATCAATATACTTGCTTATGTGATGTTATAATTTCTTTTCTTTGAGAAGAACCACGCCGTAATTGTACCTGTAATCCCCAGCCTCCTTTGTGTCGGTCTTTTAACGTGACAACTATTCATCTTTTACACTGCAATATTACCAGCTCTCTGCATGTGCAAATGCTTTCTGTAATCTTTTCTAGATGTGCATCATGTGCCAATATTATTCCGACAGATTAGTCTGCAGTTTGTTCAAATATCCCCTCCTGACTTTTTCTTTTTTTGCATGTTATTTCTCCACTCACAATAAAGTTACTACAAAATGTTTAATACCAATGAATTCCTGGTAAAATTTCAGTGCAATTTCATATGCTACATGACCCACTTTCTCTTCCACATTGTGAATCCGAATTCAAGATGGCCATTCAATATGGTGGTCATGATGTTAATTACAGATATAGCAGATGTTATCATGCATCTGCTACTAAACACTTGACGTTAATTTCTGTGGCCATTCACGCTCGGAACGTATGATTCCTTAGCTTTCTGTGTTGCTGGGCCCTACAGTAGGCCATATTTCTTCCGACTCTCCTGCTTTTCCATGTTGCCCTCAGCCACTGTAAATTTGCATATGAACATAGTTTCATACCCTCTTTTATGTCTGATACATGTTGTTTGGCAACTCGTGTGCCCCATTCGGCCCCTTCCCTTGTGAGTATATGAAAATATTAACACTACAAATATAATATTAATACATTTACTGTTATCGTTTTAGAAACTTACCTTTTTAAATGTCAACCACGAGTAGATTAACCATTAAGCAAAATTAGCACGTTCTTAGGCTTCCTTCACACTAGGATCTTGTGAACCGCTTGCGTGAGCCGCTTATGTGAAATTATAGTGTGAAGGTATTGAATACTTCTGACCCGCTCGAAAGATCGTGGTACCAAAATGGCTGCCATACTAGAGCCAGAAGAAGCTGCAGCTTTAATCTTGGATGTAAATTGCTAGAAAAAAGGAAAAGAAAATATAGAACAATGTGGATTCATCTTATAAATCGATCAAGACTAGAAGAATGTTCATTTTACAGTCTGTTTCCTAAACTGAGAAAAGATGAAAAAATTTGAATTAATTCAGGATGTCTATATCTTCGTTTAACAATCTGTATAGTAGTATAAAGTGTGCATTTCATCAGAGTAACACCAAAATAAGAAAATTTTCAACATCAAACATATGTACACTTTTCTCCATTCCAACTGAGCTCACGCTCACGTGAGAAAGGCTCTCCTAAGAATGCGTGTTATTTTCTTCCGTGCCAGGTGATACTGGCTGGATTATCATAGCAGCTCAGAGCTTCGGCTCAATTACACCGAAGCTCAGGTGTGAAGGCTTACTTTTAAGACAACGTAAAGCTAACAGGTTTAGCTCACGCAAGCGGCTCACAGGATCCTAGTGTGAAGGAAACCTTAGGGCATCAAGGGAAGGAGGCGCCACAGAAGTTTTCAATGGCCAAATTTATAATGATACGTATGACGAAATACTACAAATGGTGAAGCTAAACGAGTATCCGTAAAATAGGCCCACACATTGAATGAGAAAAATATAGAAAGATACAGATTATATATACAATAATAACAAGGATCGTGAGATCGAAGGAAAATAATTTCTTTCACATAAATAAAAGCAGGGAAAACTTTTCGCGCAATCTGTTTAATTTGTATTCTCTCTGCACATGTCTCAGTGCTGCCAGAACTTTATTAATGTGTACCCAGATGATTTCATCAGTTACCCAAATGACTTTAGTTTCTCAGCTGAGCTTCAGCGATTTCATTCATACGTGTGTCATAAGTTCAGTGCAAGAAGAAACGTGAAAACACAACTGGCGTTAAACTTTACAAAACGATTTGTAGAAGACAATATTGAGTGTGAGTTTCCAAATGTAGACATTGGTTTTCGTATATTGTTAACATTCATGGACACAAATCGCACAGAAGAACGTTCATTTTCTCAGTTGAAGTATATTAAAAATTCCATCAGAAGAACTATGCAACAAGACAAGTACGATACCTTATCTCAATTAAATATAGAAGCAGATGTGTTACATAAGGTTAGTTTTGAGGATCTCGTCAAACACTTTGCAATTTTTTTAAAAAAGGTAGGAATAACCTTTTCTAATATAAATAAAGTGAAAATACACGCTGAGACACGTACAGAAAATATATAAATTTCACGGACGGCATGAAAAGTTTCTCCTGCTTTAATTTACGTGAAATAAATTATTTTCCTTCGATTTCACGAACCTTGGCGGAGCTCTTGTTATTATTGTATATAGAATCCGTATTTTTTATTAAGATTTATTTTTTATTTAGATTTAAGTTGTAATTTCAATGATTTTGTAAATATTGAAAGAGTTATTTTTACATTGACAAAATCGTAGACATGAAGATCAGGAAACAGTGTATAAGTACTATCTAGAAATCATGTTATTATTGACTTTGTAGCAAGTAAGTTTCCATCAAAATAATTTTAGCTGCAAATATAAAAATACTTGGCAGCGGTGGGATTCGAACCCACGCCTCCGAAGAGACTGGTGCCTAAAACCAGCGCCTTAGACCGCTCGGCCACGCTACCACTGGGCTTAATATTACTACCATTGTCATATATTTTCTAGTATCAGGAAATACAACGAATTATCTTATGTCTGTTTCACAACAAACTATCCTTCTATATTGACACGTAGTTGCCATCTCTCTTTCCATTTTGTGTATCATGTGGCATAGTCATCTTATGGGGTTTGTTTCAGATACTGGAAAATATCACTTCCCAGGGATGATCTACTGCCAAAATGACGTTCTCGAAGAGAATCCTTCAGATTTGAGAACAACCAGAAGTCACTCAGGGCTAAGTTTGGTGAGTAGGGTTGGTATGGCAGAAGTTCAACACCGTGGTCAGCCAAAAATGAGATCGTAAGAATAGCACTGCGTAGCGGTACATTCTCCATGTGGAAAATGAAATTGGTATTTGCTATTTGTAGTCATTTGTTAGTCAATTTTGGAAAAAAATTCTGTATTCAAAAGCGGAAATCCCAGAAGAAAGCGTAGAGCTCCTTCTCATTGGATGCCACTTGACAAAAATTTTTGGGAGGTGATGAATCTGTGTTTCCACTGCGTTGATTGGCTTTTTGTTTGTGGGTTGAATAACGGAACCTGTCATTCATCAATTGTCACAACACTTTTCAAGAAATCGCGTCTTTTTTTTTTTTTTCGAAGAGTTTCAAATTTGTAACATTTAATCGAATCCTTGCATCTTTTTTGACTGTCATTAAGCGTTCGTGGAACCCAGCGAGAAGAAACTATCCTTAGGCTCAGTTCTTTTGTAATTTTTCTTTCTACTGTTACGACTAGTTAGCCCCAGTGTTCCACAAATCTTCTGAATGGTGATACGCCTATATTCCATGGCGAAATGTTCAACACGGGCAAGGTTAGCGTAGACGCTATTTTCAGATGAACAGACCTGTGCTCACTTTTCACACTCGATTCCTTATTTTCAACTCACGCACCCACTTTCTAACAGTGATTTCTGCAATCACCGCATTATTATTAAGTATTCTGCCTATTAGCAGGTTCTGGGACTAATGAGTTATTCTTTTCCTTAAATTTCATTTTGGGCCTGGAAATGTTGCTTCCACGTTTATCGAATTTCAGCTTCCTCTTTTAACTCCTAATATTTTCTTCTAATTTTTAAGTAATCGATCAGTTGTGTTCTCCTTCTCCCTACTCGTCACTTTTCTTCCAAAACTTTCCTTCTATGGCGGTATGAAGAAGACATTGAATTGGGGTTGAATTTGAATTTAAACGGGATCGAAAGTATCAATGTTCATCTAAGCGATCTAGAAAACTATAAATTCGACACTGATAGTAGCCATTGTCGATAATTTTTAAATGTTTATCCCCTACACTTACCAACTATCAGGGCTGAACTTGGATTGAAACAGCATCGGAAGTGTCACTGTTTCTCTCATCGACCCCGAAAACTATGGATTCAACACTAATATCGGTCATTTTTGATCATTTTTTAAAATTTTTTCTCCCCCCCTCCCTTACGTTGCATCGTCAAAGTGAATAGCCTAAAGTAATCCTTGCCCCTAAACTCACGTATGGTGAAAATTTTATTGAGATCGGTCGGATGGTTCAAGAGTGATGAAGTCACAAAGGCAGTCATTTTAATTTTGATTTTTTACATATATATCCCCCTCTCCCTCCTCTACGTTGGCTCGTCCAAGTGAAACGATAAAAAAAAACGTCCAAGGCCCGATCCTCAAATCTGTTGAAAATTTGATCGAGATTGGTTGGGTGGTTCAAAAGTTATTAGATTTTATTAGTTTTTATTTATACCTACCCCTCCGCTCCCCCTCCCCTAGGATCTACCGTTAAAATGAAATTTAAAAAATGTTTCCAGATTCGAACCTCATGTATCTTGAAAATTTGATTGAGATCGGTCGGATAGTTCAACAGTTACTAAGTTACCTAAATAGTCACTTCCAGTCTTATTTAAATTGATTTTTATATATATCCCCCTCCTTCTCCTCCCCTATGTTGCTCCGTTAAATTTAAATCATAAAAACGATCCCAGGCCTAAGCCTCATGTATGTTGAAAATTTGATCAAGATCGGTCGAGCGGTCCAGGAAGTAAAAAAAAAAAAAAAATATTTATATTTTATACCCCCTCTCCTAACCTCAGTTTTGCCATCAAAGTGAATAGTCTAAAACCAGCCCAGCCTCGAACTTCATCCATGTTATAAATTTGGTAATGATTGGTCTGGCGGTTCAGGAGATTTAGAGTCACAAACATAGTGATTTTCAATTTTATATATATAGATTCGGAATTGTATTTAAAAATAAGTTTCCCCTAAATAGAAAACCACGCCATGCTGCTGTCAGAACTCTATCTTGACTTTTTTCCGGTGTTGGTTGATTTCATTACTCGATAGAACACGGGGGTGTGTTTCGGTCGTCAAACCATGTTTATGAAATTTTGCAAATGTCAGTGCCTTGCGCAATACGGAAGGAGAGTATCTGACGAAACAATGTTGTTGGGGTGTCACTAAGTTTTGTTACAGGATGTACGGGAAGTAATGCAAATACTGCGGTAGGTGATACGTGACATCAAAAGAAGAAAAAAAGTCTTCATGAATGTTGTCGAATTCCGTGTTGTGTACAAGTGACAGGGGTGCGAACTTGGAATCAAAACTCGAATACTGGCAATTGCAACGGAATAGAAAGATGTATCGGGAGGTGATTCCTCCTCACATTAAAGGAAGACAGGAAGTCCTCTTGCGTGGTGCGTTGATTTTCACATATTTCTATTACGTTCTAATTGTCACGATACGAGTTTTAATTCGAAGTTGGCTCCCCTGTCACTCCTACATGACACGGAATTCTACAATATGCAATAAGATATATATATATATATATATATATATATATACTAGCAGCGTTCACCCCGCTTCGCTGCGGTCACCCCGGAACGCAATAAACTTTGTTACTTAGATAATTTTTACTTTTTCGCTTTCAAATTGCAGTAAATGTTAACATTATAGCGCCTGTCATTTATGTTAACCCGCCGAGTGACACGGTCATGCGGATTGCAGTAAATGTTAACATTATATCGCCTGTCATTTATGTTAACCCGCCCCGCTTCGCTGCGGTCACCCCGGAACGCAATAAACTTTGTTACTTAGATAATTTTTACTTTTTCGCTTTCAAATTGCAGTAAATGTTAACATTATAGCGCCTGTCATTTATGTTAACCCGCCGAGTCACATGGTCATGCGGGTTGCATATAAATACGTTTATTTTTACCTATGATGAACTAATAACAAAGGATTTGTACGTATGGACACTTGAATGGTCAATTATCTCAAGACACTGGTAATTAAAAATTAAAGTGATATGATAAAAACCATCTAGGGTCCAAATCCTAACAACCCCCCAAAAATGAAAGAAATTGGTTCAGCCGTATTAGCGTGATGAGTTCACAAAGGATTTGTGCGTTCTCTTTTATATATATAGATATATATATATATATATATATATATATATATATATATATATATATATTGGTCTTCTTTTGATGTCACGAATCACCTCCCGAAGTATGTGCACATCTTTCCGTTCCATTCCAATTGTCACGATTCGATTTTCGATTCCAAGTTGGCAACCCTGTCACTCTTACACGACGAGGAATTCGACAATATGCAAGAGGATGTTTTTTTTCTGTCTTCTTTTGATGTCACGAATCACCTACCGCAGTATTTGCATTGCCTCCCGTTACACCTTGTACTGTGTATAGGAGTTAGTGGCAAGCCGCTGTCATTATATACCTATATATTCGCTGTTATTCTTTCTGTTTATCTTTCTGTTAATGTTTAATTCGAATAATTGATGCCATTCGTATTATGGTTATTTATATTTATTATAGTTATTCATATTATTGTTGTTTTTGGTTACATATTCACCATGCCTTCAAAGTTCGATAACGTTATTAGTGATTTGATGATTGACGTTTCCTCACGTGTGCCTTAGGAAGAGAATATATCCTATCAGTAACAACCTGTATTTATTATGGATCAAACGAGAAATATAATAATAATAATAATAATAATAATAATAATAATAATAATAATAATAATAATAATAATAATAATAATAATAAAACGTAAATATGGGAATGAAATATTCATGACCAAGCACACAAAAAGTTATATCATGTATCCACTACCATTTAACACTATAGCTACTTTATTGCTCACAATTATTCATATTCATGCTGTGAATATCTTATAATTCAAAATCAATTTACAGTGCTCTGATTGCTTTCTTAAGAAACATTTGCTTTAGTCGACCCTCCGCAGCGTTGATGATTGTGCGCCGTTTCGATGTATGCAGTTTCAGCCCTACGCCGCACAGTGGGGCGAAAACGCGAAAAGCTGGCCAAAATATGATAACTATATTCAAATTGAATGAAATTTAGTATTAAGGGGTTATTAAGGCTGCTGATTACGATTCTGCAACTAAAGTTAAAAAAAACAAAATGGTGGATCCAAAATGGCGGAATAAAAAGAATGTCAACATACTTCGTAATTTTCACAATGTTTCTTTAACAACATTCACTTTTTTCACATATTTTGATGAACAATTACTTGTTACTTACGTTCTTATTTATTAGAAATGTATTATTACTTAAATGACACAAATTATTGGTATTTGATTCGGTTATGATAACTGGAACGGCTTGTCACTGTAACATTAAATGAACAATAATTAACATCAACACGCTTCGTAATTGGCACATTTTGGCAGCTACGTTTTTGTCGACAGCATTAATTAATATTCAGACTACCATTCTACAAAATATGAACGTGGTGCACGAGGGTGCACATAATGTTTTCAACGCTTTAAGTTAATAAAATATATAAACAATGTGAAAATTTTGCCTGACTTGCGATTCAAATTATAAATTATTACATCATTATTATTAATTTTTCTCTGCATGCACTTATTCTACTTACCAGTACGATATAGGAAAACTTTACACATTTAAAAACTATGAACGCGTTCAAAAGTTACAACCGTTTCAACGGACGCGTCACAATTCTTCTATTGTTCTCTACGCATTTGACCTGCTGAAGGGTCTACTTAAGAGTGGCTCAGGTAGTCGGAATAAAGTAAAAACCCTATTCTATTTATGGATTTGGGCCCTTCTAACATCACTCTAGCCAACTACATAAAAAATTCCTATTATTTATATTACTAACTTTCGTTTTTTTTTTTTTTTTTTTTTTACTTTTTCCAGCTTTTTGCGTTTTCGCCCCACTGTGCGCCGTTTCGATCGTTCACAGTCTACCAATATAACCGGCACCGGCATAGGATCGACAGGAGTTTACAATTTATAGCAGCATAGATTAAACAGATAATACAATATTGTTTCTTTAGGTGCATAATTAAAAACAAATTACTTCAGGGCAGAAGTGTAGGAGCGAACGACATACGACAGAAAAGGCATAGGGCAGTCCCAGGTTTCTAAGCTGAAGTTTTGGCAGTAGCCCTATGCTGTTTCGGTCATACGCAGCATTCCCGAATTCAAAAGTAGGCTATATGAAAAATACTCATTAGAATATAGACACAAAACAATGAAACATTTTTATACTCAGAATCGACTCATGGACTTTATATATGAAATCTTAATTCCAAAAATGAGTCAATTTTCGCTTTCAAATAGACCTAAAAACTACTTCCTTTTTCACCCAGTCATATAGTAAAGAGTGACTGAATTGCTCAAGTTACAATTCGAAATGTTAGAAAATTCATTTTTACATAGCAGAAACTGTTAACTTTAACATACATATACATATGTTTCAAATACAAGTATGACAAGTCTATTCCCAACACAAAGTAATAATACATTATATGTCTGTAAGGAACCAGTAAATCAACTTAAAAATTACAAATATTTACCTTCCAATCATACAACATAATTTCACTGATGATACGTACGTAATTAATTAAACCACCATTTTGAATATTCTTTCACGAGTATGGACCGATATATGTGTGGGGAAAGTATTACATTCAACGCAATCTATGTTTAAGGGAATGCGTATACTTGTATTGGTGTGAAAAATACAAGATAGGCTAGAATGGCTAAATTATGGTTAATGACTTAATAATAATTTTGCCAGCAATTGTTTTATGATATTGTCTAGATTTCACTGGCAACTGTTTCTTCACCTGACGAGAAGCCTTTCGGATGCTATCCGAACCCTGCAGATTCGTCAGACCTAGAAAACAACACCTCAAACGTAGTATCGTAATCATGATACTCTGGGCATCAAAGTAAAGAACCTCTAACCTAGTAAGAATTTTCGAGGAAAAGCTGGCATACAGCATTTTCGCAGAGTTCAATGTCTACACAATACAGATCCAACGTATGCCACCGAGGTCATTTGTTTTGTAATATTCATCAGAAAATGTGTAGGCACTGTGTAATCTTTTGTGCATCAAAATTGACAGGTATATTACAGAATTATATAACGGTTGCTAGGTGTCAGGACACTTAGAATTTAAGTTTACTGCATTTAACATTACTCGCAAGAGTATTTAATTAACAATAAGTTCGGAATATGATGTAAAATTTGAAATTTTAATAAAGTGAACTTGTAATTCTCATCCTGTTAAAGTTGTTCGTATCTCTTTAACATAAATATCAAGTCTTACAGAGATAATGATTGAACTTTTATGCTTATAATTTTGGTTTAGTTTGTCATTTCTACCAATCCAAGCGTTGACTTTCCTTAAAAATATGATGCAATGACAAAATACATGCTGCCTGTTTATTTCAAAAATGATATAATTCAAAAATCGCCTTTATTGACTTATGGGTAGAAAATGAAAGCTAGTCTTGATGTCTATCTCTGGTAAAAAAATTCACAGATATGATTCCAAAACTGGGCGCTAGAGAGCACTGTGTGTCGTTCTTGCGCCAAGTCTTTTTTCATCGTGTTTCAAAAGATTCAAACGTTTTTCCCGAAAATTTAGGAATTTTGAGTTATCTCACTCTTGAAATAAACGGGCAGTACATCATTTTTGCTAGTAATGTCTTTTGTCATTACAACGTATTTTTGAGATGATTTAGTTTACGGAAAATGAAGTCAATGCTATCATTAGTCTCCAGTTCTTTCATTCATAGCTGCTGGTGCTATTACGGTAGTTTCGGATTTTGTTGTTTTTCTGAATTGACAACATTATTCAGATTTCAACATGGAAGCTGTTTGCAGCCTCAAAAGAAATGAGAACTTATCTGTCAAGAAAGAAGAACTGAAAGATTAATATATATGGCACTGGACGAGATCTAGAGACGTTAACTCAAGTTTACGAGACAAGAGATAAACTGCTTGAAACGAACAATTAATCTGCAATCAATCGGATCCAAACAGTGACATCATATCACCAGTAGTCAATGTACGGTTCTGTGTGACATAAGTCATGGTTTTCATCCTACATATGCATGACTAAGATTCA
The DNA here is from genome assembly GCF_964235325.1 of Thermobia domestica. Taxonomy (NCBI): domain Eukaryota; kingdom Metazoa; phylum Arthropoda; class Insecta; order Zygentoma; family Lepismatidae; genus Thermobia; species Thermobia domestica. The sequence continues at coordinate 50,787,378 of NC_137467.1, forward strand.
GCTACTACTATAAAGAACTAATAGTTCAGGATCCGAAAGTAGCATATTATTCAAAAGCTTAGAAGCTCAACATTTTAATCAATTGAGAGCTTTGTATCTTCTGCCAGAACTCTAATATTAAAAGAACGTTATGTTCTGTGACCACATTCAATATGTGTAATCAAATACTGAATTTGTTCCAATATGATTGACACATCTAGCCGGAGTTCCTGATTTTATCGCAGGGGATAGGAAATGCCATTCAAACTGCTTCAAAAAGTTTTACCAAAATGCATCAATAAGTAAACAAAATTCAGCTGAAACAGTTATTGCTACCGAACGGTTAATCAGTGAGATCAGACAATCTGGAATCAAGGGATACGTTATTCACCTAAATGAAGTGTGGAATAGATATTGTGACTTAACAGTAAAAGCAGATGCTAAGGTGCCATCATCATATAAGAGCAGAAGAACCACATTCAAGGACAAGCTTCAAATCTATGTACAGGATTGATATGACTTCGTTACAGTGCCAAACCGAGATGTATTGCTTGTTCTTAGGAAATTGGGACATGTGCCCATTTGAGATATTATTTCAGAAGAGGAAAAGGAGGAGAGAAAACAAGATCGATCGATGCCTTTGTGAAGCACAGACTTCTAGCAACTGAAGAAAGAATGACAAATTTTAGGGACAAGCTGCCTGAAAACAAGTATCTGATCTTTGCATTTCTGTTTGAAGTGAAACAGTCAGATGCAAAAGCTGGGAAGATAAGAGCAGTGAAAGCTGATAGGATCAACTGCAGGACTCGTTGTTACACTTGATGCAGGACGTCCAGTCAACCTTAACGACATTATGGAGCATGAACTGTTCATTGTTCCTCAATCTCTGGCAGAAGCAGCTTCGCTCAGGCTCAAAAATTGTTCTTGCTGGAACATTGGCTGATCGTATTCTTTGTCCCAACTAACTTGACGCCAAAGACTTCGACGGTGAATCACATCTATTTATTGATGGACAGGCCAATAGCAATTTGAAAGCCATAAGCAGTACACACTTTCGGAAACCTTGCAGATACTTTTGTTCAAAATGTTTTCCAAAGTGGGGAACACTTCCAGCGCATTGATATTACTTTTGATCGTTACTACCATCATTCAATCAAGAGTAGTACATGAAAACGGCGTGGGTAAGGTTTTGTGCAAATCAGGAAGAAATACATAGCAGGAATGTGCCCTTTACTGCAAAGTGGAAGAATTTTATTATTGACGATAACAGCAAAGCAGATCTCGCCAAATTTCTCTCACATCAGCTGCTTCTGCAAGCACCATCCAACAAGACTATAGTTGCTGCAGGCGGCTTCAATGGTGAGAAAAGAATCGAAGCTTCTAATCCAACCCTTGACACTAATGACTTGCAGGCTAAACACGAAGAAACTGACAAAAGGATTATTTTACACTGCGTTAAAAAGAGAGCAAGAAGCATTGTCTCCACAAGAGACACTGACATCTTAGTTCTTCTGGTTAGTTGCTTCAACATGATGTCAGGTCAGAAACTGTGGATGAAAGCACGGACGGCAAAGGGCAGAAAGTACATTCCAGTTCACACAATTGTTGAAAAGCTGCAGAGGGAATCACAAGTAATCCAGCTTCTCATGCTGTCACTGGGTGTGACTTAAATTCGTACTTGTTGGACATACGAAAAGGGTGTGCTCAGATGCGTTTGCACAGTATAACCATCTGCTGAAAGGAATAGGAGCTGATACAGTCCTTAAGGACCACATCATTCGGAATTCTGAAATCTTCTTCTGCAAAGTGTATGCCGCACTGAATGCTTACAACATCAACATCGGTCTAGTATGTTCGTCAAGGGCATTATGATAGAGAATCTGCCATCAACTAGAGATTCCCCTTATTTTCACATACAACGTTCTCATTACCAGACAGTGTGGAGACAAGCTCCTTTGCAGCACCCAGTTCTGCCTTCTCCTTAAACAAAGGGATGGAAAATGGAGAATAATTCACTTGTCCCTCCTAGAAGCTTGTGAGGTGTTAATTAACTGCACTAATATATGTGCGTTATCATTAAAAAATACCAAATACCCTACAAACCGATGCAGTGTCATTTTAAGAAGATAATTTTGAATGGTAAGAAATACATCGGAAAAATACTTTTGTGATAGGTTTGTAACACTAACAACTGGGTACTTGAAGGTTTTGAGCCCACCAATCGGTTTTTTTAGAGCATCAAATAATATTATGTCAACCTTTAATAGAAATTTTGTTGAGCAGTGTGCTAACTGATGTCGAACAAACACATATTTTGAGTTCTGTATGTTATAAAGTAACACTTTCGACCGCCATTTTGTTTTTAGTGAATTTCTTAGAAACAGTGAATGTTACACCGTGGCATACGGCAAATATGAATTCAGCAAAAACGAATCGTACTAAAACAGCACTTGTAGTGTTTTTCCTCACAAATGCCTACCCAACTTTAACCATGAAGATTTCTCCATATGCGCACCTGACAAGTAAGGGACCATATGGTTGTCGCGAAAATCAGATGCAGACATACGCCATCTGATTGAGCATGAAAATATATGGAGAACACAGAAATTTAAGGTGCTAAGGGCCATAGGGAGCGGAGTGAGGGAAGAGGAAACATTGAATGTCGGCAAAATTGAAGAAAGTCAGGAATGATGGGAAAAGTTAATTTCTTGCAAACAGGGAAAGAAAGTCCACCAAAAGAAAGAAACTAAACATAACAAGGGCATCAAGGACGAAGAAAGATCATAACCAGGGTTGCCATCCGAACCATAGTGTTACCAGCGTTGCATAACATTGATATGGAAAATATAGCACAGTATAGCAATTCATGCACTAGGAAAAATATTAGTAACACAAAAGAGAATTGAAAACACTCTGTACACGTGCGTAAAAAGGTTTAACGATAGTCGTGAGTGAATAATGTACATGAAGGAGAACAAATATCGATATGAAAGTGAAGGGGGTACACATGATAACACAGAAACGAAAGTGTTTGGGAGCATCGTTCCATGATGATGATGATGATCGTTCATCACAGATACATTAGTGTTCCCCAGTATTAATGTGTGGCAACGTGAGAACTTTCTCCGCCATCAGTCATTTGTTCATTGCCAGTTTTCCTCTAGGCGATTAAAAAAGATGATACGCTTTGCGTTTTTCAAATGTGGCTACTCCAATGAACATCCTGGACAGTTTGAAACACCTTCCGCATATTGCTTTGAAAAATGACTCACAGAGGAATGCTGCAGAGACGCGTGTGATCAGCTGTGCTCACTGCGAGAAATGTTTGTGTGTCGACCACGCATTCATTCGTGATCTTCACGTCAACTGCAATTAAACTACAAATGGTGCGTACTGTTCTCTATTTTCCTCCATTTGTATTCACGCGGGTGTAATATTCACTCACGACTGCGTTAAAGCTTTTTACGCACGTGTACAGAGTCTTTTCAATTGTCTTTTGTGTTACTAATATTTTTCCTAATGCATGAATTGCTATACTGTGCTATATTTTCCATATCAATGTTATGCAACGCTGGCAACACTGTGGTCCGGATGGCAACCCTGATTATGATCTTTCTTCGTCCTTGATGCCCTTGTTATGTTTAGTTTCTTTCTTTTGGTTGACTCTCTTTCCCTGTTTGCAAGAAATTAACTTTTCCCGTCATTCCTGACTTTCTTCAATTTTGCCGACATTCAATGTTTCCTCTTCCCTCACTCCGCTCCCGATGGCCCTTAGCACCTTAAATTTTTGTGTTCTCCATATCTTTTCATGCTCAATCAGATGGAGTATGTCTGCATCTGATTTTCGCGACAACCATATGGTCCCTTACTTGTGAGTATGATAGCAGCGCTCATGCTTTCCACTCTCCGAACGAAGCACATGCTCTCAAATGAAGCGTTGTGCTAAGGAAGAAGACGTTTGAGTCACCATTGGGAATCACAGCAGTATAGGAATGTTTAAGATTTTAACATTGGAACTAGCCGAACCTTCGCTATTTACACAGCGCACAGTTCTAATATGAGCGTGAATCTCCTTCCCACTTTCCACTATATCTGTGCAATTTCCTTTACGAACACAAGTAAAGGACAGGAAGCACGCACGTAGCCAGGATTTCGCAAAGGATCTCTGTTCACTCAAATATAAAAAATTTCCTTTTATTATGAACTCAACTATTATAAAAAGTACATATTCGCTATTATAAAAAGCGCATATTCAATAATGTCTTGTAAAATATTTTACATGATCTACGTTCGTTTCTCTGTTGAATCAAATGTTAACAGAGCTTTCTTTCCACATAACTTTTTGTTTTTATTATTCCGTCAACTACTGTCTGGTTCCAAATGACAGGTTAAAGGAGCAGTAGAACACTGTTTCTGAAATAACACTTTGATACTGCACAGAAACGATGACGAAAAATTATGATAAAAGATGTCATACGGCTTACTAATACAGAACGGCTTTTGAAATTTCCCAGACTAGTAGCAGAAATTCTGAGAATTCCGTAACTTCTAAGAATTTCAAATTCCCTGACCTTTTTAGGATACCCCGCTCATTCGCCACCATGTATTGCAAGTAATACAAATCTCCCCATAAGAAACTTCAACTTTTAACACTTCAGCTTTTTATCTTTAATGCTGATTCTTCTTTTTCTCTTTTCTTTTTGTTTCATCTTTCCTTAATTTTTTCCTTTCTAATTTCGAAGGGAGACTTTGCCACTTTGCCAAGTGCCTGACAAGAAGACTTTCAAAGGGATTATTGATTTTAGTTTAGCGTTCCTTTCAGCAGCGAGGCTATATGAGACGTGGACCTACTGATTAACGTGGAATCCGAACCACATTAGCTCCCGCCGGGAATCGAACCCGGGTCTCCCACGCCAAAGGCGCGTACGCTAACCGCTTAGCCACGGAGGAGCTCTGACTTTCAAAGGGAGTAAGTTGCTATAACAAACATATAAATGTAGTATTTTAATATACAGAATGTTGGGGTGAGTTCGTGGCAAAATTCTGAAGTGATAGATGATACTAATATTTTTTCCCTTATAATTCCATATCAGAGTACGCCTCATTGTGGGTCTACAAGCCTTCAAAGTTGCAAGCTTGCAATAGGCTTTGTCATTCAGATTAAAGCAAAGCGCCTGAAATGTCCATCAACCCGCTATACGTAACTCCTGTACTGGTTGCCTTTCACAAGGGTTTCAACCTAGTTGCAAGATTAAACTAATACGAACAAAACGTCGTCTAAAATGTCGAATAAATAGTTCTTTGGAAATTTGAGTAAGAACTGCCAAATCTACACAAAATTTGGTATCGACTAGAGACAACGGCACATTCTTAGCACTTGTGGTTTTTGAGATCTCATTCTCGAAAAGATTGACCACAAACACATAAACTTGATGAGTTGATTTTTAGTTTAGCGTCCCTTTCAGCAGCGAGGCTATATGAGACGTGGACCTACTGATTAACGTGGAATCCGAACCACATGAGCTCCCGCCGGGAAAACATATAAACTTTTCTAGCATTTAAGTAATTATATAGATGGTTAATTTTATGTAATGAGTATTATATGAGAAAAAATAACTAAATAGAAAACTACTACTACTATTACTTATTATTATTATTATTATTATTATTATTATTATTATTATTATTAGTAGTAGTAGTAGTAGTAGTAGTAGTAGTAGTAGTAGTAGTAGAAGTAGTAGTAGTAGTAGTAGTAGTAGTAGTAGTAGTTGTTGTTGTTGTTGTATATTCAAAAATTATAGTGACTCGCCGAGTCAATTGCGTGAAGGAAAGAACGTCACACTTTCAAATTCTTAATTACGCACACTATGATAATATAACTAAAAGACGAACATGTAAATAACAAGATAACAGCATCTCTTTCAACTCAATGAACGTTTGGACAGTAGGGCGTGAGGTACGAAATTTGGTATAGAGTGGCATTCAGTTTGGAGAACAATCATTTGCACCAATGAAACATGGATGACTGTAAGATATCGTTAGGCTTAAAATATTACAAGTCTGCGGTCTGGAGTCAACAGCCCGATACAATTTCTTTCAATGAATTTATTTCGATAAGGAACAAGGCACATGAGTGTTATCCCAAAATACGTTTTGTTGCAAAATTTCAGAAATCAGAGGTAGAATAGTAGGCAATAGAGTTGAAGCATAACACAAATATAACAGTAGTAGCCCATAATGAACATGAGAAATTGGACACACAATATCAAAGATAGCTGCAATAATAATAATAATTTCGCTTCGTGATGTACGGAAAAGGAACTTTCCGTATTTTAAAGCCCTTGTCAAGAAGAATGAAAAAATAGTCGTTTAATATATTAACATACACAAAAAATCTCTCTTCTTTTGAAATGACAGACATTCTGACGCAATAACTCGCTTTCAATAAAATGTCTATGTACTCCTCTACTACTTTTGCTGCAACAGTACAAAAACATATCTTAAAAGACAATGATAAATATTTAAAAAGAATGGCAGCGGTGGGATTCGAACCCACGCCTCCGAAGAGACTGGTGCCTTAAACCAGCGCCTTAGACCGCTCGGCCACGCTACCTCTTGCTTAGGAGAATGCATCACTAAGTATTATATATTTACACATTCCTGTTGGAGAAAGCTGCGGAGAATGTAAGATACATACAGGTTTATAAACCATTTGCTCTTGGACTCAGGGCCGGCCTTAGGTGGTGCGGGGCCCGATTGGGATCACTTTGCGGGGCCCCATGTTTACAACTAACTTGCAGCAAGGTCTGTAGATCATACATAGCGCTCTTCCTGCTGGTCTGGCGGTTAGCGCGTGCGCCTGGGTGTACATAGTCTCGAGTCCTTTTCCCTATGGGAGAGTTCACAAAATTTAATTTTCTAATCACTCCCTTTCATTAATCATCCATCTCCTAAGAACAAATTCTGGGACCAGTAGCGTACGCAGGAATTTATTTCGTGGGATCCAACCTCAATATGAGGGTATTTTATATTAAAACTTTTAAAATTGCCTCTAAAATTAGGCTAAATTTACACAAAAGTCGAAATTTCGGGAGGGAGGTCCGGCCCCCCAGGACCCACGTCCTGCGTACGTCACTGCCTGGGCGCCAAATAAAAAGAAAATATCATTTTCATTTCATTTCAAAAGTTTAATAGAGATTTTGCATTCAGAATGGATGGCAATCAAAATATATGCTTAAATAGTAGTCTACGTGAAAGTTAATTATCTAAACATATATATGGAACATTTAATTGGGGCCTATATGTAAATCTACAACTAGCAATATTAGTACCGTATATCATACCTGAAAAGGACTTAGTAATAATATTACTTGTTTTAGTGACTGTGAAATGATTTATTTAAACAATTTATTTAGTTTAGTTCAGAAAAGACAAGACAAGAAGTGTTGATTCGTCCCCGCGAAGTGGGCCCAGAACGCCTAGCCGCCGGATCCAATTTCCCTTTATAACGTTTCTCCATCTGCAAGATGTTCTGGTGAAAAATCTCACACTGTTCATTGCTTATAGCAGCTAATTCTTCAGAAAAATAGCTCAAATGGAAATGCTGACAGTGAATGAATTCTAAAATTCAAATTTCACCCTTGTGCCCCACATTTTTTTTGAAGAAGGTTCTGTACCAGTATTTCATAGTTTTCTTCTCTTACGAGTAAACCTGTCGATGTTGGAATCTAGTTTCTTGACCAAACTTGGAAGAGAAGTGTGGAATATCAAGAAACGAGGTTAAGCAAAATTTAAAGTGCGTTCGTTCATAAAGGCGGACGCAGTGGCTAAAAACCTGATTGATCAGAATACGCCATAACAATGTGTTTCAAGTTTGAAAATTTCACTTTATTTGCAAAAGAGGTAAAGGGATGAAAAACAAAAGCACATTAATGGATACTGGGACTAAGTAGACATCTATTTGAGGGTGTGCTTATCATGACTGCCATTTTGAAGTCGGCCATCTTGTATCTTGCTCGACTATTTTAAATAGGAAGGGGGTCATGTAATATATCAAATTGGGCTATAATTTTACGAGAACTACAATGGTGAAGTCTATGTTTCTATAAATTTATATTTGTAAGACATATTGAAATGCACATTAGTATGAATTCATTGGTTCAAAGATTTCTTAAGAGCTGTATCTTCTGAAAAGAATTCAAGTCAGGAAAACCTAATGTACGCTAGTGAGGATATCGTAGGTAGCTACTTATGAAAGGTATAATCAGTTTGAAATCGTTATCGACTGAAGACAAAACGAAATGGTGGTGGGACGATCACAAACTTTAAGGAACTGACAAACGATGAATGACATATTTTCCATTGGATTATTCGAGTTAGAAGGCAAAGCTTCATAAGTAGCCACCTATTCAGTACGCACTAGTATACATTCGGTTTTTCTGACTTGATTTTTAAAAAATCCACGGAATTTTTTGCAGGAGAGGGCAAAGTTTGTGCTCTGGTTTTGTATTTTTAATGTAGCTACAATAAGAGAAAGAATATGCAAAGAAAACGCACTGAGGTTGATTTATTTGATACCATCTCGGTATTCACGGTAGTATCACATGACATAATCAGTATGTACTTGTATTGGTTTTGTTGTGTGTACATGACAACCGAGAGTAGCAGAACCATTTTAACGGTACCATAGCCATTTGACCGGGGGCCAAGCAAGCATTGGGGCCCCGCGAGCAGAATGGCGTTTATTAATTACATGTATTAGGAGCAAAATTTAGTTATAGGGACCACAACGCACTTGTTTGTCTGGGGAATAATATGCTATTAAAACGGCACTGGAGAGTAGATTAGACTTTAGAATAGAGTAGATAGCACCAGCGCGGGACCCCCTTAGGCCCGGGGCCCGATTGCGAGCAATCGGTCCAATCAGCTTAAGGCCGGCCCTGCTTGGACTCCGTTCCATAACGATCTTCAAAAAATTTACGGATTGCTACGTAGAATATGCAAAAATTAATTATAACTGCTATGGTGTTTATCGCAAGCTAAAACGCACAATGTCCAAAATACCGCCAACGAATGTCCGATTTATATGTATATATGGAGGTAGAATAAACAATTGGAACGTACACTTACGTCTATATTTGGTCCAATAATGAACATTTATAGGCAAACGTCCATTAGGTATAAGGAATATCCATCATGAATATCCATGATTGGTCTAATAAAGCATACACTTTATCCATAAGGCGATCGGTAGCTATCTTTTCCAAGTACTTGAGCGCAACTATCCAAATTTAACATTCCCTCCTCCTCCTATATATATTAACGACCGATTTTGACTTAGTTCATGTTGTGCGCATCGTTTTCATTCACTTTTTGATCTCTTCTCCTACCGGATTATTATTTCCTTTATATTCCTGTACAATTCTGATTGTTGGAACAAAGCTTCTCTGATTAGCAAAAGTTTCCACAGGAACTCTCTGGAGTAACTCTCCGCTTTCGAACAAAGGTACATGTCACTGTTGAGGTAAATAATATTTTTATGCAAATTTTAGGTAATGTTTTTACAACTAAGTATAGCTGAATTGTAAATATTATACTTATTCAAGAATGTAACTGAAAGAAAGCGATAATGTTATTCATCCGTGCATGCAATAAATCTCTCCTCCCCCATCTTAGCCAGAAGTTTATCCATAAAATTGAAGTATTTTCTCAAATGCCTGTAAATTGATTAACGCATGATTGCTTTAAAAATAAGAAAGGCAAAGTTTTTACTCATATTGGTAGCGTGGCCGAGCGGTCTAAGGCGCTGGTTTTAGGCACCAGTCTCTTCGGAGGCGTGGGTTCGAATCCCACCGCTGCCAGGCTTTTCCTTTGCCACAACCTTTTGCGGTACACTAGTCTTACCATAGAATCAACATTTGTCACAAAATTATACCTTCAAGAAACAAACACTTTCGTTTATACATAGTGTTTACAGTGACGTATTCTTTTGTTTCTATGTTTTACTGTACTATTTGTTTCAGCTAGAGCATAGTTTTCTGTTATTATTCAGTAGTGTTAATAGTATTTGTATTGTGTGCTATAAGGCCATATGACAGTACTATGGTTATGAAGGACGAACCAATTCCTTAAAACGGCATCCAAAGCACCACTCGGGATTGTATCTGACCCTTTAGTTATCTTCCCTCCTAAAATCAAACCATGGATACCTAAAAGACATACCAGACAGAATCTAAAACAATCAGCATCGGCTTGACGTTGTAATTGGCCACCTTCAAGCGCATTTGCCAACCAACTGAATTGCCAAATCCGTACAACGGAAATAAAATTGACTTTCGACACCCACGTTGAAATGGTTTCAAAAATTATACCCTCTGTTAGCAGTGATCATCTAGTAGTTGCAGTATAGTACCCTGAGACAATTTTTTTCCAAGTTCGTTATTTAATTATCCTTATAAAGTTTCATTTTACAATCCTTATTATATAAAGAAATCCATCCAATTCGAATGGGTTCATGAAGAACTGGCAGGCATTAAATTTCATCTAACTTCCACATGGCCGCAAATTACGCTGAATCAGTTCTCAATGCCCAAGCGTAGGGTTGGATTGATTTTGGGGCTATTTTTTGCACTCTCAAGTGAGACTGCGAAGGGGCCTAACAAGGTTTAGGCACATGTTAGCCAACCAACAAGTTGGGTAATTTATGAAAATTATATGAAAGTGGCTACCGCCACATTTTGCTAGCACCTGTTGCACCTAATTTATGGACCGGCTCCGCTAAATGCATCTGTCCCGTTATTCCTCTGTATTTGGACGTAATGACCTTGTGCACGATGCCCACCTTCAAGGCTTGTTCCTCGATCCTAAACCACAATTGGCGATGTAACTCCTGTTTTCTAAGGGACTGGGATACTGCACTACGCGGCCTTAACGAAGTCCTGCGTGCCTACTGGTCATGGCGGCTTGCTAGCGAGTCAAGGCCTACCATTCTCTGTAGGATTGGTGCCCGTGCTTTATGAGGCAAGCTCATCTTCTGCCCATGCTCACCCTTACCCAGATTCCTTGGATAAGCTTACATACGCTAGCGAATTATACGGTATGACCACAGTCTGTCAGAGTCCAATCTAATCCGGGAGACCACGGCATACCCAAGGGGGCTTATTCATTTTCAGCCCTGCATACCTATGTCGTTCACTGGCTACCACAATTTGCGTAGAGATATTGCGTACACGTCGAGATACTCATATATCTCATTCCGAATCCCATGGTACGTGTTACGTCATCACTTGAGTTTGATGCCAGTCAATTACGTCCGGAAGATTCCTCCCTTTCCCTGGGACCGAAAACATTTATCCGGAAATCTGGGATCAAACACGTTTCCCCAGTTTCCACTTGGTCCCTCGCGAGACAGTAAGCCGATATTACCCTCTCTGTTGTATCATCCAAGAAATACGAGAGTATCTCTAATTACGGTACGGGTAAAATAGGGAAGAACCAATACACCATCCCTCGGTAAGACCGTTGAAGCAAAACGGGACTTCCTCTATTTATGAAAGAAGTACACAGTGCACTAAAATATTCAATGACTAATGTACACAGTCTTGCTTTAAACAAAGTGGCCATTTGGGAACAATGGCTCCCTTGGTTGGGACGTGGATCCTGCAACCAGTAAGGATTACCAAACCAGGGACGAAGGATTAGTCCTACTACCTCTCTTACTCTTGAGGTTCGAGTGTGTGTTAGAATATGAATATTGAATCCTGGACCAAAGAGCATGCATGAAACACTCATTAAGCGCTATAGAATATCATCCTCTTGGTATGGTATGGATCAGTCCCGCTGGGCACACTACTACCCCCTTTCATACATGCTGAAGAACCACGTATTCTTATCTCCCGGACTCAAGAGCACGACCTACTCACTTCTACCCATATTAAGGCAGTTGGTACGAGTAGTGGCATACGAGAGAAACGTGTTTCTACCCACTCCCAAACTACCTATCTCACATCTGGAATCCAACCATGGTGGGTTTACACGTAATATCTAAACCACTAGATGACCACTGCTAACAGAGGACATAATTTATGCAACAGTTTCGATCTCGTAGTCGCAAGACAATTTTTATTTCTTTTGTAGGGATTTGGCAATTCAGTTGGTTGCCAAATGATCGGCAAAGTTGCAAATTACAACGTGGTGCCGATGCTGGCTGTTTTAGATTCTGTGTGCCATCTCTTTTAGGTATCCATGGTTTGATTTTAAAGAAGTAGATTGCTAAAGAGTCAGATCCAATCCTGAGTGGTGGTTTGGATCCCATTTTAAGAAATTGGTTCGTCTTTCAAATAATAGTGCATACATTAGGCCATATAGCACAAAATACAAATACTACTGAATAATATCAAAAACTATACTCTAGCTGAAGCAAATAGTACACCAAAACACAGAAACAAAGAGATAATATCACTATAACACAAGCTATATATGAAAGTGTTTGCGTTTCTTGAAGGAATAGATCCCTAATTTTTTATTTATTGATTCTATGATAAAATTACTGTACGGTACCGCGAAAGGCTATGGCGTAGAAAATAAGTAGAAAAACCTGGCAGCGGTGGGATTCGGACCCACACCTCCGAAGAGACTGGTGACTTAAACCAGCACCTTAGACCGCTCGGCCACGCTACCAATATAAGCGAACACTTTACCTTTTTTATTTTTAACCAATCAATCGCATATTACGCAATTTTTTAGTCGTTTGAGAAAATACTTCAATTTTATGGATGAACTTCTTGACAAGATCAGGGAGAATAGATTTATTACATGCACTGATGCATAACATTTTCGCTTTCTTTCAGTTACATTCTTAAATAAGCTAAGACATTCTTGAATAAGTATCATATTCACATATACTTAGTTGTAAAAACATCACATACAATTTGCATTAAAATATTATTACCTCAGCAGTGACATCTACCTTTGTAGGAAAGCGGAGAGTTACTCCTCCAGTGAGTTACTAATCTTTACATTCCTGTGGAAATTTTTGATATTCAGAGAAACGTTAAATTAATAATCAGGTTGAAGGAAATATCAAAAATTGACTGAAAGCCGTGTCCAGAACAAAAACTAAGTCAAAATCGGTAATAAAATATTATAAAATAGTTGTAATTTAAGTTAAACATGATCAGAAATATGTCTTAACCAATGTATCATCATTGGTTGTATTCTATTCTTTTCCCCTTGTCATTCGAGCTTGGGGCAGGCAAGTGAGATATGATCGAACTTTTTGTTAGTAGAGGAGTGGCAATTTCTATTGGTTGGATTGAACGAAACTTAAGAGTTCCTTGCAGTACCGAGGCTATGTAAGACGTGGACTTAGGCCTACATCTTAACGTGGGATCGAAAACACATAAGCTCCCACCAGAAACAGAGCTGGGAAACGTCATCAATATTTCTGGCATTTATAGTTGACCAGGTAAGAATACCAATGGAACATATGTATGCATGTAGAGAGAACGGTGGCTCAGTACAAGAGCGCTTACATCTTGTGCGAAAAGTCTCTGGTTCGATATCAGTCCATGTTTGCCGGTGGCAACAGCCATGGGCGCCGATCCTGAGTGGGCCGAGAGAGCAGGGCTTCCAAATTTGCATGGGCCCCATATGTGTATTGTACCTTAAATACTTAGCAGTAAGAATTTCTTTTAGACAAGGAAATAAAAAAGATACCTGAATCCCCTGCAAGTCATACATGAATCGGCGCCACTGGCAATAGCCGAGGAAAAGGCGAATATTAAATTTGGGGGGTTACGCTCAAGTACTTGGGAAAGATGGCAACCGATCCCCTTATGGATAGAGTCTATGCCTTTTTTTTAAAGACCAAACATGGATATTCTTTATTGGATCAAATATAGATATTAATACACGTTCGGAGTGTTTATTCAATCTCCATATGTGCACGTAAATCGGACATCCATTGGATGTTCCCTTGATATTCTGAGATTTTAGCTTACGATAATAAAACTACCATAGCAGTTAATATAATTAATTGTTGCATATTCTGCTTTGCAATCCATAAATTTTGCGAAGACTGTTTCGGAATGGAACTCCAGGAGGAATTGCTTTACGCAGACCTGTTTATATCTTATATTTCCCGGAGCTTTCTCTACCAGGAGTGTGTTACCATATAACACTTAAGAACACAGAGGTAGCGTGGCCGAGCGGTCTAAGGCGCTGGTTTAAGGTACCAGTCTCTTCGGAGGGGTGGGTTCGAATCCCACCACTGCCAATTTTAAAACTAGTTATCATGGTTTGTTAAATATTTTTTTCCTGTTCCAGCGAAAGCTATGGAATACACAGAAATTTCATCAAATGCTGGTTCATCAAATTCATGTCATTTCAAAAACACGCGTGATTGTTGCCTTAGTATGGTAAATGACTAACGTTTTTATGTCTTGTTGAAATTGTTAAGACACGGGAACCTACCTTTTCGTGCATCACGCAGAGAATTTATTATTATTATTATTATTATTATTATTATTATTATTATTATTATTATTATTATTATTATTGTTATTATTATTGAAATTATGTATGTCAGTGTGTGCCGAATCTCTGGTTTTCATTATGCGCTACTACAAGCATGCTTCGACTCCATGACGATCTCTTACTTCTGGAACAACTGAAATTTCTCTTCTCTTCTATTTGTAACGAAAGGCAGTGAGTGCCACAGCGGGTGCACCTGCACTCACATTAGCTTTGATTTTCAGATTTCCCACTGTAATTCTTTCAATTTTGTACATTTCTTGTTTCGTATGTTTGGATGTATTTGAGTGACTTCTTAGCCCTAGAAAGCTAACATGTTCAGTAGAAGCTAACATATCGTAAAATTAACGACTGGTTACAAAAATTTAACTGTAGACATACCTTTTTACAAAATGGATTTTTAATGATTACAGTTAGTAAAAATACATAGTAATGAACATTTTCGTAGGGAATATGGTTGCTCTAATCTGTTACATACAATAGACACATCATTTTCAACCATGTTCTCCGCACGTTGGCTTCTTGCAGCGGGACTAATACAGTGAGATAATCCTCCTCTTTGCTGAAGTTCAAATCCCACAAATTTTGCGAGGCTGGACAACATTCTTCTCTGGCACAAGTATTTTCAGGATATCAGCAATGGATTGCCGGAGTTTTCGTGGCAAAATTTGGTGTTGAGTCTGTTGTTGAAACCATGGTTCAATAAAACTGCTGTGGATTTTCATAGCTACTTTTATTCTGGAAAGAGGTTTCTGAGCCATTTCGATCATGTTGTGGATCAGCATCATAGTCGTTGAGATGAGTTGATTTTGAGTTTGAGTTTGACGACCTACTGGTTACGTGGAATCCGAACCACATAAGCTCCCGCCGGGAATCGAACCTGGGTCTCCCACGCCAAAGGCAAGTACACTAACCGCTTAACCACGGAGGAGCTCAACATTATAGTCATTGCTGTTTAAAACAATGTCATGTTTAACACAGTCTTGTTAATCAACAGAACTAATTTCATGTCCGAAATCACTCTTACACTCATATAGGTATTTTAAAATCAAGTCACTGTCATCAATATTCTTCCCATTTACTGTTTTAATTTAACTTCAATAAAAACTTTAAAATAAGACAAACACTTTCACTAAAATGTAACTATAAGTCAACGGTAAAAGTAGAAGTTAATAGTAATAAATATACAAAAATCCAAGCGTTATTCCTAAGATATCGTAAATCTTACGAGTGACTATCGATTTCAAATACAAACACAGCCGGAAACTGTGCAAAATATATACTGACACACAATAAAGGTGTAGTGAGAAACGGAACTTAGCGAGCGAGTGGATTGTCTTCGGTCAATGGAAGTGAACATGAAAATGGTACAACCTGCTCGTAAAATTTACCACATACTCGCTTTCTCGGGTAAAGTCTGTCATAAGTTACTTGCTATTATACCGTGTTTCTGTAGTTTTTTTTTAAAAAATTTATAGTAAGTCTTAGGGATTATTTTAAGATCTTAAGGCTCAATGGTGCAATATACTTTCCTCACCTCTCCTAACATGCTGGATTTCTATTTTTAATTGGTCTTCCTTGTACGCAAGCCATTGCATAACATAATACTATACTTAGTCTTATGATGAAAACCCAACGCGGGAATTACAGGAATAATATTTCCGGTAAGTGAAAGGTACGATATGTCCGCATCGCAAGGCTTAATGTGACTTATGGTGAATAAAGTGATGAAACATTGCAAGCCCTCCGTTCTCTCTTCGATTATGTCGCTAAATTTGATGACCGCTTCTGTTAGAATTCTAAAATCCTTTTCACAATAAGCCAGCATATCCTTCTGCACGTTAAACTCCTCGCCACTTACCGCACGATCTTGGTGCCAAGCTTCCAGTTGTTTTCTTTCTTCCGTGCTTCGCGCTTCAGGGTCATAGTACTCAAGCGGAAGATAGGGTCCGACATAATTTTGATTTTCTTCTGTGTTAAACAAATGTGGGAAATCTCCCTTCTTTAAATCTTGACTAAGGCCTAACGTCTTCGGTAATTTGGATAATTTAACGCCAAGGAAAAGGAAAGAATCACGGAAGAAGATAGGTTTACTTATGCTGATATTAAAATACTTTTGACCCTGGATAAGAACACTAGGAACAATATGCTCGTATTAGAGTTCTAAGACAGAAGAGACCATCGTAGGGACTACTGTTATGGGCGATCGCTACTATCTTCTGAAAGACAGGGCGCTCTACTAACCCGTGGTTAATAAAGGCTGTCATTGTCTTAAAACTAAACGAACGATTTTCAACATTGTCACCGCACGTTTTACAAGGCTCATCAATACCTTTCCTTATACAGGCGTGACAAACTTGGTGACAACAGTCCTATACAACTTCGCGTTCCTTTCGCCGCGCTTATTCCGTGTCCTCAACATCCTCTCTACATCATAGGTGATGTACATAAATCTTTTCGTATGAACAGGCCACTGTCTCTGAATACAATATGTATAGTTTATATAACAATGCACGAAATGCTAAATAGAAATGTTCACCACACATGTGACGAGATTTTCGCCCCTCTTATCAAAGATAACACCGCAATCGATACAAACTTTTACATTATTACATACAGATCTATCCTCTTTATTACGCTTCACATGGTTCTCAAAATATGCACCCTCATCAAACTCTCTACTGCATGTATTACATTTAATTTTGTTTTGCAGTATAATCCCACTTGTGTGTGTGTTCGCAAAAAGTTCGAGTTTTACACATGTGTTTACGTGACCTTTCATCATAAACTTCCAAACAATAATAACAATACTTCCGTATCTTGAGAAAAGTTCTACTATTACGAATGGGCTCGAAATGACCAACAGTGTTACTTCTTTCATAATGGATAAAGATCTTATTTTCAGCCGGTTCTCCCAGGTAACGTACTACATATTTCCGGTTATTCTTTTCATGCTCCTCATAAATCACAATTTGATACTCCCCTAGCAAATATTATTTGAAAGGGGCAACATCTGGAAAATCAAAGCCTCCATTACTTTGAACGTTAACTCCTGCCATCTCGCAGAGAACTTCTGCTTTAAAAAGCCATGGATCCCGATCTGTTCTTTTTAAATTATACAAATCATATTTTGTGCCATGGAGCTTTACTTGGCCCCATGCTATGCCCAGAGCTAGACAATAAATATTTTTATTTTCGATACATATTAAACGTTTTTCCAAATAATTTTGATATTTTGAATATTTGTCAACGTCACTCGATGAAGTATTTCTTCCCTGACCATGCATGCTCTCCGCTATGTGGAATAGAAACAGTACTTCTTGCCCCAAAAGGAACACCTCATTCGGATTTAGTACACGTTCGATTACCGTCTCCTTAGCCTAACCGGCATAACCGTGGGACGTTAAACTTAAAGATTTCATTTCATTACACGTTCGATTGAAGTGAGGACTGTCCAGCAGAGAAATTGCCTTTTCTCCTCCACGCGACATACACTGGTTTATTGTTGGTATTATTGCTACTATCTATGTATAGCCCAATGTAGTACGAGGGGCGTGCATTGGAGATCACATTTCCAACGCAAAATCGATTAAACTTTCGATATATGCCTCTGTGTTATTAATATTCCTTTCATCACCCACAGGTCTAACGGCAATTTCATGGCCCGTAAGATGAAACTTACGAAACCTTTGGCTGCTTTCTCTTACAACTTCGAACTTACTATTTCTTTGATTATGCCCGTCATTACTATTACTACTACCACCACATGTACTACAACTATTAGGACTACTAGTAGTGCCATTTGTACTATTGTTGTTCATGTTGTCATGTCCAATCATTGCTGGAACACTAGCATATGACGGGTCAGACTGAGGAGAGAAAACATTTGGTCCCCATAGTCATGATCATCTTGTACACAGTGTTGAGGTGGATTGTATACAGAATTTTCTCCCTGGACTTGTTGCGTGGGTATAACTACAGCATTGTCCTCATTTTGAACCAAACACAACATTTCTTCAACTAGTACAAGGGTGAATCAAAAAGTAAGGTGAATTGTTGATTTACAGAAAAGCGTACAGAGATACGTCGATGAAGCTTTACTATGTTTGAAGTATGGTATCACACTATTATTCGAAGAAGGAACCGTAGTTGTCTAAACTTTTATTCCAACGTGGCACCAAATCATCCATGCCCTGTTCAAAGAAATGTTGTTCCAGATTTCCTAACCAGCTACGTGTAGCCTGTTGTGCCTCTGTCAGTGTCTGAAAAGGCTGCCCACGGAGATGTTGCTTCAGGGGGCAGAACAAATGGTAATCCGACGGGGCTAAATCAGGACTATACGGAGGGTGATCGAGAATTTCCCACTTGAACCCGCGGAGGTGTGTACGGGTCCGTTCGGCTGTATGTGGACGTGCGTTATCATGAAGTAACAACACGCACTCTCGGAGTGCCCCCCGCCGTTTCTGCCGTATGGCTGCTTTCAGCCTGTCCAGGGTTTGGCAGTACGTGTCTGCATTAATGGTCATACCCTTTTCCAGAAATTCAACATGAATAACACCGAGACGGTACCAAAAGGCAGTAGCCATATTTTTCTGGGCAGATGCTATTGTCTTGCATTTCTTGGCCTGTGGTGACGATGGATGTTTCCATGTCATCCTCTGACGTTTGGATTCAGGTGTCCATAGAGGTATCGGAGTTTCATCGCCCGTTATGATGCGATGAAGGAATGAATTTGGGGAAATGCCCATTCGCTGGTTTTTTTGTTCGTTACTCAGAAGCTTGGGTACCCAGCGCGCACACACTTTTGTGAAGCCCAGTTGGTCATGGACAATACCGCTTACGGAACCATAAGAGATATTCAATTCATTGGCAATGTCCTGCAACCGCACTCTCCTGTCTTCACGAATCATGGCATCAACGACAGCCACATTCGTGTCGGTGATGGACGTTGATGGTCTGCCACTTCTTCCACCATCTGTGATAGTACTCCTAAAACTTGTAAATGCGTTACACCACACGTACACTTGTTTCAGCGACATAACACTATCTCCGTAGACCTGCACCAATTCTCGATGAATATCACATGGTTTTGTTCCCTTGGCCCCGAAAAAACGAATGACACCGCGCACTTCCTCCTTGGTGTAATGTTCCAGTCGTTGCGCCATCTTTGAGTTGCTCTCAGCACCAGACGGGTGGACATAGAATGTTGTACAAGCCGTCACACTTCTATTACCAGATTACCTATAACATGGAAAAGAATTAATTAGCTACACACAATACTATGGGTTTGACAGGCAATTTCACCTTACTTTTTGATTTATCCTTGTATTTCATCGGAAATTAGATTGCCAATCCCATCTATATCATCTAGGAAAGCTAAATCTTGGTTTGTTAAATGATGTAAATTGTTATTTTGCCTCAAGTTATTATTTTCTTGAGGGGTCACGACTATTTTATAATTTTCAGATGGGATTAAGCATGGTTCCGAAACAAACCGCGTGCCGAAATCAAAAAAGTTCGATAACTCTGTATCTTTTATCCAATCCACCTGACTTTCCCCACAAGATAATAAATACATAAGTTTCTGCTGAGCTTGATCATAACTTTCTTTAGTACGGAAAAACCCATACACAAACAAATCTAGCACATCAGCACTGGATACACAGTGCTGGAGAATCAGTGTATCATTAGCTTCAAAGGCACGAAAAGCACATAGAAATTCATTGCATCTCTCCGACCCTAGATGTCCCAGGCGCTGTAGTTCTATTACTCCTTTCCAGGTACTGAAGAACCTCGGGTAGTCGTTGAAGCCGCGCACCAATTCTTGCAAGTGAATTTCTTCGATCATGTTAAGTGTTTCAGCTGGGCAGAAGAAATTCATCTTAAGCAAATAAAACAGCTATTTTGAGTTATTAAGTTCACTTTAATATAAAAGAGAGAGACCAATAAACTATTTTCACGCTTTACTTAAATTATAATATGCGAAAGAGAAATCAATCAATTATTTTCAATCTATAGTTAAATAATGATATGTAAAAGAAAGCAATCAGCTTAGTTTATGAAGAAAAATGAGTAAATATTCAATTTATATTTAGTTGTAAGTTATTCTTTTAAAATAGCCACAAAAAGCCTCTCTCTTCATTAATATTGGATAAGAACAAATGAAGAACAATTAGAATATGTATGATTTCTTTCTTTCAAAAAATTAGTAAGTATAAGAAATATAAGTTACACACCTCTGAAACCTTAGTTGATCTTTAACAAAAATACAAAAAAGAAGAAAATGACGTATCGGCGTCAATACGTTTGCTGTTTAAAACCAAGATAAATGCTTCTTCTTATTGCTGTTGGTACCACACTCAGGGTTCAGCAAGGCTTGGTTGTCTATAATATAATAGTCTTCAATGAATATCTTGAAATACCTATATACTATACTTAGTGCTATTAAAAATTACATATACTTTATTTAAAATACGCTTAGCAGGCAAGGTGAGGTCCTCTATGATCTGCAACGTATGATGACGAGAAAGGAAGTGATGCCCCCACACGCCAAATTCACGTTATATCATTTTCTATCATGTATTGCCCCACCATTACTACCAGTGACACCTAGTGACAAAATTCTAAATTAGAGGTTCGCTGGGCAGTGGATGTTCTTCAGTGCACACCTATGTCAGACATTGTCCCGTATATTTCTATATATTTTAAGGTGAGTATAGTATATTTGTATTGCATATGTTTTCAATGCGCGACAAGGCCTTACACATGTTTGCTATTTCAATCTTAATGTGAGGCATTAGTTAATACTAACAGAAACAAAACATGTCTTCCATGCGTTAAATTTTCTCTCACCCATAAGATTCAGACATTTTCGATATTTCCATACATATACGTGTATGCTCTGGTGATCTTAATATTCAGTTAAACTATTGGGGATCAATACAAGTGTGAGTAAACTTAACATTAAGTTGTACTATTTGGGCTGAATACGGTATAAAGCCTGGTCTTCCAGCACAGCAAAAAAATATTTAGTTGGGGGACCCTACCCCCATAGCTCCCTTCAGTATTATTGCTGTAAACATTCACTTTGAAATCCTATTACCAAAAAGATGGATTGAATAGCGCTCAATATTGCCCAAAGCCTAGAGGAAATTTACTGTTAAACACGGGCAAAGCCGAATTTCTTTCAGAGTGAAAGGGAGCGTTCGCTTTCGAGAAATCACCTATAAAACTAATAGCGCTCAGTAATGGAAAAGTCCAGAGGAAAATTTACTGTTAAACATGGTCAAAGACCCCTCTCTTTCAGCGATGCATGGATGCTCTTATTGCGTTTCCTTTCATATCCTAAAACGAATTTTAAAACATTTCATATGTTTAAAATACGCAACTGTTTATTTCTTACATTTTCCAGAGAATTTCTAACCAGTGCTTGTCAAAGACAAACAATATTTAACAACAATTTTTCTCACCAAATTTCGAACCAATATTGCTTGCGTCATAAAACAATTGGCTGTTCATTCCGTTTCGCAATTTTTAGAATTGGTTTTCCAATAGCCACGGAACTAGTCTGAGTTCATGACCTTTCGCCAGACTTGCGACGGCTATACTATTCCAACTCAAATCCAAAGGGGGAGCCTACCGCGCACTTCTATAATCAAAAACAAACGATCGTGTTTCTTTCTTTCGAGTGTAACTGTGGAAAAGTGCCACACCGCAAGCCGTAAGCGCTTTCTTTATTTGATTTTTCCCACCTACGTCAAAATAAGGAAACACAATATTTGCGAAAATCAAATATGTCTCGGGAAACTACCCCGCGCAAGCTGAAATCTCTTTATATCTACATTTTTTAGTGTAGGAACACATTTAAACATTTTTGAACACTTTTGAACACTTAATACTGATAGTTGTTTTCAAATACAACGGAATATATCTCTATTATATTTTTCTTTCTATTTATTCTTGTTATGAAAGCAAGACAAAAGTCAATCTTTCTGCTAAGTTAATTATTTTACACTGAAGTAAATAAAACAATATTTACCACAAATGTGGTTGAGAAATACATATTTTGTATCTATGTCTTTCAAAGTGTTCTTTATGTGTAAACTGGTCATTTTCCGAAACACTTCCCAATATCGTTACAGATTCTTGACAAATAGTTAACACACATTATAACATGATATCTACAAACAATCAAAGATATTGAGCAATACACAATTCTGTTTAATCTCGCTTTCAGTCAGATATTCCACACTTGCTACTGCAGTAAACTATGAACGCAACTAAATGATTCTTTCATTTGTGTCAACTCTTAAGCGACAGCACCAAGCATTTTCTAAAGAGACTGACTAACTTCTTTTCGTAAGAAGATGGATATTTCCGTAGCTAGTCTAATCTACACTCGGTTCTGCAGTAAACTATAAGCTATAAACAGTACTAAATCATTTTCATCCTTCAGTGAAGGCTCTTAAACGACATCACCATGCATTTTCTAAAAAGACTGACTGAGTTCTTTTCGTAACTAGTCTGAAATTGTTTAAAAAGTATCATTTGCGGTTTGGATGCTCAAATATTCCTAGTTATAATAGGACAGATCAATCTCCCCTTCCCCACCCTCAGTGTTTCAAATGTTTAGAAATGCATACACATGGAAATATGTACACCCGTAATAATAGTTTCGTCCTTCAATCTTTCTTAGTTAAGTTGTCCATGAGACGGGATAAAACGAAACTTCCGTCATGATTAACCGGTTAATGTACACGCCTTTGGCCTCTAATATTTATTCGTACGAAGCAATTTCCAATCCCGCTTTCCAATGTTCGCAGTCATTGTGGGTTCGATTCTCGGTGGAATGTCATATCCCGGTGGAAGCTTTAATAAAACTTCAGTCTAACAGTTTACTGAGTAACGACTACAAAAATAGCCTCGCTGCTGAAAAGGGTCAATAAACTCAAACTCAACTCAAGTCATCGCGATTAAACAAATTTTCAATAAAATGAAATATCAATGTCATGAATTAATGAACTTAATCTCAGCACTTATCTAATTGTACATTTCATATGTATAAAATTACTTAAATTTATCTTACCTTAATTTTGCTTTAATGTTGAAACAGTCTTGGTTGTCAACACAGGTAAGCACTGCAATCAAACTTCCAAAACTAACACCCAAAAAGCTTAATTCCCAGCAAGTGTAGAAAACTTCTTCAAGACAGAGTGCCGTGCTAGCTGAATAATAAGACTGCTATGGTCTCTCAGGTGGTTACAAACCCGAATCCATTCGCTGTAGTAGTCCATTCCCCCTACTTCTCCTATCTGTGAGCACTTACCCATAGCTTTCATCCTTCCACCGCTTTGCTCATTATAAGAAAAGAGGTAGATAAAATCCATTTTCCTCATAGTTTTTTCTTCAACTGTAATAAATTGGCGGCCAATCTCTTGTACTTGGATGATATAACAGTTTATCATTTTTTCAATACTTTTACTGAAAGTTCGCCAAAATACATATGGATTTAGCTGCTCATAACATATCAATTTCTTGAAAATAATAACAATTTCTTAGACAGTTTTTCAGTGTGCGTTAACTTTGTAATCGCGAAAAATTTTTGCTAACCCCAGGATGTCTGGAATCGTGGCATCCAACCGGAGACATTTTGTCGCTGTTCATAATACATTTCAGCCCACAAAACATTCAAGCTGATAGCTACAATGGACTAGAAAATTCGTTAAGGTGGTATGCAACCGGATATTTTCGAAGTATCATAAATATATTGATCCATACATTTCAATGAAAAAACATAAACCATTGTCAGTTTTATACTCTTTAAATTTATTGATGTTAACCAAAGCATCTTGTGTTCTTGCCGAAAAGACAATCATACATCTGAATACACAAAGACCAATAAACCCATTCAACAAGGAATAATGCTGTCCCACATAGTGTTTATGAACCAAAAGTGGTCGTCCGGAAGGCAGGTGGTAAGAGGACAAGTATCCATCCTATAAATGGCACCGGAAAAGACAAAGGGGACCAATAAATTCAACCCTTCAACATCCTGCTAGCTGTCGGTGAACAGCACACAAGGAAAAAACCAGGGGAAGACCCATTCACCCTCT
The DNA here is from genome assembly GCF_964235325.1 of Thermobia domestica. NCBI lineage: Eukaryota > Metazoa > Arthropoda > Insecta > Zygentoma > Lepismatidae > Thermobia > Thermobia domestica. The sequence goes on from NC_137467.1 coordinate 50,812,001, forward strand.
TCACGGTAGAGGACAGGTAGGTGGAGCTTCAACTCACATAATGGCCTGTCGGCAGACAGAAATGTCGTCAAAGAGTGGAAGAAATGCATTCATCCATTCTCAAAAATAAATGTGTGCTCACCCAGCGGAAAAGAGGAGAGAGGGTGGGGTTTACCTGTTCACAACAACGAATCTGTGAGCATCGAGGGGGAAGTGATTGACAAGTGTCTTTCTTAGCATCAGGTGATGATGAGGCGAGGCTATACTATGCAGGCGCTACTAGGGATAGGGTGGTTGGTCTATCCATACAGAACGAGTTCAAAGAGTGGGCTGTTAGTTGGGGAAAGCGATCATACAAGGAAGATGCGCATATTTATTTCTGTAGCGGAGGAGTGTGTCAGTTCAGAGAGCAAGGCTGGAAGGAAGACGCACTAAAACGAAGTTCGCTTCGCAGCGAAGAAAAACTGAAAAATAAATAAATATTCATTCCTTCTTCCCTTTCCTTCCCTTTCTTGGACAATTTATTTCTCTCCATAATTTTTAGCGGGGGGCGCGGTGGCTCAGTGGTAGAGCGCTCACCTCTGGTGCTTGGGGTCCCTGGTTCGATCCCAGCTCGCGCCGTGTGGACTTTGTGGTGGACAAACACCGTGCTCGTGGGTTTTCTCGGGGTTCTCCCGTTTCCTCCCACTTTCTTCATTCCACCATTTCACTCATCTCTCACCATCACCGTCTCCTTTAGTCTAACCGGCATAATCGTGGGACGTAAAACTAAAGATTTCATTTCATTTTCATTTTTCCATAATTTTTAGCACGCATACGAGTAGTCTTCGTCTTTCAGAAAAACATTTTCAAAGTTCACGACATTTTAACACAAATTATTTGTAAATTAATCGAGTAGCTCTTCTTATAAGTTTCATTGTTTTTTTCTAAGTTCACAGTGTAGCTCATCTTAGGACTTTACGTAGTAAAACGAGCCAAAAACAATCCATTAAAAATCATTGCTAAGCATAGGAAATCCATGGATAATGCAAGAGCTTGAAGAGCAATGTTTCAAAGGATGGTGTAATCATATTCATTATTTTTAATTTAATCATAATTTTGTACGTTCACACATTGTGTTCGATTAGTTACAAGCTTTTTAAGTAGGATCATAATTAAAAATTATTTTTTTCGATTAAATTAAAGGGAAAAACTTGTGGGAGCTAGGTATCGCATTTCAAGGCTTATACTAAAGTTCTGATAATCTGAAACACATTTTAATTTAATCATAATTTTTAAAATTACGATTAAGGAATCGTGTAGGATCATGTTTCAAACAGCAAACGATGTCATTCCACTTTCCAGGACCTCCTTAACCACCTTCTATCGCCCAGGTAATAAATTCTTCCCAGGTACCTACCCAGGCCCTGTCCGGAAGCACATACATGGAAGTGGTTAAGTAATAAATCAATTAATCAAACATTAGCTCTATTCACGACCACTTGTAGCGACAGGTCTACTATTTTCTTCCCCGCCAGCAGCTACTGGCTGGATGATCGTGGCAGCTCAGAACTTCGGCTCACTAGCACCGAAGCTCATGTGTGAAGGCTTACATTTAAGACAACGTAAAGCTAGCAACTGTAGCTCACGCGAGCGGCGCACAGGATCCTAGTGTGAAGGCTACCTTAAGGCATCAACGGAAGGAGGGCCACAGAAGTTTTCAATGGAAAAATTTATAATGATACGTATGACGAAATACTGCAAATGGTGCAGCTGAACGAGTATCCGTAAAATAGGCCCACATATTGAATGAGAAAAAATAAAAGTACAGATTCTATATACAATAATAAGAGTTCCACCAACGTTCCTAAAATCGAAGGAAAATATTTTTTTCACATAAATAAAAGTAGGAGAAACTTTTCACGCAATCTGTGAAATTTATATTCTCTCTGTACATGTCTCAGTGCTGCCAGAACTTTATTAATGTGTACCCACAGGATTTCATCAGTTACCTAAATGACTTTAGTTTCTCAGCTGATCTTCAGCGATTTCAGTCATATGTGTGTGATAAGTTCAATGCAAGAAGAAACGTGAAAACAAAACTGAAGGTAAACTTTACAAAAGATTTATAGAAGAAAATATTGAGTGTGAGTTTCCAAATTTAGACTTTGGCTTTCGTATATTAATAACATTCATGGACCCAAATCGCACAGATGAGCGTTCATTTTCACAGTTGAAGCATATTAAAAATTCCGTCAGCGGAACTATTCAACAAGGCAGGTACAATACCTTGTCTCAATTAAATATGGAAGCAGATGTGTTACATAAGGTTAGTTTTGAGGATCTCGTCAAACACTTTGAAATTAAAAAAGGGTAGGAATAAACTTTTTTCAATTATAAATAAATTGAAAATACACGCTGAGACACGTACAGAAAATATATAAATGTCACGGACTGCATGAAAAGTTTCCCCTGCTTTTATTTATGTGAAAGAAATTAATTTCCTTCGATTTCACGAACCTTGGCGGAGCTCTTGTTATTTTTGTATATAGAATCTGTATTTCTATTAAGATTTGTTTTATTTAGATTTGAGTTGTAATTTCAATGATTTTGTAAATATTGAAAGAGTTATTTTTACATTGACAAAATCATAGACATGAAGATCAGGAAACAGTGTATAAGGACATCATGCTATTATTGACTTTGTAGCATGTAAGTTCCCATCAAAATAATTTTAGCTGCAAATAACGTTGATGATAATATAAAAAACCATGGCTGCGGTGGGATTCGAACCCACGCCTCCAAAGAGACTGGTGCTTAAAACCAGCGCCTTAGACCGCTCGGCCACGCTACCACTGAGCTTAGCAATACCACTACCATTGTCGTATTTTCTAGTATCGCAGATAAGAAACTGCAGAGCTATGTGAGAAAATTATATGCTAGGAATTATACGAGGTCGTGCGTAACATACTTCTTCTTCTTTTCCACCTTATAAAAAACCAGTAAACAGTTGTGTACGTAGAATTTCATCAAAGAACAATTAAGCATTCAATTTCATAACCTTCCAGACATGCATAATTTTGCATATTTTACTATACTAAATTGTACCATGAAATCTTGATCAAAGGGAGTTGAAACCCTGCACGCCACTGGGTTTAACCAAGTAACATTTATGCATTGAGCAGCAACATGGCATCGTTTTCCTAATTTAATACAAAAACATTTACCAAATGAAATGAAATGAAATCTTTGAGTTTTACGTCCCACGGTTATGCCGGTTAGGCTAAAGGAGACGGTGATTATGAGAGATGAGTGAAAATGGTGGAATGAAGAAAGTGGGAGGAAACGGGAGAACCCCGAGAAAACCCACGAACACTGTGTTTGTCCACTACAAAGTTCACTTGGCGGGGGCTGGGATCGAACCCAGGACCCCAAGCACCAGAGGTGAACGCTCTACCACTGAGCCACCGCGCCCACAGTGGTAGGTTCAATAAAAGAAGTTCACATGATTGAGCATTTATTATTATTATTAAACTAAGTAATACAGTAAAATTTCTCAAAACGGACATCGGTGGAACACGATTATTTGCCGTGAATGAAAGGTGTCTCTAAAAAGGAAGGGTTCTCTCTCATAACACCACACCACACATATTTATGGCATGGAGGAATAAGAAAGTTTGTCATCTATTGAGAAATTCCTGTTAAGAGAGGTTTCACTCTATTAGGAATTGAGCACCACTATTTTGCCGAGTAGTTACATAAAATGAATTGATTACATACAAATTATTGTAATTATTTTGCAAAATTCTGCCATTATTTCAATTTATTAGCCCCTAGGCAGCTTTAGTGGATGATTTGTTTCCAAAATATTAATTGCGAAATATTCCCTCGTCCCATGCTGAAATCATATTCGTTTAGTAATATACAATACATAGTTGCAATTTCATTATTTTAATATTGTAACCCTGTTGTTAACGTTAATTGTTGTAATATTGTTTGATCTCTAAACCCGAGACAGCACAAGTGGTGCCTCAGAGGCACCCTGGTCAACTTTTTATGCCATTATTATTAATAGATATTTCGTCTCGTGTCCTGTGCTCTAGAATTCTTCTATTTCTTTGACATACACCCTCTGAGCATTGTTTTTAGTTTACCTCAGAAAAAAATAGGGTAATTTCTTTATACTAACGAAAAGGCCCAAGGAGTGCCTCTGAGGGTGCTATTGAAGTATGTACTTTTCTAATTATTTGATACTGTTCATTGTTTATTAACATTGACAAATGATTTCATAGCAAAGTAGTGACTAGCCTTTCTTATTAATGACGGAAAATACAAATGATAGCGGTGGGTTCAGGTAGCTTGTATATGCAGCAGAGAACCTCAGAGGCACCCCTTGAGCTTTTTAAGGGTAAAATTAGCATGGTCTTTCTCGGGTTAATCTCCGCTCCTGCTTCTTTCTGGCTACGTTATTGGTTCTGAATAGCTTTCATAAGAAAATTTTTCATTGATTTAATTGTTTTCCAGAAATCCAGTTTTTCAATTTACAAATACTTTGTACCTTTCTGTTTTGTCTTTTTTAATGTAGCCTAATTTTAATAATCCACTCAATGAATTTACGTGTATAAAAATATCCTTTACAAAAAAGTAAGCTAGCGACAAATGCTTTCTTGCATAACATTAGACTTGGTCTAAAATATATAGGGTGGACGAAAAGTGGCTGTACACCCCTGCGTTGATCAAATATAACATTCTAGTTTATGGATTCATTTGCTTCGGCTCTTCCGAGATTAAGATGTAAGTAAAAACACATTAAGAACAAATAATAAAGGAACTAAGTCTACCTGATGGATAACAATAAGAAATTATATAAAATGCAATGAGCTGATCAGTACGATATTATATACCTACATTTGGTCCACCCTGTATATAATTCTTATCTTACCTCGATCGATCTCTTCATTTCTAAAATGTTTTGGCTACACCCTTTTAACTTCAGTCCGTTGATACACCACTTGCAGAGAAACACTTACCAACTGAATGTGGTATAGGCTTATTACTATATTGTCACATTTTTCCTTTTAAGGAGGAGGTAGGTGAGTGATCGCTCAAGACGTTGCCAATTTCAGTAATCTGAATCTGTCCATCAATCTCTATTCTCAGAAACGACCGCAGAGCCCAGGAGGGTAGGTATGAGCGGGTATGTTTTGTCAATTGTTTTGATCGAAACACCGCCCGAAACAATGAGGGTCATGTGGTTCTCGAAGTCGTACATGAGAACGAGGTCGCTTCGTATTTTGAAGTGAAATAAATAAATAAATAAATAAGAATATTGCTTTCTTTCCTAAACACTAAACTTGTTTAACTTGATGTAATAAATACCCTATGTGGTGCTTATTGATACAATTGGATTTGGGGGAGTATTCCTTTTCCATCCAGAGGAGTGCGTAAAGAAATTTGGGGGCGTGTTAGGGGGAGTGTTGGGGGGGTGTAGATTACTCCCTGTAGGTGTGGTTAAGATTTTAACATTGGAAATAGCTGAACCTTCGCTATTTACACAGCGCACAGTTCTAATATGAACGTGAATCTCCTTCCCACTTCTCACTATATCTGTGCAATTCCATTTACGAACATAAGTAAAGGACAGGAAGAACGCATGTAGCCAGGATTTTGTAAAGGGGGCGAGGGTCCATGACATGAAATACTGTGGTAATCACACCAGGGGCTCCATCACTCTAAACTATTTTACTGGAATATATATAAGTTTGTTTAGCCAGGATTTCGTAGTGGAAGGGAGGGGAGTGGCTTGACATGAGACTCTGAAGGCCCAGGAGCTCACTCAATATAAACTACTTTACTGGCAACATAGGCCTACATTTGTTTGTTAGGACAATAAAATGAGGCTATACTAGTAGGTCTAAGTATTTTAATAACAGACTACGAAGAAATCTCGAGTAAAAGAAAATAATAATAATAATAATAATAAAAAGTATTGAGAAAGATTTACAATATCTACGTTCCTTCCTCTGTTCATTCAAATATAACAACTTTTCTTTCATTATGAACTCAACTATTATAAAAAGTACATACAGGGTGGTAGTGTGGGGGAGCCAGGGAGGCAACTATCCCTCCAGGGAAGCTCCCCGCCATACGAGGGGGGCAAATTTTGAGACAAAATTTTCTTACTCCATATAAGATATGAACACGAAATTATAAATAAAGCATCGAACAGGTTCACTATAATACACAACCAACAGAGCACACAAGAGGTCAATAAAATAAAATAAAAAATAAGTCGTAGGCCCATTTAAGTAAAACATGTCTACTATTAGGGGCCCTAGAAATAATATTTATTCGTATAGCTTTGAGATTTGTCAATATTGTCCCTTTAATTAATTTGTCATGTATGGAACGGGCTCAGGGGCGTAACTATCGACTCCGCAGACCTAACCATGCGGAAGGGCCTACAGGCTCCGGGAGGCTCATAAGGAGTAAGAGAGAGATGGAAAGAGGGGGCCCAAGAATTAGAAAAAACTACTTTTCTAGGGGACCCCAAAACACTTATTAATGCTTGCCGCAAAGAAAAAAATCTAAGTTGCGGCGCTGAGTACATATTCACTATTATAAAAACCACATATTCAATAATCTCTTGTAAAATAGTTTACATGATCTACGTTCCTTTCTCTGTTGAATCAAATGTTAACAGAACTTTCTTTCCACATAACTTTTTGTTTTTGTTATTCCGTCAACCACTGTCTGTGTTCCAAATGACAGGTTAAAGGAACAGTAGAAAACTGTTTCTGGAATAGCACTTTGATACTGCATAGAAGCGATGACGAAAAATTATGATAAAAAATGTCTACAGTATTACAGAACCGCTTCTGAAATTTCCCAGATTAGTAGCAGAAATTCTGAGAATTCCGAAACTTTTAGGAATTTCAAATTCCGTGACCTTTTTAGGGTATCCCGCTCATTCGCAACCATGTATTGCAAGTAATACAACTCTCCCCATAAGAAATTTCAACTTTTAACACTGCAGCTTTTTATTTTTAATGCTGATTCTTCTTTTTCTCTTTTCTTTTTGTTTCATCTTTCCTTAATTTTATCCTTTCTGGTTTCGAAAAGGAGTCCGGACCTCCCCCCCCCCCCTTTGCCGTGTGCCTGACAGGAAGACTTTCAAATGGAGGAAGTTGCTATAACAAACATATAAATGTAGTATTTTAATATACAGAATGTTGGGGTGAGTTCGTGGCAAAATTCTGAAGTGATAGATGATACCAAATGCAAATATTTTTTCCCTTATAATTCCATATCCGAGTACGCTTTATTGTGGGTCTACAAGCCTTCAAAGCAGCAAGCTTGCAATAGGCTTTGTCATTCAGATTAAAGCAAAGCGCCTGAAATGTCCATCAACCCGCTATACGTTGCTTCTTTACTGGTTGCCTTTCACAAGGGTTTCAACCTAGTTGCAATAGGAACAAATAGGAACAAAACGTCGTCTAAAATGTCGAATAAAGAGTTCTTTGAAAATTTGAGTAAGAACTGCCAAATCTACACAAAATTTGGTATCGACTAGAGACAGCGGCACATTTCTAGCACTTGTGGGTTTCGAGATCTCATTCTCGAAAAGATTGGCAACAAACATATAAACTTTTCTAGCATTTAAGTAATTATATAGATGGTTAATTTTATGTAATGAGTATTGTATGAGAAAAATAACTAAATAGAAAACAACAACAACTACTACTACTACAACTACTACTACTACTACTACTACTACTACTACTACTACTACTGCTGCTGCTGCTGCTGCTACTGCTACTACTACTAACTACTTATTATTATTCTTATTATTATTATTCTTCTTCTTATTATTATTATTATTATTATTATTAGTAGTAGTAGTAGTAGTAGTAGTAGTAGTAGTAGTAGTAGTAGTAGTAGTAGTAGTAGAAGTAGTAGTAGTAGTAGTAGTAATTGTTGTTGTTGTTGTTGTTGTATATTCAAAAATTATAGTGACTCGCCGAGTCAATTGCGTCAAGGAAAGAACGTCACACTTTCATATTCTTAATTACGCACACTATGATAATATAACTAAAAGACGAACATGTAAATAACAAGAGAACAGCATCTCTTTCAACTCAATGAACGTTTGGACAGTTGGGCGTGAGGTACGAAATTTGGTATAGAGTGGCATTCAGTGGCATTCAGTTTGGAGAACAATCATTTGCACCAATGAAACATGGATGACTGTAAGTTATCGTTAGGCTTAAAATATTACAAGTCTGCGGTCTGGAGTCAACAGCCCGATATAATTTCTTTCAATGGATTTATTTCGATAAGGAACAAGGCACATGAGTGTTATACCAAAATACGTTTTATTGCAAATAAAAAGGAATAGAAAATTTCAGAAATCAGAGGTAGAGAAGTAGGCAATAGAGTTGAAGCATAACAGAAATATAACAGTAGTAGTCCACAATGAACATCAGAAATTAGACACGCAATATCAAAGATAATTGCAATAGTAATAATAATAATTTCGCTTCATGATGTACGGAAAAGGAAGTTTCCGTGTTTTAAACAGTGTTGGGCAAATTTCAATTGAATTAACAATTAACAATTAATCTGTAAATTTAATTGTTAATTGCAATTAACAATTGAAGTAAGTAATGGTCAATTATTAATTGCAGTTGGCCATTAATAAAGGAGAATCAATTGCAATTAATCAATCGATTGAAAGTAATTGCAGTAGAAAGTAATTGCAATTGAATTCAGTCATTCAATTGGAATTGAAATTAATTGGCAATTGATTCAATTGCAATTGATTTCCTCAGCAATTACTTTCAATTGATTGATCAATTGCAATTGATTTTCACTGATTAATTTTCAACACTGTAGTTCAGAGAGGGCGTGGGTCAATGACCCACGACCCACCGTGACCCACTCTGACCCACCACCCACCATGAAACATTCCCACTGTGACCCACAGACCCACGAAAACCCATTGCCATCAACTGTAACCCATTGTCATCAACTCTGACCCTCTTCTCTACTGACTAAAGAGTTTAAACTTATAATAAAACAAGGCTAGGAAATTATCACTCATCGGAGTTTGAATTTCTACGATCAATCGCTCCAGCACCGCTCTATTACAATAACGGTTTATCTGACCTTTCTAATATAAATAAAATTATAAATACAAATAAAATAAAGAGTTTGTTTGTGTGTCTGTGTGCAACCTGTGGACCAGGCGAGTGGACCGAAAGTTTCCAAAATTTGGTCACGGGTATCTTGATCTAGACCCCAGATCAAGACGAAGAATTTTTTAAAATTTCTAACTAGGTAGTCTCAGGGTTACGTTTACCGGGACCGGCCTGGGGGCTAGACAAGTTGACCGCGAGTTACCAAATTTTGGTCACGGATACCTTGGTCCAGACCCCAGACCAAGCCAAAGCGTTTTTAACAAAATTGTAACCAGGGGGGTCTCAAGGGGGCGTTCACCAGGAAATGTAAAAGTAGTAGAAAATGACCGATATTCGTGTCGATTTCTTAGTTTTCGCTGTCACTGAGATCAATGCTGAAACTCCGATAGCACTAACTTCCAAATTCACCCTATTCGGTTGCGGGCCGGGGGTTATCGAGGGGAGGGATACCAAAACATAAAAGTAATCCAAAATTACCGATATTAGTGTCAAATCCATAGTTTTCGCGGTCGCTGAGGTCAATGATGACACTACCATTAGCGATGACTTAAAAATTCATCCACCATTGTATGCGGGCCTTGGGTCACCTGAGGGGGAATTTCTAGCCATGTAAAAATAATCGAAAATGACCTATATTAATGTCAAATCCATAGTTTTCGGGGTCGTTGACCTCAATGATGAAACTCAAGACCGCGTTTACTTTCACATTTAGCCCCCATCAGCTAAGGAACGGGGGCATTATAAAGGGGATCACAAGACATGTAAAAATAATTCACAATAATATTAGTGTCAAATCCGTAGTTTGCGTGGTTACTGAGCTCAATGGTAATACTTTCATTAGCAATGATTTGCAAATTCAGAAACCATTGTATGCGGGCCGGGAGTCACGGGGGGGTGGAGAATTGCGAGACATGTAAAAATAATCGAAAATGACTGATATTAGTGTCAAATCCATAGTTTTCGCTGTCGCTGAGATGAGTGGTGGTACTCCTACAGGCGTTGACTTCCAAATGCAGCTTCCATTGGCTGGGGGCCAGAGGCGTCGTTTTTTTCAAAATTGGAACCAGAGGATCATAGGGGCGTTTACCGGGATATGTAAAAGTAGTAGAAAATGACAGATGCTAGTCTCACACTCATAGTTTTCGCGGTATCGGCTGGGGGCCAGAGGCGAGTTTTTCACAATTCGAACCAAGGGGGTCTTAGGGGGCGTTTACCGGGACATGTAAAAGTTGTAGAAAATGACCAATATTTGTGTCGAATCCATATTTATCGGAGTTGTTCAGATGTATAGTGACAATCCCAATAGTGTTTATGTTCAAACTCAGTCCCCATCGGCCTTCCCAATGAAAACACATGTACGTTGTTTTCTATATATTCACACAAAATATATATCCAATTTTAGAAATGTTTCTTAATTGCTCTTCCGTTGTTCAGTTTTTTTTTTTTACATTGATATTTTATCTGATCCGTGCGAAGAACGGGCATAACAGCTAGTACGAAATGGTAAAGTGTTTGTAATGGACCAAATTACGATGAATTCAATTATAAAGATAATTATTATAATTATCATTGATAATTATTTCCTTGTTGAATTATAGATACCTTTCAGTGGAAAAAAAATAATAAAATTTAAAAGTTCCAAATCAAGGTAAAGTAGACCAACGTAAAGGAAAAAAGTATAAAATTTTCCAAATAATTAAGCGTACCGTAGAAACTTAAAATTTCCAGGTAATTAAGCTTAAAGTACAAATTTTATGTCTCATTTTCTCACAACTTGATTTCTTTCTGCTCTGAACGCTAAACACAAGCTTCAGCAATTATTATAATAGAAAGCAGTGGATATATAATGCGAAGCACTGTATTTCTTATTTCTCAACTAATTACGATCGTTTTGTGTGTCACCTGAAGTGGATCAAAATGGGCTTCTAAGATGGAACAAAAATGATCAAGAGTTCTGCCACTATCGAATTTCGAGGTCGCTAATTTCACATCCTTTAATACTTGTTTTGTGCCGTTTTGTGCCGTTTTGTGCACCTATTTCAACGTTTTGTGAGCAACTGAAAGAGGGTCAAAATGGGCCTCCAACGTGGGGCGAAAATAATCCACTTTTGAGGCACTATCGAATTTCGAGGTCGTTTGTTTCCCAACGTTTAATGCCATTTTTGTGTCGTTTTGTGCCTATTTTCACGTTTTGTGTATCTGCAAAGGCATCAATGTTATCCTACAAGTATGGCGGAACAAGTTAATGCTGTTTCATCAGGAACAATTTCGAGGTCGTTTCCTTCACATCGTCTTATGCGTATTTTCTACCGTTTTGTAAGCCTATTTCCACGTTTTGTGAATCAATAGTAGTGGGTCAAAATGGGCATTCAATGTGGGAAGAAAAATGGCCCACTGTCCCACCAGTATCGAATTTCAAGGTCGCTTCTTTCGCATTGTTTAATGCATGTTTTATACCGTTTCTGCGCATATTTTCACGCTTTGTGCGCCACCGAAAGTGGGTCAAAGAGGACCTAAAAATATGGCAGAAAAAGACATATTCATCCCACTTTCAAGGCCCATTTTGACCCACTTCCACTCAGTGTTTCTTCTAGACATGTTTTTTTGGGACACTACCCACCGGAGCTCTCAGAGGGCCCCCCTGGAGGAGACAAAAATAATACATCTATAATAAAATAAAAGAATAGTACCAGAAGTGCCACCCCGAAATACTAAGTGTACAACCCGGAACATTTTTTAAGGAACGACTGCTTCCACTGACGCACAAAGCAACACAAGTCACGCACACAAAAAAAAGAAAAAGAAAAAGAAAAAGAAAAGTGAAGGAAACGACCTCGACATTCGATGGTGACGGATAGGCCATTTTTACCCATTTTCGTTGTCGCACTAAAGTGGAAATAGGCGCACAAAACGGTACAAAACAGGCACTATACGATGTGAAAGAAACGACCTCGAAATTCGATAGTGGCGGAACAATGGCTCTTTTTCCTCACACTTTGACGTATTTCTGGTGATGCTCAAAACGTGGAAGTAGACGAACAGAACGGTACAAAACACACACTAAACGATATGAAGGAAACGTCCTCCAAATTCGTTGGTGGCGGAACCGCATTAACTTGTTTTGTTATATTCGTAGGTCCAGTTTGATCCACTTCCGGTGACGCAGAAAACGTACAAAACAGGCACAAAACGATGCGAAAGAAACGACCTCGAAATTCGATAGTGGCGGAACAGTGAGTCATTTAACTCCCACTTTGAAGGCCCGTTTAACTCACTTGCGATGCCGCACAAGACGGGGAAGTAAGCTCAGAAAACTTTTTTTTTTTTAAAAAAAGCATTAAATGATGCGAAAGAAAACTACCTAGAAATTTAATAGTAGCGGAACAGTGGGTGATTTTCGTCACACTTTCGAGGCCTATTTTGACCCTCTTCCAGTGACGCACAAAACGTCGAAATAGGTGCACAAAATGTTACGCGATGTGAAATTAACGTCCTCGAAATTCGGAACTCTTGGTCATTTTCGTCCCATCTTGGAAGCCCATTTTGACCCACTTCCGGTGACGCACAAAACATGAAAATACGTGCTCGAAACGACCAGAAACTGGCACTAAACGATGTGAAGGAAACGACCTCGAAATTCGTTGGTGGCGGTACAACAATAACTTGTTAGTCCGTATTTGTAGGCCCATTTCGACTCACTTTCGGTGACACATAAAAAGTGGGAACAGGCGCACAAAGCGACACAAAACATGCACAAAAGATGCAAAACAAAGCACCTCGAAATTCAATTTTCGTTGATGGTGGCGGAACAAGTTAATGACACCGTGAGCACCAATGTAAGCATAATGTACTTCTCGCCATCAAGGCTGAGAACTGCACGGTCCAATTTTTTAGCCAAAGCAGAAGCCCAACTGGGATAGTGATGTCAACCGGTTCGGCTCGGTTCAACTGAGCGAACAGCTTGAGCTGGCTTGGTTGGGATGACCCATCGACTGGGCTCAATTGAGCCGAAGGCTTGAGCCGGTTCGGTAGAGACCTGTCATTGACTCGGCTCGATTGGAGCCAATGGCTCGAACCAGCTCCGTTGAAACGAGTCCATGGGCTGGGTCCGAGTCAGCTCAACTGAGCCCATGGCTCGAACCGGCTCGGTTGGAGTGAGCAATCAGCTTGGTTCGGTTCGGCTCGGTTGAGCATCGGCTCGAGCTGGCTCGGTTGGGTGAGCTGTTGGCTCGGCTCACTTCTCGGTTCAGCTCGAAAGTGAATGAACTGTGAGAGAGCCGCTTGAGTCGTTGACAACCCTAAAGCCGGGTCGAGCAGTTTTGAACACGTTTGGCCGGAGTCCTAGAAGTTTTAACAATTTTTGGCTCGAGCCTGGATACTTAACCCTCGTGAACTCAAACCTAGAACCTCGTGATCGATGTCCTTGCTTCCTGAAGATTTCTTGATGACCGAGATCAACAGTCAACTAATTTTTAGTATTCAGATACAAACCGCCTATATTTCATGTTTATAAACGATGTTATAATAATAATTAGTTATAGCAGTAGTAGTAGTAGTACCACCATTGATAATTATTTTGACTAAGTAGGATACTTGAAGAGAGTAGTACTTGGAACTACACAAATGATTTAGCTCGAACTGACTCGTTTTGGCTCGACTCGACTCGAAATTGATCCGAATTCGAGTCGAGTTGCTCGAAATTTTTCGAGCCGAGCTCAAAAATGTCTACTTCGAGTCGAGTCGAGTTTTAAAGAATACTCGCTCTAACTCGCTCGTGCCCATCCCTATATGGGAAGTAGTTGACCGGAATAGACCCTTTCAGGTACCGACCGCTTTCGTTCATCAAGACGAGTTGACACACACACACACACACACACACACACACACACACACATATATATATATATATATATATATATATATATATATATATATATATATATATATATATATATATATATACTGTATGTGTGCAAACGCTTGAAACACCCTATCCCTGACACTTGCATTAGGTAGCATGTACCGGAATTGACCAATTTCAATACTGACCGTTTTCTTTCGTTAAGGCAAATTGATTTATATATATGTTGCACATATGCAATCGTTTGAAACCGGTAGCCAGCCCAAAAATTTAGGGGGGCGGCTGAAGTTATACGGGGCCCGATCCAACCGTATTATAGTTCATTTGAATGCCTACCGTGAAAATTTTAGGGGGCCTAGACCCCCCTGGATACGGACCTAGTTTGAAATACCTCACCCCCGGAAAATGTATTAGGTACTATGTACCGGAAGTAGTTGGCCAGAAGTGAGTAATACAGGTACTGACCGCTTGTGTTCGTGAACACGAGTTGATTGATATATACGTTCATGTTTGCAAAAGCTAGAAATACAAAAATCCTGCAAACTGTATTAGGTGTCATGTACCGAAAGTGGCCGACCAGAAGTAACCAATTTCGATACCGATCACTTTCTTTCGTCAAGATAAATTGATTAATAATTATGTTGCACGTGTGCTTTCGTTGAAAATACCTCACCTCCAGAAAATGTGTTAGGTACTGTGTACCGGAAGTAGTTACCTGGAAGTAAGCGGCTCAGGTACCGACCGCTTTTCTTCGTCAGCACTGTTAATTGATATAAACATATACGTTGGGCGTTTGCGAAAGCTAGAAACACCCCAGCCCCTGGAAACTGCATTAAGTACGGTACTGTGTACCGGAAGTGGTTGACCGCAGGTGACCAATTCCAGTACCGATCGCTTTCTTTCGACAAGCCAAGTTGATTGATATATGTGTTTTAGGTTTGTAATGATTGGAAATACTCCACTCCAGGAAACTGTATTATTCCCAATTACCCCCTAATTTTGAGACTTTTCTAATGATAGGATCTGTTTTCCTCATCGCTGATTTTGTCGGTAGTTGCTGTTTTTCTCGACCGTTGTTTTAGCAGTCAATGTTTAGTCCGTAAATTGTATGCATGATGGGCATATAGAGTTCTTTCGAGGGGGATAGAACCATAAACATAATATATTTAGAAAATACTGAGTTTCAGGGCTTTCTTCCCAGGGGGGCGAAGGAATGGTAGTTATAAAGCATTTCTTATAAGTACCTTATTTAACATATATGAAACAGTAACAAATGGACAACACAATACACACACATCTTCTTATCTTCAGCTTTAATTGCTGATTTCAATTGCAATTGACAATTACAATTAACAATTACAAGTTTCAATTGTCAATTGCAATTAACAATTAAATGTTTCAATTGCACCCTTTGCGATTGACAATTAACAATTAAAAGTTTCAATTGCCTGGTGACCAATTAACAATTAACAATTGACGAAAATTTAATTGCAAATTTTATGATTGAATTCAATTGCAATTGAAATTAATTGTCAATTACAAATTGAAATAAATTGCAATTGAAATCAATTGCAATTACTTTTCAGAGCAATTACTTTCAATTGATTGATTAATTGCAATTGATTTTGCCCAACACTGGTTTTAAACCCCTTGTCAAGAAGAATGAAAAAAATAGTCGTTCACTATATAAAGAATCACGCTTGTTTTGAAATGACAGACATTTTGTCGCAAGAACTCGCTTTTAATAAAATTTCTATGTACTCCTCTACTACTTTTGCTGCAACAGTAAAAAAACATATCATAAAAGATCATGATAAATATTTAAAAAGAATGGCAGCGGTGGGATTCGAACCCACGCCTCCGAAGAGACTGGTGCCTTAAACCAGCGCCTTAGACCGCTCGGCCACGCTACCTCTTGTGTAAGGAAAAGCATCACTAAGTACTATATATTAGTACATTCGTGTTGGAGAAAGCTGCGGAGAACGTAAGATACATGCAGGTTTATAAAGCATTTGCTCTTGGACTCCATTCCATAACGGTCTTCGCAAAATTTACGGATTTCTATGCAGAATACGCAAAAATTAATTATAACTGCTATGGTGTTTATCGCAAGCTAAAACGCACATGACCTTATGCAGAGTCGTTCTAACGCGTGATTAGTGCCATACTAAAGAGTTCGACTAACATATGTTTCCTGCACTAGTCAAGCCTTTAGTATAACTCTAATCATTCTTCAAAATGACTCTGCATAAGGCCTACAATAGACTGGAATAGTGATGTCGTCATTTCCTTCCCGTACCATGGTAATCGCCATGTTTCTTTTTTTATATACAAATGCGTGAAGCTAATGGAGCTAATGAGCTTATTTCTAAAAACTCCACATCTCTAAGTAATAAGGTAGAAATCGAATAGTTAATGTAAGCACAATCATCATGCAATCCACCATAAGAAGCAATTATACGCAATACAAACTCCCTAAAGTGTAGATTGACAAGCTGTCGGCACAGAGAAAGCTGTAAAAATATATTATTAAAAAAAAAGAAAAAAAAGTCTTTTAGAATAATGTGGGGCAATTACAACTCTAATGTCTACTGTTTATAATGGGAGTGCACAATATTATTTCTAAGTATACATTACAAAAGAAAGAAAAGGCTAGCCTTTAGAAATATTCAATCCAGGCCACCAGTGGATGTAGGTAACATCTTTTCTTATATTCTCTATCAACTTTTTTTTTAAGCCTCTAGAAAACGTACAATAATTACACATCCAATTATGAATGGCTCAGTATATATTTTAAACAACTGTTAATAACCCTCTTCAAATTTGCAATAGTATATCATACTCATATTATTGAATCAAAAAATTTCGGGAATTATTTAAAGTTAATATCTGATTATGAACAGGGTGAGTACACTTTAAGGTTTAATTTAGCCTGAAAATATATAAATTCTCAAAATATACATAAGAGGGAAAATTTCAAAAGACATGTGAACTCGCTAATTTCAGTGTCAATGCTTGTCATGCACGTATTTCTTTTAACGTAACATTATTTAACGTATTTCTTTTCTAAGTACCTTTTCTACCTTTTTTTTCAGTTTCAATCATTAGAAATATTTAAAAAGAAACATAAGTATTTGTTCCACTCTAATGTTTGCAGTTCCGAAATATTTCATCACTGTTTTCGTTTTGCACATAGGTTCTTTAGATATTTAGGGTACTTGTTGTTTAGAAAATAAAATGGCGATCACCATGGTAACGAGAAGGATGTGACGTCACACTATTTCAGTCTATGTCCAAGCAACAGCCAATGAATGTCCGATTTATATGTATATATGGAGATAAAATAAACACTTGGAACGTACACTTACGTCTATATTTGGTCCAATAATGAACATTTATAGGCAAACGTCCATTAGGTATAAGGAATATCCATCCTGAATATCCTTGTTTGGTCTAATAAGGCATAGACCCTATCCATAAGGCGATCGGTAGCTATCTTTTCCAAGTACTTGAGCGCAACCCTCCAAATTTAACATTTTCCTTCTCCTTTATATATATTAATGACCGATTTGGACTTAGTTCATGTTGTGGACATCGTTTTCATTAAATTTTTGATATTTTCTCCCACCTGATTATTAATTTCCTTTATACTTTTGTACAATTCTGATTGTTGGAACAAAGCTTCTTTGATTAGCAAAAGTTTCCGCATGAACTCTCTGGAGTAACTCTCCGCTTTCCCACAAAGGTCGATGTCACTGTTGAGGTAAATAATATTTTTATGCAAATTTTAGGTAACGTTTTTACAACTAAGTATAGCTTAATTGTAAATATGATACTTATTCAAGAATGTAACTGAAAGAAAGCGATAATGTTATTCATCCGTGTATGCAATAAATCTATCCTCCCCCATCTTAGCCAGAAGTTTATCCATAAAATTGAAGTATTTTCTCAAATGACTGTAAATTGATTAACGCATGATTGCTTTAAAAATAAAGAAGGCAAAGTTTTCATTCATATTGGTAGCGTGGCCGAGTCAGTTCAGCGCTCGCAACGAGGCGAGTAACATCGTCTCTGCCGTCGCTCTAGTTTCGAGTGTTTGTTTACATCGCTTTTTTTTTTTTTTTTTGTGAGAACTTGAAGTTTCAGTGTGACTTATTTTCAGTTTAACCGTTCTAACTTTATAAGCATTTTCAGTGCATATTTATTTTGTTCATAGTTTGGTGACGTTTATCGTCGAATTACTGCCATGAGTTGCATACGAGCTAATACATTGCGTATCAACTTTGTTACAATGAGTCAAAAGCCCACGTCTATTGCTGTTCATGAATGGATACGTAAGGTATTTAAGTTAACCATTGATCAGGTGTTGTCCATTGAAATGGACTTTCTACGTAAGAACTTATATCTGAAATTAATTAACAAAGTGTTATGTGAACAAATCCTAGCTAGTACTAATGGAGTAGTGACCTACTCAGATAATAATGGGGAACATGTGTTGCCTATTGATTTGGCGGATAATTCTGTGGTGATAGTCAAGGTGTCCTTATGCCCCATGGAACTTAGTGACATGCAATTAACGCGTGTGCTCTCCCAATATGGCGATGTTACTAGTGTTGTCGACGAACAATATTCAAAGGAACATGTTTATGCTACCCGAACGGGTCGTAAGCTTGTTAAAATGACTATTAAACGAAACATTCCTTCGTTTATCACGGTCTGTGGTTTACGTTTGTTTACCAGCTTTCCTGGTCAAATTCAAACTTGCGCCATCTGCAACTCCCCCGACCATTTTGTTCAGGGATGTCCTAAGAAGAGGAATTCACGTCTTACTGTGCCATCTTCATCAACCAGTTCCGTTTCTCCCATTGTGCGAGTACCTCATAATTTACCAGTGGATCCATCAGCTCCTGATACAGGTAGTTACAGTGTTTTTCCCGTGCTTCGTAAGAATGTTCTGGAATCACCTTCTTCAAATCCACCGAACGAATCAGACAACCAGCCTGCAGATCCCCCCATTCACTCCGAATCGGCTCCTGCAGAACCTGTACCATCTAATACCATGGAAGTAGAAGAAACTCAGGATACTAAAATTATTCCAGCACCCATAACACTCAGCACCGCACCAGCTGTTTCAACAGTCGTCACATCAGTTTCTACGGTAATTGATACTGGTTTAGTCGAAGAGACTTGTTCCGTCTCTCAGACCGTACCTTTAGCTGTTCCACCAGAATTCACTCTCAACTTAACATCACGCTCTCGCGGCAGTGACTCCACAAGTGACTCAGATACAGAAATTACTCATAGTGATAAACGCAAACTCAGTAAAGAAAAAGTACTCAGTAGTGTATGTAGTAAGGACTTGCGTCCTATACACGATCTTTCTGTCATTCATGCACGCCAAACGCGAGCTTCCACAAAAAAGTTGAAATCAGTGGTTAATTCCGAAAAAGGGGGTACCTAAAATTGTAGTGGCATCATAATACTGCCTTGTGGTACTTTTCTTTATTCTTTCTGCAGTGATATTACCTACTATTTATCATGTGTTGTAACGCTCGCTTATATTTCTTGTCTCTCCTCGTTTTTATGTTTACGTTCCGTTTAGCGACTGTTAATCTCAATAAGTTCACTTCTTTAGTTAAGCACCATGCCCTAAGTGACTTTATACATCAAGAAGAAATCGATGTTTTGTTCGCTCAGGAAGTCGCAGTCCCGGAATTCCATTACCTACCGAATCATTCTCATGTTACCAGTGTTAGTGAAACAGCTTCAGGAACCGCCATTATTTACCGCAGTGATCTCAATTTTTTGGCACCTTTACAACATCCCAGTGAGCGTATTACCACCGGAGATTTACAAAATATTCGTTTGTGCAGTGTCTATGCTAAATCTGGTTCTTCGTATAAAAGAGAACGAAATAATTTCTTTGCTACTGAACTCCCCCCGGCTTTGTATAATGGTCAGTCCCCATGCATTCTTGCCGGGGATTATAACTGCACACTTTCTCCCCTCGATGCTTATCCTCATTTCAGTGATTCGTCTGCTCTCCGTCAACTAATAACAACTTATGACTTAGTGGATGTGTGGCGCCATTTTCATCCTAATGAACCAGGACATACATTCTTCACGTCTGGATCGTCTTCCTCTCGATTGGACAGATTCTATACCAGTAAATCTCTTCTTCATGGGGTTCGAGATGTACAAATTACACCCATCTGCTTTAGTGACCACCTGGCAGTTATAATGACCATTGATCTACCCGTCTCAAAATTTTTAAAACGAAGCGGCTTGTGGTATTTTAATACCTCCATCCTACAGGAACCTGACTACATCCATCTTATTCACCAAGAATGGGCAGATCTTTTACACCGTCATCAATATTACAAAGGATCCCTTATGCATTTCTGGGAACAGAGAGTCAAACCGAAGTTTCGAGTGATTACTCAACAATATTGTCGGAATCGGAATGCTTCATATTGTACTCAGTATCAATATTACACCACTCTCTTAAGAGACTACATGAAAGAACAACTTCAAGGTAGCAATTTTCGACCTCAAATTCAAGAAATTAAAGCCCACCTATTAGCCATGCACAAACGCCGCATCCAAGGTTTCACAACTCGCAGTAAAATACATCAATATGACGACTTAGAAACTCCCGGAATTGTACAAATCAACAAAGAACTCATGCGTGGAAAGCAGAAATTTATATCTCAGCTTAAAGATGCCACCGGTCACGTGTATGTAGGTGAGCAAGTAATACATTGTGTCACAAATCATTATAAACAGCTGTATGCTAAGCCTACTTCCTTCTGTGACAGTCCCGAACTTCTCAACTATCTTCCTACAGTCTTACAGAAACAGGATCAAGAATATCTATCTAGTCCATTTACAGTAGAAGAGGTTAAATCAGCCATTGCCTCCGGCCGTCGAGGAAAATCTACGGGGATTGATTCCCTACCTCTAGAATTCTATATAACCTTTATAGATATTTTAGCACCCTTTCTTACGAACCTTTTCAATGAATATAGGCAGACTCTAGTTCTAGGTGAATCTCTTCGCACAGGTGTTTCAGTTTTAGTACCTAAACATTCTCGCACTTCCAGTGTTAATGATTTAAGACCTATTTCCCTTCTGTGTACGGATTTAAAAATTTTAACACGATGTCTTAGTGCACGAATAAAAGTGTTTAGTGACAAACTGCTAAGTGCACATCAATATGGAATAGGCCAACAGAACCCGATCTATAAGGCTTTATCAAATCTTAGAGATTTCATTTCCTACCACGAATCAACTGCTCCTTCACCCGTTGCTGTTTTAGCCACGGATTATTCTCAAGCTTTTGATAGGATTAACCATGACTACTTATTCAAAGTCCTTGAGAAATATGGTTTTGGGTCCTCCTTTATTTCTCTTGTACGAGGAATTTATACGCATAGATTGTCAAAAATTAAAGTTAATGGTGGCTTAAGTAACCCAATAAACATTAATAATGGTATTTTGCAAGGTGACCCAATGTCAAGTTTATTATTCAGTTTGTCCCTTGCACCACTTATATACGCGACTGAACGATTACTCCCTGGTGTGTCTGTCTACAATACCAAACTAACTGTACAAAGTTATATAGATGATTCCCACTATTGTTTACAAAATCCGGCCGACATGAATTGCCTACAACGGTTATTAACCTTATATCAACAGGCTTCTGGAGCGCAACTCAATCACAGAAAAACAAAAATATTATGTATTCATCCAGAATACAATGCTTCATATAGCAACTACTATGATACGGTTCAAAGTGTCAAAATACTTGGTGTATGGTGGTACAATAATATCAATCAAACAGTAGAACAGTCATATACTCTTACAGCAAATAAAATCCGAAGTCTTCTTATAACTCATAGACAGCGAAACATGAACATTTTTAGTAGGAACTTATTTCTCAAAACGTCTGTTTTTAGTATTTTCAGCCACATTGCACAGATTTTACCAATGCCAGTTAAAATATCTAACCAGTTAAACAGTCACGCTTTGTTTTTCTTATGGCATTCCAAAATCTTACGCGTGGCTAAGAATCAACTCTACCTCCCCTCACGTGAAGGAGGCATAGGCTTTTTGCACATAGAAGCACAGGCACGTGCCCTTCTTATGCACAGAAGTTGTAAGCTGGTCTGTGAACACGAGACTTCGATTACGG
Organism: Thermobia domestica; assembly: GCF_964235325.1. Classification (NCBI taxonomy): domain Eukaryota; kingdom Metazoa; phylum Arthropoda; class Insecta; order Zygentoma; family Lepismatidae; genus Thermobia; species Thermobia domestica. Next base: position 50,834,214 of record NC_137467.1, read on the forward strand.
CTGCTGTTATCAATGTCTGCTTCCACTGTTTAGACCTTCAGGCGCCAGTACACGTGTTTCCTTGGAGCTACAAATTTCCTCATTTACGTGATGTCATACTTGATATGATATACGCCTTGCTAGCAAAAGATCCAATTGAAACTGGTTCGGTCAACAACCTTTACTGGCGCTATGTTCGCTTGTGGGTTACTAGTATACCGACTGTTGTCTTAAAGCACCCGCATAAAAATTGGAATGCTATATGGAAAAACATCAACGCTTCCTTTCTCACCCACCACCAACGTACAACCTGGTATTTCATAGTCAATAATGTATACGAAACATTGGAAAAACTTCACAATATAGGTATTGTCAATAGTAATATATGCCCATACTGCAACAATCTTGATACACTAGCACATAAGTTTCATGCCTGTTTCAACGTACCAATCATTTGGACGTATTTTTGTATTTTAATTAGCAAAATTTGTCGTCTTTCACCTCATAGCTTTACTGTAACAGAACTTATTTTGTGGCCTGCTTTTAATTATTTTCCGACATTTAAAAACAATGCTGTTATCTGGATAACTATACAGACAATTATGTTTCTTGTGCATACTAATCGGCCTTATCAAATAGAATTATACAAGCAATATTTGCAATATCAGGCCAGCCTTCTCTCACCTGCACGAAAAAGGAAATTTTTTGCTAACTATTTAACTGTTCTTACAGAGTCTTTGTCCATGTATGTAATGTTATAAAAAAAAGCGGTCTAAGGCGCTGGTTTTAGGCACCAGTCTCTTCGGAGGCGTGGGTTCGAATCCCACCGCTGCCAGACTTTTCTTTGCCACAACCTTTTGCGGTACACTAGCTTTACCATTGAATCAACATTTAACACAATATTATACCTTCAAGAAACGTAAACACTTTCGTATATACATAGTATTTACAGTGACGCATTCTTTTTGTTTCAGTGTTTTACTGTACTATTTGTTTCAGCTAGAGCATAGTTTTCTGTTATTATTCAGTAGTTTTAATGGTATTTGCATAGTGTGCTATACGGCCATATGACAGTACTATGGTTATGAAGGACGAACCAATTTCCTAAAACGGCATCCAAACCACCACTCAGGATTGTATCTGACTCTTTAGTAATCTTCCCTCCTAAAACCAAACCGTGGATACCTAAAAGACATACCAGACAGAATCTAAACCAGACAGAAACCAGATCCAGTCAGCATCGGCTCCACGTTGTAATTCGCCACTTTGAAGCGCATTTGCCAACCAACTGAATTGCCAAATCCTTACAACAGAAATAAAATTGTCTTCCGACACCCAAGTTGGAATTGTTTCATAAATGATACCCTCTGTTAGCAGTGATCGTTTAGTAGTTGGAGTATAGTACCCTGAGACAAAAAACTTTTTCCAAGTTCGTTATTTTAATTATCCTTATAAAGTTTCATTTTACAATCCTTATTATATAAAGAAATGCATCCAATTCGAGTGGGTTCATGAAGAACTGACAGGCATTGAAGTTGAATCTAACTTCCACAAGGCCGTTAATTACGCTGAATCAGTTCTCAATGCCCAAGCGTAGGTTGGATAGATTTTGGGTCTATTTTATGCATTCTCTGAAGGGAGACTGCGAAGCGGCCCAACAAGGTTAAGGCACACATTATCCAACCAATAATTTGGGTAATATATGAAAGTGGCTACCGCCACATTTTGCTAGCACCTGTTGCACCTAATTTATGGACCTGCTCCGCTAAATGCATCTGACCCGTTATTCCTCTGTATTTGGACGGAATGTCCTTGTGCACGATGCTCACCTTCAAGGCTTGTTTCTCGACCATAAATCACAATTGGCGATGTAACCCCTGTTTTCTAAGGGACTGGGATGCCCCACTACGCGGCCAGACGCGTGCCAACTGGTCATGGCGGCCTTGCTAACGAGTCAAGACCTACGCTGACCTCTGCAGGAATGCTGCCCGAAATTTATAAGGCAAGCTCATCTTCCGCAAATGCTCGCCGTTACCAAGGTTCCTGGGATAAGCTTACGTATGCTAGCGAATCCCATGGTATGACCACAGTCCGTCAGAGTCCAATCCAATCCGGGAGACCACGGCATACCCAAGGGGGCTTATTCATTTCCAGCCCTGCCTACCTATGTCGTTCACTGGCTACCAAAATTTGCGTAGATATATTGGGTACACGTCGAGATACTCATATATCTCATCCAGAATCCCATGGTACATGTTATGTCATCACTTGAGTTTGATGCCACTGAATAACGTCCGAAAGGTTCTTCCCTTTCCCTGGGACCGAAAACATTTCTCCAGAAATGTCGGATCGACACCTTTCCCCTGTTCCCATTTGGTTCCTCGCGAGGCAGTAAGCCGATATTACCTTCTCTGTTGGATCGTCCGAGCAATACGAGACAATTACGGTAGAAGTACACCGGACATTAACAAAGACAATCACTGATGTAGGTCGTCTGCGTACATGTTCTTTTTGAAGTTTGGGAACTTCTCTGAAAGGCTCGCCCAAGCAATACGGGGCTATCTATCTTTAGTGTCCTTAAGTACCACGTGCACGTTGTAGCTAAGCTAGTTTATGGACCCAATGGTACTTGTAGGTCACCATAGGAAGGGACCAACACGCCATCCCTCGGTAAGCCTGTTGAAGCAATACGGGACTTCCTCTATTTATGAAAGAAATACACAGTACACTAAAAGATCCAACGACTAATGTACACAGTTTTGCTTTAAAGAAAGTGGCTATTTGGGAACAATGGCTTCCTTGGTTGGGACGTGGATCCTGCACTCAGTAAGGATTACCAAACCAGGGACGAAGGATTAGTCCTACTACCTCTCTTAGTCTTGAGGTTCGAGTGTTTGTTAGAATACGAATATCCCATCCTGGACCCAAGAGCATGCATGAAACACTCATTAAGCGCTATTATATCATCCTCCCGGTAGGATATGGATAGGTCCCGCTGGGCACACCACTACCTCTCTTTCATACATGTTGAGGAACCAAGTAGTCTCATCTCCCGGACGCAAGAGCACCACCTAGTTCCTAATTTCGGATGATAGCCGAAGCCTCACTTCCACTGATAGGAGTGGCAGTTCTTACTACCTACCTCGATGAAGCCATGACGAAGTAGCACGTAACCTCCCAGATCCAGTGGCGTGGGTTAGTCGCCATTTTGAAGCATAGCCTCACCTTTACCAATTTACTATTTTGCAATTTTATTCACCACTACCAATATTAAGGCAGTTGCTACGAGTAGTGGCATACGAGAGAAACGTGTTTCAACGCACTTCCAAACTACCTATCTCCCATCTGGAAACACCTGACACCACAATGTGTGTGATCCAGATATTCAATGGAGAGGTCCCTCCCCCTTTCTTAGCACAGGCTTGAAACCAACCATGGTGGGGTTACACGCAATATCCAAACAACTAGACGATCACTGCTAACAGAGGACACAAATTATGCAACAGTTTCGATCTCGTAGTCGCATGACAAGTTTTATTTCTTTTGTAGGGATTTGGCAATTCAGTTGGTTGGCAAATAATCAGCTAAGTAGCTAATTACATCGTGGTGCCGATGCTGGATGTTCTAGGTTCTGTGTGCCATCACTTTTAGGTATCCACGGTTTGATTTTATAGGAGTAGATTACTCAAGAGTCAGATATAATCCTGAGTGGTTTGGTTTGGATCCGATTTTAAGAAATTGGTTCGTCCTTCACAATAATGGTGCAGACATAAGGCCATATAGCACAAAATACAAATACTACTGAATAATATCAAAAACTATTCTCTAGCTGAAGCAAATAGTACAGCAAAACACAAAAACAAAAAGAACACATCACTATCGCACAAGATTTATTTGAATGTGTTTGCGTTTCTTAAAGGTATAGACCCCTAATTTTGTGTTAATTGTTGATTCTATGGTAAAACTACTGTATGGTATCACGAAAGACTATGGCGTAGGAAAGAGTAGAAAAAACCTTCCAGCGGTGGGATTTGAACCCACGCCTCCGAAGAGACTGGTGCCTTAAACCAGCGCCTTAGACCGCTCGGCCACGCTACCAATATCAACGAACGCTTTGCCTTCTTTATTTCTAAGCCAATCAATCATACAGTATGCAATTTTTTAGTCGTTTGAGAAAATACTTCAATTTTATGGATGAACTTCTGGAGAAGATATGGGAGAATAGATTTATTGGATGCACTGATGCATAACATTTTCGCTTTCTTTCAGTTACATTCTTAAATAAGCTAAGACATTCTTGTATAAGTATCATATTCACATATACTTAGTTGTAAAAACATCACATACAATTTGCATTAAAATATTGTTACCTCAGCAGTGATATCTACCTTTGTAGGAAAGCGGATAGTTACTCTTCCAGTGAGTTACTACTCTTTACATTCCTGTGGAAATTTTTGCTATTCAGAGAAACTTTAACTTAATAATAAGGTTGAAGGAAATGTCAAAAATTGACTGAAAGCCGTGCCCTGAACAAAAACTAAGTCAAAATCGGTCATGAAATGTTATAACATATTTGTAATTCAAGCTAAAGATGATCAGAAATATGTCTTTCCCGATGTGTCACCTCCTTGAGTCATCATTGGTTCTATTCTATTCTTTTCCCCTTATCATTCGAACTTGGGGCAGGCAAGTGAGATATAATCAAACTTTTTGTTAGTAGAGGAGCGGCAATTTCTATTGGTTGGATTGAATGAAACTTAAGTGTCCCTTGCAGTACCGAAGCTATGTAAGACGTTGACTTAGGTCTACATCTTAACGTGGGATCGAAACCAATAAGCTCTCACCTGAAATAGAACTAGGAAATCATCAATATTTCTGGCGTTTATAGTTGACCACATAAGAACAACAATGGAACATATGTATGCATGTAGAGAGAACGGTGGCTCAGTAGTAGAGCGCTTACCTCTTGTGCGAAAAGTCTCTAGTTCGATCCCAGTTCATGTTTGCCATTGGCAATAGCCATGGGCGCCGATCCTGAGTGGGCCGAGGGAGCAGGGCTCCCAAATTTGCTTTGGCTCCATACATGTATTATACCTTAAATTCTTAGCAGTAAGAATTTCTTTTAGACAAGGAAATACAAAGACTCCTGAATTTCCCGCTAGTGATACATGAATCGGCGTCACTGACAATAGCGAGGAAAAGGAGAATGTTAAATTTTGGGGATTACGCTCAAGTTCTCGGTAAAGATGGCAACCGATCCCCTTCTGGATAAAGTCTATGACTTTTTTTTAAGACCAAACATAGATATTTGTGTATGGATATTCTTTATTCGATCAAATATAGATATTAATATACGTTCAAGTGTTTATTCTATCTCCATATATGTGCACGTAAATTCGACATCCATTGGATGTCCCCTGGACATTCTGATCTTTTAGCTTGTGATAAACACCATAGCAGTTATTATAATTTATTGTTGCATATTCTGAGTTGCTATCCATAAATTTTGCGAAGACTGTTTCGGAATGGGACTCCAGGAAGAAATGCTTTACGCAACCTGCTTATATCTTACATTTTCCGGAGCTTTCTCTAACAGGAATGTGTTATCATATAATACATAAGGATAGACGTTTAAAAACCAGAGGTAGCGTGGCCGAGCGGTCTAAGGCGCTGGTTTAAGGCACCAGTCTCTTCGGAGGCGTAGGTTCGAATCCCACCGCTGCTAATTTTTAAACTAGTTATCATGGTTTGTTAATTTTTTTTTCTGTTCCAGTGAAACAATGGAATACACAGAAATTTCATCAAATGCTGGTTCATCACTCATGTCATTTCAAAACACGCGTGAGGTTTGTCTTAGTATATTTGGTCTAGGAATTAATTCGTGCGGTTTTACAAAAGATGGCGTAACTAGCTTATTGTCCCATAGTTTCGTTGATCCAAACATGCGTTGAAAACTACTGTCATTGAGCATCTTGTTTAGTATATGTCAGTTGCTTGAAGCGGAAACAACAACATTTTTTCTTCAACTGAAAATGGCGCATTTTGTGCCTGATAAAGTGTTTTTGCGGGGAGTTATTCTTCATTGCTTTAACATGAAGAAAAGTGCTACCGCAAGTCATCATATTTTAGTGGAAGTGTTTGGTGATTATGCTCTAGCTGAGCGAACGTGTCAGAAGTGGTTTGCACGGTTTAAAGGCGGTGATTCAGCTTGGAAGACCAAAAGCAATTTGGACAGCCAAAAGAATTTGAAGATGAAGAATTGAGAGCATTGCTTGATCAGGATTCGTGTCAAACGCAGGACGAACTTGCAGAAGCATTTGGAGTTGAGCAAACAACAGTTTCCAAACGTCTCAAAGCCATAGGAATGATTCAAAAGATGTCTTATTGGGTTTCACATGAATTGAAAAGAAAGACGTTGAAAGAAGAAAAACCGTTTGCGAATTGCTGCTTCAAAGACAGAAAAGGAAGAGATTTTTGCATCGAATTGTAACTGGTGATGAGAAGTGGATTCATTACGAGAATCCTAAACGAAAAAAGGCCTGGGTGAAGCAAGGTGAACCAGGTCCTTCACAACCGAAACGAGATATTCATTGTGCAAAGGTTATGCTGTATATATGGTGGGATTTGAAACGTGTGGTGTACTATGAACTTCTGAAACTTGGTGAAACTATTAATGGACACCGCTATCGACAACAATTAATGCGTTTGAAGCAAGCTCTGGCCTGAAAACGACCAGAATGGAATAACAGGCATAATAAACTTATTTATCAAGATGATAACGCTCGACCACATGTCGCAAAACCGGTCAAAACCTATTTGGAAAATGTCGGATGGAAAGTGTTACTCCACCCGCGATATTCACCAGACACTGCTCCGTCTGACTACTACTTGATCGATTGCATGAATAACGATTTGATTGGACAGCGGTTCACTTCTTCAGAAAATATCGAAAAATGGATGTTTGATTAGATTGCGTCAAAAGATGAGGAATTCTTTCGACACGAAATCCGTAAATTGCCTGAAAGATGGGAGAAAGTAGTGGCTAGCGATGGACAATATTTTTGTTAACGTATTCATTTACTTTGTTTTTGAAATAAAGCTTCAATTTTTATTAAAAACCGCACGAATTAATTCCTAGACCAAATAGTAAATGACTATCTTTTTTATGTCTTGTTGAAATGGTTAAGAAACGAAAACATCCCTTTTCGTGCATCAAGGAGAGAATTTATTATTATTATTATTATTATTATTGAAATTATCTATGTCATTGTGTACCGAATCTCTGGTTTTCATTATGGGCTACTACAATCAGATATATATTTTATGCTTCGACTCTATGAAAACTTCGACGCTATCTCTTACTTCTGAAAGAACTGAAATTTCTCTTCTCTTCTATTTGTAACGAAAGGCAGTGGGTACCACAGCAGGTGCAGTGGGTGCACCTGCACAAGTGCATTTTTTAAGAAATCGCTGCTGGGTATCCAGGCACAAAAGGGCCCTTGACAACAGTAAAATTCAATTTTTTTTTTCAAATGCATATTTGTATAATGTACACTTTTGACATAATAACGTACAAAATTACGTATTTGTCAGACTTCTGCTAACCGTTTCATTTCCTGTTCAACTCATTGCTATCAAAACAGGAGCGGACATTTTCTTTTTTACATTTTAGCGCAGATCCATTTTCAAGTCGGTACTTACAGATAAAACCGTATTGTGTTATCATAATTGAATATTTTCCTTTATTTATTTATTTTTATGTCCATATTTTTAAGTTGGAGATGGACAGGACATAGACAATAAAACGCATCTGGTACAGATGGAGAGAATACAAAACACACAATACAAAACACAAACTACTCAATAAGGTAATAACAATACATGAACTTGCTAAACATTTCCCTAACGAAATCATTTTATGTGTATACCTATGCATTCAATACTAAATATTACTACTAGTACTTTATTTTTTAAGAAACAATGGAATCAAAATTTATCTTTATGGTTTAATACTTATGAATGGTTTAAATCATAGGATGTAAGCTTTTTCGTAAGTGGTTCCACTTCTGCTATAATTATTTAATCTTTAATTCTCAATCTGTTTCACATTGTTTGGTTTCTCCCTTGTTCTAAAGTGTACTGTATTCCACTTGTAACTAGTTAATTTCTAGTATTATTTGCATACTTGAAATTTTAAACTGTTTCATATTATTTGGTTTCTTGCCTGTATTATGTATTAAAGCATTTTAGGCTATTTGTTAATGGTTATATGTTTGCTATTACTTTTACACTTTGAAGCTGAAGCTGTTTAACACTGTTTGGTTTCTCACGTGTTTTAAAGCGTATTACCCCAGTTTTTATTAGTTATACTAATGCTATTATTTTCACACTCTACATCTGAATGTGTTCTGTGTTGTTTGGTTTCTTATGTGTTTAGAATACAATTGAGAAAGTTTCTCATCTAGTTACCATAGGTTTGACGGAGTTTTCCGTATCACTAGCAGTCTTAACACGTGTATTACATTCACGGCAATTGATACATGATCTACTCGAATCACCGAATAAAGGACATTGTTTGATAACACATCGCAACATAGGCCTATATGATATAAATATGTTGATTTTGAATATAACAGATAATTCAATTCTGAAATAGGCTACTTCCTCCCAAACTCACTCCTTTTATAAATGCCACTATCAGGCCTACTCTCCCGGCCGTCCTTTTGTTTTAAGAACACCGCTACAGCCGGTCTTCGGTCATAGTTTGCAGTACCCCTTCCATTTAGTGATATTCGTTCCATTTTGTCGTGTTTTCACTCATCGATAACAATGAATACTTTGAAGCTGATTATTGTGTCGGCAACAAGAAATTTCTGCAGCATTCCTGAGGAGACTGGTAATAGTCTCCTCCGTCTCACAGAATATTGCATTCCTGCATCAGCACTATCCACTAGTAATGGTACTTCTTGAGTTCCTGTCCAGCCGTGGCATACATTTGAGACAAAAGTCTGTACTCCTTCTTTTCCAAATATCGCTTCTACTAATGGACGAGCAGTATTTATCATCGACTGTGCTGAAGATGCGAACAAAGTAATCTGAATGGAGATGAGAATGCCGTAACCTTTTATGTTCAGTCGAATACCAAGGAAGTTTAAGCAAGACTGCAGTATTTCTCTTCGAACAGCTTCCTAGTTTCTGTTCTGACAAGTCACATGCGTATTATCAGTTGTACGGCACTGGCGCTTCTATTCATTATCATCCACACCCTTGCTAACTACGCAGTCCTCCTTTCCGCCAAAAAGGGATTCTCCAACATTAAAATGAGTTTCCTTAATGCTGCATCCCTTGCTGTAAGAACATCAGGCAGTAGATCAGACCGTGGAAGAATTTTCTGCATCTGCTGGAAGATACTGGTGATATGCATGAGAACTGTTAGCTTAAACTACATGGAATTTTCTGCCCACGGCGGCAATCAATGTATGAAAGTGTTCAACAAATCGTATCTCTAAGTAGGCAGGAGAGATATGGAAATTAGGCATTATTTTATGCAACATTTTTGTATTTATTTTCAATGTTCTGAAGTACGTTGCAACGCTTTTCAAACTTGACAGCCAATGTGCCATTTGAGGGACAGTCCAACACGTCCTCCATTGCAAGATCGGATCTGTGGCAATTGTCTGGAGAAAACATACAAGCAGAAAAAAACATGGCAATCTAACTAATTCTGTCGCCCTAGTTCATTCCTATTTACCTTAAACTCCTTTTCAATAGACAGGTTAGCTTAACCTCAAGTATGTTCTAACACGTGGTTCTACATTAAAGTTGACAGAGGACAATCCTGGCTTTGACTTTACATAGCTACATTAATCATTCGGCGTGAGAAATTTTCACTAAAAAGCCATCTGCGTCGACTCTGAATCAGCAGCTCCTGCTTGCTATAGGATACATCTCGCAGTTTTCGATCTAAGTTCGTCAGGTCAGAAACACAATTGGCTAATGTCGCAACCCAAAGTGTTCCCCAAAAGTGTAAAAGTTCTATTCATAATATTTTATCAGAAATAATGAGTCTTAATTCTAACGAACCAAAACAGTGTAATAAGCAAAAAATAAGTAAATATTCCATCTCATAAACATTAAATACTCAAATAGCAAGTTGTTTTCTTTGTTATTTTCTCTCAGAGAGTATCCAAAAGGTAAGCCAAAAGTCATTTGGACCGTTACATCTGAGAGTTCGGCTTCAAATTTTCTACCTCCTTAGGCGGACTATTATGTGTCTCTCTTTATTAGAGTGCTAGCATTACGAGATAGACAAATGAGTACGCGAAACGTAGGAAAGAGGAATAGCTGAAATTTCAAGAATGAAGCTATCCACAGAATACAAGCTAATACATATAGTCACAAAGCCAAAGTATATTGAAGTAATTTTAAATTTACAGTAATTCAAGTAATTTATTATTCAAATACTCTTCTAGTAATTTAAAGATTTATGAAGTGCACTGGATATCCCAAACTGCTGGGCCTGGGTATCCAAGTGCAGGGCCTAGGTACCCATTTGGATAAAAACGGTAGCTTTAAAATGCCCTGACCTGCACAAACATTAACTTTGATTTTCACATTTCCTACAATAATCCTTTCAATTTTGTACATTTCTTGTTTCCTATGTTTGGATGTATTTGAGTGACTTCTGAAGTCTAGAAAGCTAACATGTTCAGAAGGTTATGTTAAAGCTAACATATCGTAAAATTTACGACTGGTTACAAAAATTTAACTGCAGACATACCTTTTTACAAAATGGATTTTTAACTACTACAGTCAGTAAAAATACATAGTAGTGAACATTTTCGTAGGAAATATGGTTAATCAAATCTCTTCCATGCAGTAGACACAGCATTTCCCACCATGTTCATCGCAGATTGACTTGATGCAGCGGAAGCAATACAGTGAGATAATCCTCCTCTTTGCTGAAGTTCAAATCCCACAAATTTTGCGAGGCTGGACAACATTCTTCTCTGGCACCGGTATTTTCAGGATATCAGCAATGGACTGCCGGAGTTTTCGTGGCAAAATTTGGTGTTGAGTCTGTTGTTGGAGCCATGGTTCATTAAGACTGCTGTGGATTTTCATAGCTACTCTTCTGCTGGAAAGAGGTTTCTGACCCATTTTGATCACGCTGTGGATCAGCATCATAGTCGTTGAGTTGAGCTGATTTTGAGTTTGAGTTTAACGTCCTTTCAGCAGCGAGCACTGGCGCAAATCCCAGGGGGGACGAGGGGGACATGTCCCCCCCCCCAATGTTGGACCTGTGGGGGACAGTCCCCCCCCAATAATCTGACTTAAAAAGTGCTTTTTGGGATAAGCTTGATGATTTGTGTCCGACTGCCACAAATCCAGGAATGTAAGATGAAATTGATTTCTCTTGGCTTTTCCATTTTTAAAAAAGAATCGTAATCTGTAGTATTTCAAACTGAACTTCATGCTGTAGTGCGTTTAGTAGTCTCATCTATATGTATTAATTACACTTCCACTACTTGGGCACAAATTGCGATAAATGCTAGAGAAGGATATATCGCTCTCCTCATGCTGGAAAGTTGTCTCAGCTGTAGATACGGACACAAATTCCGGGGAAATGGGGAGACATGTCCCCCTCAACATTGGAACTGGAGGCTCTCCCAATAATCCGATTTGAAAAGTGCTTTTTGCAGAAAAATGTGGTGATTTGTGTCCGACTGCCACAAAGGAAAGTGAGATGAAATTTGTTTCTATTGGCTTTTTCATTTTTAATGAAAACGAAGGCGTGCGACGTAACCTGATATGAAATCTTATCTCCTTTTCTCCCCTAGGCCTTAGCACAGAAGAATATACAGACTATCCAAGTAGAACCCATCTTTTCAGTAAATGGGAAATTAATCTATTTGTAGTATCAGCCTAGGCATTTACTCATATATGTCTAACTCTATAGCCTATGGAACCCGGAGGTTCAATGCCGCGTTCACGAAAGCTCTTCACTGACTTCTATCCTTAGCCAACTGGATCCAGTTTCTACTTTGTATTCCTATTTTTGCGAGATCCATCTTAATATTATCTTCCCATCTGCGCCTAGGTCTTCCTAATGGTCGTTTTCCGATTTGTCTTACCGCTAACACTTTGAAAGCGTTCCTACTTTCTTCCATCCTGGCTATATGTCCTGCCCACCTAAGCCTCCTAGGCTTGATGACCCTAACAATGTTTGGTAAACCGTATAAATTATGTAGTTTCTCGTTATGAGGTTCCGCCATTCTCCATTTCCGTTCCTCTTGGGTCCGAATACTCGTCTCAGGATCTTGTTCTCAAATACTTTCAGTCTATGTTCTTCCTTTCGAGTAAGCGACCATGTTTCGTAACCATACAGAACAACAGGTATGATTATCGTTTTATATATTTTAGGCTTCAAATTCCTCGACAGAATTTGCGACAACATGAAATTTGAACCGAATAGTAACACGAATTCCCTGCTTTTAGTCGACATTTAATTTCTTCGTGAATATGATTTTCGTCTGTTAATATTGATCCTAGATATTTGAAAGTATCCACTTTATCAAAAGAGTTATTTAATATTTTAACGCATCCATAATTTACCGTATTACGGTCCCGACGCACTTTCACTTATTTAGTTTTCCTTGCATTTGCTTCTAAACCCATGCCCCTGCAAGCGTTTAATAAGATCTGTGCATTTCTTTCTATTGTTCTCCTGTCATCCCCTATTAAATTTACATCATCAGCGTACGCATAACCTGGTGAATCCCGTTCAGTTCTAGGCCCTGGTTGCTATCTTTGATTTTCCTTATAGCGTATTCCAGCACAAAATTAAATAATAATGGCGACAACGCGTCTCCTTGTTTCAGGCCATTCTCGACGTGAAAGCTCGTGGCCAAAAATTTTCCTACGCGGACTTTCCTTTGGGATTCATTTAAACGTGCCTTAATTGATCTAATTAGCCTTTTCGGTATTCCAAATTCTGTAAGAAGTTGTACAATGTTTCTCCCCTAACCGAGTCGTAAGCCTTTCTAAAATCAATAAATAGTTGATGTACCGGACTACTGTATTCCCACTTCTTTTCGAGTATTTGACGAATGGTAAATATTTGGTCGATAGTTGATCGATTTCGTCTAAATCCACACTGATAATCTCCAATCATTTCATTTGCGTATGGGGTCAATCTTGCTAATAGAATATTTGAAAGGATTTTATAGGATGTTGACAGAAGATGTCTCGATAATTATTACAGTCAGTTTTGTCGCTTTTCTTGTGGATTGGAACAATGTTTGATTCTTTCCACTCTTGCGGCAATTCTTCCTTGTTGTAGATAAGGGGAATGAGTTTGTGTATCTTGTTCCACAATTTTTCGCCTCCAGCTAAAATTAACTCAGTCGGAATTTCGTTTACACCCGGATATTTGTGTTTCCTTAATTTCTTTACAGCGATTTCTACTTCTATTCGGTTGGGTTCGGGAATATACGTTTCTGCGGTGTGTATCTCCCTTTCTCCACGCACATTAGTTTTTGCTGCGTGTTAAGCAAATCGTTAAAGAAATCTTTCCATCTTTTTAAAATGCTACATGTATAAGTGAGAACTGTTCCATCAGCTTTCTTTAATATAAGCACGAGGTTGATAGCCTTTCTTAAATTCGTTGATCCCTTTATACATGTCCCGAATGTTTTTATTTTTACTATTATCTTCAAGTTCCTAAATTTTAGCTTTCAAAAAATCGCGTTTCTTTGTTCCAAAAGTTTGGGAAGTTTCCCCCCTGATGTCTACGAAATTTTGTGTGGTTATTTCATTCGGATTTTGTAGCCAACGTAATTTTGCTTGTTTTCTCTTTTCTGCTCGTTCGAACCATGGTTTGTTCCTACGTATTTCCGCGTGTCCCAATTTTTGTTTTGAGAGAGGATGCTTCGTAAGCAAAGAAAAGAATTCAATTGCTGGAATATTTTTCTCCATAATCTTAAGGTTACATCTGTTAACTAAAGAGTATATGACATGCGTTAGATTTCTGTAACGATTCCTTTAATGTTATTGAGATCAAGGAGGCCGATCCTTGGAGGTCGGAGTCCCCCAAAAGGACACGTGGACCCCCTGTATTTTTATGAATATGTATTTGTATATGTATTTTCTCTTGTTATATGCATTGTTGTATGCATTTTTATGAATGCCCCCCCCCCCAAAGTTACAGAGAAATCGGCGTCCTTGAGTGAGATTATCATCATTTTGCTCAAAGAGTATTGTTGCGTCATACATAATTGATATTCTTTCTTCATAGTTTTGGGGAAGTCATTATTTATATTATTATATTATAAAACAATTTTAACGTGGATCTTTGTGGATGCCTAATTAGAAACATACCAATTATAAATATGCATGTATTCAGATTTCAGAATGTGTTCACGACAGTGGTTTGTAATACTGATATGTACTACTACTTCATCTACACCGTCTAATATATAATATACTCTACAACAGTTGAGTAGATTCATCTACTGTAAATTGAGTTTCATCTCCCTTCTCTAGAATAAGCCTCAAATCTGCCCACCTCCCAATGTTGCAGACAACCAATGGCGTATTTAGGATTTTGTTTCGAGGGGCTATGCCCAAAACAAGGAAGGAAGTGGGCAATTGCCCACCTGATTTTGAGAATTAAATATATTTTAATTTATGCATAAATTGAAGTTATAATAGCAAGAATTGCAGACCGATAAATCCTATATGATATGATACAAAAATTTAGGAGTGAATCTAACCCTTTATTCTATTTAAACAAGAAAAAGGAAGCATCCTCTTGGCCTTCATAATTTCCCGGTCTAATTATTCCCCCGTTTTGATTTTTTTTTTTTTTTAATTCAAACATTTCCTTCTTTTAAAAATAACTAAACGATATAATTTTTCCTTTCTTTATAATAACTCAAGTCCTGTCATGTTGATATCCGCGCAAGTTGGTGTGGAATACCAGTTTCGCTTATCAACTCCTCTTAGTTTTGTTGTTACTGATGACGGCCGACTTGAATCACAACTGACCATGGTCGATAAAGTATGATAGACGAAATGAAAGAAAGTAACGTCAAGAAAAAGAAACAGAAAAGTAGAAAGAACGAAGGAAAGAACAAAAGGACGCAGTTCTTACATGGAATGAAATTTGGCAAACACAGTATTATTTCTAAACAAATAGCATAAGAAAATGGAAAGTCAAGGACATTCTTAGAAGGATTATTGTTGTACGTGGAATGCGAAAAACTAACAAATTTATTTCGGGGGGAGCTTGAGCCCGATAGCCTCCTAAATACGCCACTGAAGACAATTGTCCCCTGATTCTAAACAGCATTGTTCTTCAACTTAATAAATATTTTGAGAGGCGGTATGTTTCATTATGATTTTGACTCAACATACCGGCTATTTAAATATTGTGTTGATCACTGAAAAACCAGACGGTATGTCCTCATTACTGAAAAACTAGAGGCGGTATGGCATACCACCGCATACCGTTTCACTTCGACCTCTGTATATATATATATATATATATATATATATATATATATATATATATATATATATATATATATATACAAGGGCGGATCTAAGGGGGGGGCTAAGGGGCTATAGCCCCCCCTTGACGCTCAGGTTTACACTGGATAAAATGGGCTTCAATTCAGCTTTACACTGGATAAAACGGCAAATTATGGTTTAGCCCCTCCCTTGATCATATCCTGGATCCGCCACTGTATATATATATATATAATATGGGTACGGTCTTACCCGTCCCCCCCAATGTTGAAGACAGATTTGCGCCGATGGCAGCGAGGCTATATGAGACGGGACTTACTGATTAACGTGGAATCCGAACCACATGAGCTTCCGCCGGGAATCGAACCTGGGTCTCCCACGCTAAAGGCAAGTACGCTAACCGCTTAGCCACGGATGAGCTCAGCATCATAGTCGTCGCTGTTTAAAACAATATCATGTTTCACACAGTCTTGTTAATCATCAGAACTAATTTCTTGGTCCGAAGTATCACTCATTTAGGTATTTTAAAATCAAGTCATTGTCATGAATACTCTTCCCATTGACTGTTTTAAAAAACTATAAAAACTTAACTTCAATAAAAACTATAAAATAAGACAAACACTTTCACTAAAATGTAACTATGAGTCAACGGTAAGAGTAAAAGTTAATAGTAATAAATATACAAAAATCCAAACGTTATTCCCAATACATCGTAAATCTTACGAGTGACTATCGATTTCAAATACAAAAACAGCCGGAAACTATGAAAAATATATATACTGAGAATACAATAAAGGTGTAGTGAGAAACGGAACTTAGCGGGCGAGTGGATTGTCTTCGATCAAGGGAAGTGAACATCAAAATGGTACAACCTGCTCATAAAATTTACCACATGTTAGCTTTCTCGGATTAAGTCCCTCATAAGCAGGGCCCGGATCTTGTTGACAAGTCAACTTTTTTCTGTTACGTATAGGACAAGGCAAGTTCAAATAAAAACGTTATCCATCAACTCTAGGTTCTAAAAATATGGTTTTTTAGGGTCAACTTTTGGTCACTTTTTGCTGTTTTGAAATTTCAGGTCATTTTTTAATATTTTAAGCTAACTTTTAGGTCACTTATGGTCTTTTTATTCTTTTTTTCTACGTAAGGAAATCTTTAAATGAACACGGTTTACGGATGTGGAAAAGACGAAGTTGAATAATTTCTTTTCTTACCTCCTGACTGTTGGAGTGGAAAAACTGCATTCTTAACAAGCTAATGAAAACTAAACTGTAGCTGGTTAACGAAAGGTGGGGGTTGGTAGGTGCCCAAACAGATAGTTTTGGGCTATTGACCACAAAGAATGTGATCACGTGAATAACTAAAAATGCATTAGAAGGTTTTTATCTATTATTTTTCATGTAGTCTAAATTTGCTAAGTTTTATTGTTTACGAGTGCTTCCTAGTTTCAACTCGGGGGTGAATTGACGCTTTCAATACTTACAATGCCGTACAATAGACTGATCAATAGAAATAAATGATCAATGGTCTGCAACTAAGTGAAACAATACTTTTTGAATATGAGTGAGAAATGTTAATTAAAAATCCAATGGATATTTAAAAAATGTCAATGTTTAATGAAATAAAAGTTTGAGAAAACGTAAGTTTTAAGGTCAATTTTTGTGGTTTTTAGGGTCATTTTACAGGAATTTTAGTGTCATTTTATAGGTCACTTTTTAAAATTTTTTAGGTCAACCAGATCCGGGCCCTGCTCATAAGTTACTTGCTATCATACCGTGTTTTTTTTTTTTTTTTTAGTTAAAACTTAGGGATTATTTTTGAGATCTTAAGGCTCAATGGTGCAGAGCGTTCTGGCAAAAATGTTAGGATGTGCTGTCCTATCCTAGCCTGCACCCACATTATCAAAATCCTGGCGCCACCTATGACGAAAGTATTTCGGAATAACACTCGTCTGCCTTGTTTCTTATCGAAAGCAAAATTCGTGTAAAGAAGTGTTATGGGGCTGCAAACTCCAGGGCCCAGACATGCAAATTTTAAAACTTGATAACTTACCTATAGTCATCGATGTTGAATCCGTGCAAGTGATTGTTCTCCGAAACAAATGTCATCGTACACCATCATACCTTACATCTACAGTAAGTTTTCAAAAGTTCAGTGAAATGGTCACGAAATATTTGTATCAGACTAAGTGTTAAAGTTAATAATTACCGCTGTGTAAAACTGAATTTTCTGAAATTTCGGCTTGAATCCATGAGTAACTCATATTACTCTTCACTATAGGGCTAAGTGAAACAGAAGAAGCTCTTAGAGCCATTTGAAAGTGAAATTTGCTCATTTTTGGCATTAAGACTCTATAGAAAGACCGCGAGTCATTAGATTTATTTTCTGAGCATAAGAATGTTTGATTATTTCATGTCTATATTCTAAAGAGCATTTTCCGTATACTTCTGGATTCCGTAAAGTTGATGGTAAGCACAGACTGGAAAAGTTTGGAAATCATGATCGATATTAATATATTAGATTATTGCGAAATCAATGCAAGATTTTGATTCAATCACAAGCTCAAACTGTCTTAACTTACCTACAGCTGAAGTCCAGCCATATAACTAATTAACTAACTAACTCTATGGCCTATGGAACCCGGAGGTTCAATGCCGCGTTCACAAAAGCTCTCCACTGACTTCTATCCCTAGCTAATTGCATCCAGTTTCTACTTTGTATTCCAATCTCTGCGAGATCCATCTTAATATTGTCCTCTCATCTGCGCCTAGGTCTTCCTAATGGTCGTTTTCCAGTCAAGACTTTGAAAGCGTTTCTACTTTCTTCCATTCTAGCTACATAACCCGCCCACCTAAGCCTCGTAGACTTGACGACACTAACAATGTTGGGTAAACCATATAACTTATGTAGTTCTTCGTTATGAAGTTTCCTCCATTCCCCATTCCTGTTCCTCTTGGGTCCGAATATTCGTCTCAGGATCTTGTTCCCAAATACTTTCAGTCTATGTTCTACCCTCAGAGTAAGTGACCATGTTTCGCAACTATACAGAACAACAGACATGATTATCGTTTTGTATAGTTTAAGCTTCAAATCGCGTCAGAATTCACGACGGCAAGAGATTTTGAACCGAATAATAACACGAATTCCCTGCTTTTAGTCGAAATTTAATTTCTTTGTGAATATGATTTTCCTCTGATAATATTGATCCTAGATATTTGAAACTATCAAAAGTATTATTTAATATTTTAACGCATCCATAATTTGCTGTATTACGGTCCCGACGCACTTCCATGTATTTAGTGCCATATAAAAATTTTGCTATTCTGAAGCGATTAAAATTCTTCGAATGCATTCTGGGCACTCTCTTGGCTGTTCTAGAACATGTCTAAATGCTGGAAAAGGTGGAAGTCAAGAGGGAGGGATGGTGGATAGAGAGAGATTTTCGTATTACAATGTATGTAACCTTCGTATCATCATTTATTCAGATTGTTGTCCGTGCTATATTATTAGATTATCCTTGCTAACTAATAGCCGGAATAGATGTGCCAATTTTTGCTGCATTTTATCGATATTCTGAATTTTTGGAAGTGATGGTTTTGTCAGGGTTGACTGCGTAGAGTAGAATTTAAAATATGGATAGTTTTGATTCTGTGAATTTGTTTGCATCCATTTGCCCATCTTTTCTCTATTTGCCCACAGTTTTTTCACATGCAATCCTACTGTCCAATAAACAACGCTGAGCATCTCTGCTATCATCTCTGCCATCACTATAACAGAATTTTCGAAACTACTTTGTATTGTTTATTCACTCAAAATCTTTAGAGTTCATTAATTTTAGGGACTTCTTTTGCGAAAATCATGTATTGGCATACTATTCTTTTAGCCTGAAAATAGATGGGCCTTTCCACGCGAAAGTGAGCCTGAACCCAGATTTTCAAAAAATGTCAAAACCAATGCATATTTACATATATACGAAGTAAATAGAACAAAATTTACTTTCTCACAAAGAAAAACTTATTTATACTTAGAATTCAGGTAAAATTTTAAGTCTAAATTGTGAATTTGTAACATGTCAGCTGGAAGGATTTTTTTAATTCTTGTTGTTGTTAACATTTTACGGCATATGGTGTATGTTTGGCTGTAGTAACTTCGAGCTCGTCTTCAAGATGCTTCTCTTTCTACAAGCTGCAGTTGAAAAAGTGTTTACAAGATAAAAATTGTTTATATTATTAAAGATATAAACGTCAACTTGAATCTCCTGCCCGCGACAGAAAACTACCAAAACTTCTTGTGCTGAATTACTAAATTTGAGAATGTTGTTCGTGCGTAGTAGAAGTATCAATTTGCACGTGCATTTTACATTTACAAAATTTTGGACTATTAATAATAATATATTTCGATTTATTTCAATTTGAAAACTTGTCCTGTCCCGTGACAGTGGGCATGCCACTGATGGGAAACTTTGTGTACATTGGTTATTCATGATAGAAAATGATTCCATGTGTACTAAAATAACGTTTTCTAAGCATGAACATTATTTACTTAAATAGAGGATTATCTATTTCTCTCAGTATGTTGTTTTGACTTAAAACAAGTGTCATATAAATATTATCATTAGCGTCACCTTTTTGTTGGTTTCAACGAAGCAGTGGATGGAATTGGAGCATGTACGAAAAGGCCAGTATGAAACTTTGCTCAAAATCAAGGAAAAGAGGGTTTATTTTTGAAAATTTTCTTTACGCTTCCTACCAACCATGGTGGCGCTTTGCGGCTGGTCCTTCGACCTCACTCATACTTACAGAGGGCGCCCCGGGCGCTGATTTCCCACGGCACGGCACTGGATACCAGCACCTATTTTATATACTGTTAGACACAGTGTTTTGTACGAATTTCCCTACGAGGTGGGTGTAAATGGGCAAGTAAAAACATTTCCTAATGAGTAGGTGGTGAAAAATAAGTGTACTACATATTATTATTTTTGTGTGATACAAGCGAACCTCAAGTAAAGTAAATAGAATTATTTGTGTACAATGCTACAACAGAACAGCAGAAATTGACTTATTTTAGATTTTATTTCATTTTTAAAAACATTCTTATTGAGATTTTGTGTGTTGATTCACACGGTGCCCTGCCCGTGACACAGTTTTTATTATTATTATTATTATTATTATTATTATTATTATTATTATTATTATTATTATTATTATTATTGATAATAATAATAATAATAATAATAATAATAATAATAATAATAATAATAATACTTGACACATTTCTCTTATGTTGTTTGTTGGAAAATTTCATCATTTATACATTTCCGTTTAAGTAAATTCATTTTGAGCTAAGAATTCACAGAGTTTTGTAACATTCACTTGGTGTGTCGAAAGTCACTTCTCCTTTTTGTCCCCGCCCGTGACAGACGTTTAGGAATTAATATTTACTACTTTAAACAGAAAAAAATACTGAAAACATATGCTTTTAAGTCTGCACTGCTCATATATCATACATTAGCAGAATTTATCTTGTACTTTTAGAAATATACAACTTTAAAGCATCAAAAATGTAGTGTAAATGTCCTGCCCGTGATGATTGAATGGCCCAGATGAAATTATAGAGACATTTTCTACGGCCTATATATCCCGGAAGTACAGAACATAATCATTCGAATGATATATAGCACAGATAATCACACAGTATGTTTTATGGCCGTAAGGATGTGTCTCAGCGAAAATATTCGAAGTCTTACATCAATTTTTCAACAATCCGACACATAACAAAATCTTATTAATTATGTACACCATCAGAAAAGCATATGGAAAACCCACAAAAATGGTCACTTTATTTTGACCTGCGTAAGTCATGCTGTATTTGCCAGAAGCCGCCACTGGTTCGAAGTGTGCATTGTCTCGCTGCAAACAATATCAATATTGTTCACGTAGATTCTCAAGCATATTCCACAACAAAGGTTCCTACAGACTCTCACAAAAGCAGACGATTTGCTCGCGTAAGGCGCGTACGATTCTTGATGGATCTATTCAAACAAATATACGTACTTTCATTCAAGATTCCCCCACAAGTAAGCATAAGGTAATGTAAAATCGAGGTAATGGAACGCATATGGGAAACCAATACCACATGGAAATTCATCCTGGAAAATTTTTCTGCAATACGACTAGAGATTCTCAAGCGGAATGAGTATTCGTCCCGTGCTGTTGGTAATACTGTACGTATATTCATGTGAAGGTCTCTTGCACAACAGGACCTTCTCAACAGCTGAAGGAAGGGTCTGATCGCCACGGTCCTGTAGGGATTCTTGGATGAAGCTCTGACTTGTTGAAACAGTTACTTTTCGACTAGATACCCTCTTTAACAGATTACCAGACTTCGAACATAGTTCACTACTAAAACTGCGAAATTTTGTATCAATAAACATGACTCTTGTTACTTGGGCCAGACTTATGAAATCTCTGTCAGAATTGTTACGCCACCTCTTTCACACTCATCTCCCTTTACGACCACAAATGATGTTCAGTATCTCAAGGAACGAATTGTGGACGCATGTTTCAGCATTACACTTGTCACTTTGAGCAAGGTTTGGAGTGATTGGGAACTCAGAATGCATCTTACAATCGACGGAATAAGGAACACATTGAACTCGTCCTGTAACAGTGCGTAGTCCTTGCCGTATGGTTGACCTCTATTCTTGGAGACACAACATGAAAACAATCATAGGATCATAATGGTTAGCGCTAGAGCAAAAGTAACAGCAACATTACGGAAATGTGCTATTAAATGACATATCATATGCAGTGTTCGAAGTGGAACAAAAAGCAGATGTGGTATGTTTTATTACAGTTTTGACTGGACATACCAGCTATCTAAATTTTGAAATACAGTGAGGGTATGTTGCCTAAAAGATTACATTTCTATTTACCTAGGTGCAATACATAATGACTCAAAACCACAGGAAAACTTTTCGTAGTTACAGATAGCATGGAAGGCTTTACCCCCGCCCCCAACTTTCTGTGAATAAATAAAACTCTCCTTATGTTGTATTGTAGAAAATTATACACAAAAATGCTCTAAAACCATTTTTTTTATATGCACAATTATTAAACAATTTCCCGCGGGAAAACTTATGGACTTCCCAGCCGATTAAGGTGTATTCAGACTCCCGGAAGGTTGTTATCCAATTATTAGAAAGACGCAAAAATACGTTTCAATGAAAGTATACAAGCTCCATCAATTTAATCTTCTTGACTCACCACACAATAACCGAACCCTTAAGCAAAACATAGGTCTATTTTAGATTGCATAAACTATATCAGGGTGTCTACTGGAATACCAGAAAGGAAATTCATGACTTTTTCATGACTTTTCATGACCTTTTTGTTCAAATTTTCATGACCATAGCGATAAAAATTTACCATTAGTAATAATAAACCCCTACCATCAGTGGTGCATCGGAACTATGCGGGTTGCTAGTCTTAAATATCACTTATTGTGAATCTTAAAGAAAGAATCTAAAATTCTGCCGCCTTGCGTTCGAGCACAGAATAGCACTTACCTAAATACGGGCCTGCTCTTACCAGTAAATCACTCTATACTGTATTTGAAGTTTTAATTCTGAGTATAATTATCCATCTAGCAGAAATTTGTCTGAAATTAAGCACTCAGAGAACTGCTCAAAGACAAAACAAATTATAAAAGAAATTCGTTTAAAAAAAAATAGATCATCAAATTTAAAATCTGCAAACTCAAACGAATAATATTATTTGCATAAGTCTAAAGGCCCAAAAATACACAATTTACATTTCTTGGAAGTAAAGAAATAGCAGATCAGAAAGTTGGACAGTAAAAATTTGTTACTATATTACAGAGATAAAAGATGAAATGGGGAGCAGCTAGGAAGACAGTAAAATACCAGTTAGCCAGCACTAATTGGTGGGGGAAATTCTCACAATTACTGGCCTGATACAACTGTTTCAGTACATGCAGGATGAGCTATAAAAGTATGAAGTATAAAAATATACTCTGAGATTTCACATTTTCATGACCAGTTGGGTAAATAAAGGACTTTTTCATGGCTTTCATGACCACTAAGCAAAATATATGACTTTTTCATGACTTTCATGACTTTCATGACCAGTAGACACCCTGTATATATATTGGACTCACGAGGTACATTCGCGAAGTGTCCCCTCGGGATTGATTCAAATGCAAAGTTCTCCGCATCCCAATGTGTATTGTACTAATTTTAGCAGTACATGCGGGTAATATGCTATTTATGGGCCTTCATATTCGGAATTTAATCATACACTACTATAACGCTCGGACACAAAATTGCTTTTAGTTTTCTTTAGATGCTTTTAGTTTCTTTTGAATGTGGGCATATGCAAAACAAATTGGATCAAGTACTGCTTCTCTGACACATGTTACCCACCCAAGTCGCTATCTTGGATCCGCCATATTGGATTCAACTTTCGGTTTTTCAAATGGGAATAGGTATATGTAATACATCAAATTTATGTACAATTTTCTTGAAAATTCATTGGTGTAGTCAGTTTTACCGTAGCTTGTACCATGTAAAAGGTTTTGCATATTAAATCCCTACAGGCACTTTGCGAATAGACATTGCAGAGTAATATCAGTTACACATGTTTTTGATGTTGATAAATTAAAACAATTGCTAACTGAAAAAATACTGTAGGTATAAACAAACTCTTTATAACATTGGTGTCATAATCTTATTACATTTCTTTGAGTGATTGTTGTTACTTCCATGTTATACTATAACAAGGAAGTATTGCATTAGGTTCAAAATGCCTAATGTAAATCCAGATACGATCAGATTTAAGCGAAGACCTACGATTTCCGTATTGACGTCTGTTAAGCTAATTTTGAGTTTTACGTCCCGTTCAGCAGCGAGGCTATATGAGACGTGGAACTACTGATTAACGTGGAATCCGAACCACATGAGCTCCCGCCAGGAATCGAATCCGGGTCTCCCATGCCAAAGACGCGTACGCTAACCGCTTAGCCACGAAGGAGCTCGTATTGACGTCTGTGTCTGTATACATGTACGTTCAGAGAATATTTCGTTAACGATAAATTACGTAAAAGATTACATATATACACGGGGCCCTGCACGACTTTCTATTTGGTTCAGTACTCGTGAAGACCCTGACATTTAGCATGCAATACCTTCCAAACAGTACAAGCTACGGTAAAATTCTCTACACCAATGAATTTTCGAGAAAATTGTATATGAGTTTGATGTATCACTTGCACTTATTCCCATTTCAAAAAACGAAAGTTCAATTCAATATGACGGGTTCAGGATGGCGATCGGGTGGGTAGCATGTGTCAGAGAAGCAGTACTTGATCCAATTTGTTTTGCATATGCCCACATTCATGTCCAGTTACATCTAAAGAAACTAAAAGCAATATTGTGTCCGAGCGTTATAGTAGTGTATGATTGAATTCCGGATATAGGAAGGCCCATAAATATGCAAATTATCCGTATGGGCCGCTAAAATTAGTACAATACACATTGGGGTGCGGTAAATTTTACATTTGAATCAATTTTACAGGAATGCCGAGGGGACACTTCGCAAATGTAATTTCAAACTTATAACAATAATTTCCAATTTCAGTTTAAACAAATCGCCTCAGTTACACTGGATTTTGTTTGGATTGGGCGCATGACTCATTCCTTTGTCATGTGACCCTTATCTACAACCAACACGAGTTCTTGCATAGGAGGAAGATGTGAACTTCTTTGTAGACACCTTTAAAAAAAAAAAAGAAAAAAAGAAAAAAAAGATACAAAAAATTAGAAAAATTTTTGGTCTTGACAACATAGAAATTATTTCTACATAAGAAATAAAATATTTGACGTGCAAAGCTCTTCGTCAACTACCATGTGTAAAAATGGATTTATTAAAGGCACAATAACACCCACTTTCGAGTGGGGGCAGGGTGCGAATTACCGGGGGGATTTTCCCTCTCAATCACATTTTGTTCCCCCCCCCCCCAAAGAAGTCAGCTGAAGTATCCCCACCGGGGATGCTCGCTTTCCCCCCTCAAACTATGCTTAGTATAACTCCAAATTTCACTGATTTTTGTTATTTCTTGTAATTTAATCTTCTAGCTGTATTTCGAAATGATCGATGTAAACTGCTCAGTTTTGGTCATTTATACTTACCACCTAATTACCCACTATTTTCAACGTTGTTTAGTAGAACTATATTATTATGACTATGGTTGTTACTTGCAACTGTACTTTCGTACCCTTCAGTTCGTCATCGTTTGTGAATTTAAATGTACTAATTGCGTATAACAAAGCCACATATAATTTATAAATGTTCTTAGCGGTTGGCTAAGAAGAAGTAAACAAATAGCTTCTTCTACCATACTTGGCGAAGTTCGGGATATGTCATATTCATCCTCTATATTTGTATCGATTATCATCTTATTTTAATTTTTGTTATAACATGTTATTTCATTTTCCAGTGTACTCTTTGTTAGCACATTGTCTTCATTCCCTAGTAGGTTGTGTGTATGTAACTCAAAAGTTGCATTTAATTTGTGATAATTAGCATAGTAATCACTGCTTTTACAGTTTACGGAAATGAACTTTTGAAATTTTACTCAAAATCTGAGATATAGGTATTCTCTCGTAAGTATATGTTAACGTACACGCTGGAGGATACGCTCCTAGTGAGCAGGCATTTTAATGAAGGTGATTTTTAGGTGAATAAGCGAATAATTCAAGATTTGTTTCAGCATTTGTTAATACGACTGGTTCTCCGTATCATTGTCCGTGTCTGTATAAGCATTTCAACTGGAGCGGGTTTTTTTAAAGTTAACCCTTCATTTTTCCATCTTTTCGCTGTACAGTTTGCTGTCCACGCAATTAATGTTGTCTGAAAAACTTCAGTGTAATATTTTACTTTATTTGAATAACGTAGCCCATAGTGTATCAACTCATCTTCAACCTAACAGTAAAGTAATTTTTAAGTGTTGACTTTCCGTGCCCATCACGGAATCGATATTTGGAGAAAAAAAGTCGTGATGAGCACAGCTTTAGCGGGAAGTAGAAGCACAAGTTTGAAATTTGAATTGAGAGATTTTAAATATTTGGCCTTCGATTTGACCTTAATGTGAGAAATCGGGACCAGCAACAATCCATTTCTTATTTAATAGGCTAAATCTAGATTTTCTTTAAAAAAAAAAAAAGTCAGGTTTAACTAATAATTTTAGTGGTTTTCACAAGACTGAAGTAGGTTTCTTTTCGCAACCTGTATGTATTAATGCAAAGTGGAAGCTTTCAATATGAGTGGAAAAATTAACATATGCTTGTGATCATGGCTATCGCTCAAGCCGAATTATTAACTAAATAAACCTTAGAGAGCTACAGGGACAAGAGTGAGTACAACATTAAAACACGTTCAGAAAGGTTTAGTGGGTGTGTGTATGTCAGACAATATATATGTGCATAGTTATTGTCGGTAGATTTATTAAATTAATAAATCTCTTATTTATTACAGATGTCACACACACACACATATATATATATAGGGGGGTAAGGCATTTATTGTCTCGATTTGAAATTTGAACCTTGAGACTATGTCCTTTGGCCT
This sequence comes from Thermobia domestica, assembly GCF_964235325.1. Classification (NCBI taxonomy): domain Eukaryota; kingdom Metazoa; phylum Arthropoda; class Insecta; order Zygentoma; family Lepismatidae; genus Thermobia; species Thermobia domestica. The sequence goes on from NC_137467.1 coordinate 50,861,369, forward strand.
AATTTTATCCCCCCCCCCCAATATAGATTATCTAATTCGCACACTGAGTGGGGGTATGTCTTGATCATTCAAAAATCAGAGGAGGTATGTCTTCATAAATTAAAAAAACAGAGGCGGTATGGCATACCACCACATACCTTTCACTTCGACCACTAATCATATGCTATGGTTTTCATCTAAGATACTCTAAGTGCGTACAATTCAAAGTATCAGACGTCATTGTGGTGTACCCCCAAACATTTTCCGCCACCTACATTGCTACTTTGTTTATAGTTTGCAGAGTTTACCATTTGTTAGGGTGTTTCCACAGTTTTCGAACACCTTCCACATTTATCTTTTATCTTTTAAACTAATGAAAAAAAAACTTTGTACCATGCAAATATCGGCAGATGGACATTGCTTGGTATTCTTTGTAATGCCACAAATATAACTGCTGCCAAGCTCATATAGAGTTTTTTTTTTTTTTTTTTTTAAATCTACATGTAAAAAGAAAAATACAATATCACACTTGTTATGCAATGTTACAAACCGAGGACGCTACAAAACATTTTGGAGAGTTCTAAAACAGTAATAACGCAAGTCAGACAGACGGGGTAATGCATACTCAAGGTATTTCAATATCAAATACTATGGCCATCATATGACGTCTCTCGAACAAGTTTAAAACAAAGTTCCAAGGAGTTGAAAATTTGGCTTTTTAAGGGACTTTATTTTCAAAAAGTGTTTAGATAAATATCACATCGGATTACATACATGGTTTCCAATATACATAAGGGGCCGCGGTGGCTCAGTGGTAGAGCGTTCACCTCTGGTGCATGGGGTCCTGGGTTCAAACTCTGATCCCGCCAAGTGAACTTTGTGGTGGAGAAACACCGTGTGCGTGGGTTTTCTCGGGGTTCTCCCGTTTCCTCCCACTTTCTTCATTCCACCATTTCATTCATTTCTCATTATCACCGTCTCCTTTAGCCTAACCGGCATAACCGTGGGACGTAAAACTCAAACATTTCATTTTTATCCAATATGCATAAAAATAAAAAATACCGTTTCCAGCAATTTGATATCCCAAACCATTCGGGAGATTGAAAAATGGCAAGATTTGGTATATTGCTTAAAATAGCTTACTTGTGGAAACTTTTTGAATCAAAACAATTTTTGATTTATTTTACGTCTATGTTATTACAACAATACTTTTTGGTAGATGTAATTACAATAAGTTCCTGGATTACATAATTGTAAGCAGTGTTGCCAATATTAAGTTTTTACAATATCATCAGAACGGTTTAAGATTTCATATTGCCGTAAACGGCATTATGATCTTTATGCCTATTGTAAACCTTCTATGCAATTGGATGGGTTACTTATTTAAGAAGTTTTTTTTTCGAAATAAAGGCTTTTGAAAACAAACTGAATATCTTGCAACTTTGTTTGCATTAATTGCTTAATAATGTAATAGGACGCACATTAATTAATAAAGCATTAACAAAAACATGTATTTGTGTTTGATTTAATCGTCGATCATCTCGATTTCACATTGACATCTTTTCCTAGACAAGCACCTTGAATTACGTGCTGAGCTACTAGTGACTTATATTTCTAGTTTTGTGTCTCCCTCTTAAATCTGGAATACCATATCCAACATTACACAAATATTACCAGAGTCTCCATCACTAGCGGAGTAGACTAAGTAGGCAAGTTAATTAATGATAAAAACCACTAATGCAAACAGAAATGCATTTGTTATTTTCAAATTCTACATCGTTATCTTTCAATGTTGCCGATTATATTTTGTAGAGTTCTTCAAAAAGTATGAAAAATTGTTGAGTCAATTTTTGGTAGGAAAAAATCATTAAGTTTATTCGTAGTCATTCGAAGAGTTGACAAAATGAATAATATAATTCCAGTTTTTGTTAAGTGAGCCTTCATCCAGATTAAGTTCCAGTTCTTTAGACCTAATAAAGAAAGATTCGTAAGCAGGCCTTTCGATTTACAAATGCACTTTTTTTTATTTTACATTAATTTAACTTGCTTTTAGTCTACTCTGTTAGTGATTGGAGTGTTAAGAAAAGTATTACAATTGGAAGAGGAAAAAACAAGATCAAAAAAGTAAGATATCAGGAGCTAAACAAGTACCAAAATTCAAAGTGCTCCTCTGGAAAAAGATGTAAGTGTGACATCGAAATGATTGACAATTAAATAAAACAAATGAATTTACGTAACAGAGTATTATACATAAACACTGCACAGTAACTATTTACGAAAGCATTAAAATGGTATAACAGCAATTCGATTATACGTTTCAATGACCAATGCAATCTTCATCATTTGTATTTTTTGCTAAGAAATTATGCTGTTTGTACAACTACACATTTTTATCAGTTTCTTTCAGTGCAGCGTAAATGTTAATGTTCCTTGAATCACTGCTAATAAAATTTCTCGAGAGAAAAAATAAAAAAAGACTCCTTCCTATCGAGGAAACTAATAAGAAGAAATAGTTTCACAAACACGCATGATGATGATGATGACAAATGGTTGCTGAAACGTAGCGTTGAATTTCCGTTTTACCACTCTGATGCTAACGTACACACAATTAACTGTTATTGCGTTGTAATAACTTACTAAGAATGAGTCCAATATTGAACCCTAAATCTGGGAATAACCTAGATAATTTCTGACAGGGTTTGTCGAGCAAGTTCTGAGACACGTTTCAATTACTTGCCCGAAAGTGACCCCACCCCTTCAGGGTTGGAAATTTCACTTATATATCAAAGTGCTCCGCATGACTAGTATTTTAAGAATATAATACGCACTATCCAATTATATCTTATATCAAGGTAATAAAGCAAAATAATTGATTATTTCACTGTAAATATACTATATTAGTGAAACTCAGTATCACCTCGTGAGAGTGATCGTGATGCAGTGTGAGTTACGTGACCCTTAAAAACAAAAACCAAGTCCTGGCGAGCCTTCTTCCCTCTCATTGCCCGGGCCTTGTCTGAGTTAGAGGGCTTAAACGATGAAGAGTGACCAACCGGGTTTATATAGCTACAAAGAAAGAGCTGTTCGGATCGAGTAAATGAGCTCAAATTACCACCACGACTAGTTTTTACCTAACTAGTAACTTAAAATCTATTGAACGTTTTTGTACCGTGTGATATATCAAACAATTTTTCTAAATGAGCAGTTGACGAATACAATGATCGTATATAATGATCGTACTGATTTGACAATGTATATAAATGAAATCGTGGAAAAGACAAAAATTGAAGTTGTGATACCAAATGACTTACTGTTGACTGGATATTATGGATATGCTTTTCTCAACTTTATAGGTCCACTAATATAGGATATTTATAGTGAAATAATAACTTGTTTTGGTGTTATTACCTTCATATAGGATATAATTGGTTCGTGTATAATATATTCTTAATCTACTAGTCATGCAGCACTTTGATATATAGGACATATAGATGAAGTTGTTCTATATATATATTTCCAACCCTGACGGGGTGAGGTCACTTTCGGGCTAGGAATTGAAACCTGCTTTGGAACTTGCTCGACAAACCCTTTCAGTAAATATATAGGGTATCTCCAGATTACAGGTTCAACTTAACTCATTCCGAGTTAGTATTACCTTTTGTTTAGTTATCCATTCATTCATTATTTTGAAAGAAAGTATAAAATATCAAAATTTGTAACTTTCAACGAACAATTTTAGATGGATGTTTCACGAATTTTCACTAAGCTTCCAGCAATACCTACGCTTGCTTCTCCTGGAATCTACCGTGCGTAAGTTAAAAACAAAGAAGGAAATTGAGATATCTAGGGCTTTATTAACAAAACAAAATCACAACATGCATCACGACACATAATCTTTCTGAATTTTCTCTAATAACATTTCAATTCTGTCCTTCATAACTGGTTGTCCTTTCCTGGTCTTCTTAGACAACTTTTTGTACCGTTCTAGTTTTCGCACTTTATACTGTTTCAGGGCTTCTTCTTTCTCCACTTTCCTCCTTTCAGCTTCTTCGCGTTTTCGATTCTTCTCTTCCACCTTCTTTTCGTACATTAATTTCGCCTCTTGGTACGGGGTCAATTTTGGACCAAACCTGATACAAAGACAAGTATAGGTTCATCAAATGATTGTGGAAACAAGTATACAAAAATACATACCAAAGATTCTATTTGCCTTTTCCTATTAGAATTTCTTATACTTTTTTAAACATTAATTTAAGTAGAGAACGAAATTTTATTTCCAGCTTTATTTCTTGAATATATTACAAATAAATAAATATGAGAAGTAGTCATGACGTTTTACTTATCACCTCGAGAAAATAAAGTTACTTAGCTATTATTATTATTATTATTATTATTATTATTATTATTATTATTATTATTATTATTATTTATTTTCCGTTGCAGGGACATGTCTGTAGTCCTGGTACACATTGAAATCCTTGCGCCACAGTACCGTCGCATCCCGCCAGAGGAACCAAAACAAAATGGCATAGCCTATTGATCAAGTGGAGTATCGTGCGGTAATTCGTTTTCTGCATTTGAAGGGAAAGAATGCTGCAAGAACCTATGCTGAGGTGGTCCAAGTGTATGGCAATAATGTACCATCATATGTCACACTGGTTAGGTGGCACATATGCTTCCTGTGTAGTCAGACAAGCCTGAACGAAGAACGAAATGTGAAGAACCGAGAATCGCAAGAGAAGTAGAGGCCATGGTGCTCACAAAACCGGCGTATCACAATAGAGGCGATAATGGAAAAGTCAATCATAGATCAATTTCAACCTCTAGCACATTTTGCACATGACAAATGTCAACGCTGACTCGGTTCCGCGACTGCTTACATTTATCCAGAAGGTCCCTCGAACCGAGGCAGCAGCGCGAATGTTACAACTGTGTCAGGCCAATCAAAATGACTTCCTTACACGCCTAACTACCATGCACAAGTTCTGGGTGTACCGTTATGAACCCAAGACAAAGGAGCAAAGCAAGCAGGGAATCATTTGGATCCACCACCTCCGAAAAAGGCGAAGATCTGATTATCGTCCGGCAGGTGATGCTGAGCGTTTTCTGAAACTGTCATCGTGTGGTGTTAACAGATTATGCTAGTAAAGGGCAAACCATCAGAGGAGCAATACTATCGGAATATCCTGACGAAGTTACGGTATAACCGCTACCAGGTTATAGAAGTATTTTTTGTGGACGCCCTGTATATTTCGTAAAGACAGTGATCATTTTTTCGATTTATACTATATTCTGCGACGCAAGTAAGTTCTTTCTTCGGTGGGAATTGCTTCCTTCCCACGCAACTGGACAAAGAAGTATCTCATTGTTTTTTCATATATATATTTAAAACATTGCTTTTTGGTGAGAACATTTCAGTGAGCTACGAACCTTTTCAGTGTTTCTCCCTGACTTATTATTATGCACAGTATATATTCTGCAGTTATTTGCAAGTGAATTAAGTGCTTTCTTTAATCATTTATGGAGATACTAGCTGACCAGATTTTCAAGTGACCAGAGTGACGCCAGTCACATTGCTTTTGCAGTTCCTTATCTGTACTTTCTCACGCCCTAGTTATCGCAGTGTCTCGTGTATCGTGACCAGTGGACTAAGATTAACGTAAATTATTTTCCGTATTCTGTTCGTATGTGCATACAGGTGAGATAACTGAGTGATTTTTAGAATGAACTACCAACATTCTTTAGTCGACCATTGTAGCTCGTATCTTAAACTTTTGAGCTCAGAGAGTTTGACTCCAGGTTTAGAAGCCGTAACCACGCACGTTGCGTCGGGAATCAAGTATGATTTCGTGTTAAGGGCCATAAGCTATCAGCCGGTGAAGGATGTTTTCTTACGGCTAGCCCCAACTAGTGAAGTCCCAGGTTCATAAACCTTGTGCGCCAAAACGTTATAAACGCGCCCTCCAACATCGGCATTCCACTTCGGAAATTATTTCGCTGAAGACTCACGTTGACTCTTCAGGACTGTTTGGAGTAGCAACCAGGATACTATGTGGGATTACCCCGGCGATCCTTCCCCCAGTGCTAATCCTCTAAGTGCGTCAATGGTGTGAGAGAAGCATTCATAGTGAAATTTCAGATATAATCTCATATTATATATATATATATATATATATATATATATATATATATATATATATATATATATATATATATATATAAAGGGCTACAGTGCATTAAAAAGGCAAAGCGTGATTTTAGTAATGAAGATCATTATACATTAGAAATGCAAAAAAGCCGGCTTTTTTGAATCGATGGTTTTTTGCACATAAAAAGCCGGCTTTTTTGGGAAAAAAACGAGAATTTTGGAAATTTTGGCTTTTTTTCATTTTCATGATTTTTAAATTTAAATAGCTTTCTTATAGTATACTCTAAAGTAAGATTTCATGACCTAAATGCAATATTTCGCTCTGGAATTCACCATCATGATGAATGGAACACATGTTTTAACATAAAGTACGTAGTATTTGAGGGCAACTGTAGAAGATATTTAACTTTATTTTAACTTCTGAGTTATCGATTTTTTCTTTTCTACATCATTTCGTTTTAGTCATCCGTGTTTCATTTCCTAGAGATTAGTAGGCCTACTCTAGCTTCTAGCACATAAGTTAAACTTTTGTTTTTCGATATATCCGTCAGAGCGTACGTTTGTCAGTATATCTGTCAAAGCGTACTTCCACATTCTTGTTATACTGTAGCTGTGCAATGATTTATTAGCAATAATCTTCCGGATACAAACTTGAATACCGTTTTATACAAATAATCAGTAGCGGATTCACAAAAGTATTTTGGGGGGCGTTTCTCTGCTTAATGTTTGTTTTTTCTAAAATTTCCTAATTTTTATTTGGGAGTTTATGAGTACAAGCATAACTAATATTTAATTTTTTTGTATATTCAGCAATAACCTTCCGGATACAACCTTGAAGACCATTTTAGACTGATAATCAGTGGCGGATTTAGAAAAGTATTTTGGGAGGGATTTTTCTTATTAATGTTTAGTTTTTCTAAAAATACCTAATTTTTATTTGAGAAGAGTTTGAAGTTTATGAGTAAAGGCATAACAAATATTTCGTTTCTTTTAAAAATTCCGTAATTTCGGGGTACAAGCTTCGCCCGTAAATCATCCCCACCCTAACCCCGTTCGAAAATCCGTCACTGCTGGTAATTAGTAATAACAACGATTTAAAAACGATAAGAAAGGAAATCGGCCAGAACTCACAGTACACGCATTATCTCTACATTCACAGATACAATTAAAAAAACTTTTGTCAAAATGGTCGAATGCGGGCTTGAATCCCGGACTTCCCGACAGAAGTGCAAAAGCTAACCACTCACTCATGGTTGTTGTGCAGTTGTGCTTAACTTAAACATATTCTCTCTTTCTATGGCCTATGGAATCCGAAGGTTCAATGCCGCGTTCACAAAAGCTCTCCACTAACTTCAATCAGCCAACTGGATCCAGTTTTTACTTTGTATTCCTATTTCTGCGAGATCCATTTTAATATTGTCCTCCTATCTGCGCGTAAGTCTTCCTAATGGTCGTTTTCCGATTGCATTTCCAGTTAAAACTTTGAAAGCGTTCCTACCTTCTTCCATTTTGGCTGCATGACCTGTCCACCTGAGCCTCCTAGACTTGATGACGGTAACCATCTTTGGTAAAGCGTATAAATTATGCAGTTCTTCGTTATGAAGTTTCCCCCATTCCCGTTCCTCTTGTGTCCGAATATTCGTCTCAGGATTTTATTTTCAAATACTTTCAGTCTGCGTTCTTCCCTCAAGCGACCATGTTTCACAGCCATAAAACACAACAGGCATGATTATCGTTTTATATATTTTAAGCTTTAAATTCCTCGACAGAATTCGCAACGACAAAATACTTTGAACTGAATAATAACACGAATTTCCTGATTTCAGTTGACATTTAATTTCTTTGTGGATATGATTTTGGTCTGGTGATATTGATCCCAGATATTTGAAAGTATCCACTTTGTCGAAAGTATTATTTGATATTTTAAAGCATCCATAATTTGTCATATTACGATCCCGGTGAACTTCCGTGTATTTAGTTTTCTCTGCATTTATTTCTAAACCAATGTCGATGCAAGCGTTTAATAAGGACTCTGCATTTCTTTCTATTGTTTTCCTTTCATGCCCTATTAAATTTACATCAGCATACGCCGTAACCCGGTGAATACAATTCAGCTCTAGGGCCTGGTTGCTATCTTTAATTTTCCTTATAGCGTACTGCTGAACAATAATGGCGATAACGCAACGCATCTCCTTGTTTCAGGCCATTCTCGACGTGGAAGCTCATGGACAAGAATTTTTCAGCTCGGGCTTTTTTTTGGGATTCATTTAAACACATTCTAATTAATCTAACTAGTTTTTCGGTATTCCGAATTCTGTAAGAATGTTGTACAATGTTTCCCTCCTATCCGAGTCGTAAGCCTTTTTAAAACCAATAAACGGCTGATGTACTGGGTAATATATTCCCATTTCTTTTCGAGTATTTATGGAATAGTAAATATCTGGTCGATAGTTGATCGATTTCCCTAAATCCACACTGATAATCTCCAATAATTTCATCTGCGTATGGAATCAATCTTGTTAACAGAATGTTAAGAGAAATGCCTCGATATCAGTTTTGTCGCTTTTCTTGTGAATTGGAACAGTGATTCTTTCTACTCTTCTTAAATGTATTCCATAGTTTTTCTCTTTAAAAAAAAAAAAGTTTCGTAATGATACGTTCGTTAAAAATTCAGAAACCTTCAGGACTGGGTAAACCATGATGGTGGTTATAAGTCTAGGAAACCGCACAATCAGATTAACAGTCTATTACGCATATGATCCATTAACAGAAAATTTCCCGATTCTGAACAAGCTTAAGAAACAGTCAGTGCATTATAGAATTCGGAATTTTACCGATTTTGCAGGTTCCAAGCTGATAGGTTGTAACATTATTACGTATGAGATCAATGAATGAAAAATTTGTTCGAAATATTCATACAATGTATACGAAAGTTAAAACTTAAAAATTTCAAGACTGTACAGAACCACCCGAAACCAAACTCTTGATGTGCAGCTTTTAAGATTATCATATAAATGCATTTCTCTCATGTTTTATTTTTTGTTGCAAAAAGAGGGTGTGTGATATTTTGAAGTAAAAATACTACATACAATTTTGCTAGTTATTTGTGTATCTTTTTTAAAAAAAGAAAGTAATTATTTTTGTGTATAAGAAGTTAAAAAATTATTATTTTATATACATTATATATATATATATATATATATATATTGGTTAATCCTTTGGAATTCATAATGTAAATATGTTAAGAATTTTAAAAAAAATCTTAGGTTCTATATTATTATCTACATTAACCACTAATCAAATGAGTTCTTGTGCTGTAGAGAAGCGAAACAAAGTATGCTTTATGAATTTAAAGCAAAATTTTGAAAAAAGCACAAAATTTCCCAAGCAAAAAAAGCGAAGCAGAAAAAAACGAGTTTTATTTCCAAAAAAGCCGGTTTTTTTCCGAGCCCTTGCATCTCTATTATACATATTCTGTGTTAAGGGTTGTGTTCATTCCTCAACTCTATTTTTTTTATATAATAATATTCTAATAAATAAGTATAGTGTTATTTAATCCAGTGTGTTTTCGTTGTTTGTGTGAGATATGTTTGTGTGCGTTATGGTCTGGATGGCCGTCTGATCGTCCGTGAGGTTTTCGGGACGAGACATCCGAACCTCTCGGCGCCTAATGCTCATTTCATCAATGAGACCGACGAGCGATATGCAAACAATTTGTAACCCCTTCTTGGAGACGTCCTTCATCATCCTATCCAGGTAAGTTCTGGTCTCAGGAGAATACTTATTGGCAGGACCACAGAGGACAGAACCACGAACACCGAACACAAGTTGATTACAAATAAATGACAGCCCAAACAGCGACACGACACCCGGGTGGTTATAAATAAATGTCCGCCCGAACAGAGACCTTGAGTGGTTATAACGAGAGGCCATCGAAACGAAGTATCGAGGGAAGTTGTTCCAAGCGCGTCCTTTTGCTCCACGACAACGTCCCAGCGCATTCTGCACAAGACACAGTCACACATGCTGCTTCTTTGGGCTAACAAATTTTGCTTCACCTCCGTATTCTCCAGACATAACACTCAGTGATTTTTTCCGGTTTCCGCGGATGAGGAAGCCACTTCGTGGCAGGCATTTTCAAAATGTCGATGGGGCGATTTTTGGGGTGGAACGATTCCTAAACAACCAAAATAAACACTTCTACTACCAAGGTCTCCATCAAGTCATTCCTCGTTGGGGTCGCGTTGAAGAGTGAATATGTGATGAAGGACTAACAGCATCAAGTTTCATGGTCACAACTTGATTTTATCGAGGCGATACTTACTCGAGTACTCTTCGTAAATAATTTTAGAATATATTAGCTGAAATGTCTGTTCTTTACACGAACAAAATAGATTTATGAAAAGTATTTGAACTAATACTTTCAGCTAATATAATATGAGCCCATGATTAGAAGACAAAACGACTTATGGTTTTATGCATGCTTTCTTGTTTTATGATTAAAAGACAAAACGACTTATGGTATTTGTATGTGCTTCCTTCTTTTATTAGAAGAAAGAATGATTTATGGTATTGTTTAACTTAAAATTGTTTTGTTATGTATGACTTAAAATTGTTTTGTTAGAAGATTAAGAATAGACGAATTTTCAGAAGTAGATTTAAAAATAAAAAAGATCAATAAAGACGCTTTTTTCTTTTCTTTCTATATTATTATTATTATTATTTATTAACCAAGAGATTGGGATATTCATACTTGATAAGCGCTGACAATAGGCTATAAAATTAATTTCAAAGGGTTGGTGTAATGGACCAAATGTGTCTTCAACGACAGGATAGAACGTAAAATAAGAAACGTGAAAGTGTTTGGTGTGATATGGATGAGTATTGGATATTAAAGTATTGGTGCTCTGTTGTATCAATTAATAAGCGTTATTTCGCCTAAATTATTTTCAGCTGGTTGGTCGGTTGGAGTTCAGCGTCTCTTTTCACACCGAAGCTATATGAGACATGCACCCAAAGGTGCCCATTTTGAATTAACCTCACTCAAACTCACGCTCACATCTTCTCGACCTCACACTCACAACATCCTTTCGACATCAAGGTCACAACATCCTTCCGGCCTCACATCACTCGACCTTATGCTCACATCTTTTCGATCTCACGCTCACATTGCCAAACCAACATCACAATAATTAGACCTAAAACTCACATTATTATTTCGATATCACGCTCACATTGCCAACCCAACATCACATTCACTCGACCTCAAACTCACATTATATTTTCAACACCACGTTCACTCGATCTCACACTCATATCGTCTATTCAACATCCCGTTCACTCAACCTCACGCTCACATCTCTTCGACATCCCGCTCACTCAACCTTACGCTCACAACATTCTTTCGACTCAAACTCACTCGACCTCACACTCATATTATTAATTCGACAACAAGCTCATTCGACCTCACGATCACATCCCTTCCATATCATGCTCACTTGACTCATACTCAACATAATTTCTACATCACGCTTGCTCGATCTCACGATTACAACATCCTTTCGACATCACGCTTACTCAACCTCACGCTCATAACATCCTTTCGGCATCACGCTTAGTGTTGTAAAAAAACGGTTTTTTTTCTGTGAAGTTTTTTTTTTCAATAAAAAACATCGTTCTTTTTTCATGTTTTTTTTCAAATGTCTGTTTTTTTTCTGGCAGCTATTATTTATTGATGTATGTTGAAGATTATTGAAATAATCAATAGAACTTGAGTCGAAGCCCTCGTAACTTACAAATCGTTTGTTTCCTTGTACATATACGAGCAAAATCGTGTGATTATTCCTTTCGGACCCAGATCATTTTTGGCGTTTTCATACTTTGTCAGTTAGTGACGTATTCCTCAAAAACCATTTACCCTATTGATATGGTTAAGACCTTGTTTTTTAGAAAAGGAATGTGGCTATTTTTTGGTGTACGTTACATTGCAGTGTTGCGAGCGGGTGGGAAATTACTGAGGGAAATGTAGGGGTGAAAATTTACAAAAAATCCCTAACCGAAATTCAAGATTTTTTGTATCTAGCACCACTGTTGCCATATGGGTCTAACTTACCTAAAAAGATTCTTTGGTGCGTTGACAAGGTACAGTGAAAACCTGAAGTCGCTAGCTTCCATTCAAAGAGAGAAAGAAAAAATCTGTTTCCATACACATGAAATTTTGACACTTTTTACGCCTCAAAAGCAAAAATCAACAGATATGCCGACGCTACAGCTTCTCTAATTATCCTATTTGAAACTTTTTATGGTGTGTTCTGTAGGCTAAAGAGAAGGCTTTCAGGTAGTGGTACATTTGTTCCAACGTAGCGAGCAAGAGGGAAATAATAGAGGGGAAAGGGAAATTTGCCGAATTTTTCACTTAAAATCGGGAATTAATTGTTTTGGCTGGAAACATTGCCATAAAACATACGTAAACTATCTTATTGTAAACCTTGGTACCCTAAGAATGTATCCTACAAGTATCATTGCGATATCTAACAAAGTAAACATGAAATTTTTAAAAAAATCTCATTCTAACTCAGAAATGCACAATTTTCTTACCATTTACAGAACATGGTTTATTATAAGCCACGACTGTACTTCCCCTAATTATTCTACCGAAACTTTTTATGGTGCGCTGTGTCGGCTTAGGACGAGGCTTTCAGACAGTGGTACGTTTGTTCGAATGTAGCCAACAAGAGGGAAATAATAGAGACAAAAAGGGAATTTTTCCAAAATTTCCTCCTAAAATCGGAAATTAAAATTTTCTGTAGCTGGCAACAGTGCTAGCAGACACACACAAACTATCTTAAAAGAAGCTTTGGTATCCCTATTATATACCCTACAAGTATTGTGACGATATCCAATAAAGTAAGCAGATCATTAAAAAATATTTCAGTCTACGTAAAAAAACCAATTATCTTTCCACTTAGAGAACAAGGTCTACTGTAAACCTCAACTGTACTTCCCCTAACTATCGTATTGAAACTTTCTATAGTGTGTTGTGAAGGGCAAAGACAAGACTTTCAGATACTGGTACTTTTGTTCCTATGTAGTCAACAAGAGGGATATAGTAGACAAAACAGTAATTTTCCCCTAACGTCTTGAATTAAAATTTTCCGTAGCTGGCAACACTGCTACCAGACAGACGAAAACTATGTTAAAATAATCACTGGTACATTGCTAATATATCCTACAAGTATCATGGCGATATTTAAGAAACAATGCTTTTAATTACCAAAAATATATTTCGATAAACAGAAAAGTAGGGAAAATCAAAAGTTAGAACCTAAATCCGAATTTTTCGTGCGTCCCCTAATTACTCCACTGTAACGATATGTACCCGAGTTTGTTCAGTAAGAACAAATGTTCGACTGGCGTAAGTTGACTTGCATTGGGACGTATAGGTAGGTTTATAACAAAAATTTCGAATTTTTTGCCCAAATTTAAGGAGATTTTAATTTCCGTAGTTGGCAACACTGCACACAAGCCCATCCAATTGATGTCAACAATTAGGTACCCATCCGACGTATCTACCTGACAAGTCTTAAGGAGGTCTCTCTACAACGAATGAAGCTACAGGGGAAAAGTAATAAAGAAAATTCGAAAATTCTTGAATTTTTGACGGGTGAAATTTGAGAAGGAAATTCGACACACAGAAGAAGAAGAAACTAAAATGATAAACTATGGACCAACCATATTTGGCAAAACAATATATACCGATATCTTAATTAGTGACCATACAGGAGCGGATTAAAAAAGTGACACACGCGTATGTGCCACTTTGGCCATGTGGGTCCGAAAGGGTTACGAGTGTACATTTAATTACATTTTTTTGACTACTAACTTGTGTTGTTGTAGTAATTATAGTCTTGACTAATAATAATATCGTTGTTGTAAACAATCTCTCCTTTTTACATCTTAGTTCCAATACTGATGCTGAGAAATGCAGGGTGTTTCAAAATGAATATCGGGGAATTAAGTCTTCGTAGTACTTATTACATTTTACGCACAATTATAAATACATCAAATAAAAGAACACCTCAAACAGTTTTTGCTTCAAGTGTTCGATGTGAGCTTCATTCGTCACATGGCACACATTGAGTCAATAGGTGAGAAAGGCCCATAAACTTTCCGCCATATGGCACAAAACATTCAATTCATACAGACGGTTGCACTGTAACTACAGATTCAGTCTTTGCAAGGTTAAAACACACAAAGCTGTCTGGTCTCTAGTCTCCATCTTTGCTACTTGCTCTTTCTAACGGCAGACAGAGGAAACAATGCATGGTATGCGTGTGTACAAAACTGTTTGAGTTGCTCTTTTATTTGATAATACTTATAATTGTAAGTTAATTGTAATAGATACTATAAAGTTTCAAAACCCTAATATTCATTTTGAAACACTCTGCATTACTTCAAATTATGTTATCCTATATTCATGTCTTGTATGTACACTCATGTCCAAAATTATTGTTCCATGTCTATAAATATGTTGTTCTAGGAATATAATTTGATAACGAATCCGCCTGGTATTTCTTATAATGTTAGTATGTGTATAATCGGAAAAGACATGTATGTGGAAAATTTCATGTCAAAACAGCAGTAAATAAGAACAATAAAACGAAAATAAAACTTTCTTGTCCATTTAGCAACATTTTCTTTTACTCTTTCTCATTTTCGTATTTATAATTCTTTTCCTTTGAAATTTATCATAAATATACATTTTCAGATTATACACACAGCATCAGTATTAAAAGTACTCTGCAAAATCATTATCAAATTATATTCTTACAAGAAGACAGTTATAGATATGCGACAATCATTTTGGACATGAGTGTACATATCATTGGGCCTGCCCTAGGCAATTTGTCGCCCGCGCAATGGTGTAATTTGTCGCCTCCCTCTTTCTCCAGAAAGAACAAATCTTAAAAGTCACGATTTTAAGTATGCTACTCCAGCATGAACAACGAAAGGGAGGGAAACTACACCCGCACTCAGAAAGGTTTATTATATACTTACTACAAATACAATATTGTTGTGTCTGTTTTTTTTTCTTTCTTTAAATATTAATCTATTATGTTAGTGAAAGATAAAGCAAATACATCTGAAAGATGGTAATCCATTTTATAGAATTCAATATCGAGTTTCAATATCAGTTTGCAATTATAGTGCAACTAGCTCTTTTACCTTTATTTCTTGATTTTCCTTCTACATCTGTTATTTTTTTTTTTTTTAAGTGTTTCCACCTTCAATGATAACGATCCTATTTGCGACAAAGACAAGAGAAGCTCTGCTAACTAACCAAAGGGGGCAGGCATTCGAGAATTGAGTTCCTGTATTTGACAACAATCAAGCAGTTTATTCTGGGATTTATTTTACCATTTGCTTTAGCACGGATCATGAGACTTAAACTAATGAGACCTAAACATAATTTATGAATGTAGTATTCAAATAGAAGGTCAGCTTAGTAAATTTAGCTACCATGATCATGAAGTCTGTCTCCAACAAGAAATATTTATTTTAAATAAAATACTTATGACAGATATTGCAGCCCCGTGGAAATGCACGTGTTGCACATATGATAGAGCCAGCAATGCATATCATATATCAAGTCGACAAATTATTTATATATGATATTCAGAAAAATATTAGTAGGCAAATTAGTTTTAGTTTTTACCTTTAGACAAGTTATTTGCGTTTTATACTGTTCGTTATATTATTTTCGTACTTATTAAAGGCCTACTTTCACGAAAAAAAAAATGTTCATTTCTACTTTTATTTCTTCGTTGATATTGGTGAAACAGTACAGAAACCCGGATTCTTAGTAGGTACACTACTCATATAAATTGTAAAATATTTGTACCGTATCAGTTTCTAGTGTTTAATTTATGTTGCATTTTATGGTAATTACACCTACATAAAAATACTTCAGACTTAAATGACGTAAGATAGATTACAAATGACTATTTGAAAAAAAAACGAAATTTAGAAAAAAAACGAGAGGCAATGTTTTTTTTCTAAAAAAAAACGTACATTTCTGAAAAAAAACGAACGGTTTTTTTTCTATTTACAACACTGATCACGCTTACTCAACCTTACGCTCACTTCGTGAGGATGAGGCCAAGTGAGTGTGGGTTCCGAACTCATGAGCGCCGACTCCTTGAGTTCGGGCACCATTGCGTGCAAGTATAGTATGATGGAACCGAAACTACAGTATTCGTTCGAATTTCATCGTATCTGGTATCTTATTCACCAGGTATCGAATCCGGGACTATGTCCGCCAAGGGCGTACATGTTATGTGTTTGCTTGCTCCTGTGCTAGCAAGAGAACTGTGTTTATTTACATTCATATTCATAACTTGTACGATGCTAATAGATGCAGTTAGTGTCAACGCCGTGAAATATTTTTTTTTGAAAATCCAAACTGTCTCATGATGAAGTACCAAAACTACAAAATGTGTTCAATTATTCTTACTTCTCATGCTGATTGCAACATAGAAAATGACACGTCTCTTCATCCAAAACCAAAATTCTAGCTATGCCACAAATGGAAAACGGTAATCAAACTACTTTTAAAAGATAGACAAAGAAACCTTCAAATTTATATAAAGACGCTGTAATTTACCAGATTTAAAAATCACAGCTCAAACACAATTTTACATATGCAATTAAGTAGCTGAAGGTTCAATACCTTTCGTCTTTCTTATCCCTGAACATATCTGGATTCCTCTGTGGTTTAGGCACATTCTCTTTTCTCAGTTCCTTGCAGTACTTTGTAAGAGCTACTTTCTTCCTTTTTTCTTCCCACTGCTTAACTGTAAAAAGTCAAATGATACGGAATAAATACCACAAACCAACAATTCGTTATTTTATTGCATTGAAAACAAAAAATCATATTAATTTAAGTAATTTATTAAGTTTATAGAATACAAAATATATATATACTTTGCACCCCTGACATAATATCAAAACAAACTGTTTCAGTGCATAACTGGCCCCTTTCTCAATGTATCTTTATTCAGTCCTACCACATGTAGAACTACTTCTGTATATCTTTAAAAAAAACAATAAATAAATAAAACAAAGTCATGAGTGAGTGAGTGACTGATCAACGTCAAGGCCAAACGGCTTAGTTACAAACTTGAAATTTTGACAATGCACAGGATTTGTAACGTAAGATACTAGTAAGGAAGAATTTCTCGAAATTCTTCGCGGAAGACGGAAATAGGGGTGTCAATTTTTATAATAAAATATCCATGCCTTCGAATCTCTGAAGGGTAGAGACATGAGGTTTCTTATTTCGGTTTTTTATTTGAAATAATTAAGCATGTGTTTTCCGCTAGAACGGAATTAAAAAAGTAGTAGAAAATTAATTAAAAAAGAGCACGGGTTGCAATTGCTAAAATAAGATGGTCATATCTGGAAATTCGTTAAGATTAGAGACATGAAATTTGGTATTTAAACTTCTTATTTAAAATAATAAAAGATACGTTTCAGCGTTTTTAAATATTTCTCCTACAAGGGAAGAAAAAGGCGGGAAGAAAGAAAGAATAGGGGTTGCAATCGTTAAAATAGGATGGCTATGTTTCAAAATTCCTTAAGATTAAAGACATATTAATTAAAGGTGTCTTTAAGCGTTTCTTAACGTTTCTCTTATACTGCTTGTAAACGATTCAAGAAAGCTTGAACAAGAGTCTTGTTCAAGACCATTCAAGACTATTTGATGAAAAAGACGTCATTTTTGTCTTGAATTCAATATTTTCGTTCAAGAAATTTCGTTTCGGTCCTGTTCTAAACAATCCAATTCAAGAACGTTCAATAGCCAATCAGTGCTCGAGTTGAGTGCAGGAAAATACAAAACAACTATGATGGCGTAGTGAGACAGAGCGACAGTTCAGTAAATATCTTTTCATTACTCTTTTCCATAATTATCTGATGTTCAAAGTGTGCTTATAATAATAAACGAAATCTAATATCTGCGCTGGAAGAAATTGTTAGTATTTTTGTTGGTAATGTACACGATTTATGTAGTTACAGTGTTTGCATGCCCATAACTATTGTTAAATTTTGAGGCAATGATAGGTAAAAGTATTAATTTGAGAATTTAATATACAAGAATATCGGAGATAAAGAAAGAAGAGCCCATCATATAAAAAACGTACATCTGACTTTACTTGCTTTAATAAGACCTTTTGTACTGTTATCTGGGATAATAAAAAAAAATAATTGCGTACAGATTGATAATATGCTCGCAAACTGAAGTACCGTGGAAATGATTACAAGTTATCCTATTATAAGATATGCAATTATTTTATTACGGAATTCACACGTAGTATTTCAAAAGTTATTTCTTACGGTAGGATTTGCTTTCACGCGTGCAGGTGAATTTTACGAGGACTTTCCCGTAAGATACAAATGCGCGTCGAGACATGCCACATATACGAAAAGTGAAGAAAGAAAGAAAGAAAAAAAAAAAAACACTAAAATCGAGAATGCTATTTAACAGAATCAGGGCAGGAACATAGAAAGGAGCCCACGCGAGAGTACGTCCGTAGGGAGCAGGTGCGTTATCGACGGAGGTTATTGTGCAAGAAACATAAGAATAAAGCATAAATAAGAATAGTGCACCAAACCCTTGACATCGTATTCACTCATTTTAACTCAATTGTAACCCTTGTAATAATGTGATTCTGGTAACATTAAACTTATAAACATAAAATACTGGTTTCCTACATTATACAGGCATGTTCCGACAGTAGATATTATTATCCCAATTAATCCTCTTTCATACACACTCGCACATGTTAACAGTAAAGTTACTATTTGACGGTTTATTCTTAACCAGTACCAAATATGGGATAGGTTTGTAAGAAAGTCTGATGCAGATATGGACGGTAACTCCAGTAGCTGAAAAAATATATTATCATTGCTTCGTTTGGTTTCCTAGGTCTTCAGCCTTTTCTTTAAACAAGCATAAATAACATCAAAAGGTAGTCATTGCCTGTGATACACACAATTTTTTGAAACAGTTCAATTTTTACTTTTTGAGTATGATTCTGCCATCTGTGCGCCATTTGAAGAACCAGATTTTCAAAAAGTTTAGTACATTGATTTTATTGCTAAGCAGCACTTTACTCTTAACTTAAGCTGCTTAGCAATAAAATCAATGTACTAAACTTTTTGAGCTGCAATAAAATCAATGTAAGCACTTTACTCTTAACTTACTAACCCGCATTTGATGTAAAAAGGGGCAAAATACCTAGTGAAAATTCGATGGAGTTGCTACCAAATCAATTGACCTGTTTTCTAAATGATTTAATATAATCTATTAAGTTCCAAATGCCTGCAGAAAGTTAGGAACGATATCCTAATATTATAGCTTTCATGCGCGGGTCTGAACTAAATCAGTACACAGTTTCGCTTTAATTTATTTTCATAGTTTCAGTCACTTGTTTTGGATTGACACCTATCAACAAGTATATAAAACATGATTCAATACATTTATGATCGTGTAAAAAGTTGTTTCAAGTTCATTCGAGACTCTTGTTCAAGTGTCTTGAACAATACTCCTTTGAACGTGTAAATTTGAGGTATTGAATGGTCTTGTTCAAACTTTCTTGAATCGTCTACAAGAAGCATTAGAAGGGAAGAAAAAAATGTAGGGAGTTGCAATTGTTATAATAACATGGCCATATCTTGAAATCCTTTAAAGGTAGAGACATGTTAGAGAGGGTCTGGGGAGGGGGGAGTCCGCAGCTAGTAAACCAGGCTTGTCTTGAAAGGATTGGGTGCATGAACACCCTTGTAATTCTGCGTATGCCACTGGTGATCGTAGTGTCCATCTATAAAAATCCATGCTTAAAGAGAAAACCTTTACAGAGAAATAATACTTAAGCTCAATCCACACAAAAATAATTATGGCAGTAAGTATTTCATATCTTAATGTTAAAAAAGTATTTTCCTCGAAGTGTCATTAATTGTGAAATGTAGTTAATATGCAGCGATTCTTAAATTCATGTGATATATGTGCAGCTTGTGGTTATTAGGAAAACAAAAACTATAGAATTAAAAATATGACTCGTAGAAATGTACCAAAAGTAAAAGCAAAAAGAGACAGTATTCATTAGTTAGGTGTTTAAGTAATTTGTATTGATACAAGAACCAGTGATGTCTTACAACTTATTTCCATACCGAAAGATAAGACTACTTTTTCTCCTCTATATACAGTGTTATTCAAAAAGAATAATGCACACTAAGAGTATTTATTTTATACTGAAACGACATTAGAAGCAAAATTGGTCGGAAAAAAGTTTGTAAGTTTTACACTAAGTATTTGTCGTCTAAGTCAAGGCCGCTAGAGGCACTCGTTGTTGTGTACACAGTAACAATGCATATGGTGACCACGAAGGCAGAGTGTGCGTTATTTTGTGATAGACTTTGCATGAACAGGGTCTGTCATAAAACATTTTCGTACAACATTCAAGACACGCACTGCATACAAACTGCATTTCACGCTGGGTGCAGAAGTTTGAATTTACTGCCCGTTTTTGTTTCATGAAAAGTTCTGGTTACGACGCGTCTGGCAAGAACTGGATTATCACTTGGTCATCTGCCGTGTAACCCAAAGAGTTTATATCCATCACTTGTTAAAAAAAAAAAAATAAATAAAAAAATAAAAACTCGCACCTTCCATTTTTCTTCCTGATCAATTTTGCTTTTGAATGTCGATTCAGTACAAAATAAATACACTTTTAACAAAACACTGGCTACTTACCAATGAACCCTCCCTTGAAAAGCTTTCAGACGTTTCAGAGCTCAAATCTGGTTCCGTCCTCAGTGGCATGATGAAAAGAATTAAAATGGATAGGAGATAAAAGGTGTAAAATAAGGAATACTTACTACTAATGAATAAATGTAATGTATAAAGAGTAGATCCTGAAATGTGACGAGCCGAGCGAAGTGCAAAAGGAGTGATGAATCGAAGATAGCTCGGTGTCTATGTTACGTCACTATTGTCAGACTCAAAATATGCATCACAGGTAGGTAACCAAATTTCCATCAATGTTGCCAGTATCCAGATTCAAAGCAGGTCTGTATTTATGAATAAAGAATGATTCATTTATCTCTCGCTGTTTCTTGTTTTTGCTGACCCTATTACATTAACCTGTTTTATATTGCTATGTGTATGTTGTTTTAAATGAAGCACCGATCCCGACATGCCCTGTTCTTGTGACTTTTTTGATTGTCTAATATGTTCCTTAATTCGAGTGTTAATATTGCGTTTCGTTTGGCCTATATACATATGAGAAGTCACATTTGCATTGAACGCGGTGAATGTCTGACTTATTTAATGGATCAACAAAATAACTTCTAAATCCAGTGAGATGTCTCTTTAGACTTTTAGGGGGGGGGGATACTTGAAGCAGATATATCATGCTTTGCAAGAATATTTGAGTATTTGACGATAATTGTGGAAAATAAGGAATTTCCTATCGAAATTTTTGCATCTTTGCAAGTAACTGTTTTTGGAGCTTGCACCAACCTACGTGTTTGATTAAACGTGTTTTGTAAAGTAATAACTTGTAACTTTTTTTTTTTTTTTTTATTTTGTATAAAAACTCTATTTCGTCATTAAGTTCTTTTGGACGATCACAAATTAATAATGCTCTGCGAAAGAAATTCTTCCAAATATTGGCCTTGTACAGTGGTGAATGAGCTGACTGTTGATGTATGTCACTAGTGCCTGCATTAGGTTTTCGATATACTTTTGTTAAAAAATTTGTTGTATAATCGGGTAATCAGGAAGTCTAAAAATGGAAGACAGTTATCAGATTCACGTTCGAGGGTGAACTTTAGCCTAGGATGCTAATTGTTCAAATATTTGTATGATCTGTCAGGAAAGTAAATGTACACCTATTTTTCGAGTCTGGCATTCCTGCGCTCCATCCGTGGAGAGTATGAAAATTAAATCGATCAAATGTTTACTGAGGGGCAAAAAGAAAAGCTTAATCTGAATAAGACATTGCAAATGGGCACAAGTTGTGAATACGAATAGTGCATAGTGTAAATAAAGGACGACACCGAAAGAGAAAGCCAGAAACAGCTGTTAAACTTACAAAAAAAGAGTAAAAATTGTCGAAGTGGGAACATAAAACACAAATACAACAAATACGCCGACAACTAAACGATCACCATGTCATGATCTTGGTGTAGTTGTTAAGATGCTGGCTTACAAATGCAAAGGACACAAGTTCGAATCCTCGGCAAGGACGTTTTTAAAAATT
Source organism: Thermobia domestica (assembly GCF_964235325.1). Lineage (NCBI taxonomy): Eukaryota > Metazoa > Arthropoda > Insecta > Zygentoma > Lepismatidae > Thermobia > Thermobia domestica. Next base: position 50,883,818 of record NC_137467.1, read on the forward strand.
TTTGTTAATAATACATGCAACTCATGAGAGATGGTAAAAGAGGTCGTATTTAGTTTTTCGTAGCAATTATTATTGGTAATGTTTAGTACTGATAATACTTTTTGTCTTTTCGTATTGCTTTTGTTCTTGTCTTCATTTCGAAAGAGAAGAATATCCGAACAAATGCCACCAAAATTCCTCATATTTTGAATGTAAACGCCATTTGCAATTAGTAAAGAATAAAAATTGAACGTTCCGAAGTAGCTGCAAAAAGTAAGAGGAAAAACATGGAAGTCGACCATACTCATGGTTATTAAAAATACAATTTCTACATGCCTTACACCTCCCGACCACGTTTCTACGTTAGCAAGTAAGAGGCTTGTGTTTAGGTTAGGCTCGTCAATACGTTTTGCAAAGGAGCTCGGTTTAGCTCTGACGCACCACAGGTGCGAGAAGGGAGAAAAACACTTTTTCTCTGTCCCTCTGTGTGTCTATTTATCTATCTATTTGTATATATATAACGCTATTTGTGAATGCCATAACCACCCTAATTTTCAGCGGATTTAGACGAAACTTGGCACAAACATTAATTGTTGAAATATCTTGATGAGTTCGTTAACCAGAATAATCAGATGAAAATGTTCAAAATGGCGGCCCTTCAAACTTTTAAACAGTTCCAAGGGAACCAAATTTCGCCCATAAATAGGTATTCAGAAAGTTTGAATAAATTTTCCTCTTTTACTGAAATATTTGTGTGCAGAAACTTATTGAAATATTGGCCCCGATTAATCGCCTAAAGAAGGTTCACGCCCTTTCGCTACGGTCAGTTTCTTTTTTTTTTTTTTTTTTTTTTTGCAGGAGGGGGGTATTTTCCTATCGGAACAAGATGATTGTTAGTGATGATATGAAATTACACATTGAAAGTGAAGTAACTTGTGTAACGGGTTATTTGAAAGAATAATATAATAAATGTGCATTCCTCTAACACAGAGAACTGTAAATCATGTATTTCGAGTTCGGGAGCCTGAATGGCGAGGAGTGTTATTTGATTTGCTTTTTAGTAACACATTGCATTGCAAATAAAGGTAGGCAACATTAGTGGTAAGTAAAATAATAATAATAATAATAATAATAACAATAATAATAATAATAATAATAATAGGTGTTGTTTGTGGCAAGGCAATATCTTCCTCAGTTCTTCTTCAAACGTAATGATTGTAACGCCATATCTCCCTTACAAACAAAATATTAGCAATTTATATCGAGAGAACGGGAAACTGTAGAGCGATGGGACCAACGTTGGACAGTATGCACTCATTGTACTCAGAAAAGTAAGCGATTTCAATGCAAAATGAACGAAGAGTCATTGTCATGGGTACGCATGGGGCCACGGCAGAGCCCTCTTAAGCAAAATGTCGATAGCTTATATCGAGAAAACAGGAGGTGATAGTGGGATGGGACCAACGTTGGACAACGTGGACCCATAAGGCGCATCGAAAAAATTAGGGAGGCGGGCGCCAGCCAGCCTTACTTATTTCCACATAATAATATAAAATTATATTGTCGAAATACACACACGAGTTAGCTACTAACATTTCATATTATTATTATTATTATTATTATTATTATTATTATTATTATTATTATTATCTACAGCGTCTTTTCATTACGTGAGCATGTTTGACATGAAACCAAAGAGAAAATCCATCCTGTAGCGAAAAGAAAGAATACTTTTTCTCAAATGAATAAAATATCAAACCAAGATTGATTCGAACTCGCATGGACGGCGCGAAAAGCCAGTGCTTTGTCCACTATTTTTTTAACTGACTCACCGAACGCGTTTCAATAACTTACTTATTGCTAATTTTACTTGCTTCACTCGTTTAACTTGCTTTTTCTAATAACTTATAACGACAGGGACACGAACACAGAAACATCGAGAACAGTAAAAAATCATAGGTGCTCTCCCGCCGAGAATCGAACCCGAGACTCCATACACCCAAGGCTCACGTGCTACCCTCTAGACCAGCGGCGATGGCAACGCTCACTCACTGTGTGGTTAGGGATTACTACCACTGTATTGCCAGCTATCACTCCTGTGGGTTGTATACTATGATCACATGTTTCTTCTTTGCTGGAAGAGTAAAACCTACATTATATGTAATACATGAGGTATTTAGACCTACATGCTCTTCATATAATGTAATAAAAGGGTCATGGTGTCGGATTTTAATACATGACGTATTGCAGGATACAACATGCTTTGCATTACTTGTTTGTTTGTAGACAGCTACTAGCTTAGTGTTCTGAAAGGTTGTGTATAAACTAGGGATAGTCCGTTCCGGAATTATTAGTTTTCGGACTCCCGAAAGTAAAGCCGGACAAATTCCGGAATTCGGAAAATTCCAATTTTGTAATAATTTCGGAATTCGGAAAAATCCGGAATTTAGAAATTTCTGATTTCGTTAACATTCCGGAATTCGGAAAATCCGGATTTTTTCGAAAGTCGGAGTTTTTCTCAATTCCGGAATTTTCTAAATTCCGGATTCTTTCCGAGTTCCGAAATTCTTCTGAATTCCGGAGTATAACTGAATTCCATAATTTTGTGAAATCCGGAAAGTGAAAGTTTCGCTTCCGAAAAATGAATTTATTTTGGTTAATATGAATCGTGGCGGAAATAAGTCTTTGACCAGGTAATGGCGACTGCTTTGAAAGAAATGGGGAGTATGAGAATTCAATCTGTCATATTTGTAGTTTCGTGCGGAGAAAGAACGAACTTGTGAACCAGTGGTTTAAGAAAAACTCAAGTTATTAATGTAAACTTTGCCGACTTCATAAAAGAAATACGAAAGACATTTTGAATCGAAAAACATAACATACAAGTTTGCAAGCGGAGACAAAGAAACCTAACGTAACCAGACTAAAGACGGATCGTTTGCCGCGTAGCGATCGCGGTTCAGTGGTCAAGGTGCTTCTGCGAATGCACGTTGCAATTTTTTTTTACTTTAGAATTTTTGATGGCGATTGATCAGCGATAACATACGTTTTATTATATTCAGATATTTGAATACTCGGATGTTTCAATACTTGAACTATCAAATCTTCAGGAATAATAATAGTAATAATAATAATTATTATTATCTCGTAGAAGATTAAAAGCTAGAAGCTAAATTATCGCTCAGGTCATACCATTACAAGGAGAAACGTGACATTTGGAAAGAATATTTCGGTTTGGTTTAATGTTGCTCACGAGAAGAGGAGTTTCTCATCTCGTTTCTAAAACAAATAAAATAACATGAGAATTAACATTTTACATTCGAGACGGGTCAGGGCGAAATCAAAATTTTCGTCTCTCTTTGGAGATGAGAATCGAGACGAGACGAAAAGTATCGTAAACATTTCCCGTCTTGTCTCGATTCTCGAAATAGTGTATGTCCTTTCTTTAAGTAACAATTGCTCTGTAGACTGAATCTCATAGGCTATTTCGTTACATTGTATTTCAGAGCTCATTGAATTATGCTCTGTGTAGGTATTTTTGTAGCAAAGCTTTTATATTTACCTCTGCATATTCTAAAAATTAGTTTATTATATGCCTTACTGTCGCGTGATATTCAGTTATATTTATTACAGTTATTTTCCTCAAAACATACAGTAGAATACTTTCTACATGAAACTTCAATGAAAGGTTCTAGTTTAAAATGTTGGTAGTTGCAGAGGTGTGTCTTGAAGGTACGGAACCCTTTCCCCGAAATCTCTACTTTTAAGTAAGTTTTGCCAAATTTCAGGGCAAGTTTAAAACTTTTATTATTATTATTATTATTATTATTATTATTATTATTATTATTATTATTATTATTATTATATCAACTCCATGTATAATCTTTAAAATATATACGGTTTGTATCTGAATAGTAAAAGCTAATTGACTGTCGATCTCGGTCGTCTGGAAGTCTTCAGGAGGAAAGGACATCGGTCACGTTCTGGGTTTGAGTTCCGAAGGGGCAAGTATTCGGGCTCGAGCAAAAAATTGTTAAAAGTTATAGGCTTCATCCAAACATATTCAAAACAGCTGGGACCGGGTTTGGGCTTGTCAACGGCTCGGCTTACAGCTCATTCAATATCGAACCGAATCGATAACTGAGCCGAGCCAACAGCTCACCACACCGAGCCGATTTGAGCCATCGGCTTAGTTGAGCTGATGAACTAGTTTCAACTTAGCTGGCTCGAACCGGTACACATGAGCCGAGTAGGTGACCCATCCCAACCGAGAAAGCTCGAGCCATCGGCTCAATTGAGCTGAGTCGATGGCTTGTTCCAACTAAGCCGGCTCGGGTCATCGGCTCATCCCAACCGAGCCGACTCGATCTGTTCGCTCAGTTGATACGAGCCGAGCCGGTTGATATCACTATCCGAGTTGGTCTTCTGCTTGGGCTCAAGAATTCGACCGTGCAGATCTCAGCCTTGATTTTAAGAACTACAGTATATACTTATATTGGTGATTACGACATTTGAGGCTGTCTCGTAATAATAATAATAATAATAAACTCTTGTCTTCTCGTTATCTAGACGAGACGAGATACACTAAAATTGCCCCACGAGATGCACTAAAATTACGAGATGAGACGCACCTCTGTCTTTAGCAACACTGAAAGTATTCCACATTACTGCTTACATTTCTCATGGCTTTTGCTTTCCAGTCTAATCAGGCCAATATTTCAAAACGAGTTAAAACAAGCTGAACGAGCGAGCGAGCCATTATCAAACTCAACTCAACTCGAAACTCGACCTCGAAAACAGCGACTTGGCTCAGAACTCAATTCAAGAAAATTACCTTTGACTCGACTCAAATTGTACTCGAGTCGAATTGAATTTTGGCTCGACTTGTGCTCATCCCTATTCGTGTTTGTATTTTATATTTCCACTTCAACAATGTCTACTCTTTTTTCTCCTTTTACCTGCTGTTTCTGGATTTCTCTTTCGGTGTCGTCCTTTATTTACACCGTGCACTATTCTTATTCCCAGCTTGTGACCCGCTTCAATGTCTTATTCAGTTTAGGCTTTTCTCCTTACATTGACTTCACATGTGATTGATTTAATTCTCACTTTCCGCGCACGACCGATGAAAATGTTTTATTATTATTATTATTATTATTATTATTATTATTATTATTATTATTATACTATTGAACTTGCACGGCGAAGTTACTGTATAATACGATATCATTTCTGTAATTTTACTCCATTGTATGTTATTTAGTTTATTAATGGGCACTAAATTGTCTCCAGATCAACGAATAAATTAACTACGGCATGCACTTTGGTGGAAATATCATTACATGAACATGTTTGGAACGAACCAATAATCTTATTGTAATGATATTTCCACCAAAGTGCATGCCGTAGTTAATTTATTCGTTGATCTGGAGACAATTTAGTGCCCATTAATAAATTAAATAACATACAATGGAATAAAATTACTGAAATGATATCGTATTATACAGTAATTTCGCCGTGCAAGTTCAATAGTATAATAATAATAATAATAATAATAATAATAATAATAATAATAATAATAATAATAATAATAATAATAATAATAATAATAAAACATTTTCATCGGTCGTGCGCGGAAAGTGAGAATTAAATCAATCACATATCAAGTCAATGTAAGGAGAAAAGCCTAAACTGAATAAGACATTGAAGCGGGTCACAAGCTGGGAATAAGAATAGTGCATGGTGTTAATAAAGGACGACACCGACAGAGAAATCCAGAAACAATAGGTAAACGAAAAAAAAAAGAGTAGAAATTGTTGAAGTGGAAACAAAATACAAATACGAATAGGGATGAGCAGGAGTCGAGCCCAAATTCCACTCGACTCGAGTTCAATCCGAGTCGAGTCAAAGGTATTTTTCTTGAGTTGAGTTCCAAGCCAAGGCGCTGTTTTCGAGGTCGAGTTTCGAGTTGAGTCGAGTTTTATAATGGCTCTCTCGCTCGTTCAGCTCGTTTTAACTCGTTTTGAAATAATGGCCTGATTAGACTGGAAACCGAAAGCCATGAGAAATGTAGGCAGTAATGTGGGATACTTTTAGTGTTGCTCACAGCAAGGGTGCGTCTCCTCTCGTGATTTTGGTGCATCTCGTGGGGCAATTTTAGTGTATCTCGTCTCGTCTAGATAACGAGAAGACAAGAGTTTTTTTTATTATTATTACGAGACAGCCTCAAATGTCGTAATTACCAATATAAGTATATACTGTAGTTCTTAAAATCAAGGCTGAGACCTGCACGGTCGAATTCTTGAGCCCAAGCAGAAGACCAACTCGGGTAGTGATATCAACCGGATCGGCTCGTATCAACTGAGCGAAGTTGTTGTATTACTATACATCTGCTTCCGCCCCTGTCAAATCTGGTCGATCTTGTTGACGCGACATATTTGCTTTTTTATACCCCTTTCTTCGTTTACTGAACAAAACAGTAACTATTCTGAAATATACTACTGCGCATGCCTCGTAGATAAATATTTCTGATGCCAATAGTTTCCGTTTTGTCCAAGGAATGTTCTTTTTCTTATTCCCAGCATGACCCTTTTATTACATTATATGAAGAGCATGTAGGTCTAAATACCTCATGTATTACATATAATGTAGGTTTTACTCTTCCAGCAAAGAAGAAACATGTGATCATAGAATACAACCAACAGAAGTGATAGCTGTCAATACAGTGGTCTTAATCCGTAACGACACAGGGAGTGAGCGTTGCCATCGCCGCTGGTCTAGAGGGTAGCACGTGCGCCTTTGGTGTATGGAGTTCCGGGTTCGATTCCCGGCGGGGGAGCACCTATGATTTTTTACTGTTCTCGATGTTTCTGTGTTCGTGTCCCTGTCGTTATAAGTTATTAGAAAAAGCAAGTTAAACGAGTGAAGCAAGTAAAATTAGCAATAAGTAAGTTACTGAAACGCGTTCAGTGAGTCAGTTAAAAAAAAGTGGACAAAGCACTGGCTTTTCGCGCAGTCCATGCGAGTTCGAATCAATCTCGGCTTGATTTTTTTATCCATTTGAGAGAAAATATTGCTTCTTTACGCTACAGGTATTCCATTCTTTTCGTATTTTTAGCTGTCGTTCACAGTTAAAGTAACTGTCTATTATTCTTTCTACGAATGATGGATCTTCTCTTTGGCTTCATGTCAAACACGCACACATAATGAAAAGACGCTGTCGATGATAATAATAATAATAATAATAATAATAATATGAAATATTAGTAGCTAACTCGTGTGTGTATTTCGACAACATAATTTTATATTATTATGTGGAAATAAGTAAGGCTGGCTGGCGCCCCCCCCCCCCTATTTTTTCGATGCGCTTTATGGGTTCACGGTGTCCAAAGTTGGTCCCATCCCAGTATCACCTCTCGATATAAGTTATTGACACTTTGCCTAAAGAGGGCTCTGCCGTGGCCCCATGAGTACCCATGACAATGACTCTTCGTTCCTTTTGCATTGAAATCGCTTACTTTTCTGAATACTATGAGTGCATACTGTCCAACGTTGCTCCCATCGCTCTACAGTTTCTCGTTCTCTCGATATAAATTGCTAATATTTTGTTTGTAAGGGAGATATGGCGTTACAATCATTACGTTTGAAGAAGAACTGATTAAGATATTACCTTGCCACAAACAACACCTATTATTATTATTATTATTATTATTATTATTATTATTATTATTATTATTTTACTTACCACTAATGTTGCCTACCTTTATTTGCAATGCAATGTGTTACTAAAAAGCAAATCAAATAACACTCCTCGCCATTCAGGCTCCCGAACTCGAAATACATGATTTACAGTTCTCTGTGTTAGAGGAATGCACATTTATTATATTATTATTTCAAATAACACGTTTCACAAGTTACTTCACTTTCAATGTGTAATTTCATATCATCACTAACAATCATCTTGTTCCGATAGGAAAATACCCCCCTCGTGCAAAAAAAAAAAAAAAAAAAAAAAAAAAAAAAAAAAAAAAAAGCCTGACCGTAGCGAAAGGGCGTGAACCTTCTTTAGGCGATTAATCGGGGCCAATATTTCAATAAGTTTCTGCACACAAATATTTCAGTAAAAGAGGAAAATTTATTCAAACTTTCTGAATACCTATTTATGGGCGAAATTTGGTTCCCTTGGAACTTTTAAAGAGTTTGAAGGGCCACCATTTTGAACATTTTCATCTGATTATTCTGGTTAACGAACTCATCAAGATATTTCAACAATTAATGTTTGTGCCAAGTTTCGTCTAAATCCGCTGAAAATTAGGGTGGTTATGGCATTCACAAATAGCGTTATATATATACAAATAGATAGATAAATAGACACACAGAGGGACAGAGAAAAAGTGTTTTTCTCCCTTCTCGCACCTGTGGTGCGTCAGAGCTAAACCGGGACCCCTTTGCAAAACGTATTGACGAGCCTAACCTAAACACAAGCCTCTTACTTGCTAACGTAGAAACGTGGTCGGGAGGTGTAAGGCATGTAGAAATTGTATTTTTAATAACCATGAGTATGGTCGACTTCCATGTTTTTCTTTTTACTTTTTGCAGCTACATCGGAATGATCAATTTTTATTCTTCACGAATTGCAAATGGCGTTTACATTCAAAATATGAGGAATTTTGGTGGCATTTGTTCGGATATTCTTCTCTTTCGAAATGAAGACAAGAACAAAAGCAATACGAAAAGACAAAAAGTATTATCAGTACTAAACATTACCAATAATAATTGCTACGAAAAACTAAATACGACCTCTTTTACCATCTCTCATGAGTTGTATGTATTATTAACAAAAATTTTTAAAAATGTCCTCGCTTAAGATTCGAACTTGCGTCCTTTGCATTTGTAAGCCAGCACCTTAACCACTACACCAAGATCATGGCATGGTGACCGTTTAGTTGTCGGCGTATTTGTTGTATTTGTGTTTTATGTTCCCACTTCGACAATTTTTACTCTTTTTTTGTAAGTTTAACAGCTGTTTCTGGCTTTCTCTTTCGGTGTCGTCCTTTATTTACACAATGCACTATTCGTATTCACAGCTTGTGCCCCTCTGCAATGTCTTATTCAGATTAAGCTTTTCTTTTTGCCCCTCAGTAAACATTTGATTGATTTAATTCTCATACTCTCCACGGATGGAGTGCAGGAATGCCAGACTCGAAAAATAGGTGTACATTTACTTTCCTGACAGATCATACAAGTGTATTTTTTTTTGTCGCGTACCGGTAGTAAAATGTCATCAGCATAACGGTAATATCTAATGTACTTAAATGTATCCTGCTGTAAAATATAAGTTTCAACCTGATTTAAAACACTATCGGACAATATCGGGGATAATGTGTTACCCATGACTAAGCCATCATTCTGAGAGAAATAATGATTTTCAAACTGGAATACATTGGTTGTTAAACAGACCTAAAGTAACTGTAATAAACAATGAGTTTCATAGGCAGATGCGCCATTTTGTAATAACCAGGACCGTGTACTATTGATAGTAAGTTCCAGTCGTATGGACGGATACATATCAACAATGTCTATGGATGCAAGTAAAATGGCATTGGCATTTACAAATTATGATAATTGTTGATTAATGTTAAGACTGTTTTTCACAACGCATTTGAAGTCACTGTTGTAAAAACTTAACTTGTAATTTAATCCTTTTCATCTTGGCATTGAGGACGGAACCAGCTTCGAGTTCCGAAACGTCTGAAAAATATTTACGCTTTCCAATGGAGGATGCACTGGTAAGTAGCCAATTTTCTTGTTAATTTGAATCATCCTTTCATGTGCCCATATAATTGTAAATACGCTTTTGTTTTGCACCATTCTTTTTGAATAACTTTGCATTAAATATGCATCCTATAGCTTCCACAACTAACTTTATTTTCATTCATTATTTTTAAGTGCTTATCAGCCATCACTAATCAGTATGCTCTTCTTGATAACTTAGTGCAGACATTAGATTTAACCCTTTAATCTTACCAAACTCCGGAAGAAGATAGTTGAACACAAACCGGAAACAAAAAAGAAGATAGTTGAACACAAACCGGAAACAAAAAAGAATGCAAGTAACGAATACAGATATATATTGTAAGTTCCCTGTGCATGATTTCAAAACACTGGTTCTGCATTTCTGGGAGATTTAAATTTTATTCCTGGGCAAACTACAAAATACGTTGTGTTTCGAAAGTTTAGTCTACAGTCTTTACATTTTTATATACATTTTAAATTACAACACTTGAAATAGTTCAAGTATTCTAGCATGTAATTGATAGTACAACTGCATTAACGAACAATTTTAGAATGTGTTCCGTTTGTCTTAAACCCCACTCAATGCCATATGAACTCTGTTACTTCATCAAATAATAATAATAATCCAAGATTTAAAATAGTTAGAATATACAGTCTCTGAGCAAAGCATAATGTTTTATCAAAATATCGAGATATGCAACGGTTTCGCCAACTAAGACACATTATCTAATATATTTAATTGATGGCGTAGTGCAGTGGCGTATTTATCTTCCGGGCTTAAGCCCCCTCCGAAATCTTACTTACTATAGTAAAGTACAGTAGAGCGTCGATTATCCGAACGTCGGTCAACCGAACGACCGCTTAACCGAACTGTGTACTCGCTCGCACCTGTTACTCTCTCACCCTACCGTCCATCATCCCCCTCACTCCCAAACCAAGTTTCCCACAGTAGTCGCCGCACTGAGCCACCGCTGGCGGAACATTGCTTTGTAATACTTAAAGAGATGCCTGTTTTTATGAATAAATTTACTGTACAGTACTTCTTTTTGGCAAATAAACATGTACAGTTCGATTATCCGAACAAACCAGTTTTCCGAATACCCGTGTCCCCCAATTACTTCGGATAATCGACGCTATGAAATATCTTGCAGAATTATCACATTTTCAGACAAATCCCCCCCCCCCCCGAAACAAAATCGTAAATACGCCTCTGGCGTAGTGAGTTATCGAAACTTTTACATATCGACATTTTGATATTTAAAATAATAATAATAATAAATCATGCTTTACTCAGAGACTATTCTACTTTAAGCTACTAAAGCCAAGTAAACATCAAATGAAATCTTTCAATTTTAACGTCCCTTGAGACTAAGGAAGATAATGAAAAAGGCAAGTGAATGATGATGAAATAATTGGTAGAATAACAATGTGGGAGGAAACAGGAATTCTCCGGGAAAAACCCTCAGACACGATGTTGTCCATCACAAACTTACCTGGCCGGGAATCGAAACAGAGATCCCACGCACAAGAGGTGGGCGCTGTACCGCTGAAGGCGAACATGAACCAGATAGTACTAGGATTTAAATCAGCGATCACTGGATAAAATTGTGAACTGAAAACTTTAGTAACAAGTAGCAAATTAAAGGAATAGAGTGCTTGTTGATTGATTGCGAAAGACATTGTAGTGGACAGTTTTCAGTTCCCTCAAACTTAATATGGTAACCATTAGAGTAAGGGGAGAGGTTTCAAATATACAGTTAATAAGATAATAAGGGTCCTCTAGGCATAGTAGTACTAATTTTGTCACTTTTCTTGGACCAATTACGTTTATTATTAGAGGAAATCAAACAGAGATGAAACAAATGAGACTTCGAAGCAATGTTTCTATAATTATCAAGGAAATCAGTTGCAAAAGACGCTAGTTAGTGATCATAAACAGGGAGAATTGTCAGAATTTTCAGAAATTAATTATATATATATATGTTTAAAACTTTTAGGATGAAGAAAGGGTGATACGAAAAATTGAGGACATAGTAGGCCTACAAACCAATTAGACAGGCAAAGAAAAAAAAAATCTTACCTTGATAATCTCAGATTTTAAAATTCACGTTACAGTAAGGAACTCGTAAAAAAAAAAAAAAAAAAAAAAAACCTGGCCAGACATACACGAGGACAAAGATGGCGCTTCGAACGCCATTTCTCACGAGCGAACTTCAGCAAGATATTAAAATGCTTAATCTGTGGAATGGGTCAAGATATTTTGTTGCTTTTTGTTTTATTTGAAAGATAATACTTTACGGTTTCAAACGATATTCTCCGTTTGGAAATGTGTGTCCCAAATTCTCGCGCTATAGCCATCTGAGTTTATTTTTAAGTATCGAAGTCCTTTTTTAATTATTATTATTATTATTATGATTATTATAAGCTATGAATATAGAAATAGGTTTAAAATGTGTAAAAAATAAATAAATAAAATGAAATGTTTAAATGTCTAACGAATATTGCGTTTAAGTTAAAGGTTAATTAACGAATGTTTAATGATAGTCATTGATTACCAAAGAACTGGCACAATGAGAACCTGCAAAGAAACTGGTGAACCTAAAAAAAAGCCCACAACAGATATCGCTAAAAAGCGTGGTTCAATGCAAAGCTAGCTTCTAGTGAGCACGTAGCATGGATAGGTGCTTGTCATCTTTTGCGCATATATCAACTGTTGGCGGTACCCCTGTTCCCTATGGATGAGCCAAGTGCAGGTTCTCCAGGTTCGTCCTGCCCTAAACCAGAATAAATCCAATTCTAGCGTTCTTTACATACAATTATTTTGCACGCATATTAGCTTGTAGATAAGGTTGCCAGACGTTCTGGTTTCCCGGGACAGTCCCGGTTTTTAATGAAAGAATTATCTGTCCCGTAAAAGGCTTTCGGGACGCCTGTTTGTCATGGTTTTCCTTCTTCATTAAAAAAAAAAAAAAAAGGCAAGAACTAGTATGTCCCACCTAAAAACGGAAGGTCTTAGGAAGATGTGTATCCAATTAATTTTACTAAACAGAGAACAGAGACTTTGAAATCACATCAATTCTTTCGTCCTATGGGTTGTTTAATTTCCAGAGGGAAAAAAAAAGGATTTTAAAAAATACTTAAGAGGGAGCATATGTTATGCAAATTATTTCTTGAATATCACTCTCAATAGAAAAGAACGTATTTTTCCCTGTGACGGACTTTAACTACTAGTTATTTTATGCTTCAGTCGACAGCGCAGAACTACTTCATAGTTAGTTCTTTAATCAACAATGGCGATACTGCCCTCAGTCGCTGCATGTTAACCGCATTTGAACTGTTTCGTCATATCTGGCGTCTTCTTAAGGACAATTTCTTTTGAGAACTGAGTTGCCTTTAATACTGTAACCAGCCACTTATAAACTTTTTATTTTCCCATGTGTGGATAAATATTCCTAAAGATGCTGTTCACGCATTCACTAATTATACATATATAGTTTTTCCTTTATCTGATAACATTTTCAGTAATTTTCAGGATAAAATTCCGTAACAACTTACTCTAGCACAAGAAGTGTCAATTAAACACATAAAGGTATATGTCTTGTTTAATTTTGATACTGGACTTAATTTTCTGACGGAATTCTGGACAGCCTGCGTAAGCCTTTCAAAATATTTAGTTTTTGTTTATCGTTTTCAATTTAGCGTAAGTGTATTTTCTTCTTGCTAAATACTATATTTGATTTTTTTTTAGGGTAATGTTCCTGACTCAGGTGATGACGCAACAAAGAAAAAGGTACCTCTTCAGTTATAAATGGGAGGGTGTTTCGTAATTGGCGCAATATTTAGGACCTGTTAAATACAACAAATCGGAATTCAGAATAAGGAACGTGCGGTAGCTCTTATCTTACCTTTTCACATTCTGTATACATCCTTTGTAAAACATTTGTGTTAACTAGAATGAACTGGAAAATTGTAAGTAGTAACGGAGAAAAGACAGGTAATTAATTGACTAATCAAATGAGTAGGAAATCTGACCTTATATATAGTCTGGGATTGGTGTCCCGATTCTTCGTTTACAAAATCTGGCAACCCTATTTGTTGATATCTCATTGATAGCCTATCAGTTTGTAGACATTATATCTATAGGATGTAGATAAGAAGTGAAAGAATTCTTAATTTTTAAAGATTTACTTGTGGTGCGCCCAACTTTACCGGTGACTCGTTGGGTATCGGCATGCGCCAACAAACGATGAGTGTAGCAGATATTAGGACAAACATATTTCTACTAAGAAATGTTTCATTGTCACACTAATTTGACCCCATATTCGTAATCTACACGCTACCTAATACACAAAGAAATCTTATCTTGTAGACGATTTGTCACTTCGGATGGGTTAAGTACCAAAGTTTCACGATCGGGAAACGGTGATTTGATTATCTCTTATGAAATTCATGCTAAGAAATGAAATGTAATGTGGTTATTTTCAAGTATTAGAAACCGCGTGTTGTTAATACTATTTTGACTGGAGGCATGATACAGTCCGACATTTTGGTGTAATGAGGAAATTAAATCCCAGCATTCAAACATGGTAATTGTATGTGATGGATCTGACATTTAGATTGGGAGTTTTATAACAACCCATGTTGGTGAAGGAAAAAAAAAAAAAAGTTATTATGTTACATGCAGCGACACAAATTATTAAAATTGAGCAGAAAGTGTGATAAATGTATGAGGGCATTGAAAATAAAGAAATGGAGAAACATTTATTTACATTTTTAAATGTGAACATTGTGTTGATGATGTGAAATGTTATTAGGAAAAGTTGCCAGGAAAGGTCGTATTTCGAAGACACACAGTTCTCAAGAGAGAAGATACCTAGCCCTAGTGTTTTTACTGACATCCTCGTTTACGCGCATGCTCACCATCGCTGAAGCGCCTTCTTCATGTGCTCTGCCTTACATAGCATTCCTGGTTTTTAAAATGAAATTTTTAAATTTTACGTCCCACGGTTATGCCGGTCAAGCTAAAGAAGACGGTGAAGATGATAAGTGAATGAAATGGTGGAATGAAGAAAGTGGGAGGAAACGGGAGAACCCCGAGGAAACCCGCGAGCACGGTGTTTGTCCACCACAAAGTCCACACGGCACGAGCTGGGATCGAACCAGGGACCTTAAACACCGGAGCTGAACGCTCTACCATTTAGCCACCCCCCTCCTCGTGGTTTTTAGTTGGCACCTGGCACAGGTTACATTGTGTTTTTTAGACTGTAGTTTGTATGCCATATTTCCGGACACAGTATTTACACGCCAAAGGGAAAGCCCATTCATGTAGTGAGTATACAGCAAGGAATTTTATATAAACACACAGAAATTTCAGTGC
Organism: Thermobia domestica; assembly: GCF_964235325.1. NCBI lineage: Eukaryota > Metazoa > Arthropoda > Insecta > Zygentoma > Lepismatidae > Thermobia > Thermobia domestica. The sequence goes on from NC_137467.1 coordinate 50,898,963, forward strand.
TGGTGTAATTTTGGCGCACCACATTTTGGAAGATTCACAGGTAAAATTCAATACTATACATGAAAAGAAATGTTTATAAGGAAGAAATTTCGGTCCATGTTCCGTTAAGGGGTCCAAAACTAACCTAACCCAATACAACGTTATATTATGTAATCAAACGAAAATCAATGGAAAGAAGTGGAGAAATTGCAAATTTCATGTGGAACAAATTACTGGACCCCCTTAACGGAACATTGACCAGAAGGACCTTACGACGGATAAAATAAATGAGTACATATAAAAATGACTCTATTAGATGCTACTTTCCACTGGCGGTGTATTTCTGCATAGTGTGCAAAAGGTGTATTTTATGCTTACAAGTGGAGCGTTACTAGTATGAAACCATGGCAAGTACTATTGAAAACCATATCATCTCCAAATATCACTTATTTTCACTACCCTCGCTTTCGCATAAACCCACCATCGCTGACACGTCTGCTTTCTTCCCACCAGCTTCTCACTACCCTCGAGTAGATAGTATTCGTGCTTTCTAATGGCCACCTAGCATATGTAGGTCTGTGCTTTGCACTGTAGTTTTTATGTCGTCATCCGGAAGCTATATTTATACGCAAATCATAAAAGAATTATAATTTTTCAACAATTACTTCTGGTGGCCCTTTGAATTTCATCTATGCCAAGTGAGATATTTTCATGTCATCCAGCGCAAATCTTTTAGAAGACAATAGGAAGGAAATTAGTGAAAGAAGTATATTTTTTCAACAATTATTTCGAGTGGTGCGCCAAAAGTAAACTTGTACAAAAATTTCATGCTTTTTTTTCTGCTTGCTCTTGGCAAAAAACTTCTGATCAATTATTTTTATATTTAAGTCTATCGCAATTAATCCCTCCTAAAATGAATCTGCACCTAGTAATGCAACTATTCTCTAAAAAAAAAAAAAAACTACTTTTTAAAGATACCAGTAGTTCATTGCGTGACGAAAAAACACATTAGTAACTAATGTATGGCCCCTGATTGTAAATATGTGCCCTATTAACATCAGATGTGTGTCACTCTTATACCTTTGTACTTAGTGCTGTATTTTCTTTCTCTCCATTTCTTCTTGTTGAACTTTCTTTTCTCTTCTACGTTTGTATTGGTGCTGTCAGCTACTTCTTTGCTCATTATTGGAAATATACAATAGCGCTTAATAACACTATTTTCACTTAAACTCTATAATCAGCATGCTATTCTGCTGCCTGGCAGTACCAGTTACGAAATAATAAATACTTGACAACACTGATAGAAAGTAAATTATATCAAAATAGAGTATATTTTACTTTGTAACGTTATCTATGATTTATTATTAATTTTCAAAAAATTAAAGATAAATATTTATTTTTGATGTTTTTTGAAGTAATAATCTGTAAAATTATTTCTGTCATATTTAACCTGAAGTTGAGTTGAGAAATAATCATCTGCCAAGGTTTACTTCCGGTTTGAAATGTTGAGTGCTCTAGAAAGAATACTGGAAGTCCAAGGTACGGAAAGAAAACTTGGTAAAATTTTATATATAAGTCCTTATTTCTTGAATTTTAATATTTTAAGTGTCAATTATTAAGTGAGGTCAATTGTGTATATATACGCTGCCGTAATATAATGAGTTTTAAGAAGGAAAACTGCTTTGGTAACTTCGAGGTTACCGACTTTCTTTGAATGGAGTTAAATTTCCTTAGTAACTTAACATATTGTCATTTAGAAACGGAGAATTAAGCTTATTTCGTATTAGAAATAACCAAATAATTTTTCTGTTAAGAGCCGTATAAAAGCAAAAGATCTGTCGTGGGGATGGTGATTTTCAATAATTAATCTATTTTATGTTGACAGCTTTATGGCTAAACGTCGTTCATATTTGGACATCAATGAAGTGCTATTATTAATTGCGTTTATGATAATAAGGATAGTGATTTGTTTTCTTTAAAGATAATTTACAGAAAAAAATATTGGTGCAGTTTTTCTATTGTATAATGTATAGAAAAATTTGGGCAGATCTTTAATTTGCCCATTTTATATTGAGAACAGAACCCAACGCACCCCTGCAAGGCTTCTAACCCGTTCCTACGACTACTAGTACTACTACTACTACTTATACTATGGATCCTTATAATAAAAATGCACCGCAGGTAACTTACATATAACTGCTTCGTCAAACGTATGGCACTGTCTGTATATCGTTCCTACAATAATGTTAGCTCTAAAGTAGGTGCTTATATTGCATAGTTTACTGTCCGTATGCTCCAGTGCTTGCAGTATTTCGAACAGAGATAATAGGGGTGAACTTCACAAGCCCAATCCAAGTAGTATCCGTACGCAGCCACGACAAAGTACTGTACTCTCTCATTTTAACAAAATGGATATAATCTTCCCGAAGCTAACTCGACCCTACTTAATCTCTATTCTTCTATAGGTCTACTCTTTTAAAGTAGTACTACTTAGTGATGCGCGGTTGGAGCTTGTATTATAGAGTTGACCCTAAGATAGTTGTGTCAATATGTCCAGCTAGTTATATGCCGATATGTCAAGCCGAACAGAAGCTTATTTAGCATACCAGTTTGGTGCAGATGTATAATAGTCCAAGTATAAATTCATTGCATATATAAAACCCACACAGTCTTTTTATGTTTTTAGTATGTGACACCTTAAGAATAGTTTTTTATTGGTAATATTTCATTCCATGAAGTTCACTTAAGAGAGTTTATCCGTTATGGCTGTAAATACAGCGTTTTTTCGGCAGAATTTGACGCAAGCATCCTTTTTAAAAACTGCTAGACTAGAGACGTTTACAAATATTCTAGTCTTTAATTTCGCACATGTGTCATAGAAACAACAAGTACAAAACTACAAACTAGCGTGTACTGTGTGGTTACTCCAAGCAATATTTTTTTATATATTCCCGCTCGGTTCTAAGCAGGGTGAAGCTGGTGGGCAGAGCGGTAGCGAGCAGACTCGAAGTGAGTGTACGTATTCTCTTTAACTTAAATTCCTTTACAAACTAGTATCACTGTAATAAAATTTGGTATTATTTACTTTCTCCCCCAAATCACTTGATAGTGACTCTGGCTCACTTTGTAGTGATTACAATTCGTTAGGACTTGTAATTGTGGTGAGTATAATACGATGTGGACGTATGACAAAAACTAATATGCATAAAACACGAACTAACTTATGCTACTAAAAGCGCAGCGGGGATACCTGAGCAGTAGCGAGGGTTTGCGTCCCTAGGGAGCTGGCGCGTCAGCGATGTTGCGTATATACAAACGAGGTCGTTTGCAATGGCTCACTTTGTTACAGTACCGGCTTCGGAGAGTCAATGGATTTGAGGGAGATACTAAATGCCATCCTAAACGTTTTCAGCTTCCGTAACCAATTGCAGGTAGCGCTAACTCTTGTTTTATTGAGTTTTGATTTTTTACACGAATTTGTTAGTTTAGTCATTGTTTACAATTCCACTATCTATTTAATACGATCTTCGGATTGTGTGCGCGTACTTACTTCGGACATTTATAGATTGCGCATTGTGAGTTAACACACCTTGCTATACCTTCGCATTCCAAATATAATAATTTCCTTATGAACAATTCCGTAGTTAGCGCGTCTTATTTTCCCTCGTCTCTTCCTCCGCAACTACGCACGTCACAGGTAAAATGCCACGTCGGCAGACGTATCTCATGTGTGGCCAATTAGTCCCGGTTTCGAGTTCAAATAGAGGACAATTTATCTCGGATGTAAGCCGAGAAGCGGTTTGGATTCCGCTGTAAGTTTATGTGACCCCTTCCAGCATAACCCGGTTGTTGTATAATAACACCAGGGCGAAACAAATTTATTTCTGTCCATATGTGATATAAATACATACAGCAAATTATTTAAACAGAAAAAAACTGGTTTAAACATACAAAAAAAAAAAAAAAAGGTTAAACCAAAGAAACCGTTTTTTTTTCAATAAAAAACATGGTTTTTGCCAACCCTAGTTAGTGGTAACTACTTACATCATATTTATTGTCAAATTTCTCCGTGTTGCGTTTTCCGCACTCACTCCTCAGCTTCAATAATCCGTGTCTATGTACAATATTTCTTTTTCATTACCAACGTAAGTACGTATAAAATTGAAAATGGAAATATCACATCTGATACACGAGGCCACCATTATTTCAGAAGGACTAATTACTTGAATTGTTGTATTCTTATTTCATTGTCGTCTTCCGGTAAGTAGATACAAAATGTACTTTTATTACATTCCTAAAGCAGGGTTCATACACTACCTGGGAAACCTGGAAATCTCGGGGAAATTGATTTTGAAGGAAAAAATCCTGGATAATTCAGGGAAATTGAGGTTAATATTTTTGTATATTTTGAATGTATTCAAATATGGAACAAAAGTATTTAATTTCCTTAGTAGGCTTCTCAATATCTTTTCCCTTTAACCGATCCGGTACAATATTCATAAATGAACCTTTGTTGGTATAATTGGAACACTAGTAACCTTTCCACTTTCTCTGAAAGCGATACTGATCCATAGAAGCAGTTCTTTAGAATTTCATCCTTGCAACCTCAGAATTGACTCTACTCTTTCTAAGACAATAAAGTATTTCTTAATGTTGCCAAATATTTGATTCTTCGTTTTCATCAAAAATTTCGTTTTTAACTTTTGTGGTATATTCGATGTATTAGCATTTTGTGCAGGTTCATAAAATCCTATTATTTTTCCTATATTGAGAAATGACTCTTGAAAATTAAGCAGCTAACTTAAAACAGCTAGACAATTCTGTCCTCCAAAGCCAAAAAGTCGTATCTATAGTTTTTGCCAGAATTGAGTTAGTGATGTCAGCTAGTCATATCGGCGTAATACATCATCTGAAAAGGAGAGAACTCTGAATCTGCAAAATAGCGGATATATAAATTGTTTATCTGATATAGACGTTGTACTATAAGATGCTCTCTTATTAGTAAACAGTAAATAACGATTTACTCAAAAATAGATTTTTTGTGGATGCGACTTTTGGTTTTGGAGGGCAGAATTGTGTAGCTGTTTTAAGTTCGCTGCTTCATTTTCATCTATTTGCAGGTATATTAACACTTTAACCGAAACATGGGTCTCTGAGACCCCGTGGTAAATTTTAATTGGAACCCTGGTTGCTCGTGAAAGTTTAAATTTATTTGGCCCTTTTATTATAAAAGACCTTAAATACATTTGAAAGTAAATATAATACAAAATTGACTAATGGGTCTCTGAGATCTTGTGTTTCTCATAACGTTTCTAAAACTCGTGTTTCGGTTAAAGTGTTAACTTTGAATTATAGAGATGTTTGGCCAAAGATCAGTGTTTAATCGTCAGTGGTTAGATCCAGCATTACATCCTGAGTGGACGCCTTGGTTGAAGGAGGTTAAAGTCGATGTGCATAGTGCATTTTGCGGGGTATGCTCTAAAAGTTTTTCATTGAGTAATATGGGAGCACAGGCAATTACAAAACATGCAAAAGGACCAACACACAGGTAAAGACTGGAGAGTTAGAATACAGTGAAGACCAAAGAAGTGTTGTGGATATATTTAAGCCAGTTCAAAAGCAAGAGGTGCAACTATCACAAAAATCAACAGAATTAAAACAACGATCCATAAAAGGCTTTGTTGAAAAACATGATGTAACATCTGCAGAAATATTGTAGACAATGGGGCTTGTAGTGAACAGAGAATCTTATAATTCCTGTAAAAATGATAGTATACTGTTTAAACAGATGTTTCCAGATAGTGTAATTGCACAGAATTTTAGCATGGGTCGTTTGAAGTGTAGTTAATGTTATTTGTTACGGACTCGCACCAGGCAGTGTTGTGGATGCAGTAAACGGGTGTCGGGACATTGTAGTGTACTTGGATGAAGCGTTAAATAAGGTAGCCCAAAAGGGGCAGATGGACATTCATGTAAGGTTTTGGAACGATACAAAGGAGAAAATTTCCACGAGATATCTTACGTCAGTTTTATTGAACCATGCTACAGCTGAAAATCTCTTATTTAAGTTTAAGGAAGGACTTTCAAAAGTGCCTCTAAAGATGATTTTGCAAGTCAGTATCTACGAACCTTCGGTGAACTGGAAATTTCTGTCAAATCTAAAAGAAGAAATTCAGACTGATTTTACAGATCCACAGTTATTAAATTTAGGATCATGTAGGTCTTCATGTGGTTCATGGGGCATTCCAAACAGGTCATGGAGATGCAAAATGAAATGTTAATAGTTTATTAAAGGGCTTTATTATTTGTTTAAAGATAGTCCAGCATGATGAGGAGACTACATTGCATCTTCTGGAACGTGCACATTTCCCCAAAAAATTTTATCAGGTACGCTGGGTAGAAAATGTGCAGTACGCAAAAAGGGCATTGGAAGTATTTCCCCACGTAAATAAATGCTTGAATTTAGCTAACATTCCCAGCAGTGTATCGGTGAAACATGTCAAGGAAGGAGTTGACGATTTGTTAATGCCAGCAAAATTGGCGTTCTTCAAGACCTTGACAACAGAACTAGAGGAATTTTTAAAAACATTTCAGTCCTCCAAACCTATGATACCGTTCTTGTACAACACACGTACCAACCTTGTTAAAAGCTTGATGAGGCAATGTGTTAAAGAGATGTTATTGAAAAGTGTGAATCAGTCAAGAATTTGATTTCATTGGATTTGAAAACTAAAAAGACATGTTTTGACATGTTGAGACACAAAGATGTTGATGTTCGATTTGGGGCAAGAAAAGCGTTAACTAAATGTGGAGCTTCTGATCGGCAGAAAGCGGAATTTTCTTTGCAATGTCAACGGTTTCTAGTGGCAACAATCAAAAAGATCTTGGAAAGCAGCCCTTTAAATATCCCCTTGTTCGTTCCTTGTCATCTCTTGATCCAGAAGTTACTTTGAAGATGCCATCTTTGGCTCAGAAGCGAATGAAAACATGTATTCAGATCCTTCATTCCAGCAATCGGTTGTCAGAAGATGTTGAGAGCGAGCAGTTACTCAATATATGACTTTGTGTAGGTTGACAAAAGAGGAATACCGGGGAGTCTTTGAAATCTTTTGTGAAACTAAAGATGATCTGGACAAATTCTGGGCAAGTCTGCTTAAGAAAGACAAGAAATTTACTGACTTGTGGGCTATATGCAAGATTGGTCTTATCACATGGAAACGCAACAGTTGAATCCGGTTTTTCAATCAACAAGATCCTGTTGGTTAAAAATTTGCAGGAGGATTCAATTGTAGCACTGAGACAAGTACATGATGGCATTCAATATACGCGTGGCATTAGCAATATTCAGATCTCACAGGAATTAATTAAAGCAGTTAAGGGATCTCGGACAAGATATGAAATGGCATTGGAAAGAAAGCGCCGTGCAGTAAAGGAGAACGATCAGAAAATTCAAATGAAAAAGCGAAAGCTAAAAGAATTAAATGACTTTAGGAAAAAAAAAAAAAAAAAAACGCTTGGAGAAAGCTCATAGTCTGGAAGCTAAAGAAATAGATAAAGGAATCAGTAAAGTTATGCAGGACTTGTAGAATAGAACTACTTTAGTATAAGAATATTATATATTACGTTGTTTATTCTAAAGCTAAAAATCGTTAATGACAATAAAACAGTAGAACTGTGAATTTTGTTAGAATAAAACTGCGTGGATATGGGAATGACATGAACGATTGCAAATGTATACCGTGATGATTATCCATGTTTTAAAGTTTTGGATATTATTTATTTTAATTAATTATTTTCTTGTGACTCAATATTTAATTGCAATCGTTTATTGGGGAGAAGGGTGGTATTCTTAAATATATAAATATATTATTCTTAAAATTTATGTGTTCTCTTACTGTTAGTTTCTTCCACTAGAACTGGAAATTGCAAAATTAATACCTGGAAAACCTGGAAAATTCAGGGAAATTGAGTTCAGTATTTTTGTATGAATCCTGTAAAGAGACAAAATCAGCTATGCTTGCCTTACTTCAACTCATTTCTTCCGTAATTTTTTTTCTTCTTCTTTCTTTCTAGACTCCTTCTAAACATAACCATTCCAGATAAGATACACAGAAATACAGAATGTAACAGTGAGTTGCGTATATTACGAAAAACGACTGAAGCACCAATATTTTTAATTATATGATATGGCTACATTGAGCCTTACATTGACTTTCAAGATGTTGTTTGTTTAATGTATTATACTTCACAACAAGGACTACCAGGAAGCTAGTAGCTATTACCGATAACCTTGCAATATTAGAAAATAATACAGCAACAGGTACGGTAGCAGTTAAATCTACATACACTTAACCTTGTACTTCGACATGTAATTGTGGAGTGTTGTTTAAGGGTGATATCCCCACTATAATTGGAACTGTATAACCACCACATCGTTTTGACATTAAATACAAATAAATTTCATTATATCCACTGACAGTTCGTATAATAATTAGCATGTGATGAAGTTATTGCATAGTATAGTCCTGAGCATGGATACTCCCTAGACGTGTCCGAAATATCTAAGATATGTGAAACAATATTATTTTGCTTAGGAATAGTATAGAGGTGGGTGAAATACTGGATTTGTTTGTTGAGCATTCAAATAGGAAACGCTCCATTGTACTGCGTGTTGCTCACTATCACGTAAGTCAGATCTTGTGTAAATTTCTACGTTTTATTGTTCTTCAAAATACACAGTATCAACTCGAAAGCAGTATCAAAGTCAGTCTCATACCGTATGATAACATCGTACTTCACTAAGATAACCTATTTCCAGAAAATGGTAACAAGTAGGTCGAAAATATTCAGTATTAATGTGCATAAACCACGATTATTTCTTCGATCCGTTTTTACTACTGATGGAAATAACCGGACTCATGATAATTAGTAACTTAAACTCATGTGCATCTAGAAGTATTTATTAATCCCGAAATTTTCAGTGGGAACTCCTACCTTCGTCACGTTTTTTTTTTTTTTTTTTCTTTCTTCATAAATTATTTGCTGTTCTAATCACGTCTCATGGCTAACGTTATGTCTTGATACCGGTATGGTTAAGTTTATCTGTAACATGCTGGAAATAAAATGTATAAACAAGTGTGATAGTTTTTGTAACAATTATAATAGCTTCAAAAGCTGTTCCAATCATTTATTGTGGTTTCTTTCGTATTATGAAAATTTTATGATGATTACTAGTAAGTCATGATTACTAGCAACTGGAAAGAACTCGTTAATCAAAGTAAGCAATTGTCATTTGAATGAGCATGTGTTGCCTTGTTGTCATAGCGTGAGTATTGAGCTGAGGCGTCTGCCGTGTTCATACCATCTTTGTTGAGAAACGCTTCTGAACATACGTAACAAGGCGGAACGTTGTAATGTTGTTCCTTCCTACAGAAACTCTCCACTTGTTAGTACCGCCATGACGTTTGTGATGGACCATTTCCTCAGTAACCTCTCATGGGAAGCCGCAGTGGCTCAGTGGTAGAGCGTTCACCTCTGGTGCATGGGGTCCTTGGTTCGATCCCAGCTCGTGCCAAGTGAACTTTGTGGTGGATAAGCACCGTGTGCGCGGATTTTCTCGGGGTTCTCCCGTTTCCACCCACTTTCTTCATTCCATCATTTCATTCATTTGTCATCGTCACCGTTTCCTTTAGCCTAGCCGGCTTAATTGTGGGACGTAAGACAAAGATTTCTTTTCTCAATCTCGTGGCATAGCTTCCCTTTTCAACACATAGTTTCTATTTTTTAACTGCTATTTTGTTTTTAATTTTGCTTCATGTATAAATAAAATGAAGCCTCCGAATAGCACGAATCATTGGACCACGATGATCTGTCGATAAATAACCTTTTCTTTTATAGAGAGGTTACGCAGATTCACATAATTCATCATTCCTGCCGTAATGTGTGAAGTACACGATAAATATAGGCTAATATGAAATACTATACTGAGGGTGTTCGAATTACGGAGGATGAGGGAGAAATACCCCTGTTTAAAGAAATAAAATTTTGATTGAAGATATCGTCCTGTAAAATATTTAAATAATCGTGTGCTGTAAAATGTAGTGAATCTTGTAGTTTTGTTCTCAAATAGAGGTCACTGGCTTAACTATAGACATTTTGAGGGGAAAGGATTTTTGTGTCAATTATACCGTATTACAGATTTATTTTCACATTGCATAAGTATTTTCTGTATTAAGTAGTATGAACTAAGAATAATTTCTGTCCGTATCTGAAAGTGTTCCATATTAATACATATATTTTTGACGGGACAAAAATGTGTCCGTATTATAGAGATGACTGTTAAGGAAGGTTTCCCTCTTTGCAATAACCATGGAAGGTGTAAATACACAAAGGGTGCATCACTTTGACAGGTAATTAGGAAAGAGGGATGTGTTCTACTTGAAACCTTTCTATCTGAGAAGATTCCTTAATCCATGGTCCTCTTGATGCAATTATCCACTCCACATATTCAACTCACTTGAATTCAGTTATAGTTGTATTAGAAATACAGCTGTATTATGTCTTTATTAGAACTGTAACAAACACATTATACTAAGCAGAGTTTATTTAAAACTAGCATATATTACCCGCTTTGCTGGGTTGAAATAAGTATTTTAAATGCACACTGATATTGCTCATTTTCGATCATTTTAATGTATGTCACCCCTCCTCATCCCCCAAGTGTCGGGGCTGAAAATGGATTTAAACCATTAGAAGTGTCACTGTTCCTCTCGGCGACTGCAAGAACTATAGATTCAACACTAATATCGGTCATTTTTTACTATATATATATATATATATATTCCCCTCCCCTATGTTGTGGGCCATGGCATTGGAAGTGTCACCGTTCATCTCAGCGACCACAAAAATGTGAATTCAACACTAATATCAGTCATATTCGATGATTTTTAAATATCTCTTCCTTCTCCTTCCCGGGTTTGAATTTGTATTTAAACGGGATCGAAAGTATCACTGTTCATCTAAAGCACTCAGAAAACTATAAATTCGACACTGATAGCGACCATTTTCGATCATTTTTATATATATATATATCTTTTTTTCCCTCCCCAAGTGGTGGGGATGATTTTGGATTTAAACCGGATCGGAAATGTCATGTTCATCTGAATGATCCCGAAAATTGTGGATTAGATACTAATATTAGTCATTTTCGATCATTATTATATATAGATCCCCCTCCTACGTGCTGTGGCACACGGTATCAGAATTGTCACTGTTAATCTCAGGTACTTCGAAAACTATGAATTCGACACTAATATTAGTCATTTTCGATCATTTTTTAATGTTTATCCCCCTCCCCAACGATCAGGGCTGAACTTGGATTTAAATAGCATCAGAAGTGTTACTGTTTCTCTCATTGACCTCAAAAACTATGGATTCAACACTAATTTCGGTCATTTTTTGATCATTTTTAATTTCTCTCCCCCTCCCCTACGTTGCATTGTCAAAGTGAATAGCCTAAAGTAATCACTGACCCTATACTCATGTATGTTGAAAATTTGATTGAGATCGGTCGGGTGATTCAAGAGTGATGAAGTCACAAAGGCAGTCATTTTTATTTATTTATTTTTTTACATATATCTCCCCATCCCTCTCCGCTACGTTGGCTCGTCAAAGTGAAACGATAAAAAAAACACCCAAGGCCCGACCCTTATATATGTTAAAAATTTGATCGAGATTGGTTGGGTGGTTCAAAAGGTAATAGGTTTTATTAGTTTTTATTTATACGTCCCTCTCCCCTTTCCTAGAATCTAACGTTAAAGTGAAATTACAAAAATGTTTCCAGATCCGAACCTCATGTATCTTGAAAATTTGATTGAGATCAGTCGGATAGTTCAAGAGTTACAAAGTTACAAAAATAGTCACTTTCAGTCTTATATGAATTGATCCCCCTCCTTCTCCTCCCATATGTTGCTCCATCAAATTTAAATCATGAAAACGATCCCATGCCTGAACCTCATCTATGTTGAAAATTTGATCAAGATCGGTCGAGTGGTTCAGGAGGTATAGTTTTATTTATTATTTTACCCCCTCCCTTCCCCTCTCCAGTTCTACCATCAAAGTGAATAGCCTAAAACCAGCCAAGCTTCGAACCTCATCCATGTTACAAATTTGATATCGAGATCGGTCGGGCGGTTCAGGAGATTTAGAGTCTCAAACACAGTGATTTACAATTTTATATATATAGAGTTTCTTGTATTGGTACCGATATGTTACTCAAGTAACCAGAACTTTTCTACCAATTTTCATTAATTCTCTTGATTCTTCTGTTCTAGGTTACTGTTAATAATGTCCTATCTTTTATCCAGATTTTCTTTGTCTGGATTTAAACTTTTTTTTTTTTTTTTTTTTTTTAACCTTTATAAAATATGATTCATATACATTTCATTCAACGTAAGATTTAATTTGTTGAAGTACTTTCATTTCCTTAATTTAATTTGGTGTATTGAATCATTAAGAATCTTGATAGGCCTAACGTAGAGAATCCTCTTCCTTAATTTTCTTGGATGTTCTTTGATTCTAGTAGCTATCTTTCTTTTGACCAGCCAGCGCGGGGTCGCTGGTTCGATCCTTAACCAAATAAGTTTGTGGTGGATAATATCGTGTCCGTGGGTTTTCTCGGCGAGGTACTCACGTTTCCTCTCACATTCCCATTCCACCGATTCTTCCATCATTCATTCTCCTTAATCATCCATCTCCCTTAGCCGGGCATAAACGTGGAACGTTAAGCAGTTTTTTTGAGGACCAATCAATGTGTGATTAATTACACAAGGCTCCGACGAAGACCGGGTATCCATTGAAAATCTCGGCATTAATAAATATTTAGACGCATTCTCAAGTTTAACTTAGTACGACGATAAGTTAGGAACTAAATTTCCCCTGGCGGCTATGAACAGTGGTGTTTATGCAAGACATTAAGATATACTGCGAAAATAAAGAACAAGGAATACTTTATTTTTCCACATAAAGAGTGTGGATGTTTATGCATTTGTTATACCATTTGCCCCCGCCAAGTGAACTTTGTGGTGGACAAACACCGTGTGCGTGGGTTTTCTCGGGGTTCTCCCGTTTCCTCCCACTTTCTTCATTCCACCATTTCATTCATTTCTCATAATCACCGTCTCCTTTAGCCTAACCGGCATAGCCGTGGGACGTAAAACTCAACGATTTCATTTCATTTTTTGTTATACCATTTAACAAGGCTTAAAAAGTGCACTGGAAAAAATTGCATGTCCTGCGTTCGGAAAAGCATATTCATGGCTGTTATTTTCGTCCTTGGAAGTTACTTCCCCTGAGAGGCCCTCTTCAATGCTGTAAAAAATGGAAGTCACTTTGCGCGAGGCGGGTCTGTAAGGCGGATCGAGGGTGGTGAGATGATTTTGCGTTGCCACCGCCGAGTGTGGTCTCACATTGTTCTCCAAAAGGAGAACGTCAGATGTCAAAAAGCAAAGCTGCTTCTCGCTGGTGATCTTGTTAGTGTGTGGCAGTGCTGCAGAGCATTGATTGTTCTTACTTCCGTATTTGCGGGGACAGAATGGGTCACTCATTCGAAATTTCTACTAGTACTGTGAGAGTACCATCTGCAAGATCTTGGTCGTACATTACTAAATGACGTGTAGATGGCTTTCGCATTAAACCGATCTAGTTTGCCCTATATACTTTACGGGTAAAAAGGGAGAAGTTTATTTGCGGACTTCTTTTCGTAGTTATAATGTCCTGCTTTATCATACTGGGTGGGACATAATAAATATTATCAGTCAGCTTCATATTAGTTTGGTGTAGTTTTAAAATATGTATATCGGATAGTAGAGAAAAGGTAGGCATGAAAAATACATGACAGTTAAATCTTTAAATATAGTATTTTAAAATTAATACGTTTATTGGTGTAAAAACTTTAGGAACATGATTACAAGTATTCACGTAGGCTAATTTTTGTATACGTCTGTTATACAGTAATTGCGTATAATATAGTTTTTGTTTTTTGATACTTATGCATTTCAACAGTGGATACTATGTAATATCAATAAATTTGCTGTTGATGGTTTAAGAGTCGCTGAGGAAGATGGGAGTTCCCGTTGAAAATTTTGACAACTAGGCTTACTATATAACAGATGTATACCAAGATAAGTCAAGTGAATACTTATTGGTATAGCTGGGTGGAATTGCTACAGTATCACCAGGTAAGTATCGGACATCGTCCGTTTGCATTAATAAATCATCTCGAGTTCTGTTCGGGCTTCGGATCGAAAATGTTAATGGTGTTTTGAAAATAAACCTATTAAAAAATTAATTAAATAAAAAGACTTCAATTCAAGATAAGACAATAAGATATTATCTATAAACAACTAAAAGACAATGTGATATTGTAAATATTCTCATAGTCTAGCTATATTCAATTAATAAAGAAATTTTTAAAAAATCGCAGTTCTTTCTATAAAATATCAAATTCTTAAGGATTCACCATAGTTATATTGTCAACTCAAGCGAGATAAAAGGAAGAAGGAAACACATTTAGGTTTTCAAGTTTTCGCTCATATAGCAGATTTAGTGACCATAGTTGTAAGCTCGAATGGAAGATATTGTCATTCAAACTAAGAATGTGAGAGAAACATTTTGCATGAAGATTTGTCAACTCAAGAATGCTACGAGAGGTCACTGAAACTGATTTAGCGCTCAATAAATAGCTCGGTGGATTAGATAAGTATTCTTTTTTTTTCATAATTTCGTACGACAAGGACATTCTGACGTATTAAGTTCTTTGCATTGTTGATTGCACGATCTTCTTTCCCTTGATAAATTCAACAGCCGCGTAATGCCCTTGAAATTGTTCGTCATTCAATCAAAGGAACGTAATTGCAATGTAATTTGTTCGAATAACATGCTCGCCGTGATGGAATGTATTTTTTTTCCTCCAAAAATTCTTTAAATTAGGCCCTTTTTTACCTACGAAATTATATGTTATTATTTATTTACGTAAAATCTGTCATCACACACTACTTTTTATTTCCTTCGTAGGGTAGCAAGAAGCAGTTAGCCTGGAACAAATCATGGAAACAAATAGGAAGAATGAAGACTGTTACTTCTACTATTATTCATCATGCACAAAGGTAAAAGATTTTTCAGCGTATTTTCTTATTATTTAAGGACAGGTTTGAATCTAAATTTCATTTCTATTCAAGCAGTTTTAGTATGTAATCTATTGCAAAATGTATAAACAACTTCCATAGAAGTTAGTTTTCCCATAGTTATTTGTTAATAGTTGCCGTAGAGTATGTATTAAACATGTATGAGGTTTTTTTTTTTTTCTTTTACAAAAAGAAAAAAAACTATCCTTTGTCCGATTACCAAAAACATTTTGTTACGTAAAAAGTATTACATCTATTTTCTTTCAACTTCAGTACGAGTGTATTTGAATTGTTCTTCATAGAACTGAAGATCCTGCGTTGAATCTGGATAAAGGAAATTTGGTTTACAAGTCAGATGACATAATCTTTAATTCAAAAAGACACTGATGCGGTGAATAAAACCTTTGGTTTATTTACACTTCTATACATCAAATCGTCACAAAAGTAAATTTTCTGCAAACCACCAGCTTACTCATAATTCTAAACAGTTACAAAGTTCAGTAAGTAAGATATTAAAAATCCTTAATTACTTTTTAAATCGATAACTCACAGTAGTGATAACTTGGTCCATATGAATTCACAACTATTAGATACAGATCAGGACTGTTCAATAAATCCACCATTCCTCCCTACACATTTGGTCCAGTGTTCTTTGCAACTCAAAAAGATACACCTTGGTAAAAATCCTACATCTTACTTTCGAAATCATGCTCTAACCTCTTGAAGTAACTTGTCATCGTTTTCAAATGTTCGACCATGTCTAAAATTCTTCGATCTACCAAACAGGTAGAAATCTGAAGGAACTAAGTCGGGACTATAAGCTGGGTTAGGCCTCAAAGTCTATCCATATCCTGCAATTGTGCCAGCGTGCAATTGCGCCCCTCTCTTGACTGGCGACATTGTATTGCATTGAAGAAGAGTCATAATGATAGGCCCATGTCTTATCTCACGTTACCATGTCTCCAGACTTAACACAGAAACTCGAACATCGATCGTTCTCGGAATTCTGATGTTTACTTCAGGCACCAAATGTGAAAAATTAAAAAAAGATATTTCAATTCCGGTTGTAGATTTGAAAAGGAGAACGTTGTATGTAATCAGCTAGATTAACTACACTATGATATATTAATTAGTTTTGTTGCTAGGGCGCATTATGCCTTACTTACTAACAGTACCTTGAATATATTTTGCTACAAAATATCAATCACACCGTGTGCGTGGGTTTTCTCGGGTTCTCCCGTTTCCTCCCACATTCTTCATTCCACCATTTCATTCATCACTCATTATCACAGTCTCCTTTAGCCTAACCGGCATAACCGTGGGACGTAAAACTCAAAATATCAATCACATAAAAATTAATTTCTGCAAACCGCTTTTCAGCTGTTCGTTATTTTCAAGATGGAACTTGAAAAGGAGAGGCAGTGTCAACCTAAAGTATTTTCACCTATTTTATATTGTATTATTTCCAACATATAACATTAATCAGTTATGATTTTATAAGAAGACAAGAACGCCAACTTTATCTTTAGTACATGAAAAATTTTATTAAGTTTTCATGCAAGTAAAACATCCCACATCTTATAAAGTATAGGGTATTTCAAAATGAGATTCAGAGTTTGTAAGACTTTCTAGTATTTAGTACGTTTAACGTACAGTTATAAATAATACATCAAATGAAAGAGCAACTCATAAACAGTTTTTGCTACAAATGTGAGCATCATTCGTCACACGGCACACATCGATTCGATAGGCGAGAAAGGTCCATAAACTTCCCGCCGTTATATAGCAGAAAACACATTCAATTTAGGGAAGTCTCGTTGCAACTGTACCATCTCGGGAAGATTTGCTGGTCCTCAGGTGCGAACATTATGAGTGTCCACATCGTCACTTAGGTGAAATGTCGATTTATCACTGAAGATGACACGATCCAGAAAATCTTCATCGTCATGTAGCAACATTTCATTTGCAAAGTTGGCACGTAAACTGTAGGCTTTAGAGTTTGAGCAACTGTAAACGATAAGGACGTAGTTGTAAGCGTGTCCTTAAAATTCTCCACACATACGGTTGTACTGTAAGTACAGATTCAGTCTTTGCAAAATGCAGAACACAAACAGCTTTCTGCTTATGAATCACCGTCTTCACTACTAGCGGTTTCTAATAGCAGACAGAGGAAATAGTGCATGCGCATGTGTGCGTACAAAACTGTTTGAGTTGCTCTTTCATTTGATATATTTATAAGTTAATAGTAATAAATACTACAAAGCCTTAAAAACCCCAATATTCATTTTGAAACACCCTGTACTGTTTCCAGTGTTGGAGGATTTTCGCGAAGAAGTAAGGGAGAAATATTCCTTGTTCGTAAAACAAACATATGTTCCTTTATCTTTAAAATAAAGTTGCAGAGGAAGGTGCTAGCCCGAAAGAACAACAGTAAATTTGTCAGGAAAGGAAGGAAGTTCTAGACAGAATTCATGTTCATACGACTGGTTCTCTACAATTGTTTTTACACATTGAAATTTTTCCAGAATTCCCATTAGAAATAAATTTATTTTCGACTGAAATAAAAAAATACAGAATTCAACTGACAACTATTGTGTGGGCTGGTTCATCGGATCTTTGACTTATGACAAAGACATTTACTGAGCTGTATCGCAGATTTATAAATATTTTCAAATTACAGAAAGTATTTTCTGAGTTAAAAACATATGAAATGAGAACAATTACTGGCCGTTGTAGAGAGGTTATCAAAATGTCAGGGAGGGGGGGGGGAGTGACTGTCCGTAACCGTATCTGAGAGCGTCCGCAAAAGGGAGAGTTCTGTCTGTAATAATGCATATTTTTTTGCCGAGACAAAAGTATTACCGTTAAGAGAGGTTTCACTGTAGTACTATAAATCCTGTTGCAGGGTTTGCATCAAATTAGCACAATACGCCAAGAGATATTTTTATATTTTAATGGTTTGTAATACACAGATACAATGGGAAAGCTGTCTCGTGGCTATTTAGTTAGAAATCCCGTCATTGCCACGGGAGATCCGGGTTCGATTTCCAATAGAAGCACAACTACATTAATCACTAAGTCCACTTTTCACAGCTTTGATGTTGAAAAGGAAGCTTAAACTTCACCCTATCCAAACGGATAAAGTAAGAACAGAAAACATCCATTTTTGGCCGAAGTCTCTGTGGGCAATTATAAATTGTTAATAACATCCACTATATTAGAGAATATTCCGCAACTTCTTACACCAGAGACCGCCATATAAAATTATGTTGTCTTTCTCAGAGCTTTCCGGTTCGATCTGGAAGAGAGAGTACATAAGGATTTGGTTGATTTGAAGTTAAATTCCAATAAGGAACAGCCACTTAGGAGTAACTTTCAAGTCTTATGGGCGGATGCCGATTCGTGTTGAAATCTTCAGTCTTAACTACGAAATAAAGTGTTGTTGAGTTCCTTAGGTCTTTTTACACATTTTGACTTCTCGGAAAAATGAAGCTCTGTTGTACGTTCATAGCAGACGTTCCATCACACCGTAAAGGGAAACAAGTTGGTAGTTTTTTTGAGATCCCCGTAGATTTCTCAGCGTTTTCTCTGGAATGTGTAGCAAGACTGCCATTCTGTAATTGATAAATGATTAAATAGAACACATATTAAACAGTAACTAAAATTGTACTCATCAAAAACACTTAGAATATTCTTGCTGAGGATGACAGAGTACTTTTTTGCCGAAAAGCTCATGGGAGAAGTATATTCTGTTTTTTTGCTAAGTACAACTTGAGTTAATTTCCCATTTTTTATTTGGAACGTGTCACCATTAAGAGTCTTCATCCCGGCGAAACTAAAATACCGCTAATTTTACAGTAATTATGTGATATCTTTAAATAGATAAAAGATAATCGAAATGTGGAACAAGAGCGCCCTAGACAATATTATTTTGCGTGAGGTACCGTTATCACAAGTCACCTAGTGGCTTTCCGTTTTCAGCTCTTCAGAAACGCGAAAATAAATGCCGATTTTCAAAATGGTTCGAAATCGAAAGCAGATAAGTGAGTCGTGATAACGGTATCTCATGTAAAATAATATTGTCTAGGGCGCTCTTGTTCCACATTTCGATTATCTTTTATCTATTTGAAGATATCACATAATTACTGTAAAATTAGCGGTATTTTAATTTCGCCGGGATGAAGACTCTTAAAAAGCTGCTTCTTGTTCGTGAACAAAATTCTCGTCTGACCATTATCGGCGTAATACACCTGGAGGCCTTTTGTTCGTATTATCATTTGACACTAGCTTTCGTCTTGCGTACAGCGGGCCCGGGTTCGATTGCTGGTGGAGACACTCGGTCGGAAAAGTGTAAAAGACTTCCAGCCAGCCACCCTGAGTGAAGTTTTTCCTGGGTTTATCCTCATCACACTAACAAATGCCGGGAGGTTACCATATCTAACATAAAGATCCCAGGCCGCTTTTTTTTCTTTCGCACTTCGCCGGGTAGGGTGCTCGCCGAGGGACGTCATCGCTCATATGTAGCGAGCTAAAATGGCCGTAGATATCGAAACTCCAGAAATGTAATTCGTAATTCTTAACCATTTGACACTTTAACTGCTTTGAGAAACTGGCTTGCCCTTCGTTTGTATGCTTGTTGTCCCAAGTTACTTATGAGGAGAGACATGGAATAGTTTCTGTATTTACTTTTCCGAGGGGAACAGAGATTGTTTCTGTATTGGATGAGGAGAGACATGAATAGTTTTGGTATTTACTTTTCCCAGGCGAACAGAGATTGTTTCTGTATTGGATGAGGAGAGATGAATAGTTTTGGTATTTACTTTTCCTAGGTGAACAGAGATTGTTTCTGTATTGGATGAGGAGAGACATAGATAGTTTTTTTATTTACTTTTCCCAGGCGAACAGAGATTGTTTCTGTATTGGATTTTTGTGTGAAGACCCTAATAGGAGTTCTAGTTTCCAACTTAAAGAAACGAACTTCCAATTTGGATATTTAGTGACTTTAGTGCGGTTGTGAAGTTATTTTATCCATGAAACCTTTTGTTCCCTTACTATATTATGTGAACATGTTTGAAGTGAAAACCTTGATAATATTTTAACGGCTGTTATCATTGGGTATAAATATTTGTTCAACCTGTGTGCTTTCTCACAAAATGTGACGTACACTGGGCCATCTGAAGTTTTAGTTTGTACATAAATTATAAATGGTGAGTCCATGGCACAAAATCTAGCAATGATATACTGTTCGGGCAGTTATTGCTAAAATTTCATCTTTACACTAGATTTTTTTTTTTCTTTCTTTTTTTTCCCTCCCAGTTGAACATCGGTAGCAGTGCAAACCGTTGGAATGGGAGAACTCACTGCTGCCAACATTTGCCATTTATTTTTCGAAGAACCAACTGACTTCGAATCTTGATTTTTTTTCTTTTGTTAAAATACAGTTTTATGTATTCATTTTAATGTAAAAAGAGAGATGGGATTAACTGTTTTTCTTAAAAAGAATGGACTAGTTTTAAAAAAGTCGAGTATTTCCCAGCCGAAAAAGCTATAGATATTTCTTAAGCTTGTCTTTTCCCGAGCTCTTATATCTCTATTTACGAAATCATTGAGAAGTTCTACTGTTTTAAAATATCATTCCATATACGTATGTGAAATTGGTAAAAATTAACTCGTAAATTATTTCTATTTGCAGGGAGATAGCTGCCCATTTCGACATGAACCGGCGGCTTTGGGCAACGAAACAGAGTGCACCTATTGGCAACAGGGAAAATGTCTCAAGCCCCATTGTACTTTCCGTCATATGGACCTACGAGGGGTAAGAACTTCAATTATTTTTGTATCATATTTATAAAGTGTTAACATACATTATGTTAAGAAGAATGACTTTCAATCAAGGTGTATACAGGGTTACTGATTTCTTATTATCGTAAATGGGATCTCCATTATGTTTCTGCGTTGCTGTTCTGTATCTTATTTTTTTGCCAGGATCCTTATATTTTGGACCTATGGAAAAAAAAGAAAATAGGTTCCTTCTTATTGACTGTTTATTATCACATGTTGCATTGAAGGAAGGAAACTGGTTCAAGCATCGATCATATTCCAGATTGCGAGTTTGAAATATTGTGCATGTTGATACTAACTTGAACACAAATTCGGTGGCGTAGTCGGTACAAGATTTACTTCTGAGCCTAAGTTCCCATGTTCAAACATGGGTGCACGATATGTGTTTTTGGTAAATAAACATCCGATTGGGTCGTTTTTTGTGTTCTCTACCTATTCACATTTGTTTCAACCTTACATCATTACGTCCTTTGAGAACCTGAGAAACGTAACTCCAATTCCGTACATTTACAGGAGATTTTTTTTTAAATATATATATATATATATATATATAAAGCAAATGTAATAACGTGACACACTTTATTGCATAGCAGACAAATCAGTGACAGAACAACTTCAATAACACTCAAATAACATCAACTGGGGCTTTCAGAATTATGTTCATAATCCAAGCAAACAAAAATTCCATTCTTGGAGTTACGTTCCTTTGGTTCTTATATAACGATTAATTCTATAATTATTATCAACGATTAATTCTATAATTATTATCTCGTTTGTGAAACGTTAAACTAATGCTTTAATGTAAAGTATAAATGTTAAACAATTAGTTTTCGCTGTCAATAACAGTGAAACGCCTTCGGAAATCGTGAAACTACGAATTTGCAGTGATTGACTACTTTCACCACTGTAAATAATATTTCGGGAACGATTTGATTTTTCTCAGGAATAAGCTATTTTCTGCGCGCTTTCTCGGGGTTGGGAATTTATTTTACTTTCATGATAGTATTCGTTGCTGGAAAATAGAATTTTGTAAATACCTAAATGTGCGAAACTATAGTTAATACAAAGTAATAAAGACATTATCATTATATTGCAAGCGGTGATAATGATTAGAAATAATGTAAGTAAAAGGCTAATTACATTTATAAGGAGAAACCGGCACTCAATTCAGGTAAAGGTGACATAAATGCCATTCAGAGCAATGTTTTTGCTACTCATTTTCGCCGTCTGGAAGATAATGAAAAAAAAAAAAGAAGAAGAAAGAAAAAACAGTAAACCACAGTGAACAATGACAAGTGAATTACTATTAACACATGTCTAATTCTAGTGACAAGAAGATTTTTTACTTCGCACATTTAAAATTCTTTTTATGGTTTAAATCCTTTTTGAAGTGTGCCGAGGCTGACGATGAAGACAACGTTCTTCGAAAGTACTTCCTAGTGATGAGGCTTGTTTCTTGCGGTGACTATTAACCTTTTACGTACATTATTTCTAATAAAGA
This sequence comes from Thermobia domestica, assembly GCF_964235325.1. NCBI lineage: Eukaryota > Metazoa > Arthropoda > Insecta > Zygentoma > Lepismatidae > Thermobia > Thermobia domestica. Next base: position 50,921,466 of record NC_137467.1, read on the forward strand.
CATTAGTACAAGAAATTCCAAATGAATAGATTGCAATCGGAGAATGAGTGTATATGCTATATAATCGTGTGTTAAGCGCACAGTTATGTTTCATTCTTTACGTGCTTTAGTTCAGCATTTTCATTTCTTGTGAAACCTAACAATGTTTTAAACCCCTAAACACAAAAGCTGGCTGTCCCAAGAGAGAAAAGAAGTAACTGATTCAAGTTGATTTATGTAGTGGATCGAGATCGCAGAGTAACATAAGAACGGCAAGCGGTAGTAAATCACATGAAAGGTGAAAAGCATATGTAGATGGCACGTCCACTTCAGTATTAGGAATAATTATGGCTTTGTAAATCAAGAAAACAAACCAGTATCTTCAGTTTGGAGTGTCATCCTATTTATACCTCATCTCTGCAGAACTTTAAAGTTTTTAGTGATGTTGCTTGGTCAAATGTGGATTCTACGGTGAAGGTGGGTACGAATTCGGTGATGAAACAAAGTAGTTTACAAGGATTTTTAGTAAAAGATATAAAGCATTATGGTGTATTGACATACATATGCGCACTGCCGCTAAAGGTGTGAAAATATCACTTGTGTTTCCAGACAGTAAGATTTCCGGGAAAATGCATCTCCAACGTCACAAAGTAGAATATACTTTAGTTTATGAGTTATCACTACGGTAAAAAGGCAAATATTACGCTTTTTGACATGAGCGTTTGTACAGCATTCTTCAGCTTCTGACCTTTCAGTCGCTTTCAAAGATACCCATTGATTGTTGAACTTAAAAAAGAAGATCCAAGTTCCAATGGATGAAGCTAATGTAAACTTTATATTTCTATTATGTTCAAGTCAGATATCAACCATCACCAAGTGATCCTGTAATACTTAATATAGCAAGGTTACTTACTTCGCGTGGAACATTTAAGGCTGCAATTAAGGCAACGAACTGGAGAATCGTTGAATTTCTAAGGGCTCTGCATAACTTATTTAAGTATGTTTCAGCACGCCGTGCCGAGTAAACTCGTAGAGGTACAGAAAAATTTCCAGTAAAGTTTTGTTCTGTGTTGGCTTGAAAATAGTAGTGTTGCCCTGGCGAGTCATTGACATTTATCCGTATATTCTGTTGTTTATTCAGCGTGTCAGGAAGCAGGGTTGGTTGGTTTAAACCAAGGTGGTTTAAACTATGGTTTAAACAAAACAACGAAAAATGTTCGTAAAAAGTAAGTGTTCGTAAAATCTTTATGAATACACATTTGTGGGTTATCACGTTTCACTCTCGTATATTATAATATTATATTCAGACCTAAATTCCCCATTCATTACTCAAAGATATTCAACTACAAAAGCAACTTTTGTTTTTTTATAAGTTTATGATTGTTTCTTTTGTGATTTTTTTATAGTTTGTTATTGTTGTTATGCAATTGCAATCAAAGGAAAGTTCTAAATATTGTTTCGTTTTAATAATGTTTACTGTTGATAAAATACATCGAAATGCCGTACTTTTTTTGGGAGGCGGATCATATAAACCTCACGAGAGGCATTTATTGAAATCAGAAGTATCTTTGGTATCTAGTATAAATTGGTCAGAGCCAAAGTGGACTCAAATAATTCGTATCTTTATTCACTTTTCATACTGATATGCAAATTAAGTCTCGTATTTCTTTAACTTGGACTAATAAAAGTCGTAGTGAACTACCTTAGACTAAATTAGTTCTTATGTACTCTGCAGTGTTTTGAAATTGTCCATATATAATTCTGTGTACTGGTTTCACTTCTTCAACTGTTTATTTTTTCTCCTGAAGTGGCTCTTTGAGTCTTGATAATTATATTAACAAGTATGTAAAGATCAGTACACCGTATTTTTTATCAGGAGTCCTTCATGAGTGAGTCAGCAGACGTATCGCATTTATTCCCAATTAGTCCCGGTTTCGAGTTCATATGGAGGACAGTTTCTCTCGGATATAACCCGAAAAGCCGTTTGGATTCAGCTTTAAGCTTATGTGACCCCTTCCAGCATAACCTGGTTGTTGCATAATAACACCAAGGCGAGACAAACTTATTTCTGTCCATATGTGATATAAATAAACAGAGCAAATTATTTAAACCAAAAAAAAATCTGGTTTAAACCAAAAAATAAAACTGGTTTCTTGGTTTTTTTCAATAAAAACCATGGTTTTTTTCAATAAAAACTATGGTTTTTGTCAACCCTGTCGGGAAGGATAAGAAAGTTTCAACCAGATCGTGTCAAGTGTGGTGGAAGAAGATGTATTGCTTATTCCTAAAATAGTAGAACTTTTCCTTACTGAATTTCATACTGAGTCTCATCTCAGCCCATTTTTTTTCAACATTACCAGACATGATTTAAAAAAAAAAAAAGTGAAGCAAAATAAGTTTATAAAACCAGAAGTTTTTAGTTCTTCCAGTTCATGTATATGAGTTGATATGGAATATGAAGAAAATTTTCTTCCTGTTGAAAACATTGACATCGATTTTGCCACACGTACTTCCTGTAAGAAATGTTAACCTATAACGAATTTTTGCATCGTAGATTTTCGCCGAAATTGCAGAAAGTGTCACCGTTAAATTATAAATTGTCTTAGAGTTCTTTCGTGTTTGGATCTTAATGTTTCTACAGGGTCTGCGTTGAGTGAATCGCTTATAAGTTTCTTTTAGCTGAACTAGTTGAAAATAATTGTTTGGATGGTAATAGGGCAGATAGACTTGTGAGACAGTTCAAAGAATTTTGTCCGAATTCAAATCGTAAAACAATTATGAATCAGTATTCTAGAACTGGTCAGTGTTTGGATGGCTTTTGGCTAAAGAATTTGAATAGTTCAGAGTAAAATCATTTAAAGATATTGTTAAAATGGTCTTAATTTTCCCTTATGAAAATTCAAATGTAGAAACAGGATATTCAGTCAATGCACAGCATGCAGCAGATAATTTAAAAGAACAAACTTTCTTAGCACCCAGCCTTGAGTATGATTTAGTAGCTTATTCGGGCGACATTGAGAAATTATTCATAAGGAAATCCAGGATTGATTATGCACGATATGCTCGTACTCGTTTTGCACAAGCAAGAAATCAATGACGAGAGGAAGAGGAAAAGAAACAAAGAGGCTGAAGACAGGAAAATGAATTGTGAAATCACTGGTAACACTAATACGTAATACTGATCGTTTTCCCTTGTAAATGGGTTCAGCTGCTCGATGTAGTGCTTTCTGGATGTGCTTTATAGTTAAAATGCGTTATAAGTTAAAATGTAAACATACCATCGCTCCGTAAATTTATGCGAGCCCTTTCTTAATATTTAGATCATTACATGATTGTTGCGAAAGGATTGAAAGGACAGAATACTGGTCTGACAAGGAACCCCTTGAGTTCGAGGTCGCAAGCGTAATCTCTAGTAACACTCATTTGAAAGAGTAGTGTGAACAATGAAGACAGGAAAAATATTAGCTGCTAATGACTCTCATGTGCATCAGGAGGGCGATTGAAAATACGTGTCCGGAAGGTGCAGAGATCAACCTTCTATGGGATGTATATATTACACTTCACAAAACGGACATCGTCGACATTCACGAAATGTTCAAAACAAACCATTAATTTGCACCATGAACACCGAATGAAAAATGACACGCCACAGTGATCACAAACGTTCGCACCATCAAGATCAAAGGCGATTTCCTTGAGAGTTACAAACTGTTCAGGACGTTCAGCTAGGTATCAATTTTTAACGGGGATGAGGTATCCACGGGAGGTGAGAACTGATGGAATGTGATGGCACCCGTTACACCAATATGATTCTATATGCATTCTTTAAGAGAGGGGGGGGGGAGCGGTGGCTCAGTGGTAAAGCGTTCACCTCCGGTGCTTGGGGTCCCTGGTTCGATTCCAGCTCACGCCGTGTGGACTTTGTGGTGGACAAATACCGTGCTCGTGGATTATCTCGGGGTTCTCCCGTTTCCTCACTTTCTTCATTTCACCATTTCATTCATTTCTCATAATCACCGTCTCCTTTAGCCTAACTTGCATAAGCGTAGGACGTAAAACTGAAAGATTTCATTTTCATTTTCTTTAAGAGGGACACGAAGCTGAATGTGCTGAACGGTTTGTAACTTCCAAAAAGTTCGCCTCCGAACGTTTGTGATCACTGTGGCGCGTCATTTTTCATTCGGGGTTCATAGTGCAAATTAATGGTTTATTTTGAACATTTCGTGAATGTCGACGATGTCAGTTTTGTGAAGTGTAATATATACATCCCATAGAAGGTTGATCTCTGCACTTGCTGGACACGTATTTTCTGTCGCCTTCCTGATGCACATGAGAGTCATTAGCAGCTAATATTTTTCCTTTCTTCATTTTTCACACTACTCTTTCAAATGAGTCTTACTAGAGATTACAGTTGCAACCTCGAACTCAAGGGGTTCCTTGTGCGAGGTAAACAAAAGAACCCACCATAATTTTTCAATCAAACTTTTTTCCAACCATAAAAAAATAAAATATTAAAAACCCACAATGAGACGCCTTGTGTTGTCACTCATAAGTGGATTTCAATGAATCAAACATGATTTTTTTTTAAAACAAACTTCTATATCCTTGTACGTATGTATGATGTGAGAATATGACGATTAAAAGGAAGATGGTATTTAAGGAGACATATATAGTAGTAGAAAATGGATCGATCTGGGCCAGACCTGAGCCAACTTAGGACAACTCACAAGCCACTGAGAAAATGACCACCTTGCACCGTGAGACCACGGCCTTTTACGACCTCCATTTTAGGGGTGAATTCGTTCCCTTTTATGAGCACTTTTAAGGGGGTGACCTCGTTCTCTTTTACGACCTCCATTTTAGGGGGTGAACTCATTCCCTTTTATGAGCCCTTATTTTAATATAGCAGAAATTACGAACACATAGAAGAGAAGATAACACATAACACTACGTAACATACAGCAGAACAGATAATACATAGCACAGCTAATAAAAGAACATGGCTTATTTTCCAACCCCTATTTTAACATGACAGTGAATACGAAACATAGTGAAGATTAGATAACACATAAGAGTACATAACACAACAAGGGTGTATTCGTTCTCTTTTATGAGCATATTTTTCAACCCCTATTTCAACATGACAGAGACTACGAAACATAGCAGAGGTGAACACACAGCAGATACATAAGACTTGTTCCACCCTTCCAACCCTATTTGAACCCATCATTTTAAGGGGGTGAACTCGTTCTCTTTTACGACCTCCATTTTAGAGGGTGTACTCGTTCTCTTTTATGAGCATATTTTCCAACCCCTATTTCAACATGACAGAGACTACGAAACATGGCGGACATAGCACAGGGGGTGTATTCATTTTCTCCACCCCTAATTGAACATAGCAGAAATTACACTGAGAGTACGTAACACACAAAAACCTCCATTTCAAGGGTGAACTCGTTCCTTTTTCAACCTGGGTTCTATAGTTTATGTGGCATACGCCCTTTCTATGACACCTAAAACGAAGCAACGTATTGAGATGGTATTTCCACATTTAGCAATAGGTCATCGGGTACTACAAGTTCCAAAATTAGTGGTCATCGAGGTCAAAGGTCAACATACTTAAAACCCAATAACTCTTAAATGGATCCACATATTGAGGTGCTGTTTCCAAATCTAGTAACTGGTCATCAACTACTACAAGTTCCAAAATAATGACCATCGAGGTCAAAGGTCAAAATACTTAAAACCTAATTACTCGAAAACTGAGCCACATATTGAGGTGCTGTTTCCACATTGAGTAATAGGTCATCAGGTACCACAAGTTCCAAAATAGTGGTCATCGAGGTCAAAGGTCAAAATACTTAAAACCCAATAACTCGAAAACGAAGCAACGTATTGAGATGGTGTTTCCACATATAGTAATTGGTCATCAACTACTACAAGTTCAAAAATAGTGGTCATCGAGGTCAAAGGTCACAGTACTTAAAACCTAATAACACGAAAACTGAGCCACATATTGAGGTGCTGTTTTCAAATCTAGTAACTGGTCACCAACTACTACAAGTTCCAAAATTAGTCGCCATCGAGGTCAAAGGTCACAGTACTTAAAACCTAATAACACGAAAACTGAGCCACATATTGAGGTGCTGTTTTCACATTTAGTAATAGTTCATCAACTACTAGAAATATCAAAAATAGTGGTCATCGAGGTCAAAGGTCAACATACTTAAAACCTAATTACTCGAAAACGAAGCCAAATATTGAGGTGCTGTTTCCAAATCTAGTAACTGGTCACCAACTACTACAAGTTCCAAAATTAGTGGTCATTGAGGTCAAAGGTCAAAATACTTAAAACCTAATAACACGAAAACTGAGCAAAATATTGAGCTGCTGTTTCCACATTTAGTAATCGGTCACCAAAGACCACATGTCTCAAAAGTGTCAACCATCGAAGTCAAACTCGAAAACGGAGCTAAATATTGAGGTGCTGTTTCCACATTGAGTAATAGTTCATCAATCACTGCAAGTTCCAAAATAATGATCATCGAGGGCAAAGGTCAAAATACTTAAAACCCAATCACTCGTAAACTGCGCCACATATTGAGGTGGTGTTTCCACATTTAGCAATTGGTCATCAACTACTACAAGTTCCAAAAATAGTGGTCATCGAGGTCAAAGGTTAAAACTCGAAAACGGAGCAACGTATTGAGATGGTGTTTCCACATATAGTAATTGGTCATCAACTACTACAAGTTCCAAAATAATGACCATCGAGGTCAAAGGTCAACATACTTAAAACCTAATTACTCGTAAACGAAGCCACATTTAGTAATTGGTCATCAGGTACTACAAGTTTCAAAATAATGACCATCGAGTTCAAAGGTCAAAATTTAAAACCTAATAAACTTAAAAACGGAGCCAAATATTGAGGTGCAGTTTCCAAATCTAGTAATTGGTCATCAACTACTACAAGTTCCAAAATCATGACCATCGAGGTCAATGGTCAAATATTTAAGCCTTAATAACTTTAAACAAAGCCTGTGTGATCTAGTCAATTTTGTACAAGTGAAGAAGGAATAAATTTGAGTGGCTTATTTAGTTTTGTATTAATGAGAAAGAAATCCAATTTTAACTAGCGCAGAATTTCTGTAACAAGAAAGAAAGCAAAGATATGCCATATTAACTAGCTGAGAATTATATGTCATCTTGTATTATTTAAGCAAAACGAAGAAAGCGAACATGGACCATTTTACTCAAATTTGGATGGAGTATTCATCTTTGTATGAACCAGAAAAGAAATGAAGAAGGTTCAATATTTCTATACAATTTTGTACTACACAAATAAACGAAATTTTATTTTTGCATCAATCACAAGAAAATCAAATAATAGAGGGAACAAATTTCAGTGGTCTATTTTATTTTTGTACCAATCAGAAGAAAAGCAAAGATATACCATTTTAACTATTTAAACAAACGAAAAGATAAATTTGAATGACCTATTCAATTTTGTACCAACGAGAAATGCCATTTTATACCATTTTGTATTACTCCAATAAACGAAGGAATACCAGAAAAAAAGAAGTGAAGATTAGGTGGATTATTTTCTTTTGTACCAACTAGAAAAGAGAAGAAGAGCAACTTTAACTAGCTCATTATGTACTGTTTACACAAACGAAAATTGACCATTATGTAACTTTTGAACTACTGAAATGTTCTATTTTTGTATCAATCAGAAAAACCCGAAGAAGGATCATTTTAAGAAGTTCATAATTTCGATGTTCTACTTTTTATACCAACGAGAAAAAAATGAACTAGCTGAATATACAAAAGAATAAATTTAAGTGACCTATTCAATTTTGTACCAATGCTGAAATGTCATTTTTAACTGGTTCAGAATTTTACTACACAAATAAACAATGGAATATTGCACCATTTTGGAGTATTCAAATAAACAAAGGACTTATAATTTGTGTCAACTCTAAAACGGATCATTTTAACTAGCTGAGTATTTTATATCATTTTGTATTATTTCAACAAGCAAAAGGAAAAAGCAAAAAAGGACCATTTTAACTAGTCTAATAAACGAATGCATAAATATGAGTGAGCTATTTAATTTTGTAGCAACGAGAGGATTATTTTATACCATTTTGTACTACTCAAATAAACGAAAGAATAAAATTGTAGTAACCAGAAAAAGCGAAGAAGGCCCATTTTAACTAACTGAGAATTTCTGTACCTTTTTGTACTATTTAAACAAACGATGGAATAAATTTGAGTGGCCTGTTTTTTGTACTAACCAGAAAAATCGAAGGAGGTCCCTTATACTAGCTCAATGAACGAAAGAACAAATTTGGGTGTTCTACTTTTTATACCAAACAAATAAGAACCATTTTGTACTACTCAAATAAACGAAAGAAAAAGCGAAAAAAGACCTTTTTATCTAGCTTAGAATTTCTAGTGCATGTTGTATTATTTAAACAAATCGAAGGGCTAAATTTGAGAAAGCGAACATAAACCATTTTACTTAAATTTGAATTGAGTATTTAGCTTTGTATGAACCAGAAAAAAAGTGAAGAAGGACCATTTTAACTAGTTCAATATTTCTGTACAATTTTGTACCAATCAGAAGAAAATCAAAGAAGGGTCATTTTAAATAGCCAAGCAGAAAAAAGGAAAGAATTAACACTTTGTACTAATCAAGTAAACGAAGGTATAAATTTGTACTGACCAAAAACGGAGAAGACATTTATTGAGGTGTCCTATTTCCTCTTTTACCAACGAGAACCATTTTTAGCTGGCTTAGAATTTTATACCTTTTTGAAAAATTTGTATCAAATCGAAAAAAGCAAGGAAATACAATTTTAAATAGCTCAGCATGTTATAGCTTTTTGTGTTTTTGATCTACCCAATTTCTTGACCATGTTGTACTATTTAAACAAACAAAGGAATAAATTTGTGTGACCTATTCACTTTTATAGCAAGCAGAAAAAGGAAAGAATAAATTTGAATGGCTTAAGCAAAGAAGGTCAATGGTAACTAGCCTATTGAAGAATGAATAAATTTTGTTTGTAATTAAAAAAGCGGAGAAGGTCTACTTTCTGTACCAACCATAGAAAAACAAATTTGTTTGACCTATTCACTTTTATAGCAAGCAGAAAAAGCACGAAAAAAAGGGAAGAAGGTTCATTATAACAAGCTCGGTATTTTTATCTTTGTGATGCTACATTTTGTATTATTTTTGTGTCATCCAGAGAACGATTTAAATTGCCTGTTCCTGACAAATCAGTTGCCAGAGTCCAATGTTAGTTATCTATTAAATTCTTAATATTACAGTACTACAAATTGATCCAGTTAACAGTTCAAGTTCTTCTATTCTTACACAATCAAATGCATATGCTACAGTGGGCTCAGTGTTCATTTACAGGATTAAATAATTGTTTATCTTTCTCTAAAAACATTTCTACTAATTTGTTGATATAATAATCACACTCTGTAATGTATTCATATACCAGATTAAATTTTTTCTCCAAAGTATATGTGTTCTTAATATTACAACCTTTAAAATGCTTCTTTATATAAAGTTTATAGATTTTCTCTCTCATTTCAGATTTAATTAAGATCGTCCACACCTTTTGCAATAATTCGTAATCATATTGCAGCAAACAGTTGTGATCTTTTTCATTCTCATTATGTTTAGAACATGCTTCACATAATAATACTGAATTTGGTGTATACTCATTAAATAATTGTATAACACATGTATCACTAATAGTTTCACTAGTACAGTCGCACTCATTAGCTTCCAGTTCAAAACAGGTAATATTTGAAACACTGTCATCATCACTTTCCGGGAGTATTTCATCATTATATCTATTATAGCGTCTAAAATAATACACATCTTCTATTTCCTGTGTTGGATATATGATTCTCACTTTATCACGTAATTCATCTGGCAAATCGGGGTCAGACGGGTGAATTAACAGTATAGGTTTTTCGTTTTCACGCTGAATTTCTTTTTCTCTAGGTGAAACATAAACAATCTCCTTGCTAGTCATTTTTTCTGCTCTTCAGCAAAAACAAATCAAATAAATAATTTTATATATCTACAATAAAAACATTCTATGCATTCTCCGTGTTTAATAATATGTTCCAAAACAATACAACATCGTGATGTATGTTCTATTATTTCCAAATATACTCCATAAATTTATATTCCATTATAATAAAATACATAAATGCAAAAATATATATTTGTCTTTTTGACTTAGATGAGGAAGGAAAGTCTAGCAGTACAAATGTTAAATATCCGCAGCAACATGGAACTTTGAAAACTTCTCTTACTTTGATATAATCTCTTCTTCTGCTGGTCAAGTATGCTCTTTCTTCTTTTTTTCTTTAGTACACAAATTGCTATGTAGTCTGTTCTACACAATTATTACGCAACTCTGGTTTGTCAAATCTCACGTTCAAATATTTTATGAGCCTTTCTTAGTGACGGGAGAGGCAATTTAAATCGTTCTCTGGATGACACAAAAATAATACAAAATGTAGCATCACAAAGATAAAAATACCGAGCTTGTTATAATGAACCTTCTTCCCTTTTTTTCGTGCTTTTTCTGCTTGCTATAAAAGTGAATAGGTCAAACAAATTTGTTTTTCTATGGTTGGTACAGAAAGTAGACCTTCTCCGCTTTTTTAATTACAAACAAAATTTATTCATTCTTCAATAGGCTAGTTACCATTGACCTTCTTTGCTTAAGCCATTCAAATTTATTCTTTCCTTTTTCTGCTTGCTATAAAAGTGAATAGGTCACACAAATTTATTCCTTTGTTTGTTTAAATAGTACAACATGGTCAAGAAATTGGGTAGATCAAAAACACAAAAAGCTATAACATGCTGAGCTATTTAAAATTGTATTTCCTTGCTTTTTTCGATTTGATACAAATTTTTCAAAAAGGTATAAAATTCTAAGCCAGCTAAAAATGGTTCTCGTTGGTAAAAGAGGAAATAGGACACCTCAATAAATGTCTTCTCCGTTTTTGGTCAGTACAAATTTATACCTTCGTTTACTTGATTAGTACAAAGTGTTAATTCTTTCCTTTTTTCTGCTTGGCTATTTAAAATGACCCTTCTTTGATTTTCTTCTGATTGGTACAAAATTGTACAGAAATATTGAACTAGTTAAAATGGTCCTTCTTCACTTTTTTTCTGGTTCATACAAAGCTAAATACTCAATTCAAATTTAAGTAAAATGGTTTATGTTCGCTTTCTCAAATTTAGCCCTTCGATTTGTTTAAATAATACAACATGCACTAGAAATTCTAAGCTAGATAAAAAGGTCTTTTTTCGCTTTTTCTTTCGTTTATTTGAGTAGTACAAAATGGTTCTTATTTGTTTGGTATAAAAAGTAGAACACCCAAATTTGTTCTTTCGTTCATTGAGCTAGTATAAGGGACCTCCTTCGATTTTTCTGGTTAGTACAAAAAACAGGCCACTCAAATTTATTCCATCGTTTGTTTAAATAGTACAAAAAGGTACAGAAATTCTCAGTTAGTTAAAATGGGCCTTCTTCGCTTTTTCTGGTTACTACAATTTTATTCTTTCGTTTATTTGAGTAGTACAAAATGGTATAAAATAATCCTCTCGTTGCTACAAAATTAAATAGCTCACTCATATTTATGCATTCGTTTATTAGACTAGTTAAAATGGTCCTTTTTTGCTTTTTCCTTTTGCTTGTTGAAATAATACAAAATGATATAAAATACTCAGCTAGTTAAAATGATCCGTTTTAGAGTTGACACAAATTATAAGTCCTTTGTTTATTTGAATACTCCAAAATGGTGCAATATTCCATTGTTTATTTGAGTAGTAAAATTCTGAACCAGTTAAAAATGACATTTCAGCATTGGTACAAAATTGAATAGGTCACTTAAATTTATTCTTTTGTATATTCAGCTAGTTCATTTTTTTTTCTCGTTGGTATAAAAAGTAGAACATCGAAATTATGAACTTCTTAAAATGATCCTTCTTCGGGTTTTTCTGATTGATACAAAAATAGAACATTTCAGTAGTTCACAAGTTACATAATGGTCAATTTTCATTTGTGTAAACAGTACATAATGAGCTAGTTAAAGTTGCTCTTCTTCTCTTTTCTAGTTGGTACAAAAGAAAATAATCCACCTAATCTTCACTTCTTTTTTTCTGGTATTCCTTCGTTTATTGGAGTAATACAAAATGGTATAAAATGGCATTTCTCGTTGGTACAAAATTGAATAGGTCATTCAAATTTATCTTTTCGTTTGTTTAAATAGTTAAAATGGTATATCTTTGCTTTTTTTCTGATTGGTACAAAAATAAAATAGACCACTGAAATTTGTTCCCTCTATTATTTGATTTTCTTGTGATTGATGCAAAAATAAAATTTCGTTTATTTGTGTAGTACAAAATTGTATAGAAATATTGAACCTTCTTCATTTTTTTTTCTGGTTCATACAAAGATGAATACTCCATCCAAATTTGAGTAAAATGGTCCATGTTCGCTTTCTTCGTTTTGCTTAAATAATACAAGATGACATATAATTCTCAGCTAGTTAATATGGCATATCTTTGCTTTCTTTCTTGTTACAGAAATTCTGCGCTAGTTAAAATTGGATTTCTTTCTCATTAATACAAAACTAAATAAGCCACTCAAATTTATTCCTTCTTCACTTGTACAAAATTGACTAGATCACACAGGCTTTGTTTAAAGTTATTAAGGCTTAAATATTTGACAATTGACCTCGATGACCATTATTTTTGAAACTTGTAGTAGTTGATGACCAATTACTAGATTTGGAAACAGCACCTCAATATTTGGCTCCGTTTTTAAGTTTATTAGGTTTTAAATTTTGACCTTTGAACTCGATGGTCATTATTTTGAAACTTGTAGTACCTGATGACCAATTACTAAATGTGGCTTCGTTTACGAGTAATTAGGTTTTAAGTATGTTGACCTTTGACCTCGATGGTCATTATTTTGGAACTTGTAGTAGTTGATGACCAATTACTATATGTGGAAACACCATCTCAATACGTTGCTCCGTTTTCGAGTTTTAACCTTTGACCTCGATGACCACTATTTTTGGAACTTGTAGTAGTTGATGACCAATTGCTAAATGTGGAAACACCACCTCAATATGTGGCGCAGTTTACGAGTGATTGGGTTTTAAGTATTTTGACCTTTGCCCTCGATGATCATTATTTTGGAACTTGCAGTGATTGATGAACTATTACTCAATGTGGAAACAGCACCTCAATATTTAGCTCCGTTTTCGAGTTTGACTTCGATGGTTGACACTTTTGAGACATGTGGTCTTTGGTGACCGATTACTAAATGTGGAAACAGCAGCTCAATATTTTGCTCAGTTTTCGTGTTATTAGGTTTTAAGTATTTTGACCTTTGACCTCAATGACCACTAATTTTGGAACTTGTAGTAGTTGGTGACCAGTTACTAGATTTGGAAACAGCACCTCAATATTTGGCTTCGTTTTCGAGTAATTAGGTTTTAAGTATGTTGACCTTTGACCTCGATGACCACTATTTTTGATATTTCTAGTAGTTGATGAACTATTACTAAATGTGAAAACAGCACCTCAATATGTGGCTCAGTTTTCGTGTTATTAGGTTTTAAGTACTGTGACCTTTGACCTCGATGGCGACTAATTTTGGAACTTGTAGTAGTTGGTGACCAGTTACTAGATTTGAAAACAGCACCTCAATATGTGGCTCAGTTTTCGTGTTATTAGGTTTTAAGTACTGTGACCTTTGACCTCGATGACCACTATTTTTGAACTTGTAGTAGTTGATGACCAATTACTATATGTGGAAACACCATCTCAATACGTTGCTTCGTTTTCGAGTTATTGGGTTTTAAGTATTTTGACCTTTGACCTCGATGACCACTATTTTGGAACTTGTGGTACCTGATGACCTATTACTCAATGTGGAAACAGCACCTCAATATGTGGCTCAGTTTTCGAGTAATTAGGTTTTAAGTATTTTGACCTTTGACCTCGATGGTCATTATTTTGGAACTTATGACCAGTTACTAGATTTGGAAACAGCACCTCAATATGTGGATCCATTTAAGAGTTATTGGGTTTTAAGTATGTTGACCTTTGACCTCGATGACCACTAATTTTGGAACTTGTAGTACCCGATGACCTATTGCTAAATGTGGAAATACCATCTCAATACGTTGCTTCGTTTTAGGTGTCATAGAAAGGGCGTATGCCACATAAACTATAGAACCCAGGTTGAAAAAGGAACGAGTTCACCCTTGAAATGGAGGTTTTTGTGTGTTACGTACTCTCAGTGTAATTTCTGCTATGTTCAATTAGGGGTGGAGAAAATGAATACACCCCCTGTGCTATGTCCGCCATGTTTCGTAGTCTCTGTCATGTTGAAATAGGGGTTGGAAAATATGCTCATAAAAGAGAACGAGTACACCCTCTAAAATGGAGGTCGTAAAAGAGAACGAGTTCACCCCCTTAAAATGATGGGTTCAAATAGGGTTGGAAGGGTGGAACAAGTCTTATGTATCTGCTGTGTGTTCACCTCTGCTATGTTTCGTAGTCTCTGTCATGTTGAAATAGGGGTTGAAAAATATGCTCATAAAAGAGAACGAATACACCCTTGTTGTGTTATGTACTCTTATGTGTTATCTAATCTTCACTATGTTTCGTATTCACTGTCATGTTAAAATAGGGGTTGGAAAATAAGCCATGTTCTTTTATTAGCTGTGCTATGTATTATCTGTTCTGCTGTATGTTACGTAGTGTTATGTGTTATCTTCTCTTCTATGTGTTCGTAATTTCTGCTATATTAAAATAAGGGCTCATAAAAGGGAATGAGTTCACCCCCTAAAATGGAGGTCGTAAAAGAGAACGAGGTCACCCCCTTAAAAGTGCTCATAAAAGGGAACGAATTCACCCCTAAAATGGAGGTCGTAAAAGGCCGTGGTCTCACGGTGCAAGGTGGTCATTTTCTCAGTGGCTTGTGAGTTGTCCTAAGTTGGCTCAGGTCTGGCCCAGATCGATCCATTTTCTACTACTATATATATACACACTCTAAAAGTACCCACCTTTGCTCCTCCAAATTATTATACATTGTTTAAAGATGTATAGTCCCTATTAATCATTGAATTTTCTTTGACAACTGTCAGCGTTGTTAAGACACTGTGAAAATTTCAACATCAAGTCACATGATCGCTCAAGACGGGCAGTATTAAAACAAATGATGATACCGTAAATTGATAGGTATGTCTTTATTTCAGTGCAGCATCAGTGCTCCCAAATAAATAAAATTTCTTATAAAAGTTTCTTCACTCCGCTAAGTCCGTAGGTGTCTGTGTAGTGTCGTATACATGCCAAGACATGACAGAGAGGGAAACACACTAAACTGAAAGGACATATTCGAAATTCCAAATACAACGATATCTCAACATGGAGTCTTTCAGAACACCAGAAAGACCTAAAGCATAAAATCGATAAAGTGAAATTGATAAAATAATTTCATCCTTCGTTGAAAGGCAGGTATAGAAGATTTTACATTGAAACGAGAGGTTCAAAATTAAATTTAGATAAAATATGGACAAAAGTTGGAATATCGTCACGAACACATTCATCATCATGAATGTAAACACTTAATTTCCGTAACCTCTTTCGTTCTAAATATCTTTCCGTGCCTTAGTGCTGACAATGCTGACAGCTTTCAGCAAAAATTCAACGTTTAAATTTAAATTTTTAAAACAATCTAGAATAATTTGGAGGAACAAAAGTGAATTTATTGATAAGATTTCTTTTCAAGCGTTCAAATTACAAAAAACTACACATACTACTTTCCTTAAGGTGACAATTTTTTAGATTTCCCAGCCTCCCAACAAAGTGATCGAATCAAATCAATCATCTGACACTGGTTCCCAGTTACTTCAAGAGTTGCGGACTCTCTTTTTATTGTTAAGACAGCAATTGATGCCATACATTTAAAGTTCGGTATCAGCGTAGTATCAACGGTCACAAAAGTCACGAAAGTCATGAAAAAGTCACGAAATCAGAAAACAATCATGTAAGTCAAGAAAAAGTTACGAAATTTAGCTTTTGGGTGTTTTTTATCTGTACAAATATAAGTACAGACTGGAAAATTTTGTTCTATAAAACGTTAAAATTCACCACCAAAAATGTCTATGGTCGGCTTTAGACACTACCAAATCGCAAGCAAAGCACGCTTCTGTCGCGTGCATGCAATTCGGCCCAAGTCGCACCCAAATTTGCTCTTGAGAATGTTACTAAATTTAATGGTTTGGTAAAGAAAATGTCACGAAAAAGTCACGAAATTTCATTTTGGAATTTTAGTAGACACCCTGTATAATACAGTTGGCACAGAAATACGAAATTTCCCGGTCAACTTACACCGAATATCTCTCTGTCCTCACCGATGTTCCAAGAAACAGCATCACTTAAATAAATAAGGCCAACTTATTTTCCTTAGTACCTATATTGTTTATACTTGTAGCTGACCTATAAATGTCCTAAAAATTTATAGAAAGCTATAAGCGGTTTCATCATCAAAGTATTGTCGATTTCTTCATTGTGTAAAGTTGCTTAATCCGCCACATTGCATGGTTTCCGCCAAGAGATGGAAATATATATATATATATACAGATGGAATGGGCAACTCCTTGATACACTATATACAAAGGAAAAATATTTATCTTCTTGATTTGTTAAATTATAGAAAAATAAACACATGATCTGCGCATAAGGGGTATTCACTTCAGAAGGAAACAACAGTTACATGTAGCACTGACAAACTTCCCACTTAACAGTGGTCCTATATAACAGTACGTTGTCAGACCTGCATTTGTGGACCACAGTAGCTCAGTAGTAGAGAGGTCACATCTGGCGCTGGGGTCCCTGGTTAATCCCAGCTTCCGCTAAGTGGTCTTCATGGTGGAAAAACACCATATGCGTGGGTTTTGTCGGGGTTTTCTCGTATCGTTCCATTTTCATTACTATTATTACCTATCTTATCACCATCGTCTTCCTTAGGCTCGGTGCATACTCGTTTAATGTTAATCTAAAAGAAAAATGCATTTTTATTCTGAGAAATTGTTTAAGAAATAAGAGGGAAAAAAAAGAACTTAGTTTCATCACTAATAGCTTCGAAGAAACCTCTTTTGTTTTTGTGAAACTGAAAGAAACATATATTCCAATACATAAATGCGAGTTACTGTAAATTCACTGAAAATCGGTGGAAAAATCGTCAGAACTATAAGTTGAAACATGTGTATTATCAAAGAAATGTTGGAAAAAGACTGAAATAGTTTTGGTATACTTGTCTCCACATACTTATTTCTCTGTTCGCAGTTTGAACCGGCAAGCTTATGAGGTGTTGATGATATTCTTTTCGAAACAACAATAAAAAAAAGCATTACAACGAACTTTCCATAATTCGAACTTGGATATTTCGAACAAAAGTTTATTCTTCTTGAATACTGTATTGAGAACAATTGTAAAAACTGTGGGTAAATCGAACTTCTTAACCTTACGTTTGAATTACTCAAACTAATTAGACTACAAAAATTTTTAATATTAGGCATACTGCTAATAGATGAAATCAGTTTCAACTGGTTTTCAGCTATCCAGAGGCAGCCGTAGGGAAGAGTGATACAAAGTACAATCCATCTGAGGGTGATGATGAAGACAAAATAGGCAATGAAGTAAAGAAAAAGGTGCCAAACTCACGTGAATTTTCCGAAATGGTTGAAAATTTAAGAATATTTGTTATATATCAACTAAATGTTATTTATAAAATATAGATGAAATTAAATATTTTGTTGACCGTGTGAAAACCATCAGATTAACGTAGATCACGAACTTCTCTAACTCAGAGCAGATAATTAAGGTTATTACTTGTGCGTTGCTTTCTGTTTTAATGCAGTATGTGTTACTGTATTATGTATAATAGGTCTGATTCCTTTTGTGTGTGTGTGTGTGTACAGTAATTTTGTTCGCTTGATTTTAAGTCATTAACATACATACTTTTAGATATTTCGAATTTTGGATAATTGGATTTGTTTTAAATATCCGCTTGGATCTGGAATTAAAGAGTACACTATATCGAGGAATGATTGTGTAGAAATGTGTATATAATTGTGTATATAATATTTTCCCATTGTTTTTCCACTTAACCTTTTATTACTTTCAAAGGACGATAGGAGAGAAAAAAAATATCTTAAATTAAAAATCGAGATTTCAGTGGATTTACACGTTTCATGGTCTCTTAGCCGATAGTTATTTTGGGGTTCTTTTTATAAGGTGACAACAAACCTAAAAAATCGGAAAGTGTCAGGGAATTTAAGAAAACAGAGAAAAGTCAGAGAATTCTGCTAAGAGTCAGGGAATTTCGATTTTGCAAATTTTAAGACTACTTCAAATATGGTTGAGTATTTTTGAACGATGAACTCTATAATTTATTAAGTTCAAGAAATCATTTAGCCAGAATAAAAGAAAGTTGGAACGCTTTCAAAATTTTAACTGGAAACCCGATCAGAAAAAAAAAAAAAAAAAAAAACATTAAGAAGAAGTGCCCACAGATGGTAGATCAACATTAAGAGGGATCTGACAGAAATAGGAATACAAAGTAGAAACTCAATCTATTTGGCTAAGAACAGGTCATTGGAGAGCTTTTGTCAATACAGCAGTGAACCTTCTATAGGCCATAGATTTATATAAATCAGTATTTCGTCAACAACTCTTTATTTTTTTTTTTAAAAAAAAAAGTTTTTCTTTTCTTCGGACGATTTTTTTCAATGATGATTTAGGCAATTGTGTCCATATTTCATAAACAATCCTACAATATGATATAACTTATTTCTGATGAAAAAATCCAGAAGGGTTAGTTTACTCTCGAGAATGAGGTTTTTTCGGACATTTTCTGGAAAACTGTTTAGGCATTTTTCTTTATTTTTTTGTAAATTTAACTAGCTAACAAACAATGTGGCTTAATTTCTTATGAAAAAAAAATCTATAAGAGGATAAATTACTTTGGGGGCGGGGTATTTTCCTCGTAAACGACTCAGGCGATTTTGAATATTTTTTCTTCGAAGTTTTCTTAATAAATATACTCCATGGTTCTGGATAATCACAATAACATTTTAAAACACATTTTTCTGACCAGATCAAAATGAATTATTTAATAATTATACGATTTTTGTTACAGTTTCAAGGACCTAACGTCCTCCTCATCAGACCTGATCTTCTTCATCATCAGGTCTGATGAAGAGGACGTTAGGTCCTTGAAACTGTAACAAAAATCGTATAATTATTAAATAATTCATTTTGTTCTGGTCAGAAAAATGTGTTTTAAAAAGTTTTCTTAGAAAACTTATTTGAATTTTGTTCATACTATATAAATATATATTTTTCATTAATTGCAGTATGACAGAGTTTAATTGAAGAAATGGGAGCGAAAAAGGCTATGATGGTGACCCATACCTTTAAACTTTCAACTGTGCTATGAATAATTGCTGATATTCGGGGGCACAGTAGCTCAGTGGTAGAGCGCTTACCTCTGGTTCGATCTCCGACCAAGTAAATGTGGTGGACAGCATTGTGTCGGTGGGTTTTCTCGGACTCGTGGGTTTACTCCCGTTTTCTGCCACGTTCTCACTCCACCGATTTTTCCATAGTCCCTCACACTTGCTTTAATCATCCGTCTTCATTAGCCTAATTGACATAGTCGTGGTACTTTAAACTGAAAGCTTTATTTCATTTTCAATTGCTTTGCGTAAGTACGGAAAGTTTTATAGACCGATCATGTTCGTCGATCTGTCTGTTCACAGGTATCAGGACAAAGACGGTAAAATTATATTTTTTTAGAATCGATTTAGCGTTCCAGTTCTCCCATAACCCTCTATTCAAACCGCAAGAACCAGTTGACAATTTCCGGTTGCAACATTGATTACCAAAGAACCGAAATGGTAATACGTTGGCAAAACAGTTAGGAGAGCAAACTAGAGAGCACAAAAACGACCGATTTTTTTTTTTTTAATTGTTGCCGTGATCACTGCGACACACCTGTGCTGGATGATTAACATGAATTAAATTTAGAAAGGATTTGCCCAATTTAATGACAAACACACGCAAGAAGACATCATAGTAACATGACATAAGTGGACATTTGCACAACAAAACATACCTTTAATAAGCTATATGGTACTCCCGAATTATTACAACTGTTACACGTATGTTTGACATTGATTATGTCGATGGGACGTTTCCCCGGCCCTCCCATATAATCATTTCCAACTGTTCTAAAGTTGCAGCTGGTGTTGGTCTAGCAGCAGTAGTCTGCCAGGTGTGTTCCAGAAGTGCTCAGTACGATTTAGGTCTGTACAAGACACTGGCCATACCATTCCGTCGATATCCTCTGCCTGCAACATCATATCTACCGTACGTGTTTAGTCAGGTTGGGCATTATTGTCCATATAAATGAAATGACTGCCAGTTGCTGAAGTCATAGGAACAAAGCGAGGCCTGAGGATCTCATTTTTGTACCACTGAGATTTTTAAGAATTCCATTCCAGATGTTATGGCAGACCTGTGCGTCGTCCTTCACTGATTCCTCCCTACTACAGCATCACTCGAGTACCTCTATATTGTGATACTTGCTGCACATGGGATTATAATTTTGCGATCCTTCTTCTCTAGATGAGAATGCATCGATTGCCTGACTGTTAGCTGAAACGTGATTCATCCGAGAACAGGACAGTGCTCCATTCACTACGTTTAGCATCCCATTTCAGTGACACTCGACATCCTGTTGCCAGTACAAACCTACGCTTCAAGTTAGTTGCAGTAGTTTGCACCTGTTTCTCCGAGCCGATAAAACTAACAAGTAACACTTCGCTCTTTTGAATCCGGAATGCAACACATCCTGAAAGAGCCAGTACAAACTAAAATGCTATGGACTTCCAGCATGAGTCAGCAATGGGTTCGGGAGTTTTGGGCCTGTAAAGTTAACATAGGGATCCATAGGAAATACGTCTTAAGCATTTCCCTGACGTCCTAATTAAGTGACATTCAGCAGGTGTCTTTACTAAAAGAACAATACAGTCAAACTACTAATGTTTAGATCAGTAGTTATGTATAGCTCCTGTTAGCGCATGTAACGGTCGAAAATGTATTACTAAGGTCTCGTAATTTTGGAAATGAAGTTGTGTGTGGTTTGATAAGAAAAATTAAGTTGAAGTAAAGTAGTTGGATTAAGTAAATTTAGCAATAGAGGGCCACCTTGAATCCACGTATACACAAGAGGTATCGTTGATTGTGATATAGTGTATAACAATCTCAGATTTAAAAGAGACTTTAATGTGTGTTAGAATGTGTCTACTTTATACTGCAATATAACATTAAAATAATAATAATAATAATAATAATAATAATAATAATAATACACACAAAGGTAGGTGACAAAATAACAGTATTGAATATAATAAGATTTTTGTCAAAAGAAACACTGACCGAAACTTAAAACCCACTGTATTTTAAATTATAATAACTAGCGGTTTCGTATATCTAACATATCCTTCTTCAGACACTGTCAAAAATAAATGAAAAAAAAAAAATGTTAAAATAATCAATCCAAAGCCATGGATAGTCTTGCTATCGAAGTGACTCCAAGATTTTTATTTACGGAATGGAACTTTTACATAAAAATGCAACATGAACCGTGAACTTGTATGAAAAATAACCCGAAAATGTTCTGAAGTATATTTTCAGTAACAAATTTTTGCCTTTTTCTTTCTTTCAGAAAAATAGAAAAGTAATTCCTTGTTATTGGGAGGACCAACCGAGTGGATGCCGTAAGCCTCATTGTCCATTTCGGCATAAAAATACGAAGACTACGCTACCTGCGGATCCAGATAATGCTAAAGATTGTAAGTTGATCAATTAAAAGATTTCTTGCATAAACAAGCTCTCAGTTGCATGGCTGTTTATATAGTGAAATATACTATTTTCAAATGCTTTTTTATAAGCAATATATTTCTCTACAGCGAACAATTGAAGTAACTTTCCATTTCTTTTTAAGTACTTTCCACGATCTTGATTCTGAAAAAGCGAAGTAAACACCTAATTTTCTATAACATTAAGGTCAAATAATAAATCAAGCGATTTATTCTCCTTTTAACTATTTTCTTTCGAAAGATAACTTCAGTTTAACAATATTTATTACAACTGTGCTTATCCAAAAACTATAATTCAACTGTGAACGTTTCGGCAATATATATAAAAAGTGCGGTTTTAAAATTTATTGGCTGATTACATAAGGAATTTCAAGGCACAATTTTAAGTTTTCTCTGCTCAGATTTCAAATATTGTAGGGCAAAAGATATCAAAATCCTCTAGATGTAGTGGTAAGTTTTGTCATTTTTCTTTGACCAATTACATTTAGTAGTGAATGAAATGAAACAGAGGTGAAATCAAAGAGACTTCAAAGAGTGTTTCATTAAGTATCAAGGCAGGTATGGTGGCTCAGTGGTAAAATGCTTACTTCTGGTGCGTGGGGTCCCTGATTCGATACCGGAAGAGACATATTGTTGAAAGAGGCAAGCATTACATGAACTAATGATGTACAGAAGATGATCAACGGGATATATAATTCTACAAGCAACGTTAGTTTTCTGAATGGATCTGAGGATGGCAATAAATATTTGCGGAAACATTCGCAGTTAAATTATAATTTGCATGGTTTTGGATAAATATTGTGTTAACAGATACTGAATATGAATCCTAATTAATCAAGTAGCAATTTCAGTTTAACGATTTTATAATTTTGGTTAGCTCTGCGTTTTAATTTATAATTGATTCGGGCGTTGATAAAAGTAAACTTCGCGGGATCACAGGAAGGACTGTGGCGGTCGAAATGGGTTTTAGATGTGTGATGTGAGGTCAGCACATTAGATCCCATCACCATGATTTCTGACATTCTAAACAGGAGTTCGCTATGTCTTTAAATTATTCCATTGCCTTACAACGCTAAATCAATACTGATAGAACAACAAAGAATTTGAACGTTTCGTTTTTGGCTGTACCCCTTGAGCAACTAATTGTGATTTTATTAGAAGGAAAACGAGAGAGAATAACCGGACTAGAATTATGATCTTGAAGCTTTGCTGGCGTCTACTATTAATCCAATGTTCTCGGGATTGCTGCCAGAGTGAGTGTTGCTGTGCTAAGCTTTCGTTACCATACAGTGACAACATCTTCAGAGCTATGTGTTGGAGTGTGCTGGTCGTACAATTTATACTGTCGTCTTTAAGAATCGCTGTGTTTCTATCGGTTGTTTTTGTTGGCCAATGGCGTGCTTTGATTTTGCTGGTGGAAACTGCTCTCTGATTGGCTGATGGTTCTTTTCGTACTGAGAAGCTGGATCCAGATGTCAGGTAGATGATAACCTTCGTCTCTGTTGATGGATGGCTTGTATGTACGGATGAATAGAGATTCATATATTTTCCTGTCCCAGAACTGTTTGCTTCTCTTTAGTGCTTCAAATTGGTCCCACATGGCCGTATGATTGCATTGTATGCAGTGTTCGGCTATTGCAGATTTTTCAGGTGGTTTAAGTCTGGTGTGTTGCTGGTGTTCTTTCATTCTGTCTTCAATGTTCCTTCTCGTTTCACCTATGTAAGTAGCGTTACATTCACAGGTGATCCTATAGATGCCTGGTGTCTTTAATCCCAGTGAGTCTTTTGCAGTTGGTAGTAAACTCCTGATCTTCGGTGGAGGGCAGTGTACAGTCTTGATGTTGAATTTTTTCAATAGTCTTGCTAGTTGGTTGGACATTTTTCCCATATATGGAATAACTGCAATATTTTCCTTGTCTGCCGTGTTGTCCTCTTTTGTGGTGCAATTTCTGCTACTGTATTTTCTCATGGCTGTCTAGAATTGTTGGAATCGCTGGTAAAACAATAATTATTTACACGTGCATTGCATAACTTTATTAACTACAGTACAGTAGTATTTAATATAAACTATTTGTTGCGCCCGATTCTTCCGCCCGCTGTATACTGTAGACTAAAATTGTACTTAATTAAAAGGTTTCTTTTTTTTTTTAACTTTCGGTTACATATATTAACGCTCAAATCTAAATATGGCTACGGACTTTGTTCTAAAATAAACATAAAGTATGTTCATGTTCAGTATCATCGTTGTCCATTTTAAATTGAAACAATATACGGTACATTAAGTTGCCTTTAAATCGTCTCAGTATATTACTGTAGAAATGACACAAATATTAATGCAAAAATCTACGACTCTTATCCTATTTTGAAATAATTAAGTTGAAAGAAAACTTGCAACTAAATTGTAACAGTAGTTTTTAAATTGGCAAAGTAAAGTACCTGCATGTTAGCAACACCAGTTAGCGTACCTGTTTATTATTTGGAATTAACGTGAGACATAGAATGAAGAACTGAGGGGGTTTCCCTTTTATAATTAGAATATATTAAATACTATAGTGTGTAAGTAAATCTAATATGTTTTGACATGTTTTTCAAAGAACTGTGACCCCTTCGAAAATCCAAGAGAGGGCAGTTGCTCTCATTGCCCCACTGTGCGGGCGACCATGATTAACTAGTATCCTGTAAGTTCATATTGTGTTCTCTGAAGGTGTTGGAGGTAGAGCAATGCAATGATAAAGAAGTCAGAGTGTCCAATTAAAAGTCCCCTATTAGGAGAGGTGAAGTGCCGACCGGGCGTGGTGCCAACCTCCCAAACAGTGTGGACCATTGGTGCGGAGAGTGTGGTGCGTCGTCATAGTATTTAAACTATCTGACGTAGGCAATTATTGCCGCATCTACCGGGGGAGACCAGAGCCTTCCAGCTGGTAATGCCTAATCTATCAAACGGTCTACATTAGTCATTGGTACCGGTAATGTATGGTGTACCTTTACCGTAATAAGAGATAAGACAGATCTTGAAACCCTGTCACCCTTGCTGGGGAAGGAGAGGCAAGCTTCTTTAATACGGTGACTTACACGTATCGTTAGGTGCATGAGAGGTACTCAGTACCTACCATGTTCGTGGTACCTCAGGACGTTAGAGAGTTGACCTGTCTCTTGTTTCTGTGGCTATTTTTGGAAGATCGTACCGAAAGAATGGAAGGCTTCGGCATACCTCCCAAGTGGACAAATAACGCGTGCACGTGGGACTGGAAGGTGCAGGTAGTGCGGCTCAGTAGTAGACTGGTTACCTCTGGTGTGTAGGGTCCGTGGTTCTATCCACGATCAAGTACGTTTGTGGTAAACGACATCGTGTCCTTGAGTTTTTTTTCGTGGTTCTCCCTTTCCATCTGCCATTCTCATTACACCAATTCTTCCATTATCACTCATTTCCCTTAATCATTCATCTCCCTTAGCCTAAAATAGCATAATCGTGGGACATTAAACTTAAAGATTTCATTTTTTTCAACCAGAAGGTATTACTATACACACTCAGGGGCGCTAAGGAGCTATTAAAAATATAGGGTCGAACTTAATGGATTTAACCCATTCTTTAAAAAACGTTCTAAGTATTTCATTGGCAAAGAAAGACCACAGTTAACGCAGCTCCTGATAGTTACGGACCAGCGGACAACGGAAAAGTCACGAAGCATGGTAGATGCTTCAAATCTATATATATATCTAATTAAAAAAAGAAAGGTATTTGCTCATTTAATGAGCCCAATAATTATTTGACACTGCTACCGGTTCCAATAACTGTTGCTCCAGCTTGTAGTAATGTACTCGCCCATTTCTAGCACGATAGTCCTTCTACGCTGAGATAAATACATTGACATTGTAAGGCTAGTCATATCATTTATATTTTTATTTGTCATAACTGCATCCGAGTAATTAAGTCTGTTCTCTTTCTGTTATCGCGAAAAAGAAAGTAAGAATACTAATTAATTTAATGACAGCCTGTGAATATTAAATGGTTTACTTTTCAGAATGGTCATATGAAGGGTACGGGGAAAATACAAGGAATGTCCATGTATGTGCTTTTTCGGGTGCTTTGTCCTATCTGCTGGTGACTCTTGATACTATTTGACTGTGTATCCCATGCATGCGTGAATGTAGAAATGTCCATGTAAAAAGGGGCAATGATTTAACTAACCCTACTCTTTTTATGCGGTTTTCATAAAACGCCGTTTTCTCAAAAATGTATTTTTATGACATTCCTTCTTTTTTCCCCTTACCCTTCATATGTTCGTTAGCATAATAAAGTGGTGGGAGAGCGTGGTGAAGACCTAATTTTTCATGGAGATTCTTCAAAGGCATCAACGAACTCAATACGAACTGGATGTCAGTGTGTGTGTGTGTGTGTGTGTATGTTATTTGCTTTTTTCAATTTTGAGCCCTCCTTCGATAGAGCACCGAAAACTGTCGGAGAAAGTGATGGAACTGTTCGCGTCACTCTTACCGTTCCCAAGCTATTGGCCAAAAAGTTACGATTTCGGGAGATTTTAGGAGGTATATCTCGAGAACCGCAAGTCATAGAGAGATGATATTTTGCGAATTCTTCAATTTTGTGCCCTCCATTTTGAGCACTATAATGATTAATTTCATATTCTTTAAACAGCCGTTTTACATGTTGATTATAAAATTCACCTCCTAAAGCTGTTTGTATGTTAAACACAGACAACTTTTTTTTTTTTTTTTTAATTTTTGTTATTGCTTTTACAATTTCAGGAACTTTCTTTTATTTTTAACGGAACACAATATGCATATCGTGAAAAGATAACAATACAACATAATATATATTTGTAATTATTATTGTTATACTTTGTAATATTTTGCATATCCGCTAAATCCATTTGTAATATTTGTTGTCTTCGCAAAATAACATATCGTAGAACGTTTTAACAGAACTCCATACGAAACATGTGGAAAAAAATAGTACTCAAGGAAATTATAAATGGATAGATATATTATAAGAATTGTTTAATGAGTATAATAATAAAGTACATAGAACAATTAGTATATAGCCTGTAGAAGTTTAAAAAAAAAATCTTTTTAAGTTCGTTCTGGGAATGATCTTGGAGCATTCTCAACTAGCTTTAGTATTAATTTTTGGTTAAGATTCTTCAGAGACAACCTTGTAATCTGCAAATGACGTACACTTAGCTCTTTTAAATAGCATGATTTGTCCACATTGTTAATACATACTCTTAGATTCTGTAAGTTGTGACAAGTACTAACATTTATATTATGTATATTTCAGTAATTCTGCCTGTCGCATCAGGCATGCAAAACATTCCGGAGAGCGATGAAGTGATAAAGCTGAAGGAGGATGTAGGGAGTGATAGCGACTCTAGTAAGATTAATCTGCGAAGAGTGAGCCAAAGTAGTGATGCTGGCTATGCCGGAAGCCCTCCTGTGGATCCAGTGGTTGTGAATTTTGAGGAAGGTATGCGACTGTACTAGTGCTCAAGATTAAGCTTTCATCACGTGTGAAGTTTAGAAAAGAAAATGTTATATCGTTTGTACGTTGTCATAGTATGGTTGAATGTTGTGCTGAGATTCGATCTGAAAGCAGAGTTGTGATATTAGCATGCAGCAAATTGCTGTATATCTGGATAGTTTACAGTCTTCACTTTAAAGTGCAGCTTATTATTTCATCTAAGTTTATATATATACACATTTGTTTGTTTTGTTCAGAAGCAGGAAATGTTCCTTACAGATTGTTTGTTTGTTTTTGTTCTTTTAAGTTTTTATAAACACTAGAAATATCCTTAATTTCTATATTATTACGTTGTTATTATATTCTTAAAACTGTTCAAAGTTTAAAACCTCAAAATAATAATAATATTTATTATTACTATTAAAAAAAAAAAAGAAAAAGAGAGTTTGTATGCTCAATTTCACTTTGTTTACGAAGATTTTGATTCAAAGTTAGTGTGGTTCCTATTGTACAAGTAATGACAAACATATTTATTTATTTTTTTTCTTAGAAGAAATATAATCATTCTAAATTGAATAATACTGAAACTAGTCTTCCAGATTGTCCTTTAAAAGAAAAAAGTATATATTTTAATTACATAAGATTTCATATATTAGCACAATTGTTGTTGGCATGCCTGCGTATGTATGCATGGATACGTGTATGTTCTGAGTTGTGTGTTTCACTTAAACTCTGAAATTAAGAAAAGTAGCTGGGTAATACATATCTAATTTTTTTTCCCCGGAATATGGGTTGATCAAAGATGAGTTTATTTTCTTATTTGTTATCAGTATTTTTCTAATAAATATATTTAAGTGGAATGCTTAGAAGCCGCAAAATGCCTGTCTTGTCTTTTGTCTTCCTAGAAATTTAACAAAATGTTTAAATGTACCGTTGAAAGTATATAAATTTAGAAAACCTATATATAAATAAAACCAGAAAGTATTGTATAATGTAAATTACATGATTAATTCAATGAAAGAGAACAGTGAATTGTGTGATCGTGTATTTGCTTATTTACATTGTATGATGTACAGGCAGTTTCAAAAGTACTGAACCCACTCAGTGCATGTTCTCTTTTCCAGTAACTTCAGAACAAATAGATTAGTACAGTTGTTAGTAACATAGAGAAAATATTTATTTCTCTGCGTTAAAAAAAAAAAAATAGTTTTCAATTTGTTCTGAACTTAACGAAAGAACATACATGTATATATAGGTGGTTATATACTTTTGCTAGTGACTGTACGTATGCATCTGAATGAATGTTTATATTTATGCTTGTGTGGACGTGTGTGCTTCTTGTGTTGAATAAAATACTGAACTGCAAGAATGCATTTACTATTTTTTTTTTTTTTTTTTTTTTTTTGAATACACTGTGGAAAAACTGCAATAGTAAAGTTTTTATATTGAAGCTTCATATGTGTATTGTGACTGTTTACGACTAATAATATAAAACAGGGCTATCTTAAAATCGGCAACAAATCTAGTCAAACAGCACAAAATAAACTCACTAATTTTGCATAACTGTATAATTGGCCTTCCATGGTTATTGTTGTTTGATGCCTCTTTCGCCGTTAACGTAATAGTTATCCTATGCATCCATTAATCACGGCTACCGTCTGGGATATATAACTAAGTCTTTGATTAGAAATAGGCAAATACTGGATCATTGATCTATTACGAAAAAGAAACGCTTGAAACTAAACGCAGAAGCGAATCCACGGGATAAGGAATCAGAAAGGTTTATTCCACTGTTTCGAAAACCTAGGTTCTTGAAAAATTCCGTGTCGTTATAATGATCAACTTGATTAGATGCACCACTAGTTACGCGAGTTTTCTATTAATTGTGATGGAAGTGCTGCTAATTACCGGTTAGCAGTTTCAACCTGAAATTACTAATACAGGCTTTCAACTTCTGGGAATCATGATAGTTTCCGAAATAATTGTACCTTCAACATCTCTTTTCGGGGTTGGTGATCCCAAACACAGTGTATCACCACCACTTAATTTACCTGTGGGATGGGAATCTACAAGAACACGGCTTCACTTTGGAGGCGACTCATCAGTTTTGTTCACCTTTTTTGGCATCTAGAGATGATGTAGAGGGATCAGAAGGTGCTTCCACAGTAACCGTTACGGTTTTCTATAATTTCTCTTCTAATATTGACAATTACCCTCAAATGCTGGATGCTTTATTGATTGTTCATGATTCATTGCAATTTGTCTGGCCAAATTTCTCAGTATTGGTCGCTGCCGATTCTCTTACCCAGTTTCAACTTTTAATGTTACTATGGCTCTTTCATCTAAGCTTGTGGCTAAACTTTCAGCCAATCCAGCTCTAGCTTGATCGTGGAAACACATCGCTACGGCTGGAGACAATAAAAGATTTCTTGAAATCCCGTCCCGTTTTAGGCTTACCAAAAGGTGGTAACGCGAGCACCCTGCTTTACCTACTATTCTGATGAGTCAAGCCGTGATTAATGGATGCAAGGAATAAAACTTTTCGTGGCACAAGGCATTAGATGTTGCATCAATATGATAGAGCAATATACCACCATAATATTTCTTCTTTACAAGTAATGTTTATACAAAACGTATGGATCAGCGATTTTCTATACTGTTTTAAAATCTTTATGCAGAATACCAAATATTCATCTTTCTAATCTTCAACTTTACTGTGTTTCCTTTTTCTATAGATGTGCTTATCAGACTGTTCGTAGTGTGTAAAGTTGAATTGTTTTCTAATATCGATTGAAGATTTGCTACCAGACATATTAACCATCATTAATATAAAATTCATATATCAGCGCTTAAAAGTACTAGCTTAAAATAATCGTTATACTTTTTACATGATATAAATGTCTTTAGTATTCAGTTTCTTATTGTTTCAAGACTGAAAAGAATTTTGATCAAATGGATACAAATACAGTGTGGTACGAAAAATGTTTACAACCTGTAGCACTGTATCCATAACCAAATTATTTTGATTAGGTTATCTATTTTTTTTCCTCATTAAAAAATGAATTAACGTAATCTGATAATACGAGGAACATTTTTATAGAATACATTGCAAAAATTATAATTTTCATGTTGTGGTTCTTTTTCTAAAGCATGGAATTATTGTAGAATGTGTGTTAAAAATAGATAAAAATGATTGTTTGAAAGATATAAATTATAATGCGACAAAATTTTTAATTTTAGCATTCTTTTCTTTCTTTTCTTTTTGTAATGTTTAGGTATGATCTGTCAGTAACTTGTGGTCACAATGATACATTTGAGTACTGTTATACACCGGGTGTATCAAAAGTCCGGGGCCATATGCCAACTCCGTCATTGCGTAATGATTTAAAAGAAAGAAAGAAAAAAAGGAAAACGAAGGTGGTTTGAAACAGGTGGTTTTTACTATAAAATGTATTTTTCCGTTCGCACCAGTTGATTAGGCTCCATACTTGTAAGGCGCCGTATGTTAAATATAAAAGTAACGTTTCCAATTCAGCAGGCAGTTTGCACTAGTTAATTACGCTCCACACAGGTAAGATGCCCTGTATTAAAGGAGAAAGTAACATTTCCAATTCAGCAGGCTGGTTCGAACGAA
This sequence comes from Thermobia domestica, assembly GCF_964235325.1. Taxonomy (NCBI): domain Eukaryota; kingdom Metazoa; phylum Arthropoda; class Insecta; order Zygentoma; family Lepismatidae; genus Thermobia; species Thermobia domestica. The sequence goes on from NC_137467.1 coordinate 50,952,563, forward strand.
ACATAAGGACACGCAACAATGGCACGGAACACGCGCATATTGTTGTGTGTGCGAGAACGTAGAGAACAGCTCCAGTCCGTTTCCCAACAATGCTGTATTGTTGGTATGGTTAGGCCGCAATAGCACAGTGTGCTGAACTGGCATCGTTTCTTTTTCATTTAACATTCGGCGCCTTACGTATGCGGAGTCCAAACGGCTTGTGCTATTGGAAAAATTCCACCATTTTATATTGAAAATCAACTATTTCCAACAACTTTCCTTTTTTTTTTTTTTTTTTTCGTATCCTTGCTCATAATGGAGTTGACCTATGGCCACGGGCTTCTGATACACCCTGTATATAGTTGTATCAAAGGGATTCCGAAGTGGACACGGAAAACGAATTACATACCAAACAAATAGTAGAAATCTTAATAACCACAGTGTTTAAAAAACTACTGTAAATTCTTTCGTTAAGTGTTTGAAGTAGAAAAAAAAGGAAAAAAGTAAACTAACTAACTCCAGATGAGTGGGATAAATTAAAAAATTCTATCCTTTATGGAGTTCACTAGAGATTCCACTGTTACTTTTCTGTTTCTTAATTTTTTGCTTCCCCTCCTTACCTGATGAACATATTAACGACAGTGTTCATAGTATTGTAGCGTGATTTTTTTCTATTTTCACTATTTTTCTGGGAAGTAATTCGTTATATGCAGGTTGTTTCACCTGTAATCGCAACCTAACCTTGCGTTTTCTCCGTAATCACAACCAGTAAATTATCTTTCCCATTGCTTTGATACAAATGTCACCTTTTTTGTCGACCTTCCATTCAGAAGCTGTTAGTTGAACCATTTCTTGTCACTACAACTGCCCATGATGAAAGCCCAGTGTTAACCTTAGAAACACCAAAGTAACTAATCGCTGTGGACTTCAGAGCCCCCCTTCCCCCGTTGGTGTTCATAAGGTTAACAATAAATTGATTCCTGCAGCCGTGAACATTTGATCCTCGAATTTGTTGAGTTACACTTCAGTGATAAATGTTCCTAGTGATATTCCGCTTTAGGTGCCTTTTAGGCTCTCAATAACAAAATCAGTCTACTATGGACCATACACCGTATTTTTGGAAACTGCCAAAAATAGAATTGACGTCAAAGATACGCTCTACGTCTTGACACTTATAATACATCTTGAAATAAAGCGCTTTTCTGTTGGCTTTCGTGATACAAGATCATTGCTTACTTTTCGGTAGCGGGGAACTAGCAAAATTACGAGACTTCAACAGTGCCTCTTTTTATCTGTCCTCCGAGGTTTCAAGTTCTGTTGAGGAGTTCATAAATCGCATATCTAGTTGTTTCGTAACATTGGATCAGAATATTTGCTACGCTCTCATTCTTTCTATTGAAAGGAGAAAAGGAAGGAGTGTTTAGTTTAGTATGTTATAAAAAAAAAAAAAAAAAAAAAAAAAAACCGACTAAATCCGAGAAGCATTTGAGTACAATATAAGGTAGAAAACGAATATTTTTTGTTCGTTTGTTTGGGGGAGGGGGTTCAGTTCATAGACTGCGTACAGCCAATTCTCTATTTCTTGAAGACATTACGCATTCAGCGCTTAATAAAAAGCTTTATATTGACACATTCAAAACAATGAATGACAAACGTAGTAATTTTTTAAAATATAGTTACTTTTCTTATCTTTGCTTTTTTATCATGATACACAAAATTTGTATTACTTCATGCCGTTTCCTACACTGCAAAAAAACTCGATACAAAAGATACAAATTGCTATGCAAACAGCATTATTTAATAATAATAATAATAATAATATAAATAATAATAATAACCGATATACTGTATTAAAAAGTTAGTTTAGTTAGGCCTAACTAAAATTATACAATAAAATTAGCTAAGAAATATGTAAGAAATGACAATAAACTACTTAAAACTTACGCGTATAATATGAAACAAAATAACGAAAACTCAACTGTGACCAAATGTTACATTTTTGCAGTAATGTGAGTACTGTATATACGTCCGGCATCTCAAATTAATGATGCTTGTTTCATATCGATACATTTTCTTGGGCAAAGATCTTTCTTTGTATAATTCTCTTTTGAAAATCGGTTCTGCTGTTTCGGAATAGTGGCATAACATACAGTTACACTTGATTTTGTATGTATTGCAATATGAATTACTAGAAGAGTCCCACTTCAGAATGTCTTTGCTTCAGCTATGTATAATTCTCTGTTAAGGTGTACTAAAAATTTATGCATTCGTTCCAAAGTTACTGACGAAGCAAAACATACCTAAGTAAACATTTTTTTTTTTCTAGCGATCGTTCTTGTTTCTGTGAAATGATAATATACGTTATATTGGTATGTGAGCTCTTTTTTTCATTAGTATTGGAAATTGATTTCGCGAAGAAAATAATCCAAAAGGTCTCAGTATGAAGTTTCAATATTACGATTGCAGGCAGTTAAAATGCGGTAATTTTATTTTATTAATTCTGCTTTTTTTGTTTCGTGAATTCCTTTTTTTTTGTGTGTGTGTCTGTCTTTGGAGATATATCGCAATTTATGAGAGAAAAAAAAAATGATTTGACAGTATAACGAATTACGGTAACTAATAAATAAACTCATTCTTGCAGAGTCAGATAATGAAAGTGTACCGTCAACAACACCAAGTAAGAAGAATAATGGCAAGAAAGTGCACATTAAAACTCTAGAAGAGATCCGATTAGAGAAAATCCAGGAAGAATCGGCTGCTTACTACAGATACGACGGGAGTTCGACAGAGGAATCGCCGCTGAGTAGTGACAGCCCGACTGACTCAATCATTGTTACGACAAAAAATAGTGATGTTTGGAGTAGACTTGGCGATGAGTGTGGGGATTTAAGAAAAGTGCTTATTACGAAGAAGAGTAAGCAGAAAAACGAAGACAGTAATAACAGTGGGGTGGAAACAGGTAATAAAAAAGCCAGTCGAATAGTGAAGCTTTCAGGTGCTGAAGATAAGAATTTGGATTTTCACATCAAAAGTTTGGACGAAATACGTAAAGAGAAACTAAAAGCTAGGGATAAACAAGAAGAGTTTAGTGAGGTGGAACAAACTGAATCTGTGAAAGAGACTGTTAGTGAAAATAATCATGAAAATATGTTGAAATCGGAGTCAGTTATCGAACGAAGGGTTCGTGGCATTCGAGGTCCAATAGCACGTGTGCCTCCTTTACGTAGACAGTGTGATATGAAGTCAGAAATCGATTCTACTAATAATGATGTTGATGATATTCAAGTGAAAACATTGGAAGAAATTCGTGCTGAAAAAGAAACAATGAAAATGAAATCGACTGAAAATGGCGTGAATAGTAATGCACGGAGAAAAAGGGCTCATTCGCCAATTGTTTTTGATTTGGCTTCAAAAGCAAAAGTACAATGTAAAAGTGATTCTGAGAACGAAAATGCGCGTAACGCACTAAGTACAAAACAGGAGCAATGTCTCTTAAAAGATAAGGACGAAAGTGAATTGGATTCCGGAAAAGCACCACGGTTGAAGAGAACCAAAAGCGTAGAAGTGAATGAGAATAACAAAACGAGTTCTCCGTTAGTAAGGAGATTAAAAAGGTTCGCGAAACATTTATTTGCTGAAGAAAATGAACAGTCGGTATCGGATAATAGTAATGCTGATACACAAAGTTGTTCTAATCAGACGTCCAACAACAAGAGAAATGTTGACAGCGAAATAAGTTCGTCGAAATATAGTGGAGAAGATCGCTCAGAGAATGAAAAGAAACTAGATGACGGTAAACTATCTGTGATAAATGTGATCTCAACCAATGATAATAATAATAAAACAAACTCGTCCATGCCGAGGAAAAGGAGATTTGTTTCTAATCGTAATGAAATTACTAGCAGTACTAGTAATATTGAGAATAGTGATAACGAAGTTTCGTTACCTTACCAGAACAGAAAAGTTCGATTAAAAAGACGGCGTAACAATGAAGAAGTTAGTAGTAGTACAGGTAGTTTAGCAATAGATTCAACTAGTACCTCAGACCCGAGCCAATCTGAAAGGTTACCCAGTCAGAACGATAGTGTAGTAGTAAGTAGTAATACTGATGAATCTGAAGCATCAAAAGTAACATCTAATCCTTCCATAGATAGACTTCAGACTTCTATAGATACAGAAAACTCTAGTATTGAGTCTCCTGTAGTAAATGTAGTGTCTAGTAGAACGAGCAGTCAGGTAAGTACACCAAAGACTGCAGATTCAAATGTACCTCTTAGTAAGAATTCTCCATCCTCTCATATTGAGATCGAGGACGATTTGTTATTTGTGATACAAGATGAACTTCCTACTTCTGAACATGTCGAAACTGAAGATAGTGTGCTTCAAGATATTGACGAATTGTTAAATGACTGAAGATTGATAGATCTCAGTAACTTTTATTAAAAAATAGAAAATTTCAAATGTTAAATATTTATATATTTTTCGTACAAAAGAAAAATGTTGTTACTTAATGATAAGTACTTCAGCAGTGGCAAACTGTTAGTTTTTGTTATTTGATTTTGGTATTATTGCTGTGAATCAAAGAGGACGAATGTTCAAAGAGAGAAAACAAGTGTGTAAATTTAGTTACAATTAGATTAATTTTAGATCAAATCTTTCTTGTTAATAATAATAATTATTATTAAATAATCGTATGCCCATTCTGTAGTAATTGTGCAAGAGTATCCTAAGTATGAGTATAAACAACAATTAAGTTTAAAATATTGAGAGATATATTTTGTTAATGCATTTAGTAATGAGAATATGACAGTTTCTCTTTTGAGTTGAGAATTGAGTGAATGAGCTGAGTACGAAAAGAAAAGAAGAATAATTTCTAGTTTAAGGGAAATTGGATTTTTTTTGAGTACATGTTACAGGTTAGATTGAAAAATAAGTTCTTATTATCATGTGAAGGATTTTTGTTGTTACTCACAGGTTCGAGTGAATTTTCTGTAAGAACTTAAGTAATTTTTCTGTAGAAAGAAAAAATGAAAACATCACATCTTAGCAGTATTTGTGTGTGTGGTAAAACAGAAAAAAAAACTACATTGTATATGAATTGCTAAGGAAAAGAAGAAAAATGCACTACCTTAAAACTCTGTTTAAATTTGATACAAATCCCCCGAAACCCTTGTTACGTTAATTGTGTGTCAGTACTGTTGATAACGTGTATATTGTGAAGGGGGCCGCGGTGGCTCAATGGTAGAACGTTCACCTCTGATACATGAGGTTCTTGGTTCGATCCCAGCTCGAGCAAAGTGAACTTTGTGGTGGACAAACACCATATGCGTGGGTTTTCGTGGGGTTCTGCAGTTTCCTCCCACTTTCTGCATTCCACTATTTCATTTATTTCATCATCACATCTCCTTTAGCATAGCCGGCATAACCGTAGAACTATTTTTTCAATATTGTGAAGTTTTGTGTGATTTCATTTATTTTTTCAATATTGTGAAGTTTTCATGGATATAAACCTTTGTTTGTTTGTTTTTCGATCTCAAACATATAAATAATGCAGTATCTGACATCGACAAGTATGTTCTAAAGAGGTGCTATAACTCAAATTAAAATGAGATGAAATCTTTCAGTTTATTGTCTCAAGTTTATGCTGTTTAGGTCATGATGATGGTAGAATTGGTGGAATGAGAATGTGGAAGAACATAGAATGAAAATGTGCGGGGCCCGAGTACCCCGAGAAAACCCACGGACAGATGTTGTCCACCACATGTTGTAACTCAACAACAGAAAGATCCAGAAGAACGAAGTCCAGGTTTTCGCACTTTAAAGTAATTTTAAATATAAATCTGACAATACAGTTTTCAGAAACCGTTTTTACTATATGAAATGAAGTACTAATAACAGTGGAAAAAATCGTCAAAGAACACTGCTATAGGTGAAGAGCATATTCAAACGCGTACTTTAATTCGCTCTTGTGTAAAAGTTTAGAAATATTACTTGACACGTTCTTCCCTGGACCTTTCAATTTTAAGATATACGCTTCAAGTCCATGTACAGTGACTATATAAGGGACTAAAATCAGCTCACTCAACAATCTGTTAGCATCTATTTACAATAGTTCATTTAGGAATAAACCATCTCTATCTGATAGCTTCTGTCTTGAATGAACACCCCGGATTTTATAAATATCTATTGTGAAACTATTATTTTGGTATGAGAACTTTGCCTCCTTGTGTTAGAGGCAATACTCCCTAAAGCATAAAATGTGATGACAGGTGAAGTCGAGATCTAAGAGGTTGCAGATTACAGTGCATGTGTAGGGTCTGACAATTTTAAAATTGAAATTCTGACTAGATTGGTTATTTCACGTACAACCCTTTATTACCCATTTTAACTATAACTCAAAGATTTTATTTACAACAGTTTGTTATGAAACATACCACTCCTAGTTTTTGAAAATTAGATTTTCTGTTTTTCAAATGATTTCCGCAATATTTTCTATTGTTTGAAAGATACGCGGTTTTTCTGGAGGTCTTTTCTTCAGGGAAAGTTCGTAACCTACAACAATATTGTGTTGCTATTTGGAACACAGTAATTCCGATAAATGTTGAATTGCCAGCGAAATGCACACTCAAGGACAAGAACTGACTTCTTTTTCTTAAATGAATAATAATAATAATAATAAAAACATGATGAATGCTCAGTGTTCTGCTGACCAACACTTCATGGCAAGTGAAATGAGTTAAGCCGGTTACAATGTGACGATCAACCTCAACACTCACGTTTGTGGAGTATTATAGTACTCGCGCCGAGTCATGAAGCTTGGGCTCTAAACCAATCATAGAAATATTTTGCGTGAGCTCCGACATATCGGAAAACTTCGGTACAATTCGTGGAGCCGCTTCCCGAGCGCACTCTTGGGGAAACGTCAAACAGCTGAAATTCACCAACAATGTTGCCAAACTTTGAAGACATAGTAAATGAGTATTTAAAATTTACCAATAATAACACTGCACAACAATAACCACTGTAACAATTATTCTAAAACAGTAACAATAACACGAATAGTAACAACGAAAACATAACGCAAGAAAAAAAAAAACGATTCACAAAACGGAACTTGGCCCCAATCCGACAACACTGTACTCTAGAGAGATGTCTTCCGTGTAGCAGGAGAGAAGACACTGACAAAATTTTATGGGTGGGGGTTGACGGCCGGAACACACCCTCGCGTTCTATTGGGTGGTGAAATTGGTAGATCTGGGTCAAGCTTCACGACTCGGCGTGAATACTATAATTTGAAAAAAATAAATAAATAAAAAGCAAAGCTTTCAGTTTCGCCAGTCGTGAATACGGCTATCAGATATGGAAAATACAGCTGAAAAGAATGTAATTTTTAGAATGTAGGTGTGGTGTTTTTAAGTTTTGACACTTTTATTTGAATTGGGAAATAAAATATCATATGTGAAATACTCAGTCTGGTCACAATTTCGATTTGAAAACCGTTAGTTTTTTTTTTTTTTTTTTTTTTCTGCTGGACCCGTATAAACAAACCCTGTGCGCAAGATGAGGCAACATACTAGTTTTGTGTGAAAGATGTAGACATAGGAGGTAAATGCAATGACAGAAACTTGAAACAAAAAGCATTTTTCCTTTTTTAATACCTTGTACATATGCTGGCGTTTAAAAGCCCAAAACGCCATACTTTGAACAGTTTATGACTGCCAATGGTTTTCTGTGCTCGGTTGCCACTCAGGTGGAGCCTATATGTAGTCCTTATCATTACTAGTCCAAGGAGCAACAATGGGGCATACGAAAGCATCCCCATACTTTTCAAAATATGGTATTTTTTAGCTTTAAAACGTTAACATATCAACGTTATATGAAGTACTTATTTTCCTTTTGGATTTGTGTAACTGCAATGACCTGCTATGTTTGTATTTTTCAAACAAAACTGATATGTTACCTCTACTTCCTCACTTTTGTTTCTATTATGCAATATTTTATCAATTTTTTCAGTTTTAAGAATTAGACACATTATCTGCAGTATGTCCCAGATCCCGATTCAACTGTTATCAAATATTATACTTTAAACAGCATCCGCCTTATGCAGAGTCGTTTTGAAATGATTAGCGTCATATTAAGGGCCTGACTATTGCAGGAAGCATATGTTAGTCTAACTTTTTAGTATGACACTAATCACGAGTCAGGACGACTCTGCATTGGCCCCAGTATGTCTGACACGGCCTCGAAATTCACAATAGAATGCTCACAAAAATTTGAAGTACTATAGAAGGCTTTTGATCGGTGGTGTATATATTGATTTATAGTAGTATTTTAACTTCAGGGTCAAATTCTGTCTACAAGCAAGTAATTGTAGTTGAGCTGTATCTCGTGATAGACGTGAAATTACCGTAAGTACAAGGACAGTGAAAAAAGAATGGGGATTCAAATGATGCAGCATTTGGTTTCGTAAATTTTCATGAAAATCGCGTATATTTCAGTGGTATATATGAATTATGTTTCCCTCACATTGGTAAGATCTAACAATTTTGTAATGTCTTTGCTGGTATCAACAGTTGCATAATTTAAATATTTTAAAATTAGTCTTTTTGATCCGGATATATATATATATATATATATATATATATATATATATATATATATATATATTTTAAGATAAATATGTCGTCTTAAAAGGACACCGTACAAAAAGCTTTGCATTTCCTCGTCCGATTTGACTGATTTTGGATATGTTGTAGCGGAGGAACCCCCGGTCAAGAGGCCACCAAAGCTCTCACCATATAAACAGCATTGCATTTCCTCGTCTGTCCGATTTGGGAGATTTTTGGATATGTTGTGGCTGAGGACCTCTCGGGAAATTGTTTATATGGGGTGAACTCCCTATGACCAACTTTATAACCTCCAAAGGTCACACAATGGGTGTTGGTACAACTGTTTCAAACTTGGCATACAAAAAATAGTTGGGTTACAATGGGCTACGGCAAATGAGGATAGTTCACGTTATGGTGTGACAGTTGGTGACTTCTGGAGGTCACAGGGTTGATCATAGGAAGTTGGCCCCTTATAAACAATTGACCAGGCGGTCCCCAGTTACAACATACCCAGAAATTACCCAAATCGGACAGACGAGGAAATGCAATGCTTTTTGTACGGTGTCCTTTAATAAAATTAACGGAACATTGAAGACTATCATATTTACTAAATATACTTTACACTTAAACTCACTCATCACTCTATGGCCTATGGAGCCTGGAGGTTCAATGCCGCGTTCACAAAAGCTCTCCACTGACTTCTATTTTTAGCCAACTGGATCCAGTTTCTACTTTGTATTCCTACTTCAGCGAGATCCATCTTAATGTTATTTTCTCATCTGTGCCTAGGTCTTCCTAATGGTCGTTTTCTGATTGGATTTCCAGTTAAAACTTTGAAAGAGGCCCTACTTTCTTCCATTCTGATTACATAACCTACACACCTGAACCTCCTAGATTTGATTACCCTAACAATCTTCGGTAAACGATATAAATTGTATAGTTCCTCGTTATGAAGTACTTTATTCTTCACTGTTCCTTTCCTTTTAGATTGACATATTTTAGCTATACTACATTTGAAAGAGCTCTGTGGACTCCTCTCCATAATTACCAAATTACAGAAAAAAAGAATGATTGATCTCGAAATGTTGGTCTTTGTACTAGTCCAGCACTATACAATACTACGAAACAAAGAAGTCAGTGTCTTTGAAATATTGCTGATCACTACGAACTTGTTCACCAATCATATAATGTGCAGTTAAATGACGGTGACTATCATAATACAGTAAATACTGCAACATAACAATATTTTGTGTTAAATTCTATTATTCATTTTTGGTTGTTACAGTGCACGGGCGCTAAATGGAAGAAACGTATATATGTCGAATGTTCTAAAATTCGTGCCCGTGCTCGGCGCAAGGTGATGTTAAGAGGGAAAACAAGAAAACAAAAACAATGTTAAGTTCCGGAGGGTAGTGGCGCCAGACATGCGGTCGGTATATAAATTGTTCCAACTAACTTAAAGATTGTATCAAATTAAAAAAAGTCTAAAAGTAAAATTGTTTAAAATGAATGGGTAAAAAGTGACAGTTGAACACTTATGGCAGCCATCTTTAATTATAAATTTTTTTTTGTCAATCCAGCAACGATTCAAACTATTATATATAAAATCAATAATTGTCAAGAAAAAAAACAGAGAAGTGGTATTGATTTCAATGTCGTTTGTACCAACGAGAAATAACACCAAAGGTGCAGAGACACACACAATAATATATAGCATTTAACGAAAATAATATTTAACTAAGTTACTGTCGATCTATATGGCTTCCCACATTTATTCATAGCCTAATTGGTCACCAGCTTCGGTCTTAGTGAAACCACAATTCTTACTAAACAGTTATTTTTTTTGTCTGTATGGTGTATTTAACTTAACGTCCCCTTGTTACAATATTCGCAATGTTTGTAATTACGAATAGTTTATTTCTGTAAGTAGCTTGCGCCCTCTTGCTTCCTCCTTACACTCCCCAGGTTAAGAATCACATGACTTTGAGATTTCAAAATGTATAACAAAAATAAACGAAATATTACATTTGTAAAGAAACACGCTTCTTTGCGATTTTATATCACGGTAGAAAATAATAATAAAACAGTGGACACCTAATATTATAGAGTAATAATAATTAGTGCCTAATATTTTGTTTGCATTTTATATATACAACTTGTGTAATATGATTTGCTAATCAAATTTGAAAGGAAAGAGTTGCAAAAGGCTTGAACAAAGAACGCTGTTAAGTCCCCTGGTTGTCAGAGACGCACAAAGAAAACTTAAGAACTTTACCTCCTTCAGGATTTGAACACAGAGACAGTTCATTAAAACTTGCTCACTTACACCGGATAACTATATTTTATGCTCTATGAAAGCTGTTGATAACGTTTGTAGCGCTTTACCGCTGTACACTATCTTTTGTTTTACTATCAAATAGATTGAGTTTGTGACAATAATTGGTAGTTACAGCTCTTCCAATGCATGTAGACGTTCATCCTATTTGACATAAGTTATGACATGAAATAAAATGTGAGTTGTGCAATAAAGTTGAATTGATTCTAAGGGCCTTATGCAGAGCCGTTTAGACATTTGATTAGCCTCATACTAAAGGCCTGACTACTGCAGGAAACGTTAGTCGAACTCTTTAGTATGGCACTAATCATGCATCAGAACGACGCTGCATAAGGCCCTAAATGTCTTCCTAGTTATAAAAGCGGAAATCTCTCCCATATAAATTCACTTGAATGAAATAGTGTACTCATTTTAAAGAGTCAAAGTGAATTTGAGAGCACATTGGAACAAGAGAAGAATGGTAAAAGTTCCACTACGATCGAGAATAGAACCTCGCGCCTTCAACTGGAGATTTTGATACAAAATACATATGCTTTCTTGATAGATAAAGAAGTACTGTTGTTGCTGGAATAGCAATTGGTGAACGGTAAGTCGATATATTTGCATTTTAACATAAATGGCTTGTTTCTATAATGGTGATGATCAGTCTTGGGAAGTAACGTAACGCAAGTAACGCGTTACTTGTAACGCGTTACTTTTTAAGTAACGTTTGCTAGTAACGCGTTACATTTTTTCCAAAGTAACTGTAACGGTAACGCGTTACAAATTTTTAAGTAACGTACCTAGTTTGCGTTACTTTTTCGCGTTACATTTCGGGTGAGTAACTACAATATATGTATATTTTTTTCGGAAACAAATGTTTCTTTCTTGTAAGTGAATTTCTCAGAATGGAACAATGGAGCATGAACGATGTCAGTGACCTACAATTCCTGCACTGTTCGCCTTTTCCCGTTTCGCCTTATGACCTCTAGCAATGAAATTAGCATGTCAAACCTGTTATAATTTTTCATCTTAATACAAGGCGGAACGGGAAATCTCGATGTGCATTTTCCCGTTTCGCCTTACGAACTTTACGTTGGTAGGCTTGCAAATACATTCATAGATACAATTTGATTTGTTTATTTACATAACAAAATATAGTGCCACTTGCTGCTTTTGGAAGATGAGGACACTTTCAGGGAAATCACGTGTATTGATTGCAAGCACCTGGAAGATTTTGTCTTAGATTTTGACAGCTCCAAATCAATACATTCAGTGAGTGAACTACGAGTGCAATGGTACTGGTAGTCTATTTTACTTTGAATGGTGTTGTTTTTATAAAGATGGAGAACGAAAAGATTTTATCGTCCGAACATTTGAAAGAAAACTTTTTCTTAAAAGCTGAAGATGATGGTGAAAAGCAGTGGCGTATTTACGGGTGGGACTTCCGGACTTAAGCCCCCCCCCCCCGAAATCTTACTTACTATAGTAAAGTATATAAAATATCTTGCAGAATTTTCACATTTTCAGGCAAAGCCCCACCGAAACAAAATCGTAAGTACGCCACAGCTGAACAGAATTTAAAAGAAAAGTGGTGTCCCGGCGGGAAATATTTACCAACAATTAGGGTGCCATAATGAACGACATTCAGTAAGGATTTAATATGAATAAACGGTGTTCTGATGAGCAGGCCTACTTTATTGATGTAATGTTGATGGTATGTAATATTAGGGTTCTTTTAGATCAGTTTGCATATCCTAAAGTCCCGTTGATTATAGAGTTTGAAACAACTAGCTTTAAAAAGCATGTATCAATTTTAGAGTTATTGGCAATTTTGATTCACCCCCAGTTCATGTGTTCTCATTTTGTCAGTTGTAATGTAATGTTTCTCTATATTGTGTATTTTTAATTTTACATAGCAACATTGTTATTATTATATAATTAGTTTAGCAGAATAATAATAAGCAACCATTTTTTCTAACGCATAGGGATGGGCACGAGTCAAGCTAAAACTCGACTCGAATCCAAGTCGAGTTTCGAGTCGAGTCAAAAGTAATATTCTCGAGTCGAGTTCCGAACCGATTCACTGTTTTTGGCGTCGAGTTTCGAGTTTGATAAGCGGCTCGCTCGTTTTAACTCGTTTTGAAATCATGGGCTGATTACACTGGAAAGCGAAAGCCATGAGAAATGTAAGCTAAACAGTAATATGGAATACTCTTAGTGTTGCTTACGAGAGGGGACACTGCTCGCATCTCGTCTCGTCTCGATAGCGAGACTACAAGAATTTTTTTATAACAAGCTTAGCTCGGACCGGCTTAACTAAGCCGATGGTTCGAGCCGGCTCACTTGGGGTGAACCATCGGCTCGAGCTGGCTTGGTTGGGATAAGCCATCTGCTCGGTTCGACTCAATTGAGCGAAGGGCTCTAGCCGACTCGGTTGGGTGAGTTGTTGGCTCAGCTCACTTCTCGGTTTGAGTCGATAGTGAATGAGCTGTGAGCCGATCTGCTCGAGTCGTTGACAATTCTAAACCCGGGCCGAGCAGTTTTGAAGATATTTGGCCAGTGCCCTATAACTTTTAACAAGGTTTGGCTCGAGCCCGAATACTCAACCTAGACCCTCAACCCAAATTCACAAGCTGGTGAACAATGTCCTTTACTCCTAGACTTCACGACTTCCGAGGTTGGCAATCAACTACTTTTTCAGTATTCATATATAAACCGCCTATCTTTCATGTTTATACACAGTGTTGTTATAATAATAATAATAATAATAATAATAATAATAATAATAATAATAATAATAATAATAATAATAATAATAATAATAATAATAGAAGAAGAAGAAAAAGAAGTTGTAGTAGTAGTAGTACCATTGATAATAATTATATTGTCTATGTAAGATGCTTGAAGAGAGTACTCGAAACTATACACCAGATTTGACTCGACTCGACTCGAAATTCGACCCGAATTCAAGTCGAGTTGGAGGAAACTTTTTCAAGCCGAGTTCTCGGGTCGAGTTCAAAGATGTCTGTTTCTAGTCGAATCTAGTTTCAAAGAAAATTTGCTCGAATTCACTCGTGCCCATCCCTACGAATAACGCAGTATGGCATTTTAGTCAATGTTACATTACATTAAAATGTTGATATAGTTGTCAAGTAAAAATTTGTCCTTGCATTTACATAAATCGATTCAGAACGTGCAATAATAATAATAATAATAATAATAATAATAATAATAATAATAATAATAATAATAATAATAATAATGGGGTAGTAATAGCAGCACGGAAAACTGAAGTAATAAGATTTTTTCCACATATTCAAAGTTTCGGATCTAAAAGTAACGCGTTACTTTCGAAGTAAAGTAACAGTTGCTTTTTTGAGGCAAGTAACGCGTTACTAACGCGTTACATTTTAAGAAAAAGTAAAGTAACTTGTAACGCGTTACATTTTTACAAGTAACTTACCCAACACTGGTGATGATACATCGTACTATTTTACTATAAAAACAAAAGAACTTAAATTACGTTCAACATGCCGCTTCTAATTGTTACTAATAGAAGTAATGTAGTTTTTAAGTTTTTTTTTAAAAGAAAAGAAAAAAACGAAACAGTGATTCAATAATAATAATATCAAAGCAACTTATTTGTTTTCAGCAGTGTGTTACATTATTTTAATTTGACGCATGTTTTTCATTTTTTTTATATGGTATGTATTTTCTCGTTTCTTTTTTAAAAAAAAACTCAGGCGGACGAGAAATAAAAAGCGTTGTAAATAATACTAATACTAATAATAAAGTAAAGTAATCTTACCACTTAATTTATTCCCAGAGGTAAGAAAACAGAAAAAGCCCATTCCGTACCGGTCTGCGTCAAAGAAACGCAAAATTTACATTTAGTTTGGAATAACCGACATTACAGGGTCTTATGCAGAGACGTTTTGAAGCATGATTAGTGCCATACTAAAGAGTTCGACTAACATATATTTCATGCAGTAGTCAGGCCTTTAGTATGACGCTAATAATACGTCAAAACGACTCTCCATAAGACGGAATAGAATTATTTATTATTATTATTATACGTTGCCTGCATTACAATTTTTAAATTTTTCAAAGTGTGATACGAAGTGAGGTCCTAAATCTTTTTCCTTGCACGAAATAGAAATACAGTATTTCCCTTAGAACGATAGAATTCCGTCATTCTCTCATTATAGTTGTGGAGCCTCATTATGCAACAGTCTTCGCCAAATATGCAGATTGCAACGAATCGCAAATAATGTAACAAGTAAAGGCGGATTTTCATGTGTCCTTTACCTCCGTGAGTTGCGAGCGATTGTGCTAAACAACCAATGAAATCACGCATCGGAGATGGCGCGCTACACTCGCGTCAGAGTAGAAATTTGTTCAATTCTGACGGAAGTAGCGCGCGTACACTATTGTATTCACTGACTAACATGGCGGAAGTCGCAAACTTTCTATTTTACGCATGCGCATTAGCTAGGGAGTAGTAATTTGGCGCAATACACGCACGGATGTATGAAAACGAAAATAATTTACGGTGAATACGCTACATGTGATGCTTCCGTTCTAACGCGGGCATGAAAATCCGCCTTAAGAAAACTTGTAATGTCGACTATCGCAAATGAAATTTTGTGTTGCGTTTATTCAAACCCATACGGAATGGGGTCTTCTTCACTGTCTTGTTTCGGAAATATGATTAACGTAAGAATTTTGTCAATAGAAAGAGTTTTCCCTTTCTGTCTTTGCTGCTTATAACAACGTGGAGAATATGTTGCTAATGTCCCACAAAATACCAAAAGACCAAATTAAGTACTGTCAGCACTTGTAAATTAATTGGCTGTTTAACTTGAACACAATGAAAGAATCAGATGAATATATGCGCACCAAAAATTCATTGAATTAATCACACATGTCAAAAGGTTAATGAAGAGAAAGTGTAACAGGCTGGAACGCTGCCACCAAACGACATAGCAAGAACAGAATGTTACAGAACTTATCTTTAGAAACTTAACAGAGAAAGAATGAGATTGTAAGTTTTCATTTGTTATTCTAATTGTCACTTTTACTTTCATCATTTACCTATTGCAAAAGTAATTATATTTTTAAAAGGTTTCCTGTAGGGGAGACCGGGGCACATTTGCCAACTTTTTTTTTTTAATTGCATGTGTGGTATTTTATCTTAAACCTATTTAGAGGTAAACTGGATATCATTATAGTCGTTATACATTTATGAAGGAAGTGGAACAGGTATTTTTTCACAAAAGGAATATTGATTTTCACTACCAATAGTTAAGTGTGATCATGTGACATTGGAAAATGTGCGCCGTATGCGGGACAAGTTGGCCAACCTACTAACACTATACAGAGGCAAGTGTTCCAAATACTTCACATGCTAAAACACCGGTAATAAATCGTTGCTTTTACTGAAAATGTACCTTTTGTTTATTGCTTGGACAGTATACAAAGATTACGGTAGGCGTAATCAATAGGGTGGGTCATTTTTCTTCTTTTATTTCGATTGGCCGCGTTGCGGAAAAGTTGCCTCGTGTTAGTAGTAGCCAACATACAAAATTTGGATTTTTTCGGTCAACCCCTTCCTTTGCCTCATTAGACTTGAATATTTTTATAGCTGCGACTATGCAACCCACACGATACTACGAAGGAAATTATGCTGCACAGCTATTTTGGTTTTGATTTTCGATTGGCCGGGTTGTGGAAATGTTGCCTCGTGTTAGTGGTAGTCTACACAGAAAATTTGGATGATTTTTTTTTTATCAACCCCTTCCTTTGCCTCTGGAACTTAAATATTTTTCTAGCTGCGACTATGCAACCCGTACAACACTATGAAGATACTTGTACTGCACAGCTATAACTTTTGGTGGTTTTTCCGATTGAAGCATTCTGAGGCTGAAAATAAAACGCAAAATAAAAGAGATGCGATATTGTTCCTATGTGGTTAGAAATTATAATCAATTAAACGAAAGATTGTATTTTTATGTTTCTATTCATGTTCATATATAGCGTGAAAAATATGTTGTCAACCTTACATTACAGCTTTTTTGACGTATATCGTGAACAATTTCTTTTAGACCCTTTTATATTATAAAGAAAATTTTAATCAAGTAATCTGATATCAGGTAATTTTGAAATCGGCTTGGCAATAATAGAAAATATATACTGTATTTACCTAACATACAAGACTATAATAATAATACGTAAAGCATTATTTTATAAGTCTGAAACATTATAATTTTATACACAGTACAGTGGCCTGGGTCTTTCGCTGCCGGTTTGACCTGACAAAATGGTAGTAAAAGATTTCAGTAGCGATTAGCAACATCTTTTGGATATTTGTCGAGCCGTTTCAGAAGGTTTGTGTCCACCAAACGTTCTGAAGAAAAGCCTGGACCAATTGTCATGTCCCAATGGTTGACAGCTTCTCGCATTCTCCGAAAACACCGAAGAAGCACTTCGTTGACTTGCACAGTATGTCAGCAAAATATTTGCAAAAGTTTGTTTTGAAATAAAGCGAAATTTTCTCAGCAACGGGGAGCGACACTTGTGGCTACGAGCTCGTTCTGCATCCTTTCTTCCAGAGGAATTAAGAAGAATACTGTATATTGTGATTACCTCCAACGCTTACTTTGCCTATCCGGAAAACTTGTTGTTGGCCATGAACACCGACAGGAACCAGGACATCCGAGCTTTAGGATGGAGAAGAATTAAAAAATGTCGACATAGAAAACGATCAAATCTACGTGAATTTGTTGTTCCAAAAGTAAAGTTAGACGCAATTAAATATCATGAGATGATCGATTGATTTTCAACGGACGTCACCGAGCCACCATTAACAAGAGAACTTTTTTCGAGCGAGATAGAAGAAAATATTAGAACGCCACTACAGCTTCTGAGGAAATTAGATGTTTTCCGTGCCATACGCAAGCGGTGAAGAGAATGATAAAAGTAGTTACAGAAGCGTCAACATTAGTGTGTGGAGCGGGTCGAAGAGAATGATTTTATCAAGGCAAAATTAGAATATCGTAGAAAAAATGCAAAGTGGGACTCCCAGCAGGACTATCAAATGTAAATGAGCCAAAAAAAACAGAAGCAAGTGAGTAGACGGGTAGAACTCGATTTGCAGCCACCTCCTCGTGGTGGGTTCTGGGGAATCGGAGTTTATGTGCCAAGACGAGCTAAGAGCTGCAAGGGAAGGTTTATTAACAATTTTTCATGACCTGTATTCATAATGTATTTGAAAACATCAATACAATTTCTTCGTCTAATTGATTATAATTTTTAACCATATAGGAATAATATTGCATCTCAATTTTATCTTGCGTCTTGTTTTCAGCCTCAGAATGTTTCAGTGGGAAAAACAACCAAAAGTTACAGCTGTGAAGTACAATTTTCTTCGTAGTGTTGTTCGGGTTCCATAGTAGCAGCTAAAAAAATATTCAAGTCCCATGAGACAAAGGAAGGGTTGACTAAAAAATCCTAATTTTCTGTTTAGACTACCACTAACACGAGGCAACATTTCCGCAACCCGGCCAATCGAAAATCAAAACCAAAATAGCTGCGCAGCACAATTTTCTTCGTAGTGTCGTGCGGGTTGCATGGCCGCAGCTATAAAAATATTCAAGTCTAATGAGGCAAAGGAAGAGGTTGACCGAAAAAATCCAAATTTTGTGTGTTGACTACCCTAACACGAGGCAACTTTTCGCAACCCGGCCAATCGAAATTCCAAAAATAAAAAGTTTTTTTTTTTCGGCCCACCCTACTAATCAACAAGTTAACAAAAGTCATTGTCTGAATCACAATGAACGCAAACAAAACATTTCCCTTTGTAGATTTCGTGTGCCCAGTTGTTGCATTTTGTGCACCCCACCCACTTTTCCTTTACCTGAGAGTTGGAGAAAGGTTCAAATCAATAAATTCTTAAACAATCTTTATCATCTTCATCACTCGAATTAAAATTTCGTAGACAATAGTCTATGTGGTCAATGGCAAACACGTATTGAGTATTTTTTTGAGGGAGGGATAGGGCCACAACAGCTTTGATATTTCAAGGGGGTTGTTCGGACGTCATTTTTGCAAAAAAAAAAAAAAAAAAAAAAGTGTCAACATAGAATAACATTAGCTTTGTTTACACCCCAACTGGCTGTGTGCCTGGTCAAGAGCTACGCATTTTGTACCATACATTGTTATTTCGCAGATTTGTTTACACAGTAGGCCCTATGTGCCCCGTATGTTGTTGGTAAACCTGCCCCATCGCCATTTTTGAACTTCAACATAACCTTGACGAGTAATGATGTATATTAATTGCAAAACAAAGACAAGACTGTTATAATAAGTATATATTTCACATTTTGATCTTTGCTAAAAAGAATCTTGATTGGTATTTCAGAATTAAAATAAATATTTATACATTACTCAAAATAAAAGACTGCTATATGCTACCACACAAGAACGACTTTTTAAAATCAAATAGCATCACAGTTACTTTTTGTAATTAAAATGAATGGTCTTACTGTAATATGCTGAACGTATTTCAAATGTATTAAAGGTATAATAAATAGGAATACCCAGAACTTTTCATATGGGTATGTGTGAAATTAATTGGAGTTAATCTGTCCTTTTATTACAACATTATTACGTTTTATTGAGTTTCCAGCATTTTGAAAGAAAGGAAAAGTTATTTCAGTTGAAAAAATACAGATAACATTTTAGAATATATGACAATTGCAGGAAAAAAATAATCATATAGGGTATACACTGATATTTCCAATATATACTCCTTTGATTTTGCCCTCGTCAGAATTTTCCTTGCATTTTGATCACTTGGATTTACTTCCCGCCCTCATTACTACAGCCATTTTATACATGAGTTCCGATCTGCATACAAACACTCTAGGAGTCAAGATTTTCGGTGCTGCATTTCCCTAAAAATTTCCTCCTCGCATACAATTTCCTGTCTCCAAAGATTAGGAGGTGTAAGGAATTTATTTTCGGGGGTGTCCGAAAATTTTAGAGGGGTGCTGGGGGTGTAGATAAATCACTGTCGCTTTTAATTTTTATTTACGTATGCTAACATTGAAAAACAATAGGTGTTGATAATGTTTGTTAGTAATCTAGTCTCTTATTGAAAACCTTCAGAAAATTTCAAATATATACACAGCAAAAAATGAGGTGTTGAAATAACACAAAATGACTACCACTTTAGCGTGTTACTTGTGTGTCCATTCAACACCAACCACATCGCCTTCAGAGCATATAAAAAATACCTCGTTACCGGCTGTATTTGCATGTTTTTTTATTCTTTGGTCTGAGGAAAGTTTTGCGAAACATATTTCGCATTTATTGCAAGTAACTAATAACATTCTTTTTTTCTGTAATTTGTCACAATAATATTGTTGTAACCTGTGAATCATCTGACAAGTTACACAGATAGCTGTGCTTCCATCTGTTTTCTTATTCTTGTGTCTTAGCATATATGAACATAAAATGGCAGAACTATTGCCTATGTAACTGTTGGCAGACGATTCACAGGTTTGCAACAATATTATTGTGACCGATTACAGAAAACATAGAACATTACTCGTTACTTGGCATAAATGGCAAAGATATTTCACAAAGTTTTGCTTATATTAAATGATAAATATCAATGCAAATTCTCTTAGGTAGTAACTAGTTATTTCTAATATTCTCGGAAGGCAATGTCTTGGTGCTGAATTAACACACAAGTAACACACTGAAGTGGTAGTCATTTTGTGTTGTGTCAACACCTCATTTTTTACAGTGTAATAAAGCTGGCTGATTTTCGACAACATATTAGCCACACTATTTCCATTTTATTTATTTACTTATTAATACATGAGTGTATCTACGTTCTACACAGAGAAAAATCTGTTCTCCGGACAGCGGTATATTGTACAAATATATGGTATCCTCTTGCTTACTATAGAAATCAGTACGGAGCATACGTTATCCGTATGCTAGATAGGCACTGCCCTTAGATGTTACATCATGCCGTTGCAGGATGTCTGACATCTAACAGTTTTCCGTATATCTCATGCATATACTTATGTTACCTTCATCAGCTATATGTTATATACGTCCATTTGTATGTGAGATTCTGACCGCCTACATTGTTTCATACGGAAAGTACGTATAGATGTAACACTTCTACAGAAAGTATTATAAAACATGCGTTTTCAGTTATACGTCTGCTGTACGTTAAGTCCAAAAACTACAGGAATTACGCATGTAACCTATCTTTTTAAGTACGCCACCTACATTTTTTTTCTCAGTGTAGTAGTTAGAAATAACTTCATTGTTAAAACAATTCGGCTGAATTGTAGCACGTTTTAGTTTAAGGAATCACTACACAAATAGGTCTTTTTACTCCGATGTATATAAAATGCATTGTTTAATAAAATCAGAATGTGTTTATTACAGCAGTTGAAGTTCAATGATTTAATTGAATGTCTGTCTAAAGCCTATTATACATGGTCACAGCTTTCCATCAAATGTTGTATTAAACTTACATTTGACAGTCATTCGGTCAAGTAAGTTGGCTAAAATTTTTACACCCATTATAAAGGATCAAATGCAAAATTTATTTACATTTTTTTCATTCATATAAATGCATTTGTTTAAATTTCCTCATTCAACTGTTACATTTGTTGATAGGTATAGTGTAGAACGCGGTACTCGCTTGATGCAGTTATTAAAAGTAAGCTGTTTAAGCCGTAACGAGTATTTGGAAATATGAATCGTGTATGTGAAACGTGAACGCTCTCCAACCTGTAGTCTTTGGTCTTGCCAGCCTAACTTCAGCCACAATTTTCTCCTAGGTTTCTTTTTATTTGTATTTATTGTAATATTTTGTATGGTTACTGTTATACAAAATAGGGTATTGCTTGTAGGCATCAGTAAGCATTTCAATTGCTTCCCGTGTCCACGTTTAGCGTCACCACACAGTGATTTTCGTTTATTTTCTTTGATGCAATGTTGGTTAGAAATAAAACATGTTTTATTTTAGAACAGTTGTATCAATTATTGTAACCAATCCAAAAGTTGCATACAACTTGGTATCGTACACGCTCAAATTCCACTTTGCTCGAACATTTCATACAATTTTGATGGAATATTTGATTATGTATAACAGGCTTAATACGCAAGCATAATATTCCAAGCATATGAATTAAAACTCATTTAACACTTATGTGTACTCTGTGCGTAATATTTCACTTTGTTGTAATTACCATTGTTGAACATTTGTTTCTCTATTATTGACTATCCAACAACTAATTTTCCATAGCAATAGAATTACAACAATAAAATTATAATTTTAATAGATCGGATGGAAGATGGTGTCCAAGTAGAGAAGTATAAGAGAACTTTGCTCTCATTTATATTACAATTTTAACTTTAAACAATTTTTACTTTAGACAAATTTTAGTTTAATACAATCTTAATAATATTTTAAGTATGCTTGGCTTCGCTTCTCTCTCTGAAATATAACAAAAACAGGGAGAAACAGATCTACTTTTAATCGTCCATTCGTCCATCTTAAACGGACCATTTTGTAAAAACAATTTTCACTTTTAACAATAATTAGCGATATAGTCGACTGGGTTTACTTTGGCCGCGACTTATAATCTTTATTATTACTCTTGTAAATTAACATAAGACAAGCCTATAATAGGGAATCTGTTTGGGATAGAAAGCTGTTTTCTTGTACGTAAGCATTTTTAGAATTTAAATTGTATGTTTTCTATCGCTTGTAAGTATTTATTTACATTCGGTGTCCAAATAACGCACGCATATTCTAATCGGGACCTTACGTACAAATTATAAAGTTTAATGAATGTTGACTCGTTTCTAAACTCTTTACCCATTCTATAGATAAAACCGAGGTTTCTGAATGCAGCGTTGGAGATTGCATCAATGTGATGAGAGAAGGTCAATTTTGAATCAAAAATTACTCCTAAATCTTTAACTGAATTTGGTTTACACAGAGATATGCCATTAATTATATACAGATGATTGATAGGATTTTCTTTCCTTGAGAACGATAAAGACTTGCATTTAGAGATATTCAATGAAAGTTTGTTTTTGGCACACCATTGCTCAACTCCCTGTAAATCCTGCTCGAGTTGTGTGCAGTCATCTATTGTGCTTATTTTAGAATATAATTTGAGATCATCGGCAAACAACAGAAAGTGAGAGTTTTTAACATAGGTTGAAATATCATTAATTACAAGAAGAAATAATAGCGGACCTAAATGGGATCCTTGAGGAACACCTGATAATGTGGTAAATTTCGTGGTAATATATCCCTTGTAAGAGACAGCTTGCTCTCGATTGCACAAGTAGGAAGCGAAGTACTCTATTGCTCGTTTAGAAAAATTGAAAGATACCAATTTCTGTAGTAGCACATCATGGTCAACTCTGTCGAAAGCCTTACTGAAATCCGTATAAATGACGTCCACTTGACCATTGCTCTCTTGCTATGTAATCCGTTATTATTGCTAGATTGGTTGTTGTGGATTTATTCCTTAAAAATCCGTGTTGATGTTCAGATATGACAGGCTTTACATGGTTTAAAATTCTGTTGTATATTATGGTTTCAAGAACTTTTGCAAAGGGAGATAGGATGGCTACGGGTCTGAAGTTCTCTATCTCATTCCTGTTTCCAGATTTAGGAATAGGCCAAATGAGACCTTCTTTCCATTTATTCGGAAATATATTGGTTTTAATGGACATATTAAAGATAATGTGGAGTGGATGCTTGAATATATCTAAACAGCCCTTCACAACATACGGTGGAATGCCATCTATACTACAAGATGTTTTGGGTTTCAGCGCTTTAATAGCCTGCTCAATTTCTTCTAATTCTATTTCCTTTATATGAAAGGTGTCTAATATACTACATTCCGAATTATTTGTTATTAAATAATCTGTGTCGTATTTAGCGGGTACACTACTATATACCGACTGAAAATAATGCGCGAATGCCTGAGAAATTTCTTTGTTATGTTTTAACTCGTTACCATTATATGTTAGAGAATCTGACGAAAGATGCTTGGTTTTACTTTTAATAAAATACCAGAACTGCCGTGGGTCTTTTTCTACAGTAAATTCAGAATGTGAAATAAATGCCTTGTACGCTCTCGAAATTTCTGATTTAATTTCTTTTCGTAGTTCCAGGAACTGTTCCCGATGGTATGCGATATTATTTAGCCCCTCTTTCCACTTTTTACGATGGTAAGATTTCCGTTTGATTTTTTTTATTATATCATAGGTAAACCAGCACGGATAACTGGCATTGACGTGCTTTTTAGCAGGGACGCATCGGCTGAATACGTTATAAATCATTGCGTAGAATTTTGAAACAGTACAATTAACATCATCATTTTGAGAAAGGCAATCCCAAGATAAGCTTGACAATTCTATATATAATTTTGTGAAATCAGCCCTTTTAAAGTTGAAACCAGTTACTTTAGGAACTTGCTTTAATTTAGTAATATGATTAAGCGTTAAAGACACTAGAATTGCTGGGTGATGTCTATCCTCTCGAACAAGTGGATACTCTTTAGAAACAACTACATCTTTGATATTAGAAAGTACTAGGTCTAATGTGCGGCCATTTGTGTTTTGTATGTCGTTGAATGATGATAAATTGTATAAGGACATAAAGTTATACACATCTTTACACTTGGTTGTTGAGGACATAAGATCAAAACAAGAATTTGTAATTTCTGCAATATTAAAATCTCCGATGCAGAGAATTGTGCTTCCTGGTGGACAGTTACTCTCGATAAATTGATAAAACTCTTCGTAAATTTTTAAATTTGAATCCGGTGGAATATAAATGGCACAGACAAATACATCTAAAGAATGTAATACTAATTTAACAAGAACACACACTAGATTTGAATCGCAGGAACTTACATAGTACACATTATATTTTTTAAGAATAGCTATTATTACTCCACCCCCTTTACTCTTGTTAACTAGCTCAAAATTTCTGTCCTGACGGAAAGCACAATATCGATCATCAAATATTTCAGAGTCTGAGTAACTCTGAAATATTGTTCAAAGCCTTGCTCAATATTTAAATTATTGTTCAAAGCCTTTGCATTTTAATAGGCCTTCTCCGAAATAATGCAAGTGAATTGTTCTGCCATCTTCCGAGATCTTTTAAACTATGTTTATATGTTTGTGGTCAATCCATTCGACAATGAGATCTTGGAAACTACAGGCTCTAGAAAGATGACATTTTCACTGATCGATTGGAAATTTTGAGTAGATTGTGCAGTTCTAATTGAATATTTAAAAAAAAAAAACATGGCCATTATTTGTTTATTACAGTTTTTGGGGTACACTGAAAGCGTTGAAATTAAAAAAAAAAAAATACTAAAGCATAATATCCTATGCATTATACATTCCAACACCACAATGTTGTATATTGGGGTTGTATATGTCTCAGGCGTTTGTTCCATGCCCAAATAATAGTGAAAAAGGAAGGATAACCATTCCTCGAGTCTAAGATAAATCTTTATTTTTTGAGTGTTTTGCCCAATGAACACCATATATAACTAACATTATAATTAATTGTATATGTAATGTATTTGCTTATTACATACTGCATGCAAGAAGAAAGAAAACACTGGTCGTACATGAATTAGAAACTCCAACCGGAAGTAGGCTCAAATCTTGCAAACGGTGCGAGATATTGAGAAAAAATAATCGAAAAAAATCTCCCCTTTATGATAACCCTTGCCGATTTTATTTTAATCAAGACATCTTTCACTTGTGTCTGTAAAGTGACATGTACATTTGTTGTGAGGAATGAGAAGGAGATTTATGCTCATATGCGAATGATGCGCTGTGTAGAGAGCGCAGGGTCAGCTAGTTCTTATTTTAAAATTAGAATCTTCGGTAAGTTTAAGCATGCACATCACATTGTTTTCCAACACACAAAAATGGTAACATCAACACCACACACGAACTTATTTCAACGCCGACATAGGTGTCGTACTAACATGGAAGTGAAATCAAACTAACACCAAAAATGGTGTTAATATGGTGGTCTGACCTTGAATTTTAACACAGGAAGTGTTGAATTAAGACCAAAATGGTGTTACTTATACGGCTTTGATCTTGAATTATGACACAGATTGTGTGTTGAAATAATAAAATGATGTTGAAGTAACCCAGAGACTGTGTTATATTGCTACTTGACATGGTGTAATATTAACACAAAATAATTAACACACTGTGTTTTTGTTCGTGTTGGTGCAACACTGCCACAAGTAACACTCAACGCTTTTCTCCACACTACCGACCCTGACATGGTGTCGAATCAAACCAAAAATATTAACACAGATCCGAATTTAACACTCTCAACACCGGTTGTGTGTTAAAGATGTAAGACACCCCCTGTGTTAAACGCCAACACCGCGGGGTCTGTGTTGAACTAACACCGCATAGTGGTAGTCACGCTGGAACCACGGTGAAGGTATTTTGAGAACGAGGGTGAGACAGGTTCTGTGTTCTTGCGCTCGGGCTCACTTCTCTCAGTATGCTTGCGCTCACTTAAACTCGGGCTCAATTCTCTGACTCTCGCTAGCGTTTGTTTATTTCATTGCTGCTTAAGCTCAAGCTCATTCACTTCAATTGTGCTCGCACTCACTTATTTCTTTGGAGCTCGGACTCAGTTTTCTCAATTGGACTGGAGCTCACTTATTTCATTGGGACGTTAGCTCGCGAATTTATAGTTTTGCTGTTAACACGATAAAACCTAACTAGATATGTGTTGAAAGTATGGTAAATATTACTACCAACATCACCACTTATATATTTGCAATGACTGAATGAAACATTTGAAAAATGTGAAAATTGTTTCAGCGTTCCAAAATGTGTCTTAACAAACTGGACTCGCAAAAGGAACATTGCAGAGTGTACGGCTGATTTTGAACTTTTTAAGAACGCTTTTCGAGTCAACGCTTTTTACTCTTGACGCTTTAAAACTCATTTCCACCTTTCCTTCTAAGAGAAATATAAATAGTCATTATTAATGTCAATGGTATTTCTAGTCTTACCAAGTGAAAAATGCATCAACCTATACTTTCATTTCCTTGAAAAAATTCTCTAAAACATTCTATACTCTTATATTCGTACGTCGTGCCATGGGCGCCGATCCTGGGGGCCAACGAGGCCCGGGCTCCCCAAAAGCTCATGTGGGCCCCCCTAAAGCTCACGTGGGCCCCCTTATTGTATTTAAGAATATACAATATTTGGCATAATTTGAAAGCAATTTGTCTTAAAATCCTCATACATGCCTGCTGCATCTGATTAGGCTCCCCAAATTTACAGAGAAATCGGCGCCCTTGATCGTACCCATAAATGCATAGATATTGATTCTTTGAGTGTAAATTGATGTCACATCAAAACGATTATTCATGAGAGAAACACATACCATCATACGCTATTTACCTTGTAGAAGAAACAATTGCATAGGTTTTCGAAAAAGTGGAACTAGAAACTGGATCTAGTTCGCTAAGGACTGAAGTCAACGGAGAGCTTTTGTGAACACGACATTGAACTTCCGGGTTTCATAGGCCATAGAGTAAACCAAAAACAATATTGATTTAATAGGGCGCCAATACTTTATGGGGCGCCGCGTCGTTTACTCTTTTCCGACACTTTCTTTCTTCTTGCTCGTTCGGCGACCTCTTGAATCAGCACCCGGGGCGGCAGCCCGCTCGCATCCCCCCATAGCTATGGCTCTGGAACGCAGTAAGAGTGTAAACATATCACGAACATGTAAACGATAAAAAAATTTCAATTATGATCTTAGGCGGCATTTTCCTTTTTACCTGGTGCGAACTATATCTCTTTTACTTTTGCTCGACATTATGATATTCCCAATTTAAAAATCGTTTTAAAAACTCATAATCCCTCGAAAGTATTGTGACAATTGAATAGTTTACAAAAACGTGTAATAAAGGCGACTATCAAAGAACGAAGCAGCGTGTATATTTTTCAACACTCAAGGGCGGCATTAACTGGCAGTGTTAAGTCAAAGGCCAGCTAATTTCGTTTTAATAGCTAGTACATTGTAACCAAACTGGTAGCCAGCCCAAAAATGTAGGGGGGCGGCTGAAGTTAGGGGGGTCCGATCCAACCATATTATAGTTCATCACCATATTATAGTTCATTTTCAAGCCTACCGTGAAATTTTTGGGGGCAGCAAAAATTTAGGGGGGGGCGGGCCTTTCTAGACAATCCCTGAATACGGGCCTGATTGTAACTACGTAGAACTAGAGCAAGTGTCTTGTTTTTATTTACTTTAAAAAAACAAAAGTTTTCTTAAGTGTCCTTATTTACCTTAAGTGTCTTGTGTTTATTTTCTAGGTACACTATCAGTGTATTGATAACAATGAATAAGTTTGAGATAGTTTCGATCCGCGAACAATGAAACTCCTTTAATCGAGTGCAGAAATTGGTCACAATTAATTTTCTCGCGAATGCTGAATCTGCAAATCCCGAAACCTTGAATAAGGAGTATTGGCTCAGTATTTTTAGAGTGCCATAAAAATTCCTTTATTTTGATTTTCTCAAAAAATGTGCATGAGAATTTTACCTCAAGTATGTAATTTTGTTCAGATTATTGGGATTTATCGCTTAATTTACTGTTTACCTTATCCTTGAATTAGTTAAAAAATTAAATTTCAAGAATTAATAATTATTTTGGCTCTATGTCATTAACCATATCGTATAGTGTTGCCTTTCAATGGTAGAGCGCTTAATGCTTGGGGTTCCTGGTTCAATTCTCGGCCACGTAAGTTTCTGGTAGACAACATCGTGTCCGTGGGTTTTCTCGGGAGCAGAGATGGCGTAAGTAAATGAAAACTTGACCCATGACCCACGATCCACCATAACCCGCTCTAACCCACCATCCACCATGACCACTCTGACCCACCACTGACCAAAACCATCGTCATCAATGCTGATCCATGACCCACGCTTTCCTCTTCATTGACTAAAGAGTTTGCACTTGTAATAAATCAAAGCTGTCAGTAATCGGAGTTTGAATTTCTACAGTCAATCGCTCAAGCACAACTCTGTGACAATACCGGAGGATCTGACCTTTACGATATAAAATGGTAAAGAGTTTGTGGGCCATATTACGGTGAATTTCATTATAGTTATCATATATAATTATTATCTTTGTTGAATTACAGACACTTTCCAGTGTTAAATAGGATGAAATTTCAAAGTCCCAAATCAAGCAGACCAAAGTAAAGAAAAGAAACGGTGTAAAATTCAACTGTGCCTCGAAAGCCAAGTAATAAGTCCTATTGCTATTATTACAATTATAAATAGCAAATATGCAAAAGTGTCATAAGTGTTTTTTTCACTGAGATATACTCATTTCAGGTAAGTAAATAGAACAAATGAAAAAGGAGGAAAAATGGCCTTGAAAGTAAAACGTAGACAAATTCACCAGCGTTCAGATGTTGTTTATAATGCAATATGCACGGTGAATCGGTGAATGAGAGTGGATCATGGTGGATCTGAGAGTCAGAATGGGTCATAGTGGGTCACGTCCTGTTGACCCAAGACTCACTAACCCACGAACCCACTCCATCTCTGCTCTTGGGTATTCCTGTTTCCTCCCATACCCTCATTCTACCAATTTCTCCATCTTCATTCACTTGGCTTAATCGTCTGTCTCCCTTTGCCTGTAAAGGCCATAAACGTGTGACGTTAAACTCAAAGATTTTGTTTCATTCACAATGTTGTCTTGCTAGAGTCATAATGGGAAGGTTCATTTACAGCAACGTTTCTCAAACTTTTTCATTCGTGGAACCCTTCACATCCAAAATAAAATAGCGGAACCCACAAAAATAGTATTAAATTATTCGACAATTTATAATAGTAATGTCATTATTATGCATTATCATTGAACAGAAAACTACTCTTTTTCTTTCTTTTTCTTTTTTCTTTTTTTTTTTTAGATTTGCAGTAGAAAGTTTCAGCAGTGGCGAAGGGAAGGGGGGCCCAGAGGGGCCGCCCCCCACAAAGAGGTCCGACAATGTACTTTGGTACTTTGATGTTTGTAATTTTTTATACATTTTTAAGTTCATATATTTTTTGTTTGTAATTTTTCTATATGTACCTATAACAGCACTTGCCCAACCCCCAAACACACATCCTGGCTACGCTACTGAGTTGCAGTCTTATATCTGATTGCGCATCAGGTCTGTTTCGGTATTCACTTTTGGAGATTTTGCTTTGTACATCGAAAAAAGTCCAAAAAGTTGAAATATCCCACTCGAAAAAGGGAAGAAAGCCCTCCCAGACGATTTTTAGTTTTTTTTTCTTTTTCCTTGAGGTTTGAAAGAAGTGTCGGAAAGGAGCTTTTGTCATTTTTGATATTTTTGGATCAAAAGATTTCAGGCAAAAATTTTCTTTTAGGCCTCATATCACGAGAACTACATATAGTATAGCCAAACCAAAACTAACAATTTATTCAGTATGATGAGCTTATTCCGTAAAAAGTACGAAAATTTGATTTAAGGACCGTTCAAAAATTTTGTGGCTCCTCATCCACAAAATTCAATATATTTAATTCAATCAAAAATATTCTTGTACGCCCCATATTTTGAGAACTACATAGGCCTACAGTATAGCCAAACCGAAACTGACAATTTACACAGTATGATGTGCTTATTCAGTAAAAAATACGAAAACTCGATTTAGGGACCGTTCAAAAATTTTGTTGCCCCTAATCCACAAAATTCAATATATTTCATAGAATCAAACATTTTCTTGTACGCTCCATATTTTGAGAACTACATATAATATAGCCAAAACAAACCTATGAATTTAATAAGTATGATGTACTTATTCCGTAAAAAATACGAAAACTTGATTTAGGGAAAGTTCAAAAATTTTCTGGCCCCTGATCCAAAAAATTCAATATATTTCATAGAATCAAACACATTCTTGTACGCCCCATATTTTGGGAAAGTGTGGCCAAACCCAAACTAAGACTTTACTCATTATTATGTGCTTAGACCGTAAAAAAAAAAAAAAAAAAAAAAAAAAAAAAAAAAAAAAAACGAAAACTCAGGGATCATTCAAAAATGTTATGGCCCCTGATCCAAAAAAATTCAATATATTTCATAGAATCAAACATTTTCTTGTACTTCCCTTATTTTGAGAACTACATATCGTCCCTTCCCGGCATTAACGCAGTAAGCGACATTTTTTTCGAAATTGACTTTTTTGCACTTTTTGGCTCAGAATTTTAAGACGCATCGAATGGTCTAATCACCATGTTTCTATCTTTAACCGTTGCCGAGATAGCTATGTCGCTTACACGGGTCTAATTAGACTTGCTGGAGGCAAAAATGTCGTATGTAACACTCAGTCGTTTGTATTTACTGCATAAATGTTTGCGATGAAACGAAGAAACTGACTTGTAGTCTAGATTGTTTCGAACACCAAATTATTTTCGTGCTTGGAGCAAATAAATGTGGTATGAACATGATTATTACAATATTTCATGGCAAAATTGTAGTAAGCGACAGATTGATGTTGGTTCTGAGTCGCTTGAAACAATTTTGATGTGATGATATCAATGATTTCCAGTATTTGCTGCAGTTCTATTTACCTGCTAAGTACAAATACGTTTCCTTACAGCAATTTTGCTATCTTAAAAATATACGTAAGAGGCTCTCAGCCTCACTTCTGAAGTAAACGGTAATATTGTTATAGCTACTTACTGCTATATTACTTGCAATAACAGTGAATAACGTCATATAATTTATTTTAAGGTTTTATATTTCGGTGCAGAAGTTCTTCGGCCAAAACTTCCGAAGCTGCACAAGCGTCCAATTTACACGACTTCAGAGCTTCCATTGGAAAGAAATAGTGTGTTGCGAGCAAGTAAGGGGAAAGGAGCTAAGAGGTTCTACGCTTGGCGTTTAATACATTTTTCCCAGTAGACTGAAAGTGGCAGTTGTATTGACCATGCAAGAGGAAAACAATGGTAAGGTTTGAAGCAACTTTCAGAAAGTTTTCACAATGATTTTTTCCGTTCCCTTTACTGTATGGTTTCAGATATCAATTTTTTAACATAATTTCACTACATAGTAGGCTAAAATCAATAATTTCGTTTTCATTTATAATAAGTATAATAATTTCAAAACTTCTCAACAAAATAGGAACACAAATTCCATAGTGGGCCTGGTGTGTATTAAATAGTCGGTGCTATTTTAATGGTTTCAGGGAGAATGGTAAAGTTATTGTACATATGCGTCCTTTTCAACAATAGGAGGGAGGAAAGCAAATTTATGTTTACTTAACCTTAAGACAACAATGCTTCTACGAGTTGAATTAAAATCCTAAGCAACAAACTATTCGCAGACAGTACATGCAACGGCATTCTTTGTGTGAATATAAGCCTAACGATGGTAATTGTTGTCGGACAGAAAAGAAAACTTAGGTGTAAATGTGTGTAGCTTAGGTGTAAATAGCGGGCCTAGGGGGCATAATCCTTACCTAAACTAAAGTCTAGAAAATCCCTAGAAAAATCAAAATTCATGAAAATAATTGATTTTTTGACATTAATTTCTACCAGTTGCATCCACTTCCACAAGTCGGAAATATACATTTAAACTGAGATTTTGTTTTTCCTATTGAGTAAGTTTATATTAAGAACTATTATAAATTACTTATTCATTGTTTTACCGTTAACTTTAGTATGTCAACCCCTTTGATGGAGCATTCCATAACCCCACATGACCGTATCCATCCTAGACTTTCCTCCTAGGATCGATACGCCTATGATCTCGGGGAACTACTATCAACATACATGGGTTGATATTCACCGTAATGGACTGAAGATTTTTTAAGAATATCAATGGGTCTTAGAAGTTTAAACTTTGTCTTTAAAACGTTTAAAATATCGTTGAAAAGCCGGACATTTTTCTGCTTAATGAACGATTATCAAAGTTTCGTGAACATGTTTTTCAGTGTTTAATAAGCTTCCTGTGTACAACTGGATAAAAGTCCAGATAAAATATGAGCAATCACAAAAAAGTGTGTTCTAAACATCCTATCACTTAAATGGAAATGTGCAGAACAATATTCCGGTTTCACACACTGAAAATAACGTAGGACTTCAAATAATTAAGTTTTTTAGGATGCCTCTATGTGTGCATGTATTTTATGTTTGTCCACTAATATCTTCGAAAATTCTTATCTCAGCGCAGCTTTTTGCATTAGATAACACTGTTCAGCTTACGGTATTGTAGAAGAGTCGTTAAAATTCAGTAAACATGTTATATAAAATATTCCTATTGTTGACAAGTTATTAGGAATGATTATTTTATACACTAAGACTAAACGATCACGACATTAGGGACACTTATCTAATAGCGTGTTCATTCTGGGTAATCAAAGCATTCAAACGCTTATGAATAGATTCCTCAGGGTATACTCCTTGTATTCTGCAGGTTCAGTCCAAGCCATCTATGCTGCAGCAGTTCCTGCAAGTGGTGCACATTTGGACGATGTGCAGCACATTGCACAGAACATCACAGCATGTTCCATACATGCTTAATAGGGTTAAGTCTGGCAACTTTGGATATCAAGGTAGTATTGAAAACTCATTTTCACGTTCCTCCAACCATTATGTAAAAAAACGCAGCGCGATGACACTTTCTGTTCTCCTGCTAGAATATGGCGCTGCTCTCTTGGACTTGGAGGTATGGGCCATGAAAATTGAATCGAGTAAGAAATACTTGTGCATCGCTTCCAAGACCCAGACAATAAACAGCACCGCCACCGTCCTATTGAATTACCATACTGCAACCCGGAGACGTATACTCATGCAGTTTCCAACAATATCATCGACATAGTTCAGTGAAAAGTGGGACTTACCACTGCAGTTAACCTTCTTTCATTGATCCACAGTCCAATGATCCCTTTGCTTTTATCCATGTTAGCCGTATGTTATTTCTGTGTTATTGTAATAATGTTGGTCTACGGCCATGTTACCCTAACCGATGTAAGGTATGTCACATAGTCATGATTGAAATTTGTTGTAGGATTTATTGGCCCACATTGTACTGGGTGTCAATTCCTCCATTGACATACGCCTGTGGTGAGATACCATAGTGCTATTCGTTGTTCGTTTTCTGCCCACCGCACGTACCTGATCCAAGTGTGATCGCTTGGCGGATGACTGACCGTCATGAGCACTGTTGGTAAAATCTTGACACTGTAACGCTTGAACATCCCACAAGTACGACTGTCTCAGGTGTACAGGCAGTAGTAATTTGTGCCCCAACAGTTTGCGCTAGTCAAAATTTACTCACATAATTTTGTTTGCCCATAACGGGCATCAGCTGCATTCTATTATGTTCGGTAGCCGTGCGCGTCTTCTATGTTACCTGCTCATGACGTGGAAGTTACGTGTTATCGATATTTGATGGCGGTTATTCCTATTGTAATGATCGTTATGTGCATATAAAATCTAGCTGTTAAGAAAGGTTGCTTTAAGTAACTAATTAGCAATGTCAATTAGTTGTGGTCTTTAGGAAACTAAGGGTCAGGCCGGAGAAGAATAGAGGGCAAGGATGCGGAAAGACAGTGGCTCTGGCCTTACACTGAAAAATATCACGGAGATCTTCAGTTTGGATGACTGACTAGAACAAGGTTCGTGCTCACGTTCGACCTATCCAATGCTGTTTGGCAGGCAGGCAAGTCGCCCCTACCTGTCCGACCAGGTAACAAATTGTCAGTGTTAATTATATAAAAAATAAACCGATTGCAAAGAGCGTGATAAAAATAACAGAGTATTATTTTCCTAAAGCTTCAACTTACACTATCACGTGCTAATACTTATAGCTGCCTTTTAGGTCAATGGAAATTAAAGCTACCTAATTTATTTAATGGATGTAACATTTCTGCCAACTTCAAAAGTCAGATTTATTTAGTAGACAGGAGGTACTATAAGTCAAAGCTTTCAAAACTATTAATTTGCACTCCACTTACAAAAAATATTACTTTTATCACATTTTAGGTCGGTTCATTTTTTTTTTTTTTGGCTATTTTCTGCTTTTAGTTTTCCCGTGGGAAGATTTTAAATCTAACCAAACAGCAAGTTGAAAAACAAGTCATGAAGCCGAGGGTACCAAACGGGACATATTCCATCTCTATACGATTTACTCACATGGAATGAACGAAGAAGGAAATATTTCTGTGAGTGAAAGAGTTTTTCGTTATATATTTAACTCATAATTCAACCTTGGATTTCATAGACACAAAAAGGACAAGTGCCAGAAATGTATCGCCTTTACCAACAAGACAGACGTGACCCAAGAAGAGAAGGCTGATTACACCCGCCATATTGAAGATGAAGAAGCAACTAAGGCTCGTTTCAAAAAACAGCAGAGTGAGTGGTAGTCAGGAAGAAACACTTGTCGAGAGTTTCGATTTGCAGAAAGTTTTGAGCGTACCTCATGGCGATTCCATGCTTTTGTACTACAGACGAAAGTATTCCGTATACAATCTCTCGATATATGAATCAAAAAGCAGAACAATTATGTATGGGGAAGCATGGTTCTTTTAGAAATTGGTCAACTTTGGCAGCCCAAATCTTCAGAGCTAAGAAACATGAGCCAGGGAAACCTTTCTTGCTGTCAAAAATGAGAGTTGTCATTTTTTCAAAAAATAGTGAATTTGCCAAAGTTAAGTATTCAATGACTAAGGACGCAGTGTATCTTACACTGAAACTTCGCCCACAAGGACAAAAGCAGCCAAGCAGACTTTATGCAGCAGCCATCCCTATCAGTAAGGCCAAGTACCAGGATATTGTCAAATTGTGTAATCAGAATATTCTACCAAAGCATCTACACGGGTTCTACCAGCAGTTGCCACACACGGGAGAAGCACAAGATACCCTCCCTGAGACAGATGAAGATGAAGAAGAAATTCAAGATTGAAACACGTTGTCATCATCTTTTATTTTTTCTTGCAATAGTTAAAAATTGATAAAGTTACAGTTTTGTAAAGTTTCGACAATTTGCATTTATTTAGTAAATGAATGATGCAAATTTTCATTGTATCAGTAAGCTTAACAAATCAGTAATAATTTGCAATATTCTAAGCTTTAATAAATTTAAAAAAACGCTAAAAATAAATGAGAAAACTAAATAATGGTGTCAGTTATTATTAACTTAACTATTCAGAAGATTAGATTAATTTTTACATGTAAGGAAGAGGTAAGCCAAAGCACTTTTCTTGCCAAATTTATTTTAAGCAGCATTATTTCAAGAAGCGTTCAGTATTTTACCGATCAGTATACAACTAACATTCTTCAATTAACGAATCAGCAATTTATTACCATTTATTTTTTCCCCTAAATGTCGCTTAACGCAATCTCATTATGACACCATGTGCCTTAATGCATTAGTACATTTGAATGAATGTCGCTTGAAGCATTTATTTGTTAAAAATTTTGTAAGCAAAAGTGAATTAAGCGCCAAAATAAGTGAATATTTTTAAACTATTATATACGTCACTGTCCTATTTGACGGAGCTTGTTTAATTATATTAGCTGTGTTTTTATTACGAAAATAGTCCAGAAAACAAAAAAGTTATTCAAGAAAAACCATCAAAATTTCAGTTTTTCGGCTCTCCTGTAAAATTTTCAAAATGTCGCTTACTGCATTAATGCCGGAAAGGGACGATATAGTGTAGCCAAACCAAAACTAACAATTTTCTCAGTGTGATGTGTTTATTCCGTAAAAAAATATGAAAACTCGATTTAGGGACCGTTCAAAAATTTTGTGGTCCCTGATCCAAAAAATTCAATGTATTTCATACAATCAAACATTTTCTTGTACGCCCTATATTTTAAGAAGTACATAAAGTGTAGCCAAACTAAAACTAACAATTTAGTCAGTATGGTGTGCTTATTCCGTAAAAAATATGAAAATTGGAATTACGAGCCGTTTAAAAATTTTGTGGCCCCTGATCCAAAAAACTTCAATATATTTCATTCAGTCAAACATTTTCTTGTACGCCTATATCTGGAGAACTACATATAGTGTAGCCAGACCTAAACTATCAGTTAACTTACTTATTGCGTAAAAAGTACGAAAACCCGATTTAGCAGCCAGCCCCAAACTTTCCAAACTTTTATCACCTCTGATCAAAAAAACTAATTACTGGCCAAGATCGCAATCTTTTGATCCAATTTTTGGATTATTCCTTAAATTCTTTGCTAAGATCGCAATCTTTTGATCCATTTTTTTTGATCATTCCTAAAATTCTTATTTTAAAAATCATATAGATCTATATATTTTTAATTATTCCGGTTCAAACATCCAAAAAAGCAAATTCCGAAGGACCCAAAATTCAAACCAACTTTTAGATGAGATAGAGACTTGTAAATTTTTTTTATTCGCTTCCTCGATGTCGGTTCATATGGGACCCCTAGGAACTCTTTGCGGAACCCCTAGGTTCCGCGGAACACACTGAGAAACGTTAATTTTGAGTACACTTTCAGTCTCATCTCCATAGATGGCGTGTATATCGTACAGTATCAATTTTTAGGTTTACAAAAATTTAAATTTTCTCGACTTTTTTTTTTCAAAAACTACACATGAAGACCAACGTTCACCAACATAATTTGTTCAGGTTGATGAAATCTAATATTTGGTAGATTTATATGTCTTATTTTTTTAACATTTCTTCCAGTTCCACACTGGCGGATCTAGGCCTGAGCCCCGGGCGGGGGCTAGGCCCTTCTAGTTTTCTGAGTGACGAAAATAATTTAAGCTATTATTTATATATGTTTTTTGAAGTTTTAGTAAACTAATGATACCTATCATAGTCTGGGTTCTGACTGCACCCCTCCCAATATTTACCTTGTAGATCCGCCACTGGTTCCACACTAATAATATTGCAGTACTTTTTTTAAAAAAAGGTTTTCTCTTTCTTAGATTAAAATTGAAAAATTAACAGACATTTTGTTAGTGGGTTAATATTGCAGAAAACGCTATTATTTGTAATAATTAAAAATTGCAGAAAACGTAAGAGATATGTATGAACATAAATTTGGCACAAAAACCAGAATTCGAGAAACAAGAAACCTAAGTATATAATTATTTATTTTTGTGAGATACTGGAATGTCTATGAGAGATGGCCTTGTAAAAAAAAAAAAAAAAAAAAAAATCGACGGCAAACGCTTGTCTTCTGTTACAGAATCGAGTGACAGGTATTCACACGCAACATGGCAGCCGAATTTTGGCGCCAATACTCTGGATAAAAGCCTGTCTGACAAGCGATATACAAGAGGCGAAGAGGGAGAGAGAGAGAGAAAAAATAAACCAGAAAAATAAAAAACAAAGAACACAGAGAGAAGAGAAAACGAACACACACTGATTGTCATTGGTTAGATAAATCTTGTAAAGGATGCATTCCATAAAAACACTGACATGACTTGTTCCGGTGCGGTCTTTTGTCAACTCCTGAGTTTTCCATTCTGTTGACTTCGAGTGATTTAAAAAAAAAAAAAACAAGAACAGGTGATCAAGAGAAGAACCCGACAGTGATCAATTTTTAATAGTGTCAAATTTCGAAGACAGTTTATCTTTTTTTTTGTTTACGAAGAAGAAAATAGAGATAGCATATGGACAGCGAAATATGTCTCTTGATGAGACTCCGCAAGAGACGCGAAGTTGGTATTTAAAAAGTTGCTACAACAGGTCTCGTTATTTTGTTCGTGTTAGCTTTACCAACAACTCATGCTATCTGTATTTAAAGACATCATAAAGCAAGTGAGTGATTTAACCGTTTGTTATACAAACAGACGTATTTGTTCCTTATGTACAGAAAGCTATCGATGTAATGGAAACGCCTGAAAAGGGTGCTTTTATACGAGGGTTCTTCAGAAGTAATGCCTCCAAGGGAATACCTTTATTTGTGTTTGAAGATAGCATTGATTCAGGTATGAATGGAAAAGTTGCAATGTCAGCTACAAATGGTGGCATCATTTTTCAACTTAGACACCATTACGGGCAACGCATTTGCTTCAGCGCGCAATGAGGTTTTATGGTACTGTTGGCGAAGAATTATGGTGGCTGCTGGTAACCGAACTGCTGCTTCCACCTCCGCGTCACAATAGCATTGGCCCTTAAAAGTCTTCATCCCAGCGAAATTAAAATACCGCTAATTTTACAGTAATTATATGATATCTTCAAATAGATAAAAGATAATTGAAATATGGAACAAGAGCGCCCTAGACAATATTATTTTGCGTGAGGTACCGTTATCACAAGTCACCTAGTAGCTTTCCGTTTTCAGCTGTTTAGAAACGCGAAAATAAATGCCGATTTCTCAAAATGGCTCGAAATCGAAAGCAGATAAGTGAGTTGTGATAACGGTTTCTCATGTAAAATAATATTGTCTAGGGCGCTCTTGTTCCACATTTCGATTATCTTTTATCTATTTGAAGATATCACATAATTTCTGTAAAATTAGCGGTATTTTAATTTCGCCGGGATGAAGACTCTTAAGGTGATCCTTATGTTTGCGGAAGAGCCAGAAGTTGCTGAGTGCAAGATCCGGAACATAGGCAGTATGAGACAGAATGTCAACAACACTTTGCCAGCAGATGGGACGTCTTTGAATT
Source organism: Thermobia domestica (assembly GCF_964235325.1). NCBI lineage: Eukaryota > Metazoa > Arthropoda > Insecta > Zygentoma > Lepismatidae > Thermobia > Thermobia domestica. The sequence goes on from NC_137467.1 coordinate 50,992,210, forward strand.
TTGTTGGCGGAGGAGAGGACGTGTGGCGGTACTCCATCGACTGACACTTCGTTTCCGAGTTGTAATTATATATTCACGAGTCGTCGCCGGCGATAAATGTTCCTGGGTGAACTACCTTCCACAGTCAGAAATTCAATAACAGCCCACTGTTACAACCGGACGTCGCCACTCGATGCCATGGATTGCTCTATTACTCTTTAACCAGAAGAGATAGGAATGTAAAACAAGTGACATTCTATAGCTTAAATATCAGTGCATTAATGATAAACAGCTCAGAATGTTTGCAGTACTATTGGCCAAGTAGTGGGCTTGGAGGCATTACTTTCTGAATCATCCTCCTAAATTAATATGGCGTTGGACCATCTTTCGCCTTCAGAACAGCTCTGATAGAATGTGGAATGGAGGTAGTAGGTGAAACATTACACAATTCCACGTGCAGTGTAGAAATACTTACGTATTTCGGTGTGACAGAATGTAGGCGACAGAGTTGGCGTGGGTCAATGAAAACTTGACCCATGACCCACTGACGCACCACCCACCGTGACCCACGACCCACTGACCCACCACACACCGTGACTCACTGTGACCCACCACCTACCATGAACCACCACCCACCATGAACCACTCTCATCCACTGTGACCTACTCTGACTCACCAAAGTCCATCGTCATAAACTCTGAACACGATCCACGGCCTCTTCTGTACTGACTAAAGAGTTTGCACTTGTAATAAAACAAGACTGTGAAATTGTCACTAATCAGGGTTTGAATTTCTAGTCAATCGCTCAAGCACCACTCTGTTACAATAACGGTGGATCTGACCTTTACGATTGTAATATGGCGAAGTGTTTGTCAGTGAGGTAATTGAAACAGTTCGAGGTGGGGGGGAAATTAGTGTGTGCCTAAAATATACTTGTACTAAGAGAGTATTCTTGCAAGTGTTAATTTCTCAACGCACTCCAAAAGAAACTTCTATTCGCAGGAAAATACCTCTGTACAATATGGAAAAGGTTATGGTTTCTCAGTTCACAGTATTTTTCTCACGAAAGATTTGAAAAATCAGCTTATCATAGTGTATAAAGGTGCTTGGGTACCCTATGTGAGAGCATCTCCATAAAGTATGTTCATAATTGTAATTTGTGTAATCACTAAAATACAACGTTAAATTCAAGTTACAAATATGCATAATTGCAATTATTATGAATATTTATTCAAAGTAGTTTACCTAAAGCAAAGAAGAGACTTACTAAGAATTAGGTACAAATTTGAATAACACAAATAAGCCATTAGTAATGCAAGTATACGTTTTCTATAACTCTTAATTTTCCACCTTAAACCAAATCTGAAATCGAGTTTATTTCCTATTGGTAACTTTTTCGTGGTAAATCATCTGCAGCGGAATGATGTCCATCCTTCAGCCAAGAAATAACTAGTTCGTCTACTTTGAGCTTGTCTAGCGGTGGGCCATTAACATTGATGAACAACAAGTTAGACAATGTTTGAGCACTTAGTATATTTCTAATATCAGTCATCTGTAAATTCATAAGGGGAAATCCCCGTTCGCACTCTATCGTGGAAATTGATAATACTTCTACCCGACGTAGAAATTTCTGCAACTCCTCATCGACAATCTGCTTGTTAGACTTAAGTCTGATAACGAATTTTCTTGGTCAGGTTTGAAATACTCAGCAAGAAGTATCATCTCTTTATCACCATACAACATCTTTTCCATATCGACCATGTCAGTTGGCAATGTTGACTCATGGAGAACAGAAACTTCATCTACCACGCCTTCGATAGGGAATCTTGTGAATATATTATCAATTAAAGCCTGATAAACTGATGATTTCTTATTTGTTTATAAATTTAATTTTTGTAATTAAACATGAAGGTTTGATGCCATTACCAAGTTCCCTCCCCCCTCTAGAAAGCGAGTTGAGTTGAGTTGAATTTGAGTTTAACGTCCCGTTCAGCAGCGAGGCTATATGAGACGTGGACCTACTGATTAACGTGGAATCCGAACCACATGAGTTCCCGCCGGGAATCGAACCCGGGTCTCCCACGCCCTAGGCGCGTACGCTAACCGCTTAGCCACGGAGGAGCTCACCTCTAGAAAGCGAAAGGAAACGAGGTTCCTGGAAAGTGTTCAGAGATAAATGCGAATTTCCCTCCTTCTTCCCCTTCAAGTACCACACTGTTGTTTGCCATGGGCCAAATTACGATGAATTTCAATTAAATTATCATAGTATAAGTATTTCCTTGTTGAATTATCGATACTTTTCAGTGGAAGAAAGGATGAAATTTGAAAGTTCCAAATTAAGGTAAGTAGACCAACGTAAAGGGAAAAAGAAGTGTAAAATTTTCCATATAATTATGTGTACAATCCAAACTTAAAATTTCCGTGTAATTAAGGTTACAGTACAAATTTTATGTCTATTTTTCTCACAGCTTTATGGGTTGATTGCCCTGTACTGTAAGCTTATATGGGTTGATTGTCCATATAATAAACATAAGCTTCAGCAATTATTATAGTAGAAAGCAATGGATATATGAAGCCAAACACTGTATTTTTTGTTTCTGATTTTTTTCTTAAATAACATCGATCGTTTTCGATCATTTTTACAAACCAACTCAGTACCAATTTTCCATATATAGAAAATGCCCCCCCCCCCCCGATAAAGGAGAATTTAAAAAAATGCTAGGACACATTCTGTTTATTTTCAATAAAGAGTAAATACACTGAATTTCAGCTCCGTAAGTTTAACGGCTTGCGAGATACTCATTTTTTTTTCGCCAAAATTCGGATCCTCACTACCTCCTTAGGATATTATGCATTATAATGAAAGCAATATACGAGAACATCCCAGTTTGGATTAAGTCCTAACTATATACCAAAAGTAATTTCATTTGACTTTGCAATTTGACCGTGATGATCACACATAGTTACATTCAATTTTTATATAATAATTTATATATTATAATGATTCAAAAATTTATTTTTTCCAGTAGTTAGTTCCTCTAAAAACTCACAGGTCTCGAAAGCGAAGTAGTAGTATAAGCCCTATTGCTATTATTACAATTACAAATATCAATATCCAAAAGTGCCAGAAGTTCTTTTTTCACTTGGTTAAATATACTTACCTCAGGTAAGTAGACAGAAACAAATGGAAAAGGAAGGGAAATGAAGGTCTTGAAAGTGAAACGAAGACAAATTTACCAGTCTTCAGAAGATAGTGTCTACAATGCAGTGAGCAGAGTGGATCGGTAGATAATACTGAGGCGGTGGGTCGCAGTGGGTCATGGTGGGTGGTGGATCGCAGTGGGCACGGTGGGTGGTGGGTCACAGTGGGTCATAGTGAGTGGTGGGTCACAGTGGGTCACGGTGGGTGGTGGGTCACAGTGGGTCATAGTGGTTGGTGAGTTGCAGTGGATTACGGCGAGTGTTGGGTCACAGTGGGTCACATGCTGTTGACCCACGACCCACTGACCCACTCAGAAAACTTGACCTACTGACCCACTCCATCTCTGGTAGGCGAAAATCTGCGTCGGATTTATGTCTCCAAAGTGGATTACATATGTTTAATTATGTTCAGATAAGGCGTTTGGGAGAAGGAAGTGAGGTACTCAATGCCTATTTTCCTCCGTATACAGCAATTTTATCCTATCTTAAACAGATCCTGAGATTGGATATACACTCGTCCAAAATGATTGTCGAATAACTGTCTTCTGGTAAAAATATAATTTATAATGATTTTGCAGGGTACTTTTAATACTGATACTATGTTTATAATTGGGAAATGTATATTTGTGTTAAATTTCATAGGAAAGGAATTATAAATACGAAAATTAGAATGAGTAAAACAAAATGTTGTTAAATGGACAAGAAAGTTTTATTTTCGTTTTATTGTTCTTATTTACTGCTCTTTTGACATGAAATTTGCCACATACATGTCTTTGCCGATTATACACATGGTAATATTATAAGAAATACCAGGCGAATTCGTTATCAAATTATATTCCTATGACAACATATTTATAGACATGCGGCAATAATGTTGGACATGAGTGTACGTTGCAAAAGTTTGCATCAGTAATGCATAAAACTATATAATCGCGATAATATCTGTAATATTACAAAAAAAAAAAAAAAAATATTGTTGTAATATTTCAGATAAAAAGAAAAAACATTAATTATTTTTAAAACTTTCCACAAATACACTACAGTGGAGTCAGGGCCGGCTTTAGGTGGTGCGGGGTCCCATTGGGAACATTTTTCGGGGCCCCAGGTTTGCAACTAACTTGCATCAAGAACTCTCTCTCTCTCTCTCTATATATATATATATATATATATATATATATATATAGGGTAACTTCGGCAAATAACGCCAGTCGGGTAATAACGCCATTTAAAACTTTTAATGAACACGTGGCTCGTAAGGTGACCACTTACGGATGTGTAATAAGCAGTGATGCTTGTTGTTTTTGTAGACACAAAGATTAGAGGCCAGCGCCTAGTCAGTATAGAGAAAGCAGTGAACGTGTTGACATGGCAGCCGCGGAGCAGAGGAAACAGCCCGCAAATTTTCAGTGCGTCAAACAAGATTGGCGAATTGTTTGTGTACAAGTAAGATTTTACTATTACTAAAGGTATGCGTCGATAGGGTCATACTTGCATATTAGTATGATATAGATCATATGCGCAGGACCGCTATTCTTAGTATAGAAAGAATGGTCAAAACAAAGTCTATGGCTTCTGAGAATAACGCCACTATCGCGTCGGGAAATAACGCCATTCCACCTAATCGCTAATCGAAACTAAAACTAGTGCTAAAAGATTTTTTTGTCGAAGTTGCTATGAAATGTGAGACGTCTGATCGTTTTGTTCATTTTCTTTTCCAGATGGGAAGGAAATATCAAAACATACGGGCCAGGTTGTCTGAAAATGATTTACGTCAAGCTATCACGACCATTGAGCAGAGTATAAAAATTGCTAGCTGCATGTGCGTTTAGCATTCCTCGCAGAATGTTAAGAGATTGGGTGAAACGAAAGGACAAAAAGCCCATTCGAAAACTTGGTCGCAGCCCTGTATTGTCACAGCAACTGGAAGAAGAATTAAAACAGAGAATAATTCGTTTACAATTTGTTTAACTAGAAAGATGTTCGTGAGGCTGCGTATAGAATATGTAAAGAAAATGCCACAACTAATCCATTTCATAGTGGTAGAGCCGAGAAGACTGGTTTTATGCTTTCATGACAAGCCACCCCAATATCGTATGCAGAAAAGCGGAAAATTTGAGCTATGGTAAACTAATGAGTTTCAACAGAACTATAGTGAACGAATTGTACAAGCTAGGAAATTACACTTGATGCTATGAACTTACGTGACAGTTCTGAACTTATTTACAATGCAGATGAAACTGGGCTACAAATAACATACAACAGCAGCCTAAAAGTTCTGGCACGGAAAGGGAGCAAGCGAGTACATAATGCCACACATGGCGAAAAAGGTGAAATTGTGAGTGTTATTGCGTGCACCAATGCATCAGGTTCAAATTGGATCCCTCCAATGGTGTTCTACAATAAAAAGTATGGAAAAAAGCTTGGTGATGATCTTCCTCCAGGCAATGACACCTAAAGGCTACGTTACAAAGGAAGAATTCCGTACATCTCTGGAATATTTCAACAGACACCGGATCCCTGGCCGAGCACTCTTATTGTAGATGGTCATCGCAGTCATCTTGATATTACCATTTTAAATACTGCTGAGACCATGGCATCTAACTGCTGTGCTTGCCTACACATTGCACCCACGAACTTCAAGAGATCGACAAGAGCTTCTTCAAATCGTTAAAAAGTGTACTGCCCTGAAGAAGTTGACAGTTCTCGACGAACACATCCCGGGAAGAACACTTGGGAAGCTAGAGTTTCCAAAACTGTTTTCACAGGCATGGTTCCGTTCAGCAACACCTCAGAACACGATTTCAGGCTTCAGCGCTACAGCGCATCCTTTTAACAATGCTGCACCCGATGTCACTTTTCCCCAAATGATGTCTTAGAGCAAGAGCAACCTCTACCAACACCTCCAAGTACATGACCAGCCTCCATATCTCCTTCAACACCACCGAGTGCCCACTCCATCCACGAGCTTCTTCCTACACCTAAAATAACTAGGAGCAAATCTCATTCCAGGGGGCGTTCTATTACTGCTAGAGGAGTATTGGTAACACCAAACCTGTTCGCAACGGATGGCCTTTCCACTTCTTCCGGCATGAAGAAACAAACATCCTCTAGAAAGAAGAAGGATGGAGATATGTTCCATGGGGACTGTGGAAGATATTACTATGATCCTAGGGGTCCTAAAACGTGAACTCAGTGTATTGAATGCAAGATTTAGTTTTACGAATCATGTGATTCTAGCAGCATTGTAAAATGTGGCTTGTGAACTGTGTGAGACGCTTTTTGTGCATTGTTGTCTGACTCCGACGAGTAGTGCTCCATGTGACTGCAGCTGTCATGTTAAGGGATTTGCAATCATCACAAGAATTACTGGTTAACGACATGTACTATGACTATGAGTTTTGTGTACCAGCAAAGCAGGTAGCACATTGCCAAGAACATTGTTTAGTTGTGTTCAAAGTGTTTTTCATTACGATTCTATCATCTTTCCGCTGTTGTAAAGCAAGTGACGTTATTTGCCGACACGTCTGGCAATAACGCCATCTCATACTCACTCCGATTCTCAGTGCATTGTGGTCGACATTGTGTGTGTGCGATTTTTGTTTTCTCATCGTATTATAGAGGAGAATTCACTCCATCTTCCATGTAATTTGCACGGTTCTATATATATAAAACACTTGAATGCCAGAACAATATGTTGAATTGGTGGCGTTATTTGCCGAAGTTACCCTATATACACTGCGCTCTCCCTGCTGGTCTAGTGGTTAGCGCTTGCGCCTGTGGATTACATAGTCTCAAGCCCGATTTCCGGTGAACGAGCACACAAAATTTAATTTCATAATCACTCCCTTTCATTAATCGTCTTTGATTATTTGAAAAATTCTTCGTGTCATATCTCCTTGGCGATGATTGTGAAAATAGCCATAGTTTTCATTGAAGGTAATGTAAAAATTATCTAAGGTTGATGGTATGATGTGCAGCTTCTATAGAATCGTATTTTTATACATAGTTTCAGTTATAAATTTTGTAGTACTGATAACACATGTGCAGTGTCCGGGAAGTATGGCGGATGCAATAGTGTTTCCCGTCCAAGGCGTAGAATGGTGTCCCGAATCATCCTAGCCATGTGGGACTTGGCATTGTCCTGTAACAGAAGGACCTCTTTTCAACTGAGAAGTGATGACTCCAGAGTTTTGAGTTTTTCTTGAACACTGCTCAACTGCTGACAGCACACAGTTCCATTGATGCTCTGACCAGCTGGTAGCAGTCCCCCATGCACGATGCTGCGAGCAGTCCACCAAACACACAGGATGATCTTCTTCTGGTAGTTTCGGCTGTTTTGGAACCGGTTCATTTGATGCTAAGCAATGATGACTGCGCAGTGGAGCTTCGTACAGAATTCACTTCCCATCACATGCCAATATCCTGTCTAGAAATGGCTCCTTCCTCAGACGAGACAGCAAAGAAACACAGGTGTCTGCTCGCGTTGCCGTCTGGCCGGCAATCAAATCATGTAGGTCCTACCGACCCAACTTGTAGTACTTCCTAAGCTGATGGAGATGTTGCCGAATGGTTTCTCCACTCACACTAAATTGTAGTCCCAGTTCCTCACATGTCTGGCCACTATTCGCCTCAATTGCTGCTGACGATCTTCATTCTGTACATGTGTTGTTCTTACGGCACGTATTGCGTCTTCGAGTGTTTCGTCACCGTCCTTAAACTTGCTAAACCACCGCTGCACTGTCCGCGTTGTCACGACACCCTCACCAAAGGCCTGGCATATTCTACTAGCTGCAGCGACGTTTGACCCCAGTTTATACTCACGCCCTTATGTGTGGAGGTCCCATATTCATTCTGTCCTTACGCAGCTTCACGGTGTAACTGAACTGCCACAATGAGGTAGTGAGTTGGATATACCCACACTAACAGCTGACCTTCGCCTTATCTCCATTCGCATTCAACTCACGGTGTGGGGGCCAACTGAACACAGACCTGCATAAAAAGCGACAGAATTTTCTTGGTTATTTTTTTTATATATATTAGTAAGGATTTATTTATTTGTTATTATTTCCTACAACTTCTAAAGCTGCTGTTGCCACAAATGCGATGAGAAAGAAATATCGAGTCTGTTGGCAGAAAGAGTCACGAAAGATTATACATGCCGATGTAGCCTTAAGTGAATGGTAGTTAGTCTGTGGTCACTAAGATAAACAAGATGTAACGAAGATATAGGATATATGTTGTAAGGACAAAGCATAGAAAGAATATAATAATTATATGAATTAGAAAGATTCAAAGGAGATTATTGCTAAAAGATTAAAGAACAAAGTTACGAATTAAAGAAAAAATAAAGATTTCAGATTTACATAATAGTGAACGTATGTGCTTTGATTACTGGTGCATTACGATTCAGGTTAGTTTAAGATAAAGTATAATCAAGCCAAATATCCTCTTAGAAATAACATCATTTCATTTTATGAAGTTAACAGTCATTCCAGAATGTAGTCGTTAGGCGAGGATACGGAGGCATGTGGAGAAAGGGCTTGTTACATAATTTATAGCTAAAAATACATGAACATAGTTTTTTTTCTCTGTCTCGGAAATGCAATGCCATACTGAAATACGTACAATTAAAAAAAAATAAGTTTTCTATGTCTTGCACATGATACTTTTAATAGATAATATAGATTTTTTTTTAATTTTTGTGTTTCAATGCTATATTATGCCAGTCGGAACGGAGTACACTACTTCTGCTGTGTTGTTTACTTCCCCTATTCAGTTAGGTAACCGCTGAGTTTGATATGGGCCTGGCTGCTGAAGAGCTAACACCTAATTAGTGCCCTGTGCAAGGTAACCAAACTATGAATTTTAAACGACACTGAAGAAAAAGAACTATTGCTTCCTAGAAAGTATTATTTCTTTGACGAATTTTTATAATAAAAATATCTAGGTTACGTATAACATTTTAATCCTTGTGTAGTCGTTTAAAGAATTTGATTTAATATCTTTAGAGCAGGTTAGAAATACTTTTACTAACAAACTACCTTTTCAATAAAGTCGACCCTAGTAAAGATCGTTATCAAAATAATATAAACCCCTGAAAAGAATGCAACATATCATGTTAATATGAGGTTGGAGTACCTTTGGTCTTCAGAAAAACTCTGGTGTGACGTGGAATAGAGTCTTGGAGATTGTCGTCTTGGTAACCGCTCAAATATTACGCTATTTCACGAGCATTCCGTCACTCAGTTCCGTGAGACATGATAGAGGCAAAAATTTGAGCCGGTTTTGTGTCTCCAAAACGGACCACAAATTACATTCAGATCCGGGAATTTGGCTGGTCAAGTGAGGAGTTCAACTTCATCTCCACATTCTTTCAACCACACTGCAACAGTTTGAGCTGTGTGAATAGTCACTTTACCATCCACTGCCTGAAAACAGTATCTGGACCATTAGATGAATAGTGTGTTCACTCAATAGGAGTGCAGTTCGGCAAATGTCTTTGAAGTTCCCATACTGAATTTTACAACAGTATCCCTTCCTCCCTTCACCCCTCTTTTGACCACATTTGCGGGGTTGCAATGTCTTAACACCCACTACATCTGTTCTTTCTTCCCAATACTATAGCTAATATGAAACAGAAGTTAGGCAATGTAAGAACAAGGAAGCTGGTCTTGGGAACAGGGAATCGAGCACTAACTTAAAGGACAGCATTTGGAATTACAGCAACTGAAACTCCACATGGATTTGACAAGTGACTGTCAATTGTTTGAAATGATGGTTCTGGTTGACCATTTAGTTATCGGATTTTCTTTCCGCAAGGTCCCTCCGATGATGACTTGTTTATGGCACGAGCCACCACACGTAGATTGCGGCATTCCTTATGTAGGAACTGCACTCCGGATCAAGAAACGAACTATACATGGCCTTCTAAAATGACGTCATAGTTGGTTATTACTAACCTTACAGTTGTATCGTATGCATAAATTACGCACTTAGGTAATGTTCATTTATATATAACACGCTTCTTCTCTAAATTTTCTAAATATTGGCAAAACCGTTCGTAATCGTCGTCATTAGGCCGATCACAACCAATTTCACCCAATAACTCAATTATACATGAAGTGGCGCTTACTACAATATAATATTGTTGTACTTGCGGTATATAAATTCGTTTTTGGAGCAATCTTTAAGTTAGTTTTGTTTTCGTGTTGCTTAAACCAGGATTTCCCGAGCTATGGGAAGTTTCAGTGAAATGACAGTCTTGGAAATGCCGTAAGTATGATGACAATGATTTGAATGTTGGCTTTATGACATCAACAGTTGTCAAAAGCTTAACATTAGGAATTGTTCGTGAATTCAAAAATATGTGTTCAATTGTTATGTATACTGTATATTTACGACTTTTATGTATTTATCTGGTAGGCTTTATTTATTTGTTTGTTCTGCAGCTGGTGACTGTCCTAAATATCAGCTTGGCGCTTACCGTAAAATTTACAAGAAATACTTTGGCGATCAGTGTTAATGAACTATATCTACAATCATTAAGAGGTGATTCTTCACATCAAATAAGAAGGAAAGAGTTCATGTAAGAATGTGGATAAAATTTACAGTTTTTGAGCCAGGGCCGTCCAAAGCGTGAAATTATGTATCGCAGCGTTATTCCGAATACCAGGAACAACGGAGCTGATGGTTACTAACACTTTCTATTTTCTATTGACACATTCTGTGTTCTCTGCTGTCATGGCTTCTTTCGGCCTACTTTAACTCTGTGCATATCTGGGAATCAGGGGCGTCATTTAGGGGGGGCAGGAGGGGGCAATTGCCCCCCCAAGTGTTTGAGGAATACATATACTTTAAGCGATTTCTACTAATATACTAGTACAAGACGAGAAAGTCTTATGTCGGTTGCGCTCTTGCCCCCCTCAAGCGAAGTCTGAAATGACGCCCCTGCTGGGAATTCTATTAAGTGCTTCTAGCAGTTATGCGCTATGGGAAATCCTTTCCCTACTAATTGCATGTTGCTGAAATATTAATTTCTGAATGATCTTTAAGTTATTTCCTTTACACCGATCTGGACCTCCGCTCCACTGTTCATCGTATTGAAAGAACATTCTTTTACGTTTTTGTACGGTCTTAGCTCTGAAACTGACATTTTCCCGAAATATCCATACGAACTTTTTTTCTTATCTTGATGTAAGGAATGACCTCTTACAATTTTGTACATATCTGATATTGCATTAACACCCTGTATATAGGGTGGTGCATAAGTCAGTTTACCTAGATAACGTGAACGTGGTCGTGTGGGTAAATCCGCTATAATGGTGAGTTTGTTATACTTACCATTAGGTGAAGTGACCATACTCAACATTTAGTGTTTATTATTACAACGGTTTACAAAATAAATGGATATTGGCAAAATGTTTACTCACCCTATTATAGAAAGCTAGATATGTAGATACAGATGGTGATCAGAAAAATGGAAACACCTGAACGAAATTGCAACTTACCAGATTAATATGGTGTCGGGCCACCTTTCGCCTTCAGAACAGCCTTGATGCGTCGTGGGATGGAGGCATAGAGGTCGTGAATGGTAGCAAGTGGAATTTTACACCATTCCTCGTGCAGGGCATCGGCCAGTTCTGTGTGAGAGGATGGAGGTGGAAATCGTCGCCGGAGTCGTGTTTCCAAGACGGACCACAGATGTTCAATTATATTGAGATCTGGGGATTGGGCGGGCCAGGGGAGGTGTTGAACTTCATCCCGATGTTCCTCAAACCACGCTGGAACAACGCCAGCTGTGTGAATGGGTGCATTATCATCCTGGAAGATGGCGTCATTGTCCGGGAACAACATCTGGACCATAGGATGCAAGTGGTCTTCTAAAATTGCGACATAATCGTTGGCAGTGATTCGTCCGCTAAGTGTGACCACAGGACCCAATGAAAACCATGAAATGGTGGCCCACAGCATCACCGAGTCGCCGCCATGTTTCACAGTTGGGCGGAGACACTGCAGATCATAAGCTTCTTTGGGCGTTCTCCACATATAAACACGGCCCGTGGTTGGGAATAGGGTGAAGGATGACTCATCCGACCATTTTACACACGTTTCCAGTCCTCAACGCTCCAAGTTGCATGGTCGCGTGCGAAAGCGTTATGGTCCCTGATGAGCGGTTTGGCCCGTGCAACACTACCCCGTAAATTCATGTCATGCAATTCGCGGCGGACTGTGAGTGTCGAAACAGGGTGGGGGAGGTGCTGATTGAGTTCCTCCGTCACTTGCTTCGCAGTGGCACGACGGTTCTGCGTGACAATGCGCTTTAATACCCGACGTGACCTGTCACTCATGATTTTCTTCCGCCCACTGTTCCGCTTCCCCGATGTGGTTTTCCCGTGTGTTATGTAGGCCGTCATCACCTTCGACATTGTCCCACGCGAAACACCTAACACAGTAGCCACTGCCGTCACACTCACTCCACATAACCGCGCACCAACAATTTTCCCTCTTTGAAAATCTGAGAGGTCTCCCATTTTACACTACATCCGTGTGCTGCAGCCACTGGACACTGCTGTTCCACTGCGCCTGACGTAGTATGGAGACCGACCTAACACACCACCACCAGCGGTCCGGCGCTGCGGGCGCCACGACACCACTGCCAACCCATACATCTGACGTGTTGAGAACTACAGGTATTTCCATTTTTCTGATCACCATCTGTATGTAGCCAATAACAATTAGGAGAGGAACATAATTATATATACATATGTCACATTGTATATTTGGTATCATTGTTTAGCGTATTTCACTGAGGTAAGTAAAATTAAGGGTATCACTTTTCCCCAGGCAGACTGTGAAGATGCACGAGATCTGTCATCCAATGCGTCTTTTTCCGCTTGTAGCCGAGAGCGTGGCGTATTATCATCAAGTGCTATGAGAGTTGAGGGGACACGTTAATTTATAAAGTCCCAAGTATAACGTTAGAACTGGGACACATTAAAACATCTTGAATTAAAGTTGAAAATAAACGAACTAGTATGTATTAAATGTAAGTATACATTAAATAATTTGACTGCCTATTATAAAACTCCACGTAACACCATTTATAATATAAAATTCAATGAATACCGAAAAATTTTCTCCTCGCTGTTGACTGAACTCAATACTGTAGCGTAACGCGTAGGGATGTGTCAAAGAGGCTATAGCTCAACACCAATTGAGCCGATACTTACTCTCAATATTCTAGGCTACTCGCGGAGAAAGACTCACTGTATACTTGTTATAGAAAACAAGTCTAGAACAATATACAGGGTGTTTCAAAACAACACCGACAATGTTTGGGAGGTGATTCCTGATACCAAGATAAGACAAAAAGTATAGACCAACCTGGGTGCATAAATGCTTCCTTTCGGAGTTATAGGCTGCCGAAAACATGAAAATGTGAACTTTAAAGGTCTATAGTTCCTAAACTATGGGACCTACCGTAGTCGGGTCAAGACTTCACTTAAGAACTAACATGTGCCCTATGCAAAAATCCATGTTTCAGTATAGTAAAGTACTCACGCAACATTTTTTATAGAGGGAGTGTGACTAAGGGCATAATTTGAAGTATTCATCAACTACCTCTGTAAAAACTGTTGCAGAAGTACCGCAGGATTCTGAAACATGGATATTTGGATAGGGTACATACTAGTTCTTAAGTTAAGTCTAGAGCTGACTATGATAGGTCCCGTAGTTTTGAAGCCATGGGCCTATAAAGTTCATCTTTTCATGTTTTCGACAGCCTATAACTCCGAAAAGAAGCATTTGTGCACACACGTTGATCTATAATATTTGCCTTATCTTGGTATCAGGAATCATCTGCCAAACATTGTCGGTGTTGTTTTGAAACACTCTGTATAAATATTAACTTGTATAATAGACAGAAATGAATAATCAGACACTATTATTTTTTTCTGGTAGAATTTAAAATTATTAATTTTTTCTTAGAAATAATTATTCTATTTACATATTACATTTTCAAGAAAATTAACACATCATAATTTGGCTTATTACTTTCCTTTTTTAAAAAATAACATATATTCACTTATCAGTTTATGTGCACAACTCAAATCAAAATTATTCATTCCAAAATGGAAGAAAAATGTTTCTTGTAATTTCTTTTATGATTATTCATTTAATATTATTATTACTTTCATTGCACTGTTTTTTAAAATAAGTTCATATAATTACATCGATAAATAAATATTACAGTACTCTGTTGTGCTTTTTTCATCCAGCGTGATCAAATGTATTTCTTAGTAGAGAAATAATATATTAACATAATTTTTATTACTTTGTAAAATGATTCAATCATAGGCGGGGGAGAAAACAACTATATTTATATTTTCACCACTGTTATTGAATTTTGTTTTTCTTTTCACTTAAGAAGTTTAAATGTACTCTAAACACTGTTTAGTCACTGATTTTTATTTTTCACTGAGCTAAATAGTAGATTTCTCTTGTTTTTTTTAAATGAGATTCCGTCCTCTGCGGGCTTCATTAAACATATCTAATTGGCTTCTTCTTCTTCTTCTTTCCTTCTGCTAATTTAATGACATGTGTGTCAACATATATTCTTATCTTTCTTTAGTACGTAATTTGTGCTGTCGAAGAATTTTGCACCAAAAAAATTGTAAAGGTACATTTCTTCATATTTTTTTTTCATTTCACGAAATTTTCACTTCCTTTTTTTCCTCTTTCTTCTTATTTTAATTCCACCATTGTCACTGGAGGCGTGGCCAATATTGCGACGTCATATCCGGTGGCTGTCCTGGTACAGCGATGGGTACAGACACTCCTGGTGAGATAAGACCTGTAAATAAATTTAAAAACAACAATTATAAAACTTTTATCAATAAAATCTTAACCGACTTCACACATGTAACTCATTTGATTAAACCATTAGCAAACAACTGAGACAACAAAGTGTGTCTATGAAAGTGTTTCTAAAATTTACAGTAAAACCCCTATGATGTTATGCAACCATAATCACATTAAAGAATGTATGGTTGCCTATAAGCCGTAATTATAACGTTATCACTTACAAATAATATGAGCATCAATGTTAGTAGTACTTTTTTATAGTTAGAAACAAAGAATAATAAATTCAATATGCTAGTTAACAGTGTCAGTGACGACGCTAGCTTTAATATCTTGGGGCGAGGGGAAAATGGAGGCGCAGAGACATTTTTTGGGAAGGCAGCTATCTTTTCTTTTTGAATACCAAAAATAGCAGTTTGATATTACTTGATTTACATTAGAGCATAGCATGTCTTGGGGACAATCGGGAAGAGAGAAAGATAAGTGACTAGAGCCTGGCTATTTCAGGTGTGCCCTCGGAAAATATGCCAACCGTACTTCGGCCCTACCCCGCCATCCTCTTACGGAAGAAACCCTCCCTTTGCGTAGGGAAATGAAGGCAATGACGTCAGCTGTGTTGCCAATTTGTCATTCAGTCGTTTGGTCTTGACGAGTGAAGATCGTAGGCTACTTAGAATGGATAACAAGTCAGAGCACAGCGACGTCCGTGAAATAATTCTTTGTGGCAACACTTCCGCATCCAACAATTGAAAGATCTCGGTCACAGGAACTTGTCCCTCTTCTTTCGAGGGAGGTAGGGGAAAATAGACATTGACAGCAGCACCAGAAGGGGTATACTTGAAATAGGAAGGGTCAAACATAACAATGTAATTTTTACCAGTGCCTTATTCCTCAGTAGGCTCAAACGCTTCCTGGTGAGTCAGGAAAGCAAGCTCTTATGCAAACATATTACGCACAGTATCATTACCTATACTAAACTGAAACAAATTATTACTTGTTACCTTACGTTTCAATACATTAGAGAAAAGATCTAGGCTAGTTGGAACTAATATTTATTATGATCTATTAAATAGAAATACAAATACTTTAAAATAGCAAAAATTAACTTAAATTTCAAAGTACAGTAGTGTATACAAGGTGTGACACAAATAAAGTCACACTGAATTTATATTTCGCGCATTCTTTGTAGTAGAAATATCCCGGTTCTCCTAGATCAAGAAAGCACGCTTGCTGGGCTCAAAATTTAAGGCAATGTTGTTTGCATTCTTTAACATTGACGAAACTGTGATGTTTAAATATTTTCCTTGTGGGAAGAGAGGTAAACAGTCAATCAGCACTACTAATTTGAGATTTGATCAAAATTCGCAAAAAAAAGTGAAGAGAAAGATTTTTCAGTTGTGAAGAATGGATGGATTCTGTATCAAGACAATGCACTGATGTACAAACCTCTGTCTGTCAGGCCGAAACACTACTGTCTTAGAACATCACTCTTACTCGCTGGATTTGGCACTATGTAACTTTTTCTATACCTAAGACAGTGTAATGTGTCTATGAAAGTGTTCTAAAAATTTTGCAGTAAAACTCCTGTGCTGTTATGCAACCTTAATCACGTTAAAGTATGTATGGTTGCCTATGAGCATGTTACTTTTTCGTAATTAACGGAAGACGTTTTGCCTCAAATGAAGAAGTCAAATCGAAAACGTTAGACCTCATAAGTGAGCTCATAGAAAATGACTTCCATTATTCTTACCAACAGAGGCAGCAGCGAATGCAGAAATATCTGATTGCTCGACAGCAAACGGAGTATTTCAAAAGTGATGACCATACTATAGAGTAACGTAGTAGTTGCCAGAATTTATGAGTCCAGTACGATATTGTTACACCTTGTCTCAGCTTACTCTATTTCAGTTCATTAAACAAGAATTTTAGGAAACCAAAAAATGGATCAAAAGATTGCGACCTTGGCCAATAATTAGCTTTTGGATCAGGGGCCACAAAATTTTCGAACGGCTCCTAAATCGGGTTTTCGTATTTTCTATGGAATAAGTACATCATACTTAGTTAAGTGATAGTTTGGGTTCGGCTACGCTATATGTAGTTCTCCAGATATAATTCCTACAAGAAAATTTTTGATTGAAATATGTATATTTGATCTTTTGATCCAAAAATGTTTAAGACTGTACTTCCTTGTAGACAGTATCCTAAAACTCCCTAAAAAGAAATAATTTCATAACGTGTTTAATAAATTCCCATATTAAAAACTATTTAATTATATTGGTCTGTGTCTTAGTCAACGAAAGCACCCTTTTCTGGTCAGTGTAACCAGGTTATGAAACTATAGTTTTATCATTGATAAATCAATTATTAGCATCGAACCAGTGTTATCAGAACAACGCTAAAGTACACCTAGGAGTGCGTAAATAAAATGAACTTTCAATTCTTAATTTTTTCTTACCTGTAGATGCCGTTCCATTTGTAGCGTACTGTCCATTCATAGCCTGGTAGGGCTGCGTAGGACTGCACGGCGAAGGTCGACTGTACGTTCCCAGACTCAGGGGGTCGTACGCTGGAGGTCTCGTCATGCAGGAGTATCCTGTGGTGTCTCTCTGTTGCAAGCACGTTGGACTGGGTCCCATACTGGTTTGGTTCGCCATGCTGAAACTCGGCATAGGAGTCATTGTGCTGCAAGAAAAGAAGAAGGATTTGTTAATCGGCATGCTGAAAGTCAGCAACTTTTGATCCACACACTTCGTTCCAGCGACTCATCGTGGTGGAACATGAAACTTTCATAACAAAAGAAGGAAGAATTTTGCGTGGTAGAAAAAAATAAACTAATGATTTTCTTTTTTAGATTAATGTCTTTCTAGTTATACTAAAGATAAATTTACCATACAGATTGACAATATGGTGCAACCATATAATAACTTTTATGTATACCAACAGTTTTAGCTTTACCGTACCTGCAAATACTTGTCATTTCGGATCTCTCACGCCCAGATCAACAAGAATGGAACGTAAAGGCAATAAATATATACTTGTACATATTTTTTATATGCACAATAAACTTGTAAGAGCATAAAAACCACTAAACAATTGGTTCTATTTCATTAGGCATGCTTGCGCGAGGGAATATTTATTAATCTACCGGGAAAAGAGTAGCACTTGTGGTTAGGGCGTTGATGACACTTGCAAAGTAACTTAGGAATTTCATTGCAAGTAAAAGCAGACAACTTGCAAGAGTGTTAGGACAACGAAGATACTGAGGGAGCGCTATTTACAATAATATGGCGCAAATAACCTTGGGAGAGAGTTCATATTGTGTATAATTGCTTCCTGCCTTAGATTACACAACAATGACACTGTAGTTGTCGTAGTTCTACCGTATTGCTTCAGTTACAGCAAACTGATAGGACTATTTCTATCATATAGCGTTAATGATTAAGTTCCTTAGATGCTATCTTCCTTTGTGAATCTATAGATTTTACCCGTAAATCTTCGAAATGGTGGGGCCGTGGTGACTCAGTGGTAGAGCGTTCACCTCTAGTGCTTGGGGTCCCGGGTTCGATCCCAGCCCCCGCCAAGTGAACTTTGTGGTGGACAAACACCGTGTGCGTGGGTTTTCTCGGGGTTCTCCCGTTCCCTCCCACTTTCTTCATTCCACCATTTAATTCGTAACTCATCATCACCGTCTCCTTTAGCCTAACCGGCATAACCGCAGGACGTAAAACTCAAAGATTTCATTTCATTTTTTTTCTTCGAAATAGTGTCTCAATATTCTTAATCTGCAGTTACGAATCAAATACCCTGGTCCAAGAATAACCATTAAAAAAGTTTCTAATATAATAAGAACTTTATAAAAATTAAGAGACAGTTTTATGAAAAAATCCAGTATTTATGTTATGTTAATGACTCTCATAGTTCAACTACACAGAAAATTACATATTCATAATCGTTTCATAGTGAGCACAGTAAGGGACTATATGAATTAAGAGGATTGTGTGAAATCTTTGATAAATGTGTAGAAAGAAATTCTTGATCTGTATTTCACTTTTAATTAGCTGTCAAAAGTGCAAAATGTACGGTAATTGGTATATTACGGTCTCTCACACAAACCAAATGCAAGGAAATATAGTAGCTTTGAGAACGATCTGTCTATTTAGAATCAAAACTAGAAAATTAGGCCTATCTAGCCATGAATTCATATTTTAAACTGTAGCTGTAACCATAGAGTAAAGAATGATCTAGGTATTCATTATTCTATGCTAGAGCTTAAAATTATAACTCATATTCCCGTAAAGTCTATAATTTACGTGCACATAGCTGTATTACCGATAGTCTAATTATCACAATTAACCTGCATAAACCATATAATATTTTAAGCACGAATATCTTTATAGCATTATTAAAAAAATAATTTCGTTGCTTTTCCTACACTATTTTAAATTCCATTGCATACTCAGAGAACATGACACAAATATGTTTGTTATTTTTCTAACAATTTGATATTGCACTTATAAAATTACTTATTTGTATATTTATGAAGTAAAATTATTATAAAGTCAGCTCACAAACATATATACATCAACAAAAATATTAAAAATATGACTTTTAAAATTTTATTAAGTCATTTTGACATTATCGTTATTCCTACGACGAGGAACTGCCGTGTTAAGTACACAAGTGTACTAATGTAGTTTACATCTTCGCACATTATGTGCTATGCACTCACAGACTTGTGAACTTCGACGTTTTGCACACACTAGGTGACGTCAGTTCCGGAAAAATGCTTACTTCGAATGCACACTTGTACCTTTTGGACATAGCCACCATTTACCTGTAGAACAGTGCAATATTTATCAAGATTTATAGCTAACCCACACAAAATATCCTATTGTTAACATGCCGTAGCCATATTTAGATTTCACCATCAATATTTATGTAATATTTCGTAACACTTTCAATTAAAATTATGTATTTTGTCCAGATACCAATTAACACTATCATTATTTTGAAATACTACTTTCACTTATCAAATGATTTTCTGGAGCAAGGTAATTATAACCTAAATAATAATTAAACACCTGCACATAATTCATTCTAGAAAGTATTTTTTGTCTGATAAAGGTAACGCTGAAATATCGAAATGTTACACTGTATACTGTTTGTGTTTGTGTATCTTGTTCACAATTACTATCAGTTTAAGATCATCGTAAGAGAGGATTTTACGCTTCCAGGAAGATTGATTGTTCTTCGGGAGGCCCTCTGGGCATTATTGATTATAAAAAAAGTGGTTAAAATGAGTTTTATGGGAGGCGCGGTGACTCGGTGGTAGAGCGTTCACCTCCGGTGCTTGGAGTCCCTGGTTCGATCCTAGTTTGCGCCGTGTGGACGTTGTGGTGGACAAACACCGTGCTCGTGGATTTTCTCGGGATTCTCTCGTTTCCTTCCACTTTCTTCATTCCACCATTTTACTCATCTCTCATCATCACCGTCTCCTTTAGCCTAACCGGCATAACCGTCGGACGTAAAACTTAAAACTTTAATTTCATTTTTTGAATGTTTTACACACGTGAAAATACCCTTATGGAAAATATTTGAAGCCTTTTCCCCTTAGGATACACATAAGGGATGAATTTGGACTTAAATGGAATCTGGATTGAAACTATTCATCTGAGCGACCGCGAAAACTATGGATTTTCACTATTGGTCGTTTTGTTCCCCTTGCTGAAAATGTGTTAAAAGCCTTAGTTACGCCAGGGTCTAAGCGTATACAGTACCAATAAATCATCCCTGTATAGAAATCTAGGAGGAGTCCATTACCGTTACATTTACTTTTATTATTTATATAGATTTACGATGTAATATAATTTGATCAGCATTCAACAAAGAAATACGTGTAACGAAAATATTATAATGTTATCATATAATTATGAAAATGAAATCTTTAAGTTTTACGTCGCACGGTAATGTCGGCTAGGCTAAAAGAGACGATGATGATGAGAAATGAATGAAATTGTTGGAATAAAGAAAGTGAGAGGAAACGGGAGAACTCCGAGAAAATCCACGCACATGGTGTTTGTCCACCTCAAAGTTCACTTGGCACGGGGCTGGGATCGAATCGGGGACCCCATGCACCAAATGTGAGCGCTCTACCACTGAGGAACCGCGGCACCTTATCATATTATTATGTTAATATCATAGTTCATTGTATTAAGCTAAAAGGAAGTTAGTGTGGATCAACAAATAAGGAAGTACTGTGTGTATTCGAAAGGTAAGAAAATATTTGGAATGAGATAGTGATTAAAACTGGAATTTCAACATCAATCGCAATTTCTTTTTAAGAGAGGCACATTTCTCGTTTGGTATTTATATATAATAATGACTCTCTGCGCCCACTTAGGAATCTACTACGTGATTCAAGAAGAGATCAGTGTTACTAAGTGATGCAAAGATTCACCATCACATGACATAAAAAGAACGGAAATCATATTCTATTCCATTTATATTTCAGATTGGGATCCAAGATCTAATACATACTAATAATGCTGCAGAAAAGGCCGTACTGTTTAGAATACTATTATGTGCAATACATTATGCTGGTGACTCTATAGCACTAATACAGGAGAGAAGAATGTACTGACTGGAATATCATTATGTGCAATACATTACACCGGTGACTGTGAAGCAATAAAGTTTCAGAAAAGAACATGCTGTCTGAATATCATTTTATGCAATACATTACACCGGTGACTGTATTATAACACTAATACAGACGAGAACAACATACTGGTTGGAATATTATTATGTGCACTTATCAGTGACTCTATAGCAATATGGGAGAGAAGACCGTACTGGGTGGAATATCGTTATGTGCAATACATTACATCGGTGACTGTGTAGCATCAGAAAAGAACGTACTGTCTGAATATCATTATGTGCAATACATTACACCGGTGTCTGTATTATAGCACTAATACAGATAAGAAGAACATATTGGTTGGAATATTATTATGTGCACTTATCAGTGACTCTATGGTAATATGGGAGAGAAGAACGTACTGGGTGGAATATCGTTATGTGCAATACATTACACCGGTGACTGTGTAGCAATAAAGTTTCAGAAAAGAACGTACTGTCTAAATATCTTTATGTGCAATACATTACACCGGTGACTGTATTATAGCACTAATACAGATAAGAAAAACTTACTGGTTGGAATATTATTATGTGCACTTATCAGTGACTCTATGACAACACGAAAGAGAACATACTGGGTGGAATATCACAGGGATTTATTTGTAGCCAGGGAAGCCTGGGAATTTCCCCCTTTCTAAGTTTTGACTTCCCTGTCTCTAGATTTAATTCAGTCTTCCCAGCCTGGGAAGATATTTTCCCCCTTTCTTAGGCTATACAATCTGTTTTTTATAAAATCTTTGACCACGAAAAGTCCATTGCACACAAGAAATGTTCACATGTCGATATGTGAACAAAGGGATACGGAAGAAATATAGGTTTCAATGGCAAATGCAGAAGACAGGTGGAAAATTCTGAATTAAATTCGTGTTAAAAAGACAACTACGATATTTAGGACTACCTACGTTATTGTCCAAAATCGTCTATCGTTTACGGTGCTCCCACGTCTTATTAAATTCCAAGTAGGGCGTAGTGGCGCAGAGGGGCCGGGTCCCCCAAAGAGGTCCGACAATTTCCTTTCGTACTTTGATGTTTGTAATTATATATATTTTTATGTTTATATATTTTTTTTGTTTGTAATTTTTCTCTATGAACCTATAACAGCATTAGCCCCCCCCCCAAACACACATCCTGGCTACGCTACTAGAGCGATTACACGGTGTTTACCCAATGTCCCCGTAGAACACGAGAAATCGAATTAATATCAGAAGAACTAGGTATTCTCTTTTATAATATTAATACAGTTTTTGATATACGATGGTTACGCTCTTCTTACCGTTCAGTAGAAGCATTGTGGAAATCCTACCCTGCGCTAGTGGAACACTTTCGAGAAGCTTCCACAAATTGGCAGAGAAGTTTTGAGCAGCGTGTAATATTTGCGGGCCTGTAAAATTTCACTAAGTGGAATTTTGTTTATGAAATGTCCATGATCCGAGATATGCTGGAACCTCTAGATGTCCTTAGCCTGACAAGAAAGGTCAGCATTCCTTGTACTGTACAGGCAATAAGCAAAATTGAAACAACTGTACGTGTACTGGAAGCGTTGCAAGATAAGGATGGCATGTTCATGGAAGAATTACAACGTCAGTTTAGAAAAACTGGTCAGTTTTGTGGAGTCCTACTTGTAAAACCCTTAGACAGTTCTCTTGAGAAATACCAGCAAATAAGATTGCAATTCTGTCAGGGTTTAGCAGATAACATACGGTCTTGCTTTCCTAATGAAACGTTCAGTAGGGTCGAGGTTTTGCTACAATGCAAGTGGCCAGAAGAATTGTCTGAAAGAATGTTATACGGCGACAAAGAACTAATGGAAGTTAAAAAAAAATAAAATAAAATTTTCCTCTGATAATATAGCCAAAATTCTGCAGCATTCCGAGAGAACTCCTAATATTGGACAAAATCTACAAAATCTTAACATGAAATCATTGTTGTTCTAGTTTCTTTTGCATACTGTGGGAGAGACTTTTCCAGCTTAAACTTACAGCGCACTGACGCTAGAAACCGTTTATCTGTAAAAACCCTCGAATTTACCAGACATTACGAGACTTCTTTCAATGCAGAAAAGTATGTCATCAGCTGGATAAAAAGTGGACATCATGCTGCTACCGACAAATCAACTGGGAAAAAGCCGGTATCCGATTTAAACCAATCTCCTATTGCTTCACTATTCTAAAGTGAGGTACGGTGTCACAGTACTATTAATTCGACTGGTACTAAAACTTATTTATGGTATGAAGAATGACATTTAGTACCGTCTTTTCCCTTCTATTTAATAAAATTAGATTCAAGTGTATGTGCACCTATCACTGTTCTGCAAAAAGTAAATTCTTAACTATTTTAGTATTTATTGTTCGGGCGATGAATTTCGTCTTCAATTAATAAGAATGGACTAAAGAATTACTTGTCATAACAAAACAGTTTTACGTAGGAGCGTGATACTTGTTACGACAAGTTATGCTGGTTGCAATGTAACTATAGGGCTTTTGCTGGATGCTGCCCACTTGTTCTCAGCAGTAGGACGAAAAATAGCAAGGCAAGTAACAAATGTAATATCATCTACCTAACCAAATTTTATCTAACGCCCCCACCAATATTTATCATAAAATTGTTTTTTAAAAAAATGAACTTGGAGACTCCCTGAAACTAGTACCATAATTTCAAAGTAGATAGGTTTAAAAATAACGTTGTCCCAACCTGACTTTATAGCTGTTCTGTTATACGGAACACAATCTTTCATAAATATTCCCCCCCTTCTACAAAATCCACAAATAAATCACTGGAATATCATTATGTGCAATATACATTAGGCTGGTGTCTGTAAAGCAACAAAGTTTCAGAAGAGAACGTACTGTCTGAAATACCATTATGTGCAATATACATTACGCTGGTGACTGCAAAGCAATAAAGTTTCAGAAGAGAACGTACTGTCTGAAATGCCATTATGTGCAATATACATTACGCTGGTGACTGCAAAGCAATAAAGTTTCAGAAGAGAACGTACTGTCTGAAATGCCATTATGTGCAATACATTATACTATAGCAGTAAGGGGAGAAAACAACGTACTGTCTGGAATATGATTATGTACAGTACATTATAATACGGGAAAGGACACACTGATTCTAGGCCACTATTCATTACACATAATACATTACAAAGGGCTTTACCAGTGTACCAGATTGTTTCCCCTTATTTTCCTAATACTCTATTAAAATTTAATTTAACATGCCTGTTGCTCAGTGAATGAAGACTTAAAGAAAATGAGCAACCAAGTTTGTATATTGTAATTATACGAACCAGAAACATGGACGTTACCCAACGCAACTAGGTGGTTTCAAATTGAGTATGCAGAGAAGGAAATTAATTAGCTGGATTAAAGCCGAAGTTTGTTTTGAGGTCGAATCATTTGTGGTTTAGATCCTACATTGAGTTTCAGAACTCATTTTTTATATAGCCTCAAGGGGGGCATGGTGGCTCATCGGTAGAGTGCTAACCATTGGTGCGTGAAATCCCTGAATCTATCCCCACTCAAGTAAGTTTGTGGTGGACAACATCGTGCCCGCGAATTTCCTCGGGGTACTCTTATTTCCTCCCACATTCTTATTCTACCGTTATTACAGCATCGTTCATTTGCCTTAGACGCCCCCTAATCATCCGTCTCCCTTAGCCTAAAGAGCATAATCAATTTATTTCATTTTCTGTGTCTACTGTCACCGTGCCTTGTAGATCATGGGTCACCGAAATTCATGACCCAACCCTCGTTTTTTGTCTCTTCGTTTCCTTCTTCAGAAAGCCAAGATTGCATAGTACTTTCTTTAAAGTTAATAAAAATTAAATACTATTTTAATAAAGTTTAAAATCTGATCTCAAAACTGTTTTTATATACAGTATATTTATATATACGTTAATAGAAATAAATGAAGTTTATATCTTAGTGTGTGGATATTTTTTGGGGGTCTAACTTGGCAACACTGACATGTGCTGGAACAAGGATAAGAGTGAGTGAACACGCAATAATTAAGAGTTGGTTGTCCTTAGCAACCACGAGATGCGACAGGTAAACACTTGAGTGCTGAGCAGAGTTAATAACTCAATTAGAGGTAGAACCACATACGTGGCATTCTTTGCTCCCCCTATTATCCTCCCCTAGACACACGTTTCGAAATTCTTCGATTTTTATAGGAAACACTTACTTAGCATAAAAATTGTAATAGAGTATCTTTTCCTTGAAAGAACTAAAAGAAATACGTAATTTAGAGCACTGGCGCAAATCCTGGGGGGGATGAGGGGAACATGTCCCCTCCAATCTTGGAACTGGCGGGGACTGTCCCGCCAATAACCCGATTTGAAATGTGTTTTTTGGGGACAAATGTAATGATTTGTGTACGATTGCCACAAAGGAAAGTGAGATGAAATTGTTGTCCTCCTAGAATAAGCCTCAAATCTGCCAGCCTCCCAATGTTGACGACAACTCTACTTCCCTGATCCTCCATAGTATTGTTTTTCAACTTCATAAATATTTGGAACATCGTATATATATATTTGTGTAGGAACCGTCTTACCTCCTCCCCCCTCCCTCCAATGTTGAGGACAGATTTGCGCCGCTGATTTAGAGGGCACTGTGGCTTAGGGATAGAATAGTTATCTCCTGTTCAAAATATCTTCGTTTGACTTCAGTCTGTATGAGTTTCTCATGGGGGGACAGTTGTGTTCATGAGTTTCCACGGTGTATTCCATTTTTTTTTCACTATATATGCGTTGGCTGGTAGGTTGGATTGAAGTTTAGAGACTCTGTCAGCATCCACGCTATATGATACATGGACTTACAGTTCAAGGTAAAATCCAAACCACTGTAATACGTTCCACTCAGGGATAAAAGTAGATCTGAAAACATAGGGGGGACGCATGACGTCACGCCGGCCTCCGTGCCTATTTTTGCCCATTGTAATTTTTTTAGAAAGCAGGGGTACGCGACAGATATTTTATCGAAGTGGGGGGATGGCGTCCTCCCGCGTTCCCCCGCACTTTTGCCCCCTGGTTCCACTCAAGGCTCTCCCATTGAGGACCCCGTCCACTGAAAGCGCACGCACTACGCAGTACGACCAGCAGGGAGAAGTCTATATATTCGTACGATCGTTTACGTGCATTACACATATACAGCGACGCAACTAGGTTAGTTGTCACCCGTGACTAGAACTTGCCTTAACGCCACCCCGCGACCAACCAAACCAAAACCCTCCCCGGTTACACCTGACATTGGCATCAAACAGTAGGTCTCCTATTCCATTTTTTCGTCAAGTGGTAAAACTTGATTTCAAAATTGCAGTACATAGGGCCTAATTTAAGTTTTAGTACCAGATAAAATACCAAACTAATTAGTATTTGATCGCCAAATAACCTGAGAGTAACAAACTTTACATATTGTAATAGTCTTATCATTATAACTGCAAATCACAATGTTTTTGGAATTATATCGGGATATGCATATGTGTACAATGAATCAACAGTCTGTTGCTTTAGAATAGAATATTTAATTATGACAACGATTTTACTATAACCCAGGCAACGATTTTATTCCGTTGGCGAAAGGAGTCTACGGCCTATGAAAACCTCAACCGTAAGTCGTATCGCTAATATCATCAGAAGAAGTTTTTCTTCCCCCTTTCTTAGTGACCAAGATCCCGGAAACGGTGGTAATAAGTGGGAGAGATGCCAGGGAATATGGCGGGTGAGGAAGGATTTAATACAGTAACTCATGAAGAACCTGAACCGTCCTTTAATAGATATTTCGTTGCTCAATATGAGGACACCATGTGTATTGAACATTGGTGGGTACTTGTGGTGTGCAATATGAAGACACCATGTCTGTTGAACATTGTTAGATGCTTATGGTGTGGAACATGAGGACATTATGTCTGTTTAACATTGTTGGATGCTTATGGTGGGGAACATGAGGCCATTATGTCTGTTAAATATTGTTGGATGCTTATGGTGTGGAACATGAGAACATTATGTCTGTTGAACATTGTTAGATGCTTATGGTGTGGAACATGAGGACATTATGTCTGTTGAACATTGTTAGATGCTTATGGTGTGAAACATGAGGACATTATGTCTGTTGAACATTGTTAGATGTTTATGGTGTGGAACATGAGGACATTATGTCTGTTTAACATTGTTGGATGCTTGTGGTGAAATTTGCGGTGCATTTCGTGGAGTTACGTACTGTATACCAATTTTTGGATTGATGGTTTCACCTCGACTGAACAAGACATGATTATTCACTATCACCATGGGCCACCATACTACCAACCAGCGGCGCAAACCTGTCTTCAACATTGGGGAGGACAAGTGAGACAGTTTCCTTTGTTTCTTTTCTTTTTTTCTTTTGTTAAGCGATGCTCAAAATAATTGTAAAGTTGTAAAACAATCCTGTGGAGGATCAGGGAGCAGAGTTGTCTTCAACATTGGGAGGCGGGCAGATTTGAGGCTTATTCTGGGGGACATCAATTTCATCTCACTTTCCTTTGTAACAATCGGACACAAATCATCACATTTCTCCCCAAAAAACACATTTCAAATGGGATTAAAGGAGGCCTCCCTTGTTCCAAGATTGGAGGGGACATGTCCCCCTTATCCCCCCGGGATTTGCGTCAATGTGAACCTTCTCTAGGAGGAGATATGGTTCAGGAAACTGTCCTGAATATTGATTAGGATCCAATCATTTCTCTGGCTGTTCACGATTAGGCCACCATAGCAGATCCATCATTCATTTGAAGTGGCAACCCGATGCAGGAAACTTTTCCGGTTATTCCTTACACTCAGAGAACTCCACATCTGACGCCAATGAGATGACGACAGAGGTGGTGTTATCTCATAGGTTACCACAAATCCAGTTTCTTTCTAATTACTGATTGTATGGATTTGCCACAGGATAGTGGTATGGAATGTGCCTAATGCAAGCGCAAGAACACTTTTCTAAGGGTTTATTTCCACAGTATTCCTGAGCAGTGTTTCTTCCAGGCGTTTTTTGGGGGGGGCACTGCCCGTTCGGGAGGAGCCCAAAATAATACGTGTATAATAGAATAATATAATAGTACCAGCAGTGCCCCCCGAAATACTGAGTGTGCCCCCTCCCCCCGGGAATATTGTTTCTGAAAGAAACACTGTTCTTAAGGAGCTCTTTCGAAACATGATGTTGGTCGGTTCTCATACGGCTCACTTGACAATGTTGTGTCACCGGAATTGAATTTGACAAACAAAATATCCCATTTAAAACCGTTGCACTGAGGTCGTGATCGTAATGTTGTATAAAGGCAGTGAAACTCAAAATACATAAATTAACCAACGGTAATGCTTAAGACTAAAACTATAAAGCATATAAATTCCTGAAAGGAACTAACCTGTAAGAGTCCGTCATAGTCATCGGAGGCGGTATGGAAGGGTACATGCTGTTAGAAAAACTTCCGTTTAGAAGACGCGTTGGAGAAGTACTGGCTTGTTCTACTACACGGCGCTGATTTCGCAGCTTTTCTTCTCTTCTCCATTTGGCACGTCGGTTAGAAAACCAAACCTAGAAACAAAATAGAAAATCATTATACATATTGAAAGAATTATTGCAAGTGTGACGATGTTTCAATAATTTTCGCTACTCATTATGCTGGCGCGTGGTTTGGTGTGGCATTGACCAAAGAACATTTATGAATATTACCCATTAATTTAATTCCTTTGTAGTTATATTGGTGTAATGTAATTGAAGGATAACATTCATAACTTCTAAAACTTTGAGCACAAATCCTATTTTAGTCTTTCTACAGTTTAGGACTTCTGCAGTCTAGCATCTGTGCAGCTTAATTGATTCTTAGAACCAGAAATCTAGTGCATCATTTAAGAGGGCAGGAGGGAATTCCCTCTAAGTTTGGAATATACGTATATCAATCAGGGATGGTAAACGTGAGGGGAAACGCGAGGGTATGCCATCCCCCTACCTCCAAAAAATATGTACGGCGTCTACCGGTTCCTAAAAAGGTACAATGGGCAAAGCAAGACAGGGGGACGGCTGACGTCATGCCGATACCTACCGTTCCCCTATTTTTCAGATCCACTTTTACCCCCTGATATCAATGAAATCAATAGTACAATAATAATAATAATAATAATAATAATAATAATAATAATAATAATAATAATAATAATAATAATAATAATAATAATAATAATAATAATAATAATAATAATAATAATAATGTACTAAAGGATGCCGCCATAGCTCAGCCATACAGCACTCACTTTTGGTGGGTGAGGTCCCTAATTCGATAGCAGTCCTCATCAGAAGTGACAACTTTGACCTAACCTCACTCAACCTCAGGCTCACAAACTCATTTCGACCTCACGCTCAGCTCACCGATCTGACCTACGCTCACACAACCTCACGCTCACATCATCAGTCTGATCTCACGCTCACATCATCAGTCTGATCTCACGCTCACTCAACCTGACGCTCACATCACCAGTTTGACCTCACGCTCACTCAACCTCACGCTCACATCACCAGTCTGACCTCACGCTCACTTCGTGAGGTTGAGGTCGAGTGAGTGTGAGTTCCGAACTCGTGAGCGCTGACCTTATGAATTTGGACACCTTTGGTCCTCATCAAGTGAGCTTTGTGATGGACAAACATATTGTGTATGGGTTTTCTTGGAATTCTTCCTGTCCCTTCATTCCATCATTATCACCACCTCTCTTAGGCTCGGTGTGTAATCGTGGGACGTTAAACTAAAAAAGAAACTAATGAAAAACATGAAACTACTTGTGTCGGTGGAAACCCTTACCTCCCCCTTCCCCCAAGCGGAACCGGAATTGACGCTACTGCCAAAAATCTTCACTTTAGGATTTTGAGCACTTTGGAACACATGAAATTATTCTATATGATTTTTAGAACTTCTGCTGCATGTTGGTCAGTTTTAGGACTTGTACAGTTTTAGGTACTAAGAGCATGTTTGGTTGAGCACAGTTTAGAATTTCTGATGCGACCCCATGTAGTCAAGAGATATGAAGAATTAGGCTACGCGATTGTGAGATGAATCCCATCATGGTTTCGAGTCCTACTAAAGAACACGAACGTTTTTAAGTGTCTCTACGTTCATGTCCTTGTCGAATACAGTAGGAATTCAAATTGTACGGTATTAAATGAAGGTTTATAGTAGGAATTCAAGATATGCGGTATGAATTCAAGGTGTATAGTAGGAATTCAAGATGTGCGGTATGAATTCAAGGTGTATAGTAGGAATTCAAGATGTGCGGTATGAATTCAAGGCGTATGGTAGGAATTCAAGATGTGCGGTATGAATTCAAGGCGTATGGTAGGAATTCAAGGTGTACGTTAGGAATTCAAGGTGTACGAAACTCAGAAAGGTTAACTCAGAAATTCAAGTAAGCTAGGTAGTTCAATTATTTAAAAAAAAAAAAAAAAAAAGCGGATGGCGTGTGTGATTTTTAACTGCGTGCTCCCAGGTTTTATTCCTGGTGAAGACACTCGCCTTAGATACAAATTCCGAACACTACTTCGGATCCCAGTTCAAATAACATAGCCTCGGTGCTAAAAGCAAATGTTAAACTTGAATAATTTATTTTTTTCGTGTTATTTATATACTAATTATATAGCCTACATTAAAGGACTGATGTACGTATGAATTAGAGATTTTAGAATACTTTTCAACAGTGAGGCTATATTAGACGTAGAACTACAGTGTAAATCACATAATCTCCCGCCGGCAATCAAACCCAGGTCTCTCACGCCGAAAAGAAATCGAACATTTTTGTTGAAATTGAAAAGAAAAACTTGAACACACCATTACTGGATTACAGAAAAGTATATTACCTAAACGAGAAAATAAAGTTAGTCATAATTCACTACTTTTGATTAGAATTATGAAAATAGTTTGTGTTGTAACACAATACAAGAAATTCGATTTCAAAGTCTTCATCCAACTTCAGCCTTATAGCTTGAAAAGGTGCTAATCGTGCTTGGATGAAATGCCTATAATTCGAAAGGGAGGGCATTGAATTTGATATTCATGCCCAGTGGCGTATTTACGATTTTGTTTCGGGAGGGGCTTTGCTAACTTTCGGGGGGGAGCTTTACCTGGAAATGTGAAAATTCTGCAAGATATTTCATTTACTTTACTATACTAAGTAAGATTTCGGGGGGGCTTAAGCCCGGAAGCCGCCCCCTAAATACGCCACTGTTCATGCCTATAGACATATTAGATTCACACATTTCTTCCGGTTTGAAAGTGCTTTTAAAAATACAAAATTCAAAATAATTTTAGTTACGGTACATCAAGTTTTTAGCTCACAAATGTTGAATGCGACTTCTTTCAGGCCGCATGGCACACATTAACTCTTCCCATAGTTTGGTCACTGATGGGAGTTGCGAGTTCACTGATGGTTATGAGAGATGTCTCTATAGCGCTTCGCTCCTGCAGACTAGTAAAACCTCACTCGAGAAACTTCCTCTTTGGAAATGTAGATATTTGAGTCAAACACAAGGAGCCGTTTTCAAGCTATAATATTTTGAAATATGATGTAAACTTTGCAGGTATACTCTATACACTTATTGTCTACAGTTGTTAAAGAACATAACAAGTGAATAAGTAGAGCAAAAATAAATAAATAAATAAATAAATAAATAAATAAATAAATAAAAATAAAAACTAAACAATGTGGTACATTTGAACTGCTACAAAGCCTTTGTTATGATATACTGACCTGTATCCTAGCTTCCGGTAACCCTATTTTAGCAGCTAACCTTTCCCGGGCAAAAACATCGGGATAATGTGTTCGTTCGAACTCTGCAAAGAAAGAAAGAAAACAATGTTTACAACATTCCTCAAATTAATGATCTAACATAGCGAGAGAGAGAGAGAGTGAAACCTCATTATTACTAATACAAGTGTTTTATTGCATTAAATTCCTTAGTAATATACCAAGAAATCAATATATACATATACTTAATATCTCTGCATAAATGCTTTCTTTTCTTTCAAAAAATGAGTTTAATTGTATATTATGTAACTATGGTTGACTTCCAAAGTATACGAAATTCATTACTGAAACAAGTAATAATATATTTTAAAGTTTCGGTTGCAATAAAACGGTTAGATCAGAGATGCACGCTGAATCTATATCAGAAACAGTTTCTCGCAATCATTACTATTTAGGAATTAATATTGAAACAGGAAATAATAGATTTTTAAGTTCCAGTCACAATAAAGTGGTGAGATCATAGCTGGACGCTGAATTCCTGTAAAAAGAAATAATAAGTTCCTTGCAACCACTACTATTCACGAATCAATACTGAATCAGGAAATAATAGATTTATGGGTTTCAGTCACAATAAAGTGGTACGAATCAATACTGAATCAGGAAATAATAGATTTTTAAGTTCCAGTCACAATAAAATGGTGAGATCATAGCTGGACACTGAATTCATATAAAAAAAAAACAGTTCCTTGCAACCACTACTATTCACGAATCAATACTGAATCAGAAAATAATAGATTAATGGGTTCCAGTCACAATAAAGTGGTACGAATCAATACTGAATCAGGCACGAATCAATACTGAATCAAAAAATAATAGATTAATGGGTTCCAGTTACAATAAAGTGGTAACAACAGAAATGAGTACTGAATCCATATTAAAAATTGGAGTTTTCTACCACCCGATTGCTATACAGGAATAAATAAGAGATGGAAGCTCTTTCTTAATCCATGTTAAAAACTGCTTCTATATGTCAATTACCGTTTTTCACTGGTAAAGATCGAGAAGAAACTTATTTTTTAGGCACTAATTTTACATCAATTTTACTCCTGCATGTTACGGTTTTTCCTCTATGATGAGTTATATCGAAACCGGAAATATTAACAAATATCTACCGTTACCATTTGCAATAGAGGGATAAAGTAGGAAGTGAAACCTACTTTTTCCGCTATACTGAATCCATATCTGAAAATCTTTCTAGCCATCTAATAACTGAATCCATATCTAAAAGTTCCTCCTCGCTATGTACTAACTGAATTCATATCTAAAGACTCTCGCTATCTAATAATTGAATCCATATCTAAAAACTGCTCGCTATCTAATAACTCAATCCATATGTAAAAACTTTTTCTCGCCATCTAATAACTGAAACCATATCTAAAAATTCCTTCTCGCTATCTAATAACTGAATCCATATCTAAAAATTTATTCTCGCTATCTAATAACTGTATTCGTATCTATAAGCTTCTTCTCGCTATGTAATAATTGAATATGTATCTAAAAATTCCTTCTCACTATCTAATAACTAAATCCATATCTAAAAACTCCTTCTCGCTATCTAATAACTGAATCCATATCTAAAAATTTCTTCTCGCTATCTAATAACTGAATTCGTATCTAAAAACTCCTTCTCGCTATCTAATAACTCAATCCATGTAAAAACTTTTTCTCGCTATTTAATAACTGAATCCATATCTAAAAACTCCTTCTCGCTATCTAATAACTGAATTCGTATCTAAAAGCTTCTTCTCGTTATCTAATAACTCAACCCATATGTAAAAACTTTTTCTCGCTATTTAATAACTGAATCCATATCTAAAAACTCCTTCTCGCTATCTAATAACTGACTCTATATCTAAAAATTCCTTCTCGCTATCTAATAACTGAATCCATATCTAAAAATTTATTCTCGCTATCTAATAACTGAATTCGTATCTAAAAGCTTCTTCTTGCTATCTAATAACTCAATCCATATGTAAAAACTCCTCGCTATCTAATAACTCAATTCATATGTAAAAACTTTTTCACGCTATCTAATAACTGAATCCATATCTAAAAATTCTTCTCGCTATCTAATAACTGACTCTATATCTAAAAATTCCTTCTCGTTATCTAATAACTGAATCCATATCTAAAAATTTATTCTCGCTATTTAATAACTGAATCCATATCTAAAAACTCCTTCTCGCTATCTAATAACTGACTCTATATCTAAAAATTCCTTCTTGCTATCTAATAACTGAATCCATATCTAAAAATTTATTCTCGCTATCTAATAACTGAATTCGTATCTAAAAGCTTCTTCTTGCTATCTAATAACTCAATCCATATGTAAAAACTCCTCGCTATCTAATAACTCAATTCATATGTAAAAACTTTTTCACGCTATCTAATAACTGAATCCATATCTAAAAATTCTTCTCGCTATCTAATAACTGACTCTATATCTAAAAATTCCTTCTCGTTATCTAATAACTGAATCCATATCTAAAAATTTATTCTCGCTATTTAATAACTGAATCCATATCTAAAAACTCCTTCTCGCTATCTAATAACTGACTCTATATCTAAAAATTCCTTCTTGCTATCTAATAACTGAATCCATATCTAAAAATTTATTCTCGCTATTTAATAACTGAATCCATATCTAAAAACTTTTTCTCGCTATCTAATAACTGACTCCATATCTGAAAATTCCTTCTCGCTATCTAATATCTGAATTAGTATCTAAAAACTTCCTCTCACAAATTTACTACCGTGTTTTCACTGTGACATCAGTGTTGAAACCGGAAATCGAGAACTTTAGACTCCCTTAGACCCCCTTAATCCGGCTCTGGACCCACCAGAAATAATCGAACCCACGCCTTCCTTGTCGAGTCTTGCTGTTTTTGCTATATGAAGATCAATATTAAGACCAGAAGTGGTAGTAAATTTGTAACATTTTTGGTTTTAGTAAAGAAATAAAGTTAATGATGAATTCTATTATTACGTTTGTGTATCCCTGTCAAAAAAAATAAATAATCTTGCTATAAGTTACCGTTTTATTTCTATAACGATCAATGTTGAAGCCGGAAATGGTTGGTTTCTCTCACATCCAGTTTGAATAGTAAGTTAGTTAGTGCAGAACATAAAGTCTGTATTCTTAGGACGCTGAACCGATTTCAGTAAATTTTTTCGCTGATTCTTAGCGTGTTTTTCTCTCTCTGATACTGTATCGCCAAACAGTCATACATAGCCGCTGTACAGGCAGTTACAAAAGTGTGTCCACAATATTTTGAACACAGATTTCTCACATTGGAGTTATAGAGTGCCAGGAACGTGAATCAAGTGAACTTCAGAAGTTCATAGCTCCACTACTATGCGGCCTATCGTAGTCGGGTCAAGACATCACTGAGAAACTAGTATGTGAACTATCCAAACATTCATGTTTTAAGAATGGTCCAGTACGTCCACACCAATTTTTAGAGTGATCAAATACCTCCCAAACAACCTGTCTGGGGCAAGTACCGGAGGTTCTGAAGGATGGATATTTGGTGTTGGTGGTGAATATAAAGACTAGACCAAAATTGTTTAGTGTTTTATTAAACGATTAATTTTAAAGGTGTCTAGAAAAGCGAATTCACGAATACTACACGGACATAATCCACTTTTAGAAGCAAAACAAATTGTAGTGAAAGGGAAAACATTATTTGTGGTTATTTGTGGAAACAGAAACATATACTTGAGTCAAAATATTGGTGAAGGTAGACAAGGATTTCCGTACTGACGTCACAGAAAACAACCTTTTGTGGTTAGGATACTCCAGAAATAGAGAACAGAAAGATGAAAAGTGGAAAACAAATTGTGTATAAAAACTCTTGTAAATTCAACCAGAGGGGAGTTGCCTCTTAACGACGAGATTTTACGAGTCGCGTTTATCGAATTCTTGTCGCGAGTCTATTACGTTGTTTTGGTATATGATTATTGGATTGCTGTAAGGAGACAAATATGCAAGTTGGAAATGCTCTTATTCTGATAAGCATAAGATTATAACCAGAGGTAGCATTAGTCCTAAAAATGAAATCTTTGAGTTTTACGTCCCACGATTATGCCGGTTAGGCTAAAGGAGACGGTGATGATCAGTAATGAATGAAATGGTGGAATGCAGAAAGTGGGAGGAAACGGGAGAACCCCGAGAAAACCCACGTACACGGTGTTTGTCCACCACAAAGTTCACTTGGCGGGGGCTGGGATCGAACCCAGGACCCCAAGCACCAGAGGTGAACGCTCTACCACTGAGCCACCGCGGCCCAGCATTAGTCCTAATTAGCATTCCTCACGCACCTTAGGCCTCTGTGCCAGGACTTAAAATTATGTGTATTAAGACTTGTAAATGTTGTATCATATTAACTCTTGCTTTAAATATTCGATCATTCTATTCTGTAGCATTTTATTGAGAATGTTTAAAGTTAGATAACATTTTGATTACCAATTGATTTGTAAACGTTCATGTAATTACGTGAGCTGATTGGTTCAATTATAGAGCAGACAATCATGTCTTGCTTTCATGTAGATATCTTAATTTAGTTGTAAGGGCCAAATCTAGCTCCACTTGTCTAATTTCATTTAGTTGTATAATAATATGATAGACTAGGAATGTGAGTAATTATTGAACTTTACTAGTATTAACAAAATCCCCGTTCTTTCTCACGTGACCACGTAATTAGCACGTTAGATGTACGTACTATCGAGTTATTAAAATTATTAGTTCATATTACCACTATACTATCATTTTGACACACAAAATTACGTGTTATTGGATAGTACATATACTAGTTCCTCAGTGATATCTTGACCCGATTACAATCGGGTCCTGATGCAAAGTATATGTAGTATGGGAATCTAAAAATAAATAAATAAATAAATAAATAAATAAAGTAGTTACTTTAGAAAACTGACCAGGAAACTAAATTGTCAGTTGGGTCTTCTCGGAACTCAGTATGGATAGTTATCGGAACTCTACTTGGGGAAAACCAGAACTGAATTTGATGTACTTTGACACTTTTCAAATATACAGTAACAATTGCAATATATGTATTTTTTATTACGAAGTCGTTTCAGTTTATTCTTTTATATAATAGACAAGTTTAGACTGAATAGAATGGAAGGAACGAAAGCATAAGACAAAATTCAGGGTAGAATTCCATTTGAAGAATATATACATATACATATATTTCTTTTCATATTAAAAAAATAAAAGCTGACTGAAGAACAGGGCTATTCTTTCTACTTTTGAACTTAAAAGAATATGAAAAATAAGAGAAAGGAAGAAAATATAGCAAAGAATGACTCAAAGGACATGCTTAGAGTGTATGTGTGTGTGTGTGTGAAAAAAGAAAGAGAGAATAGAAAAAGGAAGGAAATTTATATCGAAAATCAATAAGTGTTCCCTTTTGTAGTTTTCCTTTTCTTTCTGCCTTTTTTCTTTTATCATATTTTCAACTTTTTTTGTTTTTCTTTTACTCAGAAAAAAAAGAAAAAGGGACAGACGGAAAAGGAGTTGGCAGGGCGGAGGATATATATCTATATCTATATATAGGAAGGTTATATTCAAGAATTCCAACTATCTTTATTCTTTGCCTCAGTATACAAGACACAGTGAAGTTGTTTGTTTTTCAAAGTTTTAAAGAAAATAATAAAATATGTTTTAAAAACTACATTATTTTTATTATTTCGTTTCACTCAGTTTCTTTTATCTTTCCCAAATTTCATGCTTGTTTTTTTAATTTGTTTCAACTTCCAAACTGCGCTGTGTATAATAAATATACGAGAAGTTTTACGAAACGGATATGTTCGACGACACAAGAGATAGCGAGAAGTTGTTTTTTTTTTTCTTTGTCAATTAAGCATCCCAAGAATAGGCTTCATTTATTGTCTCTCTACTGAAACCGGAAGTCGTAGAAATCTACTACCACTTCCGGTTTCAAAATCGATCTCAATAGAGCAGAAATGGTAAGAGATGTCAAAAAATGACTCTGTGATATCAAGTCAGCATTCTAAATGTAACTTCCGGGAGGGAGTACGATGGGTCAGTGGTAAAGTACATATAGCTGATGTGCGAAGCCCCTAGTTACATCCCTGGCCAAGTAAGCTTGTGGTGGACAACATAGTGCTTGTGTGTTTTCCCGTTTCCTCCCACTTTCTCATTCCACCAATTCTTCCATTATCATTCACTTCCTTTAATCATTGTCTCCCTTAGCCTAAAGAACATAATCATGAGACGTTAAAGTGAAAAAGTACTTTTCACTATGTAAAGGAAACATAGACACAGAGAGATAATCAGCCCTTACAAAGCTTCCACTGCATTTGCTAGGAAGACGATATTCCTCGGTCGTAAATAAATGGCTACGGTTCTCGCTTTGAAAGTGGAAGACTCATCTTGGACTCGAGACTTCAGGGCATGATGGCTCAGTGGTAGAGCGCTTATATCTGGTACGTAAGGTCCCTGGATCGATCCACGGCCAAGTAAGTTCTGGTCGACATCATCATGTTCGTTAGTTACTGCCGTTTAATCCCACATTCTCATTCCACCAAATCTTCACTTGGCCTTAAGTATCCGTCTCCTTTAGCTTAAAGGGCATAATCGTGAAACGTTAAACTGAAAGATTTCATTTCATTTTTCCAAATCGTCTTGAACTTTAACCTTCTGTTCAAACCGGAAGTTGTAAAAACCTACGTTTTTTTGGTTTCATCATCGATCGTTATAATGGAAAACGATAACAAATACCCCGGTTGTTTTCTAATATGGTGTCAGTATCATACGGATACGTTCTATCTCTAACTTTATTATCCCATTGCAGCTGGAAGTTATAGGTCTAGTTCTTCCAGTTTTTTCTTATTGGTTTCACATAGTTCGGAAGTTTTATTAACCATAGTCTTCTTTGAAGTGAAACTAGAAATTCTATTTCATTTCAATTTGTAAGAAGAGGAAAAGAAATAACAGATTGAATAACGATATCAATTATAAAATAAATAAATAAATAAAACTCATCAATTATTAATTGTTGAATACATAGTTATTTCAATCAGGAACGATTTTTTAAGTTAAAAATCCCAATAACTGAATAATTGAACGAGTAATTATTTAATAATAAACAATTATTCAAATAACTTTATAAAATAAATAAATATTTACATACTTATTTAATTCATAATTTAGTCCTAATACCTGACTTTCAATATATACAGTTTATAGTGGCATTTATAAAACATACACTAATTTTATAGAACTCACATTTCTTCCTAATTGAAGTCAAGCATAATTTAACTCGTCGTCCCTTACTAAATGTTTCTTAATTGAAGTCAAGCATGATTTGATTAGTCGTCCCTTACTAAAAGTTTCTTAATTGAAGTCAAGCATGATTTGATTCGTCGTCCCTTACTAAAAGTTTCCTAATTGAAGTCAAGCATGATTTGATTCGTCGTCCCTTACTAAAAGTTTCCTAATTGAAGTCAAGCATGATTTCATTAGTCGTTCCTTACTAAAAGTTTCCTAATTGAAGTCAAGCATGATTTGATTCGTCGTCCCTTACTAAAAGTTTCCTAATTGAAGTCAAGCATAATTTGATTCGTCGTCCCTTACTAAAAGTTTCCTAATTGAAGTCAAGAATGATTTGATTCGTCGTCCCTTACTAAAAGTTTCCTAATTGAAGTCAAGCATGATTCGTCGTTCCTAACTAAAAGTTTCCTAATTGAAGTAAAGCATGATTCGTCGTCCCTTACTAAAAGTTTACTAATTGAAGTCAAGCATGATTTGATTCGTCGTCCCTTACTAAAAGTTTACTAATTGAAGTCAAGCATGATTCGTCGTCCCTAACTAAAAGTTTCCTAATTGAAGTAAAGCATGATTCGTCGTCCCTTACTGAAAGTTTTCTAATTGAAGTCAAGCATGATTTGATTCGTCGTCCCTTACTAAAAGTTTCCTAATTGAAGTCAAGCATGATTTGATTCGTCCTCCCTTACTAAAGGTTTTCTAATTGAAGTCAAGCATAATTTGATTCGTCGTCACTTACTAAAAGTTTTCTAATTGAAGTCAAGCATGATGTGATTCGTCCTCCCTTACTAAAAGTTTTCTAATTGAAGTCAAGCATGATTCGTCGTCCCTTACTAAAAGTTACAGCCTACGCCACTTTCTACTTTATATGTATACATTTTTCATTATGTAATTATAATTTATTTTTAAAACTACATTTTATATACATTTAAATGTTTAAAATTTGGAAAGTATAATTGTAACAATTAACAAGTATTTACACACTTCGAACGGTACAACGAAACACAACAATCAAACAGGTATTAAGTTCTATTTTGACTGACAAAATAAGTAGACAAAAAATTATAAAATAATTATTGCTCAGTTTGAATAATTAATAATTCTTGAAATAATTGAATAACAATTCTGACAGTTAATGAATAAGTAAAATTTTTCTTAATTATTCGAACTCGCGATTCCCGATTTTTTAAAAAATATTTTATAACAGCACAAGTAATATGAACTAATACTTTTGACGTCAAATAAACTTTATACACTAAAAGCATCTCATAAGACACATGATAATATTTATGATTAAAATGTTATAATTTGCTGTATATTCTTTGATGCAACCTATCTTATATAATGTTTCATTTGATTTCTAACATTAAAAAAAAGTTTTCGCTTGATCTTTACATAGATTTTAAATATTTTCTTTGATTATTTAATATATTTTAATAGTTTCACTTGAATTATTTACGTTTTTTCAAGTTTCCTTGATTCATCCGTAGATCAAAATATTTTTCTTCATCAAATAATAGAACTCTAATATTTTACTTGATTCATGAGGCAGCGGTTGCTCAGTGGTACACTGTAAACAACTACGGTCACATTTACTGACCGATTGCCGTCAACTCTGGCTGCCAATTGATTACTCTAAAATTTGTGGTATTACTGTAAAGTTTATGGTTATAGGCCATAAAAAGGCCGTATTTATGCCCTATTACCATAACTTTAACACTAATACCGTAAATTTTTAGGGTAATCGGTTGACAGCCAGAATTGACTCTAATCGGTCAGTAAATGTGACTGTAATTGTTTACAGTGTAGAGCGTTCACCTCAGTTGAGTAGGGCCCCTGGTTTGATTCTGGTTTGTGCCAAGTGAACTTTGTGGTGGACAAATGTCATGTGCATGGGTTTTCTCGGGGTTCTCCCGTTTTCTAGCACTTTGATCATTAAATAATTGCATTCATTTCTCATCATGACCGTCTTCTTTAGCCTAGCCGGCATAAACGCGGGATAACATTGAAAGATTTCGTTTTATTTTCAGTTTACTTGATTCAGTTCTTAAGTGTTTCATTTCACATAAGCGATACGACACATTGATCAAATAAGTATATGTATTGCATACTAATGTGGCAATGATTCTGTAAAGTTTTTGCATTTCGTTAGGCAAGAATATTTCCTTTGCCACATTCAGTCTGTTTGTATGTCTGTTTCCCCCATTTTTTCTCTCTGACTTTTCCTCTCTAAAATCCTCTTCCCTTCTTCCATCTCTTGTTTCATTCCCTGTCTCTCTCTCTCTGTCTGTCTGTCTATTGACATTTCATCCGGTAGAGTTTAATTAAGAAATCCTGGCGCTGTTTGATGCTGTGAAATCTGTGGGTTCCCAAGGTGAGTTTGGCAAAAAAAAAAAAAAAAGAGCAACACTACCGAAGGAAAGTTACACGAGTACTGCCACGAGGAGGAAATGAAAAGAAAGAAAAAGAAGAAAGTTTCTTTTACTTAACACGTGAAATGAACAAGCGAATGTGTAAGGAAAAGGAGAGAAAAAGTAAGGATGGATTTTTTTTGTAAAAAAAAAAAAAAAAAAAAAGAAGAAGAAGAACCAAAACCTCAGGACAGAAAAAAGCGGCATTCACGTTTGAATACGAAAATGAAACTGATAAGTATTCTTAATGAAGTGCGTTTGATGAGTGATGAACAGGGGAAAAATAATTACTAATTCAACACGTTAGGTAAGAAAAAACGTATTATTTTTTTTTTTTTGTCTTTTAAGAAGTTTTTTTTCTCCTCTTGCTAATTTGGCTTGATTTTTAAAAAAAAAAAATGATTTTCCACAATTTTGCGTCTTTGATTTCAATCTTGTGCTTAATTACACTTCTAAGAAAAAGACGTATTTCCTGAGCCATTTTAGTGGTAATTCATTTGGAAATCCCTGAATACGTAGTGAACCATGTGAATAGCAAATGAATCTTTTCCTTTCTGGCGATTTTTTTCCTAACAGATAAGCAGATTTCAAATATCTGCAAATATTATACTTAATTGTACTTCTTTATTATCGCTGCTACCGCAAGAATAGAAACATATTAGTGGATAATTACAGAACTGATAGGTGTCATTATACAGTAAAACCTGCCTTCAACGGACCCTTTATTAAACGGAAAACTGTCTTAAAGGGAAATATTTCATGGTCCCATGGATTTTGGAGTAAAAGACATGTAAAACTCCCTTCATTAAGCGGAAACTGTGTAATGCGGACAACGGAAAGCAAAATAAACATTTAACGGGAAATTCTGAGTTTCAGACTACATCGTTTAGAAAATTTTTAAACATCCTGTGAGAGGGTAAACATATACTGTCTGCGATAAATACTTCGTTCTTTTGTTAAATCTTTATGGGCAATGTTGACCTTCGTCAATCACTACTCATATTCAGCTCCCACAATTTTTCGCTAGTCCTACGTAGCAT
The DNA here is from genome assembly GCF_964235325.1 of Thermobia domestica. NCBI lineage: Eukaryota > Metazoa > Arthropoda > Insecta > Zygentoma > Lepismatidae > Thermobia > Thermobia domestica. The sequence goes on from NC_137467.1 coordinate 51,035,527, forward strand.
GTCAGCTGTCAGTCTTCTTTGTAGGCGTACTTCTGTTCCGCTTGTGTAGCAACTAGCGACAGCCAACAAAAATGAGAAGAAAACTGACAAAACAAAGTTCTGGAAAAAAGGAATTGAGGTAAAGCAGAAGTTATACATCTCCATCACGTGTCGTGAAAACAAGGAGGAAAGAGTTCAGAGGACTTTCAAAATTCCAGAGAAAGCTTTTCTCTGTCCTGAAGTATACCGCAGCCAAGTAGTAGCAATGTATGCAAAAAATCCTGCTTGACTATTGGGAAAAATAAAGGAAAGTGTGCACAGCATATTTTGTGTTTATTTAAAGTTTTTTGGGGTATTAATCCGTAAAAGGAAAAAGTACTGTAATTGAACAAGTTGCGTACATCAATATATTTTCTCATTATGTCCTTTATAAGCATATATATTTTTTTTTAACGGAAAGGTCTATCTCCATTAAGCGGAAATCTGTCTTTAACGGAAATTTTTGCGAGTCCCGCTCGATTCCGCTGAAGACAGGTTTCACTGTATTATATTTATGAATATGCATGAAAACACATTCCGTTTTAGGTTTGATCCGGTGTCACAGATGACCCTCGTGTATGAAATGAAACCTTTAAATTTTACGGCCCACCATTATGCCGGCTAGGCTAAAGGAGACGGTGATGATAAGAAATGAATGAAATGGTGGAATGAAGAAAGTGGAAGGAATCGGAAGAACCCCGAGAAAACCCACACACACGGTGTTTGTCCATCACAAAGATCAATTGGTGCGAGCTAGGATCGAACCAAAAGCTCTATGCACCAGAGGTGAACGCTTTACCAATGAGCCACCGCGGCCCTCCTAATGTATGAGTAGAGGATGGAGCGAATTTTTAAAAGAAAAAACTTCTAAATTGATGTTTCGTCACCACAAAATATGAAAAAGCTGTATGTTTTTGATTTGTGTATTAGGGCATCTTCACGGAAACAGGGACAAAAATTCATGAAAGAAATATAGTTATAATTTTTAGTCAAGTTATTCTTTTGATAAAAATATAGTTGTATGTAGCTGGCATCATTAATTGTTTTTCAGAGAATAACTATTTTCTTATTTTTTCCTTAGGTTATCTTTAATCTACTAAGTTTTAACGTTGATTATGCTATACAAGCTTTATTTATTATTACATAGGTCTTATTTTTTTTCTGTTGGTATCCCAAGTAAAATTTCATATAACTGATGAAACCTTTTCTTAAAGTAAAGTTCAATGTTCAACTTAATTAAACTGTCCTTATTTCAAGTTATTATAAATGTATGTTGCTTATACTTAATAGTAAAAGACCGTTGACAAATGTAACGTGAGTTACCCGACTCTGTGCATATTCCACTAAAATAAATAGACATAAAATGTAAATAAAAAAATAATATCTTTGCCATAATTAAATTGTGTGTGTCCCTATCTTACATAGTAATTTCATGCACATAGCTATGCCAGCACAAAAGAAAATGTACTGAAAAATCTCAGGTTCTGAATGCAGGGAAAAAATATGTAACGTGAGTTACTATAGTATTTTCTTTTCTCCTAGGTTTGCTATATCATATAAAATGACGATATTTGGTAATTATCTGTATAAATATGACAGCTTTCCTTTTTTTAAAAAAAGCGGAGCTTTTAAGTTTTTTGTGGTTAGTATTCTTCAAAATATGAAATTACGTAACGTGAGTTACCATGGACATACCCATTAGTTGATCAAAATATTGGCATGTCTTACTTTCATGGTAAGTTAAGCTTACAGCAATTTTCCAGAAGCTTTCTCTAAAACACTCAAGAAGTTAGCTTGCTATAACAAAGTTACCAGACAAGGTTAGGCTAGCAATCCGAAAACCAAGCTATGTGGATTGTAACACAAGTTCAAGTGAAATGGAATAAAATCATTTCAGTTTAACGTCCCGTAGTTATGCTCTGTAGGCTAAGGAAGACGGATGATTAACACAAGTGCATGATGATGGAAAATTTGGTGGAATGAGAATGTGGGAGGAAACGGGAGTATGTTATATATGCCCTGATTCCAAATGTTTAGGCAATACACGAGATTATCTGGAATAATTCAACTCATTAAAGCACTTCATATATATATATATATATATATATATATATATATATATATATATATATATATATATATATATATATATATATATAATTCAACGTATATCTTGTTCGACGCCTTAAAATATCGTACATTCAGATTACACAAGAAGGTTCCTCGTTACATCTATATCTTTCTAGTTACTATAGCAACGATATTAAAACAAGTAAACAAATTGTCATAGCAACGATAACAAAATCTCAATATAACATAAAATATTTAAATTATTTCTTTATGTAATTTCTTCTTCTTCTTCTTGATAGCTTGTGCCTTTTTAAATAGCTCATTTTGCCCGTAAATACAAATAACACTTAAAAGTACATGAGAATTATACATTATCGTTGTATACTTCGAAAACACCGGTGGAAACGATGTTCTCCACAAGAAATTTACTTGATGGGGGATTGAACCAGGGACCCCACACAAAGTAGCACAAGTTAAGAGAACGATAAGCTATCTATAGCTAACTGCTAGCACCGCCCCCCACCCAATAAAGCACAGTAATTAAAGGGCGCGAAGTCAGAGTTGTGGAAGAATATAACGCCGTAAATTTACAGAAATTTTGAACCGAATGCAATCCATAATTATTAATGTTTTTGCTGAACAGATGAGAGGTAGAAGGAAATATATAAAAGAAAAAAAGTAGAGAAGTTTCTAGAAATTTAAAATGATAAAATAAGGGATATAAAAATTAGACATTTTCGTTTGAATAGAAACTAATAAATAAACTTCTTGTTCTTTCGATTAAATGTTTCCTAATACCAAAATGAAAATAAATGTTGTGCAACACTGTCAGAAAGGACTTATAAGTAAAAGACGGTTTGAGTGAAATAACACGGAAATTTAACCTAATATATCAGAAGGATATACTGTATGGGTAAATGTGCAAAGTCCTCTGCTTTAATTTGAAGCTTCTCCTGGTAATAAAAACCTAAATAAAATTTTATTGTGTATAGAAAGAAACAAATCAATGAAATAAGTCTAATTGTATTGTTCCCAAACAAAAATATAGAAAAGAACAACAATGATCTTAATACATTACTACCTGCACACACACACACATATACATGCACATGAAATGTTGAGACATGTCATACCTTTTTCTAGACTCTCTATTTGTTCATTGGTAAAGGAAGTCCGATTCCTTTGCAATTTTCTTTTGAGCCGAAGTCTTGCCTGGTCATCGTCTGCGCCTCCTTGGTTCGAGTCTGCGTTCGAGTTATCCCCTGAATTCGTTTCATCCGATGGCGCAATATCCAGCTCTGAAAATGAATATAAAATAAATAAATGAAATAAATATTAATTCAGTTATAATGACCATTATAAGTTAGCTAAAGATATAATATCAGTATATGTTAAATGTAAAAGAAATAAACAATAAATCAATAATAATGCTACTTACCAATTATTTAAAAAATGATCACCATTAAATGTAAACAAAATGAAATAAACTCAATCATAATCGCCATTATCAGTTAGCTAAAGGTTTAATTTGTGTTAAACACAAAGAAAATACACATTAATTAAATAATAATCATCATTATTAGTCAGCTAAAAGGTTAATCTGCGTTAAATGTATGTTAAATTTAGAGATGAACATCAGCTCAATCATAATGGCCATTATCAGTTAGGTAATCGTTTAATCTGTATTAGATGTAAAATAAATAAAGATCAATTCAATCTTAATGACCGCTATCAGTTAGCTAAAAGTTTAATCTGTGTTAAAAGTAACGGAAATAAACATCAATTCAATTATAATCGATAGTATCAGTTATCTAAAGGCTTAATCCGTTTAGTTTATGTTAGATGTAAAGAAAAAACAAGTGAAACATAATGAATATTATCACTTAGCTAAAGATTCAATTTGTGTAAATTTTAAGATAATAAAATTAACTCAATCATAATGAATACTACAGTTAGCTAAAGGTTTAATCTGTGTTAAGATTAGATAAAATACACATTAATTTAATCAAGATGACCATTGTCAGTTAGCTAAAATCTTAATCTGTATTCATTATGAAGAAAATGCACATTTACTCAATCATAATGACAACTATCAGTTAGCCTAAGGTTTACTCTGTGTTAAATGCAAAGAAAATAAACATTAATTCAATCATAATGGTTATTATCAGTTAGCTAAAGGTTTAATTTGCGTAAAATGTAAACAAAATAAACAGTAACTCAATTATTATGACCTTTATCAGTTAGCAAAGAATTAATCTGAGTTAAATGTTCAGAAAAAACAACAATCATAATTGTGATTATCATTTGGTAATTGTTTAATATGCGTTAAATGTAAAATAAATCAATATCATTCAATCATAATGACCTTTATCAGTTAGCTAAAGGTTTAATCTGCGTAAAATGCAAAGGAAATAAACATTAATTCAATCATAATGGTCATTATCAGTTAGTTGAAGGCTTAATCTGTGTTAAATGTAAAGAAAATGAACATAATCGATGTTATCAGTTAGCTAAAGGCTTTATCCATTTATTCTGCGTTGAATGTAAAGAATAAATATCAATTCAATCATAATGACCATTATCACTTAGCTTTAATATGAGTAAATTTTAGAAAAATAAAGATCAATTTAATCATAATTACCGTTACCAGATAGCTAAAATCAATCCGTTAACATCTTAACGGGCAAGGGTAATTTTAACGGCGACTATCTATATCCCACACATAGAAATATGTCCAGAGGTTAAATTTTTAGAATTTCTCGTCTCGACTCTCCTCTCGAAATTGAGACGAGTACTCCGAATAACTTTCACAAAGGGTAAGTACCATCATATTTGCAAAGTTCATTTTCTTTTTGGACAGATTTCATATTTAGTTGGTCGCTGCTGTAAAGATTCTAATTTTTCTACGAACCCGCTTCTGCCGTAAAATTTCAGTGATCTACGTATTTTGAGTCACACCGCAACTTATAAACACACCTGGAGTCTAATGTAAAAATAAAATATTCTGGTGCAAACGTTTTAATATTTAAGTACATATTTATTTTCTAATGTAGTTTTGAAATTAAAATTGCTTGGAAAAGGGAAAGAAAAATGGTGATCACGCTTGAAAAACCAATCCTGTTTTAAGACAAATTAATTTCATTTGAAACATACCGACACACACACACACACACACATACAGGTTGACATTAAAATTTCTGACAACCTCCACACCTAAGGAATGCCGAATTTCGGATCGTTATCATGCAGGGCTAGTCAAAATGGTGGACCCGATTTTAGAAATTATTCTGTCAAATCTAATAAACGTATGTTACTGTAACAGAGTTACCTTTTAAAGTTTAGTTTTCACGCTGTTTCCATTAAGAGTCAACAGCGATTATGAAATGATTTGCTAATACTGACTGCAACATGCTACAGAAGGTTCGGCAAGAGATAGAATATCGGCTTGACAGTTTATATTTCTTACCACATGTCTCATAATAGCGTAATGTTTATTAGATTTCGGAATAAGTTTCTAAAATCGGGTCCATCATTTTAACACACCCTGTACAATGTTGTATATACACAGAGCATTTAACAGAGAATAACTACCTGAACAGTTCCTTAAAAGGTAGGCGATTTGGGCGTAGGAGACCCGGGTACGATTCCTGGCAGGAGCTTCACGTGGTTCGGATTCCACGTTAATTAGTAAGTCCAGTCTCATATAGCCTCACTGCTGGAAGAGACGTTAAACTCAAAATCAATTCAGTTCCTTAAAAGACGAAAATTGAACACTGAATGAAAATTGAGTAAAATTCGAATGTTAACCAACTAAAGTTTTTAAAAAATGGTTCTGCATTATTTTAGTTTAAGTAATGAAACTACACATCATCAAATAAATGATAATATGATAAGTAGGAATGTCTGCTAGTAAATGCATATAAACAAGATTCAAAAACTGATTATGTGTTACAAGCCATCAGAATATAAACGGTGTCTCCAGGAAACATTGACGTGCAAACGCGGTAAACTTGAAAATGAGTTACGAAATCCATGCCAGAAATCTGCAGGAACTGTATTAACGATGGATGAATTTTTGAATGTCAACTTGTTTCGGGGATATTTCCTTAGAGTTAATTACTATATTTACAATAGTGGTAAGTGTGCAGGGCACAAAATAGTAGTTACTTATTTGTTTATATCAGGTTAATTATTTTTTCGAACTAATTAAGATAATAGTTTGACACCTACGATTCTTCACAGGACAGGAACGCTTCCTCTGGTAAGATTCATGCTCGTAAGAGATTGTTGAAATGTACGGACATGAGTGTCCAAAGCCATTATTCAAGACCTTCGAAAATAGGAGCCCACTTTCATTTCATTCAAGTAGTATTGACTCATGAAGCTAAGTTGACATTAGATTAATGAGAGCATGCAAATTTTAACATACTCTCACCGTCTGCTACTAGCAGCACCTATCCTTTCCATGTTTGAGATTTTCTTTTTTTTTCGAATTTTTCAACAAAAAGATTTCTTACGTCTTCGTTTTTCTACTTTTAGTATTCAGCATCTTGTTGCCTACTTTATTCCCGCCTAAATTTTTCAGTTGAATATCCACTTCAGTCACAACAAGGTTATGATCAGAAAAATCGTCGGTCCCGGGAAGGTCTTCGCGTGCTTCAAGCTGTCCTGAATCATAACGTAGTCTATTTGATATCTTCGACTGTTTATTCAGGATTTCCATTTATAACTTCTCTCGTGATGATTGAACCAAATATTCCCAAATACTAGTGAATTCTGTCTACAGAAATTGACTAGTCTCTCTCTTCTTTCATTTCTTTTGCCTAAATCATATTTGCGTACGACACTATTTTCCTGTTTCTCTCCCATCACCGCATTGAAATCTCCCATTACAATTACACATGCATCTCTCTTCTCCCTGGCTATAATTTAACAAAATGAATTCAAAAACCCAGAATAATCATAAATACGCAGAACTATGAATTATATATAATAGTTTAATATAAACTGATTTGTAAAATTAAATTAATTATATAGTTTAATATCATATCAACTGATTTGTAAAAAGAAATAAATAATTTAGTTAATTACCAAATGATTAGCAGTATGAAATATAGTTTAATATCAACTGATTTGTGAAATGAATTATAGTTTAATATCAACTGATTTGTGAAATGAATCATTTAGTTTAATATCAACTGATTTGTGAAATGAATTATTTAGTTTACTATCAACTAATTTGTGAAAGGAATTATTTAGTTTAAAATCAACTGATCTGTGAAATGAATTATAGTTTAATATCAACTGGTTTATGAAATGAATTATTTAGTTTAATATCAACTGATTTATGAAATAAATTATTTAGTTTAACATCAACTGATTTGTGAAATGAATTATTTAGTTTAATATCAACTGATTTGTGAAAAGAATTATTTAGTTTAATATCAACTGATTTGGAAAAAGAAATAAATTATTTAGTTTAATATCAACTGATTTGTGAAAAGAAATAAATTATTTATTCTAATATCAGCTGATTTATGAAAAGAAATAAATTATTTAGTCTAATATCAACTGATTTGTGAAAAGAAATAAATTATTTATTCTAATATCAGCTGATTTATGAAAAGAAATAAATTATTTAGTCTAATATCAGCTGGTTTATGAAAAGAAATAAATAATTTAGTTGATTATCAAATGTCTAGTGAAATGAAATTATACACTAAGATGAAATGACAGATAAAATGAAATATTTATTTTGGCATTAACTTTCTGGTTAAGTTAATGAAGTATTTAGATTAACATCAACATCAGCTGGTTAATAATATAAAATGAGATATAATATTTAGTTTAATTTAAGTTACTTTTTAAAATGAAATAGCATATAATACTTAGTTTAGCACCAAATGATTGATGAAATTAAACTCAATGTTGAAAACGTAATTGATGAAATTATAATACACAGTTTAACAGTAACTGGTCGGTGAAATAAAATGGAATATTTAAACATCAACTGATTGATTAAATGAAATGTTTAACAGTAACTAAATAATTGATGAAATTAAATGAAATTGTAGCTTAACATCAGGTGACTATTGAAATGAAATATTTAACATCAGCTAATTGATGAAATGTTTAACATTAACTAATTGATCAATTCAAATGAAATGTTTAGTTTAACATTAAGTAACTATTGAAATGAAATATTTAACATCAATTCATTATTAAATGAAGTGTTTAACATTAACTAATTGATGAAATCATATGAAATATTTACTTTTTAACATCAATTTTTGCTAAATTGAAATGTTTAACTTCAATTAAATTGGTGAAATGGAATGAAATATTTAGTTCAACATCAAGTAATTAGTGAAATGAAATATAATATTAGTGCAACATTAATTGATTGGCGTCTAGGTGAATAGCTACATGATGTAGTTCATCTGTTCGGTGTTTCTTTGCCTCTGCTTTAGGTTGAGCGAGGAAGTGTATGATAGGTTGGTTCTTTTTTTTTTAAGAAAAAATATAGAATAGGGAATTGTAGAGCAGAAGATGTACCTCCAGGAGACAGAAGTGGGGAGGGGGAGGGCTGATGTTTCCTTATTCCTGCTGGTCTCGTCTCCCCCCACCCTTCCTTGAGTGGCTCCCTTCCTCCTTGTACTTCTTATCGGGAGTTTCTAGCTGAGTGACCACGGGAGCGGATAGGGTGAATGGATTGCTTTATCTTGGTGTGCGCTTCCCTCAGTTACTAATGGAAAGTTGATAACACCCCGAGAGTGAAGAAGAAGAAGGAGGAGGAACGAGAGAAGAAGATGAGTAGGAAAAGGCAGTGCTGATGAAGAGAGGAAAAGAAAGAAAACGGGACGCTGAAGGAATAGTGACGATATCTTGTAATGTGAATGAACGTAGAAATATTTATTGTCACTTTTCGGAGCCCTTTGTGTGTGTGTTCTTTGCTCTTCAAGCCACTGTACAAGTACAATAGTCTCCTTCGTGCTTTCGTCTTTCCATGCATTATATACAAATATTATTTATCAAATAATAATAATTTTACATTATTAGCGTTTCACCAAAAATTGTCCAAAGATGAGACACATACCAATCAATTTATCTCATTGAGATGGACAAAAGTTATACGGGTGGGTGAGTTATCTCATGCACACTATTACGCCAAAAGGTGAAAGCAAGAATTACCTGCCGATATGTGTCACCATATTAAAAACGGTTGTTTCACCCGTTAGTACAATCGATATGCATCCGTTCAAAAACGTCGATTTCTAGTCTTGGCATGCTGTTCCTACCACAAAACATGTTACTCATGAAGTTATAGTAAATTTGGAATTATATTTCTCAGTGTAGAATTAACCAGGTCTTCTGGAGGTGGATAACATTTCATTCTAGCTTGATTAGCTTGCAATAGCATAAGATTCAATCACAAGTATTACTGTCACACATTCTAGAAAGAGTTTTCAAGTTTTAGAAGTCTATCACGGAAGAAGATATTCGTTTCATTCCCAAATATGCGAATCATACAGTATCTGTCATTCTGTCCAACATTGACGTGGTTCTTTTGCCGTAACATCATGGTGGTGGTGTTGGGACTCGAAGCTCTTCTTGGTTTTAAGAAGCTCGTATAATTAATTTGGACCCTATTGGGTTGTGGTCTTACTATAGGCTATGGTGCGTGGTCGCCTAATGACACCGCTGCAGATAATATTGGAGATTGAGTATAAGTGTAACCAAAAAGTAGTAAAAGTAGCTCAGTAGGAATAAAAGAAATATGGTCCGAGTCATTAGTAGTATTTGAAAATATAGGATGTAATTCATATATTAGTGGCATCTCCGAATTATTAGAAGTTACAAGGAGGAAGTAACATTGCATTAAGGGTCTTCAGTACAACGAAATTAAACTATCGCTAATTTTTTAGTTTTTCTGTAATATCTTCAAAACAAAAATTTTCGAAAAGCAAAAACGTGGTGAACTAGACAATATTATTTTGCATGTGATACCGTTATCACAACTCATCTATATGCTTTCGATTTGCAACTGTCGATAGATTTAACATTTTTTTGCGGGTTCTGTAAATAGCGGCACACCAAAAGCAGATAGGTGAATTTTGGTAAAAAGTATCACAAGCAAAATCATATTGTTTAGTGCACTACGTTTCTCCTTGTCGAATATTTTTATTTCTTTTGTAGAGGTAGTTTAATTTCAATGTAGTGAAGACCTTAAGTAATTTTCTACTCCAGAAGTTGTATCTTATTATTTACATATTCTGTCTAACTATAATGTGAATGTTTAAAATATACGACTTTCAGATTATAAATGTGAAAAAGGAGAAACCATCTTAACAATCCTGGTGACGCTGCAGGAAAGGATGTGTTTACTCCAAAAATCCATTTTGCTTCTTGGGAGTCAGCGCTTTAAATTTTCTTCCATATAGGATTTTTTGTCAACAATCACCCCCACCGAAGAACTCTTTTTCCAACTGATGGTCGTTTTGATATATTTTTTTTTTTAAAGTAGCGTAGGAGCATTCTGTTCCGATAACAATTTTCCCTTAAGTACCTGACAGTAAAAATTTACCATTTTTCTTTTTTCGTAAATGAAAGGAGATAATCAAATGCAACTTACCACAGTCATAGATAATGTTATTCTATAACAGAAAATATGAACCTGAATAATTTTTGGTGTTGCCATCCATAGAAATTACAGTGTTGTTAGAATAACATCTCGCTTAAAATTTAAGTTAAGGCAGGTACTAGAGGAATGAACTCAACTGCGTCTGATTACATATTATGTTGTTTTGGTATTCTGTGATCTACTTTTTAAATAACATTATTATTTAATTTTAATAACCTGTATGTTAAAACTATTTTGTTTATTACAAACTAAATACAACTATTATTTAAAAAATAGTTCACAGGATTGCAAGACTTATTCAAATGCAGTTGAGTACGTTCTCCTAGTCGCTTAGGGGAAATGTTATTCTGACAATACTGTAATTTCTACAGATGGCAGCACTAAAAAAACTTACAGGTTCATATGTTCTGTTGTAAAATAACATTATCTATGATTGTGGTAAGTTGCACTTCATTATCTCCTTTCACTTTCACCTTATCTCCTTAAAAACACGCAAAAAAAATTATAAAATAAATTTTGTAAATCTATTACTTTTAGTAAGGCAGGCTCTGAACTTTGCTAAATAAGGCAGCTGCTACTCCATGAGTTAAAGCGTTCGTCATTAGCAACGCTTAAAGACGTGCAATATTTTTGCTTGGTGAATAGCTTGTTTAACCGACACAAATTCTTGGTTCTCAAATCAGATTCCAGTGCACATCTTTCTGTAAAAGTTTGATCAAGTTGGGTATTTTAGCAAAAGTGAAAGTACGTAAGTGATGATAGAAATTAAATAATCCTAGGAAAGATTATACCAGGTAGTTGGGATTTATATTGCAGAGGTTTAGCTTCTATTTTGCTTTCCAAATTATCTTCAACTGGTTTAATAGCTTCTTCATTTATATATTAAAAACCAAATATCTGATTGTTTTCTTGAACAATGTGTTTTTCTCCAAATTTACTTTCACATTGTGTTGGCAAAAATTTATTTTAACAATGGTTTTGTTCCTTCTTCACATTGCTGTAATTGGGATCCTATATGATTACATCTATTTCTGCTCCTTCACAGTTAATTAACAATTAATCCATGAACTTCTGGAATATTTGTGAAGCACAGGTTAAGCCAAATGGAAGCTCACTTTGTCTAAGCAATTTCCGTAAGTGTAAACAGTTAAAAGGCTAAGGAGAAGAACTTGATAAATATCATTTTATTTTATAGGAGAACTGAAACAACATCACTGCTTACCATGTTATTCCCTTGAGATCATATTTTTCCCTCTTAAATAATTCCGGAGTTTTCATTCTATTGTCTTTAATATTTTATCATTTATACAGAACCCAACTCTACCAGCGTTAATCACTATTAAATGAACATTTGAAAAAAAAAAATATCATGTTCTTTCATTGGGTCCTTCAGTTAGAAATGTTTTGACTGAAAGTGAACTTGTTGCATGTCAATACTGAATATGCCAGTAGATTTCTACGCCAGTAGAAAAGTTCCAGCCATTAGTAAGCACAACTTGGGCATGAATTTATTGCTAAGTAGATGTATCTCATGTTCTTTCTTTGGAGCAACGTTTCTAGGAATGCCAGTCCTCTCTTTGGAAGGGTATGAGTAACGTTTCTAGAAATGTCAGTCCTCTCTTTGGAAGGGTTTCAGCAACCTCCCTAGAAATACGAATTCTCTCTTTAGAAGGGTATCAGCAACCTTCCTAGAAATTCCTGTTCTCTCTTTGGAAGGGTATTAGCAACCTTCCTAGGAATGTCTATCCTCTCTTTAGAAGGGTATCAGCAACCTCCGTAAAGATGTCTGTCCTCTCTTTGGAAGGTTATCAGCTACCTTCCTAGAGATGTCTGTTCACACTTTGGAAGGTTATCAGCAACCTCCCTAGAAATGCCTCTTCTTTCTTGAGAAACGTATAAGCCATCTCCCTAGAAATGCCTATTCTCTCTTGAGAAGGGTATCAGCAACTTTTGTAGAAATGTCTTTCCTCTCTTTGAAAAGGTATACACAACTTTCCTAGAAATGCCTTTCCTCTCTTTGGAAAGACATCAGCAACCTGCCTAGAAATACCAATCCTCTCTTTGGAAAGATATCAGCAGTTTCCCTTAAAATGGCTGTTCTCTCTTTGAAAGGGCATCAACAACCTCCATAGAAATGCCTGAAGATTTGTTGGAATACAAGTAGTAAACTCCAACAGTGATTAACTGAAAGAAGGACAATGATCTTCCTCGCATCAAGTGTATCCCGATTTATCCACTCCATACTCAGATGGAAGGTGGCGTCACAAGTTATCAAGTACCTATCATACTAAAGCTGAAGTCAACTAAGGTAAGGTGCTCTGAGCTTGTTTTGAGAAGGACATTAGTGCTCTGTGAATCAGATGTACCCTGATTTATCAACCCTGATTTATAACAATGGAAACATAACTGATCGGTTATGTTATGTTTCTCAAGACATCATTTATATAAAAAGAGAGATACTCTGTGAGCTTATTCAGTATCTCAAACTCGATTCGAGTCCAGAGACTCGAAGTTTTCATCTTTAATAAGGATCAGACAAGAACAGAGGTGTAACAAATCATAAACTGACAAAATTTTTGGATTTCCTTTATGTGTTGTTTTCCACGTGAGAAATAAAAAAAAATTAAGCGAAAGAATAGATGATGCACCAAAGAAAAGCGAATGCATGCCAAAAGGCGAGAAAAGATGGAAGAGAAAGAATCCAAAGAATAGAACGAAGACATCTAGAAGGTCGTAAAGGACTAATGTAATTGACAGACCTATAAATAAAATCAATTTTCATTTTTTCTTTCTCTATTTCTCCCCCTATTCTTTCCTTTCGAGAACAGCAAAAAAAAAAGAAAGAAGGAAGGAAAAGCATTCGATATTTTCGCCCATTTCTTTTTCTCCATTTTCTTCTTTCCTGTGTACCGTTCATCGTTCTTCACGTTCTTTTCTTTTGTTCTATAGAGGATCTCTTCTCCAGTCGGAAAATTAGCGAGATAAGCTGTACTGAGCATCGCTTCATATTTTCCCCTTTTATCTCCCTCTTATAATCTTCTATTTTTATAGCATTTTTACCTTACTTACTCTTTTCCCTCATTTTCTCAGTAAAAATTTATTTTTTCGTTGTGAGAAAAAAGATTACCCCACTTCTCATTTTTACCCCATCCTACCTTATTCGCACGTATTTTTTTTTATTTTTACCAACTTTACAAAAATCTACTTTTTTCCCATCTCGGCTTTAAAGAAGGATGTGAAAAAGACATAGAAAAAATATATATCGCACTCTTTACTCCTTTTCTTCTGCTTATGTCGCCAGGTCCGTGTGCTGTCATCTCGATCTGCCACGTCTAACAAAAGAATGAGAAACGATTGCAGGCTATAAAAGGCATAAGAGAGTCGGACGGGTTTCCAGAGTAGGGTAGGCAAGGCAAAGCAGGAGGTTCACGAAAAAGAAAATTAAAAAAAAAAACTAAGATGTAAAGAAAAAGCTATCCGTACTCTGATGCCATCTGCTGTAGAGACTAATAACTTACACACCATGCTAATGGTTCAAAATCTGCAGAATATTATGGATCGTAAATAAAGTAGAAAGGCTTCCGTTTTTGACTTTTCTTTTCCTTTTTTCTTTTTTTTTATCTTTTCGTGTATAAACCGTCTTGAATGTGCGAGGGACGGTAATGGATATTTCTTTCTTTATCACCGCCGTATATTCGCATAGGCTGTGCATTACGATTATATTTTGCACTTTCATTTCGTTCTGTTTCTAGCACCTCAAAAATACACAGAATGCCTTTGTAATTTAAGGCTGCAAATACAGTCTTATTAAGGAATATAATTTACCAAAACTCCAAGTAGCTTAAGTGGTAGAGCGTAGGGTTCGCATTCGGGAGGTCGTGGGGTCGATTCCTGCTGCCGACCACCCTGACTGAGATTTTCCAGGGTTTTTCGTCAGTCCTACCAGGCAAATGCCGGGATGGTACCTACTAAATGGGCCCTGGCCGATACCTTCCAAAATCCTTTCCATTGTTAGATATCCAGCGTAAAATGGCCTCTGAGCTGTATCTGGTAATTGTTAAATAAATAAATTTTCTGTCCGTGTGTCCGTCTGTTAGGGAGACAAAAATCTCAAGAACTGCTTGATGAATCAGCATCAATTTTGAGTTTAACGTCCCTTTCAGCAGCCAGGCTATATGATACGGAAGCTACTGATTAACGTGGAATCCGAACCACATGAGCTTTGCCGGGAATTAAACCCGTATCTCCCACGCCAAAGGCGCGTACGCTCACTGCTTAGCCATGAAGAGCTTTAAAAATGATGATTCGTCTGGAAAATTGGTGAAGAGTAGAAATAAGGTCAGTGGTGCTGTTCGTGTGGACCAAAAATACTGCAGCTGCTAACATTCATAGGCATATTGTAGAGGTGTATATGGGGAAGGCTAAATTTCAAAGCAACATGTAGGGAGGTGCTGTCGTGACTTCAACGAAAGACGGACCAATATTGTTAATGACAACCCTGGACGCAGCAGTAGATCCAGTACTTCAACCACAGATGTTACGCTTGGAACGAGTAGAACACCCCTTCTACAGCCCTGACCTAGCCCCAGTGACTTTCACCCTTTCCCTATTCTAAAGCAAAAAAAAAAAATGGATGACCACGATTGTTATGGTATGTGATTATGTCAAAAGCACTGATTCACGCTGGCTACGAGAACTTGACACAGATTTCTATGCAAAGATACAGAAAACTTTTCCTGCCGTTGTGATAAACGGTTGAACTTAAACTTTGATTACATAAAAAACTGGTATTGAGTGCCCTCTATCACCAGTTGTGTTGATCTTTTAGTTCAACGCACATAAGCCGTAATAGGATTGTAACTTTTTTTTTCTTTTTGATGATTCCTCGTAGATAGCGTAAAGATGTTTATCGCAATCAATTAAGCGTACCAAGAATATGTATTTCATCCCCACTATAATCTATCTACTAAAACCGGAAATCTACAACCTCTTCCGGTTTCAAAATTAATTGAGAGAATATCACTTGTTTACGTAAGGTAGAAGTAGCACTGCTACTTGGGTTTTGGGTATCAGGACATTTGCGGAATTGGACATTTGCGGAATTGGACATTTGCGGTACTGGACATTTGCGATACAATGAGAAAACAAGTTTTTTTTTTTTTGGGACATTTGCGGTACTGTTCAAAACTTTCCCTTAACCAGTGAGACATTTTCCGGTACATAACGTAAACGACGTCAGTACATAAGATTGGACAGAAGAATAGAAAAACGCATTAACTGAATATGGAGCCTCAAAAGATGTCCAGAAGTTCTTGAGAAAAATGTACACATTCAAAAGTTGAAGTAAGTTTTGTTCCAGAAGAGAAGCTATCTACTAATGTACTAATTGAACTCTATTATAAATCATGAAAATAAATTATTAATTCATTGGAAATTAACATTAACTTGGTTTCTTATACTTGTTCGGAGCTAGATCTGACCAACTATACCTAAATATACTCATAATAATGAATAAGTGTGTCCCAAATGAATGACTTGTGACAAATCACTCCGCTAACAAGTAGCTCTTTGAGTAATCCCATAATACTTACACATAATTAGAAATATCTTAATATGTTAGAAATAAAGGAAGAAGAATATTATAAACGACTGGCAAATAATTATTGGAAAACTGTTAAGAGGCCTCCTCCTGGCGAAATTAAAATACCGCTAATTTTACAGTAATTATGTGACATCTTCAAATAGATAAAAGATAATCGAAATGTGGAACAAGAGCGCCCTAGACAATATCATTTAACACGAGATACCGTTATCACGACTCTTATCTGCTTTCGATTTCGAGCCATTTTGAAAATCGGCATTTATTTTCGCGTTTCTAAACGGCTGAAAACGGAAAACCACTGACTTGTGATAACGGTACCTCACGCAAAATGATATTGTCTAGGGCGCTATTGTTCCACATTTCGATTATATTTTATTTATTTGAAGATATCACATAATTACTGTAAAATTAGCGGTATTTTAATTTCGCCGGGATGAGGCTTCTTAAGGAAAAATATAAAAGAAAACAAAATAATATTTCTAGAAGTTCTCTTTAAATATCATGGTCAGGCGTTCGATCAATCAGATAAGGATTTGTTTAAATTTTCCAGTTCTGGCCAATCACAAACAAGCATTTGTTTACATCTTTCAGATGTGTTCACCATGTATCCTAGTAACTGTTCTTTCACTTTGTATGATGGATGCTTATATTTGCGTTTACAAGTTCTTAGGTGGTGTGAGAAAGGTTTGTATCTACGTGTGGTGAGTTAATAATGGTTTCATATTCTGAAAGAAGATTTTTTAGTATACAAAAAGCTCTGATCCCTTGAAAAAGTCATGTTATCCCTCCTCCCCCTAGAACAACTTGCTGGCTACACCAATGAGATAAAACTTGGTCTTTATGTAGCAGTTGATATTATGTGCGTATTCTCTAACTGAACACCCGAAACACATCCTTTCTCAGCTTGCAGAATAAGAAGTTATTTTCAATAGTACGGCAAATGTCCCAGCACCACAAATGTATGTACTCGAAGTACCGCAAATGTCGCAGTACCTCAAATGTCGATACCGCAAGTGTTGCGTTTTCCGGGATTTGGCAGCCTATGGAGTTCTTGGAGATTTGACGTAAGATTTCAAAAAAATAAATTGAAAAATTAACATAACTGAAACAAGTCTATCATTTAACTATCGACGTTTAGCGTGTGTTTTAAGCACCGAGACTGCATGAAGCCTGCACCATTAGTTTAGGTAGAATCCGAACTCCTGTAATGTGTGTTCAATGCTTTCTCACCAGGAATTAAATCCGGGACCGCATGAACCCAAAGCTCGCGTGATATAGCCAAATAGAACAGTGGGGAGTACCAATATGTCTTATGTAATGTGAGAAAATAATGAGTAGGTAGTTTATGCTAGAAGGGAAAAATTGAAATAAAATTTTTCAGTTTAACGTCTCACATTATGTCCTTTAGGCTAAGGGAGAAGGATGATTAAGGCAAGTGAAGGATGATAGAAGAATTGGTGGAATGAAATTACGGGGGGAAACAGGAGTACAATGAGAAAACCTTACGAACAAGATGTTGTCCACCACTTGCGCTCTATAGAAATCAATATATAAGTAGCATAAATCTGTATTACTTCTGGTTTTAATACCTAGGTAGATAGATAAGGGTGAAAATAAAACAAATAGGAAAGCGCTATCACTGAACCCCCTCCCCCTCGTGACTATGTGGATATCGTTAAGCGCCCTAAAAGCGAGTGACTCAGACGCAATTACCGGCGGCAATTCATGTGGTTCAAATCCCACTTTAAGCTGTAGATCCACGTTAAATGTAGCCGAGCTGTTGAAAGGGACGCTAAAAGTTTAAAAATCAAATAAAATGAACCCCGCAAACGCTTGCAAAACACCCTACTCCCTACAGGGTGGATAAAAAAAAAGAAGCCGCGCTGTTGACTAGAAGCCTTGGAAGCAGAGGTTCTGTGCGCAGGAGCATTATCGTGCAGCTTTCATAGTTATTGCTGGGTATCAGCATTCGCCATCTTATTAAAACCGAACAATAAATGAACGCATTTTATATTTTTTATTTTAATGTTAAGGAAGTATGTTGCAATCATCAAAAGTGAAATGTGTTGTTATTTCTTCACTAAAATTTAAATATTTTTTAAAAATCCAAAATTTCCCAGTCAAAGATGTAGCGCAAAAAAAAAAAAAAAATCAAATAGCAATTTTTGTTCGAACCCTTTCGTCTCTAATACTGAGAGACTTGCAATATAAAGTCACGGTCAAGAGCGCACTCACGGGGGCCCCAGGTCCAGACACGCGCATATCTAGGGGGGTCTAGGGGGGTCTAGGGGGTCGGCCCCCCTAAATTTTTGCGGGCTCCCTCTAAAATGTTCACGGTAGGCTTGCAAATGAACTATAATATGGTGATGAACTATAATATAGTTGGTTCGAGCCCCCCTAACTTCAGCCGGGCTCCTCCTACATTTTTGGGCTGGCTACCGGCCTGGGTCCAGACCATCCTAAAAACTAAGGATGCGCACGAGACAATATTTGTGGCTGTCTCGTCTCGAAAATGTGCTGTAAAAGTGATGTCTCGACTCGAAAACTGTATATTCTTCTATTGGAAGAGCCGTGTCTCGTCTCGAATTTTGTCAGGAAAATCCTGTCTCGACTACCCTACCAAAAATTTTCTAACTCAACATATAAGTCTATTTGTACACTTTCTCAACAAAACTATAGTTACGTAACAGGGAAATGATTGATGTAGCATGAAAATTTTATCTTACACTTCATCTGTACTCACCGTGTGCGTGGGTTTTCTCGGGGTTCTCCCGTTTCCTCCCACTTTCTTCATTCCACTATTTCCGGCATAATCGTGGGACGTAAAACTAAAAATAATAATTTCATTTTTCTTTTCCTTATAAAAACAATTTAGTTCTATCATTTTTTCTGTAAATATATGTGGAAGTATTTTATAATTACCTATCGTCTTTTCGGGTCCAGAATAATACCCATTCTTTATTACATAAATGTAGTGGCTTGTAAACTTGTACCTCCCTCAAAAATTTGGACTCCTCTCAAAAATCATTTTTGGGTACGCGCCTGCACAGATCACAGGTTGAAGCATTTACTTGGATCACGGGAAGTATAAGCACGAAGTAAAAGGTACAGCTTATTACCGATCGAAGGAAATGCCTATCTTCGACCTTTTGCTTGGAAGCACACGCTTTTACTTCGTGCTTTGAAGAATTAGCTTATGTTTTATTCTTACGGCCTAATACCTCATACATTTTTCACTGGAAGCTGTTCAGCATTTAATCAAATCGTACAAAGCTAGTGCAGTTGACCAATTACTTACATTTTAACGAGATTTTCGTTGCAAGAGAGGAGTATAGGGTCTATATGCGTTAGAAGGTTATACCTTCTGTAAGGTAAACGACGTTTGTGTAAAGACATTTTCTAGCACCGTTTTCTAGCATCATTAAATAGGCAGAACGGAAATGAAATAAAATCTTGAAGTTTTACGTCCCACGGTAAGGGATGCGCACGAGACAAGATTTGTGGCTGTCTCGTCTCGAAAATGTGCTGTAAATGTGATATCTCGACTCAAAAAAATATATTTTTCTGCATTGGAAGAGCCGTATCTCGACTCGAAATTTGTCAGGAAAATCCTGTCTCGTCTCGTCTCGTGCGCATCCGCCGGTTAGGTTAAAGGAGACGGTGATGATGAAAGATGAGTGAAATGGTTTAATGAAGAAAGTGTGAGGAAACGGGAGAACTCCGAGAAAACCCAGGAGCACGGTGTTTGTATACCACAAAGTCCACACGGCGCGAGCTGGTTCCACCAGGGACTCCAAGCACCGGAGGGTAAAGCTCTACCACTGAACCACCGCGCTTAGGCAGAACGGGCCTAATCATTTGTTTCTTTATTCTTTTTATCGAGAGAGCTTGAGGCTGGTTCATTATTGACTCTATCTAACGAACTTACTCAATATTACTCTGACCTAGTTCTTCGATATTGTATATGACTCTGTAACCGTTTGCGAAAGACATCACATTCAATGTTATAGTCTCCTGGTAACCAATCTTACGTGAAAATGACACTTGTACACTCCTGCCACCTTGTGACTACATTTTCTTATTTCTACTATCTTCTGTTTATGCTTCACTCTCGATAGATGGCAGAACGAGTGAACAGCGATTACTTGTCAAACTTCGTGAGGTAATCGAGGCTTCTCTATTCGTAAGTTCAAATTAGACGTGCCCAACCAGAGATATATGTGCGAAAAGTTGCCATAAAATGCGTGTATTAAAGCATAATAAATAATAATAAATTATATATATTCCTGCAAAAGAACTACTCAAGCCGAAATGCTTCAACGAAATGTTTTTCACTACCTATTTGAAATGGGACCGCGCCAAGGTTGGCCAACCTTGTCGTCAGCGACCCAAAATGAGATATGTCAAAGCATCTCGGGGTCGATCCCGACAAGCCTGGACACCTTCAGGAATGTGTCCAGGCTTGTCGTTGGCCAACCTTGTCGTCAGCGACCCAAAATGAGATGTGTCCAGGCTTGTCGGGATCGACCACGACAAGCTTGGACACCCCAGGAATATGTCCAGGCTTGTCGTCGTTCAACCATGTCGTCAACGACCCAAAACGAGATGTGTCCAGGCTTGTCGGGATCGACCACGACAAGCTTGGACACCTCAGAAATTCGTTCGAGTCTGGCGCAAGAGGATTAATTGGGAAATGTCCAAGCTTGTCGTCGTCCAACCTTGTCGGGAGCGACCAAAATTAAGTGTCCAGGCTTGTCGTCGTCCAACCTTATCTGCGTCCCATTTGAAATTACAGAAAACTAAAGCTCAAAATAGCAGAATTGAAAAAATGTTGTTCATTTCAGGGGCGCATCCAGGCAGAGTTACGTCGGGTCGGGATACCCTAAAAAAATTTTAGTAAATTGACATACATTTGTATACTTTCTTAATAAAATATATTTGTTTAGCATAGAAATGATTATTGTAGCCTAGAGATTTGATCTTACACTTCATCTGTACGATTTCTTTCCTTATGAAAACAATCAAGTTATAGTCTATCTACTGTCTATCTATCTATAGCCCATATATATATATTTCTCCCTGTAGGCGGCACGATAAGGTCTAGAATAATACCGTGGTTCAGTAGTACATAGACATAATGTCTTGTATATAGTATTGAACTCCCTTCCCTCATACTTTGGACCTCATCGAACAAAAAGTTCTGGCTACGTGCCTGATTCACTCAATAGGAATTTTGAAACATGGCTGTTCTGTTCGCATGGTCCCAGGTTCGACACGCTATAGGGGCGTAAAAGTAAATACACAATCAATGATGATTGCAGAGCGTGGCCCGGGACAAATTCCCCCTCCTGGAGCAACGAAATTTCCCCCTGAGACATCCTATTGTGCTCAATGTAAATAGATTTCCAGTATTTTCGTATACCATTACTTTTCGACTCCGGTGTATTAACACCATCCCCCGGAGAAAATTATCTGAAATCATCACTGTACCTAAATACCCAATAGCAAAATTTCACTATCGACTATATAATATGAATCATACTGACCAAAACAGAAGAAAGAACTCACTCAGGAAAGTTGGCTTAAAATCTTACACCTTTTCGATTGAACGCCCTTACAGAGGATTGAAACCCAGGCTGTTAGCACGAAAGCCAAGAGCGTTTTAGGTTAACTAATATTCCAAACCAGAATCGTGAAATGGCTCGTCTCGTGTGCAACGCTAATTAATCCCGAGACTGATGTTCCTTCGACTCTCAAGAAAAGCTAGCATGAAAAGTTAGCTGTGTTAGCATTACATATTACTATTATTATTATTATTATTATTATTATTATTATTATTATTATTATTAATATTAATATTATTATTTAGGGGGCACGGTGACTCAGTGGTTCAGCGCTTACCCCTAATGCATGGGGTTCCTGGTTCGATGCCCCGGCCAAGTAAGTTTGTGGTGAACAACATCGTGTCCGTGAGTTTTCTCGGGCTTCCTCTCACTTTTTCATTCCACCAATTCTTCCATCATTATTCACTTTCCTTAATCATTATCTCCCTTAGCCTAAAAGGACGTAAACTGTAATATTTCATTTCCATTTATTTCCATAGAGTTCTTCAAAATTCATGTAACAAGTGCACAAAAATATTATAACTCTTTTATTGATTTCGTTTTCACGGAAGACACGAGGAACGAAAACGCATAACGAAAACGAATATTTAGCTAACATGGTTCAAGGTTTTTCTTCATATCTGAGTCACCCCTTACTTAGCAGTCCCCAAAGTCTTCATTTTGAAGGTTCATACAACTGGAAAGATGACGTCACTCTATGTTAATCTGTGTTTCTGTTGTAGCTAAAGAAACGAGGGACTGCAAGGAAACACTTCATTTGAAGATCAATTTACTGGTTCAATGGTCTTTTCATTAGAATCGGATTACTGATGTCTTGTGTTCATCTCTTCTTCATCTGCTTAGATTTATTTGTCTCCATTATACAACACTTAATTACTTAAAGAAAAAAAAAGAGAAGAAAGGACACAAATGAAATAAATAGATTAGGAAAATCTATATACACTATATAGAATGTCTATTAGGGTTCGAATTTTCTTTTATTGCTTGAATCGAGTTTAACATCTCCTTTCAACACGGAGACTATACGAAACGGAATATACTGTTAATTTTTTTTTTTTTTTTTTAAAAGTACAAGTTTTTAAAAGAAATTGTGGATTTTCATTTAGAAGATCTCCATTCGTACGCTAATCAACTTAGATTCATGGTTTGTACTAATGTTACCCTTAAAACGAGAAATTTATCGCCTCTAAAACGAGATGAGAAATCCATTTTCAAAATTCAAGGCGAGACGAGGAAACATGACAATTCTCGTCTGGGTTTCGAAAAATTGTGGTCATTGATTTTAAGAACGAATCACGTTTTCGAATGATATCACAGTTTTCGAATGACAAGTATCACCTGTATGGTCCATAAACTCGTAAATTCAAACGAGTTTTTTCCGTAAGATTTTTTTTCTTTCTTAATTAGGCGCCCTTATTATCGAAGCCCCAAATTTAGATTACAATTAGATTTCTGGGCTTTCGGGATCTTTGACCATGTTAGCGCGTCACGTATGAGGGATGACGTAACTCGGCGATCACTCTGTCCGGGAGAGGCACAGGAAGAAGGGAACGGGGAAGGAAGGAAGGCGCCTGGAGCCTTTATGTTAGGTACTAGAAAAACCCAGGAAAAAGCTCACTGAGGGTGGCTGGCGAGAAAAAGCTTTTGCACTTTTTTGATCTAGTATCCCTACCGAAAATCGAACCCGGGTCCGCTCGTATTGAAGTGGATAGCATTAACGACTATGCTACGCGGGGCTACTCTCCGATTTAGATAGCTGCACAGTAGGCATATCGAAAGATACAACATACCCTAGGCTATATTTGCGATGTTTCATTGAAGATTGTGAAATTCCTTTCACTTGTTCTATATATACATTAAAATTCCCCATTACAAACGTACCAAGGTTTGGGGATTTCCGTTCACTCATTCTATATAAGCGTTAATATTCCTCATTATAAACATACTAAGGTGCATGGAATTTCTTTCACTCGTTCTGTATATGAGTTGATATTCCGACTTACAAACGTACCAAGGATTATAGATTTCTGCTCACTCGCTCTATATATGCGTTGATGTTCCGACTTACAAACGTACCAAGGATTATAGAATTCTGCTCACTCGCTCTATATACGCGTTAATATTTCTTAGTATAAACACAAGATTCGTGGAATTAATTTCGCTCGTTCTGTATATGCGTTGGTATTCCGAATTATAAACATATCAAAGTTTATGATAAGAGTTCCGTTCACTTGTTCTGATTAAATAACGTGCAAAATGGAGTGAAATGTACCTGAAATACCGACACGGTTAAAATAAATAAATATACAATATATTGAATTTTTAGCCAGGTTTTTATATATTTATGTAGCAAACTTGCAGATATTGCCCAATTCCGTGGATTCGTTACTACGCTTCCTAACTTTTGTTTTTAATTTTAGTGGAAATATTTGATTAGAGAACAAAATTTTCCTTCTTGTTAAAATCAAATGCATTTTCTTATTTTTAAACAATACAATCTACGTTTTTTTTTCTTAGGTGGAACAAAATCAGTGAAAATTTTGATTTGTAGGTAATATTTTACTTTTTGTATGGATCAAAACCAGTTGAAACGTTTTATTCGTAAACAATATTTTATTCCTTCATCGATCAAAATCAGGGAAGCATTTTATTCGCACGTTTTATTGCTGGGAAGTGATTTAAAGAAAGAAAGTGTTAAAGAAATATGACGAATGTATATGGAAATTGTTATTAAGAGTTGAGTTTACGATGTGTGATTTGGTACTTGAGTTAGGTAGAAGCAATTAAAGAAGAAATCTTTTTTATAAATGATCATAAATGTAGTTTATCTGTGTGCTTGATATTAAAGAGGTAACGACGAATAATGTTTATGGAAGAAATGGTAATGCTGAGTCATTTAGTGTTCAGCTATAGTCCATTTACATTGATTGGATGCATAGACACAAATGTGTATGTAATACGATAGTTTTAAAATAACTATGTCTTTATTTCTTGTGTGGATCAAAATCAGTGAAAACATTTTGTTTGTAAACATTTTCTTTCCGGTGTACTAGATTAAAACTATTTGTCTAGTGAAGCATTCTATTTGTAAACAGTGCCTGTATCCCTTTTAAGAATTAAGACCATTGGAAACATTTTATTCGTAAACAATACTTTATTTCTAATATGGATCAAAATGAGCGGAAACGTTTTGTCCGAAAAGAATACTTTATAAAACCCCCTCGTGGCTGAGCGGTTAGCGTACGTGCCTTTCGCGTAGAACATCTGGGTTCGATTCCCGGCGGGAGTTTATTTGGTTCGGATCCCATGTTAAGGTGTATATCCACTTCTCATATAGCCTTGCTGCTCAAACGGATCTAAAATCAAATCGAAATCGAAGAATACTTTGTTTCTTGTGATACCAATGAACAATTTTTGATTTGTAGACAATAAAATCAAAATTATTTCTTGTATGGACCAAAAGATGTGGAGCCGTTCGATTAAGAAACGATATTTAATAATCAATTGAAACATTTTATTCTTAAACAATACTTTATTTCTTGTGTAGATCAAAATCAACGGAAACATTTTATTCGTAAACAATACTTTATTTCTTGTGTAGATCAAAATCAACGGAAATATTTTATTCGTAAACAATACTTTATTTCTTGTGTGGATCAAAATCAACGAAAATATTTTATTCGTAAGCAATACTTTATTTCTTGTGTGGATCAAAATCAGCGGATTTTTTTTATTCGTAAACAATACTTTATTTCTTGTGTGGATCAAATTCAACGGAAATATTTTATTCGTAAACAATACTAGATGTTTTGTGTGGATCTAAATCAACGGAAATATTTTATTTGTAAACAATACTTCATTTGTTGTGAATCAAAATCAACGGCAATATTTTATTTGTAAACAATACTTTATTTCTTGTGTGGATCAAAATCAACGGAAATATTTTATTCGTAAACAATACTTGATGTTTTGTGTAGATCAAAATCAACGGAGATGTTTTATTTGAAAACAATACTTTATTTATGTGGATCAAAATCAACGGAAATATTTTATTTGTAAACAATACTTTATTTCTTGTGTGGATCAAAATCAACGGGAATATTTCATTCGTAAAAAATATTTTATTTCTTGTGTAGATCAAAATCAACGCAAATATTTTATTCGTAAACAACACTTGATTTCCTGTATAGGTCAGAATCATGGGAATCTTTGCCTATAAAAACCATATCTCATGCGGATGGAAATCACTAGTAGATAGCACCCTTAGTCGTATCTTTATTTTCGTCTATTTCTTCTATTTTTATTCATTTTTTAAAAAAGAACTTATTTCTTCCTCACCCTGTTTGTTGCTCAGTTCTCCCTTTCTTTTCCCCTTATCTCTATCTTTCTCTCTCGTTTTCCTTTTTTTCCTTTTGTTCTGATATTGAAATAGAATCATTTGAGTGTAAATAATTTTCTTTGCTTCTTTCCTCGTTTTCACCCCTATGTTGCTTTCTCCCTTCTTCTCTCTCTTTCTCTTTCTTTCTTTGCATCAACAATCTGCTTGACGACCCTGTCTCTCCTGCCTTGCCAGCACGCGCAGGCAGGTTATTAGAGAGAGAGAGAGAAAAGTTTTCCCGACTCTCTATCTCCTTCTCTGCCGAGAAAGGGAGTGAGAGAAAGGGGAGAGATAGGATTTTGTACCAGTATTACACAGCATATCTTTTATCACCCACTAGAAAAACTGTATAATCAGTGTTACAAACTTTCTGGTTAATCTTGTTAACTACAACAATTAATATTAAAATGGATGAAGTTAACATGTTTTATTCGCCTTTTTTGAATATATTTTGCAGAGTAATTCTAGAATTTTATGACTCTTCTTACCATACGTCACATCTTTTGAAGTAAAATCCGCACGTTGTTTTTGATCTATAGCACACTTCACCTCTTAGCCGTGAAAGCTGATGTACAGCCTTTACAAAACTTTAAATAGATCCTCATCGTGGATGAGTGGTTAAAGCGTGGTTCATGGTGTATGTGGTCCCGGGTTCGAAGTTTTTGAAGTCTTCAAGTTTTTACGTCCCACGGTTATGCCAGGTAGGCTAAAGGAGATGGTGATGATGAGAAATGAATGAAATGGTAGAATTAAGAAAATGGGAGGAAACGGGAAAATCTCGAGAAAACCCACTCGGTGTTTATCCACCACAAAGTTCACTTCGCGCGAGCTGGGATCGAACCAAGGATACCATGAACCAGAGATGAGCGCTCAACCACTGAGCCACCGTGGCCCCCGGCCCCGGGTTCGATTTTCGATGTAAGAAAATATAAAATTAAACGCATTACGGTGGTTCGCACTCCACCTTAAGCTATAGATCCACGTCTCATATAGCCTCAATGCTGAAACGGGACGCTGAACTTAAACAATAAATAATAAATAAATAAATAAAACTTTAAATACCCGTCATTCTTTCAGGAGGGAATTGTAATTTCCGTATCCGGTCCGGTCGTGGAATTGAAACAACCCCTACTACATATACTTTGACCTTCTGAACACTTGCTCGTAAGGTCATGTGTTTAAAAAAAAAAATACTGAAAATGTTAGAAAAATAATACTTATTTTTTTTAAAATCAAATCTAAATCTTGAAGTTTTACGTCCCACGTTATGCTGGCTAGGCTAAAAGAGACGGTGATGATGAAAACTGAAGGAAATAATGGAATGAAGAAAGTGAGAGGAAACGGGAGAACCCCGAGAAAATCCAACCCCACAGTGCTTGTCCACCACAAAGCTTACTTGGCGCGAGCTGGGATCGAACCAAAGACCCCATGCATCAGAGGTGAACGCGCTACCACTGAGCCACCGCGGCCCCCTACTTTATTTTTTTATGTGGGTGAAAATTATTGAACATAAGTTGATTATTGTACTTTATTCATGTTTGATTCAAAATCAGTGGGAACATTTTATTCCTAAAGAATACTTTATTTCTCGCTTGATTTCACGGGGCCGCGGTAACTCTCAGTGGTAGAGCGTTGGGATCTCTGGTTCCAGTCTCTGGTTCGATGCTAGGTTGCGCCAAGTGAACTTTGTTGTGGAGAAACACCGTGTGCGTGAGTTTTCTCGGGGTTCTCCAGTTTTCTTCCACTTTCTTCATTCCATCATTTCATTCATTTCCCATCATCACCGTCTCCTTTAACCTAGTCGGCATAACCGTGGGACGTAAAACTAAAATATTTCATTTCGTTTAATTTCAGAAACGACATCTCATACGAATAAACTTGCTACTTGGAAACGAGATAAGAGTACTTTCAGAAAAATGCAAAATGTTCAAGTTTTTTCAATGTATTTGTAAAATAGTCTTCCACTAGGAATTGAACCTGGATCCCATACAACAAAGGTGAATGTTCTAGGTTCTAGTGAATCCTTGTATTTTATTATATTAATAGATGTTTCGTATAGTAAGCGCTGAATTTATTGTGCTCAATTTGTAAGGAAACAAATATACATATGTTTTAGAAAATGAAACGAGCTTTGAAGAGAAACACCTATTTGCCATTCCGGAACTGATTATCTTGAAATGTGTTAAGGAAATTTACAAAATGACAATACTAAAAATAATACGTGTTGATTCATTTGATATTAATATGGCGTATACTTGAAGAATTGGGAAATATTAGAATGAATATACGAAAATATTAAAATATACAGAAAATGGTTTTAAGAATATAAGTAAATATAACATAGAAATATATAAGAAGTTATGTAAAGTGTACCCCTTCCCACTGGTTTAGTGGTTAGCGCGCGCGCGCCTTTGGTACACGGGTTCTCGGGTTGGATTCTCGGCGGGGAATTCGAATGGACTACGGTCGTTTCGGACTCCACCTTACATTGCATGTCTCATGTAATCCTGTTACTGAAAAGAGACGCTGAATTGCAACCAAAGATAAAGTGACTATAGATTATTGTGATTGCGGTGGCTTACGCAGAGTTTTTTCGTGAAGAGTTCAATGAATTTAATTTCCTTTCAAACTGTAACGTAATCGACGCATAAATGGTAGAAATCAGTAAATGGAAAGGAAACATATAGAATTAATACGGTACTATTCCAGTATGTTTTTAGACTTATTCCACCTTATGCAGAGTCGTTTTGACATGTGATTAGTGTCGTACCAAAGAGTTCGACTAACGCGTTTCCTGCAGTAGTCAGGACTTTAGCATAACGCTAATCATACGTCAAAACGACTCTACATAAGGCGGAATAAGTCTAAAAGTATACTGGAATAGTACCGTATTAATTCTATATGTTTCCTTTGACATTTACCATTTATGCATCGATTTCGTTACAGTTTGAAAGGAAATTAAATTCAATAATCTATAGTCACTTTATCTTAGAGACGTTGCAATTTAACGTCTCTTTTCAGTAACAGGATTCTGAAAGGTGTGCCATAAATAATTATATACGGTACATTTTTTAATACCAGTTCTTCATCCCACTGTTTTGTTATTTCCTATATGAGTATTCAATATTCTGAATGTAATTCCAAATTAGTAATTCTTTTTGAAATATTTGAGTAAATTTCTGTGTCATATAATGTCTAACATGTGCTTTAAAGTTGCAACTTGTGGGATATCTACGATTACTCAAATTATAACTGTAAATTCTAGAAACGCAAACCCTGTACATTAAAGAACTGAGTATATTTAGAACCTGTGCATTTATGTTAAAAGGAAGTTATATGTACACTCATGTCCAAATTGATTGTCGCATATCTATAACTGTCTTCTTGTAAGAATATAATTTCATAATGATTTTGCAGGGTACTTTTAATACTGATAGGCCTACTATGTGTATAATTGGGAAATGTATATTTGTGGTAAATTTTACAGAAAAAGGATTATAAATACGAAAATTAGAATGAGTAAAACAAAATGTTGCTAAATGGACAAGAAAGTTTTATTTTCGTTTTATTGTTCTTATTTACTGCTCTTTTGACATGTTTGTTACATATATGTCTTTGCCGAATATACACATAGTAAGATTGTAAGAAATACCGGGCGAATTCGGTATCAAATTATATTCCCACAACAACATATTTATAGACATGCGACAATAATTTTGGACATGAGTGTACA
Source organism: Thermobia domestica (assembly GCF_964235325.1). NCBI lineage: Eukaryota > Metazoa > Arthropoda > Insecta > Zygentoma > Lepismatidae > Thermobia > Thermobia domestica. Next base: position 51,065,593 of record NC_137467.1, read on the forward strand.
TACATATACTTCTTGTAGTTCCGTATATTTTCCGTTACAAATAAAAAAATCATAAATACTATTAAGTACAATTATTTCCATGCAGTCATCATTCCGCCGCCAAATTTCCTTTGGTATGTATGATTTAAATGTTACTTACATTTATTCCTAATATGTTACAAGACCAAGATCGATTTTTGCATATATGAGTTAATCCATAAAATTTTGCCCAAGGAGGAAGGTGTTAACCCCAAAATTCTTTGTTTTTACTTGTAAATAATTTCTCTAAAGTTGGTATGTAAAATACCAATAAATGTAGCATATATTTCCGTTGTATTCTATGCAAAGTACACTGTATCAATGAACCACTCTGCAAAGATTGGCAACTGTAATTATAAGGGAATATGCGACATCAGTTTCTCCTAAAAGAGATATTCTATTTGTACGTTTATATTACGTATTAACTTTGAAATATTACATTTCAAGTAGAAAATGAAATGAAATGAAATTTGTGAGTTTTACGTCCCACGGTTATGGCGGTTAGGCTAAAGGAGACGGTGATGATGAGAGATGAATGAAATGGTGGAATGAAGAAAGTGGGAGGAAACGGGAGAACCCCGAGAAAACCCACGCACACGGTGTTTGTCCACCACAAGGTTCACTTGGCGGGATCAGGGTTTGAACCCGAGACCCCAAGCAACAGAGGTGAACGCTCTACCACTGAACCACCGCGGCCCCCAACATTTCAAGTAGAGTTTGAAAGAAAAATGATAGACCTCTATTAATAGAATACACCGAAAATTGGATCTCTTGCGTTCACACTAAATGTACATAAGTGCTTATTTACTTTTATATAGATCGGGCATATGCGAGTTGGAACACAGGGAGGGCCAATCATAATGGACTTACTGGTGTTGAGCGCCGTATGAGACAACGTATAACATTTTCAAAAGAATCGAATAGCCATTTTTAACGGAGAAATTTGTCCATCGTACAGTAACACTACAGGAATAGAAAAACTGGTGTAACTATAATAAAAATATTTACTTACCAAAGAAACGCAAGAAAGTCCATTTACTTACTGTTTTAATGGGAAACGTGATCTTTCATGTTTTAAATTAGTGTCTCGCTGTTTGGTGGTACATTGGATGTTCCAACACGAAGGATATTTTGGATCAAAAGATCCAATATATTTTAATAAAAAATTTTCTTGTAAGCATTGTATCTGAAGAACTGCATATATTGTAGCCAAAACCACACTATCAGTTAGCTCAGTATGATGTGGCTTATTCCGTAGAAAATATAAAAACTCGATTTAGGGGCCGTTCAAAAATTTTGTAGCCCCTGATTCAAAAACTAATTATTGGCCAAGATCGTAATCTTTTGATCCATTTTTTTTGGTTTCCTAAAATTCTTGTTTTAAGGCGAAATCAGTCATCCAGGGAAAAAAAAATCAATTCAGGTTAAGAGATTATGTAAAGAAATATATGTACAGTAATGGATCAGATGGGCCGAATGGAAGGATTCAGCGGGTCGCAACTGGCCCGAGGACCGACTGTTGCACATGGCTGATGTAGATAATACAGGTTATTGTATTATATATATAATTAAGATGCAATGTTCTGCAATCAGATACATTATTCTGTTTGTTGAGTACCCAAGATTATACCGCATTGCACCCAATTAAATGTTTTATATGACTGTTTTGGTACTTTACGTTAACCTTTTGACCTTGATACTTTAAGGGTTAATTTTATATTATTCTGTATATTAAGTGATCAAATGTTCAAATTATTATTGTTCAGTTATTTACAAATAAACGAAAAAATAAATGATTAGGTTCCTAGTGAATACCCATAGCATAACAAATTAACTGAATTTAACAGACCAATAATATTACGTTAATTAAGAGGCAGCCAAAGCATATGCGACAGTACAGCACGTTTCGTCAAAAAGCTATGAAAGACCATTTTGAACCCCTTCGAATCAGAGAAGGAGTGTACGTAACCCGAAGCACAATAACATTCTTAGCTTTTTAATGTCGGAAAATTAAAGATTTTTAAGGGTAACAGAAGAAAAAAAAAGTGATAGGGGCAGCAGAAAGAGGGGTCAAAAAATAAGTTGTTTTGAATGTGTGTAGTGAAGCAGAAGAGGACGAGCGTAAAGCAAAATGGCGTCGAATTGTGCAAAGGGGTGGTTTTGCTATTGGAGAGGCTGTCATTTCAATACTGACAGGATCCCAAAATGGGGAGGGGACAGAAAAAGTAGGGTATTTTTAATAGCAATATACTATAGGCCTCGCTAGGAGAGAGAAAAAAAAAAGTTCTTGCGTACAGCCAGTACTTAAATAACACACATATATAAACCGAATGATGGGTGTATTGTTAATAGTGTTTGAAAGCGCTGGCGACAACGGAAATCTTACCCTACACACACACTCGTAAAATAGACCCTAGTCAGCAGACCATCAACAGCTGAAAAATCACCACCTTAGTATCATGTGACTTTGCAACCTCTCACACAGACACAAATAGTCACTCATATGATATTTAGTCCTCCCCCCTCTCCTTCTCTCATATATGATCCGTCCAACCGGAATTTGTACCTGTAATATTCCCTCTTTCTATAGCTAGTTTCCCCTTGTACGTACATACATTTTTATAGGACACAATTCGTTCTTTTCTAATACATTTCCACCCCTTCTGCACCGCTAAGAGAGAGAAAAAAGATTTAAACATTGTATACTTAGGCTATATACGGAAGTAATATTTAAAAAGGGACAATAAAAGTTATGCTGTACGCTGATAGGTTGTAATCCTCTATAACCAATCCTGTCATGCGTATAGTAATGATTCGTGTGTGTGTCTTAACGACATTTGCTAATAGACCAGATGTCACTGACCAATCAGCATTCAAGCTCATCGCACTAGAAATAATATTAACATTATAAGGAAAAAAACAATGAATATTTTTAATAGTTTTGAATACGTTATAGCACAAAGCTTTCCTCTGGGATCTTTAGGTCTTTTATATACATGAGTAAATGAAACTCTTATGTGTTCAACCAATCCAATTGAGTGATTTTTAATAAAAACAATTGAGTTGAATTTAGGAAAAAAGAAACAATCAAACTCAAGTCTTAATGACTGATTGGTTCACGACACGCCACTGTTAAAAAAAAAAAATTTTATTTTCTGTAAGTTGTCTCTTTACAAGTTTGATCATGCGAACAATGTGAATTACAGCAATCGTGTGCTGTTAATTTAAGAGTTTAAAAAAACTGTTGAATGTATAATTTAACCATGCACAAGAAAGATCACTTAAAATACTTTTTTCTTTCATAATAAACGTTGACTTTTCAATAACAGGGTTTTACAAGAAAACAAAATCCGATGTAATTTCTTAACCTATGTCATTCCTTGAGAAAACACAAAACCCAAATGTTATTAAAAGTACTAGGTGTACTACGTATATATATGTATAAATATAGGGCAAAATTTCAGGGGTGGATTCCTTATGGGTAGACAAGTAAAAAAATTCATATGACATACATGAAATGGATCGTTACAGAGTTGCAGCCATTGAGCTGCCTGATGGTGTGAAATAGTCACATTCTGGTCGTCCCTTAATGTGACTCAATTTAAACTCAATAACTCACGACATATGGTCATATGAACTTTTTTCCTTGTCTACCCATAAGGAATCGACCTCTGAAAATTTGCCGTACCTCCCCCCCCCAAATATTCAACCAAAAAAAACATACTTCACCCTTCCCCTCCTCCGCATTACCCCTACATACATAAAATGCATATCAGCAAAAAGCTCCATCCTTTAGGAATACATTGATACCAAAATTATTTTCCTAGCTTAGTCAGGAGCTGAGTTATTCAGGTTTAAATTGAGTTACATTGTGAGACGACCAGAATGTGACTATTTCACACAGTTAGGAGGCTCAATAGCCGTAGCTCTGTAACGATGCTTTTCCTGACATATGGTCATATGATTTTTTTTTTGCTTGTCTTCCTATAAGGAGTCCATCCCTGAAATTTTGCCATACCTTTTTACCCTATATATGTGTGAGAAATGCTACACGTATTACTGTTAAACATTTATTGTTTTCATTGGAAGAATACATATCTACAATCTGCATTTTGAAAGAGTTTGCTTTACCAAAACTTTTTTTTATATATATTTACTCAAGCTATCAGTAACGGATCTAGAAAGTAAAAACCGGGGGAGGGGTAGCCAAAACCTAGACAATGATAGGTATACAATGAGTTTACTCGTATCATTTTAATTTGAAATTCGTTTAGGATTTTTTTTTAACAGGAACTAGGAATATCTAATGTTTCAAAAATTTTCCATTAAAGACTACTAACAAGCAAGGATAACTATAAATTTTCCATTAAAGACTACTAACAAGCAAGGATAACTATAAACTTTCCATTAAAGACTACTAACAAGCAAGGATAACTATAAATTTTCCATTAAAGACTACTAACAAGCAAGGATAACTATAAATTTTCCATTAAAGACTACTAACAAGCAAGGATAACTATAAATTTTCCATTAAAGACTACTAACAAGCAAGGATAACTATAAATTTTCCATTAAAGACTACTAACAAGCAAGGATAACTATAAACTTTCCATTAAAGACTACTAACAAGCAAGGATAACTATAAATTTTCCATTAAAGACTACTAACAAGCAAGGATAACTATAAACTTTCCATTACAGACTACTAACAAGCAAGGATAACTATAAACTTTTCATTAAAGACTACTAACAAGCAAGGACAACTATAAACTTTCCATTAAAGACTACTAACAAGCAAGGATAACTATAAACTTTCAAAAATATATAAATAATACTTAAATTATTTTTGTCACTCAATAAACTGGGGGGTGGGGTCTAGACTCCCGGCCTAGGGCTAGTTCTGCCACTGTTGTCTATCCGTTCGGTAAACAAAAAATTCAAGAATTACTTAACCAATTTTTACCAAATTTGGTGAAAATATAGAGAATCAAAAGTTGGAAACAGTTTTCTTTTTCTTTCTTTTTCTTTTTTTCTTTTCTTTATTCTGTTTTTGAGCCGGGACTCAAACTGGAAGAGGTAAAAATTACTCATTTCCGATTTTAATATTCATCGCTATAGAATACAAATGGAAATAGATAGAGATGTGTGTTTTGGAATCTGTTAACTGTTCCAAGGATACATTTCCGTTTCTTATCTCTCTAGTAAAACCGGAAATTGCAGAAAAATCCACTAAAACTTCTGGTTTCAATATAGATCTATATAGAGGGAAAACTATAATAGATAGCGGAGTGGCGTATTTACGATTTTGTTTCGGGAGGGGCTTTGCTAACTTTCGGGGGGGGCTTTGCCTGAAAATGTGAAAATTCTGCAAGATATTTCATATACTTTACTATAGTAAGTAAGATTTCGGGGAGGGGACTTAAGCCCGGAAGCCCCCCTAAATACGCCACTGAGATAGCGAGAATCGCTGGTTTTCGAATCGATTTAGCCTTCAAAGAATAGGTATTGTCTTCTCTCTTAACCCTCTATTCAACCGGAAGTCACAGTACTCAATCACTTCCGGTTTTAACGTTGATTTACTTATAATAATAAAAAAAAACATAATAGATAGCGAGAAGCGATTTTGTGTAACCAATTAAAGGTCCCAAACATATATATACATATATATACATATATATTGCATATCTAGATCTACTCTAATCCGCTCTTCTAAAACCGGAAGTAGTATAAGTTTACTAGCACTTCCGGCTTAAATAACTGAGAAAATACACCATACAAACCAAAACTTCTTCACGAAGTGTACACGTAACACTCCTCCTCGTAACTTGTAACATATTGAAGTACAGTAACATAAAAAAAATACATTTTCTCTTCCGGCAGAAGAAACTTGGTTAAGTTTTTATTGCGAACGACTGACATACCATCTAGCGCCGTCAAAATTAGTTTTTCTCAAAATCTACGCATGAAGATTTGCAGTAAAACATATGAATTTGTTCAGCTTTGGGAGATCAATCGATTTGATTATGTCTCAATTTTGGATATCTTTTTCTTCCGATATATTCTAATAATACGGTTGTAGAATTTAGTTGTCAGCAGTATACAAGCATATTAAACTCTCAACTTAAAAGCGTATACATATTTCCTGCTGTAGAAACATATATATACTGACTTAAAATTTAACGTGTTATTGTAACGTGAAGAAGTTATTCGAGCAACGAACAAAAGAACATCGTATATTTAGGGTACGGCAGACGGTTAAAGCAAATGAATGATGATAGAAGAATTGGCGGAATTAGAAACTGGGAGGAAACGACAATAACACGAGAAAGCTCACGAACACGATGTTGTCCACCACTAACTTGGCCAGGTATCGAACCACGCACCAGGAGTAAGAGCTCTACCACTAAACCACCATGTTCCCCCCCCCCATTTCAAATTAAAATTTACTCTCTGCTTTAATTATATCTATTATCGAAACGAGTAAATTTTTGTACTTAGAAATCGCCGAAATATCCATTTTTGTTGAATAAAAAATAACCTATTACACATATACAAAAGATAGTGTGATGTATCTAAAGATAGTGTCCTAAGTTTATCTGATCTCATCCAAGACATCTAATTAGTCTTAAAAAAGGCAGTTACTCATGTTCACCTGTCCTCAAGTGAAGAATTTTAAGACACATTTACAACGGAGGAATAAAGAGTTAGTGTGAGGGAGGGAGAATTTAGTGCGAGGAGTGAGGAAAAGAGACTGGCATACCTAACCGTATAAGAACGGGGAAGAAAACAACGCTTTACAAGTGGAGGAGATACTATTCAATACTATAGAATAATTGCTCCAAAGTGTCTGTCGATAATAGACTTACTCTATATATCAGAGTAGTACATAATCTATATATAAAATGATAGGTTTATAATGTCTCCAAAGAAAATTTATATGTTTGTCTCCAATCCTTTTGACAATGAAATCTCGAAAACCACAAGTGCTAGAAACGTGGCGTATTCTCTGGCCGATTACAAATTTTCTGTAGAATGACTAGTTCTAATTGAATATTTAAGAAACGTGGCCGCTATTTTTTTATTACATTTTTTAGGGGTACACTGGAATTGTTGAAATTTTAAAAAGTGAAGCATCATATCCTACGAGTTATACATTCCAACACCACACAGTTGTATACAGAGGTTGTATATCTCTCCGGGGCTTGTTTCATGGCCAAATGATAATAAAAAACGAAGGATAACCATTTCTCCAGTCTAAGATGAACCTTTATTGTTCGGAGTGTTTTGCCGAACGAACAGCATATATCACTGACATTATAATCAATTGTGTATGTAATCTATTTGCTTATTACATACTGCATGCAACAAGAAAGAAAATACTGATCATACATGAATTAGAAACTCCAACCGCTAGTAGGCTGAATATTGCAAACGGTGCGAGATATTAAAAAAAAATAATCGAAAAAAATCTCCCCTTTATGGTACCCCTTGCCGATATTTATCAAGACATCTTTCACTTGTGCCTGTAAAGGGACATGTACGTATGTTTGAGGAATGACAAGGAGATTCATGCTCATATGTGAATGACGCGCTGTGTATACAGCACAGGTTCACCTAGTTACAGTTTAACATCGTACGACTATACCCTTTATGCGAAAGGAGGCAATGATTAACCCTTATCCGGGCAACCGGGGCCTCCCAGGCCCAGTAGCTTCGTTCTTCTAAAATTTCTCAATAACCATACATATTTCGAAGACATAAAATACTGAATTCTTCTATCTTTCGTCGAAGTTAAAATCATGAACATATCGAGTTGGTAAAGAAAAGTTTTTTTTTTTTTAATTTGAAAATCTTTTCCTGACGTAACCGGGCAACCGGGGCCTAGGAGGCCCCTATAACTTTAGTGAAATTCCTGTCAAATATTAGATCAAATTGTCACATAATGATATATTTAACACGTGACTATTGTAACCTTTAGTCGGAACAGTATACGGCAACAGACATTGAATTTTGAGTGTTCTGCACTTAAAATATATACTGGGCCTCACAGGCCCCGGTTGCCCGTTTACGTTACAAAAATGTCTTGCCCGGATAAGGGTTAAAGCAAGTTAATGATAATGGAAGAATTGGTGGAATGAGAAAGTGGGATGAAACGAAAATAGCTTGTCATATTCTCGGTGCACAGATAAGAAACAATTTCTCAAGATTTTAAAACGTATAGAATATTTGAGTAGGTAACTTTAACAAAGATTATATCGTTAGCACGCACACTCTCAGTTCGATTCCTGATGGGAGATCATGTGGTACCGATCCCATATAAAGCTATAGGACCAGGTGTCATCTGCCGTCGATGTTAATAGGAACGTGAAACTCAAAGCAAATCTACCAGCTTTAAAAGGACTATCTTTACAATATGAATGACTTTATTAAGTACTAGTATCAGTTACCCGCTTCGCTGGGTTAAATTAAGAAAAAAATGATAATATATTCTGTTAGTCAGTCACTTTTTACTATAGCTAAAGCTCTCTGTGATATCGGTCATTTTCGATGATTTTTATATATCTTCCTCCTCTACTCATATTGCGGGGCACGGCATTGGAGGCGTCATTGTTCATCTCAGCGACCCCGAAAACTTTGAATTCGACACTGATATTTCTCATATGTATATATCCCTCTCCCCCTCCCCCTCCCCTAAGTTGCAGGGCTGAATTTGGATTTAAACGGCATCAGAAGTGCCACCGTTCATCTCAGCGACCTGGAAATCTATAGATTCTGCACTAATATCGGGTATTTTAGATCATATATATATATATATATATATATATATATATATATATATATATATATATATATATATGTGTGTGTGTGTGTGTGTGTGTGTGTGTGTGTGTCACCGTTCATCTCAGCGATCCAGAAAACTAGATTCGACACTAATATTGGTCATTTTAGATATTTTATTGTCTCCTCCTCCCCGTTCCTTAAGGTCTTGTCTAACGTTTTTAGCTGAGATGATCAATCCCTACATAGTAACATGCTGAAATTCTTTCCAAAGTATTATGAAAAGTATTTGTCTTAAGCAGTTCAAAATTTCTACCCCAATACTACATGTTAACTTTTTTATTTTTAAACTAGCTCTTATAGGTTATTAATATTACTTTTTACAAAGAAATGTGACAACGCTGGAAATAACATAAATATATACACAAATTCAGGTATTGGAGAAGTAGCAGGGTTTCATTTCCTGCTCGTAGAGATGAAGAAATAAACACGCTCTCCTGATCCATTCACACTATTGTTCCTCACTGATCTTCAGAAATTTAGTAGGGGAGGGAAACTAATTACGAAATGGGAAAAGACCGTTCATCTAATAATGTGGAGAATGGATATCTTCAAAGTTATGTTAGTTGACAATCTGATTGTATGATTCAGAAAAAGAAAGGGTTGCGGGAGGCAAGACTGGCCGCTGTCAGAAATAACACGTTATCTACCGAGAAAAATTTTAACTTGTATTTTATAAAAAGACTAGTCAAACAGGGTGTACTTTTTCTATTTCCATTTTCCAACCAATTTTGATCCTAAATCTTGATCCTTCTGAGGTGAAAAAAGGACGAGGAACAAAATTATTGTAAAAGAATTATCATCAATATTTTGCATTCCAAAATAAGGAATGCTACTTTAAAAAATAAAACTTATAACTTTAAAAGAAATATTTGGGAAGATGTAAGAACAAATCATGGCATTTTAGGCATGTGCAAAACAATAATACACAAAATAAATAAATAAATAAACATTACAATGTTATAATATTTTTGAGGGTCTAGATTACTTGGACCAGATATTGGTATTCCAAGAGTAAAGAAATGAAATAGTTTTTTACTTGAATTTGACTGAAAAGGTGATTTACAGAAATACACACACACACACACACACACACACACACACACACACACATATATATATATATATATATATATATATATATATATATATATATATATATATATGCAGCTTCAAAATGATATGACAATAACATATCAGGTTCGAACCTCATCTAGGTTGAAAACTTGATCGAGATTGGTAGAGTGACTCAAGAGTTATTAAGTTTTATTTATTTTTATATATATATCTCCCTCCCCTAAGTTCTACCGTCAAAGTGAAGTTACAAAAATCATCTCAAACCTGGACCTCATCTATGTTAAAAATTTGATCGAGATTGATCGTTTGGTTCGAGAGTTATTAAGTTTTATTTACTTTTTAACTTCCTCTCCCCTTCTCTAAGTTCTATCACAAACTGAATAGATAAAAGCCATCCCAGGCCCGAACCTCATGTATGTTGAAAATTTGATCGAGGTCGGTTGAGTGGAACAAGAGTGATGAAGTCACAAAAACAGTAACTTTCATTTTTATTTATTTATTACTAGCAGCGTTCACCCCGCTTCGCTGCGGTCACCCCGGAACGCAATAAACTTTGTTACTTAGATAATTTTTACTTTTTCGCTTTCAAGTGATATGATAAAAACCATAGAAGATTGCAGTAAATGTTAACATTATATCGCCTGTCATTTATGTTAACCCGCCCCGCTTCGCTGCGGTCACCCCGGAACGCAATAAACTTTGTTACTTAGATAATTTTTACTTTTTCGCTTTCAAGTGATATGATAAAAACCATAGTAGATTGCAGTAAATGTTAACATTATATCGCCTGTCATTTATGTTAACCCGCCGAGTGACACGGTCATGCGGGTTGCATATAAATACGTTTATTTTTACCTATGATGAACTAACAAAGGATTTGTACGTTATGGACACTTGAATGGTCAATTATCTCAAGACACTGGTAATTGAAAATTAAAGTGATATGATAAAAACCATCTAGGGTCCAAATCCTAATAACCCCCCAAAAATGAAAGAAATTGGTTCAGCCGTATTAGCGTGATGAGGGAACAAAGGATTTGTACGTTCTCTTTTATATATATAGAAGATTCTTTTACATATATATCTCCCCTCCTCTAGGTTGCACCGTAAAAGTGAAATGGCGATAATATCCCAGGCCGGACCCTTATCCATGTTGAAAGTTCGATCGAGATTAGTCGGATGGTTCAAGATTTATTATTAAGTTTTATTCATATTTATATATTCCCCTCCCCCCTCCCCTAAGACCTACCATCAATGTGAAATGATAAAAAACTTGAAAGGTTCGAACCTTGTATATGTTGAAAGTTTGGTCGAGATCGGTCAGGTTGTTTAAGAGTTACTAAGTTGTCTTATAAATCCCCCAATATGGTTAGTTAAGGGGAATCCTATCAGTGTCAAAGATGATACAGGAACAAAGACTAGCGATTCAACCTCATCTCGTTGAAAGTTAGGATCGAAGCGGCCAGGTGGTTCAAGAGTTATTAAGTTTTATTATTTACTTTTATATTTCACCCTCCTCCCCCTCCTCTCATTCTATCGTCAAAGTGAATAGGAAAAGCACTCCCAGGTTGGAACACAATCTACGATAAAAATTTGATCGAGATTTGTGGGGTGGTTCAAGATATTAGCACTCACAAACCTAGTCACTTTCAATTTTATAATATAGGTTATATTATTATTATTATTATTATTATTATTATTATTATTATTATTATTATTATTATTATTATTAGTAATAGTAGTAAAATGTCTTATACTATATAAGACGAGTTTATAATGCGAAAAAGGAAATTAACGTGTAGTAACAAAAAATTCAAATTTACTTAATTACTATATTTATAAACTAAGTTATTTTGTTTCTGGAGTATGGTATTAGCCCTAAAGAATATTAATAATAATAATAAATTAATCGGAAATTCCTATGTATACAAACAAAATGGTTACCACAATTCTCTTGTCCCGATTTGCTCGTAATCCGTAATAGATACAGGAGGAAAAAGGAAGAAGGAGAGACGTGCTTCATGCAGAAAGTGCTCGACAATCTGAAACCTACAGAATCAGTTAAATTCAATTACCGGGTGATTTTAGAGGGGATGAGAAAAGGGGGAAGGGCGGTTTCTCTTTGCTTTGGTTACGCATCTATTCTCCCCTCCTCCTCCCAGAACCACTGCTGGGATGAACCAATTACACCGACAAATACCAAAAGGGACAGCCGGGAATTTGATCCCTTGTTTCAAACCACCCCGGGGCAATGCTTTATCCACAGTCACCCGTTTTCGCGTGCTGCTACTAACAGCAATGGAAAATAACAGTAACAATGTAAAATGATAATAGGTTGGCCGCCCGCTTCCATAACCTTATTGGTCCCTGGAGGCATTTTGGGGGATATATAATCACTTGTTGTAGAAAGCGGTATATTACCAGCAAGGAGGGGATTTATCGCTTATTGAGAATTGTAATACGGATCTTTGTACATACGAAACAATATACATCAAATCAATTTTAATATTGAAATATTAGATAGAAATTAGGAGCTAATAGTGAAAATTTAATAATTTTATTTTTCAGTGGCTGATCGTCGAACTTTTTTCAAGTAGCAAAGATTTTTATTAAAATGTTCTAGAACTACCTTTGCCCTCTTAAAAATATCACGCAGTGCCGTATCTGATCAGAAGAAAGATGAGTGACTGTTCGTATTAAGAATATGGTTTTGGTATTTCTGTGTTCTCCCAGCGTCGTGAAGACAACTGTGGAGCTACTTGAAAAAAGAAGTAACAAATTCCGGGCTAGAACGCCAGCATTAACTGCGATCCGACGTGCTGACCACACATCAAAATAGAAAACATGTGTACCACAAGCCATCTCGTAGGAATTGACACCTAAGAGATGTCACTTCAGGATTTTATTAATATATATATATATAGTAGTTATGCTTTAACCAAGAGGGCTTACAGAGAGAAGTATGGTATAAATACTCTAAACAAATCTTCCATCAAACAGTTGTACAAGTTTCAGGAGACAGGATGTGTAGTAAACGCACTGAGAAGCAGTCAACAAAGGAAGCAGATAAACATTTGATAGATATGCAAGCTGCATATGTTCTGAGTCCAAAAATGTCACTGCGACGACTATCAAGTCAATCCAGGTTCTTCATTGATAGTATATATATACATACACACACACACACACACACACACACACATATATATATATATATATATATATATATACCCTGGCACAAATGTTTAAAATTGTACCCTATAAATTTAGAAGGGTCCAGCAAGGGCTGTCTAAATACATGGATACCTGGAAAGACTATTGTCATTGTTTCATGAAAACTGTGACGTCAGAGGGGAAGGAACCAGGTAATTAATTGGTTGTAGACTGATGAGCTATAGTTCCACCTGGACAGATTCATTAAAACTCAAAATTCCCAGATAAGAGCTTAGTGACAATCCTCGCGTAATGGAGTTGCCTCATTCTTTCACATAAAATTGGCGTTCGATGTGAAGTATTATGTACCGATGCGCTCATTACACTATTTGAACAGACGGTGACCTCTGAACTCCATGTGACAATGGTCAGAGATGTAGACTTGCTTATGAGGTAAATTGTTACAAGTTTACGCCTTTATACCTAGGCATATCAAGCAGAAAGCATTATAGTTATCGTGTAATGTATAGAATACTTGGAACCTATGGTAATATAAAGATACTACATTGTAATGTGTTGTTCTGTATGTGTAATTGCATAGTACTTACAGAAATAAACCAAAAGCTATTATTCTTTTCATAAAAAAAAAAAAAAACAGAATCACATAAAAAGGGACCAGAGCATATGGGTATAATAAAAAAGAAAGAAATATTTAGATTAAATTTTCCCCAACTAATTTTTATTTTCGGTATTTTTTTCTCAAAATAGAGCTGTCACTTGCAATATTGCATGGTTTACCACTTTACAATCACAACGATACATTTACCATATAAACACACAAACATATATATAAGCACAAACATTTTGCGGGCATTGATCGTTACAAAGTGACTGCAACAACCCCTTCCTATCTTGTATCGTAGCCCTACCCACTGACAAAACCTGTTCTTTATAGCTGTAACACTACCCCCTTTTTTTAAAAAAAAATCAAAGTGAAGTAACCCTAAATAAAAAAGTAGAAATTCTCTTCCCACTATTGCAACTGTTACTGCTGCTAGTAGTGCATGAGGTAGGATGCCTCTAAGGACGCTTTGTCTGTATGCGTGTATGTCTGGATGTAACAGTCAATGTATTCGATCCCGGAAGGGTTTTTCTCTGCAGAAAAATTCTCTGATAGCTCACTTGTCACGACCAAACTCTACAGTTTGCCTGTATCCAAACTTCCTGCACCTGACAACAGAAAGAGCGGTATTGGTTACCCTGAGGAAAGGTGAGTTATAGAGCAAGAGAAAAGCTCATATATGTATATATATTCAATGGTTATGTGAAATTGAAAATGTGGTCGGGGAGGGATGAGAGATAGAAACTGGTGGAGAGGATGTACTATGTATGTGACGAGACGGGGTAAAGAGAGGAAAATATTCCAACCAATCAGAGATGAATTTTGTCTAACCACAAACATGATGCCGAAGGAACACAGAATTCTCTATTTTTCGTTTACAAAAGCATATCTCACGCTTGCGGCCTGTTATTTTTCAAAACTTTTTTTGTATGGTAAAATTTTCAGGATTCCTTTTTTTTTATGAAAAACAAACTTGGGAAATCATACAATTTCTCTTAAAAATAAAATTATCTCAACAATGAAAGGACATGCTTGGTTTAGAATGACATTACATACTTTTACATTATAGTATACTTTCAATAGATCTGATGTTATACATAGGTAAGAAATTAGCAAATACAGTGGTCCTAAAACAGAAATTACTATCATTGTGTTAATTATTATTCTTAACTTTCATTTTATGTATTTTATATTTGTAGTGTTTCTATGAAATTACATATTGTAATACAATTTGTATCCAAAATGTCATTCGTTCAAACAGAACTCTTTTGTTAAACATCAAATATGCAATCCAAGTACTTTTATACCATGAGGATATTCTCTTTACGTCTAAGAAAAATATACTATATTTGGATCATTCGTTCTCATTTTTCAGATAAGAGAAAATGATGGGATAGGTTTTAGCAAGTTTGCTTGAGATGACCGTAACTCTAGCAACCAGAAATAAGTAAATCATGATTAACTGAATCAAATATCTTATTAAATATCAATTTGGCATCTTTTTCAATTGATGATTGAATGGAGATTTAAGTCTATTACGTAATTGGTCCAGAATAAAGACTATTTTTCAAATAATAATTTGTCCCTAGATTAAAATATATCCCAATATAGTAGTAGTGTAATCCATATTTGTAAAAATATACATATAATAAAATCTTTAATTTTTAATCTTCAAGACTAAATTTTCAAAAACTGATTTGACATAAATTATAATGATTTATCAAGATATAATACTAATAAGTGATGACTGAGCATCATACTACAAATAGTCCAAAATCATAATCTAGCTTTTGTTTAATCTTGCAGTTTATAAAACTATTGATGTAATGGAAATTACTACAAAAATTTGGCGCATACTCTGGCGTTAGATATTGGTGAATATTTTGTGGAAATAGTTGAGAGTTGTGAGTTGTTATAATAAATTTGCTTTGTTACAAAACGATTACTTTTTACAAAATTCAGTGGTATAGGTACTAGGTCTACACCTGAAGATATAAAATCTCAATAGAGGTTCAGAAAGATATAAGGTCGTTAAGATTTGTGCCTATAGGATTTGGATTTAGAATTACGAATTTATATAAAATTGATATTAAGCCCTGAATTCAGGCTTAAGATTATTTTAGGGATACGTGTAAAACCAGAATTGGGGATAAATAGCATTTCAATGAGGTTGCGATTAAACCTCAGAGGATGAATAAATAGCTGGTCCATAGAATATCGTGTATTATCATTTCGAAACTCGGTACGAGTTGTGGCCTATTTCTGAAGTTGATCTGATTACCAATTAGTTCTTTAGTTTTATGTCTCATCTCTCTATCCCACGCTTAGTTCTGTATACTCAATAGATTTAAACATTTCTACAGCTATGATATCTACAAAAAATAATTTTCATGAAACCTATTGGAGCTACTTTGCTGGAGTACTAGTAAATATGAATCAACATTTGAAATGTTAAATCTTATAAGTGCGGTAAATTATTAACTTTTAAGACATTTTTTTTTAAAAAAAAACAAGCGTTCCATTAAATAGGTATCTCTATCTATCAACTATATCTACCAACTATCTATTTATAGGAATCTATCAATTTCTCGGTAGAAACATAAAGGAGATAAATTGATTATGGTGAACAAAATTATACAATTATGGAAGATTTTCAAACGGTTGTCGACGAGACAGAATTTTCGTGATAAGGTGAGACATTACTTTCATGATAGAGCTACGGCATCTCAGTGGTAGAGCGATCACCTCTGGTGCAAGGGGCCTTTGGTTTGATCCCAGCTCACGCCAAGTGAGATTTGTGGTGAACAAACACAGTGTGCGCGGATTTTCTCCAAGTTCTTCCGTTTCCTTCCACTTTCTTTATTCCACCATTTCATTCATTTCTCATTATCACCGTCTCGTTTAGTCCAGCCGACTTAATCGTCGGACGTAAAACTTAAAGATTTAATTTCACTTCATTGCTTTTATGACACCTTATCGAGAAAGAAAACCTCAAATTTTGTTTTGTAAACAATCCTAGATACATATTTAACTACGTTGCTTTCTTATATGTTAATTTTAATAATGCATTACTGTATTTTTCTGGAATTAGAGTAAAAAAGCACAGTTCTTTTAAATAATACATGCATAAACTGGAAATAATATAACTTGAAAGCAGTTGGTGTGGTATCATTACGAAAATTTCCTTCAATATATGTTCTTTTAAAAGCTTTTAGTCTAAAATTTAATTTTTATATCAATTACTGTTCTTTACACATCTAAACATCGCTGCTCTCTACACAATACGTCTTCTGAACCCTTCTTTTTTATTATATTACTTTCTCCCCCTAAATTTATTTATTTAGAAAAGGTTCCATTGGAAAATACAGCCTACACCGACACAGAAGAGATGGATTCCAGATTCAACCGCAGACATTTCAGTACCAAAAGCTCTGGAATTTCCAGAGTACAAAATTGCCCACAAACATCGTAGGCATAAAGTTGTTGTTATGGGCATGGTTCGTTGGGGGAAGGGAGAGAAGAGCTGATGAATGTTGGGAGAATGTAGGGGTGGAGGAGAGAAGGGAGAGAGATGGATTATATTTATATGATCATGATTCTGAACGAGTAAAGGAAAAAGTGAAGCATGGCGTTCCTAAATAGATAAAACGGAGCTAGAATATCGTTTATACTCGAATATTCGTATCATTAAGTGCGAAAGAGTATCTAAATCTTCTGACAATCCAATACTACTGTATATAAAAATTATGCATTACTTTGTAAAGAAAACCCAGCTTTAAGAGACCTAATCACTGCGAAATTAAAATACAGCTAATTTTACAGTAATTATGTGATATCTTCAAATAAGTAAAAGATAATCGAAATGTGAATCAAGAGCGCTCTAGACAATATTATTTTGCATGACGTACCATTATCACGAGCCACCTAGTAGGTTTCCGATTCCAGCCATTTAGAAACGCGAAAATAAATGCCGATTTTTAAAATGACTTGAAATCGAAAGCAGGTAAGTGAGTCGTGATAACGGTATCTCATGTAAAATAATATTGTCTAGGGCGCTCTTGTTCCACATTTCGATTATCTTTTATCTATTTGATGATATCACATAATTACTGTAAAATTAGCAGTATTTTAATTTCGCTCTGATAGGCCTCTTAACAGACACCCAAGATTGTAAGATTGTATCAAAGAAATTAAACAGTATGAGGGTAGATATTCAAGCACGCAACTTTAAGATTAATAAAGGAAATCAAGCATTGACAGTTGGATATCAAGTATAGAATACATTGAAAGACTGAGGAACCTCAGTATTAACAGATATACTATATCTAATGCACTGTATGATTGTATCAAAGATAAAGAAATCAAGCATTAATAGTACTTTTGGAAAACGATAAATAAAGCCTCTGGTTTCTGTTTAACTATGTTATTTACAGACGAGATATCTATTAATGAATACCTCTTATATATTATCTAGGTGATGAAAAAGAGATACTAGCGGGTACATTCTCATGCATGGTTTACGAAAAAAAAATCAAGAAAGACAAATGCTCGTGGCTTTGAAAAGTATGTTGTCCGTTGCCAGTAAATAATTTATAGTTTTTCTTATATATAAAAAACCTACTGCAACAGATTTATTTATTAATTTATGTGCCGTAACTTATATACAAGAAAATAGATCGTTAAGAAGGAGGTTGAATGTAATATTTTCCTTTTGTACAAGCGCTGCTTTTAGTAGATTTAAATTCAATCTAAAACTTTTCGCTGAGCAAAACAGTACGTTTATTGTAAAAAATTAATAACGTGTAACAGTTTCGCCAACTATCAACTTGGCTTCGTCAGACACTGTCAAGTGTATGATAGTGTCTCATGAAGCCAAGTGGCGAAACTGTTACACATTGATAATATTTACAATAAACGTATTTACTTTTAGAATGGCATACACACACTTAACAGTGACACTTATATGTACGCCTAATACAAGCCTTTATACTCCTTGTAAATAAATAATAAGGGAACTTTCAGTTTTATAAATTTCTTAAACGATTAATATTGTATTTTTTTTTAATTACAGATTTAACAGGAGATCTGTTGCATACTTTTTACCAGAGCCCTGCACGAACCGGGCGCTTCCGTTCGTACATATACGGATGACCCAGTCCGTTTTAAGTATATCGAGCTGCACCTTTGCCGGGCACATTCCGAGCCTGACACAACTGCTATAGGACCGAATCGGGCACATGTATTTCTGGGCCGAGCTGGATCGGGTTGGACACTGCAAAAGACGAATCGGGCGCTAATAGACCCTACTGTTTGCCTGTTACTCAACGTAGGCATTGCAATGTTATGACGACACATCTCTTATTTTCCATTAAATATTGAAGCATTGACTTGACTTATTAGACTTGCTTGTTCTCAGGCCGGTTATGCTCTGCCCGTGTGTGCCCTGCTAGGTCTCAGCCCGGCCTGATTTCCCCCAGGCTCGAGATACGTGTCGGGTCGAGTCAGGCCGGGCACAGGATACAGATCTAGCCAGGCCGGGCCGGGTTTGGTTTTCAGAGCTCTGCTTTTCACTGAATAAAGACAGGTGATAAGAAAAAGCATTAATTCTGCATATCCTTAACGATTTCTCTTTTTACCTATTAATACACCAGTAAATCTATTTCCCCTGTATGTTTCAAGTATAAGGACACAGTGGTTCAGTAGTATACTGCCCTGTTCGATCCCCGGCCACGTGAATGTGTAGTGGACAATATCCTGTCCGTGTGTTTCCTCGGACACATTGTCCACTTCAACACACATTGTCATTTTCAGTATGCACGTGCTTCAAAGAATTAAGAGAGGGGAAGGGTTGTGGCCTCTGCCTGAAATTCAAGTAAATCAATAATTGGAATTAAGGTTCTAAGCACAACAGCAATAGTTTCTAAATTTAATTCTCCAATATTTTTTATACGCGTATAAACACTAGTTAAATTATATTAAACCCAAAGTGTTTCTTTGCTGAAACTATATCGTGAATACCAGGATGGTATCACAAATCAGCTTCTTGCTGACTCCTTTCCTCTGCATTCTTTCCCTTATTCTATGTCGAGTTAAACGTTATATGCCAAAAGGCCATAAATGATTTTTAAAAATTATATATCATAGACTGTATTATATAAAATATTTAAAAAGTATATACTAGAAGACTGCCATCTTGTTGGACGAGTCTTCCTTTACATTGTTTCCAACTATTGGTCGAGTTTACGTGTGGGGAACGCCAGGACAAGGGTATGATACAGATTGTTAGTTACCAAGAGTGAAGAATGGTGGTGGTTCAGTGATAATTTGGGCAGGCATATCCTGGTATTCTGCCAAACCCATCATTTCTCTGCATGGGCATGTCACTGCCATGGTGACCAGCTGCATCTCATGGTGCAAACTTTTTTTTCCAGATGACAATGCCGTGTTTCAAGATGACAGAGCCCCTTTTCATACAGCTCACATTGTCCAGGACTGCTTTGATGAGCACGAAGATAAAGTGTTACATCTCCCATGGCCTCCACAATCGCCAGTCCTTAATATCATTGATCTCTTGTGGTAGTTTTGGAAAACAAGGGGCGAGCCCGCTACCCACCATCGTCGTTTCTACAACTGACACCTGATTTGGCGAAAGAATGGTGCAACATCTCTTTGACAACCATACGCGACCTGTATTTCCCCAGTTCCCGTCGACTGCAGGCCGGTTTGTGTGCCAAAGGTGGTCCTACTCGCATTAATAAAGGTAATGTGGAATAGGTTTCCATATGTATGTAAACAAAGAACTATAAACTTTGCCTTCTTCTGCGACAAATTCTGTGCTCGTTCATGCATTCCACTTATTCTTTCATACTTGTTCACTTCCGCTAATTGGGGCCACGTGGCTCAGCGGTAGAGTACTTACCTCTGGTGCGGGGGGTCTTGGTTCCATACCCAGCAAAATTAGTTTGTGGTGAACAACGCCGTATCCGTGGGCTTTCTCGGGATATTCTCGCTTCCACCCACATTCGCATTCCACCGATTCTTCTACCATTATTCGCTTGCCTTAACCATCCGTCCCCTTTAGTCTAAAGAACATAATCATGCGACGTGAAACTGAAAGATTTACTTTCACTAATCATCCGTGTTCTTTAGCCCACAAGGCATAACTGTGGAACACAAGGTATAGGGCCTAAATTGTATTTGATTTCACTTTCTATTTTGTAAAGAGTCTTCATCCCGGCGAAATTAAAATACCGCTAATTTTACAGTAATTATGTGATATCTTCAAATAGATAAGAGATAATTGAAATATGGAACAAGAGCGCCCTAGACAATATTATTTTGCGTGAGGTACCGTTATCACAAGTCACCGAGTGGCTTTCCGTTTTCAGCTGTTTATTAACGTGAAAATAAATGTCGACTTTCAAAATGGCTTGAAATCGAAAGCAGACAAGTGAGCCGTGATAAAGGTTTCTTATGTAAAATAATATTGTCTAGGTCGCTCTTGTTCCACATTTCGATTATCTTTTATCTATTTGAAGATATCACATAATTGCTGTAAAATTAGCGGTATTTTAATTTCGCCGGGATGAAGACTCTTAATTCATCAGTCATAATAATATTTGTCCGTCCGACTTTAAAATAATTAATAAAAGTAATAATTATAAATTAAATCTCCATCTCTTATGGTTAAAAAATGTAATAAAATATTCAAGATAACAAAATAATGATTAATGACCAATAGTTGTTCTGAAATGATTGAGTTTCTTTTATTGAAGTTTTATTAATATTTTGCAAACTTTTTTTGTTCTGCTTAAATCTCTTACTTGAAATAAACTTTAGTGTCAGGGTAATAAAACGAAAGTAGTTCGTCTTTAAATTTTGTTCTCCGAATAGAAAACGCAACGAAATCAAAAGGCAAAATGTAACTCTGAGAGAGCACAAGAGAAAAATAACTTATTCGGTGTCAAAATGACAAGTCTCGCCTTTGGTGTCCCATTCTCGCTACCTCTCTCCTAAATCCCCTTGCAAACACTGAGACAGTCGTTCTTTTCCCACCCTTTTGGGTATTGATCCCCCTCTCCTCTTGCTCTGTGCCTTTGGCTCTCTTTCGTTGGTGTCACAGAGGTCGGAAGTGTGGCAACGCATTGGTGGACCTCGTGGTGTGAGATTTGACAACACTGCTAAACTGAACGATGACGCTGGTCCAGCTAGTAGGAAACCAGGAAAGAGACGCCGGTGACACGAAGAGAGACAAAGTCTCCAGATTAAGAAGAAGACAGAATAGGATAAGGATGCTGGAGCTGGAATTCTCCAGCTTTGTCTTCTTTCTCCATAATAACAATAAAACTTTCAGAGAAAGTAGTCACAAACAATACTTTATAAAATAAATGTGAAAAAGTAACAGTATCATCCTTTCTGTATTGAAAGGAATAGTACTAGGTATGCAAGAACTTTCGTAACGTTCTAGTTAAGAAGTAACAGTTTCTCCAAATAATAAAAAAGTTTCAAAAAATAGTCATAAATGATGTTTCATAAAATAAACATGAAAAGTAATAGTATTGCCCTTTCTTTATTCAAAGAAATAGTACTAGGTATGTAAGAACTTTCGTAGCGCTCCTGTTAAGAAGTAACAGTATTTTGATACGTGCGTACTGTTTTCCTTTCCTGATATAAAGTATCTTAATAAAATACAGTTGATTGTTCATTATTATTATTAACAATTTGATACAACAGAAAATAAAAATAGCTGTTAAAATTATGACTGTACCAAATGTGTTTGTTCTTTACTATAATTTTGATGGTGCATATTATTTTCGTGATATTTCGTTAATTAATAATTTGACATACTTCATTTATGCAAAATTATTATTTTTGCTTGTATTTGGGAGTTTATAAGCTTACTTTTCGTGTCAAGGTAATGTGAGAGACGAACCTGCAACACATCTTGAAATCCAAACCGCATGAACTTCCAGCTGGAATCGAAACCTGGTCTCCTCTACATTAAGCGAAAAGGTTAATCATCTAGTTACTAGAAACGTCTCATATGTCTCATTCCTTAATTTAATCCATAATGCAGCTAGAGTAAAATTAAAATGACAAAAATTTACATAGTTTTCTGCAGTAACACGTACGTATAACCACTCTTTAGTGCACATTTTGTTGTCTGTTGGGCGAGTTGTCATGTATGTGAGGTGCTTCCATTAGTAAGGGCGAAGTCAACGAAAGCTTATTCCGATAAAAAAAATGTATTTCAAACTTACTTCATACAAAACGTTTGCCCATCAATTGCTTATTATTATTTTTATTATACAAAAGCAGCGAACTTTAGACAATTTTTCTATGGCCAAATGTAGTTGCTGTCACATACTTTTTGGGTAAATAAAAAAATACGCAATGTTCTTAAGAAAAACTTTAAAATAAATAAATAAACTCCCAGTGCAACAATCCTTAAGCTACGGTTTGTGGTACTGATGCCTTTAGGATGATGTGTGGTAAATGTATTCCTCTCGTAGTTAATGCTGACTTTCTAGATCATGATTTCTTTTCCTCAAATAGCACCCCAATTATCCTCACGACATTGCAATGCCAACCATATTTATTATTTAAGTAAGTTCCAAATTGTGCGTATGTCTAAACGTTGAAGAATGGCTCTTTTTTCTACGTGCAATAACTTTATCAATTTATAGTTTTTTTTAAAATACTAAGAATCATGTAACACTGAAACATGTTTTGAGATCTAAAATTTGCGTGAGCCACTGTTTCTCACTTAACTTAATACATTTCTCGTCTCGTCTCAAAAATGAGACGAGAATTGTTATGTTAAATTTCAAACCTTATTTATAGTGTCGATTGTCTTGTTTTCGAGACGAGACGTGAAATTTCAACGCAAATAACTATACAAATTCTCTCTAATGCAATATTACGGTCCGCTGTAGATCAATCGCAGAGGACTCGTCTTTGCTGCGTGGTGTCCATGGTTTGATCTCCGCTTTTGCCAAGTGAGCTTCATGCTGGATAAACATGTGTGCGTAGACAGGGGCGGATTCAAGGGGGGCTATAGGCCCCCCTTGAGGCTCAGGTATACACTAGATAAAATGGGCTTCAATCTTGCTTTACACTGGATAAAACGGCAAACTATGGTTTAGCCCCCTCCCTTGATCATATCCTGGATCCGCCACTGTGCATAGGTTTTCTTAGAATTCTCTCGTTTCCTTTCACTCACTTTCTTCATTCTATCATTATTATTGATCTCATCATCATCACCTCCTTTAGCTTCGTCTCATATCGAAAGACCAAACGTATTTAGCGATACGTATTGACTTTAATGCAACATCAGTGTGAAGTTTGCGTTAATTACTGACCTATGAACCGAACCATTTCTTTAAAGTACAATATCTTCTTCGGAGGTCCTGTCAAAAGTTTGCAAGCTCTTGTGCAGTGGTGGTCTCGAAATTGCTTCTGACAGACGACATCCAGTGTCGAAATTAAAAGAATAAAAAAAAGATATTCATCTGTGAAATGTATGTCTTTTCAGTTCACACTGTAGGAAAATAATACCAGAAAAATATCTACCAGAAAAAGATTTTTCGGTCGCATTGAACGTAGAAGAGAACAGATGGCCGGCCACCTCACAGACAAATTGGGTTCTCAGTATTCCCCAGCAGGTGGCACAAGAACCTAGCTGTTGACCCGGTTGGGTGCTCTTTCAATTCTTTCTCCATTTGGATACTCACAGTCTACCGCCTTGGGATAAAACTCATCCATCTGATGTATGTATGTATGTATGTGTGTGTATATATGTCTTTGTATGTGACTCACATGGAACCATGTCTACAGAAAAAGAAATATATATATATGAAAAGAAACCTCTTGGAAAAGGGGATGGAATATGTATGAAAAATGGTTGAAGAAAATGTATATGTGAAGGATGGATCTTGTTAGTATTGATACGTCTATTTTCGTCCCTCCTTCTGTTAGATATTCTTCTGTTCGACATCGGAAGAAAGAGCGGGGCACAGCAGCAGTCCTTCAGAAATTCTAAGTGAATGGGCATAACAAGTGTCTGTCGGTGCACTGAATGTGAATTGAAAAACGTCAGGGAATTCTTCTTCTTTCATAACGCTATATGCTAAAGGTTTCTAGTCTTGTCTTAACCCATTTTGTTATACACTTTTGCTTTTTGTTATAGAATATATTTTACTAAAACTTGACCTTGTTTCTTAGTTTCCAAATAACAGTACGAAGAAAATTATTTGCTCATAATAAGTAATAGTATCACAATGAAGATAAATTATTCTCATCTGCTCACAAAAAGTAATAGTATTAAAATAAAAATAAATTATTCCCATTTGCTCATAAAAGGTAATAGTATTACAATAAAGATAAATTATTTCCATTTGCTCATAAAAATTTACAATAAAGACAAATGATTCCTGTTTTGTTCTTAAAAGTAATAGTATTACAATAAAGAAACTATATTGTAATATTAGTTAAATAAAGATATTACAATTTGCTCATGAAAAGTTCTATTACCACAATAAAGACAAATTATTCCCATTTGCTCATAAAAAGTAATAGTATTACAATAAAGGTAACTTATTCTCATCTGCTCACAAAAAGTAATAGTATTGGAATAAAAATAAATTATTCCCATTTACTCATAAAAGGTAATAGTATTACAATGAAGATAAGTTATTCCCATATGCTTGTAAAAAAGTAACAGCATTAACAATAAAGATAACTTATTCCCATTTGCTCATAAACAGTAATAGTATCACAAAAGTTAAATTATACCAATTTGCAATTAAAAGGTAATAGTATTTCAATAAAGATAAATTATTCCCATTTGCTCATAAAAAGTAATAGTATTACAATGAAGATAAGTTATTGCCATTTGCTCCTAAAAAGTAATAGTACTACAATAAAGATAAATTATACCCATTTGCTCATAAAAAGTAATAGTATTACAATAAATATAAGTTATTCCTATTTGCTCATAAAACATAATAGTATTATAATAAAGATTCCCATTTGCTCATAAAAAGTAATAATATTACAATAAATATAAGTTATTCCTATTTGCTCATAAAACATAATAGTATTATAATAAAGATTCCCATTTGCTCATAAAAAGTAACAGTATTACAATAAAGTTATTCCTATTTGCTCATAAAAAGTAGTAGTATTATAATAAAGATATTTTTCCTATTTGCTCATAAAAAGTAATAGCATTATAATAAAGATAAATTATTACTATTCGCTTATAAAAATTAATAGTATTGCAATAGGGATAAATTATTCTTAACATTGCATCTAATTTATTGCAACTTTACGAATTAATTACTTGATGATTGACAGAAATATAATTGATTCGAACAATAAATACAGTAATTTAGTTTATTATTCTTAAGCTTCCTTTTAATAATCAATACATTATAATACATCAATACATTATTTATTTCTCTCTTATGGTGTGTATCATACTTGTTCCCTAACAATCTATTTCGTTTTCGGCCTTTAAATCGTTTCATAACATACCCCTTCCTTTCGATGGGTAGAGTATTTGCACACTCTAATATAATGAAGAATTTTTGGCTGATGTTTGGACAAACGCCGCAACAGACATACCTAACCAAGCATACGAAATCATTTAAAGCTTTTGGCGGGAAGGTGGGAGGAGGTAAGCAAATGGGGCGTGTATTTTAAGGTTTACGTAAAGAGGTGGGTGGGTAGACAAGATTATAAAGGAGGGGTTCGTAGTTTTTAATATATATATAGCGGCGGCTCCCAAAAACAATTTCTGGTCACTATTACAACACCCTTTATCTCTCTGTGTGTGAGTGAGTGTACCACCCTTATTTTTGTTATCATCACCAGTGGGGAAACTTATAAAAATGATTTTGACGGCAGGGTGCAACGAGAAGACGGTGGTAGAAGGGTGTAATTGTAAAACGGGTAGGAGAGGGAGATTCATATAAGAGGACGTAGCTGGGGAGGGGGTTCAAGTAAAACTATAGAGTATCTATGAAATCTACCGTCAGAAAAGCCAGCCCTCCTCCTGGAAGCAGTCGCCCACGTTACCAACCGTTTCTGAAATTCCAGAAATTTAATATTACACTCTTCGGATATGAGTTTCTGTTGGGTGGTATACGTCACAGGAGAATGGGGGGGGGGGGGGCTTGGCTAGAAGGAGTGACTGGTTGTTGGAAATGCTTCATGGGATAAGAGTTCGTTCTCTCTCTTTCTCTTTCTCTTGCCGATGTTCTTCCTGCTAGCTATGAACGAGTGAGCCGTCTACAGCTTAAGCTGAGAAAATGAAGCAAAAGATCTTGTTATATAAATTCTTGTACACTTCTTATTTTAACGCTGGAAACTCTTGTTGTTTTACCCCGCTTTTCTTGGTATAAGAAGTTCGTCCTTTGTTCTTAACAAGAAACATGAAGATGTTGCAATTTGATTATATTATATTTTTATTCACTGAGAAGTGGTTTAAAAATGGACAGGTTTTAACGTAAAATTCAATTTTCTTTAAGAAAACAAGTTACAAATAAATCAAACGAAAACAATTGAGAAATCAATCAAAGAATATAATTTTATAAATTAGTAGGTAGTGTTATCGACGATACCAACTTTCTTTAAGAAAACACGGCACAAATCAAATCAAAGGAAAACAATTTAGATATCAATCAAAGGATACTTTTATAAATTTGTAAGTAGTGTTATCAACGATACCAACTTTCTTTAAGAAAACAAGGCACAAATCAAATCAAAGGAAAACAATTTAGAAACCAATCAAAGGATACTTTTATAAATCAGTAAGTAGTGTTATCAATGATACCAACTTTCTTTAAGAAAACAAGGCACAAATCAAATCAAAGGAAGGCAACTCAGAAATCAATCAAAGGATTTCTTTTTATAAATTAGTAAGTAATGTTATCCACGATACAAGAAGTGCATTTTGAAATTTTAT
This sequence comes from Thermobia domestica, assembly GCF_964235325.1. Lineage (NCBI taxonomy): Eukaryota > Metazoa > Arthropoda > Insecta > Zygentoma > Lepismatidae > Thermobia > Thermobia domestica. The sequence goes on from NC_137467.1 coordinate 51,093,269, forward strand.
ATGAGAATAGAAATATGACAATTCTCGTTTTCTTTTCGAATTTCTCGCAGGTAACACTAGTTCACTCTAGTCTGAGATCTCAAACACTTTTAATGTTTCATAATGCATAGTATAAAATTATAAAGTGATAAAACGATTTACAAACACAATGGAGATAGGCAAGTCAACAACGTTTAAACCACAGTTGTTATTGTGTAATGACTTGCGTGTCTTCTAAACGTTGATATAATTCTCTTCATTGTGTTCTTACAATCAATTTATCAGTTGATAATTTTATACTATGCATCATGTAACAGACAATATTATTTCATATGAGATACCGTTATCACGACTCACGTGCTTTCGATTTCTAGCCATTTAGAAAACGGGCATTTATTTTCGCGTTTCTAAATGCTTGCAAATGGAAAGCAACTAGGTGACTCGCGATAACGGTACCTCATGCAAACTAAAATTGTCTAGCTCGTTCTTGATCCACATTTCGATTATCTTTTATCTATTTGAAGATATTACATAATTACTGTAAAATTAGCGGTATTTTAATTTCGCAGTGATTAAACTCATGCTTCACACAAACGGTCAAGATCTAGTTATACTTAGATGAAACACGCTTTAATTTAATCGTAATGTCAAAACTATTCTTGGGATCGGTTACTGTACATGCGAAGGTCATACTTGTTTATATGTGGATTTCTTTATGGAAAAACTTATGCAGCATACTTCTTTTTCATTGTAACCAATGAACTTCATAAAAAGTGTACTTCTTTTGTTGCTTATAAGAAGTGTATCAGTTTCAAGCTAATAGTATCCTCTTGAAGTAACTTGTAAGTGTTGTTTCGGTTTTGTTACTCTCGAGTCATAAGTACTGCTTACCTCAACGTTGCAATAGAAGAATAAATTGCCCTGAGAGTCAAAGGGGAAGCTGTCACATGTTAAACAACAAAAGTAAGACGGCTACAGTTAACACATACAAAGCAATTTATAAGGAAGAGAGGAGGGTGCTAAGTGGACGAAGAAGTGGTTCCGGATACTTCTGTACAAAGGAAGAAGTGGAAAACGCATATTGCCATCTTTTCATCAATCACAGTGTAACATATAAAGAGATTCTGTAACAATATTTGTCCAAGAAACGTGATCAATCAACTTAATCTTGAGGGGATTCAAGTCTTTTTTCTTTTTCTGTTTTGTCATTGTTGAAGAAAGGAACAATATCTCACCACAATGCAAAACCTCTGGGTTTCTTGTTCTTGTTGTTGTATTTTGTAGAAAGTTTTCTCTGTGTGTAAACGTTTATATGCATGTGCAAACATTTCACAATCTCTGGAATTCTTGTATTCTTCCTGCCATATTTTCCAATTTTTGTTTTGTGTGTAAGCATTTGACAATCTCTGGGATTTTTTTTTTTTATTCTTTCCTCCGTGTTTTCCGAACAGTTTTGTATGTGTGTAAATATTTACATATGTGTGAAAACATTTTACAATCTCTGGAATTCTTATGTTCCTCATGTCGTATTTTCCAAATAGTTTTGTGAGTGTGCAAATATTTCAGTCTATAGGATTCTTTTATTCTTTCTTCCATGTTTTTTTTTTCAATTAGCTTTATAAATGTATACACAATTATGTATATGTGTAAACATTTTACAGATTCTGTGATTTTTCATCCTGCTACCTTTTTCAAATAGTTTTGTATGTGCGCAAACATTTCACAGTATCCGGGATTCTTGTATTCTACCTGCCATGTTCTTCCAAGTTGTTTTGTGTGTGTGAAAACATTTCACAGTCTCTGGGATTCTTGCATTCTTCCTGCCAGTTTTTCAAATAGTTTTTGTCTGTGTGCAATCTTTCACAGTCTCTGGATTCCTGTAATTCTCCTAACGTGTTTTTCAAATAGTTTTGTACGAGGTTCAACATTTGTGTGTATATTTCACAACCTATGGGTTTCTTAGCTTCCTACTGGCGTCTTTTCCAAAAGTTTTGTACAAGTATTTGTGTACTTATGCACACAAGTTTTCAAGCGCCAGTCTCATTTTAGTACTGCATATGTGACGCGATTACCTTCGTACTGAAAACACTTCGAATGATAGATTAAGAATACTCGCTTTGAAGAAGTCTGTAGGTTCCTGGAGCGGAATATCAAACGAAAACATGGTTAGGGGATGTCTGTACGATGTACAAAAGGGTATCTAAGGATCAGGGAAAACATTTCTACAAATAAAAAAAGAGAAAGAAGGAATCGTGTGAGCATTAGAAGATCCATGCTCCAATGGGAAGAAAGAAAAATAAATACAGTACTGCATTAACCAACATCCGATAAGTTGACCTTACTATTTTGTTAGTGGGAAATCACAAATTAGTTGGGAATCTGTACTTAAACATATAAATTAGTTGGAAACAGTGATTTATGCAATGGAAGGTTTCGGGGTTTAAGCCGTTCTTTCCCCTTGAGCAAGATATTTACTATAATTATACAGAAATCACGCTTGTCCTTTAAAGAATACAAGATGTATCACTTGAACTCTTCATCGATAAAATACTATGTACGCCATTAGTTGAAGAGAAGAAATAAATGCTGTTAACGGTACTTACCCTTCTTCTGAACATCGGTATCCGGAGCGATGCTACAGCTGCCATTATGACCGGGGCTTGGACTAGGTTGAAGGGTTGGAAATGGACTACCACCTGCCGTTGGGTACCTGGGATAAAATATAAACATATTAAACAACCTGAAACACAAATTGAGCTGACATGCTACGTGAGTGCCAATGGATCGTACGTTACAATTGGATGTGTGTGTGTGTGTGGTGCTTTATAAACTTTTGAAACTCAATCATGTTAACAAAAAGTCACAATTGATAAATTAGCGTTCTACTCCTATCACCACATTTATATGTCAGTCACCCATAAGAGAACACAAATATATATAATCTTCAGCAGACAGTAGAAAGAATCACGCACTAGAAGTGTTAATTTCCTCCGGTAGATGTCAACTGCTAGAGGGTGTCTGTTTCCACCCAACGGCGAAATGTGTAAACTTTTACTACCTTTGCAAAACAAACAAAGAAAAAAATTCACATTCGTTCAAGATTTATCCCGTAGAGTAACGGACGGACATGTGTCATCGTTAACCGTTAATATGTTAACGGATTGTCTCCGTTAACGAATTCGGTCGGAATAATTGCTGTAGCTTTCAATTTCGAAGGAAGAATTTTAAAATTCGCTTTCATTCAAAATTTATCGTGAGAAGTAGTAACGGACGTACACATATACTCATATTATAATGTCTTTTTTAGTCTCACTTGCGATGATCCTAATAATCTGTTCTCATCAGAGTTGCCAACCGCATCAGAGTTGCCAACCGCAGAGAACAAAATTATCGATTTTCGTCTTTAAAATTATCGTATATTACAAAAAAAATTTTCGTATATTTGTTATGCAAGTGATAATTGTAGAAATAGGTATAATACTACTAGTAGTATCAATAATATATAATAAAGTTATCTGGTAATCTTCAGTTTTAGACTCCAATTCAGCATCACTGTCCTCATCATTTTCTTTTATTCTTGTTAAGACTACTCTGAACAACAATATTTCTACCCCCTCGTAAAAATAATTGAATTTAAAGAATAGATGCAGGAATTTAAAGAAGAATGTCTTTTGCCAACTCTCAAATTGTTATTGATTTATTTTAGCGGGAATAACTGTTTTAAAGAAAAAAACAGCGTTTTATAATTATATAATGCACATTTACAATTTGTTTGCACATTCAAAAACTACAAAAACAGTGTGCGTTCTAAAATTATCATATACTCAACTATTATCGCAAGGGTATTTTCGTATATAACATTAAGGCTTGAACTATCGTGTATCACGATAAATTATCGTATGATTGGCAAGCCTGTGACACACTTTGTGGCGCCATAAAAATTCATTTATCTTGGTTTTCTCAAAATTCACGCATGAGATTTTATTTATCTTTTTACTCAGCTCGATCAGGGGGTACATTTGGGGAGGGGAGAGAGGAGCAATTGCCTCAAATCCTGAGTTTAAGGAACACACACTTTTTACAGTAAATTGTATACTAATATACTGAGAAAAACGTAAAACTTTTATGTCGATAGACAAATCTTCCCCTTTTCCACCACCCCCTGGCATAAAACCTGAAATAGCGCTACTGAACTGTATATCACCTATCGGTTGGTGTAGACGGTGTGTCTCGTAGTTAAAAACAAAATTTAAGTGTTTGAAAATTATCATAAAATATTTGTTTTGAGTTTAACATCTCACGATTTTGTGCTCCGAGGTTATTGGAGACGATGACAATGAGATGAGTGTGGGAGGAAACGGAGAGAACTTCCAATAAAACCCTTACACACATCTTTTTTGTCCACCACAAAGTACATTTGGTTGAGATTGAACGACGAATTCCTCGCAGCAGAGGTGAGCACTTAACCACTGATTAATTATAATTGTGTACTACTTTCTTCCCGATAGGTGGCATGGTTTTACGCACCTATTTTTAGACTTACGTTAGATAATCTGCGTTAAATAATGATATTCATACAGATGGCTGCTCATTCATACAGGATGCTTCAACAGTGGCGGATCCAGGATATGATCAAGGGAGGAGCTAAACCATAGTTTGCTGTTTTATCCTGTGTAAAGCAGGATTGAAGCCCATTTTATCCAGTGTAAACCTGAGCGTCAAGGGGGATAGCTCCTATAGCTCCCCCCTTGGATCCGCCACTGTGCTTCAAAAAGGACTTTACAACTTAGTAAGTTCATATAAACTTATTAGGCCTTATGTAGAGACGTTTCGACGTTTGATTAGCGTCATACTAAATAATTGAGTACTGCAGAAAACGTATGTTAGTCGAGCTCTTAGTATGACAGTAATCATGCGTCACAACGATTCTGCATAAGGCCCATTCAGACTACTTACAGAACTGGTTTTGGTGTCATTTTGAAGCAAACTAGATCAAGTTTTTTTTCTATATCTTACAGTTAATCATATTAAATAGGAATTCAAGGATGATTTCACAGACATCTCATTTCCTACCAAATCCACAACAGCATGTCTGAGAGATTGAACATCCGGTCTCAACAAAACACTTACGCCATTCATAAATAGTTTTCCTAGTAGCAGGATCTTCGTCACACTTTGTACGAAAATTCCGTTGAACAATTGTAGGAGACTTCCAGACTTTCAAACCAAAATACACAACACGCTAGGAACCAATGAAGTAAACCATTTTTGTCATAGTTAGTGGTGGTGCTATTCAGTACTATGTATTACGTGAATCAAAATTCTTTCTGTTTCACTCCAAAATTACACTAAAACCAGCTCTGTAAGTAGTTCGAATAAATTTATAGAAATTTACAAAGTTGTAAAGTCCTTTTAACGTATGTTTTACAGTTTTAAATTTTAGTATACATTGAGAAAAAATGTAGGGGGCGTACTTAAAAAGGTAGGTTACATGCTTAATTCATGGAGTTTTTGGACTTAATGTACAGCAGACGTATAATTGAAAACGCGTGTTTTATAATACTTTCCGTATAAGTGTTCCATCTATACGTACTTTCCGTATGAAACAATATAGGCGGTCAGGATCTCACATACAATTGGATGTATATAACATATAGCTGACGAAGGTAACATACATATATGTATGTAATATAAGGAAGACTGTTAGATATAAGACATCCTGCAACGGCATGATGTAACATCTAAGGGCAGTGCCTATGTAGCATACGGATAACATATGCTTCTTGCTCCGTACTGATTTCTCTAGTAAGCAAGACGATACTGTATATTTGTACAACATACTGCTGTCCGGAGTTCGGATTTTTCTCACTGTAGTAGCTGCACTTATGACTGAGTACGAACCACTCACACCTAAGTAAGCTTCCATTATTGACTAATATGTGTCAAGTAGGAGGACAATCTTAGAGGGTGAGAAAGAGACGGCTGCATCCCTGTGAAGGAAATAAGAAGTACGTATTAAGAGCGAGGCTGCTGTACAAAGTCGACCGTTACTTTCTTGCAGTTAGGGAAGTGTAAAGTGGGTTGCATAAGCGGCAGTTTGCAAATAAAATTTTCGTAAGTTCTTCACTCTCTTCTTCAGAAAGTAACATCAACACTTTTCTACGTTCAATCTTGCTTCTAAATGGCGCTAAACATTCTCATTTGCTAGCGGTGCTTCACTTCCATACTTATGGAAGAATGTGTGAATTAATTATAGCCTATACATGTTCTTCCACGTGTCCAAGTTTAGTGAACGTGGAACCAGGGGCGGACCAAGACAAAATTTTCACCCGGGCAAAGTAAGTTTTCGACCCCCTTAGTCCTGGCCTATATTTTACATTTTATTACAGTGATTTTAATATTTTAAACCCAGTTTTCCAAAAGAAAAATTAGTACTCAAATACATTATGTTTTTTATTATTAATTATGTACCGATATGTATAAACAAAAACAACATCGAACAGCATTTATTGAATACTACTTACAAATGGTGACTTAATTACACTTTAAATGAGTACCACGTGTACAATCCAATAACATTCTTTGCCTGGGAAAAGTTATCAAAGAATATTCCACTATAAACAATATCAACTCCCCCTCCACTTTTTCTTCTACATGCCATGTCTCCATTTATTGATACAGCCCTCCTAGTACTATGAAACTCTCTTCTTTCATGACGCTACTTTACAAGAATATAAACAAGAAAAAGTCAGTAGGAAACACGTTATAAAATTTACATTTTGAGGCTCGTTTCGGCGCCCCTAGACTGTAGCGCCCCAGGCAGTCGCCCGGCCCTTGGTACGCCCTTGCCTAGAACTAAAAAATACTCAGCGCTTTGTAAACCAATGACTTTCTTTTTATCTTTCCCTTTTTCTTCTTCGTTTTTCTAAAGCAAATTGTTATTATAAGAGTGTTGTTTTTCATTAGCTTCGAATTAAGAAAGACTCCGGTCTATACATAATATTAATGTACTTACCACGGATTCGGCCGCGGCCACGCCGTTTGGCCATTCAGTAGCCTTAACTTGTCGTACACGGTATCCGTTGTAGGCGTTTGTTGTTGTTGTTCTTTCTGAGCGGCCAAATTCCTCAACACCCGGTTTATTGAAGACACCTGCAAATAAAGAGAAAATACAACTTGAGAATTATTATTTTTACAGTAATTTTGTTACATTACTTTTCTGTTTGATTGTGTGTTAGAGTAAAATCCTGGAACTTAAATTTCATGCACTTTCATAGTAAGTAGATTTATTTATTTATTTATTTATTATTTACAGATACGCAAATTCAATGACAATATAATCCTTTAAGACAATTTTTGCTCTAACTTAACGTTTTACTATAAAAAAAAAATATTACACGTGTATCTTATTTCTCTTCCCAAGGAGCAGATAACAAGAAGATGGAAGGAATACATTGAAGAACTCTACAAAGGAGACAGAGTGAATGAAGAAGAGATAGAGAAGGAAGAAGACGTCGATGAAAATTGAATTAAGACCATCAATTTTACAGTGCGAATTTGACAATCCTTTGAAAAAAAATGCAACATGGTAAAGTCTTCGGAATAGACCAAATAGCAACGGAAGTGATTAAGAATCTCGGAATAGCAACAAAGAAGAAACTATTTAATCTTATTAATGAAATGTACGTCTCGCGAAAAATACCAAGACACTTCGAGAAAAGCATATTAGTTTCTATCCTGAAGAGAAAAGGTGCATGGAAATGCGAAGAACACATAATACCGTGCATGAAAATTACTGTGCAAAATTATCGCACAACGAATGGAAGGGAGATCAAAGAATGGCTTATCGGAGGACCAATTTGGATTCAGGAGAAAAAGGGGAAGAAGGAAAGTAATACTGATTCTACGGTTGAATAGAACAGCACATCAGAATAAACGTTGCTGAATGGGACTAAAAACTAAAAATCAAATCAAATCAAAGTTAAGATTTTAGAGGAAAACTGGATCCTCATACTCTGGCTTAATGTTCAGTTACACTTAATGATCCAACACGGAAGCTGGTTTCCAGGCGAACATCAGCTGTTAAGGAAGCATTTGCTTTTGAGTTTAAGAGATTACATAAAACGTACTGTATATTTTCAATGACGAGTCAGGCAGCCCGGATGAAAGGGTTGAGTGGATAGGGACCAGCCCGGGGGCCGGCTGTTGCACATGGCTGATTATATGGCAAGTAATGTCAGTTAATTAAGCGTTACTTTCAATAGACGGGAGAGTAGTTTAAGGCTGATTGAAGATCATTGTGGCGCCTCTAACCGAAAAGTTAGAAAGTATTGTCTGCCATAAGAAATCATGTAGTATTTTCAAGTTAAGGAGGTTAGAAGTAATGAATCGATTATAGAATACTGAAATATTTCAGTTTAACGTCAGTATCGCATCTAGCCCAGGTCCGGGGTACCTAGACCCCTCAGTTTTTTGAGTAACAAAATTATTTAAACTATTATTTATATATTTTTGAAAGTTCATAGTGAACTCATGATATACCTATCATGGTCTGACTTCTGGCTGCCCCCCCCCCCCGGAGTTTTTATCTCCTAGATCAGCCTCTGTTTAACGTCCCACAACTATTACCCTTACGCTGAAGGAGACGACGTTCAAGACAAAGGAATGATAATGGAAGAATTGATAGCATGAGAAAGTGAGACGATACGGGAGTACCCCGAGAAAACTCATGGACACAATTTTGTCCACCACAACTTACTTCGCCGGGGATTGAACCAGGAACACCATCCACCAGCTTGCTGCTGAATTAACACACAAGTGACATGCTAAAGTGGTTGTCATTTTGTGTTGTTTCAACACCTCATTTTTTTTACAGTGTAGGAGCGTTAATTACAAAACTCTCAAATTTGACATGTTTATATAAAATGTTATTTCTTTTATTATTAACATTATGAATTACGAAAAAAGTATTTTAGTTCCTCAATTCCATCCATTTTCAGCTGTAATTCTTAGCGGCTCATAAGGTTTACGCACTCACTGGAAAAATGTACTATGTATCAACACGATTATATACATGTCTAATTCTAATCAAGCCAACACGCAACGCTTTCCTGGAATTAACTTGTCAGACTCTGTACATGTCAAATGTAAAGGCGGGAAAGCCTAATTAAAAACCACTTAACTGAAAACCTGCTGGCAGGTTTCTGTTCTACGTAACGCCAACCAGGGAGCTGCTGAATTATTATTATTATTATTATTATTATTATTATTATTGTTATTCGTCAAAACAACAATTTCCCTACGATAATCGAATCAAAATTGCCAGTTTAATTCTTTTTTAACTGTGTTAGAAATATAATTCCTTTTCCATTTGCTTATCTTGCAACAACTTCTTACATATCAACATTGATTAGAGCAAACACATAAATTTAGTGACAATATGGGGGGTATATCATATTTTACATAATTTTTGCTGTAGGGAACCTTTTACTTTATAATTAAATTAGGTTATTACAAATGTGTTTAAATTGCGTTTATGCGTAGGCAAAGCCATTTAATTAAAGCATTAGTTCAACAGGTGGTGGATTTTTTTTAAAAATTTTTTTGATGCAGTGCTGGTTCTAAACTTTCATGTGGCGCCTTTAACGAAAAAATTTGGGAATAATTGTCTTCCAAGTTTTATATTCATTTATATCCATATTTGTATCCTCTTGTATAAAATTTTGTTGTAAGTCGTGTAAAATAAGAAGAAAAAAACAGTGTAAGCTTATAAATTCCATGCATGTAATACTTTCAAGCATTCATGCATTATTATAAATTTTGAAAATTCAACGATTTGGTAGGTGAAAATGCAACGATTTTCAAACGTTGAGCGTATACCCACCCTTATGCTTTCCACTACATCTCTGATTTAAAGTGAAAACACATTTATCTATAAACCTATTCGGTTGGTATACGTCGTATACCTCCATATACCCTTTAATACATTTCTGCTTTCAAGTTAAGAAAGTTAGGAGAAAAGGATTCATGCTTTTATGAAATACACTAAAAAAAAAAAAAAAAAGCATTTTAATTTCCTTTTCTTTCTTTTTCATTTTTTTGTTAACTTAAGAAATGGGACTAAGAATAAAAGCATTCGACACTCTTCCTAACCTTGATTGTTAAAAATTTTATAGATATAAAGAAAGGATTCGTTTGATATGGCCTTATCATATGTCCACAATTATGTCTATGACAGAAACGTCACTTAAAACATTAAATCGCCTCCAAGGTTTTAGTCTTACTAATGAAGAAATATAAATAAGACTAAAAACATTGTACGATGTTCCTAAGGTTGTGGGCTAAAATATTTATGGAAAAGTTGTATCCAATGCTTTTAGTCTTACTAGTGAAGAAATGGGACTAACACTAAAAGCATTGGACACTTTTCCTAAGGTTGAAGCCTATTTATGCACAAAACATTAAATCGTACCAATGCTTTTAGTCTTACTAATGAAAAAATGGGGCTAATACTAAAAGCATTGGGCACTTTTGCTAAGGCTGAGGGCTATTTATGCACAAAACATTAAATCGTACCCAATGCTTTTAGTCTTACTAATGAAGAATGTTGCTAACACTAAAAGTATTGGTTGCTCTTCCTAAAGTTGAGGACTATTTATGGATAAAACATTAAATCGTACCAAATGCTTTTAGTCTTACTAATGAAGAAATGGGACTAGCATTAAAGTATTGGGCACTTCTGCTAAGGTTGAGGCAGGTACGTAGCCAGGATTTCGTGAAGGGGGGGCGTGACATGAAATACTGTGTTCATCACACTAGGGGCTCGATCATTCTAAACTATTTTACTGGAACATATACTGGTTCGTTTAGCCAGGATTTCGTAACGAGGGGCGAGACATGAAACGCTGAAGGCCCAATCAACCTAAATTACTTTACTATCAACATATATTGGTTTGTTAGGACAATAAAAAGGTATTTTAATAACAAAACAAACTACGAAGAAATCTCGAGTAAAATAATAAAAAATCGTATTGAAAATGATTTTACAATATTTACGTTCTTCCTCTGTTCATTCAAACATAACAATTTTCATTTCATTACGACCTCAAGTATTCTAAAAAGTACACTCATGTCCAAAATGATTATCTCATACCTATGACTGTCTTCTTGTAAGAATATAATTTGATAATGATTTTGCAGAGTGCTTTTAATACTGATACCATGTGTATAATCGGGAAATATATAGACCCTATTTATGGTAAATTTCATAGGAAAAGAATTATAAATACGAAAATTAGAGTGATTAGGCTAAAACGAAATGTTGTTAAATGGACAAGAAAGTTTTATTTTTGTTTTATTGTTCTTATTTACTGCTCTTTTGACAAAATTTGCCATTTACATGTCTTTGCCGATTATACACATCATTACAAGAAATACTGGGCGAATTCGTTATCAAATTATACTCCTACAACAACATATTTATAGACATGCGACAATAATTTTGGACATGAGTGTACAAACTCAATAATGTCTTGTAAAATATTTTACAATATCTGCGTTCCTTTCTCTTTTGAATCAAATGTTAACAGAACTTTCTTTTTACATAATTTTTTTGTTTTTATTATTCCTTCAACTACTTACTGTCTGTTCCAAATGACAGGTTAAAGGAGTAGTAGAAAATTGTTTTTGAAATAACATGTTTGATACTGCAAGGATGCGATGACGAAAAAGTATGATCAAAAATCTCCACGATGTTACACAAATGTCCACGCTGGCATTATGCTTTCAGAAAATTTAAATCTCCCTGACTAGTAGCAGAAATTCTAAGAATTGCGTACCGTACCTTCCGGAAATTTCAAATTCCTTGACTCTTTGATATGCCACTCACCTCGCCACTATGTATTGCAACTAATTCAAATCTCCTCATAAGAAAGAGTAAACAAAACCTTTCTGTAGTCCTTTTTTAATTTTTAACGCCGATTCTTCTTTTTCTCATTTCATTTCGTTTTATCCTTCCTTAATTTTTTTTTTTTAGTTCTGGTCTCAAACGGGGGTGTCCGGACCCCCCCTTGGCTACGTGCCTGGTTGAGGGCTATTTATGCACAAAACATTAAATCGTACCCAATGCTTTTAGTCTTATTAATAAAGAAATGGGGCTAACACTAACAGTATTGGGTGCTCTTCCTAAAGTTGAGAGCTATTTATGGACAAAACATTAAAACGTACCCAATGCTTTTAGTCTCACTAATGAAGAAATGGGGCTAACTCTAAAATTATTGGGTGCTCTTCCTAAAGTTGAGGGCTATCCAATGCTTTTAGTGTTACTAATGAAGAAATGGGACTAACACTAAAAGCATTGGGCACTTTTCCTAGGTTAAGGGCTATTTATGCACAAAACATTAAATCGCACCCAATGCTTTTAGTCTTACTAATGAAGAAATGGGACTAATACTAAAAGTATTGGGTGCTCTTCCTAAAGTTGAGGGCTATTTATGGATAAAACATTAAAACGTACCCAATGCTTTTAGTCTCACTAATGAAGAAATGGGGCTAACACTAAAATTATTGGGTACTCTTCCTAAAGTTGAGGGCTATCCAATGCTTTTAGTCTTACTAATGAAGAAATGGGACTAATACTAAAAGCATTGGACACTTTAACTAGGGTTGAGGGCTATTTATGCACAAAACATTAAATCATACCCAATGCTTTTAGTCTTACTAATGAAGAAATGGGGCTAACACTAGAAGTATTGGGTGCTCTTCCTAAAGTCGAGGGCTATTTATAGATAAAACATTAAATCTTACCCAGTGCTTTTAGTCTTACTAATGAAGAAATGGGACTAATACTAAAAGCATTGGGCACTTTTCTTCAGGTTGAGGGCTATTTATGGAGAAAACATTGAATCGTACCCAATGCTTTGTTAGTCCTACTAATGAAGAAATGGGACGATCACTAGAAACAATGGACGTTCTTCCTAAGGTTGAGGGCTAAAATACTTTTGGATATTATTGACGATAGTCGATAACAGAAATGTTAGTTAAACATTAAATCACGTCCAATGCTTGTAGTCTTCAATCAATTTCTTCATTTTAATCCATAAAAGAATATTCTTTTTAGTGGAATTTATAAAAGCATTGACTTAAGCTTTATTTAACAGTTATTATTCCTACAATCAAAGCTAATGTTCTAATATTTTCTATGTATTTGTGAGTGCGTATCCAATCGAATTACTGAGATTTTTGTAATTGGATACGCTTAAGAAGAAAGAAAAATCCCACACTACACGTGTCGATACAATAGTATCTATTTGGAAGAAATTTGTCCCAAGAGCTTATCCTCAATTTCCGATAACAATGCAATTTTAAACCAACCCCCGACAACTAACTCATCAATTCTCTGTTGTTTGAGTTCGTTTCCGAATACCACAAAGCTACTAGCCTATAATCCTCTTTTATGTTCTGGAGCACCTATTTACTTTCTTTTTTTGTGTGTGTGTTAACACCGAAAAAACGTAACACGAAAGAAGGAAAAAAAGAAAGGGTTTCGGATGCTACTTTCCACCGGAACGTTTGGCTTTTTGGCTAAAGGCGTCAAGTGGATCATCTGATGGTAGTAGTGAGGAGAGCGGGCAGGGAGAGTTGTCTTTGAAGCACAAGCTCTAACTAGGTCTTCTCTTTCGGTCTTCTTTTCTTTCTACTTGCTTTTGCTTCTAGCGTAAGGGATCGATTTGGTGGTGGTATTAACCAACAAGTTCAGATTTCCCGGCTTTTCTCCCTACTATACGATTCTCCGCTTTAGCTATGTCTCTCTCTCTTTGGTTACGAAAATTGGCAACGCTGGATTAACAGGGGTGGAGAGGTAGAATTAGGAGATAGGCGGGGGTGGAGAGATTTCTCACAGGAAGATCCAACCAGCAGCACGCGAAAGCAGTGTTGCCAATCATTTTCTCCTTCTCATCTATAAAATATACTAAATGTATTTGCGAGAAAAGGACAATATGATTTTTTTTTACATTACTTCACTGTTATAGGTTAGTAACACCTGTGTAGTATGCAATGTTTTTGTTTCGTTTTTTTAAACTAAAATTCTGCAATTACTTATTATTTCATATTTATAGTATATTTATTTATTTGTCATCAACACGACAGTCATAAGCCCAATTATAGTGTTGGTGTATTACAAAAGATATTTACAATACTTTTCTTAAACATATAATTCATATTACATATGTCGATTTCTTTGTGTTCGATACATATTTTGTTATAAAAAGAGCATGTTCTCTAGATTGGTGATTTCAATAATACGTTGGTTCTTGCTTTTTTTTTTTTTTTTTTTTTTGGCAACAGAAGGGGCCAGAGTTATCAGCACGAGTTTTAAGTGTCGGGACATGAACATTTATGAAATGAAATGAAATCTTTAAGTTTTATGTCCCGTGCGTACGCTGGCTAGGCTAATGGAGACGGTGATGATGACAAATGAATGAAATGGTGGAATAAATAAAGTGAAAGAGAAACTGAGTGCCCCAGAAAACCTACACATACGGTGTCTGATTACCAGAAAGTTCACTTGGTGCAAGCTGGGATCGAACCAAAGACCCCATGCACAAGGGATGAATTCTCTACCACTGAGGCGCACCATGGCCCCCGATATGAACATTTAGTGTCGATATCAGATCCGTACAATTAAATGTAAGTCTCTTACCAAATGTAAGTCCAAGATTTTTGACTGAATTTAATCTATTTAGTAAGAGCTGATTCATTGAGTAATTAAACTCTATTTGATTTTTGTTGCAAGTAAACGATAAAATAATATGCCTACCAATACGCACTTAATGCAGTCAGAAATTAAAGAAACAAGAACATAATGAAATATATAATATCATAAGTAAATTTAATTTTTTAAAAGTCTATACATATTAGCTAGCGTTTAACCGAAAAGAAATTGCCTAAAGACAAGGTAGGGTAAACGTCCTTTTCTCCTATGTAGGAAAAAGGTAATTTTAAATTAAAATAGCCAAAATAGACTAAACGTCCTTTCCTCCCATGAAAATCAAAGGTGACTTAAAATCAAAGTAGCCAAGATAGGGTAGACGTCCTTTTCTCCTATGTAGGAAAAGGGTAATTTTAAATCAAAGTAGCCAAAATAGACTAAACGTTCTTTCCTGCTATTGAAAAAAAAAGATTTAAAATCAAAGTAGCCAAGATAGGGTAGACGTCCTTTTCTCCTGTGTAGGAAAAGGGTAATTTTAAATCAAAGTAGCCAAAATAGACAACGTCCTTTCATCCTATTGAAAAAAAAGGTGACTTAAAATCAAAGTAGCCAAGATAGGGTGGACGTCCATTTCTTTAAATCAAAGTAACCAAAATAGACTAAACGTCCTTTCATCCTATTGAAAAAGAGGTGACTTAAAATGTAAGTAGCCAAGATAGGGTAGACGTCCTTTTCTTCTGTGTAGGAAAAGGGTAATTTTAAATCAAAGTAGCCAAAATAGACTAAACGTCCTTTCATCCTATTGAAAAAAAAAGGTGACTTAAAATCAAAGTAGCCAAGATAGGGTAGACGTCCTTTTCTCCTGTGTAGGAAAAGGGTAATTTTAAATCAAAGTAGCCAAAATAGACAACGTCCTTTCATCCTATTGAAAAAAAAGGTGACTTAAAATCAAAGTAGCCAAGATAGGGTGGACGTCCATTTCTTTAAATCAAAGTAACCAAAATAGACTAAACGTCCTTTCATCCTATTGAAAAAGAGGTGACTTAAAATGTAAGTAGCCAAGATAGGGTAGACGTCCTTTTCTTCTGTGTAGGAAAAGGGTAATTTTAAATCAAAGTAGCCAAAATAGACTAAACGTTCTTTCCTGCTATTGAAAAAAAAAGATTTAAAATCAAAGTAGCCAAGATAGGGTAGACGTCCTTTTCTCCTATGTAGGAAAAGGGTAATTTTAAATCAAAGTACCCAAAATAGACTAAACGTTCTTTCCTGCTATTGAAAAAAAAAATTTAAAATCAAAGTAGCCAAGATAGGGTAGACGTCCTTTTCTCCTATGTAGGAAAAGGGTAATTTTAAATCAAAGTAGCCAAAATAGACTAAACGTTCTTTCCTGCTATTGAAAAAACAAGATTTAAAATCAAAGTAGCCAAGATAGGGTAGACGTCCTTTTCTCCTGTGTAGGAAAAGGGTAATTTTAAATCAAAGTAGCCAAAATAGACAACGTCCTTTCATCCTATTGAAAAAAAGGTGACTTAAAATCAAAGTAGCCAAGATAGGGTGGACGTCCATTTCTTTAAATCAAAGTAACCAAAATAGACTAAACGTCCTTTCATCCTATTGAAAAAGAGGTGACTTAAAATGTAAGTAGCCAAGATAGGGTAGACGTCCTTTTCTTCTGTGTAGGAAAAGGGTAATTTTAAATCAAAGTAGCCAAAATAGACTAAACGTCCTTTCATCCTATTGAAAAAAAAGGTGACTTAAAATCAAAGTAGCCAAGATAGGGTGGACGTCCATTTCTCCTATGTAGGAAAAAGGTGACTAAATTAAAGTAGCCAAAATAAGCTAAACGGCCTTTCCTCTTATGGACAAAACAGATGAGTTGAAATGTAATGTAATAAGGGAGGTTCAACTCCGAGGAAAAAAATAGAGGGAATTATTTTTCAATTTTCATTAAAATAAACAAGATTTTAACGATCTGATATCACTTATTCTTTCTGCAAGTCTGGTTAATTATCCAAACTGAATGTGAATTAACTGTTGCGCAATATATTTATACGTGTGTATGAATTATCCTGAAGTGTTTTGAAGCATTCAAGGTAGAATAACACCAAAACGTACACACTTATCGCTCCTGAGATTAAACTTTTCAAACTTGATTTTATCGCTAATCGTTAAGAAATGATTGTACCTTTCAGGGTACTGAAACAGATGTTAAGAAACACAAGTCTAATTACCCTATTGATACCATTATCTTGTGTCCATCTAGTGTACTAGATGTTTCAACTGAAATATTTCACTATAAGAATGAAAAATAACACGATAAGCTAGTGCCCATTGAAATAGAGAGAGCGTGAGAGGATCAGTGGCGTACGTAGAAATTCCTCAAGAGAGGTTTAAGCCCCTAAATCCATATAATTTCAGGTATTTGTAGGCATAGGTCTACCTCAATGTGGTAAATGTTTATGCTTAAAATCCCGAAAATACCCCTTTGCATAAACCTCTGGAAAGAGCCCCTTTCAGCAGCGACGCTATATGGGACGTGGACCTACTGATTAACGTGGAATCCGAACCACAGGAGCTCCCGCTGGGTATCGAACTCGGGTCTCCCACACCAAAGGCGAGTGCAAATTCGCAATAGAGTGCATTCTCTAATGCAAATGAAAGTACTCAAATGAATTAATGTTATATTAACATGTTGAGGAGGTTTAAAATATTGTTTCTTTTATACTCTACTAGCTGAAATACACATTCTTCACATGGGTCAGATAAAATATCTATGTAAGCAAACTGAACAACGAAAGAAAAAGAAAACTCCTCTGCTTTCCAGGCGATGGAGGCTGTATTTGCAAGTCAGCGTCTGTGAAAGGATCACTATTGAGCTCAGCGACACCGAAAACTGGATTTGACACTAATATCGGTCAATTTGGATTATTTATTTATTTATTTATTTAACAATCACCAGATACAGCTCAGAGGCCATTTTACACTGGATATCCAACAACAGCAATAACAATGGAAAGGATTTGGGAAGGTATCGGCCAGGGCCAGTTTTAATCGGGCATTGGCCTGGTAGGACTGAGGGAAACCCTGGAAAACCTCAGAGAGGATGGTCGGCAGCGGGATTCGAACCCACGACCTCCCGAATGCGAAGCCAACGCTCTACCACTGGAGCTACTTCCCGCTTTTACATGTATCAGTCCCCCTCCCCTTCCGGTGACTCCCGGCCCGCATTAAATTTGGAAGTTAATGTGATCGGAATTTCACCATTGATCTCAGCGACCCCGAAAACTATAAATTTTGACACAAATATTGCTGATCGGTAAATAAACGCCCAACCCCCTGAGACCCCTGTTTCGAAGTTTGAAAAAAATGCTTCGTCTTGGTCTGGGGCCTGGACCGAGATACCCGTGACCAAGATTTGGTAACTCTCGGTCCACTCGTCTGGTCCCCAGGCCGCACACAAACACACAAAAAGACACACACACACAAACAAACTCTTTATTTTATTTATATTAGATTATAAACGTTCTTCATTATTTTGTTAGTATTAAAATTGTTTAATAAACCCATAACAGATTAACTCCATTTGGGTGAGTGGGGTGAACAGAAGATCATTTAGGAAGGCTGGGACACCATTTGTTACCCTGTGGCTACTCGTTTTAGGACTTTTTTTTCTGTTATACGCAAGTAATTTTATCTATTCTGTCGTAGAAACATTGTTTTCCGGTTGGAGACACTTACAACACAATAACAAACCGTAGGCACGCTACCAAGGGTAGGAGATTGTGAGGTCTCCATTTGTAGCCTGAAGTATATAATTTAAGCTCCTGTTGGTTTCTCACAATGATGGCTTTTGCGTAGCGTAGACAGGATGCTTGAACACTGATCTTGGCTGTGTTTGGTGGAGGAATGCGTGTAATCTCTCTCCAGGATAACAAAAGGGAAGAGAAATCCCAGAGACAAGGTAAAACCGACGACGACTACAATGCCATCTCTCGCGGAGGAAAGACAACAAGTATCACTTAAACATGCCAATTGGCTTCGTACACTCTATAAACTAATTTCCAAGCGTCATTTATGCGTTTAGCTTTAACTTCAGTTAAGTTAGCGAATCAGTACACAAATAATTCATTACTTTACAGCGTGTTAAAACAGGAAAGATAATTTTGGACAGGAGTAACAAAAATAAAAATTGTACAGGTATAAATGTAAAATTATTCCTAAAAGCTAGTTATTTAATTTATTCACTGCTTGAACTCAAACATAGAACATGGTCATCATAGGTATTCTTCCATTATTGACAGGTCACTTGCCGCAACTGAGAAGCTTCCATACTCCTCTGTCTTCCGCTATCCTCTCCGTTTTCATGTACATTTTTTTTCTGTTTTGATATCGTAAATTAATTGTAGTCTTCTTCGCCCTCTCCCTCTTTTTTCTTGCCAACATATCTTCTAGCATATCTCTCATGATACATTTCCTTCTTACCAAATGTCCCAACCAGTTTCTCTTCCTCTTCTTAATAATATCTAAAAGTGTTCTTTTCTCCCCCACCATTTCTAACACCCTCTCATTCGTCTTCCGCTCGACCCAACTAATCCTTTTCATTCTTCTCCATACCAACATTTCGAAGGATTCCAGTCTTTTTTCATCATTTTTGCGTAATGTCCGTGTTTCTGACGCATACAGTACAATACTCCGCACGAAGCATTTTATGAGTCTTTCCAGACCCGTATCCAGGGGGTCTAGGGGGTTGGGCCTCCCTAAATTTTTGCTGGTCCCCTAAAATTTTCATGGTAAGCTTGAAAATGAACTATAATATGGTAATGAACTATAATATGGTTGGATCGCCCCCTTCCCTATATTTTTGGGATGGCTACGAGCCTAAGTCTTTCCCTCAACTCTTTATTTGTACCACAGAGGAGACTTCTTTCTCCTAAAGACTTCTTTCGCCATTCCTATCCTTGCTTTTATTTCACGTTCACACTTCATATCATCAGTAATAATACTACCCAGATATCGAAAACTAGTCACCTGTTCTGTTTTATCCCTTCCTACACCGACTGCTTCGTTCCAATCACCATGGCTCTTGTCTTTCTAACATTTATTTTCATCTCCCATATTGTTTTTACAGCCTTTCCTCATGTTTCCTAACGTTTTAGCGATTTTCTCTTCAGATTCTGTAACTAGCACCATATCGTCTGCAAACCGTATGCACTTAAACATTCTATCTCCTACTGAAATGCCGTCTTAATTTTGTAGGCTCTTTTCACTATCTCTTCTAAATATATATTAAACAAAGTTGGTAAGAGACAGCTTCCATGTCGAACTCCCCTTCCAATTACACTTTCCTTTGTCATTTCTTCCTCTATTTTAACACTTACTTGTTGGTTCATGTATAAGTTTCTTCGATCTTTCTATTCCAACCTAACCTTCTTTAGAGCTCCCAACAACACTTCCTAATTCACGCGGTCAAAAGCCTTTTCTAGATCAATGAATACCACATACACCTCTTTCCCTTTTTCCATAAACCTTTTACTCTTAATAATCCAATTGCATCTCTTGTGCTCTTACCTCTCTTGAATCTGACAATCACGATGATTCAGCGATAGAACCTTCATTTTTGATACAAGGGGTCCTAGGTTCGATTACAAGCTATTAAAGTTTATGGTAAGCAATATCATCTGTGAGGTCTATCTTTTTTCGGATTCTCTCTGTTTCCTCTCGCGTTAATGCTGACAGAAGATATAAATATTCATCAATCAACTAACGTCTTCATTGATTATTTATTATAATATATAGCGAGTGACAAAGAGTGATATTTTCGAGGATACACTAAAAGAACAAAGGAATCTCCTTTATATTTAAAGGAAGAATCGTTAAAAATGCTTCATAGCCAAATTCATAAAACGACCGTTGTATTGTTGAAATATATGTTCTTCCTAATGTTTGTAAGAACCACTACGTGTAATCTTCAGTCAACGTGCAGAGTCGGTACCTTCGTGTAACTCACTTTACTTTTTCTTTGTGCAGCAGTCCATTCATTGAATTGCTTTCTTCCGTGTACGAAGAATAAGAGCCGTATTTGAAGTCTCCACTTGTGTAATTTATGAGACTACTTCCCCTTCCCGCCGTGTATATAGACACACACACACAAATACACTTAAAACAACTTAAGTTTTGTATGTGGTTCATATAGGTAAGTCAATGGTCCACTTTGGATATAACATCATATGTGATCGTTCTTTTCTAGAATTCCCATCAACTCTGAAGTTCTCCCGTGTATATACAATACTTTAGCTGTTTGACAATGGTGGGCCTCCCGCAGAGACAAACTATTTGCCTTTTATTGTTCTTAAGGATATATAGGGAACAAAAGGGAAAAAGAACTTCTGATTTGTCAATGATAGAATTGTGTTCCTTTTATAGCTGCGTTCAAGCTTACTACTTCACTATTTAAGCCACAAGAACTATATATATGAGGAGGGGGAAAACGGTAGAAAAAAATTTTCCTTTTGTTAAGTAAAGAATTTGAAGTCCAAGCACCTGAAGAACATAAATTTGATTAGATGATATGAAAAGGGTGCTCTGAGCAAGTGTTTCTTAAATAGGGTTTTTAATCGTAACGGAACAGTATACCTTGTTTTGGGAAGAGAACTGAGATACATTTCAATATATCAGTTCTGGTTACAATACTGAAATACATTTTGGCATATCAGTGTTGTTCAAGAAGACAAAAACCAAAGTCACACTGAATTATGTTTTGAAACTGTTCCATCATCATTATTCGCAAATATCTTTAGCTTAAGATTGTTACAAGCTGCAAAAATGTGGGACAACTGTAAAACGAACATCGTTAGAACATGATCGTTACAAGCTGCAAATGATGTTTGGCAACAGTGAAATGAACATCGTTAGCTCAGGATCGTTACAAGCTGCAAATGATGTTTGGCAACTGTGAAATGAACATCGTTAGCTCAGGATCGTTACAAGCTGCAAATGATGTCTGGCAACTGTGAAATGAATATCGTTAGCTCAGATCGTTACAAGCTGCAATGATGTTTGGCAACTGTGAAATGAACATCGTTAGCTCAGGATCGTTACAAGCTGCAAATGATGTTTGGCAACTGTGAAACGAATACCGTTACCTAAAGATCGTTACAAACTGCATACGATATTGGGCGACTGTGAAATGATAACTTGAGGTAATCTCCTAAATGCAGCAACCAAAGGTCAGATTTGTTACAATATCTATTCCGGTTACGGACGTCATAATTTTTTTCGCGAGAAATCGGTTTCGATTCCGTAACTACAACTGATTTTCTCCAAAAATCAAATTTAGTATAGGGCTCAGAACTAATTTTCTCAGAAAATTGGTTTGGGTTCTGGGTCTGGAACCGGTCGGGAAAACCTGTTCCCGTTCAGGAATCGGAACGCAGCAGAACCCACGTACGTCTATCGGTTCCGTTAACATTAACAACCTTGATTCTTAAACTTTTTTTTTTTTTTTAAACAACAACTACATACCAGCCGTTCTTATTCGATTAGCACAGAGATTATGGAACGCGAGTATCCAGTTGGTACTACGACATCAGAACTTAAAAATAAAAATTAAAAAAAAAAAACCTCTACCAATATTGGGTAAAATACAATGTGGTAAAATTTAAGGAAATAAGGAAAATAACTGTTAATAAACTTCATAAGAACATTATTTATCATCAATGTTTGTCTCTTAACCAGGGATTGCCAACCTTTGTAGATTTGAGGGTTACTTTTCATTTCAGAAATTACTGGCTATCAACTTATCTGTTAACCAGCCCGCTAGAGGAATCCATAAAACATTAACAGTCATCGTCACAGATTGTATGACACAGACCTTCGGTAAATACGTTGACCATCTTTGCTTTAGAGAAATAAGGCTTTGATAAAAGATGAGAAAGCAAACATTTTGAAACTAAGTTTAGTGTTTGACACTAGTTAAATAGGACTTGAAAATAAGTGGTAGTTATCCCACGAGACGAGACCAGACGGAACACGAGACGAGACATGTTTCATGTCTGATAAGAAACTCGTGGAAACAGAAATAAACATACCAGAAAATATTGGAAAGTTGATATATAGAAATATTCCTAGAATGTATTAGAAAAGCATCCAAGTGGAAACCAAAGCACATGAAAGATTCTCCTCTAGTACACCGTATGTCAATAGAATTATTACCCCCCGATAATCAAACTGGAATTCAAGTTGACATTCGTCTTTGGTTCTTCAGTGAGGACTACTTCTAGAAGAGTCATGAAGATCTCCAACCAAGTTTGAAATACTAAAATGGAAACCAAGAATGAATACGTGATCAATATTTCACGTTATAAACTTCACTTCTGAAGTATGCATGTAGGTTGAACATATTTTCTCAACAATAAAAAAAAAAAAAAAAAAGACGAAGTTCTAATATTATCATCTCATCTTTATCATGGGTTGACTTCAGCAGGACCGCGGTGGTTCAGTGAAAGAGCGTTTACCTCTGGTGCATGAGGTCCTTGGTTCGATCTCAGCTCTCGCCAAGTGAACTTTGTGCTGAACAAACACCGTGTGTATGGGTTTTCTAGGGGTTATCCCGTTTCTTCCTACTTTATTCATTCCACCAATTCATTCATTTCTAATTTTCACCGTCTTCTTTAGCCTAGCCGGCACAACCGCAGGACGTATAACAGAGGTCGACATATACAGTATGACAGAGACTTTCGGTAGACACGTTGACCACCCCTACTCCAGTCAAATAGAACTTTGAGAAGAGATGAAAAAATATACACTTTGAATCTAAGTTTAGTGTTTGACACCTGTTAAATGGGTATTGGAAAAGATTAAAGTTAACCATGAGACAAGACCAAACAGAATTTTCGTGTCGGAATACAAGACGAGACAGGTTTCATGTCTGGTAGGCAATTCGAGAAAAGAGAAATAAACATACCAGAAAATATTGGAAAATTGATACATTCAGACAGTGATGACCCTAGCTTTACTTCTTGAAGGGGCAACTGGAAGGATAGAGACATTAATGGGAGGCAGCTACTCCGGAAGTACCTGCACCTATTGTCTCCTATGACGTCGTCAGCCCCGTTGTTCCCTCTGTGGGTCAACGTGTTGGTTTCCCGCGACAGGTCGGTAGCCAGCCCAAAAATGTAAGGGGGGCCCGATCGAACCATATTATATTTCATCACCATATTATAGTTCATTTGCAAGCCTACCGTGAAAATTTTAGGCAGGCATAAAAATTTAAGGGGGGCCCGGTTCCCCTAGGCACTCTTGGATACGGGTCTGTCCCGCGATAGACTGAAATTCTAATGATATTGCTTTTTGTTTTTAAACGACACTGTATTATTGTCTTTTATTTTCAGCAAACTTTCTATGCTGCTAAAATAAGTAGCACACGTTTAATAGTTCTCCCATGGTTTAGCGACTAGCACGTGCGTGTTTGGTGCAATTGGTCCTAGGTTGGATTCCCGATTTGTGCGCACAAAAATTTAATTTATTCACTTTCAGTAATCATCTGTCTTATTTAGCCTAAAGGGCACAACTGGACGTTAAACTGAAATAAAGATTAATTTCATTTCAATCCGTTTACTATCAGTGGCGGATCTAGAAGGTAAAAAAGTGGGGGAGGAGCAAGGACCCAAACTATGATAGGTATATCACGAGTTTACTATAAACTTTCAAAAATATATAAATAATAGCTAAAATAATTTTTGTAACTCAAAAAATTCGGGGTCTAGAGCCCGACCACTAGATACGCCACTGTTTACTACTATGATTCAATATCAATATGATGTTCTATTAATATTATCTTGTAAATCACTAAAAAAAGAGTAACACAGATGTCACAGTAAATTGCCAATTTAATATTAACAAATTTTGTTTGTATTTTTCTTACTAGTAGCACATCCTGCTCTGTAAAGAATTAAAAGCCTTCAGCGGAGGCAAACTTACAAATCCCGCTGTTTAAATGTGTAATCAAGTGTTTCTTACATAAGTTAATTTAATCAAATACTTCCATGTAGATCATTCATGCACAACATAAGTATCCAATCTCATTAGTTTATTTTATCAAGGTCATAAATGTGCGATTTATTTCGGAGTATGTTTAGTATAAGGGGTCCAGAAGCACGTAAAAAACACAAATTTTACACAAGAAATGAATGATGCAAGTACTTAGAAGTAACGTAACGTAACCAAATCTAACCTAACCTAACATAAACTAACCTAAGCTAACCTGAACTAACCTAAACTTACCTAATATTATAGAAATAAGCGAAATTCTATCTTTTTTTTTTGGAAAATGATGCGGGACACCTACACTAATTTAACATACACTAACCTAACCTAAACTAGATTAAACTAACCTAAGCTAGCCTAAACTAACATAACCTACTCTAAACTAACCGAATGTGAACAGAAATTACCAAAATGGTAACATTTTTAAAAGAAAAGAGCTGGACCCCTTCTGCTAAACATAGGCCTTTATTTCAGTCGTTGTGCGAAAATTGCCCTTCACCATCAGCTCATATGCGTTTAGTACATATGCTCAATCAGCTCATATAGGAGGCAGGGGTTCCCAACAAAGCACCCGGTACTCCCATATTTGAAACTGTCAGTTACAAGAGAGAGAGAGAGAGAGAGAGAGAGAGAGAGTTTATTTTAGTGAGGTGTGGAATCATTGTCGTGACTTTTTTTTTTAATTGTGTCACTTACATAACTTGCCTATTTATTTGACGATTGACATAACTCAAAAATCGCTCCTATTGCCCTATGAGGAGAAAAAGAAATGAAAGCTAATGTTGGGGCCTATCTCTGGTAAAAATTTCACAGATGTGCTACCAAAACTGGGCGCTAGAGAGCGAGCACTTTGTATCGTCCTTGCGCCCATTTGTGTTCATTGCGTTTCGAAACTTTCGAAAATTTCTCCTGAAAAGTTAGGCATTTTGAGTTATGTCATTATTGAAATAAACAGGCAAATCATCCTCTATTGGTAATACTGAACACAAGTACTACTTTTGATATGAATAGGCAAGTGTACCCAACCCTTTGGGAATTTTTGACATTAGTTTCTCGAAGAAAGATAAAGGGAATTATCGTCACAATTAACTGCAAATAATGGGATTTTTATCAACACCAACAAAATTCTCTATGGGTGGAAAGTAGACTAATGACTCCTCGATAATCTTAAAATAAGTGTCAATTGTAAAATTTTGCTACCGAAATACGCATGCTAGTGTAGAAGTAACTTGCGATTCCGAAAAAAAAAAAAAAAACCCTCCAAGATGTGCTCTGGTATTTACAGTATTTTAAATGCAATAAATAAATAAATAAATAATATAATTAACGGAGAAAGGTAAAATGCAAAATGAGAAACAACCATGACACAACGGATGACACGTTCGTGTCCGAGTCCGTTCCCTGTGAGAGTATATGTGGCAGTAATTAACAATTACTAATCATCTTTTCGGGTGCAGAATAACACGGGTTTAATACTACATATACATATTGGACTTCCCGCACGCAGTAGAAAACTCTGGACCCGTTCCAACAAAATATTCTGGGTACGCGACTGGTATAGTGTTAAAAAAAAAAAGAAAAAATGTTAATTGCTGTAAATGAGCAAGTAGAAAGTTCAAAAGGGGTCTATTTTAAGTAATTGAAAAGTAACTTTGACATACCTTGCAAATGCTATGCATTTAGAGTTCGTATAGCCCGAAATAATAGTGGCCACTTATTCACATTGCTAATGCTGCGTTAATATCCTCCGTAAAGTAACGCCTTACAAAGGCTAGACTTATACGTACATCTTCTAGATGATGTATCACTTTATTTTCAAAATCTAAAAATTTCCCTTGGCTAGGTCGTTAGTGTCCCCTCTCAGTATGAGGTCATATGAGACAAGGACCTATAGCTTAAGGATGTATCAAGACTCGCCCATAGGGAATCGAACTCAGGACCCCGGGTACATAAATCGTTAGCCCTAGGCACTTGACTAGCGCGGAGGTCACTAAATCTAGCGGCACACCCCATGAAGCCACACGATACACGAAAAATTCTGCCGCAGACAAAAAATTTTTAGTTGAATTATTCATTCTTCGACCAAAGTGCAGTCCGTATATGAAGAATGTCGCCTTCTACGTGTAATGACTCGTGCCATAAATAAATCATCGTCCGACGGATCTTGCGGAAAATACCTTCGATAACTAAATGTCCAATCAGAACCCTAATTTCAAACAATTGACAATCGCTTGTCAACTTTACGTGGAGTCTTCTTAGTTGAGACAGTTCTAAATGCTGCCCTTCAAGTTAGTGCTCGATTCTCTATTCCCAAGACCAGCTTCCTTGTTCTTACATCTGGTTCATATTATCCATAATATTGTAAAGAAAGAACACAGTAGGTGTTAAGACATTGCAATCCCGGAAATACCATCAAAAGAGGGATGGAGGAAGAAAAGGAGACTGTTGTAAAAGTTAGCACGGGAACTTGAAGGAAATTTACCGAACTGCACTTCTGTTGAGTGAACGCACTATACTTGGAAGTTGGTGTTTTTAGACTGCAATATCTTTTGTTCCATTACCGAATCACCCCCGTTTTATCCCTATTTCTTTGTTGATTGCTGTGCTATCTACTTTAAGGACCAAACTATTGACTCTATTGGTTATCGCCGGAATAGATAAAGATTCTTCGTATTTATGTTGTTATCCCTTTATCAGGTTCAGCACGACGTCATCATAGATTTAATGTCATCCACACACGTACGCACACACGTATATATATATATATATAAAAAAACGCATGGCAACATCTTCCTATCTGTTCCACCAACACAATACCCGTTCAAGCACTGTAACTAATCTATCCTTCCTGTGCGGATGATATCATGTTTCAGTTTCTGCCTACATCCAATACGTTTCGGATCGGGTCTTTAAAGAAACGGAAAACGAACTGTAGGGGGAAGAGGGGTTGCTGAAGAAGACGTCAAAATATTGTCGATACGCTCTGATGCATCTCGAGAGAAGGGTGGGAGGTTGCTCGCTGTTCCCCCCTCCTTCCCCTTGAAACTCAAAGCAACCTGCACAGAAGAGATGAAGGAGGGAAAAATTTGACGTTGTAACAGAGTAATGATAGAAGAAAATTCCTGTCTCAGCTTGATCAACTTTTTCCAGTTTTTCCAGAATCAATAGATACGACACTTAAATGTTATTAAACCTGATTAACGTAAGTCGTAACTTTAATTTTTTTTTTAAGATATGAACTATTGGTTACATCAAATTT
Source organism: Thermobia domestica (assembly GCF_964235325.1). Classification (NCBI taxonomy): domain Eukaryota; kingdom Metazoa; phylum Arthropoda; class Insecta; order Zygentoma; family Lepismatidae; genus Thermobia; species Thermobia domestica. The sequence continues at coordinate 51,121,261 of NC_137467.1, forward strand.
AACTTACTAACTAAAATTCTTATAGTGCAATATTTTTTCTATATCATATTTAGCCCAAGCCTCTATTGGCTCGTCTATTGGCTGACGAATGTGGGTTTTGTGCGCAAGATCTCAGGTTAAGTTCAAAAGGGGAGAGCACCGGATAATATATTATAGTGACTCATTGAATATGTTATTAATTTATTCTTGGCTTTTCAGTCATTATTGTGAATTGTAAGTTGAGGTACATCGCCAATGTGATGAGTTTTGCTGGTTTCTTTCATTGGACTCCATTACTTTTCTCATTCAAATAAGTCTCCAAATATTCTCAAGACCCAGGGTAAATGTCACTGTGTCAGGTAGTGTTGCCCGCGAAATGAGACGAGAAATGACGCTTTGATGTCTTGTCTCGCAAATTTTGTAGGAGCCTCGTCTCGATACTCAAAAAGCTTTTCTCGTTTTGTCTTGGTTTTTCGAGATTTATGTCCAAATTTTACACCCTCATGGCAGCGGCGCAAATCTGTCTTCAACATTGGGGGGACGCAGGGCTGTAGTCAAGGGCGCCCATCACGGGGGCAAGGTGGGTCGCTCGCCCCCCCTAGAGGAACTGTACTTCAGAATATCGAAAATCCAATAGAATTTTTACATTAGTTACAGCAAAATTTGAAACTATTTTTGAAACGTCGCTTATACTTGCCCCTCCCCCTTGGAAACCACAACATGGGCGCCCTTGGCTGTAGTCGAGGGTAAACGGCGGTACACCCGTATACCCTCTGCTTAACTTTAGTCATCAAAGTTTACCTTTTGCTTCAAAGCGTATAGCACTTTATACTTTTGTTTCCCTTATATTTATTTCATCGAGGCATGACTCCAATGATAAAGTGACTATATCACATATTTTTTTTTCTTTTATATTCTTAGCAGGTATTCAAATATGAGAGTCCTTATTATACAAGAAGGAACCAAAACACAAAATTGTTAGTTTTAAGATGAAGGGATAGATCGATGCATGTTTGTTCTGACAGGATATCAAATATAAGGTCGATGACTGTGATATTTCAATTGCTTAATACCTTGTTCTAGGCTGAAGATAATCAAGGTATGAATATTTTCAATGTCATGCCGATGATAATATGTAACTTTGAGCAATATAGATCCCATTGTTGAAAAGAAAAGTCTTAATAATTTTATAGAGTTGAATTTGGGCACAATTTTCTTATTTCTGACACATCGGGCGCGATTTTTTGTTTCTTCTCAGAGTGAGTTGGTTCCTTCCCCATACTTACATCCATTTATGTTATTAATAGTGTGATTTAAGTAGAGTATCGTCAAGAGAATAGCACGAAATGCTTTTGTCTATAATACGTATTATATCCTTTATATTTTAAATAAATTAACCAATACATGCATTTTACATTGTTCATTAAGAAAATACCTTCTATGGCTTTATTGATCATCATAGATGATCACAAAACAGCGTATACCCTCTGAAAATTTTAAGACTACAGCACTTGTGGAACGGGTAAGACCGTCCCCATAATCTTTTGTTTTTAAGCAATGTTGAAAATATTTATGAAGTTGAAAAACAATGCTGTGGAGGCTCAAGGGAGCAGAGTTGTCTTCAACATTGGGAGACGGGCACAATTTGAGACTTATTCTTGGGTGGGACATTAATTTCATCTCACTTTACTTTATGGCAATCGGACACAAATCATCACATTTCTCCCCCAAAATCACATTTCAAATCGGATTATTGGGGGCGACAGTCCTCCCCAGTTCCAAGATTGGAGGGGACGTGTCCCCCTCATCCCCCGGGATTTGTGCCAGTGCCTCATGGTTTTTTCCCGTAGATGGAGACATGGAAAGTGATAAGAAGCGCGAGGTATTGACAGAAACAAACAGCGAAATTATGAATAAAACCCCACTTTACAACTTACATTTAGTTAAACATGTTTGAGTACTAAATATTCTGAATTTCTACAATAGGTATATATCTACTAGACCTATATAAAAATTTTACACAACCTTATTACAAACCAGAAATTATAAGGGGGTCGCTGCCAAGAGGATGTGATAAAATGGGGCTCGTGATAGGAATTAGGTTGAGAACCACTGATTGAGAGCAGGAAGTGCGGAATATAAAATTAATAAAAACAGTAAACAATAATAACTAATTACAGTAGTAAACTGTAATATGTTTCATACAAGATGGCGGTGAGAGATACGAAGTTTCGATGTTCCAAAATCAGTACATTATTTGCGACATTAAAATTTTATTAATTAAGGAATAAGCAGTATTTGTGATTCTTTGAGTTTGATATTATTTGTAACAATATATGCAGTATTGTAAAATTACCACAATAATTTATATTTGTTCCCGTAAGGAATAACTGTAAAGTAGTCTTGACCTCTATTCCACAGAGCTTATACTACCAAATAAACACATCACATCTATACAATATTTGAACAAGTAAAGGCTACTTAAACTACAGAGCTTGGCCTTTACTTCAGTGACATTTGACCCACTTAGAATTCAGAAAACACGTAGGATTCTATTTAACTCAGTGTTCGTAGTTTGAGAGAAATTTCTGTACTAGGGAAATTGTAGGTAAATTTAGCAAAAAAAGAGAAAAAAGTATTTTTTTTTTTGTAGGGATGCGCACGAGACAAGATTTGTGGCTGTCTCGTCTCGAAAATTTGCTGTAAAAGTGATGTCTCGACTCGAAAACTGTGTATTTCTCTATTGGAAGAGCCGTGTCTCGATTCGAATTTTGTAAGGAAAATCCAGTCTCGAGTCGTCTCGTGTGCATTCCTACAAAGAAGCATAATTGGCAGTCATTTTTGTTTGGGTCATTTGTGTGTATTTTTTATTTTTTAAAAAAAGTGAAGGAAAAAGTAAAAAAAAAGAAGCAAAAAGCAAATATATAAAACAAATGTAGTTGGTACTTCCCTTAATCTTATCACATAACTTCTGTCATAGAAATTGGACATTCAACAAACTAGGGAAAATTTGATAAGAAATGGGAAGATTTTGTGTCAGTCGAGGGAAATTTTCTTAAGGAAACCTACAAACACTGGTTTAATCCCATCTTGAAAATTATTGAAGCAAACTTCTACTGCTCGACTCAAATTGGCATTTGTGTGTCTATCTATCTCTGTTCGACTCTTTCGAGAAACTTTCGTAAAAATATCCGATTTGAGTAAAAATTGGTCATGTGTTTTTGTCCAACCTCCCGAAATAACCGTATTGTTTGGGGGGTTTCAATTCATTAAGAATAAGGGCCAAAATGCATCCCGTGTTACAAGTTTGCACATACAGGCGGCCTACATACCGAATAATTTTTCATGTATATAAGTTAAGTAGAAATTATTTGATTTTGATAAAAACGTAGCCTATATTTTGGTTATGGCAGCCTGATCATTCACCATTGCATGGATTGACATAGATCAAGATTAAGGGAATTCCAACCTTTGATGTTAATTTATTTAACTAAATATTATTATAGAAATAATTAAATTGATATTTTTGTTGCCATGAGACGAGACGAAGGGAGAAATAAGGTTTTTCATCTCCTCATGAAAAATGTGTAGATGTCTCGGCTCGTTTCTATTCTCGAAGAATTACGAAGGTCTACTGAAAAATTCGTAGTCCAACCAAGATGAAATGCAGATAGAAAGGTAAAATTGTACAATTTTAAATAACACATCTCTGTATGAACAAATACAAATTTTCACATTAATAACAAAACTTTTATTGTGTTTTTCAGCCCCCCTGAAGGGATCAAGTGTGACCAACCAGCTAATTTCACAAACATCGAGATCAGATTTGTCATGAAATTTTTGTTACCTCAAGGAAATTTACCGAAGCAAATGAGGAACCAATGAAACACTACGAGACTCCCTTTCATCACAGGCAGTGGCTAACAAGTGTTTTGCACAGTTTAAATGTGACGATTTCTCAACAGATGATGCTCCGTGTACAAGAAGACCAAAAATAGTAACTGTTCTCGAAATACTCGATGAAATTCATAACATTATTCTTGAAAGTCACAAAATCTCAGCAAAACGTGTAGCAGAGTTGTGGGCATTTCTAGGGAACTCGTCTGTAACATAATTCATAATGACTTAGGCAAAATGGGTAATTCATAATGCTTTCGGCAAAATGGGTTCCCAAAATTTTGTCAGCTGATCAACAGCGTGAAAGAGTTGAGTTGAGTTGATTTTGAGTTTAACATCCATTTCAGCAGCGAGGCTATATAAGACGGGACCTACTTATTAACGTGGAATCCGAACTACATGAGCTCCCGCCGAGAATCGAACCCGGGAGCGTGAAAGAGTTAGAACATCAAGGGAAATCGTCTCCCATTTTGACCAATGCCGACCAAATACTGTCACGAATATTAACCATGGACAAAACATGGTTGTACCACTATGATTCTTACACGAAAAAAGCCAATGAATGATGAAGCATGAAGATTTGGTCTTACATTTCCTCTGTACTCTTTGTCTTTACTCCTTCCTCTGTCCTTAACGTAGTTCTCTCATTTTTTCCTAAAATATAGGTTTTTACAATTACTTATCGTTTTTCCTAGTACAGAATAATACTCGTTCAATAGTACACAGGCGTAGTGTAGTAGCTTGTAGTATTGGACTCAACGAAGTTCGTACCCCTCCCAATAAAAACTTCTGGATGTGTGCTTGATCTTGGTACCGTATGTCTAACATATACGGTAGTTGTATGTACAGTCACCCACATAAGCATCTGAACCCTTGACTGTTATAATTCCATTACTTGGGGTCCAGGTACTTATGTGGGTGACTGTACATAGGACTGGACGGAAGAACGAAGAGACAGACATACAGACGGACAGACACTTCTTTAACGTATAGAAGTCATGAAAACCTACTATCACCACACTCCTATCGTAACCCGAAAGTAAAATGATTAATTTCGAGTTTACTTTTCTCTGAAAACGTAACTAAATTTATAATAACTGCTTTCAATAAAGGTTTGTTCAAGAAAATATTAGGATTGACTGTTTCTAGCCAACAGAAAAGGTGGTCTCCAGGGGCAGAAAGTTGGTGGGGGGATCTCTGGGATACGACGTGAGCGAGCTAGTTCCCTCTAAACCTTTGTAGTGTGTGGGTCGCACCTAGAATGAGTTAATGTTTTGTAGTGTCGGCAGGAATCAAGGTGTTAGACGATTTTCAGATAAGAAAAGTGTGTTCCAAATTGATTCCAGTAGTTTTGTTCGGACAATTGAAACAAACCTCGATGTCAATGTATCATGAACTGTTGAAACGTCTGGATGTAGAGCCTCTGATTGTTTGGACAACTATTGGGACAACTAGTGATGCGTTTCTCGCGAAACACAATGTAGTCACACCGTTTCAGTCCGCCTACAGTTCAGGCCGGGTCCCTCGGAGGGAACGGACCCTGAAAGGACACCATTATGGAACGGTAGAAAAAGTGCAACCAGCTTCCATACAATACCTGAGCGAGATTATTATGGCATACTTCAAGGGGCCGCGTACCAAGGGTAATACAAACGCTGTCAACATTGTATCGACTAAAAAGAACCTTATTTTGAAGAATGTTAATACTGTACATATATCTACAAGAAACTATTTTTAGTAAAGTAATCCCGAAACTTTTTGGACAAACCCTGTATGTACAGTAAATGAACAGCCGAATGGAAGATATTTTCATAATTGGACCTATAAGAGCAACACTAAACACTCATTAACTTCTTGTTGACTTTACAACAGTTATCCTAAAGGCGATAAAGGAAAGCCTGATATTACTCAGTACATGACAACTTGAATGTTCTACTTTAACGCACATTTAACGACGAAATAAAACTTCTCTATTTTACTATTGCTTCGAGACGAATTTTGAACAACGGATGTTTAGTTTGCAATAAGTACATAAATATTTTCAATTGCTTTTCCATGATTGAAAGAGATAAACTCTGGTAGGAAACTAAAGAGGGTTACGTGACAGTAAAAGTTCATGAACTTTTTTGCTGTAAGAGAAGTTGCATATAATCTTTGATTATAGGAAATCACTAATTCTTTTGTGCTGTACAGGTTGCATACCAAATAGGGAATGATATGAATATTAATACAGATTCGTCATCGTTACAAGTATATCCTTTTATCATAGACAACCACCAATGCTTTCCTGCTGTACAGGTTGCATAGGAGTTAGGAAACTATACAGATTCAAGTAACCATAACTGAATGTGTTAGCAGATTGACACCATTAACGAATTTCGCCAAGATAATCGTTCTGGCTATCTATTGGAAATAATAATAATAATAATAATAATAATAATAATAATAATAATAATAATAATAATTCTCTTTCAGTCAATACTAATCTTATGGAGCACTGGTTTCCAATCTTGTTTACTTGGCACCTTCTTAACACTTTCTTTCATAGTAATGAACTGTACATTTTTCCTTTCTTTCTGTTTCTTTCGCAATTTGATAATTCTTGGTGAATTCGAATTCAATTGTTTGTTTTACAAGTATTAAAATCAAATAAATGAACTCAAGTTGAAGGTAAATGAATCGTACTTCTCGCGTGACTCGAATCTAAATAATAGACTAACATAAACAAAAGGTAGCATAGTCTCTTTAAATCTCATATAGTGTAATGACTTTCTTTACTGCTAACATCATAACTTAGTAAATAAATTTATCACTTTGGTCTTCATTGGACTTTTTAAAAAAATCCATTATAAAAGGGCTCTTCTTCGGAGCGTGCAGTGTCACTAATTGCAATATTTACAGATAATATTTCCCTACATTCCTTTTCTCATCATGTGTATTGAATAGGGATGGTTTTATTCTTATTCTCACTCTGTCTTTTCCCCTCTCTTCCTATCATCTTTATCACCTACTCTTTCATTCTATCTTTTCGTCTTTTCCCCTTGTTGGAGCTTCGATCGCTTTTGGTCCAGCGGAGTGTGCGGATCCGGGTTGGGGCAAAAGAGGGGGAGGGGAGAACGAATTTCAGAAAGGCAAAAGGGGTGAGACAGAGAGTGAGAGGGAATTGTTTGGGACTGGTTTAGTGAGGTCTGGCTGAGAAGGAAAAAAAAAAGAACAAAACGAACGTAGCCGAGTGGAACCGAACGGAACCGAATACTCTACTACAGTACAAAATGGCGGGTAAACTTCCACTTAAATGGCTTGGTATTGTAGCAGTGGGACTCATTCGGGTTTTTAGAGACACACGCTCTTGCTCTCTCTCACACACAGGGGGTAGGATTGAATGGGGGGAGGGGAGAGGCCAGCAGTATATCAAGACAGAAAGGGGAAATGTGAAACAACAGACGAAAAAAAAAGGTAATGACAAAAATGAAACGTAATTGAAAATCGCTTCATTGTTTATCAGTTAGCGAAACTTGTTTCCCTTGCCCCCGTGTTCTCCCGGGACAACGTTTCAAAAGAACAGCAAAACATACGTTACATATATTGTGACTTAAAATAATAGGTTTATTATCAATGACCGCTGTAGATTATTTTCTTCTTTGATATCTATTAATAAGTCAATAATTTCCTTTTATTCTAAAGTAAATCCTTTCTGAGATAACTATAATACATAGACCTAATTTTACTCTCGAAAGTGTTCTTTTTAAAATGTTTCCAAGTACCTCTAAAAAAATATGTATACAAAAATTTCCTGAATCACACTCAATGTGCATTAAATTCAGTCTTGACTTCACTATAGTTCAACACAGTATGTATTAAATCCAGTCTTAACTTCACTATAGTTCAACAGGGTAGGTATTAAATTCAGTCTTAATTTCACTATAGTTCAGCAGGGTATGTATTAAATTGAGACTTAATTTCACTATAGTTCAACAGGGTAGGTATTAAATTCAGTCTTAATTTCACTATAGTTCAGCAGGGTATGTATTAAATTCAGTCTTAACTTCACTATAGTTCAACAGAGTATCCTATATTAAATTCAGTCTTAACTTCACTATAGTTCAACAGAGTATGTATTAAATTCAGTCTAAACTTCACTATAGTTCAACAGAGTAGGTATTAAATTCAGTTTTAACTTCACCATAGTTCAACAGAGTATGTATTAGATTCATTATTGACTTTACTGAGTTTGACTGAATGTGCTGATTTTTATTAAAGTTAATGTGTATTACATTCACTGTCAATTTTACCATGTTAAGAAAATCTATTGAACTCACTTCCGACTTTGCCATAGTTAAGAAGGATGTATATTAAATTCATTGTTGACGTTTACTGGAATTCAACAGAATGTGTAATTAATTCATTATTGACTTTACTGCGTTATGCAGAGCGTTGTGACTTTTCCAAAGCTAAAGATAGTGTGATTACTTTCGGTGTTAATTTTTACGATATTTAAGAAGTGTATGTATTGGATACAGTCAACTTAAAGAGAACGCGTATTAAATCCACTGTTGAGTTTATTATGATTAAAGAGAAAGAAATTATTTGAAATGTGGACGTGAAATAAAAGCAAAGCAAGGATAGGAATGGCGAAAGAAGTCTTTAGGAGTAAGAAAATCTCTTTTGTAAGACCTTGAATAAAGAATTGAGAAAAAGATTCATAAAATGCTTCGTGTGGAATATTGTACTATATCGAGGAGAAACTACGCAAAAATGATGAAAAATGACTAGAAGTTTACGAAATGTGGGGGTGGAGAAAAATAGAAAGAATTATCTGAGTCGAGTGGAAAACGAATAAGATGGTGTTAGAAAAGATGGGGAAAAACAGAACAATTTTAGGTATTATTGAGAACAGGAAGAGAAAACTGGCTGGGATGTTTGGCTAAGAAGAAACTGTATCATGAGGGACGTGCTAGAGCGTATGGTGGCAGGAAAAAGAAGAAGAGGGCGAAGAAGAATACAATTAATGGATGATATCAAAACAGAAAAATCGTACGTGAAAACGAAGAGGTTAGCAAAACACCGTGGAGCATGGAGGCTTCTTAGTTGTAGCAAGTGACCAGCCAATAATGGTAGAATACTTATGATGATGATGATTATAAGGATGATTTTAATTCACTGTTTACTTTAAATGTGTGTTTAAAAAATAATAAATGTTTGCTTTTACAGTAATTGTATTAAATATAAATTATATATCTTGAAACTCATTGATAACTTAACACTGAGTGTAATCTAAATAACATTAGAAGCTTGAAGTGTTGCGCACGGAGATTAAGTTTTCTCGCATTGACTCGAAAACAGGATTGAAGACGAGAGGTACAGTTTGGAATTCAAAATCAGACGACAAACATGACAATTCCGAGACGAGACGAGACGAAACGAGAAATTTCATGTGTCTCGTGGACAACACCAGTTAACAAAAGTATTAGATCTCAAACATTATTTTAGTGTTACATGGTATATAGTGTTAAAAAAAATTAAAAATAAATAAAATAATTATACAACATAATGAAGAGTCTTAACCAATTTTGAAAGATAGACAATTTATTGTACAATCTTACTTCAATAATAAATATTGTTTGAATCTTGTTATATCACAGTCTTTGAAAAAAATGTCAAAAGCTTAAGGTTTGTGTATAAATACAAAACGAGAGAGGCAAGACTTCTGCAAAATTTACGAGTCGAAAAATAAGAGAAAACTTTTTTTTTTTTTTTCGTCTCGTTTCATAGGCAATAAGTTTCAGTCGTAAAGGCAAATTACTAGGAGTGTTCTCGGAAGTTTTTTTTTCTTCACTGGAGCCAAGGAACACTGAACGAGCACATTATAAAACTTAACTAACCACAATATTAAGTGACTATTATGTACGATAATAATCGACTCTATGGACGTAAAGAGTTCCTTCGTGGCTAAGCGGTTAGCGTGCGCGCCTTTGGCGTGGGAGACTCGGATTCGATTCCCGGCGGGAGCTCATGTGGTTCGGATTCCACGTTAATCAGTAGGTCCACGTCTCACATAGCCTCGCTGCTGAAAGAGACGTTAAACTAAAATCAATTCAATTCAATTCTATGGACGTAAAAACAAACTTTTAAGAGGGCAAAAAAACGTGATGTTTTCAGTTTGCCTGTCCTCGTGCCTCTAATGTCTTGTGTTATTGACAAACGTTCTTTAGTTTAGAATCAATCAATTTACAAGTAGTATTGCCAATTTGGAGGGGAGGGGGAAGTCACTAAATCTAGGGATTCGACTTCAAAGATAGCGACAAAAATAATTTTTCCAATTGAGGACTTTCTTCTGAGTGATTTTACAATTACAAATTTGTGATTTAGGATTTAGATTCCTGGGCTTTCAGCATCTAAGACCATTTAGCCCTTCACGATTTGAGGGATGACGTCCTTCGCCGAGCACAGAATCCGGGGAAAGGGAAGGAAGAAAGGATTCGGGGAGGAAGGAAGCGACCTGGGCCCTATAAGTTAGGTAAGTTAGGTATACAACTCATCTATCTGCTTTCGATTTGCAACTGTAGATAGATTTAGCATTTTTTTTTTTTTTTTTTTTGCGGGTTTTGTAAATAGCAGCATACCAAAAGCAGATACCTGAATGGTGGTAAAGGTATCACATGCAAAATAGTATTGTCTAGTTCACTACGTTTCTGCTTTTTGGGTATTTTTATTTGTTTTGAAGATATTACAGAAAAACTAAAAAAAAAAAAAAAAAATAGCGGTAGTTTAATTTCGCTGTAGTGAAGACCCTTAACAATTAGAATCAAACTTTAATACATGAATATAGTTCAGATTAAAATAAAGGGAATGTCCCCGCGTAACGTAGTCACAAATGCTCTCGCCTTTAATGCGGACGGTCCCGGGTTAGATTGCCTGTGAGGACACTCAGTTCGAAACGTGTAACATCTTTTTCAGGCAGACATCCTGAATGAGATTTTTTCTGGGATTTCCTCTTGACACTAGGTAAATGACGGGATTGTACCTAATATACAGGTCTCAGCCGTTACCTTCCTTCCTTCTTTTCCCGGATAAGTGTACTCACCGGAGGACGTCATACGTCACAGGTTTAAGACCATTGATGGATCTAGGGATTTTAGATTTCTGGGCTTTCGGCATCTATGGTCATGTTAGCCCGTAACGTTTGAGCGATGACATCCCTCGACGATTACACTATCCGAGGAAAGGGGAGGAAGGAAGCTGCCTGGGACCTATATGTTTGGTACAACCCCGGCATTTGCCTGGTATGAATGAGGAAAACCCAGGAAAACCTCATTTAGGATGGCTTGCCTGAAAAACATTTTACACTTTTTCGACCGAGTGCCCCCATCGGGAATCGAACCAGGGATCGCTCGCAAGAGCCGAAGGCTAGAGCGTTAGCGAAGGCCATTGATACTAGTAATACTAGGAAATATATAAAAAATAAAATAAAATAAATGGCGATTTTACGTTATTACCATTAATCATTTATTTAGTGGCGAACATTACGATTTTAAAATATATTGAACAGAATTTCATGCAGGACGGCCCACAGGATTTTTACCCTAAGATAATTTTTTAGTGGGCAATATCATGTCTGTAGGTTTTCTGCTCATCCTTGCTTCACCCCGTAGGTCGCCCTCATTTCTTGTATGACTGATCGTGGCCCCGAGTAGCGTAGCCGCTAACGCTCCTCTCGTCTTTGGGTACAAGCGGTCCCGGGTTCGATTCTCGATGGGGACACTCGGTCGAACAGCCTTTTCAGGTAGCCATCCTGAGTGAGATTTTTCTTGGACGTTCCTCATTTACACTAGATAAATGCCGAGATAGTACCTAACACAATAATCCCAGACTGCTTCTTTCCTTCTCCATTGTTTTCTTCCTCTCCAATTCCCTGGGTAATATGATCACCAAGGACCCTGGGTAATATGAGATGGTACCTAACATAATAGTCCCAGACCGCTTCTTTACTTCTCCATTGTTTTCTTCCTCTCCAATTCCCTGGGTAATATGATCACCAAGGGCCCTGGGTAATATGAGATGGTACCTAACATAATAGTCCCAGACCGCTTCTTTCCTTCTCCATTGTTTTATTCCTCTCCAATTCCCTAGGTAATATGATCACCAAGGGCCCTGGGTAATATGAGATGGTACCTAACATAATAGTCCCAGACCGCTTCTTTACTTCTCCATTGTTTTCTTCCTCTCCAATTCCCTGGGTAATATGATCGCCAAGAGCCCTGGGTAATATGATCCAATGAGGCTTTTCTTCCTCATACATTACGGGCTAACGTGGCCATAGATGCCGTAAGCCCAGAAATATTACTCATACTCCTAATCCCTGTATAACTGATCGGCATCATTCATATGTGATGCTATGAAAAGTTTTGACAGTATTTCCTTGTGATTTTATAGATGTTCGCTGACAGTGAAGTGAAAGCTAAACCAATTCAAATGGATTAATTTAATTCAAAAGGTATTGAAGAATGAAACTTTATTAATGTGACACTACATCGGATCATGACCGTCGTACCTACAACAAACGACGAAGACTGTGTAATACGTGTTGGTTTTCAAGCGTTTTATTCCTTCTGCGCGCCACATAGAAGGGTGGGCGAAAAGCAGTCGCGAGACTAATCTTTTTTTCATTTTCTTTTTCGCCCGTTCCCTTTCGGCACGTCAACCTTTCGTGCCACAGAGCGTCCGCATTGCTAATCGTCAGTCAGAAGAGACGGAGCGACGCAGCGCGTCGTTCTGTGACGGTTTGAGACGGGAAGGAGGGCGAAGTCGTGTCGTCAGTGATTTCTTCTTTCCCTTTTCTTCCCTCTAATCTTCCCGGTCTTTTCTTTCTCCTCTCTATGTCTCTCTATGAGTCTTTTCTTCCGTCCATGTGTTGCATTATGTATAGAGCAACAGAAGAGGGAGTCTGTGTGGAAAAATTGGTAGCAGTGCACAGAGTCCCTAGTTTTCTCGTATTTGGAATGATGGTAGAATAGGATTACGGAAAGAAGCATCTCCTGGTATAAGTGTTGTATTCAGGGCAACCTTTTAGACGATTTCCTTGTCTGTATATATATATATATATATATATATATATATATATATATATATATATAAAGATTGTCTTAAAGCAAGTTTAGGTTTTCTTTATCATGATAGAGTTTTCAGATTAGTCAATGCAGAACAGTTCCAGACTTGAACTTGGTATGTTCTCGATCTGATTCCAGGTTAATTCAACACCCTGGCTTATATTTGAAACTACCCCAACATTAATTACCACATTCACTGCACAAGGATATCAAGTCCTCTTTTGATCATTTGAGACATAATACATGTTCAAGATCGCTGTCTCAAGCTTTTTTCAGAATTTAAACTATTGTACACGTCTGCTGAAAGCAGGTTGGTGAAGACAATAATGGTATACAGGATTGGATTTTTTCACAACTAGTTTAATATAAAACTTACAGTACAATATGATATAATTTCAAAGGTGTCCGAAGACAAAATGGAGTATTTTTTTTTAATTTGGTAATTGGTGATTACGGATGTTTCAGGGCCCTAACCTTAAGGTCCAGTTGCAGCGAAGAGGGGAGTGTATGGTGTCTCTTAGAACCAAGACGCAGCTAAGAGAGATTTTTTTTTTCCGCCGAGATACAGCCAAGAGAAAAGGATAGTTTTCAGGGCTCAGACGCACTCAAGAGAGAGAGAGAGAGAGATAATAAATTTTAGGGCCGGGACGCTGCCAAGAGTTTGTGGTAAAAAGCTCCAAGGACTCAGACAAAGACAACATATTGTGGTAAAGAGCTCCAAGGACTCAGACAAAGACAAGATACTGTGGTAAAGAGCTCTCAAGGCTCAGGCTCAGTTGAGAGAGTGGTAAGGTAATTTTCAAGGCCTAGTGCAGCCAAAAAGAATGTAGGTAAAGTTACTAGTCTCGGAGCAGCCTTATGAATTATCATTGCAGCGCCTTATATATAATTCTTCTAAGTTTTCGTAACACCTAGGGATGGTTAACTCTAAAACAGGGTTATCTCTAGAATGTCTCGCTAACATACGTGCATTTAGAGGCTATACCCTTCTTTCGTAGGGAATAATACTTACTGTTTAAAAGGAGATTCGAACCGCAACTCGGGAATGTATACAAAGGAAATATCCGCACCGGAAATTCAAACCAAGAACCACGTGCTTTTGCCTCAAAAAAGTAATACGGGAAATACGAAAGAAATATTGCTTCTTACTGAGCAACTTCTTGATTGAGCAAAAAATAGGTTATTACATAAGTTATGTGGCAGAAAGTAAAATTGAAGATTAAAAAGGAGGGAAAGAATGATTGTGGTTTATAGAAGCAAGGCATGATGTTGCCCATAAGCTAAACTAGACAAATGCTACGTTAGCTCAGAACCGTAGTGTACTATATCATCTTCCCAGTTTTTTTTTTAACAAGTGGCCAACTAAATTAAACTAACATACTTATAATGATGTTTCTATTGTAATTTCTGAACTCCCGAAACAATTTTAAAGGCATTTTTTTAAAGGTGGAAATGAAGCATAAAAAACTTAGTGTTCTTGGTGTTCTTAGGTCTCTTCTTTTGATTAGTTGCTAGCATGTGCGCCTTTCATGCATGAAGTTCCGGATCGATTCCAGACTGGTAAACGACCAAAGCACTACACTGATTCAGATAACATTTTAACCTATACATTTTGCCCTACTGTACAGGGTGGCCCGTAATTAGGTAATAATGTTTCAAAGACTGACGTAAAGAAACTAGTAACCTAACTTGAACATAAAGACATTGATTTCATACCTTTCCTTACAAGAATTCTAATCTCTTTTCTCCGTGGCATGGCCCACTAATGCACCATCCAAGCACGCGTGGAGACAAAGACCAACGTTGTCACAAGCAGCTTGATAGACCCGTACTGGTATCCTGTGGAACTCTTCTGTGATAGTTTCCCGTATTTCGACCACATTACGTATGTGATGTTGATACACTTTGTACTTTAAAACACCTTACAAGAAAAAGTCAGGTGGTTCAAATCGGGAGATCGAGCTGGCCACTCTACAGACCCACGTCGGCCGATCCAGCGGTTCTAGAATGTTTCGTTCAGCCACTCTCGCACTCGTATGTCATAGTGTGGCGCTTCCAAGTCCAGAAACCGTCATCACCATTCTCGGGCTACACAGTGTTACCATATCAAAACGTCTTGTCCAGGATTACAAATATGTACTATAGTCAGTCAAACATCATATACCTAATTATGAGTCACCCTGTAAATTACGAAAAAAAATGTCAATCAATCAATCAAGATGTATGAGATGATAACACTAAAGCTGTGTCTGAAGCGCGTAGTGTCCTTGTGTCTTTGATTCTTCTGGAAAAAGCCAATGAAAGACGAAAAAAAGTTGTAGATTTGACTGGAGAAAATAGGTCCAAGTTCTAACGGATAAAGAGACCTTGATGGAGAAAATACAACATCGAGTAACATCTAACGCACACGGATTCTCATGTAAGCTAAAAAAAAAAAAAAAAAAGCTAACATGCAAGATATACTTTTTTCTTTTTTTGCTAGTGCGAGAAGAGTAAATTTACAGAGTTGCCGACATTGATTTGCTAGGTGGATTGGATGGAGGATGCTGGTTCTGTAGCCGTTTTGTGGAGTAAAAGGGGAGATAGGGTTTGAGGCAACAAACTAGCTTTATAATAGAATGGGGAGGGAGGGAGAATCTAGCAAAAATTGCTGGGTTGGAGGGAAAACGATTTGCAGAAGCGGACAAGTGAAGTAAATATAGGATCACGTTTGAAATGACGGCAGCTACTATTTCTTTTTCCTCTTCTTTTTGGTTTTCGAGATTTTTTTTTGCTTTGCTGTAAAAGACTATATACAGATGCAATACGACACTAGCGTGTTAAAATCAAGGATTCTGTTTTTGTTCTATCATAGAGTTTAAACAAATTTGTACTAATTAGCCAAAATCGTGTTTTTCACAGGTTTTAGAAACCCCTACATTACAGATCTGGCAGAGAGGTTGATAAACAAAATAGTGATTATACATATGATAATACGAGGCCCATCCCAAAACTAAATTTTCCTAGGACGGTAAATACAAAGAAGAAAGACACTGTCACTTTGAAACATCTATGTGCTGACACTAATACAACACTGCTGACACTACATTTCTACGTATTCACCATACGAATTAATAATTTTGTCATACCGTGGATTCAACTTTTGCATTTCAATGTCGTATCAATCACCCTCCTAGGAGTACAAATAGTTGGCTGGAATTTTCATCAATATCAAAATTCTCACCGAACAGGAATATCTTGATGTGTAGGAAGACATGAAAATTGAATATGACGAGTAACAATTGATCTAGTAAAGTTGTTCTTCTGAGTCGAGTTTCACTACCCATCGTATTGCCTGGATCTTTATCCAAACGAATGCATGTCTTCTTACCCTTAACAAGTAACTGTTCTTGAGCCGTATGAAGAATTGCAGACGGCTGTCACACAGTAGTTTCACTTCCAAATAGCTGACTTTTACAACATTAGAATACACAACTTCATCCCACGGTGTGACAAGTGTGTGAATCCCGCTGGTCAATATGTTAAAAAGTAGTGTCATCTGAACTGTATCTCTGGCAATAAACGTTTCAAGGTTCTTTGTGTTTCCGCCCCAAGGCAACTTACTTTCTGGATTTACCTCGTATTATCCACATTTTCCCTTCGTCATAGGCAACCCAAAACTTTGATATGTAATGTTGGTTGCATATAATCCAAAGAAATAATTTTTGTTCAGACATAAAATAGAGAATTTTGTTTGGATGTAGTCTATTCTGCTCATGCATGGTAAGCAACCCAAATCTTCGAAAGGTACTGTACTAAACTCCCTAATAAATAATTGTCGAACCCCGATAAACAACACAGGGACCGTAGCTAGGCCGTGTAGGGAGTTGAGATTACACATACAGTCTGATGACCAAGAAAATTAAATACAAAACTCAACGAAAATACCCGCAATATTTTAAGCACTGCATGTCCTGTGCTTTATCTTCTACAAAATGTCTCCTAGGAGAGGACAAAGAATCTATTGGTAGTTAAACACGACATTTTTGTTCTCAATATTAAGGAACAAGGGTTCGCAGAAACTATTATTTTATTACTATTGAATATATATATATATATATATATATATATATATATATATATATATATATATATATAACTCTATAGCCTATGAACCCGGAGGTTCAATGGCGCGTTCACAAAAGCTCTCCACTGACTTCTTTCCTTAGCTAACTGCATCCAGTTTCTACTTTGTATTCCAATCTCTGCGAGATCCATCTTAATATTGTCCTCCCATCTGCGCCTAGGTCTTCCTAATGGTCGTTTTACGATTGGTCTTCCAGTCAAGACTTTGAAAGCGTTTCTACTTTCTTCCATTCTAGCTACATGACCCGCCCACCTAAGCCTCCTAGACTTGACGACCCTAACAATGTTGGGTAAACCATATAAATTATGTAGTTCCTCGTTATGAAGTTTCCGCCATTCTCCATTTTCGTTCCTCTTGGGTCCGAATATTCGTCTAAGGATCTTGTTCTCAAATACTTTCAGTCTATGTTCTTCCCTCAGAGTAAGTGACCTTGTTTCGCAGCCATACAGAACAACAGGCATGATTATCGTTTTGTATATTTTAAGCTTCAAATTCCTCGACAGAATTCGCGACGACAAGAGATTTTGAACCGAATAGTAACACGAATTCCCTGCTTTTAGTCGACATTTAATTTCTTCGTGAGTATGATTTTCCTCTGTTAATATTGATCCTACTTATTTGAAATTATCCACTTTATCAAAAGTATTATTTAATATTTTAACACATCCATAATTTGCTGTACTCCGGTCCCGATGCACTTCCATGTATTTAGTTTTCTCTGCATTTACTTCTAAACCCATGTCCCTGCAAGCGTTTAATAAGATCTCTGCATTTATTTCTATTGTTCTCCTATCATCACTTATTAAATTTACTTCATCAGCATATGCCATAACCTGGTGAATACTGTTCAACTCTGGGCCCTGGTTGCTATCTTTGATTTTCCTTATAGCGTATTCCAGAACGAAGTTAAATAATAATGACGACAACGCATCTCCTTGTTTCAGGCCATTTTCGACGTGAAAGCTCGTGGACAAAAATTTTCCTACCCGGACTTTACTTTGGGATTCATTTAAACATATCTTAATTAATCTAATTAGCTTTCTCGGTATTCCAAGTTCTGTAAGAACAATATATATATAAACCATATTATTCAAATGACAGCTGAATGCAAAATCTCTTTCTAATTTTAATCTTCATCTCTTATGTAGCTGTGTGATTGTGGACTGTAGTTGATCTATCTGGTGGTGATACGTGGGTCTCAGAACAAAACCCAAGAAAATGAGAAATAGGTTCCTTCTCATATAAATTCGTTTCAGCTTCAATTTAATAATCAAAGTAAAGATTGTAAAACTTAGAATTTCAGATCTTTTATTTTTCATAATATTTCATAACATTTCATTACATATATTACAAATTCTGAAGTAGAAAGAGAAAGGCTTTAGAAGAAAATGTATTAAATACCCTGTTATCAACTTCAATTTCAGTATACATTCCATTGTACACCTCTTTTTCTTATTTCTATTTTATTATTATTATTATTATTATTATTATTATTATTATTATTATTATTATTGGAATTAGGTTTACCAAAGCTTCTTTACATATTTACCCTGTCTCTACGTCTATTCGTGAAGGGGGGGGGAGGCAAAAAATCTCAAGAACTGCGTGATGGATCACCATTAATTTTGGCCAAGATATGTCCTTAGTAGCAGAGACAACTTGCAAACAGCTTGCTCTAAGCTTGAATTGCAAGTCGGTCAAGCTTGCATCCAGCTTGATTGGAAAACGTGCAAGCAAACCGTAAGCTAGATTCTAGTAACGAAGTTACATGGGGACAACCTTGTATTCAATGTTCCATTTAAGCTTAACGCAAGCGTTTTACAAGTCAAGTCAAGTCAATAGCCAATCAACGGCCAGTGATGCTATGACGATCTGCGAAGGATCTAAAGCATCACTTGCAAGTACAACAAAAGTCAGATTCTATGAAAACGTGCATTTCAACTGCAAGTGTAGAAAGCCAAAAGCCAATCACGCACCAGCTGGCCGAAAGCTTTCTTGCTACTAAGGGTGATAAAAATCGAGATCGGTGATGGGAGTGATTCATATACCGGACGCGGAAGAAATGAACCATTTCCACTTTTAACATTGATCACGATAGAGCAAACACGGTAATAGGTAATGACAGGCAGATCCTTGTAATCGATTAAACGTTTCAAGGTTAAGTGTCTCATGAGCGACGACTATTACGTGTGAATATTCGAACTAGAAGAGTAGACGTCATTAATCTATTATCAAATCCTGAAGGAACACTGGACAGCTGATATTTTCATTGTTTCCGATTCATCGGATCTGTTTGGATCACCGAGTCACCGAGTCAGACCTGGTCCAGAAGCGACGCCGAGATCCAATGACTCCGCCAAAAGTCGTAACTCAAGTTACCCAGAATGACTTGTGACTCGTTTCATCCCTGGTAAGATTTACTTACATCGTATATATTTTTGTTAGACCCTATTAAACCAATCGCGGGTTCCGGCGGCTCAGTGGTAGAGCGTTCACTTCTGATGCATGGGGTACTGGTTCGCACCAAATGAACTTTGTGGTGGACAAACACCATGTGCATGTGTTTTCTCGGGGTTTTCCCGTTTCCTCCCACCTTATCACCACCGTTTGCTTTAGCCTAGCCAGGATAATCGTGGGATGTAAAACTCAAAGATTTCCTATTAACAAATGATATATTCATGTATCATTATTATGTATACCTAATTAAGATATCTATTCATTATTGTGAAGAAATGCCTAGAGATAACAAAGAATTCGGAGCACAAAAATGTGTCTTTTCATGCGAAACCATCGTACTCACAGCATAAAAAAAAGCTGTATGAAAACTGAAACGAATTAAGCTATTGTTCATGGAAATACGAGTAGAAAACGCTGTCTTCTTATTAGCCGTGATAACTAACGAGGGTCTTCGTCGTCAACTTTTGTCGCCAGATGACGTTGAAAGCGCGAAGGGGTTAATGTGAGAAGGAGACGTCACGTGGTCTTCTGGCGCCTCTACAGCAATGGATGACTCTGAAAATCGGCTCCGGTGTCGGAGCGGAAGTAACTCTATCCATTGGCCGGAAACGCGGGAATCGCCTCTCAAGCCAACTTCTCTACAACGCCTTTTTCGTCTTCTGCAAAACTCACCCACCCACCCCACTCTGCTGGTTTAGCCCCATCCTTCTCTCTCTCTCTCTAAGCTACTAGTTGCTACTTCTCTGTCTGAGTTTCGACACCAGCTAAAGTTACTACTTCGCAACGAGAAGAAGAAGGAGAAAAGAGCATTGGATAGCTTTATGTTTCCGAAAGCAAGTTTGCTTTCTAAAATGTTCAACACAAGTGTTGCTAACTACTAAATTCAATTACTACGATTTATTATTTTATACAAAAAGAAAATATATTGTCGTGCATAAATCAGTGCAGTTTCTTAAAATCGAAAATCTAGAAGTACTATTAATAACAACAGGAGAATCAATTGAACAAGAGAAAGGAAAAAAAAAAAGGTTGATCTTCTTTCTTAGTTTGATGGAGTATTCTACCTTCTATTTTACGAGAACTTGGAAATATTTATCACATAAGAAGTATGGCTTTTTCATAGAAGTATGTCTGTTACCTTCTAAATAAACGTAAAAGTGCCGTATAGTACAGGTCACATTTCTTAAATTCTCGAAACATGTCCAAAAAGAAATATTTCCTACTTTAGAATTAACCGAACTACTCTTAATTTCACTACCCACGGAAAGAGACGAGATAGTTCTTCCAATAGAAAAGGATAGTTATGTTTTCCACTTTGACGAGTTAGACGACATCTTTACGAGACGCTACAGAGTTCTCACAATAGAAAAAAAAATACAGTTTCTAAGACGAGACACCACTTTGACGGCTCCTTTACGAGACGCTACAGATTTCTTTCAATAGAAACAGATGCACACTCAGAAACGAGACATTACTTTGACGACACCTTTACGAGACGCTACAGAGTTCTTCCAGTAGAAACAGATGCACACACAGAAACGAGACATTACTTTGATGACTCCTTTACGAGACGCTACAGAGTTCTTCCAGTAGAAACAGATGCACACTCAGATACGAGACATTACTTTGACGACACCTTTACGAGACGCTACAGAGTTCTTCCAGTAGAAACAGATGCACACTCAGAAACGAGACATTACTTTGACGACACCTTTACGAGACGCTACAGAGTTCTTCCAGTAGAAACAGATGCACACTCAGAAACGAGACATTACTTTGACGACACCTTTACGAGACGCTACAGAGTTCTTCCAGTAGAAACAGATGCACACTCAGAAACGAGACATTACTTTGACGACACCTTTACGAGACGCTACAGAGTTCTCTCAATTGAAACAGATGCACTTTCAGAGAGAGTTTTCACTTTGACATCTTTTCGAGACGAGACGTTCTCCCAATATAAACTGACAAACTTTTCGAGACAAGACATCGCTTTGAGACAAGACAGCTTTAACTTCAACAGAACTGACTTATAGGACCATCATCCATATACATATATAAGCACGAATCTACTGTTTGAGACGGGTGCTTCAGTAGGAATCGAACTCAAGTATTTCCTACGTAGAGCAACAATGTTAGTGATTTTGCCATAAGCGCGGTAAGGCGTTCAGGCAATTGTAGACTAAGGGCTGAAACGAACGACATAATCCCGACACACTCCTACAAGAACGGAAGCTTTAATACAATCATTTGGTACAGCAGGTTGGATACCCTTAAGAAAACAGTGCCCTTAAGAAAAGTGGAAAAGAACATGAAAGCTGAAATAGCTGACGGGATATTATATATTGACAAATCCATAGAAAGATAACATATATGTTGCTTTTACTTCACCAGACACAAAGTCGGAACGTTCGCCATATATATATATATATATATATAAAAGACAGGAGGGGAATTGCAGGCTTCGACTGAAGTGTCTAAAATGCTTCGAGGGGTAAAAGTTTGTGAACAGGGGTCATGTTGGTATAAATATACAGGGTGAGCACAAAAAATCCACTGATTTGAAAAGTCTATAACTTTAACACCAAAAGCAGTATTCTGCTCAAAGTTTCGCAGAAGATAATTATCTTTAAAAGTTTTTGGTGGTGTTGACAGATATTAGAGAAATACGATGAGCCCGCCATTTGTTACGTTGGGACCATCAAGACGATAACCCAGCTCTAGCCAAATCGTGTGAAGCCTAACCGATGTAACAGAGTTTATAGCTATACTACTGCGTTCCTGAAGATCTGGTAGACCTAATCTATGTTCTTACACTATTCAGAACCGTGGATGATCTTCAGGAACCCATCCATTACATCGGTTGCACTTTACACGATTTGTTGTAGAGCTGAATTATCGTCTCGGTGGTTCCCACGTAACAGATGGCGCGCCCACCATATGTTTTTAATTTTAACCAACATCATCAAAAACTTTTTAATTGGAACTACTCTGAACATTTGAGTAGAATAGTGCTTTTGGTATTAAAGTTCCAAATCAATTACTGTTTGTGTGCTCATATTCTCGTAGTTTCAGTAGAGAAAAGAGTATCAGTGTCACGGATACACCACTGAAATCTATTTTGTATTGCTTGATTTTCTCAATCTGTATTGCAATCGGAAAAGGAAAAGTATTTCCACCACTTCTGGCTCAAGTAAAGAAATTGAGATTGAATAAATTCTTGGACGCTTAGTTGATGCAGAAAATCTCGCTATCTATTACCGTCTTTACTCAATAGAGATCAATGTTAAAGCCGGAAGTGTTTATTTACTTCCGGCCTCTTCCAATTTGAGCACAGAGCTAAAGAAAAAAGATGGTACCTATTCTTAGAACGCTAAATCGATAAACAAATTGTTATTGTTATTTCTTATTCTTTATGATCTATGTGGATCAGTATTAAAACCGAAGTAGTGGTGGGTTCTTTTCTACCATTTCTTTAATACACAGTACCATTTCTTTAATACACAGGGTGAATATGAAGTGGATTCTTTGGATATTTCATCGATTACTTCACCGATACTTCTCGTTATCTATTACTATTTTTGCTCTATAAATAGATAGGGGTGCATCCACTATATTGTTTATTTTGAAACATGAAACATGAAGGAACGTCTCTTTCATTGTAAGTTTTATAGATCAGTGAAAAATATAACCACTGTAAGTTCCATATGTAACACATTTCTTTGGCGCCCACCGGAAACAAATTATGCTAGAAATGCTAGCGGAAGTACATCGTCCTTGGTCCTTCAAGATACTATATTGAAATATTTTCTTTGTGGGAATCAGTAGAGTCAAAGATACACAGGTTTTCAATTTCCTCACCTGTTCTATTACAAATGTATTAAATGTTTATGCGAACTATGTACAGTGACTTTACAGCAAATGAGTGTTTCTCTGAAGATCGTTGTGGGAGTTGATAAATGTCCGAGAGACTCTCTAGCCCACAGCAGCCGGGGCAAGGACTCTCAGCCCACAGCAGCCGAGCAGGTGCAAGGATAAAGCCCACAACAGCTGGAGAGAGTAAAAGTGCTCTCTAGCCCACAATAGCTGGAGAAGATAGGTGAGTTGATCACTCCCAACGCAGAGACTGATTCCGTCGGAGGTCCTGCGGCCTCATTTATATCCTCTTCATAGCTAGTGGTGGCGTTAGTGTTCCTCCTCAGTCACGTGTCGATATTAAGGTAACGAGGTGTCATCTGCTTCTGTTGTTGTTTATTTCATACACATGGAACTGCTGATCATGTGGAGGGAATATTACGATATCAATATGTTACACATTTCTTTGGAACCCATTAGAAACAAGTGATTCCGGACATGTCATGTTTGACCCATCCGCTGTAAGTTCCATATGTAGCACATTTCTTTGGATCTCCCGGAAACAATAGTTCTGGAAGTACTGGAGAAGTACGCCATGCTTGACGCATCCATATTAAATTCCACATTTCTCACTGAAGCTCACCGGAAACAAATGATACCGAAAATGCGTAATATTTCATCTACCCTTTCGGTTGATCTGTGCACTTGAATATATCACTTAGAAATAAAAAGATCTTTCAGAAATCACTTTAGTATTCATTTCCATTAATTTGTTAATCATTTTACAAGATACCAGAAGCGAAGTTAACTTGTTAATTTCGTTTTAAACAAACTCATTTATCAAATACAATTTTTGATTGTTAATTTGTAATTATCTTATTCCGCATTAAGTTTTCCACTTTCCCTTTCACTAATTAAAAGGACTTTTCTTGGTCCAAAAAGATTATGAAGAAAATGTAAAAAAAAAAAAAAAAAAAAAAAGATAATCTGCCAGACATTGTTAACTGTTTTAACGTCAGAGCTTTCAAATAGTCACAGAAAATGTCTCTTCATTGTTGCAAAAGTTAGATTGTCAATTAATCTCTTTGAACAAAGGAAAAGACAATTATTAATTGTTCTTGACATCCGAAGGAGGAAAAGACTTTTGGGATAAATGGTTTTCTGTATCTCTCTTTCATACCCACCCCCTCTTTCCTTCCGACACCATTTTGTTGTCTTTCTGGAGATGATTGTTGTATCAGAGAGAGAGAGAGTCTGGTTAGTTACTGTTCCATCTATTGTTATATTGTATTACTTGTGTTGTTAAAACAGAATTAACTGCAACACAATGCGATAAAATACGTCATAACGAAAAATTTTACTTTTCTTTTATGTTAACACTGACATTTAAGGATAATTAAATTATGATAATAAACTAGGGTTTGATGAAAGTAACAATCATATCTTTGTCTGAATTAATATCTGGTAAATTTCGTGTTTATTTTCAAGTCAATTTTCAGTGTACTCTGGTGAGGGAGAAAAAAAATCAGTGACTAAAAGAAAGGAGACAATGATAAGCACAACAATTGAAGGGGAAGAAGAAGTAGAACAGAAAACCGCTTTATGTTATCTAGATAGATTTCTAAAAGCTGTACTCGAAAGGCCGTTTATGTTATCTAGATACATTTTTTAAAAGCTGTACACAAAAATCCGGTTTATGTTATTTAGATAGATTTTTTTTAAAAAGGAGCTATAAACGAAAAACCGGTTTATATTATCTAGATAGATTTTTTAAAAGCTGTTAAAAATGGTTTATGTTATCTAGATAAATTTCTGAAAGCTGTACACAAAAGGCCGTTTATCTTATCTAGATACATTTTTTAAAAGCTGTACACAAAAATCCGGTTTATGTTATTTAGATAGATTTTTTAAAAAGGAGCTATAAACGAAAAACCGGTTTATATTATCAAGACCTTAGATAGATTTTTTAAAAGCTGTTAAAAATGATTTATGTTATCTAGATAGATTTTTTAAAAGCTTTATACAATAAACCAGTTTGTTAGCTAAATATTTTTTTAAAAGCTGTACACAAAAAAACCTGTTTATGTTACCACGATAGATTTTTAAAAGCTCTATAAGAAACCGGTTTATAATATTTAGATAGATTTTTTAAAAGCTAGACACGAAAAGCCGGTTTATGTTATCTAGATAGAATTTTTAAAAGCTGTTAAAACGGTTTATGTTATCTAGATAGATTTTTTTGAAAACTGTACACAATAAAGTAGTTTATGTTAACTAGATATTTTTTTAAAAGTTGTACACAAAAAACAGGATAGATTTTTAAAAGCTGCACACAAAAGCAGGTTTATGTTATCTAGATAGATTTTTAAAAGCTGTGCGCAATAAATCGGTTTATGTTATCTAAATAGATTTTTTAGAAACTGCATACAAGAAACCAGTTTATGTTATCTAGGTAGATTTTCTTAAGAGCCGCACACAAAAAATTGGTTTATGTTATCAAGATAGATTTTAAAAGCTGTACATAATAAACCGGTTTATGTTATCTAGATAGATTTTTTTGAAAACTGTACACAATAAAGTAGTTTATGTTAACTAGATAGTTTTTTAAAAGTTGTACACAAAAAACAGGATAAATTTTTAAAAGCTGCACACAAAAGCAGGTTTATGTTATCTAGATAGATTTTTAAAAGCTGTGCGCAATAAATCGGTTTATGTTATCTAAATAGATTTTTTAGAAACTGCATACAAGAAACCAGTTTATGTTAACTAGGTAGATTTTCTTAAGAGCCGCACACACAAAATATGTTTATGTTATCTAGATAGATTTTTAAAAGCTGTACACAATAAACCGGTTTATGTTATCTAGACAGATTTTTCAAAAGCTGTATACAAAAAGCCGGTTTATGTTATCTAGATCGATTTTTTAAAAAGTTGTTCACAAAAACCGATTTATGTTATCCAGATATATCTTTTTTTTAAAAAAACAGTTGTACAATGTAAATAAGAAATAGAATAAAAAATATGAACTGCAAAAAGAAGCTTGGTGTTGAAAAAGTAAGCTGGTGTTAAAAGTTGTTTTAAAGCGTTTAACAGCTAAGAAAGTGTTAAAATAAAACTACGGTAAATGTAGTAAAATGTCCTTTTCTGTAATGTAATATATAAAATCCTAAATTACAGTTTTGAAAATCTACACTGAGAAAAATCCGTTATCCGGACATCGGTACATTGTACAAATATACGGAATACTTATGTTTACTACGGAAATCTGTAGGGAGCATACGTTATTCAAATGCTACATACGTACTGCTCTTTTCCCGCCTAGATGTTACATCATGCCGTTGTAGGATGTCTGATATCTAATAGTCTTATGTATATTACATACGTTTGTTACATACGTCAGCCATGTGTTATACACGTCCATCTGTATGTGAGATTCTGACCACCTATATACATTTGTTTGTTTCATACGGAAAGCATGTACAGACACAACACTTATACGGAAAGTATTATAAAACATATGCTTTCAGTTATAATTCTGCTCCAGGATGTAATGTCTAAAAGCTACAGAATTTACGCAAGTAACCTACGTTTTTACGAACGCCACATACGTTTTTTCTCTGTGTATAAAGTTCTAAAAATGCGTTTTTAAATTCCTTATTAAACTTTTTTAAAACCTAAAAAAATTCAAAGCCTAGTCATTATTTTTTCAATGATTTGGTTACCAATGGCCTACATTTTAACCATTAATTTACTCCTGTAAGATAAGTACAAATATTGAAAAAAAAAATCGATTTTAAATATCACAGCAGAGTATTATCTTTTAAATGATCTCCATTTTGTATTGTCCGAAAGATCAGTAAATCTGCCGCTACAAATAGATATAGTTTTATAATTGACTTCAATTTTGAAGAAGAATCCACATTGGGAACGGGGATTATGTTCTCAGGCACACCACTTAATGAAATCCACTTCTCTCCGGCGCCGTTCTCCGATACCCTCTCTCACACACTCACATATTGTGAGTATGTATATGTAAAAAAAACCTCACCCTTCTCTCTGATTTACTTCCCACCCACCCTCTTTGAACTTTTATCCTTTCATATTCCCCCTGTGTATACCACCTCTTCATAGGCGATGAGTAACCATCAAAATCTGTAATACCATTGTTAGATATCTGTGTGGGAAGGACAATCAAAAGAAGCGACTCTCTCCGCTAACTTCTGCTCCGATGCATTCGCTTAATTCTTTTGTTCCTATCTCCCCCTCCCTCCCCTTCCCAATCGTATCTTCGTCCCAATCATGCGATAATCTCTTCTAGAAGACCCGGAACATTTACTATTAAGCAGCAGTATATTGCGTGCTGTTTTAAAACTAACTTTAGAGTTGGGTTTTCTCCACGAACTTAGGATATGCTGGACCTGAGGAGGGTTCAGAGCAGAGATGGCATACGCCAATGAAAACGTGACTCTTGATCAACTGACCCACGGTCCACCGTGACCCACTCTGACCTACGACCCATCATGATCTACTCTGACCTACCAAAGCCCGACATCATCAACTCTGACTCATGATCCACACCTCCTCTCCACTGACTACACTGAGAAAGAAAAAAAATCGTATGTGGCATACGTAACAACGTAGGTTACATGTGTAATTGCTATAGTTTCTGGACTTAACGTACAGCAAACGTATAACTGAAAAAAAGTATATTTTATAGGTACTTTCCTTATAAGTGTTCCGAATAAACATACTTTCCGTACAGATGAAAGAACTGTATAGAGGTGGTCAGGATCTCACATACAAATGGACGTATGTAACATACGTATACCTATGTAACATCCAGAAAACTATTAAATGTCAGACATCCTGCAACAGCATGACGTAACATCTAAGGGCAGTACATGTGTAGAATATGGATAACGTAAGCTCTGTACTGATTTCTGTAGTAAACATAGGGAGACTGTATATTTGTACAATATACCGCTGTACGGATAACAGATTTTTCTCAGTGTAAAAAGCTAACACTTGTAATAAAGCAAGGCTGTGAAATTATCACTAATCGGAGTTGGAATTTTTACGGTCAATCGCTCAAGCACCGCTCTGTTATAAAACTGGTGAATATGACCTTAGCGATATAAAATGGTAGAATGGTTGTCATAGGCCATATTACAATGAATTATCATACATAATTATTTCCTTGTTGAATTACAGATACTTTTCAGTGGAAATATACTGAAGTCTGAAAGTCTCAAATCAAGGTAAAATAAGCCAACGTTAAAAAAAAAAAAGTAAAATTCGACCGTGTCTAGAAAAGCAAGTAGTAAGTCCTATCGCTATTATTACAATTACAAATATCAATATCCAAAATTGCGAGAATGAAGTTCTTTTTTCATTTAGATACACTTATGTGAGGTAAGTAAATAGAAACGAAAAAAAGGGAACAGAATAGAGGCTTTGAAACTAAAAAGTAGGCAAATTCACCACTGTTCAGAAGATGGTGTCTGCAATTCAGTGAGCAGAGTGGTAGTAGTGGTAGGTCGTAGTGGGCCACAATGGGTCAATGGTGGGTGATAGGTTACAGTGGATCACGCCGTGTTGACCCACGACCCATTCACAAATCTTGATCCACTTGACATATGACCCACTGACCCACTTGACGGGGTTGACCCATATGCTTTAGTGAAATTCACGTGCTTTCATTTCCTCAAAACAATTTTTCAAAGTTTTACAAGAATAAGAAATTGGGAGGAATGTGTGGAAGAAAATTAAAGTGGACGAACAAAAGTATTTATGCGTAAGAGAGGAGATTAAGTCATGTTAATAAGTGCCTAAGGCCTCAAGATAACTAAATCCACTGCTGATTAAGATTTGTTGGTTTCAAACAGCAAAATCTACATTTAACAATTCCCTTATTGTGATTTGCAGCAACTGAGCAGGATAGAATTACCTATGAGCAGTAACGACGCCTGCTTTTAATCTCCTGGGTGGGGAGCCAATGGAAAAACAGGAAATGAAATATTTCAGTTTAACGTTCCACGATTATGTTCTTTAGGCTAAGGGAGACGGATGATTAAGACAAGTGAATGGTAATGGTAGAATTGGTGGAATGAGAAGGCGGGAGAAAAAACACGGGAGTACCCTCAGAAAACACAAGGACATGATGTTGTCCACCACAAAGTTACTTGACCGGGGACTGGAACTAGGGGCCCCACACACCAGAGGCAAGCGCTTTACTACTGATCCATCTTGCCCGCTAGTATCTGCAGTCAATGGCGCCCGAAGAAAATTTTCTAGGGGGCCCATCTCCATGGTTGCTATTACGTCTGGTATTTCTGGTATTTAATATACGTCGTTTGCTATATTACACATACATTTTCGTAAGCCAGGGCCCCTCCTTGCCTCCCCCTTCAGGCGCCAATGCCTGCAGTTCAAATTGTTTAGCCATGCCAAAGAGAACATTTTCACTATTGTAGCTTCAAGAAGAACTCTAACATTATACTTTCTGGTAGTGATGTTTTGCTCGAGAATGATCCAGATCTTCTCAATGGTTCTTTTGAATGAGAGAATAAACTGTGGCTCATTAGAAATCAATGTTGCCAAAACGTCGACAGAAAAGTCACTAAGTGAGAGACGAAAATAATCCAATTTTAGGCGAAGAATACCTAAGAATTATTATTATTATTATTATTATTATTATTATTATTATTATTATTATTATTATTATTATTATTATTATTATTATTATTATTATTATTATTAGAGCTTTCTCGTGGCTAAGCGATTAGTGTACGCGCGTTTGGTATGGGAAACCCGGGTTCGGTTCCTGGCTGAAGCTCAAGTGGTTCGGATCTTAGGATAAGCTGAAAGCGACGCTAAACTCCAAAAGAAACAAATCAAATCAAACTACAGATACTATAGGCTATTATCATTATTAAACACAAACACTCAATATGCTCTGGTCACGCTTTTGTCTAAGGGACTCAACCAATCCTTGAATTTGAATATTTTTCATTGTTTCTTGTATCCCTATTCATATTTTTGAAGCAGTGGCGTGTCAT
This sequence comes from Thermobia domestica, assembly GCF_964235325.1. Taxonomy (NCBI): domain Eukaryota; kingdom Metazoa; phylum Arthropoda; class Insecta; order Zygentoma; family Lepismatidae; genus Thermobia; species Thermobia domestica. The sequence continues at coordinate 51,151,740 of NC_137467.1, forward strand.
TTTAGGTTTTGAATAGACATAGCTTCCTTTGATTAAATGAAACAAACATACAAACAAACAAAAAGATAAGTTTACAGGACAAAATTCGCTGGATTTGTAAGTCGCTAAATTGTCATTTAAAGATCACACACACAAAAAAGTCTGCAATCCGAAACATGATTTCTTTGTCGCTATCTTGGAAGTAGAATCATCTAGATTTAGCAAATTTTCCCCCCAAATTGGCAACACTGCTAAAAATGCGTGACGGTTTTGGTAGCCTAAAAAAATTAATGAACTATCTATTAATCAAACTCATCAATTAAATAAATGTAAATCTAATAATTAACGTAGAATAGTTACTTTTAATTGCCAAATAAGCCAATGTATTGCATGCATTTTTACAAATCTGTTTGACAACGGGCGTACTGTAGGCCTATTTACGGTGGAAAAATCTGGCCACCCTTTACATTTGTCTAGTTTTAGTCTTTTTTTTTTTTTTTTTTTGCTTTTCTTTGGTAGTACATCAGAGAAAAGCGTGAAATGAATAAGTCTACGTAAGAGATGAAACAGATTTTTTATTTAAATTTCCAGAAGAAAATAGACACGCTTAGAATACGTCCTTGCATAACAACGAGCCGATCGTATTTAACGGCGGTTAACACGTGCCTGACACACTTTTGTTCTTTTTACATCTTTGTTGCATTCAGTGACAGAATAAAGTATCTTGAAAAATCAAACTAATTGCATCCTAAAACACTAGGACCCTGAACGTGACGGAATAGAGTGTGAAAGGCTTATAAATATTGAATTTTATTTTCTAATTTACATGGTGCTTTTATAATCTCCTTGAATTGGAATATAGATTTGTTTTCATAAAGATTATGGTATCCATGGGCTCCCACAGAAGGGGGAAGAGGGGGCAATTGCCCCTCCCTAGATCTTCGAAAAAGGTTAACATTTATAGATTCTTCTGGTGACAATAGTATACTTTTAAAATCAACATTCACTGTATGATTAGAGTAACAAAATTTAGTCAAGCCCATCCCCAAGATTTTAATCTATTTCTCTCCCCCATGTGATGTTTCATAGTTTTTCAGTAATAGACCCTAATTATATTCAGCCTGATGCTGAATGCAATGCTAAGTATTTTGAATGATAGTATCCGTCAGTTGAGTTGAAAAGATAATTTCGCTCTTTGTTGTTTCTTTTGCTGACGTGGTGCTGATAGCAATGAAGTTTTGTTTTGTTCGGTTTCACTCTAGCAATTGTGTGTGTATGTCTTGCCCCCCCCCCCTGGAAAATATCCTGCGGGAGCCCATGATGGTACCAACAACAAATAACCATTAAAAAATTTCTTAAACTTCAGATTTTGAAGGCGATGTGCAGCTTTTCAACACCATACCTCCGCCTGAAACACCGTAGCCGTCCGAAAATTACAATCGTCTCTGGAATCTCAAATTTAGTGCTTTCTAGGAACAATCTGTTGAGCCTGCCTCTTCTCTAATAGATGTCTCGTGTAAGTGATGTTTTTTTTTTTTTCTAGGGTTTCCTATGAAACAATAAATGAGGCTGTTTCCTTTCAAACAGATGTGGTGTAAGTGAAGTCATACCTCTAGAGTTGCCTGCGAGACAAGTGTTGAGACTGTCTGAGACAAGTGTTGAGATTTTCTGAGACAAATTGCAAGCTAAGAGTATTCGTTTGGAATTCTGAATGACATTTTAGCTCATACGCATTGAGTGTTCCAGCATACATTCCTGTTTCAATATCCAACATGTCCAAAATTTACACGGCGTTACATCTGGAGACTTTGCGAACCAAGGAATGTTTCTCCTGCGACCAATCTATTATCTCTCACTAAATTGTAATATGCTTGATTAGTTCAAGTTTTGTGTCTTGTCTTTGCACAGAGGCTATGTTCAAGGGCGCCGATCCTGGGAGAGGCCGAGGTGGGCCGAGAGCCCAACCCAAAACTCATGTGGGCTCCCTTATTGTATTTGTAAATTTACAATATTTGTCATAATTTGAATGCAATTTGTCTTAAAATTCTCATATATGCTTTCGGCATCTGAATGCCCCCACCCCCTAACTCTCATAGAAATCGGCGCCCTTGGTTATATCACTGGAAATCTAGGTCGGGATCACGCAGTAACCATTCGACCAATGATGAGAGCTAACAATTTTTCGAATAATCGTTCGAATATTCGAATAACTATATAAAGAATTCGAACAATTTTAACGGAACTCGTGGAAATATCTCACATGGGACAAACGACCTCCAATACTGGAACAACACTTACTGTTCTTCTCCTTTTGTATAAAATCCTAACAAAGTTCGAACCCAGGCCTGTAGCCAGGGAGCGGCTAGATTGGACGGTGAACCCCGCCCCGAATTATTTTCTATCCCCTCTGAAATAGAATATTGTAGAGAATGATCAAATTGACTCAAAATTAACTATAAGATTCTTCTTCCATGATGGTTCAGTGATAGAATGTTCACTTCTGATTCGTGGGGTCCCTGGCTTGATCCCAATCCGTTCCCAGTGTTCTGAGAAGAATAAATACATTATTGATATACACGGAATACGTATGCTTTCTACGTAGAGAATCCTAAAGTACTCATTCAACAATTTTTATAGAGGCAGTTTGGCTACGGGCATATAATTTCAAGTACCTCTATCAAAATTGTTGCGGAAGCTCCACAGTATTCTGAAGCATGGATATTTGGATACGGCATATACTAGTTCCTAAGTGAAGTCTTGACCTGACTACGATAGGTCCCATAGTATTGGAGCTATGGACCTTTAAAGTTCATTTTTTTATATTTTCGGCAGCCTATAACGCCGAAAGGAAGCATTTGTGGATTCAGGTTGGTCTATAGTTTTTGTCTTATCTTGGTGTGAGGAATCAGCTCCCAAAACGCTGTCGGTGTTGTTTTGAAACACCCTATATATATATATATATATATATATATATATATATATATATATATATATATATATATATATATATATATATATATATATATATATATATATATATATATATATATATACTTTCTAATACATCATAGACCGTAACACACATCTCCATACGTTGAGTACAGCGATCTTTTAGATATAGGATATTCCAGTGCTTTCTGCGAAAAATCTACTACTATTTGGGATATATGCAGCTAGTATTAAGGCAAAATCTCTGTACCGTAATATTGAAGTCAAACTTAAAGGAAGAGAAAAATAAAAATAAGAATGTAGAGGAAAGACGTAAGGAAAGAGGGGGAAAAGGAATGGGATAGGAGTATAACAAAGAACGGATGAAAACAGAGAGAGAGAGAACAGGGCAATCTTATTGGATGCATGCAAATTTCCATAGCAACAGTGAAACAACCATGGTTCTCTCTCTCCGCCTTCTATTTCGTCTTTTAGTATCGAGATGAAAACACTATAGATTTTTCCGGTGGGTGGAAGGCAAAGGAGGAAACTTCCCACCCCCCTTCTGTGTTAGATAGGATGCCTTGTGCTAAAGGTTTTCATATTACGAGAAGGCTATCCTTATAATGCCCGAGCCACCCTCACCCTACGCCAACCCGAAAACTTAGAAATAAGAGCAAAAATAGAACTCCTCATTCTTTTCGGAACGAACAAATGAAACATCTATATATGAACGTAGAAAGGGAGAAAAGTTAAAATTAAAAAAAAATATATATAAAAAAATGAAAGTTTTCGAAGGAAGAAATATACAGGATAACATTTAATAAGAAAATAGTCTCTCTCCTTTCTTCTTTTTTTAAATTTCTTTCTTTTTTCTTTTTTTTTTTTTTTACATTTATTTTTCACTTATAAAGATGTAGGAATTTCCCCATCTACTTCTTGTTCTTAAAAGACGTTTTAATCAAATGAGATTCTTGTCCCGTTCTTGTAAGAACTGTTGGAATTTATGGAATTTTAATAACTCACAATCTTCTGAGTTTTTCTATCTTTTTTCACCATTTGTTATACGTACACCAAAGCTCCAATTAGAATATTATAATTAATGCGCTAAGTGAACGCGTTATATAAAATACTAATATAATTATGAATACAAAGCGTACATGCTAACAAAACAAGCATACAAACACGCCAAAATATAACGTTTTAGTAATATAACAATATCTTCATAAGAGTCAAGAAAATATTGCTACAATATTGAAACGTTACACTGTATACCTGTAAGGGACATTTCAGGGTTTTAACCTCCCTCCTCCCTTGAGTAAGATATGGACAAATAAATAATTACGATACTAAGATAAACTGCACTTAGGAGCTTGAACTGCACCTCTGCGTACGCCACTGCTATATGTTGATTTCTAGACTTCCAAACTGTGCTAGGTGAAGTATACAAACTCTATGCTTTATAGAACGATTATGTTTGATAGTCCGTCAATCGACAGGCATTAGATTTTTTTTTTCATGGGTTCTACGTTCTAAGAACAAATTATATTTTTTTTTCCTAATCCTGTAATCACACCGGAAGTGACAGAAGTAAATCATTCTGGTTTCAATGATGACCACTATAGAATACAAACGTAATAGATAGAAAGATGCGGTTCTTTGATATTAATTTCGTACCGAAATAATAGGCACCACCTATGACTTTATTTCTGAATTTCTACTACCACTTGCGGTTGCAACATTGGTCTCTATAGATTCAAAATTCAAGCATAGATTTGATTTTCATCCTTATCCATCTATTCAAACCGGAAGCGGTTTACATCAACCATTTCCGGTTTCAACGGTGATCACTACAGAATAATAGAACTGTGATAGACTGCAAAAACCAGTTTTATGAAAATGGATTCAATGTTCCAGGAATTTGCTTCAGTACCATTTTTGTCTGTCTATTACAACCGGAAGAGGTAGATCTACAACTTCCGGTTTTAATAAATAAGTCTCCCATGATTTGGAAATTTACTGTAGTTTTGATATGCAAAGCAACAAAAAACATAACTCAGATGTTTGTCAAGTGTGTGAACCTTCTTCATGATTATGTAACACATTTAAGATATTCAAAGTTTGAAGTAGTGATTTAATAGTAAATGAAAATGTTTGAGTTTTACGTCCCACGGTTATGCCAACTAGGCTAAAGGAGGCGGTGATGATGAGAAATGGATGGAATTGTAGTATGAAGAAAGTGAGAGGAAACGGAAGGACCCCTAGCTGTTTGTCCAGTACAAAGTTCACTTGGCTCGAGCTGGGATCGAACCAGAGACTTCATGCACCAGAGGTTAATATTGAATGAATATAATGTAATTGATGCGCCTGCAAGACTGGCTGCTAAGAGAGATAATTATTATATGATGCGGATCATACATCAAAAACACAATCTACGCACGCAGGAAACTAGGAAGAAGCGTTACATTCTGGCGTGAAGGGCAATTGACACCGTATTGGAAGAAATATGGCCAATAAATAAACTCTATAAAAAGTAGTGAAGAATGGGTGATTTAATATCCTGTTACTATAGGCAACCATTTCTTTGTTACTGTGCAGGTTGCATAGGAGCAAGGGAATGTTATAGATTTTAAACGGAATATTGATAGCCAACTTTGTCACTGTTATCCTTGAAGAAGTTAACGAAATAATGAAGTCGGGCGAGATAATCAGTGTAGCTATCTTTTGCAAACAATAAAAGAATCAAAAGTTCAAAAATTTGGTATTTTCCAAGAGTTACTATGTAGGGCATGGGCACTCGAAGGAGGAGCAGGGTGGGGCCCAGGCCCCCATGGCTCACGAAAATGTATCATAATATAGCAACCATGGATATAGGTCCCCTAGAAAATTTTTACGGGCGCCCCTGTTGTGGAGTAATACACGTACTAACACTAGAATCTGTTAAGCTCTACTTGCTTAATAATAATAATAATAATAATAATAATAATAATAATAATAATAATAATAATAATAATAATAATAATAATAATATATTTATAGCACAGGGATGCAAATAAGCAACAAAATTTTACTAGCCCAAGAAAAAATCTACTAGCATACATCCTAATCTTTATTGTTTGAAATTAATAATAGTGGTATTGAAAACTCGCCCGCACCGATGAACCACTCGCCCAGGGTGAGTGGTTGGTAGCATCCCTATTATAGCATAAAACATGCCATCTGTGCACAACGCTAACTTCTAATAGTACACGATCAAGCTAATAGGTGTCACTATCTGCACTACTTGCCAGTTTGATACCAATAGATGTCACTAACGTCACCAGCAATTTGCAGATTTAAAATTGTTGCGACGAATAAACGTGTCAGTTGCCACTTGAAAACTATGTGGCTTTAATTTAATTATTTCAAAACAGAACATGGGCCATAATCAAATTTAGACTTGAGCAATAACATTTGTGGTATATTGTGACCAGTAAATTACAAATTAAAGTGTAATTACTTCAATTTAATAATCTGAAAGTGATAATGTTTATAGTGAACATGCATGTGACTTAACATGACGTTCACGCATAAAGAGTATAAAGCTTGGACGTACTAAGTAAAATAGAAACATGTTCCACGAAGAGGAGAACAAAAATTGCGGTAGGTGAAGGTTTGGACAAAATTAAGAATGAAGTGATGGTAAGAATAAGTGATGATAAGACGAGTGATAGACTTCTATGATTTGGGCATGTATGAAGAAGACCATAGGAATACGCAACTTACGGAGTGGATGCTATATAATTTAATAGGAAACGAGCGCGAGGCCGGCCAAAGAAGAAGTGGGAAGAAAGATATGGATTGTCACAGTGGATATGATACAAGATGGAGGCAGATTAAGGATAGCGACCCGTAAAGCCGACCCAAGCTAACCAGGAAAAAAGGTTTAGAATAATAGAGGGTTTGTCTGTGAAGCAACGAGACTGACCGCCGTGCGGCGCTCCGATCGCCAGCAGTGCGCCTCCAGACCGGGGGATTTCTGGTGGGGGTCTAAGGTAAGCAACGCGCCAGGTGGCAGTCACGTTCGAGCTGTGACGCAGTGAGAATCAAGCGCAGTGCAAATGCTGATTTTGAGTTTTTGACACTCGGGGACAAACCGTCAACGCCGTTTCCTACAAAGAAGTCCTTGCTCGTCAGAAGCTTGCAGGTTAAAAATGTACTGTGTACTTTCTAGTTTCTGGAGAATGAGTACTGTGCCACTATAGTGTCTAGTGCTGAAATTCAGGCGTATGGTGGAAAAGCCCATTATGTCATAATGGTGTTAAGAAACACGTCTTTCTCTTCTGCATAACGCGTAAGAAAGACCAATTTGTATCCCATTCGTTTGGTTGTGTTCATCGGTTAACTATTATGGGACCCAGCGGGCACAAGTTTTTGCATCCTAACCCAATCACAACTTCATGAATATTGTTTCTTGGAATGTCCAGGAAACATTACACATTATTCTCTAATTGTCACTTACCTGTTCTAGCATGCTTAAATGCGATTGTGAAGGGCGTCAGTGACCGAAAAACACAAACCTTCTGCAAAGACACGACACTGCTTTGCCACATTTTGCTAATGCATTACGTTTACGTTCCCGTACACAATTTCTCAATGAATGCTTTGCTTGTGCCTGCAGAAATCTGATCATATTGCGAACTGCACACCTGGCGACATTCAGTATTACCACTGCAATTGCAATGCTTGCTACTCGCACATGACTGAGCGCGGCACTGACGACTCAGCTCTTAATCTTTCTCATATAGATCAAGATTACTTCCAGTGTTGCCAACTTTGGTATACATTTTCCCCCTACGTGTAAATGTATCTTTACTTCCCTGATAAGCCTCGTATATAATTCTAATTCTTGTATTATATGGTTTTGAAAGTTGTTCATCGATGAGCGGTCAGAGATGAACAATACACGTACTAACTTGAAAAATGGATAGTTAGAAAATATTGAATTCTAGTACAGTTTCAATCGTACTCTCTCCAACATTTTTCAAGTTTTATACTACACTAAAAACTGCCTCTAAGCCATTTTCAAGTCTTCCCAATAAGTTTTTTTTTTATTTAGCACAGATTGATGAAAGTGTTCTCACCTGAATTTCTTTACATACTGGGAATCACTAACGTCCTTGTGTCTACGGACGAACTAAAGTTTCGCTCCGCTCTGGGTTGGAATAGAACAAAGCTAGCTTGTCGTTTTTACTACGTAATGTAGAAGGTATTAGAAGATAATTAGTAAAAAGATGAACCACTATTTCTGATGGCACTATTCAAGTTTATCTGCGCTAAGTGGGACATATGAACATAGTGCCAAAATAATGATAATATCAACAACAACAACAAAATAAAAAGATTGTGTATTATTCTTACTAAAACACGTGTTTAATTATTCTCTAAACTTGACCCCATATTTTATTTAATCCATACGAAAAATAATGTATTCCAACACTTTACATTCTCCAAGTCCCCAGTGACTGTTCTAGGAGATAAAAACTGGGGGCCAACTAGAACCCAGAATACGTATGAAAGGTATATCATAAGTTTACTATAAACTTTCAAAAATATAAATAAAAGCTTCAACTATTTTTGTCACACAAAAACTGGGAGAGCCTAGGCTCCCAGATCCGTATATTTTTTATTCATCCTCGACCCTAGCTACAGGAGCTAAATACGCGGTTTTGATTGGTTGAAGTTATCAGTTTCTCGCCACGTAGCCTAGATATAGTAGAGATCAAGCGCTTGCTGCTGTCGATCCTTGTGACCGAGCATGCTAGCGCAACAGGCTAGTAATGACAATTGCTTTTGGCGTGCGTTCAAACCCAACACAAGGACTTTCTTATTTTTTTTTTTTTAATGTCACAACACTCCTATCATTAAAATAAGATAAAAAAATAATACTCAATTGCTCTTGTACGTAATATATAATGCATAAAAAGTTATTGGTTTATATTATGAAACAGCTGAACAAGCGAAGGGAACTAAAAGCCACACAGGGCTCGTTTTGCTCCACCTTTACGCCCATGATAATACCACGTGACATTACGTCACACTCGATTTTTCCAACTTCGAACCTCACCCCGTCCTTGTGACCAAAATGCATATTTTTTTAGGGTAGTGCTTTAAAAAATGCCTCATGTTCTTACGAAATATAACCCAAACATAATTATATCTTTATCAACACACAAATTGTCAATTTTTTTCTATTACTATAATACATAATATATGCACGCCAATGTTTGGACAATCGCAAGCTGCAACCAATCAGAAACGTGTATATCGTTCCTATGGTTAGAGTCGAGCGTAAAAAAAATATACCCCCGGCCCCGGGCTAGATCCGCCACTGCTCCTTTCCGCCTCGAAAAATAAAACGGCCTATGTTTAGCAGAAGGGGTCCAGCTTTTTTCTCTGAAAAAAAAAAATGTTACAATTTTGGTAATTTCTGTTCACATTCGGTTAGTTTAGGTTAGATTAGGTAAGTTTAGGTTAGGTTAGGTTAGTTTTGGTTAGGTTAGTTTAGTTTAGTTTATGTGATATTAGTGTAGGGCTCCCGCATAATTTTCCAAAAAAAAAAAAAATGGTAGAATTTCGCTTATTTCTACTAATATTAGCTTAGTTCAGGTTAGGTTAGATTTGGTTACGTTATATTACGTCTAAGTACTTGCATCATTCATTTCTCCTGTAAATTTTGTGTTTTTTACGTGCTTCTGGACCCCTTGTACTAAACATACTCCAATAAAACTGTAAGATCATGCAAAAAACATGTATAAAATAAGATAGTACTTACACTAGGTATATTGTCGTTGGTGCAGACGGCTTCTTGCAATAACCTATCCCGTATTTCCCAGGCGAAGATGGAAGGGCACTCTCGTTTGTACTGGGCGATTTTGGAGACAACTTCAGCGGTTGCTACTCGCGGCTTCGATCCCCCTATCGCGCGGGGTCGTATCGAACCCGTTTCGTAGTACCTACGTTCGTTATGTAGGAGAAAAAATAATTAAGAACATGATTAGAAATAAAGATGGCAGTGGCAGTGCATTAATTATTATTTACACAACGGATGCAACAGTGATTATACTATTGAAATAACATGCTGAAGACAAACTTTAAGTAAAAATACTCTTTATATAACTAAATTCGTTACCACTAGAACAATTACATTGCTACACTGTACACTTATTTAAATTCACACTACAAGATAAAATAGAAAGCTTAATGTTATTTATTTAAATGTAAGGTGATTTTCACTAATTAATTTTTCTTATCTGTTCATTATTTGATATTAGCTAATGAATGAGTGAAGACATAGCGTATTTCTGCCGTTTCTTAGGGTAGAACTTGTTTCTAATTCTAAAGATATGAATATTAAATGAACTGATAATGGTAATGTTTACGTTGACCTCAAAATTGAATTATTGAAAGTGAGAATTACATTTATTTTTTGTAGAAATTTTCTGATAGAACAACTCGAAAGAGCAAGTGAATCAGAAGCATATACCGGGTTATGCCTTCTTTACGACCTTTCAGCTGAGCTCCCCGGTGGCTAAGCGGTTAGCGTCAGCGCCTTTGGCATGAAAGATCTGGGTTCGGTTTCCGGCGGGAACTCACGTGGTTCGGATCCCACGGTAAGCTTTACATCCACGTCTCATATAGCCTTGCTACTGTAAGTAAGGCTATACTTAAATCAAATCAAATCAATATCAAACGAAATTACTTGACTAAATACTACAAATCTTTTGTCCAGTGCTGCCAACAAGGTACCATAAGATCCACCATAATTCCACCAGAAAATATCGAGATTTTAAAATTATCACATAAATCTCGCTACTGGTAAAAAAATGCAGGATCATAGTACCGATCCTTTTTGAAAATTAATTTCAGTCTAGTTGTTAAGAATTATTCATAAAAAATTTAAAATCTTCATCTTGTGAAATGTAAATTGCTTTGTAATACTAACATGATAACAGAAATCTTTCCCGCTGGTTTCAGTGGTTGGCGCATGTACCTTTGATATATGTGGTCCTCGGTTCGAGTCTCAGTAGGAAGGTACAATAAATTTAATTTTACAATCATTCACTTTCACTAATCAGCTGTCTCCCTAAGCGTAATGGGCATACCCATCGGCCATTAAATTAGAAAATTTAATTTTAATTTTTACAAAAACACTAAACAGATTTACGTATTGAACGTATTACTTTCCTTCACGAGATTGGAATAGCAAACGTGTTATAAGTTTTTTTTTTTTCATTCTTTTTTAAAGTTTTGTATTATGTTTTGTTATCATTTCTGACTTATTTTCTTATCATATAGTTAGTAGCGTCAATTGGCCGCTTCGCTGGGTTAAAAAGTGAAAAATTAGTAATATATTACTTTAATCAATTTTTACTATTACTCAATCGTTCTCTGATAGCCTATCGGTCATTTTCGATCGTTTTTATATATCATCCCCTCCCCTTCTCCAAATTGCGGGACTCAATTTGTCCCTGTCAGCATTAAGCATTTCGAAATGAGCTCAGAAAGCACCAACCAAAATCATATTTCAGTGAGTTTCTCAGGGACATCGTGAAAGCACACTCTCAGAAAACTGTATCTGTCATTAGAGACGAAAATGAAATGAAATGAAATTTTTGAGTTTTACGTCCCCCGGTTATGCAGGTTAGGCTAAAGGAGACGTTGATGATGAGTAATGAATGAAATGGTGGAATGAAGAAAGTGGGAGGAAACGGGAGAACCCCGAGGAAACCCACGCACACAGTGTTTGTCCACCACAAGGTTTACTTGGCGGAGGCTGCGATCGAACCCGGTGCCCAAAGCACCAGAGGTGAACGCTCTACCACTGAGCCACCACGGCCTCTACCATTAGAGACGAGTAAGATATACAACATATCACTATCGTTCAGGAGATCCGTGCAGTCGATAAGGTGGAAATGTTCAATTCGTGGGGTCACATGAGTTCACATTGGCCAATAAGGGTCGCCGTTTAGATATGTAACGTATTACTATCGTTCGGTAGCTACGTGTAGTCGGTAAGGTGGAAAAGATTGACTCATGGGATCTCATGAGCTTGGCATCGGTGAATAAGAATCGCAGTCGGGAGGTGAGTTGTTCTCCAAGTATATGTAATAACTTAGAAAATAGAATAATGTATTAGATTGTTACGTCAGGTGAAATACGAATCTACTACAATAATCATAAATGCTCAGGATGGTGGTTGGGTCGTGATCAACCCAAAAAAATGCCCCAGAAAACACCTCTGCCTGTGAAGTTGTTGGCGCTCTTCTGGAAGGTGTGATTTACCATTTCTCTTTCAGGCGAGGTGGAACCATTACTGTGGATCTTTATTATCCTAAACTCCATTAAGTGCAGCCGAAATGTGTCCACAGGTATCATTAATCGTAACAGATATAGTGTCCTCGGTTTTGCATGACAATATATGTCCACATGTCGCTGAAAAAAAAAAACTTTCACACTTTCAGTATGAAACATTTTCTCATCCAGCTTATTCTGCTGACGTCTCTCCCTCCCTACTATGACCTCATTTGGCATCTCAATCTCTTCTAGAGGGAAGGGGAGGAGGCACTTCCCTGATGACTTGGATAGTGTAACGTGCTGTTGAGGACTTTTTCGAAATGTAGACTCAAGACTTCTGTCGTCACGAACCCAATCGTTGGATAAGCAACGGCATAAATGTTTGCTTGCAGACGGTAACTACTTTCATTTAACAATGTATTTTTTGGGACGGGGGTTTTGGAAATAACTTACACACGGACATTCATTCACACCAACCTAATTAACTAACTAACTCTATGAACTGTGGAACTCGAAGGTTCAATGCCGCATTAGCAAAATCTCTCCATTGACTTCTGTCCATAGCCGGTTGGATCGAGTTTCTACTTTATATTCCTATTTTTTAAACATTTATCTTATTATTGTACTCCCATATGCCCGTAAATCTTTCTTATTGTCATTTCGCATTGGATTTTCCAGTTAAAATTTTGAAAGCGTTCCTACTTTCGTATATTCTGGCTACATTACCTGCCCGACTAAACATCCTAGACTTGATGACCCTTTAAAAAAAATATAAATTGTGTAGTTCCTCGTTATGAAGTTTCCGCCATTCCCCATTCCCCTTCGAGTCCAAATACTCCTCTCAGGATTTTATTCTCGTATACTTTCAGTTTACGTTCTTCCCTCAGAGTAAGCGACCACATTTCGCAACCACATAGCTCAATAGGCATGATTATCGTTTTATATATTTTAAGTTTCAAATACATCCACACAGTTTGCGAGCAAAAAAGATTGAGAGTTGAATAACAATACGAATTTTCTGGTTTTAGTCGATTTAATTTCTTCTCTGGTTTTGATCTGTTAATATTGATTCTAGATATTTGAAAGTACCCACTTTGTCCAAAGTATTATTCGATATTTTGACGCACTCATAATTAGCAGCACTGCGATTCTCATATCCTTTTAAAATGTATGGACGACTCCAAACGTGCTTTACCACGTGCAATTCTCCTTTTCCTGCAATAGCAGGCAACCCGAAAAAGCACTGAGGGAAATGGACGACTTAAAAAGTTACAAAATGATCTTACTTAACCAGTTCAAACAAGATGAATAGTGAGAAATAGATATCAGAGGAAAGCAGTTTCTTTCCTTTAAAAAAAAAAAACTGGTAAAAAAGAAGAAAAGTTACGTAATGAAAAGGTTTAATATAAAAGCCTAACAGCACAACAACAAATTCCACAAGAAGCGGAAAGAGAGACAAACACAGACAAAGGGACAACACTGGCATAGCAGGCTCGCGGGTCTCCCATGCAAGATAAAGAGATGGGACTCTAGTTCTAAACCCAATTCTTGTTATAATAATAATAATAATAATAATAATAATAATAATAATAATAATAATAATAATAATAATAATAAACCTTTACATTATGCAACATTTTTCTTTTTTTACGTTTTTTTAAAGGAAAGAAATTGCTTTCCTTTGATTTCTTACCATTCATCTTGTTTGAACTGCTCAAGTAAGATCATTTTGTAACGTCTTATGTTATCCATTTCCCTTACAATAACAAAACCGTCATTCAGACCAATTTACTTTATTCTCTTATTTGCAGTTTGCTACACTGATATATTTGTCACAAAATTGAGGTTTGGTCCAGCGTCTTTCTAGTTGTCAATCAACCCGACGACACCGTTTTTTTTTTTTTTTTTTTTTTTGCCTACTATTGTAGTAAATGGAGAATTGCAGGTGGTAATGCACATTTGGAGTCGTGTATACGGACCTCGATACTTCGAAGTGCTTCATCGTTAAAATATAATTACAGATTTGCTAAATCACAATAAATCATGTTAATTAACTTTTGCTCTCAGTTTCGATACTCTTCGTTAAATATGCGAATTCAGAAAAAATTAGTTTTTATGAAAATCTAAAGTTGTAATGACAAGAAGAGTTTTAGATGATAAACTATTTCTTAATGTTGATCGATAAAACTTCGATGAAACTTCTGTATAAGTTAAGATGAGATTTTCGTACTAAACATTGATTTTGGAACTGGTAGTATAATAGAACTATAGAGGAAAATTGTCAATGTACTCGAAATGAAGAAATAAATTTATTAGAATATAATAAAACTTAAATCTTACAAATAAAATAATGGAGTGAAGATCATATTGAAATTGTATACAAGGGTGCAGTGCAATCAAATAGTCTGTTGATCAGGCACCGCCACATAGGAGCAAATTCCTTCATGAGTGTTCTGAATGAAACGAGGAAGGAGTCCATTCAATAAAGGAGAAAATTAGGCTCTTGTCGAAACTAATTAGTAAAAATATGAAAATTTGCCAGCTGTAACATCATAGTGGAAGTATTCCCTCAAAAATCCCCAACCTTCCCCCTCTTGCTTCCCCGGCACGGCCCTAAATATGAAAAATTGCATTCCTACATTGAAATGTCAAAAGTGCCACGAGCAAAGAGATCAAATACAACTCTTACAAAAATGAAATTTCGAGTTTTGGGTCCCACGATTACAATTTCTGCTCTAAAGGAGTCGAAAGGTTAATGAAAATGAATGACAATAATATAATTGTTGGAATGGGAATGTGGGAGGAAACGGGAAAACTCCGAGAAAGCCCACGGACACGTTTATGTCCACCAAAAAGGTGTGTCCGAGAATCGAACCAAAGAACCCTTGCGCTACATTTGAGAACTCTACCACTGAACAAGCATGCCCCTACTAATCTGATGATGTGTATTCAGTTTTGAATTGACTTCTATTCAAAGGAAAACCTCCTAAGTTACGAAGAGCTCCTCGGATTCGCGTTTCAAATTTATAAATCGAGTCATTCATTTTTTAAAAAAAAAATGCGACTTTACTTACTATGTTTGCTTACTACAATTTTATATATATATATATATATATATATATATATATATATATATATATATATATATATATATATATATATATATATATATATATATATAAATTTGAAAACTCAAATGTACACTAACATATCTGTTGGAGAAATTGCTAGCGCGAGCACCTTCGGTGCACTGGGTTTCAAGTTCGATTCTCGGTGGGAGAGCACTGTAATTTGAAATCTTTGAAAATCTTTGGGCTTAACGTCCCCCCACGATTATGCCGTTTCCAGGCTAAGGGAGACGATGATTAAAGCAAGTGAATGATGATGGAAGAATTGGTAGAATGAGAGAGTGGGAGGAAACAGGAGTACACTGAGAAAACGCACGGACTTGACGTTGTCCACCACAAACTTCCTTGTCCGGAGATCGAACCAGGGACTTCATGCACCAGAGGTAAGCGCCCCACCACTGAGCCACCGTGCTCCTCACATTGAAATTTGGACGCATTACAGTGGATAGGACTCCAACTCCAACTTTAAGTGCATGTTTTTCATATTTATTCAGTGGTGACTAAATTCCAGTCAACGAATTAAAATTAAACTGAAGGGCATTTATATAAGATTTAAACTAGAATCATGTTCTATCAAAATAATAATCGTAAGTAGAAATCTAAACGTTCTTAGTTTTTGAGAAGCATAACATTTTTGAACTAAACATTATTAACATTGAAGTCTAAATATTACGTAGGAAACGTAATTGCGTCATAAAGAACAGTGAAAGAACACAAACTTGAGTGTTTTGAATATTATTATGGTAATATTACACCATTCTGAATATCGCTACTACTAGTGCTAGCACTAAAGCCGTAATAACAAAGTCAGAAACTACAATACGGCATCTTTCAATTTTTGACGATGCCTGTAGGTAAATGGGTATAAACTTCACCTAAAATTTTTGTCTCGTAATTGGAAGTGCCAGTTTTTGCCCTCTCATATTTCTCCTGACTTACATTTTCTAATGTTCGGTCAATTACTAGAGAAATGAAGATATAATATCTACAGTTAAAAATATTTTCTTTTTGAGAAACCGTATCTTATCTGTGCACCAATACAATATTTTTTTAAAAAAAAATGAGATTTGGCGGTTCTCATTCATAAGGAAAGTAACAATATATTTTCTCGTTCCGCTTTATACAACCTCATCTACTTTTCTTCATTTCTCATTAATAAGAGTTGCAAACTCATGTTTCTAAGAAAAGATACTCTCGGTGCACAGATAAGAAACAGTTTCTCAGATTTAAGAAAGTATTTTAAACAGCGTGTGTTATACAGACTCCTTCTGATTTTTTCCCTAAATTCCTCCGGACTTCCACAGTTAATATTATTTACTTATTTCTTGAAAGTAATTTGGAAAGAACTTGTCAAACGATTTTTTCACTGTAAACAATTAGCAAATATATATGAGAGGGAAGTTTAGATAGAAGTTGGCGAATTCATGTATACATTCATACTATTCTCACGCTCACCTGCTAGACAAAGGAAAATCTTTACACAATCTTAGTTTTGATGTTTGACAGCAGGCTTCGAATCCGGTAAAATAGGAAGTTCCTCAAATCGGCAATGCCCCACCTTTTCAAAAGTTAGGTGTAACAGGACTCGTATAAGCCAGTCGGAGGTTATCTTGTTTCGGTAAAAGAAATTGTTCGGAAAATTTAACACAATATTTCTGCAAGTCTAACTAACTAACTCTATTGTCAATGGAACTCGAAAATTCAATGTCACATTCACAAAATTCTCTATTGACTTTCGTCCTTAACAAACTTTATCCAGTTTCTACTTTGTATTCCAATTTCTGCGAGATTTATGTTAATATTATCCTCTGATCTGCGCCTAGGTTTTTCTAATGGACTTTTTTCCAATTGGGTGTCCATTTAAAATTTTGAAAGGGAATTCAGCTAAATAGGATATAATTGTAATACTATACAAGTAGTATTATCTATGTTTCTGCACTGCTAGAACCCATCAACTTATGTCATAGCAGCCATAGCAAATGACAGAGCTCCAGTGTACTCAAATCTCAAAAATGAAATGTAATTAATAGAGCCCGTACTATACGGAGATATTCATGGTGACTACACAGTTCGTGTGGAGTTGAATTTCTTTTAGTGTTGCAGTGCTTTCCTCGTCAATTGTTCATTTATTCTCTATCTGTCTTTGCCTCATTGCTCCGTATGTATGTTCCATGCACTGATGTTTACTATTCGCTAAACGAGATCTCTTTAAGAATCAACTCATTTTTTTTTTCTCGTCGTGCAACTAAGTAGCAGTTTATGTAATAAACACGTCCATTCCTTTAAGACTGGTAAACCGCTTTTGGTTTTTGAATTATTTTTTTTGCGGCACCATTTTACCTATTTAGCTTAATCTTTTGCCATACACTGGCATCGCATTCCCGAATATTAATATGCTTGGCTTAATCCATTTGCCTCAGTACCTAGTAAATATTTGGTAAATGTTCTCCACTACATATTGCTACTTTAACCTGTTAGCTGGGGAGTTTCCGAATCAGAAAGTTGCATCTGAATGGGGAATAAATTTGTTGAAAATACGTATTATGAAATGAAATGAAATCTTTTGAGTTTTACGTACCACGGAAAATACATTTTAATTCGTCACGACCAATACGAATCTTACTATGACGAACGCAGTCGTCAGACTGCAAATACAAGCAAAATTCTCATGACGAGTTGATTCGTCATTGGCAGTTAAGAGGTTAGTAGTTATCATCGGTTCGACATAGAAAAGCAGTTGAAGAACAGCATGAGGTAAGCATAACGTGAGTAGGAAGCCAATCTTTTATATTACTCCTCTTGCATTTCTGACCACTGCTATCCAACTACAGGTCCACGTTTATGAACAATCATTGTGCCACAGTGGATTCCTGTCCAATAAATTGACATTCCAGTAGCAACTTTGTTTGTTTCAAGTTGGTGTAGCAATATTTATGCCTAATCAAGTCAAGTGAGTATACTTGAATAACGAATATGTAGGAAAAGGAATTTATGTAGCTTTGGCGTATGTTATACGTGCTCTCATTTTCCTTATCAGAGCTATTTGTAAATATACTCAAAATAGTTATTCATTATGTTGCATATACATGATTTACAGAGAAAAAGTCTTTGTTTAAGGGTTGGATTTCTTACGCCAGCAAATTTCAAGTTGCCAATCCCCCATCTATTGACTTAGAAGCAGGCGGCTTGATACAGTACAAGAAATGAGCTCGTAATTATAACTTTTTCCATTGAGATGAATACAAGCACGGACATAAGTTGATATTCAACCATATAACACACATGGTAAATGAGTGATATGTCAGGTACCGTGTAGGTCGGAGACAGAACAATATCCATCGCTCATCGCAGAAATCTTGCATATTTGTGGTAAAAGTATCTTCCTATTATCCTGTTGAAATATGGCGTCCAGAGTTGTCTGAAGAATCTGTAAGCAGTGACAAATTCAGGGGATGAACAGGAAAAGGAAGTTCCTCATGGAGCTACGAGATTCCTCCCCATAACTTCATTGATTGGGCCCAACGTACACTACCAGTGTTTACGCATGTACTACTTTCACCCCATGTGAATTCGAAATCCTAAGGAATTCTCTGAAAATCTGTTGTGGAAATCTAAGGGTCTCATTTGATAACATTTTATCCTGACAGTTTTAGTGTGAAGACGAGTAAGATTAGGAAAATGTGTGCAGTGTCAAGGTGAAATAATGTCATAAAGTTAACAATGAGTGAAGGTTCAAGTTAAGGAAGACAAGTAATAGCATACAATGTTACCTGGCGTTCTCTGATGAATTTAATAGCTTATATTTTGTTTAAATAAACAAATTCGACACAGAGAAGAACTTTATGCGCATATCCATCACCGCTGACGCTGTTGGTACGGAAAATGATCACTCAAGTCCTCATGCTTCCCTCTGCCCTGAACCGAAATAGATCCAAAGCTACCTTGTAGTGACCATCTAACAATTGTTGTGCTTGTTTTTCGTATTTACTGTCTTTATGGCACAGTATACAATAAAATACAAGGCGCTAGGATACAATTCGTGAAATAATTTTAGTTTTTAAACTATTGTTTTTGTCTGTGTTCCTCAATATTACTGTGTCTAATAGAGCATATGAGCATGCAACAACAAGACGAGAGTGAAAGAAGTGTAGGAATATTGTGATAGTATTTCCAAGAAACAATGTCAGTTTAATTATTGTACCAATTTGACTCCGTATTCTTAAACTTTACACAAGAAACCCTAAAAATCTTGTAAAAAAATGTCAGTATTCTGTCCATTGACATCTTCCAGGGTATAATTTAACCGTGATGGTAAATTCGTAAAGAGCAAAATTTGTAATATTAACATTTAATTAATAATATATGAAAGCGTTTTGCTTATTAATAATGTAATATTTAAGTAGTGGTAATATATATATCAGTGAATAGATATTTACGTTAATTTAATTAGTAAAAGTATGATTTCACTGTTGTTTCCGATGTAGCAAACTCGCGCTAACCACGAGATCCTGGAACATTTACCGCGAAAATGCATACTGTCGAGCTACTGCTTTATTTTGCTTTGCTCACCTACTATAATACTTAGAAAATCTAGGAAAAATCTGAAGTAAGTGATTCCATAGACTCTTAAAGGAGATAAGCGCAATGCTTACCATTCTAATTGCGATTTTAAGAGTTTTTTTGAATACTTTCAATCACTTTTTTTGTGGAATTTTACACCCGATTAGGTCACTTACATGAAGATCCAATCACGTTAGGAAATTAGTTTGTGCTCTAGATGCAAAGATTATAGAATTGAAATACAATATCTTGATAAGCTAATTATTTATGTATAGCAGTTGTTTTGTGGAGAGTTCTTGGTGAAAACACTGGAATTTCATGTTTGCGAAAGAATCGTTAAATTTCTAGTACGTTTATCAAGAAATCTCATTCATTTTCTTGTTACGAGTTATTACTTAACGAAACAATTTATCAAGACGTTTCATTTACATCTTAGAACCCTTGCATCTAAAGTGCAAAATGTTTTAGTGATGTTTGTCTGACTTCTCAGCTCAAGGGCAAGTTCCAGACCACTTGTTCTAACTTACATGGATGGAGTCACTAAGTTACCCAGGTAAGGTAGGGTTGACAGTAGTTGTCCCCTGTGGTTTAAAAGAAGGAATACAGTAAACTGATATTATTGAAGTAGAGGAACAGACTGAGAATTAGATTCAGGGATATCATGGGTGGAAGAATCGTGTAATTATAGATCCGTTTCACAGATAGTCAATCCTTGTCACAAGGCTTGTACACTCGCCGATCAGATCACTGGACCACCCGCTACATTTTGAATGAAGTCTTTGGACTGACGAAAGAGTCACGAAGCACGTCAGAACCACTCGGCAGTCGGTAACAAGGGTCTCACTCAGTCAGTCAGTGTGATGCTAGTGCGTAGAATGAAGAAGACCAGCGATATATTAGATTTTGATAGGTGTCGCATTGTAATGACCAGAGGGCGTCATGCAAGGTGTTTGTGTGTTACCGTGGTTGGTATCTTCTAAAGATGTGAAAAAGGATAGTGATGCCAGCACCACACAGAAGGAATAGGGCGGCCATATCTTATTAAAATGACGGACAACGTACACTGTCGAGGTTAGTAAAATAGTCTAGGCCGCAAAACTACGTATACTGCTTTCACCACATCGATGACATGGTCAGAACCAGTCTTTTTTCAGGGGAACGGCTGCTCAAGACGTGGACAGTAGCGCAACGACAGGCTGGTAATATGTCTCTATAATGATTTGGAAAATCTTTACAAGATCATTCATTGGCCCAGTAATGTGTGTGGAGGGCACCATGACTGCTCCCAGCTATCGGCAGATTATTACTGATCATGTGCACTCATTCATGTTGACCATGTTTCTAACTGGCAATGGGTCCTTTCAGCAGGGCAACGATCTTTGTTACAAGGCTAACGTTGTATTGCAGTGCTTCGAGCATCACAGTGGTGAATTTCAATTAGTACAATTAAGCCTCAAACTGAGCCGACTTTAACCTAATTAAACACCTTTGAGACATCACTGATGTCAGATCTGATCTCCGCGCTGCGGAGTTTAAAGGAATCAAGTAACTTGTATGCAGGTGTGGTGCGAAATACCTCGAGTCACCTACCAAAGTCTCATTGCTTTCATGACGAAACGAAACCATGAACCAATCTATATATATAAAAGAGAACGTACAAATCCTTTGTCCGCTCACCACGCTAATACGGCTGAACCAATTTCTTTCATTTTTGGGGGGTTATTAGGATTTGGACCCTAGATGGTTTTTATCATATCACTTTAATTTTTAATTACCAGTGTCTTGAGATAATTGACCATTCAGGTGTCCACAAATCCTTTGTTAGTTCATCATAGGTAAAAATAAACGTATTTATATGCAACCCGCATGACCGTGTCACTCGGCGGGTTAACATAAATGACAGGCGATATAATGTTAACATTTACTGCAATCTACTATGATAGATCACTTGAAAGCGAAAAAGTAAAAATTATCTAAGTAACAAAGTTTATTGCGTTCCGGGGTGACCGCAGCGAAGCGGGGTGAACGCTGCTAGTATTGGATATTCAAGATATTAAGTAGTCGTAATGTTTTGGTTGGTGAGTATATACGGCAATGTTAATAATCCTTTTATATAAATTACTCTGTATTTTCACAGTGCTAATGAGCTAGAATGTTCACAGGAGATATTTTTCCATAACATGCTACAAAATTCATGTGAATTGGGCTGGTGAAGATGGTCACAGAATAAGTGGCTGAAATGTTCAGGAAATCTTTCAAAGACTCAATTAACAATACAAGTTTTACATGTGTCTCCTTTAAAAGTTTTAAGGCTACTAAAAATTCGTCAATTACTATATTTGAATAAACATTCCATATATGTTATTCTAAAACTATATACAGAACAAAAATAATAAAGTAAAATTTCAATCTTAGTTATTATCGAAAACCATTTAAGAGTCTTCATCCCGGCGAAATTGAAATACCGCTAATTTTACAGTAATTATGTGATATCTTCAAATAGATAAAAGATGATTGAAATATGGAACAAGAGCGCCCTAGACAATATTATTTTGCGTGAGGTACCGTTATCACAAGTCACCTAGTGGCTTTCCGTTTTCAGCTGTTTAGAAACGCGAAAATAAATGCCGATTTTCAAAATGGCTCGAAATCGAAAGCAGATAAGTGAGTCGTGATAACGGTTTCTCACGTAAAATAATATTGTCTAGGGCGCTCTTGTTCCACATTTCGATTATCTTTTATCTATTTGAAGATATCACATAATTACTGTAAAATTAGCGGTATTTTAATTTCGCTGGGATGAAGACTCTTAAGGGTGGGTTTGCATACGTTGCAACTTAGTACAATATTTACTACAAATTTTAACTACTACAATATTTACTACACACTACAAGGTCAATGTATAAGCTACCGAGAAAACAAATACAAATACCATACATAACAAAAACAATATAGTAAAATTTTCTTTCTATATACATATTTTAGACATATTGTCTTCAAACAAGACGTGCGTTATACCTTAAAAGAATATGTTGAATGAGCCTTACCTGCCTAGTATTTTAGAAACACAGCCATTGGAAACCTGAAGAATGCGGGAAATATCACAGGGTCTTGCACCGGAATGAGCCAATTCGACTATTTTCTGTCGGGTGGAATCCGGCAAGGGTCGGCCGCTGACGAACACCCCCCCTAGCTGGTTCACACCGCTGTGACCTGGGGTGAATGACCAACACAGCAAAACCACAGTTAGGGTCACTGTCTCAACTTATTTTGTTTTTACTTGTTAATTTTTTAAAATTTTAATATAAGGGAAGAGGTGGAGTGGGATAATAGAAATTTTAATTCTTCTACAACAGCCTGATTTTTTAAAAAAATAATTTCTACGTTAAACTACGTTTTTCTTTTTACAACGAATTCTCAGTGGTGTTAATTATATTTTATTTACTGTGTTATCATTTCTATTGTAATTATGAGCTGCAAAAGCCCTAAGGGTACTGGTATTGATTGTAACTTAGAAGCATTGCTAAATTCAAGTATGTGTATATTTACCAAGATACTAATCAATATCTTTTGTATGAGGTGCTTTGACTGTAAATAAATGAAGAATCGAGATGAAGAGAAATTTTTGAATAAAATTAGTTACGTTCTGTACAGGGTGTTTCAAAACAACTCCGACAACTTTTGGAAGGTGATTCCTGACACCAATATAAGACAAAAAAGTATAGATCAACCTGGTCGGGTCAGGACTGTGCTTAGGAACTAGTATGTGTCCTATCAAAAATCCATATTCAGAATCCTGTGGTAGTTAGCAACAATTTTTATAGAGGTTGTTGGTGAGTACTTCAAATTATATGCTCGTAGGCAAACTCCCTTTATAAAAATTGTGTCTTAGGATTCTCAAACATGTATTTTTGGATACCGCACATACTAGTTTCTAAGTGAAGTCTTGGCCTGACTACGGTAGGTTCCACAGTTTTGAAGCTATGAACCTTTAAAGTTCATTTCTTCATGTTTTCGGTAGCTTATAACTCCGAAATGGCGGATCTCTGCATCCAGGTTGGTCTATACTTTTTGTGTTACCTTGGTGTCAGGAATCACCTTAAAAGTGTTATTTGTGTTGTTTTGAAACATCCTATATATTTAAAACAATCAACGCGATATTTGCTTAGATGCTTCTTTCGTTTAAGAGACTGGAGCTCAATTTCCGACGCTAGCACATGTGATTCAGATAGTATATTAAGCTGTATGTAGGTGCACTTCTTACACAGCATCGGTATTGAAAAGGAACGTCAAATTTCAAAGTATCAACACCAACAACGTCAATATTTACATGTTAAAATTTAAAAAAAAAAAATCCAATCAGAATGTGAGACTCAATGTTTCGAGCTGACTATCTAACGAAAACGTTACAAGGTTTATAATTATTCATTTTACGCCTGCTCGGTAATATAATTCATGAACCCAGCTCGGTAATATAATTACGCCAGCTCAACTCTGTTAATTAACTGAACAAATTCAGTTGCTTTTTTAAAAGTTTCTCTTTACTTCATTACTTCTTAGTTGTCTGCTCACAGTTTTACGTTTCGATTTCAACAAATTTTCTCTTAAAATACATAATAAAAAGAGAAGTATAACATATGTTAACTGGAAGATTTTAAAAATCTTTAAAGATTCAGGAATATAGATTAGAATTCTTTATTAATATAATTTTCATAGAACAAGCGTTAATAACCCGACATCGGAGAAAAAACAGTATGAATCTCCTTCCTCAGTCCTTTCCTTTCTTAGTATAACACTAAGATCAGAATCATTTTTATCTAGTGCTCCAAGCATAAATCTTGCTTGTTCTTTCTTTATTCTCAGCTGGTCGAAAATTATATTTTCTTATTTGCTACTTGCAGCTTGTACAATTAATATATGTAATTTGATAACACTTTTCAATTTTCTACTTGTTTAATATGATCCAAATTCTCCTTTGAGCTACATTTTTACGTTAAGATACATTATAAATTACATTAATTCATTAGACAAAAAAATTAGATTTGAAATGTAACTGGGTATCTTTTCAAATACATATACACAAACACGTGATGGCTTATATAAAATACTCATTCTGAAGTGTCTTTATATTAATTCTAGCCTAAACCCTGCTATTCAATTTAAATATTGATATTGTGATATTTAAATGAATGATATTTATATCAATACTGATATTAATATTAATATTGATAAATGATATTGATAGTTTGATTATAAGAATAACAACTGATACTCTTGAATTTTAATTTTTTTTTTTTAAATTTTAAACTGGCATGAAGAAGTTATATCGTATTTTAAATGATAAACTATATAAATGGAATATACGAAGTTTTTTATTAAAAAAATCAAAATATCACTCATAACATTTAAGTAACATTTAAAAAGAATTGTTTAAATTGTTTAAAGGTTTAAAAATATGAGAAATGGCAATAGTTTTTTTTTCATTTTTTAAAATAAAAACAGACTGTCTTTGATGTAATATGATACAATATGTAATGGCACTATAGGTAATATCTATAATAATTATGAAATATAATTGTAGCACAATAGAGCAAATACGTTTGAAAAGTTTATGAATAAATTATATGAAGATTTAATATAGTTTTATTATAAATCTTCAAATAATCATTTTAAACTTAATAATGTACAACATTTTAATACTTAATCTGTAAAAGTATGAAATTTTTGTACTTTTTTGACAATAAACTGCAATAGACTTGATATCAAAATCTTTTTTTTATTTAATTTCAATTGTCTAATTATAAAAATTATATATTTAATAAAAATAATAATTATAAATTCAATATTTATAATTGTAAAAATGTAGTAAAGAGACTCATTCAATATTTTTGGATCATGTTAACACCAAATATTTTAAAGAGATTCGTTGTAAAAATAAAACCACAGAACCAATTCTAAACAAATCTACACTAACTACATATGTCAAATTATCCTACATATAAGTTATATTTTTCTTAGCTTGACATCCCATCGCTTTTCTTCCAGCAAGTGCAGCGATAAAAATATTTCATTAATTAATACATACATAATTAACACATGATCAATACTTCAATCCTCGAGAGTTCGGATAAGTTATATTACAAAACTAATTTTTTCTCTAATTGAAATTTCAAGAACTACATGATACTTACTTATACACAAGAATAATTTAGTTTTGTAGCAATTACTTGTGCGAACTTTAGAAGATTGAAATATTTTGCTATTTTTCTTTGCATTGCATAAAAAAGTACTCAAAATTTTACTTTCAACATAGTCTCTAATATGTTCTACTAAATGTAACCATTCTTAATTATATTAAGACTTGCTGAAAGAAATTAGTGTTGAGATTTTAATTTCATCGATTTCATATAAGAAATCGAAAATGACTTAATAAAATGTTAGTACCGTTACCAAAATATAAAACCTATAATTAATAATTTTCCCTTTGTACAAAATAGTGAACGTTTTCCTAAAATTATATATAAAATGTATAATAATATTGGAATAAGACATTAATTTTTCACTGTAGTTCTTCCGTGTCATATAGGATCAAAGCGGTGTGAATATCGAGCTAAGAATTGACCTCCGTCAACACCGGACCCCGCTAGGATAGGGAGGTGTATGAAGCCACCATTTACAAGTCAATAATTTTCGAGTGGATACCAGATCTTTCCTTACATTCTATCATGTGGCATACCGTTAACTATTTGTCACTTAACTAAATATATTGTAGTTTTTTATATATAATCAAAATTTATATTTAATTTAGTGTTACTGAATTTATTTTATATTATTATTATCTTGTATATTTTAAAAATATAAGATAATAACTTGATATTCTCTTTCAGCTTCGAATTATTATCTGTATAATATCTGAGACTATATAGTGACTTACTAATTTAATCTACCAGACGGTAGTTATTCTTTAAAAATACTTATTTTAAAATATAAGTTAAAAACATCGTTTTTAAAAAAAATAAATGAAGAGAATTTTCTTATTACTCAAACATTGGTATATTTACTGTAGGTTGTTGTCAAATATTTTTCTTTGTATTTCCTAGGAAAACAAATAAAAAACTTGTGATTCTCTGATTTTGAAGGACAGGGCATTTTCACCATATGAGTTGTAAAATAAATCAAGAATTTTCTCTCAGTTTTAGTTCATAGTACCTAGATAGAACAATATCCTAGTTCACATTATAATCTCATAGTAGAAGTCAGCAATTTCCTTTCGATATAAAGAAATACTTATTAATTCATTTAGTATCATCTTGTTTCTAGGAGCTGGTGCACTTCTAAAAAATTTTAACATTTTATAATATAAATTTCACCTATGGATGGCATTCATTAAATTGGGATTAATTTACCTGTAATACAACATTAGCTCTGATATAGAGTCTGATTGTACAAAATATGTATTTTTCTTTAACTAGAATTTAAATCATTCAAATTGAAAGTGGAATTCTATGCAATACGAATAAAGTTTAATTAGAATTTATGATTATGAAGAAAGATGGGTTTTAGAAAATTATGTTATTTATCCCCGTGACAATTTTTTCTTGTATTTACGAGGAGTGTGCGGGAAGTAAGTACCGTTTTGGAAAAAAATACTAAAACAGGTTTGTTCAAACCAAATTTATTTTTACATGAAAGAGTAGACCTTTAACAATTGCTCGAAATACTTTCAACCAATGTTCAAAGTGGGTGACCACCTTGTCCAAACCTTCCTCAAAGAAATATCCGGCCAATGAAGACATCCACAACTCCACAGCGTTTTTTTTTCTTTTTTGGGTCGTCATCACTTTCAAAGTACTTACCGACGAGTTCGCGCTTCAGGCGCAAGAAAAAGTTTTAGTTAGACGACGTCAAATTGCGGCTGTAAGGGCAGGTGGTCAAACTGCCCCTAACCGAACTGTCGGATTAACGTTTGGGTGGTACCAGCAGTATAGGGACGAGCACTGTTATGGAACTACACGACTCCTTTACTGAGCATTCCTCTCCTTTTGTTTTGGATTACACGCCTAGGTTTTGTCAGAGTCTTATAGTATCGTTACGCATTGATGGTTTCGCCCCCTGGGTATTTGCCGGACACTGGCGGGGTGTTTCCTTGAGAAAGGCTTTGACAAGTTGGTAACCCACTCTGACAAGTGTTTGAACATGGTGGAAACTATGTCGAAACATAGTTTAAGGTGTGCTCTCTCATGAACATATAAATGTGCTTTAATAAAGCTGTTTAGTATTTTTTTTTTTCAAAACGGTACTTACTTTCCAGATTCGTTTCGTATATTATTAAAGTTAGTATTAGACTACATAAAATTATGATCTATTTGGAACCCTAGCTATTAATAGTTTTTTTAAAAAAAGAAGAATACTAAATAGCATTTTAATCAATATTTTAAAATTGTTTCTCATTGTTAAGCATATTGATATCTGAAGCTGAAACACAATAATTGACCTCAAGAAGAATCTTTTAACTCTGAGAAATATCTTCATATTTAGTAAATACTTAATTTAGAATACTTATAAATAATGTTACTAAATATATCTAATATATTTTTATCTATATAAGATTTATGAAACATTTAGAGAAAACTGTATATATTTTCTAAATATATTTACCTTGTGTTTTAATCGTCATTTAGACATTTTTACTTTTTTCAAAAATTATAAAAATATTTTATATTATATATTTTATTATATATATATTAAATTTGTTTTTCTTAAGAAGTTTCCTTAAATTAATTTTAATGGATGTCACAACACAGAAAAAAAACTGACCGTGTATCCACTACAATATTGGTCACATCATACACCTGACTATTACCTGCGTATTGATGTATTAGTGCTGAAATAATACATATAATAGAGAAAATACAAAATCGCATGCAAATGTGATTATAAATTATGATAACATGATAGATAAATTTAAACACTTCATAAAAATACATTTACTATTTATTAATTTCATATGACACATAATTTAATGTAATGCAGAAATATTGGTAGTTACTTGTTGCATATTATTATTGAATATTTGTAATCAATGAAAAGCTATTGATTATGAATAAATTTAAGTAAATTTCAGTGGCTTCCACTCACAACAATACTAATACACAATTCTATGAATTTCAAAAGACACAATTTTATGAACTAAAGTCATATATATATATATATATATATATATATATATATATATATATATATATATATCCAAGGGGGGCTATAAGGGCTATAGCCCTCCCTTGACGCTCAGATATACTGGATAAAATGGACTTCAATCCTGCTTTACACTGGATAAAACGGCAAAATATGGTTCAGCCCCTTGATCATATCCTGGATCCGCCCCTGTATATATATATATATATATATATATATATATATATATATATATATATATAGATAGATAGATAGATAGATAGATAGATAGATAGATAGATAGATATAGATATAGGGTGTTTTGGGAGGAAACCGACGAATTTCACACACATATTCGTCACATCATGACAAGAGAGAAGTTTATTTGCACTTTTCTGGGAAGTGTCTTTTTACGGACAGACAGGCAGCTTTATGCAATTGAGTGATACTGACACCAGATTGGCTACACTGTCACCACAAAAAAAAAAAAAAAAAAAAAAAAAGGTTAACGTTTTCATTACATCGAAACGAAAGAAAACTTTATTTTGCACTTTGCTGGGATAAGTAGACACATTTTTTTAAAAAAATTTCTTTGTAAGAAACATGTTAGTTAGGCCTGTTGATGGTCGCAATATAGCCAATCTGGCGTCAATATCACTACATTGCCTAAAACTACCTACAACTCTGAAATTAAACACACTTTTCAAGAAAGTGCAAAAATAATTTTTTTGTCTTGTTTCGATGTAAAGAACACGCTGCCCGACTTTATTTCTTGATGATCATAGTATTGCTAACCTGACGTGATTATCATTAGATTGCCTAAAACCGCTTGTATCTCCGAAACTTGGCATTTCTCAAGATTAACTCAGCGAAAGAAACAAAGGAAATTAAATATGACTTTAATTTGATTGAAGTGTGATTTGTTGAAAAGTGAACCTTTTTAAACAAAGCTTTAATGAATCTTAAATTAAAAATTATATTTCTGTAGTTTTTCAAGTGTTTCAATAAGTAAAATAATAAGCAGAAAGAAAGATCTAAAAGTCAAAGTTAAATTCTAAAATGGGTTCTCTAATTTCTTTAAGTTCAGGAAAAAACAACTCTTTGGTGAGTATTGTGGCTGGGGAAGGCCAATTTCTAACAGACTTGATGCAGGTTCTGTTGTTATAAAGAATACTGCTTTTCACTAAAAGAAAATGTTACATTAAAGGTATTCCTCAACTTCTGTATCAGATGGTAACAATATAAATCTACAGACTCACATTGTTTATATGTCAATTTTTTGAGGCTGCTGTGATTCAGTGGTTAAGCGCTAAGGTCTGGTGCATTATTTGACTCCAGCCCGTACCAAGTGCGCTTTGTGCTGGGCAAACACCGTGTGCATAGACTTTCTCAGGGTTATCCCATTTTATCCCACTTTCTTCATTGAATTATTTCGTTCGTTATTATAATCACCATCTTTCTTATACTCGGTGCATAATTGTGAGACAAGCAAAAATGTCATATATAGGCAATATATAAATTTTGGGAAAGTTTTTAAAGTAATTCTTATGATGTTTATACGAAACTTCCTCCCAATTAAAAAAAAAAAAAAAACGCACTAAATCCTGTTCGGCGTAAGCTCTAAACTGCGATAAACTAAATCTCGCTGATTTGCTGTTGGCCTACCGACGCTTGTACTCCTCCGCAAAATAGTTCATATGATTTGATTATTGCTTCTACTATGAATCTCCATATGAAACAACTATATTATTATAAATGACAAAAATATAATACGGATTATCTAATGATACTGCAATCGAGTGTGGTTAATGAAACAATAGAAATAAACACTAAGCATGCCCAGTAATTATGGTGCCAATTCAAGTGTGGAGGCGTGTTCTACTTTTAAGTCTGAAAGATGTCTTACATGAATCCCGGTTCAGCGAGTGTTGTGGTGAATCATCTACAAGGTAAAACTTTACTCACTATGCAACACTTGTTTACCAGCGAAATTCAAATAATTTTTTTTAATCTTTCGAGTCTTTTCCTTTCTTTTCTGCTGCTGCTGTAAGTATCTGGACA
The DNA here is from genome assembly GCF_964235325.1 of Thermobia domestica. Classification (NCBI taxonomy): domain Eukaryota; kingdom Metazoa; phylum Arthropoda; class Insecta; order Zygentoma; family Lepismatidae; genus Thermobia; species Thermobia domestica. The sequence goes on from NC_137467.1 coordinate 51,182,906, forward strand.
ACACGAGACAGTATTGTCAAAATACACGCGTATAATTTGCTCCTCCCCGTGGGGAGTAGGAGTGATACATCACTAGCCAATCGTATTTGTGACAAGCGGAAGGATACAAATATTTTGTTTATCGGAGTTTAGAGCTTACGCTGAACAGGGAATAGTTATACCATCATCAGTATGTATGTCTATATTTTGAAGTTTTGTAAAAACATTCTCATCATAGGTATTTTACCAGTATTGGCAGTTCACTTGCCGAAACTGAAAAGCTTCCATGCTCTACAGTCTTTCGCTAATCTCTTAGTCTTCGCGTACGATTTTTCTGTTTTGATATCATCCATTAATTGTAGTCTTCTTCGTCCCCTCCCTCTCTTTCCTACCAACATACCCTCTGGCACGTCCCTCATGGTACAGTTTCTTCTTAGCCAATGTCCCATTTCTATCACCATTTCTAACACACTTTCATTCGTTTTCCACTCGACCCGGCTAATTCTCTCCATTATTCTCCACACTCACATTTCGAAAACTTCCAGTCGTTTCTTATCATTTATTGTAAAAACTTAGTCATCACTTTATTGTCAAAATTTAAAAAAAAAGTGATTGTAAACTCCGTGATAAAATAGGGATCTTTATGGTTTCAAGTCTCTCAAACGTAATTCTATTCTCAATACGAAATGATTACTGTTTAACAATAAACTTACAACTTTCATAACTACTCTGTACGTGGCGCAAAATAAAAAAAATTAAAACTTCATCTGTAAAATAGTGACGCACAACAGTTCATTTTTTTTAATAAAAAAAAAATATTTTCAACACCGAAAGGCTATGTACACGTCGGAACAAAGGATTACGTATCTTCTTCAGAGTAGTTATTCTAAATTTTAAAACCTAGAAAACGGTTATGAAGTTAATGTTTGTTAATATATTAGCCGTTACTAAACTAATTAATTCAGCATTTTGTACCTTTAAACATAATCGACAAGGACAAGGTTGAATTTTGTTTAGTAGATTAGAGATAAATAGAGAATTCTACAGTGCGTTATAGAAACTGCATATTGCGGTTATTCGAATTCTATTTTAAATTGTGGATCCGTGCCTCATATAGCCTCGATGCTGTAAGGGATGCTAAATTCCAATCCAACCTGCTATTATTATTATTATTATTAAAAATAATAATAATAAACCTATGGCCATACTGTCGCAAAGTATTAGATCAACGTAATGACTCGATCTCCGCAAGTGAAAAGATTCAAAAGATGATAATATGGGTTGGGGGAGAGGCAGGATACATCAAGAAGGGATTTAAAGGGGGGAGGGGAGGAAGAAGCTGTAGGGTATTCTTGACGACAGGATCATCAGAGAAGCGACCTTCGACTTCCCGTCGTGTTGCCAACTCCGCAATTTTCACGCCTAGTTGGGCATCTTGAGAGGGATACGTCATTCCCAGTTTCATCAACTTAGCTGGAAGCAAAAAAAAAAAATCTCTTTTTGCCACCAGAGGGGAAGAAGGTCTAGCTGTTTATTTCCTTCTTTACCAAACAGTGATCCTTAACAGGTCTTTGAAATATAAGATTCTGTTAAATTATTTGAGTCTCTTTCTTCAATATCCTATTACATTAACTAAGGTGGTGGTCGCTGAACAACATTCTACAGCAAGAATGTTCTCGATAATATTCTGCTTATTTATAACTAGAAATCAGTGTTTTAGGAACATTAAGAACATGGAAAGTAGTGAGGCAAATAGGATTTATAATTCAAATAATAAGCACTAAAATCTAACTCAAAAAGTAGTCAGGCAAATAGGTCTGGTAATGTCAAATAATAAGCACGAAAATCTAACTTGAAAAGTAATCAAACAAATAGAACTTATAACTCAAAAAATAAGCACTAAAATCTAACTCGAAAAGTAGTCAGACAAATAGAACTTAGTCTATAACTCAAATAATAAGCACTAAAATCTAACTCAAAAAGTAGTCAGGCAAATAGGACTTATAACTCAAATAATAAGCACTAAAATCAAACTCGAAAAATAATAGTCAGGCAAATGGAATTTATAACTCAAATAATAAGCACTAAAATCTAACTCGAAATAGTAAACAAACATTTAGTGACATTGGTGAATACTTGCACAATCCTTGTCCTTTTAGTCCATTTATTTATATGACAAATTATTTTTCTTTGAGTTGAACTTAGAGCCGTATCTACGATGGGGCGAGCGGGACTGATGGCCCGGGCGCTGATACGAAAAGGACGCCGAACGAGCAAACAGAAAGAAGAAGTGTTGGAAAAGAGTAAACGACGCGGCGCCCCGTATAAGTATTGGCGCTCTATTAAATCAATATTGTTGTCAGTTTGCAGAGAAATATATTTGGTAGAAATATTGCACGACTTTTAACTTAACGTATCTTTGGAGCATTTCAGTAAAGTCGATTTGAACAAAATTCAAAGAATAGGCAGTTGCTGGCAGTGCTGTGCCGTGGAAAATCAGCGCCCGGGGTGAGAGTATACAATGGCGCCCTCATATATTATTCCAAGTAATTTTTTCTGTTTTTCCTTTTTTTCTCCCGAATTTTACGCCTCTTTACTTGGGGGCCCGGGCCTGTTGCACTGCTCGCCCCCCACCGTTAAGGGCACGATAAGCCTACATTATACGTTAAAATCATGCTTATTTAAAAGCACTATTTGGGTGATATTTAACAATTATTTTTGAGCATTGAATTGAATTGAAACAATGCAATTTTTTAGTTGGAATAAACAGTTGGGGTTACGGTAGCTCAGTGATAGAGCTCTTATCTCTGGTATGTGGGGTCTTTGGTTCAATCCCCGGCCAAGTAAGTTAGTGATGGACAGCATCGTGTCCATGAGTTTTCTTGAGGTACTCCCTTTCCTTCCACTTTCTCATTTCACCACTTTTTCCATCATCGTTCACTTACCTTAATCATCGCGTCCCTTAGCCTAAAGAACATAAACGTGGGACGTTACACTAAACACTCCATATCATTTTTTACATTCAGCACTATGAATGAAGTCTATCGGGTGATATACTCACACGTTCCAGCTTTGAACATGTTCTTTTTTGGATCAATAGATCCAATATATATCGATCAAAAATTTTCTTATACATCTTTTATCTGGAGAATTACACATAGTGTAGCCAAAGCCAAACTATCATTTAATTCAGTATGATGTGCTTATTCCGTAGAAAATACGAAAACTTGATTAGGGGGCCGTTCAAAAATTTTGTGGTCCCTGATCGAAGATGCAATATATTTCATTCAATCAAAAATTTTCTTGTAGGCCTTATATCTGGAGAACTACATATAATGTAGCCAAACCCAAACTATCACTTAACTCAGTATGATGTGCTTATTACGTAAAAAATAAGAAAACTTGATTAGGGGGCCGTTCAAAAATTTTGTGGTCCCTGATCGAAGATGCAATATATTTCATTCAACCAAAAATGTTCTTGTACATCTTATATCTGGAGAACTGCATATAGGGTAGCCAAACCAAAACTATCACTTAACTCTGTATGATGTGCTTATTACGTAGAAAATACGAAAACTCAACTTAGGGGCCGTTCAAAAATTTTGTGGCCCCTGATCCAAAAACTAATTATCAGCCAAAATCTCAATCTTTTGATGCTTTTTTGTTTGGAACATTCCTAAAATTCTTGGCCAAGATTGCAATCTTTTGATCCATTTTTTAAAAATCATTCCTAATTCTTTTTTTTTTTTTTTTTTGTCAAACACCAATAGAGTTGGAGACATCTTGCGAAAAAATTGCCCTCACACTACCATAGAAGGAAAGGTGGAAGGAAAGCGAGGAGAAGGAAGAAGAAGAACACAAATGATCGATGATTTTAAAAATAGAAGAAAATATTGGGAGTTACAAGAGGAAGCTGAAGATCGAAAAACGTGGAAGAAACATTTTTAAGTCCAAAGTTCAAAAATAAATAAATAAATAAATAAATAAAAGGCAGAATACTTAATAATAAGAAACGCTAATAGTGTTGGTACTAATAATTATTCGTTTACTTAAATTATGAAACGTTTCAAAGCTTGAACCTCATTCGATAATACAGGGTGTCTCAAACGTCCCCTGACATAGAGTAACTGTTATTACCAGAGTTACAACAAAATGTAAGAGGAAAAAAACATCTCCAAATATAATGTTTTCAATTTTTTTTAAATCAGACAAGCCGTTTGGGCTATACATTCTTTAGCGTCCAAAGTTAAGTGAAAATGCAATACAACATAAGTGAATGAAGTTACTATTTGAAATGGGAGCTGGTCATCGATATGTTAGCGTAAAAGGCAGTAACTTCATTCACTTGTGTTGTGGGTCCAGGTAAATGGCACCGTTGCATTGTCATGTAACATTGGGCGCATAAAGAGTGTACAGCCCAAACGGCTCGTCCGATTTAAAAAATTCCCTCACTTTAGATTGAAAACGTTATATTTGGAGACGGTTTCCCCTCTTATATTTTGTTGTAACTCTGATAATAACAGAGCTACCCTATGTCAGGGGACTTTTGAGACACCCTGTATATATTGTTCTGTTTTACTTATTTAATAGAAATGTACCACCTGTTTCTTAGTCCTTATTTCCATTATTTGTCAATCATTTTCTATGTCAGAGCAAAAACGGGGGAAAATCAGGAGGAAGGAAAATTCTTGGTTAGTTTCACAAATCAGCAGGACACTACCCCAAACTCCAGTGGAGGTACAACAAGGGAGACAAATACAGAAAACAAGAAAAGGAAAAAAAATTAACTTAAGAAAAAAAAATAAGAACTTCTAAACAGAAATGACAGCCCCCACACACATACATATAAGTAAAAATAGTCTCAATACATTCTAACTTCCCCCTTCCCATACATGTTTGTGTTTATAAGTGAGTACCGCCGACGGAGTCCCTACTTGTGTGTGTGTGGTAATAGTCGTGGAGTTCGTAGTAAAAAGTTTCCCATGCGTTCTGGTTCTCCAAGACTTTATACACAGAAGCAGGAACACAACAAAAACAGAAGCATAGCGGCAGGTTTCTCTGCATTGTACGACTCATTCAAGCGAACAAGGTATATTCATGTCGGCATCCTTCTTCTTTCTATGGATTTTTTTCTTTTTCTTTTCTTTTTTCCCCCTTCCTGAACAAAGTTTTAAAGGTACAGCGAGGGATGAACTTTTTCTCTAACAAGAAGAAAGAGTCGGCAAAGAACAGTGGTACCATACTTAAGATGAAGATACAAAATCTATGTTAACTGCAGGTCTGTAAATGGAGTGAAATGAAATCTTTGAGTTTAACGTCCCACGTTTATGCCCTTAAGCAAAATGAGAGCTATGATTAAGACAAATGAATGATGATGGAAGAATTGGTCGAATGATAAAGTGGAATTGGTCGAATGACAAAGTGGAATTGGTGGAATGACAAAGTGGAATTGGTGGAATGATAAAGTGGAATTGGTGGAATGATAAAGTGGAAAGAAACGGGAGTACCCAAAAGACATCCACGGACACGATGTCGTCCACCTAGGGAAAATATTTTTCGGGAATATTCCCAGGGAAAATTCCCGGGAAGATTCCCCAAAATGCGAATATTCCGGGAATTTATGTGTAAACGAAAGAAAATAGCATTCTATTACTATATTGATTTAAAAATAAAATTCGTTTTTTTTTTCTCTCAGTATATTTATTACTGTTGTCTCCAAAGGATTCTTTAAAATGTATATTCTGAAGGGTATTATGTTATTTTATTATATTTAGAGAATACGCATAAATGTATATTTATTTACAATATGTTTTGTCCGAGTAAACATGTTGAAAATCATTTGGTATAGGAAGTCCACATACTTTTACACCGCTAAACAGTTTAAATTCATGCGTAAGTGTATTTTCTAAACTTGACCCTGCTACTGATATTATAAATATAGTACATTTTTAAATGTTATAAACTGTCAGAAAACACATGTCTCACAATTTTATCAACATTTGCACATACATATTTATGTCCACAATATTTGCAAGGTACTGACTTATCTTTAGAATTTTGCATTTAACACACGACCTTTCTTCCTACCCATATCTCGAAATTTCATGCGCTAATTCACATGTAAGAGAAGCCTGAGTGCCTATTCAGAAGCTCTGAGTCAGAGGCAGTAGACAGACAACGTCTATTACTAACGGTGATTCGGGGGTGTATTGATAGTATTTAACCTCTATCTCTACAGTATTTCTAGATTACTTTACTGACTTGTTGCTTTTCATTTATAAATTAGAATTTTTCTACTTTCTAGTACAAATGGAAATGGAAATTTAAAAATCATATTATTAACTATTATATAAAATAGAGTCAACGAATTTCAATATTTTAACCTCCAAATGATTTAAAAGCTAGTAGTAAATGAAAACAAATGAAAATAAATTAATTAGTGATACAGTTCTTATAATTTAGAAAATAAAGTAAAGAAATGAAAATAAATTTCTTCCCGGGAATTTATATGCCAGGGAAAAAAAAAACCGCGAATATTCCCAATTTTTATTTTCCTTCCCACCGGGAATATTCCCACTCCCCATCACTACGTCCACCACAAACTTACTTGACTAGGGATTGAACTAGAGACCCTACACACCAGAGATAAGAGCTCTACCACTGAGTTACTATGCCCCCCTGAAGGTCTGTATAAATTTGTCGGTGCTTTGTATAATTTTTTCCGGGTTTGGTTCACCTGGATGGGCTACATTTTATCATATATATTTCAATCTTCAATAGGAGAGCAAAAACACATTTCTCGGTTGGATAAGCACAAGGAAGACTTTTTGCTCTCTTATTGAAGATTGAAATATATATGATAAAATGTGGCCCATCCAGGTGAACCAAACCCTTTTTTCCAAATAATAATACAGTGAAACTCTACGTAGTTATCTATTTTCACGGGTTCTGGACGTAATCCGAATATTGAGAAATGCGGATAATTAGTTAAGTCATAAAATAATCTTTAAAGTAACTTTTTAGTTCATAAAAAAAATGGTAGACCTAATGCGGTGACTCTCAACTTTGTTTACTTAGCACCCTGATACGTGAACCTTGCATAATGCACGCTCCCTCCTTCTTGCTGGTCGTCTCTGTTACCTCTTTTGCAATTTCAGACACAGTGTTGGCTTCTCAAATCTTCAATAATAATAATAATAATAATAATAATAATAATAATAATAATAATAATAATAATAATAATAATAATAATAATAATAATAATAATAAAAATTCTCACCAATTTCCGGGAAAACTTCTGCTTATTATTTTAGTGCAATGCTATTTTTTTTAAATCAACATTGTTCTGAACAGGGGCCCATCCAGATGTCTTTTTATTGGGAAGAATCTAAAGTCTTTTTCTGGGGGATTCAATATGTCTATGTAGTAGTATTACACCTGTGTTATTTTGCACCCGAAAAGACAATAAGTAATTGTTAATTACTGCCATCTACTGTGTTCGCAGAAAATCTGATTGAATTGCATGGTTTGTATAAGGAAAGGAAGGTGTAAAATCAAATTTGAGGCTACATCAATCATTTCTCTGTTAAACAAGTCTAGTTATGTTAAGAAAGTATACAGATGTTAGTCGAGTTACGAAGTTGGAGGGGGTCCGGACTCGATGGACCTTTCTGGTTCTTAATGCACTAAATTTCTTACTCTACAGTTATTTTATGTTTTTACAGTATTTAACCCCTTTCTGTTACAATATTTGTAAATAATTGTAATTACGAACGTAGTCAGATTTGTAGCTCCCGCCCTCCCTTAATCTTGCTTCTTCTGTATGACTGAGATCATAGCTGTTAGTAGCTTGCGACCCCTAGCTCGCTCTTCAGCACCCTTCCCTCTTAGGTAGGGTGCCACTAGGCCCGTATCCAGCCCAAAAATTTAGGGGGGGGTCAAAGTTTGGGGGGGGCAATCCAACTACATTATAGTTCATCACCATATTATAGTTAACTTGTAAGCCTACCTTGAAAATTTTAGGAGGGGCCAGTAAAAATTATGGGGGGCCGGCCCCCTTAGATATGGGCCTGGGCGGGGTGGAAATAAGATAACTTTTACTACAAACAGAAAGATACAGTATATCTCAATTTAAACGAAACTTTTAAGAATGGATTTTAATAGAAATTTCGGATAAATAATATTTCAACGAAGGAATACTTATAGTTTGCGTTTCAATAAGTTTATTTTTTTATTTTTATTTTTTAAATTGTAATTTAAATTTTCTAATATCGATCCCAATGACTAGAATTCGGATAATTGGGAATTGTACTTGTATTATTAAAACAGAAATGTTAACGTTTGTATTTCATTCCTGAGTAGCAGGAATATCCTCAGGGAATGGCAGAATGAAAGTTAGTTTGAGAAGTGTTAATTAATAAAAAGCGTTTTAGTCAAAAAGCATTACTTTAACACTTTTACAGTTAATTATTCATATTTATGGTCGAGCTTATTAATGACGATTAAGGGCCTTCACTACAACGAAATTAAACTACCACTAATTTTAGAGTTTTGCTGTAATATCTTCAAACAAATAATAAATATTCGAAAAGCAGAAACGTACTGAGCTAGACAATACAATTTTGCTTGTAATACCTTTATCACAATTCACCTATCTGCTTTTGGTATGCCACTATTTACAGAACCCGCAAAAAATGCTAAATCTTTTTACAGTTGCGAATCGAAAGCGGATGGATGAGTTGTGATAACGGTATCACATGCAAAATAACATTGACGAGTGCACTACGTTTTTGCTTTCCGAATATTTTTGTTTGTTTTGAAGGTATTACAGAGAAACTAAAAAATTAGCGGCAGTTTAATTTCGCTGTAGTGAAGACCTTAATGACAAGTAATAAGGCACTTAATTATACTGTAAAGATTTTTATTTTTCGCGGCCCATTCTATCGATGAGTACATATGTGCTATTGTTTACATATCAAAACAAAACACATACTCTATCGCCCTCTCTTTCTCCGTGCGATATTAGTTAACAAAATTCTTGGTCTTCGTTTGAAAACTCCCCTCCCCCTTTTTTTTTTTTTTTTTTTTTGTCTTCATACCATCAAATGTATATCCGTGAACTTTACAAATTAATGGGCTATAATTATATCGTAGAACATATAGCACTTTCAACAGGGGTACCTACCTTCCAAAGGCTTGAGCGCAACCCCTAAATTTACCAGTCCCCAATTTGATCTAATATTTTCAATAGTCTGTGGACCGTGACACATGTGTATAGCATCATTTGAAAGTCAGCTTCATTCTACATACAAATGACGTACTAACCATAACCCTAGAGATTATTAATAGTGGATCGGGAATGGAGGGTATAGTAGATGCTGAAATACCTAACCTATCGGAAGGAGAGACAAGTCCGGTAAATTTAGAAGGATACATCATGTGCTAATACTAGTGCTCATTATGTGCTAGTATTTATAAAGTAGTCAAAGCAAAGAAGACAGTCCTTAATTTAATGTAGTGCTTTTAAATCCACTCAAATTGAACCACAATACACATCTGCATACAAGAAACCTAAGATATAGGTCTTAGACTGCTTCCTTCCTTCCTTTTCCTCGGATAGTGTAATCGCTGAGGGATGTCATCCCTCATACGTAACGGGTTAACATGGCCATAAATACCGAAAGCCCAAAAGTCTAATTGTTAATAATGGAAAATAGATTGATCGTTTGGCTTCTCATTACTTTCTAAGTACAGTATTAGGTGGTCATAAAGTTCCTATGTTGAATATTCACTTTTCTATTCTCTATCCATTATCTGGAAAATTTGTTTCAAAAGCGAGAAATTCACCATCATTTCTGAATACAAATAGCTTTATTAGGCATAGCTAGTTAATATACTAGTTCCTGAAGGTACTTTTACTTACAGAGAATTTTAGTTTGACTGTGTTAGTAATTACTAGGTAATTATAATAATAAAAGGTGACTAATTAACCATGGTCTATGATCCACTCTCCCCAAAACATGATGCGCCCTAAAATCAATACAAGGTTTATCAAGCACATGAGAAAATTACGTGATGTAAAAAAATACGTTCTACATTGCATTTTGGTAATATAATTTTATGTGATTCAACTATGGTAAACAGGTGATTCTTTCAAGGTTGAAGTACGACAAGGCAAAATAGAGTGATTTAATGTAAACGATAGGTTCTAGTTTCCTGGTGAATAATATAATTTTATCTGATTCGATTATGGTAAGCAAGTCATTCAAGGTTGAATTACCACAAGGAGAAACCGTGCTATGCAAAGAATAGGTTGCAGCTGGAAAATGAATAATGTTATTTTATCTGATTCAATAGTGGTAAGCAAGGTATTCCGCTAAGGTCGGAATTACTACAGGAAAAACGTGTGATATAAACATGTTTTGATTTACATTCAGATAATATAACTTAATCTGATTCAGTTACGGTAAACAATTTATTTTTTTAACGTTGAAATTACTAGAAAGCAAAACGCGTAATGCAAATAATAAGTTCTAGTTTACATGTAGATAATATAACTTAACCTGATTCAATTATGGTATGAAGGTTATTATTTTAACGTTGGAATTACTACAAAGCAAAAAGTGCAATACAAATAATACAATATAGTTTACATGAAGATAATATAACTTTATCTGATTCAATTGTGGTAAGAAGGTTACTTTAAAAAAAAAAAGGCTGTATTACACACAAGGAGAAATCACGTTATGTAAGCAATAAATTCTAGCTAGTATATTAATCATGTATTTATTTGATTTAGTTATAATTAACAGATTATTCTCTCCAGATTGGAATTATCACAAGGTAAAACGCGTAATGTAAACAATAAATTATGGCTTAGATAATGATAATGTAACTTTATGTGATTTAATTATGGAAGGAAGCTAATATTTTAATGATGGAATTGCCACAAGACAAAACGCGTAATGTAAACAATAGATTGTGGCTTAGATGATGATAATGTAACTTTATTTGAATCAATTATGGTCAGGAAGTCATTATTTTAAGGTTGGAATTACCGCAAGGCAAAGCGCGTAATGTAAACAATGGATTGTGGCTTAGATGATGATAATGACTTTATGTGATTCAAGTGGTAAGGAAGCCATTATTTTAAGGTTGAAATCACCAGAAGGCCAAATTGCGTGATGTAAACAATAGACCCTGTTACGTTGATATTATGATATAACTTGGTCTGATTCACTTACGATAAGCAGATGAAACTATTTATAACCATGTTGTGTAAATATTTTGGTAACTTAAGAATAATAACTACCTTCCGACATATGGCAACACTGATTGCAAACGAGGACCGACCTTAACATAAAAGAAAATAAAAAAAGGAATAGAACAGAATATAATGTGCTTTCGTTTTTCTTATTTATTCCATGTCTTATTTGGTTCTTTCGGCGTTTAACATAATAGACCTGTTGTAGCAAACTCTGTGTGATTATCCAATCGCTGAGGGTGGCTATTCAATGCTGAACTTTTAAATGTTGTATAGATCTTTTGGTTCCTCCTCATACATAATTTTAGCTATAAACATAAGGGCATTGCCCTGCGGAAAGTGTTCTTTATGTCTTTTTCTGTTCTTTCTTTTTTTTTTTCTCTGCTTGTGCTCGTATTTAGCTATGCTTCGTATTTGTCCTGAGAATAGTGTAGAATAATTCCGAAAGGTCATTTCCAATATTATACTATATTGTTATTAAGAGTCTTCATCCCGGCGAAATTAAAATACCGCTAATTTTACAGTAATTATGTGATATCTTCAAATAGATAAAAGATAATTGAAATATGGAACAAGAGCGCCCTAGACAATATTATTTTGTGTGAGGTACCGTTATCACAAGTCACCTAGCGGCTTTCCGTTTTCAGCTGTTTAGAAACGCGAAAATAAATGCCGATTTTCAAAATGGCTCGAAATCGAAAGCAGATAAGTGAGTCGTGATAACGGTTTCTCATGTAAAATAATATTGTCTAGGGCGCTCTTGTTTCACATTTCGATGATCTTTTATCTATTTGAAGATATCACATAATTACTGTAAAATTAGCGGCATTTTAATTTCGCCGGGATGAAGACTTAAGTATTCTGCCTCTTGAAGGCAGATCCTGGAACTAATGATTTTTTTTTTTTAATGTTAGGTTTGAACTTTGTAATGTTTCTTCCACATTTCTCGATCCTCATCTTCCTCTTTTAACTACAAATATTTTCTTCTATTTTTCAAATTATGGACCAGTTGTGTTCTTCTTCCTATTCCTCGCTTCCCTTCCATCTTTCCTTCTATGGTGGTGTGAAGAAGACAATTTCTTCGCAAGATGTGTCCAATCCAATTGGCCCTTCTACGAAAGATGCTAGCTAAAAGAGTCCTCTTCTCTCCTATCCGTTTTAAAACATATTCGTTTGTTACTCTGTCTGTCCATTTTATTTTCTCCATCTTCCTCAAACGCCACATTTCGAAGCTCTCTAAATATTTCTTCTCTAACTTCCATAATGATCAAGTCTCCAATACTCCATATATAGCACTTGACCAACTTTTCCCTTATCCAATATTGAGCCTGCTAGTTAAGAGTGATCTTTTCTTGTTGAATGCTTCTTTTTTGGCTATGGCAATTCTTGACCTGATCTCTTTGGGACAGTAAGTGTCTCTCATCGAAATATTTCCCAGATATTTGAAATTATCGACCTCTTCATAAGAAATAATCATTTGAGACATATGAGTAGTTTAAACTGTATAACGCCTCATTTGCGTGACCAAATAACTTACTCTGCTAAGTGCCATTTAGGACTTCAATACTATGCGTATCATATATATGGGAGAACCTTTTGCTTGTTTGTTGGTCCGTTGAAACTTACTGTCCCTTTTCAGCACCAAGACTATATGAGACTTGAATAGGGGTGCACCCACCGGGTCCGGACCCTCAAGAAATTTCCTAACTCAACGTACATTTGTATACTTTCTGAATAAAATTACACTTATTTAAGATTAGTGTAAAGGCACAAGTTTTGCTGATAGATGTCACTACAGTCTTTGTATCTCTTCCATGTATTTTTTTTACCTTTCACGAAAATTTACAATTTCTCTTACAATTTTCAACCTAGAGACTTCAAATTTTTTTAGAGAAGGCTCTTCATAACCTATTAAAAGGAACAATCCATGCCGATTTTTTATTTAGAATTTTCTTCATTGTTGAAACAGTTCCTTTGTTAAATGTTTTGGTATCCATTTCAACAATCAAGTCATTTGAACAATAAAGATAGTTTTAAACAAAAAAAAAAAATCAGCACAAATTATTGCTTTCGATAGATTATGGAGGTCCTTTTCTAAAAATTTGAAGTCTGTAGGTTGAAATTTGTAAGAGAAATCTTGAATTTTCGTGAAAGGTAAAAAAGTACATGGGAGAGATACGAAGACTGTAGTACCATCTATCGGCAAAACTTCTCCCTTTAAACCAACCTTAAAAGGAAAATGACTGATGTAGCATGAAAATTTGAACTTACACTTCATCTGTACTCTTTCTCTTATAAAAACTATCTAGGTGTATATGTTTTTCTGAAAATACACGTGAATTTTTTTATACTTACTTATCGTCTTTTTAGGTGCAGAATAATATCCCTTTAATACTATATAGACGCAATGGCTTGCAGTATTGGACACCTCCCTAAAGCTGGGGCCGCGGTGGCTCAGTGGTAGAGCGTTCACCTCTGGTGCTTGGGGCCTCGGTTCAAACCCTGCTCCCGCCAAGTGAATTTCGTGGTGGACAAACACCGTGTGCGTGGGTTTTTTCGGGGTTCTCGCGTTTCCTCCCACTTTCTTCATTCCACCATTTCATTCATCTCTCATCATCATCGTCTCCTTTAGCCTAACCGGCATAACCGTGGGACGTAAAACTCAAAAATTTCATTTCATTTTTTCACCCCCCTAAAGCTGGGACCTCTTACAACAAAAATCTGGGTGCGTGTCTTGAAATGAAATGAAATGAAATCTTTGAGTTTTATGTCCACGTTTATGCCGGTTAGGCTAAAGGAGACGGTGATGATGAGTAATGAATGAAATGGTGGAATGAAGAAACTGGGAGGATATGGGAGAACCCCGAGAAAACCCATGCACACGGAGTTTGTCCACCACAAAGTTCACTTGACTAATGGGATCGAAGCCAGGACCCCAAGCACCAGAGGTGAACACTTTACCACTGTACCACCGCGACCCCGGTGTGTGCATTGACATAGACCTACAATTTTAAGGTGGAAACCGCAACACTGTTCACTTTTTTTATTCTCTCACTGGGAATCGAACCCGAGACTCCGTGCACAAAAAGTGCATGTGCCTTCCACTATTCTATAGACGAGCAGGAAGAGCAAAGAAAACACAGGTAGCAAAGGCACGTGTGTCAACCACTGAAGTACATATATGGGAACACGAGACTTTCGGAAAAGATTGAACACACAATATATTGAAGAACCGATAAATAATATGGACTCCTGAATAAAAATATAACGAAGAATTTTGTATTTGACACGAAATTCTTCCTTAGAGAAAAAAATAATAATCCTTTTTTGAAGACTCTAATTCTTTAGTAAAAACCGCTGGCTCAACTTTAGAAATAAAAACCATTATTTCGGTGTCTCAATTATAGACCTAACCCCCCCCTCATCATAAGCCTAAACTCTCCCCCCTCACCATCCTTATTTGTATGAGTCCCTTTTCTTTTCAAATTTTCTGGTTTTTGAGAGAAGAACAACCTGTCTCCTCTCCCGTCCCTCAGCATGGAGACTCAATAGAACACAATGGGCAGTCGATTTGTCCCAATGGTTTCTGTTAAGTCAACGGTAAAACATGGGAAAAAAGATATTCAGAACTTGTTTTCAGATTTCTTTTTTTTTTCTCCTGACTTCACAGTTTTCTTCCCGTTTCTTTTGCGAGTGTTTACCCGTTTCTCTTTTTCCTGTATAACAAAAGAGAAATAGGAACGATAAACTCGAAAAGGAAAAAGGAAGTGGAGATTTGAAATATGAAAAATAATAAAATGTTTTGACACTTTTCTCGTAATTTCTTGTGTACCTATACTTAGCTCTAATTCTACTTCCCAAACTTCTCCAGGTATTTTTTTAAATCACATAGGAAAGAATTGTCCATATTCTCTTCTCTAATGGAATCCAAAATAAATTAATAAAAGAAAACAGAATTCAAACTACGCAAACGGGTTTCGTTTCACGTTATAAAACCACAATAAATGTGTAAACAATTGTGGTTCCATATTGGTAGTGGTAGAAGATCCTGAAAATGGTAGATCAATCATTTCAAAGTGGTAGATTCTGTTGTTTTTCGATGTCTCTTACCCTTTGATTTTCCACGGAGATCGACATCTAAAACCGTCGTGAATTTGTGTCGCTTCCGGTTTTATTAGAGAAATATGAGTGGAGACGTAACTGATTCTTGAGATTAACTAACTCTATGGCCTACGTAACCCGGAGGTTGAATGCTGCAATCACAAAAGCTCTTCATTAACTTCTGTCCTTAGCCTATTGGATCCAGTTTCTACTTTGTATTCCTATTTCTGCGAAATTCATCTCCATACTGTCCTCCCACCTGCGCCTTTGTCTTCCTACTGGTTCGTTTTCCGATTGGATTTTCAGTTAAAATTTTGAAAGCGTTCCTACTTTTTTCATTCTGGTTACATCACCTGCCCACCTGAGATTCATAGACCCGATGACTTTAACAATTTTTGGTAAACGGTATAAATTATACAGTTTCTTGTTATTAAGTTTCTGCCGTAATTCATATTCTTCTTGGGTCTGAATATTCATTTCAGGATCTTGCTCTTCAGTACGATCTTGCCTTAGAGTAAGTGACCATGTTTCACAATCATACAGTCAATAGGCATAATTATCGTTTTATATATTTTAAGCTTCAAATTCTTCGACAAAATTCGCAGCGACAAAATATTTTTAAACTGCACAATAACACGAATTCTCTAGTTTTATTCGACATTTAATTTCTTCGTAAACATGGTTTTGGTCTGTTAATATTGGTCCTAGATATTTGAAAGCATCCACTTCCTCGAAAAAGTATTCTTGAGACACTGAAGAATCCAAATCAAAAAGTCAGTTCTCTCTATCTCCTGCCATTTTTCGTTCTATAGGGATTAACATTGAAACCGGAAGTAGTAGTAGATTTCTATCGCTTCCGGTTTTAGTAGAGGAATATGTATTAATGGAGGTAAAAAACCATTCTTGGACAGCTTTTAATTCATATCAAAAATCCTCTTTTCGCTATCTATGGTCGTTTTTTATCCATAGTTGTCAATGTTGAAACCAGACATGCTAGATTGCTACCACGTTATTCTCGGGATCTCAGTACATATAAAGAAACAATCTCTTACCGTCTTTTATCAGTTTTACTCCGGTATCTGTCAATAGACTGTCTGTTATCAGTTTTACTCTGACACCTGTCGACATACTATCTCTTATCAGTTTTACTCTGACACCTGTCGACACACCATCTCTTATCAATTTTACTCTGACACCTGTCGACATACCATCTCTTATCAATTTTACTTGGACACCTGTCGACATACCATCTCTTATCAGTTTTACTTGGACACCTGTCGATAGACATAGAACATAGCCGTGCTGTAACACTTCCCATACGCTAAACTTCAACAAACAAACAAAGAAGCATGCTTTTTAAGCGTTTTTTTTCGGCTGGAGGGGAGGGTAAGGATATATTTTACGTTTTTATGCAACCCAGGTTATAAAGGATACGACCTATCAATGACGTGGGTTCTACTCTGGGACTTGGTTGAATCCGGTGAATAGAAAATCATAGAAGACCAATCTTCACAGTGTAGACCACTAGCGCACCTATAGGGAGATTCCACCAAATCTGGATTCTCTGAAAATTTCCTAACTCAACATACCTTTGTATACTTTCTCAATAAAACTATACTTGTTTAGAACGAAAATGATTAATGTAACATGAAAATTCGATCTTACACTACATCTGTACTCTTTTTCTTATAAGAATAATATAATTCTCTCTCTCTTTCTGAAAATATAGGTTGAAGTATTTTACAATTAGTTATCGTCTTTTCGGGTGCAAAATAATACCCTTCAATGCTAGACGTAGTGACTTGTAGTCAGTGGTGTATTTAGGGGGCTTCTGGGCTTAAGCCCCCCCGAAATCTTACTTAATATAGTTAGGTATATGAAATATCTTGCAGAATTTTCACATGTTCAGGCAAAGCCCCCCCCGAAACAAAATCGTAAATACGCCACTGCTTGTAGTATTGGATCCCTCCCAACAAAAATTTCTGAGTTTGCGCCTCGTGTGGACTATCTCCACCACACCATTTCGCCTTCAAAAGATATGCTTTACAGGACCACATGAACCAGTTTCCAGGGAGTCACTTCGTGTACGGTGTTGATCTTGCATTGTAAGACAAATATGTAGAGTTTGTAGTACTGTAGCAAATTATATATATATATCAAGCTGTTTAGATTCTACGTGAAACGTGAAGAAATTTCCAAGTGTTTTTATACTCTAGTTAAACGTTACAAATGAAATGTACAGTGGTTAGCCTTCAGAATAGTAAAACAATTTTCACCGTCCTTTAACTTCGCCGCAATACTGTAAAAATATATATGAAGCTGTACATAAATGAAAATTAACTTGAAGAATTTCATAATGTCTAATTTTGTTAAAATACATATTTCGATTCAACTCTATTTTGTACTATACACGGCGTTATCGATATATATCTCTTAGGTATGTCAAAATTTTAGAAGGTCATATCTCTGAGAACAGGCAACAGAAACTGTATATACGTGATACCGCACCGATTCGGAGTAAATAGTGTGTTTGAACGTACGTTCACTAGGTGACAGGACGCCAATTGTCCACAAAATATGAGGATAATCTAGGGTGACCATATGTAACGTTTTTAACGGGATTGTATCCTCTTTTTTAAGAAGTTGTCCAGAGTCGCAAAATCTTTTTTAGAGAAAACCCGTACTTGTTTTGGCTCCTAACTGAACTGCATAATATATTACTAATTTCTTGCATGGTTTTTCAAGGAAGGACCAATCTTTGTACAAGAAATTCAATGAATTAATGAGTTTCTCTACAATATTAAAGCGTGATACAAAAGTAAATAAGCTTAAATAAATAACTGGTTATCTTGCAAAGCTCAAAATTTCTTCCTCACTGGCATGAATATAACGATATGCAATGACTACACCACAGACTAGCAACTTCCTATATGTGCTATTCCTTTCCTATATGTGAAATCAGTTTGAATCGTCTACTCAACGAAAGAACCAATCAACGCTTTCGGTGAGCGGGATCAGTGTCATCATGTGTGGATGGCGCTGCCATCGGTCTTGGAACGTGACGTCATGGGTTATCGTAGTAACCGGGGAATTGTTTTCGTCTGCTTCGCATCTCAGTGTTAGATGTAGTACAGAAAGATCAGATAAGGTAATGTTCACTTTTTCTTGTACTGTACTATATATATATATATATATGTATGTATCTTTTTCTTTCTGTTAAACAGTTCAGTTTGAAAATATCTAAGCTCCACAAAGTATGTCAACAGAAAAAGCTGTTCCCCCTATGCAACTTAAGTTGCGAAAATCTAGTCTGTGGCTACTTTCGAAATTTACACGTAGGTGACGTCAGATTGATTGATTAGTTCCGTTGTCGCGTGTTAGAGGCGCTACTGTCGCCAAGTTTCCAGTTTTTCGCTGACTTTGCAATCTGTATATTCTAGTCTGTGGACTATACTTAGATAAACTATAAAATCACGCGAGTTCTCCGATCATCCGTTAATATTTCCTTCGAAATCTGGTGACGTTACTTCAATCGTGCAGATAGTGGTCATTTTGAACGCTGCGTCCAATGTTGAATAATAATAATAATAATAATAATAATAATAAACGTGAAACTGTTAAGTCAATGGACAGTCTCGCCCCCTTCCGCCGCCACACGTGACAAAACTTGAAATGACACTCCAGAAAGGAATGTACCGTTCCCAAGGTTGCACTAACTAAATGTCGTTCGTAGTGGTCGTTGTCTTCATTCCACATGTACCCCTTTCCTCTTTAACTACGCCTAAAGTACACTACTGGCTGCTTCAGCTCACTGATGATCTGTCCTGCTCACTTTTAGTCCCAAACCCTATCGTGTTTTCTGATTCACCCTGTATATCTTCGATAAGGTGCGATATCACGTCGTATCTACATAATATTGTCTGTCCTAAAAGAAACTCTCTTTCTCGAGTTTGGACATTACCTTAGCGAAGCACCCTGTACGTACAAAAGGAACTGAAGAGAGTGTTTTTTAAGCGTCCTTTTACTTTTATATAGTAAAGCGCGTGGAAAAAGCGCGAATTGACAATAGTTTGAGAACATCTGTTTGAGGTAAGCAAGTTTTGCAATGGCATGATATTCAGAGAAACCATGTATCACTCAAGTTGAAGAATTCGGGATTTTTTTTTTTTATTATTATTATTATTGTTGATCTTCCTTGGTCCGCCCACAATCCGCTTTCATTCAGTATGTATCCACCTTCCTCTCAAATCTTTTACAAAAAAAAAAAAAAAAAAAAAAAGTAACTCTGAGCCAGCCATTCTTTTGAGCTGGATTTCGAACCTGAAAGAATTAAGTGTCCTCTTCTTTATTGTATTCTAGATATTTTTCTCCTCCTTTGATTTGACATTCGTATTCGTCTATGTATAGAGAATGAAATGTGTCTTTCTTTTTCTAAAAAAAGGGAAAAAAGTTCTTTCACATGTTCTCTATACGAATACCACACAGTCGCTTGTGTTGTGCAAGAATGTGGTTCATTCTATTACATATACGGTATGTATACACGATTGAAAAACGAGGTGTATTCGGGCATATATATGAAGAACCAGATGAACGGTATAAAATACAGAGAAATATTTGGGTCTTTGCTTCTCTTTGAAGATATATCTTTCAGATATTTTCAAGAACATAGAATTTACGAAGAGAACCGGGCGACCGATTCGTGTGGATAGAGAGATTTTTGTCGCGCGGTCCTCTGAGGAAAGAGAAGTTTGAGGGATATTGGAACGTCAGCCATCGTCTCCAAGGATGACAAGTGACTTCCCTGTCGCTTTAGCACAAAATTGACGATCCGACGCCTTCCCCCTTTTTCTTATCCCCAATTTCTTTTCGCTGTACGTCTTTTGGTCTTGTAAGCAATCCCCGCCATTCCCTTTTTCTTGGATCTCTAACCTACACCACCCTCTTTTTCTCTAACCTCGAAGAGAGTTTTTTTTTTTTTTTAAACAGCGCGTGCCATTCTTTCTCCATTTGAAGAATTGCCACCTCGCAAAGGGGATGATGCTAAGAAAAAGTGACTGGAATGAGAGGTGTAAGAGATTGGAACACAAGGAAAACGAAATAATGCCTTTGCGTGGAAGAGGGGGAAAAAGGAAGACAAAGATAATAAAATAGAATGGATGGCGAAGATACGGTGAGTATGGGGAAAGGATAAGAAATTGGTACGCCATTATTCATCTACTAGAGTCATCGTTGTCGATAATTTTACGAGATGAAATATGATTCAGAAGTTGAGATGTAATTTGATCATTTTCCTATTACTATAGGCTCTTTCTTTCATACTTTATATGTTTTGTTTTTATTTTGGGGAAGTCAAAACAAACCCACTTAATTAAGTAATGCGAATAAAAATTTCAAGCATTATTTTACAGTTATCTATCTACCTAAGTACATGGCAAATCCTGAAATAAAACTTAAAATTACTTTCAATAAGTTTGGTTTACCTCCTTTATATATTTTCCTACTCCTTTATATATTTTCTTTGTAAGTCCGTATCTGCGTGCGGAAGACACAACATCTCAAGAGCCACTTGATGGATCATGATTAATTTTGGTCTTGATCCGAGTGACAAAAAATCTCAAAAACTACTTGGCAGATCACTCTTAATTTTGGCTATTATTCGCTAGTCAAGAAATTTCAAGAACTACTTGATGGATTGCGATCAATTTTGGTCATGATCCGAGAGACAACATCTCAAAAACTACTTGGTAGATCACTCTTAATTTTGGCTATTATTCGCTAGTCAAGAAATTTCAAGAACTACTTGATGGATTGCGATCAATTTTGGTCATGATCCAAGAGACAACATCTCAAAAACTACTTGGTAGATCACTCTTAATTTTGGCTATTATTCGCTAGTCAAGAAATTTCAAGGACTACTTGATGGATTGCGGTCAATTTTGGACATGATCCGAGAGACAACATTTCAAAAACTACTTGATGGATCACGATCAATTTTGGCCATGATCCGACTGACAAAAAATCTAAGTAATTATTTGATGGATCAGTATCAATTTTGGCCATGATTCGATAATCAAAAAATCTCAAGTAGTACTTGATGCATTAGGATCAATTTTGGCCATGATTTGAGAGACAAAATCTCACGAACTACTTGATGGATCACAATCAATTTTGGCCATTATTCGAGAGACAAAAATCTTAAAAGTCACTTGATAGAATCACGATCAATTTTGGTCATGATCGGAGTGACAAAAAATCTCAAAAACTACTTGGTATATCACTATTAATTTTGGCTATTATTCGATAGTCAAGAAATTTCAAGAACTTCTTGATGGATTGCGATCAATTTTGGACATGATCCGAGAAACATCTCAAAAACTACTTGATGGATCGCGATCAATTTTTGTCATGATCCGAGAGAAAAATCTCAGGAACTACTTGATGGATCACAATTAATTTTGGCCATTATTCAAGAGACAAAAATCTCAAAAGCTACTTGATAGAATCATGATCAATTTTGGTCATGATCGGAATGACAAAAAATCTCAAAAACTACTTGGTTTTTATTAATCTTTTGGCTATTATCCGATAATCAAGAAATATCAAGAACTACTCGATGGATCGTCATCAATTTTGGACATGATCCGGGAGACAACATCTCAAAAACTACTTGATGGATCGCGATCAATTTTTGTCATGATCCGAGAGAAAAATCTCAGGAACTATTTGATGGATCCCTATCAATTTTGGTCGTGATCCGACAGACAAGAAATGTCAAGAACTACTTTATGGATCACAATCAATTTTGGCCATGATTCGAGGGACAAAAATGTCAAGACTACTTGATGGATCACAATCATTTTTTCCATGATCAAAGGGACAAAAATGTCAAGAACTACTCGATTGATCATGATCAATTTTGTCCATGATCCAAGAAACAAAAATCTCTATCTCAAGAATTACTTGATGGATCACGATCAATTTTGGCCATGATCCGAGAGACAAAAAATGTCAAGAACTACTTGATGTATCACGATTATTTTTGGCCATGATCCGAGAAACAAAAATCTCAATCTCAAGAACTACTTGATGGATGAAGATCAATTTTGGACATGATCCGACAGACAAAATATCTCAAGAACTTTTTGATGAATTACCATAAATTTTTACCAGGACGTACAAGGTCAAAAGTTGGGAATCCCCAAGATTGTTGATGGATATACACTGTCCAGTTGATCCCAAGATATGGACAGTCAAAAATTGGTTCCCCATGTATCCCAATGGAAGTAAACATAGATATCATCTATGCTTGGTAGACTATTCACAGATGAGCGGGATAGCATGATGCTCTGGATGCACAATACTAATTTGTACATGGAATACAACGCTAAAGTGAAAATAAATGTCCTTCTATTCTGGAAGATATGAGTTCTTTAGTGTTCGAAAGTTTTTTTTTTTTGAATCAACAAGTTTCTCTAATGTTTGAAAGTTTCATGTTCGTCATAAGGAAATAAGTTGTGATATGTTCGAAAGTTTTTTCTTTATTGTCAAAGAAGTGTTTACAGTGTCAGAAAGTTTCGTATTTGTCAGAAAGTCATGAATTCTCTAGCGTCTGATTTTTTTAACTCTCAAAAAGATTCTGTAATATCTTAAAGTTTCACATTTTTGCCAGAGAGACATAACTTCTGTAGCTTCGAAAGTTTCGAATATATCCAAAAATTTCTGTAATGTTTGAATGTTTATTTGTGTCAGGAAGATTGAGTTCCGTAATGTTTGAAAGTTTCATATTCGTCAGAAAGACGTAAGTTCTGTAATGTTCCAAAGTTTTTTCTTTATTGTCAAAGAAGTTTCTATAATGTTTGAAAGTTTTGTATTTGTCAGGAAGTTATGAATTCTGTAGTTCATGATTTCTTTTAACTCTCAAAAACATTCTATAATGTTTGAAAGTTTCATATTTGTCAGAAAGACATAGCTCCTGAAGTTCCGAAAATTTAGAATATGTCCAACAATTTCTGTAATGTTTAAATGTTTCTTTTTTGGCAAGATGATATGAGTTCTTTACTGTTCCACAGTTCTTTTCTACTTTTCTTTTAATCAACAAGTTTCTGTAATGTTTGAAAGTTTCATATTCGTCAGAAAGATGTAAGTTTTATAATGTTCGAAAATTATTTATTTATTATCAAAGAAGTTTCAATAGTGTTTGAAAGATTTGTATTTGTCATAAAGTCATGAATTCTGTGGTGGTCGATTTTTCTTTACTCTCAAGAAGTTTTTGTAATGTTTGAAAGTTTCATAATCGTCACAAAGACGCAATTCCTGTAGTATTCAAAAATTTGTTGTTGACAAAAAGGTTCTGTAATGTTTGAAAGTTTCATATTTATAGTTTTATTTTTATCATAAAAGCAAAACAATCTGCATTGTTGCAAATATTTATATTTGTCCTAAAGATAATTCTTTTAGTATTCGAAAGTTTGCTAATTGTCGTAAAACCACTTCGATGTTTGAAAGTTATATATTTATCAGAAAGTTCCTGTAATTTTCGACAGTTTCATGTTTGTCAGAAGGAAGTAGACCTAAGTTCTGTGGTGTTCGAAAGTTTTCCATATGTTAAAAAGACAATTTGTGTAGTATCTGAAAGTTGTAAACATGACATAAAACACCTGTGCGCCATAATATGTCATAATGTGAAAATATCACATTTACAAGAAAGTCATAACTTCAGTAATTTTCGAAAGATTTATACTTGTCATTCGTGTATGAATATAATAATTAACTTCTTTTGGCAGCTTTATAGGCTATTTTGTACGTTAATATTTCACCTATACTAGTAAGAAAGCTTCAATGTAAGATAATAATTATTGTATTCAAGGTCCGAAGTTCGATTCTCAATAGGTAGAGAAATATTATTCTCAGTGGTAATCCAATGTGGTAAGACAATTAGTGAATCAAGAGTTAGTAAACTCAGGTCTGAAAAACTGAAATGGAAACACTGTGCTAAGCGCATATCACTCAACTAGAAGACATCTGAACGACCATACCTTATTGTTGGTATAAAAGCAAGGATTTCGTTTTTTAAGTAATAAAACAGAAACATTTTTTTCTGATTTAAAAAAAAATAAATAAAATCTGAAATTATTATATACCTTTTTTCTTACTTATTGCCTGAGTTTGAAATAGAACGCGTTTTTTAAAAATATTATTTGTTTTTAAAAAAATGTGTATATATAAAGGGACAAATCCGTGTTACTCATAGAACGAACCGTCTTTATACATAGGCCTATACAATAAAAGAGAAAAGATATGAGATATGGGAGCAGGCAACGTTGTTATTAATGTCACGTGAGTCTCAATGGGTGTTGAGTGAATGCCATTGTAGCGACTTGAATGCTCACTTGACCGTTAACACGGAGCTTTATTATTGAATAAATTCAACCGCTGCTTCTCGCTTCCGGAGTGGGATATCTATCGCTTTGAAACGCGAAACGAGCTGCTTGAATGACGATGATGATGATGATGATCATAGTGACAACTACTATTCTGTTCTGTTGTGTTGCTCCCTCTTTCTCTCTCCTTTTTTTCCTCCTCTCTTTCTCATTCTCTTAACTCACACCCTGGTCTCCTGGTTTTGACTTGCTCTGCCCCAATCACCCCTATATACTATAATATAAATGCGTGCATCTCTTACAAAATGCAATATTATTTCTTCTTATCCCTGCAAGACCCTCGTTCTCGTCGACACACCTAATCGAAAACACTCTCTTTACCACGTGCTTATAAGAGTAACACTTCTGAATTTTGTAATATATCTTTAGTATAGGGAATATTTTTTTCTTTCAAATTATAAGGACACTTCAGAAGTCTTGAATTAAATAGGGTTTGTTACAGTTCTCTTTTAAAGAAAGAAAAAGATCTCGGAGCTCGTACTTTACTGTAACAGAATGACTCCTTAAGTACGAAATACAATGAAACTACCTACTAAATTCTAGATTTATCTAAAGCCCCTTCTATTCTTCTTCTAGACTTCTTTTTATTAATTTTTAGATTTGTCTAAAGTCTTTGATATTATTCTTCTAGATTTCTTTCTGTTCATTTCTAGATCTGTCTAAAGCCTGAGATATTATTCACTTAGATTTCTTTCTATCCATTTCTAGGTTTATCTAAGACCATTGATATTATTAATTTAGATTTCTTTCGGACATTTCTAGATTTTTCTAAAGTATTTGATATTATTCATCTATATATCGTTCTCTTAATTTCTAGATTTGTCTAAAGTCTTTGATATTATTCTTTATTCACACTAAGCAAATGCCATGCCGGGATTGTACCTAACATACAGGTTCCATGTCGTTTCTTTCCTTCTCCTTTCCCCAGATAGTGTGCTCGCCGAGGAACGAATCCCTCATAGGTGATGAGTTTTAAGGCCTTAATTTTGGTGATGCCCGGAAGTCTGTATACATAAATTAATCAGTTTAATATTGAACCCGGAAGTAGTAGATTTCTGCCACTTCCGGGTTTATAGAGATATAAGAATGGTAAATGAAACCTATTCTTACGACATGGAATGCATTTTTAGAAAGCTGCTATTTGCTATTTATATATTACCATTTTCTCACAACGGTAATGAACATTGAACGAGATGATGATTGATTTCTACTACTTCCGGCTGGAATAGATGATACAGAGAAGAGATGGGACCTATCCTTTAGATTAAAAATCTATCTCAAAATAACATTTCCCGTATTTCTTACGTATTAAGTTTTGATATCTGTCGATAGATGGACGGTCAGTCTCGTCAACTATTTGACGAAGGCTTGTATCTCAAAATCTCACTTTTTTCAGACATAATGGAAGAAATAATAATTTCCTGTACAGGAAAGCAGTTTAATATGTAATAATTCGTCACCTACTAGAGGCAACCAATTTGTAAACTTCTGACAATAGTGTTACTTCTTTCACCTTCAGTAACTTGTTAGTGGCGACAATTAGTAAAATATTAAGTGTTACTTTATTTACCCTCAGTAACTTGTTAGTGGCGACAATTAGTAAAATATTAAGTGTTACATTATTTACCCTCAGTAGGTTGTTAGTGAGGCAATTTTATTAGTAAAATATTGAGAGAGGAAATTTCCTCACCTTCCAAGATTTTTCACGCTGGTTGAAAGTGTAATAAAATATGGAAGAATTGTCTATTATCGGATACTGGTTAACATGGGCGTCTCTGGAGGGGGGACGAGGGGGACGCGTCCCCCCAAATATTTTGAAGTACAAAATATTCAATATTTTATTCTAATTTACTTTATTTACTAACGACAGAATAACAAAAATAATAATAAAATTATATTTATTAGGTGTATAATATTCAGGCTATGAAACGATTAGGCTATAAGAGTTCTTGATATACCTCAGGGGGTCCGTAAATGGAATTGAAGATAATAAACAGGTTGGACTAGATAGTACCATTTAAATCACTTTCTTTGATGTCCCCTCCCCCCCCCAAATTTTACGTGCCAGAGACGCCAGCGGATTTTAAACTTACAAATTCAAGACAAACTGTTGACATAGGTACACATAAATGATTATCAGAATTATGGTAACACCTGGAGTTGAAAACAAGGTAGAGGTCCTGGTTGGAAATGGTCAGGTGGTGACCGCTGCGCTGGGTTGTTGGTGGCAGTGTGTTGATGTAAACTCTGTGCTACGTGAGGAGTAGTGGAATGGCAGGGTGCAATGAATGAACTGTACAGACAGTCAATATACTTATAGAAAAGACTTATACTCCTTCCCTCTTTGGATACGCATTTCAATGAAATTTTAATGAGTAACACTCTGAAGAAATTTTATTTTTGACATGTATTTTGAACTTACATACTCCCTTAGGATATATTATTTTAAGCATGGTAAATGCTCACCTTGGGGTGGGTACTAAATATTTTTTCAAAATTCGTTATAAACGAGTCGGTCGTTTTCACGTGATGTTATCATAAACGATAAGCAACGACTATTATGTGTGGCGAAAAAAACTACCCTTCTTGCTTGGAACTGAAATTCTGAAAAAAAAGAACCTTTTTGGATAAGTCCGCATCCAAAGGAGGAGCTTATATACCGAGTACATCAACCTGACTTGGGGGGTTCGTGAGTTATTATACTGTATATTTTCCATAAATTTCGAACCCTCCCTAACTCCTTAAGATATACACTTCAATCAAATGACATGAAAGAAACCCAGTTCAAGATAAGTTCTAAGTTCCCATTTAATTCCAAACTGTTCAGCCATTTTACTGTAATTAGGTCACAAGAAATAGGCTATGCTTTAAATGAGGCTTTAAATGAGGCGAGAAAATATAGACAATCCCTCCCCTGCTTTTCCTTAAAAAGGAAAAGTTTCAAAAATCGCTCGGACTAGTGGTAAAAGTTGATCTGAAAAGGTAGGAGGACGCGCCACATCACGCCCTCCCCCGTGCTTATCTTTGCCCATTGATGATTTTATTAGAAAGTAGGGGGACGCCAGAGATATTTCCTGGAACTGGGTGACAGCGTCCCCCGCGTTCCCCCTCACTTTTACCCCTTCTCATGTCCATTTAGTGAGAAGTTTATATACCAAGTTTTATCTTAGTAATTAGACAGGCGCTGAGGTATTCAACTTTCCACAAAAAATCGACTCATTTTACCGTGATTCGATCACTAATAAAATCAGTTTCATTTTTATATATTAGGATAGCTGGAATGTCAGTTCTTCGCATACGGACAGTATGTTCATGGAAAATATTTAAACCACCTCTACCCCCTTATATACGCCCTGTAATCAAAGTGATGATGGAAGCACATCTTGACGTACTTACTAACAATGTTCCAAAATTCATGTTAAACTGTTCAGCAGTTTGCCTGTGATGCGATGGACAACAAAGTAGGGAGAAAATATAAAAATTGGCCCTTCGCCCCCTTAAATCTTGAATTTTATAAAGGAATATGACACGAGTCCGATCACTTTTAATGCGACGTTTATATGCACCGAGTTTCTTCTTCCTGACTTAAGAGGTCGTGAAATGCTATATTTTTGTGCATAAATTTTGAATCCCTTATATCCCTCGAGGATACGCAATTTAATCAAATTGACACGATTAAGTATTATGTTTCAAAATTCAATTAAAACTTTTCAGTCATTTTTCCGTGAAGCATTCACAAGCAACAAGTTATCTGAATTTTAATAGGGTGCAAAATATTGAAAATGACCCGTTTCTTTCTCTTAAAACAAATTTCTTTTACAGATTTTGAAAATCCGTTAGGACACGCCTTTGAAGCGATGTGTCATGATAACAACTCGGTTCTAAGTTAATGGTAATAAAAATTCATAATTCAATTGAAATCGATAAGAAACATATTCTGTGTTGCATGCTTCTATACAATTGCGCTGTACTACTTACACTACATGCTAATTAAACGGTTTACAGAATATGTACGTATAGCTGTAACTGGTCACCTTTGAGAAACATCTACTCTATTAACATGACATGATTCTCCAGTAACACTGTGCGTAGTCGCCTTCGGTGCGAGAGGTTCCGGGTTTGATTCCCGTGGGCTCACTCGGTCGAAAATGTGTAACACGCTTTTTCAGGCCAGCCACCCTGAATGAGGTTTTCCTGGATTTTCCTCATTCACATCAGGCAAATGCCGGGGTGGTACCTAACTTATAGGTCCCAGGCCGCTTTCCTTTCTTACCCAATCCTTTCTTCCTTCCCTTTCCCCGGATTGTGTGCTCGCCGAGGGACGTCATCCCTCAAATCATGACGCGCTAAATTGCCTTAGATGCCGAAAGCCCAGAAATCTAAATCCTAAATCCAGTAACACTGTAATAGACTGATACTTTTTTTAAATATATATATATATATATATATATATATATATATATATATATATATATATATAGCTTAATATAGGGTTTGTTAAATTTTACTCATTAATACTGGAAATAAATCCAGGCATAAGTTCTAAAATTCTTGATACTTTCAGTCGTTATTAACGTAATCTAGCGAGATTCAATTGCTGTATAATTCATTTAAAATTGTTCAAAGTTTAACACAAACAAAAATGTCTAAAAACGAGTGATACACGAATCGTAAATCTAATCGAACTGAACACAATAAGGCATATCTTTCTTACTGGGGGGGGGGGGAACAGAATTCTTTGCTTAAAATTCGTACTTTCTTCCTATATTTTCTGTTTTTGATGGTTCAGGCTAGGTTAGGTTAGGTTAGGTAAGTTAGGATAGCTTGTGTTATCTTAGTACTTGGTTATTACACTTACGTAACATCAACTCATTTCTCCTGTAAACATGGTGATTTTACCTGATGTTGCCCCCAGTTCCAAAATTATCACCAAAATAATATGCGTGTGCGTAAATTCTCATGCTTAATATTCGAGAAAATCGAGATAAACATATTTTTTGGTAAACTTAAAAATTGATGATATACAATAATGACGTCACACATTATGATGAAACTTTTAATGAAATGTCCGTTATCAAAGTTTCTATTACTGATGACGACAGGCTCGTATCCACGGGTCTAGGAGGCCGGGTCCCCTACATTTTTACTACCCCCTAAAGTTTTCACGGTAGCCTTGCAAATGAACTATAATATGGTGATGAAATATAATATGGTTCCACCGAGCCTCCCCTACATTTTTGGGCTGACTACCGGCTTGCATGACGACGCGGTATGTGGTATGGTGAATGAGAAATAACCGAAAAATTATTATTAACATTTAAGCTTAAAAAATTAAATATTTCCGGGCAAATTCTTATGCGTGGTTTTCGAAAAAAATCGAAAAACTATTTTTGGCGCTAAAAACTATATTGTATCTGGTCAATAATAGTTAATGGTATTTTTCTGCTGGAGCAAAATTGTTCAGTTACTTAATATACACTATATGCAATAAAATACGCTCTTAAATAGAATATTGTATTCTATTGTTTTTTTTTTATCTTGAAGGTGATATACACACTTCTGACAGTGATTTATATAGTAATTTCAATAATGGCCAGTGGCGTATTTAGGGAGGAGCTTCCGGACTTAAGCCCCCCGAAATCTTACTTACTATAGTAAAGTATATGAAATATCTTGCAGAATTTTCACATTTTCAGGCAAAGCCCCCCCCGAAAGTTGGCAAAGCCCTCCCCGAAACAAAATTGTAAATACGCCATTGATAATGGCCCACATACTGATTACTTGTATTTAAAAATTCATAAATACGACGGATGTTCCGAAACCTTCTGTGTTAAGTGAGTCTATGCTTGTTGCACCACAAGAGAACCCGTCGAGTACTTTGTCATTGTAAGCAAAACCAACAAATAGTTGTCGTTCGTTCACTCACTGTAAAAGTCCAGACCATGGATGGAGCACGGTGGCTCAGTCGTTCTGGTTTGTGAGGTCCTTGGTTCGATCTCAGGTCAAGTAAGTTTGTCGTGGTCAACATCGTATTTGTGGGTTTTCTTGGTGTATTCCCGTTTCCTCCCATTCCATCATCATTCACTTGCTTTAATCATCCGTCTCCCTTAGCCTAAAAGGTATAATCGTGGAACGGTAATCTGAAAGATTTCATTTCATTTCGTTTTCCAGACAATGGAAGCTTTGGAGAATATTACTGGAGAGTTTCTAGAGCATCCTCAGTACAGCAAGTCCAGTCCTTCCAACGTGCAAATTCTGAGCTTTCCCACAGCACTTAGAAAAAAACTTGACCTGAACGAAGTTTAGTAAGGACCAGAAAATGAAAGCTGCCAGATACAGCTGTACAATTGTTGACACCAACTCTGAGAAAATGGTCTGCAGCAAGTACTCGTATTTGAGAAGCTAATACATCGCTACGTCGCTGGAAATGATGAATAGAGTGTGAAGTGTAATATTTCAAAACGGAAACCCGAATGTTAGACTAAGCCTCGTGCTGACTCGGATATCGAATAGTGATCTTAGTGCATGATCTTTCGGTACAGCCTACTTAATCCTTAGTCTTATTCGCCATTAGTCCATGCGTTACTCGGTATAATCAGTCAACGCCCTACGGAATTATACGTGAACAAAAACACGAATCATCTATTCACGAGTGTCATAATTTAAACCTTAAGCTACACTGTATGCTGTAACTTTTCCTGATTATGTTTGATAAACGTAACGATATTTATTTGGTGCGCCATCAAAAATTACGTTTTTAAATGAACCAAAATTAACTGAATTTAAATGACCAAAATAAACCAAAATTAAACTGAACCAAATTTAAATGACGACACAAGGTTATGAAATATGCTTTAAGGCACGTTGGTCATTGAACCAGAGCATACGCCAATAACAGCAAAAGAAATATAGCGTTCTTTTTGTGGACAATAATGTATCACAAAGTGCGAATGTTCAAAAAGTGATTTAAGCCCTATCGATCGTGCACCAAACATACCGAAACTGTAAAACATTAATATTAAGAGTTCGTTTTGGTAAAAATTTTACAGTATTTTTATTTAAATTAAATTAACTAAATGAAAACAAGTTGATCTGATTTTGATTGGTTACGCAGAAATGAAAGTAGAAACAATTACATCCTAATAATTAACATGTCCCTATCTTCTAACACCATTCAAAAAGTACTACATTGAAATGAATGTTAATTCATTCGAAATTCCATCTCACTCTCATATATATACGGAGTCTATTTGTCTGTTTCCCCTCTTTCTCTTCGGAATTTCTTTTCAAAATATTTTTCATCATCTCCAGATTATAGCACTCACACGCATATAAATCTTCTACCACTACATATGATGAAAGAAAGACACAAAGATTTGAGATGAGTAGCGAAGAGGGAGAGAAACAAAATAGACCTCAAGGGACTAGTTTATTCCTTGTTCTACCGAATGTGCTACGGGGGGAGGGGAGGAGAGAAAACTCCCCTAGATCTGCCTGCTTTACAATATCGCAAATCCTCTTCATCACGACAAAACCCGACAAAAGCCAAACACCGTGGTGGGTAAACACAGTCATTTGTTTGAAATATCGAAGTGACGCCCCACGCTGGGCGCCATTTTTCTCTCACGACAAAATGCATTCGTAATGAAGATTCACGTTGAAACTTTTGTTCTTTTCTCTCTTTTTTTATTTTTTCTTCTCTTCTGCATGTTTGTTTTCAATCTTTATTTTTGTTTTATCTTTTTTTATATACTTTCCCTTCGTTCATAATTTAACCAAAAAAAAAAAAAGAGTGAAATGTGTGAATGATTTTGATAACTTCTTCCGAGTTCACTTCCTTATTTAGTTCAACTTCACTTATTGCATAAAAAAATAATTATTGTGTTTTTTATTTTCGTTTCTGACTTGATATGGATCACTGTGAAAAAAAATTAAGCATAAAATTATTTTCTTTTGCGATTATCACACACACCGATTTTCTTCGTAAGAAGTTTCCTTTACAAAAGCTCTTTTACTAGGATGACCAAATCGTCGACTAGAAAAAACGGGACACCTTTTATTTCTGGATAGGTTGCTCCCCTAAATATATTTTTTTAGTCTCTCCGTTCTCCCTCTATTTTTGTATCTCTCACAAAAAGGGAAAATTTTCACTTTTTCGTTTTAAAACCTATTGAAAAGGTTGTGGAATTAATTAGATAATAAGTAACTATCAACAGCTAACAAAAAATGAAATATTTGAGAACATTACTGAAAATATATGAGGCGCTCAAATCTATCACCGACAGGGTCTATAATTACTCTCAGTATCGGATTCCAACTCCTTTTATTTGCATTTTCTTACTTTTAAACATTATTTCATTTATAACTAGTTTTCTTATTACTTTCACTTTTATAGTTCTATACTTCTGGTCACCTTTCGTAAATGGAAGTATGTTACATCTTAGTCAAATCACGGAAACACTGTACTGCACTGATGACAGCGCCTCAATCTTCCACCGCCCGAAACAGAGAGTAAAAACATGCTACATTTGTTCTCCAAAGACTTTCAGCCCTTTGCACTGTCGTCTGCGGAGTGGAGAGGCCTAGGAGGGAAAACAGTGCAGCCACCACATCCAATATTGCAGACGTCGTAATGACGTTGCTTAGTAATTAGACATATTCCAATAAAATCACATAGCTTAGAAAATAATAATATAAATGAGGAAATTTTAACGATTCGAAAGGTTTTTTGTACCCAATGTATGTAAATACGGGACATTTTGGAGTCACGGGAGAAGTTTTCGGGACACCGGGAGTGGTAGTGAAAAAACGGGACAATCCCGTTTTTACGGGACGGTTGGTCACCCTATCTTTTACATATTTACATTATCCGTTTGTTTGTGTAACTGTCCGGGAGACAAAGAAATCTTAAGAACTACTTCACGGATCAGCATCAATTTTACACAGAGCGAAGTTAGTAATCGAAATCGTTAATAGAGGGGACAAGATGGAAATTCAAACCGGAAGAGGTAGAAATAAACCATTTCCGGTTTTAACGTTTATCACTATAGAGCAGGAAAGATAATAGCAACAAGAGGTTTTCTGCGATCGATTAAGTGTCCCAAGAATACATTTCATCTCCATCCTTAACTTTCTAATAAAACCGGAAGTGGTAGAAATGCACTACAACTTCCGGTTTCAATATTGATCTAGAAATGTTTTTTTCTGTAATTTGTGTAGAATTCTAAGAATGGATACCATCTTCTCTCTTAACCCTGTTTTAAAACCAAAAAATGGGAGAAATGAATCACTTCCGGTTTTAGCGTTGATCGCTATAGAGTAAAAACGGTAATAGTGAGAAATGATATTATGTAATCAATTTATCGTTCCAAGAACATGTTGTATCTCTACTCAAATCTCACTACTGAAACCGGAAGTGGTTGAAATTTATGATCACCTTAGGTTGCAATATTAACACTTAGACTGCCGCCATAATTACATCCCAGACCATGGACAGTGCAGTATGTATTATGAGAAGTTGAATAATCAATACGTATTAATCTTCTGACCAAACGATTGCCTATATTTTCCTTTTAAACCAATTTTTCGCCCAGGCTTCAGTTGTTTATTATACCAACAAGCCAGGTAAATAAAGCTAGTTACCATAAGAAACTGGTGATCGGTGGCCGACTCGGCCTACGGAGCAACATCTGTCGCAAGGTGGGCTGGTGGCGTCTTGAAATAATACAATGGTAGTCCAAAGTGTGAGCAGCACGGTAGTCAAAGTGTTAATTGAAAAAAATATCACGCTATAGAAACCAAAATCTTTCACGTGGTGTACATGATGTCTACTTGTTACCTAGTTTGAAACAATTTTGCACGTAATGTAAGTTGAATAAAGTAGCTGTTATGAAAGTAGCTGTTAAGGTTGCCCATGAGATGGAATGAAATTGAATTTTCGTGATAAGAAACGAACCATGCCTGATGTCTTTTATAGTAACAGATAAATTTTTCGAGACGAGATATCAATTTTACGATATTTTCGAGACGAGATGTCTCCTCAGCTCTTGTTTCACAGGAAACTCTAATAGACGCCCCTTCGTTGCGGAATGTTAATAATATTCGATGGAAATATTTGAAAAGCTTAAGTATTAGATCAGATTCCACTTTAAGCAGTAAGTTAGAACCAAATGAAAGACTATCTGTATAATACCAAGAAGGAAGTATCATATGAACAGAGTAAATTACTAGGATAGAATGTAATGTAATGTAATCTAATGAGTTACTAAATGTAAGAAGAACAAACTTTATCTAGGAGTTCCACAAGGATTACATCTTGACCACTAGCTATTTGTAGAGATTCTGTCATTACTAGACACGAATATATTTAAAGATTAAATATATAAATAAAGAATCTTCTTCTTGGGGTACCAATCTTTCGGTTGGTTTGACGCAAGTTCTGCTTCTCTATCTCTTGTATTATTTGATCCGTATATCTCAATCATTGTCTTTCCTTTGGGTATTTTTCTTTTGTCATTCGTTCTATAGTCATTACAGTCATTCCCTCATGTCTCCTGATATGTTCTATCATTCTATCTCTTCTTTTCGAATTAGTTTTTAATATAATTTTTTCACTTACCATTTCCAGCATTTTTTCGTTCGACAAATCATCTACCCTTCTTGCTTTTCAGCATCCTTCGATAGCACCACATTTCTCCGTTTTTGTTCTCCTAGAGTCAGTGCCTTACATCCATGAAACACCATACTAGTAGCAAGAGAGTTTTCGGCCAGTTGGCGCGTGATTGGATTTTGGCTTTCTACGCTTACACTTGGAACGCATGCTTTCATACAACCTTCCTTTGTTGCACTTGAAAGCGAAGGTTTAGACCTTTCGCAGAAAGTCCTAGCATCACTGGCCGTTCACTGGTTATTTACTTGATTGACTTGTAAAACCTTGCGGCAAGCTTGAAAGGTACACTGAATGCAAGGTTGCATCCTTGTAACTTCGTTACTGGAATATAGTTTGCGGCATGCTTGCACGTTTTCCAATCAAGTTGGATGCAAGCTTGGCCGACTTGCAATTCAAGCTTACAGCAAACGGTTTACAGTTGTCTCTGCTACTAGGATCTATACATCATGTATCTTTCCGATCAGAAGCTGTTGATTTTCTGCTAAGACTTCTTCTTTTCCTTGCGCTACTCTTGATTTTATATTTTGTTTGTACCTATTATCGCTTACTCTTTCTCCAAGTGATTGTAAGTAACAGAATTCCTATTCAACTCTTTCTTTTCTTGTAATTCCTTTTCATACTATCCTCATTCATAACTATAATTTTGTTTTTGTTTACATGCTAAGCTCCTATTCTGTTTCCTTTAAACCTGCCTCTTAGATTTTGTTTCTTAATGTGTGCCAACAACGCGAAAATGTCCACAAATCTAAGTGTGTATACGCGGTTAGTTCCAAACATTGCAAAGAAGAAAACACACACAAAAAATGGGAAAAACTCTCTTTATTTCTCAACAGAGTTTCCTTTTAGCTCGAGTTCGATTCCCGGTGGGGGCACTCGGTCGAAAAAGTGTAATACACTTTTTCAGACCAGCCACCTTGAGTGAGGTTTTCCTGGGTTTTTCTCATTCGCATCAGGCAAATGCCGGGGTGGTACTTAAGTTATAGGTCCTAGGCCGCTTCCTTCCTTCCCCGGATAGTGTGCTCGCCAAGAGACGTTATTGTTCAAAAACGTGACGGGCTAAATGGCCATAGATGCTGAAAGCCCAGAAATCTAAATCCTAAATCCCTTTTAGCTCGATGCACTTTTCCCAGCGACGTCCAATAGCTTCTACACTCTGTTTATAATATGAATCGTCGAGCTTCTCAAAATAGCCCCTAACCGCAGACTCAACCTCTTCAGTGTTGGTAAATCTTTTACTATCGAGTCATTCTTTCTATTTTGGAAAGCGAAAATAATTAACGGGGGCTAAATCTGAGGAATAGGGTTCGTGGGGAAACAATTCGTACTTTAACTTATTGATTTTGGCCATCGCGATAACGAATGTTTCAAGTGATGCATTGCATTCATGAATAAATACTTTCTTGATTTCATCACTCAAACGCTGCAATAAGTTTACATAATATTTGCTGTTGATTGTTTTTCCTTTTTGAAGATAATCAATGATAAATTATTCCAGGCGCATCTCCCTCCAAAAAAAAATTGACATCATGACCTCGCCAGCAGATGGAACTGTCTTCCCCTTTCATTCTTCCATTTTACGTGGTGAAGTGATGGATCCATATTTCATCCACATTTTTGAATCGACGCAAAATCTCGACTTTATTGCTGTGAAACATCGTCAAAACACTCGATTGAAACATTCTCACAACGCTGCTTTTGTTCCATTGTAAGGAAACGCGGCACCCATCTTGCACGCAAATTTCTCATGTCCAAATTGTTAGTCAATATATGAAGTACAGCACATTTGAAATATTTACTATGTCTACTAGCTCATGCACTTACAGTCGACGGCCATCCAATACCATTTTGTGGATTTTCTTCACAATATTTGCGTTGGTCACCTCATTTAGTCGACAACTGTAATGTTTGTCTTTGAAGTTCGTACAGTCTCGTTTAAATTCTGCCACCCAATATTGTATTGTTGTAAACGAAGAAACAGAGTTCACCAGAGTAGAATCTAGCTCCATTTTGATGTTGGTTGGACTGAGACCTTTTAATAAACGAAAGTATTGTGTCACATAACGATGACCCATTATTTAAATGTTTACAAGTTCACTGAGAGTGTTCACTATTGATGGCTGCCAAACGAATACTAAACAATATAATCTCTTCAAATTTCAAACTTAAGCTTTGTAAGGTTGGTATTTTCGACCACAGTAATGCTTTCCTAACATCAACCGCCACTTATACCCCAGGTCGGGTACTTCCGAGACAACCCACGTAATTTACCTATCCATGCTCTAATGTAATGAGTTATTCTTAGGCTGTAGGTGTCCTTGGTATCTTTCGTTGCTTCTAGCAAATGAAAAACACATTATTCATAAAGTACTGTTGGCTCAAAATAGGAAAGAAAATACTGCGTTATGTAGTTTAGAAGAAGAAAAAGTTTGAAATTTCTATGTGTGAATCTTCGTATCAAGGCAATTCTTCTAACGGTATAGCTGATTCTTCTCCCCGGTTTGAAAGATCATGTAAGAGATCCGAAGCTTTTTTCTGGAAAGGAGATCCTATACCATTCATCCACTTTTCGCAGAAAGCAAGAAAGAAAAGAAACGAAAGCATCTATCCAAAAACCTTCTCTTACGATCGTTGTCGACTTTTTCGCCCATATTTTCATCAGTTCAACGGCGTCGTTGAATCGGAATGATTCCATAAACGTCGCACGCAGCCCAGCTGGGGACGTCGTCATCTCCGCGCTATGAGTCGAAGGGGGAAGCTTTCATCTCATCTCTCTCTCTCTCTCTACCCAAATCTCTTCTCGTTCCTCTGAATTTTGATGCAGATGAAACACAAAGAGAAAGAGAAGTGAAAGCATAGTATTACTACGAGAATACTTCCGTAAAAGAGGGGGGAAAATATCAGAATATAGAAAGAAAATAGTATAATGTACTAGATAAAAAATGGGGAGAAGAAATGATAACGAAAATTGTTGTTTTTGAAAAGTTTAACAATAAAAAAAAATCGTTTTCTCTTCTTTAGTGATATTACGAAAAATAACATTTTAAATGATGAAAGAAAAAAATACATTTTGGAGTTCGATTTTTGCTGCATTGATATGTTTATCTGTTATTGAACATTGCAGTTTGCAGAAAACCCATTTCAAAAAGCTTAATCGTATATTTTTCCTACCGTGGTCCGTGGACCAATAATGACTGCAGAAAATGTCACGATGATAAGAAATGTGTATATAACGGAAGAGACAAGATATTTGCATGAAAAATGCTCGCGTAGGTTGCATAGAATTAACATTTTCAAAATTTTATGAAAAATAAAAGAAGACCAGTAAAAAAATCTAAATTCCTGGCTCAACATCTCTTAGGAGACTAGAGTCTACCAGCCGACTTGTGACACTAATACCTTCGAAGTGATGTATGGTCAGTACATCAGCTATCCTCGCCGTTAATGGTAGCTTTCTACACCTGAGTTTGACACTTCTTTATTTCAAGTAGCTCCTCGATTGTACTCAGAAAGCTGGGTGAACGCCGTAGCCCCAACACCATCTGTTGAGGACGAACAGCCATCCATCTTTAACCTGACCAAATCTGGCACTGTTTGACTTTGCTAATCTCAAGAGATACGATATTTCAATAGGACATCGGTACGAAAATACCAGTGGTTTTCCCGTTTATCGTTTATTGATTTTAGGAAATCTTAATTGAAATTAAATATTAGTAAGTTATTTGGTTATTTAAGTTGATAAATAACATACAAAGCAATTACTAATACCTTTTTGTGCTAAAAATTTGACTCCATAACTAGCAACCAAAGTTTTGCTAGCGAAAATGTTTCACATACCTGCTAAGAAAGTCAAGTCTTCATACGAAGTTCTGCTAAGGTTGGTTTAAAGGGACAAGTTTTGCCGATAGATGCCACTACAATCTACATCTCTCTCTCATGTATTTTTTATTTTTCGCGAAAATTTACAATTTCTCTTACAAATTTCGACCTGCAAATTTTAAAATTTTACAGAAGGAACTTCATAACACGTTAAAAGCTACAATCCGTGCCGATTTTTTAATTTAATATTTTCTTCATCGTTGAAATGGCATGATTGTTGAAATGGATATCCAAACCTTTAACAATGCAACTGTTTCAACAATGATGAAAATTCTAAATAAAAAATCGGCACGCATTGTTACCTTCGGTACATTATGAAGTTCCTTCTCAAAAAAATTTGAAACTTCTAAGTTGAAATTTGTGAGAGAAATTGTCAATATTCGTGAAAGGTAACAAATATATGAGAGAGATACAAAATCTTAATGACATCTATCTGTAAAACTTGTCCGTTTACACCAACCTTAAGACCGGATAAGACTTTTCCATGCTCTAATCTGAGGTGAAAACCTGAAGAATGCTGATTTCACGAGGTGTGGTATTGCAGTGCGGCTAGGACATTGGGGTACGAAAATGCCAATTTTTTCCCAGTTACATAAATATTTATCCTTTATTGATTTTAGGAAATCTTAATTTCAGTTAACCAAAGGTTCTTAAGTCATATTTGATTAAGATAAATAACCAACCAAGCAATTACTGATACCTTTCTGAGCTAAAATTTGATTCCATAACTCAGCATCAAAGTATTGCTGGGGACAGTGGCGTAGGGAAGGGGGGGGCCCGGAGGGGCCGGGCCCCCCCCAAAGAGGTCCGACAATGTACTTTGGTACTTTGATGTTTGTATTGTTTTATATATTTTTATGTTTATATATTTTTTTGTTTGCAATTTTTCTATATGTACCTATAACAGAACTTGGGCCCCCCCCAAACACACATCCTGGCTACGCTACTGGCTGGGGAAAATATTTCACATACCTGCTAGGGATGTTAAGTCTCCATACCAACTTCTGTTAAGAGATTGGGTGAGTACTGCAAAAACTCGAAGCAATTAGTGAAAGTTTATCATGTGCCGACCTGAGGTGAATATCTCATACAATAGGGACCGCGGTGACTCAGTGGTAGACTCATTACCTCTTGTGCTCGGGGTCCTTGGTTCGATCCCAGGTCAAGCCAAGTGAATTTTGTAGTACACAAACACCGCGTGCGTAGGTTTTCTCGGAATTTCCTGTTTCCTCCCACTTTCTTCAGTCCGCCATTTCATTCATTATTTCATTATCACCGTCTCCTTTAGCCTAGCTGGCTTACTTGGTGGGACGTAAAACTTAAATATTTCATTTCATTTTTATTTCATCTCATACAATACTCATGTAGATGCTTCCTACAGCAGTACAGAAGCTATTTTGAAATTCCAAATTGTCCTGGGTACAAGTTGGGGACACCTTCAGGCATGTCTTGCAGCCTGATGGAAACAAAAATACGGTAAAAAAAAATATGATACAATGTATTATATGCTAGATCTCTTTCTCATATCGGGGATATGGTGGCCCTGTGATGCCAGTAACTATAGCTCAGTTCATATCGAAGACATGCCGAAAACATGAAAAAAATGAAATTTAAAGGTCAATAGCTTCACAACTATGGGATCTACCAATCGGGTCAAGACTTCAGTTAGGAACTAGTATGTGTCCTATCCAAATATCCATGTTTCAGTATCCTGCGATATTTCCGCAACAATTTTTATAATGGTGGTTGGTGAGTATTTCAAATTGTATTGCCGTAGTCAAATTTCCTCTATAAAAAATGTTGCGTGAGTACCTGAGGATTCTGAAACATGGATTTTTGGATAGGTTACATATTACTTCCTAAGTGAAGTCTTGACCCGACTACGGTAGGTCCCATAGTTTTGGAGCTATGGACCTTTACATTTTTTTCATGTTTTCGGCAGCCTATAACTCCGAAAGGAAGCATTTGCGAACCCAGGTTGGGCTATACTTTTTTGTCTCACGTTGATGTCAGAAATAACCGCCCAAATGTTGCCGGTATTGTTTAGAAACACCCTATAAATATAAATTACTCGTGTCCTGAGAGGACACCTTTGGGGGGAGCTCATGTGGTTAGGATTCTACGTTAATAAGTAGGTCTCGCTGCTGAAAAGGACGTTAAACTGAAAATCAACTCAACTGTCCTGAAAGGATATGAAACTAAGTGCTTGAACTTTTCGCTGATAAAATTATGTGTACGCCACTGATTATAACTACCGTACCTCTTGTTCATTATCGAATAACGACTAACAATTCGAAAGATTACTCAAATTTTATCAGCAGCAAATTTCAAATTCAGCCCATTTTATGAAGTTTATCATGATTTGAATAAAATGAAAAA
The DNA here is from genome assembly GCF_964235325.1 of Thermobia domestica. Lineage (NCBI taxonomy): Eukaryota > Metazoa > Arthropoda > Insecta > Zygentoma > Lepismatidae > Thermobia > Thermobia domestica. The sequence goes on from NC_137467.1 coordinate 51,224,613, forward strand.
TAATTCTTTGTACGACCTTAGTAACAGGAAGGGCAATAGAAACATGGGGGAAACTCGCGCTCAAAACTTTACAAGAAGGGGGGAAAATCCCACGGGTAAAGTAAAATGTGTTAGTGATTGTTGGGAAAACATCAGCAACCACCGAAACCTCCCACCAATTACAGGTTTAAGTGGTGAGACAACCACCAATCCGTCAACACTTCCCTCACTCACTAACACACGTAAATTTCCACGTATACACACAGAACGAGCTCCACCATGTGAGGTAGCAGAGAGACAGCGGATACAACCCACCCACTCGCTCCCCTCCCATCAGTACGTATAACTCTAGTTTCTAAGCCCCCCAGTTCCCAAACTACACACCGAAGAGGCAGGGATGAAGCGGGACATCAGGCGAAGAGATCCCTCGGGACAGAAAAGAGAGAGAGAGAGGGGAAAAAGGGCAAACCAGAGAAAAGAGGAAAGCAGTGTCACATTAATTAAGCATCCGCAGCATTTGTCAGTGGTGTCGATGCATAATCCACTTTACCAACACTGTGACACCTGCGGGATTTAGCAATTTAATGATCGACAAACCGAGGGACGCAAGAAGTTAAATGGAATCAAAGCACGTTAATGGCTGAATGGCTTTAAGTTGTAGAAACTTCCTAAAATGCTACATAACGGATACCCAATTGTTAACTTTTACTTTTAAGTAATTGTGAGAGTGACTAGCAACCTCCCCGATTTATTCATTGATGTTTAACACATATTTATTGTGAATTAATTGAAATGCCCATTTTTTTGCACTGAAAGGATAAGGTTTATGCAAACTGTCTGAAAGAAATGAGTGAAATACAATAAATAAATAAATAAATAGTGAAGAGCAACACCTTTATCCTGTCATGCTATGTGAGCCCGCACAATAATTATGTACTGCAGGTTTCATACATAAAAGGCGTTCTTAAAAACAACCAAAAGTGTGGATACATTTTTTAATCCCCCCGTCGTCAAAATTCCCTCTCGAATCGAAAATAGAAAACAAACGGCTTCGTACGCGATTAGACCTGGGGAGAGTCTATTTCTGTGCACAAAATTTGATGAGTGTAGGCGACTCCTATGCGAAAAGTTGATGACAGGCATACATAAATGTACTTATTTACTAGCGGATTGTCCGTTTCTCGCACGGGTAGAATATTTCTCATTTTGGACATAATGGGTAATGGGAGCTAAATTTATATTTAAACGGCATCGGAAGTGTTACTGTTCGTGTCAGCGACCCCGAAAAGTATGGATTCGTCACTAATATCGGTAATTTTCGATCTCACACACACACACACACACATATATATATATATATATATATATATATATATATATATATATATATATATATATATATATATATATATATATATATATATATATATATATCCCCTTTCGTCATGTTTCCTACATTATTTTCACCATATGTATTATTCAAAATACAAATAGGCATCTAACCTTAGCCATTACAGAGCTACACCCTCTTTTTGGCGATGGTATTTGATGATATTGGCCTCGTGTAATAGAAATAAACAAAAAAAAATGTAAGAAAAACATCATAAATAACTAAGTATTAACTTAACAGTGAACTTTCACATTTTATTTTCGGATCTATCAACTTCATACGGACCCTTAACAACAAAATTATTATTGACAATATTGAAGAAAAGTTGTTCCGAGAAAACTTGACTGATGGTAAAATACTCCTTTCTGATTCTTCAGAAAGAGATGAATTATGCTATATTTTAGAACTGATAATAAAATATTTATTATTGAATTGTGAATAAAATCATTGAAACCATTTTCGGTGAAACTATTAGAAAGAAAGATACACACCAATAGTCTACCCTCTCTGAAATTTTGTGAGAATAATCACTTATACAATATTTTGAATATAATGAATTTCTTTGTACGAGTAGCTTCATATACTTTTCTCTGACTTTTCCTGCCCGCTTTAGATGGCGTTAGTAGCACCACGCTAATGGGGCTTATAATAGTATGCTAGTACATACGTCCGTCCGTCCGTCTGTTATTTCACAAGGATTAACAAAAGCTAATTTTTGAATTCTGATTATTATTATTATTATTATTATTATTATTATTATTATTATTATTATTATTATTATTATTATTATTATTATTATTATTATTATTAGTGCAATACAGTAGATAACTAGCGTAATTGTCTCGGGTAAGTTTACTAAGATAGTCAATCCATTGATACCTTAAGAGGTAATGGTGACTTTAAAGATGGTTATCCATAATATCCGTGAAAATATGTGCTCTGGTTAGACTTCTTTTAAGATTTAAAGGCAGTGGCACCGATTTCTGTATAACTTTGATTCAGGGAGAAGTTCATTGACGTATATCCAAACAAATATACCCAAATTCCTGGAACCCAAGTAAAATTAAGGGGCCATGAGCCCTCATCTGCCCAGAATCAGCGTCTATGTTAAAAGGTAAAATATTTATTTTTTTAAAAAAAAATAAGATTAAAAGTGTTTTTGAGCCTTAAAAGATTTTTTGTTAAACTTCATAATGGATTGGTGAGGTTAAAACCAGTGGCGGATGTAGCCCAGGGCCGGGAGGCCTAGAACCCCACTTTTTGGAGTGACAAAAATTATTTATATATTTTTGAAAGTTTATAGTAAACTCATGATAGAGGAGCTATAATAGTCTGGGTTCTGGCTGCCCCCCCTCTTAGTTTTTACTTTCTATATCCGCCAGTGGTTAAGATGTCACATATTTGGTTCACGAGAGGATATATAGAGCCTAGAGTATTGTATTGCTGTTGCCTATTATATTCTTGACTGCTTCAACTATTAGCGTAGATTCATTCATAAAAGTAAATTTACATCATTTTCTTTACTACCGTCAACCATTAATTTTTGCTATTGTTGTAATATTGGGTGCAACGGTTTTTCTTTTTTAAGACGATGTCCAATAGGATCATTCAACTCTTGAAAAGTACTTATCATGGTCCTTATAATGGCGCCAGCATATTGTTACTTATTATCTGTTGTCCTATATCAATGCACAAGAAAACGCATTTCTTGCCTTCTGTTGTCATATCAGTTGCGTATGCATAAGCAAATATAGTGGTTTTGAAGTTCTTTCAACTTGAGGAGCCTCGTATAACAACTGTACGAGGGCATCGAATTTCTATTGATATTCTAGAAAGGTGTTGGTGACTAGCTAATAATGGCGACCTTGGAGAAGGACGAAGAGGGAGGAGCGTCCCCTGGTGACTACGGATATTTCTTGACACCTCGCTTCCCCCTAGAAATTTTGTATTGTATGTACAGTTCTAGTAATACAAATCTATCCTTTTTGGAATACAATAATTTAGCTTCACTCCAAAATATATCCCCGCACCTCTACTTGCCTCGTAAGAAGTTAAAGCTGGCGTAGTCATTGGATAGTAATAGGGTAGAGTAAGGGGTAAAAGTTATGGGAAAACGCAAGTGAACGCCTTTCCACTATTTCCAAAAAAATATGGTGTTCCTCCACTTCCTAAAAAATACAATGGGCAAAGATACGCACGGAGAACGGCGTGATGTCATGTACCTTTTCAGGTCTACTTTTACCCCTGAATAGCGTTCAATATAACGCAATACTCTACGGAATAGAAATTGAAGCAAGATTGTTTCCAAACGTCCATCTTGGAACGTCATCTATGTGAGGGATGACGTCTCTCGGTGATCACACTATCCGAGGAAAAGGAAGGAAGGAAGCGGCCTGGGACATGTATGTTGGGTATCATCCCGGCATTGGCCTGGTGTGAGTGAAGGAAGAACTTCATTCAAGATGGCTGCCGACGGTTTCGCCCTACACTGACCAACGTTCAAACCGGAAATGGTTGCTTTTTGTCATTTCTGGTTTTAATTAAGGGCTTAAAAGAGATGGTCCCTATTCTTAGAATAGTAATCGATTTCAAGAAACCGCTTTTCGGTATGTCTTATGGTTTTTGCTCAAAGCAGATAAGTATTGAAACCAGAAGTTGTAGTGGATTTTTGTCACTTCCGGTGAAGATAGAAAGTTAAGGATGGAAGGTACTCTCGGAATCCTTAATGAAGTGCAGGAAACCGATTTCTCTATCCATTACCGTTTTTGCTCCTTAGTGATCAGCTTCAAAACCGGAAATAGTTTATTTGTACCACTTCCGGTTTGAATATCATGTTCATTAGCAAACCCAATTCGTAACTTTTGATTTTGTACTTCCTGGTCAAAATTAATGGTGATCCATAAAGCAATCCTTGAAATTTTTGACGTTGATACGAGAAACATTGAAGATGTGTGAGTAAAATTTGACATTTTGTAGCCTATAATTTATCTTCTGATATTAACATCAAAATCAAAGATATTCCTTAATTTCTAGCATTTTGTCTCTGCTTGTTGTCTGATTTTGTTTTTCACTTTGGGCCTTATTTTCTGTACAGCGTTTGACATTACTGAGAAAAGTTCGTGATTTGTAATCAACCGAAATGCACTAAGTGGAGATGTTTTTAAAAATCAGCAATGAGTTGCATAACGGGCTAGTCCTGGTGCATTATACGTAAAAGTTAATTCATCAGGTAATGATATTAGTTCATTTGTGTGTTTCCAAATACCCATGTAAAGTCTTTTCTATTGAACGGGCAGAACCAACTTCCTCTGGTTAATCCAAATAAGCCTGTTCAGAATCTGACATGACAACTACTACGCTTTCCTTGTGCAGAACTATTTTGTTCATTTCTAGCGTTTCACCGCTAAATACTGACGACCCGCTCGGGAGAGTAATACTCCCGGAAGTACGTTTTTCCGCGCGCTACTCTAGCCAGCTGTTTTACGCGCTATCCTAGCCAGTTGTTTTAAGTTGGTCACAAAATTTATATCATGGAGTACAAGGGGAACAAAATGAGCCCTATATCATGGAGTACAAGGTCATAAATACTACAACTACTTATCTCCACAAAAATAAATAAATCACTTTTTAAAGTATTATTTTCATATTAAAAATGTAAAAAAATGTAAAAAAACTTTCCTCAGGCCGGGTTTGAACTCGCGCCAAAAGAGACTTTTAGTACTAGCATATTGCGCTAGCCCATTCCGCCACGAAGGCCGACAGCAGCCAGCGTTTGATTTCTGCTATTTTAATGCAACGTGGCAAGAAGTGGATAACGCCAACCAATCAGCATTACTCTCCCGAGATAGTCCTAAATATTGTATGTATTCCCATGGCATATATTTTATTCACGCTCCAACCTAGCCATAGGAGCTAAATACACGGTTCTGATTGGTTGTAGTTATTCTTTTCTCGTCACGTAGCTTACATATAGCACAAATCAAACACTACCTGCTGTTGGTTAATGTTTCGGCCCGAATCCAATCCAGCCTGAACGTACCTAGGCCCGGCCCAGCCCGGGCCCGAAAAGTTTTGGAGATTTTCGGCCCGAGCCCGGCCCGGCCCGATAAGTTTTTTTAAAATTCTTGGCCCAAGCCCGGCCCGGGCCCGATAAATTTTAAAAGTTTTTGGCCCGACCCTGGCCTGGTAATTTTTTTAAAAAAATTAGCTCGATCCCCAATCTTTCTCAAAATTTAGTACTAAATTTCACCTAACCCTCAGAAACATTTTCTAAACTCTGGTTCACAACCTGACGCTTGCCTCCCGAATGGTACCATTGCCTCCCAGAACTTTGCCTGTCATCGAGAGAACAAAAAACTCCATTCCATGTAACAAAAATCTAACTTAATTGATTTTTAGCATAAACTGAAGATGGCAATATTGTTTAGCGACAGGCAAAACATTCCCACCCCTTCTTGTCATATTTTGGGTTCAGTGAAGGTCAAGGTCAGAGCTGAATTTACCGCATAATGCCTGCAATCCTCTATAGTGATAGGGAGCCGCTAAGCAACACAAACTGTAAATAGCTATTGCATTCTTTGTAACATTTTTCACGGACACACTTCTTCAACGTTTGGCTTTATTCCAATTATCGTTTAACGAAAGTCAATAATTATTAAAGAATTGCAATTGATCGACCCCAGCCCGGCCCGACCTGAAGAGAAATCAGTGTCATCCAGCCCAAGCCCGGCCCGGCCCAAAAAAAAATAACAGTGCCGGCCCGCCCCAAAAAAATAGCAGAGTCGGTCCGCCCAAGCCCGTGCAGGTCTCTAGGTTCTCGTGGCCGAGCATGCTAGCGCATGGACTAGTAATGAAAATCACTTTTCTCGTGGATTCAAACCTGCCCCAAGGAAAGTTTTTTTAATAACAATTTTAATGATAAAATAAGATAAAAATATTACTCATTCGTTTTTGTACGTAATATATAATGCATACAAAAAAAACTTATTTATTTACGTTACGAAACAGCTGAGCGAGCGAAGGTGATTAGAAACCCCACAAGGCTCGTTTTGTTCCACTTTGACCTCTATGATAATACCACGTGAGATTACGTCACAGTTGGATGGTGCAACTTCACACACTTCCTTGTGACCAACTTAAACATTTGGCTAAGGTAGCGCGTGAAAAATATATATATATATATATACGCTCCCATGTCTCTACTGATCATCGTTTATCATTTCCTGAAGCTCAGCTAGTAATTGGTCACTGCGCACTTTGAAGCACACTCACAATGATAACATACGTCCACGTAACGTTCGCATATATTTACCCCACTTGTTATAGGCTTGACTTCAATATCACTCTGATGCATGAGAATGTTTTCGTGAAATCTCTTTTAGTAGCTATTGGTAACCACCGATGCAGAAATAGCAAGTAAGTGAGAAAGAAGTTTCGAAAGTATATATTTAACTAGTTTCAATACTATTAACAACAAGTAAACAAATTATTTTTTGTAAGACACTTTCAAGATATGTTTGTTGTTAATTGCACTACCATCTATGATACAGTAAGTAATTTTAACTGAAAATATTAGAGGTAAAGTGATTGATTCACGTGAGAAAGTAATTGCTACTGTGGTTAGAGTATATCTGAAGTACTGATGGTTTCACAGGATTTCCTCTCGCAATTTCAATACACGAGAGTTGAAATAGTACTGATAAAACACTGATAACCCGATTCAACCACGGTCGACCCAGGGTGGGGAATTTCTTATCTGCGAAGCCTGGTGACGAATTGATCCCCTCTCTATGTTGAACCCCTCAGGCTACCCCCTGAAATAACATCAATCTAAAGCAGTGGTGGCGGTTGGACATTAAAAGTGAGGGGGCAAGACATGATCTGAATATTTGTATATAAATGTTAGTTTTCCTGGTTGTTTCTAACATTTTGTCTGACGAAAGGTTGTATAACTAATAGGATACTATATTTTCAGTTAAAATACCGTATATCGTATATAATAGTTTATTAAGTAAATTGAGAAGAACAACGCAAGTAGATACTAGCCCTTTGTACTCTTAAACAACGAAAGTGTAAGAAGAGATTTGATTCCTTGCTCATGAACATCTTAAAATTCTGTCTGGAAAATTGTGTGATCAGATTATTTAATAAATTTGCAAAACAAATAAATAGAAAGGATAATATTAATCATAGTAATGAATAATGATGCTTGTTTTGCAAAAGTTATATTGAAACTGAGGATTCATGAAAAACTTAATATTTAATTCCACACATGTTATTAAATGTATGTTATTACTCTTAGAAAATGAAAGACAGTAAATACTACAAGCATATGCTACGACATTTAAAGAAATATTTGCTTTTGCAACTTCTTGAAATATGTTCGTTGCCATTAGGTGCAGATTTCACTTTCTTGGAACACATCAAAACACAACAATACTTAGAATCAATCCACACTTCAGTTATACAAAATAAACTTAAAACCTAGAATTATGTTCAATTTACTAAATTTTATTGTATATACACTCGTACATCCTTAACACAACACTTCACTCGTATATTACACTACAAAACAATGGAAAAGGTAGAAGTTGGTTCTTATCACGCTCTTTTTAATCGATATTCCTTACTTTAGAAAGAAGAAAAGACATTTTAGGAACTGTCAATTTTTGTGCAATTAAAGAATAACTTGTGAAATAGGCCCTACTTTTTTGCATAATGTTCTTTCGATTAGCTTCAAAGCGGCTCACTAACATATCGAGCCCTTGTAAGAAGAAATGAAAGTATGCTGAAATTGTGCTCCAATAGGTTATTTTTTGGGGTTATTTTCTGTGGCGATTAAAACGCAATTACTGTAGCTTTCTTTACTCCACGGGAAGACAACCAATACGTATTCACGCAACAGCAAATATTATATGGCAGCATTTTTTCCTATTAATCAGTAACACATACAAAATCGTTACATTTCCAAATGAAACTATATACATTAATTGGTTACTTAAAAAAAGTGCGGGGGCAACTGCCCCCCTTTGCCCCCCGTAATCGCCGCCCATGATCTAAAGTATGTCTGTTCTGTCATTGTAATATCTGTCAACGTATGTAACAGTATTATTATTATTATTATTATTATTATTATTATTATTATTATTATTATTATTATTATTATTATTATTATTATTATTATTATTATTATTATTATGGCATTACTCGAGCAGACGGCGCTACCAAATTTTCACACATTTATTGCATTTTCCCATTTCTTCTTGCAGAGCATGCACTAAATGAGGATTTAATACATGAACCACGAACCAACTTGTGCTAGGTGGCCACTAAAAGCACGAATGCTATCTAACCGAGTCAGGGCAGGCGCGCAGCAGGGTGGCCCGAGTGGAGCGAGGGGGTGCGTCCGTAGGCAGCAGGCGCGTTAGCGACGAGGGCATACGAATAAACAAGGATAGTGGAAAAATACATAAAATAGCAGCAATAATTTTCACCTTCAAAAACACTGAAATAATCGTAATAACTCTTACTTTCAAAATGGCTTCACTGGTTCCAGGGTAAAAATGGCCCGCTGCGAGGAGAAATTCGTCTGTTTTGAATTTTTACTTCTTTTCCACACTTCGCATAGTTGATTTTACGTTTCAACATATCATGACGCTGCAAAAACTTTATAATATGACGCTCTTTATCACACAATATGATCGTATGTTTGCATTATATCCATCGCATATGCCCATTGCTAACACGAGCAGAACATTCCCGCCGTTTATTTTCACCTTTTTCGCATTCTTGTATTCTTCCGCCTTCCACTTCAGTAGATAGTTACACTTAAAAAACGTTCACTCCCATTCAATATTTATTTCAATATGATATCTAATGACAGAAATTACTTATATTCATACTCTACTTCTTTTACGAAAACAGTTTGACGTCGTATTTTACCTATTAATTTTGTTTTTGGTAGAGCCGTCTGCTCGAGTGAACCAATTATTATTATTATTATTATTATTATTATTATTATTATTATTATTATTATTATTATTATTATTATTATTATTATTATTATTATGTAATTGTTTATAATATGAAATGTTAAATATATTGTCTACATTTACTGTTTTGTAGAATTCAGATTTCAAGCTTTATGCTCTTTCGTGGGTCAAAATAACGCGAATTCTCCCACAGACATAAAGTAGCAGAGGTATTTGGATAAATTCCAATGACGGGGAACCAGAAGTTTTTCCAAGGAATTCATACTTTTTTGATAACTACCGGTATAGCTTAATGTTGGTTAGGTTAGGTTAGGTTACATTACATTGTATTCACCTTAATGTTTTACAGGATATTAGCTCCCGCAATTAAAATTACCCAGAGTTAAAATTGAGGGGGAACGCCTCACTTTCAGAAAATATCTGTGACGTCCCCCTACGTTTTCAGATCCATTTTTACCTCAAAAATTTACCCAAATATTTTTTTAAGCTACACATTTTACTCATAAAACCAGAAGGAAATTAGTGTTGCCAACAGATACCTTCAGAAAGTAACCAAATAAAGAGCACGAAATCTGGCTAAAAGTGAGTACAGTTCTCTTAAATTATTCGATCCCAGCCTCCGCCAAGTGAATTTTGTGGTGGACAAACACCGTGTGCGTGGGTTTTCACGAGGTTTTCCCGTTTCCTCCCACTTTCTTCATTCCACCATTTCATTCATTACTCACCTTCACCGTCTTGTTTAGCCTAACCGGCATAAGCGTGGGACGTAAATCTCAAAGATTTTTGTCTTAAATTATAGCTAAGACTAGTGTTGCCACGAGACGAGACATGTCTCGTCTCGTCTCGTCTCGTAAACGAGACGAGACACGAGACGAGACGGAACCCTTTTAGACGAGACACGAGACGAGACCGACTACTTGTCCCGTCTCGAAAACGAGACGAGACACGAGACGAGACGGGACGTCTCGTGAAATGTCTCGTCTCGTCTCGTGTCTCGAAAATGAAAACGCTGGCGGGAATGGCCAAGATTGAAATTGCCAGTGGTCATATAGATTGCAAAAGGAAAACCCCCTTTGTGAGAAAACATGTTGAAAAGCCTTCATAGAAAAGTGTCCTCTGTCTATTGAATGAAACAATCGTGACACATGAGCTTCCAGGAATATCATCCTTAATGTCTTGTCCCCAATTCCCCTTGCTGTAAACTGAGGAATTCTCTTTTTTTCATTTCTGGCTGGAATGATGACAAACAAAATCAAAGACGGAAGATTTTTACAAGGTCAAGAAACAGAACTACCACCACTATCTATTCAATTTGAAAACTGGATAAGGTCTACACTCATTACAGGCTGTAGTTGAAAGTTCTGGTTGAGATGGCGGATTCTCTGGTGGTGGTATTCTTTTTGCTATATGAACCGAAATTAACCGAAAACGGCAATTGAAGTATGTCATCTTGCAACTAAAATTTTGTCTTCTCTCTCGTTCTCTCTCTCTCTCTCTCTCTCTCTCTCATACACACACACACACACACACACACACATATATACATATAAAAATACACTTTTACCATTTTACCAATCGCTCGCTTATTATACAGCAGTCATGTTGTAAAATTCACCTCTTCGTTTGAAAGCAGATATTATCGACGAACCCTTCAAATTGTTTGCTTTCAGCAAATTTAGGATACTAACAATAACACTTTAAATGAAGAGGTTTTACAGGGCGACCTCGTTTTGTTACGCGGAAATGTTTGATCTGACCAGTGTGCGAAATTGCCCTCTGCTTCCAACGTTCGTCGACCCTACTGTTCCTTTCCTCTTTTAAGGTCGCGTCATAACTACCCTTCTTTGAAAACCGAAGATGCAGTAAAATTGTGACGTCACGGCGGGAGCAGAAACAGCTTTCGCCCAAGGTCCTTGTCATTCACCCTTGTTTGTTTCTTTGATTTTTGCAGGAAAGTGAGTGATTCTTGCTTTCCTGTATTAAGAAAACATTAATTACTGTAGTGCTCGTGTTAGCCTATAAGCATGTCGAATTCTACACTAAGTACTTGTCGCAATTATAGTAGAAATACTACGGGTTCCAAAGTTATTTATCATGTATTTCCCTCGGTTCCTTTGCGAAAAGTTTGGCAAAAGAAATGCTGTCGGAAATACATCTTTAAAGTTGAAAACGCCAGCGTCTATTCCGATCATTTTATTCCCGAAGCTTATGGACATAATTTAAAATGTGAGCTTCTAAATATTCTACGCAAGAAAAAGTTTAAACAAGACGTGCCTTCACTAAACTTACCTTTACTATACGGAACCGTGTTGATGTAAATAATGAAAGAATTAAATGTACGAAAGTTAGGTGTTTAAAGAAAAAACAAATCAGACATTGGGGTGCAGCCAGATGAAATAACTATTGTGACTGAAATAAAAACTAACTCTTTGTTTATGTTATTTTTCGTTTGTTTTGTGGAGAGTGAGGGGTATGAACCAAAAGAAGAGCTCTCCTTTTTGCGTAAAGAGAACGAAAAACTGAAGTATAACAGTATGTACAAAGCCAAAATAATATGTTTACAAACGAAGTTAAAAGAATTGGAAAGCAAATATAATAAAGAATTAATTTCAAAGGCCAGTTCTAAAATATAATCTTGTGATCGTTTCAATAAAGTGGTTAATAACCGGTGGTGGATATATTACGAAAAAGTTTTATACAGGGCCAAATAAATATGCTAATGAATGGCAAGAAAAAGCTAAGATGGATTGATTAAGATATCATTCGTGCATTAACACAACACGCCTCATTGATAAATTATACAATCATCTGCGGTTACAAGTTCGAATCCCCGTACCCAATGTGTCAACATTTCGACGTTGTATGCAAAAATTATCGTTTTCTCCTGGTATTCCTACCCCAGTTTTGAAAATTTTGACTTAGCAAGGGCGCTACTTAAATAGCGTGGAAAAATTTTCAGTGCTTATATTTGATGAATTGAATGTTAATAGGCGTGTATGCTATGACCAAAACGTTTATTTATTTTTAGGACCACACAGAAATGTACAGGTGCCAATGATTCGAGGCTTAATAGATGTGTGGAAACAGCCAGTGTATTATGATTTCGATAAGACTATGAAAATAAAAATTACTCTTCGAAATCATATCGAAAGTTGAAGTCTCAGGATTCAAGATAGTTGCGATTCTTTCGAAGTTCAATGGTGGCAATATGAGGCTATGTGGTGGTCTCGTTTCACCTTCTTCCAGGTGGATGGAAGCAATAAAACAGTATGAAGTTATATTTCGAATATTTCACAAAAAACTGTGAACCGAAGAAAAGAAAAAGAATGTGATTGGCTGACCGTTTTATGTCCTAAGAAAGACACTTCGATCTTGAAACTATTCGACAAGGCTAAGACATACTTCAGAATTCGGTTTTTGAGTAGAAAAACACAGGAACTCCGCAGGAGGAATGTTCTTTAAGACAGTGGATGCAAAGTTGTTCTTCAAGTGCTACTCAATGCTATAGTGAGTACATATTGTATCTGTATGTAGTCTTTACTTTTATTGCATTTAAAAATTTGTTTTCCTTTGCAAATCGCTAAGGCGGAACATAGGCTTACCACACGATATTTGTCCCTGCTTCACCACGGTGACGCCACACTACAGCTGGAGAAAGTGGCTACACAGAAACAGCGAGTTATGAAGGGACCTGTAAAAGCGCGGAACAGTAAGGTCGACGGACCTTGCTCTGCTTCCATGTTGAGAGGAGGGGAATATTTCCCTTTCCTAGTGAATAATATTCATTAGGACCTAAATTATCTTCAGAAATGGTTTCTTACAGAGTGTAAAGAACATTTGGTATAATATTCATAGAACTCCATTGAAAGCAGAAAATATAATGAGAATGATCAAAATTCGAACATTGAAGAACATAATTAACAGAAAAGAAATAGGATACCCAAACCATAATTTTAAACCTGCTATAAAATGTATATCCTATATTTTTACTAATTCCTTACTCCCATGAAAGTATCCTGGGGAGGATATTCTCTCCAATTTTTTCAGACTGAAATCCTTTTATCCCGTACGATTTCGCCCCCTGACACAATACGAAAAAACGAATGCTGTTAAAATCCATACACATGACCCTTCCGGGACTCAACCCGGGGCCTTCAAGCCGATGGTCTATCGCCGCAGACCGCTCAGCTTGGTATGAAGATGTATGTTGTATGATTGCGAATAGATCATGACAATATAAGAAACTTTAATCCAAAATGGCCACCCAAAAATCAACTTTTTAAAGACCACTAGCTAATCTGGGTGTATTGTCATGAGTTCGTTACACAAACGGGGCAACCACCATATAGTGGCACACACCCCGCGGTTATGGGAACAGATTTGTACCATGGAGGTGAAGACTGGCCCCAAGCATTCTTTGGTCCGATGTGTCGTTCAGCTCCTATTACTATGGCACTTTAAGTAGAACTTACTGTGCAGTAACATATAAAATTTCAATCAAATACTTTCCATTACTCAATAAAATTATTTACAGACACTAGAAAGCAAGTGGGCTGATAGTATACGATAGTGTCGTGGATGGTGACACCTTTACATTGAACTTTGCTTGTCGTGTAAACATTATTTGACATTAGTGTCTTCATCTTCGACGTACCTATGAGCAATTTACTGTATATTCGTGTATTGAAACTGGTGAAACAAATTTCAATGTTTCAGAATGTAAAAAAAAAAAAAAAAAAAAAAAGCCAGGGTCGAGAAGCCTCAGACAACTAACAGCAGAGATATATTATCTTGTAAACTATTTGTCCTTGCCTTGTGAGCTTATTTGAATTTATTTTTAAGACCTTTAGGCAACTTTGGCCCACCCCGAATGGATGATGATGGGAAAATTAGTGGAATGAAGAAAGTGGTAGGATACTAGACAACTTCGAGAAAACACACACATTCGCAAAATGAAATGAAATGAAATCTTTGAGCTTTACGTCCTACGGTTATGCCGGTTAGGCTAAAGGAGACGGTGATGATGAATAATGAATGAAATGGTGGAATGAAGAAAGTGGGAGGAAACGGGAGAACCCCGAGAAAACCCACGCACACGGTGTTTGTCCACCACAAAGTTCACTTGGCAGGGGCTGGGATCGAACCCGAGACCTCAAGCACCAGAGATGAACGCTCTACCACTGAGCTACCGCGCCCCCGACACGCATTCGATGCTTGTCCACCACAAAGCTCACATGACACTAACCGTGATCGAACCGACTACCACATACACCAGAGGTGAAGGCTTCACGGTGTAGCTACCGTGACCTTTCTTGATCTTTGTGTTCTGGTTAATACTTGTAACTTAGTTGTATCTTGAATAGCATGGTGCAGCCTGCTACATTTAACTTTCGTTCCCATGGTATGCTGCTATATTTTTTACGAGACAAGACGAGACAAAACGAGACGAGACGAGACGAGACAGAACCTCCCGAGACGAGACACGAGACGGGACGAGCACATTTTTTCGAGACGAGACACGAGACGAGACATGCTTTGTACGAGACGAGACGAGACAGCCTGAAGTCTCGTCTCGTCTCGTCTCGTGGCAACACTAGCTAAGACAAATCAAAGTAGGCAAAATATTTACAAAGTCTACTGTAATTACGTAAAACATACTGTAATATTGATTCACCATTTACACAAAGTATTTAAAGTATATTTTACTCCCTCAGTGACTACAAGATATTATGGAAAAACAAAATATGAGCAAGATATAAACTATAGTAAGATGGAACCTATATGGAAAAGTTACACTTGCCCTCAAAGGATATCAAATTGCTTGAAATCCCGCTCCCTTGATAAAAATCTGCGTACGCCATTTGAACTATTTTCTTACTTTCCAATCTTTGCGGTAATTCTAATTTTACTTTGATGTCATAAGAATTGTTGCAAGCTGAAGGATTAGAAAACAAATACAGTAGACTTCCGAGTATCGGGCTCGCGACTATCCGACCTAGTTTTATTTCATCATAATTAAGTGAGGAAGGCAAGGCTTTGCATTGGCAATATTGCCAAGGCATTGGAAGCGGGCGTCTGTTTCGGCCCTCCTACGTGTCGTGTACAAAATACAAGTTGTGACAGTAAAAGAGTAGCGTTCTGCTCCTTGTTCATTGTTTGGCCAATGTTGTAACGGACCTCAATACAGTACTCTGTATTCGTGAATTGTTCTTGGGGTATGCTTAATGAGTTCATAGAACTCCGGTCTATCCGGCTCTTTTTTATCCGGCTTGCCCTTCCGGCGCGTTAGGTCGAATACTCGGGAGTCTACTGTATTGCCAAAACAAGTCGATGTATTGTCGTCTGTGTATTGTGCAATAAACATATGCTTTAGCTGGTGATGCGCTTGATACAATAAAAAAAAAGAAGAAAAAAAAGAAAAGAAAAAGCCGGTTCATTTCAACGGCTCAGCGGTTCACTTATACTTTTACAACCAGGAGAAGGATGTAAATTTTAAAACTAAAATCGTATTATCAAATTAAATGTGTTTTATAAAAGAAATTTTCAAAAAGCGTAATTTCAATTTTAGACTAAAAGATGACATTACTAATAAATTATTTTTCTTTTTTTAAAAAAAGTTACGATTCTAGATTAACACAAATTGTAATTAACAGTTGTGACATTGCTCCTGTTAATTATAATCTGTACTTTTTTTTTTTTAAAGCATGAATCAGTGTTTCCCTATTATGATAAATATCCTCATTCCCACGCTAGATTCTTTTGTGGCTTAAAAATAAATCCACATTTTATATTTAATTTATTTCGAAACAGATCCATATTAAGAGGTCTTTCACATTAGAATCATAGCAATTAATAACGATAAGTAAAGAAAAAGACCTTTATTTAAAGATAACATCCTCAAATATTCTCTTGAGAAAACTTGAAGCAAAAGCCTGGAAAATTCAATCAGCAAGCCCAGTAATTACATTCGAGCATTGGACATCCTGATTGCAAAGTGAGAACGTTAGCTACCCTTCGCCTGCTTGGTTTAATTTATTTTGGTAACTGTCTGATTACTATTCAGCTGAGTGTTGATTTCAGTTTTCTTCCGGTAGATTTTCAATGTACTGGGCTACGGGGGGTGGAAATAGTACTGTACATCTATTGGTACCATACATTAAATATGAGTGAATATATGACCTCAGGGGAAATTTTGCTGCTTGAGGGAATTTTCCCCTAAGCCACTGACTGGCTATAAAATAAAGGACTTAGGGGAGACTTGCCCAAGATGGGACAGGTCATAAGACGGGACAGTGGCAACACTGCTTCAGAGAAAGCATGGGCTCACGTGATTGTGGCGTCAGTTTGATGAGTACTCAAGAAGGGATAACATGCTGTGACAGAGGACCAGCAGCTGGACAAAACGAAAGAAAGAGAAGCAACATGTAAGAATATACCATATTTTTTAAAATATATCTGAAACATTCAAAACCTGTTTTCTACTACTCTGGCACATTTTTTAAAAATGCTTGTCTGCACAGACATGTGTCATTTTTTAAAGAAAATGGACAAAGCATTGTAGTGCCACGTTGGCCAAGGTGATTTGTAAAAGGTGATGAAAACTGGAACGGAAGTGTATTTCCTAAGACGGGACAAGCGCGAAATCTTAAGATGGGACAATGTCCCGACTTAGGAGAAAAGAGAAACTGAATAGGATCTCAAGTTGTATCCCTACCCGTGCATAAACTTTCAAAGGTATTTACTAAGAAAGATAAGAAGCAGGTTGGTGCCCTAACGTCCGCTGAACGCGGTAAAAATATTACAATTGTGTGTGCTGTGAACGCCTGTGGAAACTATGTCCTTCCAGCTTTCATATTTGCACGAAAGAAGGAAAATCCTGAGTTGACAGACAAAGGTTTAGAAGGTTGTGTTCAATTTGTTAGTTCCAATGAATGGATCAGAGGTGAAGTATTTCTTGCGTATCTCAAGCATTTTGCCTCTTACGTTAGACCAAGCAAACAAAACTCGGTACTATTGATTGTTGATGGCCACACCTCGCATACAAAGGACCTTTCCACTTTGGATTATGCGTCAGAAAACGGTATAGTGCTTTTGAGCTTACCATCACACTGTACCCACAAACTCCAACCGCTAGATGTGAACATGTTTGGTTCTTTGGAACTTTATTATGATCAAGCGGTGGAACACTGGCTTCGGCATCATCCTGGAAGGTCTTTTACTGAGTATCACGTTGCGGAAGCGTTTACAACAGCTTGTGGTAAAGCAGCTACTGTGGCAAATGCTTCAAGTGGTTTTCGTAAAACAGGAATTTGGCCTGTCAACCGCCATATTTTTTAAGACCATGAATTTGTAGTTCAACCTGCGGATAGAAGGCTTGATACGTCTGATGTTCGAGATATCAGCGACGGTGCAGAACCTCCCGTTCCTACAAATATCCTACGCATTCTGTTGACCTGGTACCTAGGGCTATAACCCTTTCCCCACTTGTTAATCAGTCAGTAGTCAACCAAGATAATGCCCTTCCATCTACATCCAAAACACCATCTTCTAGTACGTCTGCACCTCAGACATCGCATTTAAACCCAGAAGACATCAACCCAGTTCCTACATTAGGCCTATATTCTCAAGAAAGCAATGCAGGAAAGAAACCTACATCATCAATAGGAGCGACTATACTAACCTCTACTCCATATAAAACTCTTCTTCGATCAAAAGTGTCATATGTTCGCCCTACACAGGCTGCAAAAGCGTCTCACAGTGTTGCAAAAAGGAAGCTTCAGCTGGGACCTACTCAAACTTTAACTTTTGGAGTAACCAAGAAGGGAAAGGTAGTCAAGAACAAAAAGGAATGGTATTGTTTGGTGTTCGGAAATCCATATTTCACTTCAATTGTAGGCTGGATTCAGTGTATGGGTTGTAAGAGGTGGGTTCATGAATCATGTTCAGCTGCAACCAATGGTGTGTATTATTGTGCGGAGTGCAATGATTAGGAGTGAACAGTGTTGACGATTGTGATCATAATTCAGGGATTAAGGCGTATCTAAGGTACATTAGTGAAAGATACTGGTTAATGTAGTCCCTAACTATGAATCATTCCTTGCTAATAATAATCACAATAAACTAGTTATGACGAAGTGTGTCGCACAGTAGCTACACTGTTGTGTTCTGTAATTGTATCTTCATGTCTAACCTAATTTTCTTTGTGTGTTTCTCTTTGCGTCATTTTCTTTGTATTCCAGATATTGATATTACTATCATAATTATCTAATTGCTCAAAATATTGTGTATTTGCAACTGAATTTGAGTTGATATCAAATTTACAATAATCTATGGTAGTGACTTGTGCTTGTGATAAACAGTTTATAAGTTCAGAACAAAACCTACGTTATAACTTTTATAACCTACAGGATGTCCCATCTTTGGAACTGCCTTGTCCCAACTTATGCGCACTATTTCTTAAGACGGGACAATCACAAGCCTTTTTCTTTCTTTCCAAAAATAATCTTTAGTATTGTAGCATGCCACTTGGACTTTGCATTCGTGAAGCAGAAGGACCATACATTTGAATGCATGTGTTACCTTTCTTATTATTACATTTGTGTCTTTTAAATAAATTCTTATTTGAAAAGTGTCCCATCTTGGGCAAGTCTCCCCTAATATTCAACCTACTGGTAAATACATAGATTAGCATTTATTCTTGCTGTTTTTTTTATTATTTTTTTTATTTTTCAATTTCAAGTTTAAAATCAGCGATGAAGAATAATTCAGTACTCAAAATCTCATACGGGTATCGGCCCCAACCACCTTAACCCAGTGTTCTCCTGTAAAATGCAGCTATGTTTGTAGGTACAGTTTACGTCAATTACGTCTTAAATTCAATACATCATAACCGCAACAGTTTTTGCACGTATTGTAAAAAATATCTTAAAATACTTTTAAGCAAACCATCATTATTTAGGCTGCAATTACTTTTTATACAGAAATGAAATCTCAGTTTAACGTTTCACGATTATGCCTGTTGAGTTAAGGGAGATGAGTTAAGCAAGTGAAGAATGATGGAAGAGTTTGGTGGAATGAGAAAGTGGAAGGAAACGGAAGTAAACCGAGGAAACCCACAGACATGATCTTGTCCATCACAAGCTTTCTTGACCGGAGATCGAACCAGGGACGCCACATACAAGAGGTAAACAATCTATCACTAGACCACCATGCCTCCTACTTTCTATACAGAAAATAATGAACTAAGACGAAGCAAGGATCGATTCTCTCTTGTTACGAAATATAATTAAAAATTAATTGCTTTTATTAGCGATTTGTTTTAACTATATGCTCCTTTTTTTAACATATCATCCCTTTAAGAATTGTGTAATACATGCCTTTATTTAAACCAAACGGTTGCACAATGAAAGTATAAATAAACGCGGAGCGACTTAATCAGTTCTCTTTACTGCTACACATGCACGCTTTCATTGTTTAATTTCTCAAATGAATTGTCAACGTCAGAGGCGGATCTGGAAGGTAAAAACTGGGAGAGCCAGCCAGAAGTCAGACTATGATTGGTATATCATAAGTTTACTATAAACTTTCAAAACTATATAAATAATAGCTTCAATTATTTTTTGTCACTCAAAAAACTGGAGGGCCTACCCCCCACCCCCGGCCCCAGGCTAGATCCGCCACTGGTCTATGTCTAATCAAAAGAGAAGATCCAGAGAAAGAAAAAGAACTGGCTCTTCCGGGCTTTTTCTGACTGGACCTACTCCCCAGCTCTGCAAATTCGTCTCTATTTTTTTTTTTTTTTTTAGATGACGGATTTAGTTTTTGTTTTGTTTGTGACGTATTATTCTTGGTTCAACTGCCACATCAATTGTTTCCTTGTGGCTAAGCGGTTAGCATAAGTAACTTTGTCGTGGCATGGCCACATTCAATTCCCGATGGGAGCTTATGTGGTTTGGATTCCGCGTTACGTTGTAGATGTTCGTCTCATCTGGCCTCGCTTCTGAAAGGGATGCTAAACCCACAATCAGAATCAGAATTGTTTCAAGCATTTACTTTGTTGTTATTATTATTATATTTTATTCATGTCAATAATATACAGTACATACGAAACGGGAAGGCAGGATTGAAAAGCCGCTCAATGTTAAGCACGGAAAGCACGTGTCTAAGGCGCAAAATTTTCGGGGGCGAAAAAAGAGAAAAATTAAAATACACTGGTGCAGAAAACGTCATTTTCGTTCCGGTTGAGCTAACTGGTTGCAAATAAACTAAAGCATGTGACAAACATCTTGAAATTTTAGCTAAACGAATAAAACGCAAGCTATGGCGCGATGTTGCCAAATGGTAAAGGGCTAAGCTATGGCTAAGCTGACAAACTACAGCGTGATCAGGCGATAGGGGATAGACGTGGATGTGTACAAAATAAACGTGGCAATACCGCTGGCCTCTCATTTGCTAGCAGCATTTAAAGGGAACTTGGAGCGCCGCCTTCAAATGCCAAGATGTTTGTCACGCCGTTTAGATCTCGGCGACTAATGTAAATGTGATACGTATAATTTTACTTGTGTTAATTAAAAATAGAGATTTAAATAAGAATAGAATAAATAAGAATACTTAAGGACAATTGTCTGAGGGTAACTGGGGGTGGTGTGGTGAAAACAAACTATTAACTGTACTAATATTAGGAAAACA
Source organism: Thermobia domestica (assembly GCF_964235325.1). NCBI lineage: Eukaryota > Metazoa > Arthropoda > Insecta > Zygentoma > Lepismatidae > Thermobia > Thermobia domestica. The sequence continues at coordinate 51,245,661 of NC_137467.1, forward strand.
CGTGTTTTCTGCTATTAGCAGACAAAAGCCGGGTCTGTGGAAATGATTCCTTGTGCACTTTTTAATTATAATAATTTACGAGAAACCTATAAATCAGGGATGCAAATAACTACTCGCCCACTTGCCCGGGGCAAGTGGTTCATCGGTGCGGGCGAGTTTTTAATTTCACTATTAAAATACCGAAGGTATAGGTAAATGCTTTCTATTATGGGATGTGGGCTGGTAGCTTTTTTCTTGGGCTATTAAAATTTCGTTGGTTATTTGCATCCCTGCTAACCTCTGTCCATTTAGATAATGGAAAAACTCTCCAAAGAATAAAAACAAAGGGAAAAGAGTAAGAGATTTAAGGGAAAGCTCCTCCTGAACCAAAACTGGCATGGTAATAACTGAAGGAGGGGTTGCGCTCTGGAAATAGTGGAGGGGTGTAACAATTTGAAGTGCGTAGGGCGCCGGGGAGTTCAAAAACGGCCCTGTCCTGAAGAATGATTGCTCCTGAAGTATCATAGCTCCCAAAGAACCATGCCTGAGTACAGATGAGCCACAACTCAGTAGCTCATCCAAGAAAGCCGTTCAAAAGATCTGACTCATTCGCGACGGATACGTCACCACTTGTTACAGTGGCTAGAATAACACAAAAAAGACAGTGTATAAAATTTACTAATGCTTTTAGTTGTAAACCTTTAATATCAAAAGGCGTAAAATTACAGTTTTGTCAATAAAGTATTAGAACTCACCATTTTAGGAAATAATGCATGTTATAAAAAGAATATACCTATTAATAAACTGGAGAACAAAATGTTATTACTGGAGTTAGAAATTTTAGGAAATGCACTTCAACATTTTTCTATTAAAATGTACAAATTAGCATGTCTTGCAGAAGAATTATTAAACTTCTGTTTTTGCTACTAACTTTGTTTTTGCTGCACATTTTTGCGTTTTTTCACTACATGTACTATTTAGCACTTTCTCCGATTCTACCACCTTGTGATGGGCATTTTAAGGATTTTTTTTTTTTTTTGGATTTGTTTTCGTTTCAGTAATGTAGTCCCGTTAAGCGAGAGCTATTGAATAGAAAATAATGGGAAGTGACACCATCAAACTGACCAATCACGGCTATCACCAATCAGTATTGTTGAGTATTTTCCTACACACAAATATTTATTTAGTGACCAGAGATGCAACCTCTAGGGATGCGTTCGAGTCGAGTCGAGACAGAATTTTCCTGACAAAATTCGAGTCGAGACACAGCTCTTCCAATAGAAAAATATATATTTTTTGAGTCGAGACATCACTTTTACAGCACATTTTCGAGTCGAGACAGTCTCAAATCTTGTCTCGTGCGCATCCCTAGCAACCTAACAAAAAAAAAAAGAAAGAAAAGTCCTTATATATACCGGTTGTGTCCTTATATATACCGGTATAATATAATTAGTTTTCGTGCTGGTTATTAAGATTTACATTTTAAATTTGCACTTTCCCCTCTAAAGTATTGCACTTTTCTAACCAAAATTATGCACATTTTTTTTTCTTAAAGCAAAATTTTTCACCTAAAATTCTTAGCTCTAGTTATTATATACAAGAATTTTATATTTTATATTTTCTTTTTAAGTAACGAAACTAAACACTACAATATTTATGAGTCAATATAGATAATAAATTGAGTTAGCCTCTTTAAGAAACTTTATCGAATGCCTTAGAAAAATCTGTGAAATTTTTTGCTAGAAACTGTCTTCTGATTACATCGATTGAACAAGGGACCAAACAAGCATACAATCAGAGACAAACACTTTAGAGAATGAACGAGAGAGAGAGAGATTTTCGCGACACATCAACTTCCTTCTGGACACGAAAAGCCTTGTCGAGGCAATCCACTGCATCGGTCCGGTCTCCCCCTTCTTCCGTTTACCGCCACCCTCCATCTCCTCGGGTCATTGGTCAATGTATGCATCATTACAGACAACAGCGGCTGTGGCAGAAAACCACAGACAGCAAACGCCGACTCACAGAAAGGCATCAAAGAGAGACAAACGCTCGAGTCCTGAACATCGTGGACTTTGTCCATACAACACAGCAAAGTAAAAAAGCAAAAGACACCCTCACAAACACTCTGTCGTACCAAAAAAGAGAAAAACAAAGCGTAGAGGAGAACTGAACGAAAGACATGCAATTCTAAAGTAGCCTTTACACGTTTCAAGATTCTTTAATTATCTATATATTAAAATGCTAGGTTTATATGTTTATGGTCAAGGGAAGTTTTGTGTTCATGGCCAATTCTTTTAATAATTATATCTCGAAACCACCAGCTCTAGAAAGATTTCACTGACCGATTGCAAGTTTTGTGTAGATTGCCCAGTTCTAATTGAATATTTAAAAAAAAAAAACATGTCCATATTTCTTTATTACATTTGTTAGGTGTACACTGGAAGTATTGAAATTTTAAAAAGTAAAGCGCCATATCCTACGAGTTATACATTCCAACACCACACGCTTGTATATGGGATTAGTATATCTCTCCGGGGTTTGTTTCGTGGCCAAATGATAATGAAAAACGAAGGATAACTGTTTCTCCACTCTAAGATGAATCTTTATTCTTTGGTGTGTTTGTCCAAAGAACACAATATATCACCGACATTATAATTAATTGTGTGGTAATTTATTTGCTTATACAAAAATTAGAAACTTCAACCAGAAGTAGGCTCAATCTTGCAAACGGTGCAAGATATTGAAAATATAATCGAAAAGACGTCTTTCATTTGTGTCTGTAAAGGGACATATACATACGTTGTGATGGAATGACAAGGAGATTCATGCTCATATGTGAATGATGTGCTGTGTAGAGAGCGCAAGTTCAGCTAGTAAAATATTAAAAGTATTTTATGAAAAGAAAACTGAAAATGATCAGATATATAGCAATAAGTAGATCAAATTAAGCTGAACTAAACAATACGGATGAGTGTAATCCTTATGCGTAGTTTTTGAGGGAATCAAGAAAAAACTACTTTTGTAGACTAAAAAAAATTGATGGTGACTATGACCATATCACTTATTAAGATGAACCTTAATAAACTATACAGTAATCCAGATTCTCAGTATAACACTAACAAAATGATAATGTTCAGCACGGCCATAATGAAATATGGCCAGAAATTACAATTAAATTTTAAACTTTAATCTTTTTTAAAACTAAATGACAATATTATTCAAATCTGTATCTATAAATACAATCTCTTCTTAGGCAATGTCCCAACCAGTTTCTCTTCCTCTTCCTAATAATATCTAAAAGTGTCTTAGAGGGTATGGTGTCGGGAAAGAGAGGGAGGGGGCGTAGGAGACTACAATTAATGGATGATATAAAAACAGAAAGATCATACGCGAAGACGAAGAAGTTAGCGGAGGACCGTGGAGCATGGAAGCTTCTCAGCTGCGGCAAGTGACCTGCCAATAAAGGCAGAATACCTATGATGATGATGATGATGTATCTATAAATAAAAATGAAAGTGCCTATGTTTGTAACTTGATAACAGTTGAACCACCAGACCTATCTCGATCAAATTGTCAACATAGATGAGGTTCGGGCATGGGTTGATTTCACTTTGACGATGCAACTTAAGAGAGAGGAAGGGAGACATACAGGATAAAACTTAATAACTCTTGAACCACGAGACCGATCTTGACCAAATTTCCAACATAGATGAGGTTCTGACATGGGATTTCTTGTCTCCTCTTGGTAATCGAGACGAGAAATACATCTTTTAAACTTGAGACTAGACGATAAAATTCAAGAGTCACACGGGCAACATTAATTCACACAAATCTTAGATCCCATACTTCTTAGTGTAACATTCTTCATAGTATAAAAACTATGCATTGATATAGTGATTGTAGAGCAATGAAAATCATTTATCATCGCCTCAAGAAACACAAGTCATTACATAATATATTCTAATATTAAATATAGTTACATCCAGTGGCGTATTTAGAATGGGGCTATCGGGCTCCAGCCCCCCCAGCCGAAAATAAATTTGTTAGTTTTTCGCATTCCACGTACAACAATAATCCTTCTTATCATTTTTAAGAATTTCATTGACTTTCCATCTTCTTATGCTCTTTGTTCAGAAATAATACTGTATTTGTCAAATTTCATCCCATGTAAGAACTGTGTTCCTTTTTTCTTTCTTTCATCAATTCTACTCTTCTGTTTCTTTTTCTTAGTTGTTACTTTCTTTCGTTTCTCCTATCATACTTTAAACCGTTGTTAGTTGTGATTCAAGTCGGCCATCGTCAGTAACACCAAAACTAAGAGGAGCTGATAAGCGAAACTGGTGTTCCGCAGTGACTTGTACGGATATCAACATAACGGGACTTTACTTATTATAGCAAAAGAATATTTACATCGCTTAGTTATAAACAAAGGTAAATGTTTAAATTAAAGAAAATCCAGATCGGAAAATAAGTAGTCCGTGAAATCAAATATTTAAGGAAAGAAAATGAACTTTATTAAAATTTGTCGGCACCCATTTTGTTCATAACACCCCCGAAACAAAATCCTAAATACGCCAGTGGTTATATCACACCTTTTGTGGACGTCCTGTGAAAAGATTCTGCTAATTTCTACATGAATTCTAGCTATCTATTTATTAACTAACTAACTAAGCTAACTAACTCTATGGCCTATGGAACCCGGAGGTTCAATGCCGCGTTCACAAAAGCTCTCCACTGACTTCTATCCTTAGCCAACTGGATCCAGTTTCTAATTTGTATTTCTATTTCTGAGAAAATCCATCTTAATATTGTCCTCCCATCTGTGCCAAGGTCTTTCTAATGGTCGTTTTCCGATTGGTTTTCCAGTTAAGATTTTGAAAGCGTTCCTACTTTCTTCCATTCGAGCTACATGACCTGTCCACCTGAGCCTCCTCGACCCTAACAATGTTGGGTAAACCGTATAAATTATGTAGTTCCTCATTATGAAGTTTCCGCCATTCCCCATTCCCGTTCCTCTTGGTTCCAAATATTCACCTCAGGATCTTGTTCTCAAATACTTTCAGTCTATGTTCTTCCCTCAGAGTAAGCAACCATGTTTCGCAACCATACAGAACAACAGGCATGATTGTCGTTTTATATATTTTAAGCTTCAAATTCCTCGACAGAATTCACGACGACAAGAGATTTTGAAGTGAATAATAACACGAATTTCCTGCTTTTAATCTACATTTAATTTCTTCGTGAATATGATTTTTTTATCTGTTAATATTGATCCTAGATATTTGAAAGTATCCACTTCATCAAAAGTTTTATTTAATATTTTAACGTATCCATAATTTGCCGTATTACGGTCTCGACGCACTTCCATGTATTTAGTTTTTTTTTTTTTTTTTTTTTTTTTTCATTTACAGAAACATTCTGTACTTCTAAACCCAAGTCGCTGCAAGTCATCTATTATCGTTTTTATTCTATAGTGATCACTGTTAAAACAGGAAATGATTTGTTTCTACCATTTCTGGATCATCTCTATCAACGAACTTCATTTGTAACTTCTGAAGCTCTACATTCTGGCCAAAAGTTTATGGCAATCCATCAAGTATCTAATTCTTGAGATTTCTTTTGTCCCCCTGAAGGATATATAGTAAGTCAAGGTAAATACTGCGTATAAAGAAAATTTGTTAAACCAAACTAGATAATTATAAAATAGTAAGATTTCATGTTTTTGCAAGAAAAACTTGGAACGTGTAAACGAGGATTTAGTTCTAGAACTGAGCAAAGCAGCAAATTAGATGGCAGTCCGTTGACGTCCATCAGAAGAAGAGTAAAAGCGTTGCTTGAAAGATAAGAGGGGCCAGATAGCTGAAGAAAGGGAGACAAGAGGGAAGGAAAAAGTGGCAAAGACAGATTGCGAAATGGCATTAAAGGGAATAAATGAAAGAGCAAGAGAAACTGTCCGCGAAGAATGAAAGAGACTAATAGAATTGATGGACGAAAGGGAATGGAGAGTCTTAAGACAGTGGAAATAAAAGATTATTTAAAGAATCTATCATCAGTTTTATTCTATTATTTATTTATTTATTTATTTATTTTTCGAGACGAGTCTCTCGTTTCGTAAGCAACACTTGTTCCATGTTCAAGTTTGGGTGGGTACTTGTCTCGGGCACAAGTTTGAATATGGGATTCAGGATTGAGATTTTTGGGTTTTCGGCATCTAAGGCCATTTAGCCTATCACGTATGAGGGGTGACTTCTCTCGCCGATCACACTATCCAGGGAAAAGGAAGGAAGAAAAGATTGGGGAAGGATGGAAGCGGCTTGGTACCTATATGTGAGGTACTACCCGGCATTTGCCTGGTGTGAATGAGGAAAACCCATGAAAACCTCATTCAGGAAGGCTAGCCTGAAAAAGCGTTTTACACTTTTTCGATCGAATTCCCCCATCGGGAATCGAACTCGGGACCGCTCGCATCGAAGCCTAAAACGTTAGCAACTACGCTACGCGGTGCCCCAATATGAATAGGAGATCAGGGTTGTAATGAAGAGCAAATAGTACCATATACTCACCTAATATTTTATAGTTCAGCGCATACTCACTAAAATATAGAGATGTAATAGATGGTATTAGATTGGGTATATGCTTATTTTTGAAAATGGCCGAGCGTATACCTACCAAAAATTCTAGAAAATATTACTGACTGGGATCCAATCTTTCTGGATCTACTTTCCAAAATCATCTTATCAAACCGAAGATATTGAGCTCTTTTGTTTAGATTAACGTCCCTCGATTATATACAGAAACTCAGGCAGATAGTGATGAGATGGATGATAATGGTGGAAGCAAGAAAGTGGAAGGAAACGGAAGAATCATCAAGCAAACACAAATGGTGGGAGATGGGATCGAACCAGGAACCTTACGGACCAGCGGTAAGGGCTCAACCACTGAGCACATCTTGAGCCTCTTGTAGTATCTATATTTCTGTAATGAATTCAATAATTTATTACACAGTAATTATGGACCTTAGTGGCAATAGTGGTATAACCAGGGGTAAAAGTGGATCTGAAAACGTAGGGGACGCATGACGTCACGCTATTTCCCGTGCCTATTGTAAGTTTTTAGAAAGTGGATGGACGTCACAGATATTTTTTGGAAGTAGGAGAACGGCATTAACCGCGTTCGACCTAACTTTTACCCCTGGGTATAACCAACATCCACATGTCTAGGTGCATAACATAAATACAGAAAAAATGCAAAATAAATCTCAAATTCCCGTAGAAATCTACAGGGCAGCATATAAGAGTCGAGAGTCTCGTTGCACTAGCTACTAAGTATAAGCTCTGAAACAGGGGCGTATCCAGGACGGACTTCTGGGGGGGAAGTAGGCGAAGGGTTGTAATACTGCTACTTAGAGTTACCTTTAAAAGCTCCAAACTCTGGGGTGGGTTTTATTTATATAGGGTACACCGGGGTAATTTGAATAATTTCAGACATTTTCTCATATATCTCGGAAACTATAATTGTTATTTAAATATAAAATTATGAACAAAAACCTTTGAATCTTACTATTACTTAACATTTTTTCTTAAGATAGTACCTGAGATACATCATTGTGAAATTTGGGTATTCAATTTCCCCGCCGAAATTTCGAAAAACGTAAATGTGAGGGGCAACTTGAATAACGAGTGGGGTAATATGAATAACCAACAAAATAAACAAGTCTTATAGAAATAATGTATAAACTATTTAATATTTAGATTGCAATTTCTACGGTAGTTGAAATATGCTAGTTTTGAATGAAAAGAAGTAGGCCTACATAAATTGTAAATATGCGTAGCCTATTGCTATCTTTTTGAATGTAGGCCTACACTAAAAAAATCGTTCAGAACACTGTCTAAGGCTGAGAGCCGTAATTGGTTAATTCACCTTCCATCGTTCGTATTTAACGACAACAACAACAGTTAAACTGTTTTCGACCTTCAGCACCGACACAGACTTCGTAGAACTACGTCTTACAACGCTGGCAACGAATCCAGTCTCCTTTTCTAGCAGAACGTTCTGAATAGTAATTAAGAAGGCAAAAACAGCAATTCCTTGTTTGACTTTCATTGCCTGCAGCCATTTTTAGCCTTAGGCCTACATTTTCATCACTGGAAGTGGTCGAGGATATCAGTTTCTTTCGAGCATTCATTTGTTTTTTTCTTGGCAGGTTCTGTATTAGCACTCTTCTTTCTTGTAGTGTCTTTGGATTTTGTTGCACCCGATGCTTGCGTCTTTCCTCGGAGGTGTTTTATTCTCATTGCCCGAATATTTTCAGAAGTTGAGTGGCATGATTTTCCTGCGACACGACGTCTCTTCTGCACTTAAACTTTTTCTGGGCTGGGAAGCACTTGTTGTATGGGTTCATCTATAGGCTTCGTTGGGACAAAGTTTTGAGAGCCATGACTGGAAGAAGAAGGCGCGTTGTTAAGATCTTCTTCCCGAGAAGACTGCTCCTCAAAATGTATAATAAGGGCATACGTTTCCGAAGGGGCGAATTGAAATTCCTCAATAGCTTGTGGACTAAACGGGTAGATACCAGTATATGAAAACCCTTTAACTGCCAGTCCAACAGAAGCTGTCTACTTCTAGGCTTCAGTGAACAAAATGCAGAACTGAGATTTACTAATCACTGACCTCGGGTTTTAGTGAATCCAGCCTCTTGGTGGTAGTTGACTTTAAGGGCCTTAAAAACAGAGCGATAGAGTGGTTATAATACGTGTGTTGTGTGTGGAAGTAGGTAAAGCATTTCGATGTCGTGACTGGTAGAACTCTAAGGACAAACGTTGTGAGTGAGATTTTGGGTTTTAAAGTCCGGATTTAGGCGTACGCCTTTGAATATTACTACAGGAGGTATAAAAGACCTTCTGGCATCACAGCATGCTATCACCGTTATATTTTTCCCTCGCTCAACAGATATTAAACTTACCGCCTCTTTTCTACCCTTTTCTTCAAAAATTTTAGGGGTCTGTTATTTAGAGAAAGATTACTTTCGTCCATATTATAAATACGGTTACGATGGTTTACGGAGATCATACTCGTTCATTAATTTTCCCAGTAAGTCAAAATAAGAATTCACAGTTTCCTTGTTAACACTAGAAGCTCTCGCTTTTGACAAACAAATATAAAATAGCAGGCCTATAGTTCTAATTTCACTGCTATTCAAATTGCCCCGTTTTGAATTATCCAAATTGCCCCGGAGTCAACGAATATTCCATTCAGAACGTGGTATGAAAACTGCTGATTAGTTGACGCCAGCGTACAGTATATCAATACCCCACATGCTACTGATACGATTATAATCCAGAGCGGTTTCATTTTATCCAGTTAATAATAAGGAAAGCTTAAGGAAACAACGTTGAAAATTATAACGACCTAAAAATACACGCATTCGTACTTACCTTGCAGCAAACAAAAAATCGTATAAGCTTTCAGAACCGAAGGAATAGTTTGTATTTCTGAGAGCGACATCTGCAAACCACCACCTACAAATCCACCACAGGTTCATTAACATGGCGAGCCACGTTTCCACTCCACCTGGTAAAATGCTTAACATTATTCAAATTCCCCGCCTATTCGAATTACCCCGCAGTACCCTATATGAAATAAGAAAGTTTTCTCTTCTGGGAGGGGGGGGCGATTGCCCCGATCTCACCCCCTGGATCCGCCCCTGCTCTATAAGATAATTTTCAGAAGAAAAAACAAAATGAAATGAAATCTTTCAGTTTAATGGCCCATTATTTTATGCTCTTTAAGCTAAGGAAGACGATGATTAAGGCAAGTGAATGATGATGGAAGAATTGGTGGAATGAGAAAGTGGAAGGAAACGGAGGTACCTCGAGAAAACCCACAAGCACGATGTTGTCCACCACAAACTTACTTGGCCGGCGATCGAACCAGGGACCTCACGCAACAGAGGTAATCGCTTTACCACTGAGCCACCGTGGCCCCAATTTTCAGAAGAGAATGGAAGAGGAAAACTATAAGCTTTTGTTTCTCATTATCATATAAAATTATTGTTGGTTAGATCACAAAATTGCACCCAGTTTCACAATCGTTTGAATGAGTATTTGTCCGTATGTGTACAAATATTTATAGGTTTGTGTAAGGGAAATAAAAGAAGGAATTTAGCTCTTTCCTGATATTTATGATTTTGTCATCTTTAGCATTGAATCTCTTTAATCACATCTTTCTCAGCCAGAGAAAAGAGAGGCGGTCAGAGAAGAAAGAAAAGAAAAAAAAGTGCAGCAGAAATGGAAGAAAAACCAAAAATATTTTGAAAGCAAAGCAAAATGTCCGACCCTAAAGAAAGTTACAAACGTTATAAAGGAAAAAAAAAAAGAGTAGAAGTGGTAAAAACGAAAAGGAAATATGATCCTGTCAGCCTTGGCTTAATGGTATTAACACCACAAGGAAAAGAAATTTTGTGATCAATCTCATTTTTCAAGTTCCTAAGTGCAGAAGTCATTGAAACGTTACTAAGACGAAGAACACAGAACATTAGACTAGAATGGAAAAGCAACAAGGAAGTAATAGTAGAATTGAGCTGATTGAACACTCGTATTATTGACTCAGTCTTTTTTTTAAAAAAATAAATATGGAAAGAAACTTAACTATCGACTAACCACTGGCATGACAGCCCTTATAGGCCTGAGCTGCTCCAACGCCATCTTAGGGCAGGCTTAACCAAGTTTACCCTAGCAATGAACACATGATCAGCCCATTGCGTAGTCTTACCTCTAACAGGCGTATCAGGAAAGTTCTAGACCTAGTTGTCGTCACGTCTTTTACTCACGTGACTCCCCAGTTTGCTCCACGACGCTGTGTGGACGCCGAAAATAGGAAAACACCGGCCGGGAATCGAACCCGCGACCACGTACAATACTTTAACTACAAGACTACAGTGCCCCTCAAGGAAAGAAACTAATATGGCAAAACTTGAGAATGAATTGTGGTTTGGTAGATATGTAGAATGTATGGTGGAAGGAAAGGCAAGAAGGGTAAGAAGATTAGAAATTCATGAATACCTTGCATGTCGTGGTTTATTGGTTCCAAAAGAAACGTCGAGTTGATATTCAAAACTGCGTTGTTTGAAATCTATTTACAATAGGATTAGATAAGATGTAGTGGCCCCGCATAACGTCCCGGGTTCGATTCTCGGTGGGGTACTCGGTCGAAAAAGTGTAACACGCTTTTTCAGGCCAGGCACCCTGCATGAGGTTTTTCTGGGTTTTCCTCATTCACACCAGGCAAATGCCGGGGTGGTACCTAACTTAAAGGTCCCAGGCCGCTTCCTTCCCTTTCCCCGGACAGTATGTTCGCCGAGTGACGTTATCCTTCAAATCGTGACGGGTTAAATGGGCTTCGATGCTGAAGGCCCAGAAATCTAAATCCTAAATTGAATGTATCTATGACAAAACATTAGAATAATGAATAGTTTGTAAATAAAAAGAAGAAATTATAAATTAAACAGAAAATAAATTTAAACAAATACATTATAATAAATATGTGTATTTTCAATTGTAAATGTAAAATGAAATCTATCAGCTTTACGTCTGAGCATTATTCTCTGACGTTGGAGATGAATTATTGATGAAAGAAAATGGTTAGGAAAGGGTCTGATGGAATTAAAATGTTGGAGGAAACAGGAGGAGAACTTCAAGAACCCACGTACCAGTAGTTGCCCGCGAGACGATTAAATTCTTATCTCATCTCCATTTTCGTCTCAAAAGTCGAAATATAGTAAAATCTGTCAACTTAGCAGATTCTCTAAGTTGGTCACCTGCTCATCTTGGCCTGGTTTGTCTTGAACCTGCATTTTCCCATAAGAGATTCATTACTTATTATTGTGTAAGTTAGCCACCTGTCTATCTTGGAAGTTGACCATATTGAAGCAATGTTTACTCTATGATGATAATGATAAATTTACCTGACCACACAAAATACCGCTCTTTTGTTTTTCTTAACATTTACGTATTCCCACATGAGAGGCATATGTTCTGTATTTGTGAGTGGAGACAAAGAAGCATGGATTCCCACGATTTGTTCTTTGAGGTCAGTGGCCAAAACACTATCCTGATAAATGGGTGGTGAAGGAAGAGGAAATGGTTATACGTATTTGTTTACCCTGTCTGTTTTGGTAAAACTATCACCTATATCGGCCCCTTTTACCAGTGGGGAGCTTTTTCGGCTATATCAGCTTCACCAGTGAGTAATTTCGGAAAAGTCTCAATGTTAAAGCAAACCATATTAATTGTCAACTATTAACACCTGATGGCTTGTCGAAAGAGGTTTTGAGATAAGAATTCCCTTAAAATTTTCTCAAAACATCTTTTGCTCTGAGGGAAACACTTGTAGCTCATTAACAAATGTAGTTAACTACAATATTAGAATGTGCATACAGAATAAAAGAAATACAGTACTGTGTATTGTTATGATTACTCTATATATATTATTTTAAAAGTAGCTGTCGTGCCATTGCTTATTATTATTTTTTTTTAAATCAAGTAATACTAGAAATCATATTCTAAAAACACACCAATCACACTTATTTTCTGTAAGTTAGCCACTTTTCAATGGAACCGATGGTAACCAACATAGATAGGTTTCATTGTAGAAAAGAAAACATTTTCAAATTTAGAGACAAAACTAGAAACATGGCAATTTTCATTGAATTTTCGAGACGAGAATTATTCAAGAGTCTCGTGAGAAATACTAGCTCATTCAAGTCTTATATCTCACACTGCATTTTAGTGCTACGTGGTTCACAGCACAAAGTAAGATGAAGAAATTGTACGAATACAATGAAGAATATTTATCAGCGTTTAAAGATATACAAGTCATTACACAATATATACTAATCCTACAGTGACGCAAATCTGTCTTCAATATTTAGGGGGGGGGAAGGTAGTGGGACGGGTAAGATCGTTCCCATAATTATTTTTTAAGCGATGTTAAAAATATTTATGAAGTTAAAACCAATGCTGTGGAGGATCAGGGAGGCAGAGTTGTCTTCAACATTGGGAGGCAAGCAGATTAGAGGCTTATTCTGCGGGTACATCAATTTCATCTCACTTTCCTTTGTGGCAGTCGGACACAAATTATCACATTTCTCCCCCAAAACAGATTTCAAATCAGATTATTTAGGGGGGAGTTCCATCGGGAACCGGTCAAAACCCCCACAGCCAAAACCCCCACACTCAAGAAATGTCAAAACGCCCACACAAACGGTCACAACCCCCACACAAATGGACAAATCTCCCAAACACACGAAAGGTCATAACCCCCACAGCCAAAACCCCCACACTCAAGAAATGTCAAAACGCCCACACGATCGGTCATAACCCCCACACAAATGGACAAATCTCCCAAATACACGAACGGTCATAACCCCCACAGCCAAAAGTCCCACACTGGTAATAGGTCATAACCTCCAACGGTCATAGCTCCCACACAAATGGACAAAACAGCCACACATAGCAACGGTCACAATCCCCACATAAATGAACAAAACCCCCACACAAATGGACAAAACTCCCACACAATCGGTCAAATCTCCCACACTCTGAAATGATCCTGGTTGTATGTCTTGCCCTTGTACTTTTTAATAACATTTTTTATTCCACTTAAACCGATGTTGCAACTATTCTTCTTGCACTGTTTTGTAATGACAGAAACACTAAAGTGGGCGTCGTAAAGAGCCACAACAAAGACGTGCAATCACGATATTTTCAGTGTGGGGGATTTGTCCGATTGTGTGGGGGTTTTGTCCATTTATATGGAGATTGTGACCGTTGCTATGTGTGAGAGTTTTGTCCATTTGTGTGGAAGTTTTGACCGATCGTGTGGGCGTTTTGACATTTCTTGAGTGCGGAGGTTTTGGCTGTGGGGGTTTTGACCGTTCGTGCGTTTGGGGGATTTGTCCATTTGTGTGGGGGTTATGACCGATAGTGTGGGCGTTTTGACATTTCTTGAGTGTGGAGGTTTTGGCTTTGGGGGTTTTGACCGTTCGTGCGTTTGGGGGATTTGTCCATTTGTGTGGGAGTTATGACCGATCGTGTGGGCGTTTTGACATTTCTTGAGTGTGGGGGTTTTGGCTGTGGGGGTTTTGACCTAGACCCGTTCCATCCAGTTTCAAGATTAGGTGGGACATGTCCCCCTCATCACCCCGGGATTTGAGCCAGTGCTCCTATAATAAATATGGTTTAAATGTTATTAGTGCCGTACTGTGGAAAATCAGCGCCCGGGGCGAGAGTATACGGCGGCGCCCCCATACATATATTCCAAGCAATTTTTCCTATCATTATTCCTTTTTTCTCCCGAACTTTTCGGCCCCTTACTTCGGCGTCCGGGGCCGTCGCCCCGCTCACCCCCTTCCCCCCACAACACGGCCCTGAATGTTATATCACATCCTGAAGATGAAATTAATAAAAACAGGGCCTTCTTTTTCTTTTACGTAAATTTCCAAAATGAGATGAGTTGGGTACCACTACTTATCACAAACTCACATGGTCTGGAATGGAACCAGCAGCTCGTTGCACCAAAGGTGGGTACTCTATCGCTGTGCCTCATGGTTCAAACAGGAGTAGGCTCTGCCCATACTTCAATTGCTGTTAATTTCATCATATCACAAGACGGTGTTCGATCTACTTTCCATTGCTTTTAGTTAACAATTTTGTGTCTTCTAAGTATGTTTTGTCTATAAATAGTATATCACGTTACAAGAAGTTCTACACTGCTTACAATTGTGATATGCAAAGGGTTCATGTACTGGTAATATTAAAAAAAAAAGTTCTTTTTATAGTATAGCAGGAACGAGGATATTAACAGAAAAGACTGGACAGTAGTTAATATAATCTTTCCAACGTGTGAAAAAAATTAAATTGTTGAAGGTCGAGAACGGTAATTTACAGTGACGAACGAGTGCCATCTCTTATTGTCATGTTTGTATAAGCTTACTGACTGGCTAGCATAGTAAAGGGTTTGATGCACTAGATCAACTACGCATAAGGATAGCCCATAGGCTTCATAGTCAGGCAGAAAATTCTTCGTAAAAGCGCCCAAACATTCTGTTAGGGCGCCTTAAAGCTATACATAGTTAATGATCGTCAGCACAGTTCCCGACTTAGTTTTTTTTTTTTTTTTTAAATGAAAAAGAGCCAGGTAATACCGGAAAAATCGTTAATTTCGCGTATTATTATGAAGTAAACTTTATTCTTTTCCCAAAAGGTCTTTGAAAAGAGGCTCAATCCAAATGTTTACATGTTTTTCTTTAACTTACAGTGATTTTTGATCGTTCCCTCAAATCTTGCAACCTTAATAAACTCCTGACGTCATACGGCGATGAAATTTTACAGAGACATTAGTAAGGAGACAATAACAATATTCCATTGTTACTTTCATATATATTTTAAATTAAAGCCTGAGACAAACATCTTGGCATTTCAGCTAAACGAATAAAACGCAAGCTTTGACGCGATGTTGCCGAGTGGTAAGGGGTATGGCTATGGCTAAGCAGACGAACTATAGCGCGATCAGGTGGCAGAGGATAGACGTGGTTGAGTACAAAATAAACGTGGCAATACCGCTGGCCTCTCATTTGCTAGCAGCATTTAAAGGGAACTTGCAGCGCCGCCTTCAAATACCAAGATGTTTGTCACGCCTTTTAGATATGCTCTGCTTGATTTTAAAGATAGAAATAAGTTTTTTCGTGTGCAATCAGTAGCTTTATTCTTGAGTAAAGCAAGATTACACAAGGGCAGGTGCCATCCATTTTGTTGTTGTTGTTGTTAGGAAAGGTCCAAGCTTTTGTGGGAGAGTCGTCCAATATTACAAACCATTACGTCTATGCAGTATTGAACGGGTATTATTCTGCACACGGAAAGACGATAAATAATTGCTGAATACCTATATTTTCAGAAAGAAAATGATAGATCTAGATTGTTTTTCATAAGAAAGAGTACAGATCAGGGCCGTGCCGTGAAAAATCAGCGCCTGGAGCGAAAGTATACAACGACGCCCCCATACATATATTCCAAGCAATTTTTCCTATCTTTTTTTCCTTTTTTCTCCCGAATTTTTCGCCCCCCTTACTTCGGCGCCCGGGGTCATCGCCCCGCTCGCCCCCCCCCCACGGCACGGCCCTGGTACAGATGAAGTGTAAGGTCAAATTTTCATGTTATATCAATAATTTATGTGTTAAACAAGTACACTTTTATTGAGATAGTGTACAAATGTACGTTGAGTTACGAAGGTTTTTTTTGGGAGTGGGGACGGGACCCGATGGACTAGCTTCAGCAAAATATTTTGTTTTTTTGTTTTTTATAAGACAATCGTATTCTCTAAAGTCAGGACATGTTCTACAAGATCATAAACATATAAAAATAATATACTATCCTTTAATGATATGCAACTTTGGTAACATCTTTGATTTAGGATTTAGATTTCTGGGCTTTCGGCATCTAAGGCCATTTAGCCCTTCACGTTTTGAGGGATAACGTCCCTCGGCGAGCACACAATCCGGGGAAAGGGAAGGAAGTGGCCTGGGACCTATAAGTTAGGTACCACCCCGGCATTTGCCTGGTGTGAATGAGGAAAACCCAGGAAAACCTCATTCAAGGTCGCTGGTCTGAAAAAGCTTTTACACTTTTTCGACCGAGTGTACCTACCGGGAATCGCATCCGGGACCGGTAACATTTTTGAATTCCGCGTTGCATATTTCGTAGGATGCTGCTAACTTTCGTTGTTTACAATAGTGTTAGTTTTTTTATACACTGGTAAAGGAAGTAATAATATTTTAGAATAAGAAAGGTGTGCAACAAAGATAAGTGACACAATGTAGCAAGTTTCATAATACTTAGTTTCGAAGTTCTACTTTGCACCTGAACTTTTGAGATGAAAACTTAGGTAGAGAGGAGACCTTATGATAGTTATATTGTGGTCATCTTTGCAAGTTCTTCAACAAAACTGACGAAATTCTACTCTCACACACTGATGTAAAGACAGGAATACTAAAGCATTAGAAAAGGGTTAGTTTCTAGAGGGGCAGAATGAAACATAAAAGAAAGAAAGAAAGAAAAAGAGGAAAAAATCTTGCTTAGCTCATGAAGTTTCTTCAAAAAAGTTGGCGAAGACGCCTCTTTAATATGTTCAAGAACCGTTAAAGCAAGCCCTTCCGCTGTGAGCAGCTACCCAGAAAACTTTACAATGAATCGCATGGCTCATTGTTTTGCAAATTAGACTCTTAAAACCTCGTAAAACACGGAAACCAAATTAATGCTGCCCCCCCTTCAAGAAAATGGCGGATTGTTGGAGAGCACCAAGGCGTGCAGTGAAGAGAGCTTTAACAAATGAAAAGAACTTAGGATCTCAAAACTTGGAAGTCACGAAAGGAAGAGTGAATGTTCAATTCAAAAGAGATAAGAGTATAGTTTAAGCTAGTGTTTCTCAACCGGTGTTCCCCGGAAATTTCGAGGGAGTGTGAGAATGAAGATAGGAAATACTATTATAATTCAATACAAGGTGTATCCAAAAGGACTTAACTTTGAAAACTCATATTGATTGATTTATTTAGCTTAGAGACATGGTATTGGTGTCATTTTGTAGCAAATACATCAAGTTTTTTTTTTTTTAACCTTATATCTAAAGAGGTTTAGTGTGGCTTCCATTGGCACACATCCCATCTGGAGTCTCACATGCTCTACAACGCCTTCAAACATACGGGGACGACCTGAAGATTTGCTGTGTCTTACCGAACATCCTGCTTCAATAAAACACTTATGCCACTGACAGATAGTAGGCCTACTGGGAGGATATTTACCATACTTTGTACGAAAATTACGTTGCACAGTTTTTCACAGATGCATTCTTCAAACAAAAACACAGCTAGCACAGGAACGTATCCACGGTGAATCTAGGGGGGGGGGGAACCTCCTAAATTTTTACTGATCTCCTAAAAGTTTCACGGTAGGCTTGCAAATAAACTATAATATGATTGGGTCGGACCCCTCTAACTTCTACCGGGCCCCCTTACATTTTTGGGATGGCTACGAGCCTAAGTTAGCACGCTCGGGATCTTTGCTGCAACTGCCGATAGCTCTTGCTGTGGCTTGTTTTTGCACTAGTGTACTACGTGAGTCAAAACTTGATGTATTTTACTTGAAAATGGCACCAAAACCATGTCTGTAAGATAAATTAATAAATCAATATGAGTTTTCAAAGTTCTAAAGTCCGTTTTGATACACGCTGTATATATTTATTTAAAACATATATGTTTCAAAGGTCCAAAGATGTTCAGGGATAAACAATAGTTGTTAATTTGAATCTGCGACAATGCTACCAACACATACTTTCCTGCGCCTGAGCAAAGGACACAGTACACAGAGTGCGGCCTACAAAGCATTAGCCCTTAGCCCCAATTTTATCTCCCCATGAATTTGCTCGTACTTGAGTGCAAGCAATAGCATCGATGCATAGAACACGACTCTTCTGAAGGAACCAGAGTGGTCAGATGCACCGTTCCTGCGTTATCGCGTTCCAAAGTGTGGAATGCCACGAGATGGCGCCAGTATCGGGGCGCAGCTGCGAGATCGCCTTTTAATGTCTCGAGGGTATTTGTATAAAGTGTGAAGCTATCACGTTACAAGTGGTCATAGATATAACTCCGTATCTTATTAAACTCGTTGATCAAGCTCGTTGTTGCGAGTCTGGAGCACGTACAGTAGGATGTTGTTCACACATGACCACCATTATTTGGTACTTCTATGAGTTTGTTGTGCCCGTTATCGATAGTCCAATTTTTCTCTTCGCATCGAAAATGCTTCCGATAATGAGGATGTTTTTGATTGAGTTTCATAAACTAAAGTGCCACGTCGATCTAAATCTCGACGCTGGCGCCATCTCGTGGCATCCCACACTTTTGGAACGCGATATCTCAAGAACAGTGCATCTGACCACTCTGGTTCCTTCACAGTCGCGTTCTACTCATCGGAAGCTGTCGATTGCAATCACGTTCCGACAAATTCATGGGGAGACGAAATTGAGGCTAAAACTGGACGCACTATCAAGGAAGTCGATTTTTCCAAATATGTACTCGAGCAGCTTAGCGGACAGCTGACACATTATCAATTAGGATTATTAGTAAATGACGAAACGATTATACATAGATAGAAAAAGTCTCTTTGTTAGAAAATTGTATTGGAGAGTTCAGGAAAAACGTCTGCAACTTATAGTTTCAAAATTATTTCCGTAATATTATTCATTATGCTATAAAAACCTAATCTTTTGCTTCTTTCCTCTTATACGAACTCACTAGAGAGTACAAAGGTAGTAATTGCAAGTAATGAAAGACAGAAGTTGTATTTATTGCCATCTCTACTTTTAAGTAGGATTTTTTTTTTTAAAAAAAAAATACATGAATCGCACAATTCTTACCGAAAGAAATGCCATTTAAACATGAGTTTCTTCAGCACAAATTGTACGTTTAATCTATTTAAAAAGATTTTCAAATGTTTTGCAGCCTAGTGTGGTTTGATAACATAATTTCTGAATGCTGTGTCTCGTTCACGAGTGTAATTTTCAAATGAAGGCGCGATATATAGCAATACTCACAGGATGAATGTAGTCTTCTGGTCTAAGAAAAATTCTTATTGTGTACGAGAGTTGGAACGAAACAAACCTCACGCTGTGATATGGGCCGGGATGACATCACCATACTTACTCGGACCATGTTTATTCTTATTTATACATGTTGCAAATGCTGTTAATTCTCAGCTGCAAGAGAAATTAACCCTGAATTGGGTATGGGTACTACGGGATGGAGCTCTAGCTCATTTTACTCCTCAGAAGCGTGATTTCCTTAATGAACAATTTCTAGGGGATTTCTAGGACTTCTCCAACGCCTCCATCTCCATTGAAATGGTCCTCCGAAGTCCTGGCCTTAAAACACCTCATTGTGAGACATAATCGAGTCACATGTCTCTCATTGTCGGTGCAAGATAGATAAAACAGTGCACGGAAGTGTTGAGGGAGTCTCTCGAACTATAACTTCTCAGATCCCTTCCACAACATTTCCAGGAGGAATCGGAGATGCATATATCTGTGCGTGTATAGCACGACTTATGTGTAACAGAGCACATACAGAGCCACTCAATTTATAGTCTTTATATGTACGTACTCAATTATAATACGGTATGTACCAAATAAATAATATGTAAGTACTCAACTACAGTATGTACTAAATAAATAAGATGTAAGTACTCAACTATAGTATGTATTAAATAAATAATATTTAAGTACTCAACTATAGTATGTACTAAATAAATAAGATGTAAGTACTCAACTATAGTATGTACTAAATAAATAAAATGTAAGTACTCAACTACAGTATGTACTAAATAAATAATATGTAAGTACTCAACTCCAACTGAAGTATGTACTGAATAAATAATATGTAAGTACTCAACTATAGTATGTACTAAATAAATAACATGTAAGTACTCAACTATAGTGTGTACTAAATAAAATATACGTAAGTACTCAACTGCGGTATGTATTAAATAAATAACATGTAAGTACTCAACTATAGTGTGTACTAAATACACTAAAATTGCTCTTTGTGATACTCAAACCTAGGAGCACGGGAACTTCTAGAATACCCTGTACAATGTAGGAAGGTAACGTTTAACTCTATTAATTCTAACTCTAGTCAATCTTTGATGGGATTAGCTCATCAAATTTGATTCTGTTAACCTCCCACGGATTTTCTCCTTGCCCCAACTCAAGTCAGAGAACGCAAGGGTAGCGAATACGTGAGAGACAGAGATACGTAGGAAAGCACTATAAACGAAACATTTCTTATCCAGAGTCCCTTGTTCACTTCTTGCACTACTTTTTTTTTTTTTTTTTTTGTTAATCCGTTTTAAGTTCTTGTTCCTTTTTTTTTTACCTCGTATCTCTTCTCTTTCGCACAGAAAAATCTTCACACACAAAGGAAGATACAGAAAAAGGAGACATTTTGAAGTCGTTTTTCTGTATGAAGCGATGTAGTTGCAGTCTCCTCGAAAGAAACGTTCCATTTTCTTTCCAAAAAAGGGATTTCCCCAAGAACATGGTTAAAATGTATGAAATGGGCAATATTTTAAGAAGTCGCAATCTTTTGTCAACAGAAGGAGTTTTCTCTTTCTCTGCTGCTACTGGTTCTTCTTCTACGAAGCCTTTTCCCTCTCTATCGCCGACCTCAAGAAAAGAAAGGCAAGGACAGCCGACATTCAACAAAGGAATATCCAAAAAATTGACCGAACGATTGAATGAAATCGAAAGGATGAGAAGAAGGAGGTTGGGTGTGCATTCGACATTTTGAAGTATCATCATTCTAGAGTAGCGCTGTTCCTATGTTACGTCTTAGAATAGCGAAGAGCTTTCGCATTTTTCTATTATTTTCTTTCGTTTTACAAGTACCGGTACTCTATCCGTCTCTTATTCAACTTCGTATCCAGATCTTCCGTTACAAGAAAAATCTCGCTTGAAAACCTCTCTCTAAACCGATCCGATATCAGTTTCTTGTCGAATTCACAAAACGAACACTAGGACAGAGGAAAAAACTACTCACTTGTATTCTTCGAGTAGTTTTTTTTTTTTTTTAAGGTATCCAGTACCCTTTTCTCGATGGGCTACCAAGCGACATCATAAGGAGATTCACTCACTAGCTGTGTGACTTAAGAGGCTTAATTACTGCGAAATTAAAATACCGCTAATTTTACAGCAATTACGTGATATCTTCAAATAGATAAAAGATAATCGAAATGTGGAACAAGAGCTCGTTAGATAATAATTATTTTGCATGAGGTACCGTTATCACGAGTCACCTAGTAGCTTTTTGTTTCCAGTCATTTTAAAAACGCGAAAATAAATGCCGATTTTCTAAATGGTTGGAAATCGAAAGCAGATAAGTGACTCGTGATAACGTAACTTATGTCATGTAAAATAATATTGTCTAGGGAGCTCTTGTTCCACTTTCCGATTATCTTTTATCTATTTGAAGATTTCACATAGTTACTGTATTTTAATTTCGCCGTGATGGGGCCTCTTAAAAAGACCAAATGTTTATGGCCGTAGAAACAAAGGTTAAACGTTGATTTATATTTTATGCCAATCTCTGCTAAAGGAGAACGTTTATGGGGTTTGAAGGCGGGGCTCTTAGCAAATGAGAGGACTGCGGTGTTGCCACTTGTGAGTATACATTCACGTTAGTAACTGCTACCTGCTCGTGCCACAATGCGTTACCTTAACACAATCTTCGTTTCATTCGCCTAGCCTATACGCCAATGGCTGTATCGCATACTTTAATTAATTAGGGCTCTGATACTCGCACCGCTTTTTCCTCAATGATGATTTCGTTACGTGGCGTCGAGATAGAAAGCCCCAATCCGGAGATACGAAACCCCCCTCCCCACTCAAGCGCCAAATCTTTGCTCGTACCCGATATGAGATGCTTCTACTAATTTGGTCAATATAGCAATTCGTAATGTTTCAATATACGGAGTAATAAGATATGAGTATCGTCTGAAGGTAAAGGGAATGACGACATGATGTCGTTGAAATTTTAGGGGAGTAGGCAGAAAACAAGTAGCCACTCACGTCTCAAATTTGAAACCTAAAATTTTAAAATTATAGTCAGTGGCGGATCTAGCTCGGGACCGGGGGGGCCGCCCCCAATTTTTGGAGCGACATGCTATTATTTATATATTTTTGAAAGTGTGTAGTAAACTCATGATATATATACTTATCATAGTCTGGGCTCTGACTGCCCCCCGCCCCAGTTCTTACCTTCTAGATCCGCCACTGATTGTAGTAAATTGCTATAACTTTTGGTTTCAGTAGAATGTTAACGATAGAGATTAAATGTATCCTTGGGGATACCTAATCGATTGAAGAAAACCGCTAGTCGTTATGGATTACCAGTACCGTTTCTGCTAGTTGTATAGAGATCAACGTTAAAATCAGAAATGATTGGTTTCTATCGTTTCGGATTTGAATATCATCTTCATCATAGAACTCAATTTCCAGCATTTGACCTATACATATTTAAAAATATAATATACGAGGGCCATTACAAATGTCATGGCAACTATTTTCTTCTCGAAAATGGTAAAGAATTTTAAAAAAAAATCTGAAATATGCAAATGGAAGGTTAGTTCATATGTAAACATTACATGTAGGAAGACAACACGAGAAAAAAGACGAAAAATACTTTTGTCGTTCCAAAACTGTTTCTGTCAAAACTACGTGCATTCCATGGCATTAGAAGTCTCCCCAAGAATCCACAAAGATGGCAGGGACTCTTAAGATGTCACGGGCAAGGGCGCCCATCAGGGGGGCTAGGTGGGGCGCTCGTCCCCCATCCGCTTTAGTGGAAATTGTGCTTCGGAAGATCGAAAATCCAATAAATATTTTAGAATAATTAAAGCAAAATTTGAGACTACATTTGAAATGTCGCGTATACTTGCCCCCCCCCCTTCTTGTAAACCACAACATGGACGCCCTTAGTCACAGGTACGTGTTCCTGCCCTGTAATATTGTGTACTGTTTCAATAGACAGTAAAACACGTTTGAAACAACATTTTTTTCGTATTTTTTGTCATGCTATATCTTTATGGTAATGTGTATGTTCACCCATCTCCCAACATGTAAAGTTTACAGCGTATGATGTAATCTTCCATTTGCATATTTCAGAATTTCTTTTATTCGTTACCACTTTCGAGGGGGGGAAAAAGTAGTTGCCATGACTTTTGCGATAGCCCTCGTATTATCTGTCTTTGAATTAGAAGATGTACGTATTTATAAAATAAGTTACGAGATTTTGAAATTTCATTGCCAACTGAAAATACACACGATTTCTTGGCAATTTTGTATTGTCGGGGCATTATTCCAGGCCCTTGCCTACTATTGATGTTGAATTTTTGGCTGTAGCGAGTTGCGTATTTGTGTTTTAGGGTTGCAACTCTCGCCTAAATGTGTTTTTGCCCCAGGTTCTGGGATTAGGTATATCTTGCGCCTGGTTGTTAGATTTGCGTTATTAATCTATATTTTGAACATATTAGATTATACATAGGCAATTGATGGAAATTTCAAGGATGAAGCAAAAGCATACAGTATACATCCTATGCTTCTCAAAAATGTATCCATATCTTGGAAAATAGTCTTCGAGTCAACAATGGACCGTAATATTTCTGTTTATGAGGACAATTTTAAGTTAAATAGCTATGGTGACGTTTGATAAAAGCAAGCCAACATATCAAATCTGTATCAGCAAATTATTCTTTTTCATCTTCCTTAAAAAG
This sequence comes from Thermobia domestica, assembly GCF_964235325.1. NCBI lineage: Eukaryota > Metazoa > Arthropoda > Insecta > Zygentoma > Lepismatidae > Thermobia > Thermobia domestica. The sequence continues at coordinate 51,270,014 of NC_137467.1, forward strand.
CTAAATATTTGCATATAAGGGCATCATTAATATATTAATTACGAAAGCAACTGTTAGAACTTACCTACAGAAAATTGTGCAAATACAACTTTGCGCCATCTCGAAAGCACTTGTCTAAGTTTCTAAAAGCGGATTTTATAAGGTTTTGCCCTCGTCAAGTGAACTTTGTGGTGGACAAATATCGTGTGCGCGGGTTTTCTCGGGGTTCTCCCGTTTCCTCCCACTTTCGTCATTCCATCATTTCATTCATTACTCATTATCTCCGTCTCCTTTAGCCTAACCGGCATAACCGTGGGACGTAAAACTCAAAAGATTTCATTTCATTTATTTTTTTAATAATGTTTTATTATTATGGTTCTCAACCGATGTGTCGTTACACATTGGTGTGTCACGCAGTCTTCTAACATGTGTCGTTAAACTTTACAATTTCAGAATCAATAAGAATTTGATAATAATTAATTAAAGTCGAGATAGATTGTACCAGCCAACACCTCAACGGTAGCAATAATGCTTAGTGCTATATAGAGCCATTATAAAAATAATTAGTTTCACTGTTATAATAGATATTATTATTATTATTATTATTATTATTATTATTATTATTATTATTATTATTATTGTTGTTGTTGTTATTATTATTATTATTAGTTATAATAAAAATATCAAAAAGTGTGTCGCGATGTTCTAGACGTAGTTAAGTGTGTCGTTAGTCATAAAAGGTTGAGAACCACTGCTTTATGCTATACGATCATTAATGACAAATTGATATGCGAAGGGTGAAAAAAACGTTTGTAGTAATAATTCGTCATCACAGGCATGTGCACACGCAGCGGTGAGCAAGAGGGAGCAATTCTGCCCCTTAAATTTTTCAAATTGGTTCGGCTCTTCGGGATACATGTCAAATTTTATTAGATTTGCTTACTCATCCACTACAGAGTTTAATACGTTTGATTTAGATAATAAAGCTACACAATGTACGTCAATAATAATAGTTTTGGCATTACTGCTGTATCGCCGGACCAATTTGAAAATCGAAAAAATTACCAAAATGTACTGCATTCGGTTATATTTGGGTGGATTACATTACGTTACGTTAGATTACGTTATTAGGCGTGTAGTTTTACTATACGGATCCATAATATAAGTAGTAGTAGTAGTAGTAGTAGTAGTAGTAATAGTAGTAGGAACGGGTTAGAAGCCCGCAGGGGTTCGTTGGGTTCTGTTCTCGACATGAAATGGACAAATTAAAGACTTGTCCAAATTTTTCTGTGCATTTTACAGTCTATGGATCCGTATGATAATACAAGTGTACCTCTCCGCGAAATAGCCAGTCCATCTTCCTCCACATACAATGCCGCTTACAACATCAAAAACAATCAGCAAATACAATCACTTTCTTAACTTTTACTATTCCCCTTACCTGACTTTCACTCATTCTTCCTTACAAACTTAAATAAATTCTCCAATTGACCCGGTAAATTTCCTAAAATTGGTCCGGCAATAGAGCAGTTAACCCATAGTTTTGCATGAAATTTTACGTGCACTGAGAAAAAAATGTATGTGGAGTACGTAAAATCGTATGTTACATTTGTAAATCTTGAAGTTTTTGGACTTAAAGCAGGCCCTATCCAGGAAGGTCTAGGGGGACCGGCCCCCTAAATTTTCGGTGGCCCCCTAAAAGTTTTACGGTAGGCTTGCAAATGAACTATAATATGGTGATGAACGATAATATTGTTGGATCGGGCCCCCCTAACTTCAGTCCCCTCCTACATTTTTGGGCTGGCTACGGGCCTGACTTAAAGTACAGCAAACGTATAACTGAAAACGCATGTTTTATAATACTTCTGTATAAGTGTTCCGTATGTATCTGTACGTACTTTTCGTATGAAACAATATGGGCGGTCAGGACATATATAACATATAGTTGACGAAGGTAACCTACATATATGTATGTAATATAAGGAAGACTGTTGGATATCAGACATCCTACAACGGCATAATGTAACATCTAAAGGCAGTGCGTACTGATTTCTGTAGTAAGCAAGAGGATTCCATATATTTGTACATATATCTGTCCGGAAAGCGGATTTTTCTCAGTGTGTTCCAAGGTGAGCATATTCGCGACTCTTTTTGTGGTCCCCCTGAAAAATCCTGGAGCAGGATGTTTTATCGATTCGGGTCCTCAATTTGAAATATTCTCGTGTTGTTAAAACTACTGTTATACGAGGGCGAGTCAAAAACTTCCCGGAATGGAGTCCCTAGGTTGCGTAATTCTGAACTTAACAAGTGTGAACACGTCTTAACAGGCAGTGTACGAATAGTGTATCTAAACGGAGGAGTGTGTAGTAATCGGTTGCGCAAACATCAAGTTCATACGCAAATTGGGGAATATCTGATTCAGAGAGTTTGATAACCTTAAAAAAACAGTTTAGTATCATCGGAAGTTTGGCTCTTCCCAAAGCTAAAAATGGGCCTCAAGATATTAGTTTCACCACCGTAGAAGAGATCAAAACCAACGCGTCGGCTGAACTTCCGGAAGATGCCAAAACAGTACTTTCGTCGGTGTTTCCAGCAATTGCAGGCGCGGTGGAATATATGAATGTGTGTTCCGAAGTTGCTAACGTCGAAGGTGCTAAAAAAGACGGACACTGAATGAAAGTATATGATCATGAAATGATTGAAAATGTGGGAGGAAATGGAAGAACCCTGTGATAACCCATGGACACTATGTTGTCTACCGTAAATTTACATGGCCAGGGATTGAACCAGGGTCCTTTCGCATGAGTCATAGAGATTTCACCTAAAGATCGTTGTGTAGCATATTTCACAGGAGTTGAAGGAACTTTTATATTTTTGCAGGGCCAGAGTTACGTGAGACTGGCTATGTTGCTTAAAGACAAATTCGGGCTTATATCAGATGCACAGGCCCTCACACTGAAAATCAGAACCAGGTGTACGGGCTCAGAAAGTAGCAAAAGCTGATGTCCAGAAGGAACATAATATGACTACACAATGGTATAAAATACATTCCTCTTCTACATCTCTGTCATTCGTCTTTCTGAGCACCAATTTGGAATTTTTATTGTAATCTTTTCTATCCAGATTCTTCTTTACCATTTTTTTTTATCTTTTCTCTCCTTTTTTCCCCTTCAATAATTAAATTATCAATACTTTTACACCCTCTTCCTTCTTTCGTTGGTTCCTCTTCAAGTCGATTAGTTGCGGAACCGAACGAATTCGATTCGCAGCTATTCAGAAGAAATTTATCCCCTTAGAGAAAGAAAAAAAGGCAAAGAGAGAGAGAGAAAAAAAGAGGGCTACTTCGCTTACTAACCAACTGACAAAGAGTTCTTGCTTCTGTGTGTATATGTGCGCGTGCGTGTGTGCGCCTTGTACAACCCCTATCCCCACTTCTTTCCCTAAATTTCTATCTCTATGTAGCTCACTTAGTTTGTCGTTCACTTTTATATAACGCTGTTCAGAAAAGCCAGTAAGATAACGACATCATCACCATTATCATCAGCGCGAAGTAGACCACAGAATCAGCAAATACGATATTGAATAAAAATATGTATACTGTAGAAATATAGAACATAAATAGCAGCCTTCTGCCTCTAGTTATTATTGTTAAAAAACACTTCCTTTACCGTTAAATACCGGGCAGGGGTTTGAACGAAATCGTAAACTCTCACGTTTGGGGCTCTTGTGACCCCTATAATTACCAGACTCATGATTCATACATCGTTGGAAAGCTTATGGATCACAGATTCCAACAAGGTAACACTTGTGAAATTTCTCCCTATTCGTAGAAGAAGGATCAATTTTTTTTTTAAATATGCAAAAATTGAATATGAAAAGAATAGAACAAAAAATTTTCAATTTTGCCCCTCCCCTACTACCCCTATATAAGTAACCAGTACTTTTGCAAGGTACGGAGTAGGGATTGTATCGAGACGAGACGAGACAAGACTTTGTACAGCTTCGATCTCGTCTCGGTTAATAAAATAGCAGTCTCGGTCTCGTCTCGAGTCAAAAATCGCCGTCTCGGTCTTGTCTCGGTCAACAAATGCTTGTCTTGATCTCGGTCTCGATCTCGAGGACAAAGTCTCGGTCACGTCTCGGTCTTGTCTCGAAAGTCTCGAAATAAATAGTGTGAAATCAAAATTGTGAAAGTATTACACGTGTAGTGTATCGTTTCCACTTCTTATTTTTTTGGTCTTCATTCTTGACTTAGAATTATGGTATGGTGTATCTCTTCATAGCTAATTTGCTAGCGCTAATGCTTTCCATGCGTGTGTTCCAGGTTATCAGTGGTTATATCATACCTGGTATAAAACCCTAATAGTAACCCATATTTCACTTTCAGCAATAGATTTGTCTCATATAGCCTCAGAACTGCCAATACAAATAAGCTCTATTAAATTAACTCCAGTACTATGCAGTAGTTCATTTCCTTCCTTTGAATCAGAATTGTTCAATACCTCCTAACGGATAACGCGACACATAGCAGCACGAATGTATTTAATCGCACCAAAATTAAATTTTACAATTTCTCATTTATTATCCAATACATTTTGCTTTGACCGTCATTTTAAAAACAGAATCTTAACAGTTTATTATCTTAACAAATAGGGTAAATTATTAGTACAACATACATTGTTTCAAATTGATTAAGTACTTTATTACCGTTTCACATCTCCGTGTTTAATTGACATTTTATAACACGAACTTCCTGAACCTTGTGTTGGGAGCTACGACACTTATGTTTGCTATGTGTGGTCTCGGGTTGGATTACCAGACAAATTAGATTCAAAGTCCGATGTTTTGCATAATTCGCGTTTCACTTTAAGTACATTCTGTTTCTTATGTAAGTTCATAGGGTCGTAATGCATTACATAAGCATAGAATATATCCAGTGCAGTAACATAGATTAAGCTTATTCCTGAGCTCTCAGCGGTGCATGTGATCTTTATTCGAGAAAACTTACCGTGCGTTCATTACGTTGAGATTTTATATTGATTGAAAACTACTTGCGAAACATGGACATACACATTATAGTCTATAAATATATGGGTAATTCGAGCTATCTGTATCTATTTTCTCTCTCCCGGCAAAAGAAGTGATTCTTAACTTTCTAGTTTTCTTTTGTATTAATTTTCGTAGTTTTACTGCAACATGAAGTATTGAATAGTCAAAACTTTTTTTTTTTTTTTTTTTTCGCTGTACGATGTTAGTTAAATTTTGGGTCCATTTTTATCCTACCTTACCTAGTAAAAGTTATATATCTGAACTTTAGTGGTAGCGTATGCTAAGTCACATTTTGGTCGAAATTGAAAAAAAGTGAAATCTTTGAGTTTTACGTCCCACGGTTATGCCGGTTAGACTAAAGGAGACGGTGATAATGAGTGATGAATGAAATGGTGGAATGAAAAAAGTGGGAGGAAACAGGAGAACCCCGAGAGGAACCACGCACACGGTGTTTGTCCACCACAAAGTTCACTTGGTGGGGGCTGGGATCGAACCCGGGACCCCAAGCACCAGAGGTGAACGCTCTATCACTGAGCCACCGCGGCCCCTTGGTCGAAATTGAGTTAAGAATACTTTCTTTAGACTATATTCTTTGTAATGGTGTCATAATGTAAGTCTAAAAGCATGTACTACTGTAAAAGTACTTAGTATAGTTTGATAAACAGTATTATAGGTCTTCTCGCGTGCGTGTACGATCACTAGTTTTGCAGGACCTTAAAAGCGTTAAGATCTTCTGAGTGTCGAGGTCTCGCCAAATGACCCTATACAGTATATATATAGTACACACACACACACATATATATATATATATATATATATATATATATATATATATATATATATATATATATATATATATGTGTGTGTGTGTGTATGTGTGTGTGTGTGTGTGTTGCCCCACCTTGGAAAAAATCCTGCGGGCGCCCATGGCCTTGAAGTTCATTTACTAAAGTCTGCTTTCTCCTTGTTAGTCTAGCCAGAAGTTCTGGTAGTACCTAGTAGATAGCTACTTTTGTTTCGCAGTCAACTCATTGTTCTTACTCTGATCCATACTGAGTGCGGCTGTAGTAGTTACAGTTTATTATTATTATTATTATTATTATTATTATTATTATTATTATTATTATTATTATTATTATTATTATTATTATTTTTAAGTATTCCGCCTTTTGCCAGGTCTTCAAACTAATGAGGCTTTCTTTTTCTTGGAATTTTAGTTATGAGCCTGGAAATGTTTCTCCTATAGCTTCCTCTTTTAACTCCCAATATTTTCTTATGTTTTTCAAATCACCAGTTTACAGTTTGCAATATGTTAATATCTTAATACAGTTTTCGCCTTCAACTAGAATTTTTCTTCTACACGTAAATAAAAATTAACTCGTGTAGCTCTGGGAATATGAGACCGAGTTTATTGCATTAAAAGAATGGCCAGCTAGCAGCCCTGACATCAATCCCTGGACTACACTTGAAAGTTCAAAGTGTGCTGTAAGGATAATTTTAACATTGTTTCTCTAAAACGAACTGTCGAGAAAACAGCGATAGAGTTCTTCCTAATACTGAACCTACCCTAACATGTTCATTGGACACCCGCTAGATGTCTCACGGTCCCCTTCCCCCACTTGTCCAGGGACACTTGGCCTCGTAGTAGAAACCTATAAGGACAATGAAAATATTTCCACATGGTTTCCCTTGGATTTTAATTGGACGTCCCTGCAATGGAAATAATGTGGATGTCCAATTCTCGTCATCCTTTGATTATCCCGCAAATAAAGCACAAATGTACCCACAGAAATCCGGCAGAACGTCCCGTTTCCGGTACCTAAGCGGATATATAGATTTCATCTACATCTGCTGACAAAAGAGGATGCTCCATGAAAATCCCGGAATAAAACATGCTGGTCATCCAAGGCATGTATTTATGCTATATAGGAAATGACCACAGACGTTCTGCAGGTCTTAGCGGCCGCACGAGATAGAACGTTGGAAGTATGCTGAGCCTAATAAATACAGTGTTTAGAAATACTAGTCCCACCTCTCTCTTAAAAAATAATAATAATAATAATAATAATAATAATAATCGCAATCGAATATAGTATATTTTGAAACTCTGTCTAGAAAAAATATTCCATTTAGTCAAAGGAATGTCACATTTTTCGTTGAGTTTAGCGTCCCGCTCAGCAGCTAAGTTATATGAGACAGGAATCTACTGCTTAACGTGGGATCTGAACCACATGAGCTCTCACCTGGAATACAATTTTTCTTTAATCTCAGAGAACACAGTTTTTTTTTTTTTTTTTTTTTTTTAAAGCCTATAGTCAGGTTTGTTTGAACAATACTAAAGGGTTATTCTAAAAGCGCACAGGTTTTGGATCGTCTAGCAAATTTTTGTTTTGTCGGTTACCGACACAGTTTTGTATTATTACTCTCCCCGCATACATTTCGATTGTCGCCTTAGCCTGAATTTCTTATATTTCTTCAGTCTATGTCTAGCCATGGAGCAGTTTACTGTAGCGCAACGTGTGCTAATTGTGAAAACTTTAGAACGAAGAACGGAGAAAGTTATGCAGCAACTATCAGGCGACTTCGCGTGGTTCTAGGCAGGCTGGTAGCCAGCCCAAAATTGTAGGGGGGCCCGGATGAAGTTAAGGGGGCCCGATCCAACTATATCATAGTTCATCACCATAATATAGTTCATTTGCAATACTACTGTGAAAATTTTAGATGAGGCAAGCAAAAATTTAGGCCCCCTCAGACCCCCCTTGGACACGGACCTGGTTCTAGGGCGAAATGGGGCACCGAATGAACCAACAATTCGCAGACTTATGAAAAGGTTCATTGAAACGGGTTCAACCGTGAATATTAAAAGTTCTGGGCGTCGTCGTAGTGGTCGTTCTGGGAGCAAAACATTGCGGTGGTTCGTGACGAGTACTGTTAGTTTAGTTAGGCAGTCTTAGCGAATTTCACGAACAGAGTTACTGCATGTAAGCACAGTAGAGGAGGTCATATGCCCGAAGTCATTCACCATACCGGAAATCGGAATGTCGTGTGACGAACATGTTTATGAATTTTGTTAGTGTATTTTGCAAAAAGAAAAGTTCATATTTTGATGTAACAGAACCGGCGCGCTTCGATTCTTTATCTCTTTTGGCTTCTAAAACTTGTCAAGAAATACTTGTTGAGTTGAGTTTGGGTTTAATGTCCCTTTCAGCAGCGAGGCTATATGAGACGTGGACCTACTGATTAACGTGGAATCCGAACCACATGAGCCCCCGCCGGGAATCGAAAAAGAAACACTTGTATCAGAACTATTGTCCATATTATATAGTAAAAAAATATATTGATAATATATTCTTGGAAGAAACATCATTAAAATATTGAACTATTAGAATATATCATAATGTATTTGAACATACCTTCATCTTGAAATGTTAGTTATTGGAAAAATAAAACTTTTTTAACATTTGTAATTATATAATTTAAGCTTTATAACCTAGTCTTGAAAAGCTCATTATTAAAGTATTTTAATGATACATCCTTGGAATATTCATTATACTGTAATTAAATATTCAAACAATAAAATCTTGGAATATTCGATGAATCATGAAATCATGTGTGAATGAATGAATCATGAAATATTTGTTATTAAAATACATGAGCGATGTAGTCTTTGAAAATTTATAATTTAAAATTAGAATATCCTAAACATATTTTTGAAACATTCCTTATTTAAATTTCCGAAAATAATTATTCAAATCACTATTCGAATATATTTTTGACAGTAGTGTTATTTCAGATTTAACTTGGAAGGCCCTTAATATAAGTAAAATTTCACGTTTTTTCACTGATTTACTACTATTCCATTGATAAAATCTATATAAATCTCAAACTCAGGGGGGCAAACGCCCCTCCCTGTCCCCCCTAAATGACGACCCTGTTTTATTCGAATAAACTGTTAATGTTTTAAATCTTGAATCAAAGGGAGTGTACCTGATGTCGTTGTGGTGAAACATAATAGGAATATAGGATATGAAGCAGGCCCGTATCCACGGGGGTCTAGGGGGGCCGGGCCCCCCTAAATTTTTGCTGCCTCCCCTAAAATTTTCACGGTAGGCTTGCAAATGAACTATAATATGGTGATTAACTATAAGATGGTTGGATCGGCCTCCCTAACTTCAACCCCCCCAACATTTTTGGGTTGGCTACGGGGGTCTATGAAGAAAAGAATTGAATGGAATAGAATAAAATAGATTATACTGAAATAGGGCAGAATTGAGAAAAGAATAGAGTAATTGGACAATTTTAGACATACTTAATTAAAAATCAAGTTATTTAAGAAAACAGTCAAGACAAAACATCATAGTTCAACACTCTTGTTCTTTACCCAACAAAAAATATAACTTTTGAATCCAAATTTGAGTGTGCATCAGTGTTTATTTGGTTACATAACATAGAGGTCTGACTATGACTGTAAGGTTGTGCAGTATTAATAATTGAAAATGCAAAAGTATTCTTTTATTTAATTTTTCTGCGTCTGTTCTTAAAAGTAAGTAGTATCTGCACCTTATGTGATACACGTGTTGTATCGAAATAATCTACTCTTTGAAGTAAGTTTAGATTTCGTATTTCAGTCTTACAGAGACACCTATCAGGGTTGTGACACATCACTATATATATATATTTTCTGTTACTGCCAAAAAATGGACATCTTAGTAAATTAGGTACATAGATTATTAAAGAATTGAATTTTGCATAGTTTTTAATACATTTCTTGGGTTCCCGAAGAAAATTTTCTAGGAGAGGGCCATTGATATTTAATATACGTGGTTTGCTATATTACGTATACATTTTCGTGAACCAGGAGGGGCGCCCTCCTTTGGAGGCCCACGATACGTTTGGAACAATATTACATTAATATTAACACACTGTTGTTGAAATTATATTGCTAGGGTGCAACACAGTGTCGTGCCGTGGGGAGGGCGAGCTCGGCAAGGGCCCCGGGCGCCCAAGTAAGGGGGTGCAAAATACTGGACAAAAAAGACAGGAAAAATTACTTGTAATATATGTATGGAGGTGCCGTCATATACTCTCGACCCGGACGCTGATTTTTCACGGCACGACACTGGTGCAAGATCAGTTTTGTTAGAGGGAAATGTCCAGCAAGGGCGCCGATCTGGGGATAATTTGAATGCAATTTGTCTTAAAATGCTCATATAGAATATATACCTTCTGCATCTGAATGGGCCCTTCCCCAAATTTACAGAGAAATCGGCGCCCTTGATGTGCAGTAATATTTTTAGGAAAATTTCAGCTAAAAAGAAGCGTTAAATAAAGACCGTTTTGTACTTATACAATATATAAATGCTATATAATCTTTGTTGAAACATTTTCTGTTTATACTGATAAAGAATATTTTTCTTTTATAATTTACTCAATATAACAAATTTATCCAAAAAATGTTTTGAAAATATTCTGAACAAATGGTGTCTGTAGTTTAATTGTGTCATTCTCTAATAGATATGTTGAAAGATAATTTCTAGTTTAATATTCCATAGTTATGCTCCGAGGCTAAGGTAGACGGTAGTAATGATAATGAACGAAATGGTGAAATGAATAAAAGTGGGAGAAAACGGAAAATTCCCCTGAAAATACACATACGCGGTGTTTCTTTACTAAGAAGTTCATTTGGTATGCGTTGGGATCGAGCCTAAATGAGGAGTGAACGCTCTACCACTGAGTCACTGCGGTCCCAAATAGAATATACAGTTTATCAGATTGAGATCAAAGGAGTGAATTTGAGTTCCATATTACCAGAGAAAATTTTGTCTCTTCACAAGTTGTTTGGTCCCAACGTTTTTTTTTTCAATGGTACCAAATTTTATACTTTACTATATCAAATTTTCGAGTCGGCTTCCCTGGAGACCCATGACGGGGAGCCCTGTTGATCAAGCAGATCGTCCATTCGATCTACCCTCTAGCATTTCATTACCTTATCACTTGTTTCATTTTATGTTTAAACGGTTTCTGATGTAAAAAGTACTAGACCCGTTTTATCTAACTGAACAAGTACTCACGACTAAACTGTGGTGCAGGCCCGTATCCAGGGGGGGTCTAGGGGGGTCACCCCCACTAAATTTTTGCTGGCCCCCTAAAATTTTTAGAGTAGGCTTGCAAAAGAACTATAAAATGGTGAACTATCATATGGTTGGATCGGGCCCCCCTAACTTCAGCCGCCCCCCCTACATTTTGGGGCTGGCTACGGGCCTGCTGTGGTGGCGATTTTATAAATAATGTCCCACACGAAAAACTTTTTCCATTCAACTTGTTTATTTTCCATGATCTTGTCAATTTGTTAATTACATATTTCTGGGCATTACCGATATATATGGCCTTAAGAGCCTGGCATACTAAAAATAATATAAAATTTAAACATTTTTATTTTGCTTGTTTTTCATAAGTGAAAGGAGATAATGAAATGCAACTTACCACAATCATAGATAATGTTATTCTACAACAGAAAATATGAACCTGAAGAATGTTCAGTGTTGCCATCCATAGAAATTACAGTGTTGCCAGAATCCAAAATCCAAGTGAAGGCAGCAACTAGAGGAACGAACTAAACTGCATTTGATTACGTATCATGTTGTCTTGGAATCCTGTGAACTACTTTTTTAAATAACATTATTATTTAATTTTAATAACTGTACGTTAAAATTGTTTTGTTTATTACGACCTAAATACAACTATTATTTAAAAAGTTGTTCAGAGGATACCAAGACAACATGATACATCATCAAATGCAGTTGAGTTTCGTTCCTCTAGTCGCCGCCTTAACTTAGATTTGTGAAATCCGCCAACTGAACTTTGTGGTGGACAAACACCGTGTGCGTGGGTTTCCTCGGGATACTCCCGTTTCCTCCCGCTTTCTTCATTCCACCATTTCATTCATTACTCGTCATCACCGTCTCCTTTAGCCTAAGGGGCATAAGCGTGGGACATAAAACTCAAAGATTTCATTTTCATTTTAGATTTGGGAAAAATGTTATTCTGGCAACACTGTAATTTCTATGGATAGCAACACCGAAAATTCATCAGATTCATATTTTTTTCTGTCGTAGAATAACATTATCTATGATTGTGGTAAGTTGCATTTCATTATCTCCTTTCACTTATGAAAAAAAAGCATTTTTTTTAAGTATGAAAGGCTCTTAAGCCCGTCATGTATGAAGGATGACATTCCTCAGCAAGCGCAATATCCGGGGAAGGGGGAAGGAAAGAAAATAATGGGAGTAGACATGATCTTTACAATGATATAAGCAATTACTTCTTTGACATCTAAAACTTTTTTTTGTGAATGGGACTCTCCTGAGGCAAAAAGATCATTTCGCTCTATGAGACTTTCCTACCTCACTTTATTTCTTCTTTTTGTCTACAACAATTTCTGATTTTAAAGCATTGAACATTTTCTCTGAAACATACGGTGTATAGCTATATAGAATAGATGCTACACAAAAATATGAAATTTTGTACGAAGCAAAAATCAGCAGAAGGAAATACGTGTGACATACTCTGCAATATCATCAGATGAACAGATTGTTGTGAATTTAACATAAAGTTGATTTTTTTTTTTTTCAAGTAGCAATATATCAGATTATTACATACTTCAAATCTAAATGTGGTGTTGTAAGTGTTCGTCTAACATGTAAATTTTAAGCATATAATAGTCTGACGAAGTACCATTTGAAAAATAATACAAAATGAAATCTTTTAGTTTAACGTCTATGACTTTAGACAAAGGGATACGATGATTAAAGCAAGTGAATGATGATGAAAGAATTGGTGGAATGAGAAAAGGGAGGAAACGGGAGTACCCCGAGATAAACACAGACACGATGTTGTCCACCACAAACTTACTTGGCCAGGGAACGAACCAGGGGCCCCACGCATTATGGGTAAGCGCTCTATCACTGAGTCACCGTGCCTCTCCCTTCTAAAATACAATTATATGCTACTTAGAAATATTGTTCATCCGCTGGTAACAGTGTATATCACACAAGTTCCACCTGCCGATTTTCGCTTCGTATGAAATTTGAGCATTTTTTTTTTAAAAAAGAAAACTATTAGTTTAGAAATTGCAAGAGCATTTCAACATAAATGATCCATATACAGGGTGTTTCAAATAAAGCGTTGACTTCTTATAAATCATAAACGGCTGTTAAAAAAATGGTGAAGCAAAAAAAATGAAATACGAAAACATCAGAGGCTGCATCAAATCGAGTTTTCTGCTCACACCATAAAACTCCCTATCGTGGGGATCTGGTGATCACCCAAAAATATTAAATGTGTAAAAGTACCATCTGACATAATACTGAAAAGATCATAGCAAAGAAACAACTTTTGTAAGAAAATGTTTTCGGTGTCGGGTACCATTTACGAAGTGATCTCCATTTAACCAAATTTTTGCTATCAATACACCATCGTCCAGATGGAATTACTGGAATATCAAAGGAGAAAACATGTCCTCGGACTTGGACTTCGTAAATGGTACCTCAAACAAACAACTTTTCCTTCGAAAAGTTATTTGTTTCATATGACGGATGTCCCTCCCCCTCCCCCTGCCCCCATTCAAGACTCCATGATAGCAGAGTCTTTGGCACAAAAATAAATCTCCATTCGATGCGTTCTCTCGCATTTTCGTATTTCGTCCATTTATTTTTTTCGTTTTTTTTTTTTATTTCCATCTTCAAATACTGATCGCTTTATTGGAAATACCCTGTAAATGCAGGGTAAGTTAAAAAAAAAAACGAATCTAGAAAATATCTCGAAAATAAGCATCGAATGAAAAAAAAAAGTGTTCGAAATAGAATGTTAATTATTTGGAGAGGGAAATTCACCTGTAATATAATTAGCCCCTGTGAACCCTTGAAAACATACATTGGGACCTCTAATTTTATTGCACATTAGAATTCTATGGGGAAAAATAAGTACATTTTATTCTAAACATTTTTTCTCGATTCATGATAGATGGCACTGAAATCAGTAAATGTTACTTTCACTAAAGTTTCATCAATCGGGAGCCGCCAAGTTCAATTATAGAATGAATTTGTCACAAACAATACAGCTCTTTCGCATTGATCATTTTATCAACTCGTGATAGATAGCATCGGCGGTGTCAATTCAGATAATTTAAATACCGCAGTGCAATTAAGTGTAGCGGGCGTTATTAGTCGTAAATACAAGTCACTGGCCAAAGAGAAGGCGTAACCTTCTACGGCCCGCCCATCGACAGATGGGAATGAAAATCAGTTAAAAAAAAAGGGCTACCAATCATTTCATCAGCTGTATCTTTCCACAGTCTCTACTTTACAGTGCCTTAGATGCTATCCAATATTTGTTATATTTGAGACCAATGGCGTATTTAGGATTTTGTTTCGAGGGGGCTCGAGCCCGATAGCCGACCCCTAGATACCCCACTGTTTGAGATTCACTTCTTTAATTGGTAAAGATGTTAATGTGATTGTTAATCAAAAAGTTTTTTAAACATTACCTTATTTTGTATTACTTTTGAGACGTATTTTACTTTACATTTTCTGCACCCTACTAGTGACACCATATCCAATCGGATATACGTTTTTTCTACAGTACATTAGTGTAGTTGCTTCATTTGTTTTGAACTACGTTCATTTGTCGCTTTTGAAGTAGATTTGAATAGTTTCATAACTACGGAGCAATGCAGCTTATAAAATGCTTGGTACCCAAGTATAATTACCACTGCAGACAGGGGTAAAAGTGGATCTAAAAAGGTAGGGGAACGCCGTCCTGCGTGCCTATCTTTGCCCATTGTATATTTTTAGGAAGTCAAGGGACGCCATAGACATTTCTTGGAAGTGGGGGAACGACGTCCGCGAGCGTTCCCCATACTTTTATCCCTTGACTGCAGATTGCATCTAACTGCACATGCCACATTTGAATTATTTGAATTTACACCGAATGCAGAGCAATCTTCTCACGCCACCTGTCTCGAATCGGGAAAACGTTTAATACAAAAGATTTGTACTCTTTATGACAGATTTATTCAGTAATTAAACGTGACGGCTCCCAATTGAAGAAACCCTAGAGCAACCAATATTCACTGATTACAACGCCATCTATCAGAAGTCGAGAAAAATGTTTCGAATTTCCCACTAGAATTCGAAAAAAAAAATTGGGGTCCCCATTCAAGTTTGCAAAGTTGCTCCAGTCCCATCCCTCGGGAAATAATGATGAGCTAATTTTATCACAGGTGTATTTCCCATCCATTTTTTTTATTGCGGACACCTTTTTGGTCCGATGGTTTATTCTCCAAATATTTTGCAACATCAAGTTTAAAAAACTCGCCCTATATATTGAATTTTTCCAGATATTCAGTCAGTTTGCCCTTAAGAGTCTTCTTCCCGGCGAAATTAAAATACCGCTAATTTTACAGTAATTATGTGATATCTTCAAATAGATAAAATATAATTGAAATATGGAACAAGAGCGTCCTAGACAATATTATTTTGCGTGAGGTACCGTTATCACAAGTCACCTAGCGGCTTTCCGTTTTCAGCTGTTTAGAAACGCGAAAATAAATGCCGATTTTCAAAATGGCTCGAAATCGAAAGCAGATAAGTGAGTCGTGATAACGGTTTCTCATGTAAAATAATATTGTCTAGGGCGCTCTTGTTCCACATTTCAATTATATTTTATCTATTTGAAGATATCACATAATTACTGTAAAATTAGCGGTATTTTAATTTCACCGGGATGAAGACTCTTAAAAGTTCCGTTCAAAATAACAAAACAATATATTTTCCCTTTATGAAATGAATAAAATTTAAAATATGTCTCATCCAAAGCCCAAAGTCATTTTTATAATTAAGATGACTTTTTTTTTTCAATAATAAACGACAACTAGCATAAATGGTTATAACTTACCTTTGTGGGGCATGTCGTCACTGGCCGACCCAGTTCCTGGCCACGACGTAGCCGTAGCGAGTTGCTGTGAGGGAAGAATGGTGAGGCTTTGGCGTTTCCCGTGCAAGGACCATACACCTCTTCACCTGGCCTTGACACGGCCCTCTCGGCAGCTGATGCCGCTGAAAAAGAAAACAAAACCAAGAATGATAACAGTGAGAACGATCGACGAATTTTTAAATTTTAAAAGTTTAGTATAGTGTGTCCATTTCAAGCAGTAGCCGATAACATAAAGACAAATATACAGAGTTACCAATTTAGTCGTTTTGGCACCAAATCGTGATATTTTCCTTTGGAACGAAGTAAAAAAAAAACAGCTTTACGTCCTCACGATAATGTTCTGTAGGCTGAACGACAAAAAAAGAAAAAAAGATAAAATTCAATTAAATGATTAAGCAAGAATTGAATGTAGAAATACGGAAGGAAATGGGAAGCTTTAATTTGATCTGATATTCAATTTAGCGTCACTTTTCAGCAGCGAGGCTATATGAGACGTGGACCTACAGCTTAACGTGGGATCCGAATCAGATGAGCTCTAGCCGCAAATCGAACCCGAGGGAAATGAAAGAAATCGACAAAATTCATGGAAACAGTAATGTCTAGCACAAGCAACAATGTCCTGAAATTGAACTAGGAACCAGAGGTGAGCACTATACCATTGAACCATCTCAGTTCTCTTAAAATTACTACAATTAATGAAGCTTAATTGAACCAATAATTAATCTAATTAGTGTCTAAATATTAACTAAATTTAATTAATTATTTAATTATTAATTTTTATTATTTAATTATTAATTATTACTATTTAATTAATTATTTAATTAATTTAATTTAATTATAAATTTTCTTAAAGTTTTCAATCATTTTAATGTAACGAACTGAGTAGGGCAATAAATACCAAGTTCAGTTCTTCTTAGATAGATTATGGTAGCCTTTAACCTAGGACTGGTTTGCCATTTAGATTGGAGTTTAGCGTTCCTTTTAGCACTGAGTATACAATATGAGATGTGGATCTCTACAGTTTTAAGCTGGAATCCGAGCCATTATAATATTCTCCCACAGAAAAATCAAAGCCGGGACACCATGCAACTATGACGATCACAAGCGGGATGGCCTTAATCTCGGCAAGGTGATTCCATATCAGAAAACTGTTTCGCACTATCTCTTACCTGTTTCTAATATTTGTAGTTTAATATTGAAACTTGAAGGTCGGGTATACTTCTACCTCTCCCTGTTTTAGTAAAGAGATAAGAGTATAGAACCTGTTCTTGCAGGACGGGCCTTAGGTAGTGCGGGGCCCAATTGGGAACATTTTGCGAGGCCCCAAGTTTACAATTAACTTTCACCAAGGTCTATAGAACCAATATAATATCTCGAGTCCGATTTCCATTAGGAGAGCACACAAATTTAATTTCATAATCACTCCCTTTCATTAATGACCCATCTCCTAAGAACAAATCCTTGAACGTCAAATAAAAACAATATATATCATTTTCATTTCATTTCAAAAGTTTAAGAGAGATTTTACAGTCAAAATGGATGACAATCAAAATGACCGCTTAAATAATGCATCAAAATTAATAGAGTTGAGTTGAGTTGATTTTGAGTTTAACGTCCCTTTTCAGCAGCGAGGCTATATGAGACGTGGACCTACTGATTAACGTGGAATCCGAACCACATGAGCTCCCGCCGGGAATCGAACCCGGGTCTCCCGCGCCAAAGGCGCGTACGCTATCAAAATTAATAGACTAAATCAAACGTTCTGAAAATAAAAATGCAGCCAATTTTATCGTATCACCCTCAGATTTTCTGCTATGATAATGATCATCAGGGCCCGGATCTTGTTGACCTAAAATTTTCTAAAAAGTGACCTATAAAATGACACTAAAATTCCTGTAAAATGACCCTAAAAATCACAAAAATTGACCTTAAAACTTGCGTATTCTTAAACGTTTATTTCGTTAAACATTGACATTTTTTAATGTCCATTGGATTTTTAATTAACATTTCTCACTCATATTCAAAAGATCTTGTTTCACTCTTAGTTGCACTCCATTGATCATTTATTTCTATTGAAAAGTCCATTGTACGGCATTGTAGGTACTGAAAATGTCAATTCACTCCCGAGTTGAAACTAGGGAGGACTCTTAAACAATAAAAGTTCGCAAGTGTAGACTACATGAGAATAATAGATGAAACCCTGTTTAAAATGTTTTTACACCTTCTAATGCATTTTTAGTTATTCAGGTAATCACATCCTTTGTGGTCAACAACCCAAAACTATCTGTTTGGCCACCTACCAACCCCCACCTTTTGTTAACCAGCTACAGTTTAGTTTTCATTAGCTTGTTAAGAATGCAGTTTTTCGACCGCAATAGTCAGGAAGCAAGAAAAGAGATTATTCAACTTCGTCTTTTCCACATCCGTAAACCGTGTTCACGTAAAGATTTCCTTATGTAGAAGAGAAAGAATAAAAAGACCATAAGTGGCCTAAAAGTTACCTTAAAATATTAAAAAATGACCTGAAACATCAAAACGGCAAAAAGTGACCAAAAGTTGACTCTAAAAAAGATATTTTTAGAACCTAGAGTTGATGGATAAGGTTTTTATTTGAATTTGCCTTGTCCTATGGGTAACAGAAAAAAGTTGACTTGTCAACAAGATCCGGGCCTTGATGATCATTAACTGCTGACAGGGGTAAATGTAATTTGAGATATAAAAAAAAATGTGTTTATAAGGATAAATTCTAGGTTTTAATGGAAGAAATACATGTGTGTTATACTAAACATTGCAACACATCATTTAGAAACTTATATGTATATCGTTATTACGAATTCATATATAGGGTGTTCCGAGAAAAATGGACAAACTTCGCATATGTGTTCAGAACCTCAATACACGAAAAAATCTGCAACTTTGATCGAAAACGCTTAATTACGGAGAAATAATAATAATAAAAGGATAAGAGGAATGACCAACTCCAATAATTACTTTTAATTATCTCTCTCTCAGTAAGTAAGCATTTCCGACCAAAGTCGCAGAGAAACATTTTTCTCGTATTGAGGGCCTAAACAAATATGATAAGTTTGTCAGTTTATCCTCGGAACACCTTTCATGTTTACTTGTAAGCTTGATTAAGAAAAATGATCAACGGCAAAGACAGTTTCGAAACATTTTTCATTTTCTAAGTCGTGCAGTCCTGTTTCAGGAGGAATTAACAGTAATCTCTAATCATGGATGGGTCCGATTTCCCTTTATACCGTTTTTCCATCTGCAAAATGTTCTGCTGAAAACGCTCACCTTCTTCATTGCTTATAGCAGCTAATTTTTCAGAGAAATAACTCAAATGGAAATGCAGACAGTGGATGAATTATAGGCCTACATATCTCACCCTTGTGCCTCGCAATTTTTCAAGAAGTTTCTGTATCCGTATTTCATAGTTTTCTTCTCTTACAAATAAACCTATCAATGACGAAATCTAATTTCTTTACCAAACTTGGCAGAGAAGTGTGGAATATCAAGAAACGCGCGTAAGCAAAATTTAAAATGCTTTCGTCCATAAGAACGGTCGCAGTGGCCAAAAACCTGATTGATCAGAATAATCCATAACAATGTGTTTCAAGTTTGAAAATGTCATTTTATTTGTAAAACGGGTAAAGGAGTGAAAAACAAAAACACATTAACCAACACCGAGAAGAAGCAGACATCTATTTGAGGTATGCTTATTATGGCCGCCATCTTGAAGGCGGCCGTCTTGTATCTCGCTCGACTTTTTAAAATAGTAAGTGGGTCATGTAATATATCAAATTGGGCTAGAATTTTACGAGAAATACAATAGTGAAGACTATGTTTCCATAAGTTTATATTTGTAAGACATAATGAAATGCACATTGATATGAATTCGTTAGTTTAAAGATTTCTTAACAACCGTATCTTTTTGAAAAGAATTCAAGTGAGGAAAGCCTAATGCACGCTAGTGAGAACATCGTAGGTACTACTTATGAAAGGTATAATCAGCTTGAAATGGTTATCGACTGCAGGCAAAATGAAATGGTGATGAGACGATCACAAACCTTAAGAAAATGACGGAAGATGGATGACATATTTTCCAATGGATTATTCGAGTTAGAAGAAAACCTTCATAAGCAGCCACCTACTCAGTATGCACTAGTATGCATTCAGTTTTCCTGACTTGATAAAAAAAAAATACATATACGGGATTTTTCGCAGGACAGGGTAAAATATACTCTTTGGTTTTGATTTGATTTGAGTTTAACGTCTCATTCAGCAGCGAGACTATATGAGACGTAGATCTACTGATTAACGTGGAATCCGTCCTCGCTGGGAATCGAACCCATGTCACCCTCTCCAAAGACTCGTACGCTAACCGCTTATATCCTCTGGTTTTGTATTTTTAATATAGTTATAATAAGAAAAACGATATGTAAAGAAATCGCACTGAGGCTGATTTATTTGATACCATCTCGGTATTCACGGTTGTATCACATGACATAATCAGTAAGAACGCCAGGAACTTTTACTTAGTGGGGTGTTCGAAGTATAAGAGAGTGTACATCTAGAATAATGATATACAGTTTTACACAAACTCAAAGAAAACAATATTTTTATGCCCAGGAGTGTGTGTAAGGAAATTTGGGGGAGTGTTATGGGTGTGCAGAATACTCCCTGGACATAATATCTATTTTTTCAACAGAAATTGTAAACGTAAATAAAATAAAGGAACTACTGCCGTATAAAATAAAGAAAATATTTGCATATGCCCGAAAACTTAATACAAACTATTCATTTATTTGTTAGGGAGAGGCCATACCCTCACTTGTGTATTCCATGGATGTACCTGTATTACAGTATATTGTTATGTGTACTTTACAACCGAGAATAGCGGAGCCATCTTAACGGTACCATAGCCACTTGGTCAGGGGCCTCCAAGCAAGCATAGGGGGTCCCGCGAACATAATGACATGTATTAATTACATGTATTAAGAGTAAAATTTAATCATAGGGATCATGACACACTTGTTTGCTCTAGAGCCTAATATGCTGTTAAAACGGAACTAGAGAGTAGAATAGACGACATTAGCGCGGAACCCGATTGGGAGCAATCGGTCCAATCAGCTTAGGGCCGGCCTTGTGTTCTTGGAACGCTGAAACCTTTTAAGAGGCCTCCTCCCGGCGAAATTAAAATACCGCTAATTTTACAGTAATTATGTGATATCTTCAAATAGATAAAAGATAATCGAAATATGGAACAAGAGCGCCCTAGACAATATCATTTTACATAAGATACCGTTATCATGACTCACTTATCTGCTTTCGATTTAGAGCCATTTTGAAAATCGGCATTTATTTTCGCGTTTCTAAACGGCTGAAAACGGAAAGCCACTAGGTGATTTGTGATAACGGTACCTCACGCAAAATAGTATTGTCCAGGGCGCTCTCGTTCCACATTTCAATTATCTTTTATCTATTTGAAGATATCACAAAATTACTGTAAAATTAGCGGTATTTTAATTTCGCCGGGATGAGGCCTCTTAAAAGCCGCGCTTCCCTTATCTATTACCGATTTTGCTCTTTTGTAATCAGTATTGAAACCGGAAATTGTAGTTTTGCACTATTTCCGGTTTGAATAGAAGGATAGGAATTGAACTGAAACTTAGTTCTTAGGCGGGGCACGGTGGCTCAGTGGTAGAGTGCTCAGCTCTGATTCGTGGGATCCCCAGTTCACTCCCCGGCCAAGTAAGTTTCCAACATCGTGTCCTTGGGTTTTCTCGGGGTACTCCCGTTTCCTTCCACTTGCACATTCCACCAATTCTTTCAACATCATTCATTTGTTTAAGGTTGGTGTAAAGGGACAAGTTTTGCCGATAGATGTCACTACGGCCTTCATATATCTCTCGTGTATTTTTACCTTTCACAAAAATTTACAATTTCTCTTACAAATTTCAACCTAGAGACTTCAAATTTCTAGAGGAGAAACTTCATAATCTATCGAAGGCAACAATCCGTGCCAATTTTTGATTTATAATTGTCTTCATTGTTGAAACAGTTCAATTGTTAAAGGTTAGGATATCCATGTCAACAATCAAGCTATTTCAACAATGAAGAAAATTACAAATAAAAAATCGGCATGGATTGTTGCCTTCGATAGGTTATGAAGTTCCTTCCCTCAAAGTCTGAAGTCTGTAAGTTGAAGTTTATAAGAGAAATCGTGAACTTTTGTGAAAGGTAAAAAATACATGAGAGAGATACGAAGACTGTAGTGACATCTATTGGCCAAACTTGTTCCTTTACACCAATCTTAAATCGTGGATTGTTAAATTGAAAGATTTTTTAAATTTAATTCTTGTTACGGCGAATCCATATTAGAAACAGTTTCTCGTCATCTGTTACAGCAGCTTTTGCTCTATGGATATCTCAATTGAAAACGGGAAGTAGATATTTACCATACTGTTCTATAAAAAAACCAACACAATGCAGAGGTAAAAGTGGGTTTGAAAAGGGAGGGTGATGTTTGACGTCACACCATCCCCGTGCCTATCTTTATCCATTGTAATCTTTTAAGAAGTAGAGGGACGCCGTAGATATTTTCTGGAAGTGGGGGAACGGCATCCTCTTGCGTTTTCCGTCATTTTTACACCTGATACAATGTATAGCACACTTCATTTACAGACTTATATCATTGTGACTGACTATTTTCGGTAACGCGTGTACTTTTCAAACCTTGATATAAAATATTTAGCTATGCAGCACATACTCTTAATTAACGCACAGAACCCTATTTCATACACACTCCCCAATAAAACCGTAAGAATTATATACCACTACCTACTTTTTTTTTAAAAAAAGAAAAGAAATTGAAGAGGGATAGAGGAAGAAAAGAAAAGAAGCAGAAACCAAATTGGTAGTGTCAATTCAAAACATTCCTACCACTTTTAACGCTTCTCAAAGTGTTAAATTGGATCCATTTAACTAACCTCTTAAAAAGCGTGCTCTCAGAGGCCTAATTAGCAGAAAACCGTTAGATACTTCTTACTCTCTTAAGAGAGAGAAACAGAAAAAGACACGTATTATTAAAAAGAAATAGTTCAGAAAAAATAGTGTTTGTGAATGGGTTGGGGAAAAAAAAGATAAAAATGGAAATGTGAACAAGAATACAAACTTGTGAATTTTTAATTTTAATAAAAGCAAAAAAAAAAAACTCCCGTTACTTTTCACACAACATTCCAAAAATTGCAAATACATTTCATACTATGAACATTGAATGTGTTGGTCTTATACACAAGTCTATGTTAAGAACTTCTTGACTGTAGAGCATCTCATAAGTGTAAAATTAAATATTTATGATTTTTTTTTTCTGGAGGGTACATTTTTAAATTCAAGACGACATGAGAAATTTCACACGTCTTGTGGCAACACGTGTTCACTCAAGTTTTAGATCTCAAACATTGATTTAGGAGGCCATGGTGGCTCACTGGTACAGCGCTTGCCTCTGGTGCATGAGGTTCTTGGTTCGATCCCCGTCCAAGTAAGTTTGTAATAAGCAACATTGTGTCCGTGGGTTTTCTCAAGGTACTCCCACCTTCTCATTCCACCAATTCTTCGATTATCACTCACTTGCCTTAAACATCTGCGTCCCTTAGGGGGCGTTCAGATATTACATAACGCTATTTTTGACCAATTATGACCCCTTCTCCTCCGTTTCTCACTTCGTAACGCAAGGTCAAACCCCTCCACCCTTTGTCACGTAATGATTTTTGTCTTTTCACTAATTTTGCTTATTTGGGAGGTTATTACAATAAAAAAAACAATATTAATGGCAGAACTTTTTATTAGAAAATTCTGGTTTTCTGAATAAATTTGCGCTATTTTTCATCAACAAATCAAAGTATTAGGTATTACCATAATAATATTTTAACCGATCAGGTTGTTTAATTAACCAGTCTTAATTCTTCGATATTACATATTGTCGTTCTTTCAAGAAGATCGCACTCATTCTTTTAGGTCCCCAATAATTGGTAAGGCAGGGTACAGGTGAAACAGAATTGACCTCTTCTTCCGGGATCCAGGATGCTTCCTGTATTTGAAGTTCCTTAGTATGGACGATGTGATGAAGTTCTCTTTCTCGTTGACCATAGATTCGACGTGGCTGCATACTTGAAGGAGCAGAGGCATTTGGTTTCAGAGCAAACTTTCGAGCATATTCTTTGGATTTTGGACTTCAGTTCAACCCTTTTTAAAATCTTCTTGTCTTAAATCAGTGTCAGAATTCGAGTACTCTTTTTCTCCAGGAAAATTCAAATCCAAAGGGAAAAAAATCAGTACGAGATGAATCAGTACGAGATGAGAAGAATTAGGTTTTTAAACATCCTATTTTGCTCTACAAATCGTGAATGTTCCTTCGCAGAAAATATTATTTCAAGAAAAAGAGTTTCTCTATTTCACATGCGAAACTTCTTAGAAAAATAAAATAGATCATAATTCGAATAAAAAGTTTTGAATCACATTCTAAGAAATAGTGATACAAGTGGGAACGGGAGAGCATTTTTAAGCGGTGGTTACGATTGCTAACAACTAACTCCAGAAACGCTTTACTTACTGTGCAGTAAATGCAATGCGGTGATCATAAGCGTTATGTCAGACTTCGCTTGTGGGGGTACAAGAGCTCCACTGACATAAAACTTTCACGTTTTGTACTAATACATTAGTAGACAATCTATTAAAAGTATATGTGTTCCTCAAACTCTTGAAGGGGGTAATTGCTCTCTCCTGCCCTCCCTAAATGACGCCCCTCGCAGTGATAGCCACAAAATGGGATTTTATTGTATTATAATACACACAGGGTTCATTACCATTCAAGCTGTTTAGTAGCGTCTTCGAATCTCTTCTGCATGATTCATTTTATATACGCTATATATTCTGAATTTTCCAAACAATAGAAATATTTATTTATATAAAAAAGAAAAGTACTGAATAAAATTATTTGTTTAAAAGATTGGGAATAAAAATAAAAAAATAGAGAATCAAAAAAGTGTTATGGAACGTAGGCGTAAACCCCCTCCTTCCCTTGTCATATTTCGTAACGAATGCTGAACCCCTCCTCTCCCCTTACAGCGTTACGTAACACGTGGACGAACCCTTAGCCTAAAGGGTATCATCGTGGGACGATAAACTGAAAGAAAAATGCCAACACACTATGAGAGAAAGCCTAGTTTGAAAAGGGGATGCTGGATTGAGGATGCACTTAGAAAGGCAGAACATATGCCGACTAAGAAACAATGTGTTACATTTGTTAGGTTAGGGATTATATTTATATAGGTATTACTGGCATCTATGGCCTATGTAAACCCGTCGCGTAAGAGAAATGAAGTGCCAGCACGATCATAGTACCATGAAAATTTGTGAAGGAAACAAGGAATGGGGAATGAGGGAAGCGGCCTGTAACCCATTATGTCAGGTACTATCTTGGCATTTGCCTGGTTTGAACGAGGAAACCTAAGGAAATAACCTCACTCAGGCTGGCTGGCTTGAGAAACCTTTTTAACCTATGTGGCCGAGTGACACCACTGGAAATCAAGCTCTAGACTGCTCGCATTATAGGTGACTACGTTACACGGACCCATTGGAATTGTTTGCGTGAAGCTGGAATACATTTTGAAATTCCAACAAGAACACGATTGTTGAGAACAGGACTAGGACCAGAAGAAATTCAACAGAGATATCAAAAATTGACAATTTTTCATTAGATTTATAATATGTCCTGGACACAATGGAACTCCCCAGACCACAATCTAATGATCAGCCTTTCTGTTGTTTCCTAAAGAATAGGTTGTTTCTTAAGGTCTAACGGCTGAGGTAAAAGTGGATCTGAAAAGGTAGGGGAACGCATGACGTTACGCAGTCACCCGTGCCTATATTTGTCTATTGTAATTTTTAGGAAGTGGAGGGACACCAGAATTATTTTTGGAAGTAGGGCAATGGCTTCCCCTGGCGTTCCCCTCACTTTTACCCCTGCTTTGGTCTTTAAATACTCCATATGTTGCATTGGATGCGAATACGAACGAAGAGCATCTAGTAGCCTAATAGAACAATGTAAGCCGTGGCAATATAACAAAATTTAATTTACAACTAACTTATACTGATTATTTTTCTTGTTGGTTGCAATTTTCGGACCTGAAAATGAAAAGAAAATATTTGTAGTTGATCACATGCATGCATTGTCAGCAGCAGGATTCACACCATGTTGAGAAACAGTTAGTTCTGTTGCATTTAGGCTTGCAACAGAGATTGTGATACCACATGTTTACTAAAGAAGCCGAGAAAAAAATGATTGGCCAAACTCATTCACGCGAAGAAATTTTAAACTGAGCTTGCATCAGGTAGTAGGACTATCTGCTGCAAGAGGTCAAGGGATGAATCGACACGACGTCGAAAATGTTTTCTCTCTATGGGGAAAAGTTATGTGAGAGTAATCTCATTGACAAACCGCATAATATGTTTAATGTTGACGAGACATTCTTACAAGCAAACAATAGTGAAGATTCTGTTATCACAAGAAAAGGTTCGAAAATGGTACATGCTTTCAGTTGAAAAGGGAGAAAACGTGACAGTGGTAGGTTGTTGCAATGTTGGTGGAGTTTTTGTCCCCAGTACTGAATTTTAAAGTATACATTTTAAGGCAGAATACTATCGAGAATTGATACCAGTTCAAGAGTATATATAAACGCTATATCATCGTACATTTCAAATATTTTTTTAAAGATAACTCAATGAACTTTTTTGCAACAGAAACCACCAAGCAATACAGTGTAACTAATGGATAATCATGCCTTCCATTGCATTTTGCAGTAATTGCTGCAACAGTGTGTTGAAAATAACGCAAACTTGGTATACTTCCCAGACATTCTACTCACGCATTACAATCCCTGTATATATATACTCCAACAATTGTGGTACGATCATTGAGAATCGAAGCATCCAAAACAGTTTCCCAGCAATAATCAACAATCAACCACCTTTCACCCGTGAATCAGCAGTTACGAACTCGTTTTCATCATTAGATCTCCACATCACAAACGCCATTCATAACACAATAAAAAATATTGAAAAGTCTCTCCTATTCCGACATTGCCATAAGGAAAACGTTCGGATAGAAGAAATTGGGAATTGTTTTATCTTCAGGTTGCAATATTGAAATACAAAAGAAGAAGCAGCATTAAAGGTAACAGAAAAAAAGAAAACGTAAGATAAAGGAGAAAAGTTTGCAGGAAGGAATTTGAGGATTTTTTTGAACCAAAATTTACAACGATCAACACCACCGAACCTACAACAGTTGTAAAGAAAGTAGCGGATGAGGGAGATGTCTGTTGCGAACGCTGGTAGATTTATGAGGAAACAAATAAATGATACAACCGGATGCTATATGTTTCTTGCAAACGTTGGTTCCACTAGTCATGTTCCTTATATTGTAAAAGGTGGGCAATCAAAAGAGAAAATAAGCCTACTTTCTGAACTTCAAGTTGTCTATCCCTAATTTAGCTCTTCATGAATAGCTAAGTCGAGTGGCTAAGTAAGTCAGGATTCTAATCACATGCAACATCTTTCCCTACAGCCCAGTGAACTTTGTGGTGGACAAACACCATGTGCGTAGATTTCCTCGGGGTTCTCCTGTTTCCTCCCACTTTCTTCATTCCACCATTTCATTCATTACTCATTATCACCGTCTCCTTTAGGCTAACCGGCATATTCGTGGGACGTAAAACTCAAAGATTTCATTTCATTCTTTTCCTACAATATTCAAACTATCATATTAGTAACTCTTTTGAATAAGCTTTCTAAAACATATTTCTTCAGGCCTATATTATCAACTATGGGTTATTCATGAGTTAATCTTATCAACTTTAGGCACGATTTGCATTTATTTTCATTTCATTAACCTACTACTTTTTTTTTTCTTTTTTACTTGTTGGAGCAGTAGGCTATAATAATTTTCCGTTAACTTACTCCTAAGTGCAAACACACATAATTTTCATAATTTCCGTAATTAAATCGCAATAAAAGAAGCATTAAAAATTATGTTAGTATGTGACATCTACGTATACTTCCACTGTGGCATCTTACCCTTAACTCCGAGATATATCTCCCGGTACGTTCAGGAGAGATGCCACAACCGTAATAATTACTTTTGAAATTCTGATGTAGTAATCTCTGAATTACTTTGTAAACCATACATGGAATTAAAAGTACACATAATACATTTTCAACATAGGCATGTATTCACATTTTTAAGGTAAATACACATTTCCGAAAAAAAAAGTGTGTGTGGATTCTCCCGAGATTATCCTATTGTCATTGATTTGAAGATTCAATGCTGCATTTGAAATGGGTCAAAACAAAAGTACGTATGACAAACAATGGCAAGGAGGAAACGTAAAATATGCAGGTTTTAGGAAGAGGTCCCATGTAAACAAGGTTGGTTAGCACTAACCAGTGATGCCAACTTGTGGGAAAAATCCCATTTTGTGGGATTTTTTGACAGTAACTTCCCGAAAACAGATAAAAGGGAATTTTCGTGACAATTGGCAGTAAATATGGGAATTTTCGTGACAATTGGCAGTAAATATGGGAATTTTAAATGGATTTTTCATCGACAGCAATAAAATTTTTCTACGGGTGAAAAGTAGACCAATGGCTCCTTAATAATCTTAAAATCAGTGCTCATTAATTGTCAAATTTTGTTACCGGAAAATGCATATTAATGCAGAAGTAAATCATGATTGTGTAAAAGCAAGCTCTAAGAAATATAAATTGTACTCTGGTATTTCTTAAAAAAAAAAAAAAAAAAAAAAAAATACAACGAATATAATTAAGGGGGAAAATGTAAAATGCCAAACGAGAAACAATCAACTTCGAAAACGTTCTACACAAAACGACTTAGAGTAAACTTCTGCTAGTATCCTTACGCTCACTGCAATATGATGACACAAAGGAATAACGTAAATACTAAATCCTGACGTTGTTTTTGTCTTTTCAACTGTCTCTTTCAATTAAGAAAAAATAAATAGTTATTCATCAATTATTTGATAAACGTAGGTAATCAAAATTTATTGTAGTCTATTCATATTCGAAGAAAATGTGTAAGAAATTCAAGAGCGAGATGGGATTTTCTACTGTTTCAGGTTGGCATCACTGCCACTAGCTATGATGAATTAAACATGACTAACGTAAAGGCCAAGCTTTACAAAGAAAGCAACCTTTACTGAACCAAAAAGTATTATCTATTTATAACGCTCCTTACTTAGCTTACACGCTGCAATGGAGTTCGTAATAAGACTGTAAAATGCATTTATTCTTAAGGAGATAGATACATATAATCATAAACATTTGAAAACAAAACATGGTT
Source organism: Thermobia domestica (assembly GCF_964235325.1). Classification (NCBI taxonomy): domain Eukaryota; kingdom Metazoa; phylum Arthropoda; class Insecta; order Zygentoma; family Lepismatidae; genus Thermobia; species Thermobia domestica. Next base: position 51,299,454 of record NC_137467.1, read on the forward strand.
TGTTATTAGTAGTACGTAGAGTAAATGATGATAAAAAGTACTCATTCCTTTAATGTTAAAGCTTTTTATCAAATTAAATGAATAAACTTAATTGTGTATTTATTTTAGATTAGACATTTTCCCTGCCATCTATAATAAATAATATAAATATATATGTGAATTTATTACAATTAAATTATTTTTCTATGTATGATCGAACAACGTATGACGAAATACAACACATTAAAATTTTTCAGAGCCGTTGCACAGTGGTCTCAAATTACTAAAAACATTTCCAAAACGGTAAGGTTTCGGCTCTTACGTCTAGGCCAGGGCTCGATTAATCCATCTGGAGGTAGGGCTGTTCCGATAATCGAGTAATCGATAACAATTCGATAAAAAATCAAGGCTCTTTAATCGCATTCCGTAAACGTGGATCTGAAAAAGTATGGGGACGCATGACGTCAAGCCATCCCCCGTGCCTATCTTTGCTCATTGAATTTTTTTTCAGAAAGCGGGACGCCACAGATATTTTCTGGAAGTGGGGGACGACGTCCCACAGCGTTCCCCCTCACTCTTACTCCTGGCTGCATTTGCTTGTATTTTGTAGTTATTTAAATTTTTTTCTAATGAGGTCAACGACTGTAAGTAACTATATTTCAACTCTCTACATAAAATCCAATGAAAATTTATTGTTATTGAGTTATTGAAGTATTTACAAAATTATTTTTTTAAGGTTACCAGTTTAAATATAAATATAAATATATATATATAAGTCAGAAGTTCCATAAGATTGCACTCTCAAAAACAGTTTCTTTCGAATTTTTTAGACTGTTCATTAATGTAAAATGAAAACTAAATACCTCCGTTTGCCCCCATTTTGCTTTATTCAAAGTTTTCTGTGGTAACGCATAAATACGCTTTCAGGGACGCATTGTAGCTTTTCTTTTTTGGATGATGTACACTCATGTCCAAAATGATTGTCGCATATCTATAACTGTTTTGATAATGATTTTGTAGGGTACTTTTAATACTGATAGACTACTATGTGTATAATCCGGAAATGTATATTTGTGGTAAATTTCATAGGAAAAGAATTATAAATACGAAAATTAGAATGAGTAAAACAAAATGTTGCTAAATGGACAAGAAAGTTTTATTTTCGTATTATTGTTCTTATTTACTGCTCTTTTGACATGAAATTTGCCACATACATATCTTTACCGATTGTACACAGAGTAACATTATGAGAAATATCGGGCGAATTCGTTATCAAATTATATTCCTACAACAACATATTTATAGACATGCCGCAATAATTTTGGACATGAGTGTACAATAAAACGAGAAAAGAAAATATTCAATAGCAAATAGTGATGCACTATTAATTTGCCACTTATTAATTTGAAGTGACAAGCAACGACCTCGAAAATCCCTCTTCTTCCAAATCTTTCTTCTTGTTATCAGTTATTCTTAAAATCGATTTTATATATATATATATATATATATATATATATATATATATATATATATATATATATATATATATATATATATATATATATATATATATATATATATATATATATATATATATATATATATATATATATATATATATATATATATATATTAAGACAGCCGTATTGATTCCATCTAACTTTTTTTTTCAAAGAATAGCTAATAATATAAATTCGAAATCAGTGAAGTCAAAACCCCCTCCCAATACCAATTTCCACGGAAACTATATTATTATTCACTGCAGTTTCGCCATATTGGATCTGACATTTTTCTGTATTATTATTATTATTATTATTATTATTATTATTATTATTATTATTATTATTATTATTATTATTATTATTATTATTATTATTTAGAAAAATTACATCAAATTCGAAATTCGTGATCTCGAGAGAACCAATCTACTGAGTTTTAGAAGCAATACATTAACGATTTCTACTTTTGGCCAGGGTTTTGAAAATTGGAACCATTGTTGGTCGCATGCGCGCCAACTACATGGGTGCTCCGGGGCTCCGGCAGTTTCCCAAATAATCCCACACCCGCGGCGCACCCACAAGATTTTTAGTTTAGATCCGGGTTTGAACGCGTTTCTCTTGCATGTTACGGACTGAGCTAGGATAACCGCAACTTATCCTTATAGTACCGATATATTTTACCTTATGACAGCACAGCCCTTTATGACAGTGTTCAGAAAAGATTTTAACTAAAAATAAATCACTTAAACGTCGAGACTTTTCTGAAAAAAATTTAGACTTGCATGTCCTGCCATTGATATGCACCCATATAAATTTTGGAAAGTCGGCGCCGTTGGTTGGTCGTAGCGACGGATAAACATCGTATTTCCCTTCTTATGACAAAGTGTTTTTTTAATTTTTTTTTCCTTTTTTCTCTTTAGATATACAGGATGTCCCAGGAGGAAGTGGCAACATTTTGGGAAATGATACTGTAAGTGATTCTAAGCAAAAAAGTTCACATGAACATAGGTCCTAATGTCAACGGTTTGAGAGCCACAGGTTGTAAACCATTTTTGACTTTGTTGTGTATTGTTCACCCTGTAACTATTTAACAGAGGTAAGTCATAGCGGATTTGAAATGTGATGGAATTACCTTTCCAACGGTATGCAGCATGTTGCAGTGTTGTCATCGCAAGGGAAGCTATTGAGGGAAATTTGAGAAAGTTAAGGTTACTTAAAGAAATTAGATGGCAACACTGATTCCAAAATATCCCTCAATAACTTCTCTTCCAAAGATACCAATGCCACATATTGCATATTGTAAAATTTCTTGGGTAGAGCAATAATCAATATACGTAAAAAATGATTCACAACCTGTAGCTCTCAAACCGTTGAGATTAGGACCTATGTTCATATGAACTTTTTTCATCACCCATACTAACATTTCCCAAAATATTGCCCCTACCTCCTGGGACACCCTGTATGTCTCATTACCCATACTGTCTAGTATCTCCTTATTAGTTTCATAATCAAAAGTGGGGGGGGGGCACATTGGCTCAGTGGTAGAGCGCTTACCTCTGGTTCTTGGGGTTCCTGGTCCGATCCTCGACCGAAGTATTCCCCTTTTCCTCCCACTTTCCCATTCCACCGATTCTTTTCATCATTATTAACTTGCCTTAATCATCGTCTCGTTTAGCATGAAAGGGATAACTTGGGATGTTAAACTGACATATTTCATTTCATTTGCCATTTCTTAATCAAAAGCTTGATTAGTGGAATTGAAAAGGAAAAAACATAATAATCCTAATAGTAAACAGTCACCCGAACAGAGGTCACTACTGGTAATACAGGGTCTCGCTAACAGATATAGCCACTTTTGACGGCAGTTGATGAAATATTTACCGATTTAATATTACAGTAATTGCACTATTACCCACAGAACTGGATGGTGTGGCAACTGAACATAAGGGAATTCCACGGACAATTTACAAAATGGCAGAAAAACAGCATACAAATCACCACTAAAATGCTTTTCAATGTTTTTGTTCTTTACAGTAGGAGACCTACATATATAACTCTACAATTATCATTGAATAAACAGTAGCTTTCAGTACTAACAACAAATTTGTTAGTTTACTATTTTAGTAAAAAAGTTCAACTTTTATTTTATTCTATTTTATTATTATTATTTTTTGGATCAAAAGATCCAATACATTTCAATCCAAAATTTTCTTGAGCGCCTTATATCTAGAGAACTACATACGGCGTAGTCAAACCCAAACTATGACGAAACTCAGTATGAAGTTCTTATTCCGTAGAAAGTACGAAAAATCGATTTAGGGGCCGTTCAAAAATTTTATAGCCCCTGATCCAAAAAACTAATTATCGGTCAAGATCGCAATCTTTTTATGCATTTTTATTTTGGAGGGATAATTTCTGAAATTCTTGGTCAAGATCGCAATTTTTTGATCCTTTTTTTTTTTTTTTTTTTTTTGGAACATTCCTCAAATTCTTGTTTTCAAGTTAAAATACCTCTACTTTATTACTTTATTTTTTAATTGAAGTTTTCTATACCGTAAAGTAATTTATCGTTTCAAAAAAGAAGCAAAACCGGAAAGGAATATTCGCAAAACGGATACTTCACCCGCGAATGATCTAGCGTTAGTTTATATATAATTTATTGATAATTTTCTAATACCTAAATCAATGTACAGAAAAGACAACAATGTTTTACTGTGCTAGATTTGCGCATTTGTGTCGAGAATTTTGTACATTCACTACTGTACTTAACATTTTTGACTAGTTAAATACGTTACTAACCTATGGTTGTAAAGGGGGAAAATGTTTTTTTAAAAAAAGAAAGAAAGAAAGAAAGAAAAGAAACTAGGAGGAGAAACACCATCCAATGTTCATCTTTGCTTGTGGTCGTGAAAATGTTGAACGTCTAGCTTTTTTATTGCCCAACAAATCATTAGGGTCTAACATAATTTACGATATTGTAGCTTACAAGATGGCAAGCAATCCAGCAATTTTAAATATCGCAAAATTAAGCAAGTTGTTAGTAATTTGTTTAATTTGTTGCTAAAAAGAATGAGTATTTTTTTATTTCCTTTGCACAAAGTGTTATTATTAACAAAATACGCATCATTATAAAATTTTCATACTGCTTTTATGTCTGCTTCTCCAGAAGAATACTTTAGAAGTCTGATCATCTTCTCTATAACGACTCACTGGAGATAAGGATATTGTTCTTTTTGATCAAGTAAAGGTTGGCCAACCCTGGAGCTTGGATTTTACTGTAAGTGAAAATAAGACCATTCGGCAGTCAAAAGTTACGTTACGGTGTATCACGTAAAAGTGCCTGTAAGGGTCATGTTTAACTCCGCGTTGAAAAATTTTTAAAGTCATTGGAAAACATATATTTTCGTGATTCATTGCCAAATAGAAATGTAACTACTTTCCAATTTGCAGAAAACAATTTACCCTTCATGTGTTTTACCAAATTTTTATTATAAATGTACGTAATAGCAAATAACTGACATTTTATCTGCAGGAAAACAGTAAAGTCCAACCTGAAATTTCGACTATTAATAGCTTGAGAACCAAAGATATGCAGTGAAAAATATTTCACATAATTACGAAGCAAGTCGAGTTTCACCTATGTCAAATTTGATCAAGTTCATACATGAGTTCTGTATATTGAATATATCTATATCTATCTATCTATCTAATTATATATATATATATATATATATATATATATATATATATATATATATATATATATATATATATATATATATATATGGTCTTTCAAAACAACACCGACAACGTTTGGGAGGTGATTCCTGACACCAAGGTAAGACAAAAAGTATAGACCAAGCTGGAAGCAAAAATCCTCCATTTCGCAATTATAAGCTGCAGAATATATGAAAAAATTAACTTGAAAGATCCATAGCTCCGATACTATGAGTCCTAACGTAGTCGGGTCAAGACCTCACTTCAGAATTCTGCGGTACTCATGCAACAATTTTTATAGAGGAAGTTTGCCTACTGGCATATAATTTGAAGTTCTCGCCAACTACCTCTATAAACATTTTTGGGAAGTCCCACTGGATTCTGAAACGGCTATTTGAGAAGGGATCATACTAGTTCCTAAGTGAAGTCTTGACCCGACTACGGTAGGTCCCATAGTACTGGAGCTGCGGACCTTCAAAGTTCATGTTTTCGGCAGCCTATAACTCCGAAATGACGCTGCAACCAGGTTGGTCTATACTTTTTGTCTTATCTTGGTGTCATACTAATTTGATGATGCTCAATGGAGTAAATCTATTTTTAAAGATATTCGTCCATGGGGCAACAGCTACCGCTTATGCCAATGTTAAAAATGTCCATCTTTATATACATTTCTAATTGCGCTTATTATACTAATTTAGGAATGCTGAACCCAATGAAACCATTTCTAAATATATTCGTCCATGGGAGTCATGAGGATAGAAATTAGTATCTCAAATGATGTCACATTTGGGATACAAATAAATATAAAATTCCCAACTTTAAGGGAGATCAAATTTGGGATACAAATAAATATAAATATCCCAAAGATCATTTTCCTCGTGAATCCATGGACGGATATATTTAGAAATATTTCCATTGGATTCAGCATTCCTAAATTAGTATAAGAAAAGCGCAATTAGAAATGCATGTAAGCATGGGTACTTTTAGCATTGGCATTTGAATCCAATGGTGCGAGCTATTTCTAATCCTACTGTGACTTTCCATGGGATCACGAGGAAAATGATGCGGAATTTGAGATACAAATAAATATAAATGTCCCAACTTTAAGATAATTTTCCTTGTGATCCCATAGATGGATACATATTTAGAAATAATTCTATTGAATTCAACATTTCTAAATTAGTATAAAAAACTCAATTAGAAAGGTATGTGAGCATGAGCACTTTTAACTTTGGCCTAAGTGGTAGCTCATGCACCATGGACGAATAAGTTTTTCACTGGATTGCATATCCGCAAAAAAGTAGAAAAAGTGGGATTAGAAATTGTCCAAACATAAGCAAGCACTTTTGGCCACTGATATCAGCGTTGTTTATATTATCTCTAAAATCAAGAAATCAATTACTAAAAAAAATATTGAAATCTGAGAACAGAAGCTGAAAGTACAAAAGTACTACTACTATCACTACTATTACCAATAATAATAATAATAATAATAATAATAATAATAATAATAATAATAATAATAATAATAATAATATGCTAACTAGTACTTTGTACGTATCAGTTTTCAACATAGCGTCTAGCCATCAGAGGTAGGCGTCTAGCCATCAACTGATCCTTGGATAGATCACTAATGACCTAACGTTTCCCAATAACCCATATGACAACTAAATTTTTCATTTAATTAGTTATTCCCCCAAATGTCAGAGTGTTATTTCTACATTTTAACTAGTGTTGCTCACGAGACGAGGAATAAGGTTTACTTGTCTTGTAAATTTTGTCGAATACTCGCCTCGTCTCGATTCTCAAAAAAAGAACTCCAGAAAATGTTATCGTGTCGTCTTGTAAATTTATGTACGAAATTTATGATCTGATTTCCTTCTCAATTTCATCCAGAAGTTATTAGAAACCTCGCGCGTCACAAAAAAAAAAAAAAAAAGAAAAGTCTACAAAGGTTGTGATATAAGAACTTTCAAATCATATTTATTGCTAAAATATATTGTGTAACGAGTTACATATCTTTAAACGTTGATAAATGCTCTTCATTGTCTAAGACTACAATCATTTTATCAATTTTTTTTATAGTTTTTATACTGTGAATCGTGTAATACTAAACCAGTGTTTTTGATCTAAAACTTGGGTGAAATTGTGTTGCGTCAGTCGCAACACTTTTTTTTTTTTTTTTTTTTTTTAGAATTTCTGATTTGTCATGTTTCTCGATTCCCTAAGTATTTAAAAAGGTACTTCTCGTATCGATTCTCCTCTCCTGGGCACCACTAATTTTAACAATGAATATAAAACTTGTAATAAAACATTTTTTGTTTGTTCCCTAATGAAGAAGAAGTTCACGATAATAAAGGTGATACTAAAATGGAAACTTTTACAAAAAACTTACATTATCTCTAAAATCAAGATATCAATTTCTAGGAAATATTGAAAGTAGAGAATGGGAGCTAAAACTAATTCAGTAAAGCCTGTCTTCAATGGACCTTTTATTAAACGGAAACTTGTGTTAAACGGAAATATTTCACGGCCCCATGAATTTACTGGCGAAAATCGTGTTAAATTCCCTTCATTAAACGGAAATTGTAGTACGCGGACAACGGAAAACAAAGTAAGCCCCTTAAAGGAAAGTTTGAAGTTTTGAAGTGTAGCATTTAGAAACTTTTTTAGACATCCTATGAGAGGTTAGATATATTTTTAACAAAATAGACAGTGATGTTTAATTCGAAGCAGACATGACGGATATACATGCTTTAATTGAGAATTATATGGAAAGTTTGAAAGAAGAAGAGGAGGTGGAGGAAGAAGAAAAATAAAGCATTGAGTTGGAAGAAGAGTGTAAGCTAAACACATATCAAGATTCTGTCAAAAGTTTAAAGGAGCTGCAACATTTGCCTTACTTCGAAATGAAACTGATATGCTTAATATGGTTTCTCAGGCTAAGGACTTTGTGTAAAGTTGAGTAGACAAGCAATAATGTATACAGAAATCACTACTTGGAAAAATTAAGTTAACGTGTGTACAATATTTTTTCTGTTCATAGTAAATTTTGCATTTATATTAATTCGTTGTAGAAATAAATATCATAAATTGAGTAAGGTACGTACATCATCTTATTTTTTTCATAGTATGTGTCCATTATATGCATGCACTTTTTTTTCTTTTTTTTTCTTCCTTTTTTTCTTTTTTTGCTTAGGTCTACCTTCGTTAACTGGAAATCTATCTTTAACGCAAATTTTTGCGGTTCCCGTTCAATTCCTGTAAAGACAGGTTTTACTGTTTAAAAAAAAACTACAACAACAACAACAACAACAACTACTACTACTACTACTACTACTACTACTACTAATAATAATAATAATAATAACACTTTTAGTATGCTATTTACCATCTTGTATGTATCAGTTTTCGATTCTATAGATGTGTATACGTCTACATAAGCATCAAATGATCCTTAAAATGTCACTAATGACATATTTCACATTACTGACGTAACAGCACAACTTTCGAAGTAGTTTCTTCTCCAGAAAATTTTGTTATGCAATGACCAGAGTGTTATTTCTGCATTTAAATAATAAATATGGATTTTAATGCAGCAAATTCAACTTTCTCGTGCGACAATGGAAAGGAGAATTTTCCTGGGATAACAATAAGTTTGTTAATTACACTTCCCACTATTTTTTCTTTTCCTCTTAATTTGTAATAATAATAATAATAATAATAGGCCTATGAATAGTTTTGGATCGTATTATCTACATAAACTAATAACTACCTCAAAGCAGTGGCGCAAATCTGTCTTCTACACTGGGAGGGACGGATAAAACAGTTCCCATATATTTTAAATCAATGTTCAAAATATTTATGAAGTTGAAAAACAATGCTGTGGAGGATCAGAGGAGCAAAGTTGTTTTCAGCATTGGGAGGCGGGCTGATTTGATGCTTATTCTGGGGGACATGAATTTAATCTCATTTTCCTTTGTAGTAATTGGACACAAATCATCACATTTCTCCCGAAAAACATATTTCAAATCGGATTATTAGAGGGGAACAGTCCCCCTTGTTCCAAGATTGGAGGGGACATGTCCCCCTCATCCCCCCAGGATTTGCGCCAGTGTCTCCAAGACATTTCATACTGTGGCCAAATTTCTGGCCTACAATATAAGAATATACTTCGAGACAATTGCTATTATATTGACTACCATTTTCTTCATACTTGATGATTTGAGAAACTTACATTTTTTTTGGAAGTTTTTAATATTCTTTATTCACTAATTAAAGAAAAGTGGTTGGAGGTGAAGTGAAGAACTAGGAGACTAAACTTTTGCAAAATGTATCTTGTCTCTAAAAAAAAAAAAAAAAAAAAAAAAAAAAAAAAAAAAAATCAAGGAATCAACTTGTACGCTTCTAAGAAATATTGAAAAGTTAGAATAAGGAGAGCAGAAACAAATATGAAAAGGAAAGAATAGTGAGAATAAGTAATATGCAAAAAGAATAATAAAAATGTTATAAGTATGACATGACATAAAGTAAGACATAAATACTAATGTATTCTAAGTATGACATGCCATAAAAGTATAAATATGACATAAAAGTAATATACAAGCAGAAGAATAATGACAATAGGTAATGTGCAAAAGGAAGAATATTGACAAAAAGTAATAGGTTATGTAAACGGAAGATTAGTGATAACAAGTAATAAGCAAAGAAAGAATAATGACAGAAAGTAACAGAGGCTACATACGGTGGAAAGAATAGAGTCAAAAAGTAATATGCAGAGGGAAGAAAAATGATAAAAGTAATAAAGAATATGCAGTGGAAAGAAGAGAGACTAAAAGTAATATGCAGAGGAAAAATAATGACAAAAAGTAATATGCAAAGGAAACAATAATGATAAAAAGTAATAGAGACTATGCAATGGAAAATACAGAGATAAAAAGTAATATGCAGAGGGAAGAATAATGGCAAAAAGTAATATGCAAAAAAGGATAATGACAAAAAGTAAAGTAATATGCAAAGGAAAGAATAATGACAAAAGTACTAGGTGCTATCCAATGGTAAGAATACAGACACAAAGTAATAGACAAAGAGAAGAAAAATGACAAAAACTAATATGCAAAATTAAGAATAATGTTATTTCTTTCAACTTTGATATGCAAATTAGCAGTCTGCAATTTGAGATTACTAATAAAGCCTCGTGTTTTATTTCTTTCTACAAGCAAAGATGATTTACTGTTTTTGAGTTCACAAATGTTTTTCAATTCTACTTGAGATTATAAGTAAGATCATTTATTCTACTTGAGTCTACAGGTTAGATTGTTCATCCTATTTGAATATGCAAATAAAATTATCTATTCTATTTGAATTTATTAGTAAAATTATTTATTCTATATGAGTTAACAAGTGTTTTTGTATTCTATTTCACTTACAAGTAATATTTTGTAATGATATTCTATTTTACTTTACGCGTGCTCAATTTGAGTGCTTAACTACTTTCTTTTTCAATGTTCCATTTAGATTTATAAATTTATTTATTTTTTATTTGACGTTTGCATATTACTTTTAATCATTATTCTTCCCGCTGCTTAGAAAAATATTGCTTATGTAATTTTACCTTTTTTATATTAATTTTCGCTTTATTATTCCCTTCGTACGTTACTTTTGACAATTTTCTTCTCTTTGAATTTACTAGGAACAGTTTACCATTTTAGCTTAGAATTAGAAATAATGTTTCAATATATTATATTTTCTCTATCAAAATAATGTTCTCTACTCTGTTTGGATTTACAAATAACATACTGAGATCCAGAATATCCTCTTTCGTTTTAATAAATAATAATAATAATAATAATAATAATAATAATAATAATAATAATAATAATAAACGTAATAATTAAAGTCTGCTGTATGACACTTTTTTGCAGAACATTGAATGTGTCAGCAGGACAGTATGTTAGATTTAGTTGCAGTTAGAACTGGAGGTACTCAACTCATACTATTTTGTGTGTGCTGAATACTACAGTAACCAATAATATATTGATAACTTCCTTAGCTTAAAAGCAATGATTTATCTCTATGTTAAGTTGACAAATAACATTTTACATTTTTATTTTACACTTTTAGTTCCCAATAAAAGCATCGTATGTATCTCTGAGTTTACGAGTGTTTTTATTATACTTAATTTGAATTTCAGAGTATGATAATGATTATTTTCGATTTAGTTCATTAATGATTTGTATTCTGTTTGAGTACACAATTTATTTTTTCCTCTTTGAGGTTACATTTAATGTACTGTATTTTATTTGAAACTATAACCACGGTTTTCTTTCCTATCTTAATACAAAACTAACATTGAGTATCTTATTTGTGCTTAGAAGGGCACGATGACTCAGTGAAAGAATGAATGCCTCTGGGGCGTGGGGTCCCTGATTCAATTCCCGACCGAGTAAGTTTGTTGTTGACAACATTGTGTGCGTGGGTTTTCTCGGAATACTCTCGTTTGATCCCACTTTCTCATTCCACCAATTTTTCCATTATCATTCACTTGCCTTAATCATTCTCTCCCTTAGCCTAAAGGGCATAATAGTGGAATGTTAAATTGAAGTATTTCATTTCACTTTTTTTCTACTTGTCTTTACAACTAATAGTCCGTATTCTGTTTTGAGTTTACTCATTTTGGTTTTGTTATTTGAGTTTAGAAATATACTTTTATATTTTATTGCAGTTCAAAACTAATATCCCGATTTTATTTGAATTTATTTATTATAAACGAAATTATTATAAACTATTTGAGTTTAAAAGTAATGCTTATGTTCTGTTGAAGTTCACAACCAATGATTTGAATATTCAATTGGACGCTGCTACAAATGTTTTCTCTCTCTCTCTCTCTCTCTCTCTCTCTCTATATATATATATATATATATATATATATATATATATATATATATATATATATATATATATATTTGAAAAACGAAATGAAATGAAATCTTTGAGTTTTACGTCCCACGATTATGCCGGTTAGACTAAAGGAAACGGTGATGGTGAGAAATTAATGAAATGGTGGAATGAAGAAAGTGGGAGAAAACGGGAGAACCCTGAGGAAACCCACGCACACGGTGTTTGTCCACCACAAAGTTCATTTGGCGGGAGCTGGGATCGAACCCGGGACCCCAAGCACCAGAGGTGAACGCTCTCTCTCTATTTGAGTTTATAAATAATGTTTTATATCATATTGCAGTTTAGGCTACATTAAAATATTATTTTCTATTTGAGTTATTTAATGTTGTATATTCTGTTGGTTTTTAAAATTTACTCTTGCTAGTTTATTTGAATAGTAGCCTATACAACTAATGTTTCTTGTCCATTTTAGTTCAAAATTAATTTTTAGTATTCTACTGCAGTTCACAACCAATACTGTCTTATTTGAGTTTATGTCTTGTTTTGTCTTTTTGAGCCTATAATTATTTGTTTATTTTCTATAGCAGTTCACTGAGTTTGTAATAAAGAGTTTGTTCTCTATTTGGGTGTAGAAGTAATGTTTATATTCTATTGGAACTCTCAGTTGAGAATTCGTACATGTTCAATTTAAGATTACATGAATTGTTTTGTTTTCTATTTGAAATTATTACTAATATTTCATTTTCTATTGTAATTTGCAACTAATGTTTTCCATTGTTTTTTTTTTTTTTAGTTTAGAGCTATTGACTCTATTATGTTCTATTGACTTTTTTTTATAATTAATAGTTGTTATTGTGTTTGAACATTACTAATGTTTTCTTTTTCATTTTAATTGAAAACTTTATTTTGTGATCTATTAGAGTTCACAACTATTCTAATAGTCCGTGTTCTATTCAAGTTTACAACTAATATTCTGTTTTCTATTTGAATTCAGAATTAAAGTTTTATTTTGTATTGTAATTCAAAACTAATGTTTTTTTTTAAGTTTACAGCAAAATGTTTTGTTGTACTTTTAAGTTTTCACATAATGTTTATATTATATCTATTTGTGTTCTCAACTAATGATTATCTACTAGTTTATAATAATCATTTTATTTTCTATTTGAAAGTAGCTAGAAGTTATTCTTATATTATATTGTAGTTGAGAGCTAACTAATGATTTGTACATTAAATGTGATTTTACAACAAATGCTTTGTTCTCTCTATTTGGATTTATTTTTAATGTTTTTATTATTATTATTATTATTATTATTATTATTATTATTATTATTATTATTATTACAACTAATATGTGAAATTGTGTTTGAATTTACAACTTACGATTAGCACTGAGTTAAAGTTTAAAAACAATAACATTTGGGACTAAAAAAAAAATTAAATTTAAATTTAGAAATGTTAAAGTTTGTGAGAGACCTCCCCACTGGCCACTATCTTACCTACAAACATAATGCTGTGATGTAGTTTACTGTACAAACTATCATGTTTATACTTGTATCAGCATGACCATTGTGTATTCAAATGTATGAAATGTGTTTAACATAACTAAGATGCTCTCCACTGCATGTAATCGAAAGTTTTTTTTTTTTTGCCAACTACTTATCTGCAATAGTTCTCACACCTTATGATAACGTGACAAACAAACAAAAATGAACTAAGTAGAGCTGATTACTGCTTTCAAATTTCAGTGACGCTATGAATTTAAAATTTCCTTGTACCTTCTCTATATTTTAATGTAAATAAAGTTATTTAAATAAATAAATAAATAAACTGGCCTAGTGGCTAGTATGAACACTTTTGACGCATGTGGTTCCGGGTTTGATTCCCGGTGAGAGAGCACAAAAATATCAATCAATTTCACAGTCATTGTCCTCAATTGATCATACGTCTTCTTTAGCCTAAGGAACATAACTGTGGAACCTTAAATTAAAAAAAAAAACTTTAATTTTCATAATTATGTTGCTAAGATTCGTGTTCTATTTTGTTGTGGAAACCAAAATTAAAAATTGAAATGAATAAATGGATTGCATGTATAATAATAATAATAATAATAATAATAATAATAATAATAATAATAATAATAATAATAATAATAATAATAATAATAAATAAAAACAATTATAGCTTGCAAACATGTGACTCAATTTAGCCTTGTACTTACGTGAAATCCGACACCAGCAAATTCTTCTGCGATTCGTGTTGTTCAACACGTGATCGTTAACAATGGATGCGGAACACAACCTTTGGAATATCGACCTTTGGAACAGGAACAAGTCCAGAAATTCTTCAGTGTCGTATTTCGTCCACACGGTTGTAATTTCAAAATAACAACAACAACAACAAAAATCTTCTTGTTTTATTATTGTCACTGTCAATATTATTTTGATACTTTTGATGTTCTTTCTGAGTCAAACACACGGTTTATTGGTCAAGCGAAAAGAAGAAAAAAAAAGTTCCTGTATATATATAAAGATTATTAGAAATAAATCTACCACCCGAATTTTTTGGATTCGTTTTGAAGAAAATAAACACGCACACACAAAAACATATTTCACAAACACACCCAAGTAAGCACACTAAAATCACCACGCTTAATATTTTTAGAATTTAAAAAAAATAAATAAATAAAAGAACGTAAATATTTATTTATTTATTAGCCCGAAAATCGGTCACTTGTAAAACGATAAACAAAAGTATCGAATTACCGTGGTTCTTCCGTCCGATTAGAATAATATTATGATTAGTCAACAAATCGCGTGTTAAAATTAAGAGACACCGAGAAGAAGTGGGGTAAATGAAGAAAAAAAAAAGCTTAAATGACCCTTGTATGCAAGTATCTTCTCGATACTCTTATGCACATCACCTGGTTTGACTATTTGGGTATATGATTTCCGTAAGAACGTACCAATCTTCAAATGTTTCTGCTTGACCTAAGCGATTCATCATTCGCCGTAGTTGTTCCTTGACTAGCTATACGAAGGGAGACCTCGTGTTTCTGTGTCCTCCTGGCCAAAAAATTCCCCCTCTCTCCCGCCTGACCTCATGCTTCAGTGCTGCCCCCTTTTGTACTTGCAAAACGCGGTGTTTCGGTTGTAACGTGTTCACGGAGAAACCTTGACTTCGGTATCAAGGGAGGACGCGGGGAGGAATTTTGGTAGAAGGGATGCTTTTCTGCAGGACGGAGGGGTTTAAAGGGAAGGGGGAAGTATGGGTATCTATAAAGTCTGTTGTGTGTTTGTATGCGAGGAGGATGGGAGAAAAGAAAACGGGGGTATGAGTCGACCAATGGGAAGCGCGTTTGGCTGTTGATCCACCAATACCGTTGCTGCCGGTGGGGTGAAGAGGAAGGAAGATTAGATGACATCATTGATTCTTAAATGCCGTCTGCCCATTCGTGCGGAAGAGTAGCGAGTTGGTAGGGCAACGCAAAGGATGGCTGGGGCAAGCACTCGCGGGGGTTATGTTGCTGGCACCGCGCAGCCTCTGTGTTTGATGTGACGAGCAGCGCGCGACAACACGAACAAAACAGTTATGGAAGAACGCGTGTTACTTCTAAGTTGCACTCGTAAGAAGAAACAGTTCAGATGTTTTACAGTCCCTTTTGAATAACATATCATGTGCTGAACAGTATATTTTGTTCTTTAAATTCCGTACCTAGGATGATAGATATGAAACAGGTTCAGCAATTTTACATGGAATTTTAACCACTTTTTTCCCCTAGAATAGGTAATCGGATCACTCACGTATGAGGTAAAATACACCTCGTTCCAGCCTAGACAATGCAGGCTTGAGGTAAATCTGGATTCACACGAGATTCTCCGCTTTCCTTCAATTATCTATGTACCAAAAAGGCAATCACACACATTCACCCATATTAGTAAAGCGTCTCCCTTCCTTTAAATACCTCATTTGGACTTCACAGCATTTCTCAAAATTACAAGGAGGGGGCGACGGTGGCTTAGTGGTAGAGTGGTTACATCTGGTGCGTGGGGTCCCTGGTTCGATCTCTTGACACGTAACTTTATGGTAGACAACATCGTGTCAGGGGTTGTCTCGGGATACTCCCGTTTCCTCCCACATGTTCATTCCATTAATTCTTCCATTATCATTCACTTGCCTTAATCACCCGTCTCCTTTAGCCTAACAGGCATAATAATGGAACGTTAAAATAAAAGATTTCATTTCATTTCATTTCAAA
Source organism: Thermobia domestica (assembly GCF_964235325.1). Lineage (NCBI taxonomy): Eukaryota > Metazoa > Arthropoda > Insecta > Zygentoma > Lepismatidae > Thermobia > Thermobia domestica. The sequence goes on from NC_137467.1 coordinate 51,315,804, forward strand.
ATTACAAAGAATCACTGACAATGTCCATACAGTCTATCATTGGCAATGTTTAACATGATTAATGCTTTTGGTACAAAACAATCAGTTCTACTTATAATTATTGTCTGTTACTCTAATAACATAAATTGTTGTTTTAATTCTTCATATTCCTCAGATTATACATTATTATAATATAGCAGTGACAAAATGAAAGTGCGTTTGCTAGTTATCCATTATAATTTAACTCAAACATTACACTGCGCAGATGGTCATTTTACACTGGGCTCGCTCGCGCTCACTTCTTTCAACTGGGCTCTCGCTCACTTGAGCTTGCACTTTCTCTCAACTGGGCTCGCACTTACTTGGGTTCGCGCTCACTTCTCTCAACTAGGGTCGCACACATTAGGACTCTGGTTCACTTCTTTGAAATCGTCTTGCCTCTCACTCGGGCTCAATTCCCTCACATGGGCTCGCGCTCACTTCCCTCAGTTGGGCTCGGGGTCGCGGCGCTCAATTATTGAGCCCGAGCCGATTGAGCGCGATTCCTGAACTTGCTAGCATCGGGATCGCGAGTTTGGACGCCTACATTATACAATGAAGTAAAAACTTTTTCCTATCACCCCTTTTTATATGTTTCCTTATGTAGCATTTTATAAAATAATAATAATAATTAAAAACAATACTTTTCGAAACCAATCACCATACTTTCTTAATTTTTATGAGTTAGTAAGCATTTTTTCACAGACATTCGAGCTAATAGGTAAAATAACGGTTCTTACTGAATACTGATCGTTTTACCATTAAAACCTACGCAGAATTTACATAATAATAAAGTGAGACCAAAGCAAACACTTAGGCATATATTTTAATTACCTGTATTACATTTTCGTCAATGTATTATTACCTTTATCAGAAACATTAGATATGTTATGTGTGCTTGATAAACTGAACTGTAACATATATTATTATTAAAAAGTAGAGCACGTTGGCTTAGTAGTAGAGGGTTTATCTCTCGTGCATGGGGTCCCTGATTCAATTCTCGGCCAAGTTAATTTGTTGTGGACAACAAAGTGTCCGTCGGTTTTCTCGGGGTATTCCCGTTTCCTCCTACACTCTCATTCTACCAATTCTATCCACCATCATCCGTCTCTCTCAGCCTAAAGGGTATAATCGTAAGACGTTAAACTGAAAGATTTCAAGTTTTCATGAATTATTAATAGGCTATGTAGGTTTTTGTCATATTCTGTTTTTATGTTTTTATTAATTTTTACTTTTTAATTTCCGCAACAATAGTGGCAATGATATCATTAATTTCTAACCACTTTTTATTTCCTCATGAACATGATTTTTTGGTCTGGTAAATTGGATTGGTTTACAATGTCACTTTTAGAACTGAGGCTATGCGGGAAATGGACCTACAGCCCAACGTGAGATCCTAACTTCATGGGCTCCTAACAGAAATAAAAAACCTGGTCTTCACTGATAAAAAGGTGCTTACACTAACCATATAGTATAGCCATATGACGGAACTCATAAATACGTTTTACACTTTAAGTTTGACTAAGTGGTCCCGTGTAACGCAGTCGCTAACGCTCTCCTCTTTGGTGCGAGGGGTCCCGGATTCGATTCCCGGTGGGGACACTCGTCGTAAAATGTGTGGGTGGCCCAAAAGTAGGTATACACCCCTGCATTGATCAAGTATAGGGTATAATATTCTAGTTTATGGATTTATTTGCTTCGACTGTTCCGGGCTTAAGTTATAAGAGAAAGACGTTAAGAACAAATAATAAAGAAACTAGTTCTACCTGTTTGATAACAATAAGAAATGATATAGAATACGTGCCGGGACTGTATATACTACCTACTTTTGGGCCACCCTATATTTTCAGGCCAGTTATCCTGAGTGAGATTTTCGTGTGTTTTTCTTAGTCACACCAGACAAATCCCGGGATTGTACCTAACGTATAGGTCCTAGGCCGCTTCCTTTCTTCTGTTTCCTCGGATAATTTAGGCGCCGAGGGACGTTATCCGTCATACATAACGGGGCGTCATTTCGGACTTCGCTAGGGGGAGGGGCAAGAGACGACCGACATATTAAGACTTTCGCACTTTGTACTAGTATATTAATAGACAATCGATTAAAGTATATGTATTCCTCAAACTCTTAGAGGGGCAATTGCCCCACCTGCCCCCCCTAAATGACGCCCCTGAAGCTAATATGACCATAGATGCCGAAAGCCCAGAAATCTAATTCCTAATCCTAATCCTAACTTTGGCTGATCTATATTACTCGTATTATTATTAATAGACCCTCTAAGGAAGCAGTAGCTCAGTGGTAAAGCGATCACCTCTGGCACATGGGATCCCAGGTTCCATCTCAGCTCTCGCCAAGTGGTCTTTATTGTGCGCAAACATTGTATGCATTGGTTTTCTCCCGTTTCCTTCTACTTTCATCATTCCACCATTATTATCTATTTTATCATGGTCTCCCTAACTTCGGTGCATAATGTGGAACGTTAAACTCAAGATAGAACCTAATAATAATTAATTTTATCATTATTATTAGTTGCTCTTCCCAAGCCTTTGGCTGGTTTCAAAATTGCCTGTGCACTACCGACACCTATTAATCTGATTGAGAACTATTAGGAATTTGCGTGGCAGAGATCGAGGCGTCTTCTGTTTATAATTAGGGTTGAAATGAAATCTTTAAGTTAACGTCGCACGTATATATATATATATATATATATATATATATATATATATATATATATATATATATATATATATATATATATATATATATATATATATATACACTAGGCTAAAGGAGACGGATGGTTGAGGTATGTGAATGATGACGGAAGAATTGGTGGAATGAGAATGAAGAAGGAGTACTCCGAGAAAACCCATGGACACGATGTTGTTCACCATAAATTTATTCAGCCGGGGATCGAACCAGGGACCCTACAAACGAGATGTGAGCGTTCTATCGTTGAGCCATTCTGCCCTCTATTACCTAAATATCTATCAACCGTAACTTGTAAATGTTTTGAACCTCGTACATTAAATTTGCTTAGAGATTTACGTATTTATGTATTATTATTATTATTATTATTATTATTATTATTATTATTATTATTATTATTATTATTATTATTATTATTATTATTATTATTATTAGTCCCTATTGCCAACACTGCAACTAACCTGTGTATGTACACTCATGTCCAAAATGATTGTCGCATATCTATAACTGTCTTCTTGTAAGAATATAATTTGATAATGATTTTGCAGGGTACTTTTAATACTGATACTATGTGTATAATCGGAAAATACCTATATATTTGTGGTAAATTTCATAGGAAAAGAATTATAAATACGAAAATTAGAATGAGTAAAACAAAATGTTGCTAAATGGACAAGAAAGTTTTATTTTCGTTTTATTGTTTTTATTTACTGCTCTTTTCACATGAAATTTTCCACATACATGTCTTTACAGATTTATACACGTACTAACATTACAAGAAATATCGGTCGAATTCGTTACCAAATTATATTCCTACAAGTACACATTTATAGGCATGCGACAATAATTTTGGACATGAGTGTACCTACGGGTTCCCGTAAAATAATAAAAGTAGAACAGTGAGGGTTTGGGTAGTGCGGTGTTTGGTGTGAACAGTTGGGAAAAAACAGATGACTTTGCAAGTGCGATTTTTACTGATGTGGTGAGGAAAACTGGTGAGCAAATTGAATGTAGAAAATTAGACACACTCCGGTCAAAGAAGAATGATGATAAAAAAAAAAAAAACGATATTCTGAACAGACATTTTCTACTTTGAAATCTACTCTTTGTAGCCCTTTGAATTTGGCGCGGCCCATGAGACAAGATGAGACAAGACATAAGGGTTTTCTTGTCTACTAAATCTTTGTAACAGTGTCGTCTCGTCTCAATTCCCGAAGAATTATTTCTAGTTTCTTTTTTATTCTCGTGAAACCTCTTCTCGTTGAATCTCGTTTTGAAAATTAATGTTAAAAATTTATGACCTGTTTTTTATTTATTTTAATCTAGATGTTATCAGAATCCCAGTGGCGTATTTAAGGAAGGATTCCGGGCTTAAGCCTCCCCGAAATTTTATTTACTATTGTAAAGTAAAGTAAAGTAAAGTAAATGAAATCTTTGAATTATACATCCCGCAGCTATGCCGGTTTGGCTAAAGGAGAAGGTGATTATTAGAAATGAATGAAATGGTGGAACGAAGAAAGTGGGAGGAAACGGGAGAACCCCGAGGAAACACACGTACACGGTGTTTGTCCACCACAAAATTCACTTGGTGGGAGCAGGGTTTGAACCCGAGACCCCCAGCACCAGAAGTGAACGCTCTACCACTGAGCTACCGCGGCCCCTGCTAAAGTAAATGAAATATCTTGCAGAATGTCCACATTTCCAAGAATAAAGTTAGCAAATCCCCACCCGAAACAAAATCGTATATACGCCACTACAGAATCCTTACAATATTTAAGCAATATTCATTATTAGAGTATATTGTGTAACGACCTGAGATGGCGAGGGTCAATGAAAACTTGACCCATTGTACGACCAACTCTGGCCCACGACCCACCGTGACCCACTCTGATTTACGACACACCATGTCACACTCTGACCCACCACCTACCAAAAACCCATCGTCATCATCAATGACCCATGATCCATGTCCTTCTCTCCAGCACTTACTAAAGAGTTTATACTGTAATAAAACAAGGCTGTGAATTTATCAGTAATCGGAGTTTGAATTTCTACGGTCAATCGCCCAAGCATCGCTCTGTTGCAATACCGGTGGATCTGACTTTTACGATATAAAATGGTAAAGGGTTTGTCGTGGATTATATTACGATGATTTTCAATTTATATCATATATAATTATTTCTTTGTTGAATTATAGATACTTTTCAGTGGAGAATACGATCAAAGTCTAGAGGAGAAAAAAAAGTATAAAATTCGAAAGCTAAGTCCTATTGCTATTATGACAATTATAAATGTAAATATTCAAAATTGACTAAAATTATTTTTCCACTTAGATAAACTTATCTCAGGTAAGTACATAAAAAGAAATTTAAAAAAAGTAAGAAAAATGGAGGTCTTGAAAGTGTAACGTAGACAAATTCACCAGTGTTCAGAAGGTGCTGTCTACAATACACTGAGCAGAGTGGGTCTGTGGGTGAGAGTAGGTCACGGTTGGTAGTGGGTAAGAGTGGGTTACGTCCTGTTGACCCAAGAGTCACTGACTCACTCAAAAATTTTGACCCACTTGACCCACCACCCACTCTAATGACTTGCATTGTTCTTAATTGTGTTTCTACAATCACTTCCTCAATTTATAACTTTGATATTATAAATGGTGTAACACTGAAAGAACACTAGAGATCTAAGATTTGTATAAACTAGTGTTGCCAACAAGACAGGGGAAATTTCTTGTTTCTTAAGAAAGATGAAAATTCTCATTGTCTTCGTCTCGTTTCGAAAATTTTAAAAGTGGTATTATACTTCTTGCCCCGTGGAGAACACAATTTTCTGGAAAATTTTCAGTAGTTCAAAGTGTTTAAAGGTACGGTAGTTATGGGATATTGTTGTCTGAAGCAGATCTTCCTCCGTGCTGGCAAGCGCCTTGGTGACCAGTTCACACCCGTTCTCCCTCCAAGCTTCGCACCTCATTACACATTTTTAATCCTCTCTCTCCCTGAAGATGTACTGTGAGAGACTGGGGTAAGTTCAACAGCTGTTTCCTAAATGCCGGCCTTGATTATTTATACCACAGAGGAAGGGTTGGAATAATTTCATCAATATATCTTTTTTTCTTCTTTTTCTCTGTAGTTTTAAGTAGCTCTCACGTAGTATTTGAGTTACAGTTAGATGTAGAAGTGTCATAGTTAGGAGTATGTGTATCGTTGTGTATGTGTCACTGTTAGGAGAATTTGTCACTCTTAAGAGTATTTTGTCACTCTTAAGAGTACTTTGTCATTCTTAAGAGTATTTGTCACTGTTAGGAGTAGATATCTGTATCGATGTTAAGAGTATAGGTGTCACTGTTATGATATGCGAGTCACTGTTAGGAGTGTTTATCACTGTTAGGAGTATGTATCACTGTTAGGAGTATGCAAGTCACTGTTAGGATTATACAAGTCACTGTTACTAGTGTTTGTCACTGTAAGGAGTATGTATGTCAGTGTTAGGAGCATAGCTGTTAGTGTTAGGAGTATGTTTGTCACTGTTGGAAGTATGTGTCACTGCTAGGAGATGCAAGTCACTGTTATGAGTATGCAAGTAACTGTTAGGAATGTGCCACTGTATGCCTATTTGTGTCAATGTTAGGAGTATTGTGTCACTATTAGGAGTATTTGCCACACTTTGTATTACACTGTTAAGGGTATTCGTCACTGTTAAAAGTATATGTATGTTTTAGGAGTATAGGTGTCACTGTTAGGAGAAAAGTGTATTTTCTTCAGTAGAATAACTTCATGTATGGAGCTTAAATCCATTGTACTTACTTGCCACCATACATTTTAATTCATGTTGATAAATTAATAAATGCACGATTCCATTTCTGTTTAGACCTAATAACAATAATAATAGATTTGTTACAATATGTATTTACGTCATATAATCCATGTTTGAGGGGAAGATTTAGGTGTGCCTTGTTAAGTCATGAATTATTTATACCGTACCACAAGTAGAAAAAGATTGCGGAACACTACGACACTTTCGACTACTTTCCCACTGTTTTTTTTCCTACTATCCTCGTCTATGCGCATTCCTTCCGTCGCTGATGTCACCCTGATCCGCTCCTACCTTGGCTCCGTTAGTTTTCGTGCTTTTCAGTAGCCACCTAGTATAGGTTGGTTATATTTTTTATGGGAATTATATCCGTAAGGGGTCACATGAGTTTTCGATATCAATCTGTACGCAATTATTTGGGCATGCGGAAAGGAAACAATGATGCACAGTGTCTTAGGGAATCATTTGGAGCACAAATGAATTAATATATATATATATATATATATATATATATATATATATATATATATTTTATTTTTTTAATTTGACGGACTATTCTCAATCTGCCCGCTATAGCGTACAATGAACCGAAGGCCTGGGCACAACGACTAGAATTATTTTAAATTTTAGGTGTCACTTGAGAACACGATGCATAACCCTGATTGTGTGTGCACCTTCGGTTGAATACCACTGATATAGATAGTTTGAGAGTCAAGCATTTGGTAAAATTAACTAACGTTTTTTCAACAGATGGCAAGGATATTGTTGTATGATAAAAGTATTACACTACATACAACTATTACAGTGTTGATGTCCCTACGAGTGTTCGTTGATTCAGAAGATAGGAAGTCCTTATGTATCATGAAGTTAGGTTGGTTTGTCTTGCATAATAAAGTAAGAAAACAATTCTTTACGAATAATTTCGTAAATACCCTGTAAACATTGGCTTTTATATTTCCCAGTTATCTTCATTGTGTTCATCTCATTTGTACTGTATATGGAACTGTTTTGCAACGTACAAAGACTGTTTTGTTTTTCTACCAAAAATAATTAGGCCTAATCGCTGGCATGAATCAAACAATAATTAATAAACAATAAAATCGTGCTTTGTACAGAATGAAAAGTTTTAAGCTCTGTAAGTACGAAAAATGACCCATACTTCACTTCACTTCACTTTTATTTGACGGTCTTTATTGATCTATGGAGTTTCGGGATGGTGGTCCCCTGCCTCCTATTTGAATTGGAATACATCTGAGGTAATTAAATCATACAACTGGAGAAGTGCTTGGAAACCGTCGCCAAGCATTGTGGTATGGATGAAGTCAGTGGCGTATTTTTGATTTTGTTTCGGAGGGGGCTTTGCTAACTTTCGGCAGGGGGGGGCTTTGCCTGAAAATGTGAAAATTCAGCAAGATATTTCATATACTTTACTATAGTAAGTAAGATTTCGGGAGGGGGGCTTAGGCCCGGAAGCCCCCTAAATACCCCACTGGATGAAATAGTTAATCAATCAATCAATAATAATAACTTTTCTCTGCCAAGCAGGCAGAGACGGGCCTCTAGCAAATGTTGCTATTTTGCCGATGGCTTCTTCTCACTTTTAGGGCAGGTTGAATTACGATGAAACCGAAACAAGACACACTGGACGAACAAGCACTATTTATAGAGCAAGCTCTGAGAATGCTGGAACGTAATTGACGCTTTCATTATCCAATCAGTGGAGTGATAATGGCTCTAAAAAGGGTTTGGTCCTGTATGTAATACATCCTCATTTAATCTTGAATTGAACTTATTTCTTCCACGATTTCACACAAGAGAGAAAGTTTAGTTAAGATGTCTGCAGCTGTTTTAAGGGCAGGAAGTTGGGTTCTAACAGCTGATAGTATTTTAGATAGGTGAAGATCACGAAATATGTTGAGAAATTCTCTCAATGTTTCACTGGTGCTTGCTTCATTGGTATCAGCAATAACTTTATGATTCACTTCTGGTTTATGAGAACCGGTCTTCTTGGCATATGTTTCTTGAGTATTTGCTGATTTCATAACTGGTAGAAGTGTTTCAGGTGGTAATGATGGAAAGTCTTTAGATTGAAAGGTCGGCTTCTGAGAACTTTTGTGCGAAAATATCTTGTAAATAGTGGGACATCGTTTATAATTTGCAGGATGGCCCCCTCCACAATTAGGACATTTCACAGCTTCATCTTGAGTTTTACGGATGCATTCATAGGTGAAATGATTTGCGGCACATTTAGTGCATCTGGGTGTAGCGTGACAGGAGGTCTATGTGTGACATAATCTCTGACAGCGAAAACACTGAATGTATGATGATGCTTTGTAACGTTCCCCTTTTATGCGCTGGAATTCCAAGTATTGGAAATCCAGAATTGATGTAGCATCTTGAGTTTTCTTTAGAGTAACTAAGAACAGAGGTAGCAACTTCCCCCCTTCTGCCTTTCATCTGCTGGACTGAGATCACTGAATAATGACGATTAATCAAATGGTTCTTGATGTTTTCAATCAAAGCACCTATCGGTAATTGCCGAATGGCCACTTTAAGTACTGATTCTTTCTTATAGCCATTTCCAGGGCGTACTGGAATTTGAATTCTTTACAGTATTGAATGAGTGCGTCATAATCGTCTGAAGAATGGCATTTAAATTTTATCCGGTCTGGGTAGACGGCACAGTAAGGAGTTTCCTTACAAACAAGACAGGCTCCAAGTGTTAATTTATATCCTTTATTATTAGGATATTCATAAATAGTAACAGATTTAATAATATGCTTGATGTCAGATTTACCAGCAGAAGCTGAAGCATCATAATGATAGTCATCAATAACGGAAGAAAATGTGCCTTCAGTCCTCATCTGTTCATCTGAAGGTTCCGTGATCATGGTGATAGGTTCAAACATATTCCTTGTAGGTATTGGGTTAGGAACTTCTTGTCTAGGTTTGCAGGTGCGTTTGGACTGTTTAAACAGACGCTCATTCTGTTCTTCTGTAATAACCTGTTTACCATCAGCATGGGCGGCGATTAGGGGGGGCAAAGGGGGGCAGTTGCCCCCGCACTTTTTTTTAAGTAACCAATTAATGTATATAGTTTCATTTGGAAATGTAACGATTTTGTATATGTTACTGATTAATAGGAAAAAATGCTGCCATATAATATTTGCTGTTGCGTGAATACTTATTGGTTGTCTTCCCGTGGAGTAAAGAAAGCTACAGTAATTGCGTTTTAATCGCCACAGAAAATAACCCCAAAAAATAACCTATTGGAGCACAATTTCAGCATACTTTCATTTCTTCTTACAAGGGCTCGATATGTTAGTGAGCCGCTTTGAAGCTAATCGAAAGAACATTATGCAAAAAAGTAGGGCCTATTTCACAAGTTATTCTTTAATTGCACAAAAATTGACAGTTCCTAAAATGTCTTTTCTTCTTTTTAAAGTAAGGAATATCGATTAAAAAGAGCGTGATAAGAAACAACTTCTACCTTTTCCATTGTTTTGTAGTGTAATATACGAGTGAAGTGTTCTGTTTAAGGATGTACGAGTGTATATACAATAAAATTTAGTAAATTGAACATAATTCTAGGTTTTAAGTTTATTTTGTATAACTGAAGTGTGGATTGTAAGTATTGTTGTGTTTTGATGTGTTCCAAGAAAGTGAAATCTGCACCTAATGGCAACGAACATATTTCAAGAAGTTGCAAAAGCAAATATTTCTTTAAATGTCGTAGCATATGCTTGTAGTATTTACTGTCTTTCATTTCCTAAGAGTAATAACATACATTTAATAGCATGTGTGGAATTAAATATTAAGTTTTTCATTAATCCTCAGTTTCAATATAACTTTTGCAAAACAAGCATCATTATTCATTACTATGATTAATATTATCCTTTCTATTTATTTGTTTTGCAAATTTATTAAATAATCTGATCACACAATTTTCCAGACAGAATTTTAAGATGTTCATTAGCAAGGAATCAAATCTCTTCTTACACTTTCGTTGTTTAAGAGTACAAAGGGCTAGTATCTACTTGCGTTGTTCTTCTCAATTTACTTAATAAACTATTATATACGATATACGGTATTTTAACTGAAAATATAGTACCCTATTAGTTATACAAACGTTCGTCAAACAAAATGTTAGAAACAACCAGGAAAACTAACATTTATATACAAATATTCAGATCATGTCTTGCCCCCTCACTTTTAACGTCCAACCGCCGCCACTGACCATCAGTCTGATGAGTAGGTGACTTAATTGAAGAAAACGGCAGAATTACAGTTGTGGGATCTCTGCGTTGAAGTACAAATGTTAATTTAAAGTGAGTGCCAAATATGTGTTGCTGGATGTCCATATCTTCTTTCGAAAGCAGATGCATATGTTCAGTGTACACTAGAGGAATAGGATCAAGTTTGTTACATCTGATGCATTTCTTCATTACTTCATTATGAGCAATGATCTCAATTGTCTTATTTAAATGAGCTTGATGAGTTTTCAACACTTTGATTATTTGGGAGCACAGTTCCTGGCTTGTTTCCTTAGCTTGCATACTGGATTAACAAGGTATGTTTGTCCGAGTGGAATTCATTATTAAGTGCTGTTGTTGTTCTGTAAGTTTTCTTAACAAAGGACATTTTTGGCGCGAATATGGCAGAGCGCGCAACAGCTTGAAATTATACTACTGAAATACAGTTCATTGGAGTGTAATCATAAATCACTGCTACCTATACTCCGTGTCACCCGAATTTGCGTATGGCATCAGCCAATAAGCTCGCAGTGAACCGTTACTAAACCTTCATTCATAATTGATTTTGTTGGTATTTGTGGACAATTATGAATGATTAGTTTCCTCCCTGAAGGTTTAGTAACAGCGCACTGCGAGCTTATTGGCTGATGCCACACGCTACTTTGGGTGACGTGGACTATAGTTACGTGTCTGATTATTTATTAATGTTTACCGTTCATTATCAGCACCGATGCTATATGAGACGTGGACTTAACAGCTTAAGGTGAATCAGAATCGTTGTAATAGTTCAAATTTCAATGCTCTTCCACCGGACATCGAACACGGGAACACAAGCTCCAGAGCTAGACCAGCGGAGAGGATTACTATTATGTAAACGTAGTATTAAAAAGTTTTGGGTAAAGATCTTTGTGATAGCATTTGGCCCAAGAGGAGAGATTAATTTCCCTTTATTAGTAATTAGTTTTCAACAAGAATATTAGGAAAAATCCTTATGTCGCTGTGCATATGTTAGTAATAATTACGGAGGATCATATATTCCTGATATACAATATGAACAATACATGATGAAAACAACCTTTCTTCTAATAAAACAGGATCATATATTATAGCATTTCCATGGTAAAACGAAGACTTATTCTAGTAGTACTAAACTGAGAGATAATGTTTATGGCACTATGAGAACAGTTACTGCGTACAGTCATTATCTTCAAATACAGTGAGAGAGAAGAACATAATTCAATATTCACAGAAAATATTTGAAATTTTTTGTACTAATAATTTACATTAGAAAAAAATAGCGAAAGCAGCACCATCTGTTCACAGAAGAATACTTTTGGTAGCTTTACAGTATCCTTAAACGTTATTAGCAAATGAGACGGATGCGATGTTGCCACGTCTATCTTCTTAAAGCAGAGAACGAGGTTCACCTGCTCACGCTGTAGTGCATATGGTTAGCCATGACAATGTCGCGTCACAGTCGTTGTTTCATTAGCATAGCCCAAACGCCACCAATTGTGTCCTTCGCTTTAATAGGTTCGTGTTAGTGCTTAAGATTAGTTGCTTGCAGGGACGTACGCAAGGGGTGGGTCTGGACCTCTCGGAAATTTCGACTTTTGTGTAAATTTAGCCTAATTTTAGGGACAATTTTAGGAATTTTAATGTAAAATACCCTCATTTTGAGTTTGGACCCCTCCCGAAATAAATTCCTGCGTACGCTACTGGTTGTTTGGTTGATTGATTGACCAATTTAATAACGTCTCTTTTCAGCAACTAGACTATATCAGACGGGACCATTTTTTTTTTCAAGTGGAATGAAAACCACTTTGAGTTTGTATCCAAGCCAAGTAGCCAAGCAGCCCGAAAATCGAACCTAGTGGCAGTGAATCGAAAGCACGCGTCAGCCATTTTGCGATGGTGAGATACTCTTAGTGGCTGAGGCGGTGGTGTGTGGTACTATAAGCTAGCTCTTTTAGGGACTAGATAGTGCAGTAGGAGCGACCTATAAACCGTACTGAGAAGGTTGGTCTTGTATTCTATAATGATTTGTGTTCCCAGTAACATCTAATTCTAGTTTCGGTCGTGATTCACAGCTAATATTGGTCATGAGACAAGAAGTATACCTACTGTATATTTTAAAATGTTCGAGACGAGACGACATATCCGAGACGAGAATCGAATCAAAACTAGAAAGTTCACGAGTCTCGTGAGCAACATTAGTTCACCCAAAGTAATAGGGTCTTATGCAGAGTTCGACTAACATATGTTTCCTGCAGTAGTCAGGCCTTTAGTATGACGCTAATCATACGTCAAAACGACTCTGCATAAGACGGATAGAGTTTAAACACTGTTTTAGTGTTACGAGGGCTAGTCAAGAAAGACTTGGACTGATTATTTTTTCTAGGCAATTTATTATTACTCAGCAACAGGCACATGATCCTTTTCAAAGTAGTCCCCGCCCATTTGAATGCACTTTTTCATTCGAGTCTTCCAGTCGTCAAACACGTGTCGCAGGCCATTCTTTGAGAGGTCCTTCAAAACCGCCTCCGATGCCTTCAGAACCTCGGAATTATCGGAGAAGCGGCGTCCACGCAGTCTGGATTTTAGGGCAGGGAATAGAAAAAAGTCGCACGGTGCGGTAGGCGTCTCCACCATCCTCAAACCTTTGCAACAGCTCCCTGCAAGTCTCCACTCGAACGGCCTTCTGCTCTGGTGTCAGGAGTCGCGGAATCCATCGCGCACACACTCGGCTCATGTGGAGGTGGTTATGCAAAATTTTGAAGGCACTGCCATGAGATATGCGTAGTGCGGCTGCCAGATCGTCGATACTGATGCGGCGATCTTCTCTAACAATGACTGCTGCCGTGTTAATGTTCACCTCAGTAACAGCTGACGCTGATACACCTGGTCCACCAGCTTTCGTGATTGTCATTCGGCCCTCTTTAAACTCTTTGAACCACCAGAACACGGTACTTCGTGGCAGAGCGTCATCTTTGTAGGCTGCTCTCAACATTCCTAGAGTTTCTGTTGCACTTTTCCCCAGGCGATAGCAGAACCGTATAGCTGCAAATTGTTCATCTCGTAATGACTCCATTTCTTTTACAGGCGACTTCTAGAGGCGGCGCAGAACATCACCTGCAATAAAAAGTCGTGGTTACCAAACATGCAATGATTCCTTAACAACATTTTATATATATGCACAGCAAGACCCACCCTACTTGTATGCCAAACTATGAAGCTCCAGCGTTAACAGAACTGCCGGGAAAAAAATCAGTCCAAGTCTTTCTTGACTTGCCCTCGTACATGCTGTTTCATAGTATAAAACTATGAATTGATAAGATGATTGTAAGCACAATGAGAGAGCATTTATCAACATTAAAAGATACGAAAGTCATTACACAATAGTCTATATTTTAATTATAAATGTATGGTTTAAATGTAGAATGCATTACAATCATACTCTAAGGGGGGATACGGTGACTCAGAGCACTTAGGGTCTGAATCAGTAGTATTATTTCAGATTTTGCAATAGGGAAAGGAGGGAACAAGATACTTCACCAACATAGAAGTTTCATGTCTTTTTTTAAAAAAATTTACAATTTATTAAAAACATATGTTTCTTAAACTAAAGGGACACCTGCAAATGATGCTCCTGGTTTGAATACTTAAGCAGAGCTAAAAGAAATCTAATGTTATATTAAGGCAGTTTTTATTGAAAAGGAAACGAAGATTTTTTTTTGATGAATCTGATTGTAGTAGCGGTGGAACATCTGAAACACTTCGAGAAGGAACTGAAGAAAAACAATTTAATATATATAGGGTGTTTCAAAGCAACACCAACAACGTTTGGGAGGTGATTCCTGCCAGAAAGATAAGACGAAAAGTATATACCAAACTGGGTGCACAAATGCTTCCTTTCGGAGTTAGGCTGGCGAAAACATTAAAAAAAAAAATGAACTATAAAGGTTTATAGCTCCAAAACTATGGCACCTACCGTAGTACGGTCAAGACTTCACTTAGGAACTAATATGTGTGCTATCCAAAAATACGTTTCAGAATCCTAACGTACGCACGCAACAATTTTTTATAGAGGGAGTTTGGCTACGGGCATATAATTTGAAATACTCGCCAATTACCTCCATTAAAATTGTTGCGGAAGTACCGCAGGATGGTGAAACTTGGAATGCAATCGTAAAGATCGAATTTCGGATTCTCGGTGCGCAGAAATGATAAATATTTGTTCAACGTTTGAAATCAATCTGAGGATAAACACTTTGGCAATGTACGACAGTGAGCAATAATCAAGGAATTAATTAC
Organism: Thermobia domestica; assembly: GCF_964235325.1. Taxonomy (NCBI): domain Eukaryota; kingdom Metazoa; phylum Arthropoda; class Insecta; order Zygentoma; family Lepismatidae; genus Thermobia; species Thermobia domestica. The sequence continues at coordinate 51,330,903 of NC_137467.1, forward strand.
AACTTATTGTCGTAATAATGTCAAAGAGAAACAAATCTATGTCAGTATATGTGCAGCTACATTCTCGGATCTGACCAAGTCTCACACACACACACACACACTCACACACACACACACACACACACACACACACACACACACAAAAGGCTTTCATTCCTTCTTCTCAACGAAATTTATAAATTTAAATCTTTTAGTTTTACGTCCCACAATTATGCCGGTTAGGCTAAAGGAGACGGTGATGATGAGAGATGAGTGAAATGAAGAAAGTGGGAGGAAACGGGAGAACCCCGAGAAAACCTACGAGCACGGTGTTTGTCCACCACAAAGTCCACACTGCGCGAGCTGGAATCGAACCAGGCACCGGAGGTGAACGCTCTACCACTGAGTCACCGCGTCCCTACTTATAAATTTAAGTTTCAATGTTTGTGTTTCTTGAACTTTGCACTCTGAATTTTCATTACCCTGCAAATGACTGTTTCAGGTAAGAAAGAGATTAGTAAATTATCGTTAAATCAGAAACCATTTGAGATCAAAGAGCTCAACTTTAAGTTAGTCATTTTCCTCGTGATGACATTGACAAATATGTTTTAAAATAATTTCATTGAATTCAGAATGCTTGAATTAGTATGGAAAACGTAATTGGAAATTTAATCAAGTGTGAATAGATTCACTATTGGCACATTTTCTAAGCAGTGCTTTAAACAACCCAAGTTTGGAGGTTATTTTTCTCGTGCCATTAATAATCTGTTCAGAAATATTTTCATTCGATTCACAGTTCGCAAATTTATATAAAAGTACATGTAGACAGTTATCAATTGTGAGCATTTTTAACTGGTGGCATTAATGTTAGTTCTTTGGGTTAAAAAAAGAAGAAAAATACTAAATCGTCTAAGAATGCTATTCATAGAGCATGATCCTCCCTCTAAAATGAACTTCCTTTGAATCGTTAATAACTTCTTCAGCTGCAAGAATAGAATATTCAGGTGTACCATCTACTGTTGTTCAAAAGTATTCAGCTTGCAGTACTATATTTACTGAAGGAAGATACTATTTATTTAATTTTCATACTGTCAGAAGAATGGAAACGCAGAGAATTACTCAGAAGAAAAGAAAAGTAATGTATATATAAAAGAAAACTTGACGAAAGGATACGTCATCATTTGTGAGAAGATGGTGACCTGAGAAAATGTCTCAGAAGCTTCAGCTTTGTACGGCCTATATAGGGATGCGCACGAGACAAGATTTGATGCTGTCTCGTCTCGAAAATGTGCTGCAAAAGCGATGTCTAGACTCGAAAAATGTATATTTCTCTATTGGAAGAGCAGTGTCTCGACTCGAATTTTGTCAGGAAAATTCTGTCTCGACTCGTCTCGTACGCATCCCTACGGGTACATAACTTTCACTAGTTAATAGCACATTTTATCTTATTTTGGATTTATATTTTTAAATGGACGACATGTAGTTTATACAGAGAACAAAGTTCTAATAGCTGGCGCCTAGAAAATGAACCAAATGTAATGTGATGTTATAATCGTTAGTTTATTACATACTTTTGGGCGCATAAATTCTACTTCTTGTGTGTTATCTCTGCAGAAAGACTGTTGCGGGCGGGAACAAGTTAGAATTAGCAGAGGGGCTATGTGAAATCCGTTTTGAACTTGGTAAGTTAATACGTGTGCTTGTGTTAGAATTGGCATCTTGTAATTTTTTCTATTCTTGCGACTGCCCGACAATTCTTAAGTTTTATAGAAATCACAGTCGCTCAGTGCCAAAGAACAAATCTGATGGGTGGGGTCTCTAGTTACATCCTAACTCGCGCCAAGGAGCCTTGTGGTAGGCGAACACCCTATAAATAAGTTTTTCTAGGGATGGGCAAAACAGGTTTTTATATATAAAAAAGGAAACCGGTTTCTAGAAAAACCGAAACCCGAAAATCGACATTTCAGTTTTCTCCAGAAACCAGTTCAGTTTATCACCGAAACCGGTTTTAGTTTTCTTGAAAACTGGTTCGCTTTTCACCGAAATTGGTTTCGGTGAAAACTTTTGGAAAACACATAAAACTATTTCTGTGGAAATAGGTTCGGTTTCCGGAGGACAAAGAAATACTATTCTGGTCAGAAATTGAACAAATTTTGAAAAAAAAAAAACTGGAACCGGTTTTGGAGAAACCGAAACCGGATCCGGTGAAAAATCGAACCGCTTTTGGAGAAAACCGATAACCGATTTCGGTGAAAACCAAACTGGTTTTGAAGAAAACCGAAACCGGGTTTTGAAAATTTTCGAAAACCGGTTTCTCTCATTTTCTTTGTTCCACCACTTTTCATTCGTTCTCATCAACATCCCTTTAAGCCTATGCGGCATATCCGTGGAATGTAAAACTCAAATATTTCATTTCATTTTTCTTGAGTGTATAAAACCCAGTTATCTAGTTGCATAGCATAATGGGAATATACCTGTAGAACATTATATAACAGGAGGTGACGTAATATTAGGCTAAGAACTGCGTTAAAAGAGAAAATGCAACTATATCATGTTTGAAGCTTTTGTAATATTAATGTTGTTTTCTGTTTGTTTGTTTCGAGCTTAATTTTTTTTTTCAGCACTATATTCTATAGGCTAATGAGACCTCTCTTGCCACAAAGGCAAGAATTCTTCAAAAGGGATCAAAAATATAGAAGTATGGCAGACTTTACCTTTTACATCAGGTGTTTGTGAACCTTCACGATAATAAGATCTGATAAAGCCGAATTGTGACAAACGACGTCGTGGCAAGCAACACCAAAATCGAGTTGTGACAAACAACACCGTGGCAAACAACACCAAAATCGAGTTGTGGCAAACGACACCGTGACAAACAACACCAAAATCGAGTTGCGACAAACAACACTGTGGCAAACAACACAAAAATTGAGTTGTAACAAATGACACCGTGACAAAAACAAGCAACCAGGACCGGATCCAGGATTTTCTGAGGAGGGTGCACCAATAACTATCAGTACATTTGAATCAAATTTAAAATTTTTTAAATGCCTTTAGACATCTGTGATGTGTATGAGAAACTGACTTGAACTATTGTGTTTAGCAAAACCGCTTTCTTTTAAGCCCGAAACGGAAACATGACATGAAATTTTAGGAAAGTATTGCTATTTCCACTGCCAGTTTCTCACTTTAGATAGTGTATATTCAGAACGGAGGGGAGTGCACGTGCTCCGGTGCAGCCCCCCTGAATCCGGCCCTGTACGCAACCATAAAATTGAGGTAATTGAAAGAGGCCGGAAGATGAAGATAGGAAGAGGCGCGAAGTTAAACTAGAACGAAATTTTAAGAAAATGGTTTCGCCTGATTCGAACACGCGAACAGTCGTTCCAACATTGGGTGATATATGAAGTGAGTCTGTAACACTTTTTTTTAAAAAAAAGTTGTTATTTTTTCTTTGATTATAGAAAGCCATGAAAGATAGAAGAAGAACAGGAAAATTTTGTGTAGATCAAGATATGAGTTGAAGGGAAAATACGAAGTTTAGAGGGAAAAAGACACTGAATCATCCGGCTTCTCATCAATTTCTCCGTTTTAACAGTCTGGTGCGGGGGAGGAAGGGGGGAGAGAAGAATATCTCTGGATTCCCCTCTTATTCCTTTCTCTCTTTCTTTCTCCCAATCCACGCATGAATCTGGCAGCGGAAGGAACCAGTCATGTGAAAGTAACACACTGACGTCACATACACACACTCTCACGCACTCGACAGACACACACACCCAACGTCTGAGGGTGTGAGATAGGACAAAGATGATGGTGATGATGAGGGGTTTAGAAGGAAAGGAAAAGGGGAGAAACTACCCCTTAACTAACTAACACCCTCTCATTCTTTTAGGAACTTTTGCAGAACTTATTTCGTCCCCTTATATAGGAAAGACTTATTGCTTTGCACTTTTTTTTTTTTTTGAAGTTCCTAAGTTTATGTTTAGTATTTTGTGATGAGAAGATGATAATACAAATAAACGGTAAAATAGGAAAGAAAAGATAAAACTGATAAGAATGAAGGGATATGTGTAGAACAAGAAGGAAAAAAAGGATGCAGCGTCATTTGCGACAATAAAGAAAATTCCTATTCATGTGCGTCAGTTGCGATCATTGGTGGTTATCTCTAAAAATACTTAAGGTAGACACGTCATTTGCGATCATATGGAACTGTTCGATTCAATTCAATTCCATTCGATTCATTATGAATCCATTTCAGTTTGGTGCATTTTTTCCCACAGTAATAATTAAAACATAACTTTACAAGAAGTATTAAAATATCTTACTCAGGAAACATTCTTTTCTCGACCCATCATAATATGCAATGCATACCGTAGTGGTTTACTACTCTAGTGTAAACGTTCATTTTAATATAAATTTTGCAACCATGACTATTTCAAGGCAGTAGCGAATCTAGAATGTAAAAAACTAGAGGGGGGGGGAGGCAGCCACAAATTACACTATGATAGATGTATCATGAGTTTACCCAAGTCATTTTAATTTGAAATCCGTTTACGCACTTCGTTAGCAGTAACTAGGAATATCAAATGTTTTAAAAAATACCAATAGAGAATAAAGACGACGGTTATTGTCATAAATCTATTCATAAATGTATAGGCCTATAAATAATACTTCATAAATGTATATAAATAATACTTCAATTTTGCCACTCTAAAAGCTGGCGGGGGCCTGGGCTCTCCGGCCCCGGGCTAGATTTCCCACTGTTCCAGAGTAGTACGCTATGATGTATTACCTATATCTAGTGTGCTTTAAGTATAAGAAGAAAAAATAAAATTTTGTCTTTTAAATGCTACCATACGTGTTTAATGTAAAATCAAATTCAGCAAGGTTTACCCGTGTAGCTATTTGTATATATATATATATATATATATATATATATATATATATATATACAGTGGCGGATCCAAGGAGGGGCTATAGGGGCTATAGCTCCCATTGACATTCAGATATACAGTGGATAAAATAGACTTCAATCCTGCTTTACACTGGATAAAACGGCAAAATATGGTTGAGCCCCTCCCTTGATCATATCCTGGATTCGCCTATATATATCTATATCTATATCTATATCTATCTATCTATCTATCTATCTATCTATCTATCTATCTATATATATATATATATATATATATATATATATATATATATATATATATATATATATATATATATATATATATATATATATATATATACAGTGGACTCTTTTTAATTCGAAGTCCAAGGGGACAGGAAAAAACTTCGAATTATCCAACAATATTCATTTTCACATATATAACAACAAACAAACCAAAGTACTGTGCATTAAAAACATATTCATAAATGTGTAGACTTTACCTTTAAAGCAGCTTATTTGCGTGATCGAATACCGCAAACTAACAAACGACATTGACTCCACATAATTCAAACTTCGTGTACAACGGAAAATATATTTACGTACAACACTACAGCATACATTGAAAACCCAAAATATTCACAAACACCAGTAACAATTTGAATATTCTGTTCTCACTTTTAAGAAGTCGTAAACCTCATTTGCTTAAATTTGATTGTTTTTGTACGGTCAATAAATCTTGAATTTCATGTATTGCGTGGAATACAATATTAATAACGTTTGGTTGACTTTATCAATAATTCATCTTACATTTTCAACCAATTCTGAAACAAGATGAAATTGGCATACGTTCTCTATCTTTACTTCTTATCTAACTTACCTTCATCTTTATCAATACATTGATTTTCTATTTATATTTTGTATTACTCTTCCCTATGGCTGCATCTGGATAACTGAAAATACTTTAAAACTGTATTTCTCTGTTTACATCTGTCCAACATTAAAAATTTTCAACTGTACTAACTTCGAATTATCCAAATTCGAATTAACGAGACTCCACTGTATATATATAATTTCGTGACCATTAATGAGAAAAATATAAGATAAAATTTCCTTGTGTATAATACTATCAATAGAAAAAATATTTGAAACTCCAAATTAATGTATGTCATTTCTTAGGTTCGTGCGAGTGAAATGTCCACCGCAAGTGCGTCATTTTCAAAGAAAGAAATGATTTTTTTTTTTTTTTCAGTTTAACGTCCAACGATGATGCCCTTTAGGCTAAAGAAAACAATGATTAAGGCCAAGTGAATGATGATGGAAGAATTGGTGGAATAAACATGTGGGAGGAAATAAGAATACCCCGAGAAAAACCACAGACACGATATTATCCATCACAAAGTTATTTGGCCATGAATAGAACCAGAGTCCCCGCATCCCAAAGGTGAACGTTCTTCCATGGATCCACTGTGCTCTCCCTCAAAGAAAGAATAAAGAAATACCTGATTAATCAAAGTGGTCGATTATCTGAAACCACACTCTTTTACCATTCCTTAGCATTCACTGTAAAAAAGTAAAACACAATTTAAACATTTTTAGAACAGAGTTTGACTAGGGAATTGAACAAATAATGTTCAAGAAGTGTTCTTCGAGTGTGCAAAAAGGCATTAATTCTCAAAAACAGTGCGTGCAGTGTGACATTTTAAAAAAAAAACTTCTTCACGGCAAGCACTTCGAACACGAACTTATGACACGTTATCCAAACAGATCTGAGATATAGTTCAAAAACACAGAATGATGACCATATTTTACTCTATAATTACAGCAGAGATGGAGTGGGTCAAGTGGGTCAAGATTTGAGTGTGTTGTGGTCAATAGGACGTTGCCCACTCCGTCACACCACCCATTGACCAATCTGATCCACCAATCCTTCATGGCCCATTTTGACCTACCAACATACTCTGCTTAGTGCATTGTAGACAGCATCTTGTAAACACTGGTAAATTTGTGTACGTTTTACTTTCAAGATCTCCATTTTTCTTCCTTTTTAATTTGTTTCTATTCACTTACTTGAAATAAATATATCTAAGTGAAAAAAAAAAAACTTCAGGCACTTTTGAATATTGATATTTGTAATTGTAATAGTAGCAATAGTACTACTTCTACTTGACTTTCGAGATACAGTCGAATTTTACACTTCTTCTTCTTTTCCTTTACGTTTTCATACTTTACATACCTTGAGTTGAAACTTTCAAAAAGCAACTCCAATGACTCTTACTTTCTTGACCGGTGAGTACTACGGTCGATATGGCTGTGTAGAGAACTGGTACGCTCTGTCGGTCACGAACACGTTGATCTCGAGGTGTGTTTGAACAGGAGTCGAAAAACCAATCGACGGTCCCGACAGTGTTGTGGTCACTTCTAGCGTTACGGTGCGCCATTGGAGAGGCTTCCGGTAGAGATCTTGGGCTCTATCCCTATCCATCTGACTTTGTTGCGCAATTCTATACCACACACTACCCATGAAACCACGGAGATCCAGCAAGATCCTCAAAAGAAGTGACAAGAACCGGTCCAGAAGCACGGATTGTTTACTTGTGGGGGCGCGTATCTCCAGTAACCGACGGTCCCCTCTGGCAATATGAGTATAGGTAGAACGGGTAGACACATATATTATCAGAAAAAAAATCATAGAACTAGTGTGTTTTATAAGAAAAGAAAGAGTATAGGTGAAGTGCAAAATCAAATTTTTATGCTGTACCAATCATTTCTTAAATCGGAATTAAACTATTCGCTGAGCAAAACAACACAAACTATCCACTTGGCTTCATCATTTGGTTAATTGGTGAAACTGATACACATTAATATTGTAAACGTATTGTTTTGCTGAGAGCGTAGTTTGAATCGGATATAAGTCTGCATAAAAGCAATGCTTATACAATGGAAAATATTACGATAATTTCTCTGCCTAAAAAGTATAGTTTTACAAAGGAAGTGTACAAATATGGGTCATATTACGAAATTGGTATGTAAGAGGGTCCGAACCTTGTGGACTTCCCGCGTCGGTGTGCCTCTGCTTTCAGTTTTGATTGGCCTAGACACGTGAAACAAGACGCAAAATGTCAAGAATACAACAAGGCTTCAGAAAGTGTGTGACTTATAAACATTTAACAAATAATCGCCTCAGGAGAGGGGAGGAGGAAGGCAAATGGAAAATGGACCACATAAAGTGTGTGCCTTTATACGGATTGCTGTGATATTTATACCAAAGATACCTTATATCCAAAGATAATCTTGGCCGGAAAATCAACTTATTCATATTTTGTTTCATCCTCGTAACTTAAGTCGTTTCTGAGGTATGATCAATTTTTGATTTCCGAATTTTCAACAATAACTTCAAGATAACTTCAACATTCTTTCGAAGGACGTCATAAGAGATACACACATATCAGAAACTTACTGATCCCTTTCCAGCTCTAGAATTGCAGCACTAAAACTATTCGAATTGCCAGTGCACAGTTTAAACAAAAAGGTAACTGTAGTTAAACGACAGTTCGAGCGGCACTAGCGCTCTCACGCGGTTTCTCGAAGAGATACGATTATGAGAATTGTACTATCATGTAGAGCTATTCATGACGAGTCAGAAATTCAAACTCGAACATCTTTGACTTCTGACAGTATTCGTGCCGGTCAAAACACGTATGGCGTAACGCCGGTTGCATATCTTCCAACCATATCCGACTCATTTTACATTAAGTTGCACAGATAGTATTAAACCATGGTCAATATATATTATAGGTGGGTTGGTGCAGCTTAATATGATGGAAAATAGAAGGTGGTCACTCAAACATAAAGCAAAAATATTTGAATTTGAATTTTTTTTCGACGCGCTTTTCACTAGGAATTTGAAGGGCGAAATACATTGTTTCTAGTTTTCGGTAAGGCCCTTCAAGCAGAGTATATTCATATTTTGTTTCATACTCGTAACTTCAGTCATTTCCGAGGTAAGATCAATTTTTGATTTCTGAATATTCAACAATAACTTCAAGAATTCGAAGGCATTTGAAGTTTATTTTGTGGCCAAAAGTTATCTTTGAATATGAGGTAGGTTTTGGTACAAATATCACAGCAATCCGTGTAAGGCACTTTTCACTGCCTTATCGGCTACAACCTTTCGTTCTTGTTTCCTCCTGACCTGCCATGTGTTTTAGTAGGCTTAACATAAGCGAAAAAAGTTGGTCCTTCATAGGGGGGGGGGCTTTATTTTGAGCTTACAATACAACAAAAGACTAATTAACATAGGCAAGGGCGCCCATATTGTGGTTTCCAAGGGGGGAAGTATACGCGACATTTCAAATATAGGTTCAAATTTTGCTGTAACTAATGTAAAAATTCAATTGGGTTTTCGATATTCCGAAGTACAATTTCCTCTAGGGAGGTGCGAGTGCCCCACCTTGCCCCCCTAATGGGCGCCCTTGAACATAGGTAATTTTCGTACGTGTACAAGTCTGCTATGTCCAACCTGGAGATGTTAGTTTGGTGGACAATCTTCACAATGAATTGGAAGTTGATTTCAATATAACTTAATTATCAATATGACAACTTACGGTAGTTGATATCACTTTCCCATTATTTGAATAGTCTCCGCTCACTACTGAAGTTCTAGATCCTAACTGCTTCATTGAATTTGAATGGCTGTCAAAACAGAAGGTTACACGTCTATAAGTAGGTCGACGTTTACAACATTGGATGATTAATTTTATCGATAAGTTTTAATGAATTACTTGATTCCCCTTTATCCACAATTCATAACATTGATGATGAACTATTCGGAAACCAAAATTCAGCACAAATGCTAAAGTTTATTCAAGGAACGTTCAGTATCTCATGTAAACAAATACACGTGGTGATTGTTTGATTTTATTGGTTAGAGAGCCTTAGAACACCCATTCGGCAGAAGAAAATAGTCCTTGCTTATAAGGCTCATTACCAGAATTCCTTAGAATTAGACAACAGAAACAGCACTTTATCTAAGAACTAAATTGAATTAATGCAATAAAAGAGAATACGCATGCATTGAAAGTGGTTTTGACCCAACTTTAGCGCGAATCACAGTTAACAATATGGTCACATGCGGGGAATAAGGGTACAAGCACGACAGGGTACAAGCACGTGCTTCTCGAAAGAAGCGCTGACCGATAGCCAATCATCCGATGACTGGCGGAGTAATACAATTCTGCAATGTTTACATCAGGATCAGAAGGTTCGTTGAATGAACTTTAGTATTTAATATTTCATTAGGGTGACCAGACTCTGACAAGCGAAAACTAGGACACAGATATAATAGTATTTGATAGTTTTACTGCTTCGGCAATACGCATGGCCTTATTTCATTTAACGTTACCCTTAAGTTAATCATTCATTTTTGTTAATAGGAAAAGTACTGAACAAAAGTATTGAACAAATTCAACACAACTCCAAATGCTTTCATGAATGACCTTAATTTTTTATGAACGTACAGTAAAACTTCATGTTGGGATAAAGATTATTTTTTAAATCGATCTTCGGAACGTGGTATTATTTTAACGAATGAGAGAAAATTTAGACCGGCACGAGGGAACTTCTAGTACGTAGGGAACCAATACTTGTAACTTGGTTAGCATCACTGTCGTAGGTTGAAAAAGAAACCTTTCCTATACATTACCAGTATCTCAACAAGCCCTTCTCAGTAAAAACAATGTATTGGAAGCAAAATAATCGTTTGTTGATTTTTCTCCTTCCCTAATCTTCTGTCATTAAAAGAGTACCTGTGATTCAAAATAATGTGAATAAAGAATGCAATATTAAAAGATTGCAAATAAGTTAACTCAGAACATTTTGCTGGACATTTTTAAAAAGAAGGACAATTCTTGGCGTCCTCGCAACACGCAGGACAGTTCCTTGAGAAACAGTATGTACTGCAGTGCGAAAATCAGTATATGTGGTCACCCTAATTTCATACACTTACTAATAAGTTTCTCAAGATCTATGATAGTGCAGAGTATGGTCTAGATCAGATTTGTTTCATAAATCACGTACGCATTGCAAGAGGGGGAATTTGAAAGAACTTTACCTATGATGCAATACGATTATAGGGGGTAAGCGATGCAACAGTGTTCTACGAGGGACTGTCCTCCTCTAAGTCAGAAACGTCATTTCAGATTTCGCCACGAGGGGGCAAGATTGTCCATAGGGAATAGGAATTTCACTTTCTCATTAGTATATTAGTATATAATTTATTTAAAAGCATGTTTTTCTTAAACTGAGGGTAATTGGTTTTTCTTTGCCCTAACAAAATGACGCTCCTCATCTAGTTCCATCTATGCGCGTATCATCTACACAATAATTGTGATTGATTTTATAAAAAGGAAATACGAAATAAATTAAAAAACACTATAAAAGCAGTTAAGAAACATATCAGTCTACGTTATCCTCGAATGTTATACAACCTCGCTTAACAAGTTGTAGACAGAAATCGAAAAATCCTTATTTTGATTTGACTTTGAGCTTAACGTCCCTTGAAGCAGCAAGACTACGAGACGTGAACCTACAGCTTAATATAGAACCAGAACCACATAAGCTACAGTTGAGAATCGAACCGGGGTCACCCACGCCAAAGACACGTACGCTAACCGCTTAGCCACTAATAAGCTCGAAGGCCTGATATAATATTTATAACTTTTTAATGTATAAGTTATAAGAAATGGTTATTTACAGATAAATGCATTATAGCTTGGTTATAGAAATATTATACTATATTTATTTTGATTAATTCTGAAATTATTACTATTTCGTTTCCGCATTACCAGTTTTTGGTATACCAAAGAGTACACAACCAGTTACAATCAGAAACAATTAAAACCACCAAAAACTTATTCACCCTACGTTATTAAGCATACATATAGTGCATTTCTTTAATATTTGAAGATCCTAAACATTTTCTACGTATCCTCAAAAAAATAAGAACTCAAAACAGTCAATTCTGTTACTTAAGAAACCATGTTATAAATAAAGCTATTGTCCATAAATTAATCCTAAGTTTCTAGCACCGGAATTTCTTGAATATGAAATACCCACGAAATTCTGAATCTTATTTTTGGTGAAGATGTCTCTTGCCCCATCTTGCGAGACTCAAAACGCAAGTTTTTCGACCAGATACCTCGTTTGTTGCGACTGGTGCTGCGATCTAGTAGGTTTTCGTTGAACTACCCGCAATCTAAAGGGCAACGCACAGATATCTAAAGCGCAGAAGCGTTGTGTCGTACCTCTTTAAAAATTTCCAATACAACGTAAACTCTATTTCAAAATTAATATTTAAAGTAATTTTGTGAGTGGATATTTAGAACAAAACAAATATTTCTATAGCAGAATTTAAATATGTGAGTATTTTTTTTAAAAATGTTTTATAACTCGCATCGGTCAAATAATGTATGGACCTATACAAAAAAAAAAAAAAAAAAAAAAAGATTTCCTACGGCTATGCCCTTTAGGCTAAAGGAGACAAATGGGCAATGAAAATGTAAGAATATATTTTTTTTAAATGATGGAATGACAATTGGAAGATAATCGGAGAACAGGCACGTAGCCAGGATTTCGTGAGGGGGGAGGGGTCCGAGACATGAAATACTGTGGTCATCACACAAGGGGCTCGATCATTCTAAACTATTTTACTGGAACATATATTGGTTCGTTTAACCAGGATTTCGTAACGGGAGGGGGGGGGGGGCGTGACATGAAATTCTGGAGGATCAGGAGCTCTATCAATCTAAACTACGTTACTATCAACATATATTGGTTTGTTAGGACAATAAAATGAGGATATGTTGGTAAGTATTTTAATAACAAACTATGAAGAAATCTCGAGTAAAATAATTAAAAAACTGTGTTGAAAAAGATTTTACAATATTTACGTTCTTCCTCTGTTCATTCAAATATAACAATTTTCCTTTCAATATGATCTCAACTATTATAAAAATTAGGGGGTCTACATATTCACTATTATAAAACGTACATACTCAATAATGTCATAAAAAATATTACAATATCTGCGTTCCTCTCTCTGTTGAATCAAATGTTAACAGAACTATCTTTCCACATATTTTTTTGTTTTTATTATTCCATCAACTACTGTCTGTTCCAAATGATAGGTTAAAGGAGCAGTAGAAAGTTGTTTTTGAAATAACATATTTGATACTGGAAGGATGCGATGACGAAAATTATGCTAGAAAATGTTCACCGTGTTACACAACGGCACAATGCTTTTGGAAGCTTGAAATCTCAATGACTAGTAGCAGAAATTCTGAGAATTCCGTAACCTTTCTAGAAATTTCAAATTCCTTGACTCTTTCAGGATATCTCGCTCACCTCGCAACCATGTATTGCAAGTAATACAAATCTCCTCATAAAAAAGAGTAACCAAAAGCTTCCTGTAGTTTTTATTTTTAACGCTGATCCTTCTTTTTCTCATTTCATTTTGTTTCATCCTTCCCTATTTTTTTTATTTCTGTTCTCGAAGGGGGGGGGGGTCCAGACCCTCTGGACCCCCCTTGGCTACGTGTTTGCGAAGAATACGCGAAAATCCACGGACAGATGTCCACCACCAACTCACATTGGTTGTAATCGAACCAAGGACCCTTTACAAGAGAGAGTACAATAAAGTGGTTTATATTTTATTCATTTGTTTATTACACTTCCAAGCTATGTTATGAAGAAGTATGGAAAGTCTTTTAATAGGGGCCATGTTTGGCTGCAGTGGCGTATGCGCCAATGATTCAAAGGGATCTTGTCACTTTTAAATTACGACTTTTATTCTGATGACCCGGGTCTGAGTCTCGCTTTTAATATCCAGTCTGATCTGTTGATCCGAACAGATCCGGCGACCGGAAATCTGCTGAAATATCAACCCTGCAGCATTACTGCAGAAGTTTCGCGAATATTTTATAAGTTTGATTTCCGGTGTGATCGTTTATTAATCATAGTCCATGTTTTGGCTGTTTCATGTATAATTTCATGTCTACTCGTCTTTTCGTTACTGAAAAACAATAGAGTAATTCTTAACACATACCGGCAGTGGCTTATTTAAGGGGGGACTTCTGGGTTTAAACCCTCCCTAAAATTAGATTTACTATTTTAAAGTAAATGAAATATCTTGCAGAATTTTTCACATTTTAAGGAGTAAAGTTAGCAAAAGCCCCTCCCGAAACAAAATCGTAAATACGCCACTGCATAACAATATTGCACAAAAGATTTTAAAAAAACACTCATCTCATGGGCATCTTTCATATTCTACACGGGGGCACGGCAGCTCAATAGTAAAGCGCTTACCTCTGGTGCATGGGGTCTCTAGTTCAATCCCCGACCAAGTAAAGTTGTGGTGGATAACATCGTGTCCATGGGTTTTCTCCCTCCCACATTTCCATTCCACTAATTCTTCCATAATCATTTACTTGCTTTAATCATCCGTCTCCCTTAGCCTAAAGAGCATAAAACGTAGGACTTTCAACAGAAAGATTTCATTGCATATTCTACACGACAAGATTTACAGGGTCGCTTAATTAAACTTTGACGACCCCTCATTGACACGTAGCTTTCTTTTCTCTGCTTGTTATGCACTTAGGGATGCATGCGAGACGAGACGAGACGAGAAATGGAAAGGTCTCGTCTCGTCTCGCAGCATCAAATGTTGGTCTCGTCTCGCGTCTCGTCTCGTCTCGCAAATGTGAAGTCTCGTCTCGCGTCTCGCATAAAATTTTGAGTCTCGTCTCGCGTCTCGCGCGAGACTTTCTCGCATGGTCTCGCAGTCTCGCATATATTCTGGGTCAAAATTTTGCAATGTGTTATTCTATAGCTGTTAATGAATGATGATGTGATATTCTGTCCGAAAGCAGGTATTTGACCTAAAAGTCCCTTGCCAAGGTAAATCCATGGTGGTTTGCCATTGCTTTCCATGGGATGAATGTTCATAACATCCTAAGGAGACGGAACCTAGAGTTCAGCATGGTATCCGAATTTGTGTCCTCTCCGCTCCAAATTAAAAGAAATGTTGTGCTGGAATTTGATTGCTGGACCATTAATTTTCGTCAAATTAATAGCATAATTTACAGCAAAACCAACAAAATGGTTACTGGATCCAACATTGTTTTCCAGCTTAGAGGTCTCCAGCAATATTTTCCAGTATGCCATTCGGGCACATTTTTGCCCCGAAAGAAAGTCGCTAATGTAATTAGGATATAAAGAATATAACGTTTCCGTATATGTTTTTCTGAACTCATTGAACGAAACCCGGATCCTTTTACTATATCTATATGTTTTTTTTAAGTTAGCTAGCTATGGTGTAGCTAGCACCCATTGCGAGGGCTACACCCTCTATTTGGGAAAGAGATTTAACATATTTGTGGCGGAAAAAATATTTTCTGTTGGGCAAAGAGACATTTATGAACTGTATTAAACCGCCATAAGTTTTATTTATTTATTTATTTTATTATACTTGAGGAGGTTCTGTTAGTGACAAGCGGGTTTACTGTGCACGATATGAAGGTGAGATATGGGCCGGTACGTGTGATGTGCTGAGGATACTGATGATGTTATAGTCCGGATGATTTGGAGGTACGGTATATTTATATAATGCGAAAAGCAGTGAGAGAGGTGTAGACGTGTGGTGATGGCTGTGAGTGTAGGGAGCGTCGCTGTAAACGGTTTCAAAAAATAAAGCGTGTTCACTGTCATACCGTTGAGTTATATATTTAATACGAAGATCTTCAATATGATAAAGTAGGTGAGGAAATGTGATGCGGTCGTACAATTCACGGGTTGGACTTGGTAATTTAATGCAGTAGGCTAGGCGGAGAGCATGTCGTTCCATTATTAACAGCTTTTCGTAATGTTTTGCGCTTGCTGATATCCAGGAGGTAAAACCATATGTAAGTACGGGACGGAGGAAGACCTTGTAGGTGTTGATGAGCGTAGAAGAATGGAGACCCCACGTTGTACCTATGAGACATTTAAGTAAATTTAATCTATTTTTGGCTTTGCTTACAACGGTAGTGAGGTGTGGACGCCATGTAAGATGATGATCAAATGTTATACCCAAGTATTTCACTGTCTTTGAGTGCTGTATGGCAGCATCATTGACGGTAAGGGCAAGACGAGCTGGGTTTCGATGAACTCGTGATCGACGTTTCGGTGGAATAAAGACTATAGCCTGAGTTTTGGTAGCGTTTATTGTTAAGCGCCACGTCCGACACCAATCGCTAAACCGACGGATAGCTTCATTCATCGCAGTATTTATTTGGGAGATAGTCTTTGTTAACGCCAGGAAAGCCGTGTCATCGGCGTACTGAAATGTATGAATATTTTGCGGTAAGGACGGCATGTCAGCAACATAAAGCAGATACAGCAGTGGGGACAAGGCAGAGCCTTGCGGAACGCCGCTATGAAGGAAAACAGGATAAGAGACACTGCCATTGATGTAAATGTAAGCCAGGCGGTTTGAAAGAAAATTAAAAATGAAGCGGATATACGTGATTGAAAGACGGAAAGACAGAAGCTTGAATAAAAGTCCCAGGTGCCATACTTTATCAAATGCCTTTTCGAGATCGAATAAAACTAAACAGGCAGGCTTGGAAGAATTGTAATGATTAGTGATCATGTTGGTGAGGCGAAGTAACTGATCGTTAATACTATATCCTGGTCGGAAACCAGCTTGATGTAAAGGTAGCAAATTTTTCGCTGTTAAGTGAGTGTGAAGTCTTTTGACAAGGATGCGTTCCAATATTTTGCTGAAAGTCGGAGTTAATTGTATGGGCCTGTAAGATGATACGGAATTTAGTGGTTTGTGTGGCTTAGCAAACATGAGTGTTTTGGAAGTCTTCCACTGAGGGGGAAGATAACCTGTGCGGAGAATAAACGTAAATATAGTTGCTAAAAGGTGTAGTAAGGCGAGAGGCGCTTCTTTGACATGACGATAAGTGATTGAGTCCAGACCAGGGGCAGTATTGCGTTTGCGAGCCGTGACGGAGTTTATATCTGTTACAGTGATAGGCGTAGTAAGAGGATGTTCGGGTAAAACATGAGATGTGCTGGGTTGAAGTTCTGGTGAATTTATGTTAAAGGTATGTGTGGGATGCCTGCGAGGAATGGCTGCTTCAGACGGAGTGAAAATAGATTGTAGATAGGTTGCGAAGGCGTCTGCTTTTTCTTTATCTGTGTGAAGAGGATTTTCATTCTCTAGAAGAGGATAGGTAGTGTGGGTCTTGCGACCAGTGAGCATGTTGAAACGGTTCCAGTATCTGGATGGGTGTGCATCGTCTGCCAAATTATTGCAAGCTTTTATCTATTGACGTAGTTTATATGCTTTAACATAATTGTGAACTGTGCGTTGAAATTGACGATGTAAGTGCAATGACTCTAGATTTCCTGTACGTTTGTAATCTTTGTAGAGCGATCGTGAACGTCTCATAAGTGGTAAATAATGGGGTGGGAGCGTTGGGTGATAACTATGGGATGTACTAGTCGGTATAAAACGGCTGGTAGCGTCATGGAGTGCTGTAGTTATTCTATCCAAAGAGTTATGAAGATCTTCCTCCGTTTCTGATAAAGTTGAGTTTGCAAAAATGCTACTGAGGTAATTTCGATATCCTGGCCAGTCGGCTTTGTCGAAGCGCAACGTGGTACGAGTGACAGGAGGTAAGTGGGGTGCTGGACGGTGTGAAGAAGTGAGTGATAATTTAACGGGAACATGATCACTACCAAGCGGATCGAGTACTGTGAGAGTACACCGTGCAGAGATACTGGCTGAAGTAATGACAACGTCTGGAGTGGTATCCGAGATCGGTCGGGTAGAATGAGGCAGGGTATGGAATGTGCCGGATGTTTCGGTTGCAATGAAATCTATAAATTCTTCCTTTTGGCGGGCTGTTCGACTGTGAAAATTTATGTCTGCCATAATGATGTAGGTGCGGAACGTGTCTGAGATATACTGAAAAAAATTTAGAGGTATGGCATGACCAGGGCGGATGTAAATGGTAGCCAAAGTGACATATATATCGTTGTAGTATAGAGTGGTAATGATGTATTCCGGTATGTTTGGTATTGACAGTAAATGTTGGCGATAGGCGATTGATGGAGAAAACCCAAGGGCGACTCCGCCATTTGCACGGCACATGGGTATGGTTGTGTCATGTCTGAGCAGTGTGTATCGTGAAAATTTGCAGCTTTGTTTAGGCTTCAGATGGGTTTCGTTAAGGAGAAATGCATTGACTTGTTCTTCTAGTAGCAGTTGTTCAAACAGTGGTTTATGTGATTGAAGAGACCGGATATTCAGAAACAGAAATATTAAAGCCATAATGGTCGGTATACAGTAAGTGAGGTGTTTAAGAGCTAGGTGGAACCGCAGTAGCATGGAAATAAGCATACGGACCTGAATATGTAGCATTTAATGTGACGTTAAGAGTTGCCTGAGCTGCAAGTTGGATTTGTTGGAGTACATATTGTCTTTGAAATGGATGAATGTTTTGCAGACCTACGGTGAAAAATGCAAGAAGTTGTTCGATCGTGATAGGTTGATATACTGAAGTGATAGGCGGAGATTCAGATTTAGTTTCGGGCGTTCTGATAGGCACCACAAGTTCAGGTTTAGTCACGTCCACTGGTGGCCTGGCTTTGCATTTGTAACTGAACGTTGGGTGTTGTTCAGGACATGTGGTACATTTAGGCGGTTGTTGGGTATTTGGACAGACCTTAGTGAAGTGAGACCCAGAGCAAAAGCCACACGTTGGTTGATTGGGACATTTTGATGTTGGATGCGAATTATATTTTTGACACTTTTCGCATCGGAGCGGGAGAGGTTGTGGAGTGCGAGATGCCTCGACCCGGTGTCGACGTTTGAAGATAAATGCCCCTGAAGTTAGAAGTTCATCGATAGTTTCTTGGTGTGAAGTAAGAACACGCATCATATATGTCGGGCCCATATTGTTCTTAATGCGGATGCATTTCGTAATGACATGGCCTTCCTGTTTGAGCTCATCGGCAACTTCTTCGTCTGTGATCGACGGGTCCACACCACGTATAACTACAGACAAGGTAGGCGATTTTCGTGGTGGTGGTGGCTGTTTGGCTCTTTTGTCGGTTAATCGGTCATAGTGGCTGTTTTGCCAAAGACTTCATAGCTGCAGCGGTTCAGAATTTTATAGGCCAGTTTCTCATCTGTGGATTTTATGATGATGCCATTGCGAGTAGGTATTAGTTCAGAAATTGACGAACGAGGTACGTACTTACAGAATTGCTGGAGCAGAATTTTGAGATTGGCGAATTTAGGATCAAACTGTTGAAGGAGAAAGTTGTATACTGGCGGACGTTGCGGTGTTTGTAATGGGGGGAATTGCCGGTCGTCTCCTAGATCTATCTGAAGTTCAGATTCAGAATCGCTAATGGTGTGTGCTTTCTTTGATGGCTGGGACAGAGTTTGTCGTGAAACAGCTGGCGAACGTGAGCGAGATCGGGATCCAGATGGAGATCGACTAGTGCCTTGAGCACGTTTGTGGCTTTCCCTGCGTTGTCTGTCAAGAGCAGCAGCGTCAGCTGGACCTGGGATGATCTGTGGTAATCCGCAATGCTGATATGAGGGTTGTGTTGGAGAAGCCATGGTACTGTGTTAGGAAAACACAAAAGGAATTCGTTAGCCGATAGATATGCCAAGGTCGTCAACTGTGTACAGGTATCTCAGCCTCCGAAGAGGAGAGTATCAAATAAATCGAGAAGCCAAAAACAATAGCAAGGGTCGTCAACTATTAGGATCAATTTAGTTTGTTTGCCTCCGTGGAGGCTTATAATCAATTCGACGGTTGTTTCCTTGGACCTCAAGAAGGCAAGTAATCCAACCGTATACAGAAGATCGCGATTAAAATTCAAACAATGGGGATGGAATACCTAAGTGACTTGGTTATTTTTCTCCGCCAGCTACGGATACCCTATTTTTTACCTGGTTAGTGATTCCAGGTGGCCAGTTCGTCTATATCTATATGTAAATTTCTTCGTCTTTATTTAACCGGATTTCAACCATGTCTTTGCCTGCTTCTAGTCCGAGGAATGCTCTAACGTCACAATATCCAAAATTTACATGGATTGTTCCCTTAGAATAGGTTTGAACTTTCTTTTCAGAAAGTTTAAACTCTCTAACATTAAATTTGTGGAAGCAGCAGAGAAAATATAAAAATACGTTACTTGTGTAGGAGAATAGTGCTACCATCTATTGTCGCCTATCTCCCTTTACACCAACCACCGAGGAATAACATTACTTGTGTCAACGGACTTGTGGATAACGCAATATGTTAACAATTGCGAGAATCCAAATATCCAACAAATTATACTTGATACGAAAAAAGCTGGGGGCCGCGGTGGCTCAGTGGTAGAGCGTTCACCTCTGGTGCTTGGGGTCCTGTGTTCGATCCCAACCCCCGCCAAGTGAACTTTGTGGTGGACAAACACCGTGTGCATGGGTTTCCTCGGGGTTCTCCCGTTTCGTCTCACTTTCTTCATTCCACTATTTCAATCATTACTCATCATCACCGTCTCCTTTAGCCTAACCGGCATAAACGCGGTTCGTAAAACTCAAAGATTTCATTTCATTTTATTTACCAAAAAAGGTTTCTGGATCAATTTTCAGATCATACAGTTGAACTAACTGTAGTGTTGCCAGAATTCGCATTTTATCAACTTTCCCTTTCAACTTATATAGTGTTGCCAGATCTAGAAAATAAATTTACTGACAGATATAGGGCCATTCCTACCATCTCCCACCAAACCTATAGGGCCATCCTACCAAACCAGTGTTTGAATTAAACTTCCGAACTAGAGGGGGGTGTTTTTGATAAATATATGGAAAGAAAATACTTATTTCATGTAAAAATATCATGTTATTTCTGCGAGCCGGGTCGGGGATAAACTTTGACGAAAGGGGATTTCCCCGCCATCCCCCATCATTAATCGCTAGTAGTAATGTGAAAAAGTAAGAAACAACAGAAATATCACATTTCGAAGCAATAGGGTGTCTTATTCGCTTTTCAGACCAAAAACAGAAGTTGATGTATTCGTGCGCGCCCGCGTGTGTGTGTTTGTGTCGCAAAATAAAGTCCTAAATCGATGCTGTAATAAATTTCCAATTTACAAAGTTTTTCTTTTTTAATGATGTTTAGAAATTAAAGGAGGCTTTAATTCTGAAAATTAACCTTGAATAATAATAAATCTCATAAAATGTATATTGCCCCAATCACTTTTTTGTTCCTGGAGGCATTAAGGCTCAACCTAGAAAAGACAATAAGTATAAAATCACTAAATATGCAATTAAATGTAATTCATAAATGTTGCGAGACTGCGAGAAGTCTCGCGAGATTTCTCGTGCGAGACCTAACCGAATCTCGTCTCGCGTCTCGTCTCGCATGGATTAGTCTCGTCTCGCGTCTCGCATAAAATTTTCTGTCTCGTCTCGTGTCTCGTCTCGCAAATGCGAGACGAGACGCGAGACGAGACGAGACTTCTCGCGTCTCGCGTGCATCCCTATATGCACTTATACTCTGAGATAGACTTTGTGGTTATCTTTCAGTGCAATAGTTTGACACACATTTACGCGACAACAAACGAGAAAGGAGAAAATTTAATTGGTTGATTGTATCAGGATTTAGCGTTCCGTTCAGCACCGAGGCTGTGGACTCACAGCTTAGTGTGGAAAAAAAAAAACATGAGGCTCCGTCGGAAACCGAACTTGGGACTCCCACGCCAATAATGCGTATGATAATCATATAGCCACGAAGAAACTAAAGAAAATTATAAATTTACTGAGAAGAAGGAAGGATAGAATCCTGTATGTAAGAATTAGCAGCTTCATAATATTCGCCATATGTGTGACGATGTTTCAGTGCCTCCGGGTAGAGGTCTACACGGGCTCGGGTCTAGAGAGCATACATCACTTCGGGTCCGGGCTGAACTCGGGCCGTAAATTTTTAAGTATACAACCATATTTCTCGGGCCTTTTCGGGCCTAACTTTGTAAATATACTGTACAACGATATATACTACACCGTTCTTTTTGGAGAACTTTTAAAGCACAACTGCAATATTAAATCTCTATTTGCTGTAAATAAAAATGCAATTTTGCGTTAATTATTAAGTTTCTGTAATTCGGGCTTATTTCGGCCTCATTTGATTATCACCTGAGCTCGGGCCAGGCTCGGGCCTAAATGCTAAAACATAATTCGGACTCGAGTCGGGCCGGGCCCGGGTTCAAAATTCCGGCCCGTGCTGACCTCTACCTCCGGGACACACCAGCTCTACCTTGATCACCTTGATTCATGGGTCTGTCTGGGTTAGTGAGTCTGGTAAGTCATGGGACTGATTGCTTATGGGTCGTGGGTAACGAACTTTCATGGGTCAGCCCATTCCATCATTGGTACACTGAATTACATCAAGGAGGGCTTCAAGTTTTAGAGTTCATATTATTTCATTATTTTGTTCTACATGATTATAATATGACAAATGTTTACTTATATTTTATAATTTGTTCAAGTGTGGTGGTGTTAAAACCTAGAAATTTCCCTTGCATACGCTATTCTGCGTCCGTCTGTCGACACGTAGTGGAGCAAAACAGTAAGAAATAGCGGGAAGTAGTTTCTTGGAATCGATTTAGTGTCCGAAGAATAGGTACTAATTCCTCCCTAACTCTCGACTCAAATGGGAAGTGGTCAAGGGCGCCCATGTTGTGGTTTCCAAGGGGGGTACAAGTATAAGCGACATTTCAAATGTAGTCACAAATTTTGCGGTAACTATTCTAAAATATCTATTGGGTTTTCGATCTTCCGAAGCACAATTTCCTCTAAAGTGGGGGCAAGCGCCCCACCTTGCCCCCCTGATGGGCGCCCTTGGAAGTGGTAGAAATTAACCATTTCTGGTTTTAACGTTGATCGTCACAGAGCAGAAATGATAATAGATAGCAAGTTCTTTCCTGCGAGCGATTAAGCATTCCAAGAAGAGGTTTATCTCCACAATAATCACTCTACTTAAACCGAAAGTCTGGTTTGAATGTTAATTTTAATATACAGAGTGGCCCAAAAGTAGATATACAGTCCTGTACTGACCAGCTCATTACATTTTACATCATTTCTTATTATTATCCGTCAGGTAGACTTAGTTTCTTTATTACTTGTTCTTAATATGTTTTACTTACATCTTAAGCTCGGAAGAGTCGAAGCAAATAAACCCATAAACTAGAATGTTGTACTTGTTCAATGCATGTGTGTATACCTACTTTTGGGCCACCCTGTAGAACAAGTGAGTTTCGTTTCTGAGTGTGAAACTATTATAGACTTTCAAACTATGGGAATACAATACTCAAACTTGAAGTAGTAAATCTATAACTACTGGTTGCATTACATTAATAAGATCAAAGATATAACCTGTTTCTCAGACGCTAAGTCTAAAGTCACTGCTCCCATTGCCGTACTGTTTTTTTTTTTTCCTGCTGTGATAAACCGGAAGTTTGAAACCAGAAATCGTTAATTTGAATTATTTCTGTTTCGAAAAATGATTAAGGGAGAAGATAGAACCTATACTATTCTTTGGTAAGAATTGCATCTCGATATCTCTTACCGTTTTTGTTCTACGGAAATCAGTACTGAAACTGGAACTAATAGTAAATTTGAACCACTTCCGGTACTGATAGAGTATTGCGGGTTTGTGATGGTGTGTTTTCTTGACCCCTCTCAATCGATTGCAGGAATCCGCTTATCGCTATATGCTACCATTTCTGTTCTACGACGATAAATATTGAAACCGGAAATGGTTAATTTGAACCACTTTCGTTTTGAATAAAGAGTTAATGCTGGAGATGGAACCTATTCTTCAGAATCTGAATCAATTGCAGAAAACAATATCTCGCCACCTCTTACTCTATTTGCTCTCTGGAAAACGGTTTTGAATCCGGTAGGAATGTTAAATTTCAAATACTTCCGGTTTTTATAGAGTGTTTGGAATGTTCAAGGTTTCTTTGCATTGAGACGCTGAATTGTTGGTAAAAGCAGCTTCTCGCTATCTGTTACCGTTTTTGTTCTATGGCAATAATAGTAGAAACCGGAAACGAGTAATTTGAACCACTTCCGTTTGTAATAGACAGTTAAAGTAGAAAATGAAACCTATTCTTGGGACGCTGAGTTGATTTAAAAAAAAACTGCATTTCGATATATCTATCTTACCACTTTTGCTACGTGGAAATCGGTATTGATATTCAAATTTAGGTAATGTTAAATTTGAAGCACTTCTGTTTTATTAGAGTGTTCGGGATAACCATGGTTTCTTTGTCTTGAGACGCTGAGTCGTTTGTTTAAAAAAAAATACAGCTTCTAGCTACCTGATATCGTTTTTGATCTATGGCGATAAACGTTGAAACCGGAAAACGTTAATTCAAACCACTTCTGGTTCGAATGTCTAGTTCATAGTGGATTGGTATGTCTTATTGAGAACCAAAAAGACACCTATCTAAAGGGCAAACGTCGTGTTCTCGAAGAGAAATTTATCACAAATATATGAGATCAAACGAGATTCCTTCTACAATGAAGGAAACACTGTAAGCTGTTTTCTTCTAAAAATAGCTCACTTTGGTAATAAATTATGATTATAGATCTAACTCATTTGGCAATGCAATTTTTCGTTTGCATAGCAATTCTATGATTTTGTCTACCAAACTACTACGCGATACTGCTTTAAAAAATTGCTGATATATACAGGGTGTCTCAAAAGTCCCCTGATAGAGAGTAACTCTGTTATTATTAGAATTACAACAAAATGTAATAGGGAAAAACCTCTCCAAATATGATGTTTTTAATCTAAAGTGAATTGACCGAGCCGTTTGGGCTGTACACTCTTTATGCGCCCAATGTTAAATGAAAATACAACGTTGTCATTTACCTGGACCCACAACATAAGTGAATAGAGTTACAATTTAAAATGGAGGTTTGCCATCGAGATGTTAGCGTAAAAGATAGTAACTTCATTCACTTATGTTGTGAGTCCCGGTAAATGGCAACGTTGCATTTTCATTTAATATTGGGCGCGTAAAGAGTGTACAGCTCAAACGGCTAGTCCGATTAAAAAAAAAAAATCTTTCACTTCAGATTGAAAACGTCATATTCGGAACGGTTCCTCCTCTTACATTTTGTTGTAACTCTGATAATAACAGAGTTTACCCATATCAGGGGACTTTTGAGACACCCTATATATATACACAGTGTTTTATTTCAAAAATAAAGAAGCCGCTACGCTGGATATCAGGTTCGTGATGGTAAAAAAGTTGCATAGCTTTCAGGGTATTATTATTATTATTATTATTATTATTATTATTATTATTATTATTATTATTATTATTATTATTATTATTATTAATAATAATAATAATAATAATAATAATATATCCATAGTATATCTCTGCAGTCTTACAACTAAAATCTCTTACGTAGATATATGAAGATGCTTTTAAAATGTTTGATTCTTACATCTTAATTTTATAATACAATAAATAAACGTAGCCTAATGATAAATATTTTTTAGTGATTTCTTTCTTGCCTTTTTCTCTTTCTGTAAACGGGCGAAAGTAAGCTGCCATTGTTTGTTTTCCAAAGTCCCACAAATACTGAATTTCACTAACAACACACATACACTACACTGCTTACGTAATGTTCTTCAGAATACTAAGAATGCTACCAAAATAATCTACAAACCTCTACTAAATTAATCGATAAACTTTGCGAAAAACAATCTAGAGGACGTTTTCACTTAATCCTCTTCCGATTAATGAATAAAACAATTAATTGGATTAAAACCTGAACTGAGTAACAATTTTTCTGCGGAGAAAGAAAGAAAGAACAGAGGTGGAGTCCCAACAAAATGTTTGTACTGGCTTTCAGTTTAGTTCAGTTCAGAAGAGAAAATATGGTTCTCATTTTTAAAAAAGTGTCGGTACGCCATACCGTTGCATACCGCCAGAAAAATCGCTATAATATACCTAGGTATATAACACGTTCTGATGCAATTCTTTCTGAAGTTTGCTGATTCCTAATGGGCAATTGTATCATCCGTACTTTTCCCCTTCGGCACCGCACCCTCTACGAATGTTGGTTTAGTTTCAGAGGGTGAATCAGTTGACGGTGTTTGTTAGAAAAAAATAGGGGGGGGGGGAATGGGGTCAAAGTGGGGAAAGGAAGTTCTTTAAAAATCATTGTCCAACGCCTCAATCATTCCGCACGTACGATTCCATTTTCAATATGATTAAAGCTCTCTTTTTTTGTTTTCTTTATGCTGTCTATGTTCCAAGCCAGTTTCGATAACTCCTTTCTTCCCCTCTTTCGTTTTTCTTTTTTCTATTTATCAGCAACTCGGTCCCCACAAAACATGCACAAGAAGGCTGACTTTTGTCACACTTTTTTAATGTCTTCTATGCACCTCATTATTTATTCAAATACACGTAGATAGAAACCTTCCGTAAAATTTCCGGAAAATGTTACTTCTACACTACTGTTGTGAGAATTACAATATCAAGAATGTATGACAGGACTACATCCAACTCACAGGGTTTGTACTGCAGGATATCACGTGCGAACAACTATAATTTCAGAAGGATGGCGCGTCCGTGGGGAATAGCAGTGTTCTTGGTTCACTAACAGACAAACTATGGCCGATGGGCCAGACTGAGCCCTGGGAAAGGTTCTTTTCAATCCACAACATGATTCCTAATCTAACGAATTTAACTTCACTTCTAAGAATCAGTGGGTCAGTGGTAAAGCCATCACCTCTGATGCGTGGAACCCCTGGTTCGACTCCAGCTCGCCCAAGTGAACTTTGTGGTGGACAAACACCGTGTTAGTGGGTTTTCTCTCATTCTCCTGTTTCCTACCACTTTCTTCATTCCACCATTTTCATTCATTTCTTATTATCACCGTCTCCTTTAGCTTAGCCACAGGGGCGTCAATTAGGGAGGGCAGGAGGGGGCAATTGCACCCCCAAGACTTCGAGGAAAACATATACCGGTACTTTAAACGGTTGTATACTAATATACTAGTACAAAACGTGAAAGTCTTATGTCGGTGGTGCTCTTGCCCCCCCTCAAACAAAGTCTGAAATGACGCCCCTGCTTAGCCAGCTTAATTGTGGAACATAAAAATGAAAGATTTCATTTCCTTTCATTTCATTTCTAAAAATCAGCGCATCTTAGTTCAAATCCGATTAGGAAAAACTTTTGGAAATACATTCAAAATTTCATTCATCGCGTTACCCTTCATAATTTTTCAGTCATTAATACTGCTTATTATTTCAAGAATTTTGTGAAGTGTACCATTGTTTTCAATCAATTATACTGTTCTGCCTCTTTCTTCTGTGGCCTCCTTCTAAAAGGGTTTTCCCATCACTGGTTTTAGTGTGTGGATTAGTACCACGAGTGCTCAAGAAATGGAGCGGGAAAAAGCAAAAGGAAATGTGAGCAAGCGTCATTATGCCCCATCAACGTCAAAGCTAGCAGACGACTACGTTTTAGCGAAGAAGAATGGTCGACCTTTGGGAATATAACTTCTCTTACCACTAAACACAGGGTACGCATGTGGAAGCAATAGTTAAGATAAAATCGCACCCAGCAACAGTCGGGCAGTCAACCATCGTGCTATGTGGCAGCATCAGAGGATAATAGACTTCATGTTCATACGGCCAAGGAGGACATTACAGCTTTGTCCACACTGTAGTGAGTTGACGATTCTAGAGGTTGAGGTAATATTCTACTTTCAAACAATTCCAGACGCCATGTTTCAGCAGTACAAGTCTCGTTCACTGCATCCAGGAATGTAGGCCTATAGGTCTAAGTTGTTCTTTGCGGAACAGCAAGTATCGTTGCTTTCCTACCTTGTCGCCCATTGAACATATTGTAAAATTCTGTTGTAGAATAGAGCTAAAAAGAGTACACTGGAATTTCAGAACTTCCCCAATCACCTTTTATTATACAGTAGTAACAATAATTACAGTTCAAATATGACTCCCTTTAGTGGTTTATCCATGAGTTTGTAGGAATCCAGAAACCAAGCGTCCTAGGGTGACCGAATCCAAGGTTTTGCGACCAAGAAGTGTGTGTAGGTACCTCCCAGAGACCAGGCGTTTTAGAGAGGAGCATAAAACGCAGATATTAGGCATCCTAGAGGGTGGTAAGGTGTTTGCAGAGACGGTCCTAGGCATCCTAGCAAAAAGAGCTCTCAGAGACTAGGTCTCCGAAAGAGTGGTAAGGATAAAGGAGCTCTCAGAGACCAGGCGCCCTAGAGACTTGTAAGGATAAAAGAGCTCTCAGAGACCAGGCGTCCTAGAGAGTGGTAAGGATAAAGGAGCTCTCAGATGTCAGGTATCCTAAAGGGTGCTAAGGATACAGGAGCTCTCAGAGGCCAGTCACCGTAGAGAATAGAGATGATGATCAATCGATGGAGATTGATGAATTATTCCGTGTTCTGGCTCCTTTTATCCAAAAATGTTGCTGATTTCATTAATATTCGTTTCTTGATGAACGTCTCCTTCGTGGTTGTCGTCTGAATTTTGTTTACAGTCAGCACGTGAAGTTGGGGGCACGTGTAGAATCTTGCAATATGCGGAATACTGTTGTGTGTCCTTTATTCATCACAATCCTCTATAATAGTGGTATCCAACCTTTCGATAATTGCGAGTCAGCAAGGAACAGATAGTTTAGGGAGCTGCAAGATATAAAACACCACACTCCTAGTGAGACTAAGCAAAAATTTCGCGGATTGGAGATTGAAAACCACTATTCTAGAAGACAGTGTTGTAGACCCCTATGTAAATCCTCAGGAACACGCAGAAGGTTTCTTTTATTTGATGCTTCGACGTACAAAGGCATCCCTGATTGTAGGACTTGAAGGTTTCTTCATACTATTTAGCAGAGTTGTAGACGTTGTATAGTTATGAAAGCATGGTCACTTCTGTATAATGTGATATAAATGTTAATAACACGACGTACAAAGGTATCTCTGATTGAAGGACTTGAAGGTTTCGTCATATTGATTAGAAACGTTTGTGAAGTGAAATTATAATCATTTCTGTATAATGAGGTATAAATGTTAATTCACATATGTTGTTGCAATTTTCATAAACAATAGTGTATATTATTTGATTTGATTTGATTTGAGTTTACTGTCCCTTTCAGCAGCCAGGCTATACGTGGACTTATGGTTTAACGTGGAATCGGAACCACAAAACCTCCCACCGGGAATGGAACTCGGGTCTCTAGCACTAAAAGTGCGTACGCTTAACCATATAGTCATGAGAGTATTCAGTAGTGTATACATACAGGTTGTTTCATTTATGTTGAAAACGCTCTTGTGACTTTTAGATTAATTGATTAAGATCGAAAAATTTTTGTAGGGTGGACCACTTATGTTGAAACGCTCTTGTAGCTTTTTAATTAATTGATTAAGATCGACGAAGTTTTGTAGGGTGGACCATTTGTATTGAAATTTCACTTGTAACTTTTAAATTAGTTGACTAAAATAGATTAATTTTGTTGGGTGGATCATTTAGGTTGAAACGCTCTTGTATGTTTTAAATTAATTGATTAAAATCGATTGATTTTTGTAGCATGCAAATATAGACAGCAGGATTTTGTTTGACATATACCGCATCATTATGTAATTAGCACTATCGCCAACTGAATCTAATTTTTTATTTTTTTTAAAGTAGTACTACGTCAGATTGTTTATTCCATATTTCAAATCTATATATCAAATAAAAACTTAGTGGATACTGGATAATATATTTCTTATCCAGTGTGACAAACTAAGGATATTACAATATCACAAATATCCGTGAGCATCCACATTTTATTGTTCATTCAGGGTGTTAATAAACTATACCGACAATGTATAAGAAGTGATTCTTGAGATCACAGTAGCAAAGTAGCAGTCCATACCAACGTACAGAAAGTCATTCAAAAATGTGTATTTCATTAATATGCAATGGGAGTGCAGGAGATTCCCTACATGGTATAATTCCCAGACATGCTTTCAACATGATTTTCAGATATGTTCTGACTACAACAAATTCCTGCAATTTCATAGATTTAAGGAGTATTGCAAACTTTATCAATGTTAGTCATATTTATTTTCATACATATGTTCATCATTTTTATACTATCTCCATTTCTTCTTTGCTTTTTGTAACACTACTTCACATTGTGCCCAAAAGCCCCGATGTAACAGCTCGTGTAATATTCGGTAAAGCGTATAGTAGGTATGTATTACGGAGTTTCGCGCGTGTGTAACAAGAGCTGTGTAGAGCAGTTGAAGATATATTGGCTCGAAAAGGTTTGTGTCCGAGAAGTCCTTCCCTGATTATAGAAATTGATAACTCAGGCTAGAAATAAGATAGAAATATGAAACTGGTGTTGAATTGTTTACAAACTATAAAAGTTTTTGTCTGTGTTAGGTTTGTTCTGTTTTACCAAGTCTCAATTTTTTTTTTTTTTTGTTTTGTTTTGTTTTAGGTTTGTAGTACGTAAGTAAGAAGCCCAAGAAGCCATGTCAACCAACCAGGAGAAGGCACAGTGTGTCCTGTGGTACCATGAGACACGATCACCAACCACGGTGCAGAGACAGTTCCAGACAACATTTGGGAGGACTCCACCTGATGTCAAGAGCATTAAAGCCTGGTATGAGAAGTTCAAGAACACAGGGTCGGTTGCTGACCTTCCGAGGTCTGGTCGACCAAGAACCTCAGCAGACACGGTGGAGGCTGTGCGGCAGTCTTTTCTGAGAAGTCCTAAGAAATCGGTGCGCAGGGCCTTACGTGAATTACAGATGCCAAAAAGCTCTATCCATGACATTTTACACAAACGTGTATTGTTCCGTGCTTACAAAGTGCAACTCGTTCAGGCCTTGTTGCCCGACGACGGTGCACGTCGATATGACTTTGCGGTCGAAATGCTATCACGTATTGAGGATGATAATGGTTATCTCAGACGAATTGCCTTTTCCGACGAAGCGACATTCTTTGTCAGTGGAGTAGTGAATCGCCACGTGTACCAGATCTTGAAACTCTGCAGCAACGAATAACCACAGTCGTTGCATCGATCCCTCCAGTGATGTTGGCTAATGTGTGGATGGAAATTGAATATCGCCTAGATGTGCTACGTGCTACCAAGGGTGCTCATGTGGAAGTGTACTGATGTGACCAAAACTTTTATAGTTTGTAAACAATTCAACACCAGTTTCATATTTCTATCTTATTTCTAGCCTGAGTTATCAATTTCTGTAATCAGGGAAGGACTTCTCGGACACCTGTATATCATCCCGGAAAGAACATCTATTGCTATTTGATGACCTTTGTCCCGTTTCGTATCTCGTCCCGCGTGGGAAACCTTATAAATGCTACTTTCTGTTATAAACCCTTTCGTTCGCTTTTCGGCTTCAAAAATTTTCTTCAAAACTTTGCTTCCAAACATTGCGTTCAGGACCAAGTCCGGAATGCATATAATGTTACAGACAATCATCTATCTATACCAAGAAGCTGATATACTGTAGTAAATAGTTCAAACCAAGCTATCACAACATTTCGTACTGCATTATCACAATGGTAAAAAAAAAAAAAAAAAAAAAAAAAAAATTAAGCAATGGTTTAAAAAAATCACTCAGTATGTAGGCTACAAGACGAAAATAACCGAAAACAACCTCGCTTATTTACATATTAAGGGCAAAACCAAGTAGTTAAGATCGTTTCCAGTTGTTATCGGAAGTAAGGTGTTAGTATGTTACAAAAAAAAAAAAAAAAAAAATGTATATTTGATTTTCTCTTGTGACAAAATGCGTATTTGGGCTCAGCCAATGTGGAAATCTTCCTCCGTATGACTTCTTATCAGATTCCGCCATCTACACTGTAAAAAATGAGCTGTTGAAATGACACAAAATGACTACCACTTTAGCATATTACTTGTGTGTTATTTCAGCACCAAGCACATCGCCTTCCGAGCGTATCAGAAATAACTCGGTACTACCTGAGAGAATTTGCACTGGTATTTATTGTTTAATATAAGCAAAGCTTTGCGAAATATATTTGGCACTTGTGCCAAGTAACAAATATTGTTCTATATTTTTGTAATCAGTCACAATAATATTGTTGTAAACCTGTGAATCGTCTGACAATAGTTTCATAGGCAACAGTTTTCCCATCTTCTGTTCATACGTTCTAAGACACAAGAATAACAAAGAAAATAGATGAAAGCACCGCTATCTGTGTAACTATTGTCAAAAGATTCACAGGTTTGCAACAATATTATTGTGACCGATTACAAAAACATAGAATAATATTAGCTATTTCCCATAAATGCGAAATATGTTTCGCAAAGCTTTACTCATACCGAACTATAAAAAACAATTCAAACACTCAACCACAGTAACGAGGTATTTCTGATATGCTCTGAAGGCGATGTGCTTGGTGTTGAATTGACACACAAGTAACACGCTAAAGTGGTAGTCATTTTGTGTTGTTTTAACACCTCATTTTTTACTGTGTAGGAATAACTAATAGATCTATTGCTTGTTCTAGCTAAACATGCTGTGCGTATTGTAGAAGTAAGCGATCTTCCCAGTCACTAATTTCAACCCCAAATTATGGAAGTACGTCTGTCTCTAAACTCTAACAAAACACACATTGTGTTTTATAAATACCGGAGTATTTTTTAAAAATAAATTTCCACTGAAAATATTTTATTTAAAAGTGGCGAGAATTCGTCCTCTTATTACCTCTTTTTTTCTTCCAACCTTTTGTCTTTTCCTTCTAAGGGAAAACTTAAAAGCGTTGAAATACATTTTTAGTTATTTTAAATTTTAAAAAATCCTACATACCAACTTCTATGTCTCTAATCTTAAGGAATTTCGAGATATGGCTATCTTATTTTAACAATTGTCGCCCCGACTCCTCTTTTTGGTTCCCGTCTTTTTCTTCCTTTGTAGAGGAAATATCAATAAACGTTGAAACACGTCTTTAATTATTGTAAATGAAAAATCTAAATACAAAATTTCATGTTTCTAACAAATTTCAAGATTTGGTCATTCTATTATAACAACTGCAATCCCCATGCTTTTTTCCTACCCACCTTTTCCCTTTTCTTTTACAGGAAATTTATATATACACTACCGCTCAAAAATTTTTGAACATCCCGGATTTTTGTTTGCATCTACTGTGATCCTATTATTTTGACTCGAGAAGTTTACCGTCGTGAATTAGAGATATTTCTGCCTTTTGACAATTGAATCGAGATCTGAGAGGTACTGCAGATGAAACCAACAAACACAGTTTGATATAGGCCTATAGCCTATATATTGCAACGTATGAACAAGAGTGTGGAAGGCAAGGCAACTTATTAGTTTTGTTGAAAGATGTAGACAAAGGCAAGGGCGCCGATTTCTCTGTAAATTTGGGGAGGGAGGCATTCAGATGCAGAAGGTATATATATGAAGATTTTAAGACAAATTGCACTCAAATTATGCCAAATATTGTATATTCACAAATACAGTAGGGGGCCCACATGAGCTTTGGGGGCCCGGGCCCTCCGGCCCCCCAGGATCGGCGCCTTTGCACCCAGGGAGCAATGTAGTTTCAGAAATTTGAAAGAAAAAGCAGTTTTCCAAATTTTGCAGTCCTCTATACTTTGTAGATATGCTGGCGTTTAAAAAGTCAAAAGTGCCATTCTTTGAAAAAAAAAAAAAATGTTTACGACGGTCGATATACATCCTTCTCTGCTCAATTGTCGCTCAGTGGAAGCGTGATGCTCGTCGTTACTATTTCAATGAGCAACAGTGAAGCATACGAAACCATCGTAAACACTTTTCGAAGTATGGTATTTTTGGAATTTTTAAACATTCGCCTATCAACAAGTTATAAAGAACAGGAAAATTAAAACAAAAAAACTACTTTTTCTTGCAAATTTCTGTCACTACATTCACCCTCTATGTCTATACTTTCCAAACAAAGCTAATATCTTGCCTCACCTTCCAACCCTTGTTTATACTATCATAGAATATCTATATCAATTTTTTTTTTTTTTTTGTTTGCTTTGGTTTCAATTGAAGAATTATAATTTGATAGATCATTTGCAGTGCCTCTCAGACATCGATTCAACTGTCATCACATTTTGTGCTAAAGGCAGGATTACCTCTCATCCAGGGCGGTAAAGTTCTCGTGCCAAAAGAATAGAGTCACAACAGATGTTTAAAAAAATCTGGGATGTTCAAAAACTTCTGAGCGGTTATATATATATATATATATATATATATATATATATATATATATATATATATTCCGATATTATGGCTATTTTAAGATAATAATTGCTATGCCTCTTCCGTCCCTTCCCCGTAGAATTTCCAAAAATTCTTCCTTAGTGGGATTTTACATCACAAATTCTATGTCCTGTCCAAATTTCAAGTTCCTAGCTTAAGCAGTTTGGCCTGGGCATTGATCAATCAATCTTTTTCAACCGAAGTTTTAAGTAAAGTTTTAGTATATATGCGTTCATTCTAAATGATAATTTTGTTCTACTAAGTCAAGTAACTACGTTTGCAGAATGATTATTGCTAACACTATTAAATGTTCACTAAAAGATTTTTGTCATAGAATTACTGTAATAAGTCTACAAGCAATTCATTCGAACTAGAAAACCCATGGTGGCGTCCATCAATTTGCCGGGTTTATTTCCTATCGAATGATAGATTAATCATGACAATTATTTTCTCATTGTTTTTCCTTCATAACGTAGTGATTAAATGTTTTGTCTTATTATATTCAGAAAATATCTAAAAGTGGAATGTACTGTTCTTTCTTCACTGAAGTCGAGGTGTTCAAGAAGGACCAAAATTTCCCCAGGCAAAAAGTCGTGGAAAAAAGGAAAGAAAGAACCCTCGTTTTATTCTGAGTCCCCGCATCTTTGCTCAGCACCAATTTATGGTAATAAGTATTTAATATAATTGTAACTAGTCCATTTAAGTCAGCCATATGCAATGCCCCCGAGGCCAGTCCCGGCCCACTGAACCCTTTCACCCGGCCCGTCTGACCTTTTATTGAAAAATACTTTTTATATACTCTTAAACTGAATTGAAAATATTTCCTGGATCACTGATGCCCACATTGGAAAATGCCATCCGCGTTGGAACATCCGGTGTACCATGGAACATCGAGAGACTAGTTCAGAATGTAGAGAATCAAATTCCCAACTAAAATGATAAATAGATAGATTTTTCTGTATTTTCACTTTAGTAAATAAATATTTTCGTTACCGCTATGACAGTTTCTGTGTAGTATACGATAATCGGGTTTCTCCATTAAATATGACCCTTGATTATTATGAAAATGTTGACCCCATCAAGTCCTCTGTAATTGACCCACCCTCTGTTCCAACTTGCACATACCTAGTCTGAATAAATTAATTAACCACTGAACAGTGTTTGTATACAGAGACGTTCAGACTTATATAATTAGATTCTGCTCTCAATTAAATAACGTAAACTAAATCACTTGCATATTAATTAATTAACTGTTATATAAAAAATGCATTTGTACTCACAGAAGTGGAATTAATCCGTATGAAGTCAAAGTAGACGGATACACTCTTAGAAACAGCATCAAATTACCTGGAAATTACATAAAATACCGTTATTTATAAACGTTTATCACAGCGTACAGTTTTGAAACTAGATGAATTTAAAGATAGCAATTGCACATGTATTTCTTTCATATAGTAATACAAAACAGCATAAAAAAATAAATTAGCGAAAATTATATGCAATATTCGTTTTTTCAATATTATATTGCATCCGTTGCAACAAATAAACAGATGAATAACAAGAAAGAAATTGTTAACACCTGTACTAACGGACAAACATGTGTTATACATTGCATACAAAATATGTATCATATAATTATACAAAAGAGAATATATGCATATATATAGAAAGAATGCAAAATTAAGCAAACTATCGTGCATTTGCTTGTCAAAAATATTAACAATGTAAGTGGCTTATATTTTGTGACAAATCATCCGAACTGGAAACTGAAATGTTGAGGATGCATCATATTCTTGCTAACACAATGTGTGTTGTGATACTATACATTCTTATGTTTCAGTTGCAACAAGATTTTTTTTTTATATACATATACAGAGAACTTAATGATCAGCAGATGAACCGTTCAATTCGTGCACTGAGGTGTGTAAAAATAAATATTTAACTATTCTGAGCCATGCTGTCTGTGCAAGTCGAGTAAAATTTGCTCTTCCACTTAGCAACAAATTATATAATTGATGCAAGCGTAATATTGTTGCTAACCCGGTCTTAAGATGAAAAATCACGTGTGCGCTTTTGGTTGATTTGTTCTAAACATGCATAAAAATATTTAATGAGCGGAGTGAACTGAATGTAAACATAAGAAAGGCCCAAAGAGGAAAAAATTAGTGGAAGATTTTTATAAGAGTCTCGGGTCTAGAGTTTTAAATAGTAATAGTGTTAAACTGTTTTCAACCAAACATGCAGAACGCAAGTCCTGCGATCAGCATGGAGAAGTTCTAAAAGGAATCTAGATGTAGGAATCATGAAACGCATCTATGAAACAAGAGTGGACGCCATATCCACCCACAGCCCCTCTGGACTTTCAAATGATGTTCAATTTTTGGAAACACATGTCAAAACATACTAATTTGATCTTACATACTATATATTTCTAATGAATACTATAGTACTATACTTTATTGACTGTAGTTAATAGGATATGTGGATAATTGTTGTTTTATGTGATAGATAATGAGCACACGTGTATCAAAGTGTGTGTGTGTGTGTGTGTGTGTAAATTCCTTACTGTACTGTACTGTACTGTGCCTTCTTGGTAAAATTCTGCGGGCGTCCCTGGCTGAGGATTCCTCATCTCGAAAAGATGTCGTGCAGGGACGTCATTTGGGAAGGACAAGGGACACCGGTCTCTCTGAGTTTGAGTGGCATATGATTTTTAAGAAGTGTTTTACTAATAAAAGTGTGAAACTTCTATATAAGCGAAGCCTCCCAATTTTTTTCTCAAGCAAAATCTAAATTACAGCAACTAGCTGTCGAAAAATTAGGTCTCGTCTTGGATAGTTATGTTTCTACTGGAAGAGCTCTGTGTTGTCTCGCCGAGAAGTTTTAAAGTGCGGAACCACCCGTGTACCAACATCTATCTGTCTCTCTCAATCTCGAAGAATACCCGTGAAACTCTAAAACATGTTGTTTAATGTTAAAAATAGTTTTTAGTTTTACCAAATAAATTAAACTGTTAGCAATTCCCGTTTTGTACAATAAGTGTCACGCTTATAAATTATAAATGGAGATAATGAACATTAAAATTTGGGAAAAATACTATAAATTAATTTATGCATGTATACACACACTTTACATGAATATTTTGCAAAGCACTGTAAATCAAAATTCGTTATTCCAAGAATTTTGTCTTAAAATTAGTACTCTATTTGTAACTAGAGAAGGCTATGGAGTATGCTTTTTAAAAATTTAGTGACCTACCATCTATACTTAGTTAATTTCCCCATTTAATAATTATTTCTTTTGATTATGTACTACATATAGTTAAAAATTACATTGCAACGCTGCTAGCAATAATATTACTTATACATAACACTATGACAGCCCTTATTTCAAATTGTGACATATCTTTTTTATTCTATCACTACGTCATATAAAGCTTTCGTTCGTTCGCAGTAGAAAACAATCTTTGTCTGCCATTGGCCTAATCGTGACGTAAACAATAGAATTTCCTGCGGTAGGGATGCACGCGAGACGAGACGAGACGAGAAGTGGAAAAGTCTCGTCTCGTCTCACAGCCTGAAACGTTGGTCTCGTCTCGTCTCGCAAATGTGAAGTCTCGTCTCGCGTCTCGCATAAAACTTTGAGTCTCATCTCGCGTCTCGCGCGAGACTTTCTCGCGTGGTCTCGCGTCTCGCATATATTCTGGTTCAAAATTTTCCAATGTGTTATTCTATGGCTGTTAATGAATGATGATGTGATATTCTGTCCGAAGGCAGGTATTTCACCTAAAAGTCCCTTGGCAAGGTGAATCCATGGTGGTTTGCCATTGCTTTCCATGGGATGAATGTTCATAACATCCTAAGGAGACGGAACCTAGAGTTCAACATGGTATCCGAACTTGTATCCCCTCCAAATTAAAAGTAAAGTTGTGCTGGAATTTGATTGCTGCACCATTAATTTTCGCCAAATTAATAGCATAATTTACAGCAAAACCAGCATAAATTGTTGCTGGATCCAACATTGCTTTCCAGCTTAGAGTTCTCCAGCAATATTTTCCAGTATTCCAGGCGGGCACATTTTTGCCCCGAAAAAAAAAGTCGCCAATGTAATTAGGATATAAAGAATATAACGTTTCCGTATATGTTTTTCTGAACTCACTGAACCAAACCCGGATTTTTTTTACTATATCTATATGTATTTTTTTTAAACAAGAGTTTCATTCCCATCCAATGGATGGGCGGGCCGTAGAAGGCAACACCTTCTCTGTGGCCAGAGATATTCTATATGTAAATTTCTTCTCTTTATTTAACCGGATTTCAACCTTGTCTTTGCCTGCTTCTAGTCCGACGAATGCTCTAACGTCACAATATTCAAAATTAACACGGATTGTTCCCTTAGAATAGGTTTGAACTTTCTTTTTAGAAAGTTTAAACTCTGTAGCATTAAATTTGTGGAAGCAGCAGAGAAAACATAAAAATACGTTACTTGTGTAGGAGAGCAGTGCTGCCATCTATTGTCGCCTATCTCCCTTTACACCAACCACCAAGGAATAACATTACTTGTGTCAACGGAGTTGTGGATAACGCAATATGTTAACAATTGCGAGAATCAAAATATCCAGCAAACTATACTTGATACGAAAAAAGCTTTCTGGATCAATTTCCAGATCATACAGTTGAACTAACTGCAGTGTTGCCAGAATATCAAAACCTGAAAAGTATTGGTTAACCAAACAGCACTGGTGTCAAGCCACACAAACACAGACCACATGTATTTTGATCCTGAGCTAAGTAAAATGCTGACCTTACAAGAACGCGGTTTTGTGTAACTTCCTACTTCAACACCTCAATTGTAGACCGCATTTTATCCAGGCACGTAGCCAAGGGGTGGGTCCGGGGGGTCCGGACCCCCCCCCCTTCAGAACCAGAAATGTAAGAAATTAAGGAAGGATGAAACAATAAGAAACGAGAAAAAGAAGAATCAGCGTTAAAAATATAAAGCTACAGCAAGCGTATGGTTACCCTTTCTTATAAGGAGCTTTGTATGGAGGAAACTGTGCATGTGTGTGTGTGTGTGGGGGGGGTCAAGTTGAAAATGAATATTATTGTAACGGAGCATTCCAAATTCCATCTAGCTCCATGCTAATCCTATGGACAACAAATGATGATCGAGAAACCGGTTCGATCAGATAGACTCTAAGAAAAACTTCAGAAACTCGGAATATTATATCTTTTTCAATACTTTTTTATATTCTTTTACTCGAGATTTTTTATTCTTTTACTCGAGAGATAGTTCGTTATTGAAATACTTACTAGCATATCCTCATTTTATTGTCCTAACAAACCAATATACGTGTTGTCACTAAAATAGTTTAGATTGATCGAGCCCCTGGTGTGTAACCAGAATATTTCATGTTATCCCTCTCCCCCCACCCCCAGCATTACGAAATCCTGGCTAAACGAACCAATATATGTTTACAGTAAAATAGTTCAGAATGATCGAGCCCCTGGTGTGATAACCTCAATATTTCATGACGGACCCCCCCTATTACGAAATCCTGACTACGTGCCTGTTTTATCGCTTGCTGAGAGGCACTCTATCCGGAGAAAAGGAAATGTAGGGTCTGACAAACTAAGCGCCAGTGCTCGTGTTACTCAAATGAGAGGTTATTATTTTTTTAAAAAAAGTAAGTGTAAGTCCGACCAAACCTATAGGGCCGTCCTACCAAACCAGTGTTTGAATTAAACTTCCGAACTAGAGGGGGATGTTTTTGATAAATATATAGAAAGAAAATACTTATTCCATGTAAAAGTATCATGTTATTTCTGCGAGCCGTGCCGGGGATAGACTTTGACGAGAGGGGATTTCCCCGCCATCCCCCAACATTAATCGCTAGTAGTAATGTGAAAAAGACAGAAACAACAGAAATATCACATTTCGCAGCAATAGGGAGTCTTATTCGCCTTTCAGACTAAAAACAGAAGTTCATGTATTCGGGCGCGCCTGCGTGTATGGGTTTGTGTTGCAAAATAAAGTCCTAAATCGATACTGTAATTAATTTCCAATTTACAAAGCTTTTCTTTTTGAGAAACTAAAGAAGCTTTAATTCTGAAAATCAACCTTGAATAATAATAAATCTCATAAAATGCCTATTGCCCCAATCACTTTTTTGTTCCTGGGGGCATTAACGCTCAACTTAGAAAACTTAATAAATGTAAAATCATTAAATATACAATTAAATGTAATTCATAAATGTTGCGAGACTGCGAGAAGTCTCGCGAGACTTCTCGTGCGAGACTTAACTGAGTCTCGTCTCGCATGGTTTAGTCTCGTCTTGCGTCTCGCATAAAATTTTCAGTCTCGTCTCGTGTCTCGTCTCGCAAATGCGAGACGAGACGAGACTTCTCGCGTCTCGCGTGCATCCCTATCCTGCGGACATTCCTATTAGATGCAACTAGTGATGGGCAGTGGGAATATTCCCGGTGGGAAGGAAAATAAAAAGTGGGAATATTCCCGTTTTTTTCCCTTGCATATAAATTCCGGGGAAGGAATTTATTTCCATTTCTTTAGATTATCTTCCAAATTATAAGACCATGTGACTAATTACTTTATTTTCATTTATTATTATTTACTTCTATGTTTAAAATAATTTGGAGATTAAAAAATAAAATTCGTTGAAAGTACTAAGTTCTATTTCCATTTTCACTGAAAAGTAGCAAAGTACTAATTTACAAATGGTGAAAAGGAATCATTTTGTAAAGTAATGTAGAAATTATGTAAAAATAGAGATGAAGTACTATTAATACACCCCGAACCAGCGTTAGTAATATACGTCGATCTGTCTCCTATCTCTGACTCGACTCGAATTTTCTGAAAAGGTGCTCGGACTTCCTTTATATGTCAATTAAGGCACTAAATTTCGAGAAATAGTTAGAAAGAAAGGTCGTGTGTTGCAATGTAACATGCTAAATTATAAAACTAGGTCAGTATCTTGCAAATATTTTGAAAATAAATATGTATGCGCAAATATGTCTTCTGAGACATGGTGAGATTTGTGTCTTCTGACAGTTA
The DNA here is from genome assembly GCF_964235325.1 of Thermobia domestica. Lineage (NCBI taxonomy): Eukaryota > Metazoa > Arthropoda > Insecta > Zygentoma > Lepismatidae > Thermobia > Thermobia domestica. The sequence continues at coordinate 51,372,239 of NC_137467.1, forward strand.
CCCAAACTTATTTGTTTATAACATTTAAAAAATTAATATGTTTATAATACCAGTCGTAGAGTCAAGTTTAGAAAATGCTTTTACATATAAATTTAAACTGTTTAGCGGTGTAAAAGTATGTGGACTTACTATACCATTTTTTCCACATATTGCATAGAACATATTGTAAGTAAATATTCATTTATTCATACTCTCTAAATATAATAAAATATTAATAAAATAAGGTAATACCGTTCAGAATATACATTTTAAAGGATCCTCTTGACATAACAGTAATAATATACGGTGAAAAGAAACGAATTTACCTTTGAAAAGATAATATAGTAATATAATTGAATTTTCTTTGTGTTTGTACATAAATTCCCGGAATATTCCCATTTTTGGGAATCTTCTCGGGAATTTTCCCAGGGAATATTACCGAAAAATATCTTCCCGGGAATTTACCCATCACTAGATGCAACCAGGCCCGTATCCAGGGGGGTCTAGGGGTGCCGGGACCCCCTAAATTTTTACTGCCTCTCTAAAATTTTTACCGTAGGCTTGCAAATGAACTACAATATGGGGATGAACCATATGGTTGGATCGGCCCCCCCTAACTTCTACCGGGCCCCCCTACATTTTTGAGCTGGCTACCGGCCTGGATACAACTAGTCAACCAATCAAAATAATCTCGTGAACGCTCTTAATGCAATACAAAAAAATATTTTTACGCGCGGAATAACAGAAGAGTTTGCAGTTAAAGTGGGATTTCATCAGGGCTCTAGTCTTGGTCCATACTTTTTTGCAAATTGTGATGGACGAACTTCAAAGGATATCAAAGAATTAGCACCTTGGTATATGCTGTTTTGCGGATGGCATCGTGTTCGTGAGTGAGACCAAGGCAGCTCTGCAAGAGAGATTAGATTCCTGGGGAGGAACATTGCAGAGCGAAGGACTTAGAATTAGTTAAACCAAGACAAAAAAGCATTTACAAAGTTCTTTCAGGGAAAATATATTCGCGAATACAATAATACAACTGGACGAAAAAGGTGGTAATGACGAAGAATATTAAGTACTTGGGATCAATTCTGCAGGAAAACGCAGGAATAGAAGATGTAAACTGCAGAATTAACAGCAGTTGGACAAAATGGAGAGAAACGGCAGGAGTGTTGTGTGACTATAGGGTACTAATACGCCTTAAAGGAAAAGTTTAGAAAACTGTAAAGAATCTCCCTTATTATACGGAGCAGAATGTTGGACGATGAAGAGAGAGAGAGAGGAACAGAAGCTGTATGTTGCGGCGATGACGATGCTGCGGTAGATGTGTGGATTGACGCGGAAGGACAAAATTAAGAATAAAGTGATCCGTAGAACAGTAAAGGTAAGATCAGTAGTAGAAAAACTACATGAAAGTAGACTTCGATGTTTTGGGCATGTAAGAAGACCTTTGGAATACGTAGCTCACCGAGTATATGCTATAGAAGTGAATGGAAAACGGGCTTGAGGCCGGCCAAAGATGAAGTGAGGAGATTTTGTTAAGAACGGTATGGTGCAACGTAGTGTCACCGCGGATATGATACAAGACAGAAACAGGTGAAGGACAGCGATCCGAGCTAATTGGGAAAAAGGCTTAGAAGAAGAAGAATTAGCTTAAGTTTTTCAGTTTTTTTTTTAAAATAAATAAATCTAACGTTGTTTTCAAATGTTACTTACTTAAAGAAACAAACTTCTTCGCTACTTTGAACTGTTACAGATCTCTGTCTTTGGCGTTCATATATGTGATTTCGGGGAGGGACAGATTTTTTTTGATGCCCTATTTCATAAAACTCGTTTTTCTTTATTTACTGACGATATTTCTTTTCAACTCGGAGGCTATGCGAAACGTAGACCTACAGATATATATATATATATATAAGGTAGAATTCGAATTGTCATAATATGTTCAAAATTCAGTGCTCTTCTACAATGTATAGCATTATTACATTAAAAAAAAAATCAATCTGTTATAAAATAAGTATCATAAAACTCCTTATTATAACATGTAAATATACATTTTTAACATCTTTATTATATCTTTATTTGTATTGATGAGGGAAAATGTACTTTTAAATTATGCACAAGTTGTTCAAGAAAGGTAGAAGAAGAATATGAAAAGAGAAATACTAGTAATTTCTTTTCTGGTTGTTATACGATGATATTTTGTTATGATCGTGATTCGACGATGTGAATTTAATTCTCATAGCAACGAATAATAAATAATATAAACGAAAGATCCATCTTGTGAAGACTGTATGTACAATTCTAAAAGTGTGTAAATGTTTAACTGTTGCCAGGCACGTAGCCAAGGGGGGGGGGTGTCCAGGGGGTCCGGACCCCCCCTCGAGACCAGAAATAAAAAAAGGAAAAATGAAAAGAGAAAAAGAAGGATCGCGTTAAAAAGAAACTAAAATCAAGAAGCTTTCGGTTACTCTTTCTTTTGGAATACATGTTGGCGAGGTGAGCGAGATATCCTGGAAGAGTAAGGTAATTTGAAATTTCTAGAGAAGTTACGGAATTCTCAGAATTTCTAGAAGAGTTACGGAATTATCAGAATTTCTGCTACTAGTCAGGGGGATTTCAAGGGAGATTTCAAGCTTCCGAGAGTATACTACCGTTATGTAACAACGTGGACATTTTTATCATAAATTTTCGTCATCGCATCCTTGTGGTATCAAACATGTTATTTCAAAAACAATTTTCTACTGCTCGTTTAACCTGCCATTGGAACAGACAGTAGTTGGCGGAATAACAAAAACAAAAATTTATATGGAAAGAAAGTTCTGTTAACATTTGATTCAACAGAGAAAGGAACGCAGATATTGTAAAATATTTTACAAGACATTATTGAGTATGTACTTTCTATAATAGTGAATACGTACTTCTTATAATAGTTAGGGTCATAATGAAGGAAAATTGTTATATTTGAATGAACAGAGGAAGGATGTAAACATTGTAAAAATCTTTTTCAGCACATTTTTTTTATTATTATTTTACTCGGGATTTCTCATAGTTTGTTATTAAAATACTTATCAACATATCCTCATTTTATTCTCCTAACAAACCAAACTATGCTGGTAGTAAAGTAGTTTAGATTGATCGAGCTCCTGGGCATTCAGAATTTCATTTCACGCTCCCCCCCCCTCGTTACGAAATCCTGCCTGAACGAACCAATATATGTTCCAGTAAAATATTTTAGAATGATCGAGCCCCTGTTGTGATGACTATAGTATTTCATGTCACGGACCCCCCCCCCTTCACGAAATCCTGGCTACGTGCGTGCCTGCTGCGTACCATAATAAAAAGGTAATATCATAACGCAGTGTGTACAATGCATTTTGATAAATCAGTAGCCTTAGATATATAAATATACAAACTGAGGACCTTTTACATTATAAATACATGAACGTAAAAAAAACAAAAAAAAAATGTAACTTGTTACAGATCTTCTCGTGTTGTTTTTCATATCCTAAAATACAGAAAGTTTAAATCAATGCTGATTTTACATTTATAAATAGAACAAAAGCGATCTCCCCTCTTGTCGCCCACAATCTTCATATGAAAGTCTACGAACTCAATACATGTGTTGCTTATGGCACGAGACAAGGTGGCCCAAAAGTAGCTATACACGCCTCCATTGATCAAGTATAGCATTCTAGCTTATAAGTTTATTTACTTCGGCTGTTTCGAGCTTAAGATACAAGTAAAAACACATTAAGAACAAATAATAAAGAAACTAAATCTACCTGATGGATAACAATGAAAAATGATAGAAAAAGCAATGAGTTGATCACATGGGACTGTATACCTACTTATGGGCCACCCTGTATTTTCTCGTCTCATAGATTTTGTCAAAGTGTCGTTCCATTTTGATTCTCGAAAATATTTTGTTGTCTACTCTTGTTTTATATATTTATGTACAAAATTTACGCCCCTGTTTTGTTTGTTAATTAACTTCTAAAAATTTCCCGAATCCTTTCGCGTCACAAGACTTTCAGGATGATTATGATATGACAACACTTAAACCAAATTTATAATTGGAGTATATATTGTGTAATAACTTACGTATTCTTAAAACGTTGATATATGATTTTCATTACGTTTGTATAACCACTTTTTTTTTTCAATTTAAAGTTTTTACACCATGCATTATGTAACATGAAAAGAATGTTTGAAATCTATACCTTGAATGAACTAGTATTGCTCAGAGTGTCGTCTCGGTACGTTTTTCAAGACTAGAAGTGGACAACACTATTCAATACAGAAAACATTTAGTATAGGAAATACCAGTCTGGGAAGAAAATAAAATTGCATGAAAAATATGCGGTATGTATATTTCGCTGAAAGGTAAGTTTGAGCAATTTTCTTGCACTTTTTCTCCCCCTGACTGGTATCACCTACACAAAAAAATTCCCAATTCAAATTTCCGTTTTCCGTATTCAGTTATCGAATAAGTTATCTGTAAATTAAGTAACGAACAAGCTATAAGAGATCAGAAGAAAATTTAATTAAATAAAAGTCAATTGCAAAAATACTGACATTGATTTCTTTGTTGTTTACCTAAACAAACATGAACGAATCAAGGAAAATTCCTAATAAATATATTTTTTTTTTAAATAATTGAATATCGTTCATGTACATACCCAGAGAAACACATGTTTGAGTATTATTATTCGTACAGAGAATTTGGCTAGCAACAAACACCATGTGAACAGGTAAACCATTTTCCTACAACACACACACACACACACGAGAGAGAGAGAGAGAGAGAGAGACTATAGTCTATATACATATGTTTATGCTTTGTGCTCTCACAAAAGCATAAACGCCTCTTTGTCAACTTGTGTCCATTCAAGTGTGAAATTAAACTTGGATCACGTGATATCAGTGAAACACAGCATATTATCCATTTCTACCCCCTCTCCCCGGTACCTCACAAACGTTTCACACACATACACATATATATCTATATAATTATATATACTTGTTTAAAGTATTGTATTATACACACAAGCATATATGGACTACTCACCCCACTTTCTATTTTTATAAAAAATCTATTCCAAAAACTTTGAAAAAGGCTTGGAAAGGGCAGCGATGTGGAAACATTTACGCAAATATATAGAATATGTGATACGAACCGAAGTTCTTTCTTCGATTCACACATACACACACACATATATACATGTAACCAATGATGTTAACACCTGAAAAAAAACTAAAGTGGGAAGGTTTAAATAGTTAAAGGTTGAATCGGAAATTCAGATATGCTGTTGTTAATATGATCTGAAACCATGTAATGAATTTGCAGAAATATATGGAGTGAAGTAATACAAAGTAGCATAAAGCATATATCTATCCTTGAAGTAGGAAAAAATAATTTATTTCGTACTATTGGTTAATTAGTTGATCTTTTTTGTTTGGATCCTCCTTTAGACTTTCTTTAGAGTTTATAGCCTCCTTTAGACTTCCTTTAGAGTTTAGATCCTTCTTTAGACGTCCTTTAGAGTTTAGATGTTCCTTTATACTTCCTTTAGAGTTTAGATCCTTCTTTGCACTTTCGTTTAAAGTTTAGATCTTTATTTACACTTTCTTTTAGAGTCTAGATCTTCCTTTACACATACTTTAGGCTTTAGATCTTTCTTTACGCTTCCTTTCAGAGCTTAGATCTTCCTTTGCACTTCCTTTTAGAATTTAGTTCTTCCTTTACATTTCCTTTATACTTTAGACCTTCCTTTAGACTTATTTTAGAGTTTAGATCTTCCTTTAGATTTCCTTTGTACTTTAAATCTTAATTTAGACTTACTTTAGACTTTCTTTAGACTTTAGATCTTTCTTTAGACTTCCTTTAGACTTCAGATCTTAATTTAGATTTCCTTTAGACTAGATCTTTTTTAAAATTTGTTTAGATTTCCTTTGTACTTTAGATTTCCTTTGTACTTTAAATCTTAATTTAGACTTACTTCAGACTTTCTTTAGAGTTTTGAGCCTTCTTTAGACTTCCTTTAAAATTTAGATCCTTCTTTAGACGTCCTTTAGAGCTTATATGTTTCTTTAGATTTCCTGTAGAGTTTAGATCCTTCTTTGCACTTTTTTTAGAGTTTAGATCTTCCTTTACACTTTCATTTAGAGTTTAGATCTTCCTTTACACTTCCTTTAGACTTTAGATTTTCCTTTACATTTCCTTCTTTAGATCTTAGATCTTCCTTTAAACTTTAGATCTTTATTTAGACTTCTTTCAGAGCTTAGATCTTACTTTGTACTTCCTTTTAGAGTTTAGTTCTTCCTTTACATTTCCTTTAGACTTTAGATCTTCCTTTAGACTTCTTTTAGAGTTTAGATCTTCCTTTAGATTTCCTTTGTACTTTAGATCTTACTTTAGACTTCCTTTGTACTTTAGATCTTACTTTAGACTTCCTTTGTACTTTAGATCTTAATTTAGACTTCCTTTAGACTTTAGATCTTAATTTAGACTTCCTTTAGACTAGATCTTTTTAAAACTTTGTTTAGAGTTTAGATCCTCCTTTAGACTTTCTTTAGAGTTTAGATCTTCCTTTAGACTTTAGATCCTCCTTTAGATTTCCTTCTGAATTTAGATCATTCTTTAGACTTTAGATCCTCCTTTAGACCTAATTTAGACTTTAGATCCTCCTTTAGACTTTAGATTAGACTTTAGATCCTCATTTAAACTTCCAACCTGTGTCATACGCAAGTATGGAAAGCCTTATGGAACAGCTACGTCCGTCTGACTGCGTTTCGTCTGACGACAGGTATCAGAGCGAAAACGGCAAGAAAAAACGAGAAACTGAACGTATTAAATACGGATTCATTCCTACAATACTTAGGGCTTATAAGCTGCAAAATTTATTTCTTCGGCAAAACTTAATTGTTTCAATGATTTTAAAAGTATGTTTACAAAATCTAAACTTACAAAATTTTCTAAAAGAATAAAATAATCTTAGATTTTTTCTTAAAAGGTTCTCATGTTTTTCTCGTTTGTATGCAACATCGAGGTTGTTACGGAGAACTAAACTTGTTATTAAAGTGGGTTCCTACTGACAACTGAGGTTTGAGTTCGGTGCATTGGTAGGTGCACTCCAATATGTAAGACCAATCCTCACAGTTTACGACGTTCCTCCGTCACACTATATACCGGAATAATTATAGTGTTGCTATAGTTCACGCCACCGGAATAGTTATTTCAGTCTTGACTTGGGAAATGTATCATTCCACTGGAAGAGCTCTGTCTTGTATCGAGAAATTTATCTTTGTACACGAAAAATTCTGCCTCGTATCGAGAAATGTATATTTCTACTAGGAGAGTTCTGTTTCCTCTCGAGATAATGACATACTTTTTTATATTTCGTATCCAGAAATTTATCTTTCTACTCGAGGAGTTTTGCCTCGTATCGAGAAATTTATATTTCTATTAGAAGAGTTCTGTTGCCTCTCGAGAAATTTATCTTTCTGCTAGAAGAGCTCTATCTAGTCTCGAAAACCTTATCTTTCTACTCGAGAAACTCTTTATCGTCTCGAGAAATGTATGTTTGCACAGAAAGAGCTCTGTCTCGCATCGAGAAATATATCTTTCTACTGCAAGAGCTCTGTCCCGTTTTGATAAATGTATCTTTCTACTAAAAGTGCTCTCTCTCGTCTTGAACAATGTATCTTTCTACTGTAAGAGCTCTGTACCGTCTTGAGCAATGTATCTTTCTACTGTAAGAGCTCTATACCGTCTTGAGCAATGTATCTTTCTACTGTAAGAGCTCTGTACCGTCTTGAGCAATGTATCTTTCTACTGTAAGAGCTCTGTACCGTCTTGAGCAATGTATCTTTCTACTGTAAGAGCTCTGTACCGTCTTGAGCAATGTATCTTTCTACTGTAAGAACTCTGTACCGTCTTGAGCAATGTATCTTTCTACTGTAAGAGCTCTGTACCGTCTTGAACAATGTACTTTCTACTGTAAGAGCTCTGTACCGTCTTGAGCAATGTATCTTTCTACTGTAAAAGCTCTGTACCGTCTTGAGCAATGTATCTTTCTACTGTAAGAGCTCTGTACCGTCTTGAGCAATGTATCTTTCTACTGTAAGAGCTCTGTACCGTCTTGAGCAATGTATCTTTCTACTGTAAGAACTCTGTACCGTCTTGAGCAATGTATCTTTCTACTGTAAGAACTCTGTACCGTCTTGAGCAATGTATCTTTCTACTGTAAGAGCTCTGTACCGTCTTGAGCAATGTATCTTTCTACTGTAAGAGCTCTGTACCGTCTTGAGCAATGTATCTTTCTACTGTAAGAGCTCTGTACCGTCTTGAGCAATGTATCTTTCTACTGTAAGAACTCTGTACCGTCTTGAGCAATGTATCTTTCTACTGTAAGAGCTCTGTACCGTCTTGAACAATGTACTTTCTACTGTAAGAGCTCTGTACCGTCTTGAGCAATGTATCTTTCTACTGTAAAAGCTCTGTACCGTCTTGAGCAATGTATCTTTCTACTGTAAGAACTCTGTACCGTCTTGAGCAATGTATCTTTCTACTGTAAGAACTCTGTACCGTCTTGAGCAATGTATCTTTCTACTGTAAGAGCTCTGTACCGTCTTGAGCAATGTATCTTTCTACTGTAAGAGCTCTGTACCGTCTTGAGCAATGTATCTTTCTACTGTAAGAGCTCTGTACCGTCTTGAGCAATGTATCTTTCTACTGTAAGAACTCTGTCCCATCTTAAAAACTGTATCTTCCTACTGCGAGAACGCTGTCCCGTCTTCAGAAATGTGTCTTCCTACTGCAAGAGTTCTGTCCCGTCTTATATCGCACTTAATAATATTATTTGAGAAGGATAATTTCACACTACTGCCATTTACACGACTATTTAGTCAAATATTATACTTGGAAACTTTATATATATGTCAATATTTTTTAGCCGTCCTTTTAAATGATTTTTTTTCTTCCTTAAGATCAATGTATTTCCCTACTTTATCTTCTTTATTTCTTCTAATTTTTACTCTCTCATTTTAGTGATAAATGCCTCGAACAGAAACCATCAATCAACTTAATTTGTACGCTTTAATATGGTCCTTTCTAACTCCATGTACAGATTAATTAAAATTTCATTCATGACGTGTACCTTCGTGTCTATTTTCCTTATTTCCGACTACCGTCCAAATAATGTGCTTCTATTGAAAGCAAGCCGAGGGACCAATAGAATGTGGCTGAGATCTCATTCCGACGAGTATGTTCATTTGGATGCTTGATATCTTTACTTATTTCCAGCTACAGTCCAAAGGACGTTGTGCGCCTGGTGACAGCATGCCAACAGACCAGTAGAGTGTGTCTGAGGTCTCACTCCGATATGTACGTTTGTTTGGATACTCGTATCTGTGCTTATTTCCAGCTACAGTTCAAAGGACGTTGTGCGTCTGGTGAAAGCACAACAGCATGATTAACAGGGTCTAGGTCAAAACCCCCACAGCCAAAACCCCCATACACAAGAAATGTCAAAACGCCCACACAAACGGTCATAACCCCCACACAAATGGACAAATCTCCCAAACGCACGAACGGTCAAAACCCCCACAGCCAAAACCCCCACACTCAAGAAATGTCAAAACGCCCACACGATCGGTCATAACCCCCACACAAATGGACAAATCTCCCAAACGCAGGAACGGTCAAAACCCCCACAGCCAAAACCCCCACACTCAAGAACTGTCAAAACGCCCACACAATTGGTCATAACTCCCACACAAATGGACAAAATAGCCACACATAGCAACGGTCATAATTCCCACATAAATGGACAAAACTCCCACACAAATGGTCAAAACTCCCACATGCAGAAATTGTCAACTGCCACACAAATGGACAAAACCCCCACAAAATCGGACAAATCCCCCACACTCTGAAATGATCGTCATTTCACGTCTTTGTTGCGACTCTTTATGACGCCCAAGAAGAATAGTTGCAACATCAGTTTAAGTGGAATAAAAAATGTTATTAAAAAGTACAAGGGCAAGACATGCAACCAGGATCATTTCAGTGTGTGGGAGATTTGTCCGATTGTGTGGGGGTTTTGTCCATTTGTGTGGCAGTTGTGACAATTTCTGCATGTGGGAGTTTTGTCCATTTGTGTGGGGGTTTTGTCCATTTATGTGGGGATTGTGACCGTTGGTATGTGTGGCTGTTTTGTCCATTTGTGTGGGAGTTATGACCGTTGGAGGTTATGACCGACTACCAGTGTGGGGGTTTTGGCTGTGGGGGTTATGACCGTTCGTATATTTGGGAGATTTGTCCATTTGTGTGGGAGTTATGACCGATCGTGTGGGCGTTTTGACATTTCTTGAGTGTGGGGGTTTTGGCTGTGGGGGTTATGACCGTTCGTGTATTTGGGAGATTTGTCCATTTGTGTGGGGGTTATGACCGTTTGTGTGGGCGTTTTGGCATTTCTTGAGTGTGGGGGTTTTGGCTGTGGGGGTTTTGACCGGTTCCCGATTAACAACTTTGTGACTGGCATAACCATTGGTAGCAGATGGATAAGAGCATCGATGGTGGAGCCAATGGTTATGCAAGCATCACATGTGTTGTATACCACTGACTACTCATGCATTACTAACTGAGCTCTTGTGATTACATCGTTAGCAAACCGTGAGCGACACCGAACGTTTAGTTCCGGTAGGAGTTCATATCATTCGGATCCCATATTAAGCTATAGGTCCTTGTCTCATACAGCTTCGGTACTGAAAAGAGAAATTGAACTCAAAATCAACCAATTAATAAAATAATCGTACATTACCATTATTTATCTCGCCTCACTCAAATTCGTCCTGCGCTCTTATTGTTTCTATGTGTCACTACTAGAAGTGTAAATGTGTGCCAAACCCCGAAGAATTAAAAATGATCGGATTAACCAGAAAGAAAAGGAAAAAATAGGACAATGGAATGAAACGTTTTGGGAATGAGTTCTCTTTATGACCTGCTCTGAAACACACTCAACTTTATTCTATTCCAAAGCTTCAGTCAAGCAAACAAGAAAACATGTACGCCTCTGTCATGCTTATCTGTGCTACATTTTTATGTGTAAGACGCCGTTGAACTTGGTTGTGTGAGTTGTTTTGCATCTGTATAATTTGTGAAGTGACATATTTTTTGATAGTGACGTTTCAAGAAAAGAAAATGATTTATTTGTTCAGCGAGTTGTTCGTGAATTAAATTCATTGTAATAATTTGTGTAGTTTCACTGATTTGACCCGAGGTGTAAAATCTCATTTTATTAGGATCCCGCAGTGGGACTTATAAGAAAGAACGACGCGTTCACAAACAGCAGGCAACGTTGGATTTAATGTGGCAAGAAAAATATTGAAAATGCACTCCACTCCCTTAAAACCGGAAGTTGAAAAAATGCTCTTTCCTGATTTTTATTGAGAAGCTTATGTACCAAGTTTCATGTTCCTAGCTTTAGGGGCTCCTCGTGAGGTATTCAATTTTTTGCCTAAATCTTGACCCTTATAGTATGGTTCCTTGTGTGTCAAAGCATTACACCAAAAGATAACTACAGGGTTCCCTTATTGCATGGTATCTTATGTGTCAAAGCATTACACCAAAAGATACTACAGGGTTCTCTTATTGCATGGTTCCTTGTGTGTCAAAGCATTACACCAAAAGATAACTACAGGGTTCCCTTATTGCATGCTTCCTTGCATGTCAAAGCATTACACCAAAAGATAACTACAAGGTTCCTTATTGCATGGTTCCTTGTGTATCAAAGCTTACACCAAAAGATAACTACAGGATTCCCTTATTGCATGGTTCCTTGTGTGTCAAAGCATTACACCAAAAGATAACTACAAGGTTTATCAGTGTATAAAAGTTTTAGAACCACATAAAAGATAAGCTACATGTTTTTTTTTTCTTATAAATGTTTTTCCAAGTTTAAATGAGTGAACCTGGAAAGCTTGCCATTTAAAATATAACAGATACCTTTGAACCCAACTTTGTTCTGTTAAATCGTTTTGCACAGTCTATGTTTAGTAACCAATGTATTATTTTTCTGTATGGAAAGAAATAAACATGATATTATGATATTTTGAAATGTCACACAGGGAATCGCATCTAATAAATGAAGCGCTTGGAGGATAAAGGTGTTATGTTACATTTTTTGAAACGTTGCATTCTGGCGTTTTATGCACGTGTTATATGCTCATCATGCTACGTAACACACTATTTAGATAGTCCCCATCTGGGTGCAGATATTTTGAAAGGATGAAGACGGTATGTTAACGGACAAAATGGTGAAAGTCAATTTTCCTGTCATAATCAATTTGTTACATAACACCTTTATCCTTCAAGCGCTTCAATGTTCGAGCTCGACTAACGAATATCATTTAATCCATTATGAAATTCTGCAGAAATGCTGTAGAGCTGATACTTTGACAGAATCCGAGCTCCGAGTCTGTTTCAATAACGAGTGAATCAGTCTCCGATGACGAATGAGTCTGACTAACAGACAGGTCGAGACAGAGATCCGGATGACTCGGACAAAAATCGTGACCCAAGTGAGCAAAGTAATCTCATGAACCGTGAACCAGTCAATCACTGCTATTCAGAGGCCAGAAAAGAAGGAAGTCAGTGGCCGAAAAGTGTGACAAACATGGTGCATAAAGAAGAGTTTTGTATCTCAATGCGTATTACGTGAGCACATTGTTATGTTTTATCCACATTTTAAATCTTGTAACGTGATTAGAACTTACCTGTTGACCAATGCCAGACGTATAAAATGTAACGAATCTTTAACTTAATGCCCTTATTTTGATAGTCATCTATATATTATGGTCGGAATAACTATATGAGTTAACACGTTAACTCACGGTACAAAGTAACAAAAATATTTAGGAATAGATAAAAAAAAGTCAAAAAGAAAAAATACAAATAAATTAATAATTTGTTTTGCAATTGAGCATTGCTTTCTAATTCAGAGGCTATATGAGATTCGGACTCCTTATTGTAGGATCTGAAGCACATGAGCTTCCACCGTGTCTGCCTTCCAAAAGATTATAGGAAAAGTAAACGTTTAAAAGCACAAGAGTTGTAGAAAATTCAGGTTGAACCAGTTAGTCTTAGTTTGCACTAGTGTTCAATACGAGGTGCTACCCAAAATATCCGAGAATGTCATTGTAAAAGTCAGAAATCTATACTTACGTTCTAATGTCGTCCTTCACCTGCAAAGTAGTTTCCTCCGGCATATATGCAATGATTCTAGCGTTGTTCCCACTTTTGCAAGCACTCCTGGAAGTCTACAGGGTGAAGGGTGTTCAGGACCCGTTGCGTTTCCACTTGGATGTCTTCAATGTAGTCAAAACGTCGCCCTTTCAACGCGAGTTTCGTCTTTGGGAACTCACATGGCTAGGTATCACATGGCTAGGTCAGGTGATAGTATCACATGGCTAGGTCAGGGGAGTAGGGAGGGTAGGGGACCGTTGCCATGTCGTTTTTGGTCAGGTATTCCCTCACAACGAGCAAGGTGTGCGCGGCGCGTAATCACGGTGCAGCAACCCGTCCTTCGATTTGTCACAGCTCTGGCCATTTGCGCCGAACATCTTGCCTCAGTCCCTTCAAAACCTTGCAGTAAAACTTCCCGTTGACATTCTGACCAGAGGAAACAAACTCCTGATGTACAATTCCTTATGTCGCAAAAAATGAGCATCGACTTGTCATCAGCATCAGCGTTGACAAAAAATGATGTTGCTGCGAACTTGTCGAACTTTATTCGGCCTTGCAGAGGATAGCGTCTTCCATTGTGATGTTTGCTGCATCGTTTGCGGGTCATAACCACAGACCCAAGATTCATAATTCGTAATGACTTTAGATAAGAAGTTTGGACGCTCTCGAATTCTTTGTTGCAGCTCAGTAAACTTCTGAATCCTGAGTTTTTTTTTGGGGGGGGGGGGATCGATGCTGAGAATTCGAGGGACAAACTTTGCTGCAATTCGTCTCATGTTCAGTTCATCGGATAGAATTCGTTGACATGTAGACTACGGTACAATAGTCGAAGTCTATTACAAACATCGTGAATTGTCTGCCTTCTATCTTCGCGACTCACATGACGCACTTTCATGATCATTCCCGTTGTTGTGCATGTTGACGGGCGATCAAAATGTTTGTCACCTTCCACAGATTCGCAACCTTCTTTGAAACGCTTGATCCACTCAAATGTTCTTGCTTGACTCAGTGCACTCTCACTAAATGCCTCTTTCAGCATGCGATGTATTTCGGCTGTAATTTTCTCCAACTTGACAACATAACTTGATACAAGTCCATTGCTTGTTAACGTCAGCCATTTGACAAATCGCAGTAGCACTGAAATGTCCTGATATGTACAACTATAACTCACAACTGAATGCGCCAAAGATGACGCAACTTTCTAGTGCAATAGCTACTACATGTACCTCGAGACATCTAGTGGCGGAATGTCGTAATGCCAATGGTTTGCCCGGTAAAAAAAAAAGTTTTCGGACACTTTCAGTATCAACCCGTAGTCTGTGTCGAGTAAAACAATCTGCAAATGTTAATTAACATCATAGCAAAGAAAGAAAATAGATGTCTACCGTTAAGAATATAGGTTACGGAGGTAGAAAACAATTTTTATGTTATTCAACAATACAGCGAGTATTCTAAAAAAAAAAAAAAAATTAATTGCCTAATTATTAGAATTTAATATATTTAATTAAAATGTACATTTTTATATTACCGAAACAGGCCAACGCTAAAGTCGCACTACCAAAATATATTTATTTATTGATTTATTTCACTTTTGTTCATGTTGCGTGAAATAAATCAATAAATAAATATATTTTGGTAGTGCGACTTTAGCGTTGGCCTGTTGTTCATGTTGCGTGCCCCCTTACTCTATATCTTATATGTTGCAGATATGCCACAACCTCGGCCGCCCATCCATGCACTCCAATTTGCTGACGACACAGCGTATCTCGCCTTGTGCTCTTCTGTGGATCGTATTAACACTACTCTCCAACCAGCAATCGATCAGTTGGTCACCTGGTGTCTCAAGTGGAAACTCAAACTGAACCCCGCCAAAACCCAAATGGCCTTATTCGCCCGTAACCGCAACAAATTTTGTCCGACACGAAATCCTGAGCGTCTCCATCTTACGCTTCTCGACTCACCGTTGACCTTGTCCAACAGTGTGAAATATCTCGGCGTCATTTTTGATAAACATCTTACCTGGAGAGCCCACCTTTCTCAGTTACAAACTAAAATTCGACGAGCTTCAACCAACACTATCAGCACTGATAGTACAAGTGAAGATCAATATGGTGTGTAAAGTTGCAGTGAAGTTTCCAAATTTTGAATTTAAATTTGTTTCATTGGCTGTAGGCAAATTTGACTTAGGTCGGACCGGACGAAGCGGAGTAGTGGACCGAGATCTGGGAGGGGGGGGAGAAGAGGGGCTTCATCAAACAGTTTATAGAAAACGACTGAATATGATGATATTCATTGTTTCCCCCCCCCCAATATTATCTTCAAGTCGGCGCCTATGCAGGTCACTTCAGTTATAAGTAATACATAAACACATGAAATTTCCGTGTATGTGTCTGACATACGGTCATAATACATTTTGTAGCAAACACCGAATTAAACTCCATAGTAGACCTACAATTTGGTAACGTACGCGGATCAATTGCTCAACTCTTATACATCACCTTGAAATGCTACGAGAGCTCCTTCGTGGCTAAGCGGTTATTGTACGGGACTTTTGCGTGGGAGACCCGGATTCGATTCTTGGCGGAAGCTCATGTGATTCGGATTCCACGTTAAGTTATAGGTCCGTATCTCATATAGCCTTGCTGCTGAATGGGTCGTTAACTGAAAAAATTAAATCAAATCAAATACAAACGCCAAGAGCTCGCTATATAAATAAACAAAGTAGCAATATAACGTGTACATCTCGTGAAGGAGTGTGGTTTCTATGGCGTGATATTGTCTCAATTAATAATAAAACTGGAAGTAGTAGTAAATTTTTACTATTTCCATTTTCAGTAGAGATATTAAAGTGGATATAGGATATGCTCTTCGAACGCTTAATTAATTGCAAAAAAGAAAACCTCTTTTCGCTATCTATTACCGTTTTCTTTCTATACTGAACAACGTTAAAATCTGAAGAGATTTTCATCCACTTCTGGTTTAAATAGATTATAGTAGAATGAGTAGATAGTATCTATTCTTAGGACGTTAAATACATTTAAAGGAATATGTTTCACGCTATCTCTTAATGCACAATGTAGATCAGTATTAAAACCGGAAGTTGTAGTGATTTCTATCGCTTCCGGTTTTAATAGAGAGTTGGGGATGGAGATAAAATATATCCTTGGGGGACGACTAATTGATTGCAGAAAACTGCTTCTCGCTATCTCCGTTTTTGCTTTAGAGTTCAAGGTTAAAACCGGAAATGGTTGATTTCTACCACTTCCGGTTTGAGTATCACCCCATGAAACGAATTAGATTCTTAACTTTTTAACCCTGTATATCCCGGCCAAAATTGATGGTGATTCATCAACTAGTTCTTGATATATATATATATATATATATATATATATATATATATATGTCTCTCAGACGGACAAACGAGCACATGAAAAAACAAGGTAAATATCTTTAGTGTTACCCCCTCACACGTATTACATTTCGCAAAATACTGATGTCTCCACTATTTTGATAGCCATCTCTGCAGCCTACATATAGGTCAGTTCACCTCTAGTTCTCAATTGCATCATCCAGTCTCGTCAATAACCAATAGCGTATAGCGTAATGGGGTTCAGTGAGGCATGGGGATCACTCATAGTATACTTCTCAGATACAGACTCCTTTCTGGTACGTGAGCAACATTGAGTACTGCAACTAACGATACTTTTCTGTTTGTCAATGGAAGTGAATTATTAGAGCTACAGGGTGTATAGAAAAAAATAAATGAAATTTTTGAGTTTTACGTCCCACGATTATGCCGGTTAGGCTAAAGGAGACGGTGATGATGAGAAGTGAGTGAAATGGTGGGATAAAGTGGGAGGAAACGGGAGAACCCCGAGGAAACACACACACGGTGTTTGTCCACCACAAAGTTCACTTGGCGCAAGATGGGATCAAACCAGTGACCCCAAGCACCAGAGGTAAATGCTCTACCACTGAGCCATCGCGGCCCCAGGGTGTGCAGAAAGTTGCGTAATTCGAATTTTGGTGCATCATAACTTTTGAACAGTAAATGTGAAGAAATGAAACTGTCGTCCAGAAAAAACCTGTTTGTGTAGATATTTTTGAGACCTTAACCAAGGGAAGGTGATTCGACATTCGTCTTAACGAATACCAGGAGGAAAGGAAGGTGATGATTTTTCTGTCTTTTTTTAACGAAACATGGAGGAGCGTGTGGTATTGTTTGTGGTCAAATGAGAGTGAGGCTGGGTGGGAATCTATCGTTCGAGCCATCATAGTGGTGTCCCGCAAATAATCACCTGTTTTCCTGAATTATAGCGTAATATGGCAACACTGACGGCGCCAGAAAGTGTCAACACACGTGACTGGCCACCAAATATCCTACAGATAGTCACTGACAAACAGAAAGTGTAGGAATCAGTGAAGAAATTATTGCTTGTGGCAGAAAGATGATTACTTTCCCTCAGTGATTAGCAAGTTTCAAGTTTGTAACAGTCTATCCACAGGACAGTTGATCACAAGCTGCATGTGCTATGTTATTATTGACATTACTTCATTTACGCACAAAATGTACAATATTCTATACTTTTTTGTTAGGGCTTATGGGATTCTTTCAAGTGCATGAAACTCTTAAGAATAAATAATAATAATAAAAAAAATCAAACGACTTTATTTGTTACAATATTTTTCGTATATTGGAGTTCATGAAGGTCTCTATATGTGTAGTTAAAAAGTGGCCAGCGTAGTGTAGTCCCATGCTTTCGCCTTTGGTGGGAATAGTCCCGGGTTCAATTCAATTCTCGGTGGCGATACTTGGGCGAAAAGAATAGCTTTTTCAGGCCAGGTATCCTAAGTAAGACTTTTCCTGGATTTTACTCCTTCAGTCTATGCCAGGCAAGTCCTAATATTTGGAATTAAGTATATTTAAGGCGAAAAAATGTTTGGAATAGATAGATACTGACAAATGAGCATTTGCCTTCACTTTTGAGAATAAATTTACAGTAGTTCGAAACAAATTGTGAGAAACTTAATAGAAATTCAGTCACTATTTCATTTACCACTTTCATCTTCATAATCTTTCAGTCATTAATTAGGCTTATAGTGACCTGCCTAAAGTTTTTTCTTCTTTTCTCTTTAGCAACCCCCTAAAGAAATTTTCCTACCACTAGCCTAGGGCGACAGAGTGTGTTAATTAATCCTGTCCTGAGCCCAGATTAAAAAAAAAAAAACATAATATTGCTGTCTTTACTACCGTACATTTTGAAAGTTGAATGGTCACTGCAGTTTTCTTTGGAATAAGTATTGATAGAAACAAGATACTACTACTATTAGTGCTAGCAGTGGCGTATTTAGGGGGGGAGGCTTCCGGGCTTAACCCCCGACGAAATCTTACTTACTATAGTAAAAGTATATGAAATATTTTGCAGAATTTTCACATTTTCAGGCAAAGATTCCCCCCGAAAGTTAGCAAAGCCCCCCCGAAACAAAATCGAAAATACGCCACTGAGTGCTAGTATTACTACTAGTACTACAACCACTATAATAATAATAATAATAATAATAATAATAATAATAATAATAATAATAATAATAATAATAATAATAATAATAATAATAATATAAGAAACATGTATACTGGAAAAAGAGCATTTAACAAGAGTATTCAGCAATTGTTTTTCGTATCAATATCTGTTACGCAGTTGACCGTTCTTTTCCCTGTAGCAAATGGGCGTGTCCACGTGTTTCAGCTGTCAACGAGCTTCGACTCCTCCCTCATCTAGCTCCGCGCTCGTCTCGCTCATAGGTGCTCCGCCCACCACAAAGGTTTTCTCAGTCAATCTCTCTCCCTCTCTCTATCTCTGAGATACTTTTCTGAGCATTCTCATTTCTATGAGAAATAAAACAAAAATGCTCACGCATGCGCATCTTTCGAGCAATATATTTTTATGTTGTCACGTGTCGGGTTAGGCTTAAATTTATGTTTACTGATAGGAAAATCATTTAATATTGTTACGTACGTTAATCATGTAAACCAAACAAGTACATATAGGGACCTGTGTAAAGAATCCCCAAAGTGAGTCCAGAATTTTCCACACGAAGTAGGAAGGAATGGGAGGGAAACAAAGTCAACTCTGTTAGTCTGCATGTCGATTCTCCCCCTTTGGTAGAGCTCCCAGATGCCCCCGTTTAACCCAATTTATTCGTTCCCCACTCCCTGAATTTTTTTAGCACTCGAAAAGTTTCGTACATTTGGGGTGAAATTACGAAAATATTGGGAATTCACATAGGACACGATAGTATATATATATATATATATATATATATATATATATATATATATATATATATATATATATATATATATATATATATATATATATATAGGATGTTTCAGAATAACGCCGACAACGTTTGGGAGGTGATTCCTGACATCAAAATAAGATAGAACGTATAGACTAACCTGGGTGCACAAATGCTTCCTTTCCCAGTTATAGGCTGCCGAAAACTTGAAAAAATGAACTTTAAAGGTCCATTGCTCCAAGACTATGGGGCCTACCGTAGTCGGGTGAAGATTTCACTTAGGAACTAACATGTGTGCTATCCAACAATAGATGTTTCAGAATCCTGCGATAGTTCCGTAACAATTTTTATAGAAAGAGTTGGGCACGGTCGTTTAATTTGAAGTTAGGGATGCGCATGAGTCGAGTCGAGACAGAATTTTCGCGAGAAAATTCGAGTCGAGACACAGCTCTTTCTTTTCGAGTCGAGACATCACATTTACAACACATTTTCGGGACGAGACAGCCTCAAATCTTGTCTCGTGCGCATCCCTATTTGAAGTACTCATCAACTACCTCTACAAAAATTGTTGAGGAAGCACTGCAGGATTCTGAAACATGGATATTTGGATAGGGCACATATTAGTTCGTAAGTGAAGTCTTGACTCGACTACGATAGGTTCCATTGTTTTGAAGTTAGACTAAATATTAAAAGAATAGGCTTACTCTGCGGGTTCACATAACACATGTAACGTGAAAAAAAAAAAAAAACTATTAAAAGTCCAACAGTGCACAACCGTCTTCACACTCCCAACAGAATCCAGCTGCTGGCATACACTTCCCTGACTCATAGCTTTCATGAAACCACATTTTGCACTCCACACATTGAATCCAGGATCTTTGTTCTTTTTGTTGGTAATAAAACTCCCCACAATCACTGCAAAAATTGCCTCTCTGATGGCGCTTCTTTCTAATAGGATTTTGGTTAACACACAACTTCGGTTGATGATCATCGTTTTCGAGTTGTCTGGATGGTCCAGCTAGGCTATATTTAATCCAAGTTCCCAATTTTCTTTGAAGTTTGTCCTTTGTAGGGATGCGCACGAGACGAGTCGAGACGGAGTTTTCCTGAGAAAATTCGAGTCGAGACACAGGTCTTCCAATAGATAAATATACATTTTTTGAGTCGAGACGTCACTTTTACAGCACATTTTCGAGACGAGACAGCTTCAAATATTGTCTCGTGCGCATCCCTAGTCATTTGAGAGTTCCTTCAAACTCTAACAATAATTCTCGTCTCAGAATAACTACTTTGCTGCTAACTAATTTCCTTCAAACCTTTGGGTGCTCAATTTAGGTGCTGAAAAAAATCTTATTCACTTTCCTTTATGATAAGTCGTTACTTTCGGGAGTTTTGGAGTGATCCCTGATGTTTATCATGTATAGGATTCTGGGCTGAGGAATCTATTGAAGTTGGACTTTATATTTCTTTGAATTGGAATCACTAAGTTCATTATCAACTATAAGCTTGGGGACATCCGATCTTTCGAAGATTAAGCAAAGACAATTTCTGAGAACATGTTTGTATCATAGGGACTGATTTCTGTTACACCAAACCCTGAAATAGCATTTTGAGGAGTTGTGGTCCTGTACCATGCTCGAGCAAAAAGACTAGCAAACTGTTGCTTGTTTAATGATTTCCCAGGATACATTCGTCAAAATCTTCGTCTGTGGCTTTATTCCAGGCTACTTTGAGGGATTTGAAACAGCTTATATCAAGTGTTTACAGTTCGTGGCTAGAACTGGAGGGAATACAGAGCATCACAATATCAAACTTGACAGCCAATTCAAGTGCAGATGCATCCAAGTGAATATGATGTCCGACGGGGATGTTGCTAACAAGAGTTAATGGCCTTGTTGTCTGCAGTATACTATTTTAGTTATTCGTTACTATACTTCATACTAATGGAGAGAAACACATTTCTTCATCACCTGCAATGAACTAAAGTTCTATGTGACAAAAACATATAGTAGAGATCTATGTCTATAAAGCAAAGACAACCGGAGAGTACTTATCAAGACCTCAGGCGAACTAAAGGAACGGGACTTCCCCGGAAACGCGTCAGCACGTACCAATAGACAACCAAAAAATATACACAGAAGAAAATAGCTCTTCAACAGTGTTGATAACTTCTCATACTAAAATTATCCGTATCAGTTGCGATATTGTCGACACGGCGATATTCGCCTCAGTTACCATATATTTCCTATAGGTTTTTTGTACTTCAAAAATTACAATAAGACACAAATATTATGGTAACAAATACATTAAGAATATCAACGATTATATGTTATTGTTTATTTTATCTTAATATGTTAATAACTTTATCCTTCTTCGGTATACATGAATAACAACATTTTGGCTCAGTGGTAAAGAGCTCAATTCTGTTGTCTGCCTTCCTAGTTCGATCCCAGCTCCCGCCAAGTGAACTTTACTTTGGACAAACCGCTCGCATAGGTCTTCTCGGGGGTTCTTTACTTTCCCCAGCTTTCTTCATTCCAGCGTTTCGTTCATTACCGAAATTACTGTCTCCCTTATTGCTTAGTTGCGGACCACAATCGTGGGACAATAATCTCAAAGGGAAAATAAATAAATTATAACATGATGATATGACTGTCATTTCTTCCGTCCTTCAGACAGAAGAAACTATTTAATCATTTTCTCTACCAGTAAGGCTACTATCAGAAGGTCATTACAGACTTTCACTTTCAACATTCAATTACTAATTCTGTATGACTTATTGTTGAGCTGAAAGCAAAAGAAATACATTTCTGGATTTGATTCCAGACTGGAGCTCAAATGGTTCGCATACCACGTTAAACTGTAGGTCCCTGGCATATATAACCTCGCCTTGAAAAGGACGCTAAACTCAAATCCTGTTCAGAAAAACAAATATTGAAACACATTGTATCTACTTTTCAATTCTATTACTATCATCATCTTCACCATCATTGGTATTCTGCCATTAATGACAGGTCACTTGCCGCAACTGAAAAGCTTTCATGCTCCACGCTCTTCCGCTAACTTCTTCATCTTCAAGTACGAATTTCGTGTTTTGATATCGTCCATCAATTGTAGTCTCCTTCGTTCTCTCCCTCTCTTTCTTGCCACCATATCCTCTAGCACGTCACTCATGATACAGTTCCTTCTTAGCCAATATCTCAACCAGTTTCTCTTTCTCTTCTTAATAACCTAGCTAATTTTGTCCATTCTTCTCCATACCTTCGTTTTAGTATGTATTAATTTATTGGTAAGTATTTTCTTATATTTCAGCAAAAAGCAAGTGCTAAACTATGTCTATTTTCGTATGATGTCCCGGTTTTCAAATGTAAATTTTCATAAGGTGTTAAGATTTTGTTAGTCTGAAAATCTGGGAGCCCTAATCAGGAACATACACAGGGGTGGATCCTTTTGGAATCCAAACTTCCCCAAAATCTCAACTTCTCTGAAAAATTACAAAGAGTAAATCATTCCTATTAGGCCCTATTTGAGAGTATCTACGACTAATAAAGAACGGTAATTTTAAATATTGCACTAATAGCGTTAACTTGTTTTAGAGGGAAAAACGAAACCAGTGATGATTTCAAGGGATGGCCAGGGTCGGAATTCTCCTTCTTTCCCCAGGAGCCACAAAATGATCAAGGGAGGGACTAAACCATGGTTTGCCGCTTTATCCAGTGTAAAGCAGGATTGAAGTCCATTTTATCCAGTGTAGGTCTATACCTGAGAGTCAAGGAGGAGGCTATAGCCACTATAACCCCCCTTGGATCCGCGCCTCTATATACAGGGTGTTTTAAAACAACACCGACAACGTTTGGGAGGTGATTGCTGACACCAAGATAGACAAAAAGTATAGATCAACTTGGGTGCACAAATGCTTCCTTTCGAAGCTATAGGCTTCCGAAAATATGAAAAAAAAAAACTTTAAAGGTCTATAGTCTACTAAGAATATTCTTTAAATTAATGTTTCGTTATGTATTATTATTTGCTGCACACTTGTGTATTTCCAATGATGTTCTTCTAATATTGGGTTGAAAACCTACCTGTAAATCTTGAAATTTGCAAGTGGCGATATTAAGTTCAGATGCTTACGATATCACGTTTTGCCTATTGTAACAAAAGCATTATAGCTGGTTTCTCATATTGAAAATTCAGCTGGTAGCCATTTTACTACAAGTTCTTAGGTAATTGGTGTAGAATTATTTTTTTAAAAGATGAATGAATTACGTGTATTTCCAATATTCCGAATTAGTGGCGATATTTGCCTCAGTTACAGTACTAGTTTATTACGTATTACAAAACGAAACAGAATGTTTCGTATTGAAATTTTAAGATCCGGCAACATTGATTTCCATCCTTCTTAGCACGCACGCACTCACTAGCGAACATAAAATTTTCCTCTAGACAATGGTTTACGTGACTGTTGGCATCCGACAGAATTGCAGGAGCCTATGGGTTCATGCACTTATTAAATATAGGACCTATATTGAGGCATATTTTTTTTGCGTTAGAAGGCAGTTGTTTGACGTTTTGTGTGAATAGCCTCTTTCTCAGTCGTTTTGGGACAGTTTTTCTAATTCATTTATTTAACTGGATTTTTTGTTATTTTCTTGGTTCACTCCAGAGACTAATCCTACGCTACAAAGATTCTAGATACAGGGTGGCTCAAAAGTAGGTATACTCATCTTCATTATCAAGTATAACATTTTTAGCTTATATGTTTATTTGTTTCGGCTGTTCCGAGCTTAAGATATACGTAAAAAGACATTAAGAACAAATAATAAAGAAACTAGATCTACCTGATGGATAACAATAAGAAATGATATAAAAACAATGAGTTAAATAATACGGGACTCTATACCTACTTTTGGGCCACCCTGTATATAGATGTATGTATGCATGCCAACATGTCATAAAACCAGTTTTCCTCGTCATAAATAAAAGTACTTTTCATTTTAAAAAATCAAGAAAGGAGAACATTGGTCTACTACTTTGTAAATGTATCTATCTATATTGTCTGTCGAAACAGGACAAAAATAACAGTTCTATGTAACAGACTTTTCGCAAATCATGTTAACGATATCTTTTCAATGTTACGTATTGATGCTGTTTGTCGCACTTTCTTTTTTTTTTTTTTTTTTAAAAAATAGAAAGTGATAATAAATTAACATGTCAAAATGCCGTTTTTCTATGTTTCTCCTTCTTTTGCAACAGGCTTGCCAACCATACGATAATCTACCATGATATAGAATAATTTAAGCCTTAATTCTACATGCGATAATAGGTGAACATACGATAATTTTAGACCACACCCTCTTTTGCAGTTTTTGAATGTGAAAATAGGCTAAATTGTAGATGTGCATTAAACTATTATAACATACACACACACACACATTGAGGTTTCTAACGATCATTTCCCCTAAAATTAACCAATAACAATTTGAGAATTAGCAAATGGCAACATTACATCTATTCTTTAAATTCAATTATGTTTACTACGGGGTGGAAATGTTGTTGTTCAAAGTAGTGTTAATAAGGATTTTGAAAAGAAAAAGTATTTTGAAAATATGTGTCGTTCAGTAGTGTTAATAAGGATTTTGAAAAATTGTGCTGTTCAGAGTAGTGTTAATAAGGATTTTTTAAAATAAATGTGTTGTTCAGAGTAGTGTTAATAAGGATTTTGAAAAAAATGTGTTGTTCAGAGTAGTGTTAATAAGGATTTTGAAAAAAAAAAATATGTTGTTCAGAGTAATGTTAAAAGGATTTTGAAAAATTGTGTTGTTCAGAGTAGTGTTAATAAGCATTTTGAAAAATTGTGTTGTTCAGAGTAGTGTTAATAAGCATTTTGAAAAATTGTGTTGTTCAGAGCAGTGTTAATAAGGATTTTGAAAAATTGTGTTGTTCAGAGTAGTGTTAATAAGGATTTTGAAAAATTGTGAGGACAGTGACGCCGATTTGGAGTTCGAAACTGAAGATAACTAGATAAGTATATTATATACTATATTATTGCTAACATAAGTATATTATATAGGATATAACAAGAACATATCTGTTTTGTTCACAGGTACATTATGGTCATGTACCATTGAACAGGCCCTCTTGTACCTTTGAACAAAGTGATAAACACAAGGTTTCTGCGTCAATAATATAAAAAGAAGCCACAAATAATAATAGTTATAAACTGAGGAAAGCAATTTTGATTTGTCCAACCATTAGGATTTGTTGCTCCGATCGTCCCATTTGGTGCCCCCTTTAGCATAAAATGTTTGAGGTTTATCCTGGGAAAAATCAGTGTAGGTGGTACGTGGTTACCAATGGCATTTACTCCCGCTATTATTGTCACTATTTTTCTACGTTCAGCTGAAGTTGCTCCGCACACTTCCTTCATTCCCAGGCCCGTATCCAGGGGGGTCTAGAGGGAGGCGCGAGGGAGGCCCCCCCCTAAATTTTTGCGGGCCCCCTAAAATTTTCACGGTAGGCTTGCAAGTGAACTATAATATGGTGATAAACTATAATATCTTTTGGATCGGGCTCTCCCTAACTTCAGCCGGGCCCCCCTACATTTTTGGGCTGGCTACCGGCCTGTTCATTCCTATAGGGGTTACAATATTTCTGGATTGCTGAACTGTTGGTAAGTCTGTTTCGTCCATTATGCTGGGATTAGTGTGTAATTACGATGAATCTCTCTTAAATTTGCGAAGAAGCAGTTTACATTTTCAAGAATAAAGTTTGTGGATCGTACAAGACTAGTTGCTTCTGGCTTCCTCAATAAAAGTTCCTGCTTGTATCTTTTCAGAAACGAGCGCATCCTCTCCTCACCTGCAATTTAGTTGAGATACCACTGAATTGTGTGTTTCTTCCTCTTAGCAACGGCAAAATTGTAACCTAATTCTCTTGCAGATGACACATAGATTATCTTTGCACATGTTTTCAGGTACTCTGCAAGTTATCTCTCTTCACTATCAGAAAACATCCTGTTCGTATCGTACCTAACACTAAGATTTCGAATAACTAGACTTTAAGCACATTGTCACATGTTTATGTAGAGCACCTAACTTTACTTTGTAGATCCTGCACGCTTCACGAAAAGAGACTAATTTTTTTGAGGGGGGGGATACAGTTAGTTACGGCAGCAATAGCTGCATTCATAGCTTTAGGATCAATGGGCTCTTTTTCTTCCAGCCTTACTTCTCGTCATTTTAGCTGAAACACATGCAGAAACAAGCGAATATTTAGAAGCTGCTTAAAATTATAATTAATAACTTTCAGGGTGAGTCAAAAGTCCTTGGACACCTGCATAAGTTTGAAAATCGACGAAGAAAGTAAAAAGTGATGATTGGAACAGAGGTTTGATGAGGGGCCGCAACTTTTGGAGTGTATGTCATTCATGGCCACCATCTTGAAATCTGCCATTTTGGATTCAAGTCACTTTTTTTAAATGGGAAGGGGTGTATGGCACATCAAATAACACTAGCTTGAGCTCAGGAATTTAGTGGTGTAATTTGTTTTTTTTTTTTTTTTCTATCTCTCTCTCAAATGAATTTTACTCACTGCATCAAAGGTACATTGTTCCAAAGGTACAATGCCTTCCCGTAAGTCTGATATCTGAGGTTGGTAACTCTGCTTCGTTAAAAGGATGTTACTGTGGCCATAGGCGCCGACTTGAAGAAAATATTGGGGGGTCCAAACAATGAATAAACATATCGTCGTCATATTCAGCCGGTTTCAATTAACTGTTTGATGAAGCCCCCCCCCCGCAGATCTCGATCCTCTACTTCGCTGCAATATTCATGCTGCATTGATCTTCACTTTCATATCAGTGCTGCCAGTGTTGGTTGAAGCTCCGGTCCTCTATTCAACACCGCTTTGAAAACGGTCTTTTCTATCGAATAAGAAGCCTGATCCTAACGTTGAATTAAAGGAATGACGAAGTTTACAACAGAAATTCTTGCTCCTCTTTGTTAATTCTTCCTCAACAGGATTATATTGGAGGGGCAAGGACCCCACCTTTAAATATTGGAGGGGGCAAAAGTGCCCCCAAAGTCGGCGCTTATGACTGTGGCCCCCTATTTTTCAACTTTTTTGCGCTTGAAATGTAGATTTCGATGAGCTGTGTCCAACGGCACCAATTTTGATTTCTGGAACAAACGGCCAAATGAGGAGTTTTAAAAAAAAGCGCTACCATCTGAGCAATGCTGAGTTGTGACCGACTGAGACAAAATAGATGTCATTCGATTCGTATTTACACGTACACAAATAATTGATATGCCATTTTCCCGAAAATTTTATTTTGATCTCGAAAATTAACGAAAATCTGGAATTTTGGATCTTGCATTTTCGTTTATTTTCCAGATCAAAATTGAATTTTCGGAAAAATGGCATATCAATTATACGTGTATGTGTAAATTCAAATCGAATGACACCCATTTTGTACCAGTCGGTCACTGGTCGAAATTGCTCAAAATTCTGTATTTTTGTTAATTTCCGGGGTCAAAATAGAATTTTCAGGAAAGTGCTATATCAATTATTCATGTACATGTGGATATGAATTGAATGACACCGATTTCGTCCCAGGTGGTTACAGGTCCAAATTGCCCAAAATCTCTGATTTTCGTTAATTTGCGGAGTAAAAATAGAATTTCCGAAAGAATGCCATATCAATTATTCATGTATGTGAGAATACGAACTGAATGACACTCATTTCTTCCCAGTCGGTCTTTGGTCTGCATTGATCAAATGGTCCCACGAGTGGCGTATTTAGGAAGGGGGGCTTCCGGGCTTAAGCGCCCCCGAAATCTTACTTAATATCTTGCAGAATTTTCACATTTTCAGCAAAGCCCCCCGCCCGAAACTAAATCGTAAATATGCCAGTGGGTCCCACTTTTTATTTTTGACCCCCACTAATTTGACCTTGAAACGAAATCAAAAGTGACACCATTGGACACAACTCATAGCAATCTAGTACCGGTACATTTCAAACGCAAAAAGTTGAAAAATACGGGGCTAATGTAACACCCTTTTAACCCTATGCTTTAAACATTCATCGTTACCCGATTTTACACAATGAAAATAACAGGCATATGAGCAGGGGCGAATCCAGGGGAGCGATCTCTCCCCCAGAAGGGGAAACTTTATTATTTTATATATAAATAAAACCCATTCCAGAGTTTGGAGCTCTTAAAAGTAACTCTAAAGTAGCAGTATTACAACCCGCCCCCCTCCCAGAAGTCCGTCCTGGATCGGTGGCTACGCCTGGATCCGCTCCTGCATATGAATACGTATATCAACTATACTCATGACGAAAATAGCTCAATAGATGTCAGTGAGAGAAAGTAACTAAATCTTCACCACAAGGAAGAAAAAGTTCTTCGTATTGTAACAATTTTATAACAGATACTGAAAGTTTTGGAAATGAGCGTAATTGATCGCCTTACAGTCACTGAAACATCATTGTGTTACCTGTGTTCTTCCTTTTGTTGTAATTTTTGCCACTAAATGCTGTGACTATGCACATAATATGCAAATTGTTGATGACCGTGTGCAATCTAACTGATCACCTCTTCAATTGTCGTAAAAGTAGTGATTTAGTGCGTGTACGTACTCTCATTTTAGTTTATAAATAAGAAAACTTTCAAACGAGGGTTAAATATTTGTATATAGCCTCGCTGCTGAAAGGGCCGTAAACTCAAGTCAACTCTAGAGCTCTGATTCTTATATTTTAGCCTATTTTGTTTCTTAGTCTAACGTAATGTTTCTAACAAATTTTCGATTTAGTAATTTCTGACACAAATGTACGAAGCTTATTAATCCTAGACAACGGCGTCGACTTTCCAAATTTATCTGGGTGCATATCAATAGCAGGACGTGTTACGCTATGTTTTCTCGATATTTGATTTAATTATTTTTAGTTAAAATCTTTTATGAACACTGTCATAAAGATCTGTGCTGTGATAAAGTAAAATATAGCGGTACTATAAGGATAAGTTGGGGCTGTCGTAGGTCAGTCGGTAACACGGCTAACTTAAACACAAGGGAAACGGGTTCAAACCCGGGTGCAAACTAAAACTCTTGTGGGTGCGCCCCGAAGATTATTTGTGTGGGTGCCAGAGCCCCGAAGCACCCACGTAGTCGCCGCGTGATCTTAGAAACTAATGGCGCACATGGGGTGCTACTAACCTTGGTAAAGTATTATTATTATTATTATTATTATTAGTAGTAGTAGGAGGAGGAGGAGGAGGAGGAGGAGGATATTAATAATAATACACAAAATATGCATAACAATGAAACAGTAGTGGTTGTAAACAAGGGCGCCCATGTTGTGGTTTCCAAGGGGGGCCAATATAAGCGAGGTTTCAAATATAGTTTCAAATTTTGCTGTAACTAATGTAAAAATTCTATTGGGCTTTCGATATTCCCAAGTACGATTTCCTCTTAGGGGGGGTGAGCGCCCCACCTTGCCCCCCTAATGGGCGCCCTTGGTTGGAAATGTTTCACTTAAACTTTTTTTTAAGACCATTATTTCTTTTAGTTTAACGTCCAATAGTTACACAATGAGGCTATGGAAGACAGTGGTGAATTTTCTAATAATGGCAAAATGATTTGTGGGAGGCATTCACAGCAAACCCATCCACACAATGTTTGTTCACAACAAATCTCACTTGGTGAAAGCTAGAATCGAACTAGAGACCTCACGCACAAGGTGTGCGCATGGAACGAACAGTGGATACGTTCGTAGATACTAACATTACAATACAGGGTTAGCCTAAATGATTCATCGGGTTTCAAAGCATCGACCCTCAGGTCCCACGCCATGTGACTTCTACTTGTGAGGTTATGTTAAGGACAAAATTTATGTAGCCCCAATGCCAACAACGTTGCAAGAACTGCAGAAACGTGTCACTGTTACCGCGGTAAAGAATAAAGAGATGATATACAAAACAGAAGTTAGGCCAGCAATATAGAGCGCAGAAAAATGACCAATAAGGAAAGCACAGGAAAAAAAAAAATGTTGCATGTTACACAAATGAGAATGCTGCACTTCTCTGAAGAATGGGATATTAAGAAGATGAAGCAAGGTTATTTGTGATATCCAAGAAGATCCAAGAAAGAAGTCTACAGTGGTATGGATATCTAATGAGAAGAACAAACGACTGTGAATTCAGAAGAGTAGTGATGTTGGAAGTGAAGTAGAGGAATACCAAGAAGGTAATGTATGGACATGGTTAAAAATGGCTTCAGGGAGAAATGTCTAACAGGGAAAGAAGTCCAGTATGGGGTTCTAAAGGAGAATACTTACCAGAAACGTCGACCCCACATAAGTAGGAAAAGACGGAGAGAAAGAGGGATGTCCAATACACACGGAACTACTAATTCAGGAAGTTAAGAACGTTAAAATGTTTCGTAACATCAAACACGGCTCATGTAGTAATATTTGAATACCCTTTGAATATATATATGCAGTTTTTTGTAGAAAATCTGGGCCATAATAGCTGTTCAAGATTTGTGCAATGTTATCTTACCTAAGGCTATTAGGTGGGGCCTAGCGCTGCCGTGTCGTGACAAAACGCTGTAACTTTGGCGGAGCAGTTTTGCGAAAAAGAGCCGTAAAGTTTTCATCCGAAAATGTGATCTGTATCGTGTAGAACCAGTGTATCTTGACTTTGGAAACACGTGGTTACATGTAATGTTACGTAAATGCATGTTGTGTGATTAAATTTGGTGAAAATTGATTGGTTGACCATTATTGCCTAGTTACACTGGTTCTACACAATACAGATCACATTTTCGGATGAAAACTTTACGGCTCTTTTTCGCAAAACTGCTCCGCCAAAGTTACAGCGTTTTGTCACGACACGGCAGAGCGGGTGTCTTCTGTAATCAAATTCACGTTTTACGTTATGGTTAAACTGGCATGTGATTATAAAAATAATGTGATATGTTTGTAGAAACAGACATAATACTTCCTCTGCGACAAATTAGTACGACATTCTCCCAATAAATAGACTATACCACTGATCTTTTCATGGGCCCGATTCACTCCTGAAAATGTCTTCTTCTTTTGCTATAGGTTTGAAACGAGTAGCAGTGTCGCGTGTAAACGACGTGGAAATTTGGTTAGACAATTGAATGTAGTTGAATGTTATACAACCAATATGATTTTTGCATACCGTTGAATTGTATACCAACAGGGAGAATCCATCTATTAAAATATACTAAACCCCTATGGGAATATATGGTTTCCACATCTTAGGATGAACTGGATGGATCACCACCATCAACGTACTCGATTCGCAACATTTTACCCTCTAAATCCTGGCCAAAATTGAAGGTGACCCATCAAGTGGTTCTTGAGATTTTCGTGTCACTCGAACGGTCAGACACACGGATAAAAATGTCTTGTCTCACATGGACAGACATGTTTTGTTTGCCGAACAGACGGACACTTGTACAGAGATGTTTTGTCTGCTAAACAGACAGACACACGGACAGACATATTTTTATCTGCTGGATAGACGGTCACATGGAGAGACATGTTTGTCTGCCGAACAGACACATGGACAGACATATTTTTTATCTGCTGGATAGACGGTCACATGGAGAGACATGTTTGTCTGCCGAACAGACAGACACATGGACAGACATATTTTTATCTGCTGGACAGACGGTCACATGGAGAGACATGTTTGTCTGCCGAACAGATTGAGACATGGACAGACATGTTCTGTTGCCGGACAGACTGACAAATTGGACAGACATGTTTTGTCTGCCGGACAGTCGGACACAGGACAGACATGATAAAATAGTCTACATAAATGAGTTTTACTTAACCATTTTCCATAAAAGACAATCTACTTCCATTGACATTCTTGTTTACAGCATAAAATCTAACAACACTCTTCCTTTTATTCTGAAAATTATTATATGCTTCCTGAATATAGAAAATATGGATTTTCCATACTGAACTGTATCCTATCTTCAACTTTTTGTAAGCATTAGATTCTGGACAGTTGTGTCAATAGCTAAGATATATTTCATCTCTTCCATGAATGGCCATCCCCTTTTTTTTTCAAATTCTTTGTGTATTATACCTTTGAAAGCATGATATATTGATGTTCTTTTGTTGATGTAAATATCTTGTAAGCAGAAAGGCTTTCAAATAGAAAAAAAAAATAGTAGTGAAAAAATAATTGTTTAAAATATTGAAGTGTCACACGTATATTTTCTCTATAAACTAAACATGAATAGAATTACAAAGTTGTTTATACATGATGTATGATTTATTCTTATAAAAATAAGTACTGACAAGAAAATTATCCTGAAGCAAGGGTTTTCCAACTACGACCTGCGAACCAACGCTGGCCTGTGAGTACCAATAATCGAACATGCCACAGTTTATTTTGATTAAATTGTAACATTTACTAAATAAATCATACAAATCAGCCAGGTTTCTGAATAGATAGAATATACTGGTCTTATTTACTCAGTTGAACGCAGTGTACTTTCACTAAACAGACTAGTCGCAATTTATTTTGCTTTTCAGATCGTACTTCTCGCTCCGAACTCAAAATTTGCAACTATTCAACTCTCGGTTGTATCAAGTTAAAATTGGTGTTGATCGATTTGTTCTGTCAATCGATTTATATACACTTACACACAAAAGTAAAAATGAGGAGGAACACGGGGAAACGCCGTCCCCGTACCTCCAAAAAATACGGCGTCCCCCCAGTTCGTAAAAAATACAATGGGCAAAGATAGGCAGGAGGACGGCGTGACGTCTTGCCGCTACCTACTGTCCCCCTATCTTTTCAGATCTATTTTTACCTCTGGCTATAGATTGTATATGTTTCGTTGTTGACTATACCCCATCCCCGGAAACTAAATTATTCCCAAGAATTCGTAAAGATAAGCACCAAACCAGGCCTGTATCCAAGGGGGTGCACGGGGGAACCACACACTAAATGTTTACTGACCCCCTAAGGTTTTCACGGTAGGCTTGCAAATAAACTATAATATGGTTGGGTCGGGTTCCCTAACTCTACCGCCCCCTCCTAAATATTTGGGCTGGCTACGTGCCTGCATTATACTATCTTTTTAAGAAAAACTTGCTTTGCGTTTATTACAATTCAGAATAGGACGATGGACCCTGCGGCAGGCGAGTTAGAGACGGTTTGTATGCACATTAATGAATAAAAGTACGAAAATACACACACACACACACACCAACTCCTAGTTTTGCATTACAGTTCCACAAACGTTGTTCCTATGTTCACAGTTAACTTTGACTATAACTTTGACTACATTTAAGCTTGCATAAATAAGTTGATTAAATATTACTCTACTTTTGTGAATGAACATATTTAACCTTTAAATCTTCTAATGTGAATAAAATAAAGTGTTTGTGTGTTTGTCTGTCGGTGTGCGGCCTGGGGACCAGACGAGTGGACCGAGAGTTACCAAATTTTGGTCAGAGGTACGTTGGCCTAGGCCCCAGATAAAGATGAAGCCTTTTTTTCAAATTTCGAACCAGGGGGGTCTCAGGGGGAGGGCATTTACCGGAACCGGCTTGGGAACCAGACAAATTGACCGAGAGTTACCAAACTTTAGTCACGAATACCTTGGTCCAGGCTCCAGACCAGAGTTAACGTTTTTGTCAAAATTCGAACCAGGGGGGTCTCAGGGGGCGTTTACCGGGGCATGTAAAAGTAGTAGAAAATGACCGATATTTGTGTCAAATTCATGGTTTTCGCGGTCGATGAAATCAATGGTGAAACTCCGATCGCATTAACTTCCAAATTCACGCTATTCGGCTCCGAGCCGGGTCACCGGGGTGGGGTGAGGTGAGATACTGAGACATGTAAAAGTAATCCAAAATGATCGATATTAGTGTGAAATCCATAGTTTTCGCGGTCACTGAGATCAATGGTGACACTTCCATTAGCGCGGGCCGGGAGTCAGCGGGAGGGGGATACCGAGACATGTTAAAGTAATCCAAAATGACCGATATTAGTGTCAAATCGATAGTTTTCGAGGTCACCGAAATCAATGGTAATACTTCCACAGACGTTGACTTCCAAATACTGCCCCTCCATGCGAAGAAATGGGTATATTCAGCTAGTAAACAATAAAAAGAATTATATTTTCTTAATATGCACATCTTTTCCATCAGTGATTTAGTGTTAGTCAAAGAGAGAACAAAAGCATGATAGATGGCACAGGAACACGAAACATATAAAAACAATCCGAGATGGGATATATTGAGTTGTCAATTTGATTACAGTACCTATAAATATAAAAGAAAATGTTATAATGTTTGATCTTATGTCGCTTCAGAATAGGAAAACTTTAAGTAAAGAATTTTGTGTTACACAAATTATAAACACTAACTTTAAATTTGTCCATTATGTTAAGTATTATTATTGAAAAACTACGATCAGAAAGGATATTTAGTTGGCATACATAATGTGGTTCCTATTCCATTAATTATCGCGAGATATTTTTGCTTGTTCATTATGATTAACATGGCCAGTGGCGTATTTAGGGGAGTGGCTATTGGGCTCAAGCCCCCAGAGCTAAATTTGTTATATGCAGAACTTCACTAAAATTTGTCGGCTCTCAAAAGGAAAAATATATGTGCTTATTCACGTGTTCTGCATAGCCACCCCAAAACAAAATCCTAAATACGCCACTGATCATGGCAATACACTAAGTGTCTGAAATCCTGTGACCATAGAACAACTCCATTAATGTTAAAGATACGAAAGAAATGGAAAGACGAGAATTATTGGGAAAAGGCGGTTTTGAATATAATATAGTGAAATTGTTCCAATTGAACTAACTGTTTGGGTTCTATACTGGTAGGGTGCCCTGTTTTACACGAAAACGTAACGTTTCCAGTTCAGGAGGCTGGTTAAACGGAACGTACGAATACGCAACAATAGCATGATGAACGTGATAAAAGTGTCAGAGTTGTAGAACATCTGAAAAATCCGTTTCTCAACAATGAGGTGTTGTTGCTTACGGTAAAGCTAACGGGAAAAAGCTCGCTGAACTGACATTTTTTTTTTAAATTAATATAGGATGCCTTACCAGTGTGGAGCGCAAACGGCTGTTGCTATTGGAAAAACGCCATATTAGATTCAAAACCACATATTTCCAGCAACTTTTCTCTTTTCCAATTTTTTTTTGTATCTTTTTGTAACTTAGTTGAATTAGGGCCCCGTACTTTTGATACATCCTGTATAAAATATGCTGAAATTTGTATTTAGGTCTGTCTGTATGGTTGTTGAGATTGGTTGGATACTAAGAAAAATAACTAATTTGACCATTAGGTATAAAGATTGTGAATCAGGAGAAAAGTTTTGGATATTTCCTTATCAACATGTGTGTAATTTTACAAAAAAAATATAATCTCAAATTTCGGCCCTCCAATTTGAAGACATTCCTACCTGTCGTATTATCCATAGTAAGAAAAACTTATCAGTGTTGGTAGTATTGTATATGAGAGGGAGGAGGTAAGTTTGCAAGCTCATAATAAGAATATAACTGGGAGAATATAAATACCAGTTTCCGGATAACCACAGAGGTATGACACGTCTCCTGTTGTGCAAGACATGTTGGATACTATGTGAACAATGCGAGAAAGGGTCTCACGACATCTGTCTGAAATTTTACGGCTATTTTTTTCTTTGTAATCTATTATGAAAAGAGGAAAAAGTTTTTATTATTATTATTACTATTTCGCTCTGTCACATTTGATACTTGCTCTCAAGAGCCCCTTCCCCCTCCCATTCCATTTTTATATATTTTTGCTTTCCTTCTCACCTACGGATATGGTGTTTCCCCCTATTCTTGCTCTTCCTAAGTTTTCTGCGGTGTGTTCACTCAGACGGGCTCCTTCTTTTTGAACTGTTTCAGAATATCACTTAAAAGTGCCTGTATTGCTACAGTCCTCTTGTAAAGCCATGCGGTTTGTCGACACCTTTGCTTCATCTTTTCTTTCCATTCTTAACCCGTCATCCCAAGAAGTGTTGAAGAGTTTTTATTTTCCTTTCTTTTTTAGGAACTAAAATAGGCGGAGCAGACCCCTTCCAGGAGGACACTTCTGTAGCCATTCTTTTCGGACTTCTTTCACGATATTATATACATCACACGCTATAACTAACTACAAGAAGTGTTAGGGGAGAATGGTTTTTCAAGACATAGAATGCCGTAAAGTAGCTTTTTTAATAAATCGACAACTTGTACTGACCTCAAGAGTTGTATTGAGAACTTTGGCTATAACGGAAACAAATAGTAACTCTTAAGGTTTCTTTTTCATTTCTTTTTCTTTGTAACACTTTTTCCTTTGTAGTTTTGTTAGTAGTATACTTTCCCGAGCGGCTTTTGTACGCGTGTTTGTTATACTTGAGTGGTTGCGACGAGTGCTTCTTTTGATCCTAATGATCATAACACAGAAATGTTATTGTAGCAACAAGTTATCGTAACAGGAAGGTAAGAAATAAATCAAACAGTAACATGAGAATATATCAGAATTGATCATAGGTTCGATCCTTGTTATTAATAACCAAAGATGGAGTGGGTCAGTGGGTCAACATTTGTGAATGAGTCAGTGGGTCAAGATTTGTGAAGGAGTCAGTGGGTCGTGAGTCAAGAGTGGGTTATGATTTGTGAGTCAGTGGGTAGTGAGTCAAGTGGATTAAGATTTGTGAGTGGGTCAGTGGATCGTGGGTCAACAAGACGTGACCCACTACGACCCAACACCCCCAATGACCCACTCGGAAACACCGACCCACTCTGCTCAGTGCATTATAGACAACCTCTTCTGAACACTGGTGAATTTGTCCGGGATTTACTTTGAAGGGCTTCATTTCCCTTCCTTTTTCATTTCTTAATACTTATTTACCTGAGGTGAATGGGCCTATATCCAAGTGAAAAAAGAACTTCAGACACTTTTGGATATTGATATTTGTAATTGTAATAATATCAATAGAACTTACTACTTCGATTTCGAGGCCCAGTAAAATTTTACACTTTTTTTTTTTTTTTTACGTTGGCTTAGTTTAATATTTTTATATTTCATAGTATTTTCCACTGGAATAAATGTACGCAATTCAACAAAGAAATAATTATATGTGATAAATTTAAATTTGTCTTAATTTGGAAGATGAGAAAAACTTTACCAATGTATATCGTAAAGGTCAGATCCTCCGGTATTGTCACAGGACGGTGCTTGAGTGATTGCCGTAGAAATTCACACTCCGATAAGTGATAATTTTACAGCCTTGTTTTATTACAAGTGTAAAGTCTTTAGTAAGTGGAGAGGAGGGGCGTGGATCATGGGTCAGAGTTGATGACGATGGGTTTTGGTGGATGGTGAGTCAGAGTGAGTCATGGTGAGTAGTGAGTCAGTGGTCATGGGTCAAGATTTCATTGTCCCATGCCATTTCTGTTAATAATCTCTCTTAAATAACCCAGAGGTTCAAAGCCACAGAAACAAAAGACTGTCATTAGTAGTTCGTATTTTGTTAGAACAATGATCTTAGAATTGTTATTTTTTTCTAATTATTAGATTTGAAACTATTCTTTGCATAACAGTGGTGGAGCAGGTCACGAAATTCATGATTCGTTACCCGTAAAACCCAAAGGTAGTCAGACCCAGGCACGTACGCAGAAATTTATTTCGAGGAATTCCAAAGCTTTTCGGGGTGGAGGGTGGGGGTCCAAACTCAATAGGAGAATAAATTATTCTAAAATTTCTGAGATCATCTAAATTTAGAGAAAAGTCGAAATTTCGGGGAAATCTTGATCCCCAGAACTCAGAACTTTGGGTATCTCAGATGTGATCTCACTATTTAAATAGGAAGTAATACAAATCTGCTGTAAATTCTCGTACCGTACCTCAAAGTAAAAACGGTAATGAATAGCAAGAAATAGATTCTTACGTGAGTGTTAATTTAAGGTTAAACGTTAAATGAATTTACTATATACTAATATGAAATAGTGTTGTACCCTAGAGGAGACGAGACAATGTTTTATCGTCCCGTCTCATTTCAATTCTGGATGAATTCTTTTGTCGTGCCTTGTCTCATGCTCGAAAAACTTTTCTTGTTTCGATTTGTAAATTTGTGTAAAAAAAAAAGTTAGGTCCTTATTTTTTCTTTATTTTATTTAGAAGTTATCAGAATGCATCCGTGTCACGAAAGGCCCACGAACGGTGAGATATAACAGCAGGCCCGTAGCCAGCCCAAAAATGTAGGGGGGCGGTGGAAGCTAGGGGGCCCGATCCAAAAATATTAGTACATCTCATATTATAGTTCATTTACAAGCCTACCGTAAAATTTTTTAGAGGGGTCCAGTAAAAATTTAGGGGGGCCCGGCGCCCCTAGACACCCTGGATACAGGCCTGTATAACAGCTGTTCGTTATATTCTTACGATCACTTTATTAAATTATAGTTTTTATAAAATGAATGATTTAACACTAAAACAGTCAACTAGTGTTACCCACAAGCAGTGGCGTATTTAGGGGGGGACTTCCGGGTTTAAGCCCTCCCAGAAATCTTACTTACTATAGTAAAGTATATGAAATACCTTGCAGAATTTTCACATATTCAGGCAAAGCCCCCCCGAAAGTTAGCAAAGCCCCCCCGAAACAAAATCGTAAATACGCCACTGCCCACAAGAATCGAGAAACTTCTTGAATTTGCAAACATAGTTCTCGCTTCGTTTTCAAGACGAAGAATTTGAGAACGTACTGAAAACGAGACGAGAAATGTTTTCAAATTCGAGACGAGAAATACGTTTTCAAATTCTAGGCGAAAAGTACGTTTTCAAATTTTAGACGAAAAGTACGTTATCAAATTCTAGACGAGAATTACATTTTCAAATTCGAGACAAGAAATATGAATTCAAATTCGAGACGAGAAATAGTTTCTTTGAAATTCGAGACAAGAAATACGTTTTCAAATTCGAGACGAGACAAGAAACATGACAGTAATAAAGCTATGCTAAAATCAACGAAGGACAATTTTCTTTTCGTCATGATGATGATAAGAATGCGCAGGAATTTTCTATTTCCTAATGTTCTAGCATAATTTCAATACCGCTGAGCTACTAATAGTTGATGCATATTAGAATTAAGGTGACGTCATTAAAAGCAACGGACGTACGTAAGAATTTTTTTTCGGATAGGGAGTGGAGTTCAAACCATGTCGGGGGTTCCAAATTCATTATGAGGATAAAATATATTAAAATTTGTGAAAATACTCCTAAAATTAGGCTAAATTTACAGAAAAGTGGGATTTCAGGAGGTCTGGACTCCTAGGACCCATCTCTTGCGTACATCCCTGTTAAAATAGCTAATCATATTTTATATGTGCACTTGTTGAAACTATAAATAAATATACGCGAATATAAAGGGAAAAAATATACAATAGTTTTATGTTTCGTCGAGGTAAAATAAAACGAAATACATAGTCTACTTAGTTTAGTTAGACTACTTAGTTTAGTTTCTTGCGGTTATTTTGCTACACCTAGAAGAAATGATTGATAAAAATATGTAAGCCAATATAGAAAAATTGGGAGGATGAAGATGATAAGGTCAAACGAGAGAATTCCGAGAAAATTCACCTTCACATGATTAATCACCGCAAGCTGACATAGTATGGAATCGAACCAGGAAATCCTACCAGGGGTGAGCGCCCTGGGACATCGTACCCTCTCTGAGCACGATTTCTCAGTGGTAGAGCGCTCACGTTTACTGAAAGGGATCCTTAGTTCAATCCCCGGCCATGCTAGTTTGTAGTGGAAAAATCGTGTTCGTGGGTTTTCCCAAGATTCTCCCATTTCTTTAAATATTCTTATTCTACAAATTATTTCCTAATCATTTACTTAAATAAATCACCCGTCTTCTTTAGTCTAAAGAGTATAATCATTGGATTTAAAAATAGATACGTGGTAAAAGAATAAGAGAAGTAAATAAAAGAAGTAAATAAAAGAACAAAAGGCAAATAAAGGAATAAAAAGTAAATAAATAAAGCACTAAAAGAAATAAATAAAGGAATAAAATAAATAAATAAAAGAATGAAAGAAGTAAATAAAAGAATAAAAGAAGTAAATAAAGTAAAAATAAAGTAAAAAGTAGCAAATAAATTAATAAAATAAGTAAATAAAAGAATAAATGAATAAAGAATAAATGAATAAATGAATAAAAGAATAAAAGAAGTTATGTTTCCTCGCTTCAGTTAGATAACTAATTTCACGTCTCGAATAGTGTTTCTGTTTCGATTGAAAGAATTCTGTCTCGTATCATATTTTGTCACGAAACTTCTGTCTAGTGTCATCTCGCGGGTAATTATTATCACTTTGTGTTTCCTTATTGATGGGGCTATGGTGGCTCAGTGGTAGAGCGTTCAATGGGGTCTTCGGTTTGATCACAACTCGCTCCAAGTTAATTTTGTGGTGAACAAACACAGTGTGCTTGGATTTTCTCGGGTTCTCCCGTTTCCACCCACTTTCCTCATTCCACCATTTCATTCATTTCTCATTATCACCGTCTCCTTTAGCTTATTCGACATAATCTTGTGACGTAAATCTTAAAGATTTAATTTAATTTTTTTTTCTTATTGACTAGTGGAACACTGATTTTTATTAACATATCCTCACAAATAATAATCAAATCCAACATCAAGGACCACACGGAACCACACAGCTACCCAGAAATCGCAGGACAAATGCATACATTTCTGGAGATGAGTGTTTACCACTAATTATTTTGTGCCCCGCAGCAATTCGACTTATTGTATATGAAAGATTGTGTTGTATTAGTTCGAAAGTAAGTTTCCGCTTTCTCCCTTTTGCGATGAGTTAATTAGCATAACATAATTAGTCTATGAAAGGCGACAAGGTAGCAATAAATTACATGAAAAGTGAAGGAACAGGGTAGTATTGTGAAGGACCTCTTCAGCGAATGTACTTTTGTAGAACAATACTGGTTTGAGGGGAATATCCTTCTTTATTCTCTTTTATATCCTGAACACACACACACACACATAATTATACGAGAATTGATACATACTCGGTGATGGCTAAATCTTTACACAAAACTAGCATTCCCCGCGTCGATATGGTCATTAGTAAGAGGGAATTGTGTATGCGGAGGAGCACATTAGGTTCCCCTTCCAACCCCTCTCAAGTAAAAGCACACCAATATTTCACGTACAATATAGTTCTCTTGCAACGTTGGATAAAATTTCATGCTTATTACAATGTGTTTGTAGAGACTTCCCCACATACACGCTCACACACATGTTATTACACGATGAATGGTTCTTGTTCTTATAGAGACCGATTCTGCTGGCAGTTGGTTCAGAGGTTTTCTTCCGTTAAGTCGAGACGAATTTGTCTTTTCATACTGAAATCGCTAATTCAACCTATTCTTGTCGCTTACAATTCCAGTTGGAACAATTTTTATTTCTGTGACGATACACGTGGCATTTGGCTAGTATCCTGAGTAAGACATACTGACTACAACTAGAGGCGTCACTTCGGAGTACAGGGGGTGGCAATTACCCTCCTGAGTTTGAGAAACACAGGCTTTTTTTTTTTTTTTGATAAATTGTATTCTAATCTATCTAGACCAATACATACAGTAAATGAAAGTCACTATGTGGCTTAATAACTCTTGAATCACAGGACCGATCTCGATCAAATTTTCAACATAGATGACGTTCGGGCCTAGATGTTTTTTTTAAATTTATTTTGACGATGCCACTTAGGGGAGGGAGAGATATTTAAAAATGTTCGAAAATTGCCGATATTAGTGTCAAATCAATAGTTTTCGTGGTCACTGAGACGAATAGTGACAAGTCCGATCCCGTTTAAATCCAAATTAAAACCTTTTTGTCCAAAATGAAACGTATTCTCCCCGTGCAAAGAACAGGTATTCTACGATACTAGTATACTAATTAAAAAACGTGAAACTCTTATGTCGGTAGACAATGTTACTCCCTCACCTTTAGCAAAATCTCAAATGTTGCTACTGACTAAAACATAACTACCACTTTGTAGCTTTAAACCGATTCAGATCTTGAAGGCAGTCACATCAGTGAAAATAAAAGATTTAACGTTACAAACTCAGGGAAGAAAACTAAACAACCCTTAGTTTGTAGATATAACATTTTAATATTTTAAAAAGTGATTTTCCTCAAGAACCGCCGCCACTGGCTCTATACACGATCACAAATAAACTAGATGCACAATGGTATCTGTGACAATGACGTACAAGCTTCAAGTGTTTCGTGGAATCATTCCACAGATGGCAGCAGGGAAGTAATGGGACGCATAAGGGAAGGTACGACGTTTGCTCACCTAGTAATATAATTCACT
This sequence comes from Thermobia domestica, assembly GCF_964235325.1. Lineage (NCBI taxonomy): Eukaryota > Metazoa > Arthropoda > Insecta > Zygentoma > Lepismatidae > Thermobia > Thermobia domestica. The sequence continues at coordinate 51,415,186 of NC_137467.1, forward strand.
TTATTCACCTTAAGGAAAAACGAGCATAAACGGAATCGGTGTACGGTATAATTTTTAAAACAGTCTAGTATATCTACCAATAATTTTATCATTACACCACTGACGTGTAAGTGACAGTGTAAGTCATCACAAAATAATGAATAATGACCTATCATCAATTTTAGGTGTGAGCTTCTAAAAATATCTTCATTTCTTTCCTTCTAGTTTAATCTGTTTACTGAGTAATTCGTAATGTTCTTTCGTATTGTAGGCTATGTTGCCCGTTCGTGATAAAGTGATTAAAGAGAGTGAGATTTATTTTGAGTGCGTGATCACGGGATTAATTCAGATTGGGGATGCTTGTATGAGATACAAACTCGAGTACTAAATTCAAAGTTTCATGTTTAAGGTTCAGGCACCACTAACCGATAGCACAGGTAACAATATCTATTAGGTTGACCCACCGACTGAACAGTTCATCGTCTATTACTAGGATGTATTCTAATCACTATCAACCCTTAACATAGCGCAAAAAAGATTAGCAACCTTTTGGTTTTCTAACAATGATTAATTTGTAAACATTTAATAATATAGCAATTGCAAAACCCTTAATACTTCTCTAATAGTATTAGTCTATGATACTATTTTAATTTTCAGCATTATAAATTCCTTTCAGTAATATTGAAGCAATTTAAATTACGGAAAACAAATGTCTATTTTTAGTTCATATCTCAATTCATGGTAGTTGTTATTTTTACGTTGAAACTAGCACCATCTGTACGATAACTCTATAAGGTATTTGGAACCTGCACATTGCTGTTCCAATAGATGTTATTTAGTGTTCCTCACAAGACAGGATGAGACGAGACGTACGGTTTTCTCGTTTTGTCCTGTCTTGTCTCAAAATTGTTCTCGCCTTGTTTTCTAAATTTACGAACAACAAAATTCACAACCTTTTTTTTTCATAGTTGGATCCAGAAGTTGTAAAAAAAAAAAAAAAAAAAACCTTCTGCGTTGTATTTATAAAGTATTTCAAACATTATTCTCCTGTTAATGACTGTATGGTACGAAATTTCAGAGCTGTTCATTTATAAGTAGGACCAGGGGTAAAAGTGAGGGCTCGAAGGGACATTGTTCCTCCACTTTCAAAAAAAAAAAAAAAAATCTATGACATCCCCTTACATCCTAAAAAGTTACAATTGGATAGTTAAGATAGTCACGGGAGACGGTGTGACGTCATGCGTCCCATCACCTTTACAGATCCACTTTTAGCCCTGAGTAGGTCTTATAAATGGTCCACTCTCTGAAAAAAAAAATTCTAAATGAACTAAATTAGGTATTACAGAATAGTGTTAGAAAATAAAATGTGTAAGACGAAGATTACAGTGAAATCCTGTTGCATTTTCATGCTAAGGACCTTAGAAGTAAAGAGAAGATTGAAGGATATTCAATAAAGACTAAAAGGGGTATAATAACAGTAAAAGCAACTAGAAATGCTATTTCTACACCACGTCAAGGAGTTTGGTTTGTGTAGCATGCTATTTCTCAATCAATATTGAAATCTGAACTGAAATCAATATTTACTCCACTTCCGATTTTAGTAGAAAGAATAGAATGTTGACCTAATATATTCTTGGGATGCTTAATTAATTACAGATGCTTAACACCGCTTCTTGCTAAAATTATGGTTTTTATTCTATGACAATCGACGTTAAAACCAGAAACTGTTTGATTTCTGTCACGTCAGGTTTAATAGGGGATTAAGAGATAAGATAGTATCTATTCTTAGAACGCTAAATTGGTTCCAGAAAACAGCTTCTTGCTGTCGATTATTCTTTGTGCTCTGTAGACCAACATTGCAAGGTTCTTCACGTGCTCCCAACCAGACGAAAGCTACGAAGAAGACGTCGTTAAGTAAAGAAGATTAATAAAGGCAGCATCGTTTCTGGATAAAATGAGCCAGAACATAGCAGAACGCATCAATCTCCACCGATTGATTATCACCTTCACTCTGTAGGGCGCCTAATCTCTGAGAGCTGCTTTGTCTTTACCACTCTCTAGGACACCTGATCTCTGAGAGCTGCTTTGTTTTGCCACTCTCTACAACACCTGATCTCTGAAAACTCTTTTATCCTTTCCACTCTCTAGGACATCTGATCTCTAAGAGCTCCTTTATCCTTTTCACTCTCTAGGATGCCTGATATCTGAGAACTCCTTTACCCTTACCACTCTCTGGGACGCTTGGTCTCTGAGAGTTCCTTATCCTTACCACTCTCTAGGATGCCTGATCTCTGAGAGCTCCTTTATCCTTACCATTCTCTAGGACACCTGATCTCTGAGAACTTCTTTACCCTTACCACTCTCTAGGATGTCTGATATCTGAGAGCTCCTTTATTCTTACCACTCTCTAGGACACCTGATATCTCAAAATTCCTTTACCCTTACTACTCTCTAGGACACCTGATCTCTGAGTGCTTCTTTATTCTTACCACTCTCTGGAATGCCTAATCTCTGATAGCTCTTATATCCTTTCCAGGCTCTAGGATGCCTGATCACTGAGAGCTTCTTTATTCTTATCACTCTCTAGGACACCTGATCTCTGAGAACTCTACCCTTTCCACTTTCAAGGACACCTGATCTCTGAGAGCTCCTTTATCCTTACCACTCTGTAGGACACCTGATCTCTGAGAGCCCCTTTACCCTTACCACTCTCTAGGACACCTGATATCTCAAAATTCCATTACCCTTACTACTCTCTAGGACACCTGATCTATGAGTGCTTCTTTATTCTTACCACTCTCTGGAATGCCTTATCTCTGATAGCTCTTATATCCTTTCCAGGCTCTAGGATGCCTGATCACTGAGAGCTTCTTTATTCTTATCACTCTCTAGGACACCTGATCTCTGAGAACTCTACCCTTTCCACTTTCAAAGACACCTGATCTCTGAGAGCTCCTTTATCCTTACCACTCTGTAGGACACCTGATCTCTGAGAGCCCCTTTACCCTTACCACTCTCTAGGACACCTGATATCTCAAAATTCCATTACCCTTACTACTCTCTAGGACACCTGATCTATGAGTGCTTCTTTATTCTTACCACTCTCTGGAATGCCTTATCTCTGATAGCTCTTATATCCTTTCCAGGCTCTAGGATGCCTGATCACTGAGAGCTTCTTTATTCTTACCACTCTCTAGGACACCTGATCTCTGAGAACTCTACCCTTTCCACTTTCAAGGACACCTGATCTCTGAGAGCTCCTTTATCCTTACCACTCTGTAGGACACCTGATCTCTGAGAGCCCCTTTACCCTTACCACTCTCTAGGACACCTGATATCTCAAAATTCCATTACCCTTACTACTCTCTAGGACACCTGATCTATGAGTGCTTCTTTATTCTTACCACTCTCTGGAATGCCTTATCTCTGATAGCTCTTATATCCTTTCCAGGCTCTAGGATGCCTGATCACTGAGAGCTTCTTTATTCTTACCACTCTCTAGGACACCTGATCTCTGAGAACTCTACCCTTTCCACTTTCAAGGACACCTGATCTCTGAGAGCCCCTTTACCCTTACCACTCTCTAGGACACCTGATATCTCAAAATTCCATTACCCTTACTACTCTCTAGAACACCTGATCTATGAGTGCTTCTTTATTCTTACCACTCTCTGGAATGCCTTATCTCTGATAGCTCTTATATCCTTTCCAGGCTCTAGGATGCCTGATCACTGAGAGCTTCTTTATTCTTACCACTCTCTAGGACACCTGATCTCTGAGAACTCTACCCTTTCCACTTTCAAGGACACCTGATCTCTGAGAGCTCCTTTATCCTTACCACTCTGTAGGACACCTGATCTCTGAGAGCCCCTTTACCCTTACCACTCTCTAGGACACCTGATATCTCAAAATTCCATTACCCTTACTACTCTCTAGGACACCTGATCTATGAGTGCTTCTTTATTCTTACCACTCTCTGGAATGCCTTATCTCTGATAGCTCTTATATCCTTTCCAGGCTCTAGGATGCCTGATCACTGAGAGCTTCTTTATTCTTACCACTCTCTAGGACACCTGATCTCTGAGAACTCTACCCTTTCCACTTTCAAGGACACCTGATCTCTGAGAGTTCCTTATCCTTACAACTCTCTAGGACGTCTGGCCTCTGGGAGATACCTATACACACTTCTTGGCCGCAAAAGCCTTGGATATCCTGTCATCCTAGAACACCTGGTCTCTGGGTACCTAGAACCTCACCAAAAAAACTACCAAATATATAAAAGGGACTTATATTTGAACTGTAATTATTATTACTGCTGTATGAATTTTTGTAAAAACGTTTATTGGAAAAAGTTCAAAAATTCCCTTGTACCATTTTAGCTCTACTCTAAAAGGCAGAATTTGGCAATATTGAATGCAATTTCACTGTATTTCTACAACTTCCGGCTTTAGTAGAGAGTTGTGGATAAAGATGAAATGTACTTTTGAGATGCTTAGTCGATTGCAGCCACTTCTCTTTGTCCATTACCGTTCTTTGCTCTACAGAGAGCAACATAAGAACCGAAAAGGATTGATTTCTACCACTTCGTGTTTGAATATATCGCTTGCAACATAAACTTTGTTCTTCTCTCCTTACAGGGTAAATTTATAAACGAGTTTTAGCAATCCAAAGTTTTAAAAACTATTAAAACAGTCTATTTAGGGAACATCCCTAAAAAAGATTTTTGTTTGATGATCTAAAATGAAGAATTGGGACTAACCACAAATGATTGCAAAGTTGAAACTTGAATCGGGGGATAACGTATATAGGCCTATTTTCTGAAAGGGTTTGTCAAGCAAGTTCCAAAACAGGTTTCAAGTTCTTGCCTGGAAGTGACTCCACCCCCTTCAGCGATAGAAATATATAGAACAACTGGACCTATATGCCCTATGCATCAGAGTGCTCCGCATGTCTAGTAGATTAAGAATATAATATGCACTACCTGATTATATCCTATATTAAGGTAATAAAACCAAAGCTTTGACTATTTCCCTATACATATCCTATATTAGTGGACCTATAAAGTTGAGAAAAGCAAGCATATCCATAACATGCAGTCAACAACAAGTCATTTGATACCACAACTAATGTGAGTCATCGTTATGGCTAGATGTGACACTTTGGTGGGCGGATTTCAATTTCTACATTTTTCTAGATTTCACCTATATACGTTGTCAGATTAGTACTTTCATTGCATATTCGTCATTTGCTCATCTAGACGAGTTGTTTGATAGGTCACACGGTACAGAAATATTCAATAGGTTTTCAGATACTAGTTAGGTGCAAACTAGTTCCGGTGGTAATTTGAGCTCATTTACTCGATCCGAACAGCTCTTTCTTTGTAGGTATATGGAACCGATTGGTCACCTTTCAGAGTTTAAGTGCTCTCGCCAGAACAACGTTCGAGTAATGAGAAGGAGAAAGCTCTGACTAGATGTTGTTGCATTTGTTTATGGCCATGTGTGAGAGTCATGTAACTCACAGGTCACAGTCCTGGCAAGATATTGCTGCCAGGACTTAGCCTTTGGTTTTAAGGTGTCAGAGCCACGTAACTTACACTTTTTCGAAGTTACTGGAAGGTAGACATATGGATTCTCCATATAAGGATGAGCCTCATCTAGGAGTCTCTTGACCTCCTGACCTCGGGCATATTGTTTTGGTATTATTACCTCGATATAGGATATAATTGGGTAGGCGGGAGCTCATGTGGTTCGGATTCCACGTTAATCAGTAGGTCCACGTCTCATATAGCCTCGCTGCTGAAAGGGACGCTAAACTAAAACCAACTCAACTTAATATGCTACTAGCACTTTGATATATAGGACATATCGGTCCAGCTGTTCTATATTTTTCCACCCCTGAAGGGGAGGGGTCAGTTCCAGGCAAGGAATTGAAACCTATTTTGGAACTTGCTTGACAAACCCTTTCAGGAAATATTTAAGATTCAAAGTTCAACTTTGGAATCATCCCGGGTAAGACTCAAAAAAGCTTTTGTGAATATTAGAGATTCCGATCAAGTTACCATTATTACGATACTAGTTTCCCAAACTATTATATCTCTTTAGTTGTCTTGGACGGAACTTGAATTTAATTTTTAAGGATGTAACAGTGGAACTGTTTATCATGGTAAAACCATTGTCAATCCACTGCAGGATGAAGATCTCTCCATCTCTTTTCCACAACCATTTATTTTTTAACACTCGATTTCACGATAATTCACACTACTTCTTGACTTCAACTTGTATGAGAACGTTCCCTAGGTAGTTTTTTCTCTTGTCGAATCAAGTCAGGAATTTATTTTGCAACCAATCATCATTTATTCTTGCAGTATGTCCAGCCCACTGTCAGTAGAGTGCTTTTATTTTAATGACAATATCCATGACTCCTGTCTTCTTTCTTAACCATGTATGTCTTTCCCTATCTTTGTGGGTCATTCCCAACATACATCTCCCCATGTTTCCTTGTGTGGTCTGCTGACGGTGTATATACCAGAACGTATATATATTAATATGCCTACCGGTATTGGTTAATCCACTAATGCGCTTCTGAGGTAATACGTATTGTTCCCTCTACATGATCCAAGAACCAACTACATCCTTTATAAGATCTTATTTCAACCCTGTTAATCCTTAGAACACGTTACGAAATTGGGAAATCCAAAAATTTATTCCTTGTCGAAACTTGAGGTTTCTAAACAGGACGGACTATTGAGGGAATGATGCTTGGAGGGAGATGAAAGATTCTCGGTTTTATCTCTCACCGGGCTTTTGCAGTACTGATGCTGCTTGGGGGCAAACGATCCTTCCCCTTCCCCCCTACTGGATCCGCCTATACTTCTAAACGAAGCTAGAAGTTTAGAATGTAGTTGTATGCGTAGACAAACTGATCCTTGCTGGTTCATGCTATTAAAAAAAATCAGTGATACTTAAACTAGAGTATTCACTTTCAGCTGTGTGGGACAAAATTCTGAATTTATTTTGCCGATAGTTCATTAATGTTTTATGTAACACATCATCCTACGTAAAACGTTTGCCACACTTGCTCTAGTTTACCAATTGTAAAACCGTTTTCAATTATGATTTATAAATAGCCTATAAGATGGCAGAGCAAGTTGTACATAAAATTACTACAAAATATTCAGGACACTTTAAATTATTAGAACATTTTAATTGCCAGAAATTACTACTCTTTCCATTGTTTTGGTAAATACAGTCCAAATACCAAAACACACTTTACTATAAAATGTTGAATGTAAGATACCTATCAGTCCTAGACACAATAGTTGATTATTTATTAATATTATTCTTTTCTCTTCTTCGTTGCAGAAGTTGAATCTTGTACTTCAGTTATTTAAACCATTAGCACTAGTATTGTCTACAAGATGTGAATATTTGTTTGCTGACGATAGAAAAACAAAAAAAAAAAAAAAAAAAAAATGCATTTCACTGCCCAGAAGAAAAAACCGAAGTTGCTAGAAGTGGGTACTGGTCTGGGAGAAAATGTTTTCTGATTAGAAAATATCACTTATAACATCATGTAAGAGCAATTTATAACGTCTATTTGTTCCATTTGTCATCAGACCATACAATGTTGATTTTTGCGTTTATATCAGGTTGTTGATTTGCAGATAGAAATTAGATCGAGTAAATGCTTTTGAAAATGAAATGAAATCTATGAGTTTTACGTTTCACGCTTATGCCGGTAAGGTAATATGGTGAAAATATGGCGATATATTTCACCGGAAAAATTCCGGTATTTTTTTAAGAGTGTAACATATACTTGTCACATTTTCAAAAGTGTCAGTAAGACTTTTTCTACATCTCACGTTCTCATACTGTGTGTTGGACTTTTAAAAAATGCTGTTGAACATTCACTCTGTGACGTTGCACTGCATAATGTTACGAACTTTATATGGAAAATTCGAAAATCGATCTATACCGGAAAACAAATGACGCTAGATGGGCTATTTGTTCCTTGTTTTATATATTTTTTTCATTGGCCATAATAATGTTTTGGTTTATTGGTCACTTTGAAATAGAGGCGCGTTTGGTTTCCTTACAATACATACCGAAGATGATAACTGTTTTCCCTTTTAATTTGCGGCCTCTTGTTATACTTCCTACGTGGAGAAAAATTTCATCTACTTCCACGGTTGTTCGAAGTCCTCCTATTTGGATGTTTTTAAAAAGAGTACTTTCTTGATTTGGCCTCTTGGAAGAGGGAGTGGGAGTGTTCTAGAACTTTACCTATATTAGTTTCGTGTTACAGAGCCATATATTACACTGGTAAAAAATAATGAATTCAACCCTTTTTGTTTCAATTTGGTATTACTTTTCAGCCCACTCCAGAGCTAGGACTGTGGCAACACTGGTGGTTGCAGATATTGGTCAAGGCAATGCATCTGACTTTTCAAAGACAGCCGCAACTTGGTGCAATCAGGGGTAAAAGTGGATCTGAAAAGGTAGGGGGACGCATGACGTCACACCGTCTCCCGTGCCTATCTTTGTCCATTGTATTTGTTTAGAAATTGGGGAGACGCCATAGATATTTTCTGGAAGCGGGAAGATGACGGACGTCCCCTCGCGTTCCCTTTCACTTTTACCCCTGAGTGTAAGCATTGCACGGGAACAAACTGATCGTTCAGAAATAACAACTTATCGTAGAGGCAAGTTCATTAGAACTACAAGCAAACAGAAAAGACACATATGTCTGCTCCAGAAGTAGCAAAAAACAGAATTACGGAAAAATCGTTACCAATCAATATTAAATGGGACAGTGGTCAGAAACCTGCAGATTTATGGTCTTGGCGGTGCGATTGCAGTAACGAAAACACTCCTTCGAGCAGGAAATATTGCAGAAAGGTACTCTTGGGCAAGGGCGACGATTTCTCTGAGAATTTGGGAGGCCCATTCAGATGCAGAAAGCATATATGAGGATTTTAAGACAAATTGCATTCAAATTATGCCAAATATTGTAAATTTACAAATACAATCAGGGACACACATGAGCTTTGAGGGGACCCGAGACCCCTCGCTTCCCCAGGATCGGCTCCCTTGCTATTGGGAAGAAAACATAGATTGTACCGATGAACAACGGAAGAGTGTACTCTGGGCAGACGAATATAAATTTCAAGTTTTCGATTCCTAACGCCACATGTTTCCGTGTCGCCCTTCCGAAAAGCCATTTCATCTCTACTGTGTGATACTCACAGTAAAACACAGAAAAGGAAGTGTCATTGTGTAGGTGTGTTTCACATGCAATCAAGTTGGAGATTTAAATCAAATCTACAGAATAATTGAGAAAACGTATCGTTTCAACATTTAAGTGAACGCGGGTTTTCGGCCGTAACTTTGTATTCAAAAGGATAACAACCCGAAACTTTCTCCCAAGTTATGCAGTAATTACACTAGCCAGCAGTGAAAATGTAACTGGAATGAAATAAATGTTTTGTAACTATATCGGCCACACTGATAACGAAAAGGACAATGAAAAACTCGAATTAGCTCTCGTTTCCAAGTTAAGGGTCTTCACTACAGCGAAATTAAACTACCGCTAATTTTAGAGTTTTTCTGTAATATCTTCAAAACAAATAAAAATATTCGAAAAGCAGAAACGTAGTGAACTAGACAATACGATTCTGCATGTGATACCTTTACCAAAATTTATCTATCCGCTTTTGGTACCCCGCTATTTACAGAAACCGCAAAAAATGTTAAATCTTTCTACATTTGCAAATCGAAAGCAGATACATGAGTTGTGATAACGGTATCACATGCAAAATCGTATTATCTAGTTCACTACGTTTCTGTTTTTCGAGTATTTTTATTGGTTTTGAAGATATTACAGAAAAACTCTAAAATTAGCGGTAGTTTAGTTTCGCTGTAGTGAAGACCCTTAAAGAGGGTTGCATTTAATTAAAAGTATTATGTTTTATTAACATTCATTGTAAACCCCTTCCCATATATGCTTCGAAATCCCATTGATGGTAGACAGAGCGATTAAGTTTCCTACAGGCAACCAAAACTGTGTATATTTTGTCGCTATTTTTATCCTGAGCTAGTAGCAACAAGGGATTATGGGGGAGGGGGGGAGACAGAAAGGAGCGGAGCATGTTTCATTTAAGCGTAGTTTCAGCCTGTTATAAGCTGTGTTCTGTTCTCGTGGTGGAAGAACGTATTATTGTAATTCTTGTCATTGCATGAGGTCATTGTAAATCTTGTGATTTAATATGCCTTTCGAGTGCGTAAACAGTGCTGGCAATTTTTGCTACATTTGTGGACAGGCTAGGTTGAAATCGCAAAGAAGGCCAATAATGCCATATATTAAAGACGGCGTACAGACTGTACTTTGGATGTGAAATTGGGGACCAGTACAAGCCCTCGGCTCCTCATGTATTTTGCTTATCTTGTGTCTTGAGCCTTCGTTCGTGGTTGAAATGTAATAGATCTTCCATTTGCTTGATATACCCATGATATGGCGAAAAGTATCAAACCATTTGAATGATGAATTCGAACCGAAGCAGAATCAAACATATGACAATTCCAGTAAATCATGGTATTTCGAAGAAGAAAAAGTCTTTCTTGACATATCTTAACATACCGTCGGCCATGTGGCCAGTGCTTCACTGAGATGGACTGCCTGTTCCTGTCCTACTTGCCTTTGTTGAAGTCTCAACAAACTTTTTAGGAAATAAGAGGGCAGAAAACTATAAGGATCTTGTCGCAAATGTTCTGTACTGCCACGATAGATTAGGATGCAACAAAACCTTAAAGTTACAATTCTTAGATTCCCATTTGGACTTCTTTCTTCACAACTGTGGTGTAGTAAGTGACGAGCACGGAGAACTCTTCTACCAGTAAATTTCGGACATGGAAATGAGATAAAAGAGAAAGTGTTGTGCATTAATGTTAGCAGATTACTGCTGTACACTAATCAGGGAATCATTAGCAGTAAACTACAAACGCCAGACAAAGCGATTGCCCCTTCAGTGACCTTCCTCTGAGGGACAACAAGGTAAATACATGCAGAAACTTATATAGGCAATAACGTAAAGTTGTCTAACTTCAAAACGAGAGCTAATCTTGCATTTTCATTAACATTTTCGTTATCAGCACGCCCAAAAACATAAAGATTAGCTGTTCTCATGCCAGTTACAGAAAAAAGTAAAATTTTGTTGGCCAGTGTTATCTGCAAAGCCAAGAATGTGCTCACATCACCACAAAAATCCAATATCCGCCATAGTCTTAGGATTTAGATTTCTGGGCTTTCGGCATCTAAGACCATTTAGCCCATCACATTTAGAGGAATGACGTCCCTCGGCGAGCACACTATCCGGGGAAGGGAAGGAAGGATTGGGGAAGCGGCCTGGAACCTATAAGTTAGGTACCACCCCGCATTTGTCTGGTGTGAATGAGGAAAACCCAGGAAAACCTCATTCAGGGTGGCTGGCCTGAAAAAGTGTTTTACACTTTTTCGACCGAGTGCCCCCAGCGGGAATCGAACCCGGGACCGAGTCTTAGGATTTGTCAGCTATAGAGCTCGTGGGATAAACTTCATATGACAATTGGGTGAACAGATGCTAACGAACACTATCAATTAATGAAAGGCTCTTCAAAGTCGTTGGAGTCGCAAAAGTTGGATAAATGTATCAAACTAATGCTTGGGATTTGCAAATCTTGTATCAAGGCTAAGTATTAGCACTTCGATGAAGGCAAACTTTCTCAATAAATTTGTCTCAATTGAAGCAGATCAATGCATTTTCGTTTCATTATGTAAAGAATGATGTTTAGTTTCCGAAACAGGACCAACAAACTGGAGTTTGTATGGATACAGTGTCTGCAAAATTCTAAACAATCAGTAAGCCTGCTCAAGGTACCAAATTCCGTACCAAAAGTCTTTTGGTATATGGTATTGAATCCGAAATTACCAGCTAATTCACAGAAGCATTCACCTCCATCTATGCTAAACAGCCTGAATTCACCACCAACAGAGATAATATGAAAATCAGATGTCACAGTCAATGAGTCTACGACAACACAGAGACCTTTCTTAAGATAGAAGGCATCGAATACCCCCAAAAGAACAGGAAGGAAAACAATATTCTAAAAGTCGTTCTGAAGAAACTGCCGATCGATATGCATCCCAAGACATCAAAGCAAGACTTGAAACAAGAATTACTACACATCCTTTCAGTACACTAAATAAAGATACCCAAGAATTCCACCAAACACAATCCAACATGCCGAATTTTGAGTCCCTTTTAGTATCTCCGTAATTTACGATATCAAGTCAGTGCTGTAATACAAAGTCGCCATTGAGCTTTACAAAGCAATGAAATTGTCCAGCGTTTTCAATACAGAGGCTGGGGCACGTTTTCAAATCTCCCGCGCTGGGTCAAATACTCAAATGCGCATTAGACGAGAGAGTGACTGAAAAACAACACGAAAACCGCCGTCTGTCATCTTGTAGCGAGGATCATCCAGCAAATTTTAAAGGGTGTATCGTGTTCCAACGAGAAAAGGAACGAAGAACCAAGATACAACCATGGCCTACTGACAGGGTTTCCACGCACACAAAAGAGGAGCTATTTTCAGGACAGAGGAAACATGTTGGGCCAGGCTACAATCAACTCAATATCACCATGAATTAACAAATTCAATAGTTACTGATAACAAGGATGTACCTACCACCTTAAAAGTGCCTACATTAGTACTCAAACGACTGGAATTCTCCAGCATCATTACCAAGATAGAACACGGCATACCGAAATTGAAAGTCGCCAAGGACTCCATGACCTGATTCGCTACTCTAATCGAAACAGAAGCAGACATGCTGAACGATGAAACCGATAATTCCCTTCCACCACAAGGCAAATTCTTTAGGTAAACCAGCGCCTCTTCTCGAACCACAGTAGAAATTTTCACTAAGGAAATAGTGACATGGATTACTCACATCCTTACTTGAAGATTTCCTGATGAACATCTTATCAAACATGGGATTTCTAGAGCCACATCAAGCATTGTAGAACTTCAGCAGAATGTTCTCACTTCAAGTATAGGTGACATTTTTGTCATTTTCAGTAATACTGAAGAAAGTCCGCTCTCGAAATAAGCAAGATCATCCTAGTTTTCAAGTACATTTCGAGATATTTGCTATCAGGGTCATTTTCCACGGATTACCAGTAGCCCCATTTTCAGCAGTCAGTCAATCAGCGGCCTCTATTTTCTTTAGCAACCTCCAATTCACACAGATCATCTCAGACAAAGAAGATTCGACGACTTACAGATACGGCGTAAGAACAGATACGGCGTACTGCCGTGAGCAAAATGGCACAAACGCCAGACGTCCTTCTTCGTCCCAGGCGAAATAAACTATTTTCGTTCATTAGACTCACTTCATGATGCATCGCCTTCCATACAATTTGGCTCCAGCGCTGCCAGCATCTGTCAAGTCTATTCAAATTCAAGAATTTGCTTCGGTTGCCAACTTTCACTTAAATCAACTTTACATAATCCTTGCCAAGCTTCTCTTATAGATATTGGACACAAAAAGTGTTCCTAAACTTTTCAAGACCGTCTCATTTACTCCATAGTCAAGTTATTGGGAAGAGAATGAACTATACCGAAGAGTCCCATAGTATAGATATCCACATATTTTTGATGATGATCTTTTCAATAGCTCCTATTACAACGACAATAACGGGAATAATTCGATTGCTTCGTCGGTTCGTTGTTCTTCGTCCATTTTCAGAACCGAGGCTATAATAGACGTAGGCCCGCAGATTAACGTGGTTTCCCATCTACATGAATTCCCACCGGTAATCGAATCCATGTGTCCCCTATTAAAGCCACGTACAGAAACCATATAGTCAGCTAGGAGCTCCGCAGTAATTCGAAATGTAAAAGAATACTGCGTCAGATTTTAATAAATATAACACACACTAACACGCATCGGCGCCGATTTCTGAATAATTGAGGAGAAAGGGTTCGGCGTTCCGGAATATGTAGTATTTCATTATTATATAAAAAAAAAAAGAACCCACAGCTCCAGGATCGCTTTTGTGGAGGTCTGTGTTTCATTGGCCCTCACACCATGAGTTGAATGCAAATAAAGTAAAGGCGAAGATCAGTTGTTGGTGTGGGTATATCCAACATACGTACTACCTGATTGTGGCAGTTCAGTTATACTGTGAACTTGCGTAAGGACAAAGTGAACATGGGGCCTCCACAGAGCGTCATGAGGGCGTGTATGCTGTACCAGTTCAAACTGGGGTCAAACACCCTTTCAGCGGGGACGAAGATATGCCATGCCTTTGTTGAGGGTGTAGTAACGACGCGGACAGTGCAGTGGTGGATTAACAAGTTTAAGAATGGTGACGAAACACTCGAAGACGCACCACGTGCCGGAAGACCAACAAATGTACAAAATGAAGGGAGCAATTGAGGCGATCAATAGCTAGACATGTGAGGAACTGGAACTACAATTCCGTATGAGTAGAGAAACCATTCGACAGCACCTCCATCATCTTGGGAAACACCACAAGTTGGATCGATGGGTCCCATGTGATTTGACTCCAGGCCAAAAGGCAACGCGAGCAGAAACCTGTGTTTCTTTGTTGTCTTGTCTGAGGAAGGAGACAATTCTGGACAGGGTGTTGACATGTGATGAGAAGTGGGTTCTGTATGAAGCTCCACGGTGCCGTCATCATTGGTTAGCATCCCATGAACCGGTTCCAAAACAGCCGATACCAGCACTGCACCAGCAGAAGGTCCTCCTGTGTGTTTGGTGGACTGCTCACGGCATCGTGCATCGGAAACTGCTACCAGCTGGTCAGAGCATCAATGGAACTGTGTACTGTCAGCAGTTGAGTCGTGTTAAAGAAAAATTTAAAGCTCTGGAGCCAGCACTTCTGAATTGCAAAGGTGTCCTCCTGTTACAGGACAACGCTAAGCCTCACTTAGCTAGGATGACCCGGGACACTATTCTACGCCTTGGATGGAAAATACTACTGCATCTGCCATACTCCCCGGACATTGAATCGTCCGATTATCACCTGTTACATTCCTTAGGACTATTATTTTAGAGGACACTAGTTGAAATTCCTACTAGAGGTGCAAAATGCATTTGCTACTGTCTTCGCTTTACACCCACCAAGTTCTACAGCTATGGAATCCATGGCCTTCCAGAACGTCGGCAGAAGGTCCTCGAAGTTGATGGGGACTATTTTTGATCTTCCAGGTATGTCTTAGGCGACATATCGATGTTCGAAGGTGATGGGTGAAAAAGCGACAGAACTTTATTGGTTACCTTTATACAATTCGTTTCGCTAGTGCTGAAGGATTGTAAAACATGATCATTTAGATAGACCGCATAGTAGTTCCTGTGTAAGTCCTTGAATCGCTTAGGATAGGTCCCATCGGATGTTTAACTAAGGATACATGGCCCCCACCGAAAATGTCAAATTCCTCCTCTTTCCACATTCCTGACTGAAGACAAGTAAAATTTATAAAATTTATTCAATAACAGAAAACACGGTTTTAACTTTTGGATGTTCCGTCTAGTCATTCAGTACTTGTTTTGTATTATATGTAAGTTAATCTTTCAAACTTAAATGGGTCCCCTTTTGCTGTGAACGTGAACCCCTGCATTGCGTATTCATTAATTATACTACACTGCAAGAAATACAGAAACTATTTTTAGACACAGTAGGACATTGTACATATTAAAGACACTCTTTGAACACCTCCAGATGGCACATATTTACCCCCTGTAGATGCTGTGTTGTCCAAGTATGTCCCAGATGTATGTACAAAATGTGCAAAATGTAGGTATCTCATTACTTTGTTTTCGAACTGTTTGCCGAGAAGAAGTGTTTTACATATGTCATATTATTAGATACTGTTTTCGGAGAATGAACACTTTTGGACATACGAAGCACACTTTATAAGCACACACTTGATATATTTCCCCCTCAACATCTGTACTAAAAGTGTTTAAATACTGTTTTAGCTTTTACAGTGCACCGGGTCCCATACCTTTCAACCCAGGGCTTTTTATAAATCTTGATATTGCACATTCTCGGCTGTTTATAACTCTAAAAATAGGCATTTCTCGACCTATGTTTATCAGAACTTTTTTCTTCCATTTAATATAAGAAATGACCTCCTGGAGTTCGGTAAGTAAACTTCTAATCATGATGTACAGGCCAAAATATAATTGTCATACTGTTTTGCAGCTATTTCTCAGATGTGTGTGAAAAATATGTAATAACTAGGGCCCGGATTTTTATGTACTAAAAACTCTAAAATATTTATTTTTATGTACTAAAAATGAAAAAAATATTTGCTAAAAATTAAAAGAAATCTTTAACAAGAAATAACAAGGAAAAGTATGAGAAAACACCCAACCCAACGTAAGAAAAATAAACGCTGGTACTCACCAATAGCTCCTATTCATCAGATGTTGAAACTCCATGGGCATTGGAGTGAATAGTTAATGTGTTTTTCAAATTGTCTGTCGTAAAAATATGCCTATTGTCGCAGAATAATGTCTTATACAAAGAGAAAGAACATTCTACATCACACGATATTAATTTCGCGTATTTGAAAGGGACATATCACGAATATTCAAACCATCAACTTCACTTGTGTTTTGGCCTTCCAATACTTCAGATATTTCACATGGGGTTTTATACTTAATGTTTTTCTTATACAAATCCTTAATTTTTTTTCTTAAGGCTTCAGCTTTCGAAGCAGAAAGAACATTCAGCTCTTTTTTTTTCAATGCACTGTATTTCCTGTACTTCTTTAACCCAAGTACTCAATAAATCTCCCGTAGTTTCTAGTTTATTTATAGAGTGAGTGAAGAAACCGAAATTGGCAGATATGAAAGCCAAGTCACTGTCATTTACTAAATTTTTAACAATTTCAATGGATGAATATTTTCTGGGCTTAGTTTAGTTACTACAGATACAAATGCTTCAAAATTCTCTACATAGCATAGTACTGCGTAATGCCAGGTACCCCACCGGGTGATTGCGGGTATTGGAGGAAATGAAAATTGGAATTTGTTTCTTTGAAAAGTTCAATTCTAGTTGGCAATTTTACGAAAAAAATTTTCCCATTTGACACTACCCTTATTCACTTTAGTACAAAGCTCTCCTTCAGAAGCTCCTTGGCACAAGTTATCCAGCGTTTATAAGCAGAATTTATGACGACGCTATTTCTGCAGGTGCGAAATTGCTTATAAATACAATGGATAGATTTATGGAGCCTACTCTTTTCCTTATGTTAATTTCTTTCGAGAGAAAGCAAAAAAAAAAAAAAAAGAAAAAAAGAAAAGAAAAAGAAAAGAAAAGAAAGAAAAGAAAAAAGAAAAGAAAAAAGAAAAAGAAACAATTCGTTGTGAAATTTTGAATAAAATAACGGAAAATTATTAAAAATATGTATTTATTATCAAAATGTCCAAAATATTTATTTACATAACTATTTTCAGAAAATATGTATTTTTATGTGAAATAAAATTTGTAATTTACACTTGCAGACTTTTAATTTGGATAATAAACTTTGTTTTGGGCTTGTACGTTTTTATTTTTAAATATGTTTTTACATATAAATCCGGACCTTAGTAATAACTTTGGTTTCGAAGTGCTTGAAAAGAAGTTGTTTAAATGTGTTCTAGTGGAACACTATCTTAAAAATTGCGCTTTTCAGATAACCACAGAACACTTTTTAAGCACTATTTGATCCATTTGCTTCATAAGATTTTAAACATCGTTTTATTATTGTTTTTTTTTAACAGCTTAGTTCTGTCAGTTTTAAAGATACAACAATGAATTTGGTTTCGTAAGATTACTCTAAGAATTTTTCGGTATATGAATTCAATTGAAAGTTATGCAGAATTAGATCTTAAAATACAAATTTGGAATGCACATTGGTTTTATTTTAAGGCACCATATTTCAAGACAGTGATAGTGTATGAGAAGTGGTTGTTATAAACAACAATTTATAATGAATTCTCTGTGAAATGAAGCAAGAATGAAGTTTCTATCCTGAAATGACGAAAAGACACGACGTTTGAAAATTTGAGAGTTAAATTTTGTCGGCATACATCTTGATGTCACATCTAATGATGGGTAAATTCCCGGGAAGATATTTTTCGGAAATATTCCCTGGGAATATTCCCGGGAAGATTCGCAAAAATGGGAATTTTCCGGTAATTTATATACAATCACAAAGAAAATTGCATTCTATTACTATATTCCGATTTCAAAGTTAAATTCGTTCCTATATCACAGTATACTATATTTTTACTGTTGTCCCCAAGATTCCCAAAAATGGGAATTTTCCGGTAATTTATATATAATCACAAAGAAAATTGCATTCTATTACTATATTCCGATTTCAAAGTTAAATTCGTTCCTATATCACAGTATACTATATTTTTACTGTTGTCCCCAAGATTCCCAAAAATGGGAATTTTCCGGTAATTTATATATAATCACAAAGAAAATTGCATTCTATTACTATATTCCGATTTCAAAGTTAAATTCGTTCCTATATCACAGTATACTATATTTTTACTGTTGTCCCCAAGATTCCCAAAAATGGGAATTTTCCGGTAATTTATATATAATCACAAAGAAAATTGCATTCTATTACTATATTCCGATTTCAAAGTTAAATTCGTTCCTATATCACAGTATACCGGTACTATATTTTTACTGCTGTCCCCAAGATTCCCAAAAATGGGAATTTTCCGGTAATTTATATACAACCACAAAGAAAATTGCATTCTATTACTATATTCCGATTTCAAAGTTAAATTCGTTCCTATTTCACAGTATATTATTACTGTTTTTCCCAGAGGAGTCTTTAAAATTATATTCTGAACGGCATTATGTTATTTTATTATATTTAGAGAATACGCATAAATGTATATTTATTTACAATATGTTCTATGCAAGTAAATATGTTTAAAATGGTATAGTAAGTTCACATACTTTTAAACCGCTAAACAGTTTAAATTTATATGTAAGTGGATTTTCTAAACTTGAATCTACTATTGACATTATAAACATATTGAATTTTTAAATGTTATAAACAAATTAGTTTGGGTAACTGCCAGAAGACACATGTTCCGCCATTTTATCAAAATTTGCGCATAAATATTTATGTGCACAATATTTGCAAGATACTGACTTATCTTTATAATTTTGCAGGTAACACTGCCTCACAGGACCTTTCTTCCTACCCATTTCTCGAAATTTCAGGCGGTAATTCACATGTAAGAGAAGTCCGAGTACCTCTTCAGGAATTCGAGTCAGAGGGAGAAGACAGACCGTTGTCTATTACTAACGGTGGTTCGGGGTTTATTAAAGTATTTTACTTCATATCTATTTCTACATAATTTCTACATTACTGTACAAAATGGTTCCTTTTCATCATTTGTAAATTAGTACTTTGCTACTTTTTAATGCAAATGGAAATGGACCTTAAAAGATCAACGTACAGTCAAAGAATTTTAATTTTCTAACCTCCAAATTATTTAAAACCTAGAAGTAAACAATAATAAATGAAAATAAAATAATTAGTCGTATGGTTCTTATAATTGGGAAGATAAAAGTAAAGAAATGGAAATAAATTCCTTCCCGGGAATTTATATGCCAGGGAAAAAAGCGGGAATATTCCCATTTTTTATTTTCCTTCTCACCGAGAATATTCCCACTGCTCATCACTAGTCACATCTCGGTTTTCCTGAGCGGGATTTTTTTTAATGACACTTTGACAGCATTGTTTAGGTCAACATTCTAAACATCACCAATCTTCAGCTTATTATAAAGCTCCAGGTTAATACCAAAATATACTCACTCAGTATTTAGATTACGAGATACAAGTATTTTACACTCCAGGAGAAATGATCAAATGAGTCAATTTATATTTAAAATAGTCACTTGAAATTAATCACCTGCACAAGTGAATGTAAAGATTCCAACATTAAATTCACAGGTTTAAGCAGTTACTTATAACACTATTATCAAGTTTCGTTATGGAGAAGCAATTACTTAAGCCAAATGGCTTTTTATTCTGTTATTATTGTACGACTTACTTGTATCTAGTGCGTGTATCTTTATTAATCTACCTACATAAATAATAAAGGCATTGTACTTAAAATAAAACAAGGTAATAGTCAGCAGTGAAAATTAAATACATTTTTTATGCCATCTCTTCTGCAAACAATGAACGAAAAACACTTTAATATTGTAATATTGTAGTCGTTTCCAATTGCTCAATTGCCAATCGTAAGAGAGGGCTTTTACGAGATGAGAGCTACGACAGAGAAAAGAGATTGAGTAAAACAAAGGAAGGAAGGAACAAGGTAATTGGACAAGTGATGGCATTTTACGATTAGTCAAGAATATATGGACTACTATTTTCTATCAACGATAAGTTTATTAGTTTCAACTTGTCCTCTCTGTGTGATTTAGTGAGAATATGAGCAACAAACTGTGACGTCAGAGAGTATCCAGTAAGAAATAGTTATATTTTTATAATGTACAGTCAACCACAAAAGTACTTGAACAATTGACTGCTGTAACTCCATTGGGTAGCATCTACCATTTCTGCTGGTATCAGAAACACCTGGACAGATACAGCCCAGTGTGGAGCACTGAAACTAGCTTTTGGTGTGCAATTGATGCTGAAAAGAAACCCACTTTACTATTAATTTCTATTGCTTCGAACGTGTTGTCAAATGAGTGTCATCTATCAGAGACATTATAACTTGTTTTGTGTAGGACAAGGAGGCTAAGTAACGGAGCGCTTAGCTCTGTTACGTGGGGCGCCTGGTTCGATCTCCAACCGAGTAACTTTTTGTTGGACAACGTCACGCATTTTGTTTTAAAAATAACTTAAATCCTTTCTCAATATTTTTCTCGCTTTGCACCCCCATCTAACCTGAAAAATAAAAAAGTTTCTCACTAGTCAACTTTTTAGATATTGCATTGCAATAGTATACGCACTTTCTCTTACATTTTATTTTTTATTTTAAAATTCAAAAAGTTTGTTTGAATGCAAACTTTTCCAACATTGGCACCAAATATGGTGTTAATAGCTGTATAAGTTTCAACGTTGTATCTCTTAGAGTTCCGAACTTATGACGTGATATATTTAACGCGACGTTAGAATTTGCCATTAGCAAGATTTCACTCTTTCAATTTATTTCAATACTTGAAAATTCTTCTCGATGTGAGAAAAACAGATTATTTGATAGAGAATACAATGTTCAACAATAATTTATTCATACCTAGTAAAATAAACTATTTCTGAAATTCAGGCTAAGTTTGGCAACAATGGGCATAAGGAAAAGCATTGCCATTTACTCCTGTAATGCAATCTAAGAGTGGGACGCTCTATAGATCCTATTACAGCATAAACAAACTTTGAATGAATCCGAGGATTTTGCCACCTCGCTAGGATCAGCTTACATGGGTTAAACCGTTTTCACGTGACTCAATCATACACAAGATCAGCTTCATTTTTATAAAGTTACTAGCAGCGTTCACCCCGCTTCGCTGCGGTCACCCCGGAACGCAATAAACTTTGTTACTTTGTTACTTAGATAATTTTTACTTTTTCGCTTTCAAGTGATATGATAAAAACCATAGAAGATTGCAGTAAATGTTAATATTATATCGCCTGTCATTTATGTTAACCCGCCGAGTGACACGGTCATGCGGGTTGCATATAAATACGTTTATTTTTACCTATGATGAACTAACAAAGGATTTGTACGTTATGGACACTTGAATGGTCAATTATCTCAAGACACTGGTAATTGAAAATTAAAGTGATATGATAAAAACCATCTAGGGTCCAAATCCTAATAACCCCCCAAAAATGAAAGAAATTCGTTCAGCCGTATTAGCGTGATGAGGGAACAAAGGATTTGTGCGTTCTCTTTTATATATAAGATTAGATAAGACGAAATGCCACAAGCATTTGGAAATAAGTTTTTAATTTTTTTTTTAAGGCACTCATATTCCACACGAAGAAAGACAGAGTAGAATGAATTTAAGACCCGAATTCCCTGGCAAAAGATAGCATTGAATCATGTGATCTTTAATATAAAACAAACAGAAAACAAAACAAAGATTTTTTTTCTTTTAAATAAAACCAGGAGCGAGTATAAGAAGTGACTGACCCAGCAGAACGAACCAATTCGTGGCTGCTTCATTAACTATCAGAGAGATAACGTGTTAATTGATGTAACATTTTGAGCAAAGAAACAACTCTTTTCCCTTGCTTTACGGTTTGTGTACTACTTCTTTCGATGTCTTTATTTGAGCTTGTCTTCTTGTACTTTCGAACTCTCTTATGTCGTATCTGTTACGCGTTCCACTTCATTTTCTTCTGAAAGGTTTCTTATTATTTAACATTCCGTGATTCTCTGGGTTTTCTTCTTCTTTTTTTGTTTGTTTATATTTGACTAGATTTTAATCCAGCGAGAAAATTAAAAACAAATGGAATGGAAAAATGGTATGCAAACGAAGTCTCACGTTTTCACCTGTGATTCTTCGTTTGAAGGTTTGAAGGTAAAGAATATATATAACTCTCTTGAATATTATGCTTCAAGAAACTAGGGTAATACTGATAAGATTAGCAAACGTGTTTTCAGTGTTCTCAGAAGGAATAAAGTGGGAAAACGTGAAACAGTGGCGGCTCGTCTCGAGCATATATAAAAACATCTTTTTGTGGGCCTTGTGTCATTAGACACTTGATTCAAAGATTAATTGTAAACTGCGATACTATTGACAACGCAACCAAAAGACTAAATGTATTGAAGCATTTACCTTGAACTGTGGGATTACAATTTCATATACTCTTAGACTTGGAGGAAATTGAGATGCTTATAGTGCATGTGAGGTGATGCAAAACAGCCCACCCTTTTGTAACTTACAAGATTATATAGAACAGCGCAAATAAGGATCATGTTGCTAAAGGCCACTACTTATGTTTGTTACCGTTGCATGGTGCTGTAGTTGATTTTGATTTTGGTTTAGCGTCCGTTTCAGCAGTGGGACTATATGAGATGTGGATCTAGAGCTTAACGTGGGATTCGAACCACATGAGCTTCCGCTGGAAATCGAACCCGGGTCTCTCACGTCAAAGGCGCGTACGCTAATCAACGGAGCCCCGCGGTGTAGTTGATATAGTCTCTATGTCCCACACGTCTGCAACAGGTCGTCTTGTGTTTTATATACCGTATTTTTTAATCGCTACGGTCGACTTTTGGGACCACATCCATTTGCGTAAATTCCTTGCTGAATCACCCCATTTAGTTCAGCAAATTGGTTTCGATTCATTCGAAAATGATTGGTAAAATCATCAATTTTTATCACAATGTTAGTTTTAAATTGTCCCCAGCTTTCCCTTCCCCACAAAACGTTTAAATTTTTTATTCACCAAGGAATAAAAAAACTTCATTTTAGCATTAATACCTGATTCTGATCTAAAACTCAAATTTAACACTAACAAATGTTTTCTTCATGTGTCCGACATGTTTGGATACGAGTCTCTTGAAAACTTCATCTCTATATGTGAAAATAAAAGTAAAATCTTCCCAAGTTTTACATCCCATGATTATGCCGGCTAGACTAAAGGAGACGGTGATGATGAGAGATGAATAAAATGGTGGAATGAAGAAAGCGGGAGGAAACGGGAAGACCCCTAGAACCCCCCTCCCCCGCACGGATTGTCCACCAGAAATCTCACTTGACGCGAACTGGGATCGAACCAAGGACAATATGCCAGAGAGGTGAACGCTCTACCGCTGACGCACTGCGGCCCCGTGT
This sequence comes from Thermobia domestica, assembly GCF_964235325.1. Lineage (NCBI taxonomy): Eukaryota > Metazoa > Arthropoda > Insecta > Zygentoma > Lepismatidae > Thermobia > Thermobia domestica. The sequence continues at coordinate 51,439,055 of NC_137467.1, forward strand.
CAATATATGGATCACCACGCTACATATGACGTCTCATGCAGCTCGTTTCATGTCACTCTAAGTGACGCTATACGCGTCTCGATTGACGCTTAGTCTTACTAAAACTTAAATGATTAAAGTGCTGTTCCAAGAATACATTTCATCTCTATCATGTAGTAAAACTACATGTGACAGAAATCTACTAGAACTGTCACTGTCATTTTTTAAAGGGTATTGAATAGTGAAACTTCTTCTTTATCCATTCTTTTATAGGAAGAAAGAGATATCTACTCCTAGCCGTTAGAGGGTTTCGCCTTCTCTTTGGCATTAGTTTGAGATTTTTTCTATTGATTTCAAGATAATGGTAGATGGGCTAAGTGCAGAAAGCATGAACATGAGAATTAGTAAACGTGTAATAGTCCATAATTTCTTTTGAAAAATTGAAAAGTTAATGGCAGATATGTTATAAAGTTGCTAAGATATACAACTGCCTTTTTTTTTTTGCTAGCCAGAACTAGCTACCCGCTCGAGGGTTACGCCCTCTATGGGGAAGTGGGTGACATTATAATGGGAAGAAATAGGAGTTGTGGTGGTTGGTCTATGGGATGTTTGTCTTACTGAGTTTGAAAAGGGGTATAGGAATGAAGGAAGGTGTTATCGTTATTATACAGAGGATTTTATTTTATTTTATTTTATTTATTGATTTTTAGCATTGGTAGGTTGAACATTGTGATCTTTAGATCACAATCATGAGGTGAAGATGAGATGGCATGATGTGGTGAAGTGCGAATCACAAACACAACACATTAGTGGGTTATGTTAGTTGACTGATGCTGGTTAATCTTCCCGCTTGGGGGCTGCTCCAAGCATTGATGAAAGACAAGGGAAAGCCCAGATTAGTAACAGAGGTATTACAGTGCGTATGATGGACAGATGAGAAGCTGTGGGTCGTCGGTCTTCAATTCTTCTGCTAAGTGGAGGTACCTGTGGTTTCGAGGTAGAGTGTAATGGTACGTGAAAAGAAGAGATAACGGCGCATGTATAATAGGAGTTGAAATAGGAAAGTCTATGTGGGCGTTCATGGTGTCTATGAGGAGCGGGTGGCGTTCATGCAGGTGTTTATCGATATATTTGAGACGGAGAGATTCGAGATGGAAGAGAATATGTGGAAAAGAGATTCTTTCGTACAATTCGCATGTTGGACTTGATAATTTTATCCTATAAGCAATGCGGAGTGCATGGCGTTCTAAGATCTTTAATTTGTTATAGAAGGATGGTGGTGCAGCGATCCAAGCTAGATTAGCATACGTCAGAACTGGACGCAAAAAGACCTTGTAAGTATTTAACACAGTTGTAGAACTGAGACCCCAGGTAGTGCCCGTGAGACGTTTTAATAAATTGAGCCGGCTTGAAGCTTTTGTAATCACGTCCTGTAAATGTGGTTTCCAAGTGAGATGTGTGTCTAAGGTGAGGCCGAGGTATTTGACAGATTTACTGAGTTGAATACGTGTATCATCGACTGTGAGATGAAGTAGGTTGGGGTTTCGGTGGACCTTTGTGCGTTTTTTGGGCGGCAAGAAAACTATAGTCTGGGTCTTCAGAGCGTTTATCTTGAGGCGCCACTTTTCACACCAGTTAATAAACGAATCTATAGCGGACTGCATTGAAATATTAAGTTGGTGAACAGTTTTACCAAGTGCTAGGAACGCTGTATCGTCTGCATATTGAAAAACATGCACGTTCGTAGGTAATGGTGGTAAGTCAGCCACATAAAGAAGATAAAGCAGAGGAGAGAGTGAAGATCCTTGGGGTACACCAGAGTGAAGGAATATAGGATGAGAGAATGTGTCGTTAATAGATACGTATGCCAAGCGACAATGCAGAAAGTTATAGATGAATCGAATATAAGCAAAAGGAAGCCGGAAGTTCAAAAGTTTGTACATAAATCCTGCGTGCCATACTTTATCAAATGCTTTCTCCAAATCAAATAAGGTAAGGCAAGATGGTCGTGATGTATTATATTGGTTGGTGATGTGATTGAGAAGACGGAGTAATTGGTCGTTGATGCTAAAATTTGGGCGAAATCCACCTTGCGACCGTGGTAAAAGATTATAATGAGTAAGATGGATATGCAGTCGTTGAACTAAGATTTTTTCGAGAATTTTACTTAATTTTACTGAAGGAGTTGAATAGGTCGATATGAAGAAATACTGTCGACTGGTTTATTAGGTTTGAGAAACAAACAACTGCCAGCTTCAATATTAATTTATATAGAGTAAAACAGTAAGACATAGCGAGAAGCCCAATATTTGGGATCAATTTAGCGTTATAAGAATACGTACCAACTTTTCTCTTAAACCCTTATTCAAACTGAAAGCGGCAGAAATCAACTCCTTCCACTTTTAACGCTGATCTAAAATAACCACTGCCATGACCGCTCTTACGGGCCTGAGCTGCTCCGACGCCATCTGTTAGCAAGCGGCTGAACTAAGACCAGCCAGCCAGGAACTCGTGGTCAGCACATTGCTTTGTCCTGTGTTTAACAGGCGTAACAGGAGCTTTTTAGATCTAGTAACCGTCACACCTTTTATTCACGTGACTCCTCAGTTTGCTTCACGACACTGAAAATTTTGAAGCACCGGACGGCAATCGAACTCGGGACCACGCGGACGTGAGTCGAACGCTCTAACCACTACACTATGGTCCACTCTTTTAACGTTGATCGGTATAAGATTAAAAAACGGTAATACCGAAGCTAACAAAAAGCAGTAGTCTCTTGGACACAAAACCCATTTTCATTCAAAACTTTCTTGTAAAACTGGAAATATTAGAAATCTACTACCACTTATCGGCATCAAAAGTGTCACTGTTCAACTCAGCGACCAAAAAAACAATATATTCGACATTAATATCAATCATTTGCGATCATTTTCAAATGTCTCTATCCCTCTTCCTAAAGTTACACTGTCAAAGTGATATGACAAAAACCATCTCAGATTCGAACTTCATCTAGGTTGGAAATTTAATCGAGATCGGTCCAGTGCCTTAAGAGTTATTAAGTTATATATATATATGTATGTATCCCTCCGATTCCCCTCCCCTAAGTGCTACCGTCAAAGTGAAATGATAAAAAAAACACCTCAGACCCGAACCTCATCCATGTTAAAAATTTCATCGAGATTAATAGTTTGGTTCAAGAGTTATTAAGTTTTGTTTTTTTAACTCCTTCTCCTCCAACACTAAGTTCTATCGTCAAAGTGAATAGATAAATAAAATCCCTGGCACGAACATCATCTACGTTGAAAATTTGATCGAGATCGGTTGCGTGGTTCAAGAGTTAAGTTTCATTTATTTTTATATATTAATCTCCCCTTCCCTTTCCCTTCCCCTATGTTCTACCGTCAAAGTGAAAATATATGTATTAAAAAAAATTTCAAGGCCCGAACCTCATCTATATTGAAAATTTGATCGAGATCGGTCGGGTGGTTCAAGAGTTATTAATTTTCGTTAGTCACTCACTTACTATTATTAAAGCGCTCCTTGATATTGGCGATTTTGATTATACAGGGTGCGGCACGTAAAACCGGCCCATAAAGTGAACACATAAAATGAAATGTAATGTATTGAATATGATTAACTACAACACATAAATGAAATGTAATGTATTCAATATGACTACTCACCTTCACAGCAGCCTTCACAGCAGGTGCTGAAAGTGTCCTCCGCCCACTTCAAAACACATGTGAGCACGATTGAGGAGATTCATATATACCCTTGTCAGTTCTTGTGTTGTAATGCTATTGGTGACATCCTGGATCCTGGTCTTGAGTTCTTCAATTGTGTGTGGATTTGTTTTGTATACTCTTCCCTTTAACAGTCCCCATAAGTAAAAGTCACACGTGGACAAGTCTGGTGACCGAGGAGGCCACAAGCCTTTGCTGATTGTCCTCTCTGGTGTAAACATCTCATGCACAAGGGAAAATGATGCAGCTGATGTGTGGCATGTTGCACCGTCCTGCTGAAAGTAACATAACTGACGCTCCTCTTCGGTCAAGTGTGTATAAAACTCCTCCAGGATTCCCATATACACGTCACTCTTCACTGTCGTCTCAAAGAATATGGGCCCAATAACGCGTCTGGCGGAAATGGCACACCAAACACCAATCTTCTCATCATGCAAGGGTACCTGGTGGATTGCGTGTGGATTTTCTGTCGACCAATACCGGTTGTTTAGGGAATTTACGTAACCAGACAGGTGGAACCACGCCTCGTCACTCATGATGAGCATTAGTGGATCCAAGAAACCACTGGCAACATTGCTCAACAGCCATGAACAGAAATGCACCCTCTTCTGCAGATCAGGCTCCTTCAGTTCTTGCACAACACTTATCCGGTACGGTTTTAACTTCAGTCCCCTTAAAACATGTCTGCAACTTCTCTCACTCGCATGAACCTGTTGACTCAATCTCCTGGTTGACTTTCGAGGACTTCTTGTCATTATCTCCTCCACCTGCATCTTTAATTCAGGTGTGCAGACAGATGGTCGTCTGTTCCTGGGAGCATTTTGAACCGATCCTGTACGCCGCCATTTTTCAATCAATTCCTGAATGGTGCTTTTTGCTGGCACAGAACATCCTGGAAATTTCTCCCGAAACAAATTCTTTGTTTTCACAAAAGATCCACTGAGAATGAACCCTTCAACAATGGCAACACGCTCGGGTATCGAATACGGCATTATCACACACTGACACTCACCCGGCTTAACACAACGAGGCCTTTTTCTCAACTGGTTTCGACAAGTTTCACTGGCTGCGGCTGCACGTGACTGCTGCAGGTCACGTAAGTCGACCCGACCTCGACACGCCATCTCTTGGTAGGAAGGTAGATTATTTAAGTGTTGCCAAAAACACAATATACCAGAATATTACGACGGGCCGGTTTTACGTGCCACACCCTGTATATACAGTATATAATATATATCCCTTCTCACAATTTTTGCGGGGAAGTGACACTGTTCATCTCAGCGACCTCAAAAACTATCTATTCGATATTAATATCGGTCATTTTGGATCATTTGTAAATGTCTTTCCCCTCCTTTAGGTTACATCGTCAAAGTGATGTGACAAAAATCATCTCCTGTTCGAACTTCATCTAGGTTAAAACTTTGATTGAGATCGGTCCGGCGGTTCAAGAGTTATTAAGTTTTATTTATTTTTATATATCTGTTCCCTCCCCTCCCCATCCCTGAAGGTGTACCGTCAAAGTATTATAAAAAACACCTTAGGTTCGAACCTCATGTATCTTGAAAATTTTTTAAAGATCGGTCGGGTGGTTTAAGAGGGATGAATTCACGAAGACAGTCACTTTTATTTTTACTTTTTTTTTTTTACATATATATCTCCTCCTCCCCTTCCCTTCGTTGCACTGTAAAAATGAAATGAAGAAAACATCCCAGGCCCGAACCTTGTCTGTGTTGAAAGTTTAATCGAGATCGATCGGGTGGTTCAAAAGTTTTAATCACGAACATAGTTACTTTTATTTTTATATTGATTGATTTTGTATATCTCCCTCTTTCTCTCCTCCCTTACATTGCTCCGTCAAAGTGAAATGATAAAAATCATCTCAGTCCTGAACCTCATCTACATTGAAAATTTGATCGAGATCGGCCAAGAGATTAAGAGTCACAAACATAGTCACTTCCAATATATATATATATATATATATATATATATATATATATATATATATATATATATATATATATATATCTTCTCTCCCCTAAGTTTTATCGTCAAAAGGATATGAATATATATGAATACGGAATCCTACGAACTTTTTTTTAAAATACCAATTGTACGTAGTTTGTAATAAACAAAATAGTGTTAACATACAGTTATTAAAATTAAATAATAATGTTATTTGAAAAGTAGTTCACAGGCTACAAAAGCAATATGTTACGTAATCAAATGCAGTTGAGTTCGTTCCTATAGTCGCTGCCTTAACTTAGATTTTGGGGGAATTATTGTTCTGGCAACATTATAATTTCTATGGATGGCAACATTGACAATTCTTCAGGTTCATATTTTCTGTTGTAGGATAACATTATCTATGATTGTGGTAAGTTGCATTTCATTATCTCCTTTCACCTATGAATAAACAAGCAAAAGAAAAATGGGAAATTTTGTAGTTTTTAGTGTCAGGCTCTTCAATATATTTATTAAACCTCATTATTCCCGTGTATATAACATGCATTTTTTACTTATATATATATACAAGGTGTTCATGTATTATGTATCCAAAATTCATTGGTGAAATCCTCACATCTAAATAATAAAAAAAGTACATATGAACACAAGGCGAAAAACACGATGTTTTAAAGTTACGAGATGCCGAAATCGAGAAAATGGTAATTTTGAGGCTGCCTAGCTCGAAAACTATGATAGATATCAAAAGCGGTTAAAGACATATTATAGGAACTAGTACAATCTCTATCTAAATAATCATGTTTCAGAGTTGGGTTGCACCGGTGCACATGATTTAGAGAGAGAGATGGAAAAGCGGAACCTATACTGCAGCTCCCTGTATAAAATCCGTTACGCCGATACTTCCCAACTCTGAAATATGGTTATTTAGATAGAGAGTGTACTAGTTCCTCTAATATGTCTTTAACTGGCTTTGATATCTCTTTTTCAGCTAGGCAGCCTCAAAGTTACAATTTTCTCGCTTTCGGCATCTCGTAACTTTAAAACAACGCGTCTTTCGCCTTATGTTCATATGAACTTTTTGTATTGTTTAGGTGTGAGGATTTCACCAGTGGCTTTTGGCTCCATAATAAATGAACACTATATACAGGGTGCGGCACGTAAAACCGGCCCGTCGTAATATTCTGGTATATTGTGTTTTTGGCAACACTTAAATAATCTACCTTCCTACCAAGAGATGGCGTGTCGAGGTCGGGTCGACTTACGTGACCTGCAGCAGTCACGTGCAGCCGCAGCCAGTGAAACTTGTCGAAACCAGTTGAGAAAAAGGCCTCGTTGTGTTAAGCCGGGTGAGTGTCAGTGTGTGATAATGCCGTATTCGATACCCGAGCGTGTTGCCATTGTTGAAGGGTTCATTCTCAGTGGATCTTTTGTGAAAACAAAGAATTTGTTTCGGGAGAAATTTCCAGGATGTTCTGTGCCAGCAAAAAGCACCATTCAGGAATTGATTGAAAAATGGCGGCGTACAGGATCGGTTCAAAATGCTCCCAGGAACAGACGACCATCTGTCTGCACACCTGAATTAAAGATGCAGGTGGAGGAGATAATGACAAGAAGTCCTCGAAAGTCAACCAGGAGATTGAGTCAACAGGTTCATGCGAGTGAGAGAAGTTGCAGACATGTTTTAAGGGGACTGAAGTTAAAACCGTACCGGATAAGTGTTGTGCAAGAACTGAAGGAGCCTGATCTGCAGAAGAGGGTGCATTTCTGTTCATGGCTGTTGAGCAATGTTGCCAGTGGTTTCTTGGATCCACTAATGCTCATCATGAGTGACGAGGCGTGGTTCCACCTGTCTGGTTACGTAAATTCCCTAAACAACCGGTATTGGTCGACAGAAAATCCACACGCAATCCACCAGGTACCCTTGCATGATGAGAAGATTGGTGTTTGGTGTGCCATTTCCGCCAGACGCGTTATTGGGCCCATATTCTTTGAGACGACAGTGAAGAGTGACGTGTATATGGGAATCCTGGAGGAGTTTTATACACACTTGACCGAAGAGGAGCGTCAGTTATGTTACTTTCAGCAGGACGGTGCAACATGCCACACATCAGCTGCATCATTTTCCCTTGTGCATGAGATGTTTACACCAGAGAGGACAATCAGCAAAGGCTTGTGGCCTCCACGGTCACCAGACTTGTCCACGTGTGACTTTTACTTATGGGGACTGTTAAAGGGAAGAGTATACGAAACAAATCCACACACAATTGAAGAACTCAAGACCAGGATCCAGGATGTCACCAATAGCATTACAACACAAGAACTGACAAGGGTATATATGAATCTCCTCAATCGTGCTCACATGTGTGTTGAAGTGAGCGGAGGACACTTTCAGCACCTGCTGTGAAGGTGAGTAGTCATATTGAATGCATTACATTTCATTTATGTGTTGTAGTTAATCATATTCAATACATTACATTTCATTTTATGTGTTCACTTTATGGGCCGGTTTTACGTGCCGCCCCCAGTATATATATATATAGTCTGCCTATACACTATTGATTTTCTTTCTAACAAGATAATTTTCTGCAAAGATTAATGGAAAGGAAGTGATTCTTAACGATTAAGTGATTCTAAAATGTAATAAGGAACATCAATCTGCCTCTTGTCGGAATTTGCATGCGTCAGATTTTTTTTCGTTTCTAAGAAAAAAAAAAGGAAGAGCAATATATTTTCTCTATTTTATCTGATCACTAAAAGTATCAATATTTCTATGAGCTCTCTTCGTCAACATAAGCACTCTTCATCACCGGAAACTCACTTGCCGTTATTGAAAATGAAATCTTTTCCTTTAACGTCCCACGATTGTGCCCTTTAGGCTAAGGGAGACATTAAAGCAAGAGAATGATGACGAAAGAAGTTGTGAAATAAGAATGTAGAAGGATACGAGACATCTCCGAGAAAACCCAAGAACACGGTGTTGTCTACCATAAACTTTCATGGCGGGAGATCGAACCAAGGACCACAGGAATTAGAGGTAAGCGCTCTACCACTGTGCTATAGTGCCTCCAGTTGCTTTTATTATTCGTGTAGCATCGATCACTCGCTTCTTGTTGATCGAGAAATCATCCGATGTTTATCAATAATAATCTTCTTTTTCGTCATCCTTGTTTCCTTTCCACTCTACTTTCAACCGTATACTGTATAACCTCTGCTAAAGACAGTAAATATGGTTAAACGAAACCGGCATATATTAGATATGGGATATGGATAACTAGCCTTAAAGTCACCGTTACCCGGTAAGATGTTAACGGGTTAATTCCATTCACGGGCTTAGCTAAGATAATCCCTTTACTATCTATTGTTAAAAAAAGAATTGAAAATTTCGTTTTCGTTCGAGTTGTCGTGTGGAGTAACGGATCGACGTTAAGATCATCGTTCCCCATTAAGATATTAGCGGACTGATTACATTAATGAACTTATTCAAGATAGTTGCTCTAGCTATCTATTGCAGAAGAAGGATTGAAGCTTTCGTTTTCGTTCGAGTTGTCGTGTGGAGTAACGGATGGACTAAAAGCTAAAATTAAAAAAAGGTCAACTGCCGATCTCGGTCGTTGAGAGGTCTTCAGGAGGCAAGGACGTTGTTCACGAGCTTGTGAGTCTGAGTTCCAGAGGAGCAACTATTCGGGCTTGTTCAAATCTGCTCGGCCCGAGTTTAGGGCTGTCAACAGCTCGAGTGGCTCGGCTACAGCTCATTCACTATCAAGCCGATTCGAAAAGTGAGCCGAGCCAACAGCTCTCCCAACCGAACCGACTTGAACCGATGGCTCACCCCAACCGAGGCAGTTCGAGCCAACGGCTCACTTGAGTCGAGTCGAACCGAGCTAGTAGAGTCGTTTCAACGGAGCTGAACCTAGTCGCTGGTTCTTCCCAACCGAGCTGGATCGAGCTTTTCGATCAGCTGAACCGAGCCGAGCCGGTTGATATCACTACCCGGGTTGGGCTTCTGCTTCTGTTCAAAAATTCGACCATGCAGGTCTTACCCTTGATGGTAAGAACTATAGTAGATCTTTATAAAGACGCTCCCGACATTTGAAGCTACCTCGTTCTAAAAGTCTATTGTCGTCTCGTTATCGAGACGAGACGAGATGCGAGTAGTGTCCTGTCATGAGCAACGCTATAATTATTCCACATTACTGCTTACGTTTCTCATGACTTTCGCTTTCCGGTCTAATTAGGCCATGATTTCCCAACGAGCTAAAACGAACTGAGCGAGCGAGTCATTTATCAAACTCGACTCGAGTGGATACCCGACCTCACAAACAGTGACTCTGCTCGGAACTCGACACGATAAAATTACCTTTGACTCGATTCGATACTCGAGTCAAATTCCTAAACCATATGTTTCATATCTTTCATGCATACTGTATTACTTTTTACTATATTGTTGGTTTTTACTTTTTTTTTTGCTTTGTTACAATATTTATGGACAGAGTATATAGAATGTATTATCAGTTATAAAAGCAATTGGATGTGATATAGAAGAGTTAAAGTATTGTAATATCTTAAATTTCACGCCCTAAGATTACTTTAAAAAACAAATACCAACAGTGTTTCTTTTCACAGGTGTAACGACGATCGACTTCCAAAGTAAGTGACTTAAATACTGAAATTGCAGATAGTAGGTAGTGATGAGCGCAAGAGTCTTGGTCTTGCAGTTTTTGCAAGAGTCTTGCATGCAAGACCAAGACCAAGACCAAGACCAAGACCAGGAATCCCGATGCAAGACCAAGACCAAGACCAGGGGTGCAAGACCAAGACCAAGACCAAGACCATACCTGCAAGACCAAGACCAAGACCAAGACTCTTGCGCAAGAGTCTTGCACAAGTACCGGCTCGGTGGTAGAGCAGTCACATGAGGTTATACGGGTCCCTGGTTGGATCCTAGCTTGCGCCATGGGAACTTTTTGGTGGGCAAACACCGTGTGCGTGGGTTTTCCTGTTTCATCCTACTTTCTTCATTCCACCATTTCATTCATTTCTCACCATTACTGTCTCCCTTAGCCTTGATGCATAATCGTTGGACGTTAAACTAGATATTTCATTTCGTTTCAAAACATATTAGTGGTGTTTTTCTTCCAAAACTAAAGAGAAGTGCAATATTGAACATTGGTAATACCGTACACCATAGTTGTCGACTACATGGGTATGTCCTTGGCTCCGAGACTCAAGCATCCGTTGGAAATTTTTAATGTGTGCTCATAAAATTAATATCGAAATAACATTTTCATGACATTGACAAAAACTTAGTGTATGTGACCGGAAGTTTGATTTCATGGGCGAATGCTTATGCGTTGAACAATTGTTTATCAATATAACTTTTAGCCTCCTTAGGTATACGGCACATCGATGATTCAGCGATGTAACATTATACTACAACAATAAATCTATATTATTTTTGTGACTCCTAATCTCTTGAACCACCCAACCGATCTCGATCAAATTTTCAACATAGATAAGGAAAGTTCCTGGAAAGTTTTAGAGTTTGTTTCACTTTGATGGTAGAACCTAGGGGAGGAGGAGGGAAAGGGTATATATATCTGTATATATATAAAATAAAACTTAACAACTTTTGAAACACCCGACCGATCTTGATCAAATTTTCAACATAGATGAAGTTCAGGCCTGGAGCGATTTTTATCATTTTACTTTGACTAGGGGAGGAGGGAGATATATGTAAAAAAAAATAAAAATAAAAATAAAAATTTAAGTGACTGTCTTTGTGACTTCATCAATCTTGAACCAGCCAATCGATCTCAATCAAATTTTCAACATAGATGAGGTTCGGACTTGGGGTGGTTTTATCAAATCACTTTGACGGTAGAACTTAGGGAAGGGGATGGAAAATGTAAAAAAATAAATAAATAAATAAATAAAATTTAATAACTCTTGAACCACCCGACCGAACTCGATCTTATTTTCAACATAGATGAGGATCGGACCTGAAATGGTTTCTGTCATATCACTTTGACGGGGCAGTTTAGGGGAGAGGGAGAGGAAAGATATTTAAAAATGACCGAAAATGACCAATATTAAAATGGAATCTATAGTTTTGGAGGTCGCTGGGATAAACAATGATACTTCCGATGCTGTTTAAATCAAAATTCAGCCCCGTAGCTTGGCGAAGGGGAGGGGAGATATATATATATATAAAAATGATCAAAAATGACGAATATTAGTGTCGAATCCATAATTTTCGAGGTTGCTGAGTTGAATACTGAGACTTCCTATACTGTTTAAGACCAAATTCAGCCTCGTAACTTGGGGAAGAAGGAGGGGAGAGAAACATAAATATAATCGAAAATGACCGATATTAGAGAGCGCTTTACTAATAGTAAAAAGTAACCGACTAACGAAATATATTATTATTATTATTATTATTATTATTATTATTATTATTATTATTATTATTATTATTATTATTATTATTATTATTATTATTATAGTTTAACGCAACGAAGTGGGTAATTGATGCTAGTAATCCATATTCACAAGTGAGACTTCAAAAAAACTTGGAGTTTGATGCCGTTATTTTGTATTTCTAATACAGGTCAACAGTATTTATATAAATTGAGTTTTTATATAAGTATTTATATAAATTATTATACAAAAGACATAGACAGTTGAGTCGTTTTCAGTTTTCACTCAAATTATTGTAAAATATTTGTATTAAACGGTTGGATTATAATCATTATTATTTTAATGTTCTCTCCCTCTTTTTTGGGGTCAATATTACTAAACATATTATTATCATCATAATATCTATTCTGTCATTATTGGAAGGTTATTTGCTTCAAGAGACAATGTTCGACGTTCAGTGGTCCTCAGCTAGTCTCTTCGTCTCGACGTAGCAATTTTCTATTTTAATACCTTCCTTCAACTAGTCTGCTTCGCTCCCTCCCTCCCTTTCCTTCCACAATACTCTCTAGCACGTCCCTCATAATACAGTTCCTCTCAGCTAATATCCTAACCAGTTCCTCTTCTTCTCTTAACAATATCTAAAATTCTTCTCTTTCCCATACTGCTAACATTTCTAACACCTTCTCATTCGTTTTCCGTTCAACACAGCCAATTTTCTCCTTTCTTTCTCCATGCCCATGTTTCGAAAGTCTGCAATTTTTTCATCGCTTTTGCGTAATGTGAATGTTTCTGCCCCATAGAGTACATATTGGAATCAGTAAAACAAAGTTTCAATATTTAATTGGAAGTTTGTTTAATATAAGGATTAGCTAATCGTGGTCGAAAAGAAAAATCTGACGCCTTTAGAGTGTAAAAATAATTTTGCAATTTATGGTATTTCAATAATCTGTGCCGTCTGATTTTCTTTCATGCGTCTCAGGGGTAGCCTCCCCAGTTTGGGAAACAGTGGAGTTTTGGATCTGTTAAAATATATAATAAGATTTCGAAACGTTGTGATTTGGGCATATCTTATAAGTAGTGAAGCGTAGGCACCCATTAAAAAAAAAAAAAAAAAAAAGTCATCACCTATGTTGTACACTATCATCATACTTACACGTCGTTAAAATATTACATTTAGAAACATATATTGTATTTCCGTCACTACTGGTGCATTGTAGAGTTTATTATCCCTTATATCCATAGTAAAATTTACCTATGAAAAGATTGAGATTTCTTAAATGCAAGACTTGCAAGACTCTTGCATGCAAGACCAAGACCAAGACCAAGACTGGGTGTGCAAGACCAAGACCAAGACCAAGACCAAGGGTTCCACTGCAAGACCAAGACCAAGACTCGATGTGCAAGACCAAGACCAAGACCAAGACCACCCCGGTCTTGGTCTTGGTCTTGCATTTGCTCATCACTAATAGTAGGTTCTATAGGGTGGCCCAAAAGTAGGCATACACCCCTGAAATGGTCAAGTATAACGTTCTAGGTTTTAGGTTTATTTGATAAAAGTAAACTTCTATAAAAGTAACCAAGAAAGTTCTGTTGCTTTTTTACCCACCACCTTCGAAAATCGATATGTCGCCTACGACGTACCTGAAATATCAAAAATAGTTCCCATCAGCATCAATGACCTGCCAACGTTCTGGAAGGCCATGGGTTTCATCGCTGTAGAATTTGGTGAGCCGTGAAGCAAAGAAGGTAGCAAGTGCACCTCTACGAGGGATTTGAAATGGCGTACTCTAAGGTGATTGTCCAAAGAATGGAACAGGCAATAATCAGACGGTGCAATATCCGGTAAGTATGGCGGATGCAATAGTGTTTCCCATCCAAGGTCTAGAATGGTGTCCCAGGTCATCCCAACCACATGGGGCTTAGCATTGTTCTGTAACAAGAGGGCCCCTTTGCGATTCAGAAGTGACTCTAGAGTTTTGAGCTTTTCTTGAACACGACTCAGCTGCTGACAGTACTCTGACCAGCTGATAACATTTCCTAATGCACAATACCGCGAGCAATCTATCAAACACACAGCAGGACATTCTTCTGGTTCAGTACTGGTTTCAGCTGTCTTGAAACCGGTTCATGGGATGCTAACCAATGATGACAGTGCCATGGAGCTTCGTACAGAACCCACTTCTAATCACATGTCAACATCTGTCCAGAAATAGCTCCTTCCTCAGACGAGACAGCAAAGAAATACAGGTGTCTGCTTGCGCTGCTAATTCTAGTGTGTATCACGTGGAGTTGCTTTTAGAACTGATAACACATTCTACCTACGATACCACCAAGTTCTACCGCGATGGAATCCATGGCCTTCGAGACCGTTGGCAGAAGGTCTTCGATGCTGATGGGGACTATTTTGATCTACCAGCTATGTCTTAGGTAAAACATCGATGTTTAAAGGTGGTGGTTGAAACAGCGACAGAACTTTCTTGGTCACCTTTATACTTTGATTAGAGTTAAGGATGATATTTAATACAGTGTTGGGACGTTTAACCGATTAAAAAAAAAAAAACGCATGTCGCTACGTTTATACCGTGCTTTCTCTATAGTAATCAATTTTACCGGTTTTACTAGAGAGATGGAAGCGAAGATGGTACACTTTCTTCAGACGCTGAATCGATTCCAAAGAACTGCTTGCCACTTATTTGTACAACAGCGATCAACATTGAAATAGGAAATGGTTAATTTCTACCACTTCCGTTTTCTCTTATGTCGACAGGCGATCGGATGTAGCTGTTCTTTTAAAGCCTTTCGATACTTATATGTATAACATAGTTTAAAAGTCTATTGAGAGAACGAAACGAAAGAATCTCAAGAAAAACTACAAACATAGTCAGGGATTCTCCCTACAGAAGTGCTTGAGCACAATCCCTCAATTTACCATTTCCCCTCCCCCCCCCCCAAAAGTAGAGGAAACCAGATTATGTTGTAACGAAACCAAGATTAGGGTCTACTTGATATGTAGATTAATTTTTATTTTATTTCGAAACTTCTTGTCTTCATAATAAATAGTAGACTTCTAGCTACGAATTTGAATATTTGTTTCTTTTCTTACTTAGATCACAGTTAGAGTTCTTAAAGGCATTGATATTGTGTAATTAAAGTTTGAAGGTTAATTCACATATTGTGTGTTTTGTCCAAGCCATTCTGTGCCACGATCTCTACCATACACACATCCCATACCGGCCCGCTAGTGTTTTCTGCACCATTTCCCTTGATTCTCTTCAACTTCGTGTGCTCCGAAGAAAGCCGAAGGATCGCGGCTAAGAGCCATGACCGGGCTGGTTTCTCTTGAAGGTGACCCGTTGGAGCACGGCACGTTATGCGTGACTTAAAAATAGACAAAACTGAAAAGAAACCTTGTGGACCACGGCACGGCATAGGAACGGCACACTACATATGAATTCATCTTAGTTGTGCCATTTTCAATGATATATTATCCTCCCTTCAAACAAATCTGATGACTCCAACCTGGGCCCTTAAACAAAAACGTGAACACCCGTGGACGCAAGATAATACCTCACACAACCTAGGCTTTATTTATGGATTTTTTCTACCTTATTTAAGAATTTTACAATTAACAACTAAAAAAGAATTAATACATATAGAAAAGATGCAGGATAAGATGAAAATGCACCGTAGAACGCCAGCCAAGTTCTCTGGTGGAGCTTGTACAGTCACGAAAGAAAGTATTCTTCAGTTCACAAAATTTATTTTCCTAATATATCAAAAAAAAAAAAAAAAAAAAAACTATTAGAGTACCGATTTTGCAAGTTTCAAATTATAAGTATGCTAAGGATAACAACAAAAAGATCCAAAATAATTTCCGAGTTATTTCCGTATCATTTGTTCCCGAGTTATTGGCAAAAGAAAATTTGTCAATTGTCAAATACTTTCTTTTTTGTGTATATGTACGTATTAGGCATGTTACAAGAAGCAACTCAAGACATCTTTCGAAAATCCGTAACTTCGCTTCCCATCAAAATTGTATAATGAAATTTCGCTGCCTCACTAACCTTCACCACACCATATCTTTTCTTAAAAAATTTAATCCAACCGTTTACGAGATACGGAATCATACAATTCTATATTAAAAGAAAAAGAAACAGCAAAATTCGGTACTCACTTACCAAAATCTGTATGGATATCGTATAGAACTTGTTTTCAGCACGAAACTTGCAATTACCTTGTAATGGAGAGGTATTTGCCAGGTAAGTTCTCAGCAGCACTAAAATTCCTTATTTCCTATTCCGAGTTCCAAATTTCAATTGCCTTTGTGTATCTGTATTCTTTTTCTGTCTCAATAAAGTGATAGTTACTTTTGTATTTCGAATTTGTCGATAGCCAATAATTACCTTAAAAATAGTGTTTATTAAGCTATAGTTATCTAAATTAATGGCAAGTATTATTTTTTTTTTTAAAAAAATAAGGAAATACACAAGTCTAAATATTGTTTGAAACTCTAATAAATTTTTATATTACTGTAGCAGATGTTTCTGATTTTTGTTTCAATCGTAAATATTGATAGTACCTGTTATTGCGCAGTGATACCAATTAAAAGCAATTTCTCCCCCATCTAGTGATGTATCTTTTAATGTAAACATCAGTTTTAATGATCTATTCGAGTCATCCAGGATTCACATTTCGCTGTGGGCAGTGTTAGTGGTTCAGTTGTTACTTAAGTGTGATGTAGTCGAGTAGCATGAGGCAGTAATATCGTCAGCTTTAATTTTTATAGAGAGGGTAACACAGGATGGGGCAAACAACGCAAAAATGTACTCCCAACTAAATAACTTTGGGCAGGGATAGAAGTGGATCTGAAAAGGTAGGATAAAGCATGATGTCAAGCCGTCCCCCGTGCCTGTCTTAGTTCATTTTAATTTTCTAGGAAATGAGGGACGCCTTAGGTATTATTTTCGAAGCAGGATAACGTCGTCCGTCCGCGTTTCCCCTCATTTTACAGCCTGACTTTGGAAAATTTTGAGCTGAAACCTAAAAATTGGCACACTTGATAGTTTTATCCAAGGGGTCAACGGTTTAGTCGGCCAAGCAAATTTGATCATATTAAAAAGTTAAACAATAAAACAACCGAGTGAAAGATAATTGAAATCGAATTTAATTTCAAAATGAACATTTTCGATCTTGTTGAAAGGATTTCAATATAGTCTACTATGTTTTACTTCATTTACTCGTCTGTGATGTTGTTTTCTGTTTACAAGACTGTACCAAATTGAAATACACAAAAGCGAACAACCAATAAACGGTTATCATTAGTGGTATAGATAATGCTAGTCTTTGGTGGCTAGACGCTCTATGATTTTCACAAATATAGCGTATACTCATCTGCGTTTATGTTCGTTCATTGGAAAATTTAAGGCGAGTATACGCTGTACCATAAAAGTTCACAAAATAATAATAATAATAATAATAATAATAATAATAATAATAATAATAATAATAATAATAATAATAATAATAATAATTTGAAAGAAATTCTGACCAAAGCATATATTAATTAATAAATAATAGCATTACAGTTTCGGCAAATTAACTTTGCCTTCATCAGACACATCATGAAACAAAATTTCTAAGCTTACAGCTTATATACTTCTTAAAATGAGAGAAGGTCATTCCATGAATCAATCATATTCGTCCTTTCCTTTTTAACAATTTTTAATTAATACATATGCAATTTTTAATGAAAACTTTCACTTAAGAGCTAAATTTTTAATTGGCACACCTGTGTATTCTTAATGAATGACTTTCACTTTTGAAAAAAAATAAACTATTAATTGTCTATCTGCTGTTCAATACACCTGTTTTTACCACTTCTTTCTTCTCTGTTTTATCCAATATCTTCCTCCATACATCATGTAAATTTAATCCGTTATTCCAATTCATAAGTTTCTGAGTTCCTTCCTTTCGTACCCATTCTGCCTCTTTGCATTTTCTTATAATGCTTCTTTTCTCCTTTTCCAGCCCCTCTACACCTTCCCAGTCTATTTCATATCTTGTCTCCTTCACATGTTTATATACTGTAGCGTTACTATTTCTCTTCAATCTAACGTCGTCCCTGTGCTGTTTAATCCTTTCTTGTAACCTCTTTCCTGTTTCCCCTATATAACTCATATCACATTCTTTGCATTTAATTCTATATACAACCCCTTCATCACTTATTTGAATCTGTGTTATCTTCCTTTTCCTCGTTCTCAACGCACCTAACATTCTTCTATTTCTTCTTCTGTACGTTCTTACTCGTCCTTTTCTCAATAAGTTTTTTAAGAGTTCTGTTTTTTCTCCTATGCTCTCCATCCCGAATCATCTATTCTTTTCTTCTTCTGTATCTTCTCTCACTTCCTTCTGCCTTCTGCCCTCTTCTTTCTTGCTATTCTTCTTCAATCTATCCTCACTATATCCATTCTGCGTTAATAATCTGTGAAACTGCTCTCTATCTTCTTTTCTCTTCTTGTCATCACTGTCTATCATTCTTATCCTTCTCTCCATGTTTCTAAAAAAGTTCCTTTTAGTTCCTTCATCTACATCACTTCTTCTATGGCAATAAACACCTGCTGAACATTGTTTTCTATACCATGTTGTTTCGAATCTCCCTTCTACTTTTTTTTATTGTCATATCTAAAAGTTTATTTTCCCCTCTTCCTCTAATTCTACCTCCAGGCTTATTCCTTTTTCTTTATCTTCTATCCTTCCCACAAATTGTTCGAACTGTCTCTTCGTTCTTTTCCAAATACCTAAGAAATCATCCACATACCTGCACAGCATAATCAATCTTTCACTTCCTTCCACTTTAACTTTCTGTTCCCATTTATTCATCACAATTTCTGATAACACTAGGCTTAGTTTCGATACTATAATTAGTCCTACCTTTATTTTCACTAATTTTTCTCCTATTGTACACACACTGTTCTCTCATATCAGTTTTAATGCTTTTATCACTTTCTCTTTCTTCCATTTCCTTATTGTTCTATTCTTAATTTCTTCTTCCAATACCTTCAAAATATACTGAATTCTTAAGCTGGGAAACATTGCTTTGACATCTACGCTAACCATCAGTGTTCTCTCATTTCTACTTCCTCTATCATCCTCTTGACTTTTTCTGTATTCTTAACTCTACTACTTACTTGTTCTCCCCTTATTTCCTCTGTTATTATCTTTATTTCCTCTTCTAATGGTTGAAAGATATTCTTTCTGCAATCCATTACTGGTCTCAACTTTACTTCTTTTTTGTGTATCTTCGGGAATTTTTTCATATCCGGAATTCTTCCTTTCTCGTCTAATAACTTTCTAAAGCCTGCCTTCTTCGCATTCCTTATTGTCTCCTCTTTAACTTTTTCTTTCATCTTTCTCTCACCTATCACCTCGTATGTCTCGTCGCATAATTCTTCTAATTTCTCTTTGTACCATTTTTGTTCCATTACTACTACTGCTCCCCCTTTATCGGCTTGTTGTGTAACAATGTCTTTCCTTCTTCTTAAGTTCTTCAATCCTTCTTTCTCTTCTTTTGTAAGATTTTCTATTTTCTTGTTCATATTCTGCCTCACTATTGCAGCAGCTTTTATTCCTATCTTGTTCCTTTCTTCCTCTTCTTTTATGTTCATAATTGCTTGTTTCACTGGAAAAACTAACTCTCATGTATCCGTCTTTTCTTCTTTCACTTTGAACTTGTATCCTAAATCAAGACACTTTTCTTCTCCTTCCTTTAATATTACGTTTCCTATCTTCACAACTCTATTTGCTTTTCCCTTTTTTCTTTCTTTCCATCCTAAGTTCTTCCCTTCCTTTTCCAATCTTTGCCATTCTTTCTCTTTAAACCTTATTTTCCATTCACTTAGGCTTTTCAATACTTCTTCTCTCACAAACAATGACAATGCATCTTCAATTTCTTTCTTTAACTTCTTTGTCACTATTTCACTCTTTTCAACTTCCCTTGTTTTCTCTCTAATTAAATCTCACATAAAATGAGAGGAGGTCATTGCATGAACCAATCATATTCGTCCTTTCCTTTTTAACAATGGAATGACCTCCTCTCATTTTAAGAAGTATATAAGCTGTAATCTTAGAAATTGTATTTCATAATGTGTCTGATGAAGTCAAAGTTAATTTGTCGAAACTGTAACGTTATTATTTATTAGTTAATATATGCTTTGGTCAGAATTTGTCTTTTAATTTATACAAGAAGTTTCAAAGCTAGAATGAGTGGTATTCAAATAATAAAGAAGTTTTGCGACTTTTCTACTTTATATTCTATTGTAAAATTATTTTGATGTAAGTGAAAGAACATTTGCTTGAAGTGATATTGTAGCCATTTCACCGAGCAATATGAACGAATTTGGTACCAGTCTCGAGTTTCAATGCCGTGCAGTCATGCCACTTGTTTTTGCAGCGATTCAAAATGGCGGCGCTAATCGAAAATCCCGCAAAATAAAAAGTATGAAATGTCATTCATTTTCTGATCGCGCAAAAGAGTTAAGTTATTGACATTTATAGGCAAATAAAGAATGTTTATGGTGGTAACGTAATGAACGAGTCATCAGTGAGAAAATGGTGCATTATGTATAATCAAGGAAGGAGCAGCATGCATGATGAAGATCGGAGTGAGAGACCATTTTTGATCATTCTGCTTACAGCCCTGACTTGGCACCAAGCGATTTTCACTTATTCCCGAAACTTAAGAGATTTTTGGGTTTAAAACAGTTCGTAAACGATGAAGAACTCAAGCGAGCAATAACAACCTGGCTCATATCTTTGCTAGCAGATGAGTATAATATCGTAATTGAAAAACTGGTCAAATGTAATAACAAGTATCTTGTCAACTATAGTGATTACAAAGGAAAGTAGAGCTCCTTCGTGGCTAAGCGGTTAGCATACGTGCCATTGACGTGGAAGACTCGGCTTCGATTCCCGGCAGGAGTTCATGTGGTTTGGTTTCCACATTAATCAGTAGATCTCGTCTCATATATCCTTGCTGCTGAAAGGGACGTTAAGCGCAAAATTAACTCAACTCAACATAGGAAAGTAGAGTAAAGTCCTTGGCTTTGTAAATAAAGTTTTCTGCTGATATATTGTATTTTTATTTAACCATGCCAAAACGTTGATTACTTTCTGTACTACTGTACTAAAATGCCATAATTATTCACACCAAGCAAATGCCGAGGTCTTACCTAACTTATTGGTCCCAGACCGCATAATTCCTTCCCCAATCTTTTCTTCCTTCCATTTCCCCGGATAGTGTGCTCGCCCAGGAACGTCATCCATCATATGTGACGGGCTAAATGGCCTTAGATGCCGAAGCTCAGAAATCTAAATCCTAATCCCTAATCCTAAACTGCCAGAAAAACTAGAATTTGGTTAGCCACCATGTAAGCACAGGAGCGAAGTGTTTAACCGTTCGTCTATCATTCAAATACGTTTGACACGGAAGTCCACATGCTAAGTAGCTACTCAAAATGGTGAAACGGTATTCCCTACTTCTTAAAATTACAATTTGCGTAGCTCTTTCATTTATTTATTTATTTATTTTAGTATAAACAGAAATGAAAGAAACAGAGAAGCACCGTTTCTGTACTTTACTTGTATTTACTTCGATTTGATTTTGAGTTTAACATGCCGTTCAATAGTGAGGCTATATGAGACGTAAACCTAGAGCTTCACGTGAAATCTGAGTTATGTAAGCTTCCGCCGGGAATCGAACCCAGGCCTTTTGTGTCAAAGGAATGTATGTTATCCAAATAGTCTTTACGAAGCTCTTGGGCCATTTAGAACACTACATCCTTACAGGCCCGTATCCAGGGGGGTCTAGGGGGCCGCCCCCCTAAATTTTTGGGCTGGCTACCGGCCTGCATTCTTGTGTGCCAAGCATCACATTGTAATTAAGTACAAAGCTCCTTCGTGGTTAAGCGGTTAGCGTACGCGACTTTTGCGTGGGAGACCCGGATTCGATTCCTGGCGGGAGCTCATGTGGTCCGGATTCCACGTCAATCAGCAGGTCCCGTCTCATATAGCCTCTCTGCTGAAAGGGGCTTAAAATAAAATCCGACCCAATTACAATTATGTACACGATTGTATAATTTTCTTCGTGACTTTCAAGAAAAAGATGTTCCCGGATAATTACTATTGACTCATTTATTGTTAGATAATATTTATTTAGACAATTGTATATAAATTATTACGAGTCAATAGTAATTATAAAGAAGAATTTTAGTAAAGTACAAAGGTCTAAATCTTTTAGAAATTCTTGTAAATTTATAAAACACTACAAAAAATATTTTTGATCTTTGCCCAAATTCTAAGAATTGATATCTGTTGTTATTGCATAATGTCAGTGGTTGCTGGTGTGCTGTAGTCGAGTGGTGTGAGGTAGTGGCGTCGCCAGTTTTAATTTGTTAGGGGTGGGGGTGGCCAAGTGAGGAGTACAGAAATTCGGCAGGGTCAGCTATTCTTTTTTTGTATATCGAAAATGATAGTTTAATGCTGCTTGACATGTTATAAATTTTTAAGGGAACAGTTAGTCGAAAGAGGGGTTAGCGTTGCTAGCGAAAGGAATTAATTTCTCTTACTTTTCCTTCCTGGTGTTGTCACCGCTCTGGGCGTTAGGCTTACAATCATGAGGCGAAAATCTGGCTAATATTTAACAGGAGGGGTCCAGTAATTTTTTAATGCAAAAAGTGTTAAAATTTCGGTAATTTCACATTAAGTTAGTTTAGGTTAGATTAGGTTAGTTTATGTTACATTTGGTTAGTGTAGGGGCCAGCATAATTTTCCAAAAAAACATCGAAATTCGTTTATTTCTACTAGATAATATTAGGTTAGTTTAGGTTAGTTCAGGTCAGCTTAGATTAGTTTTGGTTAGGTTAAGTTATATTTGGTTAAGTTATGTTAGGTCTAAGTGCTTGCAGTATCCCTTACTCCTGTAAATTTTACGTTTCTCACGTGCTTCTGGACCACTTCTGCAAAACATAACCCGAAGATCTTAGGGGTTCGAGCCCTGAGATTCAGGACTCGCAAAATCTTCTGTGCTTTACGCTGCTGAGTGTTATGTATAACACATGAACGTTAGACATGTTTGATATTGTCACATTCAAGCTTAGTTTCAGAGGAAGGCCAATGGAGAATAGCCTTTAGACATTCATTTGCAACATTTCTGCATAAATCAAAACAGATTTCAAAATTTATGGTATTAAAGGTTTCTAAATTAGAATTATTTAACAAAATAATTGGAACAGAGTGCAGAAAATTAAAATTATTGACTCACAAATTATCTCTACAACAAACCTTTTTGTAAAAATCTGTTTGGAATACTTGAAATTTAAAATCATCGTTATTTTTCTTCTATTTGCTTTATGATAGGAAAAGAAGATAAAATTTCAAAGATAAACGTAACATAAATTTATGAACATCAATACATCAGCATCCGCCGTCAAATTTCTTCTATAGAATAATAATGCATAATCGCAGATACAAATAAATGAAACGTGTCATACAGTTAGCTACAGGGTAGCCACAAAGTCCCCTTACCTCTTGATAAATGCTAATGTAAGTTTTCCCTTTACCCCTCTATAAATGCTAATGCAAGGCTTTTTCATTGTTTTAGATTGTATGAACGATGGTTGATATTTCCAGTTACAGTATTGAAGAACGAAGACATTTTTTATTGAGAAAGTTTGGCTACGGGCACATAATTTGAAGTACTCACCAGCTATCTCTACAAAAATGGTTGCGTGAGTACCACAGGATTCTAAAACATTGATATTTGGATAGGACACATGCTAGTTCCTAAGTGAAGTCTTGATCCGACTACGTTGGGACCCATAGTTTTGGAGCTATGGACTTCTAAAGTTCATTTTTTCATATTTTCGTCAACCTATAACTCCGAAAGGAAGCATTTGTGTACCCAGGTTGGTCTATACTAAATATATACAGGGCCAGATTTAGGGAGGGTGCAAAGGTGCACGTGCACCCCCTCCCTTCGTTGTAAATACACCCTATCTAAAATGAGAAGCTAGCAGTGAAAATAAAGACACTTTCCGAAACTTTCTGCCATTATGTTTCCGTTTGGGGCTTAAAAGAAAGCAGAGATTTGCAAAAGCAATAGTTTAAGTCGATTTTGAAAAGGAACGAAAAGGATTCACCAATCAAAACAACATAACATATGTCAAATAGAGGAACAAAACAAACCAGGAGGAGAGAACATTTTCTTTCTATATAACACTTGCGACCCCTTTCTACAATACTTTCCTCAGTTCTATGCATCAGTGTTATCAAGGGTATAGAACATTGTCACATCAATCCTGGATCCGCCCCTATATATATATATATGAAGAGAATATCGTCAGGTTGCTTTGAGAGTCATCCGTTATTAATGAAATATCAATAGAATGGACTTTGTCGTTGTTAAGAAAATCGACCGAGAAAAACTCACCCTAAGGGGGAATTATACCTTGTGGATTTTCCCAGAAAAATGACTGATTTACGAAATATGAACAAAATCCTTGGGAACGTTCTTGAGGAAATAGCAATTTTTTATTAATATCAATCAGTAAACTACCCTTATTTTGGTTGGTATTAAGAAAATTCGAAAAACACCCCTAGAGAATCTTATAAAGACCTTAAGCTGAAAATTTGGTCTCGGTATGTTGAACGGTATGGCCACTAGGCGAGTGAACACATTTACATCTGAACAAACACATGGACAGATTCCGAAAAATCTGTTCTTCGAAATGTAGGGACCATAAAACATGTAAATCGTTTGAAATACTAATTTCGATTCTTTTTTCACGATCACCTTATTTCAGTATTCGTAGTTTGAAGGAAAGGCTTCCTAATCTAGGGAAATTTCGTAGGTAAGTTTAGCAAAAAGAAATTTTTCCGATAAAATATAAAATGCAGGAAAATTCTCGCGCTGACTAATTGACCAACATAAATGCTTATATTTTTCTTTGTTCTTCAGAAATATGTCAATGTAATAGGAATAATTGTGTGTGTTTTCGAAGTAGTATATACCTAATTTGCATCCATTCTTGAGTGGGTGTATTTGTGTGTATTCTTTTAAAGAAAAAGGTGAAAGAAAGAGTAATAAAGAATTAGATGCGAAAAGCAAATGAATAAAAAAAATATGTGGTTGACATTTCCTTTAATATAGCTAAATTAACCTTATCACGTAAGTTGTTGTATGGGTGAGAAATATGGACATTACGCTAAAATGATGAAAAACGAATGGGAGCTATCGAAATGTGGCTGTGGAGAAGAATGGAAAGAATTAGTTGGATTGAGCGGAAAACGAATCAGAGGTCGTTGGAAGTGGCGGGGGAGAAAAGAACAATTTTAAATATTATTAACAAGAGGAAGATAAAATGGTTGGGGCATTGGATGAGAAAGAACTGTATAATGAGGGACGTGCTAGGGGGTATGGTGGCAGGAAAAAGAGGGAGAAGGCAAAGGAGACTACAATTAATGGACAATATCAAAACAGAGAAATCGTGTATGCAGACGAAAAGGTTCTGAGTTGCAGCAAGTGACCTGCCAATAATAACAGAATACCTATGATGATGATGATGATGACAAATTCTGTCGTAGGAATTGGGCACTCAACAAACTAGGGAAAATTTGATAAGAGGAAAAATTTTGTCAGTCGAGAGAAACTGTTTTAAGAAAACCTATGAACACTGCCTACTTTATTCTCTCTTGTTAACACTCGAGAGTAAAAACTGAAAAATTCTTCCCTTTATATATTAATGCGCTAGAGAAGAGATGGAGAAGGTGTTTGTTATTCATAAACAAAATCAAGAAAGAATGTATACCTGACTATAACCAAGACACACCATTAAAATAAATTTCAATTATATAGTTCGGCTAAAAAAGCTATTACTTACGAATGCTCGCAAATAAAACTAAAAGTTTCTAGAAGCAATTATTAGTTTCACTCAAAGACCAAAAGTTGTGATTTTAATTTATTATGTTCCACCTACCACTGCTGTTCAAGTAAAGTACTACTGAACCTTTGTCACAGATCTGTCTTTAGAGAAGAAATTCTGTTTTCATCGGAGAATCTTTGTACCTCCTCCAACCAGTGTTGCAAATGTGGGGGTAAAGTCGCTAAGTCTAGGGAATTCGCCTTCCAGGATAGCGACAAAAAATAATTTTTCCGATTGGCGACTTTTTTTGGTGATTTTGGAATGACGATTTGGCGACTTCCTTACAAATCTAGCGACTTTTGCGCTGCGAACAACTTGTCCTAAAGTAAGTACTATTAGCTCGAATCAGTTCAGATATATGTTTATTTTCCTTTTGCTTATTTGACTCAGTGTAGATGTTGACGAGCTGGTAAAGTACATAATATTTATCTCCATATTCCCTCTTTGATTGCTGTTATCTCTTACCTTCTAACGGGAACCATCTCCAGCTTTTAATGTCCTTTAGTTTACAGAGCTTCTGTTTAGAGGCACAAATAATACCTTACCGTTAGCAAACAGATTATCTGTAGAAGCGTGTGTAGAAGTGAAGTAAGATTTTTTCTAGATCTTTAATTTTGTTCGTTTTTCTAAACTCATCTTTGATTTCGTTGAAGCAAAATTGATCATAAAATTAAAAATACGTAAAAAGGAAATTATTGTTAGTTATATATGAGTCTTTCATATACTTTCTTGTAGCGTAGATAGTACTATGGCTTGAATTGATCACGTATATTACGCACACACACACTTCATATATATATAAAGAGGCAAAATTCCACGAAAAATTCTTTTAACGACTTTTCCCCCCCAAATTGGAGTCATTTCATCTCCTATTTAGCGACTTTTTGTATCAACTTGTTGGCAACACTGCCTCCAACTAGCACCTACTATGACGCCACTGCACCTGCCTAAACGGTAACAGTTCTTAGTATTTCCTTCATGCATAGTCACTTTAGTAAAATAATTTCTAATCTGGGCTTCCCATCCATTCCGTGACCAGCATGGTCGGTATCTGTATCCGTGATCGTAAATTCAAAAAGTACATACGTGGTTTCGGGTTCGATTTCCAGTGCGTGGTCATTAGAAAAAATCGAACACTGGGTTCCACCTTTAATTTGTAAATCCAGGTAACATATAGCCCCAGTGCAGAAAGGGAACGCTAAAGCAATTTTAATGAATACCAAGCAACGAACACAAACTCGAGATGTGGTTTGTATTAAATGGAATAACATTTTCAGATTTTCGTATATTTAACATATAAGGGCGTAAAGAAATAACATTCTGTAAAATATTTTATTTCGTGGAAAATATGCTTCAGTGAACTAATCAGAGATGATGCGGGTCAGTGATTCGTCGGTCAAGTGGGTCAAAATTTGTGAGTCGGTGGGTTTTGGGTCAACAGGACGTCATCTACTGTGAACCAGCATTCACTGTGGCCCACTCTGACCCACTGAATCACTCTGCTCAGTGCATTGTAAATAGCTTCATCTGAACACCGGTGAATTTTTACTTTCAAGACCTCGATTTTTCTTCGTTTTTCATTTGTTTCTATTTACTCACCTGAGATGAGTATATGTAAGTGAAAAAAGCTTTTTGCACTTTTGGATATTGATATTTGTAACTGTAATAATAGCAATTTGGCTTTCGAGACACAGCTTTTGCGATTTTTTTGAGAAGCTGAGTACTGGAAATTATACTTACGTATAAAAAAAAATGATTGTAGCTATGTGTGCGTTATCATCAAGACCAAATGTCAAAGCCAAATAAAATGACTTTTGGTATATAATTAGGTCCCAATTCCAACGGATGTTATAATATTGCTTCCACTATAGTATATATCCTAAGGAAGAAGTGGGGGTCCGAATTTTTAGGAAAAATTGAGTATCTCACGAGTGAGTTAAGTTTTCATTGACCCACGCCATCTCTGGAAGTAACACTGATACGGCAAGGGAATTTCCTGTTGTAATATGGTATACCATTTCTCCCTCTGAAAAGATTTTTTTTATGTGAAGTGTATGGCCTTTGCTTGATGTTAAGAGAGCATTCCATTTATTTCCATTATTATTATTATTATTATTATTATTATTATTATTATTATTATTATTATTATTATTATTATTATTATTATTATTATTATTATTATTATTATTAAAGTATATTTTTAAGGAATCTTAATGTAAACATTTCGTTGTGGGAGACCAGGTTCGATTACGGATGGGAGGTCATGTAGTTAAGATCCCGCAATAAGCTGTGGGTCTGCGTCTTATATACATCTGTATCATTTGGTGAAGGCAGGGAGGTAAATTGCACCTTGAAGTTGAAAATCACAAACTTTTTAATAATTTATACACTAATATACTGACAAAAAAAGTGAGAAGTCTCATGACAGTGGATAATCTTGCCCAGTGCCGTATTTAAGGTTGGGCTTCCGGGCTTAAGCTCTCAAAGAAATTGTATTTACTATATTAAAGTAAATAAAATATCTTGCAGAATTTTCACATTTCCAGGCCCCCCTTCTGAAACAAAATCGTAAATATGCCACTGATCTTGCCCCCCCTCCAACTCTGGCAAAATCTGTTATGACGTCACTGCTCATAGAGCCTCATCATCGCTAGAAGGGACGCTGCACTCCAAACCAACTAAATCAATCAATATTAAATTGACGCAGACGATATTGAATTGTACCAAGTTGTTATTTATTATAATTATATTGTATAGCTGTAGTAAATTAGGCTAATGAAAATAAAGTGTCTATTGATATTAAATGATAGGGACTCAAATACAGGAGAACACCCAGAAATTTTGTTGTTGTGCGGATTCTAAACTTTGGGAAAGGGCAAGCCACTATGTTTATGTGTTATTGGACTGGTATTATCTTGCACCAGAAAAGACAATCAGTAACTTAAATACTTCGATCTATACGCATTTTCAGAATAAAATATAGAATAGATTGTTTTCTATAAAAGAAAGAGTACAGTGAATCTAAAGCTCAAATTTTTATGCTACTTCAATTATTTTCCAGTTAAAGAAACATAGTTTTATTGAGAAAGTGCGCAAATATATAACTTATGTTGACTTCCCGGCGAAATTAAAATACCGCTAATTTTACAGTAATTATGTGATATCTTCAAATAGATAAAAGATAATCGAAATGTGGAACAAGAGCGCCCTAGACAATATTATTTTACATGAGAAACCGTTATCACAACTCACTTATCTGCTTTCGATTTCAAGCCATTTTGAACATCGGCATTTATTTTCGCGTTTAATAAACAGCTGAAAACGGAAAGCCGCTAGGTGACTTGTGATAACGGTACCTCACGCAAAATAATATTGTCTAGGGCGCTCTTGTTCCATATTTCAATTATCTTTTATCTATTTGAAGATATCACATAATTACTGCAAAATTAGCGGTATTTTAATTTCGCCGGGATGAAGACTCTTAAGTAAGTTTGTGGGGAGCTGGACCCGCTGTAGGCCGCCCGTGGGTACGTCTCTACTCCAACATAATACGAGAGAAAAGCAAATTATGTGGTAATCAGATATTGTATAAACGACGAAACCTTAGAAGTAAAGTGAGAAATATAATCGACGTAGGAATAGTAGTGCACAAAAAAGCTTGTGTCTGATGAACATGTAAAAATAACCACATACAAAATGAAAATTTGAGACTTTCTGTTAATACCTATACATATAGTATTACACATAAGACAAAATTTCAATCTGTCTTAAAAGTGGTGTCTAAGTACTTTCTCGTTTCGATAAGTATGTCTGTTTCAATTCGAAGAGATCTGTCGCATCTTGTACGAAATTTCTGTCTCGTCTCGTCTCGTGGGAGACACTAAAGTCCAATTCAAGAATTTTGAAAACAATAAAAGAGATTTCTTAGTAAGACCAAAATTAGAAAAGGTACTTCTAGTATGGAAATCTGAAACAAAAGATCATTCCCAAGCACTAGATCGAATACAGAGAAGGTACTTAAAGAAGGAATAAGATGCTTATGTCTTAAAATTACTTACGATTTTGTCGCTTATAATTACGAACAATGATGGTTAATGTTTCTAAAACATGACTTATTGATATAATAGTCGAGGAAAACCTTAGAAAAATATCAGATATATAAACGATGTAGGAATAATATTCGACGAAAAGCTTTAGTCTGATGAAATATGTAAAAGTAACTCAGTTTCGGATTTACGTATAACCTAAACACTTGACTTGTTGGCGGGCCGCGGTAACTTACTGGAAGCCCTCCCCGCTGGTCTAGTGGCTAGCATATGCGCCTTTAGTGTGCGGGGACACGGGTTCGACCCCCGGTGGGAGAGCCTTTGGAATTTTAACTGTCCTGGATGTGTATATGATTGTGTCCCTGTCCAAGTCAATAAAGGTCAAAGAGGTATACGAGGAAACGGGTTGCTCAAGAAACTGAGGTATGATCGGTTTATCTTTTTTTAACAAAAAAAGTGGTAGAGCGTTCATCTCCGGTGCTTGAGGTCCCTGTTCTATCCCAGTTCGCGCTAAGTGTACTTTGTGGTGGACAAACATCGTGTGCGTGGGTTTTCTCGGGGTTCTCCCGTTTCCTCCCACTTTCTTCATTCCACCATTTCGTTCATTTCTCATTATCACCGTCTTCTTTAGCCTAGCCGGCATAAGCGTGGGACATAAAACTGAAAAATTTCATTGATTTGTTGGTAAGATCACACGCTGGTCCAAAACTTAGAAAGTTCTATAATATTATTAGTTTCTAACGGCAGCAAAAAGTGTCCAAAAGATAAGATATAGGTAAAATATACCAATCGAAATGTCTCATCAAGCTGAACAATATTATATGGATGGGTGTGACAGTTCATGCGTAATTTTTTTTAAAAATCGAGGAAAAACGAATTTGTTTGTAAATTTAAACCAGTTGAGAATGCTCCAAGAGCATTGCCAGAACGAACTTAAAAATAATTATTTTCTTCAATACCAATACCAGTTATTAATTCAATAATTATTTCGTCATTAGTTATAGAATGAATAATTAATGAAACAATAACTAATAATGCATTAATTATTGAATCAATAACTAATAATGCATTAATTATTGAATCAATAACTAATAATGCAATAATTATTGAATCAATAATTAATAATGCAATAATTATTGAATCAATAACTAATAATGCAATAATTATTAAATCAATAACTAATAATGCAATAATTATTAAATCAATAACTAATAATGCAATAATTATTAAATCAATAACTAATAATGCAATAATTGTTGAATCAATAACTAATAATGCAATAATTATTAAATCAATAACTAATAATGCAATAATTATTAAATCAATAACTAATAATGCAATAATTATTAAATCAATAACTAAGAATGCAATAATTATTGAATCAATAACTGTTATTGTTATTGAATCAATATTGGTATTGATCAACACCAATATTATCTCTCTATGACTCATGGTTCTCGAGATAGGAATTCTTAAATCTCTCGAAATCGGAACTTTTTTGGCCAATATCTCGGGAATGGTAAGAGTGACGCGAAAAATTCCATCACTTATATCAGATAGTTTTTGATGATTTATGGAATGGAGAGCTCAAAATTGAATCAACACCAATACCAATAACCATCTATGACATTATGGTTACCGAGATATGGCTCCTTAAATATTCTGATATCGGAACTTTTTGGGCCAATATCTGGGGAACGGTGGGTAGTTGGCCAGTAACCACCGGTTCCTGTTTGGTACTGAACTGTTCACCATCCTCTTAGGTATTGATCAACATCAATATCATCTCTCTATCACTTACGGTTTCCGAGATATGTCTCTTTTAATATTCTGAAATCGGAACGTTTTAGGCCAATCTGTGGAGAACGGTGGGTAGTAGGCCAGTAGCCACCGATTCCTGTTTAGTATCAAACTATTCAGCATTCTCTTAGGTATTGATCAACATCAAAATTGTCTCTCTATCACTTACAGATTCCCGTGATATGACTTTTTAAATCTCCCGAAATGGGAACATTTTTGGCCAATATCTTGGGATCGGTAAGAGTGACTCGAAAAATCTCAGATAGTTTTTGAAGCTCTTTCGAATGGAGGGCTCAAAATTGAAAAAATCCCAAATAAGAGACAGATTAACAAGCACATATACATACCCTAACATAGGGAATTAAGTAATGAACTTTTAAAGTTTGTTGAAAATTAATGTTGTACCGAAATCACACTATCTATTAACATGAAACTGATATACTAGTATGTTCGCATTAAGACCTTTATTATGGCATTAGGAAGATTACAATATAGTATAGTACGGTTAATGAAAGAGAGACCCAAAATAAAGATTTACTCATAAATTTTAATTTTTGTTTAATACAGTACTCGATAGATGGCTCTGAGCTGAACAAAATAACATTTTTGAGAATAAATTTTCATGCGTAGTTTTTGAGTAAATCGAAAAAATCAATATGGCATTAAAATATATGTCGTTCGTTGTTAATATTAAATAGCAAATTTTTATTCTGCTACTAACGTCAATTACCCGCTTTGCTACTTTAAAACAAGAAAAAAATAGTAATATGCTTCGTAAGTCAGTCACTTTTTACTATTACTAAAGCGCTCTCTGATAGACATCATCGGAAGTGTCACTGTTTATTTCAGCGATCCCGAAAGCTATGGATTCGGCACTAATATTGGTCATTTTCGATCATTTTTATATATATACTAATTTATCTCCGCTTCCCCAAGTTGCGAGTATGAGTTTAGACTTAAACGGCATTGGAAGTAACACTGTTTGTCTCTGTGACTCCGAAAATTGAGGATTCGACACCAATATCAGTCATTTTCTACCATTTCTACATCTATATCTCTCCTCCTCCTCCCCCTCCCCTAAGTTGCGGGACTGAATTTGGACTCAAACAGCATCGGAAGTGACGCTGTTTATATTTGCGACCCCAAAAACTAATATCGGTCATTTTCGATCATTTTTATATATCTCCCTCTCAGTGGCGGATCTAAAAGGTAAAAACTGGGGGACTAGCGAGAATCCAGAGTATGATATCATAAATTTACTATAAACTTTCAAAAATATATAAATAGTGGCTTAAATTATTTTTGCCACTGAAAAAAAAATGGAGGCTAAGTCCCCTGGCTCCGTTTTAGAAACCCCACGGCTCCCCCACCCCTACTCTAAGTTGCACCGTCAAAATGAAATAATAAATATCATCCCAGGCCCGATCCTCATTTATGTGGGAAATTTTTATCAAGATTGGTCTCGTAGCTCAAGAGTTATCAAGTCACAAACATAGTCTTATGCACTGAGCCTCCCATATCTAAAATTCAGTATAGATTGCATGTATTCTTGTTTGTGTTCAGGGGCGTCATTTGGGGAGGAGCAAGGGCGGCAATGCCTCCCTGAATTTAAGAAACATATGCTTTAAAATATAAATTGTACACTAATATACTAACAAAAAACTTGAAATTCTTATTTCAGTGAACAATCTTGTCCCCCCTGACAAAATCTGAAATTACGCCCCTGTTTGAGTTCCCCTACGTGTTCCTAACATTCACACACGTGTACTGCTGGTAATCAATTCGTTTAGCATTTAATTAGTTTATTATTTTTGTAATTTAAAAGTTCCCAATTTTAGGACAAAACCAGGAATTATGGATGTTAACATATAGCTAAAGTAGATCTATTTTAGGTAGGGTGCTAAGACTCTATAATGCAATATGTAAATAAATAAACAAATAAATAGATAAATTAAGACTTTTCTAGAATCGAGTTTTGATCATTGTTTAACATATTCAAAAAGGTACCAGTAAACGAGCACTGTGCATTTAGAATACATCTTGACAGCTGTTGATGCAGCTGTTCTAAGAGTGTTCAAATGTTCCCGTAATGTAACTTCTCATTATTCTCATTAGCAGTGGCGTATTTACGATTTGGTTTTGGGGGGACTTTGCTAACTTTACTCCTGGGTATTGAAAATTCTGCAAGATATTTCGTTTACTTTACTATGGTAAATAAAATTTCGGGGGGGGGGGGTTAAGCCGGAAGCCCCCTCTTAAATACGACACTGCTCATTAGTATACGAGCACAGACAGGACATTTTAGAGCTCTTAGGACATTTTACACATTACCATTTATACATATACAAGCCATATTTGCCCATATACTGTATATATATATACCTATTGGACACATCAAAACTTCAGGTATATAGATTTTAAACACTCAAAGGGAAATTTCGTATTAACTACTGTACAATGCATTCTAGGTGTTTCATGTCCACTGATATAACTCTTTAGGAAATTCTGGACATGTTAAACACTGAACAAGACTCATTTGAAAAAAGTTAGACGCTGATTTATTATTTAGTATTGCAATGTGAAAACAGTTCTTAAAGAAATTATGAACAAAAAAAGTTACGATGGTAGTAAGTTATATTAATATTTTTTAAATCAAATAAATATAGTTGTGATTCAACAGGATTGCTCAAGTGGTAAATTGTGATTGATTTGAAACTATAGTAAAGAAACGAACGTTCTTTTTTTTAAGTATACGTAAACATTTTACTGTATTACACAGAGAAAAAAGCATGTGGCGTTCGTAAAAGCATAGGTTATATCGTAAATCCTGTAGTTTTTGGAGTTAAGTCTTCATCCCGGCGAAATTAAAATACCGCTAATTTTACAGTAATTATGTGATATCTTCAAATAGATAATAGTTAATTGAAATGTGGAACAATAGCGACCCTAGACAATATTATTTTGCGTGAGGTACCGTTATCACAAGTCACCTAGTGGCTTTCCGTTTTCAGCTGTTTAGAAACGCGAAAATAAATGCCGATTTACAAAATGGGTCGAAATCGAAAGCAGATAAGTGAGTCGTGATAACGGTATCTCATGTAAAAGGATATTGTCTAGGGCGCTCTTGTTCCACATTTCGATTATCTTTTATCTATTTGAAGATATCACATAATTACTGTAAAATTAGCGGTATTTTAATTTCGCCGGGATGAAGACTCTTAACGTACAACTATATGTAACATCCCTGAGCAATCGTATAACTAAAAGCGTTGTTTTTATAATACTTTAAGTATAAGTGTTCTATCTATACGTACTTTCTGTATGAAAAAGGAACTGTGTACAGGTGATAAGGATCTCACATACAGATTGACGTATATAACATACGGTTGACGTATATGTATGTGATATACGGAAGACTGTTAGATGTCAGACATCTGAAGAGGCATGATATAATATCTCAACGTAAAAAAGGCAGTATGTATGTAGCATATGAATAACTTATGGTCCGTACAAATTAACGTAGCAAATAAATAGATTCCATATATTTGTACAATATACCGCTGTCTGGATGACGGATTTTTCTCAGTGTAGATTCTGAATTTTACGTAGTGCTGATCATCATAGTTATTAGCACTATAAATAAATCTTCCTTATTATTATTATTATTATATTGTATTGCAAAGTCTTTCTATAGTGTCTAATTAACGAAAGTAACGTCTACTAGTTTAATTTTCATAACTGTAGTTCTGGACAAGGGCGCCGATCCTGGGGAGGCCGGGGAGGAGCGTGCCTCCCAAGGCTCATGTGGGCCCTATGTATTTTTATAAATATGTATTTTTTTTCTTATATGTATTGTTGTATGTATTTTTTATGAATGGGCCCCCCAAAGTTACAGAGAAATCGGTGCCGTTGGTTTTGGAATAAAAATATCGTTAAATAAAATACGGAACTTTTAGCATCGAATTAATGAGAAAGAGATGGAGCTTAATGACTTAAGTGAGACTAGAACTGCTACTTGGGTTGTACCCGAAACAAAACACATATTTGGCCACAGAGAGACACATGAAAAATTTCTTTTCTGTAGAAATGATCTAAAGTATACTTGAAATAAAAAGGTAAGCGATTAAGACGCATCATTATAACATTTTGCGGATATATTTTTATAGTTTCTGTGCTTGAATGTTGAATGTTGGTTAAATACACTGAAAAAAAACCCGTTGTCCGGACATCGGTATATTATACAAATATAAGGAATCCTCTTGCTTACTACAGAAATCAATACGGAGCATACGTTATCCATATGCTACATACGCACTGCCCTTAGATGTTACATAATGCCATTAAAGGATATCTCACATCTAACGGTTTTCTGTATATCACATGCATATACTTATGTTACATTCCTCAGCTATATGCTATATACGTTCATTTGTATGTGAGATCCTGACCGCCTGTATTGTTTCATACGGAAAGTATGTGTAGATGGAACACTTATACAGAAAGTATTATAAAACATGCGTTTTCAGTTATACGTTTGTTGTACGTTAAGTCCAAAAACTAGAGGATTTACAAATGTAACATACGATTTTACGTATGCTACATATATTTTTTTTCTCAGTGTATGCAGATGTTCGCAGAAAGACATGACTTTTTAGTAATCGTTCTTGTAAACACTATTCATTATTTACCTAGATATTGTAATAGAATGTTACTACTTTTTCGATACAAATGACCGCCAGAACAAAATTGAGTTTCGTCAATTATTTTCTCCTTTCACTTCCTTTTAAATCATTACCGAGCGAATTAGCTCAAGTGGTAGAGCGTTGACTTTTCATTCGGTACGTTGTGGGTTTGATTCCCGCTGCCGATCATTCTGACTTGGGTTTTCCAGAGTTTTCTTCAGTTTTATCAGGCAAATGCCGGAATAGTACGTACTAAACAAGCCCTGACCGATACCTCCCCAAATCCTTTCCATTGTAGTTGTTGTTGTTAGATATCCAGTATAAAACGGCCTCTAACCTCTATCTGGTGATCGTTAAATACACAAATAAATAATAAATATGAAATACTAATCTGATTTTATGGTAATTTGTGGGAAGTAGCTCATTTCTCGGGGTCTTTTATCTTATTTTACCTTTAGTGTTCTGAGCAAAGAAAAGACATGTCCAGGGGCGCCCATGTTGTGGTTACCAGAGAGGGGCAAGTATATGCGACATTTCAAATGTGGTCTCAAATTTTGCGGTAACTATTCTAAAAAAAATCTATTGGGTTTTCGATCTTCCGAAGTACAATTTCCTCTAGAGGGGGGCTAGCGCCCCACCTTGCCCCCCTAATGGGCGCCCTTGGACATGTCTTATAAGCTAGGAAAACAAAGCAAAAGGATTTGTCCTAAAATTAATTGACATACTTGATATTATTACCTTGTCAACTTTCTTGCTAGAAATCTGCATATTTAACAATATCTTAAACAGTAGTTCTTTCAGAAAAAAATGTTCCGGGGGGGTATTCTAGGGGAGCACTGCTGACACTATTCTATTTATTATTATATTATAGACGTATTATTTTGGTCTTTTCAAAGGGTGCACTCTCAGAGCACTGGGGGTCAGTGCCCCCCGAAAAAAAAACATGTCTAGTAGAAATTCTGATCTTCATTAACTCATATGCTTTTCCATTAATCTGATTTTTCTGTTTGCATGAATTTTCTTACGTTTTATTTAAAATAATTATTTTACAATAGTAAGACATAGTATTTTCTAAAAGTAGACATTATTTTTACTCAGTTGTTTTCAGTTATTTACAAAGATTTTTATAACAATTAAAATGTCTAGTTTTATTCAAAGGCAACTCATCTTCAGAGCTGCACCAATTTAGAGGATTATTGTATAATAATCACTTTTAGTATAATTTTATTGCATTATGCAAGATAGAAAAGACAGAAAGAGGTAATGAAAGATAAAAGAGATGATGGGAGAAAAGAAAGAATCAAAAATGATACGAGAAAACAATAACTGACTCTGCACTGTTACTTATAAATTGAAAACCTCTTGTAAGAATTTGCCAGGAGTTAATGTACCTAAAATGGAAGGCACATAGCCTCGCAGAATTGCTATGCTGATACGTTGTATAAGCAGCCGGGTTCGATTCCCGGCGGGAGCTCATCTGGTTCGAATTCCACATTAATCAGTAGGTCCACGTCTCATATAGCCTCGCTGCTGAACGGGACGCTAAACTAAAATCACCTCACCTCACCATTGCATAAGCAGTAGCCCGATTGTCACCAGTAACCTGTGCAATACGTTCACCTACCTCTTTAATAAAATTGAAACCCTAGAGGTCACAAGTGCCGCTCGATTCAATAGCTACGTACACGAGCACACCATATCTTATATTGTATGTTTAGGTTGAATTTTGTTTGATATTATATTACAGGGTTCACGAAACTATAAAGCAGCAGTCTACAATACGTTATTATAGTTGGAGGTATTTTTGAAACCGTAATTGTCACAAAACAAAGATATTTTATATTCTTATTTATTTATTTATTTTCTTTGCAGTCGTGCACATCTTTGTCAATTATAATTGAACAAGTATACCTCCACGGTGATCTCAAGTAAATTTCATCAGGGTCTCAGTTTAGTTTTCGCCGCTAGACCATGAAGACTTCTCAACAGTGTTATCCCATTCAGATCCTTACGTATTGTAAAAGATGACGGAAATGTTTCTTAAGCTATTCAGGGTAAAGCTCACATATAGATTCCAAAAATAATTTTTGTAAGTTTATTACTTCAAGGGTTATTCAGTTAAGACCAGGGACAAATCATGTCCCTACAGTCAACAAATGCGTTTTTCTTAGCAAATGAGCATAAGCAATTATCGTTATGATAAAGAGTTTGTAACATTATTCTTCTTCTATATAGTGTTAGCAATTATAATGTTTATGTATGCTAATAGTATGTTTTCTCCATGAATCTATGAGTAGCTGGTAAAAATTATAAAAAACCAGAAAGTCATTTTCAAACGAGTATAGAGCAATTGGTATTTATATTCACTTCACTCGATCTCATTTAGGTAATTCCTGAAGCTTTAACATCTAACATATGGAATTTGAAACATTTTAAATGATCTGATACAAATTTAGTACTGTTCAAAGAAATAAGACACATATGTCCCTTGTACGAGAAGGTGTTAATACCGTAATATTGTGTATGTTTTTATGTAACGCCATAACGCGTAGACTAATTCGGAAAAAGAAATATTTGTTCATGCATTGATTTCCCGTAGAACGACTCATTTCTTAGGAAGTTAGTGTCTCACCTTTAGTTTAGTAAGTGTCTAACTAAATGATTGAGCTACCGAAAAAGTCGAACAATAAATCCATGTTTAAAAAACAAACCGAAAATCAAATAATAATAATAATAATAATAATAATAATAATAATAATAATAATAATAATAATAATAATAATAATAATAATAATAATAATAATAATAATAACTAACTAACTAACTAACTCTATGGCCTATGGAACCCGGAGGTTCAGTGCCGCGTTCACAAAAGCTCTCCACTGACTTCTATCCTTAGCTAATTGGATCCAGTTTCTACTTTGTATTCCTATCAATAATAATAATAATAATAATAATAATAATAATAATAATAATAATAATAATAATAATAATAATAATAATAAGCTTCTGTTGTATAGTTTCTTTTATTATTTTCTACTTCTCAGAGCTTTTTCGAAATCGGTTATGTACCTATATATTAAAATGCTAGGTTTATATATTTGTCTCCAAAGAAAAGTTTATCTCTAATTCTTTCGACAATGAAATCTCGAAAATCACAAGTGATACAAACGTGCAGTTTTAACTGGTCGATTCCAAATTTTGTGTAGATTGTTCAGTGAAAATTGAATATTTTTTTAAAGTGACCGTTATTTCTTTATTACATTTTTCAGGGGTTGCACTCGAAGTCTTAAGTAAATCATCATACCCCATAAATCATACATTGCAACACCACGCAGTTGTATACAGGGGTTGTATAACACGCAGGCGTTTGTTCCATTGTCAAATGATAATGAAAAACGAAGGATAACCATTTTTCCAGTCTAAGGTGAATCCTTATTGTTTGGAGTGTTTTGACCAATGAACACCGTATATGCCACTGACATTAAAATTAATTGTGTACGTAATGTATTTGCTTATTACATATAGCATGCAAGAAGAAAGAAAACACTGATCATACATAAATTACAAACTCCAACCGGAAGTATGCTCAATTTTGCAAACGGTGCGAGATATTGAAAAAAAATAATCGAAAAAATTTCCACTTTATCGTACTCCTTGCCGATTTTTATGAAGACGTCTTTCACTTATGTTTGTAAAGGAATATGTACATATGTTGTGAAGAATGACAAGGAGATGCATGTTCATATGTAAATGATGTGTTGTGTAGAGAACGCAGATTCAGGAAAGCATATATTAAAGTTGGTTTTATGTAACTCATAATCTGTAAACTTATTGACAATTTTAAGTTAATATTTTGAGAGTTTTAGAGTTTTACGTTATAGTACAAATACTTTACACACTGCAGCGCATAGTTATCGAAGTATACTGTGTGATTTATCAATATTGATATGAAATAAAGAAAATTACATCAGTACGTGTCTTTAGTAAAGAAATGTAGGTCTCCTAAATCTTAGGATAGTTAACAACAGAACATAATGCTTCATCCTCTTTTATTTTCCCGCCTTGCTTCACATAATACAAACACTTGAGTCACATTGATATAAGGGGGGAAATGAGGTGTGTTAAAATTTCAAGCAGCCGCTCTTAAAATCCAATGTCCATTCCATTGACCCCTCCTTAAAAGAGGGTGAATAAATGGTTGTCTGTATGCTCTCTCATCCCATACGTTTTTCGCATTATAGTAGTAGTAGTGGTGGTGGTGGCCTGGACATTCTTCGGATACTCAATTCCACATCTTCAGACACATCATCAACGCTTCAACACGCACAGAGTCGGTCATCATCAGCCAATCCCTTCGACTTTTACCTCCATCTCACCCCCCACCCTCCGTTGCGCCCCTACTACTTTCCTTCAATCTTATATACACCCTCCTTCCCCTTAAGTCCTTGTCTTCGTATTTTACCACTTACGTTCAGCACCTTTCTCATCTCGGTGCTACAATACTAAATTTGGTTCTTTTTCTTTTTTTATAACCTGACTTGTCTCTTTTTTTTCTCTTTTTACAGAAGAGACAAATCGGAGAAAATATGTGTGTGAATGCGCGCAAACGTCATTAATGTAGTGAGGAAAATGGGGGTAATAGACGGAAATAACAAAAAGAATACACGAAATACGCATTCGTGAGTACAAACGGGAAATTGTTTTTCACCTCGCTTTTCTTCAGTTTTTTTTCTCTAATTCGTTCTTGTCCTTGTTTTCGTACTGAAATCCTTCAAATATCCCCTACCACCGCTTTTTCCCCTTTCCTTCCTCTAAAAATCAAACATCTCTTAACTCAATTAGATTTCAGCTTTAGGAGTACGCGATTAAGCATTAACGTTGCACAAACCAAACGGAGTGTAACACGTATAGAAATGGGAGCGTATAATAATGTAAATTCGTTCTCTCTCCCCCCTTTTCTCTGACGTTTCTTCACTAATTCCCCTCTACGTTTTTCCCCCTTTTCTTTCGAATGTGCACGGGAGTTTAACACGTGGACAATTGGCACTTACAGGATTGCCATGAAAGAAAAAGGTAAAAAATGTACTTACCTGATAAATTTGTTGACTGTTCTTGATCGTCGAAGAACTTGGTGATGAAGATCCTTCTTCTTTAGCGCGTGATCCGAAAGGGACGTCAAAATGTGTCCCGGTTAATTGACAATGATGATGAGAAATGATAAATACCGTTGATAAAATCAAGAAGGTGTCACCGCTGTGGGAGCGAAAGAGCAAATCTGGAAGTGGATTAAAAGTTCCGCTGGAGCTCTTTCGCCAGTTTTTGTTGTTTGTTGAGTTGAGTGGTGAGTTTGAGTTTGCCCGTTTCCCGGCTCGGCGATGAACGAATGGGAAGAAGTTGCCACGAGAGACTGTTGCTCTCGAAAAGCAGGGTTGTCAGCCGCTGTATGTGTATCACAGCCAACCCCTCCACATTTTACTACGACCACGACGACTAACGGTGTGTGTGTGGGATACTCTTCACTGCTTCTCTCATATCTCGTGGAGCGGATTCGTACCGTTGCCGGTAGGCAGGCAACCAGGGACGACGGTCCAAAGAGACAATATACATACACACTCACACACATATATGCTATTACACAAACACAAACTCACACATAAATTGAGAGCAGAGA
This sequence comes from Thermobia domestica, assembly GCF_964235325.1. NCBI lineage: Eukaryota > Metazoa > Arthropoda > Insecta > Zygentoma > Lepismatidae > Thermobia > Thermobia domestica. The sequence goes on from NC_137467.1 coordinate 51,481,334, forward strand.
GAGAGAGAGAGAAAGAGATAAAAACAAGAGATAAAACACGTAAAGAAGAGATAATCACAATAGTATGAGATAACCAACAATGTGATGATGAGATTTGAAGGCCACAGATCGGTGGATGGTCTTCCTGTCGATTCCCGATAGGAGCTCACTTTATCCTGGGATACGCATATTCCCCATACTTGATGACTTCTTAAGGAATACGAAAATTTAAAATAACATAGTTCTATTAAAACACATATATGTTATTGCACAACGTAAAATTAAACATAATTTGAGAGCACAGAGAGAGAAAGACATAAAACACGTAAAGAAGAGGTAATTACAATAGTATGAGATAATCCCAATGTAATGATGAGATTTGAAGGCCACAGATCGGTGAATGGTCTCCATTTCGATTCCCGATAGGATTTCAATTTATCCTGGGATACACATATTCCCAGAGATACCTGATGACTTTTTATGGAGTACAATGCTAAGGTAGGACGAGAGGATATTGAACGAAAATCTGCATAAGGAAAGTAATGACAACGGTGTTAGACTCGTGAACTTTGCAACATCCAAAAACCTAATCGTGAAGAGTACAAAATTCCCACATCGCGACGTTCATAAATACACTTGGGCATCACCAGACGGGAAAACACATAATCAAATTGATCACGTTTTAGTAGATAGAAGAAGGCAATCTTGCATAATTGATGTCCGGTCGTTTAGAGGGGCTGATTGTGACACTGACCACTACCTGGTAGCAGCGAGAGGTTATCGTTGAATAAAGGTAATATTCGTTGTCCGAAAACGGAGAGATTCAATTTAAAGAAATTAGAAAAGGGCCAGGTAAGAGAGAAATACCAGATTGAAGTTTCGAATAGATTCTCGGGTTTAGAAGATTCGGAGTGCACTAGTGTTGAGGATACCTGGATTGAAATTAGAGATAGCATTAAAATTTCAGCAAAAGAAAAATTGGGACACGCGGAAATACGCAGGAACAAACCATGGATCGACCAGGAATGTATAAAACTAGCAGAGAAGAGAAAACAGGCAAAATTACGCTGGCTACAAAATCCGCATGAAATAAGTATACAAAATTTCGCAGATATCAGGCGGGAAACTTCCAAAACTTTTAGAACAAAGAAACGCGATTTTCTGAAAGCTAAAATTAAGGAACTTGAAGATAATAGTAAAAATAATAACATCCGGGACATGTATAAGGGAATCAACGAATTTAAGAAAGGCTATCAACCTCGTGCTTATACACTGTAAGAGTATTTGCACACGCCCCCGGCAATCCCGGATCCGGCACCGACAATGCCGGAACCGGAACCGGGGCTGCTTTGCACACGCAGCCGGCAAAACCGGAGCCGGATCCGGCAATGTCGGTTCCGGCGCTGCTTTGCACACACATCCCGGTAATGCCGGTGCCGAAAGGTAGTTTGAGTTTGAACGTGAAGGAGAGAACATGAGTCCGTTTTATACATTATATGAAAAGCTGCATACATATGATTCGAAATTTTTTTATTAATTACTTTCGCATGTCTAAACAAACGTTCGATTTCTTAGTACAACGAATTAGTAATCATATTCAGCGCTGTTCAGATTTTTTTTTTTTTTTTTTTTTTTTTTTTTGCAAGAGCCGTGTAATATTACAGACTGACTTGAATAAATGGAAGGGTCGTTCAATATCTGAGAAATAGCTCAATGCAAAGAACAAGGTTAATTGTATTACGTCAATCAAGTGACGTAGAAGCATTAACGTCTAAATTCCCAAATATCTTTTCTTTAGTACACAAAGGTATATTTGCTCTTTGTGTGTGTGGATGTGTGCGCACGAGGTATATGGCCTTCTTTTGGTTTCTTTCTCTTTTTTTCACTTTTGTTGCCATAATTTTAACATCTATTTAAATTTCTCAAAATTGAAACATGCTGAGATCAAGCTATTTAAAATAATAATAATAATAATAATAATAATAATAATAATAATAATAATAATAATAATAATAATAATAATAATAATAATAATAATAATAATAATAATAATAAGCTCTACAAAGGCAACATTGCGGCTGCCTATTCACTCAGTATACAATCGTTCTATGGAACAAATACCAGACAAGACAGAGTACATATTTTTATTACGATCTATAAGGTAAAACAGTATGCAACTACAAGAATAGAAATTTTCTTGTTCTGTTTGTGCATTTTCAGTTCTTTCTGTAGCTGTGTTGTAGTTTTTATTTACTTTAATTTTATTTACAACCTTTGTTATGCTTGAAAATGCCTACTTCTACGATTATGATGGATATTTATACCGTACATACTGGGTTGCATAATTAACAGGATAACCACTGGACAACTATCCTAGATTCATAATTTCTTCGTATCTCTATTTTGTTCATTTCCGCCAAGTTGATTTTTTAAAAATTATGACTTCATATATGCTAAGACATATTCTCTATCAAAACGAATCCAACGACCCCTTTGTTTAAATCGTTTAAGTAAGTTTCAGCTGTACAAGATAACAGATTAATATACATACATACATGTGTGAAACTCACTTTACGCGTTGCCGTAGTTGGATAATTCAAACAAGATCCGAATTTCCCTTGCTGAGAATTTATGTAAATAGCAAGCCACTATATCTGTGGTACCTCACAGCCATTTTTATTATTTCATTCTTCATTATATATTCATATGATGTGAAAAAAAGAAAATACCAAAAAACCTGAAGTAAAAAAAAAAATCCAAATACAGGAAAAGAAACAAGAATACACAACGCCTTGCCATTCACTCACTGTAGCTAGATTGAAGAAACCTATCAACAAGCCGGCTCCGTCTTTGCCGGCTGCGTGTGCATCTACGCATAATAAAACATTGCCGCCGACAAAACCGGAGCCGGAGCCGGCACCGACATGTCGGCGGCTAGTCCGGCTGCATTTGCCGGAGCCGGGAGTTCCACCGGCTTTTTTGCCGGGTCGGAAAGCGTGTGCCAGCTACCATTTGATTACATTGCCGCCGACTCCATCGCCGGCATTGTCGGAACCGGATCCGGCATTGCCGGGGACGTGTGCAAACGCTGTAACCAATAACCGTGAAAATAAGTGCCTCCTACCATAAAAAATATATGGTTTACTGTTTTTCTAAAATAATGGTAGGAGACCGTTTTCCTGTCAGATTCTTGTGTCGGGCATGCGCATTGGAGAGAAAAAGCACATGTTCGAAGCGATGATGGCGCGTAGGTTCGGATGTGTTGTGCTTTGTTTTGTTCTGTTTCTTTCTTTTGTTTTGTTTTGTTTCTTTCTTTTGTTTGTTTGTTTGTTTGTTTGTTTAGTGTGTGGTTTTCTGGTGTGATATATAAAATAGGCCTACTAGTGTTGAAGATGACCTGAAAATTCAACATTAAGCAAGGTAATGTATGGGAAAGCACCATGTTAATATTTGAACTTTGTTCGGTGACAAACAAAACTTTAGTTGGCTATCGTGGCAAGCAGATCGCTCCAAAGTGCAACGATTCGAAACCAAGAAGCTGCTGGATGTATATATATGTCCGTTATATATGCTGGATATGACCATATATATATGCTGGATGTATATATATGTCCTACAAGTCTTATGATAATGTAGCCAACTACGAGTGGTTTGTGAAGCTAGAATTTGAATCACAATGTTGAAATACTAAAAAAAAAAAAAAAAAAAAAAAAAAAAAAAAAAAAAAAAACCTTTTAGGAAAAGTGTTTCGTAGTTTACCGTAACAGCATTACATAAATTGTGTTGCATCAACTGGAATTTTTCATGTTACAGAAACAAAAGTATACTGTCACTCATGTGTGCCCGAAGGAGGGGCAGGGATCGCTCCCCTAGCTAGTGAAAACGTATTAAATTTCTTAATACAAATAAAAAAATATCAAGGTATATGGTAAGCAGGGGGTTGAGTCCCCTAGAAAATTTTCATCGGGCGCCCATGCTGTCATTATTTCTTCTGGATAAATAAATTGTTAGATTTGAAAAATATTTCTGTAAATGTTTTTATCTTTAATTTTGTTCTGGGTACCTATAATCTCTTCTGGTGTCTTTGGTGTCTTATTAATACATTTGAGCGTTTAATAGTCTAAATATGCAAAAGTTCGATACTCTGGAAGTTTGGTGACTTTTTTTTAAACATTGATGCCACTGTTACATAATTATGCAAACACGTATTTATTAATTTGAGATAGCGGATACTGGATACTGTAGGCAGTGTTGTGAGAAGTCATATGGTTTTACACTTGTTTAGTCGTACTTCTGGTCATTCTAAGCTATGTTGTCGAGTGCCTGCTTGGTTATCTGAAACCGTAATAATGCGACTAATCGAATGAATCGCTGATTAGAATATTTGAGGTCTATTAGTCTACTGGTACTCATAGCGAAAATACATGCAATAAAGCTAGTCTTAACACTGTAACAGAATATCGATTTATGAATATCTTAAAACGGCATGGATGTTTGTTCCAACCACATCTTCAAAGCGTAAGAAAACTCAGCTATAAAATTCAAGATTTTTTTTTGTATGTAATATCGAATCCTCTTCTGGTGTTTTGTTCAATACATGACAAAATTAGTAATTTTGAAAAGAAAAAGCAATGTATGTTCAAGATGATACCAGAACAAGGGTTCGATATTACAAACTAAAAATTGATTTCAACTTTTATTATTATGGATATTATGCACGTCGTAGGTGCAACGCTTCTTTCGTTCACTTTTGTTTTCTTTAGTTAAGTAGTCTTTCACAGCAATGGACCAGTGTGCACTCTAGTTGCATCCATCCAGCAAAAATTATTGCTAGCCAGTGTGTGTACTGATACAGTTTCCAGCAATTCGATGAAAATTGGGTCATTATACATTGACCAGCAAGAATTCTTACTGGATCTAGCAAGAGGGCACAGGTGTGTTATTACCGTAAATCTTGTACGGTAATAACACACTGTGCTTTTTTTTTTTAAAAAAAACGACCCCTAAATATTACGGTAAATTACCGTAAAATATACGGTACCAAATTTGTTTCTAATTATGGTCAATATTATTTTGCTTCTAAATATACGGTCTGCCGTTTTTATGAAAAAACGGTGGTCCGTAAAATTTAGGGTAATCGGATGGCAGCGAGAGTTCACGGTAATCGGTCAGTAAATTTAAGGCGAAATTTTTTACAGTGTATATTAAAGAAATCTGACGGTACAGTTCTCACTGACACGGATAGCATCTTAAATAGATAGAAATATTTCTTTGACGATTTGCTTAACACGCAACCAAAAACAAGTGTGCGTGGACAAAGGGAGATACACACATCAGAACCGTATATTCCAGAACCCAACCGAATAGAAGTAGAAACCGCGATAAAGAAATTAAAGAAACACAAATATCCGGGTGTAGATGAAATTCCGGCTGAGTTAATTTTAGCTGGAGGCGAAAAATTGTGGAACAAGATACACAAACTCATTCTCCTTATCTGGAACAAGGAAGAATTGCCACAAGAGTGGAAAGAATCAATCATTATTCCAATTCACAAGAAAGGCGACAAAACTGACTGTAATAATTATCGAGGCATTTCTCTTCTGTCAACATCCTATAAAATCCTTTCAAATATTCTGTTAGCAAGACTGACCCCATACGCAGATGAAATTATTGGAGATTATCAGTGCGGATTTAGACGAAATCGATCAATTATCGACCAATTATTTACCATTCGCCAAATACTCGAAAAAAAGTTTGAATACAATACCCCGGTACATCAACTATTTATTGAGTTTAGAAAGGCGTACGACTCGGTTAGGAGAGAAACATTATACAACGTTCTTATACCAAGAAAGCTAATTAGATTAATTAACCTATGTTTAAATGAATCCCAAAGTAAAGTCCGGGTAGGAAAATTTTTGTCCACGAGCTTTCACGTCGAAAATGGCCTGAAACAAGGAGATGCGTTGTCGCCATTATTATTTAACTTCGTTCTGGAATACGCTATAAGGAAAATCAAAGATAGCAACCAGGGCCTACAGTTGAACGGTATTCACCAGGTTATGGCATATGCTGATGATGTAAATTTAATAGGAGATGATAGGAGAACAATAGAAAGAAATGTAGAGATCTTATTAAACGCTTGCAGGACATGAGTTTAGAGGTAAACGCAGAGAAAACTGAATACATGGAAGTGCGTCGGGACCGGAATACAGCAAATTATGGATGCGTTAAAATGGATAGTTTCAATGGATAATGCTTTTGATAAAGTGGATAGTTTCAAATATCTAGGATCAATATTAACAGAGGAAAATCATATTCACGGAGAAATTAAATATCGACTAAAAGCAGGGAATTCGTGTTACTATTCGGTTCAAAATCTTTTGTCGTCGCGAATTCTGTCGAGGAATTTGAAGCTTAAAATATACAAAACGATAATCATGCCTCTTGTTCTGTATGGCTGCGAAACATGTCCACTTACTCTGAGGGAAGAACATAGACTGAAAGTATTTGAGAACAAGATCCTGAGAGGAATATTCGGACCCAAGAGGAAACTTCATAACGAGGAACTACATAATTTATATGGTTTACCCAACATTGTTAGGGTCATCAAGTCTAGGAGGCTTAGGTGGGCGGGTCTTGTAGCTAGAATGGAAGAAAGTAGAAACGCTTTCAAAGTCTTGAATGGAAGACCAATCGGAAAATGACCATTAGGAAGACCTAGGCACAGATGGGAGGACAATATTAAGATGGATCTCGCAGAGATTGGGATACAAAGTAGAAACTGGATGCAGTTAGCTAAGGATAGGAGTCAGTGGAGAGCTTTTTGAACGCGGCATTCATCCTCCGGGTTCCATAGGCCATAGAGTTAGTTAGTTATGATAAAACAAAGGGAGACTTACAAGCTACGTAAATGTGGACGCTGAATTCATATTTCCAAAGCCATTTCTCAGTCTGTCTTACAATTTTTGCTCTGTGGTAATAACATTTTTGAAATTGGAAGTAGCTGTAATTCTCTACCATTTCTGGTTTTAGTAGAAAAATAAGGGCAAGGCCGAATATATTTTTGTAACGCTTAATCCATATCGAAAGAAGAATTTCTTCCTATCTAGTACTGTTCTTGTGCTATGACAATCGGTGTTGAAACCAGAAATTCATGGCTAGATTCCTACCATTTCCGGTTTGAATAGAAGATTAAGGAAGAAGATGGAACCTATTCTTGGCACCCTAAATGTAAACTTTAAAAAAATTTCGCAATGTTTAACTGATTCTGCGCAGAAGTATATGTCGATAGAGTGATAGATCCACCGTTGCCATTGTTTCGTCCAATCTTGGAACGCCTATTGGAAACCACTGTTATCAATGGCGTGCAGCATTGTCGTCGTATTTTCCTGAATTTCCTCTATGAACTAATTACGGCGCACTTTCAAAGTGTTTTTAAATATAGGAAATAGAAAAAGGCCTACTAGGGCCAAGTCCGAAGAATAGAGTGCGTAAAGCAACAATGGAAGTGCGATGTTTTGCCAGATAATTTGCAAGTTTTACACTCAGGATTTGACGGCAAGTTTAGTAAAATTGATTCAAATGCAAAGAGTATTGTACTTTTAGCCTTGCTGCTGAAAGGGACGTTAAACGCAAAATCAACTCATCTCAACTCAATTAATATTGACGGCCCATACCGGTAATTTGCATTTTTATGGACCTTCATATATCCGGAATTCAATCATACACTACTATAACGCTCGGACACAAAATTGCTTTTAGTTTCTTTAGATGTAACTGGACATGAATGTGGGCTTATACAAAATAAATTGGATAAAGTACAGCTTCTCTGACACATGTTACATAGCCCGGCCGCCACAGTTTATCCGCCATATTGAATTCAACCTTCGGTTTTTCAAAAGGGAATAGGTGCAACTGATACACAAAATTCATGTACAATTTTCTCGGAAATTCACTAGTATTGTAAGTTTTACCGTAGCTTGTGCCGTTTGGAAGGTATTGCATGTTAAATCCCTCGAGACACTTTGTGGATAGACATTGCAGAATAATATCAGTTACGCTTAACGTTTTTAATGTTGACAAATCAAAACAATTTCTAATTGGAAAAATACTGTAGGTATAAACCCGTCAGTGGCGGATCTAGAAAGTAAAAACTGGTGGGCAACCAGAATCTAGACTATGATAGGTATATCATGAGTTTACTATGAACTTTCGAAAGTATATAAATAATAGTTTTCATCATTTTTGTTACTCAAAAAACTGAGGGGACCTTGGTCTCCCCGACCCCAGGCGAGATCCGCCACTGGAAATAGTGGTAGAAAATTTGTATAATGAAGAATAAAGCAAGAATAACTGAAGTTCGGTTCTTTTTTGAACACACCACTAAAATGACGCACGTGCTTATCTAGGGGGTCTAGGGGTGTTGGGTTGCTCTAAATTTTTGCTGCCTCCCCTAAATTTTTACGGCAGGCTTACAAATGAACTATAATATAGTGATAAACTACAATATGGTTGGATCAGGCCCCTCTACCTTCAGCCCCCCCTACACTTTTGGGCTGGCTACCGGCCTGAAATGACGTTATTCAAAACCAAGTCAACTCTCATTATATGCCCCTATATCAAGTGAAATTTTGACATGCACATTGAAAACCAATGTGAGATGTATTTTTTCCATAGCTTGGGTTAGTTCAAGTACATTTGAAAATGTACAGGCATGTATTTGTAAATTTAAAGAAGGGGTTCAACTTTGAACTCAATTTACTCAAATCTACTGCTTCTTGGGTTGATCCATTTCTTTTAGGCAACACCGTCTAAGTATACTAATAGCCAAATACCTTGGTATATAACTAGACCATAAACTCATTTAGGCACACACCTCCGAGGAATTGTAAAGAAATCAAGCCAAAGATTCAAGACACATTTTACTTACACTTATATTCCCCACCCCACACGCACAAGACAAGACACCACATCTATATGATGTGCATTCGTCTAATAATGCTATACGCCCATTTCGTGTGACAACATACAGGAAAGCTTCAAGTAATTACAAATCATTCGGAGCAGAGCAGCGAGGGTCATCGACATTCCTTCAATACCAGACTGGAGCAAATTCAAGAAGATCTGGAACTCTCATTCCTAGAGGACATCAGGACTCAGCCAAATACTGGAGAAGAATCAACACTCCCTACACACTTACATCTCCAGCGTCACATCCGCCTCCGCCAATACTAGGATACAAATATATAGGATGTCCAGCCCAACAGGACTACAGTGAACCTAATACCCAGAGACAATTAAGAAAGGGATGCGTCACAGTCGGGCCCCTTCACAGCAAATACAATTTGCACACACAATTCTAAGTCAAGTGGACGGGCGTTAAGTTACCGTTATCCGTTAAGACCTTAATGAAATGACTTCGTTAACGAATTGGGACGTGACAATCGTTTTAGCTACTTATTACAATACACAGGACTTAAAATAATTCTGTTTCGTTCAAGAGTTACCGTGCTACGTAACGTTGGAATCATAATGACTCTAAGAAAGCAGGATCTCGGGAAATATATAATTAAATGCCGACTGAACTTGATAGGTACAAAATCGTATACAATTCATAACTTTTATGCTACTGAAGCGATGAAGTTAAGGGTTTCTTAGGGACTGAATTAGTTAAATAAAAAGAAACTGCATGTAAAGTTATTAACATTCTACAGTACAACATTATTAGCAATTAGCAAAATACCCGTTCTTCGCATGGGGAGAATAGTTCCTTGTTGGACATAAAGGGAGTGAATTTGAATTTAAACGGTATCGGAAGTGTCACTGTTCGTCTCAGCGACTCCGAAAACTATTTCGCTAATTCGCTAGGTTGGATTCGACACTAACATCAGTCATTTTTTATCATATATATATATATACTGTATCCCCTTTCCCAAGTTGCACCGTCAAAGTGGGGGGCGCGGTAGCTCAGTGGTAGAACGTTCACCTCCGGTGCTTGGGGCCCCTGGTTCGATCCCAGTTCGCGCCGTGTGAACAAACACCGTGCTCGTGGGTTTTCTCGGGGTTCTCCCGTTTCCTCCCACTTTCTTCATTCCACCATTTAATTCATTTCTCATTGTCACCATCTCCTTTAGCCTAACCGGCATAACCGTGGGACGTAAAACTTAAAGATTTCATTTCATTTTTTGCACCGTCAAAGTGAAATGATCGCAGATTCGAACCTCATCTATGTTGAAAATTTGATCAAGATCGGTCATGTGGTTGAAACACAGTCACTTTCGTTTATATGTATATATAGCTTAAACAAAGAAAATAATAGCCGTAGGTGGTCAATAGATGTCACTGACATGAATAAATTGACATTAGTATTGTAAAGTTCATTCATACTATTCGACACAAGAAGAAGAAATTACATGGAGGAGAAATTAATTTCTAGATATAAAAATTGATGTTGTAGAAAACCAAATTACTTACTGGGATGAAATTGGTATTAAAATGTACCCTCATTATGCTTATGACAACTACAAGAAGAATGTATGCAGTATGTTTAATGAGATACAGTTCTCAATTATAATTAACTAATGAATTAGTAATACGAACTGAAATGAATGCAATTTGTTGCACGTTTTTTCGTAAATATGGCACTTTTTTTTTTTTTTTTTTTGCTAGGTTAATAAAATTTTCCCTTAGTTTTATTTCTTTTAACCTTCAACACCTTTATTGCTCCTTTTTTTATCTTCTTTTTGGCAGGTTTATTGGTAGAGGAGGTGTGAACACTGAATCTTTCACAACCACACACAAAAAATTGCATGGGGTTAGGTCAGAAGAGCGTGAAGGCCATGACATGAAATGCTTTCTCGGCACCTGTCGCCATCTTCCCTCACTGCACAGTCCTGCACTCTAGTGGGAGAAATCTGATGTACATTTGCAACAAACAAGGACCTCCTGAGATCCAAGCGACAGAAACTAACATTCGAAAGCATCGAAATGTTGTGCATAATCAAGTATAATGAGTTTCTGAAAACCCAGTAGTATATATAGGTTTCTCAAGCCACAATATTGCTAAATTATTTTTTTATACTGAACTAGTTTTAACCACAATTTTATTACAAGAAAGTTGAATGTTGTACAAATTTGAGATTAAATAATACAATTTTGGAATTTATGTCAAATGTTTAAAGCCAAGATTTTAACAATATTTGCTGGTGTAATGAATCAAGAATGTTCATGTAATTGTATATTATAGCATTTAATAAAGATATCTATTATCACCTTTTTTTGCACTTTTGATGATTTTTTTAGCCCCTTTTACTCTCTTTTTCCTACCACGTTTTTGCAACTTAAAATCCGGTCCCTAATTATAACACATAATTAGAGGCGAACGTGGTCCTGATTTCCCAAACTTCGTAACTCAACATACGTTTGTACTTTCTCAATAAATCTCTACTTGTATAACAGGGAAATGATTGATTAGCATTTTGTTCTCACACTATATCTGCAGTAACGTAACTAGGGGAGAGGGAAACGGGACTTGTGCCCCAGGCGTCGGATTGTGGGGCGCAAAACTGGGCAAATATTTATTTTCACTATAAGGCAAGGAAATTAGTGTTAGTAAACTGAAGATCATAAAAAATTACCTCAGAAACGTAACAGGACAACAACGACTCACCAACATTAGGATCATATATGTAGAGCATAAGTTAGTTTCAAAGCTATCTTTTGAGGACATTATAAAAACATTTGCAGCCAAAACAGCCCCCAAAGTTAAATTTTAGTTTCAGCTTTTTGTGTTTTCATTTATCTTAAATCGATCTAAGAGATTTGTAAAATATCTGAGTGTAATAGTCGAAACAAAAGCTTGACTGTTTGTCATAATTAAATATTCTATTCTAAAACAACAGCCTGTTGATTTATTCTACACATATACACATCCCAATATATCGTAATTTCAAAAACACTGTGATTTGCAGTTATTATGATAAAACTATAAAAATATGTGAAGTTTGTTACTCTTAGGTTATTTGTCAATGAAACACTAATTAGTTTGGAGTTTTATCTTGTACAAAAAATTAAATTATGTGCTGCAATTTTGAAACCAAGCTTTACCACTTGAAGAAAAAATGGAATAGGAGAAATACTGTGTGATGCCAATATCAGGTATAGTCATGGAACGTTTTGGTTTGATTGGTTGGGTAGGGGGACGTTAAGGCGAGTTCTTGCCGTGGGCAAAAACTCGTCTAGTTGGATGGCTATTCATCTGTACTCTTTCTCTTATAAAAACAATCTAGTTCTATTATCCTTTTTTCCCCCAAAAATGTGGATGAGAGTATTTTACAATTAATTGTGTCTTTGGGTGCAGAATAACATGCGTTCAATATTATACTTGTATAATATTGGACGCACCTCCGAAAGCATGCACCCCTCCGAACAAAAATTTCTGGTGTGCCCTCCTGCATATTTTATATACATCAGTGAATTTGTCATATCAAGCTGAACAATTAAATATGCTTGGAGGTAAATGGTCCTGTTTAATTTTGCAGAAAATTGATGGAAATAAAATTTGTTATCTCTAAAATGTACAGGATTATTATATATGGTTGAAGCTAGTTCATAAATTCACTGTAGCTCTAGTAATTGTGCTATTGTAATAAAACTCAGCAGTACCGTAGAAAAACTCAAAAAGTTTTGTTTGTTGCAGGTGTACTTCAGATTTCTCCCACTAGAGCGTAGGAGTGGGCAGTGAGGCAAGATGGCGACAGGTGCCGAGAAAGCATTTCATGTCATGGCCTCCATGCTCTCCTGACGTAACCCCATGCGATTTTTTGTGTGGGGTTATGTGAAAGATTCAGTGTTCACTCCTCCTCTACCAACAAACCTGCCAGAACTGCGAGTCCGCATCAACAATGCTTTTGAACTCATTGATAGGGACATGCTGCTCCGAGTGACGGAAGATCTTGATTTTCGGCTTCATGTCTGTCGAATCACTAAGGGGGCAGATATCGAACCTTTGTTATTGTTAACAAAAACTTTTTGACTCTTTCTATGTGTGTGAAAAAAATTATCGCAATATAGTCTATACAGTAATACATAGGGACGCGCACGAGACAAGATTTGAGACTGTCTCGTCTCGAAAATGTGCTCTAAAAGTGATGTCTCGACTCGAAAAATATATATTTTTCTATTGGAAGAGCTGTGTCTCGACTCGAATTTTGTCTGGAAAATTCTGTCTCGACTCGATTCATGCGCATCCCTAGTAATACAGTTATTATAGAGCTGTGAAATCGTTCCAATCATTTATAATAACCCAGTATGAATGTCGATCGTTTACAAATGACAACTGACAGATTTTCGCTTTGCTCGAAGAAATTGTTATATAACAATGAAACTGATCCTATTTTTGATCGAATCACTGGAAAGTGGAGTATTATTAAGCCAATTAAAGTATTATTTTGTTGTTTGATAAAATTCGAACTGGATTTTCATCATAATATTCTACTTTCATTACAATGCATATCCACGTTAGGGCGGGGGGGGGGGGGGTCATAAATTATGCCAAAAAGGGAATATGTCATGAGCCCGTCAAGGTAGTCAGTTGATACTTGGTATGCCCAATCCTTACTAAAAATAAACTAATTTTCCCAGCTTTTTCCGAAAATTCTTGTTTTCAGGAGGACAAGAGACATTAGGCTTATATCTTCGCCACATTGAACGTGAGTTCTCTGTTGTTTGTGATTCTATTACGGAAAGACGACTGAAACATTTGAAATGAATTTTGCAATATAATTAGTGGCTTACCTCAACCTACAGTAGTTTTTTTTTTTCTTTTTTATAATGTCATTTTGATGGGAGAGCGTATCTTAAGACAGTATGGAGGGTCAAAATTTATGCAAAAGGTAATGATAATAATAATAATAATACTTCACGAGCTCCTTAAAGTAGAAATATATAATTCGGTGAATACATTCTTCATTAGAGTAAATGGAGATGCGTCACAGTTTTCAACGAACTTAACAAGTTCGTTACTGAATTCTCTATGTATGTGTGTGTCTGTTATTTGCGAATTTTTCTATTTTAAGCCCTCCATTGGATACAGCATCACAAACTATGTGAAAGAAGTGATGGATGTTTTCCGTCACTCTGACCGTTTCCAAAATATTGGCCGAAAATTTACGATTTCGGGAAATTTAAAGAGCCACATCTTGAGAACCATAAGTCATAGAGAGATCATATTAGTATTGGTCAGTACCTAAGAGCATGGTGAACATTTTGGAACCAAATAGTAACCGGTAGCCAGTGGATAACTGGCCGCCGCTCCCTTGATATTGGCCCAAAAAGTTCGGATTTCGGGAAATTTAAGGAGCCATATCTCGGGAACCATAAGTCATAGAGAGATAATATTTTGCGAATTTTTCAATTTTTAGCCCCCTCCCATGTTGAGCATGTATCTTCGTAAAACAACATATGGTAGAACGTTTTAACAGAACTCTTTGATAAAACATGTATATAAAATTAAGTATTCAAGGAAATTATAAATGGATAGATATATTACAAAAATTGTTTAATGAGTATAATAATAAAGTACATAGAACAATTGGTATAAAGCATGTAGAAGTTAATAAGAAAAAGTAATTCTTTTTAAGTACGTTCTGGCAATGCTCTTGGAGCATTCTCAGCTGTTTTCTTTTCTTTTCTTTTCTTTTTTTTTTAATTTCCTGTTTTAAAAGGGATGGTGTAGGATAGGGAAACATTTTGTACATTCCTTGTACCACATTGGAAATCATGTTGTCTATTGTTTGTTGATCACATCATGGGAAAAGGATTGAACAACTTGAAATGAATTTTGTAACGTAATTAGTACCTACCTGGAATTAGGTATTTTATTATGTCGCTTTGATCCAAGAATGTGTCTTAAGAGCCTGAATTACTAAAAATAATACAAAATTTACCATTTTCTTTTGCTTTATTATTCATCAGTGAAAGGAGATAATGAAATACAAATTACCACAATCATAGATAATGTTATTCTACAACAGAAAATATGAACCTGAAGAATGTTCAGTGTTGCAATCCATAGAAATTACAGTGTTGCCAGAAAAACAATTTCCCTAAAATCTAAGTTAAGGCAGCGAGTAGAGGAACAAATTCAACTGCATTTGGGTACGTATCATGTTGTTTTGGTTTCCTGTGAACTACTTTTTAAATAATAGTCGTATTTAGTTTGTAATAAACAAAATAGTTTTAACATATAGTTATTAAAACTAAATAATAATGTTGATTAAAAAGTAGTTCACAAGAAACCAAAACAACATGATACGTAATCAAATGCAGTTGAGTTCATTCCTCTATTCGCTGTCTTAACTTAGGTTTTAGGGAAATTGTTTTTCTGGCAACACTGTAATTTCTATGGATTGCAACACTGCATATTCTTCAAGTTCATATTTTCTGTTGTAGAATAGCATTATCTATGATTATGGTGACTTGCATTTCATTATCTCCTTTTACTGATGAATAATCAAGCAAAAGAAAATGGTAAATTTAGTATTATTTTTAGTAAGATAGGCTCTTAATGGGATAACCGGGTTCGGAACTTATGCCAGAAATAGAATGAAATGTTATCATTGAATTTTCATCGTAATACGTGTCGTAAAGGAAGCGGAAAGAGGGTTCAAATACTTTTAATAAATCCATTCTTCCCGTGCGAAGAACGGCTATTTAAACTAGTTTATTTATATATTTTCGACACAATATACACTGTTAACATGGAGATTATATCTATCTACGTATTGTTGCCTTTTCCTAACATGACCCACATACTGCTTTACACATGCACTACTTGTAAATAAATAATGTTGAAAGAGGCCCCATCCGTAAGAAAAATTGCGAAAGTAAATAAATCAACATTCCACTACTAGTTACCTACAAATAGAACAAAAAGAAAAAAAAAGCTTCTCTCTTTTTTATTTCCTTTTTTAATCTCTACGTTCCATTTAACTATCATGTTAATTCATTTAATTTTTATTTTTTTTTTTAAAAAAAGAAGTTTTGATACGATTACTTAATATCAGAATCACGTTTCAGATTTACCGCAAACCTACTACCGCAATGTGTTAAGAAAAAAAAATCATGTAATTTAAATATTAAGCTCAGTAGGTTTCGTTCTCTTGGGGAAAATATATAATTTCTGGTGCGAAACGTTAGCTCTTCAAAGTTTTATTTATTTATTTATTTATTCATTTATTTATCAATTGTGTGTCAGATCTTCGTTTTCACTGAGTAAAGAAATATTTAAAATAATACTTGTCTTCTTTCAGGGACGCACCCACGGTTTGAATAGAGAGATAAGAATAATAGTGGAACTTATTCCTTGGGATATTCCAGGATACCATGAGCCAACATTCCAAGACATTTCTCTTTAATGTTATGGTCATCTGATTGGCTTTGTCTGTCGAGATAATCAATCAAAATAATTCCTTATGTATTCCAAGAAACAGATGCCATCAGACTCTTTGATGGCTGGACCTTGAATTTCTTGATTGTGGTAAATGGAGCCGTTTCCATTGCATGCTTTGATATTTACACTCAGGATCGAAGTGGTGAACCCTTCTTGACGGCAAAAAATTTGTTTTGTCAGCTTTGACTAAAGGTAACAATTTCCGGCTTCGTATCCTCGCATAGACGACAGTCTACAGTCTTGGAGCCCATCACACAGAGATCCTATTCATGTCACATGTTTCTGCTATGTGACGGACATAGTAGCTTGCCAGTTTGTTAAAGTGATGTCATGTACTTCTGTCCTCATTTCTGACATGATGACAGTTATAAATGGCTCCCCACCAGGCCCATCTTTTCAAATTTGTTGTCTACATTTAAATTAATGGCACCATGGTTTCACAAGATCATATGAGAGACTAGAGTTACGAAGGGTTCCCACTATTAGAACGGGCCCTGGCCGTAAGTCCCGTCGGAATGGCATGTCTGATAGCTGTTGTCTGTGGATCCGGTATCTACAATCAAAAACAAGTAAAAAAGTTGGATAGACATTCTGAATTCCGGGCAGTCTTTTTTATGACGTCATCAATATGGCCGCCAACGAATTTTGCCTTACCAAATTCAAAATTTTATAACTTCCTCCTATTCAAAATAAACACTTCGTTCTTCTTTTATTTATCAGAGAATATATTGGTGTTTTATTGTAATTATAAAAGTTTGCCTTCTATTGCCGCCGTTTTTAAATATGGCCGTTCAAAACTAGAAAAACGATAATTTTCACATTATTTTTTAAAATTTTTTGGCAAATAATTTTGAAATGGCTATGTTTAATGAAAACCATGCTGAAACAAATGTTATAGGGCATTCCAATAGCTTTCAAAAGCGATCAGAATCGTTGATGTATCTCAACCAGTAACAGAGATATTCAATTTTATGTTAAATTAAGTGTAACATTTTCTTCAGTAAGTTACAAGTATTAAAATTGTATCTATAGATATTCTTACTTCAATATATGCCATCGGATCCGTTAATTTCGCGCGTCATTGTTATTTGGCCGCAGTCGATTCGGCACCGTGAACTTCAGGTGCCAGAGCTGAAAATGCCGAAAAGTAAGGTTAGCTGAAATGTTTAGAAATAGATTTGCCTTAAAAACGTGAAGCAAGGTTGGATAGGTTAGACTGAGGACAGTTTTAACGACTAAGCCGAAAAACTCGAAAATCAAAGTTAGGTTGGATTTGGGATGCTTAAAATACTAATCATTTCAAGCCTTTTTAAATGCCTTGTCACCTTAGTTACCTTCGGCTGTAATTCCTAAAAAGTACACTGGGCTCCGAAATATAGCGTACCCATAACTTATTCAGTAGTCTGACATAACTATCATTATTTTCTGTAAAATAACACGATATTTAGTATAAATTAATCACTTTACATTCTTTCAGGTCTATATTAATATTATTCCTACTGGAGTTAGGATTTTTTTTTTTTTGATATTTACAAAGTACTATTTTCACTTTCAGGTTGATGACAATTTATGTTTAATATTATTTATTCAGCTAATATATATTACAATAATACTAATTATATTTTTCTTTGTTTCAGGCTATGTGAAATATTGAACTAGTAACGATCAGAAACATCTTGCACCATGGCATCAAAATTCTATTCATCTCAATCTTTAGTGGGAATTAAATTGGCAGCAGAAAGAATGAAAGATAATGAGACTAATACCCATATTGATATTAACAAATGTATTATCTCTCAACAGGCTACAAAAGAAAAAAAAAAACTTGCACCTCAGTCATTGGAAGGAAAAATATTCATGTTGCTGAAATAAGGAAAGATGTAGTTTATCCAAGAATTCCTGCATTGCAACCAGAAATAGAGTTTATTTATCGTTGCGCTAGTACATGCTACAAACAGCATACTTTAAAGAATACATTGCTGAAGTTAGAGAAATGTTTAATTGAAGAAGGAAAAGATGATGATGGACTTGATCAGATGTAACACATCTCGAGAAAAGCCATCCCAAAACATAAATCGATTCGAAATAAATTATTTAGTGTGTGGTTATAAGAAACGTTGCGATATCAAAGAAAAATATCGTATTTGTGAAAGTTCCAGAGCTTCAGTATTTCTTGAAGCACCTTTATATATGAAAGATGATGTATATACTTGCAAGATGAAACATCTGTTTTTGGAGCTTACCTGTTCTATCACAAGATATGCCTTGAAACACCTTATAAAGTACAGAAGAAAGCAGAAAGAAAATGAAAATAAAGAAAAAAGTCAGTACAGGTAATCAACAAAGAAGAAACGTTGCAAGATGGTTTTGCATTAATTAAAAATATTCTAAATAAAGATAATTGTTTGACACTATCTGAAAATACGTAACTAAATAAACCAGAAAGGAGATATAAAAGTAACAAACATGGAAGTCAAACTTTATCTGCTAAAAGCTTTTGAATCTGATATACAATTTTCTAATCCGATCAGAAAAAATGAACCTCGGAATCCTTACTTCTCGGAATTTTCTAGTTTTATTTATTCTTCCAAGCTAAGTAATGGTCAGTTAGCTGAAGCCATACGAAAGACAAGTGTGCAATAGATGCAGGAATATTGATTCGTGAGTCTATTTTAAATTTTGATTATTTTTTTTTTTTTTTTTTTTTTGGGACGAAAATTGGTAATTCGGAAGATTTTAAACAATCCTGGAAGAACAGCTGAAACCTCTTATACTATATATCATTACTAGAGAGCGGATTTTAAGGTGCAGCACCTTTTCTAAAAATGAAGTTACTAAACAACCAAAGTTCAAAATATGTATTTTCGAGCATAAAACGAACTGAAATTAACGCAATTTGTTGCACCTTTTTCGCGATGTTGCACCTTTTTTTGCTAAATTATTAAAATTTCCCCTTTTTCTACTTCTTTTAACCTTCAACACCTTTATTGTTCCTTTTATATATATATATATATATATTTTTTTTAAATTTGGACAGAACAATATGTTTTATTTTCAATCTGGTTGACAATAATATTCCATAAATTTAGTCGCAATCTTGACGGATTTGCTAGGGACAAATTTGAACTGAATTTGCTAAACAATCTCCACGTAGAAACCTTTGCAACGTCAACTGAACTTCTAGTCCATGTACTTACATGATATGCACCACTGGTTTCCGTTGATGTCGAGCAAAGGTTCTCCTCATACAAGGATCTCCTGAGTTCCAAACGACAGAAACTAATATTCGAAATCATAGAAATGTTCTGCATATTCAAGCATAACCAGTTTCTGAAAACCCAGTAGTATGTAGCGATTTCTCAAGTCACAATATTGCTAAATTAATGTTCTTTATATATATATATATATATATATATATATATATATATATATATATATATATATAAACGAGTTGGTTTTAACCACAATTATTGCAAGAATGTTGAATGTTGTACAAGTTTGAGATTAAATAAGACAGTCTTGCAATTTATGTCAAATGTTTAAAGCCAAGTTTTTAACAATATTTGCTGGTCTAGTAAATAAAGAATGTTCACGTAACTGTATACTATAGCACTTAATAAAGATATTTTATTAGCACCTTTTTTGCACCTTTTTGAATGATTTTTCAGCACCTTTTATTCCCTTTTTCCTACCACATTTTGCACCTTAAAATCCGGTCCTTTCATTACTCTATATTGCAGAGATCTGAGTTAAAGGAACTGCCATTAGAGGCAGGAATAACCGACGGAAATTAAGATACCTCATTCCATAAAAGTTATGTTTCTCATTCTAAAGCATATATATAACTAGCGAATACAAATAGAAACTTTATTTCCATTCAGGTCTCGATTACGTTTTAAAAAATGATGTTTTCTTGACTGGCGACGTTGTATGGGTCCATTGCATCGATTGACACTTTGAAGAAGGTTCATAATAATAGCCTCAAGTCTTGTTACACGTTATATCACACTTAAACATCTCAGTAGTTGCTCCGAGCAAGATTCAATGACATCTAAACTAATTTATTTCCGAGTTTTCATCATTTCTCTTGCTAGAAGCTAGTTTGAGCAGAATGTCTGAAAGAAGCTTAAAAACATTTCTTTCAAGGTTTTGACAATCTTTCCAGACGAGCCAAAGATTTGGTCTACTGCTGCTGTGAAACTGGTCTATGGCTGGTTCCTTTTTGTCACTAATACCAAACTCGCCAGTCTGAAAGCACTCTGTATCGTATTTTTGTCCAAGGTTTTGTTTCTATAACAGGTAACAGTTTTCATTGTACTATTGTAGCTGAAATGTCTCCGGACTTGAATCGAAAGTCACTCAACGATCATTGTCTGATTCTGAAGTTTACTTTAGGTTTTCTATCTGAAAGAATAATAGAGATACATTTCAATTCCAATTGCAGATTTGAAAAGAAACTGTGCGAACAATGATTTTTGTTTTACGGTAGCGGTTCTTATGCAATATTTATTAAACAAAATCTTCTTATGATTAATGTGTGTGCTTTTATATCTAGTGATGTTAATTTCTTGTACTATTAACTGACGTATATAAAATGTTCCAGACTTACAAAAATTCAATAAGAGTAAATTTGTACTTACAAAGAAAAATTTCCAATGACTCAAATCTACTAAAATTTACGTCTAAAGTAGGTACAATCTCGGGAGTCACCTAACGAGTAAAGGCTAAACTAATTAGTTAATTAACTATTGTTGAACTGTTAATTAACTACTTCCGAGATTAACTAGAATTATTGTGTTTACAGATAATATGTAATATTGGATGAACCCACATTATTTTGACATTTGTTCCGAAGTTGGTAGTCCGCCTGGTTTTCGACAAAAAGCATAATAACAGCTACGAAGCTCTAAAAACCAATTTTAGGACTGCTTTAAAAGGGTATAATAGAGTAGGGTAGGGTAGAGTAGAATAAGGTAGGAAGTTGGGTAGAGTAGGGTAGAGTTACCTTAGGATTAGGGAAGTTTTGACCCATTTTGTCAAAAGTAATAGAGTGTAATTTCTTGTCTCTGTACACCTGTAGCCATGTTCAAAATTCATATAGGAATTCATTTTGAATGTAACCTATTATTTTAGTCATTACTAGCAGCGTTCACCCCGCTTCGCTGCGGTCACCCCGGAACGCAATAAACTTTGTTACTTAGATAATTTTTACTTTTTCGCTTTCAAGTGATATGATAAAAACCATAGAAGATTGCAGTAAATCTTAACATTATATCGCCTGTCATTTATGTTAACCTGCCCCGCTTCGCTGCGGTCATCCCGGTGCTGGCATATTGTAAAAGTGTCTTTAAAAATAAGCAAATCAATTAAAAAATTTTAAACAGAAGATTCAAGCTATTTTCCGCTGTATATCGCCTGTCATTTATGTTAACCCGCCGAGTGACACGGTCATGCGGGTTGCATATAAATACGTTTATTTTTACCTATGATGAACTAATAACAAAGGATTTGTACGTTATGGACACTTGAATGGTCAATTATCTCAAGACACTGGTAATTAAAAATTAAAGTGATATGATAAAAACCATCTAGGGTCCAAATCCTAATAACCCCCCAAAAATGAAAGAAATTGGTTCAGCCGTATTAGCGTGATGAGCGGACAAAGGATTTTGTACGTTCTCTTTTATATATATAGATTCTTTTTTGCTACTTTGGAGCGAGGATAGAACAGAAAGAAGTATTTTAATCATAAAAATATTGAATTTGAGATTTCAACGAATTGACACATTTCATAGTCCATATATACCAAAAAAAGAATTTTAGGAAAACCAAAAATAGATTTAAAAAAATTGCGATCTTGGCCAATGATTACATTTTGGATCAGGAGCCACAAAATTTTTGAACGGCCCCTAAATCAAGTTTTCGTATATCCTACGGAATAAGCATATCATACTGAGTTAAGTGATAGTTTGGGTTTGCCTACACTATATGTAGTTCTCCGGATATAAGGCCTACAAGAAAATTTTTGTCTGAAATATATTGGATCTTTTGGACCAATTGGATCAGGTGCTACAAAATTTTTGAACGGCCTCTAAATCGAGTTTCCATAATTTCTACGGAATAAGCACACCATACTGAATTAAGAGATAGTTTGGGTTTGCCTACACTATATGTAGTTCTCCAGATAGGGTAAATGTGCCAGTAGTCGACCATTTAA
The DNA here is from genome assembly GCF_964235325.1 of Thermobia domestica. Classification (NCBI taxonomy): domain Eukaryota; kingdom Metazoa; phylum Arthropoda; class Insecta; order Zygentoma; family Lepismatidae; genus Thermobia; species Thermobia domestica. Next base: position 51,503,983 of record NC_137467.1, read on the forward strand.
GGAGATTTTCAACTTTGTTAAAGTATAAAAAAATCATTTTTTACTAATAACTTTTACTGCATATGTCATTAGAAAGAACAGTGTTTAAATTTTACGTTTGTGTAGCTCGCATAGGAAATATTTTATACATAATTACACAGGAAAAAGAAAATACCAGAAACCCTGAAAAAAACAGTAGTCGGCCTATGAAAACCAAAGGTCAGCCATTACTTTAACCAGTACTCAGCCACACTATAGAATTGACTTTTTTAATGGAATTTTAGAGATCAATTCATCAGTAGCAAATTAAGGGACAAATATATTGCACTCAGAGTTCCTACAAAGAAAAACTACGTGGAAAACAGGCCCGCAACTAGAGGGAGCTAGGGGGCCTGGCCCTCCTAAACTTTTCGTGGCCCCTCCAGACCTCAACACAAAAAACACAATTTAGATATGTGTAAGAGATTTTTAATGACTTGCCCCCCTAACATATCTATGTCCCCCCAAACCTCTGTGGCTAGAAGCAGGCCTGGTGGAAAATATATTGCGATACAGGAAAAAAGACTTCTTGTACGATATTTACCATAAACTAAGAAAAATGTGCCTCGGCCTAGACTAGCCTATTTAAAACTAATATATAGGCCTATTTATATTTACATTTATATTTACATTGATATTTATATTTAGCTATGACATTAACCCTTTAATATGAAGTTCATTAAGCACATTCAGGACACATAAGCACTTGTTTAGCAGGTTCCTCGTACGATAATATACTGAGGCACGTGCATTTTAAGTGATACCAGTGATCACAAAAGTGACACCCAATATATTTAAGTGTATCGTTCTCAATATCACTTATGAATTCTTCTTCAGGCCTTAGACGGCATTTCAACAACTTCTTGCGTCTCGTCTCTTTAACTACTAGTGCTACTTGGCTTGACAGTCCTTTTCTTTTTGTTTGACTTAAATTTTTCCTTTCTTTTGTATTCTCTCCCTTTTTCATTTTAGACATTCCTCTTCTAGTTTTCTTTTCTTTTCATTCTTTACCATCTGATAATTTCTCAATGCTTGGGAGGATACTGCACTTTGAACTTTTTCTCTGGGCACATGTTTGGTAGTTTTGTTTTTGATTGGAGCTAGCCAGAAAAGATGCTAATCAAAGCCAGATGATATGGAAGTATTTTACGAAGGTTTTCTTTGAATTTCTTCTGAGATCATATGGAGTTATTTCTGGCTCTACTGACTGTAGAAACAGAAGCAGACCTTTCACCTTGCGTCGCTTCAGTACAAGATGCCATAACGGATATGTTGTTTTCCTGGTTTGAGTCAGACGTAACGTCTATTTCTGATATCGAAGATATATTTGTAGGCTCTAGACGGCCAATTGCTAAAATTTGGTATGTTCCAGGACTAAGATATCGAGCCTTTTCACTAGCAAGTATCTACTGATAGCAGATCGATCCTCTTCGGACAGAACAATAGCCTTATATGTGTTCATTAGTGTAGAATAAGAAGACTCTTTGGATAGAGTATCCTCAACGCACCTGATTGCAAAAACATCTGACACTGAGTCTATTCCAGTAGATGTCTTTGGACTGGTTGAAAGAAACGCTAAATCACGCGTTCTTAAACTGTTACACATATTTTTCTCACGCTCATAGTGAGTTAGAATGTAAATATTTATGATTATTCTGTATTGTTTCGGCAATCAGGCAACTCTAGGAACAGAGCAGATAAGAACCGATAATAATAATAATAATAATAATAATAATAATAATAATAATAATAATAATAATAATAATAATAATAATAATAATAATAATAATAATAGTTGAAGAGCAATTGCAGCCTTGGAATTAAAACGTGCAGAAACGCGACATTGTACGGAGTAATTTAAAAAAATAAATCAATTAGATATGGATAACCCTTACTTCCTCATAGCTACCTTAGATTAAAAGACTAAGCTATGATCAGGGTCAAGGGCGTCGATCCTGCTAGGGCCGGGGGGCCCGGGCCCCCAAAGCTTATGTAGGGCGTATGCTTAGGGTAAAATAAATACTCATTACCTGTCCTTTTTAAATTTTAGAGAAATAATTCAGACCAGCCATAAATCCTTAACCTTTTTTCCCTCAGTTCTAGAAAAATACAAGAATTGAAATGGTTACAATACCAGACTGATATTAAAGTACGGGACAAAAATAAACGACCAACATCGTCATAAGTTTTAATGGCATTTTCGATCGTTTAATTTTGTCCCGTACTTTATAACTGTATTATACTTGTATGATGCAATTAGTGACATCATAACAGTTACTTTTTCATTTAATCGTTAGAAAAGTCTTCTACGTATTAGTTAAGTGTCTTAGTTGTATGTCATGTGTCATTTAAATTGAATGAATGATAAGTGGATGACTACTGGAGTATATGTATCCAGTAGTCGTCCGTTGAAAGTAATGGGGGGCTGACCATTGGAAATTGAAGTGAAGAGTCATTTCCAGTAGTCAGCCCCTAATGGCTGATTACCGGAAAACGTTATCAAAAATGCAACTTGTAGTCAGCCCCCCTTATTTCTACGCAATATCTTGTTTTGTATCATAAACCACGAATTTTTGATAAGCTACGATACATTCATGCATAGAAGAAAGCAATAACTCGTACTATTTTACAATAATATAATTTTAACTTAACTTTGAAATAAAGCTTCTTCCTTATTTTTTTATTAACAAAATGCGCACTTTGCTCACTTGCATCAGCAGACCTCAAATGATAATTTTTCTTTTCTGCCACGAGGAGTCACACCAGGCCAGAACAAATGAGGTTGAATACTGGAGCTCTGATTTAAGTTGTAGTTGATTATTTGTTTGATAACAAGCTACTGTATGTTTATTTAATATGCTTTTTACTGAAAAATGGCTGACTACTGGAGACGGCTGACTTTAGGCACACTTACCCTATATGGCCTACAATAAAATTTTTGATTGAAATATAACGGATCTTTTGATCCAAAAAGTAATTTTTCGATTTCTTGCCGTCTGTTCAATCTGATGTAGTCTGCACTCGCCTACAGGCTATGTCATTCAACGTATCGAGACCAAATTTTAAACGTAAGATTTTATACCATTATCCAGGGCACTATATAATTTTCTTCCTTTCCTAAAAACAAGGGCTGTTTACTGAAGAGTGAAAAAAAGAATGATTTTCTCACAAGGGACCATTCCGATTTGATAAATTCAATTGCTGAAAATGATTGCTAGCACTAGATTCAGCACCAAAAGAAACAGAGAAAAAGATTGTGTTTAGTGGCAGATCGTACATAATGCAATGTATGCCGTATGCAATGTATCAACACTGTCGTAAAGGTGACGTGAATGAGGAACTAGAGACCCTGTAGTTGTTGTATGTTGTATGCCTAATAATATGCATAACCTAATAAAGTCTTTGTAAAAACTAAGTAATAAGGGCTACTGACTGTAAGAAACAGAAAAGTAACCTAATAAAAGCGTTATATAAACTAAGTAATAAGGGCTAATGACTGTAACAAACAGAAAAGTAATCTAATAAAAGCATTGTATAAACTAAGTAATAAGGGCTGATTACTGTAACAAACAGAAAAGTAATCTAATAAAAGCATTGTATAAACTAAGTAATAAGGGCTGATTACTGTAACAAACAGCAACATAATAAAAGCGATGTGTAAACTAAGAAATAAGGGCTAACGACTGTAACAAACACAAAAGTAAACTAATAAAAGTGTTTTATAAACTAAGTAATACGGGCAAATGACTGTAACAAACAAAAAACTAATCTAATAAAAGCATTGTATAAAGTAAGTAATAAGGGCTAATGACTGTAAGAAACAGAAAAGTAACTTAATAAAAGCATTGTATAAACTAAGTAATAAAGGCTAATGACTGTAACAAACAGAAAAGTAATCTAATAAAAGCATTGTATAAACTAAGTAATAAGGGCTGATTACTGTAACAAACAGTAACATAATAAAAGCGATGTATAAACTAAGAAATAAGGGCTAACGACTGTAACAAACACAAAAGTAAACTAATAAAAGCGTTTTATAAACTAAGTAATACGGGCAAATGACTGTAACAAACAAAAAACTAATCTAATAAAAGCATTGTATAAAGTAAGTAATAAGGGCTAATGACTGTAACAAACAGAAAAGTAACATAATAAAAGCGATGTACAAACCAAGAAATAAGGGCTAATGACTGTAACAAACAGAAAAGTAACCTAATAAAAGCATTGTATAAATTAAGAAATAAGGGCTTATGACTGTAAGAAACAAGGAAGCAACCTAATAAAAGCGCTGTAAAATTAGTAGTAGGGGCTAGTGACTGTAACAAATAGAAAAGTAACCTAATAAAAGCAATGTATAAACTAAGAAATAATGACTAATGACTGTAACGGACAGAAAAGTAACCTAATAAAAGCCATGGTAGAACTAAGAGAAGATAAACCTACGCGCAGCCTCTTCGTGCGCGTGACGTCACCTTCGACACCAAATCACTGACCCTCCGAACAAGATACTATTGTTTCGGTCTCTCAGCTGACAGATTGCTAGTTGTATTTTTGTTGATTTTCTACGTTTTCTGTGTTTTTAATGACATTTTCTATGTGTAAATATTATTGTATGTTTTGTATTGTACATATTGTATAAATAGAACTCATCTGTATTTGTTACATTGACTTTGAAAGTTTTAACAATGCTCTCACGCGTTGTGTACGGCTGTAAAAGGAACACACGAAATAGTAAAGTTGGTGAGGAGAATGTCAACTTCCATTCGTTTCGAAAGCAGGAGGACTTAAGCAATTGTGAAAGAATAAGGGCGTAATTTTGTCACCTGCAGTTGGGCCCAAGAAGTTCGTAGGTCCACACCGTGCTTATGCCAGTCATAGTTTTATGAATTTTAACAAATGAATAAATGTACTGTATACAGTAACACAACGTGCTCTTTGTTAATTCCACTTTAGATACCGGTACTGCTTTTGTAATAATATTTTTGGCATTAATTTGCTTATTGTGCATTACGCTATATAAAAGAACAGGTCCTGACTGACTGATTGATCAACGGCCAGGCCATACCGCTTAAGATAGAAACTTGAAATTTACACAGGGCATAGGCCCCACTTAAGAAAAACCGAAGGGGAAGGGGAGAAAGAGGAGTGGACATTATTATCTTAGAATCTCCATATCATGGAATCTTTGAACGTTAAAGACATGAAGTTTGGTATATGAACTTCTCATTTAAAATAATTATACACATTTTTTTGGCGTTTTGTGATATTTGGCCTAGGTGGGAAGAAAAAGAAGTGGGAATGAGAAAGGGGTGAGAATTAGAATTATTATAATAAGATGACCATATCTCGGAATCTCTTAAGCTTCGAGACATAAAATTCAGTATTTGGACTTCTCATTTAAAATAATTAGATACGTATGTAAGCGTTTTCTTGATATTTGCCCTAGAAGGGAACAAACCAGGGTAAAGTTACAATTGTTATAATCGGAAAGCCATATCAAGAAATCCCTTAAAGTTATTGGCGTGAAAATTTGTGTTTATGTTTTAATTTAAAATAATTAAAGACATCTTTCTGCGTTTTTTAATGTTTCGTTAGAAAAAAGAAAAACGAGGTTGGAGTTGCAATTGGTAAAATAAAATGCCATATCCCGAAATTCCTTATGAGTAAAAACATCTTATTTAATTATGTATTTCAGCGTTTTTTTTAATATTACCGTTAAAAGGGAAAAAGACGGGAAGAAAAATTACTCGTTGTAATTGTTATAATAAGATAGCCATATCTCAAAATCTCTTAAGATTAGAGAACTTAGGGATATAAGAAATGAAAGGCCGTGAGAAAAGGAAATGCAAGGGTTTAGAAGCGAAGTTCCCGGCTAACCAAATTCTAGTTATTCAATAAATAATCTGCATGAGCTAGACTTTACATACCGTTTTCTGGGTATTGGTTTTTGAAGTCCTGAGTTAATCACGTAACTTTAATTCATAGTACTAGAAGATAATTTATTTGAATATTTTCACAGCTATAGCTTTTGTTATGCAATAATTTCATTCTTAAGCAACTCCCTTTAATATGCTATATGTTTAATCTTTTTAATAATATTATTATTTCTAAAATTATTTTAGATCAAACAGGGGAAAAGAAAATATTCGTTTATTTCAGCTGTTATTTTGTCCTTTCATTTTGCTGAAGAATCAAATTACAAAAATATGCAGGAAAAATTGCTCTTGACAAGGAAATTAAATTAAGATAGTTTAGAATTTTTTTCTTATATCAGAGGCATGGGTTCAAGCAACGACCATCCTGAGTCTCTATGATTTAATTACAGACTAAGAGGATATATAATGGAAAGAATTCTGTCGTTTAATTTACCCACGGTAAAAAATGGCAATTTATTGAAGAATCTTCTACGCAGCGAGAAACAGTAAGATCTGTATTAATTGAAGGTATATATATATTTGAAAAAATCCGTACTGCAAGCGGATGATGAATTATATAAAACAGTGCAACTGTTGGTGTATATTTTATCAGAAGATGAAAATGGACATTGTAACGCCCCTTCCACCTACTATCCACAGAAAGCTTTCAGTCCGACAACTATTACCATTCAAAGTAATAATAATAATAATAATGACAAGAACAATAATAATCGTCATTCCGAATGCAATCCGATAACACTTAGTCGATGGGACTTGGGCCGGAAGATTTAGTTCTCCATCGTACAATTCGTCAGTGTAGATTTTAATTATTTTTCCAATATTTCCAAGTACCACAGAAAAATCAAACATATATAGGAAATAAATATTATATATATCAAATAAATAACCACAAAAGAAATTCAATTTTATATAACAATTTTATTAAACAAAACTAGGGTTGTGTATTTACATAATTGAGTTAGAATAATGTAAATACACTAACGAAATAACAAAACACGAAAAAATATTAAAATAAAAAATATAGTAATGAAAAATCTGAATGATTATAATATGCAAAAATTTTCTTTAATATTCTTGAATTCTAAATAGAATGATAATTTAAATATTATTCTTCAAAAGGATTCTATTTGCTAAGCAAATATTACTGGAACAATATAATTTAATTTCCTCTTAATTTCGAATATTATTGTCAATAACAATTCTATGAACGTTATTTCAAATCTGACTTCATAAAGTAAAATGAACACTTAACAATGTATTAGCGCGCTTCCAATCTCTTCACATTACGAAGACTAACAAGATCCAAGTTAATGAGATAATTTAATTTCAAGCAAATAAGTATATATAAAATATCTTAATCTGTAATTAAATAACGTTACTTTCATTTAAACTCTCAGTTTCAAATCTAGAACAGTAGAATGAAAATGTTGAAAACCTCAATTCTCAATTAACTAAATCTTAATCAACGTTTCAATCAACTCTTATATTCAATAATATACTCATATCACTCATTAAACCTTTCGATAAATTTTGGAATGAGAATGCTAGAGGAAAATAATTTGCAGTCTGGTTTTTACGATAAAAATACTCTGAAAACTCAATATGTATCTAATATAAACTGTAAGCTGAAAAAGAAACCAAATTAATCTGGAAATATTGGAATTATAATGACTTGACCGAAAAAGGTGATGTTTGTCCCTCCTTACTACTTAGCACTTCGTGAAAGATCAAAATTGCAGAAAAATCCGGGAATTAACGCAAGGGTGAAAAGATGTTGGAATTGCATTAGCAATACGACCTGGAATGGATCACAAGTCAGACAACCGGACAAACATAAATTTAAACAAGCCACAGCGACTACTTGGAAATAAGTTAGAAATTTCACTCACCTTTAATTGTTTCGAATACGGATTTACCTTCAATATGTTAACCTCTCTCTCTTTAGATAATATGGCTTCAGTCTGAGCTTTTTTGATTATCGAATAAAATCAAATTCGTAGAAAAACGTCAGTTTTCTTATGTAACGTAATTCCTCAGAAAAATCTTTCCGTACCTTAGTTTCCTCACAAAAATATAAGGCATGAAAGATTTATTACTGGTTTTTAAGCAAACTAAACGAGCTAATGCCCAATAGGAATTAATATTAACGTGATCTAATCGGGCTTTAACTTGGCACAAAAGGCCCCGCACTACACTGCCCCTTAAATGCACTATTTCTCTGCACAGAATTAAAAAGGAATTGAGAACATAAGATTATAACGCAAATAACTATCTGTGCTATCAATTCACAAGCATTTAACACTCTTTCAAAGAAAGCTTTCACACTCTGATTCACTATCATAATTTAGTAGCCACAAAAAGAGGAAAGAAAAAGAACCCGTTTGACTTGCCACTAAGTTAGCTTGCGAGAAATGAAAAATCAAGGAATAAAACATTCTTATTTTCACTGATCACTTTGTAATATATAACTGACATATCACCAATATGGCTTTATCGATACACATCGATAATACACAAATCACACTAACAAGAACAGCAGTGAACCATTCTCCAATAAAGAGAAACCCTGTCGAAACGAAAATACAATCCTTCGGCTGGACAATCTTCCGGCTGGACAATAGGAATACAAGTAAAGTAGTAGCGGAATACGTTGATCACGCCTCCTATCGCGACTGCAATCATTTCCTTTAACAGTCTTTCCAACTGTTGTTACCTTAAAATTCTACATATTTTTATGATTTTTCCTACTTTTTTAACTTTTTCTTTGCTTTAAAAAGAAGAACACATCAAACCAAACCAGTTATTCTAACATATTCTATAGTGACTCTTACAACATTTTAGGATTTACTCAATCTATTATACAGTGCTTTTATTCTTTATTAGTTTGATTACTCTTGTGACGTGTCCATATTTGTCGGCCTCATTCCGCACGAAGACGACACGGCACATCCACCAGCCCTTTACAAAAAAATTCTACTCCAGGATTTTTTAATAATGGAATCTATAAATACAGAAAAATATAATTAACATACAAAATACTATTAAATATATCATGAATCTACAAGAATATAAGTCAAACTACTATACTATATATACAAAATGAAATTAATATACAAAATAAAATTAATTATTATATACAATACTCTATTTACAAGAATTTTTGATAATCACGGCCGTGATTAAAATATATGAATAAGTATTTACAATTTTCTTTACCATTATTTCCAATTTCACTTCCAGCATTTCATTTGAATTTCAATTCCTTTGGACCGGATAAAACGTAATCTCGGAGACGTGACTCTACTTGTAGGAATCAGGAGTATCGTTCTCGTCCGAAATTAGAACAGTATTTGGTGTCAAGAACCTCCTGACTATAAATGGTCCAGTCCATTTATCACTGAATGATTTAGCAACCTTGTCTTTCAAAGAAGATTTCACATGCGATCGAATTAATACTTTGTCGCCTACATGGAACGCTACTTCTCGTCTTCTTTGCAACATAAGTCGTTTTCTTCTAACCCAGATCTTTTCCACATTCTTCATGGCATCGGACCATAAAACTTTTTTTGACTTTCCGGCAATATCTGATTCGGAGATATCCCATCGATTTTCTAATGGGGTGTATGAAGGACTTCCTAAAAATACTTCGATAGGGCACATCCTAAGACCGGAATGCTCGCTAATATTGAGCGTATACTGAAGGTCTGGTATTAGAGACGCCCAAAGATGTTGCTTGTCTGCAAAGTAAGCTTGAATGGAGGATTTTAGCGTTTTGATAAAACTCTCCGCAGCGTTCGCTTCAGTGTGGTATGGACTTAAAGTAATATGCTTTATCCCCAGTCCGAACATGAATTTCTTAAAGAATTCTGATATAAACACAGAAGCGTTATCGGTGGAAATAGCTTCTGGATATCCTAGACGATTGAAGATATCAGACATTTTGTCCACTATCGAGGCTGACGATAACGATATCAACTTGTCTAGCACTACAAAGCGGCTAGCGTTATGAACCCCAATTAATATGTATTTAAATCCCTTTGAATTAGGTAATACACCGATAACGTCAAAGTACCAGTGTGATCCGATCCTCTTACTATATTCTGATATCAGAAACCCCATTTTCCTTTTTTTCTCTTCCTTTGAAAGCTGACACCTATGGCAACATTTTACAAATTCAGCCACTTCCTCTTTCATATTTCCCCACGTGAATCGTTTCATTAGCTTCTTTAGAGTCCGATATGTACCAGCATGAGCTGCTACAGGCTTATCCTCATGGTAGTACTCTATCAGAACTCTCCTTAAAGCCTTAGGGATAAAGATCTTAAAATGGTTATGGACTGAATTAGTTCTTTTCATAAGAATCTTTCTATTTGAAACAATACCAGGAATGTTGTCGCAATTTTCTAATCTATCTATTATTGCTTTCAATTCTGGGTCTTCTCTTTGAAGATCTTCGATTGGTTCCTGTATCAGAGGTAACTTCCATCTATGAGCTAATCTCAAGTTGCTGTCAAAGGCCACTAATCCTAACGGTTTGTCTACTAAACTAAACTCAAAAGGGTCGTAAACTCTTGTGAAAGTGTTAGCTATAACGTTATCTGCTGATCTAACGTGTTTAATCTTGAATGAAAACTGGCACAAAGTCTCAACACGAGGGCCATACTTTAATAGACGCTTTGAGTTGCGTAAGATCCAAGTGAGGGCCTTATCTGTCAGGACGTCAAATTCTCTAACCAAATAGTGTTTAAATCGGGACATAGCTTTTACGAGGCTTATAAACTCTATTTCGTATATGCTTCTATTTTTGTCTGCTTCTGATAATTTCTTACTAAAGAAACAAACAGGTTGAAGTTCCCCGTTACTATTCTCTTGAGACAAACAAGCAGCTATGCTTTTTCCTGATCCGTCTACATTTAAGACAAAGCGTTTATTTAGATCTGGGGTCTTTAATACAATGTTTTCCACCAATATGTCTTTTTATTTGTCTAAAATCCTTTGATGTTCAGGACTCCAGACAAATTTATTCTTCGGAAATTTTAATTCACTGAGAGGTCCCATTAGTTCCTGGAACTCAGGAGCGAATTTCGCGTAATAACTGAAAAGCCCCAAGATCTTCATAAGACCTCTCCTATTCCGTGGAGGTGGTATGTTTCTAATTGCTGAAACCCTAGCCGGGTCGATTTCCATCTGATCTCCGGTAATAATATAACCTAGATAGTTAAACTTTGACTGAAAAAAACAAACATTTATCCTGAGATATGGTAACATTAAATTCTCGAAATCTTTCTAACACCTTTATTATAGTATTTTTGTGTTGTTCTATAGTATCTGAAAATATGAGAACATCATCAAAATATGATCGTACTCCTTCCCCTTCCAAATCTCCAAGTATTTTATGCATCACTCGGTTAAGGATGTTTCTATCAGTTTTAGTACCTACTGAGACTCCCGTAAACTGAAAAAGACTTTTTGCCGTAACAATTGCAGTGATGTCACGTGAGCTAGAATCCAGTACAATTTGAAAATATGGTTTCTTTAAATCTTTCTTTGAATAGAATTGCTTGCCTGATAAGCCAGCTAAACATTCCTCAATGTTCGGAGACGGAAAGGGATCATTTACAATCAGTTCGTTAGCTTTAACAAAGTTCCCTACAATTCGATAACTATTATCCTTATTCTTAACTAAAAAACAACTACTGGCGTAGTTTGAATGATCAACTTCAATTAAAATACCCTGCCTAACTAATTCTGAAATTTGAGCATCAAATTCTTTCTCTTTATTCTTAGGAACAGGGAACGGATTTTGCTTAAAAGGTTTGTTTCCAGCTAGATATAATTTTCCTATACATCCCTTAATACATCCGATTCTATTGGTAATTACATCAGAGTACTGATCCTTTATCGAACCCATGAAAGAATCTATATCAGGATTTCGAAAACTCCACGATTCTCGATTAGAGTTTTTCACCTGTACGTTTTCTGGGGTTTTCACCTGCGGGAATCGATCATAATTGTTAACTGAATTTCGATTAATTTCCTCCCCAATACACTTCTTATTCTTGTTTAACAAGGCGTGGAATTTCTCTGACTGCTCGACGTCCACGTCAGAAGCTTCCGAGGAACTAGATGGATCATTGTTCTAAACTTGAGAAGTCCCTGTAGGAACTGAAACAACGTTCTTCTTTTCCTTTTCAAACACAACACTATGATCGCTCTTAATCTGTTGTTCATTTGCACCATCTATAATGTTTTTCATCGACTTCTTTTTCTTTGGCTTCTTCTTCTTCTTCTTCTTCTTCTTCTTCGATGTTTTCTATTTCTTAACATTGGGATCCACCTCTGAACGGTTTAAATCTGGAACAGTCTTTTAACCAGTGTCACACTTTATATATTCCTTGGAATTCTTCTTATCTTCTATGTCACCAACATTTGTCGAAATCATCGCTAAGTCTACTAAAGATCTACTATGTAAACAATCTTGGTCACTATCCGCTGACTTATGGGTAATGGAAGAGGTTTCTGGACAAACTTGATCAGTATCCAACCTCCAAATTTTCTGTCAACACTAATGCTGTCTCTCGATAACTCTCCCTCAATTAAATTTCGTAGCCCAAGAAGCTGCGAAGCATCAGGAGCATTTATAGTTAATAAATGTTTTTCCAGATGTTGAAGATCGAGGTGACATTGCACACCCTTTTCGTTATGACGGATTGAATACGAATCTGCCCTAATAAACATAGAAGATATTCCAGTTGATTTAGTTGCTAAGTTCTTTCGAACCTTTCCACCAGTCCATTCTTGTTGATTAACTTGTTCACCAGATCTAAATCCCTTTCGAAGTGATTCAACAAAATCCCTGCGATAGTTAAGTCGCACACGCTTCTTTGCATTACACAGAACCAAAATATGTTTATCATAATCTACTAACGCCGACGTTGAACGCAGGTATGGCATTCCCAATAAACTGTCGCAAGGAAGATTATCAGTTACTCTAAATATCACAGATTGAAAATATCCGGATAAGTTTATCACCAAAGTCACCTCTTCATCCGTAACAAAGTTAAGATCAGAAGGCGCATTGATGGTTCTTTCATCCACCTTACCAACATGTTCTTCCAAATTGCATCTTTTCACTAAGTCTCGATTAACTAAGTTGAAGCTAGAGCCCCCATCAACACAAATATTTGTTAACATTTATTTTACTAATGACGAATGATGCCACAAATCCGTCCATTTCTGATAGGACACTATTATTCTTTTTAACCGGAGGATCTAATCGATTCCTAACAAATTTCTCAGAAAATCTTGAAGCATCCGAAACCCTAAAACTATTCTTCATGTGATTCGATTGTACATTAGGTAAATCAAAATTCGGATTTGTATTACAATATTCTTTCTTATTTATTGAAGAACCTATATTCGAACAAGACATTTTCTCCTTGCCTTTATTACTCCTCAGCAATTTAATGCACTCTAATTGTTCTCTATTATGCGAAACATATTGTTCGGATATCTCTAGCAATTCCTGTCTATTTGCTGGAAAATAATAGTTTAACATCCGAAATCGTTGATTCGGATTCATACCATTTAATATGATACCTACTAGTTGACCTTCATTTAAACCGAGTTGTAAAATATCCATAGATATCATTACGGATTTAACATAATCATTAATTAATTCTGTCAACCCCTGTTTTCTATAGACTTTTTCACTGATTAGTGAATGCAAAACCGTGGGTGTAATATATCTAGACATAATATTATTCCTAAAATAAACCCAATCAAAATTATTATTCAAATCTGATGTAATTTCCTTTAATATTATACCATCACACTTAGAAAGAAGTACTGATGGAACCATATTAAATGAATAGCTAGTATCCATTAATATTTCTTCGATTTTAAATAACGTATCAAAAGTTTGAATGCTATTATTTCCACTAATGTTCTTAAATTCTGACAGTTTATTCTCTAAATATGTTAAAGATTTATGATAGGTATATTTAGTCATCAACTTGTGTTCTAAATTAAAATCTGAATACACATGATCTTGTCTATTCACAGGAAAGTTATAAACCCTATCACCTTCAGAAATATTCTGGTTCCTATAATTGGATTACGACCATGCATTCCAAGACTAGGATTATTTAAGCCCACTTTCGGAGTCGAACTCATAACATTAGAAACTCTTTTATAATAGTGCCCTAAGTTAAGATGTCTATTCTGTATACCAACTCGTTCTCCTGATTACTACTAGAAGATGTATTCGGAATGTTTCTACTTAAAGGCGGTTCCGAAAAAGTCACTCTGGGATCATATCTCTCAATATGACTATTGGATGGATTAGCCATACGACTGGCTCTATCTAGATCAACTGAGTTCATCAATGATTGATTAACTATATTATTATTAATAGGAACTCTAAACGATCTTACATTAAAACTATTTGCTAATGGAGGAGTAAGCTCCATGCTAATATTACCAAAACTTGAATTTTGATCCAAACTAGGATAACCAGTAGCGTCTACTGTTAAGAAATCTGCATTCGACATGTCAATACTAACATATTCTTGTCGAGACTCCATTATTTGATCAAGATTTTAACAAACAAGATTATAAAGAACAACAAAACAAAATAAGAATAGAATACTATAACTAAACATATATAATTACTACTATTTACTACAATAGTAATAAGATGGAAATCTACTCGACCAAAGCAACAACACTGGAAGGAAAATCAAAAATGTTCAAATATTCCAATAATTATAATAATATATACAAAATTTTTCAAAGGCTGGAAGAATAATTCTGTCAAAATTTCTTATATTCAATGAAAAATATATTATATTCAATTGAATTAAAGTGATTGAGTCACTATAAATTTCAAAAAGTAAATTTATACTTAATTCTGTATTCCAATTTTAAAAAAATTCCGTGGAATTATAATGTTGGAGGAAAAATTTCTAATTTCAAAATATTAGAATTACTATAAAAATTATTTTTAAAGTATAATTCAATACTCAAAGAAATTATTAAAGACTGAGATCTATTCATAAATATTAACAATAATAACAATACTCTAAACTAAATGTAAAAAACAAAAAAGTACTTGACCTGTATTCGAATCTTGTAACGCCCCTTCCACCCAGTATCCACAGAAAGCTTTCAGTCCGACAACTATTACCATTCAAAGTAATAATAATAATAATAATAATAATAATAATAATGACAATAATAATAATAATCGTCATTCCGAATGCAATCCGATAACACTTAGTCGATGGGACTTGGGCCGGGAGATTTAGTTCTCCATCGTACAATTCGTCAGTGTAGATTTTAATTATTTTTCCAATATTTCCAAATACCACAGAAAAATCAAACATATATAGGAAATAAATATTATATATATCAAATAAATAACCACAAAAGAAATTCAATTTTATATAACAATTTTATTAAACAAAATTAGAGTTGTGTATTTACACCATTGAGTCAGAATAATGTAGATACACTAACGAAATAACATAACAAGAAAAAATATTAAAATAAAAATATAGTAATGAAAAATCTGAATGATTATAATATGCAATAATTTTCTTTAATATTCTTGAATTCTAAATAGAATGATAATTTAAATATTATTCTTCAAAAGGATTCTATTTGTTGAGCAAATATTACTGGAACAATATAATTTAATTTCCTCTTAATTCCAATATTATTGTCAATAATAATTCTATCAACGTTATTTCAAATCTGACTTCATAAAGTAAAATGAACACATAACAATGTATTAGCGCGCTTCCAATCTCTTCACTTTACGAAGACTAACAAGATCCAAGTTAATGAGATAATTTAATTTCAAGCAAATAAGTATATATAAAATATCTTAATCTGTAATTAAATAACTTTACTTTCATTTAAACTCTCAGTCTCAAATCTAGAACAGTAGAGTGAAAATGTTGAAAACTTCAATTCTCAATTAACTAAATCTTAATCAACATTTCAATCAACTCTTATATTCAGTAATATATTCATATCACTCATTAAACCTTTCGATAAATTTTGGAATGAGAATGCTAGAGGAAAATAATTTGCAGTCTGGTTTTTACGATAAAAATACTCTGAAAACTCAATATGTATCTAATATAAACTGTAAACTGAAAAAGAAACCAAATTAATCTGGAAATATTGGAATTATAATGACTTGACCGAAAAAGGTGAAGTTTGTAACTCCTTACTACTTAGCACTCCGTGAAAGATCAAAATTGCAGAAAAATCTGGGAATTAACGCAAGGGTGAAAAGACGTTGGAATTGTATTAGCAATACGACCTGGAATGGATCACAAGTCAGACAACCGGACAAACATAAATTTAAACAAGCCAAAGCGACTACTTGGAAATAAGTTAGAAATTTCACTCACCTTTAATTGTTTCGAATACGGATTTACCTTCAGTATGTTAACCTATCTCTCTTTAGATAATATGGCTTCAGTCTGAGCTTTTCTGATTATCGAATAAAATCAAATTCGTAGAAAAACGTCAGTTTTCTTATGTAATGTAATTCCTCACAAAAACCTTTCCGTGCCTTAGTTTCCTCACAAAAATATAAAGCATGAAAGATTTATTACTGGTTTCTAAGCAAACTAAACCAGCTAATGCTCAATAGGAATTACTATTAACGTGATCTAATCGGGCTTTAACTTGGCACAAAAGGCCCCTCACTACACTGCCCCTTAAATGCACTATTTCTCTGCACAGAATTAAAAGGAATTGAGAACATAAGATTATAACGCAAATAACTATCAATTTACAAGCATTTAACACTCTTTTAAAGAAAGCTTTCACACTCTGATTCACTATCATAACTTAGTAGCCACAAAAAGATGAAAGAAAAAGAACCCGTTTGACTTGCCACTAAGTTAGCTTGCGAGAAATGAAAAATCAAGGAATAAAACATTCTTATTTTCACTGATCACTTTGTAATATATAACTGACATATCACCAATATGACTTTATCGATACACGTCGATAATACACAAATCACAGTAACAAGAAGAACAACGGTGAACCATTCTCCAATAAAGAGAAACCCTGTTGAAACGAAAGTACAATCCTTCGGCTGGACAATCTTCCGGCTAGACAATCTTCCGGCTGGACAATAGGAATACAAGTAAAGTAGGAGCGGAACCTACTTTAGCTTGTAGAGTCGGATACGATGGTCATGCCCCCTATCGCGTCTGCAATCATTTCCTCTAACAGTCTTTCCAACTGTTGTTTCCTTAAAATTCCACATATTTTTATGAATTTTTTCCTACTTTTTTAAACTTTTTCTTTTCTTTAAAAAGAAGAACACATCAAACCAAACCAGTTATTCTAACACATTCTATAGTGACTCTTACAACATTTTAAGATTTACTCAATCTATTATACAGTGCTTTTATTCTTTATTAGTTTTCTTACTCTTGTGGTCCATATTCCTTGGCCTCATTCCGCACGAAGACGACACGGCACAAAATGAAGGTCAAATGTGTTCATTAAATACGCATGATCTTGAAGAACAAAGTATTCAATTTATAGCTGGGCGGGTAGGTTTCAAATTTAAAATCAAATATTCACAGCTCCCTGTCAAAGAACCTCTTCAGGGACTGCAATACAACTGGACACAATTGATCTCAAAAGGAGGACTGACATTTCTATCAAACGAACATCTAGACACAATCAGAGTAGCTAACAGATATTGTCTTGACTATCATAGAGAATTTATCCGCAAAGGAAAGAGCATCATTAGAATATTAACGGTATCATGAAAAATGAATTTGATAATAAGTGTTAACCGAAAGTTTTAACATATTTTATCCCTCTTAGAACAAGGTGACCAGAACTTTTACTTTCAAAAAACGGGACGCATACGAATCGCGGACGAGGGGGGGGGGTACCTTCCATTTTGGGACTCAGCAATGTTTTCAATTTACAAAATACACAAGTAAGAGCGATAACACAGCGTTTCTAACTTAAGTACTACCCAAAAATACTTTTAACCACTTCAACATTTAGAATTACCACTCAATTCCCACTTGAACCACAGAACACTCAATTTTGATTTGAATATTCAGAAGTTCTAGGCACGGCTGAACCTTCCCAATGATTGCACTAGTTAACAAAGGTTTTGTTACATAAAAGGAAATACCTGTTCTTAAAGGAACTTTTTGCGCTGAATTCGAATATGCACTCGGTTTTTCTCCATCACGTACGATTTTCCCGTAACAGAGGGATTTTCGGAAAAAACCCTCAAAAATTTCCCTTTTCGTTTATTTTACACCCCAAGATTTTGTCCCCTTGCATATACTAACATAGAAATTATACCTAAGTATACTTTGATTCATATTTAACAAACCCTCCAAGTTTCGTAATAATCGCTTTATTATTTCTAGAGAAATAAATATGTTTGTATGTATACTGTGTGTACTGTTTATTGCACCTTATAGTAATACTTTCAGATCTCTTAAGTTGAGGTAAAACGTTTTGCTTTATTACCACAAACACATATATAAAATATAATACAATATAATTTACAAGTGTGACAATTTACAATAAACAATAACACAAATGTACCAAAAGGTCATGAAAAGACAATCAAAACTATCACGATATATGAAACTTCCTATGGGTTACAAAAACGTACACTACTTCCTTCTCTCGTAAGAAATGTTGCATTCTCTAACAAGACCCCAACAATAGTCCCCTATCATTGAAGGATCCCATCGTCCCTGGTACCTTTTCTCCATTGCCATTATATCTTGGTGGAATCTTTCCCCCTGTTCGTCGCTGAGAGCACCTAGGTTAGCAGGAAAGAAGCTGAGGTGGGAGTGCAAAAAGTGGATTTTTAAAGACATTCTACAACCCAACTCTTTGTATTTCTGTATCTTGTCCTGTACGATTTCTGTGTAACTCTCAGCTTTGTTATTGCCCAGAAAGTTGCGCACAACACACTTAAATGCTGTCCAGGCAGCTAGCTCAGCACTGTTTAGCTTGCTGTCAAAGCTATCATCAAGCATTAATTTCCTAATTTGGGGACCAATAAACACTCCCGCTGAAATCTTAGCATCACTCAGGTTAGGGAACTTATCTCGCAAATACTTGAAACCTTCACCAGATGTGTCCATAGCTTTGACAAAGTTTTTCATAAGTCCTAACTTGATATGAAGTGGCGGTAGTAATATCTTATTAGGATCTACCAAAGGAGCGTATTTGACGTTGCATTCTCCAGGTACGTAATTCAATCTAGGTTCCCATTCCTTCACTTCATAATGTTTGTCATCAGCTCAGCTATCCCATAAACATAAAAAACATTGGTACTTCGTGTAACCGCAATGCAGTCCTAATAAAATACCAACTACCTTGAGATCACAACATATTTGCCAACAATGGTCCTTGTAATTTATAAGATTTAGCAAAGTTGACATGGTGTCATAAGATTCTTTAATCTTCACTGAGTGCGCAAGTGGTATAGAAGGTTTTTTATTTCCATTATGTAAAAGGACAGTTTAAGGCTGACCTTTGACGCGTCGATAAATAACCTCCATTCTTCTGGAATGTAAGGAATTCCTAGCTCCGCCATCAACCCATTTATATCCGTACATACGCACACATTATCTTGCATTGAGAAATAGCTTGAAAATTGAACATGCCTTTTCCTGTACACTGATATGTTCGTTTCTGCATCCAATAAGTTCCACTGCTGGAGCCTTGATCCCAGAAGTTCCGCCTCTTGTTTTGTCAGGTGCAAATCACGGACTAGGTCATTAAGTTCACATTGCCGGATGAAATGTGGCTCGCGAACACAGTCAGGGATGAACGTTGGATCCTTGGATGTACATGTTGATGTCGATGGTTCATCAAGGTCATGATCATCATCAGAGTCTTTTGGCCATATCTCTTCCCAGTTGGTAGGGGGCTCGGGAAGTGGAAGTTCATCCCCGAGCGGAATAGGTCTAATTGCGGATTTAACGTTGGGATAACTTATTGTGTATTTGCTCTTTTTAGAATGTCCCTTAACTACTGTGAGACAAAAATAACAATCATCCAGATGGTTGGTGGGTTCTCTCCACACCATTGGTACAGCAAATTTCATGAACCTCCGTTTCCCTTTGGAGTAGAGTGCAAGTAAAGTGACGTAGCACGAAACATAAATTATGTTGGGTGCCCAAGTTTTGTCCTGATCTCCCACACGACATCCGAAATATATATAATATGCTAGTTTCACCGATGGCGTAATGGATCTACACTGTCCTTTAACTACAAACTGGCCACACACATAACAAAAACTATTTGGTGAGTTAACACACGAACGCCGTCCTCTTGACGCCATTGTACTGATCACAAACTAAACTTCTGGTCTTAGTTGGGTATAATGCCGTTAAGATCAAACATGAAAGCACTCTTAGCAGCAAAGACAACTTTGAAAGTGAAGTAGTGTTAAACCACACGTCAATATAAAAATGTACAAAACTCCCTCACCAGATGTCAAGAACACAAGAAAGAAAGAAATGCGCGGGGGAGGGGGGAAACGATACCGTAGTGGAAAATTCAGACTGCATTAGTTCATTGTTGTCAACAATCAGTCTGTATTCCATTCTTTCTTTCTTTTGCATTCTGTTACATTTGATAACAAATATTGATAACCATTTCATGAACAAAACGAAAAAAACTTGGAGAATTGTATATATATGTATTAAGACATACATATACTGTACGTTTAAAAAAAATATACGTTGGAAGTACATTCTATTTTTATACACGTTTCTAATTTACAGAGTGTGTTGTTGACTATTGTAAATATTCATTTTTATGTCTGTGTTTGTAGTAATAAAGCAAATCGTTTTTACCCCAACTCAGGAGATCTGAAAGCATTACTATCAGGTGCAATAAACAGTGCACACAGTATACATACAAATATATTTATTTCTCTAGAAAGAACAAAGCGATTTTTACGAAACTTTTAGGGTTTATTAAATATAAATCAAGGTATACTTAGGTATAATTTCTATGTTACTATATGTAAGGGGACAGGAGCTAGGGGAATAAAATATCTGAAAAAGGGAAATTTTTGAGGGAATTTCCCGAAAATCCCTCTGTTACGGGAAAGTCGTACGTGATGGAGAGAAACCGAGTGCATATTCAAATTCAGCGCAAAAAGTTCCTTTAAGATCAGGTGATTTTTCTCATGTAACAAACATAAAGTTTAAATTTGTTAACTAGTGTTTTTGGTACGGAAGAGTGTAGAATTAGCATTGACCATTTATATTTTGAATAATAATTACGGGACACCTGGGTCACGTTTGCTTAAAAACGGGACATTTAAGCGTCCCGTTTGAGAATAAGAAAAAACAGGACAACGGTTGAAAATAAGGGACTGTCCCGGCTAAAACGGGACGTCTGATCACCTTGTCTTAGAACATACATAAGAATAAATGAACTAAACAAGCAACTGAAAAGTTCTTCCTCCAAAAGAATATTTTACAAGAAAATGAAGAAAGTGGTGAAATGAGAGAATTAAAATGTCAGTAAAAAAAATCTGATTGGCAATGTAAGTGGATTAGACCTACTGGGGATCCATTTAAGAAAAAAATACACGGACAACACTTCAAAGGTTGTCGGATAACTTATCTATATAGAGAGGTGAAAGTTTGATTCTTTATTGAAATACTTGATTTATCCTACCTTTCATTCCATGTGCATTCTTTAAAAATAAAATACTGTATATTCCGATGCCGAAATAAATTTCTAGTAATATAATAGACATCTAAATTAGAAATAGCAAATATACATCTTAAAGTCACAAAAGCAAGCAGACGACAGCGCGACTCCGATCCGGAGCGTGTCGAAGGACGCAAACGCGTTCGCGGATGAACTTACCTTGTCCTCTTTCTACAATGATAAAAGCATTGGAGAAACTCAGTAATAATAGTTATTGAGTCTAACAAATAGAAAAGTAATCTGATAGAAGTATTGAAAAAGAAACTAACTGTAAATTGATTCCCAGAAACCACTTCTCATTATCGCTTACACCAAACAACTCGATTCATGACTTTAACCCATTACTTCTGACCAAAATATATGCTGATCTGTCAGGTACTTCTTGAGGCCTTTTGACTCCGGACGGACACAGGGCACACGTTAAATATTTGTACAAAAGTGTTTTGGTGATATTTGGATAAAAGTGATCTCTTTAAAAATAGATCAGTCATTTGCTTTCAGACGTCATAAGGAAACGGCTTTGATGTTGTTTTTGATTTCAAATGGTAGATGTCACATTTCACTCGCAACATTCGTTGTAGTAACATTGACATTCCCATTGCGATTTGCGGAGAAAGTTTGAATTACAGTTGTACAAATGTAAACGTCGAGATGGCAGCAAAACTAATAATATTAATGTTATGCAAGGAAACAATTGCTTATTAGTTATTACAACATTTTAATATTGAAAGAATGACCAATCTTTATTCTGATTTGTGCTGGATATTTTGCAGACAAAACAACAAAGAATTTTGAATTATTGTTAACAATTTTTCAGTGTTCACACTGAAAGTTATACTACATAGCATTAATTAGTTGTGCAATGTAAGGTAACTAATAGATTAGAATAGCAAGTACTGTAAATTGTATGGGATTTTTGAGTATATGCAGAGGATGCTCATTGCTCAGACAGCTGATCTGGTCCTTTGCGTTGTTAGCGGTTATTTTAGATATGAATCTCGACTTCTGAACTTCATGAGCAGAGCACTCGCGGAGAATCGAATCCGCACCGGACTTGTACGGTTAACCGTATAGTTATGAGGGAGCTTCTACTTTATCGTTCGTTTCAGCAATATATGAGGAATATGAATATCCAGAGTCACTCTTGGTACTGGAAGAATAAAGGTTAATGAATACTTCGTCTTTCATTTCAGCAATATATGAGTAATATAAATATCCAGAGTCACAACTCACAGTGGAAGAATAAAGGTTGATGAATACTTTGTTCTTTATTTCAGCAATATATGAGTAATATAAATATCCAGTCACTCTTCGAACTGGAAGAATAAAGGTTGATGAATACTTTGTCCTTCATTTCAGCAATATATGAGTAATGTAAATATCCAGAGTTACTCTTTGCTCTGGAAGAATAAAGGTTGATGAGTACTTTGTCCTTCATTTCAACAATATATGAGTAATATAAATGTCCGAAGTCACTCTTCGCACCTAAAGAATAAAGGTTGATGAATACTTTGTCCTTCATTTCAGCAATATATTAGTAACATAAATATCCAGAGTCACTCTGCGCGCTGGATGAATAAAGGTTAATGAATACATTTTTATATGTTCTACCCTTGCATGCGTAGCTTTCCGTGACATATTTCATGCATATTTGTAAACTTCTACTCCGGCGATTGAAAATATCGGCATGGCAGGAGATCCACTTGCCCTGGACCAGCTTCCTTTTGTATGCCAAATATCAAGAAACGCTAAACCTCGTAGTTAATTATTTTAAATGGGAAATCTAAATATCATTTTTTGTGTTACATTTAAGGGATTCTGAGTTATGGACATAACTTTATAGTAATCGCAAGCCCCATTCCACACCCTTCCAAGTAGAATTTCTAATAATGAGATGCTCGTATCTGCGAATGAATTAATTATTGAGACAAAAAATTAGGAATTTCGACTTTCCCAACAATTTAAAATGGTAAACATTTTTTTCAACGTTCTTTTACATTTGATAAGTAAATGCTTCACCCCTTTTGGTTTTCTTCTAAGTTAAATGTTAACGAAAACAACCTGCTGAAAGACTTGTTTTTATTATTTTCAAAGAAACCTAAATATTGAGTTTCATGGCTCTAAATTTAAGGGATTCCAAATGTAGAAATCTCAATTTAACAATAGCAAGTCCACACTCCGTTTTTTCCCACTCTTTACGTCCTTTCTAGGTCAAATGTCAAAATAAAGGAGCTTCAAACAGTAGGCTACGCTGATTCCTACACTCTTTCAAACTACGCTGATTTCTATGATGAAACCAGAGGTTGAAGTTCTACAGGTTTCGTTAGTAGTAGCAAATAAGATCAGATATATAACTTAACCTTGGGACCGCTGAAGCATTATCAAAAAGTCATTTCCCGCTGTCTCTTTCTGTTTTTGCTTTATGAAGATTAATATTGATTGCAATAGAGGATACATAACCAGAATACTGCTTGTTGAGCGTTGTAGTATTGACCACTTTTCATCTTAGTCGCCTCTGATTGACTGAGGAACGTTACGTGACTTGATTACGTGGTTTGCCTTCATAGGAGTTATCATCCTCTTCATTTTGACAGAGGTGCCTTGGCCTATCTCCTAAATGTTTGGAGGAATGTGTAGTGCTCTTTCTTAAAGTACGGAAATTGCAAAAATTAAAAAAAAAATGTTATGCGTGTAAAGGACCAGGGTATGCATCTCTGTCAGTTTGGTTGATTCCTATTATACCCGTCCATGGCTAAGAAAATAGTGCAATAATATAACTTTCGGAGATGTTTGATCTAATTTATGTTCTTTGATAAGGATTTAATTAATTATATGATAATAGCATTAAATATAGAGCTATATTCTCGTTCATAGGACATGTGCACATAGATACTCTGATTTTAAATTTAGGGGAGGGGTACCTAGGGCCAATCCTTAAAATTCAGAATTGTTAAAAAAACACAACTTGGTAAATGTTCTCTAAAACTCGAATATATATTTCTGTAAATTTAGGTTCTCCTGCTCGTCCGTTTTAATAGAGAAAATATTGTCAAATTATTGGTATTACTATATGCTTACCATGTGGTTGGTTATTGTTCTAATTTTTCTTCTTTTATGAGCCTTTATCACGTTATATAATTATATGGACGAGTTTAACATTAGTTAACTGTTAAAATCATAATATGGAAAATGTTCTCTACGACTCAAATATATGTATATGTAAATTTAAGTAGTTCTGTTTGTTTTCTTCTGTAAGTAAAAGTTGCAATTGCCAAGTTATTCAAACTTTCATATGTTCACCACGTGGTCGGTTATTGGTATAAGTTATCTTCTTTGATGTTTTAGAACGGAAATTAAATAGGATATAAAAATCATATCACCTACACAAAGGATAGGCGAAAATACCACTGCTATTTATTTTACAGCGCTATCTCTCATTCGTTCTTGGTTATATCAACCTGCATAACTACAGTCCATAACACTGTTTCGTGAAGAAATAATAAATTTCTTCCAAAATTTTGGAAATTCGCGAGGAAGTGTTCTACTGTAGCACCGGTTTTGTCTAAAAATTAACGTTCATTTTCGTATCCTCTAGCAATTAAAAGAAAATTTCTTAAACTGACATCGTCTCGAAAAAAGCATGCTTCAAAAAATAAATAAATAAATAAATAAATAAATAAATAAATAAAATAAAATAAAAAATAAAAATAAATAAATAAATAATGAAATAATGCTATAATGCTTTCATTAACTTCTATATTTGGTGTCTTTTAAAAAAATATTTTTTGCAAACAGTAAATTATATGACAAACTGCTTATTTATTGTTTAGATTGTCAATATAACAGAATTATGAAGTTTTAAGGAGATCTTCAACTTGAAATTTCAATCCAGGAAAATTTTTATTTTGTAGTTAGACCACATGAAGAGAAAAACCGAGCCCATTTAGAAGAAAACTCAGTAGATTCTGGCTACAGATCTCTTTCCTGGTGCTGCTCTTGTCATGGGAACAGAATTAGAAAATCCGTGTTGTGAAACAGATTTTCTGGACTGTGTAGTGTCCGTATACAAGCACAAACAAAATCCAGGTCGTACAGAAGAATAGACTGTGTAATGTCCGCACACAACCAGAAAGAAATTCCAAATTGTAGAAAAGAATGGGACTATGTAACGTCCGTAAACAACTAGAAACAAAATCCAAATCGTACAGAAGAATGGGATTTTGTAATTTCCGTACACAACCAGAAAGAAAATCCAGATCGTACACAAGAGTGGGAGCGTGTAATGTCCGTACACAACCAAATAATGTTTGTCAAAGCATAGAACCATGATTTTCTGTACCTTGAATGTGCCGGCAGATGATTTACATAATTTCCGTCTGTTTACGGCTTTATAGATTTGTCCTGGATAAGCAAGAAACTTGTATCGGTATCGGTCCTAATCTGGTATCGGAAATCCTGTGTGTAATAGAGAATCCTGCTAAATTGCATAGAAAAAAGCCTTTCTTTCTCTGAGAGCACTTGGTATCAAAGCGGTCCATATATCTTCCTTGCTGCTTCTCGCTGAATTATCAATCTCGTTTTCCCTTACTAGCACCAATGGGTATCTGCCGGATCTTTCGCAGGAGGTTGGAAATAACAATTTGTAGTTTTTCAAATTTTTTTCTAATTATCTATGCCCTTTTTCCAAGTAACTTTAGCTCGGGGTAAAGGAAGCGAAAGGACAAGGAAACGAGTTGTCTGGTACTTGATTTGTATGCTACAAAGGTAAGATTTCTGCATTCGCAGCATCATCTCTATAAACAAACATGGTTTGACCCTTAGCATCCCAGACGCTCAAATTGACAGAGGCTATTTTGTAGGAAGGAGATTTTTTTTAAATTCATGCCCTTAAAAATTAAATTCTTGTACATGTTTATCCTCAATGCTTGATGGAAAGCAAATTGAAATTCATAATTTATTTTTTTACAGAGATGAGAGAAGTGTACATTTTCAATTTCAATTCCAAGCAAAGAAATGTTAGTTTGTTATTGATTTACGTTGTTAAAAAGTCTGATTTACGTTTCTATACTGTGGACAGGTATTTTATACCATTATTAGGTCACAAAGTTCTTCAATTCCAAGCAAAGAAATGTTAGTTTGTTATTGATTTACGTTGTTAAAAAGTCTGATTTACGTTTCTATACTGTGGACAGATATTTTATACCATTATTAGGTCAAAAAGTTCTTCAATTCCAAGCAAAGAAATGTTAGTTTGTTATTGATTTACGTTGTTAAAAAGTCTGATTTACATTTCTATACTGTGGACAGGTATTTCATACCATTATTAGGTCACAAAGTTCTTCAATTCCAAGCAAAGAAATGTTAGTTTGTTATTGATTTACGTTGTTAAAAAGTCTGATTTACGTTTCTATACTGTGGACAGGTATTTTATACCATTATTAGGTCACAAAGTTCTTCAATTCCAAGCAAAGAAATGTTAGTTTGTTATTGATTTACGTTGTTAAAAAGTCTGATTTACGTTTCTATACTGTGGACAGATATTTTATACCATTATTAGGTCTCAAAGTCCTTTCTGTTAATTAAAATTACATTCATAAAGTATAAGTTTCAAATTCCGATGAATGGAGATGAAACCCATTGTATAACAAATTCAACACAAATAGCCTACTTCATTGTAGAATGAGTAAAACGTGTTAGTATAAAACTCATTCCCCATTCCAAAATATTAATAAAAGGATTTGGCAAAAAATAATAATAATAATAATAATAATCCGCGGGAGGTTAAGTGCGGGAGGCTAGTTGAAAAATACTAGGCCTAACCTAAATTAACCTAACCTAACCTAAGTCCTAATATCTTGGACCAACTCTGTAGTAACTAGTATCTAGGAACAAGGGCGCCCATGTTGTGGTTTCTAAGGGGGGCAAGTATAAGCGATATTTCAAATATAGTTTCAAATTTTGCTGTAATTAATGTAAAAATTCTATTTGGTTTTCGATAAACCCAAATACAATTTTCTATAGGGGCAATCGCCCCTCCTTGCCCCCCTCATGGACGCCCTTGCCTAGGAACAGTAGTATTATTCCAAATTTTGCCAGAAGGGGCGGAGGGAACAAGATTGTGAGCCGACATAGGAGTTTCACGTCTTTTATTAGTACATTATTATACAATTTACTAAAATTCGTGTGTTTTTCATACCCAGTAGGTCAATTATCCCAAATGACGCCCGTGTCTAACAACAAGGAAATAGTCTGTTCTTCAAAGTGATTGAACGGCTAAGAGACGTGACTTTTGTTTCACAGTGCGAAATCACAATAGTCTTCCAAACTATGAGAATTCAATAGGTCAACCCAAAGTTGAAATAGTACATCTATAACTATTGGTTGCAAGAAATTTAAATAATTAAAGATAGAACATGTTCTCGGACACTGAATCCATATCTAAAACTTCTGCCGAGCTCCTTCGTGACCAAGCGGTTAGCGACCCGGGTTCGATTCCCAGATGGAGCTCATGTGGTTTGGATTCCACGTTAATCAGTAGGTCCAGGTCTCATATAGCCTCGCTGCTGAACGGGATGTTAAACTCAAAACGAACTCAAATGAAAAAGTTCTCTCTTAGTACTTTTATTCTATGGCGATAAATGTTCAAATTGGAAATTATTATTCTATTCTTAGAACTATAATTTGATTCCCAGAAACCTCTCCTCATTACGTGTTAGTAGATAAATATTGAAACCGGAATTGTAGTGGATTTAATCACTTCCGGTGGACGGATCATCTCCATCAAACAATTGCATTTCTGACACTTGAACTTCTATAACCTGGCCCAAATATACAGTGATCCTTCAAATACTTCTTCCCTGCGGGATCGCATGTGGTTCGGATTCCACGTTAATCAGTCGTTCCACGTCTTACATAGCTTCGCAGCTGAAAGGGACGTTAAATTCAAAATGCACTCTATCTCAACCCATCAACTAGTTCAAACCTTTTGTCTCCCGGAGAAGTAAAATAACTGATAGGCACAGGACACAGGTTAAATATTTGTATAAAAGTGTTTTGGTAATCCAAACTCTTTAAACTTAGAAGATCAGTCATTTGCCTGTAGACATCATAGGGAAACTGCTTGGATGTTTTCCTTGATTTCGAATGTTAGATGTGACATTATACTCGCAACATCTGTTGAATAACATTCACAATTTGCTGAGAGTTTGAATCATAGTTGTACAAGTTTAGTCGCTGAGATGGCAGCAGAACTAACAATATAAATGTACAGGAAAACAAATTACTTATTAGTTATTATAATATTATAATATTAAAAGAATAATCAGTGTTTATTTGATTTGTACAACTGCATGGTTTAGAGAGAAAAATACAAACAACTCTGGACTATTGCTAACAATTTACCTGTGTTCCTGCTGACAGTTATTTTACATATCATTAACCTAAGGAAAATCAACTAACATTAAGTACATACTTTCCGATCAGCTTGACGTACCAAGCGTCATAAGCTGTCTTTTGTGTAAAGCCTAGCCCAGCTGGGAAGTGTTAACGTGCCTTCGAGGACATTGTGTAGCACACGCACAATCGAGACAAGCACGCATACGCTCTCATTGGAATTGACAGCGCTTTTCAGTGCTGGAGGGTGAAACTATCATCATCATTCCATCTTGTATCATCAAATCGTTCATCACACATTTATAGGCACACATCTTCGTATTTACATTTGGGCATCAGCCCAGGGGCGGATTTTCGATGGCGGACCCACGGCTAGGAACAGGCAAAACGATGAAAGGCAAACATACAGGGTTACCTCAAGTTCTACCTGGACCCTCAGATAGCACCCCGAAGGGCAGGACTCGCAAGGATCCGATTCACACTTCTTCCAATATTAGCAAATCTCAGCAGCGGCGAGGTTCTCAAGCCTCAGTTGCCTCTGCAACTTCAGTCATCTCTTCTGATTCTGTCCGCAGCAGATCGCCACATCCATCAGAACATACAGACAGTTACGCAGAACGTCTTCAACAATCTCCACCTTCGAAAAAGCAACATCTTGCTTCTACTTCAGATCTTAACCAAGTTCCAATGGACATAACTACAAATCATTCTGACGGATCCACTCCACCTGTAGTTCATTCCATGTTGCTTACTAATTTCGACATAAAATTCAGCAATGCGAAGTTTGTTGCCATACAACTACGTAAGTATCTCCCTCGAGCAGCTATTTCAGAAATCGTTCATACGAGGAATGGCATCATCTTAAAAACTCCGGATCCAACTCTGCTCACTACAATAAAAAACAAAGTGCCTATTGATACTTTTGGTCCAAATGCGAAAATTCAGTCGCTCAATTCCTCTACACGTAAGCAGCTTCCACCTCCGAAACGATTACCATTGCTATCTGTCGTTATTCGGGGAGTTGACCTATCTTATACAGATGAAGAAGTCCAAGAGGAGCTCAAGCTCGAGGGTCACACCATTACGAAAGTCATACGCATTCGAAATGATAACGGGCCTACCTATATGGTCCGTGTGCTTACAAACCATCAAGACACCATTGATGAGTTACTAGCATCAGGTGCATACATTTACAACCACAAGCACAGAGTAGAACCATCACGAACACCAGTACCTATGCCAGTCCGCTGTGAACGTTGCCAGGTCTACAATTCCCATCATACGTCCGATTGTAAAAGTTCAAGTAAATGTGGCTACTGGGCTGGTCCACATGACACCCGGACTTGTAACAACTTGCAATTGCCGCCAAAATGCGCCACTTGTAACGAACAACATCCGGCCTACAGCTACAAGTGTAAGGCAAAGCCGGACCCTATTCAGGATCATCCTGAGCTCGTTGTTCCATTGCGACCGCCGGCATCAGCTCAAACCAATCCACATCCGATTGACGCTCCAGTATCATTAGACCAGCTATTGACGTTTCTAACACTAGCTTTGCAAAATATACATCCCTTCATTAGGCCTCATATCTTACAACAGCAAGAACCACTTTTCATATTAATTTTACTGCAACCTATTCCGGCAATACTGTTCATTTTCATAAATCCCATGCTAGTTCACTCGTTTAACGTCATGGCTCTAACTTTTCTCTTTCTGAACATCCGATCACTACCAAAACACAAAGTTTTATTCGAACAGCTTCTTCTTGAGGAACGTGTTACATGTTTCTTACTCAATGAAACCTTTCTAACAAACTCTCGTACTTGCCGTTTACCACGCTATACCCTGTTACATTCTGCAAATCCGGTACCTGCACTTCGAGCCAATGGGGGAGTAGCTATAGGAATTTCCCCTCACATTCCTTATCGCCAGCATCAGTATACGGCAACAGCTCTTCCCGAACATCTCCTTGGCACAGTTTATTTCAAAAATATCGTCATCACCTTAGCAACTGTATATATCAGACCAAATCATCCTTTGCCTCAGCAGTTCGTTCAATATATTTCCAATACTTTCAATAGATACATCATTATGGCCGATTTCAATATGCACAGCCGCAGCAATGGTGACCGGACAAATTTCATTAACTTCATAACGACCCACACTACAGGGATAATTCTAGATCTTCCACAAGCTACACGCCCAATCCCAAAAATCAAACCTGACATAGTCATTGCCTCCTCAAATCTTGTTTCACATTGCACTATAGAAATTCTTGATCTTCTTGGTAGTGATCATGCACCCATCAAGCTTGTCTACAAGCCATACTCAGCCACACTACGTTCTTCTTTACCAGTTCGAGTCAGCTTGCGCTACGATAAAGCTAAATGGGATCAATATCGTTCGCATATTTCAGATCTTACCAGTGATCTAACAGAACCCGCCACAAGTGACGAATTATACCAGACTGTCGATCGCATTACATCCGCAATTCAGGAAGCCAGCAACTTGTATATTCCAACAGCACAATCCGTTCCATATCAGCCTAAACTTCCGCCACAATATCTCTCCATGATCAAACGTTCCCGTCAGATCTATCGAGACTATCTCCACACTCGCAACCCAGAAGCACTCCGACATCACAAACAACTACAACGTACAGTGCACAATTACATCAAAGCTTATAAGCTCCGGTGCTGGGTGAAGACATGCAACACTCTGTCTGAAACATCGCATCCTACTAAATTCTGGGCTCGCTTCAATGCACTGTGTGGCAAATTCTCTACTACACCCTATCCCATTTTATTGGGTGACACACCTGTTAGTACCGATAGCGATAAGGCGAATGCTTTTGCAGATCACCTCCAAGAAATTTTCACACCGCCAATTGAAAAAGCACCTCATCCCGCAGACAGACTCAATATTTCATCACCACAACTGCAACCACATACTACTCATGTTTTACCCCCTAATATTGCTGTGTCCGCCCAAATCACCACTCACGAAATATCTCAAGTTGTCCATAATAAAAGAAATACTGCACCTGGCCTAGATAACGTGACGTATCGACAAATCAAGGAATGTCCTTTTTCACTATTACTTCTTCTTGCGAATATCTATACATTCATATTGCGCACTGGCTTCTTTCCTTTAGCTTGGAAAACATCTAAGGCGCTAATGTTTCCTAAACCACATAAACCTCCCCAGAATGTTGCATCCTATAGGCCTATTCAACTCACTTCCACATTCAGTAAGATCCTGGAACGTATCCTGGTTAAACGACTACACATCTTCATCTCAGATCACGGCCTACTTCCAATCACACAAGCTGGTTTTCGACCAGCTTTCTCTATCAATGATCAACTACTTCGTCTCACAACCCTCATTACTCAGCACTATAATTCAGCCAATCCTTCCTGCTTAGTATTGTTTGATTTGGAGAAAGCATTCGATAAAGTCTGGCACCATGGGCTCATATACAAACTTCTGCAATTTCAGCTTCCTATCTCCTACATTCGTCTTATTTACCATTTCATCACAAATCGTATCACCTATATCTCAGTACGAGGCAGTTTGTCACATCCTATCTTTCTGTTCTCTGGAGTACCACAAGGGTCAGCCCTGTCTCCTTTACTATACCTACTGTATGTAGCTGATATGCCCCGACTGCCAGATAAGGCCCATCTTTTCCAATATGCGGATGACACGGCGCTTCTCGCACTTGGAACAACTATCCAGCAACTTAACATTCTCTTACAAACAGCTATCGATCGCTTTTACACCTGGTGCGTTCAGTGGCGGCTTACTATTAACGCAGCCAAAACACAAGCCATCGTATTCTTACCACCTAGAAGAACTTCCAAAGTCCGCCGAAATCCACGCAATCTCTCACTGAATGTTGATGGGGTGCCTATTCAAATCAGTAACACTGTCACATATCTGGGAATTACTTATGATCACCACCTTACTTGGTCGCAACACCTGAAAACCATTACCACTAAAGCTTATAATCGACTCAACCTCCTGAAACGATTGACTGGTACCACCTGGGGCCTTAAAGCACACACCATCCTAAATACCTACAAGGTTTTCTTACGACCTGTCCTTACATACGGGTTTACTGCTTGGATAGCTGCCCCAACTAAGTTCTACAATAAACTTTTAATTCTAGAACGCCATGCTTTCCGTACAGCGTTCCGCATTAAGCTGCCTAGTCTTACACAGGATCTATACCGTAAAATCACTTTTCCGACTTTACAATATTACCTTGAAAAGCTGCGGCTAACATTCATGACCAAACGCTTCGAAACACGACATCCTTTACTACAGGATACAATGCGATATTTAGCACTTCACTCAACACCTCACCGTTATTATCATCCTCCACTTTCGCTTCTCTTCACGCTATATCACTACACTCTACCACCGTTAGATCCCGCCTTACTTATCATCACAGATTACGTCATTCATGAACATCTTCCTCTCATTCATCCATCATTTCCAGCACAGTGATTATCATTATTTACTAACATGGGCCTCATTCGTCTTCATCATTGCCTAGAGCAGCCCCTACGCTGAAGATAACCTCATTTGTCTAATTAACATCATCCATGTGTTGTCCTGTGAATGCACCTCACCACATCTCTCACGCTCATAGCTATACTTGTACAAATCATGAATGCTATACCTAAGCACTGCTATCATTGTGTTATAATTTATTTGTTTAAAATATACCGTATTATTTTCTCCTTTGTGTTTATACCTGCACCTAATGTTAAGGATTAATAATCCTTAAGTCTCCACGTTCAAAATTATTTATTTATGTAAATGTTGATGCTAATAAAGATTAAAAAAACTTAGCCCATCCAACATACTCATTCCATTGTTAACCGCCAATCTCGTTCCTAAAATAGGGCGTAACCCTCTGAAAGGCAGCTAGTCCTTCAGGCTAGCCTGTAATTAAATAAAATAAACATTAAGTATGGTTTCTTTGTATGGTTCTTCGTACTGTGTCTTATAGTTTTCGGCAGTGTTGCCATACTTGGTACAATTGTACCAGATTCAGCTCTTTTTGTCATTCACCGGCCCGTTGGTACCACGCTGGCATTTTCAGCCCATTTTGTGAAAAAGTTGGTACAATTCTACCCAATTCAGCAGCATTTAACAAATATTGTCACGTTTTCAAAAGATCAGGTTACTCATACTGTGTTGAACTCTTAAGAGTTAAGTTGAGTTGATTTTAGTTTAGCGTCCCTTTTAGCAGCGAGGCTATATGAGACGTGGACCTACTGATTAACGTGGAATCCGAACCACATGAGCTCCCGCCGGGAATTGAACTCTTAAGAAATGCTGGTGAACATTCATTCTGAGACGTTGCACCGCATAACGCTACAAACTTCGTGTGGAAAATTCGTAATTCGAACTATACCGGAAAACAAATGACACTAGATGGCCGTATCCGCGCCGCGCAGGAAGGTGACGAGAAAGAAGCAGAGTGGTGGAAATTTTAGCTTGATTTTTTTTTTAAATTGCACACACGTTGAATCAAGTGTTGCGTATTCTGAAGAAGACCAGCGGGTGCTGAAGTAAGTCTATAATTGATGTGTCGTTGAAAAGATTCTACATCAAAACAATAATAGCACCAGTGCCGTACCGTGGAAAATCAGCGCCTGGGCGAGGATATACGACGGCTCCCTAGTACATATGACTGAGGTCGATAGACTATGGTTGGCGCGAAACGTAATAAAATTTTTAAAAGAATAAACTCTGTTTTTCCTTGTTTTTGAGCACTTTTTCTTACTTTTTCCTGCAATATATATATATATATATATATATATATATATATATATATATATATATATATATGTGTGTGTGTGTGTGTGTGTTTCTTTTTCTTCCTTCCAAATTTTGCGCCCCCTAACTTCGGCGCCCGGGACCGTCCCACCCCCCAACGGCATGGTATAACACAAAAAAATGCATTTACGTAGTTGCCGGCTTACCGGCCTAAGTTGTTTACTAGTGACACCATATTGACAAATATAAAAATTTCCGAACATTTCTGCATTTTAGAGATCTATATCGACGCGTTGTAACAAACTTTATGTATAGGCCTAAAGGTGATCATACGTGGGAAAAAATATTTTACTTTTTGACAAAAATGAATTCAGCCCTTTTTGTTTCAATTCGGTATTATTTGTCAGCCCACTCCAGAGCTAGGACTGTGGCAACACTAGTTTTCAGTATGTATTCGAATAAATTGTTAGCAGTAAATTGGAAATGTTTGTGTCTTAAATATCTAACATAAATCACAATAAAAGTTGATCATTCTTTCAATATTAAAAGATTATAATAATTAATAAGTAACTTGCGTTTTATTATCCGGACATCCGGGACTACAGCAAATTTTGCAAGCAAAAAGAAAATTAATATCAAGAAACATAATATTACATTCAGCAACGTTTCAAGACAGCACTACTACAGTGCATCCACTTCAAGATCTGAACCTACAATATCACACACTAGGCTATCACAGCTTCAACAGCGAAGGCGTCACCTGAGGATAATACATCATCCAAGCTAATTAAACAACTTCTGAAGGATTGTAACCTGACCAACATAGTGCACACGCTAAGCACCTACGTGTCAAAGCTAAAAGCCGCCCCAGGCCTATCAGCAAAATCACCGTCCTCACGGATTTCTTCTCTGAACTATTACCGTAGAGCAGTGATCGAAGTGGGAAAAAAGGCAGAGGCGGTGTGTTTTATTATGATTTTGACTCAACATACCGGCTATTTAGATACTGTCTTGATTACTGAAAAAACAGAGACTGTATGTTCTCATTAGTGAAAAACCAGAGACGGTCTGGCATACCACCGCATACCGTCTCACTTCGATCACTGCCGTACAGTCAAGATAAGTCTAATGATAATAGGTTTCACCATTTCAGAGCTTCATTGCTTGGTGTTGGAAGCATTTTCTTGTTCGGTTTGTATTGTTCCGTATTGTTGCATTTTTGTAATTTTGTATTGCAAACAGGGAAAACCAATAAATTAAGTAACATTACCAATTAAGGTTTATGTGCATAAAATTTTTCTTTTTCTGCACTGAGAAAAAAATTGTAGGTGGCGTACTTAAAAAGATAGTTTACATGAATAATTCCTGTAGTTTTTGGACTTAACGTACAGCAGACGTATAACTGAAATTGCATGTTTTATAATACTTTCTGTATAAGTATTCCATCTGTACGTACTTTCCGTATGAAACAATGTAGGCGGTCAGGATTTCACATACAAATGGACGTATATAAGATATAGCTGACAAAGGTAACATAAGTATATGCATGCGATATACGGAAAACTGTTAGATGTCTAGACATCCTGCAACGGCATGATGTAACATCCAAGGGCAGTGCCAATGTAGCATACGGATAACGTATGTTCCGTACTGATTTCTGTAATAAGCAAGAGGATTCCGTATATTTGTACAATATACCGCTGTCCGGAGAACTGATTTTCCTCAGTGTGCATAGGATGCTAAGACACCTGAGCTGGTCCTTTGCAGGATTATAGAATACTTGAGAGATGAATCTGGAGCATAACGTGGAATCCGAACTACATGAGCACACCGAGAATTGAACCCGCGCCGAAGACATGTACCCTAACATTATATTGATGAGGGAGCTTCTACTTATTTGTTTGTTTCAGCAATATATGAGTAATATGAATATCCAGACACACTTTCGCACGGTAAGAGTAAAAGTTGATGAATACTTTGTTTTACTCTCATGTGCGAGGTTTTGCGTGACATATTTTGTGCATTATCGGCAAACTTCTAGCGGGCTGAGCGATTGAAAATATCGGCATGGTGGGAGTTCCACTTGCGCTCACCATTTTCTCTCTCTTTTGTAAAATATCAAGAAAAGCAAAACATAATTAATTACCAAGTATTTTAAACAAAAAGTCTAAATATCAAGTGTCATGTTAAATTCAAACGATTAAGAGATATGGAGATAATTTTATAATAATAGCAAGTCCCATTCAACCCCTTCCAAGTATAATTTCTAATAATGAGATGCTCATATCTTGGAATGAATTAAGTATATAGACATGATATTTGGAATTCCGACTTTTCCAACAACTTAAAATAGAAATATTTGTTTCAATGCTTTTTATACATTTGGAAAGTAACTAATTCAACCTTTCTACTTCTCTTCGTAAGTCAAATATTAAAAATTAATCCATTCAAACACTTGTTACATTATTTTCAAAGAAAAACCTAAATACTGAGTTACATGCCCTTAATTTAGGGGATTCCAAAGGTAGAAATATTAATATAACAATATCAAGTCCACACTCCGTTATTTTACCCACCTCTTTACGTTCTTTCTAGATCAAATGACAAAACAACTGAGTTCAAACAGTAGGCTTTCAAGTTACACTGATTCTATGCTGAAACCAGAAGTCGAAGCTCCACGGTTTCCGTTAGTAAAAGTAAATAAAGCGAGAGATATAAGAGAACCTTAGGACACTAAAGCATTATCACAAAATCATTTCTATCTCTTACAGTTTTTGCTTTATGAAGATTATTGTACCCGATTTCAATAGAGTGGGGCTGCTTCGGCTCAGTGGTTGAGCGTGCACCTGGGGTCACTGGTTTGACCCCAGCTCGCCCCAAGTGAACTTTGTGGTGGGAAGCCGAGGCTTCTCTGGATGGAAGAAAACAATACCGTCGTGGAGGTTACAACTTCGAAATTCGTGGGAAGCTTCTCTCAGTTTTTTTCAAGTTGCGTTTTCCGGGTTCTACCTTCTTGTTGCATGTCTCCAAATATAGTCAAAGACGTCCACCTAAACGCTCCCACGTCTTACATATCAAACTGACGTCAGACTTGATGTCTACAGTGCAGATTGTCCTCTTCCGTGGCGATGTCCTCAAGATCCTAACTAATCAAAATCAAACCCAGCTAAAAATCGATGCTCTGGCAGAAAACAAGAAACTTCTTACTTTTGAAGAAAACACGGGAGATACATACCTAAGTAAAATGTTGTCTTCCTCGTTGCTGCTCACGGAAGCAATCGTCTTCAGACAGAATTCAGCATTTTTTCATGTTTGTCAATGAACGGCAAAATAAAGCATAAGCGAAAATTAAAAGGGAAAAGGTAAGGGACTTGTAGGACGTTTGCTTCATGTACCGAGTTTAATGACAGAAAAAAGAAAATTATACAAAAATGCTCTAAGAGCCTTGATACTACATTGATGTAATTTAAAAAAAAATAGAGTTTTCCTTCGGTGTGGGTCCAACGGGAGTCGAACCCAAGGTCGGATCCTCAACACTAGTATGGAACTCTTTGAGTTTGGTTGGTCCGTATTGTTCTCTTTAATGGGGAAAGATTGGCAAAATGAAACTTTCGGATGCTTTTGACAATTTTTATTCTATGATGAGGCTCTATAAATTATATAGCTGAAGGGTTAAATATAGATGTTTATTCTCGTTCATGTGACATGTGTACATAGATACCCCATTCTAAATTTAGAGGAGAAGTAGGTAGGACCAATCCTTAAAATTAAGAATTTTTATAAAAACATAATAGGGCTATGGTAAATGCTCTATACGTAAAAAATTGTCAATATATATATTTGTGTAAATTTAAGTGGTTCTGCTTGTTTTCTGGTGTAAGTAAAAAATGTAAGTTATTCAAACTGGTATATGTTCACCACGTGGTCTATTATTGGTATAAGTTATATTTTTTGATGTTTTAGAAAAGAAATATCTAAAAATCTAAAAATCATATCACGCATAGAAGGATATATAAAGGCTGCTATTTATTTTACAACGCTATTTGACACTTATTGGCCAATCTCGATTTATTGTAAGTTTGTTGTTAGGAAGCTGCGAATATTTAGGAACTTCAAGTAGGATACATAGACAAAAAAATTGGTAAAACAAGACCTAGAAATGTGCATACAAAATAAACAAAATATACATTACAGATATTAAACATTCTCAAAAACTATATGAACATTTGCGTGTAGTTACTGAGAAAGGAAGGGAGTCCAATGAATTCATGTCTGAATGGAAGGATTATATATTACATCATAGCAGCAATGAGTTGATAGTGGCTGCTTTAGACAATTTCGATCTTTACAAAATAAAATGCTAAAAAGTAACGTAGTTTTGCGGAAAGTTCACTCATACTTACGTCGCAATACCTTTAGTCTGATT
This sequence comes from Thermobia domestica, assembly GCF_964235325.1. Lineage (NCBI taxonomy): Eukaryota > Metazoa > Arthropoda > Insecta > Zygentoma > Lepismatidae > Thermobia > Thermobia domestica. Next base: position 51,543,307 of record NC_137467.1, read on the forward strand.
TTAGGAGTTAGGACACGTTGCACATTTACTAGCATCAACTACACTAGTTAACAAATTTAAACTTTTTGTTTGTTACATGAGAAAAATCACCTGATCTTAAAGGAACTTTTCGCGCTGAATTCGAATATGCACTCGGTTTCTCTCCATCACGTACAGTTTTCCCGTAACAGAGGGATTTTCGGGAAATTCCCTCAAAAATTTCCCTTTTTCAGATATTTTATTCCCCTAGCTCCTGTCCCCTTACATATAGTAACATAGAAATTATACCTAAGTATACCTTGATTTATATTTAATAAACCCTAAAAGTTTCGTAAAAATCGCTTTGTTCTTTCTAGAGAAATAAATATATTTGTATGTATACTGTGTGCACTGTTTATTGCACCTGATAGTAATGCTTTCAGATCTCCTGAGTTGGGGTAAAAACGATTTGCTTTATTACTACAAACACAGACATAAAAATGAATATTTACAATAGTCAACAACACACTTGTATAGCTCTCTGTAAATTAGAAACGTGTATAAAAATAGAATGTACTTCCAACGTATATTTTTTTTTAAACGTACAGTTTATCCTCCTGACGCCCAGAGCAAATCACCTACATGAAGGAGTAGGAATTTTTTGTTCAGTTTTTAATGGATTAATGTTTGGGGCCCCAAGATTAATAATTTGTGAACTTTAAGGGATTATGGTTGTGCGCATGCGCAGAATCGACTGTAGAGCCACCTCTACACTGGGTATTTTGGGTATAATAATAAAAATAGGAACTTTTTATGGATCTTTAGTATTATGAAAACTTTTTAATGCTAGACAAATACATTTGGTCTGCTACTTGCATACATGTGTTTTAACAATATCCGTAGTGATTTACATGTGCAATATAACTGTCATCGTGAACAATATACGAATATTTTTGAAAAAAAAAATGTGAATAAACCTTCGGTTGTTAAATGTTAACTTAGTCCTCACTGAACTCCTAACTGAAATGATAACTGCTTAGTTTCCGTACATAACTAAAATGTGTGCACACTGAGCCTTCGATGAAATGTGTGTTCACATTTTAGTGTGAAATCTGAGAAAGCAATTACGTTCTGGTTGAACACACAAAAAAAACTTTGCACCGGATACATCGCACTCTGGAGAATTGCTTACATCCAGGATTTCTGCACCTTGGATAGTTTTTAATCTTCAGCGCTTCTGGCAAGTGCAGTGCACCTGCATATCTGGATGCTGCACAGGGGAGCGGTGTTCTTTGTCGCCTGTGGCTTGCTGGATTTTCATCGTCGGAATCGTTGTACTCACGTTGGTCCTGGACTGCAAAAATAAGCTCCTCAGCCAGAGACATTTTGAATTCGTGAAACTTTAGGATATTTTTAGATGGAAGGTTCTTCAGTTTACATTCCCTTTTGTATCCAAACCATGCATTTACGGCTGCCAGGTCGAAGAAATGCAAAATTGTGCGAAGTGTCCATTTCTTGGTTCTGCCTTGTATCCTGTAAAACGACATCATTCGATCGCAGAGATCCACTCTGCCCATACATCTATTGTATTCTGACACAGCTGCTGGCATAGGAATATCTACTTTCTGTTGATGTTTCTTGCTCCATCGCTTGCAAACTTTAACGGGATCTTTCCCGACATGTGTTGATGCCATAATGACAGACCTATTATCCATCCACTTCACTACTACTGCCTGTCCATCGGATCTGACGACTTCGTCAGAACTTCCTCTCCCGGTTTTCAACAAATCCTTGTCGTTCATAATTTTGGTTTTAACTGAGTTTGGAAGTCTTCCTGCCATAATAGTACCAGTACCGTACACATGCATTTCCAAAAGTCTCTCAAGTAGTGGAATTGATGTAAAGAATCTGTCGAAATAAACTTGAGTACCGGTCTGTAGATTAGAGCACAACGTAGTTACTGTAGCACCACCAACACCTAGCTCTCTTTCCATGCCTGGGAACGTTCCTTTACCTTGATACATAATAAAATCCAGCACTTCTCCTTGAGGACTGGCAAGAATGAATACCTTCAAACCGACTGGATTGGGTTTCCCTCGTACGTATTGTCTCATGATCACACGTCCACTAAAAGGAATAATCTGTTCATCAACGCAAACGGAAGCTGGTCGCGGGATTTCAGCGCATCCCTTCCGAGCACGTTCAATAAGTGGTCGCACTTTCCAAAATCTATCCTTTTCTCTTTCAGATTCAGGTATTTCATCATCAAACACTACTTTTATTTTTGTTCGAAGGTCCTGGTAACGATTACGACTCATGGTAGAGGCAATGATTGGAACTCTGGTGGAATTTGCCCAGTACATCCTCATACTTGGGTACTGAAAAGAAATGAAACAAGTTTGTGAGCAGCCGCGTCGAAACAAAATGAGTTCAGTAGTGTCTGGAAAGAGTATGATAAATCCAAAGTTACACTTTGAAAAAGCTAGGACATTGTATGTGGCAGAAAGTACCAAGGATCTACTTCAAGGTGAGTTCGTGCTATGTTCAAAAATCCACGCAAACAGGATTCGATATGATACATCAGATTCTTGGGTCACATTGAGATCCACAATGTGAAACACTTACTTTACAACTTTAAATTTTATAGTTATCATACTCTAACCAGAAGTCACAGAGTTTAAAAAATAGAGATTTAAAAATTGAAACTCTATTACAGACTTTATTATTTTATGGTGAATGTGATTTTTGTTCTTATTTGCATTCATCGAAATGATAACTTGAATAAAATAATTATGAAACACTATAGTAATGTAAGCAATTGAAAGAAGGATTTTAAATTATGTAAAATTCAAAAAGGACACATCAAGATCAGAAAATGGAAGGTCTTGCATATGTTCAAGGATGCAAAGGCAAAGCATTGATTCTGTCTTTATGTGTGTAATATGGAGTTCCTGAACGTTTTATGCCCATCTGGTGAAAAATTTGTGTTGCTGAATTACAAGAAAAAATAAATAAATAATATTTTGCCTACCTTCAAACAAGACATAACCATAGATATGCCCATAAATTGCTTCATCTCATTTGTCGATGTATTAATTTTCTTTCTACCTTTGCTTAATTCGGTTTGCTCAGTTGTTTGTGCCATTTTGGCAAAGACCTCATCATCAATAAAGCGAAGAAAGTAGGAAATAGGTTCTCCTACCTTACATGGTACTTGCATAGTATCATCGGCCGCACTTGAATCACGACGAAACCTGAAACGAAAATAGAATAAAAATTGCAAAATCAGAGGAGAGAGCAGATTGAATGTTCAAAGAAGGAAACAATACATCAGAGAAAAACTAATCTAACTCAAATGAATTTCCGAATGGTACTTTGTGCAAAGTTAGGTATTTTTCCTCTGTTCTTTCCTTGTCTTACCTATCAATCGGAAGAGCCCCAGAACTAGCTACCAAAATCTGACCTGCTTTCTTAACCCAACAATTAAAAGGAATATAAAAATGAATGAAAAAAAAGTCAAGTTTGTGTACGTAAACGTTGAAACTTCGTACGAATGAATTGGACTTGAGAAGAGACGATGAAGTGTACATAGTATTATAGGCGAAGATAGGGAAATTCAAAAACATATATTCACTTTAGAAAAGAAAATATGCCGCTTTATCTCCTCCTTTCTCAGGTTAGGTCAGCTTAGATTAGTAGGTGAGTAGGTGAGTTCATGATACTGTTTTAAATTAAAAGTATAATGAAAAAGCACAAAATGTAGGATAAGGAGGGACAAGTATATCAAATTACTCCTTTCTTATCCAGAACAGGGGACGCTGAGTATTAGATTCATCATGTATCGAATCATTAGTGACGTCATCGTCCGCCTCCTCGGTATCATCACTTTCATACTCCGTTACATCTTGTTCACCAAGATCAGATGGAGAAAATTCGTCTCCAGAATCTTCGGAAAGGTCTGCGTCTGAATCTTCTAGAAAACGAAGGAGTTCATCAGCTGACAGAGGCTTTTGATTTCGAGCTGAAAAGGAAAGAAATATTGCTGTAATATCGTAAACATTTACTAGTTCCACACAATAAACCTCAGCAGGTAGATACCTGTTTTTTTCGGATACATTTTTTTTTTACGGAAACCTGTACAACAGTTCTGAACTGACAATATATTTAGTAATAACTTTGTATTTGCGTTTAATTATAATATTTTCTGCAAAAATGAAAGATTTTGAGCGAGCTGTGGATTCCCAGAACTAATTTAAACGTCCCCCTGCAAACAGTGTTAAATCTAACAATGTAAAACAAAAAAAGTCTGAAAAATATTTAACAATGTTCAACATAAAAAATAATACGTAATTTCATCCTTCCACCAAAATCTATTCATGAAAACCCAATGTAGAGAACCCTTTACAACAGCAAAAAAACCGCCCTGCACACTACAAAACACAAAATTCTTCAAAAACAATATAATATACAGATTTTAGATTATCTAATAGAGATACAGTAGAGGATTCAATGCAATATGTTATTTTCTAACTACTGAAATAAATAAATTACCTGCGCGCTGCGTATCGCGGCCCCCACTGCTGCACGACGCCATCTCAACTGCTGTCCAACTGCACAACATACGGCGCTTCTGTTCGTGTCCGTTTGCCGAAATAAACTTTGAAGTGTAGAGATAATCACACAAAAGGTTTCAACTCAGCAAAGCTCGAGGGATCCGCAGGAACAAACGGGCAAATGACGTCATTTTTTGTAGAGCCCGCTCTACGCGGGGCGTCAGGAGGATTTAATACATACACCCTCCATTCCAAAAGAAACCGAACTTTTGAAAACAAATAGTACCACTAGTGCCATCTGTTGTAATATTTTACCGGTAGATGGCGTAGTCCCTCATTGACAACTGGTATAAATGTCATGACATTTGGATGCACGGCAACAAAGTTATTGCGTTTCAACTGTCAGTGTGTTGTGTACATCGGTCGGAAAATGAGTTTCAAACAACTAGCTGCTATTGAGCTTTGTGTTAAACTGGGTAAAACTTTTAGTGAAACGCACCAAATGCTACAAGATGCATATGGTGATGAGTGTCTATCCCGTACGCAAGTTTACGAGTGGTTCAGACGATTCAAATCGGATAGAGAGACGCTGGATGATGACGAAAGATCAGTCCGTCCCAGAACCGGATTATCGGAAGAAAACATAGAAAAAGTGCGTGAATTCATCAAACATAACAAAAAATCGTCGGCGAAAGTTATTGAAATGGAATTAGGCATTCCTCAAACATACAGCGATATATCCCTATTATAATTAATCTGTACATCCCTATTATAATTAATCTGTACCTATATTATCAACATTGATCAGAGGCGCAATAATTAAGCATATAGCTTATATATAATTAAAAGAAAGAACGCTGTTATTGACAGGACATGTTGTCATGAGTGAGATTATTAGTTTGTTATTGATAGAACATGTTGTTATTGTCGAGATTATTAGTTGCTATGGGAAAGCTCTTTACGGAGATATACACACGAAATTAGAGGATACGTATACGAAAGATATGGTTGCTGTTGATATTTAATGTACGTATAAAAACAGAAGAATAAATCGACGATATCTGGACGCAATTCATGTTTATGGTTAGTAATTAGTAGCTGATATGTTTATTGTAATAACATGATAATTTAAAGATACGTAAAACGAATCAGGGCTAAAGCGAAGTATTTATATATATATATTTCGTTTTATCTGGTGCCGAAACCCGGGACTATACTATACTATTTAGTTCCGAAGAATAGTAAGAACTGAGTTTATGTGCATACGTATATATGCCTTTTTATGAGTTTCACTACTTTGAGAAGTGGGAAGAGAATACAAAGAATTGCTAATATGCAGAATTCCGAGATTGAAGAAGTACCCAGCATTTCAAATGAAACCATACCTGGAAATGCCGTAACTCTGTCTGAACATTCCTATTCTAACCTTATTGATATGTTTAGTCAACTACTTGATACTAAATTTGATCAACAACAAACTAAATTGGATCAACAACAAAAATTGAATGATGAAAAGTTAGAACAGATGCAGAAATTGAACGATCAAAAGCTGAAATCAAACGATGAAAAGCTAGAACAGATACTAGCGCAGCATAAATCTCTTTCAGATAAAGTACAAGGTGTGCAAGAAAATTTTGATCGCTTGCAATACAATTTGAAAGAAAATTTGCAAGTATTAGCTGATGAAGTTACCAACAAAATTACAAATGATATGACGCGAGAAGTTGATACTAGGTTTCAACAATTTAGTAACAAATGGCAAGATAGACAGGATCAACTAGCTCTAGAAACAGAGTCGATAAAGAAAGCCGTTGAAGCCGTGGAATCGACGACAGCCCAACAAAAAAATCAGATAGTGAATATTACTGCCCAGGTTAATTCACATAGCATACTGATATCCAACTTACAAGAGGGAATCAGATCGTTACAAGAGAGGGAATGTGACTACAATGATCCTATGTATAAAGAGGCTTTGAGTACTCCCAATCAACAGGAAACAATGCATCATCAACAGGAAACATTGCATAACTGCCCGAGAACTCCATTAATAGAAACTGACGGGATATCTTCTTCTAAGAGTTCTACTGATGATGGTTTAGTTGTGGAAAACCACAGTAGGCGATTCCAAAGTCCAGATCGCAAAAGGAGAAAGGAGATAAATAAGTACAAAAGGGTTCCAGACCATTATCAACGCCAACAAAAACATAACTATAGCAAAATAAACGTTAAGGTCAGTGAAATTAAGGCCATGACTAAATTCAGCGGTAAGTGTGACGAAACCGCAAGCTCGTTCTTAGAAAAATTTGAAGCAGAGTGTGAAATTATGGGTGTAGATCAATCTAAATTTATGAAGTTGTTACCACATCTGTTACTTCCTCCTTGTTCCTTGTGGTTTAAGGCTATTCGCGACCATATAAAATCCTACGAAGAATTTAAACGGGCCTTGTTGGCTAATTACGAAAATGATTTCTTGTTAGCTAACCGTGATGCGATGGTGCGAACTCGACACTATTCACCTCGGGTCGATAAATCTCTTACGGATTTTACAATCAATGCATATAATGAACTTAAACTCGTCAATCCGTTTCAGCCCGAATCCAGAATAATCGCTTCCGTACGCATTTTATTGCCGTATAAATTACAACAGATTCTGTTGTCTGCTCAATGCGTAAACTTCAATCATCTGATAATTTTAGTTCAAAACTTCGAGAATCAATTCCCGAATCCTAATGGGAGTAATCGTAATCCATCGAATCCGATTGCCGTCAGAAACTTGAATATAACTAATGAAAATACCGAAAATCTTCGCAGCGATGAGAGGTCACGTGACAATACTGGCATTGGAATTAGTGAAAGATCTATTATACGTACTGGAACTGGAGCTAATGGAAGATTCAATTCTAGCGGTAGAAATGGAACGAATTATAATAATCCGAGGAACAGTTGGATGAACGGGAGAAACTTTCGTGGAAGACGCAATTACAGTAACAATGTCATGCATACCGGTGTAACTCAAAACAGATGCAATTGGAGATCCCGAGATGGCAGGAACTGTCGGAATAGGACCGAAGTAATAAATGAAACAGGAAATGGATCAAGAGAAAATAACCAAGATTGTGGTGTTCAATGTACTTTAATTGACTCGTTTATTAATCATAATTTAAACTAAAACCCGCTGTTAACTAAATTAAACTTGGATAACAATTCTTAATTTATTCTCTCAGATGTTATGAGTTGTGTTATGAATACTTCATTTGGACTTTATATTTGAGCAACATGTTATGATGTGATTAATTTATTTTATCTTTGTATTAACTTTGAGTGTTATGTTTACCTTTATTTTACTTTACATGTTCAAAAGAGATTTGATTATGTTAACTTGAAATCTATGACATTGATTTTAAATTGAAGCCTTTAAATGTAATTATTGCCTTCTGATCTTGTTGTTGTTTTGATAAGATGACGATCTTAATTATAAATAATGTTGTTTGTATATGGATGTTATCGCTCAATGTAAAAGAGGAACAACTAACTAGTAACTCTGCGTAAGTCATCAATTAGTTATAATTTTGAATAGACCCATAAATGATATTTGTAATGAATCGACGTTTTATGATACGTAATTAGTAATAAAAGAAAAATGTTGTTATAAATGAATTGATATATATATATGGAGCAAGAAGAGAAAAGAAAAATATTTATATTGATGTAATAATAATAATTAATACGAGGATTGATGTAATAATAATTAGTACGAGGGCTATTCAAAAAGTGAATGTTTTGAAAATATACAGGGTTCTTTCCTTCTCTGTAATACTGTTACGGAATTCCCGTTCTGGGCGACATCTACAGCGATATATCCCTATTATAATTAATCTGTACATCCCTATTATAATTAATCTGTACCTATATTATCAACATTGATCAGAGGCGCAATAATTAAGCATATAGCTTATATATAATTAAAAGAAAGAACGCTGTTATTGACAGGACATGTTGTCATGAGTGAGATTATTAGTTTGTTATTGATAGAACATGTTGTTATTGTCGAGATTATTAGTTGCTATGGGAAAGCTCTTTACGGAGATATACACACGAAATTAGAGGATACGTATACGAAAGATATGGTTGCTGTTGATATTTAATGTACGTATAAAAACAGAAGAATAAATCGACGATATCTGGACGCAATTCATGTTTATGGTTAGTAATTAGTAGCTGATATGTTTATTGTAATAACATGATAATTTAAAGATACATAAAACGAATCAGGGCTAAAGCGAAGTATTTATATATATATATTTCGTTTTAAACAACCGCATACCGCATTTGGACCGAAGTTTTGGGCCTTAAGAAGGTTAATTCGCGGTTTGTACCACACACTCACCGAAGACCAAAAAATTGATCGAATTGCGCATTGCAAAGACATCGTTAAAAGTGCTCGGCAGGATCGAAACTTCTTGAAATCGATTGTAACTGGTGAGGAAACGTGGTGTTTTGAATATGAGCTCGAAACAAAGCGTTAAAGTGCTGAATGGAGAGCGCCGGATGAAGGAACACCCAAAAAAAAAGTCGCTTGGTGAAGTCAAAAGTTAAGGTGATGCTGATTTGTTTTTACGATTCAAAAGGAATTATCCACAAAGAATTTGTTCAGCCCGGCCAGACAGTCACTGGAGAGTTTTACTTGGGCGTTATGAAGCGTTTGCTGGCAAGAATTCATCGTATTCGGCCCGACTATCGCGAAATCGACAGTTGGACTCTTTTGGACGATAATGCACCATCACATCGTTCGCGACTTGTAACTGAATTTTTGGTCAAAAATCACATTATTCGGTTGCATCATCCGAACTATTCACCAGATCTCGCTCTGTGCGATTTCTATCTGTTCCCGAAACTGCATTTGGCGATGAAAGGAAAGTGGCACGCATCGATTGATGCCATTGAGAAGGCGACGACCGCCGTCCTAAAGACCATTCCAATAAAGGACATGGAGAAGTCGTTTGACAACTTGTTGGAGCGTGCAAATATTTGTATCGATGCAGAAGGGGAATACATTGATTAATAAAAATGATTTGTTCCAAAATGTACATTGCTTTTTAGTTTTTTTTAAAACGTTCGGTTTCTTTTGGAATGGAGGGTGTATATATACAATTCTCCAAGTTTTTTCGTTTTGTTCATGAAATGGTTATCAATATTTGTTATCAAATGTAACAGAATGCAAAAGAAAGAAAGAATGGAATACAGACTCATTGTTGACAACAATGAACTAATGCAGTCTGAATTTTCCACTACGGTATCGTTTCCCCCCTCCCCCGCGCATTTCTTTCTTTCTTGTGTTCTTGACACCTGGTGAGGGAGTTTTGTACATTTTTATATTGACGTGTGGTTTAACACTACTTCACTTTCAAAGTTGTCTTTGCTGCTAAGAGTGCTTTCATGTTTGATCTTAACGGCATTATACCCAACTAAGACCAGAAGTTTAGTTTGTGATCAGTACAATGGCGTCAAGAGGACGGCGTTCGTGTGTTAACTCACCAAATAGTTTTTGTTATGTGTGTGGCCAGTTTGTAGTTAAAGGACAGTGTAGATCCATTACGCCATCGGTGAAACTAGCATATTATATATATTTCGGATGTCGTGTGGGAGATCAGGACAAAACTTGGGCACCCAACATAATTTATGTTTCGTGCTACGTCACTTTACTTGCACTCTACTCCAAAGGGAAACGGAGGTTCATGAAATTTGCTGTACCAATGGTGTGGAGAGAACCCACCAACCATCTGGATGATTGTTATTTTTGTCTCACAGTAGTTAAGGCACATTCTAGAAAAAGCAAATACACAATAAGTTATCCCAACGTTAAATCCGCAATTAGACCTATTCCGCACGGGGATGAACTTCCACTTCCCGAGCCCCCTACCAACTGGGAAGAGATATGGCCAAAAGACTCTGATGATGATCATGACCTTGATGAACCATCGACATCAACATGTACATCCAAGGATCCAACGTTCATCCCTGACTGTGTTCGCGAGCCACATTTCATCCGGCAATGTGAACTTAATGACCTAGTCCGTGATTTGCACCTGACAAAACAAGAGGCGGAACTTCTGGGATCAAGGCTTCAGCAGTGGAACTTATTGGATGCAGAAACGAACATATCAGTGTACAGGAAAAGGCATGTTCAATTTTCAAGCTATTTCTCAATGCAAGATAATGTGTGCGTATGTACGGATATAAATGGGTTGATGGCGGAGCTAGGAATTCCTTACGTTCCAGAAGAATGGAGGTTATTTATCGACGCGTCAAAGGTCAGCCTTAAAGCTGTCCTTTTACATAATGGAAATAAAAAAACCTTCTATACCACTTGCGCACTCAGTGAAGATTAAGGAATCCTATGACACCATGTAAACTTTGCTAAATCTTATAAATTACAAGGACCATTGTTGGCAAATATGTTGTGATCTCAAGGTAGTTGGTATTTTATTAGGACTGCAGTGCGGTCACACGAAGTACCAATGTTTTTTATGTTTATGGGATAGCCGAGCTGATGACAAACATTATGAAGTGAAGGAATGGGAACCTAGAGTGAATTACGTACCTGGAGAATGCAACGTCAAATACGCTCCTTTGGTAGATCCTAATAAGATATTACTACCGCCACTTCATATCAAGTTAGGACTTATGAAAAACTTTGTCAAAGCCATGGACACATCTGGTGAAGGTTTCAAGTATTTGCGAGATAAGTTCCCTAACCTGAGTGATGCTAAGATTTCAGCGGGAGTGTTTATTGGTCCCCAAATTAGGAAATTAATGCTTGATGATAGCTTTGACAGCAAGTTAAACAGTGCTGAGCTAGCTGCCTGGACAGCATTTAAGTGTGTTGTGCGCAACTTTCTGGGCAATAACAAAGCTGAGAGTTACACAGAAATCGTACAGGACATGATACAGAAATACAAAGAGTTGGGTTGTAGGATGTCTTTAAAAATCCACTTTTTGCACTCCCACCTCAGCTTCTTTCCTGCTAACCTTAGTGCTCTCAGCGACGAACAGGGGGAAAGATTCCACCAAGATATAATGGCATTGGAGAAAAGGTACCAGGGACGATGGGATCCTTCAATGATGGGGGACTATTGTTGGGGTCTTGTTAGAGAATGCAACATTTCTTACAAAAGAAGGAAGTAGTGTACGTTTTTGTAACCCATAGGAAGTTTCATATATCGTGATAGTTTTGATTGTCTTTTCATGACCTTTTGGTACATTTGTGTTATTGTTTATTGTAAATTGTCACACTTGTAAATTATATTGTATTATATTTTATATATGTGTTTGTGGTAATAAAGCAAAACGTTTTACCTCAACTTAAGAGATCTGAAAGCATTGCTATAAGGTGCAATAAACAGTACACACAGTATACATACAAACATATTTATTTCTCTAGAAAGAATAAAGCGATTATTACGAAACTTGGAGGGTTTGTTAAATATGAATCAAAGTATACTTAGGTATAATTTCTATGTTAGTATATGCAAGGGGACAAGATCTTGTGGTGTAAAATAAACGAAAAGGGAAATTTTTGAGGGATTTTCCCGAAAATCCCTCTGTTACGGGAAAATCGTACGTGATGGAGAAAAACCGAGTGCATATTCGAATTCAGCGCAAAAAGTTCCTTTAAGAACAGGTATTTCCTTTTATGTAACAAAACCTTTGTTAACTAGTGCTATTAGCTGCTAATGATGTTAGGCCGGACTCGCTGCGACTGACATATCTTACGATTTGGGATATTAACGCCATCTGATACGCAAAAGTCTAAGTACATTTTAAATTATGTAGTATTTTATTGCGGTTTTCACTAATGTATTGAAATATTCTCAGGAAGGTTGTTATCTCTAATAAAAATAACTATTTCAATAGTCTGATATTTGCTTATTACGCATTTGTTTATACGTGTTTCATTAAGGAGACCAATTTTATAGGGAATTGATCCTACCTTAGCTTAGGAATAATTATTCGGTACAATTATTCGGTAAAGGGAAAAAAACTTAGAAGAAAAATAAGTGATTATAGAAAAATAAAATCTTATATAGGCCTACCAAAAACAAAAACAAAAAAAGCTTAAAAAAAGAACTAATAAAACAGAAAATATGTTACTTGAAACAAGGATCTAAAAGGCAAAATAATAGTAATAATAAAAGTGGTAAAAAGGAGACGACGATAATAATAACAATAGCGCTTGATTTACATAATGTTATATTAGGCAATAATTTATTCGGCTTGAGAAGACCTAAAAAAAATTATAGATACGTAATAATAGGGCTAATTAAATTATTTCCTGCTTTGAAGCGCTATTATTATTATTATTATTATTATTATTATTATTATTATTATTATTATAATTATTATTATTATTATTATTATTATTATTATTATTATTATTATCGTCTGTTTTTTCTAAAAAAAAACTTTTAATGTTCTCTTTTAGTTTGTTGTTTTGGACTCTGTTCATATTTTTTTAAAAATTGTTTTATCTAAATTATTATCAAAACCGGAAGTTGTAGTAGGTTTCTAGCATTTCAAGTTTTATAAGAGATTGATTGAAGAATATATTCGCGAGACACTTAATTCATTAAAGAAAACAGCTTCTCTCTATTTACTATGGCTTTCACTCTGCAGTGATTAACGTTAAAAACCGGAAGTGATGAAACATTTCCACTTCCGTTTTAAATAGATGGTTAAGAGGGAAGATACTAGCCTACCTATTGTTAGAAGTCTATATTCATTTTATAAAAACGTTTCTCTTTATCTCTTAAGATTTCGTTCCATGTAGATGAATATTGAAATCGGAAATTGTAGAGGAATTGTATCACTTCCAGTGGACGGAATCAGACAAATCCGGTTCTTGACTTTTTGATCTTCTACATTATGACTAAAACGTATGGTGACTCATCAAGTACTTCTTGAGACCTTTTGTCTCCCGAACAAAGTAATGGGCAGACATAGGACACAGGTTAAATATATGTATCAAAGTGTTTTCGCTATCCACACTCCTTAAAAACAAGATCAGTCATTTGCCTTCAGACGTCGTAGGAAAACTGCTTGGATCTTGTTTTATACTTCAAAGGCATATGTGACATTTTAGTCGCAACATTCGTTGGAATAACATTGCGGACAATTTGCGTAGAACGTTTGAATCAGAGTTGTAAAAATTCAGCAACTTAGATGGCAGAGAAACTAATAATACAAATGTACAATAAAGCAAGTTACTTACTAGTTATTATAAGATTTTAATATTGAAAGAATGAGCAACTTTTATTGTGATTTACGGTAGGCATTTTAGAGACAAAAAGACAAATAATTCTGAATTACTGCTAACAATTTATCCTTGTTCATACTGAAAGTTATTCTACCTATCATTAACTATGCATGCAAAGTAAGTTCCGTCATCAATGCAATGATAACTTGTTAGATGTATAAAATTTTTCAGTATCTGCAGAGGATGCTCACACAGCTGAGCTGGTCTTTTGCAGTATTAGAGGATATATGACAGATGAATGTACAACTTAACGTGGAGTCTGAACCACATAAGCACCTATCGAGAATCAAACCCCGGCCAAAGATATGTACGGTAGACATATAGTCATGAGGGAGTTTCTGCTTTGTCCTTCGTTTCAGCTATATATGAGTAATATGAATATCCAGACGCACTTTCGCACTGGAAGAATAATGGTTGATGGATATTTTCTTTTACCCTCGCGTGTGTGGCTCTTCGTGATAACACTTTGTGCATCATTGGCATACTCCTACAGAGTCGACCGATTGAAAATATCGGCATGGTGTGTGACCACTTGCCCTTCACCACTTTCTCTCTTTTGGTTTATCAAATATCAAGAAAAGCTAAACCATGTAATTATTTACCAAGTATTTTAAAGTCTAAATATCAAATTTTATGTTAAATTTGAGAGATCCTGATGGACTTTATTTATTAATAATTGAAAGGTCTTTCCACCCGTTCCAAATTCTTAAATATATAAAGATCCTCATATCTGAGAATGAGTTAAGTATCAAGACAAGAAATTTTGAATTTCGAACTTTCCAATAATTTAAAAGAGTAAACGTTTGTTTCAACGTTTTTTTTTTTCGTGTGATAAAAAAATAACTACTTCACCCATTCTGCGACTCTTCTAAGTTAAATATTAAAAAGATTAATTCGCTGAAACACTTGTTTCATCATTTTCAAAGAAAAGCCTAAATACTGAGTTACATGGCTCTAAATTTAAGGGATTCCAAATGTAAAATATTAATATAACAATGGCAAGTCTCTATTAGATATTTTCCCACTTCTTTACGCTCTTTTTAGATCACATATCAAAACAAGTGAGTTTCAAACGGTAGGTCTGCAAGCTACTATGTTGGTTATATGCTGGAACCGGAAGTCGTAGTTCTATAGCTTTTGTTAGTAATAGCAAATAAAAATAGAGGTAAAACTTAACCTTGGGACTCTCAAGCATTATCAAAAAGGCATTTGTCCTTATCTCGTACTGTCTTTGCTTAATGAAGATTAATGCTGAAACCCGCTTGCAATAAAGCATACATTACAAGAATCCTGCTTGTTGAGTTCAGTTGTATTGGCCACGTTTCATCTTAATCTCCTTGATTGACTGAGGAACGTTACGTCACATGATTAGATGGTTTCTCTTCATAGTGGTCAAAACGCTCTTCATTTTAACAGGGGTATCATGGTCCATCTCCTAAATTTTGAGAGGAGTGCATAGTACCACCCTCTTTGAAATTTGGAAATTGACAAAACTAATAATTTGGTATGGTAGTGTAGGACCGAGGTATGCACATCTTTGAGTTTCGTTTTTCCATATTGTTCCTTCAATTGGTAAGAAATTGCTAAAGGGTAAATTTCGGAGGTTTTTTACATAATTTATCCTCTTTGATGAGAATTTATTAAATTAGATGGATATAGGGTTAGATACAGAGGATTATTATCATTCATAAGACATGTATACATAGATGCTTCTATTTTAAAATCAGGGAAGGGATACACAGGACGAATCGTTAAAATTGGGAATTGTTAAAAAACAAAATTTGGTAAGTGATATAATATATTTGTGTAAAGGACTCTAATATATATTTGTGTAAAGTTTGGTTGTCCTGCTTGTTCCTCTTTATAGATAAAAAGTTGTTCATATTCAGTTGTTTTTTTCTTTTACATGCTTACCACGTGATCGGCTATTGACCTAATTGATCCTTTTTTATGAGCCTTTATCACGTTTTATGGTTATTTGGACGAGTATAACCTGGATGCAATGACGGTCTTATCTTAAATTTGGTGGAGTCATTTGACATTAATTTAGGTAATGTAATATACAGTTTCGGATCCAAGGGGGCTATAGCTCCCCCCTTAAGGCTCAGATATACACTGGGCAAAATGGGCTTAAATCCTGCTTTATACTGGATAAAGCGGCAAACTATGGTTTAGCCCCTGCCTTGATCATATCCTGGATCCGCCACTGTATATATATATATATATATATATATATATATATATATATATATATAAACCAAGTGTTTCATATTTCTGAAGTGTATGCGTAGTGTTGTTCGCTCAAGCACTAATACTGTACCAAGTGGAAATTTGTGTCTTATCCGTATCCTTTCTTTTACTAAATATATATACGCATACATTCAATAAACAGGAATCCATTCAAGGTATTTTTGTATTCGTTTATGTGCGAATACTTGTGGAGTCATCAGCTTGCCAGTCGTATGTGTGCATACGTGTGTACAGTCACCCACATAAGTACCTGGACCCCAAATAATGGAATTATAACAGTCAGGGGTCCAGGTACTTATGTGGGTGACTGTACAATAGTAAAATGCAGTTAAACCTGAATTTCCGAACTACTCAGACTACCTATGTCATATGACTTACTTTATTTTGTTGTTGCTAATTTGCGCTTGAACAGGACATGAGCTCTGAACCAGGTTGTTATCAACTGTTTCTTTAGGGACTATTCTAGGAGCCAGTCCCCAAAGGAGACAGTAGGTAGCACTTTTTTCTTTCTCACAGTACTTGGCATCCAAGCGGTCCATGTATATATCATCCCAGTTGCTTCTCATTGAGTTGTCAATCTCGTTTTCGCTTGCTAGCTCAACTGGGATGAGTGTCCACCGGATGTTATGCAGGAGGTTGGAATAAATTGTAGTCCTTAGTTTTTTAATTTTTTTTAAAATCATCTATGTCCTTTTGGCAAATAACTTTAGCTCGGGATAAAGAAAGGGAAAGGACATGGAAACGAGTCGTCCGTGACCTGATTTGTACATATTATGTATGATCACATTGAGGAAATACCAAAAAATTTGTGTAAGGATAGCTCTGCACAAATGGGTTTTCTCTTTATATCTTATTCGTTTTGTCTCTTTTATACATTCATTCATGTCAGATTTTCTTAAGAGGGTAAAAATTAATTTATAATAAAGCATACTTTACATATAGGGAAAGGCGTTGTACCTGTGAACACTTTTAGATTTTTCGAAATTTTGGTGCTAATATTCAGCAGTTTCCCCCCAATTTTTGTCGTATATTTGAAATGCCATCTCTTTGCTACCAGATAGGATGATTTTTAAACGTGTTACATAATTACAATAGCTTTTATAAGATAAAATAAGAACAAATTCGTTTTGTTCACAGGTACATTATGGTCGTGTACCATTGAACAGACCCTCTTGTACCTTTGAACGGTGATAATTACAATGTTTCTGCGGCAATACTATAAAAAGAAACCACAAATATTAACAGTTATAAATTACAATAAAAGGTTTAGCTATGAAAAGCTCCCCAGAATTAAAATTTTATTAATTAAATTAAAAATTGAAGAGAAGTTCTAACAAAAACTTGTGAACAATAAAGTTGAGCATATACAACTCTTAACATTATGTTATATAATAAGCGAATATATAGAAACTACTTAAATTTATAATTAATAACTTTATATCCTAACCTAACCTATATAAAATATATCAATTGTTTTAACTACTTATATTGTGTAGCTTTAAACAGTATTATTTATTGTTCAAAGGTACACGATGCATTAATGTTCATAGGTAGAAGAGGGTCACCATTACGAAAAAAAGTTCTCCACTAGCTTAAATATTGAACAGAAGTTAAAACTAAAAATATTACTGTATTCACCAATGATTATACCCCAAGTTTGGACAAATAAATATCACAAGTTGCAAAAAACGATGAGCACAAAACTCAAAAGGTAACTACAAAAAAATCTTCGTTTTGAGGTGAAAAAATTAAAAGCAACATTACTCGACACAGCACTCAGTAAACAACAGCCAAACGCGTTTGTAGTTCTTTTTTTCATTTAATCTTTCAAATGAATTTTAATCACTGTACCTAGATAGCTCTGAATTCGAGAAAAGCACAGGTGTTCAAAGGTACATTGTTTGAAAGGTACAACGCCTTTCCCTACTTAATTTTATTATTATTGCTGCTCTTTTTTATGTTGCATACACTGATGCGTTGTGGTTTGAAAGCAAACAAAAATTATGGGGACCTGGTCGTATAAACCCATCCTTAGCTGTGGGCCTGAGTGATATTTATTTTTCAAGTGATAAATCGATTTTTTAAAAAAATGTTCTTATCTCTTATCTTTCTTTTCTTCTTTTTTTTTAGCTTTATGTATGTCAAAGTTGAAACCGGAAATTGTAGTGGATTTGAATCACTTCCGATTTAGGTAGAGTTAGAGATTGATACGAATAATATTTTATGAGAAGCTTAGTTGCTGGTAGAAAACCGTTTCTTGCTATCTATTACCATTCTTGCTTTGCAGTGTGTAACGGAACCAGAAATGGTTGATGTCTACCACTTCCGGTTTGTATCCTCTCCATAAACGAACATGATTTTACCCTTTGCATCCTGACCATCCCAGACGAAGATACTTACAAAGGCTATTGTGTAGAAAGGAGATTTTGGTAAATCGAAAAATCTTAAAAATAACCCTTGTACATCATTAATGTTTATACACAACGTTAGATGGTAAGCAAATTGAAATTCATACTTTATTTTTATAGTGATGAGAAAAGTGTACATTTTCAATACTACTTTCGTGTAAAGAAATGCTAGTTTATTACTGATTTATGATATTAAAGAGTCTGATTTACAGTTCTATACTGTGAACATATATTTTATGTCACTATTACGTCTCAAAAATGAATTACTTTCCTAATATTACATTTATAAATTACGGATTTTTCAAAATGTTAAAACAAAATGTAAGATTTAGGCAATTATTAAGTACTTTAAACCTTATTTAAACAATACAAGCTTGTTCAAATTGTAAAGACTGACAGAATGAAGATGAAATCCATTAAATAAAAAGGTAATACAAGTAACATATTTCGTTGCGGGTCGGCCTCATTGCGCAATACGTGAAGTGTATTAGTATGAAACTCATTTCTCTATACCAAAATATTAATAATAAGATTCCACAAAAAAAAAGTCTCGCGTTACATGGCTGAACCTAAGTCCAGAAATATGAAGCCTAATCTAAAGTACGGTAGCCTAATCCATCCTAAGTCTTAATATCTTAGACCTACTCTGCGACAAGTACCTAGCAATTGTAATGTCATTTCAGATTTTGCCAGGCGGGGGTAACTCTTTAAAATTAGATCAGTCATTTGCCTTCAGACGTCATAAGAAAACTGCTTGGATTTTTTCTATGATTTCAAATGATAAGTGTGACATTTTACTCGCAACATCCGTTGAAAAACATCGACAATTTGCGGAGAAAGTTTGGATAATAGTTGTACTAATTTAGCTACCCAGATGGCAGCAAACCTAATAATGAAATATTGTACAATAAAGCAAGTTATTTATTAGTTACCAAAACATTTTAATATTGAAAGAATAATCAATGTTTATTGTTATTTCTAGAACTAGATAATTTAGAGACAAAAATACAAACAATTCTGAATTATTACTAACAATTTATCGGTGTTCATAAGTGAAAGTTATACTATATATAATTAACCAGATATGCAAGGTAACTTAGTTACTGGCTCATCATTTTGTTCTTCGTGCTGGGGTGCCACAAGGTTCCGTGCTCTCCCCCTTACTCTATATCTTATATGTTGCAGATATGCCACAACCTCGGCCGCCCATCCATGCACTCCAATTTGCTGACGACACAGCGTATCTCGCCTTGTGCTCTTCTGTGGATCGTATTAACACTACTCTCCAACCAGCAATCGATCAGTTGGTCACCTGGTGTCTCAAGTGGAAACTCAAACTGAACCCCGCCAAAACCCAAATGGCCTTATTCACCCGTAACCGCAACAAATTTTGTCCGACACGAAATCCTGAGCGTCTCCATCTTACGCTTCTCGATTTACCGTTGACCTTGTCCAACAGTGTGAAATATCTCGGCGTCATTTTTGATAAACATCTTACCTGGAGAGCCCAACTTTCTCAGTTACAAACTAAAATTCGACGCCGAATAAATTTGTTGCGAAGCCTCTGCGGCACCAACTGGGGTCTCAACACCAGGCTCCTTCTCCATACGTATAAGGTCTTTGTCCGCCCAGCTCTTACCCATGGTCATATTGCTTGGTTGTCTGCTCCACAGCACTTCTACAGCAAATTGCAAGTCCTGGAACGTCATGCTCTGCGCACCGCTTATTTCTTACCGGCAAATACTCCTACTCGGGAGGTCTATCGGCACACCACCATACCCACGCTTTTACAACATCTTTATCGTCTTCGCACTCGCTATATACAGAGCCGTATAGCTGAGGCGCATCCAATTCTCGGTGCTTTGCTCGATCAGACTCCTGCACGACCACGGCATGCCTATCCACCAGTCGACCATCTACTTGCACTGCATGAACTTGACCAGGCCACGGCAACTTATAACCCACGTCGTCGCATCTATCAAAGCCATCTGCATATCTATCGTCCATAATCTCTCTTACTCTACACTTCATCTACAACATCTAACAATATAACGATGATCGTACATCACCACAATCAATAGCTTCCTGTATCCCATCTATAATCAGGCGCTTCTAACAATTCTGTTTTTTCTCCTGGCCCCGGAGAAGGCGTTACCTTCTGTGGCCCGCCCAGTTTCGACTGGGAATGAAATTGCAGTTTTTTTTTTAAAAAAAAACTTAGTTACTGGGAACATATTGGTATGTCAATGTGTACAATTTTTCAGTACCTGCAGAGGATGCTCAGACAATCGAGCTGGTTCTTTGCAGTATTAGTAAATATACAAGAGCTGGATCTAAAGTTTAAGATGGATGAGCACCCGGAAGTCAGTACATATTTTAGCTCCTTGCCTTAACTACTGCGCAATGAAACGTTAAATATTATAAATATTGTACTATAAGATAAAGTTATGCTTCAGCTACAACACAAGACACTGTTTCTTTTGATTGTGTCTTCTGACATCGAAAAAGATAACAAATAAATGAAAAAAAAACTTGATTCGTTTTACAATGAGCACACAAGATGGCACTTTCTGTTAGATCTTACTAGAAGTACTCAATTTTGTGAAATGTTTATTTGTACGTGTAAAGTATTTTAAAGTAACGATCTTATTACGAAATAGATATATTGTTTGAACATTTCTCCTGTTATGTTTCACATTATCTTTAAATATTAATTTACATGTAAGGAAATAGGTTTTGAGAAATAGAATAAATAATGCGTTGTTGCCAAATTTGTACGTTTACTTAGTAGTCACGATAACAACATTCCTGGATTCTAGCGTTGAACTTCGAGAAGCGGAACTTAGCTGTGAATTGCGATAAGGTCTAAAACTGATTTCTCCAGTAAGTATCCAAGCAGAATTCCATGATTACTTCCTTTATTATCAGGCATCAGTAAAAACTCCACACTATCTGACAACGTCGCACTATTCAAGCAACATTTAGCATAGCACCGAGAACACCGCTAGTTGCAATTTTCAGATGCGGTGTTGTGTCTGACTTTTTAGGTGCGTGTTATCAAATGACACCGAAAATCAATCGGTATTGGGAGGGTTCCGTAATGGTCCTTTTCCATAGTAAGTCTTCGTACGTACACATTGTGAAACAGTGTCGGGAGAATGGGTTAACACTCAAATTGACGCCTGCGAAAGCTATTGTGGCTCGTTACACACAACAGGCTCTCCTTGCGAAACATTCAGCCTCCAAAACCATGAGGACAAGGGCTACAAGCCAAGTGACACCCATAGTGTTGAGGGGTTTTCCGTCAATTGGCGTGCGAAGAAAATCCCCCGGCTTAACGTCATTTGGGCACAGATTCACCATGTATCGTCAACTGTGAACAAAATTCCCCAGAGCCTCAGATTGCATTGTTCAAAAAACACGTGTATAGCACCTGCTTACGCGTCACATTGCCGAACGTAAGGTAAAGTGTATTAAAAATATCTGGACAACTTTGTTGTGACATCTTTCTTGAACCACATAGTGATAACTTTCTTCTTTTTGGAACACAATGGATGAACTATTTGTCCATCTCACTGCTGGTGGTCACATTCGGGCAACCACATACCATTACATGACGGCAAGGGGCGCATCAACTTTGTTCGTCAGTGCAAGGAAAGTTTCCCTCGTGACTTTATGGTTATTACGGGATTCAAATATAAGGGTAAGTTGCTCATACTCAAGGTTAACAAAAACGTTAAGGTGAATGCAAGATACTTCCAAGAATCAATTCTGACATTTATCTATTTTTAGAGACATACCACAATTGTATGGAGTGAACGCGAACTAGGTGATGATCAATATGGACAAGGCTTCAAGTCATAACGCCAGAACATCACTACGTTTTTGTCAGGAAATGGCAGAGTAATTATGAATTCTTGTCACTTTGTTTGAAGACATGTCTAAGAAACGCCTAGATGCTAGTCCAATGGATTTTTTGTGCATTTGACATGTTGAAATGACGTCTTTCACACCGCTGCCCGCGCACTCTGGCTGTTCTATGGAATGTTTACAGGGAGGAGTAAGATAGAAATCCCATTCCTGTTATGCGCCGGAACTTGCTGCAATGGGACCTGCGATCTCGTGTGAAAGTCCACTATGATGGGGATCCAATAGAACGATAGTGGCGGCGCGGTATCTCATAAGGTAAGTACCCGTCAAAAATGATCGGATATAAAGCGAACAATCTTATGTAGTTATAAGGAAGCTTCTACAGTGTCCTTCGTTTCAGCAATATATGAGTGATATCAATATCTAGAGTCATTATTCGCAAAGGAAAAATAACGGTTGATGAATTACCCTCGCGTGCGTGGTTTTCCGTGTCACACTTTGTGCATTTTCGACAAACTTTCTGCGGGTAGTGATATTGAAAATTTCGGCATGCGCGATATCCACTTGCCCTGCACCACTTTTCCTCTTTTTGTATACCAAATATAAAAAGAGGCAAAACCACGTAGTTAATTATTTTAAATAAAAAGACTAAATGTCAAATTTCAAGTCAAATTTAAGAGATTTTGATTGATATTATTTTCTAACAATCTCAAGCCCCGTTCCATCCCCTTACAAGTAGAATTTCTAATAATAAGGTGCTCATATCTATTTTTATATAGATAGAGAGAAGAAATTTGGGAATTTTGACTCTTCTAACAATTTAAAATACTAAACATTTATTTCAACGTCTTTTATGTTTGATAAGTAACTTCTTCTTTATTTCTCTTCTAAATCAAATATTAAAAACGAATCCACGGAACACTTGCTTCATTAGTTCTTTTAAAACCTAAATACTGGCAAGGAAGGTACATGAATGTGTCATCAGAATCTCCGAATCAAACCCAGTCCATTCGGGAAACATAACAAAGATATGTTCATGCACAAAAAAAAAAAAAAAAAAAAAATGCCGTGGATAACCGAGTATGCCACTGAAGCCCATTAATCCTGTTAATAAAAAGAAGATCGTAGACTCGCAGTTAAATAGCTATTGCATCAACACTGTTCATTGGAAAGTCATGGTTTATAATTCATTCTCTTCAGCATGAAATGAGGTTTCCAGAAGTGTCATAAATTGTGCTGCATAATGTATCTGAACAGGAAAAATTGGGAAAATTTCCTCCAAAAATTCCCTCCTATCAACTTCGTCTCCTCTTTACTGAAAGGGACGTTAAACTCAGAATCAATTCAACTCTTTCACTGGTCAATTATAGATAGATGCTCTCATCCTTAATTTAGGGCAGTCTTTGATACAGAACCAATCAAAGACTAAGCTATGTATGTGCTTCTTTAAATTTGGATGGTAATTGTTGCTTCCTTCTCTGGGTTAAAAATTGTCAAGGAATCACATTTTAGAGCTACGTGTCCTAATTTGTATTCTAAGATGTGGTTTTATGATTAAACGGAAGAATACAAGGCTATATCTTGTTTCATTGGACATGAGTACCATGAGCCAGACTTCTCTAATTTTAGAAGGGGTTACATTAGACTATCCTTAAACTTAGGAATTGTTAAAAAAAAATGGTAACTGTTCTCTAGCAGCTGAATAAAATTTGAGTAGTTCAAGTTGGTCTCTTGCATGGGTAAAACATCGCCAAAATTTCAATGTTTGGGATTTTGACCGCATCTAAGATGAGAGAATCTATTATATTATATGATCATACGAAAAGTACTGGATATATTCTAAGACCAATAAGTGGCGAATTTGTTCTTGGTGCATTTGATTAGCAGATCACTTTCAAATCATTATTTGAGTTTTTTAAGTTTTGAAAAGTTTAGTGTAAGTTATTTAGTTTGAAAAGTTTAGTATTGTAGCTATGATTCATAGCATAAAACCACTGGTGCAGAGTTAGTCTTGGTGCAATCTGATTAACTAATCATTTCAATACCTTCCTTTAATTTCTTTCAAAAGATTTTGAAAAGTGTGTAAACTTTTATGACTGCTGTTTTAGAATTTTCCTTAAACCGCTTTGTTGTAGAGTTTTCAAGTTTGAAATTTCGTAGTGATTCGTAATGACAATCAAGCTGGGGTATACCGTATGAAACGTAGAATATGTAGAATTCCACTTTGGTAACATTGTTCATCTATTATATAACAATTTTATGAATAACATTAATATATACCTACTTCACAACTTAAAGCAACTGGGCTTTCGCGGGCTTCTCCAGCCCTAGACCAATAATGACATCAGTCTTAAAGGACGATACCGGGAGGTGATTGCTTTAGTTTGAGTTCAGAGCAACCTAAAGGGTGTCAGTTTGTCAAGCGCGCGATTGATTTGATTAATTTCCATGGCAATCTGGAGCCTGTAGGCACCCCCGGTAGCCGCTCTTTCGACGAAAGCTTTATCCGCTATTGCGTCTGTCAAGTTTACTCCACATAAGTCGTCTTGACCTTTGGCAATAGCTGCCCAACCACCCATGTCGGTTTCACCGAAAACGCTTACTGCAGTTTCTATGCTTACTACGGTAAATGGTCTTTACTATCCAGTAACGTCGGCGTCCTCGTAGGATTCGCAGCGACAGTTATGCCCAGCATTTAAAATTTTCGGGTCCTCTTGTGCCTTGTAAAATGAGTTCACACCAAGATGATCAGATGCCTCCTGACTCCACCCTGAAATTCATTGATGGCGTACGCGCTCTTCCCGAAGCAGTGAAACGACACGAACGATGAGGCCAACCGTCTGCATCAAATATTCATGGCTTCACCAGTGTAGTTCTTCGATTTGGATGCTGCAATCAAGTATCTTAAGTCACATTTCGACGTCAACACATCGGGAAAAGGGTATTACGCTGAACACCTAAATTTATCATTCTGTATTATTTTCTTGGCGAATTGACGTCAGAGGACAAAAATTATTCTTATCTGGCGGACAGCTTCCGCCAACGCTAATTATATTCCGATTAGTGGGGCACGTTGTTCAACACCCAGAAACTCTTTTCCATCAACCAGCCTCCCAACAGAAAACAAAGAAGAAGACACAGACGAAGAAAGGTTGTTGTGGCTAGGCTGACACCACAACTTCCACCTAACGACATTGTGGACTTTTGGACGCCGCTCCCATTCTTGACGCATACTAGATCCAGTCCAGGACGCCGTAGTCGAGTATCTCTAGCCTCCCATGGAACCTTAGGAATTTCTCGCAGACCTTATCATCGATTTAGACTTCAGCCTCAGGATGTGCACAACCTCCTCAAGATCCTTGTCTTTTTCTCTACCTTGCAGAACAATGGGGAATCAATGTGATTCGCCAACTTAGTATTAACGAGCCTCTTGCTCAGCTTCCCCAGAATAATACAAAATCTCAGCGAAATTCTGAAGAACAGCCTCAAAAGGACCATCATAGTGATAGTGAACCTGATAGTGGAAGTGAAAATGTAACAAGTAATGATAATTTCGAAAGTAAATGTCAAAACCTTCCTATAGTGTTCCTAGACTATGCCATCCATTCCTTATTTGGAACCCCCTAGGAATCTATGTAGTAATTTTCAGGTAACTCATACTCGTCTGTTACTCCGCTTGAGTTAAGACGTACTAGTCTCGCCTATCTTCGTGTGATACGAACCATGCAACAAGCTGGCATTATTGAGGAAGTTTCTAAGGAAGAAGTGTTAAATTTTTTTCCTCTCTTTTGCGTCCCCAAAGCAGACAGTGATAGACGTCATTTATGATTGCTCCCAGTGCAATGATCATCATAAAGCATGTACTCGTATCATTCTACCAAAAGTAAAAGACATTGCTTTTAAAACACGTCTGTAAAGTTGTCCCGCCCACCTAACAAATTTTTCTTTTTCTTATCTATATCGTTAGTTTATCGTTAGTTTACGTTAGGTTTGCTAAAATTAACGTTTGTTTTGCAAAAATAACGATTTTATTCGAGAAATAAGGTTTCCCTCCAAATAGAAATTTATGATAATTCTTTATGGGCGGGCTAACTTTACATTCGGCGGGAAACCTTATTTCTCGAATAAAATCGTTATTTTGCAAAACAAACGTTGATTTTAGCAAAACTAACGCAAACTAACGATATGAGTTGGAATTTTATGAGAATCCAAAATGGGCGGGCTAATTCACAGTTGGCGGGAAACTTTATTTCTAGAATAAAATCGTTATTTTTTGCAAAACAAACGTTGATTTTTAGCAAAACTAACGTAAACTAACGATAAACTAACGATATGAGTTGGAATTTTATGAGAATTCAATATGGGCGGGCTAACTCACAGTTGGCGGGAAACTTTTGCTAAACTAACGATAGTTTTAGCAAAACTAACGTAAACTAACGATGTGATATGAAAAAATTTTTAAATTTGTTTGTGGGTGGGGAACCGTGAAGTTGGCCTGCCCATTTATTTGTTGAATAAAAATTTTATTTTTTGAAATTAACGATAATTATAGCAAAACTAACGTAAACTAACGATAAACTAACGATGTAGATAAGAAAAAGAAAAATTCGCTAGGTGGGCGGGACAACTTCACAGACGTTTTTAAAGCTACTCCTGAGCACTGGCACTAATCCCGGGGGGATGACGGGGGACATGTTCCCTCCAATCTTGGAGCTGGGGTTACTGTCCTCTTCAGTAATCTGATTTGAAATGTGTTTTTGGGGAGAATAGTGATGATTTGTGTCAAATTGCCACAAAGGAAAGTGAGATGGAATTGATATCCCCCAAGAATAAGCCTCAAATCTGCCCGCCTAGCAGTGTTGGAGACAACTTTGCTCCCTGATCCTCCACAGGATTGTTTTCCAACTTCATAAATACTTTGAAAATCGCTTAAAAAGATTATGGTAACGGTCTTACCCGTTCCCCCCAATGTTCAAGACAGATTTACGCTGCTGCTCCTGAGGATTACATGATTAAAGGTCTATTCCATGGACTCTATCACGTCAAGCTAGATCATGCCGCTGGTAATATTTTGGAATCAGATTTGCCGGTATATATTACTATTTTTGTTGGATTCCCATGAGATGGTTCCTCAGTCCTTTATTCACGCAATTGGCCAGACAAAGAGAACAGAGGATTCATCTTCCCGAAGAAGTCAATTCTTTTGTACTATGACGATATTTTGATAATAGTTCATCCTTCGGTTTTAACTACAGCAGTTAATATCGTGCAAGCTTTACCTTTGTTCATTAACGTTCAAAAGTCAATTCTTACACTTATTAAAGAGGTCAATTTCTTATATATTACTGTTAGTTTCTTTGATAATTGGACGTCAGCTTTGCCTAAATATATTGACATAATTAAATCCTCCCCTTTAAATTTATTGACTCTGTCTAGACATGTACGGTGTTATTGGCACGAAATGTATCTCGGTTTACTCCTGTTACCAATCTAACTTACTCGAACTTTTTGTTACATTTTGTTTGTAATGCTATTACATTGGCGGAGTCACAACCGGCACCTATTTGATACATCTACAACTATTTTTGAGCTGCATACTAATACAATAGCAGCGGTTGACACTATCAGTAAGCTTTTGTTTTACTTTGCTCGAGGATCCAATACAGTGACGACGCCAGCGTTAAGTTCTTAGGGGGGCAAAGGAGGGGCAGATACATTTTCGGGGGGCGGCTATTTTCCACACCAAAAATGACATTTATTATATTTGACTTACTTTACATTACATTATGTATTTCGTTGTTGTTTTTACGTATATTAGACCTATATGATAAACTTATTTCAAGTAAAATTTGTAACTAACAAATAAGTAACGTCTGCACATGAAATATTTTTCAATGTAACTTTTGAAACTCTAACATAAATTGAATTACTTTCGCGTATGCTACAAGTAACATATTTGTCTAGTACTATATGCTACGTATATATATATATATATCGGGTGTTGCAAAATAAGTGTTACAACTCTTGGGAGGTGACTCCTGTCACTGAGATAAGAAAAAAAGTTCTCTTGAACTTTCAGCTATCGGACATAGTTTCGGATCTACAAGGTGCCGAAAGCGTGGGAAAATGACTTTCGAACGCCAATAGTTCGGAAACAATTCAACATAAAGAGGGCGGGTAAAAAATTCACTGAAGAAGTCCGAAAGTCATTTTCCCACGCTTTCGGCCCCTCGTATATCCGAAACTATGTCCGATAGCCGAAAGTTCAAGAGAACTGTTTTTCTTATCTCAGTGACAGGAGTCACCTCCCAAGAGTTGTAACACTTATTTTGCAACACCCGATATAAAATTTACGAGGGGCTGCTGCTGAAAATCTCGTTGTTCAACCCAGAAGGAATGTAGGAAGGAAAGATGAAACTGTAGTTGTGAAAAGCATATCTCTGTATGTACAAATACAAATTTTCATATTAATAATAAAATTCTTATTGCTTTCTCAGGTCTCTGAAGTGATTATGTGTGCCCAAACAGCGAATTTCACGAACATCCAGATCACAACTGTTATAACGTTTTTGTCGAAAAAGTGTAAAACGCTTTTCAGGCCAGCCACCCTGAATGAGGTTTTCCTGGGTTTTCATCATTGCCACTAGATAAATACCGGAACGGTACCTAATTTATAACTTCCAGGCTGCTTCCTTCCTTCCTCAATCCTTTCTTCGTTTCCTTTCCCCGGATAGTGTGCTCGCCGAGGGAGTCATCCCTCAAAACGTGATGGGCTAAATGGTCTTAGATGCCGAAAGCCCTGAAATCTAAATCCTAAATCCTCCCTTTGTTCCACCAAGGATAGTCACCGAAGTAAATTAATGAGGAAATCAGTGAAACACTACGGTACTCTCCTCCGTTAAATACAGTGGTGAAGAAGTGAGTGGCTTAGTTTAAACGAGACGATTTCTCAACAAATTATGATTTACATCCAGGATGACTAAAAGCAGCGACTGCATGCAATTTGTGACATTATTCTTTAAAACTGCAGCATTTCTACCAGTGCTGAATATAGCTCGGGACCTGGGACACTAGGCCACCCGTTTTTAAGTGACAAAAATAATTTAAGCTATTGTTTATATATTTTTAAAGTGTATAGTAAACTCACGATATTCTTATTATAGTCTGGGGTCTGGCTGCAACCCCCTTCCATAGTTTTTACCGTCTCAGCAAAACTTGTGTAAGAGTTTGTGGTCATTTCTTTGGAACTCGTCGGTAGCACAGTTCAGAATGGCTTGGGTATGTGCAAGTTCTCGGAATAATGGGTTCCCAAAAATATGTCATGAGAATAAAAGAGTGACGGCATTAAGAGTAGTCTTCTTCCAATTTGACTATAATGCTGATAATTTCGCTCACTAGTAGTAACCATGGACGAAATATGGTTGTACCACTATGATCCTGAAACGAAACAACAGTCAATGGAGTAGTAGCATTCATTTCTCCCTCGCCCCACGAAGTTCAAGACACAGAAGTAGGTTGAGAAACAGCAACATTCTTCTGGGATAAGTATGGAGTCGTACTCATAGAGTACTTCCGCAACGGTCAGATATTAAATCCAGAATCTCTACATTACTCACAAAACTGAAAGAAAAATTCGAAGTTCAACACCATGGAAAATGAAAAGAAAGAAATTCTGTTTCTTCAGGAGAATACACCCCCTGCGAACACACTTGGCATTGCATAATCTAGGATTGCAATGTCTAGATCATCATCCTTATTCCCCAGATTTAGCTCCGTCTCCAGATTTTTTTTTAAACTTTTCTGCAAAAACTGAGCACTGTATAATATAGTAAACTCAAATCACTCTTATTAGATAATCCAATATATGATATAGAAGAGTTTTACGAAATTACAAAGCAGTTAAAGTGAAAAATAACATAACATTGAAGAACTATAAGAAAAATGAGTTGAGGTGAGTTGATTTTGAGTTTAACGTCCCTTTTCAGCAGCGAGGCTATATGAGACGTGGACCTACTGATTAACGTGGAATCCGAACCACATGAGCTCCCGCTGGGTATAAGAAAAATGAATAGGCATGTATAGTACGAGCAGTTATCTATTGTATTGTTTTGTAATCGTTATTTTTTGTATTGTATTGGAATTACAATCGAGAATTTATATATATTAGGTTATGTATTACAGTTATATATATATTCTTTCTTTTCTGTATGCATTTTAATCTGTAACTTTAAGATCTAACGATTGTAATGCTTTGGATGACCTCTGAAGTTTCTGTAATAAAGACGATAGGAATATTGACTCTCCCGGGGGAAGTGTAGAAGAAGTAAAACTTCATCATTCCACTTGCACTCCTTCTGGGTTGGGCTACGAATTTTTCAGCAGCTCCACGTACATTTCTAGTCAATATGGTAAACGTCACGTCAATACTTTGAAACAAAAAAAGTAAGGGAGCAGTAGTGCATACCAATTACTAACTAAAGATCAGCACTCTGACAATACTTTTTTTGGGAGCTAAATAAATAATCAACTTAATTCCATATATTTATTATTATTATCATTTGCAGGAAGGGAAAACACAACTCTTTTTATCTCCTTCAAAAAAATTGAGCCCTGGTAGTTGCAAATGAAGCTGTTATAAGCCCATCCTCTGAATATTGAAAGCCGAGAATAATGTTTCATTAAATAGAAGTATAGATCATTTAAATAAAACAAAATATGAAGCTGAAAACTTCAAATTAGATAAATACAAACAAGTTATGTAATTGATTTTACCTTTCTTTTGTTTCTAACCGAAGTTGATCCAATGAGAAGAAAACAAGTCGACCAAATCTACTATTGTTCGCTAAGGCACAATAATTAAAATTCATAAGAAAGAACTATAACTAAAATTTACCGGAAAAGGCGCTAAATTAAAAAACAGAAATATGCGTGTATACCGGGATGCTCAAAGAAAGCTTGAGGACTAATCTGCTAAATAGTAAATGCATAGATAGTACGATCTGACAATGAGATTGATTATGATACTGATATAAAACACTATATATAGAATGTTTTATGTTTGTAGGAGTCTAGGGGGGCAGTCTAGATGTCAGTCAGGGAGGCAGGAATAGCCACCAGGGGGGCGCTCGCCCCCCTTGCCCCCCCTCTGGCGTCGTCACTCATCCAATACGCCCATTTTTATAATGGAATTTTTGTCAGTTGCTGTAGGCTTTATAGCATATCAAGATTGTGTACTCTTAATTGTTGGTAACAAACAAGCTGTGATAATATATTCTGTGCAACGTAAAATATGCAAGGATTCCCTTTGTGAATAACATTGCTCATATATTTTATAACAATTGTATGTATAACGTTGAGCATTTACCTATTTCACAAAAGAAAGCAGATAGTCTTTCGCAGGTTGACGACGCAATCTTCTCTTTCCCTCGACCGATCAGGACAAGTCACCTACCGTCATTGGTCTTAAAGGATGATGACGGGGCTGGTTGCTTCAATTTAAGTTCAAAGAATCCTGAGGACAGTCGGTTTGTTTAGCGCTCTATTGCCTTGAATGATTCTAAGGTTTTCTTCCGTATTATAAATCCCCGGATTCATTCATAATAATTCAACATCCTTAACCATTCTTTTCCTTTAGCTTAAGAGGCATTGTGGGATGTTAAATTAAGAATTTAAATTTTTAGGGCAAATCATTTTATGTTGTGCCAGCTCGAGATCTCACATAGAATCGGAATATGTCATAGATGAGTTAGAAACAAGGAAATGAAAATGGACTGTTCCTCCACTCTGTACTCGAAAATTAAGGAATGTAAAGCAATTTATCCCAAGTACATCAAGCAAACTTTGATATTCTGCTGTCTGAAAGAAACGTAGCAACCACTCTGATATAATCCTTAATTGTTGTTTTTGTATAGCAAATGTCGAGTGCTGTGCAGAAATCATCCATAGAAACGTTACTGCTATTGCTACCAGCGATGAAAAGCGTTTGCATAAAAGCGGCCTAAAACTTAGGTTTCTGGAGTCCATTGAGAAAATTATTTCGTAATTGGGCCTAAATCGGACTTGGACTTACTATTTTCAATGGAGCTCAAGGTAACTCATATTCACATTCGCTTGCGGTTGGGCTCGTTACACACTAAACAGACTTCGTCAGTGCTAATTAACCTAATTGGGAGAAAGAGAGATTTAAATATGGGGACAGTGAGAGATACATTGACGCATACAAGCTTGGAATTGGAGAAACAAGTGTTCGGACAACGTCCATATTCTGAACAAAATTGTGATTCTCTGACAGATAACAAGAACAGTATGTTCTCAGTAAAACCTTTCAGGATGACACTCGCTATTGTATAATTATGGTGGAGAATTCTTTTATTGAAGCATGAGATAATGCAGTGAGAGAAAGATCTTAACGTATCGAGAATATGTAATTAATAAGTTCAAAGCTTTCGAAGATGGGTTTTGAACGTAGAACCTTTCGGTTATAAAGTCACAACGTTAACTATTATCCCAGAAAATGTCAGTTGATGAACCATGTAATATGTACTTCTCGCTTATAGCAATAATTGTAACACTTTCGATTTGATTTGATTCGATTTGTTGTCGGAGTTCGCAGGGATGAGTCTATGTAAGACGTGAACCTACAGATTAACGCTGGATTCGAACCACATGAACTCCTACCGTCGGGCCTCACACACCAAAGGCGCGTACGTTAATCGCTTAGCCACCAGAGAGCTTCCAACACTTCCGAGGCATGAAAATTGAAAGTATATTCTTATTTCTATTAAGAATAGTTATTTATTAAAAATACTCAAACAGACGTTGCAAATTCTCAAAAATAAAAAAAAAAAAGAAAAAGAAAAAAAGAAAAAGAAAAAGAAACAGTGTTTAAGGTAGGCGAGGAAGTTCAGCGTCTGAAGTATTACGAAGTCTCACAAGTAAACATTTTCACCCAACAATCACAGATCTAGTCATAGCATAAACTATATTCGGAAAATACTTACCTAGATTACTAAAAATACGAAACCTGACAAAAGGGTATAAAAGAAGGATCTAAAACCTAGGGCGCCGATTTCTCTGTAAATTTCAGAGGGTCCATTCAGATGCAGAAGGCATATATGATGATTTTAAGACAAACTGCATTCAAATTATGCCAAATATTGTATATTCATAAATACAATGTGGAGGCCTACATAAGGTCTGAAGGGGGGTCCGGTCCCCCGGTCCCCCCAGGATCGGCGCCCTTGTCTAAAGCTAACACTCAACCTACGAAAATCTTACTACGTTAGTCTTGATCTTTTTCTAACTTTTTTTACTGGTCTAGTGACTACCGCGTGTGTCTTTCGTGCACATAGTGCCGGATTCGATTCCCGGTGGGAAAGTTCATAAATTAATTTACAATCATTCACTTTTATTAAACATCTTTGTCTTTACCATATAAATAATAATCATGGGAAGTAAAACTTAAAACTTTCATTTCTCGAACTTCTACTACATGTTCGACTGGGAAAGTTTGAATTTTTTGCTTCACAAAATTACAATTTTTCTGAGAATGTGGGGTGTCCGATATAATTGTTTCTCCAATTATAACCTTGCATATGTGAATGTATCCGTCTCTGTCCCTACATTTGTATCTCTATTCCACTCTCTCAATCTTGACCACCACGAACTCACATAGTCTAGGATCAAATCTCCAACTCTTGGAACCAGATGAATGCGTTGTACCAATGGCCAATCGTGGCTTATTATGGATTTGGTGTTCGGCATCCGGGGTTTTTGGGGTATTTTTTAGACTTTCAGTCAAGCAGCTACTGCATCGTCACTATTTATCCTAGGATCATGGTTCATACCTCATTCTCTTCAGAATAGAGCTGGCTTTGATATGGTACCACATGCATGCTCATACCATATACCAGGAGAGGGAAAAGCGATGTCAAATGGAAAATTTCCAGGGGAATTTTTTTTCACACTTTAGGCCCCTCTGGAACGGCCCTGTGTGAACGTAGAGATCCCAAAAAATCTGATAAATAGTACTTGATAGACTAAATGTGTGTGCGAAATTTCAAGTTTCTATCTTGAATACTAAGGGCGGGAGAAATTTTATCAAGAATTCCCACAATGCCCCAAATTACCGCAAAACACCATGATCTCAGGTAAAAAAAATTCCTAAGACATCTCTATTTACCCTAGGACTGTAATCCGCCAATCATTCGCTTCAGAATAGAACTGCCTTTCAGGCGGTACCATCCACATGTCTCCATCATGTATCTAAGGCGGGAAAATCCCGAAAAAAGGAATTTTTTGGTCTAAATATCCCTTTTCTAAACTTTTAGCCTCTCTGGACCTCCCTGTTTAAACGCTGAGATCTGAAAAAATCTGATAAATATTACTAGATGAGCTGAATGTTTATGCACAATTTCAATCTTCTAGGTGCAAAAGTAAGCCCGCCAAAAAAAATATATATATATATATATACCGACAATGTCCCATATTTCCGTATACAGAAGGATATTTTGTAAAAATTCCCTGAGACATCTCTAATCACCCTAGGATCATGGTTTGCACACCATTTTCTTCAGAATAGAACTGCCTTTCAGGCGGTACCATTCACATGTCTCCATCATGTATCTAAGTCGAGAAAATCCCGAAGAAAGGGATTTTTTGGTAAAAATATCCCTTTTTCAACTTTTTGCCCCTCTGGATCCCCCTGTTTTAACGCAGAAATCTGAAAAAAATCTGGTAAATACTACTTGGTGGACTGAATGTTTGTGCAAAATTTCAACCTTCTACGTGCAAAAATAAGCCCGTCAGAAAATAATGAACATAGGCTTAATAAAAGAAAATATATACGTATTTTAGAATTATGACGTCATAACCTCCTATGTCTCGACGC
The DNA here is from genome assembly GCF_964235325.1 of Thermobia domestica. Classification (NCBI taxonomy): domain Eukaryota; kingdom Metazoa; phylum Arthropoda; class Insecta; order Zygentoma; family Lepismatidae; genus Thermobia; species Thermobia domestica. The sequence continues at coordinate 51,578,548 of NC_137467.1, forward strand.
AGAAAAGTGTGAAACCATACGTAATGTCTTCTACAATGCCTCAGGACTTGAAAAACAAACAAACAAACAAACAAAAAAGAAAAAACCGGACGAAACAGCTCAAATAGGAGAGTTATAACGCAATGTACCATGAAATACCTGTATGGTACAAATTGTACCATCGGATCTCCAAAGATAAGAGTCTGTCAGTACTTAGGAATTCTCTCAGTAGTTTGTAAGTGAATGAATCCAGGTGAATTACACTTATATTACATGACAAGAGCAATGAGTTGACGGTGGATGTTATTTGCCTGATTCAAAATATTCCAAAACTTTGCACATCTACTAGCATCAACTATCAGCTGTTAATGATGTTAGGTCATACTCGATATATCTTGCTATTTTGGACAATAACGCTATTTGATGTGTAAAAGGCTAACTACATTTTAGACTACATGATATTTTGTTGTGGTTTTCACTAACGTAATGAGATATTCTCAGGAATGCTGTTACCTGTAATAAGAAAGCAAATAATTAAATAATTTGAATACTTATTTCTTCACACATGTTTCATAAGGTGACCAATTTTATAGGGAATATATCCTAACTTAAGCTTAGGTATCTAACAAAACTGTTCGGTAAGGGGACAAAACTTAGAGAAAAAATAACTGACTACAGAAACGCACTAAAAAAAGCAGAAAATATTCTTTAAAAAGAAAAAAACTAAAACTTCAAAAAAGAACTAAAATACAAAAAGTAAAAGCTTAAAAAATATGCAATTAAAAAAAACGCAAAAAAATGCAAAAAATCGCTAAAAGCAAACGACAATAATAGTAATAGCACCTGAAAGCAGAAAAAATATTACTATTATCTATTAAAAAAATGTGAAATCGTGCCAAGCCTAACATAATAATGACACTTAAAAGTATCATCGACATAATTTTATATTAGACAATAATTTCTTCGACTTGACACTACCTCAAAAGAATTTTATAGATAAAAGTAATAAATTATTTTATATTTTCAAGACTATTATTATTATTATTATTATTATTATTATTATTATTATTATTATTATTATTATTATTATTATTATTATTATTATTATTACTATTATTATTATCGTCTGTTTTTAAGCCTTTAATTTTTTTTAAACTTTCAGTGCCTTTTTTCAAAGTTTGTCATATTTTTAAAAATTATTTTTATCTAAACCGGAAGTCGTTGTAGATTTCTACTGTTTCAAGTCTTATAAAAGATTGATTGAAGAACATATCCGTGGGGCGCCCAATTGATTACAGTGAACAGCTTTTCGCTATTTACTATTGTTTTCACTCTGCAACGATTAACGTTAAAGGCGGAAGTAGTTGATTTCTTCCACTTCCGGTTTAAATAAAGGATTAAGAGAGAAAGTGGTACCTACTTTTAGAACTCTAAATCGATTTCAAGGAATCATTTCTCATTATCTCTTAGTCATTTTTACTCTATGTTTTGTTAATCACTATCTTAAAAACACTAAAAGGTTATTTATTTCCCTTCAGACGGCATAGGATATTTACCTGGATGTTCTTTATGATTTCAAATAGTAGATGTGACACAGTGATGCCAACGTGTGGAAAAAATCCGATATCGGGGAAGTGTTTGACCTTATTTTCTAGCAAAGGGATAATAAACAGCATATATGGGATTTTTCGAGAAGATCGAAATTTGCGGATTATTCATTTAGATATTATGAAAAGTGACTAACAGAGATTTTTTTAAAAATATTATAGCATACTTTTTATTAGTGTTACGTGGGAAATTCACACGTAAAATGGGATTTTTTGCCTCTCGACATGGGATTTCATATTGTTTCAGGTTGGCATCACTGATGTGACATTTTACTCGCAACATCCGGTAGAGTAACACTGACAGTTTGAATCATAGTTGTACTAACTTAGCTGTCGAGATGACAGCAAAACTATTGATATAATTTTAGTGCATTAAAGCAAGTTACTTATTAGCCCTTATAACATTTTAATATGAAAAGAATGAGTAATCTTTATTTTGATTTGCACAACTAGATGTTTTAGAGACAAAATTACAAATAATTCTGAATTGTTGCTAACAATTTATCTCTCTTCACAAAGAAAGTAGTACTACATAGATACTTTAGCTTATTCATATGTCGTACCCATTTGCGGGTGCAAATGACATATTTTATTTTCATTTTGATTTTTTTCAATATCTGCAGAGGATGCTCAGACAACTGTGCTGGTCTTTTGCAGTACTACAGGATGCATGACAGATGAGTCAAGAGCTTAAAGTGGAATCCAAACTACATGAGCACCCACTGATAATTAACAGCGTTGCCAGACTCACAGCTCGGAATTATTCCAAAACCTGATCGAAATTATGCTAGATTTGGTCAAATTATGCTAGATCCTCATAATTACTAATTCAGGAGTTTTGAAAGAAAGGAAAACGAAGTTGAGATACGATAACGTAACTTAAAATACGCAGAGCGCAAGAATGCGTGGATAGAACTCAATACTTCACGCATCAAAGCTTTAACTAAACTAAACTAGTGCAGTCGTTGCCAGACTCAATGGCGTATATATCGTATAAATAATGCAAAGTGTTTGTTTACATATTTTGAAAGAAAATTACCTCGCAGCATAAGCGGAGTTGGGAATTGTCTGCTGGGGGAGCAGATTTTTGTTCGGTCTCGGACCTTTCATTTCAGGAATAAAGATGGTTATGAAGTCAGGAATAAAGATGGTGAAGTTGTCAAAAAGTTGGAGGGAGAATGGCCCCCATAGCTCCGCCCATGCCTCGCAGTTAGAGGATTAGAAAACCCTGAGTGGAGCCACACACACTAAAAAAAAGCCCAAAGCCGTTTCTAAATTACTTCGAAAAACGAAACTGCCTGTATGGTTTACCAGCTGTATGAATCAATTAATCAATGGGAGAGGATACATTTCTGCCGTTCTTTTGCTTCCCACGACCAACTTCTTTCTCATCTCCAGGTTTTGCGGTTTTTTGATAAACTTGCTGAAATTATGCTAGATTTGGGCAGGATGCTAAAAGCAAGACATGCAAATTATGCTAGATCTAGCATCATTATGCTAGATCTGACAACGCTGATAATTAAACCCGTACGTGAGATATGTACGCTAACAGATAGTTATGAGGGAAGTTCTACTTTGTCCTTCCTTTCAGCAATATATGAGTAATATGAATACCCAGACTCACTCTTTGCACTGAAAGAATAAAGGTTCATGAATTACCCTCGCGTGCGTGCTTTTCCGTGACACACTTTGTGCATCATCGAGAAACTTCTACTGGGATGAGTAATTGAAAATATCGGCATGGCACAAGATCCAGTTGCCCTCCACCACTTTTTCTTCTTTTTTATATATCAAATATCAAGAATAACAAACGCACGTAAGAATTACCACGCATTTTACATGAAAAGTCTAAATGCCAAATTTCATATGAAATTTAAGGGATTCCGATGGACATCATTTTATAATAATTAGAAGCTCAGTTCCACCCACTTCCAAGTCGAATTTCTAATAATAACATTTTCATATGTTGAAATGAATTAAGTACTCTATAGAGACATGAAATTTGGAATTTCAACTTTTCATGTAAAATAGTAAACTTTTGTTTCAACGTTTTTTTTTTGTTTTTTTTTTTTTAATTCGATAAGTAGCTACTTCACTCCTTTTATTTCCCTGTTAACTCAAATGTTAAGAAAATGACCCGCTGAAACACTTTTTTTATTATTATTATTATTTTCAATGAAAGGCCTAAATAGAAAATTTTGAATTTAAGGGATTCAAAAAAATAGAAATCTTAATATAACAATGGAAGTCTCTATTCCATTTCTAACCCACACCTCTTTACGTAGTTTTTTGGTCAAATGTCAAAACAAGTGAGCTCTAACGTAGGCCTGTAAACTATGCTCATTGTTATGTGCGGAAATTTTATCCACACTTTATATATATATATATATATATATATATATATATATATATATATATATATAGTTTCGAGAAGATTGGAATAAAATAATCTTGGAATGTATTGCCTGAGGAGTATGCAACCTGAAATAAAGCTGCAATTCTTTTTCTAGCGCCTCTGGCGTAAAGTTGTGAATTACGTACCTACGACGGTGCTTGAAGAGGATGACTTAGCCATTCGATTGCTACTGTGCAAGTGGGCACTATCAGTTCTGTTCTAGTCAACTGCGTATAATGTAATTACAGGGTTTTCATAAAGTCTGGACGGATTTAATTTGCTTATAATTTTCATAAAAATGCTCATAATGAAATCAAATAAAGTGCAAACGGTAGCGGAAGGATTAAAGTTTTAGTTGGCAACACTGTTAGATAAGCGGCAACTCTGAACACGTTGAGAGAGGGAGAGGGAGGGCAAGGCCAATTCTGGTGTGTCGAAAGTTCACCAAAGAGTTCATAAAGCCGGCACCGACTGAGAGTGCAATCCGAAAGTGGCATGCTAAGTTCTTGTAGACAGGAAGCGTCCCGGACCGTCCTCGAAGTGGGAGGCCGCCAACATCGCCTGCAACAGTGAGCAGGGTAAGGGAAAGCATCATCAACAGCCCACAGAAGTCGATTTCTAGACGGTCCTACGCGAATGTGTGGACGTAAATGGCGCCCAGTTGGAGGTGTGGCGGTGAATGAACTGAGCTGGTGCAGATTACGGGTAAAAATTTAATCCTTCCGCTACCGTTTGCACTTTATTTGATTTCAATATGAGCATTTTTATGAAAATTATAAGCAAATTAAATCCGTCCAGACTTTATGAAAACCCTGTATATATCACACGTTTCAGAATTAGTAAATTTTACCATTTATTCCTGAGAAAGAAATTTATATTCAGTTATTTTCTATACTATTGGAACCTAATTTCCGAAAAGTGTTATTTCGGTTTGGCGATATTGTGTGGATGAAAATTTCTGTGGTATGACACCAAATTAATTAAATCGGGAGTGAATATAATTATATACCACTTTTGTAAATAGGTGAGTTGTTATAATAATTTGTTATAGTCTCTGATTTAAGGTGTTCCATTAGTTAGGAGTAAATATACAGTATGTCTAATTAAATTATTTAGCATAGTGTTATTAGAACAATTTTTAAATATATATATATTTTTTAAAGAAAATTAACGTTCTGGAATTGTAGTAGGGTATATTTGGCTACTCTGTTAGACTCCTCAAATATACTTACTGTAAAAACATTTTTTTTCTAGTATAAAAATATATATATCAGGATATAAATTTACATATGTAGAAACTACTATTCTTGTTCAAATCCACTGAAAGTATATATTGCTTTAATGAATTATTGTTATAAAGTTTTCAATTCACATATATAAGCTTTTATTTCACTATCCTAATAGCATCTTTCTGATGATTTAAATCATGGTGTTTTGTTTTGCTAAGCTGAAATACGCATAAATCCTATAGATGAGAATTATTATAGAAAATATAGTTAAGATTTACACTAGAAGGAACTAGCCTAATTTCCCTCATTTAACAATTATTACTATAGGGCATGTTTTTCCGTCTATAGACATTTGTCCTGCTCATTAACGGTCGGTGGCCCACGTCGGAGACATACTTAAGGCACGTTACATTATTTTATGCTGAAACTGGAAGTTGTAGTTCTCTAACTTCCGTCAGTAATATAAAGTAAGGCAAGGGATGGAACTTATCATGACATAAAGTCATTTCTCGCTTTCTTTTGTTGTTTTTGCTTCATGCAGATTAATATTGAAACCCAATTGCAAACGAGCATATATAACTAGAATTCTGCTCATTGAGCGCAGTAGTATAGGCCAAGCTTCACCTTAATCACCTCTGATTGGCTAAAAGGACGTTACGTGAACTGATCACGTGGTATGACTTCGTAGGTGTCAATATTCTCTTCGTTTTTAAAGAGAATCCTTGGCACAGGTTCTAAATATTGGAAGGAGAGTATGGGACAAAACCCCTTAAATTTTAGAAATTGTCAAAACTAGCTATGCTAGTATAGGACCGGGGTATGCACCTCTGTAAATTTTCTTGGTTCATATCGATCCCTTTCATGGGGGGAAAAATAATTACTTAAACAGAAATTTTGCAGGTTTTTGACCTAACGGATCCTCTTTCATGAGGTTTTATTAAATTATGTGGTTATAGGGTTAAATATAGAGGTTTATTCTCGTTCATAGAACATGTGTACACAGATGCTCCCATCTTAAATTTTTGGTAGGGGCACATAGAAACAATCCTTGTAAAAGGAAATTGTTTAAAAAAAACTATTATGGTGAGTACTCTAGGACTCTAATATATATATTTGTGTAAATTTAGGTTGTCCTTCTTGCCTCTTTCTCTAGGTAAAAAAATGAGAAAATGTTCTTATTACTATATGCTTATTACGTGGTCTTTTATGAGCCTAATTTTTCTCCTTTTATGAGCCTTTATCACGTTATATGGTTATACGGACGAGTATAACATGGGTGCATTGACGTTCATATCCTAAATTTTGGGAGGAGCACATTAGTCCATCTCTTAAATTAGATATTTGTTAAAAACATAATATGGTAATTCTTCTCTAGTACTCGAATATATATTACAGTAAATTTTTAAGTACTTTTGCTTGTTTCCTTCCGTAAGTAAAAATTGTCGAATTATTCAAACTGCCATGTGTTTAGCACATATTCGGTTATTGGTATAAGTTTTTTTTCTTTGATGTTTTAGAACAGTAATAACATAACATATAAAAAATAATATCACCGGTACAAAAGTTAGGTAAAAATTTCATTGTTATTTATTTTACAACACTATTTGTCATTCATTATTAGTTATATCAACCAAAACTATAGTCTATAATACTATTTCTCGGAAAAGCATCAAATATTCTTCCAAAATTTTGTGAATTTCTGAGGACGTGTGCTACTGTAGCACTGATTTAGTCTACAAATTAATGTTCATTTTCCTACCCTCTTTCAATCAAAAAACAAAAATTCTTAAACGAACATTGTCGTTAAAAAGTACATTAAGCACTTGGATCCCAAGCGGTCTAATTTTAAAAAAATGGCACTGTGTTTTCATTTACTTATATAGTAATTGGATGCCGTTTTCATTTTTTTTTTTTTTTTTTTTTTTTTTTGCAAACAGTAAACATAAGCTGCATAGTTATTGTTTTAGTTGACAACGTAACAGAAATATAAAGTTTTAACGAGATGTTGAACTTCAAATTCCACTCCGAGAAAACTTTCATTTTGTAGTTAGACCACAGGGAGAGAGAAATCGATGGCGTTTAGAAGAAAACTCTGTAGAATTCAGCTACAGGTGTCTTTTCTGGCGCTGCTCTTGTCATGGCAACAGAACTGCAATCCTAGAAAATCCGTTTTGTGATACAGATTGTGTGTAGTGTCCATACCGAATCAGATATTGTTTTGTCAAACCATGATTTTCTGTATCTTGATTGTGCTGACGTAGGATTCACATATAGTCCAACTATTTACGCTGTACAGAATTGCACTGGCTAAGCAAGAAACCTCTTCCTAGCTTGGTACCTAAAATGTTGTTTGTAATAGAGAATCTTGCTAAATTCCATCTCTCCGGATTTTGAACACTAAAATCAGCTTTTTTTCCTCTCTCTTAGAGCACTTGATATTCAAGTAGTGAATATCTTCCTTGTTGGTAATCATTGAGTTGTCAATTTCATTTTTCCTTACTACCTCATAGGATGAGTGTTCGCCTGATTTTTGCAGAAGGATGGAAAAAATTGTATTCCTTAATTCTTTTAAAATTTCATTTTTGTTTAAAAAAATATCTATATCCCTTTTCCAAATAACTTTAGCTCAGGATAAAAGAAGGGAAAAAAACATGGAAATAGGTCGTCCGGTACCTGATTTGTGCAGTAAAAAGTAAGATTTCGGTATTCACAACATACTTACAGCAAACTGTCAAACGCTTATGTATTTTGTCACTTATTATCATAGTAACAGATGTTCTTTCACAACAGAATTTGGAATCGTAAAAGAGGATTTTAAAAAAATTATTTAACAATTAAATTTAGAAAATATACTTTTGCATGGAAACTAAAATGGTTGCACTTGAATTCCACATAGCACCACCTTTGCAACTTCAGACCTTTATGAGTGTTAGATGAATTTAGATACACAAGAATATCCAAACTTCAGTCTCAATTAACAGGCTTCTAAACTTTTGCATTCTACCTGAATTCGGACTTTTCAAAATTTATGTGTGTTTCGTACCATTTCACTTACTATACGACAATTTAATTCAACTCCAATTTCTATTAATTATGTATGATGACATTGAGGAATTAACAAGAAATTTGTGCAAAACTTGCTCTGCATAAATGGATATTCTCGTTATCTCTTACTCATTTTGTTTGTTTTATACATTAATTCATGCTACATTTTCTTAAAAGGATAAAAATTAATTTATAATAAAAGCATACTTTACACGTACCTAAATTTTATTGTTTTTGTTTTGATATAGCAGACACTGGCGCATTATAGTTTGGAAGCCAACAAAAATTTAGGCGGCTGATTGCATAGGCCCCCGTAGCTTTGGGCGGCCTGGGTGAAACCTATTCTTAGAACGCAAAATTGATTTTAAAAAAAACTGTCCTCGCTATCTCTTATTTTTTTGTGCTTTATGTAGGCGAATGTTGTAACCAAAAGTCGTAGTGGATTTCAACCTCTTTTGATTTATTTTGCGAGTTAGATTTGGACACAAAATAGTTTTGGAAGCTTAGTCGCTGGTAGAAACCATTTATCGCTTTCTATTACCGTTCTTGATCTGTACGTTTAAACGAAACCGGAAATTTTTTGATTTCATAGGCGCCGACTTTGGGGGACAGGACACTTTTGGCACCCCCAATATTTAAAGATTTGGTCCTCGCCCCCGCAATTTAATCCAGTCGAAGAAGCAGTAGCAAAGAGGAGCAATAATTTCTATCTATAAACTTCGTCATACCTTTAATTCAATATTACGAAAAGCCTTCTTATTCAATAGAAAACGCCGCACCGTTTTCAGAATGGCGTTTAATAGAGCACTGAAGCTTCAACCAACACTGGCAGCACTGATAGGACAAGTGAAGATCAATGTGGTGCGCAAAGTTGCAGTGAAGTTTTCAAATTTTGAATTTGAATTTGTTTTAATGCCTTTAAGCGAATTGGATTTAGGCCGTGAATTTTGAAACGGAGTAGTGGGAGAGGGAAGGAGCCCTTCATCAAGCAGTTAATAGAAAACAGCTGAATATGATTATATATTTACTCATTGTTTCCCCCCCCCCAATATTTTCTTCAAGCCGGCGCCTATGGTTGATTTCTACCACTTCCGGTTAGGTTATCACCTCTGCAACCTGACCATCCCCAACGAAGATGCTGTCAAAGGCTATTGTGTAGAAAAGTGATTTTCGTACATCGAAAAACCTTAAAAATAACATTCTTGTACATCATTAATGTTTATACTCAACGATAGATGGTAAGTAAATTGAAATTCATACTTTATTTTTACAGCGATGAGAAAAGTATATATTTTCCAATACTACTTTCATATAGAGATATATTGGTTTATTATTGATTACGATATTAAAGAGTTTGATTTATGGTTCTATACTGTGGGTATATATATTTTATGTCAAAGATAAATTAATTTCTCAATGTTGCATTTAAATGAGGGATATGCCAAAGTGGAAAAAGAAAACGCTATCTGTAGAGTTATATCATGTACTTTAAACTAAAGCATTACAAGCTTGTGTAATTTGTAATGATCGTCAGAATGTAATCTACTAAATAAAACATAATACAAATAACATATTTTATTAAGCAACACGTAAAATGTATTAGTATAAAACTCATTTCTGTATGCGAAATTATAAATACAAAGATTCCATAATAAATATCTCGCGAAAGGAAATGTTTGTTATTTAAGAGTGATGATGCATGATTATGTGAAGGGTAAGGGAAAAAAAGAAGGAATGTCACAAAACTTCATTTTCGAGAAAACTGCGATTTAATATTGAAAACCGCGTAAGAAGAATAGGGTTAGTTACATCTTTGCCCCTTTTTACATTGACATTTTTTACATCTACGTATGCATGGCATATACAGTCAAATAGTACCAAGAGTTACCAACAGATAGGATAAAGCACCCGAAAAAACACATACATGGACATTCCTTGTATTTTACCCTTGTATGCTTGCTATTGATAAGATACTTAAGTTCCTTTGAGTAACTGTAGATGGCTGTACACGTTAATCAATAAATCAACATAACATAAACTTACTGGCAACTGATCTACAAAACATATTCCTATTAATTAAAGACGTTTGTGAAAGGCCATAACCAATGTTAACCAGCTTGATGAAACTTGTTTATTTTTGTTGTCTTTCTGTAGCAAGTATCATGTTTGGCAATGAAAGATATAAAATTAAAGTACATAAAAATATAAAGTATAATTATAGTATAATCTGTTAGTCACATCAGCTTGCTTAGTTAACACTTTTAATGGTATTAGTATATTTGCAGCATGTACTCTTCTCCTTACGAATTGTCTGTGTCACTTCGTTTTGATAAAGCTGAAATGCAAGATTATCTTTCTTAATATCTCTGTATTCACTCGAAAATACCCTTAGCATCGATAGGATCTCAATGTCCATCCAACAAACTACTGATTTGTTTTACCAGTATATACAGAGGGTGATTCAGTTACCTTGAGCCGAATTCTATGTGCAATAGCACCACGCATGTGCAACCCATCGCCGTGAGATTACCACGAGGTAAGCAATAGTATCTCGTCAGTTACACAGCAGAACAGTGTGGTTGAGAGTCTTCTGATGCCAATGAAACTGAACAGATTTTGGGTTCATTGAGGCTCTTTCCGACGCTAAGTTTACGGCGAAGAGCATCGTAGAAATATGTAAAGTGTGCAATTTTCGTTTGGGTCGTGCCACTGTGAATCATATTATACGTAAATTTGCGGCATAGATGCCTACTTTTCCCTACTGACACTAACAGATAGAAACCTGCTTCCCGTGAGGACGGCCCCGCTGATAGTGGGTGTAGTTTGGCGTATAGCGCCCTCTGAAAATTCCGTCATGCAGCATGGGATGGCCAGCAAGTGCTGCGCATCGCAGATGACAATCAACTGCGCCATTCACAAGGATTTACGATTTGGTTCGCAAGAGAAGTATGCAAGCCCTGAAATCACGTCATGAGGTTGAGCCATAAAGGAACTTTAGGAGATTGTATGATTGTCAGCCTGATCGATTAAGGTTTGATGTTACCCTTGATGAGGCATGGATCTACCTCACATATGGTAAAGTTCTTGGCATTACATACGGAGTTTCCCAAAAGGGTTCATGATTGTGGTCGGTTTCTCGCATAGCAGAAAACTGCGACACCGGTGAAGTGAAACGTCAAAATCAATGCAGCGTACCATCATTGTATGTACAGTAAGGGACACTTTTGGATGGTACAGCCATATGGAGATTTACAGCAAAACTGTTCCACCAGTTGAGTCCGAAGCATTTGTCAGGAAGTATTGCAACCGAATTAGCTTTAAAGAAAGATGGGTGGCACAATCGTCAGGCACTGAAAATTCCCGTACACTTGGGCAAAATTCCCACTACCGTCTACAGTATAATTTCTCCAAAATGAGATGAATCTCAGACGTGTAGTTCTTCTGGCAAACATATTACTTAAAATTTGTCCTATTCGTAAAGATAAAGTGCAACAAAAAATGAAAACTTAATCATCTTGCTGTTGGAATGAACATTATTTCAGTCGTTTGATTTGAAACGACTTTGCAAAACCTGAATAAATATTCTGTCACTGCAGAAGGGTAGGAAGAGCGAATCCCCTTTTCTTCAGTGTAAAAACAAATACATTTAATTAAATGCTTAGTGAAAGTGAACCCATTGGTATAGCGCTTTTATGATTTGAAATTTTGCTCCCAAGTCATCTTATGCCATATTGATGACACTGGAGAACGAGAGATGCAAATATGTTGAAAGAGAGATACAGTCACATGTGCAAATTTAAAATTTGAGACAAAATGATCGGATAGCATCCATATTTTGTCGAAAATTTTGATTTTGTAAGTAGACATGTAAAAGCTCACCCGAACTTGCTAGCATCCCACTACCAATTGTTGAAATCAAGTGGAGAACTCAGTTGAGAGCATCAGCTGATTACAAGAGGGAGAAACACCTTAAGATATGGGAAACAAAGAACGAAAAAAATTCAAGGGCCCTGGAGGGGATTCGATCCATGAAACTCACGATTATCAAGCAACGAGTCTACTCACTCATCCACGGAGCCACAGTGAACAATAGGCAGTCATACGTCAGACACGAAACGTTTCTTACTTACAAAAAGTTATTGTAAGGGGGAAAGTAGGGAAATTTCCGTCTCTAGTTTTTCTTCCCCTGGCACTAACTTAATTACTGTTGTCCCCGCCTGGGAAGAATATTTTCCACCCCTCTAGAAACTTTCATAACAATTTTCATACATTTATAACTACACAAAACATTTATCCATGGGTGTTCTGCACAATTATACTTACAGAAAATAATTACTTCCAATTCTATTAATTCCAGTACCAAGTAAACAGAAATACTGGATATGAAATTCTATATCTCGCGAATAGTCTTGCAGAAAATATCCAAATTCAATTTTTCTATTTGTAACAGAGGGGAGCATACACGCAGGTAGCACCAATGAGATTTGTTTTGTGGAGTAGGGGACAGAAATTTACATTGAAAATGGCAAAATCCCACGTTTAATTATACCATAATTTTACTTTTAAGAACGCCAAATGCAAAGGAGAACGAATGAGTTCTCTTTGGCTTGAAAGAATAAAATTATGACTGAAGGTAGAAGTGAACAGACTGATGATGTTTAGGAACAATGGATACTACACAGCAATGACGTAGCCAGAAGGTCTGGACCCTCCGACATTTGTAAAAGTTGTTAAAATAAGGCCTATGGATAGAAACATACCGAAGAGACCTCGGGATCGAGGTGGAGGTTTAAGTCGCGGTGGCACCCTCGATACTGGCACAAACACATGGATTCAAATGACTATGCGCGTGCAGAAGATAGACTGAATAAAATACTAAACATTGTGTCCCCTTGTAGAATACCATTATAAACTGAGATGGGAGCATCTATTCCAACATTTAGCTTCAACTTTGTAATTCGTTTCGAATATGCTCCTTTGACAAGAGAAATGAAAATGAAAATATCACCAATTCTTTATTTAGTTAAAACTTGATTCTGATTAATTCTGTCAAAGACCTTGGAATCATTCGTGGATGAAATTGCTAAAGATTTTTGAAAAGAAATAAAATCTATGAGACTTGATAAGAAAAGAAATCTTTCAATTTTACGTCCCACGATTATGCCGGCTAGGCTAAAAGAGGCGGCGATGATGAGAAATGAATGAAATGATGGAATGAAAAGTGGGAGGAAACGGGAGAATTCCTGTAAAAGAATGCTGAAAGTTGAAATAGAACATAAGTCTCGCCTGAGTAGTAAACTAAAAGTCAAAGTAGATGTGAATGTCATAATTATCTAGTGAGCTAGGGTATCCTCTGAGGAGCGCTTGTGTTAGCTCAGCGGTAAGCCGTTGGATTTCATATCGTAAAGTTATGAGTTCGATTCCCATCTGAGTCAATTCTTTTTTATGAAATTCTTTTCCGCAATTCTTGAAAAATTATATAAAATCATTACATTAGAACACATCAGTTGTATATATATATAAACATAATCATTGGACAACATAGTGATTATGTTAGAATACGGCACGTTGGTATTCTATATGTGAATGTTAAATAAAACTTAAGAAAATAATATCATAGCAATAAATAGGTTATATAGTGTATATATTTGCAGCTATTTGTTATACGGAGGTCACTTCTCAATTTTCTCATTACAGCAGGTGATTTACGCTTTCTGAACAGTAAAGAGACTATGCGGGTATAAACAGAAATTATAATACAAACTCGAAACTTGTTTACAGACACAAAACTCACGAACCCCAAAACCATGCAAACAGGAAATCTACTTACACGAAGTCGTGTCTAAGGAACTTATTTATGGTTTAGAAAGAAGGCAGAATAGGATTTCTTTCCAAAGAATTTCAGTTCAATAATCTGCAATGTTTTTGTATATGGATGTGGTCTCTTTCTCTCCGCCACTTATATATATATATATATATATATATATATATATATATATGTATTGTGTGTGTGTGTATGTTTCATCATGTAAACAAACTTCCTACATATAGTGCTTACAGTCTAAAAAAGAGTACTCTCGGGGTAAGGTATTGGGAGTTGGAGGGGAATATATCTATATCTATCTATCTATCTATCTATCTATCTATCTATCTATATATATATATATATATATATATATATATATATATATATATATATATATATATATATATATATATATAAGTAAAAGCAATCGATATCAGTGTCGAATCCATAGTTCTCGTTGTAGCAGATATTAATAATTACAACTCCGAAAGCGTTAAAGTTCAAATTTAACTCGCATCGTAAAGCTCCTTTGTGGTTAAGCGTATATCGTACACACTTTCGCCCAGGTTCGGCTCCCACCGACAGCTCATGTAGTTCGGATTGTACATTAATTAAAAGGTCTAAGTCTCATATAGCCTCACCGCTGAACGGGACGTTAAACTCAAAATTAACTCAATCTATTCAAACCCCATCGTTATAACGGACGATAAATGATGAAAAACAAAATTTTTCAAGTGATTAGTTAGTGCGAAATCCATAGTTTGGGTTCGTCAAGCTATTACAATCGCAATGGCATTTAATGCCATGTTTTGGTATGACTGACTGTGCTACCCGGATTTTGAATTTACAGGGGGCAACATCAGAAGCGTTGCTCACACAGCTCTAAATATTTAAATGTATGAATAAGTGTACATTCCTGCGAAACTCCGGAATGTCTGGAACACTTTAACTTAACGTGGGAGACATATTACTTTCAATCTAAGAAAAAACATTGTGGAAGTCAGATACCCCAAGGAAGGGAAGTTGGGAGGAGTTACATGTAAAAATAGTGTAAAACGACTGATCGTAGAGTGTTATCCATTGTTTTCTGGGTCGTTGAGATGAATAGTGAGACACTCAATGGCGTTATATCCAAATTTATCCCCATCTTCACTCGATGAGGGGCTCGGAGATATGACCAATAAAATGTAAAAACTTACTTAAATAATTTTCGAATTGATAGTTTTCTGGGGTAGCGAAAGCGTCTCTACTAACTTTGGAATGTAGTTTGTACTCACTTCAAGATGGACTTTTTAATCGTATCAATTTCTCACCTTAAGAAGAAAATACCATTTCAACTAGTATGTATCAAGCCAGCCTTGGAAATCGAGAAAAAAAATTGTAGATGTATGTTTCATCTTTTAAATTATATACTACACGTTAAAATCAGAGATTGAGTGGGTCAGTGGTTCAAATGGGTCACGATTTGTGAGTGGGTCAGTGGATCATGGGTCAGCAAGACGTGATCCACTGCAAAACACCACTCGACGCGACTCACATTGGCACATTGAACCACCGACCCATTCTGCTCAGTGCCTTTTATGTAGCATTTTCTGAACACTGGGAAGTTCGTCTACTTTTTACTTCCAAGACTTCCATTTGTATTCTTTTTTTCATTTGGTTCTAATGGAAAAAAGAAGTTCAGGCTCTTTTGGTAATGAAATGAAATCTTTCAGTTTTACGTCCCATGGAAATGTCGGTTAGACTAAAGGAGATGGTGATGATAAGTGAATGAAATGGTGGAATGATGAAAATGGGAGGAAACGGGAGAACCACAAGAAAACACACGAGCACAGTGTTTGTACACCACAAAGTCCACACGGCGCGAGCTGGGATCCAAGCACCGGAGGTGAACGCTCTACCACTGACCCATCGCGGTGCCTCATCTCTTCAGTACCATTCTATCCGGAGATGGTGAGGGTCAATGAAGATTTGATCCACGACTCACCATGACCCACTATCACCCACCACCCAAATGATCCATTCTGACCTACCACCAACTTTGAACCACTCTGAACCATTGTGACCAATTCCGACCCACCAAAACCCATCGTCATCAACTCTGACTCATGACCCTCTCCATTGACTAAAGAGGTTGCACTTGTAATAAAACAAGCTTTTGAAATTATAGCTTATCCAGACTTAAGAGTGGACTATCTTTAATTATAACATTTTACCCTTTTTATATCATGTCTCTATACTTAATTAATTCCAAGATATAAGCATCTTATTATTAGAAATTATACTTGGAATTGGTTGAATGGGGCTTGCCATTACTATAAAATGATCTCCATATCTCTTAATCCTTTGAATTTAACATGACATTTGATATTTAGACTTTTCTTTTAAAATATTTGTAATTAATTATTTGATTTTGCTTTTCTTGAAATTTTACTAAAAGAGAGAAAATGATGAGCGCAAGTGGAACTCCCACCATGCTGAAACTTTCAATCGCTGATACCAATAGAAGTTTGCCGATAATGCACAAATTATGTCATGGAAAACCTCGCACGTGAGAGTAAAACAAAGTATTCATCAATTTTATTCTTACCGTGCGAAAGTGCGTCTGGATATTCATATTACTTATTGCTGGAACGAAGAAAAAGTAGAAGCTTCCTCATCACTGTAATGTTAGCGTACATATCTTCGGCGTGAGTTCAATTCTCGGTGGGTGCTCATGTAGTTCGGATTCCACGTTATGCTTCAAAATCATCTTTAATGTCCTCTAATCCTGCGAAGGAGCACCTCAGGTCTCTGGGCATCAGTAGAGGAAAAATTCCCGACCTGGCACAGTGTGTTGCGTTTTGGTTTTTTTCGCAGTCGTCCCTGAGAGCATGTGCTCGATTTCTCAGTGTAGCACGATACACCATGACCCACGTACCGCCCAACCATGGAAAATCGAACATTCTGAAAGCTCGTTCCCTATTATGAGCAGTTTTTGGGGGGTGTATTTTTTCCCTTTTATGAGCACTTTTCAACCCCTATTTTAACATAGCAGAAATTACATAAGACTATAAGCCCATTTTCCAACCCTACTTAACATAGCAAAGTCTACTAGCATAACAGACAATAATGGGGGTGTATTCGTTCTCTTTTATGAACACTTTTTTCATCCCCTATTTTAACATAGCAGAAATTTCTTATTACAATGAACAAATAATCCAATCAGATATTACACAGAGACTACGAACATAGCAGAGCTAATAAAAGACTATAGACACATTTTCCAACCAATATGTAAAATAGCAGAAATTACATAAGGCAACGAACATGTAGCAGACCTAAGAAAAGAGTTTGACTTATTTTTCCATCCCTATTTTAACATAGCAAAAATTACTTAAGACTATGAGCAAATAGACTACGAACGCACTCCTATGTAAAATAACAGAGAATAATGGGGGTGTACTCGTTTCCTTTTATGAGCCCTATTTTAACATAGCGGAAATTAATTAAGACAATGAACTTATTTTTCAACCCCTATTTTAACACAGTCGAGATTACACAGAGACTACGAACATAGCTGAGCTGATAAAAGAGTATGGGCTATTTTCTAACCACTATTTAACATAGCACAGATTACAACCCTTATTTAATACAGCACAGAATATGAACCAATAGGAGTGTAATCGTTCCCTTTTATTAACCTCTATGTAACATAGCAGGAATTACACAAGCAATCACCAACTACTACATGTCCCAAAAGTACTGACCATGGAGGTCAAAGGTCAAACATTTAAGCCCGAATAACTCGTAAACGGAGCCACAGATAGAGGTGTTGTTTCTAGATTTAGTAATAGACCATCTAGTACTACGCGTCCCAGAAGTAGTGACCATCGAGGTCAAAGGTAAAATATTTAAACTCGAATAACTCGTAAACCGAGCAACGTATTGAGGCACTGTTTCCACATGTATTAATAGGTCATCAACTACTACATGTCCCAAAAGTACTGACCATGGAGATCAACGGTCAAACATTTAAACCCGAATAACTCGTAAACGGAGACACATATTGAGGTGGTGTTTCCACATTAGGGTGTCCTATTTACTTTTGTTCCAACGAGAAAAAAGCGAAGAAATGCCATTTTTACTAGCTAAATATTTTATACCACTTTATACTACTCAAATAAACGAAGGAATACATTTGAGTTACCTATTCAATTTTGTACCACCGAGAAATGCCATTTTAACTAGCTCAAAATTTGTATAACTTCTTGTGCTACTCAAACAAACGAAGGAATGAATTTGATTGACCTATTCAATTTTGTATCAATGAGAAATGCCATTTTACCTAGTTCAGCATTTTGTACCTTTTTGTGCTATTCAAATAAACGAAGGGTTAAATTTGAGTGTCCTATTTCCTTTTCTATCAAGCAAAAAAAAATAATGAATAAATTTTGTTGGCTTCTTTACTTTTGTATTAACGATTAAAAAAGCGAGGAAGGTCCATTTTAAACAGCTCAGTATTTATGTACATTTTGTACTACTCAAACAAACGAAGGAATAAATTTGGATGTTTTACTTTTTGTACCAACGAGAAATGCTATTTTAACTAGCTGTGCCATATTCTACTACTCAAATAAACGAAAGATTAAATTTGAGCAACCTATTCAATTTTGTACCAAAGAGAAGTGCCATTTTATCTAACTCAGAATTTTTATACCATTTTGTACTATTTAAATAAACAAAGGAATATATTTGTACTAGCCAGAAAAAGTTGAAAAGGACCATTTTATCTAGCTTAGAATTAATGTAACTTTTGTACTTCTCAAATTAAAGAAAGAACAAATTTGGGTGTTCTACTTTTTGTACCAACCAGAAAAGGTCAATTTTAGCTAGCTGAGTATTTTATACCATTTTGTAATATTTTAATAAACAATAATATATTTGTACTAACCAAAAAGTGGAAAAGGACCATTTTAACTAGCTCAGAATTGATGTATCTTTTGTACCACTGCAATTAACGAAAGAATAAATTTATGTGTTCTAAGTTTTATACCCACGGAAAAAATAAACGTCCATTTTAACTAACTGAGTATTTTATACCATTTTGTACTATAAAATAAACAAAGGAATAAATTTGCACTAACTAAAAAAGCGAAAAAGGACCATTTTAACTGGCTCAGAATTTCCATACTATTTTGTACTATTTAAACAAACGAAGGGATAATTTTTGAGTGAGCTATTCAATTTTGTAGCAAGAAGGACCATTTTAACTAACTCAGAATTTTATCTTATTTTGTTCTACTCAAATAAACGAAGAAATACATTTGGATGGAGTATTTAGTTTTGTACTAACCAGGAGAAAAGTGAAGAATGAATAAAAATTTAAGTGGACTATTTCCTTTTGAACCAACTGGCAAAAGTGAAGGGCCATTATAGCTTTTGTATTATTCAAATAAACAAAGGAGTAAATTTGTACTTACCAAAAAAGCAAAGACGGATCATTTTATACCTTTTTGTGCTATTCAAATAATCGAGGGAATAAATTTGACAGGTCTATTTTATTTTTGTACTAACGAAAAAGATCCATTTTAACTAGCTCAGCATTTTATACCTTTTTGAACCTTAAAATTGAGATTAAAAAAACTCACAGTAATATGGGAAATGCTCTATAGGTAAAGAATTGTCAAAATGTTCGTATAAGCTTACCACGTAATCAGTCATTGACCTAATTAATCATCTTGTAAGAGCTTCTGTCCTGTTATATGGTTATATGGACGAGTATAACTTGGTGCACTGACACTAATATCTTGAATTTTGAAAGTAGTACATTGGTCCATCCCTTAAGTTAGAAAATTGTCAAAAAATAAAATTTTGGTGAGTGTTCTGTAGTACTCGAATTTACATATTTGAAAAATTTAAGGGTTGTGCTTGTTTCCTTTAATAAGTAAAAATTGCAAGTTATTAAAACTGTGACGCGTTTACCACGTGGTCGGCTATTGATATAAGTTATCTTCTTCGATGTTTTAGAGGAGAAATAAAATAACATATAAAAATAATATCACACGTACAAAGGATAGGTAAAAATTCCACTGCTCTTTATATTAGAAAACTATTTGTCATTTATTTGTAGTTATATCAACCTACACAACTACAGTCCGTAACACTATTTCTTGGAGAAATAAAAAATTTCTTCCAAAATTTGGCAAATTCGCGAGGATATGTTCAACTTTAGCGCAGATTTAGTAAAAAGAAATAGTGTTCATTTTCATATCCTCTAGCAATTAAAAAGCAAAAATTCTTAAACCATGTTTGTCTTTAAAAAAATATATTAACCACTCTAGTTAAAGAGCTCTAATTTCAAACAATAGAAAATGAAGTAATGGTTTCATTTACTTCTATATTTGGGTGTTGTTTTAAAAATATTTTTTTCCAAACAGTAAATTATGAGACCATAAAATGCATAGTTTTATTTTTGTTGTCGACATGACAGAAATATGATGTTTTAACGAGAATTTCATTCTAAGAAAACTTTAATTTTGAAGTTAGGCCACAGGGAGAGAAAAATCAAGCGTATTTAGAAGGAAAATCTGTAGATTCCGGCTACAAGTGACTTTCCTGGTGCTGCTTCTATCATGGCAACAAAATTTCAATACGCTAGTGTTTTTTGATGTGTCATACACCCCCTTCTTATTTAAAAAAACGACTTGAATCCAAAATGGCGGATTTCAAGATGGTGGCCATGAATGACATACACTCCAAAAGTTGCGGCTCCTTATCAAACCTCTGTTCCCATCATCACCCTCTACTTTTTCCGTCGATTTTCAAACTTATGCAGGTGTCCAAAGACTTTTGACTCACCCTGTATATATATATATATATATATATATATATATATATATATATATATATATATATATATATATACAGCGTGGATCTAAGGGGGGCTATAGGGCTATAGCTACCCCTTGAGGCTCAGGTATATACTGGATAAAGGGGCAAACTATGGTTTAGCCAATGCCTTGATCATATCCTGGATCCACCACTATATATATATATATATATATATATATATATATTCTCTCTATTGTGATACCAAGTGTTTCATATTTCTGAAGTGTGTGCGTAGTGATATACGCTCAAGCACTCATACTGTACCAAGAGTAAATTTGTGTCTTATCCGTATCCTTTCTTTTACTACATATATATACGTATACATTCAATAAACAGGAATCCATTGAAGGTACAGTGAAACCTGTCAACTTGGCCACCTGCTTATCTTGGCCTAGTTCGTCTTGAACCTGCCTTTTCCCATAAGACATTCGTTACTTACTACTCTATAAGTTGGCCACCTGTCTATCTTGAAAGTTGGCCACACTGAAGCAATGTTTATCCTATGATGATAATGATAAAATTACCTGCGTATTTTGGCCACTCAAAATACGGTTTTGTTATTTTTCTTAACTCTTTCGTATTCCCATATGAGAGACAGATGTTCTGTATTTGTGACTGGAGAAAAGAAGCAAGGATTCGCGCGATTTGCTCTTGGAGGTCAATGGCCAGAAGACTACCCTGATAAAGAGGAGTGAAGGGAGCCGTGAATAAGAAAATGCACGTACATGAATTCAGGAAATGGTTGTACAATACTTATTTGTTTTGGAAATGGTTGTATGTATTATCCTGTCTATTTTGGTAAAACCATTAGCTATATCAGCTCCTCTCATCAGTGGGGAGCTTTAGGAATCCCGGAAAATTCTCAAGGTTAAAACTAACCATCTCAATTGTCAACTATTGGCATCTGTCGGCTTGTCAAAAGATAGCGGAATTTTTGAGGTATGAATTCCCTCAAGATTTTCTCAAAACATCTTTTGCTCGGAGTGAAACACTTCTAGCTCATTAACAAGAGGTAGTTAACTACAATATTAGAATGTGCATATCTGCCAAAAAAAAGTCTAGGATCAACCACTTTTCAGTAACAACTGAAAAGAAGTAATATAAATTGCATATGAATTTCTCAATTTATAACTTAGCTCATCTTGTTTTCAATCTGAATAACTCAGTGTGCTATAATATCAATTTCAATAAACTGCGTACATACGCTTCTATTTCATGGTTGTTTGTGTTATTGTGTTTTCAATCCGAATAATCCAATGTACCAGACTAGTTTTCAGCAAGAGAAAGGGATGCACATATATTAAACATACTATAGTAATATTTTCTAGTACTGTATATTTTTATGATTACTCTATATGCATTATTTATAAGTAGCTGTCGTGCCACTGCTTATTAAAATTTTACAATCAAGTGATACTAAAAATCCTATTCTAAAAATACACCAATCACACTTGTTTTCTGCAAGTTGGCCACCTGTCTAAGTTGGCCACTTTTCGATGGAACCAATGGTGGCCAACATAGACAGGTTTCACTGTATTGTTTATTCGTTTGTGTGCGAATGCTTGTGGAGTCATCAGCTTGCCAGTCGTATGTGTGCATACGTGTGTACAATAGTAAAATACAGTTAAACCTGCATTCCCGAACCACTGAGGCTACCCATGTCATACCACTTAACTTTTATTTTATTGTTGCTAATTGGCGCTCGAACAGGACATGAGCTCTGAACCAGATTGTTATCAACTGTTTCTTTAGGGACTATTCTAGGAGCCAGTCCCCAAGGGAGACAGTAGGTAGCATTTTTTTTCTCTCTCAGAGCACTTGGCATCCAAGCGGTACATGTATATACGAGGGCTAGTCAAGAAAGACTTGGACTGATTTTTTTTCTAGGCAATTTATTATTACTCAGCAACAGGCACATGATCCTTTTCAAAGTAGTCCCCGCCCATTTGAATGCACTTTTTCATTCGAGTCTTCCAGTCCTCAAACACGTGTCGCAGGCCATTCTTTGAGAGGTCCTTCAAAACCGCCTCCGATGCCTTCAGAACCTCGGAATTATCGGAGAAGCGGCGTCCACGCAGTCTGGATTTTAGGGCAGGGAATAGAAAAAAGTCGCACGGTGCGGTAGGCGTATCCACCATCCTCAAACCTTTGTAACAGCTCCCTGCAAGTCTCCACTCGAACGGCCTTCTGCTCTTGTGTCAGGAGTCGCGGAATCCATCGCGCACACGCTCGGCTCATGTGGAGGTGGTCATGGAAAATTTTGAAGGCACTGCCATGAGATATGCGTAGTGCGGCTGCCAGATCGTCGATACTGATGCGGCGATCTTCTCTAACAATGACTGCTGCCGTGTTAATGTTCACCTCAGTAACAGCTGACGCTGATACACCTGGTCCACCAGCTTTCGTGATTGTCATTCGGCCCTCTGTGAACTCTTTGAACCACCAGAACACGGTACTTCGTGGCAGAGCGTCATCTTTGTAGGCTGCTCTCAACATTCCTAGAGTTTCTGTTGCACTTTTCCCCAGGCGATAGCAGAACCGTATAGCTGCAAATTGTTCATCTCATAATGACTCCATTTCTTCTACAGGCGACTTCTAGAGGCGGCGCAGAACATCACCTGCAATAAAATGTCGTGGTTACCAAACATGCAATGATTCCTTAACAACATTATATATATATGCACAGCAAGACCCACCCTACTTGTATGCCAAACTATGAAGCTCCAGCGTTAACAGAACTGCCGGGAAAAAAATCAGTCCAAGTCTTTCTTGACTTGCCCTCGTATCTTATTGAGTTGTCAATCTTGTTTTCGCTTACTAGCTCAAGCTAGGATGAGTGTCCGCAGGAGGGTGGAATAAATTGTAGTCTTTAGTTTTTTAAATTAATTTTTTTTTTAAAAATCATCTATGTCCTTTTGGCAAATAACTTTAGCTCGGGATAAAGAAGGGAAAGGACATGGAAACGAGTCGTCCGTGACCTGATTTGTACATATAATGTATTATGACATTGAGGAAATACCAAGAAATTTGTGTAAAGATAGCTCTGCACAAATGAGTTTTTTCTTTATATCTTATTCGTTCTGTCTCTTTTATATATACCCTATTCATTCATGTCGGATTTTCTTAAAAGGATAAAAATTAATTTATAATAAAGGTTACTTTACATATACTTAATTTTATTCTTATTGTTCTTCTTTTTTTATTAATTTTGCATACACTGGCGCGTTGTGGTTTGAAAGTAAACAAAAATTGTGGGGACCTAGTCGTATAGACCCATCCTTAGCTGTGAGCCTGGACGATTGTTATTCTTAGAACGCTAAATCAATTTAGAAAAAAACTTTTCTCGTTATCTCTTATCTTTCTTTCTTTTTTAGCTTTATGCATGTCAAAACTAACACCGGTAGTTGTAGTAGATTTGAATCACTTCTGATTTAGGTAGAGTTAGAGATTGATACGAATAATATTTTATGAGAAGCTTAGTTGCTGGTAGAAAAGAGTTTCTTGCTATCTATTACCATTCTTGCTCTGCAGTGTGTAACGGAACCAGAAATGGTTCATTTCTACCACTTCCGGTTTGATTAAGCCTCTCCATAAACGAACATGACTTTACCTTTGCATCCTGACCATCCCGGGCGAAGATGTTTTACAAAGGCTATTGTGTAGAAGGGAGATTTTGGTAAATCGAAAAACCTTAAAAATAACTCTTTTACATCATTAATATTTATACACAACGTTAGATGGTAAGCAAATTGAAATTTATAAAATACTTTATTTTTATAGTGATGAGAAAATTGTACATTTTTCAATACTACTTTCATGTAAAGAAATGCTGATTTATGATATTAAAGAGTTTGATTTACGGTTCTATACTGTGGGCATATATTTTATGTTACTATTACGTCTCAAAGATGACTTATTTTGTCAATATTACATTTAAATGAGGGATTTTCCAAACTGGTAAAGGAAAATACAATTTGTGGGGTTGTATCAAGAGAATTTTAAACTTTACTAATCATTACAAGCTTGATCAACAGAATGAGGATGAAATCTATTAAATATAAAAACTAATACAATGCACAATATGAAAAATGTATAAGACTTATTTCTCTATATCAAAATATTAATAATAAGATTTTAATAAAAATGTCTCGCGTTAAGTAGCGGAGCCTAAGTCCCGAAATACAGAAGCCTAATTTAAAGTACGGTAACCTAACATATCCTAAATATTAATATTTTGGACCTACTCTGCGGCAGTACCTAGCAATAGTAGTGTGAATGTAGAGTTTGCCAAGGAGGTAAAGAAAGGGAGCAATATTTTCCACCGACTTAAGAGTTTCACTTTTCTTATTAGTGTGATTTGTTAAAAGACTTGTGTTTTTCATACTGTCTGTCAATTGCTCCAAATGACGCCCTTGTCTCACCCTCTAAATGATTCAACAACTAAAACAAAACAAGTGACTTTCGTTTCACAGTGTGAAACCACCGTAGACTTGGAAACTATGGAAATTCAATAGTCAAACTTCAAGTAATACATCTATAAGTACTCGATGCAATAAACTTATAAGATCAAAGATAAAACCTGTTCTCGGACACTGAATCCATATCAAAAAGTTTTGTTTTACTGTTTTTATTGTATGGCGATAAAGATTCAAAGTGGAAATTATTATTCTACTCTTAGAACTACAATTTGATACCAAGAAACCGCTTCTCATTATCTGTTAGCGTTTTTGCTCTATGTAGATAAATATTGAAACCGGAAGTTGCAGTGGATTTATATCACTTCCGGTGGACGAATCATCTCCATCAGACAATCCAATTCCTAAGTTTTGACCCTTTACATATGGGCCAAAATATACGGTCATCTATCAAGTACTTCTTCCCGGCGGGAGCTCATGTGGTTCGGATTCCACGTTAATCAGTCGTTCCACATCTCATATAGCCTCATTCAGGCCCGTAGCCAGCCCGAAAATGCAGGGGGGGACCAGGTGGAAGTTGGGGGGCCGGATCCAAAAAATATTAGTTCATTCCATATTATAGTTCATTTGCAAGCCTACCGTGAAACTTTTAGAGGAGGCCAGTAAAAATTCAGGGGAGCCAGGCCCTCCCTAGACCCCCCTGGATACAGGCCTGGCCTTGCTGCTGAAAGAGATGTTAAAATCAACTCAACTCAACCCATCAAATATTTCTTCAGCATGTTTCAGCCGGATGAAGTAACAGGTACACATAGGACACAGGCTAAATATTTGTATAAAAGTGTTTGGTAATCCAAACTCTTTAAAATTAGATCAGTCATTTGCCTTCAGATGTCATAGGAAAACATCTTGGATATTTTATTTGATTTCAAATGGTAGATGTCATATTTTACTGGCAACAACTGTTGAATAACGTTCTCAATTTGCGGAGGTTTGAATAACAGTTGTACAAATTTAGCTACCGAGATGGCAGCAAAACTAATAATGAAATGTTCTGCAATAAAGCAAATTATTTATTACTTATTAAAACATTTTAATATTCAAAGAATGTCTAGTGTTTATTGCGATTTGTACAACTAGATATTTTAGAGACAAAGATACAAACAATTCTAAACTATTGCTAACAATTTATTGGTGCTCACACTGAAAGTTGTATTACTTAACATTAACTAACTATGCAAGGTAAGTAAATTGCAATCAATTGTTAAAGAAAAATCTAGAATTTTTTTAGTATCTGCATAGGAGGCTCACTGAGCTGATCCTTTGCAGTATTACTAAATGTACAAGAGCTGGATCTAAAGATTAACGTGAAATCTGAACTACATGAGCAACTGCTGAGAGTTGAACCAAACCCCAACACGCGTGCACTTGCAATATACAGACGGTATTTTGCTCTATCCAACTATTTTCGATTTGGTGACCCACGTGCTGTATCATGGTGGAACTATGAGTTTGCTGGCGAAAGTGGTGTTGTGTCTAGTTTTGTATCTAGCTGTGTATGTTATGTGTCTAGTGGTGTTGTGTCTAGCTGTGTATGTTATCAAGTGGTGTCGCAATTCAACCGGTATTGGGAGGGTTATTTAATGGTCCTTTTCCATACTAACTGTGAAAGCTATTTTGGCCCATTACACAAAACAGGCTCTCCTTCGGAAACATTCAACCACGAAACCACCGCACAAGGGGTGCAAGCAAAGTGACATCTACAATGCTAAGGGGTTATCCGTCGATTAGCGTGCGAAGAAAATCCACCGACACAACGCGATTTGGACACAGATTCTCCTTGTGCCGTCAACTGTGAACAAAATTCAGAATCGCTTCAGATTGAATTGTGTCCATATATGAGAGATGAATCTAGTTCTTAACGTGGAATCTGAACCACAAGAGCATCCACCGAGAATTGAACCCACGCCGAAGACATGTACGGTAACAGTATAGTTATCATGGAGCTTCTACTTTGCCCTTCGTTTCAGCATGTATGAGTGAGCTCCTTTCTGGTTAAGAGGTTAGCGTTCGGATCTTTGGCGTGCGAGACCCGGTTTCGATTATAGGGGGAAGCTCATGTAGTTCTATGAGCTACTTAAATGTACACTTGACTTTAAACTCAATATCAACTGAACTCAATATATGAGTAATATGAATATTCAGACTCAGTCTTCACACGGGAAGAATAAAGGTTGAAGAATGATCCTCTCGTGCGTGGTTTTCCGTGACACAGTTTGAGCATTATCGGGAACTTCTGCCGGGCCAAGTGACTGAAAATATTGGCATTGCGCGAGGTCCACTTGCCCTCCGAAACTCTTTGCATACCAAATATCAAGAAAGGCAATTAGTAGACAATGTAGTTAAATAGAAAGTCTAAATTTCAAATTTAATGTTAAATTTTAAGGATTCTGATGGACATTATTTGTTAATAATATCAAGCCCTGTTCCACTCCCTTCCAAGTCGAATTTCTATTAATAAGAAGTTTGTATCTCGGAATGCAGTAAGTATAGAGACATGATATTTGGAGTTTCCGCTTTTCATTTAAAATAATAGGGATATTAATATAATGTAGAAGATATTAATGTAATAATGGTAAGTCTCCATCTTGTTTTGCTTCAACTCTTTATGCCCTTTCTAGGTCAAACGTCAAAACAAGCAAACTTCAAATTGAAAGTTTTCAAACTATGGTAATTCTATGCTGAAACCGGAGGTTGTAGTACTATAGCTTCTGTTAGTAATAGAAATATATAGTAAGGCCAAAGATGCTTGGGACGCTGAATACCTATCAAAAAGTCATTTCTTGCTATCTTTTACTGTTTTTGCTTTACCAAGAATAAATTAAAACCTGATTGCAATAGAGCATACATAACTAGAATTCTGCTTGTTGAATGCAGTAGCATAGGCCACTTTGCATCCTTATCGCCTGTGATTGACTGAGGAACATTACATAACTTGATCACGTGGTATGCCTTTAATGTCCTCGTCATTTTCACTTGGTCCACCTTCTAAATTTTGGGAGAGATGCATTGTATATACCAACCCTTAATTTTTGGAAATTGATAAAACTGAAACTTTTGTGTGGTAGTATACAACCGGAGTATGCAATTCCTTGAGATTGGTTTTACCTATTGTTCCCTTTAATGGGTAAAAAATTGCCAAAATGTAAATTTCAAAGGTATTTGACCCAATTTATACCCTTTGATGAGGCTAGGTGTCAGTGTACATTAAGATGGAGCGAAAAAATCAAATTTTCGAGTATCAAATTCTAATGGGGTTCCAAAGTTGCGTATTCACATGCTAATAAATGAAAAACATAACGAAAAAAAATCACACTTTAGATCTTCAGTTAGTGTAAACGGTCAAAAGTTTAAAAAATGACAGAAAACAACAAAATTTATCTTTTAGCGAAAGAATAAAATTTTTGAGTATCGAATTCTTAAAGGGCTCAAAAGTTGCGTATTTGCTTGCTAATCAATGGGAAAATAACGAAAATAATCACACTTCGGATCTTCAGTTCGAGCATATGGCCTACAATTTTATAATAATAATAATAATAATAATAATAATAATAATAATACCAAAATTTACCTTTGAGCAAGCAATATACAGATTTCTCTTCTTTCTCATTTCTATAGCGTCTAGGAACTTGATTTTAGTTGTGTGAGGGATGTGTGTTTGTTAATAATTCGTTAATGTGAGTGATATCACACATTTTATTTTCATAATGATTTTGTAGCTCTTTATCCATTTGACAGTGTTTTTCTTTTCTTTTTTTTTTATAAAATAGCCCAGAACTCCCTACGATGAGGTGGGTGCAATTCGAGTTCTACCCACATTCTACTCAACTCTCTAACCAATTTTTGTGAGCTAAATTATGTTAATTCAGTCAAGAACGTTGTCTTAAATTCAGATTTTTAACCAAATTTTGGATTGTGAGTCTTTAGAGCAAATTTGCTCTAATATAGCCATCTCTGTTTTCTTGTCCATATACTTTTCCTGCAGACTCTGTGACAAGTTTGACACATCTTTCAACTTCCTGAGTATGACGTGGAAAGTTTAAAACATCAAACTCATGAGCAGATTTGTCACGTATAAGTGATAAGATTGTTTCTATTGTCAAGCTTTCGAGCACAGAAGGAGATGACTGCTTACATTTTCTCCAATCTATCAGCTCATTGTAGTTCGTGGCATCAAAGTTGCTTGAAGTTAACACAAAAGTTCTAACAGATTTCAACTTCGGATCTTGATTTCTTGCCTCTGGCACTCTCCAGCAACCTAACTCTCGTACGTGTTGTCTCTCATAAACTGTCATAGCTAACAATAGCTAACGCGTTTCTCTCAATCACAGGATCGATGATTCTTTTAATGTTGTTTGGCAAATGTCTAATTGTTTGAACTACCTTCAAAATATGTTTAGATCCATATTTCACTGACTGATATCTCATTATGTCAAACAAGATAGGAACATATGTTTTTATAATGTAGTTTACAAGCACTGTGACTTCGTTTGTAGGATTTGTTTGAGAAACGTACAATCGGTTTCACATGTCAGCCATCGAAAGTAAGTGAGAGATCTACGATCTCTTATAGCCACATCTGGAGCACACTGCCCTGTCTGAAATGCTCTGTTAAAACTTTTGTAGCAACTTCAATCAATTTTGATGCCACGAACTACAATGAGCTGATAGATTGGAGAAAAAGTAAGCAGTCATCTCCTCCAGTGCTCGAAAGCTTGACAACAGAAACAATCTTATCACTTATGCATGACAAATCTGCTCATGGGTTTGACGCCTTAAATTTTCCACGTCATACTCAGGAAGTTGAAAGGTGGTATATCGTCCACCACTTTTCTCCACGATCTCGGTTCGTTCTGGGATTGTTAGCGTCATCTTACATCATGTGGAACAGAGAAAACATGCTGTAGCGCAAAATTTTTACCCTTTGTGACGCAATAACTTCTTAGTGGCAGACGAAAATGGACTGCACCGCTATTTTCCTGAGATTGAGCTCGTGTCAAATGATACCCCACATACCCCTTCACATTTAAAAACCCAAAGTTGGATCCAAGATGGCCGCCATGGCAACCGCTCGTCAATATGGTCCATTACCCACCCGAACAACATATACCATGTACCGAGTGTGAATGTCAAGCCGTTCATGTGCACAGGAGTGTTAACCGACTTAAGCCTCACCCTGTATTTTAGTATTATGAAAACCACTAAAATCTACGAGAAATGGATTGTTGCTGGTTCCAATTTCTGACATCAAAGTCAAATCGAAGGCCAAATATTTTAAAACTCTAAATTCAAATTTCGAGCTTGCACTTCTACTCCTCCCTAATGCTGCACTCTCCACGATTTTTTTTTAAATATCGATTCCGTGGCGGAACTCAGGAAGTCAACACTTACAATTACTTTACTGTTTGATTACAGCTGAGTTGATTCACTATATGCTATGTTATAAACACTACATTGAAGTTCTCCAGACAGCAAACTGTACAGCGAAAAGAAAGATGGAAAACTGAAGGGTTAAGTTTAAAAAACCCGCTCCACTTGAAGTGTTTATATAGACACGAACAATAAGTCATATTAGTAAATGCTGAAACAAATCTTCAATTATGCGCTTACCTTCACAAACGTGTCTGCTTACTACGGACGCATTCCCAACATATATGTTAATATGATTCCGTGCATTTTCACACGGTGCAATCTCGCACGGTGCTCATTATCGAGCAATTTCACACGGTCCTGGTTATCGCATTAATCAGTCAGCAGGTGTGGTGCATTTTCACACGGTCCATCTGCAATCACGTGATTCACCCTGAAACTCCTTTCACTACAAGGGGAGGGAGAACAGAACAAGTATGAACTAAGTAAGAACAGAGAAAGAGCAAATACAAGTTAAATATGAACAATTGCAATTAATACTAGAGAAGCTAGAAAAAAGAAAAAATTAACAAACACACGTTATAATAAAGAAGAGGAAAATAATTACAAAAATAAAATAAA
Organism: Thermobia domestica; assembly: GCF_964235325.1. Classification (NCBI taxonomy): domain Eukaryota; kingdom Metazoa; phylum Arthropoda; class Insecta; order Zygentoma; family Lepismatidae; genus Thermobia; species Thermobia domestica. The sequence continues at coordinate 51,609,945 of NC_137467.1, forward strand.
ACTAATAACGAAAATAATAGCAAATTAAAGTACATGAAAATAAAAATTCAGAAAAACAAATAATCTTGCGAAAACAGACTAAAATGTGTTACTGGTTTCCACTCCAAATTGATATCGTCTCTGCAGGTCGACTTTCAAGGCATTCTGCGGCTAAGTTGATCAAGATCTCTATTTTCAGAAATAATGTATGGACAATAAAGTCATTCTCCACAGCAAAGAATAAAATAAGCACTTTGTTAATGAAGTCGGAACCCATTGTTTAAAAATAGAAAGATGAGTTAAATAAACTTTCATTTTGTGATTATTCTTTTCCTGTTACTGCTTAGTTATCTCTGCAGGTGCGTATGGCCATGGTACACCTGTGAATCATGTCATTGGAGGGTGGGGGATAAATAGGGTATAAAAGAATCGCCCTTGATGTCTAATTCCTTAATTTTAGTGTTTTCGTTGTTGGGTGAACATAGTGATTCAACGTAGAAATGGAGTTTATAACAACTAGCAGAGGTAATCGTCTCTTAGTTCATGCAGGGTTCCAGTACTACATGCAGAGAGAAAACAGGGATCATACAGTATGGGTAAGTATCGTATTAATAGAATTAGGATTTTCTGTAAAAATTCATGTTTCCTTTTTTTATGTTCTTAATTTCTTTTCTTTTTTTTGGGGGGGGGGGCGCGAAGGCTTCATATAATATGACTAGACATCGGATTTTTATGCAAATGCATTGTTTGCTCGTATGCATCTCTGTTAAATTTGGTAGGGGTTTCTAGAAATAACAATATAGTCCGAATTTGAAGCTTTGTAGTGCATATAAATGCATATTTCAAAGGTTAGAGCATATATTAGTACTCAAGAGCATATTCAGCACATTTTATAAGTTTTTATTTCAGATGTATGCTTACAACATGGAATAAATCCAGTTTTAGTTTATATTTTCAATACATTTACATGCCTATGCAACGGAAGGCTTTTTGCATGAGAAGATGGAAGAATTCCTAATTTATAGACGACCAATAATGTTAGAAACCGATCACCAGAGCAGAAATGCCCACAATTACCAAAACGTTAAGAGAAATCTGATAATAATAATGACATTGTAATATCGTGTCGACATCAATTCAGAAACAAGAGATACGAGTGTTGCTACTCAGTGAATGCTTAACTCTAGTTGGTGAAGTTCGACACGAGCTCCGGTCATTTTCTGGTAAATTCGGGCACTCCTTGAAAAAAAATGGCGGATCTTATTGGGAGAAACTCCAACTAAAAATAATTGAAGCCATGGGAAAATATCTCCAAGGGTTAAATTTCAATTTGCCAGAATATATATATATACTACACTTGCTCCTCTGCGTAAATATTGTATAGTAACATCTATTGATGTTAATAGTTCATTTTCTGGCTACAAATGTCATAAACGGATACCAAAAAATGAAGAGAAGAAACTTGTGATACACTGTAAGGCTAATTGCGGGAAGAGTAAACCCTTGAAAACGATTATTATTATTATTATTATTATTATTATTATTATTATTATTATTATTATTATTATTATTATTATTATTATTATTATTATTTGTACAATGGAAACGTGTAGACTCGTATTATTTCGTCCAGGCGGGAGCTCATGTGGTTCGGATTCCACGTTAATAAGTAGGCCCACGTCTCATATAGACTCGATGCTGAACGGAACGTTAAACTCAAAATCAACTCAACTCGTATTATTTCGTGTTAATTGAATCCACTGTAAAATACAAATGTCAAGAAAACCAGAGATCGTGTTCTCATATAACTTAATTCCATTATTTGTGTGTGTTTTAAATATGTAACCTATAACTATTATAAAAGTAAATTCTAAAAAGAAGTCCCTGAAGTTGTATGCATATTTCATAAATTTTAAGTGCATAAAAATCCGATGTCTAGACATGAAATGTTCTCGTAATACATGTTAGTTTCTTTTAATGAAGTAGGTTGGCTTATATTGTGGATTTAATACATTCTTAGTTTTCTTGGTGGTTGTTTTCATAAACTGGGCACCGATCGTCTAAGGCACTCGAAAATATGCAATAATGTATGATATCTTACTTTATGATATCTTACATGTATGATGGTATTTTGAAAATTTCGTAACTTTTAATCTTTATCTGAATTACAAGAACAGTATCTGTATTACTTTTAATCTTTATCTGAGAGGACAGTATACTTGCTTCTCTAAAGCATAAATATTTTTTCACGTTGTTTTAGTACTTCTAATATAGTAAAGCACCAATTATCCGCGGAATTTGGTAGCAAGGGCACCAGAGATGGCGAAAATCTCCGATAACCCAAAAATATTTCAGCATAAACACTGTTTTATTGTACGAACAAGACATAATAAAACTTTTAAAATATGTACAATACAGCAGAAAATTGGAAATATTGATTTTTACAATGCAATTTATTTTTATGTATTAGAACATACAGTACATATCTGCGTACGGATTGTCATTCCGCAGCGACTCGAGTACTTATGAAAAATAATAGTAGGCGGCTGCAGCAGGGCTTAAAAAAAAAAAAGTACTCGCGGATAATCGGAGCTTTACTGTGTTTAAAAATTAACTTTCTTTCATGTGATATTTTGCCTAAACAAATTTATACACATATATAATTGCGTAAAAGGAAGTAATAACACAAATTCGCATGTTTTTATGTTTCATTTTTTAAACAAAAGATACTTATAAATAATAATTTATTTTGTACATTTGTAACCGAGCAAACGCATTTTTATGTGTGTGTACGTATATGCGAAAACACATTTCAATTGTTTATTTCAGAAGCTGATGTTTTTATTATTATTATTATTATTTTAGCTATGCATCAACAGACAGAAGGTAAATTGCCATGGCAGGCTCAATCTGCCCAAAACAGAAGATAAAATAGCAGTTGTGGAAAGAGATCATCAGTGTGTACCTGATGTTGCAGTTTGCGAGATACGAAAGCGACTTTCAAATTGCAAGAAGAGAGCAAGAGACGAGATCCTTACACCAGTGTCTGTTATCTTCAAAGAAGAAATGGCTGTTCCAATTAATCAAGGTCTGGACCTAGTAACCTCCATACCATCGTATGATCAGAAAAAAGGGGGTTTAAATGGTGTTAGAAGGAAATCACTCGGCATACATCAAGGTGCACCGACTCCTAGAAATATCTGCTTTCCCGATTATATGATTCGGTTTGAAGATGGTACCTCGTTTGTACAGTACGACGCACTGGAAGGAGACGGACGAATTCTGTGTTTTGGTTACGAGGGTTTGAAACCAGCACTGAAGGAAAGCGAACAATGGTTTTTTGACGGAACGTTCAAGAGTTCCTGTAAGTATTTTTCCCAGTTATACACCATACATGCAAACATAGGAAGCACACATGCTAAACACTGGTTGTACCGGTCTTGTATGCATTGTTGCCAGATAAAACAGAGCGAACATACGAACAACTGTTTACATTTCTTAAAACGTGGTCTGGCCAGAACGAACCTCGAGTGTTAAAAATAGATTTTGAACTTGCTGCAATCAATGCGTTGCGTGCAGTGTTTCCCAATTCACAGGTTTCCGGCTGCCATTACCATTTCAACCAGAGTATCTGGCGGAAGATTCAGAGTATAGGTCTCGTCGAAGAATACCTCCACAATGAAGATGTACGCCATCATGTTCGCATGTGTAGTGCATTGGCATTAATACCAACAAGCAGGATCGATGAAGGTTGGCTCACCGTCATGGAGGACTGTCCATCTGGCCAGAAAATCGAAATGTTCAACGATTATTTCATTGAACAATGGATGGATAATCCAAATGTTCCAAGAGAAATATGGAACTGCAACGGTCAAAGGCACAGAACAAACAACCCAGTGGAGGGTTGGCACAATAAGTTAAATCGCACCATATCTAAGAGTACACCACATATCTTTGAGCTTGTGAGTGTATTAAAAGCAGATGCGACAGCTAGTTTTCATGCTTTCGCGAGACAGGGCTTAGACTGCAATTCGGAGAAGCGTAGAAAATTCACTTACATCCGTCTTGACGAACGATTGCAATTAGTCCTGGAGAAGCTAGAAAATGGCGCAGACCTTAAAAATTGCTTGAGAAGCTTGAGCTATCTCCAAAAGCTAAGATAATGGGCTATGAACTGTAAAAATGGGTTGACGACGTACAAAAGTAGAAGGTTCCATCTTAACGACGTGCTGTTCGCTCGGAAAATAACAAGATGACAAGGTTCTTCTTAGAACCGCCTTGGAGTATGGAGCTAATATTGTGTGTTTTACAAATCACAACGTTTTTCTATGCTCTAGGGCGGGCACATTTTTCTTCGATTGTTGAACTACCTGTCTGAATTCTCTGATGTGCTGCTTATTTTATTCTTTATTTATTTTAATATGTGATTATTCTATCTTCTGTCCCTAATTATTTTAATTTTTGATTATTCTTTATTTGTTCTTATTTTCATTTGCTGTTCTTTATGTATTAATATCAATTTCCGATAGTTTCTGTTATTTTTTTTCATTTATTTCAATTTCTTATTGTATATGCTATATTTCTCTTGTTCTTTACTATTGTTTTTATTTGCTGATTTCTTTGTTCTATCTTGTTCTTTGTTATTTTAATTTCTGCTTACTTTCTTCATTATTCTTTTTGTGAAAGTGAAACATTTTCTAAGCTCTCCTTCTCTAATATTAATTGCAATTGTTCGTATTTAACTTGTATTTGCTCTTTCTCTGTTCTTACTTAGTTCATAGTTGTTCTGTCCCCCCTCCCCTTGTAGTGAAAGAAGTTTCAGGGTGAATCACGTGATTGCAGATGGACCGTGTGAAAATGCACCACACCTGCTGACTGATTAATGCGATAACCAGGACCGTGTGAAATTGCTCGATAATGAGCACCGTGCGAGATTGCACCGTGAGAAAATGCACGTCACCGTTAATATTAGCCAAGAGATAATATATAACTCAGATTTTGAGTGCAGATTCCAAAGTTCATTTCCGTAAACTGTAAAAGACAGTGATGTCCAGGCAATAATAGTTCGCTTAAGTTCTATTAAGTCTGCTTGTTCTATTTATTGAATATTATGCAAACTTGCAAAATAAATTAAATATAACAAAAATTAAAACAAGATTATAGTCGATACAAATTTGGAGGATGAATATGACACGTCCGACCTTCGCAAAGTATGATGGAAGAAGCTACTTGTTTAATTCTTCTTCGCCAACCGCTAAGAGCATTTATAATCCATACGTGACTTTATTGTGCGCAATTAGTACATTAAAATTCACGAACAACGACGAACTCGATACGAGGATAAGGTTGCAAGTAACAACTGTAGTCATAATAATATAATTCAACTAAGAAATGGAGAAAATAATGAGGAAATTAAAAATGACCAAAACTGAATAGTTTATATCGCTCATTTCGAAATACGCCTAGCAGATTAAACTTACAAGAAATGACAAAAATCAGTGAAATTTGGCGTTGTACTAAGCATAGTTTGGGGGGGGGGGGAGAAGCCAGCATCCCCGGTGGGGATACTTCAGTTCATTACTTTGGGGGGGAAACAAAATGTGATTGAGGGGGAAAATCCCCCTCAACCCCCTCCCCCCCGGTAATTCGCACCCTGGTTCTACCAAAGGCAATCATGACTTCCTGTAAGTGTGTTGTTAGTAGGCTGCTTTGAACAGCGAGTGGAACATCACATCAGCATCCCCGACGTTTGGTGGAATTGCGTGATATTATCCTCCGCGAGTGGGTTCAACTTGATGTGACTCCCTTCCCGACCGCATCCAGGCGCTTATCCCGGCCAGGGGCGGCGCTACACGGTACCAAGGGGGGTGACTAATTTTTTGTTAGCTTATTCAATAATTTGATAAAATTACTTATTATGCATTTCTTCACACATGTTACGTATGCTGACCAATTTTATAAGAAATTTGTCTTCCCTTTACTGTAGATATGTAACAAGACTATTGAGTTAAGGAAAACAAAAACTTAGAAGAAAAAATAACTGACTAAAATAATAAATAATAAAGAGGCACTGAAAAAAGAAAATAAACATTTTTAAAAAGAATAAAAACAAAAACTTCAAAAAAAAAAAAAAACACCCTGAAAAGCAAAATAAAAGAAATAAAGTAAAATAGAATCTTTTAAAACACATGTACCAACTTTTAAAAAATACACTAAAACGCAAGAAAATAATAAAAGTGCTAAAAAGTAAAGGGAGATAATAATTGTAATAGCGCTAGAAATAATAATAGTAATAGCGCAGTAGTAAGATTGATTGCACAATATGTCTTTGTGACGCTTAATTGATAGCAGAAATTCGCTTCTCTCTATTTATTATCGCTTTCACTCTACAGCAATTAACGTTAAAACCGAAAGTAGTTGATTCCTGCCATTTCCGGTACAAATAAATAGTTAAGAGAGAAGATGGTACTTATTCTTATAACTCTAAATTTGATTTTTTTAAAAAATGCTTCTTATTATCTCTTATATGGAAACCGGAAGTTGTAGTGATTTATATCACTTCCGGTAAATGGATCATCTCCATCAGACAATGCGATTCCTGACTTTAGACCCTCCTGGCCAAAATATATGGTGATCCATCAAGTACTTCCTGTGAGGCCTTTTGTCTTCCGGACGAAATAACGGACAGATGTAGGACACAGGTTAACCCATTGTGTCCCCTTGGCAACTTAAGTTGCCACGGCAATTTTTCGTTATAGCGCAGAAATTCATGGATTGACGTTGCAGGTTTTAACCATGAAGTTACTTTGGAGTCTGTTTCGTCATAGCATCGTTGCATTTTCTTTGTATGATATATTGACGTAAGGTTAGCACTGTTTTTGGCTACAATGTGTTTTGAGGAGAAAGACTCAACTGGATTGATTTCAAAGACTCCAGAAGGAAGGATTGAAGGTCTGTAAAGGAAGGATTAACTTGATTTTAATAGTTATGTTTTCGCAGTGTATTTTCTCCCTCAAAATTGTAACTTTCCAAAATATTCCCTTTTTTGAATGTGTAGACTTAAGTTGCCACTCTAAAAAACAAGAAAAAAATAAATATTTTTCAAAAATATTCTAATTTCTATTTTAGAGTAGTATTAAGAGCAAATAGGCGAAAAGAAACTTTTCAAAATACCACTGGGGAATTCTGGGCACTAATGGGTTGTATGAAAGTGTTTTGGTATCCAAAATACTTAGAAATAGATCAGTCATTTGCCTTCGGAGATCATACGAAAACTGCTTGGATGTTGTTTTTGATTTCAAATGGTAGATGTGACATTTTACTCGCAACACCCGTTAGAGTAACATTGATAACTTGCGGAGTGTGAATCATAGTTGCACACATTTAGCTTACTAGATGGCAGTAAAACTAATAACATAAATGTACAACACAGAAAGATAATTATTAGTTATTATAACATTCTAATATTGAAAGAATGAGCATTTTTTTTTATTCTGATATTTGCAACTAAATATTTTAGACACAAAAAGACAAATAATTCTGATTTATTGCTAACAATTTATCTATGTTCGTACTGAAATTCATACTACATATCAGTAACTAATTATGCAACGTACGAGTAATAAAATATAAATCGACTCAAAATTACAATGCATGAAATTTTTTAATATGTGCGGAGGACGCTCAAACAATTAAGCTGGTCCTTTGCATTATTAACACTATTAGGAGAAGTCTGTCGCGAGCTTGACGTGAAATCCGAAATTCATGAGCACAGGCCCGTATCCACGGGGAGGCAAGGGGGCCGGACGCTCCCTAAATTTTTGTTGGCCCCCTAAAATTTTCATGGAAGGCTTGCAAAAAATCTCGAATAATTCTATGTGTAAACACTAAGAATAAACTGCAATATAAAAGAGATTATTCCAAGAATGTTTCCATTTTAACTATTGGACGAACACTTCTAAAAATATTTTAAAGGAGTTAAAGTAAAGTTTATCACTCGAATCTCGATATGAAATGACACAGTACATATTGAAGCAAGTTTTTACGAAAAGAAGGAATATGTTCATAATACTTCATGCGACAGTTGTAATAGTGAATTGGGAGGTAGGAGACGAAGTGGGAAGTGCTTGCTGCAAGCCAAATCATAAAAACAGGAGCAGGAATAAAGCGTTTATCTTCTGTCGATTGCAGTAACGGCGGTAGGTTATTGTTATTCTATTGTGTAGTTGTAGTACATACATGCATTGCAAGATCCTCGTCAACAGCAAACCTTAGATTAACTGTGGAACAATTAGTTGTGAATTGAGTTAATAGCTCCGAGTTCCGTTAAAGGCGATTGATTCTAGTAAATTGTTGTGGTATGATATGTAAAACAAGGCTGTGTTGGAATATTTACCGAAAAAGTAATGGTTGAAAAGACTTTCATATGTTTGTTCTCGTAGAAGAATAAAGTTAAGCTAAATTACCTTAATTAGATGAGTAACTGAGCAAGTGAACATATTTAACGTTTAAGTTTAAGGATTCAATTTCGGGTTGTGGAACCAGGACTAGCAAAAATTTACAATATTTAGAGGAGAAATTAAGTAGCAAAATGTTTTGCATTGTACTTGGGGTGGGGGATCCCGTGGAAGTAGCTAGTTTTCGTATAGAAACGTAAATTGAAACTATTTCTTAGTCGCGTACGCGTAATAATGTTGTAATTCAACATGAAAGAAGCAGTGATCAGTTTACTCGATACTAGATGGGTGTAGCGTTTTACTTACAATGAGAAAAATCCGTTCTCCGGAGAGTGGCATATTGTACAAATATACGGAATACTGTTGCTTACCACAAAAATCAGAACGGAGCATACGTTATCCGTATGCTACATAGGCACTGCCCTTAGGTGTTACATCATGCCGTTGCAGGATGTCTGATGTCTGTCTTCCTTATGTTACATACATATACTGTACGCATGTTACCTTACATATGCCGCATACATTTTTTCCCAGTGTAGTTTTGAATAACATTATAGTATTTTTTTTTAGCTGTTTTGGTATGTGTCTTCTTGGTATAGTCTGTAGGTGGTCCATTTATACAAAACGAGTTTAATTTAAGATTTTAAACGAGAACTTATTATAAATATTTAAAAAAAACAACTGTAATTGTAAACAAGGGATTTACTTCAAAGTTACCCGTCCACCTAATTTTCAACGAAAACCATAATAAAATCTACAATCATCAATTTCTACTTCAACATTTCTCATTTTATGTTCTGTTACGTTACCTCGAGTGTGGGAGTATGGGGGAAGGAACCACAATTACATATGGAAATCCATTATTAACCTAAAGAGGAGACTGGCGGGCCACGCGGAGCACGGTTGTGGTTAGTTAATGAGGAGTACGGAGTTGAGGGGGAAGAACGAGCGAAGCGAGAAGCCGAAGTAAGGTGGGATAACGCACTACTAGGTTACTTAGGTTAGGTTATGTTTACTTCCCACTTACCTTAGTACTTAGGTTTGTAGAGCTCTCCTCTCAAGCAGAAAATCGTGAAGGATTGTTGGTGGTCTTTGTTCTTATATTCATTAACCCATGAATATTCAAAAGATTAACCTCATTATCAACATCATGTTTTACAAATGTTAGTATTGTCAATTCACATCCAGCGCAAAGACCCTGTACACTTGCAGGCATGTTTATTCGAAAATTATCCACAATCCAACCGTCCTGAACCTAGAGGCAAGTAGTTCCCTCTACTTGCGAATTAGCTCCGTCTTTATAACCGTTTATCAAAAGACATACATTACGCTTCACTTACATGTTATCAAGCACACAAGCAATCAAATTATCTATTACTTCTAGGTAAATTTTCAAAATTTCGATAAAAACGGAAGGGCAAGTTTGCAAGTTAACCCTAAACAAAAGCCTAAATAAAGTTGAATTTCCTTATTTCGCAGTAGATCATCTCTCGTTCTTGATCTTAATGTTAGTATTACATGTGGGACTATTAAAACATTTAAATTTTAATTCTAATCCGTGTAGTTAGTAATACCTTTTTAACAAAATTCACGTTTTCTTCATGTAGATTACAGAATGTTAACTTAATGTGTGTGTGTAGAGGGGATAATAGAATTAAGTAGAAGCAAAATACTTGAACATTCAAGAGCAGATATGATGAATTGCTGATGTTACTATTTGATGAACTATAATATGTTGGCTCGGGCCCTCCCTAACTTCTATCGGGCCCCCTCTACATTTTTGGGCTGGCTACGGGCCTGCATGAGCATCCACCTAGAATTGAACTCGCGACGAAGCTCTGCCTGACCCAGAAATGGTACTCCAATCAGCAAAATTTTATTGTTCTTGCCTGGGGGCGATTTTCAGTTGTTTCTATAACTAGTATCAACTTATTCTCTCAAATAGTTTGTGAACAGGCACTTTTGCAGTTAGATGTCTTGTGTGTTAGTTGTGAAAATGGATAAACTTGAATATCGTGTGGTAATCAAATTTTTCGTTTTGGATGGATTAACCTCTACGGAAATTCATCCGAAATTGACAAAAGTTTACGGGGACTCTGCTCCTTCCATGTCAACCGTTAAAAAGGAGCAGTTGAATTTAAACGTGGTCGCACATCCCTCGAAGATGACCCACGTGAAGGAAGGCCGAAAACTGCTATCACACCGGAATCAATCGAAAACGTGCATGATATCGTGTTTGACAACAGATGAGTGAAAGTGAGTGAGATAGCTGAGAGTGTGGGAATATCGGAGGAACGGGTGCGAAATATCTTGCACAAAGAAGTACGGATGCAAAATCTCTGCGCAAGATGGGTGCCGCATTTGCTGATTGCCGACCAAAAGCAAATGCGAAAACGATTTTCGCAGCAATCTTTGGACAGATTCAAAAGAAATCCGGCCGATTTTGTGCGGCAATTTGTGACCATGGATGAGACATGGGTTCATCACTATACGCCAGAAATGAAACAGCAGTCCAAGCAGTGGGTAAAAGCCGGTGGTGCAGCGCCGAAGAAAGCGAAGATGATCGTATCGACCAGAAAGGTCATGGCTAGTGTGTTTTGGGATTCGAAAGGGATCCTGTTAATTGGTTACCTTGCAAAAGGGAAAATAATTACAGGCGAATATTACTCCAACCTTCTTGACCAGCTAAAAGCCAAAATTCGCGAGAAGAGGTCTGGCTTGAAGAAGAAGAAAATCATCTTTCACCAGGACAACGCACCTGTGCACAAGGGTGTGTTGGCGATCGGAAAACTGCGGGATTTGGGGTACGATTTGCTCAGCCATCCCCCATATTCTCCTGATCTGGTACCATCGGACTTCTATCAGTTCCGAAACTTGAAGAAATTTCTTTGTGAGAAGCGCTTCACATCGAATGAAGAAGTTGAGTGTGTCGTGGATGACTATTTTCACAACCTTCCAGACTCTCACTTCCGGGGAGGAATACTGATGTTGGAGAAACGCTGGACCAAGTGTATTGAAGTTAAGGGAGATTATGTCGAAAAATTAAAATTATACTTGAACTGAAATTTGCAGTCTTTCATTGTCAGGACGAGAACTTTTTCACTCTGCCCTCGTAGGCAAAAATATATTCATGAGGGAGTTCCTGTTATGTGCTTCTATTCATCAATAAAGTGAGAAATATGAATACTTAGACTCACTCTTTGCACTGCAAGAATAAAGGTTGATGAACACTATGCTACCCTCGCGTAGAGGACGCGGTGTCTCAGTGGTAGAGAGTTCACCTCTGGTGCTTTGGGTCCCGGGTTAGATCCCAGCCCCCGCCAAGTGAACTTTGTGGTGGACAAACACCATGTGCGTGGGTTTCCTCGGGGTTCTCCCGTTTCCTCCCACTTTCTTCATTCCATCATTTCAGTCATAACTCATCATCACCGTCTCCTTTAGCCTAACCGGCATAACTGTGGGACGTAAAACTCAAAGATCTCATGCTACCCTCGCGTACATTGGTTTCCGTGACACACTTTGTGCATTATTACCAAACTTCTATCGGGCAGGGCGATTGAAAATATCGGCATGGCGTGAGATCCATTTGCCCTCCAACACTTTCTTTCTTTTTGTCTACCAAATATCATGAAATTGAAAAACATCGTAGTTATTTTAAATGAAAAGTCTAAACATCAAATTTCATGTTAAATTTAAGGTATTCCGATTACATTATTTTTAATAATCTCAAGTCCCGTTTCACTCCCCTTTCAAGTAGAATTTCTAATAATAAGAATGAATTAAGTATAGAGACAAGAAATTTGGAATTTCGACTCTTCCAACAATTTAAAATAGTTTTAAAACTTTTTACATTTGATAAGCAACTACTTGTGCCCTTTTGCTTTTGTTCTAAGTCAAACATTAAAAATTAAATCACAGAAACACTTATTTTATTATTTTCAAAGAAAAGCCTAAATACTAAGTTACTGAGTTCAAATGTAGAAATATTAACATAAGAATAGCAAGTTCGCACTCCGTTTTTTTTTTTTTTTTTTATCTTTTACATCCTTTCTAGGTCAAATATCAAAGTAACTGAGCTTCTAACACTAGGCTTTCTAACTACGCTGATTCTATGCTGAAACCAAACGTTATAGTTCTACAGGTTCCGTTAGTAATAGAAAATAAGACCAGGGATATATAATAATATTGTGTCGCTGAAGCATTACGAGTATCAAAAAGCCATTTCTCCCTATCTCTTACTATTTTTTCTTTATGAAGATTATGATTGAAACCCGATAGCAATAGAGCGTACAAAACCAAAATTCTCTTTGAGCGTAGCAGTGTTGGTCACGTTTCATCTTAATCTCCTCTGATTGGTTAAGGAACGTTACATGACATTATTATGTGGTATAACATCATAGGGGTTACTGTCCTCTTCATTTTGACAGGGGTAGCTTGGTCTATGCATAGTACCACCGGTCCGTTATTGGTATCAGTTATCTTTTTTGATAATTTAGAATAAAATTAAAGTAGCATATAAAAATAATACCAACCGTACAAAGGATAGATAAAAATTCAACTTTTATTTACTTTACAGTGCTATTTGTCATTGATTGGCCAATCGTGACTTACTATAAATTTGCTGTTAGGAGGCTGCGAATATTTAAAAACTCCAAGCAGGAGGCTTGGACAAAAACTTGGTAAAACAAGAACTAAAAATACACATATAAAATAGTCAAAATAGGCATAACATTTGCATGTAGTTACTGAGAAAGAAGCAAAATTCATTACTGAAGATGACACGTTTCTCTCAGTAATTTGTAAGTAAATGAGTCCTGGTGAATTCTTGTCAGAACGGAAGGATTATATTTCTTCACAGCAGCAATGAGTTGGTGGCTGCTTAAGATAATTTGCATCTTTAGCAAATAAAATAGTAAGATGTAACGCAGAGTTGTGGGAAGTTCACTTATCCTCACGGTAGAGACCTGCACGGGCCGGGCCTGGCCTGCGGGCCGGGCTTGGGCGGGCTGACTCTATTATTTCTTTGGGCCGGGCCGGGCTTGGGCGGGCCGACACTAATTTCTCTTCAGGTCGGGCCGGGCTGGGGCCGATTAATTGCAATTCTTTAATAATTATTGACATTCGTTAAACGATAATTAGAATAAAGGCAAACGTTGAAGAAGTGTGCCCGTGAAAAATGTTACAAAATGAAACTTCGAAAATTTATCGGGCCCGGGCCGCGTTTGGGCCAAGAATTTTAAAAACTTATCGGGCCGGGCCGGGCTCGGGCCGAAAATCTCCAAAACTTTTCGGGCACGGGCTGGATTGGGCTGGGGCCGAAAAATTCGGCCCGTGCAGGTCTGTACCTCACGGTGCAATACTATACATTTGTATGTAAGAATTCCATCACTTTGCACGTCTACTGGCGTCACCTATTAGCTTTTAACGACGTTACAGCTTACTTACATTTGCTTGACAAGCAACTGACCTATCTTGCCATTTAGGACACTGACGCCTTCTGATGTGCAAAAGACAAGCTACACTTTAGACAACGTAATATTTTGTAGCAATTTTCACTAATGTAATTAGATATTCTCAGGAAGACTGTTACTTCTAATATTAACATATATTTAAAATAATATTCTTCTAATATATTTAAAAAAATATTTCAGTAATTTGGTAATTACTGGCAATTATTCCGAAGTTGGACGTCGGATAGTTTTCTAACAAATTCTTAAAAAAAAAAAGCTATTAAAATTTATAAATTTTCGAATTTGTACGTTCTTAACTGACTTTAGGCTTCCTTAGGCGAGTGAAGGCAGGCAAGAGCCCCGCAGGGCACGATGTTTTCAGTCTTCATTAAAGTCTAATTAATATAGTTTTTCTTTCTTCTTTTACTTTCCACTTACCTTAGTACTTCGGTTTGTACAGCTCTCTTACCTCCAGCAGAAAATCGGGACGATTCTTGTTAACGGTCTCGTTTCCTTAAAAAGGAGACCGTTAACAAGAATATTCCACGATAACCTTCACAAATTTTTAAGATTTTGGTCGCTATGAACGTATTGCTTCACAAATTTTAAAACTCTTAGTTCACATCCCGTGCAAGGTTTCTGTATATTAACCGGCATATTGATAATGTAAATGTCGTTACTTTCCTACAATTGAACTATTCAGTTACCTTGCGTAAAGTAGTTTCCTTCGCTCGCCGAATAATCCTGTTTACAATCGCTTATGTGTACATATATATAAAGATTTTTCCATATCCTTATATATTATCCAACACACAAACGATCAAATTATCCATATCTTCCCTGTAAATTTTCAAAATTTTGCTGGAAACGGACGTCCAACTTTGGAACTTAACCCTAATTACTTATTACGCATTTCGTCACACATACTTCGTTGTGACCATTTTTTTTTTTTTTTAATTTTGTCCTATCTTTAGTTTAGGTATCTAACAAAACTCTTGGGTAAAGGGAAGGAACTTCAGAAGCGTACTAAATGTTAAAAGTAATTAAAAAAACTAAAACAAAGAAGTAAAAAGCAAAAAAAAAAAAAAATAGAATTTAACTTAAAAATATACAACTTCAAATAAAAAAAAAGACACTAAAAGGCAAAAAGAAAAAGTCCTTACAAGCAGACGAAAATAGTAGTAATACCGCTTGAAAGCAGAAAAATACCATTACTTTATATTAAAAAATGTGAAGTCGTTCCAAGCCAAATAATAATGACTCCTAAAATTATCATTGAAATAATTTCACATTAGTCGGCTTAATACAACCTCAAAAGAATTGTATAGATAGATAATTGTAATAAATTATTTTTCTCTTTTCAAACGCTATTATTATCTTTTTTAAGCGCTTTTAATATTCTTTTTTTAGTGTTTTTGTTCTGAAGCGTGTTTATATTTTTTTTTCCTAAATGGCTTTCATCTAAATTATAATCGAAAGGGTAAGTTGTAGTAAATTTGTAACATTTCAAGTTTTAGTAGAGAGGTTGATTAAAGAAAACCACTTCTGGCTATTTTCTATCGCTTCCAGTCTGCAGCGATTAACGTTAAAGCCGGAAGTAGTTGATTTGTGTCAGTTCCGGTTTAAAATAAATGGTTAAGAGAGAAAGTGGTACCTATTCATAGAACGGTAAATTGATTTCAAGAAATCACTTCTCATTATCTCTTAGCGTTTTTCCTCCATATAGATCGATATTGAAACCGAAAGTTGCAGTCAGTAGCGTACGCAGGAATTTATTTCGGGGGGATCCACACTCAATATGAGGGTATTTTATAATAAAATTCCAAAAATTTTCCCTAAAATTAGCTAAATTTACACAAAAGTAGAAATTTCGAGGGAGTCCAGACCCTCAGGACCTACCCCCTGCGTACGTCCCTAGTTGCAGTGGATTTATATCTCCATACCGATCATATCCATCAGACAACTCGATTTCTGACTTTTGACCCCTTATATGCATACCAAAATAAATGGTGTCATCAAGTACTTCATACCTTTTGTCTGCCAGACAAAGTAACGGATAGATATAGGACACAGGTTATATATATGTATAAAAGTGTTTTGCTAATTCACACTCCTTATAAATAGAAGACCAGTCAGTTACCTTCAGACATAATAGGAAAACCTCTTTGGATGTTGTTTTTCATTTCAAATGATAGATGTGACATTTTTACTCGCAACATTCAGTGAAGTAACATTGACAATTTGCGGAGAAAGTTTAAGTCATCGTTGTACAAATTTGGCCGCCGAGATGGCTGCAAAACTAATAATATAAATGTTGCACAACGAGCCATGTTAATTATTAGTTATTATAACATTTTAATTTTGAAAGAATCAGTAACGTTTATTGTGGACTGTGCTAGATATCTTTCAGACAAAAAAGTAAACTTTTCTGAATTATTGCTAACAATTTGTCTGTGTTCACACTGAAAGTTACACAACATATCATTAACTAGTTATACAACGTAAGTTAAATAATAGTATAAATTAATATTCAAGATATGGATTTTTTTTGTATATGCAGAGGATGCTCAGATAAGCGAGTTGGTCTTTTGCATTATTAGCGGTTATTTTAGAAGATCATCTCGAGTTTAACTTGGAATCCGAACTACATGAGCACCAGCCTAGAATCGAATCAACACCGAAGACATGTACAGTAACCATATAGTCATGAGGGAGCTTCTACTTTGTCCTTCGTGTCAGCAACATTCGATTAGTACGTATAGGCCTATCCAGACTCACTCTTGTTACAATCCAGTCGAATTCGACAAAAAAGTAGCTAAACCGAAAAAAAAAACATAAAAAGCTGAAATTTTGCACATAGTTTTGGTAAGGTGTATATAATAACATACTAAAAGTCCTCAAAAATCTGGTGACGGGTTTGGTCGCCATATTGGAAAATGGCCGACAAAGTGTCGTTTTTCAACGTAATAACTGATTCTCACTTTAATAGCTATAACACGTTGTATTTGCACTGTTGATGTTATTTTTACTTGATTCGAATAACAAAAACTATTCTTACAGATCACGTATTACACTTACCAGTTTACTTCATATGCAGGAAGTAACGGAGGGATTTCCTTTCAAAAATCCCTGAAATTTCCCTTCTTCCAAATAGTTTTCTTATATATTAGCGCAGAAAAGATCATAACAAGCTGAAATTTTGCACATACCTTAGAGAAAGTGTATATAACCACATACTAAAAGTCCTAAAGAATCTGATGACGGATTTGGACGCCATATTAAAAAAATGGCAGCCGAATAATGGTTTTGAAAGATATGAAAATGAAATGAAACTTGTGAGTTTTACGTCCCACGCATATGCCGGTTAGGCTAACGGAGACGGTGATGATGAGTAATGAATGAAATGATGGAATGAAGAAAGTGTCAGGAAACGGGAGAACCCCGAAGAAACCCACGCACACGGTGTTTGTCCACCACAAAGTTCACTTGGCGGGGGCTGGGATCCCAAGCACGGTTTTGAAAGGTAATAACTGTTTCTGACTTTATAACTGTTTTTGACTTTGATAGCTATAACTCACGTAGTGTTTGCATTATTGACGTTATTTTCACTTCATTCGAATAACAAGGTACTACGCTTACAGACCACGTACTACACTTACCAGCGACATGCGGGAAGAACGGAGGGGTTTGTTTTTAAAAATCACCAAAATTCCCTTCTGAACATTAGTTTTCTTATATATTAACCCAGAAAAATCATAACAAGGTGAAAATTTGCATATACTTTTGGAAATCTGTGTATAACAACATACTAAAAGTTTTGAAATATCCGGTAACAGGTTTGGCCGCCATATTGGAAAATGGCCGTCAAATAATGGTTGTTAATGGTAATAACAGGTTCTCACTTTAATAGCTATAACTCACATTGTATTTGCAATTTTGATATTACTTTCAATTCATTCGGAAACAAAGGACTACGGTTACAGACACTTACCAGTCTACTACACACATGAGGGAAGTTACGCAGGAATATTTTAAACATCTCTAAACTTTTCTTCTTCAGATTCGTTTTTTTATATCAGTTAACAATCTCGTCCTCTGAGAGTAGCAATTAATCTCTCGTTAAATACACAATAATACACACAATATTACATCCAAGTTTCATTCAAATCGTAGTGTTAAAGTCGGAATAACGAATAAAACTTCATTAAGTACTACTCCTTAACTACGCATAGAGCTGTTAAGCTATATTCCCCAACTGTTATGCTTACTTCTTCAACGCTGGTTGTCACATCTCCAGAGGTGAGACTCATGTGGATCGGATTTCACGTTAATCAGTAGGCTCACGTCTACATCTGAACGGGACGTTAAACTCAAACTCAATTCAACTCAACTTGTAGTGCATCCCAAGTTGATGGCGGTTGTACCGAATTGTTTCTCCACTCACACTGAATTGTAGTCCCAGTTCCTCACATATCTGGCTACTGTTTGCCTCAATTGCTGCCTGAAGATCATTTTGTACATGTGTTGGTATTCCGGCACGTGGTGCGTCTTCGAGTCTTTCGTCACCGTCCTCAAAACTTGTTAAACCATCGTTGCACTGTTCGCGTAGTCATGACACACTCATCAAAGGCCTAGCATATCTTCCGCCCCTCTGCAGCAACATTTGACCCCAGTTTCAACTCGAACAGCATACAGGCCCTTATGACACTCTGTGGAGATTTCATGTTAACTCTGTCCTTACGCAAGTTCACGGTGTAACTGAACTTCAACAACCAGGTAGTAAGTTGGATATACCCACACCAACAACTGACTTTCGTCTTATCTCCATTCGCATTCAACTCACGGTGTGAGGACCAATTGAACATAGACCTCCACAAAAAGCGACAAAACTTTTTTGGTTACTTTTATATTTCCTCATTTGCCAATGAGGCCAAAAGTACAAGCAGATCAATATCTTCCCCAATAATTCATACTGGATGTGGCTTTTTGAGAGAGAGTTCTAATGCTGTATGCAAATCTGGGTATGTGCATCTCCAGAGGCAGCCGTGAGACGATTCGAAAGTGTTCCAATAAATCTAGATTTGCTCTTCAGATTCACAAAGAACTTCTCTGGAGATGTGACAACTAGCGTTGAAGAAGTAAACATAACAGTTGGGGAATATAGCTTAACAGAATGCCTTATCCGCTCTATGCGTAGCCAAGGAGTAGTACTTAACGGAGTTTTATTCGTTGTTCCGATTTTATCACTATGATTTGAATGAAACTGGGATGTTATATTGTGTGTATTATTGTGTATTTAATGTGAGATTAATTGCTACTCTCAGAGGACGAGATTGTTAACTGATTAAGAAAAACGAATCTGAAGAAGAAAAACTTAGAGATTTTAAAAAAAATCCTGCGTAACTTTCCTCATGTGTGTAGTAGACTGGTAAGTGTCTGTAATCGTAGTTTTTTGTTATTCGAATGGACTGAAAGTAACATCAATAATGCAAATACAATGTGAGTTATAGCTATTAAAGTGAGATCGTGTTATTACCATTGAAAACCACTATTTGGCGGCCATTTTCCAATATGGCGGTCAAACCCGTTATCTGCTATTCAGGACTTTTAGTATGTGGTTATATACACGTTCTCTACGGTATGTGCCAAATTTCAGCTTGTTATGATCTTTTCTTGGCTAATATATAAGAAAACTATTTGGAAGAAGGGGAATTTCGGAGATTTTAAAGTGGAAATCAGTCCGTTACTTCCCGCATATGAAGTAAATTGGTAAGTGTAATACTTGATCTGTGAAAATATTCCTTTGTTATTCGAATAAAGTAAAAATGACATCAATAGTGCAATTACAACGTGAGTTATAGCTATTAAAGTGAGAACCAGTTATCACCTTTAAAAAACACTGTTGATCGGCCATTTTCAAATATGGCTGCTAAAACCCTCACCGGATATTTCCGTACTTTATTATGTTCTTATATACACCTTCTCAAAGATATGTACAACGTTTTAGCTTGTTATGATTTTTTCTGAGTCAATGTATAAGAAAACTTATCGGAAGAAGGAAAATTTTGGGGATATTTTTAAAGAAATCCCTCTATTACTTTCAGCATGTAGAGTAAACTCTTAAGTGTGATGCATAGTCTGTAAGCGTATTCCTTTGTTATTCGAAAGAAATAAAAAAAAATAAATAGTGGAAATACGACGTGAGTTATAGCTATTAAAGTAAGAACCAGTTATTAGTTTTTTTAAAAAAAAAAAAACACGGTTTAGTGGCGGCCATTTTTCAATATGGCGGCCAAACCCGTCACCGGATATTTCCGGACTTTTAACATGTTGTGTTATAGACCTTCTCAAAGGTATATACAAAATTTCAGCTTGTTATCAATTTTTTTTTTGGGTTAATGTACATATTGACTGGACTATTATGGGAAGATTAATAGTTGATGAATACTATCTTTTGCCCTCGCATGCGTGGTTTTCCATGACACCCTTCGTGCATTATCGACGAAGTTCTACTCGGACGAGAGATTGAAAATATCAGCATGGAGCGTAATTGGCAGACTCCACTTCCCTGCCATCACTTTCACTCTTTTTTATACCAAATATCAAGAAAGGCACTATCACGTAGTTGATTGTTTTAAATGAAAAGTTTAATATTAAATTTCATGTTATATTTAAGGGATTCTGAGATATGTACACTCATGTCCAAAATTATTGTTGCATTTTTATAAATATGTTGTTGTAGGAATACAGTATAATTTGATAATGAATTCGTCCGATATTTCTTTTAATGTTAGTATGTGTATAATCGGAAAAGACACGTATGTGGCAAATTTCATGCCAAAAGAGCAGTAAATAAGAACAAAACAAAAAAAAAAAAAAACGAAAATAAAACTTTCTTGTCCATTTAGCAACATTTTGTTTTACTCATTCCAATTTTCGTATTTATGATTCTTTTCCTATGAAATTTACCACAAATATACATTTCCCGATTACACATAGTATCAGTACTAAAAGTATCCTGTAAAATCAATGTCAAAATATATTCTTATAAGAAGACATTTATAGATATACGACAATCATTTTGGACATGACTGTTCAACATTTTATCTTAGTTATCAATAATTATCGCAAGCCCCATTTCACAACCTTTCGAAGTGGAATTTCTAAAATAAGATGTTCGTATCTCGGAATAAATTAAGTATGGAGTCATGATATTTGGAATTTCGACTTTTCATTTAAAATAGTAAACTTTTGTTTCAGCGTTTTTTAAAAACAATTGATAAGTAGTTACTTCACTCTTTTTTATTCTCTTCTAAGTGAAATATTAAAAATAATTTGCTGAAACACTTGTTACATTATTATCAAAGAAAAGCCTAAATACTCAGTTACATGGTTCCGAATTTAACGAATTTAAAATGTACAAATATTAATATAGCAATAGCAAGTTCGGACTAAGTTTTTCCCCCACTCTTTACTTCTTTTCTAGGTCAAGTGTCAAAACAAGTATGTTTCAAACAGTAAGCTTTCAAACTACACTGATTCTATGCTGAAACCAGAAGTTATAGTTCTACAGTTTCCGTTACTAATAGAAACTAAAACCAGAGGATATAACTTACCTTAGGACGCTGAAGCATTATCAAAAATTCATTTCTCCCTGTATCTTACTGCTTTTGCTATAAGAAGATTAATATTAATACCCTATTGCAACAAAATACACATAACCATAATTCTGCTCCTTGAGTGCAGTTCTATTGGCCACATTTCATCTTAATCGTCAATGATAGATTGAGGAATGTTACGTGACCTGATCACGTGGATTGATTTCATAGGGATCGTCGTCCTCTTCAGTTTGACAGAGGTACATTAGTCCATCTCCTAATTTTTTGGAGCGATGCATACTACCATCCTCTTAAGTATGTAAATTGCCAAAACTAAAAATTTGCTGTGGTACTATACGACCAGAGTGTCAGTTTGGTTGGTTCATATTGTTCCCGTCTATTACTTTAAAAAAATGCCGAAATGTAAATCTAGAAGGTTTGGCCTAATATATCCTCTTTGATAAGGCTTTATTAAATAATATTGTTGGTTAAATATAGAGGTTTATTGTCATTCATGTACATAGATGCTTCCATTCTACATCTAGTGGGAGGACATACATACGACCAATCCTTAAAGTTGAGAATTGTTAAATAAACAAAATATGGTAAATATTCTCTAGAACTAAAATATAAATGTTTGCGTAAGTTTAGGTTGTTCTACTTCTTCCTTTGTGTAGGTAAAAAATACCAAAATGTCCGTATTACTGCATGCTTACCACGTGGTCAGTTACTGACCTACTTTTTCTTCCTTTGTGAGCCTTTATCACATTATATGTTTATATGGACGAGTGTAACATAGGTGCACTGATCTTTTATCTTGAAGCTTGGGAGAAGTAAATTGGTCCATCCCTTAAATTATAGAATTGTCAAAAAAAAAACAAAATTTTGTG
Organism: Thermobia domestica; assembly: GCF_964235325.1. NCBI lineage: Eukaryota > Metazoa > Arthropoda > Insecta > Zygentoma > Lepismatidae > Thermobia > Thermobia domestica. Next base: position 51,632,318 of record NC_137467.1, read on the forward strand.
AATCTTCTGTAGTACTCGAGATTTGTAAATTTAAATGGGTGTGTCTCTTTTCTTCAATAAGTAAGCATTTCCAAGTTATTCAAACTGTCATGTGTTCTCAACGTCGATGGTTGTTGGTATGTTATGTTGTTTAATGTTTTAGAACAGAAATAAAATAGCATATTAAAATTATCACACGTACAAAAATTTATAAAAAATTGGACTGCTATTTATTTTTACAGCGCTATTGTTTTGTTTCATGCTCCTTTTTCCGGGTTCTACCTCCTCAGAACCATATTGCACCAAATATGGTAATCGACGTCCAACAAGAAGCCTCCCATGACTTACACATGCTACTAGACGTCACACACGACATCTTCACTGCAGATTGTCCATCTCCGAGGCGATGTCCTCAAGATCCTCACTTTTCAAATTTGAACCCGGCAAAAACTCGATGTTACAGCAGGAAACAGAAAACCTCTGACTCTTTAAGGAAAACACGGAAGATACAAACCTCAGTAATTTTCATATTCCTCGTTGCTGATCACGGAGGCAATCGCTAAAAGACAGCATTCAGCATTTTAAAAATTATTTTGTGAATAAACAGCATAATGAAAACATAAACGAAAATAAAAGGAAAATGCAAAGGACTAATAGGATAGTTGCCTTATGTGCCGAGGAAGATGAAAATTACCTAGAAGTAGAAAAAGAAGTAGAAAAGGAAATTAATGAAGTAGAAAAGAAAAAAAGAATAACACAGAATGCTCTATAAGCCTTGATACTACATGGCCATAATTGAAAAAAAAAAAAATACCATCCAATGCAGGCTCCAACCTAAAGGCCATATCCTCAACATTAGGAAGGTTGTTACCTGCAATAAGCATATTTCAATAATTTAATAATTACTTATTACGCATTTCTTCACACATTTTACATAAGATGATAAACTTTATAGAGAATTTGTCCTAAATTTAGTTTGGGTATCTAACAAAACTATCGAGTAAAAGAAAAAAAACTTAGAAAATAACTGACTTCAGAAAAGCACTAAAAGCAGAAAATATTTTAAAAGAAAAGAAAACTTTAAAACAGAACAAAAAAGCAAAAAAAGAAATAATAAAATCTTTTAAAATATGGGACTTCAAAAAAGGCACTAAAAAGCAAAAAAAAGAAAAAAGAAAAGAAATAAAGAAAAGCCCTGAAACACAGACGGCGATAATAATAATAAAAGAGCTTGAAAGGAGAGAAAATAGAACTATTATCTATAAAAAAAATTGTGAAGTCATCCCAAACCAAACATAATAATGACTCATAAAATTACTACAGAAATAATTTTGTATTAGGTAATAATTTTTCGGCTTGACACGAACTAAAAAAAAAAATCTAGATACGTAACTGTAATAAATTATTTTGTATTTGAAGCACTATTATTATTATTATTATTATTATTATTATTATTATTATTATTATTATTATTATTATTATTATTATTATTATTATTATTATTATTATTATCGTTTGCTTTTTAGCGCTTTTAATATTCTTTTTTGCTTTCAGTGGTTTTCTTCTGAAGTTTGTTCACATTTTTAAAATTGTTTTTATCTGAATTATTATCCAAAGCGAAAGTTGTACTTGATTTCTACCATTTCAAGTTTTAGTAGAGAGATTTAGGAATATACAGATTTGCCCAAAAGTAGGTATATTGTCCCGCACTGATCAGCTCATTGTATTTCATATAATTTCTTATTGTTATCAAACAAGTAGACCTAGTTTCTTTATTATTTGTTCTTAATGTCTTTTTACTTATATCTTAAGCTCAGAACAGCAGAAGCAAATAAACCCATGAACTGGAACGTTATACTTAATCAATGCAGGAGAGTATACCTACTTTTGGGCCACCCTGTATTCGTGGGACGTCTAATTGATAATAGGAAACCGCTTCATGCTGTTTACTATCGTCTTCACTTTGCTCTAATTAACGCTAAAACCGGAAGTAGTTGACTTCTGCCACTTCCGGTTTAAATAAATGGTTAACAGAGAAGATGGTACCCATTCTTAGAAATCTAAACTGATTCCAATAAATTGTTTTGCATTATCTCTTAGCGTTTTAGCTCTATGCACATCAATATTGAAACCGGAAGTTAAAGTGGATTTATATCACTACTGGCTGACAGCTCATCTCTATTATACAACTTGATTGCTGACTTTGGACCCTCTAGAATCCTATCCAAAATGTGCAGTGATTCGTCAAGTAATTCTTAAGCCCTTTTGTCTTCCGGACGAAGTAACGAACAGACGTAGGATACAGGTTAAATATAATGTGTTTTGGTATTTTAAAAACAGAAAATCAGTCATATGCCTTCAGACGTCATAAGAAAGCTGCTTGCATGTTTTTGATTTGAAATGGTAGATGTCACATTTTACTCACAACATCCGTTGAATAACGTTGACATTTTGCGGAGAGTTTGAATCATAGTTGAACAAATTTAGCTTACTAGATGGTAATAAAACGAATAATATAAATGTAGTACATTAAAGAATGTTACTTACTAGTTATTATAACATTTTAATATTGAAAAAATAAGCAGTTTTTATTAGTATTTGTACAATTAGGTACGTTAAAGACAGAAAGACAAATAATTCTAAATTATTGCTAACAACATCTGTGTTCGTACTGAAAGTTAGTCAACATAGCATTAACTAGCTATGTAAGGCAATTTACATTACGTGAACATAGAAGACATCACCCTCTGTGAACAGTAACTTCAGAAGAAACTTCACATACAGGACCAAAACCCTTATGAGGGCCACTTCAACCAACATCATTGGAAGACCAGCCAACCAATCCTCACTTACGGAACATATAAACTAGCCAATCACCTTCTTCTCTAGTATTTCCCAACTCAACCTTTCCACTCATCTCCATTTCAGCGGGGATTGCGTCAGTTGCATCCCTAAATCTGCACTCAATGGCCTCACATTCAAATACTTATACAATCAATTAAGAGGTAAGGGATCCAAAGTGGAACCCGGTACTCAGAAAATCATAATCATCAAGACAAGCACTCGCGACATTACGTGAAATTATGACATGTACGATAAAATTTTAAAATTTTTCTGTATTTGCAGAGGATGCTCAGCAACTGAGCTGGTCCTTTGCAGTGACAGGTGAATCTAGAGCATAGGGTATATTCCGCACCACACGAATACCCACTGAGAATTGAATCCGCGCCGAAGACATGTACACTAACAGTATAGTTATGAGGGAGCTTCTACTTTGTCCATTTCAGGAATACAGTACATATGAGTAATATAAATATCTAGAATTACTTTTCGCACGGGAAGAATAAAGGTTGATGAATACTTTGTCCTTCATTTCAGCAATATAAGTAATATAAGTGTCCAGCGTCACTCTTTGCACTAGAAGAATAAAGGTTGATGAATTACCATCGCGAGCGTGGTTTCCTGTGACACTGCATTATGGACAAACTTCTACCGCGACGAGTGATTGCAAATATCGGTTTGGTGCAAGATGTACTTGCCCTCCATCACTTTCTTCTCTTTCCATACTAAATATCCAGAAAGGCTAAACCATGCAGTTAATTATTTTAAATTCAAAGTGTAAATACCACATTTAATGCTTCACTTAATGGATTCTCAGACATGGACATCGTTTTACAATAATCGCCAGCCCCATTCCATCCCTTTCCAAGTAGAATTTCTAATAAGAAGATGTACGTATCTTGGAATGAATTAAATGTAGAGACATCATATTTGGAATTTCGGCTTTTCCAACAATATTAAGTAGTAAATATTTGTTCCAACTTTTTCCTTAACATTTGACAACTAACTACTTCACTCCTTTTACATGTCACATATTGAAAAAGTAACCAACTGGAAAACTTGTTTCATTATTTTCAATGAAAAACCTAAATACTAAAGTAAGAATTATATGATTCTAAGCTTAATGGATTCCGAAATGTACCAATCTTAATATAACAATGACAAGTTCCACTACGTTTTTACTCCACATCTTTATGTACTGTTTAGCTCAAAATCAAAACAACTGAGTTCTAACTGTAGGCTTTCAAAGTATGCTGATTCTATGCTGAAACCATAAGTTGTAGTCCTACAAATTTCATTAGTAATAGAAAATAAGATCGGAGATGGAACTTAATCTTGGGAATCTGAATCCATTTTATAAATTCATTTATCCCTATCTCTGTTTTTGCTTCATGAAGATTACAATTGAAACCGGATTGCAATAGAGCAAACATAAAAAGGAATTCTGCTCGTTGAGTGCAATTGAATTGGCCATGTTTCATCTTAATCCCCTCTGGTTGGCTAAGGAACGTTACATGACATGATTACGTGGTATCACTTCATAGGGGCAACGTCTTCTTTATTTTTACAGGGGTACCTTGGCCCATCGGAATTCTGGGAGTGCACGGTACCATCCCCTTTAAATTTTGAAAATTTTCGAAAACTAACAATAATTTGGTATAACCGGACTATGCATTTCTTTGAGTTTGTTAGTTTCATACAGTTTCTTCAATTGGTATAAAATTGCCAAAATGAAAATTTCGGAGGCTTTTTACTTAGTTTATCCTTCTTGATGTGACTTTATTAAATTATATGGTTATAGGCAAGGGCGGCTATCCTAGGGGCCAGGGGGCCCGGGCCCGGGCCCGCCCAAAGCTCATATAGGTCCCTCATTGTATTTGTGAATATCCAATATTTGGAATAATTTGATTGCAATTTGTCTTAAAATCCTCATATATATGCCGTCTGCATCTGAATGCCCCCCCAAATTTACAGAGAAATCGGTGCCCTTGGTTATAGGGTTAAATATAGAGGTTTATTCTCTTTCATAGAACATGTGTATATGTTTCCAACTTAAATTTATGGGAGGGGTACATAAGACCAATCCTTAAAATTGGGAATTGTTAAAAAAAAACATTAGATGGCCAATTTTCTCTAGGACTCCAATATATATATTTGTCTAAATTTAAGTAGCTCTGTTTGCTTTCTTCTGTAAGTAAAAATTGCAAGTTTCAAGAAGTCTCATTCATATGTTCATGACGTGGTTGGTTATCGGTATAAGTTATCTTCTTTGATGTTTTAGAACCGAAATAAAATAGCATATAAAAATATCACCTTAAAGGATAGGTAAATGTTCCATTGCTATTTATTTTACAACGCTGTTTGTCATTCATTCTTAGTAATATCTACCTGCACAACCACAGTAAATCACACTATTTCTTGCAGAAATAACACATTTCTTTGAAGAAAATCAAATTTGCGAGGATGTGTTTTACTGAAGCACCGATTTAGTCTAAAAATTAATGTTCAGTTTCGTATCCTCTAGCAACTGAAAAACCCAAAATTTTTAAACCAACATTGTCTTCAAAAACTAGGTCGACCTTTTGAATTCCAGTGGCCGAACTTGAAAACATAAAAAAAAGTGGAATAATGGTTTCATTCACTTCTACAGTTGGGTGCCGTTTTTAAAATACTTTTTTTTTTAATAAAACATAAACTGCATATTTATTCTTTTGGTAGTCACCATAACAGAAATATGAAGTTTTAACGAGATGATGAACTACAAACTTCATTCCAAGAAAGCTTGAATTTTGGAGTTAAACTACAGGGAGAGAAAAATCGAGCGCATTTTGAAGGAAAATCTGTAGTTTCCGGCAAGAGGTGGCTTTCCTGGGAGTTGAGTTTCCTCTTAGCGTTTTCGTTCTATGTAGATCAGGATTGAAACCGGAAGTAGTAGTGGATTTATATCATTTCCGGTGGTCGGATTATCTCCATCAGACAATTCGATTAAATATTCTGGCCAAAATATATGGTGATTCATCAATATTTCTTGACAGAGGCGAATCTAGAAGGTAAAAACTGAGGAGGGCAGCCGGATCCCAGACTATGCTAGGTATATCTTGAGTTTACTATACACCTTCAAAAATATATGAATAATAGCTTACACCAAAAAACTGGGAGGGCCTAGGCCTCCGGCCCTAGGCTAAATCCACCAGTGCTTCTTGAGACCTTTTGTCTCCTGGACGAAGTAACGGACAGACACAGGGCAGAAGATATATACAGTGGCGTATTTAGGGGGGTGGCTTCCGGGCTAAAGCCCCCCCCGAAATCTTACTTAGTATAGTAAAGTAAATGAAATATCTTGCAGAATTTTCACATTTCCAGGCAAAGCCCCCCCCGAAAGTTAGCAAAGCCCCTCCCTAAACAAAATCGTAAATACGCCACTGGATATATATATATATATATATATATATATATATATATATATATATGTATGTATGTATAAGTGTTTTGGTAATCCAAACTTAGGAGGCCAGTCATTTGCTTTCAACTGGTAGGAAAACTGCTTGGATGTTCTTTATCAGAGGCGGGCCAAGACAAAAGTTTCACCTGGACAAAGTGACCTTTTTGCGTTCCCTAGTCCTAGGCTATAATTTACATTTTGTTGTAGTGATTTTACTATTTTAGATCCATTTTTCAAAAAGAACAATTAATACTCAATTCATGATATAGGTGTATATATAGTACTTAAACATATACATATGCTATGAATTACATTGATTTTTTTATTATTATTATTATTATTATTATTATTATTATTATTATTATTATTATTATTATTATTATTATTATTATTATTATTATTATTATTATTATTATTATTATTATTTATACACTGCTAACATTGTCGAAATTCATCATTTGGCAAGAGCTGTACATAGCGAAACAATAACATCTCCTAGACCCACTTTTAACAAAATCCGACAGCTTGACGCGGTGGTGTTATTTCTAAGCAGGGGCGGATCCAGGACCGGCTTCCTGGGGGGCGGTGGGTTGTCATACTGCTACTTTTAAGGGCTGCAAACTTTGGGATGGGTTTTATTTATATATATAAAATAAGAATCTTTCCTCTTCTGGGGGGACATTGTCCCGATCGCCCTCCTGGATCCACCCTGTTTCTAAGAAATCAAAAAAGTAAGTGCTGGATATACTGTTTCCCCTGCACTACCATTTTAGTAGAGTAACATATATAAAATCCAATAACATTCATTACCTGGGAAAGGTTTACAAAGAACATGGCCCGCTATGAACAATAGCTACTACCCCTCCACACTTTCTTCTTCATGCCATGTTTCCAATTGTTGATACAGCCTCCTAGTACTATGAAACTCTTTTTCCACATTGGAATGCAAGAAAATAATATTAATAAGAATATAAACCAAAAAGTCAGAAGAAAACACGTTATAAAATTAACTTTTTGAGGCTCGTTTTGGCGCCCCCGATTTTGACGCCCTGGGCAGTCGTCCGAGTTGTCCTGCCTTTGGTTCGCTCCTGTTCTTTATGATTTCAAATGATAGATGCGATATTTTACTCGTAACAGCCGTTGGCGTAACATTACCAATGCGGAGAAAGTTTAAATCACAGTTGTACAAATTTAGTTACCGAGATGGCAGCAAAACAAATAATATAAATAACATGGAATTAAGCAAGTTAGTTATTACTTATTATAACATTTTAACATTCAAAGAATGAGCAATCTTTGTTTTGATTTGAGCAAATATATATTTTAGATACAAAAATACAAACAGTTGGGAATTATTGCTAACAATTTATTGAGTTCACACTGAAAGTTACACAACATAGCGTTTACTAGCTATATGAGGTAACTTACGTAGTGTAAACGAAGATGAAAAAATAGTATACAATTTTTAGTATGTGCAGAGGATGCTCACAGTCAGACAACTGAGCTGCTCCTTTGCACTGATAGGCTATACAAGAGCAGCATCTAAAGTTTAACCTCAAATCTCAACCACATGAGCTCCCACTGAGAATTGAACCAAAGCTAAAGACAGATATTCTTACAAAATATAAAAGGTTTTTCACTCTATATTCGACCATTTTCGATTCGGTGCTACGACATGCCTTATCATGTTGAGCTATGGCTTTACTTTTGTTAAATGTGTTATGTTTGACTTTGTAGGTGCGTGAGTGTTATCAAATGGTACCGAAAACCAACTGGTATTGGGAGGGTTACGTAATGGTACTTTTCCATACTAAGTTATCGTATGTGCATATGGTGAAACAGTGTTGAGAGAATGGATTATCACTCGGGGTGATGACTGCGAAAGCTATTGTGACCCGTTATACACAACAGGCTCTGCTTGCGAAATATTCACCCACGAAAACCGCCAGGACAAAGACTGCAAGCAAAGTGCCAGACGTACTGCTCAGGGGTTATTATTCGTCTTTCGTGCGAAGAAAATCCCCAGATGTAACGTGATTTGGGCACAGATTCACCTCGCACCGTCTACTGTGATCAAAATTCCCAAGCGCCTCATATTTAAATTGTGTCCGGAAAGATCGTATACAGCATCTGCTTCCGCTTTTCATTGCCGAAAGAAAGACGAAGCGTATTACAAATACCTGGCGGGTTTCAAATATAAGTAAGTTGCCACAATGGGTGAATCATATGTCCTTCTCACTTCTGGTCGTTACATTCGGGCGATCACATACCATGGCATTGATACCAATGGGCGCAGCAACTTTCTTCGCCAGTGTAAGGAAAGTTTCCCTGGTGGCTTTATCGTTGTTACGGGATACGGACATTAGGGTTAGTTGCTGATTCGCATTGGTGAACAAAAAGTGAAGGTGAATGCAAGATACTTCCAAGAATCCATTCTGACACCTATCTATCAGAGATACATTCCACAATTGAATGGAATGGACGCGAATCAGGTGATGATCCATGTGAACAAGGCTTCAAGTCATATCGACAACACATCGCTACGTTTTTGTCAGGAAATGGTAGAGGAATTAGGAATTCGTGTCATTCTGTTTGGTCTATGGAAAGCTTACAGGCAGGACTGAGACATAATTGCCTTGCCTGTCCTGTGCCGGAGCTTGCTGCAATGGAAACTGCTATGTTTTGTGATAGTCCACAATGCTGGGGTCAAATAGAACATGGTCAGTTGTGGTCGCGCGGTATCTCTTAAGGTGAGTGCCCGTCGAAGATGATCGGATATGAAGCGAATAACCCCTGTAATCATGAGGGAGCTACAACTTTGTCCTTCGTTTCAGTAGTATATGTGAAATATCAATATCTAGACTCACTTTCAAGATTAAGATTGAAACCTGATTGCAATAGAGCATCCGTAACCCGAATTCTGCTAGCTGAGCGTAGTAGTATTAGACTCGTTTCATATTAATCGCCTCTGATTGGCTAAGGAAAGTTACGTGACATGATTATGTGGAATCACTTCATAGGTGTCAATATCCTGTTCATTTTGCTGATGTTCCTTGGCCCATCTCCTAAATTTTGGAAGGGATGCATAGTACTACCTCTTTAAATTCTGGAACTTACCAAAACTTTAAATTTGGTATGGTAATATAGAACGGGATTTACACCTTTGTCAATTATTTTGGTTGATACTGTTCTCGTTCAGGGCTAAAAAATGTCAAATGTAAATTTCGGAGGTTTGTGATCTAATTTGTTATCTTTGATGAGGCTTTATTAAAATATTCGGTTAATGGGTTAAACCTTGGAGTCTATTCTCTTTATAGGACATATCTTAAGTTTAGGGAAGGGATACGTAGATCCAATCTAGGACTAAGCTATGTACTTCTTTAAATTTGGATGGCTCATGTGGTTTCCTTTTATTGGTTAAAAATTATCAAGGATTCAGATTTTTGAAGCTACGTGATCTAATTTACAACCTAAGATGTGATTTTATGTAACATATGGTTATGTGGATGAATACAAGGTTACATTTTGTTTCATTTCACATGAGTACCTTGAGACAGATTTCCCAAATTTTGGGAGGGAGTACATTAGTCTATCCTTAAGAGTCTTCATCCCGGCGAAATTAAAATACCGCTAATTTTTCAGTAATTATGTGATATCTTCAAATAGATAAAAGATAATTGAAATATGGAATAAGAGCGCCCTGGACAATATTATTTTGCGTGAGGTACCGTTATCACAAGTCACTTAGCGGCTTTCCGTTTTCAGCTGTTTAGAAACGCGAAAATAAATGCCGATTTTCAAAATGGCTCGAAATCGAAAGCAGATAAGTGAGTCGTGATAACGGTTTCTCATGTAAAATAATATTGTCTAGGGCGCTCTTGTTCCACATTTCGATTATCTTTTATCTATTTGAAGATATCACATAATTATTGTAAAATTAGCGTTATTTTAATTTCGCCGGGATGAAGACTCTTAAACTTAGGAGTTGTTAAAAAATATTAATTGTTTTCTAGCAGTTGAATAAATTTGAATGGTTCACGTTGATCTTTGGCATGGGTAAAATATTTGTAAAATTAAAATTTTTGTGTGTCTGACTGCATCTAAGATCAAAGAATTTAGCATATTACTATATGGATGGGTACACGATATATTTTAAGACAAATAATTGGAAAGTTAGTCTTGGTGCAATCTGATTAGCTGATAATTTTAAATCTTTATTTAATTTGTGTCAATAGATATTCTAAAAAATATTGTGTTACCACCCTTTTTAAATTTTGTTTCAAAAACTTTGTTTAAGATTTCTCAAGTTTGAAATTTCGTAATGATTCTTAGTGACAATCAAATTGTAGTATATTCAACTGTAGTTCTGTATGCAACGTAGAATATGTAGAGTTGCACTTTCGCGTAACATTGTTCATAACAATTGTATGTGTAACTTTAAATATTTACCTACTTTACAAAATAAAGCAGATCTGCCTTCGAGGGCTCGCGCCCGATTCTCCTCCCACCTTCAACCAATAAGGTCAAGTCACTGACCATTATCGGTCTTAAAGAACGATACCTGGAGCTGATTGCTTTGAGTCCAGAGAAGCCTGAGGGAAGTCAGTTTGTCAAGCGCACTATTGCTTTAATTCACTTCCATTTAAATCTGCAGCCTGTAGGTAGTTCTGGTAGCCACAGTCCCGATGAAAGTTCTATCCTCTGTTGAATCTGTTAACTTACTCCATATCGGTCGTCTTGGCACATGCCACCTGCTACCTAACCATACGTGTCGGTATCGGCAGCTTCTGTGCTTACTACAATAAGTGGTGTTCAATGTCCAATAACGTTGGCGTCCCATAAATTTTGCGGCAAGTTGTTTCCAGCACTGAACATTTTTTCGGGTCTTGTGGCACCTAGTCAAATGAGTTCACACGAAGATGACCGGATGCCTCCTAATCCCGCACTGCAACTCATTGATGGTATATATGCTATTGCCCAAGCAGTAGCCTGATTCGAACTCTAAAACCAACCATCTGCTTCGACATTCAAGGCTTCACCAGCGCAGTCCTTCGATCTGCATGTTGCAATCAAGTTTCTTCACTCTCGTCTCGACCTCAACACACCGGAGAAAAGTGATTACGCTGAAGCCCTGAACTTATCATGCTATAACCTTTTCTTGACGAATTTATTCCCAGAGGACAAGAATTGAGTTTAACAGGCGGACAACTTCCGCCAATGTCAGTTACTTTCATCGTTCATCACCCGGAACCTTTTTTTCGGCAACCAAACTCCCAAGAGACGTTGAAGAATGAGACTCAGGTAACACAAATCTGTAACCACAACCTCAACCTAACAACATTGTGGACTTCTGCTGGATAGAAATTCTGCTTCTAATAGGAAAACTGCTTGGATGGTCTTATTTATTTCAAATGTTGGTTTAGATTTAGAGTTGTCCTACATTTTTAATAAAAAAAATTAGGAAAATTTACAGGGGAATGGAGTAAGAAATGATGATTTTTAGTTCTTATGCGATGTTTAGGTGTACAATTTTGACAGTATTTTTAATACGAGAAAATATACGGCATGTCGAATTGGGTACAATTTGCAAGACGCGGAAGATTAGGTTGACTCAGCAGGATAGCTGTCGTAAGGACGGCAAATCGGTGAGTTGAATGTGGTATTTCCGCATGAGTTTTAAAAATTATATACCGTAAGAATAATGAAGAGAATGTGTTAAGTTTTTATTAGAGACACAGATTACTGAATTTAAGTAATAATTGAAGGTTCTATGAGAACCTATGTTCTACAAAGTCTTACCTTGTAACGTATCTTAACCTAACCTAACAATTTTTGGTGCTGGTATAGTTTTGGCGCACCAAATTTTGGAAGATTTACAGGTGAAACTGAATACTTTGTATGAAAAGATATATTCATATGGAACATACAGATGGTGATCAGAAAAATGGAAACACCTGTAGTTGGCAACACGTCAGATGTATGGGTTTGCAGTGGTGTCGTGGCGCCCGCAGCGCCGGACCGCTGGTGATGGTGTGTTAGGTCGATCTCCATACTACGTCAGGCGCTGTGGAACAGCAGTGTCCAGTGGCTGCAGCAGACGGAGGTAGTGTAAAATGGGAGACCTCTCAGATTTTCAAAGAGGGCAAATTGTTGGTGCGTGGTTATGTGGAGTGAGTGTGACGGCAGTGGCTACTGTGTTAGGTGTATCGCGTGGGACTGTGTCGAAATTGATGACGGCCTACACAACACATGGGAAAACCACATCGGGGAAGCGGAACAGTGGGCGGAAGAAAATCATGAGCGATAGGTCACGCCGGGTATTAAAGCGCATTGTCACGCAGAACCGTCGTGCCACTGCGGAGCAAGTGACGGAGGAACCCAATCAGCACCTCCCCCACCCTGTTTCGACAATCACAGTCCGCCGCGAATTACACGACATGAACTTACGGGGTCGTGTTGCACGGGCCAAACCGCTCATCAGGGACCATAACGCTTTCGCACGCCGCAAATGGTGCCGCGATCATGCAACTTGGAACGTTGAGGACTGGAAACGTGTGAGATGGTCGGATGAGTCATCCTTTACCCTATTCCCAACCACGGGCCGTGTTTATGTGTGGAGAACGCCCAAAGAAACTTATGATCTGCAGTGTCTCCGCCCAACTGTGAAAAATGGCGGCGGCTCGGTGATGCTATGGGCCGCCATATCATGGTTTTCATTGGGTCATGTGGTCACACTTAGCGGACGAATCACTGCCAACGATTATGTCGCAATTTTAGGAGACTACTTGCATCCTATGGTCCGGATGTTGTTCCCGGACAATGACGCCATCTTCCAGGATGATAATGCACCCATTCACACAGTTGGCGTTGTTGCAGCGTGGTTTGAGGAACATCGGGATGAAGTTCAACACCTCCCCTGGCCCGCCCAATCCCCAGATCTCAACATAATTGAACATCTGTGGTCCGTCTTGGAAACACGACTCCGGTGACTATTTCCATCTCCATCCTCTCTCACAAAACTGGCCGATGCCCTGCACGAGAAATGGTGTAAAATTCCACTTGCTACCATTCACGACCTCTATGCCTCCATCCCACGTCGCATCAAGGCTGTTCTGAAGGCGAAAGGTGGCCCGACACCATATTAATCTGGTAAGTTGCAATTTCATTCAGATGTTTCCATTTTTCTGATAACCATCTGTATTTCTGCAGGCGACATAATTTTATACAAAGTAGTACAGGTGCCTTTCAGGTTTACAGCTGTAGGTTTACTAGTGTAAAAATCATTACAAGTGCTTTACGGTGGATAAAATAAGTGAGTGCATGTGAAAGATTGCTTTATTAGATGTTATTTTCCGTCGGCGATGTATTTCTGCACGGTGTACAGAAGCTGTATTTTATGTTTACAACTGGAACGTTACTAGTGTAAAGCTATGACAAGTGTTATTGAAACTCACATATTTGCCAAATTTCACTTCTTTTTCACTGTCCTTGATTATGCGTATACCCACCATCGCTGACGTGCCTGCTCCATTCGAACGCACCCTCGTGTTGCCGCGCGGGCCCACCAGCTTCACCCTACGCTGACTTCGTTAGATACCATTCGTGCTTTTTAGTGGCCACCTAACAAAGGTTGGTTTGTGCTTTTGCACTGTCGTGCTTATGCCATACATCCGGAAACCGCATTTATACGCGAATCGAAAAAAGAATTGTAATTTTTCAACAATTATCTCTGGTGGCCCCATTGAATATTATCTATGGCAAGTGAGATATTTTCCTGTCGCTCAGCGCAAATCTTTAGAAGAGAATAAGAAATAAATTAGTGAAAGAATTGCAATTTTTCAACAATTATTTGTAGTGGTGCGCCAAAACTACACCTACACGCAATGTTTACTGTTTCAACTGCTTTTTGCAAGTTTGAAACTGGATGGTCACTTAGAAAAATAAGCCCAAATGTTAGATGTGACATTTTACTCGTAACATCCATTATAGTAACATTGACAATTGTACAGATTTAGCATGATTTAATTGAAAATTTGAATGACAGTTGTACAGATTTAGCATGTGAGGTGGCGGTGAAATTAATAATATAAAAGTTGTATGCTAAAGCAAGTTACTTGTTAGTTATTATGACATTTTAATACTGAAAGAATGAGCAACCATTAATTCAATTTACGCTGGATATTTTAGACAGAAAAAGACAAATAATTGTGAATTTTTGCTAACAATTTATCTGTATTCACACTGGAAGTTACTACGTTGCATTAACATGCTATGTGAGGTAAATTTATTAATGCCAATATTAGAAATAGTGATTAAAAATTTATAATTTTTGAATATCTGCAGAGGATGCTCACATAACTGAGGTGATCCTTTGCAGTATAAGAGGTACGAGAGATGAATACAGACATTAACGTGCAATCCGAACCCGCATCTAAGACATGTACGGAAACTTCTACTTTGTCCTTCGTTTCAGCAATATATAGGGTGTAACAAAAATGTACGGCAAAATTTCAGGGGTCGATTTCTTACGGGTAGACAAGCAAAAAAGTTCATATGGCCGTATGTCCTGAAATGCATCATTACAGTTACGGCTATTGAGTCGCGGGGGTGGTGTGAAATATCATATTCTAGTCGCTCCTTAATGTGACACAATTTAAACCTTAATAAATCAGACCCTAATTAAGCTAGAAGGATAATTTTGGTAGCACTGTGTTCCTAAAGGATGAAGCTTTCTACCGATATGCATTTTATGAGTGTACCCCCAATTAGGGAAGGAATGCCATCTCCAATATGCTGATCCAAAAGCAAAACAAAAAGAAACACAGTGGTATCCCCCACCTACTTGAAACACATACCGGTAAAAAGAAATACAAAGATACCAAAATTATTGAGATTTAAATTGAGTTACATTGTGAGACGACCAGAATGTGACTATTTCACACCGTTAGGAGGCTCAATAGCCGTAGCTCTGTAACGATGCTTTTCCTGACATATGGTCATATGAACTTTATTGCTTTTCTACCCATAAGGAATCCACCCCTGAAATTTAGCCATACCTTTTTGTTACACCCTGTATATGAGTACTATGAATATCCAGACTTACTCTTCGAACTGGAAGGATAAGCGTTGATGAATGCTATCTTTCACTCTTGCGTGCGTGGTTTTCTGTGACACACTTTCTGCATTATCAGCAAACTTCTACCGCGCCTAGTGATTGAAAATAGCATGAAGCATACTTGACACACTCTACCTTCGCTCTATAACTCTATGGTCTATGGAACCCGGAGGTTCAATGCCGCGTTCACTAAAGCTCTCCACTAACTTCTATTCTCAGCCAATTGGATCCAGTTTCTACTTAGTATTCCTATCTCCGCGAGATATTCTTAATACTGTCCTCTCATCTGCGCCTAGGTCTTCCTAATGGTCGTTTTCCGATTGGTCTTCCAGTCAAGACTTTGAAAGCGTTTCTACTTTCTTCCATTCTAGCTACATGACCTGCCCACCTAAGCCTCCTAGACTTGACAACCCTAACAATGTTGGGTAAACCGTAGAAATTATGTAGTTCCTCGTTATGAAGTTTCCGCCATTCCCCATTCCCGTTCCTCTTGTGTCCGAATATTCGTCTCAGGATCTTGTTTTCAAATACTTTCAGTCTATATTCTTCCCTCAGAGTAAACGACCATGTTTGGCAACCATACAGAACAACAGGTATGATTATCGATTTATAATTCTATTTTAAGCTTCAAATTCCTCGAGAGAATTCGCGACGACAAGAGATTTTGAACCGAATAGTAGGGTCTAACACGAATTCCTTGCTTTTAGTCCACGTTTAATTTCTTCGTGAATATGGTTTTAGTCTGTTAATATTGATCCTAAATATTTGAAAGTATCCACTTTATTAAAAGTATCATTTAATATTTTAACGCAGGCGTAATTTCCGTATTACAGTCCCGACTCACTTCCATGTAATAAGATCTCTGCATTTCTTTCTATTGTTCTCCTGTCATCCCCTATTAAATTTACATCATCAGCATATGCCATAACCTGGTGAATACTCTTCAACTCTAGGCCCTGGTTCCTATCTTTGATTTTCCTTATAGCGTATTCCAGCACAAAGTTAAATAATAATGGCGACAACGCATCTCCTTGTTTCAGGTCATTTTTGACGTGAAAGCTCGTGGACAATAATGTTCCTACCCGGACTTTACTTTGGGATTCACTTAAACATATCTTAATTAATCTAATTAGCTTTCTGGGTATCCCAAGTTCTGTAAGAACGTTGTATAATGTTTCTCGCCCAACTGAGTCGTACACCTTTCTAAAATCAATAAATAGTTGATGTACCGGGGTATTGTATTCCACTTTTTCGAGTATTTGGCGAATGGTAAATATCTGGTCGATAGTTGATCGATTTCGTCTAAATCCGCACTGATAATCTCCAATGATTTCATATATATATGTTGTTCCACCCACTTCCAAGTAGAATTTCTAATAATACGATGTTCCTATCTCGGAATTCATTAAGTATACAGACAAGAAATTTGGAATTTCAAGTTTCCCAACAATTTAAAAGAGTAAAATTTCATTTCAACGATTTTTACATTTGATAAGTAACTACTTCACCTCTTTTACTTCACTTCTAAGTCAAATATGAAAGAGAACAACCCAATGAGACATTTGTTACATTATTTTTCAAAGAAAATCCTAAATACTTAGTTACATTGCTCTAAATTTAAGGAATTTCAAATGTAGAAATATTAATATAACAATAGCAAGTTCGCGCCCCGTTTTTTCCCATCTTTTTACGGCCTTTCTAGATCAAATGGCAAAACAAGTCACTTTCAAACAGTAGGCTTTCAAACTACGCTGATTTTACACTGAAACCGGAAGGTGTAGTTCTACAGCTTCCGTTAGTAATAGAAAATAAGACCTTGGAACCCTCAAGCATTATCAAAATATCACTTCTCCCTATCTCTTACTGTCTTTGCTTTATGAAGATTAATTTATGAAACCCAATTGCAACAAAGCATACATAAAAGGAATTCTGCTATATCTATGTCTCATCTTAATCGTCTCTGCTTGACTGAGGAACGTTACGTGACATAATTTCGTGGTTTAACTTCATAGGGATCAATGTTCTCTTCATTTTGACAAAAGTACCTTGGTCCATCTCCTAAATTTTTGGAGGTATGTATAGTAAGCCTACCACTCTCTTAAGTATGGAACTTGCCAAAACTTAAAAAATGTGCTATGGCAGTATCGTACCACAGTAGCACCTATGTTAGTTTGGTTTATTAGTATTGTTCCCGTCCATTGCCAAAAAGAAAGAAAAGATGCCAAAATATAAAGGAATATTTTTGACCTAATTTATTCTCTTTCGTGAGATTTATTAAATTATATGGTTATAGGGTTAAATATAGAGGTTTATTGTCGTTCTTAGGACAAGTGTATATAGATTCTACCATCTTAAATTTATACGAGGAGAACATTGGACCAATTGTTAAAGTTGACAATTGTTGAAAAACAAAATATAGTAAATATTCTCTAGGACTCGAATATATATATTTGTCAATTCAATTGGTCCTGCTCGTTCCTTTCTATAGTAAAAAATACGCTAAAACGTTCCTATTACTATATACTTATCACATGGTTATCATTGACCTAATTAATCATATTTTAAAGCCTTTATCATATTATATGAACGAGTATAAGATGAGTGCACCGACGCTCATATCTTAAGTTGTTGGGAGAAGTACGTTGGCCTACCCATTAAATTAGCGAATAGTGAAACAACAAAATCTGGTGAATGTTCTCTACTCGAATATATATATATATATATATATATATATATATATATATAGATAGATAGATAGATAGATAGATAGATAGATAGATAGATAGATAGATAGATACATAGATAGATAGATATGGTACTTGTACCAATTATGGCCCGGGTCCCTAATATGGGCCACAGACAATATCTCTGCAGATTTCCGTTGATGCTACTAGATGACAATATAAACTGTGTCCTAATGACAAGCGTAAACACATTTGCGCTTCTCAGAGGACATAGTTTATATTGCCATTTATAAATGTCTAAAAAATTAATGTTCATTTTCGTATCACGTAGCAATTAAAAAAATCTTAAACCAACATTGTCTTGGTTTAAGTGGCTTAACCAAGTGGCTTAACTTAAAAAAAAATGGAAAAATTTTTTATTCACTTCTATAGTAAGGTGAGTTTTGGATGACTTTTAATATATATGTATATATATATATATATATATATATATATTAAATATATTATATATATATACAACGAGAGAGAGAGAGAGAGAGAGAGAGATGTTGAACTTCAAATTTCACTCTGCGAAAAGTTTCAGTTTGGAGTTTGACTTCCGGGAGAGGAAAATTGAGCGCTTTCACGAGAAGAAAAATCTCTTTATCTCTTAACGTTTTTGCACTATGTAAACCATTATTGAAACCGGAAGTTGAAGTGGATTTATATCACGACGGTGGATGGATCACCTCCATCAGACAACTCGATTCCCAAGTTTTGGCCCTTCCCAAAACATATGGTGATCCTTCAAGTTACTTCTTGAGATATTTTGTCTCCCGGACGAAGTAACGAACAGATATAGGACACTGGTTAAATATATGTGTAAAAGGAGTATGCGAATTAGATAATTTATATTGGGGGGATAAAATTAAGCCAACAGCACGTAGGGTCTTAAGGTGCTAAAATCAAAATGAGACAATAATGCCTAATCCACCCCATACTCACGTGCTTAAATATGACATGACATCTGTAATAAATAAAAGATTTATTAATTCAAGAAATCTACCGACAATAACTGTGTATATATTGTCTGATATGCACACACAATACCTAACTTTCTAAACCTGTTTATATGTTGTACTCACTCGTGTACCCACAGCTCTTTAAGGTTTATTTCCTTAATAATTCGGCCCATTTACTTCCCTAGTCGTTTGCGTCGAGCAACGCAAAATTTGCATTTTGGTTTCAGGTAATCAACATAGCATTTATATATATATATATATATATATATATATATATATATATATATATATATATATATATATATATATATATATATATATATATTTTGCCTTGCTTTACTGTACGCAAAGTATCGGAATGTACAGTCATGTCCAAAATTATTGTCGCATGTCTATAACTGTCTTCTTGTAAGAATATAATTTGATAATGATTTTGCAGAGTACTATTAATACTGATACTTTGTGTATAATCAGGAAATGTAGATTGTGGTAAATTTCATAGGAAATGAATTATAAATACGAAAATTAGAATGAGTAAAACAAAATGTTGCTAAGTGGACAAGAAAGTTTTATTTTCGTTTTATTGTTCGTATTTACTGCTCTTTTGACATGAAATTTGCCACACACATATCTTTGCCGATTGTATACATACTAACATTGTAAGAAATTCTGTGCGAATTCATTATCAAATTATATTTCTACAACAACATATTTATAGATATGCGACAATAAATTTTGGATATGAGTGTACCTCTACAAATAGCTATTCACTGAATTCTTTAAACAAAGAAAAACATTGGCACAGTCATATCGCTTCGAATTGAGGTTCCTGAATAAGATGATAATGATATACGGGCACATTCCATATGGGTGTCCCTAAAATTTGTCTATCCAAATGCAAAAAATGCAGATAGCCATAATAATTACTATGCCAATTACCATAAATTAAATGTAACTTTTGAGTTGCGTAGATGCAAACTAAGGAATGAAGACGATGAGCTACCAAAGAATGAAATATAACAAAAATTAAAACAAGATGATAATCGATACAAATGTAGAGGTTGAATATGACATGTCCGATCTTCGGCAAGTTGTTCTTGGCCAAACACTAAGAGTATTTATAAGTCCGTATGTGACTGTTATGCACAATTAATACAGGGTGTCCGATAAGTCCTTCCCTAATTACAGAAATTGATAACTCAGGCAAGAAATAAGATATTTCTAGCCTGAGTTATCAATTTCTGTAATCAGGGAAGGACTTCTCGGACACCCTGTACATTCAAATTCACGAAAGACGACGATCTGAAGGGTACGAGGATACGGTTGGAAGTGACAACTTATAGTCATAATAGCCCCAAGCTGTAAACGTCACCAACACCTAATGGCCCACTTGCCGGTAAATGTTGATCATCGATATAACGACGCGTAGAAGGATTGCCGCTAGTGTGCTCCTGGCGGCAGGGTTTCGTCGAGTCGAAACAGGTATCTAGAGTCGGGGTATTGAAGTTACCACCGCGCAGCAACGAGAACTTCATTTTGGTCCGCGCTGCGTCGATTCGTCGCGGAAAATCACGAAGGGACCAAGACGAACTATCGCCAGTCATGGGCATGCGGTTATTATTACCCACTATATTATTTTTCCCTTATGAATTGTTCCTAAAGTGAGCGCCGGGGGTCAAGAGTAACCTCTGCCTTTACATCATGAAGTGAAAAATCTTGAAATGAGTGCGTATAATTGTATGAATTTAGACAGCAAATGTCGCCGATCATTAGAAAGTAAATATGGGAGAACTATAAAATAAAGTAAATAGACGCGGGTCATTTTGTTATAAAAGTACATGGCGAACGCATTTTAACTGATCCCAAACGGTTATCGTCGAATATACACGGATAAGAAGTACTCTGATTGACCAAATTAAAAAGACCTCAACGATTTATAACTCTGCAAGCGAGGTTTTCTTCATCACCTCCAAGGCGAAGTCGGAAGAATACGTGCCTAGTAATTGTAAGTTTGCTGGTCCGCGCCCACTTCGGGCTCCTACTTTTAATACTTTTTTGAGTGTTTTTTTTTAAGACTGACTTTAATGTAAACAAGTCACACATATAGACCATTTAACACATTTGGGGGAAGTACTTTTGTGGTTCATTGTCGTTACCTCGTTTCTCTGCCGCTGATGGGCCGCTGGTTGTATAATTTTCAACACTGAAGTCGGGCCACCGCGGTTCGTCGCTGCGGGGCCACCAATTTTTGGCAAGAGGTCGCTAGTTGCCCATCGGCGGACCACAGGCGCTTGCAACATGGGGAATATAGTTCAACTAAACAACAATTAGAATAGTGGGGAAGTTAGAAATGACCAAACTGAATAGTTTACATCTCTCATTTCGATATACAGCTATATGATTAAACTTACAAGGAATGACAAAAGATTAGTGAAATTTGGCATTATACTAAGGATAGTTTGGGGAGGAAACCGAGCATCCCCGGTAGGGATACTTCAGTTTATATCTTTGGGGGGAACAAAATATGATTGAGGGGGAAAATCCCCCTCATCTCCTCGGTAATTCGCACTCTGTGTAGTGGTTTGGTAATACACACTCCTTAAAAATAGAAGTTCAGTCATTTGCCTTCAGACGTCATAGGAAAACTACTTGGATCTTTTCTTTGATTTGAAATAATAGATGTGACATTTTACTTGCAACATCCGTTGGAGTAACACTGAGAATTTGCGGTAACCTTTGAATCATAGTTCTACAATTTTAGTAACTGAGATGGCAGCTAAACTGATAATGTAAATGTCGTACAAGAGAGCAAGTTACTTGTTAGTTATTATAGCATTTTGATATTGGGAGAATTAGCAATCTTTATTGTGATTTGTTCAATTAGATATTTTAGAGACAAAAAGGGAAATAATTCTGAATTATTACTAACAATTCATCTACGTTCGTATGGAAATTTCTACTATATAGCATTAACTAACGCTGCAAGGTAACTCCAAACATACTAAGGAGATTCCATAGAAAACTAAAAATTTTTAGTATCTGCAGAGGGTGCTCATCTAGAGAGTTGTCCCTTTGCAGCGACAAATGAATCTAGAGCTTAAATTTGAATGTCAACTACATGAGCATCCATTGGGGATTAAACAACGCGCCGAAGATATGTATGCTAACAATATAGTTATGAAGGAGCTTCTACAGTATTTTGTCATTCGTTTCAGCAATATATGTGTAATATGAATATCCAGACTCACTCTTTGCACGATAAGAATAAAGGTTGATGAATTACCCTCGTGTGCGTGGTTTTGCGTAACACACTTTGTAAATTATCGGCAAACTTCTACTGGACCGAGCGATTGAAAATATCGGCATGGCACGAGATCCACTTGTCCACCATCACTTTCTCTCTTACTTATATACGAAATATCAAGAAAAGCAAAACCACGTTGATAGTTATTGTTAAATGAAAAGTCTAAATATCAAATTTCATGTTACACTTAGGGGATTTAGAGATATGGACATCATTTTGTAATAATCACAAGCCCCGTTCCACCCACTTACAAGTCGAATTTCTAATGATAAGATGTTCGTGTGTCAGATAGAGACAAGAAATTTTGAATTTCAACATTTCCAACAATATAAATAGTAAACATTTATTTAGCAGTTTTTACGGTTGATAAATAACTATTTCGCCCCTTTTGCATCTCTTCGAAGTCAAATATTGCAAACTGATTCGATGAAAGACTTGTTTCATCATTTTCAAAGAAAAGAATAAATACTGAGTTACATGGCTCTAAATTTAACTGATTGCAAAGGTAGAAACATTAATATACCAAACCAACAGCAAGGTGTCTGCTCTTCGTTTTTCCTCCACATCTTTAATTCCTTTGTAGGTCAAATTTCAAAACAAGTGAGTTTCAAATAGAAAGCTACGCTTTCAAACTACGCTGATTTTATGCTGAAACCGGAAGCTATAGTTCTACAGCTTCCGTTAATAATATAAAATAAGACCAGAGACAGAACAGAGATTAGTCGCTGGTAGAAAGTTGTTTCTTGCTATCTATTAACGTTCTTGCTCTGTAGTGTGAAACGGAACCGGAAATGGTTATTTCTACCACTTCCAGTTAGATTATCGTCTCCATGAACGAATATGGTTTGACCCTTAGCATTTTTTCCGTCCCGGCATACTGAAGCATTATCAAAAATTCATTTCTTCTTATCTTTTACTGTCTTTGCTTTATGAAGATTAATATTGATGCCTGATTGCAATAGAGCATACATAACCACAAGTCTGCTTGTTGAACGTAGTAGTATTGACCACGTTTCATCTTAGTCGCCTCTGATTGACTGAGGAACGTTACGTGACTTGATTACGTGGTTTGACTTCATAAAAGTTATCGTACTCTTCATTTTGGTAGAAGGGGGCGCGGTGGCTCAGTGGTAGAGCGTTCACCTCCGTAGCTTGGGGTCCCTGGTTCGATCCAAGCTCGCGCCGTGTGGACTTTGTGGTGGACAAACACCGTGCTCGTGAGTTTTCTCGGGGTTCTCCCATTTCCTCCCGCTTTCTTCATTCCACCATTTCACTCATCTCTCATCATCACCATCTTCCTTAGCCTAACCTGCATATCCGTGGTACGAAAAACTTAAAGATTTCATTTCCTTTGTTCATTTTGGTAGAGGTGCCTTGGACCATCTCCTAAATTTTTCGAGGAATGTATAGTACCTCCCTCTTAAAGTATGGAAATTGCCAAAATTAAAAATTTGATATGGTTGTATACGACCGGGGCAAACATCTCTGACTGGTTGGTTCGTTATTGTTACCGAGTATGGCTAAAAAAAACAAAACAAAAACAAAAAAAGAATAGATGCAAAAATATTAATTTCGCAGGATTTTGACCTAACTTATCCTGTTTGATGATCCTTTAATAAATTATATGCTTATAGGGTTAGAGGTTAATTCTCGTTCATAGGACATGTGTAACCAGATGCTCCAATATTTATTTATGGGAGGGGTACATATTATCAACTTTTAATATTGAGAATTGTTAAAAAAATATATTAAATGTTTTCTAGGACTCGAATATATATTTGTGTAAATTTGGACACTTGTGCTTGTTCCTTCCTATAGGTAAAAATTACCAAAATGTTCGCATTACTAAATGCTTACCACGTGGTCGGTTATTGACCTACTTTTATCTTTTATGAGCCTTTATCACGCTCTATCGTTTTTATCTGACGAATATAACATGGGTGTAGTGACGCTCAATCCTAAATTTTGGGAGAAGTATAGTGGTCCATTCCTTAAATTATGGAATTGTCAAAAAAGAAATTTGTTCAATTTTCTCTAGTACTGGAATATATACTCCCCCCTCCGCCCCCCAGAAACCCGCCCCTGATGTATATGCAGAAGAAAAAAGTAGAATCACTTAAATACACACACACACACACACACACACACACATATATATATATATATATATATATATATATATATATATATATATATATATATAATATGTGTGTAAATTTAAGTGGTTCTGCTTGTTTTTTTTTCAATAGATAAAATTTCCAATTTATTCGAACTATTGTGTGTTCAGCACGTCAGCACGTGGTCGGTTATTGGTATAAGTTATCTTCTTTGATGTTTTAGAACAGTAATTAATTATTTAACAATTAAATGTAGAAAATATGTTTTGTACGGAAACTAAAATTGTTTCACTTGAATTTCACAGAGGGGCCATGGCAGCACATTGCCCCTTCGGACGTCCATAGCTGTTGGACGTTTAGCCAGACAGATAAGAATATCCAAACTTCAGTCTAATTAGGAGGGTTTGCAATGTTTGGAATCCTATCTGAATCCAAAATTTTGCAAATCTATGTGTTTCGTGCCATTTCACTTGCGATACGGTAATTTAACTCAACTCCAATTTTGCTATAAATCTATGATGATATCGAGGAATTACCAAAAATTTGTGTAAAAGTGTCTCTGAATATATATGTATTCTCCGTATCTCTTACTAGCTCTGTCTGTTTTAAACATTCATTCATCTCGCTTTTTCTTAAAAGGATTAATATTAATTTATAATAAGGCATACTTTATACATGCTTAATTATTTTTTATTTTGATATACCATACACTGACGCATTGTGGTTTGGAATCCAACAAAACCTTAAGTGGCCTCATCTTACAGACTCCTCTTAAATTTGGGACTGGGTGGTACCTATTCTTAGAACGCAAAATTGATTTTAAAAAATCTGTTCACACTATCTCCTCTTTTTTTTTCTTTTTTTTTTTCAATTTAGGTTTAGAGTTAGAGATGAATACGAAAAATATTTTTGGAAGCTTAGTCGCTGGTAGAAAGCTGTTTCTTGCTATCTATTAACGTTCTTGCTCTGTAGTGTGAAACGGAACCGGAAATGGTTATTCCTACCACTTCCAGTTAGATTATCGTCTCCATGAACGAATATAGTTTGACCCTTAGCATTTTTTCCGTCCCGGACAAACATGCTGACAGAGGCTATTGTGTAGAACTAGTAAACCAAATCCCTTAAAAATAAATACTCTTGTACATAGATAATGTTTATGCACAACGCTAGATGGTAAAGAAGTTGTAAATGATAGTTTATTTTTTACAGCGATGAGAAAAGTGTACATTTTTCGAAATCACTTTCATACAAAGAAGTGCTAGCTTATTAATGATTTGCGTTATTAAAAGAGTCTGGTTTATGTCGCTATAGTGTGGACATACATCTTATGTCATTATTACGTCTCGAAGATTAATTACTTCCTCATTGTTACAATCAAATAAGGGATTTTTCTAAACTGTCGAGTTATTGGAATTTCTTTATACATGTGGTTCATAAATAAAATACAAGTTTACGCTACTCCTGAAATTAAACAGGATGAAAATGATATCTATTAGATAGAAACCAAACAGAAGTTTTTACCTCTTTGTATGATACGTGAAATGTATTAGTATAAAACCCGCTTCTCCATACCAAAATAATACAAAAATTTCATTTTAAAAAAAAGTCTTGTGACAAGAGGCTTGGTCCAAAAATATGAAGCCGAATTTAAATTAACCAAACCTAAGCCATAATATCTTGCACCTACTCTGGGACAAGAAATACATAACAACACTAACGTCATTTCAGATTTTGCCAGGAGGACCAAAGGGGGCAAAATTGTCCACCAGCCTAAGGGTTTCACGACTTTTATTGGTATATTGGTATACAATTTATTAAAATGGGTATGTTTCCCATACTCGGTGGGTCAATTACCCCAAATGACGCCCATGCCTAACAACCGAGGAAATAGACTAACCCTCTGAATGATTCAATAATTAAAACAGGTGACCTCGTTTCACAGTTTGAAACCATAGTACACTTCCAGAACTGAGGAAATTCAATACTCAAACTTGAAGTAGTACATTTATAACTACTCGTTTCAATAAATTGATACAATCATAGATAGAACCTGTTCCTCGTACGCTGAGTCCATATCAAAAAGCCTCCATTACTCGCTATGCCTTACTGATTTCGTTCTATGGCAGCAAAGGTTGAAACTGGAAATCGTTAATTTGAAACACTTTCAAATTGAACAGAAGATCAAGGAAGGAAATAGTACCTATTCTTCGGGAGCTGAATCGATTGCCAAAAACTGCATTTCTATATCTCATACAGCTTTTGCTTTTTAAAAATCAGTATTGAAACTGGAAGTAACAGTAAATTTGAACCACATCTCACTTGAATAAAGGGTTCACGAAGGAGATGGAACCAATGTTTGGTACAATCAATAAATTGCAGAAAGCCGCATCTCGAAATCTCTTACCATTCTTGTTCTGTGAGAATTACTATTTGAACCGGGAAGTAATAATAAATTTGAAGCAGTTCCGGTTTTGGTCATGTACGGGAGAGTCACGGTGCGTTACTTTGAGAAACTGAATCGTTTGAAAAAAAAAAACCGCTCCTCGCTATGTTACCGTTTTCGTTCTATGGTGATAAACGTTGAAAATAGACATTGTGGAACAGAAAGCATGGAATGTATATTTTTTAAAATCATACTTGCTAAGTAATTTAGGATCTAGTAATGTGGATGATGAGACGATAGCACGTGCAGAAGAATTTGTGATGAATCTCTACACCGATTCACAAAAATCTTCGATCAGTGTTGTCTGCGCTGATTTGGTCGGTCACAAAAAAGCAGACCATCCTTCACCAAATGAACTGTGCTCTAATGCCCAACATCAAACGAGCACACCTTCAAACATACATTTAGCGGCACGCCAACGACTCGAATACTGACTTCCTTCAACTCGAACATTTCGGTTGGCAAACTACGAATGGAGAATTGGTGCCCAAATGGAGCACTCAGGAGTCTATGGCTCAAAGTTGCCCAGAGTGAAGTCTTGTACATGTAAACATATGTGGAACACAAACAATGGTAAGTGTGTGTGCAGGCTTCAGTGAAGTGCACGAAAATCTGTAACTGTAATGGTAACAAGTGTTCATTCACTTATAAACACTTATGTACCAGAAAATGATTCATCTGATAAGGATTCAAAAGATTAAAGAAATATGTCATTTTGCGCAGATTTGATATGATAATGTAGAATATTATTATAGTTTTGCTTGTTTCCAGTAATTAGTAAGTATTTAATAAAGTTCGATGTAATATTCTCATAAATTGCACACAAATAGAATTATTGAGGTTTCTGCAAAAACATTTTTTAAAGTCACCATTGAGAAAATAGAGGCGATTCTGGATTTTAGAAATGCCCTTCAGGTGTACAACGATGTTATCAATCACCCTATATATCACCTGTAAATGGTGTTTGCCTTTACTTAAGACATTTTTACATATGTTCTTGCCTTATTTATATTTTCTGCTTTTTTATTACGGTAAGATAAACATTTTTGGTAAAGAAATGAGGAATAATTTTCAACGACCGATGGAAATACTGCACATAAATAAAGAGTTGAAAAGTCTGAATCAATGTGAATATCAACTGTAAATGGATTTTAACACTATAAAAGACATCTTCACTTATCTCCAAATTTTGTGATCCTTAACGCACGGTTGTATCAAGTGACCGGATATCTAGAAATGATCATGACAGTGCAGGAGAGCTCAAGGAAGAAGGGTGAGAATTGTTCTTCAAATATTGGAGAAAAATCAGCTTTTATCTCGGAAACAAAACCTTTGTTGACTGACGTGGGCTGAAATTCAGTGGTGCCATTCGGAGCATCAGCAGCATTCGAATCAAAGTGCACTTTCCTTCAAACTTACCTCGCTGCACGGCTACTTCTTGAAGTAAACCTAACAATATTGGTACCGTTGGAAAGATAATGTAATGCTCTAGAAATTTAATTAGAGATGTTCTTTCCATGTCTCAACTCATTGGGAAAATACAGAGCAAAAAAGAAAATATTAAGCAGGAAATATGTCAGTTTTTAATGTTTAAGTTAAATTTTCCGAAAACCCGTTGGGTCTATCCAAACCATGAATAGACAGAATCGTAAAGCACATCTTAGAAATAAAACCAGGAAAAGAAATTCATTAATACTTTGATTAGTTTCGGAGATATTGCCTTTTATTTGGAACGCTCATTTTTTAGTTTTAGTAGAGGGGGAGGGGTTGTACGGGGGCACCTTCCGCTCGCATCAAGCGACGGGTGGTTTGAAATGATAAGGATATGGGACTTGATGATTTAGGACCATCGGTTGCTTTTACTCTCTCGGGTTGATCCGATTTCTTATTTTGGAGACTTTCCCAGATTCTGCTTCTCGACTATATAAGACATCACGTATGGCAAGATAGCCCCCCCACTTTAGAAAATTGAAACAATGACTAGGTCATTCGTTTGTACTACGTTTGTACCGTTTGTACCGAAAATATTTTCGTTTGTACCATTTTCCTTATAGGGTTACTTGAGAGGTCGACTGGGGGGGCTATCTTAGCGCCAAGATAGCCCCCCCGTATCACAGCACAGAAAATTGGAATACACCATTCGAAAGCAAATCGTTTGTACCGTTTGTACCGAAAAAAGTTTTGTTTGTACCCTGATAGTTTTCGAGAAACAGGGGATGACATTTGGGGGGGCTATCTTGGCGCCAAGATAGCCCCCCCCCCGTATCACAGCACAAAAAATTGGAATACACCATTCGAAAGCAAATCGTTTGTACCGTTTGTACCGAAAAAAGTTTTGTTTGTACCCTGATAGTTTTCGAGAAACAGGGGATGACATTTGGGGGGGCTATCTTGGCGCCAAGATAGCCCCCCCCCGTATCACAGCACAAAAAATTGAAATACACCATTCGAAAGCAAATCGTTTGTACCGTTTGTACCGAAATAAGTTTTGTTTGTACCCTGATAGTTTTCGAGAAACAGGGGATGACATTTGGGGGGGCTATCTTGGCGCCAAGATAGCCCCCCCGTATCACAGCACAAAAAATTGAAATACACCATTCGAAAGCAAATCGTTTGTACCGTTTGTACCGAAAAAAGTTTTGTTTGTACCTTGATAGTTTTCGAGAAACACGGGATGACATTTGGGGGGGCTATCTTGGCGCCAAGATAGCCCCCCCGTATCACAGCACAAAAAAATGGAATACATCATTCGAAAGCAAATCGTTTGTACCGTTTGTACCGAAAAAAGTTTTGTTTGTACCTTGATAGTTTTCGAGAAACAGGGGATGACATTTGGGGGGGCTATCTTGGCGCCAAGATAGCCTCCCCGTATCACAGCACAAAAAATTGTAATACACCATTCGAAAGCAAATCGTTTGTACCGTTTGTACCGAAAAAAGTTTTGTTTGTACCTTGATAGTTTTCAAGAAACAGGGGATGACATTTGGGGGGGCTATCTTGGCGCCAAGATAGCCCCCCGTATCACAGCACAAAAAAATGGAATACATCATTCGAAAGCAAATCGTTTGTACCGTTTGTACCGAAAAAAGTTTTGTTTGTACCTTG
Source organism: Thermobia domestica (assembly GCF_964235325.1). NCBI lineage: Eukaryota > Metazoa > Arthropoda > Insecta > Zygentoma > Lepismatidae > Thermobia > Thermobia domestica. The sequence goes on from NC_137467.1 coordinate 51,662,349, forward strand.
ATAGTTTTCGAGAAACAGGGGATGACATTTGGGGGGGCTATCTTGGTGCCACGATAGCCCCCCGTATCACAGCACAAAAATTTGAAATACACCATTCGAAAGCAAATCGTTTGTACAGTTTGTACCGAAAAAGGTTTTGTTTGTACCCTGACAGTTTTCGAGAAACAGGGGATGATATGTTGGGGGGAAACTATTTTGGCGCCAAGATAGCCCCTAGGTATCACAGCACAAAAAAATTGAAATGCACCATTCGAAAGCTAGTCGTTTGTACCGTTTGTACCGAAAAAAGTTTTCTTTGTACCCTGATAGTTTTCGAGAAACAGGGGATGAAATTTGAGGGCTATCTTGTACGCAAGATAGGCCCTCTAATGTGTACTTTTTCCATGTCCATTAATAAGTATTATATGTTTATCCATGTGAATTGATGTGTATTTAGAATACTGGTTGTGCATATCAAAATAAAAAAATGAATTTTTCAGTAATAACTCAACGTTAGAATTGAATCGGCAAGTGAGAAAACAGTGTGATTCCAAAATAAACCATTTTGAAGTAAAAGCAAAAATAACACTAAAGATGTAGAACTACAAGTTGTAATGAAGAGCAGTGCAATTTGCAAGACCTTGCACGTTATAACAGAATGCTATAATGTCGACTGTACATTTGTGGCATTAACAAACGAAAGTTATTTTTTCAAATATCTCAAAATGCGTTTTGTGGACTAGTACTGGTTTTCCACTCACCGATTCAAATAAATTTACTCTATTTCTGCCCTTTTCCTTAAGTAAATACGTATTATTCAGCAATGGCCTGTTTGCTTACTTCTATTGTCTATGAAAGCGCAAACTTCTCGAGCCGTTAATGTGACAGATATGTGTAAAGCTGAAACGTGGAAGGACGCAGTTTAGGTGAGCAAACATTTCATCTTTTAGTTTTCTTTGTTTAAGATTATTTCTGTAAATCCAGTTTCTTTCTGAATTTGTACACACTTCGTTATTGTTATTATGGTATTTATTTACGGAAAAGGGCACAAATAGAGAAAATTTAATTGAATCGTTCAGCGGAAAAACACAACTAGTGCACAAAACGCATTTTGAGATATTTGAAGAAAGAACTTTTGTTTGTTAATGCCACAAATGTACAGTCGACATTATAGCATTCTGTTATAACGTGCGAGGTCTTCCAAATTGTACTGCTCTTCATTACAACTTGTAGTTCTACATCTTTAGTGTTATTTTCGCCTTTAACTCAAAATACCTTATTTTGAACTCACACTATTTTCCCACTCGCCAATTCAATTTTAACGTTGCGTTATTCCCAACAAGTCCTTTTTTTATTTGGATATGTACAACAAGAGTTCTAAATACACATAAATTCACATGAATACACACATAATACTTATTAATGGGCATGGAAAAAGTAAATATTAGGGGGCCCATCTTCCGTACAACATAGAATACCAAACGCCATCCACTCTTTCTTGAAAATTATCAGGGTACAAACAAAACATTTTTCGGTACAAACGGTACAAACGATAAGCTTTCGAATGGTGTATTCCAATTTTTTGTGCTGTGATACGGGGGGGCTATCTTGGCGCCAAGATAGCCCCGCGCCCAAAATATCATCCCCTGTTTCTCGAAAACTATCAGGGTACAAACAAAACCTTTTCGGTACAAAAATTACTAACGATTTGCTTTCGAATGGTGTATTTAAATTTTTTGTGCTGTGACACGGGGGGGGGGCTATCTTGGCGCCAAGATAGCCCCCCCAAATGTCATCCCCTGTTTCTCGAAAACTATCAAGGTACAAACAAAACGTTTTTCGGTACAAACGGTACAAACGATTTGCTTTCGAATGGTGTATTTCAATGTTTTGTGCTGTGATACGGGGGGGCTATCTTGGCGCCAAGATAGCCCCCCCAAATGTCATCCCCTGTTTCTCGAAAACTATCAAGGTACAAACAAAACTTTTTTCGGTACAAACGGTTCAAACGATTTGCTTTCGAATGGTGTATTTCAATTTTTTGTGCTGTGATAGGGGGGAGCTATCTTGGCGCCAAGATAGCCCCCCCAAATGTCATCCCGTGTTTCTCGAAAACTATCAGGGTACAAACAAAACTTTTTCCGGTACAGACGGTACAAACAATTTGCTTTCGAATGGTGTATTTCAATTTTTTGTGCTGTGATGCGGGGGGCTATCTCGGCGCCAAGATAGCCCCCCCAAATGTCGTCCTCTGTTTCTTGAAAACTATCAGGGTACAAACAAAACTTTTTTCGGTACAAACGGTACAAACGATTTGCTTTCGAATGGTGTATTTCAATTTTTTGTGCTGTGATACGGGGGGCTATCTTGGCGCCAAGATAGCCCCCCCAAATGTCATCCCCTGTTTCTCGAAAACTATCAAGGTACAAACAAAACTTTTTTCGGTACAAACGGTACAAACGATTTGCTTTCGAATGGTGTATTTAAATTTTTTGTGCTGTGATACGGGGGGGCTATCTTGGCGCCAAGATAGCCCCCCCCCAAATGTCATCCCGTGTTTCTCGAAAACTATCAGGGTACAAACAAAACTTTTTTCGGTACAAACGGTACAAACGATTTGCTTTCGAATGGTGTATTTCAATTTTCTGTGCTGTGATACGGGGGGGCTATCTTGGCGCCAAGATAGCCCCCCCAGTCGACCTCTCAAGTAACCCTATAAGGAAAATGGTACAAACGAAAATATTTTCGGTACAAACGGTACAAACGTAGTACAAACGAATGACCTAGTCATTGTTTCACTTTTCTAAAGTGGGGGGGCTATCTTGCCATACGTTAAGACATCCGGCATTTATGCATTACATAATTTGGAAGTCAAAGGAAAAGTTGCATTAAAGTGGAAGTAAAATGCCTTCGTACCTCTGTGAGCATTAAATATAATCAAATAATTCATTACACATATCTCTAGATCAACGACGCCGGCTTTCCAAATTTTATGTAGGTGCATATCAATAGGAATTAGTTGTTTTCAGGGAAGTGTCGATATTTTTGGATTGATTTCCTTTTAGTTAAAATCTTTTATGAACACTGTCATAAAGAGCTATGCTCAATTCTATTTATAATATAGTTCCATTTTTTTATTGTGAGGACTGCCTTTGACTAGGCCAGAGACTTCCAAGGATGGGTGGAGTGTGTTGCTTGGTTGCCTTTGCACAAACATTTGAAACAAACAATTATTCTTTAGAGGTTAGAAATTTTAACTTCCATCTCATTGTTTTAATTGCATATTATTATTATTATTATTATTATTATTATTATTATTATTATTATTATTATTATTATTATTATTATTATTATTATTATTATTATTATTATTATTATTTTGATAATGGCAAGTGAGAAATATTTATTTTATTTTGTTTCTATCAAACTAAAGATCTTTTGGGTGTGGCGCACTCACAAGATTATTAGTGTGGGTGGTGGAGCCCCGGAGCACCCACGTAGTCGGCGCCCATGCTCTACGTCAACATAATCCAGTATAAAACAAACATTTCCGATAGTGGATTTTTGTATTTAAATTAAGTATCAGTGTCGCCTGTACACTAGATGAACGAATTGGTTTTGTACGATTTTATGCACTGAGAAAAAAATTCTAGGTGGCGTACTTAAAAAAGATAGGTTACATGCGTAATTCCTGTAGTTTTTGGATTTCACGTACAGCAGACGTATAACTGAAAACGCATGTTTTATAATACATTCTGTATATGTGTTCCATCTATACGTACTTTCCGTATGAAACAAAGGCGGTCAGGATCGCACATACAAATGGACGTATTTAACATATAGCTGACGAAGGTAAGTAACATAAGTATATGCATGTGATATACGGAAAACTGTTAGATGTCAGATATCCTGGAACAGCATGATGTAACATCTAAGGGCAGTGCCTATGTAGCATACGAATAACATATGCACCGTACTCATTTCTATAGTATGCAAGAGGATACCGTATATTTGTAAAATATACTGCTGTCCGGAGAACGGATTTTTCTCTGTGTGTGTTGTTAATAACTTTTAATATTGAAATCAGAAATGGTAGCAAAGAAATTAGAATGGAAAAGAAATATAGTTTTGATACGCTTAATTCATTCATTTCTGGCTATCTGGTACCGCTTTTACTTGTACTCTATTGCGATCAACGTTGGAACGAAAAGTTGTTGATATCTTCCACTTTCAGTTTTAGTAGAGAGATGAGAGTTGAAAAAGAATATATATTTTAGGGAAGCCAAATTTACCGCACAGAACCATTTCCCTCTCTCTACCCAGCATCTCCACCATCTTGCTGTACTGTACTGTGGGGTTACAACCACAGTTATTTGTCTCAATTATCAGTTTTTACTAAAAGAATGTGGGGATAGCACTTCGCATGGCAAGAGAGAAATTACAATTATCTTGGTCAATAGGGAAGTTTGTTAATTGCTGAAAGGGCGTGGCTGAGTTTGTTTTGATGAAGTTACGGAAACTAGGAAGAGAATGGTAAGCATGAATTTGTATTGGGATGAGGTGACAACATAGGGAAGTCTCTTCTTTATTATTTAATAATTACAATTTCTTGTTTGAAGAATAATAACAACGTACAGGGAGAATTCAAAATAGGCGCTAAGCCTGATATCCTCTACATTATTTCTACACTGACCAACGTTAACCCTCTATTCGTAAAGGAAGAGGCAGAAACCATCCACGTCCGGTTGTTGTTTGTTTTATGAAATCCTCCTTCAAGGTTCCGATCAAGGAGAGGGTTTATATTAACTCTTTATACTTGATCTTGCTTATTTCGCTTCTGTCATTAACTTTTGAAACCAAGATGAAGCTTACCTTGAGAAAGTTAGTGAACAGAGTCAGTGACTGAATCCTCTATAAATTTAGAATAAAAATAAGAATGCCAAAAAGGATTAACATAGAGGATCCTTTCAATAACTCTCCCACCTCTTCCGTAAGTCACACATAATAGATCAAACTTATGAAACGTTCAAAGATGGCAATAACTTACTCGAAACGATTAGAACAAATACTTGTTATTTTAAATTTGTATTATTTCCACCTTCATTTGCAATATTTCAATCTTCCAAATCCATAGTTTCAAACAGAAGTAATTCTCACTATCTAATGTAACTGTACATTACTTCTCACGTTCCCATTTCTTATAAATACACAGAACAATTTTTCCCCTACATTACTCTTACCGTGTTTCGCAGTCAACAGGAAGAAGCCTCTCGTTTTGCACGTAGAGGAAGCCTTCCCGATGACGTCAGCTACTCACTCGCGCAGCCTGTCTCGGTAGCGAGCCATTACACAGTAGCATGACAAGGCAGGGTTGCCAGCCTACTTTGACGGAAACATTGAAAGGAGGTTTCATTTACAAATAGATAATAACACAATGCTAATAATTAATCGTAACATATATAGTTCCCTGGGGTCAGAGGGATAAATTTTCAAACCAAACAAAGATTCTCTTATTATTCCCTGTGCAATTATTCTCTTATTGATTTCACCATACGCCACTACAAGCCTCTTACTCTTATCAGCATTTGTAACCAAGAAACAGGGAGGTGTAAAGGGGGAATATTCAATTTCTTCTACAATTCCCTCTTTAACTAAATTCTGAATATATTCCTCAAGTTCCTTTTGTTTATTGGTGGGTATTTGATACGGCTGTTGACGAATAGGAGTGTTATCAGAGAATTCGATATTATATGTAAAATCTTAGAACGTACAACGAAGGGAACTATTTTCGTTGTAAGTACATCGTTATAACTTTCTACTAATTTATCAACATACTTTTGTATTTAAGGGTTTTTCTGTAAAAGTTCTGATGAAACAGTATAATTACCTTTTCTTTCTTCCCTTTCGGACGCCTCCGGATGTAAAACTGAATGGTCAAACTGCACCTCCAATTCAGGATCAAAGCAAACTCCAACTGCGGCATCTCTCCTACAGATATCTGGAGCCACAGAAGTCGGAAGAGTAGACGTTGACATCCCAATCGTGCTCGAAAAATTTTGAGTAAGCCTAGGGCGAGGTAAAGTTTTCGGCGAACCAAAGGAGCGTGCTGGTTGCTGTCCACTGACCTCTTCCCTAGAAGTAGATAGGGAAGAGCGAGGAGTAACTGCTAATAATGAAGTCTCTCGAATAGGAACAACTAATTTTCAAGATTGGACCTTATACACTCCATTGGAGATGTCAATAACGGCATTAAATTTGGAATGAAAACTGTTCCCTAGTAAAATGTCAAAGTCCGTGGCTTCAACTATGTAAAAGAGTTCAGAAAATTGTTGTCTTCCCATTTTGAAGTAGATTCTAACACGTTGATTTACTGTTACTTGGATATTTCTTAATCCAGTAGTCTGAACACTAACATTCTCCACTTTAATTTTACACTGTTTTTCAATTGCTCAAAATACCGCTTACTAATGTAATTGCACGTACTACCAGTGTCTACTAAGCAATTTACACACTTCCCTTTTATATAAACCGGTACAATAATTAGTTTTTGAGAAAAGGGGTATTTTCCAGTAAGTTCTCACTCTCCCTTGACCAATCACAGGGTTGAATACAAACCTCTACACATGTCTGACTATTCTCACCAATATGATCAACATTCTTACTTAATAATTGAGGAGGGTTATAATAACACCTTTGAGTGGGTTGCCTTGATTGCATAATTACTTGATCTCTAGTATTTTTAACACCGACCATAGCAGATGATTTCCGGGATGGTACCATATTCCGATTTCCCCTAACAGGTGATCGCAGTTTATAATAATCAGCCATATACCTATGCAACATATCATACCTAGCTGACAAAGACATTAATATATCAAACGTGTGTGGCATCCCATGTTCTACCAAAAACATATGGGCAGAAGGACAGACCATGTTACGTATTAGATCACAAACAGAATTTTCGCTAAAGGACATGTCAAGGACGTTAATAATGCTTAATTTAAGATCTGCAAATTCAAAAAGCGTTTGATCTTCACTTTGCATTGTGTAAAAATATTTTGACATGAACTGGGTACGGGCAACAGTAGAGATAAATCTGAGGATAATTCAATTACAAATAGTTTGCCACGAATAAGAACCATCGATAAGGACCTGTATCATTTCCTGAACTTCACCTCTAGAACGTGAAAGACAGGCAATGAGAACCAAATCTAAGGGTAAATTCTTACTTCTCACAATACTATCCAATTTCAGTAGAAATTTAAATGTTAGTTCCATATTAGAACCATCTATAATAGGAAGTGAAATTATTTCATTAATTAGAGCCCGATAAACACCATCCGAAGCGTGTTTACTGAAATTTAGAGTCAAATTATTTGAAAAGGAAGTATTTTCGATAGTACTCCTATTTTCATTACAGCCTCTGGCTCCGCCACTGAAATTTGGTTGGGTTAGTGGTTGACTAAATCCACCCCCACGTTCAAATATTGGGTTTTCAAATTCATATGAGTACCCCAAAAACTCATCACTACTTGTACTAGAGGTTTCTCCCTCATTAGTACGTCCCGAAGGAAAATTCAAATCTCTGGCCCTCCTATCGTAATTCTGTGCCATATTGCTAACGTCCTTCACAAGACAAAAATATATTAATGACACTAGAATAGTACAAGATGACCCCAATGATAGGCGCATAAAATAGTTTTGCCTCTTTCCAGCTGAATTCCAAACGTTACACAAAATTTGGGGAGGGCAATTCTTACAAGATCCTTCCCACTTACAAAAATTTTGGAAAGCATCTGTTGACTGCGAAACTTTTAAATTATATATGTTGCGAAGAACCACAACATACATAATTCAGTGCAACATGCAAACCTATACCTCGGTAGACCAGCCCTAGCTCCTACCTTGAAAACTTTTTTTTTTTAAAGGAGGAACCACTGGACAACTCCACCGAAATACAAGTTTACTTTTGCACTACGAGTAATGGAGCAATTTCTACTTTCCATAAATATTACTTGTTTTTCCTTTTTTCTTATATCCAAAAATACTTTTTTTTCGAATATCAAATTAGTGGGGTAAGGATCTAAACTACTTTCTGAAATTGTGAATCCCCAAAATTCCAAGGTAGTTAACAATTTATTGTAACAAATATGTAGAAACAACAATAATAAATATATATCAAATAATTTAAGTCTCGTATTGGAAAATAGTAACTTGAAAACTTGTAATAGAACAAACAAATCCAGCCTTGAACTGGGAACGAATACTTTAGTATCATTCAAATCAGAAGGTAGTTTTAACACACTTAAAATTCTTACCTTTTTTTCACAAAAATATTTAACTGCTCCTTTCCCTTATGTTTTATGAAATCCTTCTTCAAGGTTCCGATCAAGGAGAGGGTTTATATTAATTCTTTATACTTGATCTTACTTGAAAACAACATGAAGCTTACCTTGAGAAAGTTAGTGAACAGAGTCAGTGACTGAATCCTCTTTAAATTTAGAATAAAAATAAGAATGCCAAAAAGGATTAACATAGAGGATCCTTTCAATAACTCTCCCACCTTTTCCGTAAGTCACACATAATAGATCAAACTTATGAAACGTTCAAAGATGGCAATAACTTACTCGAAACGATTAAAACAAATACTTATTTTAAATTTGCATTATTTCCACCTTCATTTGCAATATTTCAATCTTCCAAAGCTATAGTTTCAAACAGAAGTAATTCTCACTATCTAATGTAACTGTACATTACTTCTCACGTTCCCATTTCTTATAAATACACAGAACAATTTTTCCCCTACATTACTCTTACCGTGTTTCGCAGTCAACAGGAAGAAGCCTCTCGTTTTGCACGTAGAGGAAGCCTTCCCGATGACGTCAGCTACTCACTCGCGCAGCCTGTCTCGGTAGCGAGCCATTACACAGTAGCATGACAAGGCAGGGTTGCCAGCCTACTTTGACGGAAACATTGAAAGGAGGTTTCATTTACAAATAGATAATAACACAATGATAATAATTAATCGTAACACGGTTTTAATAGGTTTAGAAAGAAGGTGGTGTATATTTTTAGAACGATAAATCGATTAAAATGATCTTGCTATCTAATCGTTTCTGCTGTATCGATATTGAAACCGGAAGTTGTAGTGGATTTATATGATTTCCGGTTTCAGTAGAAAGTTGAGGATGGAGGTGAAATGTATTCCAAAAACGCTTAATTGATAGCAGAAAACTATTTCTAGCTGTTACCACTTTTGCTTTATAGTGATTAAAGTAGAAGCCGGAAATGGTTATTTTTTTTTACCCCTCTCGATTTGACTGTCACCTTTATTAACGAACTCGATTGCTAATCTTTGACAGGAGCGAACTAAAGGTGGCATCAATGGAGTCTAGGCTCCGGGGCCCCCAGGGTCAGGGGGCCCTCCAAAATCCCTCCCTTTAATACTAAAATATAGCAACCAATTTATTACATTATAGGCTTCAGACCCATGCTAATTTTTCGCCGCTCGCTACGGTCACGGTGTCGCTAGAGTTTAGTTTTCTTCCACCAGCAACATTTAACCGTTAATAATGAATGTAATTAAACTAATTATTGTAAACTTGGAGCACAGTAAGATATTACAGCATAGTTCTCGGTGTTTCGATAAGTCTACAGGGCTGTGGAAGGCAGCAAAGAAACTTTATGCCGTAGAAGTATTCGTAACATTGGAGCCCCTTGAAATAGTGAGCTCCAGCGCCCCAAAACCCTTAATCCGCCCTTGATCTTTGACTCTCTCGTTCCTGACCAATATTGATTGTGATGCACCAAATAGTTCTTGAGTTTTTTTTCTTTCTGGGGACATGGACACACAGGTTGTGTAAACACACAAGGAATTTTGGTAAACCAAAAATATTAAAATTACAAGAAAGGTTGGTGTCTAACCACTTGTTTAAAAGTCTTCAAAACCTACTCGAGGACTGCATAGGCTTGATGGTAATGCGCTCATTCCTGGTATACTCAGGTGCTCTTATGGAGAAATCTTCAAGGATAAAGTAGGGTAAGCATTTGTGAGGAAAACACTTCAGCTGCTGTTTCAGTATGATTTGTTGTTGCTGAATTAATATCTGCCGTATGCCATGCTGTAACATTCACTGCTTTCTCAGAAGTACATTAAAAACAAGTATTATTTTGTAACATACAAAACTCAAAATATGTGTTTATTCGACAAAAGTTTGCACACCGCTCAACAAAATTTCTAATAAAGTTGGCATGAATATTATTTGATGTTCTAGAAAAGGGGTTGCTGAACTCAAAATCTTCAAGTCTCTAGCTGTCAGTGTTACCAACTTATTACAGAATTATTTTTTCCGATGTATTTCTTACCGTCCAACATTATTTTCTTGAAATGACACTGCATAGATTTGTAGGGTACTTGGTATTTTCTAATGATTATGCACATACATGAAGTACATACCGTTGATTTTATATCAGCTCGAACGTTAAAATTCTGATTAAATTTCAGTTACGGATTCATGCAACTATCACTCAATTTCCTACATTTGCACGACGCTTTACATGGGTTTGGTTTACAGTTACACCGAACTCTCTTGTATTCAGTCGCACAGGTACAGGTAATTAACTCCTCACAAGCGTCTAGAATTGGCGTCAGCGTTAATAAATGAGGGGCAAGTGAATTGTTCTCCAGTTTCCATCCCATTGTTTAAGGAGAAGGCAGAACTGGGTGCTGCAAAGGGGCTTGTCTCCACACTAATGATTGGTAATAAGAACTCTGTATGTGAAAGTAAGGGGAATCTCTATCTAGTTGGTGGCAGTTTCTCTATTATAATGCCCTTATGCCCTTGACGAACATACTAGAAAGAACTTCATTGATGTTGTCAGCATTTAGCGCGCCATACACTTTGCAGATGATTTCAGCATTCCTAATTATGTCGCTAAGGACTGTATCAGTTCCTAATCCTTTCAGCAAATGCATCCCAGCATATCCTTTTCGTATGTCTAGTAACGTACGAAGTTAAGTCACATGCAGTGATATCATGGGAAGGTGGATTACTTGTACTTCCATCTGCAGATTTGAAACAATGGTGTAAACTGGAATGAACTTTCTGATCCTTACCGTCCCTACTTTTTATCCACAGTTTCTGGTATGACATCATGTGGAAGTAACTAACCGGAAGAACTAAGATGTGAGTGTCTCTTGTTCAGACAACAATGCTTCTTGGTCTGCTTTTAACGCAGTGTAAAATAATCCTGGTCTCAGCTTCGTGTTTAGCCTGCAGGTGATTAGTGTCAAGGGTTGCATAACAAGCTTCAACCCTCTCCTCACCATCGAAGCCACCTGCAGCAACTATGGTTTTGTTGGATGGTGCTTGACAGAATCAACTGGTGTGAGAGAAATTTAGCAAGATCTGCTTTGCTGTTATCGTGAATAATAAAGTTCTCCCACTTTGCAGGAAAAGATACATCCTGCCTATCTTTTGGTTACCTGATTCCCACAAACCTTTCCCGCGCCGTTTGCATGTGCCACTCTCGGTTGAGTGATGGTAATAACGATCAAAAGTGATATCAATGCGCTGGATGTGTTTCCCACTTTGGAAAACATTTTGAACAAAAGTATCTGCAGGATTTCCGAAAGTGTGTGCTGCCTATGGCTTTCAAATTGCTATTGGCCTGTCCATCGATAAATAGATGTGATTCACCGTCAAAGTCTTTGGTGTCAAGTTTGTTGGGACAAGGAATACGGTCAGCCAATATTCCAGCAAGAATAATTTTTGAGCCAGAGCGAAGCTGCTTCTGCCAGAGATAGAGGAACAATGAACAGTTCATGCTCCATAATGTTGCTACAATTGACTGGACGTCCTGCATCATGTGCAACAATGAGTTCTGCAGTTGATCCTATTAGCTTTCACTGTTTTTATTTTCCCAGTTTTTGTGTCTGACTGTTTCACTTCATACAGAGACGCAAAGGTCAGATCTTGTTTTCAAGCAGCTTGTCCCTAAAATTTATCGTTCTTTCTTCAGGTGACGGAAGCCTGTGCTTCACAAAGGCATTGACCAATCTTGTTCTTTCTCCTTCTCTTCCTCCTCTGAAGTGACATCTGAAATGGATACATGCCCAAATTTCCTAGGAACAAGCAATACATCTTTGTTTTGGCATTGCAATGAAGTCATAACAATCCTGTATATAGATTTGAAGCTTTTCCTTGAATGTGATTCTTCTGCTCTTACACAGAAGTCTGTTTCATCCTTATGGTAGCAACTTGCAGTCGCCACCAGAGGCGCTAGTTTCGGATCAGCAACGTGACGCACGCAGTACCGAGTAGCCAGACACTTGTGTACAAGCCGTGTAGAGGAGAGACGTGTGTGAGAAGAATGCCGCCGAAAATCGACACTTTTTGGAAGGGCTACATCGTAGCACTTTCTGATATAGGCTAGAGCTATAGCCGAATAAGAACACAGGGCAAGAAGAAAGGTTTCACAGTGTCTGATAAGGGAATTAATGCAGCCATCCATCGCGATGCAAACAAAGAGCAAACCATTGCCATGCGTCGTCAAAAGGGGCAAAAGAAGCAACTGGCTCCACGACGCAGTCAAGACGTCATTCCCAAGGTCCGCCGGTTTGTGACCCAGGAGAATCCACCCATCTAACGTGACACAGCGAGGCGTATTGGACGGTCAACTGCAACTGTACACCGAATCATACGCGACAATTTGGGACTCAGAAGTGCACACAAGCGGCAGGTCCATGTTCTGAAGCCAACGCACATCGCAGAATGGCGGGTGGTATGCAAAAGGCTGTATGAAGGTTACCTGACAGATGACAAATGGCGTTATGTGATCACCTTAGATGAAGCATGGGTCTATTTGACAGGATTCCAGCAGATGCGTGCAATTTATTACCGCTGCAGTGATGGAACCGATCATGCAAAGTGAGTTCGCTCCTGCAAGGAGAGTTTTCCAAAGGGATTTATGGTAGTGACGGGTTTCTGTGCAAAAGGAAAGCTTCCGATACACCGGGTGTCATCAAATGTCAAGGTGAATGCAGCGTATAATATCGAGCATGTACTGGAACCCATCTATCGCCAACATGCCCCGCCTTTGTATGGCAATGACACTGACAGAGTGTTCATCCACCAGGACAAGGCCAGCAGCCATACTGCCAAACGAAATGTCTCCTACATAACACGTATGGAACAGGAAACAGATGTAAAGGCTATCCCATTTCGAGACTTCCCCGTCAAGTCACTAGATGCATTCCCTATGGACATCGGTGCTTTCGCCCTCCTCAAACGGAACATCAATAAGCGTCGTCCGATCACACTTGGTGGCCTTTGGAAAGTGTGCAAGGAGGAGTGGGCGAAATTGGATCAGGTATTGCTCAATAGAGGTTTCCTTCAGTGGAAACTACGATGTCGTGCAATCGTTCACCAACGGGGCTCTCACATCGAACATGATCGCTGGTGGAAACGGGGTTTTACGCCCTAGGACACGGGTCTGTACTTTACTACCATAAGGCTGAAACAGCCTTCTCTATGATGATGGCACCTTAGCACCTGCTTTTACTGCTAAGTCACAATATCTATTCCACACTTCATTCAGGTGAATAACGTGCCCCTTGCTTCCAGATACTCTGATCTCACTGATTAACCGTTCGGTAGCAATACCTGTTTCAGCTGAATTTTGTTTACTTCTTCATGCATTTCGGTAAAACTTTTTGAAGCAGTTTGGATGGTATTTCCCTCCCGCTGCGATAAGATCAAGAACTCCGGCTAGATGTGTAGATCATATTGGAACAAATTCAGTATTTGATTACACATATTGAATGTGGTCACGGAACATAACGTTCCTTTAATATTAGAGTTCTGGCAGCAGATACAAAGCTCTCAATTCATTGAAATGTTGAGCTTCTAAGCTTTTGAATGATATGCAACTTTCGGATTCTGAGCTATTTATTAGCTCTATTTTGTAGTCACTGAATCTTAGTCTTGCTTGTGAAGGATGTCACACAATACTTATGTCATAGGCATGACTTATGCCACACTATACATTGACTCCTGATTATACAATGCCACTGTTTGGATCCGATTGATTGCAGATCGGTTGTTCGTGTCAAGCAGTTTATTTCTTGTCTCGTAAGCTTGACTTAACGTCTCTAGACCACGTTCAGTGACATATATATTAATCTTTCAGTTCTTTTTTCTTGACAGGTAAGGCACTCTTCAACATCTGGCTTCTCATTCCTTTTGAAGCATTAAACAGCTTCCACGTTGAAATCTGAATAATGTTGTCAATTCAGAAACCCAACAAAATCCGAAACTACCGTGACGACACCAGCATCTATGAATAAAAGAACTGGAGATTAATGATAGCGTTGACTCCATTTTCCGTAAACTAAATCACGTAAAAGTACTTTGTAATGATGAAAAACATATATAATTTTAATAGCAAAAATAATGTACTGTAAGTCTTTCGTCATTACAACATATTTTTGAGATGATTTAGTTTACGGAAAATAAAGTCAAGGCTGACATTGGTAAACAATGACAAAGTTAAATCAAGGCTATAAGCATAGAACTTCAATCAAGACTTGCAAGACTTGATATTTATCTTAATTAGACACGAACAACGTTAACAGAATGATAATTTCAAAGTTAATTTTGTTAAAATTTCTAATTTTGTATCATATTAACTTATTGTTAATACAGAACTCTTGAGACTTCTTAATTTACTTAAAAGTCTCACTGGTATATAACGTGGGACCCTCATTCTTCTAATCTCATCAATACGTATAAGGTATTACTCGATCCCGTTCTTACGTATGGCTTCACCGCTTGGATATCAGAAAGCGCAATACATTAAGAAAAGCTGTTAAAAATGGAACGACGTGCTCTTTCCCTAGCCTACCGCATTAAATTACCGAATCCAACCCACGAACTGTACGACTGCACCACATTTCCTCACCTCCTTTATCATCTCGAAACTCTTCTTCAATATGTCACCCAACGTTATGACAGCGAACATGATCTCTTTCTTTTTTTGGAACTGTTTACAGCGATGCTCCCTACAATCAAAACCATCGCCACATGCCTTCTCCTGTCTCACTGCTTTTCGCACTATACAAATATACCGTACCTCCAGATCATCAGTATCCTCAGCACGTCACATATCCCGGTCCATATCTCACCTTCATATCATGCACAGTAAACCCGCTAGTTACTAACAGGGCCTTCTCACGTATCTCATCACGTCCAGAGTCGCCCCTGGACAGAAGATTATAACCCATCATTTGCCTTATTAACCAATTCCTTTGTGTTGTGTCGTCTTTGCAGCACTTCATTCTCATTTCATTTCACTCTTCTAACTAAAAATAACCAGTTCATTCAGATTTCCGAACTGCATCTTCTGATTTGAAAAGTGCATATGGATGTTAAATAAATTTAATAAATGTCCCTTTGTCCAACAAAAATTCCTTTTACCTATAATTATGTAAAATCTCTTTCCCTAGTAGAGGGTGCAGACCCCGCAATGGGTGCTAGCTACACTATAGCTAGCAAACTTAAAGGAAAGAATAAAAATAAAAAGCCTTTAAAAATCAGGGAACAATAATAATAGTAATAGCATTTGAAAGCAGGAAAAATATTACTATTATTTATAAAAAAAATTGTGAAATCGTGCCAAGTCAAACATAATCATGACTCATAAAATTATCATCGAGATAATTTTATATTAGACAATAATTTGTTCGGCTGACACGACTTCAAAAGAATTTTACAAATACGTAATAGTAATAAATTATTTTCTGTATTCAAGCACTATTATTAATATTATTATTATTATCGTCTGCTTTTTAGAGTGTTTTTTTTTTTACTTTTAGAACCTTTTTTGGAAGTTTGTCCATATTTTTAAAAATTGATATTATTTAAATTATTATCAAAAACAGAATTTGTAGTCAATTTCTATCTTTTAATGTTTTAGGAGAGAGATCGATTGAAGAATATATTCTTCAGATGTTTAACCGATAGCAGAAAATCGATTCTCTCTATTTATTATCGTCTTCACTCTGCATCGATTAAGGTTGTTTTAAAGGGACAAGTTTTGCCGATAGATGGCATTACAGTCGTCGTATCTTTCCCATGTATTTTTTTAACTTTCATGAAAATTTATAATTTCTCTTACAAATTTCAACCTAGAGACTTGAAAGTTTTAGAGAAGGAACTTCATAACCTATTAAAGGGAAGAATCCGTGCCGATTTTTTAGTTAGAATTTTCTTCATATTGAAATGGCTTGATTGTTGAAATGGATACCCAAACCTTTAACAATGGAACTGTTTGAACTGTGAAGAAAATTCTAAATAAAAAATCCGCATGGATTGTTCCCTTTAATAGGTTATTAAGTTATTTCTCTAAAAATTTGAAGTATCTAGGTTGAAATTTATAAGAGAAATTGTAAATTTTCATGAAAGTTAAAAAAATACATAGGAGAGATACGAAGACTGTAGCGACATTTATGGGCAAAACTTGTCCCTTTACACTAACCTTAACATTAAAACAGGAAGTGGTTGATTCTGGTCACTTCCGCTTTAAATAAAGTATAAAAGAGAATATGGGACCTATTCTTGGAAGTCTAAATTGATTTCAAGAAACCGCTGACCTCTTAGCGTTTTTTGCTCTATGCGGATGAATATTGAAACCGGAAAATATAGTGCATTTAATCACTTCCAATGGACGAATCACCTCCATCAGACAACTCTATTCTTGATTTTTGTTCCTCTACACCCTGGCCAAAATATTTGGTGATCCATCAAGTACTTATTGAGACCTTGTCTCTCCCAGATGAAGTAACGGACAGGTGTAGGACCAGTGTTAAATTCAAGCATGTTCAAGAGTCCTGCCCCTAGAATATGTATGATCCCCTCCTAGAATAGCTATACACACGTATTGAAATAATTGTTTTTTTTTAATTATTTTTTCAGGAACAAAAGTGTCTTAAAACAAAGATTTTTTTAAAAAAGATAAATAGTTTCTCCTTTTGCCCAATTGCTCTAAGTAAGAAACTGCAATCTCGTATAAAGTTGAAGTTAATAAAATTTGGAAATTAGATAGAGACGCACACAAACGCACTACAACGTTAATTAGGGAAAAATGGCAATATGTTGATTATTGCAATCTACCAATCATAAAAAAGTTGGGAAGTGAAGCACTTTGGACTGAATGGAATGGAATCTTTAAGTTTTACGTCCCACGGTTATGCCGGTTAGGCTAAAGGAGACGGTGATAATGAGAGATGTGTGAATTGGTGGAATGAAGGAAGTGGGAGGAAACGGGAGAACCCCGAGAAAACCACGAGCACGGTGTTTGTTCACCACAAAGTCCACACGAAGCGAGCTGGGATCGAACCAGAGACCCCAAGCACCGGAGGTGAACGCTCTACCACTGAGCCACCGCGCCCCCACGGCACTTTGGACTGAAATGACGAGTCTAGCTCGTCAAGGCGTCCCGGTGCCAAATCTCACAATATGACGAGCTACAGTCGTCATAAAATTTAAACTATTGTAGCATCACGTAAGGTTACTTTATTGATATTTTCAAAGTTATATAATCATAAACCATCTATAATACATTTTTAAAACTTATACTTCAATTATCAGAATTCAGGAAATAAATCGTAGTGGAAGAAGTTAAGGATTTGGCAAACAAAATAAGACAAGTCTGAACAAAGTTCAAATTAGCCTTCATCTTCCTGACTCATTCTTCATATTTGTATTGTGTAGATTTCAAGACGTGTTGTTTTAGAAACCTTCTTGCACTTTTGGGAGCAATGCAGGAAAGTAAAAAGTCGAGAAAGAAATTCTCTCTCACAACCATTTCTAATGTGAGAATTTTCAACACTGGTTTTTAAAGAAAGGTTTCTGTGATTTTTACTTTTTATCTGACATTCGCCTGGTGGAACTATGGAAATTCTTTGGAAAAATTTGAGTTAGAATGGCCTTGCCGGACCAAATCCGGAAGTATTTTTTAATGTACCCATAAAATTTTTATTGCCCCCTCACTTGTACAAAAGTATGAATTCAACACTGTGTAGAACACAGATTAAATGCACGTATAAAATCTTTTTGTTAATTCACATTCCTTAAAAATACAAGATAAGTCATTTGTTTTCAGACGTCATAGGAAAACTGCTTGGAATTGATCTCAAATTGTAGATGTGACATTTTACTCGCAACATCCGTTGGAATAACATTAACAATTTGCAGAGAGTTTTGCAATTTAATCGTACAAATTTAGTTACCGAGATGGCAGCAGAATTGATAATGCAAATGCTGGAAAATAAACGAAGTTGCTTATTAGTTAATATAACGTTTTAATTTAGAAAGTATGAGTAATTTTTATTGTGGTTTGTGCTAGATATTTTAGTGGCAAAAAGATAAACAATTCTGAATTTTTGCTAAAAATTTATATATGTTCATACTGGAATTTATGCTACTTAGCATCAACTAGTTATGTAACGTAAACTACAGAGTGTGATGAATTAGATTTCAATTGTATGGAATTTTTGAGTACATGCAGAGGATACACAGACGCCAGAGCTGGTCCTCTGCATTATTAGATGTTAAATTAGAGATAGGTCTCAAGCTTAATGTAGAACCCGAACTAGCTAGCATCCGCCGAGAATCAAATCCGGACGGAAGACATGGACGGTAACGAAGGAATTTCTACTTTGTTCTTCGTTTCAACAATATATGAATAATAGCCAGACTCACTCTTCCCACGGGAAGATTAAGGGTTCATGAATACTATGGTTTGTCCAGGCATGCATGGTTTTCCGTGACACATTTCGAGCATTATTAGCAAACTTCTACTGGGTCGAGCGATTGAAAATATCAGCATGGAGAAAGCTTCCCTTCTGCTCCACCATTTTTTCTCTTTTTTTATACCAGTTCTTCTCAGCCTGTGGGTCGCGACACCTAGAGTAGTCGCAAGAGAGTTTCGTGGGAGTCGCTAAGATAAGTGGAAGATGAATGAATTGATCAAATTTGATTTTAATCCATTCGCTTTTAGGGAAGTTACTGTATCCACCGTATACAAGAAATGGCTTCATCTATTATAGCAATATATTGATATCGTGAGATTTCCGCTGATATCGTGAGATCTCAGCAATAGGTATATTAAAATTCCCGCACAAGCGTATTACAAACCAGAAATTATAAGGGGGTCGCTGGCAAAAGGATGTGATAAAATGAGGGAGATAAGAATTAAATTGAGAACCACTGTTAAGACCACCAAACATCAAGAAAGGCAAAACCAAGTAATTAATTACTTTATATGGAAAGTCTTAATATCAAGTTTGATGTTACATTCAAGCGATTCCTATGATTATTTTTTAATAATCGCAAACCCTGTTCCACCCCTTTCGGCGCAAGCTGCACTTAGTCTCTGCCATTTTCTCTCTTTCTGTACACCAAATATCAAGAAAGGGGAAGCTCCATAGCTTATTTTAAATAGGAACTCAAAATATCATATTTTATGTTCAATTTTAGGGGTTTTGAGAGTTGGACATCATTTTATAATAATTGGAAGCCCACTTTCAAGTCGAATTTCTAATAAGATGCTCATATCTCGGAATGAATTAAGTATAGAGACAAGCAATTTTGAATTTCGGATTTTCCAACAATTTAAAATAGTAAACTATTGTTTCAACATCTTTTACACTTGACAAATAACTGCTTCAACCTTTTAGATTCTCTTCTAAGGCAAATATTAAAAATTTATCCGTTGAAACACGTGTTTCATTATTTTCAAAGAAGAGTCTAAATACTGAGTTACATGGCTCTAAATTTAAGGCTCTAATCCATTTTTCTCCACCTCTTTACGTCCCTTCTAAGTCAAATGACAAAACAATTGATCTTCAAAAACTAATCATTCAAACAATGCTGATTCTATGAAACCGGAAGTTGTAGTTTTACAGCTTCCGTTAGTAATATATAATAAGACCAGGGATATAACTTAACCTTGTGACTCTTACTCATTATCAAAAAGTCATTTCTCGCTTTTTCTTGCTCTTTTTGCTTTACGAAGAATAATATTGAAACCTGCAATAGAGCATACATAACCAGAATTCCCGATGAGCGTAGTAGTATTGATCACATTTCATCACAATCTCCTATGATTGACTAAGGAACGTTACATGACATGATTACATGGTATCATATTATAAGTGTTAATGTCCTGTTCACTTTGACAGCGGAACCTTGGCCCATCTAAACTTTGGGAGGAGTGCATAGTACCACTCCCTTTAAATTTTAGTCAGTTATTGGTATAAGTTATCTTCTTTGATGTTTTAGAACAGAAATAAAATAGCATATAAAAATAATACCAAACGTACAAAGGATAGGTAAAAATTCTACTGTTATTTATTTTGCAATCTTATTGGTCAATTATTTTACAATCGCGACTTATCATAAGTTTGTTGTTAGGAGGCTGCGAATATTTAGGAACTTTATATAGGAGATACAGACAAAAAAAAAAAATGGTAAAACAAAAACTAAAAATAGGCATACATAATAGCCAAAATAAACATTACATACATTATCCCTTTTAGAATTTCCACTTTTTGAGGTAAATGTTAGACTTTCACTCAAACAGATACTGCTTCCTTACTATTTCTAGTAGAATCATGGTTCGTACCTCGTTTCTTTTTTTTAAATAGAGCATACTTTCTAACGGTACCACTCGCTTGTCCGTATTATACACAAGAAACGATAAAATAGGGCAAAACCGGGAAATTTTTCGCAAAAAATTCTTTTTCGAAGTTTTTGCGCTCCTCCAGCCCGCGCCTGGGTTCACGTAGGGATCTGATTTTTTTTTAAAAAAAAAAACCTTGCTATGTAAATAATACATGTGCAAAATTTTAATCTTCTATCTTGAAAACTAAGGCCGGAAGAAATTTTTGAAACACTCAACGTGACCTCTTTTCATATATATATAATATGTTCT
Organism: Thermobia domestica; assembly: GCF_964235325.1. Taxonomy (NCBI): domain Eukaryota; kingdom Metazoa; phylum Arthropoda; class Insecta; order Zygentoma; family Lepismatidae; genus Thermobia; species Thermobia domestica. The sequence goes on from NC_137467.1 coordinate 51,683,322, forward strand.
GCGTCATTACTATTTGACCTAGAGTCATGGCTGAAACGCCATTTTGTTTAGTATAATGAGTACTTTCCAACCGTAATACTAGCATGTTCGCAACATATACTGAACCGGAAACTTCGGAAAAAACCCGGAATTTCTTTTTCAAAATCTCACCAAAATATTTTTTTCCTCTGGCTCGGGCCTGGTTTGACGTAGGCATCTGAGTGTTTATATATAAAAAAATACGATGTTATGTACATAATACGTGTACAAAATTTCAATCTTGTATATTGAAAACAAAGAACGGAAAAAAATATTGAAAGTGTAAATTTAGGCCCTATGCCAAAACCGCGAATGTGCTAAATTTGACTTTGAACTATAAGCATTTTAATATTCAACTTACCCGAAAAATCAGTATACAGACTTAGGTACATGTTTTAGGAATTGACGATAACTTCTAAAATACTCATATTTCATAAACGGGAATTTGGTATTGGAATCTGTGTGTCCCGAATAACATGAAACTGCACTTAGGTGAAAATAGCAAAATTTGTACATTCGCGGTTTTGGTATTGGAACAGTCATTACTGTTTGAGCTAAAGTCATGGTTCAAACGTCATTTTCTTCAGTATAACAAGCCCTTTCCATTGATTTCACTCAATTGTCCTTTCATACACCTGAACCAGGGGAAATCGGGAAATACCTGAAATATTTCTGAAAAAATCACCCCCTCGGAACACTTGCGCCCCCCGGACCTGGCCCTGGTTTTGCGTAGGAATCTCCGAACAATTGAGAAATACCCAAAGATACAAACAATCCGTATGCAAAGTTTTGATCTGATGTCTTGAAAACTAAAGGCGTGAAAAAATTTTGAAATTTGCTTTTAAAAAATAAAAAGTCACGCCCCTCCGTTCTCACTTGGTGCCGCCAAGTTAACCATCTGGTTCCAAAAGGCATCTGTGGTGTTCCTTGGTCCATTCTTGAGTTGATCAATAAAAAACCGGCTTAAATACCTGTCTTTGACCTAAATAAATGGTCAAAGACATAGTATGCCATGGTAACAAAAGTTACCAATAATCCTAAAAAGGTTAAAGGTACCCAAGAACTATATGAACATTTGCATGTAGTTACTGAGAAAGGAAGGAAATTCATTATATGGAAGAACACACATTTCTCTCAGTAGGCCTAATTTGTAAGTAAATGAGTAAAGTCGAATCCATCTCTAAATAAAAAGATTATATTACGTCACAGCAGCAATGAGTTGACGGTGGCTGCTTTAGACAGTTTGCATCTTTACCGAAATAAAATAGTAAAATATATAACGCAGTTTTCAGGAAAGGTAACTCATCTTCAAGGCGCTATACCTTGTGTCTGATTCTAAAAATTCCAAAAAGGTTGTATATCTACTAGCGACAACTATCAGCTGTTAATGATGTTAGGCCGGACTCGCTGCGGCTGACGTATCTTGCGATTTTGGACACTAACGCTATCTAGTGTATAAAAAGCTAGCTATATTTTAGACAACCTGGTATTTTGTTCAGGGTTTCACCAGGGGCGGATCCAGGACCGATTTCTGGGGGGCGGTGGGTTGTCATAATGCTACTTTTAAGGGCTCCAAACTTTGGGATGGGTTTTATTTATATACCGTATATAAATTAAGAAAGTCTCCTCTTCTGGGGGGGGCAATCGCCCCGATCGCCCCCCCTGGATCCGCCCCTGGGTTTCACTTATGTAATCAGATATTCTGCAAGGCTGTTACCTATAATAGAAAGATATTTCAATAATTTGATGATTACTTATTACGCACTTCTTCACGGAAGCTTCGTAAGGTGATATATTTTAGAGACAATTTATCCTACCTTTAGTTTAGGTATCGAGCAAAACTATTGAGTAGGAAGATAATAAATTAGAAGAAAAAATAAATTACTTCAGACAGGCACTAAAAAGGAGAAAAAAAAAATTTAAATAGGAAAACAAAAAATTCAAAAGAACTTAAGAGCGAAAAAGAAATTTAAAAAAGTAACTTTACAAAACACTAAAAGACAAAAAAGCGCAAACAAGTAGATGATAATAATAGTAATGGAGATTAAAAGCAAGAATAATATTAGGGCTACTATTATCTATAAAAATAAATGTGAAGTCATCCCAAGCCAAACATAATAATGACTAATAGAATTATCATGGAAATAATTTTATATTAGACAATAATTTATTTGGCTTGAAATTACTACAAAAGAATTTTCTAGATAGTAATAATAATAAATTATGTTCTGCTTTCAAGCTCTATTATTATTATTATTATTATTATTATTATTATTATTATTATTATTATTATTATTATTATTATTATTATTATTATTATTATTATTATTATTATTGCATCTTAGAGCTTTTATTATTTTCTGCTTTTAGTGCCTTTTTTTGAAGTCTGTTCATACAGTATTTCTTTAAAACCGTTGTTATCGAAACAGAAAGTTGAATTAGATTTCTACCATTTCAAGTTTCAGTAGAGAGATTGATTAAAGAATATATTCGTGGAACGCTTAATTGATGAAAGGAAATGCTTCTTGCTTGTTTACTTTCTTTTTCACTCTACAACGATTAACATTAAAGCCGGAAGTGGTTGATTTCTGCCACATCCTGTTTAAATAAAGGGTTAAGAGAGAATATAGTACCCATTCTTAGAACGGTAAATTGATTAAAAAAAAAACTATTTCTCTTCATCTCTTACAGCATTTTTTGCTCTACATAGATCAATATTGAAACAGGAAGTTGTAGTAAATTTATGTCACTTCCGGTAGACGGGTCATCTTTCCCAACTTTTGACACTGTATATCCTGGACAAAATATATGGTGTTCCATCAAGTACTTCTTCACACCTTTTGTCTCCCGGAAGAAGTAACAGACAGACATAGGACACAGGTTAAATATTTGTATAAAAATGTTTTGGTAATCCAAACTCTTTAAAAACAGAAGGTCAGTCATTTGCCTTCAGACGTCATACGAAAACTGCTTGGATAATTTCTTTGATTTCAAATGGTAAAATGTGAGATTTTACTCGCAGCATCCATTGGAGCAACGTTAACAATTTGTGGATTTTTTTTTGAATCAGTTCTACAAATTTAGCTACCGAGATGACAGCAAAAGCTAATAATATAAATGTTGTGCAATAAAATAAGTTGCTTATTAGTTATTATAACCCTTTATATTGACGGAATGAGCAATTTTTATTTTTATTTGTGCTAGACATTTTAGAGACAAAAAGACAAACAATTCTGAATTATTGCTAACAATTTATTTCTGTTCACACTGAAAGTACGACTACATAGCATTAACAACCTATCCAAGTAAAATTAACTGACATTAAGTTGAGTTTTCTTATATAGGAAGTTGTTACTATGTATTATAATTTTCAGTATGTACACATACTAAAGGAACAATAAGTAAAGTTTACTTGTATAGGTAGTTAATGCTATGTAATATAATTTTCAGTGGGGCCGCGGTGGCTCAGTGGTAGAGCGTTCACCTCTGGTACTTGGGCTCCCGGGTTCTATTGCAGCCCCCGCCAAGTGAACTTTGTGGTGGACAAACACCGTGTGCGTGGGTTTTCTCGGGGTTCTTCCACTTTCTTCATTTTATCATTTCATTCATCACTCATCATCACCGTCTCCTTTAGCCTAACCGGCATAACCGTGGGACGTAAAACTCAAAGATAATTTTCAGTGTGTATACAACAGGGGGGAACCGCCCCCTCCAAGAAGAGGAATCTTTCTTATTTTTATATATAAGAAAGATTCCTCATATATATAAGAAAGACCCATCGCAGAGCGTGGAGCTCTTAAAAGTAGCTCCAAACAGCAGTACCGCCCCCCCCTAGAAGTCCGTCCTGGATCCGTCCCCAGTACACAAATAAATTGTTAGAAATAATTTAGAATTCTTTGGCGTTTTGTCTTTAAAATATCTAGCACAAATCACACACACAAAAAATTACTTATTCTTACAATATTAGAAGGTTCTCCGCATGTCCGCGACTACAATAAATTGTACAAGCAAACAGAAAATCAACATCAACAAAGACAATCTCACATTCAGCACCTTTTTAAGACACCACTACTACAACCACTTCAAGGTTTGAGTCTACAATATCACGTACTTCAAGATCTGAACCATCACCGTCGCAGCCTCAACACGGAAGACGTCTCCTGATGATAATTTATTCTCTAAAGATATCTTCCAACCTATTAAAGAAATTCCTCAATTTCTGAAGGATATAATCCTGACACACTTTGTGCTCTATCACCAAATTTCTACCGTGCCAAGGGATTGAAAATATCGGCATGGTACGACCTTCACTTGCGCTCTACCAATTTTTCTCTTTTTGGAAACCAAATATGAAAAAAGGCAAAATTACGTAATTAACTACCAAGTATTTTAAATCAAAAGCCTAAATATCATGTCATGTTAAATTCAAGGGATTAAGAGATATGGATAACATTTTATAACAATAGTAAGACCCGTTCTACCCCTTCCAAGTAAAATTTCTAATAATGAGATGATGCTCATATCTTGGAATGAATTAAGTATAGAGACATGCTCTCTGTGCTGTTCTTATTTACTGCTCTTTTGACATGAAATTCTCCATGTACATGTCTTTGCTGCCTGTACACATACTAACACTATAAAAAAAAATACCGGGCGAATTCGTTATCAAATTATATTCCTAGAACAACATGTTTATAGGCATGCGACAATAATTGTGGACATGAGTGTACGTATTACTATATGCTTACCACTTGGGTGGTTATTGACTTAATTTATTTGCTTTAATGAGATTTAAGCGCATTATATGGTTATATGGACGAGTATAGTATGGGTGCACTGAAGTTGACATCTTATATTTAGGGAGGGGTACATTGGCCCACCTCCTGTATTTGGGAATTGTCAAAATATAAAATTTGGCGAATATTTTCTATGACTCGAACATACGTATATTTCTGTAAATTCTGGTAGTTCTGCGTTTTCCCTTCTTTAAGTAAAAATTGACAAATTAATCAAACTGTCATGTGTTCAATATACGATCGGTTATTGGTATAATTTATTTTATTTGATGTTTTATCATGTTATGTTTTCTTATAGGGTTGAGTGCAGAGACTATTGTTCATAGCGCATGGAAATGTTGATGCTATTCTGAAAATTTTGGAAGGGTGTATTGGTCCACACTTAAATTTGGGATTGTCAAAATACAAAATTTTGTTAATATTCTCTCGGACTCGAATTTCTAAGTTTGGGTGGTCCAGCTTGTCCTCTTCTACGGGTAAAAAGAGAAATTTGCGCCAAGATATTCGTATTGCCATGTGCTTGCTTCCTATATGGTCATTTCTTGACCTAATTAGTCTTCTTTAATAAGGCTTCAGTGCAACTTGTGGTTATAGGATTAAGTACAGGGACTAATTTCCTTTATAGAGCATGAGTACATTGGTGCTTCCTTCATCAAAATTTAGGAGGTGCTTGTTGGCCCAACCTCAAATTTAGGAATAGTCACACAAAAAAATTGATAAATATTCCTTAGGCTCGAATATATAACTCTGTAAATTTGGATGATTCGCTTTATATTCTTCCATGATTGAAAACCCCAAATACTATATGTAAGTAACCCTTTAGAGTTTAGCGGGAAATTTAAATTAGCATGAATTGTGATTTTGAATATAGTGCCTCAAGGTAGCCTACAATGAGATTTTGTTGCAAGATATGATCGTATGGATGTGTACATTAGTTTATTCTGTTGAATAGGACAATAGTACCATGATACACCTTTGAAATTTTGTGAGGAACCCTCAAATTTTGGAAATTGTCAAAACTAACCAGTTCAGAATGCTCCAAGAGCATTGCTAGAAGGAAGTTGGAAATAATCAATTTTACTTATTCACTTCTGCAGGCTTTATACTAATTGTTCTATGTACTTTATTATTATCAATTCTTGTAATACATTGCATATCTATCCATTTATAATTCCATTAAGTGGTAAATTTGCTCCATATGTTTTCTTTAAATTCCTGTTAAAACGTTCTACAATATTATGTTTTACGAAGACACATGCTCAAAATGGAGGGAAAAACTTGCAAAATATCATATCTCTATGACTCACGGTCCCGAGATATGGATCCTTAAATTTCCAGAAATCAGAACTTTTTTGGTAAATATCTCGGGAACGATAAGTGACGCGAAAAAATTCCATAATTTCTTCAGATAGGTTTTGATGCTCTATCGAAATGTGGGTTCGAAATTGAAAAATTCGTAAATAACAGACACACACAGAGAGACATAGAGAATTCAGTAACGAATTTTTTAACTTTGTTGAACAGCGAGAATTCAGTACAGAATTCAGTATATAATTCTATAAAGTTAGGTGGTTCATGTTGTTTCCTTCTATGAGTTAAAAATTGAGAAAAATGAAATTTTGGAGCTTTGTGACCTAATTTATATTCTAAGTTGTGATTTTATTGTAACATATGACTATATGGATAAATACAAGGTAATATTTTGTTTTAGGACATAGACTGAAAGTATTTGAGAACAGGATCCTGAGAAGAATATTCGGACCCAAGAGGAACGAGAATGGGGAATGGCGGAAGCTTCATAACGAGGAACTACATAGTTTATACGGTTTACCCAACATTGTTAGGGTCGTCAAGTCTAGGAGGCTTAGGTGGGCAGGTCATGTAGCTAGAATGGAAGAAAGTAGAAACGCTTTCAAAGTCTTGACTGGTAGACCCATAGGAAAACGACCATTAGGAAGACCTAGACGCAGATGGGAGGATAATATTAAGATGGATCTCGCAGAGATAGGAATACAAAGTAGAAACTGGATGCAATTAGCTAAGGATAGAAGTCAGTGGAGAGCTTTTGTGAACGCGGCACTGAACCTCCGGGTTCCATAGGCCATAGAGTTAGTTAGTTAGTTAGTTAATATTTTGTTTCATTGAACATGAGTACTTTAGACACTTTGCTGAAATTTCCGGAAGGGGTACATTGACCTTCCTTTAAATTTAGGAATTATTAAGAAATAAAAATTAGTACGCCGTAATTGTTGTCTAGCACTTGTGTAGTCAAAATTTAAATTATTGGGATTTTGACCACACTTAAGATGAGAGAATTTATTATGTCAAATGACCATATGTATGAGTACAGGATAGAGTCTAAGGTCAATAAGTGCAAAGTTATTCTTGCTGTAACCTGCTGTCTTGCCTACCGTTTATCCTATTAACCTACCGTTTAATAAAACTTTTACGCGTGAAGGGATGTGGTAATCTGATAACTTCGCCTTCCTACTGCATTGGCTCTCATCAAACATCAAGAGGGTTGAGCCACACTGTAATTGGCTGATCACATTCAAATTGTTGTTTGAATTATTTAAAAATTTCTGAAGAGTTTTGTACAAATCTTTCCATCTATTCAAAATCCTATTTTATATCATGATAGTTAGAATTATTCTGTCGGCTTTTTTTTAATATTATAGGCTATAAGTACGAGGTTGATAGGCTTTGTTAAATTCATTGATGCTCTATACACGTCCCGAATGTTGCTGTTTTTACTATTACCTTCAAGTTCATTAATTTTAGTTCTTTGTTCTAAAAGTTTTGAAGATTTCCAACCTGATGTCAACAAAATTTTGTGCAGATCTATCGTTTGGATTTTGTAGCCAATGCAGTTTTGCCTGTTTTCTCTTCTCTGCTAGTTTAGTACATTTCTGGTCGAACCATGGTTTGTTCCTATGTATTTCCGCGTGCTCCAAATTTTCTTTTACTGAAATTTTAATACTATCTGTAATTCTAACCCAAGTATCCTCAGCACTAGTGCATTCCGAACCTTCTATAACCTAAAATTTATTCGACTCTTCAACCTGGCATTCTCCTCTCGACTGGTCCTCCTCTAATTTCTTTGAACTAAACTTCTACATATATGATTCAGATATGGCGTGGGTCAATGAAAACTTGACCCACTACCCACCGTGACCCACGAGTCAACGTGACTCACAACCCACCGTGGCCCATTCTGACCCTCTACTCATCAAAACCTATCGTCCTCAACTCTGACCCATGATCCACGCCCACCTCTCCACATTTGTAATAAAACAAGGAATACAGTCAATCGCTCAAGCACCTCTCTGTTCCAATACCGGTAGACAGTGGGTAGTTAGGGGGGGGGGGATCTTCTGGGCTTAAGCCCCCCGAAATCTTACTTACTATAGTAATGTATATGAAATATCTTGCAGAATTTTCACATCTTCAGGCAAAGCCCCCCCGAAAGTTAGTAAAGCCCCCCCCGAAACAAAATCGTAAATACGCCACTGCCAGTAGATCTGATCTTTACGATATAAAATGGTAAAGTGTTGGTCAAGAGTCATTAATTTCAATGTAGCTATCATATATAATAATTGGCTCATCTTAGTGAATAACCGGTCAAGTCGGGAATTGTTAATTTTACAGGAGAGAAGTTTGAAAGTTCTACTGGTTCCTGTGAGTATGAATATAGCCAAATCAACTCAATTTTTTGACGATATAGTTATGTCATTAGGATGTGTTATGTTGCAAAATCTCATCCAGAATATGCAACAATGAAGTGTGATTTTACACTGTTTTATTTAGTTGCCTGCTTATGCACTGCGAAATTGACCTACTTACCTGGTTATGCACGTGTATGCTATATAGTAAAAACCTGTAAAATATTAAAAATGCGAATAGTAAATGTTACCAAAACAGTTTTATTACATATTTCGTACTGAATAGTTACTCCTAAAATTGACAGTTCTTTCAATACTGCTCACTAAGTTTAAAACAGTGGAAGTTATCTGAATAATAATTCCTTTGAATCATGAACTGTTCAGACACAATACTTAAACATTTTTTTAACTTCCCAGTTTCATTTAAAAAAAAAATACAATGTAATGGTTAAACACTGTTTACATAATGGAATTCAAAAAGAACACACGTGCTCGTAATGAATACAATAACTTCAAGGATCCGGATAAAATTCTTCTAAGTCTGGATTGATTTCGGAAATCTCATCAGATGTTCGTAAATTTCTTTAAAAGTCATGGAACACAGGATCTATCAATGGAAGCAAATCCAGAAGGCCCTTATTTTCCTTACTGATGGGTACGGGATCTTCATGGATCAAGGACAATGATGGCATTTCTGAATCCTTTCGCCGTCGTCTCAAATTCAGCATCGTGAACGGATCTTCGTCTTTTGATGAGTGCTTCTATTTAAACTGGAAGGAATGCTTCTCATACTGAAGCCACTGCACAGGGTGCCAGAGAAAATTTTCCCTGTTTTCATTTAGCTTTCGCAATACGAAGGGACCGTCACCTTTACACAAATTGCTAAAATAAAATTAAAAAAAGTTCTTTCTCATGGAAATCACATTGAAAGGTAACTTCCTGTTACTTGTGCGTGCAAGCTGCATCCAGTCATGAGAGTGATGGATCTTCATGCCAGATCGTTTCTTTTCCCTTTCTATTATTGAGTGATCGGTATCACATTCCATATGGGTATGGCCACTTACTAGAAACTTGTGGTTTATTACTTGCAACTCTGTTTTCTTGTGAAGGGCATACATAAACATTAATGCTACATGGATGTTCTTATTTTGCCCTCCACAAGTATCAGAATAGAAAGTCACTTCTTGAACATGAGATGATTCAGTATTTGTTGGTAAAGACATGATGCTATTTGATTGCCTCCTCTTCCAGACACAGATTCATCCCACATGTAACACGTAGCTTCATCTGAAGCGAGATTGTGAATTGTTAGATTAAAGGTACACAGTAATTGTTTGTAAAATGACACAGATGATGTTAAATAAGGAATAGGGAGGCATTGCTGGAGGTCAAAAGCAAAAGTCATCTTTGTGTTATCTTCTTTAGAGATTTCCTTGTCCCTTCGCTTAGCGCTGTACGCTTCTTCGGCGAGTATGTGATGTTCGGTACGTTCACTAATAACCTCTTCCAAGTTACCTTCTTCGGAAGCTCTAATTTTAGCTTCCAATAAATCACATTTGTGGCAAATATATATATATATATATATATATATATATATATATATATATATATATATATATATATTTGTTTTTTGAATGCAAATTTCAACACATGAAAGTGCTTAGAATATAGAGAGAGTGAAATAGGGTTGTTTCTTCCTTCTGTATGCAATCGGTACATCTTAAGAACTTTTCGGGTGTTCTTTTGCGACAATAGTGACTTTCGTAGCTTGGAAAAGACAATATGTAATTCCTCGCATCTTGGACTTTCTCTTCTGGTACTGTTTTTGATGTTTTCTTTTTCCTCTCAAGTCTTCAGGAACCACTCCAGCGTGTGACTGCTTTTTCTTTTGAAGAACGCACTCAAAAATGATTTAGTTACTACAAGAGTTTTTAGAAGGCATGTCTTACAAATTGGATGTCTGTCATTTTTCACAATGAAACTATACGTACAGTGACACTCACGTGTCTTCTTTATACCTACCGAACATTTTTTCTGTTTTCTTCTCTTTGATAGTGTTTAAAGAACTCACGTATTTAGCACGATTATCACGAGAACCTAGTTTCCAATACTCATTGAAACAATTGGCCATCACTTTCTGTGAATCTACTACACTCAGTAAGTTTACTCATCTTTCTTGCCGAAACTTCCTTCCCCTTTTCTGTAATATATGCATGCCTTTCATTCCTTAGTCTTTTGCTTCTTTCTCTCTCTTTTCTACTACGTCGTTTTATTTTCCTTTGGATCACTTTCTCAGGTAACGGATTCAAAGTTTCACTATTTTTTGCACGCACTGCGGTAGATTTATGGAAATCACTCCACACTCTAACTTTGCGTTTCCAGTTTGTGTGCAGATTGTATCGACTACAGAACTCGAAGAAGCGAAATTCTCCAAATTAAAGTCTTTGGGAGCACCTACACCTTTTGGTTTTTCCTTCTTACGACCAACTTGTTTTCTGGACGTTATCACTTGTTCGTCGCTACTTGACGAATAGCTTACACGAAAATCTGGATCTCTTGTGCTGTCATCAGAGTCTAAGTCACAATACGATCGAGAGTCATCACAAACAGTTTCTGTATGGGTGGATATTAGTTTCCTAGTCTTCATCAGGCTTCTAGAATCTGAAAACAAAGAAAAATATGTTGTATTAATCAAAAGAAAATCAGCATTTATAACAGTAACAAATGTTAAGGTTCTTTGAACAGTCGACTTCGCAATAACCCTGTGATAGTCTCATTCGGATTAGTTGGTACTCATTTTAGTGCAGCTTTGTTATTATTATTATTATTATTATTATTATTATTATTATTATTATTATTATTATTATTATTATTATTATTATTATTATTAACTTTTTACATTCATTAATCCATTACTTAAAAAAGCTTTATTTCAATAATAGAATTGGCTAGTATTGAAGCATTGCGTTCCCGTGCAAAGCATTGGTTTCGTATTCGAGAGATCTTGAGTTCGATCTCCACCACTGAAAATTCTGAAAAGAATTTTCGGAAATTTCCTGCTTTACCAAACAAATCTCAAGATGGTACCACAGCCGACCCTCAAACCTTCAAACAAACATATTATTTATTAACCGGAAGATGTGAATGATAATTACATACTTCTCTTTTTCCTAAGACTTTACAGTTTCTTATGTAATATGAGTAATTTAAAGAAATATGCTTACCTTCATATTGTAAGCTATATACACCAGAATCGGACGTGTTTTCGTTTTCAAAATAAGCTCTTTTTGCAAGTCGTACTGCTTCCTGTGCTCGAGACATCTTGGAGTACAAAATGTCACACTCTGCTTAATACGCTGGAATGAATGTTTCTACTTGCAACACACCAACAATGTGATCGGCGCCCTTGATAGCTGCAATAATATTTGCAGCATGTCGGCTTTCGGTTCTTTAGAAAGTAAACAAAGGCATCATAGGAAAGCGAAATGTGACACACAAAGTCTCCGCTTTTAGTTAACATAAAAGGTTATATCAACATGAGAACAACGTAATATGTATTATACGAATTTATTATAACAGGTCATCTCGATTTAACCGCTTATTCACGCTCAGTGCAAAGTTCATTACAACGGATACAAACAGGTAAAATTACTTACCTTGTTATTCACGAAACAAATATTTCCATTAATAAGGAGTTAACTCGAGTTACCTTGTCAATTGTGAAATAACTGGTTATACACATGCTGTAACTTCGTCAATTTTAGGAATTCGACTTAACCGTTTCTACACTATGTAGAACTCGCCAATAGAAGCTTATATCTTTAAAATCTCAATTTTGAAAAAAAGTCGACTTAACCGGTTATTCACTAAGAGGAGCCAATTATTCCCTTGTTGAATTACAGATAGGGCCTACTTTTCAGTGGAAAATAGGATGAAATTTAAAAGTCTTACGGGCCTATGTTTAGCAGAAGGGGTCCAGCTCTTTTCTCTAAAAAAATGTTACTATTTTGGTAATTTCTGCTCACATTCGGTTAGTTTAGGGTAGAGTTGGTTAGTTAAGTTAGGTTATGCTAGTTTAGGTTACGTTAGGTTAGTTTAGTTTATGTTATATTAGTGTAGGAGTCCCGCATAATTTTCCAAAAAATGATAGAATTTCGCTTATTTCTACTAACATTACGTTAGTTTAGGTTAGTTCAGGTTAGCTTACGTTAGTTTATGTTAGGTTAGTTTAGATTTGGTTACGTTATGTTACGTCTAAGTACTTGCATCACTCATTTCTCCTGTAAATTTTGTGTTTTTTACGTGCTTCTGGACCCCTTGTACTAAACATACTCCGTCTTACAAGGTAAAGGGAGAAAGTGTAAAATTCGACTGTCTCTCGAAAGTAAAGTAATAACTCTTATTGCTATTATTACAATTACAAATATCAATATCCAAAAGTGCCCGAAATTATTTTTTCACTTAGATATACTTATCTCAGATAAATAAATAGAAAGAAATGAAAAAGGAAGAAAGGTGGAGGTCTTTAAAGTAAAATAAACATAAGTGCACCAGTGTGCAGAAGGTGCTGTCTACAATATACTCAGCAGAGTGTGTCAGTGAATTAAACTTGAGCCATCAATAATAACACACACTTCATTCCTATCTGATTCCATTTATTTATTTTCTATATCTGGTTGTCCTGCCAACCACGTATTGGCAATCTCATTATTATTCAAACATTTGAATATCTTTTATATATATTGACAATTATATTATTTAAATTCTTTCTCTTCTTCTGATCTAATAACTTATAAGCTACAAGTGAATACAATATACAACGTACCGTTGTACACTGACTCAGTCCATCTCTGATATGATTTACAAACTGAAAAATACTATATCGTTGCTAAGACATTTCTAGCATTGCTCCTAACGGAAGACAAATGGGTGACGTGAAAAATAATCGAAAACGACCGACATTATTGTTTTTGGGGTCGCTGAGATGAATAGCTAGAGATGAGAACTATTTCCTTTTAAATTTAAGAAATTGACAGGGATTTCTCTTCTCGGAAACTATTTGTTGCTATTAAAAGAGCTCTATCTAGACAAACATTTTGTCGAACTAGGAATTAGATTTTTGGGCTGTGCGCATCTAAGGCCTTTTAGCACGTCAAATATATGGGGGATGACTTCCCTTGGCGAGCACACTATTCGAGGAAAGGGAAGGAAGGAAGCGACCTGGGACCATTATGTTAGGTACCACCCCGACATTTTCCTGGTGTGAATGAGGGACACCCAGGAAAAATCTCACTATCTTGACTGACCTGAAAAAGTTATTTTTTTTCGACCGAGTGTCATAGGGTCGCGGAGGTTCAGTGGTAGAGCGTTCACCTCTGGTGCTTGGGGTCCCGGGTTCGAACCCAGCCCCCGCCAAGTGAACTTTGTGGTGGTGAATAAACACTGTTTGCGTGGATTTCCGCGGGGTTCTCTCGTTTCCTCCCACTTTCTTCATTCCACTATTTCATTCATTACTCATCATCACCGTCTCCTTTAGCTTAACCGGCATAAGTGTGGGACGTAAAACTCAAAGATTTCATTTCATTTCATTTCGACCGAGTGTCTCCACTGGAAGTTGAACCTGGGACCGCTCGCATCGAAGGCGAGAATGTTAGCGATTACGCTACGCGGGACTACGAACATACTTTCGAGTCTGGTCTCATGGGCAACACTATTGATGTGACTTTCCTCACCAGCCGCCACTGCGAAAACATATATACAGAATTAATACGATGAAAACTCTACCACAAGCTTTTCTCAACCCATCTTTCCGCTTGGGAATAATAGAGAAGAAGAAGAAAGATTGAAAACTGTAGAGAACAACGCACTCCTGAAGTAGATATACTCTAGAAGTGAAGGGGAAGTCGCGAAAGAAGGGAGAAATGATATTCGTAAGGAACTAAAGCAGAAGCTAGGTAACACAAGAAGGGGGGTGAGAAGTGAGAGGACTGGAGCGGGGGTGAACTCCCTATCTCTTCTGAGCCGGAAAACAGATCTCATTGAGTTTCTGCGTTTATCTTTTGTTACTATGGTGACGACCAATCAAGCGGAATTACTACGTGCTAGATAACTTTGCATCCAATCAGAATGATGGAAGTGTGTGACGTTTTAATGAAATCATATGATTGGCGGAGCGTGGTTAATGAAAGGAAGGTTGGTTTTGCGTGGGGCAGAAGGGGTGAAAATGTGGGTGACAATTTTTCAGCCCTTCCAATTTTTTTTTAACCGTCTCTCTCAACCTTGCGATATGAAAATTATATATGAAACTGAATTTGCAGTTTACTTATTGTGTGAAATCTTAACCACCACAATGTTCTGTGGTTGCAAATATATACAGGGTGGTTATAGTAAATAACTTTATGGAAATAGGTGCAAGTACAATACGAAATGCCAAGGAATATATTTTTTATTTCCTTTAAGATAATGTGGTAACAGGGTGGCTCATAAGTAGAGTGTTTCCGGCAAAGTAAGTTCGATCCCTGGACAGCATTGCGTCTATGAGTTTTCTTCGCGTACTGTCATCTCCTCCCACTTTCTCGTTTCACCAATTTTTTCCATTATCATTCACTTGTCTTAATCATCGTCTCCTTTAACCTAAAGGACATAATCGTGGGACGTTAAACAAAAAGTTTTCTTTAATATAATTTCCTTAACTGCCCCTAAAACTAAAATTATGTACAAAGTGCCCACGATATTTATTTCCAATTCGAAGATTAAATTTTTGGGAAACAATCGCAAATATTCTCAAAAATATTAATGGATGACAAGTTTTATTATTATTATTATTATTATTTTTAAAGTTATAATGCTTTTTTCTTAAACGATTCCTTCTAATATAATAGCTAGTACGTATGCTTTTGTACACATGGTTCCGAGTTCGACTTCTGAGGGAAGACTATTCAAAAATTTGAATGCATTACGGTGGTTCGAATTCCATTTTAATTGTGTTGCATACTTGACGAGAAATCTTTTTAATCTTGCCTCGAAAGCGAGACAAGACGTACAGTCCACAGCAAAACACCTGCAACATGAGCATGGAAGTTTATTGTGAAACTACGCCTAACAGCGCAAGGAAGCAACATAAAGTCTAAGTGGCACGAATCACTCCAGGAGAAATCTCGGCATCCTCCATTGCACACTTATTTTGGAGCAAAAGACTTCGTCGTTCCACAATACATGCTCATGTTGCAGGTTTTTTTTTTCTGCGGACTGTACATTGTTAAATTAGGGACAAAACATGAAATTTCTCAAACTTCGTGGGCAGTGTTAGTTTTACTATGTCTTACGTTAGGAATCATAAACACTGATTTAGTGTTACATGGTTGATAGTAGAAAAAACATAAATGGATAAAGTGATTGTGCATTCATAACGAAAAGCATTTATGAATGTTGAAAAATACGCAAACCATTACACAATATACTTTAATAATAAATAAAAGTTTAAATGTTGTTATATCACACTCTTCTTGAACTTATAGTGAAGCAGAAAGCGCCTGATAACTTTTAGGTCAAGCTAAGAAAAAATCCGGGCATAAATTGTGTACAAAAAGGTTATAAAACCAAGCCGAGAAACATGTCTCCGAGAATCGAGACGAGACAGGAAAGCATTGTTCGAGAATCGACACGAGACGAAAGTTTTGTAATAACTTACGATGTTTCTACGAGAAAACTTTATTTCTTTTCTCATCTCGTCTCGTACGCAACACCACATCTCAAGTTGTAAGTGAATGTCCCGTATTGTCTCAATGTTGAAATGGGGCGCTCAACTGCAGTAAACAAGTGTTCTTTAAAATGCTATGACTCTAATGTTCACTATCCTTGCATTATCTTCCATTTACAAATGTCTATTGAGGTGAGATACAATGAAAAGGGTGTCTACGGAGTACTACAGCAGACAATTCCCTGAATGAGATGTTGAGAGGCGATTCTACCGTTGTACATCTTAATCTCCTGGGTGAGACGTTGAGACGCGATTCTACGGTTGTATATACATCAGTAAGACTAATTCACTATATGAGGCATGGATTTACTGCTTAATATGAAACCACAATCTATGGAATTTCCATCGGGAATCGAGCACGGATCCTTGCACTAAAAGTATTACCCATGACAGAATTTGACCAATATACCAGGTGTTTAAGATAAAATGTCAATTGCTTACATACACAAAAGACTGGAGCAGGGGCGTCATTTAGGGAGGGCAGGAGGGGGCAATTGCCCCCCCCAAGGGTTTGAAGAATACATATACTTTAATCGATGTCTACTAATATACTAGTACAAAACGTGAAAGTCTAATGTTGATGATACTCTTGCCCCCCTCAAGCGAAGTCTGAAATGACGCCCCTGGGTTGGAGATAAAATTGTGACACAAAAGGGGTGATAGGAAAATGTCAGAGAGAACATCGAATGGGATAATCTGATTGACCCACAGGGATAATCAGATAATCTGATATCCTACCATGAATGGGATAGGATGGGATAATCTGATACCCTACCATGAAGCCTCGGAGTGTCAAATGAATATTTTAAATAGCAAGGTTTGTATTTTTCTTACATAACTGAAAGGGACATGAAAGGCAATTTTTTTATGGGGAACAGTTTTTCGTGTGGGGTGCCGTTTACGATGCATATATACTCATCTAGGTTTTTATGTATTCTTGGGATACCACGTTAAGTATTTCATTTCAGTACACAAAGGTGAGCCGAATTGCAGAGAAGACAAATAACAAACAAGTCTCATTCTTTTTAACTTTCTTTAAACGTAGGCATACGAATTTCAAATATTGATGATATTACTTAACAGATAGAAAGAAGTACTCAATTCATTGCCGCCACAATCAACAATGTCTATGTAGCACTTTCAATGTGGTGATGCGTCATCTCTCAGATGTAAATATTTCTGACTTTCTGTATCTGAGTTTGCTACTTCTTAATTTACGTAGTTTGTATCATGATAAAGAAAACATTTAATGAAATTTTTCAGTTTTACGATCCACGATTGTGCCTTGGAAGCTAACGGAGATGATGATAATAAACGAAATGGTGGAATGAAGGAAGTGGAAGGAAACGGGGGAACACGACAAAAAAACCGCAATGGTAGTTGTCCACCACAAGGCCCTCTTGGCGTGAGCTAAAATCAAACTAGGGACCCTACACATCAGAGGAGAGCCCTGTTCTACTGAGCTACCGAGGTCCTTCATGACGGGTCAACACAACAAAATGTTAATGGTCCAGTTGGGAGTAGAACCAATGACACACTACGAAGTCGCGTGCACTAACAATTCAGCTAAGCAAGTCAATAATAATAAAAAAAAATACTTAAGCAACCTGTTTCTCTTTTGATATTCTTACTCGCAAACACAAACTTTATATTTTGATACTGATGTTGACGAGACAGTCCTTATCCCCCAAAAGGAGAGAATTCATTTACATAACCAATTCCTTAATATATTATGTAGGGTTAAAGGGAGCTTTTGGGAAGTAGGTTTTGTTTCTAACATGACTGTATAATACTTCTAATAAGTTATAAGAAAAGTGATATCGGGGATCACAAACAGAATATACTGGATATCAGCAAAATTAATTTTTGTCATAACTATATTAAAAGGAGGAATTTGCTTATCCCTTCTCTACTCCTCTGTTATAGATTTATTCTCGCCTTCGGTGCGAGCGGTCCCGGGTTCGATTCCCAGTGGAGTCACTCGATCAAAAAGTGTAACACAGTTTTTCAGGGTAGCCATCCTGAATGGGGTTTTCCTAGGTTTTCCTAATTCACACCAGGCAAATGCCGAGTTGGTACCTAACTTATAGGTCCCAGACCGCTTCTTTCCTTCCCCAATCCACTCTACTTTCCCTGTCCTCGGATAGTGAGATCGCCGAGGGACGTCATCCCTCAAATCGTGAAGGGCTCAATTGCCTTAGATGCCGAAAGGTCAGAAATCTACATCCTATTCCTAGATTTACGCATACCCATACTTTGAATAAAATGTACCAATGCACAGTGGGCCAGAATCAGAATCTGACTGGTAAAAAAGTAGTTTTGGCAACTACGTCTAATCTACATTCGAACAGCACAGTTGTGTTAAGTAATAAATAAAGTTTCTTGCTGCGTATCAGTAAACACGGATAACAGCATATAGTGGCGGCAGGAGCACTTCAAAATTGATAGTTCATTATCTGCTTTATAGCGCGCTGAATTGGGGTAGTATGAACGTAAGATTTGCGGTTTAATTGCGCATGTGAAAAGGCAACGAACGATCGCAAAATAAGCTATGAGTAAAAGTATGTATATGTACTTGCTGTTTGACTAAAGTTTTGATTGATTGGTTTACATTGCTGTTCTGTAGAAGCATTTCTAGAGAGTCGAAGTATTCACGTATTGAAGAACTGCTATTGGAAATTGAAATTGAGATTTAAAAATGTACGTTCATGTCTGTATTGAGATCTTTCGTCATGATGTAGTTTGATATATGTATTTTGAAATATAGTTGTGATCTACTGCCCGTTCTTGCCCGATTTTTATATTTATCGTCTTTACAGAGTTAGGTGTAGCGAGCCGGATACGCTCTTCGTGACGTGAAGAACCTGTACGAGGTATTGCGTTCTAAACCATCACTTTATAATTATGGTACGAACAGTTATGGATTATAAATTCTTTCTGTGGATGTTCTTCGCAGTGTGAGAGTGACTTTAAGTGCCTTCAAGGAGTACGTTTGAGGAGGAAGTTTCTGTAACAGAGTTTCACATCTTCCCATTCACCATTGTG
This sequence comes from Thermobia domestica, assembly GCF_964235325.1. Taxonomy (NCBI): domain Eukaryota; kingdom Metazoa; phylum Arthropoda; class Insecta; order Zygentoma; family Lepismatidae; genus Thermobia; species Thermobia domestica. Next base: position 51,702,602 of record NC_137467.1, read on the forward strand.
AACACAAGTTTAGGGATATCATTTACTTCCTTCTCCTGAATTGGTACATTAGTAGGCTTTAAATTACGTATTTGCGTTTCCATTGAACATACCTCTTTTCTCGACAGTTCAGTTCTCTTTTCTGGTACAATAATTTAATGGGTCGACAAAATCTATTGAGACGATGGTTTGGGATTTTGCTACAAAATTGCTTTGTCAACCTCCCTATCTGATGTTGAATACAACTGTAAGGGAACGAAGGAAATAGCAAAAATATCTGAGCCACTAGTTCAATTTATCTTCTGTTTGAACTTTCTGCTTGTATACATTATGACAACTGCTTCCATCGCAACCCCACTCACACACTAATTCCATTATGTCTCCATCTTTGATGCACTGTTTAATATAATCTTCATGTAAAATCACGATGCGCTCAATTGTCTGATTTACTATTGCTTGTAAATTATCTTCGACTGACGTGTCAGTTACTATAATATTCTTTTCTCTGGGATAACGCTTTAATTTTGCTTCCCACACCACTTTATACGACGGATATATGTTACAATGTTTTGCCTTTGCACCTAGTCTCAAATGTGCATACTGTCTTTTTGTTAAGTTGTTATCTATAATAAGTGCCATGACTTCATCCAGTGAATAAGTGTTCGAGAGAATTTTGGCGAATGATAAGCCTTTTTGATTTTCGTTGCTCCCTTAGGCGTCGTTTGAGTGATTTCTCCTAATACAACCGCGACATCTCTTTTTCCAGCATCTCTCAATGAACATTGGGTAACCAACACCAGCTCTTACTCAGAATGCTTTATAACGAGTGGTTGTACAAGTTTTTTCTTCGACTTTGTTTCCGGATCTTCGAAGAGTTTAAAGGGTCTGCCTAATTTGCTTGTCAAAGGCCTATGCTCTTGGCTTCAAGAGATCGTTTTGAAACCAGTAAATACTTTATCAGAGAACTTAATATGTCCTTTTCCAACCAATCATTTTATTTGGATAAAAATTTATCAGTCATTCTATTACACAGCTTCCAACGCTTCTCGAAATCACTTTGAAGACACTTAAAGTCACTCTCACACTGCGAAGAACATCCACAGAAAGAATTTATAATCCATAACTGTTCGTATCATAATTATAAAGTGATGGTTTAGAACGCAATACCTCATACAGGTTCTTCACGTCACGAAGAGCGTATCCGGCTCGCTACACCTAACTTTGAAAAGACGATAAATATAAAAATCGGGCAAGAACGGGCAGTAGATCACAACTGTATTTCAAAATACATATATCAAACTATATCATGACGAAAGATCTCAATACAGACATGAACGTACATTTTTAAATCTCAATTTCAATTTCCAATAGCAGTTCTTCAATACGTGAATACTTCGACTCTCTAGAAATGCTTCAACAGAACAGCAACGTAAACCAATCAATCAAAACTTTAGTCAAACAGCAAGTACATATACATACTTTTACTCATAGCTTATTTTGCGATCGTTCGTTGCCTTTTCACATGCGCAATTAAACCGCAAACCTTACGTTCATACTACCCCAATTCAGCGCGCTATAAAACAGATAATGAACTATCAATTTTGAAGTGCTCCTGCCGCCACTATATGCTGTTATCCGTGTTTACTGATACGCAGCAAGAAACTTTATTTATTACTTAACACAACTGTGCTGTTCGAATGTAGATTAGACGTACTTTGCCAAAACTACTTTTTTTCCCAGTCAGATTCTGATTCTGGCCCACTGTGCAATGCACAGTGGTCCACATACCCCTAAACCCTAGCCAAAACAGAGAAAAAGACGTTTGTAGCAGAAGGTCGAAACCAATGTGCGTTGAAAGATAGAGGATCACTGTATTAAAAGTAACGTGGGATGAAGAGAGTTTTTACCTGCGGGAGTCCGAAAAGCAAGTCTGCAGTGAGCTTTTGCTGACTGTGGTGATAAGCTGTTGTCTTTATACGTCAGCATGAATAATATTATAGCTGTGTAGGACCAGAATTATGTTCTTCAGAAAAGGTTATGCGTCGTTTTGTATAGCTTTGTAAATTGTTCATTCAAGACATGATATTAGAAGTGGTTGATTATTACTCGATACTTGATTAGAAATATGATAATTTTCGAGGCAAGAAATTTCTCGAGTCTTATTCGCAACATTCGTTTATCAACATCTTAGATCTCAAACACAGTTTTACTGTTACATCATTCATAGTACAAAAATTATTAAGAGTCCTTATCACTGCGAAATTAAAATACCGCTAATTTTACAGAAATTATGTGATATCTTCAAATAGATAAAATATAATCGAAAAGTGGATCAAGACCTCCCTAGACGACGTTATTTTGCACGAGGTAGCGTTATCACGAGTCACCTAGTAGCTTTGCGTTTGCAGTTATTTAGAAACGCGAAAATAAATGCTGATTTTCTAAATGGCTGGAAATCGAAAGCAGATAAATGAGTCTTGATAACGGTATCTCACGCAAAATAATATTGTCTAGGGTGGTCTTGTTCCACTTTTCGATTATCATTTTTCTATTTGAAGATATCACATAATTACTGTAAAATTAGCGGTATTTTAATTTCGCAGTGATGAGCCCTCTTAATTGATGAAGTGATTGTACGAAAGCAATGAAGAGCATTTACCAACGTTTGAAGATTCACAAGCCATTACCAGCGGCGTAGCGTAAGGAAACGCCGATATGCCCGGCATCCCCTGTTAATAACAAAAAATACGTATTTCATTGTATGTAAATTGTTTACTTGTAATTATCACAATTATTTCCACTGCAATCTTCTGGATGTGCTCTCTCGCCTTACTTTGACAAGCGAAACCTACGCATGCGCGTCGCTCAGATGCACATTTTCTGTCTTTCCTCTTGTCGTATGCTATATTCCTTTGGCATCCAGGCCTACTGCAAGCAACGGGGTTTTCGTCTGCTTTCTGTTGAATGCGCATGCACAACTACTTGCTTTCCACTCCTCTACACCCCTTGCAACTCAACATTTTGCTTTAGATATACGCAGGCGTATTGAAGTTTTTCCAACTCTATATGTCTTGAACTAAGTTATAGTTTCTGTACAGAACGTACGAGCGCTAACATCAAGGAGATTAAACAAAACAGAAATGGTTACTTCAATGCCTTTTTGAAGTATGCCGGTTATGTAAATAATAGTATAAAAATAGTTATGCTTTATCGTAATTAAATACCTCGTAATTTAATCTTAATTAAAGGCAAACTATTAATCTTTATCATAAATACATAATGGCCAGGAACTCTTTGAGGGAGCTCACAGACACAAGCATCACGGTCACCGATCTGGTAGACCAAGAGAGCCAGCATTCCCCGCCCCTCGCAAAGATTGCTTGGGCCCTTCAGTCATTGGCACATGTCCCGGGGAGATGAGGGGGACATGTCCTCTCCATCCGATTTGAAATTGTGATGATTTGTATCCGAATGCCACAAAGGAAAGTGAAATGAAATTGAGGTCCCTTGACTTGTTTCATTTTTAAAAAAGAATCGTATTCTTTAATATTTCATTGTCATTAATTATTGTTAGTCTATTTTCAACTATTTGTTTAATTCCTGTAACGATTCCTATAATGCTACTGAGATCATCATCATTTTGCTCAAATAAGAGTATTGTTGCACCATACATAGTTGATTTTTTTCATAGTTTTGGGGAAGTCGTTATTTATATTATTACAAAACAAGTGTCCTAAAATTTTAATGTATATCATTGTGGATGCGTAAATAGAAACATATCAATTATAAATATGCATGTATTCAGATATCAGAATGTGTTCACGGTACTGATTTGTAATACTGATACGTATCACAATTTCATCTACATTGCCTGGTATATAATATACAACAGGTTCACCTCAGAAATCAGATTCATCTACCGTAATATGAGTCTCATCTCTCCTCCCCCAGAATAAATCTCAAATATGCTCTCCTCCCTCAAATCTGCCCGCCTCCCAACGTTGAAGATAACTCTGCTCTTCTGATCCTCCACAGCATTGTTTTTCAACTTTATGAATATTTTGAACATCGCTTTAAAATAATGGAAACTGTCTTACCCGTTCCCCGAATGTTGAAAACTGATTTGCGCCCCTGACTTCAGTATCTGGATATCTGTCAACGAAATACATACACAGAAACAGGCCCCCAGAGTTGGTTTAAGTGCTTTCTATTGGCATCTTCAAATGATATACGTATACACTCAGGACCATATTCACGATTGGGGGACTGAGTTCTGGACCCAAGATGACAAATTTGTGGGGGCGACTTTTTCAAGAACGAGATTGAAGTATGGTATGGGGAGAAAGAAGCTGCCCATGGGAACTATGCTGGAAACAATGTTTATACAACAGTGGGGCCAATTTATCTCGTCACAACGGTAGTGGCAAGAAGAAGCTGAGACAATTGCTTATTGGCTTCTAACGTAATCCACGCACTTGCTTCTGTATGCCCCACTAGGCCACCAATTAGGGGGCCTCCCTTCTAAATTTTTTATAACCCTATGTTTCCCATCGGTATAGGGTATTGCTAATTTTAGTAGTATTGTATCGCACAAGTAACTAACTTTGGCATCCCCATTTCGGAATACCACGCTACGCTACTGGCCATTACCCAATATGCAACAAATATAGTAAATAAATAAATAAATAAATAAATAAATAAAATGTTTAAATGTTTTATCACACCCTCCGTGTACCTCTCGTGACACGAAAAGATTTTGAAAACTTATAGAGAAAAATAATAACAAAATCATTGTATATACAGGGTGTTTCAGAGCAACACTGACAACTTTTTTGAGGTGATTCCTGATACCAAGATAAGACAAAAAGTATATACCAACCTGGGTACAAAAATCCTTCATTTCGGAGTTATAGGCTGCCGGAAATATGAACAAATGAACTTGAAAAGTCCATAGTGTCAATTACTATTGGATCTACCGTAGTCGGGTCAAGACTTCAGTTAGGAACTAGTAATATGTGTCCTATTTAAATATCCATGTTTCAGAATCCTGTGGTACTTCCAAAACAATTTTTATAGAGGTACCCCATGTGCAAGACGTAGTCGGATCGACCGCGAACCGCGGCGGTCTGCCGTCGAAAATTTGGTGGGTCAATGGCCTTTAACGCATTGTACCCGCTACGAAATTACACTAATGCCACAATTTTACCGTCATGGCGGTAATAAGGCTGCATCCGCCCTTTTTCCTCGTCTAACCGCTAGTACTACCCTTAAACAGGCATATTGTCTCTATGTAATCGCCAGTACCGGCTTGAAACCACCAGTAACCATCAACCCGCCACATGGGCTCTCCGCTGCCGCCTTTAATCCTCTACTCTCAATTTTGCCAACAACGTATTACATTCGTATAAAACATAAAATAACTACAACTTTAGTGTGTTAATTGTATGTTCATTTAACACCAAACTCAGACTCAGAGACAGATTTGTCTTGACTGGATTTTGCTTGTTTGAAGTATTGGGTCGCAGCCCATGCTTTCAATTTATGTTGTGTGCTTGGCGTAGTGTAATAGGTAGGGACGCAACTGTCCAGGTCCCTAAATTTGACCGTCCTAAGCGGGCTATTTCAGGGTGAGTGGAGTTGATGGTCTTCCTCCAGAAGATTATTGCCTGTCTTGTTCGCACCTCTTGTTGGGTTATCCTGGTGTCCTTGGAGTGGCCCGTGGTTATACTGGCTGATTTGTTTTGTAGTTTTTGCAGTGGTCTGAGGTGGGCTTGAGGTGCATGTTGCCATGCGTTGTGCGCATACAATATGACAGGTCGGAGGCAGGTCTTATAGATGTCTCTTCGTTTCCAATGGGAGTAAAGTGGACAGTAAAAGTGTGAGGTGTGCGCGGAAGCATTGTAAGCCTCTCTATGTCACCGCCTTTAGATATTTGGCGAACGTCAGTCTCCGGTCAAGAATGACTCCCAAGTATTTTGCATTTTCCTTGAGAGTCAGTGCTGTGCCATCTATTATGAGGCGAATGTTGAGCTTGCGTTTGTTCTTTGTGAAGTCAATAACCGCTGTTTTCGTTGTATTGATCTCAATTTTTCAATTGTTAGTCCAATCTCTCAGGAGTTGGATATGTCGCTGTAGATAGAGCGTTGCGTCGCGCATGTTGGAATGATTAGCAAAAAGAGCTGTGTCGTTTGTGAAGACGGCCAAGATTGTGTTGAGAGTGGTTCAGTTGTCGGCTATGTATACTGCATACAGGAGTGGTTAGTTGCAAGAGCCTTGATTGACTCCTGCCTGAGCTGTCCGTGGTGATGTCACATGGTCTGCATGTGCTAGTAGGAACTTCCTGTCGGTGAGGTAGGATTTAATAAGTCTTATCTGGTACTGTGGGAAAGCCTGGGCAAGAAGCTTATGAATGAGGCTCTCATGCCACACCTTGTCAAATGCTTTCTCGATGTCGAGAAAAAAGTCCCAAGGTGTGGCCGACGTCGTCGAATTTGGTGGTGATTGTTTCTTCTACTCGGACCAGCTGGTGTTCTACACAGTGTTCAGATGGAAACCCAAACTGATGATCTGCGATGCTCGTCTGTATGTTGTTGGAGACGTCGGTGAAGAATTCTCTCGAACACCTTGCTCGTGTAGGATAGTAAGCTGATTGGCCGATAGCTGTTTTGTTTTGAACGTGGAGCTCCTGGTTTTGGAATCGTCACTATCCTAGTTTCTTTCCCACTTCCCAAGGGAAGCGTCCTGTATGGAATATAGCGTCGAAGACGCGGCTAAGGAGAACAAGGTCTTCGCATGGTGCGTTGTGGAGGGCAAGGGTTGGATTTTGTCGGGGCCAGGTGCTCTTTGGGGGTCGATTTTGCGGGCCACTACTTGGATCTCTCTGGAAGTTGTACGTTCTGCAGGGGGAGTGGATCAGTCAGTGGGATGTGACTGTTGCTGTGGTGCACTGCGTGAAGTATTGGGGATGGGGTGGGGGTTTGGTTTTATTGGAGTGGTTCTTCTAGGGCTGTGGCAAATAGTTCAGTTTGATATTCAGGCTTGTAGATGAGTCCTTGGGGTTCTTGCAGTAGGAATATTCTCGTCCCGGATTTTGGGCGGGAGATGTTATGAACCAATCGCCAGAATTCCGTGTTGGGAGTCGTCATTTGAGTCTCTGGAGCTGTTTGTACACCCTGGTGACGAGTTTGTTCCACAAGGTTTTGTAACTAAGTTGTCTGGTTATGTGCTACTTCTTGGAGGTGGATCCAGAGGTGGATCAGCACTGTGGTTCGGAGTTCGTCTGGTCTGATATTCTGGGTGGTGGTGGTGGTCAGTTTGTAGGCTGAGATCATGGAGACTGTGATGGAGCTCACCGATGTTTTGATGTCTTCTGGGGTGGAGACTGACATTCGCGTGTCGATGAAGTGGGATAGTATCTGCATGTACTCATCCCAGTCGATGGTACTGCTGGTGGGGGAGTCTAGAAGCTGGGAGATGGTGACTGGTGGAGAGTGTTTTCAGCACCGAAACGTGTTCGGGCGCTAATATTCTGATGGAGTAAGGCCATCGTTGAATTGCGATGTTGGTGGTGAGTATCATTTCCAGGACATCTGTTGTGCCTCCATTGGTGGGGTAGTGCGTGGGCCCTGGAGGTGCCGAGGGTGTGAAGTCTTTTTTGTGGATCCAGAGGTGGATCAGCACTGTGGTTCGGAGTTCGTCTGGTCTGATATTCTGGGTGGTGGTCAGTTTGTAGGCTGAGATCATGGAGGCTGTGAAGGAGCTCACCGATGTTTTGATGTCTTCTGGGGTGGAGACTGACATTCGCGTGTCGATGAAGTGGGATAGTATCTGCATGTACTCATCCCAGTCGATGGTACTGCTGGTGAGGGAGTCTAGAAGCTGGAAGATGGTGACTGGTGGAGAGTGTTTTCAGCACCGAAACGTGTTCGGGCGCTAATATTCTGATGGAGTAAGGCCATCGTTCAATTGCGATGTTGGTGGTGAGTATCATTTCCAGGACATCTGTTGTGCCTCCGTTGATGGGGTAGTGCGTGGGCTCTGGAGGTGCCGAGGGTGTGAAGTCTATGCATTGTAGCCTCTGGTGGAGGGTGATACCGCCGCGTTGGAGATTATGGAGTTCCAATTCTGGTGTTTGCAATCGAAATCGGAGTCCCAACTGTCTTAGTGCTCGAAGGTCTTGTGGTTCTAGGGCTGTAGATGGAGATCTCTATGAAGCTATAACTTGGATTGGCCGGTCTGGCGAGTAGATGGTAATTCCCCTGGCTTCGAGAGATTGCAGCTGGGGGAGGGGGAGGGGGTCGTGAGCATTGGTTTATTTAATGAGGATTGCAGTGCCGGCCCTGGGCCCTTGGCTGTCGGTGCGGATGACGTGTAGTTCCGTATGCGGAAGGATAGGTTAGGTTTGAGGAATGTCTCGATAAGGAGTGCGATATCGATGCGTTTGCGGTGGAGGAAATCATCTTGGTTAGGTTTTTGGGCGCTGACTCCAGCTGCATTCGAATGATTGATCCTGAGGCCACGGGAGATGAGGCTTTTATTCGGAGTCATTATCGAGGAGGCTGATGACTACTTCAATCGTGGGGGTGATTAACATCAAAGTATCTTTTTACAATGCTAGCATGCTGAAAGCATGCTAGCCCCTTAAAGGGTTACGCTCTTTTCACGGGAAGAGAATTAATAGTAATATGGAAAGCAGGGAGCAGGGATGGTCTAAGTGATTTAATAATTTATATAAAAATTATTGATCATAAATTATATAGAATTGAAGTGTATTGTACGTTTGATGTTATTGTACGTTTTGATGTTGGTAGGTTTGATGTGTATTGTACGTTTTAACCCAGTTTCGAAGTTTATAGGCGACAACGTAGTTACGAACCGTACGTTGGAGTTGTCGGTGATGATGTAGAGCCTCTTCGTTCTATGTGCGTACGTAATCTCAGTAAAATTGTCGATAACGTCTGATCATGTAAAGGTACTGAGGTTGTAATCGAGGAAGCCATGGATATACAGGTACTTGCGAGGTAGGTATATTCTTGGCAGACACTGTAACGATAGAAAAGGTGATAGCATCCAGTATAGTTCATCCTTAGTATTTGGTGGCTCGAAATGTTCAAGCTTAGAAGTGAGATGAAGTCTGTAGTTATCTCAATCACCTTTATCAAATCTAGGGACAGCCCTAGGTGGAAGATTTACGTAACAGTGATTGTGAGAAGAGCGTTTGACAGTTAACTTGATTGGAAGATGATCACTGCCAAGGAAGTCTAAGACATCGATATGACATTTGCCTGTAACAGTAATTGAGGTGATGACAACATCCGGTGTGGTATTTGAGAGAGGGCATGTTGATTTTGGGAGTTTATGCAGGACGCAAAATATGCGTGTCGAGAGGAAATCCTGGAATTTAGCCTTCTGAGAAGTAGGTCTACTATGAATGTTGATTTATCTGCCATAATAATGAAATAGCGAAAGTTGTTTGCGATATATTGAAGAAAGGAGTAGAGTATGGTATTGCATGGCCGGGGCGAACGTAGATGGTCACTAAGGTGATGTATAAAGCCTTGTAATAGACAGTTGTTATATTCCTGAAGGTTTTGAATATGAGCTTGGAAAGAACGGAAAGGTAACTGAGAGGCACATCCAATGAGTACGCCGCCATTGGCACGCAGGGCTGGTGTTTGGTTGTCGGTTTGAAGGATCTGATATCCTGGGAACTTACAGGGCAAGCGTGGTGTGAGATGCGTTTCGTTTAGTAAGAATGCTGATGCGTATTCCTCCAGAAGAAGTTACTCGAAGAGTGGTTTGTGTTTGGTTGAGAGAACTGATATTCAGGAAGAGAATAACGATATCCATAATAAAGTTGATAATCTTAAACGGTTGTTTCCAAACGGATGGTATGAAAGTGAAATCGTTGGCCTGTGTAGGTGGCATTGAACGTGACATGGAAGATACAGCGGACCGGTTTCATTCATTCAAGTACTTGTACATGCGGCCGTAGAAAAGGATGCACGTTTTGCAACGTCAATATGATGAACTGAAGGAGTTGAGATACTGTAACAGGTTGGTTATTAGGTAATGTATCGGATGAAAGAGCAGAGTCGGTTGGCGGTTCTCTCTGAGTACGAAGTGGAGATACTAAGTGAGGTTTATCCGGTGAAAGTACGGTCGAGCTTGACACCTGAAGCTGTATGTCGGATGTTGCTCAAGGCAAGCTGAACACTGCGGTGGACGATTTAAGTTTGGACATATGCGTGTAGAATGGAACCCAGCACAGTATCCACATTTCAGGTTATTCCTACAGTTAGCGGTGGTATGCGTGTTATATTCTTGGTATCGTTCACAACGGATTGGTACTGGTTGTGCAGTGCGTGAGTGCTCAACACGATGCCATTTGCGATATATATATAGGCTCCGTTGTCAAGTAGCTAATTGATTGTCTCCTGTAATGAAGATAACACGCGGACCATATACGCGGGACCACGGTCGTTGCGGATGCGGATACATTTGAAGACTTTATGTACTTCTGCAGTTAGTTCTTGGGGAATCTCGTCATCCGTTAGGTCATGATGTGCACCTCGTATGACAACAGAGAAAGCACGTGTACGAGGTGGCGGAGGCTGCTGTTTGATTCTCCGGTGAGGCAGTTTAGTGAGCTGAGCGATTTTGCCAAAAATTTCAAAACTGAATTTGCTGCGAATTGTCGCAGCCAGTTGCGGATCAGGGGATTTGATGATCATTCCATTTCTTGTTGCGACAATTTGCGTGATCTGAGCACGCCGATAGTACTTGGTAAGCTGAAGGTAGATGGCTTTTCATTGTGGTATTTGGTATCGAAGTTTGTCATTAAGAACGAGAAAGTTGACGGTTTTGTGCTATTAGATAGCGGTGGAAAATCCTGGTCGTCAATTCTAAGTTGATCACTTTCAGAATCTGAAATGCTATGTAGGCGATGACGTTTCGAAGATGGTGTGTGATGTTTGTCTGTGAGTGGAGATCTTGATCGTTTGGGATTATTGTCGGTACGGTGCGAGTCGCGGTGCCTACGTATTACATCTGGGTCTACAGAGGATACGGTAGGAACGGCTATGACTGTAGGAAGTCCGATATGTTGTCCTCCAGTAGCCGTATTGGGTCAACCAGTGATGGGCCCAGGCCCACTGATCGAAATGATAGATAAGAACAATGAGATATGAGATGAAAAAAGAAAATGAGTGTGATGAATTTCAAAAGACAAAGAACCCTTCTAAAGCGATAACTTTCATCAATCCTACAAGTGTAGTATATGTGTTATGTTCTCAGGTACGTAAAGCAATACCTGGTCCTGGCTGACACACTAACAAACACAAGACGGGCAAAGTTTCTGGATTAGGTAAGTATGAATGAACATCAAAGACATGGCCTTCCGAGCATATAAAAAGTAACTAGTAATTGTCAGTGAGAAGTTTAATTGGCATTTGTTGTTTGCGATGAGCGAAGCTTTACGAAGTATATTTGACATTTTTGCAAATTAATGAATAATGTAACATGTTCTTCTGTAATCAGTCACGAAAATAGTTTTGTAAGCCTTTGAAGTGTTTGACAACAGTCAAATGAGTAATTGTGTTGCCACCTGTTGTTCTTATATCCTAGCACATACAAACATGAGAACAAGAGGTGGCATAAGAGCTCTTAGCGGACCTTACCGAGTTCTCACAATCATTCGCGGTCATTCGTCGAAAAATCTCTACAACACCGCCTGGCGGAAAAATGACTGCCATCCATCTTTACGACAATGATAGCCAGTTCGCTTCTGCTTCGGTGGCTTTCCGCTTGGATAGTTCACATATTGGTTCTTAAGTGGAGTCTTGACCCGACTACGGTAAATCCCATAGTATTGGAGCTATGGATCTTTAATGTTCATTTATTTCATGTTTTCGGCAGCCTGTAACTTTGAAATGATGGATTTTTGCATTCAGGTTGGTCTAAACCTTTTGTCTTATCTTAATGTCAGGAACCACCTCCCAAACGTTCTCGGATTTGTTTTGAAACACTTAGTATATACTTTTTTTTTACATACATTTACGGAGCAAGATGAGAAAGTTATCTATACGAGACGAGAAAAGTTTTTCGGGATTTGAGACGAGGATTCTACAAAGATTCACTAGACAAAAATAAAACACACTATTTCTCTTCTTGTCTCATAAGCAACAGTAGCGGAGATAGACAGGCTGATGGTGTCGATCTCTTGCTTCAAAGTACTTGATGCTATGCCAGGCGTGCCCACCCGCAGCGTGGGGCAAGAGAAGCAGTTGCCCCCTGGATTTTAGAGGGGTACTCAGTTGTTCGATGACATACTATAAGAGTTAATATATAGTCTATATTAAATACTATAGTAGTATAGTTTCTTTACTATAGTCAATAATGGTATGTGAGTAAAAACCTGTTGTTATATAGATGTGTGCACGCGTGCATCAAAGTGTGTATATATCCGTAACTGCAATTGTTTGCCGGGTTATTTGTTCCCTGTTTGGAAGCGTCGCTGGTGCCATGTCAAATACTGTTCCGTTACTCCTACACTGCACAGATCGTAAACCTTCAAATTTCGTTATAAAAGGCCAAATATTTCTATTAATGAGGATTCAAAGTGTCTCGTTGCTAATGCTGTCAAATATGTCTTTGAGTTAGCGTCATTTCATATTTTGTCAGAGAGGAAGAAGGCAAAATTTTCCACCGACATGAGTTTTACGGTTTTCACTAGTATATTAATACACAATTTATTTAAATATGTATGTATCTTTGAAACTCTAGCGGGAGGAGAGCAATTGAATCCTGTCATCCACACCTGACGATTCTGTTGAATAACAATTGAAACTCGGCTAAAATACGACCAATAATACTGTTTTATATCGTTTTGGACCTAAATATGATCTAAAATTGAAATATGCTTCAAATATGCTTTTATATTACTAGTAAAGAAAAAAAAAGATTTTTATTTTCATCAGAACTAGAAATGTGTTTATATTTAATCTTATTTAGCGTTTCAAAAATGCCTCAGTGTATATACTCGTACAATGTAGATGAAAGTGGTCTTCAATTAAATAATAGGCCTTCCAAAAAAATATTTGCCGAGAAACGAACATCGTATGTATGCACTTCAACGTGTGATGAACGTGAAGAAACTGTAACAATAGTTGTATGTGCTAACGCAAGTGGTCATTTCATTCCACCAATGGTAAACTTTTAAGGAAAGAAGTATCACCCAGAATTCCAAGACGGTTTTCCCAGCGGGGCGCTTATAACAATCACTGGCTCCGGCTGGATAAATGAGGAAATATTTCTACGTTGGATGCGACATTTCCAGGCTCACCAGACACCCAACAAATGTCTACTTCTTTTAAATGGCCACAGTACACACAAAAGTTTATTAATTTTGGAATTTTGTGAGAAAAATTATGTATATCTGGTGTGCCTTCCACCTCACTCCACCCACAGACTCCAGTCTCTTGATCCTCTCAAATCCTATTACCAGCATGAGTGCGACTTATTTTTGTTGAAACAGTTGTTGGAAAGAAAATAACTAAATTTTCGTTCGGGCAGATTTTTAAGGGTGAGTGGATGGGAGCTGCCACGCCACGTATAGCAGCATCAGGATTTTCTTCTACTGGCGTGTATTCTTTCAACGACACAGTTGTTAAAGAGCATGATTGTCTGCTCTCTACCATAGAAAGTAAAAAGGATACAAATGCAAGGATGGGCCCAGAAATTCATAATGTAGAAAATCGACAACATAAGATTATTCAGAGTGAAAAACGAAAACTCGATTTAGAGGCCGTTCAAAAATTTTGAGGCCCTTGATCCAAAAAGTAATTAGGTCTATTGGCCAAGATCGCAATCTTTTGATACAATTTTTTGAATTATTCCTACAATTTTTGTGAAGTTCGTTCTGGCAATGCTCTTGGAGCATTCTCAACTGGCTAGAATTATCTCTATGTTCAAAATTATCACATTTCAGATCTTCATTTCTTCAAAGAAAAGAAACGTTTTGAATCCAAATAACAAGAAAATACATAGGCTCAAGGCTAGAAAAGAGCATCGAGTTTAAATCTGTTGTGAGAAGGTTTTAATAAGGAAGCCATCAAACAACGATATATTTCACTTCGAAAATTAACGTAACTCTCTTGTTTACAGCCAAATTGAAACGATTTTGGTACCAATTTAAAACTCTTAGAACAATCCAGGCCCGTAGCCAGCCCGAAAATGTTGGGGTGCCCGGTGGAAGTTAGGGGGGGCCCGATCCAAAAATATTAGTTTATCCCATATTATAGTTCATTTCCAAGCCTACCGTGAAAATTTTAGAGGGGGTCAGTAAAAATTTAGGGGGCACCCCTAGACCCCCTGGATACGGGTCTGGAACAATCTATCATAATAATATCAAAATGAGTAATAATAATTTATATTAACTGAAATATTTGTACTTAAATATTAAAACGTTTATTAAAAATTCATTTTTCCTCATTTTGCGTTAATATAGAGCGATACTGTAATACATTGACAAACTGAAGGGGGTGATAGTAGACAGCAGGGGCGCACCAACGCGGGGGGTCCGTTTGGTTTGGAATCCTCCCAAAACTTTCTAACTTAACATATATTTGTACACTTTCTCAATAAACCTATACTTGTTAAACAGAAAAATGATTGATGTAGCATGAAAATTTGATCTAACATTTCATCTGTACTCTTTCGCTTATGAAAACAATCTAGTTCTATTATTTTTTTTCTCTCAAACTATATGTAGAACTATTTTACAATTACTTATCGTCTTTTCGTGAGCAGAATAATATCATTCAATACTACATAGACGTAGTAACTTTTACAGAAACGTAATATTTGAATCCTCCCAATGCTTGAGCACCTCCCAACAAAAAATTCTAGGTGCGCGCCTGGTAGACATGAAATTAAGCAAATGGCACCCCAATGAGCGTGGGTCGAAAGCAACATCGTTGTCAGGTGTTGGAAAATCGGCGAACGCGCTAATATAATGCCGAACATATGAATATGAAAAGATATTGCTGAAAAGTCAAAAGATTACACAGAATGCTGTATCCAGCCTACGCAATGATGTACAGATAGAAGCAAAGTGGTGTCCACGCAATGAGGACCCCCGCAGATAAACAATAATATAATATCCGAAAACATTTGAGCGATATGGATAAATCGCTCCATTTTCTACATTGTGCAATCAATGTCCTTGAATATTTACACGTCTACTCTGTGTGAAGTTAAATTTGCTCAAAGATTTGATTTTCTGATAGGGAACTTATTCATGACTTTGTATTTCCTAACCTCTCCCTCCCCCCCCTCATATTCTTTGGGATATTTTGTAAGCAGAATCTACCAACAAAGTTTTTCGCTTCATTATTGTTATGACTAGATTGACCCTGAAATGTACTTAATTTTCCTATGCACTATAAGCAAGGGCGCCTTTCTTGGGGGACCGAGGGGGCCTGGGTCCCCCCAAAGCTCATGTAGCCCCCCATTGTATTTATGAGTATACAATATTTGGCATAATTTGACTACAATTTGCCTTAAAATCTTCATATATATATCTATACCTTCTTCATCTGAATGGACCCCTTGAAATTTACAGAGAAATCGGCACCCTATAAGTCGTATGGCAAATACGCTTTGTGAAATTTTGTATTTTCAAATACGTCCAACAGAGACCTCGTCAAGCTTCAAATCAAAATATTTGAAATCCTGAAGACTAATGCGGAGTTAAAAAAGTAAACATGTAAAAGTGTTTACATGATTTGTTTTACTTTTATCAGGTGTTCAGTATTTAAAAATAATTGTTTAGTGCTGTATCGCAGAACTAATTTTACGAAATTTACTGGATGAATTGCAGAATTTATTTTGGTTTGTGAACAAAACTGAGTAAAACACAGGTGAGGTGAATAGTATAAATTAAAAAAATGACGGTTTTAGGCTGTTTTGATGTAAGTGGAGACGGAATGGACTATTTGGCAGAGATACACTTGTTATGATTTAGTGGCGGTAAACACAGTGTGAAAATTGCGCTTACATGTCAAGATTGTGACATATCGTGTTTGAGTTTTAGACCTATAGATTTATACAAAAATAACGAGCGTCAGTTGTTGAAATTGTATGAAATACACGAGGTACTATGCACAGCGAGGTACGAGCGTTATTAGTATGAAACCATGACAAGTGGTATTGAAACTAGTATCATCGCCAAAATTCACCTTTATCACTACTCACGCTCATGTTCATACCAACCGTCGTTGACGAGCCTGCTCCCTTCGGACGCATCCCGATGCTATCACGCAGACCTTCGCCCTGTTCTGATTCGGTTAGAAAGCATTCGTGTTTTTAGTGGCCACGTAGCACAGTTTGGTTTGTGTTTTAGCATTTTAGCTTTCATGACATACATCCGGCCGCCGTATTTATACCCAAATAGTAATTTTCTATTTCAAATTGTAAAAGTGTACATGCCTCTCTTTTGAAGGTAACTGACTTGCAACTGAACCTAATTTAGACTAATGCAAGGTAATGTAGCTAATCTAACCAAATGTAGTACACTTTGGTCCTTTTTTTAAAAAAAAAAAAATTCGGGTGATTCGGCGATAAAACACTAATGCCAATTTCCTTCAATGATATTTCCTGGTTTACTCTGTGTGAAGTTATATTCGTTCAAAGATTACATTCTCTGACAAGAAACCGTATTGATGGCTTCGCATTTCCTATACCCGCAACTAATTCTGTGGGCCATTTTGTGAGCAACATCGAACAACAAAGTTTTTCGTTTTGTTATTGGTTATGATTAGGTTGACCCCGAAATGCACCTAATTTTCCTGTACTATAAGTCGCATAGCAAACAACCACGTTTTGTAAAAATTCTATATTTTGAAACACGTTCAACAGATACCTCGTCAAACATCAAATCAAAATATTTGAAATGTTGATGGATACTGTCTAATTAAAAAGTAAAAATATAAAATCGTTTACAAGTCTTTCTTTTGCTTTTACCAGGTATTCAGTATTTAAAAATAGTATTGTACAGAATGTTAAGTTTTTAATTTAATTTGAGTTCTTGTAAAGAAATGTAAAAAGCAGTATTTATATTGTATTCTTAGGAATAGAGAGGTTGAAGCTGTAATTTATTTTTAGTTGTTTAGGCAATTCGTTGATTCCTTTAGAACTTTCTCGATGTATTGAAAGTAAGCAATTAAGATAGCAATGTTAAAAAAAGGATAGGAAAAAAAAACTAGTTCTATAGCCTATAGAAGCCGAAGTATCAAAAGCGCATTCATAAATGTTCTCGATTGAGTTATGCTCTTATCCAAATGGAACATACATCCTATTCTCTTACTCAAAACAATAACTACTGGCTATTGTGTTATTATTTAAAATTATATAACTTTTGAAAAATACATGTTTGCACAAAGAAGCGGAGTATCATGTACAACACGTAAAGTAGTTTGGTCTCTGTGGCATATTTTGTCAATATTGAAATGCAAGTGGTATAGATTTAGAGTGAAGATGTATGTTCTTGGGACGCTTGGATGTTGATTGCAGAAAACCGCTTCTTGCCTTCTGTTATTCTATAGCGATCGTTAAAACCGGAAGTGGTTAAATTCTGTCACTTCCGGTTTGAATTGAAGGTTAAAAGGGAAAATAATAGCTATTCTTAGAAAACAAAATTAAATTGCAAAAAAAAAAAAAAAAAAAAAAGCTCTTGCTGTCTCTAGTCGGTTTCCTTTACAGGGCTGTTATTGGCTACGTGCAAAATCGGGAAATTTTTCGGTGGGCCCTGGATTTTTTAGTGTACTCTCCGCGTCGTATCGTAAATAGCGGTATATGTACAAAAAGGCACACATCACGCACTCTTTACGTACGAAAGTAACGAAACAGAGGACGGTAACACGTCAAATATTGGCAATAAAGTCAGATAACCCCAGACCCGCGTTGCCAGTCCATGATGTTGCGAAAACAGCCTTTCACATTTTTCGTAACTCAATTCTAGAAAGATTTCTGATTTCTCACTCTGCTTTAAATTTTGCTAATATTGAGTTAAATTAAAATCTCAAATGGTGCCATAACTTGAAACTTAATAATAATCTACAGTACCGTTGTTTCCCATATAGAAAATATACGGGGCCGTATTGAGGGCGCCATCAAAAACTTTGCAAATGATCGTACAGTTACAAGAGAAGAATGGGGGATTAGGCATTACGTCAGGACAGTCAGTGTCAAGGGAAGATTACTGCCTAAAAAAAATGTATTTTAAGACTTTTCAGCCTACATGATCCTATTAACACTCCTGGGCTATCTTTTATTGTCGGGGTAGGGGACAGTATGTAGGTGTGAGTGGGCCCCTACAAAGTATGTTCCTGGTGGCCTCCTGGATTGCTGCTAGAACTATTATGTAGCTGTTAGAACTATTTGTGTCACTCTTAGTAAGATGCTTAAGTTTTCCGGTATTATGCTAAATAACACACATACACACAAAAAACAAATCCGAAACGTACTACGATTCTACTAGAAATCATTATACAACTCGATGCTCAGGACGCGAAATACCAGTCTGTCCATGGAATACAGCGCTAGAGGAAAATTTACTATCTGATTGAAGAAATCTAAAAACTTAAAACATTTTCTATTTTTAAAAATATAGTCATGAGATAAAATACTAGGACTACATTTAAGACTACGGTTCATAAAACTTACTAACTTACACGAGAAGTTTGGTTTATCAAAAACCAAAACCAAACTCCTTTACGTGGTATACACTGTAATACTGGAACTTGTTATTTTTGCTATATTTTCGGTGGGGGCACTGTGGCTCAGTTGTAGAGGGCTTACCTCTGGTGCATGGGGTCCCTGGTTCAATACCTGGCCAGTGGAGTGCGCGTTGGCTCAGTGGTAGAGCGTTCACCTCCGGTGCTTGGGATCCCTGGTTCGATCCCAGCTCGCGCCGTGTGGACTTTGTGGAGGACAAACACCGTGTGCGTGGGTTTTCTCGGGCTTCTCCTACTTTCTTCATTCCACCATTTTCATTCATTTCTCATTATCACCGTGGAACTCCTTTAGCCTAACTGGCATAATCGTGGGACATAAAACTTAAAGATTTCATTTCATTTTTTCAATACCTGGCCAAGTACGTTTGTGGTGGACAAGATCTAACCCTCGGCGTACTCCCGTTTGCTCCAACACTCTCATTCCACCAATTCTACCACCATCATTCACTTGCCTTAACCATCGTCTCCCTTAGCTTAAGGGCATAAACGAGGGACGTTAAACTTAAAGATTTCATGTCATTTCTTCTATTACCGTTTCTGCTGTATGCTGATCAACGTCGTAACCATAAATGGTTGATTTCTATCACTTTTTGATTTGAATACTCGTTAACAAAAGAGGAAATCTATTCATAGAATACTCAATCCATTTAAAAAACACTTCGAGCTATCTCGTGTTCGACTCTGGCTGGGGACACTCGGTCAAAAAAGTGTAACAGTTTTTTCAGGCCAGTCATCCTAAATGAGGTTTCCACTGGGTTTACCTCAGTCACGCCTAGCAAATGCTGGCATAGTACCTAACATAATAGTCCCCAGGCCGCTTCCTTACTTTTCTAGTTCCTTCATTTTACCATCCAATTTCCCGGATAGTGTAATCACCGACGGACGTCATCCCTGTATATGTGACAGGTTAACATGGCCATAGGTGAGGTAAACCCAAAAATCTAATCCCTAATGTATTAATGGAAAAAAAAAAATACTTCTCTATCTGACACCTGTCAACAGGCAAACGTACAGATCCATTCTAGAAAACTTCCCATACTTACGTATAGCATAGTTTGGAACTCTTTAACAACTTGGCAGTTGCAACTAATACTTCTTCGTAGCTTACCATTTTAAAAAAGTTTTGTTTGAATGACTTTTTTTAAAAAATAAGTTTTATGGGAATTTCACATAGCTATTTCCAATTAACTAACCAACTTTATGGCCTATGGAACCCGGAGATTGAATGCCGTTTTCACAAAAGCTCTCCATTGACTTGTATCCTTACCCAACTATATCCAATTTCCACTTTGTATCCCTATTTCTAAGAGATTCATCTCAATATTGTCCTCCCATTTGCGCCTAGGTCTTCCTAATGGTCGTTTTCCGATTGAAATTTCCAGCTAAAACTTTGAAAGCGTAAGCACTTTCTGCCATTCTGGCTACATGACCTGCTCATCTGAGTCTCCTGGACTTGATGACCCTAGAGCCTGTCTATTCCACCCAGTCGTTCTTTCAGAAAAATGTTCCGGGGGAGGGGGCACTGCTGGTACTATTTTATTTATTATTGTATTATAGACGTATTATTTTGGTCTCGTCCGGGGGGGTACTTTCAGAGCTCCGGGGGAACAGTGCTCCCCAAAAAGCACACCTGGAAGAAACACTGATTCCATCTGTGCCTTCGGAAACGATGCGAACGATACTTCGGCCCCACCCCCATCAACCCGCTGACAGGGGAAACCCTACTTTTGCTTAGAAAAAAGAAGTGAATGACGTCAGCTGTGTTGCCAATTTGTCATTCAGTCGTTTGGTCTTGACGAGTGAAGATCGTAGGCTACTTAGAATGGATAACAAGACAGAGCACAGCGAAGTCCGTGAAATAATTCTTTGTGGCAACACTTCCGCATCCAACAATTGAAAGATCTCGTCCGCAGCAACTTGTCCCTGCTTTTTTGAGGGAGGTACGGGAAATCACATATTGACAGTAGCATAACGAGGAAATCACATATTGACAGCAGCATAACGAGGAAATCACATATTGACAGCAGCATAACGAGGAAATCACATATTGACAGCAGCATAACGAGGAAATCACATATTGACAGCAGCATAACGAGGAAATCACATATTGACACACTTGAACTAGAAAGGCTCAAACAATGTTTGGTAAACGGTATAAATTATGCAGTTCCCCGTTATGAAGTTTCGATTCATTTTCGATTCCCGTTCCTGTTGAGTCCGAATATTCGTCTCAGGATTTTAATATTTTCAGTCACGTTCTTTTCTCAGAGTAAGTGATCATGTTTCGCAACGATACAGCACAACAGGCTTGATTAACGTTTTACATATTTTTAATCTTCAAATTCTTCGACAGAACTCGCAACGACAAAAGCTTTTTGAACTGCATAATAACACAAATTCCTTGCTTTTAGTCGACATTTAATTTCCAATGTTTATATAATATTTTAAAATTATTTAGTTAAAAAAAGAATTTAATATCCTTTTATGATATTCTTTTCTTATAACAAAAAAACAATAGTTGGTTAAAGAAATATTGCATAAACTTTGAGAAAACTTTTTTTTCATATTACCTTTGGAGATAAAATTGGAAGTGTTAGACAATATCTAAGATATTACTATTAATAAAAAAACAAAGAAAGAAAGAGAAACCTGCTTTCCAAAGTATAGGTAAGTTTTCTTGCAGAGTTGAATAATAAAAAAAATCATAAAAAAATAAAAAGAAAAGTGGAAAGATTGCGCTTTCTTCCAACCAACCAACTTTCAAGCGTAAGTTTTAATACATTATTTCCAAACCATGAACCTTAAAAGGGAACTTCTAAGTTATTATTAGGGTAACTTGGTTCTAAACGGAGATTAAATCCTTTTCATCGATAGCAAGAGTTTAAAATAGTGTAGAGAAGGGAAGAAGAAGAGGAGATGAAACCTGGTTATTTTCTATGTTAAATCTTGCACGCACTTTATCGTTAAGAAATGGGTTTTAACTTTCAGATAACAGTTAGTGGTTTTCTTTAAAAAAAGAGAATACTTTTTTCATTAGGTTGCATTACTTCATCCAATTGTGATAATATCATTTTGGAATTGTTCTTAATGGGATACGACCAGAGAACGCATTTTTAAATTATTGTATCAATGAAGAAGCAAAGGGACGGTTGGTAAGACCCTAGTAAAACATAGTTGGAAGTTATCTTAAGGGTCTTCACTACAGTGAAATTAAATTGCCGCTAATTTTAGAGTTTTTCTGTAATATCTTCAAAACAAATAAAAATTATTCGAAAAGTAGAAAAGTAGTGAACTGGACAATACGATTTTGCATGTGATACCTTTACCACAATTCACCTATCTGCTTATTCTATTTACAAAACCTCCAAAAAAATGCTAAATCTATCTACAATTGTGAATTGAAAGCAGATAGATGAGTTGTGATAATGGTATCATATGCAAAATCGTATTGTCTAGTTCACTACGTTTCTACTTTTCGAATATTGTTATTTATTTTGAAGATATTATAGAAAACTCTAAAATTAGCGGTAGTTTAATTTCACTGTAGTGAAGACCCTTAACACTTGTTCCTAAATTGAAACAGAATGCGAGAAAATCATGTGTGATCTTTATATATTGTTAAGGAGCTTTTACTAAAACGCATGTACTTATCCCGTCTGTCTGAATCAGAGATGGCGTGGGTCAATAAAAACTTGATCCATGACGCACTGACCCATCACTCACCGTGACCCACTCTGACCCACCAAAACCCATAGTCATTAACTCTGACTCATGATCCAAGAAGCCCTCCTCTCTACTGACTAAAGAGTTTACACTTGTAATAAAACAACGCTGTGAAATTATCACTAATCGGAGCTTGAATTTCTACGTTCAATCACTCAAGCACCGCTCTGCTACAATACCAGTGGATCTGACTTTTAAGGTATAAAATGGTAAATTGTTTGTCATGGCCCATATTAGGATGAATTTCACTTTAATTATCATACACCCTCCATTTCAAAAGAAACCGAACTTTTAAAAAAAACAAAAAAGAAATGTACATTTTGGAACAAATCATTTTTATTAATTCTGCATCGATACACATATTTGCACGCTCCAACAAGTTGTCAAACGACTTCTCCATGTCCTTTATTGGAATGGTCTTTAGGACGGTGGTCGTCGCCTTCTCAATGGCATCAATCGATGCGTGCCACTTTCCTTTCATCGCCAAATGCAGTTTCGGGAACAGATAGAAATCGCACGGAGCGAGATCTGGTGAATAGGGCGGATGATGCAACCGAATAATGTGATTTTTGACCAAAAATTCAGTTACAAGTCGCGAACGATGTGATGGTGCATTATCGTCCAAAAGAGTCCAACTGCCGATTTCGCGATATTCGGGCCGAATACGACGAATTCTTGCCAGCAAACGCTTCATGACGCCCAAGTAAAACTCTCCAGTGACTGTCTGTGACGATTTTTTGTTATGTTTGATGAATTCACGCACTTTTTCGATGTTTTCTTCCGATAATCCGGTTCTGGGACGGCCTGATATTTCGTCATCATCCAGCGTCTCTCTACCCGATTTGAATCGCCTGAACCACTCGTAAACTTGCGTACGGGATAGACACTCATCACCATATGCATTTTGTAGCATTTGGTGCGTTTCACTAAAAGTTTTACCCAGTTTAACACAAAACTCAATTGCAGCTCGTTGTTTGAAACTCATTTTCCGACCGATGTACACAACACACTGACAGTTGAAACGCAATAACTTTGTTGCCGTGCATCCAAATGTCATGACATTTATACCAGTTGTCAATGAGGGACTACGCCATCTACCGGTAAAATATTACAACAGATGGCACTAGTGGTACTATTTGTTTTCAAAAGTTCGGTTTCTTTCGGAATGGAGGGTGTATATAATTATTTAATTGTTGAATTACAGATTCTTTTCAGTGGGAAATAGGATGAAATTTGAAGGTCTCAAATCAAGGTAAAGTAGGTCAACGTAAAGGGAAAAAGAAGTGTAAAATTCGACTGTGTCTCAAAAGCCAAGTGGTAAGTACTATTGGTATTATTGCAATTATAAACATATCAATAACCAAAAGTGCCTGAAATTATTTTTCCCACGTAGATATTCTCATTTCAAGTAAATAAATATAAACAATGAAAAAAGAAAGAAAAATTGTGATCTTGAAAGTAAAACATAGACAAATTCACCTGTCTTCAGAAGATGCCGTCTACAATGCACTGAGCAGAGTGAACCGACCGGTTAGTCAGAGTGGGTTATGATGAGCCGGTGGGTCTTGGTGAATCACAGTGAGTCAGGGTAGATCGCAGTGAGTTACTTCCTGTTGACCCACGACCTACTGACCCACTCACAAGTCTTGACCCACGACCCATTGACCCACTCCATCTCTGGTCCGAATGTGTATCTGTCCGGGAGTTCAGCTTGTCCACGCTATGCCTACCCATCACTGGATCACCTTCTAGCTATATACGAACACACCGAAGTCATAGATGGATATAATCTAGATTACCATATCAACCACCGCCATCATGCACTCAGGAAGCGCTTTCTCTCAGTAGTCAGCTTTAACATATCATATTGTTCTCCAGTACTTCCTCCCGTATATATCCTCCTATTTCAGCTCATAGTAGGCCCGTAGCCAGCCCCAAAATTTAGGGGGGCCCGGTAGAAGTTAGGGGGGCCCGTCCCAATCATATTATACTTCATCACCATATTATAGTTCATTTGCAAGCTACCGTGAAACTTTTAGGGGGACAGCCAAAGTTTAGGGGGCCCGGCATCCCCTAGCCCCCCGTGGATACGGGCCTGGCTCATAGCACCATATAGCCTGCAGCTATTCTACACATTTAACGCTCCATAAACTTGAAAGTGTCTCTAGCCACAGAGAAGATATTGCCATCCACCATCCTTGAGTGAATTGAAACTCTTGTTAAAAGAAGAAAAATTGAAGAACTACTGTATTTGCTGGATCACCATCATTTTTGTCCAGAATGTACAGTGCAGAAAAATAGGAATTGCGTTCATTGATGGAGGTGATGTTCAAGCAGGAAGTGGTAGAAACCAATCATTTCCGGTTTTAACGTTGGCCACTATATACTGTAAGAAAAACGGTAATAAATAGCAAGAAGCATTTTCCTGCAATCGACTAAGCGTCTAGAATTCACTCTATCTTCATTCTTAACTCTTAAAAAAAACGGGAAAAAACTCTTAAATCTACTGTAGCTTCCGGCTTTATAAAAATAAAAATAAAATCAAAAACAAAATTATTTGAGTGAGGTTTTGGGTTCGTTTTCCGGGTGTCACCATTGTTATCATGTGCACCACCGTTAAAGTCTCCCATCTTTGAATTAACTGGTTTATGACTCAATAAAGACTGATTTCACGGTTTGGAAATCCTATCTCCCCGCGGTATCCCAGGGCTTTAGGGAAATAAGATCCCCTAAACCGAGAGCAAACGAAAATTTGCTTTAGTCGCACCTGTATCCATGTATTCACATACTGCAATGCTGAAAAAGAATGTTGCTCTACTTTCTAGTTTGTAGGGACGAACTAGACTGATTTTCACTTCCCATGAAAATTAAATAATAATAATAATAATAATAATAATAATAATAATAATAATAATAATAATAATAATAATAATAATAATAATAATAATAATATTGCAAGAAATAAACTAACATCTTGAATTTGTAATTTTGATTGAAAATCATGAAAATCAGTTCAATTCAGTCCATGGTAGATAGAATTCAGTCCATGCCTACGTTGCCTCATTAGTTTAGCCTAAAAGACTCTAACAAAAAATAATGTTATTCTTGAGGTTAGGGATACAATTTGTTTATAAAAGAAAAAAAGTTCACGAATTTAGGTTAACAAAACAATAAAAGCTTTAATGAGTAAAAACAAACAAAAATGTTCAGAAAAAAAATTTTAAAAATCGAGTATGATTAAAATTAACACTGAATTTGGAATTTTGTGATAACAGATATGAAGAGTAAGGCACAAGGCCTTACCACCAAATTAATTTAAGTGAATTATATTTCTGTTTTCTTTCTTGACCTCCAGCTTGAATGAATTATTACCAGTAACTTGACATACAGGGTGTCAGAGAAGTCCTTCCCTGATTACAGAAATTGATAACTCAGGCTAGAAATAAGATAGAAATATGAAACTGGTGTTGAATTGTTTACAAACTATAAAAGTTTTTGTCTGTGTTAGGTTTGTTCTGTTTTACCAATTTTTTTTGTTTTAGGTTTGTAGTACGTAAGTAAGAAGCCCAAGAAGCCATGCCAACCAACCAGGAGAAGGCACAGTGTGTCCTGTGGTGCCATGAGACACGATCACCAAGGGTGCTCATGTGGAAGTGTACTGATGTGACGAAAACTTTTATAGTTTGTAAACAATTCAACACCAGTTTCATATTTCTATCTTATTTCTAGCCTGAGTTATCAATTTCTGTAATCAGGGAAGGACTTCTCGGACACCCTGTACATAAACAAACTAGTGAGATCGATATCCATACACAGTCATATCTGAAATTTACGATTGATTATCCTTTCATAATGAGCACAATACAAGGTGGTTAATTTACGGCCTTACATTTGAAAATACCTATTTACGTAACATTGGATAATAAACAAAAGATTAGCGTTGATCAGCTGATACTTTATGATTAATTATATTCCTAAAATTATGAATTTAAGATTTGTATAGTGTGATGAAACCTGAATTTAATTACTTACGATTTAAGTTAAGCGAAATAGAGAAATATATATATAGTGGAATAATCCTGAATAAGTTGGAATACGTTGAAATAAGTCTAAATGAGTTGAAATAAGTCGAAATAAGTTGGACTAAGTCATGACTTTGATTTAGAATTTAGTGAGAAATTTGAGAGAAAAGCAGAATGAGCTAAAGAAAATGAGTGAGCCTAAGCCTGACTTCTAATTGTTCTTAATTATAACTGAGAATTGGAGATAGTTACACTTGATATTAAATTTGATATCAACATAAACAACAAGAATACCTCATACATAATATCAATGTGATTAATATTGTGATTTAACCATGCATAACACATATATACACATACGTTGGCGAATATAGAAAAAAATTATCAAGACACAAATATACATAGATAAATCATAAATATAAACATGCATGCATACACAGAATACAATTTACACTAGAATATTTATAATAAATACAAAGACGTCTTTTGAAAGAAATTTTTAGACAAATGTATCTATTTTTCATGGTTTTTCTTATGTTGCAACAGTAGCATACGCATGTATCCGTAGGTTGTCGTAATTAGTATCGGAAGTCTATGCGCATAGACTTCTGATCGCTCTATTGGTTGGAGGATCAGAATAATTTATTAAATGCGGCTTTACTTAGCCTGCTTCATGGTTATTGCCAATACATACTTTTCACGTCGAATACTTTCATTGAGACATGATACAGACTTTTTACCATATTGATTGAAATGAATTTAATCAGTTACCAACTCCTTTGTAAATGGCTTTACAGACATAGTGTTTCCATACAATTTAAACAATACACTGATTACACTTCAAAAAATTATCAAGCTTTGTTTTTTTATTATCTTACATTAAAAGAGTGCCTGTCAATAACTTAGATGACGCATTTTTACTTCCTACATTTAAATATTCTAATTTGCATACTTCGATTGTTATCTTCTATCAAAAATTGCACAATTCGAGCCACTAAAACTTTACATGTTATTTTGTTTACATTTAGTTTATCTCTTTTTATCCGCAATTCTGCTTCATAAATAACCAAAAAAATTATAGGAATTAATATATATTTAATGAGAATGATGCGGTCACTAATATCACATACTAGATAAATAAAATTGTCAAAGTGTCTCTATAGTTCAATATAGGCTGACTTTAAGGTAAAAAAAATCTAATCTCTGATAGCTAAAGTTCGAATTATAATGTATATTCTCAATGCGATGGAATTATGCTTGGAAGTCTCAACTATTTCCGGACTTTAATTTTTGTACAGAGAACGTCTTGCATTTTTATTTAATGCGGAGAATTTTCCTTTTAATATCAATAAATAATTTAGATGGATCCTACTTTTCGTTGTCACCACTGCCTTGACCACACTCGTTGTTGCCACTGCGCTGACCACACATACACAGAGGTCCTTACGTCTCCTCTTTCCAACCCTGCGCGACGAATGTCTTGGGTCCTGAGTTCTGTCCTCGGACTTCTCCTGGGCCATCCTCCTAAACTGCCAGGGGCGACGCGCTTTGGTCTGTCCATGTCCACCGAAACAAGCACTGTTCCGTTGATCCATGTGTCCAACAACGCACTTTTCAGCACTAAGAATTCCAATTATTACACAACACCATCACTGTATTTTCTTTAGCTCATTCTGCTTTTTTAACACACAAAATTTAAAATAAAAATTCGCTGACGTTGTTTTAAATATATGCATAATTAAATTAAAAGAATTTTTTAAAATTAAATAAAAATGAACATGAGGCAACTTTCACAGCTTTAATATTGATCTACATATAACAGAAACGATAAGACGTTGCAAGAAGCAGTTTTTTTGGGAATTGACTTAACATTCTAAGAATAGGTGTCTCCACTCTTTTAACTCTCGATTCAAACCGAAAGTTAGAAAAAATTCAACCGCTTCCGGTTTCAACGTTGATCATTACAGAGTAAAAATGGTAAAAGCTAGCGAGAAGTACTTTAGTGTAATCTATTAAATGTTCCAAGAATATATTCCATCTACATTCTAACATCTCCATAAAACCAGACGTGGTAGTAATGTATTTCTTTCAATGTGAATTGAGATACTATCACATTATACAAACTAAATTCTTTTTCCGATATTTTGTCTTCTAGATAGAATGCTATTTGTGAAAACTTCAGTATCAAGAGAGCTGTGGAGATTATGATTCAGTGATGCCAACCTGTGGGAAAAATCCCATATCGTGGGAGTTTTTGACCTTATTTTCTCGGAAAGAGATAATAAGCAGCA
Source organism: Thermobia domestica (assembly GCF_964235325.1). Classification (NCBI taxonomy): domain Eukaryota; kingdom Metazoa; phylum Arthropoda; class Insecta; order Zygentoma; family Lepismatidae; genus Thermobia; species Thermobia domestica. The sequence continues at coordinate 51,731,411 of NC_137467.1, forward strand.
TATATGGGATTTTTCGAGAAGATCAAAATTTACGGCTTATTCATTTGGATATTGTAAAAAATGACTCCCAGAGAAATTTAATCTTTTTAATATTATAGCATACCGGTACGTTTAATTGTATAAAATGGGAAATTCGCACCTGAAATGGGATTTTTTTGCCTCTCGATATGGGATTTCATATTGTGTCAGGTTGGCATCACTGCATGAGTTTACTATAAACTTTCAAAAATATGTAAATAATAGCTTAAATTATTTATGTCGCTCAAACAACTGGGGGTCCTAGGTTCCCCGACCATGAGCTGGATCCTCCACTGCAAGGGACAAACGTGTTAGTGGAATAAAATTTATGTTTCATATTTGTTACGTTACTATATTAGAATTGTGACGAAAATTATTACAATACTAAAATTGTATAACACTTCTAACGTTAATAAATAAGTATGACGTGAAGCATCCTTGGAGTGGGCTCTTCCCCATGGAAATGTTAGTGGTACAAATATTTGGAGAGTGTCATACCAATTAATCGGAAAGGGGAGGGGTGTTACGTCATAATTAGAGGTCTGTTGCTGTAGATAACTTATACTATTGTCAAAGGTGGGTCACTAACTTCGAAGGATATCAAGGTGCTGCTATAGTTTGATGTTTATTTACAGAAGGCAGCCGTGGTAACTTCAGGCTAACCAACTTTACACACACCTTGAAAAGTTGTAACTAACAAAGGTGCAAGGTAAGCTAATTGTGTTAACGAAAAATAATATAAATATTTATTTTGTATTTTCGTTATTAAACAAATTTTTGGGAACATCTTAAAAGAGAAGTCACAACTGTATTTGTCGGGTTCCCTGAAGTCCTGCAGCCTCCATGTGTTGCAAGCTCAGTCTTGTACGTCGTGGCACGGAATAAATAATTTATTGTGTATATTCCCGAGGAATTGCCTTCAACTTTGCTTGTATACGAATCCATAAGATGTCAGTCCAGTCAGCTGGAGGACCGTGAGGAAAGAGATGCAGACGAAATTTTTCATGTTCGATAGGCAAAATGTTAGAAGACAATGCAGGCCTGGAAATCAACTGTACTCGGTGCAAAGTGTCGCAGAGCATAGAGCAGCGCAACATCACGTTTATAGCACAAGATATATGTATTTTGCTAGTCGAATCTAATGTATCTTCTAATTTCAGAGGCACCATTGAACCGAAAAGAGGGCATGCTTACTAACTTCAACGGGTTTTGTTTACTAATTTCAATGCAGCTTCCACTCATTAATGTCAATGGGGTTTGTGCTTACTAATGTAAATGGGATTACTGCTTATTAATCTCAATGGGACTCGCTCTTACCAATCTTAATGGGACTTGCACTCACTAACTTCGATGGGACTCGTGCTTATTAATCCAATGAGATTTGTCCTCACTAACGTCAATAGGACTCGTGCTCACTGTTTAAATGATCTTGGATTCATTAATATCAATCGAACTTACAGTGGGACTGGCGTTTTCTAATCTCAATGAGACTTGTACTCACAAATCTCAATGCGACCCGTGCTCAATCATATTAATGTGTGTCTTCCACTCATTAACCTCAATGGGACTTGAACTCACTAATTACAATGTGACTCGTGCTCACTAATGTCAATGGATCTTGCACTAATTAATCTTAATGGATCTTGCAATCACTAATTTCAATGACTTGTACTCATTAACTTTAAAGAGAATTGTGTTTACTAATTTCAATGGGGCTTGTACTAACTAATCTCAATAGGACTCATGCTCACTAATCTTAACGGGGTTTGCACTCACTAATCTTAATGGAGTTTGCACTCACTAACCTCTAGGGGACTCGCACTTACTAATATCAATGGGACTTGCACTTACTAAATTTAATGGGGCCCTCTTTTACTGATCTCAATAGGGCTAATATAGAGTAACGTCAATGCGAATGTGACTCATGCTCACTAATGCCAGTGGGACTTACACTCATTAACTCCAGTGGCGCTTGATCTCACTAATCTCAATGGGACTCATTCTTACTAATCTCAATGGGACTTGTACTCACTAATCTCAATGAATGTTGCACTCATTAATCCATATGTGCACTTACTAATCTCAAAGGGGCTGGTATTCATTAACTTCAATGGAAATCGCATTTACTGATCTCAATGCGACTTTTGATCAATAATGCTAATGAGATTTCTATTCATTAATCTGAATGGGAATTGAACTCACTAATCTTAATGGAACTAGTACTCACTAATCTTGTGAGTATTGTTCTCATTAATCTTAATGGATCTTGAATTCACTAATCGCAATGGAGCTTGTACTCACTAACTTCAATGAGAATCGCGTTTATTAAACTCAATGGGGCTTGAACCTACTGATATCAATGCGACTCGTGCTCAATAATGCAAATGGGGTTTGGATTCATTGATCTTAATGGGATTTGAACTCACTAATCTTCATAAGACTCGTATTCTCACTAATCTGAATAGAATTTGTACTTAGTAATCTCAATGGATCTTCCACTCATTAATCTTAATGGGTCTTGCACTCACTAATCTCAATGGAACTTGTACTTACTAACTTGAATGGGAATCACGTTTAGTGTCTACTAATATAAACTGGGCTTGAACTTCCTCGGGGTTGCCTGTTTGGATATTTCTATTAGGTATCTATTCTCCTCTAGTTTCTGTGTTTGCTACGAAAGCTACATTATTCCTAAACACAACTGTATGAACTATACTCCGTCTTTCTCTTTAGAATATCGAGTCACTCGTCCACAAATCATTTGGTGATACTAAATATTAAATGATTCAATAAGTATCAAAAGTGAAGAATATAATACGTCACAAATATGAAACTATGTTAACATTTATATGAACATGTCCATACAATGTCAATATTACTGCATTGTAGACTCTAGTAGGAACAACGGAAAGGCAAATGCGTATAAATCCCTCTTTTGAATACTTGAAAGATTTCCTTCTACCTCCTCTACCTCTTGCTACAAGGGTGGAAGCCTGCCTTCCAGAAGGATGCCCACGACGCTCTGACTTTTTTTCTTTTCTCTCTTAACAAGGAAAAAGACATCGTTTTCTCAGTTCTCCATCTGTAGCACCTGTCCCCACCTTTTAAAAATGTCCCCTTCTTTGCATGGATGACTTCCCTTGTGAGCAGATTCTGTCTTTCTCAGAGATATTCCTCTCACTCTTTCCATTTCACTTCTCGTCTTCCTTATTTTCGTATTTCTAGATTTTTCCGTCCGTCTTTTCACTACCTTGTTCTCTACTTCTGTGTTCCGTCACAGTCAGTAAGAGCCCGAAGAAGGACTTCTATTATTCTTTAAAAGGAAAAAAAATCTTTTGCTTCTCTTATCTTACTTGTGCTCTCGCTTGTAATGTTTTCTTTCGCAAGCATGCTCTCACTATAGCATCAAATATTTCATCTTCATTAAAAAATAAATATTTCTTGCCTTCAATCAGCTTTGTTAGCCATATTAATGATTATTTTACTAATACAACTAAGACATGTAAGTTTAGAAGCAGTGTTGGCCTAAGTTTAGAAGTACCGGAATGTGTGTCACTATTACAAGGATGTGTGTGTTTGCAGAGCCGTAGCTAGAGATTTCGGCTCCCTCTACACTAACCAAGTTTTTATTCTCTCTTTTTTTTCAAATAAGAGAAACAAGTTTTGTTGTTATGCTACGCTGAATTTTTATCAAGCTGCTTGGACAGCCAACCAAAAGCGATCATTATATGTACGAGCTGTTTTCAAGAGGCTTATTTTGGACTTTTGTTAAACTTGACAAAACTACCTTTGGTAAACATACAGATTAATCTGCAGAACAATTATGGAAATTTGCAGCTTCATACTTTCGATAAGAAATGAAATTTCAATACATTAGAAACTATGTGCTTTTAAAATGTTCAAAATGGGTGACTGACACCATTTCTTTCCAGTAATAATTGTAAACTTTTGTAATTTTATTCTGTATATGACCACACAATATCATTTTAATTTCGATTCTTTCACAGTAAAAAAATATTATGTAAAATGTAAGGGAAGTTAAGAGGAGCTTTCCTTGCGAATTTCTTAATAAATGGAAGTGAAGAGTACATTTAATGTTTGTACTTAAAATCCAAAATATAGTTTGGCTACTACATGTGTTTGAAATTAATAGTAATTACTTAATTTTTTAATGATGAAAATTCCGAATCCAAGGTTACTTATTATTAATTAACATATTAAAATGCATTAACTCACATATACACACGTGTATATATATATATGGAGACTTGGTGAAAATGACATACTCAGGTAAGATGACATAGCGGGGTTTCTGGTGGGTGTTTTGTGTCTGTCAGCAACATAACCAAATGCGGTACTTAGCAACAGTGATAGTGGAGTAATGGTAGTCCAATAGAGGAGGAAGTTACGTTTTGACGGGAAGATTTGTGTTAAGGTAGGTATGTAATTTTTTTTTCTTATTGCTCAGAGAAATAGCATAGCTACTTTAAAGTTACCGAGCCATTGTTAACAATATGTGGGTGTTGAATTATGGTCAGTGAACTATCATTTTATGCCTTTTTCTTGATTTTTTTGCGCTCTTGCAGAATGACGCTAGTTTGTTGCAGTATGCTATTGGGGGAAAATTACACGTTATGGCTTGGTGTAAAATGACATAATATGTCATTTTTCCCTAATTGGAAATTGAAGCTACATATTGTATCTCACTTTCATGTTATAGCCTATTGTCTTAGGCAGCATTCTAAAATCTGTTAATTTTCACTTTCACAATAGATCTGACTTCTTTCAAAATTCAGTATCAGAAAAAGCATTTTTGCTCCACTCTAACACATGGAAAATTAATCTAATATTCAAATTACAAAATATTGCACTATAAATTGGCAATTGTGAACAGACAATGAAAATATGTTCTTTCAAGTAATATTATTATTTTTTAAAAAAACATTTCTGTTTTAATGACCAAATTGACAGTTCTAATAAATATTTTCATTTTGTTTCAGAATGGGTCGTAACTACACACGGGCTACGACACGACCATCCTGGGATAAAGTGGCTATGGATGAAGCAATTCGAGCGGTTCGATCGGGGCAAATGGATTGTTTAAAAGCATTCTAAGTTAACATGAATATTCCAGACATAGAAGGAATTGCTGACGAGAGGAGAGTTTGATCAGACAACTGATTACTAGATTTTATGTCTATGAATGTTTCACTACAAATAGACGTTTCATACCCACCTACAATTTCTGACAGGCCGTCCTATCTATCCGAGAAATCATCCTGTAGTCTTACTCCGATAAATGTACCTAGTACTCCATCAACAGCTGAAGGTGAACGTGATATTGGTCCCTATCCAAGAACTTTCTCCGTTAACGTCTGCATCAGGATTGGTAAACGCAAAACGATTGGTTTGTAATCGAAGAAGCACAATAATTCTAACATGTAGTCCCAAGAAACAGAGAAAGAAAACACAAGAAAAGGAGGCTCTTGAAGGACGTCGATCATCACGAGTGTGGTAAAAGCAAATACTACAAGAGCCCTGAGACAGTGGAACTGTGAGTGATGTAGATGTTGATGACAATGAAAGTAATTGTGCCTGAATTTTTTGTAACGATCTGTACTCCAACTCAAAACTTATGGAGGAGTGGGTTCAATGTGAATTGTGTGGACACTGGGGTCATACGGAATGTGTAGGTGTCACCATGTAAGAAACATTTCAAATGTGATATTTGTCTCATGTTACCTTCTTGAGTGCACTTTTTTTGCTGTGTAAGCCTCTTACCTAAGATAATTTCAATATGTCATTTTAGTCAGTTCAATATGTCAATATGTCAGTTCAATATGTCATTTTAACCTAATTTTTTAGCCTTTCAAAATGTAGCACTAAATTTATTCATTTACTGTCATTAAACCTTAACACTTAGATCCTATTTAATTAACTAGAATTTTATGTTTAAGGTTCTATTATTGCACTGAACAAACTTTCGAGCTCTGGGTTTTTATTAATAAATTTATATTCATTTTAGAAAAAGTATGTCATTTTCACCGAGTCTCCCCTATATATATGTGTGTGTATATTTTTTATGTAGATAGATAATAATATCACATACGCCCAAAAGAATAATACGTACGCACAAAAAAATTGGCAATACAAATAGTTGGTAAAGAAATGATCCCAATAAATTCCTTCAAATTGAAAGCATTTCATATGTCAATGGAATAAAAAGAATCACTAATCACTGGTAAATATCAGTCTTTACGTTCAGACAAAAATCGTTGGGTTAAGTTCTGACCCGTTCAGCTCCTATTCTACGACTGCTTCAAGTTCGAAAATGTTCCCCCTTGTTTAGCTTCACTTTTTAATATTCCTGTACAAGCAGCAACTTAAATGTGTCTCTTCACACCTGACATTTTTCATACCTTCATTCTCACCGTCATGATTAATCCGATTGGGTAGAAAAGCGGAATTAACTAACCAAACTCAACACCGTGAAAACGCCGAATGCGTATCTCAGACGTTGATCGTTTCTGATTTTGGAAACGCTACTGCGTACACTATAAGTCATTACTTGGCGGCATATATATCGTCATTAGGAAATCATATATAATAACTTTTATATTATTTCAGCTTTGTAAAATTCAAGATTGCTAATAAAGCAGTATATAGATCGCTATATTTTAAGAGTATATATACTGCTTTGGTTGGTTGGAGTTTTATTAGCGATAATAACTTTCTTTCATGACTCCTATTGAAACATTTGGATTGCGAGCGAAGTGAGTAAGAAAACTTTTACCAAATTTATTTCTTTGAAACCCATAACAATATTGATTTAATAGGGCGCCAATACTTTTTCGATTCGACGTGTCGTTTATTCATTTCCAACACTTTTTCCTTCTTCTTGCTCGTTCAGCGCCCTCTTGCTACTAGCGCCCAGGACGATCGCCATGCTCGCCCGCTCATGCTACGGCTCTGTGTGCGTGTCACACTTGAGAGAAGACAATCCGCTAGTTAACATTGTATTTGTTTTTAACATATACAGTATATAAATACGTAGAGAACTTGTTTCAGGGGAATATTAATGTAATATTCGATAAAGTAATGATACAGGGGATTTTCGCTTCACCTTTTTTTATTATAAAGATGTTTATACAGTTTGTATATAAGATTACAAATAAGTAAGTCTCTAAAGTTCTTTTCTCTATCAATGGACCTCCTGCCCGTTGAACTTCGGAGGTTTGAGGTTGGCCGGTTAAGAATTATCCTGCCCGTTGCAGCTGGGTCTTAAGAGGGAGAAGGAGTGCGCCACAGCGGCCGGAATATTGGTGTTCAATTTAACATGGGATCTCAACCATTTTTTAGGCAAATCATGGTTTCATTTCGTTCTTTCGCAAAAATGTCTCAATAGCTCACTCAATATGGTGCATCTCATTTTAAAGGTGCAATTTGAACGCTGTGCGTGATATTTTCTTCTTATAAATACAGATAATTATAATCCAAATTCCCATAAGAAAATGATCAAAATTAGAGGGAAAAGTCTTCTGTTTTTTTACAGTAAGGAAAAGAGCTAAAAGCTTCGGACTTTTTTGAGAATGGAGTACTATCTTTGTATTTGTGCGCTACTGTACTATTTTTTCGCTGTTTCCAAAGACATTCATTACACAATCGATGAGAAATTATATCCTTCATTATTGAATCTACAGAAAACAGAAATCAGATTTTTTCGTGTTCACGTACTTGGCCGTCTAACTGCTAGATGGCACTATAGTCATTCCTCATCCCACTTTCCTTCTCAGCGGGAGCCAGTCCTTTTGAAAACCTACTTTGAACTTCTTAACAGGGGCGGGAGGAAGGAAGTCGTTGTGAAGAATGGGAACTTCAAACACGAGGGATGGCAAAATTTATGACCTCTTTAGTTGATGGTTTCTGTTTCAGCAGTACAGTGTATTTGTAGATGGTTTCTATGAGAAGAAGTAATTTGTGTTTGCAGCGATAAAGTCAACCTTTCGACAGAGATTTGTGAAGGAGAAGCCGAACCAAAGTCTTCGTTTATCTATTCCAAGAAAGAAATGAAAACTTCCTGCAGGACTGAGAATATACATACAAGAGAAAAGATAAAATACATTATTATAATCTTATTATAATAATCGAGTAGATTAATCCCCGAAATATTCTTTGTTTACCTGTCAAAAAATCAAGAGTAATATAAAGCTCTTTCATCAGCTTACATCGTACAACATACTAAACACAAACATTATATATATATATATATATATATATATATATATATATATATATATATATATATATATATATATATATATATATACAGTGGCGGATCCAGGATATGATCAAGGGAGGAGCTAAACCATAGTTTGTCCCTTTATCCAGAGTAAACAGGATTGAAGCCCATTTTATCCAGTGTATACCTGAACGTCAATGGGGGGGGGGGGCTATAGCCCCTATAGCCACCCTTGGATCCGCGCCTGTATGTGTATACTGTTTACAGTGCCGGATTTACGTATAAGCTAAACAAGCTATAGCTTAGGGCCCTGCTCTCTTGGGGCCCAAAAATCTAAAGAAAAACTGGATATACATTTCTAAAATATAAGAAAATTAAAAAACAAAATAAAATGTATATATACGTAGCAACAATGCTTCCTGCTGTGTAGCCTACCTTCATGTAATTAATGGGGCTCCTTCGGCTGGTCTGCTTCCTAAATTATCTCTAGTTTGTTCATTTCTGTATGTAGGGTGCCTATGTTCATCTGGACACACAAAGGACCCCATTACCTTAAACAGCTTGGGGCCCCACTAAATCTAAATCCGACTCTGACTATCTATTTATGCATGTTTGCTCCCTCTCTTTTCGAAGCAGTGTTTCTTTGATATTGCTTCCAATTCCGGCAGGTTTTACCAAGGGGGGAAGAGTCCTTACTCATTCCAGGCATTCAAACTAGGGACTGGACTACTTGCTTCCAACATTCTGTCCCCCATGTATCCCGGTCTGAATCAATTGCCTAAAGCCCATAAAACATTCAAATTCAAATGTAGATGTTGTTCATCAGTGTCGACACCGAAATATTTCTCAATCAACGGTAGGGGTGTTTGGTATCCTCAATCTGTCTCCCTCTTATTAGCGGAGAAATACTCTATATTCGGTAGTAATTTTTATTTAAAAAAAGCGCTGTTTAATGTATCGCATAGGAAACTAAATTTTAATATACCCTAGTAGTATAGAAACGCACCATACGGTACCTTACCAAATAAACATCCTATACCAAGGATGCAAACATTAACAATAATAATAGAAAAAAACACACTAATAAACATTTTAAAGACATTCTTTCGTTAATCAAGTCGCACTTAAAAGTAAAAAACAATTTTGGTTATGCATGACTTAAAAAAAATGGGATGCGCTCTAATATAGGCTTACATACAGTTACTTTATAAATTCTTAAAATGACGCGCCCCATTCTTTTTATTTAGGCTTCCATAAATAAAATTATTTTTAACTTTTTAGTGCGAATTGATTAACAAAAGAATGTCTTTAAAAGGTGTTTTATCATTTTTTTTTATTCGTTGGACACATTTTCCAAATCCTAAAGTGATATGCAACCAGGGAAATAAGGGCTGGTTAAAGGCTAGTATTTATTTTAGGATAAAATAGTTGAAAATAAAAACATATTAAAATTTGCTTTTAAAATAAATAGATATATTGCAAAGTATGAAAGTAAAAATGAAATATTGTATTGTCGCCGGACTTACGTCGCTCTGTGACAGTTCTTAGTTCTATGACGTCAGGAAATAAGTTCAATGTATACGAACACTTATTCAATGTTTGAAACAAACACCTGTTACGTCCTTGTACACTCATCTCCAAAATGATTGTCGCATATCAATAACTGTCTTCATGTAAGAATATAATGTAATACTGATTTTGCTGGGTACTTTTAATACTGATACTATGTGTATAATCGGGAAATGTATATATGGTAAATTTCATAGGAAAATATTTATAAATACGAAAATTAGAATGAGTAAATCATAATGTTGCTAAATGGACACGAAAGTTTTATTTTCGTTTTATTGTTCTTATTTACTCCTCTTTTGACATGAAATTTGCAATTTGTATACATGTCTCTGCCGATTGTACACATACTAACATTATAAGAAATACCGGGTGAATTCGTTATCAAATTATATTCCTACAACAACATATTTATAGACATGCGACAATAATTTTGGACATGAGTGTACCTTCCTGAAGAAGGTGACATCTTTTAATTCTATTGTTAATGAAGTGGTCTATTTCCCCAAATAAAAACCAATACCAAGCAGGGCATATGCTCCCTCCTGTCCTTCTAAGCCGGTACCCAAGGCTAAATGTAACATTGCGCCCCTTTCCTGTTGTAATAGGAAAAATTCAGGATGGTCAGCTACTGTTATCGATCCCAGGACCATTCGAATGTGAAGGCGAGACAGAGGGTAAATCTGGTGATCATATTTTGAAAAGAAAATAAAGAAATGGATTCCACTAAAAAAGAGTCACATTGCCAATACATTTCAGATCTTTGTCTGGGTTTTCTGCCTTTCAATTCCAAGTTGTTGTTTTTTTTAAACCACGAAGGCCCAAAATAAATTAGAATATCGACTCTCCCGTTTTTTAAAAAATATTCGTATGGTTCTTCATTTTATATCAGACTCTTCCTGCACTATTCCCGCGTTATTTACCATAGGTAGAATCCTTTGAGAAAGAGACAGGCGACAAGTGCTTCAGTTCTCTATGGTATGTTTGTGACCGTTGTAGATATTTGAGTGGCTGACGGCTGATATCATGTTGGTCCCTCTTACAATATCTCTGTATTTATTTTTTCTTCAGTTCTGTTTCTCTTTTAGCCAAAAGAAAGGAATTTCACTCCTCTGTCCCATTTACATCCGTAACCATCCCCCTCCTGCGCTGTCCAACTTTGACCACATGCAGGGGAAAACGAAGGAAAAGGAGGGGTGCCATTTGCTTTGACGGCATTTCAGCAACAACCCCATCTGTTGCCAAAATAAGGAAACACTTTGCACTGCGATATCTTCGATTTGTCAAGGTCACTTGACTCCCGCTGACTCTTAAGAAACTTCTTACCAGTTGCAGCTCAGAGATATGGTTAGTATTTCATGCCTGTTGCAGCTCGGAGATAGGGGAGAATGTTTCTTTCCCGTTGCAGCTCAGAGGTAAAGGGAGGAATCTCCCGCTCGTTCCAGCTCGAAGCGATGGGTAAGATATGATCAGTTAGCAAGTGATATCTTCCTCCTCAAGGTGTCCATTTATATAGCTAGTCTTTCGATGCAGAGCCTATGGAGGAGTTGAAGGGGTCTACTTCGTATCTCTTCGTGTTCCATCGGTGTGACATCAGTCGGCTGCTTACTGCTACTTATGCCGAACCACTTCCTTTTATTTATTAATACGAAATACTTCGTATATGATTGAATATTGCAATATTATTATTAGCATTTTACGTCATAATAATTAGTTTTTTCCTCAATTTTCTCGAAAACTGTAATTTGTCATCATCTTCTAGACGGGGACATTTTTAAGAACAAATTTTTGGAGCAAACTGCTAGTAAGAAGTTATTATCTTTAATTCCTATATATTCTATGTACATTACTTTTAATCTTCACATATTCTAAACCGTGTTTACTTTACTTAAGATCTCGGTACTCAATTCACTTCTCCCTCGCTTTCTCTTTACGCAAATGCCGAAAATTTACTCTCTTTCGTCTATTATTAATTTAGTTTAAAAAAAACATGAGAGCTCCATCGTGGCTAAGTGGTTAGTGTGTGTGTCTTTGGTAGTGATGTGAGGTGGAAAATTTTCCGCGGAAAATTTTCCATTTCGGAAAATTTTCCGGAAAATTTTCCGCTATATTTTTCCGGAAAATTTTCCGTTCTAAAAAAATGTCAGTAATCAAGTAACAATTCCTCAGCAATCATAAAATTGGTTGAATTCGTGTACAGAAATATAAAAAAAAGTGAAAGATCGTTTAAAGAATCTGAAAGTTTTCATGGCTCAGACAATTTTCAGTACTATGTAAGAACAAGTTAAACCATTTTTCATGAATCGAAATATTTTCTCATATGGAAAAATTGAAGAACTTTTTATGAGTCGGAAAATTTTCATCATTTTGATGCAAAAAGTAAAACAACTTCTTGTGAATCGGAAAGTTTTATTGCTCTGTAGAAACGAGTGAAAGGAATTTTTATAGATCGGAAAATTTTCATCACGATGTAGAAACAAGCGGAAAAAGACTTTTCATAAGCCGGACAATTTTGTATATTATGTATAGTCAGGGGTGCCCATCCCCCCCAAAGCTGATGGCGCACTCCCCCCCAAAACTAATAATCTCTTCCCTCCTCAAAACTCAAGTCCTCTAAAAACAATTGCCCAGTGTAGTAGTAGTTTTTATAGTACTAGTAATTGTTATTTTTGTTGTTTTTATTTTCTGTAGTAGTAGTATAGAATGCTTGTAATAGTAGTAGGGGCAGTAGTAATTATAAAAATGGCATTACTTTTATTACTAGTCTTGGTAGTGTACAATACTAAATATGTTCTATAAGGATATTGAAGGGTATAAAAACTTCTACATACTGTGTATGGCACAGGTATTCTTTTTCTACAATTAGTAGTATTATTTTTCTCTTTACAAAATATTGATATAATTCCCTTGTACATGAAAAGTAAGACGCAAGTTACAAGTTATTGAGTTTGATACCAAAAGAAAATGTTATCCTCGAAATTAGCCTACAAAAAGAAGTGATATCCAACAAAAAACATTCCTGTAAAAGAGCCAAGTACGAGTGGCCTTAAAAAGAATTGAAATCACAAAAATAGGCGCCAAGTTCTGGTGGACAACAGTTACAAACACTCACTGGCTCACTTCAAATTTAGATTTGAAACTTGGCTTTGTCTGTATGGTTACCACTAGCTCACAATTATGTCAAACTACTTTATAATTTTCAACAGACAACATAGGCAAGTTTCAAATCTAAATTTGAAAGTGATTCCTTGAGTGTTTGTAACTATTGTTCACCAGAACTTGGCGCCATCCTTTCATATAGCAACTTGCGCGGTACTTCATTCATAGTTTCTAAGCAGGGGTAGGGGGATCCATTCTCGAGATTTAAAATAAAAAATCGCATCGTGTTCCAATGTTATTCTGACGACAGCGAAATTACTTATTCGGCATTAGAGTAAAATTCTTCCCCAATTTTTTTTTATTCTCCCCAATTTTTTTTCTCGATGGCACAACTTGCGCCATTCATCCCTCCTGTGGGCGGCCCTTCTCTCTTAAAACGAACCAACCTTTCCTTTCATACGGCTACTTGCGCGGTACTTCATTCATCGAGTATCGAAGCAGGGGGTATGGAGGTTCACCCCGGAAAATTTTTGAAAATTAGCTTCTCAAAATCGTGTTTTAATGCTATTCCGACAGTAAAATTGCTAGTTCGAAAGTAGAGTAAAATCCCCCCCAAAATTTTTCTCAATGGCGCAGCTTGCGCCATACATCCCCCCTGTGGGCGGCCCTGTGTATAGTGATGATAGGTGGAAAATTTTCCACTATATTTAACTGCACATTCAGCTACAAAATTAAATTTCTGTAGAGGACAATTAATCAGCAACAAATTATAATTTTCCAATTAGGTTTCGGGAACCGGAAAATTTTCTAATATTTCAAGTTGGGAAATAAACTTTTACACAGTGTTTCTCTCTCTCTCTTCATCTGCGAGCTCCTTCGTTGCTAAGCAGTTAGCATACGCGCCTTTGGCATGGAAGACCTGGCTTCGATTTCCAGCGGGAGCTCATGTAGTTCGGATTTCACGTTAATCAGTTGGTCCCGTCTTATATAGTCTCGCTGCTGAAAGGGACTTTAAACTCAAAATGAACTCAATTCAACTCTTCTGTGTGTGTGTGTATGCAAAGTGCAGAGAACATGAGTTCGTAGAGTAGAAATATCCAATTCTATTATTTAAAATTTCAATTTATTAAAAGTCATGAATGTTTTCCGATTCATAAAAACATACTCCACTTATTCCTACATCGTTGTTTAGCCGTATAATTTATTGGTAATAAGTATTGTCTTACATAGTTTCATTAAGTGAAAATCTAACCAATTATTTCAAGAATGTTTGAAAAACTTCAATGCGTTCTTCCCTCAGAATCCACCTTTGATCTTACAATATTAGATTTCGTCAGTTTAATACGGATAAGTCGGTTTTCTCATAGCTTTACTACTTTCATAGATTTACATTCTGCAACATTTATAAATAAGTAGATATAATAAAGAAAGAGAGAGAAACACTATGTAAATTTTTACTTCACAACTTGAAATATTAGAAAATTTTCTGGTTCCCGAAATCTAATTGGAAAATTATAATTTGTTGCTGTCTAATTTTCCTCTACAGGAATCGAATTTTATAGCTGAATGTGCAGTTAAATATAGTGGACAATTTTCCACCTAACATCATTATACATAATATCCAAAACTGTCCGGATTATGAAAAGTGTTTTCACTTGTTTCTACAACGTGATGAAAATTTTCCGATTCATGAAAATTCCTTACATTTGTTTCTACAGAGCAATAAAACTTTCCGATTCACAAAAAGTTGTTTTACTTTTTGCTTCAAAATTATGAAAATTTTCCGACTCATAAAAAGTTCTTCAATTTTTCCATACAAGACACAAAATGTTTCGATTTATGAAACATTGTTTCACTTGTTCCTACATAATACTGAAAATTGTGTGAGGCATGAAAATTTCAGATTCTTTAAACGATCTTTCCCTTTTTAACATTTCTATACATAAATTCAATCAATTGTATGAATACTGAGGAATTGTTACTTGATCACTGATATTTAAGAACGGAAAATTTTCCGGAAAAATATGGAAGAAAATTTTTCATATCACATCGCGACTGAACAACGATGCAGGAATAAGTGGAGTATGTTGTTATGTATTGGAAAAATTTCCGTTTCAACATTTTCCGGAAAATTTTCATCACTGTACAGGACAGACATTTCTTCGGTTCACTTGTTCCTACATAGTACTGAAAATTGTCTGAGCCATGAAAATTTTCAGATTCTTTAAACGATCTTTCACTTTTTAACATTTCTATACATGATTTCAATCAATTTTATGAATACTGAGGAACTGCTACTTGATCACTGACATTTGTTAAGAACGGAAAATTTTCCGGAACAATATAGAAGAAAATTTTTCATCTCACATCACGGCTAAACAACGATGAAGAAATAAGTGATGTTTTATGAATCGGAAAATTTTCCGTTTCAAAATTTTCCGGGAAATTTTCATCAGTGTACAGGACAGACAATTCTTCGATTCATGAAAAATTGTTTCACTTGTTCCTACATAGTACTGAAAATTGTCTGAGCCATGAAAATTTTCAGATTCTTTAAACAATCTTTCACTTTTTTACATTTCTATACATGAATTTAATCAATTTATGAATACTGAGGAATTGTTACTTGATCACTGATATACGTTAAGAACGGAAAATTTACCGAAAAAGTATAGAAGAAAATTTTCCACCTCACATCACGGCTATACAACGATGTAGGAATAAGTGGAGTATGTTTTTATGAATCGGAAAATTTTCCCGGAAAATTTTCTGGAAAATTTTCCGGAAAATTTTCCGTTTCAAAATTTTCCGGAAAATTTTCATCACTGGTCTTTGGTGTGGGAGACTCGGGTCCGATTCGTAGCAACAGCTCATGTGATTCGGATCACACTTAAGCAGTAGCGGATCTAGGCCAGGGCCGGGGGCCTAGGACACCCAGTTTTTTCAGTGACAAAATAATTTTAACTATTATTTATATATTTTTGAAAGTTTACATATACTTATCATAGTCTGGGTACAGGCTGCGCCCCCAGTTTCTATCTTCTAGATCCGCCACTGCACTTAAACTGTAGGCCCACGTCTCAAATAGCTTCACCGCTGAAAGGGGCTCTAAAACCAACATCAAATCAAATCAATTTATAAGAAAATGGGCATTAACAGTGACTAACTATACAAAAATTTTGGGAAATTTAACGAAAGTAGCGAGTTTCAGAAGAAATCCTGGCGTCCCTCACACTAGCATCTTTATACAGTATATTAAATTACTAGATTGTCTTAAAAATAATAATGTTGTATTTACATTTATACCTGGAATGTAATTTCAGATTTTACTTGGCAGGGGATTTTACTTACCACAGAATACGAGCTCTTGCTTTGGAATCCGAACTTGTCTTGTCTTATGACTATTATCAGTCGAATAGGTAGGTGCACCAGCTCACTAGTCATATGTGCTACAAATGCTAAATGGTCAAATGTGTACCTCAAACAGAGGATTTATGATTCTAAATCAAAATGGAATAAAATACAGGACACAATCGGGAAGAAATGACACAAGTCAGGAAAATAGTCAAAGTCAGGGAAAGGTCAAAATCGGGAAAGAAGTTCAGACAGGGAAAGAGAGCGAAAGCCAAGATGAACAGGGCAAAAAGTAAGGGTAAGTGGGAAGTATAAAATGAAAAAAGAAAGCGCATAAAAAAGAAGGGAATGTATGTACGTGTAAATGTAACAGAAAGTGTAAGTGTAGTGTAGGTGTAGAGTAAGGCCCACTTAACCCTCTTCCTCACGGAGCACCACCAGACACGAGACACCCACTATAACAGCCACTGCCGAACTCCGAATCCGAACTTCCAGCACACACTTTGTGTCAGTGATGCTAGGTCCTCAATTTAAAAAAAAATCTCTCAGGTATGCTCAAAATTTCCCTTTTTAAGATAAAGTTTCCCTCATTTTCGTTCACTATGTATGTCATTGTTTAAAAAGACCATTATTGCGTATCTATGGATTATTATTATACTGTGCTCATAACTCCATAACATACATTTGTGCATTTGATCTTCTGTTATTATCTCAATGTTATTTTGTATAATGACAACCCCAAGCCAAGTCGCGGAAAGTTAAAAATTAAAAAAAAAAAAAGTTTTTTACTTTATGAGTTAGATTATGAAAAGAATGCCAGTTTCTTTCGTCATATTGCCGCAGTACGTAGTAACATAACATTTGTCGAGAAGCTAAATTTCTCTGCATTTTAACTCATATTCGTAAAATCTCCCTTTTTCCCTCCTTAAAAGACTTATTTACTAAATCTCCCTACGCCGCACAGTGGGACAGAACCGTGCATACCGTCTCAAAAATAGGTTTTGGGAAAGTTCGATATTGAATATTTTGGTAATGCACATATCTAACTGAATGTCTAATACATATTATAGAGAATGTAAAATAGATTATGGCACACTTTTTGCTAACAAAACTGGACTTGCAAGTTGAAGCTCAAAATAATGTCGATTATGTAGAACAGAATTCCACCAGTTTACATGGCCATATTTTCATTATGTCAATGCAAATCGGTAAGTGTGATATATGGTTAGAATGGTTATTAAGTACTTGATGTAAAAAGTATTTAAGTGGACAATTATGTAAAAACTGGAGAGGTACACAATTATGTTGAATAGTATCCAATATCCTATGCATATTAGAAACTTTAAATAGACTTTTGACAGTTAGCGATGTCTGCCTATGTCATAATGTTGATAGCATCACATAAAGCAGCTCACATAAAAGTCATGGCAAAAAAATTTTTTTGCCCGAATCTGCCCCCCCCTTAAAATGAGAACAAAAATGCCTGATGGGGGGAAAGTGAAAAATGTATCAAAATTTATTTTAAGATTTGATTCATGAGATTTTATGAAAATACATAATTTTTGACATTTTATTGTTAAATAATATTGTCTATTAGTAACGAACCTAAAGTTTAGGTAACGTGGAAATACTGGTTAATGTATTACTTTTATTTCTTACAGGCTTCACCATCCTCGATAAAATCAATATTTGCGAAGTATCTAAACAACAAAATGAGTGATTTTGTTATGCCTCGACGAGTATTATGCGCATTCTTTATTGACCATGGGACAAAATCAAAAGATATTCAAAAATACTTAGAAGATCATCACCATTTGACGTCTGCAAAAAGTGAATTAGTTGTGAAACGTATTCAAAAATCACTTATATCAACTTTTAACGATCGCTGGACCAAATCAAACCGAACCAAAGAACGTTTCTTTAAAAAAAAATTCAACGTGGTTGGACGGTGAATTTAACGTACAATTCGAGGAAGTACCAATGGATATCACACCTACTACATCTGGAGAACGTGGACGACCACCAAAGTGTTATGAAGATCTATCAGAGAAATCTAAAAAAAGGAAGAATATGCAGTTAATACAAGAATATGGACTCGAGTATATACATAACGCATACGTTCAAGGATTGCGGTCTGAAGGAGAATTCGACGAAGCTTCTGTTGTTGCAATGATGCGGAATTGTGATAGAAATAAAAAAAAAAGATCATAAAGGAAAAATTGTTGCATGAAACTCACAATGCAACATATTTGACGGCGGACGAAGCTTTAAGTCTTTCTGCTGATTTAGATCTTTCAAAATCACAATACGGATTACTTCGAGCAAGTCTGATTAACAAAAACCTCGATATATTGCCATCATATAATATATTGACAAACGCAAAAAGAAAATGTGTTATCCTCCATCCACTAGCATTGAAATAACCGATACAGGCGCTAAAGTAAATCTACAAGATTTGCTGGATCACACGAGTGCCCGTATCTTAAACATTGAAAATGTTTACAACCCAACAAGAAGAAATCTTAAATTGTTTACCAAATGGGGATGTGATGGTTCATCGGGACAAAGCGAATATAAACAAGTTTTAACAGATGAAAGCGACTTAGTCTCAGATGCAAACTTATTTGTAGCGTCTTTGGTACCAATAAAGCTGACTGATACTGAAACAAACGAGGTTCTTTGGCAAAATCCGGCTTGCTCTTCTATTCGATATTGCCGACCAATTCTGATGGAATTTGTAAAAGAAACGCCCGAGAAAACCCGTTCGGTGGTTGGTGATATTCGTGGTCAAATTAATAATTTGGAAACGTCTAAGATACACAAGGAGGACCAGGTAATTGAAATAAGTCACGAGCTGTTCTTAACTATGGTGGATGGGAAAGTTACACAAGTTCTAACTGACACAAGTTCTGGAGCTGTGTGTACGGTGTGTAGGGCTAAACCAAGCGAGATGAATAATTTGGAGAAGACTGAATCAAAGCCAGATCATATGAATGCTTACGAGTACGGTTTGTCTACGTTGCATGCGCGGATTAGGTGCATGGAGTTAATTTTACATATTTCATATAATCTTTCGTTTCAAAAATGGGTTGCGAGAACTCCAGAAGATAAAACAAGTAAAGCAGAGAAGAAGAAACTTGTACAAAGCCTCTTTCGAAGTCGAATGGGCTTGCACGTTGATAAACCCCGGCAAGGAGGTGGAAACAGCAATGACGGCAATACAGCTCGACGTTTTTTTGAGAACTACTATTGTTCTTCAGAAATTACAGGAGTTGATGCGGATCTTATTAAAAGGTTTTATGTTATTCTTCAGACTTTGGCATCCGGTATTGCTGTGAATCCAGAAAAATTTGGTGAATATACTCGCGCTACTGCACAATTGTACGTAACGAAATATATGTGGTATAACATGCCTTCTTCAGTACATAAGATCTTAATACATGGGGAAAGTATAATTAGACATTTTGCAGTTCTGCCTATTGGTAATCTATCTGAGGATGCCCAAGAATCGCATAATAAAGATTACAAAAATATCAGATTATATCACGCTAGAAAGTGCACTAGGTCCGCAACGAATGAAGACGTATTTCATGGTCTTCTATTTACATCAGATCCATACATATCCAGTCTCAGAACACCATCACTCAATGTTTCCAAGAAACTGTTAGATGAAGCCAAGAACCTCTTAGATATTTAAGTTGAAGTATGTACATACATTTATTTTTGTCTCTTTTATGTCGTGGATTAATAGATGTTTGTTATTTATTATAGTTTATTGTCATATGTTATATTAACAACAATACGAAATAATAGTGTCATATCATAAAACTATATAATTCTCATTCAATACATTAAGTAAACTATGTTCTTGTATTCAAAAAATGTCATTTTTATTTTTGTATTATTTCTTTTATATATTATAAATAACAAAGTAACAACGAATAAACCATTATTTGATTACAAAATACGAAATAATAGTGTAATATCATAAAACTGTATACTTATCATTCAATACATTAAGTAAACTATGTTCTTGTACGAAAAAGTTTCATTTTTATTTTTGTATTGTTTTTTATATATTATAAATAACAAAGCAACAACGAATAAACCATTATTTGATTACAAAATACGAAATAATAGTGTAATATCATAAAACTGTATACTTATCATTCAATACATTAAGTAAACTATGTTCTTGTACTCAAAAAAAGTGTCATTTTTATTTTTGCATTATTTGTTTTATATATTATAAATAACAAAGTAACAACGAATAAACCATTATTTGCAAGTATATACATTAGAGATACTACATACCAAATTGCAGCTATTTACTTCAATCAACAATAACGTTACAGATTTTTGAGACGGTACGCACGGTTTTGTCCCACTGTGCGCCGGGGGAAATTTCCCTCAAACTACCATCACTGCTTTGTGCATGTTTCTCCTTCCTTTGACGTTTAGATCATCGATAGATGGAGACAAAGCATCTCCTATGGTTTTTGCTGCTAATTTTGTAACTTTATACCAGTTTTATATCATTTTCTTTTTTCCAAATATAATAACAATTATATTCAAGTGACTATTATTATATTATTTTTGAGATTTTTTAAAATTTGGCGCCATTTGTTTAATATACTAGCAGAAAATACATTTCGCACGACTACATTTAGATGTATTTTTAATATGTTGGTTGGAAGAGTAAAGCATAAATTATCTTGTGGAAATTAGACTATCTGGATCATTTTTATAAATTAGCAACATTGGGAGCCTCACAGACAGTAATGCCAACCTGTGGGAAAAATCCCATATCGTGGGAGTTTTTGATCTCATTTTCTCGGAAAGAGATAATAAGCAGCATATATGGCCTTTTTCAAGATCAAAATATACGGCTTATTCATTTATTGTTAAAAGTGACTAGCACAGAGAAATTTGGTTTTTAATATTATAGCATACTTTTAATTAGTAGCTATAAGGTTGGAAATTCACATGTAAAATGGGATTTTTTGCCTCTCGACATGGGATTTCATATTGTTTCAGGTTGGCATCACTGCTCACTGAGTATGTGAAATTACGACGCACTGTTCATATTTGCATGCTACGAAATTCCGTTTTTTTTTGGGGGGGGTAGTAGTAGTAGTTTTAAAGCTGCGTTCGACATGGCTACAAACACTTGATTTTTATTAAAGTATTAATATTATTTGTTAACATTTTACCTTTTACTGCTAAAATCATTCGAATTCGTGCAACCTACGAACGGATTAATCAAGTTTCTATTACTTTAAAGGAAAAAAACTTGTCTCGGATCTCGAACAGGATTCTGGATTGGATTAAATTTCTAATCTATGGTGTCACTGTATTGTTAACTATTTTCAATATATTCGTCCTACATTTAATTTTTTTTTCTTAAAAGTAATCAAGCATAAGAATAGCATATACATATGTATTCTACTAGATCGATGAAACGAATCAAATCTTGGGGGTTGTGATAGTTCAGAAGTAGAGCGGTTACTTTTCCCGCAGGAATTCTTGATTTGATTCCCGCTCTAGCCAAATGGGCTTTATAGTACACAAACACTGTGCGCGTGAGTTTTCATTGAATTTTCCCATTTTCTCCTTTTTTCATCATTCTATCATCACCGTCTTCTATAGCCATGGGGCGTAATCATGTCATGTTAAACTTTAAAAAAGAACACAACATTTTCTCTTGACCAAACTTGGCAAACTGACACATATTTACAAGCTTAGAATTGCATATGAAACATGGCGTACAGACATTTGGATCCCTAGTTACAAGCCTTTAGGCTCGGCGTTTGAGCTTAATTAAGTTTCCGCAAAAAACATTCTGTAATTACTATTTAGAACAAAAATACTTTGATTCCCGGCGGGAGCTCATTTGGTTCGGATCCCGCGGTAATCAGTAGGTCCTGTCTCATGTAGCCACGCTGCTGAAAGGGATGCTAAACTCAAACTCAACTCAAAAATACTTTGGACAACTATGTTTTGAAACGTCAATTTGAGATATAAGAAACTAAATAACGAAATTTTAGATTAAATATTTAGTAAAAGCAATGTACACTTATAAATAACAACAAGAGAAAGTTGCTTAAGAAAGTTAATAAGCATAGATATTTTTACCATAGAGAAAGTTACCAGTTTTACTACAAGGAATACAGTCAGTAAACCAAGTTCAAAATGTTTGGGTTTGCAAAGCTGTGGAAGACAGTCACTGTTGCCAAGCTGAGCCTGTCTCTGGCGAAGGTCGGCCTCCGAATATAGCGATTTTGTTCCTTAGACGATAGACTACTTGCCCTCCAAATATCATTTAGATCTAGCCTGTAGCTACGGAGAAATAATGTATCGCACACGCACTTGAATTGATACGTATAAGATCGACGTATGGCAAGATAGCCCCCCGACTTTAGAAAGTTGAAACAATGACTAGGTCATTCGTTTGTACTACGTGATAGCCCCTCCAAATGTCATCCTCTCTTTCTCGAAAACTATCACGGTACAAACAAAACCTTTTTCGGTACAAACGGTACAAACGATTTACTTTCGAATGGTGTATTTAAATTTTTTGTGCTCTGATAGGGGGGGCTGTCTTGGCGCCAAGATAGCCCCCCCCCACAAATGTCATCCCCTTTATCTCGAAAACTATCAGGGTACAAACAAAACTTTTTTCGGTACAAACTTTACAAGCAATTTGCTTTCGAATGGTATATTTCAATTTTTTGTGCTCTGATACGGAGGGCTATCTTGGCGCCCAAGATAGCCCCCCCCCCAGTCGACCTTTCAAGTAACCCTTTAAGGAAAATTTTACAAACTAAAATATTTTTGGTACAAACGGTACAAACGTAATACAAACGAATGACCTAGTCATTGTTTCAATTTTCTAAAGTCGGGAAGGGAGGGGGAGCTATCTTGCCAGACGTTAAGGTCGCGTATGCTTGCTCCTAGAGCTAACATAAGAAGTACGCATACTGTTTAGCTCAGTGGCTCAAGTTTTATTTACACGCAAGAAAGTGTAAGATCTCTGATTTATATATGTTGCTGGGGATGAAAATAGGATTAAATGTTATAAGTTGGCGACAAATTTAACAGATACAGAGACTGTTACTAATGTTTATTGTTAGTTATTTGGATGTGCTGTAGTGAAAAATGGCTGAGGCTAGTGACTAAATAAAGGTTCTTTATATTCGATACATTGTTCCAATACTACTTAACGTGGTAGATATTCAGTTCTTGACTTGTGTTAAATATGTATCATGGCGAAGAAAGCCTTTAGGGACAAGAAAAGTGTTTTTGTGGAACCTTGAATAAAGAGTTGAGAAAAAGATTCACACAGTAAAATACTACGTGTGGAGTATTGTATTATATGATGTGAAACCATGGACATTACGCAAAAATGATGGAAAAACGACTGGAAGCTTTTGAAATGTGAGTGTGTAGAAGAATGCAGAGAATTAATTGGTTCGAGCGGAAAGCGAATGAGAGGATATTAGAAATGGTGGAGGAGAAAAGAACAATTTTGGATATTATTGAGAAGAAAAAGAGAAACTGGTTGGGATATTGGTTAAGAAGGAACTATAACATAATGGACGTGCTAGATTGGGTGAAAGTGGCTACAATTGATGGACGATATAAAAACAGAAAAATACAACGTGAAGAAGAGGTTAGCGAAAGACTATGAAGCATGGACGCTTCTCAGTTGCAGAAAATGACTTGCCAATAATGGCAGAGAATCTATAATGAAATTGTCAAGTGCGGTGGACGATTATTTGTTTTGTATGTTCCTGTATCATTTGACGGTCCTTGAGTGCTAGGTGAATATTGATCCTGTATCGTCAAGTGTGATGGATGGTACTTTTCTAGTGTGTCAATAAAGAAAACATGGAGGATAAGTCTATTGGTTCTAAGCTGTTATTGCTATGGTTTAAGCGTTAGTATTTCGGTAACCCAAAGCATCTAATTCTAGTAAATGTGTAGAACAGTAAAGTCCGGGTAGGAAAATTTTTGTCCACGAGCTTTCACGTCGAAAATGGCCTGAAACAAGGAGATGCGTTGTCGTCATTATTATTTAACTTTCTTCTGGAACACGCTATAAGGAAAATCAAAGATAGCAACCAGGGGCTAGAGTTGAACGGTATTAACCAGGTTATGACATATGCTGATGATGTAAATTTAATAGGGGATGATAGGAGAACAATAGAAAGAAATGCAGAGATCTTATTAAGCGCTTGCAGGGACATGGGTTTATAAGTAAATGCAGAGAAAACTAAATACATGGAAGTGCGTCGGGACCGGAATACAGCAAATTATGGATGCGTTAAAATATTAAATAATACTTTTGATAAAGTGGATAGTTTCAAATATCTAGGATCAATATTAACAGAGGAAAGTCATATTCATGGTGAAATTAAATGTCGACTAAAAGCAGGGAATTCGTGTTACTATCCGGTTCAAAATCTCTTGTCGTCGCGAATTCTCTCGAGGAATTTGAAGCTTAAAATATACAAAACGATAATCATGCCTGTTGTTCTGTATGGTTGTGAAACATGGTCGGTTACTCTCAGGGAAGAACATAAACTGAAAGTATTTGAGAACAAGATCCTGAGACGAATGCTCGGACCCAAGAGAAACATGAATGGGGGAATGGCGGAAACTACATAACAAGGAACTACATAATTTATATGGTTCACCCAACATTGTTAGGGTCGTCAAGTATAGGAGGCTTAGGTGGGGATGTCATGTAACTAGAATAGAAGAAAGTAGAAACGCTTTCAAAGTCTTGACTGGTAAACCAATCGGAAAACGACCATTAGAAAGACCTAGGCGCAGATGTGAGGACATTATTAAGATGGATCTCGCAGAGATTGGAATACAAAGTAGAAACTGGATGCAGTTAGCATCCAGTTAGATAGAAGTCAGTGGAGAGCTTTTGTGAACGCGGCATTGAACCTCCGGGTTCCATAGGCCATAGGGTTAGTTAGTTAGTGTAGAACAGTATATTATATGACATAGGTTTCTTTGCTCCTTTCCCTTTATACTAGTTTTGGGAAGCTGATAGGAATCATTTCAATTTTTGAATGGATCATCAGTTATAACTATTAATGACATAATATAGTATTTTCTTAGCTTAGTTATTTTCAGATTTCCAAATTATGTTATACATAATTCGAACTCGAACTTTATCCTTAAATTCAAATCAGAACAGGTTTTAACACTAATCATCATAGCGGAGAATACTAATAGATGGCAGAAAGCAGTTTTATATGAATTCAGTATCTGACTCTGTTTCCCTATTGTATCCGCAAGTGGCACAACTCTATTATACTTTCGGATCTCATATTGAATTCTTACTAAAAGTAGAAGTAGTGACAGTATTACATCTTTTAGTTTCAATACAAATTCTTCTTATTCTTCTTTATCTCCTTTTTTCCATGTTTATATCGGGTCAGCGTTCCCGTCTTTAATTCTTTTCCCCCAGTCTCCTCTACTCTGCGCATCCTTTATTCCCATCTCCTCCCCCTCAGACCATTTTGTATCTTATCTTTCTCCCCTCTTCTTTTTTCCTGTTACCTCCAGCTTTCCGATTAAATTTCCCATATAGTTATCGTTTCTCCATTCTACATGTTCCAGCCATTCCAGCCTCTTTAATAAGGTTTCAATATACCTAAGTAGTATAATAAATATAAGAAATAGCGAGAAATCAGTTTTGATATGGATTCAGCAATCGAAGAAAAAGCTATTTTCTTGAATTGACTTTATGCTTAATTGCATGCTTATGCTTGACTTTATGCTTTATGCTCTTGACTTTATGCTTAAATGCAACCAGAACTTGCATCTACTACTTTCTGTTTCAGAATTGAATCCTATTCTTTGGAAGTCTACCGTGTTCTCGCAACGTGAAAAAACTCGTTTCAGAATTGAGTTCCCAAAGTTTGGAAGTTTACCAAATTCTCACAGCGTGACACAAAACTCGTTTCAGAATTGAATTCCAATAGATAGGAAGTTTACCGGACTCTGAGAATGTGACACAAAACTCGTTTCAGAATTGAATTCTCATAATTGGGATGTCAATCGTACTTTCACAATGTGACACAAATTTGTTTCAGAATTGAATTCCAATAGTTTGGAAGTCTGCCACACTCTCACAGCGTGACACAAAACTTATTTTAGAATTTAATTCCGATAGTTTTTAAGTCTACTGTGCTCTCACAATGAGACACGCAACTCATTTTAGAATTAATATCTCATAGTTTGGAAGTCTACCATACTCTCACAACGTGACACAAAACTCGTTTCAGAATTAAATTTCTATAGTCTGGAAGTCTACCATACTGTCACTACGTGGCACAAAACTCGTTTCAGAATTGAATTTCTATAGTCTGGAAGTCTACCATACTGTCACTACGTGGCACAAAACTCACTTCAGAATTGAATTCCCATATTTTGGAAATGTGCAGTATCTCACAACGTGACACAAAACTCGCTTCAGAATTGAAAAATGAAAATGAAATCTTTAAGTTTTACGTCCCACGTTATGCCGGTTAGGCTAAAGAAGACGGTGATGATCAGTAATGAATGAAATGGTGAAATAAAGAAAGTGGGAGGAAACGGGAAAACCCCGAGAGAACCCACGCACATGGAGTTTGACCACCACATAGCTCACTTGGCGGGGGCTGGGATCGAACCCGGGACCCCAAGCACCAGAAGTGAACGCTCTACCACAGAGCCAGCGTGGCCCCACGTTTCAAAATTGAGTTCCCAAAGTTTGGAAGTCTACCAAACTCTGACAGCGTGACACAAAACTCGTTTCAGAATTGAATTCCAATAGATTGGAAGTTTACCGGACTCTGACAATGTGACACAAAACTCGTTTCGGAATTGAATTCTCATAATTGGGATGTCTACCGTACTTTCACAATGTGACACAAGTTGGTTTCAGAATTGAATTCCAATAGTTTGAAAGTCTACAGTACTCTCACAATGTGACACAAAGTTCGTTTTAGACTTGAATTCCCATAGTTTGAAAATCTACCATACTCTCACAGCGTGACACAAAACTTATTTTAGAATTGAATTCCGATGGCTTTTAAGTCTACTGTGCTCTCACAATGAAACACTAACTCATTTTAGAATTAATATCTCATAGTTTGGAAGTCTGCCATACTCTCACAACGTGACACAAAACTCGTTTCAGAATTAAATTTCTATAGTCTGGAAGTCTACCATACTCTCACAATGTGGCATAAAACTCGTTTCAGAATTAAATTCCCGTAGTTTGGAAGTCTACCATACTGTCACTACGTGACACAAAACTCATTTCAGAATTGAATTCCCATATTTTGGAAATGTGCAGTATCTCACAACGTGACACAAAACTCGTTTCAGAATTGAATTTCCATAGTTTGGAAGTCAATCGTAGTTTCAGAATGTGACACAAAATTGGCATGCTTTAAAATTATTTCAGACATGAAAATACATATTTGTGTTTGTTGAACTAGAAAAAAGTAAAGAGAAATAACAATTAAATAACACTATTAAACGAAAACAATGAGACATTGATCTCACATGACAACATATCTTTCAAGAAGAAACTATGGTGAAAGATACATAAAGAGAGAATAAAACACACACAAAAGTAGAGAGGAGAGAAAACGTTAAGATCACACGTAAAGATGCAGAAAGAGAAGAATGAAAAGCGAGCAAGTACGCTAGGAGAGAGAAGAAACTTTTCGGGAAGCAAAAATTTAAAATTAATTTGATTACTGATGTTGGGCCAAGCGTATAGTCTTTCTCTCTCTTTTTTCTCTTTCTGTTTCTCTCCCAGACATACACATACACATGAACATAAAGAGAGAAAGAGAGAGAGAGAGAGAGACAGACTCACAGATGTAAGAAGACAACTGTGCACCCGACTATGCACAAATTTCATTCTGGAAAAGTTTTTGATATAATGAACCTCTTTCTCTCCTTCCTCGTAGCAGAGGACGAAAAATTAGAAAATAAAGGGAAAAGTTAGGGAAATAAAAATAAAGAACGTCAAATAAGTAAGATAAATATTGCACAAAGATTATATATATATATATAATGGAAAAGAAGCAAAAGATCGTTTAAGAGGACAATTTTAAAAAGATATATGCTCCTGCATTTACACACAAATCAGACAGAAGCATACGTTTTAAAAATATAATGAATATAAATATAAGGACGGCTAACGAAAATAAATGAATATAAGTATTTATTGCATTTCATGAACTTTTTTTTTATTTTTTTCTTGTTCAGAATGAAGTACTTGTCTTCAACTCTTCCGTTCCAAGTGATTCAAATTACTGTCACAAAATACCTTAAAGAGAGCATGGTGGCTCAGTGGTAGAGAGTTTATTTCTGGTGCATGGGGTCCTTGGTTTGAACCCTGGCCAAGTACGTTTGTGGTGGACAATATCGTGTCTATGGATTTTCTAGGGGACCCCCGTTTTCTTCCACATTCTCATTCCGTCAAGTTTTCCATCATCATGCATCTATCTCAATCATCCGTCTCCCTTAGCCCAAAAGGCATAAGCGTGGGACGTTACACCGAAAGATTTTATTTCATTCCATTTTACAAATACCTTTTAAAAAATTAGAACAAGCAGTGAGTGGCCCCGAGTAGCTTAGTTGCTAACGATCTCGCCTTTGGTGCGAGCGGTCCCTGGTTCGATTCCCGCTGGGGGCACTCGGTCGAAAAAGTGTTATAAGTAGAAACCGGATGTTTAGGCACTAAAAACCTAGAAAATAGCCAGGCAAATAGGCACTAAAATGTAGCTCGAAATAATGAAGATAAATACTTAATACCATTAAAAAATAGATTCAAGTCATAAATAATGCTCAAAGAATATAGAAACATACTTCTTTGCCGTCAATATCTTCTTTGTTGTATATATAAAAACGAAGCTTGTTATGCAATCCATATATACTGGGTGAACCTGGAAGATGTGCACATACTTCAGGAGGTGATTCGTGACATCAAAAGAATACAAAAAGTCATGTTGCATGTTGTGGAATTCCGCGTCGTATACGAGTGACAGGGGGGCCAACTTGGAATCGAAAATCGAACCCTGACAATTGGAGCGAGACATAAAATTGTGCACATACTTTGGGAGGTGATTCGTGACATTCAAGAGGACTTTTTGTCTTCTTTTCATGTCACGAATCACCTCCCAACGTATGTGCACATCTAACTGTTACGTTCCAATTGTCAGGATTCGATTTTCAATTCCAAGTTGGCACCCCTGTCACTCGTACACGACACGGAATTCGACAAACTACAAGAGAACTTTTTGTCTTCTTTTGATATCATTAATCACCTCGGAAGTATGTGAACATCTTTGAAGTTCACCCTGTGTATATATTGTAACGTACCACGTGCTTGTGCTTACGAACACCTAATATCTATATGTATATATGTATGTATTATTTATGTTATATAAATAATATATTTTCTCAATGAAGGCGTATTTTGAAGGAAATGCATAGAATTGGGAACATTAGGCACTAAAGTAATTATCTAGGCAGTAACGGTCGAAATAGGCAAAATAGGAAAAATAAAATTGGCTTAAATCGAAATTATAACCCCTATATAAACTTTAAAACGTTATTTTTGATCGTATCTTTAATATCAAAGAATAGGCATTTTGCCTAACATCCGGTCTCTAGTTATAAGCTTTTTACAGACCAGCCACCCTGAATGAGGTTTTCCTGGGTTTTCCTCATTCACACCAGACAAATGCCGGGGTGGTACCTAACTTATAGGTCCCAGACTGCTTCCTTCCTTCCCTTTCCCCGGATAGTGTGCTTGCCAAGGGACGTCATTCGTCAAACGTGACGTGCTACCGTGGCAAGAGATGTCGAAATACCTGATATCTAAATCCTAAATTCTAGACCAAGTAGTTAATCACGTTGGAATTTGTTTACTGCCAATGTGCTATGATTAAATAGTACCACTGCAAATATTTTCTCCCAAAATACTTTACTTCAAAATGTAACCATATTTTTATTACAACACTAATATGATTAAAATAATGTCGATTTAGAGAAGGATGCAGTACATTAACCATTAATTTAAAACTATCTCTGAGCAAAAATCCTTTGATGAACAAATTGTCAAATATAATAAAATAAAAATTAAAACATCTAAACCTAGTTTTATGTTATGTAAAGAGTCAAAAAATCAAGAAATTTGATTAAGAAATTTGTTAGCATCATCAGAACACTCTCACTTGCAGCTGGATTCACCTCGATCAGTCGAAATGTTCAAAAAGCGAGATCTACCACGATGTGCACAGTCCATCGGATAATTATCTTCACTCACCATGACAATCAGCTTGAGCTTAGCGTAGCTTGACATATCAAATACGTGACGCCCCGCAGACGTAAAGAACAGACAGCACGCTGCTACCGCCAGTCGACGTCGGCCCATGTTGAGTCGTCTATAAAATTAAAGTTTCGGTTATTTGTGAAAATAATTTCAAACCACTCCAGACTCGTTGAGAAGGACATTCTTACCCTCGACTTGAGGGCACCAAGATAACACTATAACTGGAATCATATATAATTAACAAAATTTTTATATGTTCACAGAATATTTAAACATGATACAACATGAAAAAACATAATAAAACTGAAATAAAACAATGTTATTAATAACAGGTAAGTATACTAGATTACATAAATAGAAAACATGAAATGATATTGTTTATAGAAGCAATAACGTCTTACAATTCTGTTCATGTCGTGCTCTTGATGTTCTTGATGCTACTGTGCTTCTCCAATGGATTGACCAACATTCAGGACATAAGGTTGCATATTCTCCTTCTACTAGATTCGGTTAACCAAGTAAGTGATCATTCTATATTAGGTTAGGTTGGATGTAAATACACAAGTGAGTATATCAGAATTAAGAATGCAAATATATAAGAATGCTTATTTTCTTGTGCCGTCATTGAAACTGATTTCCCACGTGTAATTTTGTTCAAATGTAATATATAAAAAAGATTTTTTTTGTAACGTACAATAAAATAACTATTCATTTATAGTCACTTATTTAGTTATTTATTATTAGTAGTAGAGGAAGGCGTTGTATTTTTAAAACAATGTACCTTTGAACACCTGTGCTTTTCTCGAATTCAGAGTTATCTAGGTGCAGTGATTAAAATTCGTTTGAAAGGTTAAATGAAAAAAAAAAAGCACTACAAACGCGTTTGGCTGTTGTTTACTGAGTGTTGTGCCGAGTAGTGTTCCCTTTAATTTTTTCACCCCCAAAACGAATATTTTTTTGTACTTACCTTTCGAGTTTTGTGCTCTTCGGTTTTCGCAACTTGTGATATTTATTTGTCCAAACTTGGGGTAGAATCATTGGTGAATACAGTAATGTTTTTAGTTTTAACATCTGTTCAACATTTAAGCTAGTGGAGAACTTTTTTCGTAATGGTGACCCTCTTGTACCTATGAACATTAATGCATCGTGTACCTTTGAACGATAAATAATACTGTTTAAAGCTACACAATGTAAGTAGTTAAAGTAATTAATATATTTTATATAGGTTAGGTTAGGATATAAAGTTATTAATTATAATTTTAAGTAGTTTCTATATATTTGCTTATTGTATAACATAATGTTAAGAGTTGTATATGCTCAACTTTATTGTTCGCAAGTTTTTGTTAGAACTTCTCTTCAATTTTTAATTTAATTAATAAAATTTCAATTCTGGGGAACTTTTTATAGCTAAACTTTTTATTGCAATTTATAACTGTTAATATTTACGGCTTCTTTTTATATTATTGCCTCAGATAAGTTGTAATTATCACTTTGTTCAAAGGTACAAGAGAGTCTGTTCAATGGTACACGACCGTAATGTACCTGTGAACAAAACGGATATGCTCTTGTTATATTCTATAAAAGCTAATGTAATTATGTAACACGTTTAAAAATCATCCTATCTGATAGCAAAGAAATGGCACTTCAAATATACGACAAAAATTGGGAAAAAAGTGCTGAATATTAGCACCAAAATTTCGAAGACTCTAAAAGTGTTCACAGGTATAACGCCTTTCCCTACGTTTTCGCTCAAAGCTTATTGAAGCGACTTCATAAATTATATTCATGTTTATTTTAATAATTTATTGTTTTATGTGACTAAACAAATGCATTTTTGGGAGATAACAACCGATGGTAGAAGATGGTATACAGTCAGCATAACCTTCGATTAGTGATGGAGTACATATTCAACTCAACATAGGCTAGAAACAGGTAAGATCCATCATACATATTCTAAGGTATTAAGTAATTTCTTATAATTTAGATGTAGGCGTTCAAAACTAGAAATTCATTCTTAAAACATTAGACTTGTAGAAGAAAGAATGTGAGGATCCTATTGAATCGGAATCTAGTTATAGTTGCATAATTTTAAATACCATTACACTATAATCATTATACACTGTTAAAACTATTTTCTTAAATATGAGAAACAGTTTCTTATCTCTGCACCGAGAATATTTTTTCTTAGAAATAAGAGCTTGAAATGGAACAGGTTGTATAAAGCGGAACATGACACCACACTGTTGCTTTTTTTATTGAATGAGAATTGCTAAATCTCCTTTCTGAAAAAAATATTGTCTCGGTGCACAGATAAGAAACAGTTTTTTCAAATTTAAGAAATTTTTTTTTAGCCTGTTTTGGATCGTTGTAAGAACATCTGTTTTTGTAGATAAAACTTTCTGATTTCATACTTTCTAACTTCTTTTTTAGCTGCTGATTGATAAATTCTTTTTTATTTGCGTTAGCAAACATAATTTCGTCGAATTTTATCATTAAAAAATTTAGTTTTACTATATTTTGTTTACTACATTTTATGAACAAAAAGTTCATTTTCTTTCTTTTTTTCTTTTTTTAGATTGAAAAGTGGTATCGAAACGATGCAGACTTTGTAACCATCGTCAACATACTTAAGATCAACTGTCAATAAACATAAATTATAATGAAGCTCTCGCCTTCGGTGCGAGCGGTTCCGGGTTCGATTCCCGGTGGGGGCACATGGACGAAAAATGTAAAATGATTTTTCAGGCCAGCCATCCTGAATGATGTTTTCCTGGAATTTCCTCTTTCGCACTAAGCAAATGCCGGGGTGGTACCTATCATATAGGTCCCAGGTCGTTTTCTTCCTTCTTTAATTCTTTCTTCCTTCCGTTTCCTCAGATAGTATGATCAGCAAAGGACGTCATCCCTCATAGGTGACGGGCTAACATAACCATAGATGCCGCAGCTTAGAAATCTCAATTCTGAATTAATCCTAAACAAATTATAACAGCACTGTTAAAATACTTTCTTAAATCTGAGAAACCATTTCTTATTTGTGTACTGAGAATATCTTTTCTTAGAAACAAGAGTTTGAAACTCTCATTAATGAGAAATAAAGAAAAGTAATTTAGGTTGTATAAAGCGGAACGAGAAAATATATTGTTATTTTCCTTATGCATGTGAATTGCCAAATCTCATTTCTAAGAAAATAATATCTCGGTGCACAGATAAGAAGCGATTTCTCAAATTTAAGAAATTATTTTTAACAGTGAAAGGATTAAAATTTAAACACAATAAAAACAAACTTCAAATTAAAGGTAACTTTTTGTGACGAAACGGGAACCGTTGTATCATGAAGGGAGAATTAAAGTTTTGATCGAAACCCGTCAACTTTCGATGAACAAATGATCACGTATCATGAATCAAAATCCTGTTAAAGCTCTTCATTGTAATTGATTCATCATACGCAAAAAAATTTTCATGAAAAATAACAGCTATTCACTGTAGTTCTCCGCTGTGTAAAAATTAACCAGATGCAGCCAATCCTTGATAAGCAAATTAAAAAGTATTATGGACCAATAATAAAGTCTCTCAGTATAGTTCTGTGTTATGCAAAAGTTAACAATCCTCAATGAACAAATTATCAGGTATCATAAATGAATAATGTGAGTTCTTCATTGTTCTTTTGTGTTATGTAAAGATTCACTGGAAGTGGCAATCCTCTGTAAACAACTTGTCATGAATCACGGAATAACAACAAAGCTTCTGAATGCCCTCAGCGAACAAACTGTAAAGTATCATGAAGCAACAATAAAAACTTCTTAACGTCGTTTTTAGAATCTAAACTACTTTTATTAATGCGTTTTTATTGCTCGATAATGTCATGGTGGAAAAAGATTGTGGTTATTACGAATAATAATAAATAATGTTAAAATAGTATAACATACCGTCGTTACTCGCTAGAAAGTAATCAATAGTTGCTAACTTGTCTACAATCGGAAGGCTACTTTATCGCTTAGTGGCTATCGCACATGTTTCTTTTGTGCGCCTAGTTCCGGGTTCGATTCCCAGGGAAAGTTCTTTCCTCTAATGCAATCCGAGGAGTGCTTCAAATCTCACTTTCGGAAAAAAAAATGTATCAATTCTCACAATAGCACATGTCTACAGCACATCGTTTGCACGTTCCACAGGTCGTATACTTGTTCAGGAACATTCGCGTTTGCAGTAGAAACGTTAAGGATAAAGAAAATATCTACGCTTCTATTTTAACCTAGATGTACCCGCCACGAAACAATATTTGGATGTCCTGCTATCATCCGACAAAGAATCGAGATGTCCTACAGGGAATCCCATTTCCAGGATCTAAATGAATCACTGGGTTTTTGCAGGAGAAACTAAGAGACATTCAGCGACTGAGGAGAACGTCTCTTTGATGGCCAAGGAGCGTCTCTGTGCCATTTGGGGACATAGAATTTCGGTAGTGAAAAGGCACGTTGATCTCCAATACCGTAAAGCAACGATTTTAAATCACGGAGAACGAACTCCCATTTAACCCTATATCTTATGCAACCCACACGCTTTATGAACACAGCGGGTTGCATATGATTTCAGAGTAAATCGCGTACTCCTCATTTTCTTTTCTTTATTTTCCTTTTTCGATTGTTACTACTTATTCCTAAGAAGTTATGCGAATGTAACGTTAGCGTAAATAGTTCTGAGTTCCTATCGACACCTAATAGCTACTCCAACTAGCTTCAGAACAGCCTTCATTCGATGTAAAAAAAATCATAATAAAATTTTTATGTATATAATACGCCATTGATGTTATCCGACTTTCTAAACATCGTATGTTGGTAGGCGCTGATGAGCTCAGTAAGCATACAAAACATTGTGATGCACAAACTTTTGGTCGTTAGTTATGCGGGCTTTAGACTTTGTCATTTTCACACACACACACACACACACACAAATTAATTTTATTTGGAAGAAAAATACATGGACAAACCTGTTAAATTACTAATTTGAGTAACATCAAAGTAATTGATTAGCTATGACTGAGGCGACTAAAGATTTAATTATAAACGTGCCATCACATTAATAAATAAATAAATAAATATAAACACGAGGGTAAGTCAAAAATTGTCCGTAATGTTCTACTCGTTATTCCTCTTTGGTGCAAACTTCTAATGGAGCAGTCATCATGTATCTGCAACAAAAGGAAGGCAAATGGAGGAATTAGAATCAAACTTTCATAACATGCCCACAAGAGCATGACAATAAAATAAACGAAGACAGAGGTCAGTATGTAGTTGCAGCTACATTGTGAATAATAATTGACTTACCCTCGTACATATATGAGTAAAGAAAAGGATAAATTGAAAAATGAAATGAAATCTTTGACTTTTACGTCCCACAGTTACGCCGGTTAGGCTAAAAGAGACGGTGATGATGAATAATGGATGAAATGGTGAAATGAAGAAAGTGGGAGGAAACGGGAGAACCCCGAGAAAACCCACGCACACGGTGTTTGTCCATCACAAAGTTCACTTGGCGGGGGCTGGGATCGAACCCGGGACTCCAAGCACAAGAGGTGAACGCTCTACCACTCAGCCACCGCGGCCCCCATGGATAAATTGAGCTATGAGGTTGCCATTTCGTTGCTGTGACAGAAATTCAAACTAGTACCTATCTATACAGGAAAATAATAAATAAATAAATAAATAAATAAATAAATAAATAAATAAATAAATAAATAAAATCGCTTCTATTTAATTTAATTTCAGGCAACTATTATCTGACTTGTTTGGGAATCAAGCAGAAAATACTCAGAAAAAGAATTTCCTCTATTTTTAGGTTTCTTCTCATTCTAATAATTATAGTTTTATCCAAGTTTGTTCAGATTCTTCTCTGTATACCTTATCATTATTAAGGTAGCAACTAATTTTACAACTAAATACGTAAAATAATTCCATACGAATACAACTTCTTTTTCAACATTGTTTTGCTAATTTACTCTAGTAAGTTATTGTCTTGTCTGATACGAAAGAATTTAATCTTGGGTTCCGCTAAGAGATGTCACTATATATATAGTCACTAGACACTATTGATAGTAAACTAGATTAATTTGAGCTAATTTGCTCTTAAATTTGCAATTATTTTAATACAATATTTTGACTTTGATCACATAAATATCTGATTTATACATTATGTAGACACACACACACACACACACACACACACACACACACACACACACACACACACACACACACTTGTTCCACCGTACTGACTTTGTTGGAAACAACACTGAAAGTCCTGTTTAGGTACGTTCCGAAGTTCAGCGATCTCGTTGGTTTGGATATCTTCTACGGTATCAAAATGGTTCGGAGAACCGAACATACCTCTCCTCTTTCAGCCTCCATATTACCGAATTTTGCACCTGCGGATTTTTGGCTCTTCTCCAAGATCAAAATAGTCTCAAAGAAACCGTTTTACCAATGTAGAAAACATTCTCATCGACGGCTGAACTTATTTATTTATTTCATAAGGATAACAGAACAGGCTTAATGCCCAGTTATAGTGTCGTATACAGAATTATTTAACATACACTATTATACATACATTATATACATACACAAATATACGTTATCTAATTATGCATAAGTTATTGCATGATAATTCTTTTGAACTTGTTCTCTGACATACTAAACACATCTATTACATGAAATCTAATCATTTTATTATATGAAGCACACATTCTCCACAGAGGAGACTTATGTAATATTTTTGTTCTTGCTTTTCTACAATAGAATGTCCCAGCGTTTGCTGTTCTAGTCTTACCTGTTGGAACACGTAATAATACTTCTGAAACTAATTCTGGACAATCAATTTTACCATTTAATAATTTATGTAAGAACAACAAATCATACACACATCTCCTTTTTTCTAATGTTTGAAAATTAAAACTCCTTACCAAGTCTTCATAGGGGACATACTTTGGGTAGAAACCGGTTTTCTTGTGTGCAAGCATTTTTAAGAATTACACGTTAACTGCCATGTGGGTCCGATCGGACCTACTGGAGTGATCTAAGAAAATGTTCTTGTAGGTCCGATCGGACCCACAATTTCTAATTCGTTGAATTGACGTTAGAGTACTCGTATTGTAAAATCCTGTCTCTACTGTTAATGAACTGTAGTGTTTTTATTACACATGTAGGTTTTGATCTTTGATATTGATTATTAACGCCGCTAGGGGCGCTAAATACCAAGTAACAAACATTTGTTGCTTTTGTGGACGCGATGGGACCTATGTTTTGCTTTTTCAGTGACACGTTAAGAAGTTTAACAATGAATTCATATTTTTTTCTAATTTATTTTCACAAGATGTCAGTGTCCCTGTCATTTGCTGAATTTTCAGAAAAGTCTAGATCACTACACTGCTATTACTAATGAGATCGAGTTCTGCGCATATTTCTTCGTTTTTCATTGCACAAAGATATTACTTATTAGCACTAAAAGCAAGATGAATATATCCACACTTCTCACTTCTGCACATGTAGTAATAAACAAATAACTTTCTAACAGAGTTGCCAGTTCAACTGTAATTTATCCCCTTGCCCATAAACAAAATATACACACGTAGGTCCGATCGGATCCCCAACTTTTATGCACGCGGATTCACTACCATGCCTTAGATTATGTTTCAATATTAATATTATGTTTAAAAAATATGAACAAAACAAGAATAATGTAAGTAAGTACGCTTGGCACTCTACCGGTGAACAACAAATTTCACCATTGGCAGCTAACGTGTTAAATTGTATATTTTCTATTGCATCAGTGTATATAGTGACATTTGATGTCCAAACAGTACAACAGTATTCTAATTTTGACCTCACATATGATAAATATAACCTTGGGGAACCATACTAAAGCAGGACTTTTAGCGTTGTTTCCATCAATGGCAGAAGCAGTGGAACAACTGTATGTGTTCTAAAGGAATCTATTTGGAAGGCAATTAAGTGAATGTGTGTATTTATATTGTGGTAATAAATAGTTACAACGAAATTCCGGGTACATTTTGGCTGTCCCTTGTATTAATGAAATTTTATCATCTTTTCATCATACTATTTTGTATTTTGGTGAATGAAATGTCCGTTTTAATTATTGCTTACCGTGAATGAAAATGAATTAATTATTGCCTACCTTCAGAATTCTAGTTCAACGAAGGGGGATTTTATCATTGTATCACACTAGTCTTCGTAAAATATCACGTTCATTTTATGTCCTATTTTGCAACATAAAACGTACTCGTTATTACACTTGGATTGATGTATCTTTGTATCTGCAGTAAAACAAAAATAGTAAACTATTAATTAAAATATGGGTTCTTGTAAAAAAAAGTAAGACTAAATTATAATTACAGAGTAAGTAGGCTATAATGTTATTCAATAAATAATTCATAATGGTAACAATAATTTAAATAAATAAATAAATACAGGGAAAAATATAAATACGTGTACATACTTTCGTAGTACAAACGACATACAAAAGAACTAATTTATAATTAATTTAGAAGGAGAATAATGTTAGCATAATCAGAATAGAAGGTTTGCTTAATTACAACCTAATCTATCTACCTACGTTATCTCTAATGCCATAATTACCTGAGCATTTATCCTAACTTAACCTATGGTAAAGCCAACAAACAGAAAACAGCAACATTGCATCTGTCCTTTGAAAAGACGCAGTTATAAAGGGGAAAGATATTTTAAATATAAATAATAACTGTGTTTGCAACTATTCAATAATTATATATCAGGGCGCAAAATTTCCGGTCGCCAGATTGCCATTGGCGACTTGAAATTTAGAGCTGGCGGCCAGTGTTCAGTAGGAATGGTTTCTGCCTAAAGTCACACAGAGCTGTGCAGTTTCTCTTTCCCACGAAAATAATTGTTACTGAGTGAAAGAAAACACGGAATGACGTTGAATCAGACAGTGAAAATTTCTTACAAGATTCCCAAATTTCCTTCCACATTTGTCACATTTTTTTACAAATTTTACCTGTGAGTACTGCTTCATGTGAGAGAGGCTTCAGCAGGCTCAACAGAGTTAAGACTGCCTACAGAAATTCACTGAAGACTGACACACTGGATGATTTGGTGACATTTTCCATCAATGGTCCTTCACTTAAGGACTTTGATCCGAAAACTGCAACCGACAACTGGTACTTCAGTGCAGAGAGAGAGAGAGTGCGTTTCACCAATTCAAAATTGTTTATCCTGAATCTAATTGTCTCGTTTCGAAATTTTATGTCCTGATGTAATCTCTTTCTTTGTCAAACCAAAGACCGTGGAGGGTGGAGGGTGGGAGGAGATAAACTCCCATAATTTGTACGTGAGAGATGCAGGTGATCATTATTTTTGGATTAGCGAGTGCGTCTGACTTTGAAATTTTGCACCCTGTATATCTGATGTCTTACTTGTTTAATAATAATGTTTTCTTGCTGCTATGTGTGTGTATTTCAAAATTTATGTTTAGAATTACTTAATTTGTGTT
The DNA here is from genome assembly GCF_964235325.1 of Thermobia domestica. Classification (NCBI taxonomy): domain Eukaryota; kingdom Metazoa; phylum Arthropoda; class Insecta; order Zygentoma; family Lepismatidae; genus Thermobia; species Thermobia domestica. The sequence goes on from NC_137467.1 coordinate 51,771,586, forward strand.
TAAATTCGGAATTCAGGTCAATATTTTGTAATATTGTTTCTGCTTCTCTACATTCGACTCATGGATGGTGATTTTTGACTCCAAGAATTTGAATCCTAGGTGGGTAAAACTACTTTTCAAATTTTTGTTTTGGTTGCGACCAGATACAAGGTGGTGCCTTCTTGCGTTTGGTGTGTTATCCACCATAGTAACAGTGAAGTTGTTATTATTATTATTATTATTATTATTATTATTATTATTATTATTATTATTATTATTATTATTATTATTATTATTATTATTATTATTATTATTATTATTATTATTAAGTTGCACACACGTGTTCTCTGTATTCCATATTCGGAGGGGTTTATGAGAGTGTGTCCAGACCTCAACGTAGACTCTAGTTGAGATGTAACAAAAGTCTTGAAACAACAGTGAACTGTCGTCATTACAACGATATTGTGTATTTGTACGATTTTGTATATTTTGTAATACTTCCAGTTTTGTAATTTTAATTATTGTGGGCAAAAGGTGTTACTTAAAAATGCATAAACTCTGATGACGAAGAAGAGAAAGATATAATATATAAGAATAATATATTATATTTAACCGTTGTTATTGTAATACCAGATTCGTCATTTTTCGGGGTTGCTCTGACAACCAATAGTTGTTGATTGATTGTGATACTAAGAGAGAATATAGACTCCAAGAATTTGAATCCTAGGTGGGTAAAACTACTTTTCAAATTTTTGTTTTGGTTGCGACCAGATACAAGGTGGTGCCTTCTTGCGTTTGGTGTGTTATCCACCATAGTAACAGTGAAGTTGTTATTATTATTATTATTATTATTATTATTATTATTATTATTATTATTATTATTATTATTATTATTATTATTATTATTATTATTATTATTATTATTATTATTATTATTAAGTTGCACACACGTGTTCTCTGTATTCCATATTCGGAGGGGTTTATGAGAGTGTGTCCAGACCTCAACGTAGACTCTAGTTGAGATGTAACAAAAGTCTTGAAACAACAGTGAACTGTCGTCATTACAACGATATTGTGTATTTGTACGATTTTGTATATTTTGTAATACTTCCAGTTTTGTAATTTTAATTATTGTGGGCAAAAGGTGTTACTTAAAAATGCATAAACTCTGATGACGAAGAAGAGAAAGATATAATATATAAGAATAATATATTATATTTAACCGTTGTTATTGTAATACCAGATTCGTCATTTTTCGGGGTTGCTCTGACAACCAATAGTTGTTGATTGATTGTGATACTAAGAGAGAATATAGAGATAATGAAAGCTGACGTTGTCTAAAAACACTGTGTATTATTGCAAAATAGTAAGTGATTGATTATGTTGTGTGATTTCATTGTACGTGATATCCTATAGGCATTATATTAGCGAATTGGGAAAAGTAACGATAATATTTAAGAAGTTATCGTTACATCATTCACCTGATTATCCTCCCTAATTCGGATCAAAGACGGAGCAGATATTATTCATCTTGACTGCCTTGATACCCGAACCTCTTTGATGGATATTGCAGAGTTTGTAACGTTAGGCGCGTGACCTTAGACCGCATCCATGTAGTGTGTTGCTGCGGCGAGTACACTTTTACCAACCTAATAAATCTTTCCTAATTGTTGCTCAATTTTCCTATTAAATCAAATAATCTTCTCCTGGAATACAAGTACAAATAACGGAACAAATCATTGACATTTTGTTACCAGAATTCTTATCGTGATTTACTAGATTTTAGGTCACATAATTTCAAATTGGAAGTGCTTCAGTGATGTTGTCGAGTTACTCGGACTGCGAGGAGTAATAAGTCTACATCATTACTAATAACAATTTTGTTGTCAAATGTATAGACTGCAACCATGAGTCAAGATTTGTGAGTCGGTGGGTGGTGGGTCAACAGGACGTGACCCACTCTGATCTACCACCCAGCGTGACCTACTCTGACCCACCAACCCACTACGACCTACCGACCCACTCTGCTTAGGGCATCTTCTGGATCTTCTGAACACTGGTGAATTTGTCTACGATTTACTTTCAACGCCTCCATTTTAGTTATTTCTTTTCGTCTGACGTTTATTTACACTTGCAGAAAAAACTAAATACATGGAAGTGCGTCGGGACCGTAATACAGCAAATTGTGGAGGCGTTAAAATATTAAATAATGCTTTTGATAAAGTGGATACTTTCAAATATTTAGGATCAATATTAACAGACGAAAATCATATTCACGAAGAAATTAAATGTCGACTAAAAACAGGGAATTCGTGTTACTACTCGGTTCAAAATCTCTTGTCGTCGCGAATTCTGTCGAGGAATTTGAAGCTTAAAATATATAAAACGATAATCATGCCTGTTGTTCTGTATGGTTGCGAAACATGGTCGCTTACTCTGAGGGAAGAACATAGACTGAAAGTATTTGAGAACAGGATCCTGAGAAGAATATTCGGACCCAAGAGGAACGAGAATGGGGAATGGCGGAAGCTTCATAACGAGGAACTACATAGTTTATACGGTTTACCCAACATTGTTAGGGTCGTCAAGTGTAGGAGGCTTAGGTGGGCGGGTCATGTAGCTAGAATGGAAGAAAGTAGAAACGCTTTCAAAGTCTTGACTGGTAGACCCATAGGAAAACGACCATTAGGAAGACCTAGGCGCAGATGGGAGGATAATATTAAGATGGATCTCGCAGAGATAGGAATACAAAGTAGAAACTGGATGCAATTAGTTAAGGATAGAAGTCAGTGGAGAGCTTTTGTGAACGCGGCACTGAACCTCCGGGTTCCATAGGCCATAGAGTTAGTTAGTTAGTTTATTTACACTTTCTTTCTTAATTTAGGTACATTTCACTTTCAATCATTATGTCTTGCTGCACTTATTCTATTTACTTATTATTGAGTCATCATTTAAAAGGGTACTCAAATTGTCATTCTTTCCCATTAAACTAGTAATAACCAATGAAGCAAACTTACCATACAACCCTCCTTTTCTGTTTTAACCCTTTATTACAAGAGGGGGTTAAAAAAAAAGGTATCCGCAATAGACTCATCTCCTGTATTTTCACCTACCTCACAAGCAGAAGGGAAAAGCGTTTGATTAAACACCGACACTTTGGAAAACCGACCAACGGGAAATTATTTCGTTATCCGGATGCCAATTAGTTTCTTCGTGAAGGAGACAGCAAGGTGGGGGTAGCGGGGGAAGAGAAGGGTTTAGAATGTAGCGAGGAGAGGGAGGTTTATAACAAGAGCAAAAAGGTGCTCGAAAACACTTTGTCAGTCAGTTTGTCTGACTGTCTATGAGTATACGACCACCCCGTGTTTCGATGATCGTGTTCTTTTGTCTATTATACATATTTTCAGCATCCACTCCTACTCCTTCTTCATTCGCTCCGTTAACTAACGAAGTCAATCTCGCCCTCCCCCCTCGCTCTCTCTCTCTCTCTTGTGCTACGCTTAATAAGCACAACTTAGATACCTGATGGTTACCAACAAGGCATTCGATATGCTTTGTTGGTGCGTAATCACGGCTGAAAACACTCTAAGTCAAGCCGACCTATGCGCGATTATCTAAAAACCATACCCCCTTCTTCTCTTACTCTACGCCCGCCCATACGCCACTTTTTATTTCTCTCTTAACTACATGAGAGTAGGAGAGGTTTATTATTAGGTACGAACCTCATATTGCCTGGTGCAATGAACACACTTCACCGGTTTACGGCTTTGTTTAGTGCGTCGATGAGTACCTACAAAGTGAGATAAAGGGAGAATACAGGCGAAAAATGTTGAATAAGTGAACATACTGTTGTCTACTAAAGCGTAAGTGGTTATTTTTTTCTGTAAAAAGTAGGGAAAGAAGAGGTGTTGTGACTAGGTATGGGTAATTGTATATAGATTTCTTTAAAAAAAACTTTAAAAATTAATTAAAAAGTGAATAATTAACTGCTTGAACGAGTCATTCTAAAAGTGTGACCCATATCTCTAATAGGCTAATTTTTGGTAGCGTCCAGGTCTATGAATCATACTTTTTGTACCAGTAATTGGTTCTAACACTGACACATTTGATCGGTATTCAATTGCAAAAGTAAATGATTCAAAGATATCGTTGTCGCTTTGGCAGAAGTAATTAAGTACAAAATACTAGTTTTGAGATTTATTCTGTTTTAAAGTTTAAAACTAAGCGTACGCAGAATTGCGTCAGATGTAGAGATGAGGTGGGTCAATGAAAACTTGACCCATGACCCACTGATCTATTACACCGTGTCTCAAGACCCACTTGACCTCTGACTCACCATACACTCTGACCCACTCCAACCCACCACCAACCAAAATCCTTCGTCATCAACTCTGACACATCATCCACGCCCTGCTGTCCACTAAATAAAAAGTTTAGTGGTCAATCCCTGAAACAACGCTTTGCTACAATACAAGTGAATCTGACCTTCAGGATATAAAATGGTACAGTGTTTGTTATGGGTCATATTACAATGCATTTCAATTTAATTATCATATACAATTATTTCCTTGTTGAATTGCAGATATTTATCAGTGGAAAATAGGATAAAATTTCAAAGTCTCAAATCAATGTTAAGTACGCCAATGTAAAGGAGAAAGCAATGTAAAATTCGACTGTGTCTTGGAAGTCAAATAGTAAGTCCTATTGCTGTTATTACAATTACAAATATGAATATACCAGAAATTTTCTTTTTCACTTAGATATACTCATCTCAGTTAAGTAAATAGAAACAAATGAACAAGAAGGGAACTGGAGGCTTTGAAAGTAAATCGTAGACAAATTCACCAGTGTTCAGAAGATGCTGTCTACAATGCATTGACAAGTAAAAGATCCAAATGGATGAATCGAGTTGCGGGATGACACTTAGTGCGCTTGATAGAGGATGTGAAAATATGTGTATGAGCAAAGTTATAGCGGCTGAGCGCCATAAGAAGCGGAGGGGGTCAAAGTTGGTGGGAGATGGGAAGGTAGTCATGGGATATATCAGTTAGGGCCAGCATGTTCCCAAAAAAGTCAATTATGAACTTTAGTGATCGTTATCTGTACTTGTTTGGAAGATTTATGATCTTCTTTATAGCTATTTACGAAAATCTAGGAGACTGATACTCATATGTTGAAAGTTTGGATTATCACGGAAACACCTGTAAGTTAAACATATCTACAAGCTAAGAAAACTAACAATGAAATTTCGTAGCCAACAGTGAAATTTGATAATAATAATAATAATAATAATAATAATAATAATAATAATAATAATAATAATAATAATAATAATAATAATAATAATAATAATAATAATAATAATATATTAACATACAACTTGGATATCAAATATAATAACCTACTGACCCACTCCATCTCTGATTAGATGAGTGAAGATTCCAATAATCATATAATTTTTTATGTTTGTATACATTTACAAATACGGTAAATGCTTATTATTGCATAATCTCTTGTTCAAGAAAGGTTAAAACTCGAAACCCTCCTGGCGAAGTCACTCTGAAAAACCATTGCTAAAACCTGTTTAGCAATATTATGTAATTAATGCCAATACATGTTTTTATGTTTTTACTAGTTTAATGCTATGTTCTTACTCCTATACATAACTTCAGTGTCCTTGTGCTGTTCGATTTCCTGTATTAACTCAAAGAAGTACGTACCAGCGTCTCGTGTACACCACGTAAAGGAATTTGATTTGTATGGTGAGTCACTCTCTCAATGAATATTGAAACTAGAAGTAGTAATAGATTTTTATCAGTTCTAGTTTTATTAAAGAGATTAGAATAGAGATGGAATATGTTCTTGGAACAGTTTATTAATAAGAGTAAACCGGTTCTCACTATTTATTACCTAGTGGTAGATCTAGCCCGAGGCCGGTGAGGCCTCGGCCCACTCTGTTTTTTCAAGCAAAAAAATTATTGAAGGCATTATTTATATATTTTTGAAACTTTTTAGTAAGCTTTCCCCTTTATTTTTTATTAGAAAATTTTTGAAACATTAGATATAGTTTAAGTTGCAAAACCCACAATGTCAATGTCCAACCTAGCCATAATATCCATCGGGAGAGAGTTAAGCTGGAAACTCCTGCAGGACCCATGACATTTGTAAACTCATATATACCTATCATAATCTGGGTTCTGGCTGCCTCCCTCACCTTTCACCTTCTATACCCGCCACTGCTATTACCTTTTATAATTCTATATCGATTAACATTAGAACCGGAAGAGGTTGTTTTTTTCTGCCACTTCTTGTTTGAATAAAAAATTAAGACAGAGAATATGGTACCTATCCTTAGAACAATAAATGAAGTCTAAAAGAAAAAAAAAGAAAAAAAAATCACTTCTCGTTAAATTATCGTTTTAACCCATGATCGTCAATATTGAAACCGGTACTTGTAGTCAATTTCTATCATGTCCGTTTTTAATGGGGAGATAGAAAGTTAAGGATAGACATGAAATGTATTGTGCAGCCACTAAGTAGATTCTATTAAACCACTTCTCGCTATCTATTACCATTTTTGGTCTATAGTGATGGACATTAAAACCTGAAATGGTTGATATCTACCACTTCTAATTTCAAAATCCCTTTAATGGACGAATTCAATTCCTATTTTTGAACTCTTTACATTCTGGCCAAAATTGATAATGATCCATGAAATAGTTCTTGAGAATTTTTGTCTCTCGGACGAGCGGCCACACACACACACACACACAGAAACAGACAAAGTAAATGAGCTTTGGTACATGGAACTCCTTAATGAAAAAAAAAAAAAAGGTCAGGGTTGTGCTAATCAGGGAGTTGTTGACATCTGTCATTGAAGAAGACGCCCCGAAACGCTTCGTAACCTGACACTTCTTCTTGTAAACGTTTGCAAAGTTTGTGTAATCTTAGAGTCTTCCGTCATAATCTAGTGGTGTGCCATTGAAGCACAAGGTCCGGGGTTCAACTCCCGGCAGGAAAGTGACAAACTCACTACAATATATTACATAATACGTTAAACTGTAGGTACTACTCCGCAAGCTATAAACTTGCTGCTCACAAGGGGCGTAAATACGAATCAATCAGCTCATACACTATGTGATCAAAAGTATCCGGACACCTGGCTGAAAATGGCTTACAACTTCGTGGCGCCCTCCATCGGTACTGCGGGAATTAAATATGTTGTTAGTCCACCCTTAGCCTTTATGACAGCTTCCACTCTCGCAGGCATATTTTCAATCAGATGCTGGAAGGCTTCTTGAAGAATGGCAGCCCATTCTTCACGGAGTGCTGAACTGAGGAGAGATATCGATGTATGTCGGTGAGGCTTCACACGAAGTCGGAGTTCCAAAAGGTGTTCTATAGGATTCAAGTCAGGACTCTGTGCAGGCCATTCCACTACAGGGATGTTAAAGTCGTGTAACCACTCCGCCAGAGGCCATGGAGTGTGAACAGGTGCTCGATCGTGTTGAAAGATGCAATCGCCATCTCCGAATTGCTCTTCAACAATACTCATGAAGAAATGTACCCGAGAGCATGAAGTCACAAATACTTGTTTTCTAGAAAACAGCAAAAACACTTACTTAAGCACTAAATATATATTGGATTGGATATTATATACTTGGTTAATTACGTCACCAACCCGTATAGAAGAAAGTACAACCAACTATTAGTTGCAGATCTCCGAAAGACATACAAAAGTGGTTTTAACTCATTTTCGCCAAAATTGGACTTACGCACTTCATGCTCTCAGGTACAGTGGCAATGATAATGCTCTAAAACTAAAGTCCCATTCGGGACAGGCAGGTGTAATGCTCTCGTAGGCTGACAGAAGAGACAAGGATAATGTAAATGTAGAGGCTCTTTTCTATTAGGAAGAAGCTAGTGTAGTTTGGCATGGGATTTAGAGAAGGCAAACATAATACTGTAAAGGTAAAGACTTTTTCTCATTCGGGACAGGCTAGTGTATTGGGTTCGTGGGCTAATGACACTTAGAAGTGGCAAAGGTAATGTGAATGTAAAGATTCTTTCCCATTCGAAACAAGCTAGTGTAGTAGGTCCATGGAAGTTAAAGGAGGCAAATATGGTACTGTAAAGGTAAACACTCTTTCTCATTCGGGACAGGCTAGTGTAATGTGCTCGTGGGTTAATAACACTTAGAAGAGTCAAAGATAATATAAATGTAAAGGTTCTTTCCCATTCGGAAAAAGCTAGTGTAGTGAGCCCATGGCTTTTAGAGAAGGTAAATGTAATACTGTAAAGGTAAAGACCCTTTCTCATCGGTCAGGCTGGTGTAATGTATTCATGACGATGTAAATTAAGATTTTTCAATTCCATTATCTCGGCACTTAGGAGATGCAAAGATAATGCAGTAATGGTAAAGGCTCTTTCCCATTCAGAACAGGCTAGTGTAATGGCCTCGTGGGCTAATAACACTTAGAAGAGGCAAATATAATGTAAATGTATAGGTTTTTCCCATTCGGAACAGGCTAGGTAGTGTCCCATGATACTTAGAGGAGCCAAAAATAATACAGTAGGGGTAAAATCTCTTTCCCATTCGGGACAGGCCGGTGTGTGTCCATGACCGGTGTGAATTAAGGGTATTCAATTTCGTTACCTCGGGACTTGGAGGATGGAAAAACAATACTGTAAGGGTAAAGATTCTGTACCTTTCAGGACAGGCTAGTCTAATGGAATCGTGGGCTATGGCACTTAGAAGAGGCAAAGATAATGTAAATGAATTGGCTCTTTCCCACTCGGAAAAAGATAGTGTAATGGGCCATGGGATTTAGAGGAGACAAACATAATACTAAAAGGGTAAAAGGACTTTTCTCATTGAAGACATTCTAGTGTAATGGGCTCATGGGCTAATGACACTTAGAAGTGGCAAGGATAATGTGAATGTAAAGATTCTTTCACATTCGAAACAAGCTAGTGTAGTAGGCCCATGGCATTTAGAGGAGGCAAACATAATACTGTAAACACTCTTTCTCATTCGGTACAGGCTAGTGTAATGGGCTCATGGATTAATGACACTTAGAAGGGACAAAGATAATGTACATAAATGTAAAGGCTTTTCCGACTCGTAACAAGCTAGTGTAGTGAGCTCATGGGATTTAGAGGAAGAAAATATAGTACTGTAAAGGTAATTCGGGATAGAGTTGTGTAATGGGCTCTTGGGCTATTGACACTTAGAAACGGCAAAGATAATGTAAATGTAAAGATTTCTTCCCATTCGGAACAAGTTAGGTAGTGGGCCCCTGGTATTTAGAGGAAACAGACTTCTGTTTTATCTCTTGTACAAGTCGCGATATAACGCTCACTGAAACAAAAATACGCAATCAAAATTGTATGAAACTAGGCAAGTCTGCAGCGGAAACTTTTTCAATGGTTCAACAGGCTTTGGAGGATGGGGTTTATCACAAAGACAAGTCTGCAGCGGAAACTTTTTCAATGGTTCAACAGGCTTTGGAGGATGGGGTTTATCACAAAGACAAGTCTGCAGCGGAAACTTTTTCAATGGTTCAACAGGCTTTGGAGGATGGGGTTTATCACAAAGACAAGTCTGCAGCGGAAACTTTTTCAATGGTTCAACAAGCTTTGGAGGATGGGGTTTATCACAAAGACAAGTCTACAGATGGTCCAAAGGGTTTTTGGAAGGCCGTGAAGAGGTCGACGGGCACGCCCATCAACCTCCACAAACGACGAAAATGTGACTCGAGTGAAAGAACGTTTGCAAGCAGACTGTCGAATAAGTATTCATTTAATGGCTGGAGTGTTAAATATTCCAATAACTATCGTCTAAGAAATTGTGACCAAGGATTTCTCCAAAGAGAAAAGGTGTGCGAGGCTTGTCCCAAGAATTTTGACCGACGACCAAAAATCTCTCCGAGTGAAAATTTATCAAGTCTTTTGGAAATGTATGAAAATGATCCTTACTTCTTGGACAATGTTATGATGGGTGATGAAATGTGGATATTCCAGTACGACCCCGAAACGAAGAGGCAAAGTGGCGAGTGACACATCCCGGTGTCTCCTTGCCCCAAGAAGAACAATTGACGGTATGAAAGCAGCTGATGAAATGGCTTTAAACGCACTTTCTGAACATACCCTCCAGGATGCCTCCACGTATTGGAATTTCTGCTGGCAAAGATGTATCGACGCTTTTAATGTACGGATGTTACTATTATTATTATTATTATTATTTCATACTTGTAGACTTGGTAACTACTTTTCGGACAAAGTTGATTTATCAAATCCCACCAATAAGAATGAAAGCAAATTTGCACCAATTACTTACTATCAATAAATAACAACTCAGCGAGTAACAATTAACAATAATTAGCGATGTTTATGATAACAGCTATAATGAATTGTTTTCGTATGTCTTCGTGACTAATATTATTGTTAGTTTAAATTCTTATTCAGACAATTACCTCTACTCATTTCAGAAACATTATAAAATAAACTATGTAGGTGATTTCGTGACATCTAGTTACCTTAACATTATTGATACGTATTACTGACAGAGTGATCGTCAAATGTTAATATTTTCGTTGTGAAAAGGTATAAATGGTGAAAAATATCATTATTGTGTCGCATGCATTCTATTGGTTACTACTGTAAGAAAATACAGAATTCGAGTGCGCTAATTTATCTGCTATCTCACTTAAAAACTCCATATGAGCATCCTACTACTCGTATGCTGGTTACGCTGTTGAGAACACCGATCCTTTTTTTTTTTTTAAAGGATCTTTTCACCAATATTACTTTACTTTTCTCCCCTGTGGCCCTGCGTAGCGTAGTCTGTAACGCTCTCGCCTTCGCTGCGGGCGGTACCGGGTTCGATTCCCGGTGGGGGCGCTCAGTCGAAAAAGCGTTAAAAGCTTTTCAGACCAGCCACCCTGAATAAGGTTTTCCTGGGCTTTCAAATCATTCACACCAAGCAAATGCCGGGGTGGTACCTAACTTATATTCTTACTTTTCTGTCCCTTAGAGTGCCAAAGCAAACAAATATTCATAACATTATTCTGTCTACTTTGCCTTTTTTTTTTTTTTTTTTTACATTAAGTTCTTCCTCCATACTCTGTCGAAACTGGTAATGGTTTCTTCACACTTTAAAAGAGTTTTCTACATTTTCCCTTTAAATGTGTTGATATTTTGTTTCTCTAGTTCCCTTCTCTTTTACAGTTTCATTTTGTTATTTCTCTCTATTTTCCTTTTCACCTCAGCATTATACTTGAAACTATCTTTCCAGCTTCAAGAGCTCATTCTAAGTGGGTACGTGAATGTACGCAAAGTTTTCCACGAGGCTTAAAAATATGGTTATTGATGGTTACTGCTATAATGGTAGACTTACGCTGCACAGAATGATACAAATTTAATATCAATGCAACTTATTAGCGCTTAACATTTTGATGTTTTGAGACCGCTTAACAGACAGTCTCGCATTGTTTTGCATCAAGAGAAGGTATCCAAGCATACGTCGAAATGAAATCTTTGAGTTTTACGTCCCACGGTTATGCCGGTTAGGCTAAAGGAGACGGTGATGATGAGTAATGAATGGAGAAAGTGGAAGGAAACGGGAGAACCCCGAGAAAACCCACGCACACGGTGTTTGTCCACCACAAAGTTCACTTGGCGGGGGCTGGGATCGAACCCGGAACCTCAAGCACCAGAGGTGAACGCTCTACCACTGAGCTACCGCGGCCCCAAGCATACGTTGACGGCAATAGTGATATATACAGGGCGTTTCAAAACAACACCGACAACGTTTCGGAGCTGATTCCTGACGCCAAAATAAGACAAAAAATATAGACCAACCTGGGTGCACAAATGCTTCCTTTCGGAGTTATAGACTGCCGAAAAGATGAAAAAAATAAACTTTAAAGGCCGATAGCTCCAATACTATGGGACTCACTGTAGTCGGGTCAAGACTTTATTTATAAACTAGTATGTGCTCTATCCAAATATCCAAGTTTGAGAATCCTGTGATACTTTCGCAACAATTTTTATGGAGGTAGTTGGTGAGTACTTCAAATTATATGCTCGTAGCCAAACTGCCTCTATAAAATTTGTTGCGTGAGTACATTAGGATTCTGAGACATGTATGTTTTGAATAGTGCACATACTAGTTCTTAAGTGAAGTCTTCACCCAACTACGGTAGATCCCATAGTGTCGGAGCTATAGACCTAAAGTTAATTTTTTCACGTTTTCGGCAGCCTATAACTCCAAAAGGAAGCATTTGTACACCCAGGTTGGTCTATACTTTTTGACTTATCTTGGTATCAGGAATCACCTTCCAAACGTTGTCGGTGTTGTTTTGAAACACTCTGTATAGATGGATAGCAAGTGAGACGGGAATTCATGCAATCTATTTTACAGAAATTCCTGTGAAATTCACTGATGCATCTCACATTGGTTTTTCTGGATTACTGTTGTTGAAAGGAGAGTTGCACCTTCAACAGCCGCACACACTGGATGTTCTTCGGAAAGTTTGTCGGGCGTAATGGGACATACTTAATCAAACTGTGGAGTTTTGTTTAGTAGGAACTGTGGTACAGGACGATTGATAACAGATGGGGCTAAGTATGTTCCACATAACCGCTGTTAACATCACGGTTATCTCTTGAGCGCTTAAGAGTCTTCATCCAGGCGAAATTAAAATACCGCTAATTTTACAATAATTATGTGATATCTTCAAATAGATAACAGATAATTGAAATATGGAACAAGAGCGCCCTAGACAATATTATTTTGCGTGAGGTACCGTTATCACAAGTCACGTAGTGGCTTTCCGTTTTCAGCTGTTTAGAAACGCGAAAATAAATGCCGATTTTCAAAATGGCTCGAAATCGAAAGCAGATAAGTGAGTCGTGATAACGGTTTCTCATGTAAAATAATATTGTCTAGGGCGCTCTTGTTCCACATTTCGATTATCTTTTATCTATTTGAAGATATCACATAATTACTGTAAAATTAGCGGTATTTTAATTTCGCCGGGATGAAGACTCTTAAGGATGGCAACTTCGTTATCGTTAACCCAAAACAACCTTCTGTATTTTGTTGTGAAGTGGAAATCAATTACATTTTTTATCTAAAAAAATTTAAAACTATTCTTCGTCTTCTTCTTCACTTATCTAAACCAAACCACTTTGCGTAACGAGACTAAACCTCCTCCAGCGCCATCTGTTAGCGAACGGCTGAACTACGTCCATCCTTAGCAGCAAGCACGTGGTCAGCGCGCTACGACGCCCTGTCCCTAACAGGTCAATCAGGAGCTTTATAGACCTAGTGATCATTATGTCTTGTTTTCACGTGATTCCCCAATTTGCCTCACGACACTGGGTGCATTCCCATAATTGGGAAGCACCGGCCGGGAATCTAACCAGGGACTATGCGTACATGAGTCTAACTAATGCTCAAACCACTATGCTATGGTGTTCCTCTTCACTAATCTACTAATAATTTTTTTGTTTTTATATACAAATTATTATATTTTTATTACAAAATACAGTATTAGGTCAATATTTTCCTATTGGTAGCTGTAAAGTTTTTTTCTCCCCCAAATTTCTTCAATGTACAGTAACTATATTACGCATTAAGTGTAAACATGCAAACGAACTTTCATAACATTATTGTGTCTACACTTCATTTTCCTTTCTTTTACATCAAGTTCTTTCTCCAACCCTGTTGTCGAAACTCATCACAGTTTCTTCATGTTTTAGAAGACCTTTTTCTTTAAAAAGAAATCTTTTTCTCTCTAAATATTAACGTTTTCTTTCCCTAGTTCCCTTCTCTCTTTTACAGTTTCTTCTTATTTTCTTTTTTTTTTGGCCCTCACAGCATCAACCTTGTAACCATCTTTCCAGCTTCAGCTGTGAATGTCTGGAGACTCCCTGGAAGATGGAGGACCCCGTTAATCTTATCAACATTTTGCAAGACTGCGTTAATTCTGAAGCTGATTGATCCAGTACCATACTCTTTCTTCGTATATATATAGTTTCCTCCACGTCAGTTTCTCTTCTTCTTCCCCTTCCTATTACCTCCTTCTCACACTCACTCCCTTATACCCAACAGAAGGAACCTCTCTCTAGTCTCTACTTGCTTGTTTCTCCTTTCTTTCTTTCCTTCTTTCTCTTTCTTTCGTCATCTTTTACTATCCTCGTCTTCTGCACACCTCACCCCCTGATTTCTCTCCTAAATTAACTCTGGAAATTCATTTTCCGCTTGTTTGACGAGCCATTCGGGTGTGACGACTAAGCGGAGAATAAAAAAAGTACATCAGTCTCTCTCTCTCTCTTTCTCTTTCTATCATCATCCTTTCTCTCAAAATTCACCTTATCCTCTTTCGTTCTTTCCTCTCCTCTATATTTTCTATATGAATACTAAAGAATGCCAAGGGAGAGATACTTTATGAGTATTAATTTCCTGCTTTTGTCCTCCCCTTCTTCCTAAGTCGATTTGTATAGTTTTCCTATTATTGCAATAGCGTACTAACTAATATCATAATATACAGCAATACTTAAGAGCATTGTTTTGTGCTTCAGATTACTACTTCAATTTCTAGGTCAATTTCAGTGGAATTCTAAGCACACTCGACTTTTCAATGAAATTTCACTTAGATTAGAAACACTTCAGTGCCAAGACTACCGTGTCACTGTTGGGTGAATATAAATAACAATTGAGAAATCTGCACATGACATCGATTGTTTTTTTCCTTTTACATATGCAGGTTAAATAAATAGGGAATCTATTCCAGCAGAATATTGTAATATTTCGTAGAGTAACAATACACAGGTTATTACCTCACTTTTTTCTTTATAAAAGTTTCTATATAGTTTGTACATTAAGTTACATATAAGAACATTTTAATAGTCTTTTTCTTTTGTTTTTATTAGTTAGACCTTTTGCTCACAGCAACTCGGAGTTTAGGATTATTGGTTCAGAACGACCCTGTCCGTTGGAGCTGGATCTAAGGGAACCTTTTGCCGCATGCAGAGTAGAGGTAGGATCATATCTCCTGCCCGATGCGGCTCAGAGGTAGGGTAGTAACTAATGCCCGATGAAGTTTGGAGATAAATGAGGATTCATCTTGTGGCATGGAGCTCAAAAGAGGGTAATATCTCCTGCCCGATGCAGCGCGGAAATAGGTGAGGATACCTCTTGCTCTATGCAGCTCAGATGTAGGGTAGTATCTCCTGACCGATGCAGCGTGGAGATAGGCGAGGATACCTCTTGCTCTATGCAGCTCAGAGGTAGGATAATATCTCCTGCCCGATGCAGCTTAGACGTAGGGTAGTATCTCCTGCCCGATGCAGCGCGGAGATAGGTGAGGATACCTCTTGCCCAATGCAGCTCAGAGGTAGAGTAGTATCTCCTGCCCGATGCAGTTCAGAGGTAGGGTAGTATCTCCTGCCCGATGCAGCTCAGAAGTAGGGTAGTATCTCCTGCCCGATGCAGCGCGGGGATAAGTGAGGATACCTCTTGCCCTATGAAGCTCAAGGTTAAATTTATAGGTAGGATGTGATGCAATGTAGCTTGGAGAAATAGGTAGGATGTGACTATATTGATCCATTGAGATGATTATAAACTATAAATTATTGTTGGCAATGAACAATATACCTACTTTCTAGCGACATAAAGAAAAAATCCTTGATTTTCCTCCAAAACTATGCATGAGAATTTTCATTACACCCTTATTAACCATCTCTATCACTGTCTCTCTTGTAGCACAATCGTGGGACGTTGGATTTTAAAAAAATGAAATCTTTGAGTTTTACTTCCCACAGTTGTGTTGGGTAGGCTAATGGAGACGATGATGATGAGAATGGAAAAGATAGTGGAATAAAGAAAGTGGGAAGAAATCGGAGAACCTGGAGAAAACCCATGCACATTGTGTTTATCCACCAGAAAGCTCACTTGCCGCGAGCTGGGTATCCTGGGATCAAAGCAAGGGCCTCACGTACCAGAGGTGAACGCTCTACCACTGAGCTACCGCAGGCTCTACGTTAAATTAAGAACAAATGCGTACTGTACTATGCCACAAATAATTTGCAAACGTGTGTCATTAAAACGATTACTGGTGGTGAAAAAAAGAAGGCGCCAATCTATGCTAGGTGATCAGTACAAAGTACCTTTATATTACAATTCCATAATAATAAATCACACTTTTGTAACGCTGTTTCTAACTACACAGATGACTTATGTATTCTTTATTTCCGTACATAAGCTATTTTGTACATTATAACGAATGGCGAAGGGTGTAAAACATTGACATGCCTCCCGTTCTATTGTAATATAGAAAAAAATGTGCACTACGGTGATCTAACCCGCCTTCACTTGTTATTGCTGTACTCATTATTATGTGAATTGAGTACTGAGCTTTGATACATAAAGGTACCAACCTGACTGCTATAGCCTATATAATCTGTATGAGGGGGGTCAGCGTTCTACACCCTAAGGAATGTAGACCCTACTACAGTAACTTTTAGTCTATGGTAGTATGTTTACAATTCACCCAAACTTACGTTCGAAAGTTGATATGTATGCTGCTCCTCTCCGCTGTCACATGACATGTATCCATACGCCACCTCAGCTGCATCACGTACTATTTACTCATATCCATTCGCACTCTGCTACAACAGAAATCCTTTATCTCGTTTAATGAATAGTAAGTAAACCCTAGCAATCCCCATCAGGATGCCGCGGTCGGCAAGAGGGATTGCCGCCGTCGACGGTGGCAGGCCGCCGGTAGGCAGCCGGCACCCGTCCGCGGCGGCACGACGATCTACTTGTTCAAAATTGCCGACCTTTCGCCGAGGCGGCAAGCGGTCGAAAATCGTAAAAAAATAATGCCCTTTGCCAACTCTTTGCCGACTGTTGCCGACCGCCAGAGTCGGCAAAACAGTCGGAAAGACCTCTTTCCGACCCTCTGCCGACTCCTTATGCCGGCCTCTTTTCGACGGCGGCGCCGGCGCATTTACTGCACCTTTACGGCTGTTTGCCGACTGCTCGGTAAGGCAACTTTCCGACGGCGGCGCCGGCGCATTTAATGTTCATTTCCGGCTGTTTGCCGACTGCTCGGCAAGTCAACTTCTCGACGGCGGCGCCGGCGCATTTAATGCTAATTACCGGCTGTTTGCCGACTGCTCGGCAAGGCAACTTTCCGACGGCGGCGCCGGCGCATTTAATGCTCATTTCCGGCTGTTAGCCGACTGCTCGGCAAGTCAACTGTTCGACGGCGGCGCCGGCGCATTTTATGCGCCTTTCCGGCTGTTTGCCGACTGCTGGAAAGGACCTCTTTTCGACGTCGGCTTCACGATTCTCCCACTGGCGGCATCCGACTTCTTGCCGCCGTCGAAAAGTGGCCCTTTGCCGACTGGAAATCAACGCTTCAGGAAGGCAAAATTTTCATCAGCTTTTACATTAGTCTTGCCTAAGTCTTCCTCCATGCTACGATTTCTCGACAAGGAGCACCCTTGGAAGTTCTTGAAGTATAATACTTGCATTTTTTTGTGTGTCCCAGTACAAAATTTGTTCTTTTTGCTTTTTTGCAGCACTTTCAGCCAAAAAACAAGAAATTGAATGGGACATGGAAGTATTATATACTTTCAGAACTAGCAATTGTGCCCTTCATGAGAAATCATAGCACGGAGGCAAACTTAGGCAAAGCTACTCTAAAAAGTTGTGAAAATTTTGCCTTCCTGAAGGGTTGATATCCAGTCGGCAAAGGGCTACTTTTCGACTGCGGCAAGAGGTCGAATGCCGCCTGTGGGAGAATTGAGAAGCTGACATCGAAAAGAGGTCCTTTCGAGCAGTTGGCAAAAAACCGGAAAGGCGCATAAAATGCGCCAGCGCCGCCGGTGGAAAGTTGCCTTTCCGACCAGTCGACAGACAGCAGAAAAGATGCGTAGCACTGCAATGAAAATCATGGCGGATTCCCACCAGTAATAAAAATGAAATGAAATCTTTAATTTTACGTCCCACGGTTATGCCGGTTAGGCTAAAGGAGACGGTGATGATGAATAATGAATGAAATGGTGGAATGAAGAAAGTGTAAATAAACGGGAAAACCCCGAGAAAACCCACGCATACGGTGTTTGTCCACCACAAGGTTCACTTGGCGGGAGTAGGGTTTGAACCCGAGACCCCTAACACCAGAGGTGAACGCTCTACCACTGAGCCACTGCGGCCCCCCCCCCCACCAGTAATATTGCACTCGGTACATACGCAGTACATTTCTACAATTCTCAGTACGATTTAAGTGTATAGAGGAAAAGTATCTGGGAATGACTTACAAATGCTTAAAAGCGAACTAAAAATAACAACTGAGCAGCTAATAATGAACGTTAAGAATAATTCAATTAACATGTCTGTGCGCCTAATGTGAAAAACTTATAACAGTCAGTACATTTTCCCCCTGAAAGCACATCTTTCACTATCACGACCACTAGGAACAACACTGTTCTATGCAATCAAAATTTGCTAGTTGCAAACGCTTTCTTCGAAAAAAAAAAGCCGCAGCAATCCGTCGGAAATACGGTCTTTTTAGGTTGTCGTTATCCCATCAACTATTGGAAAAGGATTTTAAACGTCAATGATTTTCTAAATTTTTTTAAAGTACAGGGGTCACACTCCCAATGGAAAATGAGATTTAAATAAAAATTAATGAAGTAAAAATTATAAATAAAAATACTTTAATAAAAGGTATGTGGTGGCGGAGAGATTCAAACCGAGCCTACACGCAAAAAAAAAAAAAAAAAAAAAAAAAAAGTTAAAGTAAACAAGAAAAAGGTGGACAGTAACCATGTTAGTTTGTCAATATATGGAAAACAGAGACGTGTATCCAAGCAGCCAAGCCAAAATGTCTCTGCATTTGTTGTAACTTTGGTATTAAAAAATAAAAATAAAAAAATAAAAAAAAAAGTGGCCGGAGCGATCACTTGTCTGCTTACACCCATGACTATATTCGTAGAAACCAAACACTGAAATGCACTAAACACAAGTTCTAACGACTAAGCTGTCAGTTCTAACTCTATGCCTTAAATATTTATTTAAATACACTTTAAAAGTGGAAATCATATTAAGATAAAATAACAATTAAGTAGGTAACTAATTGTTCATTTAATGCGTTCTTATATGATTTATACATTAATTGTATACAATGAAACAGAAAAATGTGAGAAAATAATTTATATCGTAAATGAAACAGCCACATGTACAGTATACTCATAGTGCATACCCATTATATAGAGAAAAAAGGTTAATGAAGTCATTTACATAAAAAATGAAGTGTTTTAACATAATACTTTGCAAAGATCCTTTGTTTTAAAGGAATTCTTTAAGAGAATAAATGAAGGGAAGATCACAATTTTTTCTGGTCTATATTAGCACTAAAAACACACCAAATTGTATTAACAAAATACAATGCACATCGTATTAACTTATATACATTAGCCTATGTAATGAACCTTATCATCATTTAGAAGTTATATGTAATATACCTTCGGATGTACTACTACTTTTTTTTTTTTAAACAGAAATTTGTAGCATTCCATAACATTGAGTTTTAACACAAATAGCCTTCATACAGTATGTAAAATCAGAAAAGCAAATATATATGAAGTGATTACAATGTTCAAAAAAGCACTATATTATTCTAAAGAATTCCTGCTATCCATATTTTGTCTTGAATAACTCAGCCATTTTTCTTTTTTAGCCCATTGATATATACGAGGAAATCTTCCTCTGTTTCTTTGAGATTTTAAGGGTTTTACTTTTTATTATTTTTCTTCCGGTCTATTTAAATGTCTCTTACTTTGTGGAAATAAAATTCTGTGTTGTATGTTTTTAATATTCATAAATGACATCTAATTTAAATAATAATATACTTATATATACTAAAAGATCATTTTGACAAAGCAAGGGACATTTAAATAGATATTCAGAAGAAATCAGTAAAATCAGAACATCAAAAATTTTATTCATTTCAAAGAAAAGAAAGAATACTTCCCCTACAAATCAATGGGATAGAAAAGAAAGGAGGCGATGGTACTGAACCTCACCGTTAAGGAGCTTGTACTCTGAGAAATATAATTACACTTTCTCTCTTAACTGATTCCACGCAAAAAAAAAAAAAAAAAAAAAAAAGTTAAGAACAATATCAAACAACAGTTGTCTTTATAATTGAAGAAAACTTCAAACCTATGAAATAGTAATGTAGAATTTAAATAGCTCAGAATCAGGATTGTGAGAATATAGAGAGATACAGAAAATTTTACAACACTGCATAGAAAAGATGAAGTAATAATAAAAAAAGAATTTAACGGCAAAAACTGGGATAGGGAGACTAAGGTAATATTGGCAAAACAAAAATCAATTTCAAAGCCGTAATTCTCAATATTCGCTTCAAAGGTAAGTGATGACCATAATTCCCGTGTGATTTGAAATAAACCGCATTAAAATGGGAAATGTTTTACAAATGTTATGATTGAATGAAATTCACCCGTTCTAAAAAGAAAAAAAAAACTGTAGTCCCACATATATCCTACCACTCTTCACAAATATCTTTAAGGATGTTAGTACATATGATTTTTGTCAATACTCTCCGTTAGTGGCGTAGGGAAGGGGGGCCCAGAGAGGCCGGGCCCCCAAAGAGGTCCGACAATGTAGTTTGATGTTTGTAATTCTTTATATATTTTTATGTTTATATATTTTTTGTTTGGAATTGTTCCATATGTACCTATAACAGCACTTGCCCCACCAAACACACATCCTGGCTACGCTACTGCTCTCTGTGGGTCTTCTTCCATTGCAACACTTCTGTATGTCTTGAGCAACCCTTGCTTCCAGAAATAAATGAACTATCTAAAATAGAACAAATATAATGCTTTGTAAAATATACTCTTCAATGTGTACGGCGTTGGCACATCACGTATATTTATTACAATCGAAAATATACTTCATCACACCAAAACCAAACCAAACTACACAGTGTAATAGACCTTGTTGCAATGAACCGGCTTCAACGCTATATGTTAGACGCTATATGTTACAAGAAAACCTGTAAGAGTAATGAAAACTATAGTCACTGATGAAGAATTCAATTACGTCGAAACAGTTAACTTTTACTTAATCTTTATTACAACAGTACGGTCGCCACCCCAAACGAGAATCAGAAAAGAAAAGAAATCCTGCCGTATATCCAATGGTAGGAATTTGAGTTTCTTGAGAAATCTTTGAAACATTACCTTGAAGCTGCAAGTTAAACAATAAATCCCTAAGTCCCTCACCAGACAAAAAGATGTATTAAAATAGAATATTATATTTAGTGAAGATAGCATTATATTACTTTGAAATAGAACTTCGATACGCGTCAGGGTTTTGCGACACTATTGTATTGGCAATTGAGAATTTTGTATTCGGCTGACTACAAAATATTACATCTTAAAATAAAACCTTGTTAATGGAACAAATAAAATGCACATATACTTAAATAAACTACAGGTAAAATCGATCAGGTGGGCAAAAATGATAAAAGTTTCAAAACAAATACATTTTATGTTCTCCTAGGAGTCAATTTGAGTAACATATCTAAAACACAAACCATCTGTAATAAGAATTCAATCGAATGAACATAACTTTGAGAAACGCTATAAAAAAAAAAAAATCACAAAACTATAACTTTACATTTGTTCGTTTGTCTGCCGAGCTCCTTTATGGCTGAGCGGTTAGTGTACGCGTCTTAGGCGTGGGTGACCCGGGTTTGCTTCCCGGAGAGAGCTCAAGTGGTTCGGATTCCACCTTAATCAGTAGGTCCCGTCTTATATAGCCTCGCTGCTGAAAGGGACGTTAAACACAAAATCAACTCAACTTTCGGCCTTTTAAGTTAAAATTTTCAGAGTACAAGCACAAGACACTCTAAATTCCCTGTTTAGAGTTTGGCGGCATACCAACGTAATATATCAAAATGGCGGCCATTTTGTCAAATGAACGAGTATCTACGCTACGAAGCGCAATTTTCAGTCTTTTAAGTTGAAATTTTGACGGTAGAAGCACAAGATATGCTAAATTTGCTGTGTAGATTTTCTCGGCGGTCCAATGTAAAAAAAAATAATAATAATCAAAATGGCGGCCATTTTTTCAAAACGGCAGTGAGTAGAAAATTGTTGCAAGTTGTGACAATGACAATATTGAAATATAAATCACATTTTAACACTTTTACCCCAAAGACATTGAAATATTTCGAAAAAAAACGATTAAACCCGAAAAAACCCAATTAAACTCGAAAAACACCCGAAAAAATGGGCCCAGGTGGGTTTGGCTTTTTCAAAAAACCCCGGGTTTTTTCAAACCCTCGTTCATGATGAGCTTTTCTCCTCAAAAAAGTTTTAATAGTAGTCGCTAATGGTTTTCTACAGATGTTAATGTAAAATTGTTAATTTTTTTCAAACTTCCGATGTCCAAGTTTTTGTACCTACACATCGTGAAACAGTGTCATGAGAAAGGGTTAACACTCGGAAAATGAAAATGAAATATTTGAGTTTTACGTCCCACGGTTATGCCGGTTAGGCTAAAGGAGACGGTGAAGATGAGAGATGAATGAAAATGGTGGAATGAAGAAAGTGGGAGGAAACGGGAGAATCCCGAGAAAACCCACGCACATGGTGTTTGTCCACCACAAAGTTCACTTGACAGGAGCAGGGTTTGAACCAGGAATCCCATGCACCAGAGATGAACGCTCTACCACTGAGCCACCGCGGCCAGCAAAAAATCAAAATAAGACAGTCTGGTGCAGGTGTAGTTTTGGTGCACTACATTTTGGAAGATTTACAGGTAAAATTCAATACTTTCCATGAAAAGACATGTTTATAAGGAACGAATTTCTACAGGTAACTTAATTACATACAATGTAATACAACTGTATCTTACGTTTACTAATGTTAAACCATTACAAGTGCTTTACGACGAATAAAACAAATGAGTGCATATGAAAAATGGCTCTATTAGATGTTATTTTCCACGGGCGGCTTATTTCTGCACCGTGTACACCGGCATCATATTTCTGCACAGCGTGCAGAACCTGTATTTTGTTTGCAAGTGGAGAGTTACTAGTATGAAACAACAACAAGTGTTGTTGAAACTTGTATTATTCTCAAAACGCACTTCCTTCCACTACCCTCACTTCTCCGCATACACACTATCGCAGACGTGCCTGCTCCCTTCGGACGTATTCCCGCGCGGGCCCACCAGCTTCGCCCTATCTGACTCGGTTCGATAGCATTCGTGCTATTTAGTGGCCACCCAGCACAGATTGTTTTGTGCTTTTTTGCGCTGTTTTTATGCTAGACATCTGGAAGCCTTATTTATACGCAAATCGTAAAAGAATTATAATTTTTCAACAATTACTTCTAGAGGTCCCCTTGAATTTTATTTATGCCAAGTAAAATATATTCCGCCCATTTGAAACCGACTAGGGGACAATAAAAAAGAAACTGGTGAAAGAATTATAATTTTTCATTTTTTTTTAAGTATTGCGCCACAAGTAAACCTGTACACAAGAGCGTTTAACCACTACCTCATTTCTCCTGTTTTTTTTTTTTTTTTTTTTTTTTTTAATTGGAAGTTTTCGCTCACATGTGAAACAAGTCCTGCAGTATATAATCTAGTGGATCTTATTAGGTTACTAAAGATACACTAAATACTAGAGAATACTAAAGGAACACAAATCTTGTCATGGCACAAGCATTATGAGAAATTGTCCACGTTTCTCTAAGATAATTTAGCACCAGGTGCTAGTTGGCCACTAAAGAGCACGAATTCTATATAACTGAGTCAGAGCAGGGCAACGCTGATGGGCCCGCGCGGCAGCGCGGGGGTGTGTCCGAAGGGAACAAGTGCGTCAGCGACGGTGGGTATACGCGTAAGCGAGGGTAGTGAAAACATATGGGCTTTGGTAATCATACATTTTTCAATATCACTTTTTATGGTTTCATACTAGTAACGCTTCAGTTGTAAACATAAAATACAGCTTTCGTACACTATGCAGAAATACATTGGCGTTGAGTTAGAAGACACTTATCTTAAAAACTAAGACATGTAAACTTTTGCAATTTCAAGAAGAAAATAATGTACTACAGTTTCTTAACTGTCCCTCGTTTTGTAAATAAAAATTAAGTGAAACCTTTAAGTTTTTTGTCCAACGGTTATGCCGGTTAGGCTAAAGAAGACGGTGATGATGAGTAATGAATGAAATGGTGGAATGGAGAAAGTGTAAATAAACGGGAGAACCCCGAGGAAACCCACGCAGACAGTGTTTGTCCATCACAAAGTTCACATGGCGATGGCTGGGATCGAACCCGGGACCCCATGTACCAGAGGTGAACGTTCTACCACTGAGCCAGCGCGGACCCTACAATTGTAAGCGAGTTCTTGATATACCGGTAACTCTTTACTTTGGGCAAGGCAATGATATCCTGTCAGTACATAGTATTGCCGAACGAGCGTAAGCGAGTAAAGGCGGGTTAGAGCCCCGCAGGGCACTTTGTTTTCTGTCTTTCCTTCTTGGGAACTGTAACTATAATTGCGGGAACCAGTTCAGATGACTTGGTTATTGTCACTGCCTTGCCTAAAGTAATGACTTGCCGATATACCTTAGGGGGTTCGTGAAGGTAAGCAGCAAGGCAACAAATAGAATCGAAGTTAATACACAGGTTGGGCTAGGTAGTACCATTTAAATTACTTTCTTTGATACCCGCCCCCAAAAAATTTTATATGCCAGAGACGCCAGTGCGCGGGAACATACTATAACCGAATCTTTTTCATGCGCAGCAACAATTAACATATGTAACACAACATATAAAATTCATGACAATTTGAAATGTATATGCATAATATTAAATTAACTCACCCCATGTATATGCATAATAAGTGCAATAATATATGCAAATGTATATGAATAATATTAAATTAACTCACCACTCTCTCACTTCATGTTTTCGTGGTATTTGCTTAACCAGCAACTGCGTACAGTTCCAACGAATGAATATTTTTATGATAAACATTATTTTCCCTATTTGTAAACTTATCTCAACGAATTTTTTTTTGAAGGACTTTACCCACACTGCATCACAATGCGACAAATGAAGAACGCGAACCGAACATACAGGCAGCGCAACCAGACTACGATTTCTGCAATCAGGCTCTTCAGCGGCAAAGGCGGCTCGGCGCCTGTCCGAGCATCTTTTCAAGGTCGGACCATCCGCTGTTTGCCGACCTTCTTTCGGCTCCTTTACTTGTCGGCACGCCGCCAACGTTTCGGCGTCTTTCCGACAATATTTGCCGCGGTCGCCGTCCGCTGTTTGCCATCTCCTTGCAAAATGTTTGTCAAGGATCCTCTCGTACTTGTAATTTATTTTAAGTATTTACTTCTCATATACCCTTTACGTGCAGTCCCTTTACTACATTTCTTTTCATGCATTTACCTTTCTCGTGGTCGGCACGCCGTCAACGTTTCGACGTCTTTACAACCATCCTTTGACGCTGTCGTTCCGTCCGCTGTATGCCGACTTTCTGCCGACTCCGTTTTCACAAGACATATTTTATGGAATTAGTGCCCACCCACAAGAAAAAACTTCGGACAGTTTCAATTTTTACTTCATCATTAAAGAAGATACAGGCTCTATTCATTTTCCAAAATTCGACTCTTTGCCGCTGGTACGCGTTATTGCAACTTTCGCCGACGTCGTGCCGACGTCGCTTTTCAAGAAATTGCCGGCAGCCTCTTTTTGCAGTCGTCGTCCGACTGTCTGCCGACTGTTTCGAGAAAGCTTTATACGAGGGAAATATAAGCCCTAATTCGTATTTTAAAGCAACAAATTACCTTCTAGGTGAACGAATCTCTTTTTGCTCGTCGCGGTCGAAAATCGAGCGGAAAGACGCCGGTGTCCGGCGCCGGCAATCCGACCGCGGCATCTGGTCGGCATGCACAAATTGTCCGACTATAGGCGGCAGGATCCTGATGGGGATATTACTTCCTACTAAAACATAGTAATATTATTTCGGTAAGATTGTTACCGTTACTTTTTAATCATCTATGATATTGCAAATCACGCACTATTCCATTCTCATTTTTAAGAAGTGAGAAAATCTCATAAATGAGAACCTGAAAATGTGCCTTGAGCTCACAAATGAAAACACATTTGGAAATAATGAGACATTTTTCTTCAAATATGAGTAATCATTACTTATTTTGTTTTGAACATGCATTTTTCTCATTTCTGAGCAAGGAAATTTTTAAGAGTGTGTGAAGCGTTGGGGGAAACAGAAAACAGTGGGGGTAATATGATCAAGAATTAGTGTAGACTAATTGAAAGGTAAAGGAGAAGAGATAGTGAGGAAATAGGAGTTCTCAGAAGGAGATAATGTACTGAGGATAAATATTTAAATATAAGAACTATGAACATCCTATAAAATCCTTTCAAACATTCTATTCTCAAGATTGAACCCATACGCAGATGAAATTATTGGAGATTATCAGTGCGGATTTAGACGAAATCGATCAACTATCGACCAAATATTTACCATTCGCCAAATACCCGAAAAAAAGTGGGAATACAATACCCCGGTACATCAATTATTTATTGATTTTAGAAAGGTGTACGACTCGGTTAGGAGAGAAACATTATATGGCCTAAAACAAGGAGATGGGTTGTCGCCATTATTATTTAACTTCGTTCTGGAATACGCCATAAGGAAAATCAAACATAGCAACCAAGGCCTGGAGTTGAATGGGGGTTTCCAGGTTATGGCATATGCTGATGATGTAAATTTAATAGGGGGTGATAGGGGAACAATAGAAAGAAATGCAGAGGTTTTATTAAACGTTTGCATTGATATGGATTTAGAAGTAAATACAGAGAAATCAAAATACATGGAAGTTCGTCGGGATCATAATACGACAAGTTATGGATACGTTGAAATATCAAATAATACTTTTGATAAAATGGATACTTTTAAATATCTAGGATCAATATTAACAGACAAAAATTATATTCACGAAGAAATTAAATGTCTATTAAAAGCAGGGAATTCATGTTATTATTCAGTTCAAAATCTCTTGTCATCGCGAATCCTGTCGAGGAATTAAAATATATAAAACGATAATCATGTCTGTTGTTCTGTAAGGTTACAAAACATGGTCACTTATTTGGAAGGAAGAAAATATTTGAGAACAAGATCCTGAGACGAATGTTCCGATCCAAGAGAAACAGGAATGAGGAATAGCGGAAACTTCATAACGAGGAACTACATAATTTATACGGTTTGCCAAACATTGTTAGGGTCATTAAGTCTAGAAAACTTAGGTGGGCAGGTCATGTAGCAAGGATGGAAGAAAGTAGAAACGCTTTCAAAGTCTTGAGTGGGAGACCGATCGGAAAACGACCATTAGGAAGGCCTAGGCGCAGATGGGAGGACAATATTAAGATGGATCTTGCAGAGATAGGAATACAAAGTAGAAACTGGATTCAGTTGGCTAAGCATAGAAGTCAGTGGAGAGCTTTTGTGAACGCGGCATTGAACCTCCGGGTTCCATAGGTCATAGAGTTAGTTAGTTAGTTGTTTGCGTAGAAATATATATAACGAAGAACAATTGAGTGAAGGTAACACTAGACACTGCATTTGAAAAGAGTGTAAGAAATCACAAAAATGTTTATAAGAAATGAGAAGACTACCGGAGTAGATAAGATGAATACTCAATTAATTACAAATTTCAGAGAAAAAAAAATGTTATGAAATGCATCGTATGATGAAGATAGTGGTTAAAGTTGGATTGGTATTTTACAGTTGGAAAATGGTGTGACAAGTTAAAAATATACGAATTATTAGTTTAAAATCACATATGAATGAAATTATTGTCATAAATATTGAATAGAAAATTACTGTGTATACTGGAACAAATGAAAACACTGCGAAGACGTTTATAGTGAGGAGGAAAAAAGGACATAACTCCTTTGGACAGAACTTTGCTTTGACGCATTTCGTTACATTTAAGAATCCGTTTTTCCCGATGATTACCAAAGGAAACCGACTGCTGGATTAAGGAAATACAGCAAAATAAAGAAAAAATAAATAAACGAGACGCAATTAAAAGAAACGCTAAAAGGAAGCACGAAGATAAAAGAAAAAAGGTGGAAATAGCAGAATGGAAAAACGATAAAGAAGGAAAGGATTAAGTAAAGAAAATGAATAGAGAAGAAAGAGAAGGAGCAAATAAATTAAATGAAGGAAAGTAATCCGATTGCGAAATGATGAATTATTGAAAGTAAGTCACGTATGAACATGGGTTCAAAACTCTGTACGGATTCTATACAATATATATATATAACATACAGAAAGAACATTTAGTTCTGCACAGAAAGACATTTATTGAAAACACTCGAAGCCAAACTAATTCGCAGCCAGAGGTTGTAAGAGGTTGGAGGAGAAGAACCCAAACCAGCGCAGCAATTGAACCAGAAACAAATTTTACCAACTGAACTTTTGCTAAAAACCCATCCTACCACACCTTAGAGGCAAATCGCCTCATAAATTCGCTATTTAGAAGCGTGCCCTCATACGGTGTCTATTAGTATGGAGTCAATGAAATATTAAAGGCGTGTCTCGTATTTTTCGCTATCTTTTAATGGTGGTTAAGGTGACGAATGCAAAAAAGTCCTGTGGTGTTAGTGTGGTACAGTCCCATTGTTCCTGGTCGGGTCAATCAAACGGTTATTACTTAGAAAAGATATTCTTAGCTCGTATTCAGCTTCTGTCTATATATGAGAATCCCCTCTTTTCCGTTTCTTGTATCCCCCCTTTTTATTATTACTATTCTTTCGGAGTCTCTTCTGTTTCCCTCCGAAAAGAGATTTTTGCCTGATTAACCAGCAGACAAACGACTATAAAAGTTTCTCTCTCTCTCCTCCTTTCCCCTTCCTCTTTCATCAATATCCCTACCACCACCATTCCCTATTTAACGCACGCGAAAGGATGAGTACCTAATCAGGTGAAAATTTCAACCTGTATAGGGATCTGCGGGAGACCCCAAAAGAGGATGGAACTGTGAAATCTTTCTCTGTAGGCTATTGCATGGGAGAGAGCGCGGGATGGACTTGGTTCCTCACTTCACATACAAGAATCCATTATTCTGTTCTGTACGTATTGACCTCTTCAGAGTTACCACCAGGGGGTCACCACGTGGATTAAGTAAAGGTCAGCCAAAACAGCACGATTCGCCTAAAGTCGTTAGTTTCTAAATAGGCGAGATTTAAAAAAAAAAAAAGATTTCCTTTGGATAATTCGAATATTTTACTTGTTCTGCAAAGAAAACGTAAGACAGGAGATTTTTCAATACATGTGTGTGCTCACTGCATTAGTGACGCAATTGAGTGACCTTTTTGTGATTGACAGGTTCGTTTTGATTTGTGTATGCGCAACAACAAAGGGAAATTCTGGAGAGAAAGATAGTCTCTTATGTGTATGTATAATACACGACTACCATAGCAGTTGCGCTTACTTACTTACTCCCATCTTCTTTATAAAGTACACAGAGACTCTCTCCTTCGTCTTTTTCTTTCTTCCTATGTAAAACATACCTGCCTTGTATATGTCTATAACACCTGAAGCATACACTATCCCAATTTCTGTTGAGATCGTTAAATTCTTCCAGCATATGGTTTTGAAGTCGGATATAGCTATATATATATGAATATTGTCAGAATAACCTCTGTCTCCTGTTAGTGGAGCTCGGCAGGGTTTTATCGTTGTCGTTGTCAATATTATCATATATATATATATATATATATATATATATATATATATATATATATATATATATATATATATATATATATATATATATATATGCTTGTCAATTGTTCCTCTATATTCGATGCGGTAATCATAAGAGTGAAAACATATTGAATTTTCAAAACCGTTCATTTATATGAGAAAATGCGTACACGCAGTAGGGATATTTTTTCTGTAGACTCCTGTTATTTTCTTTCTTAAAACATCTTTCATTTCATCTTCCTATCATCTCTTTTTGCTTCATTCTGTTATGAACCATTCAAGCAATAACGCTGATGTCTGTCTTGTTTTGTTTTTATTAGTTTGTTTACTTATTTATATTTATACTTGTATTTATTTATTTATTTATTTGCCCTTCAATGGTTCTTGTATTTGTATCCGGATTTTCGTTAGTACGAAGAAGAGTAATACAGTAATTTATATTTTTTAGTAGTAGCCCAGCAATAGTGTAGGATAGCTAAGGTTAGTGCTTGTATGTTGTATTTACAACTACTTACTGAGGGTTTCGCAAAGATAAAAAAAAAGAAAAATCCTAGAGCACTTTTAATGGTATCGCAGTGGCAACGCTACATTTGCAAACACAAGATACAGTTTTTGTACATTGTGCAGTTGAAAACTCCGCTGGTGGATGGCAGATCTAAAAGGTAAAGACTGGGGGGAGACAGCCAGAACCAGAGCCGTCACTCGTGGGAGCAGGGGGGGCAACTTTCCCCCAGAGAAGCTTCCCGTCGTTCGAGGGGGTACATTTTAAGACAAAATTTTCTTATTCCATATACGATGCGACCATGAAATTATAAATGAAGCATCAAACAGGTTCAATACATTACATAAACAAAACAGCACACAAAAGGTAAATAAAACAAAAATAAATCGTGGGTCCATTTCAGTAAAAAAAAAAAAAAAACTCTACTATTAGGGGCACTAGAAATAATATTTATTCGAATGGCTTTGAGATTTGTCACTATTGTCCCCTTAATTAATTTGTCATGTGTGTGAACGGTCCCAGGAGCGTAACTAACGGCCCCGCAGACCTTGCCGTGCAGGAGGGCCCATAAAGAGTAAGAGAGAGACGGAAAGAGATGGCCCAAGAATTAGGAAAACAACTTTTTCTAGGGGGCCCAAATACGCGTATTAATACTTGCCTCCCCAGAAAAAAATCTAAGTTACGGCGCTAGCCAGAACCTAGGCTATGATAGATATTTCAAGAGTTTACTATAAACTTTCAAAAATATATAAATAATAACTTTATTTTTTGCTACTCAAAAAACTGGAGGGGCCTAGGTTCCCCGGCCTCGAGCTAGATGTGTCACTCATACTCACTCATTTTAATCAAAAAATTGTTGTTTTTATGACGAAATCTTCTAAAATTGCCTGTATTTTTAATTTTTTTAAAAATGATGGAAATGAAAGAATAACCCTAAAAATTCTCTGCATGATTGTTTAGTACTTGGAGAATATTACTTATGCAAAAATTGTGTGTTATCAATATATCTACCACCTTATGTAGAATAATAGGCTAAACATCCACCATCTCTCGTCGTGAAAATTTTGTATTACTGTATCTCATCTAAATGGTAACCCTCTGCTTGGGAATTTACAAATTTACTGTACAACATAGTAATAACCTTTCTTGGCACTGAAGCTGAACTAAACGCGAGGAACACCGTTTTCTAGCTTTCTTCGAATTATTTACTGCACGGAAATGACGTAATTGATGTAGACGTCAAATAAAAGTATGTTTTTAATAACAATAACAATAATGGTTATATATATATTACCTAAAGTTTCATCTCAGATAGCTTAGACGCTTTGAAGCTAACATTGCTACAACCACATTACCAACCAAACGGTACACTAAAATTCTTCGCTTGGGACATTGCTCTCTTTGGAAGAACAAAGAATCCACACGAAACCGAAATAATGAGGTTTTTTGTAATTATTATTACTACGATGGGTGTTCAAGGTAAGCAAAAATTTTTCCCATGACTGACGTTCCAGAAGAGCCTTATCAATTTCACAAGATTCTTCCAGTACAACTTTCTTTTTTTCTTTTTAATTTCATTCTTTCTTTCTTTTCATTTGACATAAAGACTTTTTTTTCTCCTTTTGTCCTGTTCACGAGGGAGGCAAGGGTGTTCTATTTACTGATTCTTTCATTATCCAAAGAGCCACAGCCGCAGGATGTTCAGAAGGCAAGTAAAATGAACGTATAGGAGACATGGAACTGTGCATTAAGCATAATAGTGCGTAGGCAAAGTTTCCCACAAGAAGTCCTTCGATGCAAAGACAAAGGAACACAACTTCGGACTCCCTGCAGACTTTTTTTTTTTAAGTTTTGTCAAAAAAAAAAAAGTCAACTGCCCTCCGGCCTTCAAGCTCTTCATTAAGAAAGGACTTCTTCTTTCTCCAAAAGCCAAGTCAACCTGCTTTATTATTGCTGGTGGATCACCCGCTGTAATCTAGTCCAATAAGGAATATGTCTATATAAAGGTAAGATTAAAAAAAAAAAAATTGCAAGGGATTATGAGTATTGGGAAGACTGAGATTATATAAAGCGTATGTTGGTGTGAGAATTTTTTGAAATGTCTTGCCTCAAGGTATTCTCTAATAGATCTAGTACGTACATTTTTATTTGGTGACTTTTTTTTTGTACGCTTTAGCGAAGAATAAAGGAAAAGTTCAGAAGATTAGGGAAAATTTAATTCTACGCTGATTTCCTTTTTTTAAAAAAATCCTCAACTTTCCGTATTTTTCAGTTTTACCACACATTCACACACACACAAACACAAAGCAACGCTGATCGTCACCAAAATAAGCCTTTTTTCATTATCTTGGATACTCAAGTATTACTAATTCCTAAAAGAAGTCGTTCCAAATACCTCTTATAAACAGGACAGACTCGATAATGGATTTGAACATCTTTATATTAAGAAATGTGTTTCTTGATGATCATTTAGTCATCACCTTTTCGTTCTCCACCTTTTTCTTCTGAAAAAGAAGGACTGAAAGAAATCTCATAAAACAAGTGAATAATCACAGGCAGTGTTTCTTCCAGATATATTTTTTGGGGGGCACTGGTCCCCGGAGTTCTGAGAGGTCACCAAAATAATACGTCTATAATATAATAGTAAATAGAATATCACCAGCAGTGCCCCCCAGAATATTAAGAATGCCCCCCGGAACATTTTTTTTCTGAAAGAACGACTGATCACAAGGTTATTGCATATCACATACCATCTACAAAACGCATACTTTTTGGGCCAAATTTGATATAGAGGCAAATCTTGAATTACTTCATACGTACGGGAAATAATTTTTGTGCAGATCTTTGGTTTTTTCTAGAGTCATTTACCAGCAAAGTTGGGACTTGGATATCGTATTCAGTCAATAGGGAACACAGTTTACAGCACTCTTACGATTTTTGATCAAGCTCAGTCTGGAGTTAAAGCTTTAAGTTGCTTATTACACAAATGTGACATACTTTCCTATATAGAGGTAAGGTTCTCGAGTTATTGGCCTTCAAAGTTGTTATTTGGACTTAGAATATAAATCGAACGCAATCCACAGAGCTCATACGATCTTTGCTAAAATCTTAGCATGGAGGTAAAATTATTTCTCCTTTCCTGTTCAGACGTTAAATTTGAGATTTAGAATAAATATATATATATATATATATATATATATATATATATATATATATATATATATATATATATATATATATATATATATGTGTGTGTGTGTGTGTATGTGTGTGTGAAATGAAATATGAAATCTTTGAGTTTTACGTCCCATACTTATGCCGGTTAGGCTAAAGGAGACGGTGATAATGAGTAATGAATGAAATGGTGGAATGAAGAAAGTAGGAGGAAACGGGAGAACCCCGAGGAAGTCCACGCACAATGTGTTTGTCCAACACAAAGTTCACTTGGCGGGTACTGGGATCGAACCCGCGACCCCAAGCACCAGAGGTGAACGCTCTACCACTGAGCCACCGATTTACACTCATAACTAAGGGCGCCGATTTCTCTGTAAATTTGGGGGGGCTCATTCAGATGCGGACGGCATATATATGAGGATTTTAAAACAAATTGCATTCAAATTATACAACATATTGTATATTCACAAATGCAATGAGGGAACCCACATGAGCTTTGGGGGGACCGGGCCCCCTGCCTCCCCCCAGGATCGGGGTCCTTGCTCATAATCGGCCTTTGTTCTTAATTCCTCCATTTGTACCCAAAAAGTTTTGGAGATTTTCAGCCAGAGCCCGGCCCGGCCCGGCCCGATAAGTTTATTTTTAAAATTCTTGGCCCAAGCCCGGCCCGGGCTCGATAAATTTAAAAAATTTCATTTTGTAACATTTTCCACGTGCACACTTCTTCAACGTTTGCATTTATTCTAATTATCGTTGAACGAAAGTCAATAATTATTAAAGAATTGCAATTAATCGGCCCCAGCCCGGCCCGACCTGAAGAGAAATCAGTGTCCGTCCGCCCAAGCCCGGCCTGGCCCAAAGAAATGACAGTTGACCCGTCCAAGCCCGTTCAGGTCTCTACAGTATGAACAATGTTAGAAAAGCTATGTCAAAATTGCGGATAATTTTTTACACTCTCGTAACTGGAAAAAATTCATGCCTATCTTCATAAAAAAATTATTACAATTGGCAATTGTCTGTGTAGCGAGATTAGTGCCATTATATAGCGAACGTACTTGAAATGACACTAATCTGCTATGAATCGAAATTAGTTTTACTATTTTGTGTGCCTTCAAAATCCATTATGTGGTCCTACAGAAAATCTATTATACCATAATCATACCCCTTTATTATACCATCTAATTATGATAGAAAAGTGTCCTTAGTATTCAAACCGAGATTGTCATGAACTTTCTTTTAACATATGAACCCTAGTTCTGTAAGACTTCTCTATGCTTATGCACACTCTAAAAACTGCTGCTTCTACAGATACGTGTAATTACACGAAAATTGCTAATTGGCACAGCGTATGACAAGACCGAATTAACCTCAAATGGAGAATTTTAAACTATTAACCAATTAGCATTGAAAATTTGAACTATGTACGATGGATTTTTCCATCCATAGCTGAAAAGAACCTGACTATACCTGGCTACAGAGGTACAGGATCGAAAGAAACCGGCCACTGCCAAAAGAGACAGCGGGATGTCGTTCTTTATTTGTCCAGAAGACCAGTTGACATATGTAGGGAGTTGCAGCTGGCCTTCTTCAATAGTCATGCCGACTTTTCCTCTCCTTTGCAGTAGCTTTCGGTGGTTCTTACATGGTTTCCACTGGGTATTGTTGAAACTCTACGGTAAGAATTCAAAGAAGTCCTTTACAATAACAACCTTTTCAACAGCATAGATGACAGGAGGGAATTCGTGAAGCATGTGCAGTGATAATTGAAGATTCCCTTAAACATGATAGCGGACTCTGTTACACTAATTGCCGCCTTCTCATTGTGTACTGGAAATGGGATTTGACAGCTACAATTACTTTAAAGAGGAGTCAAAAATGGAAAACCACTGCCAGGAAACCTGAGAGGAAATTAAACAAAAAAATAAAATAAACTTGGCATTCAGTGATTTAGATCGGACCCCAAAATGAGATAAGTTAACGGCTATAATTGGGTATTTATTTATTTAATTGTTTAAAGAAAGAATAACAGTAGATCACTTTTTTTTTTCGTAATCGCTAAATGATTTCTGCTGGTCAAGACGAACGTTATTTTTCAAATACTGCTGTGGTCTATTAATAGCTAAACAGTAATAATTTCTAACATTGTCTACACGGTACAAACCAAGATGAAATGAATGTAAGAGACAGTCTAGTGCAGTGCTAATCAACCTTTTTTCCTCGCGTACCCCTAAGACACAGTTTGCCATCCAATTGTATACCTCTGAAGCTCTGTAAAAGAAATTAAATCTAAATTAAACTTAATATACTTGTTCTGTTGATTAAAAAAGGGGAGAAACAGAGACCCAACAAAAGAACAATCAGTGTGCCAATCAAAAGACTATTTACAGGGATTAAAGTGCACATACGAAAAAAATTAACATGGGAAATTTCAAACCATATGGGAGATATCCAGTATTACTGAAGAGGGATTTTCCCCTCATCCTTCCTGATAATTCACACACTGAGGACAATGTTAAAAGTTGAAAAAACTAAAAGTTACTTTGTAACTAACCTGTTAATGAGATGACTGAGCTTGTTTCCGGGACACAAACTCCTCGATTTTTGGTCGAATCTTCGAGAAGCGAGTTTCAGAGCTGATTCTAAACTCAAGCAATTTCTGTGTTTCGTTTTGATTGATGTTAATGCAGAAAAACCATTGGAAAGTAAAAAAAAAAAAAAAAAAAAAAAAATCAACTATGATTAATTCAATAAATATTGGAAATATGCTTATTTTAGGATTAAGTGCCCTTAGAAACATCTTTGCGTACCCCGAGTTGAATAGCACTGGCAGCGTCTTAAGATGTTTTCTATGAACTAGTCATTTCTTTTTTTCTCTATGTAATATTTCTTAAAGCACTTAATAGTTATTTTACGATATCTTTTACTTTCTTTGTCTTGTATTCTGCTAAAATCTTCATTAATTAGCAGCCATATACAGTAAAATATTATGTTATTTACAACCGACTCTTTATTAAGTAAAAACTAGACGTTTTCGGTAACTCATCACCGTCTCAGTCCGCGTTAGTCGAAGTTTGGGAAACTACTGTACAAGAAAAAAACGGTTTTTTTGAATTTTAGTCGAAGTTTCGGCCGGAGCTTATACCTTCCGCATGCTGTAAGTAGTTCGGCGTTGTTGTGTTTGAACGTATTTGTAGTGAAAGGGACGCAACTGTCCCGTTCCATAACTGCAGGAGGAAAGTAAATAATTTATCAAGTGTTATCAATTTTGTTTATGCTACTGAAGAGAATGAAGACCTTAAGTACCTAATTTGCATGTTTTCATAGAATACAATGCCCACATTATCTATTTAGTTACTTATTTCGTACGACTGTAGTGACTATTTCTAAATTCGCACGATACATAAGGCAAGAAAATGAATGAAGAATATGATATTTAACATAACAGGCTTGTACTTACATTAACAACAATTATTTTTCAGTGGGATAGTACGGACCTGAAAGTCATTTCAGCCACTTTATTAGTGTGCACGGTTAATTAATGCTATTTGTTTCTATTTATTTCTGAATTTATGAGAAAATGAGACGAATCTCACATGATGTAGGGTACAACACCAAAATCTAGCTCTTTAGTGTTATCTATTGACTACACAGGAGCCAAGAACAAATAAGCAGTGTGCCCGCTCAAGTAAATTTCTGGTGTACATCATCATGTCCGTGGGTTTTCTCAGGGTACTACCCTTTCCTCCCACATTTCCATTCTACTGATTATTCCATCATCATTCACTTGCCTTAGTCATTGGTCTCCTTTATCCTAAAGGTCATAATCTTGGAACGTTTACGTGAATGATTTTATTTCATGTTTTTACATTTTATTTACGGAATTATACACAAAAGCACTATCAAATTATCGAGAAAAACTTGCAATACGATAACAGGACAGTGATTTCTACTAAAATATTTGTAGGGATGATTTAAACAAACTCGAACCGTTTTCTCAACACATACTCTCTCTCTCTCTGCTCTAATGAAAACAACTTCAATTCAATTGTATACAGTGGCGTATTTAGGATTTTGTTTCGGGAGGGTGGGCTATGCACAACACGTGAATAAACACTTACGTTTTTCCTTTTGGTTGCCGATAAATTTTAATAAATTGCATATAACAAGTTTATTTCGGGGGGGGGGGGCTTGAGCCCAATAGCCACCCCCTAAATACGCCACTGATTGTATACACCACCACCACACTCATATTTATTTCCTTTTACAGGGTTCTTGCTGATCTGGAGAGATCTATTTCCCTGACTTCTCCGTGACCTTTGGCAGGAAATTCCCTGACTTTCATGACAGGTGTCGGATGACGTTCACATATAAATAAGTGTTAAATTGTTAAATAACGGTGAATATTTATGTATGAGAACATTTATTTCATAGAGACAAATAATAATGAATTGCTTATACATACATTCCACTTACCTCTCACAAAAAAATCTGAACAATGTCCCATATTGTGTTCATTAATGGTTGGCTAAGCTGAAATTCGTGTACAATTAATATTAGGAAAAATATATTTTATAAAATTTCACTGACTTTCCCTGATTTCCGGTCTTTTTCCCTGAGTTTTCCTGACCTGCACCATTTTCCCTGACTTTCCTCACCAGTAGGAACCCTGTTTTATGCATCCATCTTATTACTTTCTCAATCATTCACTCTCCTACTTTTTCTTGTTCTTCCGTCACTGCCCAAAAAAGATAATTAAAAAATGTTTGTGTTAAGTCCTCATAAGTGGAAGCTAGACCATTTGAGTTAAAACTACATAACATCGCGGAGCGAAAGAAGAGAGAATGTTGTACGAGCGCCATCTAGCTGGTGACCGTAGGAAATTCGAAGCATTGAGCCTACCTAAGTAACTGTGGAAAAAATTTGGGCCATTACCTACAGAGGAAGGAAGTTCAAAATTTGTAAGGACGCAAAAATGTCAAAACCAATGCTGATTATACCAAGAACATGTTCTATACCTAGTTTACAAAGCCGAAATACCGAACATTGGATGGCGACCAATACCCATGGTGCGCGTCGGAAACTGCACCAGGACAAAGCATTGAGTCACACTGCCAAAACATCGATGATGTTCTACTGAACTTGCCATAGATACCAATGTCCGTTCGAGATATATCAGTTAAAGAATTCAGATGCTATTTTTAACCAAAAAAAAAAAAAAGTCAAATCACTTCCGACGTACTTGATATGGAGCGTTGCCAGACTCACAGCTCGGAATTATTCCAAAACCTGATCGAAATTATGCTAGATTCGGTCAAATTATGCCAGATCCTCATAATTACTAATTCAGAAGTTAAAGAAAAACGAAGTTGAGTAACTTAAAATACGCAGAGCGCAAGAGTGCGTGGATAGAACTCAATACTTCACGCACCAAAGCTTTAACTTAACTAAACTAGTCCAGGCGTTGCCAGACTCAATGCCGTGTATATCGTATAAATTACTGCAAAGTGTTTGTTTACATATTTTGAAAGAAAATTACCTCGCAGCATAAGCGGAGTTGGGAATTGTCTGCTGGGAGGAAGATTTTTGGTCGGTCTCGGACCTTTCATTTCAGGAATAAAGATGGTCATGAAGTCAGAAATAAAGATGGTGAAGTTATCAAAAAGTTGGGGGGAGAATGGCCCCCATAGCTCCGCCCATGCCTCGCCGTTAAAAGATTGAAAACCCTGGGTGGGGACACAGAAAAAAAAAGCCCAAAGCCGTTTGTAACTTACTTCGGAAAATAAGACTGCCTGTATGGTTTACCGACTGTATGAATCAATGGAAGAGGATACATTTCTGCCGTTCTTTTTCTTCCCACGACCAACTTCCTTCTCATCTCCAGGTTTTACGAGTTTTTGATAAACTTGCCGAAATTATGCTAGATTTGGGCAGGATGCTAAAAAACAAGATGCTAGATGCTAAAGACATGCAAATTATGTTGATATGGCAAGGTGGGATATCTTAAGTAAGTAATGCTGATCTCCATACCAAAAAATAAAAACGGAAATGGAACCTTTGTATAATATAATGGACAGTTTTCTTTTTATTTGATGTATTCTGCTCCAACACACTCAAATGTTACTTTATAATGATCTACATTATGGGACTGAAAACTGGCATCTAGTTTGTAAATCTACTAGTTTAATTAGCCCTTTTAATTTCAATTATTTCTGAGTTACTGGAAGACAGTGGCGTGAATTCAGTATGAGATAGTATACAACAGCAGAAATAAATACTGCAGTGTTATCTATTGGCTTGTATAAGATCCAAAAATACTAAATGAGGGAAATAGAAAGTATGCAATTGTAAAAAGTATATGAAACGAGATCCCAATCATAGGCACCGACTTGAAGAAAATATTGGGGGGTCCAAACAATGATATCATCATCATATTCAGCCCTTTTTTTTTTTTTATCAACTGCTTCATGAAGGCCCCTTCTTCCCCTCAAGATCTCGGTTCGATACTCTGCTGCATTGATCTTCACTTATTATATGCTGAAAGTGTTAGTTGAAACTTCAGTGTTCTATTCAACACCGTTTTGAAAACGGCGTTTTCTACCGATTAAGAAGGCTGTTCCTAATATTGAGTTAAAGACACGATAAAGTTTACGACAGAAATTCTTTCTCCTCTTTGTTAATTCTTCCTCGACTGGATTATATTTGGGCGCGAGGAACCCATCCTTAAATATTTAGGGGCGAAAAAGTCCTGATCTCCCCCCCCCCCGAAGTCGGCGCCTATGATCCCAATAGTATCGTTCCAAAAGCTTCCTGCGTTGTGTGTTCTGTTTGGGGCCAATTGGCAAACCCAGAAACACCCGCAGGATTTTCTTTAAGTGGACAGAGGCAAGAGAACCACTACAAGGGAAGTCGTGAACATACACACCTTGATCCACATACAACACTTCGTGCAAAACAGTTATATAGACGAGTATCGCGTAACTTCATTACTACAGTAAATATATTAAATTCTGTAGTGGGTGAGTAAGCATATCCAATATGTTTTGATAATTGTATCGAAGAACCGAACCCCTTTCGAAAATCGAGGGAAGGTCACCGTCTTGACCCTCCGTTGGGAACGCCCAAGAACCAAACTTGACTTTTGTATCGATGGCAACTTTCGTCCTCTATTAAGGCCAAAGCTAGCTTCTCCTATTTTCAGTAACCCATACATAGGAGCACACATCAAATCAAGATTGAAAACTGCAGTGGTGACAAAGAAACAAAACCGAAACGAAACGTTACGAAACTTGTGGATCCTTGATTACTAACATACTGCTAATACTTTCTTTCCTTACATGCAATTCTCCTTCCCCCTTTACACCTGCTATTTCTCTCCGATCGCAAAACCATGACGTCATAATCTGCCACTTGACATTACTTGGACATTACTACTCTATACTAATAAAGCTTTGTAATATCTCTAATCAGAAATGAAACATTAATAAAGTTTTGTAGTATTTTTACTCGAAAAGAAAACACTAATGAAGCTTTGTAATTATTTTGACTCAAAAAGAAGTTTTGTAATGTCTATACTCAGGAAGGAAAAACATAAAGCTGTGTAAGATAATTACTCAGAAAGAAAATACTAATCAAGCTTTTTAATATCTTTATTCAGACACAAAACATTAATAAATCTTTGTAATGTCTTTACTCACAAAGAAAACATTAAAACTTCTTTGTAATGTCTTTACTCAGAAAAAAATGTTAATAAAGATTTTAATATCTTTACTCAGAATGAAAACACTAATAAAGCTCTGTAATGTTTTATTCAGAAAGAAAACACTAACAAAGATTTGTAATATATTTACTCAGAAAGAAAAGACTAATAAAATTTTGTAATGTCTTTGCTCAGAAAAGAAAATCATTTAGAATACTTAGTAATGCCTTTACTCAGAAAGGAAATACAAATAAAGATTTGTAATATATTTACTCAGAATGAAAACATAAATAAAGCTTTGTAATATATTTACTAAGAAAAGAAACACTAATAGAGTTTTGCAATGTTTTTGTCAGAAAGAAAACGATATAGATTTGTAATATCTTTGCTCAGAAGGAACATGAGTCTAAGTTATGACGGAAGGGAAAACAGAGAGGAGTAGGAAATACAAGCGATGTACTGTAATTAAAATCCATACCTCCTACGTAAAGACCAAGTTATTAATGTTGAGTGATGAATATTACTAAGTCTGTAATTTAGGCTCAAAGTCTTTTGATGATTGGCATATACCTGCCTGAACAGTAGGCGATCCAATCAAATATTATGTCGTCGGGTGTTTATTTATGTAAAATGGTTGTAGCGGATGGACTTCTAAGTTGAATATATGTAGGGTCTAGTATATTTAACTAGTAAAGCAAACACCTATCAAAAACTACATGGAAGAAAGATTTTTAAAAAGGTTATATTTGCTGTAGAGGTGTGATTATGCTAAGGA
This sequence comes from Thermobia domestica, assembly GCF_964235325.1. Classification (NCBI taxonomy): domain Eukaryota; kingdom Metazoa; phylum Arthropoda; class Insecta; order Zygentoma; family Lepismatidae; genus Thermobia; species Thermobia domestica. The sequence continues at coordinate 51,813,584 of NC_137467.1, forward strand.
GCTTTGAGGTCATATAATGTTTGAAAACCATAAAAATGAATTTTTAAAAAAATTGAGAAAATGAATTATCAATCAAAAACATTTAAAAAAAAATATTATAGAATAACAAATAAGTCAAGACTTGAGTGTCCCCTAGTAACACTCCAGAGTGTTAATACATTACTCAAGTCTTCAAATCTGAAGTCTTACAAAAGTTTGCATTTATACAGCAGCAGGCTTGACCACGGCCGTAGTAAAGTCACTAGTTCCTCAACTGCAAGCTTCTTCTAACTTTCCAATGATACCCAATATAAGGCCAAAGGATACTTAAAATTCCTTTAAATTGACACAACTGTCAAGCATAACTTGGAATTTAAACTTAGCAAAACCATACACACGGAGAATCCTTAACACTAAGTCTAGCGCGCATTGGGTTTTCGGAAGTCTTCATTCTTACATCTGATCTAAACATAATGCAGGTTTATACATCTTAATCAGTTGAATCAGTTAAAGGGTTCAATTACAGATTTGGTTTTAAATGGCAAAAAAAGTGTTTTCTGTGCCACTTCGTTTCAAATGAAACGCAATAATTGCAGAGTTTGATGTAATAAGGGTTAAGTGAGTTTACGCCCTTTTTGCATCGAACGCATTTGTGGCTTTTGCCATGCTTGTGTAGCCTCCTGGTAACATTTTAATTCAATATCAGAATAAAATGCTGCATATTACATTGTTTTATGTAAGAAAAAACACTACTTAAATTTTCAACATCGTTTTTCTCCAACTGCATGTTTCAGACTTACGACCATATTGCATCAAATTCCTCAATTATTCCACATATGAATCAACGGTACTCAAACAATAGTACTCAATGAAATCAATAGTACTCAACACCGTCAAATCTTAACTGGATACAAATTGTCTACTGTAAGTACGGTGCCTTAGTTCATGAAAATTTTCCAATTTGCGACAATAATGCAAAGACCTTATAATAATGATGATGGTTATAGTTACCATATCTCAGTATTTTTGCAGACATGCATAGGCGCCGAATTGAAGAAAATATTGGGGGGGGGGGCAAACAATGAATAAATATATCATCATATTCAGCCGTTTTCTATCAACTGATTGATGAAGACCTCCCCCCCCCCCAGGATCTCGGTCCGCTGCATCCGCTCAGTTGCGAAATTCTCGACCTGAATCAAATTTGCCTAAAGGCATTAAAACAAATTCAAGTTCAAAATTTGGGAACTTCACTCCAAGTTTGCGCACCACATTGATCTTCCCTTGTCATATCAGTGCTGCGTTAGTGTTGATTGAAGTCTCAGTGCTCTATTAAACACAGCTTTGAAAGTGGCGTTTTCTATCGAATAAGAAGGCTGTTCCTAATATTGAATTAAAGGTACGACCAAGTTTACGACAGAAATTCTTAATCCTCTTTGTTAATTTTTCCTCAACTGGATTATATGGCGGGGGGGGGGCGAAGACACCACCTTTAAATATTGGGGGGCCAAAACTGTCCTGTCCCCCCAAAGTCGGCGCCTATGCAGATATATCCGCATTTTCAGCCCGTATATATTTTCTGAAAATTTCTCATTTGCTCTCATTGTTATGAGCAGGGGTAGGTTAAGTGATCGGTGGTCAACTGATACTTCTGTCCTTTTCGGGTCCATTTTTATAGGTGATTTGTTGGTGGCTCGTTCCGTCGTGCTGGCATCGTGTCTTCCTGTTTACTTCATGTGTATCGTCTGCTGTACTGATGTTTGTAAACAATAGCAAGTGTTATATGGATAATATGTGCTCCCACTGAAAGGTGGGGATCCTTACAGTATTGTCAATTCAATTTTAGATATTTCACACGAAAGAATATCTATCTATTTCTATTTGAAGAAGAAATTGCTGAATAAGATAAGATCTACTAAAAATATAATGATGATTACTAGAGACCGGATGTTTAGGCACTAAAAACCTGGAAAATAGGCACTTAAAAATTTTGAAAATAGGCACTAAAATGTAACTCGAAATAATGAAGATAAATATTCAATACCATTAAAAAATAGATTCAAGTCATAGATAATGTTCAAAGAATGTAGAAACATACTTGTTTGTTAAATAATATTTTCTTTTACTGTATATACAAAAACGAGGCATGTTATGCATTGCACATACTGGGTGAATCTGAAAGATGTGCACATACTTCGGGAGGTGATTCGTGACATGAAAAGAAGACAAAAAGTGCTGTTGCATATTGTCGAATTCTGCGTCGCGTTCGAGTGACAGGGGTGCCAAATTGGAATCGAAATCGAATCCTGACAATTGGAACGGGACATGAAGGTGCGCACATACTTCAGATGATGATTCGTGAAATTCAAGAGGACTTTAATCTTCTTTTCATGTCACGAATCACCTCCCGAAGTATGTGAACATCTTTGAAGTTCATCCTGTATATATATTGTAACGTACCACGAGCTTGTGTTTACAAACACATAATATAAGTAAATATGCGTGTATTATGTTACATAAATTATATATTTTCCCAATGAAGGCTTATTTTGAAGAAAATGCATAGAATAGGCAATATTAGGCACTAAAGCAATTATTTAGGCAGTAAAGGTCGAAATAGGCAAAATAGGCAAAATAAAATTGGCTTAAATCGAAACTATAACCCCCCCATATAAACTTTAAAACGTTATTTTTGATCATATCTTTAATATTAAAGAATAGGCATTTTGCCTTCCATCCGGTCTCTAATGATTACAGTATCTCAGTATTTTTGTAGACACATCCGCATTTTGTGAGTGAAAATAATTTCCTTTCGTATGTATTTTCTGAAATGTCCTCATTCGCTTTCACTTTTTGTCAAGTGTATTGTTAATTCAATTTTTAGATATTTCACATGAAAAATGTCTGTCTATTTGTATTTAAAGAAGGAATTGCCGAAAAAGGTCTGATCCACAGAAAAATATAAAGAAATGAAGATTATGTGTATGCCTAAGTACTTTTATTTTATTATTTTTCATACTTTTCAATACATTTTTCATAAGGTTTTAAAAACAAAATTGAAAGTAAAAAGATTCAAGAAAATATATACCTAAGTAGTATTACCAAAAGTTAATTTTTATATAACGAGTCATCAGATGGAACTTTGTCCCCACTTTTGCATTTCAGACTATGGTGATCCTAATGATGATGGTATAATGTTGATAAATAGAAGTTGCCCTGAAAAAGAAGTGTGCAGAAATCTCACAACCTGCACCAAAAGACGTATGCAAAGAGCAATGTGACCAGAGTAACAAATTATTTCCCACAATTCTATTTAGTAGCAATGCACATGCTTTTCTGCACTCTCTTTGACTTTAGAAACCTAAAACTGCGCCTCGGGGCTGAAAAACCACATTTATTTCCCATTACTTTGTACTCATAAGCGTGTAAAGACACATACCCTAGCATTTGAGAACAATACAAGCATGGGAAAATTACTGGTAAAATTGCCAAATCATTGTGTTTGGTCCACACCTTCCTTTTGACATATTCTCACCGCCCTTTCAGATTACATAGTCCTCCTAGGGTTTGCTAGATGTCTCCTTCCAAAGTAAAAAAGATTGTTCGGAGTTTTATTATTTTGTATCTCATGGTCTTTATCAAATAGCAAAACTTTCTGCCCAGTTACAAATAGCTCAGTGTGTTCTACAGCATGTGGTTATTCAGTTGCAGAAGACTTATTCAGAATGTGTCTCAAGACTTTTAACCATAGTTGCCAGGCCCTAATCTTTGTGATTTATATTTGTAACAATAATGAATTTCTTGTTATTTATTCATAGCTGTATTGTAGTTAGATCTGGCATCAGTAGTCTGCAAGACATATTCCTTTTTTAGTAAGTTCTGAAAGACTGTTCTGTCACTTTTACATAAAGAAAGAAAGAACGAAAGAAAAAAAAGCTGTCACTCTTAGCCTTTGGTACGTCAAAGAAAGCCATGCAGCATGCGCCATGCTGACTTTTCGCCATTATTGCGAGTCAACACATACTAGAAGAAAAGAAGTCTTCCTTCTGAAAGCTACAAGTAAAAATATCAAACAATTACTTTTGCTCTTCAATTGTTTATTATTTCTTTTCTTCAACGTTGTTGTACATGGCACATAAAAAAAGAAGAAAAAGAAGAAAGTAGAAACTTTGGTTATGTATGGGGTGGTTTTATCAGCCACGCCAAAATTGTGGCTTCTATAGCAAGTTACAAGACATTGAAGTCGCAGAGCAAGTTGCTGACAATTGACACCCATCATTAAAATCTTCTTTCTGTAAAGAATTGAAGATCAACAGATGGTTCTCCTGTTCAATCTCTTGTGTTCAATAATAATAATAATAATATAAAGTGGCATATAAGGTAATTGTAGGAAAACAAATATGTGAGAATTTACTTTAGAAGCACTAGCGCGAATCCCGAGGGGGGTGAGGGGGACATGTCCCCTCCAATCTTGGAACTGGGGGGACTGTCCCCCAATAATCCGATTTGAAATATGTTTTGGGGGAAAAAATGTGATGATTTGTGTCTGATTGCCACAAAGGGTAGTGAGATAAAATTGATGTCCTCCCAGAATAAACCTCAAATCTGCCCGCCTCACAATGTTGAAGACAACTCTGCTCCCTGATCCTCCACAGGATTCTTTTTAAACTTTACAATTATTTTGAGCATCGATTAACAGAAAGAAAAGGTCTTATTTGTCCCCCCTTCAATGTTGAAGACAGATTTGCGCCGCTGTTTAGAACTGTCACAAGAAAATAAACAATTGTGGTGTTTCTTGAAATAGATATTGTCCTTAATACAGTACCTTAAGAGTTCGTATTCGATACTATGAGGGATCTTATGTTTGACTTATTTTATAGGTACAAAAAAAGGAAGTTATTGTAAACTCTTTTATTCGCTTCACGTGTACTTCTTTACGAAGGCTAAATTTAGCCCTGATTACGTAAATCAGACTTATTAATATAAGTCAGACGGATTAAATAATAAGGATGTAAACGCCAATGAACCACAAAATTACTCCGACAAAATATGTTAAATCTCCTATATGCGTGATTTGTTTATATTAAGGCGAATCTAAAAAGCACTTTAAAAAAATAATAAAAAATACCACGGGAAGAGCGCGAACCACCAACCTTAAGATTACTTTCCGCCTGTTCTTCCGACTTCGCCACGGAGGTGATGATGCTTGTAGAGGGATAAATTGTTGAAGTCTTTTTAATTTGACTAATTAGAGTGCTCCTTTACTCATGTATATTCGACAATAACCGTTTGAGATCAGATAAAATGCATTCGCCAAGTAATTTTATACAGGGGTAAAAGTGCATCTGAAAAGGTAGTGGGATGGATGACGTCACGCCCTCCCCCGTGCCTATCTTTCCCACTGTAATTTTTAGGAAGTGGAGGAACGTCATAGATATTTTTGGAAGTGGAGTAACGGCGTCCATGCGCGTTCCCCCTCACTTTTCCCTCTGATTTTATAGTAAAATGACACGAGTCTATTTACTTCATTGCATAGTTCTCCCATATTTACTTTCTAATGATCAGCGACAGTTGCCATCAAAATTCATACAATTATACGCTCTCATTTCAAAATTTTTTCACTTCATGATGTAGATGGGTAAAAATCGAAGGAAGTAGTGAGGACCAAAATGAAGTTCTCGCCACTACGTGGTGGTAACTTCTACTCTAGATATCTGTTTCGACTCGACGAAACCCTGCCACTAGAGGCACACTAGCGGCAATCTTTCGACGCGTTGCTATATCGAAGATCGACATTTACCTGCAAGAGGGCCACTAGGTGTTGGCAACATTTACGGCATGGGGAAGTCTTCAAAGCTATGTCTGTAGGCGTCCACCAAGGGCGCCGATCCTGGGGGATGGGGAGGCCCGGGCCCCCACAAAGCTCATGTGGGCCCAATATATATTTTTATGAATATGTATTTTTTATTGTTATATGTATTATTGTATGTATTTTTTATGAATGCCCCCCCCCCCAAAGTTACAGAGAAATCGACGCCATTGGCGTCCACAAGCTGTTATTCACAAAGTTGCCGATGTAACCAAAGTTGTACCGAACTTGCTAATTTCTCGGTTGTAACCATTTTCAGACTTGCCAATAATACGTGGTGAAGAGTAGTTAAGCACCGCGACTGGATTTCTCATAACAGACTTAAAGCATGAACCAAAAATATCTCTTGTATAGCTGTTTTGAGTGGCGTTTGTCTGCGCACTCCGGCGAGGAGTAAGCCTAGACCACTAGTTCAACCGCTGTGGTTAATGGCAGCATGACGAGTGCTGCGGCTGTATGCAAGCACATCCCACCTCTCTGAACAACTACAGCTTTTTACAACGTATATAATGAAGACGTACGCATCAGTGTGGTTTTGGAATCAAAGGGGAACCATCAATAACTGATGGAGTGCGACACTTCTGGAATATGATTAGAGTTGTGAGCATGAAATGTTTCAATTTGAAATATTTGAAATAAAATATTTCAAGGCTTTTGAAACCAGCAGCAGGGATTGTTGAAAATCCTAGTAGCGATACGGTCACTGCAAAATTACGTACATCAGTGGGGCCTCAATCTATTTCCCATGCAATGAAGTCAAATGTCTCAGGATTAGGGAGCCGTTCAGTTCAACAACAACTACCAAGGCATCTACGGACCCGGAGTGGAGTCGGAAATGCTTCCGCCATCTGTCCCATTGAAGTTTGTTATTCAAAGGCAAATAACATCGTTTGTGGACCACGTGGATGATAAAACTAAGATATGCTATAAACTATAAACTAGGAAATGCTTCAAACTTCAATTATGTTTTTAAATCAACAACTAAAAATAGGCATAGCCTATAATGCTAATGGCTACAACCCCTGTCTTGAGAAAACCTTTTCTCTCTCTCTCTCTCTCTCTCTCTCTCTCTATATATATATATATATATATATATATATATATATATATATATATATATATATATATATATATATATATATATATATATATATACAATGAATGATACTTCAAATGTCAATGAAGCAACATGTCTATTTTTAGTTGTTGATTTTGAAACATTATTGAAATTTCAAGCATTAGCTACCAAGAGCACCCATGTTGTGGTTTCCAAGGGGGGGGCAAGTGTAACTAATGTAAAAATTCTATTGGGTTTTCGATATTCTGAAGTACAATTTCCTCTAGGGTGCGAGCACCCCCCCTTTCCCCCCTTGATGGCGCCCTTGTTAGCTGCATAGCTACTTTGGGTGACGACCTCTGCGGGTTTGAACACCTTTTCTCCGGGCTCATTGTTTTAGAACGATTTCTCCGGGTTGTACTTGTTGTAGCAAGTTTTTTTTTTTTTATTTTACATTCATTCACATATTAATGATGACATATAACTATTAAAAAATCATTCTGTCACTATTTAATCATTGTTCCCCATAATCCGAATAAATCACTAACAGTTAGTGGGTTAGTGTACTATGCACAATACAGTGTTCAGCGCGGGTACGCATTTAGATTAATTAACAATTTAAAGCCCACTAGATGGGCGTAGTGCAAAACAAAGTTAAAGAAAACCATCAATCAATGAAAAAAATTTTGCCGTTATTTAGCTATATTATAATAAATTACATATTAAGATAAGTACAAGGGTTTTTTTACTCATATTGTTATAAGTATGAAAGTATGAATAGTGTGCTAATTGTACTCATAGAAAGATTTGCATCTACTCTGTAAGAAGCTGTCTAGTAAGCCATATCCATTTTTTAAAATTTCTGGTTGATTTCAGGGGGCGGGGTGGCTCAGTGGTAGAGCGTTCACATCCGGTGCTTGGGGTCCCTGGTTCGATCCCAGCTTACACCGTGTGGACTTTGTGGTGGACAAACACCGTGTTAGTGGGTTTTCTTGGGGTTCTCCCGTTTCCTCCCACTTTCTTCGTTCCACCATTTCATTGATTTCTCATAATCACCGTCTCCTTTCGCCTGAGCGGCATAATCGTGGGACGTAAAACTGAAAGATTTCATTTCAAATTTTCTGGTTGATTTCAACGAAATTTCAGCGAAATATTTCAATTTTAAAAATTTCACAAAATTATCCATCTCTAAATATGTTTCACTTGACCCGATTTTTCCCACACCACCTGAGAGATCTGCGGTCATTCAACAAAACACATTTTTACTCACCCTGAAAGTATCCTGCTGGCTTTAATAACAGAGCAAAACTCAGCCAAGAAATGTTGGTTTGCGAGGAATTAAGAAAGCAACAGGATTGATAAAAGGCCAAATACTTCGCACTTTTGTTTTACAAACCATCAATTTTAATGTAGAACAGTACTGTGATATGAATAATTGGGTTTCATGCACCCTCCACAAACCTCCGTTGACCAACAATATTACAAATGAAGAAGTGGATAACTATATTTAAAAAGACATAAAAATTAGCTGAAATTCAAGACTTATTTTCCCTGCCACACACAAGGAGTGGAACGACTTGTGAGAATCACCACAGAGATTGCTTCAACCGTTTTCGGCGTCAGCTCACGTGATGACTATTTCAAAGCCAAATTTGAATCTAAGGACATATGCCGACATTGCAAACAAAAAGTGACTATAAAGTCCAAGGAGAAAACTATAAGGGAACCAAGAAAGTTTTGTCTCTTTTTCACCCACCACCTTCGAACATCGATATGTCACCTAAGACTTAACTGGAAGATCAAACATAGTTCCCATCAGCATTGACGACCTTCCAACGTTCTCGAAGGCCATGGAATCCATCGCGGTAGAACCTGGTGGGAAGTGAAGCAAAGAAGGTATGAAATGCATTTTGCACCTGTACTAGGGATTTGAACTGGTGTTCTCTAAGGTAATTGTCCAAGCAATGGAACATGTGATAATCGGACGGTGCAATGTTCGGGTAGTTTGCCGAATGCAATAGAGTTTCCCATCCAAGGCGTAGAATAGTGTCCCGGGTCATCCTAGCCACGTGAGGCTTAACATTGTCCTGTAACAGGAGGACCCCTCTGCGATTCAGAAGTGCAACTCTGGAACTCCAGGCTTTTGAGTTTTTCTTGAACACGGCTTAACTGCTCACAATACAACTTGCATTGATGTTCTGACCAGCTGGTAGCAGTTTCCGATGCACGATGCCGCGAGTCGTCCACCAAACACACAGGAGGTCCTTCTGATGCAGTGCTGGTTTTGGCTGTTTCGGAACCGGTTCATGAGATGCTAACCAATCATAACGGCGCCTTGGAACTTCGTACAAGACCCACTTCTCATCACATGTAAACAACATGTCCAGAAATGGTTCCTTCCTCAGACAAGACAGCAAAGAAACATAGGCGTCTGCTGGCGTTGCTTTCTGGCCCGGAGTTAAATCATGTGGTAGTGCTTCCCAAGTTGATGGAGGCGCTGCCGAATGTTTTTTCCACTCACACTAAATTGCAGTCTCAGTTCCTCACACGTCTAGCCACTGTTCGCCTCAATTGCTGCCTGAAGATCTTCATTTTGTACATGTGTTGGTTTTCCGGCAGTGGTGTGTCTTCGAGTGTTTCATCACCGTCCTTAAACTTGTTAAACCACCGCTGCACTGTCCACGTAATTACGTCACCCTCACCAAAGGCCTGGCATATCTTCAGGCCCGCTGCAGCGGCGTTTGACCCCAGTTTGAGCTTTGAGATATTTTTAAAACATAAAAAACTATGAAAATAAGCGAAGCGCTCGACGGTAATTAAGAAACTGTTAGCAAATAGAAAGCCATATCTATTTTTTAAAATATTGTTACGTCACAAAACTTTCGAATAAACGTCGGAGTCAAAATCAATTGGAAAACATCAATTGAAAAAGACATTTTTAACCTAAAACTGACAATTTTGTAATCACAGCACAGGGAACCATCGTCATTTAATATAATCGTCATGAACGAAACAATAAACGACCACCATCATTATCTTAGGTATTCTGCAATTATTGGAAAGTCATTTGCCGCAGCTGAGAAGCTTCCATGCTTCACGATAATCCGCTAACGTCTTCGTATTCACGTATTTTCTTTCTGCTTTTAAAGCGTCCATTAATTGTAGCATTTTTCTCCTCCCCCATGTCTTTCCTGCCACCATACCCTCTAGCACGTCTCTCATGATACAATTTCTTCTTAGACAATGTTCCAACCAGGTTCTCTTCCCCTTCTCAATAATATCTAAAAGTGTTCTTTTCTCCCCCACCATTTCTAACATCCTCTCATTCGTTTTCCGCTCGACCCAACTAATTCTCTCCATTCTTCTCCACACCCACATTTTGATAGCTTCCAGTAGGTTTTATCAGTTTTGCGTAATGTCCATATTTCCGCTCCATACAGAACAATACACCACACGAAGCATTTTATGAGTTTTTCACAATTTTTCATTCAAGGTTCCACAAAACAGACTTTTCTTCCTCCTAAAGGCTTCTTTCGCCATTCCTATCCTTTGGCCTGCTCTCTTCCTGTCATTACTAAGAATACTACCCAGAATAAACAACCATAATGCATAAAAAAATACATAAAATAGCCAAATAGATATTTTTGTGAAATTGTTTTGAGTGTTGCGTAACCAAATCAATATCAAAACTTCAAGGCCGGTGCGCGCCACCTACTCGATCTCCCCCCCCCAAAAAAAATCTTTAAAAATCAGACGTCTTTTTCATCACAAATGGCCACTCTTCCACACTCCCCACCTTAACACTTCGAAAACTGTTTCTTTCGATACATTCTAGTATATAGTCAATTCTAGGGCCCATTGTCTTTCACAGAATAGGGATTTATTAATGCAGCCCTCTAAAATTACAGGACTATCTTAAATTTTGGAAAATACCAAATTTAAAAATTTAGTAGTGGAGTGTAGGACCATAGTGTGTACCTCTACGAGTTTTGATGGTTTATCTCGATCCTTTTTATGGGTAAAAATTGCCAAAAAATAAAATTCTAAGGTTCTTTGATGAGGTTCAAGTATGCTCTTTAATGAGGCTATATTATGTTATATGTTTATATAGATAAGTACAAGGGAGCCTCATTGTCTTTCATAGGACATGGGTACATTAACACAGCTTTTAAAATTTAGAAAGGATGTGTAGGCCCACCCCATTAAAATTTGGAAATTACCATGGTAGTATATCATAGAACCAAAATACGTATTTTTGTAAGTTAGGTCAGTTCATCTTGTCCCATTTATGGGTAAAATATTATAAAAAAATTAATTTTGGGAACTTTTTTTCTAATTTATCCTCTTTGATAAAGTCAAGGTCATTTGGCAATTTAGAAGATATATATATAGGACCAGAGATGGAGTGGGTCGTGGGTCAAGTGGGTCAAGATTTGAGAATGGGTCAGTGAGTCAACAGGACGTGACTCACTGCGACTCACGGAGACCCACTCTGACCTATCGACCCACACTGATCAGTGCATTGCAAACAGCATCTTCTGAACACTGGTGAATTTTTCTACGTTTTACTTTCAAAGCCCCCATTCTTTCTTTTTCATTTGTTTCTATTTACTTACCTGAGGTGAATATATCTAAGTGAAGAAAGAATTTCAATTATTTTTGAATATTGATATTTGTAACTGTAATACTATCAATAGAAGTTACTTTTTGGCTTTGGAGACAATCGAAATTTACATATTTTTTTTTTATTTGGCCTGCTTTACCTTGATTTGCCTTAACTAAAATTTCATGCTATTTTCTACTGAAAAGTGTCTGTAATTGAACAAGGAAATAATTATATATGATATTTAAATTGAAATTCATCGTAATATGGTTCATGACAAACACTTTACCATTTTATATCTTAAAGATTGTAACAGAGCGGTGCTTGAGAGATTCACCGTAGAAATTTAAACTTCAATTAGTGATAATTTAACAGCCATATTTTATTACAAGTATAAATCTTTATTCAGTGGAGGAAGGGAGTGGATCATGAGTCACAGTTGATGACGATGGGTTTTGGTGGGTCATAGTTGGTCACGGTGGGTCTTGGGTTAGTGGGTCATAGGTCAAGTTTTCATTGACCCACGTCATCTCTGTATAGGACCTTAGATTCTTTTGTTAACTAGTTTCAAAGTTGCTTCCTCTTCGAATTGAAAAACTTTTCTTCTAAAGTTTGCTGCTAATTGAATCGGTAATTTCAGAATCATTTTAAGTCAATGATATCAACAATGCCATAAGCCAATGATTTGTGATGGTTTTCAACTCAGGGACACTTGTTGCAGCTTGATATTGGACGAACTATTGACATGACTTCTGATATATCACAGCCCAACGGTGTGGCTATCTTTCACGAGTCAAAGCTGCATGGAAACTCAGTTTTCGGCATATTGCTGATTACGTTTCTCAAATTCTAAATCTCAGCGATTCAATTCTAAACTGAGTGTAAATTTGCTCACGTATGTTCACAGAAGAGAGGGAGACGGATATACGAAGAAAAATGATTGACTTAATGGAAAGAATGAGAGAGACAGAGGGAGAACCATACTTCTTAGCATTGGGTTCCGCAGCAGGGGTAAGAGGTGGCAATGCCCCCCTCGTCTGGGTTTTCGAAGAGAGTTAGGTTCTTTGGAATGCACATTAAATTTGCTTACTCACTCACTGCAGAATTTGAAATATTTACTGTAGAATATGGTTATACAATGTGCGTCAGTAATAATTGTTTCATATAAAAAACATATTATGTGCATCAACGTGTCTATATTTGCAACTTTGCTTGTGTGTCAATCTTTAATTCCCATGAGAAAAGTCCTAAAGGCGTTACTGCACGCAGTCTTCGGGTTCTGCGTGTTTCATAACCTTTTGTGATCTCCTAGTCTTTGTGAGCTATCTGATCAAACTGGGTCACCGGTCTGTGACTTATTCCACCACTTCATTGCTGATGATCTTCTGGTCATTGTGGGCTACTTGATCAAGCTGGATCACAAGTCTGTCTAGGTCACCGGCTCTGGTAAGTCACGATTCCGAGTTCCGGGTCATAAACTCCATGACACATTCCATCAATTCATTGCTGATGATCTTCTGATCTTTGTGAGCCACCTGGTTAAACTGGGGGACGAGTCTAATTCGGTCACCGGGTCTGATGAGTCATGAGTCCAGGTACCGGGTCACAAACTCCGTGATTCATTAAAACACATCATTACTGATGATTTCCTTATCTTTGTAGGGCACTTGGTCAAATTGCGTCACGAATTGAATGGGTCATGATTTCGGGTTCCGGGTCATGAACTCCGTGACTTATTCCATTACTTCATTGATGATGATTTCCTGGTATTTGTGGGGTACCTGCTCAAACTGTGTCACGGATCGCGTGGATCATAATTCCGGATTCCAGGTCACGAACTTAGTGACTCATTCCATCACTTCAGTTCTGGTTATAGAACCCTATTTTGGCTTAGGTTAAACTAAAGGGAGGCTTGGATCGTTCTGTTCAGCAGTGCGGCAATATGAAACGTGGACCTAGAGTTTAAAGTGGAATGTGAACCACATGAGCTCCCGCTCCGAATTGAACCCGGATCACCGGCGCCAAAGGCAAGTACATTGTCCACATAGCCGCGACGGAACTCTCCCTGTTTTGATGTGAGAGTTTGAAGCATAAAATCACCTGCAGAAGAAAAAAAGAAAGAAAGAAAGAAAGAAAGGAAAGGGAAATCGGTATATCAATATATTATTTCCATCCAAATAAATTTCCGATCAGGAAAAGCCAAACCTGTATCCTTGTATATTATTTGATCAATTTTTTATATTTTTTGTTTTTGTTTTATTACTTTATCAAAGAAAAGAAGAAAAACTAGTATAGAACAGAAATACAGAATATAACTCGATTATGCCCCTTGTTTTTTCGTTTGTTTGTTTGATACAAGAGAAGACAGTGAGGGTAGAAGGTAAGATATAAAGATATGAGAAAAGTTCAAAACGGCAAACTGGACAGCCAATAACACTTCAATGTTAAACTGGGCGTGAGATACTGTTAAGTGTTCGTGAAGAGTTTTGTGTAACTGGCAACGTTGAGAAGGACGAGAAGAGAAAAGAAACGTGTTATGAGTGAACGTGCCATCTTGTTGTGGAGCTACAATACAGGAGGAATCGAAAGTTAACTGAATAGGAGGTGGGGTGGTGTTTATAGACGTTATACCACTGTGTACATCCTACCCCGTTGCCCCCCTGTATATTCTTCTCATTTTGAGAACAGAAGTTGCATTACTTTCGAGGAGAAAAAGGAAAAGAGAAATAGTTGCTAGAAGCCATAATTTTATCCTTGTTTCTCCACCCATAGCCACATCCGGGTTTCTCCAACACTTCCGTTTACTGACGCCTAGTTCATTCTATAGCTGTGCCCTCAAAAAAAGAAAAAAAGTTTGCTATTTCGCCTTGGCTACTAACGTTGATGTGCTGTGTTAAATGAAGCAGTTATCACAGTCTACCATAAGTTCCTATCTCGTATTTGCAGGGGGTTTACATGAGTAGGTTATGGCAACTTTTCTCTCGCCTTCACACACACACACACATACACACTCACCCACATGAACACATATCCCGTCCCCTTCTACTCTTATAACACCCTTCCTCACTTTTTTTGGTCGTTTTTATACCCCCTACAGCCCGTTGGCGACGCAAACGTCCGCATAAGCCCAATGATTCGGAGGCCATACATTATTTCCTTTGGCGCGAATATGAAGCCATTTTCAACGGTGTTTTCCATGTTCCCTACCGTTTCTGGGTGCCCTTCCGGTGCAATGAACACAGGAATAGTTGGAACAAGGGCGTTAGGAAAACCGCCACTGCTGGCGGGGGTGACAATGGAAGCACAATGGCGGAAAATTGTGCATAAACTTTGCCATAGGCGTTCTGCGCAGTCAGAATATATGTAATCATATGTATAACCAATGTACACATACACACACTCACGGTAGAGATATAAGTATACACAGAAATACCTACAAATACGAGTAAAGACAGATTTGCAATAAAGTTTATCACGAAATGGCTTTCTGGATGAAATTCTTCATTATTATTATCAGAATTTATCGTAAACAAAATGTCCAAATCTGAAAACTCGTATCAATCGATAGATTTTGTTGAGCTAAACATAATGATTTCTTATTGTAAAGCTCACATGTAGTTTTGAGGAATTTTTTTTTTTTTTTTTTTTTTTTTTTTTTTTTAGGTTTAACATCCCACAATTTTGCCATTTAGACTAAGGGAGACGGATTATTAAGGCAAATAAATGATGATGGAAAAATTACTAGAATGAAAATGTGGGAGAGGAAACGGGATTTCCCGCAGGCACGGTTGTCCACCACAAATTTACTTGGCTCTGGATCGAATAAAAAAATGAAATGAAATTTTTAAGCTTAACGTCCCACGGTTATGCCGGTTAGGCTAAATGAGATAGTGATAATGGGAAATGAGTGAAATGGTGGAATGAAGAAAGTGGGAGGAAACGGGAGAACCCCGAGAAAACCCACGAGCACGGCGTTTGTCCACCACAAAGTCCACACGGCGCGAGCTGGGATCGAACCAGGGACCCCAAGCACCGGAGATGAACGCTCTACCACTGAGCCACCGCGCCCCCTAGATCGAATCAAAGACCTCAGCACCAGAGGTAAGCACTCTTCCGCTGAACCACCGTACCCCTTCCCCCCTTCCGAGAAAATTGAGAAACATTGAGCTAAAAAATTGAGCTATCTCGTGATTATGTGGATAGTGCACGCGCCTATCAGCATGAAAGAGCTGGGTTCAATTCCCGGTGGGAGTCCATGTGATTCCGATCCCACGTAAAGTTGTAAAACCATGTTTCCGCTATTGAATGGGACGATAAACTCATATATAGGCTGATCCTAACCTAAAAATAAATGCAGTAGAATAACCATGCCATTTATTCAGATGAAACATATTAAATCTACAGATATTACCTCCAATGGAGTTATGGGAATGTAACATTGAAACTGAGAATGATAAATCTACATCTCTTGCCTGCAATGGAGCAATGAGATTCTGATTTTGAGATCGAAATGATAAATCTAGGTTTATGCTTTCAATAGAGCCATTGGGATCTAATATTGAGACCGGAAATGGTAAATCTATAGTTTGTGCTTTCAATAGAGCGTTCGGATCTAATATTCGGACCGGAAATGCTGAATACTGTTTGTGCTTTCAATAGAGCTATTGGGATTTAATTTGTTGAGGTTTTGGTTTCAATGAATTGTTAAGAACAAGGACTACAATAGTCTTGGGACACTGAATCCGTATTTTGAAACGAGTTCTTGATATATCTTATCGTCTTGTCCTATGTTAGATCCTATACTGAACGTTGAAGTTAGTTTCAATATTTGGTTACAATGTGTGGCTAAGAGGACTTGTTCTTGGGACTCTGAACCACATCAAAGAACTATTTCTTGCTATCTTTTTTCGTTTTTCCTCTAATCCCTATCGAGATTTTTACATGCAAATGAAGAAACTATGATTAACTGAGTGAATGACTAATCAACCAGTACGACAAACTGTTTGAACTAGTAACTTGAAAGTTGAAGAGTAAACAGGATTTGTGTCGGAATACCATATATCAAAATCTCTTAATTATTTATTTATTGTTTAGTATATTGGAACTAGTTAAATTTTTTTTAAAAGTATTTTATTCTATTAGAATTTAAGCATAATACTAATTGTCATTATGTCATAGTGATCTATGTTTCAAGTCTTTTTCTAAATTAACTTATAAAATAATTTTTAAATCATTGTTCTTGTTGTGCTTTTAGTGTTGTTATTTTAATTAGTTTCTGTTATAATTTTAAAATTATTTTTTTTAAATATTTTGTTAACTTATATAACTTTTTAAATCACTGTTGCTGTTGTGTTTTGATTTTTGTACTTTATTAGTTTATGTTATAATTTTAAAATTCATAGTTATGTCTTGTTAACTTATATAATAATTTTAAATGATTGTTGCTATTATGTTTTTAGTGTTGTTATTTTTCATAAGTTTGTGTTATAAGTTTAATATTCATTGTTATATTTTGTTAACTTACATAATAACTTTTAAATCATTATTGTTATTGTGGTTTTTAGTGTTGTTATTTTAGTTGGAGTCACAGTTTTAAAATGCTTTGTTATGTTTTGTAAAATGAATAAATTGTGACCATTAATTTATTTCCTAAAATTTTGAGGGTAGAATTGTAATTGTCGTGGGAAATTTTAAATTTGGGGGTTGAATTTTAATTGTCGTGGGAAATTTTAAATTTGGGGGTAGAATTGTAATTGTCGTGGGAAATTTTAAATTTGGGGGTAGAATTGTAATTGTCGTGGGAAATTTTAAATTTGGGGGTAGAATTGTAATTGTCGTGGGAAATTTTAAACTTGGGGGTAGAATTGTAATTGTCGTGGGAAATTTTAAATTTGGGGGTAGAATTGTAATTGTCATTGATGTTCGTAAATTTTGGGGTTAGAATTGTAGCTGTCACAGGAAATTGTAAATTGTCGTGTGTAGAATGGAAATTAGAGGTGGAAGAATTGTAAATCTGAAGAATTGCGCCTAAGCCTTTCGGATATGTGTATCTCAGGAAGGAACCACATATTAAATAAATTCTATTATAATCAGGTGCGTAAGTCTTGTGAGAGTTATCGTGGAACAGATAAACACACAAATAATGTCGGTTGAGTCAGCTGGCGTTAAAAAGGGCGTAGTGTTGTTTTGAGTTTGAAGTGGTTTTTCTTTGTTTAATTTCTGTAAGTATTGGAAGTAATTTGAGAGAGTTTCGAAACTTACTACCCCTTCCTTAATATCCAATCTCGCGATCTCATTCCTCATTTTAAAACGGCAATTTACGGTTGTTGTAAAAACAAGTGCGTTCACATTTTATGTTGCTTGAGGTCCCCAAAATAAAGATTTATTTTTGTATATATATATATATATATATATATATATACATATATATATATATATATATATATATATATATATATATATATATATATATATATATATATATATATATATATAAGGTCTTTTAGCAAGAAATGGGTTTTCGTAATGTTCAACCAAGTGAATACAATTTTGGGAATACTTTGTCAGTATCTATAGAAACAGAAACACATAGACCAAAGATAGAAGGCGAAAATGAGCTATCAAAAAGTTGTGGCATCCTCTGTCTCCAAGACAGTTATGAAACTAAACATCTAATAATCTCTTTGAAACAATCAACCATACACAAAAGATAGGCTTTAATACACAAGCACTTAATAAAGTTACAAGTCCCCATTAAGTGAGAGAAGACACACAGGATCATCTTGTGTTTCATGTCATTGGATTTTCTCTTCGTCTTCTCTTCTAGGTAATTCGCTTATTCCAAGAAGCTTCAGACTTCCCTTTCCTTGTTGTGTACACATCGTTACTTACCCGGTAACTACTTGACAACGCACCTGGTAATATGCTAATTAAAGACTTTCACGCTTAACTCGATACTTATTCACTAGATGGCTCCATTTCTAATGTTCCTTTCTTGTGTGAAATCCTGCCAACAAACTGTGTATGCGACAAATTAGCTTTTCTGCATAGAGGCGGGCTTTTATACGAAGATCTCCAAAACTTTATCTTCAATTTCACACGTTATGTTTTACAAAGGCAAAACGTATAAAAGAGATAAACCAGGCGGAAGAAAATGCTTTTGATGACGATGATGATGAGAGCTTCAGCATTATCATGTAAGAGAAAACAAGAAAACATCGCCAAGCCTCCTTGAAACAAATGCTACGGTTTCAGTTTTCTGTTCGCCTATCATGAACAGAAACGGAAAAGCTCACAGAGAATCAAGTTGGTTAGTTGGTTCGCTGACTGACGTCTTTATCTTGAAGATGCACCTGAGTTTCATGTTTTCACCGTTCTAAACTTGGCGATACTAATTTGTTTACTTCTTAGTTTTTTTCTGTTAGAACAAACAATCACACTTTTGATTTGACTTCTACATGAAACCGTACGTGTTGCACATTATAATTGTATAATTGTGGTTATCTTCAATTAGAATCAAAAATATTTCTGGGCATTCCTGGCTTGTATGTTTTTAAGTCCGTCGTGTAGGGGGGATGACACTATCTGGCAGTGGCATGTCGTAAGGGGACGAGTGGCCGACGGCCCCGAGCGCCGAAGTAAGGGGGGGCGGAACTCGGGAGGAGAAAAGAAAAGATATATATATAAAATGAAGGAAAAAGTAATAAAAAAGTGTTCAAAAACAAAGAAAAGCATATGATTGCAGAAACATATATAAACTTGTCTAGTCATGTTCAGTTTTGAGTCCAAAATGAGCGCCACTGTACTGATCATTAAAAAAAATCTTATTAATAGCTACTACTCTGAACAACAATAATATTTCGTCCATTTTGGATATGTAATGGAATTTAAAGAATGGATGCAGGGTTGCCATTTGTCAATTCTCAAATGGTTATTGATTTATTTTAGCGCGAATGGCCGTTAAAACTTTAGTGTGCGTGCTCTTTAATATTATTTAATGCAGAACTACAGTTTATTTGAATATTCGAAAACTGAAAAAAAAAGTATGCCTTCTAAAATTATAGCGGGTTCACTCGAGCAGACGGTTCTACCGAAAACAAAATTTATAGGTAAAATACGATGTGAAACACTTTTCGTAAAAGAAGAGCAGTGTGAATATAAGTACAGCTCACAGATGACGAGAAGAACCCTAAA
The DNA here is from genome assembly GCF_964235325.1 of Thermobia domestica. NCBI lineage: Eukaryota > Metazoa > Arthropoda > Insecta > Zygentoma > Lepismatidae > Thermobia > Thermobia domestica. The sequence continues at coordinate 51,833,285 of NC_137467.1, forward strand.
ACAGGGGAAGCGGGGAAAGGTCAACGACATGGTCAAGTACATTTACGGTTTTTGAGGTGTGATCTATACTTAGATGTAGATGTCCGGGTAGTTATCTGTGTGCTATTCCGTGGTGTCATTTGAAACCCCCGTGCGAAAAGTGGGCGAGCCCATACCTACGTCACACTGCTTCTGCTAGGGTTCTTCTCGTCATCTGTGAGCTATAATTTCTGTCATTGGATATCATATTGAAGTAAATTTTGAATGGTAGTGAACGTTTATCGAAGTGTAACTATTTACTGAAGCGGAAGGCGGAGGAACACAGGAATGCGAAGATGGTAGAAATAAACGGCGGGAATGTTCTGTTAATGTTAGCAATGGACGTTTGCGATGGATGTAATGCAAACACGCAGTTTTATTACAAAGAATTGTGTGATAAAGAGCATCATATTATAAAATTTATGCAGCGTCATGGTATGTTGAAACGTAAAATGAATCGTGCGAAGTGTCGAAAAGAAGCAAAAATTCAGAACAGACGAATTTATCCTCGCACTGTGCCATTTGTACTCGGGAAAGCAGTGAAGCCATTTTGAAGTTACAAATTATTACGATTATTTAAGTGTTTTTGAATGTAAAAATTATTACGGATATTTTATGTATTTTCCACTATCCTGTTTTATGCGTATGTACCCTGTGACTGACGCGCTTGCTCCCTACGAACGCATCCCCTCGCTCCGCTCTGTCCCCCCTGTTGCGCTCCTGCCCTGAATCGGTTAGATAACATCGTGCTTTTTAGTGGCCACCTAGCACAAGTTGGTGCGTGGTTTATGCACTACCTTCTCATTTACTGCATGTTCTATAAAGAGAAACCGGAAAATGCAATAAATGTGTGAAAATTTGGTAGAACCGTCTGCTTGAGTAATGCCATTATAGCATATTCACCTATTATCGCAACAGTATTATTGTATAGAGTTTTAAGGCTTATATTTTCGTGTATCACGATAAATATAATATGGTTGGCAAGACTAGTATTTTGACTCTAGTTAGAACATTTTACTGAATGAATTAGAAGTACTATCGTCGAATATAACTCTTACAGCATTGTACAAGAATCATCTCCATCTCGCATTTAGTAAGCAAAACGGAAGAAAAGGTAAATTATTATTATTTTATACATGTTTATCATTCGTTTCATATTCTGGGATTACAACAAAATCTCTTGACATCCCCAAATACTATCACATAACACCTAAATTTGAAAACTCTGACTTGACGTGAGCATTTCATTTTAGTTTTTCTGGTAACTTATAGATGGTAAAACGACGCATTTATACTTTTCCTAAACACGAGTAAGTACTAAACTTCTAACAATTTATGAAGTTATTCCAATGCAAGGCATATTGTTAATGCCTTTCTAAAATATACACATTTTTAACTAATTTATCACGACTTTAGTACATTATTATTTATTTTTTCCATTACTTCCTACCAACATTTTGACAAAGAGAAATATCATAACAGAAAGTTAAATTAGTTTCAGAGTGCACTAACAAGTATGTGCTTGTGTGTTCTTTTTGAAAGGGATTAGTTGGCTGTGTGGGAAACGCGGCTGACCTCTATTGATAAAAATGTAATTTTATACGATTTATATTAATAATCTTACTTTATAGGTGTAAATTGATTTACATAGAGGCTTCGCAAACAGATTGCGATCATCTTTTTGTAAATTTACCTATGAAATTATTTACAGTATATGAGAATACTAGGTGTTGTTTACAGATTTACTGAAATTCGCGATCTCAAATCACTCAGTATTTACTTCAAAGCTTTTGTATCTCCTAAAATTGAATATTGCTACCTAATGAAATATGGCCTGTGCTTCAAACTTATCCCGTTTTGATTCTGTTCTTAACTTATTTCTTGCCATTGTGAAACAAAGAGTTCCTTCAGTGCGTAATCATAGTAAAACACAGCTCCTGAACAAACAAAACATTCAGACTCCACTTACTCCACGCATGATCTGCTGTTTCTTCATAAAATTATCAAGGGGAAAATTAAACTCCGATTTAATGGTATCTGTTGTCAGTTTTCGTGTACCTTCTCGCCTCACTCTCAACCATGTGTTACTATTACATGCAACACCCAGACTTTCAGTTATACAACGTTCCTGACAATTCAGGCTGGCATTATTATATAATAATTTATCGTCAGACGTTGATATTTTCGACTCTGAAAATCATTTTAGAAACAAACTGAAGTCTCTGTAAATGTTGCACATACTTTATAAATTTTATTATTTTGCATATATTTTATTTTTTATTTTCTTTCTATTTGTTATTTCTTATATAGTTTGTTACATTGTTTCAGTACAAAATGGACTTACATCTGTATCTGAAACATTTATAAATAAATAAATAAATAAAATACCTTATCCAATACAACACTAACAATTAGTAAGAACTAACACACTGTTTACCTACTGCCATGTTTAGCCAGAGAGAGAGAAAGAGAAAGAGAGAGAGACATCGTAGAAGAGAGAAACTACTGAACAAGAAATGAAAATTAAAATAAAAAAAGACAAAGATATGATAAAGAAGAAGAAGGAAGCAAGAAGAAGAAGAAGAAGCAAGAACTAACAAAGTAGTTCTTGCATAAAATTAACTGCTCCGAAGAAATTAAAGCGTAACAAGTCATCCGCGATCGCTCAAGTGTTAACAGTATTCAGCGGCTAATGAACTTATATAGCCCTTGACAATGATATTAACAACGTTGTCTCAGATTAACATGACAATGGGTGACAGAAGCAAAGAAGAGAGTGGGGATTGCGGGGATTAGAGACTGTCAACGGATTTTATAAGTGAGAAAAAAAGGGGTTAGGGGTACAGTTGGGGGTCGGAGCTTTGCTAAGAGAGCAGCTCTGAAGAGATATGTATGTTCTCTTCAGTTATTGTATGTTGACACATTCAGATAAAAACTATTGTTTTTACCTCTTAAGATAGGTTGCCACGATTTTGCTTCAGTATGTCCTCCTAGTACACAAATATTCTGTGCAGAGATAGGTCATGCGTCAACAGCAATAAACTCAACTCGTTCGCTTCTTGTCAACATGGCTAACTTTGTAAACAAAGCCCAATTTTCTCATAGTATCTTTGTCGTAATCAACACTAACATGTTCACTATTTTGTTAATGAAATCTTCACAGAAAAAGATGTTAAAGTATTTATTTGTCAGAAAATAACAGCGGAGTGCAAGGACGCCGCAGAGTTTTTTCCACAGGGGGTAAAGACCTTTGAAGGGGGGCAAAAGACCGAATCCAAAGGGGAGGGCCAAAGACCGACTCCAAAGGGGAGGGGCCAAAGACCGACATATAAGCACAATCGCAAATACAATACATATTGATGCGAATAATAATCATTGATTCGACTGCAAAAATTGATTCGATTGTAAGAGGAATCTTTCCAGGACATGACAAGCTTAAAAATGGCACATCGGTCCAGCAAAAAATACTCAACCAATCGTCCTGAAATTTAGTACACAGAAGGACACTAAGAAGTGCCAGGTCTGAAAGGACACTACTTAATATAGGTTAAGGAAGTGGTTGATAAATAGCACACAGAAAGAAAACTATATCGGCATCAACAAGAAAAGATCACTCAACTTGCAGGCCCAATATTCGACTTAGGAAGAAGTTGGTCAAGTGCTATATATGGAGCATTGGACTGTATGGTTCTGAGACTTGGACATTACATAAGTTAGAGAAGAAATACTTGAAGAGCTTCGAAATGTGGTGTTGGAGGAAAATAGAGATGGTAAAATGAACAGAGAAAGCAACACATGATGTTTAAAACGGATAGGAGAGAAGAGGACACTTTTATCTAGCATTCTTCGTAGGATTGGACACGTCTTGCGAAGAAACTATCTTCTTCATAGAGGTTAAGATGGAAGGAAAGCGAGGAATAGGAAGAAGAAGAACACAACTGATCGATGATTTGAAAAATAGAAGAAAATATTAGAAGTTAAAAGAGGAAGCTGAAGATAGAGAAACATGGAAGAAACATTTTCAGGCCCAAATCTAAAATTCAATTAAAAAAAACAAACTCATTTGTCTCAGGACCTACCAAAAGGAAAAATTCTTAATAATATCGGTATATTTTAATGATGAGGAGTCATAGTATCAAATGACTAGAATTTAACTTGTAAAAACAGGATGCATGTCAATCGGGGGAGGGGTAAATATCTGATTCCCAGATTGCATCTTGGTCACCAGGTAATGCATAAAGTGTGCAAGTAACATTCAAAAGTTCCAAGCACTCAAAAGCATTTATACGTTCCAGGCATACCCTAAAAATATCCAATTAATGTTGGTACCGAAAATAGCTTTACACGCTGTCATTTTAACGAAAAAGCGTAGAATTTGTTCTGATCATTTATATTTTGAATAACAATTGCGGGACGTTTTGTTGATTTTTCCTTTAAAACGGAACATTTTGACGTCCCGTTTGAGAATCAGAAACAAGAATTATAGGAATGATAAAAAAAATGGATCAAAAGTTTGCGATCTTGGCCAATAATTAGTTGTTGGGTCAGGAGCCACAAAATTTTTGAACGTCCCCTAAACCGAGTTTCCGTATATTTTACGGAATAAGCACATCATACTGAGTTAAGTGATAGTTTGTGTCTGGCTACACTATATGTAGTTCTCCAGATATGAAGCGTACAAGAAAATCTTTGATTAAATACAATATGCTGGAATGTTTTGGTTCAGGGTCCACAAAATTTTTGAACGGCCCATAAATAGAGATTTCTTATTTTTTACTGTAAATACATTGTGTTGAGTTAAGTGGTAGTTTTGATTTGGCTGCTCTATATGTAGTTCTTGAGATATAAGGCGTACAAGAATATATTTGATTGACTGAAATATATTTGAATTTTTTGAATCAGGACCCACAAAAATTTTGAATGGCCCCTAAATTGAGATTTCGTATTTTTTACAGAATAAGCACATTATACTGAGTTAAGTGGTAGTTTTGGTTTGGCTGCACTATATGTAGTTCTTGAGATATAAGGCGTAGAAAAATATATTTGATTGAATGAAATATATTTGGATTTTTTGGATCAGGGGCCAAAAAAAATTTGAATGGCCCCTAAATTAAGATTTCGTAGTTTTTACGGAATAAGCACATCATACTGAGTTAAGTGGAAGTTTTGGTTTGGCTACACTATATGTAAATCTCGAGATATAAGACGTACAAGAAAACGTTTGATTGAATGAAATATATTGGATTTTTTGGATCAGGGGCCACAAAAATATTGAATAGTCCCTAAACTGAGATTTCGTATATTTTACGGAATAAGCACATGATACTGAGCTAAGTGGAAGTTTTTGCTACACTATATATAGTTCTCCAGTTATAAGCCCTACGAAAAAATGTCTGCCTGAAATATATTGGATCTTTTGATCCAAAAATAGGACAATGGTAGAAAAGAATGACTGTCCCAGGTAAAACATGTTATCACCCTAGGTAGCATCCAGATAACAAAATCCCAACTCCTACTTTATTATACACCATATTTCAGTCAGCAAATAAACTATCGAAACTGTCTTTATTGTTAACTTACGTTGCTTTTAAGATCTGCAAAACACATGTAAATTAGTATTTGTTTACACAATTGTCAGCATCTTCCCGAAGCCTTTAAGGTGGATCACCACCCAAAAGTCAGTACATATTTTAGCTCATTCCCTTAACTACTACGCAATGAAATGTTACATAGTATTATTATGCTTGGGATTTGAGCACATAATTTTTAATAGAATTTTTAATCATGTTAAATCATACATATCCATATATCAACACGGATTTTATCCAGGACGTTCAACTGTGACCAACTTAACTACATTTATCCAAAACATCTCAGATTCCATAAATAATAATTTTATGGTTGATACCATATATACGGATTTTGCAAAAGCTTTCGACAGACTCAATCATGATATGTTACTACGAAAATTATCTTCCTTTGGATTTTCATACAAATTATTGACATTAGTGGTATCGTATCTTAAACATCGCGTACAGTATGTATTATATAATCAGTTAAGTTCGTCACAGTATAGAGTCTTATCGGGTGTACCACAAGGCTCAAATCTTGGACCATTACTTTTTCTGTTGTTTATCAATGATTTGCCTCGAGTTATAAAATACTCCAAATGTTTGTTGTATGCAGACGACATGAAATTGTATAAAGAAATAAAGAACAACGATGATGTAATCAAGTTACAAATGGATTTAGGTAGCTGTTACAGATGGAGTATTGACAATAAATTGCCTTTTAATATAAATAAATGTTTGGTAATAACGTTCTCGAGAAAGGTAACCCTACCTAATTCCAATTACTCTATGAATAACATTATAATACAAAGAGTTACACATGTAAATGATTTAGGCGTCCTTATAGATTCTAAACTATGCTTTAATCAGCATATACATAAAATGATTAATGAGGCATACAAATCTTTAGGATTTTTAATTAGAAATACAAATGAATTTACTAACATAAGAGCTTGTACGGTTTTGTTTAATAGCTTAGTACGTAGCAAGTTAGAGTATGCGTCAATAGTATGGACTCCTTACTATAAACAACAGGAAAGAAATATTGAAAAAATACAAAAGAAATTTTTACGGTATTTGTATTTTAAAATATACAGGGTGAATTCCTATGACATAAGAGTTTCTTACAGCAAATTATTAGACATTTTTAAATATTCGCCATTAACTACACGAAGAGAAATATCTCAATTGATTTTTTTATTTAAATTGGTGAATGGCATTATAGATAATCATGAATGCATAAGTATGTTAAATTTTAATACTGCCAAAATGAACTTACGGACTAGAACGCTATTTTATACTCTAAAATTTAGAACTTCTATGCATATGAATTCCCCCCTAATTCGAATTTGTCGAAATTATAATAATGTATCTAAGGAAAGTCCAGAGATTGATCTTTCTTTGCCATATACTTTATATTTGAAATTATTAAAACAAACATTAGATAAGAGGTGTGTCAGATGATTATTAAAATATTGTATATATTGTATAATTTTTCTCTATTATATCCTTTATATTTGCAATTGTTGAAACAGATATCAGACAAGTAATGCGTCAGATGATTATTCGAACATTGTATACATAGTTCTTGTTTTCTGTTACGTTATAGATGTAACATTGTTTTTGTTTTTCTTTACACCAATGCCAATCAATGTATATCCTTCTTTATTTTATTTTATTTTATTTTTATTTGCTCGTCTTTCTCTCTATTTTTCCTCTCTCTTTTAGTTTTATTTTATTTTTATGTTTACTCTTATTATTGTACATGTATATAAGTATTTGAATATAACTTAATTCCTGTAAGCCTATTGTAATTGGGACAGCCGTCCTGTTATAGGTGACAAATAAATAAATAAATAAATAAATAAATAAATATTGTACTAGAAGATAGAGTATTGTTTCAGCTATAGCACAAGACACTGATTCATTTGGTTGTCTCTCCTGATATCGAAAAATATAACAAATTAAAGAAAATATTTGACTCGTTTTACAATTAGCACACAAGATGATACTTGCTGTTAGATCTTACTAGAAGTGCTCCGTTTTATGAAATGTTTATTTGTATGTGTAAAGTATATTAAAGTAACAATCTTATCACGATATAGATATATTGTTTGACCGTTTTTTGTTTTATATTTCATAATTTATTTAAATATTAATTTATACTTAAGGAAATAGATTTTGAGACGAAACTTGCGCAGAACGCCATAATGCGTTGTTGGCAAATTTGTAGGTTTACTGTAGTAGTCACAATAAGAAAATTCCTGGATTCTAGTGTTGCAGTTCGAAAGATGAATCGCAGTAAGGGTCGAGAAATAATTTCTCCAGTAAGTATCTAAGCAGAATTTCATGATTACTCCCTTTATTATCTGCCATTACTAAACACTCGAAACTTTCTGACAACGCCGCACTATTCAAGCAGCGTTTAGCATAGCACCGAGAACACCTAGTGATCTACCTTAAGTTTCTATTTTTTTTTTCATACATATCTGTTACATTATATAAAGTTAGTACAGTAAACGAAAGTGACTATTTTGTGACTTACTAGGTCTTGAACCACCCGACCGATCACGATCAAATTTTCAACATGGATGAGATTCGGACAGTGAATGTTTTTTATTACTTCAAATTGACGGCACAATGTATGGGAGAGGGAGGGGAATATATAAAAATAACTCTTAAACCACCCGACTGATTTCGATCAAATTTGCCACATGTTTCGTGTCTGGAATGAGTTTTATCATTTCACTTTGACGGTGCATCTTAGGGGAGGAGGAGGGGGAGTATATTTTAAAATGATCGAAAATAACCGATATTAGTGTCGAATTCACAGTCTTCGATATCACTGAGATGAACAGTGATACTTCCAATGTAGCTTAAATCCAAATTCAGCCCCGCAACTTGGCGTATATGTGGTATATATATATGAAGAAGTTGTGCATTTAAAATTTTTGTTTCAACCCAGTAAAGCGGGCAATTAGCGCCTTTCAATGCTCCAACAGTTAAGGAAGGGTATGAGGCCATGAACATCAATAGCAGAAAAATTTGTTTGCTTAAAACATATGGTACACTGCAACAGTAGCAAACAGTAATTATTAAAATAACATAAACATGAGCATTTTTGACTCAACAATGGAATGAACCTCTGGTACTTTATGAAGGCGAAAAGGAAATATAATTCCCATGCCGATTGAAAGAGTGAAGGAAACATTAGGAGCATTATACAGCCAAAAGTATCCTCAAATACGATTGTATCGTGGTCCTCTTGTATTTCGCCTGCATGAGAACGGGAAGGACCCATATATTGAGTTGCTCTTGCATGATGTCCTGTGCCAGTGTAGTGCCGTGGAAAATCAGTGTACGACGGACTGAGAGTGTACGACGGCGCCCCGGAACATGAGTGAGGTCGAGATCGACAGATCAGCCACCAAGTACCCCTATGATTAGCGCGTAGTGTAAGAAAATTTTCAAAAATAAACCCTGCTTTTCCTTGATTTTGATCTTTTTTTTTTTTTTACATTTTTTTCATTCCATTGTGCACATGCATTTTACTAACATAAGTAACTTTATCTGCTGTTGATCTAAAATATTCCAAGTAATTTTTCCTTTCTCTGGTTTCCTTTCTTTCTTTTCATTTTTTCTTCCAAAACTTTGTGCCCCCTTACTTCGGCACCCGTGGCCGTCCCCCTGTTTGATCTCCCACCCACGGCACTGCCCTGTGTATCCACCTGATTTAAACCAAAATCATGATTCGAAATCTACATTAATAGTAAGTTGAAACTTCTTAGAAAAGTGTCACTTAAAGTACAGATTTATAGTAGGGCGCCACGTTGCGGCCCGTTAAACCTTTTGAAGACTGGTAAGTAATAAGGCTCCTTCTCTTAAATGAATTTAATTTCAATTTACCAATTAACAGATGATTATGAAACTAATGGAAGGATTACTAGGTGTTCTCGATGCTATGCTAAACGCTGCTTGAATAGTGCATCGTTGCAAGATAGTGTCGAGTGTTTACTGATGCTAGATTTCGACCCTCACCACAATTCCTCTTCTCGAACTGCAACTCTAGAATCCAGGAATTTTCTTATTGTGACTACTACAATAAAGTACAAATTTGGCAACAACACATTATGGCGTTCTGCGCAAGTTTCGTCTCAAAATCTATTTCCTTAAATGTAAATGAATATTTAAATAAAATATGAAACATAACGCGAAAAACGGTCAAACAATATATCTATTTCGTGATAAGATTGTTACTTTAAAATACTTTACACACACAAATTAAAATTTCATAAAACGGAGCACCTCTAGTAAGATTTAACAGCAAGTACCATCTTGTGTGCTCATTGTAAAACGAATCAAATATTTTCTTTTATTTGTTACATTTTTCGATATCAGAAGACACAACCAAATGAATCAGTGTCTTGTGCTGTAGCTGAAATATTACTCTATCTTATAGTACAATATTTATAGCATGTAATGTTTCATTGCGCAGAAGTTAAGGGAATGAGCTAAAATATGTACTGACTTCCGGGTGATGATCCACCTTAAAACCTGGGGGAAAGCTAGTGCATTATCGAGTATGACGTAGTTCAATAATTCGATGTAGTTCGAAATTAATTGAAATTTAATTACTGGTTTCAACACCACTTCATCCCCAAAACTTTATTCAAGCTGTCAAAAATGCAATATCAAATTTTGTGTACCTCTAAATCAGTGAGACAGGTCATAATTTGAAAAAAAAATGTAAAAGTTCAGTTAATAAAATCTAGAATAAATTCATTTCTAAAGAAGTATTCTATCGAAACGAAAAAATGAAATGAAATCTTTAAGTTTAACGTCCCACGGTTATGCCGGTTAGGCTAAAGGAGACGGTGATAATGAGAAATGAGTGAAATGGTGGAATGAAGAAAGTGGGAGGAAACGGGAGAACCCCGAGAAAACCCACGAGCACGGTGTTTGTCCACCACAAAGGATCGAAACGAAACCTAGATAGGTATAGCCTATGTAAACATAGCCTATTAAGTGAGTAAGCTCTTTTGATTGTTCCTGGGATAAAACAGTAATACAAATGTCACGTTGTGTAATAGGGTGTCATGGACCATTGCTGATGTTTGGGTGTCCACGTGTTTTGATGATGGTTCATTATCCGACGAAAGATACCAATCGTATTGAAGAGCACAAGTTTTCTTCATTTACAGATCACATTCAAACCTCTTAACAAGAACTTGCGTGCGATACTATTGTTGTTCCCCCTCTCTCCTATGTACTCACATCATATTAACATAATGCACGTTCGAACATCAAATTCATACTAAGTGGTTGGTGGAAGGGGTATAGTTAAGCCGATGTATGTATTGGATACGGTCTTGGGCGATAGTGAATATGCTACACGGAGATCCCTAGTCGTACAAATCTCTCGCACCGTGAACTTTGATAGAAGTTTCCCCAACTTTGCATTACTTGTGAACAATGATCGGCGGGAAGAGGAACAGATCCCTCGAGACCCCCTTCAATAGCCACCCCTTACGCGCACAGATGGCCTTAATTTTCCTCCCATTCCCCTCTCACTTGACTATCTAACACCAACACTAACTCTATACCACGTTGTTAAATAGAGATGTCATTGTAAAACTGGTGGTGGTAACAATAGTGTTAAAAAAAAGGGAAACCCGAACATTGTTGCTATCGTCTTTCAACCTTATTTAACCCCCTCTACTCTTACTTCCGTCTCGACCCACCCTTATGCATTTTTACATCATTGGCAAATATTATCTGAATTTCACACGAAGTGCAATGAAGAGGAATTGGTCCTGATTGCAATATCATTCCCCCTTCCCCTCTTCCTCCCAACTGCACATAATGTGGTTGCTATACTTTCGATTTTGCACCAAGTCTTTGTATTGTGTTACGTACGTAATATGCATCTTATAGTGTCGTTCACACACAGAGTTGCACGTGCTAAGTTAAAAAAAAAAGAAATAAAAAAATATTATGGTGAACATGTTAATCAAATGCAAAACGAACAAGAAAAATATTGTGGAGAATGTGGTAAACGAATAAAAGAATAGCTCTTTTTTAATATACATTTTGACCCATACAATTACTATTAGATATATATTTTGTCGTGAATCATATTTAAAATAAACTTAAAACAAGTTATATCATGACATTGTTCGAAAATTTTGACTTTTAAAAAATTGTAATGTTATTATCAATAATACAGCCCGGATTTATATGTAAAAAGCATGTAACATGCAGAAAATGTATGGAAAATATTCTTTTCTTTCCGACGGGCTTGCAGTATCGTGCCATGGAAAATCAGCGCCCGGGGCGAAAGTATACGACGACGCACCCATACATATATTCCAAGTAATTTTCCCTCTCTTTCTTCTTTCTTCACCTGAATTTGGGGCCCCTACCACGGCACCCGGAACCGTCGCCCTATTCGCACCTTCTCCTCACGGCATAGTACTGAGAGCTTGTAAAGATTCGTTTGAGACGCATATGATAGAGCATATAAGTGCATACTTTTTTAGTGAATTTCCAAGTGTGTGTATATTTCGTAAATTTCACAGAATACTGCATATCTCCAAATTTTATTGCTGCATACTAGCATATTTCAGAGTATATCATAAGTAGGTTATATTTAAAGTGAACTCAATCACCTCGTAAACGCAGTTGTAGAATAAAATGTTGTATAGAATAATAGAATAAAGTGTTGTATCCTAAATTAATCCATCTGACATGTCTTGGACACAGTCTTCATCGTGTAGCAGAAACAATTAGATGCCAATATCCGGCAGCGGACGCACTTGTATCAAATGTAAAGAAAGTACGGTGTATGTGAAACTTACACCGCGCGTACCTATCCTTCTCAAAGTTGCGACAAATGTTGCAGTACCTTCGAAACCAGTTGGGTTCGTGGCTAGAAGCTGTGTCGTATTACGCAGATAACTTAAATCAAGTAAACAAAGTTGTAGATTCACTAAATCGAGATGATGAAGCAGCTATTTATGTGTCACAAATATGACTATGTTTCTCTAGAAATGTCATCGAAAACAAAATTAAGTACCTACACAACCACTTCTAGAGGATACCTAAAATTATCAAACAGTTAGAATCCCATGATAATGCTTTGCAGCATTCACTCTCCTTTTTGATGAATTATCGCGGACTTTCTTCAGCGAAACTCACAGTCTTACGAAAACAGCGTCAAATAAACTTTGCCAAGTATTAGGCAAAAGTCCCGGGTACGAAATAATCCGTGACATTACAAATGTATTTAATGGTGAAAGCATGGATTTGGAAGAGAACCTAAATAGAAAGACCTTTAATGTTTTTCACATGCATCAGTGACTTCTGCTGATCTAGAAAGGAACTTTTCGATCTACAAAACATTTCTCACTGATAAACGCAGAGGGTTTACAGAAGCAAACCTAAGGAAGACGTTCATAGCTCATTGCACTAGAGGTAATTAAGATAAGATATTTTTGTAAGAAATTGACATTTTATTTTCTTAGTGTATATTTCAGTACATATGTTAATTTTTAATGCATATTTTTTTATATTTTTCGTGCATTTTGCATGCATATTTTGGGGTTTGTTTGCATGGAAATCCAGGCTCTCTTTGTTAATATCGTATTGATCTTTAAGATAATATTCCAGCTAACTCTCACCTAAAATCAAACTGAGGTACTTACACCTATGAGCATCGTAATGAGTGTATGGACTTGCATTTTCGTTTCTGGAACTTTATATGGTATCAATATTTTTACCAGGCTACGGCGAACTTAAAATTAAGGCAATATGTGTATTTTTGCAAAGTCAGGGTAATGTTTTTGACATGTATGATTTTTTGTAAAGGCAGGATAAGATTTTTTTACATATAGATATTATTTTTGTAAAGACAGGGTAATATTTTTCACATGCATATATTTTTTGTATGTAATTGTTCATATTTTATTACAGACCTTGTATATTTTAAAGCTAACAGAAAACTCTCACTGCCCCCTGTTTCTGTTGTATTGATTTGATTTATCACAGTCTTTATATCCACAAGAGGTACCAAGTTCAAGAGCCTTTACCCTAATGTAGCAAGGTCGAGCAGCTAAGCTAGTACACCAAGAATAAAGTGCACATTTTCTTTTCTTTTCTCTTAACAAATATACACATGGATGACAGAATTTTATTTATTTATACATGTTTGTGGACATTGTTGGCATGACGTCCCTGGACAAGCAGACTATCCGGAGAAGAGCAAGGGAAAATAGGACTGGGAAAGGAAGTAGATTGGATTTTTACTAGATTTAAATTTAACGTTCCGTTTCAACAGAGAGGCGATATTAGACGTGGACCTACAGCTTAACGTGGGATACGAACCACAGGAGCACCCTCCGGGAAACGAACCCAGGTTTTGAAACCTCACAATCTTACAGTATGAGAGTGTATATAATACTGAACGCTTTAACTACCTGCATAGATCTATTCATAAATATAAGTTTCGCATAATAATTTTTACTGTGTGTCACTAAAGTTTATTTAATGTTAATCGCTAAGCTTACTACGGACTCACATGACATGGCATCGAAGGGGAGACATCTTTACTCCAGAGAAACATGCTCTAAAACTAAACCACAATACTCTCTATGGAACATCCACTGCAGCTGACTACAAAAAATACAGATGAATGAATTTTGGTACAGATTAACACTACAACAATAAATACTTGATTCTGGGCCGCTGAACCGTGCAAAAATCTGCGCACACTTTCTGTAAGCGCGCTGTCAGTTACCAGCACGTGCTGACAGATGTCTCTTTCAAAGTGACAAATCAAGGAAAAGATGCAAGGTCGTCGTTCTGACGAATATTTAACAGTAATATCGCTACATGTGGTAAGAGTTTGTATATGTCTTTTTTTTTTTTTCGATCCTAATACAACCTAAAATAAGGTCTGAGGTGAACTTTCCAGCGACAATTTTTTGCGGTTCGCGTGTTTTCAATAGCTATATTTTTCCTGAATATTAATGAGTCTTGTGATACTTGTGTCAATCTTTGACAAAACGTACGGTCTTGAAATAATAGTGAAAGGAAGACTTCAGTTGTTGAAAGAGTGGATACTATTCTGGTCTACTGGCCTCTGGATAGGTGAAGAACGTTATACTATCATATGGAAATATAGAATAACTCTCTAATACAAAACAAGCTGAGTTTACTTTTTATATGGGCATGTTATTTCGATCTATTTAGCACCTAAAAAGGTGGTTTCTACCAACAATAATATTATAGGAAATTGTTAACTCATCACTAAATGTATGAGTGATCTTTGCACAAAGCAATTCTTCCCATATGTTAGCCTTTAGGCATATGTTATGTCGTTACTGAATGCGTAATTGATTTCTAAATGAAGTGTGATTTTGAAGGTTTTATAGGGTTTAAAATTATAGCTCCATATTTTTGTTTCATATAATGGTCTATTTTGTAATAAATTAAACATCTTGTGGTACAACTCATAAAAGGAACACGGCGCGCCAGACAGCATTTATTTGATTTGATTTTAGCATCCCTTGCAGTAACGAGACTGTCAGACGCAGACCTACAACTTAACGTGGTATCCGAACCACATGAAATTCTACCGGGAATTGAACCTGAGTCCCCTACGTTAAGGGCTCGTATGCTAACGAGGTAGCCTCAGGAAGCATTTAGTTGAGCGACTTATAGTCAGCTCATCAGTTTTTCTTGTTTGGCATTTTCGTATATATCCAAACATCCGATTGATATCCAAGGGAAATCATATAAATGTTTCCATTATCCTTAAAGTTTCTCTATGATAGGCACATCCCATTGAAATCCAAGGAAAATAAAATCGATATTTCCATTATCCTTGAAGTTGCTACTGTGACAGGCACATCCTACTAAAGTCCCAGGAAAATCCCATGGTTATTTGCATTATCCTTAAAGTATCTACTATAACAGACACATCCCATTGAAATCTAAGGGAAATCAAATCGATATTTCCATTATCCTTGAAGTTGCTACTGTGACAGGCACATCCTACTAAAGCCCAAGGAAAATTCCATGGTTATTTCCATTATCCTTAAAGTATCTACTATGACAGGCACATCCCATTGAAATCCAAGGGAATTCAAATTGATTTTTCCATTATCCTTGAAGTTGCTACTGTGACAGGCACATCCTACTAAAGCCCAAGGAAAATTCCATGGTTATTTCCATTATCCTTAAAGTATCTACTATGACAGGCACATCCCATTGAAATCTAAGGGAAATCATGTGGATATATGCATCATTCTTAAAATAGCTAGTATGACAGGTATATTCCATTGAAATCCAAAGGAAGTTCCGTGGATATTTCCATTGTTGTTGAAGTTTCTACTATGATAAGCACACTCCATTGAAATCTAAGGAAAATCACATAAATATTTCCATTATTCTTAAAGTATCTACTGTGACAGACACACCCCATAGAGATCCAAGAAAATCACTTGGATATTTCCATTGTCCTTAAAATTTCTACTTTAATAGACACGTTCCATTTAAATCCAAGGGTAATTCCGTGGATATTTCAATTATCCTTAAAGTTAGTACTGTGACAAGCACATCCCATTGAAATCCTAGGAAAATAACGTGGATATTTCCATTACCCTTAAGGTTTGTACTGTGACAAGCTCACCTATTGAAATCCCTTGAATATTTTCATTGCTCTTAATGTTTCTATTGTTACAAGAATATCCTATTGAAATCCCGTGAATATTTCCATTATTCTTAATGTTTTTACTATGACAAGCACATCCTATTGAAATCTCGTGAATATTTCCATTATTCTTAATGTTTTTACTATGACAAGCACTCCTATTGAAATTTCGTGAATATTTCCATTACTCTTAATGTTTCTAGTATGACAAGCACATCCTATTGAAATCCCATGAATATTTCCATTACTCTTAATGTTTTTACTGTGACAACAGATCCTATTGAAATGCCAAGAATATTTCCATTATTCTTAATGTTTCTACTGTGACAAGCACATCCTATTCAAATCCAGGCGAGGCACAGTGCGTCGAGCATATGGAAGTAATGGACAAAAATAAAACAAATCATACTGAAGTTTTTATCACATGTTTATTGTGTCGCAGGGCGTTCTTTGCTCACTTAGACTGAAGCAAAGTTGTTCTTGAAGTTATCGAACTTGACAACTGTACTTATATAGAAAATAATATCCCGGTCGTAGACGTAAAAAAACTACGTTAGACATTTAAAGCCTTATGCAGAGTAGTTCTGACGTGTGATTAGTCCCATACTAAAGAGTTCGACTAACATATGTTTCCTGTAGTAGTCAAGCTTTTAGCATGACGCTAAACATACGTCAAAACGACTCTGCATAAGGCCCTTACTGTTTACGGCACTCGTAAACACGAACCCATACGACTCAAAACTACATAACACTAAATATAATGAAGAGCAGTGCATGAAATGACTGAAACAGTTCTAATTTTTTTTTAGATCAGTCAGTACCATCACTGCCTAAATTATCAAATTCCATAGCTATAGAATTTATGAAGCTGGACAGCATCAGTTTTGAAATAACTTTCTAGATCTGTATCTGTCCTCCTTTTCTTTGCGTGAATCTGTATCTTGGAAGAGACAATAGGGTCAGATAGAATAAGCATATGCTTCGTCAAGTCTAAATATTATTGAAGAGAGACGTTTTCCGTATAAGATGTAGCCTAGTGTGACGGAAGACTTTGTGGAGAGCTTCTAAAGCTTTTTCCGCATAACGGACAATCCTTTGGACTATTCGTCATTTCTTGGTGTATTTAATTTCGCTGTTGCTTCTTTGACAACAAAGGCAATCTCCTCTGCCGATTTATTCGCTACAAGATCTAAGCGCCTCTTCTTTGTTTTCACTGAACACTCTCCGAACTGTTTACTGGTTCTACTTCGAATAGAGCAAGCTACATCGGTTTTCACGTTGCTGATACCGAGCAGTTATCACTGTTGAGACATAGTCCGGAAATGTACATGCACGATGAAACCACTCTTTATTTTTAGCTAGGAAAACTGACCAAACTCTGTTGCGACATCCTCCATTTTTTTGCTCAAGGTCATATTAATAAATAACTAAATTTCTCTAAACTGTTGTACACATCTTCCGCGGCGTCTTCAAGTTTATAACGACTACAAATAGTCTGCATAATTTCCGCTTTCTTCCGACTAGTACTGGTGGTTGTTCTCCATCTTTCAAAAATGTCCTTGTTTTCCATGGCATCTTCCTTCGCAATTTCACTAATTACAATCAATATTGCGGACACTTGCACACAAACTATTGCTGATTCCAAAGGAAATCATTAAAGGAAGATATTCCTGCAGATATCTCAAGACATGTTTAGGCTTTTTTGAGATATTCCAAATATACCAGTAAAAAATGATTACCAATCGTTCTTCGTAAAGGAAAGAACGTACCTGTGCTATAACTGCCCACTAGTGACAAAAAGTCTCACCTTTTGCTTTGGTCTGAAACACCAATGCAATCGCCGTGGAGATAATGACTCAGGTCGGTCTAATATAGTAGTTGTGCATGCTAATTGTTATCTGTAAGAGTGTCATCTCGACTCGGGTCGGTCTAATGTGGTAACTTTGCGTGCGCCCTCTGTAGGATGACGAGTTGTCATCAGTTTGTGGCTAAGGATTTCTGTCTTGTGAATCATTTATGCTTCATTCAGTGCTATTTGCAAGTCCGAAGAAAATTGTTTCTTTTCTCATTTTTGTCCATTGGTCGACGCACTGTGCGAGGTCTCGTGGATATTTCCATTATCTTTAAATACTATCATTTCTACTATGAGTGAGAATGTTCTAGGACGGGAGTGGATCTTCCAGGACACCTCGTGATCGTGTTATGCTGTGTACATTCCGATACTGGGTTAAAATCCAAACATCTGTGTACCCACCAGGAATTAAACCTGAGACTTCAGGGGTAACATCCTTTCTACATACTGTATATACTACCACTATCTTAGTAGTACATATATAAGGGTAAATTTTACTTTTTGTGTTTGCGCTTCGCGTTTTTTGTGTTTTTATGTTTCACCTTTATACAATACCGAGGTAATGGAAGAAAGGACCTCCCATTAAAGTAGGCTTCCACAAACGACCGGGTCTTGAATCCGATGCAGTTGTCGGGTGCACAATCTGACAGACCATCATGAAAGATCAACTCTCACAATACAAATCGATCCCATCACACTATGCCAATTGGATAGCTGGATTACAGAACCTCACTACCTGTCCCAGCTATGTATAAACTCTAGTAGACAGTGAAAAAGGATCACGCATTAGAAATTTGAATTTCGCCCGGTAGATGGCAACTGCTGGAAGATGTTTGCTGTCATCTAGTGGCGAGATGGGGCTAGAGAATATTTGCTGCCATCTAACAAAAAGATGTATCTACAGAATATTTGCTGCCATCTAGCGGAGATGTTATTTTTCTACTTTCTATGTTTCAATGGTAGAAAATGAGATTTGGATAGCTACAATTAAAGTTACCGTTAGCCATTAAGATATTAATGAATTGACTCTATTAATGAACCGACCCAGATAATCTATCTATAGCGAGAAACAGAATTAACAAAATTATCAACCATTCAAAATCCGTGTGGATTAACGGACGTACTAATATTACAATATTTTAAATGCCAGTAAATGAACAGAGGTACTAGCATTACAATATTATAATTTTCAGAGAATTAACGAATGTAATAACATTACAATATAATAAATTCCAATAAATTAACAGACGTACTAACATTACAATACAGTATTATAAATCCCAGTAAATTAACAGACGTACTAACATTACAATATTATAAATCCCAGTAAATTAACAGACGTACTCATATTAGAATATTATAAGTACGACTGAATTAACGGATGTACTAACATTACAATATTATATAAGTCCCAGGAAATTAAGGGACGTACTAACATTATAATATTATGTACCACTGCGTAATCTTAATATGGGTAAGTCATAACTATTCTAAAGAGATTAAACATCACGGGCTAAAGAAAGGAACAATTTATGGAGTTAAGTAACCAGCAAAATCTATTTTTTAAAAATCGAAAAGGAAGCAAATTACTTCAAATTTACTGTTTGTGTTATAGTTTGTATAAAGAAATCGAATCATGCTTTTAGTGTAAAATGAGCAGAAAATAGTTTTAAGATCAAATCTACCGAAAATAAAAAGAAAATTATAGTTGACAAATTATAGTTGACGTGTAGTTAGGCTACGTGATTTCTCCAAAATTAAAACAAGTAGAGATCATTTAGGTCAGTATCTTCCTGTTGTTAGTTTAAATTTCTGCCTTTTCCCCCTTTTCTTTTAAGTTTTCGTCTACAATACGTGTTGTATATCTACTATTATAAAAGATAAAGAAGCTTGGTCAAGAAACTCTGTCACAAATGAACCCCAAATAACAAGGACATGGGTTACATATTGAATCGAAACTTTTGTTTCCATTCTTATTCTGCACCAAGGAACATCAGAAAAGGGAGAAGAAAGGAGAATTGGGATTCTAAACCCTAAAAAAAAAAAAAAAAAAAAAAAAAAAAATGTAACCACAAAACGACTGAATTGTTACCACATGGGATCTAATGCGATTTTTTGTTTCCTTGTCGCAAAACGAAGGGTCCTTCTTATATATATATTTTAAATTCGTGTAAATTCAGGTTGAATGTAGCATATAAAGACAAGCGAGGGGATGGAATGAATTTGCGAGAGAAAAAGAATTGATCTTTACCCACTACTGGCACACATGCTATTTCTCTTTCTCACACACATACTATATCGTCCATAATCAACTTTACGTGGTTTGATTGAAAGTCGTTCGCTGCTGTTAGGTTTTACCAAGAAAGGCTGAAAGCCACCGTGAATTTATTCTGCCCTATTTAACACTAAAAATGTTCTGGTAATACTGTTCAAGGAACGGAGGGTGGGAAGAAAACAGGAAAGCGAAGAAAGATTGCAAGAAAAAGAAAAAAGACAAGCATTAAGAAACCTTTTCTCTTCTTACAGTACAACAACCTTAGCAAATTCGGATTGTGCAGGTACACAAGAAAATGCTAAGGTTTTATCAAGCATTACATATGAAAAGTGCGTAAGTAAGGGGTCACTATTATGAAATTCAGACTTTTCTCGGTTTCTGTGGCTATCTATTTGTTATTACTAGAGACCGGATGTTTAGACATCTAAAACCTGGAAAATAGGCACCTAAAATTTAAAAACTAGGCAGTAATATAGGTACTAAAATGTAACTCAAAATAATGAAGATAAATACTCAACACAAAAAATAAATTCAAATCATAGATTATGTTCATAGAATACATGAATATATCTGTTTGTTATCTTTTTTTTTTTTTTTGCTGTATATATAAAAACGTAGCTTAGCATGTATTCACTGTATGTTTGGAAATACATTCTATACAGCACTTTATCACTGCACTTAACAGTCCAAAGTTTTAGGACATCTTATCACTACAAACAGCACTTATATTTCTCGAAAGAGACAGACCCTAACAGCCCAAGATGTGCTAGGCATGTGCCATTTAGGTGTCCCAACTTATTTTTAGGTACCCGACACTTGGCACATATGATATTCATGTGCTAAGTATGTACTTCAGCTACCTACAGTTTTAGGTACTTGTTACACCTAATTGATATTTGCAACTATGTACCACAAATATAGCATTTATATACCTGGCTCAGTTTCGCACTCTAACAGTCATTTGTTTTGATATCGTCACTTGGGACATATATCTGTCATGTTCTAGGTACTTACTTTAGGTACATACTGTTTCAGATTACCCTAACATCACAAGATGTGCTAGGCACGCGCCATTTAGGTGTTCAAAATTCATCTTCCACATTTGATGCATTTGTTGCTTCTTTTTTTAAGCGATTGTGTACTAGAAAGAACATCAACTTTATTAGATAGCAACTGTCGCCGATCATTTGAAAGTTAATATGGAAGAACCATGAAATAAAGTAAATGGACATGTCATTTTGTTATAAAATTACATGGCGAGCAGATTTTATCTAATCCCAAACGGTTTTCGTCGAATATACGCGGTTAAAGGAGCACTCTGATTAGCCAAATTCAAAAGACCTCAATAATTTATCTCTCTACAAGCGACGTTCTCTTCATCGCCTCTGTGACCAACTCGGAAGAGCACGCGGCTAGTAATTCAAAGGTTGGTGGTTCGCGCCCACCCTGGGGTAAATTTTGTTTTACTTGTTAAAGTGTTTTTTATAAGATTCATTTTAATATAAATACATTACGCATATAGGTGATTTAACATATTTTGGGGGAGTAATTTTGTGGTTCATTGACGCTTACAGCATGGAGAACATACTAGGCACGTTCCCCAGGTACATGTCAGGCGTGTGCCTAGGGCCGGACATAGACTGTGACTATCACTTGCCATCCATGTGATCTCTTTCTCAGAGGTACATAAGGCACATACTGGACACATTCCCATGTACCTGAGGGAACATGATAGGCATATACGTGCTATGCAATTGTGCTGTTAGGGGAATCCTTTCTTGAATTCGAAAGTATATATTTTTCCCAATAAAGCCTGATTTTAAAGAAAATACATAGAATAGGCAACATTTGGCACTAGTGCAATTATTTAGGCAGGAAGGGGGAAGTAGGCAAAATAGACAAACGAAAAACAGCTTAAATTGAAACTATAATCCTCATATAAATGTAAAACATTCTTTTTGATCATATCTTTAATATTAAAGAATAGGCATTTTGCTTAACATCCGGTCTCTAGTTATAACGTATATAAAGTAAGGAGTAATGCATACTTGACATATCTACCTAGCACAAAGTAGGAATGGCAAGGAAATTTGGGATCCGGATCTGGCCGAGTTTGAATTTCAAGATGGATCCTTATCCAAAACTGAAATCTGTATCCGAATCTAAATCTGTATTCGAGTTTCAGCTCTTGAGTATGAATTCGAACTTGAGCTTAGCTCTTGCTTTAGTTGTCGCTGAATGTTTTCTTTTGGCCAACATTTCTTCCTCTTCAGGCTTCATCGCACTCCATTTTCTGAAATCAAGCCGATAGGAACCGTGGAGAACACACTCCACGAATCGAATCCATGTATGGAGACTGGACATCCCATACTCTACTACAGATTCGTTGATTTGCCTTTGGAAAACAACATGTGTTTTGTTCATTTTGGACGGTTTAGCTCCACAAATATTGCACGAAACAGACGAAGGAGTATTAGTTACAGCCTGCCGAACTTTGTGGTCAATCATGGTGATCCGTAGATTGTGAGTCATTGTAAACTGGAATTGTTCAACAGCTACAAAGATTGCTTTTAAATGTTGAATTTCTGCTCGGATAGTTTGAATTTTATTAACAATTTTATCGGATATTTCTTTGGCGAATTCAAACTTCGATGATCGACAGTCTAGTAAAGGAAGGATGAGGATTGTTCCAGCACGAATAGTTTTCTGTAAATGAAGTTGACGCAGTGTGCACTGAAAGCCTTCAAGGGGACCAATAATATCATAAACACACTTTCATCAGATATCTTTTCCACCCTGAAATTTTGCTTGTATTTGCTATGTCCCGAAGACCCGTCACATTTCCATTTTCAGTCAAGCGTTAATATTATATCATAAGGCAAATTGTGTTTTGTGTTCAGAAATTCAAATAACCTAACAGTGGTAAAATCAACCAAATCCTACAACTTCATTGTAGCTTCGATTTCTGACACTGAAATCCGAGAATAGCAATCTTTCTGTGCTTCTAACACTTTATCGTACGGATGGCAGTATAGAACAGCCTGCTCTTGACAGAATGCTCCAAATCAGTTTGTATTGATGTTTTGTCAAATGTCCATCAGTGTACAATGTTAGGGCTTCCTCCTTAGACAGCGTTTTAGAGATCAGTGCTTCCACTTTTATATCTTCACCGTCAACTGATTAATCTATTCCAATAAAAAGTTTATTAATGACATCTGCAATTGGTTTATTGCCTGACACACGCAGATTATATTCTAGATCGTATTGTAGTTCACTGATTCAATATATCGGTAACCAAAAGAGCTTTCTCGTCGTTGGGGACGTTCAGAAAAGGACGTAAACTCTTTTTTCTGACTGACACATTTTGAACTTGTTTGATCATCTACAAAGGGAGAGATGTCTTCCTGTGGAGATAACCATTCAAAATGGCAAACAGTTAGCCAACTCTCAGTTCTTCAAAAACTTCAATTTTACACGATGACATTTAGTCCACTTCTTATTGAATGCTAGTAGCCAGCCCAAAAATTTAGGGGGGGGGCAGTAGAAATTAGGGGGGGCGATCCAATCATATTATAGCTCCTTACCATATTATAGTTCATTTGCAAGCCTACAGTGAAAATTTTACTGGGGCCAGCAAAAAAATTAGGGGTGCTGGCCCCCTAGATTCCCCTTGGATACGGGCCTGGATAGCAGTTTTGTTTTTCTTAAACTCTCACCCAACGATGCTTCCTACTTTTCGGACAATTTAAACTTTGTTAAAACGTAACTAACCAAAACACTTACATTACGAACTTCGGATGTAATTAATACTTCAGTAAGTTTGCGGTTTTGCACTCGCACTAACACCATCTTCGAAGAAATACTAATACTTACTGGAATAATTTAGTTTAGGATAACGTTGTTTTGGTAAGATTAAAAGATTTCTATATACTACCGCATAGACGTACAATAATATATAGCGGCTCCACATAACTGATAGTTTATCAGTGCAAAATGTATGAGGCTTTCACTGCAACTTTGATTCATGTACTAAGGGCAATCCAAATTATGTACAAACAATATGCCTTTTAACTTTGTAAGGCTCAGATAGTGGATCTCAATTGCGACCACAACAACATTACTCATCATTTGTAGTTAGATAGGGCTGAGTCCTTCAGCTGCATTTGGCTGCAGCTACTTCCAATGCTCAATCTTTGTACAATCACGAAATAAAATATTCTTCAGTTGAGAAATTTTCTTTCCCTAATAACTCAACAATAAATTAGCCTATTACAGTTCCGATTTTGCAAGTTATCAAATTATAACTATTCCAAGAATAACAACAAAAAGATCCAAATTCATTTGCTCCCGAGTTATTGACAAAAGAAAATTTGTCAATTGTCAAATACTTTCTTTTCCGTACTCAATAAACCCTATTTTGCAGATAAGCAAGGATAAGCTTAGACTGCAAAGCTACTAACATCAGTATAAATGTAACTTTTCGGTAACACTAACAAATCTGTCATATAAATGATATGACAATGGTTAGCAAATAAAACTCTTCACTAAACGCACAGTACTTGAGTCCAATGCACTATCCAACTGCTTTCGTCGATCTCAGAAACGAAATAAATAGTTAAAACATATCATATTTCTTTGGTTCATTTTTTACTGATTTTCCACCATGTTCATGTTTACATACATTTTATGAACAGTGAAAATAATCCTATGTTCTAAAACTCTGGGTTTGGAAGGAAGAAATATACTTATAATCAAATATCAATACCGATTTCGTAGGCGGCGAAGTTGACAAAATCGATTTTAGACCACTATTTCCCAGTTTCCGACCACTGTGTTGCGCCACGGATCGGTTTATAAATGATGTTCATTGACGGTGGTCCGAAGATATGGTAGTCGTAAGACAACAGTACCTCAAAGAACATACCATCTGAATACTGTATGACTGACACTCATTCATTTACATATTTCTCAGTACTTCTCGTTTCAGTGACTGGGGCGTGTGCTTTCGGTTTACCTGATCCTGGGGTCGATTGCCGGTAAGAGATCTTTGAAATTTAAAAGGATTCATTCTTAAAGTGTTGCTCCACATCATCTCATGTAGCCTCAATGGTTAAAACGGATGTTAAATTTGAATTCAACCATTCAACATACATCTTTTTACAAAATAGCAATAAATTTCAGGCTCATAGATATCTTAATACTGTACTGAGTGATAGCCAACATTTATATAACTTTTTTTTTATTATCCGAAGTTTTCTGATGAACAAATTAAATTCAATTAAATTTATTGTAAATTGGCTTTCAGCCTACTGCGTTATGTAAGAAGGGGATACTCTCAGACCACTGGCCGATCCAGGAGGACGATTGGGGCAATCGCCCCCCCCCCCAGAAGAGGAAACTTTCTAATTTTATACATATAAATAAAACCCATTCCAGAGTTTGAAGCTGTTAAAAGTAGCTCTAAGTAACAGTATGACAAACCCTCCCCCCCAGAAGTCGGTTCTGGATCAGCCCCTGGCTCAGGCCGGTTTTAGGACACAAGTTGCAGCCATGAGATTATTTGGAGAGATATAATCTTTCAGTAAAAATGTTGCGAACTGGAGAATAGTAAATGTGGAGAAAATTGTTTAAATTTGCGGGGTAGAATGGCTAATATGGGAAGAGGAATTGAACATTTTGCGGAAGAGACTGGTAATATTTGGGAGTAGAATCATAAATTTTGGAGGAATAATTATACATTTTTCGTGGGAAAAATGGTAAATTTTGGGGGAAAGAATTGTAAATTTGTAGAGAAGAATAGTAAATGTTGGGGTAGAATGGTAAGTTTAGGGGGAAAATGGTAAATTTTGTGGAGAGCATGGTAAATTTCAGAATAGAATTGTAAACTTGGGGAGAAACATGGTAAATTTCAAGGTAGAATTTTAAATTTGGTGAGAAGAGTGGTAAATTTTGTGGGAAGCATGGCAAATTTCAAGGTAAAATGGTAAATTTGGGGAGAAGAGTTTGTAAATTTTGGGGTAAAATAATAAATTTTGTGGGGAACATGGTAAATTTCAGGATAGAATGGTAATTTTGGTAAGAAGAGTGGTAATTTTTTGAAGAGGAATGTAAATTTTGGGGGAGGAATGGTAAAGTTTTTGAGTATAATGCTAAGTTTAATAACAAGAATGATAAATTTGGGGAGTGTCGAAGAAAGGTTAATTTGGGAAGAATTACGTAATCCGAGGGTGTGGTACCCCTGAGGATAGTGGGCACCTCTGATGCAAGATATTTCTGTGTATATAGAAAAAATGAAGATTCGCTCACTTGTAAAATCTATGACAGGTGTTCACTTTTTTTTTTTTTTTTTTTTTTTTAAGTTTGCAGAAAAGTGTATGCGACAAACCGCATCTACACAAATCAAAGAAGAATAATATTTTCCGTACTTTTCTGATATCCTATCTTCTGAAGGAATGAGTAGTCCTTACAACAGCGTTGACTATGCTAACAAAAGGGTGACAAATATATTTTATTTGGATAGCAGCCGGTCGACGTTTCTTCTATTCAATACAAAAGTGTCGGACACGGTGTGAAGTAGGTAGGTGGTTTAAAAAATGATGGTTTTCTTTTTCAGCTGGGATGACAGCCGATTTGTATGACTTCCCACAAAGATTTACCTCCTTCAAACCTTCAATGAAATATATCTCAACCTGAGTATTTTGAGACGTTTCGTAAAATGCCATTTTTCAATAAACTGCTGGAAGATTTTTGTGCTCTTTCAAACATCTTAAGAGACCAGTTCCAAACTGATTCCTTTAAGTTGTTGGAAAGAAACAGTGACTTTGACTACATGTATTTCAATAGATTTCTTGACAGCACTTATTCCGCGTTTATTTACCTTAATGTGTATGCAGTACCGGTTCAGGTTTCAATATACAATGTGACAGAAGAACCTGTTTTCATAGTAGTTCTCATTCATTGTTGCCAACTATTAAAAGAAGTATAATTCGATTGGGTAATTTTTTCTTGTTAATCTTTTTATTAACTTTATTATTTATCTCTCATTTAAATTTATAAACTTTGAAATAATTCTGTTATAAAATTTACTAAAAAGTACTATTTGTGGGGTAAAAAATAAGATATATGGCTAACACTGAAATCATTGGGCCCTTCTCCTAAGCTTGAAGGCTAAAGTTTGTATCGTCTTTTTTATCAGATTGGGTAAGAAAAAAACACATATTTTTTTCTTGTTTGGTTGTACTTAGCACATAAAAAGAAGTGCTAATGCAAATTTTCTCAATTCGACCGCCATTAGTTTAGCAGAAAAATATACTTACAATTTGTACCCTTTATAGGATTTTTCCCCATCTTCCACTTTGCTGAATTTAATTTTCTAAGTTTTCGTTACAAGTTAAAACACAATGTCCCTTCTTTCAGGCACTATTAAAGCAATTAATGTAACATTCAAACGGTATCTTCAAAATATAATGAGGTTTGCCTCTACCTTTGTGTTTGTCTCTGGCGCAGTGCATAGAACGGAGGGGGGAGGGTAGTATTTTAAGGAGGATCGCAAATGGTATGCAGGAAAAATTGTTCTTCTCTCTTCCTTGTTACTGTTTCTCCCATACTTGATAAATGTTATATTGTTTTGGTTGGTGAATCCTTTTCCTTGAACCTTCAGAACATCGACTTAAACGATTGCTTTTGCAAAAAGCCCTAAACGGAAACATGACGCCAGAAAGTTTTGGAAAGTGTTACTATTTTCACTGCTACCTTCTCGTTTTAGATAGTGTATACTTACAACGAAGGGAAGGGGTGCATGTGCTCCTACTTATAATGATGAATATTTTGTTTTCTATTGTTTACAATGAGAATTAGCGCTCCAAGTGTTTTTTTCCAATGTTAAGAGTATGGGCATCCCGTTATTTGATGATTATTCCTTAATGGCATCATCTCTCTCGAGACGAAGGGTCGTATCTCATTTTTTCACATTTTTAAGGAGAGCGTTTTAAAGTTTTAGCAGTATTTCTTCTGTTCATGATTTCTTCAGTTTAAAACTTACCGAAATGATTCCAACTTGCGTAACTGCAGTAAGATCTCTTGTAAACTAGTATTGTAAGCTTCGAATATTTTGAACATTAATCGATCATTTGTTTAAGAAAATGAGATAGGTCTTTTCGTTGTGTGATCGAAATCAGTTGCATGCTAATTCTGCTGAGTTACGCCACCTAGTGGAATTATGGAATTGATTTATAACGTAGAGTATGGGCTTTTATTTTAGCTTTTTTCTTTTCTTTTCTTTTCTTTTCTTTTTCTTTTTCTTTCTTTTCTTTCTTTTTTTTTTGATATACATGTTAATATTGGGAATATTTATTAGTTTCGTGCTGTCTTACGTGCTAATACCCCAAAAACAATGAAAGAAAAAAGAACAAAATTCTCAAGGAATAAATATCTGAAATTACAAGTACTGTTTGAAGTTTCTGTTTAGTTCTAAATATCTAATAATGTTTTTAAAAAATGTATTCAATTTTTAACATAATAATTGAAATAATAATAATAAAGAGCGTTAGAATAACACAATACTCATGAACACAAATATTTTTTTTAACTGTTTTCCAGTGGAGTAAAGATTCATAAAACATATACATGTTCTGGGGATTTCACATAAGGCGTTACCCTGTGGCACTGGGCCATTAGGTCTTTGAATTTCTCATTTGATAGTAATAGTGGGTTCCTGTACGATCCTGACACGTGCAGTTCCGTAACAGAAGGAATGAATTGTTGAAACTGATGCAGTGATATTCATCTTGCAAATGACATATCCATCATTTTTGGTTTGTTCAAATCAGGGTGTACATAGTCCCTTTTCGAATTTTCCAGCAATAATGAGATTCCATGCGAGGAAATCTTGATAAATGTCCCGAAATTTCCTCCCTTCTTTGTCTTATCTTCTTCCACCATTTTTATTGCCCAGTTTCCCCCGCTTATCTTTGGCAACAACTGTACTTTCTTTCTTTTCCAACGCAGTTCTCATGACTTTTTCTGATATACGTAAAGTATTTAAAAACATTGTCTTACATACAGGAATTTGATTTATCTGTTTGGGGAGGAAATAATAATTACTCATTAATCTCCTAGAATCACCTTTCTTGCAAGTTGTTTGTTTAGTGTCTTTACGGCTTACGTACCGAACAATGTATTCACGTTGCCTTTGGATATTGTCAATTTAGTATAAATCTATTTCTTTAAAAAAAAAAAAAAAAAAAATGAGAACGAATTACATTTTCTATCTAGTTTTGTACAGGTAGTAGAACTGCATCTTTATTTCAAATTTTTAGCAGGCCTTTTGAAGGCAAGTATAAAAAATGCAAGCTTGATTTATAATAATGTCAACGCCTTCCCTTTCTTAAAAAAAAGAAAAGAAAAGAAAAGCAGCAAATTTGAGATCGTTTAATGTTCAGAAGCAAATATTTAACTGATGCGGAAAACAAATCTTACAAGCGAACTATATTATGTCCCAAAGCACTGTAATTGACATTAAACTATTTACAAACTACGAAAATATAACAATGCAGAAGTAGATAAAATGGACACATCTAAAAGAAAAACAATAACAGAACGCGCTCCGAAAACAAGATGAATAGGCGAATCTTGAGATACGCCTCTTGTCTCCAGATAGTTTCCCTTGATTTCGTGTACGCCCTTTTGGTAAAACTATATAACTAAGCAACCAAAGCTCGTTGAAATACGCCAGTTATACTATCATGTAGAGCTCGACGAGACGATCAAGATGGTAGTCATAACTCATTTTCGATAATTTTTTTAGATACGCCTCTTTGTCTCGAGAGGGACGGTATATCCGATCGGGGATATGCGACGTCTTTCTACACTAAGCACATGCTCTCAAATCACCATGTCAGATTTGCTTAAGAACGGTTCAGATATCTCGAAGGAGTATCCGGTCGAACGAAAGTAGACTCGAATAAAGAGGGGCTTCGCTTTAAAAAAAAAAAAAAAAAAAAAAAACGTTTATTTTACATCATTACGGACAAAGGGCTGTACTTATAGTTAACTCCTGGTTTTCTGGTATTTATAACATCACTTTGGTTGAAATGCGTATCTTAAAAAGGGAGGAAGTTAAATAAAAAAATATATATATGCCAGAAAACGAGTATCTCGCAAGCCTCTCAAATTAGGAAGATGAAATTCAGTATGAACACTTCTCATTAAAAGTAAGAAGGGGGCACGGTGGCTCTGTGGTAGAGTCCTTATCTCAGGGGCGGATCCAGGACGGACTTCTGGGGGTGGCGGTGGGTTGTAATACTGCTACTTAGAGCTACTTTTAAGAGCTTCAAACTCTGGGATGGGTTTTATTTATATATAAAATAAGAAAGTTTCCTCTTCTGTGGAGGTGGGGGGAACGATCGTCCCGATCGTACCCCCTGAATCCGCCCCTGGCTTACCTCTGCTATGTGGTGTCGCTGGTTCCATCCCCAGACAAGTACACTTGTGGTATACAGCATCGTGTCCTTGGGATTTCCTGAGGTACTCTCGTTTTCTTCCACATATTCATTCCCCAATTCTTCCATCATCATGTACTTGCCTTAATCACTGTCTTCCTTAGCTTAAAGAGCATAAACGTGAGACGTTAAATTGGAAGATTTCATTTAATTAAAAGTAAGTCGACATGGACCTCAGCGCTTTCGAAAATTCCACATTAAGGAGGGAATCGGCAAAACTTCTAAAATATTTTTCTCCACTTTCAAATTCATATTTTCTGTCACATCGTTAAGAGAAAATGATGAACCGATGGAAATGAAATTATGAACGTAGCATTTAGTTGGAATCGGGACGTTAGACCTTAACGGAAGGAACAAAATTGGTTTATTTTTTGGATGTCAAAGATAGATTTAATTTCAGTTTAGCTTCTTTTGCAGCAGCGCGGCTAGAAATAAGACTTGGACCTACAGATTAACATGGGATCCGAAACACATGAGCTGCTACTGCGAATCGAACGTAGGTTTCCCACGAGAAAAGCGTGTACATTAACTGCTTAGTCATGAGAGGGCTCTGCAGTCATAAATTGAGTCTCTCAATAACTCCTCAAATCAAGGAGATGATATCCGGCATATACTTCACACTAAAATTAACTGAAAAGTGTTCAAGCTTTTAACGGAAGCGATGTTAAGAGTCTCTATCACTGCGAAATTAAAATACCGCTAATTATTTTTAGTAACTATGTGATATCTTCAAATAGATAAAAGATAATCGAAAGGTGGATCAAGACCTCCCTAGACGATGTTATTTTGCATGAGGTACCGTTATCATGAGTCACCTAGTAGCTTTTCGTTTGCCGTTATTTAGAAACACAAAAAATAAATGCCGATTTTCTAAATGGCTGGAAATCGAAAGCAGATAAAGCAGTCGCGATAACGGCATCTCACGCAAAATAATACTGTCTAGTTCGGTCTTGTTCCACTTTTCGATTATCTTTTATCTATTTGAAGATATCACATAATTACTGTAAAATTAGTGGGATTTTAATTTCGTAGTGATGAGACCTCGTAAGTGCCTTCGATTATTTTTTGTTTCTGTTTGTGTTTCAGTCCAATTTGATAGAAATGCAACACTGTCGGTTTATACCGTTTCTATTTCAAGAGTGCTACTGCTGGCGTTGCTGTCGATGTGTGTTTTCCCGTACCTTCCTCGAAAGAGAAGGAACAAGTAGCGTTGGTGAGATCCTTCAATAGTTAAATGTGAACAGGGTTGCCACATTGATGAGCTTCGCTGTGCACTGTCTTGTTAACCACTCTAAGTAGCCTACGATGTTAATTCACCAAGACCAAACGACTGAATGAGCACTGTCTTGTTAGCCACTCTAAGTAGCCTACGGCGTTAATTCACCAAGACCAAACTACTGAATGAGCACTGTCTTGTTAGCCACTCTAAGTAGCCTACGACGTTAATTCACCAAGACCAAACTACTGAATGAGCACTGTCTTGTTAGCCACTCTAAGTAGCCTACGACGTTAATTCACCAAGACCAAACTACTGAATGAGCACTGTCTTGTTAGCCACTCTAAGTAGCCTACGACGTTAATTCACCAAGACCAAACTACTGAATGAGCACTGTCTTGTTAGCCACTCTAAGTAGCCTACGACGTTAATTCACCAAGACCAAACTACTGAATGACAAATTGGGAAACCAACCAAGGTCGGTCACTTCTTGCCCCAAAGCAAAGGGATGGTTTCCTTCGTAAGACGGGGTGGGTCCGAAGTGTATTTCACATATTTTCCGAGGGCACTCTTGAAATAGAAACACTCTAGCTGGTTCCTTCCTAGAGCACACAAATTTGTAGTGAACAATACCTTGATCCTAGGTTTTCCTGTTTCCTCCCACGTTTTCTTTCCACAAATTGTCTCGTAATCATTGGCTTTTGTTGATTATCCTGATTCTTCAGCCTAAAAATTTTCATCGTGAAACGTAAAATTGGAAAAATAATTATTACAATATTTTCCATATTTTCTTTTTTTGTACAGAAGTTTGCAAAACTGTTAAAATTCTTTCATCGTTTATATGTATCCAGCAGACATATGGGTGCTACCAATTGTTAGCGGAACATTATGACAAGCAACTTCATAATTGCACCCAACAGGACCTAACTGGTCGAAAAAAAGAATATTTCTATGCAAAAAGCTGTCACAGTATGAGGTATGGAAGCTCCTTAACACCATCGCTTTTGAGAACCTTTTTGAACATCATGAGGACGGTATCCGATCAAAAAGAAAACTGCAGACTCATAATAAGCAAACAAGTTATTCGGTACGTATACGGTTAATTCCACCCACCAGTAGCTATAACCATTCCGAAAAAGCATCTGACATCAACAGGGGGTCCTCTTTTCTGAACAAATTCCGCACTCCCCTCCCCCTTCCTACAGGGTTTGCTTTTTTCAAACACAACTAGTTACATTCGTTTCGCATCATGCACTCACAGCAGGACATGCTATTTGTCAGAAGCTGTAGTAAAAATATGACAAAACTGTTCCCGAGGTTTTGCAACAAGAGGAAACTTTAAGCTAGTAAGCTTTAATCCAAAACACTCGAATATTACCTGGACTTTTTCTTAAAAAAAAAAAAAAAGAAAAAAAGAAAAAGAAAAAAGTTTTGTCCCTCCTTATACTATCTTCAGGTTCCTATTTGTTACCAAATAATACACAAATACCAGCTTTTTTCCCCCCCTCAGACATGATTTACTCCAATCTTTTGCTCAAGAGATGTCGTTTGCCTATACTACAGTACCTTTTCAAAAGATACTGGGCTGCTTCAATTGAATACATATCCTGAAGAAAGAGAAAAGTTCTTTGGCCAATTCAGTTACAAGATTTTCCCTTGCATGGACCCAATTTCTTGTTGCTTATGTGTTTGATCATTCGCATCAGATCAGGATAGTCACTTGTTTCCTTTAGGGAAAAAAATGCTCTTTAACAGTTTTACATATGCGTTGTAAATATGCTTGAGTAATCTTTCAAGTTGCATTAATTCGTTTTTGAGGTAAAGAAGTGAGCCTTCAGGTAGTTTGTTTATATTAGTTTCTTTCCCTTACAATTCATTCATAGTCTAATCCAATTTTTTTACTACTTTTGTGCTCAAGAAGTTATCAATAGTTGTTTGGATAACTTCAAGAGGTAAGTTGAGTTGATTTTGGGTTTATCGTTCCTTTCAGCAGCGGGGCTATGTGAGACGGGATTCTTGTACAACAAACTCTCAATTATTCGTGGTTATTACCGAACAAAACGATGCGAATAAACAAAATACTTAAAGAATCGAAAATATTTATTAAATTTGCCACAATAATGGTATGGTATAAGAAAATTATAAATATATGTACGTAAATAACAGAATGGCCATGGGGGCTCACCCCACGAAATTTTCAATGGTTTGTTTGGATAGTAAATATTCAAACAAGAATTTTAGGTACGATAAAAAAAATGGATCAAGAGATTGCGATCTTGGCCAGTAATTAGTTCTTTGAGCAGGGGCCAGAAAATTTTTGAACAGCCCCTAAATCAAGTTTTTGCATTTTCTTTTATTCGGAGTAAACACATCATAATCAGTAAAGTGATAGTTTGGGTTTGGCTACACTCTATATAGTTCTCCAGATATAAAGCGTATAAGAAAATTTTTGATTAAAATATATTGGATCTTCTGATGCATTTTTGGATGAGGGGAAACAAAATTTTTGAACAGCCCCTGAATCGAGTTTTCGTATTTTCTACTGAATAGGCACATCATGCTGAGTGAAGTGATAGTTCGGGTTTGGCTACACTATATTTAGTTCTTCAGATATAAGGCGTACAAGAAAAATTTTGATAGAAATATATTCGATCTTTTGATGGATTTTTGGATGAGGGGCCATAAAAGTTTTGAGCGGCCCCTAAATCAAGTTTTCGTACGTACGGAACCAAGTGTTTTCTTCAGAATAAGCACATCATACTGAGTTACGTAATAGTTTGGGTTTGGCCATAGTTCTCTAGATATAGCTCATACAAGAAAATTTTTGCCTGAAATATATTCGATCTTTTGATCCAAAAATATAAGGTCTCAAGTCAACCTCTCCTAAAATTACCTCGGCCTCCTTGTCAGAGTGTTTGGGTACAGGCTTGATACAGAGTTAGAGAAATTACTTCTCAATAAGATTTAGTTTTCATAACTTTCTCCAGTTCGGTTCCCTTTTCTAGCACTGTCTTTATGCTTCAGTTGTGTTTTGAGTCTTGTACCCACACGTCCACATACCTACTCAGTTTATACATACTTGTAAAATTTCTTGTCGTTCCAATGCTTTGAAAACCTTTACCGAAGTATACTACTACTACTACTACTACTACTACTACTAATACTAATACTAATACTAATACTAATACTAATACTAATAATAATAATAATAATAATAATAATAATAATAATAATAATTTACTCTGTCCCTTCCCGTTCTAGTTTGTGCATATGACGCTAAATCCTTATCAAAAAGTCATTTCTAACTATCTCTTCCCGTTCTAGTTTGTGCATATGACGCTGAATCCTTACCAAAAAGTCATTTCTAACTATCTCTTCCCTTTCTAGTTTGTGCATATGACGCTGAATCCTTATCAAAAAGTCATTTCTAACTATCTCTTCCCGTTCTAGTTTGTGCACATGACGCTGAATCCTTATCAAAAAGTCATTTCTAACTATCTCTTCCCGTTCTAGTTTGTGCACATGACGCTGAATCCTTATCAAAAAGTCATTTCTAACTATCTCTTCCCGTTCTAGTTTGTGCACATGACACTGAATCCTTATCAAAAAGAAGCCTAACCCGGGTAGTGATTTCAACCGGCTCAGCTCAGTTCAACTGAGCGAACAGCTCGAGCCGGCAAGTTTGAGATGAGGCACCGACTCGGCTCAGGGGAGACATCGGCTCGAATCAGCTCGGTTGCGGTAAGCCATCAGCTCAGTTCGTTTAGGCTCGGTTGGGTGAGCTGTTGGCTCGGCTCGATAGTGAATGAGCTGTGAGCCGAGCCGCTAGAGCCGTTGACCCGGGCCCAACAGTTTTGAACATGTTTGGCTAGCGCCCTATAACTTTTAACAATTTTTGACTCGAGCCCGGATATTTGTTCCTCCAGAATCTCAAACCCAGAACCTCGTGAACGATATCCTTGCCTCCTAGACTATATGAGTACCGAGGTCAGCAGTCAACAAGTTTTTAGTATTCACATACAAATCGCCTATCTTTCATGTTTGTACATGATGCTCTAATAATAATAATAATAATAATAATAATAATAATAATAATAATAATAATAATAATAATAATAATAATAATAATAATATTGTAGTAGTAAATATCATCGATAATAACTATATTATCTATGTATGATACTCGAAGAAAGTAATTGAAACTACAAAGAGCATTTGGCTCGATTTGGCTCGTTATGACTCATCTTGACACGAAACTCGAGTCAAATTTGAGTCGAGTTTCGAGTCGAGCCGAGTTCACAAGTCGAGCTCAAATATATTTGTATCGAGTCGAGTCGAGTTTCAATGACAACTTGCTCGAACTCGCTCGTGCTCATCCCTAATCTCAGCGGCCCCGAAAGCTATGAGTAGTACAGTAATACTAATGGTTTTCGATAATTTTTACGTCACTACTCGATTTGTCCATAGATCCTCTGCTCTTTCCTGAATATTTATTTTAATCAATTTAAGAGGCCTAATCAGTGCGAAATTAAAATACCGCTAATTTTACAGTAGTTATGTGGTATCTTCAAATGGATAAAAGATAATCGAAATGTGGAACAAGAGCGCACTAGACAATATTATTTTGCATGGGGTACCGTTATCACGAGTCGCCTAGTAGCTTTCCGTTTGCAGCCATTTAAAAACACCAATTTTCTAAATGGCTGGAAATCTAAAGCAGATAAGTGAGTCGTGATAACGATATCTCATGTAAAATAATATTGTCTAGGGCGCTCTTGCTCCACATTTAGATTACCTTTTATCTATTTGAAGATATCACATAATTACTGTAAAATTAGAGATACTTTAATTTCGCCGTAACGGGGCCTCTTAATGTCAGAAGATCCTTGGGAGGCATAAGGTTGAAAATCATTTCACGTACCGTATCATTTTATTTGGTTCAGAAGTTATTTCGTTATATAGGCAGACAGAAACTTACATTCGCTTTTATATAACAGATTTGTCTTTCTTCTACTTTATAGTATAGCAATAATTACTCGTACTTTGATTTTGTAAGAGTTTAACGTCCAACGATTGTGTCCGAGGCTAAGCAAGACGATAATAATGAAATAGATAATAATGATGGAATGAATGTAGTGAGAGGAAGAGGGAAAACACCGGGAAAGCACACATACACGGTGTTTATCCACCACAAAATCCACTTGTTGGAAACTTGTATCGAACCAGAGAGCCCGTAAGCTATGGAGGCAACATTGAATTATATGACAAAGTCTATATTTCTGATCTTAGTTGTACTCAACATGTTAGTAAAGTTTTTGTTATTATTATTATTATTATTATTATTATTATTATTATTATTATTATTATTATTATTATTATTATTATTATTATTATTATTATTATTAAAAAGTAAATATCTGACAAACACTATTAAAAGTCAATATTTTGTTAGCAATTATAAAATTAATAGAGTAACAATAAATAAAATAGAACAAATTAAAATCTCGGTATTATGTATGATAGACAATTGAAATTTAGTAATTATATAAATGACAATCATCAAGGAAAAACAGTAGTGTTTATATTTAATCATTGGTCTGATTTTAGAAATGGTTGTTCTTGTGTATATCTACGTATGTAAGAGACTTGTTAGATCCAAACTTGAATTTGGTTCAGTTGTGTGGAACAGTTTATCTTACACATTTGTTAACAAAATCGAATTCGTACAAAAACTTTTTTTTTTTTTAATATAAAGATATGTTATAAAATGAAGAGGAAAATTCACATGATTATGAATATTGATTAACTTTTTAGGGACTTGAATCCCTATCGGAAATGAGGAAATTTATTGATAAATATTTTATTTCCAATTGCATTGGATAAGAAATATACAATGTATTAGCAAATATTGCTTAGAAAACATAAGAACAAGAGTACCGATTTATTGCGTAAGAAATCGATCGATATTGGTAGCACTAAATTCAAAACGTGGAAACCGTCTCCTTTAGCAGAGCCGGCATAACTATGGGACGTAAAACTTAAAGATTTCATTTCATTTTTTCAAAACGTGAAATACTGAGACTGACAACAAAAATTTAAAATGAACATATATGTTAAGGGAAATAACAGAGCAATTCTTGCAAAAGTCAAACTGTTTTAAGCGTAATCGCTAACGCTCTCGCCTTCGGTGCAAGCGATCCCGGGTTCGATTCCCGCTAACACTTTTTCAGGCCAGCCACCCTGAATTGGGTTTTCCTGGGTTTTCCTCATTCACACCAGGTAAATGCCGGGGTGGTACCTAACTTATAGGTCCCAGGCCGCTTCCTTCCTTCCCCAATCCTTTCTTAATTCCCTTTCCCCGGATTGTGTGCTCGCCGAGGGACGTCATCCCTCAAACACGTGAAGGACTAAATGGCCTTAGATGCCGAAAGCCCAGAAATCTCAATCCTCAATTCTAAGCTGTTTTGACTTTATGATAAGGGATCTAAGTGCCAATTTTGATTTTATTGTTCTTATGTATCTTCAGTGTATGTTTACGTTATAAAAATATTTTATTCGAAGTAAAAAAAAATATTTTATGTTGAAATATGACAACAAGTGACCCAGATTTTTCACATGTCGGATGTGCAATTTGAAGCAAAGTTGACCCATTCTTTAAAATGGTAGTTAAATGAAACTAATTTGTATAGTTCTGTTTAATTGTATATTATGAAGTTGACTATTATTTTATTTTCATTTTGTTTTGTAAATCAATTTGAACCTTATAATTTGAATTTATTAACCTTGTGTCAAGGGCCTTAACCATCTCTAAAATTCATTTGCTACTATAAATTTTCTGGTCTGTTTAAATGATCCGAGCCGTAGTGGCTCATGGTAGAGCGTTCACCTCTGGTGTATGGGTCTCGTTGCTCGATCCCATCTAGCACCAAGTGAACTTCGTGGTGGACAAACACCGTGTGCGTGGGTTTTCCTGGGGTTCTCCGTTTCCTTTCACTTTCTTCATTAC
Source organism: Thermobia domestica (assembly GCF_964235325.1). NCBI lineage: Eukaryota > Metazoa > Arthropoda > Insecta > Zygentoma > Lepismatidae > Thermobia > Thermobia domestica. Next base: position 51,872,432 of record NC_137467.1, read on the forward strand.
ACCATTTCATTTATTTCTCATCATCACCATCTTCTTTAGCCTAGCCTGTATTGTAAAATTGAAAGATTGCATTTCATGTATTTTTGCTTATGACTTAGAAATAAAAATAATAAATTACTATTATTATTATTGTATCCCATCTATGAATACGATTTCTACTAGGAAACTCAAATATTAAGGAGTGTATTAATATTAAACGACAACCTTACAAACTAATCTTAGAAAAATGGTACACACAATACAGATGTATAGGATAGTAATAAGACTGTGTCCAACATGTGGGGAAAATGAATGGTCAATTTTTCTATGTAACATTTATCTTTTTTTGGAAATCATTGACAACACAATGAATTGTACAAGAAAGTAATTAGTTGGTTGTCAGATAACATTTTTGCCACCACAAGTTGAGATATATTGTTCAAGAGATAAGCCGTAAAAAAAATCAGGCTTCATCTGTCAGTAGTCTGGTCCTCAGGAGACGTCAACGCGTGTATATATATATATTCCCTCATTTCCAATTCTAGATTCACCGAAACAGGACAGCTGACGAAAGCATCATGTGTCACTGCTTGCTGTCATCTCGTTGTGTTTTATCAGTGGTTAATATCTCTATTCCTCATTTTCTCTCCCTCTCTCTCTCTCTCTCTCTCTCTCTTTCTCTCTCTCTAACCGTTACCCTTTCGCCTTAACAGACTGCAACAATGAGTATTCAATCGATATACATCAGCGCACTTGTCACTATGCATGTGGAATTACTTACTGAGCGACGTAGCGTGGATGATAGCATGTCTGAATTGGAATATAATCTTCCTGTGTCGTCACCTGTTCCAGATTTAGATTGCTCAAGATTACTTATTATTATTATTATTATTATTATTATTATTATTATTATTATTATTATTATTATTATTATTATTATTATTATTATTATTATTATTATTATTATTATTTTTATTGGTGTATCTAAGTTTCGACCGGTTTCAGTTTAATAATCTGACGAAGGTCTCTGGCAAGTGCAGATTATTTGAAGAATTCTTGCAAAAAAAAAACAAAAAAAAACAGTGTTTCATTGCCTTTCTTTCAAGGCAGAACGATTGTTTTTCGATGTGACATATACTACTAGTAAACGTTCAGTTATATGGTGAATATCTCCTTGCTCGAAAACTCAACCTATCCCCTTTACGGGTATTTTAGGTTCTCAATATATAATACAAACCAATGCACTACAGACTACACACCTTATTACTGGAAACTAGTCATGGGAATGACTGCAGAAATACCTTGTATACGTTGATATTATATTCCATCTGGAAATTGGTAAATTCCATCTGGAAATAAAGAATCTTGAACAGACTTCTAGATCGAAGACTACACGTTACGATTCGGAATCAAGATCAGTAGCAAAAATATGGCACTTTAGTAGTGCCTTTTTTTTCTGCCCTTCTATTTTTCATAGTTATTTGAAGCTATGGTTAAGAGCTTATGTAGGACACATCTCTTGTTTCATAGCATTAATTCATCCAACTGCTCTAGCACTTACAATCAAATTTTCATCAGAAAAAGTGTCCACAATATTACCCAACGAACTACTATTGCAGACTTTTTCCGCCAGAAATTCGTAAGCCGTATCACGATTGGTTGGTTATGTTTACATTTTCAGTATTTGATAATAAAGTTCAATGTTCTTGTTGGGGCTATTTTTAATACACTCGAGAAGTGAAATTAAGGGACTTTTATAGAGGTATAATTTGCACTTGAGACTAAAACCTATAGTTTGCATACATAAGTACATTTCTCCAGAAATATATTTTTTATTTCTTTACAAAATAGGATCTTCGCCTCATTTCCGTAGTAATTCGAACATTCTAGACTATATTTACTTTCATATGAAATGAAATGAAATCTTTAGGTTTTACATCCAACGGTTATGCCGGTTAGGCTAAAGGAAACGGTGATGATGAGAAATGTATGAAATGGTGGAATGAAGGAAGTGGGAGGAAACGGGAGAACCCCGAGAAAACCCACGAGCACTGTCTCCACCACAAAGTCCACACGGCGCGAGCTGGGATCGAACCAGGGACCCCAAGCAGCGGAGATGAACGCTCTACCACTGAGCCACCGCGCCCACTATTTACTTTCATAACTGTTGCTTTCACTATATACTGCTTATAATTATCACATGAGCTGGAATAATGCAAGTTTGTGTAATGCACACCACTCTTTTAGGACAAATAATCAGCCCCATCATTTAACGTTATTCATAGATTTCACTGTAATAATAAAATAAATTATCTAACATAGACCAGAAATATTTACTTTAGGCTCTAGATATGTGTAAAATTTGGCAGCTTCAAAATGAATCGATATATAATCATCAGTAAACGCAAATTCTGGAAAACCTGATTTAATCTAGTTAAATTATTTCGTGAATGACAACTGCTTAAGGGTTTTTTTGAACGTAATAATATATTAATCTATGGAGGGAAACAACCTACTAAAGTATCTTTCTTTTTTCTGTTTATAAAATTAACAAAACCACTTACCACTTCTTTTCAAGACTCTGGATTTATAATAATAGCTTTTCTCTAGAGTACATTTTATATTATCTTCGGTTATTATTTTAAATATAATAACGTTATTTATGATACAGCAATATATAATATTCTACATTGAAGAAATCATTATGGTGAAATTTTGTCCTGGCGAAATTTTGTCTTCTCATTACACAAGATGTCATGCAAAGTTTTGATTTGGGAGGTTTTCGCTGCAGCAAGAATTCGACCTCGAAAGCCCGTTAAAAGTTAGTAAATTCACAATCTTGTTGTCAGGTGATACGTGAGATTTATAGTTTTAAAATTATTTAATACTCAATTATTAATTTTAAATAAAGAATATTTCTTTTAAATGCTTCTATATCATCTTCACATTTTTCAATAGGAGGATACATATGCAATATGTATTTTGAAGTCTAAATGCATAATGTTGGCCTTTTAAAAATAAATCCTGTATTTAATAAAATTTATGCTTATAATAACTTCATCTCATCGAAAGTTTCGGTATCATCATCAAACTACTTCATATACTGTAGGTCTCACCAAAAACTTAGAAAAATCATAAACTATGTATTATGATAGTAATAGTGCACAATTATATATACGGTGTAAAAATAAATTTAAGTAAATGTTACAAATAAGTACGCACTAGTAAAAAAGAGACAGACTATATTCTACAGTATAGGGTATAGAATAAAATAGTAGACGAGAGAAATATTTTAGTAAATGTAAACATGTAATTTTGTCAAATGGAAGAAAACGAAGCAAGATTTAATATGAGTTTAGGGTTAGACTAGATATATTTAGTTGATGTTATGTAAGCGACGAGTATTTTACCTTGGATATAGATACCTTTACGATACAGAGTACGGTTTTTCAACCTGGGGGTCGCGATCTCTAGGAGAGTCACGAGAGGATTTCATGGGGGGTCGCGAAGATAAGCGAAAGAGATAAATATAATTATAATGTAATACCGCAAAATATTTTAAATTATTATTTTGCATTTTGTTCTGATAGGCATATTTTTATTTGTATACATACTGTTAAGAACAACAAAAAATAGGTCTACTAAACATTTTCAACAGATGCAGAGTTGTTTAAAAACCAATGTAAATGACAAAGGTACGATATGAAACTAATGAGAACCGCATATTGAAATACCAGAATAATACAAATGCAACAAAACCTGTATATTGAAATACAATTAAAGATTAAAAGCTAATGAGATACCTGAGCATGGTGTGATTTCACTAGTGCGGCATTGTCCGGTTTAATCTTCGTGACGCACATTATCAAGTTATATAAAATACTCAATAACTTTCCTAATAACTGTCCAAGTTTCTTTTTTAAGCAAAATTAGAAATCACTTTATTTTTTATCATATGACCCAAAATCAAGGGAGTTTTGAAGTTTTAAACGGCCTCCATTTTGAAACAGTATGCCGGATCGGATTCGATATTTGTAATATGAAGGAAGTGACCAAATTCTGTTTTACTTTCAATCCATTCGATTTTAAGGATTACAATCCACTGTAATCCTGTATCCACTATATTCAAGAAATGAATATTGTATTATTATAGAAATAGATGGATATTGCGAGATATTCGCAATAGGTACCGGTATATTTAAAATCCCACACAAGCAAATTATAAGGGGGTCGCTGGCAAGAGGATGTGATAAAATGTCGGTCGTGATAGGATTTAGGTTGAGAACCTCTGATATAGAGGAAGAAATTTATATAATATGAAAATGAGCCAATAACGCTTCCCTCGCCTTTCACATGATACACATAAATATGATTATGAGAGCAATAAAAAAATAAGAAATGTATTAAATCTATCAACTTAACGGCAATAGATAAACTAAATTAACTATACCTTGCCTGAGAAACTCAAACTTGACTTTTCGAAATGTGTTCGAGAAAAGGATTCAAATTATCTCACATTGTATATATACAATATAAGATGTTTACGACCTTTTAAGACCGACAGGAATTTCAAGAAAATTGTAGACCTTTACGTTGGCGGCCCTAGTACCCTTTGTAACTGTCATAGGAACATGAACAATACTTAGCAGTAAAGTTTGTGTGACACAGATTCCAAGGAGTTAACTTTTGCCCCCCATGCCAAACACGTAGAAAAATATTTTTTTAATGAGATTTTTTTTTTTATTTTTTCAAATTTGTGAGACGCTAGCATCGCACTGTTACTTGTTGCATCGCAGGGAAAAGTATTTTCAAGTATGCGCCAGACATTGGGTACACTCACGTAAAAAATTAAGTTCAACGCAGAGTGAGAAAAAAAAGTTCTGAACGTGTTTCCTACGAGAATCTTCCTGTACATATTTTTCGAAACATTTTGGTGTACCCTGACGTTGGCAGCCCTAGCGATGCTCCTAATTGCCACAGAGATAAAAGCCATACTTTGTTGGAAAGATTGTGGAACAAATTCTAACGAGGTATCTTTTGTGCCGATTACCTCCCAGATTAGTACATTCCCAGATGCGTACATGTCAAAAATCTTCCCAGATGCGTAAAAGTGCCATGAGCGATGACATGACATACTTTGATATTGATAAGAGCTTTCCCACTTCCGTACATGTTTAATAGCTGACACTGTTTTTGTGTATTTTTAATAAAGTTTGAGCAGAGGAGGATATGGAATTGCATGCTCAAGGAAATACGAAAATATGCATACATGATTTCCATACTGCTGTAAGTTTTTTTTTTTTTCGACTCAACTCTTCACGTTGAATTCAAATTATCCCCGAAATGTGTGTGATATAAATTCACAAATCACATCAAAGGGATATATAAGTCGGCTTTTATAAAATCTTCGCCGAACTAATATCTCTATCTTCAATGATCTTGGTCCAAGTGCAGTAGGCCATTTACCGTTGATACCACCACCTACAAGTAATGCTTACCAGTATATATATATATATATATATATATATATATATATATAGGATTTACAGTTTCTGACAACTTATGAATATATGAAAGTGCAATCAAATATAATCTAACATCTTCTGAAACGTCAAAACTACCCAAACCTTTCTTTGTTTGTCAAGCCGAATATATACTTTCTTCTTTTACCTTGCGAGTTGAGATACTTTCTGACGTGAGCATGGTAACTTGTCCTGGCTTCTAACTTGAGAAAACGGACTAATTCGATGACATGAGGATTTTGTTTGTTTAGCAGAGTATTTAATGTTATCCAAATCCTCTGCAGTATTATTTGTTCTATAGCGTTTTTCATGACAGTTCCACATGCTTATTGGGATTGTAGAATTTTTTAGCTACTGGTCAATGAAATATTCATAGAACTCCTCAAGCTTAGGGAATGTCTTCTTGAATAAACAGTCAACTACTATCAACCATTTCTAACGGAAGAAAACCTAATGATGCAAACATTCGAACCTAAAGTCTTATATCATCATTGTTTTTGTAGTTTGTAACCAAGACCAAATCCTGTATCTTGCGCCAAAGACATTGGTTAAAGTGAAAATTGCACCCACTTATGGAAGCTGAAGGGAAAATTGTCCTAAAGGAATATATTACTGCTTAATTGAAGCCTACCATCACAACTTCAGTATTCCAATTCAGGACTTCAACCTTTCATACATATATATATATATATATATATATATATATATATATATATATATATATATATATATATATATATATATATATATATGGTTTATATTGTTCGGGAGAAGGTTAAAAATCTCTGGAATCACATTAGTTTCCCCTATTGAATTTCCAATATCTGCATGAATTACAAAAAATTGAGAGAAAAGTTTGTTGCAGCTCTTAAACGTGTTGTCAATAAAGAAGGTCGTGCTAGCCTACTAGGCAGTCTAAAAAACGAAACTATTCAAGGATTCTTATTCGCTGTGGCTGCTACTCGAAACGAAACCTTCAGATTCCATATCCCCCTTTTCTCAAAAACTAACAAATGGAAATGGAAATTCTTATCTCGTTTTTAAATCATGACATTTCATTGCATCTGGCACTTGTACACAACTGGGAAGGATTTTGTCATGTACGGAAATGGAAATGTACGCAAGTGGGAAAACACCTTTGTGCCTCCAGTGCCCAACCTATAAAAGAAGAAGAAGAGAAAAAAACAATGGATACCTACCCTTCTGCTGCTGCATCCCCGATGTGGATGAAATGCACACCGTTGAAAGTTTCATTCTTTCTGAAGAGATAGCTACCTAAATCATCTCTCTAGGTTAACTAGGAACATAGCTACGGAGTATTAAACTGCTGGCTTAGCCTCTCAGCCGTTGATCCTGAAAAGAGTACATGATTTCATTATATGTTCGTCATCCAAATTCATCTTCGACGACGAACTGTGAGGCATGTGGATGCAGTTGCAAGTGAGACCTATATGCAGGCATAGTTAAACTGAGCGATGGTCGGAACGAAGGAAATAAATTTGTATACGTATTATGGTAGTTTGGGTACACAATTAAAAGCCAAAAGTGAATAGTTGATATTTTTTTTTTCGAAATACAGATAGTAGATAAAATTCCATGAAAGGAGACAAACTAATGGAATTTGATCCTTTTATCACCAATAATAGGTTGGGGAAGAAGCATCCCCGGCAGGGATACTTCAGTTAATTTTGGCGGAATCACAATGTGATTAAGGGGAAGACTTTCCCTCATCCTCAGCGATAATTTGCACCCTCCGCACAGAGTATTTGTTGCGGTAGATACATATTACACAGAGTGTTGGTTGATGTAGATACATATTAGGAAACACCGGTGATGCTAATATTTACTCGGTGTATAGTGAGACACCAAATACTTAGTAAGAACACCAGTTACGTACAGCGTGTTGGGTGAAGAACTACATGTAAAGAAAAAAATCTTCTCCCTTGGTAGTTATATTGTTCATTTATTCTTTCAATTGTTTAGTAGCATAAGCATGTATTCGAGTTTACTATGTTCCTCCTCCAATATCCATATATTGCTTCTGTGCATCTTCTCACATCTTTGCATTCAACCACGCTGAAATCTGCTATTTTGCGAAGCATCTTTTATTCCCAATGCCATTCTGTGGTATATACACTGTTCACAATTCACTGACCATCTGCTAAAATGAAATGAAATGAAATCTTTGAGTTTTACGTCCCACGGTTATGCTGGTTAGGCTAAAGGAGACGGTGATGACGAGTAATGAATGAAATGGTGGAATGAAGAAAGTGGCGGGAAACGGGAGAACCCCGAGAAAACCCACGCACACGGTGTTTGTCCACCACAAAGTTCACTTGGCGGGGGCATCATCTGCTATATTCTCTTCTGCGTGTGCAGAAGGACATGCTATATTTCTGTACTTCTGTGACCAAAATTCTCTTCACATATTAATAAACACGGGTTAATGTTAGTATTTGTTAGCTTTGGTCACGTTTTACCTGTTTTTTTTTTCATAGCAACGTTGGATTGCGTATTGTGCGCAATTGCGCCGAAGTGATTATTTGCAGTACCCATGTGACCAGTTGATAAACGTAAGCTGAAGAAAAGTGTATGCTATGTCCTTGCACCCAGGAAGGAGACCCCTTTCCTGTGGGTATTGGTGCCATCTGCCATCTAGCGGTTAAATTTACAAATTAGGTGAATTCTTAATTATTTTATATTTTTGCCATTAGATGGCCCAAGCGTGCATCTGGTTAGTGCGGAGAACTATACTTCGTCTACACGTAGTATAATTTCTTAGACTTTGATGATTTTTGGCAATCTTAATGATTCTTTGCTCATTAGTAAATGATTCTTTGCTCATTAGTAAAGCCTCAACTGTTCTGTTCAAACTTCTATGTTAAATAATTGAAGTTTTTGGGGCACTATTATTCAAACATAAGTAATCAAATTGTAATTAGTATGGTTACGAGCTCGATTTTCTGTGTAGAATTACAAAACCTCAGTTTAAAATCTGAGTAGTGGCTTGAATCCTCTTGAAGTTGTAGATCCCGACTGATATGGGCTCGATCTTGAAAAGGATCTTTCAATTCCAATTAATGAAACTACTAATCAGAAATGATTTTATTTAGAAAAATTATTCCCTGACACGAACTTTAATTACTGATTAAGGCAACTAACTCGTCAGAGATGTGTATACTTATAAACCAACTGACTCATCAGAGACGTGTCTACTTATAAACCAACTAACTCAACAAAGACATGCCTATTTTAAATCAATTGACTCATCCGAGACGTGTCTACTTGTAAATCAACTGACTAATCAGAGACGTGTGTACTTATAAATCAACTGACTAATCAGAGAAGTGTCTACTTATAAATCAACTGACTCATCAAAGATGTGTCTACTTTTAAACCAACTGACTCAACAAAGACGTGTCTATTTCAAATCAACTGATTCATCCGAGACGTGTCTACTTATAAATCAACTGACTCCTCAGAGACGTGTCTACTTATAAATCAACTGACTCATCAGAGACGTGTTTACTTATAAATCAACTGACTCATCAAAGATGTGTCTTCTTATAAATCAACTGACTCATCAAAGACGTGTCTATTTATAAATCAACTGACTCCTCAGATACGAGTCTACTTATAAATCAACTGACTCATCAGAGACGTGTTTACTTATAAACCTTGCTCAACTACTACGAAAAAAATCAATAAATTAATAAAACGATTAATCCGAGACGTCTTTATTTGTAAACCTTAACCACAAAGTCGAATTTCAATAAAGAAATCAGTCCAAGAATTAATGATGGATGTCTTCATTTATAAAGCTTGCCCACTACCATAAGCTTCAAGAAATACTTCATTGTCTTCCTAGCCAACTTCTCTGGTTTTATTAAAGATGTCATAAAATTTCTAAAGATGGTTTTTTGATAGAAATAGGATACACAATATTTATTAAATATTATCACTAATATTGATAAATTATTCTTGTATATGTATATACTTAACCGATACAGTACATAATTACAGTACAGTAAGTAATACATAATTTTACATAATTTGAATAGCTACAGCAATAGAATATACTAAGAAATACTTTTAGGTTAATTTCAATTCATTTCTTTCGAATCTTGAATATACTGTACACATTATTTTTTATCACAAATTTTCCTCTCTAATCATAGCATGGTACGAGGTTGCCACGACTAATCTAAGTCTTTTTAGTCAACCTACGAAATCACTATTTATCTTTCAACATTCTTGCGATGCTGAATCCATTGCTGAAAGCAATTTCTAACTATTTCTTACTGTTTTTGAGCTGGACTTTTAAGAATGGACAATGTCTTAGGTAAAATTTCATCAAGGGGACGGTTCACTCTCCCAGGCTCATGCTCAGTTGAGAGACGAAATTAAAGTTAGATAGATAGATAGATAGATAACAGGTGCGGCAGTGAAATGGGCGATTTCGAAACCTCTACCATCAAATCAAATTTATTCACAGCGATATAAAAGAAATACGACATAAATTTACAACACTTGAAATTTGCTCCTGAAAAACTTGTACATCTTGCTCAAACGTGTAATGGTACAAAATGTTCATCACTTGAAAATGACATCACGTAGGTGGCCTCCATTTTCCTTCAAATATAATCTAGGTCTTTTACGGAAATTAGACATCACATCTTGCAATACTGTCACCAGGCACGTAGCCAGGATTTCGTGAAAGGGGGGGGGGTCCGTGACATGAGATACTGCGGTCATCACAAAAGGGGCTCGATCACTCTAATTTATTTTACTGGAACATATATTGGTTCGTTTAGCCAGAATTTCGTAACGGGGGGGGAGGGGGGAGAGTGACGAAATTTTGAAGGCCCAGGAGCTCAATCAATCTAAACTACTTTACTATCAACATATATTGGTTTGTTAGAACAATAAAATGAGGATATGTTGGCAAGTATTTTAATAACAAACTATGAAGAAATTTCGAGCAAAATAACAAAAGAAGTATTGAAAAAGATTTTGCAATATTTACGTCCTTCTCCTGTTTATTCAAATATAACAATTTTCCTTTCGTTATGATTATAAAATAATTATTATAAAAAGTACACTGAATACTGTCTTGTAAACTATCTTCAAATATAAATAAAATAAAGAGTTTGTTTGTGTGTTTGTCTGTCTGTCTGTCTATGTGCGGCCTGGGGACCAGACGAGTGGACCGAGAGTTACCAAATTTTGGTCAGGGGTACCTTGGCCCAGGCTACAGATTAAGACGAAGCGTTTTTTTTTCAAATTTCGAAACAATGGGGTCTCAGGAGGGCGTTTACCGGAACCGGCTTGGGAACCAGACAAATTCACCGAGAGTTACCAAATTTTAGTCTCGAATACCTTGGTCCAGGCTCCAGACCAGAGTTAAACGTTTTTGTCGAAATTCGAACCAGGGGATCTCAGGAGGGCATTTACCCGAAATGTAAAAGTAGTAGAAAATGACCGATATTTATTTATTTATTTATTTAACAATCACCAGATACAGCTCAAAGGCCATTTTACATTGGATATCCAACAACATTAACAATGGAAAGGATTTGGGAAGGTATCGGCCAGGACCTGTTTAGTAGGTGCCATCCCGGCATTTGCCGGGTAGGACTGAGGGAAACCCTGGAAAACCTCAGTCAGGATGTTAGGCAGCGGGATTCGAAGCCACGATCTCCCGAATGCGAAGCCAACGCTCCACCACTTGAGCTATTAGTGTCGAATTCATATTTTCGCGGTCGCTGAAATCAATGGTGAAACTCCAGTCGCATTAACTTTCAAATTTACGCTATTCGCCTCCGGGCCGGGGGTTACCGGAGGGGGGGTGAGATACCAAGACATATAAAAGTAATCCAAAATGACCGATATTAGTATCAAATCCATAGTTTTCGCGGTCGCTGAGATCAATGGTGATAATCCCACAGGCGTTGACTTCCAAATACAGCCCCTGTACGAAACATGTGTATATTCAACTAGTTTTACAATATATGCGTTCCTTTCTCTGTTGAATCAAATGCTAACGGACTTTCTTTCAACATAATTTTTTGTTTTTATTATTCCGTCAACTACTGTCGGTTCCAAATGACAGGTTAAAGGAGCAACAGAAAATTGTCCTTGAAATAACATGTTAGATACTGCAAGGATGCGATGACGAAAGGTTATAATTAAAAATGTCCACGCTATTACACAACGGTACTTATGCTTTCGAAAGCTTGAAATCTCCCTAGACTTCTGAGAATTCCATAACTTTTCTTAAAATTTCAAATTCCCTGACTCTTCCAGAATACCTCGCTTACCTCGCCACCATATTGCAAGTAATACAAATCTCCTCATAAGAAAGAGTAAGCAAAAGCTTCCTGTAGTTTTCTTTTGAATTTTTAACGCTGATCCTTCTTTTTGTCATTTCATTTTGTTTTATCCTTCCTTAATTTTTTCATTTCTGGTCTCGAAGGGGGGAGGGGTCCGGACCCCCCGGACCCTCCCCTTGGCTACGTGCCTGCGTGTCACTGAAATTCGATTAACTTTCTCCTGAATTCGATCCTTCAGTTCCTGAATGGTATGTGGTTGGTCACACCAGAAGATCTCAGTTTTCAAATGATCCCAAAGGAAGAAATCACACGATAAAACGTAACGGAATCTTGGAGACCAGGAAGTATTCCCATTCTTGGAGATGAGATGACCAGGAAAGATGTTCTGTAGCGTGTTAATGGAAATCCGCGAAGTATGGCATGTGACCCCGTCTTGTTGGAGGAATGTGTTTGCTGTTACAGAAAGGTCGGCAAGCTGTGGCACTAGGAAATGGTTCAACATGTGAACATAACCTTCTGTATTCAAAGTAATAGCATTGCCGCGATCGTCTTCAAAAAAATAAGGCCCGATGATTCCAAATGATGATAGCCTAATATTAGGGTCAATGGCAAAGGTTTGTTGTTCAGATGGCACCATTCCCGTTTTCTTATCTCTAACGTAACTTACTATTTCCAGTGTTGCTAAATCACCCGTTTCATTGTCGCACCTGTTTTATATACATATATACAGCTGTGACTTAATAACTCTTGAAAAACAACCCATCTATATCAAATTTTTAACGTAGGTGAGGTTCTGGCCTAGGATTTTTTTTTCATTTCACTTTGAGGGGTCAACTTAGGGAAGGAGGAGGGGAAAATATTTAAAAATGATCGAAAATGGCCTATGTTAGTACCAAATCCAATCCATAGTTTTCGAGATCGCTGAAATGAACAATGACAATTCCGATGCCATTTAAATTCAAATTCAGCCCCGCAACTTGTAGAGGAGGGGCCAGATACATAAAGATGATCGAAAATTACGGATATTAGTGTCGAATCCATAGTATTCGTGGACGATGAGTTGAACAGTGACACTTCCGATGGCGTTTAAATCCAATTTAGGGAGCGGGATTGGGGAGATATATATATATAAAAGTTATCGAAAATGACCGATATCAGAGAGTGCTTCCGTAATATTAAAAAGTGATTGATTAACGGAACATATTATTAATTTTTCTTATTTTAACCGAGCCAAGAGGGTTATTGACGCTTGTATATACAGGGTGTTTCAAAACAACACCTACATCGTTTGGGAGGTGATTCCTGACACCAAGATAAGAAGAAAACTATAGACCAACCTGGCTCCACAAATGGTTTCTTTCGGAGTTATAGGTTGCCGAAAACATGGAAGAATGAACTTTAAAGCTCCATAGATCCAAAACTATGGGACCTAACGAAGTCGGCTCAAGACTTTATATAGGAACTAATATGTGCCCTATCCAAATATCCATGTTTGAGAATCCTGCAGTACTTCCACAACAATTTTTATAGAGGTAGTTGATGAGTAGTTCAAATTAGAATATATGTCAGTATCCAAAAGTGCCTCTATAAAAATTGTTGCGTGAGTATCTTAGGATTCTGGAAAATGTATTTTTGGATAGTGCACATATTAGTTTGTAAGTGAAGTCTTGATCCGACTATTGTAGATCCCATAGTATTGAAGCTATGGAACGTTAAAGTTCATTTTTTCGTGTTTTCGACAGGCTATTACTATGAAAGGAAGCATTTGTGCACCCAGGTTGGTTTATACATTTTGTCTTATCTTCGTGTGAGGAATCATCTCTTAAACGTTGACGGTGTTGTATTGAAACACCCTATATATAAGAACTTCTTCATTACATAAATATCCTATTGTACACGCTATTTAATACCTTTTCTCATCAGTCATACTCTGGTCTCTTAGGCTGTAGTATCAAGAAATCTGATCCACAACCGAGCCCTTCACATTCCTTCGATTGCTTCTCTTGTCAAGGAAACCATTTTAAAGTAATCGCCTCATATTGTGGTAGAAAAATGAACCACAGAGAGAAATTTTCTCTAAAATGGAGCAGTGTTAGCAAAGGGGAGGAGTAATAATAAAAAAAAAGAACTTTAGGGTCCCTCCTTCTTTCCAATGCCTCGCATCTTATCTATCAACACTTCCTTCTCCACATCACACACTCTTCTTCTTGTTCATTCTTAAATGATGTGTGTCACAATTGCAACCAAAGCGATCTTTTCAACCTGTTTTATCCGCGTCAATAAGCACCGCCTCATCCTTCCATCTGCTGTATGCTCGGATGTCATCCAACGTCTCTCCAACCAATATCTTCACACATCTTATCCTCTCTATTCCTTAAAACACTTCTCCTTTTTTTTTCATACATTTTTTCTTATCGCATCCTCGCTTTTATTCCACAGAGTTTCGAACGGGAGGAAAGGAGATGAACATATTTATGATGATTCTCATCATCATCATCATGTTGTGAGCTTTTTTCTTTCTTCCCATCATCTCATACAATGAGACATGTAAAAACGCTGATGGGAACAGAATGAACTGATGGAACAGCGAGGAAACTTTTTAAAGTTTTGGTAGGGGAATGGGAAAGGGATGGTGAAAATGATTTTCCCTCTGGTTTAGTTGCACTGGCTTTTATACACTCTACGCTATTTCAACAATGATTACTCGCTTCCTAGTGACACTGCATTCAAGGGAGAAAGTATTCATACAGAAGAGAAAGCGTATTCTTTATACGCATATTTACTCATAGTGTTCATAATCTTCTTTGTAGAAAAACAAAAAGTACAATCCGAATTCTCTCAACTAAACCTATACAACAAAATCAGTAGTGCCATCTACCTAGATAATTTGATTTTATCATACGATTTTAGAAAAAAAAAAATGAAAGTAGTCCTATACGAAAGTCAAAATATGGGTTTGGAGATTTACCTATGAGGAGACAGTCATTTATAAAATCGGGCATAAGCAGGAAAAAAAACTGAAAGGGAACGCGGGGGACGCCGTTACCCCACTTCCAAAAAATCTATGCATACTTCATTTCCTAAGAATACAATGGGTAAAGATAGGCACGGCGAACGGCGCCGTGATGACATGCGTCCCCGTACCTTTTCAGATAGCTTTTTAACCCTGGTCATAAATGATAATAAACAGAAGTGTATAGGTGATTGTGCCTCATGGAAAGAAAGCTGGAACACTCGACAAAGATAGTTGCCTTATGATAGTTGGACGGAACACGTGTTGCGTTAGAGGCAGTGTTGCCGAAACCTCTGAGACAATCGACACAGCAAGTCATAATTGCATAATCCAATTATATAACAGGATTACTTATAACATGTGATTTCTAAATAACATTATTAATACAGTGAGCACGGCATATTTTGAAAGAATATTCAACATTGAGTTACTGGCAACAACGCGATCAGTGACCCTAGATGTTTAGAGACAAATTAAATGAATACTACGAACAACCCTACCCTTTGTTTTGTTTGAAGCACGTGCAACTAATTAAGTATCTATCAGACATCAGTGTTGTCGCCTTTCTCGGGATGAATACTGCTATAGATATGCTACATTAACTTGATCCCTAGTCTTCCGTTGCAAGCGCTGCTATCGGCTGAAGGAATTTCCCTCGCTTTCACTCGCTTAGCAACAGCTGAACCCTTATTGGCTCAACGCGTGGGTGTGTGAGGGTGTGAGCGTTAGTTCGCATTTTTGCCACGGCCCAAGACATTTTGGCAGCACAATAGCGATGATCGTTCATACTAAACAGTGCGGATAAGAAATAATGCCATTGTCCTTGGGTCAACTTACACCATAGTCTCCTTTGAACTTCTTTAAGAGAGTCAACTGTAAGTACGGTACGCGATGTTAAAAGTTTCATAAAGCTGCAGCTAACAGTAAACAAAACAGGCCTTGGACTTCCATTGGATAATGTTATTTTTGGTTTCACAATAATTTTGGCCCTCATGTTACTGATGCTGTCCGTGAGATGCTGCAGAAAAGCTATGAATTGCTAATGCCCATTATGAATGTTGGCATCCTTTTATACTTTTCGTGTGTTCGAGGAGTTTAAACGGCTCTCAAATACAGAACACGAAATACAGCACGCAGTTCAACAAAAGCTCAGTAGCAATTGAAGGACATCACATAGAAATTTTAGGACACATTTCACAATACCTACCTTATAAAAATATTAAGGGGATACATTGGCTGGATTGAAGTTGAGAATTGCTTTTAGCGTAGACTCAATATATGAGACATGAACCTAAAGGTTAAGGTGAGATTCCAACCACATGAGCTTCCACTGAGAATCAAAGGTAGATTTCCCACTGCGAAGGCTAATGTCGTGATTCATAAGTGCCTCAACAGTGGGCCAACCAGTATACAATAGCGCAACACTCTGCTGCATGTCATGGACTTTTTCAGTTGGCTAAGACCAAGGGCGTCGATCCTGGGGAGCCGAGGGGGTTCGCCCCCCCCAAAGCTCATGTGGGCCCACTTACTGTATTTGTAAATTTTCAATATTTGGCATAATTTGAATGCAATTTGTTTCAAAATCCTCATTTATGCTTTCTGCATCTGAATGCCCCCCGCCCCACCAAAATTTAAAGAGAAATCGGCGCCCTTGGCTAAGACGTCGAATTTGAGATTGTAGGAACGAAGGCAGACATGTGCGGAAACAAAGGAAAAGAAAAGTACCAAATATAACAAACAATTATAATAGAGTATTCGCTGTATTCATGACTTTTTTTTTATACAAATCTGCAAATCGCTTGAAAAATTATAAATGATTTTATAGCATTAACCATGTACAAACCTTATTATGAAAGGAAGAGGTATCCGACTGTGAGTAACGCTAATTGCTAGTAGTTCACACTTGTCGCCCCGCTACGTGCGTTGCCTGCTTACTTGGTGCCAAAAGATGGCACTAGCGTCCAGACAATTGGCAGATTGTACCGTGGCAGTCACTACCGTGACCACTTAGTTGAAACTTAAAAATTGCATTGTTTCAATTTAAGGCCAGGAACCTATGCAGGGGATGGTTTCTGGGGAGTATGGACCACCCTAAATTCCGACTTTTCTGTAAATTTAGTCTAAGATTAGGGGTGATTTTTTTTTTACAAATTTTAATACAATTTATCCTCATGTTGAATTTGAACCCCCTGCTGAAATAAATTCATGCCATAACAATATTTAGATTTGGGAATTAATATTTGTGCCTTTCATCAAGACAAAGGACGTAACCATATTCAAGTTTTACCATTAATATTTATGTAATTATAAATTAATTGGTGTGCAAACTTTCTAAGAAACAGTTAAATGTCATTATACTCGTAACTTTGTAATAAAAATATGCGAATTGATTATTAGTGCTCTAAACTACTCTGTCTCTAGCCTAGAAGAACTAGTGAACAAGAATCTTAGAAATGATTCAAAAAATGTATCAAGAGATTGCAAACCTGGCCAAGAATTTTAGAAATGATCCAAGAAACGCATCATCCAATAATTAGTTTTTGGATCAGGTGTCACAAAATTTTTGAATTTAGGTGGCCCCTAAATCTTTTTTTTTTTTTCGGAATAAGCACAAAATATGAAGTTAGTGATAGTTTGGGTTTGGTTACATTATGTGTAGTTCTCCAGATATAAAGCGTACAAGAAAATGTTTGTTTGAATGAAATATTTTGGATCTTTTAGATCAAGGGCCAGAAAATTTTTGAACGGACTCTAAATTGAGTTTTCGTATTTTTTACGGAATAAGCACATCATACTGAGTTAAGTGATAAGTTTAGGTTTGGCTACATTATATGTAGTTCTTCAAATATGGGGCGTACAAGAATTTTTTTTTTTTTGATTAAATGAAATATATTTGATTTTTGGATAAGGAGCCACAAAATTTTTGAACGGCTGCTAAATCAATTTTTCGTATTCTTTACGGAATAATTACACCATACTGAGTTAATTAGTAGTTTTGGTTTGGCTTCACTATATGTAGTTCTCCAGATATGGTGCGTACAAGAACATTTTTGATTGTTTTTAGACTAGGGGCCACAAAATTTTCAAACGGCGTCTAAATTGAGTTTTCGTATTTTTTTCGGAATAAACACATGATATAGAGTTAAGTGATAGTTCGGGTTTGGCTACATTATATAATTCTTCAAATATGCTGCTTACAAGAAGTTTTTTGATTGAATGAAATATATTGGATTTTTTGGATGAGAGGTCACAGAATTTTTGAATGGCCCCTAAATCGAGTTTTCGTTTCGTTTTTTTTATTTTTTATTTTATTTATTTATTTATTTATTTATTTATTTTTTTACGGAATAAACACACCATACTGAGTTAAGTGATGGTTTTGGTTTGACTTCACTATATGTAGTTCTCCAGATATGAGGCCTACAAGAAAATTTTTGCCTGAAATATATTGTATCTTTTGATCCAAAAAGAGCCTACGAAGTGAAGATGGTATTTGAGTAAGAGGTAGAATGACTAGGTGTATACGGTTTGCAGATAATATGGTATTTGTTACGAAATCTGAAGAGAAAATCAACAAGATGTTAGAGAACTTGGGGAATGCCTGTGAAGAATCTAGGTTGAAAATAAATGTTAGAAAGACAAAAGCCATGGTGTTTGGAACAAATGGTCGATATTAAGTTAGAAGTAGGAAAGGAGGAAATAGAACAGGTGACTACTTTTCGATACCTGGGTAGTATTATTAGTGATGATATGAAATGTGAATGTGAAATAAAAGCAAGGATAGGAATGGCGAAAGAAGTCTTTAAGAGGAAGAAAATACTATTATCTGGGACCTTGAATAATAAGTTAAGAAAAAGACTCATAAAATGCTCGGTATGGAGTATTGTTCTGTATGAGTCAAAAACATGGATATTACGCAAAAAATGATGAAAAATGACTGGAAGCATTCGAAATGTTGGTGTGGAGAAGAATGAAGCGAGTTAGCTAGGTCGAGCGGAAAACGAATTAGAGAGTGTTAGTAATGGTAGAGGAGAAAGAAGAGTTTTGGATATTATATTAAGAAGAAGAAGAAGAAAAACTGGTAGAATCATTGGATAGGAAGGAATGTATATCATGAGGAATACTGGAAGGTACAGTTGCAGGGAAAAGAGGGAGGAGGCGAAGAAGACTACAATTAATGGACTATATCAAAACAGAAAAATCGTACGTGAAGACGAAGACCGTGGAGTATGGAAGCTTCTCAGTTGCAGCAAATGATCTGCCAGTAGTGACAGAATACCTGTGATGATGATGAATTATTAGTGCAATGTAGCCTACGAGGGAATTAACTATTTGCGAAATGAGGGATCAAATGCTCAGTACAATTGTTTGTTTTTGATATTCTTGAATGTCTGAGATAATGTAATTATATCTGTACTGTTTGTTCTCTAAAAGCCGTCGGTTCTCTGTACGCCCTTAGCTATTCCGTCTTTAACGTTGATATATATTATTCTTATTATGTCAATTATAGTAAAGAGGACGAGTGATTAATGAAAATGAATGATTATGTGTAAATTAAATATTAATAATGCTTTCTCACCAATAATTAAACCATTTACCCTGTGCAACAAAGGCACCAGCGCTGGTCGTTACACTACCAAGAAGAGGCAGTTTAGCATTCGATCTCATCACCAGTAAAGTATACTTATTTCTAAATGTGGGGCAGAAGCACGATTGCTATGATAGAGCGCTTACCTCTTGTGAGAGGTGTCCCTAGTACGATCTGTGATCAAGTAAGTTTGTGGTGGACAACACCGTGTCCGTGAGTTTTCTCGGAGTTCTCCCGTTTCTTCTCACATTTACATTGCACCAATTCATTAATCATCATTCACTTGCCTTAATCATGCACCTTCCTTAGTCTCACAGACATAATCATGGAAGGTTAAACTGAAAAATTTCATTTCATTTTTTTATTTTTATTTTTGAATGTAAAAGCATAGCGAGGCTTGATTCATGTTTTACAACTACAGTAGACAAACAACGCAGATCCAATATTGAAAGCTTAAGATCAAGAGATGTTTGATAGAGATGAGGTTTGTCGTCCGTTTTTACAGCAAGACTACATGAGACGTGGATCTATATATTAACATGGGATCCGAACAATATAAACTCCCGCCAGGAATCGAACCTGAGTCTCTCGCGCCGGCGACATATACGCTAACCATATAGCCCACAAGGGAACAGACGTTGAACCCATATCAGAAAACCATTTAAGTAACGATGGCCAATTCCGGAATTTTTACTTTCCGGAATCCGGAAAGTAAGATCGTAAAAATTCCGGAATTTTTACTTTCCGGAATCCGGAAAGTAAGATCGTAAAAATTCCGGAATTTAAAAAATTCTGGAATTCAGAAAAAAATCCGGAATTACTCTGAAATCCGGAAAACGAAATTTCCGATTCCGAAAAATATTTGCCATTCCTACATTTATCGCATTCCCTACTGTTTTTAATCTCACACTTGCCGACAGACAGAGGGTTGGAACGTAATTTCTGGTTTTGCTTGGGAAGGAAAGAAAAAAATGAAAATAATTCTTTAATGAAAAGTCCCTTTGTTGTGCCTCTTATACTAAAGACAATAAATAATTATTGAAAGTGAATGAGTATAGAATAATTAGGGAAATGAGAATGTGTGAGGAAACGGGATAACCGCTAGAAAACGCGTGGACACTAGATATATTGTTAGCCGAATGCTTACATAACGTGGAATCGAACCAGAGGCCCATCTCAGCAGAGGTGAGCGTTCTACCACTGACGAACCGTGTCCTTAACCCTCGAACCGTACACCTCAATTTCTTTTACATTAACCATACACTGGGATAATGGATTCGCCAAAAATTAAATCTCACTGTTTCAAGAAAAGATGTTAATTTATATTGAAACGGTATTTTAACATATTCTTCGGATCTCTGACTTCTGCAAAAACATACTTTTACACACTACTTTAGGGTTTACAAGTGTGTAATCCATCAACATACTTTAAAAAAAAAAACTTACTTTTTTGCACAAGACTTGGAAATCTCATATTTTTTAGGTTCCTTCCTATTTATTTTCCTTGCAATTGGTACAAATATTAATGAGGTGTGTGTTTTGCTAGTAACTTGCTTACACTCAGCACATCGGATAGTGGTTTTCGTATCTTTGTTTAGTGGACAAATACTGCATCATCCATCCTTCCGGTTCACGGGCTCTCCTAATCCTTTTTATATGATGCGATGTTTGTGCATTTTCATCATCCGCTTCTGGATCATTTGAACTAGGTACATATTCATCATCTTCTGAGGCATCACGTGAAAACACATCTCGCAGATCATCATCTTTTTCCAAAAGGTCTTCATTTTCACTTTCAGGCTTTCGTCAAATATCTACGGTTCATCAAGCTCAGAAGAACGTAGTAATTCCTTTAAAATGTCCTGCTCAGCAGCGCCGTAACTTAGATTTTTTTCTGGGGAGGGGGGCAAGCATTAATACGCGTATTTGGGCCCCGTAGAAAAAGTTGTTTTTCTAATTCTCTTACTCTTTATGATCCATTCGGCGCCTGTGCCCCCCCCCACGCAAGATCTGAGGGGCCGTTAGTTACTCCCCTAGGACCGTTCCATACATGACAAATTAATTAAGGGGACAATATTGACAAATCTCAAATTCATACGAATAAAAATTATTTCTAGGGCTCCTAATAGTAGATATTTTTTTTTACTGAAATGGGCCAACGACTCATTTTTATTTTATTTACCTTCTGAGTGTTGTTTTGTTTGCGTAATGTAGCGAATCTGTTCGATGCTTCATTTATAATTTAATATTCGTATCGTATATAGAGTTAGAAAATTTTGTCTGAATATGGGTCCCCTTCGAATGGCGGGGAGCTTCCCTGGGCGGGAGCAGTTGCCCCCCTGCCCCCCCCCACAAGTTACGGCCCTACTGCTCAGTTTATAGTTTATCCATTGTAACTAAAAGTGTGTAAACAATAAACAAAAACACGAATAATACTGTGGAAATATGTACACATAAAGAAGAACTTACACTAACCGTACACTGCGACACTTAATGCCCCAACAACGTTCTGTATACAAAACGGAATGCGTCACGACCACATTAAACAAAGCAACTGACAAGCCCGTCAAGGACGATTAAAAGTCACGAGAGATGGCAGCGCTGAGAGTTGCCAAGTCAAATGTACAACAAAACAAAAATTACCTGGGGCACTGAGTAGCCTGGTCTACTGTTCTAGAGTTTTAAATGTAAGTATAATTCATTTTTTTTTTTCAATTGGAATGTATGCTAGTACTCGTTAAATTATAAAATTGAAACTCAGCATTCCAATTTCACCCTTGTACTTCCCTAAATGACGCCCCTGATTTATAGACAGTCATTGCATGTTTTTCCTACTTAAGCATACCCTGCTACATTTTCCAATAAATATAATTATCAAAATTAGGATTGACGGTTCAGATTTTAAGGCTTTGGATATCTATGGCCATGTTAGCTAGTCAAGTGTGAGGGATGACGTCGCTTGGCGAGCACATTATCCGTAGAAAGGGAAGGAAGAAAAGATTGGGGAAGGAAGAAAGCGATCTGGGACTTATATGCTAGGTATCATCCCGGTATTTGCCTGGTGTGAATTAGGAAAATCTCATTCAGAATGGCTAGACTAAAAGAGCTTTTTGCACTTTTTCGATCGAGTGAACTATCAAAATTAATTCAAAAGATGTATGTCCATATACAGATAATTATTCTTTAACTTTTAGGTCATCAAAATTCAGATCCTACTCATCATAACTATTTCAAGACATTTAAAGAGAAAAAATAAGAAGAAAAAAAGTATTTTCCATCATACAGTGGAAAATACGAGATACAGTATGTATTCTGATGTTCACTGCGTCCCTGAAAATATTGTTTTATAGTAGGATGTACAATACTATCTGAAGAAATTACGTAGTAATAAATTTAGATACATCTTAAAGATGGCAGGCACAACGGAAGATGTCAAAAAGGCAAAATTATGCTAACTTATTTCATTTCTTATGAAGATTTGACACTGAAAGAATAAGTACTTTTAAGCCTCTGCGCGTGGTGGAATTGCTAGTAACAAAATAGTCATTGTTATAAAACATTTACAATATATGTACAATTTTCGTCTAAAAGATTGATTTCAATTGCTTTATTATCTACTACACGTATACATTACCCCAAGTGCAAGAGCTCTATACTCTGTAATACTATTTTTGGTTTAGTAAAGGTTGCTTTATTTATAGAGCTTGACCTTTACTTCAATTACCTGTAAATTATCTGAGGGATCTAAACTGCTCCCGACTTCATTTTTTAAAAATATTTCTTGAGTATATCTTGTTTAAATATTTAACAAGTAGCAAAGTCACGTGTACACAGCGTGAAGGAGTTAGATTTAATCCTGTTTTACTCAAGAGAATAGAGTGGAAAAAGAATATAAGATGGCCGATCACGTCGAAATTAAAATAGGGCTAATTTTACAATAATTATATGATATATTCAAAAGATAAAATATACTCAAAGTGTTTTACAAGAACGTCGTAGCCAATATTATTTTACTTAAGATAACATTATTACGACTCACTTATCTGCTTTCGATTTCAAGCCATTTAGGAAATTGGCAATTATTTTCGCGTTTCTAAATGGATGCAAACGGAAAGCTACTAGGTGACTCGAGATAACGGTACCGCATGCAAAATAATATTGTCTACCGCTATCTTGTTCCACATTTCGATAATCTTTTATCTATCTGAAGATATTACATAATTACTCTAAAATTAGCGGTATTTTAATTTCGTAGTGATTAGGCCTCTCCAAACAGAAACGCTGTTCACTATTTATTACCATTTTTACTTTATAGCAATCAACGCGAAAACATGAAATTATTCATTTCTTCCCCTTCCGGTTTGAATAGAGAGCGAGGAGAGACCGTGGTACCTATTCTTAGAATGCAAAATCGATACACAAAGAAAAAGCACTTTTCGTTATTACTTACTGTTTATTCTCTATCTAAATCTACTTTGAAGTTTTAGCGGATTTTTATTATTTCTGCTTTTAGTATGTTATGACGCGTAACTAAAATACTAAGGGCAAAAATTTTCAAACTAAAAGTTTAGCACAAAATTTTGCAAAAATTTTAAACAAAGATTTCAAAGTGATTAGGCAATCAGATTATACCAGGAAAATTTATTCGAGTCCTACAGAGCAACTGCATTTTTTTAAAGGTCAATTCTAGCCTTTAAGGGTTGGTCCTTTGTACTTCTAACGGTCTCAAGAAAGAAAGACAGTGGAATAATGTTCAATGGAAGACAATGAGATCTTATATGCTACAATCTATTTTAGTGAACATCACTGGCGCAAATCCCGAGGGATAAGGGGTACATGTCTCCTCCAATCTTGGAACTGGAGGAGAGCGTCCCCCCAAATAATCTGATTTGAAATGTGTTTTTTGGAAAAAAATGTGATGATTTGTGTCCGATTACGACAAAGGAAAATGAGACGAAATTGATGTTCACCCAGAATAAGCCTCAAATCTGCCCACCTCCCAATGTTAAAGACAATTCTGCTCCCTGATCCTCCACAGCATTGTTTTTCAACCTCATAAATATTTTGAAGACAGATTTGCCCCGCTGATTACCATTAAGCACAACATTCAAAATTCACCCCTAATACTAATTCGTTTTTCCCCGCCAACTTTTAGATTACCGCCAAATATAAAATGTTACTTTTGACAATATATTATTGACAATTTTATAGCCACAAAAGTGGATAAGTAGTACCAACCAATTTAGAGAAGTATATATTGAATTTCTATAGAACATTTACTATTATACATTTTTTGGCAATTCCCAGATTTAAGTGATGGGCCATATATATCCATCATAAATTTTAAATGGAGAGCATCAATGTACCAGTATCATATGAGAGAAAGTTAAGCATGGAACCGTATCTTGTAGTAAAACTTTATCTAAGAAGATAAGCTATTTCAATAACCTACCACGTTATAATTTGGATATTTTGTCAACTTTTAAACATAGAAGGGAATAAGCAGATCTACCCAAAATTATACAGTTATATATTCGAAGCCCTAGAGAACATTTGCCAAATTTTGTTCTTCGGCAATTCCCAAATTTAAGGGTAGTCCTATGTTCCACTCCCAAATTTTGAAAGTAAGCATTATTGTACCCATGTCTGAGGAAAGAGAACTGACTCCTATACTCATCTGTAGCACGGGGGGCTAGATAGGTTTCTAGCCTCGGAACGAAAACGTGATGCCAGGTACACAATGATAGCATTTTATTCGACGTACTTGCCTTAAAGGTTGACACACTTAATACACCGATCCTGCAGCAATTCTATCCCATGATAATAACACATTTTATTCAGTGTTGCAAACTCATCTTCAGCAGCTGCTATGACGTCACTAGTGTCTCTAAATTCGGTTCCTTTCAGTTCAGTGCATCTTAAGCTGCAGGAAAAGGTAATAGTTTGAGGGATGCAGATCTGGAGAATAGGGGGATGGTAAATTATATTAAACTAGAGTTGACACAGTTTGTGCACTACGATTGCTACTTTCTAACAAGGACAATTGTCTTGCAAGAAGGCGATGCGTTTGGACAGTTTTCCTGTTTGCACTTTTTCAAACAGGTTCACATATCTCTCAGCATTCAATGTAGTGCCCCCCCTTTTTTTTATATATTCGCTCAGTATTACCCCACTCACAATCCCTAAAAATGACACCCATCACTTTCCCAGTGAATGTTTCTCTGCGACATTTTTTCGGTCTTGCTGACTCAGTATGGCACCACTGCATAGACTGAATTTTGGTCTCGAGATTATACAGATATAATTAAGTTTCAACAATAGTAACAATTTGTTTAATAAAGTTGAAATTGAATTGAATTGATTTTGAGTTTAACGCCCCGTTCAGCAGCGAGGCTATATGAGACGTGGACCTACTGATTAACGTGGAATCCGAACCACATGAGCTCCCGCCGGGAATCGAACCCGGGTCTCCCACGCCATAGGCGCGTACGCTGAAGCACTTACTGAGAAAGGGTGCAACACGCTCTGTTCACAGTCCCGTCTTGTCCGCTTCTGATCAGCTGTGACGAGTTTGGGTACCCACATTGCCAACAATTTTTTCATACCAACTTTTCATTCAAAATTTAACGCACACGCTCCACACTGATCTCTAGGGTGTCTGCAATACGTGAAAGACCATTCGCCTGTCTGCAAAGATCATGTCGTGCACACGATCTACAATTTCCCCACTGTTTCGTGTTGCCCACACACCTTATTTTCGGTGCTCCTCCTGTTCCGACTAAACTTTGCTATCTACGACCTCACTCTACACTATGAAGGATTATCATTGGCCATTGTCTGGTCAATTCATCAAAACTTTCCTTCTCTCCCATATTCTTTGAGAAGAGGTATTTGATGACTGCTCTGTTCTCAAATTTGGTAAAGTCACAATGTGCCCGCCATGGTCACTTCAAACCTGCAACCAAAAGAGGAATACTTGAATTACATTTATGATCTTCCTGAAAGACATCTTCTAAAACATAGTTACATAAAATATTACAAGAATTTTGAATACATGAACAAGAGTTCATTTATTGTATTAGACCTGAAATTTATATAGCCCTCCTCACATAACATATTATACACTAAAGTTTCATCAAAGATGTTGTAATAGATCAAACATCTCCAAATTTTGAATATGGAAGAATTTTTTACTTATAGAAGTATTTGGTCTAGGAATTAATTCGTGCGGGTGGACAAGAGATAGCGCAACGAACGGAGCGTCCCACAGTTCCGTGTATCCACACATGTGTTGCAAACCCCTGTCATCGCGTATCGTTCGTAGTATAGGGCAGTGGATTAAAGCGTCAACAACACCAGTTTGTAGTTAAGTGAACATGGCGTAATTTGTGCCTGATAAAGTGTTTTTGCGGGGTGTCCTGCTGCATTACTTTAACATGCAGAAAAGTGCGACTGAAAGTCATCGTATTTTGGTGGAAGTGTATGGTGACCATGCTCTAGCTGAGCGAACGTGTCAGAAGTGGTTTGCACGGTTTAGAAGTGGTGATTTCGGCTTGGCAGACCAAGAGCGAGCTGGACAGCCAAAAAAATTTCAAGACGAAGAATTGACAGCATTGCTCGAGCAGGATTCGTGTCAAACGCAGGAACAACTTGCAGCAGCATTAGGCGTTGATCAAACAACAGTCTCCAAACGCTTGAAAGCCATGGGAATGATTCAAATATGTCACATTGGGTTCCACATGAATTGAAAGACAGAGACGTTGAAAGACGAAAAACCATTTGCGAATTGCTGCTTCAACGACAGAGCAGAAAGGGGTTTCTGCATCGAATTATTACGGGTGATGAGAAGTGGATCCATTACGAGAACCCTAAACAAAAAAAGGCCTGGGTGAAACCAGGTGAACCAGGTCCATCACAACCAAAACGAGATATTCACTGTGCAAAGGTTATGCTGTGCATATGGTGGGATATGAAAGGTGTGGTGTACTATGAGCTGCTGCAACCGGGTGAAACTATGAATGGAGAACGTTATCGACGACAATTAATGCGTTTGAAGCAAGCTCTGGCCAGAACACGACCAGAATGGGAGAACAGACATGATAAACTTATTGTTCAACATGATAACGCTCGCCCACATGTCGCAAAACCGGTCAAAACCTATTTAGAAAATGTCGGATGGGAAGTTTTACCCCACCTGCCGTATTCACCAGACGTTGCTCCTTCGGACTACTACTTGTTCGATTGCATGAACAACGATCTGATTGGACAGCGGTTTACTTCTTCAGAAGATATCGAAACATGGGTCTCTGACTGGATCGCTTCCAAGGATGAGGACTTCTTTCGCCACGGAATCCGTACATTGCCTGACAGATGGGCGAAAGTGGTGGCTAGCGATGGACAATATTTTTCTTAAGGTATTTGTGTATTTTGTGTTTGTACTACAGCTTCAATGTGTGCGTACCAACCGCACGAATTAATTCCTAGACCAAATAGATAAGCTGGACCATTCAAATTTACAGAAATATACGAACATTTATCAAAGTTTGCTTTTCACAATTCCTAAATTTAAAGGTGAGCCAATGTACCTCTCTCAAAATGTAAGAAGAGTGTCTCAATTCCTGTTCTATTTTGGAAAATGTCTATATTTTACTCCAGTTTATTTTTTAAAAAAAGTTTTTGTACATTCTCTTTGAAACGACATTAGAAAGACACTGACCACCCTACCCCAGCTTTTACTGCCCTGGCTCAAGTACAAGTACCTACCTTTGTAAGGTAAACTGCTTAGAACCTTCTAGAAGAACATTCAAAGGAAAAGGAGGAGGACACTTCAAAATAATATGATAATCTATATATTGCCATCTCGTAACTTTTAGGTAATTTTTAACTGAATAATGATGTAAACGTAAAATCATCACAGGAAAATAATTATTTGACACCAACAGACTAAGGAATCATTAAGCTTGTTTCTTTTTTTTTTAAAAAAAAAGAGAAAAACTATTTCTGTAAAAATATTTTGTTAAATTATACGGGGTTTCAATAACACAGCCACACACACACACACACACACAAGATAAAAGTTCTATGCACCGACTGACCTTCAGAGCATGGATTCGATATTTCTTACACAGAACCCAAATTTCGAAACCCCAGGAAGATCGATTGTGTAAGGCGAAAAACGTGAGCGATTTTGGATAGAGAAGATACACGTTGCACAACTATACCCCCTCAAAAAAAAGTTATGTTCAGCGGACCCCAGAATGTGGATTCAATGTATTTTGTTACACAGAATCCAACTTTCATAACCCAAGGATGATTGACCCCAGGATATGGATTCGATGTATTTTGTTACACAGAATCCAACTTTCATAACCCAAGGATGATTGACCCCAGGATATGGATTCGATGTATTTTGTTACACAGAATCCAACTTTCATAACCCAAGGATGATTGACCCCAGGATATGGATTCGATGTATTTTGTTACACAGAATCCAACTTTCGAAACCCCACGACGATTGTCCGAGTAATTTTTTTTGTTTGTTTAATGGCGAAACATTTGAACGATTTTGGAAAGGAAGGACACGTTTTCCACCCATAAAACGAAATCAGCATGGTCAATCATCCTGGGGTTTACAAATTTAGATTCTGTGTAACAAAATATATCAAACCCATATCCTGGGGTCCACTGAACATAACTTTTTTTTTTTTTTTTTTTTTTGTATAGCTGTGCTACGTGTATCCTCTCTATCCAAAATCGCTCAAGTTTTTCGCCCATAACAAAAAAAAAAAAAAAAAAAATCGATCTGCCTGAGGTTTCGAAATTTGGATTCTGTGTAAAATATATCGAATCCATGCCCTGAAGATCGGTGCACAGAACTTTTACTTCTGTGTGCGTGCGTGTGTGTGTGTGTCTGTGTGTGTGTGGCTGTGTAATCAAGTGATACAAAAACCTAAGATAAACCAAATATTTCAGGGCAAAAATGAGGAAAAAATCAATTGGTGGCTTATTATTATTATTATTATTATTATTATTTTATTATTATTATTATTATTATTATTATTATTATTATTATTATTATTATTATTATTATTATTATTATTATTATTATCTAATATAAAGAAAGCTGTTGAGAATGTACAGTCATGTTCAAAATGATTGTCACATGTCCATAAATATGTTCTTGTAGGCAGAGCCGCATTTAGGGGGGAAGGTGCACGTGCACCCCTTTTCGTTGAAAATATATACTACCAAAAGTAAGAAGCTAGCAGTGAAAGTGGCAACACTTTACGAAAATTTTTGGTGTCATGTTTCCGTTTGTTTGTTTGTTTGTTTGTTTTTTTTAAAAAAGAACTAAGTTTTGCAAAATTAATAGTTTAAGTCAATTTTAGGAAGTTTGAAGGAAGAGGAATCACCGAGAGCAGACACTTAGCATTTCCAGCGTAATTCCTCATTCACACCGCAGGTGCTTAAAGGCATTTTTAAAAAATTCAGATTTAATTCAAATGTACTGGTAGTTATCGGTGCTTCCCCCGTCTGAGAAACATGGATTCCGCTCTTCCTGAAGTAATATAACTTGATAACGATTTCGTCCGGTATTTCTTATAATGTTAGTATGTGTATAATCGGCAGACATGTATATGATAAATTTCATGTCAAAAGAGCAGTAAATAAGAACAATAAAACGAAAACAAACGTTTCTTGTCCATTTAGCAACAGTTTGTTTTACTCTTTCTAATTTTCGTATTTGTAATTCTTTTCCTATGAAATTTACCACAAATATACATTTCACGATTATACACATAGTAACAGTATTACAAGTATCCTGCAAAATCATTATCAAATTATATTCTTGCAAGAAGACAGTTATAGTTATACGACAATAATTTTGGACGTGACTCTACAAACGACAGCATCCTTTTGCATTCGTTACTTTGCAAACATTCCTCACTCCAGAGTTCAATAATTTTTTGTTTCTTCTATTTTGTTCGTCGATCCCTTGAGTATCTTACTTTCTTCCTAATGTACCATCTCTTCTATGCTAAAGTGCCCACCTACCATGATAGTACACGATAGCAACATTTTTAGAATCTGTCCTTCTAAAACATTTCTTTTCTAGCTTCTTTTCTATTTCCCTCGGTTTAAGACACTATTCTTCAAGATTTCACAGTAAGTTTGATTTTCTGAAGAGAAGAAGTCAAAAGATGTAGAAGGAAAGCTAAGTTAAAAGAAGATAGAAAAGAAAGATTTTAAAAGAAAGTAAAAAAGAAAAAAGAATGAATGAAAAGACGACAGGAGTAGGACGATAGGTTAATGTCAGGAATGGATAAGAGAAAAAAAAAAGATATAGAGGTCATTCAAATCGAATAAGAAGACATTTCCTTCCGGAGACTTGTCAAAGTAAAGCTAGTACTGGAAGATGCATATGGCATGAAGGAAGGAAAAGAAGATAAATTCGACATAAGATAAAGAATGAACACACACACACCACACACACACACACACACATACACACACACATATATATATATATATATATATATATATATATATATATATATATATATATAGATAGATAGATAGATAGATAGATAGATATGTTAGATGTAGTATGAATAATACGTTTATTTTTTAATCAGTAAAAATGCTCTACAACGCGGTATGTCTCATGTTCAACAGAATGTTTAAGAAATCTTATGACTTGCAAAATTAAAATACCGCCAATTTTACAGTAATTATATGATAATTTCAAATAGATAAAAGATAATCGAAACGTGGAACAAAAGCGCGCTAGACAGTAGTATTTTGCATAAGGTACCGTTACCACGAGTCATCTACTGTAACTTTCCGTTTGCAGCCGTTTAGAAACGCGGAAATAAATGTCGATTTTCTAAATGGCTGGAAATAGAAAGCAGATAAGTGAGTTGTGATAACGGTATCGCATGTAAAATAATATTGTCTAGGGAGTTCTTGTTCCACTTTTCGATTATCTTTTATCTATTCGAAGATACCACATAATTACTATAAAATTTTGCGGTATTTAATTTCGCCGTGATGGACCTCTTAAGAGTGAACTAATGTTGGAAATGGACGAGTAGTTGAAAATTTCATAGTTGGAGGCATAGTGATTCAGTGATAAATGGTCCACTTTTTTGCAAGAAGTTTCTGGTTCGCTTTCAGGCCACTATTGTGAATTTATGGTGGACAAGAGCAATGATCGTGGGTTTTTTCAATGTTCTTCCGTTTCTACCACGTTTTGCGGCACAAGTTCTTTCATTGGTCATTCGTCTCCTTGAGGTTAAAGGACAAAATCGTGAGACGTTCATTAGAAATTTCATTTCAAAATTTCAGAGCTAAGCTTGTAAATGCCTACTTTAGAGAGAACTAGTGTAGAACAATGACAAATTTCCAATATTTATTATTATTATATTAATAATAATAATAATAATAATAATAATAATAATAATAATAATAATAATAATAGTTGTTGTTGTTGTAGTAATAGTAGTAGTAGTTGTAGTATATTACTAGTGGTACAAACGAAGCAGGAAGTGCCTAGTCAAGAAAAATCGGTCCTGTCTCGTAAACAAATATAATTATTAAGTAGTGTATCGAATATAGAATATGTCCCTAATATGGAATATGTCCCTAGTATGGAATATTTAATTACTTCGTTTATTTCGTGCTTCAACTCTTTAGCTATATAGACATAGAAATCTGTTTATCATTTTTAAGATTAAAATTGCTGTGGTCCAGAAACGAAAAAGAAAAATATTCCTTTGAACTGTAAATATGAGGAAGTTTCTTGTGCAGTCGCCGGGAAAAGAAAGGAAAGAAACTGATATCTACCTATATAACTTCTTTTGTCAATAAAGAGAAGCTTTGATGTATGTACGCCTGTTTCTATAGTCTGCAGATGTCTCTCTTGAAAGTGTATAGGTGGATATCCACCTTAGCTGACAACCATAAGTAAAATGAAAGATAACAGCTACCAGTATGCATTCTATTGTGCAGTTAGAGAAAACTGAAGTCTAACAGATAGCTGGGCTACTTGGATTACAAATGGAATATTTCCTAATGATTGCGAAGACTACCAAAAGCTGCTAACTATCGTATGCATGTAACATAGCATGGAAAAGTTATTGTTGGAATAATCATCTCAATATGGAATAATTGTACATTCAAATAATTCATAAGAAGTTACTGCTTGAATACTGATTCGATTAAGAAAATAATTATTTAGATAGTGGTCCAAGTAAGGAGTAATTAACCAAAGAATAGTTGAAGTAAAGAATATTCGAATATCATTTTACTCTTTTATTATTAATTATTTTTGAATAAGACTCCGAATTTGGGATGAAACAATTCTTGGAATGTGATTATAATATATTATTATTCCAACAAAGGTTCGAATGCGAAACAATAGTTCAAATCATAATTTGTATAAGAAATTGTTTGAATTATAATTTGAGTAAGAAAAGGATATAATTGAATCGGAACATTGTTAGAAGGTAATATGTACCATTTTAATATAATTGAACAACCCTCTCTTAACAATGATCAATTCAGTTGCTCCAGTTCTAATAGGTAAGAATTGTTTATACTCGTACAATGATTCGAATAAAGAATAATCATTTGGAATGATTCAAATATGCAATAATTGCACTAGTAATGATTAAAGTAAGAAATAATTGTTTGATAATGATTCAAGTAAGGGATAATTATTTTAATAATGATTCAAATAAGAAATATTGGTCTAATAATGATTCAAGTAAGGAATAATTGTACTAATAATGATTCAGGTGAGGAATAATTGTTCTAGTAATGGCCCAAGTAAGAAATAATTGCTCTAATAATGATTCAAGTAAGAAATATTTGTTCTAATAATGATTCAAGTAAGGAATAATTGTTCTAATAATGATTTAAGTAAGAAATATTTGTTCTAATAATGATTTAAGTAAGAAATAATTGTTCTAATAATGATTCAAGTAAGAAATATTTGTTCTAATAATGATTCAAGTAAGAAATATTTGTTCTAATAATGATTCAAGTAAGGAATAATTGTTCTAATAATGATTTAATAAGGAATTATTGTTCTAATAATGACTCAAGTTAGAAATAATTGTCCTAATAATGATTCAAGTAAGAAATAATTGTTTTAATAATGATTTAAGTAAGAAATATTTGTTCTAATAATGATTCAAGTAAGAAATAATTGTTCTAATAATGATTTAAGTAAGAAATATTTGTTCTAATAATGATTTAAGTAAGAAATATTTGTTCTAATAATGATTCAAGTAAGGAATAATTGTTCTAATAATGATTTAATAAGGAATTATTGTTCTAATAATGACTCAAGTAAGAAATAATTGTCCTAATAATGATTCAAGTAAGAAATAATTGTTCTAATAATGATTTAAGTAAGAAATATTTGTTCTAATAATGACTCAAGTAAGAAATAATTGTTCTAATAATGATTTAAGTAAGAAATATTTGTTCTAATAATGATTTAAGTAAGAAATATTTGTTCTAATAATGATTCAAGTAAGGAATAATTGTTCTAATAATGATTTAATAAGGAATAATTGTTCTAATAATGACTCAAGTAAGAAATAATTGTTCTAATAATGATTTAAGTAAGAAATATTTGTTCTAATAATGATTCAAGGAAAGTAATTTTTCTAATAATGATTTAAGTAAGAAATAATTGTTTAATAATAATTCAAGTATGAAATAAGTGCTCTAATAATGGCTCAAGTAAGAAATAATTATTCTAATAATGATTCAAGTAAGAAATAATTGTTCGAATAATGATTCAAGTAAGAAATAATTGTTCTAAAATGATTCAAGTAAGAAATAATTGTTCGAATAATGATTCAAGTAAGAAATAATTGTTCGAATAATGATTTAGGTAAGAAATAATTGTTCGAATAATAATTCAAGTAGGAAATAATTGTTCGAATAATGATTTGAACATTTGAGCAATAATGATTAGAATAATTACTAGTATATGAACACTGTTTAAACAAAACCAATAAATGGTAGTTTAAAAAAAAAACTTTTTTACATATCTTTCACTAACAAATGTTTTGAAGCATAGTGTCTCAGTGATGGAGCTCTCACCTCTTTAATGCATAGCGTTCTTGGATCGATCACCGGTCACATGAGTTTGTGGTGGACAATATTGTGTCTGTGGGACTTCTTGGGATTCTTCTCTTTCCTCAAGCATTCTCATTTTACAAATTATTTCACAATTATTCATTCAGTGATTCGCATTCTATAGCCTAAAGAACATAACTGTAAAATTAGAAGTTTCATTTCACTTCGTTTCAACAATTAGAAGTTTCAAACCTTGAACTTTCATTTCACTTCATTTTAACAACTAGAAGTTTTATTTTACTTCATTTCAATAAGCGTAAGTTTCAATTATTAGGAGTTTCAAAACTAGAAGCTCCATTTCACTTTTTTTCAACAACTAGAAGTTTCAACAATTAGAAGTTTCAAAACTAGATATTTCCTTTCACTTTATTTCGACAACTAGAAGTTTCAAAACTAGACGTTTCATTTCACCACATTTCAACAACTACAAGTTTTAACTGTTAGAAGTTTCAACAATTGGAAGTTTCATTTCACTTCATTTCAACAACTAAACGTTTGAACAATTAGAAGTTTCAAAAGTAGAAGTTTCATTTCACTTCATTCCAACAACTAGAAGTTTCAATTATTAGAAGTTTCAAAACTAGACGTTCCATTTCAATTTATTTCAACAACTAGAAGTTTCAAAACTAGACGTTTCATTTCACCACATATCAACAACTACAAGTTTTAACTGTTAGAAGTTTCACCAATTAGAAGTTTCATTAACTTCATTTCAACAACTAAACGTTTCAACAATTATAAGTTTCATTTCAAACCATTTCAACAACTAGAAGTTTCAACAATTAAAAGTTTCATTTCATTTCATTTTAACAAGCACAAGTTTCAATTATTAGAAGTTTCAAAACTAGATGTTCCATTTCACTGCATTTCAACAACTAGAAGTTTCAACAATTTGAAGTTTCATTTCACTTTATTTCAACAAGCACAAGTTTCAATTATTAGAATTTTCAAAACTAGAAGTTTCCTTTCACTTTATTTCAACAACTAGAAGTTTCAAAACTAGACGTTTCATTTCACTCAATTTCTACAACTACAAGTTTTAACTATTAGAAGTTTCATTTCACTTCATTTCAAGAACTAAACGTTTGAACAATTAGAAGTTTCAAAAGTAGAAGTTTCATTTCACTTCATTTCAACAACTATACGTTTCAACAATGAGAAGTTTGAAAACAAGAAGTTTTATTTAACTTCACTTCAACAATTACAAGTTTCAAGAATTAGAAGTTTCCAAATTAGAAGTTTCGTTTCTTAGCTCTTGTAGTTAGCAATGAAGCTAAAATACACTTCCGAAGCATGACTAGGATCATCTGTTCTTTTAGTTGTTATATTCTTAATTTCTTTCCTAAAGATATTTGAGTTGAGTTGATTTGATTTTGAGTTTTAACGTCGCTTTCAGCAGCGAGACTATATAACACGGGACCTAGTGGTTAACGTGGAATCTGAACCAAATGAGCTATCGCCGGGATTCGAACCCTGGTCTTTCACGCCACAGGTGCGTACGCTAACCACTTAGCCACGAAGAAACTCGTACAGATTGTTATTTTATTACAATATTACTGCTAATTTCGTATATCATTAATCAATGATATAAAACAATATATTTTCTGTTGTATGTATATTGGGTTCTTTTCTTTCTTTTTCGTTTATTTTTCTTCTCTTTTTTCAAAAAAAAAGAGAAAAGACAAGTATCCTTTGCAAATATATTGTTATTCATGTTTCGTTTTTTCTCACCACAAAACTTTATTGTTTCCGGAAAATTCTAGAAAGATAAATAATATTTTCATGTTTTTCCCCTCCGCTTTTTTTCTTTCTTCATGTTTCTTGTGACTATCTGGGAAGATAAAAGGCATTCCGATTTACAAAATTCACGTCACAACGAGTTATACTTTGCAAGCGATTCTCAGGAAGAAAATCTCCCCTCCAGATGTTATGCACCAATCTCAGTGTCTTCTCCATATCGCTCACGACGCGATGGGAGAGAGAGTTTTCTCCAAAAAGTTTTCCTCCCCCTCTTTCTCTTCTAACTTAATACAACCAAGGAAAAATCTTCAAAGTTTATCAGAGTTGCAAACTCAGTATTTGATTAATTTCCTGATGTTGTAAATTTGTGAACGCTTGGTTAGTCAAAATACAAGTTTATAGATGTTATACTGTTATCGTTCGCAGGGACGTACGCAGGAATTTATTTCGGGAGGGGTCTAAAGCGTTTCGGGGGGTCAAAATACAATTTAAGGCTAAATTATATGAACATTTCTAAAATTGCTCCTTAAAGTAGACTATATTTACAAAAAAATCGAGATTTCGGGGGGTCCGGACCCCCAGAACCCAGCCCCTGCGTACGCCACTGATCGTTCGAATACTGAAAATGATAAATATTGTGTCATATCGTTGAACGAAGTTTTGTTTTAATATGTTGATATCGGACGTTGGACAATTACTCATTTATCAAAATTGCTGTTGTGGACGTACTTAGTAAAATTGAAAAAAACTGACTTTTATGTACCCTCTAATGACTTTCCAGGTACGTATTACTGCTGTTAGAGTGGTTATAAGTTAAACCTCCTGTTCAATTTTAAAGATCAATATCAGTCCTTTAGTATGCAACCAGCTTTATTATTGAGTAACTCGGTATTATCTAGTACACATGGATTAATATTCACAAGTTCGAACAAAATTTCCCATTTTCGCAATCTTTTATAACAAAAAAATAAAATTTATTTTCCAAAAAATATGGCTTGTTTTTTAAAAAATAACAAGATGAATTGTATTGACGATATCGCATAGAAACAAAATTAATGCTTTTACCAGAAAGCCAAATTTCGACATTTTTTGTGAGTGGGGCTGTCTTCACGTGCTATCCAATTTTAATATTGCGGCATTGATTTTAGAAAGCGTTTAAAAAAATAGTACCACATTTGTGCTGACGATATCGCCGCGGTGGCTCAGTGGTAGAGCGTTCACCTCTGTTGCTTGGGGTCCCGGGTTCAAATACTGCCCCCGCGAAGTGAACTTTGTGGTGGACAAACACCATGTGCGTGGACTTTCTCGGGATTTCCCCGTTTCCTCCCACTTTCTTTATTCCACCATTTCATTCATCTCTCATCATCATCGTCTCCTTTAGCCTAACCGACATAATCGTGGGACGTAAAACTAAAAAATATCGCATTGAAAGGAAATTATGGCTGTTTATCCTATCATAAAATTAAGAGATCAGTTATTCTCTTTGATAGTGCCGTCATTAGAGATTCTTTGTATGTCTTTTGGATTTTTGCA
The DNA here is from genome assembly GCF_964235325.1 of Thermobia domestica. Classification (NCBI taxonomy): domain Eukaryota; kingdom Metazoa; phylum Arthropoda; class Insecta; order Zygentoma; family Lepismatidae; genus Thermobia; species Thermobia domestica. The sequence goes on from NC_137467.1 coordinate 51,910,295, forward strand.
AAGAGTACTAACTTTTTTGGAAAAATAGCGGGGAGGCCCACAGCTCCAAGTACAAACATTGTTGTAGAACTATGGCTGTTTTGCTAAAAAAACACTAATTCATTTTCTAAGTAGCATCATCAGCACTAATTTTTGGCTTATGTGTGGTAATTAGTGCTCATGTGGATGACACTTTTTTCATAGAGGTCACAATACACTCAACAATTCATTAACATTCAAAACACAGTTCGATATAATACATAGGATGACTTGTTCAACACTACACATTATGACCACAATGCTGATCTTGCTCATTCATCAGTGATGGAGTGGATCAACGGGTCGTGGGTAAAGATTTGCGAGTGGGTCAGTGGGTCATGGGTCAACAGGATGTGACCCACCCACCAACCCACCATGACCCGGTCTGACTCACCTATCCACTCTTCTCAGTGCATTGTAGAGAGCATCTTCTGAACATTGATGAATTTGTCTACGTTTTACTTTCAATGCCTCAATTTTTCTTCCTTTTTCTTCTGTTTCTAATTACTTACCTATTCACTTTCTATTTCTATTTATAGTTGTAATAATAGTAATCTTACTACTTGGCTTTGGAGACACAGCCTGTGCGTTTTTTCTTTTCTTTTCTTCTTCTTCTTCTTTTTTTGTGGAACTGACTACTGGAAAAAATTTTGAATCACTTGTAATAATATGAATTATTATACCGAGGTAAAAAAAAAAAAAAAAAAATGAATGTAACTATTTCTGCGAGATCATCACGACCAAATATCAAACCAATATGAAATGACTTTTGGTATATAGTTAGGTCGGAATTTCAACTAATATTATCATTATTGCTTTCATTATAATACATATCCTAAGGGGGAAGTAGGGGTTCGAATTTTGCGAAAAATTGATTTAGGATTTACGATCTAGATTTCTGGGCTCTCGGCATCTAAGGCCATTTAGCCCGTCATGTTTTCATGGATGACGTCCTTCGACAAGCACACTATCCGGGGAAATGGAAGGACGAAAGCGGCCTGGGACCTATAAGTTAGGTACCACCCCGGCATTTGCCTGTTGTGAATGAGTAAAACCGAGGAAAACATCATTCAGGGAGGCTGGCATGAAAAAGCGTTTTACACTTTCTCGACCGAGTACCCCCACCGGGAATCGAATCTGGGGCCACTCGCACCGAATGCGAAAAATTGAGTTTCTCACGAGTAGGTCACGGTGCATGGTAGCTCGTAGGTCAGAGTGGGTCACTGTGGATGGTAGGTCACTGGGTCGTGGGTCACGGTGGGTGGTGGATCAAGTTTTCATTGACCCTCAACATTTTTCATTGACCCTCAACAAAATCGAGAGAACCAAGAATCGTAAACCAATTAAATTTATTAGCAAACTGCGCTATAATCATTCACTCTAATCTTAATAATTAAGTGCAAATTTCTTAGTGTGTGTGCATCACACTAGTCCTAATAACAATCAGCAATACTAGTAGATATCGCTAGCTGGAATCAAGTTTTAAACTTTTGGAGCAATTTGTCGATTTAAAACTATTAGTGTATTCTTTACTGTAAAGAAATATTTTTTTTTTGAATTCCATAAAAAACACTAAAAGTAAGAAAAACGTAAGACAGTTTGCAACTCTGACCGTACCGTGTACAATTCTCCCTCTAGCGCAACTCACCCGTCTCTCGTCTTTCCTTTTGGTCCCTGAAAAGAACATTATCTCTTATAGTTGGACATTTAATTGCAATGCATTCTCCCCCTTCTACTTGTAAGACTGTTGGTGGAACAAAAGAAGACAAACATAGCATACAAACTCACTGCTTACATTCATCTACAATTTATGATCGTACTTTATACATGGCGGTCGCAAATTGTGGAAACGAATATTAAATGTCTCTTTCCTTCTTGGCAAAAAGCCATTTTGGACAAAAGAAAATAAAACGCGAAGAAAAGTTTGGCTCCGTGGTGCCACATGGAATATCTGCATTTAAACAGCGAATGAACGAGATATGAAAAGGCGTACGGGACAAAAAGTGAGATTGAGAGAGGGAAATAAAGAATAAAAGAGGAATAAACAACTGAAAAGTTAATGGCAATTTGTATCTAACAAGTCAGAGATATATATAGATTCTGAGTGGACACCTATAAGGTAGATGAGAGACACTTTATTGGGATGAGGCTGACATTCTCACCACAAGTGAGTTTCGCTTCACAGTATGAATTCGTGGCAGACTTAGTTTTCTTAAATGTACAATTTCCCATCTGAAGAAGGAAGGAATTTCCCATCTGACAAGGTAACGCCTTCTTTGGGGCCATGAGCATTCATTTATTGCTAGTATTATTGGGAGATGGGTATCAGGATTTATTTATTAATCTGGATAAGCAAGCACAAGAAGGTCATCTCAGTATGATATGGTATGTAATTTATATGTTGAAATGAAGTGCTGGTAACAGAACATAAGGATGTTAGTTGCGACGAAGGTATTAATATGCTCTGGGACTGCTTAGAGTGGGTTTTACGCAAATTGAATACTCAAATTGAAATTACTTTATCTATAACATCTAGTAGCAATACATGGATAAAAAATATCAAATAATACTTTCGACAAAGTAGATCGAATCGAATCCGGGGCCACTCGCACCGAATGCGAAAAATTGAGTTTCTCACGAGTAGGTCACGGTGCATGGTAGTTCGTAGGTCAGAGTGGGTCACTGTGGATGGTAGGTCACTGGGTCGTGGGTCACGGTGGGTGGTGGATCAAGTTTTCATTGACCCTCAACATTTTTCATTCATAATCTAAAATATTTTTTTAATTACATACGAAAATCGAGAGAACCAAGAATCGTAAACCAATTAAATTTATTTGCCAAATAGGGATGAGCACGAGACAGAAATTTTCTGACAAAATTTGAGTCGAGACACAGCACTTCCAATAGAAAAGTATACATTTTTTGAGTCGAGACATCACTTTTACAGCACATTTTCGAGACGAGACAGCCTCAAATCTTGTCTCCTACGCATCCCTACTTCCAAATATCTAGGACTAATGTTAACATACCAAAACCACATCCACGAAGAAATTGAATGTCGACTGAAAACAGGAAATTCGTGTTAATATGAAGTTCAAAATATGTTGTTGTCACGAATTCTATCGACGAATTTGAAACTTAAAATATATAAAACGACAATCATGCCTATTTTACTGTATGATTGCGAAACATGGTCGCTTACTGTTAGGGAAGGGATGCAGACTGGAGGATAAAATATCAAGGCGAATATTAAGACCCAAGAGGAACGGGAATGGAGAATGATGAAAACTTCATAATAAGGAACTGAATAATTTATACGGTTTACCTAACATTGTTAGGATCATCAAATCTAGGGATTCAGATGGACAGGTCATGTAGCCAGAATGGAAGAAAGTGGGAATCCTTTCAAAGTTTTAACTGAAAATCTAAACTGTAAAAGGCCACTAGGAAAATCTAAACGCAGATGATAGGACAGTATTAAGATAGATCTTGAAGAAATAAACTGAGGAAAAATGTAGGTGGTGTACTTAAAAAGGTAGAGTTTGGACTTAACGTACAGTAGACATATAACTGAAAACGCATGTTTTATAATACTTTCCGTATAAGTGTTCCATCTATACGTACTTTCCGTATGAAACAATATAGGCAGTCAGGACCTCACATACAAATGGACGTATATAACATATAGTTGAGGAATGTAACATAAGTATATGCATGTGATATACGGAAAACTGTTTGATGTCAGACATCCTGCAACGACATGATGTTACATCTAAGGGCAGTGTGTACGTAGCATAAAGATAACGTATGCTCCATATTGACTTCTGTAGGAAACAAGAGAATTCCTTATATTTGTACAATATACCGTCATCCGGAGAATGCAAAGTAGAAACTGAATCCAGCTGGATAAGAACAGACATTCAGCCTTCGGGTTCCATACGCGTACAAATGCGCACGAGACGAGTCGAGACAGGATTTTCCTGAAAAAATTCGAGTCAAGACACGGCTCTTCCAATAGAAAAATATACATTTTTCGAGTCGAGACATCACTTTTACAGCACATTTTCGAGACGAGACAGTCACAAATCTTGTATCGTGCCCATTCCTACATACACTGAGAAAAAAAATTGTAGGTGGCATACTTAAAAACGTAGGTTACATTCGTAATTCCTGTAGTTTCTGGACTTAACGTACAACCGTATATAACATCCTGCAGCAAACGTATAGCTGAAAAAGTATGTATTATACGTACTGTCTGCATAAGTGCAATGACGTCATTCGTGTGACGTCATCTGCAGTAACAAGTATATACGGAGGTGATATCTAGCTTTGTGACGTCAGGGTCGTATGTAGCATGTGGGTTAATAATGACGACATACACTGACTATCAGGACGGAGCATGATTTCAAGAAGTATGCAATATACGTTCTGTACGTATGTTTCTTGCGTTCAACCCCGAGACAGCATCTATATTGTACTTGTGCCCCATACGTACGACTAGATACAGTATACGTATTGTACGTATGTATTATACAGATTTTCCTTATGTCGCACACAGCTTGTCCAGATACAGAATACAGAATATCCGTATGCACCATACAGAGTGCATATATGTAGCTTACAGACTGTCTGCATGCAGCATATAGATTATACGTATGTCGCGTACAGGTTGGCCATATGTAATGTATAGATCGGATGTATATAGCTAATAGGTTGTCCATATGAAATATACAGATTTTACCTGTATCGAATACGTATTGCCTTCTTGTAATGTATGGATCGGACATATGCAGGATCTAGAGTGTACGTATAGTGCACCATTATTAAAGTGCTGCAACATACTGCAAAGTGCATGATACATTCTTACTGTAATGTTGTCAAATATTGTTTTACTCTGTATGAAAACAAAAATAGCTTAAAATATGGTTGATCTCCTTTGTGCCAATAATAATAAAATTAACAATACTACACTTTTCAAATCTTAGTTTGGAGCAGTGAAACTGTCCAAAGAAATGTATTTACCTGCAGGGTGTCCTATAAGTTTGGGCTTCCTGCTAATTCGTTGGAAAGCTACTGCAAAGCCAAGTGTTGAAAAGTGACACAAGCGTTAATTTTAAAATTATGGGCACAAAGGAGGTTAACCATATATTAAACTATTTTCGTTTCCATACAGAGTAAATCAATATTACTGTAAGAATTTATCATATGGTTTGCAGTTAGTTAGTTGCAGCACTTCAATAATAATGCAAAATGCACAGCCTTATACAATCCTATATTCAAACTCAAACAAGATTTACGTACAATCATTTATTAAGCTGTTATCATCCATTGCTTGTACGATATAAAGATTAGTTTACCTCATTCCTTTCCTTAATAGTATCTTCTTCTAAAGTGCAGTTGTTACCACAAGAGGCCTGAATAGAATTTTCCAGAAATAACTTCTCTGTACATTTTAATTAACAGGTAAGTTATGTCTTTTCTTTTCTTTTTTTTTTTTTTTTAAATGTCGCAATAATTAAAAGTGTAGTGTCAGCCGAAAACGTATTCGCTTACAAGATGATTCCTACTCAGTACTCGCTATTAAAAATGCAACACCAAGAAGGAGACTGGGTAGATGCGCCAAAGTTCCCAGGCCGATACCTAATAGTAAGTGCAGAATACTCTTAAACGTTCGCTGTATTCGCTGTGTGACAACGTGGTGACAGCGGAGGCGTTGTGCAGCCATCGACTAAACATATTTATTCTTCCCTGCTATAGACGTTCTGCAAATCTGGACTTTCCTGGATGCATCCTTCTTAGTGCAACATTTTAAGCAACGAGCAATTTAACAGTCTCATACATTGCTTAAAGAAAGAGCAATGATTCTCAGAATTACTCGGAAGATATATATACACAATTTAAAACGGTTATTTCAAACTTTGCAATTCAAAGCACGAAAAGAACTATAGATAAAGGAACACTGATTTTAGCCAAATAGTAATTAGTAAACTCAATCACACTCAGTACCATTAGTTGCTTGGTGTTATCCGTAAGTCAGAGATCACGGTATCTCATTTCGTGTAGATTTTTGCATTTGTTTAACGCTAAAAATGTATTTTATCGCTAATTGAACCCAGTACCATATATATACCGACAGGACGTACCTTAGTCACAAGGTGACATGAGTGAAACACTAAACTATTCGATTGACACCTGCGGTCTTGTCAACACTAGAGAAAGTTACAAAGTGATTAAGTAAATACGGAACATAGTTCATAGAAAGTATAGCGATGTATGAAGTCTCCGTTTCATACGACTTGGATAAAGGATACATTTGAAATAGCAACAAAGAAATATATAATGATTTCTCTGGATAATTTGGATTAGTCCAGAATTCGAACACACACACAACACGAACACACACAAGTCCAACTTTTTTTTTTAACTTCTTTCTTCGGATTCCCAATAAAGTTGACTACTGAAAAGCTGAGTTATAGATTCTGTATTAAAACAACACCTTCGCTAGACATGTTCAGTATACACATTGTCTTACATACAGAACAATACATTAGTTATTAATGCATGTCTGAAATAATAGTGCTTCGTATAGAATTTTACTTCATCCAATCGCAATAGCACAAAGATAAAAAATATTGCGAGGGATAATGTTCTTATTACAGAGAAAAAGAACAGAGATAATATTTTATTATAATTTATGGAAGAAAGAAATAATTTGTAGTACAGTATCTTTATTAGGGTTATATATTCGTACAAAATAATGTAAGTACAACTGGGTCTGTCTTCAGAAAGGACGTACTTTTAGCCACAACCTACACTGCTTCTTTTGACTGTCTTTCAAGCAGAATCCTGGTTTGAAGCACGAAATACCTGCAACAAAAATCAGAATATATTTAAAATGTTATATTCAGTGTGTTTAATTTGGTTGTACTTAACAATACAAAATATCTTAACCTTTTTGAGATTAAATGGAAAAAATCTGTTCGGTCAGGTATGGACTTTTGGGTTGCACGTAGAAAAAATATGAGGTGTTTATTGATGCTGAACAACAACTCAAAATGTATTACCATTCAAAAGTAAGTGGGTACCCCAATGGTGTTCGGGGTACCATGGGGTACCTAATGTCTGTATTTTTTAGATATATGGAAATGTATGTCTCTAAAATGTAAGGAACTGATATCTGTTTACCGAAAACCTCAACTCGGTAAGCCTTATGGATATCGAGATATGGGAAAATAAAGAACGACACCATAGAAATGTGGGGTTTGCGTACTAGATGGGCAGTTTCGGAAACGTAATTACGAGAGCTTACAACCACCTCAAAAGTAGTTTCAATTAAATACACTACACACACGCCCTGATGGGGGTTTTCGGGTACCATAATATTCGCAGAACTCTCATTTCTAAACATTCTAAAATATGTTTTAATAACGTTTTAAAGAACCTTAGAGGTGTGTGTTTACCGAAACCGCAAGTCGGTACGCCTAACAGTTACCGAAATATGATGAAATAAAAAGTGACACCATAGGTACGTGGAGCTTGCATATTAGACAGTACAATTTAGAAAATTAATTAAAATATGACTATCAAGATATTGTCAAATAAAGGGAGGATCCATACAGTTATGGGGTTTTCGTGTTAGGTGGTAAAATTTCCGAAACCGGCCATGGAAAGTTAATAAGCATCAGTAGCAATTTCATCTTAAAGTAATTAGGTATTTCCATGGAGTTTAAGAACATCATGGGATCTACCAAGATTACATTTTAAAAGCTTTGGAAAATATATTTTGACATTTATAAAGAGTATTAGAAATATATATTTACCTAAAACTTCCAGCTAGTACATCTAGCAGCTAGAGAGGCACCATACAATAAAAGCGTATTAGATCTTGAAATTTCAGAAAACAATTATTGATCCTAACAAAAGTTAAATAAGATGGTACTTCTATGGGTTAAGTGAGTACCGCAGACTCGTCAGTACAATTTCGATCGAAAGATTAATTCAGCTCTAAATTTTCTTTGGACAATTCCAAGCGTTCATCGGGCTCTGAAATAAAGTGAACATTTTTTGTCAATATCTAATATAGCAAACGAGATATAAGGAATTGTGTATTTTATGACGTCGTAAAAATAGAGACCCACATGGATTTGTACTTTTGAGTCTTTGCTGTAAGAAGAAGAAATTTTAGAAAACAACCGTATATACCTTAATAGACAATTAAATTGGCGGGGGCACAGTGGCTTAGTGGTAGAGTGCTTACCTCTGGTGTATTGGGTTCTTGGTTCTATCCGCGGCCAAGTCAGTTTGTAGTGGACATCGTATTCGTGGGTTTTCTCGGGGTTCTCTCTTTCCTCCCACCTTTGCATTCCATCAATTCTGCCAACAACATTCACTTGCTTTAATCAAAATCTCCCTGAGACTGAAATGCATAATCGTGGGTCGCTACACTGAAATATTTCCTTTTATTTAATTTAAAATTAAATAGGGAGTTAAGTATGATCGTATCTCTATGGGTTAAGTGAATACTCCAATAGTTTCTGCAAAATAAAGATTAGTTAAACACCCTACCACTAAGCTACTGTGTCCCCGCCCATTGAATTGTCTATTAAGGTATATACAGTAGTTTTCTGATTTTTTTCTTATAGGAAAGACCCAAAAGTACTAATATATAAAGATCTCTATTTTTACGCCATAAAATATATAATTCCTTTTATCTTGGTTACTATCTTAGATATTGACAGCGAATTTTCATTCTTTTGTACAGCTCGATGAACCCTTGGAATTGCCTGAAGAAAACCTAGGACTGAACTAATCTTTCGATCGAAATTGTACTGAGGTACTCATTTAACCCATAGAAGTACCATCTTATTTAATTTTGTTGCGACCAATAATTGTTTCCGAAATTTCAAGATCTCATACACTTTTATTTCACAGTGTTTCTCCAGATGTTAGATGTACTAGCTGGAAGTTTTGGGTAAACACATATTTCAAATACTGTTTACAAATGTCACATTATATTTTCAAAAGTTTTTAAAATTTAATATTGGTAGACTCCATGATGTTCTAACACCCCATGAATATATCTAATTACTTTAAGATGAAATTGCTACTGGTGTTTATTAACTGTCCATGAACGACTTCGGAAATTTTAGCGAAACGAAAACCCCTTAACTGTGTTGGTCCCCCTTTATTTGACATCATCTTGATGGCCGTTAGTCATATTTTAATTCATTTTCCGAATTGTAGCGTCAAGTATGCAAGACCCACATACCTATAGTATCTCTCTTTATTTTCCCATATCTCGGTATCCATAAGGCTTACCGAATTGCAGTTTTCAGTTAAAAGAAAAATCAGTTCTTTACATTTTAGAGACATGTATTTCCATATATCTAAAATGCAGAAATTAGGGACCGCATTGGAACCCCATTGGAGTACTCACTTACTTTTGCATAGCAGGGTAAAAACGCCAGTGGTTCTCACTTTAAGGTTGAAAACATACTATTTTGTCTTTTCTCTGAGCATTGTGAATCTGTCGGAGCTATACCGTAGTTGGAAAGACTCACTGATCCTTCCTATAATGACCATGTAGTCAGAATTCAAAAAGGAGTAGAAGGAAAAACAATATTTTAAAATCCTTGCACCAGTAGTCCTCACCTTAAAATCAAAATGTTCCAGTAATAGTCAGGATTTTCTATCAGTGTTCGTCACTCAAATAACTTGACATAATTTATTCAAAAACGCACTGTGTATCAGTTTAGGGTTAAGAATACAATATAAAGTAGTAAGCTTAATAACTTTTCATCACTTTTAGCACTCAAGAAAGAAAAGAAAAAAACGTTTTTACATACTTTTTAAAGCAATTTCAGAAAGAAAAATGTTAACTGAATTCTAAAGTTAACTGTATATCACTTTCACGTTAAGAGTACAATATTAAATACTATGTTTAATAACTATACGTCACTTTAAACACTCAAAAATGAAAATAAACGTTTGTACATACATTTTGAAAACAATCTAAGAAACAAAATAAGTTAACTGAATTCAAAATTTAATTATACATCACCTTAAGCTTAAGAATACACTATAAAATACTGAGATTAATAACAATGCATTACTGAAGAATGAAAACAAAAATGTTTTAGCTACCGATATTGTATTTAGATGTTATTTCTCATTAACATTTTTTTTTTTTTGAGAACTCGTGATCAAGTCTAGGGATGCGCAAGAGAAAAGATTTGAGATTGTCTCCTCTCGAAAAGGTGCCGCGAAAGTTATGTATCGTCTCGAAAACTGGATCCGTTTCTATTGGAAGAGCTCTGTCTCGTCTCGAATTTCGTAACAAAAATTATGTCTCGTCTTGTCTCGTGTGCATCCCTAATCAGGTCCATAGCCAAAAACTTCATTTCCGAAGGGTTCGATAGGGTTTTGCGATATCCGAATTTAAATATAGATAATCGATATCGACAAACTATCGAAACTTGTTCGAAATATTGAAAAATACAGCAATATCGAAATATAAACAATATCAAAAATCGAAAATATAGAAATACGAAAGAGAGAAAAGAATATGGATATATCGATCAAAAATTTCGATATCGATGTTTTGATATTTGAAAATATCAACCGTTCGATTTAAATATCACACAGCCCTAGGCTCCAACTGTTGTCACCTTTAAAATTAATGTGAAAATTACTGACTAATATTCTGTAAGTACCATAAGACGGGATTATTTTGCACTTCAGGATTAACTTTGCACAAAATACGGCAAAAGTTTCACAGTCCTCTGTCGGTAAAATGATGGACTGTAAAGAGAAAGTTTCAACTGTCACCGTAAGATAGAACATTGACTATTTGGTTGGCGGTTAACATCAGTTCTAATTACCTGAAGGGTTTGTTGTTGTAGAGGTATGGAAAGCAGTCACTGTAAAGGCCGACAAAATTTGAAAGATATCACCTACAAGAATTTTCGTCAAAGTCAAGTCAGTTTCGTAGAATACTCTGTGTATAATGGGACTTTGAGACAATAGTTGAAATTGAAGTGTGAAACGTTTTAAAGTCATAGAAAAATAAAACTGGGAGAAGGTTGTTTCAGCCTCTAATCGGGGCTACTTTGCACCGATCAAACGTAACCCCTCAGATAGGAAATTATTACTACGGGTACTTCCTGCCATCTAACTTTAGGAAAATTTCCTATTCAGGTAAATGTCGGGATGGATTTCTTGTTGGAAAATAAATTACGAAAAGCGGCGGATTCAGAAAAATAGTTTGAGAGTGACTTCACACAGAAAGACTTCCTTTATTTAGAAACGACTAGACTTTTTGAAGGACTTGAAGCGTAGACGCATAGGAATGACTAACATCAGAATTTTGTAAAAAAGAAATCCTGTAATTTGGGTGAGCTTCAGCCTGAAAGCCTCAAATCCCGTAAATCTTCCACTGATTACGGTTGGGATGATATTCTTGGATATAAAGAGCAACCAAGGCAAATCAGATCTCGAAGATTTTTGCTGTTCTTGAGTTGCCATTTTTGTGGGACATACTAAACTATCAGAACGTGGTTCCTATGTCGGTACCAGAAAATACATAATTTTCTTTACAAATATCAATAATTCGTACTAAGTACTGACACCGGTACCGTAAGTCCAACCTCAATATTTGTAGACTGCATGCAGTTTTGTGTAGGAAGTGAAATGTATCAATAGAAGAGAGAAAACACTGCACAGAAACATTATGTTCGTATGCTGAAAATACTTTTTTGTATGTGTTGCAAAGTATCTTCAGCTATCAGGTTACTTTGCAACAAAGTTTATATGAAATGAAATGAAATGAAATTTTTGAGTTTTACGTTCCACGATTATGCCGGATATGCTCAAGGAGACGATGATGATGAGAATGAATGGAATAGTAGAATGAAAATGTGTGAGAAAACGGGAAAACCCCGAGAAAAATCACACACAGTGTTTCTCCAACACAAAGCCCATTTAGCACGTGCTGGGATCGATCCAGGAACTTCACGCAGGAGAGGTCAACGCTCCACAACTGAGCTACCACGTCCCCCAAAAAACAACCTCAGAATATATTTCATATAGAGTAGAAATAACAATATGTTGTAAACAAAAAAAAAAAAAAAAAATGGCCGGTCTGAAAGGCATGTAAGCTAAAAAATTACAATTGCTACTCGATTTGTTTACTAGCATTGTTTAATTATCTACGGTACTGAACATCGCAACACCAACATCATTATGTTATGTCACATCCTTTCAAAACTATGAAAACTGCAAAGTACCTGCTTTGCTTCGTGATGTCCGAAGAGTAAGACGACTGAAGGCGAAAGCAGGCAAGTGGCATACAAATTTATGATGTTGAAGGCATTATTTTTCACAGCTATGGAGAAAAGAGATAGAAACAATAATAACGAAATCTTTGTTTTACGTCCTACGAATATGTTATGTAGGCTGACGGTCACAAATGAGTAATGAAAATTTATGATCTTGGAATACGATTTGGTGGAATAATGAGGGAGAAAAATAATCATTGATTAAATATTAAATTGAAAAGAAATAAGAGCCTGACGCTCAAATACTTATCTATCCGGCACCCATCTTGATCCCTCTAAAATATCATGAAATGCTTGATTGATTCTAAACCCAATAATAGTAATAATAAACACAGAATATATAATTTACGCACCTTGAAATGTAGAAATTAATGGTTGTAATTCCCAGCTTTCCAATAGACCTTTGATTTCTCCAAATGAAGATTCGGATATCTTGTTTCTTCTCAAGCAATAATGGGTTACAATAATCAGTTGCAGTCCAAAGCCAAGTCACTAAGTTAAGTATGAATATAAAAGAATTCATTAGTTAGATGCATACAAAATCCTACGCATGTAAATTCGAATCTACTTATTAAATTGTAAATTTAAACAAACTAAATTATACTACAGATATAGTGACATCAAACATATATTAAATAAGATATACAGGGTGTCTCAAAAGTCCCCTGACATAGGGTAACTCTGTTATTATCCGAGTTATAACAAAATGTCGGAGGGGAAAGCATCTCCAAATATGATGTGTCCAATCTAAAGTGAAGGAATTTTTAAAATCGGATGACCCCTTTGCGCTGTACACTCTTTATGCGCCCAATGTGAAATGAAAATGCAACGTTGCCATTTACCTGGACCCACAACATAAGTGAGTGAAGTTACTGTCTTTTACGCGAACATGTTGATGGCCAGTCTCCGTTTCAAACAGTAACTTCATTCACTTATGTTGTGGGTTCAGGTAAATGGCAACGTTGCATTTTCATTTAAAATTGGGTGCATGAAGAGTATACAGCACAAACATCTCGTCCGATTTTTTTAAAGTGTTCACTTTAGATTGAAAACGTCATATTTCGAGATTTTTTTTCCTCTTACATTTTGTTGTAACTCTGATAACAGAGTTACCCTATGTTAGGGAACTTTTGAGACATCCTGTATACATCATAAGAAGTTCCTTTCTAAATTCTACACGGATGTGGTTAAATTGAATGTGAGGTGGGTGATACACATTAGGCCTTTTGGGAGTACGTCACACGGACGACCGTAATTTTGTGTTCAAAATTTTTATGAACTGGTGGGATATGTGATACATATGGCCACGGGCTAGAATTTTCTCAGTATGTCAAATATGCAATCAGATTTCATGCAGCTTAATTTGGTGGAAAGCTATTGCCAAATGAACGTTACATTTACCTCTTTCTTGCAGATGTTGAACCATGCCGTTAGCACGTGAGGAATGGATCGAAATAATCAAACTGTGGGGCGGGAGGAGTATATGTGCAGTGGTTGCCGATTGCAGAGTCATCCACAATGTGACTCTGTGTCACATGTTTCAGTGTCACAGTAATTAACTAAATTTGAGAAGACGGGCACATTCGTGAACATACATCGTAGCGGTTCAAACTCGCGGGACCTTGTTCCTTCCCCATTTTGAACCGGTACATGAAAATGCCATTTACTCCATGTTTGCCTGCGCCGATTTTGAAAATTCCTTCACTAATCGATTTCTCCCGTTGAGTACTACAAGAAGCAGTTAAAATCTCGCGGGCCCTTTATTCTTCCCCATTTTGAACCGGTACATGAAAGTGCGATTTTTTTTCATGCTTGCCTGCGCCGATTTTGAAAATTCCTTCACTAGTCGATTTCTCTCGACGAGTACTACAAGAATCAGTTAAAATCTCGCGGTCCTTTTTTCTTCCCATTTTGAACCGGTACCTGAAAATGCGATTTTCTTCATGTTTGCCTGTGCCGATTTTGAAAATTCTTTCAGTAATCTATTTCTGTCGTCGAGTACTACAAGAATCAGTTAAAATCTCGCAGGCCCTTTTTTCTTCCCCATTTTGAACCGGTACATGAAAGTGGGATTTTTTTTCATGCTTGCCTGTGCCGATTTTGAACATTCCTTCACTAATCGATTTCTCTCGTCGAGTACTACAAGAATCAGTTAAAATCTCGCGGTCCTTTTTTCTTCTCATTTTGAACCGGTACCTGAAAATGCGATTTTCTTCATGTTTGCCTGTGCCGATTTTGAAAATGCTTTCAGTAATCTATTTCTGTCGTCGAGTACTACAACAATCAGTTAAAATCTCGCGGGCCCTTTTTTCTTCCCCAAGCCAATATTTTTTTGTATATTTTGAATGTATTCAAGTATGGAACAAAATTATTATATAATTCCCTTAGTAGGCTTCTCAACTTAATATTTTTCAACTTAAATTTTATTTATTTTAATTATTTATTTTCTTGTGACTCAATATTTAATTGCAATCGTTCATTGGGGAGAAGGGTGGCAATTCTCAAATATATAAATATAGTATTCTTAAAATTTATGTGTTCTCGTACTATTAGTTTCTTCCACTAGACCTGGAAATTGCAAAATTAATACCTGGAAAACCTGCAAAATTCAGGGAAATTGAGTTCCATATTTATGTATGAACACTGCTATTTACAATTTTTTTTGTTTTTTCGAATAGGGAGAACTGTACGAAAGGGTGGTTTGAGAATAGTATAACAGTAGGTTTCTGGGAGTGTTGTTCGAAATGAAATCTTTAAGTTTTACGTCCCACTATTATGCTGGCTAGGCTCAAGATGACGGGGTGTTGTTCGGTGGGGGTCAATGTTGCCAATTTTGGGTAAAGTCGCTAAATAAGGGGAATTCGACCTCAACGATAGCGTAGGGTGACCATAAATTTTTCAGTTAAAAACGGGACAGGTTCTTGCAACACTAGACTTTTAGATCTACCTTTGTTCTTATCAGTGCCTTGATATCAGAGTTCCCCCTCTCTCTCTTCGTTACAGAGCGGGTACTTATGAAAAAGGAAAGACACGTTGAAGTTTGTTTAACACACAACCAACTGCTAAAACCTCTGCTGCCTTTCGAGCAGTACTGCGAACTATAGAGTATGTTTAATATAGGGATTTTCAGTTCAATTTTTGCCGCTTTGTTATTATTTAATACTTTTAAAAGGAGTAAAGGTACTGGGTTTGTTATTTACTTCTTTCATTTACATAAAACGGGACGAATACTACTTTTTTCCATCTACTGACGGGACGGCCGCGACACGCCCCTAAAACGGGACTGTCCCGGTCAAAACGGGACGTATGGTCGTCCTACGATAACGACAAAAAAAAAATCCGATTGGAGACTTTTTTGGGTGATTTTTAAATGACGATTTACCTACTTACACATTTAGCGACTTTTTGCTGCAAACAAAATGTTCATCTGTAGAGAAGCATTATTAGTTCAAAAAAGTTTTTACGTTATTTTTTTCTGTTTGTTTGTTTTAATCAGCGCAAGTGATGAAGAGTTTGGAAATACAGCGTACTCACTACTCCACAATCCTGCATTGTTATGTTACCCTTGCCCTCTAACGAAGAATAACTACAAACTTGATGTCCTTTAGTTCGCAGAGTTTCCGTTGAGAGACACACGTAATACATCATTACCGATAGCAACAAGATTAGCTATAGATGCGTGAAAAAAGGCGAAGAAGGTGTTTGTTATATTTGTCATCTGGGGTCTTTTAATTATTCTGCACTTTTTCTTTTACAAAAAATTGCTTAACGTAAGTACTGTAGTGTTAATTATTTCGGAACTATTTTGACCACAACATGAACAAAAGTACCCGAAACAACCTGAAATGATCCCTGAACTAAAGGATTGGTTGCGCCCTGTTTACAAAGATGTGAATAGAACCAGCGGCGCAAATCTGTCTTCAACATTGGGGGGGGGGGAGGGGAGGGTAAGACCGTTACCATACTTTTTTTGGCGATGTCCAAAATACTTATGAAGTTGAAAAACAATGTTGTGGAGGATCAGAGTTGTCTTTAGCGTTAGGAGGCTGCAGATTTGAGGCTTATTCTGGGGGACATCTCACGTTCCTTTGTAGCAATCGGACAAAAATCATCAAATTTCTCCCAAAAAACACATTTCAAATCGGATTATTTGGGAGAAGTCCCCCTCAGTTCCAAGATTGGAGGGGACATGTATCCGTCATCCCCCCCCCCCGGGATTTGCACCAGTGAGTAGAACATATTGTTTAGTTTACATCTACAACTTTTACAATGCTTATAGACAATGAATTTCTCGATTATTTCTTATAGCGACTTTTCACCCAAAATTGGAGTCGTCACCTCTCGTTTCGCAAACTTATTGCCAACATTTTAGAAACTGGCTGCGGGGAGAGCTACAATGGATGATTCAAGTTATTTCGTCGCTTCCGCTGTGAACCTGAGTACAAGATTCCAAAAGTCACATTTTTTTGGTTAAAAACAATATGTCTGCTGGGTGAAAGCATAGACTGGAATGTGTTGCCTTTCCTACCTTATCTTTAATCCCATAGTAGCTCCTTTCCCAAAGTTAAAAAAATGCAATTCTTCCTTTCTTAATAGTACTTATGACCCAAAGTATTACGTAAGCATTGTATGTTACTTATGTAGCTCACAGAGCCGCAGCTATGGGCGAGCAAGCAAAGCACGTGTCCCGGGCGCGTGGTTGGAGGGGCGCCTAAAAGAGAGGTTATATATTAGTACTTTTCCTGGCCGTATTTAATACTTTTCATCAGAGTGCGAAATCATGAAATCAAAGTGAGAGGAAAAAATGAAATGAAATCTTTGAGTTTTACGTCCCACGGTTATGCCGGTTAGGCTAAAGGAGACGGTGATTATGAGAAATGAATGAAATGGTGGAATGAAGTAAGTGGGAGGAAATGGGAGAACCCCGAGAAAACCCACGCACACGGTGTTTGTCCACCACAAGGTTCACTTGGCGGGGCTAGGATCGAATCCGTGACCCCAAGCACCAGAGGTGAACGCTCTACCACTGAGCCACCGCGGCCCTAAAAGTGAGAGGAGACTGGAGAAGTGAAGAGAGAGAGAGAGAGACAGAGAGAGAGAGAGAGAGAGAGAGAGAGAGAGAGAGAAGAAAACGCTCGCACTTTTACACTTCAAAGTAAATTAAGTCATTTATTTTTTCTGTCCCCCTTCTCCCCCTCCCCTAAGTTCTACTGTCAAAGTAAATAGCTAAAAACACTCCCAGGCCAGAACCGCATCTACGTTGGAAATTTGATCGAGATCGGTCGGTCGGTGCAAGAGATTAAGAAAAAATGAAATGAAACCTTTGAGTTTTACGTCCCACAGTTATGCCGGTTAGGCTAAGGGAGACGCTGATGATGAGCAATGAATTAAATGGTGGAATGAAGTAAGTGGGAGGAAATGGGAGAACCCCGAGAAAACCCACGCACACGGTGTTTGTCCACCACAAGGTTCACTTAGCGGGGCTAGGATCGAATCCGGGACCCCAAGCACCAGAGGTGAACGCTCTACCACTGAGCCACCGCGGCCCCCGGCCGGGAATCGAACCCGGGTGTCCCACGCCAAAGGCGTGTTCACTAACCACTTAGCCACGAGGGAGCTCATCTGTGAGGCAGTGTAAACCCCCCAAAAAAGAAAGAAAATAAACGCACACTGGATGTTTGCGCAACTGAGGATCAAAACATTCTCAATGGAGTATGAGAAATAGTAAACGTCAATCAATGTGTGCTTTTGCTTATTCATTACTTCGTTAATACTTAATTCCTTCTAGAAATAGTGAAACAATACTATGAAGAAACACTAATTAAACTAATAACAATTACGTTGTATTTCTTACCATACCGTTTTTACCACCCATAGAATTTCAACCTAGGACTATACTGCATTAGTCACGCCGTAACGAAAGCTGAAATTCAAAGACCTGGCACTCGTAATTGTTGAAGCTGTGTTGTAGCTACCTGTATATCACGCGGCCTGCGTTGGTACTCCTCAACATAAATACGTCACAGCCCAAAGCCAGGAAACATCACAAACAGAAGACAGGGGCACAAGCAGTGCCTGACACTTCACGAACTCAAACCCACCAAGACTCAACTCAACATGACCTTCAATTACGTTCTAGAAACCAAACCAATGCTAAGGCACAAACTCACCAACTTCCTATATGAAAACACAAGAAATAAAATCTAACGTTTTGGTTCCAAAGTGATGACATAACAATAATACTAAAAAGGTTTTAATTTTCAGTAACCCAAACATTAATTAACTAGGGAACATAACAAAGCAAAAATAAATAAATAAAAATAAATTAAATTAAAAAATAAAAACCTGACAAGTAAGCTCTCCCTGACTACTTTTTTTTTTAAATTTCAGTGAGGCTGTAAAATATGTCAATATCTTCGTAATATATATATATATATATATATATATATATATATATATATATATATATATATATATATATATTTCATTGTAAACAAGTTCTTTAAACAAAAGAAAGCTCTGAGAGCGCTTACCTCTGACGCGGTAGGTCCCTGGTTCGATTCCTGCTCCCGACAAATAGGCTTTTGGTGAACACTGTAGGTGTGGTTATTCTTAAGACTTTCCAGTTTCCTTACATTTTCTTGATTCCACCATTATCATGTATATCATCGTCACCTTCTCTCTTACATTGATGTACAATCATGGGGCGTTAAACTAAAAGAAAAAAAAATCTTGCAAATATCCTAGTAAAAATGAGTTTTCTAAACTACACTAGTGGCCCCGCGTAGCGTAGTCGCTAACGCTCTCGCCTTCGGTGCGAACGGTCCCGGGTTCGATCCCGGTGGGGGAACTCGGTCGAAAAAGTATCAAAAGATTTTAAGTCCAGCCATCCTGAATGAGGTTTCCTTGGCTTTTCCTCATTCACAGCAGGCAAATGCCGGAGTGGTACCTAACATATAGGTCCCAGGCCGTTTTCTTCCTTCCCAAATCCAAAAATGAAAATGAAATCTTTGAGTTTTACGTCCCACGGTTATGCCGGTTAGGCTAAAGGAGACGGTGATGATGAGTAATGTATGAAATGGTGGAATGAAGGAAGTGGGAGGAAACGGGAGAACCCCGAGAAATCCCACGCACACGGTGCTTGTCCACCACAAAGTTCACTTGGCGGGAGCTGGGATCGAACCCGGGACCCCAAGCACCAGAGGTGAACGCTCTACCACTGAGCCACCGCAGCCCCATTTTTCCCCAATCCATTCTTCCCTTCCTTTCCCCGGATAGTGTGCTCGCCGAGGGAAGTCATCCCTCATGTGTGACGGGCTAACAAGGCCATTGATGCCGAAAGCCCAGAAATCTAAATCCTAAATCTTCACTACACAAGGGAATTTTCGCGCTGAAAACGGTTTATTAGCAATTATGTTAAGCAGCCCTGTAGTAAATCTGCACCAAGTAATAAATCGTCACATATAAAACGGAATGAATAAACACATAACATTCATTTTGCTACCTTGAAATGTAAAATGTTTCAAAACATTAATATTCAAAGATTTCTCAAAATTCAGATTCACCCATTCCATTGTCCTCAATCATTAACGAGTTTTACAATAGTAAGAATTGTATTCGTAAACTACATTACTTACTTAGTACTATATTAAAGCAAGTTACACTAAAAGAATATGTAATTAATGGAATATTTAACTAAAGTAATAGTTAACTAGTGTACTTACCCAAGCATTTTTTCCTTCCTCTCTTCTTTTCCGTTTGTAAACAACCTCGTTTCGCAAGCAAAAGACGGTAGTTCAATGACGTCAGCCATGGCGAAAGAAAGAGGTGTCTATAGGCGGCCTGGATCTCATACACAGATGGACGTATATAACATATAGCTGAAGTATTTAACATACGTATATGTATGTAAAATACAGAAGATTGTTAGAAGTCAGACATCCTGCAGCGACATGATGTAATATCTAAGCGGGTAAAAGGCAGTACCTGTGTAGCATATGGATAAAGTACGCTCCGTACAGATTTCCTTAGTAAACATAACGAATCCTTGTATTTGTACAATATACCGCTGTCCGGATAATGGATTTTTCTCAGTGTACGCCATAGAGTTACTTAGTTTTATAGAGGGATAAAATTAAAGACAAAAGCTCGGACACTCAATCCATATGAAGAAGCTATTACTCACTATCTCTTACTGTTCATTTCCTCTATAGAGATTAGTATTAAAACCGGAAGAAGTTGTTGATATCTATTATCTCATTGCAATAGGAGAATAAAGTCAGAGATTAAATATATTCTTGCTGTACTAAATCCATTAAAAAAACAAATGAGTTTCATTTCACAGATTGAAACTATTGTAGACTTCCAAACTATGAGAAATCAAATTCAAACCTCAAATAGTACATCCTCTACAATTACTGGTTGCTGTAGATTAATAAGACTGAAAAGTAGAACCTGTTCCTCGGACGCCGAATCCATATTATAAAGTCATTACACGGTTTGCCTTATTGTTTTTTTTTCTATAGAAATACAGATTTGAACCAGATATCACTAACTCAAACCACTTCCGGTTTGAATAGATGGAAGGGAGGAGATAGGCTGCACTTGTGGGGAGCTAAAGCAATTGTAAAAGAAATCGATATATCTTATCGTTTTGTTCTAGGAAAAATCAGTATTGAAACCGGAATTAGTAGTAAACTACAACCACTTCCGGTTTGAATAGATGGAAGGAAGAAGATAGAATATACAAGTGGGAAGCTGAACCAAGTGCAAAAATACATATTGATATATCTTATCGTTTTGATCTACGGAAATCAGTATTGAAATCGGAATTAGTAGTAAATTACAACCACTTCCGGTTTGAATAGATGGAAAGAATGTGATAGAATATATCTATGGGAAGCTAAACCAAATGTAAAAGAAATGCATAATGATGTATCTTATCGGTTTGTTCTACGGAAATCAGTATTGAAACCGGAATTAGTAGTAAATTACAACCACTTCCGGTTTGAATAGATGGAAAGAATGTGATAGAATATATCTATGGGAAGCTAAACCAAATGTAAAAGAAATGCATAATGATGTATCTTATCGGTTTGTTCTACGGAAATCAGTATTGAAACCGGAATTAGTAGTAAATTACAACCACTTCCGGTTTGAATAGATGGAAAGAATGTGATAGAATATATCTATGGGAAGCTAAACCAAATGTAAAAGAAATGCATAATGATGTATCTTATCGGTTTGTTCTACGGAAATCAGTATTGAAACCGGAATTAGTAGTAAATTACAACCACTTCCGGTTTGAATAGATGGAAAGAATGTGATAGAATATATCTAAGGGAAGCTAAACCAAATTTAAAAGAAATGCATAATGATGTATCTTATCGGTTTGTTCTACGGAAATCAGTATTGAAACCGGAATTAGTAGTAAATTACAACCACTTCCGGTTTGAATAGATGGAAAGAATGTGATAGAATATATCTATGGGAAGCTAAACCAAATGTAAAAGAAATGCATAATGATGTATCTTATCGGTTTGTTCTACGGAAATCAGTATTGAAACCGGAATTAGTAGTAAATTACAACCACTTCCGGTTTGAATAGATGGAAAGAATGTGATAGAATATATCTATGGGAAGCTAAACCAAATGTAAAAGAAATGCATAATGATGTATCTTATCGGTTTGTTCTACGGAAATCAGTATTGAAACCGGAATTAGTAGTAAATTACAACCACTTCCGGTTTGAATAGATGGAAAGAATGTGATAGAATATATCTATGGGAAGCTAAACCAAATGTAAAAGAAATGCATAATGATGTATCTTATCGGTTTGTTCTACGGAAATCAGTATTGAAACCGGAATTAGTAGTAAATTACAACCACTTCCGGTTTGAATAGATGGAAAGAATGTGATAGAATATATCTATGGGAAGCTAAACCAAATGTAAAAGAAATGCATAATGATGTATCTTATCGGTTTGTTCTACGGAAATCAGTATTGAAACCGGAATTAGTAGTAAATTACAACCACTTCCGGTTTGAATAGATGGAAAGAATGTGATAGAATATATCTATGGGAAGCTAAACCAAATGTAAAAGAAATGCATAATGATGTATCTTATCGGTTTGTTCTACGGAAATCAGTATTGAAACCGGAATTAGTAGTAAATTACAACCACTTCCGGTTTGAATAGATGGAAAGAATGTGATAGAATATATCTATGGGAAGCTAAACCAAATGTAAAAGAAATGCATAATGATGTATCTTATCGGTTTGTTCTACGGAAATCAGTATTGAAACCGGAATTAGTAGTAAATTACAACCACTTCCGGTTTGAATAGATGGAAAGAATGTGATAGAATATATCTATGGGAAGCTAAACCAAATGTAAAAGAAATGCATAATGATGTATCTTATCGGTTTGTTCTACGGAAATCAGTATTGAAACCGGAATTAGTAGTAAATTACAACCACTTCCGGTTTGAATAGATGGAAAGAATGTGATAGAATATATCTATGGGAAGCTAAACCAAATGTAAAAGAAATGCATAATGATGTATCTTATCGGTTTGTTCTACGGAAATCAGTATTGAAACCGGAATTAGTAGTAAATTACAACCACTTCCGGTTTGAATAGATGGAAAGAATGTGATAGAATATATCTATGGGAAGCTAAACCAAATGTAAAAGAAATGCATAATGATGTATCTTATCGGTTTGTTCTACGGAAATCAGTATTGAAACCGCAATTAGTAGTAAATTGCAACCAACTAGCTGTAAGTACAAATCGTTTTTGGGTTTTAATTCGGAACCACGATTTTAAAAAAAGAAGAAGAAGAAGAAGAAAATATGCCCTTATTCCACTTCCCGGTATTTATCCTATGTTGTTATATAAGCCCGCATAACCACAACAGAATGTGAGTTTGCACACAAGCAACGCATTCTTAGAAACGGCGAGAAACGTGCTTAAATTTTCGCACGCAATTTTCAAGCCCACCCCCCCACACATACACAAACCGAAAATTAAAGAAAGGGCTTCGTATGAGATTAGATCACGTGAAAATCTATCTGAATAATAAGTATGGTAGCTCTATGTTACTCTTCTACACGGAAAGCTGATGACAGACAGACGGACACATAGGTCCTACGTATACTATTTTATAATAGCAATAATAATAGTAAACAAAATTCTTCCAAAAAAATATGTACATCCATATCTAAAAAGATTAATTGAATTGCACTCATTTTTCTTCAGAAAAATTATTTTTGAGTTTGAATAAAATGATACAAGTACTTTTTAGTGCATGCATCATTTGTGAAATTATTTTCTCTTAGAACAACTTCCTCAAGTTTGAACAGCAAATATACTTAAAATGTCAGTACAGGTTTCCAACGTCATTTACTCTTTGAATAGTTCTTGTAAATTTGAGCAAAATATATGTATTTTCTCAGAGAAATTAGCTAGTTAGTTTCTGCTTGCCATCTGTGAAACAAAGCGTAAAGTTAATTGATACAAAATCCAAATTTTTCTCACATGTGAGTAGAGAGTATTCAAGAGTGCCGATTTCTTTGTAAATTTGAGGAGCCCATTCAGAAGCAGAAGGCATATATGAGGATTTTAACACAAATTGCATTCGAATTATGCAAATATTGTATATTCTTAAATACAATGAGGGGGCCCCACATGAGCTTTGGGGGGCTCGGGCCCCCTTGGCCACCCACCATTGGCGCCCTTGTTGGTGTTCTTATTTAAAAATTAAAAAGAAACACGAAAGTATTTTTATAGCCAACAATAATATTAAATTGTATCAAAACTCAGAAAAGTTAACTCTAACTCTATCATGGACTCCTGCAATGCAGTGTCGTAGCTACTTCCTTCATTCGGGAGGGGGGGGGGAGGGATGTATTCACTTATGATATATTTATTTGGGAATATGGCTCTGGGCTTTCTGTAGCTCTTGTCATTTGAGCCCACCGCGTACGAAGGACGACGTCCATGTTCAATGTACTACCCTGCAAAGCGCATAAGGAAGAAAGGAATGGGGAAGGAAGGACACAGCCTAAGACCAGAATATTAGGTACCATTCCGACATTTGCCTGGTGTGAATGAGAAAAACCCAGAAAAAACTTCACTCAGAATGACTAGCCTGAAGAGGCTTTTACTGTTTTCCGATCGAGTATCTTCACCGCCGAGACCGCTCGCACAAAAGACGCTAGCGTTAGTTTCTACTCTACGCATAGTCATTCAGTAGTGGTAGAAATTAACTAGTTCTGATTACAACAGTAGAGAAAAAGTAGTAAAAGGTATTAGAGAGAAACTGTTTTACGGAATTCAGCGCCCCAAGAACAGAACAGAAGTGAAATGAAACATTTAAGTTTCATGTTTGTTTAATTATACCGGCTAGGCTAAAGGAAGGCTAAAGGAGACGGTGATGATGAGAAATGAATGAAACAGTGGAATGAAGAAAGTGGGAGGAAACGGGAAAACCCCGAGAAAAGCAACGCCATTTTGTTTATCCATCAAAAAAGCTCACTTAGCGCGAGCTAGGATCGAACCAAAAATCCATGCACCAGAGGTGAATACTCTACCACTGAGCCACCGCGGCCGCCCCAAGAACAGATTCTATCTTATCCCTTAAGCCTATACTCAAACCGAAAATAGTAGAAACTCATGGCAGTTCAGCGTTGATTACCATGCAACAGAAACTGAAAGAGAGAGTGACAAAACGTTTAACGTTCAACGTGTCAAGTAAAGATGCAATCTTCACGCGCATCTTTCTATAAAATCGGAAATGCTTGAAATTTACTGCAACTTCCAATTTAATATTGAGTTTGCATATTTTGGAAATCTAGTGTAGATTTGCAGTGTGAAACGGTACTCATTTATTTATGGTTTCGAATCTAATTGTTTATTTGGGTAGTGCTAGGTTCAGGTTACTCCCTCCTACATTACCTATAATTTCGGTGCCAATTTCTCAATTGTAATAACAGTACTTTTAAGAAATATAATCCATCGATCAGCAGTAATATTTTGTATGCCTTTCCCTAAAATGCAAATCAAACGGCTAAAGGTGATGGTAATGTGGAAAGAAACCCAGAGAAAATTCACTAACACAATGTTGTCCAGCAGAAACGCACATGCTCCGCTATGGAACCAAGGATCCTTCGCCTCATAGGTCATCGCTGAACCACTGAGGTAACCTGTCCCCATTATATTCGTTCTATTTCAATCAGATGACTGGGTGTAACAAGCGTGAACCTAATCTCACCCAAAATCATTGATGCCGATTCTCGGGAGAGGGCGAACGCACTCGGATCCCTAGAAGTTTGCTTGAGTCCTCAAGAATCAAGATATATTGCTTAAATCTTTGCTTGGATATGAAATGAAATGAAATCTCTAAGTATTATGTGTCACGATTATGCCGGTTAGGTTAAAGGAGACAGTGACGAGCGACGAGAAATGAATGAAATGGTGGAATGAAAAAAGTGGAAGGAAACACGAGAACCCACAGAAAGGACACGGTGTTTGTCCACTACAAAGCGCACAAGGCACCAGCTGGAATCGAACCAAGGACCCCATGCACCAGAGTGAACGCTCTATCACTGTACCACCTCGGCCCATCTTGCTTGGATATGACAATGAAAAACAATACCAAAACGGGTTATCCCCAAATTTATACAGAAATTGGCGCCCTACATAGAATTTTTCGTTATTTTTGACGTTTTAGCAACAGTCCTTTTCTTTTAATGTTTTGTAGGTCGTTAGCACAAATAGCACACTTATTTTTAGTACATATTTTAAAATTAGTGCCGATCTGGGTAAGGCTTGAGAAAACCTAGTCGCAACCAGAATCTCTTTTATTTTTTGACGCTTAAACATTATATATATATATATATATATATATATATATATATATATATATATATATATATATATATATATATATATATATTTAAAAACATCGTTGGTTGTGAGCACTAATTGGGACTTCTATTGCAATTATGTGTTTTAAAATTAGTGTTGATATGGGTGGGGCCAGATTCATGGATATATTTCATATCTCCAGTTTTATCAAGCATGGTGTGTAATTCAACAGAAAAAGAAGAAAGTAAGTTGTTCTTTTCCACATGATTAGGAAGAAGACATAGACGTTTGTTTACATGAGATAATGTGTGATGAAGTGAATGATGTTATATCTTCCGCTTCAATAAAACTTACGCAGCAGAAATGGACCACAGCGTATGGGAAAATATTTACTTAATAAGACACCAGGTATTACGTGTACAGTGCACTAGATTAGGGTTTCTCAACGTCGCGAAGATAACCGAAAGAGATAAATATCATTGGAATCTAATACCGAAAAGTATTTTTAAATATTATTTTGAATTTTGTTTTGATAGGCATACTTTTATTTTTATACATAATGTTAACAACAACAAAAATAGATCTAGTAAACATTTTCAAAATCAATTTAAGGGACAAAAGTAGGATATGAAACTAAATAGAACCGCAAATTGAAATACCACAAAAATACAAATGCAATAAAACTTGCATTTTGAAATACAATTAAAATTGAAAGCTAATGAGATACCTGATCATGGTGTGATTTCAGTAGTGCGGCAATGTCCGGTTCAATCTTCGTGACACACATTTTCAAGTCATTTAAAATAAACAGTCAATAAGTTTTCTAAGAACTGCTCAAGACTTTTTTTTTTAAGAAAAAAAAACAAAATTAGAAATCAGTTTATTTTTTTAAAATATCATGTGACCCAAAATTAAGCGAGTTATGAAGTTTTAAATTTTTGAAACGACCTCCATTTTGAAACAGAATGACGAATTGGATTCGATATTTGTAATATGAATGAACTGACAAAATTTGGTGTTATTCCATTCGCTTTTATGGAAATTAGTGTATCCTTTATATACAAGGAATGGATTATACTATTATAGTAATAGATGGATATTGTGAGATCTCCGCAATAGGTATATTAAAGGTCCCACACAAGCTTATTACAAACCAGATATTATAAGAGGGGTCGCTAGCAGGCCCGTATCCAGGGGGGTCTAGGGGGGCCGCTCCCCCCTAAATTTTTGCGGGCCCCCTCTAAAATTTTCACGGTAGGCTTGCAAATGAACTATAATATAGTGATGAACTGGATCGCCCCCCCTAACTTCAGCCGGCCCCCCTACATTTTTGGGCTGGCTACCGGCCTGGTCGCTAGCAAGATAATATGATAAAATGGGGATCGTGATAGAAATTAGATTGAAATCGAATTAAAATTGGAAGCTAGTACAGCAATGTCCGGTTCAATCAGGATTGCACTAGACAAAAATACCAAACATATTAAAATATATTGGAGTAAATGGGTTGGTTAGATTGAAGCTTTGCGTTCCTTTCAGCTCCCAGGCTATATGAGACGTAAACCTAAAGCTTAACGTGGAAATTCGAACCACATGAGCTCCTACCTGGTGTTGATCACGAGACGAGAAGTTTATTTTTCAAAATTCGAGACAAGAAACATCATCAAATTTTCGATACAAGAGTTGAGACAAAACATGAAATTTCGTCAAGTCTCGTGGACAAAAGTAGTTAACCCAGGTCTTAGAGCTCAAAAATTGCTTTATTGTTAGATGATTCATTCTTTAAAAAATACCATAAATTGATTTTACGAACATAATGTAGAACATTTGTCAACGTTTAAAGACACGCAAATCATTACACAAAATTTGGATAATAAATATAGTTAAAATGTTGCTTATGTCAAAGCCGTGCGCGCACCCTAAAATTTTTGTTAGGAAGGGTACAAGCTACGGGAGCTACAATACTTCAAGCTACTAAGTCTACACAGTAAAAAAAAATGGTTGTGTTAATTCAATTTAATTTTAACACAGGAGAGTGGTTCCAGCGTGACTACCAGTATGCGGCGTTAGTTCAACACAGACCTCGCGGTAGTGGTGTTCAACACAGGTGGTGTGTTACGTCTTTAACCGGTGTTGAGCGGTGTTAAATTCGGATCTGTGTTAGTTTTTTCGGTATTCATTCGACACCATGTCAGGGTCGGTAGTGTGGAGTGTTACTTGTGGCGGTGTTGCACCAACGTAGACAAATTGAAGTAAAACGTAGACAAATTCACCAGTGTTCAGAAGATACTGTCTACAATGTAGTGAGCAGAGTGGGTCGGTAGGTCAGAGTGAGTCAGTGGTTTGCAGTAGGTCACATTGGGTGATCGGTCACTGGGTGATGGTGGGTGGTGGTTCACAGTGCGTCACGGTGGGAGGTGGTTCGCAGTGGGTTACATGCTGTTGACCCACGGCCCACTGATCTACTCAAAAAACTTAACCCACTGACCCACTCCATCTCTGACTGCTACTACCGGGAACTGAACTAAAGGTACAACGATAGCAACATTGGTTGACTCTCCGTGCAGTATATTTTGCTGGAAATGCGAAGGAAGAAGATATGTTAAAATAAAGACTCTATAGTTATTATAAAAGGAAAATTTCTCTGTAACTAAAGCTATTTTCTAATAGCTACTGCTTGTTGCTCCTCTATCACTGATGCCAACCTGAAACGTTGTAAAATCTCTTCTCGAGAGGCAGAAATTCTCATGCTTGTGACGCCTAAATTTATTAAACAGTTAATGAACTAGTAGTTTCCTCAATTAAAAGAGACAATTGAAATTGCTGATGAAAATAAGTACACTGTAAAAAATCGTTGTGTTATTTCAACGACACGCCTATGTGTTAACGCGATTGTGTTAAAATATAACACAAATAGGTGGTTAGAACAACTCACTCTCCATCTGGAGTTGTGTGTCATATGCCTGTAGTTGAAATGGCATACAGCCTGTGTGTTGAATTAACACAAGTGTAGATTCTTCGGTGTTGTTTTCTGCGTGATTGTAAAACATGTTACACAGTAAAAAATGGTTGTGTTAATTCAACTCGATTTTAACACAGGGCAGTGGTTCCAGCGTGACTACAACTATGCGGTGTTAGTTCAACACAGACCCCGCGGTGGTGGTGTTTAACACAGGTAGTGTGTTACGTCTTTAACACACAACCGGTATTGAGCGGTGTTAAATTCGGATCTGTGTTAGTTCTTTCGGTTTTGATTTGACACCATGTCAGGGTCGGTAGTGTGGAGAAAAGTGTTGACTGTTACTTGTGGCGGTGTTGCACCAACACGAAGAAAGTAACATAGTGTGTAGTGTGTTAATTATTTTGTGTTAATATCACACCATGTAAAGTATCAATATAACACTGTGTTACTACGACAGCTATTTCGGTGTTGAAATAACTCCGTGTGTGGTGTTGACGTAACCATTTTTCTGTGTTGGAAAACCATGTGGTGTGCATGCTTACGCTTACCGAAGATTTTAATTTTAAATTAAGAATAGTGAACTACAGAACACTTCATATAGAAAATCTGAAACTTTTTGCCGTCCTCCCCAGTATTTATTGTGAAGTATTTCTTGATGGTGTGAAACACAACCTTCACCAACATCTTGTTCAAGAATGATAGGAAACTCTTACCTATATCCTTATAATATGTTTGCCTCTTAATCGTGATACTACTTGTTTTCCACCCTTTTTGAAGCACAGTCCCCTGTGTTGACTGGTGAGCTC
This sequence comes from Thermobia domestica, assembly GCF_964235325.1. Taxonomy (NCBI): domain Eukaryota; kingdom Metazoa; phylum Arthropoda; class Insecta; order Zygentoma; family Lepismatidae; genus Thermobia; species Thermobia domestica. The sequence continues at coordinate 51,940,284 of NC_137467.1, forward strand.
TAGTGCAGTGTAGAAGTGACACAGTAATGCGATGTTGCTTCTCGCTGTTAACATATTTCTTCAGAAACATTATATAAAAAATTGAGAACACATCGCGCGGTTTGCATGTTGAAATTTTGAGTATACCTGGATTTGTTTAAGTATTTCTTCTACTGTGTTTCTCTATAGCTTCAATTCATAAGCCTGTATAATTGGATGCCCAACATATTTGGCAATCACGCAGAGAACAACACCGAAGATTCTACTCTTGTGTTAATTTAACTCACAGGCTGTGTGTCAATTCAACTACCGTCATTTGACACAACTCCAAATGGAAAATGAGTTGTTCTAACCACCTGTTTGTGTTATATTTTAACACAATCGTGTTAACACATAGGCATGTCGTAGAAATAACACAACGACTTTTTGTGTGGGCATCTAATTATAAAGGCTTATGTACTGAAGCAGGCCGATAGCCAGCCCAAAAATTTAGGGGGGGGCCGGCTGAAGTTAGGGTGGGCCCGATCCAACAATACTATAGTTCATCACCATATTAGTTCATTTGCAAGCCTATCGTGAACATTTTGGAGGGGGCCAGCAAAAATTTAGGGGGGGGCGGCCCCTAGACCCCCTTGATACGGGCCTGTACTGAAGCTACAGACAAACACAGTAGAAAGAATGGAAAACAAGTAGAAACGATTAAGAAGCAATCATATTATAAGGATATAGGTAAGAGTTTCCTATGATTCTTGAACAAGATGTTGATGAAGGTTGTGTTTCGCACCATCAAGAAATACATCACAATAAATGCTGGGAAGGACGGTAAAAAATTTATGAAGGTTTTCTAAATGAAGTGTTCTGTATTTACTATTCTTATTTTAAATTAGAATTTGTTTCCTTCCTAGCCCTGTTAACATTTTAATAGGTCATTTCAAGAAAGGGCGCGTTCGGAAACAGTTGACGAAATTTATACGATGATCACGAATTAATCTGTAGCAGCTATTTCCTTAAGTTCGTTCGTTTCGTTATTTTCGAACGCGATGTGTAGTCACGTTAAAGTATTCAATGACTGTGAATCATCGTAAGCGTAAGAATGCACAACACAAGCTATTCCAATGCAGAGAAACAGTTACATCAACACCGCAGACGGAATGATTTTAACACCGAAATAGGTGTCGTAGTGACACAGAAGTGGAATCGAACTAACACCAAAAACGGTGTTAATCTGGTGGTCTGACCTTGAATTTTAACACAGGGATGTTGAGTTAACACTAAAACGGTGTTACTTATATGGCTTTGACCTTGAATTCTGACACAGAAGGTGTGTTGAAATAATAAGAAAATGATGTTGGAATAACACAGGGACTGTGTTATATTGATACTTGACATGGTATAATATTAACACACTACACACTGTGTTAGTTTCTTCATGTTGATACAACACCGCCACAAAGTAACACTCAACCCTTTTCCCCACAGTACCGACCCTGACATGGTGTCGAATCAACACCGAAAATACTAACACAGATCCGAATTTAACATCGCTCAACACCGGTTATGTGTTAAAAATGTACCCTGTGTTAAATGCCAACACCGCGGGGCCTGTGTTGAATTAACACCGCATAGTGATAGTCACACTGGAACCACTGCCCTGTGTTAAAATTGAGTTGAATTAACACAACCATTTTTAACTGTGTACATTTTGTAGTGGGTTTATTTCCATCACGCTTTTGTGCCATGATCTTCTACTGAATACAATAAAATTAAATAAAGTTCATTGTTTAGTCATTTCGTATGGAACAAATTGAGAAATTGGACGCTTTTCGTTCTATTTTCTTCCGTTAATTCTGAAAAATGAAATCTTTAAGTTTTACGTCCTACAGTCATGCCGGTTAGGCTAGAGGAGACGGTGAAGATGAAAAATGAATGAAATGGTGGAATGAAGAAAGTGGGAGGAAACGGGAGAACCCCGAGAAAACCCACGAGCACGGTGTTTGTCCACCACAAAGTCCACACGGCGCGAGCTGGGATCGAACCAGGGACCCCATGCACCGGAGGTGAACGCTCTACCACTAAGCCACAGCGCCCCCATTACAAATACCAGAATACAATTAAACGTTTGTTGGCACTTGTTTTTTGAGATTCACAAGTCGCTGCACAGGCCCGTATTCAGGAAGGGGTTTACGGGAGCCAACCCCTAATATTTTTACGGTAGGCTTGCAAATGAACTATAATATGGTGATGAACCATAATATGGTTGGATCGTCTCCCCCCTAACTTCGGCTGGGACCCTCCTATATTTTAGGGCTGGCTACCGGCCTGCGCTGCATAAATTACTTTTACGAACATGGATTTTATAGTAATAAAATTTGACAATTAGCATTAATTTCAAGTATTATATTGAAGAATCATTTTTCTACTCCTCGCCATACACAGTTGTTGTCATCAATAAAATAGAATAGATATATGAAAAATCTCTTAAATCCTGCTTTTTTTTTTAAGGAAAGTTCCCTTTATCTCTTTTTGATTAATCATTGTAAAAAAAATGGCCCACAATATGGGATTTTTTCCACGGATGGACATCACTGTCTACTACTTGGGCTACATGCTTAATGTTAATAGGTGCCAGCAACATACAGGATGTTTGAAGACCTAAAGATGTTGTGATGGTTTAATTATAACTTATTGGTGTATTGTTTCTATGTAAGTACTTAATAACGTTAAGTGACGATGTTTAACATAAACATGTTTTTCTGTTGATTTTTAAGACAAAAACCGCAAACATTTAGATTTCAGCATTCATATAATAAAAATTTAATCTTAAAGAAGATAAGTGCATTTTTCTGGTGAATGTTAAATATCCTCCCCTTCGATGAGGTTACTAGTCTGTATATTAATGGATTAAATTGAAATCGAGCGAGTTGTGAGAATATTAAGGATGAACATTGAGAAAAAAAAAAACGTAATGCTTTACTCTTGGTGTACCACTAGAAACAATTGTTGAAAAATTAAAATTCTTTCACGAATTTCTTCTTATTTACAAATAGTTCTTATTTATAAAAAGTTTCCGCTGGGCGACATGAAAATATCTAACTTTGTACAGATAAAATTCAAGGGGGCCATCAGAAGTAATTGTTGAAAATTTACAATTCTTTTACGATTTGCATATTAATACGGATTCCAGGCGCATGGCATAACAATTATAGTGCAGAAAACACAAACCAACCTGTGCGAAATGACCACTACTATCTAACCGAGTCAGAACAGGACGAAGCTGGTAGGTCTGCACTGGGGCGCGTCTGAGATGGTGAGTATGCGTGTAAGTGACGAAGAGGAAAGAAGTGGGGTTTTGGCAATTATATGAGTTGCAACAGCACATGTTATGGTACCATATTAGTAATATTTCATTTGCAAAGACAAAATAGGATTTTGTATACTGTACAGAAGTATGCCGCCGGTGGAGAATAGAATCTAATAGAACCATCTTTCATATGCACTCACTTATTTTATCCGTCGTAAAGCACTTGTAATGATTTTACACTAGTAACCGTACACTTGTAAGCTTAAAATACATCTGTATTACTTTGTAGTTAATTCTGTAGCCTGCAGAAATTTGTATCTTATAAACATGTATTTTCCTGCAAAGTATTTAATTTTACCTGTGAATGTGGTATGCCAAAACTATACCAGCACAAAAAAGTATATTTTCCATTACTTATTTCAACTGATAGAAAATTTTGCGTGTAGTTTATATACTTATTTAGTTTGGTGTTTAAGAGTTTTCCTTAAGCACATCTCCCACCTTTTTCTTGAATTTTAGTAAGTATCTTAAAACAATGAAGGAGGGGAGGATCTACCCCTAAGCCGGGAGACCTAGATCCCCCCAATTTCTTTAAATGTCAAAAATAATTGAAGATATTATTAAAGTTAATAGTAAACTTGGATTCTAGCTTCCGAACCAGTTTTTACTTTCTAGATCCGCCACTGCAATGAAGAATATAAGAAGTGTAGTATTAAGCCAGATAATATGTACAAAACGCTATTACATGAACTTCAGTTTAATGTCCCAGGATTATTACCTTTATTCTAATGGGGACGATGATTAAAGCAAGTGAGTGATGATGCAAGAATTGGTGAAATGAGAAATGGGAGGAAACGAGATACCAGCACAAACCTGTTCTGGGATCGAACCAGAGACCCCATGCATCATAGGTAAGCGCTCTACCGTTGAGTCAAAGCGACCCCATTATATGAACGAATAACTGTTTTCAAGGCCTTTCGCATGGTGTATAAATTTGGGTGTACATTTTCAAGGCCTTTCGTATGGTGTACAAATTTGAGTGTGCATTTTCAAGGCCTTTCGTATGGTGTATAAATTTGGGTGTACATTTTCAAGGCCTTCCGTATGGTGCATAAATTTGAGCGTGCATTTTCAAGGCCTTTCGTATGGTGTATAAATTTGGGTGTACATTTTCAAGGTCTTTCGTATGGTGTATAAATTTGGGTGCCCATTTTCATGATAATTCGTATAGTGTATAATTTCGGATGCCCATTTTCAGTCTTATGAATGATGTACAATTATTGATGCACATTTTCAAGACCTTTCGTATGGTGCATAAATATGGGTCCCAATTTCAAGACCTTTCATATAGTGTATAGATTTAGGTGCCTACTTCCAAGGCCTTTCGTATAGTGTGTAAATTTAGATGCTCATTTTCAAAGGCTTTTCGTATGGTGTGTAAATTTGGGTGTCCAATAATTGTCACATCATAAATTGAGCATACAAATAACCAGTGTTGCCAGACCGATTAGATGGAAAAGCAGAAGACTCGAATATAAAAAACAGGAGAAGGCAGTAGACAGACACATAAAGAAGCATATTTGAGTGCAAATACAGGGAGCAGTGACGACGCCAGAGGGGGGCAAGGGGGGAGCGCCCCCTGGTGGCTATTCCTGCCGACTGACTGACATCTAGACTGCCCCCCCAGACTCCTATAATCATAAAACATTCTACATATAGTATTTTATATCAGTTTCATAACTAATGTCATTGTCAGATAGTACTATCGATGCATTTAAGAGTACTATGTAGCAGATTAGTTCTCAAGCTTTCTTCTTTGAACGTCTGGGTATCCACGCATATTTCTGTTTTCTAATTTGCGGTAAATTTTAGTTATAGTTCTTTCTTATGAATTTTAATTATTGTGCCTAGCGAACAATAGCAGATTTGGTCCACTTGTTTTCTTCTCCTTGGATCAACTTCGGTTAGAGACAAAAGAAAGGTAAAAACCAATTACATAACTTGTTTGTATTTATCCAGTTTTGAAGTTTTCAGTTTCATATTTTGTTTTATTTAAAGGTTCTGTACTTCTATTTCCTGAAACATTATTCTCGGCTTTCAATATTCAGAAGATGGGCTTATAACAGCTTCATTTGCGACTACCAGGACTTAATTTTTTGAAAGGGATAAAAAGAATTGTGTTTTCCTTTCCTGCAAATGATAATAATAATAAATGTATGGAATTATATTGATATTTAGCTGCCCCCCCCCCCCAAAAAAAAAGGTGTCGTCAGAGTGCTGAGCTTTAGTTAGTAATTGGTATGCATTACTGCTCCCTTACTTATTTTGTTTCAAAGTACTGACGTGACGTTTACCATATTGACTAGAAATATACGAGGAGCTGCTGAGAAATTCGTAGCCCAACCCAGAAGGAGTGCACGTGGAATGGTGAAGTTTTACCTCTTCTACACTTCCCCAAAGAGTCAATATTCATATTCATATTCATATCGTCTTTATTGCAGAAACTTCAGAGGCCATCCAAAGCATTACAATCGTCAGATATTAAAGTTACAGATTAAAATGCATACAGAAAAGAAAGAATATATATATATATATATGTGTGTGTGTGTGTGTGTGTATGTATATTTAACTTCTCGAAATAAGGAAAAAGCAGGAGATTGTTAACTTTTCATTTTCGTTCGCAGTAGATCAGTAGAACATGAAAAAAAGCAGGATATCTCCTGCAAAATCAGTATCACTGGCAACACTGCAAATAACTTATCCGTAAAGAAATGTTTGGAAACGATTAACAGTTTATTTAATACTGGTTTGTGGATGCTTAACATGTCACTTTCGAAATGTTCATATTCTTCGTTGTTTTTGAAGTTATACAGTAAAATTCGTAGAAGAACCAATTATGAGTATAGAAAAGAGCCTTAACACGTTCCTTTTTCGCACAGAGGATATATTTATTGACTTCCACTTTTATCTTTAGGTGGAATTGAACTAATTAGACTAATACACAGACCATATGATTTCACACACGTTGAAATGTACACTATGCAAAAATTATGCATTTATAATAATTTTTGATTGGCTATCTCCATAAAAGAATTCACTTTACTCCTTAAGAAATAGTAATTAACAGTGATGAACAACTGCGCTCTCTATGTTCCAGTAGCCCATTGATTAATATGGGAATTACATTAATATCACGTGTGTAAAGGAGTATCAAAACCATATCCAAGAAAGAAATTAAGTGTCGACTAACAAATAGCATGGAATTCGTGTTATTATTCAGTTCAAAATCATTTGTCGTTGCAAATTCTGCCGAAGAATTTGAAGCTTAAAATATATAAAATGATAATCATGGCTGTCTTCTATATGGTTGCGAAACATACAGGTAGTCGCTTACGCTGAGAGAAGAACAAACTGAAATATTTGAGAATAAAAGTCTGAGACGAATATTCGGGCCCAATAGAACCGGGAACTGGGAATGGCGGAAACTTCATAACCATCATTTACCAAATATTGTTACGGTCATCAAGTCTAGGAAGCTCAGGGGGCAGGTCAAGTAGCCAGAATGGAAGAAAGTAGGAATACTTTTAAACTTTAACTGGAAATTAAATCAGAAAACGATCATTGAGAGGACCATCATGGGAGCACAATATTAAGATGGATCTTTCAGAAATAGGAATACAAAGTAAAAACTGTATCCAGTTGGCCGAGGATAGAAGTCAATTGAGAATTTTTGTATACATGGCATTGAACCTCCGGGTTCCATAGGCAATGGAGTTAGTTAGGTAATCCTATGTACATTCATGTCAAAAATGATTGTCGCATATTCTCTATAACTGTCTTGTTGTGGGAATATAATTTGATAATGATTTTGGAGGGTACTTTTAATACTGTTATTATGTGTATAATCGGGAAATGTATATTTGTGGTAAATTTCATAGGAAAAGAATTATAAATATGAAATTAGAATTGGAAAAACAAAATGTTGCTAAGTGAACAAGAAAGGTATTTTTCGTTATATTGTTCTTATTTACTGCTCTTTTGACATGAAATTTGCCACATACATGTCTTTGCGGATTGTACACATAGTAACATTACAAGAAATACCGGACGAAATCGTTATCAAATTATATTCCTACGACGACATATTTATAGACATGTATGGACATGAATGTAATAATTTTGGACATGAGTGTACGTAAAGGAATGTGTATGTCAGCGTTCGGAAAAGCCAAACAATATACACAATTTAGTACTTTCGATACAATGTATTTTTGCTACATATAGAAAATATACAAGTAACAACGCTAAAAGGGGCAGGGGTGGGCGCTCTCCGGTGACATCCTCAGCACCCAGACTGCCCCCCCCCCGCCAGATATTTTGTATTGTAATGTAAATCAAATAATATAAAACTATTATTTTCGGTATAAAAAATATATCTGCTCCCAAAAAACATATCTCCGCCCCTCTACTTACCCCACAAAATATCTCTGCTTCTTAACTTACCCCCAAGAAAATTAAAACTAGCGTCGTCACTATAAACAATACATAACCAACAAGATTTTCCAGCAAATAAAAGATTTAGGATTTAGGATGTAGATTTCTGGGTTTTCGGCATCTAAGGCCATTTAGCCCTTTACGATTTGAGGGATGACGTCCCTCGGCGAGCACACTATCCGGGGAAAGGGAAGGAAGAAAGGATTGGAGAAGGAAGGACGCGGCCTGGGACCTATAAGCTAGGTAACATCCCGGCATTTGCCTGGTGTGAAAGAGGAAAACCTCATTTAGAGTGGCTGGCCTGAAAAAGCGTTTTACACTTTTTTGACCGAGTGACCCTACTGGCAGCAAAATAAAAGAATTTAATACTACTGGCAACAAATGATTTAGTTTCTGCTTGTTTATTTCCTCGAAAACTACGCATGATAATTTATTCAGATCAATAAGATTTATTAATGTATGTCTTATCTGTCGACATTGTTTTTCGTTAAATGGTAGGTATATATAATACTAGGTATATATAATATTAATATTTTATAATAGAATGTAATTATTTCGAAAAAGCAAGGGGACGCGTAGCTAGACCTGAAAAAGACATCAGGAACTAACTTGTGGCTAAGCGGTTAACGTACGCGCCTTTGATATGGAAGACCCGGGTTCGATTCCCAGCAGGAGCTCATGCAGTTCGGAATCCACGTTAAACTGTAGGTCCAAAGTCTCATAAAAGATCTCGCTGCTGAAAGGGGCGCTAAAATGAAATCAAATCAAAAAGTTGTCAGTAAAATTACGTCACTAAAACTTCAATTTCATTTCAAAGATGGCTCGTTGTGGTTCAGTGGTACAGCTTTCACCACTGGTGCATGGGGTCCCTGGTATGAACTCAGCTCAAACCAAGTGATCTTTGTGTTGGACAAACACCATGTGCGTAGGTTTCTTCAAGGTTCCCTTGTTTCCTCCCACTTTCTCCATTCCACCACTTTATTTATTTCTCATCACCGTCTTCTTTAGTCTAGCCAGCATAAATGTGGGACGTAAAACTCAAAAATTTCATTTCATTTTCATTTTTTTCATTTCAAAGAAAAAAATTTAGAAAATGTATGTAGAAATCAACGGGCTGAAGAGTTAAAATCACATAGATGCTTAACTACCGGTTGAATATTAACTTGTGTGTAAATTTAATGAATGTTAAAAAAAAAAAACTAAACTAAAATTTAAAAGCTTAGATAGAAAGAAAATATTAACAATGGCTTCATTCTTTAGTTAGAAAGGACTTGCTCCTTTAAAAAAATCTTGTTATTTGTGTACTATTAATTAAGCATGACTTTGCTGATAAAGATACGATAAGTAGAACATTTCTAGTTTCAATTTAACAAGCAGGAGAGTAAAATTCATCAGAAAAATTAAGAATTAAAAAAAAAAAAAAAAAAGTTGCTCCTTTTCAGAAGATTGAGGACAGGACACAGGCGTTTGTTTGGATGAGAGAATGTCTGATGAAGTGAATGACATTATCTACTCCGCTTCGAAAAACTTACTCGATCAGGTAGAACAAGATTATATATATATATATATATATATATATATATATATATATATATATATATATATATATATATATATATATATATATACAGTGTGTGAGAATGTGTGCAGATAGGATAACGCACTTTACAAGCACGCACACACAGTCTCTCTCTCTCTCTCTTTCTCTTACCCCACACACATACTATAGTCAACCTTGTCGTCGGTGGCTTTGCCATGGGGAAAGGGGGATTAGGGAATGGTGTTGGTTTCCACCTCAGAGAACCTGTTGATTTGATCTGCCGTGACAACACTCGTTACGGCTTCTTATTGGCGGATGCCCACAGAGTCCAATAGTAATCCTCGGCTTTCACCTCGCCGCAGTCACATTACTCAGCGAGTGTGAAACACAGTGGAGGGGGTGGATGACACATAAGGGAAAAGGTGTACATGTGATATGTAGATATACCATATATGATATACATAAAGACAAATATTTAACATCTCCATAAACATGTTGAATACACATGTGACAGATAATTTCGTATTTGTATCTGTGTATTCATATTTCTGTCAATAACATCATATCAAATTATATTAATATATTTACATGTGTTCTATCAAAAGGTAATGCGATAGAATGACAAATGGAACAGGGTAAGTATTCCTATGTAATATGATAAAAAAAATTCACATATTGAATTTTCACAATGAAATAGGTCCTACGTTACAAAAGCACCAGACCAATACCTCAGATAATAGTAATAATAATAATAATAATAATAATAATAATAATAATAATAATAATATTCGCAGGACTTCGCTACTATAAACTGAAAACTAAAATCTTCTAAACTAAGTAAACACATATGCAAGAATCAATTAAATCGATTATTGTTAAAAGGTGATATATCGTCGAAAATGGGACGAAGTGTTGCGTCTTGATTTATATAATTTTATAGGAGACAGATTGAAAATGTCTCGTTTAACGTTATACTGGACGCAACGTTATACTGGATAAACTTATTTCAACATATACGTTTCTCCACAAAGCTCATTTCAATATATATATATATATATATATATATATATATATATATATATATATATATATATATATATATATATATAAGCGTTTTTCCAGAAAGCTCAATTCAACATATGCATTTTCCAGAAGGCTCATTTCAACATATCTACTTTTCCGCAAAGCTCATTTCAACATATGCGTTTTTCTAGAAAGCTCATTTCAACATATGCACTTTTTCCACAAACCTCCTTTCAACATATGCATTTTTCTAGAAAAATCATTTCAACATATGCGTTTTTCCAAAACAAAAACTCATTTCAACACAAGCGTTTTTCGAGAAACCTCATACATATCAACATAAGCGTTTTCCAGTAAGCTCATTTCAACATATGCGTTTTTCCAGAAAGTTCGTATTTCTGCTAGTATAAGGAACTCAGTTATGAAATTTTTGTAGCTGAGATAGAGCAGGTTAAATAAAGATGGAAGGTGGTCGTAAGGTTGTGCTTCTCCACCTTTCGCCAATGATATACGTACAGTGGCGGATCCAGGATATGATCAAGGGTGGGGCTAAACCATAGTTTGCCGCTTTATGCAGTGTAAAACAGGATTGAAGTCCATTTTATCCAGTGTATACCTGAGGGTCAAGGGGAGGCTATAGTCCCTATAGCCCCCCTTTGGATCCGCTATTATTCCATTTAAATATAATGGAAAGCAATGACCGATTTAATTTTGAAAAAAAAATAAATTATATATAAATTAAATTAGATTTTCATTTTCGTTATTAAGATTATCTTGAAGCAGTAGCGATTCCAGAAGATTTCTTGCGCTGAGGCATTCAATACAAGAATGGAGAAACTAGTACTGTGATAGTAGTGATAAATTCTATTCAAGACGAACGGTCATTATTGCTGGAAGAATGAAATTTTCTAGCTCTAGAGGGAAGGTGGATTCAATCTAGGCCACCCCCTGAAATTACCACTGAAAGTATTTTAAATCATTTTATTCAATTTTTAGCAATAAAAAAATCAAAATAACCTGCAAAATGGAAAGTTAGTGTTGTTGAGGTTAAACTCTGAGAAAGGAACAAGACATGACTTATCTTCTTTCTTAATTCATTCTTCTTCTTATAGCAATTCAATTGATTACTATCCCTTAGCACGAGGAATTAGATTTTTTAAAGTTCTGAAATAATATCTTGTTTTAGAAAATGGGTCATTCCATATGAAATCAATGCACACACAAAAATAAGCATATCTTTTTCCCTCACATTTTCGAATTTTGATGATTTATTTATTTATTTATTTATTTATTGAACAAATTCCCAGATACAGCATAACTTTGCCATTTTACACAGGGACATGCTAACAAAAGAAAGAAAAAAAAACAAGACAACAATAACAAAAACATAGAAAAAAAAGAGTGTAAAAGTAAAACTATTCCCTCAAAGCTCGTTTAATTGCTCTTTCAAACACTGGGTAGCTCGAAAAAATGTCCACATCAGTTGTTACTTGATTATAACAGTTTGGTATTCTATAAAAAAGAGACCTCTGTATAACAGCCAACCTAGGACGGGAAAGATGGAATAGGTGGGTATTCCGGGTGATGCGGGAAGGGACACGTAAGGATAGTTCCTGAAGTAATATTTCGGATCTTAAGCTTCCATTAACTATTTTCTGTAGATATTTCAGATCAGAGATAATTCTGCGTACTTCAGGAGTCTGAATATTAAGATGTCGCAAGAGCTCCTTCTTAGATAATATTCGAAGTGCAGGAACACGAAAACGAACTATAGCGATGAAGAAATTGAGAACAGAATCAAGTCTGGAGAGATGTGTAGGTGCTGCCATGGCCCATATGGGAGAGCAGTATTCGATCTTGGGCGCTATCAAAGTTTTATAAAAAGTTGCTAATGAAGAAACAGTGCGTAGTTCGGTGAATCGATAAAGAAGTCCCAACATGCGCATTGAATTCTTTAGTATTGAGGAAATGTGGTCAGAGAAGGTGAGTTTTGAATCAAAGATGACACCAAGATCGTTATGACTAGCAGAATGTGTGATAGGGGAATCGTTGATATGGTATGTGGAGGGAACAGGAGACTTTTTCAAAGTAATAGTAATACTGTCACATTTCTTACTGTTGAGTTTCAAGTGCCACATTTCACACCAGCCTGTAAGGTAATTTATGTCTTCCTGTAGAGCAATTGTGTCATGGAGACACGATATTTCTCTGTATAACTTACAATCGTCAGCAAAGAGAAGAAGGCCACTAGGTTGAGCTGATAAGTGCGTGTAGAGATCATCCATATACAGGACAAACAGCAGAGGCCCAAGTACACTCCCCTGAGGCACCCCTGAGATCACGGGTTGGGGGTTAGAAGTCGCCCCTGAAAGAACAACTCTCTGTTTACGGTCCTTCAAGTAGCTTGTGATTAGAGAGAGAAATTTGCCATGTACATTAAATCTATTGAAGAGTTTATGAAGAAGATGAATGTGACTGACAGAATCAAAGGCCTTCGAGAGATCAAAGTAGATAACATCTAATTGAGTATTGTTATTCATACATTTTACTGCACAGGAAAGAAGAGTACTTAAGTTTGAGAGACTTGAGCTTTTCGGTAGAAAGCCGTGCTGAGAACTATGGATGTAAGGTGAGGTGAATTTAAGTAGCCTGTCTTTGATTATTTTTTCGCAGATAATTGATATTACAGAAAGAAGAGATATTGGCCTATAGGAGGATACATGATCTTTAGGTCCTGATTTATATATTGGGGTCACGTGAGCTAGTTTCCAACTGGTGGGATAATACCCTTCCTTGAAGCATCTATTGAATAAGATAGATAGAGGAACCGCAATAACTGAAGCAGTTTTGTTGAGAAAGAGAGGACTAATTTTATCAGGTCCAAGTGATCTATGTGGAGATAACGATAGCAAGAGAGCCAGAACTTCGCCCGGGGTGGTAGAGAGAATGGATAAGGTGTCCGAACAGATGGGTTGGAGAGGGGGGAGATGGGTCGTAGAGGGAAGGGAAGTAAATGTTTTGCAGAAGTAGTTATTGAAGAGGTCTGGTCTTCGATCATCACTCGCTTCAGTATTTTCATCTTGAACTGTTGCCGGTATGCCCGGAGATTTTGTTCTAGATTTAATTACAGACCAAAAGACTTTAGGGTTACTAACAGTAAAATCACCAATTGATTCCATGTATTCAAAATATTTACGCCGCTGTACCTTCTTGGCAAGACTTCTAATTCTAGCAAAGTTTTTGTATGTGTAGTCACTCGGATGTGATTTCCATAGAGTCCAGGCAAGCTTTTTGTTTTTAAGAAGTTCACGAAGTTCATTGTCGTACCAGACCGGAAACCTGTTCGATTTTGATGCTTTCACCGGCACAAAGTCCTTTATGGCTGAGTGGACAACAGATGTAAATAAGTCCACAGCGTCGTCAACAGTTCCTACCTCTAACAAACACCAAGGAAACAGTTCAATAGCCCGGCAGATGTCACCCCAGGGGGCTTTCTTCCAAACAAGTTGTGACCTACTTTTGAGGGGCTGGTTTGTAGTAGTGGAGGGGAGGAAATCGAAAGAAACATCCAAGGAATCATGATCCGAGGGAAAAAGATTTCTGCATGGGACAACACAACGAGGTTCTAAGTTAGAGAGAATATAGTCAAGATTGCTATTATTGCGGGTATTATGCATATTATGTTGACCTAGACCAAGTCCATGAATAAAATTGTCCATGAAATAACTGTCGTTTCCATCTTTAGCGACGCCATGCTTGCTGTCCTGCCACGTGATGGAAAGGTTGAAATCACCCAATAGGATGACGTCACCGTGTGACAACGCATGTAACAGTGAGTCATGGCAAGCTTCTAAGATATGCTTGGGGGTGTTCTTGTGCGGCCTATAGAAGCATCCAATAAACACAGAACGACGCTTTGGAATAAATACTTCCACCCAAATAAGTTCACAATCCCGTTCGAGATCCAGTCTTCTCTTGCTCTTCCACTTATTATTTACACAAATCATCACTCCACCTCCACGAGTTATGCGGTCTTTACGATAAATGGTGAAGTTATTAGAAAAGCTAATTTCACTGTCGTTCACTGATTCATTCAGCCACGATTCGGTCACTGCGAAACAATCCAGTTCCCTTATCTCACCTAGGTTCAATGAGCACTCAAGTAATTTGTTTTTAATGCTACGAACATTTTGATAATATATATTGAAAGCACTGGTGTAATATGGACAGGGTGGGCCAGGGTTTACGTGAATGTCACCACAAAGGAGGAGAAAACAAACGAGAATGAGGCACTGTTTTTTTGCTTTCGACTCATACCTTGGCACAAAATCACTTGTAGTTCCTCCGTCACTGTTAGCAGTACCAGAGAGAGCACATGGCGGTCCTCTTGGTATGAAGGCAGCAGCAATAAAATGAAATGATCTTCCACTACACTTCAGTCCATGTTTCATTAGCAATGCTTCACTTGGGAAAGTCACAGCACCAACACTACATGAAGACAGTAGAGCACGCACATAAACACTACACACAACCACGAAAAACAGGTAAACAATAAGAGCACCACTTTGCATCGACTTCGAACCTGACGCCATCTTGATTATATGTGGATACGCCATTTTTACGTCACATGAAGATAACATAGCAAGATTGAACAATACCAAATTTCAACCTTCTAGGTTGATTAGTTTTGGAAATTTCCAATTTTGGTTCAAAAATTGCATATATTAGTTTCTTTAATTTGATATATCTCGACTCCTAATTAATTTACGGTACGGCACAGACTTACGTTTCTGCAAAGCGATTCTTTTAAGCTTTTTTTTTCAGATATATAAATCAATAGGAGTGCACTATTTTTTTTTCGAAAATTAGAATTCAAAATTTCAAATTTGAATTTCTCGAGAAAGGGCAATTTTAAATTTGTGGAAAAAAATCTCATATATGAGATAGGCCTTTATAAAGACACGGTGAAAATATAGTTTTGGGATCATGATGGGATCACGAGATACAAATAATAGAAACGAACTGGGTGAAGTTCTTCCAACAGAAAACGCCTAGGCCGTCAAGGAATTCTACCAAATAGCTGACGTTTCTAGTATTATGCCAGACATAAAAGACTGTCTTTCAGTAATAGGCAACAATGGGAAGAAAGTTAAAATTTCTAAACGTCTTTTCTGTAATTTGCGGGAGGTATATCAGTTGTTTAAAGAGCAGTTTCCTTATATGAGCATAGGGTTTTCCAAATTTGCAGAGCTTCGCAAAAAAAAAAAAAAAAAATAAAAAAAATAAAAATAAAAATGTGTTAGCTGGAGCTAATGGAACACACACTCTATGAGTTTATACGACACATCGAAACGTGAAGGTAATGATAGAAATTGCCAAGTTACGAACTCTCACCAATGATTCCATAATGGGTTCGATTCCCGGCGGGAGCTCATGTGGTTGAGATTCCACGTTAATCAGTATGTCCATGTCTCATTTAGCCTCGCTGCTGAACGCGACATTAAACTCAAAATTAACTCAATAGTTCCGTAACAACTTACAAGGACTGCCTACACCTGATGACATGTGAACCTATGTCTGAGGACTGTTCTATAGAAATTTGCTTTTTTTGCCCAGAAACTAACGTAATCAAATTTGCTGGAAGACGGCCTAGGGGAAAACTTAATCGAAACTGTGATTTTCTGTCAATGGTTGTCTGTTGATGATTGTTGATAAACTCTTCACAAGGCATCATCAGAATTTATTGAGCTATTTTGTCAAAACTAAATGATCTTTATCACGACTTCATAGCAAAGCAACAACGTTTATATTTCAGCCGTGTTAAAGGGAAAATTTATGAAATTGAATTTGTTGTTGTTTGTGACTTCGCGGAAAATTATGACTTTGTTGTACAGGGTTAGGCACAATCACTTTACTAGAATACCGACCAAGCTACAGTCCACCCCTTCGTAACTTATCACCGAAAATTCAATAAACATGACCACTATAACTTGGTTGTAATATCTGATTGTCTTTAGCACCATACTGTGGCAGTCTACTCTTTTTCGTGGAATTCCTTCGAAGCAATTACTGCCAATGAGAAAATGTTCTACTTTTCGGATGGTTCAGCTCCACAGTATAAAAGCCGTAAGAAATTTCTAAGCTTAAACTTACATCAACAAGACTTCGGAATACAGGCTAAGTGGCACTTTTTTGCTACAGCCCATGGTAAAGGCCCATGTGATATTATAGTAGGCACAGTGAAGAGACTGTCAAGAAAAGCAAGCCTCCAGCGCATATTCTCAGATCAAATCTTGGAACCATTACAACTTTATGCTGCGACTGATGAATTTCTTAAAAAAACGAACGGAATATTCACGGAATTTCAGGGACACGAAGACTCCATGACTTTGTACCCCGTGATAGAACGTAAGTAGCGACCAAGCTCTTCTCCTTTTCTTCAACATCCAGCACCAGGACACTTCCATTAAGTGAAATTCATGGATATGTGATTACAGTTTACGAAGGAAATCTGTGGCTTGGATATATCGTTACTACTAATCAAGAAGATGGCCAGGTGAAGGTAACATTTTTGCACCTCCTGGATCATCACCTTCATTTCTTCATTTAAATAAGATAGACGTATTGGGTTCAGTCATGAGACATTCTATGCAAAGTGAGCCCAGTGACACCTACTGGTCGTGTTTACCGTATTCATGAAGATGATGTCAAAACAACTACCAGAGCTTTCCAGAAATATCTTCAAAAGACTTTAACTGGAGATTAGTCTTTTCTTATAGATGCGCACCAGTTGAGTAGCTTCAATGATTGCCAAATTTTACAGCGCAAGGAAAGTTCAACAAACAAAAATCTTTTAGATATAAAATCTTTGAGTTTTACGTCCCACGGTTATGCCGGTTAGGCTAAAGGAGACGGTTATGATGAGTAATGAATGAAATGGTGGAATGAAGAAAGTGGCAGGAAACGGGAGAACCCCTAGGAAACCCAGGCACACGGTGTTTGTCCACCACAAAGTTCACTTGGCGGGGGCTGGAATCGAACAAGGGGACCCCAAGCACTAGAGATGAACGCTCTACCACTGAGCCACCGCGGCTCCCAGTTCAGCGAACACTATGGTAAGTGTAGTTGTTTAGGGCCACCGTTCGAATAGGGCCACTCTAAGAAAATTCAATCTGGCAACGCTGGACAGCTATGCAGAATGTAAAACCTCTCATGGAGGGAGGGCTTAGTACGTGAGGAGTGTTAGTGGAACAGGTGGATGCGTATTGGTTGTACAGTTTTCGTTGTATGAAGAATTGAAGTTAACTCCTTGAAAGTAAGTTGTCAGAATTTGACTACAAGTTAAAATTCAATGTTGAGAATATTGTGTATCATAAAGCATGTATTGTTCCTAACAATGAAACATTTCTTTATGTAAGGGCGATAGTTATGGGGCAACAAATAATCACTTGTTGAAGATCAGTCAATTCATGGAAGTAGGGTTACCATCCAATGATATGAAAATATGTGTAAATTGGGTGAATAGGGCCTAGTCATTTGGAGCGAATAGGACCAACATACTTCTAACATGTTTTGTAGATTTTTATACTTTAAATGCCTATAGTAATGCTGTTTTGAAGATGTCTTCACATATTAAGATATATATATATATATATATATATATATATATATATATATATATATATATATATATATATATATATATTAGTTTGTTACTGTTTAATTTCAGATGACCAGATACAAAAGAAAAACTGAAGTCGACTGAAAAAGCTGTTCAGGCGACACTCCAGGCAGTTAAATGATGGTATGAGTCAAAGACAAGCAGCAAGGATGTATGGAGTTCCAAGAACGTGCTTACAGAGAAGAGTTAAAGGTAAAGCAAGTTTCAAACCAGTTGAAAAGAAAGGCGGACAAACATATTTTACAAATGACCAAGAGCAGGAGTTGGAACAACGAATAGTAAAAATGTCAGAATGTGGTTTTCAAAACCAATCATCAACCATGCTCTGCTACAGGTCCTGTATTTTCTATTGGAAAATCGAAAGGAAATCGAAAAAGAAAAGTAGAAAACAAAGAACACAAAGTTGATGACAGTATTTGTGCATTTTGTGGTATTTCATATTACCACCCCAATTCTTCATTTTTCGACGATTGGATATTTTGTGTGAAATGTAAAGCTTGGTTCCATGCACGATGCGTAGGGCAGAGAAGACTAAGATGTTCACAGACAGACGATGCTTGATTGTCTCTACTTCTTAAATGCAACTGTAACATCAGATTAAAGTGCAACTATTGATTCTCGAGTGATTTTATTATTATTATTATTTCATACAAGCAATATAATTTCATATTATATTATTCTTTAATCTTGTATTCCGATTAACCTACTAATGTTTTATGCTTACTCTGAATCCTGAAAGAAAATCTATTTTTTACGATATTGTTCTTTGATAATTCATTATTTTATGAATAGTTTCTAAACCAATGTACCACAGTAAGAGTAACAATATTTTTGTACTTGCATTATTCATGAAAAATAATGCTCTTCTTTTGTCACATTATTTTCTTTTTTTCGGACTCTTGATAACTTATATTTTGCTGTCTTGATAAATAAATGTATTTTCAAAATATATTCACTCAGTGATAAGTAAACTCAATAGCCCTATTCACCGTTTGGGTGGCCCTATTCACCCAATCAAGTATGGTGAATAGGGCCACTCGTAATACGTTGTCTATTTTTAATTTCCTCTCTCCAACTTTAGAGGATGTGTCAACATTTCTGGATGGAATCAATGGCTAATGAATGTAGGAAATATATTTCCTAGAAATTCAGAAAATATAACAAATAATGAAGAAGCAACAGGTATTTAAAAAAAAAAAGTGGTCCTAATCACCCAGAATTACCATATGCAAATCACTAAGACATTTTTTTCTTTATTCATACAATTTCCTTCCAAGTCTGTATCTCTCGATCCCATAACGATTTCAAACTTATATTTTTACGGTATCTTTATAATGGTCTAACCTACATCATAAGATTTTTTGAAGTTTAAATCTTGCTCTTTTTCGAGAAATTTGGATTTGAAAATTCGAATTCGAATTTTCGAAAATTCTTTTTACTACAAACCCCATTGATTTATATATCTAAAGAAAGCTTAAAGCAACGGCTTTGCAATGACATAAGTCTCAGTTCGGTACACTAATTACGAGCCGATATATATATATATATATATATATATCAAATTTTAAAAAAGCTAATAGACGGTATGCAATTTTTAGACCAAAACTGGGAATTTCGAATCATAACATTTCAAAAACTAATCAGCCTAGAAGGTCGAAATTTGGTATTTTTCAATCTTGCTATGATATCTTCATGTGACGTAAAAATCATCAAAATCTGAAGGGGTCAGTATAAAACGGTGTGTTGAGTTGATGTGGAATGACAAAAAATGTA
This sequence comes from Thermobia domestica, assembly GCF_964235325.1. Classification (NCBI taxonomy): domain Eukaryota; kingdom Metazoa; phylum Arthropoda; class Insecta; order Zygentoma; family Lepismatidae; genus Thermobia; species Thermobia domestica. The sequence goes on from NC_137467.1 coordinate 51,960,075, forward strand.
GTTTCTGTTTTATAGCCATGATTTTAAGAAAAAGAAAAAAATGGGAATTTTACTATTCTTCCTTGCTAATGCTACCATCCTCCTTAGCCTACAGTATTTATTTGTTTCTTCTTGGTGTTTAGCATTCCTTAATTGTACCATCCTCGTTAGCCTATGGCAAGATTTCTCAACCTCGGGGTCGCTAGAGCGTTTCATGGGGGTCGCGAAGATAAACTGAAGAGATAAATATAATTAGAATCTAACTAACTCTATGGCCTATGGAACCCGAAGGTTCTATGCCGCCTTCACAAAAGCTCTCCACTGACTTCTATCCTTAGCTAACTGCATCCAGTTTCTACTTTGTATTCCAATCTCTGCGAGATCTATCTTAATATTGCCCTCCCATCTGCGCCTAGGTCTTCCTAATGGTCATTTTCCGACGGGTCTACCAGTCAAGACTTTGAAAGCGTTTCTATTTTCTTCCATCCTAGCTACATGACCCGCCCACCTAAGCCTCCTAGACTTGACGACCCTAACAATGTTGGGTAAACCATATAAATTATGTAGTTCCTCGTTATGAAGTTTCCGCCATTCTCCATTAACGTTCCTCTTGGGTCCGAATATAGAATCTAACAATGTAATTAGAATTTTCTTCTATTATATTCTAATTACATTATAGAATATGATTAGAATCTATTTGGTCTAGGAATTAATTCGTGCGGTTGGTACGCACACATTGAAGCTGTAGTACAAACACAAAATACATAAATACCTTAAGAAAAATATTGTCCATCGCTAGCTACCACTTTCGCCCATCTGTCAGGCAATGTTCGGATTCCGTAGCGAAAGAAGTCCTCATCCTTGGAAGCGATCCAGTCAGAGACCCATGTTTCGATATCTTCTGAAGAAGTAAACCGCTGTCCAATCAAATCGTTGTTCATGCAATCGAACAAGTAGTAGTCCGAAGGAGCAACGTCTGGTGAATACGGCGGGTGGGGTAAAACTTCCCATCCGACATTTTCTAAATAGGTTTTGACCGGTTTTGCGACATGTGGGCGAGCGTTATCATGTTGAACAATAAGTTTATCATGTCTGTTCTCCCATTCTGGTCGTGTTCTGGCCAGAGCTTGCTTCAAACGCATTAATTGTCGTCGATAACGTTCTCCATTCATAGTTTCACCCGGTTGCAGCAACTCATAGTACACCACACCTTTCATATCCCACCATATGCACAGCATAACCTTTGCACAGTGAATATCTCGTTTTGGTTGTGATGGACCTGGTTCACCTGGTTTCACCCAGGCCTTTTTTCGTTTAGGGTTCTCGTAATGGATCCACTTCTCATCACCCGTAATAATTCGATGCAGAAACCCCTTTCTGCTCTGTCGTTGAAGCAGCAATTCGCAAATGGTTTTTCGTCTTTCAACGTCTCTGTCTTTCAATTCATGTGGAACCCAATGTGACATCTTTGGATTATTCCCATGGCTTTCAAGCGTTTGGAGACCGTTGTTTGATCAACGCCTAATGCTGCTGCAAGTTGTTCCTGCGTTTGACACGAATCCTGCTCGAGCAATGCTGTCAATTCTTCGTCTTGCAATTTGTTTGGCTGTCCAGCTCGCTCTTGGTCTGCCAAGCCGAAATCACCACTTCTAAACCGTGCAAACCACTTCTGACACGTTCGCTCAGCTAGAGCATGGTCACCATACACTTCCACCAAAATACGATGACTTTCAGTGGCACTTTTCTGCATGTTAAAGTAATGCAGCAGGACACCCCGCAAAAACACTTTATCAGGCACAAATTGCGCCATGTTCACTTCACTACAAACTGGTGTTGTTGACGCTTTAATCCACTGCCCTATAGTACGAACGATACGCGATGACAGGGGTTTGCAACACATGTGTGGATACACGGAACTGTGGGACGCTCCGTTCGTTGCGCCATCTCTTGTCCACCCGCACGAATTAATTCCTAGACCAAATAATACAAGAAAATATTTTTTAAATATTATTTTGAATTCTGTTCTGATAGGCATACCATTTAAGTTTATATATACTGTTAAGAACAACAAAAAATAGGTCTAAGCATTTTCAACAGGTGCAGAGTTGTTTAAAAATCAATTTAAATGAAAAAGGTACGATATGAAACTAATGAGAACTGCATACTAGCAAAAATACAAATGCAACAAAACCTGCATATTGAATTAGGGTTAGAATTGAAATCCAATGAGATACCTGAGCACGGTTGTGATTTCACTAGTGTGGCAATGTCCTGTTCAATCTTCGTGACGCACATTATCAAGTCATTTAAAATACTCAATAACTTTTTTTAAACAACTATCCAATTTTTTTAAAAATCAAAATTAGAATTGTTTGTCATATGACCCAAAATTAAGAGAGTTATGATTTTTTTTTTAGAAGATTTCCAAACGGCCTCCATTATGAAACAGTTTGACAGATCGGATTTGATATTTGTTTTTAATCCATTCGCTTTTAAGATGTTACTGCATCCACTATATACAAGAAATCAATCCTACTATTATAGAAGTAGATGGATGTCGTGAGATCCTTGCAATGTGTACCTAGGTATATTAAAAATCCCACACAAGCTTGTTACAAACCAAAAATTATATGGGGGTCGCTGGCAAAAGGATGTGATAAAAGGGGATCGTGATAGGAATTAGGTTGAGAACCACTGGCCTAGAGTATTCATTTTTTCTTTATTGAAGTTTACCGTTTCTTTGAAAACCGTAAAGCTGAAGAAGAATGAATGTATAAGCAATGATGAAATTCCAACCATTATACGTTCATAGTTCATTGTTATACCGATGAGAATCGAGATTACCCTCTAGATAGGCGGAGAGTGCGTCAGATGCTTGTTATTCTTTGATATTGCACTGTTGCATTCGTAGAAATATAAAAGCATCAAAAATTGGTCAATGTTATCATTTAGTTGCTTAAAGTTAAAATATAAGAAAAAAGAAAATGAAGGCTACTGCCCTCTTTTGCACTTTTATCACATTTAGAATGTATAGAAGTTACACGTAATATTCGAATTAAGGCTTCGAAATATATTCGTTATTCCCTTGGAAATGGGTTAGAGGTACAAACTGGAATAATCAAATCAGGTTAATTTCACAGTCTTATAGCTCAAAATCCTCCTTTTTTATTACTGGTACATTTTCTGCTTTATTGTCGGTATTATTCTTACGTAATTCCAGGTATTCTTCCTGTTTGAAAGTAAAGGCTTTGAATTTAACGTCCCACGATTGTTCCCCTTAGGCTAAGGGAGACAATAATTAAAACAAGTGAATGATAATGGAAACATTGGTACAATGACAATATTGGAGGAAACAGGAGTACCGCGCGAAAACTCACGGACATGATGTTGTCCACGTGGCCAGAGATCGAAGCAAGGACCCCACGTACCAGAATTAAGAGCTCTAACTCTGAGCCACCGTGACTCTTGAAATACTTCCTGTGTTATCGCTCGCAAACATCCTACTTATCGTCTGAATACTTCATGAGTTATATCTAGTATCATATCGCTGGAATACTACCGGCGTTATCGCCCGGATATTCCTTGCAATATCGCCAGAGTATACTCCATGTGTTATCATTGGAATATTCCCTGTCTTAACACTGGAAAATACTTCCTATTGTTATCGCCCAAAACAGTCAACATTGCCAATAATACTATGTAGAAACAACCTGAAAAAAAGGAAAGAAAGATATTTTCGGAGGCTGAACGGAAATTGATTTTTCAAGAAAATCGATTCTGATTTTGGAACTGAAACTGATTTTAAAACGGGAGCGATTTTAAAGAGGCAAGTAAAATCTGTTTCGTAACGAAATATTTGTGGATATTTCCGAATAACACACTGAATAATGATTTTCGGTTTCGTGAACTGAAATGTTCAACCCAATTGTTCGGTTCTCTTTCCGAAGCGCACCGAATTATGATTGGTACCATGTACAGAACCGACATGTCGAAATATACTTTAGTTCTCTTCTTTAAATATACCTAATTAAAGCATTTAATGATGTTCCGGAACCAAAAATGTTCCGTTCCGTTTCTGGTTCCGTTACCGTAACAATCCTAGAATAGATATATACTGTATATATACATCATCTTTGATTTGATTAACCACGAAATACTTCTTAAAAAGATTAAAGGATTTGGTATTTCAAATGAATTAATCCGACTATTTAAGTCATATTTAAGCAACAGAATCCAACATGTAACATATAATAATTGTAAATCTAAACAATATTCTGTATATTCTGGAGTACCACAAGGATCCAATTTAGTGCCTTTACTATTTTTAATTATGATAAACGATTTACCTGAAGAGTTCCAATATTCTTCGTGTCTAATGTTTGCTGATAATACTAAATTATACAAACAAATTTCTACAAGAGATGATTGGGAAAAATTACAGAGAGATCTGGTGAGGTTGAGTGAATGGTGTCAAAGAAACAAATTTGAACTCAATATTTCAAAATGCAATGTTGTAACATTTTCAACCACAAAGAAACCTGTTATATTTAAATATATTATAGGGAATCAAGTACTGGAGAGGAAAGAAGTTGTCAGGGATCTGGGAGTATGGTTTGATGCAAATCTAAAGTTTACACATCATACGGATATCAAAACAAATGAGGCGTTTAAAATGTTTGGGTTTATTAAACGATCGTGCTGTCATTTTAAAAACATAAAAACAATATTAACATTATATAACTCTTTTGTACGAACAAAATTAGAGTACACTTTTATAATTTGGGAACCATACTACCAAAAACCAAAGCAACAAATAGAAAAGGTACAAAAGAAAATGTTAAAATATATTAGTTATAAAACTGATAATATACCAAGTCGTTATGTATCTTACAATATACTTCTCAGGAGGTTTCAGCTTTTGTCACAGGAGGATAGAAGGTTTATTCAATGTGTATTGTACTTGAAAAAACTTATTGATAACCAAGAGGATAATATGTCTTTCTTAGGTAAATTGCCATTCTATTGCCCGCGTCAAGACCTGAGATTCAGACAAATGTTTTATATGCCCGACAACAAAACAAATTTAGCTAAAAACTCTCCGCTGTATAGGATATGTGATAGAGGAAATAAATACATTCTATGGGTCTGGACATATTTCAATTAAAATGCTCAATATTTAAACAAAAATGCGTCCAAATGTTACTTAATAAAGTGTAAAGATTGTTATTATATCTGGTATTTATTGACTGTACGTGAACAAAACATGAGTAATGGTTAGTTGTTAGAATTACTTTACATGTAGCACATTCTGCACCATTATAAAATTAACAATTTGTGCTTTGTAATTGCCTTCGGGTATTAAGTACAAATAAATTATTATTATTATTATTATTATTATTATTATTATTATTATTATTATTATTATTATTATTATTACATAATGAGACATGACTTGATATTTTGCTCCTACATCGTAAGCAACCCAAAACTCGGAAGTGATATGGGGGTTGCATATGCTTGTAGGGAATGGTTCTTGACTAAATAAACACAAACTCGGTGATTCAGCAAGAAAAATTATATTCACCGGAATGGCTATAACGCACACGGCTTACAGGCAATTTACGAGGTGTGTTCGAAAAGTAAGTACCGTTTAAAAAAACACTATAACAGGTGTGTTCAATTAACTTTTACACAAAAGAACACAAACTATGTTTCGACATTATTTCACCAATGTTCAAACATTTGTCATAGCGGGTCACCAACTTGTGCAAACCTTCCATCTTGTTGCCACGTGAACTGATTGTTTCCGTAACTACGGTAATTTTTAAGTTCTGAAATGACAACTTGCTTCAGCAACTGAAAGTATGTGTCACTGGTAACCAATGCATTTCTCTTGTACAATGCTACGACACCACCACTCCAAATATCATCCCAAACAGTGACACATTTAACTCTTTTGTTACAGTTTCGTATAAATTGGTATCATTCCAATAAATACAATTTTGTCTGTTTACTCGACCGTTCATCTTGAATAAGCCCTCATCTGTTCACAAAATTCGTTTTCAGAATCTTCTGTCAGCTTCGTTCCGAAGGATTCTGAAAACTCAACACAAGACTCACAGGCCGGTTCGAATTACATTCGTGCAACGCGTGCAGAATCTTTGGCTGGTAAATTTTCATCTTCAAATCCTTTAACATGTTCCTTAAGGATGTAGGGTCGTTTCCAGGTCACCTGAGCGCCTTCTGGTAGACTTCTCCGGACTAGATACACAGCTATGAGTAACAAGTTCAGTGTTTCCTTCGTTTTGTAGACTTCATGGTCGTCCGCTTCGAGATACACAGAACCTGTAACGTCGAATCATTGGTTCAGGTTTCTCATATCTTAATGTGATGGTGGTGGCACACATGGAAATCGTCTCCTGAAGTCAGATGTATCCTCTTTTGTGTTTTTGTTGTGTATTCACTAAGCTTGTAGCACGAAAATACATTGTTCTTTTGTTAATTTCCGATTCACTTCAAAACTCGGCACAATTTCTCTCAGTAAACAACTCTTAAGCAAAACATGTACGGAAACATGTTTACTAGTCCCAGTCACTCCAAGAGGCGTAGTAGTACCAGTTTCAGTATTTAAATTTTAAAAACCCGCTGAAAGTCGCTTATTCCTTTACTTTCCTTACTTGTTTTAGGAATAGCGACTTTGTCTGTCTCTGGATTATATATCCCTTGTTTGATTGTATGTATCTATCTAAGGTTTTTCGTTTGCAACTAGGTTTACTCTTGAGTAAAATTTTACCTAGTCATTCACAAGTTCAAACAAAATGTCAGATTTTCATATTTTCATAACACATTTGAAAAAAAAAATTAAACACAGGTCTTCTTTAAAAATAAAAATGAACCAAATTGTAGTGAAAATATAAAATAAAAAATAAATAAAAATACTTTTTTTTAAAAAAAGGATCATATTTTCGTTTTATAAAATAACTAAGAAATGTACTAAAAAGTTAAAAAAAAGTAATTTTAAAAGCCTGATTCCGTTTAAGAAACTAAGAAATATACTAAAGCAAATGAAGGGTACGCGCAAACAAGGGGTAATTAACATTTTACCTTTTTTCAGGAAAAGCAACTTTAAATGTTGATAGGCCCCTTCTTTTCCCTGTATGTTTTTTTCCTAGTCTAGGTTTGCAACGAGTCACTTTTTCACAATATTCATAGTGTATTTAGAGGTTTCAAAGTAGTACCAACAGGTAGTGTTCATATCGGATTTTTCGCAAAAATTGCAATGAGCCCCATTTTTCCCGTGTATCCTTCAAATGATACTAAAACTTTAAAAACTTTAAAAATAATAATAATAGTTCTGTTTTCAAGAGAATTACATATTTAAAAGGTTCTATTTGTGCATAACTAAAAAGTTAACCTTGAGAACCGATATCATATATAATGAAATTTCTCTTTTTAACTTTCATGTTAAATCTAGTGATTATGTATTAAAATTCTGTTCGTCCTTTTATTTTCAACCCTTTTTGTCATTCATCGGCCCGTTGGTACCACGCTGGCACTTTCAGCCCCTTCTGTGAAAAAGTTGGTACTATTCTACCCAATTCAGCACCATTTAACAAATACTTGTCACATCAAAAGTGTTAGTAAGACGTTTCCTACATCTCACGTTACTCATACTGTGAGTTGAACTCTTAAAAAATGTTGAATATTCATTCTGCGACGTTGTACGGCATAACGCTACGAACTTTGCGTGGAAAATTCGTAATTAGAACTATACCGTTAAAACAAATGAGGCTAAATGGACACATCTGCTCCGCGTATAAAGGAGACGAGAAAAAAGTAGTGTGGTGAAAATAATATTTCGAAATTGTTATATAAAAAAATGCACACACACACACACACGTTGATTCAAGTGTTAAATATTCTGAAGAAGATCAGCGTGTGCTCAAGTAAGTCTATAATTTATGTGTCGTTACAACAAAATGACAATAGCACGAAAAATACATTGACATAATTGCTGGCTTACCGGGCTAAGTTGTTTACTAGTGACGCCATATTGACGAATATAAAGATACCCGAACATTTCTGCGAATGTAGTTCGATATCAACGCGTTGATTTGGACTCTTGGAAGGAGGTGTTGGTGGGTGTTCTAGAATTTTACCTTTTCCAGTTTCGTGTATATATATAGTGCCGTATTTACGATTTTGTTTCGGGAGGGGCTTCGCTAACTTTCGGGGAGGGGGGGCTTTGCCTGGAAATGTGAAAATTCTGCAAGATATTTCATTTACTTTACTATATTAAGTAAGATTTCGGGGGGGCTTAAGCCCGGAAGCCTCCCCCTAAATTCGCCACTGTATATATATATATATATATATATATATATATATATATATATATATATATATATATATATATATATATGCCATATATTACACTTGGTATAAAATTCAGCCCTTTTTATTTCAATTTGGTACTATTTTTCAGCCCACTTCAGAGCTAGGACTGTGGCAACACTGAAACAGAGTTATCTTCTACTTTTTTAATACTATCTATTTTTAAATTTGTTTGTTATTTTTTCACTCTACTTCTATTATTCCCATTTGTTCTTATATAATAATTTATTTTTAACTTTCATACATAAAAATATAAATGAAATTTTTAGCTTAAGATCTCATGCTATGCCCTCTAAACCAGGGTTTCTCAACCTGGGAGTAGCAAGAAGGTTTGATGGGGATCGCGAAGAGGAAGCGGAAGAGATAAATATAATTAGAACCTAATACCGGAAAATATTTTAAAATAGGCTACTATTTTGAATTTTGTTCTGATAGGCATATTTTGATTTTTACACATAGTGTTAAGAACAGTAAAAAAAAATAGATCTACTAAACTAAGATTATATGTTGTTTAAAAATAAGTAAAACAAATAAGAATTTATCATTTTTTCCAGCGCTATGATGTTGAGGTAATCACAAAGCGAAAACATTAATTGCGTAAGTTGGGAAATCAACAATGGACAAATTGTTCTGTAGGCAATAAAAGGGATTGCTTTTGTTTAGGGTCCTTTGTTGTTCTTTACAGAATTACGCGTATGTGTGTCAGAGAATAATCTTTTTTTTTTTTTTTTTTTTTTTTTTTTTTAGTAAGCTGGCCAGAATGATGGCAGACTTTTGCTGTGAGATTTTATTTGTTTCCTAAATTTTAAATGTAAACAACTTGCTTTAAACAGTTTTTGGTGATACTGAACCAGGGGCGGGTCCAGGAGGGGGGGCGATCGGAGCGATCGCCCCACCCCGAAGAGGAAACTTTCTTATTTTATATATATAAATAAAACACATCCCAACGTTTTGGAACCCTTAAAAGTAGCAGTATGACAACCTACCGCACCCCCCCCAGAAGTCGGTCCTGAATCCGCCCCTGTACTGAACACATATATACACAACAATGTACAAAAGTCACAAAAAATATGAAGTAACTCAAAAGTGGCGGCCCCTCGAAAATTAAAATAATAACTTTTTTTAACAACTTTCCAAGTTTTTTTTTAACCAAAATTAGGTATCACTTTCTTTTTCTGCATATGGCCCGAAATTAAGGAAGTTATGAAGTTTTAAGATTTTGAAACGGCCTCCATTTTGAAACAGCACGACGGATCGGATTCAATATTTGTAATATGAATGAACTGACTAAATTTGGTTTCAATTCATTCGTTTTTAGGTAAGTTACTGAAACAGCTGTATAAAAGAAATGGATTCTATTATTATAGAAATAGATGGATATCATGAGATCTCCATAATAGGTATATTAGAAATACCCACAGAAGCTAATTACAAACCAGAAATTTAAAAAAGGGATCGCTGGCAAGAGGATATGATAAAATCGGATTCGTAATAGGAATTAGGTTTTGAACCACTGCTCTAGACTAAAGGAGACGGGCATAATTAATGAAAGTGAGAGAAATATGAAATACAACAGTGGAATGAAAATGTTGGAAAGAAACGGAAGAATTCCAAGAAAACCAACGATGTTGTCCATTATAAACTTAACATGGGCTCTTGGGCTGGAATGAAACCAAGAAACCCTCGCACTAGAAGTGAACTCTAATGCTGAACCACCGTGGTTCCTGTTTCATCCATTGTCCCTAGCACAAAAGATATAATAACCGGTCACTAAACTAAAGATGGGAGACGACCTTCTTCTGCTGTTCAGGATATCTGAAAATTGGGAAATTAACTTCTTCAGCAGAAAAGAACGAACTATTTGTTTTAAAAAACAAACGCAATTTAAGAAAAAATATCAAAATTTAATTTTCATTGTGCGGAATGAAGTTATTGCTAACTTCCAAACCGGAAGCCATTTTATTTTTGGCCTTTCCCGATTTCTACTGTTCTCTACCATCTCTTGCCTTCCCTTTTACTTTTTTCGTAAAAGTTTCTCCTCTGATTGCTATCTTGTAGAACGAACAACTTTTAGCCCTTAAAGTTTTGCCAAGGTAAAATTTAAAATCTCTTGTCCCGTTTTGCCCCATCTTACGATATATATATATATATATATATATATATATATTCTTATTTACTTCCCCTCACCATACCCTCTACTCCTTCTCCTCTTTAAGATTTTCTTCGTATTTTCCTATCTTCTTCTTCTTCTTCGTTGCAGGCCAGCGCCTTTGAAAAAGACAGGTTAATAAGCGAAAAGTGACGTAATTAGAAGAGGGGTGAAGTCCCTGTTTGTGACAGAATTACTTCATGTTTAATTAAGAAACTTGCATGGAAGGGGGGTCTAGTTTATTCCTTCTTCTTCTCTCTTTCTTTCCCTGATCCCCCAAGACGAAAGAAACTACAAGAAGTGGGGAGGAAAAACGTTAAGCTTGAGAGAAAAGGGGGTGGTTGGAACGAAGAAATAAGACGCCACCAAAATTGCGGAAAGAAGCGAAAAGTTTTCGTAGTAAGAGTCACGGAGAATAAACTGCACAACTCTTACGGACTTAGCAAATGTTATTGTTATATGAATTTGAACATGCAAATAATTCATTTTTTCGCTTATCACTTTGGAATTATAGTTCATACAAGAAGTCAGAAAATGTTACACAGTATTTTATCATGTTGGATTCTAGGAGCCTAGAGCTACCCACAGGCAGGTTTTAGGACACGAGTGCGCTCATGAAATTATTAATAGGATGGCATAGGTTTTAATGGAAAATGATATATTCAAATCGGAGAATTGCAAATTAGCCGGCAGAATGGTAAATTTGATGACATAGTAGTAAATTTAATCGTACAGTGGTAAATTTAAGGGAAAGAATGGTTAATTTAGGGTCCAGAATGGTAAAGTTGAGGGGAAGAATGGTAATTTTAAAGGGAAGAAGGATAAATTTTGGAGAAGAATTGTAAATTTGGTCACGTAATATTAAATTTAAGGTGAAGAATGGTAAATTTGGAGGCAGAATGGAAAATTTGATGATATAATAGTAAATTTAATCGTACAGTGGTAAATTTAAGGGAAAGAGTGGTAAATTTAGGGTCCAGAACTATAAATTTGAGTGAAAGAATGGTAAATTTGGTCACGTAATAGTAAATGTGAAGGTAGAATGGTAAATTTAAGGGGAGGAATGGTAAAGTTTGACTAAGAGTGGTAAATTTGAAGGGAAGAATGATAAATTTAGGGCAAGAATGGTAAATTTAGGGGAAATAATGGTAAATTTCATAGCATGTGCTCTCACGTAAGAACCTCAAGCTATACTGGTCAACAGTATTTTTGTCACAAGAAATGTGAATAGAGTTCTAAGTTAAGTCAAATGCACTGAATTCGAAAATAGAATCAGCTTTTTCTTATCAGGCTAGGTTTTCGTGTGTCAAGCTACCCCCTCTCGTATCAAAATTCTCTAAATTCCTTGAAAACGCTGCGTATGAGTTATTCTGATGTGGCTCAATTTATGTCACTTGAAGTCGAAATAGAAGGAAAGAAATCGAAATATGTGCAAGGAATTCTGATGCATGCGTCTGAGGCCACAAACAATTTCCAGTATTTGCAAACAATCTCTCCAATAAGAGACATTTTAATAAATCTAGTTGGAATATTAGATATTGTCATAGTGCTTCGAGAAACCGCTATGTGTGGAATTAACACCTTTCGAGCAGAAGAAAAAAAGATGTGGTTGTTCATCGTTTACATTATTAACAAGATCCATTTTGTCTTTCCTTGTTATAAGAACACCCTTAATAATTCACATATGAGGCGTTGGATGGCAAATTGGCATAAGTCAGTTTTGAGACATTTTGAGACATTGAAACTTTCATTAGAATCGATACCAAAGAAAATAGAACAAAATCGGTTCTTTGTGCAGCCATCTTTTGCCCTATGGCCTGGTTCTTTTACCCTGAGATACGGAACTTTGCCATACAATAGGTTATGGTTTCAAGTTCACGGAAATGACTTAATCTTATTGTTTTTTTTAATGAGTTACGCCATTTGGCACCCAACACCTCATATAAGAATATAAGAGAAGATGTAATACAATTTTCTGCTTATATTGTGGTATGTTAAGTCATTTTTCGATGAAAATGTCACATAGAGGCAGAATTTCAAAACATCTCTTGTCCATTTTATGAAAATTGAAAGTTTTTTTTTTTTTACCATCTTAATTTATACGTATGGAAATAATCTAAACAAATTTTGTAAAATGTACAATAAATATCTGAACAGTAGTAGTGGGTCTAGCCCGGGGCCGGGAGTGCTTAGGCACAGGGACGTAAATAAGGACCCCGCAGACCCTGCATTGCGAGGGGGGGCAAGCCATCAGAGGGTCCCAAATCGTGAAGTGGAACGTAGAGAAAGGGGCCCACTCCACGCTGTTTGCGGGAGAGCCTTCAAGCATTTAGTTACGCCACTGCCTACGCACCTCAGTTGTTTGAGTGACAAATACAACATAAATTATTGTTTATATATTTTTGAAAGTTTGTAGTAAGCTTTGCATTTTATTGTTTATTGGAAAATCTTTGAAACACTAGATAGTTTCCGTTTGCAGAGTTTCTATTATGTAATGCGTAAAACAATACTTGAGCTCCACAATGTCAACGTTCAACCTAACCATAATATTCTATAGCCCTAGCCATATAGGGAGAGAGTTAAAAAGTTGGAAACCACTGCAGAACCCATGAAAAATTCATCTATCATAGTCTGGGTTCTGGTGCCTCCTCCAGGTTTTACCTTCTAGATCCGCCACTGCTAAATAGACTAAATGGAACAATGAAAAATCACATTTAAAAAAAGGACAAGAGACATTTTGCAACGGGGCGACTCATATGTTTCAACGAGAAGTGTCTATTATTGCCACGCTACCAAGAATTATAATATCCTCGGACGGAAAAAGTGAAAAAAAAAAAAAAAAAAACGTAATTTCAAGAATAGCGCAGGATACACAAGCATTCAATAGGAAAAGAGAATTGCTAACATCAAGAAATGTATCGTTGGACGTTCGAAAAGGATTTATTATGACCCTAGTATGGAGCGTGGCGCTTTATGGATCAGAGACCTGGACATTGAGAAAAGCTGAAATATCTAAGCTGGAAGCATCTGAAATGTGATGTTGGAGCAGAATGCTGCGCATATCATGGACCGAAAGGAAAAGGAATGAAGACGGTACTAAAGGAAGCTAATGAAGGACGACAGATCATGAAGATGATAGGAAAAAGAAGAAACAACATGGTTGGCCATCTTATTCGGCACTTCGATTGGATCACCGTGCTGATAGAGGGAAAGGCAGAAGGAAAACCAGGAAGATTAAGACCAAGAATAGAATATCTGCAGTTACGAAGGAGGGACCTTATCAAAGTATAAAGAAGCTGTCCCAAGGGAGAGAAATGTTTTAAAATTTACATGTTGCCCACCAATCTATGGTTGAGGCAGGGCGTCTTAAACAACGCCCTGGTTGAGGTGAACCAGAAGAAAAAGACTAAGAAGACCCTGTTTATGGTGCAAATATCGAGGAAATTGACAGACCGAAAATAACAAATAGGCTACATATAAATATAGATAGAAGTGATGTAAGAATTCTTACCAAGAAAACGAAATATTTTTCTTAGTAAATATTAAAAATTTATTTGACATTTTCCTAGTTTCTATTCTTGTAAAAGAAATAATAGGAAGGAATTCATCCAGGTGGATTACGCGTATATGTCAGGAACACATTTCTTCAACATGGCTGCTTCTATTATTCATTTCTGCTTAAGACGTGTGCATAAAACAGGACAAAACACGATTCTAGGGTAGTTTTAAGTTACCGTGTTAAGATGGCAGCACCTCCCCGCTCCATTTAGTGACAACCCACTCTCCTTATTTCTTGTTCGTTGACGCAGGTAGCTTCTAATTTGATGCAAAAGATATCGAGTAATGTGGATAATGGTTATGTCACACGTACTTACATAAAGGCAGGAAATCTCATTAATAATAATTAAGTAAGTGCGCATTTCAAGTTGTTAATTTTAACGTGAGACAGAATGAGAATCTTGCACAAGACCGGGAAAAAGAAAACGAACTGAACTTTTGCGTTTAATCTATATACGTATCACGGTTTGCAGAGTTGCTAAATCTAGATACTAGGAACTAAGCAAAAGTAAATTCTAGTTGTATGTGGCCTCAGCGACGCAACTATGTGGCCGCAGCGACGCAACCCCCCCTCCCCATGACCAACCAAACCAAAACGCTCCCCAATTACACTTTCTAGTGGCATCACAAAGTAATTCCCCTATTCCATTTTTCATCAAAATTTGGAATGTTTGATTTCAAAATTGCAGTACATAATTTAATTTTTAGTACAAGATAAAACACCAAAATAATTAGTTTTTGATTGCCAAATAATCTTTAGAGTAGCATGCTTGATATATTCTTATAGTCTTGTCATAATAACTGTAAATCACAATGTTTTTGGAAATATATCGGCATGTGCATATGTGTAGAATGATCAACCCCTGGTTTCTCCACCAACTTTTCAGCTTTATTGGTTCTCCATGAATCAACGATTAGCAGCAGTTTTATTTGCTCTAAAGAAGGCCAGAAAACGTGTCATGGACTGTTTCAGGTTGTCCTTGATCATATTTAGAATTTTACCAGGATATGAACGAATACTGAATGGATCGGGACGTTTGTTGGCAGGAAAGTGGCCCTCATTCACGTTTGTGGTTGTTCCTTATTCACGTCATCTTTACGATAGTATTGCCAGGCCCGTATCCACGGGGGGAAGCCAAGGGGAGCCTCCCCCTAAATTTTGGCTGGTCCCCATAAAATTTCACGGTAGGCTTGCAAATGAACTATAATATGGTGATGAAGTATAATATGATTGGGTCGGACCCCCCCTAACTTCTACCGGCCGCCCTCTAAATTTTTGGGCTGGCTACGGGCCTGAGTATTGCTACATTGCTATAGCGTGAAACGCTTCCTATTACAGAGGTTTCAAACTGTATTGGCCACCACTGATTTCAATAGACGATGTGCATCAAAAAGCTATATATCACATGACCCCTTTCCCCATATATCTTCTCGCGCTAATTCCAACATGGTGGCTTTTCAGATGCCTCAATGATTCACATTACACGTATTCAGTGGAGTTCTACATGCATTACTCATATCCACCATTAAACCTCAATCCCTCTACTCGTTTCAAAATTAACATGACATGTCTAGACATTTTCTACGTTCTATCTTCGCACTTTGCCCTCACTCATCTCCCATCCTGAATACGGTCTGCTACTAAACACCTTGTTTTTGTCTTTCTTTTGGTGCTGAATCCGGTGCTAGCAATCATTTTCATCAATTGAATTCACCAAATAGGAATGTTCCCTTGTAAGAAAAAAACAACATTTTAACCGACTGCAACAAAAGGTCTAAAAAATTAGAAAATATTAAAAGTGCTAATACGCAGAAAATAATAATAATAAAACACTTATAAGCAGATAAGTAGAAAATAATTGTTTACAAACTGTACAAAATTTTGAAGTCTGCCAATCCCAACAAATTGATAGCTAATATAAAATTAATTTCTATGGTAGTTTTAAGAGACGTTAATTTGTTTAATTTGGCATAGATTTCAAAGTACTTTTTATAGATAATAGTAGTCAATTATCTTCTACTTTCGGTTTTTAAAGCTTTATTATTATTATTTTCTGCTTCTTAGGTTTTTATTATTTTCTACTTTTTAGCGCTTTTATTGGTCAATTAATATTACCTTTTTTAAAAATATTTTAGGTTCTGCTTTTCGTACGTTTTACAAGTTGGTTATTTTTCTTTTAAGTTTATTTAATTTTCTCCACTTTTTGTTGTCCCAGTAATTCAGTTAGACACATAAACTAATTATAATACACTAACTTACTATAAAATAGGTCAACCTGCGAAACATGCTATTACAAAGTTATGACTGTTACTTTATTATGGCCTCAATGATAGAGGCTCTTCAAACGGCAATAACTACTCACTGTTACAGGACCATTCTGATCGATTGTCAGGTGCATTCTGAGTTCAAAGTCAGGCAATACCTTATGGAAAGTGTCGGTTATAATGTTGGAGCTTGCGTTCACAATTCTTTCCTTGAGATGTTGAACATTCGTAACTTTTACCGTATACACAATAGACTTCACATAGTGGTCCAGTGGGGTCAGATGAGACGAATGAGGTGACCATTTCACAGTATTGATGGCAACATGTTGTCTTCTAACACTCTCCGGTAACCCATCAGTGAAGCATGGATCCATAGCCGGACTCTCGGACGGACGGACATACAGACAGACAGAAATGAAATGAAATCTTTCAGTTTGACGTCTCAACAATACGTCCTTTCGGCTAAGGGAGACGGATGATTAAGGCAAGTGAATGATGATGGAGAAATCGATGGAATGAGAATGTAGGTGAAACGAGAGTATCCCGAAAAAAAAACACAGACACGATGTTGTTCACTAGAAACTTACTAGGTCGGGGATCGAAAAAGGAACCACGCGCACCAGAGGTAAGCACTCTACCACTGAACCACCGTGTCTTCCCTCCCCTCACTCTGAACCACCATTCATCAAATCGTCATCAACTCTGATAAATGATCCATACCCTTCTCTCCACTGATTAAAGAATTTATACTTGTAATAAAACAAGGCTGTGCGATTATCACTAATTGGAGTTTGAATTTCTACGGTCAATCGCTCAAGCACAGCTCTGTTACAATACCTGTGGATCTGACTTTTACGATATAAAATAGTAAAGTGTTTGTCATGGGCTATACTACGATGAATTTCAATTTAACCCTGCAACTACCATACATTTTTACACACATGTTCTACCAGTGGCGTATTTAGGGGGGGCTTCCGGGCTTAAGCCCCCCCGAAATCTTAGTTACTATAGTAAAGTATATGAAATATGTTGCAGAATTTTCACATTTTCAGACAAAGCCCCCCCCCTTAAAGTTAGCAAAGCCCCTCCCGAAACAAAATCGTAAATACGCTACTGTGTTCTAACATTCGGGTCCAATGGACCCTAATTAAGAATTGAGGATATGGAGTAATTTTATGAGATTTTCACATTGTTTTATTGTATGAAAAAGCAAATACTCCATAACTCCATGTAAAAGCAAGCAATACTCCATGTAAAAGCAAATAACAAATTAACTTTCATGAAGAGAATAAAAATATTGAAAAGTATAATCACGGGTCCAATGGACCCGCTTGGTAGTTCTCGGGTTAATTATCATATATAACTTTTTCCTTCTTGAATTACAGACACTTTTCAGTGAAAAATAGGATGAAATTTGAAAGTCTCAAATCAAGGTAAAATAGGACAAAGTAAAGGAAAAAATGTAACTTTTGACTGTGTCTTGAAAGCCAAGTAGTAAGTCCTTTTGCTATTATTACAATTACAAATTTTAATATTCAACAGGGTCTGAAGGTTTTTTTTTTTTTTTCTCATTTAGATATACTCATCTCAGGTAATTAAATAGAAACAAATGAAAAAGAAAGAAAAATGGAGACTTTGAATTAAAAAGTAGACAAATTCACCAGTGTTCAGAAGATGGCTACAATTCACTGAGCAGATTGGGTCGGTGGGTCGTAGTGGCTCGGAAGATCAGAGTGGGTCCGGTACGTGGTGGATCACAGTAGGTCACGTCCTGTTGATCCACAACCCACTCTCAAATTTTAACCCACTTAACCTACGACCCACTGACCCACTTCATCTCTGCCTCATGAAGTTTCTACTAGTACCCCTGCGTTGACGTATCTAACGTTGAACTGTTGTTATACTTTTTTTTTCAAAAATGAAAAAAGACCTGAATATAAATGAAAGAATGTATAATGAAAGAATATATAATGAATTTGCCCTGTTTAGGAATATTTTATTAAAACTTATAGTATGTACGTAGTTGTGCACTTCCTGAAATTGTCAGAATTAATTAATTAATAGGCCTACACTCATCAAAAATGGGTAGAGTAATAGTGGGCAGATTACTTCTCTGCCAGTTGAATATATGACGATATCCTGGTACCGATAATACCTATTTGTGACGTAAGGTCCGCAGTTTTTATATTTATATAACTAAGGTTACTGATTTATCAAAATACATCTAAACACTGCATTATGATATTACCTTTTTATTGTAGTACGTAACAGTTAAACATTTATACACTTTTCCAAAATTGTACATACAGTTATCACGAGATGGATCCTTCGTTTATATATATTATTTATTTTCATTGCTATGACAACTAAACTCACATCGTCAAAACACTATCATAAGAAAATATCATCGCATAACAACAGAAAAGAAATTACTTCCATTTCTCTTTTCATATTCTTCTTCTTCTTCCTTTTTTGAACAGCTTGTGCATATTTTAAAAGTACATTTTGCCCATAAATACTAATAAAGATGTTAAAAGAAACTACAAGTATCGTTGTAATTATTTATGAGAAATTGAAGCTTGGTTTTCTTATGAATATCACTCAAATGACATTAACTTGTTTACAAGGGAAACAATGACATAATGGAGTTTCGAATAATTCTTGAGGGAAACAGATTATGTATTTGGAAATTTCCTGTCTTGAGACGAAAGTCGAGACAGAAAAGTACATCTTTAAATTCAAAACAGAAGGAGAAAAATGACATTTTTTGGAGGAGGGGGGGTCTTTTCGAGACAAGAAATTTCTCGAGTGTCTTAGGCAACACTAATATACTCAAGTCTCAGATGTCAAACACTGGTTACTGTTAGATGAGTCATAGTATAAAAAACTATAAATTGATCATGTGATTGTACGAACATAATGAAGGACATTTATCAACGTTCTAAGGATACATAAGTCTTTACACAATATACTCCAATAACAAAAATGGTCTAAAGTGTTACTACCGTATTTTACAAACTATAAGACGCACTTTTTTCTTCGAAAAATTGCCTCCAAAATTCAGGTGTCTTATACTCGAAATTAATAATCTTTGAAGAAATGTGGCATAAGTAACGCTCTCGATGGCAGTGAATACTACCTTATATATGAAAAGGACAACGATGATGAGACGCAGGCCCGCAACCAGAGAGGGGGCGGCCCCACCTAAACATTTTGTGGCCCCTTCAGGCCTCAACAGAGAATGCTATTATTAATACAAAAAACACAATTTAGATATCTATTTGTAACAGAATTTTTAATGGCTTGCCCCCCCCCTAACATGTTCATGGCCCCCTCAAACCTCTGTGGCTGGTTTCGGGCCTGATGAGATGAGGAGGAGGAGGAAGAAGAAGAAAGTTCAGATGGCGATTTTTAGGGATTTTAAAAGTCAGTTCGGTTTTATAAACTAAGATTTTTTTTAAAGTCTAGCTTTGCAATCTAATAATAAAAATGGTAAAAATGTTACGACATTTAAAAAAAATGCTTAAAAATTAAGGTACGTTTTATAGTCCGTAAAATACGATATATGTGATCTCCCTAGACGTGTGAGGATTCCGATTACTTTTAGATGAAATTAAGAAAAAATAAAACAGGATGTAAATTTTGTTCATAAATTTATTAAAAAAAATAGACGAGAAAACCAATTTGAGAATGAAGACAAGGCTGAAGTTCTGCAAAAAGTTTACGAGACGAGACGAGTTATTCCTCGTCTCATCTATTTCCGTAGGCAACACTATTCTTCATTTGCCACTCTTGGTTTATCTTCATGGAAAAGCTTTGAAAGGTACAATACACACATGTAACTCGGGAATAATAATCAGTTAAGAATAATCCGGTGTAATGTCTGTCAGTTGCAATCAGTTTCATTTTGATTCTTGTTTGCCTTGCAGTATGTCCTTGTTTAATGTTTGCCTTCCTATATGGAGATAGATTATTCTTAAGGTGGATCACCACCCGGAAGTCAGTACATTCCCTTATTTTAGCTCATTCCCTTAACTACTGTGCAATGAAACGTTACATATTATAAATATTGTATTATAAGATAGAGTCATGTTTCAGCTACAACACAGGACACTGATTCAATTGGTTGTTTTCTGATATCGAAAAAAGGGAATACATAAAAGAAAATATTAGATTCGTTTTACAACGAGCACACAAGATGGCACTTGATGTTAAATCTTACTGGAAGTGCTCAATTTTATGAAATGTATATTTGTGCATGTAAAGTATTTTAAAGTAACGATCTTATTACGAAATATATATATTGTTTGACCGTTTTTCGTGTTGTGTTTCACATTTTATTTAAATATTAATTTACATTTGAGGAAATAGATTTTGAGAAGAAACTTGCGCGATTCGCCATAATGCGTTGTTGCCAAATTTGTACATTTAATTCCTGGATTCTAGCATTTCAGTTCGAGAAGCGGAACTTAGCTATGAATTGTGGTAAAGGTCGAAAACTAATTTCTACAGTAAGTATCCAAGCAGAATTTCATGATTACTTATTTTATTATCTGGCACCAGTAAGAACTCGACACTATCTGGCAACTCTGTACTATTCAAGCAGCTTTTAGCATCACACCGAGAACACCTAGTAATCCACCTTAAACATAAACGGCCCAATGAATTATTATTCCTCGTTTCAAAAGAACTGTAATTTTGTTCCTCTTTCAACTACTTTCAAGCTCTTTCTCATTAATTTTCCTTACAATTCTTCTCCACACCCAGACTTCGAAAGCAATGAGTATTTTGTTTCATCAATCTGTTAATACTGGGGCGAATAAGTGGTCCAAAGGTGGCGAAAATGGTTGCTCGCCCATCGAAAATTATAGAAATTGGAGTGGGATGAACCTTGTGCATGAGAAGGTCAATAATAGCATGCACGTTGTCGTATGTACAAGTGTTCCTGAATGGCGGCCATTTTTTTTTTCGCTGCAGTGCCAATTTTTGCATTTGCAAGCGTTTACGAAAACTACATACAAATGTTCAGGATGTACGAATCAGATGAACACAAAACAAAAACGAATGTTTAGAGAAGAGACTGAGGTACACGGAAAATATATACTCTTGCTTCTAAATATTCAGTTTTGCAAAGTAATACATGAAATCACCAGAAAAAGTACAGAAAATTACACTTTTTAAGGTGCTGTAATTTGGAATGGCATACAGTCATGGGTTCATAAGTTTTGTGCTGAATACTATTTTTTGTGAAGGGTCTGCAGAAATGTCCACACCTATGATACTACTGGCACCACAGATTTATGGGGTTCCGAAATTTTAAGTTTGTGATTTTGATACCATGTTTGGTACGTAATATCTCAGGAGGGTAAAGTGCTAAAAATTTCTGGTTAGGCCACAAAGTAATTCTGTATGTGAATAAACTATTACGGAAAAAACATTACTGATATTACATGGAGAAAAAAGTAAGGACATGGTAAAAACGCGAAGAAAGCAGGTGAGTGACGATGGTCATAGCTCAGAAAAATTTAAATGTTTCGATATGTTTCATGTTAGATCTCAAAAACTACGCATGGTTCATAGTCGGCAGGCAGAACACGTGGTTATTAGGTTTCGTTCAACCCGAGAGAGTAAAAGCAACCGGTGGTCCTAAATCATCAAGTCCACTATCCTGATCATTTCTAGACCGCCGGTCGCTTGATGCGAGTGGAAGTTTCCCCCGTATACACCCTCCCCCTCTACTAAAACTAAAAAATGAGTATTTCAAATAGAACGTCATATCTCCGAAACTAATCAAGATATTAATGAATTTCTTTTTCCAGTTTTATCTGAAAGATGTGCTTTAAGATTTTGTCTATTTATGCTTTGGATAAACTCAACAGATCTTCGGAAAATTTAACTTCAATATTAAAAACTAACATATTTTGTCCTTAATATTTTCTAATTTGCTCTCTATCTCCCCAATGAGTTGAGATATGGAAAGAACATCCCTAATTAAATTTCTAGAGCATTAAATTATCTTACCAACGGTACCAATAATGTTAGGTTTACTTCCAAAAATAGCCGTACAGCGAGGTAAGTTTGAAGGAAAGTGCACTTTGATTCCAATGCTGATGCTCCGAATGGCACCACTGAATTTTAGCTCACGTTAGACAATAAAGGTTCTGTTTTCAAGGTAAAAGCTTTTTTTTTTTTTTTTTTTTTTTACAATATTTGAAGAACAGGTGTCACCCTTCCCCCTTGAGCTCTTCTGCACAATCATGATCATCTCTAGATCTCCGGTCACTTGATAGGACCGTGCATTAAGGATCACCAAATTTTGAGATAAGTAGAAATGTCTTTTATAATGTTAAAATCCATTTACAGTTGATATTCAGGATGATTCCGATTTTTCAACTCTACTTGTGTGTTGTATTTCCACCGGTCGTTGAATATAATTCTTTATTTTTTTAACAAAAATGTTTATCTTACAATAATGAAAAAACAGAAAATATAAATAATGTAAGAACATACGTAAAGATGTCGTAAGTGAGGGCAAACATAATTTACAGGTAATATACAGAGTGTTTGATAACATCTTTGTACACCTAAACTGTATTACGCTACTGTACAAGAATATAAAGCAAACAAGTAAGTGGGGAACACATTATAAAATTTACTTTTTGAGGCTCGTTTTGGCGCCCCTAATTGTGGCGCCCCGGGCAGTTGCCCGGATTGCCCAGTCCTTGGTCTGTTCCTGTCTCTTGTTTGTTTTAAGTTCAATATCTGGATTTTCTTATGCAAGCAGTGTTAGTCTTGAGTAAAACAGGATTAACTCCTAGTACACAGGAGTTAACATTCACAAGTATAACAATGCCCTTTAAAGTAAGATATAATACACTCCGTAGTGTGTTATATGCCATAAAGTACGCTTATTATTTGTAAGTGATTGGCAATTTAGCACTCTATTGGTTCTAAAGAGTAAAAAATTGGTGTTTTAGTCTAATATCTAACCCTATGCTATAGAACTTGAACACAAAATAAAGAAACGAACAGATTGTTATAAATTGAAATGGAAATTTCTGATATTTACTAGTGATTGTTATATCTTGTGGAATTATGCTTTTTTCTTCGTTGTGGGATATATTCCATGTGTCTATTTACCATTATTTGTTATGTTTTCCTTGTTATTGCATTATGATGGTTAACAATCTGTTCTTGCAATTGAGAGATATAGCTCCTTCATAACTAAGCGGTTAGCGTACGCGTATTTCGGTTGTGAAACCCGAGTTCGATTCCCAGTGGGTACTCATTCGGATTCCCGTGGTTCGGATTTCACGTTAATCATTAGCTCCATGTCTCATATAGCCTCGCTGTTGAACGGGGCGTTAAACACAAAATCAACTCAACCCAACTCAATTGAAGGATGACAAAGATTAACTCCTTGTTGAGATGTCACGGTTGAGGGATAACTGGTGGAAAAAAGAACAATACATATATACCTACTGTAAATACAGTATTTAAGAAAGTCGGAAATATATTCGACGTATAATGATAGTAATTTTATGACAACAAATGATAGCAACATTTGTTCAAGTTAATGTACAGAAAAAGAAATCTAAATGTGATTGTAATTTCACCTGTATATATTTTTTTCTTTATAAATAATGTAAGGTTTTCCTTACAAATTATGAAAGGGACGGCTGAAATGTGATATGTGAAATCTTCAGATTTAACTTCACTAGATTGGCAATGTACCCAATTCATTCTCAATGAATTCTTAAATACGTAATTATCTATACCTAGGTATAATTAGTTCAATCGTCTCAATCCTTCCGAATGTACTGTATACTTCCAGCATGAACCATATGTAGTCCACAGACATTTCTGGTGTGTTAGGCCTATATGTCAACTTTCCGTTCCAAATTCCTATTTTGTTATGATAAATTCTTTTGTTAGGAAAAAAAATATCTTGAAAAGTAAAATATCATATTCCTTTAAATATTTGTGGGGTAACATACATTTCCATGTTTTTTATTAGTAAAATCATTTTTATAATAAGAATCTGAGGCCGTTTGTATATTCCGATTTCCATGTCTATACACTGAGAAAAAAAGGACTAGGATTTCCGTGTGGATACATCGTATTTACATGGGTGCGCTTCTTAAGTAATGTAATTTCATGTATAAAAGTACAGCAGGTGGGAACACCATGCCAAGTCTGGAGTTCGGCGTCGAACTAGTCTCGCTGTGATTGGATAATTTTATTGACATGATTGATTTCGTGTTAAAAACTACCGGTATTACTCTCGTAAGGTAGGGACTCACAGATTTAGAAAGAACCAAGAGGGGACACTCGTAGGAAGGTAGTAACAACATTATATACCTAAGTTACCACCGTCGGAATGGGTATGGCGTTAATTCTAGATTTGAAATGGTGGTCCCACAATACAAAATTTTCGCTAGACGGTGGTGTAGATCGTACTACTGATGAAGCAACTTAATGTGGTGACGCGCGAAACCTGGTAAAAACAGCATTTACATGCCGACTGGATTAAGCATTTTTCTCCGTGTAGTTGTACTGTACATAGTTCAAGACCAATTAGATAGCAGGGTATTTTATAGTAAAATAAATCATTCTGTTAGACGAAACTCTGTAGACGAAGAAAAATAAGTACAGTATTAGTGTTTATAATTATATGAAAAAGGATATAAATGTGGTTATTCGTATAAATGTGGTTTCGTACTCTCCTATTTTGGGTGGACATACTTATATTCACTCATATATATATTTACTTCCCTTTACAGGGAGCGCACCTTTACTGCCTTAGAAAGTATTTCTCAAGAGAGGAATTGCATTTATGGGTGATTAATTTTAGGAGAGCTCAGTATAAATACAGCGTGTAGGCATATGATTAGTGATGTGCGCGAGAGTCTTGGTCCTGCAGTTTGTGCAAGATACTTGCATACAAGACAAAGACCAAGACCAAGACCAGAAATCCCGATGCAAGACTAAGAATAAGATCATACCTGCAAGACTAAGACCAAGACCAAGACTCTTGCGCAAGAGTCTTGCATAAATACATTCTCAGTGGTAAAGCATTCATCTGTGGTGCATGGGATCGTTAGTTTGATCCCAGCTTACGCCATGTGAGCTTTTTCGGTGGGCAACGCCGTGTGCGTGGTTTTTCCTGTTTCCTCTCTGAGCACACAGCTCCACTTAAATTTCCGAGCACACAGCTCATGTTGAGCACTAAGCTCTTTGAGCACACAGCTCCTATTGAGCACACAGCTCCACTTAAATTTCCGAGCACACAGCTCATGTTGAGCACTAAGCTCTTTGAGCATACAGCTCCTGTTGAGCACTAAGCTCCCTGAGCACACAGCTCGTGTTGAACACTAAGCTCCCTTAGAACACAGCTCCACTTAAACTTCCGAGCACATAGTTGGTGTTAAGCACTAAGCTCCCTGAGCACAAAAGAATCATTAACCAAAATGTACCACTGGACACGTACTTTAATACCACATGTGATTTTCACTGAAAATGACATCAATATAAACCCATATACATAATATAGTAATATAAACGGATACTTAATATACTCCTGTAAAAAAGACATATAAACGAACATAAAAAACACAGCAAATACAATACTTTCTTCTTTTAATATGTTTAAATATTGTCATTTCTAACGCACTTAACACATCTTGCCAATCTCCCAACAGCTCCGAGGTTTAAACATCGATTGGAAGTATTTAATATGTACTCATAAAATTAATAATATTTTCGTCGAAATAACATTTTCATGCCATTGACAAAAAAATTTAGTGCATGTGACCGCAATCTTGACTTCATGGCCGGATGGTTATACGTTGAATAACTGTTTATCAATGTAACTTTTAGCTTCATTAGGTATACGGCACATCGAGTATTGAGCAATGTAACATTATACGATATATTGAGCGATATAACATTATAATAAAAAAATCCATATTGAAGGGGTATAGCCACGGGAGGCATCGGAGCCAGGCCCCGCAAATGAATTCCTGCCCCCCCTTTAAATGACAGCTTTTAAAACATCAACGTAAGATTACCTCGCTTCAGTCATTTAAAATTAACGAAGTTTTCATATAATTAATAATTGATGGTAAATTATTTACCGATTCTTGCTGATCGAAAAATAGTATGGTATCTCTTCCGTGTAAGAATGATCAAATGCACAGTTTGCTACCACATCTGCTACATTATATATATATAGTATATATATATATATATATATATATATATATATATATATATATATATATATATATATATATATATATATTAATGCTGCAACTCGTGTTTCTAAAAACATATTTTTTATCAGATGGAAAACTTGGTGAAAACAATGCTTTAATTCAATTTTTCAGTTTGGATTTCATTCGCTATTTGAAAATTGTGCAATCAATCTGCAGGAAACTAATAAATTTGAGCAGAAAATGATAAATTTGAGAAACGTAAATTTCAAAGGGAAAGTCGTAAATTTGGGGGAAGAATTGTAAATTTGGGTATAGATGATAAATTTTAACAGAAGTATGGTAAATTTAGGTGAAGAATTGTGAATTAGAAGAGAAGAATGGTAAATTTGGGTAGAGAATGGCAAATTTGAAGTGAAGAATGATAAATTTGTAGTAGAATGATAAATTTGAAGAAAAGAATGGTACATTGAGGGGAATTATGGTGAATTAGAAGACAAGAATGGTGAATTAGAATAGAAGAATGGTAAATTTGGTAATGGAATGATAAATTTGATGGGAAGGATGGTAAATGTGGGTAAGAATGGTAAATTTGATGGGAAGAATGATAAACTTGGGTATAGATGATAAATTTGAAGGGAAGTATGGTAAATTTAGGTCAAGAATAGTGAATTTGAAGGGAAGAATGGTAAATTTGAAGGGAAGAATGGTTCATTTGGGGGTAAATGGTAAATTTAAAGAAGAATAACAAATTTTGTGTTAAAACAGTAGCGTCATTTAAGATTTGACACAGGTCAAGATTGTCCACCGATACAGAATTTTATGATCTTTAGTATATAACGAATTTATTAATATCCATGCGTTTCCCAAATTCAGTGGAGCAATTGCCCGTCCCTGTTCTCCCCAAATGACGCCCCTAAGGAAGAATTGTAAATTTGGGAAAGTGAAAGGTACATTTTGGGAGCAGAATTTTAAATTAGAAGAGAAAATGCCAAATTCGTAAGTTTGTGTCCAACTCCTTGGAGGAGAAGGGATGAATACCCTTGCCTCAACATATCAACTTCTTTTTAACTTCGTTACCGGTACTTTAATGTATAGTTTTAAATTAAGGCCGCCAGAAAACTCGATAGATACTGTAATTCCACTGCAATCCCTTACAGTTGAGCTTTAATCTCTAGTACGGCCTTTTTCAAGTTTTTAAAAATGATGGCAACCTTAATAATAGTTCACTGAGTGTACAGGGTATACTTAAGATGGGTTTCGGGGTTTTAATTCCCTGCCCTTGGAACCAGATATAACAAAATTAATATTTGCTGAATTCAAATGTCACGCCTGTCCAGAAAGCATATAGTATTGAGTTCTTGAGCTCCTTCTAAACGAAAGTCTGCCTGGGCCACTGTTTATGTATGTATATATGATGTGTGTGTGTGTGAGAGAGAGAGTATGGCAAGGAGAGAAAACCTATATAAGTATAGAGTAACCAACTACTATAGTACTAATAATAAACACAAACAAAGTTACATTCATTATCCTGATAGTTTGCAACTTTGCAAGTAATTTCTCGTTAATGGTAACTAGCGCGTAAGAAATATATATATCTCTCTCTCTTCCCACACACATACATACAAGATAAAAACTAGTGCTGAATACTGAAATAACGTATAAGTGTTGTTGTTCCGTCCAAGATATCACACAAAGTTTAGTGACGAAAATGAGTTGGCATAAGATGACAAGGAGCTGTCACTTTGTCACTGTGCGACCTTCTTCAAAGAGTGAAGAGCTGGAGAGACACGAGAGAGTTAGGAACGGGTAAAATGTCTCACTATGACAGAAGGCTCATTTGAACATTTGTAACGTTAACATAAACCATTACAAGATCTCTTGTCTACGAGCACTAAAAAGAGACTGCTAATGGCCTTTCTTCTGGTTTAATATGCTACTACACTCCTTCCCCCGCTTTTCTCTGTTGCTTTGCTTGCATAAATTAATTAATATGAAAATTAAGCTAAGATTTATATATGAATCTTCCTTGCGTGAAGTTGCGAAGTGAAATCTCAAATACGAGAGAGCTCTCTTTGTATTCATTATGCGTATGTAGAGTATGTGGTTATGTGCCACATACAAGAATAGAATCTACTTTACATTCGAAATCTTTTTGGGTTTTAGAGTTAAAAATAAAAAAAATATATACAGTAAAACCTCTGAACAACGAACACCAATGAGATGTGTTTATTTTCCCGTAAACCCGAAGTGTTCATTATAGAGAGGTCTCTCAAGTTTAACTTACTCACAGTCAGTGACGGCGCCAGCTTTAATTTCTTGTGGGGGCAAAAGAAGAAGCAGATACTTTTTTGGGGGAGCGGCTACATTTGGTTGTTTGTATACCGAAAAAGATAGCTCTGTATAACATAACTAACATCAAAATACAACATATCTGAAAGGGAACGTACGTAGACAATGGAAGAGGACTTTGCCCTCTTCCCCTCTCTGGTGTAGTTACGCAAAAAAATCTTTATCAGGACAGTAGTATATTGTACAAATATACTGGATCAATATTATAATAACATTACCTCCCTGATCCTTAAGATATTATTGAGCCAATATGAATGAATGAAATAATTCACTCACTTTTCATACAATATGTCGTTTACTTCAAATATTTCAAATCTTTAACGTGGAACAACTTTTAAAACGGCATTTATTCCGAAGTTGGGCGTCAGCTTTCGCTACGTTTTTCAGCTGTTATCTCCTTTCCACACTTTCTGCAATTTGTTATTAGGTTCATTAATCCGTGCTCTTCATCAACTTTTTAAAAAGTTTGCTCGCTATCAACGTATTGCTTCACAAATGTTAAAACTGTTAGTTCATTGTCCTTGTACATTCGCCATGTTAACATAAATGCTCGTTTCTTTCCCACAATGCAACTGTTCGGTTACCATGCGCCAAGTAGTTCCCTCCGCTCGCCGTATAGTTCCATGTTTATAACCGCTTATATATAACAAATAAACAGATTTTTCGAGACTCTTATATATTATCAAGCACACAAACGATTAAATTATCCATATCTTTCCTGTAAAGTTTAAGAATTTTGCTGGAAACGGACGCCCAACTTTGGAACTTAACCCTTTAAAACAGTATAACTTACGTTTTTGTCAGAATAATCAACAACTAATCCGTTGTCATGGTTACAAAAAACATTATATTACTTATATTTTTAAAAAAGTATCTATATCTTCTTCTTCTTCTATCGGAATAGCAGGCTAGTGCATATAAAAATCAAGTATCGCCCAAATAAAATTACAAGCTTATTACAAGAAAATGACATGTCGTTGTATATGACGCAATGAAAATACTGACTTTTCTTTTATTCAGGCTACCAATTAAAAGAAAAAGAATCCTGGTTAGGTATTCACATTTTACATGTTAGGTATTCACATTTTGTGACGCCCCTCGTATATATAAATTATATTTCATATCATGATTCATATACATTATGTTTATCATTATATCAGTATCTATATTATATTTATTTTATTTTTTAATTAACTATACTCTTATGTCATAACGCCAATGGGGCACAGCAGAAGTCCAGTTTATAAATTACTCAAAAGTTTGTTAACAAAATCTAAGTTATATATTTGGGCGGTTGTTCTTTTGTATAAGAACGGATCGATATCACTCAAGATACAACATTACAATTAATATCAAAACATAAATTAAAGTTACATTATGAACAACTTAAAATATTTAGTCAAGAGAAGATTTTATCGTAATCAGAAATGTACAAAATTTAAAATAAGAATTATATACGATATTGAAAAGCGAACAAAAAAAATCAATGAAATACATTTTTTTTCGGTCACCACAACATTAACTTAAGTTACATAACCAACGACTTCTTTTAGGTTACATTGAAATTCATAAAATAAAATATAACATTATGCGTTATATATCTTCACACCTCTTAGTTTTCTTCTTTCTGAAACTGAATGCCATCTGTTGATTCATGGAATTATCTTTATAGAATTAAAATAAAGTACGAATAACAAACAAAATCATAATGATATTTCAAGCGAAATAAATCAAAAATCAATTTTCTCGGACACCGTAACTTTGGCTTAAGTTACATGACCAACGAATTCATTCAAGTTACATTGAAAGTCACAAATCGAAATACAGTCTCGCACGTTACTTGCTTCTACAGTTCTTTGTTTCTTATTTTGAGCATTTGTACCATCTATGAAATTTCTACGAAATCCAATCCGAACGAAATTAGATCTAGTGATTACATGCTTCTTAAGGGTAAGTAATCGTACTATACTTAGATTAGATTCAGTTACACGATCACTATTACTGTTACTACTAAGGTTAGGTTCTGTTATCTTACCGGTAAAATTAGGTTCAGTTCTCATTGGTTTTACTGGTGGCGAGATGTTGTGTCTGTACCTATTCTTTACAAAATATTCACGGTAGTCTGTCATACCACGGTTTCTGTTTCTTCTGTTATTAGGATCGATTGCATTACCGGTACACGTGAATTTAACATCATCTTGTACATTGGGATCACACTTTAATCTCACATGAATGTATCGAATTTGGTTTCGATTAAGGTTAGTTTGGTTCAGGTTAGTACTGTATTGCACCATTGATGGATTTTCAAGATTTTGCAATATCACACTTAGATGATTGAAGTCAACGCATCGCATCGCGTTCGGCCAAAGCACCATCGGATTTTTCACTAACATCATTTTGGTACTTTCGTTGAATGAATATTTCAACAACTCCAACTTCATTGACTAATCACTACAAACATTGCTGTGAACACACATTCTCTTCCTGAATTTCACGAATACTGGAATCCATTTTCTTATTGCTACAAGAACCAAGGTCGAGTACATATCATTAAACAGTTCATTCACTAGATGGAGATGACCATAACTTTTCACATATTGATGCATACTAAAATCTTCGTTACACACAGGATCAGTAAGAGAATTAAAGAATTCGAATGAAGAGAGAAATTGGGATAATCTAAATTAACCAATACCGCAGTATGCTTTTGCGAACCTTCAGCTAATTCCATCCGTGCATTTAAATCAATAATGTCATATTTCTTCGTCGATGGAAATTTAGAATCTATATTCTCTGCAGATTCTATAGAAGGTTTAGGTTCACTTAACGCATTCATGTTGACTTGTGATGAAAATTCTTCGGGAACTGACAAATCTTCCTGTAACTCCTTACTTTGCTTATTATGTTCATTGATAACGGTTTCAATGACTTCCACCGTATCCTGTATTTCCGTGAACCTACGCAATATCTGTTCTACATTACGGTCACCCTGTTCGAATTTTGCGTTGATTTACTGGTTCAAATGTTGTTGCAGCTGATCAAACTTGTTATCATTTCACTGTTGAAGCTGATCGAACTTATTATCGAATTTGTTGTCGATTTGTTAAATCATCAGCTCCAATTGATGTTGAAATTGATCCAATTGGTTATCATTTCGCTGTTGAAGCTGATCGAACTTATTATCGAATTTGTTGTCGATTTGTTGATTCATCAGTTCCAATTGATGTTGAAATTGATCCAATTGGTTATCATTTCGCTGTTGAAGCTGATCGAACTTATTATCGAATTTGTTGTCGATTTGTTGATTCATCAGTTCCAATTGATGTTGAAATTGATCCAATTGGTTATCATTTCAATGTTGAAGCTGATCGAACTTATTATCGAATTTGTTGTCGATTTGTTGATTCATCAGTTCCAATTGATGTTGAAATTGATCCAATTGGTTATCATTTCGCTGTTGAAGCTGATCGAACTTATTATCGAATTTGTTGTCGATTTGTTGATTCATCAGTTCCAATTGATGTTGAAATTGATCCAATTGGTTATCATTTCAATGTTGAAGCTGATCGAACTTATTATCGAATTTGTTGTCGATTTGTTGATTCATCAGTTCCAATTGATGTTGAAATTGATCCAATTGGTTATCATTTCGCTGTTGAAGCTGATCGAACTTATTATCGAATTTGTTGTCGATTTGTTGATTCATCAGTTCCAATTGATGTTGAAATTGATCCAATTGGTTATCATTTCGCTGTTGAAGCTGATCGAACTTATTATCGAATTTGTTGTCGATTTGTTGATTCATCAGTTCCAATTGATGTTGAAATTGATCCAATTGGTTATCATTTCAATGTTGAAGCTGATCGAACTTATTATCGAATTTGTTGTCGATTTGTTGATTCATCAGCTCCAATTGATGTTGAAATTGATCCAATTGGTTATCATTTCGCTGTTGAAGCTGATCGAACTTATTATCGAATTTGTTGTCGATTTGTTGATTCATCAGTTCCAATTGATGTTGAAATTGATCCAATTGGTTATCATTTCAATGTTGAAGCTGATCGAACTTATTATCGAATTTGTTGTCGATTTGTTGATTCATCAGCTCCAATTGATGTTGAAATTGATCCAATTGGTTATCATTTCGCTGTTGAAGCTGATCGAACTTATTATCGAATTTGTTGTCGATTTGTTGATTCATCAGTTCCAATTGATGTTGAAATTGATCCAATTGGTTATCATTTCAATGTTGAAGCTGATCGAACTTATTATCGAATTTGTTGTCGATTTGTTGATTCATCAGCTCCAATTGATGTTGAAATTGATCCAATTGGTTATCATTTCGCTGTTGAAGCTGATCGAACTTATTATCGAATTTGTTGTCGATTTGTTGATTCATCAGTTCCAATTGATGTTGAAATTGATCCAATTGGTTATCATTTCAATGTTGAAGCTGATCGAACTTATTATCGAATTTGTTGTCGATTTGTTGATTCATCAGTTCCAATTGATGTTGAAATTGATCCAATTGGTTATCATTTCGCTGTTGAAGCTGATCGAACTTATTATCGAATTTGTTGTCGATTTGTTGATTCATCAGTTCCAATTGATGTTGAAATTGATCCAATTGGTTATCATTTCGCTGTTGAAGCTGATCGAACTTATTATCGAATTTGTTGTCGATTTGTTGATTCATCAGCTCCAATTGATGTTGAAATTGATCCAATTGGTTATCATTTCGCTGTTGAAGCTGATCGAACTTATTATCGAATTTGTTGTCGATTTGTTGATTCATCAGTTCCAATTGATGTTGAAATTGATCCAATTGGTTATCATTTCAATGTTGAAGCTGATCGAACTTATTATCGAATTTGTTGTCAATTTGTTGATTCATCAGCTCCAATTGATGTTGAAATTGATCCAATTGGTTATCATTTCGCTGTTGAAGCTGATCGAACTTATTATCCAATTTGTTGTCGGTTTGTTGTTGGAACTGGTTGAATTGCTGTTTTATAAGTTCCACTATATTTCCATATGAATTCATTCCAGCTTCCATATCTTCATTAACTTCGTTTCCTCGAGCACTCATCTTAATATTTGTATTTATTTTAGTACCACCTCGCAATATAGTATAATTCACGTTGGGCTCAATGGTGAAATCATTATACTATCTTTCGAATCGAAATCACAATTCCTGGCGTTTCGGCACCATATTATATGTAACAACATTATCTCCCTGATCCTTAAGATATTATTGAGCCAATATGAATGAATCAAATAATTCACTCACTTTTCATACAATATGTCGTTTATTTCAAATATTTCAAATCTTTAACGTGGAACAACTTTTAAAACAGTATAACTTACGTTTTTGGCAGAATAATCAACAAGTAATCCGTTGTCATGGTTACAAAAGAACATTACATTACCTATATTCAAAAAAAGTATCTATATCTTCTTCTTCTTCTATCGGAATAGCAGGCTAATGCATATAAAAATAAAGTATCGCCCTAATAAAATTACAAACTTATTACAAGAAAATGATACAACATGTCGTTGTAATAAGTATACGGAAATCTG
Organism: Thermobia domestica; assembly: GCF_964235325.1. NCBI lineage: Eukaryota > Metazoa > Arthropoda > Insecta > Zygentoma > Lepismatidae > Thermobia > Thermobia domestica. Next base: position 51,994,563 of record NC_137467.1, read on the forward strand.
TACAAAGAATATGATATCCACATGCAGTGGCGTATTTAGGACTTGGTTTGGGGGGGATATGCACAACACTTGAATAAACACTAATATTTTTCTTTTTCAGTGCTGACAAATTTTAATGAAATTGAGCATAGAACAAATTTATTATTTCGGGGGGCTTGAGCCAAGTAGCCACCCCCTAAATACGCCACTGTCCATATGCTATATACGTAATGCCTTTTAGCTGCTTAGATGTTATATCATGTAGCTGCAGGATCTCTGGCATCTAACAGCTTTCTGAATATTACATAGAAAATACGTATACGTATGCTACGTACGTCAGCTGTACGTTATATACGTCCATCTGTATGTGAGGTCTTTAACGCCTACATACAGTTCTTTCTTTTATACGGAAAGTACGTATCGATGGAATACTTATACGGAAAGTATTCCTTACAACCTATATACAGTTCTTTCTTTCATGCGGAAAGTACGTATCGATGGAATACTTATACGGAAAGTATTCCTTACAACCTATATACAGTTCTTTCTTTCATGCGGAAAGTATGTATCGATGAAATATTTATACGGAAAGTATTCCTTACAACCTATATACAGTTCTTTCTTTCATGCGGAAAGTATGTATCGATAAAATACTTATACGGAAAGTATTCCTTACAACCTATATACAGTTCTTTCTTTCATGCGGAAAGTACGTATCGATGGAATACTTATACGGAAAGTATTCCTTACAACCTATATACAGTTCTTTCTTTCATGCGGAAAGTACGTATCGATGGAATACTTATACGGAAAGTATTCCTTACAACCTATATACAGTTCTTTCTTTCATGCGGAAAGTACGTATCGATGGAATACTTATACGGAAAGTATTCCTTACAACCTATATACAGTTCTTTCTTTCATGCGGAAAGTACGTATCGATGGAATACTTATACGGAAAGTATTCCTTACAACCTATATACAGTTCTTTCTTTCATGCGGAAAGTATGTATCGATGGAATACTTATACGGAAAGTATTCCTTACAACCTATATACAGTTCTTTCTTTCATGCGGAAAGTACGTATCGATGGAATACTTATACGGAAAGTATTCCTTACAACCTATATACAGTTCTTTCTTTCATGCGGAAAGTATGTATCGATGGAATACTTATACGGAAAGTATTCCTTACAACCTATATACAGTTCTTTCTTTCATGCGGAAAGTATGTATCGATAAAATACTTATACGGAAAGTATTCCTTACAACCTATATACAGTTCTTTCTTTCATGCGGAAAGTACGTATCGATGGAATACTTATACGGAAAGTATTCCTTACAACCTATATACAGTTCTTTCTTTCATGCGGAAAGTATGTATCGATGGAATACTTATACGGAAAGTATTCCTTACAACCTATATACAGTTCTTTCTTTCATGCGGAAAGTACGTATCGATGGAATACTTATACGGAAAGTATTCCTTACAACCTATATACAGTTCTTTCTTTCATGCGGAAAGTATGTATCGATGGAATACTTATACGGAAAGTATTCCTTACAACCTATATACAGTTCTTTTTTTCATGCGGAAAGTACGTATCGATGGAATACTTATACGGAAAGTATTTCTTACGACCTATATACAGTTATTTTTTTCATGCGGAAAGTACGTATCGATGGAATACTTATACGGAAAGTATTCCTTACAATCTATATACAGTTCTTTCTTTCATGTGGAAAGTATGTGTCGATGGAATACTTATACGGAAAGTATTATGAAATATACGCTTTCGATCATGAGTTTGATGCAGGATGTTACATATAGTGGTAAGTTAAGCCCAAAAACTACAGGATTTACGCATGTAACATATGTTTTTACGTACGATACGTACGTTTTATTTCTCTGTGCACTGCTCACAGTTTATGGGATAATTATATGCAGTATATAGTAAATACGTTATATTTAAATATAAATAGGTCTATAGGCTAATATTCAATTTGTAATTGTAATTGTTTTGGAATTATTGGGATGATACTGATGGGATGTCAATCTTTTAGCCAAAATTTCCTTAAGTGCCAAGTGTTAGTAAATTAATTGTTTCACTTCACTAGAAACTACTAATAAGTATGAAACCTATTATCTAGGGATACGCACGAGACGAGTCGACACAGGATTTTCCTGACAAAATTCGAGTCGAGACATCACTTTTACAGCACATTTTCGAGACGAGACAGCCACAGATCTTGTCTCTAGCGCATCCTTACTATTATCGGTTTATTTTCAACCGTTAATATCACTATGTCACTGAGTATATGTGCATATCCTTTGCAACCACTAAGGTTCAGTAACACAGTTCTATAGCTTATCTGTTGTATCATACAAATCTACATTTGGCTCTTATTCCCTTTATTCACATCAGCCACTTATGACTCAGCTTCCGATATTAGCAACATTTCACTGTCAACTACTCCATACATTACAATAAACATAACATAGTAACGTGTTTTATTTGTCACTTAACCTCTCAACACTTTGTTCGATTATTTTTGATTAACGCCTTGTCTGGAAACCCTAACTAATAGGGAGGAAATGTCCTCCCTGTAAGAAAGAAAAAAGTATCCCTGCACAGATTATGTTTATATGAACGTCTACTGTATAAAAATAAGAAAATGAACTTAGTGTTTTCTTAAGCATACGTCTTTCCGTGTAAAAATCACGTAATTCGTAAACTACCTGTACGACAAGTAAAAGTAACTCAACAAGAGCATACGACATTATTATTGTATACAGAAAACGTAAGTAGAAGTAATCGACCGTAACGGTTGTACACTGGGTTAAAAGTGGATCTAAAGACGTAGGGAGACGCGTGACGTCACGCCGCCTCCCGTGCTTATCTTTGCCCATTGTAATTTTTTAGAAAGTGAGGGGACGCCACATATATTTTTTCGAAATGAGGGGAGGACGTCCCCCCTCACTTTTACCTCTGTTTATATGCATATCTTGAGGAAAGCATGTAGTGTACATGCTACGGACACTATTCTCTGTTCAAAATTTGTTGCACTGTATTACAAATTTATTTCCATGTTGCAGCAAGCATTTTTCTGTGCTATATACAGAGTGGTCCGGAAGTGGGAGTACCCCTAATTGGTGTTTTCTGACGGTTTTGTGTTTTACTAACATTTGTTTGGTAACATTGCTTGGCACTGTCTGGTAACATAGCTTGGCATTCTCTGGCAACATTGTTATCCCTGTTCATTTGTTTTCTGCTTGGTAACAGATATTTGCAGTGAAGTTGGAGTAATCAACAATGTGTGATCAAGAATTCAGCTGTGTTAAGACGTGGATGGTGATCATACCGATGTCTATGACTCCTAAGACTCTTAATACTTCAAGGTAACTGTGTACAGACATTCTACCATAAATAACACTATACTGTTGAAATTAAAGGGGAGTACGTCCACTTCCGGACCGCCCTGTACATATGAACTGGGAAAATGTTTTTGTCCATTCTGAAGAGATTACTTAAATTTTGGGGGATTGGGTGGGAGAAGAAGACAGTCTGTGCCAATATGTAAAATTATTCGTTAAAGGTAGGGAGATGTCCTTATATTTTTGCTACTAAAGAAAAATCTGCCCATGTTATGGAGGTGTACAACATACAAAATTGGGGCTCTACAGCGTTCTAGTAGAAATAGAGTTATCATTGGTCCCGAACTTGTTGGGACAGTCCCGATTTCGAAGAAAATATCCCGCGTTCCAACTTCCCGCTGTCCAGACTTTAAAATGACCGTATTATTATTATTATTATTATTATTATTATTATTATTATTATTATTATTATTATTATTATTATTATTATTATTATTATTATTATTGCTATTTAGTTTCCACATTACAGACCGTTAAAAATAAAGGGAAACCTCAAATTGCAGCAGGCAGGCACGCATGTAGTAACGTGCCTGGCAACAGAAACTTTGTATCAATACATAGGCTCAGAGGTACACACAGGAATTTATTTCGAGGGGAACTGTACAAGCGTTTCAAGGGGGTTAAAATTCAATAGGAGGATAAATTATATGAAAATGTGTAAAATTATTCCTAAAAGAACACTAAATTTACTCTAAAAGCGGAGTTTCGGAGCTATCTGGAGCCCTCAGGACCCAGTTCATCTCTGCGTCCCTGCATACGCTACATAATATTTAAAGCGGCCATACTTAAAAAAAAAAAAAAGATCACGCTAGTAGAGCAAGGTTGTAGTAATATTACTACCATTCGCGTAATAATTTTTGATCGAAAGCGCTTTTTTTTAATTCTGTTATTTTTTTAACAGGTAACTAAAATGGTTAGCTTGACAAGTTGTTAATGAAGTCAGTTCGTTAACATCTACATCAGTGGCGGATCTAGAAGGTATAAACTGGAGAGGACAGCCAGGACCCAGATTATGATATGTATATCATGAGTTTACTATAAACTTCCAAAAATTGGTAAATAATAACTAAAATTTTTTTTTCACTCAAAACTGGGGGGTTAGTTTCCCCCGGCCCCGGGCTTGATCCATCATTGGTCTTGATCCGAAACAATGAAATTAACAGTAGCTAAAGTAATTCTCATTTTCCTACTTTCTACTACTGAAACAAATATACATATATACCGGTAATTGTAGAATGCTAGAAGTTACACACTGTGCCGCTAAACACTATACACTTCTTCAAGAGATTGCCATCTATATAAAGAAATTGAAACTTGTACACACACACACACACACACACACACACACACACACACACACACACACACACACACACACACACGGAGAAAACGAGGATAATGTGCTTTTTTGTAGGAAACACCATGACATGACGGTGGTGTCAATCGTAATACTAGATGAAACACACTTATTTACTGTGGCAACGTACGTCAGTAAGTGAGAGCGGTGCTTACTCATTTCACAGAAGTAATTAGTTCTCTTACTTTCTGCCGTACGTTGCCACAGTAAATAAGGGTGTTTCTACCAGTATTACGATTGACACCACCGTCTTGTCATGGTGTTTCCTACAAGAAAGCATATTATTCTCGTTTTCTCATTAAATTTGGACTTGTTTTTGTTTTCAGTGTAAGCGTGATTTTCTTTTATCAGTTTTCTTTTATCGACTTGATAAACATGATTCACTCTTCATTAGAACAGTGGCGGATCCAGTTAGGAGCCGGGGGTCTACACATTCCAGTTTTTTGAGTGACAAAAATAATGGAAGCTGCTATTATTTATATATTTTTCAAAGTTTATGGTAAATGTTGCCTTTTATTCTTGATTGAAAAGCTTTTGAAACATTAGATATAGTTTCTGTTGCAATTTTTCTGTTACACAATGTATAAAACAACACTCGAGGTTCACAATGTCAACGTCCAACCTAGTCATAATATCTATTGGGAGGGGTTAAGTTGGAAACTTCTGCATAATCATGAAAAGTTGTAAACTTAGTATAATATACCACCATAGCCTGGGTTCTGGTTGCCCCTCCTCCAGATTTTACTTTCTAGAGCCGCCACTACACTAGAAAGACTTATATTACATTCTTGCTAAGAAAGGACCGCTAGTACATTCATTTCCTCATTAGCTGCATTAAGTGTCAATGTGTTTTACTTCGGAAACTTGGTAACCAGGAGCATAATTTGAGTCCCCAGACGGGGCAAATGCTCCCCCCAACGAGTTTGACATTTATATACAATTTAATCCGTAAAACAATAAAACACCAATGAAAAACTTGAAAATCTTCTGACATCTAGGGATTTTGATTTTCGCTCTCCCAAGTACAATCTGAAATGACCCTGCTGGTGGCACTTTGGATACCTTATCAAGCCTGAGTATCGAGGTGCAGAAATAAACTTGTAGGTGGCAGGCTAAACGACAACTTAAGAACAGCACTATTCGTTTCACTGCGTTCATTAAAAGCCATACAAATATGAAAAATAACTTTAAAAATTTGAAATAATGTCGTTGGTAATTAAATGTGTAACTTACTTGAGCAGTTCGTTTATACCTTGCTAATTGTTAGTAACTTCCCACTCAAAGTTCTACTAAATACACAGTTATAAGTACAATGTACCGTATGCATAATTAATACAAATATCTTTGTTGGTTCATATCAGACTTTGAAATGTATTATCTATATTCTCAATATTTATTTGTTACATATCTTTTGGAAGGTGTTAAGTAGTCCTTAGTGAAAACAAAAAATGTTCCAAGATCAGACACATACCAGCTGATAGATCTTGTTAACCCAAACAAAATTATATCGGTAGGCTAAGCTTAAATCCTCAGATGTAGTTTTCGAGAAAAATGATCTTTTGTAAACCAAAATTTTACTTTACGATTATCACGTCACTTATTGGAATCAAAAGAATATTGAAATATACATCAACCAAGCTTTTCATTATGAAACTAGTAAGTCCACGGTGTGCAAGATGGTTAATGAAGTATGGCCTAAAATTATGAAAATGAAATCTTTGAGTTTCCACCCCAATGTCCCACATTTATGCCGCATGGGCTAAAGAAGGTGGTGATGAGAAATGAGTGAAATGATGGAATGAAGAAACAGAAGGAAACGGGAGAACCCAAAGAAAAACCCACGCACACGGTGTTTGTCCACCACAAAGCCCGCTTGATATTAGCTGGGATCGAACGAGGGACCCGATGCACCAGAGGTGTACGCTCTACCTCTTCTTTTCTAACTTTGTGGCTCTTACATTTCTTTTTCTCTCACTGTTCAGGATTACTAGACTCGACAACCTCACGAACACAGAAGCATCGAGGACAGTTAAAATTCCAAATCTCTCGCACCGGGAATTGAACCGGGGACCGCGTAGACCAAAGGCGCACGAGCTATGAGTCTTTCTATTTCAATTGTGGTGGCGCTGCTGTCGATTGTGTTTTCCCATATCTCCCTCGAAAGAGAAGGGATAAGTTGCTGTGGTCCAGATCCTTCAATAGTTGGATGCGGACAGGTTTCTTTCCCCAAAGCAAATATAAGACCGTGTTGTCACGTTAAAAGAACTTGTAGCTGTCATTAAAAAATATCTTGAAACCCTACCATCAGTGGCGTATTTAGGGGGGGGGGCTTCCGGGCTTAAGCCCCCCCCCGAAATCTTACTTACTATAGTAAAATATATGAAATATATTGAAGAATTTTCACATTTTCAGGCAAAGCCCTCCCCGAAAGTTAGCAAAGCCCCCCCCCCCGAAACAAAATCGTAAATACGCCACTGCCTACCATATTTCACAATGTAAACATAGTCTTAAAAGGGACACACAACATTTTTTCCATCTTACAAGGAGTTGAACAATGTGCAACTTTTTACAACGTCTTGCTTGCTATCACCCTCTCGCTGACAAAGGAAAAACCAGTTTCGCAGCTTCCGAAACAACGGATTCTTCTGGATAGGAAGGGGGAGTGCTCCAAAATACACGTTTTTAATGAGGAGGTTCACTGTTTGTCCGCTAGAGTGCAGTGCTACATGAGTGGAATACCTTTCTTGGTTTCAAGAAGTTGTAATATGTAAATAGTAAATAGAAAGATCGGGTTTCAAGATCTTTTTAGGAGGTCGGCGGGGGTGATGCCGAAGAATGTTTCACTTTTTTTTTTCTTGAAATTGAAAGGTTCTAGCCAGTAGACGAGCAGAGAAGGCTACCATTGAGCCACAACGGGAACGATCCAAAATTATGATTATCTCTCAAAACATTAATTTTTGTTTCACTTGCGGTCGATGTCTAAGTAGGAAGGAAAAAAAATAGAACAGCTGACTAGTCTTCGATACTTGGGTAGTAATTAGTAATAATATGAAGTGTGAAGGTGAAAGAAAAGCAAGAATAGAAATAGAAGGCTTTTGTGGAAAGAAAATACTATTTTGTTGGCACTTGAATAAAGAGTTGAGAAAAAGACTCATAAAATGCCTCGTGTGGAGTATTGTACTGTATAGAGCAGAAACATGGACATTTCTCAAAAATGATGAAAAACGACTTGTTTTTGAAATATGGTTGTGGAGAAGAATGGAGAGATTTAGATGAGTCGAGCGAAAAACGAATGAGATGGTGTTAGAAATGGTGACAAAAAAAAATAGAAAAATTTAGATATTATTAAGAAGAGGAAGAGAAAGTGTTTGGGACATTGGTTAAGAAGGAACTGAATCATAAGAGACGTGCTACAGAGTATGGTGGTTAGGAAGGAGAGGGAGGGAGCGAAGAAGACTACAATTAATGGACGATATCAAAATAGAAAAATCGTACGCAAAGACAAAGAGGTCAGCGGAAGATTGTGGAGCATGGAAGCTTCTCAGCTGCTGCAAGTGACCCGCCAATAATGGTAGAATACACTGGCGTCTCTGGCATGTAAAATTTTGGAGGGGCATCAAAGTAAGTGATTTAAATGGTATTACCTAGTCCAACCTTTATATTTTCTTCGATTCCATTTGTTACCTTTCTGCATACCTTCATGGATCCCTTAAGGTTAATCAAGAACTCTTATAATCGTTTCACAGCCTGAATATTATATTCCAAAGAAATATTATTAGACTATTTATATGTTATTCTGTCGTTAGGAAATAAATTAAATTAGAAGAAAATATTGAATATTTTGTACATTAAAATATTGGAGGGGACGCGTCCCGCTCATCCCCCCGCCAGAGACGCCCGTGACAGAATACCTGTGATGATGATGATGATGATGATGATAGAATATCCCGAAGAGAAGATCGATCGATAAATAACGTCAAGATAAACAATATAAAATGCTTGAGGGTAAAGTTATACAGAGTATTTTATTTTTCTACGAAAATCAAGACGAAGAATTTATATGACATTATAAAGCGTGTTATTGCTTGACAATCTGATACAGTTATAATAGTTTTTATTCTTGTGGCACAGGTTATTTATTTATTTACTTATAAATACTGTAGTAGAGTGTATGTAATTTTTTGTATTTTCTCTTAACGGTGACATTCTCCTAAACGGACATTGTCCTTATAAACCTAACAGTGACACACATATACTGCCAAAAGGGACACATAAACACTACTTATAGTGTGTCTCAACACTGACAAATATACACGTATAAATTCATTTCCAATTACGATTTTTTCTGCGACATTTTTTTTTTTTTCCACTATTCCATCTCTAATCAGTTTCATTCCAACCAGGCCTGGATAGTCAGCGAATTGCGACAGAAGAGCCGACATAATTTTGTCGCGGAGATCAAACTTCATTAATCTTACCATTCACAGTTTCTAAGTACATCAGAGGCACACCCACGAGGGGGCTCCAGTGGGTCCAAACCCTTCCCGAAAAATTTCCTAACTCAACACACATTCGTACACTTTCTGAATAAAACTATTCTTGTTTAACAGAGAAATTATTGATGTAACATGAAAATTTGATCTTACACTTCACCTGTACTCTTTCTTTTATAAAAACAATCTAGTTCTATCATTTTTTCTGAAAATATAAGTGGAGGTATTTTACAATTACTTATCATTTTTTCGGATACAAAATAATACCCATTCAACTACATAGATGTAGTAGTTTGTAGTATCGGCCCCCACCCCAAAACTTTATCCTCTCCCAACAAAAATTTTTCGGTGCGCGCCTGAACTACATACATCCTATTATTACTAAATAATTTTCCGTTAAAAAAGAGCCATTTAGAAACAAGTACATTCAACAGCTAGCACAGTTTAATATGATTACCAAAACTCCTTTGTATATTGTATTCACTCTATCTGTCGTCCCAGGAGACAAAAACATTTCAAGAACTACTTGATGATCACTGTCACTTTTGGCCAGGATATAGAAAAGGTAGAAGTTAGAAATCGTATTTCCTGATAAAAAGTGAATCATCCACTGGGAGTGGTAGGAATCAACCATTTTGTTTTTTCCCCAAGTTGATCATTATAAAACAAAAACAGTTACAGAGAGCAATAAATGGTTTCCTGTAATGTATTTGGCATCCCAATACTATGCATCATTTTTATTCTTAACTCCATACTAAAACCGGAAGTAATACGAATCTAATTAAAACTTCCGGTTTTAATATTGGTCTCGATAAGAGCAAAAATGGTTAGAAACAGCGAGAAGAGTTTTTAGTAGGGACGGAATTGACTTACCGTTCTACAGAATATGTACCATTTTCTCTTTTATCGCTCCATTTAAACCGGAAGTATCAGAAATCAATCATTTCCTGTTTTAACACCGGTCGCTATAGAGTAAAAGCGGTAATAGAAACACAGTAGAGGTTTTCTACAATCAGTTATGCTTTCCAAGAATATATTCTATCTCCACTTGAACCTCTCTACTAAAACCGGAAGGGCTTTTCTGCAATCAATTAAGATTTCCAAGAATATATTCTATCTCCACTTTAACCTCTCTACTAAAACCGGAAGTGCTTAACTGCAATCAATTAAGCGTTCCAAGAATATATTCTATCTCCACTTTAACCTCTCTACTGAAACCGGAAGTGCTTTTCTGCAATCAATTAAGATTTCCAAGAATATATTCTATCTCCACTTTAACCTCTCTACTGAAACCGGAAGTGCTTTTCTGCAATCAATTAAGATTTCCAAGAATATATTCTATCTCCACTTTAACCTCTCTACTGAAACCGGAAGTGCTTTTCTGCAATCAATTAAGATTTCCAAGAATATATTCTATCTCCACTTTAACCTCTCTACTGAAACCGGAAGTGCTTTTCTGCAATCAATTAAGATTTCCAAGAATATATTCTATCTCCACTTTAACCTCTCTACTGAAACCGGAAGTGCTTTTCTGCAATCAATTAAGATTTCCAAGAATATATTCTATCTCCACTTTAACCTCTCTACTGAAACCGGAAGTGCTTTTCTGCAATCAATTAAGATTTCCAAGAATATATTCTATCTCCACTTTAACCTCTCTACTGAAACCGGAAGTGCTTAACTGCAATCAATTAAGCGTTCCAAGAATATATTCTATCTAGACTTTAACCTCTCTGAAAAAAAAAAATCGGAAGTGGTAGAAATACAAGACCACGTCTGTTTTTCAATATAATTTTTTACAAGAGCAAACCATACAAAGCATTTTTTCCCGAATAGTCTAAGTATGACAATGTTACTTGTTTTAACAGATGAAAATTGGAAATTGATTACGAACTATGTTTGTAAATCTATCAAATAAGCCTGCCTACAGAAAACATATTCATCTGGGACTATCATGGGAAAAAGAAATATCGTAAATAGCAGAGCAGAACAGTCAGATTAGAACAATGAATGAAATAGAACTGAAAATAGATACGGAAGAGACGTGAAAAGAAAAGGACGCAATGCGCTATGAAAACGGTTGTCAAGCATGTATGCAGGGATTTATTTCGGGGGAGGGGTTCAAATTCAATATGAGGATAAGTTATGTATGAAAATGTGTAAGGATCACCCGTAAAATCAAACTAAATTTACAGAATAATTGGGATTTCATTGGAAAGTCCGCATTCTTCAGTACTCGCCCCTTGCGTACGTCCCAAGCAATTGTCATACCGAGATAGACAAATTCATTGATGCCATAGACAAGTTCATCATTGAGTGCTGCAGTGGTAGAGCGTTCACCTCTGGTGCATGGGGTCCCGGGTTCAAACCCTACTCCGGCCAAGTGAACTTTGTGATAGACAAACATCGTGTGCGTGGGTTTCCTCGGGGTTCTCCCGTTTCCTCCCACTTTCTTCATTCCACCATTTCATTCATTTCTCATCTTCACCGTTTCCTTCAGCCTAACCGACATAACCGTGAGACGTAAAACTAAAAAATTTCATGTCATTTTCATCATTGAGTGCTGTTACACTACCCTTTAGCTGAGAAGATATGGATAAATAAAAAAAAAATAAAAAAAAGGACGCGGATTTTACTCTTTACATAAATGCAGGTATATCCGGGTAAGTGCTGGCGTATGATAACTCTTCATGTTACAGTGATGTGAGAGTATCGACATCTTTTCAGCAAACACTATACTATGTATTCTTAAATTCTTAAATTTTGTATACGGATTTTATGGGCTAGTGCAGTGGTTCTCAATCTAATTCTTAACCCCCGTTTTATCACATTCTCTTGCTATCGACACCCTTATAATTTTTGGTTTGTAATAAGCTTGTGTGGGATTTTTAATATACTTATTGCGGAGATCTCAGGATATCCATCTATTTCTATGATAGTAGAATCCATTTCTTATATATAGTGGATACAGTAACTTCCTTAAATGCTAATGAATTGAAACCAAATTTGGTGATTTCATTCATATTACAAATATCGAATCCAATCCGTCATACTGTCTCAAAATGGAGGCCGTTTGAAAATTTTTTAAACTTCATAACTCCTTTAATTTTGGGTCATATGATGATAAAATAAGGTGATTTCTAATTTTGGTTCAAAAACTTGGACAGTTGTTAAGAAAAAGTTATTAAGTATTCTAAAGGACTTGATGATGTGCGTCATGAAGATTGAACCATACATTACTGCACTAGTTAAATCACACCATGTTCAGGTATTCTCATTAGCTTTCAATTTTAATTGTATTTCAATATGCAAGGTTTGTTGTATTTGTGTTTTTCTGATATTCTAATATACAGTTCTCATTAGTTTCATATCGTACCTCTTTCATTTAAATTGATTTTTAAACAACTCTGCACCTGTTGAAAATGTTTAGTAGATCTATTTTTTTTCTTAACAGTATGCATAAAAATAAAAATATGTCTATCAGAACAAAATTCAAGATAATACTTACAAATATTTTCCGGTATTACATTCTAATTATATTTGTCTCCTCCGCTTATCTTCGCGACCTCCATGAAACCCTCTCGCGATACCAGGTTAAGAGTCTTCATCCTGGCGAAATTAAAATACCCCTAATTTTACAGTAATTATGTGATATCTTCAAATAGATAAAAGATAATTGAAATGTGGAACAAGAGCGCCCTAGACAATATTATTTTGCATGAGATACCGTTATCACAAGTCACCTAGTGGCTTTCCGTTTTCAGCTGTTTAGAAACGCGAAAATAAATGCCGATTTTCAAAATGGCTCGAAATCGAAAGCAGATAAGTGAGTCGTGATAACGGTTTCTTATGTTAAATAATATTGTCTAGGGCGCTCTTGTTCCACATTTCGATTATCTTTTATCTATTTGAAGATATCACATAATTACTGTAAAATTAGCGGTATTTTAATTTCGCCGGGATGAAGACTGTTAAGAAACGCTGGGCTAGTGTAAACAGTGTTGTCATTTTACTATTTTTTTATGTATAAATATTTACAATAAAATGATAAAATGACATCTAAAAAGAATAAAATACAATTTATTCATTACAACACTTTTATGACAAATGTCATGGTTCAAGTTTTTTTTAACGAACATGGTAAAGGACGACAAAATGACGAAAGTTGTAAAAAAAAAAAAAAAAAAAAAAACAGAGAGGAAAAAATAAGACATGCCCCATTAAACTGCACTTGTTAAAGTGACAAAATAGATTTAAGGAAAAGAAATTTGGCAAGGGAAGGTTGTGCGAATTTTCGCTTCTTACAAGTTGAAATTTCCAATTGAAAACTATTTTTTTTAGTTGTTAACTCGTGTGTGTGTGTGTGTGTTACTTCGTATTTCTTTAAGGGCAGTCAATGAAAAAAAGAAGATAACGGACAAGGAATGAAATTTAAAATACGGATGAAGGGGAAAAGAAATAAGAAAAGAATTAGGAAGGCAGAAATAAAAGAAAAGAAATAAGAAACTAAAATAAAACAAAAATGGAAAAAAGGAGGTCATTACAAGTTAAGTTTTCTGGGCGTAAAATGAACTTTTAAGGGAAAAGTCACTTTCTTCTTGTCATTTTCTTTTGCTGTTTCCAATTTTCCCTTGTTTCTTCTATTGCTTTTCGGTAGCTTCGTTTTTTTCCCTTTCCTTTCATATCTTTCCTTTTTCTTTGGTGTTTTTCAAGTTGAGTGGAGACTCTCCCAAGCGGATGAAATTTGTCTGATCGGGTTTTCGCTATCACTAGAGATTGATGAGAAAATAATAGCATTATTTAATCAAGAGGCAATTGAGGAAGGGTATTCAACTGAACTTTTTCTGTATTCCTATAAAAAAAATTAAGTTCTTTTTCTGTTATTTGTAGCATTATAAATAACGTCAAATAACGTACAACGTAAATATGAAAAGATATGATTGTATAAAAGCAATATAGATTTTTTTTTTATTAGATTAAACTACGATACTTCTTACCGCGAAAATTACTAAATACTTTTAGTACCAACAACTTTCACTTTCTTTGCAAGTTTCCCAAAGAAGGCAGAGCAAATATTGGCTGAACCGAAATATATTCATAAATGTTCACACCATTTGTTTTCATTACTTTTAATAGTCGGTGTCCTGTAAAACGTAAAATCTAAGGTTCTCTTTTTCTTTTCTTTCACTTTCTTTCACGAGAAACAAAATGTATAAAGTCTTTGTTTACGATACTATTCTATGCATATTGAGCGTAAATGTTTTTTTTTTTTTTTTTTTTTGTTGTTGTTTTTTAATGTTTCATCAGTATACCAACTTTTAATTTTGATAATTAGTCAGCAAAGTACGAATGAACAAACGTTGTTTTTACAATTTCAGTTCATTGGAAATGTTTTATTCTTTGACGGATTCTTTGTTGGAGGAGGGGGGGGGGAGGAATGATGGTAGGGAGCGGTATAAAGTTTCTTGTCGTCGTGTAAATGTAGTGTTGACTAATCTCATACATTAAAAAAAAAAAAAGAATCAAAATTCGGCTTATTTTCAAAATTTTCTTTTAACTGGGATAAATTTACGCTCATTTTTGTTTTTAATAATGAAGCTAAATTTAACTTATCTTTGTTTTGGTAGGAACTTCTACTTCTTAAGGATATTTTCAACTGAAAACAACTTTGTTAACGTGTATGATGTTTTTTATTTCTAATACTGGTTAATGAAGAAAGTGAAAAGAAAATTTTACGTGGACTACCAGATTCGTGGGTTACGTATTTCATTTATTTGTGAAATACAAATAAAAATATAAGGCACTTTGGGGAAAGTCGCCTCTAAAAGTAAACTACCTCTTCCGGATACATTAATAAAAAGTAATTCACTCAACTTTATAGGTTATTAATAAAATATGAAGAGAATTAGCTGAATCTTTTTGAGATAAACGCCCTAAAAAAATAACCACCAAAATTTTTAGAATTTTAGATTTGTGGATTTCTATTTTTTTCTTTCTTATTGTTATGTTATTAAGGAAATATCTATTTAAAAATATGAAGAAAATCATCTGAGTCGTTATTGAGAAAATCCCGAGGAAAAAATCATCCTTGTGGATTCTTTCAGCAGAAATGAGTTACGTCAAAGTCGATTAGATTAGTGGCTTTATATATATACATAAAATATAAAGAAATTATCCAAATCGTTTTTGAGAAAATCTTATGAAAGTAACTCACCGTAAGAGTAAACTATCTCTTGCGAAATATTTTGCACGACAAATTAGCTACACCATATTGTCAGGTTATTACTGAAATATCTATTTATGAAATATGAGCAAAATCACATGATTTGTTTTTGAGAAAATCACCAGGAAAAATTCACCATCAAAGATAAACTACTTTCTCGGATCTTTCCTAGACAAAGAACTTATTTTACACCATAGGGTTGCTACTTATATATTGCTACATTAAATATAGCCTAAATAAACTCGTTAGATCCGGTATTTTCTGGATAATTGCAGTTATTGATGTTCATTCCTTCGATAAACTATATTTGATTTTTGGGAGCAGGAAGCAAATTCCTATAAAAAGACTGGAGAATGTTAGAAAAAACTTTAGGTTTAAAGTTTCGTGTGGTTACGTTGAAAGAACGTACGGCGCAAGGATATACGTACGGGGTGGATCCTATACCAAAATCCTGACTTTTCTGCTAATCTAGTGTCATTTTAGGAATTTTAATATAATTTGTCCTCACTTATTGAATTTGGATACCTCCCAAAAAACTGTGGATCTTTCCTTAAAATAAATTCCTGCAAATGTGCATGTCTAGGCGAGTGAGAACATTTACATCTTGATTAACGGCCGGCCGGACGATCAGACGGACTGACATCCAAAAATCCGTTAATCAACATGTAGAGACTATAAAATGTGTAAATCTCTTGAAATCTCACGACCACCATACTTTCTTCTCTGGCATCGTCGCTCGAAACTAAAAATAACAATATTTAAAGAATTGTAAAAAAACATAAAAATAATTAGGAAAAAATGTTAGATTCGTTTGTATGGTCTGATATTTTCTCAATTAATATTAAAACCGAAAGTGATATTAGATTTCTACCACTTCCGGTTGTAGTAGTGTCGGACTGGCCATGTTGAGGGCCCTTGGCGCAGGTACTTAAAGGTCCCCACCCATATATATAATATAAACTTAATGTTACGTACTAGAGGGGGCCTTTGCTAAGTTTTACTGGCTCAAGGAGCCGTACTGATATGAGCAAAGGGGCCCGAGAAGGCTTCTTTCGACTTAGGCTTCGGCAACCTTTTTGGTAGGAAGATTCAAGAAAGCATTTGCGACCGCGAAAATTTGATCAAGGCCTACAGGTATTGCGCCTCGTGATCCCTGCAGGGCCCCTCGGACCTCGGTCCCTTGGCCATCGCCAAGTAGCCAACGTGACCAGTCCGGCACTGTAGTAGAGAAATTAGAAAGTACATGCTATATAATATTCTTTGGACACTTACTTGATTACAGAAAACAGCTTCTCGCTATCAAATAACGTTTTTACTGTATAGCAATCAAGGCTAAAACCGAAAGTCATTGATTTCTGCCACTTCCGGATTGAATAGAGAGTTAGGAGAGAAGATGACGTCCCTTCTTGATGCGCAAAATCAATAATAATAAAAAAACACACATACCTTTAAATTTTGGTGTCTCTTTAGTAATAGTAGTTCAGAGGTAGGTAATGATTTTAAAATCAATTAAATTAAAATTTTTACGAGGGGTTACTGAAAAGTTTTGAACTTTGAGGAAACTATAAGAAGTACAAATTTGTTAATACCCTTATTTTTCAACATAATCTCCTTGGACAGCAACGCACTTGTCCAACGGTGCTGCAATGCTCTTATCTCAGTAGGAAAAAAAATCCTTAGGTTGTGAGCACAGAAACTCCTCCACGCCTGTCATGACGTCATTATCGTTCGCAAAACGTCGTCCTGTTCTAACATTAGAGAATAAATGGAAGTCTGAGGGGTTAGTTCTGGAGAATAGGGCAGATGAGGGACGAGTTCAAAGCCGCATTCGTGAATGGTAGCCATGGCAACTGCTGATGTGTGGCCAGGAACATTGTCACTATGGTAGAGAACGCTTCTGGACATAATTTGTGGCCTTCTTTTTTGTTGAATTTGCACTCGAAGTTTTTTCAGAAGGTCACTATAGTATTGTCCTGTGATGATGTGACCCCTTTGCAGGTAATCAATGAATATCACACCTTGGGAATCCCCCCTCCAAAAATACAGGGGCCACCACTTTACCAGTGAGGGATCACCTTTGACATCTTTTGGGTAGGGGATGAGGAGTGCTTCTATTGTTTGGATTGTTGTTTTGTTTCCGGCTGGTAATGGAGTACCCAACACTCGTCCATAATGATGAATCGACAGAGAAAATCGTCTACATCACGTCCTAATAGTTTTAAATTGTCCACGGATAGGAGGCACCATGTGCGTTTTTGTTCGGGAGTCAGAAAACATGGGACCCATCGAGCAGAAACTTTTCATAAACCAAGCTCATTCTTCAAAATATGATCTGCTCGCTCGTATGATATGCCCAACCTGTCTCTTATCTGTCGAGTTGACAGTCGGCGTTGAGTTGACAGTTCCAGGTCAATGTTTTTCGCGACAGTAGCACTTGATGGTCTCCCAGATCTCGGCTCATATTCAACACTCTGCCTGTTACGCTTGAATTCCTACACCTATCTTTTTATGGTGACATATGAAGGGGCAGATTCACCTACGGTATTGACCATGACCTAGTGGATCTCAGACGCCAACATTCCTTTGAATTGCAGATACTTGATGACTGACTTGTATTTGATTTTTTCCATTTTCCCAACTTCTGCCATCTCACTCACTTTAAGAGCCTCTAAAAGGCAAAATAAATTACAGTAGAGCGTCGATTATCCGAACGTCGGTCAACCGAACGACCGCTTAACCGAACTGTGTACTCGCTTGCACCTGTTACTCTCCCACCCTACCGTCCATCATCCCCCTCACTCCCAAACCAAGTTTCCCTCAGTAGTCGCCGCACTGAGCCACCGCTGGCGGAACATTGCTTCTAATGGGGCCTTCATAAGGCGCTGCTGACCGGCCAAGCCGCCAGTCGCTGTGTTTCAACAGTCAGCACACTTCTTTTTATGAATAAATTTACTGTACAGTACTTCTTTTTGGTAAATAAACATGTACAGTTCGATTATCCGAACAAACCAGTTTTCCGAACACCCATGTCCCCCAACTACTTCGGATAATCGACGCTCTACTGTACTTAAAACCAAGAGCTTGATGCACATTAATATCAAATATTGTACTACCCTAATACATATAATTATTCTATTCTAGATTCTCATTTTCTGTGCTAGGCTCAAAATTTTCACCCTTCGTATTATGTTATAAGCCTACAATATACGTACATACATTCAGAGAAAATGAAATGAAATCTTTAAGTTTTATGTCCCACGGTTATGCCGGCTAGGCTAAAGGAAACGGTGATGATGAGAAATGAATGAAAAGGAGGAATGAATATGGGAGAAAACGAGAGAACCCCTACGTTCACGGTATTTGCCCTCCACAAAGCTTACTTGGCGTGAGCTGGGATCGAACCAAGGACCCCTTGCACCAGAGGTGAACGCTCTACCACTGAGCTCCACTGCCCCACATACATTCAGGGGTCCATGGTATTATTTACATCTTAAATAATGCCACTGAGCCTCTAAATTTATTCCACGGACCACAGGTTCCTATTGAGATAGAGTGATATATATGAAACTAGCATAGCATTGTGAACATAATTGAAGAGCTACCAAAATGGAAGAACTTCGGCCCGGAAACCCAACATTCTAAAAGAAGCCGAAGCACTAATTACACATATCACCGCAAAGGACAAGTGGTGTAAAATTGTTATGACACTGAATTTATATATATAAGAGTTTCTTCATGGCTACATGGTTAGCGCATGCGTCTTCGGCGCGAGAGACAAGGGTTCGATTTCTGTAAGAAGCTCATGTAGTTTAGATCCCACGTTAAGCTGTAGGTCTCACATCTTCTATGACACCACTGAAGAAAAGTACTCGCTATAGTCTCGCTAGTCCTAGATAAAGGGATGCAAAGCCCCTACTCAACCAGCAACAAATTTATATACAATTAAATAAATTATGTTTCATAGTATTGGTTGGTTAGTTTAATTGGTTTAGCTTCCCTTTTAGCACTGAGTCAATATGAAACGTGTACTTACAACTTAACTTGAATGGGATCGTAACCACGTAAGTTCCGATTGAAAATACTACCGCAGAAGTGTAGGCTAACCATGTAACACAAGAAAACTTTCATGTTTCATAATGTTGTCAGTCACAAAATTAGGTGATGATATTTCATAGTTTTCCGATGTTGAATATTGTTTAGCACCCACTAAGTCTCTTAAGTTACAGAAAATGAAGGGTTGGCGAAACAAAATTTAAAATGTTTGATTAGCAACTCTGAATTCTATCATAATGATGATTAACATCAATAAACCTAACTTTTAATGCTCTACATTCTGACAATAAATGATGCATCAAGTAGTTCTTGAGACTTCTTGTCGCCTGGATGGATGGAGATACAAACAGTCAGTGTAAATATGTAATGGGAGTTTTGGTAAACCAAATCCTTAATAGCGGACCTAAAACTGAACCGTACGGTACACCATAATTAATCTCAAATACCTGGTATATTCTGAGATTTTTAAAGAAAGTTTTTATCGATGCGTTAGATTTACTATTTCGCAAATATTATTTAAACATGCAGGATTAAACACAAAATATTTTGGACGTTATAAAGAAAAACAAATTTGTTTTTTTTTTTTCGATGAAATATGAAATACAATTAAAAAAAACTAAGGGGAAAATGAACTAGCTTGGTATGCACGTTCAGAGGGAAGTAGATTTAAAAGACCAAAGGGAAAAAAGGGGTTAGCTCTTACTAGAACACAATGTTGCCACTATCAGCATGATAGGCAAAATTTCTCTGTTGTGGAAAATGGTAGGGAAATGAATTATGGGGCCATACATCAATAACATGAGTTAAACGAGTCAACTCTCTTGTCTCATATCTCGCGCAAGGAAAGAGGGGACAGAACAAAGTGAATATATGGACTTCGTTTTTTTTTATATAATAAAAATAAGCGATACATGTATTTTTTTGATAAACGAAGTTCATGCAGAGGTCTAGCAGATCCCGGATTAGTTTGATCATTTTACATAAGATTTTAAAGGTAATTAATGAAACTTTGTGATCTGACAATGTCTTAATGTATAAAAATATAATAATTAGGCTGTGTGACTTGCATGCGACTCAATGTAGGAAGATAATACCTGGTAAGTAGTTAATAGTGTTGCTCAAGAGACGGCATAAGATAATGGCATGTGACTCAATGTAGGAAGATAATACCCAGTAAGTAGCCAATAGTGTTGCTCAAGAGACGAGAGATGATGATGGCATGTGACTCAATGTACTAGGTAGG
This sequence comes from Thermobia domestica, assembly GCF_964235325.1. Lineage (NCBI taxonomy): Eukaryota > Metazoa > Arthropoda > Insecta > Zygentoma > Lepismatidae > Thermobia > Thermobia domestica. Next base: position 52,015,346 of record NC_137467.1, read on the forward strand.
AAGATAATATTCGGTAATTAGCTAATAGTGTTGCTAATTGGGGGAATGATATTAGTACCGAATCTATCTATATCTATGAGATTAACTTCTGATGCCGCTTAAACCTAAATTCAGCTCCGTAACTTGGGGGAGACAAAGATATATATATATAAAAGTGATCGAAAATGACCAATATCAGTGTCGAATCGATAGGTTTCGGGGCCCCTAGATGAACAGTGACACTTGCGATAGTGCTTAAATCCAAATTCAGTCCCATAACTTGGGAAATATATGTAAATGATCGATCAGTCGTGAACGTAATTGAACTTAACGAATGGATGCAAGGTTGCAATTTGCCAAATTCTCAAATTGTTATTGATATACTATTTTAACGGGAATGGCTGTTGAACATCTCAGTGTGTGTTTTATATAATTATTTAATGCACACTTACACTTTATTTTCACATTCAAAAACTGGAAAAGAATGTGCATTAAAAATTATCGTGTATTCACCTATTATCGCAAGAGCATTATCGTATATACCATTAAAGCTTAAATGATCGTATATCACGACAATTTATCGTATAGTAGCAAGTCTGAATTAATCATATACAATAAAACGAGGGAAGTTGTGGAATGCGGAATCGTGAAAGAAATATGGAAAGAAGTCTTTATACTATCGTTGCAAAGTCTGTGAAATACATGAGTACCACACTGAGAGAAAAAGTTTATGTGGAGCATGTAAAGACGTAGGTTAGAAGTGTAAATCCTGTAGTTTTTAGATTTAACGTACAGCAAACGTATAACTGAAAAAAGTATATTTTATATATACTTTTCGTATAAGTGTTCTGAATTAACGTACTTCCCGTACGAACGAAAGAATTGTATATAGGCGGTTAGAATCTCAGGTACAAATGAACGTATGTAACATATAGCCGACATATATATGACATACGCATATGTATGTAATACACGGAAGACAGTTAGATGTCATACATCCTGCAACGGCTTGATGTAACATCTAAGCAGGAAAAGTATACAGCATATGGATAACGTATGCAGGTATGCTCTGTACTGGTTTTCGTAGTAAGCATAAGGATTCTGTATATTTGTACAATATACCGTTGTCCGGATAACGGAATTTTCTTAGTGCACCACGAGCGGAAGGGTTAGGGGCTTCCTAACCTTAATTTTAATATATCTAAATTCGAGGTAGTTCCCAATTACCACATGATCCTAGATGCGTCCATAACGAATCGAAGCAGAATCGTGCACTAAACGTATGCAGCTAGCCACTTGAGTACACAAGAAGACCTCATTGTTTTGTTATTTGCGAAATTCTTTGAAATAGTAACACGTACTATTTTATATTTTCTATTACAATAAACATTAGAAATTTAGACTAAATCCATTCGAATCTCCAAGCACTGTTACTTTTTTTCTTTTTCGAGAATAAAAAAAGAAAAATTATCACTTTAACTAGCAAAAGTTAGAGGGGAAAATGTGAAATAATTTATAGCGCTGAATGTGCAAATCCTTCAGTTGACATTTCGCGTTTCCCGAGCCAAGATGGGGTAAGTTAAATTTTGCTGATTTTCAACTGTCCATTTTATCACACACAGACTCACTAATAATTAAATCGCCCGTGAATGATTAGCAGATTCATTTAAGAGAAGATATGTATATGTGAATAACTGTGCTGATTTTGACTTCTGGTGTCTGTGATTTATACTTTCAGTTCCACATTCAACATAATGAACCATGAAAGAATTATATGCCTCTTTTCTGCTAATATCCACATATAATAATAACATGTGTTGTAAAAGAAAAAAAAATCGGAATAAACAACATAACATAATACATATAATAGATGTAACAATACAAATGACATTGAATCGAATATGAAACGTTTTTTTTTTTTAAACTTTTTATTATTTACCCAATTATAACAATATCTTAAAACTATTTCGTAAAGATCTTTGTTGAATGAAACAAATAAGTATAGAAAAATGAGACAAAAAGTATTAGTTGTATTTGACAACACCTACTCTAGTAATATTAAAACATTCTTTTTAAGTACATTTTAGTGTAAATTGTTTACAAGGTTTTCTGTTAGTTAATGTGAAATGACAAGTGTAATGTTTAAATTTTTTGGTTGGCAATGGTGTCAATGTCATTGCTTTTTAGCTAATTGCTTTATAGTATAAGGAATTATTTTTTCTTCTTTCTACTGTATTAATGATTTGTTTTTATCGGTTTCTTCTTCAAATCTGTTCAAATGTTCCTTGCTTCATGAAAACTGTTCTCTGTAGTATTTGTACTACCGTATTTCTTCGTATATAAAGCGCCATCGAATCTAAGGCGCCCCTGAAATTTCACCTCATTTAAACTCATTTTTAAAAAAGCTTCGAATCTAAGGCGTAGAAATAATGTACAAGTACATTTCTATTTCAATAAGCATTTTCTTATCAGTAAAACGAAATGTTCATTGTTCGTGAACGATTATCATCTTTGTGGAGTCTGTCATTGTTGTAATACAACCAATTTTAAGCAAAGTAGTTGTAACTACCACTATTAAAGACTGCAGTAGATTCTATGTTGTAACCTACGTCCAATGAATAAATATGTATATTGCAGTATATACATCGAATCCAAGACGCCATCGAATATAAGGCGCACCTGATTTTTGGACGTCTAAAAGCTGCCAAAAAGACGGTTCTTATATTCGAAGAAATATGGTATTTCTACATTTAATAAAACCAAATTTAATCTAAGTATTATTAACTTTCTTTGAAATAGAAATTCATATTGAAAGAAAACCAAGTAACGAGAGTTGAAGAAGAGATGGGTAAAAACATAATATTAAACTAATCGCTGACCTCTTTGTCTTCACGTACTTTTTTTTTTTTTTTTTTTTTTTTTGTTTTGATATCGTCTATTCTGCCACCATATCCTCTAGCATGTTCCTCATGATACAGTTCCTTCTTAGCCAATATCCCAACCAATTTCTCTTCCTCTTCTTAATAATATCTAAAATTGTTATTTTTCTCACCCACCATTTCTAAGACCATCTCATTCGTTTCTACTCGACCCAGCAAATTCTCTCCATTCTTCTCCATACCCACATTTCGAAAGTTTCCAGTCGTTTTTCATCATTTTTGCGTAATGTCCATGTTTGTAAGTCATACAGTACAATACTCTACACGAAGCATTTTATGAGTCTTTTCCTCAACTGTTTATTCCTCCCACAGAAGAGACTTCTTTCTCCTAAAGGCTTCTTTCGCCATTCCTATCCTTGCTTTTATTTCATCTTCACACTTTATATCATCATTAATAAAATTACAAAGGTATCGAAAACTAGCCACCTGTTGTATTTTTTTCCTCCTACTTCTATCTTTGACACCTACTTCGTTCAATCATCATGACATTTGTCTTTCTAACATTTATTTTCATCATATATTCTTTACAGTCCTTCCTCAAATTTTCTAACATCTTAGTGATTTTCTCTTCAAATTCTGCAACAAGCGCCATATCATCTGCAAACCATATACACCTGATCATTCTACCTCGTACTGAAACGTCATCTTCATTATGTAGGCTCATTTTCAATATCTCTTCTAGATAAATGTTAAATTTGGCGAGAGACATCATCCTTGTGGTACTCCCCTTCCAATTGCACTCTCCTCTGTCATGTTCTTCCCTATTCTAACACTTACTTGTTTTTTCGTATATAAATTTCTTACGAGTATTCGATCTTTCCATTTGAACCCAACCTCTTTCAGAGCTTCCAACAATTCCTAATTCATGCGGTCAAAAGCCTTTTCTAAGTCAGTAAGTACCACATACGCCTTTTTCCCTTCTCTGTAAACCTTTTACCGATCATTCTTAATAACCCAGTTACATCTTTTGTACCTTTACCTTTCTTGAGCCCGAACTGTTCCTACTTAACTTTTTCATCTGTTTTTCCATATAACCTTCTGTTCAGAATTTGAAGGAAACTTTTTCTTGCATGAAATATGAGAATAAAAGTTCTCAAATCCTCACATCTGTTTGGGTTCGATTTCTTAACCATCGGTATCATGATCGTCTTCAGGAAGTTTTTTGGTCACTCTTCTGTTTCATATATTTTATTGTAGAGTCGGAAAAATTCTTTCTTGGCCTTGTTTTCCATATTTTTAATGAATTCAATTGGTATGTTATCTATCCCGGTTGCCTTTCCAAACTCATCGGATATACCTTTTCCAAACTCATCTCGAAGAATATTAAACCCTTTATCATCCTCACCTACTTCATTGTCTACTTCAACGTGTAGGCCCCAGGGTATGACAATATTCATGTAAATACTATTTAAAAATTATTTCATTTTTTTATTAGTATTCAAAAATGACGAACATCAGTTTTTCCTTTCATGTAACAATTAACATAATTTTGAGAAGTTATGCAACTATTCACAACATAGTCTATCTTCAAAGGAAAGATTTTCATAATAAAGTAGTCTATATAATTTGATAATGTGTAAAGAATGCATTTACTAACTTGCTCTTGTATAAGGGATAAGAAAAGAACAAGTGAACAAGTACTTCATATCTTTGAGTTGGACAATCGCTGTATTTAGAAATATGCAGTTGTTTCTTAAGCGCTATGATTGTAATCTAGTTGGACGTAAAAAGGTACGTAGAATGATTTTTTTTTAAAAAATCTTGTCGTTCAATTATCAGAGAATTAAAATCATGTGTCATGTTTCTCGACGGTTGCTTTATTCTTTAGGTATTCGGGACATCAGCTGTTTTTCTAATTCAGTTGCATATCTTTATAAGGAAATGTAAACAACCACAATTTACAAAGATAACCAAGAAAGTTCTGTCACTTTTTCACCCACTACCTTTTAACATCGATATGTCCCCTAAGACGTACGTACCTGGAAGATAAAAAATAGTCCCCATCAGCATCGACGACGTTCTGCCAACGCTCTGGAAAGCATGGATTCCATCGCGATAGACCTTGGTGAGCCGTGGAGCGAAGAAGGTATCAAGTGCATTTTGCACTTCTACTACGGATTTGAACTGGCGTCCTCTGAGGTAATTGTGCAAGGAATGGAACAGGTGATAATCGGAAGGTGCAATTTCTGGGGAGTATGACGGATGCAATAGTGTTTCCCATCTAATGGAGTAGAAGGAGTAGAATGGTGGAGTAATGGAGTAGGAGGAGAAATATACATGGAGTAGAGTAGGTGGTACCGGGTCATCCTAGCCACCTGGGGCTTAGCGTTATCCTGTAACAGGAGAACCCTTTTCCGATTCAGAATTTTGAGTTTTTCTCGAACATGGCTCAACTACTGACAGTACACAGTTGCATTGACGCTCTGACCAGCTGGTAGTATTTCCCGGTGCACGATGCCGCGAGTAGTCCACCAACACAGGAGGACCTTCTTCTGGTGGAGTGCTGGTTTTGGTTATTTTGGAACGGTTCATGGGATGCTAACTAATGATGACGGACCGTGGAGCTTTGTACAGGACCCACTTCTTATATGCCAACATCCTGTCCAGAAATGAGTCCTTCCTCAGACGAGACAGCAAAGAAACACACGTATCTGCTTGCGTTGCCTTCTGGCTCGGAGTCAAACCATGTGGGACCCATGGACCTAATTTGTAGTGCTTCCCAAGTTGATGGAGGTGCTACCGAATAGTTTCTTCACTCATACTGAATTGTAGTCCCAGTTCCTCATATGTCTGGCCAGTGTTTGCATACGCTACCTCGGCCAGAGGACCTGATAAATGAGGTAAAACGCAGTACCAAACCACAGATTAAGACGTCGCCTTGTAGGTAGGGATTTCGGAATCGAACCTTCCAATAGGTCAGAATTGGGCTTCTAACGTCCCAGACGTAAGCAATTCTGGCACTCACCACTAGCTACCTAGTAGCAAAGTGTGGAGCTCCTCTTAAAAGGTCTACAGGTATTTGGCCTAGCAAGAGACTACGTTCACGGTATTCTGGATACTTACTTGACTAGACAGGAGTACGGCCGCCACACGACTGTCTGACAACTTCAATATAAATTATGAACATGAAGTCTATTCGAACCATCTTAATAATAGTAAAAAATACATCTAAGCTACACATCTCTCTCTCTCTCTATGGCCTATGGAATCCAGAGGTTCAATGCCGCGTTCACAAAAGCTCTCCATTGACTTCTATCCTTAGCCAATTGGATCCAGTTTCTTTTCTGTATTCCTGGGGGGCGCAGTGGCTCAGTGGTAGAGCGTTCACCTCTGGTGCTTGGGGTCCCGGGTTCGATCCCAGCCCCCACCAAGTGAACTTTGTGGTGGACAAACACCGTGCTCGTGGGTTTTCTCGGGGTTCTCCCGTTTCCTCCCACTTTCTTCATTCCACCATTTTCATTCATCTCTCATTATCACCGTCTCCTTTAGCCTCACCGGCATAACCGTGGGACGTAAAAACTTAAAGATTTTTAAAGATTTTCTTTTCTGTATTCCTATTTCTGCGAGATCCATCTTAATATTGTCCTCCCATCTGCGCCTAGGTCTTTCTAATGATCTTTTTCCAATTGAATTTCCAGTTAAAACTTTGGAAATGTTTCCACCTGCTTCCACTCTGGCTACGTGACCTGCCCACCTGATCCTCTTAGATTTGATGATCCTAACAATGTTCGGTAAATTGTATAAATTCTGCAGTTTCTCGTTATGAAGTTTTCGCCATTCTTCATTCCCGTTCTTCTTGAGTCCGAATATTCGTTTCAGGGTCTTGTTTTCAAATACTTTCAGTCTATGTTCTTCCCTCAGAGGAGGCAACCATGTTTCGCAACCATACAGAACAACTGGCATGATTATCATTTTATATAATTTAAGCTTCAAAGTTCTCGACAGAATCACGACGACAAAAGATTTTGAACTGAATGATGAAATGAATTCCCTTCACGTACAGGTGGACCATTCACCTTGATAACCCCGTGTAACTTTTAAACGACGGTGGCTTAGTGGTAGAACGTTCACCTCCGGTCCTTGCGGTCCCTCGTTTGAACCCAGCTCGCCCCGTGTGGACTTTGTGGTGGACAAACACTGTGCTCGTGGGTTTTCTCGGGGTTCTCCCGTTTCCTCCCACTATTTTCATTCCACCATTTCACACATCTCTCATCATCACCGTCTCCTTTAGCCTAACCGGTATAACTGTAGACGTAAAACTTAAAAGATTTCATTTAATTTTCATTTTCCGACTTTCCGAAGTTATGTGAGTGCACATCAATGGTGGGATGTGTTAGCCTAAATGTTTAGGGATGCGCACGAGACGAGTCGAGATACGGCTATTCCAATAGAGAAATATACATTTTTTGAGTCACTAGCAAGCTGATGATGGTACATATCAGCATTTTTAAGTCATTTTCTATTTAGTATCACTTCTTATTGATGAATCATCTGCAATTAAAAAGAAAGGAATATTCAAATTTCATGATAATTGATTGACCTTTAACCCCTTGCCATATTTTGACGCGCTGGAAGCGTTGCTTTTCACTTTTCACTTCCGTATTTTGACGCGTGTCACACGTTCCGATGTTTGAGCCGCTGTATCCCGCTTGGTGCCAATAGAAGGCAGAAGCTTACAGGTTTCCTGTGCTTTGTGAACATCCTTTAGTTTAAGTAAGCACCAGAAGAGGCATAGATGTTTACAGCATTGCAAAAAAATTCCGAAAGAAGTCATATGTGAAGGGGTTAATAATGTTGAATTCATGATAACAAGAAGCAGGTTTCTGTGCAGACTGATGAAAATTCTTCATACTTACTGCGAATGGTCATATTGCAAAAAAATCGCTATTAATATGATAAACCCGTAAAATAAATTAATAAATAAGCGGGATTTGAAATTAGATATTCGTAGAAATACTGCTGATGAAAGTCTACTTAGTGCAACATTAACTACAAGGCGATTAAGCAAAGCTCTTTGATGGGATACTGCTGTTCCGGTGTAGGGTGTTTCGGTGTAGAGCGTTTCCGTGTAGGACGTTTCGGTGCACGGGCGTCTCGGTGTAAGGACGTTACGTGTGGGGCTGTATTGGTCTAGAAGTTCCAATGTTTACACCGATTTTCAAAATGAAAATTATTCGTTAGGGAAAAATAAATTGATGGAAAAGAAACCATAAATTAATAAATGGAATGAAAATTAAATGCTGCCATACATATTCTGCGTGAAGTCCTTTGTGCTCATTTTAGCCAAGTAAACTTTCTGAATGGCCAGTAAAATTTCGGCCAATCAGAAACAAGTCTTAGTTGCATTTTGATTGGTTGTCTTCAGAGCAAGGTGCATTCTGATTGGTGTTTAAATGGTTACTTTATCTTCCAATTGTATAAATTTTTAACTGAATTAACTTTCTTCATCTTTTCTACACTATAACTATCATAATGGCCAATTGTTTGAAAAGCAAACGCGGTGGTAAGAAGTTCGTTGATGAGGAATTTATGTACGTAAAGAAAAAGACGTTACAAAGACAAGATATGTTTGCTTAAATTATATGCATTAGTAAGATATTTAGGACGTATGTAATTGCTGCACAGTTTAAAGCACTTAACACTGGAAACATTCAATTCATATATTGTTAATGTACATTGTTTAATGAATTAATATTGTAATAATACACCTTGTTGAGTAACCACAGTTATGTTTCATTATATTAGTTTGTGTATTAAGCCATAATGAGGCTACTTTATTTACTTTATGAATCTGATTTTTAAAAGGAATTCTAAATTCTTTCTTTCAACTATATCATTTTTATTTCAAGTGTATTGACCAAGGAACTTATAAAATAGAGGATCTGCCTTTACATCAAAATCTTGAAGCTATACGTCACAGTTTCACCACCCGTACTCTGCCCACTCCGCCCAATAGGATTGCAATATTTTGAGCCAACAATCATGGCTGGAAGGAAAGTAGCCAATCAAACGATGGCGGAAACGAGAGTAGCCAATCAGACGTGCCGATGCTCGGCTGTTTTTTTGGCTTCATTGATTTAATAGGATGGGCAGATCCTCTATTTTATAACATCCTTGGTATTGACAGTGTGTAGAAAAGGTTTTATGTAAAGCACGAATTCATGCCTTAAATGATATTGTCATAAGATGAGTAAATAAGCATTCTCATGCTTCAGATTCAGCAAAAGTAGAGGCAGGCTTTGCATATTCGGTAATGAAGGAGAGAGCTAAAAAAATTCCGAGACTAACCAATGTATTGTTTCGTCTGCATTGTCACTAATGAATGTATCTGCAGCAAATAAACCATCGAAGATCGACAGCATAAAGAGGAGGCTCAGCTAAGATCTGTTTCGCTACTTTGCTATAATATGTTTGTTGACTATTAAACTTGTAATGCCATACTGTTAATTTGCTGAAAAAATATTTATATTCAGGAAAAGTATTTATATTTATATTGTAAGTAGTATTTCAGCTTGTAAACATATTAAATAGATATAAATTTATGAACAAGATTTCCATTGAAAAATTCAGTTGGGGAAAATATTGGGAAAACTGTAAAGTAATATTGTAAACATATTTGTATTTTTCTTATTATTCCTATTGTATAATTTCAGTGCGGTAAGATCGTTAAATAGTAGTACAGCTTCTTTGCCAAAACACGTGAGGGATGCTATACCTGAGAAATATCAAGTGACGAAATCTGGGGATAGTTTCTGGTGGTTTTATTCTGGTACAGATGACGATGAACGGTTCTTGATTTTTGGAACTAAAACAAGTATGGAGAAATTGGAAAGAGAGTTATATTAATATACCGATGGAACGTATAAAGTGGTTTCCCCCTCCATTTCTTCATCTATATACCATACATATATTAATCATGATTCGGTGGTTACACCGATATTGTATGCACTACTAACAAGAAAGACTGAAAGAGCTTATACCAGGTTCCTGGAAGCTATCACACAAATTATTCCATCTGCCGATCCCGAGCACATTACGCTTCATATGGAGATGGCTGCCATACACATTTCAGTGCGAAATTCATACCTGCTTTTTTCACCTTTCGAAAATATATGGTAACCCCGAGTGGTTAACGCTCTCGGCTTCGGTGCGAGCGGTCCTGGGTTCGATTCCTCGGTAGAAAAAGTGTTGAAAGCTTTTTTCAGGCCAGCCATCCTGAATGAGGTTTTTCTGGATTTTCCTCATTCATACCAGGCAAATGCCGGGATGGTATCTAACATATAGTTCCCAGGCCGCTTCTTTCCTTCCATTTCCTCAGATAGTGTGCTCGCCAACGGGCGTCATCTCTCAAACGTGACGGGCTAAATGGAATTAGATGCCGAAAGCTCAGAAATCTAAAATCCTAAAATTCTCCTCAAAATGTATGGAGGAAGATTCAGGCTGAACGTTTCCAAGGATTATACAGTAGTGACGCAGAATTAGCCATACAGTTCAGAATGCTACCTGTCCTTGCATCCTTGCCAGAAGAGAACATTTCTACTACTTCTAAAGTTTTATGTGGGAATTTAGAAAAAAACGTTGCAGTCTATATTGGACTATTTTGAAGATTATTACTTTGGACGACCGGTTGGGAGGGAAGGAAGACGAAACCCAAGGTTAGTGAATATGTAGAAGTAATCTACATAAATCAATCATCACATTTTGTTCAATTTTGTCTTTCACTGAAGGACTAGAATGCAGTTTTGTCACCTAAAATCAATGTCAAATGTTAGTTACATGACTTTATACGATTTTAAATTAAGACAAAAAGCGTAAGGTATTATACAGTAAATACATTAATTACCGCTGTGTGTATTTTACAGTGAGTATTGTAGGCTTATACAGATTGAAAGACTGAGATGAACAGGAAAAAATATTAATCTAAATTAATATCGCACAATCAGTATATACTGTTTGAAAAAGTGCACTAAAGTATGTCTTCGAAATGAAATGAAAATGAAATCTTTGAGTTTTACGTCCCACACTTATGCCGGTTAGGCTAAAGGAGACGGTGATGATGAGTAATGAATGAAATGGTGGAATGAAGAGAGTGGGAGGAAACGGGAGAACCCCGAGAAAACCCACGCACACGGTGTTTGTCCACCACAAAGTTCACTTGGCGGGGGCAAGTATGTCTTCGAATATGGAATGGAATAAGATATTATTTTCCTATTTATATGTATATAGTAAGTTTGTACAATGTTTAGTAATATTATATGAATGTATTTTCAGATATCCCATACACATATGCCAGATATCCCATACATCCCATGGGAATCAACATTTTGCAACTGTGATAGAAGTATCCAGAACGAACAACAGCATAGGAGCTTGGCATCGGGGATTCGACCGGAATATAGCAGCTTTGTTATGGAAGTTTCTAGATGCCCTGCAAAGAGAGAAATCTCTTAATGCTGTTCGAATGAAACAAACAATTGGCAGACATGAAGTCAGAACAAACAATATATATATATAACAGTGGGATATAAAAATTCACCATTATTTGCAATGTGTGAAGCATACAACAAATTAGTAAAAATATGTGATTTGGATTTTAGTTGTAAAGTGAAAAATTATTGTACTTTGGTGGAAACTTATGTAAATTTGGAGTATATATAAACCCCTATCTGTAAATTGCAGCACATAATAGTAGGTAGTAATGGTAATAGGTCTTGAAACATGAATACTTATGTATGTTGGCATTCTTGTGCGTGTTTGTATTTTTATTTTTGTGTTTCTTTCTATTTTTTTGTATTTTTTCTTTTTTTTTTTTGATTCTAGTGTTTGTTTTAAATTGATAACATAGATGTAATATTTTATGTAAGACTCCTGTAATTGGGATTCTCCTGTTGGAGTCAGCGGATTTAAATATATATATATATATATATATATATATATATATATATATATATATATATATATATATATATATATATATAGATAGATATAGATAGATAGATAGATAGATAGATAGATAGATAGATAGATAGATAGATAGATAGATAGATAGATAGATAGATAGATATGCCGACGTTACGAAGAGACTAAGCAACTTCTGTGAAAATTACAAATCTGATGATGTAATTACAATTCCTAATGCAATTCTTCAAGGGAACTGCATACAATTTTAGATTCTGAGTTGAGTGATCCTATGTAAATGAAGTCTACTTAATTTTATGTTTTTAAAATAAAATTCTTTTGAGGTATTATTCCGTTCGTAAATATTATTACCGTGTCTCAGGAACTTTGTGCAATATATTTATTTGTATTCAGAAATGATGATGAATTTTTTGCAGTAAATTTGAATTAAAATTGAATTTTGAATTAGATTTGATTATTCTTGTTCTATAAAGCTCGCCTATGGAAACGTCTAAATCGAAATTATTATTACGAATGCATTGGGGTTGTGTTACCATTCTGTAATTGATTCAATAACAATGTTAATCAGTTTACATTATTGCAGAGTGGCTACACTGTGACACTTCATGACTGTTCATTACAAGCATATGATTAATGCTCTCAAATATTTTATACACCGAAACATCCTTTCCAGCCAAGTGTCCTTTTACCGTAACGCCCGTATACCGAAACATCCATACATTGAAACATCCTACACCAAAAAGCGCTACACCTAAACGTCCTACACCGAAACATCTTAGACCCCTCTTTGACATCCTGAAGGACAGTTCAGTTCAATACAGCCTATCATCGATACTGCAAGATTGAGGTTGTCACCATCAATGTGACAAGTCATCATGCGTAGTCGCTAACACTCTCGCATTCGATGCGAGCGGTACTGGGTTCGATTCTGGGTGGGGGCACTCGCTCGAAAAAGTGCCAAACACCCAGGCCACTTCCTTCCTTCCCTTTCCTCGGGTAGCGTGCTCGCCGAGGGACGTCATTCCTCAAACGTGACGGGCTAAATGGCCTTAGATGCCGACAGCCCAGACATCTAAATCCTAAATCCTGATTTCCATTAGGCTCAGAATGGAACTCCAACTATAATACTACGAATATGATTTGTGAGTGTTCTTCATGCATGATTCAGTGGCAGAGTACACGTAAAAACTGGAATTTCCGTTAAGCCGACAAGGAACGAAACACGTACTAGCCTAAGCTCTAATAGCAAGTAAATTACTGTGATTTAAATCTCATTCTTTTTCACAACGTAACTATGAATCTATGTATCTGTAAAGCCCATCATACATAACCATAGTTTTCCATCAAATCTTGTATCAAACTTATTTTTGATAATCATTTGGTCAAATAAGTTGGCTAAAACGTTGACACGCACTATATACGGTAAAATACAAAACTTAATTATGTTGCTCATTTGTTTACATTTCTTCATTCAATTATTACATTTGTTTAGTAACCGCAAAGTGATTTTCGATTGTTTTCTTTGATGCAATGTTGGATAGGAATAGAGCATGTTTTGTGTTAGAACAATTGTACCAAATGTTGGAATCAACTTTAAAGTTGCATACAACTTGGTATCATACACGTTCAAATTCCCCTTTGCTGAAACATTTGATAACATATTTTATGATGTATAACAGGCTTAAAGAAAAGGCATTAACCTTCAATTTCTGCCACATTTACGTCCATATTTAATTGGTAGGCAAACTCTGGTTTTCTTTTCACACCAATTAAGCTAGTAACTGTTGGTTGCTATGCTATCCAATTAATTGATGGATTTGATTATTTCCAACAAATCTACTATTTGTTAATGACACCATTTGCCTTACCATTTGACGGCAAAACAATGTCAGTGATCCCCTATGGTCAGACTGCCTTTGAAATTTGACCAATAGAGTCCGAATTACAATATTATGCAAATAATGAATTGCTGATAAAATATTAAAATAAAACAAAATTTTTCTGATTTAGCTACAAAAAGAAAAGGAACGTTTGTTTCTATAACTAGTTAATAAGCAATTTTAATTTCAAGTGGAAAATAGAGAATTGAGTATATGGTCTTAATCCATATACACGATGTTTAATTTAAAGATTATAAATGTAAATTAAATGTCCTTAGTACCTCAACAACAAACACAAATTCAATATTAAATAATAATAATAATAATAATAATAATAATAATAATAATAATAATAATAATAATAATAATAATAATAATAATAATATAAATACGTATAGAACCAGTTGAGAATGCTCCAAGAGTATTGCAAGAACGAACTTAAAAAGAATTATTTTTTCTTATTAACTTCTACAGGCTTTATACCAATTGTTCGATGTACTTTACTATTATACTCATATTCTTGTAATATATCTATGCATTTATAATTTCCTTGAGTACTACATTTTTCCACATGTTTTGTTTAGGAGTTCTGTTAACATGTTACACGATAGGTTGGTTTACGAAGACACATACTCAAAATGGAAGGCTCTAAATTGAAAAATTCGCAAAATATCATTTCTCTATGACTTACAGGTCCCGGGATATGGCTCCTTAAATCCGGACCGAACTTTTTGGCCCATATCTGGAGAACGGTGTCCAGTTGGCCAGTGGCCACCGGCTACTATTTGATACCAAATTGTTTATCATCCTATTAGGTATTGATCAACACCAATATGGTCTCTCTATGACTTACGGTTTCCGAGGTATGGCTTCTTAAATCTCCCGAAATCGGCCATTTGTTTGGCCAATATCTCGGGAAAAGTAAAATTCCACCACTTCTTTCAGATAGTTTTTAATGCTCTATTGAATAAAGGGCTCAAAATTGAAAAATTCTCAAATAACACACACACACACAGGCATAAATAATTCAGTAACGAACTTTTTAAGTTCGTTGAAAATGAATTACCACTATATCCTACCTAGATAAGAACGAAACTAGAACTATACCTACATTGTACATAGGCTTCCGAAAGAAAATTCATTAAAATAATCTTATATTGTTGGTTATAGTTTTGGATATATTCTACACTTATTAATAAAAATACATACACTAACCTAAGCACTAGAATATATTAAAAACACTAGGATAACAGTTTTGGCAATGTATCATGGTCCCCGTTAGACATTTTATCCTGGCGACACTGTTACAATAGCCCTCTTATTATATTTTAATATTCTGATCAGTGTGTTTTATAAATATGTATAAAAGTAAACATCACAACGAAAGAAAATAAACCAATGAAAGTGTGAAAAGAAAAGTAAAATTCTAATAATTCCATGTAAGGTTATTAGGTTTCAATAATCACATTACTGAATGAATTATTGTTATGAATTTATACTCAATATTGAAACAATATTTATTTTCAAAAAACAGTGTATAAAAAATATGTAATGAATATGTAACAAGAAATATTTGATTACAAACATTTTATAAATTTTTGAGATATCGAAAAACGTACTTGTTATCATACAAAAAAGTAAAATAAGAGCTGAGTAATACCGTACAACTATAGAAAATACAGTAACTAGAAGATTAAACCTGCGAAAATACAATCTATTACTGAAAAAATCATAACATAATTATATGATTATTTCTTGCAACTACTGGTCAAACAAGTGATAAAAATTAAATTTTAACTATTACAAGAATAAATAACATGTACATAAACAGAACAATCCTAAAGCAAATCACATAGTAGAGATAACTTTATATACAAATCAAATTTCTTCTTCAAGCAATAGAAAATCAGATAACATAAAGAAAGTTGTTTTAAAGAAGAAAACTCTCCTCTCGCTCTTTACCTGGTGGTATGGTTCCTAATATAGAGGTTACATTACCTCTTTGCACTGCCATACTTATTCTCTGAATTAGGAAGGTGCTTACTCTATCACCAACAGATAAATGAGTGATGCGTTTACCTACTTCCTTTATAAAGCTGAGGCCTTTTTTGCCCCAGGATCCACTGGATTCAATGGCAATGGACACAAATTGGTACTTCTCTGTTAGGTTACTGTATTTTCTTCTTTTTTCTGTTTCCTTTCGACTGGCTACATTGCCCGTTTGGAGTGAGTGTTATGAATTATGTTACATTGTTATGAATTCAATTTGATACTTAAAATTTCGATTCTTCTGGTAATAAAATATTGAGTAACATAATTGATAATTTGGTTCACAAGTCATCCACAACACGTTGTTTATACAGTGAAACAAATCTCCCTTTGACCTAATAAATTAATTGGAGATTTGAAGGTCTGTAGTAGATTGCAAAAGTGTTTTTCCCCTTTTTTAACGAAGTATCATCGAGAACTACTATGTTATATTTTATGTGAAAATGCCGAAAAATTCAGCGGAGAAACCAATGTAAAAGTACCTATTTTACCAGTTATCAATTTAAACTTGCCTAGAGTTCATTTCAAAGAAAGCAGTAGGTCACGAAACACAAACAAACCAAAAATATTCATAATTAGACTTCCAATTTATGCTATGCATAAGTATTGGAAGTCTTATAGAACCGGCTATGTCCGTCTGTTTGTCTGTATGTTAACAAATAGAGCGAAAACGTCAAGAGATTTGGAATCGATTCATCGTGCCAACAATAAGTTCTCTCTCCTCCGTTAACTCTCTACTCAAACCGGAAATTGTAGAAATTAACAAATCACAGTTTCAACTTTTTTGGACACACAACAGAAACGAAAACAGACAGTGGAAAGCATTCTTTTCCTCTCTTTTCTTTCTTTCTTTTCAGTCAATACCATCTCTACCTATATTTACTGAAATCCGAAGTGGTACTAATATATTACTACTTCCGGCTTCAATATTGATCTCCGTATAGAGCAAAATTGGTAAGAAATAGCGACAAGCGGCTTTCTAGAATTGATTCAGCGTCTCTAGAATAGGCTTCATCTCCTCCGTTAACCCTCTATTCAAACCGGAAGTAGTAGAAATTAACCATTTCCTGTTTTGACATTGATCGCAAATTTTTCGATTTTATCTCAAATTCCTCTTCTCTCTTTTTTATTTAAAGAAAGTATACAATGTCCTTCTTGGTGTGTAGAGCAAATTAGGTAATAGATAATGACAAGCGTTTTCTAAGAAACGATTCAGCGCCTTAAGTAAAGATACAATCTTTGTTCGTATCTACATACTAAAAGCGGAAATGATGGAAATTTACTACTATTTCCGCCTTCAACAATACTGATTTTCATATAGCAAAGACGGTAAGAGATAGAGATATATCGTTTCATTGGTAACATTACTAACTCAGCTCCTATCGCTGACCCCCTTCCCCCCAAAAAAAGGGTAGTTAACTGGTGTGAGTGTGTAACTTGTTTTGTAGGCAACAGCTCGTCAAAACAAGTTAAAGCAAAGATATGACTGAATGACGAAATAAGGCTATGATGTTTATGCGTGCCCATGAGATTTGGTGTATCAAACTGACTCCAACGTGTTTGCAAGAAATGATCTTACACGCATACATAATGCAAATCGGCGTCAGACTTGGCTTCAAAGAAACATCGTAATAAGTAGCAACTGCCGAAAAGTTTAACGTCTGGTCATAAAGATATGTTTTCAAACCCAACAGGAATTGCTACAGTCCGTAAATCTAAGTCCATCAGAAACAATTTACCGAGAAAACATTGAGAAGGGAACTTATTTTGTAACAGACTTTTGAAGTCGATAACCACGAAAGAAGCACTTTTCACTCCTATACTTAAAACCACCCATCTTCAATGGGCTCAAGAACATAGACACTCGATTGAAGCAGGTTGGAAACGTCTTCAATGGAGTCAAGAACAGACACTGGATTGAAGCAGGTTGGAAACGTCTTCAATGGAGTCAAGAACAGATACTGGATTGAAGCAGGTTGGAAACGTCTTCAATGGAGTCAAGAACAGATACTGGATTGAAGCAGGTTGGAAACGTCTTCAATGGAGTCAAGAACAGACACTGGATTGAAGCAGGTTGGAAACGTCTTCAATGGAGTCAAGAACAGATACTGGATTGAAGCAGGTTGGAAACGTCTTCAATGGAGTCAAGAACAGATACTGGATTGAAGCAGGTTGGAAACGTCTTCAATGGAGTCAAGAACAGACATTGGACTAGAGGACTGGAGATAAGTAATGTGGTTCGATGAGTATCGTTTCTGTTTTCTTCCAGTGATTCAGTTCACCAAAAGTTAAAGTTCAAAGATGCATTTTATCCACAATATCTGGAGAATATGGTGCGAACTGGAGAAAGTTTTGTGGTGATGTGCAAGTGTTTCTCCTATTGTAAAGATACCTAGTACCGAACTTTATTTACTTCTCATCTGCAATTTGGATATTTAGTGCACACGTACTTGGAGAAGAAGCAATGACATAATTATACATATTTGTTATGGTAGAATATTAAATGTATAATATCTCAAACATAATTAAAAGTTTGCTTTTTTTATTTTTTTTTTTTAATTCTTTGTCTTCTGTGCCTGTTGATTAGGGTGACCAGACATACTGATTTTCACAGTACAGTACTGTTTTTCAAAGAGCTGTCTTGCGTGTTGCGAAGTCGCCCAGAAAATCGAGAAATGTTCTTTTTTTTTTTTAAATGTCCTGCGAAGTGTCCTGAGTTAACTTATTACCAATATTTTAATGTTCGTTACTGAATTCTCTATGTCTGTGGGTCTTGTCTCTGTTATTTGCAATTTTTTTTTTTTTAATTTTGAGCCCTCCATTTGATAGAGCATCAAAAATTATCTGAGAGAAAGAATGGAATTTTTCGCGTCACTCTTACCGTTCCCGAGATGTTGGACGATAAATTTCCGATTTCGGGAGATTTAAGGAGTCATATCTCGGGAACGGTAAGTCATAGAGAAATGATATTGGTGTTGATCAATACCAATATTAATTCAATAACTGGTATTGGTATTGAACCAATTTCACATAAATTTCGAAACAAAAAATATTTCTAAGTTCGTTCTGGCAATGTTCTTTGAGCATTCTCAACTGATTCATTCTTTATTCACAACATTTTGAATCACAGGAACTCTTTTGCTGACTGATGCACTGCTGTTTTCTCTTAACACTAGTCAAAAGATTAGAAAAGGAGAATAGTCAATGCACTATTGTTTTGCAGTACATTGTTTATACTGCTTGTTGAGGTATCGGTAAGTTAAAAAAAAAGATTTCTACTTTACGACAGCGATGCTAACCAAATGGAGTAGAAACTTCCTCGTGCCGGTCTAAATTTTCAATTATTTCTTAAAATAATCACACGCTTCGAAAATCCATTAAAATAACAAAGTATTTAGGACTACACGAAGTTTCACTGTACATTTATAAAAATAAACCACTTTGTCATTCATCAAAGTATTTGGAGTTGTATTGAATTCCTTCAACACTTTTGTTTGTAACTTTTCTTTTCTAACAAAAATGAATGATTAGCTTACGGTTAACGTTAAATGAAATAAGGACAGTGTATTGACGATGCAGTAAACTATCATATACTATGATATTTGTGCCCTATTTATTGCTTTTCAGAATCTGGTCACCCTATTGTTGACGGTATTGAATAACTGCACCACGTTTTGTTACATTTGAAATTTGGAAAAGCATTTTTTTTCTTTTTTTTTACATCAGATGATATTATAATCATAAAATCGGAAATTTGTATATTGTACAAATCAACCCCCATGTTCCATTCAGAAGCAGATTTTTCGAGAACTCTGAAACAACGTGTTAAGTAATTTTTCATGAAGGGATTGATTTCCCACACTGAGTTCAAGTGAATCTTCACATCGAGAACTACTAGAATAAAGAAACAGAAATTTCAATATTACGGCAAATTTTCCTCCTTTCACCATTAGAAACAAAATTTTCGAATTTTCAAAACACACCGATTGCTACTCGTTTCACAACCTTCTAGAAGGTTCTACAGAGCTATATTCATTTCTACAAATTTCTAAAATGCTCTTCAGAGTTCTATTCGTTTCATACGACTAAACTTGGGCTTAAATATAATCAGATTGTCACCAATCAACTTAGCAATCCCGACAATTATGGATTCCAATTTCAGTTATTTTGGACTCTTTGTTTTTCATATCTTCTGAATACCAAGAAATGCATGATGAGGTCGAACTTAGACTTAAGTGGCATCAGTAGTGCTACTGTTCATCTCAGTGACCTCGAAAGCTATGAATCGACACTAATATCAGTCTTTTTGATTAATTTTATGTCACCCCTCCCTGTCCCGACCACTAGGTATGTCTTATTCTCACAATATTTATCGTAGACAGTAGGTTATATGTGTACCAAGTTTGGTTGAAATTGCTTTAGGTGTTTCAGAATTGTACTCACATATATATTTATATCTCAGTTTGCTGAGTAAAAGTTGTTAAGTCCAAAAATCTTAAATTATAATCGTTTGATAAAAATTTGGATTGAAAGTTGTGTAAAGTCAATTATGAAGTATTTTAATCAGTCTTCACAGAAACCTGCAAAGAAGCATTTTATCCACAGTATCCGGAGAATATGGTGCAAACTGGAGAAAGTTTTGTGGTAATGTGCGAGAGTTTCTCATATTGTAAAGATACCTAGTACCGAACTTTATTTACTTCTCATTTGTAATTTGGATATTTAGTCAATTATGAAGTATTTTAATCAGTCTTCACAGAAACCTGCTTCTTGTTATAGAATTCAATATTTTTTTTTTTTCAGTAACATTATTAAGGTCCATCAATTATCATGAAATTTGAATGTTTTTTCTTTCTAATTGCAGATGATTCATCAATAAGAGGTAACACTAAATAGAAAATGACTTAAAAGTGCTGATATGTGCCATCTCTAGCTTTCCTGTGACCTAGCTCTAAATTTAGAGATGTATGAGAGTCCTGTAAAGTTGAGCTAGGTCAGGTGCATTGCTTCGCCACCTAAGAAGTGATAAGAAACATGTATAATGTTATTCTGTGTGGGTACTGCAAAAGTACCAGCATATTGCATATCAAAAAGACATGTGTCTGATCTCTTATAAGCACTTACATATATAAAATTTCTATTCACATTAGTTGCTGTAGATTTAAAAAAAAATGTAACGTATTCGCGAACTTAAATCTATTAAATCTTCATAACCCAGGTTTCCATTGACCTATTTATGGCTCAAAAATAATAATTACGTCATATAATCTGCAATACATGTAACATATTTGTCTATGCATCATATCACGCTATAATTATAGTATTTTCTTATTTTCTTGACAATTTATAGGTATCTCTTCTTATTACAATAGTCCACATTTATAACCCATCACACGAAGCAATCTTTAAACCAAACAGTAATTTGTTTTTATAATCTTTATAATTAAATATTGTTCCTTTCTTCTGAATAATTTACATCAAATGTCCGAAGCATTTACAGCCCGACTTTATATTCTCAACAGTCCTTGCAATGCTGGCACTCGACCAAAGCACCGTATTACTATAGCCATAATCTGCTATCCATGATAAATAGAGGATAAGAAGCAAGTTTTTCTTTACTTGTTTCTTTTTCTTTGCATATTCATAAATATTGGACAAAAGTACATCATTTTGATCCTATTAAACTTCATCCGATGTGGGCAAAAGATCTCCACTCTCGAGCATTCAAATCGCGACCATCATAGGGAAAGAGCATCTTCTTTTCGGGAATAGAAACGAATTATCTTCATTAACTATTTCCCACACACCGAAAAACAATTTATAGACATTAATTTTAAAATCTAACTGAAAAAAAATACAAATATTCTTAAAGAGAATCGGCATGGAATGACAGTCACTAGGAATGCTCTTCCATACAGTTATGCTTCCTATCACATCATCCAAATTACGGTGCTAGCAATTCAGCAAGCAGTTTTGAGCTTGCCCTATATGCGCTCAACTCTACAGAGCTTACTACTACGGATTACCATTTATTCCCAAGTATAAAAGAAGAACCTCAGGTTTTTTTTTTTTTTTTTTTTTTTTTTTTTTTTTTTTTTTTTTTTTTTTTTAAGAAGATACGGTAGTAATTAATTGTGTGAATACTTCGTTCGAGGGCAAGTTCAAGTTTTTTCTTCTTTCTTTTCCTAAAATAATAATAATAAAAAACTGAAGTCCTTTGGGAATAAATTGTAGAAGGATAACATGAAGGATGTATGGTGTTGTAGAAGGATAACATAAAAAGTCCAACAAGAAATTGACATGTCTTTTTCATTTCAACAAAATATTGGTTTCTTACCAATATGTCCATTCGTGAGAAAACTAGATACTCTCCAAACGTATCGGAACAACAAACTAGTTCCGCCAACACTGGGAACTTAACAAGGATAAAAATAGATGAGAGAAATATGGTATGGAAAAGGGAATACA
The DNA here is from genome assembly GCF_964235325.1 of Thermobia domestica. Lineage (NCBI taxonomy): Eukaryota > Metazoa > Arthropoda > Insecta > Zygentoma > Lepismatidae > Thermobia > Thermobia domestica. The sequence continues at coordinate 52,037,580 of NC_137467.1, forward strand.
TATCTTCAAATAAATATAACGTGCAATATGGATACTAAAAGCAACGATCAGAGCAGAGTGGAGGAAAGAAAGAATGAACTGAGTTCCAAGAAGCGTGGTGATTATGCCACGTCTCTATTACCAGATAAAAATATAGCCTTATATCAAATTTAGGTAGTCAAGTTTTATCGATGTTGCCAGAACCTAGATTTAATATCAATTTATATTTATGAATAAAGAATGATTCTTTAATCTCGAATTTTAATTTTTTATTTACTTTTATTTATTTACTTATGATTTACTTTTTGGGAGAGGATCAAAAGATAAAATATATTTCAAGTAAAAATTTTCTTGTACGTCTTATATCTGGGGAACTACATATAGTGTAGCCAAACCCAAACTATCACTTACCTCAGTATGATGTGCTTATTCCGTAAAAAAAAAAGAAAACTTGATTTAGAGGCCGTTCAAAAATTATCTGGCCTCTGATTCAAAAATGTACCGAAAGATCCAATATATTTCAATCAAAAAGCTTTTGTACGGCTTATATCTCGAGAACTATCATACATATAATGTAGCCAAACCCAAACTACCACTCGCAGGGCCGCGGTGGCTCAGTGGTAGAGCGTTCACCTCTGGTGCTTGGGGTCCCGGGTTCGATCCCAACCTCCGCCAAGTGAACTTTGTGGTGGAGAAACACCGTGTGCGTGAGTTTTCTCGAGGTTCTCCCGTTTCCTCCCACTTTCTTCATTCCACCATGTTCATTCATTTCTCATAATCACCGTCTCCTTTAGTCTAACCGGCATAAGGGTGGGACGTAAAACTCAAAGATTTCATTTCATTTCCAAACTATCACTCATCTCAGTATGATCTGCTTATTCCGTAAAAAGTACGAAAACTCGATTTAGTGGCCATCCAAAAATTTTGTGGCGTTTTATCCCAGAAACTAATTATTGGTCAAAATCACAAAATTTGATCCATTTTTTTATCGTTCCTAATTTTTTTTTTCCTGAACCTATCACATTAACCCGTTTTATATTGTGTGTATGTTGTTTTAGGTGAAGTGACAATCCCGACATACCCTATTCTTGTGACTTTTTTGATTCTCTATTATGTTCTTTGATTCGGTTATTAACATTACGTTAGATTTGACTTATATATGAAGCGTCACATTCACACTGAGGAAAATACTTTACCTATTTAGTAGATCAACAAAATAACTTTTAATGCTGGTGGGATGCTTTTATAAACTTTTTTGGGGGATTCTGGAAGCAGATATTTATGCTTTGCAAAAATACAATCAATTTTTGTCGATAATTGAGGAAAGTAAGGAATTCCTATTCAAGTTTTTCTTTCTTTGAGAATAAGTGTTTTACAATTGCATCAATCTACGTGTTTGATTAAACCATTTTTTGTAAGGTACCATTTATAACCTTTTTTTGTCCTATTTGATAGAAAAATTGTATTTCATCATTGACATCACTTGAACAAACACAATTAGTAATGCCCTACGAAAGAAATTCTTCCAAATATTAGCCTTTAACTTTAATATTTTTTTCGTTATTCTATTTACAGGTTTATGCAATTCCTGAATATTACTTACACTTCCGTGCTTTCGACTGCCTCCTGAAGTCTTGGTCACGGAGGATAAGAATAGGTGGGAAGAAAAATGAATATCAAGGAAATAAAGGGAACAAACTTACCAGGGTGGAGCAATGCTGGAGCACTTTGTTCAAACAAAGATCATATGTCAAATGACGGAAATGTGGGTTGCAGTACGACGTGCTTAATTTGAGCTCTCTATTTGATTTAAATTACTCACTGAACAAAAGAATACGTTTCTTGTAGAAATTATTAACGTGTAGCAGTTTCGCCAACTATCAACTTTGGCTTCATCAAATACTATGATTAGTGACGGAATTAATATGTAAGAGACAGTGAAAAAAATCCACGCATCCTGATTGGTTACACAAATCTACAACAGCCAATCCCCTTACACCACACACACCAAAATAAATAAATAAATAAATAAATAAATAAATAAATAAATAAAATAAATAAATAAAAAATAAACAAAATTTGTTATTCCTCTTCCACTCCCCCTGTTGACCACCACATACATTCATTCATACATATATACATTCATTTCTAAGAGCTAGGCCTAATATAATTAATACAATAAGCTTTACAACTAACTTCTTAAATATGAATACTAATAATAAAATAATAATATAACATAAGGAGATTGACTGTTGTAGGTTTGTGTAACCAATCAGGATGCGTGGGCTTTTTCGCTGTCTCTTATATATTAATTGTCATTACCTGTGTATTCGTAGCATCTGATTAAGCCAAAGTGGATAGTTGGCGAAACTGTTACCGTTAATAGTTTTTAAATAAACGTATTATTTCGTTCAGTGAGTAGTTTAAATCAAATTTACGTATAGTATAATGGGTAAATGGGTAAAAAGAGTATTCTTTTGTTCATCGGTGAAAATTGCCAACCAATGTTGTACAGGGTGCGGCATGTAAAACCGGCCCGTAAAGTGAACACATAAAATGAAATGTAATGTATTGAATATGATTAACTACAACACATAAATGAAATGTAATGTATTGAATATGAATACTCACCTTCACAGCAGCCTTCACAGCAGGTGCTGAAAGTGTCCTCCGCCCACTTCAACACACATGTGAGCACGATTGAGGAGATTCATATATACCCTTGTCAGTTTTTGTGATGTAATGCTATTGGTGACATCCTGGATCCTGGTCTTGAGTTCTTCAATTGTGTGTGGATTTGTTTCGTATACTCTTCCCTTTAACAGTCCGCATAAGTAAAAGTCACACGTGGACAAGTCTGGTGACCGAGGAGGCCACAAGCCTTTGCTGATTGTTCTCTCTGGTGTAAACATCTCATGCACAAAGGACAATGATGCAGCTGATGTGTGGCATGTTGCACCGTCCTGCTGAAAGTAACATAACTGACGCTCCTCTTCGGTCAAGTCTGTATAAAACTCCTCCAGTATTCCCATATACACGTCACTGTTCACTGTCGTCTCAAAGAATATGGGCCCAATAACGCGTGTGGCGGAAATGGCACACCAAACACCAATCTTCTCATCATGCAAGGGTACCTGGTGGATTGCGTGTGGATTTTCTGTCGACCAATACCGGTTGTTTTGGGAATTTACGTACCCAGACAGGTGGAACCACGCCTCGTCACTCATGATGAGCATTAGTGGATCCAAGAAACTACTGGCAACATTGCTCAACAGCCATGAACAGAAATGCACCCTCTTCTGCAGGTCAGGCTCCTTCAGTTCTTGCACAACACTTATCCGGTACGGTTTTAACTTCAGTCCCCTTAAAACTCGTCTGCAACTTCTCTCACTCGCATGAACCTGTTGACTCAATCTCCTGGTTGACTTTCGAGGACTTCTTGTCATTATCTCCTCCACCTGCATCTTTAATTCAGGTGTGCAGACAGATGGTCGTCTGTTCCTGGGAGCATTTTGAACCGATCCTGTACGCCGCCATTTTTCAATCAATTCCTGAATGGTGCTTTTTGCTGGCGCAGAACGTCCTGGAAATTTCTCCCGAAACAAATTCTTTGTTTTCACAAAAGATCCAGTGAGAATGAACCCTTCAACAATGGCAACACGCTCGGGTATCGAATACGGTATTATCACACACTGACACTCACCCGGCTTAACACAACGAGGCCTTTTTCTCAACTGGTTTCGACAAGTTTCACTGGCTGCGGCTGCACGTGACTGCTGCAGGTCACGTAAGTCGACCCGACCTCGACACGCCATCTCTTGGCAGGAAGGTAGATTATTTAAGTGTTGCCAAAAACACAATATACCAGAATATTACGACGGGCCGGTTTTACGTGCCGCACCCTGTATTTTTATTGTTATGCCAATGTTGTACAAATTTTTAAATTACTGCTTAGCATTCGTCCCTTATCCAAGTATGTGACACCAAACACAAGTCAATATTTGCCAAACATCACCAAACCTATAACTCACATCACCTAACACTTACTTCTTAAAGAAAAAGAACGAAACATTAAGAATTAAAAAGGAACGGACTTGCCAAGGAAGAGTGGAAGAGTTGTGCGTTGTATAGTGCGTCAGTGATTTCCAGATGTGGTTGATACGAACTAAAATAAGGCGGAGTCAATTTGTGCGCCTTTCCTGTTCCTCGGTGGAAGGCTGCCAACTTATGCTGTTATTTTTATTGTCATGCCAATTCTGTGAAAATTTTGTAATTACTGACTCTGATTCGTCGTTCAACCATCCCTTGTCTAAATTTATTTTTTATTTTATTTTTATTTACTTATTTATTTTTAGATAAATACATAAATTAAAAAAAAAAGTCTTTATACTTCATTTCTAACTCCAAATAAAATTTTTGAATCTTCTACCCTGTGTTGCATTTCTTTTAAATGTTTCAATAAACTTGATATCGGATTTTCCGATTTTGAATTTCTAATGTGTTCCTTTACTCGGACTTGTAAATTTATTTTTGTTTTGCCTATATAACTCTCTTGGTATTTATTTTCGTAAATACTCGATTACTCGGGACCCGTGTAATAACTCTTAAATTAGGTGATGTTCTCAGTTTTAGGGGGTTTTAAGGCTGTGTGAAAACCGTATTGTGTATACATTCTATTTAATACAGTTGTCAATCTGGGAAAACTAGGCAATCCAATCCACTTTTTATCCTTTATGTCTATTTCAGGTTTATCGGAACTTAAATTCGTTTTAACCTGATTGTTACCAATTATTTAAGGATTTATGTAATGTAAAATAAATTTTAAAATGTTATTTGTAATTTCACAGGCATCTAATGAACCTTATTTTCATGCAAAGGTCTGAAGATTTAAATGCTCGTATATACCATTAATTTAAACGAATATGTTGCTGGAGATGTAAGAACAGCCTTGTTCAAAAACAAAATAACATTAACATAAAATAAAGTAAAATAAAATAAATAAAGCCCCTTAGCTAACCTCTTCTCTTCGCAAAGCCACAAAGTTTTACCCAGAGTTGAAATTAAGTCAAACAAATATGATTTTTTAAAAACCTGTTGTAGTTATTAATTAGAGCCAAAGCACTAGCAAGTACTATGTACAGCTGCTAATATATTTCCTTCTAAATTAAAATGGGTGACCAAGACTTTTGTGAACAAGACCGTACATATTTTCTTGTGAATACAGTTGTGTACTGTACACTGGTTCTCCATGGTGTAATTTTATGTCTATATTTTTCGTTTAAAATATATATCAGTTTAAATTTCTAAATAATTGCATTTTTTTAAGTTTCTTTTCAAGCTTGAAAACAAACTTTCAGTCATTTTGATACTGGAATGCTATATATCAATAGAATAACACAGTACCATAAGAACGCAGAAAAATATTATATTGTAAGATATTTTTATTTATTTAATTTTTTTTTTCCCCAAGGACCCTTGTCTCACAAATATTAGGTTGATGATGTTGAAACGCCTGAGTGATGAGCTCATTCGTGACTAAGCGGTTGGCCTACGCGTCTTTGGCGTGGGAGACCCAGGTTCGATTCCCGATGAGAGTTCATGTCGTTCGGATTCCACGTTCAGATTCAGTAGCTCCCGTTTCATATAGCCTCGCTGCTGAAAGGGACTTTAAACTCAAAATCAATCAATTAATCAGTGCCTAAGTGACATGTGTTCCTCACGATGGATGAAAAAAAAGAGAGAATGACAACTACCAAACCTAAATTAGTCAAAGTAGTCTTTGCGATCGCTTAGATAACAAATGAATTCCATGACGATATAAATCTGAATTTTGCGACGTGTAGAAATGCGGATGTTACATGTGATCCAGTCCTCTTTCCTGCCAATAAGTGATCAAGATGTAAGAAGTGGTGGGTAATCAGTATGGGAGAAGTCAGGAGAATTTGGTGAGTGAAGAAGAATTTCATACTGCAAGTTATGAAAAGTCTGCACAGTCCTTTGAGCAATATGTGGACTTGCATCATCATGCGCATTATGTTTGTTGATCATTGCCAGGTGCTTAAGAACAAGTTAGCGGTGTATTTCATTGAGTTCAGCACTAAAGTGTAAAGTGATCCACAGTAACGGTTTTACTTTGTCGGAGAAAAATATGATGAGTCATGTTCACCATAGATCATCACATCATCACGATCGAATCATGGAACAGTATTGAAACACTCCAGCACTATCCAAGAGATCATAATGATAATACGAGTGAAATAGAACTTTTAATTAATTGTCTCCCAGTGTCAATTAAACGTGAAAAGCTAGAAGTCAACAAAAAAAAAATTAACATTATTAAATCCTTAGGATGAATGCTGGGACTTCAAATCAAAGTAAATGCGAGATATAGATCTTTAAGAAGTTTTAATTTGAATATCATTCTAATACTTTTGAAAAGAGAAGTACATCTTCCTAATTAGCAAGTTTACCTTTTGCGGAAAAAAGTTGTTACTCTTCTTCTTTGAATCTAAATCACAATTTGATGGCCCATAAATCGAAAACCAGAAACTTACATATCATAATATTTCGCATGTGTACTAAGCTCATCAAAAGCTATTAGCATACCAAAGGCCTACATATGATAGTATTTCACATGCGTGATAAACCCATTAAAGACTATTAGCATACCAAATGCTATTATTATACATAAGGCCTACATATCATAGTATTTCACATGCGTGCTAAACCCATTAAAGTCTATTAGAATATCAAGTGGTATTAGCATACCAAAGACCTACATATCATAGTATTTCATATGCGTGTCAAGCTCATTAAAGCCTATTAGCATACCAAAGACCTACATATCATAGAATTTCATATGTGTGCCACGCTCATTAAAGTCTATTAGCATACCAAGTGTGTCGAAGATCGAATAGTTTCATCGACTGCATAGATAAATAATTCACGAAAGTTCTACTAAATTCAAATCCTAACTTTTATGGTCCATAACACGGCCTCCACATTATAACATTTCATATGCTTGCTCGATTCATTACATCATTACTAAAACAGTCTTTTAAAGTAAATTTGAAATATTACACAACGAAACTGGTGTACGCATGAGTTACTAATTGCAATATACCTTTAAATATGGATATATTAATATACTTTGCTAACCAATGTGCACAATTAAGCACATAGGATTCTAGTGCATTGCTTTGATTACTTTTTTAATCTGAATATTTAACATTAATATCATGGCAATAAAAGTCTTATACGTATAAAAATGCTAATTCATTTCTAGTTGGATGATAGTCTGGTATTGAATGTGGTTATGCGATAGTCTTTTCTATCTATATCTATCTATCTATCTATCTATATCTATCTATCTATCTATCTATCTATCTATCTATATATATATATATATATATATATATATATATATATATATATATATATCTAGCACAATACCATATACCATATACTTAGCACAATCATGCCCAGAACTCTGGCCACGCACATACTTTATTTTCCGTTAGCCCAGTAGCAGAAGCGGGTGTTGTTAAATTAATTAATTAAATAGAAAATGTATATTTTTATCAAATAATTACATGTAAATTAAACTCTTGATATTCAATTCGTATCATATTTTACTTGAACTTACGATTCAAAGGCGACTTACTGCTTTTAATATTAGTTATAATAAATTAGAGTATTATTTTTTCTTGACCAATACTAGAGAATACTAAGTACGGTCGGCGCTATGTGGAACTATCGACCATGTCACTAAAATAGTTTATGCAGAGATTGTTTTAAATATGTTAAATTTATTTTACATGGTTTATAGTTCATATCGCAATACAAAATTGCGTGACAAAAGCCGAAATGATTTGTTTTCATACCAAGATTTCCATCACTAGATAATTGTTAAAACACTAATATTCTGACACTAGATGCAATGCTATACAATAATATACAAAATAAAACCGCTTCATAAATAAATTTGTCAAAAAATTAAATTGTTTCCGTGAATAAGATGATTTTAAAAACGAAGTTTCTCGGATTGGTCATCACAGCGCCATCTTAATTCCGCATATTTTCAATTACAGTATTGCTGTACAATCGTTATTTTATAATTTCAGCTCCTACGTTGCTACAATTATGTTTTCTTATTTGCTGTAATAGAATATTGTTAAACAAAGTAGAGTTTATTTCAAATTATAACATGAATTCATAATTAGTGTTCTTTCTTCATATTACATTTTTATCGTAATTTTGCGTTTCAAATTTTATTTTGTTTCAAATCTTTTATCCGAATCAAGATGCTATCGTTTAACTACACTTGTATTAGTTCTTCTCTTTTCACAATTTATATCTAGAGTTGCTCAGCTAAATTCTGTTTTTTTTTTCTTTCTCTTTTCTAGCGTGTTGTGCAAATGCTAGTTTTTAAGATTGATTCAATCGAATATATCTTATATGTTGCTCTTGTCTGGTTTTAATTGTACGTCCATTTGTCTGATACATGTTGGGCCACATTCAAAGGGGACTGAAGAAACACACGGGATGTCTAGTCTTTCTTGATATTTCGGAGAGTGTATGTCTGATTTTTAAAGATTTTATCCATGGTTTCCAATTCAACCTTTATATATATATATATATATATATATATATATATATATATATATATATATATATATATATATATAAACGGGTTGAATTGGAAACCATGGATAAAATCTTAAAAAATCAGACATACACTCTCCGAAATATCAAGAAAGACTAAACATCCCGTATGTTTCTTCATATATATTGTTGGTATGTTCACGTATAGTTTCTACAAAGGTACATCTATTTTGATGAGAATTCTGTTTGTTTGAAAAAAGTATACATTCCCAGCGATTCTATATAAATTTCGTTAGGATGTGCTGGTAATTTTTGTAGTTAGACTATGAAGAACCTTAACGGATGCGACAAATTTATATGATAGATACTTTCAGCCAATGTTGTCAGATTTGTCTGATAACAATGTTATTCATGATTTCTCAGAGGGACTACAGAATACTATCTACCTATTCTGGGAACAAGACAATGATAATTTACAAGGCCAGATGACGTACACTAGAGGGAAACTTATATGTCAATCGGAGCTATTCGAAAATGATATATCGGAAGATATTTGATGAAGAAGACACTGTTCGTCATACAAACCATCCGATAAAGAACAACGATTATGCATTATTAGTTAACTTTCATATGTAAATAAATTGATTTTGTGTGCTACCATTGTATTGCATCGAACATTTCTATTCTCTGTTTAATCTTGCTTCTAAAGTATGTAAGAGTTTTCATTTTTTTTTTTTTTTCAGATTCTTTTCCTGTCCTCAAATGGTGCAAGTGGTAGTCTATCAGCTGTTCAAGACAACAAAAGCAGGAAATTGCTTTTAAAAGAAGTCAAAGGAAGTGCAAGGGTGGCGAGTGAGTCAGAAACAAATGTAAGCCCCTGCATAACTAGCGTTTGGAATACACAACTACAAAGATAAAGGTCAACGCAGTTGTTTTTGTTGAAGATTCTAAATGTATTAGAAAGTGTTTCAACAAATTGAGCGCCAATCACCGAGAAAAATTGCTCGTCGATTTTTGAAAATTACGAATTTTTGACCTGCAAAATATATACCTATGTTTCTGCATGGAGCTTATTTCTGTTAAGAGACAGTACGTAAAACATAAGAAATCAGAAAAGGAAATATCTGTAATTTATACTCTGAAAAGTTTAGATAGAGACCTTATGCTTGTATATAAGCAAACATGTTTAAATATCGTAGGATTACAACAGCATCGCGGAAGAGCAGAAAATTTACAAAAAGAGTTGACACTCAATAAGGAAACAACAAAAATAAAAAAAAGGAAAACATACAGCGAAAGTAAACAAAGTACCTAACGAAGATAATCCTTTTGTAAAGCACCATATATGATCCTTCCTTACTATCACTCTCGTCATCAAAGTATAGTGGTAAACTGATAACTGCAAAAGACAAATCATATGATGTTGTTGTACTTGATCAGTGTATTGGTTTCTTGTGATTTATATAAGACTTTATGCTTTTGGCTGGACATACACTTGTGATTCAGATCAGGCTGTTATTGGAAAAGCACAATCGCGATACCAATTCATGCTCCCGATGATTGGTCTAATATCATTGCAACCACTGCAAGGAGAAAGAAAGAAGAGAAAAATTTATTATGAAACAGATAGATTTGTTCATTTAAGATCGCAAAACAAGCCTGGAGTGTAAAATTTGAAAACATATACAGTAACATGGAACAATGATATGAAATTCTATTCGGCAAACGTGTTTCTTGACCAAAGATCGATCTGAATTAACTTCCTTGCAAATACACTTCTTAAGTTACAATTTCATCTCAACAGTAGGCAGACTTACAGTTTCTGCTCACATATGTCTTCCATACCCTATGATTTTTAAACAAAAAGTTAATTTTTGTTGCACAAAATGGTGTTGATGAACAGGTATAACGATGTTAAGATTGTGTGAACTGTCGAAACGTGAAAACAAATGCAAAATTATGCGGTGTCATTATAAATATAATTGATACAACTGTTGGGACAACACTACTTATGTTATACGATTCATTGTCTTTTTAGTCATTTTCAAATCTGAAACAAGAAGTATTTCTGTTTGGATCTTAAATTTTATCGTAGCAAAAATATTACGTACAAAAATTTGTTACAAAACAATGAAAAATGCCAGTTAGGCACAACATAATGTTATGTTACATCTACGTTTGCTCACGACATGCTCCCCAATTCTTATGATTTTACGCGTGTTTCATTTGTTTTACTCATATAATAGGAACCATGCAATTTGTGAATGCCCACAGTATTAGTTACTGAAATTTCAAGCTCTTTTATGCATACTTATGAAATTTATAAATTTCTAAAATATTAAATCATCTTTTTCTTGAAACTACCTTCTTATGGGTTATTATCTTATAGCGAGCGGCAGAACTGCTGTAAAGTAATATGCTTATAAACAACCATGTATGGTTGCACAAAAGCATAGTGGTTATACTGCAAAGTTTTAATACATATTCATAGTACGTTATACTGTCTGTGTTGTTTGTAATATTTTAAACAAGCAGATTACGTGTGTGAAGTCGGTTAAGGTTTCTCTTTTCAAAAAAAGGTTTTATAATCATTTGATGAATGACGTATTCTATTAGAGATATAAATACAAATTTCGGTTTCCTTCTTCGAAAGATCTTTGAGATTTTGTCCCTTGTTAAATTTTTGCCTATTGCAAAACATTGAATCAGATATGGAGGGAGGAAGAGATGGGGAGGAAAGAAACATAAAACTTAAAAGTGAAGAAGCAGTTGTAACACGTCCAGGTGAGCACTGCCACTAAGAAATTCAGAGTCACGTCATATTATGTTGGTGGTTTGAAAAGTTCTCGGCTTGACAGTGAAAATGATAATTTATGTTTTTAAAAACATTTTACTTTTCTACAGAATCTCCTTTGATGTCAATACATTTTCTCCACCAGTGTTCTAAGGGCATTATCCCTTCTCTGTAGTGTTCCGCGGAAAGTGCTACAAGTACCCATCTACAACCCCTCACTTCTTGATTGGAAACTTTGACCAGCTAGGGAGATGTTGAGTTTTGAGAAAAGATCCGAGGGAGGCAAATCTGGAGAATGAAGTAAAAAAAATATATATATATATATATATATATATATATATATATATATATATATATAGATAGATAGATAGATAGATAGATATATCTTCATAGTGCAAATCTTGTGAACATGTGATTTGCCCTGATGGAAGACTTTTTAGTTTTGCAAACCGAGTCTGTTTTCATGAATTTTTGGGCACAATTTCGCCAAGAGGTTGTAATAGTATTCTCCGGTTATTCGTTTATCCTTTTCTAGATAATCGATCAACAAAATCTTTTTCACATCCCAAAACGCCGAAGCTATGAACTTTCCCACCGATGGCACCGTTTTTACCTTCTTCGGAGCTGAAGAACTGGCCTCTGTTCACTGCATGGACCATCTTTTCGAATCTGGTGTGTAATGGTGAACCCATGTTTCAAGCATTGTCACATATCGACTCAGAAAATCACTCTTGGTTTTCTCAAAACGTGCCACTCATTGCCCGGGTGCATTTTTGATTCACAGTGAGCGAACGCAGAACCATCATGCACAAAACTTTTTCATGTGCAATTCCTCATCTGAAGTATACCAATGCTTTGATATCTCTATAGCCAGGAGCGGATCCAGAAGGGGGCATCGGGGCCATCGTCCTCCAGAAGGAGAAACATTCCTATTTTATATATATAAATAAAACCCATCCCAGAGTTTGGCGCTCTTAAAAGTAGCTATAAGTAGCAGTATTATAGCCCCCCTCCCAGAAATCTGTCCTGGATCCGCCCCTGTCTATAACATCAGCAATTACATGTAGTTTTGTATACCAATTTTCCAAAATCATATGGTGCATTTTTTGGATGACTTTCAGTGTTTTTGGACTTTCAACGTTCTTTACGTATATCACCTTGGACGCTTTAACGGCCACTTTTTAAACCCGGCTGCCCATTTTTTCACAGTAGAAAATGAAGGAAACGAGCCGCCATAAACTTTCACTACCCGTAAATGAATTTCATTTGGAATTAGACCTTCTTTAGGAAGAGTTTAATCACTGCATGATACTCGATTTTTTTCCATTTCGAAAAACACACTCACAGGAACTTAGTCAAATGACTAGTCACAGACAACTAGTGGCTGAAATGACTTACATTTTTAGGTGGCGTCTACTAAGAGTACTACGAACACGAGGAAAAAAATCATGAGTCTAGTGTTACTATGTGTGGTTGAGGCCTAGGGTGTGGTTTTTAGACCACCCCTACATAGGCCAAAGGTGGAAGAAATTTAGTGGCAGTAGATAAAACTAATGACATGGATGGATCAGTAAAAGTTCAACAAAGTGAAGGAGCACTAACGAAAAAAAAAACACATGTAAACTAATGAAAGAATTTAAATAACAATAATAATAATAATAATAATAATAATAATAATAATAATAATAATAATAATAATAATAATAATAATAATAATAATAATAATAATAATAAAGTAAAAAATTGAATAAAGTAAAAATATTTATAAAAGTAAATTATTTCTGATAATAACACGATTGGTAATACTTTAAAATGATGGGAGACAGCGCAAAATAAAATGTATGGAGAAAGATCTGACAAAAATAAAATACAAGGGTGCCCATAAGCGAGATTTGGGGCGCAAGTTCTTTGGAAGGGCATGAGGTCTTTGGAAGGGCATAATTTTTCATTGAAAATGAGATAATCAAACTTTAATTATTTCATAATAATGCTTTTAAGAATTCCAAAAAATTCCGAAATAGAACAAAATTTAATCTCAAGGACAAGATCTTGGATTTATCACAATCAACTCCAGTATCCTCTACTAGGTTTTGGAGGAAGGATGATAAGTTTGGTGGGATTACCTCCAAACACTTTGGGAATGGATGGGCATCGCTGATAAAATACGTATATGCAGTGGCGTATTTACGATTTTGTTTCGGGAGGGGCTTTGCTAACTTTCGGGGGGGCTTTGCCTGGAAATGTGAAAATTCTGCAAGATATTCCATTTACTTTACTATACTAAGTAAGATTTCGGGGGGGGCTTAAGCCCGGAAGCCACCCCCCTAAATACGCCACTGCGTATATGTATCAGAAGCGGAGGAAGTGTACTGAGGTAGCATTTTATAGACGATTAAGGCCAGGTTAAGTTTCTTGATGAAAAGGTTGGTAGAGGAAAGATTTTGAAAATACTTGCGCGAAGATATGGTCAAACTTACTGCTGTAAAAGGTTGTATATTGTGGAACAGGAAAATGGGAAAATTCTTGTACTGTAGGAATATCTGTGGTTGTTGATGTGGATCGTAAAAAAAGTTGGAGCATCGCTGTGGATCGTAAGAAGAGTTGGAGCATCGTTGTGGATCGTAAAAAGAGTTGGAGCATCGCTGTGGATCGTAAGAAGAGCTGAGCATCGCTGTGGATCGTAAGAAGAGTTGGAGCATCGCTAACATATTTAGTGCATTTAAAGATGTAAATGAGGTGGGAAATATCGCAGCTATCGGAAGTATATGCCATCTTTGTGGTGGAACGTTTGAAGGGAAAGCTACTTAAGAAATAAAGGAAAACACCTAATTTTCGGGCATCTGTCTGGTGTAGGACCGGGGTCTTTCAATAGGCCAGTTATCGTAATGAATTTGGAGGTGGAGTATAAACAATTTTAGGGCCAGTCGGAATGCCGCTTTGCTTTCAGATGACGTAGTGAGTATAAGATAGATAAAATTCAATAGTCTTCGCCGGGGAGAGGGTTCGGAGTACCCTCACTCTTGTATTTCCTATAAGTTCATATACTTAGTTTATTATGTGACTGTCATATACATTTGTTTCGTTGTGCATATGTTGTTGAGAGAAAATATGTTGTAGTGGTTACTTGGAAGTTACTTGTCAAAATCGTGGAATATGTTCGTGTTCAAAAAATTAGGGTAATAGTAATGTACTAATTATGTTTTGTATATTAATAGCCAAACATGATGGGAATTGTATTTGCTTTCCTAAACAAACGGCACTACTTAAAAAATTTCATATAGAAGTCATATAGAAGAAACATTTGGCCTACATAGCAATATGTGTATGTAGAGTAAACAACCCAAAGATTGATTTGATCACTTATTTGATATTTAGAGAGTAGTTATAATAATTGATTGCCGTCAGAAGTCAGTGGAGAGCTTTTGTGAAAGCGGCATTGAGCATCCGGGTTCCATTGGCCATAAAGTTAGCTAGTTAGTTGCCGTCAGAAGTACACATACTCAAGAATTCATGTGGGGTAGAATTGCCAGTTCCTTTCCACCGTAGGTGATAGAGGAATTGTAATTAGTGGAAAAAGAATGATGGTGATATTTAAGCAATCAATACTGCGTTACTTAATATATATATATATATATATATATATATATATATATATATATATATATATATATATATAACTTAAACTTAAATTATTAGAGAGGAATTGTCTGTTTGGTAATTTAGTGCTCCTGTTCAAGGTAATACAAATAAGCTAGGTGAAAACCCAAATATTTAGAATAAAAACTTAAATACCCATTAAAATACCCATTTTAGTATATATATATAGGTATTTACATACTGAAATAAATGCTAGGTATTTTGTATCACTATTTCTGACTCTGACGAGAAGATGTTGAAGTATTTGTAGAGGGGATACTTCCAACTAGAGGATGATGACGAGAGGATCTTGAGGTGTTTGTTGAGGGATGACGTAGTGTAACAAACACGTTTCCTGAATGGTTAAAACATAGTACATATCAAACTATGCCAGCATCGATATTCCATTCATTGTTTCATTTAGAATGTGAGTTTCTATTAAAATTTATGTTGAAATCGGTGGACGTTCTGTGCAATGGAATGAACTAATTAATGAGGCATATGATAGCCTTGCACCTATAGACTACTTTCCATTCTTGAAGTTGAAATTCCCCACAAAAGAGTAGTATATTTAAATAGCTAAAGAAATTCATAAGGAGGAAAATTTAACACTGCTTTAAAAACTGTTATTATTCAGGAGAGCATCAAGAACTTGAAGAAATATACAAAAAGTATATCATCAAGGAGACATATTGAAGTTCCACAATGAGTTATATTATATAAGAAGTTATTCGTGTTTTATAGCTGTTGTAGTATAGCTTTTGGTCGTCTTTCTCTGTAAGTAACAAACTACTTGGCAGAAAGTTATTTTATAAGGGTTTTCGCTGAATACATCATCAGATAGGAATGGAAAAAAGCAGAAGAAAAGAAAGAAAAATTAAATAATGTAGATTATATAATGATTTGTTAGATACATATTACGAAGCACGAATAAAAGCTCATTGTGAGCACACTTACTTTTGTAGTCGTTTCATCAAGTTAGGAAGGATGGGTAAAGAAGCGGAAGAAAGAGATATTAAAGATAAGAGTGATAACTGAGGAATGTTATGTTCAATCCAAATTTGTTTATGGTGTCACGCATTTCTGTAAAGCAATTTATTTCTACTTTAGAATGCCTTTGTTCCTGGTGTATAGTGATTTCTTGTTATGAGAGGATATGATGTTGCTTTTTGTTATTTGCTCATGTTTCAGTAGAGTTGAAATTTTTATCTAGCTTTTTTTTTTTACTTATACAGGGTGTTACATAAATGTGTCAAAATATTTTGGGAACAGATTCCTCACCTTAAAATAACAAAAAAAGGTTATATGGATCTGTGCTCAAAAGTGGATAGTTTCGGAGTTATAATGTGTCGAAAATGTGAAATAAGTGAACTTTGAAGTTCATAGCTCAAGTACTATGGAACCTATCGTAGTTGGGTCAAGCCATCACTGAGGAAATGTTATATGAACTATCCAAATATCCATCTTTCAGAATCTTATTCAATCATTCTTAGAGAGGTTGTTTGGGAGAACTTGATCACTCTCTATCTACCTCTCTAAAAATTGGTGTGCAAGTACTGAAGTATTGTTAAATATGTATATTTGGATAGTTCACATGACAGTTCCTCCGTAATGTTTTGACCCGACTACGATGGATCCCATAGTAGTGGAGCTATGAACGTTTAAAGTTCACTTATTTCACGTTTTCGGCACATTATAACTTCAAATTATTCACTTTTGAGCACGGATCCATATGAACTTTTTTTCTTATTTTGATGGGAGGAATCTGCTCTCAAAATATTGCAGGGGTGCCCACAAGGGGAGGCTATGACGCAAACTGCGTCATTGAAATATTGGGGGGGAGGTAAAAATCTATATAAATATGTTTGAGGGGGTGTAAAAATTAATCGAAAAGTTTTTTTTTTTTTTCATGGAAGAACACCTACGGATAGACAATTGAGGGGGGGTGCGTCATGGACATGAGGGGGGTCACCACTGAATATTGTGACACATTTAAGTAATTCAGAAATGCCTTGCTGATTTTATTGTGAACCGTGTCAGAAAAGCAGTTCTTCAAACTTTGCGAGAACATAACGATTTCAACGTGGAGAAGATACACGAATTTAAAAGCAAAATTTCCAACCTGGAGGCAAAGGTGAAGTATTTAGAGACAGAAATTCAAAATAGAACGTCGGAACTTGAGCAGTATCTAAAAAAGAAACTCGATTCGAATTTTCGGACTGAAAGAAGTTCCTGACAAGAAAATTGATGAAGCTGTTTGTTCTGTGTTCAACAAGATGGGTCTTAACGTAAAGGTATCAGACATCTGTAGAATACATAGAACTGGGCCTCCTAGTAATGAAACTAGGCCAATCATCGTTAAGTTCGTCAGTTACCAAACAAAGGCCCAAGTGCTGAAGAACAAACCAAAACTAAGGAACTCCGAAATATATCTGAATGAAGATCTTTGCAAGGTACATTTACGTCTTCTGCAAGAAACAAAGAAGAAATTCGGTGGACGCAATGTGTGCAGTGAAGACGGAAAAGTAGTTATCAAAGTGGAAGGACGGAAATTCTACATAGCTACTAGTGTTGAATTGGCGAACGTGAAGTGAACACCTAGCAGCAGAACATGTGTACCCTACGTTCGCATTACCCAATAGCCTATATATCGTAATCAGTGTGTGTGTGTGTGTTGGTGCGTGTTTTCCCCTCTAAACTTCCTACATATATTATCACTATTTTTAATCATTATTATTAAGTAATAATCTCAACCCTCTATTTATCATTGTTTTTACTTTTTTTAAAATTATTTTTCAGGTATGTATTTCTGCTGTGTTTGTGTATTTGTGCTACGTCAACTTGAATCCACAAATCTGTGTCTCATCATCTCGTCAGGTAATTTTCCTTCTTGAAAGTACTTATCATACTAGGAACCTACAGAATATCTACGGTGTAGGTGTGTGTTCTCATTTTCTTTATTCCTACAATATCATACTATTCGTCAATTAATTTCGTAACTCTCACTAGATTCCATGCATTCTTAAAAAAAAAAAAAAAAAAAAAAAAAAAAATCGCACAGTAGAGTTTCACCTCTCACCTTCAGCATCAGTACAAGTATTTTTACAGGTAATATTTTTATTTATTTATTTTAAATGTAATTTTGTTGCCTATCTTGTAGATGCCTGAAACTGAATCACTCGAGAATATTCCAGGCTCAGCAATTAACACCCTGCCCTAAATGCTGACTGCTTTTCTGATCCAGCAATGTCTAGTCTTTATACAATAGCACATGCCAATGTTAGGTCCCTTCTGCCAAAACTCGACGAACTAGATTATCTAATAAATCAAAATGACTTTGATATTGTAATTATTACTGAGAGTTGGATAGATAGTGCCATTCCACCTGCTTCTATAAGCATACCTGGCTATTCTGCCTTAAGAGTAGATTATGATTTTAAGAGTGGCGATGGCATCGTTATATACTACAAGTCAAACATAAATGTTAGAGTGATAGATATCGTCGTTGATAGTAAGGAAATTGAGTATTTAAATATAGTACTGAAACACGGAAACAAACGATTGGGCATTTCTGCTCTCTACCGCCCCCTGCATATCCCATATACGAGACTTAAAATTGTTGAAGATCTTTTTATCTAAGTTATATCCTCTTGTCGACAATCTGTTAGTTGTTGGTGATATCAATTGTCACTTCTTAGACCCAACAAAACCTGAAACAGTATTCTTAAAATCCATATTTGATACTTTCGGCTTATACCAGGTAATAACTGAACCAACTCGAATCACTGAAAACTCGCAAACTCTTCTTGACATTATAGCTGTTGATGATACGAACCTAATTCATACATCTCATGTCATGTTCTCGATAGATAAATCAGACCACTGTCTTACATTTGCACAAATGAACTTGGTAAAAACACGCGATAGAATTCAATACGTCACATACAGAAATTTTTCCATGTTCTACCAAACTGAATTCGAAAAAACATAGAAAATGTTGATTGGTCTCATACAGAATATCGGAAACATTGACCAAAACATTGAATTTCTTTCGTCTAACCTTCTCTCTATATATGACAAACACACGCCGATTAAGACTATAAAACTGTCAAGAAAGAGAGCTCCTTGGGTGAGTTCAAACACAAAGCTGTTAATGTGTTTAAGAGACAATGCCCTCTCAAATATAAACGTACTGGCAATCCCGAACACTGGTCATATTATAAGGAGCTTCGAAACTTCAAAACATCAGAAGACGAGAACGGAAAGCATATTTTTCTTTTATGTTTAGCACGCAAAAATTGAACACTAGGGAAAACTGAAATGAACTGAAGCATTGAGGTATTTCAAGTAAACAAGGAAATGCGAACACTTCATCATTTCTTAACAGTGTCGATGATCTCAATGTACTAAATAAACATTTCTGCAGCGTGACTGATGCAATCAAAATACCTAACAAGCTGTTAGCTCAAAATCTTAAAGTTTTCGAAACGAATTCGTTCAATGATATACAAGAACATTTTGATTTTCATAAAGTCACTGACAATGACGTTAGAAATTCGTTCTAACAGTATGGGAGCTGATGGAATTAACATTAAAATGATTAAGTCCGCGTTGACTTATATATTATCACCCTTAACCCATATTATAAATTATTCTCTCTATCAACCGGTGTATATACTCAGATTTGGAAAGAGGCTAGGGTTATTCCCTTACCCAAAACATCAGTTATTCTGGTTTCAATGATTTTAGGCTAATTAGTCTTCTTCCGGTTTTATCTAAAGTTATGGAAAAAATTGTTCATCAACAAATGTTGCATTGTGTCGACTCAAATCAACTATTTCCTAAACTACAGTCCGGATCTCATGCAGGGTATAGTACAGTCACTGCATTGATTAAGATTTCTGATGATATCTTGTATGAAACTGATTAGCAGCGGGTCGTTCTACTTACTCTTCTTGATCTAAACAAAGCTTTTGATATGGTACATCATCCTTTACTGCTAGCTAACCAAAAATACTATTGCTTTTAACACATCGCGAGAAAGTGGTTCAGATCATACTTACATGACAGAAGTCAGCGACTTGTACTTCCTAGTAATAGTTCTCTTCTATCACAAAAGATGTTTCTAAGTGCTGGTGTTCCACAAGATTCTATATTGGGACCATTGTTATTTGCCTTATATATATTGCTGATCTACTAAAAGTTATTTGGTTCTGTACACCTTACTGTTATGTAGATGACACCAAACTTTACCTGCCTACAAGTCTTCAAACTCTTGAAAGGGATGTGTAATTGATGAATAGTGATCTTGCAGCAATCAGCCTTTGGTGTACTTCAAACGGTCTCAAATTAAATCCTGGTAAATCCGTGTATATGGCAATTGGCTCGCGATCAATGTTAAAGTCAGTTGTGCACAGCAACATAAAACTGGCGGTAAATGACTCCCTAATTCCACGTGTATCCGTTAATAAAAATTTAGGCTAATACTTAATGAATTTCTCAACCCTCAATGCACACACAATGTATTCAGTCACAATGCAGAAAGGCATTTGGAGTATTACGCAACCTGTACAGATTTCCCGAAGATTTCACAGCTACTTGTAAATTACGGATCGTTCAAACACTAATTTGGTCATTATTTGATTATTGTAATACTCTTTACGATCCCGAATTACGAAAGAAACTTGCTTACAAAATTCAGCTAGTTCAAAATACTGTGTTAAGATACGCTTTCTGTACTAAGAAAAGATCTCATATACTTCCTGTTTTAAATGAGTATAAAATTCTTACAATGTTTCATAGAAGATATTTGCATGTTTGTATTATATATAGATTCTTAACAACTGGAAAACCAGACTGTTTGTTCAATTAGTTGACTAAACGTACTAATGTACACAATCATTTCACACATAATAAATTCAAACTTGATTTTCCCCATCATAAAACAAAAATAAGTCGTGCATCCTTTTCAGTGTCAGCGCCAAGAGCTTGTAATACACTTGCTCAGAAATTTTTCTCTATTTTTAACTTTGTAAAATTCAAAAACGCAGTGCAACATTTACTGATGCAGAAGCAGAAGCTTCAAAACGGAACACATGACCAATAAATTGAATTGTTTGCCCTTCTTCTTCACTATTTTTTCGGTCTCTTTCCTTATTAGTATCTTTTATTATGTATATATATATATATATATATATATATATATATATATATATATATATATATACATTATTTATTTGGTAATGAATAATTGATGTATATTATTAGCTCATGTAATATTTGTCCTTATTGATTTCAGCACGTATTTCTTCAGCTTCATTGCTAGTTATTTTGTGTCTTCCTGTAGAACTCTTACATAGCATGCATAGCAGAACTGTTCTGAGGTATCCCATTTGAAACCACCATTCAAGATCGAGGAAAACTAAATAATATTCTCAATTTAAACCTATGCATAGTAAGTCAGCAATGCTGTAGCGAAAAGTCTACATTTCCATCATTCTTGTTTGTATAGAAACCTATAATTTTATTCTCACATCTTTAGCCTCCTTAGGTGTGGTTTGACTTGTTGAAGTTTAGTGTATCTTTACAATATCGAGTCTTATTCTGTATAAGACGTAGCGAGACAATTAACATTCCATTTACATTTCCTACACCATGAAGTATAACAATGCAGATATAACTCCAAGCAGTCTGTATTAAACTTTAATTTTATCAAATTGATAAAAATATTTTTTCACAGGTACAGCATATACTGTAATAACATGGATCTAAGATTGCCTGTTTTGGAATGGTATGTTTAAATACTTAAATTATTATAAGAGGGTCTTAGTACTATTGTTTGTTATATTTTATTTAAACTATATAATATAAAAATTCGTAACAAAACATATAGGGCCCTATGCAGAGTAATTTTGATGCATGATTAGCGCCATACTAAGAGTTTGACTAACACATGGTTATCAGAAGGTATTCAGAATTTCTGATTAGCACGTAGTTTTTGACATGTGAGTAATTAATCACATGTGAGTAATTAATATAGAGCAGAGGGTACTCTGGTTTAGCCACAATAAAGATACAGTGTAAGAATACAACGGCAATTCATTATCTGTCTTTTTTTTTTTTTTTTTTTCATTCTAACCTTTCACCTCTTCGGCTGAGTTACTATGAAGCAGCTATTAAGCCGAGTCCTCTACAGTAGCAGAAATGTTTCTTAAAGTGAACAGTGAAAGATGAGTATGAAATTTCCAGTTCTCTAAGGGGTACATAAATTATCTTCCCTTATAATTACAACATAATCCTTCTATTGTCGCTAATATTAATTGACTTCTACTTACTCCTCCCGTAAATACATCACTCAGAAATGAATACTTTAATCACAATTCGATTTCGTAACTAATTACAAAGTTGTCGTGATGTCAAACCACAAAGAAAACATTTCGAATTTCGTATTTTATATATTTTGATTTTTAAAGACTACGCGTGCGCACATCTAGATTTCCATAGTTGCCACATTTATTTTTCTCACCTGAGGTATTTGGGTTATATTAGATTCCCAAATCAACTTATTAGCTGAATTTCAAGCAGACTCTGAATACAAAAAGTACACCCTCTTTAATACAGAACTAATATGACACTAACTAATCTCGTGACTAACGCTTGATTAACGAATTCTCTCTCAATACCGTCCATAAAGTGACACACACCATAGTCATACGTCTTGCAAATAAAATCAGAAAAATAAACACACTGCTGAACAAGACTGCACTTATTTAATATAAAAACACATTTACACGTGACGTTTCGATCTTCTAGCCAAGATCCTCATCAGACGTACATCAGAGTGTATGTCTGATGAGGATCTTGGCTAGAAGATCGAAACGTCACGTGTAAATATGTTTTTATATTAAATAAGTGCAGTCTTGTTCAGCAGTGTGTTTATTGTCCATAAAGTCTAAAATAAATTCGTTTAAAACTATAAAATATGTGTTAAAAATGAGTATAACACTCTGGCACTTATCTGTCCGCCATCTTAACAGGATCTTCAGAAAGTAGATTCTGAACCACCGTAATGCTTTCATTTTTTTACAATAAATTCGCCTATTGTTGTATAGTTGCTGTGATGTAATATTAATTAAACAATGATTTATAGAAAGTTATTGCTGTAAACAAGGAACAATTGTTAGTTTCTAAAAAGATAACCAACGATTGTTGATATTAACACAAATAAAGATCTACAATATGTCCAAGAAAATTGTTACATTGCAAAAATATCTTTAATACGGAACAGTCAAATATTGTAACAACTTTAATTCAAATTTACAATATCCTTTTTCTTATTTTTTTCCCTTTATGCTCACATTTTTATTGTAATAAAATGTTCCAAAACTTACTTAATTTGAAGCTTCCTTCTTTGCTTAAAAAACTATTACTTACTTCTATTTGCATTAGTTAATAATTGAACAATTTTAAGACAAAATTCCATATTTTTCTCTAGTGCATATTGAATGATTCTGCTTATAACTCAGGTATTTTGAAATAAAAATTCTGTATAATTTTTCTAGCATATGTTGAGTGATTCTGCTAATAACCACATATTTTGAAATAAATCCTATATATTTTTCTAAGGTATGTGTTGTAAAAATACTGGCTTCCTTTGATTGATTCAATCACAAATCTTTTGTATGTTACTCTTATGTGGTTTTAGTTGTATATCCAGTTCGTTCAATGTATTTGAGACCATCCGTTCAAACAGGGTTGAACAAATATCTGGAGAGTGTAGTATTTGTCTGATTTTTAAAGATAATATATGAATTATTATTATTCTATTCATTTTTTAATAAACGATCTGTTCTCTTAGATTATAAATGAACTTCATGAACATTTGTTTGCCTTTTTTAGAAGTTCTAAATTTTATTTCTTGATATGTTTCTGGTTTTTCGTTAACGCCTTACTAATTTCTCTTTTATTATAATTATTTTATAGAAAATCTCACATTGAATGACTTTTTTCTTTCTTCTTGTAGGTCTTCTTTATTTCTATGTGGAGTTTTGGGAAAGATTTTCTTTTTCTTTTTTTTTTTTTTTTTTTGGGAAATAGCTAAACTAAAATCACACTCTTTGTTTGGATATATAGATGATGGATCTATAGTTAGCCCTGTTCTTCAGAGTAATTTAAACAGTCTACATCCCAATATTATATTAGCAATGAAGATTAAAAATGGATAGTATACGCTTTTGAATATGTTGATGTGGAGATAAACATGGAAGGTTTATGTCACAGCGTATATGGGAAATCAAGTTATAATGAACTACTTAGAGGAGCTGAATCCTACCACCTTCCATTCCGAGAAGGAATGAAGATTAAATACGTTATAACACAAAAGAAAAGTAATAACTGAAAAGCATCACATGTAAGTAATCGAAAATTCGTTTCTCTAGAAGATGACTGCAATAAAAGATATAAATCATTAATGAAAAGCCACGGTGCATAAGATTTCTGATTTGATCTAAGCTCTTAACAAGTGGATTTTGTGGTGAACAAATACCGTGTGCGTGGGTTTTATCGTTGTTCTTCCGCTTCATCCTACTTTTGTCATTTCACCATTATTATACATCTCATCATTACCGTTTCTCTTAGCCTAGTTGCATAATCGTGTGACGCTAACTCAAAAAATAAACAAAATAAAATAAAATAACATCGATCCACGTACTCAAGCATGTAATGATAGTCTCTGGTGGAAGCATCATGTCTTGAGGCTGAGATTTGAAAAGTTACATGCGGGACGGAGTCTTAACAAATACCTTCCTTGTGAGTGACACAAGTTTGTCGACTTCGATCAATTTGACTCTGATTTCTGCCATTCTGCAAAAAGCATGAGCGAGACAAGGAGCATGTATTATCTTCGAATAAAATGCTTTAACTTCACTGGCAGCTTTGACAATATAAAGCAATACATCAGTCATAATGGTCTGTACATCATCATGCCTTACTTCTTCAGGCTATAGAAGTGTTATCAATCTATCAAACAGACGATATATTACTGAATAGTATACTGACTCCAAAACTGCAGTTGTGAGCAAAAATACTTCACTAAGGTTGTCTATTTCCAACATACCTGACATTATATTAGCAACATAACGACCTTCCCCATTACTAGTCCCTTCATTGGAGGCAAAAGTCTTCCTTTCGAGCTGAGTGAGCTTTAAATATACAAGGTTGAACTGCACCAACAGTTCTGGAGCTGAAAAGTAAAGTAGCATAAGTCATAAAATAATAATTTTACAGAAGAAGCGAAAAAGTGTTTGCAAGACAATATTTTGTTAAATTGCGTCGATTGTTTATTGACGGAAGAATTGTTCACTTCCTGCGTTCCAGTTGTTCACATCTGAAAACGATCCTAGTGTCCCTTGTACTAATGTAAGAAAAAAATATAATAACTGAGTTTCGGCCAGAAAGTGACTTGGCATAGTTTACATCTCAACCCCAGAGTTAAGTTGTCGCTTTCCTTTGATTCTTAAGCAAGGGGCATTTATTGTTAATTTTCAAAAGAAATTGTTTTGTTCTTTTCGAACAATTACTTCTACACTTTCGTATGTTGTGCAAAACTGATCAATGTTGTATTTCGCGATTTTTCAAATAGGCTTTGTTGCGCTGGTATATAAGAAGCGTAAGATAACATTCAGGCAAAACAGAAATTGTTAAACTTTATGTTTCAGCATATAAACTTGTTCAGGTTTCGCAAATCACGAAAACCATTAAATGAAAGGTAGATGTAAGAAACTGAGAAATATATTTTAAATGATAGAGTCATGAGAAATTTAAAAATAAAATGTTCTAAAGTGAAGCGAATTAAAAAAAAAAAGTTTTGTAAAAATGATGAAAAAAAAAAATACTTTTCTTGAATCTCAGGAGGCTGTTTAGGATTTCTGTACTAGGTAGGAATGTCTACGTTGGACCAGTTAAAAGAAGTGATACGAAATGTGAACCTGAAATAAAAGCAAGGATAGGAGTGGCGAAAGAAGACTTCAGGAGGAAGAAAATACTATTTTGTGGGAACTTGAATAAAGAGCGGAGAAAAAGACTTATAAAATGGTTCGTGCGAGATATTGTATTGTATGGGTCAGAAACATGGACATTACACAAAAATGATGTAAAACGGTTCGAAGATTTCGAAATGTGGATGTGAAGAAGAATGGAGCGAATGAGCTGGGTCTAGCGAAAAATGAATGAGAGGGTGTTATAAATTGTAGAAGAGAAAAGAATTTTAGATGTTATTAAGAAGAGGAAGAGAAACTGGTTGGGATTGAACAACAATTGACTGTATCATGAGGGACGTGCTACAAGGTATGGTGGCAGGCAAGAGAGGGAAGGGGCGAAGGAAACTACCATTAATGGACGACATCAAAACAGAAAATTGTACGCAAAGACGATGAGGTTAGCGGAAGACTGTGGGGTATGGAATCTTGTCAGTTGCAGCAAATGACCTGCCAATAATGGCAGAATACCTATGATGATGATAATGATCAAATTAATATCAAATGTAAACAATTGAGATACCACTTCTAAAGATTAGGCAAATGCTAGCCTCCATGGAAGAGCAAGAACCATAGACATCTCAAGTATTCATGTAATCGAATGTTGTGAATGTGGCGTAACATACATTGGACAAAGAAAGCGCAAAGTAAAGACCAAATGTAAGGAACATGAAAGATATTCGAATAGACAAATAAAAAAAAAAAATCACTATTGGCTACACATGTACTAGAAGAAAATCATAAAATTTTGATTGAAAAGGCGTCACTTATGGATAGGACGAATATTAAAGATTGTTAAGGAAAGCAAAGGAAATAAAACAAAGGAACAACACCATGAATAGAGAAGAAGATTTGAAAATAAGTGACATTTGAAACACTATATTACAATAATAACAGTAAAAAGTGAAGAAAAGAAATAATGGCGACAACTAACTATCACTGTAGCCCATGGAACCCGGAGGTTCAATGGCGCGTTTACAAAAGCTCTCCATTGACTTCTATCCTTAGCCAACTGGATCCAGTTTCTACTTTGTATTCCTATTTTTGCGAGATCCATCTTAATATTGTCCTCCCATCTACGCCTAGATCTTCCTAATGGTCGTGTTCCGATTGGTCCTCCAGTTAAGACTTTGAAAGGACTATTACTTTCTTCCATTCTAGGTACGTGGCCTGCCCACCTGAGTCTCCTAAATTTGATGACCCTAACAATGTTTGGTGAACGATATAAATTATGTAGTTCCTCGTTATGAAGTTTCCGCTATTCCCCATTCCCATTCCTCTTGGGTCCGAATATTCGTTTGAAAATCTTTTGTCAAATACTTTCAGTCTACGTTCTTTCCTCAGAGTAAGTAACCATTTTTCGCAACCATACAGAATAACAAGAATGATTATCATTTTAAATGGCAATACTACTACTACTACTACTACTAATACTAATACTAATACCACCACTACTACTACTACTATTAATAATAATAATAATAATAATAATAATAATAATAATAATAATAATAATAATAATAATAATAATAATAATAATAATAATAATAATAATAATAATAAAACAATAACATCAAAAAGTGATGAAAATTATAAATCTTAAATTTTAAAAGTAAACTGAAATTTTATTTTAAGAATATTTGATTGCTATATACTGAATGATAACATTATAACAATGTAACAAAATTATAACAGAAAATTAGAAAGTGAGATGTCTCTCGCTTCTCTCAATTTCGTCTAAATCACTGCTAATTATGCTGTTTACGTCTTCTTCTATTCTTGCAATTTCCTGCAGAATTGATCCCAGGTACTTGAATTTCTTCATCATTACCACCTCTTTTTCGACCAGTTGTATTCTTCTATTCGCGATTACGTTTTTCCTATCTCATACTTAGCATCTCACTTAAAACCAACTTGTTTTAAAATCGCTTATCAAACTCACCCCTTTCACAAGGTCTACATCTTCATGACGAAAACTGGTCCATTGAAATTTTCACACTTCCTAGGAAGATATTCCAGAAACTCAGATATTCTCCTTTATTCGATACTAATTTTATCTTTTAATACAGTAAGACGCACATACTTCCTACAATTCTGATTATTACAATTGTACGAACCTCATTTACATCCTTAAATGCACCAATAGTTCAGCCTTCTTTGTTGGTGACAGTTTAAGTCTTATTTCGATCTAATCAACCATTACAGATACTCTTGCAGCCTAGAAATATTCCATCTACCTTCAGAGCGGTACGTTTGACTGTATCTTACATGTTAAGTATTATGTAAATCCTTTCTCCAGATTTATCATTGTTTTTCAGAAATATATTGAAAAGATATATTACCATCCGATCAGCGAACTGTCCTGTGGTATTAATCGTCTATATTGCCCTATCTTGCTACACTTGCACTGCTTCCTACGTGTCTAATTTTATTTTTGCTATTTTCTTGAATACATTTTATTCAACAACATTTTCATCTATTGTCACTTTTTCTTACTAAGACTAATTTATTTATTTCATTTGTTTGTTAATTTCTTAATTAATTTATTACTTTTATTATTATTTCTTCATTCTACTGCAATCTTACTAGTACATCTATTTAATTAGTTTAGTTTTGCCACTAAATTCCCTCCACTTTCAGTCTGCTCACCAAAATTCCTAGAAGGCATATGAAAGCTTTACATTTTCATCTCTACTCTTGATTTTTATTTCACCCTAGTGCTTGCATTACACATCTGATGAAGCATTTAGCGAAAACCTTTATGGTGTATCTCTTATAGTTGGTTGAATTTTAGTGTCTCTTTACAACATTTAGGCTATATAGACTTAAATCTACATTTTTTAAGGATATAGCGTCATGTTTCATTTCGTTACAAAAACTGGGTTAATTGGGTCCTGGCTTCTTTTACCTTGTTTACATGTCTACTCATTTGTATAAGTATTCTCTAACGACTGACATATATCTGTTCTTTTATGAACTAACTTATATTTCTGTTGGTATTATCTATGTCGATCTACGTTGTATCATCTAACGTCTTGTTTCTTTTATGTATTCCTTACCTTACCAAACAGTTCTCTTTATCTTTATGATATTAATACAGAGACTGCGAGAAAATTGTATACACTTTTTGTCCTCCTGTGTCAGAATACTGGCATTAACAATTGTTCTGAAATTTAAGTATGTTGTACTATGGTTTCTCGCCCAACAGATGTCAACATCGTCAATTGTTTTCAGTTGGGACGCTCGAGAACCTTCGCCAGAAGATTACGGAAGCATGTGCATTGGTCTTCGTTGATACATTAACCGCTGTAGCTGCAGCGCGACCATTCGTCGTTCCATACGCCTCAAACTTGTCAATAAGGTTTGATTGTTAGGCGGGTTGGTGGTTCAGTACGAAACTCCCCTCACCACTGACGCTGCACTTCGATAGCATTCCTAAACCTGATAAAAACACTTCAAAATGTACTTACGCTGCTCGAACATGAAGCGTGCTCTGCCATTTTCTTATCTCACTAACCATGCTGACAGTACCGACATCTGTTGGGCGACAAACTATACTAAAACATACCAAAATTTCAGAATAATTGTCAGTGCCAGTATTCTGATACAGGGTGACAAAGAGAGTATACATTTTTCTGGCAGACTTTGTATATTAATTAATTTGGGTACCCAAGGTAACCGACTTTATCAATTTGATGTATAGAAAATTTAATGCTTGCTGTTCTAAATTATCATTGATGGGAGTTCTCTTTCTTTTATAATTGTTAGATTTGAAATTACTTCGATGTACAATTTTATTTCCACAAAAAAAAAAAAAAAAAAAAAAAAAAAAAAGTATAGATAGTATCTGATTGATTTCACAACTTCAGTCGAAGAATCAAGAAATTGAAAACTTAAAGACTTTGATTCGAAACGTTTGTAATAACTATTATTATGAGCGGTTAACAAATTCCGCCCTGTTCTAGTCCTACGCATCAAGGCACCCTGACCTTCAAAAATACAACGTTTACCTGCACCAACAGTTAAACTATTGCTTTCCTTTAATTGCTAAGCAAGAGGCATTTATTGTTAATTTTCGAAAGAACCTTCTTTTTTCTTTTCGAACAATTGCTTCTTCGTCTTAGTATGTCGTGCGGAGTGAATACGAAACTGAACAATGTTGCATTTCTCGATTTTTCAGACAGGCTCCGTTTCACCGTAGATAAACCATGCTCTTATAAGTAGCTTAAGATAACATTCAGACCAAACAGAAGTTGTTGAATCTTATATTTCAGCATGTACGCTTGTTTAGACTTTCACTTATTGTAAATCATGAAAACCGTTAAATGAAAGGTAGATGTAAGAAACTGAGAAATATATTTGAAGTGACCAAGTGATGAAAAATTGAAAAATGAAATGTTCTAAAGTGAAGCAAAATTTAAAAAAGACGCAAAAGTTTTGAAAAAATGATGAAAAAAAAAAAACACTTTTCTTCAACTTGAGGAGAGTATTCAGGACTTCTATACTACGTAGCAATGTCTACGTTGCATCAGTTTAAAGATGACATTCATTAAAACTCGATTCCTGGTTATAACACAGAGCGTAGCTCGATTATATCAGGTAAAGATCTATAAGAAGAAATAAGTTACCTAAAACATTTTTTTTTCTACAAAATCGTTAAGAGAAAATATATATCAATAAGACAGTAACAAAAAATAAAAACTGTAACACGGAGCAGAATTCCGGAAGGATTTCAGATGAAGAAAAACATGCGTTAGTATTCATCCCTTCATTCACAATACATCTAATGAATAAATATCAAGTAAAAACAACTTAGATACCAACTTCAAAGATTAGAATTGTGTGTGGCAATTTTTGGTGTTATTTTGTTTTGAATTTGTGTTACATAATGTGTTAGTGTGTTCGGGTTCATTAATTGTAATTGTTTGAAAACAAAGTCCTCGAAGACAAGGTATCCTCTAACTCATCTTCTTCCATTATACTTCTTATTTTTAATTATTTATTGTTGTCTTTGTGATTTTGCTATGTTTTGCAGCTTTTTAATATCTTGTCAAATGTTTTTGTGTAATTTATAAGTTTCTTCGTCAATTGTTTCTGTGCAATTTATAAGTTTCTTCGTCAGATGTTTTTATGTAATTTATAAGTTTCTTCGTCAATTGTTTTTGTGTAATTTGTAAGTTTCTTCGTCAATTGTTCTTGTGTAATTTGTAAGTTTCTTCGTCAATTATTTTTGCGTAATTTACAAGTTTTTGCGTCAATTTTTTTGTGTAATGTGTAAGTTTCTTCGAGTAGCTGACAAATTTTGCAGCTTTAGAGATTTTACTGTAGACAGAATTTGTCATGAATTTTCTCTCCTTATATGACAATATTCGTATACTAACTTATTCAGAATCTGTTATTTGCAACTCCTAAAATTATTATTTTGATGAAATTACGGACCCCTCTGAATAGACTTTTGTCTTGTGTCATTTGCTGTATTAAAAATAGAATGTATGCTTTATTATCTTCGTATTGTGCTTGTAATAAAAAAAATGTATATTGTCACACATATCATAATAACGGTACATAGTAAATAAGTGACAATATCGTAACTTTCTCGTTAATAAAATGTCTAACCTAATCTATAGACAAAGTTTA
The DNA here is from genome assembly GCF_964235325.1 of Thermobia domestica. Lineage (NCBI taxonomy): Eukaryota > Metazoa > Arthropoda > Insecta > Zygentoma > Lepismatidae > Thermobia > Thermobia domestica. The sequence continues at coordinate 52,069,263 of NC_137467.1, forward strand.
TGACCGATCCTGTTTAAAAGATGGTAAATTGATTAAATAATTTGAAAATGAAATGGAATGAAATCTGTAGGTTTTACGTCCTTCGATTATGCCGACTAGGCTAAAGTAGACGGTGATGATGAGAAATGAATGAAATGGTAAAATGAAAAAGTGGGAGGAAACGGGAGAACCCCGAGAAAACCCACGCATACGATATTTTTCCACCACAAAGATTACATAATTTGTTACTATGTTGAATAATAATATTACGTTATTTTAATGTTGAAAGAAGTAAAAATATGTTGAAATATCGGGAATAAAATATACTACGAAATTACTTTGTTGGGCAAATGTAGATAAAAGTGTTTAATATGTTTCTATATCTGACACATTGAATCTATTTGTAGTCAGTCAGATTATATATATATAATTGGGCTTGTCCAATGCTCCATTTGTTATCTGATTATACTAATAATATATTTTAATTTTCCATGAAGGCTACAAACTAAACATATATTGTGTAAATCATTAATGTTGATTATATGTTGTCTCATAAGATCTTGCAAGTGCAAATTAAGAATGCCATACTGTAACAGATAGATATTTCATTAAAGAATTTGTTGAAGTAATTAAACTGCTTTTTTCAGTTATTTGCGTCATTTATAATGAGCATATTCTTTTCAGGGGTCTTCATATTCCGGCCTCTTACCTGGAAACTAGAGGTCCAAGTTCTATTCAACTGTGAAAGTAGGAAAATTATGAAATGGAGTAATGACAGTTCTACAGAGATGCGCAAATCTGCTTACAAGGACTAATCTGAACCACCTTAATGCTACCAAATTTCAATGTTCTTTCATCGGAATTGAACACAGGAACTTCGAGCACTAAAGGCACGCGCGCTAGCCCTAGACCAACGGGGAGAGCATCTTTTTATTATTATATATATATACGTTTTCTCTATTTTGTGATAAGTTAATCAATTTCTATTCTTGCTTTGGGATTCCTTTCTTACAAAGTAAATAAATATATACATGCCAATGTATGCATTTGAACTTATAATTTTACTGATTAATGGATCTAAATACGTATCTTGAAAGCAGCAGATGGGATTGTAATTATTAACAGCATATGAACTGACTTGGGAGTTCGGGATCATATATTTTAAATTAATATCTATGCATGTTATCTAAATGGGTTCAATCGTTAGTTTGTTGTGTGAAGGACACAAGTGAAATTTCTGTCAAATATTATTGCTATTAGCAGCTACATATTTCAAACAGCATTTCCTTAGTAAAACCTTGGGTTAAAAGTTGCTTCCATACTACGATAATCTCAAGAGTATAGGTCTTAATTTTAATTGAATAGGTCAGAATTGAAGAAATGGTTTAAATTAGGTATAAATTAGAGTATCTCCGAAAAGTTAACATAGTAGGCTAACACTTGACTTACAATTAAAAAAAAAAAAAAAAAAAAAACTGTGGGGATAAGACACGCTTAATGATAGAACGTACAACGTCCTTCCGGCAGGACGTAACGTCCTAAAAGTCCTATCATGTTTATCTGTAAATTAAAGCACTTTGTGTACATCAGCAGGACAGAAAATTCTCCTGGTGGAAAGAACATGAACTCTAGTGTTAGTGCAAAAAAAGAAATCATGTTGGGACGACTGGCAGAGCGGCGACACTGTACAAAAGTCCTTCTGAAAGAGCCTTCCGGAAGGACGTACGCTTGTACGTTCTATCATTAAGGAGTTGGGAGTTGGGAATGAGTGACGTAAAAATAATTGAAAGTGACTGATATTACTGCCGAATCCATAGTTTTTGGGGTCGCTAAGATGAATAGCTGTTCTCACAATGCCGTTAAGTTCAGCCCCATCGACATGAGATGAGCTGAAAAATAAAATGACCAAAATAACCGAGATTAGTGTAGAATCCATAGTTTTCGGGGTTGCTAAGTTGATTGGTGACAATCCAAATTAACATTTAAAGATAAAGTTATAAAGAACATAGAAGTCAGCTCGCCCTAAAGGACGCCAGAAGTAGGGCCAAAAGGATTACTCCTGGTTATTTATTTTATTTAATTCTTTATTTTTGCCAGGGAGAGGACCTAAGGCGTTGTTTGTAGTTATTAAATCTACTCTGGTTCATATTTTGTAAGGGCAATATCCGAAGGTGTTGCTCATGTTTGTTTACTGGAATTGACAGGAGCAACGCACTAGACATCACTCGTCGACATTTATTATCCTCTGTTCTTTATTTTCAAATATTGTGCATGAACATTATTCTTCCTGTGCAAAGTCAGGACTTTTTAGTAAGTATGTATAAAAGTGAACTTTTATGCTTTTATGTAATATCATGTATAAAAGTGAACTTCTATGTGTGAGTGTTTTTGTTTGTTTATCCAGAATACAAATCCATACCACCGACGAGTCTGTAAATTATATAGAACTCTTTGGTTCGTATCCTAAGGGAGGAGGAGGCTTCCAAAGGAAAGAGGTGGTTTAAAATTTATGTAAAAAAATAGAGTATCTTATAAATTCTTCGTGTGAGGAAGATGAAACTTGGTATGTAAACTCGTTTTTAAAATCAAGTTGACATACATATAAGACACAATCTGTAAAAAAGAAGTACTATGGAGGTTAGATATTCTTAGAGGGAAGGGAAGTAATTGAAAATAATCGATATTACTGTCGAATTCATTGTTATCGGGGTTGCTGAAATGAATACTGACACTCCAGATGACGTCTAAATTTAAGTTGAATCCCACTTGAGTGAGAAGGAATGTTCGAAATGACCTAGATTAGAGTCGTGTCCATAGTTTTTGAATTCGCTAAGCAGATTGATGAGTGTTCCAATTCTATTTAAGCTCAAGTTTAATCGAGAACGTGTATACTAGCTGGCCCTGGAATTGACAGGAACAATACCGAAACTTTGCTTGTGATTATTTATTAGTAACGTCAATTACCCCCTTCGTTGGGTTAAAATAAGAAAAGTTGGTAATGTTCCGTTAGTCAGTCACTACTTACTATTACTGAAGCGATCTCTGATATCGATTATTTCCGATCACTTTCATATATCTTCCTCTTCCTTAAGTTGTGGGGCTGAATTTGGGTTTAAACGGTATCGGAAGTGTCACTGTTCATCTAAGCGACCCCGAAAATATGAATTCGACACTAATATCGGCCATTTTCGATCACATATATATTCTTCTCCCCCAAGCTGTACCATCAAACTGAAACAATAAAAAACATCCTAGGCCCGAACCTCATCTTTGTGGCAAATTTAATCAAGATCGGTCGGGTGGTTCAAGAATCAAATTCACTTTCATTTATATAGATATATAAATGAAAGTGAATTTAATTCTTGAACCACCCGACCGATCTTGATTAAATTTGCCACAAAGATGAGGTTCGTGCCTAGGATGTTTTTTATTTAGTCTGTCTGTCTGTGTGCGACCTGGGGGCTAGACGAGTGGACCTGGACTTACCAAATTTGGGTCACGAGTACTTTGGTTCAGGCCCCAGATCAAAATGAAGCGTTTTTTCTTTTAATTCGAAGCAGGGGTCTTAGGGGGAGGGGGCTTTACCGGGACATGTAAAAGTAGTAGAAAATGACCGATATTAGTGTCGAATTCATGGTTTTCGGGATCGCTGGGATCAATGGTGAAACTCCAATCACATTACTTCCAAATTCATCCCGTTCAGCTGTGAGCCGGGTGTCACCTGTGGGGGAGGAGGTTACCGAGACATATAAAAATAATCCAAAATGACCGATATTAGTGTCAAATCCATAGTTTCCGCGGTCGCTAAGATGAATGGTGATTGGTCAACTCTCACAGACATTGACTTCCAAATACAGTCCCCACCGGCTGGAGACCAGAGCTTTTTTATTTTTCTTTTTTCTTTTTTTTTTTAATTCGAACCAGAGTTCTCAGCCGGCGTTTACCGGGAAATGTAAAAGTAGTAGAAAATGACCGACTTTTTTTCCTCTCGCTGTTCAATTTGTTTACATAGATATTTTGCCTAACCCGTGCGAAGAATGGGTCTTTCAGCTAGTACATATATATAAATTCTTTACTTTTGACAGGGGAAACGTAGAAGTCATTACTTTTCATTCTATACTCTATTCAGTTCCTTCTCTGTCTGACAGAAATAATGCCCAACGCGTTGCATATGCCTGTTGGACTGGATTTAACATGGGTAATGTCAAAAACGTTCCTTTTCCTTTGTTATTTATTCTATTCAGTTTTTATTTTCAAATATTGTACAGATAAATATTATTCTTCCTCTGTGAAGTCGTCCACTTCTGGTTATATTCTAGAAAAAAAAAAGAACAGGTACATGGAAAATTATGTGAAAAGTGTGTAATTTTCATTATTTTTCTTTATTTTATTACTTTTTATTTTGTTTATATTAATTATCAATTTTATATTAAAAATTTTTCATGATCATCGATTAATTTTTGCATGCCCTTAATCTTATTAATTAAATTTGCCATTAAATCGTACAGCTCAAGATAATTTTCATTGCACAATAGTGAAAACTTGCATCTGTAATAATAATTGATTAATTTTAAATTTCATTTTAATTGAATCAGTCGTTTGAGAAACCGGATTTGTCCATAAAACTCTAATTTTGGGTGTATTGAAAAATAAACATTTCATATTTGCTGCTTCATATTTTTCGGCCTTTTAAATGATTTGTACTTTTGAATAGGAAACTAATGAAATTTATTATTAGATTAAATGTTTTCTTTTTTTTCTGTAATGCACATCTTTATATGTCTAAAATAATTTAGTTGGGTTTCTCATGACTGTGATAAAACTAAGTTTTTATAAATAATGTTTTACATTTATATTACCAGATATATCACTGCAAATTAAAGGTTAAAATTATAATTAACATAGTTTTGAATTTACAAGTAATAGCATGAAAGAACAAATGTGACTAAAAACTTTGATAAAATTATATCAAATATGAAAATATATCAGTTTATCTTTTTTAGTTCTCTTTGCGTATGAATTGTGGTATTTCATGATAGGTTACAGTCCAAGAAAGTCTCGCAAAATCGTTCTACAGACTTTGTGGCTGGTAAATACTGTTCTTCCTCCGCATTTTTTTTTTTTAAATTTTCCTAATGTTGACTGGAATTTCGGTCAGATGTATAGATACACGTTTGTCAAACTTTTAGTGGTGTTAACATTACGAGTTGATACCCGTTGTCCGTCAATGTAGGGCTATGCTGTAATGATTTACATTGCAGAGGACGAATATCTTCTTCTTTTAATCTCTCTATTGGTAGAGTTGTTTTATACTTTGATAAGATTTCTTCTTCGTAACTGCACCTAGATATTCTATCCTTGATCTTCCTCTTTCTGGTTTTCCTTCTGCCTTTCTTTCTATTATCACGGTGATCCAATCGGAGTGCCGAATAAGATGGCCAAGCATGATGTTTCTTCTTTTTCCTATTATCTTCATGATTTATATTCCTTCATTAGCTTCCTTTAGTACTTTTCATTCGTTTCCCTTTCAGTGCATGATATGCACAGCATTCTTCACCAACACCACATTTCAAATGCTTCCAGCTTGAATATTTCAGCTTTTTTCAATGTCCACGTCTCTGACCCGTGAAGCGCCACGCTCCATACCAGGGTCTTAATAAATCGTTTGCGAATGTCCAACGACATATTTCTTGATGTTAGTAGTCCTCTTTTCCCATTGAATGCTTGTTTAGCCTGCGATATTCTGGAACTTATGTCTTTTTCACTTCTTCATCTAAGGATATTAGACTTTCTAAATAGGTGAACGTTTTAACGTCTTCGATTTGCTTTTCATCTAGCCACACATTTGCCTCTTCCTGTTCTGCTCTTGTGTACTTTGTCACTTTGGTTTTCTTCTTATTTATATTCATTTTGCGTGTTTTTTATTCCTGTTGGTTGTTCAAGTTTGAAAGTTTTTGCTGCAAGTCCTTTTCGTTCTTCGCTATCAATGCTATGTCATCAGCAAACCTTATTGTACTAAAAACCTGACCATTTACTTTTACGCCTTTCTCGCTTTTATCAAAGAATTCTTTCATAGCTTCTTCTATATAGACGTTGAACAGAAGAGGTGAAAGTCCACGGCCTTGCCTCATTCCTTTACTTATTCTTGCTTCCTTTTGATTTCTTCCTATAAGAATAGCTGTCTGGTTCCTATAAAGTTGGTATATTATTCTTCTGTCTCTGTAATCCTCTTTCAGATTCTTCAACGCTCTAAACATGATATTCCAATCTGTTGTCAAAAGCTTTCTCTATATCTACAAATGCTATCACAATTGGTTTGTTTATTCTGATGTGTTGTTCCACAATCAACCGTAGACTCAGTATTGCTTCCCTTGTTCCCCTTTTCCTCCTGAATCTAAACTGGTTCTCCGATAGGACTTCTTCGATTTTCCCTTCTATTCGTTGTGCGACAATTTTGCACGGTATTTTTGATGCACGGGAAAGCAAATTTAACGTTCTGTGTTCTTCGCATTCCTTTTTCGGAATAGGTACCAATATGCTTTTCTCGAAGTCTCTTGATATTTTTCTCCTGAGCATTAATAAGATTAAAAAGTTTCTTCTTTGTTGCTATTCCAAGATTCTTAATTACGAGGACGAATATTGACTATAAATCTTGAAACACTTAAAGAAAACTCGTGTTCTCTTTGTCCCTCTGTTTCTGTAGAGTACGTTTGACCTGTACAAAGAAGGGCGCCGATTTTTAAAATCAAATATGATGTTTGAAGTTACCATCACAACTTGGAATCTATTCACATCACTACTTGAAGACGTCAGCTCAACGTATTCCCTCTTAGCATAAACTCTATTATTTGCTTAGATTTTCTTTTCAGATGTGAGAAATTATTATTGCATGTGTTAAAGATATGTCTTCTAATTGGGTAATATTGAGTTATTGAATAAAATCTGCCGAGAGATGTAAAAGCAGTAAAGAATCATAAAACAATGGTGTTTTTGTTGTTTGGGGAGCATCGAAAAGATACAGTTTCATTACTTATTCTGGAATAGAGTTCTTTACGAAATGCTTAATAAAAGATTATTCTTCATTAGGTCTTTATGTGACAATACCCTCATGGTACACATAAAATATTGCGCACCTTTTGAAATCATGTGTACTGAATACATTAGCGGCAAGTTGTCAATAATAAAATATATCTTGTACAGGCATCAAAGGAAGTTGCAGATTTTTTTTATTTAGACTACACATATCCTTGAGGCAGCACCATTAGTGTTAAGAAGATTCTTAATTTCACATAATTTAGAGTGACGGTTTTTTGTTTTGGAGAAGTGAACTGTTTTTTCTGCTGTTTCTGCGCGATATGCATTTTTATTCAATTTTTTTTATTTTCATCTTTACTGAAAGAGTCCCAGACTCACCAGTATTAACTTGAGGGAAAACAAAAACTTGGTGATAACCCATAACATATATCAGATACACAATCACACATAATAGATTTTATAAATGTTTATATTTCAGTGTTTATTTTTCAACGTTTCTTACATAGATTTTAAATTTAATCTTTCTGACAAATAAAAACACTGCTCTTTTTTAAATTGGAAAAGATAACATGATTTTTTTCAGCTTCCGCAACGAAAGTTTAGCATTTCCTGGCTTATTCAGACCACTTAATGTACGCACCTATGGCGTGGGAGACCCGGGTTCGATTCCCGGCGGGAGTTCATGTGGTTCGGATTCCACTTTAATCAGTAGGCCCAGTCTCATCTAGCCTCGCTGCTGAACGGGACGTTAAACTCAAAATCATCTCAACTCAGATCACTTAAATCATGCGGTGACTTGCCATCAAGGAAAAGTCTACACAAACGTGCAACTCTGTCTTTCTTAATTCCGTATACAGATAGACAAGCTTTCTTGCATATTTTATAGTTCTCAGACGAGGTCGATATGGAATACCAAAACTTACTTCCTTCTGGCTTACAATTCACTACTCGGATCCCACGATGCTGAATTGGTAATGATCATTTTAAACCTTGAAAATATGCATCTTACCCATTTTGACTATGTAGCGACAAAAACACTCCTTTCTCTGCTTATTGGTTGTAACACAAAAACATTTCAGTTGATATCACCTAGTCCGCTTAGTCATCACCTATTTTTTTACCTTTCACTTTTTATCGCTATTGTTTACGTAAGATATAATTGCCACTGTCTTTTATTCACTTCGTATTTATAGGGTATTTGTTTCATGCCTTTTCTTCCGTTTTTTAATATCCTTCAATCGGACATACTACTTTCCGCCATTTTAACGTCTGTAAGAATATTCACCAACAACCCTTTAACGCATGAGAATTGCAAGCGTGTTTGATGAATGTAATAGATGGACGTTTGTGCATGAGCACCCAGAGTTCTGAGGAATGTTCAACGAAAAACATTACTGGTCTTGGATTAGTTGGCTTTCTCTCGGTTTCTGATATTTCAGTACTCGTTATGGACTATCTCTACATACCGTACAAGTAGGTTTTCTCTTGAGATCATCTTGATACTGTTCTTCGCCGATGCATCTAATATATTGAAAACTTAGATATACTTATCCCAATTAATAGCACACCGCCAACCTGGCTTTTTGGAATTCAAAGGTTTCACGATTTACAGCATTACAGCGTGTCCTCTACAACACACATTCCGTTCTACTCTACTTGACATATTACAATCACGTAACACACTATTAACAACAGCCAGACGTTGCACATGCATCCTCAGTGTTATCACCTCACATATCTTATACGTGTTGTAAATTACAGATGTAACCACTATTTTGATAAACATTTGTATCATTTTCTTAGAAATATTACTACTGACAGAAAGGCACACACACACATACATAGACATATGTGTATGCATGTTAGTACTGATGTATAATATTTTTTAAGTAAGTAGGAAACAAAGCAAGTGGAAATTAAACTTTAAACAATCGTCTCTGTTATTTGGCCTAAATACAACCTGACAATCCAAGTTCCTTCCAAGGCCAAGTTAAGAAAATATTCCTTTCTTCAAGCTCTTTAACAAGAATGCCAGTTACACTGTTTTATTCTTTATTTTTTATTTTTTTTTTATTTTTATACCTACTTCTCTTTTGGAAGTGGATGTGAAAATGTTTATGCTTATAAAAATAATTTCTCCAAAGAAAGAATATCTATTTCCTATTTTTCGGCCTTTCCGAAATGAAGAGAATAATAATAGATGTAACACAATCGTGGAAAGATATCATCTAGTGGTTATAAAATGGTACCAAAATATTTGTTATGCTAAGAATTTAAATAGTACTCTACCTGGCCAATCTTTCAACTTAAATTTTTGGAATGGTTTCCAACATTGGTGCTCGTCCGGAACAAAATTTTGGTTCCCTTTTAAAATTATAAAATTATATTTGGGATAGGCTAATGAAGACATGTTCAGGATAGGCTAATGAAGGTATGTTTGGGACAGACAAATGAAAGGATCTTCAGTATAGGCCTATGAAAGTACAATATTTTCGGTACAGCCAAATTGGGACAGACGAATAAAAGTATGATCGGGACAGGCCAATGAAGACATGTTTGGGACGGCAAATGAAAGTATGTTCGGGGCAACCCTCGAGTAGTTTTGATGTAGAATTCCACATTTACTCGGCTTCGGTATACAAGAGAGGTGGTATAGTCTTCCCTAAACTCTGGATACCTTTAAGCCTCGTGGTTTTCCATGTATTAAGTTAACACATGTTAGGTGAACTCCTAAGTCAGACTGGAACGAGAGTATAGCAATAAATAAATTCTATTCCAATTGGAATCGAACAGTCTGCTTAGCACTACACTGCTACGATATATATTTTGCTATTGTCTGTACTACTTCAATTTTTCATTTGTTATAAGAGTCTCTTATGTAGATGGTTTCTATAAAGGTTTATATAGATGATAGAGGGTTTCTATAAAGCCCAAGAATATGTGGAGTATCTGTGATTTCAGGTAACGTTGTATAAGACTAATCAATGTGTATATATATCGCACAATAATAGAGGAGCAAAATCAAGATCCACATGTTTACTATATCCACTAGCTAAGCTTTTCAAATATTGTGCATCCTCGTAAACAGGCTAAATACCGCGTTTGAAGATTCAGGAAGATTAAAAAAGGATAAAACGAAAAAAAGCCTTTTTATCTTTGTTCAGTCTACCTGAGTTTCTCACTGTGGTCTTTAGCCTATAATACACACAGTGTACGCAGGGCTTGAAAAGCTTAGCAATTTTAACAAATCTAGTAAACATATGGATCTTGGTTTTGGTTCGCTACTACTATACAGTAAGTATAATTACTATCTCCACATTATGTTTGGAATATAATTTATAATTATTGTTTAATTACACTGATATGCAATAGTAGGTACGTAAACGTACTTTCTTGATCATAATATGTATTTTTTTCAAAGTCTTGCAGTAAGGAATTTCCTTGTTTTGAGATATAACAAAAGCATGAAAATTTATGCATTCAATCTGAGTTGCCAACGGTGTATTTGTAAGGAATGCCAACCCTGTTTGTTTCAATAAATTGTATTTATTTTTAATTTCCTGATTTCGTAGTGTAAACGGTTTAGTAAAACTATTTTAATATTCATAACTTCACATATTAACTTCTGTAACCTTTCTCATAGTGATTTTCAAATAATGCGTTATATTATTATAATACGGATTTCAGTTCAATATACCACACAAGAGTGCAGGAAACAAGTGTTCCTCTTTCGTAAGTGCAGTAGCTATTCTCAGAATCTCTTCTGTTCAAGGTTACAGTGTATATGCACAATCCAGCAGTGATTATTTCAGAGCATTTCCTACGGGAACTAACTTCAATATACAGAGGTGGTAAAAAGTGTGAAACATGTAAATAATTTTACTTAAATTTCTGGCGAGATCTGAAGGACCGGCTGTGTGTGTGGAATTTGTGGCTCCGGAAAGAAATTCCACACGGAGCCACCCTCTGAGGTCATCATTGCTTTGCAGTGAATATTCACCGTTGTTAAAAACCGGGGGAAAAAACAACTAAGAAGACCTTCAGATTGAGAAATCAACGATATATAGATTGCAGGTGAATGTTTAGTGTTGCAATAATTGAAATGAACTTGCTCCGTGATACTATGCTCAATCTGTATTGAACTATGTATGCCGGTTCCATTCCTATAGTTATTTGATTTAGTGGTGAATAATATTGAGTTCTCCCCTTTACTCGTAAACACGTGTTCCATTTTCTTGTGATATTACTTCCAGCTTCTTCAACCCAATTTCCAACAACATTAGACTTGAAAGCAAACTTTCTAGCTAGTTACGCATATCTTACTATATGCTATAGAATATGAGCTACGGTGTAAATCTATAGGAACAATTTTTAACTCTAAGTGTCGTCATAGTTTCTCTAATGTTTCGTACTCTCATTAAAATCTTACGTTGTCCCTACATATTTCAATTTAGAGTTCAAACTTTCAGAGTGAAAATCATCCGTACTGATTTTGGATTCTCTGTGTTGTTCATGGTTGAAGATTGGTATATCAACTGAAACAAATGATTTCAAGAATGAAGAAAATACAAAACTAAAAGCCAATAAGGATTAAATCTTTTCAAGGTTTCGGAACTCTATACCTTGCAATTTGTATAAGCAAGGAAGGATTTTACAGGAAGTGCAAACCACATTAAAGAGATAGGAGTACTGTACTGCTATCCAGTGAAAATTGTCCTTTAGACTCGCCTTAATTGTAAGTAAATCACGGATACAGACGGTTTAAAGGCCTATTTTGGACCAATAAGGGGATTCAAGTTTGGCGACCTAGCATCAGGTAATTGATGGTTCATTGGGAGCCGCCATTTTTTCTCGAAATGTCGCTCGTAGCCATCGATGATCCACCGACGCTTTGGCATGGGAAACCCATTTTATTTCTACTGCAAAATATACAAACAAGAATTATAGGAATGATCCAAAAAGTGCATCCAAAGATAGCGATCTCGGCCAATAATTAGATGTTAGATCAGGGGCCATAAAAGTTTGGAACGGCCCCTAAATCGAGTTTCCGTACTCTTTACTGAATAAGCACATCATACTGAGTAAGTGATAGTTTGGGTTTCTCTGCAATATATTAGTTCTCCAGATATAAGGCGTACAAAAAATGTTGGTTGAACGAAATATATATATTTTGGATCATTGGCCACAAAATTTTTGAACGGCACCTAAATCGAGTTTCATATCTTTTACGGAATAAGCACATTCATGTTGAGTAAATTGATAGTTTCGGTTTGGTTACACTATATGTAGTTAGCGAGATATAAGGCCTAAATTTTTTTTTTTGCCTGAAATATATTGGATCTTTTGATCCAAAAATATGTGCAATGTCTTTTCATCAACATGAAGCAACAGAGTAAACACGGAAATAACTGAAAAGGAATTTGCCAACTTATACATCAATATATTTGAAAACTTATACATCAATCTTATACCAGAAAATGTACGGAAATATCTCCAACATTCTCACAGAATTGATCTATTGGTTTCAGTAATTCCACTGAATTCAATCAGTGTGATGTCTGCTAGTACCTCAATGGGTGATATACTTATTTTGTTGTTATTTTGGCGTTTACGAAGCCAAAGGCTAGAATACATACAGATGAGCAACTTCCTATATGGGCTATTGAAATCAGTTTGGATAATCTGCACAGCGAAACAACCAATCAACGCTCTCGGGGGCCGGATCTGTGTCGTCGTGTGTGGATGGTGCTGCCATCGGTCTTGGAACTTGATATCATGGGTTTCGCATCTCAGATGTAGTGCAGAAAGATCACATATGCTAACGTTCACTTTTTCTTATACTGTCTCTGGACTGGACGTTCCTTTCCAGCTTTTTTTTTTTATTAAAAGAATTTACTTCCTTTTAAAAGAGATCACTTTGAAAATATCTAAATTTCGCGAAGTACGTCAACAGAAAATCTGTTCCCCAAATGCAACTAAATGAGCGAAAGAGTAATAGTTTGTAATAAAAATATAGATATTCCTTCTGGAAATGTGATCTGACAAGTTCTTATCCAAACTTGTATCAGTATACACGTAATTCTATGTACATTAATTGACAAATGTGAAAAGTATATTTCATATTTAATTATTAAACTTCTTTTTATAGCAGAAAGATTGTATACCAAATATGAAAAATATCTCATGTTTTTTTCTGGCAAGCTGCAATTACTAAATATTGCGTCTGTTGTTGTTGTTCAGAAACTTTTTTGAAAGGTGAATACTACTATTCAATATTACGATTGTGTAACAAATCGGAAGAAAAATAAGGAGAAAAAAAAAAAAAAAAAATAACCTAGTCCGTGGTTACTTTCAAAATTTCCTCGTAGATGACGTCAGATCGACTGTTTAGTTCCGTCGTAGTGTGTTAGAGGCGCTACTGTCGCCAAGTTTCTAGTTTTTTGCTGAGTTTGCGGTCTGTATATTCTAGTCTGTGTACGAAGCGTTATGAGGTTAATAAGGAAAGAAATAGCAGGCTTTAATCAAAATACCATTAATTAGCGGAAATTTCATTAGATATGGATGGGGGGAGGGGGTGAAGGAAAGAACAAAAAGCTAATTGTGACTTAACCAATTAGAAGTCATAGAGATGTCTCGCCCCAGTTCAAGTTAGTTTATATTAAAAGGTTCGTGGTGCAGGTTGAAATTCGAATGCACTTGATATTTTTTCCTAATTGACAATTAGTCTGTATATTAAAATATTGTTCTGATGTAGAGAAAAGAAGAGAGACAATTGAATTGAATGAGTTTCAATGGTGAGATTTGAAATTGAAGCATTCTTTTATTTGTCCATTTATATAAATGATCAAACTTAGCTATAAGAAAACTGAATGTTAATTTATAACACGTATGTTGGCACTCGTCCCCCTTTTTTTGTTATAACTATATATTATGTTGTTTTAGATGAAATAGTATGAATTTATTTAAGTTGTTACCAGCAAAAAGAAACTTGGAATTGAAACGGCCGCAATGAATGTAAGAACATACCATTGTTTCTCTGAAGACGGGATATAAATAACCGCATCACATCTACTTTTCCGTTTCCAAGGATTTTATTTGTGTCATTGTCATATTTTTTATTGCTTCAAAAAAAAAAAAAAAAAAATCATGTTATAATAGTAAAAGTTTTCTTCGTAACTATTTTGTGTGCAGAAAATACTTCTTTTGGTGAAGTTTTGACCAAATGAAAGGGATATTAAAGGTATATCTAAAGAAGAATTTTATTTAAGAAAATATGAAGTACAGTTAATGCGTAGCATGACATCCATGAATAATTCCTAATGCACTGGTGATGCACCGATTCCAGCGAGCATTAGAGAAGAGAAGTAGATCAATTCACTGTAGAAACTCCAGGATGTCCAACAAATCCAATGTTTGATGGCGTTCGAAACTACTTAGTTACAGATTAATCGTTGGCTTTTACTGACATTTTTTTAAGCGGCCGAAGAGATGAGAAAATGAAATCTTTGAGTTTTACATCCCACGATTATGCCGGTTAGGCTAAAGGAAACGGTAATGATGAGAAATGAATGAAATGGTGGAATGAAGAAAGTAGGAGAAAACGGGAGAACCCCTAGGAAACCTACGCATACGGTGTTTGTCCATCACAAAGTTCACTTGGCGCGAGCTGGGATCGAACCAGGGACCCAATGCTCCAGGAGTGAACGCTGTACTACTGAGGACAGTTATACATCATAAATAACAATAAAATACATAAAAAATTACAGTGTACTGAAAGTAAGAATAGCATAGGCTATTAACTTTGACAGTTTTAAAATTGGCTAAGTATAACTTTGACAAAAATAATAATGAAGGAATTACAAAAAATCTTTCGGGCAGTGTATAGTTCCGGATCCTCCCTGGCCGCACTATTGCTAAAAAAATTAACATACTTTAAATTTTCGTTATACTACACTTTTCGTAAACCTCTCGTGATGAGGAGGGAATCTCATAAATTGTGGATGAAATTAAGAAAAATCAGGGCATAAATAAATTTACAAAACAATCCGAGTAAATTTTAAGATGAGATAAGAACTAATTCTTCGATAATCAAGACGAGAAATAAAGACAAGAGAACCTTATTTCTCGTCTCGTGAACAACACTATTTGGACAGAATGGAGATTGTCACTATTCATCTAGCGACCCCGAAAACTATGAGTTCAACACTAATCTTAGTGAGTTTGGACATTTTAATTTTCATCTCCACCATGTGGATGGGGTCTAAGTTTAGACTTGAACAGTTTCTGGAGAGTTACTATTCATCTCAGTGACCCCCAAACTATGGATTCGACACTAATATTAATCGTTTTCGATTATTTTTACCTATCAACTCACTACCAACTCGTCATATACTAAAAGGGCGCCCTTCCACTTAAAAGGGAATCAATGTGTATGCCAGAAACTTTTACTTAGCGGAATGTTCTAAATAAAAGAGTATATTGACAAAGCAATATTCTATCACTATTAGTAATAATAACTGGTTTAATGGTCTTCTCCCTCTCAACCTTCATTTATACGTATCAATTCGCTAAAAAAAAAAAAAAAAAAAAAAAAAAAAAACCTATACGCTGTAATTATTTCTCGGAAGGGATTGCTGCATCCAGAAGAGAAGGATTAAGCATGTCTATTTTGATAATTGTCTTGATGGAAACTCCGAAACAATGAAGTCATGTTTTTTACAAAACCAGGCATGAGAATGTGTTTACTTCGTATTTTGAAAGGAAGCAAATAGATCAGCAAACCTAACTATTTTTTTTTTTTAATTGATGAAATAAGCATATGATACTGATTGATGGAAAATTGGATTTCTTTTCTATCCAGGGGTATGTGTAAGAAAATTGATTGTTAAAAGGGTCTAGAATCCGAAGAGAATTATCAAAAACGCTAAAATTGCTAGGCTGTTTGCTTATTATTATTATTATTAATATTATTATTATTATTATTATTATTATTTAAATGCCGAATTTCAGCTTTCTAAGTTGAGCGGCTGGTGAGATACTCAATTTCTTTGCAAAAATTCGGACTCCTCCCCACTCCTCCTTGGTATATTATTATAATCAATATGATATGATAACATCTCAGTTGGAATTGGGGTCTAATATAAACCGAAAATCTTTTTGTTCTGCTTTGGCCATACATAGAATTGGATTACACACACTATGAAGTTATCTAAGTAAAGATACTGTTATAAATAACTACATAAAGTGACTTTTCTCATTCACTTCTCACTTGTTCTGCGAATAGAGGCAACCGTAGAGTCCGTAACCTTGTTGTACAAGACTATATTCACATGTATAAAGGGACAATAGTCTTTCATCCTTTCTGACAGAAAAGTGCACTTTTTGCTACTGGCTACATTGGTTTGACGCGTTTGACGTACTTCCGTTTTACATTCTTCCTAGGGTGAAACAGAGAGTAGTTATCTTTGCAGTTAAAGGCTTTACACTTAGAAGATCAATCAGTTGCATTTTAGTTACATTAATTTTCTTTTCTTTAGAATCTCTTATCAGTTCTAGTCAATCAGCAAATATATCTTTGTAGTCCCTTTTTCCTTTTCATTAGTCCAAAGTAGTCCACGAATCTGAACTCTTTGGGTCTTATTCCGTAGGGGTTTGCGTCAACGAAACGAAAAATTTGCAATTTACTTTGCGATGTATAGCACTTGTTACTTTTCGTGTTTTTTTTTTTTTTTTTTTTTTTTTTTTTGTGTGTGTGTGTGCGTGTTGCGTTACTGTACGTACAATTCTGTGAACCTGGTATGGAATGATCCCGTTTGTCTTTTTCTTTACACGTTTCTCATTCTTGTTAAATTACTTTATTCTGTTTCAACACTTGGTTCTGCTTTTTTTTTTTTTTTTTTTTTTTTTTTTTAAGCGCGTGACGCAGATCTGCCACCTCATTGGTTGTTTGGGATTGGACTATTGTCGCGCTTATACACGAAGGAACTTCGTCTGAGGGAAGAAATTAGAAACTCCTTTACGATGTGAATTTTGTCTATCCTAAATAGTAGGAAGACAATTCATCTCAAACTCCAAAAGACTGCAACATTATCTCATTTTCCATTTTTCCGGAGTTGGACTGCTGCGCTGATTCCCTGTGTTAATCTCGACTTCTGAAGATATTCAAATAAAGTGAAAAAGTAGGGACTGGGTTAATGAGCACTGATAAAGTTTCTGTTCATTCTTACTTCCATTCCCTAAATAATTAACATTTTTCTGACCAGAGTATGCACTTCTTTATTAAAAATAAATTATTTCGTAACAGTTTCCATAACGTAATGTCATCTTCCTCAGACGTTAATATGTATGTTCATATTAATGTAGGTAATAGTGACAACATAATATTAAATTGTTGATATCCATTATTGCTTATTATATAATTTTAAATTTATATTATGTAACAATACGATATTGTTATAATTTTTATTTTCATTTTAAAATTTTATATTATAACTGTTTATATATATATAATCACTATTTTTCTCTATATCAATTAAATTCTCTAATATCCGTGAATTTTTATTCTTCAATTTTTTCTAACAACCTATCCAATTCATGAATTTGAAGTCCATCTGTCTAATTCATTGATCTTTCTCTTTTTCTTTCTTAATCCTGCTCGCTTCTTTCATTTTTTATTAATGTTCTATTCTCTTTCTCTAAACCTTGTACCTCTTTTCAGTCTATATCATATCCTGTTTCTTTTACATGTTTATATATCGTGTTATTTTCTCTTTTAAGTCTCACGTCATGCTTACGTTGTTTTATACTTTCATTAAGCTTTTCCCCTGTTTCTCCAACATATATCATGTTAAATTTCTTACATTTCACTTCATATACTAGTCCTTCAGCTTCTTCTTTTATGTCCTTCTTCTCATTTTTCATTTGTTAATTACTTCAAGGACTCTTCTTCCTTTATCCTGAATGTGTTCACATCTGTTTTTCTTAATAAGTTCTTTAGTATCTCTGTCTTTCCTACAATGCTCTCTATCCCATGCCATTTTCTCTTCTCCTCTTCGTTTGTTTCATTTCTCTGTTCTTTCTTTCTGTCTATTTGATTCTACTTTTTAATATTCTTTATGTTATAGCCATTTTTCTTTAGAAGATTGTGAAACTTTTCCAGGTCTTCTTTTTTTCTCTTCTCACTATTTATTTCTTCTATTCTCTTCTCCATATTTCTAATGAAGTTCTTTTTAGTGCTATTATCTACGTCACTTATTCATACTTTACGTTATGGAAACTGTTACGAAATAATTTATTTTTAATAAAGAAGTGCATACTCTGGCCAGAAAAATATTAATTATTTAACTATTAATTCCAGAGTCAACATGGAGGAAGTTCCATTCCCTGTTTGATGATGTATTAAGCGAAAGTGCTTATAGTGCACTTTCTTTAATAATATGTGATAATACGTCAGGAGAAATGTTTGTTACTTTATTTGGAACGAGAAATGTTCGAAAGCGACACTGCGAGTGTTTCTCAAAATAACTTCTACAGTACTACCTCTCGCCTTGTATGATAAGTGTTTTACTATTTTGTGGTAAGTAATTTACTTTGCATATTAGTTTGTAATTGTTCTGTTTCAATGATAAATATATACACATGTAAGATTAGTTGAAAAGAAAGTTGAAACCCAAGAAAAGTAAAACTATGTTGTAGGTGCTTTCGCTGATGCTTTATTAGAAAGGAAAGGAAAGATGTATTTTAATAATAATAATAATAATAATAATAATAATAATAATAATAATAATAATAATAATAATAATAATAATAATAATAATAATAATAATAATAATACTTAGTGGAAAGATAAGTAGCGTAGAAATGTAATGCTAAACTTCATATTAATGTTCGTGTCACGTGAGAGTGTCACTTAGTGACAGATGACAAAACTCAGTGAACGACTTTGCTCTGTAAGACAAAAGAATTGATGAAAATGTAATAACACAAAGAAAATATAAAGAACATAAATATATACTAATATATAAAAGAACGTGTTTGTGTATCATGTGTGTAAGTGTGTGTGTGTCCGTCATCAGATTTTCACTTACAAAGAGCTCAAACAGAGTCATCAACCTTTGTACGAATATAATTTACATATTTTCACTAGATCTATTCGCGTATGAAGCCGTTATAAGATTTGCGACTCGATGGAGGATTAGAGGAGGGTCCCATTTTCTGGAGATTCAAAACAGATAGTATCAACTCATTAGACCCCTCAAGTTAGACAACCCAAACTACTCTACTGTGTTACAGGTTTCTAGGAACGGGTTCAGTCCGTGCTAGGGACAGGTATTTTTGCTACTTAGGATAATAAAATAATTAAATATAACAATTAGAAATGAATGATTGAAAGTATAATAATCAAAAAATAATAGTAAAATAAACATGTATTCGTAAGGATTGAGTACGTTGATGTGGAATTGTTACAAAACGATTAAGGCTAATTGTATGGATCACAGGAAGGTTAGGAATGTAAGTGACTTTCCATATACATCCATTGTATTTTTGAGAGACGTGGAATCGGGAGAAGATTTTTCAGGATATTTATAGAGAGAAATGATTCAATGTAACGTTCTGATGGGCTGTACGTTGTAAGACAGAAAGGTGCAAAAAAATATGTTAATATTAATAATAAAGATTACAAACAGATAATATTTGTACGTTTGGAGTTGTTTGTGGTTTAAAATCCCTTTTCTATAAGGAGCTGTTGAGATATGAACTCTCATCTTATCCTAGGATGCAACCTACAGTTTACATTCACCTAGTGTTCTCGTTGCAGGAAAATCAACCGTTGTGCATTGTATTTGAAGGACCTTATCATTAATCCACATCACGCAGAATATGAGATAGGTGTTAAGAACATATCTCGGTATCAACTTGTACGTTTCATTTTTTGACTTAAACATCAAAGTGTATTAAATTGTAAGAACTTACAGTCTGTACTTACAGTTTTATTTATACAAGCACGGCAAAACATAATATACACATTTGCAAAGGAAAGGAAATTTCCACCTTATGAATCAAATCAATACGAGGGTGGTGAAATATGATATGTAGTTTTTTGGCAATTTTCTGATTTTTATTTCCGGTAATTTGCCACATTGAGGAAATAGTTGATAATGGGCTAATTAAAAATTTGTTATTTACCAGTACTATATATATATATTTCGTTTTTACTGACTTATAATGCACTACTTCACTGTCATCATTGCAAAATATATTTTGCTTCAAGTTCATTATTAATTTCATTTCACTGTTTAAACTGTCCGACCCGTTCTTCTGATGCTGTCCCCCTAAAAGATCGAATAATCCAAATTCACTCGAGAAAAGTTATCTGATACCGAATTCTTTAATTTCTTGTTCAAAATGGAAATGTAACCATCTTGAAATGAAATGAAATGAAATCTTTGAGTTTTACGTCCCACGGTTATGCCGGTTAGGCTAAAGGAGACGGTGATAATGAGAGATGAGTGAAATGGTGGAATGAAGAAAGTGGGAGGAAACGGGAGTACCCCGAGAAAACCCACGAGCACGGTGTTTGTCCACCACAAAGTTCACTTGGCGGGGGCTGGGATCGAACCCGGGACCCCAAGCACCAGAGGTGAACGCTTTACCACTGAGCCACCGTGCCCCCCTGTAACCATCTTGAGTCAAGTTACTTGTCAAAACTTTGAACCTGTCAACTCCTCTTGCAGAAAAGTGTCTTCAGATCATTACGTATGTGGGGTATTTTTTTGTGTTAGGTACACATTTGTTTTTCAATCCTTCACCATCCTATTTTCACACTACCATTGTTTCTCAGTAAAATATTGTTTCTTCTTTGGTGTTTCATCTTTTCACAGCTTTTTCTCGTTCATCATTCCGTAACCTCTCCCGATTTGACTGCTTGAAACGTTAGTCAATCTGCAGATAGATAGTCTACGCGAACGTTTGCCGTGTTTTGATATATGCTTCAATTTTTGTTCATCTCTAAGTGCTGTAACCCGTTTGTTATACCTTCGTTCGGTCACGGATGAAGAGTCTACATATGTTTCAATTAAGTACCTTATACACCTGGCAGTCCAAGGAGGCGGTCTAAGTACAAAGTTTGTTATATTCTCCAAGAACTTCTAAGGATGGGGTTTTACCACCAACCAGCAATTAAGAGTCATATTACCTGTATCGATTGGTGGTCGTATTAGATCTTGATACTGTTGATGAGAAAAGATTGTAGTCCGTTTATATTATGATCAAGTACTCGAATACGACGGTTTTTGAAACATTACATGCAGATATTGATTGGACCTATATTCTTCATAATTTTATTTAATTTACTTTCTTTTTCGTAATATTCTGAACCATAAATAAACATGTAAACAAATATATAAATGATTTCTCCTTCAAGTTTTATACATTACACACTTACACACACACACACACACACATCGTATACATATAAATATATATATAAAGAGATTTTCTTCATTACTAGCATGTTGCGCTAGTACGCTCGGCTACGACGGCCGACATGCATATATACGGAGAGAGAGGGTGTTTCATAACAACACTGACAATGTTTGGGAGATGATTCCTGACACCAAGATAAGACGAAAAGTATAGACCAACCTCGGTGTACAAATTCTTCCTTTCGGAGTTATAGGCTGCCAAAAATACGAGCAAATGACATTTTAAGGTCCATAGTTCCAAAACTATGGAACTTACCGTAGTCACGTCAAGACTTTATTTAGTAACTAATATGTGTGCTATCCAAAAATACAAGTTTCAGAATCCTAAGGTACTCACGCAACAATTTTTATAGAGGTAGTTTGGCTACGGGCAATGTAATTTGAAGTACTCACCAATTACCTCATTAAAAATTGTATATATATTATGATTGACAATATGAAGCTTAATACAGAAAACATATTTTTACATGTGGGGGAGAAACTGGTAGAAGACAGAAATATAACACGAGGAATATCATGATTGAAATAAACCACGGTAGTAGAGAGGATAACGCTTATATTGAAACAGAAATATTAAAGAATACTTCTTATAGAGTGCTTACAATTCTTAATTTTATATAACTGACCTCTTGTTGATGCCAGAATACTAGCTATGCAGTTGCGTACGTAGCAATTTATTTGGGAGGTGTCCAAACTCAATATGAAGGTATTTTATATTAACATTCCTAAAATTGCCCCTAAAATTAGGCTAAATTTACACAAAATACGAAATTTCGGGAAGGGGGAGGGGTACGGACCCCCAGGACCCACTCCCTGCGTACGTCCCTGTAGCGATGTAATGCTCTACTAAATAACATTTTAGTTTTTTTTTAATCATATCTGCAGTCAGTAGATCTAGAAGGTGAAAACTGGGGGGAGGGGTACCCAGTCCCTAGCCTATGATAGGTATCTCATGAGTTTACTATAAACTTTCAAAACTATATAAATAATATCTTCAATTATTTTTGTCACTCAAAACACTAAGGGGGGGGGGAGATCTAGGCTCCCTCGGACTCGGGCTAATGCGCCTCTGTGTGCAGTGCCATTTTATGGTTTCCAGTTCACTAACGATTATATTGAAGTTCTAAAGTGTATAGGATGAAGGTAAATATGAATGAAACCCCATTGATTAGTAAATGTAATTCTCCGCTAATTTCTTCGAATAATTGATCGAACCTTATGCCTAATCCGTTCTATCGTCCTACTTCGGGTGTTCTGCAAATGGCACTCACGGACCACAAAGCACTATTTTACAGGCCAAAATAAAGTGAAAATGTAATATGATGGTTTGCCCTCCGGGGCCTCCTCCAGCTACTATGGGGAATCAAAATTTCACAATGTGGCAACGTCGCAGATTAAATTGGAGCCATTAGCATTACTCTACGAATACAACAAGCAGTTAAATCGATTGCTACACTAATAAGTAGAGATGCAAGGGCTCGGAAAAAAAAAACGGCTTTTTTGAAAAAAAAAACTCGGTTTTTTCTGCTTCGCTTTTTTGCTTGGGAAATTTTGTTTTTTTTTTCAAAATTCTGCTTTAGATTTTATTTCGCTTCTCTATAACACAAAAAAGTCATTTAATTAATGGTTGATGCCGATAATAATATAAAACCTCGAAAATAAACCATGAATTTCGAAAAGATATTTCATACAATTTTACTTCAACATATTTACATTATGAATTCCAAAGGATTAACCAATGTATATAATAAGATTTTTTAACCTCCTATATACAAAAGTAAGCAGGGTTGGCAAGAACCATGGTTGTTTTGAAAATGCCAAGAGCCCGTTTTTTTTTTGGGGGGGAGAGTTTAAACTAGGTTTTTTTTTTGTTTAAACCAGGCTTTTTTGGGTTTAGATATTTTTGCTTTATGTATTTATATTACATATTGACAGAAATAAGTTTGTTTCGCCTTGGTGTTATTATGGAACAACGGGATTATGCTGAAAGAGGTCACATAAGGTTAAAGAAGTCCGGTCAGTAAATTTCTTAAATTGGGAAACTCCCGCCCTAGCCATCGGGAAAATCCCGTCATTACTCTAAATGTAAAACAATAACGGAAAAATCCTGTTATTGCTTTGCATGTAAAATTTAAAGGTCACCGTATCATAAATCAGTACGCTAAAACTGAGGTATTAAATTACAAATTTAGTACGTACATATCATTGAAAGTCCAATCCAAGCTAATGTTGGGATCTACGTAGGCAATAGATAAATTTTGCCAATTTCTATCAATATATTTAAGCAACCTTGGTTTTATAAAACAACAGACATTCAGGCATGTAGAAATATACAGTTTGGTTTCGTTTCGTATGTTCAGGCTTGACATCCTTACGTAATACCGAGGTTATCAAGGAGAAGACTTTCGCCTAAAATTATATCCGAACCGCTACTTTGTTCACGCATGAAAGAAGGGTTGTGGTTCGACCGAGAATGGAACATGGGACACCTTGATTAAAAGGTGAAAAGGAAATAAAACTAATGCAGATGGTTTGATGTATGGAAACGTCACCATAAAGTTCACATGATTCGCATTTTTAGTTCTTTTTATTTTTTTGGTTTAAACCAGTTGTTTATTTAAAAAAATCAACTGGTGTAAACCAGCCAACCCTAAAAGTAAACACTTCTTTTAAAAAATACACAAATAACTAGCAAAATTCTACGTAGTATTTTTACTTCAAAATATTCCATACCCTCATTTTGGAACAAAATAAAAATAAAATAAAACATAAGAGAAATACTTAGATTTATATGATACACTTAAAAGACTGCACATCTAAAGTCTTTCCAGCCTTAGAACAAAGTACATTTAAACAAAGCGAAACGTATTGTGCTTCGGTAGCGAGAGACGTGAAGAGCAAGATCGTCTGCTTACTTACTGTCGTCGCATAATTTCCAAAGTGTAAGGCTACAGTTGGTTTAATTAACGTACTGACACTGACTACTGCTATGTTGGAAATATGTATGTTATTAAATCTTTATATATAACGAGTTTGCCTCTGTTCCTGTTGTCCTCTTTTGTGTTTTATGACACGAGACGAAAATGGATTATTGTCATACATCATCGCCATGAAACTCTGCATTCTACAATGATTTTAAATGAGTGGGGTAGGCGCGTGAACGCATACGCATGCGCAATAAATACCGTATGTCCAAATATGGGTGTGATTGATATAAAGCTACATCTGTTGTTAAATATTATATATATTGCGTTTATTATCACAAAATGCAGGATAAATTCAGATATCTTTATTTGAAATTATTATTTTAGTAGGGATTATATTGCGGTAGGATACTAGTGCAGTGAGTCCAATAACCAATCACTGGTCATCGACCCACTGGTAGTCAGGTGGGTTTGTTTACATTCACTTTTTTCTAAGGCTGGAAAGAGAATAGAGATTTTGGTTCTGTATACTTTTGAATTGAAAATCTACAGTTTTATATAACCACCCTCACTGTTTATTCAGTCCTCAAGTTTTCTGATTTTTTTAACAAGAGGGATTCAATATATGAAGGATGTGAGGCAAGAACATGGTAACCCACAATTTTACTATTTTAAGAAATTAGAGATTTTCTGCTCCACAATTCATTTTGAAAGTCGGAAAGCTGATTTTTCACATAAGACTATACATGAAGGATTAAACGAAGCGGTATGCGTTGCTATCTATCTGGTGCTGCATAACTCAGCAATTGAAAATTTGTTGGTTACCATATTCTTGGCTCACACCCTTCATATCATTACTGAACTCTCCCCACCCCAGCACCACACAAAAAAAAAAAGAAAAAAAAAGACTACGGAATATATTTAAGTAAAGATAAATACAACTGCACAACAAACATGACTGAGTGGAGCTTTTGCGCTTCTATCGGGACGTCCGGGATTCAACCTAGCATTCGACCATTCTGACAGCTTTTCTTCATTCCATCTGTGAAGTAGAAATAGTACGTGTACTGTGAGTTGGCCGACTTCCTTTCTTATTGCTTTTAAATCGTTATTATTACTAATTACCAGCAGTGACGGTTTTGCAAAGGTTAATGGGGCGGTCTTTCGGACTGAAGCCTGTTCTCCAAAATTACGGAATGTCTAAAACAAACGATATCTATTAGTTATGCCTTTACTCATAAACTTTAAGCTCCCGTCAAATAAAAATTACGAATGTTTAGAAAGACTAAACATTAGTAAGAAAAACCCCTCCCAAAATACTTTTCTAAATCCGCCACTGATTTTCAGTATAAAATGATCTTCAAGACTGTATCCGGAAGATTATCGCTAAATATATAAACGAAACGAAGTATAAGTTATGCCTGTACTCATAAACTTCAAGCTCCTCCCAAATAAAATTAGGACCTTTTAGAAAACGAAACAATCAGAGAAACCCCTCCCAAAGTACTTTTCTAAATCCGCTGCTGATTATTTGTATAAATTAATATTCAAAGTTGTATCCGGAAAATTATTGCTAAATTGTTGCACAATTACAGTATAACAGAAATGTGGGAGTACGGTTTGACGGATATATTGAAAAACGTACGCTTTGACGAATATATAGAAAAACATAAGTTTAACTTTTGCGCTAGAAGCTTGAGTACTAAGCTCTTAGAAATGAAAAACGGATGACAAACTGAAATGATCCAGAGAAAAAAAATGTCGATGACTCAAAAGTTAAAATAAAGTTAAATAGCCTCTAAAATTGCCCTCAAATACTACATTCCTTATGTTTGCTTTAATTCGCAAAACATGTACTCCATCCATCTTGATGGTGAATTTCAGAGCGAAATATGGCATTTAGGTCATGGAATTCTTATCTAACTATAGAATATACTATAAGAAAGCTATTTAGATAGAAAAATCATGAAATGAAAAAAGCCAAAATTTCCAAAATTCTCGTTTTTTTTTTTTTAAAAAAAGTCGGCTTTTTTATGTGAAAAAAACCATCGATTCAAAAAAGCCGGCTTTTTTGCATCTCTACTAATAAGTGTTGTTAGTGCCAATCAGTATCGACTTTAGCTACCATCTGGAAAGAATCGATAGATTTGATCTATCGATTGGTAGATCTAATCTATGGTTCTTTATTTACAAGGTTGCTACATAGTGCAATTTGTGTCTTCAGACGAGGACTCGAAAGGTATACAAATATATATATTTTTACTTTATTTTGACTTGTAGAATAATGCTGTTTGGTCCGTGGGCCCCATTTTTTTTTAGAGCACCCGATATATATGATTGTTTTAAACAATATGCAAGCATAGCCTTTTGAATACTTAAGTTGATCCATGCTTGTTGTATTAGTAATTTGAAAGTATGAATAAAGTTACGTATTTAACCTAATAATACGAAAAAAGAAAAGGAAAAAAGAAAAAGAAAGAAAGAAAGAAAAGAAATCATCATTAGGACTTATGGTTTAAGTAAAAATTTATATTCATACTACATATTGATCTGTGGAGGGTTCAAATGACTGATAATAATATTTTCAAGGGAAAATAAAGAAAAAAATAACTTTTATTACAGAGCAAATGTATTATCTGTTTTACAATATTTTGTTAATTTAAAAAGCTTAAAAGAAAGATCAATAAGCACTTACTTTTTTCTTTTCTTTTTTTTTTTAAAAAAAAGATGTGATTAGTTTCGGCGAGATATCCTTGTGGAATATAGTATGTTAGTAAAAGATCTAATCTTTTTTTGTATCGTGTGGTGTATCGACCTAATAGAACATACTGTGTCGCGAGAAAGAAAAGTATGGTATTTCGAAATACTTCAATATGATTATTGTATAATTAAAACAAAATTCTCCGAAAATAGCACAGCTGTAGTATTAATCAGTAAATCTGATCAAACTAAACCAGTGGTTCTCAACCTAATCCCTATCAGGACCCCCATTTTATCACATTCTCCTGCTAGCGATCGCCTTATAATTTCTGGTTTGTAATAACCTTGTGTGGGACTTTTAATACACCTAGAGATCTGCGCGGATATAAAATATCGCATCCGCTGCATCTCTGTCCGCATCCGCAGAAAATGAGGTAGCAAATATATACAACTTACATATTCTATAATAGCCATGATTTCGAAAATATATTTAAACACATTTTAAATAGCTATCTCTTATATTTTTCTGAATCAAATGAAACAATACAATATATCAGTTGACTCGTGATCAAATACCAACTATACAATATAAACCGTGCAGACACAAATTAGAAATTAATGAACGATCTATGTACTTACTCAACATCTTCATATGCATATATCGGGCCAAAATAATGCCAGGTAGGTGATATCCTCTCTATCAAGTAATTTTAGAGCACGTCACTAAGTTTTTAAACTTCATCATTACTCATAAAAAAGGAGCATTTGTTCAAAACACAAAGGCGAAATAGAAATAATCGTTATTAAGAAATAAAAATTAATCACAGCATCGCAAACAAATTCACATAAAATCACACTAACATATTTCTGGTAGAGGTTTTAACTCGAAAAAAAAATCCAACGAAACATAATGTTGTTCTCGCTATTATTTGCTCCAGAGACAGCACACTTTTTTCTTTTCTTATTTATTTATTTTTACATGTTGTAAATTTTGAAGTTTAAGATAAGTTGCTGTTGAGAAAAATTATATCATCGACTGAACGTGTATTCAGACTAGTGCGTCGATCCTGCAGAGTATGACCTGCAGTTGAAAAATTTCTTTCGGATGGAGCTCTTGTAGTGGGCACAGAGTGGACAAACAATGCCACTTTGCTCAGAAAGAGGTACTCTTCTCTTTGTTAAAACCACCAGGTAATGAGATCAAAATCCCAGTCCAAGTGAAATTCCCCTTGTACATAGCCGTAACTTCATCCTTCCGACTTGATGGACTTCCTATGGCTTCATCATAAGAATCTTCAAATTCATGAAAGGCACCAACATTGACGTTTTGCTTCTTTATTGGTGGAGATCGTCGTTCTTCTCGGATAGAGTTTTTCATTCTCTTCCCTACCTTCTCTTTGGCATTGTTTTTAACTTCTTCTCGTTCAAACTGAGAGAAACTTCATACTTTTGTATTTAGGGTGAAGAAAACTACCAATTAGAAGATTATTGTTATGTCCCATTTCTTACTGATAAGTCCAAGCGCCTTTTTCTTCAAGTTCTGAAGAAACAATCAGTCTTCTGTCGTTTGTGTCCTCAACATACTTTGAAACTTCTCTTTCCATAATGCAGCAAGAAATAGTGTAAGTTTTTCTGAATCTTCAAGCTTATCGGAAGGGGCTTTGTCATGTGATAAGAAAAGTATCAATTTTCATAACAAATCCCTGTTTACATCATCCAACAAGTCTTATTTGTTTGTTTCCTTCAGAATGGATAAGATGTTCTCCCACTGTGTTTCAATGCTTTCAAACATAATTAGTTTACTATTCCAGCGAGTGTCAATATCGCCCTTCAGTTTCATCGAGAAGATTCTGCAGTTCGATTTTCTTTTTTAATGTCGTAAGACCACGACAAAAACTAATCAAATACGAAATATCATCCTCTTCTATGTCTGAATTTGTTGTAGTGTTCTCTACAATTGTGTTTAAAATGTGAGCAGAACACGATAGCCTTGTGTATTGTTGCATACTACATGGCAAATAAATTCGATGATATTGAAACTTCTAAATACACAAATAATCTCAGTTCTTATATTATTACCAGTCTTTTTCATCTCACAGTTCACTCCCCTATTAAACAAGAGCAGGGCCGGATTTAAGGGGGGAGCAAAGGTGCACTTGCAGCCTCCTTCGTTGTAAATATACACTATCTAAAATGAAAAGCTAGCTCCCTTTGGGGCTTAAAAGAAAGCAGAGCTTTGCAAAAGCAATAGTTTAAGTCGATTTTCAAAAGGTTGAAGGAAAAGGATTCATCAAGCAAAACAATATAGCATTTGTCAAGTATAGAAGAAAACAGAAACCAGGAGGAGAGAAGAACTTTTTTTTTTCCTTCATAACACTTGCGACTCTCTTTAATATACTTTCCTGTCCTCTCCCCTCCCCTCGTTCTATGTATCAGCGTTGTCAGGTGTAAAGAATATTGTCACATGTCACTTTGAGGAGTTTCAGTGATTGGTTATTTGACACCCGTTTCAAGCAAGAATTGCGAAAATTCTATAAAATCGTTCCCAGAAACAACAGAGAAAGGAGCAATATCTTTTGAAGCAAAAGTCACAAGTCTTTCTGTTGCATTTTGCTTTAAGTTCGATGGAACTGGAACACACGTGTTTTGTAGTTTTACATACAAAAGAACTAATCATAGACACCTTCTTTAGATCACATTTGTGTTTTTTTTATATTTGATGTACCTGACTGATGTCCCTTGTAAGTGTAAACTTTCTTGCATTGGAAACATGCCACAACATCTTTAACATTAGTATCACCATCGTACACATGACCAAAACTTTTCCATATTATCGATTTCAGTTTATTTTCATGTACAAGAGTATATTTTCCCTCCTTTAATTTGGAAGTGGCTGAAATAGCCTCCATCCCGAAATGACACTAGCACCAACAATTACATTAAATAAAAAAAAGTGACGAAACTAAAAACGCAATACAATCTGCATGCTTTCACGATCACGCTTTTACTGAAACTAGAAATGAAAATAACTTCGAATACTCCTATATTGCCTCTAATTTCGAGAAGTGGCAATATAGGAAGTTTAGAATTTACTGCTTCTTTTTGCAGCCCCATCCTCATTGTTGGACACACTTAGGGTCGGAAAAACAACGCATTGTTTGTTCTTTCTTTTTTTACTAGAGGCCCAGAACACACATACACACACACACACACATATACACACACGAAGAGAGAGAGAAACAATTGCTGTTATAAAACTCCAATCCGTCGGGATATTCATTGAGGTCCGCGGAACCTCTCCAAAGAGAGAAATCTGCGGGGTCGCAAACGTGCATTCGGTATCTGCTATACTTCAAAGAAAACAGTAAAGAAGAATTTTTTAAGAGAAAGAGAGAGAGAAAGATTAACATATTTTTCTACACTTTAGCTGCTGAAGAATGATGTGATTTATTTACTATTTCGGGTGACCTACGCGCTTCTTCAGTTTGCCACAAAAGGCGAAAATAATTCTAGTGACCAGTTTTCAGTTTATGGATTG
Organism: Thermobia domestica; assembly: GCF_964235325.1. NCBI lineage: Eukaryota > Metazoa > Arthropoda > Insecta > Zygentoma > Lepismatidae > Thermobia > Thermobia domestica. The sequence continues at coordinate 52,099,922 of NC_137467.1, forward strand.
ATTCCTGATCTCTCAGGCTGCAAAAACTTGATTTGAACACATTTCTTCATCTTCAAGGACAATGGTCTGCAAATTTTCAGCTTTATCAGAGGGGCTTTGGCATCAATTCTTTTATTATTATTATTATTATTATTATTATTATTATTATTATTATTATTATTATTATTATTATTATTATTATTATTACAGTAAATTGTGGAACTTAAAGAGTAGGGATGGGGCCTGTCGTTTCGTTCTGTTTAGGTCAGAGATGTCATTCGCTTACAAAACGGTTGCTAAAAATATTGAAAAGAGCAATAAATAGACAACTCTCTCGTGTAATTTCTTGTCCGTTTGCTGTCACTGAGTCACAAACTTCAAACACTTATTTTGATTTTAATTATTTTTCAACCGCTTTTATAGCTTTTAACATTAGAAGACGTTCGAGAAAGGGTTGAACAATGTTGCGGACATATTCAACAGGATGCCAACATGTTAGCACGAGTACGTGGATCTTTGCGAAGACGGGTACGAGCATGCATTCGCATGAATGGACGACACTTCCAACATTTCCTTTACCTTAATGATTAAGTAAGTTAATTTCTTATGCAACTCTTCTGTAGTTACAGATCTGGGTATTTACTGTTTACCTTATGATTAATACTGTACGCGTTACCAACATGGCGATTTCTGTTTGTTGATATGGACAAACACGACATGTCCATCATTTTTTGCTTGTTGTAATACACTTACGCGTTCAACATGCGGAATGTTTCATATTCGCCTCCCACATACTCGAATGTTGTAATGCTTTTCCCATTGCAACCCAGTTTGCGGATATTCGTTAACTGCTTAGCACATAATGCTTCATCAGTGGCTTGCATACCGTTTGATTTACCTAAGTGCTGCTACACTTGTACGTATGCATTAGTTGTCGGAATTCTTCCTGGAGCCATTTACAACGTACATCACCACACTTCGATTGCCTCACTCATTTCTTGCTGGTTATGCAACCACACACGGCACGTAAACATTGTCCGCCATTTTGTATCTTTTCGAACTTTCGACCTGGTAACACGACTTATGAATTACTGGTGGATAGACTCGCTCTCGATGTTCATCTCGAGCCTCATTTCCTTGGACAATTTTCCGAGAATCCCTCCTTTTCTCTAGGGTATCCCTTGCGCGCGCATTTCAGAGTTATCAACCATGCATTTCTGCATAGCGCAGGTCTGACTTCGATAGTCATTCATTGGACCGCTCTCTGTCCGATTCATACTTTTTGAAATATTCGTCTCTAAATTTTATTTTCCCACACTTTCGACGCCCCTATCTCCGTTACGAAGCGTTTGCGGACACATGTTTACTAAGACTTTTTTGTTAGTTTAGGCGTGTACTATCTACGGTTTAATTTATGACCATTACTTATTAAACACCCTGTATATATATATATATATATATATATATATATATATATATATATATATATATGAGTGTTAATGAACTATACATGAACTATACCGCCAAACTGTAAGAGGTGATTCCTCACATTAAAATAAGAGAAAAAGTTCATATGGACCTATGGCGAAAAGTGCATAGTTTCAGAGCCAGAGCTGTCCAAAATCGGAAAAAAGCCAAATTTCAACAGGCTCTATTTCGAATTCCAGAAACTGTAGATGGTGGTCCTTATCAGCGTAAAGGAAGCCATTCATACACAATCCAAAAGTGCATATTTCATCAAATTTCAATAGATGTATAGGGTATTCCGTACAGGGTGTAATTCTCAGATATGGTCTCAATAAAGTTTTCAGATATACCTTGATTTCAAGCAGGGAGGAGAGTAGGTTGGAGGTAATAAGCCTTGGCAACAGCAGAGTAAACAGCATTCTTCGGAGAGAAGCCGGAAATGTTAGGAAGCGGCAGCTCCATGTTCTTTTCTGTTCAGAATAACGTGTGATGCAATGTATTTCGTCACGGTATATTTCACATTTTCTTCTCTTACTAAGTGTGAAGGAAAACATCGCAACATGCGTTTTCCCGAGTACGAGAGACCGTGCTGCTGACGATTTTTAACACTTCAGACATCGCGTCAAAGGATTCTGTGTTCACTACTATTAAGGCTTACTGTTTGCCTACTTTGGACCAATCATAAAGCCAGAGCATATCTCAAAATTCGGTTGATAGTATGTCTGGGAATTTCACCCTGGAGGGAATACTCTGTACACAAATTGAACATTAATAAAATGTGCATTTTTGGACTGCGTATGCATGACTTCCGTTACACTGATAAGGACCACCATCCACAGTTTATCGAATTCGAAATACAGCCTCTTGAAATTTGGCTTTTTCGTGATTTTGGACAGCTCTAGATCTGAAACTATGCACTTTTCCCCACAGGTCCATATGAAATTTTTCTCTTATTTTGATGTGAGGAATCACCTCTTACAGTTTGTTGGTATAGTTCATTGACACCATGATTTTGATTCTCTGCCAATTGAACGACGAGATTTTTTTTTCAATTCATTCTACGTACCTTCTAACATCCAACTACAAGGTGCGGCACGTAAAACCGGCCCGTCGTAATATTCTGGTATATTGTGTTTTTGGCAACACTTAAATAATCTACCTTCCTACCAAGAGATGGCGTGTCGAGGTCGGGTCGACTTACGTGACCTGCAGCAGTCACGTGCAGCCGCAGTCAGTGAAACTTGTCGAAACCAGTTGAGGAAAAGGCCTCGTTGTGTTAAGCCGGGTGAGTGTCAGTGTGTGATAATGCCGTATTCGATACCCGAGCGTGTTGCCATTGTTGAAGGGTTCATTCTCACTGGATCTTTTGTGAAAACAAAGAATTTGTTTCGGGAGAAATTTCCAGGACGTTCTGTGCCAGCAAAAAGCACCATTCAGGAATTGATTGAAAAATGGCGGCGTACAGGATCGGTTCAAAATGCTCCCAGGAACAGACGACCATCTGTCTGCACACCTGAATTAAAGATGCAGGTGGAGGAGATAATGACAAGAAGTCCTCGAAAGTCAATCAGGAGATTGAGTCAACAGGTTCATGCGAGTGAGAGAAGTTGCAGACGCGTTTTAAGGGGACTGAAGTTAAAACCGTACCGGATAAGTGTTGTGCAAGAACTGAAGGAGCCTGGCCTGCAGAAGAGGGTGCATTTCTGTTCATGGCTGTTGAGCAATGTTGTCAGTGGTTTCTTGGATCCACTAATGCTCATCATGAGTGACGAGGCGTGGTTCCACCTGTCTGGGTACGTAAATTCCCAAAACAACCGGTATTGGTCGACAGAAAATCCACACCCAATCCCCCAGGTACCCTTGCATGATAAGAAGATTGGTGTTTGGTGTGCCATTTCCGCCACACGCGTTATTGGGCCCATATTCTTTGAGACGACAGTGAACAGTGACGTGTATATGGGAATCCTGGAGGAGTTTTATGCACACTTGACCGAAGAGGAGCGTCAGTTATGTTACTTTCAGCAGGACGGTGCAACATGCCACACATCAGCTGCATCATTGTACCTTGTGCATGAGATGTTTACACCAGAGAGGACAATCAGCAAAGGCTTGTGGCCTCCTCGGTCACCAGACTTGTCCACGTGTGACTTTTACTTATGGGGACTGTTAAAGGGAAGAGTATACGAAACAAATCCACACACAATTGAAGAACTCAGGATCCAGGATCCAGGATGTCACCAATAGCATTACAACACAAGAACTGACAAGGGTATATATGAATCTCCTCAATCGTGCTCACATGTGTGTTGAAGTGGGCGGAGGACACTTTCAGCACCTGCTGTGAAGGCTGCTGTGAAGGTGAGTATTCATATTCAATACATTACATTTCATTTATGTGTTGTAGTTAATCATATTCAATACATTACATTTCATTTTATGCGTTCACTTTACGGGCCGGTATTACGTGCCGAACCCTGTATATATATTACTGGAATGCACTAATTTCGAAGCTTCGCGTGAATCCCTAAATGTTTAAATTACAATACGTTTAACACGAATGTCGCAGAGAAATCGAGCAAGACTCATACTTACAAAAACGTTTTTGTCTTGGGCTCGTCTTCTTAAAGTAGCTTGAGGAACATTATATAATTTGGATGCTTTTAACTAACTCCTTTGCCCAGATCGAACCACTAGAATTGATTCCGCCATAGCCACTTTATCCCAGAACTGTTGTGTCGTAGTTCGTGTGTAGTTACGACTCATTCTGAAACAAAAGAAAAATACTTTATTAGAATTCTCAAATTGGTTATCAATTTATTAGTTTTAAAAAATCCTCATACTATTTGAAGGAATAGTGTCTGTTCACAGTTGTCAATTTACTGTGCAATATTTTGCAATTTGAATATTAGATTAATTTTTCAAGTGCTAGAATGGAGCAAAAATGCTTTTTCTGATGCTGAATTTTGGAAGAAGTCGGATCCATTTTGAAGGTGAAAATTAACAGATTTTAGAATGCTACCTAAGAACAATAGGCTATAACATGAAACGTGAGATACAATGTGTGGCTTCCATTTCCAATTAGGGTAAAATAACATACTATGTCATTTTGCACCAAGCCATGTCGTGTAATTTTCCCTCAATAGCACACTGCGACAAACTGGCGCCATTCTACCAGCGCGCAAAAAACCGCCAACCAAGAAGAAGGCGTAAAATGATAAGTCACTGACCATAATTCAACATCACATACTGTTTACAATGGCTCATAACTTTAGAGTACTTGTGGTGCTTCTCGGAGCAATAAAAACACAATTACAAACCTACCTTAGTACAAATCTTCCCGTCAAAACGTAACTTCCTCCTGTATTAATCTACCATTACTCCACTATCACTGTTGCCAAGTACCGCATGGGTTTTAGTTTTAAGAATGTATGACTCAAAATTTGACCATCCATAACTGGAGAAAATGGTATATAGCAAAAAATATACTTTTTTTTATATAGTTTAACATTCGATGTTTGTGTTCTTCAGGCTAAAAAACTTCAAATTATTAATGAAGTGATCATTGTGAATTACAATTTTGTGTTCTCGTTGCAGGAATCGAACCGGTACTACGTACACCAAAAGTGCACGTACTAGCATCTGAACAAAGAGAAGGATTTGTAGAAGTTCTAGACTAACGTGCAAACAAGATTTCCACAAATCACAATGTTACCTTGAGACTATTTTAACTGTTGGAACCTTAGACATTTGTCGTTCAAAATTTTCACTTCTATTATTACCTGTTTGTATGTTATGAAAATATTTACCATGTATACATGCCCTATTTTTGTGTCAGAACGTTTACTTGTTAGAGAGGCTGTCTTTAGTCTTTGCTATATCGTTTTGTTGAAAGAAATGTATTCTACAGCCTTGTTCTGCAAGACGAATCTATGGCTTACTGGGTTGTTTATGACAATATAATATCAGCGTTTCATCAGGAGTTTCAATAAATGCCCTAGATCTACCTGATCTGATCGAAAATGTTGCTAAATTTAATTCCAAACAGTTTGTTTCTCAGAATCAAGAGCTCTGGTAATTTGAGATGCAACCTAGCCTATGAAGTATAACAGGCTCGTATCCACGAGGTTTCTAGGGGGCCGGGTCCCCTAAATTTTTACTAGCCCCCTAAAAGTCTCACAATAGCCTTGCAAATAAACTATAATATAGTGATGAACTATAATATGGTTGGATCTCCCCCCCTAACTTCTACTGGGCATCCTCTTCATTTTTGGTCTGGCTACCGGTCTGAAGCATGAATCAGAATTTCACCACACTAAACAACTGTCAACTTTTGACGACCATGCAGACGCGACATAGCTCAGAATGAAAGTTTTGAAACATATACTGTAAAAAGTATACTTGAAATTACTACACAAGCTTTCGGTAATAATTACGTAGTCGCTCTTATTTTTATCACATAAATCACGATTTGGAATCATTTTTGTTTTGTTTTAAAGGATAAAACAAAAATTTCAACTTCTTAAGAAGACTGCATAGGACATTTTTATGCATGCCTAATGTTTGTAGTTATTTCACAGTTATCAGAGTTAGAATAATAATTTTCATAATAATGTATAACTCAGTAACATACTAAAACAATAAAGTAAGAAAATTTTTCATTGATTTATTTTTCCAAAATGTTCATCTAGTTATAGGTAGTTAATATTACTTACATAATTTAATATTTTTCGAAACGTCCATAAGGCCAACTTTATTACTCTGGAAGGCCATAAAGACCTAAGATTCCCCATTCCTGATCTAAATAAACACTTATGTTTCCATCAGTATACAAAGTTTGTTTCCATCGTGTAAATTATACGTCCGTGACAATAGCATTTCTACCTTACTTCAGAGTAAAATATCAAAACAATAGACATATGGAAAATCAACATATCATATTGAGTATCATATTGAAACTCCTGATGAAACGCTGATATTATATTATCATAAACAACCCAGTAAGCCATAGATTCGTCTTGCAGAACAAGGCTGTAGAATACATTTCTTTCAACAAAACGATATAGCAAAGACTAAAGACAGCCTCTCTAACAAGTAAACGTTCTGACACAAAAATAGGGCATGTATACATGGTAAATATTTTCATAACATACAAACAGGTAATAATAGAAGTGAAAATTTTGAACGACAAATGTCTAAGGTTCCAACAGTTAAAATAGTCTCAAGGTAACATTGTGATTTGTGGAAATCTTGTTTGCACGTTAGTCTAGAACTTCTACAAATCCTTCTCTTTGTTCAGATGCTAGTACGTGCACTTTTGGTGTACGTAGTACCGGTTCGATTCCTGCAACGAGAACACAAAATTGTAATTCACAATGATCACTTCATTAATAATTTGAAGTTTTTTAGCCTGAAGAACACAAACATCGAATGTTAAACTATATAAAAAAAAGTATATTTTTTGCTATATACCATTTTCTCCAGTTATGGATGGTCAAATTTTGAGTCATACATTCTTAAAACTAAAACCCATGCGGTACTTGGCAACAGTGATAGTGGAGTAATGGTAGATTAATACAGGAGGAAGTTACGTTTTGACGGGAAGATTTGTACTAAGGTAGGTTTGTAATTGTGTTTTTATTGCTCCGAGAAGCACCACAAGTACTCTAAAGTTATGAGCCATTGTAAACAGTATGTGATGTTGAATTATGGTCAGTGACTTATCATTTTACGCCTTCTTCTTGGTTGGCGGTTTTTTGCGCGCTGGTAGAATGGCGCCAGTTTGTCGCAGTGTGCTATTGAGGGAAAATTACACGACATGGCTTGGTGCAAAATGACATAGTATGTTATTTTACCCTAATTGGAAATGGAAGCCACACATTGTATCTCACGTTTCATGTTATAGCCTATTGTTCTTAGGTAGCATTCTAAAATCTGTTAATTTTCACCTTCAAAATGGATCCGACTTCTTCCAAAATTCAGCATCAGAAAAAGCATTTTTGCTCCATTCTAGCACTTGAAAAATTAATCTAATATTCAAATTGCAAAATATTGCACAGTAAATTGACAACTGTGAACAGACACTATTCCTTCAAATAGTATGAGGATTTTTTAAAACTAATAAATTGATAACCAATTTGAGAATTCTAATAAAGTATTTTTCTTTTGTTTCAGAATGAGTCGTAACTACACACGAACTACGACACAACAGTTCTGGGATAAAGTGGCTATGGCGGAATCAATTCTAGTGGTTCGATCTGGGCAAAGGAGTTAGTTAAAAGCATCCAAATTATATAATGTTCCTCAAGCTACTTTAAGAAGACGAGCCCAAGACAAAAACGTTTTTGTAAGTATGAGTCTTGCTCGATTTCTCTGCGACATTCGTGTTAAACGTATTGTAATTTAAACATTTAGGGATTCACGCGAAGCTTCGAAATTAGTGCATTCCAGTAATATATATACAGGGTTCGGCACGTAATACCGGCCCGTAAAGTGAACGCATAAAATGAAATGTAATGTATTGAATATGATTAACTACAACACATAAATGAAATGTAATGTATTGAATATGAATACTCACCTTCACAGCAGCCTTCACAGCAGGTGCTGAAAGTGTCCTCCGCCCACTTCAACACACATGTGAGCACGATTGAGGAGATTCATATATACCCTTGTCAGTTCTTGTGTTGTAATGCTATTGGTGACATCCTGGATCCTGGATCCTGAGTTCTTCAATTGTGTGTGGATTTGTTTCGTATACTCTTCCCTTTAACAGTCCCCATAAGTAAAAGTCACACGTGGACAAGTCTGGTGACCGAGGAGGCCACAAGCCTTTGCTGATTGTCCTCTCTGGTGTAAACATCTCATGCACAAGGTACAATGATGCAGCTGATGTGTGGCATGTTGCACCGTCCTGCTGAAAGTAACATAACTGACGCTCCTCTTCGGTCAAGTGTGCATAAAACTCCTCCAGGATTCCCATATACACGTCACTGTTCACTGTCGTCTCAAAGAATATGGGCCCAATAACGCGTGTGGCGGAAATGGCACACCAAACACCAATCTTCTTATCATGCAAGGGTACCTGGGGGATTGGGTGTGGATTTTCTGTCGACCAATACCGGTTGTTTTGGGAATTTACGTACCCAGACAGGTGGAACCACGCCTCGTCACTCATGATGAGCATTAGTGGATCCAAGAAACCACTGACAACATTGCTCAACAGCCATGAACAGAAATGCACCCTCTTCTGCAGGCCAGGCTCCTTCAGTTCTTGCAAACACACTTATCCGGTACGGGTTTAACTTCAGTCCCCTTAAAACGCGTCTGCAACTTCTCTCACTCGCATGAACCTGTTGACTCAATCTCCTGATTGACTTTCGAGGACTTCTTGTCATTATCTCCTCCACCTGCATCTTTAATTCAGGTGTGCAGACAGATGGTCGTCTGTTCCTGGGAGCATTTTGAACCGATCCTGTACGCCGCCATTTTTCAATCAATTCCTGAATGGTGCTTTTTGCTGGCACAGAACGTCCTGGAAATTTCTCCCGAAACAAATTCTTTGTTTTCACAAAAGATCCAGTGAGAATGAACCCTTCAACAATGGCAACACGCTCGGGTATCGAATACGGCATTATCACACACTGACACTCACCCGGCTTAACACAACGAGGCCTTTTCCTCAACTGGTTTCGACAAGTTTCACTGACTGCGGCTGCACGTGACTGCTGCAGGTCACGTAAGTCGACCCGACCTCGACACGCCATCTCTTGGTAGGAAGGTAGATTATTTAAGTGTTGCCAAAAACACAATATACCAGAATATTACGACGGGCCGGTTTTACGTGCCGCACCTTGTAGTTGGATGTTAGAAGGTACGTAGAATGAATTGAAAAAAAAATCTCGTCGTTCAATTGGCAGAGAATCAAAATCATGGTGTCAATGAACTATACCAACAAACTGTAAGAGGTGATTCCTCACATCAAAATAAGAGAAAAATTTCATATGGACCTGTGGGGAAAAGTGCATAGTTTCAGATCTAGAGCTGTCCAAAATCACGAAAAAGCCAAATTTCAAGAGGCTGTATTTCGAATTCGATAAACTGTGGATGGTGGTCCTTATCAGTGTAACGGAAGTCATGCATACGCAGTCCAAAAATGCACATTTTATTAATGTTCAATTTGTGTACAGAGTATTCCCTCCAGGGTGAAATTCCCAGACATACTATCAACCGAATTTTGAGATATGCTCTGGCTTTATGATTGGTCCAAAGTAGGCAAACAGTAAGCCTTAATAGTAGTGAACACAGAATCCTTTGACGCGATGTCTGAAGTGTTAAAAATCGTCAGCAGCACGGTCTCTCGTACTCGGGAAAACGCATGTTGCGATGTTTTCCTTCACACTTAGTAAGAGAAGAAAATGTGAAATATACCGTGACGAAATACATTGCATCACACGTTATTCTGAACAGAAAAGAACATGGAGCTGCCGCTTCCTAACATTTCCGGCTTCTCTCCGAAGAATGCTGTTTACTCTGCTGTTGCCAAGGCTTATTACCTCCAACCTACTCTCCTCCCTGCTTGAAATCAAGGTATATCTGAAAACTTTATTGAGACCATATCTGAGAATTACACCCTGTACGGAATACCCTATACATCTATTGAAATTTGATGAAATATGCACTTTTGGATTGTGTATGAATGGCTTCCTTTACGCTGATAAGGACCACCATCTACAGTTTCTGGAATTCGAAATAGAGCCTGTTGAAATTTGGCTTTTTTCCGATTTTGGACAGCTCTGGCTCTGAAACTATGCACTTTTCGCCATAGGTCCATATGAACTTTTTCTCTTATTTTAATGTGAGGAATCACCTCTTACAGTTTGGCGGTATAGTTCATGTATAGTTCATTAACACTCATATATATATATATATATATATATATATATATATATATATATATATATATATATATATATATATATATACAGGGTGTTTAATAAGTAATGGTCATAAATTAAACCGTAGATAGTACACGCCTAAACTAACAAAAAAGTCTTAGTAAACATGTGTCCGCAAACGCTTCGTAACGGAGATAGGGGCGTCGAAAGTGTGGGAAAATAAAATTTAGAGACGAATATTTCAAAAAGTATGAATCGGACAGAGAGCGGTCCAATGAATGACTATCGAAGTCAGACCTGCGCTATGCAGAAATGCATGGTTGATAACTCTGAAATGCGCGCGCAAGGGATACCCTAGAGAAAAGGAGGGATTCTCGGAAAATTGTCCAAGGAAATGAGGCTCGAGATGAACATCGAGAGCGAGTCTATCCACCAGTAATTCATAAGTCGTGTTACCAGGTCGAAAGTTCGAAAAGATACAAAATGGCGGACAATGTTTACGTGCCGTGTGTGGTTGCATAACCAGCAAGAAATGAGTGAGGCAATCGAAGTGTGGTGATGTACGTTGTAAATGGCTCCAGGAAGAATTCCGACAACTAATGCATACGTACAAGTGTAGCAGCACTTAGGTAAATCAAACGGTATGCAAGCCACTGATGAAGCATTATGTGCTAAGCAGTTAACGAATATCCGCAAACTGGGTTGCAATGGGAAAAGCATTACAACATTCGAGTATGTGGGAGGCGAATATGAAACATTCCGCATGTTGAACGCGTAAGTGTATTACAACAAGCAAAAAATGATGGACATGTCGTGTTTGTCCATATCAACAAACAGAAATCGCCATGTTGGTAACGCGTACAGTATTAATCATAAGGTAAACAGTAAATACCCAGATCTGTAACTACAGAAGAGTTGTATAAGAAATTAACTTACTTAATCATTAAGGTAAAGGAAATGTTGGAAGTGTCGTCCATTCATGCGAATGCATGCTCGTACCCGTCTTCGCAAAGATCCACGTACTCGTGCTAACATGTTGGCATCCTGTTGAATATGTCCGCAACATTGTTCAACCCTTTCTCGAACGTCTTCTAATGTTGCAACATGGGTAGAATAAACTTGCGATTTCATATGGCCCCAGAGAAAGAAATCTAAAGGATTTAAGTCCGGGGAGCGCGGTGGCCAAGCAATAGGACCCCCACGTCCTATCTACTTTCGTCCGAATCGGGCATGTAAATGTTCTCTGACACAGTTAAAGAAATATACTGGCGCTCCATCATGCATAAACCACAGTTTCTGACGCTTATCGAGAGGTATATCTTCGAGTAGAAGTGGCAAATCATGTTAGAGAAATCTCAAATATGGGATCCCAGTTAATGCATTAGGAAGAAAGAATGGCATTACGAGCTGATCACCTAAGTGCTACCCACACATTTAAGGAAAATCTACGTTGATGTCTTAACTTCACTATTGCAAGTGGATTCTAAGTGGCCCAGATATGAGATCTGTGAAAATTTACAATGCCATCCTAGGTGAATTGTGCTTAATCAGTAAATAGGACATCAGCAGTGAAATGATGATTGCCAGTAATTTGTCTTCGGAGCCACTGACAAAACTGCATTCTCACCGGAAAGTCTGTGGGGGTCAGAGGTTGGACACGTTGCAGATGGTATGGGTACAACTGCTGTTCATGGAAAATGTGTCATCCGAAAGCATTGGATACTCCTTCGGCAACTCCCACACGTATTGTGGTCGTTCCTGGGTTTTCGTCCACTGCTTATAGCACGCGTTCCGGGAATCCCTCCGTTTCTTTGGGGAATCCCTTGCGCGCGCATTGCAGAGTTATCAACCATGCATTTCTGCATAGCGCAGGTCTGACTTCGATAGTCATTCATTGGACCGCCCTCTGTCCGATTCATACTTTTTGAGATATTCGTCTCTAAATTTCACTTTCCCACACTTTCAACAGCCCCTATCTCCGTTACGAAGCGTTTGCGGATACATGTTTACTAAGACTTTTTTGTTAGTTTAGGCGTGTACTATCTACGGTTTAATTTATGACCATTACTTATTAAACACCCTGTATATATATATATATATATATATATATATATATATATATATATATATATATATATATATATATATATATATATATATATATATATATATATATATATATATATATATATATATATTAGGGATGGCCAATTCCGGAATTTTTACTTTCCGGAATCCGGAAAGGAAAATCGGAAAATTCCGGATTTCGGGAAAATTCCGGATTTCGGAAAAATTCCGGAATTCGGAAAAAATCCGGAATTCGGAAAAAATCCGGAATTCGGAAAAATTCCGGAATTTAGAAAAATTCCGGAATTCAGAAAAATTCCGGAATTCGGAAAAATTATTTTTCTTTTTGTAATCCTAAGAATTTTGTTCAAATACAAACGAAAAAATTTCCTTTTTGTAATCCTAAGAATGTATGATGCAAGTTAAGCTGAAACTTACATCCTAAAGTATACACTACTCAATCTTCCCATGGTTAATGAGATGTAGTCCAAAAGTACGATGCACTCCTAATATTTAATTTTTGTTTTACTGTGATATTGTCCAGAGGTAATACATATATCACACTGAGATAAACAACTTGACAGAATGAAGATATCATACGTAGTTTTCCAGAAAATCGTGAGAAACGAATTCTTATGAAGTTAAAATATGCGTTGCTTGTTGCCAGTGTGATGCAATTGATAACTTTTATGCTGGAATAGTCTTATTATTATTATTATTATTATTATTATTATTATTATTATTATATTATATTATATTATTATTATTATTATTATTATTATTATTATTATTATTATTATTATTATTATTATTATTATTATTAATCGTTTGTGTACTCTAAAAGAAAAATATGAACCGTTAAGTAGTAGATTTTATCTGTTGTTTTTTGATATCTTCTAACAGTAATAATAAACTGCTTGTAAATACGCAATGATTATCAAGGACAATGGCATATTAATGTAAGGACTACTCTGCAGACTAGCAATAAACAATAAACAATAACAGATAAACAATAGTTCCAAAAAAAAGTAACTAACTTGGGCACGTCAGAATGTTCGCGAGAATATAGGGACCCATTGAGACTAGCAAAAAACGTGGTGTAATTATTACTCAAAGGGCCGTACAATGGAGGCATTAACGTTAATGTTAATGGCACTAATGAGCACTTACTTGCTCTAACGGTTAACCTCATTTTTGAGATGATTCTTAGAAGTGGGCGTGTTGGCATGCAGTTAGAAGACTTATCCATTATTTAAAAAGCACACGTTATCTGTGGAGTGCTAACGATTTGCGTCACTATCGAACACTAACATAGCACTAGCGACGTTTAAAGTCGAAATTGGAGTGACATAAGTGGCTTGTCAACTTCACGGACATTATATTTTCCTTGAATGCGAGAATTTTGCGCCCAGGAAATTTGCGCCCTACCACAAAAATAGGAAAAAATGCGCTCGCAATATATTTGCACTGGGATGTTTGCGCCCTACCGCAAAAAGAGGGGAAAATGCGCCGGCTATATATTTGCACTGGGATGTTAGCGCCCTACAATTCAACTTATTTTTGTATTGTGTAAAATAACTTCCACTCACACTTGAACTAGGCTTGCCTCTCATCGTCTCAGTGAGTTACTCCATCCGTTATAATATTCCGAACAAATGAAAAAAATACAATTTTAGTTCACTAAAGGGCAATCCATACAAATACAATTTTTCATTATACTACAAAATTTATAATAAAAGTATAAATGACTGATATATAATTATTTATTAATATAATCAAAGAGTATAATTTAATCTACAAAAGGCTGTTTGGCTCTACCCAGATATCTCTGTTCACAATCCTTGCGAGTTGTTTGGCTTTTTAGGACACAAAATATAGAAAAGAAAATGTAAAGTGAATGTAAAATCAGTTCAGTAATATTATCAAGAAAACTATGTACAGTGTGTTTACTTGCTGGAATTACACTTTAAACACACAATTGCGTTCAGTCGTTCTTTCAGAAAAAATGTTCCGGGGGGCACACTTAGTATTCCGGAGGGGGTCACTGCTGGTACTATTCTATTTATTATTATATTATAGACGTATTATTTTGGTCTCCTCCGAGGGGGCACTTTGAGAGCTCTGGGGAGGCCAGTGTTCCCCCAAAATCATCTCTGGAAGAAGCAGTGATTGCGTTGATCCGTTGTGTTCTTTTGGCTTATATTGAAGTTTATTGTCCCCTTATAGAGCCACAATGAAAATAAATCACAAATGGCATGGTTGTGGGGGGAGGATTGTTTATGCTGTAATGTCAGCCCTTCCGAGCAAATGCGTAAGCTCGAATAGGTTCTTTTATTTCGCAGGGCTCAAACTTCCCGGTGGAGGTACATTGCAGGCGCAATTTTCCCTGTTCTTGAGGTAGGGCGCAAATTTCCCAGACGCAAAATTCTCGACACCGTTCGAATGACCTCGGAAGACTATATCTTTTTCAATACTTTTTTATAATTTTTTACTCGAGATTTCTTCATAGCTTCTTATTAAAATACTTACTAATATATCCTCATTTTATTGTCCTAACCAATCAATATGGGTATGTTGTCAGTAAAATATTTAGATTGATCGAGCCTCTGGTGTGTAACCACAGTATTTCATATCCTCCCTCCATTAGAAATCTTGGCTAAACGAACCAATATATGTTGCCAATAAAATAGTTTAGAATGATTGAGCCCCTGGTAAATAACCACAGTATTTCGTGACAGACCCCCCCTTCCTATTACCATATTCTAGCTACGTGCCTGACTCAGCTAATTCTCTACATTCTTTACCAAGCACACATTTTCTAAAGCGGAAAATGCTCTCTAAATACCTAAGCTCATTATTTTCAGCAGATGCACAAATTGGGTAACATTCTATCTACATGAATATTATATATGTCGATTACTGGAAACCGTTTCTCGCTATCTATTACCATATTTACTATATAATGATTAACGTTAAAACCGGAAATGGTTTATTTGTACCGCTTCCGGTTTGAATATTACATTCATCAGGGAACTCAATTCTTAACTATTGACTCTGTACATCGTGGCCAAAATTGGATGGTAATCCATCAGATAGTTCTTGAGACTGTTTGTTTCACTGACGGACAGAATGAATATATGGCTATAGAGTTTTGATAAACTAAATTCGTTAATGAGTGATGATGGAACAAATATAAGAAAGGGAACCAAGAGTAGGCCTACCACCGGAAACATTTTCGAACACAAAATTAGCCATCGAAAACCCACATGTTCTGGGTTAGAATACCATAGATGAAAACTCTACCACTGAGTCATCAATCACCCGCTTATTAGTTTTATTAATTATTATATTAATATAAATTAATGAATGCCTGCTTATGTTAATTATTGAACAATTACATTGTATACTTCGTAAAGTCAAAAATTATAAATTTGTATTTACTGTACATACAGTGAGCGCAGAAAGTGTTCGTACACCTATGCTATTGAAACGAGAATGCCTGCGAAAAAGAAACAGAAAATTTAAGAAGTGTAATAACACACACAATATGAATAATGAAAACTAAGCTTTATGAATATATCAATAAAGAACCACGAAGACAAGTTTAATGGTCAGAAAGTAAATAAATTCCGTAGAAAGTGTATAGAGTAGACGCAAAAAGAAATCGTACACCTGACGTACGAATACGAAACAAAGATACCACAACTGGGGTTCACTAGTATTCATCTGATTATACACCTCTGTATAGCATGACGAATAACAGAATGAGTTTAGTTGTGAATAGGAGTGAAAAAACTGCACGGTGGGCTGTCAAAATGGGAAGCAACCGAACAGAAACAAATGAGGAGACAAGAAAAGTAATTATTAAATTGCATAAGAAAGATAAATCTTTGAGAAAGATAGCAAACCTTGCAGACAGACCTCGTTCAACAGTACAAACAATAATTGCGATGTATAATGTTTCTATCACTGCACTGTGCGAAAAAAAAAAAAAAAAAAGAACTGGAAGACCAAGAGTGTTGAGTGAACAAGATAAACGTTACATTATTAGGGAAAGAAAAAAGGTTCCGAAAAGTAGTGCTGTGCAATTGGCAACGGATCTGGAAACACGCGGTGTTAAAGTATCAGCCAGTACAGTGCGGAATATTTGCAGGGTATCATGGTCGGATAGCCAGGAAAATGTTATGGGTGAACAAGACAAATCGTATAAAGAGACTAAAGTTTGAAAAAGAGTATAAAGATAAGGGATCAGGCTTCTTTCTGAAATAGGGTCATATTTTCGGACGAAAGTAAATTTAATCTTATCGAATCCAATGGGAGGCGTATGGTATGACGCAAGGTGAATACAGAGATGAATCCTCAAAATCTCGTCCCTAAAGTAAGACACGGAGGAGGGCCCGTGCTCGTCTGGGGTTGTATGAGTGCCTCAAGAGTGGGTCGTCTCCACTTTATCGATGGAGTGATGATCCACAAAGTGTATATTAACATATTAAAGGAAAATCTCCATACTAGTGCGCAGAAAACAATTTATTGTTCAGCAAGGCAACAACTCCAAACATACAGCGGAAAATACTCGATTGTGGCTACTCTATAATACCTTGAAACAGCTTCGCACACCTCCCCAATCCCCAGACATGAACCCCATGGAACATCTATGATCTGTTCTGGAGACAAGAATCAGAAGGCACAGCTTCTCTACTAAAGAAGGCCTGAGAAAAGCTATTCAAGAAGAATGGGACATAATCAGTCCCGAAGCTACTAACTAACTAACTAACTCTATTGCCTATGGAACCCGGAGGTTCAATGCCGCGTTCACAAAAGCTCTCCATTGACTTCTATAGTCCCGAAGCTACAGAACTACGAACTACTACAGGTGAAATCAATGCCACGAAGACTACAGACAATCATTAACCCACAGGGTAATCCCACAAAATATTAAATAACGTAATATACTTTATAAGCATTAATTCAATCATAAGTGTACGGTGCCTTTTTGCGTTTACAAAAAAGGAATTCTCTCTTTTCTTCTGAGCAAAACAGTGATTGTCTTTGTTTGGCCTTTCTCTTGTATATAGAAATAAAATGTATGAATGTGTAGTCTTAATTCTGGTTTGTGTATATATATTTTTCACCTCCCGTTCTCATGCTAGCTGTTTTCAATATAAAGTATGCATGGTGTACGAGCACTTTCTGCGCTCACTGTAGGTATGTTGACAATAAGCGAATGTTATTAGAATATTTGTTGAGATTTCTTTTCCTTCACTGCCTTTCGCCTGGTTAAAAAGTAGTTTGCAGTGCTTTGGAGCAGCTGCAGGTGGAAACGCGATAATGTTTGAGACATACCGGCGACTTTTTTGTGTGTGAAAATAAGACCTTCCTCATAAAGCAGTAAATAACTGCAGTAGCAATTGTCTACGTAAGTGATAAAGACATATCCAACTACAAGAAACTAATACAGTATATATATTCATTATTGTGTTTCTCTTTTAACAGCTACTAGCTAGGGATGGCCAATTCCAGAATTTTTACTTTCCGGAATCCGGAGAGTAAAATCGGAAAAATTCCGAATTTTTTCTAAATTCCGGATTTTTTCCGAATGTCGGAATTTATCTGAATTCCGGAACTTTTCCGAATTCCGGAATTTTTCTGAAATCCGGATTTTTTCCGAATTCCGGAATTTTTCCGAATTCCGGATTTTTTCTAAATTTCGGAATTTTTCCGAAATCCGGAATTTTTTCGAATTCCGGATTTTTTCCGAATTCCGGAATTTTTCCGAATTCCGGAAAGTAAATTTTACGATTCCGGAAAACAAAATTTCCGGAATCCGGATTCCGGAAAATTTTGGCCATCCCTAATATATAACTCATCAAGTTGCAGTCGAACAAGTTTACTGATCAAAATGTAATTTCCTCAGTTACATAACAGCCTACCTAATTGCAGGTCAATAGGCCTAAGTCTACTGATCAAAATATGCTAGACATTAACTTTTCTCCCTGGCAGTTTTATTTTCAGTACGGTTTCTTTTTTCTGTGAGAAACACACACTTGGTGTTTATATTGCAGTCAGTCTAGTTGCAGTGGAACAAAGCTACTAATAAAATTACCATTTTAACTTAGTTATAGTGATCAAAAGAGCTCATTTTCGTGGTGATTAAATTTGCAATATTAATAAGGTGTTTCCTTCGATGAAAATTGTATACTTCCTGAGTTGTATAAAAACCTACCTGGTTACAGTTGAATAATTCTATTGACAAAAACTATCCTTACACTACAACAACTTATCTTCGTGACAGTTCCAGTTTCAGTGCTAATAGAGCCTTTTTTGTTTTGCAGGTGAATGGAGCTGAGAAAGGACTTGAACCCAGATGTGTTTTCCCTCTTGAAATTGGAAACGAATTAGCTGATCATCTCTAAATATTGGAACGACGTTTGTTTGGTCTAACTGCAACACAGGTAAGACAACTTGCCTGTAAATTTGCTGAAGTGAATTGAATTAAACACAACTTTAATAATGTAAGGATCCCCACATCACGACATACGCACGTATTGATTATAAACAACCTAGCAGACAAGAAACCGACACGAAAGACACCAAGGAACGCCGAAAGAAGACGGACCTCACGGAAGGAACCGAAGAGGACAAATAAAAGGAGGATTACCGAGGGACCCAGCATCAGTCGTCCAACTGATTAAATCACCTACACCGCCCTGAGGTCGCACTGGACTAGTGGTCCTTTCTACAACCAAGCCTCGCAAAGTTGCCTTGAGCTGAGGGAGCTATCCTTCAAGACTCACCGGAACCGGCAGGTGACTTGGAGACGGCCTTGAGAGAAGGGGCATCGTGTAAAACACCTATTCTCCTCTTACCTGGACATTAACAAGAGAAAACACTATTTTACTCTTTGTAATCAAAGACGTTTTGTATTTAACAAATTTTATAATAAATTGGTGAAGGGGATAATCTCGGTCCATTATTGACTCTACCAAAATCATTACAATAAGGGCACTAAAATTGCTGGTTGGGATTGGTTTTCCAGATTCAAAAGCAGACATACTGAGTCAACCTCCGCTGCGCGAGCTCAGTCATTTAACAAGCCATAAGTAACATTTTCGCCCCAGAATTAACAAAAACACTGGAATCGGAGAATATACTCGAAACGAGGGTATATAACGTTGACGAATCGGGACTTTGTAATGTTCAAAAACCAGGAAGATTTTAGTTCTTAAAGGGAAAAAGCAAGTCGGTGCGTAAACAAGTGGAGACAAAGGATTGCACGTTAACTGTCATATGTTGTATGAATTCAGTTGGTAGTTTTGTGCCACCCGCATTAATATTTCCAAGAAAGTACATGAAAGATTATCTTATAGATGCAGCTCCTCCAGGTTCATTAGGACTGTGTAATTCATGAGGTTGGGTAAATAGTCACTTGTTTCTCAAGTGTTGCAACATTCTATTAATTATGTCCGATGCGATGTAAACCATAAAGTTCTCCTAATCTTGGATGGATACTCAAATCATATATTCTATGATGTTCTCGTTTATGAAGTTGTGCTGCTCTGTCTGCCCCCCCCCCCCCCCCCATTGCACCAACCGTCTTCAGCCACTCGATATATCATTCTTTGGTAAGTTAATTAAATACTGTAATCACGAAGTTTCGAATTGGTTACCTAATGATCCATGCCGGGTAGTTACTCAATTTCAAACTGCTGTTTTTTTTTGCTGCAGCATATGCGAAGGCTGCTACAACAGAAATTGCTCTAAGTGGATTCAAAAGTACATTAATCAACCCATTTAAAGCAAATATTTTCCCTAATCACTTTTTTTTTTTTTTTGACGGAAACCACAGACAAGCATTCAGCTAACATGAATATTCCAGACATAGAAGAAATTGCTGAAAAGAGAAGAATTCGGTTAGATAACCGTTTATTATTCATAACCAACTACAATTTCTGACAGTTTATCCAATCTATCTGAGAAGTCATCCTGTAGCTTTACTCAGAAAAATGTATCTGGTACTCCATCAACAGCTGAAGGTGAACGTCACATTGTCTTTATGAAGAACTTTCTATGTTTCCGTCTACATCAAGATTAGACCCAAAACAAATGGTTCGTAAGCGAAGAAACACAACAATTCTAACATGTAATCCATTTATCAAGGAACAGAAAAAAGAAAATAGAAGAAAAGGAGGCTATTGAAAGACGTCGATCCTCACGAGTGTGCCAAAAACAAATACTACAGGAGCCCTCAGACACTGAAAGCGTAAGTGACGTAAATGTAGATGACAATCAAAGTAATTGTGCCTGCATTTTTTGTAACGATCTGTACTCCAATTCAAAACCTAAGGAGCAGTGGGTTCAATGCGAATTGTGTGGACACTGGGCTCATACAGAATGTGCAGGTGTGTCAGTAACCGCGACGAAGCACATTTCAAATGTGATATTTGCCTCATGTTACCTTCTTGAGTATGTACTTTGTTGTTGTATAAGCCTCTTACCTCAGATAGTTGATGTATGTCATTTTACCACAGTTCAATATTGTCATTTTAACCTCATGCTTTTTTTTCCTTCAAAATATAACAAGAAATTTATTCATTTACTGTCATTAAATCTTAACCTTAGATCCTATGTAACCAAGTAGAATTTTATGTTGAAGATTCTATTATTGCACTGAACAAGCTTCGGAGCTCTGAGTTGTTTATTAATGAAGTTATATAAATTTTAGAAAAAGCATGTCATTTTCACCGAGACTCCCATATATATATATATATATATATATATATATATATATATATATATATATATATATATATATATGTATAAGTAAGTAAAAGATCCGTTTGGAATTATACTTGGAATGGTGATAGAACTTTACTTACTATATAAACGAGTGAAATAGCTTATTGTGTGGTCTTACGGTTCCCGAGTTTTAAACTGTCAAATCTTGGGTAATACTTTCAAAAATAAAAGTCCATATATGTATAAATAAATAATATGACTAGGTCAAATATAGCAAGTTAGTAGGCCTTGATCTGCAGTTTAAGATCATTAAATATTGTGCTGACCAAGCCTACAGTTCCCGAATTATTTGTAGTGATACTTTGTTATATTTTCGAAATCAAAATTCCATTTATATATAAAGCATTGGATTGGTATGTTCCACCTGTTATATAAACGTGATAATTACCATGCTATGTAAACTTTTGATTCCTAGTTATATAGACGGTCAAACTTCGTCTCCTATTTTCTAAGCAAAATCTAATTTATCAAAGTTATCCGATCGGAATCAAACTTCGCATAGTGTTTGATCTGTTTTCTAGAATGTGTATAATACTCTACTCTACTACTGTATATAATACTCTAGAATGTGTATACTATACTCTGCGGGTTTTGGTTGTATAATTATGCACAACTGAATTTGTAAATCATTGGACATAACGAAAGTACAATAAATAACATTCGAAAAGCAATAGACAGAAAAGATAAAAAACTAATAAAAAATATATAAAAATCTAATAAATCTAATAAAATTATTAGTATGCGTTTCTCGGTAATTCTACAATAATTGAGACGTTATAACTTACTAGAAACTATAGTACTCGCGCCAAGTCGTGAAGCTTGACCTACATCTACCGATTTCACCACCCAATAGAACGCGAGGGTGTGTTCCAGTCGTCAACCCCGACCCATCACATTTTGTCAGTGTCTTCTCTCGCGCTACATGGAAAACATCTACCGAGAGTACAGTGTTGTCGGATTGGCGTCAAGTTCCGTTTTGTTAATTCTTGTTTGTTGCGTTATGTTTTCGTTGTTACTATTTGTGCTATTGTTACCATTTTAGAATAGTTGTTACAGTAGTTATTGTTGTGCAGTGTTATTGTTGGTAATTTTTAAGTGCTTTTTTTTATATATATATACTCGTTTACTATTCTTCAAAGTTTGGCAACATAGTTGGTGAATTTCAGCTGTTTGACGTTTCCCCAAGTGTGTGCTCGGGAAGCGTCTCCACGAATTGTGCCGAAGTTTTCCGATGTGTTGGAGCTCAAGCAAAATATTTCTATGATTGGTTTAGAGCCCAAGCTTCACGACTCGGCGCGAGTACTATAGCATTTTCAAACCAGATTTTTCACCTTGTAAAGGATAGTTTCTTGAAAAGAGAAACAAGAACAAACCAATTACAAGTTTTTATCATACATAATAGGGAGAGGCGTTTTAGTTTTTAATAAGCGCCATATTTAGATAGTATAAATTTCGTAAATATTTAAATGTATAACAGCTTGTGCATGTGCAGTACACAAGCAACTACGAGAGAAAAAAATAGTGGAGTTTTATCACTTGAAATACTCAAGAAAGACCCCTTTATAACAACAAGAGCTCATTTCAAGGGTTGTAACGTATTTGGATGCATGCAATTTCGGTCTTATACCTTTTGTTATTTTTACCCTAAGTTAGCCTTTATAGACACTTTGTTATACATGAGTACCAGTTCGAATTATTCAGGAAAATTGGAAACCTCTTTCCGAACAAACTAGCGTGTAATGGATAATAATTTACTTCATATAGTATTTGCTACGTAACTGCAAGTAATTTGAATTGAACTTTTAGACTACTTGTGTGTTCATTTGTGAAAGTTGATACCTATTTGGTTTTTATGACTAACATTATATACCATTTGAGAAACTATATATATATATATATATATATATATATATATATATATATATATATATATATATGGGTATGCCCACGGAAATAGGGACAAAAGTTCATGAAAGAAATATAGTTATAATTTTTAGTCAAGTTGTTCTTTTGATAAAAAAAATATAGTTGTATGTAGGTGACATTATTAATTTTTTTTCAGAGAATTACTATTTTCTTATTTTTCTCGTAGATTACCTTTCATCTACTAAGTGTTAATGTTGATTATATTAACTAACTAACTAACTCTATGGCCTATGGAACCCGGAGGTTCAGTGCCGCGTTCACAAAAGCTCTCCACTGACTTCTATCCTTAGCTAATTGCATCCAGTTTCTACTTTGTATTCCTATCTCTGCGAGATCCATCTTAATATTATCCTCCCATCTGCGCCTAGGTCTTCCTAATGGTCGTTTTCCTATGGGTCTACCAGTCAAGACTTTGAAAGCGTCTATATTATACAAGCTATATTTATTATTACAGAGGTCTTACTTTTTTCTGTCGGTATCCTAAGTAAAATTTCATGTAACTGATGAAACCTTTTCCTAAAGTAAAGTTCAATGTTCAACTTAATTAAACTATGCTTATTTAAAATTATTATAAATGTATGTTGCTTATACTCAATAATAAAAGACCGTTGACAAATGTAACGTGAGTTACCGTTACGTGAGTTACCCGACTCTGTGCATATTCCACTAAAATAAGTAGTCATAAAATGTAAATAAAAAAATAATAATTGTGTCGTAATTAAATTATGTGTGTCCCTATCTTACATAGTAATTTCATGCACATAGCTGTGCCAGAACAAAAGAAAATGTACTAAAAAATCACAGGTTCTGAATGTAGGGAAAAAATTTGTAACGTGAGTTACTATAATATTTTTTTTTCTTTTAGGTTTGCTGTATCATATAAAATGACGATATTTGGTAGTTATCTGTATAAGTATGACAGTCTTCCTTAAAAAAAAAAAAAAAAAAAAAAAAAAAAAAAAAAAAAAAAAAAAAAAACCGGAGCTTTTAAGTTTATTGAGGTTAGTATCCTTCAAAATATACGTAATTACGTAACGTGAGTTATATATATATATATCTATCTATCTATCTATCTATATATATATATATATATATATATATAAACATCAATGATGTGATTTCAGTACTGTTTGTTTCGATGCATATTATATATATCTAACTCTTATTTACAAATTCTGTTGCTTTTAAGCGTGTGTTACACACTTTTATTGTCCCTACCAACCACACTATCGGTACATATTCAATTTTTTAATTCTCGTATTTTTCACAATAGTTGGAGCAGAAACACCAAACTCACAATCAGGTGTACATTTAAGTGTTTGAAAAATATTGTCTCAATGTGACGTCATGACACAATTTATGTTAGCTACATTCCCTTCAAAACTGATTTTCTGAAAAAAAAAATATCAGGCATGTTTATTTTCTTTTTTTCTCAAGTTCTGAATTACATTCAAGAAAGTATATTCTAAAAATATAGTTTTTGTTAGAGTGATATAATAATAATAATAATAAACTTAATTATAATTATTTAGAAAAAGCAGAAAACGTTTAGTATATTCCTTCTATACGTCAAAGATGTCAATGTTACACGTTGCGGTTTACATTTTCAGATATGCGATTGCAGCGCCATAGCGGTATGTTTTAACCAGACAGTAACTAATGCTTACGCCCTTTCTCAGTATCGTTCTTGTGTGAGAAGTTACAAAGCTCATATTACTGTGCGTCACGACCGGAAAAAACAGCTGAAACTAAAAGGAAAAAAATCATAGAAAGAAAACTTGAAGATTCTTCAGGATCATTTGGTGAGATTGAGGAAGATTCAGGTACGAATATGTCTTTCAATAATACCGCCATTGCATAGCAGGTAATTTATGTACACAGAAAGGAATTAGGTATAAAATTATGACTTTTATGTGTTTCCAACGTTTTGTATAGCAGGAAATCAGCTTGAGGGAAAGGAATCAATCATTTAGAAAAGAATTTTGTACTATTAAAGCAGAATTAGCTTTGCTGATGAACAGAGATATGATATATTGAGTACGAACAAATGGCGCCACCTAGTTACGTGAAGTCGTGAAAAAAGATGGAGGTACCAGATCACGTGTTGCATCACACGACCAGAAGCATTACAGCGTCATATTCTTCTTACTCATTTCTATTCTGATTGGGTTTAAGCTTTACGGCTGTGTCCAACCCTCGGAATGCGTTGGGATTTCCCTATATAATAACATGGAATATTTCTTTCCAAAATATTATGAAAACTATTCACTTTATACATTTGAAAATTCATCCAAATGTTTGTTAGTATTAATATTGCATGTTCACTTTTACTTTTTCTTGCTACGATAATATTAGAGCGCGCAAATTAAAAATTAATTTTCTTCCATTTAAAAGCTGTGTAAGATAATGGCTGCATTTTGGAACAGCGCTAACAGCAGATAGGAGACTAAGCAGGTAGATTTCTTTCATTCTCTGTCCCCCGCTAGGTCACGTGCGCGAACTTTGGGTTGTCTCCGGAAATGAAGAAACCGATGGAATGCAGATTGACAGCAGATAAGAGCAAAGTCTGTTTTCTTTTTCTTCATAGATTTTCAAGATTCCATTGATTCTATATAAACATCTCTACGAATAGTTACCTGTAGAGGCCTATTGAAGCTAACGACGTACGAAAGTTTCAGAAAATCTGTCTATGTTCCTTTCAAGTGAGGGAAGTGTTCATTTATAAAAGTAGTTTTGAACTGTATAGTGTACAGTAAACTAGCTTATTTGTCGCATCAACTGACAAACGTTTACATAGAGATCGAAAAGGATTTATGCTGTTGTGATGTATAGCGAGCTGCAAAATAGTTAATATATGTGTAAGAAGAAAACGACCGAGAACTGCTTTTCGATATATCATATCGTTTATGCTCTATGAACATCAATATTGAAACCGGAAATATAGTAAATTTCTACCAGTTCCGGTTTTCAATAGAGAGATAGGATTGGAGATGGTACATTTTCTAAAGACGTTGGATCAATTCTCTAAAACTGCTTGTCGCTAGGTAATATAGTTTTTCATTTATGGCCCGTAAGTGGTCCATCTCTATTACTCCCGATTTATATAGAAGATTGACGGAGGACATGGAACCTATTCTTAGGACGCTAAATCGATTCCAGAAAACCCTTCTCGATATCTCTTGCCGCTTTGGGTGTGATACCTGTTAACAGACAGACAGACATAACCGTTCTATTAGACTTTCGAAACCTTTGCATAGAATAGTTTGGAAGTTTAATAAACCAAGGTAGAAGAAATAGTATTCATCAAATCTATTTTCGTGCAGATTAAAAATATGGGAATTTCAAAGATTCTTTTACGTAAGTTATTATGCCCTAAAGAATAACGGGGACCGCGGTAGCTCAGTGGTAGAGTGCTCACATCTGGTGTGTGTGTGCTCCCGGTTCGATCCCAGATCGCACCAAGTGGGCTTTGTGGTGGATAAACATCATGTTCGTGAGGTTTCTCATTTTCTTCCACTTTCTTCATTCCACCATTTCATTCATTCTCATCATCACCGTCTCCTTTAGCCTAGTCGGCATAATCGTGGGACGTAAAACACTTAGATTTCACTTCATTTCTAAATAATAACCTAATGCATTCTACAGTGTTCTGTTCTTGGCTAATGCCTCAATAATAGCACCAGATTGATGAAACACTTGCAGATTGATATGCCACAAAATCTATTATTATTCATGTCAAAAAAAGTTGCACCAATATCTGCCAGGTAATCACTACAAGCAAGAATCTATTTCGTTCAAATAGTGTTTTCCATGAGGCGAGACGAGAAGTAAGACTTTCTCATCTCGTCTCCCAAATTTATTGGGTCTCGTCAAGTCCCGATCCTCGAAGATTTCTTTCGCTCTTGTCTCGACATTTTATTGTTCTGTTTTGGTAATTTATGTTTTTAAGAATTATGCCCTGTAAATCAAGTTTTCAGTCAAAATCAAGTGAAAAATATTTCACTTGCTTATCTTTGGAATACTACTATCGGATCCAAATGATCTAGACCCTCTGAAATATTGTAATATTTATTTATTTATTTATTTATTTTGTATATGCCTATTACTGTTATGCACACGCATGAAATGCCATGATTTGTTCTTTCATCTTTCCAGATATTTCTTTTAAAGTTTTATTTTTTAAAATTATATTCCTTATTTTGGAAAGAAAAATATTGATGATAATGCTTTTAGTTTTGCGATTCCTCTGACGTGTCTCCTTTCTTCCCCACGCAAGAATCAAGATTTAGGATCAAAAATAGTTGAAATAGGAAAATAGGGAAAGCGCACGCTGTTTAACTAGAAGGCTTGTTACAAAATGCAACTAAAAAGATATATAGATAGATAAGATTGTCTCATTTCTGACAGCAGCCAGTCTTGCCTCCCGCAACCTTTTGTTCTTCCGACCATATGATCAGGTTGTCAGTGAACATAACTTCGAAGATATGCATTCTCCGCATTTTTAGATAAACGATCTTATCTCATTTCGTAACTTGTTTCCCTCCCCTACCAACTTTTTGAAGATCACTGAGGAACAATTTTGTGAATTTATCAGGTATCTGCACCTCCACGAACAGGAAAAGAAATCCTGCTTATATGCTTTCCAACGCTGCCATATTTATTAGTAAAAAGTAATATTAATGAACTATAAGAGCTAGATTAAAAATAAAAAAGTGAACATGTAGTATTGGGATAGGCTAACATCTGGAGAAATTTCGAATTGAATAAGACAAATAGTTTTCATAATATTTTGGAAAGAAGTTCACCATGTTATTATATAGGGATTGATGATCTCAGCTGAAAACGTTAGACACGGCCTTAAGTATCAGTGTTTTCTGACTAGTAAAGGGTTCAAATGGATGTCTCGAGTTGAGGGATGAGACATAGTGCGTCTGATAGAGGATGTTAAAATATGTATATGTGCAAAGTTATAGCGGCTGAACGTCATTAAAAACGGAGGGGGAGGGGGTCAAAGTTGGTAGAAGAAGAGCTATGTTATGTTATAGAAATACATAAAATAAACTGTTGAATCGTAAAAATAGTGGAAGATAGACAATACAAACGGTGGTAATTTCACATATTGGCAAAAAATAATGGACAGAGTAGATCACGAACCTCCGCCGCCATCTTGAGATCCGCCATTTTGAAATCTGTGATATTTTTTGAAATGGAAAGGTAGTCATGTGATATATCAATTAGGGCCAGCATGTTCTCAAAAAGTCAAATATTAACTTAAGTGATCGTTATTTGTACTTATTTGGAAGATTTAGGATCATCTTTATAGTTATTTACGAAACTGATACTCGTACGTTGAAAGTTTGGATTATCACGAAAACACGTGTAGACCTAAGTTAAACATATCTACAAGCCAAGAAAACTAACAATGAAATATGATATCCAAGTTGTATATTATTACATTATTATTTATGACATTACTTCCAATTTGCTTCATATATTAGTGCCGAAGAGATCTATTTCGGTCTGAAAGT
This sequence comes from Thermobia domestica, assembly GCF_964235325.1. NCBI lineage: Eukaryota > Metazoa > Arthropoda > Insecta > Zygentoma > Lepismatidae > Thermobia > Thermobia domestica. The sequence goes on from NC_137467.1 coordinate 52,128,579, forward strand.
AGTTTTTCGTTTTTTTTTTCCACGGGTTGGTCGTTTCGAACATGTGTTGCAATGGTATCCAAAGCGATAAAACGAGACGTAATTCATCAGTGGATAGTGATATGACAAAACGGACATCAGCATTGCATTCCTGAACAAAGCACAGTCTTAACACATGTGCCGCATGACTACATTTGCATTTCAAAAAAAATATCACAAATTTCAAAATGGCGGATTTCAAGATGGCAGCGGAGGTTCGTAATCTACTCTGCCCATTCTTCTTTTGTCAATATTTGGAACTACCACCGTTTGTATTGTCTACCTTTCATTATTTTTTACGATTCAACAGTTTATTTGATGTATTTCTATAACATAGTATAGCCCTTTTCCCACCAACTTTGACCCCCTCCCCTCCGTTTCTTATGGTGCTCATATACATATAACTTTGCACATATACATATTTTCACATTCTCTATCAGACGCACTATGTCTCATCCCGCAATTCGATTCATCCATTTGGACCTTTTACATGTGAGACAAAATAACTTTTATATTGTACAAAAGGTAACATTTGTGAGTATCTTTATGTATACAAAGTCCGTTTCTTCATTTTGTTTGATTGAATGAATTAATCGATTATTCATTGGGAAACGAGTAGTATGGAAACGTTCATATTATTATTGATTATATTGTTAAAATAATGTAGATTTAGTATTCTACTATTAATATGAACCTTGTAATTAGAGTGAAAGTAGTTGTAGAACATTGACTTTTATTGTATGTCAAAACAATAATTTTGCCTTTTTCGTGCAACATTGTCCGTGGAAAAGTTTAATTGTGACAATTTCGCAGTATAGTCTTCGTTTTTAGTTATTATATTAGATCACCCATATTATACATTTCGAATGTCAGCTATAGTGACTTGACTTTATAGCTTTTCTGTAGTTTTGTAAAATTAAATTTAGATATCAAGGCGGGCAATATTTAAGAAACGTTACGAAATGTTTCCAATCCTATTCATACATAACGGAAGTCTATGTAAATTCCTAGCTAGTGACGTCACAATTGCCTGGAGTATAATTTCTGCAACATACTCAAACTGTAAATTAGTATTACTATATTTAATAACTATATTACTACTATATTATTACTATTATTGCTACTACTATTATTATGACTATATTATTACTATATTTATATGCATTAGATGCTTGTTTCCAAGACTTGTAATATTGTTTGCTGTTGTTATCTTATATATAAAAGAGAACGCACAAATCCTCTGTTCCCTCATCACGCTAATACGGCTGAACCAATTTCTTTCATTTTTGGGGGGTTATTAGGATTTGGAACCTAGATGGTTTTTATCATATCACTTTAATTTTCAATTACCAGTGTCTTGAGATAATTGACCATTCAAGTGTCCATAACGTACAAATCCTTTGTTAGTTCATCATAGGTAAAAATAAACGTATTTATATGCAACCCGCATGACCGTGTCACTCGGCGGGTTAACATAAATGACAGGCGACATAATGTTAACATTTACTGCAATCTACTATGGTTTTTATCATATCACTTGAAAGCGAAAAAGTAAAAATTATCTAAGTAACAAAGTTTATTGCGTTCCGGGGTGACCGCAGCGAAGCGGGGTGAACGCTGCTAGTTTATAATAAACAAGTAAAAAGTTTTGAGGATAATAGTAATGACACAAATAAAAGGAAATTTATAAACAGGCGAAAAAGACGTAAACGTAGTAGTACGTAAACGTTTGCTTATGAGGTTCACTTTGTTACACATTCACATTGAGTAATTTTTGCAAATACTTCTTTCTAGATTTCAAAAATTTAACTTATTATATATTTTAAAGTTTTATCTTTTTGACTTTGTTTGGCATTTTCTTATAAATGTCTGGAGCTTCTTTATTTTTTTTTTTTTTTACAATGTTTTAGATTAATGTTCCCAAATTGATTTATGAAGTCAGGTGCTTCATTGGAATAGTTTTAACAGCGTCGAGTAGAGACGAAAGTACTGCTGAAATGTTTAACCAGCGAGAAATGTGGGTATAAGGTGTAGATAAATAAAACACGTTTTACCCAAGGAATATCTGCACTAATGGGGGATGAATAGGAAGAATACTGGAGGTTTGAATCACTGATTTAGTTCAAAGTGTTTTTCATCTGCAGGATTTATCAAAATGCCCTAAGTGAGATGCGACATGGACTCTGGGAGGCTCGTACATATATCTTGATTATTAAGTGAAGGAATTTCTGCTATTTCCATATTCACGAAGAAATTAAATATCGACTAAAAGCGAAAAAAAAAGTTTTATTATTTAGTTTCAAATCTTTTTTCGCAGCGAATTCTGTCGAGGAATTTGAAGCTGAAAATATATAAAACCATAATCATGCCTGTTGTGCTGTATGGTTGCGAAACTTGGCGGAAACTTCATAAGGAGGAACTACATAATTTATGCAGTTTACCGAACCTTGTTAGGGTTATGAAATCTAGGAGGCTCAGGTGGGCAGGTCATGTAACCAGAATTCCCGCAAAAGGGCTAACATTACCTCTTTCAATTTCGTGTTATAGAGCCGTGTATTACACTGGTATAAAATTCAGCCCTTTTCGTTTCAATTTGGTACTATTTTTCAGCCCACTTCGGAGCTAGGACTGTGGCAACACTGAATGATTCAAGCAGTCCACAATGCTACTTTCCTTTGAGCAAGAATGAGTTCTATTGATATTTCCTTTGACTTTCCAGTTCATGATTCTGCTAAGCCGGCAACTAATGTTCAATTAAATTTGCTCTTTCAGGACTAGGGTAGCCTCTTAGCTGCCTCTTAGCTCATTGCAAATGAGGAATTAGATTTATTATTATTGTACACTCGCGAAATTTATAATTTTACCTTTCGCCCAAGCACACAGTAAATCTACTATTGGCAGCAATTCTCGTATCCAGTTGGCCGTCTCTCCTCTCCCTCTCTTGCCTAGCACACAAATTATGCACAAACTTCGAACTGAGATAAACAGAATGTCAAGAAGTGAAGAGAGTTTAAAGGCACAAATAGCTTATTTTTTAAAAGTATGTTTAAAGGCATTTTCTGCTTGAGAAGATTCCATAAAGTGTTAATCACAAAGAAATGCGAAAGGAGGAAAAAAACAGCTTTAGTTACATTGTTAAAATTATTTAGTAGGGCTTTTACTCAGTTTCTAATGCACAGAAAACTTTGAAACAAAACTGTTTTCATCAAAGTTCATGTGCCAAATCACGTAGTGATGCCTCTGAAATAAGGGCGTCTCAGGAATACTTCTACCAGGGGGACAACTTCAAAATTTTAAATAGAAATAGGATTTATTTTGCCCCCATTGAAACAGTGGCTAAATTTTGAACAACTTTGAGAGGAAACACTTTGTCATTAATAAGTCAATACAAGAACTTCCACATTTTGTAACTCAAAAGGAATAGCAAATAATTCCTTGAAACTAAAGCTTAGTACGAAAGTGCACATTTTCGGTGCAATTATGGAAAACTGTTCCGCGTCGGGAGTAATTCTATTTTGGGTTGAGCTAACTTCAAAATATTAAATAGTTGGTGAAATGCGAATTGGGGAGGAAACGCAGAAACTTCGAGGAAACCCATGGACATGTTGCTGCTTAGCAGAAATCAATCTGATTGGGAAAAGAACCAGAACTCCTAGCACTTGAATTCAATATTCTACCACTGGGTCATTGAATCTCCAACGAAAACATTTGTATGGCATTGAAGATTCCTATGCCAAACAGCTCTGGGCGGTAAAATACATGTCTCATTCTCTCTCCCTTAATTCTCGTCTTATTATTAGGGGCACAAGTTTTTCGCAATGCACGATAAAACGAAATGCGTCAGAATTAAGAAATTTTCAGTTTTTTTTTTTTTTTTTTTTTTTACGTTTTATGATATTCTGTGTATATTTTCATTGGTTTCCGTCACGCGATAAAACGCGAAATTGGCAGTTTTGGCCGAAATTTCTAACAATACGCGAAATTTTAAAAGTGTGTTTTCATTGATTTGAAAATGTTAGTTTTCCACTGACGGAACAATAGAACGAGGCATGAACGGCGCATTTTGGGTGATTCGGACACGGCTATAGAGAACATGTTGCGCGTTGACTATCACCATCGCAGCTGGATGGAGATGAGCCATTTTAATTAGCTAGCTAATGACATGGACTGGTGATAAGCGACAAACGTACAACAATGAGGAAAATGTGGAAACATTTAACATGGTTATGTGTAACTTGTGCCTATGTGTTTTCAGATGGCAGAAAAACTTTCCTACTCATAGTAAGTTTAGTTACTGATTTTCCTTCAGTTTGATTTTAAAAAATATATTGTTTTCTATAAGTGAAATTTTCAATGTCAAGTGAAATATTCAATATATTTGTTTATAGGTAATTAATAGTTTATTTCTGTGCTGACCTATGAATAAAAGGAACAGTTGTAAAAAACGTCAGGGAATATCTTTTCCAAAAGAGCTACAAAATGCGAAACTTTATTTGGAAAATGCGACAAAACGCGAAATATGAAAAACGAAACGCGAAATTTTTAAATTCTTAGTGCGAAAAACTCGTGTCCCTACTTATTATCACTCTACAATTGAACAATGGTTGTGCAAACATCAAGTTTCTACCCCTAAAGGTTAATACTATTAAACACAACTAAATTATTCCATTTCCTTAATTCTTGCAGAATAATCTCTTTTTAATTGTCATCAAACTTAAGATGATTTGATTTGATTCGCTAGAATTAAATGTTCCTTTCTAGCGGAGAGGTTACTATTGATTCTATTTATTGTTATTAATGTATATATTTCCTATTTACTGTTCTTATTATATATTTATTCTCAACGTATTTATTATTTAATCTCTTCTCTTTGATTTTTAAATATATATTTTGAAGCAGTTTTCCTTTCTTTAATTTTAATGCAGCATATTCGTTCTTAAACACACAGTCGTGTCGGAGACAAATAACCTCGGTGCTGGTGTCTCCCATTTTCCCTTAATCAATCGCCAATCTAGCGACTAGGTTTTTCTTTGCTTTTAACTGACTCCAGAAACACTTCTCTTATTTTCTGATTACCTCCACTTGGAACTGAACTCGGTATCAGTATACATCGATCCCTACGTACTGGAGAAAATTCAATTTACGGTATATTTTATGTAGAGTTTAGCATATTTTTGGATCAAAAGATCCAATATATTTCAGGCAAAAATTTTCTTCTATACCTTATATCTCGAGAAGTGCATATAGTGTTGTCAAACCAAAACTAACAGTTTACTCAGTATGATGTGCTTATTCCGTAAAAAAGTACGAAAAATCGATTTAGGGCCGTTCAAAAATTTTGTGGTCCCTGATCCACAAAATTCAATATATTTCATTCAATCAAACATTTTCTTGTACGCCCCATATTTTGAGAACTACGTATAGTGTAGTCAAACCAAAACTAATAATTTACTCAGTATGATGTGCTTATTCCGTAAAAAAAAAAAAAAAAAAAAAAACGAAAACTCGATTTAGAGGCCGTTCAAAAATGTTGTGGCCCCTGGTTAAAAAAAAATCAATATATTTCATTCAATTAAACATTTTTCTTGTACTCTCCATATTTTGAGAACTACATATAGTGTAGTCAAGCCAAAACTAACAATTTACTCAGTATGATGTGCTTATTCCGTAAAAATACGAAAACTCGATTTAGAGGCCGTTCAAAACTTTTGTGGCCCCTGATTCAAAAAAATCAATATATTTCATTCAATCAAACATTTTTCTTGTACGCTCCATATTTTGAAAACCACATATAGTGTAGTCAAGCCAAAACTAACAATTTACTCAGTATGTTGTGCTTATTACGTAAAAAATATGAACATTTAATTTAGGGTCCGTTCAAAAATTTTGTGGTCCCTGATCCAAAAAGTTCAATATATTTCATTCAATCAAACACTTTTCTTGTACGCCCCATATATTTAGAACTGCAAATAGTGTATGTAAACCAAAAGTAACCATTTACTCAATATGGTGTGTTTATTTAGTAAAAGTATGAAAACTCGATTTAGGGGCCGTTCAAAAATTTTGTAGCCCCTGATCCAAAAAATCCAATAAATTTCATTCAATCAAAAATTTTCTTGTACGCCTCATATCTCGAGAACTACATGTAGTGTAGTCAAACTCAAACTCTCGCTTAACTCAGTATGATGTGCTTATCCCGTAAAAAAGTATAAAAACTCGGTTTAGAGATCGTTCAAACATTTTGTGGTTCCTGATCCAAAAACTAATTATTGGCCAAGTTCGCAATCTTTTGATGCATTTTTTGGATTATTCCCAGAATTCTTGGCCAAGATCGCAATCTTTTGATCCATTTTTTGCATCATTCCTAAAATTCTTGTTTGTATACTATATTAACAATAGTTTTAGAGTTTTCTTAACATTAAATACTAACAATATGAACTCAGACAGGAATTGAACTCCAGTATCCGGCGTTAAAGCGGAATCAAAAATAGTGTTGTAGTAGTCGTACACTAACTTATATAGTCCTACACTAACTTTGAAATAAAAGGTAAATATTTAAATGTGTGTTCAGATAATAAAGAAAAAAGATCATTGGCTTATGCAAGTTAACTGAACTAATATCAACCCAGATAAAAAAAAAAGCGTATTTTGATTGAAAGCAATCACAATGTTCGAAGTGAGATGTTATGCTGTTGTATGCCATACCACCTCTGATTTTTCAATAATAAAGGCATACCACCTCTGGTTTTTCATTGATCAAGGCATACAATCACTGGAGAGTAGATTCTAAATCTTTTAATATATTCATTTTTATACCCAGTAATTGACGAATCGCTTCGCATGTAGGCCTACAAAGATTTTAATTATGTAGAAAATAATTTTTAAGTTGACAACACTGACATGTTTGTTATCTTTTTTCTACCTTTTGTTTTAAAATTAGATGTCTTCAAAGAAGTTAATCTAGTTTATATTTTGATATGCCATATGGAATTGTTTCTTTTCTATGTATATATGTGTGACTTCTTACCTTAAAGCATATAATTGTCGTGGTTTGAGCATGAGCGGATCTTCCAGGGTTTGGAATACCGATAACCTTCAGTCGAGGGAGGGGTCCGGGAGTTTTCTCGCACGAAACTGTTAATATAAGAACTCGATTTTTGAGCATTTTCGTGTATAACTCACTATAATACAATATAAGGGGATAATTTTTTATTTTATTTTTTTCAGAAAGGTGTTGGCGGGGGAATCAAATGTCTCAATGTGACCCCCCGTAACTACAGAGAAGCTCTCCAGTGGTTTTGAGTCATTATATAAACAGAAATGCAATCTTTAAGGCAACATACCCTCACTGTATTTCAACATTTAGATAGCCGGTATGTCGAGTCAAAATTGTAATGAAACATCCCACCTCTGACTGTTTTCCACTTCGAACACTGATTAATTATGTAGCGAAACTCCCTACACCTATGATTTATTCAGTGCTAAATGACAAAATGAAATTTATAATTTTAGGGAACGCACTTTTCACCATCTATAAGCGTGGTTCTAATATTAAATGGATAACCTTAGTATTAGTTTCAGCAAACAAGTACATATGAGAAATCCATAGCAATGATTCACCCATACTACAGTATATACTGAGTCGTCAATACTTTTGTTGTCTAATTCAAAGGATGTTTGTTTTGTAAGCAGGAAGAACACATTCCTTGCTCTGTATTGAAGGCCATGTTTCCGTCGCCGTCGCCGTCGCTTGTATATTAAAGGAATGTCAACATGCATTTCTTTACATTTCGAGGATGACTAAGAACTACATGTTCACATTCCTATTCGATTTCAACCGCTTTAGAAATGCATACTTTGAGTCTACTTGCAAATATACATCTATATCTATATCTATCTATCTTAGAACAAATTAAAGGGAACACTTGTGAACTTTCGTATTTCAAAATTACAAAGCGTAAGCAATAATAAATTACAAAAAAAAAAAAAAAAAAGAACATAAATAGAATATTTGTATATTTAGAGTCGATCGTCTATCTTGATATACCCTTGTAAATTTAAACTAATGGGCAAAAAACAGTGTAATTTTATTCTATACAAATATCGGCAGGAGGACATTGTTTGGCATTCTACGTGATACCAGCAAGGTTAACAATATTGACATTCGAACATAAGGCTTTATTGTCTATATTGGTACTATATCAGGCTAGTATATATTTCAAAATTTACATAAAAAAAGAAAAGAAGCAGTACCACACTTGTCGCAAACTTAGCATGTTACAGTATCATAAACATCGAAAAATGACAAAATTCTGGACGATTCTACAACGGTAATAAAGTAAGTGAAACGGACGACGTAATGTACATTTCAAGTATCTGAATATCGAATACTATGACCATCACATGGCAGGGGCGGATCCAGGGGAGGACGATGGGGGCGATCGCCACCCCTAGAAGAGGAAACTTTCTCACTTTATATATAAATAAAACTCATTCCAGAGTTTGGAGCTCTTAAAAATAGCTCTAAGTACCAGTATTACAACTTACCCACCCCCCAGAAGTCCGTCCTAGATCCTCTCAGCATATGGAGTATTTCGAACAAGTAGGAACAATGTTACAAGAAATTGAAAATGTTACCTATTTCAGAGGACTTTAGTTCGAAAAATTGTTTAGGTAAGTATGGCATTGAATTAAGTACTGGTTTTCAGTACTTATAAATATCATAATAACGTTTAAAGCAATTTGATTTCTCAAATCACTCGGGAGATATGAACAATGATAACAGATGATACATTGCTTAATATTGCTCATTAGTAAGAACTTTCTAAAACAATGATGATTTCCTTTGCTTTTATAACATAACAACAATACATTTGGTATGTGTGATGACAATAATATCCCGTAATTACATAGTGTTAAACAGTGTTGCAAACCTTAACGCTTTTTTTAACCATATTTCCAGAAAGATATGACGTCTCAAATTACAGTAAACGGCATCGTGATCTTCATGTCTATTGGAAATAATGTGTGCAACTGGATGAGTTCTTTATACAAACAGTTCATCGAAATGAAAACCTCTGAAAAAAGTCAAATTCTCTATACTTTTTGACTTCGTATTTGTTCAAAATTTATCTTACCACAAACACAGTACTAGATTCTAAAATACTTTAGATGTTTGTTTCATTTGTGCTATAACGGCTATAGAAGCCACTAAAATTCGAATATTTCTGAGAATGTAGCGTCCTTAGTTTGCAATACTGCAAGAAAAGTGTAATATTTTACGTTTTCGTTTTACATGTAGAATTGAAGTACGTAATAACTTCACATAGTGTTATATATATATATATATATATATATATATATATATATATATATATATATATATATATATATATATATATATATATAACTTTATTTTGGCTTGGTAACACTGTTAACCTTGTAATATCACTAAGTGTACCGAACAAAGTTCCCTACCGATATTTGCATGACACAAAATATGAATCTTTTTGTATATTAGTTTAAAAGTTACAAGGGCGTACCAATCAATGATCTATCCTGTATACATGGAAAGTGTTTCAAGCAGTTTTTGATGTACGGCCCTCTAGATCTCAGCCTGCCACTTGCGGGGTAATACTCACACTTGCAGGCACGCAGCCAAGGGGGGTCCGGACCCCTCCTTCGAGACTAGAAATGAAAAAAAAATAAGGAAGGATGAAACAAAAGTAAACGACAAAAAGAAGAATTAGCGTTAAAAACAAAAAGCTACAGCAAGCTTTTGGTTACTCTTTCTTATGAGAAGATTGGTATTACTTGCAATACTGATGGCGAATGAGTGGGATATCCTGGAAAAGTCAGGGAATTTGAAGTTTCTAGAAAAGTTACGGAGTTCTCAGAATTTATGCTACTTGTTAGGGAAATTTCAAGGTTTCGAAATCACAGTGCTGTTCTGTAATAGTGTGGACATTTTTTATCATAATTTTTCGTCACCGCTTCTCTGCAGTATCAAACATTTTATTTCAGAAACAGTTTTGTATTGCTCTATTTAACCTGTCACTCGGAACATACAGTAGTTGACGGAATAATGAAAACAAAAAGGTTATGTGGAAAGAAAGTTCTGTTAAATATTTTACAAGACATTATTGAATATGTACATTTTGTAATAGTGAATATGTACTTTTTATAATAGTTGAGTTCATAATGAAATTTGAATGAACAGAGGAAGGAAAGTAGATATTGTAAAAATCTTTCTCAATACTTTTTCTATATTCTTTTACACGAGATTTCTTCACACTTTGTTATTAAAATACTCACTAACATATCCTCGTTTATTGACTTAACAAATTAATATATGTTGCCAGTAAAATAGTTTAGATAAATCGAGCTCCTGGGTCGTCAGTATTTCATGTTAACCCTCGCATCCATTATGGAATCCTGACTAAACGAAAAATAATTTAAAAAAAAAAATGTTGCCAGTAAAATAGTTTAGAATGATCGAGCTGCCGGTGTGATGACCAGAGTATTTCATGTCACGATTCCCCCCCTAACGAAATCCCGGCTACTTGCCAGACTGTTGGGTACAATGGGGTGAAAACTTAAGGATGAAAATAACTTTTACAAGCTTTATTACGCTCAAGTGAAACAAATTGGTGAAACTTGAACCATCATAAGAAGTAGTAGTAGAGTATGATACACAAAACTACAGACAGAAGCATTTGCCTACAATATTAAAAATGACACTTTCATACAGAGACAACAAATTATACTGAAAGAACTGCGACTCATGATGACTCCGTGACAATACAGAAGGAGTGAAATGGTACTTAGAAGGGTACGTGAGCTCACGAACAACTATGCATGTTTTCCAACGTGCTACCATGGTACTCACAAGAGTTAAATAAGTTTAAGTGGTATTGAGTTCTATTACTCTACCAGAACTCTTGACAACTGCCGCATGATTCTTTGTGCATCAAGAAATTCTGCAATATGTCTCCCCATAGCATCTCTCACATGCTTTATGTAGTACAAGTCTGGGGAACGGGCAGGCCAGTAAACTTGCCGAATATCCTTTCGTTCCGAGAGCTCCGCCACTTGCGCTGTACAATTCGGTCGCACATTATCATCCATAAAGACAAAATTTATGAATGTCGACTGCACTTCTGAGAAGATGCTCTTGGGGGAGAAATGCAGTGTCACAATAATGTTAAACGGTGGCCGAATCACGTTGAAAAATTGGATGGTATGTATGCTTAAGCAGCAACATGTTTCTCACATAAGAACAACTAAGCCATCAAAACGATCAATAATGTTCTGGTGTTTATTACATGTTTCCATCTCGTGTCCGTTGAGTGTATGTTCTAAATCACTTTTGCAGAGCTTGAATATAGTAAGCTTCTTATTTAACAGGGTCATATTTGTAAAGAACCTAAATCAATAAGAATTGAAGCAACTGGCAGTTATTATTGCAATGACCTTAAGCATCATTGTTTTAATTTCCTCGAAAATTACTAATGAGAGTTTACCACAACTATGTTACCTTGTTCAGCACTATATGATCTAACACTAATAATTGTCTTATCTTTGGATAATGCTTTAGTTAAACAAGCATTAAAATTTAATAGTTAATTATACTTTTAGACTATATCTTATTAATAGTACTTTGTATTGCCACCAAGATAATGGCATAATAAAGTTTATAATAAGAATATGTTTCTCTGTTAGTTTCATCTCACTATTTTCTGCTACTATCCCAATTCTCAGTTTTATATAGAAACTAGCCTTTGGCTAGCTGGGGGCTCCGCTCTGAAGCCCCTGCGTTTGTTCGGCCTACGGCCTCACACCTTTTAACACGTTGGCTACCACCGTTTCATATATGGGACCCAGCGGATTTACGAGGAATCGATTCATAGAGATAAACCGCCACTATAGGCCGGTCATAAGAAAATTACCTTACCCACAGACCGTCTGCTAGCACGAGCCCGAGCGTCTCACATATGGGACGCTGGTCCTTGGTGAACACCAATGCGTCCCAAATATGAGACGTTCGTACATTTTGGAAGTATAATTTTTTGTGTCGGTAGCGAACGTATTAAACCCACAATTCTACCGAATTGCAAGTCTCTTTTCCTATTTCAACTATCCAAAAGATAAGCTTTTGTATCCCAAGAAAACGTCTATTTAAATGACATGGGGATTTCTTCATCTCCCTTTAGACCACTTAAACATTAAAAATATTAATATTTGGCAATTTTCCTGTAGGTTAGTCCTGCAAGGCTACAATCATGCTAAATATTATCATCCTAATTCTGCCGGAAGTGCCTAAACATTTTGGGATGTAGATGTCCCATTTAAATAACTTAGGAAACATTTTTCAGTTCCGCATAAAAACTCTAAAGTTGATAATTTTTACTTTTACTAATTTACTTAGGTAACAATAATGAAAACGTATAAGCACACCGAATTTCAAGTTCCTATTCCAATTTCAAGTACCTAAAATATAGAATATAGGTCCCAAAAAAGGATTATTTAAATAACATGGGGGATTTCTTTATCTCCCCTTTAGACCCCCTAAAAATTAAAACTATTCACTTTTTTCAGTTTTCCTGTGGGTTAGTTCCGAAAAGCTACAATCATATCAAATTTCAGCTTTCCGCGTCAACCGGAAGTACCCCTTTAATTTATCAATTTCAGGTAGTTTTAAGTTATATATAGTTAGGAATGATGAGTTTTCTTCGATTTTCTCGAGAACTACTCATGAGCAGTAACACTCAAGCACATGATTTCATTTTATTCAATAAGTTCTGCCAATTGTTATGTCTCATATTTGAAAAAAAAATACTCGCTAAACATTAATAATATTGTAAAATTTGGCTTGTGGAGGAATAGATAGAGGAAATTATAGTTCGGAATCTTTTTTCACTACCGGCTTTTATTACAAAATTCACTGTAAACAATATATTACAATTATTACTATAATGTAAATTCTCTCTACTGGGTAAAGAGAGGAGACACAAGGCCAGAGTAGCCTAGAGAAGGATCTTCACAGAGCTCCGAAACAAGTTAAGTGGAGTGGATTTAGCATCTCTAATGCTCCAAGCAAGCAGAGACGAGGTTAGGAGCCCAGATCTCCGAAGCAAGCTAGGTAACTGATGTTAAGAGTCTCAACAAAGCCCTGAGCAAGCTGAGAGGGAATCGAGGAAGCCTAGAATTCCGAGTAAAGTAGAGGCTTTGGGTTAGGTGTCTCCTAGAGCTCTGAAGCAAGCTAGAGGCCTTGGATTAGATATCTCCTAGAGCTCTGAAGCAAGATAAAGGAGGAAGGTGACCAGTCACAGACTGATGCTTGTCGCTAAAATCTTCTCGGTTATATAGGTGTTCCGGATGAGACGGTGGCGTTGGTGTTCTTTCGTCGTCACATGAACACAGGTGTCGCTGGAGTCCCTGTCGTTTGTAGCTATAGTAATTCGTAGTAACACAAACATGCCTGATGCTTTTCAATATAAGCACATGTCGGTTGTAACACTAATTCTAATTAAGGAGTATTTGATAATTTCACTGTTTCTTTCTAGAAATATACAGGATATGTCTGGGAAGTGACGGGATTGATTTGTTCCGAAATCGGAATGCGCGCGAAGACCAGTCGCAGTGGCGGAAAAGGTAGGGGGAATGGCAGGGAAGTGAGGTAGCCACCGGCAGTAAGTTCCTAGACGCTGGAGTGACCAGAGCTTTATTGTAGTAAGTGTGTGTGTGTCTGCCGTCGTCGAAAAATCGGGAAAGTGAAATGGAGCGACTTGCGGAACAGCGCTATGCGATCATGTTCTATATCAAGCTGAACGAAACCGTTACGGAAACATGTAGCCTACTATGATCTACGAGGCTTATCAGAATCATGTTGTGTCACTTACAAGCGTATTCGCGTGGCACAAAATGTTCAAAGATGGCTTTGAAGCGGTTGAAGATGATGAACACACTGGACGTCAGCAAGCCGAAATGAATGCAATGTGACGAAAATGCAGCAACAGCTGAAGGCAGACCGTCGGTTCAGTGTGAGTTTAATTGCCGACGCAGTAAATTTGACGAAAATGATTGTGCATGAGATAATCACAGAAACCTTGACTATGTAAAAGTGTGCGGGAAATTTCTGCCCAAAATATTGGCTGATGATCAGAGGGCACGGCGTGTGGCTTTTTGCTGCAGAAATGGTTACACGTTTGGAAGAGGATTCAGATTTTTTAGACAGTGTTATCACTGGTGACGAAACTTGGATCTTCGAGTATGATGATCAGGGAACAAAGCGACAAAGTATGTAGTGACACACGAAGCAGTCTCATAGCCGAAGAAAACTCACAGGAGCAAGTTGCACGTGAAATCTATGCTTATTGTATTTTTTTAACACGAAAGGAGTAGTACACAACGGGTTTGTACCTGCCGGACAGGCGGTCAACGCTAAATTTTCTGCAGCAGTGATCCGCCGTTATAAGGATCGCGTTCACCGAGTGTGACCGGAGGTAGCAGTCCAGTAGACATTCCACCATGACAATGCACCCAGTGACACATCGCTATGTTCGCCGAAGTGTTGGCCAGAAAGAAAGTGGTAAAATGTTACCACAGCCACCTTACAGTTCCAATCTGGTCCCGTGGGACCTCTTTCTGTTTCCCCACATCAAGAGAGCCCTGAAAGGGCGGCGTTTCAACATGATTGACGTAGTGCAAGCTGCTTTGGCGATGTGCCTCAACGGTGCCGGTTGCCGAATTCCAGGGGGCCTATGAAAGTTGGGAAAAGCGCTGGCATTGTTATATTGATGTCCAAGGGGATTGGTTTATAGACTTCTATTTCATTGTACAAAAATGCCAATAAATGTGTTTCACATGACACCAGTCGAGACACATTCCGAACATACCCTGTATGAATTGAAATGTCTTTCGAAAGTGACCTCATCAAATCGCGCATTCTCTCTGGAACATGAACGGTTTTAAATTAGATATAAAGGTAGGACAATTTAGTTTAGATCATGAGTATTTATTTAGTATAATAATCTGGATTTCTTTTTATAGGATGGCATCAATACAACAATTCACCAAAGAATTGCTTCTGGCTGCCAAATTGGAATTGGATATAACAGAATTGTATGTCAAGTTGATACTGGAACTGATGGATGGTGAAGATCCTAACGTCACTTATATTGGTACACTCGTGTTGCACAAAACAAATATCGTTCGCAATCAAATTATCGAAATCCTACAGTCATTTGAGAATCAAAACTAAAAAGTAAGTAAAAGTCACTATGTAATACGCCAGAATATATTGTATTAAACAATTATATCATATAACTTATGAATGTGATCTTGTGGACAAACAAAAAGGAAGTAGTAAAATGCAAACGCGCATCAGAAACCGTTTACTTCTATATACAGGGGCTTTCGAGGTAAATCCGGAAAATGAAACGCACGTATGAAAACCCTTATAACTGAGAAAATAATGATTTATTTTGTGCACAACGTGGCACAAAACTGTAAGACACTTGTTCAGAAAGAAATCTACTCGATGTAACCGCCGTCAGCTTGTACAACTCGCTCAAGTCTGCCTCGGAATCGGCTACACACACGTTTTACCTCCTCCTTGTCCATGTTGGTCATCACCTCCGTGATACGGCCTCGCAGTGTGTCCTTCGTGTTGTGGGACTGTGGTTGACCTTTTCTTCGACGGCCCCCCAATTTAATAATCAAGGGGGTTGCAGTCTCGGCTAGACGGTGGCTAAAGATCGGGTGACCAGTGGTAGGGCACATTGGTGTGGAGCCACGCCTGAGTTTTCCTTGCTTTGTGCGCTGGTGCTGAGTCCTGCTGAAACACGTAATCCCTTCCAGCAGCGGGGGCGCGGTGGCTCAGTGGTAGAGCGTTCACCTCTGGTGCTTGGGGTCCCGGGTTCGATCCCAGGCCCCGCCAAGTGAACTTTGTGGTGGACAAACACCGTGCTCGTGGGTTTTCTCGGGGTTCTCCCGTTTCCTCCCACATTCTTCATTCCACCATTTCACTCATCTCTCATCATCACCGTCTCCTTTAGCCTAACCGGCATGGCATAACCGTGGGACGTAAAACTCAAAGATTTCATTTCATTTTTTTCCTTCCAGCAGCCACTTTGTCCATCCACGGCTTCACAACAGTCGTCAGAACATCAATGTAAACGTCTGTGTTGATTTTGAGGCCTTTCAACGTGTCAACGATCTTCTCTTTCAACGTGTCAACAAACTCTGCTGTTCTTTTTCGGTCCGACCGCTTGCTGTGGCTTGCGCGGTCTGAGGAAACCTCATCCGGGACGTCGGCTTCTCGAAGTTTTTGGCAATTGCATACACTTGCGCTTTTTTGTATCCGAACCACTTGATTATCTCCTTGGGTGATTTTCCGGCGGGAAGTTACTCAAGTACCGCAGCTCTTCTGTCCTGCTCCCGGCTCATGTTCGAACACCTTGCCACGTGCTTATATCTCACTGACTCCTATGGGCAGGCACTACACTAGGGAACTCGAATCCTCAAGGTCACACGTTTTACCCGTTCAAGGGCGGCCTTGAAACATATTCCGGATTTACCTCGACAGCTCCGTAGTCCTTTGGAAAATTATGGTGTTACACCCAAGAACATATATTGTTGACATTTCTGCACTTGTCTCTGTGGCTCATATATAGAATCGATTGTCATCTTTCATTGCCTTACTTCCAAGTGAGTTACCAATTAAATATTGTCATGTAAGAATTCCTTTTAAAACTGAAGAGACGCTAATAAAGTTAAGAGTTTTTAAGTGGTTTGAGGAATTTGGACAACACCCAATCATAATTGCGGCAATAATGTCGGTCGGCATTATATTTTAGCGATTCTATCATTATTCAGACTATATTAAACGCAGACCTGCAGATTAACGTTGCATCCGAGAAACACGAACTCCTGTCAGGAATCAATCCTGAGTTCCCCGTTCGAATAGACAAGGACGCAAACCAAATATCTAACAAGGAGACTTACTGAAGGGTTATTCACCGATTTGAATGAAACTTTGCATACTTGTAGAACATCGAAAATTAATCGACACATATTTTTTTTTATGTCGGCAATGATGCGGGTTTAAGGGTAGAAACCACCCTTTGAACGTTAGGAGTGGTATCGAAGCATAGACAGAAAACAATCTTTTAATGTAGAAGAAAACATACTACTATTTTTTTTAAAGGATAGCTGATTCAGAATCTGATTTGTAAATTACACAATTCAAAATGGCTGGTCCAATACGGCGATTACAATTACAAAATGTTTTCTAGTTTGAGATGTTGTACATTTAACCAAGAACAATCATAATTAACAGTGATTATTGCGAGAAGGTTGCAGACCGATTTTAAACCTTTTTCTGTAGTTATTTTAATAAGATGTTTGATTAAAGTACGTCTCTGCACCTCCACTATTCGGGATGCGTATTTGAAGTGAGTCCCTTTGCATACCACGATTCGGGGGGCTTATTGAAAGTGACTCCCCTCTCCTTTTACTAGTCAGGGTGCTTATTTAAAGTGAGTCCCCTCTCTTCTCACAATTCGGGATGCTTATTTAAAGTTAGTCGCCTCTCTTCTCACAATTCGGGGTGCTTATTGCAGCATCTAATGCACAGTCGATTTTGTTATTAGATTCGTGAAGTGGTCACGATTCATCAACTTTTGAACCTATTTTAAGAACAAAAAAGTGCCTCAAAATAGAAACCTTTCCTGCAGGAATGACTAGTAGGATTCAGCCTCTTGATGTTTTTTTCTTTAGGCGATAGAAAAAACTTCTTGAGACACTTTTCGGACATTGTCCTTTCCTACAACTATAACATTAATTTACATCTCCGTAATAATATAACTAAGATCCGATCACTGATTGATAATCACTATTCTTCTCTCAGATTTACAAATCTTATTAGGTATGCGCGGTACAAAAGCGGTTATTTGGAAGAAAAACCACCTGCACTTGAAAATCACATAACATTTTGTTTCAAAGATTGTTCAGCATTTTGCGATTTGGTCACATTTATTGCCGTAATAAGGTGTGTATGATGTAAACAATGTTTATGCATCACACACTTGTTTTTGTTTTTAGGGAATATCATTACTACAAAGCGTTTTCTCAATAAATTCATAATTATAACAATTGAGAATGTATGAAGTTCTCACATAGTGAGAGGTTTGGGGACTCACTATACATAAGCACCCCGAATAGTGAGAGGTGCAGAGACTCACTTTAATCAAATATCATGTTAAAATAAGTACAGAAAGGGGTTTCAAATCGGTTTGCAACCTTCTTGCAGTAACCCCTACTAACTATGATTGTTCTTGGCTAAGTGCACAGTATTTCAAACTAGAAGCATTTTTGTAACTGTAATCGCCATATTGGATCCGCCATTTTGTGTTTTGTAAATTTTTGTCAGATTCTGAATCAACTCTCTAGCATTATGTTTCCGTCTAGATTAAATGGTTGCTTTCTGTCTATGCTTCGATACCACTCCTAACGTTCAAAGGATGGTTTCTACCCTTAAACCCGCACCATTGCCGAAATAATATATATATATATATGTCGATTATTTTTCGATGTTCTACAAGTGTGCAAACTTTCATGCAAATCAGTGAGTGACACTTCCGTAAGACTCCTTGTAAGAGAGATCCTGTGGTAGATATATTGTTGCCAAACATTCCACCGTTTTTAGCTACTCGGCATGAACCATATTTGACATCAAATACAGTTCTTAGTGTACAGAAAAGCTGGGTGTTAGTCATCGGGCTACAACTAAATATTGTATGTTTATATCATTATGTATTCGATTCATAAATATGGTTTCCTCTTTTAACGTCTAACCGTTATTCAAAAAGACATTTCTAAAAATCGAAGATCAGCTAAAACATACCTGTTTGTTCAACAATATTTGTATCTGTATCTAGAGGTGTAAATTATAGAAGAAACCATAATATTTTCTCTAAAGCTCATTTCGGAAAGTAAAGCTTCTAAACTTCTTACTTCCATTTGGTCTGTTTCAATTTTTGATTACTGAATATTCAGGATTATCATAATTTTATTATGTTTTCATCCTAGGTAGAGGGAAAATAAAATAAAAGTTATAACTTTTCCTTCGTCCATTTTGACTAATATATTATCCCTTAGCCTTCCAGGTGTCATTTTCTTATGTGTGTGTGCTGTAATACCGGTTTCATTTACTGTTAAAAGACTGTGTAGACCAGTGGTTCTCAAACTTGTTACCGCGACCCACATTAAATATTAAAAAGTACTTTGCGGCCCACCTACCTTTATGGTGGTGTTTCAAACCAATTAAATTTTGTAAATCATATTTCTAATTATTACATATAAAGGTAACACAGAGCTAACACTATTTTCAACGCAATGCCCTACCCCGTGACAGATTTTGACTCAGCCATTCTCTTTCCATCTTAACCCAGCATCTCTGCTGACTGTACAGCAGGGCAGGATTCTGAGTAACCACTTACTCTTCACCCCATTATCAAACACTTTCAATTTTTATTTCCTAAATGGCGCTTACTTTACAAGATATGTTTCTGCATCAAAATAATATTTTCACAATTAAAAGGAAAAACTTCTCGCGACCCACCAATGGGTTACGACCCACACTTTGAGAAACACTGGTCTAGACCGTTATATACGGCATAGTTATACACTGGTGAAGAAAACGTCATTTCCGCTTCCTGTTAAGCTAGCTGGTTACAAACAAACAAGCTTTGAGCCTATTATATAAAGAAGTTTACATACGAGTACTCGCCTCTGAAAATGATTTTTTTCTGCTTTCGGATATAACCATAACAGTTTAACAGATACATGCAGTTTTTTTTCGTGTATGAAGAATGAAATTACAAATATTGTACTATATATTAAAGAGAAACAATAACAAAACCACACTGTAAAACAAGCGATATAATGATTAATTATTTATTGGGCGAACAGATATAGATATCTCAATCTTTTTGAAGGACACTTTCTCTCCTTGCATATTCTGCTAGAAATAAATTAAAATACACATGCTTTTACCAAAGCTCCCTTGCTCTATCTTTTCTTCTTCGTTCGTTTGTGACATTTTAAGGCTACGCGGTTTAATATACATTAATACTCAGAGCACTGTAATATCGTTTCTTAGTAAACTGATAACTGAATCACAAGGCTAAAGATTTACTATTATCTTCGAACAGTGCCTGCCCCAGCATCGAGTGTGATACTCGTCTGCCATCGCACTTTCTGAGCCTCACCAACGCAAGTTCGGTAACAATTTTACCCTTGTGCTAATATATATGTGTAAAAATTTGAAACTCCTGATACAAT
Source organism: Thermobia domestica (assembly GCF_964235325.1). NCBI lineage: Eukaryota > Metazoa > Arthropoda > Insecta > Zygentoma > Lepismatidae > Thermobia > Thermobia domestica. Next base: position 52,148,943 of record NC_137467.1, read on the forward strand.
TGAGATTTGCAGGCAATGGAAGATTTTAAAACTAGTAAATCGGTGTTAGTATATGTAAGACAACCGCATTTAAGTAAGTACAAGCTAACCTAAACGTGCCTTATCTCATATGAATATTGGTAAGAGTATAATACAGGTAATATAGTAAAGTTTAAACCGGACTTGTTAATTTCTCTTATTTCGTTTGACATAAACTATAATTAATCCATCCTATCGATCTACGCTAAGTGTGCACGAAGAATAAGGTATCGTTTTTCGAAAATTTACGTCTCATCTAAAAAAATAGTTCTGTGCAAGAAAATTATTTATGTAGAGGGGGAACATAGAAACAGCGCCAAAAAAAAAAAGTCATGGATACTAAGAAATTGAAATGCAAATCTACTTGTAGTGATTACTAGCTTAGGCTGGTGTATACTTTTTGTACCTGTCTTTCTTTCCACGCATACCCAATTTTACTGATGCGCCTGCTCCCTACAGATGCATCCTTACATGCGTTCGAGCCCTGAATCATCACAAATGAAGTGTTACGTGAATTAACCTCACAGCGTAAGTTGGTATGTGTTTTCCTTATGAGTTTTAACACATGTGTATGCTGGCAAGTTACAAATCTGTAAGCCGTTCGTTTCAGACGCAAAGAAAAGAATTTAGATAACATTAGGAGGGATAGTTAGAGAATAATACATTTTAAATAATTATTTCTGGTGGCGCCTTTCAACTTTACCTGTGCCAAGCAGGGAATGGAAACCCGATAACAAAAGAATGAAGAATAAATTAGGAAATTATTTCCACTAAGAAATACTAAGTTTCTGAGATCAAGTATTCGTAATTGTATGTTTTAAAGTGCATTGGTTATTCTAGCGCTGTACTCCTTTGCTCCGAATATCTTTCATTAATTTAAAAAAAAAGCAAGTTTCTTTTATATTAAACATTTTCACCGAAGTTAAACAAACGATATGACAAAAGTATATAGCGCAACAATTTTCAATAATTTTAATTAAACTGAATCTAAAATTATTATTATGGACCCTCATGTACATGCTTGGGGTTGTCACTCACTTGTTGTCCAGCAAATTATTGGCGATTGCAATAATTAAAATGTAGAGTAATTTTATTTCATATTCATATTATGATAAATATAGGCTTCCTATAAGCATAGAGTAAATCTATTCACTGCTATTCGTGAAAAAAATCAGCCTTTTTTGGTAATTTTACGTTCGTCTTTCATAAGACTCGCAGGTGCTACATACGACGCCATTGAAACTGCCTTAGCAATCATCCTATAATAGCAACAGTTTGTTTGTAACCAATATGACTGCGCCCAGTAAAATTCACAGCAGACTACTTTGGTAGCGTATTGTGCACGCGTGAGGAGAGCATTCACACCGGCGATAGAAAAAATATTTGCACTATGGAACACGGACTGAAAAAGGGAAATTCTGACGATTATAACGAAATACTTTAGTTTGTATAATATTTACCTGTACCGTGGGCAAAAAGTGCTCATAAATATGTAATATACTTAGTAGAATGTTCATTTTAAATTAACAGAAAAGAAGAATGTTTTTAATATATGTAAGAGATTATTATGGGATAGTTGTGGCTATGTACATGTCATGTGTTGACCTAGTCAAGTGAATTTATGTATTTCACGGTTTTAAAAAGGAATATTTAAGGCATATCAAGCAATAAAGGTGAGACTAATGATCTTTGAATATCTGAGTTGATTCTTGCATAAAGAAAAGTAATTATCGCTTCGTAACTTATATATTACAAGACGGACCAGGTTGACGACGCTTTTCTATAGAGTCATTATAAAAATTTGGTTTACCAAACCCGGGACTTTTGAAAATTCAGTTCCCGAAGAAGGAAAGTAGGGCTGAATTTACTTTGATATTACCATTTATGAATACAAACTTAACCGTATTACGAAGCGGTAAGGTCATCAAAAGAATAATGGATAGTGAAATTGTGCAACAGGAATCAAATACCAGTAATCCAGGTGAAATTAGTGCAACACCAAGTTGTCATCTGAGGATCGACTTTTGTTAGCTGTGCAGCGACAAATTATGCAAATGACGACTGAGATAAAACAAACCATGGAACAGAAGCTCAATGAATCTAACACAAACATGGAACAGAAGTTCTATGAAGCTAACCAGACCATGGAACAGAAGATAGAATTGAAATTCAACGAAGCTAGCAAGCAGTATGAAGAATTAAGTAAACGAATAGAACGGATAGAACTGAAATCAGACGATACGAAACAAACAATCGTCCAGGTGATGAACGACATATCCTCGCAGTTTGAAGAGAAGTTAAAAAGGTTAGCCGATGAGTGTCAAGAAAAGCACGATCATCAAAATCATGAAATCTGTGCTGTAAAAAAGGATTTAACGTTAATAGAATCTTCCGTTAAACATCAAAAGATCCAGTTGGCTACTATGCAGGAAGAAATTAAAACGTTACAGGCTAGAGATAACATTTATCGCAATAATCTGGGCAGTGATCGCTTCGAGTTTCCCCAATCACCGGATATAAATACGCCTTCGCCGGAATCTGAGGAGGATATTATATTAGAGGAAAATTGTCCGAAGATCACTGATGAACGAAATATAAATGGTATCATGACACAGCACGCTACGGACCGGAACAATCACACCACAAGAACAAGGAGTGAGAAAAGAAAGGTAAAGTTAAGTGTCAAGATGAGCGAAATCAAAGCCATGAGTAAATTTAGTGGTAAGTGCAATGAAAATGCTAGTTCTTTCTTAGAGAAATTCCAAGACGAATGCAATATAATGTCTATCGACCGATCACAATACATGAAATTAATACCCCATGTATTACTCCCACCTTGTTCCTTATGGTTTAAGGCAATACGTGATCACATTAGTACATATGAGGAATTTAAAGCGGCATTGATCGCGAATTACGAAAATGACTTTTTGCTGGCAAACAGAGATGCCACTCTTAGAAATCAACATTTCAATCCTCGATTGCACAAATCTATTGTAGAGTTTGTTGTAAATGTCTATAATGAATTAAAGGTTGTTAATCCCTTGCAATCGGAATCAAGAATAATTGCATCGATTCGCAATTTGCTTCCATTTAAATTACAGCAGATCTTATTTTCCACTCAGTGTATGAGTTTCAGTCATTTATTAATGCTTGTACAATGCTACGAAACTCAATATCATGCTATGAATCTAACACAACCAGGAATGGGTAAAAATAAGAATAATTCAGATCATTTGGTCCCTGTTCGGAATTTGAATATCCGAAGTGTGAATAATAATGAACCGAACCTAAGACGAGTATACTCTAGCAATCAAAATGAACAAAATAGACAAGGTTATGTAGGGAATCCGCCTAACCTAATTAATCGTAATAATTCCTATGTTAGACCATATAGTCAAAATAGGTTTAAAAATAGACGAAATGTATGGAGAAATTCCACAAACGCAGCGAACTACGTGGATAGAAGTAATGGAAGGATAAGAGATGGCACTTCACATCAAGATCCAGGTATTGAAGTAATTTCTGTACAAAACAATAATGCAGGACATAATCATGATTGTGCTGTACAGTGTACCCTATTGGAACCCTACTCGAGTATGAATTTAAACTAATTGCGGCTGATATGGTAGGGGTTAAACCCATGTCAGCTGTAGGTTCTCATGAGCATTTATCTAAAAATTTAAGCGATAATTTCTATGAACATTTATCTTCCAATTTACCGGTTCATGCTAATTATGAAAATGATCTTTCCTATGACGTTTCTGTGAATAACTATTCGGAAATAGCAATTAACAGGTGTCAATATCAATTTATACCTGTTGTAAATCGTTGTTGGTTTGAAGATGATACTGTCAATGATGGTTTTAATATCGAAGAAAATTTTGTATTTTTAAAATCATATAGTACTGCTAAAATACCTATTAAAGTCAATGGATTAAGTACCGAAGCTTTACTCGATACGGGAGCAAACGCCTCTCTATTATCGTATTCATGGTGGAAAGTAATCACTAGTAATTATTCGAATCCTAAGCTACAAAAGGCTGAGAACCTTATTATAGTTGATTTTACCGGTAAACATAAAAAGAGAGTAGCAGGAATTACCCGTGTGTCAATATCTATTCAAGATTTCGAAATATCAATCCCTATTCTGGTTATAAAAGATCTTAACGAGAACTTAATTATGGGCTTAGATTTACTATCCCAATTACGAGTCATGCCTGATTTTAAAAACCAAACTTTGACGATACCGGGTATACCTCAGAAAATTGTTCAGAAACTGCTTCCAAAATTAGATAATAGCGCTTGCCAATATAATGATCTGTCTCCTATAGTGAATAATGTTTCTATTAGTGAAAAAGGTGATAAATTAAATGATCAACGATTGGAAAAGACACAAAATTTGATGAATGTAAAGGATGATGTAGTATTTTCTGAACATGTTAAATCTCTCGAAAGCAGCCTTGATTTTGCTGATAATACCGTAATAGCAGACTTTAAGAACATTTTATATAAACATAGAAAGGTCTTTTCAGAACGTCCTGGATGCTGCAAGGATTTTGTTTATTCTTTTAAAGTTAAAACTGATAAACCTATAGTAACCAAGCCCTATATAATTCCATATAGATACAGAGAGAATGTACGTCAACAAATAGCAGATATGTTAAGAGATGGGATCATTAGGCCTTCGAGGAGCGTCCACCTTAATCCATTACATGTTGTTCCAAAGAAAAATGGTTCTCTACGTGTGGTATTAGATTTGAGGCGAACTAACGGTCACATTGATCTGGAACAAGTGAGGTATCCTCCAGTAGAAGAAATACTAGCTTCTTTACAAGGGAACACCGTATTCGGAAATTTAGACCTAGTAATGGCGTATAATCAGGTCGAGTTACACGAAGATTCAAAACCATTTACAGCATTTAGTTTTGAAGGTCACTTGTACGAATACAATCGTGTAGTCTTTGGGCTTATCAATGGTAGTGCAGCATTAGCATCCTGCTTGAACAAAGTTCTAGGTCAAGACTTGCGTAGCAACGTGATAACGTATGCTGATGATATCTTAATCATGGGGAAAAATCCACATGAATATTTGAAGTATTTAGATATAGTTTTAGACAGATTGGAAAGTTCAGGCCTTACTATCAATTTACAGAAATCCAAGTTTTTGCAGAATTCTATAGAATTTCTTGGGTACCAAATTGATGCCTCTGGTTTGCAATTCAGTCAATCTAAAGTTCAAGCCATAGAAGATCTGCCTGCTCCAGTAAATGTGAAACAGACACGACAAATATTAGGACTCTTCAATTGGTTTCGCAAAGCCATCCCGCGATTTGCTGAGATAGCCCAGCCTTTATTTATGATCATAAAGAAGGGTATACCATGGCAATGGGGTCCGATCCAGGAACACAGTTTTAATAAATTGAAGGAGTGCGTAAAACGAAATATCCATTTGAATCACCCCAGATACGACGTTCCTTTTTACGTACAATGTGATGGTTCCCAACTTGGAATCTCTGCAGTACTCTGGCAGCCTAACCCAACTATGCAGGAACCAGCTGTTATACATTGCGCTAGCCGTACTTTAAAGAAAGCTGAAAAGGGATACACTACAACAGAAATTGAACTTTTGGCTGTACGTTTTGCTATACAAAAATTCGCTCCCTATCTGAGCGGATGTCATTTCATAGTACTTACCGACCATAATTCATTGCGATATCTTAATAGCGTACAGGGGTATAATAACAGATTACTTCGCTGGTCGTTAGATCTGCAAGCTTATGATTTCGAAGTGCAACACATTAAAGGAGTAGATAATGGACCCGTAGATACTTTATCACGCCTGTTTCATGGAGAAGAGCAACATATTTTGTCTATTAATGAATTTAAGATCTTACAAGATGAAATAGCTACCATTTCAATAGAAGATTTAAGAGAACATCAAATGAAGTATCATGAATACCAACAAATCATGGAACATTTATCTTCATGTGGCGATGGATGTAGTTGTCCCAAGCACTGGAATTCCAGATTTAAATTAAATAACGGAATTTTACTCATTAAGGATTTTAAGTTCAAATCTAGGAACAAAATTTGTATTCCACCTACGTTAACAGCACGCATCTTAAAGGCCTACCATGACGATTTTGGACATTTTGGGTATGTAAAGGTATGTGCCTTGATTAATAAATCTTTTTATTGGAAAGGAATGCGAGCTCAGGTCAAAAATTATATCAATGACTGTATCGAGTGTATGCAAATTAAGCATAATTATCAGGCTATACAAAAACCAATGCTTTCAATAACACCGGAGAGACCACATTCATTCCTATCGATTGATTTATATGGACCGTTACCCAGAGCAGCTACTGGAGAAGTTTATTTGTTAACAACAATGGATATCTTTTCACGATATGTGGTAGCCTACCCCTTGCGCAAAGCAACCTCCGCTGCTATAGTGAATAAAATTCTAAATGTATATATTCCACATTGTGGCCCTATCGAGCATATATTATGCGATAACGGATCACAATTCAAAAGTGATGTGTTTCTCAAAGCCATGAATAAGGCCAACATTAAAATTCATTTTGTGACTCCGTACCACCCAAGTAGCTCCGTAGTAGAAAATGTACATCGCAATTTCGGTATGTTGTTTCGGCACTTTTGTAAGGATAAACATGCTGAATGGATTAAGCATGTCAACCAAATTACGTACCTTTTGAACCATTCTATATCAGAAACTTTAGGTGTGTCTCCGGCCAAGGTGCATAATGGCTCTGATGTAATTTTCCCCGTGGAACAACATTTTGATGTCAAATTAGAAGATTCGACAATTATAGACTCATCCAATTTAGTGAACATGGTTAAGATCCGAAGACACAACAAGTTTTTGAAACGTAATTCGCAAGTAGAGTCTTTACAAGAAGGAAAATATCGGATCAAGGTCAACGATTTAGTTTTCGTTAAACAACATCCGCAGAGTAATATGTTGTTAAAGAAAATCTATAAATTTTGTGACATTTTTTCAGGCCCTTATTTATGTTTTAAGGAGATAAATCCTAAAGTCTTCGAATTGTTAAACGCTAAAACGGGGATGTCAATTGGACTTCGCAACATAGATGAGTTAAAGGTTTGGAAGCCTACTCCGTATACAAAGGAAAAATGGATGCATCTAGTTAAAGAGTTAGTAGCACCCAACATTCTTGATCAAATAAATAAGAATGAAAAATAACAATAATAATGAAAAATGTGTTTATTTAATAACAAAAAGGCGTCTTTTGTTTCTGTAAAATAAATTTATTTACTTCCATTTGATTATTCAAACGTAGGTTATGTTTAATTTTTATTCTTTCTTATTAATGTGAAGAATCATAATTCAATTTATAATTAGTTAAAGGCAAAAATTATTTTATATCAGATTGATTTGTGTTTAATTATCAAAGATTATGTTAAGAATAAGATCCATTCTATAAAATCAATTATTCAATGACTACCTTGAGTGAAATTCTTCTTTATTTTGGACATCTTAGTGCTACTATGTATACATTACAATTGCAACATCTAACTTATTTGTTTTACAATGCGCCCGAAAAGAACAAATATTATTTGTCACATCATCGTTTGTAATAATGATCGAAACTAGTAATCTTGATAATTTGTGTTTCACCCTCGTTAATTATATTTCTAAGCGACGATGTTTTTAATGATAAAGAATAAATAATAATGTAATAAAAGAGAAATATTAATGAAATCAAAGATTTATTGTAAATGTATTTATGTGAATGATAATAACTAATATTTTATATATATATGAGGGTTAACCAAAAAGTAATGAAGATATATACGAGGTGTGATCAAAATATAAAGAACATATGTAATGTACGAACATTAATCTAATCAGACCAATGGTTCTTGAATATAAAAGCCAAGCCTACTCTTGACTTTTATATTCAGTCCCTTTGTCGGGCGACATTTTCTATAACGAAATACTTTAGTTTGTATAATATTTACCTGTACCGTGGGCAAAAAGTGCTCATAAATATGTAATATACTTAGTAGAATGTTCATTTTAAATTAACAGAAGAGAAGAATGTTTTTAATATATGTAAGAGATTATTATGGGATAGTTGTGGCTATGTACATGTCATGTGTTGACCTAGTCAAGTGAATTTATGTATTTCACGGTTTTAAAAAGGAATATTTAAGGCATATCAAGCAATAAAGGTGAGACTAATGATCTTTGAATATCTGAGTTGATTCTTGCATAAAGAAAAGTAATTATCGCTTCGTAACTTATATATTACAAGACGGACCAGGTTGACGACGCTTTTCTATAGAGTCGTTATACGATTTTCATGCCAGTTCAGGTTGACATTACTGACCGAAGATGAAAGACAAAGTTTTCCTTTTTCAGATCTCAAAGTTACTAATTGTTTAGCTTCAAAATAAACACATGTGTGTTGTAATTGAATGCTTCGTTAGGCTTGTCATTTACTGAGACAACACATTTTTTGTCTTTTCTGTCAGTAGGGTGCTGGGTCATTCCATGTCAAATCACCTAATTTTAAAACATGGCCGTGCTTCAATGTCACAGATTCTCTTCAAAATTTTTTCATATATTAATACCAATGAAATTATGCTAAATTATTTTTTTCCCGATTTTTTTGATGAGAAATGGGCCGGGGAGACATTTTTGAATAATGTTAATTTTTCTTCAATTTCACTTTTTGGCACTCAGCATTATGGAAGTAAATTACCATAACTTCCTTATTTTTGAAGTTATTGAGCTCATCCAGGTGTCAAATGAAAGCTTAATGTTTGCTCTTTCAGTAGATCCTAAGTCAGTAGATCTGAGACATTGAAGCACAGTGCTAATACAACACTATTAATAATTTCATAGTTGTAACTTACGAGCAGTGACACAATTTATAACAACACTTAAAACTGTATATTTCCTTTATATGCAAAATACCAAATAATAATAATAATAATAATAATAATAATAATAATAATAATAATAATAATAATAATAATAATAATAATAATAATAATAATAATATAATAACAATAACAAAAATACCAAAAGCACAATTTTTATTTTTTAACCATATCATGTATGTGCTAAGATGATTCTATTTAAAATGTTTCAAAATTTTCGTAGTTGTAACTTACGAGCAATGACACAATTTGTAACAACACTTAAAACTGTATATTTCTATGCATAAAAAATAATAATTACAAAAGTAAAAAAAAAACTTTACTTTTTAACCATACCATGTACGTGTTAAAATGAATGTACACAAAAGTTTCAAAAGTTTCATATTTGTAACTTTTGAGCAATGGCACAATTTGTAAAAACCCTAAAATTTGCTTTGTGTGTCCCTTAATGTTTGACAGTGTAACTTTTTGCAAGGTTACTTAAGATCTGCTGAAAGAGCAAAAATTAAGCTTTCATTTGACACCTGGATGAGCCCAATAACTTCAAAAGTAAGGAAGTTATGGTAATTTAGTTCTATGATGCTGAGTGCCAAAAAGTGAAATTGGAGCAAAATTCACATTTAAAATAAAATTCTCCCCGGCCCATTTCTCATCCAAAAAATCGAAAAAAAAAATTTAGAATAATTTCATTGGTATTTATGTGTAAAACATTTTTTAGAGAGAATCTGAGACATTGAAGCACATTGGTCTAGGTGATGTGACATGGAATGACCCTGCTGTCACTTAAGGAGAAACAGTAGAACCAGCTTTTTTTAAATCCACTAACAAATTTCATCATCTCCAGGATTAATACGATCATAAATAAGGGATACGTTTTCATGACATCCAAATGACAACGGGTTAAAAAATGTAATTCCTGAAGAGAGCGAACTTAAAGTGTCTGATTGAGATAACCCTACTTTGGTTTTAGCTAATAATTTCAATACAATGAAGAACACCAAACAAAAAGAAGAAGAAAAAATATTAAATATTTTTATGATTTGTCATACATTGCAGAAATTTGAGTTCTCAATAGTTACGACGTTAGAAACAATTCACCCAAAGTTCTGGCCTATACGAAAAAAAATCAAAATTCCTAATTGTTTATTTAGTAGTGTTGTGAAGGTGCTACTATTATCACTAATGCCTTGACTTACTTCAACGTTTTCAAGTTATTGACATTCTGAAAACTGGGGTGGGTTTCAAAAAACCCTCATAATAATTTCTGTACTAAATATGAAAATGATTTGTTAAGTCATTAATTTTTATGAAGAAAAATATGCATTTATAGGACAACCATTGAATAATAATTTCATTAACATGTAAAGATCATATATGTCTTTGTTATCAATAAGATTCAATTGATTACTGCCTCCCTGACCATAGTGGTTACCCTGAATATTTTTGCAAGTACTAGATTGGGTTTCCGGTATGACTAAACCTCAAACTATGTTTTAATATACAGGATTGCTTAGAAGTGTGAAAATAATCTAATAAGTGTCAAATGTTGCAAAATAAAATCTAAGTAACAATGCAGGATGAGAAAGAAATGGGGAAATTAAAAAAAAATGCATCTTAATGTAGTAAACAAAATGCAGTAACACTAAATTTTATTTAATAGTCTGAAATAAAAACAATAGCATGTGATATGACATTTCAAGGTTTATATCAAGGTATCAGGTTACCTGGACACATTTGCCATTTTCTGCCTTTCTCCGGCGTTTTTGGAGTATAAGTCAACACGCCCTCACCTGTTCACTGCCTGGTATATGTATTAAACGTGGCGCGTAAACAATGCATTTCCGGATCGAGTGACTATCACCACGATGATTAGGAATCCATAATTAGTCAGGGTACCATTTTTCATAAAACCTGGTGTCGCGGTTCGCATACGTCCCTTGTCAATCTGTAAGCCAAACTTCTTATATAGTTCCGTGTACTTATCCTTTCTCATTTGTAAGCCAGAAGCTAATTTGTCGATTATGTAACTGAACGTTTCGATGTGACATTTGTTGCTTCCACTTACAGAGATTTCTATTGATGGGCTCTCGGCTGAAATCTCCTTCCCTACTAATTTTCTTCTGTTTTTCGTACTTGTACTGTATTTGTCCACATTTCACTGTTGCCTTCCTTTCAAAATCTCCAAATTTATCTCATAATGAAGATATTTTCAAAGATAATACTTCAAGCAACTTAACCTTCTGCTAGTTCCGTTCCTTTCCATTACAGATATTTACTGGTTTTGTCAATCATTTTCAAAATATCGGCCCCTGAAGCAACATCAGAAAACACATTTCAGCTTATATAATCTTTACAAATTTATTTGCATCTCTTCTTGTCTCTGTACTTTCACGTGGGTCCACACCAATCTCTCGGAGAACTTTAACAACTTCATACCACTTTATGGCAACAGGACACACGTCACCATTATCGGAAAATCGGGTTCCTGACAGTGTTTTGAGAGTTTCAAAGGTAGCAGAGTTTTCTTTTACTTTCATTTGCAAACAATTCCAACGACCGGGCATTCCACTGAAGACATTGTTCAAAAGCTGGGGCATTGAAAAAAAGATCGGGAGTTTTTCAGCAACATTCCACAGGTGATTTTACCATCAAGTTTAAAGAATGTGCTGCACATGGTACTAAAGTGGTTAATTCGTTAAGACAGTTTATATGAGCTTGTACACTGTCGTATTTTCCTGCCATATTGCTTGCATTGTCATACGATTGTTTTCTGCAATCACCAAGGAAAATACTGTATTCATTGAGAGTTTCAATGACAACACTTGCGACTGATTGCCCTGTATGACTAAAAATGGGTATGAATTTTAAGAATCTCTCCACTGGATTTCCTTCTTCGTTCACATATTAAACTGAAACTAACAGTTGGTCAATATGACTACAGTTCGGCGTAGAGTCTACACTGATGCTATAGTATTTCGCTGCTTTCAATTTTTGAGCTATTTTTTGCAACGTGTGTGCTCATAAGACTGATGAACTCATTGCTTATTCTTGATGATAAATAATTTACATGTCGTTTAAATACTTCCATGCTGACCTATATGCGTTTGTAGAAACGGATCAAACTTCGCAATAACGAATACCCATGCAGCTAGCTACCATTGTGAATTTAATCAAACGGTACATCCTCACTACAAAAAGAAGCCGTTATTCACAAAAAAAAGAAGAAGAAAAAGAAATTGTTTTCACGATTCTTGTAAGAAGCTGAACCCAGTAATCCTTGTGTGACTGCATTTGTTGGTTTATTGTTCTTTGTCGATTAAACCCTTTTTGGCTCGCTGAATGGTATACGCTGACACGTTCTGGATATGGCACTGTATTCTCATGCGCAGATAAATCTCTGGATATATGTGGCCATTCTGAATATCCAGAGATAACTGAACTAATTTTCTTTTTGCCAATAAACAACATACAAGATCCTAACAAATTGTTCATTTTGATGATGAGGGAAAAAATCCAAAGAAGTTTTTCCTCGTTGGTCAATTTTCTAGAGAACAATGCTGGAGAGAAAACCTTGTTTTCTTTCCCTCAGTTCATATATGACACTCGGAATAGTGATCATAACGTCTTGGTTTTGAAAAGGGTCCAGTCCTTTTTCAATTATATACGTAATCGGATCATATCTTATCCAGGGGTAAAAGTGGATCTGAAAGATCTGAAAAGGTGGGGGGACGTCACGCCGTTCCCGCTGCCTATATTTGCCCATTCTAATTTTTTTTTAGGAACTGGGAGGACGCCGTACATATTTTTTCGAGGTGGGGGCGGCGTTTCCCGCGTTCCCCCACACTTTACCTTTGATTTTAGCATATAAAGCTGAAGATGTTGGCCATAACGGTCAATCTGTACTGACGTGTACACTTTTACTTGCCACATGTGCCTTGGTTTCGTTATTTGCAGTGATGAGAATATCGACAGCCATATTTGTTGTTTTAGCTTCATCGCCTTGAAAAGATCAATTAAGGATGACTGGCTGCAGCGGCTGGTAAATTCAGAATCTATAATACGAATGAAAGATACAAAATTGTAATCCTGATGTAGAGATCAAATACCGATACTTGTGAAAAATCGATTATGAAGTATTGATAATATAATAATAAGAATCCTCTCATGAATCATCGGGCGGAATAAAGTGCGGGGAACGCATGTGGACAAGTGGTCGGCCAGGGCCTCTTTTTCAAAATTTCATCCCGGTATTTGCCAGGTGTGACTGAGAATAAATAATGGCTAAAATGTAGCCTGCAATAATAGCTTATCAAGATGAGTTAATTTCTAAAAATGAAAACTATTCGCTGCTGATACAAATAACTACAACTCTATTCCCAGAAAACGGTGTTTGTATCAAGATGTAAAAATAACAAAACAATTCCAACCACCGTATGCACCTGTCGTTGCATAAATCCGTCACGAGTATATGCAGGACGTACATTCTCACTAATATTTTAAAAATGGAAGAATCGCATATAATCTTAACTATTTTAAATTTCCAGTAGCGTATTACAATGATTAAATTTAATTTCAATGCAACTAATGAGATTCAATTAAATCGATGTTTTAAGCGCCAGTCTCGGAATTCGTTTGGTGAAAATAATAAAATGTTTAATAACAAAAAAAAAAAAAAAAAAAAAAGAAAAATGTTTCTTTCTTAATTTAAACAAGACTAAAAACCAGTATAAGTCATTTATTGCCAATTTACAGGTTTTTCCTTACACCTTTTTAAAAACAAATTTGAGTTGAAGAATCATTTACTTTTCACCGTCTTGATTACTACACAAATACGCTATTAAAAAGGGGATAAAAAACTTTAATACTTAAAATAATACGTGTATTATGATTAAACCAATATGCCCTACCTGCCTTAAACTTTCGATACTAATGATTACTATGTGTACTCTTGCTATCAGAAATACATCCTTAAAGTTTGTAGCAAATAACCCATGCTCTGAGAAATAGAACAAAACAAAGACAAACGGAAATCAACTTATTTTCTCAATTTGAAAGAACTACTTGCCTGCGTAATATACATCCGCCTCATCTTTATTATTGTCTCTGTTCAGAGCCGTAGCTAGGGGGAAGCGAGCAGGCTGGTTTCCCGGACGCTGATAGCAAGGGGGCTCCGAACGAGTAAGATGAAAGGAAAAGTGTTGAAATGAGTAACGACACATCGCCCCGAAAAGGTATTCGCGCCCTATTAAATCAATATTGTTGTTGGTTTGCAAAGAAATAGATTTGGTAAAAATTTTGTTGCTCGCTCCGCTCGCAACCCAAACGTTTCGATAGTAGTCATAAGAAGTTTTTATCAAAGAAAGTTATTACATACGATTTGTTAATGACGATGTGATATACAAGGTGCCTAGTAATGACTTATGGTGTACGCAGTAGCGTTTTCAAAATCAGAAACGGTCAAAGTCTGAAATCCGTGCTTGGTGTTTTGATGATGATGAGTTTGGTTGTTAATCACGCTTTACTAACCAATCGAATTAATCATGAGGTGAGAATGAATTTGTGAAAATGAAAGCAGTGAAGGGACAAACGGGAATATTAAAAATTAAGGTAAACAAGGGTAATAATATTTTCGAACTTGAAGTAGTTGTAGAATAGGAGCTTAAGGGGTCAGAACTTAACCCAACGAATTTCGTCTTTTCCAAAGATTAATCACACCCGATGATTTTTTCATTCAATTGACACATGAAATGTTCCCAATTTGAATGAATTTTTTGGGATTATTTCTCCATCAACAACTTGTTTCGCAGGATATTTTTTATGCATACGTACCTGTATTTAGTTGTGCGATTTTTTTATGTATCTAGATACATACAAAATATATCCACATATTACCCGGTATATAATGTATTTTTTCATACAAATTACTCATGCTTAATTGGATTTGCTTTCATTTTCATCTGTATCATATTTCTTTGATGCTACTAACTTCACTAACATTTGTTTATTTTTCAAAAGGAAATCATAGAATTCACAACATGAATATTCCTTGAAATTATACTGCACACATGCAATACTTTAGGTAAATTATAATCTACTTCTTTCCTTTGTCCACTGATTATTAATAAGAGAACACTCTTTCAACGCTAGCATTATGACTAACCAATAAGGAAAAAATCAGCAATTTTCAGTAACTCTGAGAAACATTCTTCATTTCTTGATTCAGAAAAGTATTTAACTCAAATATTGCTAGATATCTGTTCTCCATCTGCTAAATTACCGGCATTTAAGAAAAAATTGGAATTTTGTTAACACTCTCAAAAATCAGGTAAAAATATATTTCTTTAACGTGCTAATTTGTATGAATATTATGGTTTATAAAGAAACCCGAGGAAAAAGGACATTTGATTATTTTCTACAAAATCCCCCCGGACGCCTTAGAGTCTGAAAAAGAAGACATTTGACTATTTTCTACAAAATCACCTCGGACGCCTTCTTAGAGTCTGAAAAAGAGGACAATTGACTATTTTCTACAAAATCACCCCGGACGCCTTCTTAGAGTCTGAAAAAGAGGACATTTGACTATTTTCTACAAAATCCCCTCGGACGCCCTCTTAGAGTCTGAAAAAGAGGACATGTCCGGGTAAAAGAAGACGTCTGGGCAGTCTATACAGATCACGATTGGGATGTGGCATGTGAGTTAGTAGCTTTTCTCTTGGGCTAGTAAAATTTTATTGCTTATTTGCATTCCTGTGCTAGCGTATTCTAGCCACTTTGTAAAGGAATGCAGAAAACAATCCAGATAAATCCTCCCAATAGCCTCTTGACTTCATCAACTCCAAGTAAAAACAGTAACAGTGATTCTACAAAACAAATCATTATTGGATATTTTTTGATAGGATTATCTCATGAATATAGGCGTGAAATGTAATGTATGTGTACTCTACACAATACACTACAATTACACAATAATGGACTATTATCTCAAAGTTATGTTTTCTTTCAGAGCTCGAACACTTGGTGCAAGAAAACAAAGGAAATCTCCACCTAGTTATGTGGATATTGGAAATTATTATAAGGTATAATTTTTGGACCAGTTTGGAGTTGATGCTGAAGACGATAACTGA
Organism: Thermobia domestica; assembly: GCF_964235325.1. Taxonomy (NCBI): domain Eukaryota; kingdom Metazoa; phylum Arthropoda; class Insecta; order Zygentoma; family Lepismatidae; genus Thermobia; species Thermobia domestica. The sequence goes on from NC_137467.1 coordinate 52,165,019, forward strand.
ACATCGTCGATATGTGTGTGACCCTGTAGACAGGTGGACGTAAAATATCTACAGGGATTGCGTTGCGACTCACTGGAATCTTTACCGTTTATTTCCCTCGCTTCTTAAATATCTAGGAATTAAATTTCCAGGGCAATGTCGCAAATAAAAATATTTTGGCCTGGATCTTGCTTCTTATAATATTGTTTGCTAAAGTTTTAGTTGTGATCCCACCATCTTCTTTTCTCAGATGGTTATAATATGGTCAAATAACATGCATTAATGTACTGTAAGTATTAGAATTGTGAAAAGCTATTAAAAATTAAATGTAATATTTATGTTGGTGGTTTCCAAATTAATAAAAAAAAAATATATTTAGAATTAGTTTCCTTGTAAACATACCGTCCGTTTAAAGTAACGTGAATGCAATACAAATGTATTGGGAATAAAATTGAGTATTATTTTGAGTGAATTTATAATTATTTTAACCTCGAATAGAAATGAAACGTTTCTTATATTTGTCTACTTCTCAGTAAAATACGAATAGATTATCTCAATGAAGTGTAGCAGATGTCAAGAATTGACTTACGTTAATTAAATTTTAGACTAATGAAAACAAGAACATACGACTGAAGACGAACTGAAAAATAATGATAAAGAAATTTAAAATAAACTGTGGGGAGAATAGGAATTTAACGTTCTCGAAAATTTGGAAAGAGAATTTTTTTTAGAATGTAGTTTGAGATTAAATTATGACGTAAAGAACATGATAGAAGGTACAGGGTGGTTCGGGAGTGGGCGTACTTCACATTTAGTTTCAACAGTATAGTGTTAGGTATGGTAGAATATCTGTACACAGTTACCTTGAAGTCTTAAGAATCATAAACATTGGTATGATCACCACTCATCTCGTAACACAGCTGCATTCTGCGCCAAGTTCTCGCAGATGTTTTGCGAAGATACTCCGGAGTCACGAGGGTGAAGGATGTTCCACAGCTGCTCGTAATTCAAGCGTTGTGTGGTATCGAGTGTTTCTTACTTGTTGCTTTATGAAACCCCAGAGAGCATTGTCTGGTGTCGTCAGATCGGGACTCCTTTGAGGTCAGTAGGAATTACGAGCAACTGTGGAACACACCTTCACCCTCGTGATTCCGGAGTATCTCTGCAAAACATCTGCGAGAACTTGGCGCAGAATTCAGCTGTGTTACGACATGAATGGCGATCATACCTATGTTTATGACTCTTAAGACTCTTAAGACTTCAAGGTAACTGTGTACAGACCATAACTAACACTATACTGTTGAAACTAAAGGGTGTACGCCCACTTCCGAACCACCCTGTATAGTGAAAATAACAAAACGGAGAGAAGTAAATATCTTGTTATTAGCTTATTTGAACTCCTTTTAGGTAATGACGAGTTAAAAAGCATGAGTCGACAGATTATCTTTTCCTTATCTTCGTTTGTTTTAAAAATAAAAGAATAAACGTATATTGCGCTTTTTAACTACAAGAATGGGTGTTTAAGAAGGTATATACATGAATCATAAATGAAATTAATATGTTTCTGAATCAGTCAAACATTAATTACTACTTGTTCTAAAATTTGCACTATCAAACTTGAGAGCAAAGCTTTGTAATAAGAGCGTGATGGAAATCAATATAATAATACTACTACTACTACTACTACTACTACTACTACTACTACTACTACTAATAATAATAATAATAATAATAATAACTATTATTATTATTATTATTATTATTATTATTATTATTATTATTATTATTATTATTATTATTATTATTATTATTATTATTATTATTATTATTATTATACTTTCAAAGTATGGTGCGCATAAGTGCCACAACTTCTATAAAATGACCGTCCGTCCGGCTACTGACAGTAATTATAGGAAGAACGATAAGAATATCAAGAAGCGGTTTTCCGAACTCGATTTATCGTCCTAAGCATAGGTTACATTTGATTCATTAATCCTGTAATCAAACTGGAAATGGTATGTATTAGTCATTTCCGATTTCAACGTTTATCGCCATAGAACGAATCGATTTATCATCTCAGGGTAATACACCATAACTATCTGGAGCACTCTGCCACAACCGGAAGTGGTTCAAATTAACTATTACGTCCGGTTTCAATATTGATTTCAATAGAGCAAAAATGGTAAGAGACAACGAGATGTGGTCTTTTGCAATCGATTACGTATTCCAATAGTAGGTTCAATCTGCTCTGTTAAAAATGAATTCAAACTGTAAATGGTTCAAATGGACGCTTTCTAGTTTCAATGTTTAGCAACAACCAAAATGGTAACATATAACGAAAAACATTTTTTCTGAACAATTTAGCATCTCAAGGGAACATGTCATAACTACCCACAATGCTCTACCAAAATGAGAAGAGATTGAAATTTACTAAATGTTCCGATTTCAATACCGATTTGAACAGAAGCGATAAGAGAAATCGAAATGCGGGTTTTGCAATCGATTCTGCATCTGAAAAATAGCTTCCATTCCTCATGCTGAACCTCTATACAAACCGGAAGTGTTTAAATTTAACCATTTTAAGTTTGAATCTTTATCATTATAGAACAAAAACATCCATGAATAGGGAGTAATTGCTTTAGGATATAAATTCAGTATCAGAGGATCAGGTTCTACCTTTCATCTTAATAAAATCTTGGAACCAGTAGTGATAGATGTACTACTTCAAGTTTGACATTGTGAGTATTAAATTATTATAGTTTAAAATTCTATCGTAATTTCACATTACGACACAAAACTCATTTGTTATTTCAAATATTTCTTTTAACAAAGTGGTGCCCTTGTTGAAGGAGATATTTTTGTAGTTATCCCAGTGAAATTCTTGATTTAAAGCAAAATTGCTGGGACGCAATATTCGGCATTTAAGAGATAATTTAGGCTGTATAAAATGAATTGGTCAAGCTAATTTATTTTGTTGAACTTTAAACAAAGATTCTCCAGACCTCAAACAAACTTCGTAGCATATTTTTCTTTTAGTTTTTGTGATTAACATCCAGTCTGTAATAGTTATTATTGTTCACAGTTCCACAAGGGAACTTATTGCACGATATTCAGTCATTCAGATCTCAGCAGAAAGCATCTAAACGGCGTGACAAACATCTTGGCATTTGAAGGCGGCGATCCAAGTTCCATTTAAATGCTGCTAGCAAATGAGAAGGCTGCAGTTTTGCCACGTTTATTTTGTACACATTCATCCCCTGCCACCTGATCGCGCTGTAGTTCGTCTGCTTAGCCAAGCCACAGCCACACCCTTTTCTCATTCGGCAACGTCGCGTCAGAACTTGCGTTTTATTCGTTTAGCTCAAATGCCAAGATGTTTGCCACAGGCTTTAGTGGTATATTCAGAATCAACGACAATTGTCGTATCTTTTAAAGTAGTAGAATCATTTACAGTTCACACAGAGTTCATGAATCCCCTTGTTGGCGAACAAATAGGTTTACGAAGTCGTTTCGGGAACACTTTCTTCTTTCGATTACTAATAGCATTTCGTAATACAAACACACATGTGTGAAGTCGTAATCCTATGCGCTCTGTAGGGCTTTTTCGCGGTTTTCCGTATTAACATTATTTGTCAGTATACTTACCAAACGTTCCGATTTTGGTCAAAATGTTCTACTTTCCGACGCGGCTTAGTCGGAACTTTATAAATGTCCTAAATGTTATGTTTATTGATGTAGTTGGTTAATATTGGTGTTATTATTAGTATCACGCGAGTGAGACTAATAAGGTCGAACTGTGATTACGTCCAGAATTTCTTTTTACGTTCGTTAGTTCATATGGTAACTGTTGAACGAAAGGAAATTTTTGAATTCTATTTCTTTGGAATAGATCGCTAGAGCGATTTTTCGGACGATTTCATTAATGGAATGGGTAACGTTGGCTATCTATATCATACACTCAATGCATGTAAGTTTTGTGCGACTTTCTGGTCTGTCTTTAGATAAAACCTATATGATTCAAATTGTCTTACTTTCTTTGTTTCAATGAGATAAAACGATTTGTTTTTCACTAAAAAAAGTTTATATTATATTATTACGAAAATTAGGACTAGTACATCCTTCTCACTAGCTTCAAGAAGTGTCCCGAGAGTTTGCTTTGGAAAGGAAGCAATCTAACTAACATACTTTTTTTTTATGGAAACTATGTTGTTCTCTTTTTATAACTCAATCTCTTTTGTTTATTTTCGAGTTTTTTCGTAAATATTCTTAATTTCAGAAAACAAAAACTTAAACATGAAAAATTACATACAGTACCATGTTCTGTAACTGGAATAGATTAATTGGTTTTACATTAATTTCCAAAATGATAAAGTGCACAAAAGCGGGACAGTAAGGGGCAAACATTTGGCTAGAGGGAAAGGAAAATCGAAGATGTTAAGATATTTCTCTATTTAGGACTTCTAATATCCTCGGACGGAAGAAGTGAAAAAGACGTAACTTCTAGAATAGCGCAGGCTAAACAAGCATTCAATAGGAAACGATAATTCCTAACATCAAGAAATGTGTCGTTGGACGTTCTTAAACGATTTATTAAAACTCTGTTATGGAGCCTGGCGCTTTATGGATCAGAGACGTGGACATTGAGAAAAGCTGAAATATCCAACGTGGAAGCATTTAAAATGTGATATTGGTGTAGAATGCTGTGCATATCATGGACCGAAAGGAAAGAGGATAAATACGTACTAAACGAAGCTAATGAAGGACAATAGACCATGAAGATAATAGGAGAAAGAAGAAATAGCGTGCTTGATCATCTTATTCTGCAATCTGTGTCGATAGAGGAAAAGGCTGAAGGAAAACTAGGAAGAAGAAGACCAAGGATAGGATATCTAGATGACGAAGAAGAGATCTAAGAAAAAAATAAATAACCCAGTTTCAGCTGCAGGATTCCAGACGGGGTCTAACTCAAAAGTTTCAAGTGTCAAGGGGAGTAAATAAGCACATCATGTAAAAGCTCGAGTTAAATGATATAGAATTGGACATTGGATAAGTCTCGACTGTCGATAAGTATTGCAAAATGGCACGAGTCATTTTCTTTGATACATTCTAGTTTTTGTTTTGTTTTTGCATCTGTCTTATCGCTTCCGATTAATAGGAGTGGCAATAGGCTTTTTCATCAAAAGTCGAGACTTGTTTTCTCTTCTTTCACTTAACGTAAGCTTTCACACGATACTCAACTTAAACCCCTTTCCATTTCATCATTTTGAGTTGTACCCCGTCTGGGACCCTGCGAGGGACCCTGGAACATTTTTTAACTTTGAATCATTATACTTTTGAAATAATGACATATCCGTGTTTTTGTTTCTACACCTATTCCACCGTTTCAGATTCATTCGAGTGGCCATAGACTTTGCAATAAAGATTGTGTTGATATTTTGACCCACCGCTATTTTGCACAGGCTTATCGTAAAGTCGCGACTTGATGTATCTTCTTTTTAATTAACACCAACTTTCATACGATATGCAAGTTTTCCCACTTTCCATTTAAAAATTTTGAGTTGAACCCCATCTCTGACCCTGCGGAGGACCCTGGAACAAATTATTTTACTTTAATACGTTATACTTTTGAAATGATGAAATACATGTTTTTCTGTTTTCATATTTGTCCCACCGTTTCAGATTTTTCGGAGTTGCAACGGACATTAAGACATGCTTAAAGGTGTTAATAAAATGAGTAAGTGCTGCCCTCAAGCGAAATGCTTGAGACATCCCCAATTTTGGTAACCGGTTTTGATCTTACCTTGACCCAAGCTTTCAGGAAATATATACATCACCCCCACTTTGTGGGTTCAGGTTCAAGTACATTCCGTGTTAGAGATGGATTTCGATGTCTATTACTCAATTTTATCTGTGGAAGTTTCAAATTATGCAGTCCAAATTTAACCTGTGAACTTATCTGTACAGTAAGTTTATCCCAATTTTATTTAGAAGTAAATTACAAATTGGCATTTGTTTGGTTAGATATTCCTATATAATTTCAAGTAGTATATTTCAAAATTTTAAAAGAGACGAATTTATTTTAGTTTGAATACGTCATTGGAAATTCAGAACTTAACATTGAAAAATTAGTGTCTTTGGACTGGAAACGTGAGCAAATTAATTCAGTCATTTTTTCTACGGCGTGTAGTATTTGAAAGAGAAACTGCAAAGTAAGGTCTCGTTGATTTGAGCATAAAATCAATTAAATATCTTGTTAAGAACAAGAGAAGTTTGTAATATAGAAATACATTGATATATATTTTCTCAATACTTTTAGGAATATTTGTCCCGCATCCACCTCGCATTTAATTTGTAAGTATAGTTATCTATTCTGAGTTCTTGAATATTTTATTTTAAATAACAGTTACCAGGTTTTGCTTTTCGGCTTTCTAACAAAACCTATCCAGCATCCCTATATTAACACAATGGAAGATCTTGTAGAGTCAAGAGTTCCATTTGGTGGTCATTCATTCCGTCGAAGATTTTTTTTAAAGCCTACTGATCATATAATAAAGTATATTCTCAAAGAATGGAATATATTTCCTTGTGGGAATTCATTTCAGGAAATTATAGTAAATCTAGGTGGTAGGCAAAATTTTGCTATGCTTCAGATATCAAATTTTGTTGACTACATGTTAAATTCTCAGTCCCTTTTTAATCAGCACGGTAACCCTACAACGCCTACATCTTATTTCCTCCGTTCAAATTTTCCTTTTGTGAATGGTTTTAGTCAAGTGATTCAAACATTCGTTCAAAATGAACTAAAACATAAATGGAAAAGTGATTCTTTGTTTGACTTGCTGATGAGAGGACAGCGTTTAGAATTGAATTACGAAGTAGAAAATGTTATAGTAATTTCTCTAAAGGATCTGTTAGGTGCGTTTATTTTGCTTGTTCTTGGATTATTGTTGGGCATATTAGTACTTGTTCTTGAATTAATTTTTAAATGTTCTTCCTCGTTTATGAAAAAAGAAATAAATTTACACATTTTGTAATGTTCCCAAAACGTGCTAAGTGAAAATACTATTGTCATATTTCAATATAGTATTATATTTATATTATTTTCCAATTACATTTCAAGAAATTTTGTTCCAATTATGTGGTTTAGCGTTGTGAGACTTGTACACGATACTCTTTTTGCTTCGGAAGTTCCCTTCAAATTGCTAGGTGTGGTCACTGTAGTTGTAGAGTGTACAGGCTTGAGTATGTCATTCTCTCAGTGACAGTATATGTTGATTAACATCATTAAAATTTCACTAAATGCAAGCATGAACTTCCTGAGATTACGTCTCGGTTTTCGAACACACTATAAGGATAATCTTAAATTGAACAAATTTTTTTTTTTTTGCATATTATTATCTTACGTTACCTATTTTCTCGTTACGTATGAAAAACGGCATCACAAATGGCTTGTTTACATTATGTTTGGGTAGAGAATTTTGCAGATACAAATACTTTAAGTAGCACGTTTGGCGCTCGACATTTACTTCTTTACTTAGCTTCTTAAAATGGTTAAATACTATTTATGATCAATGTTTAGATAATTGGAGATAAAATGACTGCTTAAATGCTGGCCTTACTCCACATTTTCCGAAATAGCATTCAGTTTTACTGTGACTGTTGGGACACTGTAAGCAGCATCTTGAACATAAATATTTCTAGAATGAAACGGATAGCACCTTTATTATCACTGCTCTATTTAATAATCTATCTATCTTGTCATTAACAAATTTCCTGTATCTTCTATCTAATCATAATTATTACTTACACATCTCCCAGCTTCAACTGTTAGCTGTCGAAGGTCATAAGGAATAAAAAGCAGTTAGTCATATATCCCGACATATGGAAAACTAACACCATCGCGTGCGTAAAATTCCTTTTACTTTTGGTAATGCTGATATTTCTACTATTCAATTTCAAAATCACTTGAAGAACAAAATTAAAATGTCCTAAATATGTGAAACATTCTCGCACATAAGCCGTTCTGTCTTTTTTCCTACTCTAGTTTTCCGAAGGTATTCATTTTTAAGCAGGTGGATGAACTAATTTAATATTACAAGCCTTTCCACTCATACTTGGAATCGAACCCTGCTCATCTAGTTGGGAGGTAGAGGCCTTACTGACAACAATATTGCAACATTTTCAGCAATGTAAAACTTGTGCTTTCTTGGAGTGAGTTGATTACTACTGATCGTGGGAAATGTGACTAGTGAACTATAAAGCGTTCTATACGTCAAATCTTAATATAATGTTACTTAAATAAAATTTCAAAACCAATTACGTTGTTTGGGTGGTGATTTATCCCCAATTTAAACTCAACAATCATGGCAGCTCTGGTTTACAAATGATTCCACTGTTTGTTTAAACTTTTAAGCCCTTCTTTTGTAGACATTTATCCGAGGCTTTCTGGATATTCTCACCATGATATGCTCTGTATTTTGGTATGTTTCAACATAATTTTAACAATACATGCTTAACTGAAATATATTTAACCATACTGGGAGAGTAACTAGTTTCATCTAAAGTAATTTACTGATATGAAATGACTGATATCAGAATCTCTACTTGTAATTGACAATTACATTTACATCTGTACAGTTAATATTCAATATACATTTGTAATTACTAAGCTTTGAAGACATTCGAGAATAAGTGGTTCATTTAGGTAGACTAAACAAAAAATGTTTAAAAATCAGTATGACCATTTACGAGCTTTTTAATCCATGGCTCCAATTGTCTAAAATATTGAATAGTAAAAATGTAAAGATTTTAGAAACTATTAAGCCTTCAGTGTACGAAATGGCAGTAGTATTCCAAATTTCTAGATATACAAGTATGTGTTAGTCATTTCCGATTTCAACTTTTATCGCCATAGAACGAATCGATTCATCATCTCAAGGTTATACACCATAACTATCTGGAGCACTCTGCCAGAACCGGAAGTGGTTCAAATGAACTATTACGTCTGGTTTTAATATTGATTTTAATAGAGCAAAAATGGTAAGAGACAACGAGATGCGTCTTTTGCAATCGATTAAGCTTTCCAATGGTAATTTGAATCTACTGTGCTAACCATCTATTCGAACTGTAAGTAGTTCAAATGAACACTTTCCAATCTCAATGCTTATCAACGACGAAAATGGTAAAGTATAACGAAAAGCATTTTTCTGAACGATTTAGAATCTCAAGGGAACATGTCATAACTACACTGTAAAAAATGAGGTGTTGAAACAACACAAAATGACTACGACTTTTGCGTGTTACTTATGTGTTAATTAGGCACCAAGCACATCGCCTTCTGAGCATATCATTTTTTTTAATTGCTAGCCGAAGGCTAGCTCTCTTGCGAGGGTTACGCCCTCTATCCGGGGTGAGTGGTGAAAGTATTGGGGTAGTAAGGAGATTGGAGCTGGTCTATGTGATGTAGGAGAACTGGAACATCATTTATTTAAGTAGCACTTTATTATATTTCAACTTTATTTCATTTTATTAAAGGATCCATTAGGCATTATGATCTTGTGATCATAATCATTGGGTCAGGAAGAGATGATGATGAGGTGCACTTGACAGGACAAACACAAGCAAGTTGTTAAAAACACGAATGGTGGTTATCTTCTTGTCCAGGGGCTACTGTGGACAGTGATGAAGACGAATGAAGCACTGTTAGTATGATGAGTTTACAGTGCAACATATGTGGGGGAAACGTGATGGGGAAGATGGTCGGAAGAGTAGGCAGAAGCGACAAAATGATCGGGGTGGTCAGGTGGAATTGTTTTCAGATAAAGGGAGAAGAGCAAAGATAGAGGGCAAGTGACGAAATTATATCCCAGATCGTAGTGGCGGTCGATGTCCATTGTGTCTAGAAGTAAAGGGTGTCTTTGCTGAAATCGGGTGGTAATGAATTTGAGCCTTAACTTTTCTATGTGATGAAGTATGGTAGGAAAAGTTATGCGGTCATACAACTCCAGCGTTGGACTCGGGAGCTTGATTCGATAAGCTAAACGGAAAGCATGGTGTTCGAGTACTTTCAATTTGGCATAGAAAAAAGGCAAAGCACTAACCCAGGCAGGGTGGCCGTACGTCAAGATGGGACGTAAAAATACCTTGTAGGTATTCAGGACTGTAGTAGGCTGTAATCCCCAGGTGGTGCCAATAAGACGTTTAAGTAGATTTAGTCGATTGTAGGCCTTGCGAATGATTTCTTTCAAATATGGCCGCCAAGTTAGGTGATGATCGATAGGGAGACCTAGGTAAGTAACCTGTTTGGTGGTTTTAATTCGTGTGCCATCGTCACTGATGTTAAGAAGATTCGTTTTTTTTGTATTCGTGAGCGCTTGCGAGGTGGAATAAAGACTATTGCCCGCGTCTTAGTGGAGTTGATGTGAAGTCGCCACATATGACACCATCGAAGGAAGGAGTCAATCGCTATGCTGAGAGAAGAATTAATCTGTTGAATGGTCTGGGCTGTGCAGAGAAAAGCAGTGTCATCAGCATATTGAAAAGTGTGCACATTGCGAGGAAGTGCCGGCATGTTAGCTACAAACAAAAGGTATAGAAGGGGTGAAAGAGCGGAGCCTTGAGGTACACCAGAGTGAATAAAAATAGGATGAGAGAGAGAGCTATTGATGGTTACGTGAGAGAGGCGGTTAGAAAGAAAATGAAAGATGAAGCGGAGATAAGATAGTGGAAGCCGGAAGCGGTGAAGTTTAAACATGAGAGCTAAGTGCCAGACTTTATCGAAAGCTTTTTCGAGATCGAAAAGAATGAGGCAAGACGGACGTGCAGTGTTATAATGATTCGTAATGAGATTTATGAGTCTGAGTAATTGGTCATTGATGCTAAAATTAGGTCGGAAACCAGCCTGATGCACAGGTAACAGATTATGGGTAGTGAGATGAAGATGAAGTCTGATGACAATGATGCGTTCTAGGATTTTACTAAATACGGAGGTTAGTTGAATCGGTCGGTAGGATGCAACAGAAGCTGGAGGTTTGTTAGGCTTTAGAAACATGAGGGTAGAGGAGGTTTTCCAGTCTGGGGGAAAGTAGCCGGTACGGAGAATGAACGTATATATATAAGAAAGAAGAAGAAGAAGACAGTAAGGTGCTTCTTTGATGTGGCGGTACGTTATCCGATCCAGACCAGGAGCTGTATTCTTTTCGAGTTACAACAGATGAGATGTCGGCAGTAGAGATAGGAGCGGTAAGAGGATTATTACCGGGGAGGATGTGCATTTCACTTGGTTGTAGATATGGTGCTGATAAGTTTAAGATGTCAGTAGGATGCCTCCGGGGAAAGTCTGGTGAAAAGGGTGTGAATGTAGTTTGCAGATGGTCGGCAAAAGCGTTGGCTTTTTCTTCGTCAGTATGTAGCGGACAATCGTTAATTAGCAATGGATAAGGCGTCCGGGTAAGCTTGCCCGTTAGCATATTAAATCGCTTCCAGTACTTTGTTGGATGAGAAGTTTCTGCTAAGGTGTTGCAAGTCTTTACCCAGTTACGGAGTTTATATGCCTTGACATAATTTCGGACTGTGCGCTGGAGCTTGCGATGATGTCGAAGAGCTTCTAAGTTCCCAGTGCGCTGAAACTCACGGAAGAATTCACGGGAACGGTGTATTAGTGGTAAGTAGCTTGGTGGTAAGCGAGGTTGATACCTGGTTATTGCAGTGGTTGGTATGTGGAGGTCAGAAGCATGACGGATAGAGCTGGTGATGTCGGAAATACGATTATATAGATCTTCTTCTGTAGTAGGCGGCTCAATATGGGGTAAGTCGGCGGTAATGGTTGAACGATAATCGTCCCAGTTTGCTTGGTCGAAGCGTGGAATACGACGAGTTTCTGGTAATTCTCGAGGAGTAGGAGCCTGGGGTTGATCTATGTGAAGCTTGATGGGAAGATGATCACTACCAATGGAATCTAGTACCTCAAGAGTGCACCGTTGTGAAAGGTTAATAGAGGAAATTACTACGTCTGGTGTGGTTTCAGTGATAGGTCGAGTGGGCTTGGGGATATGAAAAATATGGCCTGTAGTATGAGTAGTGATATAGTCAAAGAAACTTTGTTTTTGATTATCCGGACGGCTATGAATGTTGACGTCGGCCATGATGATATAGTATTTAAAGGTATTGGATATATATTGAAAAAATGAATGGGGAATTGGATGTCCAGGGCGTACATAGATGGTGTCTATGGTAAGGTAAAGAGAGCGAAAGTACAGGGTAATGATGAGATACTCTGGCAGATTAGGCAAGGATGGATAATACTGGCGATGACTGATTGAAGGATAGAAGCCGATGGCCACACCCCCGTTTGCTCGGCGTGCTGCTACCGTAGACTCGCAACGAAGAAATGTATATCGAGGTACTTTGAACGACATGGATGGGGTAAGATGAGTTTCGTTGATGAGGAAGGCTTGGATGGTTTCTTCTAAGAGAAGTTGCTCAAAAAGGGTATAGTGAGAGGGGAGTGACCGGATATTAACAAATAATAGAGAAATACCCATAATTACGATGCAGCAGGAGGGTTGGAAGTTTCGGGTGATGCATGTTCCTCGAGTGGGGTAACATGAAAATATACGTGTGGGCCAGAGTATGTGGCTTGAAAGGAACATTTAAAGATGAGGCGAGCAGAGTGGTTGACCACGCCGAGAATGTATTGGCGAAGAAAAGGATGGATATTTTGCATTGCGATAGTGAAAAATGAAAGTAGTTGGTGGATAGTAATAGCTTCGTCGGCAGTTGGTGGTGGTAGAGCTTGCTGAGTAGGTGGTAAAACAGGTCTTAACGGAACAGTTAGCTCCGGATTTAGGGGCTCAGCTGTAGGCCGTGCTTTGCAGCGATAACTATAAGTCGGATGCTGCTCCGGACATGTAGAACATTGAGGGGGCTTAGCTAAGTTAGTGCAAGCCTTGGTATCGTGGGCACCACTACAGTATCCACATTTGCTGGGTTGTGTGCATTTCGAAGTCGAATGAGAATTGTACGCCTGACAGCGTTCACATCTCAGTGGTAGAGGTGGCGGTGATTTGGACGGCTCGACTCTATGCTTCTTTTTATAGATGAGAGCGCCATAAGTTAACAGGTCATCAACGGTAGTTTGTGAATTAGTTAAAACTCGTACCATGTACGTGGCTCCATGATCGCTTTTAATGCGGATACACTTAAGTATGGAGTGGCCCTCGAGAGTGAGTTCTTCCTGAATCTCGTCGTCTGTGAGGGACAGATCAACCCCCCTAATAACAACTGACAGAGCCGGTGGTTTTCGTGGTGGTGGCGTCTGTTTAAATTCCTTGGAGTCGAGTCGCTTCATTTGAGCATTCTTGCCAAAAATTTCAAAACTGCATTTGTTACGTACAGTGGTTAAGAATGTTGACTCATACGATTTGATGATTATCCCGTTTCGTGTACGAACAATTTGAGCGACTGAAGCGCGGGGTAGGTGTTTGATGAGCTGTTGGAAAGCCAGCTTGGTGTTTTCAAATTTGGCATCGAAATTAGTTAGTAAGAATGAATGGAGACGAGGTTTGGAGGAATCTTGTAGAGATGGAAATTCATTACCGTCGTCAAGGTTCATGGACGAGACAGACTGTTCTGATTCACTCACGGTGTTATGACGCTTAGACGGTGGCTGAGTTGAGGAAGTGTTATGTTTATCCGGTGTGCGTGATCGGGATCTACCAGTATTTTTGCTTTGAGAAGCAGATGTATGCCTTCGGTCAGTCACCTGGCCCACTAACGTGGGATTCAGAGACGGCCCAGGAGGTTGCTGTGGTAGTCCCGGATGGCCACCTGACGCCATCCAGATGGGCGCAAAAGATTGCGGCGAAGAGGATGAAAGTGACAATGAAATGAGGTTCTAAAGCGTCCTTGATCGAGAGGAAGCCCACTGTGGCTCTCACTTGAGGCAACAATACGTTCTCGCGGAGATGTCGGTCAGTGCAAGCACTGGCCCTCCACAAAAGAGATGAGAAAACGAATATGATGATGGCCACGGGCTCCCACTTGAGTCAGCAATACGGACTGCAAGGGGATGTCGATTGTCAGTAACAGTACAATCCTCCCTAAATGAACAAAAAATGCTAGACAGTGCTCGTAGAGCGTTAGCAATCGACCTCAGACCTGTGAATCGATAATCGATTCTGAATTCTGAGTGAGTATCGAGCATATCAGAAATAACTCGTTACTCGTAACAAAAATAACTCTTTACTACCTGAGAAAAATTGCATTGGTATTTATCGTTTAATATGAGCAAAACTTTGCGAAATATATTTGGCACTTATGTCAAGTAAAGAATAATGTTCTATGTTTACTGTTATCGATCTCAATAATATTGTTGTAAACCTGTGAATCGTCTGACAACAGTTACATAAGCAACAGCTCTGCCATCTTATGTTCATACGTGCTAAGACACAAGCATAACAAATAAAGAAAATAGATGGAAGCACTGCTATCTGTGTAACTGTTGTCAGATGATTCACTGGTTTACAACAATATTATTGTGGCCGATTACGAAAAACATAGAATGTTATTAGTCACCATAAATGCGAAATGTATTTCGCAAAGCTTTACTCATGCAAGCAGTAAAAAACGATGCAAATACAGCCAGTACCGAGGTATGTTCGATATGCTCTGAAGGCGAAGTCTTGGTGTTGAATCATACCGTCCAATTCAGCTTACCTCCACAGTTAGCAAAATCCTCGAACGGATACTGGTCAAACGACTCCATACATACCTTGCTCATCATCGCATTCTTCCAGTATATCAAGCTTGCTTCAGACCTGCTTTCTCCATCAACGACCAACTTCTTCGACTTACGAATCTGATCACCACACATTATAATAGCATCAAACCCTCTTGTCTGGTACTATTCGATTTAGAAAAAGCATTTGACAAAGACTGGCATCTAGCTCTCATTCACAAACTTATTCGCCTTCATATTCCAATCCCTTATATCAGATTTATTTTCAACTTTCTGACTGGCCTGACATACGTTTCCATAAACGGTCATCTATCACATCCAATCTTTATACTTTCTGGTGTCCCTCAAGGTTCTGCGTTATCGCCTCTTTTGTATCTCCTCTTTGTTACGGATATGCCTCAACTTCCAGACAAACTGCACATGTTTCAGTACTCTGATGACACTGCATTCCTTGCCCTTTGTAATACAGTCCAAGAAATCAATACACTTTTACAAACAGCCATAGATAATTTCTATCAGTAAGATAGCAACATACCTAGGTGTAACATTCGATCGGCATCTTTCGTGGAAGAAACACCTTACTACGATTACTAGTAAAGCCTACAATCGCCTCAATCTTCTGAAGCGTTTAACTGGCACAACCTGGGCTTAAAACCTGCCACTGTACTCAATACTTACAAAGCCTTCTTGCGTCTGACCCTTACACATGGCCATACAGCTTGGGTATTTGCTCCAGACAGTTTTTACCAGAAACTACTCATACTTGAAAGACATGCCTTCCGAATAGCTTACCGGATTAAATTACCCAGTCCTACACAATACCTATACCGTCTCATTACATTTCCTACCTTACAGTACCACATCGAGAAACCCAGGGTAAATTATATCACTCGACGTTACCAAGATCATCATCCTCTTTTGTTGGATACGATGCATTATTCAGCAGTACACCCTACACCTTCTCGCTTTATGCACACACCCCTGTCACTATTATTCACACTGTACTGCTACACACTTCCACCGAATCATCCTGATATTGCTCTACTTGACGATTTTCATACTCACCTTCATCACCCTCTCATCTTCCCATCATATAGTGGGCAGTGACATTCCCTTTTAACTAACTGGGCTTCCCTCTGTCTCCATTATAGCCTAGAGTAGCCCCTAGGCAAGAAGATGGTTTCATTTGTGTTCTTACATAACCTGCGTGTTCTGGCGTGATTTGCACCTCATCTCATTCCTCATCTCCATAATCACAAGACTTATTCCTATATCAAAGCCTTTATCTTATATATAAACATATGCCGCTTGGTATCATTTTCACATCATCATTACTTTCCTTTCATCGATCACCCTTGCTTAATAATATGAATAATACTTTGTTCCTTTCTCCATATGTATATCGTGTAATTTCCTGATTCTGTGTATCTATTACAGCATATATTGTATTTATTTTGTTTGTTTGTTTCTTTGTTTTTTTTTCCTGTTCCATCCAATATGTTAAGGCCGCAAATGGTCTTAAGTCCTCTGTTTTTTTTATATGTTTAAATAAATAAAGTTTTTCTACTTCATAACATCCCTTAGACCAACCATTATCCTTGATCCAATAATTGTTCCAATTTCCCTTACCTAAAAGAGGGCGTAACCCTCTAACAGGGTGCTAGCCGTTGGCTAGCTTAAAAAAATACTTGGTGTTGAATTGACACACAAGTAACACGCTAAAGTGGTAGTCACTTTGTGTTATTTCAACACCTGAGTTTTTGCTGTGTATCCACAATGTTCTACCAAAACGAGAAGTTATTGAAATTTACTAAATGTTCCGGTTTCAATACTGATTTGAACAGACGCGATAAGAGAAATCGAAATGCGGGTTTTGCGATCGATTCTGCATCTGAAAAATAGCTTCCATTTCTCATGCTGAACCTCTATACAAACCGGAAGTGGAAATTTAACCATTTTAAGGTAGAATCTTTATCGTTATAGAACAAAAACATCCATGAATAGAGAGTAATTGCTTTATGATGTAAATTCAGCGTCAGAGGATCAGGTTCCAACTTTCATCTTATTAAAATATTTCAACCAGTAGTGATCGATGTACTACTTCAAGTTTGACATTGTGAGTATTAAAATATTATAGTTTATAATTCTGCCGTGATTTCACACTACGACACAAAACTCATTTGTTATTTCAAATATTTCTTTTAACAAAGCGATGCCTTTGGTGAAGGAGATATTTTTGTAATTATCCCAGTGAAATTCTTGATTTAAAGCAAAATTGGTGGAACGCAATATTCGGCATTTAAGAGATAATTTAGGCTGTATAACATGAATTGGTCAAGCTAATTTATTTTGTTGAACTTTAAACAAACAGTCCTCAAACAAACTTCATAGCATATTTTGCTCTTAGTTTTTCTGATTAACATCCAGTCTGTAATTATTATTATTGTTCATAGGCACACAAGGGAACTTATTGCACGATATTCAGTCATTCAGGTCTCAGCAGAAAGCATCTAGTGGTATATTCCGAATCAATCACAATTGCCGTATCTTTTAAAGTAGTAGAATCATTTACAGTTCTCTCGAAGTTCATGAATCCCTCTGTTGGCGAACAAATAGGTTTACGAACTCACTCCGGAAACACTTTCTTCTTTCGATTACTAATAGCATTCCGTAATACAAACAAACATATGTGTAGTCCTAATCCCCCGCGCTCTGTAGGGTTTTTGCGCGGTTTCCCGTATTAACATTATTTGTCAATATAGTTACCTAACGTTCCGATTTTGGTGAAAATGTTCTACTTTCCGACGCGGCTCTGTTGGGATTTTAAAAATGTCCTAAATTTCATGTTTATTGATGAAGTTGGTTAATATTAGTGTTATAATTAGGATCACGAGAGTGAGACTAATAAGGTCAAACTGTGATTACGTCCAGAATTTCTTTTTATGTTCCTTACTTCATATGGTAACTGTTCAACGAAAGGAAATTTTTGAATTCTATTTCTTTGCAATAGATCGCTAGAGCGATTTTTTCGGACGATTTCATTAATGGAATGGGTAACGTTGCCTATCTATATCATACACTCAATACATGTAAGTTTTGTGCGATTTTCTGGACTGTCTTTAGATAAAACCTATATGATTCAAATTGTCTTACTTCCTTTGTTTCAATGAGATAAAACGATTTGTTTTTCACTAAAAAAATTTATATTATATTATTACGAAAATTAGGATAGTACATCCTTCTCACTAGCTTCAAGAAGTGTCCCGAGAGTTTGCTTTGGAAAGGAAGCAATCTAACTAACATACTACTTTATGGAAACTATGTTGTTCTCTTTTTATAACTCAAACTCTTTTGTTTATTTTAGAGTTTCTTATTTATCGTAAATATTCTTAATTTCAGAAAACAAAAACTTAAAAATGAAAAATTACATACAGTACCATGTTTCTGTAACTGGAATAGAGTAATTGGTTTTACATTAATGTCCAAAATGATAAAGTGCACAAAAGCGGGAGAGTAAGGGGCAAACATTTGGCAAGAGGGTAAGAAAAATCGAAGATGTTAAGATATTCCTCTGTTTAGGACTTCTAATATCCTCGGACGGAAGAAGTGAAAAAGACGTAACTTCTAGAATAGCGCAGGCTAGACAAGCATTCAATAGGAAACGATAACTCCTAACATCAAGAAATGTGTCGTTGGACGTTCGTAAGCGATTTATTAAAACTCTGTTATGGAGCGTGGCGCTTTATGGATCAGAGACGTGGACATTGTGAGAAAAGCTAAAATATCCAACGTGGAAGCATTTAAAATGTGATATTGGTGCAGAATGCTGTGCATATCATGAACCGAAAGGAAAGAGAATAAATACGTACTAAAGGAAGCTAATGAAGGACAATAGACCATGAAGATAATTCGTAAAAGGAGAAATAGCGTGCTTGATCATCTTATTCGGCAATCCGTGTCGATAGAGGAAAAGGCTGAAGGAAAACTAGGAAGAAGAAGACCAAGGATAGGATATCTAGATGACGAAGAAGAGATCTAAGAAAAAAATAAATAACCCAGTTTCAGCTGCAGGATTCCAGACGGGGTCTAACTCAAAAGTTTCAAGTGCCAAGGGGGGTAAATAAGCACATCATGTAAAAGCTCGTGTTAAATGGAATTGGACATTGGATAAGTCTCGACTGTCGATAAGTATTGCAATTTGGCACGAGTCATTTCCTTTGATACATTCTAGTTTTTGTTTTGTTTTGTTTTGTTTTTGCACCTGTGTTACCGCTTCAGATTAATAGGAGTGGCAATAGACTTTTTCATCAAAAGTCGAAACTTGTTTTCTCTTCTTTCACTTAACATAAGTTTTCACACGATACTCAACTTAAACCCCTTTCCTTTTCATCATTTTGAGTTGGACCCCATCTGGGACCCTGCGAGGGACCCTGGAACATTTTTTAACTTTGAATCATTATACTTTTGAAATAATGACATATCCGTATATTTGTTTCTACACTTATTCCACCGTTTCAGATTCATATGAGTGGCCATAGACTTTGCAATAAAGATTGTGTTGATATTTTGACCCACCGCTATTTTGCACAGGCTTATCGTAGGGTCGCGACTTAATGTATCTTCTTTTTATTTAACACAAACTTTCATAAGATATGCAAGTTGCCCCCTTTCCATTTAAAAAAAATTGAGTTGAACCCCATCTGGGACCCTGCGGAGGACCCTGGAACAAATTATTTTACTTTAATACGTTATACTTTTGAAATGATGAAAGACATGTTTTTCTGTTTTCATATTTCTCCCACCGTTTCAGATTTTTCGGAGTTGCAACGGACTTTAAGACATGTTTAAAGGTCTTAATAAAATGAGTAACGTGCTGCCCTCAAGCGAAATGCTTGAGACCTCCCCAATTTTGGTAACCGGTTTTGATCTTACCTTGACCCAAGCTTTCAGGAAATATATACATCACCCCCACTTTGTGGGTTCAGGGTCAAGTACATTCCGTGTTAGAGATGGATTTCGATGTCTATTACTCAATTTTAGCTGTGGAAGTTTCAAATTATGCAGTCTAAATTTAACCTGTGAACTTATCTCTACAGTAAGTTTACCCCAATTTTGTTTAGAAGTAAATTACAAGTTTGCATTTGTTTGGTTAGATATTCCTCTATAATTTCAAGTAGTATATTTCAAAATTTAAAAAGAGACGATTTAAGTTTAGTTTGAACACGTCATTGGAAATTCAGAACTTAACATTGAAAAATTAGTGTCCTTTGGATTGGAAACGTGATCTAATTAATTCAGTCATTTTTTCTACGGCGTGTAGTATTTGAAAGAGAAACTGCAAAGTAAGGTCTCGTTGATTTGAGCATAAAATTAATTAAATATCTTGTTAAGAACAAGAGAAGTTTGTAATATAGAAATACATTGATATATATTTTCTCAATACTTTTAGGAATATTTGTCCCGCATCCACCTCGCATTTAATTTGTAAGTATAGTTATCTATTCTGAGTTCTTGAATATTTTATTTTAAATAACAGTTACCAGGTTTTGCTTTTCGGCTTTCTAACAAAACCTATCCAGCATCCCTATATTAACACAATGGAAGATCTTGTAGAGTCAAGAGTTCCATTTGGTGGTCATTCATTCCGTCGAAGATTTTTTTTAAAGCCTACTGATCATATAATAAAGTATATTCTCAAAGAATGGAATATATTTCCTTGTGGGAATTCATTTCAGGAAATTATAGTAAATCTAGGTGGTAGGCAAAATTTTGCTATGCTTCAGATATCAAATTTTGTTTACTACATGTTAAATTCTCAATCCCTTTTTAATCAGCACGGTAACCCTTTAATTTACGAAGTTAAAGAGATTGTTACTACAACGCCTACATCTTATTTCCTCCGTTCAAATTTTCCTTTTGTGAATGGTTTTAGTCAAGTGATTCAAACATTCGTTCAAAATGAACTAAAACATAAATGGAAAAGTGATTCTTTGTTTGAGTTGCTGATGAGAGGACAGCGTTTAGAATTGAATTACGAAGTAGAAAATGTTATAGTAATTTCTCTAAAGGATCTGTTAGGTGCGTTTGTTTTGCTTGTTCTCGGAATATTGTTGGGTGTATTAATACTTGTTCTTGAATTAATTTTTAAATGTCCTTCCTCGTTTCTGAAGAAATAAATTTATACATTTTGTAATGTTCCCAAAACATGCTAAGTGAAAATAGTCATATTTCAATATAGTATTATATATATATATTATTTTCCAATTACATTTCAAGAAATTTTGTTCCAATTATGTGGTTTAGCGTTGTCAGACTTGTACACGATATTCTTTTTGCTTCGGAAGTTCCTTTCAAATTGCTAGGTGTGGTCACTGTACTGGTAGAATGTACAGGTTTGAATATGTTTACATTATGTTTGGGTAGAGAATTTTGCAGATACAAATACTTTAAGTAGCACGTTTGGCGCTCGACATTTACTTCTTTACTTAGCTTCTTAAAATGGTTAAATACTATTTATGATCAATGTTTAGATAATTGGAGATAAAATGACTGCTTAAATGCTGGCCTTACTCCACATTTTCCGAAATAGCATTCAGTTTTACTGTGACTGTTGGGACACTGTAAGCAGCATCTTGAACATAAATATTTCTAGAATGAAACGGATAGCACCTTTATTATCACTGCTCTATTTAATAATCTATCTATCTTGTCATTAACAAATTTCCTGTATCTTCCATCTAATCATAATTATTACTTACACATCTCCCAGCTTCAACTGTTAGCTGTCGAAGGTCATAAGGAATAAAAAGCAGTTAGTCATATATCCCGACATATGGAAAACTAACACCATCGAGTGCGTAAAATTCCTTATACTTTTGGTAATGCTGATATTTCTACTATTCAATTTCAAAATCACTTGAAGAACAAAATTAAAAAGTCCTAAATATATGAAACATTCTCGCACATAAGCCGTTCTGCTTTTTTTCTACTCTAGTTTTCCGAAGGTATTCATTTTTAAGCAGGTGGATGAACTAATTTAAAATCACAAGCCTTTCCACTCATACTTGGAATCGAACCCTGCTTATCTAGTTGGGAGGTGGAGGCCTTACTGACAACAATATTGCAACACTTTCAGCAATGTAAAACTTGTGTTTTCTTGGAGTGAGTTGATTACTACTGATCGTGGGAAATGTGACTAGTGAACTATAAAGCGTTCTATACGTCAAATCTTAATATAATGTTACTTAAATAAAATTTCAAAACCAATTACGTTGTTTGGGTGGTGATTTATCCCCGATTTGAACTCAACAATCATGGCAGCTCTGGTTTACAAATGATTCCACTGTTTGTTTAAACTTTTAAGCCCTTCTTTTGTAGACATTTATCCGAGGCTTTCTGGATATTCTCACCATGATATGCTCTGTATTTTGGTATGTTTCAACATAATTTTAACAATACATGCGAAACTGAAATATATTCAACCATACTGGGAGAGTAACTAGTTTCATCTAAAGTAATTTACTGATATTAAATGACTGATATCAGAATCTCTACTTGTAACTGACAATTACATTCACATCTGTACAGTTAACATTCAGTATAAATTTGTAATTACTAAGCTTTGAAGACATTCGAGAATAAGTGGTTCATTTAGGTAGACTAAACAAAAAATGTTTAAAAATCAGTACGACCATTTACGAGATTTTTAATCTATGGCTCCAATTGTCTAAAATATTGAATAGTAAAAATGTAAAGATTTTAGAAACTATTAAGCCTTCAATGTACGAAATGGCAGTAGTATTCCAAATTTCTAGATATACAAGTAAGAGTGGGTCAGATCTAATATCTTTCAACAAATGACAGTCGACAAATGACAGTGGCTAAACATTTTTGAACACTCATGTATCAGACTGTAATGTACTGCATCGTGAAAATGAGCGAAATTTCAATACTTACATGTTAGTTTCTCATTTGATCAATTTAGAATCCTACGTAATTTGTTGGATATAGGCATTTCATTTATGGGCAAAATAGATTATTAAAAAGAGCAGCCGAAAGTCCTCCAAGATGATGTTCGCAGTGTCAGATCAGTCACAATGAAAGCAAATGATATTTTAATCAAACATCTTGAAAGACCAGCATGTAAATAACCATAGAAATGTCAATGAGCTGAACATCCATTACCAGAGTGAGAAAGTATTTCAAGAAAGCTGGCTAAATAAGCTCGAAGTTTAATGCCAAATAAACCTTTACTCGATCAACTTTCTATCTGTAATTCTTTACTGTAACGTAATCCACTACAAGAAAGTAACGTCCCGAAAACAGTCGTACCGTTCGGAATAGCAAATATCTTCAGGTGGAACACGCAAAGACAATTGCATGAGGTGTCGCTCGCCCTGATTCAGTACCGCCCTTGGTGCACATTTACCTTTGCATGACGTAGATCTGCAGCAGCGGGCTCTCCAGGCATATCAAGAGCATAACCTCACTTCATTTACGGCCTCAAAATCGTAATTGTGAGCAATTAAACGGGTCCTCAATATTGTTTCACATAAATTAACTAAACCTAGAGCTGTTTTCCAACATTAGCCAATGTGTATCTCTAATGGCGTAACTAGTTATATTCTTCTTAACAAATGTAGTGTTTCGTATGTTTGCAGTTTAGAGTGATGTTTACCTCCTTTATCCCTTACGTGGGCGATATGAAAAAAGACATGTATGTTCCACCTTTGATTCCTTTAATCACTGCAGTGTTTAAAGCAAATTACCGCTGTGCGTTGCTAGTTATGGCCCTTCTAAAATGTATCATACTGCCCTATGTTCGCACTTTAGGGGGTGTTTACCAATTTCAACCACCACGTTAGCCGATATATATAGGGATGCGCTCGAGTCGAGACATGTCTCGAATCTCGACTCGACTCGACTCGAATTCGAGTCGAGATTCGAGTCGAGACACACTTTGTAAAATTCGAGACGAGTCGAGACAAATGTATTTCTCGACTCGAATTTTCGAGTCGAGACACGAGTCGAGTCGAGACGGCTCTTAAAAATCTCGACTCGACTCGAATGTCTCGAAAATCTTTCTATAATTTTTAATATTATTTTGAAGAAAGTACTCACTCAGAAACAGCCTTGAAACCAATTCCAGCTTTTATTCCTTCAGAAAGGTACAGAACGCATAAAATTAATAGTTAATCTTTAAAGATCAAGATTTAATTTTCAGCTCAATTCAGTTAATTAGAACTAATAGTTAATGTCGTTGTATTTGGTTGTACTGCAAATATAATAATAATAATAATAATAATAATAATAATAATAATAATAATAATAATAATAATAATAATAATAATAATAATAATAATAATAATAGTAATTGATTATCTAGTTTGTATAAAACTATTATCCGTAGTCTAAATCTAGTTTGTATAAAACTATTGCGATAAAGTGAACTTCATAAATTCTCTGAATGAGCAGTTGGTAGTCTATAGTAATTTAGCATAGTTATAATTAGTTATTGTGTTTTCGTTCCCATGAACGCAATAGGGTTACGTAACTTCTGGATTATTCGCTTGCCCAACTATTCTGAGGCTTTAATATGTTGCAGCATATCACGAGCTACGGATAATATATAATGTAACATTTGTTGTACATCACATATTATGATACGAGACTATTTTACATAGTATATCTTACCTAATATAAATAAAATAAAGAGTTTGTTTGTGTGTTTGTCTGTCTGTCTGTGTGCGACGTGGGGACCAGACGAGTGGACCGAGAGTTCCCAAAATTTGGTCACGGGTACCTTAGTCCAGGCCCCAGATCAAGACGAAGCGTTTTCTTTTAAATTTCGAACCAGAGGGTTTCGGGGGGGACGTTTACTGGGACCGACATGGGGACCAGACAAGTTGACCGAGAGTTACCAAATTTGGTCACGGATACCTTGGTCCAGGTCCCAGTCTAAGGCGAAGTGTTTTTGTCAAAATTGGAACCAGGGGGTCTCAGGGTGGCGTTTAGCGAGACATGTAGTAAAAGTAATCCAAATTGATCGACATTAGTGTCAAATCCATAGTTTTCACGGTCGATGAGATCAATGGTGACACTTCCATCAGCGATGTCTTGCAAATTCAGCTACTACTGTATGCGGGCCGGGTGTCAGCGGGTGAGGAATACCGAGACATGTATAAATAGCCCATATTGATTGATACTAGTGTCAAATCCATAGTTTTCGCGGTCACTGAAATGAATGGTGATACTTCCACAGGTGTTGACTTCCAAATACAGCCCCTATGCGAAGAATGGGTATATTAAGCTAGTATTACAATAAATGGACTGCTTGGATGCCAAGAATTAGTACAGATAAGTACCATTCACTTCTATGAATAGGTATTTTTTAAAAGGATTTTTGTAAACACTAAGTTATAAAACAATGAACTACACACAGTCGTTATGGTTTTGGTTCCCAACATAAAAGAAATATGGATTGTTCGTATGATATTGAACTTCAACTTTCACTCCTGGAAAATTTCAATTTTGGAGTAAGGCCACTTGGCATCAAAGCAGTTCACTGTAAGATAAATACATTCCGCACATTAGTAACATAGTTGTTCAGGGGCCTTCGATTTCCATCCTCTCAAATGAAAGCTGAACGATTGCTTGATACATGCTGACTATATAGGAGAAATAGTGTATTAAGTTTTCGAGCTTTGATGCGTATCCGTATTTACACTCTGATATAACTTTAAGTTCACACTCAAATCGAGCTAATTGTTTAATGCATTTCGAAAGCTTTTGTTTTTATGCAGCTCATTAAGGAAAATCTATTTCATAATCGTAACATTTATGTACTAAGAAACTATGAACGTAAAGTGGACTCGACCTAGCCCCGTGGCCGCTGTGACTCAGTGGCACAGCTCTCACCCTTGGTGTGTGAGGACTCTGATTCTGTGTGTGAACTCCGCGGCTAGTGTACGCGTCTTTGCCGTTGAAGACTCGGGTTCAATTCCCGGCGCGAGCTCATGTAGTTCGGATTCCACGTTAATCAGTAGGTCTACATTTCATATATCCTCGCTGCTGAAAGAGTCGGTAAAGTCAAAATCAACTCAACAAAAATATATATGTGTGTGTGCTTATGTGAATTTCCTCGTGGCTGTATGGTTAACACATACGCCTTGATCGCGGGAGACTCTGGTTCGATTTACGGTGGAAGCTCATGAAGTTGTTACCGGTATCCCACTTTAAACTGTAGATCCATGCCTCATATAACCATAGATATAATATATATGCCTTTGATACACTTATTTTCCGACTTGGAAGCCATCGAAAATTTCCGGACACAGAGTCCCGTAGACCGAAAATGAGAAACATGGCTACAGAGTAAAACAGCCATAGAAATTTAAGCTTTTCAGGCTAACTTAATCCTTACATATAATGCAACTAGCTTGGCCAAGTTATAATGGAGGAAATGCTATCTTTGCAACACTCTGAGAATAGAAAATGTTCGTCAAGTATTACTATCCCCTCCTCTCCTGCAGAATGAAAACCCTGACTAAAACTCAATATATATATATATATATATATATATATATATATATATATATATATATATATATATATATATATATATATATATATATATATATATATATATAAACTATTTTGTGTAATGTAACAAACAGTGGCGGATAGTATTCATGTTTCCTTGCAGAGGTCCTTACGAGGGTTCGCTTCCATCTTCCTCTCCCCAAGAACTAAAATAAATTAAAAAATTGCTATTACTTGTTAATCTTGTACAAAGGACGCAATTAAAGTCCCAGTGCAACACCCCTTCACATTTAGATTTTTCCCCTGGAAGAAAACCAGTTATTATTGTTTCTTGATTTCTCAGTCTCACCTACATAAACATACGAATAGAATTACAGGATAGGACATGTTTAGAGTGCTTGCACGTGACATCTAACTATATTTCTCATCAAATGTGTCACAGATGAAAATTTCCGTTTGTACTGCCTCTATTTTCTGGTACATATGTTTCATTTATGTTATGTTGCAAAAAGAATCGTTAGGAAACAAGTACAGACTGCGCCTGTGTGCCTGACAAAACGTAAATGTACTGGATAATTATTTCTTCACTTCCTTCCAGAAAAAAAAAGTAACCCATCTCAAGTCGGCTAACAAAAGGAGGTAGCGGACCAAAGATAGCCGTTGTTTACTTAAGGTCGTTACACAGCAGGGGTTTCATTCAGTCAGAGGGAAAAGAAAAAAATAATTTATGGTTTCTACATTTGTTTTGAAGTGCAATATACTTCTTCCTTTTATTTTAAGAACCATTTCCTTCTCATTTGTCTGCATCAGAAAAAAAATGCAAAAAAATCACTAGAATGTGCCTATTTACCCAAAGTACGTACTAGATCACTAGTTCAATAGTAAAATCACTAAATCTAGTACGAAATCATAAATGTGGCATCCCTGGGTTGGAGCGAAAGTAATGGTTGGAGTAAAAACTAGTCCGTATTTCTACTGCGTTCTGTTGTTGAATTCACAGAAATGTTCAAAAATAAATTCAAGAAGTAAAACACGATCCTACAAAAGACTGTTTACTTGCTCACTGGTTTTAGTATTGTGAACTGAAACTCAAGTGCGCAGTCATGTTGAATACTTCTGTCCCTTTCTACTTTACAACTTGAGGTGGGATGAGGGTCAAGATAGATCTAGTGATATACCGCTAAAGGATGTGCTTCAGTACGAGGAGTCGGAAGCGGTATGTATTGTTTATACTACTTACAACGTTACCCCCCACATAAAATATAAATTCACCCTTTCTCCCTTCCCATTTTCGAATACAATGAATCCACTCTTTTGCTGAAGAAAGATGCTAAAAGAAAATTGAAACATCTGTGTCTAAACTTTCTTTGAAGCGCAGTCTTTTGTATTTGTAAGGTTTTGCGAGTGTTTTCGAGATAGTCAAATCTTTTACCATGGACTCCTCCTGTGAACTGACCGTGAGTAAACACCCGATCTCGCTGTGCTCAATTTCTCTCGCACACGTGAAATGGGTTTGTTGTTTCCAAAACAAATAGGAAGTTACCTTGTCCTTTTGCATTTCTGCACGCACACAGGTACCATTGTTGTTTTAATGATCAGAAGAAATATCAAAACCATCCGATATATATGATACAAAACAGCTAACAGAGGGAGGCAAAGATAAAAGTAGGCCTATACCAAGTTTTCCGCGTGGTATTATGGAGAATAAATATTTGATAAAGTCACGTAGATGCGCTTAAACCTATTCCATCTGTCCTTATAATTTTTCTGGTCTCATCAGTTTCTCAGGAGAATACGTACAACATATGTCCAAATTCCCTATATACTCTTTCTAAACTAATGAGTAAACTCATTAAGAACACCAACTGATATCAATAAACAGGAAAGAAAACAATACTTTATACTTCTATCATTTGGTACACATCTCTATGAAGCACAGCTTGTTTCTTTTCGAAATAGCTCCTTCGTGTCACAGCTGTGGTTAGTTTTGTTTTGTGTTAGAATGAAAGAGAGAAATGCAACATTTGCTTCGCGGTGAAGTTATATATATTATTAAGATGAGCGGTGATAAGCGAGGTTTAACAAAGAGTGCCTTTCGGATGCACAATTTAACGGGTAGTTGCAGTCCGTGTTGAGAATCTTACCAAAGCTATGTAAGACATGTTAATATTGAGCTCTTTTGTGGTACAAGTGTACTTCAGAAACACACAAAAGACTTGAAACATCAAGCTAATGTAAAGCAATTGAAAAATAGCCTACCTATCGCTGCATCTTTTCTGTGGCTAGGAACATGCAGTGTGTAGCAACAAGAATCCTGTTAAGGACTTTTTTTTCTAACATAACATTCCCTTCCACACCATAAAAGACAATATAATGTTTGTTAAAAGAAAGTGCACATAATATTTTTAAATTTTGTTTGTGATCCTATCATGCATAATTATAAATAATGCCTTTCATACTACGAGAATGAGTTCAACTATACGTCATGGCCCCTCTAAAGCGGGGCCGCGGTGGCTCAGTGGTAGATCGTTCACCTCTAGTGCTTGGGGACCCTGGTTCGATCCTAGCTCGCACCAAGTGAACTTTGTGGTGGACAAACACCGTGTGCGTGGGTTTCCTCGGGGTTCTTCCGTTCCTCCCACTTTCTTCATTCCACGATTTCACTAATTTCTCATCATCACCCCTCTCCTTTAGCCTAACCGGCATAATCGTGGGACGTAAAACTCAAAGATTTCACTTCATTTTTTCCCTCGAAAGCGATATGTTTCAAAATTATTTATTGTTAGATATTGTAAATTTACGGTATCTATTTTAGTGGACGGGAAATTTTGCATCTAATCGGATAATTTCATGGCTTCTAACAGGAATTCGCAGTTACGAAATTTGCATCACAGTCTTTTGAAAGGATGCCTAGAAAAAATACTACTAGAAAATAACTGAAAACACAAAATGGATTTGATAGCCAAATTCACGTCATCTTGGTGCGTCATCATTTTTCTTTAAATATTTGTATTTAGTATTAGATTAGAGTTTAGTGTCCCTTTCAGCATCAAGGCTATATGAGACGTGAACTTACAAATTAACGTGGGTTCAGAACCACAGGAGTTCCCATCGGAAATCGAACCTAGGTCTCCCGCACCAAAGACACGTACGCTAATCATATGGACAAGGGTGTTCGATATTTAGTAATGTGTACATAAAATTGTGAAATTGCGCTTGTATAATGGAATGCAATTCCTTCTACTGACATAAACCTTCACAATACTTAGCTGGACAAAGTATCTTTAAAAAGAAAATGTCACTCTTTATGTTTCAGTTCCTTGTTCGACTGAAGGATGGAACAAATTGCAATGAGCGTTTTTGGATCCTACTTTGTGTAGTTGATTCATCATAAACTTGGTATTTGATACGGATATGAACTATTACACTTATTTGGTGTTTATTTCTAAATAATAAGTAATAATACAACTTCATAAAGTTGTAATTCTTCTTTAGTTTGTATCACTTTACACAATGACAAATCCAAAAGGTGTGTTGTATCGGTGCAGTACCAGTTTTTCACGTTTTTCAAAATGTTCCAAAACCCAAAGAATAATCTTTAATTTCTGATATTTTAGTCGTCACAAATTACAATTTTATAATGTAGTCAATGTTTATAATTACTGGGCAGTTGGGCGTTTAAACTAATGACATCATAATAAAGTCAAAACCATAATTTTGAGTTGAATTGATTCTGAGTTTAACGTCCCGTTCAGCAGCGAGGCTATGTGAGACGTGGACCTACTGATTAACGTGGAATCCGAACCACATGAACTCCCACCGGGAATCAAGCCCAGGTTTCCCACGCCAAAGGCAAGTATGCTAACCGTTAGCCACGAAGGAGCTCCACCATAATTTTAGTGGGCGATAAGAAATATCTCGCCAGTGCTTTTACAATAAATAAAATTTTATAAGTATTAAAGAATAGTGGTAAGAGATTTTATAATAGCTCTTTTATTTATGAGATATGAGTATTTTGAAAAAAAAAAAAAAAACAACTAAAGAATAGGTTGGCGGAACCACAAAAGACTCGTAAAATAAACTTTCTTATAAATACATACGCACCTTACTCACCTTTTATAATTGCTATGCTTACGTTCTCCATAAAAACATAAATTCTTTTTTAGTGATACTTTACACAAGATCATGAAGTGGGTTCAAATTTAATTAAAGGCAAAATACAATACAATAATCCTCAAATATTGCCTCAAGTGAGTTTAAAGATTTCTAAACACTAGTGCGAAACCGGGCTCTGCCGTTGCGATCGATTTACAGGTCTTGAGACGAAAGTAAGAAGGGACTTACGCACACAGTACGTAAAAACAATTAATATGCCTGTAACTTTCCCCCAAATGGGTGTATCTTAAAACTAACCTCACCATTATGTTTCTAATTAAATTCTAGCCCGAAATTATGTATCATATTACCCTATTCCCATTTTGAAAACTTGACCTTAATTCAAAATGGCGGATTTCAAGATGGCTGCCATCAAGGTCATATCTACCATACGACTTCCCCCCAGAACTTATATGTATCCACATGGTTTTTCTTCACTTTTCTTCATTAACGGTCCGTTTACAAAGGGTAGTAAGGGACTTCTGTAGTAATCTCTAATAACCACATCACAACTCTTAAAAGTTATTAAAAAAAACAATAGAAAACATGCACCATGGCAAAAATTTGTCATCACAAGTAATGATGCCACATGCCTTCTATCAGCAAAAAAAGTTTCATTGAAACTGGAGCCTGACATTTGAGTGATGTCCCTTGTGGGATGTGATTGAACGTCACGTCAGAACACATCGCCCCCCTCCCCGGAATTTACGGGAATTAGGTGAGCTGAGTGAGCACATATGGTGCCAGCTCTCTCCAGCGACCTTGCGTTTATGCCAAGACGTGTCGCCGTTTTTATCCATGCCAAAAGTCGACATACTGACAATTAGGTAGGTAGTCATGATGGTCTGGCTGATGTGTGCGTATATTTTAACTCGTACATTTTGTCTCGACTCGAATTTCGAGACGTCTCGACTCGAATTCGAGTCGAGTCGAGACAGAGACTGTCGAGTCGAGACACGAGTCGAGACTGAAACATATTTTCGAGTCGAGACACGAGTCGAGACAACATTTTCTCGAGTCGAGTCGAGACAGGCTTAAATCTCGACTCGACTCGACTCGAATGCATCCCTAGATATATAAAAACACTTACGTCCCACTTTTGATTTCTTTATTCATTCCAGGAGTTTCAAGCAAATTCCTATTGTAAGTTGCTAGTTATGGCCCTGCTAAAATGTGCCATATTGTCCTATATTCGCCTTTAGCGGAATGTTTATCCCCTTCAACCCCCACGTTGGCCGATATAAAACACATATGTCCTACATTTGATTCCTTTATTCACTCCAGGAGTTTCAAGCAAATCGGAGTGTGACACTGGAAAAAGCTTGATTATTAGCATTATGTATTATGATGTTATTTAATGCATAACGTAAATACATAGTCTGGAAAAGATTATTATGGGAAACACACTGAGCGAATCGCGCCCAAAATGCATTATGTTGCTTTATTTTGATATCAGCTAACATAATTTACATTTGAGCACAAGTATATACATAATGACTACCTTTATTAGACTAGTTTTCTGAAAATAATATCGTTTTTTTTATAAGGCTGGGAAAGTACATGGTGTTGTTGACAACAAGACAAATTTATTGAGGAATACTGCTTGGAAATTAAAAGATAACTAGTATCACTAACATCACGCTTTGCTTAATGATATATCGCTTCAAACACACTAGTGATCCGTGTATGGATTCTTGTCAGTAGTTGTCTCTTTACTTCAATAAATAGTTACGTATGCAGTATTTAATCGTGTCGTAATGTGGGTAAAACTCGATGGAAATCTGTGACATGGGATGCTACTGTTTTCATGAGCATAAACCGATTGAATAGTGTGAAAACATACAAATATTATAAAATGTGCAAGCTAAGAGTCGGAGTACATGTTCAAGAGATTATTTTGAGAAATGAGAGTCATTATCTGAGAGAAATCCCTCATTGATATCCAATAGTGCATCGGACGCCTGAAAGATAGTCACAAAGTGGTGTACATATTATGCGGAAACGTACTGATCGTACAAAAATAGAAATCCTTAAGGTCACATTCACTAGAAAAAGTAGGAAATGGAATGGACATTAACCACCCCAGGACAGCAAATGGAACTAGGGAAGAGCCACTTCCAATCGGTATGAAAAAAGCGATGACCCAGTGTTTCTTGTCCTGTAGTCTTGGGGGTAGGATTGCAGTGCAGAAATAATTCCTTCAAGCAAGAAATGTTACAAAATGATACTTTTTGGACATAAAAAAATTAAAACAATGATTATAACAACTAACAATGGAAGATGACACTCTGGATCGACGAATCTGAATTCCTACTTTTTGACTTCCAATGCTAGAAATTTGGTCGTCGTCGTTTCAAAGAGTGCTCTCATCCCAACTGTGTGGTAACTTCTGCAAGGCATGAACAAAGTATCTTCACTGTTTGAGGATGCTTTACAGAACGTCAAGTACTGTATATAACTTAGTTCAAATTTAATGGGATAATGGACAAGAATATTTGTCACAGCGTTTAATGAGGCATAGAACGCCATCAGTAACGTGGATTTCGGGCAATAATTTCGTAATATAATCGGATTATCAGCCCCAAAATTCTTCCAAGCTATGTTGTAATTATCTGCAATGCAAACCAGACAATAGTATTACAAACAAGTGGAATAGTCGCCGCTCACCAATGTTACCGAACTTGTTACCCATCGAGCTCTTGCAAGATAAACTTGACAAAGCAGTCGGTTAATAGATTCTATCGTATACTTAAAAGGCTCTTTAGCCCTTTGAGGATCCCATGGTACAATTTGTACCATACGGGGTGTTTCATGGTACATTGCGTTATAACTCTCCTATTGAGCTTTCTCGTCCGTTTTTTTTGTTTTTCAAGTCCAGAGGCATTGTAGAAGACCTTACGTATGATTTTACACCTTCCTGCGTCGAGACATAGGAGGTGATGACGTCATAATTCTAAAATATATATTTTCTTTTAATATTGCGGGGCCATTCTATGTTCATTATTTTTTGGCGGGCTTATTTTTGCACGTAGAAGATTGAAATTTTGCATAAACATCCAGTCCACCGAGTAGTATTTACCAGATTTTTTCAGATTTCTGCGTTAAAACAGGGGGGATCCATAGGGGCAAAAAGTTGAAAAAGGGATATTTTACCAAAAAATCCCTTTCTTCGCAATTTTCCCGCCTTCGATACATGATGGAGACAAGTGAATGGTACCGCCTGAAAGGCAGTTCTATTCTGAAGAGAATGATGTGCGACACATGACCCTAGGGTAATTAGGGATGTGTCAGGGAATTTTTATCAAAATATACTTTTGTATAGGGGAATTTTGGACATTTTCGGTATTTTTGCGGGCTTATTTTTGCACCTAGAAGATTGAAATATTGCACAAACATTCAGTCCACCGAGGAGTATTTAAGAGATTTTTTTCGTACTTCTGTGTTAAAACAGGGGGGTACAGAGGGACTAAACGTTGAAAAAGGGAAATTTTTACCAAACACTCACTTTTACGGGATTGTCTCGCCTTAGATACATGATGGAAATAAGTGAATGATACCGCCTGAAAGACAGTTCTATTCTAAAGAGAATGATTTGCAGACCATGATCCTAGGGTAATTAGGGATGTCTCAGGGAATGTTTAAAAATTTCCCTCTGTGTACGGGAATATGGGACATTGTTGGTATATATTTTTTTGGCGGGCTTACTTTTGCACCTGGAAAATTGGAATTGTTCATAAACATTCAGCCCACCCAGTAGTATTTATAAGATTTTTTTCAGATCTATGCGTTAAAACAGGGGGGTCCAGAGGGGATAAAAGTTAAAAAAAAGGATATTTAGACCATACTCGTAAAATCATTTTTTCGGGATTTTCCCTCCTTAGATACATGATGGAGACACGTGAGTCATACCGCCTGAAAGGCAGTTCTAAGATGAAGAGAATGATGGGCGAAACATGACCCTAGGGTAATTAGGGATGTCTCAGGAAATTTTTTACCTGAGATCATGGTGTTTTACGGTAATTTGGGCATGGTGGGAATTCTTGATAAAATTTCTTCCGCCCTTGGTATTCAAGATACAAACTTGAAATTTGGCACACACATTTAGTATACCAGGTACTATTTATCAGATTTTTTTAGATGGCTACGTTCACACAGGGCCGCTCCAGAGAGGCCCAAAGTGTGAGAAAAAAATTCCCTCTGAAATGTTCCCTTTGACATCATTTTCCCCGCTCCTGGTATACGGTATGAGCATGCACATAGTACCATTTGAAAGCCAGCTCTATTCTGAAGAGAATGAGGTATGAACCATGATCCTAGGATAAATAGTGACGATGCAGTAGCTGCTTGACTGAAAGTCTAAAAAATGGCCCAAAAAGCCGGGTACCGGAAAGGGCTAGAAGTAATGGAGTCGCATAACTTCGCAGAAGGTGGAAGAACTAATCATGAAAGCATGGGATTTGTAATGCTCTTATGAAGGCTAAAGGTTGTCATTTTATATAAGACAAACATATTTAATATCGTGTTTAAGGGTTAATTTTTTAAGTTGTATTATATTTATTTTACAAAATAATTCCTGGAAGCTGAGTTTTTTATGGATGCTAATTTTTTTTTCTTTTTTTAAAAAAATTCTGTAAAATTAACAGTGCGCTCATACTTTTCATATTGACTGTCCCCTGTATGTATTTGAATTTTGCTATTACTTGTTCAAGCGCAGAGAATATTTTTCTTCAAAAACAAAATTTGCATTGAATGTTTCTGCGAAATAATGACATGCGAATGAAAATGCGAAATAATGATAATTTGTCACTGCTTTTAACTGTAAGCTAATAGTGTTTGGTTTTCCATGGAATCTGATTGTAAGGTTTAGCTATATATGGCAGAGATATATCTGTGAAGCCAATTATGAAGCCTCTTCCGATTATCTGTGTTATTCCGAAACACTCGTGTACAAAATGAGAATTTATGACTATTAGCTTCCATATAATATAAACGTATCAATTGTCGTAGTATGGTTTCTACTGGAGTATAGTACTTATGTGCTGTTTCTTTCACGTAATACACAATCACCTTAACCTTGTTACAGAAGAGAGCTATTCTCGATTGCCTTTGACCTGATTTTTCAAGGACATATTTACTGCTGTTCAAGAATAAAAATTACCAAAAAAGTCATATCTTAGAGTTCGGTAATCAATGTATCTCAAAATACTCATGACCAACTGATTGTAATCTAGTTCGTAGATACAGTGTACAAAATATGGTAAACACATATTTTTGCCATTCAACTAGCAGAGAATTGAATCCATTTACCAATGTCACAGAATTACCAAAAATTAGCTCTGTCGACAGCATTTAATCGGATTGTGCAAAAACTGAATATTTTATAACGAAGCTTTTACGACATTTGTAACACTAAATATTTCATTTAAAACACTTGAACGGAAGTTGAACATATTTGGAAAATAATCCCGAGAGTTGTTGAGTTTACCGAAGGTTAAGAAATAACACACAAAATAAAGTCATCATATTATGAAAATTAAGCAATATACAATAACACAATATGTTTCATTTTAGCGTGTTACCCGTACGCGTACTTCCAAGACGATTACGTTAATTTTCATAATGTATAGGTTACTAGGGAAATTATCAACCATTGGGTTCGTTAGCTAATAGTTGTAAAGGTAGTGTTGCCTAGGAGATAGAAGAGAGAGCATTGTCATCACGAGACAGAGCTCTTCAAATTCAAACTGATACTTTGTTTTTGTCAGAGAAGACGCCAGTTTCAAGACACCTTGCTAAAAAGGAGACAGCTTCAACTTTGTTTCTTTGTCATTATTCATTAGAACTGTGGTTCTGAACCCAATTTCTATCACAACCCCCTTCTTATCACATCCTCTTGCCAGAGACCCCCTTATAATTTCTGATTTGTAATAAGTTTGTGTGGAATGTTTTATATACCTATCGCGGAGATCTCACGATATCTATCTACTTCTATAATAGTAAATCCATTTCTTGTATATAGTGGATACAGTAACTTCCCTAAAAGAAAATGGTTTTAAAATGAATGCATTAAACAGGCAACTCATTGCGACTGGATTTCTGTAACGACGACTTGAACAAGTTTTGGCTAAAGAGGAAAGAAAAATTTCTTGGTGTTGTATCTGCTGCTTTAAAAGTAATAATTCCATTTGCTACATCGAACCTGTGCAAAAGTGGTTTTCTTCCGTGGTAAACATTAGAACAAAAACAAGAAATCGCTTAACAGTTGAAAATGATTAATAGTGTGTGGCACGAAGATTGAACCCGACATTGCTGCACTAATGAAATCACACTTTGACCAGCTATCTCCTTAGCTTTCAATTTTAATTGTACTTCAATATAGAGGTTTTGATGCATTAGTACATAGTATTTTTTCTGTTATTTCAATATGCAGTTCTCATTAGTTTCATATCGTACCTCTATCATTTAAATCGATTTTTAAACACCTCTGCACCTGTTGAAAATGTTTAGTAGAACTATTTTTTGTTGTTCTTAACAATATGTATAAAAATAAAAACACTCCTATCAGAACAAAACTCAAAATAACAT
Source organism: Thermobia domestica (assembly GCF_964235325.1). Lineage (NCBI taxonomy): Eukaryota > Metazoa > Arthropoda > Insecta > Zygentoma > Lepismatidae > Thermobia > Thermobia domestica. The sequence continues at coordinate 52,202,016 of NC_137467.1, forward strand.
TTAAAAATATTTCCCCTTATTAGACTCTGATTATATTTATCTTTTCGCGACCCTATGAAACCTTCGCATGACCGCCGTAGGGATCGTGACCACCAGGTTGATAAACAATGCATTAGAAGATGGGTTGCTATTTTTCTGCAGAGATACATTGTAAAACACACGAGGCCACAGTTGGAGTAATTATTTATGAAAGATTAATGTCCTCTAATTACACACTTAATACTTCATATCACTTCTCCAAATTTACACATTGCCATCTTACTTTCTAAGAAGTAAGTAAATAATTGGTTCAATGAGATCATTTTTAGTAAATAATAATAATAATAATAATAATAATAATAATAATAATAATAATAATAATAATACAAATTTAAATAACATATAACTATTACTTGATCATCACTTTACCCCTTAAAATAAAGTTATTGACTGATCTACGAGCTAATATTTTATGTAACTGGATTCCATAGTATGATTCCGTCAATGTTCACCTTCTGTGATATTAAGACCATCCAGCAACTTCATTAAATATAAATGACTAGGTGTTTTATGCTATATAAAAGCACTCTTTATGTTATTTTAAGACCAATCAATAGGTGTTTGTACACTAAATTATCGATTCACGCAGCACATTGAATGTGCGTGCGGCAACGTGAAATGGGGAAAAAGTACCTGATGGATGATGTGCTGACAATTTGAATGCAGTTTGTCGTATATCAGGATGATTAGTCTTTAGGGACGCGGTGGCTCAGTGGTAGAGCGTTTATCTCTGGAGAATGGGTTCCTCCGTTCGATCCCAGCTCTCGCTAAGTAAACTTTGTGATAAACAAACACCGTGTGTGTATGTTTTCTTGGGGTTCTTCCGTTTCCTCCTACTTTCTTCATTTCATTAATTTCCTATCATTACAGACTCCTTTGGCCTAGCCGGCATAAACGTGGGACGTGTAATTTAAATATTTCATTTCATTTTATTTTGTGTACAAAGGTGACATTTTTAAGCAAACCCTAATGACCAGATAGATTCGAATAGTCAATCAACTAAATTGAGAATATTTAAATTTAATACGCATGTTTTTTTTTAATGAAGAAAAGAGGTAAGTGAAGGTAAATTTTCCTGTTCTATTCATTGGATCTTCTAGAGTTTTTCTTCCTTTCTTTTCTATATTTTGCCTGTTTTTTCTGTATTATGTACTACAGAAGTGCATAATAATAACTCCAATATAACTGTATTTTTTCTCAAAATGATATGAACCACAATTAAATAAATTATGACTGAAGCAAAAAGTCATAAGGTATCCATTATAAATTTGTTGATGTTCACGCTGTTATAAAACAATTACAATCACAAGTATTTTCTCCTACAAATGATAGTTCAACTCAAACAAAATAACGTTTCTTTTTATGTATTGTTATTAAACAGAAATAAATACGTCTTTGAATATGTTACCACATCATATTTTATTAGTAATTACTATCATATTTTATTAGTGATATTAGTAATTTTCGATTACTAACAAAGAATAGATATTATTTTTAAATATAATTAACTTGAATATCGATATTCATCCTTTATTAGTACCTAATAGTCTGTCCTCGTATCATAATTTCGTGTAAATAATTCGTTGCGCTAGTATCGGAGGATTTTGATATATGAATGTTTAAGTAGAACATATACTAACCACTGTGAAATTCCTTCACTCGTACCGTTATGATTAGGTATGATTGGTCTTATAGTTCTCGAGTTATGGAGCTATACAATATACTTTCCGCTTTTTTTGGTAGCTTATAACAATGAATAGATACGCGTTTACCCGGGCTTACCCGAGTTGCTGTGACAAATTACCTCCTGGAGCTCGGGCTTCTAATTTTTGGACATATTGTATATAACAAGAAATAAAAAAATGTTAAAGTTTATCTCGCACTATTCCGAAGTATGGTGTTGCAGAGACACTGAGTATACAGATAAAAATGACTCCAAAACCTTTAATTTAAAATTGGACAGTGAGATATTATCGATATCAGAGAAGAAGAGTGTTGTACAAGTTTTTGCCCTACCATTATTTCCATTTTGAGAAATGTTATAGGGTATGGTCACCTATCTCTCACGGTGTACATGTATGAGCAGGTCGGGGGAAATACTGGTAAACGCCACTCACGGGAAAATTGAGTTATTAAGTTAAATGGGTTGATATTTTACTCGAAAGTTAGAAAATGGTACCATGTTCTTCTACCGAGTATCTCATACTACCTAGATATATCGAAGAACTAAGGACTTTACATAATGCAGATTTCTTATTTTCTTCAAAATTAGCCCTCATCCTCTAAAAGGATATCCTAAAAGGACACTCCTTATCTTTTAAAAGGAAAAATAACTCCAAAGCATATTAGCACATGCCTACTTGTTCATCAAGCAAGCAGATCAAAGAAGCTAATTAACACACTACATGCTGCTCGAAGTTGTGTTATTTATGATGTGATTCGGCGTATTGACACTACTATTGCAGAAAAACTGTAAACAGGCTTTTAGAAAATAATGTGGTTTCTCAAAATCCTGTACCAAATCGGTTTATCCATTATGCAGCAATTAAAATATTGACATTTCAGAGGACACATTAGAGAGAAGAGAAACATTTCATGTCACACAACTTGTTGCATATCAATAAGATTCACCTAATGTTGTCTCTTTGTCTTTGCCACTGGGAGAAATATAGCACTTTGAAAAGTTTGTCTGGAGACTTTAGTAAACTCATACCATCAATATTTTCAAAATCAAAGCACGCAATTCCAAAGAAAAATATATACTTTTCTATTAAAAACTATGGGCCTTATGCAGAGTCATTTTGACGCGTGATTAGAGCCATACTAAACAGTTCGACTAACTTATGTTTCCTGCAGTAGTCACGCCTTTAGTATGACTCTAATCATACGTCAAATCGACTCTGCATAAGCCTGTATATCCTGTTTCCACCAAATCAGGACTTGGCTTGGCTATTTACGTAGTCGATCATGCAGACAAAATGATGTAAAGAATGTAGTGCCATCATGGACACTATTCAACCAGTGTATTGCATAAGATGAACAGCCCAAAACTACTATAGGGTAGGGTAGTACCCAATAATTTCTGCGAATAATCCAGTTCACGAATATGACACATTATAGACTATCGTTACTAGGTGCAAGATGATCTCTAAGAAACTAAACCAAAATTATGTTGTGTTAAAAACCTTTGATGAAGCTCTTTACTCAAAATTAAAGATGTTGATGTGGCTTCCATTATATGAAAAAAGAAATGTTATTCATTTACTGGGTAGCTTTCATTCGATACTGGTTTATTTGACCGCCCCTAAGGAGCACTATGCCAGCTCAGACCTTGAAGACTGCTAGCTAGAGGATGAAGTAGTGTCAGAATCAACATCTTGTGCTGAAGGGAAAGCTCTACAATCGTTGTTTGCAACTGCATAAAATAACTTTCGAAGCTGTGTTGGGACCTTAAATGATATCATTCAAAAATTGGCTTTTCTTTAAAAATCACGAAGATGAGCAGCATATAATTGATGACAATGTAAAGCATATCTATAAAGACTTTGAGAGTAGATATTTTATGCAAGCTTAACTTGATTTTGAGGGATTCCCTTTCTTTCTACAAGATATTAAGCACTTGCTCCTTGAATTCATTCAGGAAAAGTGTTCAAATTATACTTTCAAGTATTGGTTTCTTTACATAGAGCTCGTTAGCATCCTACTGGTTAAGATTGATATTCAGACGATTTGAAAATAATTATATTGTCAAAATAATTTAAGTAAACCTTTCGTTTCTTTAAATTGTAATACGTTGCGAGGAATGTCATATTACTTTAGAAAGAAAAAAAAGTAAGTTACTGCTAGCGCCCTGAAAGTTAAGCGGAGACTTAGATAACTATGAACGCTTCGTGGGTGGAGACAGGTGGCTGGGAAGCCATTCTAAATGAGACTCAGGTAACATATACCTGAATAGAAGTCAAAATAGGTGCATTTATAAAATACTTGTTTAAGTGGCCTCCGATGAGACAGTTATTATCTTTAGTGATAGTTCATGAATGTTATAAAGAATTTTCTACGTGTTTAAAATGGTTGGCAAGCTATAAATTGTGTAGTTGTGATTTATATTGAAAAAGTTAATGCCTTCTAAAAAGTTTTGTGTGGATTTAAGGTTTTGTCTATTTAAAATGTCTGTGTTGTATTTTCTGGGAGATTTCGAAGTCCCATGTGGTGCCTGCTATTCTATATTTTGTTTTCCAGTTATGGTATGTTAAAATAAACTACTGGTAAGCTGTACATATACATTATATTTTGTTTAATTAAATTCTGAATAAAGAAAATGAACATTCAGAAGTTAAATCGGGAATGGTAGAATGCGAATGTTGTCTAATAGATCTAAAATGAATAGAACTTTTCGAGAACTTATATTACTTTTAGTGCTATTGTGAAAGACTGTGTAATGTTTGAACTTTCTGCGCTAAAGTGATCATTAAAATATTATATCTTAATTAATAAAAATAGAATTTTATTTATATGATTGGCAGAACGATACGATGGTTTATTTGACGATTATCGCACTTGCTCGTCTCTTTAGTAAACAACGCTCTTAAGTATAAAACTTTTAAATTATTTTGTGTGGGTTTTTGACCCGGCTCCTTCGGCGTGAATCATTATAAATCATACGCGTCGTCACAAAACAAGTGAAGTTATATTATTAAGTTCGTTATGATGTAGGAATACCGGGGCTTGATGATCTAATTATAAAGATTGTGGTATCGTATTGAATAAATATTCTTGTGAATAAGTATTCTTATGTTTAATGTGCTGAAATGATTGGCTTACTTGCATAATTATACATGCGATTGAGATTCAGAAATCGGATGATCTTCAGTAATCTCACGGCACATAACTGCATTTGAAGTACGAATCCAACAACTCAAAATATAACAGAACGCTTGTTACATTAGATCGTATAATATATGCATATACAGGGTTTTTCAAAGCAACACCGACCATGTTTTGGAGGTGATTTCTGATACCAAAATAATACAAAAAGTATAGACCAACCTGAGTTCACAAATGCATCATTTCGGAGTTACAGACCGCCAAAAATATATAAAAAAAAATGAACTTTAAGAATTTTAGAAGTCCATAGCTCGAAAAGAATGAGACATACTGAAGTCGGGTCAAGACTTCACTTAGGACCTAATATGTGCACTGTCCAAAAATACACTTTTCAGAGTCTTGCTGTACACACACAACATTTTTTATAGAGGGAGTTTGGCTACGGGCATTATTTGAAGTACTCACCAACTACCTCTATAAAAATGAGTACGGAAGAATCGCAGGATTCTGAAACATGAAAATTTGGGTAGGGCACATAGACTACTATTTCCTAAATAAAGTTTTGACCCGACTACAGTAGTTCCCATAGTATTTTAGCTTAGGACCTTTAAAATTTATTTTTTTCATGTTTTCGGCAGCCTATAATTCCGAAAGGAAGCACTGGTGCACCGAGGTTGGTCTATACTTTTTATCTTATCTTGGTGTAAGGAACCACCTCCCAAACGTTTTCGGTCTTGTTTTGAAACACCCTATATATATATATATATATATATATATATATATATATATATATATATATATATATATATTGAGACATTAGTAAGATTAAACAACATAGCTACAGTATTTCTTGTACTAAAGAAAATTTGTTATACTGTATTTATAATATTTATAATATATACTATTACTGAGATTTGGTGTTTTTAAATACATTAAATTTACTTTACTGAAATGTAATCACATTTTTGTTGTTGTTTACTTGTTTATATCTTCCTTGATGTCCTTTGCAATCATGCAAATACCTTACATTGTGTACGCGTATGCCTCATAACATTTTAGACATAATGTTTTAATTCAACAGCCACAAAAGCATGAAAATCTACAGCACGTTTGATACCATATGCCAATTCGAACTTACTTAACTTTTGGGCGGCAATCTTGAATTTCTGTTGACTGCAAGGAATTGACGGGTGGCAAACGCAACTTTCTGTTAAAAGCAATTTTAAAAATCATTTAAACAATGATTGATATTTGTAGAAAAGAAAAGCCTTTGCGATGTGAACTTATTTTCTTTTTGGGCCATCTTGTCCGCCATCTTTGATTTCTGGTGGCTCCAAGAAATTGACGGATGGCAAACGCAATTTTTTGTTAAAACCAGTTTTAAGAATCACGAAAACAATGATTGGCACTTGTAGCAAACGAAAGCCTACGGATTGCAACTTTTCATTTATTCATTCCCCTACTATACCATTTGGTAGCGGAAAAGTGGCTAGTGTAGGCTGTAAATACATACACGAAATTAATTAAATTTTATTTTTCGAGGTACATGTTTCAGTTAAATGCTTAATAAAACATTATTTCAATACGTCTGCAACATTGACATTTTCTGCATAATTTCGAATTGCTGTGCATGTAACTAACATATAGAATATAGTAAGAACTACTATCAGTCCAAAGTTGTTTCATTGATTGTTGTACGAAGCAAAGTTATTTCATTTGAAAGTTCGTTTAGGCTACTTGTTGTTTATAAATATTCAAAAGTTGGTGCTAATTGTATTAATAAATAGGTGAATTATAAATTTATCAAAATAGATACTAATACGTACTTATCCAAATATGTAAGATGTTAGGAGAGGTCTGCTAGGAGAAATGTAACGAACTTCAACACTGCCTTCTATTATGACTCGTTAACAACAACCTAAATTGATATTGACTATAACATCAATATTTCGAACACCTATTTTCTGATTAACATTTTCTCTTCGCAAAGTAAAATATCATTTGAAGCCGAGTAATTCAATTGATTATTGTAGAAAGGACTCAATCAGATGTTTATGTACTTGATTTATGGACATCTTCCGATTCTCTAGGGGTATACGAAACTTTATGTAACTAATAGACTAAAATCGAAGGTTTAACAACATTATAAATAAAGTATGGAGTTATAGATTGAGTACAGAGAGATAGATATTTAATATATTGAAATAGTTTTCTTTGTTATACCTAAGTTATACAAATTACCACTCATTCTAGCTTTGGTACTTCTTGTATAAATTAAAAGACAAATTCTGACCAAAGCATATATTAACTAATAAATAATAGCGTGACAGTTTCGGCAAATTAACTTTGTCTTCATCAGACATATTATAGACATAATATATGCTTTGGTCAGAATTTGTCTTTTAATCTAAATTATACAAAATTGATTTAGTTAGTATCTGTTTTAATGGATTCAAATATATACGTGGAGATTTTTCGTTTGTGCTTAATTAGAATTATCTTTTATATTTACGTGTAGTAAACTTAAAAAAAATGAGTAAGTAAAAAAAAACTCCATATGACCCCAATTCATAATACACTTTGCAGTATAATCATCCTGAAAAAAAATGTAATATTTACAATGTGTAATAAATTACTTAGTACTGTCGACATTCATAAATGTATGGTAGTACCAATAAAATATAAAAAAACAACATTGTTCATATTGCCCATGACGTGTTGACGTTAATCTGTTATCATAAATACATATTTTGACAAAATTGCTGTAAGTTATAGAATGTAATGGAGTATACAACAAAATTTCCTTTGAAGATGAAAGACAATAAAAACAACTCATTTCTTTGAGAAGTCTATAGTTTCAGAAATATATTAAATATGAGGATATCAAACTGTTTATTTTCTGGTATAGGATATTTACACACATTAAAAATAGACAATATTGTTCACAAGAGAAGTAAACAAAAAGCAGGTGCCTCCTCAGATGCTAACTTTGCCCCACTCGACTGCTCCAAACATGATATATTTTAATATAAATAAAGTGAAATAAAACTACGCTTGGAGGCACTCTGTCGAAAAAATGTGAAAGCCTTCACAGGCCAGCCATCTTGAATTAGGCTTTTTCTGGATTTTCCTCATTCACACCACTCAAAAGCCGAAGTGATACCTCACTTATAGGTCACAGGTCGCTTAATTGTTTCCGCAATCCTTTTTTTCTTTCACTTTCCCCGGATAGTATGTTATCCGAGGGACGTCATCTCTCATTCGAGGGGCGGGCTCAATGGCCATAGGTGCCGAAAGCCCAGAAATTCCAATTCCAACTCCTAAATAAAACTACCCTTTGCTGTGCAGAAAACCGATTCTCCAATAATATACCTCCGGCTCACCACTGATTCCTCAATAACTATACCTTACGTCGAAACTTAAATTTACACGTATTGATGTTCAGAAACACAGGAAATTTAAAGAGTATTAATTACATACTAAATAGAAGAAAGAGTAAGCTGTTAGTGAAATACAAATAATACAAATACAAATAAACTCAATCATAATATAAACACAGTCGAATCTATATTAAACATTATGACACTAACACTTACAAAACAGACACCTTAAGAATTTAATATTCAAACACATAAGTTCATATATATATATACAGATTGTTTCGAAAGAACACCAACAACATTTGTAAAGTGATTTCTGATAACAAGATAAGACAGAAAGTATAGATCAACCTGGATGCTCAAATGCTTAATTTGGAGTTATGGGCTGTCGAAAAGATGAAAAATGAACTTTAAAGGTACATAGCTCCAAAACTATGGGACTACCGTAGTCGTGTGAACACTTCACTTAGGAAGTGGTATGTGTCCTATCCAAACACTCAACTTTAAGAATCCTGTGGAACTTTCGCAACAATTTTTATAAAGGTAGTTGGTGAGTACTTCAAATTATATATCCGTAGCCAAACTTTCTCTATAAAATTGTTGCATGAGTGCCTTAGGATTCTGAAACACGAATTTTCGATAGCGCACATATTATTTCCTAAGTGATGTCTTAACCCGATTACAGTAGGTATTATAGTTTTGGAGCTATGGACCTTTAAAGTTCAGTTTTTCATGTTTTCAGCAGCCTATATCTCTGACACTAAGCATTTGTGCACCGATATTGGTCTACACCTTTTGTCTTTTCTTGAATCAGAAATCACATCCCAAACGTTGTTCGTGTTGTTTTGAAACACCCTGTATATGTGATTGTCTTATGATTGTGAATTTATATATTACCTCCTAAACAAACAATTTACAGTTAACCATTTTTCATATATAAATATCAATGTACTAAACGATAATCCAATTATGAGTAAAGTAAAAGCACCCATTAAATCCTTAACAGAAATGACAACTACATTTTCATCTTCACAGTACAAAGCAGTAGGCTTTTGTCTTATTAAAATATCAAATAATAAATCAGTTTCCCACTTCGCACGTAGACCGTACTCAACACATTCTTGAATCACGTGATTAAAATAACTCACGTAAGGAGAATTTCTACGCAGCACATAAACACTAGGAATAGAAGTAACCGTCTCTTCAACTTTGTGAATCAATGGTTTACCTTGTGAATCGAAAAGAGAATATGAATACACTATATAATCTACAACACTGGATACCCAAAGTATTCCCCAGTTCTCATCTTCAGCCACCTTTATTACCTTTTTCTCAACTGCATCCACAGTTAGAAAATTATTCCACTTCTCTTGAATGTAACTTATAATGTGATCAGCAGGATCATTAAAAAAACGCCTATGTGGTGTAAAACCACCAATCGGAATACCTGACTCTATGAGTTCTTTCATTGTGTTAATATACGGATACATGATTGGCTTTGTGACAAATCCATAAAGCAAAGCCTGATAGCTGATATTCAAAATAAAAGAGCATATAACCCAGATTACAAATACTAGTCTTACAAGAATTATATTCGGTGGCTGTGGAACAGATATCCCTAAAAGTATTGAGAAGTTATACATTAAAGCCGCACGGAATATTAAACTTATTTTATTTTTAACAAAGTACTTAATTAGCTTTAAACAAATATTGACTAGACAGTAAACAAATAAAATTAAAACCCAGCAATTTAATTGGAAAGGGAATAGTATCGATATCCACTTAGGGTATGTAGAAGGTTGTCGTACTACCCATACCATACGGTAGAAGTCTCCACTCAATATTGGATGAAAATTTACAAACAAATGTGGTCCTGGTGTCCAACCTACAAATATACCTTCCGGTTCTCCCAAAGCTATCCGTTTCTTTTCATACCCATGATCAATTCCATTAATCCTATGATAAGATCCATTAAATATGTAGAAAAGATCCCATGTGAAATTCATCTTTCTTGCAATTGTATATAGTATATTTGGAGTTGGACCTTTAGCAATAACTCTATCGTTTGTAGTACGTTCTATCATAACAGACGGAGGAAAATTGCTTGTTATGGCACTCAGTACACACGAATGCAAATTACTGATTTTATTTGGAAATAGAACAGCTCCTTTCATCATGTTTCCTTTGCACCATTGATCCAGAAGTATTACTCTTCCAACTGAGTTGCAATGGATCTCCGAGAATGGGTGATACGAGTATATGTTAATGACTGTCATCAACCTTACATTTTCCGCTGTAACAACAATCAAATTGAATATACTTTGTAGGAATGCAATACCAAAAATACTTCCTGCGTCAGTAGAAGGACTCTTACTTTCAGAAAGAACAACAACAAACTTACTTCTACGACTTAAATAGAAACTATTTAACTTGTGAATAGCTTCCAAAAATCTACTGCAGCTATCTAAGAAGACAAAATAAATTATTGAATCTTCAGAGCACTCTAACTGAGGGACGTTAGATGTATTCAGTACATCTGAAGATTTGGAATTAATAATAAATACGCCTTGGTAACTTCGAAGTCTCATTTTAAGTTCAAAATTTGTGTTGCCTCCAAAAAATATTACGGCTGTAGTGTAATTTTGATACATTTGTATAATGTTAGATACACAGTCATGGAAATCGCTGTTGCCTTGATCTATTGGCATCGTTGATATTATATTTCCATCCATTGTTGTTGACTTCACCATTACGGAAAGAACAAGATAAATCACGTATTGTCTCATTATTGTGGTAGCAAGTTTTCCTGAAATAAATAAAGAAAAAAGCATAAAACACACTATATGTCTGGTAATGCATTAAACACTTCTAAAATCAATAGAATAATCAACCCACTGTTTTGTTATTAGTATAACAACTTAGAAATGAATCAATTCGTATATATTGGGGGCACGGTGGCTCAGTGGTAGAGTGTTCAACTTCGGTGCTTGGGGTCCCTGGTTTCATCCCAGCTCGCGCCGTGTGGACTTTGTGGTGGACATACACCGTTCTCGTGGGTTTTCTCAGGGTTCTCCCGTTACCTCCCACTCTCTTCATTCCACCATTTCACTCATTTCTCATTATCACCGTCTCATTTAGCCTAACCAGCACAACCGTCGGACGTTAAACTTAAAGATTTCATTCCATTTTTCAATTTGTATATATGTTTACTTTTAATGCTATTGAAGTACGGTATGTACTAAGCTAGCAGAGACGAGAAAACAGACAACCGACGTTGGTTACAAAATCTAAACGATACAACTTCACAAAATGTCATTCCTGTCAGGCGGGAAACTTAATAAACTTCGCGATGTTTTTGAAAGTTAAGTGTAATGAACTTAGTGAAAACAAAAACATTCAGGACATGTATAAGGATATCAACGAATTTAATAAAGCCTACGACTCTTGTATTGATGTATTAAAGGAACCTCACGGAACAATTCTCATTGATACATATAGAATCATGAATGGATGGAAAATTTTCTTTGATTATTAATTTAACATGTAGCCAAAAATTAGTGTTTGTGGAGAAAGTGAAATGCACACAGCTGAATTGTGTATCCTTATCTGTAACATCGAGGAATTGTCCAAAGAGTGGAAAGAATCACTGTTCAGATCAGTGTTGGGCAAAATCAATTCAAATCAATTGCAATTGATCAATCAATTGAAAGTAATTGCTCTGAAAATTAATTGCAATTGAATTCAATCATAAAATTTGCAATTATATATTCGTCAATTGTTAATTGTTAATTGGTCACCAGGTAATTGAAACTTCTAGTTGTTAATTGTGAATCGCGAATGGTGCAATTGAAACATTTAATTGTTAATTGCAATTGGCAGTTGAAACTTGTAATTTTAATTGTAATTGGTAATTGCAATTGAAATCAGCAATTAAAACTGAAGATAAGAAGATGTGTGTATATTGTGTTGTCCACTTGTTACTGTTTTACATATTTCAAATAAGGTACTTATAAGAAATGCTGGATAACTACCATCCCTTCGATCCCTGGGAAGAAAGCCGTGAAACTCAGTATTTTTAAATATATTATGTTTATTCCCCTCGAAAGAGCTCTATATGGCAACATATATGACGTTCATTACTGGGATGGATTTTTACCAATTCACTTTGATGGTATAAGCTAGGGGTGGAGAAGGGAAGATATAAAAGTGATCGAAAATGACCGACACTAGTGTCGAATCCGTAGTTTTCGGTGGTTTGGGTACAAAACCTCGCGGCCAGAACCTCGCGGCGACAACCTCGCGGACCAAAACCTCGCCTGGCCAAAACCTCGCCTCCCAAAACCTCGCGTCCCAAAATCTCGCCGGGCCGAAACCTCGCCTGGCCAAAACATCGCCGCCCAAAACCTCGCAGGACAAAATCTCGCCTGGCCAAAACCTCGCCGCCCAAAACGTCGCGGGCCAAAATCTCGCGGGGCCAAAACCTCGCCTGGCCAAAACCTCGCCCCCCAAATCTCGCGGGCCAAAATCTCGCCTTGCCAAAACCTCGTCTTCCAAAACCTCGCCCCCCAAAATACACTCTCTCGGGTTCAACCGACCACGAGTCCCCAGTTATTGAAAACAACTAAAAAGAAGCGCCATATTGCGTCAATATGTAATACTATTTATTTAAATGAAAATTACTATATATTTGAACTTTTTAAATCGGGGAAAAGGGGGATTAATTTGCCCTTAGTTGGAGGCTAAATTCATCGTTTATTCCTGACTGATTTTAATCAAAGCTGTGAGAACTGTGCCAACCTTCAAATAATTTATAGGCCTACTTAAAATTTTAACAAAAATCTAATAATATTTATGAAAGTATGAAATAATATATGAGTTTTCACGACGTCCTTTGATTATGTCCTGTAGGTTAAAGGAAACGTAGATGAACAGGATGAAGAAAATGATCGAATAAAGAAAGTGGGAGGAAACGGGAATAACCCGAGAAAGCCCACGCACACGATGTTTTGTATCTTCTTCTTCTTCTTCTTCTTCTTCTTCTTATTATTATTATTATTATTATTATTTGTAATGTGAAATTGCATATTAAGAAACTCATTGGGTAAATTTTAAAGAAAAGTTTCATTCCCGGCGAGGTTTTGGCCACGCAATGTTTTGAGTGGCGAGGTTTTGACAACGCGAGGTTTTGGGCGGCGAGGTTTTGGCCACGCGAGATTTTGGGCGGCGAGGTTTTGGCCACACGAGGTTTTGACCGGCGAAATTTTGGGCGGCGATGTTTCGGCCGCGAGATTTTGTCCGTATCCCGTTTTCGGTATCTCTAAGATAAACAATGACATATTCGAAGCCTTTTAAATCCAAATTCACTCCATAATAGTAATACTTCATTTGTAAAAAAAAAAAAAAAATAAAAAAAAAAAATAAAAATCGTCTATCAGAAAGCGGTTTAGTAATAGTAAAAAGTTACTGACTAACGGAACACATTACTATTTTTTTATTTTACCCCAGCGAACCAGGTAAGTTACGGTAGTTTTTAAATAAGCAGACAGAATAATTTAGCTTTTGACACTATGGAAGTTTCTTAAATTTTCCAAGGCTTTTTGGTGCCAGTAAAAGAAGATAGTTCTTGCAAATGTTGAAGATAGTATGTGACGATAGTATATCTATTAAAATGCTACAATAACAATTAAGAGCGACCGAGCTCCAACCTATAACTATAGTATTCAAACCTTTGATTTACGGTTATTTGTGATTTCACGTTTATAACAAAGACAAATATTTTTAAATAGGTGTACTTTAAATAAATTACTTAAAGAGATTTTGGGAATAATTTAGTTTCCGGGGGTGGGGTATAATTAGCAACGAAACATATGCAATCTATATATAAATCGATTTAGCTTGACAAAACAAATCGATCGATACCAATTTTAACTACTTCCGATTAACTACTTTGGTTTACTGAGCCTAATTTAGTTTGCGGGGGTGGGATATAATAAGCAACGAAACATATACAATCTATATATTAATCGATTCCGCTTGACAAAACAAATCGATCGATAGCAATTTTAACTACTTCTGGATAACTACTTCTCGTTTACTGAGCCTAATTTACTTTCCGGGGTGGGATATAATCAGCAACAAAACATACATTCTATACATCAATTGATTCTGCTTGTCAAGACAAATCGATCGGTACTAATTTTAACTACTTCCGGACAATCACTTCCGGTTTACTGAGCCAATTTGGTTTCCGGGGGTGGGGTATAATCAGCAACGAAAAATAAACAATCTATATATCAATCGATTCAGCTTGACAACACGAATCGATCGATACCAATTTTAACTTCTTCCGATTAACTACTTTGGTTTACTGAGCCTTAATTAGTTTCCGGGAGTAGGGTATAATCATCAACGAAATACGATACATGAAAGATATATGTCCCAAGTGACGATATAAAAACAATGATTATCACAGTGCTAAACTGAGCCAGGTATATAAATGCTACATTTGTGGTACATAGTCTCAAATATCAATTAGGTGTAACAAGCACCTAAAACTTTAGGTAGCTGAAGTACATACTTAACACAACAATACCATTTGTACCAAGTTTTGGGTACCTAGAAAGTAGCTGAGACACCTGCATGGCATATGCCTAGCACATATTGTGCTCTTATGGTAGATATTTGAAAGTATCCACTTTATTGAAAGAATTCTTTGAATTTTGACATTTCTATAACTCGACCCCAGAAACTAAATTAGGCTTAGTAACGGGAACTGGTTAACAGGAAGTACTTAAAATTGGTATCGATCGATTTGTTTTGTCAAGCTGAATCGATTGATATATCTTTTGTATAAGATTTGTTGCTGATTATACCACACTCCTGGAAACTAAATTAGGCTTAATAAACCGGAAGTGTATAACCCGAAGCAGGTAAGATTGGTATCGATCGATTTATTTTGTCAAGCGGAATCGATTGATATATAGAGTGTATATGTTTAATTGCTGATTATACCCTACCCCCGGAAACTAAATTAGGCTCAGAAAACCGAAAGTGGTTATGCGGAAGTAGTTAAAATTGGTATTGATCGATTTGCTTCGTCAAAATGAATCGATTGATATATATAGTTTGTACATGTTTTGTTACTGATTATATTCCACCCTCGGAAACTAAGTTAGGCTCAATAAACCGGAAGTAGTTAGATTTGGTATCGATAGATTTGGTTTGTGAAGCTGAATCGATTGATATATAGAATGTATGTTTCCTTGCTGATTATACCCAAAACCGGGAAACTAAATTAGGCTCTGTTAATCGGAAGTAGTTAAATTTGGTATCGATTGATTTGTTTTGTCAAGCTGAATCGATTGATATATAGATTTATATGTTTCGTTGCTGAATATATCCCACCCCCGGAAACTAAATTATTCTCGAGTTTCTTTTTTCACAAAGTTTATCCTTTTAAATTGTCCTTCAAAGCCGTTGCATTTTAATACGCCTTCTCCGAAATAAATGCAAATGAATTGTGCTCCCATCTCTGGAGTTTATTAAACTATACTTTTGTTGAAGTTTATATGTTTGTGTCAAATCCTTTCGACAGTGAGATCTCGAAAAGTACAGGCTCTAGAGAGATGACGTTTTCACTGATTGATTGCAAATTTTGCGTAGATTGTTCAGTTCTAACTCAATATTTAAAAAAAATGTTCATTATTTATTTATTACATTTTTATGGGTACACTGAAAGTGTTGAAATTAAAAAAAAAAAAAAAACTAAAGCATCATATCCTACCTATTATAAATTCCAACTTAACATAATTGTAAATAGGGGCTGCATATCTCTCAGGTGTTTGTTTCATGGCCAAATTATAATGAAAAATGAAGGATAACCATTTCTGCAATCTTAAGTTGAATCTTTATTGTTTGGAGTGTTTTGCCGAACGAACACCATATATCACTAATATTAAAATTGATTGTTTAGATTATTTTAAAATGTTTTAAATGATATTCATGCCTGTTGTTCTGTATGGTTGCGAAATATGGTCTCTTACTCGGAACAAAGAACATAGATTGAAAGTATTTGAGAACAAGATCCTGAGACGAATATTCGGACCCAAGAGGAACGGGAATGGGGAATGGCGGAATCTTCATAACGAGGAATTACATAATTTATATGGTTTACCCAACATCGTTAGGGTGGTCAAGTCTAGGAGGCTTAGGTGGTCGGGTCATGTAACTAGCATGGAAGAAAGTAGAAACGCTTTCAAAGTCTTGACTGGAAGACCAATCGGGAAACGACCATTAGGAAGACTTAGGCGCAGATGGGAGGACAATATTAAGATGGATCTCGCAGAGATTGGAATACAAAGTAGAAACTGGATTCCATTTGCTAAGGATGGAAGTCAGTGGAGAGCTTTTGTGAACGCGGCATTGAACCTCTGGGTTTCATAGCCTTAGAGTTACTTAGTTTATGTGTGTATTTGCTTATTACATACTACATGCAAGAAGAAAGAAAACACAGATCATACATGAATTAGAAACTTCAACGGGAGTAGGCTCATATCTTGGAAGCGGTGCGAGATCTTGAAAAAGTAATCAGAAAAATCTCTCCTTTACGGTATCTCTTGCCGATTTTTACCAAGACTTCTTTCACTTGTGTCTGCAAAGGGACATGTACAGATGTGAGGAATAACAAGGAGATTCATGCTTATGTTATGAATGATGCGGTGTGTAAAGAGCGCAGGTTCAGGTAGTAATGCATTAAAATATTAGTTGTACTTTGTATCTCTATTAAGAAAAAAAATATTTGTTTTATTGTATTTTACCCCTAGAAAATTAACTAGTAACGCCTACATTAACGAAATTTTCACTTTCTTTTACAATACGTATTTGCTGCTATATTCTCTCAAACACTTATTACATTAACTCAATTTCCAAAAGACTTTTAGAAATTGTAATGAATTTTAATAATTATTAAATTTTATAATCAACGTGTATTGGTTCCAGGAGAAGAAATTATTATGTTTATTGTTGAAACGAAACTACTTTGGCAGTAAATATATATTATGAGAACAAAATATGCAGGAGCATGCCATCTAGAGTTCAATATAAATTGCAAGAATGTCCTTATGATGCATTTATATTCTTAGAAATATTTGCATTAAAACTTACAAGAATTAAACAAATGTAATTAATTGAAGCCGGTATCCTTAATAAAACTAGAAATTTGTAATTAAAGCTAGACATCGGTACGGAAGTTTTAAATAGTATATTGAGCAATGGATCAATGATAAGGTAAATTCATAACTTTGTACATACATTTATTAGCTTACCTTACATCATAGGATGCAAATGTTGAATGTTATTGTCAGATGTTCGCGGATTTACCACTGAACATGCTTGCAAAATTGTTATTGAAGTAGAGTTAGTTCTTTTCGTTATCGCTCTGCTCCTAAGTGGCGGTGATGTCACAACATTTAAAGTTTATGATGTTTTATATAAGCTGAATTTTATACATATTACAAACGTTTTCCACATCACCCAGGGTTCAATATTTTATAAAGGGTCATAATAGTTGTGCTCATCACCAGCGTAAAAACTGCTACAGTGAATGAAGGAGAAGATAGTACACGTTTCTTTATACCGATAACTTGAAGCTGAAGAAAAAGTTGTCTCTAGTGTGATCGCAGAACCAAATCTTTCGAGCCTTGTCAAGCCCTGGCTCCCTGGACTTAATTGGTATATTTCGTACACAAAAATACTCAAAATTTAATTAGTGTATAGTGTTGATTAATTCAAAGTAATATATCTTCAATTCGTAATATATACATCAAAAGACTGTTACTACTACATGCAGAAGAATCAACGGGCAGAGTTTTCAATTAACAGACGTATCTCACAGTATTTTAATGTTAGGTTGAAGTAATCCCATCTTTCAAATGTTAAATTATATTTGACACATTTCATATGACGATGAGAAACTTGATTGATCTGAGTTCTACGACAAGATAATGAGTCAGTTTTGAAACACTCTATGCTGATAAGTCATCCGCAAAACAGGACAATTGTGTATTCTCTAATTTGATATTTTCTCTCTGTTTCTCATACAATGTGTTAGTAAATTTTAATCTTTCTATAATATTATACATAATAATTAAGAGGTTCCACATGACGAAATTAGAGTGTTGCTAAGTTTACACTAATTATCTGATATTTTTAACTAGATGAAAGATAATCAAAAAGTGGAAAATAACTCGCTAGACAATATTATTTTTCATGAGATACCGTTATCATCTCCTTTCGATTTCCAGCCATTTAGAAAATCGGAACTTATTTTCGCGTTTGTACGTGGCTGCAAACGGAAAGCTACTAGATGATTCGTGATAATGGTACTTCAGTCAAAATAATATTGTCTAACGAGTTCTTGTTCCACACTTTTATTATCTTTTATCTATTCGAAGATATCAGATAATTATTGTAAAATTAGCGTTATTTTAATTTCGCAGTGATTACGCCTCTTAAGGGACACAAATTTACACACACACACACACACACACACACACATAGAAATATTACGTCTTATGGAGAAGTGACTTACGTCTCATAAGTAAATCTACCATATTCTTCTTGAACTCATGTAGAACATTCAGAGGTAACTTCTTTCATTATGTAGCTAACCATGAGCATTGATTAAGTTAAGTGTTTGTACCATTAATGTACCTAATAAATATATCACACAATATCAAAACACAACGGCAATTGTAACAAACCCTTAATGGAAGAGATATGGACTAATAATTTGTTTACGATAGACTAAAATATTGATTCCCTTTGTGTAAAGACGTACTAAAAGCTTTCCCAAGGGATAATATTTTTGTTATTGATAAAAATGTCTTCTGAAAAATATTATCCTACTGTAGTACATTTCGCATACTAAATACGTAACGTTTCAATACGCACTCTGAGTACATGCTACTTCGAACAATGTATACACGACTCCAAAAGTGCATTTCTCGTTTTCCTGCAATAGCAGGCAACCCAAAAAGCTCGGCAGTTGGGTTGGTTCCGAATTCGAAAGGCGTTGGACCAAACCTCAATTTTGTAACAAATATATCAGTGTTGCAAACTGCAAATAAGGAAATAAAACAAATTGTTAAGAATGACAATTTTATTATCGTGGCGGAGTTATATTACATCAAAAGTTACAAAATGATCTTACTTAAGCAGCTCAAAAAAGATGAATGGCAAGAGACAGATATCAGAAAAAATCATTTCTCTCCTTCCCCCCAAAAAAGAATTTCATAAAAAAGAAAAAGCTACATAAAGTAAAGGTTTAATATAAAAGCCCCACTCAAAATTTTGAAAGTTGACACCCGAAAGGGAATAACATTTGAACAGAAGTGGATAAAATTTTGCACAGATATTGCAGACATAAAATGAGGGAACACAGGCTTTCCTGGAAAAAACGGTAGGGTGGGGCGGACCCCTCCAAACCTTTGATCACGAGATATCAAAAGTGGTAGTAACTGTATCTCCGAACTGTGTAAAGGACATGAAGAATTGTAACGAAACTTTTTCTATGGACAACACGCAAAAAATAAAGGAATACGGGTTTTTTATTTTCTGCGGAAAAACAGTTTTAGGGGTCAAAAGTCCCCACGAAAAATTTTGACATTTGACGCCCGGATGGTAAGAAGAAGTGGACCGAAGTGAATGAAATTCCGCACAGATATTATAAACATAAAATGAGGAAATACAGGTTTCTTATTTGCCTTTAAAAAACGGTTGTGTGGGGCACGGACCCCTCCAAACATTTGATCACGAAATATCAAAAATACTAGTAAAAATGTCTGATGAGTGTAAATGACATGAAGAATTGCAACGACACTTCTTGTATGGACAATACGCAAAAAATAAAGGAAAATGTTTTTCTTTATTTTCTTCGGAAAGACAGTTTTGTGGGGCAAAAGACCCACACCAATATTTTAAATATGACGCGAGAAAGGTAAGAAGAAGTGAACCGAAGTGAACGAAATACTGCACAGATATTGTAGGCTTAAAATGATGGAATACGGGTTTCGCATTTTCCTGGAGAAAAGGGTTGGGTGGGGCACGAACCCCTCCAAACATTTGATCACGAAATATCAAAAGTTCTAGTATCAGTATGTCAGATGTGTGTAAAGGCTACGAAGAATTCCAAAGAAAATGTCTGTATGGATAGTAAGCAAAAAATAAAGGAATACGGTTTTATAATTTTCTGCGGAAACACAGCATTAGGGAGCAAAAGAGCACACCCCAAACTATTGAAAGTTGATAAAGGCAAGAAGTGAGCCTAAGTGAACTAATTGTGCACAGATAGTGTAGAAATAAAATGATGGAATACGGATTTCGTATTTTCCTGAGGTAAATGGTTGTGTGTTGGTTGCCGACCTCTCCAAACTTTTGATCACGAAATATCAAAAGTGATAGTAACAGTATGTAAGACGTCCGTAAAGGACATGAAGAATTGCAACATAACTTTGTGTATGGACAATACGCAAAAATAAAGGAATAAAGTTTTTTTTTGTTCTGCGGGAAAATGGTTTCACGGGGCAAAAGTCCCACCCAAAATTTTGAAAATTGACGCCCGAAAGACGAGAAGAAGTGAACCAAAGTGAATGGAATTCTGCACAGATATTGTAGACGTAAAATGAGAATACTGGTTTCGTATTTTAATGGAGAAAACGGTTGGGTGGGGAACGGACTTCTCTAAACCTTTGATCACGAAATATCAAACATGCTAGTAACAGTATGTCAGATGTATGTAAAGGCCATGAAGAATTGCTACGAAACTTTTTGTATGGGCAATACGCAAAAAATAAAGGAATACGGTTTTTTATTTTCTGCGGAAAGAAGGTTTTAGGGGGCAAAAGAACTCACCCCAAAATTTTGAAAGTTGACTCCCGAAAGGTACATCTTGTCTCAAAGGTCGAAGGCGTTCTTTATTGCTGTGTTGATGCAAAAGTCCAACTTTGGGTATGTTCGGGAAAAAGTAAACCAGGTTCGAACATCGAAGCCAACATTTGCAATCGGGAATAACTTTGCAGATGTTTTCCTTGTTTTAAATATAATAAAACTTGTTACTAATTGTATGAAAAAAAACAACATTGATTGAAATACTTAATGATACAATATTTCGAAACTTTGTATTAATGTCTGGACATGCTTTTTTTTCACTTAGCTCTCCATACGTAATTAAATTTTAGATACGTAAACGAATGTTTCCATATGTGAAAGAATGCTAAAAGACATAGAACATAATTCTCGCCTGAGCACTAAATTAAAGTCAAAATAGAACAAAAACAGCGTTTGCAGTGGATATGAACCAGAGCTCTGCACGGGCCGGACGTGCCCGGTTCGGCCCGGATTGTGTCTGGGCCGACCCAACCCGGCCCTGACCGTTTCAAGTAATATCAAACTGGACCGGGCCCTAACCCGACCGGCACATTCCGGGCCGAACCGAGCCGGACACAAATGCTATAGGGCCGAACCGGGCACATGTATTTCTGAGCCGAGCCCCGCCGGTCTGGCTCGGCCCGGGAACTGAAAGGCGGATTGGAAACTAATATTGTCATTTTTTTCTTAAATGTTTTCCACTACTCCTGCCTTTGCCGTGAACGTACTGTCTTACTGCCAGCTTGTGTTAATCGTAATGTGTTTGGGAAACTGACTCTTTATTCAAGACCGCAAAGTACTATAATATTACTAATACACTACTTCTTCTACTACTACTTCTTCTATTATTACTACTACGACCACAGCTAGATACTACTATAACTGCTACGATTTCGCGTCAGAGTTGGCATGTCTGGTGGTACAGAATGTACCTTCTTAGTACAAAGAAACAGAGAAACGCTAGTTATTATGGCTGGTCTCTACAGAATGTGAAGCGATCCTTGATCTAGGAGGACAACGGTGGCTCAGTAGATAAAGCACTCACAGCTGGTGCTAGAGGTCGTCGGATTAATCCCTGCTCATGCCATGTTAGGTTTGTGGTGGTCAAGCACCGTGTACGTGGGAGTTTTCGGGGTGGTCCCGTTTCCTCCCACTGTTTTCATTCCACCAATTCATCCCGTCATCATCTATACGGCCTGAGCCGTAGTTACCTAAAGAACGTATGATGAAGCCAAGTACTTGACCTACTAAATAAATTTGGTACGCTACCATTAGACCACGGAGGCCGAAACCGTGAACTGACGTGTTTATAAGATCAGTGCAATTTCTAGTAATGTTCAATTAGCAAGGCAAATGCCAAATGGTCTTACATGTTCCTGTATTGTTTTTAGTTTGATACTACAAATATAACAAAATATAATGATAAAATAAATCACCAAGACGCCAGGGTCTATTAGGTGTTTCTGGAACGGTGGCTCAGTGGTTAAGCGTTCACTCTGGTGCATAGGGCCCCTGGTTCGATTCCATCTCGCGCCAAGTGAACTTTGTGGTGGACAAACAATGTGTGTGGGGGTTTTCTCGACGTTCTCCCGTTTCCTCGTACTTTATTAATGCCACCATTTCATTTATTTCTTATCACCACCGTCTCCTTTAGCCTAGCCGGCATAAGTGTGGGACGCAAAACTCGAAGATTTCATTTTCATTGTTTTGTTTTCGTATTACTACTAATAGCTGTAGTGGTATTCTCTGTCGTATTGGTATAGTAATGAGTAGTAGTAGTAGTAATATTTGTAGGAGTGACAGCAACAGTGGAATTAGCACTATCATTCGTAATCGTAATAGTAATAGTAGTATTAGCAGTTGTAGTATTAGTATTATATACAGTGTAGCAGTTTTACATATCTTCTCTGTTACTCGTAACGCAATAATGAGTATAGTACAAGACTTTACCTCCATGAGCTGTATTATTGTATAATAAACATGGCTGGACAGAGCAAGTACAGATAAAAAATAGACAGACAATAGAATATAGAAAGTAAACCTTGGATAACCTTTCAAACGATTTTCCCATTCAAGAAGGACAAAAGGACATCAATATTATGACGACACATTTCTCATTTTCCACTGGACAAGGCCGGGTCGAGCCGGACACAGAATACAGGTCCATCCGGGCCGGGCGCGCTGGGCCGTCTTCGGGCTTGTGTTTACAGGACTCTGATATGAATGTCACAATTATCTAGAAAGCCGAATACATCTCTAGAAGCACGTTCCGAAGAATGCGTGACTTGGCTCAGTGGATGCCGGTGGGTGTAGCCGAGCGGTCTGAGGCGTTAGGCTGACAATCTTTAGGTGAAACCCATTGGGGGTTCGAATCCCTTTGAAGATCAAGAGTGGAATTGTAACTGTCCTCGCTGTTTCTGTGTTCGTGTCCCTGTCGAGTCTAGTAGTCCTGAAAAGTGGTGAAAGTAGAAAATAACTCTGGAGTTTTTTTTAAAAAAAGTGGCAAGCTGTTGGATTTCAAATTGTAAGCTTATGAGTTCGATTCCCATCTGGGCCTCGCTTTTTTTGAAATTGTATTTTCTGCAATGCATGAAAAATTTTATAAAATAATTACATTAAAATACATCAGTTGTGTATATATATATATATATATATATATATATATATATATATATATATATATATATATATATATATATATATATATATAACATAACCATTGCAGAGCATAGTAATTATTATGGTAAAAATATAACATCTGATATAAGTGTTCACACTAGGTCGGTATTATATATGAGAATGTAAAATACAAATTAAGAAAATAATACCATAGCAAGAAATAGGTTATATAGTGTATTTATTTGCAGCTATTTGTCATATATAAGTTAGTTCTCAACATTAATATTACAACATGACATTTATGTTCTTGAAAAAATATCCGAAGCATAAAAAGATGGTAAAAACAGAGAATCCAAAGTCGGAACGTTCGCAAGAAATTCATGAGCGCGAAAGGTCACGTGAGCAGACTGGAATTGTCCTTATGAAGCATGCCACAGCAGAAAGTCTTTACATAGATTTTCAATTCAATACCTGATATATGCTTTTGCAATTTTGAAGTGGTGATGCCCTGGGTCGCCCTCTCTCTCTCTCTCTCTCTATCTCGCTCGCTAGCTCACTCGGTATATATATATATATATATATATAGAAAACTAGGTATATGTGTGTGTGCGTCAACACAATTCTGATATGTCTAGAGCAATTTTAACCATACTTCTTACAATATGGAAAAGAGTACTATCGGCATGCATATCAAAAATGTTAGAAAAGAATCGATATCAGTAACGAGTCCACAGTTCGCTTAGGTAAATAGTTCTACTTTCACTCCAAGTCCAATTAAGCTCCCATTAGCACCCAGAGTGGTTACGTAGCGACATAAAAATATCGGAATCAACCGATATTACATTCGAATCGTAATATTTCAGCGCCGCTAACTGTGCCGTATTTCCCATTAGTCCAACTAGGCTCGTGCCTAGAGACCAACACCTTTGAAGAGCGAAATATTTAAAAATTAAATATTTTCATTTTTTCGTATGAAAAGTTGAAAAATCAAGAGGAAATATACTATTTCATAAACAATCCTCTTTTACTATTCTAATATGTTTAATGAAAGCGTAAGAAATCTAAAAATAATCCAGAACATATTTCCCATGTGTTATTTTTTGTTACGTAGTTGTAGCTGTAGCATCTAGTCAGTGGTATTTAACTGTAATAAATTCACTAATTAAGCACTAATTGTTTTATTTTTAAGTTAGGGATCAAGGGTCGGAGAAATATGTAGTAATTGGGGGCGGCGAGAGCAAAAGTGCGTAGGGACGCAGAGCTTCTAAATGCAGCACTGGTAGCTAAATTAGTTGGTAGAAATTTTAATGCCATTTAAGACCAAATGTAGTCCTAGCGGTTTCAGCATCCGTTTGCTCTCCTAGAAGGAATGAAAGGGGCTGACATCAAAATTATAAAAAAAACGACATTAGTGTCGAATCCATAATTTTGGGGGTTGCTTAGATAAAGAGTTGCAATCCAGATGTCATGTAAGTTATGCTCCCATTAGCACCCTGAAGGAGTGTGTGAAAAATGACATGTAAAAGTAATTGGAAATGACCAATATTAGTGTCGAATCCATATCTTTCGGGGTCCCCAAGTTTATTGGGAGCAATTCTGATGACCTTTAAGTTCATCTTCCTGTAGGTGTAAGGTCCCTAGCACATCTAATAAGGAAAGTCGAAGGAAGTAACATATGCAATGATTCAAAACGACCAATATTAGTGAAGAGTCCATAGTTTCGTTATAACAGAGATCAATAGCAACACTTCTGAACGAACATGTCAGCTGGATTTTGAATTTGCAGGGGCAGCATAGAATGCATTGCTCGCACAGCTCTAAGTATTTTAATGTTTCTGTATAAATGAATATTCCAGCGTATTTCTGGAATGTCTGTGACAACCTTTACCAAACTTTTGGGACATACTACTTTCAATCTAAGAAAAAAATATTGTAGTGGTATGGAATTTTGGAAGTGGAAGGTGTGACATGTAAAATTAATGTAAAACCACTGATCTTAGTGTTTTATCCATAATTTTCTCGGTCGTTGACGTGGATAGTGATGCTCACAATGGAGTTTACAACCAAATTCCTTCCCATCTTCACAGGATGATGGCCTGGGAGAGCTAAAAGTAAAATCTAAAAAATTACTGACATATTTGTAGAATTCATAGTTCTCGGGGTTGAGAAAGCGATTCTAATAACTTTGGAAGGTAGTTTGTACCCACTTCAAGATGGGCTTTTTAATCGTATCAATTTCTCACCGTGAGAAGAAATGACCATTTCAATTATTAAGCCAACCTTCGCAATCGATGAAAAAATTGTGTGGATGTATGTTTCATCTTTTAAATGAAATAAGACATGTTAAAATGAAAGATGAACTGGGTCAATGGGTCGGTTGGTAAGTGGGTGAAATGGGTCAAGATTTGTGAGTGAGTCAGTGGATCGTGGGTCAAAAGGATGTGACCTACTGCAAAACACCACTCACTGTGACTCACACTGACCCACTGACCCATTCTGTTCAGTGGATTGTAGACAGCATCTTCTGAACACTGGTGAGCTTGTCTACGTTTTGTTTTCAAGATCTCCATTTTTCTTGTTTCCAATGAAAAAAGTTCAGGCACTCTGGGATTTTGATATTTGCAATTCTAAGAGTGGCAATAGCAATAGGAGGTTGATTTTGAGATGCATCCTGTGAGCTTTTAGAGGAGCTAACTACTGGAAAAACATATTTTTGAATCACCTGTAATATATGGATTATTATATAAAAAAAATTGAAAGTAACTATGTGTGATCATCACGGTCAAACTGCAAAGTCAAATGAAATGACGTTTGGTATGTAATCAGAGCCTAATCCCAACTAGGAAGTTATCATACGCGTACCACTTTCATTATAATACATATCCTTAGGGGGGAAATAGGGGTCCGAATTTTTGCGAAAAATTGAGTATCTCATAAGCCGTTCATGTTAAATGAAATTCAGTATATAACTCTTTATTAAAAATAAACAGAACGTTTCCTGGCATTTCTTAAAATTTTCTTTTATGAGCGGGGGGATTTTCTATATATAGAAAATTGGTAGAGGGTTGGTTTGTAAAAATAATCGAAAACGATTGATATTAGTAGAGAAACAAAATGAGAAATGAAAACTACAATTCTTCGCATTTTATACCCACTGCTTTCTATTACAATAATTGCTGAAGCTGGTTAATATATGGAACGTTCAGAGCATAAGGCAATCAAGCCATAAAGTTATGAGAAAAATGTCCATAAAATTTGCATTCCAAGTTTAATTAAAATGACTTCATGCTTAATTATATGGAAATCTAGTTTTATTTTTTATGTTGATCTACTTGATCTTGATTTGAGACTTTCAAATTTCATCCTTTTTTCTGCCGAAATGTATCTGTAAGCCGACAAAGAAATGATTATATATGATAAATTTAAATTCATCTTAAAAATCGGAAGATGAGAAAGTTTTTCCAATGTATATCGTAAATGTCAGATCCACCGGTGTTGTAACAGAACAGTGCTTGAGCGATTGACGGTAGGAATTCAAACTCCGATAAGTGATAATTTCACAGTCTTGTTTGATTATAAGTGTAACCTCTTTAGTCAAAGAGAGGAGGGCATGGATCATGGTTCAGAGTTAATGACGATGGGTTTTGGTGGGTCGGAGTTGGTCACAATGGTTCAGAGTAGTTCATCGTTGGTGGTGGATCAGAGTGGGTCAATGGGTCATTTGGGTGATGGATGATGGTGGATCATTGTGAGTCGTGGATCAAATTTTCATTGACCCACACCATCTCTGGTTCAAATTGTACTCAAGAGAAGAGGCACCGAATTATGCTCAAATTTTGCACATAGATTGTGCTCCACTAGAAAGCAGTTCACGGTACCACCTCCTAGAACTCGAGATATAGTGATTTGTCTGTTTGGCTAATAAGACCGCAATTATTTATCTTACCGCAAGCAAGCTTTTTATCATCGTTTCCCTGAGGAAGTCAGAATTACACGTGGCTAGTAATCGTAACGTTGATTGTTCGCGCCCATCCCGGGGTATTTGTTTTAGTGTTTTTTCTGATTCACCTAAATATAAACAAAGCACGCATATAGGAGATTTAACGTATTTTGGGGATGTAGATTTGTCGTTCGTTGGCGTTCCGTCGTGTCTCTGCCGCTGGTGTTATAATTTTCAAAACTGAAGTGGAGCAATCGCAGATCGTCGCTGCGGGTCCGTCAATTTTTGACGAGAGATCGTTAGTTGTCCATCGGTGATCCACCGACGCTTACGGCATGGTCCGTTGGCACCCCTAAAAATCTCATACTGTGAAACAGATATATAAATATCGGAAAACACGTATTTAATATTTTCAAAGGTACCCCGTGTCGAGGTAAAACATATGCCAAAGGGCCCCTCGGATGGTCCCAGGATGGGTCCAACTTAAAATTTGAACATGGCAAGGGGAATTTAGTAAATCATTTGGAAGTTTTGCTAGAAGAAGGAATATTTTAAGTCTCGAGTCTCTATGCTGAACTTGAGCAAAATAGCGAGTCTTCAAGATGGTAATAAATTCATTGAAAATTCCGTGGCCACCTCTAGAAATGTGAAACTTTGAAACCGATATCAGAAGATGTAAACACTTGCCTTGTCATTGCAAAGTATAATCCACCAACGTAGAACAAAAAGGATAATGCACTAACGTTCCTTCCATTTCTGTATTCTGCCATTAATTTCATAATTCACAATCATCTTGTTCTTTAGCCTAAAGACACAACCATGGAACGTAGAATTTAATATTAATGATGTATTAAACCCACAATGGGGCACTTCTTGTTTTACCTTGGTGCATTATACTTTTGCAATGGTAAGACAAGTGTTTACCTCTTCTGATATCAGTTTCACAGTTTCACATTTCTAGAGGTGGTCACGGAGTTTTCAATGAAGGATTTATTACCATCTTAAACGCTCGCTATTTTCCACAAGTTTAGCATAAAGACTCGAGTCTATTACCATCTCTTTTATTTTTGGTAATACTTTTAAATGATACTTGATTCCCCTTGCCATTTTCAAATTTTGAGTTGCACCCCTCCTGGAAACCTTGGCGCAATCCTTTTACCTCAACAAGGGGTACCTTTGAAATTATAAAATACATGTTTTCCAGTTTTGACATCTGTTTCATCGTTTCAGACTTTTAGGAGTGCCAACGGGCTTCATGGATACCATGCTTATGTATTCTTTTAGTTTTCAGATACAAGCCCCCATGCCGTAAGCGTCAGTGGACCACCAATACGCAACTGACGACCTTTCGCCAAAACTTGGTGATACCGCAGCTACGATCCGTGGTGCTTCACTTTTGTTTTGAAAATTATACCACCAGCGGCAGAGACTCGACGAAACGCCAACGAACCACAAAATTACTCTCCCAAAATATGTTAAATCGTCTATATGCCTGATTTGTTTATATTCAGGTGAGTGTAAAAAATAGGGATGGCCAGAACCGGTTCCTGGTGGAACCGGTTTTCGGGTCTGAACGGATTCGGTACTGGAACCGGTTCTGAAAACCAGATCTTCGAGAACCGGTTCCGCCGGAACCGGTTCTTTGTGGCCATCCCTAGTAAGAACACTAGAAAATAAAGCAAGTACCTCAAGTTGGGAGCGAACCTTCAACCTTAAGTTTACTAGCCGCGTATTTTTCTGACTTCGCCACGGAAAGGGTGAAGAAAATCTCGCTTGTAGAAAAATAAATTGTTGAGGTCTTTATTTAGCCAATCAAACAATCCCTCTATGTTGAGTTCTGTGAGATGGTACTGTGAACCGTTTCGAGATTTCTTTCTTTCTGGTAGGGTACTATCTATGTGTAAAATTTGAGAAAATCGCCGACGAGCACCTTCAGAGCAACTTCTCTTCAGTACAATGTTAACTAGAGATGGCGTGGGTCAATGAAACCTTGATCCACAACATACTGGCCCACCACACATCGTGACCCACGACCCACCATCACCCACAATGACTCACCACCCAACGTAACCCATTCACCCAACATAACCCACTTTGATCAACACCAATTATAAACAACTCTGAACCATTGTGACCAACTCAGACCCACTAAAATACATAGTCATTAACTTTGATCTGTGATCAACGCCATCCTCTCTACTGACTAAAGAAGTTATATTTGTAACAAACCATTTTTTTCAGTAGTTTGCTACTCTAAAAACTCACAATCTGCATCTCAAAAGCCAACTAATAAGTGCCATTTCCATTGTTACAAGTGCAAATATCAAAATCCAACTGTATTACCGCAATTTATGTCTACAATATCTGTGCACAACTTCATTCACTTCTGTTCACTTCCTCTGGCCTTTCGGACTACAACACTCAAAATTTTGGGTGGGGGTTTTGCCCCCTAAAACCGTTTTTCCGCAGAAAATTAACGAAGACGTTTTTCCGTATTCGTTTATTTTTGTGTATTGTCCCTAAAGAATGTGTCGTTCCAATGTTTCATGTTTTTCAATTTCTTCTGACATACTGTTACACACTTTCCTCGCTTCACCGAAGCAAAAATGATTCTTTAAACGTCATTGAAGGTGTTCAAGATCTGGTTGTCTCATTGAAATCTCAACCAAAAATGATAACTCATTATTTGTTTTCGGAAGTTAATAAGCTAACAATGCTTCATATAACTTCAGTGACACCAGAAAGATTATTTTCGGCTTTATGAAGAATGAAATCTTATCTTCGGAGTACCATGACCCAACATAGATTAACTATTTGATGAATCTTCATTCCTACAAAGATCTTCTCGAAGAAGTTATGAAATAACCCATTAACATTGCCAAGGAGCTTATATTAGTTGATGTGATTTTGAGTTTAACGTTCTTTGAGCAGCGAGGCTATATGAGACGGGTCTTACTGATTAATAGTGAAATCCGAACCACATGAGCTCTCACCGCAGTCTCTCACGCCAACGGCGAGTACGCTAACCACTTAGCCACGAAGCTCGGAGCTCATATTAGTGAAGAAGAAAGCATATTATGGTAATTTCAGTGCAGACAACTAGTACGACGACTGTTAAATGAATATTTGTTATCTTGAATATATTGTGATAATCGTCAATCTTATTTGATGTCATTTATTAAAAAAATATCATTCTCATTTCTGTAACTTACTACAGTATACAAGTTAAATTTCACACAATTTGCAAAAGAGGGGAAGGGATTACAACATACAGTCACGAAAGAAATAAGTCAGGCGGGCAAGAGGAGAAAATATTCCCAACTCTATTTACGTGAGTTAACTTCTGCGAGAGACTTGCTGCTTTCACGCGAGGTTTGTAGGCATCTTTCCCAAACAAATCCAGTATGTGCTGAAAACCAATGTTCTTTCCGATACTAAGCTTAGTGCTTTTAGACAGAGAAGGAAAACAGTACTTGAATTTGTTTTCGAGGAAAACAAATAATTCACGCATAGTAGTTTACAAGTGCCAGATTACCTATTATAATTAATTCGGCTTGTGATGTGTAACAACGCTCATGTAAAACGCTCCAAGAAGACTGTTGATTGAAAATGCTGAGAAATAAGAGGTTCATTCCCTATGTGTACGGGGACACTTGGTCGAAAAATTGTAATAGCTTTTTCAGTCCAGCCATTCTGAGTGACGTTTTTCTTCGTTTTTCTTCATTCATACCAGGCAAATGCCGGGATGGCACCTAACATACAGGTCCCAGTTCACCTCCTTCCTTTTCCATTCCTGTCTTCCTTCGTCACAAATGGATTCCATGCCTCCTCGAATGAATGCGATGATAGATAATAATGGTTCGTGGACACACTATTAGGTTTAAAATTATAAGATAAATTATAAGATTTTTATGTTTATTGTTCAAGACTGTTTTGTTCAAGACTAATATTAGTTTGAAGTGTTTACGAGCAGAAGGGAAAAAATAGTTCTAAGCATTTGGAATTGCAAAGACATACTGAAATAATTTATCTTGTTCTTTTTGTTTAATAAGTGAAATTATATTTTTTTCTTTTTCGATAGGAATTATTTTTAATCTATCATTTTTCTATTGGAGTTAGGAAAACATTCTGAACAATTTTGAAAGACACAAGGCCAAAGCGAAGTTAAGTAGAATATTTTTTGTTATTTGTGTGAAATATATTTTTTTCTTTCTTTCTTCCTATATACCAGGGGTAAAAGTGGATCTGAAAAGATAGGGAGAGGCGTGAGTCACGCCGCTCTCCGTGCCTATCTTTGCCCATTGAAATCTTTAGAAAGTGGAAGGAAGCCTCAGATATTTTCTGGAAGTGAAGGGGCGACATCCCCCGACGTTCCCCCTCAGTTTTACCCCTACTATATATGAGAATTAACATTTCCCTTTATTCATATTATGGAAATAACAAAATGGACATTCAGAACAGTTTTGATTTTCAAACACTTAATGCCAAGAAGCAAGCATATCTCCATGAAATAAGCATATCGTTTCATTTCTTTCTTTCTTGACTCTTCTATCTATCTAGTCGATCGCCTGAAGGCAAAACATCGCACAACAAACAAGCTCATTCGACACGCGCCAACGACAGAATGAAAGTCTTGATTTTAGTACTGAAGCTGCCTTCCAGGCGAAAGAAAAAAAGCAAAATGCCCGCAAGCGTGGCTCTGTGCCTAAAACAACTGATAATACTTTTTTTATTATAGAGAAGGTTGTTGTTTGAAGCCTCTTTATTCCTTATAAAAACAATATATCCAGATTCACGGAAGAACACAGGGTAGAAAGTTGAAAAAATATTTTTATCATTCAGATCCTTTATTATTATTATTATTATTATTATTATTATTATTATTAGTAGTAGTAGTAGTAGTAGTAGTAGTAGTAATAGTAATAGTAGTAGTAGTAGTATCACATAATATTTTTTCGTTAGTCTTCACAGCAATTAATACTTAGCAGCAGGGATAAAAGTGCTTGGGAACGCGGGGGGACGCCGTCCCCATCTCCAAAAAATGTGTATGGCGTCCCCCTAGTTCCTAAGGAATTACAATGTGCAAAGATAGGCATGGGGGACGGCGTGACGTCATGCCGCTACCTACTGTCCCCTACCTTTTCAGATTCACTTTTTCCCTGCCTAGCAGGAAATCGATAGAAGAGTTAGTAGGACGTAGGGTGGTCCTTAATTTTTGATTTCCGAATTTCTTTGGACGAGACCCCTAAAATGGTTCCATGTGGTACTAAATTAAGCCAGGAGAAACGTTAGCTCCATTGAATAATATTAAATGGTGCCTCAAGCGACCTAAACTTTTGAACCCGATTACAATACATAGTATATGGGAAAAGTATGGAATAAACTCTTGTAATTTAGAAACGCTTTAAGGGAATGCGAAAATACCCTTGATAATGGGACCAGAGGAAGAGGCACACCTAATTTTGTATAGTATTGGCATGGCGGCCATCTTGAAGTCCGCCATCTTGGATTCAGATCAAAATTTTTAAGTAGGAAGAGGGTTATGTGATATATCGTTTTGTGGTAAAGTTTTACCAGAAACACAAATCTGTCAGAATTGTAAAGATAGCTTTAGTCGTGTAAGAATTATTACCCATGAAATGATTTCGGGAATGAAACTCTTGTTTAAAACCAAATATATATATATATATATATATATATATATATATATATATATATATATATATATATATATATATAATTTTAGTTCAAATGTCAAGGTTATCATTTGAATATTTCAATTTTCTAGTTAGTTTTAATGGAAAAATGCAAGCTGCGGATACAACCATATTTTATGTCGAAAAGGAATTTAATTGGTAGTGCCAATGAACAGATTTTGGGAAGTAAATTACCATCAAAGAAGCAAGTGTTGAGTGTCTTTTTCTACAACTTGAGAACAGTAAATATTACAGTGAGGGAAAGTGTACGATTAGCTGTTAAAGAAACTGAGTTATTTTGGCAAAAGGCAAGGATCTCGGTTAAGGATACTTAACGCAGTGTTGACAAACTGATTGTATTGTATGAGAAATGATGAGCATTACAGAAGAACAATGAAACGTTGAGTGAAGTGCAAAGGCAAAAAGAAGTAGTCTTCTCAAATATCTTGCCTGATTCATTTGATATAGCACACACTAATGCTCTAGGTATAATTGAAATCAAGAAAGATAGAGAGTTTCTTTTGTCTCAAAGTCAGAAGAGACGAGGTCAACGGTGCTTGCATTCTGCTAAAGCAGAAGCTCCAAAATAAATCTTCTATACCTTCCTTGTAGACACCACCTTTATGAATTAGTTTTAAAATGTGTATTTGATAAGTGTTGTGTTTGGTTTGCAGCTGCACCGAACGTTCCTCTATTTAAGCGTTTCTCAGAACGAGTGGTATAAAATAAGTTGCACTAACTTTCTTCCAGGAATTGATGATGATGATGTAAGGAACAATATTTCCGATGGAAAAAATGAAGTGTTAAATTTTGGTATCGAACTTGTAGAAACAGGACACCACAGGAAGATTACAGGGAATTTTTAGGACTGGTCATCATATTCTTGGGTGGTATATCTCCTCGAGACGTTTTCCTTCGTTTGCCTGGAACAACTCACCATGCAGGGTGGAAGGGAAAAGCAATCTACTGTTTAAAAAATTTTCTTTCGCTAACAATTTCGCTTAACGAAGCAAATAGAAACGGGCCTTCGGAGAGTATGCATTTTTCTAATACGACTATATGTGCAAGCTTGCTTTAAATGTGATTGAGCATTGAGCATCCCATTCACCATTACAAGACTTGCAACTTTTGAAAGGTTTGTACAGTTATAGACAAATAGATGTTGAATTCTCTCTCTAAATTTTCTCGCTGTCTTTGGTACTTGGCGAAGGAACACGTAGTTTTTTTTATGTAGCTAGCATTATGAAAAAAATGATTGACAGAATTAAAACTGTAAGGGGAAACCGTGAAACAGTAAAGAGGCTTGATTCAATAGATGATACGATAAAAATTCTTGTGAAAAGTGAAATCAGTCGTTTTGTTAAAATGAACACAAATTTTCCTCGAGAGATTTAAAATACCTAAAGGGTTTCTTGAGTGTGATAAGGTTTCATGGTCAAATAATAATGACTATTAAATTCAGTCACGTAACAAACGATGCACAGAAAGAGAAGTGAAACAAATAGAAGATTACAACAACGTTCTTACGAAAAATGAGAAACACAAACAGTTTCTTTTGCGGATAGTGAATTTCCACAGAAAATCTTTTCTTAGATGTGTCCAAAGTGAACTGTGTAGCAAATAAGATTGAAAACTTCTTCCAAGTTATAATTTTTCTCTTTCCTCATAATGGTCTATGAGTCATTTTGATGAAAACTTATTTTTAGTTCATAGCGAAACAAAGATTTAGGTTTCTCTAGCAGTTTGTTTCACTTTATGTAAAAAAAAAATTCAAAATTCTTACAAATATGTTGTCTATAACTACAATAAGAACCATTTCGTTTTTCATGTGTAATAACTCTTACATGATTGTGTAATAACGTATCTTGAAAATAATGCCAGATTTGTGCTTCTGGTAAAACGCTACCTCAAAACGATATGTCCTGGGACACTCTTCCTATCTAAAACTTTTTACCTGAATTGAAGATGACAGATTTCAAGATGGCCGCAATGATAATACTATACAGGATTAGATTGGTCTGTTTTTCTAGTTCCATTATTCAAGAAATCTTCCCATTTCCTTAAATCGTTTCTAAATTACAAAGGATTCTTCCAGATTTTCCCATATACTACGTATTGTAATCGGATTCAAAACTTTAGGTCGCTTGAGGCACCATTTAAAATTATTCAATGGATCTAATTATTCTTTTGACTTAATTTAGTCCCATATTGAACCATTTTAGAGGGCTCGTCCAAGGAAATTCCTAAATTTATTTTTCCCCATATAAATAAGGACCACCCTAGTAGGACAACTACTTTTTATTGATAAAAATCGTAATTTCGCAGTTATTAAAAGCAATATTTCTGTGTCTAGAGGTAGAAGAGAGAGGACTATGCAAGTTACTCTTGCCAAGTATAAAAATGAAACCTGTGTTCAACACCGACTACGTATCATTCAAGGATTTTTTTTTAAAAAAAAGCGAAATGCCTTTCCAAAAGTAAAATTAATACAATTACTAAAAAATACATTCATTGAAAAATTCAGGGTTAGCTGCACTCTTAAATCCACTTGAGACCGTTCGAGTGAAAATTCAAGTAAAGTTAACGCATGGAAGACCCAGGTTCGACTCCCGTTGGGAGTTCATGTGATTCTGATTCGACGTTAATTACTAGGTCCACGTATCATATAGCTTCGCTGCTGAAAGGGACGTTAAACTCAAAATCAACTAAAGAAAAGTTAAAACAATCAGAAAGTTTTCAACTGTTTTGGAGTATTCAATTCTATGTTAATTAAAACTACATACAGTATTCGATAATGGAAGCATCGTCAGAAATACAATATCCAATAAAGCAAACTTTTCGAGCAGGGTTTGTCTGAAGATATATACAAATATTGAAAATAGTTTCAAAGGTGCATAGTGCAGAAATATTATTTTATCGCGTATGAACTTGAGGCTTCTAGAACAGCAAGTTCTGACCAGGTATTAACATCGCAGAATCAGGATATGATCAAGGGATGGACTAAACCATAGTTTCCAACTTTACCCAGTGTAAATAAAGTAGAATTGAAACCCATTTTATCCAGTGTATACCTGAGCGTCATCGGAGGTTGTAGCCCCTATAAAATTCCCCTTGGATCCACACCTGTTGAAACTAATTCATATTTCATAACTTCACACACCGCACGATCAACCCTGAATCTATTGAAATCTTACTACCTAGTAATTATCGAGGGTCTACACTTTTTCTATTAAAGCTCATAGTATATTCTATCATAATATAAATTCTCACTCATGTAGTGTGTGCTAATGTAACTAGGGATGCGCACGAGACAAGATTTGTGGCTGTTTCGTCTCGAAAATGTGCTGTAAAGGTGATGTCTTGACTCGAAAAATGTATATTTCTCTATTGGAAGAGCCGTGTCTTGACTCGAATTTTGTCAGGAAAATTCTGTCTCAATTCGTCTCGTGCGCATCCTTAAGTGTAACTCATGATAAAAATGTTTTGTTTTCAAATAAAATGAAACGGTTGAGGTGGACGCTGCCGAGTAGAAGACATGCAATATATTAAATCGCCTCGCAACCCACTTGGCCACACACTTAGGTTACACTCTTCAACCTTTTTCCCATGGTATCTAAAGTATCTTCTAATCTTAAATTTGCATTGCCGATTCGGGTTTTCTAACAAGAATTATTATGTTGCAACTTAATTTGGATGTAAAATCCTGACTTAATTAGCATTTAAGAACATTGCAGTGTGCATTAAAATCATGACAGAAATATAGTTAAATCTCAGTTTCAAATTTCATGTCCACCTTGCATCCAAATACTTTTACTGTTATTTGTTTCAATGTTGGTAGGAGCCGAAAGTTCCAATTGATCCCAATTTTTCGCTTTAATTCCCTCTACTTGTTTGTAAAATTTTAAAGAAATATTATTACTAGCAAGTAACACTTCCGAAACGTAACACTCCGATTTTGATACAATTTGAAAGATAGATACTACACATGAAATAAACAAATACGGGTTTTTTTATTTTCTGCGGGAAAAAACGGTTTTAAGGGACAAAAGCCACCACCCACAATTTTGAAAGTTGACGCCCGAAAGGCAAAAACAAGTAAACCGAAGTAAACGAAATTTTACACACATATTGCAGACATAAAATGAGGGAACACGTGTTTCGTATTTTCCTGGAGAAAACGGTTAGGTGGAGAACGGACCCCTCCAAAACAAAAGTTAAAGCTCGGAAGACACGAGGAAGTGAATCGAAGTGAATGAAATTGTGTACAGATATTGTAGACATAAAATGAGGGAATACGTTTTTCTTATTTTCCTGAGAAAAAGAAAACCGTTTAGGTGGGACACAGACACCTCCAGAACTTTGATCGCGAAATATCAAAACTGCTAATAAGAGTATGTCAGAAGTGCTTGAAAGACATGAAGAATTGGAACAACACATTGTGTAGGGACAATACGGAAAAAAACGAATAAGGCTTTTCTTTTATTTTCTGCGGAAAAACGGTTTTAGGGGGCAAGAGCCCCCGCAAAAAATTT
This sequence comes from Thermobia domestica, assembly GCF_964235325.1. Taxonomy (NCBI): domain Eukaryota; kingdom Metazoa; phylum Arthropoda; class Insecta; order Zygentoma; family Lepismatidae; genus Thermobia; species Thermobia domestica. Next base: position 52,239,970 of record NC_137467.1, read on the forward strand.
TGAAATTTAAAGCCCAAAATGCAAGAAGAAGTGTGACTGAATGAAATTGTGTGCATATATTGTAGAGGTAAAATGAGATAATTGGGATTCGTATTTTCCGGGAAAAAAGCGGTTGAGTGAGGCACGGACCTTATAAACTGTTGATTATGGAATATCAAAAGTGCAAATAAGCATACGTCAGAAGTTTGAATTGAATTGAATTGAATTGAATTTCTCTTTATTTCAGCGGGCGAGGTTCAGCCGGGGGCTGCTCTGCCACCTAACCCTTGTCATCATTACAAAGAAAAGAAAGAAAAAAATAGACACAAATAAGATACAAGATACAAATAACAACATAACATGATACATTCAATAATACTAATGATAAATAAAACACTCAGTAAATGTAAATAAAAAAACTATACTCATACTGCTAGTCCAATTTCATACCAATTTCAAACTGTAGTAAACTTGTCATGTGTGCCAATGCTTTGTCTCTGATCTCTAAATAATAATGTTTGGAGTGATGATTTAAATAAGTTATACGGTTTGTCAGTGATTGACTTTGGTAGGGAGTTCCAGATTCTTACTGCCGAGATTGAAAATGCCTTCTCTGTTATTTTTAAAGAATGGCGGGGCATATTCAGCTTATTACTTCCTCGGGTATTGTAACAGTGAATTTCTGATCTGCATGTTAATTTATGATGCAAGTAAGGTGGTGCTTTATGTGAATTTATTTTGTATAGTAAACAACAGTATCGGAGATATCGTCTTCGGGACATGGTTAGGATATTGTTTTCATTAAGTACCGGCAGAATATACTGAGACTTCCTGTAATTGAGAGAGAAGCGTATAGAGTAATTCTGTATTTTCTGAATTGCTCTAGTATTTTGAGTGGAGAGAGAGCTACCATATATTGAATCGCAGTAATCGAACAGAGGCAAAATCAGAGTGTTAACAAGATATAGTCTTGTTTCTTGCGATAAATAGCCTTTCAATTTATAAAGCTGTCGTAAGATGCGCTTAGCTTTAATACACTGTTCAGAAATGTGTTTATTCCAGCTAAGCCCTTGGTCTATTATTAAGCCTAGATCTTTTACAAAGGGAGAAAATGGAATACTGGAATTCAGTACAGTTACTTTTAGGTCATCAGGGTTGATTTTGCTCAACTGATGTGATGTTCACAATACAGTGAAAACACATTTTAATGGATTAAGTAAAAGACCATTCTTAAGGCACCAGTTGCTAACAGCTGAAAGATCCGTATTAAGTAACTCTATTGTGTCCATAATATTTTCAGGCGTACTACTGATGAAGATCTGGATATCATCCGCATAGAAGTGAACTGATGAATGTTTTATGACTGTGGAAAGATCTGCTGAAAAGAGTGAAAATAATAGGGGACCTAATATTGAACCTTGCGGAACTCCTGCCTTTATCAGGGATGGGGTAGATACCTGAGTCTTTTCTCCTCTTAGTATTACTTGTTGCTGTCTACAAGAGAGATAGCTGTGGAACCATTTAATAACTGATTCCGAGAAGTTGTAATATTTCATTTTGGCCAGTAAAAGTTCATGATTTACTATATCAAAAGCCTTCGAAAGATCCAACAAGACCAAAACTGTTACCATTGAATTTTCTATTGAATTCAAAATTGAATCTGTAATTTCTAAAAGGGCTGTGGTTGTGCTATGTTCTTTACGGAAGCCGGATTGAGTAACAGGCAATATTTCATTTTTATTGATAAAAGTTGTTAATTGCTGAAATGCTACCTTTTCTAGTACTTTGGAGATAATTGGAAGTATACTGATGGGACGAAGCTCATCAAGCGACTGTACAACTGTCTTCTTGGGCAGTGGAACCACCTTCGCTCGCTTCCACAGTTCTCGAAAACAACCTTGAGTTAATGAGTAATTTACTATGTGAGTAAGTGGAGTTAAAATAAACGGAACAGACAGTCGAAGCATTTTTCCTGTTATTCCATCAAATGCACATGTGTTGGATTTAATACTGTGTATTGCAGTTTTAACTTCTGTTTCGTTTACAGTGTGAAACTTAAACGTATCAATATTGCTATTTAGTTTACGCGATGAAAGCCAATGCGTTTGTTGATCAAGTACTTCAGTGCTTGTCTCAGACATTTTATAGACACTTGTGAAATGGGAATTTATAGCTTCAATGTCATTTACATCATCTGGAAGAATCAAACATGAATCGCTTTTACCTACACCAAGATCACGCAAAGTTTTCCAAATGTTACGTACATCATTAGTAGATCTCATACGATCAGAAAAATACGCAGTTTTTTCTTGTCGCACAACAGTAGTTGTGAAGTTACGCAAACGTCTGTAATCCTCCCAATGCAACTGATTCTTCGTTCTTTTATATTTTCTGTAAGCACGGTCACGCAACTTCATTAAAAGTTTTGTGTTACTTGAAATAATGGAAAGAGTGTTCTTAGATAGCCTTTTCGTTTTGAGCGGTGCATGGTTATCAAAAATGTTAAGTATAGAGTTTTGTAAAAATTCAACTTTATTATCTATTGTTTCCATTTGAATAATATCATCCCAGTTGTAATTTTGTGCATCATGATAAAACGATTCGGTATTAAATGAAGCGTAAGTACGACACTGAATTACTCTACTGGGAGTTTTGGATATTCTATGAAGTTTGAGAGTGACGTGAATTACGCTGTGGTCTGATGTTCCAATGGGTGGACTAACTCCAAACGAGTGTACCTGTTCCGGGTTGTCAGTAATAATTAAATCTAGCAAAGATTCGGTAGTTTCAGTGACTCTCGTGGGTTCATTTATTAACTGTGTGAAACCTAATATGTTAATAATAGATTTCAAGTAAATAGTTTCTTGTTTATCTGGACAGAGTTGATCGCAATTGAAATCACCAATAACGAATATTTGGTCGACTTGTGGATATAGTTCCAATACGGCATCTTCGATCGCTGACAATTCCCTATATGGTATGCTGGGAGATCTATATACAGCAGTAATACCAATTGACAAGTGGTTCACATTAACAACAAGATTTAACATTTCTATATATTGATAAACATCGTTAGATTGAAAGTCAACAACTTTCAGTTTAATATGTTTTAAGTAGTAAATCAGCATGCCTCCACCCCTCCCTTTGTCACTGCGAATGACTGAATATCCTGGAATCTCAATTTGCCTTGTACTTATAGAATCGTCCAACCATGTTTCCGATATAATCAAAATGGAACATTTTGTGGAGACAGCGAGTAGCCGTACTTCGTCAATTTTAGGAAAAAGAGAACGGACATTTGCATGCATAATCTTAAAATTTGACGAAGCAGCAGATTGAGTAAGGATCTGAAACCCCACATTGTTTATGTTTGTACTACCCATGTTCAAATACGAAGATTATAATTAAAATGTATGTAAAAAACACCATTAAAGCAGTAATTGAGCCCTGACGAAACTGAAAGGCTACACTGACACACATGACATGATGACTGCCTTTTCTACCGATAAACATAAAATAAAATACCATAGAACATAGATGACTAAACTTACAGTAAAGAAGAAATAACAGTATGAGAAAAAATTGCCTTATAAATGCAGTTCTAACATAGGCGTTTTTGTATTTATCACTTAACGCACACTTAATAAAACAGTGCTTAAAATTTAGCATTTTCATCGTATTGTTAAGCTGTTAACTTCATCGTGTCCAGTTGAGATTTGTAACGTGATGAGTAACTAACTTACAACATTGGTACAAGTACCCTTGTACAAGTTCAACTTCTATATCCACTAATATATTATAAATTTGTCAACTCACGGTACACAGATAACAAGAGAGCAAAAATTGATTTCGACTTACCATAGTTGTCTTTTAAAGTATAAAATATATTTCTAACATAGAACAGAAGAGATAACTGTAACATAAATACACTTTTGCACTACCTGCAAGTTACACACTTTTGCACTACACACAAGGTTATCATTCACACACTGTAGAGTGCAAACTTTACAGCTCCTGTAATTGAGAAGCGTTCGTAACGTAGTTCTTTTTGCCATTGATGATGACAACAATTTTTCCGTCCCTTGTATACACATTCTTGGGGTCAAACTTCTTAAGTGCCTTTTGCAGTAGCTGCAATCGTGAACTACATAAATCTTCTCTTATTACAATTCCAGAGTTCTTTAGCTTCCGTTTCTGATTAAACACTTCAGCCCGTGAGCGATAACTAACAAATTCTACAATAATTGGCCGTGTACTACCAGGCTTCTTCTGTCCTACTCTATGAGAACGGCAAATGTCCCTTGTACCTAAATTTACGCCCAGTCTCTTTTCAAAGATTTCCAGTGCTAGGTTGTCTGTGTTTTCATTTATCTTCTCAGGTACACCGAAGATCCTTAAGCTGTTTCTACGCTGATATTGTTCTAACTCATCTATATTTTCCTGCAGATTACTTATTTTCTTGTCTCTTTGTACCAACTCTTTCCGTAAGTCCTCAATCACTTCACTATTGAAATTGAGCGTTTCTTCCAAACGTTCTATCACAACACGCGTTACAGGTTCAATTATTGAATCAACGATTAGCTTCATGACTTCAGGTGTCTGCACAGTACGTTTCACTTCATCACATATATCCTTCATAATTTCTGACCTACTTGAAGCTGCAGCCGGTGACTTCAGTCCATTGTTTCTGCTGTTATAACGAGTGTTGTTAGCCATTTTGCACAGTAATTCTATTAAACTGATTATAATTACAAAGATTATATGTTCTGTGTGTTTCTGCTTGATTAAAACACTGACTAATTGTATTCACGCTACATTATATGCGAATATATGAATATAAATTATATGATTTTACTGGAGACGATGATATCAAACTTTCACTACGCCGCCATCCAAAGAATATGGAGAATTGCAACGAAACTTCGTAAAGGGACTATTTTTAAAACAATATATGTTTTAATTTTTGCGGAAGAACCGTGTTGGATCCTAGTCCCCATCCGAAAAAAGAAAAATACTACCATAATAGCGAAGGAAGAAGTGGACCCAAGGAAATCAAACTTGTGCGTAGATATTATATAGACCATATGTAAAATAAGTCCTATCGTGTTTCTCAAGTGTCCCTATCCGGTTTGCTTCAAATTTGACAGATCAACAGCAATACGGAAATAAATCGACACGTATTTTTGCTTATGCGAAAAAACATTGTAAGGGTTAAAGGTGCCTCCTGAAATACTATAAAATACGCTATACTGTATGCACTTGCTGTTACGTGATCTGCCAAAATTGAAGAAATCGGATGGAGACACGACACTTGTGAAACACGGAAGACCATATTTTACATATCCAATATCTACATACAATTTCATTCGGTTCGGTCCACTGATAACGCCACTCAACGTCTCGGTTCACTCAATAGTTTTTTCCTTTCAAGAAAATACGCAACATGTATTCCCTCATCTTACTTCTACAATATTAGTGCTCATATCATTCACTTCGGTCCAATTCTTCTTGGCTTTTGGGGTCAAATTCCAAAATTTTGAACGAGGGATTGTGACCCCAAAACAATTTTTTCCTTGAAAATAAAAAGAAATGTATTCCTTTACTTTTTGCCTATTGTTCATACAAAAATTTTCGTCGCAATTCTTCATGTCCTTTATACACATCTGACATTATGTTAGTAGCAGTTTTGATATTTCGTGATCAAAGGATTTTGAGGGGTCACTGCCCTACCTAACCGTTTTCTCCAGGAAAATACGAAACCCATATTCCCTCATTTTATGTCTACAATATCTGCGTACAATTTCATTCACTTCGGTTCACTTCTTTTTGCCTTTCGGAAGTCAACTTTCAAAATTTTGTTTGGGAGCTTCTGCCCGCTAAAACCGTTTTCCCGCAGAATTTAAAAAGCCGTATTCATTTATTTTCTGCGTATTGTCCATACAGAAAATTATATTCCAATTCTTCATGTTCTTCACACACATCTGACATACTGTTACTACCACTTTTGATTTTTTGTGATCAAAAGTTTCGAAGGGTCCGTGCCCCACACTACCGTTTTTCCAGGAAAGTACGAAACTCGTATCCTCATTTTACTCTGCAATATCTGTGCACAATTTCATTCACTTCGGTTTACTTCTTCATTCCTTTCGGGCGTCAAATTTCAAAATCTCGGGTGGGGGCTTTTGCCTCGGAAACCGTTTTTCCGCAGAACAAAGAAAAAACGTATTCCTGTATTTTTTGCGTATTGTTAATACACAAAGTTATGTTGCAATTTTTAATGTCGTTTGCACACATCTGACATACTGTTACTAGCACTTTTGATATTTGAAGATTAAAGGTTTGGAGGGGTTCGTGCCCTATCCAAACCTTTTTTCCTGGAAAACAGGAAACCGTATTCCCTCATTTTACGTCTGCAATATCTGTGCACAATTGCACTCACTCCGGTTCACTTCTTTTTGTCTTTCGGGAGTCAAATTTGCAATTTTTGGGTCGGAGCTTTTGTCCCTAATACCGCTTTTCGAAGAACATAAAAGAACCCGTATTGCTTTAATGTTTGCGTATTATCCATATAAAAAAGTTTCGGTGCAATTCTTCATGTACTTTACACACATCTGACATACTGTTACCAGCACTTTTTATTTTTTGTGATCAAAGGTTTGGAGGGGTCGGTGGCCAACCCAACCATTTTCTCCAAGAAAATACAGAACCCGTACTCCCTTATTTTTTGTCTACAAAATCTGTGCAAATTTTATTAACTTCGGTTCAATTCTTTCTTCCTTTCGGGCGTCAACTTTCAACATTTAAGGTGGAAGCTTCTGCCCCTAAAACCGTTTTCCCGCAGAATATAAAAAACCCGTATTCGTTTACTTTTTGGCTATTATCCATACACAAAGTTATGTTGCACTTCTTCATGTCCTTTACGCACATCTGACATACTGTTACTAGCAATTTTCATATTTCGTGATCAAAGGTTAGGGGGGTCCGTGCGGCACCCAACCCCTTTTTCCAGCAAAATACCAAACCCATTTTCTCTCATATTGTGTCTACAATATCCGTGGGCAATTTCATTCACTTCGGTTCACTTCTGTTTTCCTTTCAGGCGTCAACATTCATAATTTTGGGTGAGACCTTTTGCCCCTTAAAACTGTTTTTCTGCAGAAAATAGCCCTTATTCATTTATTTTCTGCGTATTGCCCGTTCATAAAGTTTCGTGCCAATTCGTCATGTCCTTTACACAAATCTGACAAACAGTTAATAGCACTTTTGATATTTCGTGATCAAAGGTTTGAAGGGGTCCGTGCCCCACCCAACCTTTTCTCCAGGAAAATATGAAACCCGTATTACCTCATTTTATGTCTACAATATCTGTCCAGAATTTCATTCAATTCGTTCACTTCTTTTTGCCTTTCGGGCGTCAACTTTTCAAGTTATTGTTTGGGAGCCTCTACTCCCTAATGCCGTTTTTCCGCAGAGCATAGAAAAACCGGTGTTCCTTTATTTTGTGCGTATTATCGATACAAGAAGTTTCGTTTCAATACTTCCTGTCCTTTACACACACCTGACATACTGTTACTAGCACTTTTCATATTTCGTGATCAAAGGTTAGGGGGGTCCGTGCCGCATCCAACCCCTTTTCCCAGCTAAATACCAAACCCATATTACCTCATTTTATATCTACAATATCCATGGACAATTTCATTCACTTTGGTTCACTTCTGTTTTCCTTTCCGGCATCAACATTCATAATTTTGGGTGAGAGTTTATGGCCTCTAAAAAAGTTTTAGTAAAAGTAAAAAGAAAACGTTTTCCTTTATTTTTTATGTATTGTCCATACAAAAATTTCTTTGCCATTCTTCATGTCGTTAACGCACATCTGACATACTGTTACTAGCACATTTGATTTTTCGTGATCAAAGTTTGGGACGCGTCCGTGCCCCACTCAACCGTTATCTGCATTAAAATACGAAACTCGTATCCTCATTTTACGTCTGCAATATCTGTTCACAATTTCATTCACTTCGGTTCATTTCTTTTTGAATTTCGGGAGTAAAATTTGAAAATTTTGGATCGGAGCTTTGGTTTCCAAGTACCGTTTTTTGCAGAAAATAGAAATACCGGTATTCCTTTAATTGTTGCGTATTACCGATACAAAAAGTTTTGGTGCAATTCTTCATGTACTTTACACACATCTGATATACTGTTACTAGCACTTTTCATTTTTTGTGATCAAATGTTTGGAGGGTCCGGTGCCCCACCCAACCCTTTTTTCAGCAAAATACCAAACCTATATTACCTCATTTTACGTCTACAATATCCGTGGAGAATTTCATTCACTTCGCTTCACTTCTGTTTGCCTTTCCGGCGTCAAGTTTCATAATTTTGGGTGAAAGCTTTTGCTCAGTCAAACTGTTTTTCTGCAGAAAATAAACCTTATTCATTTATATTCTGCGTACATAAAGTTTCGTTCCAATTCGTCATTTCCTTTACACAAATCTGACAAACAGTTAATAGCACTTTTGATATTTCGTGATCAAAGGTTTGAAGGGGTCCGTGCCCCACCCAACCTTTTCTCCAGGAAAATATGAAACCCGTATTACCTCATTTTATGTCTACAATATCTGTCCAGAATTTCATTCAATTCGTTCACTTCTTTTTGCCTTTCGGGCGTCAACTTTTCAAGTTATTGTTTGGGAGCCTCTACTCCCTAATGCTGTTTTTCCGCAGAGCATAGAAAAACCGGTGTTCCTTTATTTTGTGCGTATTATCGATACAAGAAGTTTCGTTTCAATACTTCCTGTCCTTTACACACACCTGACATACTGTTACTAGCACTTTTCATATTTCGTGATCAAAGGTTAGGGGGGTCCGTGCCGCATCCAACCCCTTTTCCCAGCAAAATACCAAACCCATATTACCTCATTTTATATCTACAATATCCATGGACAATTTCATTCACTTTGGTTCACTTCTGTTTTCCTTTCCGGCATCAACATTCATAATTTTGGGTGAGAGTTTATGGCCTCTAAAAAAGTTTTAATAAAAGTAAAAAGAAAACGTTTTCCTTTATTTTTTATGTATTGTCCATACAAAAATTTCTTTGCCATTCTTCATGTCGTTAACGCACATCTGACATACTGTTACTAGCACATTTGATTTTTCGTGATCAAAGTTTGGGACGCGTCCGTGCCCCACTCAACCGTTATCTGCATTAAAATACGAAACTCGTATCCTGATTTTACGTCTGCAATATCTGTTCACAATTTCATTCACTTCGGTTCATTTCTTTTTGCCTTTCGGGAGTCAAATTTGAAAATTTTGGATCGGAGCTTTGGTTTCCAAGTACCGTTTTTTGCAGAAAATAGAAAAACCGGTATTCCTTTAATTGTTGCGTATTACCGATACAAAAAGTTTTGGTGCAATTCTTCATGTACTTTACACACATCTGATATACTCTTACTACCACTTTTCGTTTTTCGTGATCAAAGGTTTGGAGGGGCCGGTGCCTTACCCAATCGTTTTTTCCAGGGAAATACGAAACGCGGATTCCCTGATTTTATGTCTACAATATTTGTGTGCAATTTCATTCACTTTGGTTCACTTCCTCTTGTCTTTCGCGCGTCAAGTTTCAAAATTTTGGGTTTGAGCTTAAGGCCCCTAAAACCGTTTTTCCGCAGAAAGTAAAAAAACGTTTTCCTTTATTTTTTGTGTATTGTCCATACAACAATTTCTTTGCAATTCTTCATGTCCTTTACACACATCTGACATACTGTTACTCGCACATTTGATTTTTCGTGATCAAAGTTTGGGACGGGTCCGTGCCCCACCCAACCCTTTTTCCAGGAAAATACGAAACTCGCATTCCCTCGTTTTACGTCTGCAATATCTGTGCACAATTTCATTGACTTTGGTTCAGTTGTTCTTGCCTGTTGGGTGTCATTTTTCTCCTTTAGAGTGGGGTTTTTATATTAAAACTTTACATTATGTACCTTTTTCTTTTTTATGAGATTCTTTTTTTTTTGGATGGGGAGGATGAAATGCTTTCCTCTGATATCTATTTCTTGCCATTCATCTTGTTTGAACTGCTTAAGCAAGATCATTTTGTAACTCTTGATCTCATCCAACTCCGTCATGATAATAAAAATGTTATTTTTAACAATTTGTTTTATTCTCTTATTTGCAGTTTGCCACACTGATATATTTTTTTTTACAAAATTGAGGTTTAGTCCGACGCCTTTCGAATTCGGAACCAACCCAACCGCCGACCTTTTTGGGTTGCCTGCTATTGCAGGAAAACGAGAAATGCAGGTGGTAATGCACTTTTGGAGTCGAGTATACATAAGTAAAAGAAACATGACTTACGATATTAATATAAAGTAAGATCACCTTTCGCGATTAGACAGCTCTAACGTGACAAAAAGTTAAGTTAGAAAAGTCGTGAATAGTTCTCAGTGAAATATTACACTATTCTAGGTACTGACGATTACTCAACTCCGTTGGAGAGGATGGAAGTGAAAAACTGGACTGGATTCGTGTCTCGAAACGAAACACATATAATCAAATGTATTCATATCCGGAGATTAGTGACCTCAGAGAACCAATTCGCAACAGCTCCAGCTGTGTAAATAATGAATTAGCATTCTGAACATAGTGTCTTTGCTCGGAAACATGTACTTCATAGAGTATGCATAGCCTCTTAAAATTGCCACATAACTATGTGGAATGACGTGACCGGCAACCATTAGCACAGAACTGATAAACAGGATATATCGGTCCATAGCATCATCGTCTCTACCATGTTGTTCCTTTATACTTCGGATCATGTACTTATTTGCACTTCGGCTACAACAAACACGGTCCATGGTTTGAAATAATGTTAACGCTGATTCATCCTACCATGTTCAATGTTTCCAGGCATCAAAGGTCTCTTTTACTGCTCGCGGCGTAATTGGCTTTGTCCTAAAATGTTACGGTCCCTTACGGTCCCTTGAATTCCACTAGTTCAAACCGATTCCCAAAATCAATGTAATCTAACTGGCATCGATCCATGATTTCAAACAGAGGTTTGAGTTCTTTTCACACTTACACCATAGTACACGATGCTTCTCAATGAGAACCTACTTTAATGTTGGTCAGACCCTGCCAATGCCACAATTTGCTCTATTAAGAAATCAGAGATCTTGTCGTTCTTACACTATTAGCGGCTTATTGGTTCACTGCATACTGCACTTTTACTGCTACTCGCATAGTAAAGGGATCACCATTTCAAACCACATTAGTAGTAAGAATGTAAGGCGTCTGCGCCATAAGGCTTCTGCGCCACTGACCCTGTACCCACTTTCTCGGTCCCGCCTGAAGCAGACAACGAATTTCCCAGTGCCGCCTGACACACTATGCCGGAAGACACAGGGAGGATACGAAAAATCGAGCACCTTACACCGTCAACCCACGGTCTTTTACGACCTCCATTTTAGGGGTGAATTTGTTCCCTTTTATGAGCACTTTTTAGGGGGTGTACTCGTTCTCTTTTACGAGCACATTTTAAGGGGTGAACTCGTTCCCTTTTATGAGCATATTTTTCAACCCCTATGAACATACAGCAGAACATAAGACTACGTAACATAACAAGGGTGTACTCGTTCTCTTTTACGACCTCCATTTTAGGGGGTGAACTCATTCCCTTTTATGAGCATATTTTTCAACCCCTATTTTAACATAGGAGATAACACATAAGATTACGAACACATAAAAGAGAAGATAACACATAACACTACGTAACACACAGCATAGCAGATAACATATATGATTACGAACACATAACATAGCAAGGGTGTACTCGTTCCCTTTTCCAACACCTATTCTGAACACAGCAGATAACACATAGAAGAGCAGATAACACATAGCACTATAAGAGCAGAAGACTACATAACATAGCAGGCCTCCATTTTAGGGTTGAACTCGTTCCCTTTTTCAACCCCATTTTAACATAACAGAAATGACATAAGAATACGTAACTCATTCCAACCCTTATTTTAACATAACGAGCAAAGATTACAATCGAATACCCACGGTCTACATATAATCATTTTAGAGGGTGTATTCATTCATTCTCTTTGATAACCATTTTTTCCACCCCTAATTGAAATTACATAGCAGAGAAGATAATACATAAGATTCGTTCCCTTTTATGAGCACTTTTTAGGGGGTGTACTCGTTCCCTTTTATGATTACTTTTTCAACCCTATTTGAACATTTTAACATAGCAGAAATGACACAAGCATGTCCCCAAACTACTGACCATCGTGAACAAAGGTCAAACTCAAAAACAAAACAACATATCGAGGTGCTGTTTCCACATTTAGTAATTGGTCATCAACTAGTACAAGTTCCAAAATAATGACCACCGAGGTCAAAGGTCAAAACTCGAAAATGGATCCACATATTGAGGTGCTGTTTCCGAATCTAGTAACTGGTCATCAGGTACCACAAGTTCCAAAATTAGTGGTGATTGAGGTCAAAGGTCAACATACTTAAAACCTAATATCTCGAAAACGGAGCCACATACTCAGGTGCTGTTTCCACATTGAGTAATAGGTCATCAGGTACCACAAGTTCCAAAATAGTGGCCATCGAGGTCAAAGGTCAACATACTTAAAACCAAATAACTCTTAAATGGATCCACATATCGAGGTGCTGTTTCCACATTTTTTAGCAATTGGTCATCAAAAAAGTACTGACCATCAAGGTCAAAAATTAAAACTCGAAAACAGAGCCACATTTAGCAATAGGTCATCAGGTACTACATGTCCCAAAATTAGTGGTCATCGAGGTCAAAGGCCAAAATACTTAAAACCAAATAACTCTTAAATGGATCCACATATTGAGATGCTGTTTCCAAATCTAGTAACTGGTCATCAACTACTACAAGTTCCAAAATACTGGCCATCGAGGTCAAAGGTCACAGTACTTAAAACCTAATTACTCGAAAATGGATCCACGTATCGAGATGCTGTTTCCACATTTAGCAATTGGTCATCAGGTATTACAAGTTCCAAAATAATGACCATCGAGGTCAAAGCTCAACATACTTAAAACCTAATATCTCGAAAACGAAGCAACATATTGAGGTGCTGTTTCCAAATCTAGTAACTGGTCATCAACTACTACAAGTTCCAAAATTAGTCGCCATCGAGGTCAAAGGTCAACATACTTAAAACCTAATAACACGAAAACTGAGCCACATATTGAGATGCTGTTTCCACATTTAGTAATTGGTCATCAGGTACTACAAGTTCCAAAATAATGATCGTCGAGGTCAAAGGTCAACATACTTAAAACCTAATAACACGAAAACTGAGCCACATATTGAGATGCTGTTTCCACATTTAGTAATTGGTCATCAACTAGTACAAGTTCCAAAATAATGACCATCGAGGTCAAAGGTCAAAACTCGAAAATGGATCCACATATTGAGGTGCTGTTTCCAAATCTAGTAACTGGTCATCAGGTAACACAAGTTCCAAAATTAGTGGTGATTGAGGTCAAAGGTCAACATACTTAAAACCTAATATCTCGAAAACGGAGCCACATACTCAGGTGCTGTTTCCACATTGAGTAATAGGTCATCATGTACCACAAGTTCCAAAATAGTGGCCATCGAGAGCTTGTAAACGGAGCAACGGATAAATTTTGTACAAAGCAGAAAAAGTGAAGGAGGAATAAATTTGAGTGGCCTATTCAATTTTGTACCAAGGAGAAATGTCATTTTAACTAGCTGAGAACTATATGTCTTCTTGTACTAATTAAACAAACGAAGGAATATTGTACCAATGAGAAATGTCATTTTTTCTAGGCCATGTTCTAATATTTAAACAAAACGAAGGGGTGAATTTGAGTGACCTATTCAATTTTGCACCAACGAGAAATAATTGCGATTTTAAACAAACAATCGGATAAATTTAACCGGCTCAGAAGTTCAATACTATTTTGTACTCTTGAGTGAGCTTTCCAATTTTGTAGCAAGAAGGACCATTTTTTTAAACTAACTCAGAATTTCATTTCATTTTTGTAATACTCAGTTTTGTACGAACTAGAAACATTTGATTGGATTATTTCCTTATGTACCAACTGGAAAAAGGGAAGGGCCATTATTCAAATAAACGAAGGAATAGCAGAAAAAAGAAGTGAAGTATGAATAAAATTTAGGTGAACTATTTTCTTTTGTACCAACTGGAAAAGAGAAGAAGAGCTACTTTAACTAGCTCATTATGTACTGTTTAAAGAAACGATAATTGACTCAGAATATATGTAAGAATAATTTCGATGTTCTACTTTTTATACCAACGAGAAAAAAATGAACTAGCTGAATATTTAAATATACGAAAGAATAAATTTAAGTGACCTATTCAATTTTGTATCAATGAGAAATGGCATTTTTAACTGGTTCAGAATTTTACTACTCAAATAAACAATGGAATATTGTACCATTTTGGAGTATTCAAATTTGTGTCAACTTCAACAAACAAAAGGAAAAAGCAAAAAAGCATCATTTTAACTAGTCTAATAAACGAAGGCATAAATATGAGTGAGCTATTTAATTTTGTAGCTGAGTATTTTAACGAAAGAACAAAATTGTACTAACCAGAAAAAACCGAAGAAGACACACTTTAACTAACTGAGAATTTCTGTACCTTTTTGTACTATTTAAACAAACGATGGAATAAATTTGAGTGGCCTGTTTTTTTTTTTGTACTAACCAGAAAAAGCGAAGAAGGTCAAATTTAGCTAACAGTGTACTATTTAAACAAACGAAGGTCTCTTGAGTGAGATTTCCAATTTTGTAGCAAGAAGGACTATTTTCTAACTAACTCAGAATTTCATTTCATTTTGTAATACTCAAATTTGGATGGAGTGTTTAGTTTTGTTCGAACCAGAAAAATTTGATTGGATTATTTTCTTAGGTACCAACTGGAAAAAGTGAAGGGCCATTATTCAAATAAACGAAGGAATACCAGAAAAAAAATAAGTGAAGAATGAATAAAATTTAGGTGGATTATTTTCTTTTGTACCAACTGGAAAAGAGAAGAAGAGCTACATTAACTAGCTCATTATGTACTGTTTAAACAAACGAAAATTGAACATTATGTAACTTTTGAAATACTGAAATATTCTATTTTTGTATCAATCAGAAAAACCCGAAGAAGGATAATTTTAACAAGTTGATAATTTCGATGTTCTACTTTTTATACCAACGAGAAAAAAAATGAACTAGCTGAATATACGAAAGAATAAATTTAAGTGACCTATTCAATTTTGTACCCATGAGAAATGGCTCAGCAAAAGGCGAAGAAGGACTATTTTAAACAATGGAGTATTTAGTTTTGCACCATTTTGGAGTAATCAAATAAACAAAGGAATTATAAGTTATAACTCTAAAATCAATTAAACGAAGTAATGCATTTGAAAAACCGAAGTTGAGTATTTTATAGCATTTTGTATTATTTCAACAAACAAAGGAATAAGCAAAAAAAAAAGGATCATTTTATATCATTTTAAACTAGTCTAATAAACGAAGGCATAAATATGAGTGAGCTATTTAATTTTGTAGCTGAGTATTTTAACGAAAGAACAAAATTGTACTAACCAGAAAAAACCGAAGAAGACCCATTTTAACTAACTGAGAATTTCTGTACCTTTTGTACTATTTAAACAAACGATGGGATAAATTTGAGTGACCTGTTTTTTGTACTAACCAGGAAGATCGAAGAAGGTACCTTTGTACTAGCCCAATGAACGAAAGAGCAAATTTGGGTGTTCTATTTCTTTTTTTACCAACGAGAACCATTTTTAACTGGCTTAGAATTTTATACCTTTTTGAAAAATTTGTATCAAATCGAAAAAAGCAAGGAAATACCATTTTTAAATAGCTCAGCATGTTATAACTTTTTGTGTTTTTGGTCTACCCAATTTCTTGACCATATTGTACTATTTAAACAAACAAAGGAATAAATTGGTGTGACCTATTCACTTTTGTTACAAGCAGAAAAAGGAAATAATAAATTTCGGTGACCTAATCAGTTTTGTACTAGGCAGAAAAAAGCGAAGAAAGTAAAATTTAAATAGCTCAGTATTTATAACGAAGGAATAAATTTGGGTGTTCTACAGAAGAAAACGGGGAAGGGCCATTTTATTTAATTTTGTAGTACTCAAAATATACAAAGATATAAATTTGTGTGACCCATTCAGTTTTGTACTAAGCAGAAAATTTGTTGGTTTTTGTGCTCTACAAATAAACAGAGGAAAAGCAAAGAGAGACCTTTTTATGTGTCTTTTGTAACGAAGAAACAATCCTGCTGCGAGTAGATCAATATGGCATTATTGCGACTTTCATTTTCGAATACATACGGATTAAGCCACTATGGCAAAAAATCCATATTGGAGTATACCTTTTATACAACAAAACAAGCTTCTTAGCCCCACTCCAGAAATTAGAAAACTTGCATTTTAGACCAAGGGCAGCAAGATTCGATTCTCTCGATCTTCTGCTTTATCCGGCAACTCCAATAAGCATCTGTAAATATTCTTTGATGTGTAAAATTGGATCCACTCATCAGTATAGTGGTTAAAGATAATTGCTTCCCATCTCGCAATACCCTGTAAACGCTTGTCTGAACAATGAAGAAAATCAATTATATAGTTGTAAATTTTAATGGAAGAATTACCTGTATTCTATCTAAGACAATCTACACCCACGGAATCATCGTTATTACAAATAGTGTTAATAGGCATGTTTGGATATGTTCTGAAATTTTTCTATTGGCACATTCTAGTACTTCTTAATTATATCTTCCAAATACTGTACACCTCTTGCCCATTTAATTTAGCCTTAAATCTGAGAAATCATTATTGCTAGTAGACTACAATACACCTTTAAAACCTACTCTCATTCGAAAAATAAACTGCACTATTACAGACTATTATAAGTGCAGTACAATACCGCTATTAATTGGAAATTCTTACACAATGTATCGAAGTCTACTCCAACTAAGCATAAGGAGAAAGTAGAATTTTTTTCTGTCATAATGGATTATTCTGTATGTATAGCTTTATTGTGAGAAAAACCATTTGTTATTCTTTTTTCACCAAGTTTCCAAATACCGCGAGGTCCAACAGATAGGTATCAGGAGATACCGCAAAAAGGCCAGTTTTACCACATCGTGTAAAGCAACCAAGTAAATCTGCAATCTGGATACTTGGCCTGAACTCCCACACATGATTCCAAAACTTTAATAACTCATCCAAAGTGTCCTGCGTTTCCCCATAGCGAAAGAAAGCTGTCACAGTATAACTATTACCCTTAGTTTTCATGGCAAAAAAGGTAGCTGATTGGAAAAGAGAACTGTGTGCAGTTAAACGAGTAACCAACGACAAAAAGTCTATCTTAATATCTACATGCGATAAATGCTTAACAAATTCTATCATATACCATTTGTTATAGCGACTATTAAACAAATATCTATCCATCAAATAATTGTCGACCACATCGTTATAGTGGGCATTGTGCTCAACAAAACATGGCTGTATACCATTATTCAACCGAAAATATCTAACTGTAGACCTAGAATAAGCGGGGCGACCATTACGTTGTACCACAGGGAAATGAAAAACTTCGGCCATTGTAATGCACACAACCAAGTATGTGTTAAAGGTTTTAGTCGTTAATACAAAATAAAGAAGCCAACAAAACTAAATATTCTACACCTTCTCGGTGGTACTAAATAGTACAAAATAGTTAAATTGATAGAATGGTACAACACTAAATTCCCAGCAGGTACAAAATAAAATATTCCATTCAAATTTTTTTTTCGGTACAAAACTAAATTCCGTACATATGCCACTCAAATTCATTTATTCTTCCTTTTGACCTCTAAAATAATAATAATAATGATTTAAAATTTAATTTTCCATTTTTTCACTCTCTCCTTATCTCTACTTAATTAAAAACTTTCGTTTCTACTAATACTGTATTTACCATATGGAACTGTCTCAAAATTATCTATTCGTTTTCTTTTACTAGATGTGGATAATTTCCAAGTAAAGTTGCCGGATAAAGCAGAAGATCGAGAGAATCGAATCTTGCTGCCGAAGACCGTAGAAGAAAGAATTTGTTTTCTAATTTCTGGAGTGGGGCTAAGAAGCTTGTTTGTTGTATAAAAGGTATACTCCAATATGGATTTTTTGCCATAGTGGCTTAATCCGTATGTATTCGAAAATGAAAGTCGCAATAATGCCATATTGATCTACTCGCAGCAGGATTGTTTCTTCGTTACAAAAGACACATAAAAAGGTCTCTCTTTGCTTTTCCTCTGTTTATTTGTAGAGCACAAAAACCAACAAATTATCTGCTTAGTACAAAACTGAATGGGTCACACAAATTTATATCTTTGTATATTTTGAGTACTACAAAATTAAATAAAATGGCCCTTCCCCGTTTTCTTCTGTAGAACACCCAAATTTATTCCTTCGTTATAAATACTGAGCTATTTAAATTTTACTTTCTTCGCTTTTTTCTGCCTAGTACAAAACTGATTAGGTCACCGAAATTTATTCTTTCCTTTTTCTGCTTGTAACAAAAGTGAATAGGTCACACCAATTTATTCCTTTGTTTGTTTAAATAGTACAATATGGTCAAGAAATTGGGTAGACCAAAAACACAAAAAGTTATAACATGCTGAGCTATTTAAAAATGGTATTTCCTTGCTTTTTTCGATTTGATACAAATTTTTCAAAAAGGTATAAAATTCTAAGCCAGTTAAAAATGGTTCTCGTTGGTAAAAAAAGAAATAGAACACCCAAATTTGCTCTTTCGTTCATTGGGCTAGTACAAAGGTACCTTCTTCGATTTTCCTGGTTAGTACAAAAAACAGGTCACTCAAATTTATCCCATCGTTTGTTTAAATAGTACAAAAGGTACAGAAATTCTCAGTTAGTTAAAATGGGTCTTCTTCGGTTTTTTCTGGTTAGTACAATTTTGTTCTTTCGTTAAAATACTCAGCTACAAAATTAAATAGCTCACTCATATTTATGCCTTCGTTTATTAGACTAGTTTAAAATGATATAAAATGATCCTTTTTTTTTGCTTATTCCTTTGTTTGTTGAAATAATACAAAATGCTATAAAATACTCAACTTCGGTTTTTCAAATGCATTACTTCGTTTAATTGATTTTAGAGTTGACATAAATTATAATTCCTTTGTTTATTTGAATACTCCAAAATGGTGCAAAACTAAATACTCCATTGTTTAAAATAGTCCTTCTTCGCCTTTTGCTGAGCCATTTCTCATGGGTACAAAATTGAATAGGTCACTTAAATTTATTCTTTCGTATATTCAGCTAGTTCATTTTTTTTCTCGTTGGTATAAAAAGTAGAACATCGAAATTATCAACTTGTTAAAATTATCCTTCTTCGGGTTTTTCTGATTGATACAAAAATAGAATATTTCAGTATTTCAAAAGTTACATAATGGTCAATTTTCGTTTGTTTAAACAGTACATAATGAGCTAGTTAATGTAGCTCTTCTTCTCTTTTCCAGTTGGTACAAAAGAAAATAATCCACCTAAATTTTATTCATTCTTCACTTATTTTTTTTCTGGTATTCCTTCGTTTATTTGAATAATGGCCCTTCACTTTTCCAGTTGGTACCTAAGAAAATAATCCAATCAAATTTTTCTGGTTCGAACAAAACTAAACACTCCATCCAAATTTGAGTATTACAAAATGAAATGAAATTCTGAGTTAGTTAGAAAATAGTCCTTCTTGCTACAAAATTGGAAATCTCACCCAAGAGACCTTCGTTTGTTTAAATAGTACACTGTTAGCTAAATTGGACCTTCTTCGCTTTTTCTGGTTAGTACAAAAAAATCAGGCCACTCAAATTTATTCCATCGTTTGTTTAAATAGTACAAAAAGGTACAGAAATTCTCAGTTAGTTAAAGTGTGTCTTCTTCGGTCTTTTCTGGTTAGTACAATTTTGTTCTTTCGTTAAAATACTCAGCTACAAAATTAAATAGCTCACTCATATTTATGCCTTCGTTTATTAGACTAGTTAAAATGATGCTTTTTTGCTTTTTCCTTTTGTTTGTTGAAGCTGACACAAATTTGAATACTCCAAAATGGTACAATATTCCATTGTTTATTTGAGTAGTAAAATTCTGAACCAGTTAAAAATGCCATTTCTCATTGGTACAAAATTGAATAGGTCACTTAAATTTATTATTTCGTATATTCAGCTAGTTCATTTTTTTTCTCGTTGGTATAAAAAGTAGAACATCGAAATTATTCTTACATAAATTCTGAGTCAATTTTCGTTTGTTTAAACAGTACATAATGAGCTAGTTAATGTAGCTCTTCTTCTCTTTTCCAGTTGGTACAAAAGAAAATAGTCCACCTAAATTTTATTCATTCTTCACTTCTTTTTTTCTGCTATTCCTTCGTTTATTTGAATAATGGCCCTTCACTTTTTCCAGTTGGTACATAAGGAAATAATCCAATCAAATGTTTCTAGTTCGTACAAAACTGAGTATTACAAAATGAAATGAAATTCTGAGTTAATTTAAAAAATGGTCCTTCTTGCTACAAAATTGGAAAGCTCACTCAAGAGTACAAAATAGTATTGAACTTCTGAGCCGGTTAAATTTATTCGATTGTTTGTTTAAAATACGCAATTATTTCTCGTTGGTGCAAAATTGAATAGGTCACTCAAATTCACCCCTTCGTTTGTTTAAATATTAGAACATGGCCTAGAAAAAATGACATTTCTCATTGGTACAATATTCCTTCGTTTGTTTAATTAGTACAAGAAGACATATAGTTCTCAGCTAGTTAAAATGTCATTTCTCCTTGGTACAAAATTGAATAGGCCACTCAAATTTATTCCTCCTTCACTTTTTCTGCTTTGTACAAAATTTATCCGTTGCTCCGTTTACAAGCTCTCGATGGTCATTATTTTGGAACTTGCAGTGGTTGATGAACAATTACTAAATTTGGAAACACCACCTCAATATGTTGCTTCGTTTTCGAGTTATTAGGTTTTAAGTATGTTGACCTTTGACCTCGATGATCAGTACTTTTTAACATGTACTAGTTGATGACCTAATACTAGATTTGGAAACAGCACCTCAATATGTTGCTTCGTTTTCGAGATATTGGGTTTTAAATATTTTGACCTTTGACCTCGATGGTCATTATTTTTGAAACTTGCAGTGGTTGATGAACAATTACTAAATGTGGAAACAGCATCTCAATATGAGGCTCAGTTTTCGTGTTATTAGGTTTTAAGTATGTTGACCTTTGACCTCGATGGTCATTATTTTGGAACTTGTGGTACCTGATGACCTATTACTCAATGTGGAAACAGCACCTGAGTATGTGGCTCAGTTGTCGAATTATTAGGTTTTAAGTATGTTGACCTTTGACCTCGATGGCGACTAATTTTGGAAGTTGTAGCAGTTGATGACCAGTTACTAGATTTGGAAACACCACCTCAATATGTGGATCCATTTTCGAGTAATTAGGTTTTAAGTATGTTGACCTTTGACCTCGATGGCCACTAATTTTGGAACATGTAGTACCTGATGACCAATTACTAAATGTGGCTCTGTTTTCGAGTTTTAATTTTTGACCTTGATGGTCAGTACTTTTTTGATGACCAATTGCTAAATGTGGAAACAGGACCTCGATATGTTGTTTCGTTTTCGAGTTTGACCTTTGTTCACGATGGTCAGTAGTTTGAGGACATGCTTATGTCATTTTTGCTATGTTAAAATGTTCAAATATTGGTTGAAAAAGTAATCATAAAAGGGAACGAGTTCACCCCCTAAAAAGTGTTCATAAAAGGGAACGAATCTTATGTATTATCTGCTCTCCTATGTAATTTCATTAGGGGTGGAAAAAATGGTCATCAAAGCACCCTCTAAAATGATTATATGTAGACCGTGGGTGTTCGATTGTAATCTTTGCTCGTTATGTTAAAATAAGGGTTGGAATGAGTTATGTATTCTTATGTCATTTCTGTTATGTTAAAATAGGGGTTGAAAAATATGCTCATAAAAGAGAACGAGTTCACCCCTAAAATGGAGGCTTGCTATGTTATGTGTTCGTAATCTTATATGTCATTTCTGCTATGTTAAAATAGTGTTATCTGTTATCTTCTCTTCTATGTGTTTGTAATCTTATGTGTTATCTCCTATGTTAAAATAGGGGTTGAAAAATATGCTCATAAAAGAGAACGAGTCCACCCTTGTTATGTTACGTACTCTTATGTGTTATCTGCTCTGTTTGTGTTACGTAGTCTTGTGTATTATCTGCTTTGCTATGTGTTCGTATTCTTATGTTAAAATAAGGGTTGCAAAATAAGCCATGTTCTTTTATTAGCTGTGCTATGTTCAACTGCTGTGTCGAGTCCACCCCTATTCTCTGCTATGTTCGTTATGTTCACCCCTGTTATGTTTCGTAGTCTCTGTCTGATGCGCTATGTTGAAATAGGGGTGGAATACAAAAAAGTGGTCATAAAAGAGAATGAATACACCCCCTAAAAAGTGCTTATAAAAGAGAATGAATATACCCTTGTTATGTTATGTACTCTTATGCTCTGCTATGTGTTCGTAGGGGTTGGGAAAATATGCTCATAAAAGGGAACGAGTTCACCCCTAAAATGGAGGTCATAAAAGAGAACGAGTACACCCCCTAAAAAGTGCTCATAAAAGGGAACAAATTCACCCCTAAAATGGAGGTCGTAAAAGACCGTGGGTTGACGGTGTAAGGTGCTCGATTTCTCGTATCCTCCCTGTGTCTTCCGGCATAGTGTGTCAGGCGGCACTGGGAAACTCGTTGTCTGCTTCAGGCGGGACTGAGAAAGTGGGTACAGGGTCAGTGGCGCAGAAGCCTTATGGCGCAGACGCCTTACATTCTTCCTACTCACATTGAACTGTTCGACGTTACAGCGCGATGCCACGTAAACATTAGCTACCAAGATATATGGCGTTTTTCCAATTGCAAGTGTTTCCATTTTATTGATGAATAACATTGTAGCTACTTATATCTACCATGTAAGTGAAGTGCTTTTACTATTCACACAACTTAGAAATCAAGACGTGCATTATCGTAAATAGAAAGATATGTATATTCTTGGAGGAAAATAAATATTTCTACTGGATTATATATTCTCTTAAATGTTTTTTATTCTCTTCAGTGCAAAATCTGAATTAAAATTATTTTTTATTATAAAACAATAATAACAGAATGATCTCTTGCAAATATTGACATAACTATTTTTTTTAATGTTTTGTGTTTGAACGTAGAGTGCATTGGCAGAATTCGACAGTGAAGCAGAATTAAGCTTTCCTTAGGCTCAGTCACCCCAGAATATATTTTCTTTCGCATCCTCAATAGTCGCTCTTACTACAGCATCACTCTCACTCCGAATCGTTCTTATATATATAGTGATTCTCACACTGAATCTACATTCTTTCATAATATTATCGTCCTCCTTTTCAATCGCCTTGGCCTCCAACGTGTATTCTATCAAACCCTCTTATAATATATTTTCACCCAAATCTCCCCTTTGCTCACAGAATATATTGTTGCCTTTACCCTCACTCACCCTCAAATGCATATCCATCATCGCTAGCCTTCTCGCTCAAAATATATCATTGCCCTCACATTCACTCATTCTCATGAAGTGTTGTCGTACTCACCATCACTCGCTCTCACTCCCAAAATGTGCTATTACCCACCCTCATTACTACTCACTCTCAATCTCAAAGTGTGTATTTACGTTCTGTTACAATCACTATGTGCCGCTCTCAACCTTAAAATATATTATCACCTTTACCGTCAATCACTCTCAGCTTGAGAATGTGTTGTGACCACTACCACAACTCACCCTCACCATTAAAGTATATAATCTCTTCACCACTTATAAAGTATATAATATCTTTACCCTCAATATCGTCATGCCTCACGCTCAGAATGTCGTGTCACGTTCACCTTATTCGTAATTAACCTTAAAATACATGTTCACCCTCATCCTCAAAATGTGTTGTTACCTTAGTATTATTCGGTCTCAACTTAAAAATGTATTCTCTCCGTCACCATCACTCGCCTTCAAAATGTATTTTAGCGCAATACTGATCTGTCCTTATATTTAAAATATATTACCAGTTTTACTTGCTTTCACCCTCAATATAGATTCCTGTCCCCATCCCTACTCACTTTCAGCTTTCAAAAATGTTAGCCTCCACCCTCAGTCATCCTCTCCATCAATATTTATTCTATCTCTATCACTCATTCACTCTCGCCCTAATTCACATTAAACCTTAAAATTTATTCTCACCTTTACCCTCAGTTTTCTTAAGCTTCAAAGTGAATTCTCATCCTCTATATCAATGAGTATTCTTGTTCTCACCGTCACTTGCCTTCACCTTCGTTATTTAGAATGATGATAAGTGAGTTGGACACTGGCCATCATCAGTGATCCATTCTCTGGTATGAATTATCATGATGTGGATCTTATGTGACTGTAGGAAGTTTTACGTAACGATTTCTCTCTCTTTAGTACCTTCATTTGTTTAATGATATAAAACGACAGAATGGCGTTTTGCATTTAGAATAAGGACCAAGTGATTCCTACTAGTTTATCCATAGAGTTTGATGCAATCCAACCAAAGAAATGCTTCATTTGAACATTTTTATACTTTAATCCTCACTTTGGTTTTGCACAGACGAGAAAAAGCATCAATGTACTGTGTATCAACATTTACAAAAAATTGTAAGATCAACAACACCATTGAAAAAATTTATTCGAAATTCACAAATAAATTTTGAAATGTTTAAGTGATTTTGTATTAAATATTTCAAGCAAGCAAAATCATTGACTGTGAGAACAGAACATAATAAAGACGCCGTTAAATCTTTATACAAGTCTAGGAACTGGAAGAATGAACACATAGTTAATATTTGGCTTTAAGGTAGAAAGAGAGATAGAAAGTGAAATGAGTTTATTAATTTCCAATTCCACAATTTTAACAATCGTATACTTTATATTCGTACAACGTCTGTCCTGCTCATTTCAAATTGTAATAATAAGTTCAAAAAACATGCTGTCACAAGCGATTTTGATCTATTAGATGACTTGCGTTATATTCCATGTCCCAGATTTACAAGTCCTACTGCAATGAAAATGAAATGAAATCTTTCAGTTTAGCGTCCCACAAATATGACTAATGCAATACACTACATCGAAGCAAAGTTTTGGAGTTCCATTTCATTGATCTCTCTTCAAGGTTTCTCCAAGCCAATAACAGTGAGTAGACAAAATTTTATCCGTTGTCTTAAGAGAGGACTATGGATGAATTAAATGGACTTGGACAAGAGAGTTTGATGGGAAGAGTATGAGAGATAATAACAGATTCCCATTTACTGCTTCATGTCATGATAAATCCTGAGGAACAACATGATTCATCCTCGTCAAATGCATCCTCGGGTCTATGAATGTATATGATTCATGTCAGGTCTCGAAGAATGACCTGACTAACGTGGAATGCGAGATATTTAACATCTGCCCCTGTCACATCTCGGGTGGGGAATTCTCTCGTTTGGCACGTGCTGATGGTTACACTGGTAATCCTTTGTTCGCGAATGTTTCTTCATGACCCGTGTTTGTATTTTTCTGACCACGAAATCTAAACATGTAGAGACTGCGATTTGTACCATTTCCCAACATCGTTTCACGAATCTCGAAACGAATCAGCATCTTGATGCAACACATCATGATTATCCGTAGCACTGTAAACGGAAGTAGTTAAAATTACTATTTCTTCCGGTTTCAGTACTGAATTTTACAGGCCAAAATCGATTAATAATACCAGGAGACATTTTTCGACAACTGAATCACACTCCCAAGCAAGATACCGTACCTTCCTTTAACCTGTTAATCTAGCTGGAAGTGGTTAAAGTTATCCAATTTTGGTTTCAACTTTTATCACAATAGAAGGAAAATGGTCGGAAGATATAGGTGGAAACGTTTCCTTGTAAGCAATCCAGCCACTCAAGACAGCATATACTAACTATCTCCAACGCTCTGTCAAAACGAAAATGACTTAAGTTTACTGTACCTTCCGGTTTCAGTAATGATTTCCAAAGAGGAAACACAAAAATGTTATCCAGAAGCTTTATTTCTGCAATCGACTCACAGTCCCAAGAATAGGTTTCCATCTCATCCGTTTAGCCTCTATTCAAACCTAAAGTGGTACAAATCAAACGTTTCTGCTTTCAGCATTGTTATCATTGAACATAAACGACAATTGAGAGCAAAACCCGGATTCCCAATCTATACAATGCTTCAACAGAGCACAGCATCACCAAACAGAATGCTCTAGAAGTGGTTAAAATTTGCTAATATTTCCGATTTCCATACTGATTTTCATACACATGATAGTGATAACAAAGAGTGAATGTTGGTATAACATGTTAGGAAAATGTTGGTGTAACAAATTCAATACTTGATACGTAGCAGTAGAGCAGTTGCATACAGTGATCTGAGCAGACAATGATAGTTTAAAAACATTGATCTATCTTATTTTTAAAATGGGCGAATTCTTATTTACCTCAATCTTAAGGTCACACACATTGACTCTCATTTTGCCTGTTCTCGATTGTTGTTATTCTTTGCTCAATCAGGTCACTGTATGTCTGATTCTCTAATTAATAAATAAATATTAAATGTATATGGCTCAGACCGTCAATATTTATATGTAACGTAAATTTTAACTTTTGCAGTATTTACTTTATGGGTAAAACACTGTAACTGGAAAAAAGAAAGCGAAAAAGAAATTTACTTTATGGACAAAACACTGTATCGTGGAAAAAGGAAGCAAAAAGAAAGAAAAATAGAAAACACTTTTCAATTTAGTACAATTGGAATTCCTATTTAAGGTTATTTTCATCTGCTTCTTTTCAAATTTTCGATTTGTTTATATGATTCTCCAGCTTTATCGTTTATGCACTTTTAAATTAATTATCATAATCTTACATTCTTGCTTAGTGCACTCATTTCATTCGTTGCTAAACAGAAGTATTTGTTATTCATATTGGCAGTTTCTCGAACTGTACTATTTTGATAATTTGTTATAATAATTTTGTTAGAGGAAAAACACTGTATAAAGTTTAAGAGAATACGTGGATCGAAATCAATGGTAGCTCTGCTTTTCGTAGTGAAATTTAAAGGTTCAGCGTAGCTGAAAACGAAATCGCTATAAAAATTTTCTTGTAACAGTGTTGACAGTGAGAGAAAGCAATCCAATCTATTTTCAAGTTCTTTCCTTCCAATTTAACCATTATATGCTAATATTGAACAAACACATGAAAGATAAGTGGGTCAGAGCAGTGCACTTTTGTGCTATTTCGAATATATAGGATGTTGCGAAGCAACACCGACAGTGTTTGGGAAGTTTGCTTGACACCAAGATGAGATAAAAAAATATATAGACCAATCTGGTTGCAGATATCTGTCATATCAGAGTTATAGGTTGCCGAAAACATGAAAAAATAAACTTTAAAGGTATATAGCTCCAATATTATGGGACCTATCGCATCGGGTCAAGACTTCACTTAGGAACTAGTATTTTACCTATTCAAAAATATATGTTTAAGAATCTTAAGGTACTCACGCAACAATTTTTATCAATGGGAATTTGGCTACGGGCGTATAATTTGAAATACTCAACAACTACCTCTATAAAATTGTTCCAAATACAGCAGGATTCTGAAACATGGATATTTCAATAAGGCATATATTAGTTCCGAAGTGAAGTTTTGACTGGCTACTGTAGATACAATACTGTTCCAGCAATGGACCTTTAAACGTACTTTTTAAAAATCTTTTCGGCAGCACATAACTCCGAAATGAAGGATTTTTGCACACAAATTGGTCTATATTTTCGTCTTTTCTTTGTTTCAGGAATCACATTTTAAATGTTTTCGGTGTTGTTTTGGAACATCCTGTATAAAGTTAGAAGATTTTAAAAAGTAAAACTTCATTCACAAGAAACATGATATAATTGTTTACATACAGGAACATTTAGCGTTTGATGGCTTAAAATATAGATCAAGAACATTCTAAAAACTTAGAATATCCTCATTCATGAGTTATATTCTTCAGGTATATAGTCACAGTTTAGCATGTTTGTTTCAACATAGTTTGCTGTATGCGAATAAAATCATTATGAATATCTGTTCGTGAGCTCCTTCTTGGTTAAGCAGTTAGCGTACGCGCCTTTGGCATGGGAGACCAGGCTTAGATTCCCTGCGGGAGCTCATGAGGTTCGGATTCCACGCAATCAGTAGTTCCCGTCTCATATTGCCTCGCTGCTGAAAGGGACGTTAAACTCAAAATCAACTCAAGTCAATATCTGATAGTTAAGTTTTCATTCATCATTGTCACTATTAATTAATCTTATTCAAACTTGCATGTTTTCACGATAATCTTAATTTCCTCGAAATTATGGACATAAAATTAAACCTGCTTATGTCATTTTCTTGGGAACAACTACATTCAATGCACAAAGAAGTAAATAAAATAAAAAATAATGTAGAAATAATTTTTTTAAAAAATAACACGGCCTTGACTCGAACACGGATCTTTAAATTACTATCTGACTCTTGAACCACTAACCTAAGGAGAAACTTATCAGTCATTCCAAGCTTACAGGCAAATTAGCGCAAATGTCGATTTTATGCTTTTGATGAAGTTTCTACCTTAATTTTCTGATCATTTTTGAATTCGAGGATCTCGTAACTTCTAAATATCAATATGATTAATATAATCTGCCTTTAAATATATTCAAGGGTAAACCCAAATGAAACCTGCATATCCTAATAACAGGTATTACTTATATCTGGATACCAAGATTTGCTACACCGTTGCCGAACTTTGTAGGTATGATGTTGCGATCTCATCAAGGGAATAATTTCATGAGTTTACCGCAATGAGCGAAAATGTAGTGTATCTTGTTATTGATGTATCAATAACAATCCTTTCTTTTCTTTAAGTTTTCAATAAATCTAAACCGTACTGACACATTTATATACAATATGTATGTTTAATAAAGGCGTAAAGTAATTAAATTGGAAGTAAAAGACAAATATAAACGGTCTACTTTTCGTTCACTCTCATCAGTGCTAGAAGGGAAATTAGAAGTTATTCAGACTCCTTAATGTACACACTCATCACTTTAGTCCTAAGAGCACAGCTATTGCGAATTTAGACCCAGGTACGAAATACCTTTTTCACATCTTATACAGACTTTCTTTTCTGTCAAAAAATTATTAGAAATATTAGCTGTAGCATCCTAAATTGTAGTTTGAATATTGATTTACGGATATATAAAACGAAGAGTTGAAATGTTCAACATAAATAAACGAACCGCAAATTTCTTTAACTGTTTTCCTGTACAAGCCAGCAAATTATCTATAACAAGAATTTTACACTTATCATAGTGGTAAAATGCTAAAGAAAACAAAATTCAGAGGTTTGAATTCGCTCCAGTGGAAAAGATGGGTTTCCTTAAGTAAAATTATGAAATAAAGCTGAAATAACGGCTGATAGAACATGTTAGACAAGTTAGAGAGTGCAAAATATTAAAATAATGATACAATGACATCATACATACCACACAAGGACTTACACTAAGCAAAAATATCATTTGTATTAAATAATATATGGCAGCATTCGTCATATTTGAAACGTAGATAATTCTGCGTTAAGAATTATTGAGCAGAACATCGTAGAAATGAATGTGCTTACCAAAGTAGAAGTAGAAATGTATAACAGCTCAACTACTTGTCATATATGTGAGAGAAGTTTCAATGATTTACCATCTACCATTGATAAGCATATAAACACATTAAAGAAAAATACGAATCTCTAGTAATAAAGATAATATGGTGGATAAGAGAAGAACAATATAATCGAGTATAGAAAATGATTTTGTAAGGCAAAAATAAATAAATCAAAAGTAAGATTTCATGATCATTTAAAAGTTTGGAGTTGCAGCTCTAGCTTTTGTAATTTAAACTATAGAAAACCTAAATTTGTTGTGATGTTTATTCACTACTTGAGTGGTAATGATACTCATTTTAACTTTGAATTTGTCACATAAGCTGACGAATGAAACTATATTAAAGTAATGTTGCTCGTCAACGATGAGTTTCAAAATAATGATCAATCAACTGAACAGTAAAATAGTGTTTTGAAGTAAAATCATATATGGACATTAAATATATTAGGGATAAAATAATATAAAAAATGATAACAAACTCCATTGCCAAGAAAATAAAAGACAATGAAAGATTCAAAATGATACCCACAATTTCTAAAAGATTAAAGATGTGTATGTGATGTTTGAAAATGAATTGATATGTTTATCATAATTGATGGAAAAAAAAGATGGTAATACTACTTTTAAATAAGAAAGTTTTTATTACAGGTATGGTCACATTTAAACTCTCATAACGTATTTCAAACTATGCAAAACGTATAAATTATTTGATTAAGATAAGGAACATATTACCCACATGATTTTGAAACAACTTATACTATGGTAAAGGATTTGTAAATTATGTGATTAATAATTCGAATTTCATGTTCCTGGTTTTTCGTGCTGCGGTCCAGGAAATATATTACAAGAACGAGAGAGATGAAGAATGTAACTAACATGATACATACTACAAAGGTAATAAAAATACTATCTTTTGTTACATTGCGAAAAAAATTATCAAGAAGTAAAGAACAGGTAAATACTATTCCTACGGATAAATAAATACTTACTTTAAAATTCTAGCTTTAAGTAATGTTAAAGTGATTATCCCTAATTTATTTAAGGCTTAGCTTTAAAATCAGTATGTGTTTTTCTTTTTTCTTTTTTTATTGGTTTTTCAAAGAAACATGTTTTCGACTAAAGGAGCTACACTTAACATTAATCATAAAGAAGTAAAGCCTTGTACCAAAATGCTCAGGGTAGGGAAATTATAATAAAGTGTATAATCTAGTACACAATACAACTGAATTTATTCTGTACTCCCCTATTAGTGGTTTAATATTACAAGAGATTGCCGTGCCGAGGAAAATCAACGCCCAGGGAGAGAGTATATGACGGCGCCCCTACATATGACTACTGTGAGTGAGGTCGACAGACCAGCTGCGAGGCGCCACCATGTTTGGCGCGAAGCGTAAGAAAATTTTGAAAAATAAACCCTGCTTTTCCTTAACTTTGAGCACTTTTTATTACTATTTTCTTGACATTTTCTTTATGTCGCCCCGCTCAACCCTCCCCACGGCACGGCACTGTTACAAGAGTAGATGATAAGTTTGTTTCAAGCTACCATTATGTAATATTTTATGTAAACAAATCAGAATTCATAATTCTTTGCATTTACATTATTAATTTTTTTTAACACAATAAGCACATTAAAACAATAAGCACAAAAGGCTGCCCACAAGGCTCGATACTCGGGCCCTTAATGTGGGATGTTACACTACAGCCATGTTTAAATCACTTAAATAATATGCAAGAAACAATCGGTGTTGTGGGTTATGCTGATGACCTGGCAGTTGTATTTTCAGCATCATCAAGAAATGAAATAGAAACAAAAGGGAAAATAGTATTAACAGAATTAGATAATTGGTGCAAAGAAAATAAGTTAAATTTATCAGCAAGTAAAACTAAATACACGGTCTTTGGTCAAATTTTAAAGGGGGATCCAATAATAAAAATTAATGATACAAAAATTGAACACGTAAATGAATTCAAATATCTTGTAGTATGGATCGATAAGAAATTAAACTTTCATAAACATATAACAGAAATAACAGAAAAAGCAAAAAAAAGTAGCCAACAAATTACTAACAGTTGCAACAAAGGACTTTAGATTAGACAAGAAGATTTTCAAGTTATATAACAAGACAATTTTAATGGCAATCTTACAATACTGCGTGGGCATATGGGGACACCGAATTTTTATGAATATTAAACTAAAAGAAACATTGACAAGAGTACAGAGACTTATTTTAATAAGAATAAAGAACCATAGTATATTCCTCGACCAACATGCAAGTAAAGAGAAATGAAGAAAAAAGATGCCCCATTAGCATGCAAAGTACGTAAAAGCCACCCAAAGTTTACATCTCGACAGATGTGAATTACTCTGTTGAAAGCTAATTCAATACTTGATACATAATGTATTGCTAGAAATAGGCCGGTAGCAATTTGAATGATTAAGCATAAGCCGAGAAGGGAGCCAAAATTTCATCAATATGAAATGTTAATAGGAGCTGGAAGATCTACCAAAGCGTTGTTAGCAATTTTAAAAAGAGGATGATGTAAGCGAATTGGTGTTGACATATGACTTAGAGGGCCGAAGAGGGCCTTGGTATAGTGAAGTGATCTTTACTACTGCAATTAGTGTAATAAATAGATATGTTGCTAGTATAATAGTATTTATTAAGATTGATGTTATATAAAATTTTATGCCGGGAATTTCTTGGTAATTAGTTGTGTAGTGCTGTGGGTCTGGCAGTGAAATTATATTTGGAAGTATAAGAGGGTCAATAATTATTATAAGGATTAAGAGGGGCGGAGTTAAAGAAATTAGTAAGAAAAGGTTAGGTGTTAAAGTAAATATTTCGTTTGATGCCAGTCTTGTAACATAAATAAATAAAACTAATATGCCCCCTAAAAAAACTAGAAATAGGATGTAAGAAAATCAAGGGGATTCTCTTATGGTTGAAATAATTAAGCAGGTAGTAATGGTGTTAATAATAAGCATTAGTCCTATTGAGAGAGGGTGAGATATTTGAATTAGAATGAATCTTAAAACTACTAAAATTATAAGTAATATTCAGGTTATTTTAATTTCAAGAGGTAGTTTATTAAAATATTAGTTTTGGGGACTAAAGATAGGTTTGCACTTTCTCTTGATGCTTTTAAAATCTTATTCATTAATGGTTTACAAGACCAACGTTTTAATTAAACTATAAAAGCTTATGAAAATATTATTTATTTTATTTTCTTGTTTTCTAGTTATTTTAGGAATAGCTTGTTTTGTTATTCAACGTAAGCATTTATTGATGGTTTTATTAAGACTTGAATTTATTGTGCTGATAAGTTTTTTACTTCTATCTTATTCTTTAGGTAGCCTGTATGTTGAAAATTATTTTTGTTTATTGTTTCTAAATTTTAGTGTTTGTGAGGGTAGTTTAGGTCTATCAATTTTAGTATCTATTGTGCGAACTCATGGAGGCGATTATTTGAATTCTTTAGCTGTGTTACGATGCTAAAATATTTAATATTTATATTGTTTTTGATGCCTTTAGGTTTTAATTTTAAATTATGGTGAGTTGTTCAGTTTTGTCTTATTGGAGTTTGTTTTTTATTTATAATAGGAAATAGTATAGGATTGGTTCCCTGGGGGGTGGTAGTTTGAGTGAAGTGATAGTTTGAGCTATTCATTGATTTTATTAAGTATTTGAATTGTTATTCTTATAATTATGGCTAGAGAAGGTGTCTTGAGAAGTTCATTTTATAGTGCAAGCTTTATTAGCTTAGTTTTATTGCTACTTATTTTACTTTACTTGAGATTTTCTTCTTCTAGATTGTTTATATTTTATTTTTTTTGAGGGTTCTTTAATTCCTACACTATTTTTAATTTTGGGTTGAGGTTATCAACCCGAACGAGTACAAGCAGGGATATATTTATTATTGTATACCCTGTTTGCTTCACTTCCACTTTTGATTGGTATTTTCTATTTAGAATATATTAAGGGTAGTTTATTGATAATTAATATGAGAAGTGTAATAGATTTAGGGATTACATATTATATGTGATATTTTGCTTTAGTTATTGCTTTTTTAATTAAAATGCCTATATTTCTGGTTCATCTTTGGCTACCTAAGGCACATGTTGAAGCGCCTGTAAGTGGTTCAATAATTTTGGCGGGAGTTTTATTGAAGCTAGGAGGGTATGGATTATTGCGTATTATGTATTTTATAGAGAATGTAGCTGTAAGCATAAATTTAATTTGATTTGGCATTAGAGTTGTGGGTATTTGATCAGTTAGATTGGTATGTTTACGACAAGTTGATGTAAAGTCTTTAATTGCTTATTCTTCTGTCGCCCATATAGGCCTAGTGTTGATAGGCTTACTAACGATGGGTCTATGAGGATTTAGAGGTGCTCTTACATTAATAATTGCTCACGGTCTGTGTTCTTCAGGATTATTTTGTCTTGCTAATATTTCTTATGAGCGTCTAGGAAGTCGAAGACTGTTAATTAATCGTGGAATATTGTCTTTTATGCCGAGTTTAGGGTTGTGATGATTTTTATTAAGAATTGCTAATATAGCTGCACCGCCAACATTAAATTTATTAGGAGAAATTAGTTTGTTAAATAGAATTGTTGGTTGATCTTGATTGAGTATGTTGGGGTTAGCCTTGCTTTCTTTTTTTAGAGCTGCCTATAGACTATATTTATATTCATATACTCAACATGGAATACCTTATTCTAATTTATATTCTTGTTGGGGAGGAAGTGTGCGGGAGTATTTATTATTAATACTACATTGGTTACCTTTAAATTTATTAATTTTTTTTGCAGGACCGAGATTCTTATGGTTGTAGCTGCTTGAGTAGTTTAGAATAAA
The DNA here is from genome assembly GCF_964235325.1 of Thermobia domestica. Taxonomy (NCBI): domain Eukaryota; kingdom Metazoa; phylum Arthropoda; class Insecta; order Zygentoma; family Lepismatidae; genus Thermobia; species Thermobia domestica. Next base: position 52,274,700 of record NC_137467.1, read on the forward strand.
ATTTTAGTTTGTGGAACTAAAGAAGGTTTAGTTGCCCTTAGGCCATGGTTTGACCTTTTTCAATTTGTATGATTAGATTTGTCTTTTTAAATAGAATAAGTATTCTTTTATTCATAATAGGCTTGAGTTTTTTAATCAATAGATATAGTGTATTTATTGAGTGAGAAGTTATTTCTTTTAATAGAAATAAAATTATTATAACTCTTCTATTTGACTGAATATCATTTATGTTTATAAGATTTGTACTTTATATTTCTAGAATAGTAATTTATTACAGTGAACAATATATAGGATCCGAGCGATACCTTAATCGGTTTATTATGCTCGTATTAATATTTGTTCTTTCAATAGTTTTATTAATTGTTTCTCCTAATTTAATTAGAATCCTACTTGGTTGGGACGGACTAGGATTAGTATCATACTGTTTAGTAATTTACTATGAAAATGTGCGATCTTATAATGCAGGTATGTTGACTGCCCTTTCCAATCGTATTGGAGATGTAGCAATTTTACTAGCTATTGCTTGAATATTAAATTATGGAAGTTGAAATTATGTCTTTTATTTGCATAGAGTTTTAAATAAAAATGAGATAGTAATTATTTCTAGTTTGATTATTTTGGCAGCAATAACGAAAAGTGCACAAATTCCTTTTTCTGCGTGACTACCAGCAGCAATAGCTGCTCCTACACCAGTATCAGCATTAGTTCACTCTTCTACACTTGTAACTGCTGGAGTTTATTTGTTAATTCGTTTTAGAGATGTTTTATTGAGTGTTTATATAGGAGATGTATTGCTTTTATTATGAGGATTGACAATATTTATAGCCGGCATCGGTGCTAATTACGAATATGACTTAAAGAAGATTATTGCTTTATCTACTTTAAGCCAGCTTGGTCTTATAATAATAATTTTGTCTATGGGATTCCCTGTATTAGCTTTTTTTCACTTACTGACACACGCCTTATTTAAGGCATTACTTTTTTTATGTGCGGGAGCGATTATTCATGGTGTGGGTGATACACAAGATATTCGTAGAATAGGAGCACTTGTAAGTCAGATACCACTCACTTTATCTTGTTTAAATGTAGCTAATTTAGCTTTATGCGGAATGCCATTTTTAGCTGGATTTTATTCTAAGGACTTAATTTTGGAAATTTCTTCTTTATCTTTAATTAATGTAGTCAGCTTTTTCTTATTGTTTTTTTCTACAGGCTTAACTGTGTGTTATTCAGTACGTTTAAGATTTTATTTAACGGGAAAGGGCTTTGGAGGTGCTAATATTCATTCTATTAGTGATAATGAAGGTTGAGTTATATGTAAGGGAATATTAGGATTGGTAGTAATGGCAATTTTAGGAGGTGCAACATTGAGTTGGCTAATTTTTCCTGGCGTTAATTGTGTTGTTCTACCTTTACATCTAAAAATGGGCGCTCTACTTGTGAGTGTAGTAGGTTTGTGAGTTGGTATTTTATTATCAAGCTATTCTATAGGACAGTCTTTAGTGTGTATGAAATTTTATTTTAGTTCTACAATAATAGGAAGCATGTGATTTTTACCTTATTTATCAACAAATTATATTATTAAATTACCTTTATATATAGGGGGTGCATATTATAATAACATTGATCAAGGGTGGAGAGAATGTCTTGGTGCTCAAGGGATGTATAGTAGTTTTAAGGACGGTTCAATATTAATTCAACATTCACAGGATAATTTATTTAAAATGTATTTATTAATTTTTTTAATCTTTACAATTTTCCTTTGCTTCTTTATATTTGTGTATTTAGGTAGCTTATACTGAAAGCATAGTATTGAAGATACTAAGAAGAATTATGTTCCCTAAATATACTCCCTGAGAAGAGCACTCTCTTTTTTACCCCGAAAAGGTAATGTAATACTTATACTAAGGGGGCTATAATTATTTTATGTTAAGAGATGTTAACGGTACAATCCGCTAAAGATAAAGTTAGCAGCTTCTTCTTGGTTATTCACATCTCCTTAGTTGGGGTGGTGGAATACCCAGTAGTATCATTAACAGTGAAATGCCTCTTTTTGGCTTCAACTAACAAGTAGGGGTCAAAGAGACCAAAGGTTCAGGTCGAAACTGAGTGCAATTGTTTGCTTCCTACTTATGAGATAAGTTGACAGCAACACCTTTTGGATGCAAACCAAATATTATATTTAACTATTATCCCATCTTATTAGTCGGCTCATGTTAGAGATCCTTGATTTCATTCATGATAAAGGCCCACTAAGAGAATTACTAGGAATGTTAATCTAACGAGAGATCAGGATAATGTATTAGTGTTGTTAATAGTAATTGTTATTGGGAGTAGAAGGGCAATTTCTACATCAAAAATGAGGAAGATTACAGCAATAAGGAAGAATCGTAATGAGAAAGGAATTCGGGCCGATGATTTAGGGTCAAATCCACACTCAAAGGGAGATTTTTTTCTCGGTCATTAATAACTTTTTTGGAAAAAAAGAGTTGAAATGGCTATAACAATTAGAGAAATTATAATAGTTAATAGACCAGTTGTTAGAACTGTATTAATTGCCTATTTCATTTAAATGATCTTTTTGATTGGAAGTCAAATATACTATATATATTAAATAGGCTAACCTCCTCATCAATAAATAGAAATATAAAGGAATAGTCATACTACATCTACAAAATGTCAGTATCAGGCGGCAGCCTCAAATCCAAAATGGTGTGTAGGAGAAAAATGTGATAAGAGGTGGCGTAATAAACAAGTGGCTAGGAATGTAGAACCAATGATAACGTGAAGACCGTGGAAGCCCGTTGCTATAAAGAATGTTGAGCCGTAAACAGCGTCTGCAATAGTGAATGGGGCTTCATAATATTCGTATGCTTGTAGTGCAGTAAAATATAAGCCAAGGAGGATTGTAAGTAGTAGACCTTGAGTGGCTTGAGTGTGATTCCCTTCTATTAATCTATGATGAGCTCATGTTACAGTGACTCCTGAGGCGAGTAGGATTGCAGTGTTGAGTAAGGGAATATGTATTGGGTTGAATGGAACGATGCCTGTTGGGGGTCAGAAAGATCCAATTTCTACTGTTGGTGCTAATCTACTATGAAAGAAGGCCCAAAAAAATGAAACGAAAAAGAATACCTCAGAAATAATAAATAGGATTATGCCTCACCGAAGTCCTAATGTGACTTGTATAGTGTGCAATCCTTGATATGTTCCTTCTCGAGTCACATCCCGCCATCATTGAATTATGGTTAATAGTGTAATTAGTATCCCTAGGAAGAATAAGGAAGGGTCATATTGATGAAATCACTTAGTGAGACCTGTGGTTGTAATTAAGGCTCCTAGAGCTCCAGTAAGTGGTCAGGGACTTTGATCAACAAGGTGGTAAGGGTGATTTTGTGGTGCTGACATAAGTAACTTCTCTTGAATATAGTGTGACTAGGACGGCGAATACATATGATTGAATTACTGCGACAGCAGATTCTAGTATTAGGAGAGTAATTTGTCCAATTATTAGTAATGAAAGTATGGAAAGAGATAAAGAAGGACCTGTATTGCCTAATAAGGTTAAGAGGAGATGTCCTGCAATTATATTTGCTATTAATCGAACAGCTAGGGTTCCGGGTCGAATGATGTTACTAATTATTTCAATGCATACTATAAAGGGTATGAGAGGGGCCGGAGTTCCAAAAGGAACGAGATGTGCAAATATATGTTGAGTGTGGTTAATTCAGCCGTAGATTATGAAACTTATTCAAAGGGGCAGGGCGAGAGTTAATGTAAAAGTTAGATGTCTAGAGCTGGTAAATACATAAGGGAATAGGCCTATAAAATTATTAAATAGAATGAAGGAGAATAAAGGAATGAATAGAAAGGTTCTTCCTTGATGGCTAGTAGGACCAAGAATAGTCTTGAATTCCTTATGAAGGGTTAGGGTAATTTTGTTTCATAAAATGTTTGGCCGTCCTGGAAAGAATCAAAATGGGATTGGAATAATTAGAAGTCCAATTACTGTTCTAAGTCAATTAAATGATATGTTTATAATTGAAGTAGAGGGATCAAATGTTGAAAAAAGATTTGTTATCACTTTCAGTTTATGGTTGTTTTTTTAATATTAGTGCTATCTAGGGAAGGATGAGGTGTATTTGAATTAAAATATATAATAGATGCAAATAAGAGGTAGCACAAGGAAAATATAATAAATAAGATGAGTCATTTTAGGGGAGATATTTGTGGAATAGAAAAATACTATTAAGTAGTAATTTAAGCTTGACATGCTTATGTTATAATTTAACTAATTTTTCCATTAGGAGTAATTGTTACTTTACTATCTTTTGGTTTAAGAGACCATTGCTTACTTTCAGCCACCTAATGAAAGTTCTTGTATTATTTTTGTTATTCAGTTAATAAATACTGAATGAGGGCAAGCCTCAACAACGATTGGTATGAAACTATGATTTGCACCACAAATTTCTGAACATTGACCGAAAAATAAGCCCGTGCGTGTAATATTAGCTGCTACTTGATTTAAACGTCCTGGAGTGGCATCTGCTTTAATACCAAAGGCAGGCATAGCCCATGAATGAAGAACATCAGCAGCGGTAATTAAAATACGAATGTCAATATTAATAGGTAATACGATGCGATTGTCCACATCTAAAAGACGAAATGAATTAGGATTTATTTCATTGATGGGTACTATGTAAGAATCAAATTCTGTTAAGGAGAAGTCGGAATATTCATAACTTCAGTATCATTGGTGTCCAATTGTTTTAAGAGTAATTGCTGGCTGATGAATTTCGTCTAGTAAGTATAAGAGTCGTAAAGATGGGAGGGCAATAAAGATTAGTGTAATAGCAGGCAAAATTGTTCAAATGGTTTCTAGGGTTTGGCCTTCTAGTAAATTGCGGTTAATATATGTATTTGGTAGGAGAGAGGCTAGTAAATAGCCTACGAGGACTGTAATTATAGTTACAATGAGTATTGTATGATCATGAAAAAATACTATTCGTTCTATTACAGGGGACGCTGCATCTTGAAGTCCTAGTTGATTTCAAATGGCCATTTCTAAAGAAGATGTTTATTCTTATGTTTGGGGCTTAGGCCCAATGCACTTATCTGCCACCTTAGAAGTTTGTTAATAAGGGAAGTTCAGCATAACTATGCTCTGCTGGCGGCAAGTTCTGGAATCATTCTAAAGATGTTGTTTGTTGGTCCGAGAAGACTACTGGCCGAGCTCTTGCAAAGGCTTCTCACATATCTTTTGATCGAGGGCATTTAACCTATATTTCTCGCGTAATCCAGGAAGCAATGATACATATAGAAATTCTCTGCCAGCTATTTTTTTCTTTCCTGCTACTTGTATACATATGTATGCGATCTTGGAGGCAAAGTTATTTGCTTAGTCAGGTACAGACAATTGTGATCCGTCTGAGACACTATCTGATTCGTTAAAGCTGACAATGTATTCTCTGTACTTTGAACTGGTAACTGCGGTTTCCTCGGTCGTTTAAAAAACGAGATTGTATTCTTGTTTAAATCAATGGTGGAATGTGAATATTGGAGAAAATCGATTCCTATTATTATTGGCATTGTCTTGTCAATTACTCTGAAGTAATGAGTAAATGTTGTCTGACCTATTTTAAATTTTATTAATGCTATTTGGTTCAAATAAATGTTATTGCCTGAAATTTCTTTTATTATTGTCTGAAATGGGATTATATTTGTCCCAGGGGGAACGATTTGGGAAACTGTACTTCCTGAATCAATTATCGCGTTCTGAAGGCCTAATTTAGTTTTAATTGTTAAATGCGACCTGTTATGTTCGTCTTCTAACGCAATATTTTCTCTTCTTTCCGCCAATTGTCCTAATTGTTCGTTTATTACAGGAATTTCATAGTTTTTGCCAGTTTCTTTTAGTTCTCCTCGTTCCGTGTGATGGTAACTGTCGGCCCCCTTGTCAAGGGGCTGCCTTATTCGTTTTTTTGACGCTTGTAGCAGTTAGATGCCCCATGGCCCCGCTTCCGGCATATTGCACACACCAAAATTTGATCTTCCGTTGGAGAAGCTTGTTGATTATTCGAGGTTTGTCCCTGTTTTTTCTTCCCATTATTATTGTTTCTCCTTCCGTTTCCCTGGTTCCTATTCCTCGGATGGCTTTTGTAATTCGTCTGGGCTATCAACAGCGACAATTCTGCCATTTTAGTGGCCAAGGTAGAGAGGTCACTTTGTGGAGGATTTTGCTCTGGGTGGGGAACGGTCTTAGGTTCCTGGCTTGAAGTTTAAATTTCTTGAGGGTTGTGTTGAGGAATTGCCATTGAAGGATTATTTTGTTGTTGATATCCAGGTATATAGCTGTTCATTGGTTGTGTAACAGGTTGCATTTGTACAGGATAGGTATGATGATATAACTGTTGTACAGGATATATGGACTTTGGTTCTGTTAATAGGCCATAGGATGTATTATGCAGCTTAGGTAATATTATTCTGGCCGTATAACATATGTAATTTTTGTGATAGCTCTGCGTGTTCTCTTTTCCTTATAAGGTCATTAGCTGCTTCCAGTGTGTTTAATTTATTCTGTAACGCTTCTACCGTTGCAAACCTTTCTAATGCTGTCTTATTAAGAAAATCCCTCTGCAAACCCAAAGATAAATGGTGGATCTTTTGTTCTTCAGTCGCTTCCCGTAATAACTGCCGTATTGCTCGAAGTTTACGTAAAAAGTACGAGTCAATTGGCTCGTCCATTCCTTGTTGTACCTCGAATAATTCGATGGGACTTTTGGCCTACATAAAGCTACTAACTTAGATTTGAGATTTTCGTAAGTCATTGTATCAAATTGATTTTGATTTTTAAGCTGTAATACGAGATCTAGTGCCGTGTCTTGTAAATATATTGGTAGAATTTCGTTCTTCTTAGCCGGTGACCATGCCTGCATTGCTGCCATATGGTCGAATAGCATAAAAAACCTGTCCGGGTCCTCGTGCACGTGTCCCGCATACTTCGTTAAATGTGGCATATTAAAGGATAAATTCGATGCACCCTCTGTCATATTTGTATTATTCTCTCCTGATCTGTACGTCCGTTTAACTGACCTAGTTTCCGGCATAAATCGCACTCAGGAATGGTAAGAAGAGAGGGAGGGATTATGTCAAATTTAGTTGAATTATGATACTAACCTCGTCAGTGTTTAGATAAAAAGTTGAGAAAAAGAGCGCCCCGTACAAAACTCCGGTGCCTACACCATGTAATGTTTGGTAGGGTCAAATGATAGACCGGGTGTCTTTTCCCCTTCACCAAGTTTTATTACAAAATATAATATAATATAACAATAAATACAAGTGTCTCTAACTCAATGTCTCTTCCTCAATGACCAAGTGAAGGAATATTAAATGTTTTGCCGGGTACCTCTTCCACTCATGGCAGTTTCCAGAACACTTTAGCAGGTTGTTGGTTAGGCTTGGATTATAACTTCAAGATGGATCCCTAGCCCAGTGCGGCATAGGGTAAGGAAGAGGTGCTCCTAGTCCACAGCGACATAGGAAGGTAAAGGTTAGGGATCAGTTGGTCGACTGATGCTGGGTCCCTCGGTGGTCCTCCTTTTATTTGTCCTCCTCGGGTCCTTCCGTGAGGTCCGTCTGCTTTCGGTGTTCCTCGGTCTTCCGTGTTGGTTTGTTGTCTGCTATGTTGTTTATAAATAATAGCACGTGTTGAGTTGACACGTGCGTCTGTTGTGATGTGGGGATCCTTGCAATATTCTTGTGTCACACAGAGGAAGGTTTTGGAGACCAATTTTTGTACAAGGAGAGCCATATAACTATGTTTGTGCACTTTCTGTATACCATTTAAAATAAAAAAGAAGGATAAATTTTTAAATTTGAATTTTTGTACCGACAGAAAAAAATACTCCGTTTAAACAAACAACAGATGGCTGTGATAATACATGTGTGTTCAAACTGTAGTGTCATAGACCAAAATGCTAAACAAGGTATGCTAAGTAATACTCAGATATTTCAGATCGTCCTTCGGCTTTTCCTTTTTGTTACAAAATATATAGCCCACTCAAATTTTTCCTTCGTGTATTTGAATAGCACAAAAATCAACATAAATTCTGAGCTACTTATAATGGCATTTCCTCAGTTTTTCTAGTTTATTGGAGTAATACAAAAGGTACATAAATTCTGAACTAGTTAAAATGAACATTTTTCGCTTTTTCTGGTTAGTATAAATTTATTCCTTCGTTTATTTGAATAACATCAAAGGTATAGAAATTGTGAACTGGTTAAAATGGCATTTTTCGTTGGTACGAAATTGAATAGGTCACTCAAATTTATTCTTCAGTTTGTTTAAATATTACAGGATGATATAAAATTCCCTGCTAGTTAAAATTGCATATTTTTGCTTTTCTGATTGGCACAAATTTGTTTTTCGGTTATTTTAATAGCCTAAATGGTATAAAACACTGAGTGGCCTTTCATGGATTTTCTCTCGTTAATACAAAAGTAAGTGAGACACCCGAATTTATTCCTTCTTCGCTTTTTTCTGCTTCGTACAAAATTTGTATAGGCCAAACAAATTTATCCGTCGCTTCGTTTACGAGATATTTACGTTTTAATGTTTGAGTTTGGTCACGATGATTAATACTTTTGAGACTTGTGGTAGTGGATTACCTATTACTAAATGTGCAAACTGCACCTCTAAATGTTGCTTCGTTTATGAATTATTTATGTTTAAATATTTGACGTTTTACCTCGGTAGTCAGTCCTTTGGGAGCACGTAGTAGTTGATGAAAGGGAACAAATACACCCCTGGTATTGGTTCATGTTTTCTGCTGTATTAAATAGGAGTTTAAATCTGTACTATGTTAAGAGTGATTAAAAATACGCCATTTTCTTTTATGCATACGGGCTTGCGAATATTTGTAGTCTCTGTACCCGATTGGATTATGTGTTCATTGTGTAAAGTAATTTTCTCTATGTACATAGAGGTTGCTAAAAGGGAACGAGTACACTCATATTATGTTGGTAGCCTTTGCTATGTTAGACAAGGTTAAACAAAGTGCCATACTTTTTTATTAGCCCTCCTATGTGATCGTAGTGTTACGTAATTTTCCTATGACAACATAGGGGTTGAAAATGCGAACGAGTACACCCTGCTGTGTTAAATAGGGTTTGTTATATACGTTCATAGTCTTATGTAATGTTTGCTATGTTAATTAGTGGTTGGAAAATGTGCTCGTAAAAGGGAACAAGTACATCCCCATTAGTCTTTACTATGTTAGTATATATGAGTGCTGCTAAAATATGCGTTTGTGGTCGTTGTGCTGATTGTCTTATGTAATTTTTACCATGATAAAATAGGGTGGAAAAATATACCATACTCTTTTACTAGTTCTGCTACATGTTTGTAGTCCTATGTTGTTTTTTCTATGTTAAATAGCGTTGGAAGATTTGATAATAGGCTTTTATTAGTTATGCAATGTTATATACTTGTGTTCGTAGGCTCTGTGTAATTTCTGATGGATGTTCATTGTATTAAGTAATTTCTGCTATGTTAAACTAGGGGTTGAGAAATGTGTCATAAAAGAGAACGAATACACCACCATTATTTTAGTAGTCTTTGCTACGTTACATGGGAGTGCTGCTAAAATATGCGCACGTAGTCTCTGTGTAATTTCTGCTATGTTAAGAAAAAGTTTTGAGAAAAGTGGTCATAAAAGGGAACCAGAAGGCCCTGGAAAGAAACGATTTTTAGGGCAGTGTGAGTCAAGTGCCCCCACCTACTTCAATATGTTAGGGATTTTGAAAGGCAAAAAATTCGCTAACGTTTCTGGCCACCACATTATCGTAAAAAGTACTCATGTTTGCATATTTTCTTACCGCTGCGCGCTTAGGCACACTCTGCAATTCGTGAACTATGTTAAACATAAGTTCTATTTAACTCCTTAAAATAAATGATACGTTGCTATTTAGTGCTTTCTCCTCCGTTCTATGAACCACATATATATTCAAATCTTGGCATTTTCGCCAAGAAACAAACACTTTCTTGTTCAGATGATCTCTGTCGGAGTTTATCCTTAAACCGACAAAATTGTGGGTCGAGGATCCCTCAAGACTGTACAGAGCTCGTAATCCGTCATGGAGGAGATATCATCTATGGAATTTATTACACGTTGTCCCGTTGGTTTTACTTCCTCCGCAAAAGCTCTTCGGACCTAATAACAAAAACACAATAAATACATAAAATTTATCTGAAAAGCTATTATAAGTGTATCAACTACAACAGCAAATGCATACATTAGTACATAATCTTGTTACCTTCACTTTTCAGAACCATTTAAATGCGCTTAGGCATGGATCACCAAGAGTTTGGAAATAATTTCATGTCCATGTCAATACACCAAATTTCATTCAGTTCTGTTTAGAGGGGAGGTAGGTTCTGAAGTTTCTTCTGTCCCAAGAATACCTTCATACGATGCCAACAATTTTCGATTGGATTTAGATTGGGGCTATTCCTAGGCTATTCTAACATCTTGATAAGTTGCTCCTCAAGAAACCTTTTCAGCTTTCTGAGAAGGAGAGTTGTCATGCATGAAAAAAGGACAGTCGAGAATATGGAAAATATCAACTAAATAGTCCTGAAGAATGTTGATATACCTAATTAAGTTCATAGTCGCATTTTGTGGTAAGAAATAGAAACCTTCTCTACCCCTTTCTACCAAACCATTACACACTGGGAGTGCCTAACAGTCGGAACCGCATACCTTGAGTCGTATCGACATGAAGATGATGGACGTGAAACCTTAACAGCTCCCATTCGGAACAGTTGGAATTTGTTTTCGTTGTAAAATATGACTTTCCACCACTGTGCTGGTGTCCAGTGTGCACATTTTCTTGCGAAAGCAAGGCGTTGTTTTTTTATGTGGTTTGTAGGTAGAGCCTTCTTAGCAGCAGCACCACACTGCAAATCCCAGTGAATATATATATATATATATATATATATATATATATATATATATATATATATATATATATATATATAAATTAGACTGACCTGAAACATATTTAAAGACGGAGAATCTAAGTTAGACCCGTATTAGTTTACGGAGGAAAGAAATGCAGTGTTTGTGGTTGATATTATGTCATATATACACTGTTTCCATGCTTTAACTAGTAAAACGTACATTTTCATTTATCATTTTGAAACGATAGGCGTTTACCAAAAGGTTTTATTCAGCTTTTATTTGTAAAATAAATAAAATGAAGAACTACAATTAGAAACTAGTTAAGAATGCTCCAAGAACATCCCGAGAACAAACCCATAAACACACATTTTTCTTATCAACTTCTACAGGCTTTATGTTGTTTGTTGTTTGTACCTTATTATTATGGTGATTAAACAATTGTTGTAATATAACGTTTCATTTATAATTTCCTTTAATACTATATTTTTCTACATGTTTTGTTTAAGAATTCTCTTAAAACCTTCTACAATATATTGTTTGACACATGCTCATAATTTAAAAAAATGACAAAATATTATCACTCTCTGACTTACGGTTCCCGGGATATGACTTGATAAATCCCCTGAAATTGAAACTGTTTTTGTCAATATCTCGAGAACGGTAAAAGTCACGAGAAAGTTTCCATCACTTCTCTGTGATACTTTTTGATACTCAATCAAAATATAAAAAAATAAATGCGGTCAAAATTTAAAAAAAACTCACTAATAAAAAAACAATTTTTCTTTTTCGTGGAATATATTTCTGTAGGTAGATAGTGGTGCACATTTACCAAGTTTGGAATACTAATAATATGATTATTTGTTTTGTGTTTTTCTATATAATTCAAATGTCTTCTGTACACTCCACCACTATTTGAAATGTTTATCTTCAGGAAAGAAGTGAAAAGTATTAAATTTGTCCTTTGTGCAGGTGCGTATCACGCCATAACAACAGCGGTTGCGTTGATCATTTTGTGCAATATGGTGTAATACTGACAGTATCTATTAAATTTAGCAGAAAAAAATTGTTTTTCGTGTAGGTTTCAATTATTCATATGTTTCTTCACAATATTAGCACATATATATTACAAATGAAATTGAAAATTAGAACACAGAATATATTATGTTATTGATAGAATATTGTTTTGAATGGCTTTATATTTTAGAAATCGGAAATATGTTTTCACTGAATATTCTGCTTACAAGGTATTATATGATAAAGTCACACTTGATTCAATATATACTGCTTCTTTCCTTTACTCGAAGACATCTAAAATATCCCACACACCTCTCAGATTATGACTTACGTTCTATCAAATGTCTCGTATTTATGCATTATCAAGAATTATTTGCATTGCATTAAGCGCAAACAATATTTTTTGATGAGTCATTTCGCAAGTGAAAGAGCACATACTGCATTTCATTGTTGTAGCTCGTGGGCAGAGCGCCAAATCTATAAATGAAAAATCTCATATTTAGTGCTAGACATTTCTTATTCTAGATTTCTTAATCTTACTCTTATACTGTCATATTGATTTATTTACATATTCCATCACTTAGGTCCATATTGTAGCTTGTTACACAATTATCACCACTTACGAATATTCATGAGTGTCGATATTCGGAAGATTTGATAGTTCTTAATTATATATTGTTTACACGTAGCAAGCAGGTACGATTTTCCATTTTAAAATCAAACTTGAAATTTCTGAATAGCTTTAAGTTATATATTTACATTTCTGTTGCATATGAATGATTTATACATCCGTTGAACGTCTTCTTTAGCTATGACACATTAGGTTGTTCAACACGTTGAATTATTATATTAGAATGAAAACAAAAGAAGCGGCTCTTTATGATAATGAATTATGTTGATAGTTCATAATTATTTTTCTATGTACATTCTTAGCATATATTAAGAACGGTGAATATTGCTTTGTGAAGAACGAACAATGTGTTTGACGTGTAATGAATGATTTCCGTTGTTAGAATGTTTAAGGAATGCAGATTAGACAAAGAACATATACATTTCCTTTAGAAATGAATTTTGTAAATCGCACACGTATAAGAAGTTATTTTTTGTGTAATTTATATTCATGATATCTCGCATCGCTTTCTCAGCATTGCAGCGCATGTTGCTTGTTGGAAGGGGATAACTAAGTTTAAAGAAGAATCTGGAGTTTTCGACATTGCTCTTAAGGTTATTAGAGTTACACGAATACGGATTCATTTGCATGATCTGTGCCCTTTCCAAGAAGAACGTATGAAGAGCAAGTGTTAACTTTGGTATTAACTTTCTAGTTTTCTTGTTTTGTACTTGTTTTATTTTTATATGGGAAGTGGAATTGTAAATGAAATACATATAAAACATATTGTAATTGTCGGCAGTATAAGGGGACCGAAGTCTTTGAATGTTACCGGGAAATGATTGCTGATTTTCCGGCATAGAAAACCATATCACTCGGTATACCTATATGTAATTATAAATTAACTAAGATATAGTATAATGTAATATGGAGGCTACAGGGAATGGAAATTGTTCATTGCACCGGGATTCGAACCAGGGGTCTCTTATATGGAGAACCGTATGCTAATTCTTCTTTGCTCGCACTGTGCCCTTTCAAATTATAAATTGTATAGACTTTACTCGGTAAGAACAAACAAATATTGAATAAGTAGATAACAGATTCACCGGCAATCAAACCAAGGGTTTCTCACGTGGAATACCGTACGTTAACCATTTTTGAAGGCAGTGCAGAGTTTTCACTTATAAATGGTAGAAACTTTACTGTGTAAGAACAAACTTGTATTGAAAAGGGGGTCAGCAGAATCCGCGTCGGGAATCAAATCTGTCTCTCACATGCAAAGACAATATGGTCGGGTACGTTAGTGTTACTTTGAATATTATATTTTATATTTTGCAAATTGAAAAGTCGTAATACGGTAAGTAACTAATAGCACTTTTTGTTTTGTTCTTTTTTACGTGCTGAAGCAAATAGAAACTGTTAGAAGCGAGAAAAACACAAAGCAAACGACGTGGATTTAAATTTTGTTATTAATTAAACAAGAGATAAACAATATGTCAGGAAATAGCACAAGAGGTGATTATGTCAGGAAATAAAAAAAAATTAGGTGTTAAAAAATGAATGATAATAATGTTATTTCAGTAATTTATGACTCTGTCTGATATGTTAAAATTAACCCTCCGTAGGCACTCTAGGGTCTGACAGACCCAAGATAAATTAATTTTTAATCTGATGTTTTTTTGAAACCGTTTCCCTCCATGTACATTCAATTTGTAACAGTGCCTGTTGTTATGGCTGGTAAACTGCGTCGATTGCGAGCTGTGTGCTATACAAGATGTTTGTGAAGTGTGTTTGTGTCTAACAGACCACTGTGTGTTCGGAACGTAAGCGTTTGTTTCTTTTGTTCGTTATCTATTTCCACAAATTTCCCCTTATTTCTGACATTTCTATTTATGAAATATGGCTCAGAGTAAGTTAAAAGAAGATAAAATACTTGAACCTTTGCTTGCCAATAATGATGGTGACAGTGGTATAGAATATTTTAGTATTTTCTTAAAGTACAATTACCAAAGCATTAACCTTTTCAGGACCAACGGCTCAAGTGCAAAGCCAGTAGTTTAAACCTCCGTAGTTCGGCTCCTAATTAACGTAGAGAAACGTTTTAAGTTTCTTTCTCTTCAGGAGGGATAAAACGTTCCAATGGTGTGCATTTCATCCACATCAAGGGTCTCGCAACGGAAAGGTAGTGGGAAAATTAAATGTTTTAATTTCCCTCTCCCTCAGCATTTAGGGGAGAAACTCTCCCCCAAAGGAGCCATAAACATGAAAAGTGGCATCAACAAAGATAAATCAACATACTAACTAGTGATATCCTGTGTATGGCAATTGGGCTTGAAAGGGATGAATCAGAGGGATATTGAATTTACCCTTTTCCAGTGTCAATTTTCTACACCTGAAAATTGAGGGACGCAGCCAACAATGTTATTTGTCGCACGCACGGGGGCATAAGAGTTACCTCGCTGAAATCTGTGTTCCATGAACTTTCCAATCAGGTATGGTTTATATCTCTGACAATTAGGGGCGTACCTAGTGCAGCCAACGTCAGGGTAGACCAAAATATTTCATAAAATATATACAGGATGGTTCTCTTAGGAAACATGTTCGGAATTTTTCTCACTTGGTATTGAATTATCGCCCTTCATTTTTTACGTGATTGTACCCAATGTCTGGTGTACATGTGATTTTCTTCCTCCGTACGACAAGTAACAGTGTTGCCAGCCTTTCACAAATAAATTTCAAAAACAAATAAATTATCGTTTTTGAAAATATTCTTCTTCTTCTAAGGGTTTGGCACGGGTAACACAAATGTTAGCTGATTGAAGTCTGTGTTACATGCGCTTTACAACGATGTATAGCTCATATCTCTGTGGCAATATTCACTGTTTTGTGAACAGTGTGTAAGTGGGGAGGCAAGAACATGCAGTTTTGGTAGACCATATATCATGGTCGAAGATCATACAATATAGCACAAACAATAAGCCATCGTATCAGAATCATTTACAACTAAAGACCTTGTGAATATGTTTATTCTCGTGTATTATTTTTGTGTGCAAACTGAAGTTGTAATCATTAAATACAGTGAATTTATATTTGGTTGCATACATGTGGTATACGAATCAAGCCTTACAGTCCACTGAACATTATTTTTAGCATTGTCATTGTACTTTAGTGAAGTTACAAATACACACATTGATATTGTACGTTTGGTCCTATCCGGGCCACATGAGTGTAAAGATTTCTGAGAATTGTTCTGTGCTGTTGTGAAGAGAAATGTGTTTGTGTCGGCCTATATGTGGTGCTATCATGTACGTTGAACAATAATCACGTTTTTGGTGTAGGCAGACAGCTGTTGTACCAGGACCAGGCTTTTGGAGTATATTTCATAGGTAAAAAAAAGAAAAAAAACATCATCTTCCGGTCAGTAGTTTTTTTACTCTTCATATTTCTGCGTAGCATTTAATCATGACTGAATCACACCAGCGTCTTTTAAGGCAAAGATCTGCATACAGAGGCCAGTTAACCAGAATAAACACTTTTGTTCAGGGCTTTGATACAAATGAAGGCAATATAGGAGAAATACGTGCACGCTTAAAACATCTAAATAACGTCTGGTCATAGTTGCATGAGGTGCAAGATACAATTGAAATTGATCACATCGAACCCGAAGCGGAAGCAGAAAACGTTCGTGCAGAAATTGAAAACGTGTATTTTTCTTTAGAGGCTCAAATGCAAGCACTTGTTTTAAAGCATGGAAATAAAGAATCAGCTGTTAATAATAACACTAGCAGTAGCGCACAAGTTAAATTACCGGTGATACAGTTGCCTGCATTTGACGGGAACTGTAAACATTGGTTATCATATAAGGACAATTTTATATATCTTATTCACGAGAATAAAGGCATTTCCACAGTACTGAAGTTTCAGTAGCTCCGAACTTCTCTTAAGGGCGAAGCGTTAAACCTAATTGAAAATATACCAATTACCGAAACAAATTATTCAGTAGCATGGCAATTACTCGTTCACAGGTATTCAAATAAAAAGCTAATTGCTTCTTCTTACATTCACGAAATACTACAAATCAAGCCAGTGTATAAAGAAAATGTAAGTGAACTTCGCGCTTTTATAAATACAGCTACTAGCAATATAAATGCGCTACAAGCACTTGAGCCAAACGTAAACCTCACAGACGTAATTTTGATCGATCACTTTGTATCAAAATTAGATGCAGCTACTAGAAAGTCACGGGAGCTTCAAAATACGAATTCTAATTTTCCTGCTTTATCAGAATTCTTTTCGTTTCTCGAGAAACGTTGTCAGATGCTTGAGAACATGAGAACTAGTATTGATGGTGTGAAGCAGGGTAGTAGCGTACAAAACAAGCAAACAAAAAGTATTCAGTCATCAAAGACTTATTTATCAACATTTTCAAATGCATGCGAATTTTCTAATAGCCAGCATCCCTTATATTCTTGTTCGTCTTTTGTGAATGCTGGACACAGCCAAAAATTAGAGTGCATTCGTAAAAAAAAATTATGCATGAATTGTTTGAAAAGTAATCATTTTTTGAAGAATTGTAAATCGAGAGGTTGTAAAAAGTGTTCCAAAAAGCACAATACATTATTGCATGTAGACGTAACAAAGGACAAATCAGTTCGGTTTCCAAGTGTAAGCAGTGCCGCGGTGCAAGAGCGTAGTAACAACTCAGATCCCAGTAAAAATTTAGGGCGTCATATTGTGCATTAAAGGCTAGGCCTAACGCAAGAATGTTGTTATCTACTGCAATAGTAAAAGTAAGGGATAACAAGGGAAATTTGGTTCCTTGTCGCGCGCTTCTAGACAGTGCTAGTCAGACCAATTTCATAACAGAGAATTTGGTGCAACAATTGAACTTCAAACGGTATAGACAGTATACTCCAATTCAAGGTATAAATCAAGCAATATCTAATACAAAGTACTCTGTAGATATTTGTGTCCATTCATGTGTTAACACATTTTCATTCAATATAAGTTGTTCAGTTCTCCCTCACATTACAAGTAAACTACCGGAAGAAAGAATTAATTGTGACGACTGGAACATTCCCAAGGACACTGTTCTAGCAGATCCTACTTTTAATACGCCTGGAGACATAGATATTCTCTTAGGTGCGGAAGTATTCTACATAATTATGAAGTCAGGACACAAAACCCGGCCAGGTGATTTTCCAGTGCTTCAGGAGACAGAATTAGGATGGATCGTGGCAGGACGCATTCCTCAAGAACGTGACCCCCATATTCCATTAACAACATGCTTTGTGAAGACAAACATAGATCTACAGCAACAACTATTTATACAAACATTCTGGGAACTAGAAGAAATTACTGTTACACCTAGATCAAGCGAAGAGCTTGCATGTGAGCGACATTTCGTTCAGAATACAACAAGAGATCATACAGGGCGTTTCATTGTACGATTGCCTTTGCTTGAAGACTGTACAGTTTTAGGCGATTCTTATCAGCAAGCATTGGTTAGATTAAAGCAATTGGAAGGACGATTCGATCAACACCCGAACTTTGAAACTACATATACAGAATTCATGCAAGAATATCAAGATCTTGGTCACATGGTAAGGATAGATGAGCGTAAAAAGGAGGACGTCAGTGTTGCATACTATTTACCACATCATGCAGTTTTTAAGCCCACAAGCTCTACAACGAAGCTCCGTGTGGTGTTTGATGCTTCAGCAAAATCTGACAGCGGAAAAAGCCTCAACGACCATCTCTTATTTGGTCCTACAGTACAGCAAGATTTGTTTTATATCATTTTGCGCTTTAGAACTCATTCGGTAGTATTCACTGCAGAAATCACTAAGATGTATCGCATGGTCAATGTTCATCCAGAAGACACGCCATTACAACGTATATTGTGGACAAGATCTAGAAATGAACAGATTCAAGTTTTTGAGTTGAAAACACTTACTTATGGTACGGTATGTGCTTCATTTGTGGCCACAAGATGCCTACAGCAATTAGCAGACGAAGAAGAACATAATTGCCCTGTAGCAGCAGAAATATTACGTCGAGATTTCTATATTGACGATGTTTGTAGTGGCATGAGCAACATACAGCAAGCTCTAGAGGTCCAGAAGCAATTGATAGAGTTACTGGGAAAGGGAGGTTTTACACTTAGGAAATTGAGTTCGAATGATCCAAGGTTATTGGAATCCATCTCGCCAGAGCTTCGAGAAGTGCAGCGTCCAATCCAGTTCCACGAAGGCCATGGCGTGAAGGCATTAGGATTGTCATGACATCCAGACAAGGATATATTTCTCGTTGAAAGAAAGACGTCAACACTGAAGGTTCAAGAGTGCATTACTAAACGCCAGGTTGCTTCAATCATTGCCTCTATATTCGATCCATTAGAAGTAATTTCACCAGTTGTCATTTCATACAAAATATTTTTGCAAGAATTGTGGCGGCAAAAGGTTCAATGGGACGACAGTATACCAATGGAATTAGCAAAGAAATGGACTAAATTGTACAAGCAACTTCCATTAATCAATCAGATTAAATTCGACAGATATGTACTCGTTGAAGGAAACATAGCGGAGATTCAGATCCATGGTTTTTCAGATGCTTCTCAAAGAGCATATGGAGCTTGCATTTATATGCGATCGATCAATCAACAAGGAGAAATATCAGTTAAGTTATTATGTGCTAAATCACGCGTGGCCCCAGTCAAGGAAATCACTCTTCCACGTCTGGAGATATGCGCAGCAGTTGATTTAGCAAAATTAGTTCACAAGATTTTACCGAATTTAAAATTGAACATAAGTAGCGTCCATTTATGGACCGACTCCCAAGTTGTGTTGGCATGGCTAGCTTCTCCGTGCAACAAATGAAAACCTTTCGTGGCCAACAGAGTAGCTCAAATTCAAGACTTAACTGACGTTAGCTGTTGGAAACATGTAACTTCTTCAGACAACCCTGGAGACTTGATTTCAAGATGAATAGATACAGTTTCCATAAAAGACAATTCATTATGGTGGCACGGTCCACAATGCCTTTCTAGTTTAGAATCTAATTGGTCAGTCACAAGAAGGATTCATTGCAACCAGATCAAGTTCCAGAGAGTAAGGGAACCATAACATTGACAGTCACTTTAGACAATTGGTGCAATGAAACCATAACAAGATTCTCAAAATTGTCAAGGTTAGTTAGAACAATAATATATTGTATACGTTTTGTTCATAACATCAGACACAAGCATAATAAACTAACAGAAGATCTTTCAGTACAAGAGCTCCACGTCTGCATCAAATGGACACAAGAAATTGGATTTCACAGTGAATTACAGCATCTTCGTGGTGGAAGTAAACTGAACAATTTAATCCATTTTTAGATAGTGAAGGCATGATCCGAGTTGGAGGAAGATTGGAGAATAGTCAACTTCCGTTTGACGCCAAATATCAAATAGTTCTGCCTTCAAATCAACACTTAACAAAACTTATAGTTGAAGCAGAACACTTAAGATTACTTCATGCTGGACCCCAATTATTAATATCATCACTACGTCAGAAATATTGGATCATCAGGTGCAAACAGGTAGTGAAACAAGTGATCCATCATTGCTGGACATGTTTCAAGTTAAAGGTCAGTGGTTCAAAACAACTTATGGGATAGTTGCCAGCAGCTCGTGTGCAGCAAGCCAGACCATTCCTAAACGTAGGCGTGGACTACGCTGGAGCGTTTTACATAAAATCAGGAGCAGTTAGAAATGGATCTATACGTAAGGCATATGTTGCGTTATTTGTTTGTTTATCCACCAAGGCAATACATCTGGAATTGGTAACAGATCTTAGTGGGCAGTCATTCATAGCAGCTTTACGCAGATTCATAGCCAAACGAGGAAGATGTCTTAATATATACAGCGACAATGGCACAAATTTCGTTGGAGCCAACAACGAATTGAAAGAATTGTATCACCTGTTTTCATAAGATCCTTTTAGTTCTCAACTTCATGATTTTACATCGACCGAAGAAATTCAGTGGCACTTCATACCACCAAATTCGCCGCATTTTGGAGGACTATGGGAAGCCGGTATAAAATCAATGAAATACCATCTACTTCGTATTTCAAAAGGTGCAGTGTTAACGTATGAAGAGTTTGCAATATTACTCAAACAAATTGAGGCCTGTCTCAACTCTCGACCACTTACAGTGTTATCAAGTGAGCCTAACGACATCAGTGTTCTCACACCTGGACATTTTTTAATTGGAGGAGCACTTACAGCTTTACCAGAGCCTAACCTCACCGATCTACCACACAACCGCTTATCTCGTTGGCAGAAGATACAACTAAACCAACACATTTGGAAGAGATGGTCCCGAGATTATTTACATGGTCTTCAACAACGCTCTAAGACAACTTCACCGCAACACAATCTCAAGGTCGGAGATGTAGTTTTGCTGATTGAGGACAACGTTCCTGCATTGCAGTGGAAATTGGGCATCATTGAAGAAGTGTTCCCAGGAAAGGATGTTTGCTAGTTCGTGTAGTGACGGTTCGTACTACAACTGGAACATACAAAAGTTCCATCAAGAAACTAGTTGCATTACCATATAACAACGATTGGAATTGAGATTTTGGTAATCTAAAAATAAGTACAGTTGTAACATTGCTTCAAGTTTTGTGTTTGTTTCGTTTTTTATATGTATCATTTTGTTTTATTTGGTCAGACCTTAGCTGACCAACAGGGGGAGTATGTTTGGGATTATTTGTGTATTTAACAGTGTGTGTGCCTTTAGCTGGCAACAGTGTTCAAGTTACTTAACGCTTTTCTAATTTTTTGTTAACAGTGTGTGAGTGGGAAGGCAAGAACATGCAGTTTTGGTGGACCATATATGATGGTCGAAGATCATACAATATAGCACAAACAATAAGCCATCGTATCAGAATCGTTTACAACTAAAGACCTTGTGAATATGTTTATTCTCGTGTATTATTTTTGTGTGCAAACTGAAGTTGTATTCATTAAATACAATGAATTTATATTCGGTTGCATTCATGTGGTATACGAATCAAGCCTTACAGTGCACTGAACATTGTTTTTAGCATTGTCATTGTACTTTAGTGAAGTTACAAATACATACATTCATATTGTACAACTGCTATCCAGCAGAATTTCCTCAATTTTAACCAACATCTCGAAAACCTGATAACTGTCATTTCCGTTTATTTTTTTTATACCCAGCAACCTATTCTCTAAATAAGACAATGATTTCATGTGAGTATACTTCAACAATAATAAATGTTCTAAATTCATATCGAATCGGTTACTCTCTAATCGAGCAGTTGGATTCTGACAAGCTCCATCATGATTTCTAAAATCTTGATTCCTATTTTCTGCAAAATAATTGGGATGTCTACCTAATGCGTTGTTATCTCCTACTCTTGGAGTCGAACTAAGAAAATTCGAAACTCTTGTATAATAGATACCTAGTTCTGGATATCTATTATGAACTGGATTGTCCCCTGAAGGATTAACATTTGGGGAAGAACCTGTATTTCGATTCTGTAACGGAGGTTCAGAAAAGGTTACCCGTTGTTTATTTCTGAACCTATTATTGGTGGGAGAATTAGCTACTCTACTGAATCCACACGATCCCACTGAACTTAACATAGGCTGATTAGATAAGTTATTCAAGGTTAAAGGAAATACCTGTATTTCATACTATCCAATACAGGAGGCGAAAGATCCACGTTCAAATTGCCACACCTTGAATTTCTATCAAATCTTGGATGTCCAGAAGCTTCAAACGTCAAATATTCAGACTCAGGAATATCTATACTAATATATTCGCAATTATTATCCGTTACAAAATGTAAACAAATAACACTAGTAATCAAAAAACAATACCAATTAATAAATCTAACTATTCACTAAAGCTACCCAACTGCTAAAGCTATAATTAAAGACCAATGGAAACCGATTCAATAAGCTAAACAAATCTGGAAGAGAATTGAAAAGGAAGATATGGATAAATACTAAAAGCCATTTAAGTAAACAATGACTTAAATGAGTGATGACAATTTTTTCTCTAAATTCAAAAAGTTTATTTTTCTTTCAAAATTCTCGCAAAATATTTTGAATATTAATCAAAAAGTAATTACTATGTTTCTCCTAATTGCTTCAATTTAAATAATTTACTGGAATGCCAATGTTGGAGGAGTCATCAAATTTATAATAATCTTAGGCAACTTTGGACTACGATGATAATTTTTCATAGAACAAAAAATATAAGGATGAATCATTGTACTAACATTAACCTGTGGCCAATACACATTCAAAATTAATGGTTAAAAAAAACTGGCAGGCCTACAAAACAAAAGTGTTGGACTGGATTCCAAATTATATGTAACGTCTACCTCCACCTAGCCAAATCAAATCGAATACAAATCGAGAGTCTTATTATAAATTATGATAATAATAATAATAATAATAATAATAATAATAATAATAATAATAATAATAATAATAATAATAATAAACAGTGGATCCAAACTCAGCAAGAATTGGCCTGGTAGATGGGACTTGCGGACCAGAACTATCTCGTATCGAATCGTAAACAACCGAACAATATGATCCAATATTTCCAGTAAGATAAATATACATACATATATGGGGAAAGACATACATATGCTAAATACACAACAACATCTTCAATTATTGTAACAACTTTATTCAACAATATTGCAAGGGTGTATATGTGTTTTTGCGTTAGAAGAACATATATACATCGACTGAATAACATATAAATACTAAATTTATGCAACATAGCAACAGTCTTTAACTATGGTAAAAATAAATTATTTGAGTTCAAATTCGAAAGCAAACCAAATGGTAACTCCAAATGAATAATTTTTCAATACATCCTCAATTATAATTGTATGGAACCTCTGGTTTCATATCAAATCCATCTATTAACTTTCTCCTAAAGATATCCTTTAAAGTTTCTACAAATTACAATCAATATCATTCATATCTTGACAATCATGAAATAGATATAGTCGGCCTATCCAGCACAGGTTAACTATGAATATCCAAGAAGTCACATTGAATAAAAGACAACTCACCACGCAATAAGTCCTCTCAATATTCATTAACAATCTGTTTAGATTAAGTCTGAATATTTCAAAACTTCAAATTAATTATTCTCTTATAAAAAATTTATAATTCACTTTCAAATAGTAAGGTATCTAAAACAATATTGCTAGTTTTTCATAGTTTAATATCTAGACTCAAATTATTAGCTGCTAGAGAAATTAGAAATATGAATCGCATTAAGTTTTCGGACCCAATTTTATCGTAACGTACAGATAATGACTAACAACAAGAAATAAGTAAAACATATTAATGAAAATATTGGATCAATCAGATAAATCTTTAAATATTTAATCCTCTTTTAGTGTCGAGATCGAATCACGCAGAAAATCTTTCGTAAAGCAGAGGGAGGACAAAACGTTAAAGCAGAGAAATATAGGGCCAATTCATTGAATCCTAACCCGGACGAATTGGAGTCAAATTTCTCAACCGTAGAAAACATGTAGTTATACGTGACACAACTACTTGTTACTGCTAAAAAAATGGAGTATCACTCACATTATTTGAAGTACTATATTTTATCGTGTTACCTCCCCCAATCGTGATCTAATGGTTCCCTCTGGTCTCTATCGTCTGAACTTTCCTACTTTCTGAAAGTCGACGACAATTTGGTAGTATATTTCCAGTCAATATTCCGTATAATTCTCAATAATATCAAAGCATAAGGCATTTAAACAGTGCACTAGAGTGGCGCTACTCGGAAAAAGCTGGGAAAACTAGAGAAACTTTCAGCTTTTAACCCAGTTCCACTTTCACCTCTACAAAACAAAATGTATAATCCAAACGCGGTTTAAAGGTAGCGTTACTCCCCATAACGAGCACCTTTTTACGAGCCAAAGAACCTTCAGTAATTAGAAAAATTACTGCACTCGGCCTTAAAAATACTTCTCTAACAAACACCACCACTTTAGTTCCGACCTCAAGCTGACCGACGAGAATGGCCACCGGATAAGGCTCCAATGTCAATATTATACTTATGCCCATTTAACATAATTCACTTAACAAATCTTAAACATTAATATCGAAGAAACTTCCTGCCGTGTAAATATACTACTTTCGTAGCACTGGCACTAACTTCCAAACCGTCCCACATTTCCACTTAAACACACAACTGCGAAGCAAATTAACACAGAACGGAAGACACAAATAAGACAAGAAGCTCCTCTCCGGCGAAGCGTTTGGAATTTCATCAGCGAACACAAGTTGGTACGCTGGTTCAAAACCTTCAGCTCGCAATAGCCACGCCCCCAGACACAATTCTTTTCTCTTTCTTTCTCCACCAGCTCAAACTACAAACAGCAAATCTATTCTTCTTTTTTTTCCATCTTTTTTTTTTTTAAATACAAAAATGATTGAATAAAGGCAGATTGAATATTAATATTTACAAAAGATCCTAATTAAGAAATAAACAGCCTATTTTTAACTTGAAGTTCAATAATATTTTTTAACATAATTCTTTTCTTTTTTATTTTCTTTTTTCTTTTTTTAATTTTCATCCTCGTACGAGTCCATTCTTCGAAGGTCCTGAATCTTGAGAAAACGTGTCTCGTTACACTCCGAAAGGATGCATTTTTGCACACAGGTTGGTCTACACCTTTTGTCTTATCTTGGGGTCAGGAACCACCTCCCAAACGTTGTCAGTGTTGTTTTGAAACATCCTGTATATATATATATATATATATATATATATATATATATATATATATATATATATATATATATATATATATATATATATATATATAATGTAGAGACATGTTTTCATTCTATGGCACTTGGAGAATTCTAAGAATATAGTGGAAAGACAATAGTTGTGATTTTTCTTACAGGATAGCATCTTAAATCCAAAATCCCGTTTTCCTACTATTCCTGACATATATTGCAGATTAGTATTATATTTTTTATATTTAAGAAGAATGGAAATGCAAAGGCTGTAGTTAATACTTATATGTTGTAATTATAACTTTAAATAAATAACATATACATATGTTGATATGTATCGGAAACACAACAGCTGAATGAATTCTGACAAAGTGAGCACAGCATAGTCGCTACCTGAATTTGCCAGACTTCACTCTGTCTTTAACATGGTACTTTAAAATAGTTTAGCAAAGTACTTTAAGTAATAAGTATTTTTATATTACTTTTAACAAAGTAAATCAATAGTATATGCTATGTTTAAGAACCTAACTTCGAAACTGCACTTAATTAACCAACAACATTTTCTTTGGTTGTACTTATATCGGAGCTAATCAGAAACTTACTAAAATTAAGATTTTAATGGAATGAAGTTGAGAAATGTTCTAAAGATTGCGTAAAACAATTGTAGAACTTACCTTATAAACTTTTATAAAACTTTAGATATTCTTCTTTAAAGCACTGTAAAGTGAAGAGAGATAAGAGAGCATAGGAAAGACAAATGCCATTTCAATACCTATAGTTATATAAATTAGTATCATTCGTGGATTCACTATTAAGAGGTAAAAACAAAGAATAGACCACTTCTTAAAAATTGTGTATTAAAACGTCAAGAGTACACAGAAAACTAATAAGTTCCAGAACTTGACTGAAGCTGTGAGGAACGTTCCCTTAGGAATATTGTACAAATACAAGATTTGCAAGGCCAATAAAAACTTCAAGCAATAAGGTGGAAGATATGGAAGAATTTTTACACGGGTGATATCTATATCCTCTATCTTAAAATATTAGAAAAATAATTTTCAATAACATTAGAAGAAGATGTGTGAACTCTGAGTTACGTCAGGCGGATGAAGGAATTTTAGTTAGGGCTTTCTTCCGTCAGCTTAACCACACTTTTAGGTGATGGGAAAATGAAGTGAAATATAAGTTTCAACAGCAAAACAATCAAAGCAGTGATTACTTGATTCGGTAAAATCCGACAGCTTGCTTACGGCAAATGACTTTTTTTTATAATTCCAAGCTTAATATGCAACCAGAGCAAATGTGGATTTCCAGTGACCATGATTTGACTATCCAACCTCCACCTATATATAGATAGTAAGGCATTCCCACAATTGTGATGGGAACATATATACACAAGAAATAATAAAGTGCTCACCTGTTTCTTAAAAGAACAAGTAAATACTGGAACTCTTTCCACAAGTGCTAACAACAAAAGTAAAAGTAAAAATGAAATTAACATGTCACATACGTGGTAAACGTCCTTTTTTTCAAATTAAACCAGAAGAAAGAACTTTTACTTAACAAACAAGGTAAAGTTGTAAATACAGGTCATTAGGAAAACACGGAAGGCTTTGGCAAAAGTAAAACTGATTTATAAACAATTCCTTCCTCAAGACCTTCAGCTTCCGTGAATATAAAATTACAAACAGAAAATGAAAGTGTTTGTGTCTTCTAGAAATGACTATAAAATTTCTAACGAATATTACTAGAACATCATTCAATCATCCCCTGCAGTATTCTCATTACTCTCTCTTCGCTCTAGTAATTACTAAGAATTAGTGGTAGAATCAGTGTGGTGGACTAGTGTGGACACGCAGCTATGGACATTATCAAAATGTGAGTACGCTTTTGCATGAATTCTCTGTTTGTTGTAGTATGAAGAAATGAACATTTGACAGACTTGACGCGCACACGAGATTATGAACCCATTGAAAAACACGCTAGTGATTCCCATTCTTAATTCAGCTATGTATTGTATTCATTAAATCTTCTTGGTAAATCTTTTATGGTGTTATTAACAACAATTATGCATCTACGAGTGTCAAGACGAATGCTTTATGTCTACAATGATAAGGGTAACGTTATGTATTGTACATTGTGAGTCATATTGTCACCCCATTTGTGTAGTCTTTGAAAGTGTTTGCAATTTCGCCATGTAGAACAAAGGTTGGCGAAATTGGAACCTGGGCCAAGCAATATACAAAAACACACCAGCAGCCTATAAGTACAGCCACACAGCATTTTGTTACCAATGAGACGTCCGATTCAGCTACACAGACAATCGTAACTAGAGGACAGACGCGTTTGCCGAAATTCTGTCTACCCCAAGGAGAAAAGCTCCTGCAAAAACACTCGCAAAGCCATAAACAGTAGGTCTACCGTTATTAAGAGATCATTATTTCCAGAAACAGATCCCAGGTCAAAAACATCAACAAGAACATCCAGAAGGACAAGGTCGTCACAGCGTGGGATTGGGATTACAAGGAAACGTTTTAATAGATGTACAAGTTTTTTTTTTTCTGTGCACAAAATGTTGTAAAACACATGAGACTTTGTGAAAGTTTTGCACCGTATGTCCATGAAGATGTTGTTGGTTGACTAAAGCAGATGAGGATCTTTTTCTGTCTTGAATGTTCTCTGTAACATTAACAAATGTTCACTGTTGTGTAACATGGGTTACGTACTGTCACAATACTAATTACAGTAATAATAAGTATTTACTAATGATTACGTATTATGTCTATCATGATATTCATGGGGTGAAAATGTGTACTTCAGTATTTGTTTTGGCGAACGGTTTGATTTGTCACCTTTGTTTATAGTAGGGATAGCAAAATTGTAGATAGGGTGTATGCAATTTCGCCAGTTGCACACATTTTTCTTTTGTATATGGAAGTACAATACAATTAGCGTACAGATGTTTCTTTTTTTTCCACAGATAATTTAAACCGTATACTATCAATTTCCAGTACAAACGTACTCGCCAGTTATCAGTAATTTGCAATAGTCGGTCAAAAGCTTAACGCGGCGAAATTGCGCACAGCTACCTTATTTCAACTGTCTAAGCTATACACACACATCTCCAGAGATTCTATCATTTGTCGAAGATAGATATCTCTTATTTCCTACACTTCACTTCAACACAAACAAACAAAAAAAATACATGCACTGTACTTAAGTGTTTTCGCGATATGACCTTTCTATGGATAATACTCGAAAAATACTTCTTAAATTGTGTACTTAGGAATCCGCAAGGTAAGGGTTTACGCATCTCTTTAGAAACGTGATTCACGAAAGCGTTATAAAACTGGAAATCATTCACCAACGAAATATGTTCTTCCTTACTTTAAATCAAAGCTCTGTGCTCCTTACACGCATGACGTCAAAACAACAGACCCGATACCATTATCCAAGTCCATGGTGTTCTGTCTCTTGGAACGCATGATGTTTCATCATTAAGCTATTATTCTTACATAAGTCTGATACAAATTCAATTTATTACGTTCTAATTTTTCTTTAATATTTTTGATAAATATATTGAGATTCATGCTTTTGCACTTTGTGCACTTTTGCTACTTGGTGTACTTGGAGTATACATTTATCTACCTAAACTTCTATTGTATTGTCCTGTGGTGGGAATTTTAATAGTTTCTGACTGTCGTCATCGATGACAAAGTTAGAAGTCATGAAATCTACTTGGAAGACGGGAGCAATGTTTTCGTCGTGAGCACCACTACGTAAAATGAGTGTCTAATATGTGTTGCATTTTGTCTGAATTTAATAATTCATTTTTTATATGATATTAGACTGAAAGAAAACATTTAAGTGAAGACTTTACCGAGAGATTTTTACCTATAACTTTCTGTCAGCATTAGATTGATTAGTTCAATAAAATGTGCTACGTGACACAACCAAAAAAATGTAAGTATTTTTACGGGAATCGAATCGGAAGCATCTCCACCATGTCAACCTTGGTTGCTGTTTTTTAGGTTGAATATTGATTGTATTATGTAGAGCACTTAGAGCTTTTTAGATTGTTTTAGTTAGTTCTAATTAACTTTGAATAATTGATACACTTAAAATATTTTTATTGAAAGAGGTAAGTAATGCGGATGCTGTACATGCATTGATTAAGGGCCAATTAGAGCCCGATTAGAAATGATATAAAATATTAAGATTGAACATATGAATTTATATAATTTATTTAATTGGTGTGATAGATATTGTTGTGTAATGCGAATTTAGTAGGAAATTATTTTGTGTGTAAGTTACATATAACAATTGTGTTAGGACAGCATTTGGTTGTCATACATACCTTGGTTGTTTAGTGAGAGATGTTTAGCCCAAGCAATGGA
Source organism: Thermobia domestica (assembly GCF_964235325.1). NCBI lineage: Eukaryota > Metazoa > Arthropoda > Insecta > Zygentoma > Lepismatidae > Thermobia > Thermobia domestica. The sequence continues at coordinate 52,304,485 of NC_137467.1, forward strand.
GATTTGTAATTTAAGAAACAGCATGTGGTTGTATTTTTTTGATGCTTTTGTTGTAATATAATTTCAAAGTTTACGTTCTCTATTTGTGATGACCTTTTTTTAACTTTTGGAATATTTTTTATTAACGAATAAACTAAAGTTCTTATACGATTAAAACTGCTGACATTTTAGAGAAACGGTTTTAGTACTTGGGCTGATTTTTCCTCACGTGTGTTTTAGATTTTGGAAGGTTCTAATTAACCAAAGTTTTATAACTTTGATTTAACATGATGACACAAAATAATGTTATTTTTTGATATTTGCATTGTACGGTGAAAGTGTGTATGTTAACAAGTTTGTTACATAACATTACGAGCATTTTTGTTTCTAATATTGTATGCACAGAATTTAAAATATACACATAATGTTACATTAGCACATATTTTATAAACAAGAAATGAGACTGAAATTAGATTTTAAGAATTAATCATAATTTTAAACTATAACAATTTAATTATAAAATATTTATCACCTTGACAGTATAGAATCTTTCCTTTTTATTAATTAATTAATTGCTTTAATTTTCTCGTTGTTCGCTCAATTGGAATACCACTTATACTTGCTTTACTTGCTATAATTTTACGTGAAGTTTTCTGTGTTGTATCACGATGCCTTTTTCGGTTTGTAACCCGTTCAAATGACCCTCGAAGAACAAGGGAGTTTTCATACTATATTCTTTCTAGAATATTTAACAATTGTAAAAATTGAAGGATGGTATATTCTATTGAGAAAAATTTGCAATATTTATGGTTGTAGTTCGAATTGTAATTTTTTATCGCTAATTTTGCTAAAACGTATACTGTTAAAATACACATATATTCTCACAATATTTTTTAAAGAAAATATGTCCTTTAAATAAAAATGGAATTAAAAACCTGTGATTATTTAATTTGAAGTAATAATCAGTAAACAGCTGCATATTTTATTATAATTACACAGACTTAATAATTGATATGGGAGAAATGTTTATCAATATTGTGTATCCCTTTCCCAGATATATCGGTGTTGTTATTTTAACAACACACAGCATTACATTACACTCTGAAAGACATCTTGCCAGAAAAAGCATATGTGATAATAGGCCTAAGTCAATGAAATACTAAAACAGGAAGCATTATCTTAAATAGCGTGTATTCCTAAGCTTCCTCATACCAGTGGCAACTCAAAACTGAGAATAACGTCTCAAACGTGTAGAGGAAGTTCTAAAAGCTACATATAACGTGAATGCCATCAAGGTTTTTCATTGTTTCAATTTAAGCTATCAATTTGCCAGAGCGTATTAAGTTATGGATTAAATTATCTTGATTGCAGGTATGATATCAGTTCATTATTGTTTCGATTTTGGCTTATTTTCTTAGTTCTTCGTCTTACAGTTAAGCTATTATTCTTATTTTATTTGTCATTTTTATAGCATTTATAATTTTACAATATTGTTTTATTTTTCTATTATGCAATATGGATATAATGAACCTTATTATATGTGATTCATTTTCTTGTGTACCTAAATTTTATTTGCAGTAGCTAAGTTAAAGTGACAATATAAAAGTTGTGTGCATGTACTTACACTCTGCAATAGAAGTAATGCATTAATACGCATGCATGTATATATTTGATTCGTCAAAAATTGAATATATATTGCAATGTGATTAATGAAAAACAACGTTGAGAAATTGGGTAACTTTATTACGAAATAAGAAAATATAGCCATTGGGTCAGAAATAACAATTTCTGAATTTCAAAACGGACTTATTAAATATTAAAATCGATAGAAAAACAATATATATGCATCTGTTCATATAAAATTGATGTGTCAAGTAGGCTGATCCACTATTTTTGTTATGTAATTGATTATATATATATACTAGCTCAACCTGAGCTCTCCACAGAGCGCATCATTCGCATATGAGCATGAATCTCCTTGCTATTCCCACAACATCTGTACATGCCCCTTTACAGACAACAGTTGAAAACGTCGTGATAAAAATCGGCACAGGATACTATAAAAGGTGATTATTTTTCGATTATTTTTTCAATATCTCTGACCGTTTGCAAGATCTGAGACTACTTGTGGTTGAAGTTTCTAATTCATGTATGATAAGTGTATTCTTTCTACTTGCATGCAGTATATAATAAGCAAATACATTACACACAAAATTAATTATAATGTCAATTATATATGGTGTTCATTGGGCAAAACACTTCAAATATTAAGATTCATCTTAGAATGGGGAATTGGTTATCCTTCCTTTTTCATTATTATTTGGCCATTAAACAAACGCCTGAGACATATACAACTCCAATATACAACTATGTGATGTTGGAATGTATAATGCCTAGGACATGGTGCTTTACCTTTTTTTATTTCAACACGTCCAGTGTACCCGTAGAAATGTAACAAAGACATAATGGTAATATTTTTTTAAATATTCAATTAGAACTGGACAATCTACATGAAATGTGCAATCGATCAGTGAAAACGTCATGTTTCTAGAGCCTGTAGTTTCCGAGATCTCATTGTTGAAAGGATTGGCCACAAACATATAAACGTCAACAAACATATAGTCTAAACTCCAAAGATGGCATCACATTTCATTTGCATTGATTTTGGAGAGGTCTTATTAAAATACAAAAGTTTTGAACAATAATTTTAAAGCAAAAACTTTATGAAAAAGATATATTTAAATAATTCCTTACACTTTAAGTACACACACTTAAAGTGTTTGTCACTCTTAAACGTGAAATTACACATAACCGTAAATGAAAGGTTTGAAACCTAAAGTTATAAGTAGGAGCTCAGGAGGTTTTAATTGTTATTGTTGCATTTTAATATATATATTTCAATATTATTCTATTTTTTATATTATTCTATTTATAAGTAGACAATAAATTATACTATTTCTAAGTACTACTTTGATATGTATTACGAGAGGAACAATAATTAAATCTCATAAATCAGACTTAAAAGAATTTTAATTGTTAATTTTGATTGTGATTTTATGTGTTTGGTAATGAATAGTCTTGTGCACTTGGAAAGCCTAGCACAAACAGATTTCTCTGACACATACCTGGTAAGCTTTGATGAGAATGAATCTTCCAGTTCCATGTTTTAGATTACTGCCCAGCATTTATCCTGGTATAGTTATTGTTGGTGGTGAATTATTACTTCGAAGACAGAGTAGTGATAACTAGTAATTCTTTACTAGTTTTAAAATGGTTGTGCCTTCTTAAATTGCATGAACTCCAAGATCTATACTCTACAACGCAAACTCTCCCATCCTTACTGTACTGAATGAACTGCCTTTTCTAATATTTTATATCAGGATCTTTACTGAGGTTGAGAATCTAAAACAACCTGGATATGACATAAAGCCACGTGCAGTAATAAAAGTATTCTGTGTCCGGGTTCCAGAAGTTCCAGAACAAATTTCGAAATTTAGAAAGAAAGAAGTCTGTCTGTGCCAGCTTTTTGTAATGAATTAAGTTATGTAAGTAAAGTTGTCATAAGAACATAAAATAAATTCACAGACATAATTGTATAACAGAGTTTACATCGTGATCTAATTCAGATACAATTATTTACAAATGAACTAATTTCTGTATTTTCTTCTTTCATAAACCAAAAATAAGAATCAGATTTAACTTGAAAGTAAAATCTAAGACTGGTACTATCACTATATATATATATATCTATATATCTATCTATCTATCTATCTATCTATCTATCTATCTATATATATATATATATATATATATATATATATATATATATATATATATATTAACGATTACAATTTATTACGAAATTGGTCGTACTTACTATTTATTAACAAGTAGAAGTTTCTAATTAAATGTAGGTTATCGCATTGAGAGTTTATAATTTCTTGGGCTATTAACATGGTTAAGATACTCAACTGAATACACAGCTTTGAATAGTGCTTACCTTTTCCTAAATTGGAGCCGACATTTAAGTATTAATTCTAAGATGAATGTCAGTATACTCAACGCTAGCCCAAGCACAAACAATAAAAAAGCACCCATTAAATTCTTTAGGGAAATAACTACTAAATTGTCACCTTCATCACGTAACATGAAATAACGTTTTTTTATCAGCAGTTTAAATAAAGTATCACTTTCCCATTTCTTACGCAACCCAGACTGAAAACACTCTTGGATCACCTGACTGAAAGATTTCACATAAGGAGAATTAGGGCGCAGAACATAACAGTTAGGTATTATAGCAATGGTCTCTTGAACTTTGTGAATTAATGGATTACCTTGTAAGTCAAAAAGAGAATAATAGTATATCTTATAGTCAACCACAGTGGATACAGTAAGTATTCCCTTGTTTTCACCACGTGCAATATTTATTATTATGTTTTCTAATAATTCTATATCAGCAATATCCTCCCATTTCCCTAGAATCTGCTTCATTAGATGATCAGAAGGGTCATTAAAGAGTCGTCGACTGATGTGAAAGCCATAAAGAGGAATATCTGACACCACAAGATCTTTCAGTGTGTTAATTAACGGGTACTTAACTGGCTTTGATAGAAAGGAAAATAACAAAGCCTGATAGCTGTTGTTCAAAATAAAAGAACCAAATACCCATATTAGAAATACTAGTCTCAGCAAGGGTATACGATGTGGCTGAGGAACTGATATACCTAACAGTATTGAAAAGTTGTACATCAAAGTAGATCGAAATATTAAACCTTTACTATTTACAACAAGACCTTTCATAAGTTTTATGCAAATGAAGACAATACCATAAATAAACAAAATTAAAAGCCAGCAACGCAATTGGAAAGGAAAAAGTATGATCATCCATTTAGGGTATATTGGGGGTTGGCGAACCGCCCATACTAAGTGGTAGAACTCTCCGCTCATAATTGGGTGAAATTGTTCACTGAAATGTAACATTGGTATCCAAGTAAAGCTTCCTTCCAACTTTCCTGATGTTATTCGTTTCATATCACCAGTAAAGGTTCCATTCGGTAAAGGTTTGATTCTGCCATGAACGTCTGAATTAGTTCTCATAAATATGTTCCAAGTCAGATTCAACTTTTTTGCGATTGTAAACAATATATTAGGCGTTGGACCTGTAGCTACTACGTTGCCATTTTTCATAGTTTCGAATATGACAGAAGGAGGGTAATGGAGTGTTGTAACATCCAAAACACACGAATGAAGATTGTTAATTTTATTAGGAAATAACTGAGCTCCATTAATCATCTTTCCTTTGAGCCACTGGTCTATAAGTGTTATTCTTCCCATTGATTTGCAGTGAGTTTCCGAGAATGGGAAATACGTATAAATATTTATTGGATGCAGCAACTTCTTATTGTCTGCTCTTACAACAATTAAGTTGTATATACTTCGTCGAAACGCAATATCAAAAATAGTTGCTGCCTCATTTGAACTACTATTTGTACGAAGAAGAACAACTACAAATTTACTTCTAGTACTTAAATAGAAGATCTCTAAGTTTCGGATTGCTTCTGAAAATCTATCCTTATGATCCAAAAAAATCAAATATACTGTTGAGTCTTCTGACCATCTTGAGACAGAGCTGTTTAATTTGAGTGTATTTGTTTCATTATGCCACTGATTACCAACAATTACAAATCCATATTTGTATCTTGATATTATATTTACCATTTCAAGGGTTGTGTTACTTGTATAAATTATTAAAGATCGTGTGTCATTTTGATATCTGTCAATAACGTATGAAACACAATCGAATAATTCAGTAGTTGATTCGTCTATTCTTATAACTGATAGATTATTGCTCTCCGCTGTCATTGGATATCCTATTATCCAAATTATAAACCAAGTTAGATATCTTGCCATTTTAGTTGCAACTTTACTGAAAGAAATTCACAAAGAAAAGTTTCATTATTATACAATTATCATGATTCATTCTTCTCTCATAACATATGTATAGTAACTAATCTCAAATGCAAAATATAATTATTATTTCCAAATCTTATGCATTGTAATTTCACAAATACTATCTTTACATCAGATCATTAGAAATATGTCACAAAAATAATATTTAGGACATACCTCAATAAAGATATAAATAATATTGTTCTAGAATAAACATTTAAGAAATGTGTAAAATTATGCAATATTGTAATCATGGTACACGAGAATAAAGATTTCTAGTTTGTTAATTTAATATCTCAAGACCCTCAGCATTCTTTAAATCAGGAATGTTTGTACCTTTGGAGTAAAATTCCTCCTCGGACCAGTTGTCGCCAATAGGTGACATGTGTATTATACTTGATGTTTACAGTGAGACCCCATGTTGCTTATAGGCGACATGCACTCAACTGACAACTGACAAAGATACGAAAGAAAATAACAGAAAATTGGCTAACAGGGTATACAACAAGATAATTATAATATTGGAACATAAAATTTGTACCCAAAAAAATTGTTGGGCCCGAGGAGGTTAATGGCTGTAATATTTGAAAATTGAAATAATATGATATTGTGAGCTTCTAGACTTTTCAGTATACTCGAAATTCAAGTATACTCGAGTCAAATAATATTTTGGGATCGAAACTGTGAAATCGCGTCTAATGTTTATAATAGGTATCGAGACCAGTCATTTAGAAAAGTAAACGAAATATGAATCTATAAAATTAATGAAATAACAGACATAATAGGATGAAAAGTAAAACGGTAAGATTGAAGGAATATCTAAGTATTAATTTCTTGAATAGAGATAAAATGACTTATGGTTCTTACTCAATATTTCCTACACAACACCTGGTTGGCGGTGTCTTCGAGCTTTGGTTTGACGGACAGCTTACAAACTCTAACAATGCATATCTGAAAGGACTCCTCTCCACAATTCTTTTTCAATTAGTATTTGCTACGGGCTACGCAAAGATGCTATGGGCTTTACATTGGACAATTCTTATCAAATTCATTTTACCTACCTAAACGTCAATACCCAACAAGTTTTTGACTTGTTACAGGTTTGTGCGAAAAGTTGTTAACGCTACTAAACACATTTTACATAATAATATAGGTGGGTAACAAGGATAAGGATAATGTCTGGGAACATTTCATAATACACTAGACTCTCGCTAATCCGTCCATTCCTGGCACATATGGGTGCCGGATTAGCGGAAGTGCCGGATTATTTAGTGTCTGTAAAGAATGCTACAATTTCGAATACTTACAGTATATGAATCATTGTTTAACTAAGTAACTGAGCATTGTTGCGCATGCGCATGATAATTCATTGTGCACGTGTTTTTGGTTGGATGTGTGCCGGATTACTGAGAGACCGGACTACTGAGGAGCGGATTACTGAGAGTCTAGCGTAATTTATATCATTTTGTGCTTCTTCTTCTTTTATTTTACGGTATTAACTTAAACGGAGAATAAAGCACCATGTTCAAGTCATTAACATCTCTTTGTTTGTGTCGTTACAGGTTATTTATAGTAAACTATGACTTTGATGAGTACAAAGTGCATTAAAATCGTGCTTACTCTGGTGAATGAGCAGTAGGGTATTTGCAGACGACTCTAATACTGTCATCTGAAAAAAAAAACTTCAAACAGCTTTAGTTCAAAATGATGAAGAAATAATAGAAGGGATATATGGATTGGATCAACACAAAGTTGGTAGGACATGTACAGTGTCAGACGATGCTTTAACAGTAAAAGTAATAGCGTCATTCAGTAAAGTCCCAAGATAAACACGCGTAGAGTATCTTGTGATAGTAATGTTAGTCTCACACCAATAATGTGCAATATGTCAGTGAATAATTGCCACTTTTATAAGCTACAACCTCACGTAATTTGGAACTCTTCAATGTGCCACGGAGCATCTACAACTAAACATTGTTAACTGATGAAGGAAAATTTTGCGAGTCGGGAGTGGTTAACAAATTAAACGTACGGTACTATTTGCATAGTAAACTCCATTGGTTTGATGCATTCACAGATGTTCTTGGCAAGGAAATGATGTGTGTGAGATTCTCGTTGTGAGTTCATTCCTCATCATAGGATTCATAACGGCGCATGTTAGAAGACAATATCTTACCTTTACTACTGCGGGAGGAAGGGTCATTCGTTAAGTGCTTCCAGCGTGATGGCACACCACCTTATTATGGTACCTGTGCACATATGTACCTAGTCATATCAAATATTGACAACAGCTTTTGAGGCACTGTGTACATCCAGTTTTCAAGAGAATCCGCCTATACATGAGAGTGGAGTAAGTTATTGTGAGTTGAGCTGTCCTAGAGAAAGTATGTTCGTGAAAGTGTAGCGATAGAGTAGTTCGATTTCGAAAATCGTGTGACAGCAATAACTCTTCATATATTGCGTAATTCAGCCCCGTGATATTCACAACACTTAAAAATTTGAATATTAACACATGTTTCGTGTATTGGACCATCAAGCGATTCACGGAGTCTGGGACAGTTGATGATCGCCCAAGGTAAGGCCGTCTACGCAGCGCAAGAACCAGAAAGTTGGTGCAACCAATGGCGGCCCATATTCTGAGAAATGCTGTACGAAAGCAGTGAGTGCTTTTCGTGAGCTGAAAATTTCCGAAATGTTAATGTCTCGTGTGTTAAGAAGCGACTTGGGGTTGACACTTACCGGTGAAGTACGGGTAACTTCTTCAATGCACGTCAAAAAGAGCAGAGGGTGATAAATGTAAAACGCCTATTGCAGCCTTACGCTAACAATGACCACAGGAGAATTCTTTTCACATATGAAAAGATATACAGCATTGATGAAGCTTTCAATCAACAAAATGACCAAATGTATGCTTGAACTTCCCAAGAATCTCGGGAGAATACCCTGAAGGTCCATACGGGTCATCTTGCGACCTCAGTCAACGTTTGGTGGGGAGTGGTATCACCAAGCTGCATTTTTCTGAAAAAGGGACGAAAATGTCAGCCAGAGTGTACGAAAATACTGTTTCGTCCTCTGTTGTGAAACGTTTGAGTGAAATTTTGTTCAGGAACCAACATTGCACCTTCTAACAGGATTCAGCACCAGGATGAACACTCCACCCAGGAGTGGCTGAGGAGAACTGTCCCAGAATTCATTGCTTCTGATGATTGGCCTGCTATCAGCTCTGACCACAACCCGTTGAACTAGAAGTTGTGGTCAGTGCTTGAGGGAATGGTCTGCAAGAAGAGGCATACCAATATTAACAGTTTCAAACTTTCCCTGGTGAAGGCAGTGGCGTGTTTCCTTATACAGACAGAGCGTAATTCTGTAGATGACGCAGAGACTTAATGACTATGTGAAGGCCAGAGGATACCAATTTGAAAAGTAATTGGTGCTATGTGTTTACTAGACCTGTAAGTAACCTATACATTAAGGATATTAAAGTATCTTTAACACTTTCACAATAATTCACTTCCAATGTTGTGTCAATATTTATGGTATGACTTAGTACACTGATCAGTATGTTTTTTTTTCATACGTGGACTGGTCGGCGAGGTCTTGTAGAGTCGCCACCTCATTTCCCTTACATGACACGACTGGACTAATACAGTAGGTACTTGTTAAGTCGATTGTGTATGTTATGGATATTAGGATGTGAACACTTGTTCGATCATTGAAGCCGATACTTTTCGCAAAATTTTGCATTACCTCTATTTTAAAGTGAATCTGAGAATCTACCAGAATTGAACCCGTTCTGTAACAGTGAGATGCCTTTAATGCATGACTAACGTCTTTGGTTAGGAAAAAGGAGTCATAACTTTATAATGGTTAGTGCTAAGACGAAAACAAAGTACCATATAATATCTAAGAGAGTCTTCTATTAAAAATGCATAGAACATGCTGTGATTTCCATCTAAGACAATTGCGTAATACTGAACATAGCAGACTTAAAGGTGGCGGGCGTCGTTGTAAGATATCCTAAAACCTTTTTCTCACATGTGTATTTTCCCCTTATATTATTACTTTATTCAAAACTTGCAGTGAGCTCCTTCGTGGCTAAGCGGTTAGCGTACGCGCGTTTGGCGTGGGAGACCCGGGTTCAATTCACGTCGGGAGCTCATGTGGTTCGGATTCCACGTTAATCAGTAGGTCCACGTCTCATATAACCTCACTGCTGAACGGGACATTAAACTCAAAATCGATTCAACTCAAAAATTGCATCGTTTACCATTTCTTGTATGGTGGTGTTAGGTGGAAAATTTTCCACTATATTTAACTGTACATAGAGCTACAAAATTGAATTTCTGCAGAGGAATATTAGTCAGCAACAAATTATAATTTTCCAATTACCTTTCGGGAACCGGAAGAGTTTTTAATATTTCATGTTGGGAACTAAACTTTTACACAGTATTTCTCTCTCTTCCTCTGCGAGCTCATTCGTTGCTGAGCTGTTATCATGCGCGCCTTTGGCATGTAAGACCTAGCTTCGATTCCCAGCGGGAGCTCATGTAATTCGGATTCCACGTTAATCAGTTGGTCCCGTTTTATATAATGTCGCTGCTGAAAGGGACGTCAAACTCAAAATCAACTGAATTCAACTCCTCTCTCTCTCTCTTTCTCTCTCTCTGTGTGTGTTTGTATGCAAAGTGCAGAGAACATACATCGAGTTCGTAGAGTACAAATATACCTTTCTATTATTTAAAATTTCAATTTATTAAAAGTAATGAATATTTTCCGATTCATAAAAACATACTCCACTTATTTCTACATCGTTGTTTAGCATTAAAATTTATTGGTAATAAATATTGCTTATAATATTGGTATAAATATTATTGGTAATCGATCAATATGTACGTAATGAGAACGTGAAGTATTTAATTTCCTATTATTTTTTCATTGTTGTGGCGAAACAATTAAATATACACTTATCACTTTATAAGGGACGCTGCCTTACAGCTTTCTGGTTTACTTCCACGACATAACACATTTTCGGAAAAATGTCACATAGCGGTTATTTGCGGCGCAGCGACAATTTCAAGAATGCTCTACGGCGGCGCTCATGGTGACGAAATGTGGTACTATGGCACTACGCGAGTCAAACTTGAAGTGTCTTGTTACAAAATGACACCTATATCGATTCGATAAGTTATTCCAATACCATTTTATATACTTTCAAAATTGTAAAATCCTTTTCGTTTCGACTCACCGTATATTTAACATTCAAAGTTTAGTTTGGCTACTACATACTTTCGAAAATTCTTTACTTTCATTTTTAATATTCGCACGCAAACAACAGCTTGCGTGTCTCTCTTTACTCCGCGAATTTTCATACCTTGATTCTCACCGTCGTGATTAATTCAATTATGTAGAAAAGAGTAACTAACTAAGCCAACTCATCACAATCAAAACGCCGATTTCAAAGTTTGACCGTTTCTAATTTTTAAAACACTTCTAAGTATACTATAAGTTGTTACTCGGTCCTTGTGTATCACATCATCATTAACAATTTCTATATAATAATTTTTTTGAAGTAAGAGTAAAAAGTTGTAGTGACTCTTATGGAAATGTTTTGGTTGCGAGCGAAGCGAGCAAGAAAACTTTTAAGAAATATATTTTCTCATAAAGCGACAACAATATTGATTTAATAGGGCGCCAATATTTTCCCGGGGCGCCGCATAGTCTACTCATTTCCAACACTTTTTTCTTTCTTCTTGCTTGTTCGGCGCCCTCTTGCTATCAGCACCACCCCGCTCGCGCCCCTAGCTATGGCTCTGATAGCATTTATTAATTTAAAGTAATATAGCTTCAATTTGTAATATATAATAAAAGACTTACTACTACATGCAGAAGAATCTGCGGACTCAGTCTTCTCTTAAGAGTCGTATGACACAGTATTTTACTGTTAGGTTGACGTACTTTTATCTTTTTATGGAATCTTTCAATTGTTAAGTTATATTTCACACATTTCATATGCCGATGACAAACTTGATTGAACTGAGTTCTACGAAAATATAATTAGGTAGTTTTGAAACATTCTGCTCTGGTAAGCCATTTGCAAAACAGGTAAAATTTTGTATTTTCTGTTTTTCTTTCTGCTTCTTATATAAGATATTGATGCATTTTAATCTTTTATTAATATTATAAATGAAAATTAGGAGGCCCCATTTTGGCAAAATTAAAATACCTCAAATTTTACTGTAATTGTGTGATATCTTCAAATAGATAAAATATAACTGGAGAGGAGCAAGATCTCACTAGACAAAATTATTTTACATAAGATACCTACCGTTATCACGACTTATTTATCTGCTTTCGATTTCCAGCCATTTTGAAAATTGGCATTTATTTTCGTATTTCTAAATGGCTGCAAAAAGAAAGCTACCAGGTGACTCATGATAATGGTATTTCATCCAAAATAATATCGTCTAGCACGCTTTTGTTCCACACTTCAATTATATTTTATCTATTTGAAGATATCACATAATTATTGTAAAATCAGCGGTATTTTAATTTCGCGCTGATTACGCCTCTTAAGGGACCAAAATTCACACACAAACACACACACACACACACACACACACATATATATATATATATATATATATATATATATATATATATATATATGAATTTGTATATAGATATTAGGAGAAGTGACTTACCATATTCTTCTTGAACTCATAAAGAACATCCAGACGTAAATTCTTACTTCTATATAGCTACCCATCAGCACCGCGTAAATAAAGTCTTTACATCATTACCGTTCGTACTAAATCAATCACACGATATCAAAACAGAAATGCAATCGTAGTAGATTCTTAATGGAAAAGATATGTACTAATAATGTATTTACGTCAGACTAAAATATTGATTCCCTTATTGTGTAAAGCTGCACTAAAACCTTTCTCGAAAACAATATTTTTGTTACTGCTAAAAATGTTTTCTGAGAAATATTATCTTATTACAGTGCATTTTTCATACTAAATACTTAACGTTTCCATACTCACTCTGAAAACATGCAATTTCCAACAATGTAATCAACTAAAAGAAACGTGACTTACGATATAAATATGGAGCTAGAATATGAAGTTAGATAACCTTTCGCAATTATATAGCTCTGATGTGACAAAAAGTGGAGTAAAAGAGGAGTAGAGTAAAATATATATATAAAATTTTACTATTGGTCTCTTCCCTGTATGGTGGATTTTCTCCATTATGACACTTATAATTTATTTAAAATAATGAAACCCATTTTTAACAGGTTTCCCACCTGTATATAATCCTTTATTTAAGATATACACGGTCTTCCGAATCTTCCACTAAACATCTTTTTAACATTAAACACTCTTCCACTTTTTTTTACTTCGCACAAATTCTCCTTATGTAAATTCTTTTGGTAAGGTAGTTCAAAAGTGCACGCAGTACGTTCTACGTAATAAATGGAAGAGGGATTCTTTGATTGAGTTCTTAAGAAAGAAAAACGATCTACACTGTATAGGAAAGACGAAAATGGTAGAGTGTTTTCTGTAAAGGATCTAATCGGTTCTATTGTTTTACTTATCTTTGGGTTATCTTTGGGCACGTTAACATTTATTTTTGAAGTAATCGCTGCCGTTCGTTTCCGATTTATGAAGAAATGAATGTGCATTTTTTTATGCTATTAAAAAGTTTTCAGTGTACAGAGAACAGGCATTTTTCAATATAACTTTGTACTCATTCCATGAAAGGGTTATTTCGTAGGGTTATTTATTAGTAGAAAACATGAATGACTCACGTAAATTGTCTGGTACGTACATTGTTTTCATCAGAGAATATATATTCTCAACGGATTTCTGTAATTTGGTTTGAAGGTCTCTGCATAGTAGGCCCAGTAGCACCAGTATCGCAATGTTTAAGAGAGGATTCTTATAATAGTTTCAAAATCTTTAGTTAACAGATAGAGATACAAAATTGTGAATGAATCCTTTCTATGTGCTTCTCAACTTTTGTTTACAATAAGACTGACGAACCATCCAGACTCCAATTGTGTAATTAAATGACTTCGAACGTGAGAGAATATTATGATATATTTGTGATATTTCACCGATACTAACTCTCGGGTCAAAACAAGTTACAATCTCCTTGTTTTTGTCTAGCGATTTTGGTTCACCTAAACGAATTTATAATTCGTGTTCTTGATTCATGTGTATATCAATGTACATACTTAAATATCTAGTTACTTACAATATTAAAATACTAAGTAGAAACGAATTACATCTAGTTGGATAATTAAACATAAATTTGAAAATGAAAATATAGTTTTCTTTCTCCGAATTACAGAGTATTTCGCGAACAAACTAACGTTAAAGATTGGAGCTGCTCAGTATCGGACTAGAGCTGTCAGAGCTAGGCGGAGATGAAAACTTAGAGTGGCGCCTCACAGACAAATTAATGTAAACATTTTTGCTATAAAAATACTTTTTTTAAATTTATTCGCAGCATTAAACACACACACCTACACTCAAAACGACTAGGACGAAATACCGTTAATGTTGCATAGCGCAGAATAATATTACAGACAACAAAAATGTTAATATAAGATAGGTGAATTAAATGACGTGTCAACTTCATATGCATTCTACCTAGGTAATACAGTGCTAAATGTATGAAAAAAGACAAAATAAATACAATACAACACAATGTCTGTTCCAGCACAAACAGAAGGAAAAAATACCATTATACACCATTGTGTGAATATATTAAATTTCACAGTATGAGCAATCGTTTAAGGTATCTTGAGTTTTCTGGAATTTCGTCATAAAAACATCGTAATCTACAGAAAAATTCTGAACATATTGAGTACTAAGGAGCATTAAGTTTTCCAATAGGCTTTGCCCCGAATTTACCTAAGTTTTGATTTAGTTATCTTAAACATAGAAAATAAGTTTCACATGTTACCTGGGTAGTTGGAAGAGTCAGACATAACAAATTTGTACACAATATAAATTGCTATAAGTGCTTTCATTTAAAGTCAGTTCATACAAGAGTGTAAACACAGTGTATGCAACCATGTTTACAACAGCGAGGATTCAGCTGACCCAGATCTCCCTTTTTTCTTTCTTTTTTCATCCAACTCACATTCAATTCCACAAACAGTTGGGCACTGAACCACGTCGAAGTCACTAGTAGAAGCAACCTTCAGATTCTTAAAGTAATCTTTGTAATGGGTGGCAAATTGAGTTGGCTTGACAGGGTTTCTTTACACACTATTATACTTACTGTTAATGTTTTCAGGGCTCCAATCACCCCTTGGCCGGGGGGCTTAGACCTATCAGTTTTTGGAGTGACAAAAATAATTGACACTATTACTTATATATTTTTGAAAATTTATAGTAAATGTTGCCTTTTATTCTTCCTTGGAAAATTTTTGAAACATTGGATGTACTTTTTCTGTTATGCAAAATGTAAAACAATATTTGAGTTCCACAATGTCAACGTCTAATCTAACATAATATTCTTAAGTTGGAAACTTCTGTAGAACTCATGGAAAATTAAAAGGTCATGATATACCTATCATAGTCTGGGTTCTGGCTGCTCCAGTTTTTACTTTCTAGATCCGCTACAGGCAATTTGGTAATCCACTTGTCTTTATTTCTTCAAATCTCTTTGGATCCAAAAAGACATAATCTTTCATTAAATGTTCATTTGGAGCAAACTTCTCCTGAACACTTGTAAAAGCCGTGTCACAATTCTGTAGAACGTTTTCTCTAGGAACTCCTAACTCCTTCCAACGACCTTCTTGCAAAGTCGAGTCTTCATCAGAGCAGTTTTCAACAAGAAAGCGCTTTTTACGACGAATCCTTTTAATTGAAATGAAAAATCAACATCTGTCCTGAAGTGAACTTCGTTTTCTTCAAATTCTCTGTTAAAAGTTCCCGAAAACACTTTAACGTTTCTATATTACTGAGAATTTCCCTCAGAGTAACTTCAAACTCGTTGCTAGTGTTTGGACCATTTCCTTTGCCACATTTCCATTAAGTAGTTCATGTTGGGGATTGTAAGTAACTCGAAGTTAGTATTGTAAGGTCAAATAGTTCTGTGTAAAGAGCTGCTGTCATTAGAGTTTCGAATTTTAACTATCTGTCTCGTAAACGTTTTGCTGTGGCCTTAGAATTTCCATCAAAATCACTGGATGTACTTATTTCCTGTAGTACACTGATTATTAAAATGTCTTCTTGATATCATAACCAAAATTTTCGTTCTTTCAGAACGCGGTTTGTTCTTACGGAACACAGAGGTGCCACTTATATTGAGTTTCGACGCTAACACCTATGGCAATATCACAGTCAAACCATGCAACGAGAGAATGAGTCATACAGCAGTCACAAGGCTATTTGCGATAAAAATACATCAGACCATGTTGCAGCATAACACCTAGGATATCTGGCATTGTTGGCACCAGCAACGAAGAGAGCACGGTGACTTGACAGCTTGCATATAACCTTTAAATAATGCACGCAAACCTGCAATAACTCTGTGACATAATTGTTATTATAAAGACAATTTTTTTTATAAAGACAATAATGGAAATAACTAAACTGTTCTTGTGTTCAATGCATTTAAGCTTTTTATTGTGACAAAAGGGCGCCACAAAAGGGTGGGCGCAAGCGGAGATCTCCGCCGCACCACCCAGTCCAGTCCGACACTGGAGCTACTATATTAATGTTATGGCAAGTATAGTGATACAATTATCTCAGAAAAAAGTCCAAATTTCAGTGTCTAAAGTTCGAAAATTTAAGGAAGAAATTGTACTTTTGAGAAGGCCTTTATTTTGATGTCTTCAACGTATCCACAGGGTTCCTTCGTTTGAGGTTTGTGTTCCAAGTGAAAAAGGAAAATTATTTTAATTTTCTTGCAACTAAGTGGAAACTGTCACTTTTAACGAACTTAATTATAAAGATAATGATATCTTATAAAAATGTACATGAAAAGGTCCTTATATTTTTTTGGAAGAACTAAGTACTTCGAAGATAAAGATTGAAATATGAGTGAACAGAAATAGAGTGAGATACTTTACTTGATACTAAAAATTATCTGAAAGAATAAGCGTCGAATTCGACTAAACGTTTGAATTTTTTTAAAGAAAATAATAATAATATTTGGAGGTGGAAGTTCATCTGTGCTAAATTTAGTCAGCTGCTGCTAACTGGCAGAGAAGTGGAGGACAATTTGAAATATTAAATGGGTTCCCTACTTATTGAAGATTCTCATACAAGGAAGAAAATTACAGTATGTAACTTGTAGCCGAAATAGTTTTAGCAGGTAGATGACGCTCTTATTTCTGTGACAACTAATTTTACTAATGTTTAATGAATGATGAGTTCCAAGACCAGCAGGATTGGAAGCACAACGAATTCCAAAAGAAATTCCCTGTCAAAATATAAAGAATTTAATAATTTAATTACAACACAGTGTTACCTAAGTCAACATCCAGCCTCACAATTTTGCGAGTATATATTTTAGGGAATTAAGTTGTTAAGGCATCATTAATCATCATTCTAATGATACTATTTCTTTCTAGCTTCCTACATTATTAATAATAATGTAAATTAAAGAAAATATAATATTTCAGTTTAGTGTCTCTTGATTATGTGCTTTAGAAAAGATACTCGAATGATTAAGGCATGTGATTGATAATGGAAGAATTGGTGAAATGAGAATTTGGGATAGAACAGGAATACCCCGAACCCCACGGACACGGTGCTATTCACGAGAAACTATCTTGTCTAGGATGAAAGCCTTGGGCCCATGAATCAAAAGAAACCACTCTTCTATTGAGCAATCGTACCTCTGATAGTAATGTAATAGGACAAAGTTATTTGAAAAGAATAGAAGATTTATTATTAACTAATGATCTCAATAATTTACAAAATTTGTTTTTATTTTAAATAGAAATAAAAATGAGTTCTCAGTCTGGTGCTATTAGGTAGTTCACATTTCAGAACAATCAAGTAAGTCTCGTAGCAAGTTAAAAGTATGTTGAGGAAAAAACATTCCCTTTAATAGGAACTACTGTATAACTTGTGTTATGTAGGAAGGTGTCAACTCAATAACAAACACTTCCTACTTCGAGTCATGAGAAAATATTTGTAATCTGAAAGTAATCGGAAGGGTAATGACGTCATCAAAAACTGGGGAGAGAAGGTAGTTGGACAAAAGGGGTATTTTATTCGAGATAGTTTTCGAGTAAGCAACAGAGGGAAGTTCAACATTATCATCCTTTGCCATCAGTCTTGGTGAGTACAAGATGGTTATGAATTACTAAACACATTTATAATATTCGACTTAAATTGATAATCATTACTACCACCAACTTCCTACTTCTGCATGAACATGTTGGCCCTTGCCAGAATAGACATAAAGTCACAGCACCAGTTTTTAGTAATTATCTAAATCTGATGTCTCTAATTTTATGTGATTTAAGTCATTACCAATTGAATCATTTGCCTGCATTAATCTGACTTACTTGGTTGAAGTTGTTAAAGTATAGATATTAGTCTCAAATTAGTCCATACACAGACTGGCACTCTTAGCGATGTTATTTTAGTTAAGCATCTTACGATTGTGTACCAAGACTAAGGGAGACAGTGATGTAGAGAATACTGATATTGATGTAATGAAGATAGTAGGGAAACTGAGAGTCGTATTGAATTTCAAGCATCTGGTGTTTTTCCACTACAACGTTCACTTGTCGCTGACTGAGATAGAACCAGGGTCACCACTTACCAGCGATGATCGCTCTACTGCTGAGCCACCACGGACTGTTACTGGACTCTTAAGCTTTCGTTTTTAAAAGTACTTAATTAATTATCATTATGGACCTATGAAGTTTTATCACACATTTCATTAAACCTTTCTTCTTAACCTGCTAAAGCTGAGCGTTGACCCGCTTAATATTACGTTAGTTACACTCTTTGATTTCATTTCGAGTCACACGTGATTTTCGTTCTGGTGGTATAAATTTACTAAACATAAGAAAGTATAGAACTAAGTTCGCTTTAAATACTTTTATTTGAATAATTGTATCATGATGTAAATTTTAAAAAAAGAGAAAAAGAAAAAGAAAAAAGAAAATAAAAAAAGAAAAAAGAAAGAAAGAAAAAGAAAAACTTCTTCTTCTTCTTCTTTCTCTCTCTCAAAAAAAGCAAAAATCTCGATATGTAATATTAGGCAAATTTTAAAGATGTAGTAAACTGCTTACCAAAACTAAAGAATATGCAAGATCTATGTCTACTTTTATCGTTGATATATCTTAAGTTCAATGCTCTACTTTATCCATACTTCTATTTAAATTACAGCATAAAGAGACTGATATTATTGTATGAGATATAGTATTCATGTCAATCATGTTTAAAGACACCGGCCTTTGGCACCAGGACTAAAAAGATTTCTAGCGAGTCTCATTACTTCGTCTCTGAGAAAATAATTTGCCAGCAATCGAGACTTTTTCAGGATTGAATTTGAATGCTATTTTGTGGTTTGGAAATGGCATATTCATCATTTTCACGATTTATCAGGTATATGCTCGAGAAAGTTGTTTCTGGTACGTTTTGCCTGGTGCATAAGACGATTCGCTAACTAACGCTTAAATTCACACTAAATTCTAAATTCTATTAAAACACTTTTAAGTTTAATTTATTAGAATTAATTACTGAACCTCTTGCTACACTGTCGAAAATTGGAAGTTACAAAGGAATATAAATATTATATTTCAACATGGTACAGACTTTCTGGGTAGTTTATATCGCTCCAGAAAGGGTTTATATCCCCTGGACAATAGCAGCTTCATGCTGAATTCATCTCTGTTAATATCAGTGACCAGGCTAATATTATATATAATTAAGATAGCAAACGAAGAATGCAAGTTTACAAAGATATAACAGGAAGAGGAATCAAACATAAGAACTTAGCTGCAATGCTTCATTATGTATTTATGCCTGCAATATAAAGCGGAGAAATACGTGAATAAATTAAAAATTGGTTCGTTATGTAGTCCATCCATTTCTCAGATAGTTTTCGATTCTCTTTTGAATGAAGGGCTCAAAAATTGAAAAAGTAGCAAACAATACACACACACACACACACACAAAGACATAGAATAAAGAAATTTCTAAGTTCGTTGAAAATTGTGTTTTGAACTGATCTGTGAGTTGATTTGCTGGTATGTTTTCTATACTCCACCGAGATTAGGTTGGAATTTAATATCTCCACTGTTAAAAAACCGGAGATGTTGAATCGGAACAAGCACGTTTTAGTAATGATAATATTAACTTGTGGAATATTCAAAATTTTAAAACAATGAAAACCTTGCAAAGTTAAACAAATATATTCCATAGTAATTGCCCTTTAGTAAGCAGCAAAGTACTTTTTCAGCACACAGAAAAGTAAGAACAGGATTGACCATTTTCTATGTCTCTGTGGGGAATTTTTATTTAAATAAATACAGTTACTCTTCGGCAAGAACGTTTTCAAAAGACCACTCAAATAAATCATCCAAATCAAATTGAAATTCCTTTTCGATCAATCGATTTATTCACTATTATGGAAAAAAATACAAAATTAATTATTGCGAACTCATTATTTATATTTTAACGAATTATTCCTCACACCGTCAGAATTAAAATATAAATATATTTATATAACAATTTTCTATGTTATAACAGAATAGTCAATGGACTGTCTCAAGAAGGCTCTAAATAATTAAATAATGAATCTTGTATGTAGGTAAGTACCCGCCCAAAAGGAGAGAGAAATAACTGCAACATTAGACAAGAAGAATCAATGGATTTTATTATATTATAAGTAATTGAATAAGGTATATATTCATAGAAGTGTGTGGCACTAAATCCACTAATACTTCTGTACACAAGGAACGACATGATAATACTTACTGTTTCTCTCTATGTATATAAAATATCAAATATAAACATGCATTGTGCATTCATTTCTGATATATGATTATAAGTGAATGGATAACAGCATAACGATCCAAATACGTATAATGTTGATTCAAATAATGACAGAATACATTAATAAATATAGAAACCTAAGAGAAAAATAAAGCTACTCAAGGAGTGACATAGGTATGCGTGAGTTAAAAAAGAACATTTTTTTTCATAAAAGAAAATCCAAATGGCATTGGTAGTTAAAATAAAATCTAATCTAAAATTTCTGAAACCCAGACTCGAAAAAGTTTCCGGCTGTGGCTTTCCGTCACGTATATGTTGTATACATTTTAGATGTTCCCGATTTTTACCATGTTTATACCTACTCAATATCTAAGTGTAAGTTAGTTATGGAACAGTTACAACATTTGTCGACTTATATTATAAAGTAATAATAATAATAATAAAAATAATAATAATAATAATAATAATAATAATAATAATAATAATAATAATAATAATAATAATAATAATAATGATAATGATAATTAGATATAATAAAATTGTAGATTTTTACAGAAGTAATAGGCTTGTATTTAACCTTTTGTCATTCGCGCTGTTGGAAAAAAGCAAACAGATGAATAAAAACTAATGTATTTTTCCGAATGGTCGCACTAGCGGAGTCACCCTCACTGTTATTCCTCAAGTGGTTCCTTCCACTCTTCCACCTTAAAGCTCGCCGACGTGCTGAAATTGTAGTAGCTTCCAGTACACGTTGAGGAAATAGTTTCGCCTGTGTTTGCTTTTTTCAAACGCGAGAGTATGAAATTATGGAGTTTTTAAAATTATGGAATTTTTATGGAGTTTGAAATTTTCCAACACGCGATCGTTAATGTGATAATTACTGTTTATGAGTGAAGTTAGTGAAGTTTTATTTTTCTAAGCAATGTCTCGCTTGTTGAATACAAGTGAGATGCAGAAGTGAATTGACAATATTAATGATGAGTCTGATATTAACTATCGAAAATTAATGGCTGCTGAAACTGATGCGGATTTACGTAATGAGAAATGTGAAAGAAAATGATATTGATCATGATACTGAAGCAGATAAGAACAGTGGAGATGCAGACTCAAATGCAAACGATATGGATGAGAATTACAGTTACAGTGAAAATAGTGAAGATTGTTTCATTGGGAAAGACAGAAAAACAAAATGGAAGAAGTAACTGGCAGCAGTGGCAAATACAAAGTGTAAAATATTGTGAAAAAGATGCTAGGACCGAAACTTACTGCTAAGGGTATCACTAAATAAATTGATGCTTTTTAAAAAGTTTATCGATATAGCCGTGATTGATGAAATTGTAAAATGTACTAACAAGTATTTGGACAAATTACGAGCAAGTCTCGACGAAGAACGCACTGCAACTGTACAGCAACTTGAGCGGAATTAATGGCTTTATTTCGACGTCTTTATTTGATTGCCACGAAGAAGGGAGCACGTGATGATGTAAGATTACTGTGGGCATGTGACGAAACAGGAATTCCAGTCGTAAGGACAGCAATGAGTTATACGAGATTTTACTGCTACTCAGGGCATTAAATTCGATGATTTCGAAACCCGACCACACAGAAAAGATATTGACAAGCTATAGATATACCACATTGACTTGACACCTAGTCTTCTGTTCCAAGCGCTGCTATCGACTGAAGGAATCCACTCCCTTTCGCCAAGGCTCTCTCATTTAGCAACAGCTAAGCCCTTATTGGCTCAACGCGTGGGTGTGTTGATGGTTTGAGCTTTAGTTCGCATTTTTGCAACGAATCAAGACATTTTGACAGCACTATAGCAGCAATTCGAAATGTTCTAAGTAATTTACTCACCTATTGCATGCATTACTTCAAATAAATATTACTAAATATATTATTTGTATCTCAAAATGTCAATGTTGGAAAAAAGCAAACGCGCGAGTAGTTGTGTTACTAAATTTGGCGCGAGTGACAAAAGGTTAATTCACTTAGTCTACGGTAAGGACTCATTCTTCTGCATAGTGTGATGTTTGAATAACATCATGCCAAATATTATCACAGAAGTGGAATAAAACCAAGTGGTACTTAAAATTTCCTTCAAGAAAAAATATTTTCACGTAGTAAACCACAAGGGCTTGGTAAAACCAAAAATTGAGAACAAGAGAAAAGTAAAATTGAGAACAAGAGTTCCTTTTCGATATTATAGAGTATTCTTACCTATAATCGTCATACAAGCCAGGAAACCAGTTTCAACTGAGAGTTTTTTTTTGCCGAGGTATTCATTAAGGCTTACTAGGTTAAAAAGCAACATTTTTAACCATCACAATATATGTTACAATAGAAACATTATGACCATAAGCAGGATCCGTCTCCTTGTAACATTTTAAGAGTAAAATATAAAAGTTGATCACAATAAGATAATTATATTATTTTCCAATCAAAGTCTGATGTCTTACAACTTGGCAATATTTGTTTCAGGCGAAGATGTAATTCGGACAAGAAATTAAGGTGGAAAAGAAGTCAAAAGTAGAGAACATTCAGTAAGGGTACCCTCG
Source organism: Thermobia domestica (assembly GCF_964235325.1). Taxonomy (NCBI): domain Eukaryota; kingdom Metazoa; phylum Arthropoda; class Insecta; order Zygentoma; family Lepismatidae; genus Thermobia; species Thermobia domestica. Next base: position 52,327,958 of record NC_137467.1, read on the forward strand.
TTTTCAGAAAACAGTGGCCTAGTGAGAGAATTAGTTCAAGGAATGATAGAAAACGGAAATCAGGTTAAAGAGATACAATAGCGAATGCTACAATTATTAATGAAAAGAAAGTGCAAACTTAACATGTCTGTCTCCTCAGATTATGAATCATAATCAATAAGTTTAAAACGAACTTTATGAGACGTACATTTAACTAGTTCTTAAAGTTTCAACTTATAGGAAACGGTTGAGAGATTACTGGTCAAAACACCTGAGAGGAAACCAAAAGGCTAAGATACACAGAAATTCATTCAAGAATTCAAATATGACGTCAAACACTTAAGTATTTCGTTACGTCTCTCTCTCTCCTTTCATAAGGACAAGGTGAAAATCAGCAGCTTCCGTATAGATTAAACGCATTACCATAAAAAATCTATCACATAAAGTAAATAATGCTGAGCATAGTGCATCAACATTTTCATTACAATAAAGGTAAAATATATTTTTGTAGCTTTTCATTTTAGAGCTCTCCACTTCTTAATGTTGAGCACAATATACCACACCACTACTTACTTTTCGTAGCACTTTTAATAAGCTGAGCATACTGTTAGACGTATGAACCGTGTTACGTAATGTTGAATTAAAACAAAAATGAACGACATGATGGCTAAAGTTAACAACGTAGTAGCTATAATGGGCAACACATGTATGTACCTCAGATTTTATCAGGCCTCTGGATTCAATCCGGAGGAAAGCGCATGATTTAACTGTTATTACTTTAAACTTATAGATCCACGCCTTGGTATTGAAAACACTCATGGTGATTGGATTTTATATAGCTTAGCGATATTACACTTTCAATATCATACGTGAAATAGAAAACTATGTTTGATCAATATAACTACATTTTTGATGATTTCGATTCACTTTGAAGCGTAAGTCCTCGTGTCATATAGCCTCTGTACCATGAAGAGAACATAATACGCTTATGGGGCTCTGATTTCATGTTACACTATAGGTTTACGTTTTATTTAGCTTCTGTTTGGAAACTTTTTATTCGAAAATTTTAGTTTCAAAATTTTGGTTTGAAATTATTGTGATTCTAAATGTATAGTTTGAAAACATTTTGTTCGAAAATTTTAGTTTGAAATTTGTAGTTCGAAATTTTTGATACTAAATGTTTAGTTTGATTTTTTTTTCGGAAATTGTAGTGTGAAACTTTCTGTATTGAAAATTAACCATTAGTGACAGTTTAATCGAATAGTTAAAAATACATTTCTTTTCTTAATCGAATACTTCAAAAGCGGAAAATTTTTACGGCTTATCGTAAAAACGCTTCCCATTTACTGATTTTTTTGGTACGTGCTGACTAATATATTTTGAGATAAGATTTTAAAGTAAAATTTCAATGCATTTGAGATGCAATGCAAAATTTCAATGCATCTAAAATTCGAATTATTTTAGCTGACAAGAGGAGTGCACCAAAGGTAATTCTAAAGTGAAGAGTTCAACACGATGTCTATGTAAAACATAATCCTAAACACCACAAGAGTTTAAGTTAATATCCAACCCATATGCTCTAACTGATAATCGAACTCATGATCTTCGTACACTAATCATAACCGAAAGATATAACAATGATCTTTAATATCGAAAAGGTTAGATTTATACTTTCTTGGAGATACCTTTTCTCGAACATGCACTCTGACAAAATTAGAGGATAAAAAAGACTACCAAAATAGAATTTTATACCTATTCAAGGAATGTAAAATAATGAAACGTGAACAATTTAGAGGGCCAAGCCATCAGATTTGAACAACAATTACTTTTTAGGAAAACAATAACAGAAGAGGAAATGTGACGTCATACCACCTGTTATTTCAAGTAAAGAATCAAGGTCATCTTCGAAAATCTGTTTCATACAAAATACAACTCTCACTTACCCAGAGTGTAATAAAACCACACCGTAGAATGCATATTAGATTAAACAAACGACCTCCCAAATTTCCTCGTAATGAATAGCATCTCGCTATAGCTCCGTGAATGAGTACGATTATTGTGTGATACATTAACCAATCACATTTGGGCAACAATAGTCAAAACTTAGTAAAGGGTAAATTTGGCGTCATAATCACGTACCCCTCTCCCATGATAAATAATCTGCATACAATGTAACAAACTTTCATTTAAGAGGTCACAAAACCTTCCCAATTTAAAGTTTTGGAAATTTTGTAACCATTCAAGGAAACCAAATTTGTCCCGAACTATGACGTTATTACTGTCAAAAAATAACTGTTATTTTTGATCTTCAAACTTTGACCCGGAGTAGTGATATTCTAGAAATTCATGAAAGAGGATAACATAGGTCAATGATCTCTATTTGGTATTCTTTTGGCAATTTTAAAACCCTGCTTAAAATTTAAGAGAAATCATCAATGTACATACTGTTCTATAAAGGATGACCACATTCTTTATTGTTGTTTTGACGCAAAACATTTCTACGCACAACTTCGGATAACTTCAGAAAACAGTAAATGAAAGCTCCTGGTTCGAACCTCCAAGCAAACCATCGCGATCGGGAAAACTGCTGCAGATGTGCTTTTTCTTCTTTTACATACGTTAGAATTGTGTTCAGTGTAGAAAAAGAAACATTGATTAAAATACTTAATGATGCAAGATTTCGAAACTATGTATTCACATAGTCGTCTTGTCATTTTATTTCCGTACATAAAAGAACATGCAGATATTTAAAAAAATGAATGAAAGGAAATACATCGAACATAATTTTCTCATATGTAGTAACATAAAAGAGAAAATAGGACAAGAACAATGGGAATGGAAATGAATGTCATTGTCTTGAAAAGCAAGCTATATTGCGTTAGAACTAGCTAGCCTAGAATGGTAGTGTTAGCTCAATGGGAAACCGTTGTACTTTAAATCGTAGGGTCGTGAGATCGATTTCTATTTGGGTCAGTTCTGTTTTGTATGAAATTCTATTTTTTTTTGCAATACATGACCAATTATATAAAATAATTACATTAATATACATCAGTTTTATATATATTCGTTTAGACATTACAAAACAAATATTTATTATCTTTAAAATATAACATCTGAGGTAGGTGTTACTCGGACAGTGTTTTTCAGCGACAATTCAAGAAATGATGTTAAAAGAAAGAAAACTAACATGCAAGTAAAAAGTATAAAACAAAAATTAATAGAGATATTGAAAGTATCAAAACTATAGTTAAGAATAATTTGAAATGAAAATGAAATGAAATCTTTGAGTTTTACGTACCACAGTTATGCCGGTTAGGCTAAAGGAGACGGTCATGATGAGAAATGAATGAAATGATGAAAGTGGGAGAAAACGGGAGAATCCCGAGAAAACTCACGATCACGGTGTTTGTCCAGCACAAGATCCACACGGCGCGAGCTGGAATAGAACCAGGGACACCAAGCACCGGAGGTAAACGGTCTACCACTGAGCCACCGCACCCCCAAGAATAATTTGGTTCTTAGGTGTATAGTTAAAATAAATTTGTGCATCTGTGTGGTCGTATTTATCAAGGAAGTGCAAATGTATAGCTTTGTTTTGGAATATTAAAAACCAATCAAACAAAGATCTACTACAGAATACATAAAAGATAGATATTATTAATACTGCTATAAGGAAATATCTAAAAAACAAATCAAATGATCAAACAAACGAAACGATGAGTAATTAGTAATTATAAACATTCTATATGAAGTGATGAAATGAAATCAAACTATAAAATAGAGACTTCTGTAATATAGTAAGTTTACAAAACATAAGTAGTAGAATTTAGAATTTACGTAGAAAAAGAAAATAAATTATTTCCTACTAAGGAAAGCAACTTCAAACAATTAATATTAATTGTTGATGATCCAAATTTTAATTCAACATTGTTTATTCTTTATTTCGAGACTTTAATGTTTGGAGATAAAATTTACACATGAAAAATTCTACTAGTTAATATGATAATATTAAGAGTGTGCTGACAACACTGCATGTATAAATTTAGATCATTGACCTCTTTAGCACTGTTTACGTGGTGATTTGACGAAACATCTGTTGTGTCAACTGAAAATTTTAAGAACTGAAGCAACATTAACTAAGAAAATGTACACCTTGTCTCAAAAAGGTTGAGCGCATTCTTTATTGCTGTTTCGAGGCAAAAATTTTCTAAGTCAAACTTCGGGTATCTTCGGGAAAAAGTAAACCAGGTTCGAACCTCGAAGCCAACCTTTGCAATCGGGAAAAATCTTGCAGATGTGTTTTTCTTCTTTTAAATATAATAAGACTTGTTACCAATTATATGTAAAAGGCAACATTGATTGAAATACTTAATCATAAAATATTTCGAAACTTCGTATTATGTCAGCACATGCTTGTTTGTCATTTTGCTCTCCATACTTAATGGAACATTTAGATACGTAAACGAATCTTTCCATATGTAAACGAATGGTGAAAGTTAAGATATAGAACATTATTCTCTCCTGAGTACTAAAACAAAAGTCAAAGTAGAACAAAAACAGCGTTTGCAGTGGATATGAATGTAATTATTATCTTAAATACCCCTATATACCGCTAGAACTATTTTTGAAAAGCGCTTGTGTTAGCTCAGTGGTACGCCGATGGATTATAAATCGTAAGGCTGAGGGTTCGATTCCCATGTGGGCCAATGCTTCTTTTCATGAAATTCTATTTTCTGCAATGCATGAAAAATTATATAAAATAATTACATTAAAATACGTCAGTTGTATATATATAACATATAATCATTGCAGAACATAGTGATTATTATGTTTAAAATATAACAGGTGTTCACACTACGTTGTATTCTATGATATATGTGAATGTTAAATACAAATTAAGAAAATAATATCATCGCAATGAATAAATTATGTAGTGTATTTATTTGCAGCTATTTGTCATCGGAAGTTACTTCTGAATTTTCTCTTTTCAGCAAGTGATTTACGCTTTCTGAAAGGTAAGGGTCTATTCGGGTATAAACAGAAATTATTATACAAACTCCAATCTTCGTTACAGACACAAAACTCCCGATCCCCAAACCATGTAAACAGGAAATTTACGAACATGAAGTCATGTCTAAGAGACTTATTTATACTTGAGAAAGAAGGCAGAATAGGATTTCTTTCCAAAGGATTTCAGTTCAATAATCTGCAAGGCTTTTGTATATGGATGTGGTCCCTTTCTCTCCGCCTCTTATATATATATATATATATATATATATATATATATATATATATATATATATAAAGTAAAAGCGATCGATATTAGTGTCGAATCCATAGTTCTCGTTGTTGCAGAAATTAATAATTACAACTCCGAAAGCAACTTACAGTCCAAATTTAACTCTCATCGTAAAGCTCCTTTGTGGTTAAGCGTATAGCGCACACGCTTTCGGTGTGGGAGACCCAGATTCGGCCCCCAGCGAGAGCTCATGTAGTTCGGATTCTACGTTAATTAGTAGGTCTACGTCTCATATAGCCTCACTGCTGACGGGACGTTAAACTCAAAATCAATTCAATCGATTCAACACCCATTATTATGGCGGACGATAAAGGATGAAAAATTAAATGTCTATAGTGTCAAATCCATAGTTTGAGTTCGTGACACTATTACAAACACAATGTTATTGAATGCCACGTTTTGGTATGAGCGATTATGCCACCTGGATTTTGAATTTACAGGAGCAACATCGAAAGCATTGTTCACAGAGCTCCAAATGTTTTGATGTATGTATACGTGTATATCCCAGCGAAACTCCGGAATGTCTGGAGCAACTTTTACCTAACATGGGAGACATATTACTTTCAATCTAAGAAAAAAAAATTATTGTGGAATTCAGATACCTCAAGGGATGGAAGTTGGGAGGAGTGACATGTAAAAATAATGTAAAATGACTGATTGTAGAGTGTTATCCATAGTTTTCTGGGTCGTTGAGATGAGTAGTGAGGCACTCAATGGCGTTATATCCAAAGTCATCCCCATCTTCACAGGATGAGGGGCTTGGAGATATGATTAATAAAATGTAAAAACTTACTTAAATATTTGTCGAAGTAATAGTTTTCTGGGGTCGCGAAAGCGTTTCTAATAACTTTGGAATGTAGTTTGTAACCACTTCAAGATGGGCTCTTTAATCATATCAATTTCTCACCTTAAGAAGAAATTACCATCTCAACTCGTATATTTTTTATCAAGGCTATTCGCAATCGAGAAAAAAATGTGTAGATGTATGTTTCGTCTTTTAAATGATATACTAAATGTAAAATCAGAGATTGAGTTGGTCGGTGGGTCAAATGGGTCAAGATTTGTGAGTGGGTCAGTGGATCGTAGATCAACAAGGTGTGACCCACTGCGAAACACCATCGCTGTGACTCACACTAACCCATTGACCCACCAACCCATTCTGCTCAATGCCTTCTAGATAGCATTTTCTGAACACTGGCAAGTTTGTCTACGTTTTACTTTCAAGATCTCTATTTTTCTTCTTTTTTTCATTTGGTTATAATGAAGAAAGAAGTTCAGGCTCTTTCGGATTTTCATATTTCCAGTTGTAACAATGGCAATAGGATTTACTACTTCGCTTTTGAGATGCAAGCTATGAGTTTTTAGAGGAGCTAACTACTGGAAAAAATTGGTTTAGTACAAATATAATCTCTTAAGTCAGTAAAGAGGATGGTGTGGATAATGGATCAAATTTAATGACGATGCATTTTAGTGGGTCGGAGTTCGTCACAATGGCTCAGAGTTTTTTATAGTTGGTGGTTTGTTCAGAGTGGGTCATGGTGGGTGAATGGTTCACGTTGGGTGTTGAGTCTTTGTGGGTCACGATGTGTGCTGGGTCAGTATGTTGTGGATCAAGGCTTCATTGACCCACACCATCTCTGGTCAACATTGCACTCAAGATAAGAGTTTCCGAAGGTTGCGCGTCGGCGATTTTCTCAAATTTTGCACATAGATAGTACCCCACCAGAAAGCAATAAATCTCGAAACGGTACACAGTACCATCTCACAGAACTCAAGATAGAGGGATTTGTTTGATTGGCTAAATTAAGACCTTAACAATTTATTCTTCTACAAGCGAGATTTTCTTCATCGTTTCATTGGCGAAGTCAGAAGAATATGCGGCAAGTAAACTTAAGGTTGAAGGTTCGCGCCCACCTTGGGATACTTGCTTTTTCCCCTAGTGTTTTTTGCACTCACCTGAATATAAACAAATCAAGCATATGGGCGATTTAACATATTTTGGGGGAGGAATTTTGTGGTTCGTTGGCGTTTCGTCGAGTCTCTGCCGCTGGTGGTATAATTTTTAAAACCGAAGTGGGGCCACCACGGATCGTAGCTGCGGGATCCAACTTTTGGCGAAAGGCCGCCAGTTGCGCATCGGTGGTCCACTGACGCTTACGTCATGGGGGCTTGTATCTGAAAACTAAGAGAATAAAGAAGCATGGTATCCATGAAGCCCGTTGACACTAATAAAAGTCTGAAACGATGAAACAGATGTCAACACCGGAAAACATGTATTTTATAATTTGAAAGGTACCCGGTGTCGAGGAAAAAGATTTGCCCCAAGGTTCCCCGCAGGGTCTCAGGAGGGGTGCAACTCAAAATTTGAAAATGGCAAGGGGAATCAAGTAGTATGTCATTTAAGAGTATTACTAATTTTTTTTAAATGGTAGGAGTCTCGAGTCTTTATGCTAACTTGTGCAAAATAGCGAGCGTTCAAGATGGTAATAAATCCTTCATTGAAAACTCCGTGACCACCTCTACAAATGTGAAACTGTGAAACTACCCAGAAGAGGTAAAAACTTGTCTTACCATTGCAAAAGTGTACTGCACCAAGGTAAAACAAGAAGCGACCCATTATGGGCTTATTACATCACTAATATTAAACTCTACGTTCCACGATTGTCTTTAAGCTAAAGGACAGGGTGATTGCTAATTATGAAATTAATGGTAGAATACAGAATGGACCCACCACCAACTATGAACCACTCTGAACCATTGTGACCAACTCCGACCCACCAACGTAATGAACTCTGACCCATGATCCACGTCCTTCTCCCCATTGACTAAAGAGGTTACACTTGAAATAAAACAAGACTGTGAAATTTTCACTTATCGGAGTTTGAATTCCTACCGTCAATCGCTCAAGCACCGCTCTGTTACAATACCGGTGAATCTGACCTTTACGATATACAATGGTAAAGTGTTTCTCATCTTTCAAATTAAGATGAATTTAAATTTATCATATATAATTATTTCTTTCTTGGCTTACATATACATTTCAGTAGAAAACAGGATTAAATTTGAAAGTATCAAATCAAGATAAAATAGACCAACGTAAGAAAAAAGAAAGAAAAACTAGTTTTCCATATAATTAAGCATGCCGTACTAATTTAAAATGCCCATGAAATTAAGCTTGGAATACAAATGTTATGTCTATTTTTCTCACAACTTTATGGTTTAATTGCCTTATGCTCTGAACGGTCCATATATTAAACACCAGCTTCAGCAATTATTATAATAGAAAGCAATGGGTATAAAATGCAAAGGACTGTAGTTTTCATTCCTCAATTAGTTCCTCAACTAATATCAATCGTTTTCGATAATTTTTACAACAAATCAACACACTACCAATTTCCAATATATAGAAAATCCCCCCCCCTTCGCTCATAAAACACATTTTTAAAAATGCCAGGACACGTTCTGTTTATTTTTATTAAAGAGTTATATACTGAATTTCAGCTCTTTAAGTTGAACGGCTTGTAAGATACTCAGTTTCTCGCAAAAATTCGGACACCTACTCCCTACTAAGTATATGTGTTATAATGAAAGTGATACGCGTATGATAACTTCCCAGTTGGGATTGGGGCCTGATTATATACCAAATGTCGTTTCATTTGACTTTGCAATTTGACCGTGATAATCACGCAGACATAGTTATTTTCAGTTTTTTATACTAGGTATAATAATTCATATATTACAGGTGATTCAATTTTTTTTCCAGCAGTTAGCTCCTCTAAAGGCTCACAAGCTGTATCTCAAAATTGAACTCCTATTGCTATTGTCACTCTTACAATTGTAAATATCAAAATCCAAAAATGCCTGAGCTTTTTTCATTAGAAACAAATGAAAAGAGAAGAAAAATGGAGATCTTGAAAGTAAAATGTAGACAAGCTCACCAGTGTTCAGAAGATGCTGTCTACAATGCGCTGAACAGAATGGGGCGGTGGGTAGTTGGGGGTCGTTTCGTCCAAAGATATCTCGTCCAAAGGATTTTCGTCCAGAGACATTTAGTCCAAACACATTTGGTCCAGGGACATTTGGTCCAAAGGTCAATTTGTTCAAAGAACATTTTGTCCAAAAGACAATTGGTCCAAAGGACATTTCGTCCAAAAGACAATTGATCCAAAGGACATTTGGTCCAAAAGACATTTGGTCCAAAGGACATTTCGTCCAAAACACAATTGGTTCAAAGAACATTTCGCCCAAAAGACATTTCGTCCAAAAGATAATCGGTCCAAAGGACATTTCGTCCAAAACACAATTGGACCAAAAGACAATTGGTCCAAAGGACATTTCGTCCAAAACACAATTGGTCCAAAAGATATTTGGTCCAAAGGACATTTCGTCCAAAAGATATTTGGTCCAAAGGACATTTCGTCCAAAAGACAATTGATCCAAGGGACATTTCGTCCAGGGATGTTTAGTTCAAAGCACATTTCGTCCAAAGAACATTTACTCCGGTAACGCTTGGGGGTCAAGGGTTTGCTTCTCTTAGAAGAGTAAAAGTGATGCATATAACATTATGACTCACAAGTAATACCTCCCAAGTGTAACACTCCAATTTTGAAAAAAATAGGCAGGTAGATACTACACATAAAATAAACGAATACGTGTTTTTCTGCGGAAAAATGGTTTTACGGGGGGGGCAAAAACCCCTACTCAAAATTTTGAAAGTTGACGCCCGAAAGGCAAGAAGAAGTGGACCGAAATGAACGAAATTGTGCACAGATATTGCAGACATAAAATGAGGGAATACGTGTTTCGTATTTTCCTGGAAAAAATGGTTACGTGGGGCACAGACCCCTCCAAACCTTTGATCACGAAATATCAAAAGTACTTATAATTGTATGTCAGATGTGTGTAAAGAACATGAAGAATTGCAACGAAACTTTGAGTAGGGACAATACGCAAAAAATAAATAAATACGTTTTTTTATTTTCTGTGGAAGAATGGTTTTAGGGGGCAAAAGCCCCCATCCAAAAGTTTGAAACTTGAGGCCCGAAAGGTCACGAGAAATGAACCAAAGTGAATGAAATTGTGCAGAGATATTGTAGACATAAAATAAGGGAATACTGGTTTCGTATTTTCCTGAAAAAAGAAAAAGGTTTGGGTGGGACACAGATCCCTACAAAACTTTGATCGTGAAATATCAAAAGTGCGAATAACAGTATGTCAGAAGTGCTTAAAGGACATGAAGAATTGGAACGACACATTGGAACGACATTACGCAAAAAATAAACGAATTCGAGTTTATTTTCTGAAGAAAACGGTTTTAAGGACAAAATACCCCACCCAAAATTTTGAAATTTGAGGCCTAAAAGGCAAGAAGAAGTGTACAGAGTTGAATGGAACTGTGAACAGATATTGTAGACGTAAATTAAGGTAATTGGGTTTCGTATTTTCCTTATTAAAAAAAAAAAAGCGGTTGCGTATATCACGGACCTTTTAAACTGTTGATTACGAAATGTCAAAAATGCAAATAATTATACGTCAGAGGTTCTTAAAGAGTATGGAGAATTGCAACGAAACCTCGTATAGGGACAATTCGCAAAACAATAAACGAAACGTGTTTTAATTTGTGCGGAAAACACTGTTGGGGCCTAGGCCTCCTCCGAAAAAAAAGTAAATATTACCGTAATAGCGCAGGAAGTAGTGGACCAAAGCAAATGAAATTGTGGGTAGACATTTTAGAGACTCTATGTAAAGTAAGGTCTTTCGTGTAAGAATATATTTCACACATGTGTATTTTTCTATTCTCAGTATTTCTTCAAAGATACTTGACACATAATTTTTCACTTTTCTAACACAAGGTTTTGAATAACTAATATTTAGCTTATTCAAATTTAAACTTCATTAATTTTAGTTACCGGTACTTATTTTAGAACTATTTCATTCACAACATGAAAATTTTAGATGTCATGTTAGCAGTTATTACAGCAACATACTTCACACTGCAACCTTTCCCTCACTCCTGTTGTTCGGCCATATTGTTTTCAGGCGTTTACGTTTTTCTGAATATCTCAGCATTATTTGTTCTATCGAAATGAAAATTGCGGAATAAATATCTATTTCAAATTTCCTTTAGAAATAAGAAGCTACTGAGTCATAATGTTATATGAATCACTTTTACTCTTCTAATAGAAAAAACCCTTGACCCCAAAGCGTTACCGGACCAAATGTTCTTTGGACGAAATGTGCTTTGAACTAAACATCCCTGGACGAAATGTCCTTTGGACCAATTGTCTTTTGGACGAAATGTCCTTTGGACCAATTATATTTTGGACGAAATGCAATTTGAACCAATTCTCCTTTGGACGAAATGTCCTTTAGACCAATTGTCTTTTGGACGAAATGTCATTTGGACGAATTGTCTTTTGGACCAAATGTCTTTGGATTAAATGTCTCTGGACGAAATGTTCTTTGGACGAAATATTTTTGGACTAAAAGGGTGTGCGCCCGTGTGAGTCACGGTGAGTGGTGTTTCGCAGTAGGTCACGTCCTTTTGACCCACGATCCACTGACCCACTCACAAATCTTGACCCATTTCACCCACTTACCAACCGACCCACTCCATCTTTGATTTTAACATGTCTTGTTTCATTTAAAAGACGAGACTCGGGTTCGATTCCCGGCGGGAGCTCATGTAGTTCAGATTCCACGTTAATCAGTAGGTCCACGTCTCATATAGCCTCGCTGCTGAACGGGACACTAAACTAAAATCAACTCAACTCTCTTTATTAGATGTGCTGGGGGATCTCACTCCTACTGGAAGTTGAACTTAAACTTAAAGGTCATCAGAACTGCTTCCAATGAACTTGGCGGCCACGAAACATATGGGTTGTACTGTATACTAACATTGGTCATTTTCAATTATTTCTACATGTCGCAAATTTCACAAACTCCTTCATTGTGTTAATGAGGGCTTAACTTACATGGCATCTGAAGTGCCACTCTTTATCTAACAGACCCCCAAAATTATAGATTCGACACTAATGTAAGTCTTTTTTTATAATTTTGATGTCAGCCTCTTTCATTCCTCCTAGGACAGCAAACGGATACCGCCACCGCTAGGACTAAATTTGGTCTTAAATCGCATTAAAATTTCTACCAATTAATTTAGCGAACAGTGCTGCATTTAGAAGCTCGGCGTGCCTACACACTTTTGCTCTCGGCGCCCCCAATAACTACATATTTCTCCGCCCCTTGATCCCTAACTTACAAATAAAACTTAATTAGTGAATATGCTTAATTAGTGAATTTATTGCAGTTAAATACCACTCACTAGATGCTACAGTTACAACTACGTAACAAAAAATAAATGGGAAATATGTTCTGAATTTTTTTCAGATTTCTTACGCTATCATTAAATATATTAGAATAGTAAAAGAGGATTGCTCATGAAATAGTATATTTGCTCTCGATTTTTAAAACTTTTTCATACGAAAAAAATTAAAATTTTAAACTTTGCGCTCTTCAAATATGTTGCCCTCTACGCACTGGCCTAGTTGGACTAATGGGAAATGGGGCACTGAAAACTTACCCTTTGACTCTAATATCGGTTGATTTCGATATTTTTTTGTCGCTATGTAACCACCCTGGATGCTAATGGGAGCTTAATTGGACTTGAATTGAAAGTAGAAATGTTTACCTAAGCGACCACGAAACTATGGATTCGATACTAATATCGATCCTTTTCTTGCATTTTTAATATGTATCCCGACAGTATTCTTTTCCAGATTGTAAGAAATATGGTTAAAATTGCTCTAGACATATCAGAATTATGTCGAAACACACACATACATCCACTTTCATATATATAAATACAGAGTGAGCGAGCGAGAAAGTGAGAGAGAGCGACCAAAGGCATCACCACTTCTACATTGCAAAAGCATATCTCAGGTATTGAATTGAAAATCTATGTAAAGACCTTCTGCTGTGGCATGCTTCATAAGGACAATTCCAGTCTGCTCACGTGACCTTTGGGGTTCATGAATTTCTTGCGAGCGTTCCGACTTTGGATTCTCTGTTTATACCCTCTTTTTATGCCTCGGATAATTTTTCAAGAATATCAATGACATGCAGTAATACGAATGTTGAGAAGTAACCTCTATATGACAAATACCTGGAAATAAATACACTACATAATTTATTTATTGCGATGTTATTATTTTCTTAATTTGTATTTAACATTCACATATATCATAGAATACCAACGTAGTGTGAACACCTGTTATATTTTAAACATAATAATCACTATGTTCTGCAATGATTATATGTTATATATATACAACTGACGTATTTTAATGTAATTATTTTATATAATTTTTCATGCATTGCGGAAAATAGAATTTCATAAAAAGAAGCATTGGCCCACATGGGAATCGAACCCTCAACCTTACGATTTGAAATCCAACGGCGTACCACTGAGCTAACACAAGCGCTTTTCAAAAATAGTTCTAGCGGTATATAGGGGTATTTAAGATAATAATTACATTCATATCCACTGCAAACGCTGTTTTTGTTCTACTTTAACTTTTATTTTAGTACTCAGGAGAGAATAATGTTCTATATCTTAACTTTCACCATTCTTTTACATATGGAAAGATTCGTTTACGTATCTAAATGTTCCATTAAGTATGGAGAGCAAAATGACAAACAAGCATGTGCTGACATAATACGAAGTTTCGAAATATTTTATGATTAAGTATTTCAATCAATGTTGCCTTTTACATATAATTGGTAACAAGTCTTATTATATTTAAAAGAAGAAAAACACATCTGCAAGATTTTTCCCGATTGCAAAGGTTGGCTTCGAAGTTCGAACCTGGTTTACTTTTTCCCGAAGATACCCGAAGTTGGACTTAGAAAATTTTTGCCTCGAAACAGCAATAAAGAATGCGCTCAACCTTTTTGAGACAAGGTGTACATACTTTGTCACTATGAAACCACAGTTGAGCGAAGATTACTACGCACGATGAGTGTAGAAGTTGCTAGAATCAAACATTAAAAGCATCTCTCTCTCTCTTACACAACCTCTTTTACTATATTTGAAGTTTGGTATGGATCCAAGTCAAATGAATATAGCGATTCTATCGCCACATGCAAATACAAGAAACACATAATCTTTTATCCGCTTTCATGAATTTATATTCTTGGGTGTTCTGAAAAGTATTTAACATACGTACATAACAAAATGTTATAACTAGTGCTTTCAAGAATTAATTTTAGTCATTAAACGGTATTCAAAACAGTGTGATTCGGCTCTTTCCTAAAGGTATATTTTAAAGATAGAGCAGGAATGTGTTTCTTTTTTAAGTCTGATTTTTCTGCGCTATTCAATGTTTCTTACTCTTAAAACGAGCACAATATATAAAATTAGGTGTCGAAAGTTTAAATAATAAAAGATTTTGCATAGGAAAAAATAACCCGATAATTTTGTAATCATTCACAATTTAATTTTATTTCATAATAGACATTACCAGCAATAGTTTTTGTAAGCATATGTGTTGATTATTTAAATGTGAACTAATAGAAATTTAAGTAAATAATTTTAATACTTTAAATCTGTAACATTTTCACAATCTGTAAATATGGTATGTGCAAAGACGTTTGAGTACATTCAATATACAAATTTTTCGTTATAACATTTTCAGCTATAAAATAAACAACTTCACGTTTTAACTATTTAAATACGTACAAAACCTGGAAATAATGTAGCAAATTGATAGAATTTGAAATATTTTTTAAAATCAATATCAAGTAATTATATTTGAACATATACACTCCTGTAAGGAAAAAAATCAATAATTCAAAGTTTATTCAACGTACCGAAAATAAAACACTTTTCTTAATAAGGGAAAATATAAAGACCTTCTCATATTAGTGTGTAATCCACATAAATTTATATAATCCACAAGTTAAGTTTCTTATTTTCCTAGGTAAAGAGTGTTTATTTGTCGTCCTTCGGAAAGAAATATATTTACAATATTGGTCAAATGATTAAATATAACATTAAAGAGCAAATCGAAGAATATCCGATGGTATCAGTTAACTTCACAAAAGTATATTTTTATTCCTAAATTTTCGTACAGGCACTTCAGCTCTGATAAACTAGGAGTACCAAAGCTAACATGAATTAGCCACGCAGAGATTAAATCATGGGTCTCTTAAAGTCTTATTGATGAAATTGGTTTGCTAAAATTTGGAAGGGTTACTTTGGACTAGATCGATATATATATATATATATATATATATATATATATATATATATATATATATATATATATATATGTATATGTATATGTATATATACAGGGTGGGCAATAAATCCCTTACCACCCCTTGTAAAATCCGTGTTCGTGGAAAATGGTGAACAACAACCATCTAGGCCGAGGGGGAAGTCGGATTGTGATGGTGGCCAAGATGGCGGCCATCTTAAAAGCCGCCATCTTGAATTCACGTTAAGATTTTTAAATGGGAACATGGTCATCCGGCACATAATTTTGTGCTAGAATTTAAAGAAAAATAAAATGCTGAAATCGGTTTGTTGATATCATAATGTGTTCAAAAGTTAAGTTAATTTCAAATTGCTAATTTTACTGCACTGTTTTTGTTGTTGCAATTGAATAATTATGCCACTAATAACAGCAGAGAGAAAGGAGTTGATCAGGGCATGGGGAGGAAGGAGTGTAAAGGCTGTAGCAGCTGATATCAATGCCAGACACCCAGATCGACGTCCTGTGTCACATGTTAGTGTCGCCCAACTTTTCCAGACGTTCATGGATACTGGTTCCATAGCAGATAAACCCAAGTGTGGAAGACCCACGACCGAAACAGTTGAAACCACATCAATAGCAGTGCTGGCATCATTTGATACATCACCACACCGCAGTACCCGTCACCTGTCCATGGAATGTGGTGTCAGCCGTACATCCATCAGACGTATCTTACACATGGCAAGCAAGTGGCATCCATAGAAATTGCAACTTCAACATCATCTATCTGAAGATGACCCTGATCGTTGTGTGGAATTTTGCGACTGGGAACATGCACAGTTGCAAACGGATCCCACATTTCACACACAAATTTTATTTTCCAATCAGGCCAATTTTTAAGTCACTGGGGAAGCGAATAAGCAAAACTGTCGCTATTGGTAACCGACAAATCCTCACGGGTTGACCCTTGCAAAATGGTAGGTACAAGCAAATTAGTGGTGTGATTTGGTCTATGGAGCAAAAGATTAATTAGTCCATTCATCATTCCTGGTACCCTCACTGCTGAACGGTATTTGGATATGTTGCGTGATCTCATTCTCCCTCCCATAGTGTCCCAGGACGACACATTTCCACACTTTTTCCAGCAGGATGGTGCCCCTCCGCATGGATTACAGGTCCGTACCTATCTGGATGAACAATTTCCTGGACGTTAGATTGGTCGACATGATTTCATTGAATGGCCAACACGATCACCAGATCTGACGCCCTTGGATTTTTATTTGTGAGGTCTTCTGAAGACAAAGGTATACGCCGAAAAGACCCGGGATCTTGAACAACTGGAAGAACGCATATTTGCAGAATGTGCCGATATTTCACCAGAAACTCTTTTGAGGGCCATGGATAATTGTTTGATTGACTTCCTTCTGCATAGCTCGGAATGGGGGCCAAGTAGAGCATGTGCTCCGCCATGCGTGACAGGTAAAATTAGCAATTTGCAATACATGTAACTTTTGAACAAATTAAGATATCAAGAAACCGTTTCCACCATTCTGTTTCCCTTTAAATTTTAGCTTAAAATCATGTGCAGCATGGCCATGTTCCCATTTAAAACTCCTGACGTGAATTCAAGATGTCGGCTTTCAAAATGGCCTCCACCTTGGTCATCAAAATTTTACAAAGGGTGGTAAAGGACTTATGGCCTACCCTATGTATATATATGTATGTATATATATACATGTATGTATATATATATATATATGTGTGTGTGTGTGTGTGTAGGCACATTTACATATATTACAAAGGTACTAAGGGAAACTCTGAAGCCACCAGCCCCTGCTCTAAGAAAGAGTGACTGGAAATTCTGATGTACAACAACTACACTAGATTTGCTGACAAAATATTTCTCCAAAGCAAAAGTATAGCCACGGGAGCCTCGGTCGCGGTATCCTATGCGAACATCTATGTTCACATGGAGCTAACCCAGATAGAAACGGGCCCAATAAAACCTTTACACGAATATAGATTTGTAGAAGATATCATGGGAATATTCCCAGGCACCAAACAACAACTAGAAACATATATTGAAAACCAACAAAGAAACAAAGGAGGACTAGAATTCACCATGGAATCAGATCAAACTCGAATAATCTTCCTGGATGTAACAATAGTGAAAAGACGATGCGGCCGTCTAGAGACAGGCATCTGCTACAAACCCACAAACAAACAAGAATTCTTGAGAGCAAACTCAGCACACCCCACGACACTGAAAAACTCACTAACAACAAGCCAAGAACTACGACTAACAAGAATCATTGAAAATAAACAAAGATTGAAAAACAGATTAAAACTACTAGGCAGAACCTTTATAACAAGAGGCTACAAAAAAGCACTTGTCAGAACCGAAATAGAGAACCTGCTAACAGAACAAAACAAGAAAAAGAGAAAACACAAGGGACAAACAGACTAATATTCTCACTACTTTACCACCCAAACTATGAGAAAAAACTAAAACCAATTATCAAAGAATTCTGGGAAAGAGTAAAAGTGGAATACAAAACAGAAGACTGGTGGCAAAAGATGCCCCAAGGAACCCCAATGATAGCATACAGGAGACCCAAAAACCCTAAAACAGTACCGCAGAAAAGCAACATATGACAAATCAATAAAAAGGAAACACTAAGAAACGAATAACCATAGAGGAAAAAAACACCAGATAGACAAACACACTAAGAACAGAGAACAGGAAAACGGAGAAGGAAAGAGAAAATAAAAACGAACGACGAAAGAAAATAGAAAAAATGAAAACGATAAAAAAAACAGAAGGCAAAACGAAGGGCAATATAAAAGAAAGAGAAATCAAAAGGAAAGAAACAGAAAGTGGGAAAGGGAAAACGGAAAAAAGGAAAGAAACAAAAAATAACCAAAAGAGGACCCAAGAAAACAAAAAAATCAAGAGAATGGAAAAAGTAAATACTGGTAAAACCATGGAAAGAAAAAAGGAAAAACCAAACAGAGCCACAGGCCCTTCAACCAAACTGTAAATCACATATTGAGACAAAGCACAAACCAACCAAAGGAAGACCCCAACAAAAAAGAAGGGAAAACCAGAACCAAAAGAAACGGATAATAAATATTATACGAAAGTAAAAAGGAAAAATGAAAACGGAATAGAAAAGAAACAAATCAACGAGGGTGTAAACGCAAGAACGAAGGAAAACAAAAAATATTACACCCAAAAACAACAAGCTAAAAAACACAGTCTGTGAGAAACTAGAAACTGTAGTACCAACCTAAAAATAAATGAAGAATAAAACATACTATAAAAATAGCAATAATAACAACTAAAAAATCGAAACAAAAACAACAATAAAAAGAAACAAGTAATAAAAACGAAGGATGCTGAGGGGGAAGAAACCTCCTCTCAATTTGACTTTATTGGCTCACATCATACACGAGCGCTAGAAAAATGGAGAAACTAAGTCCACTGACCAAAGGAAAATAAAGCTAGGTGAGCACTGAGGAACCGGGCTCGGTGCTCCACCTGCACACTTGTATATAACGAGTACTGGAAGTCGCCAAGCTAGGACGACCGGGGCATAGTTAGGTCTATTTGATCTCCGCTCACCCTCTATGGACACCGAAAACCTCGACTTTGTGGACGTGAAGCACAGAAATTTTCCTTTCAAACTAAAAACCTTCAGACTTTAAGGAAAAGAGGGCGAACCTCAAAAACTTTATTTTCTAAATACGTGGAAACACAATTTTAACATGGAATCAAATACAAGAAAGAAATCCACACAAAAAGAAACTCAAAACAAAAGATATAGAGAAACAAAGGAACAGGTCCACGGGGCAACAGAACAAAAGCACGCTCACAAACGCACAGATGAAACGTGATTGGCCAGCCAGGCCACACAGAAAAAGGCATAAATATGGGGGGGATGAACTAAACCTGTCACTTCTCAAGAAGAGTGCGAAAAACTCTCATCGCAAGAAGCCCCGGGTGACGAGAAGAATAGTCGAAATAGTTTGGAAACCTACTATGCTGTGGCAACGCACACCATAGCAGTCCAACTTTTAAAGAGAAAACAAAAAACTGTACTTCTTAGTACAAACACACCGCCCTAATACCGCATTTGTACTAAATACATGCCCGCGTCAAAACCGTACTTATTAGTACGAACCTCTAATAGTGCAGTTATCCAGAGAAACCTGAAACAGAATATACAGCAGAAATGGCAGAACAAGCAGACAACCTATGGTGTACAATCTAAACATGGACCTGCCGCAGTGGAATGACACTCTGGAAGACATCCAGCTTAAGGGAGAAAACCAGGACCGCATGGTGAAAGAAGACAGGAGCAGCACTCCAGGACTCAGCAGACGACCGGATCTCCGACAAGCAGTGGGGAACCAGCCCGGAACCTCTCGGCCCAACTACAGGTTGAGTGGGGAGAGGGAAGAATGTTTCAAAATGCTACGCAAGCTTGTATTCCAAAGACATCTTGCGCAGCACTACGAGGACGAACACAGAAAGGGGATCCAACTTGGCTAGCCCCTGATAAGGCTTCACAAACCAGACCTGAATATGGTTGATTACGATAAAGTACCAACCACATTCGAAGAGAATATCCAAAGCATATTGAGAAAACCAGAAAGTGAAATAAACAAGCAAGTGATAGAACACTACAAGCAACTAGGACCAAAGCTAGGAGAAGAATGGGAGTTTGCCCTAGAAGAATGCAAATCCCGTTTTGAGCTACAAGAAACAAAAGAGGTTGTCCAGAGACCTAAAAATGTTGCTCTGGATTTCCTCAAGATGAAGATACAACCTCAAAAACTAAGAACATACAAACGAACAACAGAAGAGGACTCAAACTCTACACAAGGGGGAAGACAGAACACGCCACAAAGAAACCAAGGAGGAACTCAATAGAAGAACTAATGGAGTTCTTGAAGAATTAACAAAAGTAGAGAATTACAAAATCACCAAAAAACAAAGGCCCTTCTTAGGATACCAAAACTTCAGAAAAGAGTTAAATTGAATATGCCTACCCTAAACGAAAACCATCGGTCCTTTTTAGGACCACCAAAATCTCAGGAAAAAGAAAAACTGAATATGCTAGACACAAACCAAAACGAAAGGTTCTTCTTAGGATCACAAAAATCTCAGAAAAGGGTCCAACTAAACATACCAAACCCTAACACATCTGTGAGATTCAGAAATCAACCCAACAATAGTAATGATCAAAAGAAAAGAAAGAAAAAGCAGACCCAGGAACAAATACATGAAAAAGAAAGAATCACTCATAAACAACCTCTCAAATAAAACTCTAAACCCCGACCAACTGGAAGTGCTGGAAAAAGGACTGTCCTTCTGCCCAACATATAAAACCAACACAATGGTCCTGAGAAAGGACCTGAAAAAATTCACACAAAACTAAACAAATTCTACCAGACATCAATAAGAAAAGAAAGAGCCAGAACAGAACTCCAACCACGAACCCCGTTGCTAAAAAGAAAGAGCAAAGAACCAGACCTGACCTTACACTGCATTCTGGAGAACATAGGTCAGCTACAAGAAAAAGTACTCAAACTTCTTCAAAAGGAAACAAATTAAAAATATCTCGACGCCACAGACACGCACTGCACCAACTTAAATCACAAAAGGATATAATTATAAATCCTAGTAATAATGAACAGGAGGCCCAGTAATAATGAACACAAAAGACTATGAAAAAGAAGCACTCCTCCAATTGGAACACGAAAGCAAGTTCAGAGAAATAAAACAATGAAAACAAGCAATCATCAAAATGATAGAAAACAAGATAACCTTCTTTGAGAACCTACTTATTAAAACAGGAGCACTAAAACACTTCCATGCAGGAAGACAAACCTACCGAGCTTATACCTACTACCAAAGATACATAAACAACCAAGACCAGAAACGAATCTCCCCCTAGCATGACTAATAGTATCAGCCTGCAACAGCCAAACAAAAAACCTATACAAATACTTAACGCATTTTCTTATGAAACTCCTACCAACACTAGTCTGGAGGAAAAACCCTACTTTTGGACCAAACAAAAAAATTCAGTATGTCTAATGTTTTTCAGCGGTTTTTAGCTCATTTGAGGGTGCTGAATTTGAATCTGCCGGGTGTACAAATGTACACCTTGATCATTTTGTGTAATTCAAGATGGCGGCAAATATGGCGGCTGTAAAAGTGATAGGAATCTTTTTGTATATTTTATCAAGATGGGTATCAAATTATATGTTTCTTGGGTTGCAGATTCCAATAATAAAGTCAAAAATGTTATTAAATTGATACAAACCGAGATATTAAATATGGCGCCCAATATGGTGGCTGCAAAAGAAGTTTATGTTGCCATTTCTGAAACCTATTTTTGATAAAAAATATTTACTGACATGAGTAACAATAAATCGTAAAATCTTAATTTTGTGCTCACAGATGGCAGCATTTTCATAGAATTTAGGAAAAATATCTCAGAAACAAAATAAGAGATACTTCCAAGGGAAATACTAGAAGGATTTTGAAAGGCGAACATGTTTTGCGTCACAAACCAGGTATCTGCAATGCTGCATGGTCAGACATATTCATTGAGAATACATTTATGCGTTATTACCATGGACCGAAGGAATAATCGGACTTACACTAAATCCATCAGCAGTGAAGCGATGGGCTTTCAGCCTTCACACCTGCAGTCGTTTAGTAAATGACATTTATGTCATGCGAGATGCTGGACGAGATATGGAAATAACTAAGCATAAGGAAGGAATGCCATCTCGAGTAAAAGGAGATGCTGCAGACCGAATTAAGTTAAAGGAAAAACTGTTTCATTGTGTAGATCCTCTGAAGACCGATGGTCACCCAAAAACTATTGTGAATATTGTGACAGAGAAAATTTGTTCCCAGAAAGTGAATGTTGATAATGCTGTTGACATAGGTGAGAAGGCGTTGTGTTCTTACGAAGAAAAACTACCAACTGGTTTTCAAGATCCAATCTAAACTACGGTTCGTAATGTTTCCTGGGATGACGTCAAAAGAACAGCTAGTATTGGTGTCATTGACACAGAACTCTTGTACACGCGTGGAATGTGACCCACATCTACAAGAGATATTGATGCTAAAAGAGTGATTTCATATGAGCTTGCCGCTGTCCTCAACATCTTTGTTTGATGAATATGGGACTCCTAGGTTCTGCAAAAGTAAGTCAAAACTGAAACAAATATTACAGGTAGAGAAGTCTATGAGATCGTACAAGCACGAAGATGCTATCATACTTGGTTGTGCTGTTTTGTGGGTGATCAACTTGCCATATAACGGAACTGTTCTTGACTTCATAAAATTGTATCGGTCATATGTGCTTGAAAAATTGAACAAATGCAACGCGTACCTGATATTTGACTAATATAAGGAGTACATCACCAAAGGAGGAATAAGAAGCGTCAGAACAGGATCAACATGTAGCAGGTATCATAAATTGTCTTTCAACACGTCCTTGCCCTCCCAACAAGTTGTGCTGAATGTTACGAAGATTAAGGTACAACTAGTACAGTTGATCTGCAAGTATCTAATCACAGAAGGGTTGCTATCAGATTCCACCAAAAGCCTATTCATCACTGGACCAGAAGATGTTACAACAGAAATAACTGCTGATTGTATCAAGGAACGTCCAGATATGAAAAACACTCACGAAGAGGCTGATGTCATAATTATCACACAAGTAGTGATGGTAGCCAATCAGCTGGACAGAAATTGTACAATAAATATAATTAGTGATGACACGGATGTTCTTCTCCTCCTGATGCACCACTACCACGCACAAAAACTTACTTGTAAAATTTTTATGGAGGCAACTCAAAGTCATAGAGGAGTTATTGACATTGGATTGTCAGTGTCCAAACACCGTGGTATTGTTTCAAACTAACTAGCACTTCATTCTATTTCTGGCTGCGATACAGTTCCTACTCTTTATGGCATTGGAAAGCAGAAGGCAATGAAAGTACTACAAAGTGATGTGATTGTGCTTGAAGATGTGATTCAGGGGGCAACTTAGTTTATAGCTTCTTGCTATGGTGGTAGGATAACTGGCCGTGCAATATCTGATGTCAGAAGAGATGTCTGGCTGAAGAAATTGTCAAAGAAGTCTGCCGTACATATCCCGAAATTGAAGAGCTTGCCACCAACTACGGAGGCATTCTCTGAAAATGTAAAAATAGCTCATTTCCAGGCTTGTATTTGGAAACAAGCAGATAAACCAGACCCACCAGACATGGATCCGACACATTTTGGGTGGTATCGTGATGAGTTGAACAAAACATTGGAACCAGTTACTGTACCACCGGGAACTGTAATGGCACGGAAAGACATCTTGAAGATGGCGAGTTGCGGCTGTTCTGAAAACACGTGTAAAGGACGTTGTGGCTGTGTGGCAAATCATAATAGCTGCACTGACTTCTGCAATTGTGAAGCCTCTAAACGATGCCAGAATATCTTCACACGTCAAAATACTAGGAATCTAGAAGACGAAAACATGGATACTTCTTCTGACGAAGACTGACAAGTGACTGATCTGTGATATTTATTATTTTGTTGCGGAGTAACATAGAAACATCGGCATTTTGTATTGTAAATGTACATATTTCGCATTAATGTGGCCAGCAACATAATTCTTGATTAAGAAAACGTCCAGGAAAAAAAAATTAAGAAAATCTTCAAACCTAAGCTTGTTTTTTTTTCTTTGGCACACAGAAAGGAATGGTTTTGTAAATAAATATAGAGGAGCCCAAAATGTGGGGAAAAATGTTCTGCAGCGTAAACAAGGTGAGTTGCGGTGACGGAGAAAGCATCAACACCCAGTCCAAAATTTCAGTGTATCAGATATTGTTCTAAGTATGTACCTAGCTCGAGGATCGCGAATCTGAATATTCCATATTGAATATATTGATTTCTATCAATTTCATAAGGTTTCTGAAGTAACTATTGAAATCTGCAACCCAAAAAACATATAATTCGATACCCATGTCGATACAATACTCCAAAAATATTCTTGTCAATTTTACGGCCGCCATATTGGGTGGCATATTGAATACCTCGATTTGTGTCAATTTCATAACATTTTTGACTTTATTATTGGAATCTGCAACCCAAAAAACATATAATTTGATACCCATCTTGATAAAATATACAAAAATATTTCTATCAATTTTACAGCCGCCATCCTGGCCGCCATCTTGAAGTACTCAAAACGCTCAAGGTGTACATTTGTACACCCGGTAGATTCAGTTTCAGCACCCTCAAATTAGGTAAAAGCCACCGAGAAACATTAGACATACTGAAATTTTTAGTTTCGATGGATTTCCTCCAGACTACACTGCCGAAATGGCTAAAAGACACCACAGATTTTCTCCAGAGAGTCAGAAAAATCAGAAAAACGAATCCCAAGAACCTCCTATACACTACAGACATAGAAAAACCTATACCCGAGCATAGAAAGCAAAAGAGGCATAGAACTTATATCACAGTATTACACTTCAGGATATGACTGGCTAAAAAAAGAATGCGAAGGAGAAATCCTGGAGCCACCAGCCCCTGTTCTAATAAAGAGGGGACACGAAATTCTGATGTACAACAACTACATCAGATTTGGTGACAAAATATTTCTCCAACGCAAAGGCACAGCCACGGGAGGCTCAGTGGCGATGGCCTATGCGAACATCTATGTTCACATGGAGCTAACCCAGACAGAAACGGGCCCCATAAAACCTTTACACGAATATAGATTTGTAGACGATATCATGGGAATATTCCCAGGCACCAAACAACAACTAGAAACATATATTGAAAGCCTACAAAGAAACCAAAGAGGACTAGAATTCACCATGGAAACAGACCAAACTCGAATAATCTTCCTGGATGTAACAATAGTGAAAAGGCCATGCGGCCGTCTAGAGACAGACATCTACTACAAACTCTCAAACAAACAAGAATTCTTGAGAGCAAACTCAGCACACCCCACGACACTGAAAAACTCACTAATAACAAGCCAAGGACTATGACTAACAAGAATCATTGAAAACAAACAAAAACTGAAAAACAGATTAAAACTACTAGGCAGAAACAATATAACAAGACTACAAAAAAAAAAAAAAAAAAAAACGCTTGTCAGAACCGAAATAGAGAACCTGGTAACAGAATAAAACAAGAAAAAGAAAAAAACAAGGGACAAACAGACTAATATTCCCACTACTTTACCACTCAAACTATGAGAAAAAACTAAAAACAATTATCAAAGAATCCTGGGAAAGAGGAAAAATGGAATATAAAACTGAAGACTGGTGGCAAAAGATGCCCCAAGAAACCCCAATGATAGCATGCAGGAGACAAAGACAATGCTGTCTCCTAGAGACAAAAATACACCACGCGCCTACAAACAAACAAGAAACTCTGGTAAAGGACTCAGGTAGAAAAAAGGATAAAGAAAAATAATTAAAAAAGAAGGAAAATCAATAAGAGAAGTAAATAGAAAAAGGAAAAATGTCAAACGAGGGATAAACAGAATCCTACCCAACCAAGGCAATTGGAAACACAGAATGAATAAAAAAAATTAATACTAGAACCCATGAGGAAAGAGAAAAAAAAACAACCAAAACAGTCAAACATCCAACCACAAACCACAAAAGAGGGATCGAAAACAAACCACAAAAAAGCCTTAATGCAGACCATTAGATCAAACAAACAAGAATTAAAAGCTAGTGAAACAACAATAATAACAGAAAAAATACCGGGACACGAAAGACGAAACATAATAAAGAAAACGAAAAGAACAATAACAAAATAACGAAAGAACAGAAACAATAAGCACAATTATAGTGGAACAACCACGTGTTCAGTAATAATAATAATAGTAATAACAGTAATAATAATAATAACAGTAATAATAATAATAGTAATAATAACAATAGTAATAACGAAAAACAAAGAAGAAAAAAGGGAAAGAAAAAAAGGACGATATACAGGGGAAAACTAAAGCCCCCCAATGATTTTATATACATAACATATACATACATAACATACATAATATATAAACCACAGTTTTTCGCATGCTGGTTAACGTTTTTGAATTTTATTTAAAACGTACTGATGACATATACTTATTTCCTCCAAAGTTTTCAGAAAATACATCATAGCTCTATTAAAATACAGATAGATTTAAGTTTAGCGTCTCTTTTAATAGCTTGCTTATAAGAGACATGGACTTACAGTTTAACATGAGATTCGAAACAAGATCAAACTGAAAATCGAATCCGAAACTCCCACACCACAGGCGCCTTGTTGAAACAGTACACACAAGAGACAGATATTTTCGAAATACTCTTACGAACATCAATAAATATACCAGAAGGCATGATAGAATTCCAAAATAAAGGCGTAAATAATCACATACTTAAGATATGCTGTTTTTTGATTATTTCTAGTCATCAAAGAAAAGGATTCTCTAAATTTTGGGAAGTATCTGCATTTGTCCTAAACAATGTCTACTTTTTATTTTTGCAATTCCTACATTTACTGGTTTATCACATTCCCGCGAAATTTCACGGGCTGAACCATGGTAGCTATAGCCCTTAAATAAAATGGGCCAAGGTACCTATCATTGGTACCATAAGTGAAAGCAAACTTTGATATCAATTTGGAAATTAAAATTCCAATTCCAAATCCTTACATTTCGAAATTAAAAGTCCATGAAGAAACAAAGAGAGAGGAAGAGATGGAGATCCTTAATTTACAGAGATACATAGGCCGGTCAGAGACCAAATATAGTTTTCGGTAATACCAAAATTAAAGTACATGAGGCAATGCACATCTAACAAAACCTAAGGAATGGGAAAAGTACTGAATTAAACGGTTTTGACAAGAGTTGAAGAATGAGAGAGTTCACCTATTTTATTTACCATATAAGGTTAAATGTCAGTAAACCAAGACAGAGGGCAAAACTTATCATAGTAAACAAGGAACAAAATTCTAAACTTGTCTTTTTTTTTTACGTATTTGTTTGTCAATGAATTATATCATTACCACCCATATATATGTGTGTCAAATACCGCCCAAATGATTGTTTGCTTATCTTAGATCTAATTGCATGATTCTGATGTCATCAGAAAGCTGTTGAAATATCTGGTGGCGTGCTGGACGTTAATAGAATTTTTAATAAGTGTGTCACAAATAAACAAGTATAATATTTTTTTTCTTCATAATATATTATCAAGCAGAGTAATATTTTTTATACGCTAGTTTTTTTTTGTGATCCGGAATAACTAATTGCTTAATAATCTTATTTCTTGATACCATGTTTAGAGCATAGCATGTACATTCGATCGTAATTTGTTTGAATAATTTAATCTGAGAGAAGTAAACAGGCAGTTCTGTGGATAACAACTTACAAACCTTTCAAGTGTTGACGAAGCTTGATCTGAGAGTGTCAGGTTAGAACCAATATCATAGGTTTCTTGTAAGTATAATAAAATATATATAAATATGATTGTAAGGAATAGGAGTTTCTCCTACATAAATTACTTAATTATGCACTAATTATATTTCATCAGTTACAAATGTATAGATTTATTCAAGTTATTTATTTTTGCCTGTAGTAAATAATATAGAAAAGTTCATAATTATAAATATCCAGAAACATATAGTGTTGGGAGAGTTTTTTCTAATAAATTTTGGATGTACCTGTGTTATTCACATATACTCTTATCTACAAAGGTAACAAAGAAAGTTCAGTCGCATTCTGTGGAGGACTGCGTTCAATTGGCCCTCACAATGTGAGTTGAATGTGAATGGAGATAAATAGTTGGTCAGTTGTTGATGTGAGTAATAACGAGTGATAATAAGTGAGTTGTTTTCAACAAAGTAACTCTATCCATAACGACTGTAGAACGCACTAAAGGAATAATTAACAATTCTGACCAGAGTATATACACTAATTTAATAAAACTAAAATACAATGTAAAGATTTTGACATCATACACTAACTGAAAAGTAAAGGGTACAAATGGATGAATCGAGTTGAGGGATGAGGCATTAATGCCCCTGATAGAGGATATGAAAGTATGTTTTATGAAAGTTATTAAAACTAAAATACAATGTTAAGGTTTTGACATCTTAACGTTATCTTCATCAGACACTAGCTGAGATATCTTCAGAGCATAGCAATAAATACTAAAGTAAAAGTACTAAGATTCCTCGTTTAGTATGCGAAGCCACCTGACTCTTACTCCCTCGGGCCTTATTTGACATCTATCTTCGTTTCCACCTGTGTTATTGTTTCCAAACATCTGTAGTTCCCTGTTGTTCATAATTTACGAACTGTCTTAAAAACTTTATCTTAGTCCTCCCTTGATTAATATTAGATATAATTTAAAAGAATCAAAATTATACTAAATACAATTGATTATAAATATAGCATTATAAAATTACATATAGATATAAGAATACATAAAATTATATATAATTTTAGCAATATTAAATATATGGGTATATTGTATAGAAATCTGTTTAGTCTTGCTTCTTTCTTTCAATTTGTTCCAATAACTTATACAAAGCTCATGTGTTAACATTCCAATTTTCCAGTCTCCTTTTCTAGCCCCTGTACAACTTTCCAATCTATATCGTGCCCCGTTTCTTTAACATGTTTCTCTAAAGCACTATTTTCTCACTTAAGTCGCACATCATCCTTATGATGTTTTATTCTCAACTTAACTTTTTCTCTTTTTCCCCAATGTATATACAGTATATCACCATCCTTACACTCCACTTTATACACTGATTTCATCTTCCTCACTTTTTCCTTCCCTCTACTTTTCACCTTCTTAACCACTTCAAGAGTTCATCGTTCTCCTTTTCTGTAAGCCTTTACCCAGCTCTTCGTAACATGTTCTTTAGAACTTATGTCTTCTCCTCAATACGCCCTATCCCATGTCATGTCTTCTCCTCCTTTTCCTTTCTCTCCTTTCTCCTTCCTTTTCTTTTCTACTCTTCACTGTATTCTAGTACACACAGACACTGTATTTCTAGTTTTTATAAATAGTTTATACACTTTGGTCAGAATTTTTAATTATTACAATAAAATATTTATTTATTTAATATACAACACAACAGGCTTAATACCCAATTACAGTGTTGTGTACATACAGCAAATGTTACATATATAAATTTCTTAATTATTTCTACAGAAAATTTCTTGTTTCACATATGATCTGAACCTGTTTTCTGAAAGACTAAATACATCCACTTTATCAAGCTTATTTACAATATCATTGTATAATTTACACAGCCTCCACATAGCGGATTTATATAATATATTGCTCCTGGCTTTTGCACAATAAAATGTCCCTGTATTTTCTACTCTGGGTTTGCAAGTGGGAATCCGCAATGATATTTTCGAGACCAACTCCATACAGTTAATCTTATTATTTAATAACTTGTATAAGAATAACAAGTCCAACATCCATCTTCTTTTTTCTAGAGTTTGAAAATTAAATAATATTAAAAATTAAATTAAAGTTGTTTACTGGATCATTGTAGGAACAGTATAAACACATTCTTGCCTATGACGTTATAATTTGCCACAAATGACAATGTTTACATAAACTAAACATACACATAGAACGTTCATAAACTAAAAGTTTTTAATCAGTGTTCCGAGGTTGTGAACTTATCGTTCTTTTATGAGCTACTTCAAAATTACGAGACAATCAATTCAAATATCAATGTGCTGACAATTGAACACTTTAAGTGAATCCATCATCCAGAAACATTCAGAACTTTTTAACCTTATAGAAGTTTCGAAGCAATACTGGTAAGGAAAAAATCGATACTATACAAACATTTGAAGACGAATCATCAAGCTTTGGACCTCGAATGGGATGTATTAACATACCTGCCACTCTTGCCTTATCATTCGCTGTCAAACTTTCATTGCTTTGATTTCTCCAAAATAACTTACATGCCACAAAATTTAATTCACATAAGGCTTTAGATATGCACTTCCGTCGTTTTTGTCAATAAAGACACATCTTTCGTCAATAAGGACAGGATGCTGAACTATTGAATGTGGAAAAGCTGACCCATTGACAGGATAATCGTATAATATCTTAATATGTCTTTGATTTTTATTTATATAAATAACTGATTATTGACAAGTCAGCAAAAATTGCCATGACTTTTCGGACCATAATAGCTGAAATATTGTCAAAGATTCTGATAGCTATCTGCTTTGTCATATGTGATAAACAGATATATTCAGGTAATAAATATACGCGGAAGTAAAATTATAGGAATCATTCTGAAAGCTTGAAAGGAAAGAAAGCAGAATTATATGAAGACGTACAGAAATATCTAACTACGGAAGGAAAAATACAGCCATTTATTTATTCTCTTTTAACGAGCAATGAACTTTGTACTAATATGCTGCAGAAAGGAAAATAACGGACAACGAAAAAATAAATCTAATAATATCGAATTAAGGAAGGGAATTAGATAGAAATCACATAAAATTACATTTATTACAAATAAAATTATAAATAAGTAATTAATTTAGAAATAAGTAGAACAAATACTTCTAAAATGGAACTGATATCTCGAACGTTAAAAAATACTAAAATGAAGAATACAGTATCATCACATCTAACCTCGTATCTATGTTTCCTAATATAAAATTACAAGTAGAATGCTCATTCTTCTCTAGGCAAAATCAAAGTTTACTAGAAGTACTTGAAAGTGACAACATATTTTCTGGTTTAAAATATTTGAGAATGCACCTTTGATTTCGCTGTAATTATGCTCACTAGCAATCATAATTTGATTCTGCATAATGTAACTAACGTTTCAAGTTTGTGTCAGTCATTTTGTTGCGTCTGAAAAAAAGAGTTCCTTCAGATTCATAGACTCTTTTAACTCAATTTCCATAATCCCGAAATGGGCATTTTTGAAGGCATCTACTTAAAAAAAAAGTTATGTTGAAAAGACAGTACTGGATGGTACACAACCTAGATCTCGTTGAAATTTTTATTTAACGTGTATATTCCTGTACTAATTCCTATATTACTGTCCAAAGTTAGGTACATTTTCTTCTTCTATGACTAATTCGTATTGTGTATATCAATACATATACTCTCTCTCTCTCTCTCTCTCGTGCTCATGCTCCTCAAACCATGCTTTCACCGTTTTTGCAACGTGACAGGGTGCCAAATCATCTTGGTAGATGCCATCATCATCAGGGAACAATAGTTTCGCCATGGGTAGAACCTAGTCACCCAAAATGGCCCCATACGCCTTAGCATTGATCATTCCATGCAGGGCTATGATGGGATCTGCAGAAAACCATGGTATGACTGCCCATACTCTAAACAGAACCACCTTCACGCTTTACATTTGGGAGCAGACAGTTTGTATCATAGGCCTGCGACGTTGTTCTCCATACATAAACAAGACCGGTTGTTGGAGACAAGGTGCAGGTCGATTCATCGGACCATATTACGTATTTCCACTGCTCGTGAGTCCACATCTTGTGGTCCTTGCTGCAGTGGGTACACCTCTTCGCATTTACTGCTTTGACCAGGGGTTTGGCGATAGCAACCCTGCCATTAATTTTCATTTTATGAAGTTCCAGTTGCAATGTTTTCGACGAAACCGAATTTTGTAGGCCAAAAATTGAGTTCAGATGTAATTTTCATTCCAGTGGTCTTCTTTTTAGCTGCGACAATCCGTCCCAATGCCCTCCGGTCCCTATCTGACAGGATTGTTTTTCGATCACTGTTGTACTTTGCGGACGTCGTTTGCCCATGAATTGTGTATGCCCTCGTGGCATTGGACAGAGTGCCATTCGATACCTCCGCAATGTTCGCCACTGTTGCCACTGAAGCTCCAACGAGACGGGCACCAACGATCATACCTGTTTGGAAATCTGTCAGGTCGGCCATTTTACTGCACCACTTTCACACCACGACACTCACAGGTGAACTGGTTACTTCTGAAGCAAGAGGAAGTCCAGATGATACACTGAAAAAAGATCGACAACCATAGCACGTGTTGTACAGTATATAGTATACCAATCATTGAAGTATGCTGAAAGTTTCAGAAGGAAATCGTAATAATAGTGCAAAACTTCCAATAAACGTATATTCGCTCAGGGGTAGAATCATAAAAAATCCGCCTCCGAAAACTTGAAATTCTAATTCCAAGAGACTTACCCTTTTTTCTGTCTTTTATGATCTCCATTTTTTTTTAAATCTACCTAATCTGTTGTTTAGAGCCTGGCGAAATCATATCTGAAAATTTCAATTATGTACTTTCAACTATTTTGGGAATCTGGTGAACAGCGAAAATCAACCCAATCCTGCTCTTCCCTCTTGGTTGCCCTCTTCGTAATACTCTATCCTATAAGTAAAAGACTCAGTTAAGCTCCTTCGTGCGGCTAAGCGGTTAGTCTACGCGCCTTTGGCGTGGGAGACCCGGGTTCAATTTTCGGCACAAGCTCATGTGTTTCGGATACCACATTAATCAGTAGGTCCAGGTCTCATATAGCCTCGCTGCTGAACGGGACGTTAAACTCAAAATCAACGCAACTCAAAAACTCAATTAGTTAAATCCTACGAAATTTCAGGTTCTATACCCGGGAATTCGTAAGATAGATCTGCTGAAACTTGAGGGAAAGTTTTAGGTCCTCTTCTCCTACGTAGAAGTGTCGTTCGTAATACATACATCGTTCTTGGACTATAGTTCAAGGAGAACAATTCGTATAAAATTCAAACTCTTCTTGCTAAGAGTTCTGAAAGTGGTAAAAGGCAAATGAAATCGTTAAGCTGCCAAGAGTGATTCAGCAGCCGCCCGTTTAAGCAGCTGTTCATTTAACCATGTCGGTCCGGCGTCCTCCACAGGGGAAATAAAATATGACGACACTATTATTTATCTACAACTTTAAAATAAGACTGGCAACATTGAAAACAGTGTAGAGGGGATAATCATAGATGGATCATTTCTTGTAAACAGTTTTCAATGTTGCCAGTCTGATTTTAAAGTTGTAAAAAAATAATAATGTCGTTATATTTTATGTCGTCCCTGTTGGGGACGCCAGGACCGACATGGTTAAAGCTGAGTCCTTCCTACATCCTAGAAACAAAGGAGACTATTAAAACACTCAAGATTCTATGTCTAATAATTTCGGAGATGTAGCGAACGGAAATAAAATCATTTAAGACAAATTATCACCTGCTAAGGACCGAGTTACACCTACACCTTAAAGTAGAGGGAGCACATTTGTACACTATTATAAAATTCTGGAACTTACATTTTCAAAGCTGTATCGAGCTGCAAAGAATCATTCAGATCAAGCCATCTTCCTTTAGAGGCTCATTTAAAAAGGTTTTAACGTCATCATAAACTGCAAGGGGAGTACGTTTACAAAATTTCAAGGTTGTACTATTAACGGATTCGAGAATCTGGCGAAGGTCCATATTCATAATAATAGCCTGATTGGAAAGAATCTGTTGTTTCCTGTAACTTAAATTACAATTTCAAGAAATACATTTATGTAAAATTATAATGATGTAGGCTTAATAGTTTTTGAGTTCTAGATAACAGCAAAAATCATTCAAGACTCATTATGATCCTCATTCCAAAACACCTCATCCAGAGCCTACACTGAAAGGAAAATATTTATTCAAACTTCCATGATTTTAGGCCTAAAAATGTTTGGACATTTGGAAGATAGTAAGAAATCCTTCAAGCCTCATTATCTGCTTTCAGAGGTAACATCTGGTAAAAATCCGAACTTACCTGTCAACCTACGAATTAACAAAACAACTATATTTTTCAATATTGTACGCCTAATTGTTTAGGAGATTTGGCGAAGGATAAAAAATAATTGAACATTTTCGGGAAATAACCTGTCAAGTGCAAAAAGTGAAAGTGTATAGAAGAAAGCTTCACAAGGATTTCGCGTCATCCGATTTTCTTCAAACTTCCCACATATATACAAGACCAAAAATAAATTGACACATATTTTCTTGTTTGTTTCGGAAAATACGTTAAGAAGAACAAAGAGCCACTTTCCAGACGACGGCCCCTTGATTAAAAAAGACACATTAAAGAAAAGAACCTCTGCCGATGCAAGGACGTTTTCAAAGTAGGAAATACGTGTTTTATCGTTTCTGCGAGAAAAGGGTTCGAAGGGGCAATGGGTCGCTTTGAAATGACGAATTTTGCGAGATTAGTGGAGGCGTCCACAAAGTGTGACCCTGGATCATTTTTTCGGAAACCGTTTTCAGATGGACAAATCAGCGACTAGGGATCCCATTAGGTTTGTGGACACGCATTTTGAAATAATATATTTGGTCCGAGAGTTTCAGAAAGGGTCCAATGCGTAATTTGCAAATGACAAGGTTGGTCGAGTATCATATGAATGAAAGGTGTTAAATAGAAGAAATCTCGACTCTCTATGATAGTCTTGTGCTAAATTGCAGCGGGTTAAAATGGAAAATCAATCTGTATTCAAAAGTATATGGCCATCGTTATAAATGTGAAACGGAGTGGGAGATGTGAAACAGGAAAACACGTATTTCATTATTTTGAAAATACACCATACATCAAGGAAGAAAATATGTTCTTGAGTCTCAGACGAGTCTTACTCATAATTCTCAAATACCAAGAGGGGTCAAATTGCGTACCGTCTTAAGTTATTATAAAGTGATGAACCTGCAGAAAGTGTCGACTATCTACTCCTGTGCAATATACTGACGGGTCAACGTGTAAAAACAAACTTGATCGAAAAGTTTATGGTGATTCTTATAGATCCAAAACGTAGATACAAATGTCAAAACACGAAAGTACGTATTATATCATTTCAAAAGTAGGTTAACGTAGAGACGAGCTAAAACCACTTAACATTTGTTCTGTGTGTGTAAGAGAAAGGTGTTATAGATAAGAGACGAATGCCTCGTTTGAATGAAAAAGTTTTCCTAAATTACTTGACATGCAATAGCTATAGAACGGAAGGTACAACTATACAAAATATTAGTAAAACATAAACACGTCAAAACTATGCAACTGATGTCTAGGGAAAATTAGATTAAGGTATCGTAAACCTTACAGCACCTGAATAAAATAGACGCCATATTTAATAAACCTCGGCATTAGAGAAACAATAATGTGCCTGAGTACAGGTGACCGGAAATTAGGAAACACCGGGGTTTGTTGTTTCTGCGGGAAGACATGAGACTTCTTGTGTTATGTGTTGACGAAATTACGAAATCGATATTGAACAAAATAAAATTATGTAGCTCAGTGAATAAACCGGTGTTATTCAAAGAGTGAAATGTGGGAGAAGACAGCAGACTCAAACAACGTGCCAAGGAAATGCAAATATGCATGGATACCAAAGTGATTCTGTAATAATCTGTATTTGATCACAGAGACCTTTCATGTAGGCATGATCTTATCTGGTAATATTTTTATGCTCACAAGACATGTGTGAATATGGGGGAATGGAATGTTTCCCGAATGTTTCACATGAGGGATGTTTTCATCCAGTGGCGGCTAATGTTACTGTTGCAGCTTTGCGCAACGACCAAAGTATTTCAAGAAAAATATATTATTAGCAATAGTAGTAAAGAACAGAAAAAAACTTTCTAATATTCCCATATATACTTTAAATAACGTATTTTTGTACTTCTCTAACTGTCCGTTTCGTTATTCCGTTTTAAAAAGCGAAAAATAATCCGTCACAGAGTCTCTAATTTATATTGTGTTGCAGCGAGCATGCAACGACCAGATTCCTTCAGCGCGGGAATTGGAGCAAATGTTAAGTCTCCTTTCCCCTATCTCAGAAGTTAAAGGGTCTGGTCGTTGCAGTGCTTCTGCAACACAGCACGATTTCCAGTGAACGAGAAGGTTTTTCACGCTAAATAAGATTTCTGAATTTTCTTGCACTAGCAATTAACAAATGGAATTTGTTTTTATGCATTCATATTTTTATATTACAGTACTTATACTGAAGCAAATCAATATGATGACAATTAAAAAAAGTGATAACAGAATTACAAAATAAAAAAGAAAATATATAGTAGAGTAGAAATCAAATGAAAGTAGATTCGCATTTACAAGTTAATTCTTAGCTTATATGGATAATGAAAATTTCTTCTACAGTAATTTGTGAACCAAATATTAATAAGTCAATATGCAGAATTCCCCCCCTCTGTGAATAGTATTTTAGTATATACATATTTCTTTTATAAAATAAGTATATTTTATACTCTTGATAGAAGTGTATGGTGGGGAACGCCACATTGAATTTGGGAGTAGTTAGCAATGCTCAGAGGCGTAGCCACGAGGGGGGGGTCCACCGGGACCTCCCAAAAATTTCGTAACTCGACTAGCATTTGTAGACTTTCTTAACGAACTATACTTGTTTAACAGAGAAATTATTGATGTAAGCTAAATATTTGATTTTACGCCTCATCATGCTCTCTTTCTTTTCTTATGGAAATAATCGTTCTATCATTTTTTCTAAAAATATAGGTGACAGTAATTAAGAATTACTTATCTTTTCGGGTACAGTGAAAGACAGGTTCGTTATTACGTAGACGTATTGGACCTTCCTCAAATACTTTGGACCCCTCCCATCTAACATGTTCCTATATCTGGCGGGTTTCAAGGTTGCTTTGCAGAAAGTTGATAAACACTGTTTCGCCTCATGTGGAAGTATATTGTGTTCATCGTGCATTGCGTAAGAGCCAATTCGGAAAGGAAATGTACTATCGTGAACGAAAGTGCATTAACACATATATTCTGTATGTCCTTAGAATATTCACTAATAAGCTTAATAGATACATTGTGCTATAAATGAGAAACTGAAATTGATCAATCGGCATTGATCAATTTATTGTATTTACCAGTAACTACCATTCCTTTAAAATTATCGAAACAGATGAACAAAAGTATAATAATCTTTACGTGACAATTTTGGATTTGGAAAATGAAATTCACTTTTTAAACATAGTCTCTACTTCAACTATAGGAAATTGCTTTAAGAAGTCCTTTTCCACTCTTAATAAATGTATAAAATTCCTTGAAAGTAAATTTCAAATTTTCCCTGATACAGTCCCTGTCATCTCTCTAAAATTTTCTAAACAGGTGAACAAAATATATTAATCGTTGATAGATGGTGAAAGGTAATAGTTTTTTGAGTTTACAGAAAGAGAGCTACTTTTCAATATCTATACTTTGAACTAGATATAATTTTTTAAAAAGGAAAAAAAAGGTTATAAAGGGGCTGGTGAGAAGTTTGTACCCGTCACCGGCTTTAATCAAAATAACAGCAATTTTTCCGGCCAGGCCAATGAAAAGCCGGCCAGTTTACAGCCCTATGTATGAATATGTGACATTCGCAATTCATATACTAGTATCTCTTTTGTATCAGTTGTTTTGGTTATTAGTTATTAGATTTAATTTTATTATGTGTGCTTTAATTCTGTACATAATCTACAAATTCTGAATGAATTGCATATCATGACTTCTGTAAATAACTTAGAAAAAATGCCCAGCTTTGAACTGAGGAAAAACTTACAATTAAGGCTTAGACAAAACAAGCAAAGTGCAATTCAGGAGAGTGTTCGAAAAAAAAAATGGTTTAAGTTTACAGGACACCTTATAGCAGTAATGTTGTATGCACTAGGTACATTTCCACAATTTACTTGAAATTTTCCTAGATAAATTGTGAATAAAACGTGTTCAATGTACAATTTTTTTATAACATTAATATCTGCTACGAACTCTCTTCAGTCTACACTGAAGAGGAATTCGGATTACTGTCAGGGACTGAGTTTGCTAGAATGAATTGTTCACAGAAATCTAGAAAAAATATTTAGTGAATCTACAAAGCTTCTGCAATTAATATTAACTGTACCTATGGCGTCAGTAAAAGAAGAAAAGTTCTTTTTCACATCAAAAAGAATTGACGCTTTCAAGAAATTGAATGTCCTAAGAAAGGTTATCACCATTGGTTATGCTTTCCATCGAAAAAGACCTGACAATAAGAATACTAGAGTTCAACCAGCATGTATTAGACAGATTTGTTCCAATCAAAGAGAGAAGAATGAACTTACTAATTAAACAAGGTGATTAATCGGATTAAATTTTCTGCATTTTTTATTTTTAAAAAACAGATTTTTATTTAGTTTAACATGTCACATTCCATTTGCATCTAAATTTATGCTGATTAGTCAATGAGTCCACTTTATATCTTCTGTCTCCAATCGTTGGTACTGCAACACCCGAAACCAAAAACCACCGGCCGCCACTGTTTTCATCACCAATATCGTAGAATTGTTTTATTTGTGTGTTCTTTTGCATGTCACTCAGTTTCGGAAAAGGACTTCCTTTTACATTTGCAGTCAGGTCCACCAATTTTCTTCGAAACGTATTTGCCTTTTCAATTTACATGCTCTTCTCGCATTCTTGGGCTTCATAACATTTCTTTCCCTCCCTTGCTCGTTTCTCACTCGTTTTCGTTTCCTTTCTTTACATTTTCTATTATTCGAGTTGTTGGTTATCTCACGTGACTTGGTAGCTTCGCTGTAATCTTCCGATGTGCTTGGCTTCTCATTTTTCACCCCCGAAATTGTAACAGGAACACACTCTCTATTCATATCTAACATCTTATGTTCACTGACCGTTCACTACATTTCATCTGATAAACTACATTGTACTCATTCCAGCTAATTCTTGGGCTACAAATGGGATGTGCTTTCCACCTAGCGGAGAGCATTTTGCTCCATGATTTAATTTCGTTCCGACTTGTCTGTTTTTGCTACAAATTAGTGGAACACTACGATTCTTTCCAGTTGTATTTGCACTAACAGAGCGTCTTTTGTCTATTACAGGGTATTTATGAACTATAGATTCCCCCCCTTTTGCCGTGTTCTTCTCCGAAGAACACAAACATATGTGCTTCATCTTCTTTATTTAAGAAGTCTTAAATGTTGTGATACTTCGTCCCTCTTGCCATTTGCAAATTTTGTGACTCGGTTTGGGAACCTGGGACCAAAAATATTATTTCAAAACATGTGAACATAAACATAATAGGATCTGTGGTCGCCGATTTGTCCATCTACCAAATTCTATCAAATTCCCGCCAAATTCAAAAGCGCTAATGATATCTTCTAGTGCAATAGTTAGTGCTTCGTTAGTGCTTATTAGAACACCAACTTCCAATATTAGTGCTTCAATAGTTTGGACGCTAGAAGCAAAAAACTTTGGGGGGGGGCAAATTTACATTAGCCCTCTCAGAAAGCACTAACAATTAAACCTAGTGCAATCGTTAGTGCATGGATAGTACTTCCAGAAAACACTAATAATTTCGTTAGTGCTTCATTATTAGTGTAGATATGCAAATTACATATCACGAAAAGCCCATAAGAAATACATGGGGAATTTTTTATTGGGTCGAACTCCCGACAAATTCAAAAGCGCTAATGATATCTTCAAGTGCAATCGTTAGTGCTTATTAGAACATCAACTCCCAACATAAGTGTTTCAATAGTCTGGACGCTAGAAGCAAAAAACTTTGGGGGGGGGGGCAAATTCACGTTAGCCTCCCAGAAAGCACTAACAATTAAATCTAGTGCAATCTTTAGTGCTTCTTAGAACACCAACTCCTAACATTAGTGCTTCAATAGTTTGGACGCTAGAAGCAAAAATCATGGGGGGCAACTTCACG
Organism: Thermobia domestica; assembly: GCF_964235325.1. Classification (NCBI taxonomy): domain Eukaryota; kingdom Metazoa; phylum Arthropoda; class Insecta; order Zygentoma; family Lepismatidae; genus Thermobia; species Thermobia domestica. The sequence continues at coordinate 52,368,292 of NC_137467.1, forward strand.
TTAGCCTCCACCCAGAAAGCACTAACGAATAAACCTAATGCAATCTTTAGTGCATCGTTAGTGCTTCCGGAAAACACTAATAGTTTCGTTAGTGCTTCAATATTAGTGTGCCTATGGCCAATTACATGTCACGAAACGCCCGTAAGAAATACATGGAGCATTTTTCATTGGGTCAAATTCCCGTCAAATTCAAAAGCGCTAATGATATCTTTTAATGCAATCCTTAGTGCTTTTTCAGTGCTTCTTAGAACACCATGTCGAAACGTGAGTGCTGCAATAGTTTGGACGCTAAAAGCAAAAATCTTTTGGGGTGCAACTTCATGTTAGTCCCCCAGGAAGCACTAATGATTAAACCTGGTGCAATCGTTAGTGCTTCAGAAAACACTAATGGTTTCGTTTTGCTTTGCTATTAGTGTAGATATGCCCACTTATATGTCATAAACAAAGGTGTCCAAACTCATGAGAACTGCGCTCACGAGTTCGAAACTTACGCTCACTTGACCTCAACCTCATGAAGTGATCGTGAGATCAGGCTGGTAATGTGAGCGTGAGGTTGAGTGAGCTCTAGGTGAAACTGGTGAGGTGAGCGTGAGGTCAGACTGCTGATGTGAGCGTGAGGTCAGACTGGTGATGTGAACGTGAGGTTGAGTGAGCGTGAGGTCAGGCTGGTTATTTGAGCGTGTTGTCAGACTGGTGATGAGAGCGTGAGGTTGTGTGAGCGTGAGGTCGAAATGAGTTTGTGAGCTGAGGTCGAAATGAGTTTGTGAGCGTGAGGTTGAGTAAAGTTAGGTCAAAGTGTTCACACCTCTGGTTACGAAACTCCCATAAATGCATGGGGAATTTTTCATTGGGTCAAATTCCCGACAAATTCAAAAACCCTAATGATGTCTTCTAATGCAATCGTTAATACTTCTTAGAGCACCAAATCCGAGCATTAATGCTTCAATAGTTTCGATGCTAGGAGCAAAAAGAGAAAAAGAGGGCTAACTTCACGTTAGTTCCCCAGACACTAAGGACAAAATCTAGTGCAATTGATAGTGCATCGTCAGGACTTGCAGAAAACAGTAATAGTTTTATTTATGTTTCTCTATTTGTTCAGTTTTGGGAGATTAATTTATGTTTCTAATTTTTTCGTATGAAAACGTAATCTTTTTTCCTTGGTTCATATATAAACAGTCATTTTATTATTTTTTCTTCTGCATTGTTTTACGATGCGATAAAAATTAACTACAATCCTTTGTTAATTTTAGTATTTTTAATTCTGTTTGTTGAGTATGTAAAATGGTGTTTAAGGGTTTTCGAACATAACGTTAATTGATGTTTTACAAAAGTGTTATTTATTTGTGAACTTTAGGCTTCATGATTCTAACGTCCCGTTCAGCAGCGACGCTATATGAGACGTGGACCTACTGATTAACGTGGAATTCGAACCACATGAGCTCCCGCCGGGAATCGAACCCGGGTCTCTCACGCCAAAGGAGCGTACGCTAACCGTTTAGCCACGGAGGAGCTCGATTCAAAGTTGTATACAAAGATGAAAATGCTAAGAAGACTTTAATTACAACAAGGTAAGTGTCTTTACAGTTAATTAATGTGGAGTAATTAATTCATGTGAAGTAACTGTTATTGATTAAACTTTTGCACACAAATTCTTGAACAATTCTAATAAAGAGATTCCTGTTGTCACCTCGGTTACCCTAGCAGACATCTGCTATGTTAAGTACAAATTGTTAACAGGGTTACCAGTAACATACGAAATTTAATATCATGCAGTGTTCTACTAATTATTCGATATACATAAACAAAATAAAAAACAAAGGAGACATTCTTCAATAAATATAAATGTATCAACTCAACGGTGATATGTATACACGACTCCGAAAGTGCATTACCACCTGCTATTCTCTTTTTCCTGCAATAGCAGGCAACCCAAAAAACTCAGTGGTTGGGTTGGTTGCAAATTCGAAAGGCGTTGGACTAGACCTCAAGTTTGTCACAAAGATATCAGTGTGGCAAACTGCAAATAAGAGAATAAAACAAATTGTTAAGAATGACAATTTTATTATTTAGACGGAGTTGGATGACATCAAAAGTTAGAAAATGACTTACTTAAGCAGTTCAAACAAGATGAATGGTAAGAAAAAGATATAAGAAGAAAGCATTTCTCTCTTTCCCCCACCCCACCCAAAAAAAAGAAACTCACAGAAAGAAAAAAGTTATATAACATAAAGGTTTCATATAAAAGCGTAACAGCACAAAAGAATAGCTAAACGAAACAGAAAAGAGACAAACACACAATAGGGGACCCAAGTGGCGTAGTAGACTTGCGGCCCTCTCATGCAAGATAGAGATGGGACCATAGTTGTAAACCCAATTGTTATAATAATAATAATAATAATAATAATAATAATAATAATAATAATAATAATAATAATAATAATAATAATAATAATTATTATTATTATTATTATTATTATTATTATTATTATTATTAAATAAGAGTTTCCTTTTCAAAATCTCTGACTCTGCCTAACAGCATGAATGTATATGGCGATCATGTGTGCACATTTTGTCAACGAGCGGTCCCAAAGGCAAGAAGGGTTGGAAATCTCCAAGAGAGAAAAATAAAAACTTTCTTATGGTAAATTCTACTTCAAAGTTCGAAGCACTTGCTTTTGCACTTGATTTTTTATTTCTCTTTTTCAGGAAACAGAAAAGTTCTGGTCCCTAAGAAATTATGCCATATAATATTGCAAATTTAGAAGTGGATGTATTTACATTGCAATTTGTAGTAATAAAAATATTATGATTCGAAAACATTATTGTAAAAAGTAAGTTTAATATCTTCATCAATCGCAAGTCTTAGGGGCCCCTTATAACTCGTCGCACCCCCCCCCGAATATCGATATCGAAAATTTAGAATGATATATTCATGTCCATATATTTGCGATATCGAATGTTGATATATGATAATATAGATATCAACAATAGCGATATATCGACATAACACAGTCGGAGAAGTGATGCTTGAAATATACTGGAATCAACAATCAAATTCTAAATAAGTTATCTATTTCCGTATTCAATGTTGAGAGGGAAGGGTGTAAACCCGAATAGAAATTTTAAGAAAAAAATGTTAAGATAAAACTAGGTTTTCCATCTCCCCTTGGATACAAAACTATTAACAGAAAATTACTACTGTAATTTACCTTTTACTACTGTTTCTGATTGTTATCACAAACCAGCGACAGTACACATAGTTTACATAGTATACAAATATACTATAACTTTTCACAACCAGGCAAGCCGGAAGATAAATTTTCTGTGATATTAAAGTGGAATGTTCTACAAAATAGTCATAAATCATTGGCCATATTTCTACCAGTACTTTGGTACGGACTAAGAGCTACAAGACTAACAGAACTAGAAATTAGAGATTTCATTCCTTTTTTCTCTCAGACTAAAAGACTTCTGCATTTTCCTGAGATTCTCATTTTTTGATATAAGTTCCCTATCCTGGGCTAATTCTGGTTACCGCGGTTTCGAGGTAATCGGTAAACGAAATAGTAAAGTTTGTCGACTTTCGACAGTTTGTGAGGAGATATTTCACAGTTCATATTGTTATTTCTTCGTTACAAAAACACTTCTAGTTGACTATATTCATTGTGAATTACTGAACTTAAACATTTACAATTATTGAAAAACGAATAATTATTTTTAAACATAAAAAGTCGTTACAGTTCAGTAGAATGTAGTAGTAGATGGAAGTAAATTAAAATATTGATTATTTGTTGAGATGTGCAAACTGAATGTGAATAATAAGTGCTTATTCATATTATAATTAGTGCACTAATGTTAAGAGTTACTGGTCTAGGAAGCACTAACGAAGCACTAACGATTGTATTAAAGATATCATTAGCGCTTTTTGAATTTTTCGGGAATTTGCCCAATGAAAAATTCCCCATGTATTTATGGGAGTTTCGTAACCAGTGGTGACCACTTTGACTTAACCTCACTCAACCTCACGCTCACAAACTCATTTCGACCTCAGCACACAAACTCATTTCGACCTCACGCTCACACAACCTCACGTTCACAACACCAGTCCGACCTCACACTCACCTCACCAGTCTCACCTAGAGCTCACTCAATCTCACGCTCAAATTAACCAGCCTGATCTTACGCTCACTTTGTGAGGTTGAGGTCAAGTTAGCGTAAGCTTCGAACTCGTGACCGCTGTCCTCATGAGTTTGGACACCTTTGTTTATGAAAATGAAAAATTCCCCATGCATTTCTTATAGGCCTTTCGTGACACGTAATTGGCCATAGGCAGACTAATAGAGAAGTACTAACGAAATTATTCGTGTTTTCTGGAAGCACTAACGAAGCACTAACGATTGCACTAGGTTTAATCGTTAGTGCTTTCTGGGTGGGGGCTAACGTGAAGTTGCCCCCCATGATTTTTGCTTCTAGCGTCCAAACTATTGAAGCACTAATGTTAGGACTTGGTGTTCTAAGAAGCATGATGGAAGCACTAACGATTTAACTAGAAGATATTATTAGCTCTTTTGGATTTGGTGGGGTTTCAGATTCATACGATTTCATACGTACGTAGTTTGCATCCTTCCTGTGTGTAGACATGAATCTTCATGCATTGAGATGAATCTACGTCACTTTCGCAAACGGCTACATATGCACCAAAGCAAAATCACGTATTTTCCGATTATTTTCCTCTTTCTATTTGCTCCTTGCCACCCTCTTCACTCAGTTCCGTAGCACATTGTGACAATGTTGTACACGGGCTTGGTTCATTTCCGGATGTTCTGCTTCCTTCGTTTGAGTGTGTTCTACCTCATTGTCTTACGTTGACTATGGGTAGTATTTCGTACATTTAACTCTTTCCGATATCTCTTCTCGTTCTCGCTACATTTCACATAATTTCCTTTTGACCCCATTTTTATGTGCCTATTTTACCTTTTCAATGCGCTTGTTATCCGATATAAAAAATACGTGTCACTTCTTTTTCAATGTTCTCTATGTCTGTGCAATCTTATCAAAATCTGCATGTTTCACCGGGGTACCCTGCCTTGAAACTCCGACTTCCTGTAATTTCGGAAGATAGTAAATCAAAGCTGCTGGTTCGAACTTCCAAGCCAACCTTAACAACCGGGAAAACTTGTGCACGTGTTTTTCTTCTTTAAAATATAAGACATGTTGGATTGGTATTAAGTGTTGAAACAAGTAATGTTGATTTAAATAGTAAATGCTGCAATATTTCTTCACTGTGTATTGACATTCTCGTCTTGTCATTTGATTTCCATACGTAAAAGAACATTTTCATATGCAAAACAGCATTTCCATATGTAAACCAAGAATAGTGTAAGGAAAGACATCGAACATAATTCTTGCATGCGTAGTAAAATAATAGATAAAGTAAAACAGAAACAGCGTTTGCAATTGGTATGAATGTCACAGTAGGGTGGTCCTTATTTTTCAAGTTGTGTATATCTGAGACCGCACCCCTTAATTTTTTTCCTTTTAATGAGAAAAGTGTTCTCTGTAAATTTGAGTTCGTTATGACGACGATAAATGGTGCCGCAAAGACATTTTAATCTTTATAAGAATAGGATTTAGAAAATAGTAGTTTCTTATGTTGCTCAATAGATGGCAATACAGTCACAGATTTGAATTCTTCTTTTTAATCCCATTTTTTCTGTAATTTAGAGCAGATTTATCAACAAAATTAAATTGGAAATAATAAATAAGTACCAAACAATTATTTTTTACGACCATTTACAACTAAATTGCCCTCTCCTTTGTATTTAATTACAATTGTACTTGTAAGTGAATTAACTTTAGACTATATGTTACTTGTATTTGACCGCCCATTCCCGGACGGGAGTAAAAGGCATGTAAGAAAAAAAAAAGATTTTGCATTTTATATTTGTGATCTTTTGATGTGATAGTTATTTTTAGGGAATTAAAATTTCGTTGTGGGTCTTGTATCATCATATGTGATTAAATGAACAAAGTGATCATTATGTGTTCGGTGTCTAGTGAAATCAGTTATCGCAGTGGTATTTACCTTGTTGGTAATATGAGTGAACAGATATTGGGTTGTAAGTTACTGTCCATCAGACAAATACTTGGTGCATTCTTTTATAACATACAAATGAGAAATTACCCTTAAGAGAGAATGCTCGGTTAGCAATTCGTGAAATAGAAATGTTTTGGTCTAAAGCAAGAATACCAATCAATACTCACCACAGCATCGATAAACTCATTGGATTGTACGAAATGTGACATCGGTTTCAAAATGGTCGATTATCAATTCAAGTGGTGAAGACGAAGATGAATGCCAAACAGTAAATACAATTCCAATGGAAGGAGTAGATTCTGATGAGGTAGTGACAGAATCTTCGAGAAGAAGAGGGAAAGTACGTTTTATTACTCCACGACTCGTTGCGGCTTTTGATGGCAATAAATTGATTGATAGAGCTCCATGCACATATTAATCGCAACAGCAGAGGCAATGGGACACTACTTCTTCTAATACTGGAGGTATCAATGAAGCTTGTATTCTTCTTGAACAGAAATTGGAAAAAGATCTTTTATATCTTCCGTGTAGGCATCACATTTTTGAATTGGTATTAAAGTGTGTATTTGAAGAATGTGTTTCACTTTCTTCCGGTCCAGAGGTGCCAATTTTTAAGCGTTTCCAAAAAGAGTGGCCGGGATTTCAACACAACAATTTTGTTACATGAATTTCTGATCGAAGTGTTAATTCAGTTCTTTACAATATGAAGAAAGATACGCTAGTTTTTGCTGTTCGAAATTTGGAAATGCAGAGAAGCATTGCAGAGAAGATTACAGAGAACTTTTGGAGCTTACAGCAATTTTTCTAGGACGTACGCCTCCTGGAGGATTTCCTTCTGTTTCCCTGGAGCTGTACATCAGGCGAGGTGGGTGGGAAAAGCCTTCTGATGTTTAAAAATATTTCTCCTTAGTAATCAGTTTAAATTAAATGAGCGGGAAGAAGAAGGACTGCGTCAAGTGTGCACTTTTCCTGTTCTAAAAAGCTTGGTTTATGTTGTATGTAAAAGATTGGTTTATTTGTCCCAGTGCATCTCGTTCACCACATAATAGATTTACAATTTTTGAAGAGCCTTCAAACGTACAAACTCATAAACTCTGATGTCTCGAGAGTGGCTTTATTGAAGTTTTCCTAACATCTTTGGTACCTCTCAGAGGAGTGTGAGCACTTTTATTTTTTGACGAGAATGTCAATAATGAAGAAAACACAAAATAGCAGAAAAATTTAAAAATAGTGACAGTTCATATGAAACGATGAAGCGATTTGAACTGCACGCTAGTGAAATGGACGAAGAAAAAGAAATTGCTGATTTTCTGATAGGAAACACGAAGAAGTTCTTCGAAAGGTTTCGGATTTCAACAGGTTTTCTTGACCTTGATCCGGTTTGTTGGTCGACAAATGATGAATTTCTTTTCGGGAAAAAAAGTAGTTGATAAGCTGCATGTTACAAATGACGCAGTGGAAAGAGCGTAAAGTTAATGGAAGATCACAATGCAGTTCTAACTAAAAATGAAGAACAGAAACAATTCCTTTTGCAAGTGGTGAAAGACTATAGAAACTTGTTTCCAGGATGTGGAGAAGCTACCTTGCGTAAAAAGTAAAAGTTATCATTAAGTCGATCTACAATTCAAATAAATATATTTTTGTCAATTTTTTGGAATATCAGCCACTATCATTTTTACTTGTATTTATTAGCTGATTGATTTCTAACTCATGTAAATTTTACTAACAAAGCAAGTGACATGAGAAACAGATCTAAATATCTTTCCACAGTGATTCATAACACTGTGCGTAAACCATAAGTACTATATGTACGGACGATGGTCATGCTGCTTGTAGCTTGTTGCCTGATAACCAACCGACTGTATTTGAAACCCAGTCAAATTCTGAATTACAGAGGAAAGCTTTATATTATCCTATTTACATTTGTGATAATTATTATATGTTTATTGGCAAATAGTAAATCGAGTGTCATTAAAATTCAAATGGATTTCTTTTTACAGAAATCAACTGCTTTGCGGCACGGGTTAACGTTGATGGATTTTTGTGAAATTTTGTGTATGATGTTTCTATTACCAAAGGAAAAGAAATAGGGGGTGCGGCGGAAGAAATTCGAAAATTTATTTTTTCCCATATACGTAAGGACCACCCTAATGTCACAGTCTTGAAAATTAAGTTATATTTCGTTAGAAGGAGCTAACATAGAGAGGTTGTGACAGTTCAGTGGTATATCGTTGAAGTTGAAATCTTAAGGTCGTGAGTTCGATTCCTATCTGGGTAAATTATTATTTTTCCATGAAATTCTATTTTCCTCAATGCATGAAAAATTGTATAAAATAATTACATCAAAATACATGTGCTGTATATATAATCATTGCAGAACATAATTAATTATGTTTAAAATACAACCTCTGAGATTATTACTCAACAGTTCCCTTTAACAACAAGTCAAGAAATGTTGTTTAAAGAAATAAAAATAAGTAAAAATTATAAGTCAAAAATTATTACGATGACTGAAAGTTAAAATGTAATTCAAAACTATAACTAAGTATAATTTGATTCTAAGGTGCATAGTTACAATAAATCAGTGCAGTTGAATAGTAGTAATTATCAAGGAGGTTCAAATGTTGAGAGTTGTTTTAGAATATTAAAAAAGAACTTAACAGAGATCTGCAATAGAATACATAAGAAATAATAATAGTATTCATACTTCTATAAGGAAAAGTATGAAAGAAAAACAAATCAAATGATCAAAGAAACGAAACAACGAGTAGTTAGTAGTTTTACAAATTTTATATGAAGTAATGAAATGAAATCAAACTTTCAAATAGAGACTTCTGAAATATGACAAATTTATAAAAGATCTGTAGTTTAGTTTAGAATTTACGTAATATAAGAAAAATAAATAATTTCCAACTAAGGAAAGAAGTTAAAAAAGAACATTCGGGATTATTGATCAGAAATTTAATTCAACATTCTTTAATTCTTTTTCTTTCGAGATATTACTTTAATTTTGGGAGATCAAATTTACACATTCAAAATTCTAATACTTAATATATATAATACTATTGAGAGTGCACTTACAACACTGCATGTATAAATTTAAATTACGACCTCTTTAGCACTGTTCCCCTGGTGATTCGATGAACATCTGTTGTGCCAAATGAAAGCACTGTCTATAAAATCATATGTCCATAATTGAAATTAAAAATATTTTAGAAAGAAAAAAAATAACGAGATAATTCAAAATTTAATTTCATTTAATGATAGAACTTCGGGCATTAGTTTAGTAACCATGTGTGTAGATTATTTATATATGGACAAATGGAAGTTTAAGTTAACCACATTAATACTTTAAATCAGTAATATATTCACCATATATAAATATGTTATGTTCAAACGGCTTTGAATACGGTAAATATACGGATTTTTCTTTATAACTTTTTATTCTATAAATTAATTAAATACATTTCCTTAACTATTCAAATATGTACAAAACCAAGTATTACCATGGCAGACCCTGACAAAAGTTTTAATAAACTGCATTGAAGAAAATATCAAATAATTATATTTGAACATATAAGGTCTATCCCGATATTAATGCGCCCCACTTTCGCTTCCCTAACTATAAATCGCACAGCGCTGCCGCTTGCACAGAAGAGTGAGTGGAGTTTGGGAACACAGCGCGGCCAGCTCCTGGAGAGTCACAGTGCGTATTTCAGTGAACTCTTGTATAAGTGCTTTGTCGGAATCAAGATGGAAGAAACTATCGAGCAGCGATGCGCGATAAAGTTTTCTTTCAAACTTGATAAAACTTTGTCGGAGACATTTGAGTTGGTCCAGAAGGGTTTTGGTACGAAGATCGTGTCATATCCACAGTGCAAAAGGTGGTATAAAATATTCAAGTAGGGTCTTGATTAGGTCACCGACGAATAACATCGGGTCGCCACTCAACGTCGCGAGATGAAAGTTGGGTTGAAAAGTGCGCGAATTGTTGAACTCCAATCGAAGAATGAGTGTTCGCCTAATATCAGAAATGCTTGACATTCCGAAGACCATTGTGCACAAGATTGTGACGGAAAACTTACAAATCCCGATGGTGTTCGCCAAACTTGTCCCGAGAGTGCACACCGATTGGCAGAAGAACTATCAAGCGGAAGTGTGTCAAGAACTGTTGCAGTGTTGTGAGGACGATCCGACTTCTTTACAATGTGGTAAGTGGTGACAAATCTTTGAATACGACCTAGAAAAGAGGCAGATCGCAGTGTGGCACACGACGTCGCACAGTGGGGCCGAACACTCGTTTTACGGACAAAATTCTCGATAATAGTTTAATGTTGGTAGAAGAAACAGACGATGGTGTGCTCCCTTGTATGTTGTGGTGGTGTATCAAATGAATACATTTCCGGAACGTTACGACTGACTGCACTCAAGATTTCGCGAGATATTTTCGCAAACATAACATTAAATTGAGCTGTGTGAACTTCTGATGCATACAATGGATGATGCTAGTCAGAAATATCTTTTTTTTTTAAAAAAAAAGTTCAATTTGAGGAAGTTATACTCTGCAAAATATTGTGGAATAAGTAAATCATATAGAAATAACATATACAAAAAAGTGTGCTAAACACAATATTGTGTTATTTCATATCTTAATTATAATACAAAGAAACGGTACATTTATATGAGTGTTTTCATAAGTGCATGACTTGAAAATTACAAAACTTAGATTGCAGTCTTCAAAAACGATTTTTGTATATTTTAAAAGTGAAAAAAACAACTTGCTTTATTCATATTGGGAAAAGGCTGTTCATTCTATTAACAACGGTGTAAAAATATATATATTCTTCTTATATGTATAACACACTTTAGAAATAATTTACAGGAGGAACTGAAAAGACAAGTGTTTTTCAAAGAAAATCTAAATAAATAATCCTGTAGCTTCAGTACTTAGAGGAAGATGTTTCTTCTTTAGTTCGGGCCTCAGGAAAGTTATGTATGGGTCTGATGACTCGAGGATTTTATGGAACGCATCTTCATTGGTGGCTGTACGGGAACATTTTCTTGTATGGTGAAGCCTGTAATCCTTATAATCTTTATGAAGAGTTTCTTCCTCTGAAAGTAACCAGATAGGCAGAGCTGCAGCTTGTATTATTTCGGCCCCATGTATCAATACTTTGTGCACTGTAGAAGGCATATAGTACCACTGGTATAACTGTATAGCTAATTTAGCCGTTTCTGCTGTGTACAATCTAAATTTATCTGAATCAATTGCAGAGTTGCTGTTAATTACCTCCAGTATTATACCAAGCCGGCGAATAAGTTTTCGTCTATGTGTGTAATCTCTGCTGTTAGAGAAAAATGTCAGAAGAATATCCTGGAGGTATTTCCGGTATTCGTCGAACCATAACCCTGTTTTACATCAACTTTAATCCCGAGCTCATTCATAAATCGTTGTTGGATGCATTTCTTTGCAGCTTCTTTGATTGGGAGAGTATCTTTCGTAGTTCTCCACGACTTGAATTTTCGATTGTAGCTTAGATGTAGTACATATTCCATGAACTTAATTCGAGCATGAAGAGGTGAAATCCCAAGCTTCAGTACTTTTTCATTAGATTGCTTCAGTTCAAGTTTCGATAAGTCGTTCATCTCCGATGGGCGAGCCCCACAAATGAAGCAGTTACTTGCTGCAGATGTCTCACTAATATGTTGACCAACTTTTCCGTCCAACATTGTCAAATGTAAAACATGTTTTACAGTGATACAGTTGAGCCCTAGGTTCAATCGTGTTTCTTGCAAGTTCTTGATTTCCCTTTCAACCCTCAATTTCTCAGTTTTTATTATTTCAGGTATTTCTTTTATGAATTGATACCTGAGTGATCGACAGTGTCTCGTCGAGGAAGGTCGAGGATTAACCCAAATTGATTTATCTTCATTCCCAGGTAGGGTTATTTGTAAAGGTACAATAGAAGTCATAAATAAATTAGCATCTGATCTCGCGTCACTTTCACTAGCAAACCATTGAGAGAACTCATTCTGGCCAGACGAATCATCAAAGCCCCATTTTGTATGCATTGTCACTGCCTGACAGTTCAACTTTTCTAATTCCTTCTCATTTATTGTTTTTAGGATCCTTTCGGCTGTATCGTTATGTAAACTTTGGGGCGGGACTTCTGCGGAGGTCTCGGTAATTTTGATATCATTAGGATGACAATCTTTCTTTGTGCGCTGGATTTTTTTTATAGCTGGGAAAAATATTGAACCCTTTTTCTTTTGTGGCAGCTCTGATTACCTTGTGTTGATACTTGGAAAGCTTAGCCTGTGTAAAGATTGATAATGCAAAATCAGCACTGAAACTTTCCTGTTGCGACGAAGCAGCAGCATCTATTACGCTTTGGGAATGTGATGCTCTTAGATCGTTATCTTTACGTCTTTTACTTCTCTCACAACTATCTTCAAAACACCTTTTAGGCCTTCCAACAGGATTGGAAGACTTCGGCGAATGAGCATCATCACTGGGGAAACTAATCACAAATTCACCATTCATCCACTCGCGATACTTCTTGCGAAAATATGTTTTACTGTGATTAACTATTTTTAGTTTTTTACATAATGAAGCAAAAATATTTTCTTTATTTCATCACAAATTCGAGAAAGTTTATCTTCATGCATATGCTGATATCTTTCGCGAATAAAACACTCCACTGATCCACCTGTAAGTAGCACTTCACAAAGTTCGGCATATTTTACTGCTTCTTCAATTATACGAAAAGAGCACACACTCTCACTGAAACAACTACTGTAACTACTGAATAGAACCTCCATGATAGCCAATTGACTTTATAGTATTCGCTCACACGGCCCTATTTATACTTCCTACTATGTTGCTTCACGGGAACAGGGTCTTCTCAAAGCAGTCAGCCAGCTTACAACGGTGCTATGGCTACATTTTGCGCCATATTGTGATGCAATTTACAGAGAAAGTAGTTTACTACAGTAATTTCACGAAAACGTTTTAATTAGAGCGGAGTTCAGCTGAGCTTTTTTTTATAAGCCTAGACATGTGTGCAATTCCTTGAAAAACTCACTATTTTGCTCAAATTACCCCTTCTATGTAACTTTTTTTGGCGAGCCAATTGTTTGCCGCATGCTTGCCTGCATTCACATCAGTCACGTTAGGGCAGCTATTTTTTCCCCCCTAAAGCAAAACTGTATTTTACCTCTCAATGAACCTACGTAAACTCAGCAACTTCAACATTGTTGAGTTTTAAATACAAATTACTAATTGCAAAAGAATGCTAATTGCAAAATCATTATCACAATCGGATTCCTCGCTTCATTTACTATAGAAAACGTATAGATTATCGCCCAAATTGTCACTTTCATGACATTCCATTTTGTCCGCCTTGGCCCCTCTGTGCGTCGTCCCCACGCCCAAAAAAGTTAAGAACGAGCAAACCGAAGGTCAAGGCGATAATATTTTTTCCATTCCAAGGAAGTGGTCCATTTTCAATTATTTCCACCTGGCCAACCAGTCAAAGCCAAATTCTACATCGAAGTACTGAAAAGGCTAAAGCAACAGGTCAACTGTGTCAGGCGCGAGACCAAGAATTCTTGGAAGGTGCACCATGACAATGCTCCCAGCTACGATTCCTTTATGACGACCGACTAGCTGACGAAGGTCGGAATCTCCCCAAGCCGCGTTACAGTGTTAATTTGTCCCCGATCAATTTCATTTTGTTCCCAAAGTTTAAAAAGTCACTGAAAGTACAGTATTTGGAGACCCTGAAGAACATCAAGGCTGCTGCGACGAGACAACTAAAGGAAATCCCAGTGGCGGACTTTCAGGAGGCATATTAAGCATGGAAGTCACGTTTGAACACGTGTGTTGAAGAAGGAGGTTTGTATTTCAAAGAATATTGAGTAATTGTACCAATCGGTTCAATAAATTTCCTAAAATAGAAATGGGCGTGTTATTTTCTTGGCTGTCCTTGTATACAATCTAAGGTATATGCTCTGAGATAAAAGTTACATTTTTGAAAGATGATTCAACGTACCGATAAAATTTATTAAATAAGGGAAAATTTAAAATCCTTCTCATATTACTAAGTTTAAATGTATATTATTGAGAAATAAAATTTCCTCTGTCGTCTTTCGGGAAGAAATGTATTTAAGATCATTACATTACATATAATGTTATACAGCAATTCGAAGAATATTCGATGGAATCAGTTAACCTCACAAAATTATAATTTCGTATTTCTTCCTAAATTTACGAATATCAACTTCCGCTCTGATAAGTTTGGAGGACTCAAACCAATATGAAATTGCTGTACTACCCAGAGTTTAAGTCATGAATATTTTAAAGTCTTATTGATAGAATTGGGTTCTTAAAATTTGGAACTGTTACTATGGACTATATCCACATGGATATATATAGTTCATAAAGGCGGTTGTCACAAAATAGAGTTTTTCAAGAGAAGTGAAAACGGAAACAAAGCTTGAACTTCTTAATGAACACTCACCTTCTTACAACAGCAACAATTCTGAAACTAGCACGTGTAGCGCTGCTAGAGCTAGATACACTGACAGATCATCTGTACTTTGCAAAATAATGTAAAAAAAGTATAAAGCGCCAATGTAAAGTGTGGACTCACTCTCTCTCTCTCTCACACACACACACACACACACACACACACACACACACACACACATATATATATATATATATATATATATATATATATATATATATATATAAAACCCATCTACTAGGGACCACATTTTTTGCATACCCTTAATCTATTTGATTTTTTTAAAACATACTGATGACATATGCTTACTTCTTCCTAAGTTTTCAGAAAGTGAATCTTAGCGGACGTCTTCGCAGCTTGTCTATTTAATACATAGACTTACAGTTTAATGTGGAATTCAATACATATGTTCGCGCTGGGAATCGAAACCGGGTCTCGCACACCGCAGACACTCGCTTGAAAAGCACACGTAAGAGACACCTCTTGTCGAAACACCCTTACGAACAAAAATCAATATACAACAAGTCATGATGGAATTCCCAAATTAAAGCATCAGTCATGACATCATACTTCTGATATACTGTTATCAATTATTTCTACTCAACAAAGAAGTGGTTTCTCCCAATTTTCGGAAGTACCTGCACTAGTCGTAAACAATGTCTATTTTTTACTTCTGGCAATTTCTACATTTACTTGTTTGTCAAAAGCATCCCTACGGAAATTTGAGGGTAACTGTATCCTCTATGGTAATAATGGTAAATATAGCCTTTTAATAAAATGGCCACTCGGCCTACCCTTGGTATTACTAGTGAAAATAAAACCTGATATCAATTTAGAAATTAAAAAAAAACACTACCTGATCATTACATTTTGCAATTAATAATCCACAAGAAAAAGATACGATCTTAAATTTTGAGAGATAACTACACTTGTTACAGAGATATCTTAACAAATATTATTTATCGTAATTTCCAAATGAGAAAACGCGCAATTAAAAAAACTTAAATGTTAAAAAAGTATCATACAAAAATAAATGGGTCGACTAATGGTGAAGAACGTGGGAGTTAACTTATTTTATATATCATATGAGGTTAAATGTCAGTAAACCCACAAAGAGGAGAAGCTTCATCATAGTAAACAAGGGTTCAATAATTCTAAACTTGTTTTTCTTCGTGTTTGTTTGTCAATAAATGATATCATAATCATCCATACAAAACCTGTGTATGTCAAATACTGCCCAAGTTACTGTTTGCTTATCTTAGATCTAATTGCATGTTTCCGATGTCAATAGAAAGCCGTAGAAATTGCTGGTGGCGTGTTGAACGTGAATTGAATTTTTAATAAGTGTAGCACAAATAAAGAAGTATCACGTTTTTTATGGGTATAATATATAATCAACCAGGGTGATACTTTTTATATACTTGATACTTTTGTAGCCAGAGTAACTAATCGCTTAATGATATCATTTCATGATACCATATTTAGAGCATAATATATACAGGCGATCATAATATATTTGAATAGCTTAAACTGAGAAGTAAACAAGCATTTCGGTAGATAACAATTTAGAAACACTTGAAGATTTGACGGAGCTTGTATTTAGAGTCGCAGGTTAAATTCAATAATACATTAGTTTCTTATAAGTACAATAAAATTATATAAGTACGACAGTAATGAGTAGTCGTTTCTTCTACTTAAATATACACCAATTATTTGTCATCAGTAACAGATGTATAGATTTATTTAGGTTAATTACGTTTGCCTGAAGTTAATAATTTAGGCAACATCGTAATTATTGAATATCGAAAATGATATGGTGTTGGAACACACTGTCCTAATAAATTTTAGATGTACTTCAGTTATTCAAATTTACGTTTTCCTAAGTAATTTGATAGTTGTCAGTTAAAATTGTATAAATAAAATAAGTAATTTAGTTTGATTTATCTGATTTTACATATCTGAAGGTATATTTTTTTAGCCTGTTATACTGATTTTTTTTTTCGTAAATTCAATAACGAATTTCTAGCTTTTCGAAAGTAACGAAAAGTTTACCCTCAAAAAGAGAGTGAGAAAGTACGATGTAGCACGAAATTTATTTATAAAGATTTAGTTCTTAACGACACTTTTCGGTCCGTATAGTACAATTAGAATAATGATTACTATAATTATCACTTGATGATTATATTGAGACACCAACCAGTCTGTGTTACTACTTGATGAAGGTGATATGCGTAAGTACACTAGATGTTTGTGTTCTACGAGAACTCAAAAGTTTTGTTCAATGCACGTATAAATATCTGGGATATGGTAATTAAACATGAGCAACAATTCAAAGAATATATTACCAATTTATAAGGATGAATGTAACATAAATCAAAATAATTCTAGAGCTATATCTTTATTAAGCTGTGTTTCGTAAGTAAATTTAAATTACTTTTAAAATAATGAATATGGATTTAGAGAAATGACGTGTACCTTGAATACTGTAACTGATACAGTAGTGGAAATTGAAGAATATCCGGGTAACAATAAACTTGGAGAGAGATTAGTTATTAGTTCGGGGAAACCATGTGATACTCTCAAGCATAGCATATTACTTCAAAAGCTACAGAATGTACAACTCATAAGCATATCTTTTTATTGATTCTAAGGCTTCAATTTCATAGTTCACAATAAGTCCTAATAAATAGAAAAGAAAACGATAATTAAAAAATAGAGTATGGTGTACCACAAAGGTCCGGATTGGAACCATTAATTTTCTTAATCTATTTTAATGATGTCCAATTAAACAAAGTTAGAGGTAGAATAACTTTATTTCCTGGTGGTATTCTTATATTTTATAAAATGTGTACTGCAGAAGAGTTACGGAACACATATCTACATAATATCACTCGGTATATACAAATCTGTCTCAAAATTTACAAAAATCAAATTATATAATTTTCACAAATTGTTCTCAAAGATACCTTTTTCCATTAAAATTGCTATTAAAAACTTAGAGGTGAATAGAGTCGAGTGTACAACTAATTTAGAAATGGTAATATACTATCATGTGACTTAGGATTGCGTAATAAATAATTTGAAAAGAAATGGGTCGTATAGTTGGCTTCATAACAGTTCTAACAACAAATTTAAAAAGAATGGTGTACTATGCATATATACAAAGTTATGTGGCATATATACAGAATGTCTAAAAATTTCCTGACTTAGGGTAACTCTGTTATTGTCGGCGTTACAATGAAATGTAATTGAGAAAACCGTCTCCAAATATAATGTTTTATGTCTAAAGTGAAGATATTTTTAAAAATCAGACTAGCCATTTGGGCTGTACACTCTTTGTGCAACCAATGTTAAATGAAAACGTAACGTTGCCATTTACCTGGGACTGGGGGAGGAAATGACGGGACGGGAAGTCGACACATTTTGTAATAGTATTGTGAATGGGAGCATGTTTGAAACGGGGACTGGCCGTCGACACGTTAGTATAACTGAGAGTAACTTCATTCACTTATGTTGAGGATCCAGGTAAATAGCAATCTTTCATTTTCCTTTAACATTGGGTGCATAAACATTGTACAGCCCAAACGGTTCGTACAACTTAATAATTTCTTTTATTTTACATTGAAAACTTCATATTTGGAGACGTTTTTTTCTCGTGTTACATTTTGTTGTAGCTCTGATAATAACAGAGTTACCCTATGTCATATATATATATATATATATATATATATATATATATATATATATATATATATATATATATATATATATATATATATATGTGTGTGTGTGTGTGTGTGTGAGTGTATGTGTGTCTGTTTGTATGTGTGTATAATTTGTTGCACTACTACATAAAATGTATCTGACTATTTATAAGGTATTTTCATCATCAGTTTACATTATTACTTACAAAAGATTTTTACTTCTTTTTTAGACAAAAATTTAATATAAATTTAATCATTCTCTTTGGCATGAATCGATGCTTAATTTAACTTACATATTCCACTAGTTGAATTCCAAGCTCAGTGTTACGTCAATATACATCCTAACAGTTCTTCGTTTTTTTTATTTTAAAAAAAATCAAATCTTATCGTTCTTGACTCATTTTGTTAGAGATGAAATAAAATATATCCCTCCTGTGATATGGAAGTTCCGCTAACAGAAAATCATAATGATTTCAAATTAAACTCGCGGCAATTTCGGCCACATCACATTGATTATCACTTCGCATATTCTATGACATTTGTAGGTTATTTCTTGAACAAGTTCGAACTTTTCCCTGCGTCCAATATCTTATAATTGTCGTCCTATATTTGAGTGAACAGCACAATGCCAGCTTTATTTGTCCTGTTTTATGTGCTCCACCTCCAAGTAGTAAACCAGATAATGACTCCTTCATTTTGTGAGCTCTTGAGAACAAATTGGATAATCTTTCGAGTTCTTCAGCTTTCTGTGTCGTACTTTGACATACGATACGAGACAAACAGATTCAGATCTGAAATCATACATTGACGTACACTTTCGTTCATAACGCATGAAAAAATACCTTATTAACATAATCTAACTAAACTTTTACTCCAGAATTCATGTTACTTCGAAATTTCTTTTAAAAGGTGAATATTCTTTCTTCAGCTGATATTAGTCTAACTAGGTTAGAAATAATCATAGAAAATTCTGAACAGTAGTATTAAAATAATTCTTTCTGATTCTTTTCAGGTGAAATTTCCACTAAAATGAAAATTGTAATTGTAATTCAAATTTGGATAATTGCATACTCAATAACAGCAGGAAAAAGCACTAAATCAAAAATCACAGTTAGTAAATCAAACACTGAATTGGTTGATTGTGTTTCGTACATTATGCATAAGTACGCAAACAACAAACGAGTCTTAATACATTCTACGAATAATACATCCATTGAGCTGCAAAATGCACTAAGATACAACTATGGATTTGCAATTATTAATTATGAAATAAATACTGGTCACGTAATTGGATATGAATGGTCAGAAGACTCAACAGTTTACTTGATTTTCTTGGACAACAGCGATGAATTTTTGGAAGCAATTCAAAAATTAAAGCTTGTCTTTTTCAGCCCTAGAAGTAAGTTTGTGGTCGTTCTGCTAAAAATCAACAGTTCTTCAAATGAGGCAGCAAATATTTTTGGCGTTGCATTCAAAGAAGGCATATTTAATCTAATTGTTGTGGCAGCGGAAAATGGAAGGCTTATGGAAGTCATTAATATATTCACATACTTCCCGTTCTCAGAAACTCACTGCAAATCAGTGGGACAAGTAATACTCACAGAACAATGGATCAAAAGAAAGATAATAAAACAAGCTGAGTTATTTCCAGATAAAACGGAAAATCTTCATTCGTGCACACTAAGTGCTACTACTCATTCATATCATCCTGCTGTGATATTGGAAAACACAGCCAATGGTACAGTAATTGCCAAGGGTGTAACTATAAATATATTACATACGATTTCAAAGAAGATGAATTTTACTTGGGATCTCCTCATGAGAAATAATTTGGTTGAACATGGCGGGCCCTTTCCGTTACCTAACAGAACCTTTGCTGGTGATATGGGACGAATAACAACAGGAAGTTTAGAAGGGAGCTTTGTAGGTTGGCCATTATCACTCCATCTATATGAATACTTTACTCCAATATTGAGTGGGCACTTCTTCCACTTCATATGGGTGGTTCCACTACCATTCATATATCCGAAATGGATGATCATGTTCTTTCCGTTTGAATTGCCTTGTTGGTTTTTAATCCTTTTCACTTATAACATCGTGTTTATCTGCATAAAACTGATTAAATCGCTTGTTAAAAGTAAGAGAAGTTTAATATTTCGATCTACTTTGGTATATAACTTCTCAATACTTCTAGGTATATCTGTTCCACAGCCTCCTCATACACCATTAGTAAGACTAATATTTCTAATCTGGGTGTTTGGTTCTTTTATCCTGAATAACAGCTACCAGGCTTTACTTTTTGGTTTTCTAACAAAGCCAATGAAGTACCCTTATATTAACACAATGAAGGATATTTTAGACTCAGGAGCTGTGTTAGGTGGTTTCCCGTATTTTCGACAATATTTTAGTAACCCTACTGATCCCATAATGAAGCAAATTCTAGAGAAATGGGTGCCATATCCATGTGGGAGTTCCAAACAAGTAGCTGTGTCAAATCTACTTAGTCAAAAAAATTGTGCACTATTTTCTATGTCCGATTTTATTGATTTTGTATTATATTCTCAGTCCCTTTTTGACTCTCAAGGTAAACCTTTGATTCATATAGTCCAAGAAACAGTTGCTACAGTGCCTAGTATTTACATACTCCCTAGAAATTCTCCTTACGTGAACTCTTTTAGTAAGGTGATTCAAACGTGCACGCAGTACGGGCTACGCAATAAATGGGAGAAGGATTGTTTGTTTGAATTGCTGATAAAAGGAAATCATACCACAATGTACAATAATGATGAAAATGGTCAAGTGTTCTCTATAAAGGATTTAATGAGCTCTTTTGTTTTACTTGTCTTTGGGTTATCTTTCAGTACATTAACATTTATTTTTGAAATAATCGCCTTCTCTCGTTTCGGATTTATGCAAAAATGAATGTGCATATTTTGCATGCTTCTGAGGTGTGTTTTGAGTACAACCATTTGTCAATACGGCATTATACTCGTTCCTAGAAAGGATTACTTCTGAGTCATGCAGTAGTGAAAAACATTAATATCTCACATATATTATCCCTATCATAGAATATATGTTCTCAATACCACAGAATCAAAGTATACGTCTCATCACAGAATATGATATATAATATTATTACATTATCACATGTAATGATATAATGATATAATAAATATTATATTATCAAAAGACTTTGTTACCTTGGTTTGAAGATCTTAGCATACTAACCCCAGTTATGTCTAACTCATCGTAGTGTTAAAGAGTCGAGATCCTTATATTAGTTTGAAAGTCTTTATGTGATACAAAGAGATAGAAATCTTTTATATATGTATTTCAGCATTTATCTAGAATTAAGGAAGATGTACCAAACTCCAATTGTGTAATTAAATGAACTCAAGTGTGGAAACGTGTTATAACATATTTGTGGTGTTTTATGGATACTGCCGCACGAAATGAATACCAGCTGCAATCACCTTGTTCTTGTCTAACACACTTCGTTCACTTAAATGAAATTGTACTTCGTGTTCTTGATTCATGTGTATATTAATGCACATACCTAACTATTTAGTTTCTTACGTTAATAATATACCAACTAGAAACTAATTATATGTTCTAACAAAAATAAATTGAAAATGCAAAGATACTTTTCTTTCACCTAACTATAGAGTATTATGCGAACAAACTTTAGAACCTTAGTATAGAATGGCACGCTAAGCTACAACGCAATACAATGCAACGCAATGCAATTTACAGTGCCTGCTCCAGTTGGTATTTTTATCTGGACATGAACAATACTAGCTAATGGTTACTATCTAGCTCAAGTTGGTTTACAGTTCTGGTACATGACTTATCTTTAACGATACAAAACATTGTTAGTGGCAAAATACTTCCTATTCAAATCTTCTTTAGACGCAAATGAAAATGAACTGGAGATCAGGGGCGGATCCAGGGAAAGGCGATCGGGGCAATCTTCCACCACTCCAGAAAAGCTAACTTTTTATTTTATATATAAATATAACCCATCCCAAAGTTTGAAGCTCATAAAAGTAGCTTTAAGTAGCAGCATTGCAACCCACCGCCCCCCATAAGTTTTCCTGGATCCGCCCATACTGGAGGTTGAAATGTTAAATTAATCTGAGAAATATTGAAAGACATACTTTTGTACCTCTATGGTAAAGGTAACAAGGCGAAGACGTTCTTATTTTCCCACCGTCAAATAACAGGAAGCCACATTCTGTATGTAAACTTAAAATCAAAGGCGTTACCTTACAAAGTACATGATATTTGCAACAGACAGTAAATTTATTTTGAACGCCATCTACTAATATGTGATGTAATAAATATATTAAAATTATTGTAGACAGTGATGCCATTCATGTGTAGTGCGTTTTTCTTTAAATTCCTATTTGAGCAAAATCTTACAACGTTGTAGAAAGTTAATATAACTCAAGAATTATGCTACTGTATAACATATTTAACAATTAATAATATTAATAAACCCTTATGTCTCTCTTTCACACACACATACATGTCAGCATGTACTGACTTGCAAGCCAAGTGTCTGTACCAACTCCCTCCCTCCGAACGACTTACGAAATCCGTTTGAAGAATGAGCGCTTTTAACGAAACTGTAGGGTTATCGGTAGCATAAAATCCTTAGATAATGCATTGATGTGCCCAACTACGTCATACTGAAGGAGTGAAATAGTTACAATGATAAGAAATCACTTAACACACAAAGAGTGCACGAAAATAGGTGGACCGTAAGTCAAAATGCAAATACTGCGTATGTTTATTTATTTACGTGCCGCCCACGTAAGTATCTTTATTCTCATATTTAAAGTTTGTGTTTAAATAAGCTCGTCTCACATTTTTGACATAACAATCTTTATAAAGGAATGGTCCTCCCATAGTTTATTTTGTTCTCTGAAAAGTGCTGGATTTTTCTTTTTTCTTTTATTTATTTATTTATTTATTTATTTATTTATTTATTTATTTACATATTGGATTTGGCGGCACAATTAATTGGTGTCTTGAAGTTCCTGCTGAGCAGAATTATATTCCTCTTTATAGTTTTCTCATTTTAATCTAAAATCAAAGATAGAACAGCATACATATTATAGTCACAAATATAATTTTAATAAATATGAAGGACTTATCATTGTACTGTGGCTAAAGACAGACAGCGTCTTGCAAAAACAAAATCTTCTAGTGTCTTCAGAACGCATATTTTGTACTTCCTAAAAACTTTTTTCTTAAATTTGTAAAAATAGAAATGAAATTAAAAAATAAAAAATTATTTGAGTGGAGTTTTGGGTTCGTTTTCCGGGTGTCACCATTGCTATCATGTGCACGACCGTTAAAGTCTCCCTTCTCTGAATTAACTGGTTTATGACTCGATAAAGACTGATTTCACGGTTTAGAAAATCCTATCTCGTCGCGGTATCTCAGGGCTTTAGGGAAATAAGATCCCCTAAACCGAGAGCAAACGAAAATTAATTTTATTCGCACCTGTATCCATGTATCCACATGCTGCAATGCTGAAAAAGAATCTTGCTCTAATTTCTAGTTTGTAGGGACGAACTAGACTGATTTTCACTTCCCATGAAAATTGAATAATAATAATAATAATAATAATAATAATAATAATAATAATAATAATAATAATAATAATAATAATAATAATAATAATAATGCAAGAAATAAACAAACATCTTGAATTTAAAATTTTGATTGAAAGACCATGAAAATCAGTTCAATTCAGTCCATGGTAGATAGAATTAGAAAATTGCCTATATTGCCTTAACAGTTTAACCTAAAAAAAAGTGTTACCGTTGAGGTTAGGGATGCAATTTGTTTATGAAAGAAAAAAAGTTCACGAATTTTAGGTTAACAAAACAATAAAAGCTTTAATGAGTAAAAGAACAAACAAAAATATTTAGATAAAAAAATATTTTTAAAAATCGCGTATGATGAAAATTAACACTGCATTTGGAATATTGTGATAAATGTAAAAAATAAGGCAGAAGGTCTTAGTCCAAAATTAATTTAAGTGAATCTGTTTTCTTTCTTGATCTCCAGCTTGAATGACTTATTACAAGTAACTTGACCTACATAAACAAATTAGTCAGATAGATATACACAAACAGTCATACCTGAAATTTACGATTGCGGGGATAGGTATACATAAACAGTCATACGAATATCCTTTCATAACGAGTACAATACAAGCTGGTTACTTTGCGACCTTACATTTGAAAATACTTATTTACGTAACATTGGATAATAAAAGATTAGCTTTGATCAGCTGATACTTTATGACTAATAAGATTCCTAAAATTATGAATTCAAGATTTGCATAGTGTGATGGAACCTGAATTTAATTACCTACGATTTAAGTTAAGTAAAATTAATATATATATATATATTCCAGAATAAGTTGGAATACATTGAAATACCAATAAATTGAAATAAGTTTGACTAAGTCATTACTTTGATTTAGAATTTAGTGAGAAATTTGAGAGAAAAGCAGAATGAGCTAAAGAAAGTGAGTAAGCCTAAGCCTGACTTCTAATTGTTCTTAGTTATCACTGAGAATTGGAGATAATTACACCTTATATTAAATTTGATATCATCATAAACAACAAAAATACCTCATACATCATATCAATGTGATTAATATTGTGATTTAACCATGCATAACACACATATACACACATATTAGCGAATATAGCAAAATATAAAGACACAAATATACACAGATAAATGATAGATATAAGCATGCATAGATACACAGAATACAATTTATACTAGAATATTCATAATACACCGTAAGTGCAAAGACGTGTTTTGAAAAGAAATTTTTAGACAAATGTATCTATTTTTCGTGGTTTCTCTTATGTTGCAACAGTAACATACACATGTATCCGTAGGTTGTCGTAATTAGTGTAGTCTATGCGCATAGACTATTGGTTTGAGGATCAGAATAATTCATTTAATGCGGCTTTGCTTAGCCTACTTCATGGTTATTGCCAATACATACTTTTCATGATAGACTCTAACGGCTGTTCCGTCCCTAATAACGGATTACGTATCTCTAACAAAATGACTAATCGTGAGATTATTAGCGTTTTTCTGATTACTAATTAACATTTAAGCTCTCTACATCTAATACTTTCATTGAAACATGATACGGACTTTTTGTAAAGCTCCTATTACCATATTGATTGAAATGAATTTACTCAGTTTCCTACTCCTTTGTAATTGACTTTACAGACATAGTGATTTCATACAATTTAAACAATACACTGGTTACACTTAAAAAATATTACCAAGCTTTGTTCTTACTTATCCTACATTAAAAAGGTGTCTGTCAATGGCTTAGACGTATTTTTACTGCATACAAATTTAAACATTCTAATTTGAATACTTAATAGTCACATTTTAGCAAGAATTGCACAATTCGAGCAGCTAAAAAGTCTACATATATTTTGTTTGCATTTAGTTTATCTCTTATTATCCGCAATTATGCTTCATAAGTGACAAAAAATATATGAATATATGATCTTGAATGAGAATGATGCGGTCGCTAATATCACATACTACATGAGTAAAATTGGCAAAGTGTCTATACAGTTCAATGTAGGCTGACTTTAAGATAAAAAAAATCTAATAGTTGATAGCTCAAGTTTGAATTATAATGTCTATTTTCAATGCGATGGAATTATGCTTGGAAGTCTAAACTATTTCCGGACTTTAATTTTGGTACAGAGGACGTCTTGCATTCTTACTTAATGCTGAGAATTTTTCCTTTTCCTACCAATAAATAATTTAGATGGATCCTACCTTTCGTTGTCACAACTGCGCTGACCACCTTCGTGGTTGCCACGGCGCTGACCACACGTCCTTACGTCTCCTCTTCCATGCCTGTTCGACGAATGTCTTGGGTTCTGAGTTCTGTCCTCAGACTCCTCCTGAGCCTTCCTTCTAAACTACCAGGGGCGACGCGCTATGGTCTGTCCATGTCCATCGAAACAAGCATTGTTCCGTTGATCCATCTCTCCAACAATGCACTTTTCTGCACTAAATATTCAAATTATTACACTGCACCACCACTCTTTGTGTCGTGAGTGTCGTGTCGCACGGACTAATTATATTAAATGTTTTTATGAAGTGTTCATGACAATTCAATCGTATTGTTAGGGCTAATCTAACTGCTGTCTGAAAGTGCGTAGGAAACGTTCAAGTTTGTTTTCACGTCTAGTTAGTAATCGTAGCGTCTTAGCGAAATCAATTTATAAACGGTTACTGTGCAAGATTTTTCATAAATGTATGTGTAAAAACTATATCACTCACACAAAATGTCTGTAAACGTTTACGTAGTTGCGGAATTTTAAAGTATTAGTTTGTTGCAGAAAATTTAAGTATAAATGCGTATACTTTAGTGTTATTGAATGATCGTCCACCGGCTACTTGTTAACCTAGCCTCGCATACTGTTTCTTAATTGACGTTTGACTCAGTGTAGTGTGTGTGTGTGTGTTCCGGGTAAAAGTTTTTGAACGCAATTGTTCCCGGTATGTTGACTATGATTCACTGACTGACTGACTGACTGAATTCTCAACTTCTCGATTGTTTAGGACACGCCTCTCCGTTTTTGCTCCCCCTAATTTTCTTTCATTGGTCAGATTATATTGGTGTCCTCAATTTTTATTTTCTTGGTCTCCGCCTATTTACGGTGTTCGAGCGTCGTCTCTCCAACGTACGTGATTTCTTCAAATTTCACATGTTATATAGAAAATGTTTATAGGGGTTGATTTGGCGTCCTTTCGTCTCATGCGTGCTCTTGAACCAAGTTACAGACCTGTGTCAAAATTTTATCTAGGTTCTACGTGGGGACATAGTGACGAGTACGCGCGTTTGACAAATTCACAGAGATTATTTTCCACTTGGATTCTATTCATTATGTGAAGAATTTATTATCTTTCTCCAATTTCACAAAAAAGATGCTAAAAGCTGTTTTAGCTGTTTTGTTTTCCTTCTTTGGGCTCACGAAGGGTCCTCTGTATGTGTGGTCTTTGGTCTTTGTGTGGCTTCAAACGTTCAGCGGTGTATTAGGAGACAAAAGAAGGGTCTTTCAAATGCCCTCGCCGCAACGACAGGTATAC
This sequence comes from Thermobia domestica, assembly GCF_964235325.1. Lineage (NCBI taxonomy): Eukaryota > Metazoa > Arthropoda > Insecta > Zygentoma > Lepismatidae > Thermobia > Thermobia domestica. The sequence continues at coordinate 52,395,789 of NC_137467.1, forward strand.
AGAATATAAAAAGAAAACATCTTACTCTCGGATAGTGAAGGAAAATAAAGAATGTCATTTGCTTCTTTAAACACACAAAAATGAAAATGAAAATGATATTCACTAACGTTGTTCATAATTATATGCAAAATTGAATTAAAAAGATTTATTTAAAAATTAAACAAAAATGGTGATGATGCAACTGTCACAAATTAAATATTAACTGATTGGAACTTAGTGTCCTACCAACACGGATACTACATGAAAACTGGAACTAAAACTAGATGAGATCAAGGGAAAATTCAGGGAGGGGCAATAGACCCCCAGAATAAGATATTTTTTATTTTAAAAATAAAACCTATCCTAAGAATTTTCACCTTTGTATTATAAATGTAAAATAAAACCCATTAACGACATCCGCCCCCCAAACGTTCATTCTGGATACGCCCAGATAAGATCTCGCCGTTAACATTAAAAATAGTACTTCTGCATAACATTATGGTTATAAATATAAGTAACGCTCAACTTTGCAAAATTGAACTGTTAATGTCCTAAGAATCTTTCTGTCTAATATAGTGTTTGATTTGTTTATATGCTCTTCTAGAACACTGAATGCATTTAGAACTGGGCGTACAGTTGAAAGTAAAACTACTGAATTGCGTTCGAATATCTCGTACCAAAAAGTATCACTGAGAGGGAGGTTTGTATTCTTATTCTATTTGGAAAATTAAACTTCTAGTTTTACAGCTCACAATTACGCCCTTTAAACTATAGAAAACGGATGAATCGTGAAAATGAATGTCTATTAAATATCTGTTAAAACGACAATGTGGGAGGAAAAGAGAGTACCCGAGAAAACCCACAGACAGAAACTAGGGCGCCCATGTTGTGGTTTTCAAGGGGAGGCAAATATAAGCGACGTTTCAAATATAGTTTCAAATTTTGCTGTAACTAATGTAAAAATTCTATTGGGTTTTCGATATTCCTAAGTAGAATTTCCTCCACTGGAGATCCAAACAAGGCTCTTCGCACTAAATCAAGCCTTAAGATGGGACTTTTCAAAGAGATTTGTTTATACACGGAATCTACGACATGACTTTCTTTGTCAGTGATACAAACAATTCACAAATCACCATGATATATACATAAATTCTAATTATTGTTTCTGCATTTCATAAATCCACAGAGTAAGTAAGTAGTAATATGGAAGGGATGGTATCCAGAATTTTCATAATAGTCATCTGTGGTCTGTGGATAATCCACATGGAATGGTGCATACCCGCCACCACACCAGTTTCGTATCAACGTTTGGGCATGGATTCTGGGTGTCCATCTCATTGGACCAGTTGTTCTTCCACAACGACTCACTGGGCTTATCTATTTGAACTTCTTGCGCGAGATACTTCCTACACTTCTGAAGGATGTGCCGTTGGTCTTACAACAACGTATGTGGTATATGCACGATTGTGCCGGACGCATTTCTGTCGCCCCGTGGGTGATTATTTGAACACTCTTTTCCCGGCAAGTGGATCGGCCGTGACGGTCCTATGTCATGGCCTGCCCGGTCGCGGTTTTAAACCCTCTGGATTTATATTTATGGGAGCATCTCAAAACTGTTGTTTATGCTACTCCTGTACCTGATATCCAAACGTTGGAACAACGCCTCCGAGCCGCTTGTGACGCTTTGCGGGAAGAACCAGATACGTTTCGACTAGTGCAACGACGTCTGAATACCTGTGTTGAGCATTTTGAGCATCTTCTTTAGTGTTGCCGCAGGTAAAACTGTTGTAAGACTTTTGAAACCTTTAGTGTCATTCTTTGTGATACTTATTCATCATTGACACCAGTACGAGCTGTAGTGTATCATCCTTGAAAATACAGTTTGCCTGTATGCATGCTTACTTTTGTCCATGTCTCCCAAGCCTCAATTACCTACTCGGTAGGGCCTACAGCGATTCTCGGCCCTGGAATGTCTGCGTACTCTGCTTGTTGCGGAACCGCTGCTCCAACACCCATGTCCGGCGATGTTCCCTTGAATTAGTCCCGACGCTGCAATGGGGAATCCTCACTTTTCCAGCTCTCAGCCCACAGTTCGTACGTAACCCATATATAGCACGTCATAGTACATACGTCTGTTTCAATTTTCACTGCCCCTACCAGGTCTGCTTTGCAGAATCCCCTTCTTCCTGTATAGACTCTCATTGAAGAGTTCCATCTGCTCCATTCGGTTTGCACCATCAGTTCCCTTGAGTATGATTTTCTTTCTCATTTTGTGGGCAGACGTCACTATCTCAATTCGTTTGGGAGATATTCTACTTTACCCACGGTGTGGGGCGATCTTTTGCTCGGTTCCTGCTGGAAGACGCCGCCTCTTTCGACTTCTGTTCATGACTTGTTTCCTTGTTTCCAGTTGTGGAGTCACCTCCTGAAGTGTATTCATCCACACTTCATATCCACAACTTCATTGTTGGTAACCACCGGTACATGGTGGTTATGCAACCACACATACCTAATATGACGTGTCCATCAATTCGTCTCTGTTTGAGATCTCGACATGGTTACAACTAATTAATATGTTTACTAGGTGGTAAACCTATCCATTCACGCCTATTTTGACGTATCTTTACCTGACACTTTATCCAGGAGTCCCTACTCTCCTCTGGGGAATCCCTTGTGTACTGATTTCCCGATTGCGACATACCCATCTTTGAATACAGCAAGTTTCGTTCCTTTGAAGTGACCATGCCGCCTTGCCTCTATCTTTCGAAAGAGAGGAGATATAGCGCTGTAAAATGTATTTTGTCCCGTTTTCGGCATCATGTAGCTCCGAAACTATGTGTCCTAGAGAAAAATGCAAAATGACTTTTTTTCTTGTTTCGGTGTCGGGAATCACCTCCCGAATTTTGTCGGTGGAGTTTCCTATCACCCTATATATATATATATATATATATATATATATATATATATATATATAGAGAGAGAGAGAGAGAGAGAGAGAGAGATATGGGAAGTCAGTTTAATGTAAATAGTTCGAAAATATTAGCACTATGAAGCTTAAACTTACACAACGCACACATACTTTGCACAAGAGGAAAACAACGAAGTTGGTAGCATTGTTTCCAGTTTCATGAAGAGGGGAGCTCTAGTTCGCAAAGAGGAGCTCAAGTTAGCAGAAGAGAGTTTGCAGAGAGGAGTTCAAGTTGGTGCGCTGCAGTTGTTGTCAAATAAAAGGCAAGTTTACAGGCACCTAGAATTAAAAAAATATAGTTAAATCTTTCTGGAGCTATAGTTAAATCACGGTAATGGGTATTAAACTAAAACTTGGTATCTATGCGTTGTGTATAATTTGTCGCTAGATTTATAGTCAGTTCTGTCTAGGAACGTAAAGGATAAGAATGGATCAAGTGTGATATGTGCTAAGACTGGTATCATGTCCCTTGTGTGATCGTTCAGTGCCCTGAGTTCTTTGTTTGTGATTGTTGTAGTAGATTTAATGCCTAGTTATTTACGTCAAACCAATAGACAGAATTCTTGAAATGATGGGTTTAGGTGCATGTGAAACTATATTTTGCTTGTTATTGTAATCACTTAAGTTTCATTTCTTCTTTAGTAGTTTTTCTGTAACTGCTTTGTATTTTATGTGAAAATATTAAAAAAAGATATGCTTCTCATATTTGCCCTATGAAGTGCTCATATTACCCTTGTACTACGGAATATATGTGCACTGCGCTCCTACGTTACTAACCTATTTATTACTCACAAACAAAGGTATGCATAACTTTGTACATTTTAGCGGCTGTAGACGAAAGATCAGACCTTCTTTTGGTGATACTTTTTATTTTCTGTAATGGATAATTTTTGAGCTACATTAGTAATTTAATTAACTATGCTCATATTTAACTGACTTCCCCCCCATATATATATATATATATATATATATATATATATATATATATATATATATATATATATATATATATATATATATATATATATATATATATGTTAGGGTGGTTGAAATTTTTTTGCGAGTTTAATTGCGCATAGTTGCTAATACATCCTTTCCTACAAGTATATTTCACTGCAAAAAATCAACTGAATTTGATATTTAGGGGTCGCTCAAGCGACACGAAGTTGTGACTTAGGATGCATACAATTATGTCGCATACGAGACATATTGGAGGTTTAAAAATTCAATCCTTATAAAGTAAATTGTACTTTTTGCCCTACAAAATGAATTATTTATTATTATTACTAAACTTGCAAATAGCTATTACCAAAATCACCATTTATTGATTTCAAAATAAGTGAGATACCTATAAATATGCAGTTGCTGTTCATTTTAAACAGAAAAAATAAGATTATTAAGGCAGTTGGTAATTTTTCAAAGTGCTCTTTCAAGCGTCTCAAACACGCTTCCTGTGGTCCTCAACAACCTGAATTAGGCTCTGCATTTCACTTTGTTTCTTTGTGATTGACGCATTGAAATTGGACATATGGGCCATTGAACGTTCAGCAACATCGTTGACAACCTTAAGTGACTGGACGATTTGTTTCTCCTTTTGGAATTTGTGCGTGTTACTCCAGTGCTCGGGATCACATTGGAACATGAAATTGATGTCAACTCAAAGAGAACGTAAGGCGCAAAGAGAGTCTGAATTAATCAAATCATGAAGATTCTTTGTTGCTAAGCCGTGGCAGTCTGTGAGTTTTATGCCTCTTGAGCTCCAATTTTCTTCACAAGCCTTAAGACGATTTATAATATTCCGCTTGTCCTCAAAAGATAACTTCTCAGAGAACAGTGAGAGTGGAACTAACTCTGCTTCAAGATAACACAAGTGAGTTTGAAACTTGTTCATTGCAGATTCAGACACAGACTTATTCACTATGACGTATTGTTTGATCTGCTTGAACAGAAGTAAGTCGTTGATGTGGTCATCACATGTCTAGGGACACGAAATCCATACTTTCACGTATATGAGACTTGCAAATAAACACACTTCCTGCATATGTTTTTCCTCTTTGACAGTAAGCTTAAACATTTCGCGGAAAATTTACATCTTGAAGCAGCATATTATCTTTCCCATCCAACGAACCATATGGTAAGGACTTGGCGACTTGAAAGGTACTACTTTGAAAACCCACCAAGTATCAACAGTCAAAGCTCTATCATTTCTTTATAGTCATCACGGGGAACATAGTTATTATCTTCATGAAATTTACCACACATATTCATTTCCCGATTATACACACAGTATCAGTATTAAAAGTACCCTGCTAAATCATTATCAAATTATATTTTTACAAGAAGACAGTTATAGATATGCGACAATCATTTTGGACATGAGTGTACAAGACAGTTGTGTAGAAACATAACAACTTCATTTTTCATTGTTCGTACATATGGCATGGAAAGGCATTCGTCTTCCAGCACCTTAAAATTATAATGCTTAAGGTTTGGTCAAAACTCTTGGAAACGTTGAAACAGTGGAATATTTGGACCTCTAGTATGTTCTCCAAAATTGTGGGAAATGCATAATAATTAGGTGAAATTTATCCGTATTTTAGACGATACTAATCATAAATATAACTCCGTTTCTCTTCCAGTCGTGGATTTATATGTCTTATATTTATGCGTACACTAGAAACACCATTTCAGGCACGTAGCCAAGGTTGGTATGGACCCCCTTCGAAACCGAAAAATGGAAAAATTAAGAAAGGATTAAACAAAAAGAAACGAGAAAAAGAAGAATCAACATTAAAAATGAAAAGCTACAGCAAGCGTTTGGTTACTCTTTCTTATGAGCAGCTTTCTGTGGAGGAAACGGGGGTGGGGTTAAGTTAAAAATGGATATTGTTGTAACGAGGTTATTTCATGTCACGGACCCCTTCCCACCCTATTACTAAATCCTGGCCACTTTAAATGTTGTTTTTGGATGAAATTCACAAGCATTGCACAAAACAACGAAACGGTCCATCACCGCATAAATGCAAATTCGTTTAATATTTCAAATAACAGGTATGGAGCATAATGGAAGGCTTTGAGCGACCTCTAAATATTTTTTTACTGCTATGAAATTTTTCCTTCAGTATATTTAGACCACATGGATCATAATTGACAACTATGCGCTTGTATCAGAGATCTCTTTCTCTTTACCATTCTATGCTGGACAAATCTAATATATATATATATCTTGATAAGCTTTAGAGTTCGGAATATTTGATAAATATTCATAATGTTGCGGAGTATTCATAATGTTTCAATGAATAACACTTAATATGTGATGTATTGGTGGATATAAAAATATGTTTGGCTTGAATCATTCAGTCATTGATTTATGAGGGATGTATGTTAGGCTTGAATTGGTTGGCACTTCATACCTTAGGTCAATAAAAAGGGATCTAGTTTTTCCCAGGCTACAATCTTTCTTTCCTAGATTTATTCCTGTTGAACTATGTAAAATGTATTATATACTTATGAACACACTTTTAATTTCTAACATGAAATTTTAAATAATCCATATAAATCTCAGTAAGTATGAGAAAACCAATGAACAATTTAGAAAATATTACTTTTAAGGAATTACTTGTTCGTAGGTTTATTTGAGTTGTCCTGTACATATCGTCCCTCTAGAGACAAAGGGGCGTATTTCATTTTCTTAATTTTTCTATGAAACAACTTTAAACCTTTTCTCATTAGTTATTTTATCGTCTTCTTTCAAAATTTCGTTTAATATCCTTCGTTCAGGTATATAAATATCTTACGAGATCAAACTAAATTTTAAAAGCAGACTATAAAGTAAACAAAGAGAAAAGTTTTAAACTTGTCTACTGGAAAAGTTAAGAAAATGAGATACGCCCCTTTGTCTCGAGAGGAACGATATATAGGAAACGTATATTTAATATTGTTACTTATATTTATAGTTTTACGCAGAAACCAGAAACAAAATAAAAGAGAACAACTCAACAGAAATTGAGAAACAAAGTTAATTAGCATAGAAGTTAATCAGTTAAATACTAACAAGACTTCATAACAGATATAAGTTGTGTTGATATTTGAGAAACACACACAAAAATGAAAATGAAATATTTCAGTTTAACATCGCGCGAGTATGCCCTTAAGGGTAAGGGAGGAACATGAGTAGGACATGTGAATGGTGATGAAACAATTATTGGAAGGAAATGTGGAAGGAAACGGGAGTAAACTGAGAAACCTATGGACACAATGTTATCCACCATGAAATGCACAGAAATAAACAGAATGGTATTAAGTTTGCAAAACCAACCAATGATGAAACAACTAATTAATTAAATTGCTTTTAATAAATAAATAAATATCTTAGAATGATTCTTCTTACTTTTCCAACATCTCAAGTACATGTGGCATTACAAAATTTTCGACCAACTTTTCATGACTTATTCCACTCTTCAAATACAAGTATCACATTCATATCTTTCTCAATTGTATCTAACACGCAAAAAGCGTATGCGTATAAATTTGAAATATGTCGTTTAATATTTTGTTGATGGAAAAGTAACGCATCAAACCACTTATCCCATATATAATATCCATTGTATTACTTATATTCTCAGATAATACAATTTTATGTTACTGACATTATCATTGTCGAAGTGTTGATGTGGCTCATATTTATAACTGTGCTATACGAACAAAACTTAGATTACCATACAAAAATGAAGAAGTGAACCTCATCTGATATTTTTTTATCTATTCGACTAATAAGATAAACGGATCCCACATTTCCCAAATATTTAAAAGAAACTTAAAAAGAATTATGGTTGGCAATTTAAAAAAGTGTTTTGATTAAGAATTTTTACAATTTTTAGTTATTAAAGAAAAGTTAAATGCAGTAATAAAACGTAACTTTTTACTTTTTAAACTTTAAGAAACAAAAATAATGAGAGATATCAACTTAGTAATCACAACCCGTTTCGATTAAACTTGCAGGTAGATACTAACCATGAAATGAGCGAATACGTTTTTTTCTTTTCTATTCTGCGAGAAAACGGTTCTTGAGGGTGAAATCATACCCACATATTTAAGAAACCATATCATAAGTGCATGGAGAAATAGAGGAAGGAGATGAAAGCCATTTAATTCAACATTATATTCAAATCCACCTTCATTATTCTTTTTCAAATCAAAATTTGTTAGCACAGATATAATAAAGGAATATCTGAAGGGAATAAAAGAACATGAAAAAAGGAATATATGAACATAAATATATAAAATATCTAACATATGTACTATAGGTTATATATATAATGATAATTTTACCCTTTAGTATACAGTTAAGAGACAGTCCTTTACTTTAAGGAAAGAACGGTTACTGCAATGTTCTGAAAATAAAATCTTAAGACAAATATTTAGGATCCATGCAGACGAGAATGGAGAATGGCGAAACTCCATAACAAGGAACTGCAAAATTTATGGAGGTTAACAAATATTTTGGGAAAGTTAAGTCGAGTATGCTTAGATAGATAGACCATGTAGCCAAATCAACAAAGTTGGAACATTTTCAAAATTTTCACTAGACCTAATCGGAAGTAGGAAGACATAAAGATGGATCTCGCAGGAACAGGAATGCAAAGTAGTAACTGAATTATTTTGGCCAAGTGCAGAAGTCAATGGAGATTAATTGTTAATACTACATGGAACCTCTAGGTTCCATAGGCTACAGAGATATTTAAATTGAGGTACTAACAGTGGCGTCTCGTGACGTGGATAATAGGGTGTGGGCAAACAAGGAGAAATATATTAATCCTCACAATCATAGTCAAAACTAGAGGGACCACTCTCTCCAAAAGAACAAAGTTGGGCCTACCCACATTTGTTTTACTGATCGAAAATAATGTGAGAAGTTTTTCTCAATTTACGCAACTATTTTAGTAGCGTTTGCATTCGATATTCGGTGATTATACTTTGCTCACCCATCGATTTCTTGAATATAGTCTGTACCTGGAAGTTCTCGCAATTTTCGAAAGTAACGGACCATGGCCGTCCTCAGCAAAATGTCGTAGTTACGCCAATGCCTACAACCTATGAATAGCAAATTTCTTCTAATAATTTAGTCTGCAAATTATAAAGATAAATCAAGGAGGATGCTATTACGTAAGCAATACATTTAATGAGAATAATTATATAAGTAAAATATACTTTCAAAATATGAAACTGAAAATTAAAAACAAGCAAAATTTGAAACTGAAAATCAAAATCAAAATCAATTTACTTACAATTATTTGAATTTCAACTCGAGTCGTCTTTCTTTGCGTAGGAACCTCTGGATAACTGCTTCATAGAATTTGGATTTATCTCCCTCTCGTAGCTTGGATAACAGTTCTTTTTCGATGGAAATGAGGTTTAAATTCGTCATTCGGTGCTCGGTCTGAGTAGCGCGGCAGAACGTGTGGATCCTTTTCAGAGACGAAAACGATCTCTCGGCAGATGATGTTGTGGAAGGTACTGTTGCAATCAGCATAGCTAACTTATAAATATCCGTAAATCCACTCATCTGATTCATATCCATCATTGAAAGCGTTTTATTTGATCCCTCATTGGAAGCATACCACACATATGGTTCATTTTGTAGTTTGGACAATTAAAAACACCACCATAAACTACCTGATGTATTTTTTTTTTAACAAGGAGGAAAGTTTTCTCGTTTGTTGAAGAACTTCAGTTTAGATGGGTTTAGGAGATCAAAATACTGCAATTTTTCGAAAGACGCAGATCTAATTGGAATCTGATTACTGATGTTGTCAATGATTTTAAAGTACAGTCTTCGGCAATGATCCTTCTGTGATTCATCATTTAATCTCTTTCTTTTTTTTTTTTTTTATCTGAATCACTTCTTCGTCCTCTACAACTTTATCAACAGAAGACCAGACTATTTCAAAATTCTCTCTTTACTTTTGCAGTTAGTTTTGAAATTCAGTAATTTTCTTACTGCAGTATATCCCTAGACTGGAGTATATTGAGTAATATATCCGAGAAAGCAAGTAAATTGGTCAAAACCTTTATTTAAAAAAATATTTTCAAGATTCCTTAGGAAGCTAGCAAATCCTCTGTCTGTCATCGCTGTTAAATTGTCGAAGTCTCCACTTTCACTAACATGATCAAAAAAGATAATTAATGATTCTCTGTTTTCACTGACTGTATGGATAATTCTAGAAGTAAAATTCCATCAAGTACATGATAATGATGGTAGGTTTTTTGACGTGAAAGCATAAAGTTCGTGCAACCTCTTTGGCGAATGAAAGAAAAAGGCAGGCAGTGATTTAAGGCCGCAAACAATGTTTTAATGTCTTTGTTGCATTCCGATGACTGTTGCAAAACTAAATTCATTACATGAGCGTAGCAATGCTTAAAGAGAGCTTTAGGATACTCTTCCAGCACTTTGCTTTGAAAGCCATTGAGATGGCCGCTCATCACCGAATACCCATCGTATGTCTGAGCAATTAATTTGTCCGCGCATTTATAGCTGTTTATTAATCCAATAACATGATTGAAAAGCGCTGCTGCAGTTTTATCAGCACTCATGTCATGCAATCCTAGAAATCGTTCTACGATTTTTTTCTCCGTCACCGAAAACTGTAAAATACCTGACAGTTCAAATTTATTGCTTACGTCTGAAGTTTCGTTAAGCATAATAGCTAGAAACTCTATCTTCTGAATTTCGCTGTAAATTTCGTCTCTCAGTATATCGGCAACAGAATTTATCAAACCATTCTGAATGCTTGATGAAGTTCCATGGAAAACTGTAGAAGTCTGTAAATGTTCTTTTGATGTGGAATCAAACTCTGCACTTGCAATAAGAAATTCCATATAATTTCCCTTGCTTGTTATGAGACCTGAATCGTAGCTCCTAAATAGCAGACGGCATTAATCAAAATCTTTAATATTTCCCTATTCTTCTTTACTTTTCGTTGTGCAACTCAATGTCATTCCTTCGTTGGGAATCCAAAAGAACGTCTATTCTTGTTGAATTTGCAATAAAGGTATTAAATTTAAAAAAGCTAGAAAGATGCATTTGAGACTCACCATGTTTCTTCATTGCAGTATTAAGATGGTTCAAATTGTCGTACCCTTGATGATTCCACATATTTTTTTAGTTGTAAATAGCATACATGTCTAACAGTAAAACCTATTCACTACACTACACCCACAAAGCTAATCTGACATGTCGTACAACTCCATTCGAAAATGTCTCTCAAAACCAGCACCGCTTTTGCCCTTCACAAGAGTTGACATCGTGAGATTAAAGCACTGTCGACCACGATCAATTATTTGTTTATTTTTCTCATTATAAGAAACTAATGAAAAAGAACTTTTTAATAGCTTTTGAATTACACTTTCATTAGTCATTTCAAAAAGTTGAAACCACTACAATCGTAAACGCAAAAGACAAGGGGGCACCCGACATTGCCAAACCAGAAAGTCAAAGTATCTACAATCTACCTTACAATATATATATAACTCTGTAGTAAAAAAATCTGAAATGATGATTCTGTATCGAACTTTCCTCGGGTATCTACTAATTTCATTATAATGGGCTTATTTAATAGATAATCTCAAAACGGAGCAAGTGAAACAATTCCTTTTTGCAGCATTGAGAGACAACAACAACAACAACAACAAAAAACGATGTTTTAAAGAAAGGAAAAAAAAACTTTTACTAAGCACTCAAAGACAGTATAAGGGGGCCCGACACCGTAAGCCTTGAGGATGACTCACTAGCCAAAGTATTATAAATGAAAATTAAGGAAAGAAAAATTAAGAATGTAAAACCGTTCTGTAGCTCAGCGTCCAGGTTTCTCTCGCATCAACTAACCTTTCGAACACAACTTTATTGGATCGAGAAAATAATGTTTTTCTTTTCACCGTGTTCCTTATATGTATTTTAGCAAGAAGTCGACTTTACCCTTATTAATTGAATGATATGTTCAACAACAACAAAAAGAAAAAAACAACTAGTCCGTAGATCACACCAAAAAATTATATTCTATATAGCTATAAAAAATCTGTACATCCACAGATTAATCTACAGACTTGGCAACGCTTTATATCAAGCAGAAAACTTAAGACGTTGACTTTCTAAACAACGCCTTGAAACACAGAAGCATGAGGTGGGAAACGCGAAGCGCATGCGCAATATGAGTTTTCTAAAGCGGCAAAAATACAGCCAAAGTGTTGCCAACGACTTACTCGCATAGGGGTCTGCTCAAAAGATCACGGAAATCGTGTAGCTTTTGTCGGTTCTTTTGCACTTCAACAGTTGCTTCTGTCCATTTGAAAAATGAAAAAATCCCTACTTCTTACACCCGTTTAATTAAATTAAAATACTCTTTTATTAATTTTTCGTTGGGCGTTAACACATTACTTGCAAATCCAGAGAAGACGCTACTAGGTACTAATTGTTTCGTATCTTCTTTCAGAAAATGGTTGGGTGGGTCACAGGCTTATACAAACATATGACCATGAATTATCAAAATGGTTAATGATGGTAGTTAGAGGTACCTAAAATACACATAGGATTAGCAAAATTGCCTACAGAGAGAGTGCGCCTAAAATTAGCGAGCCTGTGATTATTCTTTGTTTTCTAGGGGAAAAATGGATTCTAAAATCTTTACGAGAAATTTGAAAGTAAACACCAAGAGCGCAAAAGGAAGTTGATAAGAATGAAATCGCATATGGGTGGGTTAGCAGAAAAAGATGGAAATTGATATTTCGTATTTGAATTTCAAAATCCTATCACTGACCCGAAGCTCATTTTTTTCGAATTTAAAAAGACATTGGGAAAGACAGACGTAATTTCGAACTTTATTAACCAACCCTCGTATACAAAAGGAACAATCTTGAAGCTTCCTTCATCAGTTTGGTATTTGTACATTTGTGTTTTTAGGTCTCACTTCGATTTTTACGGCCATATATGGTCGAGGAACAAGGACTGTTCACGTGATAATAACGTGCTTAGTGAATGTTCCTTTGAGTCTGATTTTCGGGACAATCACTTCTCACCTACGCACTTCTGTAACCAAAAGCTCATTGGACGATAATTCTGGTCCCAACGCTAGGAGTGAAAATCGGGATTTTCCCGGTTGCCCATATACAAGCTTTGGGTTGCTAAATAGAACGCCCAGTGTGTGTTTGGTAGGCGCGCATGCTTGTCACTATGGAGAGCACCCACAAAGACGAGTGGGGTGCATTATTTTTAAAAGTTACATATAAGCGCTCCCCTAGGAAGGGTTGAGCTTCGTTCACTAAATTGTTATTTGCATATGTGAAAGTTAATTTATATAGTTTATCGCCAGTGACATATTACGCATCCGTATAAAATCATCATTTCAACAGTGTATAAAAAATCTCACGTGAAGTGATTCTTATATATGTGTTAACACTTCAATATTTGTTTGTGGTCTCAGTTTTATGTAATGGACTTTAAGTTCAAACCATTGAGCAGCAGGAAATAATAGCACCAACTGGGACGATCGATTATCCCTATCGGTGGGAAATTAAATTGGGACCTCGAAATTAACCTACGCAGCTCCAAATTTATCCCGGCCTCAGCACAAAAAACTTTTGTGGATTTGTTGTCTAGTGGATTCAACTCCATTACCCGAGTGATATCAGCTGACCGGTCGAAGATTGACTGTGAGTAAGTGAAACATTAATTTGTTAACAAATTTAAATAGCCACCTCTTCGTTGAAGGAAATTAAATAGAATTGAAAATGAAAGGTTAAAACAATCAAAAAACGTCAAACAAAATTTACTCGTTTGCTTGTAATCGTTTAATGTCATTTTAATTGTGTATTTCATATCCAGCAATATTATATTTTTGCACAGTTTCACTAGGTTTTGTAATTTACATTGTAGGGTGATTCTTATTCGTTGATACTTGTGCTAAAATTAATCATTTATACATATTTTTGTCTTACGGTACTTATGTTTTATTGATCTGTGTGCCCACCTTCGGTTTCAATAAGATATAAGTGCGGATGTGATCGTGATCTGCCGTAGTAAAGCTGGGATATATGCAAATGAATGCTTAGGTTTATAGAATTTTAACAACGGCAGTAAAGCACGATTCCAACCCGTGTGTAGGATACAGGCAGCAACAAAAAATACCTATGGCCACTAAATATAAAAACTCTAATGAAGATAGTTTAGATTTGCATTTACCTCTTCCTATATTAACACAACACAACATGGTTTCATGTCCAACAGCTCTTGTCTTAGTAACCTAAGTAGCATGATTAATTATGCCACAATTAGTGTTTCCAATAATGCACAACCAACCATAACACACTCTTTTTTGTTTTATCTAAAGCCTTTGATTTCATTAACCATCCTTATCTAATTTAGAAAATCTCCAATAGATTAGGTATTCCTGGGCCACTCTTATCATTATATACTAGTTACATATAGGATCACACCCAGCAAATCGTCTTGGCAGGATCATTTTCTAACACTCAGCCTGTAACATCCGGAGTAGCAGTTGGAATTGTCGTTGTAACACTCTTATTCATATAGCATATGAATGATCTGCCTAATTACTTCATTCAACCTTCAGCAGAATTTTGTTATTTGCAAACAACTGTTAAATCTCCAGGAATGTGAACAGTACAGAAGACTACGATCTACTTGAAAAGGACATAGATATTTTTTGCTAAATGTAAAACATGGCTCTTAAAAGTAAATCCCATTAAGAGTAGTACCACGATATTTTACCTAAAGAAAAATATTATACAAACTTCATACAACATAAATGATTCGCCAATCACAGGAGTTAATAGTCATAAAGATTTTAGAGTTACTTTGGCACAAAACTAACTTTTACAGAACATACAAAGAACTATCACTAAGCAATCAATGGGTCTTCTAGGACTTTTGTACAGTTTAGTAGAAATACAGAATCTCCCTTGCTCAGCAACGTAATAGAAGGCAATAATTTCTCCTAAAATGGAATATTGTTCATCTATCTGGACAATGTCAGCTCCTACAAACCTACTTCGGCTAAAATCAGTCCTAAACTTCTTCCTGGCAATGTTATGCTTGATAGTACCTCGGACACGTGCAAGACAAAACACAAACTGTTACGAAAACTAAATGTTCAATTACCTTACACTTATCATATAATAAATGATCTAAACTATCTTATAAACTCACACATGGCTAACTCAGATCCCATACGCTACTCTCAGAATTGTATTTCCGAATTCCCTTCAGAAAAACACACATTTTTTCATCTAGTATGAACTAGATTGTCAATAGTTCAACGGTGTCTGTTCTACAGGCTTCAGAAGTTATACAAGGAAATGTCACATACACCGTAAATTTATTTAATTCTGAAACTGCAGAGAACTCTATACTATGACGTCATTTTAATGGATAAATGCTGGTAAGCCATTGTCAACCTTTCTTGTTGTTACTTAGATATTGAAAATGAAAAGTGAAATGAAGTTTACGTCCCACAGATATGCCCCACAGTAGGCTAAATTACACAGTGATGATGAGAAATGTACGAAATAGTGGAATGAAGAAAATAGGAGGAGATAAAGTTGGGAGAACACCAGAAAACCCACGCAAAAGGTTTTTGTTCACCATAAAGCTCAATTGGCGTGAGCTGGGATCTAACCAAGGAACCCATGCACCAGAGGTGAATGCTCTACCACTGAGCCACCGTGACCCCTACTTATTATTATTATTATTATTATTATTATTATTATTATTATTATTATTATTATTATTATCTTAGAATTGCTAAATATTCCAGTGAAAACTGGCGTTCCACTGTGACTGGAATTGTGTTCGAAAATAAAAACAAATAAAGTGTATGGACAATTGACAGAATTGAACAGTGATATTAAATATAATATAAGTGAGTGCGTGTTTGTGGCATGAAAAAACGCGTTCTTAGGAACAAGAAAGTTCACAGAGAGGTTTGAAAATGGATACCAAGAGCGCAGAAAGAAGTAGACAAAAGCGTATGGAATTAAACAGAAATGTAGTGGAAGTAAATAAGAAAAAACGTGTTTCATATTTACTCGACAAAACGGTTGGATCAGCTACAGTCACTACAATATGTATGACCACAGAGTATCAAATTTCTTATGAAGGTAAGGTCACCAGATTCTGACAAGTGAAAAGTAGGACACAAACATAATGGCATAATGCGTTGGCAATGCGCATATCCTTATTTCATTTAACGTTAACAGTAAGATAATCATTCATTTTTGTTAAACACAACTTGAAATGCTTTGATGAATGATAAAGTCGTTTATTTTTATGAAAGTTCAATGAAACTTCGTGTAGTTCTAAACATTTTCTTTTAATCGATTTTCGGAACGTGGCATTATTTTAAGCGATGAGGGAAAATTTTGACTGCCACGAGGGAACTTCTACTAAAGTTGCTTAGCATCGCTGTCGTAACTTAAAGTAGGAACCTTTCGTACCTTACCGATATCTCAACAAGACCTTCTTAGTAAAAACAATGTATTGCAAAACAACAGTTCGCTGTTGATAGTTGTTTATTAATCTTTTGCGAAGTGTTAAAAAAATCACAGCTGTTCATTATTCAGCAAAAGGATGCATGTGATTCAAAATGTTGTGAATAAAGAATGAAACATTAAGATATTGGTAATAAGATAACTTAGGACATTTCGCAGGGCATTTTAAAAAATAAGGACATTTCTTGATTTTCTAGGCGTCTTTGCAACACGCAGGAAAGCTCTGTAAAAAAGCAGCACTGTACTGTATATACTATATACTAAATCAAGTAGCTATATACTATAAATTTTATTTCCATTTTCTGGTCCCAGTTTATAACATCAGTATAGAACAATCTTGTCCTGGTTCTTAGTATATCAAATGCAATGTAAAGTGTTGTAGTTTTATTTAAATGGAAATTCATACAAAACATAGATTTTAATGTATTAGTGATCTGCATTCTTTATTGAAAATATTAATGAAGGATTGAAATCGGAACTAAGGCTTCACAGCAACAATATAATTTATTACAGTTAATGTGGTTGTGAGGTGTGATGTTCCAAACATTTTAAACACAATATAATTAATCTGATTAACCTGATATAATAGTGCATATTAAAAACAATATTTCAGTTTTAATTGTTCAGTTAGTAATGTTATTGTATATTGTTTATTTATGAAAGTCTTAGTAATATATTTGGATATTTCATTCGTATTGTAAAGCTAATCACCTTTTTTTCTCGATCTGACTTTGTAACTAAACTGCGTAATCTGTTTTCATTTTAGATTAACTACGAATATAAAGTACAAGATTAACCTCTTAACTACAGTGATAACGTGTAATGTGTGAGATGGAAACGACAACTAATTTCAAAAACTCTAAAAATAATTATTGCTCTATCATTATTGTTTTGCTGACAATTTACTCTCCATTCTGCATTATATATAATAAAAGTAGCAGTATTCAATACAACTGCGCTCATACCATCAACTATTTGCACACTTTACTTTAAACATAGAACTTCGATTATTAGCATATATTCTTGGAATATGGTATTTGAAGTCATCAAACATATTCGATATTCTAACTTTTTGAAATTTCGTAATTCACTACAAAGTTATTAGAAGTTGAAAATGGTTTATAAACATATATTTATATTAGATAAACTATGCAGTAGATGCAAATTCTTCACAGTGTGTATTGTGCAACGCAGTGTTCGAAGTGGAAAAAGAACAAAGTCGGTATGTTTTATTATGATTTTGACTCAATATAGCGGCTATTTAAATATTGTCTTGATCATTGAAAAACCAGATGGTATGTCCTCATTACTGAAAAACCTGAGGCAGTATGGCATACCACCGCATACCGTCTCACTTCGACCACTGGTGTAACATTCTAGTAAGTGGAAGTAAACGATTACTATATATATATATATATATATATATATATATATATATATATATATATATATATATATATATATATATATATATTTATTTATTTATTTATTTATTTATTTATTTATTTATTTGTGTGTGTGTGTGTGTGTGTGTGTGTATGAATGTTTGGTGTGATTAAATGTCAGATTGAATAATTGAACACTGCCTGATGAGATACTTAAGTAATTAGTGGTTTAACTTTTCTTTTTTTGCGTATGTGTTGTAGTGTATCAAAGATCCAATATCATTTTCCTGTACTCGAAAAAGCTTCAGCAAAAACTACGGTAAATGTTCAAACATCATAGTAATACGTTTTTCAATAATACATGTAATGAACTCATATTTGCTGGCCTCATTTTGTAAGTATGAAAGAAATCTCTACTGAATTGAGCCAACTTACAGCACGGTGCAAATTATGATAGTATACCTATCCTATCACGACTCACATTTTGTCACATCCTCTTGCCAGTGTCTCCCTTATAACTTCTGGTTGGTAATAAGCCTGTGTGGGATTTTTTTAATATACCTATTGCGGAGATGTCACGATATCCATTTATTTCTATAATAGTAGAATCCATTTCTTGTGTATAGTGGATACAGTAACTTCCCAGAAAGCGAATGGATTCAAACGAAATTTGGACAGATCATTCGTATTACAAATATCGAATCCGATCAGCCATACTGTTTGAAACTGGAGGGCGTTTGAAAATTAAAAATTTCATAACTCCCTTAATTTTGGGTCATATCATGAAAAACTAAAGTGATTGCTAATTTTGGTTTAAACAACTTGGACAGTTTTTTAAAAATATTGAGTATTAAAAATGAGTAGATAATTGTTCGTTACGAAGATTGAACTTGATATTGCCGCTTTAGTGAAATCACACCATGCTCAGGTATCTCATTGTATTTCAATTTTAATTGCATTTCAATATACAGGTTTTGTTGCATATATATTTTTCTGGTATTTCAATACGGAGTTCTCATTAATATCACACCGTATCTCTCTCATTTATATTAATTTTTAAACAACTCTGCACTTGTTAAAAATGTTTAGTGGATCTATTTTGTTGTTGATGTTGTTAACATTATGTATAAAAATAAAATATGCTTATCAGAACAAAATTCAAAATAATATTTAAAGATATTTTCCGGTATTAGATTTTAATTATATTTATCTCTTCCGCTTATCTTCGTGATCCCCATGAAACACTCTCGCGTCCCTCAGGTTGAAAAACCCTGGCATAGAGTGAAATGACAATGTACCTATTTGATACCTGTTTACTTATAGGTGCCAGTATGAACGTCAATGTGAAAACAGGTTTCTTCCGAACATTGTTATCAAGTGTGTTAGAAACGTGTGTTTTTTTAAACAAGTTTTCATTTGAATTACTGAAGATGTATCTAAGTGAAGCCACCACCAACATGGTTGGATCAAAGTGGCTTAGTGGTAAAGCGCTCCACTCTGATGTGAGCTGTCACTTCTTCGACATCTGGCAACGCGTGGTTTTGATACACATAAAATGAAAAACAGTACATCAGTACTATGTTTATATGCCTAGAATAGACTATTTGTTTTTACATTAATTTCAGTCGAAAAAACAATTTTGTTTCATTGACAGGGGTATGGAATGGATGAAGTTCCTGATCCTAGGTCCAGTGTATAATGTTACTCACGCTTCCATTCCCCTCGTAGTATTATATTGGGTTTTAAAACTTTTCACGTGCTATAAATATATTTGACGTGAGGGTAATGACTACAAATTGGTTTTTAGTTCGATTTGAGTTTACAATGTCCGTCCAGCAAACGATCCTATAGATGGTCCTGCAGCTAAAAGTGGAATCTGAACAACATGAGGCTCACCGGGAATCGAATCCCATCCTCCAGCTCCAAACGAGTGATTAAGAATATAGCTTGCTCATTAGGTTTGTTTATCTGCACTCATTTTTGATTGGTGTCGGTGGTATATCTGAAGTTGTGCCAGGATATTTTAGTTTCAGTTAATAACCCATATCACGGCACTGATTCACTAGCAATGATGGATATGCGCATAAAGAAAGATAAACAATTGAAACACGTACCAAATAAACTAGTTGATCAATAAAAGCAGTGTTGCATAGTGATAAACACCACTTATTAATGTAGTATGCATTTTTTAGAGTTGGCTTACTTGTTTGATGCCTACATGAATAAGTTCCTTAGATATTGCTCTTCTATTCTAAATTAATAGATTTTATCTGGAAATTTAGTTTAAGAAAGGTGAACCTATATTTTTTATCTGCACCAATGCAATGCGATAATTTTGTTTCTTATAAATATAAAGAGAAACAAGAGTGTCCTGTCACTTTTTCACCCACCAACTTAGAACATTGATATGTCACCTAATACGTACTTGGAAGACTAAAGGTAGTCCCCATCAGCATCGACGACCTTCTGCCAACGTTCTGCAAGGTCATGGACTCCATCGCGGTAGAACTTGCTGGGCCGTGAAGCGAAGAAGGTATCAAGTGCAATTTGCACCTCTACTAAGGATTTGAAATGACGTCTTCTAAGGCGATTGTTCAAGAAATGGAATAGGTGATAACCCAACGATGCAATGTCCGGGGAATATGGCGGATGCAATAGTTTCCCATGCAAGGCGTAGAATGATGTCTCTGGTCATCCTAGCCACGCGGGACTTAGCGTTTTCTTTTAACAGGAGGATCCCTTCGCGATTCTGAAGTGCTGGATTTTTCAGTTTTTCTTGAATATGGCTCAACTGCTAACAGTACACAGCTGCAATTGATGCTCTGACCAGCTGATAGCAGTTTCCGATGCATGATGCCGCGAGCAGTCCACCAAACACACAATAGGACCTTCTTCGTGTGCAATGCCGGTTTCGACTGTTTTGAAATTGGTTCATGGGAGGCTAACCAATGATGACGGTGCCCTGAAGTTTCCTACAGGACCCACTTCTCATCACATGTCAATACCCTGTCCAGAAATGACTCTTTCCTCAGACGAGACAGCAAAAAATCACAGGTGTGCGTAGATTTAAATAGCAAATTGGCATTTGTTTAGTTAGATGTTCCTCTATTTTAAAAGTTAAAAAGAGACGAATTTCAGTTTATTTTGAACACACCACAGGAAAATCAAAACTTTACATTAGGAAAATAGTATCGTTCATGTTGTTGTTTCTCGTTTTCTTTTTCCCCATTTTACAGTGTTCAGCGTTAAATACAAAGTTTTTGACACAGTGAATGCTCTAAATTATCTACAAGATTGGATCTGAGATTTGGATATTTTCCACTTCGCTAGAAGCACTGTTTGTGTGCATTTATATAACTCCATATTTTTTCATGGGTTTTACTGTTAGTGTTGTTTACACAAACTCTACTGAGTGATTTACAGCGAGGTGCTTATAATACACTAACCGGAGCCGCAAGTAAAACCGAAAATAACGCAACCAGGACGAGGGTTCAAGCTGAAAGCAATCATAATTTTAATAATAATTCTATATGCCTAGCTAAGTGTTATAACTTAATAATGTAATGGATATTTTCTAGTCAACCTGTAACTTTTCGTCATATATTCTACAGGTATGCATACTTCTTTTATAAATATCCTTTCCACAGTCAGGAAGCAATATATGCTTAATCATCTCACTTATTCGACGATAGCTTGTGGAATTTAAGAATAATGCAATGATAGGAAATAGGTACGTATAAATTGAGACATAATTACTTTAATTTATGTGGTTATAAATATGTATCGTGTCTATTGAGACTTGAAATACCATGGATAGGGAAAAGTTCCAGAAATTATTGTGTAATACTAGAGAAAAGTAAAATTTCTCTTTGGGACTCTTCAACATCGCAGCCTTCTCATATTGGGTCTAGGTGATGAAAGAAGTTTCAAGCCAACCACTGAAAGAAGTTTCAAGTTCGAGAAAAAAGATGTGTAATATTTGTAAAATTATCTTTTGACTATCTTTATATGCAGTTTATATTCATTTAATGCTTACGAGGTATAAAAACAGTAGTACATTATTGATATTTGTATAACCTGACCAGGATGGCTGTGCGGTTTTGGGAGGATGGCGCTGCTATTGTGTTTACATCAGTTTCTTGGCAAGTGCGGTGGGATAGGGGAGCGGAGAGTTTCACTTTGCAGTGTATTCAACGGTTTTTTAAAGTTACAGTTTAGATGTTATGCATAGTCTAATCTCTTTACGCTTAATAAAAAACGCCGTAACTTATGTATGTATTGTAGTGAACCATTCCTGAAGTAATGCAGATGTATTGTGAATAGTGATTTATGAATAGAAATTACCAATTTAAGAACAACATAGCACACTTGACAATTCAGTGAGCTTCTACCGTGTATTAAGCAGATTATTTAAAAATTGATTACGTTTTATTCGATTTCATTATAAAACAGTAGCAGGCTGTAAAACGCAGGAATGACAATGTCAGTGACTAAAAGATTAATTTTGGGTTGATAGCTTAGAGTTTTGCGCAATATCTTGTAACTGTAAGTTTAAATCAAGTTAAGGTTAAGGCTCATGATGCTGCTGTTTAAGTGTATGTTTATCGATTGACAAATAAATTATTTTTTCGAGTTTTAGCCAGGGAGGAATCTCGAAACGTTTCCTCTCGAGAACTGTGAAAGTCCTTTCCGCTGGTCTATTGGCCAGCGCATGTGCTTTTATTGTATGTGGTTCTGGGTTTGATTCCCATTGAGAAAACAAAATTTAATTTTACAATCCTTCACTTTCATTAATCATCTGTCTCCTCTAGCATAAACAACATAATCATGGGACGTTAAAATAAAGAAATTTCATTTTTTTGTTCGAGAAATGTGAACCCTTTGGGGGAAAAGGAGGTGAAGAAATTTTTCCTTCATTTTTTAAAAATTTATGGGATTGGATAGCTTTCCTTTAGGGATTGATTTGTACAATTTGGTTCAGTGCACCCTTCTTTTAGGAAGGGGGCGCGGTGGCTCAGTGGTAGAGCGTTCACCTCCGGTGCTTGGGGTCCCTGGTTCGATCCCAGCTCGCGCCGTGTGGACTTTGTGGTGGACAAACACCGTGCTCGTGGGTTTTCTCGGGGTTCTCCCGTTTCCTCCCACTTTCTTCATTCCACCATTTCACTCATCTCTCATTATCACCGTCTCCTTTAGCCTAACCGGCATAACCGTGGGACGTAAAACCTAAAGATTTCATTTCATTTCCTTCTTTTAAGATCATTATAGAAATCCAGCCCTTTGGTAGAGTTCGAATAAAAGTATTGATAAAACATCAGCGTATGGGTAATGTAAGAGTAAGTATCATTGCTTCAGCACACAATAAATTTTATTTATAAGGAAAGAAATTACCTCTGGACTAACTCTGAATTTCTCTCAGGTTTTAGCTATCAGGTCACAAAGAATTAAATCTACTGTTTTCACACACAATATAATTTTGAAACTTGGGAGCCTAGTGTTATATTTGTGTCTGTAGTATATAATAATGCTGATACGTTATTCTGTTGAACATCTTAAAGGTATTTGTCGATTGACTTCAGAGGACTGAGTTTAACCCATAAACACAAGTTGCCTATAGTTCAAACATATCAGATGTACGGTCTTGTTTAATAAAACCTGCTCCTCCCTGTCCTCTATCTGAAAAGTCCTATATTGTTATTCACATACGAAATTCAAAGGCAAAGTCAATCGTCTTTATTCAGTTGTATTTTTATTTCAAGTGTAAGTATTAAAATGCGCTACGCATGGTTGCAAGAGGTTGGGTTGCTTTTTTTAAAAATACTGAACTGACATATCTAACATTGGCACTCATCTTCTTTATAAGTTGATGTAAGAAACGGCCGATTGATTTCCAGCCAATTACTTCATCACCGGTATCTTTGAGCAATGAGATAACAATGGAAGACAAACTTCGTTCTTTTCAAACTTGATACTTTGAAAAACTTATGAAAATGGTTTTGTTATTCAAATACATATTCGCTCTAATCAATTTCAGAAGTAACATTAATCTTAGAATAACGTAATGGCTGTAAGAGTTACCCTGAAAATGTATTTTGTATGTTTTCTTTTTTACGTAATTCAGAGATTTTGTCTGAATTTTACTGGAGTTATAAGGAACCTTCAATTATCAGGCACCCCATTTTAATCCCTCCCCCTCCGCCGTCAATGCAACACTTCTAACCGTCTCCCCAGGGGTCCTGGGTCCACCCCTGATTGAGATGTTACATAAAAATAATTTTGTCTAATCTCTGTCATTATTTACCATGGTTTAGTATTTCTTTTTTTTTAAGAAAACGATATTTCCGCCACATTTTGAAAACTTTATTTGAAAGTTTTCAAAATGTGGCAGAAATATATTTTTTTAAATTACTAAAGCATGCTAAATAATGATTAGACAAAATTATCTTTATGTACCATCTCAATCAGGGGGTGAACCCAGGACCCCTGGGGAGACGGTTAGGAGTTTGGCGGGGAAAGATTATCAGTTCTCTCTCTCACCAAACTTTTGAAGTACATCCGAATATGATGTCAATACAAAAGAATTTTCTTACTCAATACCCCGATCGCTCCGGCCCTGACTTGAGCATATGCGTGAAGTGGTTTATTACAAACAAGACAGAAAGAACTGTGATAGATTGATTACAAGTAGTCCGGTTAGAAACACTGCTGCTTGCATTTTAGTTCCAAAACCGGATGCCCGCACTCGTTCGCTGGTTGTGTAATAATTGATTTCAGTCCTACTTAAAATGTTTGTGTATTAAATATAATACGAATATAAGGTATAAATCTATGTAATATGGTGAGTCAAACACACACAAAGTTGAAAATGAAAAAATGAGATCTTTCAGTTTTACGTCCAGCGGTTATACCGGTTAGGCTAAAGGAGACGGTGATTATGTGAAATGAGTGAAATGGTGGAATAAGGAAAGTGGGAGGAAATAGGAGAACCCCGTGAAAGACAGAGTAAGCGTGGCTCAATGAAAACTTGACCCACCAACACCGTGACCCACGACCCACTGACCCACCACGACCCACCATGACCCACTCTGACCCACCACCCACAATGACCCACTCTGACCCACTGTGACCCACCATGAACCACTCTCATCCACTGTGATTTACTCTGACTCACCAAAATCGTCATCAACTCTGAAAATGATCCACAGCCTCTTCTGTACTGACTAAAGAGTTTACACTTGTAATAAAACAAGACTGTGAAATTGTCACTAATCGGAGTTTGAATTTCTAGTCAATCGCCCAAGCACCACTCTATTACAATAACGGTGGTTCTGACGTTTACAATATCAAATGATAAAGTGTTTGTTAGTGAGGAAATTGAAGCACTTTGAGGTGAAGGGGGAGGGAATTAGTGTGTGCCTAAAATATACTTGTACTAAGAAAGTATTTTTGCAAGTGTTAATTTCTCAACACATTGCAAAAGAAACTTCTATTCACAGGAAAATACCCTTGTACAATATGGAAAAGGTTATAGTTTCTCAGTTCACAGTATTTTTCTCACAAAAGACATGAAAAATCAGTTTTTCATAGTGTATAAAGGTGCTCGGGCACCCTCTGTGAGAGCATCTCCATAAAGTATGCTCATAATTGTAATTTGTGTAATCACAAATACACCACGTTAAATTTACGTTACAAATATACATAATTACAGTTATTATGAATATTTATTCAAAGTAGTTTACCTAAAGCAAAGAAGAGAATTATTAAAAATTAGGTACAAAGTTGAATAACACAACTAAGCCATTAGTAATACAAGTATACATTTTCTATAACTCTTAATTTTCCACCTTAAACCAAATCTGAAATCGAGTTTATTTCCTATTGGTAACTTTTTCCTGGTAAATCATCTGCAGCGGAATGATGCCCATCCTTCAGCCAAGAAATAACTAGCTCGTCTACTTTGAGCTTGTCTACCGGTGGGCCATTAACATTGATGAACAACAAGTTAGACAATGTTTGAGCACTTACGAGAAAACCTATCCAAGTGTAACTCTGACTTCGAGTCGAAACTATGGCCGTTGGATACCTTGTCCCAAAAGAAAATAACACAAAAAGGGATACATCCTCGATCGCAACCGTTGCTGAGATATAAGCGTGAGAAGTTAGAAATTGAGCTCCATACCATACATTACAAAGTCAGATTTTTCGGAAACAGTCGAGTAAAGAAACTCAGCGAATACATATCAAATTAGCGTGGGGAGCACAGCACCTTTTGAATGAAAAATCTGTGTCTCCGGGGCACTTCGCAGGGTCCCATGTGGGGTCCAACTCAAAATTTGCAAATGGAACCGGGGGTCAAGTAGCATATTGTATGAAAGCTATTGTTAAATAAATGAAGATAGAACAAACCTCAACTCTCTACGATAACCCTGTGCAAACGGGCAACTGGTCAAAATGTCAATACACCTACATCGGAAAATCTATGGTCAGGCTTCTAAGTCCGTTAAGTTGCGACAATAACAAAACAGAAAAACACCTTTGGAAGTGCAAGGTATTGAAGTAAAGTAAATTGCTGCAGAGTCTCCTTCTCAAAAGCAGCCTCCGATATATTTTATTTCTCACCATTATTCCAGTTTTCTCCAACACCACTCCTCTCATAGTTGATTCAGTTTCAAGGTTACTCCTTTTCGTCTTTACCATCATGTTTCTGGTTCAGCAAATCCCCCGATAGAAATTTCACAGTGCAATCTGTGAATTTGGGGTCCCGATGCGCGATAGACATATACCGTTGTCTTTTGACCTTCTCACCATCCACGACGATTGCGAATGACAATGTATCCTTTCTCTTCTAGGACGCAAAATCCAATGGTCATGGTTATTCTATGGTCCATTTGTCATTCGAAGTCACACTTATACTTGTATAAGGTCCGTTGTCCGACTCTGTGAGGCAGCAATTTGCTTTACTTCAATACCTTGCACTTTCAAACGTGGTTTTCTGTTTTGTTATTGTCGCAACGTAACGGATTTAGAAGCGTGGCCATAGATTTTCCGATGTAGGTTGTATTGACATTTTGACCAGTTGCCCGTTTGCACAGGGTTATCGTAGAGAGTTGAGATTTGTTCTATCTTCTTTTATTTAACAATAGCTTTCATACAATATGCTACTTGACCCCTGGTTGCATTTGCAAATTTTGAGTTGGACCCCGCCTGGGACCCTGCGAGTGTCCCGGGACACAAATGTTTCATTCAAAAGGTGCTGTGCTCAACACATTAATTTGATATGTTCTATCTGAGTTTCCTTACTCGACCGTTTCCGAAAAATCTGACCCGGAATCTGACTTTCTAGTGTATAGTATGGAGCTCAATTTCTAAATTCTCAAGCTTACATCTCCGCAACTGTTGCGATCGAGGATGCATCCCTTTTCGTGTTATGTTCTTTGGGGACAAGGTATCCAACGGCCATAGTCTCGACTCGAAGTCTGAGTTACACTTGGATAGGTTCCCTCGTTAGTCTATTTCTAATATCAGTCAACTGTAAATTCATAAGGGGAAATCCCCGTTCTCACTCTGTCGTGGAAATTGATAATACTTCTACCCAATTCTGCAATTCCTCATCGACAACCTCCTTCTTAGACTTAAGTATGATAAAGATTTTTCTCAGTCAGTTTTGAAATACTCACCAAGAAGTATTATCTCTCTATCACCATACAACATCTTTTCTATATCGACCATGTCAGTTGGCAATGTCGAGTCATGAAGAATAGAAGCTTCATCTACCACACCTTCGATAGGGAATCTTGTGCATAAATTATCAATTAAAGCCTGATAATCTGACGAATTCTTATTTGTTAATAAATTTATTTAATTTTTGCAATTACACATGAAAGTTTGATGGCATTACCAAGTTTCCTGCCCCTCTAGAAAGCGAAAGGGAACGAGGTATCTGGAGAGTGTTCAGAGGTGAATGGGAATTTTCCTTCTTGTTCCCCTTCAATTAACACACTGCTGTTTGCCATGGGCCAAATTACGATGAATTTCAATTAAATTATCATAGTATAATTATTTCCTTGATGAATTATCGATACTTTTCAGTGGAAAAAGGATGAAGTTTGAAAGTCCCAAATCAAGGTAAGTAGACCAACGTAAAGGAAAAAAAGAATAAAATTGTCCATATAATTATGCGTACAATCCAAGTTTAAAGTTTTCGTGTAATTAAGCTTACAGTGCAAATTTTATGTCTATTTTTCTCACAACTTCATGGGTTGATTGCCCTGTGCTGTAAGCGCTCCGTATAATTAACATAAGCTTCAGCAATTATTATAATAGAAAACAATGGACATATGAAGCAAAGCAATGTATTTTTTGTTTCTGATTTTTCCGTAACTAATATCGATCGTTTTCGATCATTTTTACAAACCAACTCACTATCAATTTTCCATATATAGAAAGTGCCCCCCTCCATAAGGGAGAATTTAAAAAAAATGCTAGGACACATTCACACAATGAAGAGTTAATGCGCTGCATTTCAGCTCCGTAAATTTAACGGCCTGCGAGATACTAATTTTTTCGTAAAAACTCGGATCCTCACTATCTCCTTAGGATATTATGTATTGTAATGAAAGCAATATAACATTCCAGTTTGGATTAAGTCCTAACTATATACCAAAAGTAATTTCATTTCACTTTGCAATTTGACCATAATGATTAGGCACACATAGTTACATTCAATTTTTTATACAATAATTTATATATTACAGTGATTCAAAAATGTATTTTTTTCCAGTAGTTAGCTCCTCTAAAAACTCACAGATCTCGAACACCAAGTAGTAGTATAAGCCCTATTGCTATTATTACAATTACAAATATCAATATCAAAAATTGCCTAAAGTTATTTTTTCACTTTGTTAGATATAATCACCTCAGGTAAGTAGACAGAAACAAATGGAAAAGGAAGGGAAATGAAGGTCTTGAAAGTAAAACGAAGACAAATTTACCAGTCTTCAGAAGATACTGTCTACAATGCAGTGAGCAGAGTGGGTCGGTAGATCAAACTTTTCCGAATCCGGGTTTCTGAAGTTCCGGAACAAACATTCGGAACTTAGGAAGTGAGGAACATGTCTGTACCAGCTTTCCATTATGATTCCTAGTTATGTAAATGTAACTATCAACAGCTCGTAGGACGAATTTTAACAGAGCCTAACAGCGTGTTTACATCATAACACAATTCTTCACATACAGCTATTAAGGTGAAGTTAGTTCCGCATTTTCTGATGTTTCATAAATTTATATCCCTAAAACGAAATTTAAATTTTGACTCGAAATAAAATCTAAGATTATTACTAACATAATATGAGCCGCCTTCACATTACCACTCCCAGGTTAAGACACAATAAATGATATATATAGATAAACTTCAGAGATGAATAATGAAAATTAATAGTTCAATTATGTACTTCAATAAACAAAAATTCATTATAAGAAGTGTCTGGAGAATTTAATAATGAAGTCTGTGCTGGTTCAGTATTAATGCGATCATAAGCGGTGAGTAGTGTCACTGGTTGGATCTCAGTCAGCGCCAGGTGAAGTTAGTAGTGTAGAAAGACCAGGTGCTTGAGTTTCTATAAGATTTCCCCAATTTCCCTACTATTCTTATTCCTCCATTATCATTCATCCTGTGTATTTAAATGATTGATCTACTTTAGCTAAATGACATAATCGTAGAACCTTACACTGAAATATTCATTTCATTGAATTTATTTGTATATATTAAAGTAGGAAGTTAAAGAGAAATAATATAATTAGAAAGATGATTAATGATTTCTTAACGACCTGATCCTCTAACATATTTACTACCAAACGTATACAGCTGAATGAGGGCTTAGGCAACACCTCGTCGTAATTAAATTATTGGATTCTTTATATGTTGACAAGGAATTTAGGTTTGTAGTAGTGTTCTATTTTCTAATTTTCCTGGGCTAATAGCAACGGTGAAATTTGATTTCACAGAATATAGCGTCATATATTTTTAAGTACATGTAATTCCTTTCTACTTAGTATTTTATTATAATAAAAACATAGTATTTAAGTATTTACATTGATACACACATGAACAATAACAAGATGAATACATTTATTTAGGTGAAGTAGATTTCTAGACAAAAACATGGTGTTTAGAGTCTGTACTGATTCTGAGCTTTTGTATCGTGGGATATCCAAAAAAAGTCATAATATATTTTCACCCTCGGGCTCATTTCATTACATAATTTGAGTTTTATATATTATGCTTAATTTCAGAAAAATAATGAGATACGTGTATAAAAGATCATTGATCCATTTGTGCTATTTAGAAACTTTAAAGCCATTAAATGATTTCCCTCGATAAACTCTACGATCACGTTACCTCTACTGAGGCTGGTATGCTGAGTTTGATACATATACATATATCTTGTGACGAGAATAGTTTTTGTAACATACAATGCATGTGAGGTATTCATGTTTTCTACTACTGTACAATTCTTAAGAATAATACCTTCAAGGAATGAGTATAATGCTATATTAACAAATAGCTTTATTGTGGGAACATAACACTTTTTTGAAACACAACAAACCATACACATTCATTTTTTCATAAATCGTAAATTACAGTTAATTACTTCAAAAATAAATGTTAATGTACCCAATGATAATCCAAGTATAAGTAAAACAAACAACTCATTAAATCCTTTGTAGGAAGCACTTGAATATTTTCACCTTCGTTATGCAATGTAAAATGTTTTTCTTTTATCAGCACCTCGAGTAAGGAATCTCTCTCCCATTTATGACGTAGCCCGTACTGTGTGCACTTTTGAATCACTCGACTAAAAGAATTCACGTAAGGAGAATTTGCGCGAAGTAAGTAAAAAGTGGGCACTGTAGCAACAATTTCTTGAACTTTATGAATCAAAGGGTTCCCTCTTGAATCAAACAAGGAGTAAGAATATAATACATAATCGAGGGTATTGGATCGCCAAAATACTGCACAGTTTTTATCACTAACTAGATTTGCTACCATTTCTTGTCTTGAACTCCCACAAGGATTAGCCATCCATTTATCTAGAATTTCGTTCATTATGCGATCCTTGGAGTTTAAAAAATATTGCTTAAAAAATGGATGACCACCAAACAAAACTCCTGACTCTACAAGATCTTTCATTGTGTTAATGAATGGGTACTTTACTGGCTTTGTTAGAAAACCAAGAAGTAAAGCCTGGTAGCTGTTGTTTATTATAAAGGAACCAAATACCCAAGTTAGAAAAATTAGTTTTATCAATGGTACAGAAGATGGCTTTGGAACTGATATACCTAGAAGTATTGCGAAGTTATATATCAAAGTAGATCGTAATACTAAACTTCTCTTATTTTTAGCACGTGATTTAATCAGTTTTATGCAAATGAAGATGAGACTATAAACGAATAAGATTAAAAACCAACAAGGCAATTGGAAAGGAAAGAATATAATCATCCATTTAGGATATGTAGATGGTTGGGGAACTGCCCATATGAAGCAATAGAAGTCCCCACTTAGTATTGGATTAAAATATTCATAAAAATGCATTGATGATGCCCAACCCACAAAACTGCCTTCTAACTTTCCTGTTGCTAATCGTTCCATATCAGCAGTAAACGTTCCGTTAGGTAAGGGAAAGGGTCCGCCATGACCAACAAGATTATTTCTGATGACAAGATCCCAAGAAAAATTCATCTTCTCTGAAATCATATGTAATATATTTGGAGTTACACCCTTAGCAATTAATCTACCGTTTGTAGTGTTTTCCAATATCACAGTAGGAGGAAGAGAATGAGTTGTAGCTTTTAGTACACATGAATGAAGATTATCAGTTTTATCTGGAAATAACTCAGCTTCTTTTATGACCTTTCCTTTGATCCATTGATTTATGAATATTACTTGTCCCACTGACTTGCAGTGAGTTTCTGAGAATGGGAAGTATGTAAATATGTTAATGGCTTTCATAGACCTTTTATTATCTGCTGCTACAACAATTAGATTAAATATGCTTTCTCTGAAAGCAACACCAAAAGCATTTGCTGGGTCATTTGAGGAACTGTTGCTTTTTAGCAGAGTAACAATAAATTTACTTCTAGGACTGAAGAAGATAAGCTTTAATTTTTTAATTGCTTCCAAAAATTCATCGCTGTTGTCCAAGATTATCAAGTAAACTGTTGAGTCTTCTGACCATTCAGAGCTAATCACATTTATCTTTTGTGTATGTAGTACATTAGGAAATTTGGTATTAATAATTTCAAATCCACTGTTGAATCGTTTTAGTACATTCTGTAGTTCAATGGATGCATTATTTGTATTAAATATTAAGGCTTGTTTGTTACTTGCATACCTCTGCATAATGTACGAAACACAATCAACAAATTCAGTGTTTGATTCACCATTTATCTTTATTGATTTAGTGCTCTTTCCCGCTGTTATTAAGTGTGAAATTATCCAAATTTTAATCACAATTACAATTCTCATTTTAGTGATGACTTTACCTGAAAAGACATATGCTAATATTAGAATTGTAATATTTTCAATGCTTGTTTCTAACCTATTTAGACTAGTAATATCAGTTGAAGAACCAATATTGACCTTTTTAAAGAAATTTCGATGTAACATTATTTCTGGTGCAGCAGTTTCAATTAGATGATGATAACATATTATGTTAATAAGTAAAATTTAATGCACGTATGAATGCAAGTATACGGCAATATATCATTTCTGATTTGAATTTTTTAAATCATGTATCAAGGTACTACAGAGAAAGCTGATTAGCACGAAACATTATTCTGTCTCTCCTTAAGAGCTCACAAAACGAGGAAGTCATTGTTTTGCTGAACATATGGAGGTGAAGCATATACAACAAAATAAATAGAGTTGACATAGCGGTGTTCAATGAAATATGAGATAACAATTATAAGATACTGCATCATAGGCAGGTCAAAATATGGTTTGACTTCGGCAAAATTGCAACCTTTAGTTTTACAATTGTATTCTGTTTAAGTATCTCACCTGATGAAATGTCCAAAATCTGACAAAATCCCAACAAGGGAACACCAAAACTTGATGCTTTTGCTTTATTTGAATGAAAATTTGACGTTTTCTGTAATTTCGTCAACAATTCTTCACGTACTGTTACCTAAAGCCTATTGTTTTTCAAACGGGTTAACATATTAAAAAGTTATTGCCATTTTTAAGTGAAAGTGAAGTAAAAATAAATTATTAATTAACGATAATTAAGAAAATCACGCTCATTTAATTCAATCGAAACGAAAGCAATCCATTCGCTGAAGAATGCATTACCATCCCTAGTTGCAGAGACAAGTTGCAAACCGCTTGCCGTAAATTTGAATTGCAAGTCATCCAACCTTGCATCAAGTTTGATTGGAAAATGTGCAAGGATGCCACAAGCTGGATTCCAGTAACGAAGTTACGTGGGGGCAACCTTGCATTTACTTTTCCATTCAAGCTTCACGCAAGCGTTTTATGAGTCAAATCAAGTCAAGAGAAAATGAACGGCCAGTGATGCTGTGACTCTCTGCAAAAGGTCTAAAGCATTGCTTACAAGTACAACCAAAGGAAGATTGTATGAAAGTATGGGTTTCTAGTGCAAGCGTTGAGAGCTAAAAACTAAGCAAGTGCCAATTGACCGAGAGCTTGCTACATATGCCTGAATATAAAACAAAAACGAAAACAACAAACAAACAAGATCGATGTGCTCATCACCCCCAAATAATAGAACCGTTACTTTACGGCCAGCTTTGATTATTGAGCTCGCTGGTATGCCAGGAAAACGAAATACAGAAGCTACTTCTCGTAGTCTAAAGTCTTTCTGCATTTAGCGAAATTTTGTTCTGATTTCTGTCAACAGGCAGACAGATAGACGAACGGACAAAGCCTTTGTATTATACTTCCGGTATATATGCATAGCTTTTAGGTCTAGAAATATCTTGAAGTGGATACTAGCTATCTTCAGAAAGTAGTTTCATACGGATCAGATGTTTTCCCGATCTCAAGAATTGTACAATCGACGTAAATCTCAGTATCTTCTGAGAGTTTAACTTTCATCTCTCGCAGGGCGCGGTGGCTCAGTGGTAGAGCGTTCAACTCTGGTGCTTCTGGTCTCGGGTTCGATCCCACTCCCACCAAGTGAACTTTGTGGTGGACAAACACCATGTGCGTAAGTTTCCTCGGGGTTCTCCCGTTTCCTCCCACTTTCTTCATTCCATCACAAAGTTGACAATCATCATCACCGTCTCCTTTAGCCTAACCGGCATAATCGTGGGACATAAAACTCAAATATTTTATTTTCATTTATTTCATCTCCCCCACTTTTGTAGATGGGGATCAACTTAAAATTAAACGGTATTGGGAGCATCATTTTATTCATTTCAGTGATACTGAAAACTATAAATTGCACAGTCATATCGGTCGTTTTAAATAATTTTTATTTGCTTTTCCCTCTCCTCTCCCTAGGAATTCTAGGGGGCTGTCACTCCAAATGGGATCTTACCGCGCACTTAAATATCACCAAAACTGTGTCCCTAATTAAGTTGGGGACTGAAAAAATGGTTTCGACCCGAATATGGGCCATTTTCAATTATTTTTACATGTTATCAGCTCCCACTTCTGAAATTCTAATGAGAATTGAATTTGGATTTAAAGAGCATCGAATTTCTAACTCTTTATGTCAGCGACCCCGAAAACTAGGGATAGGACACTGATTTCAGTCATTTTCCATAATTTTTGTATGTCTTCTATTCTACTACCCTTAGGTTCGCCAAGAGGATCTTACACTAACTAGGAGTTTGAATTTGAATTTAAAACGGTATCGGAACTATCACTAATCATCTCATGGATCCCGAAAACTATGGATTGGACACGAAGAGCGGTCGCTTTCTATCACTTTTTTAAAAAATATCTTTTCCTGCCCACTCTCCACTACTAACTACCACAATATTCTTTCTTAGACTTTAATATGTGTACCAAATTTGGATAAAACTGCTCCAGGCGTTCTGGAGTCATGCTGGAACATTTACATGCACAGAGTAAATATATATATATATATATATATATATATATATATATATATATCGCATGTAGAAAAAGAGCTGATATGTGAAGAAACAGAAAAATATAGGAGAAAAAATTACTGTAATTAATATGCAAGTGCATGCAATGTCTATTGTTTCTTTTTTGACGTAGTCTAAAACAAGTTCCAACAATTTCTTGGATAGTGGCGTAAACTTAAATTTACCCTTTCTGTAAATATTTGCCACCTGAGAGTGTGCCGGAGAGGCGGTGGTTCAGTTTGGTGCGTGGGGTTCCAGGCTTGTTCTCAGCCTGCACTAAGTGCACTCTGTGGTGTGCGTGGGTTTTCTTGGGCTTCTGCAGTTTGCTCATATTTAATTCGTTCCATCATTTCATTTATTTCTGATCATCGTCATCTCCTTAAGCCTTGCCCTTAGTGTATCTTGTCCAGAACTTATATCTTAAGCACTTTACTGTCACTGAAACATTTCGATGCAAATCACTTTTTCAGGTGAATAAAAAAAATAATAAATCAATAGAGTGGCTGAATAGTTCTCATCGAAGTCTTTGAATTGTCTGAAGAGTACAAGCAACTGCGTTTTTGTGGTTGTTGTCAAGGATCAGAAGACTTACCGAGCGTAGTATTTCTCTTTGCTAATTTTTGATGGCATTAAGCAGATTACTTAGCGTTTGACAAACACACCTTATGTAATTGATAGTCTCGATTCCAAGACTTTTACACTTTTCATAGTTTTTCCCCTAGCACTAGCTTGCCATAATTTTGTAAACGGAAGGAGTTATTTGAATTTCTTTTCTTCGGAGAACCAGAGCGCTGCCATTGCATTGATTTTTGCTTCGTCATAGCAGGGGCGTGCGACATCCACGTTTGATGTCCCTTAATATGTGAGGGAAGAGGTCGTTCTCCCACCGTGCAAAAAAAGTGCAACTGTCTTTCTGGTTTTCTTCGGAGAACCAGAGCGCTGCCATTGCATTGATTTTTGCTTCGACATAGCAGGGGCGTGCGACATCCACGTTTGATGTCCCTTAATATGTTTGGGAAGAGGTCGTTCTCCCACCGTGCAAAAAAAGTGCAACTGTCTTTCTTTGCTCTTTGTGGCTATCTGTCAGCATACGGAAACTCCTTAAAGAGTACAGTTATTGTGAACCAACGATTGTATCATACTTTCTCGTTACCGTAGGCCTTCTGGTACGCTCATCGCCATGAAGATTTGAACACAATTCCTGAAAATCCCTTCACCATTACTTGACCTTCCCTTTACTCATTAGTGTCAGTCTGTAAATGACACACAATTCCAGTGGATGTCAGCTACATTCTATTCTCTGGTATTCACAAAGTTCAAATGTAGCGGGATTTGTATTACGGTATCCATTTCACCTTATTCACACATACACGTACGCAATTCCTGTATGATTATATATCTGTTTTAAGCACAGAGTACTAGAACATGGTCCTGCGCATGTTCAACTTCAGAAGTGTTTCCAACCCCAGCTAATATTATCGGCTCTTTTTTTTATATATGTTCCTCGTATATATGAAGCGCTTAGAGGATAAAGGTGTTATGTTACCTTTCGAAACGTTGAATTCTGGGGGCTGATGATATGTTACTTATGCTACATAACAAATCACTTAGTGAGTCCTGTTCCCAGTGAAGAGACTTGGAAACGAAGAAGGGTGTGTGTTAACAGATATAGTTCTGAAAACCAATTTTCCCGAAGTTTACAATTTGTTATGTAACCCATCCTCTAACCACTTCATATATATAGGCTATTTCGGAATTTCTACTTTCTAAAATTTAGAGTGAAAAACCAGAAAAAATCGATATTTCAGTAAAAAAAATCCGGGATTCGGAAAAATCAGAAATTGAGAAGAATTAGGATTTCGGAAAAGTTCTGGAATACGGAAAATTCCGGAATTTAGAAAAAATTCGAATTTCGAAAAACTCTGGAATTTGCAAACAAATCCTTGGAAATTTACGAAATCCAAAATGTTTTAAATCCCGGATTTTTTCGAATTTGGAAATTCTTCCGAAATCAGGAAAATGAAATTTCGGATTGGGAAAAATATTTGGTCATCCGTAATATATATATATACCAACAATTAAATTGGGGGCGTGGTGGCTCAGTGGTAGAGCGTTCATCTCTGGTGCTTGGGGTCTCTGGTTCGATCCC
The DNA here is from genome assembly GCF_964235325.1 of Thermobia domestica. NCBI lineage: Eukaryota > Metazoa > Arthropoda > Insecta > Zygentoma > Lepismatidae > Thermobia > Thermobia domestica. The sequence continues at coordinate 52,432,945 of NC_137467.1, forward strand.
AGGTCGCGCCGTGTTAACAAACACCGTGCTCGTGAGTTTTCTCGGGGTTCTTCCGTTTCCTCCCCCTTTCTTCATTCCACATTTCGTTCATTTCTATTAATCACCGTGTCCTTTACCCTAACCGGCATATACGTGGAACATAGACCTGAAAGATTTCATTTCATCTCAACAATTACATTTCAGAGTAGAAGTGAGTTAAAATTAAATTGAAGGCAATGTTTGAGTAGTACGTAGAATATTAAGTTACAACGTTTGCAGATAATATTGAGATTGCGGAGGAAAGGAAAAAAAAAACACAACATTTTAAAAACTTGAAACAATCTAGTGAATAATATAGAATGTTAATAAATGATATAAAGGGGAAAAATAGTTGAATAGAATAAACATATGATGTGTAGAAACAAGGCAGGGGAAAATGGAACATGTCAATAGTTCTTGCTATCTAGGCAAGTTTGCTTCGTAAGTTTGAGTGATGTTGAGGGTGGAAATGGTTAGAGTTCCGTGCACATGCCTAAAAAGAGCAGAAAAGAAGCCTCCATTGTTTACCATGATTATTGAATTAAGTTGTTTATTGGTTGATGGGAAATCTTCATGTCTTCAGGTAGAAGTTAAATATATATTGTATTAGAGGAAACGGCTTAATTATTTTAATAATTAAGATATAGAGTAATATAATGTGAAAGAATAACAAGTGTATAATATAAGCAAAAGTAAATGATGAAGTAAATACTTAAGAAAAAGAAAAAAAATACTTTCTTCTTGCAAGTCTTAAATAAAGAATTAAGAAGGATCCTTATACTAAAAAATGATAACTAGAGACCAGATTTTTAGGCATTTGAAACCTTGAAAATAGGCAGCCAAATAGACATTTATTTTTTAAAAAATAAACTTTAAAATAGACACTAAAATGTAACTCGAAATACTGAAGATAAATGCTCAATACAATTAAAAGGTAAGTTCAATTTATAGAGAATTTTCAAACAATATAGAGACATGCCTGTTTGTTAATATTTTTACTATATACAGTGCGTTCCACGAATAACACATCGTGGAAGAGCCAAAGCAGATAAAAACATGAAATGTTTTGTAACCTTCAAGGGATATAAAATACAACATTGTACTGATAAGGAGAATCTCCCGAAAGGGGTACTTAATGGAGTTACGGGGGATAACTTGAAAATTTTGAATAGTTAACCCCATCGGTGGTACCTCGTTTGAAAGATAATAACGTGTAAAGACCAGTTCGGGAAACTGCTTGACGCTGTCGTGTCACTATCATGGCGGCCATCCGTAAGGACGGTCGAAGTACTGGTAGTTACCCCTAGTAACCCCTTAGGTCACCTTCATGGGGGATTTTTATTATCAGCCTAATGTAGTCTTTCGTGTTTCTTCAAGGATACAAAATGTTTCATGCTTCTATCTGCTTTGGTTTCTTCAGGAGACGGACCTTAGTGTTATGCGTGGAACGTACTTCGACCGTACTTACGGGTGGCCGCCATGTTGATAAGGACACGCTAGAGACACGTAGTTTCAAAAATTGGTCTCTACACTTGATTACCTTTTAAATGAGATACCACACGGTGGGAGTTGCTATTTAAAATTTTGGAGTTGCCCCCATAACTTCACTTGACCTCCCTCATGGGGAATTCTTCTTATCAGCATGATGTTGTTTTTTCTTTCCGTTGAAGGTTACAAAAGTTTTCATGTTTCTATCTATCTTGGTTTCTTCAGGAGATGGGCCTAACTGTTTCGTGGATTCGTGGAAGGCACTGTATATAAACGAAACTTGACATGTATTCCATGTATATTTGGTAAATACATTCCATAGAGCACTTCACCATTCGGTAGAAATTTTATACACTTTATCAGTACACACAGTAGTCCAAAGTTTTACAGTATTTTATCAGTAGACATAACAGTCCAAAGTTTTGCGGTATATTGCCACTACAAAGAATACATATACTTCTCAAAAGAGACAGAATTCTTTCTTGAAATTCTAAATTACATTATTTTCCTAATAAAGTCATATTTTGTAGAAAATAGACAAAACAGGCAATATTATGCGCTAAAACAATTATTTAAGGAGGACGGAGCGAAATAGCAAAATAGACAAAACAAAATTGGCTTAAATTGAAACTATAACCCCGTCCATATAAACTTTAAAACATTATTTTTGATTACATCTTTAGTATTAAAGAACATATATTTTGCCTAACATCCGATCACTAATGATAACATACATGGTGGCAGGAGAAATTAAGCAACTCGGAAGAGACTGCTTTACGGCATACTTGATAAACATTATTAAAACGGAAAATTGCTTCGTTCCTGTTAGTTGAGAACACTCATGTATAGAAACTTTACCTCTTCTATGCATGTAATTGGCCAGCAATTGCAGAATACCAATGAAAATAATAAAGATTGAAGGTTCCTATTAAAACATAATACAATCAAACTTCGTGGTAGGTTTCTGTTTTTTTTTTTCTGTTTGCATGTTACAACTCGTATTCTCAAAAACGGAATTATTGATCTGATTCACCTAAGTAGGTCATAAATTATTTTCACTTCAATTTTGGTTCAAATTATCCCAAAGCAACCGCAGAATTTAAATTCAAGTTCAAAGGTAGGACAACTTATTGCAATACTATAGTATTTCCTTTTGGAAGTCAACCATAAGAAATTGATAAATCAAAACTAACTTCAAAGACAGACTTACCGTCTACAGTTAACAAAACATTTGTGAATAATACTGTTCAGTACACCCAATTTGTCCTCTACGTATTCACTTCTATTCTAAGCAGATCGAAACATAAACATTTAATAATAAATGAGGTTAGACAAAGAAACTATAGTATCTGATAGACAATTCATGAATATAACCTTTGAAATTCTTTTTAATTCTTATACCGTATACCACTGCAAGATAAACACCAATGTCATTAATATGTTTTGAAATAGGGAAAAATATATTACCACAAATATACATAATATTGAATTCCACAAATTTAATATTCATTTATGTACGAATTATTGATAAATTAAAATGAGACATGTATTTCAGATATAGTTTTGTTTCACCTACATACTAAAGATACATTATACTTGTGATATATTTAGCACAATTATATATATATATATATATATATATATATATATATATATATATATATATATATATATATATATATATATATTCATGCTGTATCGGAGTAATTAATAGTTGATAATGTTCATTAAAACAAATAAGTCCACATTTTACACTTCAAATTTTGTGTAGATTGATAAGAGGACTACACACATAAATTATTTACCATATATGGTTCGGTCTCTAGAGTAGAGGTATATTTTGGGAAGGAAATAACACAGCTCCTAATCTCTTCCTGGGTACATATATATTCACTTAGATCCCCTCCCTAATTCTGAGAATACGACTGACGAAGTAATGATTTCAGGAACTTTTCTCATTTAAACGAGGGCCACTCAAAATGTTATGAACTACAACAATACTGTTATAACGTTATCTTTTAATTTCTTATTCAGCCAATCTGGTTCTGGTGAAGAATGTGTCTTGTTGATAGGCAATGCCCTTTACCCAATCTCAGGTAGTCTAAAGGAGAAAAACATACAGAAGTCTCGGAAGTGAAGGTATTAGTGTGGCAAGAAAGGACATCCAGCTCCTTATCTAGTCATTTAATCGTTTGAATGTTTAAAATTATGCTACGTTATATTTTAAATAAGATTATAGGAAACATTATAAACCTAACGCCACCATAAAATTTTAACAATTGAATTTCGTTTCACACTTGAAGTCTCCAATTTGAAAATGACCATTAGGAAGACCTAGGCGCAAGTGGAAGGACAATATTGAGTTAGAGGTCGCAGAAATAGGAATCCAAAGTAGAAACTGCATCCAGTTGGCGAAGAATAGAACTCAATGGAGAGCTTTTGTGTACGCGGTATTGAACCTCCAGTTTCCATAGACCATAAGGTTAGTTAGTTCGTTAGTTGTGAAACTACGTAGAATTAAAGAATATGGGAGCTCAACATTAAAAATAGATCTATATCACTTCCGGTCTTTGTACAGAGATACAAAAGAATCTTTTCTTAAGACCCTGAACCGATTCTAAAAATCCGCTTCTCGTTATCTTCAACGTTTTTGTTATGTATCGCTCAACTCTAAAACTGCAAACGGTAAATTTGTAGCACTCACGATCTAAAGAAAGAATGAATGCAGGTGATTGAAACTATTCTTGGGACACTGAATCCACAACAAAAAAATAAAATAACAAAATAAAAATAAAAATAAAAAATAAAAATAAAAATAAAATAATAAAAACAAAAATAAAAAAATAAAAAATAAAAAATCTGAATATCTCATATGCTTTTTGCTTTTTAAAGTTCGATAATGGAACCCGAAGTATTAGTAAACTTGAAACATTTTCGTATTTGGTAGAATATCCTAGATGCTGACAATATGTTGTTCTGAAACGCAAAACCGGTACAAAAAAAGTTTATGGCTTGTGAGTGTGTGGCCTCCCTCACTCCCATTCCATTTTAAATTTCCCAGTTACTCTTGGCTGAATTGGAATGAGGCTTCATGTACTGTTCGTCGACGCAAACTGTGTTTTGGTTTTATCTTTGTATAAGTTGGCAATTCTGTGAGTGATGACTCGTGCTTCCTGTCCACCGAATAAAGGAGGTGTAAAGTGGTTATGACAATCGAAAATATAGTCCCTTGAATTCAAATGCCATCGTAATATACTTTCACTGTTTTTAACACTTTAATTGTTTTGTGTTAATTGCAAACTTATTTAACGCTCTTTGATATTTGTATTTCTGATGAAGAATATTTATTATAAATATTTATAAAATCTTTTCTGGTGTGCTCAGCGTAAAGATATTGACGCTGAGGCAAAAAAGCCGCGAAAGGTACTCTAAGTGGTTATGGTGGTCTAGATTGGTTCTACTACAGTGACGCCCGAGAAAAATATCAAAGTTTTGCCTCGCAATCATTGAAGATTTATTAAGTTTGATAATAAAAAGAGTAAGCTAAATCTGCGCAGGTATATAAATATAAATTTAACACAAAAAATATGTTCGTATACCAAGACAACGTTTAATATGTGAAATCACGTAAGTAACGAGGCATGAGCAAAGAACTTGTACAAGGAAAAGGGTGAATTCCGCTTGGAATTGAAAAGTAATTATTTCCATGGAAGCTAAATAATGACTGATCAACGAGCAACAAGAAGCATGAAGAAATCTTCTTCGTAAGAATAATTACATGATTCCCCCCCCCCAAAATCCATCAATTTATAGTGTGGTTAAATGTGATACCGAAATAGTGTGTGTTTAATACTAGTGCATCGCGTAATATAAAATTTAGCCGGCATTCGTAGTGCGTCATCTTCCTTAAAGAAAGAAAGAGAATAAGATAAAAATATATAATAATTTCTTCGCATAAATTACACATTAATAAAGTTTTGGGCTTATGGTGTGTTGGTACATGTTAAATAAATCACTAATAAAATGTTGTAATGTTGTAAACGTAAGTATTATAAACCTGTGTTAAGCGAATAAAATTTACACACTATTTATTTCTTTATGTGCAATTACCTTTACAGTATTTCTGCACAATCACTACAGAGTGGCTGGATGATATGTCCAATGACTTGCACTTATTCCGCTGATACTAGCAGGCGTGGTAAGGATGGTGGGCACTCGCAGTCGCAACCTCAATGAAATAGTATTTTGGCTCGAGATCCAACTTGGAGGTTTGCGCACTTTCTGTTGTAGTATTATTATTTGTATTGCGAATGTCTTCTTCACGCCAATTACTAAAAGCCACCACAGGTAAGCCGTATTGGACAGAAGTTGTTTCCAGCGGAGTTATAAAAATTGGTTATCCCGAATGGGATCAGGTAAGAATCAAACTCTTCCGGTCATAAGAATAACTGCCGTGAACAGGAACCGAACCCGACACAATCCAATTGTGTTACAAAAATGGCTAGCCCGAACAGGAACCGAACCAATTGTGTTACAAAAATGGCTAGCCCGAACAGGAACCGAACCAATTGTGTTACAAAAATGGCGCCCGAACAGGGACCGAACCAATTGTGTTACAAAAATGGCGCTCCGAAACAGGGACAGAACTCCTTCACCGTACATGTAAAAAGTAGTGATTTATGTGTAGAAACGTAAAGGTATAAAGTATCTGACTCGTACTGAGAAATTTTCTGTAATTGTAAAAATGGATGAAAGTAATGTTAAGTTAGTGCTGGACGCACTTAAAGCATATAAAGAGGAACTCATTGAACAAACTAATAAAGAAATGCAAAATTTACGTGAATCGTTAGAAAATAAAATAGTTGAAATAAATCAATCCTTGGGAGGAAAAATAGGAAAAACCGGTAAACAAGGTAACGTATGGGAATCTTTAGAAAGTACAATTAATAATTTTGGGAAATCTTTGGAAAGTAAATTTGTGGAAGTCAATGAAATAACTGTAAAGCACGTCAACGATAAACTCCAGGCACAAATAGAAGTTGCAAAGAAAGAAATCTGGGGTAAAAGTGAAGAAAAGGGGGTCCAAGAAAAAATTGAATCAGTCGAAGCTCTAATTGAAAAGTTTAGTTGTGCAGATGTAGAACAAGGGTGCCAAAAGGTAGTAAATGAGTCAGTTGTTGCTAGCGCTTGCAATGGTAAAGAAACAAGTAGTCAGCCAGTGTCATACAAATGTAAAGGTTTAGTTAGCCAAACTGTTACGTCATGTAGGCCTAGTGTTCGTTCGAAGTTTAAACAGAAAGTAGATGCGTTGAACATAAAATATTTGTCATGTTACGGAGGAAAATGCACTGATAGGTTTTGTACGTGTAATTGTACTAATGTAGTAGTATTAATGAATGGAGGCAAGAGAATGCGCTCTTTACTCATTAGTTATATGTTGAATTTAATGGAGCTAGGATGCGTCCAAAGCACGTCACAAACAGATAAGTTAGCATGTATTCCAAGTAATGACATATGTTCGTACTTCGTGAACATAGTTAGGGTTCAGATTGACAAGAAGGAAAACAGTGGTAACAGTTCTCACTTGGTGGTAATAAATATATATGTTGTAAATTTCAAGCGCATAAAGTTTTATTGTTTTCTATGCACCCAAATATGTGTAATGAATGATGAAATCAGTTCAGGCACTAGTAGCATCAATGAGAATAATGTTAGTGGAATGTCATGGCACAAACAAGTTGAAAGTTGTCGAAATAATTTTAGTAAGTTGCAGTACAGTTTGAGTAAATCCGTCAGTAAGTATAAATATTGGTCACAGCGTAGTAAGCACACGTCCGATAAGAAACGAAAGTTGTGCAAACTGAAACGAAAAATAAAAGGCATGCACAAAATATTGCGATCTTTTGAAAGAATGTCAACGTTTGTCCGTAGGAATTTTAAGAAAACCCAATGTAAGCACAAAGGCAATTGTATGGTGGTAAGTAGTAATGAAAAAAGCAATGTAGTCACTCCAGAAAAAGCACAATCAGAAAATGTAAGTGAAAAGCAAAATGAAAAGTTGAAACCTAGTAAGCGTTGTAAGTTGTTCAAAAGGTTAAAAGTCAATGCAAAAGGAAACGATATGCAGGAATTAGTCGTTAAAAATTATGATGCTGTCCGTGAAAAATGTGGAAATCAGATGAGAAAACCGTGTCATAGCCAGGCGTCGAAAATTCAAAACAAATGCAAGAAAAAGGCAAAAGTTAGATTAGTCCAACGAACTTGTGCTAGGTGGCGCGAGCATTCAGTAACAACACATACGCGTAATCACACAGGGAAAATGAAAAACCGGGTTGATTATAAAAGCAAATTAAATGCTTCATATATAATTAGGCAGAAAATTTCGCGCAACAAAATTTTGAACGAAAATAAGTGCAGTAAACATAATTACAAAATATGTGGAAATTGCATGTTAGTGAAGCAATGTGGTAAGTTGAAAGTCAAAATGTCTGCCAATATACGATTTGTTGTTGCTGCTGATCGTGAAAAATCATACGCGTATGGAAAGCCAGTGTTTACCAAAGTAAATATTTGTTGCAGAAAACACACAGGTAATTATGAAGACGTGTTTATTAAACGTTTTGGAATAAAATTCAAAATTCTTGTTGTACTTGAGAAACCAAGAGTAGGAATTGGATAAAAATATGCTCGCGAGAAAACTGGACTGTATATTTTGGAAATTTGACCGTAGCAATGTTTAAGATTCTTGAATATGACAAAAAAAAAGATGAATGCAAGATTAAATATTTTGTTTTTAAAATGTAAAGAAATTAGAAATTAAGAAGATTGGCGAATTGTTAGATCCTTTAACTGGTAAATCAATTGGTTCACATTCAGTGGATAGACTTAAGGTGTGGAAACCTACGAAACAAACTCGTAAAATCTGGTTAGATTTAGCAGTAAAACATAGTTCTGAGAAATATCATGATGTAATTTCAAGCGAATTTAAAAATTCAGACCTAGAAAGTAGTGTTGAAACCGTTCTTTGCAATGCATTAACTACAACACCAGTATGTTTGTCTCAAAGTGTTCAATCGAGAAGTAATAACCAACGAATACATAAAATTTTAGAGAAATTGCTAGATATTGATAAGTATTTGAATTTTCTGTACTGTAAAAATTTATGCTCAGCTGATGTATTGGAATTTGCGTTAGTAAATCTACAGAATCCTTATGTGGCACTAAATGAGCAAGTACAAGGAATGTAAAAAAAAAAAAAAAAAAATTGTTTCATATGATATATGCAGGCATCTGTGACCCGCTATGCGACTTCCAGATGGCCGTTGATATTTCTTTTCCAAAGCAATGGAAAAACTAGCAAAGAAATATGCCAAGTCATGGAGATGAGGTCCCCCCCCCTTTTATGTGTATTGGGTAATGTAACATGTTTTTAACGCTCGGAGTAAGCTATTTTGGTAAATCCCATTCTTTATTATTTTAAGTTTTTAACCTTGTATTCTTTAATTCGGCCTCATCTCGGGGTGGTAAAATAAATAATTCATTGTGGGTAGGTTTCTTCGAAATTTAGCCAGGCAGATCCTGTCGAGTGATCAGAGAGAATCATAACTGAATTATTACGTTGTAAAAATTTAGCTGTGAATCTTTAAGGCGCCGACAAATTTTATTAAATCTCGACTAAAACGTATATTACTTAATATTGTGTGAAATAAAGTTTTTAATATGTAATATGTTTTAAAAATTTGTTTACGAATGAAAGATTTCATTTCATATATCCGTGTTACTGTATTATTGCATTGTGTTTAAAGTTAATTAACTAATTAATAGTGGTCTTTAAATGTTGTATTTTAAAGGTTTGAAGAATGGAAATATTACATTATTAGGAGTTATTCTGAGAATTAGTTATAAGGAAGCATATATTGATGAAAAGGTTATTTTTGCATTTCGTGTGTTATTTTTCTCAAAATATTGAAAATTTTATGTGTTTAGTATGATAAGAATATTTAGTGTAAGGAGTAATACTACGAGTCAGATACTTACAAAAAAAAAAAGATTGAAATCTTATAATTTAAGTAATGCTGTCAGAAATATATTAGTTTGATGTTAGTAAATAGAATATGAATAGTATATAATATAAAATGAAAATATAATAGATAATCAATATTATTCAACTTATATTGAAATCTTGTCTTATAAAAACAAATGTAATTTTATATTTTCGCATATACACACACACATACAAAAAAAAGAGAAAGAAAGCCCATTTAAAATAAATAGCCCATAAAATAAAAGCCCATCTACGTTTGTGGAAAGTGTTAGTGAATCATAATGAATCAAATGTTAATAATGGAAGAAACAAGAGGAATAATAACCGGAAAAATAAATTTAAGAAGAGGAAACGCAAGATCCCAGGGTTCTGATAATCTTCAAAGAAGATCATCGTCCATATCGCACGCCATATGTGAGTGTGTGGCCTCCCTCACTCCCATTCCATTTTAAATTTCCCAGTTACTCTTGGCTGAATTGGAATGAGGCTTCATGTACTGTTCGTCGACGCAAACTGTGTTTTGGTTTTATCTTTGTATAAGTTGGCAATTCTGTGAGTGATGACTCGTGCTTCCTGTCCACCGAATAAAGGAGGTGTAAAGTGGTTATGACAATCGAAAATATAGTCCCTTGAATTCAAATGCCATCGTAATATACTTTCACTGTTTTTAACACTTTAATTGTTTTGTGTTAATTGCAAACTTATTTAACGCTCTTTGATATTTGTATTTCTGATGAAGAATATTTATTATAAATATTTATAAAATCTTTTCTGGTGTGCTCAGCGTAAAGATATTGACGCTGAGGCAAAAAAGCCGCGAAAGGTACTCTAAGTGGTTATGGTGGTCTAGATTGGTTCTACTACAGTGACGCCCGAGAAAAATATCAAAGTTTTGCCTCGCAATCATTGAAGATTTATTAAGTTTGATAATAAAAAGAGTAAGCTAAATCTGCGCAGGTATATAAATATAAATTTAACACAAAAAATATGTTCGTATACCAAGACAACGTTTAATATGTGAAATCACGTAAGTAACGAGGCATGAGCAAAGAACTTGTACAAGGAAAAGGGTGAATTCCGCTTGGAATTGAAAAGTAATTATTTCCATGGAAGCTAAATAATGACTGATCAACGAGCAACAAGAAGCATGAAGAAATCTTCTTCGTAAGAATAATTACATGATTCCCCCCCCCAAAATCCATCAATTTATAGTGTGGTTAAATGTGATACCGAAATAGTGTGTGTTTAATACTAGTGCATCGCGTAATATAAAATTTAGCCGGCATTCGTAGTGCGTCATCTTCCTTAAAGAAAGAAAGAGAATAAGATAAAAATATATAATAATTTCTTCGCATAAATTACACATTAATAAAGTTTTGGGCTTATGGTGTGTTGGTACATGTTAAATAAATCACTAATAAAATGTTGTAATGTTGTAAACGTAAGTATTATAAACCTGTGTTAAGCGAATAAAATTTACACACTATTTATTTCTTTATGTGCAATTACCTTTACAGTATTTCTGCACAATCACTACAGAGTGGCTGGATGATATGTCCAATGACTTGCACTTATTCCGCTGATACTAGCAGGCGTGGTAAGGATGGTGGGCACTCGCAGTCGCAACCTCAATGAAATAGTATTTTGGCTCGAGATCCAACTTGGAGGTTTGCGCACTTTCTGTTGTAGTATTATTATTTGTATTGCGAATGTCTTCTTCACGCCAATTACTAAAAGCCACCACAGGTAAGCCGTATTGGACAGAAGTTGTTTCCAGCGGAGTTATAAAAATTGGTTATCCCGAATGGGATCAGGTAAGAATCAAACTCTTCCGGTCATAAGAATAACTGCCGTGAACAGGAACCGAACCCGACACAATCCAATTGTGTTACAAAAATGGCTAGCCCGAACAGGAACCGAACCAATTGTGTTACAAAAATGGCTAGCCCGAACAGGAACCGAACCAATTGTGTTACAAAAATGGCGCCCGAACAGGGACCGAACCAATTGTGTTACAAAAATGGCGCTCCGAAACAGGGACAGAACTCCTTCACCGTACATGTAAAAAGTAGTGATTTATGTGTAGAAACGTAAAGGTATAAAGTATCTGACTCGTACTGAGAAATTTTCTGTAATTGTAAAAATGGATGAAAGTAATGTTAAGTTAGTGCTGGACGCACTTAAAGCATATAAAGAGGAACTCATTGAACAAACTAATAAAGAAATGCAAAATTTACGTGAATCGTTAGAAAATAAAATAGTTGAAATAAATCAATCCTTGGGAGGAAAAATAGGAAAAACCGGTAAACAAGGTAACGTATGGGAATCTTTAGAAAGTACAATTAATAATTTTGGGAAATCTTTGGAAAGTAAATTTGTGGAAGTCAATGAAATAACTGTAAAGCACGTCAACGATAAACTCCAGGCACAAATAGAAGTTGCAAAGAAAGAAATCTGGGGTAAAAGTGAAGAAAAGGGGGTCCAAGAAAAAATTGAATCAGTCGAAGCTCTAATTGAAAAGTCTAGTTGTGCAGATGTAGAACAAGGGTGCCAAAAGGTAGTAAATGAGTCAGTTGTTGCTAGCGCTTGCAATGGTAAAGAAACAAGTAGTCAGCCAGTGTCATACAAATGTAAAGGTTTAGTTAGCCAAACTGTTACGTCATGTAGGCCTAGTGTTCGTTCGAAGTTTAAACAGAAAGTAGATGCGTTGAACATAAAATATTTGTCATGTTACGGAGGAAAATGCACTGATAGGTTTTGTACGTGTAATTGTACTAATGTAGTAGTATTAATGAATGGAGGCAAGAGAATGCGCTCTTTACTCATTAGTTATATGTTGAATTTAATGGAGCTAGGATGCGTCCAAAGCACGTCACAAACAGATAAGTTAGCATGTATTCCAAGTAATGACATATGTTCGTACTTCGTGAACATAGTTAGGGTTCAGATTGACAAGAAGGAAAACAGTGGTAACAGTTCTCACTTGGTGGTAATAAATATATATGTTGTAAATTTCAAGCGCATAAAGTTTTATTGTTTTCTATGCACCCAAATATGTGTAATGAATGATGAAATCAGTTCAGGCACTAGTAGCATCAATGAGAATAATGTTAGTGGAATGTCATGGCACAAACAAGTTGAAAGTTGTCGAAATAATTTTAGTAAGTTGCAGTACAGTTTGAGTAAATCCGTCAGTAAGTATAAATATTGGTCACAGCGTAGTAAGCACACGTCCGATAAGAAACGAAAGTTGTGCAAACTGAAACGAAAAATAAAAGGCATGCACAAAATATTGCGATCTTTTGAAAGAATGTCAACGTTTGTCCGTAGGAATTTTAAGAAAACCCAATGTAAGCACAAAGGCAATTGTATGGTGGTAAGTAGTAATGAAAAAAGCAATGTAGTCACTCCAGAAAAAGCACAATCAGAAAATGTAAGTGAAAAGCAAAATGAAAAGTTGAAACCTAGTAAGCGTTGTAAGTTGTTCAAAAGGTTAAAAGTCAATGCAAAAGGAAACGATATGCAGGAATTAGTCGTTAAAAATTATGATGCTGTCCGTGAAAAATGTGGAAATCAGATGAGAAAACCGTGTCATAGCCAGGCGTCGAAAATTCAAAACAAATGCAAGAAAAAGGCAAAAGTTAGATTAGTCCAACGAACTTGTGCTAGGTGGCGCGAGCATTCAGTAACAACACATACGCGTAATCACACAGGGAAAATGAAAAACCGGGTTGATTATAAAAGCAAATTAAATGCTTCATATATAATTAGGCAGAAAATTTCGCGCAACAAAATTTTGAACGAAAATAAGTGCAGTAAACATAATTACAAAATATGTGGAAATTGCATGTTAGTGAAGCAATGTGGTAAGTTGAAAGTCAAAATGTCTGCCAATATACGATTTGTTGTTGCTGCTGATCGTGAAAAATCATACGCGTATGGAAAGCCAGTGTTTACCAAAGTAAATATTTGTTGCAGAAAACACACAGGTAATTATGAAGACGTGTTTATTAAACGTTTTGGAATAAAATTCAAAATTCTTGTTGTACTTGAGAAACCAAGAGTAGGAATTGGATAAAAATATGCTCGCGAGAAAACTGGACTGTATATTTTGGAAATTTGACCGTAGCAATGTTTAAGATTCTTGAATATGACAAAAAAAAAGATGAATGCAAGATTAAATATTTTGTTTTTAAAATGTAAAGAAATTAGAAATTAAGAAGATTGGCGAATTGTTAGATCCTTTAACTGGTAAATCAATTGGTTCACATTCAGTGGATAGACTTAAGGTGTGGAAACCTACGAAACAAACTCGTAAAATCTGGTTAGATTTAGCAGTAAAACATAGTTCTGAGAAATATCATGATGTAATTTCAAGCGAATTTAAAAATTCAGACCTAGAAAGTAGTGTTGAAACCGTTCTTTGCAATGCATTAACTACAACACCAGTATGTTTGTCTCAAAGTGTTCAATCGAGAAGTAATAACCAACGAATACATAAAATTTTAGAGAAATTGCTAGATATTGATAAGTATTTGAATTTTCTGTACTGTAAAAATTTATGCTCAGCTGATGTATTGGAATTTGCGTTAGTAAATCTACAGAATCCTTATGTGGCACTAAATGAGCAAGTACAAGGAATGTAAAAAAAAAAAAAAAAAAATTGTTTCATATGATATATGCAGGCATCTGTGACCCGCTATGCGACTTCCAGATGGCCGTTGATATTTCTTTTCCAAAGCAATGGAAAAACTAGCAAAGAAATATGCCAAGTCATGGAGATGAGGTCCCCCCCCCTTTTATGTGTATTGGGTAATGTAACATGTTTTTAACGCTCGGAGTAAGCTATTTTGGTAAATCCCATTCTTTATTATTTTAAGTTTTTAACCTTGTATTCTTTAATTCGGCCTCATCTCGGGGTGGTAAAATAAATAATTCATTGTGGGTAGGTTTCTTCGAAATTTAGCCAGGCAGATCCTGTCGAGTGATCAGAGAGAATCATAACTGAATTATTACGTTGTAAAAATTTAGCTGTGAATCTTTAAGGCGCCGACAAATTTTATTAAATCTCGACTAAAACGTATATTACTTAATATTGTGTGAAATAAAGTTTTTAATATGTAATATGTTTTAAAAATTTGTTTACGAATGAAAGATTTCATTTCATATATCCGTGTTACTGTATTATTGCATTGTGTTTAAAGTTAATTAACTAATTAATAGTGGTCTTTAAATGTTGTATTTTAAAGGTTTGAAGAATGGAAATATTACATTATTAGGAGTTATTCTGAGAATTAGTTATAAGGAAGCATATATTGATGAAAAGGTTATTTTTGCATTTCGTGTGTTATTTTTCTCAAAATATTGAAAATTTTATGTGTTTAGTATGATAAGAATATTTAGTGTAAGGAGTAATACTACGAGTCAGATACTTACAAAAAAAAAAAGATTGAAATCTTATAATTTAAGTAATGCTGTCAGAAATATATTAGTTTGATGTTAGTAAATAGAATATGAATAGTATATAATATAAAATGAAAATATAATAGATAATCAATATTATTCAACTTATATTGAAATCTTGTCTTATAAAAACAAATGTAATTTTATATTTTCGCATATACACACACACATACAAAAAAAAGAGAAAGAAAGCCCATTTAAAATAAATAGCCCATAAAATAAAAGCCCATCTACGTTTGTGGAAAGTGTTAGTGAATCATAATGAATCAAATGTTAATAATGGAAGAAACAAGAGGAATAATAACCGGAAAAATAAATTTAAGAAGAGGAAACGCAAGATCCCAGGGTTCTGATAATCTTCAAAGAAGATCATCGTCCATATCGCACGCCATATGTGAGTGTGTGGCCTCCCTCACTCCCATTCCATTTTAAATTTCCCAGTTACTCTTGGCTGAATTGGAATGAGGCTTCATGTACTGTTCGTCGACGCAAACTGTGTTTTGGTTTTATCTTTGTATAAGTTGGCAATTCTGTGAGTGATGACTCGTGCTTCCTGTCCACCGAATAAAGGAGGTGTAAAGTGGTTATGACAATCGAAAATATAGTCCCTTGAATTCAAATGCCATCGTAATATACTTTCACTGTTTTTAACACTTTAATTGTTTTGTGTTAATTGCAAACTTATTTAACGCTCTTTGATATTTGTATTTCTGATGAAGAATATTTATTATAAATATTTATAAAATCTTTTCTGGTGTGCTCAGCGTAAAGATATTGACGCTGAGGCAAAAAAGCCGCGAAAGGTACTCTAAGTGGTTATGGTGGTCTAGATTGGTTCTACTACAGTGACGCCCGAGAAAAATATCAAAGTTTTGCCTCGCAATCATTGAAGATTTATTAAGTTTGATAATAAAAAGAGTAAGCTAAATCTGCGCAGGTATATAAATATAAATTTAACACAAAAAATATGTTCGTATACCAAGACAACGTTTAATATGTGAAATCACGTAAGTAACGAGGCATGAGCAAAGAACTTGTACAAGGAAAAGGGTGAATTCCGCTTGGAATTGAAAAGTAATTATTTCCATGGAAGCTAAATAATGACTGATCAACGAGCAACAAGAAGCATGAAGAAATCTTCTTCGTAAGAATAATTACATGATTCCCCCCCCCAAAATCCATCAATTTATAGTGTGGTTAAATGTGATACCGAAATAGTGTGTGTTTAATACTAGTGCATCGCGTAATATAAAATTTAGCCGGCATTCGTAGTGCGTCATCTTCCTTAAAGAAAGAAAGAGAATAAGATAAAAATATATAATAATTTCTTCGCATAAATTACACATTAATAAAGTTTTGGGCTTATGGTGTGTTGGTACATGTTAAATAAATCACTAATAAAATGTTGTAATGTTGTAAACGTAAGTATTATAAACCTGTGTTAAGCGAATAAAATTTACACACTATTTATTTCTTTATGTGCAATTACCTTTACAGTATTTCTGCACAATCACTACAGAGTGGCTGGATGATATGTCCAATGACTTGCACTTATTCCGCTGATACTAGCAGGCGTGGTAAGGATGGTGGGCACTCGCAGTCGCAACCTCAATGAAATAGTATTTTGGCTCGAGATCCAACTTGGAGGTTTGCGCACTTTCTGTTGTAGTATTATTATTTGTATTGCGAATGTCTTCTTCACGCCAATTACTAAAAGCCACCACAGGTAAGCCGTATTGGACAGAAGTTGTTTCCAGCGGAGTTATAAAAATTGGTTATCCCGAATGGGATCAGGTAAGAATCAAACTCTTCCGGTCATAAGAATAACTGCCGTGAACAGGAACCGAACCCAACACAATCCAATTGTGTTACAAAAATGGCTAGCCCGAACAGGAACCGAACCAATTGTGTTACAAAAATGGCTAGCCCGAACAGGAACCGAACCAATTGTGTTACAGGCTATCTGTTACCGTTTTAGTTCCTTGGCCGTGAATGTTAAAACGTGAAATAGTAAATTTTGAACATATCCAGTTTGACTAAAGGGATAATGCACAAGATGAAACATATTCTTGGCGCGCTGAATGGATTGCACAAATACACTTTTATATATATATATATATATACCGATTTTTGCTCAGTAGAAATCAGTATTGAAAGCGGAAGTAATAGTAAATGTCAAACGTTTCCGATTTTGATGTTGCAGGTGATGGTGATATGTTACCTTGAGACGTCGAATGGATAGGAGTAAACCACTTCCTCTTTTCTAGTACCTTGTTTTTTGTACAATCAGCGACAAAAGTTCTTTCCTTAAAATTTATTTTGGAAATAACGATGGTGTAACTGGAACATACAACTGTGAGGAAAACGTAAAGAAAATTACATTCTTGTTCAACGAACAAGCTCATTATTGAATTCCCTATGTCTCTCTCTCTATCTGTGTGTGTGTCTGTCTATCTGTCCGTCTGTCAGTTATTTTAGATTATTTTAATGTTATGCCCTCATTCGATAGAGCATCAAAACCTATCTGAAAAAGTGATGTAATTTTTCGCGTCACTCTTACCGTTCCCGAGACTAGTGCTCTCAACGGGTCGGGTCGGACCCGTTACCCGAATTGTCTGACCCGACCCGATGAAACGACCCGAGTTGACTGACCCGAACCGTGATCTGATCTGATTGACCTGACCCGATAACCCGACCCGAGATGACCCGGTTGACCCGACCCGACAACCCGACCGGAGCTGACCCGATTGACCCGTCCCGAGCTGACACGACTGACCCGTCCCGACAACCCGACCCGACCCGTAACCCGACCCGAACTGACCCGATCCGAGTCGGGTCTGGTCGGGTCAACCCGACCCGTTTGAGAGCACTATTGTCACGACACTGGGTGAACGCCAAAATGCACTCACATTGGGAATTAAACCCGGACCACGTGTACCGAAGTCTTACACGTTAACCACTAGCTAGATCAAGCGGGGGATTTGTATATGCATCTTAATGAATATTTGACACTTTTGAGGTTTAGTTATTTCTTTTTATAACTGATACCAATGTCCGACGTGGGAGAATTTTTTTCTTGCTTTAGTTCTATGGGACGAAATTTTTCTTCAAGGTCAGTGTTCTCACCTGCTCGAACGGCAGGGGGTCTTCTCGGAAGGCAGTAGCAAGGGTATTTTGGCGAGACAAAAGGAAATAGTTTAACTACAATGATAAGGGTTGAGTAAACGGGAGAACAACTGTGATTTTTTCCAACCCTTCAACTTTCATTCCAAAATAGGTTCCTATGATTCCGGGACACGTGCCAGTTTGATTTTTCTTCCTCGGTAATTAAAACGTATTTTACAGTATATATAGTTGCACGTAAGAAGATACATAATATGAATTTTGTAATTTAAAATTTAAAAATACACTATGATAATTAATTATAAAGTACTAATTTTATTTCATCACTTTCAGCCCAACAAATGAAATTCAAACAATTCGCTCCCTGGGTCTTGGTCATCAATACTGCGTCTTATCCTTTGTCTTGCAGTCAAGTCTTGGTCCTGCATTTCGTAGTCTTGGTTATCTTTCATGCTATACAAGAGCCAAGAATGCTCGTCTCATCGATACAAATGAAGACCAAGTGTGATTTTGATTATGGTCTTTCATACTATACGGAAAGCAAGAAAATACGCTCATCGCTACGTGGTGATCACCAAAACAAGGCCAAGAGCAAGATTACTATGCACTTCGTCTTGCATATCCAATCTTTATCTTGTTCTTGTATCGGTGTCCTTGGGCTTGGTGAAATAAAATGAAATATTCAGTTTAAGGTCCCTCGATTCTGCACGGAGGCTAAGGGATATGCTGACCATGAGAAATGAATGAAATGGTGGAATGAAGAAAGTGGGAGGAAACAGGAGAACCCCGAGTAAACCCACTACACGGCGTTTATCCACCACAAAGCCCACTTGGCACAAGCTGGGATCGAACCATGGACACCATCAGTGGCGGAGCCAAGGGAGGGCCATGGGGGGACAGGCCCCTTTGCTCAAATTCTTGGTCCCCTAGTGCCCCCCACAGAGATTATGCTATTATAAGTAGACGAACGGTGAATTGCCAGTGGCTACAAGTGAAACTACTTCCAAAACGTCTCTCGACAACAAAGTTACGAACTGCAGAATACCGTTGCGTTCCGAATAAAATAGCTTCACTCGTTTAGGTTTGTAGTAACGGGAAGATCCAATTCACGGAAATCTGTGGAATGCTTGCATTGACCTCGCCACCTGGACATTCATTTTAACCTCTGTCCATTATCTAGTTATCTCCTTTGTTTTTGACAAACAACCAGAAAAGTAGAAAATCGTCGGCATTCTCATTCGCTTCAATGTTGAAAGTCATACTAAAATATGATATGCATACTTACAAATAACATGCACTCCAGTAAAACATTACACTTGTGTTGGACGGAAAAAGTCTTCGTACACTAAGTAATTGATTTCCATTGATTATGGCGACATAGAACGAATGCATAGCATCCATTAAATAAATTTTATTATTATTATTATTATTATTATTATTATTATTATTATTATTATTATTATTATTATTATTATTATTATTATTATTATTATTATTATTATTATTATGAGCTAAACAACTATTTATTGATTAATAAAAATGATTAATCAATTTTATTTAGTTACGTATGGTAGATTACTTCAGATTATATTATTTACTGACCGACAGTATCCCACGCTGTCGTATCTGTGCATAAGAGGTAAGTTCTAATCTTTTCTTTGTAGAAGTTAAGTAAAAGAACCTGTTTTACCTCGAAATGCTTAATTACAATTTTATTTACACAAAGACAATTCTAACATACAAGATGATATTAACGATGCTATTTGCATACACGAGTTATTTGTCACAAAAACTAATTACGCTAGGAAACTAAAACTATGCTCAAACTATCTTTCTTAGCTAACTTTTACAAGTGGTAGCAATTGAAACTCACATGAGTATATGGTAACCTCTCACCCGAAGTCCAAGGTTAATCTCTTTGCACATGGCTAAAAAAAAAAAAAAAAAAAAAGAGCGTCTCTGTTGCCTCTCTTTTCACTCCCCCTCTGTCAACCTGAATCCCCATTATATTACCAAATGTTATTAATCTTTAATTTCAAATTAAGTGCTTTATGATTTTTTTGCAATTATAAAGTCTCATTAGTTTCTATCACCGTTGTCCCTTAGGACAAGTTATTATAACAAAGGAAAAACATATTAATGGTTCCTCTTGATTACTTTTCAAGGCTTTTTCTTATAATTCACTTAAGCACTATCACTTTTTTTTCACAAATTATCATATCCATTTATTCCTTTCTTTTTTTCATAAAATCTGTTTTCAACACATTATATTATCATGCGGTATTAAAACAAATCTGGAACTTCTGATATTTATTTACCTCCATCATTCCATGCGGAAAATTAGTGTGATCTGTACACGAGAGAATGTTTTCGGGCTGCTAAAATTAAGATTACTGGTGCCATGCTATAACCTTGAGTTTCGCCTTATCTCAAGTAGATGTAGACATGTCAGAAGGTTCATCGGCGCAATTTTGTCTTCAACATTGGGGGGGGGGACGGGTAAGACCCATAATATATATATATAAAAGCGATGTTCAAAATATTTATGAAGTTGAAAACCAATGCTGTGAGGAATCATTGGAGCAGAATTGTTTTCAGTGGCGTATTTAGGAGGCTATCGGGCTTAAGCTTTCCCCGAAATAAATTTGTTACTTTTTCGCATTACACGTACAACAATAATTCTTCTTACCTTTCTAAGAATGTCATTGACTTTCCATTTTCTTATGCTCTTTGTTCAGAAATAATACTGTATTTGTCAAATGGTATTTCCTAGTAAGATAGTGAAATCGGCCCTTGATCCAAATTGGGTCGCTATTGACCCAAAAGGTTACCCTTGACTTAAAACTACCTCAAAAAAGTTTTTGACCCCACCCCCTCCCTTCACCGAATTATCGTATCATATATGCTAGAAATTGAATACTTTTTCAAAATTTTGGTGGGAGTGATCGAAAAATGTTGAAAGTTTCACAGATTGTAGATACTATTTAGATGTAAATGCGCAATTTTTTCAAAATCATCGATGAGTATTTTCTTTATTTTTTGCGTGTTGAAAATTTCAAAACATTGTAGTAAAAATGTTGGGGGGATATGTCGCTGATTTTTTGGTTAAAAATTTGTTATACCCTTAGGTGCAACATATATTTTTTTCGGGGCCTGAAAGTGTGGCAACATTGTCAAAAATTGTGGACAAGGGAAAACAGGCAAAATTTCGTTGGCTACAAAATCCGAATAACTACACAAAATTACGTAGACATTAGGCGGGAAACTTCCAAAACTTTTAGAACAAAGAAACGCGATTTTTTGAAAGCTAAAATGTAGGAACTTGAAGATAATAATAAAAATAAAAACATTCGGGACATGTATAAAAGGATCAACGAATTTAAGAAAGGTTATCAACCCGTGCTTATATTAAAGAAAGCTGATGGAACAGTTCTCACTGATACAGATGGCATTTTAAATAGATGGAAAGATTTCTTTGACGATTTGCTTAACACGCAGCCAAAAACTAATGTGCGTGGAGAAGGGGAGATAAACACCGCAGAGCCGTATATTCCAGAACCCAACCCAATAGAAGTAGAAATCGCTATAAAGAAATTAAAGAAACACAATTCTCCGGGTGTAAACGAAATTCCGGCTGAGTTAATTTTAGCTGGAGGTGAAAAATTGTGCAACAAGATACACAAACTCATTCTCCTTATCTACAACAAGGAAGAATTCCCACGAGAATGGAAAGAATCAATCATTGTTCCAATCCATCAGAAATCCAACAAAACTGACTGTAATAATTATAGAGGCATCAACAATTATAGAAGCATCTTCTGTCAACATCCTATAAAATCCTTTCAAACATTCTATTAGCAAGATTAACCCTACGCAGATGAAATTATTGGAGATTATCAGTGTGGATTTAGACGAAATCGATCAAGTATCGAGCAAATATTTACCATTCGCCAAATACTCGAAAAGAAATGAGAATACGGGTAGCCCGATACATCAACTATTCATTGATTTTAGAAAATCTACGACTCGGTTAGGTGAGAAACATTGTACAACATTCTTACAGAATTTGGAATACCGAAAATGCTAATTAGATCAATTAAGGCTTATTTAAATGAATCCCAAAGTAAAGTCCGGGTAGGAAAATATTTGGCCACGAGCTTTCTCGTTGAGAATGGCCTGAAACAAGGAGATGCGTTGTCGCCATTATTATTCAACTCTGTCCTGGAATACGCTATAAGGAAAATCAAAGATAGCAACCATTGCCTAGAGTTGAACGGTGTTCACCAGCTTATGAGTACGGTATGGGCGTATGCGAACGCGGAAGGTTATGCGTGCGGTAATGATATAAATTTAATAGCGGATGATAGGAGAACAATATAAAGAAATGCAGAGGTCTTTTTAAACGCTTGCAGGGACAAGGGTTTAGAAGTAAATGCAGATAAAACTAAATACATGGAAGTGCGTCGGGACCATAATACGGCAAATTATGGATGCGTTAAAATAATTAATAATAGGCCTACTATTGATAAAGTGGATACTTTCAAATATTTAGGATTAATCTTAACAGACGAAAATCATATTCACGAAGAAATTAAATGTCGACTGAAGTCAGGGAATTCGTGTTATTATTCAGTTCAAAATCCCTTGTCGCAAATTCTGTCGAGGAATTTGAAGCTTAAAATATATAAAACGATAATCATACCTGTTGTTCTGTATGGTTTCGAAACATGGTCGCTTACTCTGAGGGAGGAACATAGCCTGAAAGTATTTGCGAACAAGATGCTCAGACGAATATTCGGACCCAAGAGGAACGAGAATGGGGAATGGCGGAAACTTCATAACGAGGAACTACATAAATTATACGGCTTACCAAACATTGTTAGGGTCATCAAGTCTAGGAGGCTTAGATGGGCAGGACATATATCCAGGATGGCAGAAAGTAGGAACGCTTTCAAAGTGTTAGCGGTAAGATCAATCGGAAAACGACCATTAGGATGACCTAGGCGCAGATGGGAAGACAATATTAAAATGGATCTCGCAAAAATAGGAATACAAAGTAGAAACTGAATCCAGTTGGCTAAGGAGTGGAGAGCTTTTGTGAACGCGGCATTGAACCTCTGGGTTCCATAGGCTATAGAGTTAGCTTACAAAGCATAAGTAGATGCCTAGGCTGATACTACAAATAGATTAAATGCGCATTTACTGAAAAGATGGGGTCTACAGACACTGGATAGTCTATATACGCTTCCTGTGCTAGGGCCTGGGGGTTCTACAGACACTGGATAGTCTATGTACTCTTCCTGTGCTAGGGTCTGGGGGCGAGGAGGAGATAAGATTTCATAACAGGTTACGTCACGCGCCGTCGCACGCCTTCATTTTCATTAAAAATGGAAAATCCAAGAGAAACAAATTTCATCGCACTTTCCTTTGTGGCAGCCGGACACAAAATTACCACACTTATCTGCAAAAAGCACTTTTCAAATCGGATTATTGGGAGAGTCTCCAGTTCCAATGTGGGGGGGGGGGCATAGCATGTCTCTGCATTTCCCCGAAAATTGTGCCCGTACCTACAGCTGAGACAACTTTCCAACATGAGGAGAGGGGCATATCTTCCTCTAGCATTTATTGCAATTTGTGCCCCAGTAGGGGAAGTGGAATTAATACATATTGATGAGACTAGTAAACGCACTACAGCTCGAAGTTCAGTGTGAAATACTACAGAATACTATTCTTTTTTAAAAATGGAAAAGCCAAGAGATCTCAATTTCATCTTACATTCCTTTGTGGCAGTCGGACACAAATCATCACACTTATCCCCAAAAGCACTTTTTAAGTCAGATTATTGGAGGGACAGTCCCCGTCAGGTCCAAGATTGGGGGGGACATGTGCCCCTGGGATTTGCGCCAGTGAGAAGGTTTGATCCTTGTAGATACACTAGTTCAAACGCTGTCCAAGATGAGGTCTGGTAAATATGACTCTCAACGAACAATATTCGAACAAATTTATCAAGAATGTTTGGAGATGTGCAAAGAAAATGGTCTCGAATTCCAGAGCCGAAAACAAATAGAATATAGGAGTTCCTCGTGGAAACGATCCAGACATCCGCATCGAAATATCACAAATTCATTTTGGATGAATCTTTTCCTTCATTGGATGCAGAAAACGAATTTTGTAAAGATAATATATCTATCAAGAGACATTTTTCTCCCTGCTATTGATAGACAGTCTCTGATATGGAAAACCGCTTTGTATCATGTTGTAAAATCATCAGATCAATCACCACTCTACATCCAAAAAGTAAAAACTTTTTTTTAAATTACAACATTGTTGAGCCTATAACCCAGCATTATGGAGTGATCTGCAAATATTAAAGTGAGAACTCAAAATCCTCCCAAACACAACTAATAGAGCAAACCAAAAGCATAAAAAGTATATAAAGCATAACAGCAATTTACACATATGGTTGGTACCTTGAACATGATTGTGATTGCCTAAGGGTCCAGAAGAAACTAGTTTTAAAAGCATAATTTTAGAAAATAAAGCATAATATATAATTTAAAATATATAGCACAATTCTTGGAAAATTCTCTTTAACTGAAAGTTTAACATACTGTGTTAATTTTTTAAAAAAACAATATTTACAATGCAAAATCATTGAGAACATAACAATGCAACAATGAAAAGCTTAGTTTCATTTCAGTAAACTTTTCGGTGTAATCCTTTGATGTGGAGAAAAGAAAAAAACTAAAAGAAGAAATTTTTCCGCCAACAATGAATAGTATGCAAGAACTCCATACTATATAGTTATGTAGACTTTTTGAACTTAAACACTTTCTGTACTTTTTGGTGACATCTTTTATTTTCCCTTTCTGTATAGGCCTATATGTACCTGTAAGGCGCACACAAATGATAGAAAAAATTTATTCGAGTAAAGAACATCTCTTTACAATGAATTAAGTAGAAAGTTCATTAAATATGAGAGAAACTAGTTGCAAAAATATATCAATAAATAGATCAAGATATTTAGAATATTTAATGTATAATAAATATTATACATTATACACAATTAATGTAAAATAATCATTGAAATTAACAACAAAGCATAATTTGAAAAAAAAAATAATTAAACAAGAAATAAAGCATAATGGGGGTTGCTCTAACAGTTAAGTTGTATGAAGACGAGAAGAAAACCAAAGCTGATTCCTTACTGAATTTCGTTGATATTCTTTGTGTCTACAAAAACGCATTCCTAGAAACCTACAAGCTAGGTATCATCTCTGTGATTATATTAGTTTCTAGTGCTACATGTGAAAGGTCATTCTCTTCTTTGAAAAGACTAAAGGCTTGTATACGCAATTCAATGACTCATGATAGGTTGAAAAACTTAGTGTTACTTTATATTGAGAAGAAAATTGCCAAATCGTTAGATCTTTAATAAGTTGTGGATATGTTTGCTGTTGCCCACACGAATAGAAAGATCCTCTTCAAGTAGAGGCATGAACCTATAAGTTATTTTCTTTACCTGTAAAAGTGTGTTTGCTTCCATTTAAGTCAACCAGCTACACATATTTTAAGCGCCATGATTAAATAACTATTTACTTATATTAGAAATCAATTGAATTAATGAATCCTAGTTGTTTGAGGTACTAAATTCTATATTTTCACTGTTTTCCAAAGAGTAAAATCATGAACAACAAAGATGGAAACATTCATCTTGAATACACATACACACACACACACACACACACACACACACACACACACACACACACATATATATATATATATATATATATATATATATATATATATATATTGGAGATGGTCCCCTCAAAATCCTATTGGGCCCTTCATTGGCCCCCCTGATAAAACTCTAGCTACGCTACTAGACACCATGCACCAGAGATGAATTCTGTACCACTGAGCTACCGCGGCCCTGCTTGGGCTTGGTCGTCCATATCCAATATCTCTTTTGATGTTGCTTAAACAACTTCTAGTTTTGTTCTAAATTCAGACTCCATATTGGCGTAGATATTAATATTACAGTCGATTGGTAAAATCAATTTTCCACATTTAAAAATTAAAGTACACACAAGTACAAAAATAAGCATTTACCTTAAAAACACTAGCTGCAAGTGTTCAAAATAGATTTATGGTTTCTATAAAATCAATTGAAAATTGCTATTTTTAATTAGGCAGCTAGTGAAAAACAGCAGCTTTCGACTCCAGCCTAGTTTAAACTCAACCTAAACTCAGTTGACCCGACTGACCCGACCCGAGCTGACCCGATTGACCCGACCCAAGCTGACCCGACTGACCCGACCCGAGTAGCCTGACCCGACAACCCGACCCGAGCTGACCCGTCTGACCCGACCCGAAACCCGACCCGAGTTGACCTGACCGGCCGATTTCCATGGATTTAAGGAGCCATATCTCTTGAACCATAAACTATAAAAAGATCATAAAGATGTTGATCAATACCTAAGAGGATGGTGAGCATTTTGTTACCAAATGGTAACCAGTGGTTACTGACAAACTGACCACCGTTCTCCAGATATTGTCCAAAAAAAAGTTCAAATTTTGGAGATTTAAGAAGCCATATCTCGGGAACTGTAAGTCATAAAGAGACGATATTTTCCAAGAAATAGAACAAGTTGCGGATAAAAGATTTTCTTTTATATGAAGGAACAATCACAGATATCCTTCCCGCTCCATCTCTCTATTCGTTTTAAGATCGTTCTGGCAATGCTCTTGGAGCATTCTCAGCTGGTTGACTTACTGAAAATGGTACTCAAATTCTCTTTCTATTCTGAAGTTATTTACAAAACTAACTTCATCAAACGGAAAGACCTTTTGTTTGACTGTAGTAATGCGGTAAACATTAGAAGAAGCAAGGGTAGATTTCTACCACTTCCGGTATCAATAAAAGAATAACGGAGAAAAGAAAGTATTCTTGGGACGAAGAATCCACTGCAAGAAACCGCTTCTTTACACCTTTTACCATTTTTGTTCTTTGAAAAAAAATATATAAATCGTAATTACTAGTTAGTTTCAACAGCTTCCGGTTTCAGTAAGTGTTGAAGGTTGTGA
Organism: Thermobia domestica; assembly: GCF_964235325.1. Taxonomy (NCBI): domain Eukaryota; kingdom Metazoa; phylum Arthropoda; class Insecta; order Zygentoma; family Lepismatidae; genus Thermobia; species Thermobia domestica. Next base: position 52,460,171 of record NC_137467.1, read on the forward strand.
TGATATCTTTTCTTGATACTCAAAGTCGATTGCAGGTAACTCCTTGTTGCTATTATTTAATTCTAAGGTAATAAACTTTGGCACCGGTAAAAGTTAATTTGAACCACTTCAGGTTTGAATAGAGGGTCTCCATAAGAGACGAAATCTATTTTTGGAACCTGAATTGACTACAACAAACTGGTTCTCTATATCTCTTACCGTTTCCGCTCTGATGCCTATCAACAGACGGACGAATGGATGGATATAGCTTTTTAATAGGACTTGAGACATTTGCGTATAGCACAGTCCAGTTGTAACGATTGTAGTTGTGCAGATAGATAGCACAAGGAGCAAACGGCAATTTAGGTGTTCATGTGAAATCTTTTTAAATTCATTATCAATGGTAAGGTTTTAATGTTGGAAGTCGACACCAAGCCAACTCCACTCCGTTAAAGAAAAAATGCCAATGAACGTTAATGCATTTTATAAAACAATGATACTACCATAAACAATTGTAATCAATTAAAAATCCGATATATCAGTAAAAAATAGAAAAAGAATAATATTTAAGAAAAAGTTATCAATGATAAAACAGAGGTATTTGAAACGCCGAAGAAAAATTAAGAGAGTAGGTAACGAAATAGAAAACGTACTAGAAAAATAAATAAAAATAAGGAGGAAGTATACCACACAAAATGTCATGACAATAGTCTCACAGTACGTTAACTATTCCAATTCTATGTACTAGGCGCATTCAGAAAATAAATTTCCCACGCGTCCCATAGCTAGGAAACCGTATGTTGCGCGACACGACTGCATGCACGTAGGAGAGTATGGCCCTAGCATGGAGCTTGCGTCAGCGGTGTTTCCCTAGTGCTCCCACTAGTGCCGTAGCAGTGGTTGAAGATGGACCTTCCTATTCCAGCTCCCACAGAATGCAAAGAGCGAGTAGTGATAAAGTTTTAAATGTACAGAGCCGATTGAAATTCATCGTCAGTTGTGCTAGGTCTATGTGCCTAACGTCATAATTAAGGAGGTGGTGTGTTGCTGGTGTAGACAATTTGCAGCAAAACGCCGAAATATGCATGATGAGGAGCGCATTGGGAATCCAACCGTCATTACAACCTGTGGATCTTGTTCGGGTACGCATCAAGAATCTTCGCTTCCCAATAACGGAACTCAGTGGTCAGTTCCCGCAGATTTCCCGCTCCTTATTGCGCACCGTTCTCACGAAGTACCTGTTGTTCAAGAAGTTGTGTACCAGTTGGATGCCGAAGTAAGTAAGCTCCAGAACCTAAAGCAAGGTACATGGGGTCAGCATTGACATTTTTGCAATGATACCTGGATGAGGGAGAAGAGTTTCTGGATTGGATCATTACCGGTGATGAAACTTGGGTTGTTTATCAAGACTCATCATGTACATTTTGGTGTCCTTCTACTAATTGTCTACACCAGCAACGCACCATCTGCTTATTCATGACGTTTGTCCCATAGACACGGCACACCTGACACTGTATTTCAATCGGCGCTATGCCCTGTGCATTCAAAAACTTTATCATTGCTCGCGCTTCACATGCGGCTGGAGCTGGAATAGGAACGTCCATCTTCAACCAATGCCATGAGGCTGTAGGGAGCACTAGGGAAGATACGCTGGCACATGCACCATGCTAGGAAATTACGCTTACCCTTCGCTAGGCAGTCGCTTCGTTCAACATACTCTTTCCTAGCTATAGAACGTGTGGTAATGTTACTTCCTGGATGCGTCTCGTATACGAAAGAAAATTTGGCAACTGAAACCAATGTTAATATCTTTAACCGTAGAAACATTGTAAATCTATCCAAAGCATCATCTAACGTTTTAAGATTCGGGAAATGCAATGGGAAGTTGCCGAATACACGGTGAGATAATACAATCTTAAAAATACGGAACATTACCACCACAAGCTAAATGGAGAGGTATGAGATTGGAGTGTTTGATACACAGGCGTGTCAGTATCAATTTTATACTAAGACGATGTACTCCAATTGCCTACAATATGATTAATAGAATTACGTTTCTTCATTTTTTGCCTCGTTTCTATCCGATCGCTAACAAGACCCATTTCTTGACCAAAATAACTACAGAAGACATTGCAGCAGAATAAATAATGTGATAATTTTTCCTTTATGACAGAGAACTTTTTTTTTGGGTAGTTGGTGATTGCTTCAAATTATATGCCCGTAGCCAAACTCCCTTTATAAAAAATATTGCGCGGGTACCGTAGTATTCTGAAACATGAATTTTTGGATAGGTCTCATATTATTTCCTAAGTGAAGTCTTGACCAGACTAAAGTAGAAGCTATGTGGAGCTATGTACCTTTAAAGTTCATTTTTTCATGTTTTCGGCAGCCTATAACTCCAAAAGGAAGCATTTGTGCACCCAGGTTGGTCTATACTTTTTGTCTTATCTGGGTGTCAGAAATCGCCTCCAAACGTTGTCGATGTTGTTTTGAAACACCCTGTATAATCCATAGACTATGGTGAGTTCGGCTATGTACAATTTGGGGTGGAAGATCGGAATTTATTTTTGGAAACTGGATTAGAGGAGCAAGCATGTAGTACTTTAATAGTGTTCTCTCTTCTCTCTGTCCATATTTTCATGGTAGTTTCATAGTGCTTACCAAGAATATAGTTTATTCTTAAAAACAAGAAACAATACTTTGCAGTGAAATGGACAAAGAAGAGTAATGTTACAATTGAAACATTTTCAAAAATTAGAGAAAGGAATTCGACCATTTGACTGAAACTAAAGTTTGGAAATGAACACTTGTGTGAAAAAAGAATCAGAATAATAATAATTTCCTTTGGTGGTAAGAAATGTGACCAAAACTAATAAATTTGATATTTGATACATATTGATCCGGGTAAATTTCATTTACATATTACTACTTGCTTACTTTCTGGATTTATGAAATGCAGAAACAGTAATTAGAATTTATGTATATATCGTGGTGATTTGTGAATTGTTTCTATCACTGACAAAGAAAGTCATATCGTAGATTCCATGTATAAACAAGTCTCATTGAAAAGTCCTATCTTAAGGCTTGATTTAGTGCGAAGAGCCTTGTTTGGATCTCCAGCTATATGAGTTTATACTGGACAACTTTCTGTCCAAGGGCGCCCATCAGGGGGGGAAGGTGGGGCGCTTGCCTTACCCCCTAAGAGGAAATTGTACTTTGGAATATCGAAAACCTAATAGAATTTTTACATTAGTTACAGCAAAATTTGAAACTAGATTTGAAACGTCGCTTATATTTGCCCACTCTCGAATCCCACAACAGGGGCGCCCTAGTTTCTGTCTGTGTGTTTTCTCGGGTACTCTCTTCTCCTCCCACATTGTCGTTTTAACAGATACTTAATAGCCATTCACGATTCATCCGTTTTCTATAGTTTAACGGGCGTAATTGTGAACTGTAAAACTAGAAGTTTAATTTTCCAAATAGAATAAGAATACAAATATTCCTCTCAGTGATAATTTTCGGTAAGAGTTAATCAAACGCAATCCAGTAGTTTTACTTTCAACTATAGGCCCAGTTCTAAATAGATTCACTGCTTGGAAAGAGCATATACACAGATCAAACACTCTATTAGACAGGACTATTTTTCGACATTATAACAGTTCAATTTTGCAAAGTTGAGAGAAATTTATAATCATAATGTTATGCAAAAGTCCTATTTTTAATGATAACAGCGAGATCTCATCAGGGGCAGATCCAGAAAGAACGTTGGGGGGGGGGGTATCGTTTAAAGTCAATAGGTTTTATTTTACATTTATAATACAAAGGTGAAAATTCTTGTTATAGATTTTATTTTTAAAATAAAAAAATCTTATTTTGGGAGGAGGGCTATGGCCCCTCCGTGAATCCTCCCTTGATCTTATGTAGTTTTAGTTCCAGGTTTCATGTCGCCTCCGTGTTGGTAGGACACTAAATTCCAATCAGGTAATATATAATTTAAGAAAAAGGTGTGTAGGAAGTACAAAACATGCGTTTCGAAGATACTAGAAGATTATTTTTGCAAGACGTTGTCTGTCTTTAGCCACAGTACATTGATGAGTCCTTTAAATTTATTAAAATTATATTTGCGATTATAACATATATGCTGATCTATTTTTTATATTTACATTAAGAATGAGAAAGCTATAAAGAGGAATGTAATTCTGCTCAGCAGGAATTTCAAGACACCGATTAATTATGCCACCAAAACCAGAGAGCAAAATAAACGATGGGAGGATCATTCCTTTTTAAAAATGGTCACGTCAAAAATGTGAGCTTATTTAAACACAAATTTTGAATATGTGAATAAAACCACTTACGACGCCGGCCCTTAAATAGATAAACAAACGCAGTATTTGCATTCTGACTTACGGTCCACCTATTTTCGTGGACTCTTTGTGTGTTAAGTGATTTCTTAACATCGTAGCTATTTCACATCTTAGGAATGACGTAGTTTGGCACATCAATGCATTTTCGTTCAAAGCGCTCACTCTTCAGACGGTTTTCGTAAGTCGTTCGGGGGAAGGGGGGGGGGATTTGGTATAGGCACTTGGCTCGCAAGTCAGTACACGCTGACATGTGTGTGTTTGTGTTTGTGAAAGAGAGAGATATAAGTGTTTATTAATATTATTAATTGTCAAATATGTTATACAGTATTATAATTCTTGATTTATGTTCACTTTTTACAATATTGTACACATATATTATTTTTCAACCCTGTCCGTCCCTCGATTTTTGCATACACATAAGTTCCCCTGGGTCAAAATGGTCCCATTCATTTTTTTTTGTTTCAATATGTAGTTTACACCACATTTGTAGATTCAATAGTGTTGTGACTAGTTTGTGTGAAATATAACAAAAGATGGGTCAAATCCATACAAGCGTCACTTGTGGGGAGATAAACTCGGCTCCCTATATTTTTGAAATATATGATATATTTTCCTGTCGCCCTCAAATATTTAGAAATAATTGTACAATTGTTTTATTATTCACCGAAATTTAACATGCCAGAAATGCTCTTGTATTTAGAACACTGAAACATCACACACACACACACACACGTATATATATCCACGGTGTCCAGTGTCTCTCAACGGAGCGATAGTACGACTTCTTGGGTTGCACTTGTTCCTAACATTTTTTGTTTGTTTGATGTTTTCAGTTGAGTTGATTTTAGTTTAGCATCTCTCTCAGCAGCGAGGCTATATGAGACGTGGTCCTACTGATTAACGTGGAATCCTAACCACATGAGCACCCGCCAGGAATCGAACCCGGGTCTCGCACACCAAAGGCGCATACGCTAATCACTTAGCCAAGAGGGAGATCTTGATGTAGTTTTCAATCAGAGCTTTCTCAAGAATCTTCATCAGACGGGGAAGACGAAGATAAAGAATGCTGCACTGATAATAATTGATCCTCTGTTTCTGATGTCACTTCTTCTTCGTCAGAAAATTAAGAAAAATTTGAATTCCTCTGGTGTCAAAGCAGTCATTTTAGATACCAAAATAAACTGTAATTACTGCACAACGAGGACACAAGCAATGCTACGAATAAAAACTAATCCAAAATGAACGTAATCAACGTTGCCAGTACAAGGCATCTGAAAAAAGTAAACAATTTTGCCAGTACAGTATACTAGAAGAAACTAAATTATTTTCGGACAGTGCAATAACAAATAATAATAATAATAATAATAATAATAATAATAATAATAATAACAATAATAATAATAATAATAATAATAATAATAATAATAATTATTATTATTATTATTATTATTATTATTATTATTATTATTATTATTATTATTATTATTATTGCATTGTTTTGTGGAGGTATTATAATCAGAAATCCATTCAATAATGATTTTTCAGTCACTTAAATATTCATTGAACTAATGGGTCTAAATGGAGCCGAGAAACTTATGTGTTACTTTTTCTACTGTGACGTAACAAGAAATAGTTTTGAATCGAAATTTTTACAAAACACATATTTGGTAAAATAACTAAGAGTCACGAAGTATGATGATCACAGCTCACATAGTGCCCGAGATAATCAAGTTGAAAAATCGCTTTGGGTCAAAATGGATCCGAGGGACGTAAGAAGGTTAAATAAGATTTTGCTCAAATAGGAGTTTAAAGAAAAGCGCACCACAAATGAATGTTACTGTCTACAATAATTCTAATATATTTATTACATCACATATTAGTAGATGGCAGTGGCGGTCGGTGGATTGTGGTTTCGGGTGTTGCAGTACGAACGATAAGAGACAGAAAATATAAAGTTGACTCATTGACTAATCAGCATAACTTTAGATGCAAATGCTATGTGACATGTTAAATTAAATAAAATTATGTTTTTAAAAAATAAAAGGTGCAGAACGTTTTATCCGATAAATTACCTTAATTAATTATTAAGTTCATTCTTCTCTCTTTGATTGGAGCAAATCTGTCTAATACATGCTGGTTATTCTCTAGTATTTTTATTCTCAGGTCTTTATCGATGGAAAGCGTAACCAATGGTGATAACCTTTCTTGGGACATTCAATGCCTTGAAAGTGTCAATTCTTTCTGATGTGAAAAAAAGTTTCGTCTTTTGCTGACGCCATAGGTGCACTCATGTCCAAAATTACTGTCGCATATCTATAACTGTCTTCTTGTAAGAATATAATTTAATAATGATTTTCCAGGGTACTTTTAATACTGATACTATGTGTATAATCATGAAATGTATATTTGTGGTAAATTTCATAGGGAAAGCATTATAAATACAAAAATTGTATTGAGTGAAATAAAATGTTGCAAAATGGACAAGAAAATTTTATTTTCGTTTTATTGTTCTTATTTACTGCTCTTTTGATATGAAATTTGCCACACACATGTCTTTGCTGATTATACACATACTAACATTATTAGAACTACCGGGTGAATTCGTTATCAAATTATATTCCTGGAACAACATCCTTATTGACATGCGACAATAATTTTGGACATGAGTGTACAGTTAATATTAATTTCAGAAGTTTTGTAGATTCACTAAATATTTTTTTAGATTATTGCGAATGATTCATTCTAGCAAACTCAGTCCCTGACAGTGATCCGAATTCCTCTTCAGCGTTTACTGAAGAGAGTTCGTAGCAGAGATTAGTGTTATGAAAAAAACGTACATTGAACACACTTTATTCACAGTTTATCCAGGAAAATTTAAAATAAATTGAGGAAATGTATCTGGTGCAAACAATATTACTGCCATAATATATCCTGTAAATTTAAACTGGATTTCTTTTTCGAACACTCTCCTGAATTGCCCTTTGCTTGTTTTGTTTAAGCCTTAATTGCAAATTTTTCCTCAGTTGAAAGCTGGTCAATGTTTTTTGTAAGTTATTTACAGAAATCATGGTATACAATTCATTCAGAATTTGTAGGTTATTTACAGAATTAAAACACACACAATAAAATTAAACCTAATAATTAGAAACCGAACAAGCTGATACAAAAGAGGTACTGGTATATCAATTCCGAAAGTCACATATTCATACATCAAAACACACACACATGTGCGTAAAAGAAAAAAACTACATTCTAAATCATCCGTCTTGGTTGTTACGCAATGCACGATGAACACAATATACTTCTACATGAGGCGAAGCAACGTTTACCAATGTGATATGTTCTGGAAAGGACACCTCGAAACCCGCCAGATGAAGGATCCGCATGTAACAGAAGCCAAAAATCAAAGAACATCAAAACAAACAGCACTGCCAGTTCTACACCCAAAAATATTAACTGGGAGGGGTAAAAAGTATATGAGGGAGGTCCAATACGTCTACATAATATGGAACCTGTCTTATACTGCACCCGAAAAGACGATAAGTAATTCTTAAATACTGTCACCTATAATTTTAGAGAAAATGATAGAACGATTATTTTTATAAGAAAACAAGAGTACATGATGAGGCGTAAAATAAAATATTTAGCCTACATCAATCGTTTCTCTGTTAAACAAGTAGATTCGTTAAGAAAGTCTACAAATGTTAGTTAAATTTCGAAATTTGACCCGGTGGATCTCCGAAATTTGACCCGGGAGGTCCGGACCCGGTGGATCCCAATCGTGTCTACGCCCCTGAGCATTCCTAATGAGTTCCAAATTCAATGTGGCGTTCTACATTATACATTATGAGGAAATTATCAAGAGTATAAAATATACTTATTTTATAAAAAGAAATATGTTTATACTAAAATACTATCCATAGAGGGGGGAGCGATTCTACATACTGACTTATTAATATTTGTTTCACAAATTACTGTAGAAGAAGCCCTCATTATCAATATAAGCTAAGAATTAACTTGTAAATGCGGGTCTACTTTCATTTGTTGTCTCCTCTATTAGATATTTTCTTTCTTATTTTGTAATTCTGCAATCACTTTTTTTTAAATTGTCATTATATTGATTTTCTTCAGTATGGTGCCGTAATTAAAAAAAAATATGAATGCATAAAAAAATTCCATTTGTTAATTGCTAGTGAAAGAAAATTCAGAAATTTTATTTAGCGCGAAAAACCTTCTCGTTCGCTGGAAACAGTGCTGTGTTGCAGAAGCACTGCAACGACCAGTCCCTTTAACTTCTGAGATATGGGAAAGGAGACTTAACATTTGCTCCAATTGCCGCGCTGAAGGAATCTGGTCGTTGTATACTCGCTACAACACAATGTAAATTAGAGACTTTGAGAAGGATTATTTTTCGCTTTTTAAAACGGATTAACGGAACAGAGGCTTACAGAAGTATAAAATATGTTATTTAAAGTGTATATTTGCGAGTTTAAAAAGTCTTTTTTTTTTGTTATTTACTACTATTGATAATAATTTTTTTTTCTTGAAATACTTTGGTCGTTGCGCAACGCTACAACACTAACATTAGCCACCACTAGAAGATGGCGTTTAAAATAAATTTACTGACTTTTACAAACATCATGCACTTTGTAAGGTAACACTTTTGATTTTAAGTTTACAAACAGAACGTGGGTTCCAGTCATTTGGCGATGCCAAATTAAGAACGTCTTCGCCTTGTTATCTTTACTCTAGGGGTACAAAAATATGTCTTTCAATGTTTCTCAGATTAACTTAACATTACAACCTCCAGCATGGACGGATCCAGGACAAACTTCTGGAGGGGGCGGTGGGTTGTAATACTGCTACTAAAAGCTACTTTTAAAAGCTCCAAACTCTGGAATTGGTTTTATTTATATTAATATATAAATTTAAAAGTTATCTTTTCTGGAGGGGTGGACGATTGCCCGGATCGCCATTCTCTGAGTCCGCCCCTGATCTCCAGTTCATTTTCATTTGTATCCAAAGAAGTTTTGATTTAGAAGTATTTTGCCACAAACAACGTTTTGTATCGTTAAAGATAAGTCATGTACTAGAACTGCCCACTAACTTGAGCTAGATAGTAACTATTAGCTAGTATCGTTCATGTCCACATAAGAATATCAACTAGAGCAGGCAAAGTAAATTGCATTGCATTGCATTGTATTACATTGTAGTGTAGCGTCCCTATCTATACTAAGGTTCCATAGTTTGTTCGCAAAATACTCTACAGTTGGGTGAAAGAAAAATATCTTTGCATTTTCAAAGTTATGTTTATTTTTCTTAGAACATATAATTAGTTTCTACTTGGTATATTATTATCGTAACTAAATATTTAAGTATGTGCATTGATATACACATGAATCAAGAACACGGAGTACAAATACATTTAAGTGAACCAAGTGTGTTAGACAAGAACAACGTGATTGGAGCTTGTATTGATTTCGTGGGTCAGTATCCGTAAAACAGCACAAATATGTCATAACACGTTTCCACACTTGAGCTCATTTAATTACACAATTCGACTCTGATACATCATCCTTAATTCTATATAAATGCTGAAATACACATATAAAAGATTCATTCACACTTTTGTATCTCTTTGTATCACATAAAGGCTTTCAAACTATTATAATTATATTCTCTTTAAACACTACGATCACTTGGACTCTACTGGAACTAGTATGCTAAGATCTTCAAACCAAGGTAAGAAAGTCGTTTGGAATACATAATATGTATTATATTATATTATTACATGTGATAATATAATTATAATCTATCTATCTATCTATCTATCTATCTATCTATCTATCTATCTATCTATCTATCTATCTATCTATCTAATATTCTGTGATACGGATAATATATATGAGATATTAGAGTTTTTCACTATTAAATGACTCAGAAATAATCCTTTCTAGGAACGAGTATAATGCTATATTGACAAGTGGTTGTGCTATGTACTCAAAACAGCTCTCAGAAGCATGCAAAAGATGCACATTCATTTTTGCATATATCGGAAATGACAGAAGGCGATTATTTCAAAAATAAATGTTAATGTACTCAAAGATAACCCAAAGACAAATAAAACAAAAGAGCTCATTAAATCCTTTATAGAGAACACTTGTCCATTTTCATCATTATTGTACATTGTGGAATGATTTGCTTTTATCAGCAATTCAAACAAAGAATCCCTCTCCCATTTATTACGTAGCCCGTACTGCGTGCACGTTTGAATCACCTTACTAAAAGATTTCACGTAAGGAGAATTTCTAGGGAGTAAGTAAAAAGTAGGCACTGTAGCAACTGTTTCTTGGACTTTATGTATCAAAGGGTTACCTTGAGAGTCAAAAAGGGACCGAGAATATAATATAAAATCAACAAAATCGGATTTAGAAAATACGGCGCAATTTTTTTGACTAAGTAGATTTGACACAGTGTCTTGTTTGGCACTCCCACACGGACGTGTCACCCACTTCTCTAGAATTTGCTTCATTATGGGATCAGCAGGGTTACTAAAATATTGTCGAAAATACGGGTGACCACCTAACACAGCTCCTGAGTCTAAAATATCCTTCATTGTGTTAATATAAGGGTACTTTATTGGCTTTGTTAGAAAACCAAAAAGTTAAGCCTGGTAGCTGTTATTCAGGATGAAAGAACCAAACACCCAAATTAGAAATATTAGTCTTACTAATGTTGTATGAGGAGGCTGTGGAACAGATATCCCTAGAAGTATTGAGAAGTTATATATCAAAGTAGATCGAAATATTAAACTTCTCTTACTTTTAACAAGCGATTTAATCAGTTTTATGCAGATAAACACGATGCTATAAGTAAAAAGGATTAAAAACCAACAAGGCAATTCAAACGGAAAGAACATGATCATCCATTTCGGATATATGAATGGTATTGGAACCACCCATATGAAGCGAAAGAAGTCCCCACTCAATATTGGAGTAAAGTATTCATAGATATAGAATGATAATGCCCAACCTACAAAGCTCCCTTCTAAATTTCCTGTTGTTATTTGTCCCATATCACCAGTAAAGCTTCCATTAGGTAAGGGGAAGGGTCCGCCATGACCAGCAAAACCAATTCTGATGAGAAGGTCCCAAGTAAAATTCATCTTCTTTGAAATCGTGTGTATTATTTTTAAAGTTACTCCCTTAGCAATTAATCTACCATTTGTTGTGTTTTCCACTATCACAGAAGTAGGAAAAGAATGAGTTGTAGCATTTAGTACGCATGAATGAAGATTATCAGTTTTATCTTGAAATAACTCAGCTTCTTTTATGATCTTTCCTTTGATCCATTGGTCTATGAGTATTACTTGTCCCACTGATTTGCAGTGAGTTTCTGAGAACGGGAAGTATGTAAATATGTTAATGACGTTTGCGAACCTTCCATTTTCCGCTGTCACAACAATTAGATTAAATATGCCTTCTTTGAATGCAACACCAAAAACATTTGCTGCGTCATTTGAGGAACTGTTGATTTTTAGCAGAACGACAACAAACTTACTTCTAGGACTGAAGAAGATAAGCTTTAATTTTTGAATTGCTTCCAAAAATTCATCGCTGTTGTCCAAGAATATCAAGTAAACTGTTGAGTCTTCTGACCATTCATAGCCAATTACGTATCCAGTATTTATTTCATAATTAATAATTGTAAATCCATAGTTGTGTCTTAGTGCATTTTGAAACTCAGTGGATGTATTATTCGTAGAATGTATTATGGCTCGTTTGTTGTTTGCGTACTTATGCATAATGTACGAAACACAATCGACCAATTCAGTGTTTGATTTACTAACTGTGATTTTCGGTTTAGTGCTTTTTCCTGCTGTTATTGAGTATGCAATTATCCAAATTTGAATTACAATTACAATTTTCATTTTAGTGGAAATTTCATCTGAAAAGAATCAGAAAGAATTATTTTAATATTACTGCTCAGATATTTTCTATGATTATTTCTAACCTAGTTAGACTAATATCAGCTGAAGAAAGAATATTCACCTTTTAAAAGAAATTTCGATGTAACATGAATTCTGGAGTTATATTATGTTAATAAGGTATGTTTTCATGCGTTAAGAACGGAAGTATACTTCAATGTATGATTTTAGATCTGAATTTGTTTGTTTCGTATCATATGTCAAAGTACGACACAAAAAGCTGAACAACTCGAAAGATTATTCAATTTGTTCTCAAGAGCTCACAAAATGAAGGAGTCATTATCTGGTTTACCACGTGGAGGTCTAGCACATATAACAAGACAAATAAAGCTGGCATTGTGCTATTCACTAAAATATAAGATGATAATTATAAGATATTGGACTCAGGTAAAAATTTGAATTTGTTCAAGAAATAACCTAGAATTGTGATAGAATATGCGAAGTGATTATCAACGTGACGTGGCAGAAACTCCCGCGATGTTAATTTTAAATCATTATGATTCTGTTTGTGGAGCTTCCATATCGCTGGAGAGACAATTTTTTTTTCACCTCTAACAAAATGAGTTAAGAAAGATAAGATTTGAACTTTTAAACAAAAATCAAAGAACGGTTTCGATATACTGCATATTGATATAACACTGAACTTGGAGTTCTGCTAGTGGAATATGTAAGTTAAATTCCGTATCGATTCATGTCAAAGAGAATGATTATATTTTATATTAAAATTGCCTCTAAAAACAAGTAAAAATCTTTTGTAAGTAATAATGAAAACTGCTGATGAAAATACCTTATAAATACTCAGATACATTTTAAGTAGTGCATCACACACACACACACACACTTATATATATATATATATATATATATATATATATATATATATATATATATATATATATATATATATATATATATATATATATATACATATATCTGAAATAGGGTAAATCTATTATTATCAAAGATACAACAAAATGTAACAAGAGAATAAATCTGTCTCCAGATATGAAGTTTTCAATGTAAAGTGAAAGAAATTATTAAGTTGTACGAACCGTTTGGGCTGTACACTGTTTATGCGACGAATGTTAAATGAAAATGAAAGGTTGCCATTTACCTGGGTCCTCAACATAAGTGAATGAAGTTACTCTCAGTTATACTAACGTGTCGACGGTCAGTTCCCGTTTCAAACATGCTCTCATTCACCATACTCTTAAAAAATTTGTCGACTTCCCGTCCCGTTCTTTCTTCCTCCTGCCCCAGGTAAATGGCAACATTGCATTTTCATTTAACATTGGGTGCATAAAGAGTGTACAGCCCAAATGGCTAGTCCGATTAAAAAAAAAAATCTTCACTTTAGATGGAAAACATTATATTTGGTGACGATTTTCCCAATTACATTTCATTGTAACTCTGATAATAACAGAGTTACCCTATGTCAAGAGATATTTTAGACATTCTGTATATATGCCACATAACTTTGTATGTATGCATAGTACACCATTATTTTTAAATTTGTTGTTAGAACTGTTATGAAGCCATCTATACGAGCTATTTCTATTCTAATTATTTATTACGCAATCCTAAGTCATATGTTAATGTATTGCCATTTCTAAATTTGTTGTACACTCGACTCTATTCACCTCCAAGTTTTTAATAGCAATTTTAATGGAAAAAGTTATCTTTGAGAACAGTTTGTGAAAATTATATAATTTGATTTTTGTAAATTTAGAGACAGATTTGTACATACCGAGTGATATTGTGTAGATATGTGTTCCTTAATATATAATATTAATTCTTCTACAGAATATATTTTATAAAATATAAGAATACCATCAGGAAATAAAGTTACTCTACCTCTAACTTTGTTTAATTGGACATCATTCAAATAGATTAGGAAAATTAATGGTTCCAATCTGGACCTTTTTGGTACACCATATTCTATTTTTTAATTATCGTTTTCTTTTCTATTTATTAGGACTTACTATGAACTATTAAATTGAAGCCTTTGAACCAATTAAGAGATATGCTACTGAGTTGTGCATTCTGTAGCTTTTGAAGTAATATGCCATACTTGAGAGTATCACATGGTTTCCTCAAATTAATATCTAATCTTTCTCCAAGTTTATTGTTACCCGGACATTCTTCAATTTCCACTACTGTATCAGTTACGGTATTCAAGGTACACGACTTTTCTCTAAATCCATTTTCATTTTTGTAAAAGTAATTTAAATTTACTTATGCAACACTGTTTAATAAATATATAGTTCTAGAATTATTTGGTTTATGTTACATTCATCCTTCACTTATTCTGAGGGAAGAAACTAGACTGAAAGTATTTGAGAACAATATCCTGAACTAACACTGCATAGTGGTAGTCACGCTGGAACCACTGCCCTGTCTTAAAATTGAGTCGAATTAATACAGCCATTTTTTACTGTGTAAATACATAGAATGAACGTAAAAAGAGAATGTTACTATCATAATCCATTGTTAGATATTGTTTTGGAATTTTCGCTGAGTGGAAAAAAGAGAATATTCCTGGAAGATTCTCCTTTTTCCACGCAACACCAGTAATTCCGTGATCAGCCACTAGATGCTGGGCCGGTCACAGGTAGTCTTTCACATCAGTCGCGGAAGATTGTGTACTGTGAAGTAATCCTGTTAACACCGGAGTGCTATGGGTTATGAACAGTGCAAAATAATATTCTAATGCCTTGAAGTATTCTGTAAACTTGTGTTTCAACCAAGGGCGTAAATTGGGGAGGCTCATTCAGATGCAGATTGCAGAAGGCATATATATGAGGATTTTAAGACAAATTGCATTCAAATTATGCCAAAATACTGTATATTCATAAATACAATGCGGATCCATGAGCTTCGGGGGGGGGGGGGAGTGCTCGGCTCCCCAGGATCTTCGCCCTTGGTCCCAACAATGTCATCGTCAGAGGACAATATGTATGAATCTAAAAGGAAAAAGTGTAAGCACAATAAACACAAAGTTCAGTTATTAACAGGGCAATAAAAAGGTGTGATCGCGTTTATACACCAAAACGAAATAAAGACATAATTAAAACAGCCAAAAAGACGTTTCCACAATTTGAGATAAGGAGTGTCAAAAATGGTGATATCATTAACTGTAAGGATTAGTGGCCTTACTATTTCAAAAAGACTACAAGAGACATTGAGAAAAAAGGTAAGAAGTTTTCTATTAGTCAATATAGACATCTTGTGTACAATAGTGAAACTAAAGGCTGTATAGAAGCCTATTAGTACATTGATAGCATACAAAACGTAACTTTTAAACTGAGCTAAACAGGAGACAGCAATGTGTTCTTTCCACAAGACCTTGCTTACAGGGCCAAATACCAGTGAATCCAAAGAAGCTGAGAGACATTGAAAAAAGTTAAGCATTACATGCTGGAGGAGCATCAAGATTTCTATAACTGGAGGAGTATCAAGATTGTAGATATCATGCAGTTGCCACTTTCTGAAGATACTAGTAGTGACATTGATGCTGAGTAGATACAAAGGTACTTTGTTTAAAAAAACTTTATTCTAAATGCATTTACTATACATTTTCTACTTTTTGTATTGCATCTAAACTGATGTTATAAATGCCTTTTCATTTTTATACAAAATGTCACTAATATTGCCTTGAAACTTGCAATTTAAATAAGCTTTGCACAAAATCTACCATGTATTAATGAGTTGACGGTTTTCAATCATGTGTTTAGGAATAACATAGGCTTTTCTGTATATTTTATTCACTTTTTGGAGCATTTATCTCTTGCGTGGGAAAAGCAGACTATCCGTAAATGAATTTCTTGTGTAGCCGGAAATATAAAATATTTAAATGTTTTTTCTTTGTGGCAAATAATAATCCTTAGCATACACTACAAGTTTATAATGCAAAATAATCACATCAGAGCAACAGATTTCTCAATAAATAGTTTTTGTAGTTTTCAAAAAGTAAGATGTTGGGGAGTGTTCTCTTTTTTCTACTCACCGATTTAATTGTACTATACGGACCGAAAGGTGTCATTAAGAACAAAATCCTTACAACTAAATTTCGTGCTACATCGTACTTTCTCACTGTCTGGTTGAGCATAAACTTTTCGTTACTTTCGAAAAGCTAGAAATTCGTTATTGAATTTACGAAGATAAATCAGTAGCTATAACTGGCTAAAAAAATATACCTTCAGCTATGTAAAATCAGATAAATCCAACTAAATTACTTATTTTGTTTATACAATTTTAACTGAGAACTATCAAATTACTTAGGAAAACGTAAATTTGAATAACTGAAGTACATCCAAAATTTGTTAGGACAGTTTCTACCAACACCATATCCTTTTGATATTCAATAATTACGATGTTGCCTAAATTATTAACTTCAGGCAAACGTAATTAACCTAAATAAATCTATACATTTGTTACTGATGACATATAATTGGTATATATTTAGAAGAAGCAACTACTCATTACTATCGTACTTATATACAATTTATTATACTTATAAGAAGCTAATGTATTATTGAATTTAACCTGCGACTCTAAGTACAAGCTCCGTCAAATCTTCAAGTGTTTCTAAATTATTATCTACCGAAATGCTTGTTTACTTCTCAGTTTTAGCTATTCAAATATATTATGATCGCCTGTATATATTATGCTCTAAATATGGTATCATGAAATGAGATCATTAAGCGATTAGTTGCTCCGGCTACAAAAGTATCTAGTATATAAAAAATATCACCCTGGTTGATTATATATTATGAGCCAATAAAAAATGTGATACTTGTTTATTTGTGCTATACTTATTAAAAATTCCATTCACGTTCAACACGCCACCAGTTTTTTCTAAAGCTTTCTGTTGACATCAGAAACATGCAATTAGATCTAAGATAAGCAAACAATAATTTGGGCAGTATTTGACATAAATAGGTTTGTAGGTGGTAATGATATCATTTATTGACAAACACGAAGAAAAACAAGTTTAGAATTATTGAACCCTTGTTTACGATGATAAAGCTTCTCGTCTTTCTGGGTTTACTGACATTTAACCCTATATGACAAATAAAATAAGTTAACTCTCACGCTCTTCACCTTAGTCGACCTATTTATTTTTGTATGATACTATTTATTCTTTAAGTTTTTTAGATGCGCGTTTTCTCACGTACTTCAATTTGGAAATTACCGAAAATAATATTTGTTAAGGGATCAATGTGACCAGTGATCTCTGAAAATTAAGATCTCATCTTTTTCTTATGGATTATTAATTGCAAAATGTAATGATTAGGTAGTGGTTTCTTTAAGTTCTAAATTGATGTCAAGTTTTATTCTCACAAATAGTACCAAGGATAGGCCGAGTAGCCATTTTATTTAAAGGATATAGTTACCATGGGTACCATAGAGGTTATAGTTACCCTCAAATTTCCGTAGGGATGCATTTGACTAACCAGTAAATGTAGAAATTGCCAAAAGTGACATTGTATAGAACATAGACATTGTATAGAACAAGTGCAGGTACTTCCGAAATTTAGGAGAACCCATTTCCTTGTTGAGTAGACATAATTAGTAACTGTATATCAGAAGTATGATGTCATGACTTATGCTTTAATTTGGGAACTGCATCATGACTTGTTTTATATTTATTGTTGTTCGTAAGGGTGTTTCGAAAATAGGTGTCTCTTACGTGTGCTTTTCAAGCGAGTGTCTGCGGTGTGCGAGACCCGGTTTCGATTCCCAGCGCGAACATATGTATTGAATTACACATGAAACTGTAAGTCTATGTCTTAAATAGAAAAGCTGCGAAGAGGGCCGCTAAGATTCACTTTCTGAAAAATTAGGAAGAAGTAAGTATATGTCATCAGTAGGTTTTAAAAAATTCAAGAAGGTTAACGGCATGGGAAAAACATGGTCCCTAGTTCTTGGGTTATATATATATATATATATATATATATATATATATATATATATATATATATATATATATATATATATATATATATATATATATAATCCTCATGGCATTGTTAAGGCTCTATATTTGTATTTTACATTTATTATTGCAAAAGGGTGTTTCTGGCCGTATGCGGTCGTCCATCATTACCCTTGTTCTTCGCGCTCACAGTCATTCCAAGACCTAAAAACGTACTCTGTACACAAACAGTTTATGATTGTGAACTCGGAAGCCTAGTACTTCTGCTTGTCAAGGTCAAAAAATAGGAGAAAAAAGCATGTGTAGAATGTGAAGAGGGTGTAACAGAGACTGATACTTGTAAGAAACATATTCAATTGTAGTTCGTGCATATTCCGCCTGTAGCGCTAATGTGGCACAACGTGTATTGTAACTTTATAACTCGTGTACACCGCTTGTAGGTCTATTGGCGTAAGTGACGACCGAAACTATGTTGTCAGCACTGACTGCGATAAGGCAATGCTGTGCTGCTTTTGCGTTTCTTTTTTCTCCTTTGTCATTTGTGAGACGCCAAACCTGGTATTTTTTGCTTTTTACACGCGCTGAAGGAAGATCCTGCGGAGCGGAGTGATTCAGAAGTTGAATACATATTCTTATTTACGATAGAAATATGATAAGTACTTTGAGTTATAATACAGTTTTCAGTTGGTTAACTGTTGAAAAAAATACAAAAATAAAGCTGTACTTGTAAATGTATATTAGTCGAGGACGTAGCTACAGTGTTGATTACAGATTTTCTCGTGGAAGAATTTCATTACACTAGAGGTGAAAAGCAGTACTGCAAAAAATACTTGTAATTCATATTGAGCACAATAGGAGACAATGTTCATTTCAGATTTTCCAATGCGGAGGGATTGAATAAACGACGGGTGAAAATAGTACTGCAAACATTCTGGTAACTCAGATTGAGCACGCTCGGGGAAATGCCCTAGAGGGAATTTCGAAGCTCTAGGCCCCCGAACCACCTCTTTAATCATCACTGACTGCCATTTCAATAATATGTTCTATGGTCTTATGTCCATGTTCCCATCCTTTCCCTCCCCTTCCAACTGGACACTTGATACTTTTTCTACTCCAAAGTCTCGTGCTATATTTTTGCCCAAACCTTGAATTTTGTGCTCTCATCGGTTTCGAGTTAGTTGATTACTTAAGTTTAGCATTGCTTTTTCGTATCGAGGTTATATGGGACGTGGACTCAAAGATTAAGATGAAATTCGAACACAGTAATCGTTCAAATTTTGTAAGAGACTCCCACCAGGAATCGAATATGGGACCCCGTGTACGAAAGGCGCGCGTTCTAGCTACTAGAACAGCGGAAAGGGCGAAACCATTTTCGAGTCTCTTCAAAATTAAGTTGGTTTTACATCTTACAAGTTGTGTGAACTTGCAATATAAGAAACAAACATAAATTAAAATTATAACAAAATCTTAGCAAAATACTTATAAAGAACATGTTGAAAAGCCAGAAATCTCTCAGTTTCTTTCCCTCGTATGTCGTTGTGCTATTTAAAAAGTATACTTTAAAAATACAAAAAAAAAAAAACCTCTACAGCCCCACCTACAACTTTGGATGGCAAATAGTCTAGTTTTTTTCTTAATGCATAAGTTTACACTAATTAAACTCAAAAGTTGTGTTCTTACTTCTTTTCAAATTGTTTCAAAAGTACCACTATTGGTCTTAGCACTAATGAGAGCTATCGATTCGCCTTTAATATTAGTCATTTTCGATTACTTTTAAAATGCCACCCTTCCCGATTCCTCATGGATGAACTTAAATTAAATGGAAACAGTCATTATCCATCTCAGCGACTGACTCGAAAACTATGGATTCAACACGAATATCGATCATTCTCATTATTTTTAAAATGTCAGCTTTCCAATCCCTACTCCTTGGGATGCTAAGGGTTTCTTACCCTCCCGAGTATTTCTTTTCAGATTGTAAGACATATATATATTAAGTTTAATTTGAATTAAACCAAGTGTTACACAATTTGTAGGAAAAAAATATTTAAAATTAATCGAGGTGACTCTTGAACTGGAAGTGGCAGAAATCAACGACTTCAGGTTCAGGTTTTTTGTCACTGTAGAGCAAAAGACGTTAGTAGAAATCTAGTTTCTGAAAATCGATTAAGAATGCATTATAATCTCTATTCTTAATCTACATCTAAAATAGGAAGTGGTAGCGATTAACTATTTCCCGTTTTTAACGTTGATTACTATGGAAGAAAAACTGTAATAGATAACAGACCGCTGTTTTCCGCCATCGATTAATAGTCCAAAGAATATATTTTATCTCCATCCTTAACCCTATACTAAACCCAGAAGTGTAGACATAAACCCTTTCCAGCTTTAACGCCGATCACTGCACAGCAGAAACCGGAACTCGGTTTTCTACAATCGACTAAGAATACACTCATCCTTTACCCTCTACTAAAACTGGAACTGGTAGATATCAACCTCTATACGGAAGTAGGTAGCAAGACGCAGTTTTCTGCAATCAATTAAGCATCCTAAGAATATAATTGTGTCACCAATCCAATCCCTCTACTAACACCGGAAGTGGTATATATCTACTGTCACTTCCGATTTTATTATTAATTAAGAGAATATGTGTGAGCCTCCTTAGTTTCTTCAACAAAGTTTACTCAATACAAGCCTTCGTCTGGCAGGAGGCTTTGCCCTCACATCCGCAAATTTGTTCGGTCTAACGCTTTGCATCTCAAACCTGCCATCATCAGTGTTTGCTCGGCTTACGGCCACGCACCTCACATATCTGCAAGTATACAGAGTTTCAGTTCAAATACCTCGGGGTTTGCTGCCAGGCCATCGTGTTTGTTCGGCCAATTGCCTTGCACTTTATGTATTTGGAAGCATATCAATTTCAGTTCAAATACCAAGTTTTATGTCTTCAACTTGGATCCCGAGATATAAACAACTTAGTATAATAATAATTGTAATATCCACCTCTATTCTCTTTCAAACCCTTTTCTTACCTTCTAGATCACAATCAAAAACTCTGAAATATATATCTAATTATTAGTATTACGTAGTATGATTTATAATACTTTTGTACAGTTAGTATATTGGTCCATCCCGTCCGCTACTCCGCACGAAACTCTTGAACGAAACTGAGTTTGACTTCTGTTTTTAGCAATTGATAGCTAGAGTAATTTTCCCGAAAGAATTCGTTAGTAGAATATCATAAACCAGGAGCTTGTGGATCAGAAACCAGGAGTGGTAGAAATCAACCATTTTTTGTTTTATCGTTGATCCTGTAAACCAAAAAGCGTAATAGATAGGAAGAAACGGTTTCCGGCAGTCGGTTTAGCATTCCAAGAATACCTTTCATCTCCATCCTTAAAACTGTATTGAATAGGCACCATCTCTTCTTTTACCATGTAATCAAACGTAATTATTAGAAGTCAACTACTCCCGGCTTTAACGTTCATCGTTGTACAGTCTTGTTCAAGAAATCTTGACCACCCACCCTGCTATGAAACATGATATTCTTGCAACCCAATAGGAAATTATAATGCTGTGGCTCTAAATAAATGTCTTAATCGACCAAAGAAAATTCACATTTATTTGATTTAATTCTAACTGTAGGTAAGACTACAGGCTTTTCCAAAAGAGGTAAGTGGCAAAGTTTTCCTGTACAAGACTGCATATGACAAACGGCAATAGATAGCGAGACACGGTTTTTGTATTCCATTAAGCGTCCCTAGAATATATTCCATCTCCACTCTAATCACTAGATTATAACACTAAGTGGTATATCTACTTCAACTTCGGTTTCAATTGTAGTTGAAAAAATTGGATGGTCCTGTTTACTTTGTTTAAGAGATTTTGTTTTAAACGAGAACTCCTAAAGCCGAATTTCATGTTTCTAACTTTCAGAGATTCAGAGATACCGACATGTTATTACATGAGTAATAATTGCTATTCACACCTTTTCCCTTCCCCTTTATTACTAAGATATATAAAAAATGCTGAAACGTGTTAAATTATTTTAAAATGGGAATCCAAATACCAAATTTCAAGTTCCCAGTCCTATATATTTTGGAGATAAGGGTATCCTATTAAAATAACTCCCACGCCACTTCTCTTTTCGTGAATTTTCATAAAATTTTCTTAGTGGTACCCCACTTCAAAAATCCTATGTAGGTGTAAATTCCAAGTTTCTAGCTAGTCCCTTGAGCGGTGGTTCTTAATCTCGGGGTGCAAGTCTCTGACAACTAAATTCAAAATTACAAATATTAAGAATGTTATAACAAACATTGACTTAAATATCATTTAAACACGAAATAACTATTGTGTAAGGACTGTGGAATGCAATGCAGGAGTCTTGCTGGAAATAAAAATAAATTTGTGAGAATATGGCTATTATTATTTACTATTATTATATGCAAACCCGTTCTTCGTACAGGTAGAATAGGTTTATGGGAAATTTTTGAAAGTTATATCTGATCAACCCTTTCCCCGCTACGTAACTTATTTCAACAAAAGTGAAATAAAACCCCTAGCTCGACCATGTTAAAAAATGTGTTTCATACGATGCAGTATTTATTCTTTACAAGAATTCTAAATTCTCTTCTGCTTTTGCGATTTTTTTTTTCAAAGTGAGTTGATAAAATAGAAATGTCCCACCTGCTAAATATGTTTAAAAATTCATTTCAGACGTTTCAAATACTTTGTCATGTCGGTCATTTTATGAATACAAAACGACAAGTTAAAAGTTTTAGAAATGGCCCTGTAACCTCTTTTGGTAGCAGATTTTTCGAAAACACTGGTTCATGTCCACATGGTGACTTCGTTACGGAAAAAGTTTATATACTTACTTTCATCTCCTTGGCTTGGAAGATATTTAATTTCCGGCGTATATATTAACTTCTCCACCCTAGGATACGAATTGTAATGAAATTGACATGGTTAAAATCCGACTTCAGCCAAGTTCTAACTATGTTCTAAAATTCTCAGTCATTTTTCATGAAATGAGACAAAAGTGGAATTTTCGAGAACCCTGGGTGGCGTGTATACTTGGTTTTTATATTAAATTTGATCTTCATAACATGCGAGATTTGAAAGATACTGTAGTTTTAGCAAATATTTTAGACCTTGACCCTTTCTCCCTTAGGATACGCATTTCAGTGAAAATGATATGATGAAACCATGCTCTAGAATAATTTTAAATATGTTCAGTAATTCTCCTCGAACATTCTATGATGATGAGACAGTGAACGCTGATTGAAATGTGGAGAAATAAATAAATAAATTTCGAGAAATTCAATTATTATTAGTTAAGAATTCAAAGCCAAATTTCACACCTCAAATGTAAACAAATGCAGAAATTTTAATAGGTAGACACTAACCTCCATTCTCCTCTTAGGACTGAATTTTCGGGAAACCTGAATATATATCGGTTTGCTTTAATTGAGTTTAATTTTGAAATTTCACTTTTCTAATGTAAAGAGTTCTTACATTTATCATTTTCTAAAAAAATGAAATAAAATACAGTTGAAAAATTAATGTTATGCGAATTACTCCTTTCTTGTTTAGATGCGGAATTTTCAGAAACTCTGAAAAACATGTTCGTTTATTTTTGATGGTTTGTTCAAATGCCTAGTTTCATCTTCCTTACTTCAGGGATTAGCAAAATACACTATCTTTAAAAAAACGCTTTTTATGCCCTTAAGAATACATATTTGCAAAAATCCTTCCTTATCCCTTGCTTCCTCAAAAAGAGTATTCTTGCTAATTATAGCATTATGGCTTGGTCGATGTTGAGTAACTCACTTCTACTGTCTTGTATACAGTATAGATTATTAATATTATTGTTATTATTTTTGTTACTATTACTGATGATTTGAGAATACAATGCTGCAACTAAAATTGCAGAAAAAGTTAGACAAAGACTGGCGCGAATGATGTGGGCGTGTCGTATGTAGGGTTTAAGAATGGGTGCGCTTGTTAAAAAGGTTGGAACCATTGCCCTAGAGGATCCCAAAACTTTAAATTAGAAAACACAGTGTCTTGTATCATTCCCTCCTTCCTGCCCCCACCTTTGGACGCCCATGCTAAACAGTACTAAATGATCACCGAAGGCTAACATGAAATGAAGGTTCCACATAACTAGATCCGCTTTTTCTTTAGTTAACTAAACATTAAACATAATACCCAAGTACCATTATGGATAAAGTGAGTCTGTAGAAAAAATGAACCTTTCCTCTAACAGTTAAAAGAATGACAGAACCTGGACGCAATAATAATAATAATAATAATAATAATAATAATAATAATAATAATAATAATAATAATAATAATAATAATAATAATAATAATAATAATAATAATAATTCAATTTCTTAAAAATAGTTTTAAAAAATTGATAGAGAAAGCAATAGTTATAACATTTTGTTCTGGGCATATGTTAAATACTTTCAAGAACACACAAGAATATACATGCATGAAAGCGGATAAAGGGAGATGTGTTCCTGCTATGGGCAAGTGGCAAGAGAAGCGTTATATTCATTTGACTTCTATTCATACCAAACTTCAAATATATTTAAAGAGGTTGTATAAGAGGGAGAGAGAGAGAATGGCTCCTAACTCCTCATGCTAGCAGCTTCTTTAAATAATCTACGCTTTACTATGCTTTCATAGGAACACATTATGCACATTTTCTTGGTTAGGGTTGTTTCAGTTCTTAAAGCTTTCATTTGCAACAACTGATGTTCATCAAATTACCAGGGAAACAGTGCTAAAGAAGTCGACAATTTAAATTTATACATACAATGTTGTAAGTGCACTCTTTATACTATTATATGTATTAACTATTAAAATTTTGAATGTGTAAATTTCAGAAAGTAAAGTAATATCTCGGAAAAAAAAAGAATTAAAGAATGTTGAATTAAATTTTGGACTAAACCAACCCGAATATTATTTTTTTTAAATTCCTTTCCTTAGTCGGAAATAATTTTTCCTTATATTACGTAAATTCTAAATTCAACTTCAGATGTTTCATAAACTTGTCATATTACAGAAGTCTCTATTGGATAGTTTGATTTCATTTCATTACTTCGTATAGAATTTTTAAAATTACTAACTGCTCACAGTTTCTTTGATCTTTTGATTTGTTTTCGTTCATATTTTTCCTTATAGTAATATTAATACTATTATTATCTCTTATGTATTCTATGGTAGATCTCCGTTTCGTTCTTTCTTAATATTCTAAAACAAGGCTCAACATTTGGAAAACCTTGATAAATACGGCCCTTCAACTGCACTGGTTTATTGTAACTATACGCCTTAGAATCAAAGTATTCTTAACTATAATTTTGAATTACATTTTGACTTTCAGTCACCGTAATAATTTTTGTTTTATAATTTTTACTTATTTTTCTTTCTTTTAACGACATTTCTTGAATTGTCGTTAAAGGAAATTGTTTGAGTTACAGCAACCTCAGATGTTCTATTTCAAACATAATAATTAATTATGTTCTGCATTGATTATATGAATATATATACAACACAAGTATTTTGATGAAATGATTTTAAATCATTTTTATGCACTCAGGGAAATAATTTACCCAGATTGGAATCGAAGTCACGACCTTAAGATTTGAACTCCAAAGGTTTACCATTGAACTAACGCGATCACTCGAGGTTAGCTCCTTCTAACGTAATATAACTTACTTTTCAAGACTGTGACATTCATATCCATTCCAAACGCAGTTTCTCTTTTACTTTATCTGTTAATTTACTACGCATGCAAGAATTATATTCGATGTCTTTCCTTCCACTCTTTTTTTTACATATGGAAATGCTCTTTTACATATGAAAGTGTTCTTTTACGTACAGGAATCAAAATGACAAAACGAGAATATCAATACACGGTTTCGAAATATTGTAGAATTAACTATTTCAATCAATATTACTTGTTTCTACACTTAATACCGATCGAACATGTCTTATATTTTAAAGAAAAAAAAACATGTGCACAAGTTTTCTAGATTATTAAGGTTGGCTTGGAGGTTCGAACCAGCCGCTTACATTTACTATCTTCCGAAATTGCAGGAATTCGGAGTTTCAAGGCAGGGACCCCGTTGTAACACGCCGATTTCAATAAGATAGCACTGACATAGAGAACATCGGAAAAGAAACGACAAGTATTTTTTTAAAATCGGAGAACAAGCGCATTGGAGGGGCTAAATAGGGACATAAAAATGGGGTGAAAAGGAGATTATGTGGAATATAGCAAGTAGGAGACGAGATACCGGAAAGCGTTAAATGTACGAAATATTACCCATAGTCGACGTAAGGCATTGAGGTAGAACACACTCATACGAAGAAAGCAGAACATTCGGAAATGGACCAATCACGTGTACAACATTGTCACAATGTGCTACGGAAATGAGTAAAGAGGGTGGCAAGGAGCATGAAGAAAGAAGAAACTAAATCAAAAAAGACGTGTTTTTTGCTTTGGCGCATACCTCGCTCTATGCGAACGCAACGTATAATCATCTCAATGCATGAAGATTCATGTCTATCTTCTTTTAGTTTTACGTCCCGCGATTATGTCAGTTAGGCTAAAGGAGACGGTGATGATGAGTAATGAATGAAATGGTGGAATGAAGAAAGTGGAAGGAAACTGGAGAACCCCGAAAAAACCACGCACACAGTGCTTGTCCACCACAAAGTTTACTTGGCGGGGGCTGGGATCGAACCCGGGATCCCAAGCACCAGAGGTGAACGCTTTACCACTGAGCCACTGCGGCCCCAGATTCATTTCTACACTCAGGAAGGATGAAAACTCCGTTCGTATAGACAGCCAGTGAGACAGTACTGCACAGTGGGTTGCATATATTACGTAACGAAAACAAAAAATGCATAGCACAGTAGAATGTAATAACAGATGGTCCACATACATAACATCACCAGTAATATCAGTACCACGCATGAGTATCAACATTACTTCACTACGAAAAAACTTGTACAACATAACAGTAATAGTAAAACTTTTGCTTTTGTGTTACTTTTGGCTTCACACAGTTTCGTTTCCAACATCCATCTCATCCTTGTTCCCATTAAGCGATATATGCAACCCACTCTGCAACACTGTCTCGCTGGCTGTATATACGAACGGCGTTCGCATTCGTAATGTTAGTAGATATGAAGATTCGTGCATTAAGATGAATCTGCGTGTGTTTCGCATAAGGGTGACGTATGCACAAAAGTATGTATTTTGGTTTTCGTTTCTTCTTTCTTCCTGCTCCTTGCCACCCTCTTTGCTGATTTTCGTAGGACATTGTGACAATGTTGTACAGTGAGCCACATAAAATCTACAGGTACAAAATCCATGAGTTTGGCAACCTAACTAACGCCTGCTCCAAGATTAATTACGTCTGGTAGAGTAGCTAGAACTTCAGCATGCAGTTCCCGCAACTGTTAAAAGAACAAATCGTAAAGAGTGTTTTTGTGCAGAAGTGGAGCGAAACGCTGGCTGACGAAATGACAAAAGGGAATCTTTGGATACTTGTACTCACAATAATTCTTGTTGTATGATACACAATTAAAATTATACACAGGCACTTGAAAAAATATATACGGATAATAGATACGCCGATGAAAAGGTAACAGTCGGAGGACTTAGTTAATCTTATACTGTAATTAACTCAAAAGAGGGATTATATAAGAAGTTTACTTAGTTCGGAAAACTATACATATCCACGTGTCAAGTAATATACAGTTATGTGGTATATGTAGTAAGTTATTTAAACTAACTCAAAGCCTTGAACTGAGTTTTGAAACTATTAACAGTAGTCCTACCTGCAAATCAATTAAAAATATGAATGTATCATTTGGGTGAAGAACCAAAGCTCCAATGAAAATTTTGGGGGTCTAACAGCGTGAGCTCATAGGTTCCGGCGCCACAGATTGATACGGTACTACTTCGAAAGAAAGAATTGTTGGTTTCATTATTTATTAAATGATTTTTGAAAATGCAACTATTGGTAGTTTATTTGTAAATATTAAACATGCAAAATTAGATAACAGACGAGTTGAAGAACGGGAGTATTGACGTATTTCCCGTTAGGTTGAAAATATAAGTGAGGGTTCATGATTTGTATAATATTTGTGAAAATTTACAGATTCAGACACAAACACAAAGAGGGAGAACATAATGTCAATAAACAACAACTTAAAAATGCACGATATTAACCGATAATATCAAATATAAATCCATTGACAGAATTGACTCTGTAATTGCTATACTCTATTCATTTTTCTTCCTTTAGTTTCAGGATTTTTGATCATCACTAAATTTTTCCACTTGAGATTATCTTTCATTTAGCAGCATCCTACTTGGGTTCAGCCTTATAAATGAAACATTGTAGAAAGTGTAAAGGTGTAGAAGGAGAGGACCACGGGAATAGCAAAGCAGCATTGCTAACCACTCATCTAAAGCGCTACTTATTCTAGATGGCCTAAATAATGAGACCTTTCAGTTAGTTCAAAACAGTTGCTTGTTAAGGGTAAAATTGATTGGCAAGCAACAGGAATATGTAATTGAGGACTCGGGGGGCCTTATATCATTCTATTTACTAAATTAACAACGTTTTAGATTATACAAATACATAACTCCTTTATTTTGAATCAAATACTTCGCGTCTATTAAATTCGTACCAAATGTCACATAAGTAAGTCCCACGTTAGCGGGTTTGCATATCCAGACTCCTAACTTTGCAAACATTTATGGTCACTCCAACCCCATTCATTTCACAGATTCAACCCGTTATATATATATATATATATATATATATATATATATATATATATATATATATTATAAAGGCGTAAAATCGAATGTGATTTATACGAAAAAACTTTTATACCTTGGAAGACCTATAACGTCCAAATATCCACCACAAACTCATAGTCGTACTGACATAAACAAATACAAGTGTGGAGGAAAAAACCACTTTCTACAAAAATCAAGAGAGTCAGTGTGAAGGCATGCGAAATGGTCAAGCGGTTTGAGTGAGTAGGCTGTCAATCAGAAGTTTTTATGTTGCAATCCTGTAGTTAGTATTCGTTTTTTTCAAAGGTATGTTCCTATTTTCAAAAGAGGACTGAGAACATTTCTTTGAATCAGTCTTTGGCAACTACTTTTCTTTTAAAATCGATTAGAACTGAACATAATATGAATTTCAAATCTAAAATCCATAGCTGAAAACAAAATATTAAGTATGTTCAATACTCCTTTATTATCCTTTGATTTGTAATGAAAAACTATTTATAAGCATTGGTGATTTCAGAAGATTCTTCCCGGAGGATTGTGAATATATGAAGGGCTGAAAACAGCAAAACGCTTTCAGTCTACTTTGAGCATGATGGAAGATATAGCCCCGAAAATTGAAATTTTTTAGGTCGACAGTGTCTCAAATTCTCGCTCAAGTCACCCCCTGAAATCATCACCATTTCAAAGATTTTCTTAGCAAATAAAATATTACATTTATTTCTTGTTCTACGTTTTGAAATGGCAAAATCATAACTTAAATAATACCTAAAAGAATAAAAAATTATAGAAGTGATGAAGTAATTATTACCGTGTAAGTTATCGATTTCTAGTCGGATTAAAACTCGAATATTCATGTGGATTGCACTTTAAAGTAAATCCTTTCTATATATAATTCTTACTGGAAAGGCATGTTTAACTCCAATTGCTTAATCAATATTTCTAACAATATATTTTTAATGTAATATTTTTACCATTCAATGATGCATACAGTTCATTTCCCAAAGCAAAGTCTCGCAAATTTATGGTAGACTAGTGAATATTATCAAATAAATTATGATTTAGTTTATGTAAATTCTATGTCGCCTCAGTTTAAACTACGTATTTTAACTAATAATAATAATAAAAATAATAATAATAATAATAATAATAATAATAATAATAATAATAATAATAATAATAATAATAATAATAATAATAATAATAATAATAATAGTCGTGTTTTTATTAGGATTTCTTCCTTAGTCAATAAATGAATTCCACGTGGTCTCTATTCGAAGTTCTATTAAATCGAATCCGATAGAAACACAAAGATAAACTTCGCGAACAGGTAAAAGAGAAATCTTACTTTGATAGAACTCGAACTTACCTTACTTACGCTCAAGCGCTTTAGACCACTTTTTTCTTTTCTTAAGTTAGCTGATTCACCGAATGTGTCTCAGTAACTTGTATCTATTTTCTGCTCGGTATACACATTTTACAGTTATTTCCAGTAACCTTGAACGAGAGGGGCACAAACGCAAAAACATTGAATACAGTTAAAGATCCAAATTTTCTCCCAGCGGAAATAGAAGCTTTGAGCCCGTACACCAAAGGCACACGTGCTAGACACTAGGTCGGCAGGGAGATCAAATGAGTGTCTTAAATTTAAATCTATTTCGTCCTGATATAATATGTCTATTGATCGTATGTTTATGTTCATCATATTTGCTACTTTGAGGAATGATGTATGGTATGGATATAGGTTCTATTACTATTCGTCCATAAATACTATATAAATAATCAGAATTATTCAGGATCTTTCATGGAAAGTCACTAGTACGTGAGCAGCAGAAACAAAAGCATCCAGTTTACTGATAGCAGTCACAATGAAAATGTTTAACAGACTGCTAGAATGCCTCAATAGAAAGTAATGTTTCCCAACGTGCGGGTGTGAAGAGTGAGTAAGGGGGCGAAAGCTACTGGCAAAAATGAATTGTGAAATGAATATACTGACCCTTTAATGACCCTTTAAAATTTAGCTTGATTTTTTGTAATGACCATTTAAGAAATAATACTGTACTAGGAGGGTATGCAAAAGTCTTGCTGGAAATAAATATACATTCCTGAGATTATTATTACTATTAGCCTCCAACTTCTTGGCCGATATGTGAAATGTTCACCTCCTTCTTCATACCGCAAAATCAATTTCTTCACTGTTTTCTCGTCACAGCCGAAGACCCAAGCTATCTGAATGAGAGTTTGTCTCACTGTTACTCGATCTACAATTTCCCCTCGCAGAGTAACAGATAGTTTTCTACAGCCTGTAGAGCGAGGCACTTTGAGAGCCTCTAGAAACTTGCATTGTGATTCGTATTAGAAATGTCAGTAAAGTGGGTCTTTCTGTTTCTACTGTGCATCATCAGTAGCATTATTATCAGAAGTATTCCGCCATTATTAGCGGGTCACTTGCCGCAGCTTAGAAGCTGTCATGTTCCATGATCTTCTGTTAACCTCTTCATCTTCACATACGATTTTTCTGTTTTGATATCGCCCATAGTTTAATTCAGTTTCGATATGGCCTAATTCGTCTCCTCCCAGTCTTTCCTTCTGATATACACTCTAGCACGTCCCTCATGATAGAGTTCATTCTTAATCAATATCCCAACCGGTTTATCTTGCTCTTCTTAACAATATTTTCGTACCATTTCTAAGACCCTATCATTCCTTTTTTCTCGAAACGGCTAATTGTCTCCATTATTTTCCACATCCACATCTCGAAAGCCTTCAATTACTTTTATCATTTGTCCGTAATACCCATGTCTCTGCTATATACAATACAGTAAAATAGAGTACACACAGCATTTTATGAGTCTTTTTTAGCTCTTTATTCACTGTCCCATAAAATAGTATTTTCTTCATCCTAAAGTCATCTTTCGCTATTCCTATCCTTGCTTTTATTTCGCGTTTGCATGTCATATCGTCGGTACTAACACTACTCACAAATATCACTTCACAAGTGTAACACTCCAATTTGGATAAAATTTGACAGGTAGATACTACACATAAAATAAATGAATACGTGTTCTTTATTTTCTGCGGAAAAACGGTTTTAGGGGGTAAAAGTCCCCCACCCAAAATTTTGAATAATGACTCATCAAAAGCAAAAACACGTGCCCCGAAGTGAACGAAATTATGCACAATTATTTTAGTCGTAAGATGGGGAATACGTGTTTCGTATTTTCCAGGAAAAAACGGTTAGGTAGTGGCAAGGACCCTTCCAAACCTTTGATCACGAAATATCAAAAGTGGTAATAATACTATGTCAGATGTGTCTAAAGGACATGAAGACTTGCAGTGGAAGTTTGTGTAGGGACATTACGTAAAAAAAATTAATGAATAAGGTTTTTAATTTTCTGCGGAAAAACAGGTTTAGGGCAAAAGACACGCCCAAAATTTCAAAATTTTACGCCCGAGAGGCAAAAAGAAGTAGACCGAAGTGAATGAAAGGTGCACAGATATTGTAGAGCAAAACAAGGGAATACGGGATATGTATTTTGCTCGGAAAAACGATTAGTTGGCCACGGATCTCTCCAAACCTTTGATCACGAAATATCAAAAGTGCTAATAACAGAATGTCAGAAGTGCCTAAAGGACATGAATAATTAGGGTAAAACTTTGTGTAGTGCCAATACGAAAAAGAATAAACGAAACGGGATTTTTATTTTCTGCTGAAAAACGGTTTTAAAGGGCAAAAGCCCAAAAATTTAGAAATTTGATCCCGAAAGGCAAAAAAAAAAAAAAAAAAAAAAGTAGACCGAAATTAATGAAATTGTGCACAGTTTGTAGAGGTAAGATAAGGGAACACGTGTTTCGTATAATTCCTGAAAAGAAAAAAAAAAAACTTCGGTGAACCGAGGCTGTGGGTGGTGGTTTATTTATCCAAGAGGCTTAAAGATTTAATATAGTGACCCGGATAGCTCATATTTTTCTTTTCCCTCCTTTTTATTTTCAAAGACAGACCAATATTCTATTTACATACTGTATATCAGAAATTCGTTTCAGAAGCAAAGTGCCTTCATTTCACAGATTAAACAGAGACGACATACTCACTTCAAACAACGCTCCAGGTAATATTGCTTTGCTTTCTTTGCCTATAGCATTTAGTGATGATTCACTGAATAAATAGTTGTTTACTACTGAAGAAAATTTCATTGGGTCAACAGTCTCACACCCCAAAACAAACAAAAAGATCCACATTGGTCATATTTTTTTTGGTGAGAAATAAAAAAAGAATATAATTATAATTATATTTATATTTGGAGGTAGTAACGTGCTTCTTTACAA
This sequence comes from Thermobia domestica, assembly GCF_964235325.1. Taxonomy (NCBI): domain Eukaryota; kingdom Metazoa; phylum Arthropoda; class Insecta; order Zygentoma; family Lepismatidae; genus Thermobia; species Thermobia domestica. The sequence goes on from NC_137467.1 coordinate 52,493,599, forward strand.
AAATAAAATTAATAATACCCACAATGAACATGATTCAATAAATAAATCAACACATAATATTACTCTGGTCCTTAACGCACGCTTTCACATTCATTCTTTCTGTAGAGTATTAATTTTTTGATTCACATAGGGTCAGCAAAAATGCGTAGAACTACTTTCGTCGGTTTCAACTACAACCAGTGGGAATGATTGGGATACCCTAAATAAAGCATTTGCTACGTTTTATGAAATTCAAATCATGTTTACGTAGTTTCTACCAAAAATATATTTTCTGTATGTGAAAACCTGCAGTACGGAGAGGATTTTGTTCCCTTTTACTTCCTTATTTTGATAGATTTGTTGCAATATCAAACAATCAAATTATTTTCAAAGATTGAAGAAAAGCATAGGGCCTATACGAAGTTTAATTAAATTGAAGTAAGTTTTACGAGAGTTATGGTGAAACAGACAGACAGATAGACGGACAGAAACACAAATTCCGATTTAGTCAGCAGACGGACAGAAACACAAATTCCGATTTAGTCAGCAGGCAGATACTTGCTATTTCATTTCAATTACTTGTAATTAAGTTTCGGATGTAAGTTCCTCTTTATATCTTATTAACGGAAATAAATCTAGAACACCCTTACGTTTGATCTGCCTAGATAGAATCATACCTGCAGCTTTATATTAACTTAGAAAAGAATAAGAAAAATCTAATACAATGACACTGTATATAAAACTCTATTACTACAAGTAATGTTATTTATTGTGTAAATTGCATTTGGAAATGTAATGTATTTTATTTTACCAGGATCCACAGGTTTAAAAGTTGCTCAATTACATTGTTAAGCGAATTATTTTTTCATATCTTCCATCGCTTCACGTGGCAAGAGATAGTATCCCGCGAAACAACATGCATTCTTTTATGTGGCACCAGGGGCGGCATTTAGGGGGAAGGTACGGGTAATTGCCCCTGCCAAGAACTTGAGGTTTACATATACTTTAATCGATTGTCTACTAATATATTAGTACAAAAGGTGAAAGTCTTACTTGATTAGTGCTATTGCTTCCCTCAAGCGAAGCCTGAAATCACGTCCCTGTGCGACAGATAATACCGCTATGAATTTGCGGTGAATATTCGGGTGTTACAGGTCTTGCAATATATAAATTTATTTTCCGAATAAATCACATTCGATTTTACGTCCTAATAACTTACATAAAACAGTATAAATCCTTGAAATGATTGTGATTGGAGTCAAGGGAGCCGATTACTCAGCAAATTTGGGGGTACCATTCAGCTGAAGTAGAATATACTGTGTATATGACGATTTAAGACAAATTGCACTCAAATAATCCCAAAGATTGTATATTCATAAATACAACAGGGGAGTCCACATGAGCTTTGGTTGGCGGGCGGCTCCCCATAATCGGCATTCTTGGTTGGAGTGATCGTAAATGTTTTCATATTTGGAGTTTTGATATGCAAACCAGCTTAAAATGGGGAATTATTTCTACTTGTGTGAAATATGGTACTGTAGAGATCCTTCAACGAATAAGCCCCGGTGTCTTCAAAAGGTTAAATAACTACGTAGTTTGAGATGCTTCCTGTAAAACATATCCCATCGAAAAGAGTGAACATGTCCAAAAGTAAGCAAAGTGCGTTAAAGAATAGTATATAAAGATGAAATTGCGTTATTTGGAAAGCACAGTTTTTTAACTTCATCTGCTTTTTGCCAAGTGTTTATGAATTCACTTCAGAAAAGAGCAAATAACAATTGGCCGACGTGCAAATAGCATTTTATTTGATTTCAGTACTTTTCGTAGGGATCGCTTGGCTAATTATCACAGGTTCATTGTTTTTGATGGGATATCACTTCTTTGTGTGAACTTGTATTGGCATTTTGATGATTTTCATGTATATTTAAAGCACTTTTGCAAACAGAAAGACAAGGAAAGTTTAAATCGTTTCTAGAGAAGCAAGATGGTCTACCGTGTATATCGTTTTTGAAAATGCAGTACTTCAGTTGGGAATTAGTTCAGTGGTAGAGTGATCGGTTGTAATTTCGTAATTCAGTAATAAAATTCAGTAATGATATACTAGTAATCCTGAGAATATAGGAAGAAAAATGGATGTAGGAAACGAGTTTCAAAGTTAATTCCGTCAATGGTTCTATATTTGATATCATCGGTTAGTTTCGTGCACTTTTAAGTTGTTGTTTATTGATACTATATTCTCCCTCTTTCTCTTTGTGTCTCAATGTGTGTATTTTCTCAAAAATTATACAAATCAGGAACACCTAGTTATATTTGCAACTTAACGGGAAATACGTTAATACTGATAATTTCTCCAACTCCTTTGAATGTTATTGAATGTTGCACTTTAATATTTACAAATAAATTACTGCATGCCAATAGTTAGAATTTTCAAAAATCATTTAACGAATAATGAAGTCGGACAATTTCTTATCTCGAATCATTATACGTATCAATCAGTGGGCTGGAACCTAGGAGCTCAGGCCCTGTTAGACCCCTAAAATTTTCATTGGTGTTTGGTTCTTCACCGCAAATGATCCATCCATATTTTTAATTGATTTGCAGTTAGGACTATTGTAAATAGTTTGAAAACTCAGCACAAAGCTTTGAGTTAGTTAAAAAAAATAACCGATCATATATACCACATAATCTATCCATATATTATTTGATACGCGGATATGTATAGTTATTTGAACTAATTAAACTTGTTTATATAATCTTCCATTTGAGTTTATTATGAGATTGACTAAGTTCCTCGACTGTTATCTACCCTCTGGTATCCGTATATCTTTTGAAATGGCTGTGTATAATTTTACTAGTGTATCATACAAACAAGAATTACTGTGAGAGCAAGTATACAAAGCCTCCCTTTTGTCATTTTGACAGCCAGCGTTTCACTCCACTTCCGCACAAAAACATTCTGTACGATATATTCTTTTAACAGGTAGGGCCAATTTCACGCTGCTGTGCTAGCTACTACCAGGCGTAATTAATCTTGGAGCAGGCTTTAGTTGGGTTACCTATCTTACGGATTTTATACCTCAAGAATTTGTGTGACCCACTGTACCTGTGATTGGTACGTTTCCGGATGTTCTGCTTTCTTCGTATGAGTGTGTTCTACCTCATTGGCTTTCTTCGACTCTGGGTAGTATTTCGTACATTTAACCCTTTCCAATACCTCTACTCCTTCTCGCTATATTTCACATAATCTCCTTTTGACTCCATTTTTATGCCCCTATTTGACCCTTTCAATGAGCTTGTTGGCCGATATAAAAACACATGTCGCTTCTTTTTTAATGCTCTTTATGTTTGTGCAATATTATCAATATCGGTGTGTTACACCGGGGTACTCAGCTCTGTTAGAAAATTTTGGCCACTAAACAGCAATAAAGAATGCTGTCATCCTCTATGGAACAGCGTGTAGATTGACACTTCCTCTTAAATTTTGAGTAGGGGTTAAAATTGCCAAATATATATATATATATATATATAAAGTAGAGGATTGTGACCTATGTTATCACCTTTCATGAATTTCTAGAGTATCACTACCTTGGGCCAAATTTTTAAGGCGAAAGGTCACTGTAAATTTTCTTACAGAACTAGTATAAAATGGTATAAAATGGAATGGTATAAAATTTCTAAAAATTTAAGTTTGGTTTATTTTACCTCTTTAATGAAGAGATATTAAAGTATTAAGTCTACAACATTAATAGGCAATATTAAGTGTTATATATATGTTAAGTGTGTGTGTGTGTGTGTGTGTACTTAAATAAAATGAAGGAGAGAAAGAAAAGGAGGAGAAGAGATGACATGGGATAGGGCGCATTGAAGAGAAGGCATAAGTTTTAAAGAACATGTTACGAAGAGGTGGTGTAAAGGCTTACAGAAAAGAGGAACGATGAATTCTTGAAGTGATTAACATGATGAAAAGTAAAGGGAAGGAAAAAGTGAGGAAGATGAAAGTAATGTATAAAGTGGAGTGTAAGGATTGTGATATACTGTATATACATTGGGGAAAAAGGGAAAAAGTTAAGGAAAGAATAAAACATTATAAGAATGATGTGCGACTTAAGTGAGAATATAGTCCTTTAGAGAAATATGTTAAAGAAACGGGACACGATATAGATTGGAAAGTTGTACAGAGGCTAGAAAAGGAGAATAGACTGAAAATAAGAAATGAAAGAAGTTAAACACAAAGGATAAAGAAATAAAAAAGTTAAAAATTAACGAATTTGATAATTGGAATATGAATACATGAGCTATGTATAAGTTATTGGAACAAATTGAAAGAAAGAAGCAAGACTAAACAGATTTGTACACAATATACCCATATATTTAATATTGCTAAAATTATATATAGTTTTATATATTCATATATCTATATGTAATTTTATAATGCTATATTTATAATCAATTGTATTTAGTATAATTTTGATTCTTTTAAATTATATCTAATATTCATCAAGGGAGGACTAAGATAAAGTTTTTAAGACAGTTCGTAAATTATGAACAACAGGGAATTACAAATGTTTGGAAACAATAACACAGCTGGAAACGAAGATAGACGTCAGATAAGGCCCGAGGGAGTAAGAATCAGGTAGTTTTGCATACTAAACAAGGAATCTTAGTACTTTTACTTTAGTATATATTCCTATGCTCTGAAGATATCTCAAAACTAAAGGGTCCAATGGATGAAACGAGTTGCGGGATGAGACACAGTGCGCCTGATAGAGGATGTAAAAATATGTGTATGTGCAAAGTTATAGCGGCTGACAGCCATAAGAAACGGAGGGGGACGGGATCAAAGTTGGTGGGAGAAGAGCTATGCTATATTATAGAAATTCATCAAATAAACTGTTAAATCGTACAAATAATGAAATATAGACAATGTAAGCAGTGATAGTTTCAGATATTGTCAAAAGAAGAATTAGAAGAGTAGATCATAAACCTCCGCCGCCCTCTTGAAATCTGCTATTTTGAAATATGTGATATATTTAAATGGAAAAGTAGGGCCAGAATGTTCTCAGAAAGTCAATTATGAAATTTAATGATCATTATCTGTACTTATTTGGAAGATTTAAGATCATATTTATAGTTATTTACGAAAATCTAGAAGACTGATACTCTTAGGTTGAAAGTTTTGATTATCATGAAAAGTAAGTAAGTTAAACATACTTATAAGCCAATAAAACTAAAAGTGAAATTTTCATACCCACATTGTATATTATTGCAGTATTATTTATGACATTCCTTCCAATTTGCTTCATACAGTGCCGACGAGAACTGTCCCGATCTGGAAGAACCGCTTCGCTTCTGTTTTTTTTGTTTTGTTTTGTTCTTGCGCTTATGGTCGAAACCAGTGTTGAATTTATATAGCTACATTTGTTAAATTATATACTTAATAATACAGACTATAACACAATAAAATCTGATAGATTGGAATGCAATTATTAGATACTGTACGTAAACCACAATATTTTTAACCACTTGCTACATTTTTCACTCAACTTTGTTTATCCATCTTCCTAAGCAATAGTAACTTGGAACGAGCGTAGCATGTGATATCTAATTCAAAAGTGGACTACTGCAATGAAGTTGTAGTGGAAAATAAGTTATCATGTGAGGTGGCTTCGTCTATCGTGTAGCATTATATTTGATTGGTTTGTTTGAAATATGAAGCCTTCGATTATTGTGACAATGTTAGCAGAGGACACGATTATTGTGTCCTCTGACGATGAATCATAATTGCAAGTGCCGAATTCGCGAACTAAAATTGTCACAATCATCGAAGGCAAATGAATTACAAACCAAAGTTTCAACTTACAAGTATCAGTCTCCTAGATGTTTGTAAAAAACTATAATGATGATCTTAAATCTTCAAATAAGTACAGATAATGATCATTAAAGTTCATAATTGACTTTCTGAGAACATTCTGGCCCTACCTTTCCATTTAAAAATATCACATATTTCAAAATAGCGGATTTCAAGATGGCGGCGGAGGTTTATGATCTACTCTGCCAATTCTTCTTTTGCCAATATGTGAAACTACTACCGTTTGCATTGTCTACCTTTCATTCTTTTACGATTTAACAGTTTATTTGATATATTTCTGTAACACAGCATCACACTTCTCCCACCAACTTTGACTCCCTCCCCCTCCGTATCTTATGGCGCTCAACCGCTATAGCTTTGCACATACACATACTATCACATCCTTTATCAGGGGCACTAATGCCTCATACCTCAATTCGATTCATCCATTTGGACCCTTTACTTGTCAGTTAGTGTCTGATGAAGATAACTTTAAGATGTCAAAATCTTTACATTGTATTTTAGTTTTAATAAATTAGTGTATATACTCTGGTCAGAATTGTTAATTATTTCTTTAGTGCGTTCCACAGTAGTTATGGATACAGATACTTATTGTAAACAACTCACTTATTATTACTCGTTCTTACTCACATCAACAACCGACCAACTACTTATCTCCATTCGCATTCAACTCAGGGTGTGAGGGCCAATTGAACGCAGACCGCCACAGAATGCAACATAATTTTCTTGGTTACCTTTATAGATAAGAATACATGTGAATAAGACAAGTACAACCAAAATTTGTTAGGACAATTTCTTCCAATAACATATCTTTCTGGATATTTAATAATTATGAACTTTTGTAAATTATTTACTACAGTCAAAAATAATTAACGTGAATAAATCTATATATTTGTTACGGGTGAAATGTAATTAGTGTATAATAAGTAATTTAAGTAGGAGAAAGTACTACTCCCTACAATAGCATATATATATGTATATATTATTGTACTTACAAGAAATCAATGTATTATTCTTTCTAACCTGAGACTCTAAGACCAAGCTTCGTCAAATCTTCAAGGGTTTGTAAGTTGTTTATCCTTCGAATTGTCTGTTTACTTCTCTCAGATTAAATTATTCAAACAAATTACGATCGCCTGTACATGCTATGCTCTAAACATGGTATCAAGAAATAAGATCGTTAAGCAATTAGTTATTTTGGATCACAAAAAATAACTAGCGTATAAAAAAATATCACCCTGCTTGATTATATATTATGAAGCCAAAACAATATGATACTTGTTTATTTGTGTCACACTTATTAAAAATTCTATTAACGTCCAGCACGCCACCATATATTTCAACAGCTTTCTGATGACATCAGAAGCATGCAATTAGATCTAAGATAAGCAAACAATAATTTGGGCGGTATTTGATATACATAGGTATACATAGATGGTAATGATATCATTCATTGACAAAAAATACCAAAAACAACACGTTTATTATTATTAATTTTGTTCCTTGTTTACTATGGTAATATTTGCCCTCTGGGTGGGTTTAACCTTATATGATAAATAAAATTGGTGAACTCTCACGTTCTTCATTTCTTGTCAAAATCATTTAGTTCAGTATGGTACTTTTTCATTCCTCAAGTTTTGTTACATGCGGGTTGCCTCATGTACAGCCAGCCACAAAAGTAATTCCCCCATAAGCGCTCTAATTTCATTACTTGGGGTCCAGGGCTTTTGCAGTTGTGAGAACGCCTAGACAAATGCAACCCAATTTACACGTAACTTTGCTCGGCACTGACAGCAGTTGGTAGCACTGAGTCAAGTCTTTATGCAAGTAAAATTATGAGTAGATCACGTACGAACCATTTCTCCATTCTGAAATCAATCTCTCTGGTTCAGAGCGAGTTGTCCAATGAACATTATATGTTAATCTCAATACTGTTGTATATGTAATGTATTTTATCATTATATACTGTATATTCAAAGAAATAAAAACCATAATCACATATGAATCAGAAAATGCTTGAAGGTAGCTGAAAATATCAGATTTAGAACAACTACTGGAAATAACTTCGTAAATGATTTCCTCCATTGAGAGACCTTCCCCAATTCTCCTCATTCCAGCATCTTTTTCTTTCTAGTGAAGAGAAGATCTGGCTTATCACACTGAGTGTGTATTGAAATTGAAATTGAAACAGGAACATTTGAAAAAGTTGAAGCCTCACAGGGATTCGAAACTGGGCCTACCGATCTGAAATTCAATGTGCTAACCAGTCACCTATCGCACCGTAATCTTCCAACAAAGCTAGTTAAAATCGTTGCATTGAAAAATATAAACAAGATACTCAAATATAAGAAAAACAAACAAATATGAACAAAATATAAATAAAAATGTAAGTAAGAAAATATAAGCAACTTGTGTGAGTGTCTTAATGACTTACTCGAGATTTCCTTGTTTAACTCAAAAACAAGTTATATATACGTTGCTCAGTGAAGAAAGTATAACGAAACGTTCTTCAAGTTGAGCCTACGTCATCGGCAGAGCGGTAACTTGTGTGGGGGGCAACTGCCCCCAGAGAAGGTCCCAGCAGGCCGAAAGAGCCCATTTTCAGACAAAATTGTCTTACCCCATATACTAGAAATAAGGCCTTAAATAGCTGCGCTATATTACATAAACAAAACAGCATACAAAAGGTATATAGAACAAAAGTGAGTCGTGGGCCCATTTGAGTAATATTTATTCGTATGGCTTTGAGATTTATCAATATTGTCCCCTTTAAAATTTTGCCATGTATGTAATGGGCACAGGGAATAACTAATGGAACCGCAGACTTTGCCGTATGGAAGGGCCCACAGGCTGCTGGGGGCCCATAAAGATTAAGAGAAAGTTGAAGAGAGGGTGCCTAATAATTAGAAATCAACTTTTTCTAGGGAGCCCAAATAATCTTATTGATGCTTGCCCCCCAGAAAAGAGTTGAGTTGATTTTGAGTTTAACGTCCCGTTCAGCAGCGAGGCTATATAGTACGTGGACCTACTGAATAATGGGGAATCCTAACCACATGAGCTCCCGTCGGGAATTGTACCTGGGTCTCCCACGCCAAAGGCATCACCAGAAAAGAATTTAATTACGGCTCTGGTCCTCAGTTGCAGGGTTGGTCCCTATTTACATTACATTTCGTCTTTAATATAACTTCTAATTTTCAAAGAAAAGACGACAGAAATTATTTTCACATTCTTTAAGTTGTATCAACACGTGTGGAAATAGACAGTACCATGTTTATGTTCCATAACTACTAGTTTATTTTCTTATATTCATATGAGGAGTTTGTGGCAAATTGATGCCACATGATCATGAGGCTGCTGATGATGAGGCTTAATTCCACTAGGGGTTGGAATTCCTATGAAGAGCAAGGTAAGAATTTTAACTGTTCTCAATATTTCTGTATTCGTGTTCCTGTAGTGTTTGGAATACGTCGAAAGCACATGAGGTGCCAGTAGCGACCAAAACTCCGGTTGGGGCAATTTCTTGAAAAAAAATGTGAAAGCAGGAAACTCTCATTGCAGCTACTTGGATTCAAATTCCGTCGTTTCAATTAGTAATTTTTTTTCAATGGAAAGGTAATGTTTATGTAATTGGTATTGTAAATATGTTATTCCCGTGGCCGCGGTGGCTCAGTGGTGTTTGTCGGCTCTGGTGGCCGAGTGGTTGAGATTCGCTGACTGGCTGTCGCCGGGAGTAGACGTTGACAGTTAAGCTCCGGGAATAGTGATTGTATTTGGGAGCTTCGCCTTTCTTTCGACATTACTATAACTGAACAGGGTTTGCAAGTTTTGGTAGTGTTTTGTGGCTCCAGTGTTAGTGGTACCATGCAGGAACTTCGTAAGAATAGTGTAAAATTTGGTTTTGACAAAACCACACGCACGATACGACCTAGCACGGCTGAATTACATGCCTGGTTATGTGTACATTTTCCCAACATATTTGAGGATATCCAAGCTTTACAGCTCCATAACGAAGAATATTGCATGTTTGTTCAATTCAAAAATAGTGATAGTTACGAAAAGTTTATGTCTAAGGCTCCAGACAAATTATCTTTTACCCATTTTGATCAATCTGTCAGCGATGTGTACATTATGGACGCACAAGTTAATCTCACACGAGTTAAAATTATGGACTTGCCATTCGATTTTCCTAATGAACAAGTGTCTCAGGTATTATGTAATTATGGTGAAATTAAGAGTGTGGAGTATGAAGTCTGGAAAACTGTGTTTCCTACACGCCTTTATAATGGTAACAGGATTTTTTCGATGACGTTAAAAAAGCATATCACTACTCGATTACATTTTGACACTATTAAAGGCAATGTCTCCTATCCAGGACAGTTACAAACTTGCCACGCTTGTGGATCACTCGATCACCTGATTTCCACGTGTAAACAGCGGCGACGTCCTGCCCGGTCCACGCGGCTGGAAGGGGACACCCCTGTAATGACAGATCTACGTCATGTTACAAAAACTACACGTCATGTACCCGAACGACCTGTGCCCTTGACATCCTCTGTTAGTGCTACAAATTCCGACGCTACGTCCCAACAAGTGTCAACACTGCTGTCTACTTCAGAAACTGATTTCCCCCAATTGCCATCAAATGACTCATCCGCTACCATAGTACCAGCTAAGCAACCTTCAGTTTCCACTGATTTGGATGATGGGGTACCATGCCCCCCCCCGAGGCCCCCCCAGGCACACCACCCTCATCTCTCGCTTCATATGCGACAGTAGTACTTCATGATCCAGCGACAGGTCTTCCTTCTGCTAAGCATGGCACGACCCAGGATATAGTTCTTCGTCCAGCTGTGCCTTTGCCCGCTGACGTGTTTAATGATGATACAACCTGTTTTTCGCCTATATTATCAGTAAAACACGTAAAAAAACGCAAACCGAATATACGAGAAAGTGTGAGTGACCTCCAAACGCCTGACCTTGTGGAATAGCAACTGTGGTAAGACTTCACTGGTTTCCTTGTTTCGTCTCGTCATCACGAGTTGTATGCTGTTCTGGTGTTTTGCTTCTTGCTTGTGTTACTTGCGTTATGTGGGAAAGCTTTGTCAATTTGGATTTTTCCTGCTTGTATATAGCAAAGACATTAATCTATTTTCGAGAAGTTCTTGGTTTTGTGTTTACAATCCAGTTTTTTTTTTTTGCGTGTGTATATGTGTGTGGTCAACACTATGTATGGTGTTTCGCAGAGTTACTCAGTGTGTGTGCTGTTCTGCGGACGAGGTACACTTACAGGTATGTGTCCTGGAGATTATTACGGCCTTGTAAAGTACACATTTATCTTGTGGGTACGCTTTTTATGTTTTACCTAATGAACGCTGGGGTCAACTCCCGTTCGTATTTAACTTTAAACATTAATTCTATAAGCAGCATATCGAATAAACAGCTATTAGCGCACTTCATAGCGCTTCACGATGCTGATATTTATTGTTTGCAGGAGGTCAAGGATTCCGACCTATCCTTTGTGTCTAATTATACTGCTATTGTGAATATTGCGCCCCCATCATTGGGCACTGCTTTACTTGTGAAACGAGGCCTCCACGCTACTCATATCCAACTATCCTCGTCAGGGCGGGCCATTCGATGTGTTATTGATGGTATATGTATTTTGGCTGTCTACGGCCCCTCAGGGACAAATCAGCGTATGGCCCGCTAACGTTTTTATCACGAAGAAGTTGTTGACCTGCTACCTATTACACGATATCCAATTTTGTTTCTTGGAGACTTGAATTGTCACATGTATCCTCAAGATACGAGCGGTGAATATCACCCATCTCCAGCTTTTCATCGTTTTAATACACATGTGGGCTTAAAAGACATTTGGCTTCATTTTCATAAGAATCATACTTTTACTTTCAAATCAGCCCAAGTGGGCTCACGCTTGAACCGCTGCTATCTCCCGGCAAGCCTCCTAAGCAGAGTATTTGATGTACAGCAATATGCGGCTTGCTTTACAGACCATACAGGTATTAAGCTGGTATTACGCTTTCCGACGCAACTTCCCAAATTGTACGGTCGTGGTTATTGGAAATTAAACAATCAACTGTTAACCATCGACCACGTCCGGTGTTTATTTCATGCTAGTTGGACACGATGGCTACGAGCTCGCACGATCTATCCTAATATTAAAATGTGGTGGTGTCGCTACATTAAACCCCAAATTCGAACTTTCTTTCAAGGCATGGGGAAATTACATCGCCAAAATTATCGCGAGATGCACGAATTCTTATACAGTGTCCTATGCGAACTGTGGAACCAACCAAGTAGCGTTTCCAATATGGCGGCGATCATGCGTGTTAAGCACCAATTGAAACAGCTGCAACATACTCAATCGCTAAGCGTTCACATTGACGACGGGACGGCAGATAGACTTGTTTCTGAACCTTCGTCTTTGTATCATTATGTTAAACGCCTAAATCGCCAACAACATCAGTTTATCTCTCATGTGTCCACTTCGGATGGGCAACAGCTCACTATCAAAGACGCCTTGTACGAGCATTTTCAGGAATATTACACGTCATTGTACGCATTACCCGACGTTAACATAGTACCTCCCCCTTTCCTTATCAAAATCCCATCGTGCCTATCCGAACAAGACTGCACTTCCTTACTTGCGCCCATCACTCTTTCCGAAATCGAGACAACCCTCTCGCAAGTTAAACGGAGTACATCTCCGGGCAGAGACGGGATCGGGTACCGCTTTTACTCCAGTTTTTTCCCACTAGTCGGTCCAATACTCTGTGAATTATTTAATTTTCTGTTGCAAGGTGGACCGGTCTATCAATATACAGGCGTTATCATTCTACTACCTAAAGGCGGCAATCCGACAAGCGTGGCGGACTATCGCCCGATCACACTTCTAAACACAGATTACAAACTTTTTACTAAGCTTTTAGCCAATCATATTAAGCAAGTTATCCTTCCGTACATCTGCCCCGCTCAAACGGCTTTACACCCCACCCACAATATTCATACCGCACTTGCGACCATTCGCGACTTCCTTGCTTATGCCCAATTTCAATCCCTTCCCGTAGGAGTTCTTCCATGCGATTTTCGAAAAGCCTTTGACACCCTAAACCACTCTTATTTGTTTGAAGTCTTACAACAGTATCACTTCCCTCCTCAGATACTTACCGTTCTGCACCAGCTTTATCACAATGCTACTTCCCAGTTACAACTTAATGGCCATCTTCTTCCCCCTTTTGGGATTCATAAAGGTGTTAGGCAAGGTTGCGCGCTCTCGGGAATATTGTTCTGCCTTGCACTAGATCCTCTCCTTCATCATTTCCAGCACCCCTCTACATCGGCTCTTCATAGCTTCACTCAATTGACAGCCATTTCGTATATGGATGATCTAACGTTCCTCTGTGCTACCACTGCTCAATTTGTCTCAGCGTTACGAAAAGTCGAAGACTTTTCCCTAGCGAGCGGTTTGCAACTTAACCTACACAAAACAACTCTTCTGACGGTCAATAACTTTCAGACCTTGCTTCCCAGGGACGTCTTAACCTCTCTGACCTGCACGACAGAATCCCTCATTTTAGGCGTCCGATTTCAAGCCGTATGCCGCTCGTCTTACGACCATATTTGGCAGCCATTACTTCAGGTGCTGCGTATGAATTTATCATTGTGCCGCTCACGAACTTTCACTCTAGCTCAACGCATTCACTATCTGAATATTTACATTAGTTCTAAACTCTGGTTCCTAGCGCGTCTTTTTCCACTGCCCGATAAATATGCGCGCCAAATTGAGTCATTATTTGGTTGGTTCATATGGAAAGGCTACATGTTCCGCGTGCAACGACGCGTTTTATATCTTCCGACTGCGCGTGGCGGTTTAAATCTCATTAGTGTGCGTCACAAATGTCGAGCTCTTTACATGCTCACCACCCTACATCATTTGGAACATGCCTCCTCTCACACTGCGCAATGGTTCCAATGCTGGGTAGATCGCCTTTGGCCAGGGAACAATCCTGCCCATGTTCGTTTTCCTGAATCATGTCCAACATACATCTTACAGGTCATCCTGGCCTGGTCGATGGTTCCGAGTGACAATCCTTCCCAGGCTTGGACTCCTAAATCTCTCTATATCACACTGTTGCAATCTGAATTGATAAATGTCACCCCCCTATGTGAAGTCAGAGAATCGCACCACAATTGGCCTGCTATTTGGCGTACCATTCAAGCGCCGTATCTTACATCCCCAATGAGAGAAGCCTGGTATCGTTTAGTAAATAACTTGACGGTCACCAAAACCAGACTGTTACAAATTGGTAGGAGTGCGTCCGACATATGTGACTTTTGTCCGCAGGTGGACACTTTAGAACACCGATATACACAATGCACGGCTACGCGACCTGCGTGGCAAACTCTGTGTTCCTTTCTTGGGCTGATTTGTCGCGGTTCAGGGAGATATTTCACCTTTGATCTCCTTTTATTTCCGGAATTTCAGTGGTTCCCGCCTACCAAACAACGAGCAGTTACCTGGCTCATCTGCTCTACTATTTTATTTATAGACAACTACCGACCTTTCTGTGACCGACATCTATACCTGACATACTTGAACCGAGTTCGGAAAAAACAGTTTACTCAGCTAGACGAGCAAAGATTGTTCGCTCGATTTCTCCAGGTGACTCTTGATGTTTATTCTTAAGCTGCAATGTTGTTTGTTTTTGTATATTCTCCTTGCACATATATTTTAGGTGTTCATATTAGTCTTTAGATTTAAGCCCATCTATATAAATATGTCTCTATACATGTCTCTCACGCAACTGTAGCACAGAATGTATTCTATATTGCTCTAAATAAATACAATTAAAAAAAAAAAGAAAAAGGTGGTAGAGCGTTCACCTCTGGTGTTTGGGTTGCCGTGTTCGATCCCAGCTCCCGCCAAGTTAAATTTTTGGTGGACAAACACCGTGTGCGTGGATTTTCTCGGGGTTCTTCCGTTTCCTCACGCTTTCTTCATTCCACCATTTCATCCATTATTCATCATCTCCGTCTCGTTTAGCCTAACCGGCATAACGTGGGACGTAAAACTCAAAGTTTTCATTTAATTCATTTCATGTCCTTCCTTTATTATTATTATTATTATTATTATTATTATTATTATTATTATTATTATTATTATTATTATTATTATTATTATTATCATTATCATTATTACCACAGAAGGAAAGAAAAAGTAACATAGTCGAAAGTATTCATAGGAACAGAAAATATATAGAGTATGTCAGATGTTTCTTCGGTTTATACATGAAGGCAATAATATTATTACGTTTACGGATTTACAGATAGAATAATCATTTTATGACAAGAAATGGAATATAAAGATTTGTTAGCTGATAACAATAATGCATTTTGTTTCGCCCTTCTTCTAGGTAGAAAGGTGAGGTGATATCTTAAATAGGATCATTCTCGTGACTAGTGATCCCTATTTTAAGTTCGATCACTATTAGCAATTTGTGCACAGCTACGAACAATTCCCTGAACTCATTTTGGCCCATACTACAGGAGTAAGGACGTATTTAGCCCTTATGTGTTCACCAATTCTTGTCCAAACACCTTACTTGCCATACAGTTACGAAGGTTGATACAGAGGACATAATTTTGTGTTATTGGCGTTTCATCTGTAAAGGAAGTTGTCTCAACTCTTAGACCCAGAGAAATTGAATATTTTTCATGTTAGTATACATCAGAAGTATCACTTTTGTAGATTGTAAAAATTTACTGAATTACTGAATCAAAGTCACTTCCCTAACAATACGAAACTAACGCCTTAGCCACTACTCTCAGACATCATTGTTCTGGAGAAAAAATGGAGCTGTAGTGAATTGAGTAATTACACACTTTTACGATTCCAGTGTAATAATGTTGCAACTTTCTAATTTCAGTCATGATAAAATAGCAAAGTATTATGCAGAAAGGATAGTCCAGAAAAGTCAACTTTAAATTGACAATTCATATGTACGGAGACGCTGCCATATGCTCTCGACTCGGGCCCTGATCTTTCACGGCACAGTATTGGGCTGATACTTATATTGATTTGAATGTGGTGTTTCAGGGCACTATATTATTTTTTTTTAAGTACATTAATTTAACGAACTTTCCTCAGTACTTTGTTTCCTATGTTTACCCGTTTTACTCACTTCTACAGTTTTTGCACTAATTCTTTAGGAAGAGGGACAAAAACACAGAAGCATTGACCACAGTAAAAATCAAAAACACTATTCGCGCGCTCTTCCATTGCCTGAAGTAAAACAATAAAATATGGTGAATATGCAATTTTTGCTTTTCCATTTTCTATGTGGTGTCAATTCCAGAGTTGGAGTGCGTCAGTGGGTCGTGCGTCAACAGCAGGTGACCCACTGCGAGCCATCATCCACCGTGACCCACTGCGACGCACCACTCACCGTGACCCTCCTCGCACTATGACGCACTCTGACCCACCGACCCTCTCTGCTCACTGCATTGTAGACAGCGTCTTCTGACGCGACAAAACGTCAATGAACCACAAAATTACTCCACCAAAATATGTTAAATCGCCAACATGTGTGATTTGATTACATTAAGGCGAGTCTTAAAAACACTAAAGTAAATACCAGAAAAGTATCCCGGAGGAGGCTCGAACCACCAACCTTATGATTACTGGGTTCTTCCGACTATTTGTCTCACAACTTTATGGATTTATTTCCCTGTGCTCTAAGCGCTCCATTTAATAAACAAACTTTTAGCAATTATTATAAAGCACATGGTAAGCATATTTGGATATATGATACGAAGAACTGTATTTTTTGTTGAGTTGATTTTGAGTTTTGTGTCCCTTTCAGCAGCGAGGCTATATGAAAGCGGACTTACTCTATGCCGTAAACGTCTCCAACACCTAGTGGCAAACTTGCGGGTAAACGTCGATCGTCAATATACAGACTAGACGATGTTCCACTGCCGGCAGGACTTCGTCGAGTCGAAAAAAATATCTCGCATCAGGGTGTTGAAGTTACCACCGCGTCGCAGCGAGGACATCGTTTTGGTTCGCGCTCCTTCGATTCGTCGCGGAGCATCGGACGGAGCGAACAGTACAGGAACACGAACACAGAAATACTGAAGACAATTAAAATTCCGACCTTGTTCTTCAGAGGAATTCCAACCCCTAGTAGATTGCGCCTCATGATCAGCAGCCTCATGATCATGTGGCCTCAATTTGCCACAAACTCCTCATATGAATATAAGAAAATAAACTAGTAGTTATGGAATATAAAAATAGAACTGTCTATTTCTACACGTGTTGATACAACTTAGAGAATGTGAAAATAATTTCTGTCGTCTTTTCTTTGGAAATTAGAAGTTATATTAAAGACGAAGTGTAATGTAAGTCGGGGCCATCCCTGCAACTGATGGCCAGCGCTGTAACTTAGAATCTTTTCTGGGGGGGTGTGAGACCCAGGTTCAATTCCCGGCGGTTAAAATTTCACGTTTATCTGTAGGTCCACATATTATAGCCTCGCTGCTGAATGGGACGTTAAATTCAAAATCAACTCAACTCTTTTCTGGGGGGGCAAGCATTAATAAGCTTATTTAGGCCCGTAGAAAAATTTGATTACTAATTATTTGGCCCCTCACTCCAACTTTCTCTTAATCTTTATGGGCCCCCAGGAGCCTGTGTGCCCTCCCGCGCGGCAAGGTCTGCGGTACCGTTAGTTACTCCCTGTGCCCATTACATACATGGTGAAATTATTAAGGGGACAATATTGATAAATCTCAAAGCCATACGAATAAATATTACTCAAATAGGTCCACGACATATCTTTGTTTTATTTACCTTTTGTGTGCTGTTTTGTCTATGTAATGGAGTGACCCGATTTGATGCTTCATTTCTAATATACTATCTTTACCTTATATGGAGTAAGAAAATTTTGTCTGAAATTGGGCCCCCTCGAACGGCGGGGAGCTTCTCTGGGAGGCAGTTCCCCCCACAAGTTACTTCTCTGCCGATGACGTAGGCTCAACTGAAGAACATTTCGTTATACTTTCTTCATTGAGCAATGTGTATATAACTTGTTTTTGAGTTAAACAAGGACATCTCTAGTTAGTCATTAAGACACTCACACAAGTTGTTTATATTTTCTTATTTATATTTTATTTACATTTTGGTTATATATTGTTTGTTATATTTGAGTATTTTGTTTATATTTTTCCATGAAACGATTTTAAGTAGGTTTTGGTTTGTGTGGAAATTTAAATCGCGCGTTTGGTGAGTGTTAAGCTTATTGAACTTCTTTTTCGTGGACCCAGATTCGAGTCCCGGCCGGGATGAAGCTTTTTCAAATTTTCTTGTTTCAATTTCAATGCATACTCAGTGTGATAAGGAAGATCTCTCCTCCAGAAGGAAGATGTTGGAATGAGAAGAATTGGAGAAGGTCTCTCAATAGAGGAAATCATTTTCAAAGTTATTTTCAGCAGTTGTTCTAGATTTGATATTTTCAACTACTTTCTAGCATTTTCTGATTCATATGTGATCAGTGTTTTTATTTCTTTAATTATACAGTATATAATGAAAAAATACATTACATACACAGCAATATTGAGATTAACATATGATGTTCATTGGACAACACGCTCTGAACCGGAGAGATTGATCTTAGAATGGAGAAATGGTTCGGATGATGAGGTTGAACTTTCCTTTGTGTGGGTCACTCGAAAACTCTCTCGAGTTCTCTATTATTTTTCTTTACCTACCTTCCCTTCCTAGTTTTTTGTGGTATCATTACTCTTCCGCTCACCTTCACATTTGAAGAATTTCCTCATGACTCTAAGTAGGAAGTATTTACTATTATTTCGACATATTGCTACATAAAATAAGTTATCTTTCCCATTAAAAGGAATATTTTTATTTGAACTTACTTTTGAGTTGCTACGAGACTTCATTGATTGTTTTGAAATGTGAACAATCTAATATCACCAGACTGGGAATTTAATTTTACTACTTTTTAAAATAATTACAATTTTATAAGGTATTAAGATCATTAGTTAATAAAATATCTTTCATCTTTATTAAATAATTTTTGTCATATTATTATTATTATTGGAGAGACTACTGCTCAATAGTAGTGTGGTTACTTTTGATTCATGGGTCTAAGGCTTTAATCAAAGCCAAGGTAATTTATGGTAAAAAAAAACGTCGTGTCTATGGGTTTCCAGCACTTATGTTTCATCCCAAGTTCTCATTCCACCAATTCTTCCATAACCATTCGCATGTCTTAGTCATTCACTCTATCTTCTCCTAAAGAGAATATTCGAGGCATCTTAAACTGAAATATTATATTTATTTTGATTTTTATTATTATTAATAATTTAGGAAGCTAGAGAGAGATAATATTATTAAATAATGACTAATGATGCCTTAACGACTTTACTCCCTAACATACATACTCCCAAAATTATAAGGCTAGATGCGTGCTTAGGTAACACCACATTGTAATTAAACTATTTAGTTCTTTATATTTTGACTGGGAATTTATTTTCCAAATCGTGTAGTTTTTCTAATCTTACTGGTCTTCGAACTCATCATTCATTAAAAAGTAGTAAAATTAGTTTCCACAGTTAAGAGCGTCAAGTTCCTGCGAAAAGTGTTTTGGGCTACAAGTTACCCATTGTATTTTCTTTCTTGTATCAGAATCTTCAATAAAGTAGGGAAGCCATTAATTTTTCATTGTCCCTTATCCTTCTTCCAGTTGGCAGGAGCTGACTAAATTTAACACAGATTAATTTCCACGTTCAAAATATTACTTTATTTTATTTCCAACGTGTAGGCTTGTTCGATGCTTATTCTTTCAAATACTTTTCTGTCCCAAGTTAAGTATCTGACTCTTTTTCTGTTCACTCATATCTCAATCTATAAATTTGAAATGATTAATTCTTCCAAAAAGAAATATAAGGATCTTTTAAATGTAGAATTTTATACGGTATATATATATATATATATATATATATATATATATATATATATATATATATATATATATATATATAACTAAATTTCTTAAAAGTAATACTTTTAACGTTAGTTGCAAGAAGACTAAAATAGTTCCCTTTTTCCACATGGAAAACAACTTAAACGAAAGCACTTTGTAGGGTAGGTTGAAGATATCAAAATAGAGGTCTCTATAAAAGTGTAGCTTCTTCGGACATTTTCGACATTTTGACTTAGGGGGCTATTTTTTGAGATAATTTTATTACTATACCTGCCATAACATAAATATAGAAGCTTCAAACTTCAACGTTAGTTTGTTCGCAAAATACTATATAATTAGGAGAAATGAAACTATGTTCGCGTTTTCGACGTTATATTTATTTTTCTTATACATGTAATTCATTTCAAATTAGTATTTTAAATTGTAAGTAACTAAATATTTACTATGTACACTCATGTCCAAAATAATTGTCGCATATCTATAATTGTCTTCTTGTATAAATAAAATTTGATAATGATTTTGTAGGGTACTTTTAATACTGACAATATGTTTATAATCGAGAAATGTATATTTGTGCTGAATTTCATAGGAAAAGAATTATAATTCCAAAAATTTGAATGAGTAAAACAAAATGTTGCTAAATGGACCAGGAAGTTTTATTTTCATTTTATTGTTCTTATTTACTACTCTTTTGACATTTGATTTGCCACATACATGTCTTTGCTGATTATACACATGCTAACATTATAAGAAATACCGGGTAAATTCGTTATCAAATTATATTCCTACAACAACATTTTTATAGACATGCGACAATCATTTTGAACATAAGTGTATATTAAGATACACATGAATCAAGAATACGAATTACCAATTAGCTTAGGTTAGCCAAGATCGTTAGAAAAGAACAATAAGTTTGTAATTTGTATTGATTCCGAATGTTAGTATCGGTCAAATATCAGAAATATATCATAATATTTTCCCACGCACGAAGTTATTAAATTAAACAATTTGAGTTTGGTTTGTCACTCTTATTGTAAACAGATGAGATGCACATATAAACGATTCATTCATACTTTTGCATCTCTTTGTGTTACTAAAAAGCTTTCAAACCATTAAAATGATTCTTTCCATAAATATTGCGATCACTCAGCCTCTACTAGGGTTGGTATGTTGAGACCCTGAGACTGAAGTACGCAAATGTTTTGAGAACATACATTCTGTGATGAAAACAATTTTCGTACCGGACAAACTATGTAAGTTATTATATTTTCTAATAGTGGATGACCTAGAAATAATCCTTTCTAAGAATGAGTATCAAGTTATATTAGCAAATGTCTGTACGTTGTACACAGAAAACCTTTTAGAAACATAACAAAAGATACACATTCATTTCTTCATAAATCGGAAACGAAAGGCAGCGAAGAGTTCAAAAATAAACGTTAACGTGGCAAAAGATAACCCGAAGATAAGTAAAACAAAAGAACCGATTAGATCCTTTATAGAAAACACTTGACCATTTCCGTCTTTACTATACAGTGTAGAATGTTTTCCTTTCATTAGTGACTCAATCAAAGTATCTCTCTCCCACTTATTACGTAGCCCGTACTGTGTGCACTTTTGAATCACCTCACTAAAAGCATTCACATAAGGAGAATTTGTGCGAAGTAAGTAGAAACTAGGTACTGTGGCGACAGCTTCTTGGACTTCATGAATCAAAGGTTTACCTCGCGAGTCAAAAAGGGAGTAAAAATATAATATAAAGTCGACAGTATCGGATATCAAAAATACTGCACAGTTTTTTTGACTACGTAGATTTGATATAATTTCTTGCATGGAACTGCCACATGGATGTGGTGTCCATTTCTCTAGAATTTGCTTCATTATGTGATCTGTAGGGTTTCCAAAGCACTCTCGAAAATATGGGTGACCACCCAACACAGTTTCTGACTCTACAATATCTTTCATTGTGTTAATAAACGGGTACTTTATTGGTTTTGCTAAAAAGCCAAAAAGTAAAGCCTGGTAGCTGTTATTCAGGATGAGGGAACCAAGCACCCAGATTAGAAATATTAGTCTTATCAAAGGTGTTTGAGGAGGCTGTGGAACAGATATCCCTAGAAGTATTGAGAAGTTATATATCAAAGTAGATCGAAAGATTAAACTTCTTTTGTTTTTAACAAGCGATTTAATCAGCTTTAACAAAAGGGAAACAATACTATAAATAAATATGATTGAAAACCAACAAGACGATTGAAAAGGGAAAAACATGATTATCCACTTAGGATATGTGGATGGTACGGGAACTGCCCAAATGAAACGGTAGAAATCCCCACTCAATAATGGAGTAAAATATTCATATATGTGCATTGATAATGCCCAACCCACAAAGCTCCCTTCTAACTTCCCTGTTGTTATTTGTCCCATTTCACCAGTGAAGGTTCCGTTAGGTAAGGGGAAGGGTCTGCCATGACCAACATAATTAATTCTCATGAGAAGGTCCCAAGTAAAATTCATCTTCTTTGAAATTGTATGTATTATATTTATAGTTACACCCTTGGCAATTACTCTCCCATTTGTGGTGTTTTCAAATATCACAGAAGGAGGAAAAGAATGAGTGGTAGCATTTAGTACGCATGAATGAAGATTTTCCGTTTTATCTGGAAATAACTCAGCTTCTTTTATGATCTTCCCTTTGATCCATTGATCTATGAGTATTACTTGTCCGACGGAATTGCAGTGAGTTTCAGAGAATGGGAAGTATGTAAATATGTTAATGACTTTTATAAAACCTCTATTTCCCGCTGCTACAACAATTAGATTAAATATGCCTTCTCTGAATGAAACACCAAAAATATTTGCTGCGTCATTTGAGGAACTGTTGATTTCTAGCAGAACGACAACAAACTTACTTCTAGGACTGAAAAATATAAGTTTTAATTTTTGAATTGTTTCCAAAAATCCATTGCTATTGTCCAAGAATATAAAAGAAACGGTTGAGTCTTCTGACCATTCATAGGCAGATACATAGTCAGTGTTGATTGCATTACCAAATTTGCTATTAATAATTGCAAATCCATAGTTGTATCTTAGTGCATTTTGCAGATCAACGGATGTATTATTCGTAGAATAGATTAAGGCTCGTTTGTTGTTTGAGTACTTATGCATAATGTACGAAGCACAATCAACCAATTCAGTGTTTGATTTACTAACTGTGTTTATTGACTTATTGCTTTTTCCCGCTGTTATTGAGTGTGAAATTATCCAAATTTGAATTACAATTACAATTTTCATTTTAGTAGAAACTTCACCTGAAAAGAAATATAATGAAGTATTGAAATTTTATTGCTCAGGTATTTTCTATACTTATTTCTAACTTATTTAGACTAGTAATATCAGTTGAAGAAATACTATTGAGCTTCCTCGAGTAAAAGTTTTCATTAGATTAAATATTAATGCACTTATGAACGGAAATATACTTCTCGGTATAACTTAAGATTTTAATTTGTTTGTTTCGTGTTATGTATAAAAGTACCACAGGTAAAACTAAAATACTTGAAACATTATCCAGTTTGTTCTTACGAGGTCACCAAAATGAGAGAGTGTTTGTTATTTCACCACGTGGAGGTTGAGATGACAACTCTAAGATATTAGAAGCAGGGAAGAATTTGCGTTGTTTAAGAAATTAAGCAAAAGTAGTGATAGAATATGCGAAGTGATAATCATCGTGATGAGGCAGAAATTCGTACGATGTTTTAATTATTTATGATTTTGTGTTAGTGAGGCTTTTATATCGCAGAAGTGATATACTTTCTTTCATCTGTAATAAAATTATTCAAGAACGATAAGATTTGAAAATTAAAAAATAACAACGAATTGTTAGGATATACATTGATAAGGTATATATATATATATCAGTTAAATTTTATGTATTCATAGTACACCTTTCATTTTAAGTTTGTTGTTAGAACTGTTATTAACCCATGTATAGTAGTATCCTTAGGGTGTCTCAAAAATGGCAATATTTTGAAACTGTTGCTTCCGATGTTTTTCCGATTAATTTTGGTGTGAAATGAAAATATATTAAATTCAAATCTCCAGGTAAATGTTTGAGTTTGCCCCTAACCGTCCAAAGGTTTGAAAAAAAAGCCAAAAAAATTCAATTTTGGATAATTTTTAAAGTTTTCATAAACATATTTCTACAGCTTAAAATATGCATTGTAATATCTTTATATACTTTCAGAACAACTAACTGCTATGCTAGCATCTATTGCAGTAGAAGGTAGGGCTAGCCGATATGACTTAAGATTAAGTAGAGAGACAGTTACAAGAACTAGCAACACGCTCCGCTTTGAGACTGTTAGTAACTTTCGAGAGAATTTAAAAACCTCCTAAACATTGTGCATTACATGGAGATAGCAAGGTATTAAAAATTTTTAATGGGGTATATCACGAAAGACTAGCGATTTTAATTTCAGGGATACCCGATTATAAGAAGGGAAACCTGTTAGGGGTTCCAAATATACCTAAGGGAAGTACAAGCAGACAATGTTTTTAAATTGGCTCAAGAACGGGGAATATTAGAAAATATAATTGCTCTTTTCTTTGACACAACTACACCAAATAGTGAGTGGGTAAACGGAACATGTACAAAAGTAAAAACACTGTTGGAAAAGAAATCATTCTACTCGCTTGTCGACACAGTGTGTTTGAGGTGGTCGAGTCTGTAATGTGCAAGTGTATTTTCGGACAGTCTAAAAGTCCAGATAGGAATTTCAGTCATAGTGGAAATACGTTTTGAGCCAAGAGAAGGAGCCTCTTTCTCGTGAAGACCATAAAGAATGTGTGGATGTCTTACTTACAGTATTAGGTGAAATTCCACCTCCAGTAATTCATTGGCAAGACCCTGGAGCTTTCCATAAAGCAAGATGGATGTCAGCAGTAATTTATGCGCAAAAATGTAAGCATTTAGTGAGCAACTGGGTTTCGAATCCGAGAAAGTTCAAAAACTGCGCAGGATTTGTCTTTTCAGTGCCCTTATTTGCATAAAATGATGGTTGAACTTTCCATAAGCTGGAGATACTCCTGTGAATGATATTGAGCTTTGGCACTGTTTGAATAAGTACAAAGCCATATATTTTGAGGTTGCCCAGTCTGCTTTGAGAGCCTTCAATCGACACTTCTAGTATTTGACATAGGAAAAGGCATCGTTTTTAATATTTTCAGAGAATATTTCTGAAATTGAGAAGAAAATGATCGCATCCTCATTGCTTTAGTTCAAAAGTGAATCAAGAACGCTACCAATGGCAGTTTCTGTGTTCCCAATTCTAAATTAGAAAACAAAATTATTTCACTTAGTAGGTCCAAGTTCATCGCTATTTTTCCAAAGATTTAAACACAATGGATCCTGGCTGAAAAAATGTCCATCAACTTGGTAAGAGGATCTCTACTACAATAAAATTAAATCGTTTGGAATAAATTTGAAGGTTGTAAATGATCTTGCAGAACGTGGAGTCAAACTAGTACAGGATGTTTTCCAGAAAATCACAATGAAGAGCCCAGGCAATATTTGCCACAGTCGGTTGAACTGTCTAGAAAATCAGCACCGGCATTCACTATTATCATATTTAAAACATTTGTGAGATTTTGAAGAGTATTCCATGTTTCATGTTAATATATAACTAATTTGTACAAGTAATAATTGTACATTAAGTTGAACACATTTATATTAGAATTTGTGTATACTTTAAAACTTGTATTAAATTAAACTCTTAATAAACCTTAACCTTTAGCTACATTTGTAAAAGGAAATATTTCAATAAGCCACTTGAATATATATATATATATATATATATATATATATATATATATATATATATATATATATATATATATATATATATATATATATATATATATATATAATCAGTACAAGAATAAAGTTTAATTGTATGTATTTGGATTTATTTCATTTCATTTTCATTAATTAGTAGGCACATTTTACTGATATTCTACTTGATATAAGTATTTATGTGTCCATATTTCTTCTTTTTCTAACAGGTAAGAATACTAAAAAAATAACTTCAATCCAAGATAAGTATTGAAAACAAAAATCGACAAACTCGAAAATTACTTATTTCTTTTTAAAATGTGAAAGTTTAAGACCCTAGGGGCAAACTCAAACGTTAACTTAGAGACTTCAAATATCATATGTTTTCATTTAACACAAAAAGGAATCAGAGAAACCCTAGGGAGCAATAGTTTTAAGATATTGTTATATTATGAGACATCATATAGTATCCTATACGAGCTATTTCTTTCCTAATCAGTCAATATCCAATTTCTAAGTAATATGTTGATTTTGTTTATCATTTCTAAGTTTGTTTTATACTCGACTCTTTTCACTTCCAATTTATTATTAGAAATTTTAACTTGAAAAGTTATTTTTGACATCGGTTTGTGAAATATTATGTAATTTAATGTTAGTAAATTTAAACACAGATTTGTACATTCCGAGTCATATTGTATAGATATGTATTCCGTAATACTGCATACCATATCAATTCTTCTCTAATGTATATTTTATAAAATATAACAGTGCAATCAGCAAATAAAGTTTTTATATCTCTCATTTTATTTGATTGTACATCATTCACGTCCCAATCTTGATCCTTGTGGTACACCGTATTCTATTTTCTAATTATTCCTTTCTTTTCTATTTGCTAAGAAATACTCTAAGCTTTCAAATGTTTACCTCTTGAACCAATAAAGAGACATGGTTCGGAGGTATACATTCTCTAGCTTTAGTAGCAATATGCTATGCTTGACTGTAACATATACTGTCTTCAAATCAATAAATAACCTTGAAACAAATTTATTGTTATCCAGACGTATTTGAATTTCCACTACTATATCAGTTACAGTACTCAAGATACAGGATTTTTCAATAAAACTGTATTGATTTTTTTAAGTAATCCACAGAATCCAGACGTGTTACCACTCGGCATGGGCAGCGATTATGGGGCCAAGAGGGCAGTTGCCCTCACTTTTTTGAAGTGACCCATTAATGCATGTAGATTCATTTGGAAATGCAAAGTTATTGTATGTATTAATGGATCATAAAAAAATGATATCATATAATATTTGTCGTTACGTGAGTACGTATTGGTTGTCTTCCTGTGGAGTTAAGGAAGCTGCAGAAAATGCGTTTTAACTACCACAGAAAATGGCCCAAAAATTAACGTATTGAAACGCAACAATACCAGCGCACTTTTACTTCTTCTTACAAGGGCTCGACATATTAGTCAGCCGCTTTTAAAGTAATTGAGATAATATTTCGCAAAAAGTCTTATTCTTTATTTATACAAAAATTTACAATTCCTAAAATGTATTAGTACGAAATATTGATTAAAATGAGAGTAATAAGAAACAACTTATATCTTTTCCATTGTTTTGCAGTGTAATATAAAATTGGAGTGGTGTTTAGGGGTAATGCAGGAGTAAACGTGAGGGGGAAGGCGAGGAGACGCCCTCCCCCCACTTTGTAAAAAAATACATTGGCAAACATGGACACGGGGAACGGCGTGACATTATGTATCTCCCTATCTTTTCAGATCCACTTTTAACCCTGGTGTACGAGTTTATATACACTTAAATTTAGTAAATTCAACATAATTCTAGGTTTTAGAATTATTTTGTATAACTGGGGTATGGAGTGATTCTAAGTATTGGTGAGGTTTGATCTATTTCAAGAAAGTGAAACTTTTATCTAATGGCAAAGGTAATGCGTTTCGGGAGGCTGCAAAAATAAGTATTTCTTTAAATATCGTAGCATATGCTTGTAATATTTACTATCTTTCTAAGAGTAATAGCATCCATTTAATAGCATGTGTGGAATTAAAAATGTAAGTTGTTTATTAATCCCCAGTTTCAATATAATTTTTGCAAAACAAGCCTCATTATTTATTAATATGATTAATATTATCATTTCTATTTATTCGGTTTGCAAATTTGGTATTAAATAATCTGATCAACAATTTCCGAACATAATTTATGATGTTCGTGAGTATGGAATGAAATCTCTTCTTTCACCTTCGTTGTTCAAGAGTACAAAAAGCTAGTACCTACTTATGTTGCTCTTATCAATTTACTTAATAAAATATGAAATACTATATAGTGTACTTTAACTGTAAAAGCTAGTATCCTATCAATTATAGAACCTTTATTCAAACTAAGTATTAGCATCAACCAGGGAAATTAACGTTGATATACAGATATTCAGATCATGTCTTGGCTCCCCACTTTTAAAATTGCACTACGGTATGAACACACTTCTGAATCACTTTTGAAACCAGCTTAATATAGGTATAGCTCTACAAATGTTATCTTTGAGTTATCTTGGCAGCTTTGCTTTGGGTTAAAAATGTACCCAGAATAAAGAAAAAATACAAATTTGGATATTGTTAACCTTTTGTGTCCTTGAATCTGAATAACATTTCGATATGTAATCAATCTCGTACACATCATCATCACCATACTCATAATCATAAGTATTCTGCCATTATCGGCAGGCCACTTGCCGCAACTAAAAAGCTTCCATTCTCCATGGTATTTCGCTAAACTTTTCGTCTTCACGAATGATTTTTCTGTTTTTATATCGTTCATTAATCGAAGTCTCCTTGCCCTCTCCCCTCCATTTCTTTTCTAAAATTATACTCTCTATCGCGTCTTTCGTGATACAGTTCCAACTTACTCAATGTCCCAAACAGCTTCTCTTACTCCTCTTAATAATATCCATAATTTTTCTTTTCTCCCAAACCATTTTTAACACCCTCTTATACGTTTTGCGGTCGCCCCAGTCTTCTCTCCATTCTTCTACATACCATGATTTCTAAAGTTTCCATTCGTTATTCTTCATTTTTACCTAATGTCCATGTTTTTGCCTCATGTAGCACAACACTACTCACGAAACATTTTATGAGTGGTAACAGTTTTCTTCCACGTATCAAAAAAAGAACGGAGCACTATTGCAAGCACTATATATTTATCTTATTATCAATGTTCATTTGATTTGATTTGATTTATTATTCATTCTGTACACTATTTGGTTTATGTTTAAATATTGAGTCTTCCTTGTTTCATTTCTTAACTGTAAGGATGATTTAAATCGGAGAATTTGATGAAAACGAATTTAAAGAACGTAAAAACGTAAAAGAAAAGAATATGTAGATTTATTCACATAGTAGTATTATTATTCCTTCACTGGCATAAATTATTTCCTTGATTATAATTACTTACAGTATCTGCTTCGATGACAGCTTTCTTTAAATAGGCATTCTAGTGGGCATACATGACGTGCGTGGTTTTTACAAGGGTTTCTCTATTTTCTCTCACTTTCTTCATTTCACCATTCTATTCATTCTTTCCAAAGTTTTGAGGCTATACTTTAAAATTATGGGATACAAAGTCGAAAATTATTTCCTTTCATAAACGTTATTTATAAGGCAGTGCAAAATATTGATCAGAGATTAATTTCAAATTACTTACTCAGTGGAATGGGAAAACTATCATAAATATTTACTCTGTTACTGGTTTGCGCATTGTTGGCTGTATTTATACTTCTCTCTTCCATTAGATACACCTGGGTTACCATATTAGAATCACCTGATTTCATGTCTGATAGCATGACAGTAGCGAAGGAACGGAGAACATCTTGGATAGAAAGAGCCGACGTCACCGTAAAATGAAAATTAGAAATTATTCTATGTTTTGATAATTCCTCTGCTTTAGCCATTATTAATGTAAGTCTAGAAATTCCCACACAATTTTGCCTCGTCCGCAAGTGGGAGAGGGAGAAACTGATACAAAAGTTATGAAGCGAATAGGGTAAACATACCTTATGCAAAGCGATATTCTTCATGTAATAGAAAAGTATTGACAATATTGCATAACTTTTGATAACTACATTAAATTTATTAAATACTGTAATGAGTGAGTAAGAAAACTTAAAATGTTCGGACAATTATTTCGAAGAACCAAACTCCTTCCGAAAATCAATGTAGGGAATGTTGTTCCCACCTACTCTCCGTTGCCACGTCTATATTTAAGAGTATATTATAAAGCCATCGTAATACATAGTCTGACGTTTATCAATCAGAAGGGGACGGGGCGTGTGGGAGCCAAAACCATGACGAGGCCGAGTACATTGCTGGACCAAAGTACATCAACTGTTGATTTTTATCAGTATCACGCAAGCGTTCTTTTAGAAACTGTTATCCGGGTAACAGAATCAAAATATGAAGGCGCTGGACTGAGTTGGAACTGCCCAACTTTTGGAGTGCTATTGCCGAACTTAGGGGGAAAGCCCCTCAAAATTAATCCTGGACAATACTATAATCAGACCCATTCTCATTGCTGCCAACCTCGGAGAACAAAATTATCGATTTTCGTGTTTAAAATTATTGCATATTACAAAACAAATTAACGTATATTCGTTATGTATATTATAATTGTAGAAACAAGTATACTATAATAATACTAATAATAGCAATAAAATATAATAAATATACCTAGTAATGTTCAGTTTCGAACTCCAAATCGGTACAAAATGTCAGGAAAGTCCTTACGTAGCCTACTTGCAAGATAATTATCTTTTCCCATCATTATCTTTCACCCATCAGATGCGAAGCCTATTACTTTCAAACAGGATATTACTATTTGTTAGAGCTCCTCCGTGGCTAAGCGGTTATCATACTAGCCGAGTTATCCCGAGTTATCGGGATACTCGGGTTCAATTACCGGCTGGAGCTCATGTGGTTCGGAATCCACGTTAATCAGTACGTCCAGCCTCGCTGCTGAAAAGGGACGTTAAACTAAAAATCAACTCAGTTACTATTTGTTAAAGCATTATATACATAGACACGATTTGCAGTGGCACCTTCATGTGCACTTTCCACATTATTATAACAGGAAATTTATAATAACTGCCAACATTTTGTTTGTATTTTCGTATTATTTTCATTGAAATATCTCACACAAACATATTTTTGTAGTAGAAATATCTCTAGACTCATCTATTGCATCGAAATATCTCACACAAACATATTTTTGTAGTGGAAATATCTGTAGACTCATCTATTATTAAACTGAATTTTTGTTTCTGTAACATATTATTCAATTTCTTCAAATAGCATTTACTAATGACATTTGTGTCACACCCGTTGTCTTAATTTTACTTAACTGAATCTTGTTAGCAATTTTAGAACAGGGAATAAAATTTTAATTACTTCTTTCAAATGGTCTGCTGTGTTCATATTTCATAGAAATAGTATGTTCGGCTAAAAATCCACATGACATTATGCGAATAACAAAGCCCTCTATCCGACATGAACAGTATTCCCACCTCTATTTAAATATAGTAGAATTTAAAGATTGAACGCAGGGTTGCCATTTGCCAAATCTAAAATCGTTATTGATTTATTTTAGCGATAATGGCTGTTAAAAACCTCAGTGTGTGTGTTTTATAATTCTTTAATGCACATCTACAATTTATTTGGACATTCAAAAACTGCAAGTAAGTGTTCTTTCTAAAATTATCGTATATTCATCTATTATCGCAAGGGCATTAGCGTATATAGTATTAAGGCTTAAATTATCTTATATCACGATAAATTATCATATGGTTGGCAACCGTGTCCATTATTGTTCTGTGTGAGTTTGTGTTTTATGAATCAGTCTTCTTTTCTTCTAAGTTGTTGCGACTTCCTACCCTACCAATTGAATCAAGCGCTGCAAAAAGATGGAATTCGTAAAAAAAAAATACAGAAACTAGGTATTACCAGTTGCCGAAGTGTCAGCAATTGCTAGCGAATAACAAGATAAAATAGCAGCGATGCAGGTACAAATGCGGTCCGTAACGTTAGAAAATGAAAGATCCCTGCCATATGCTCAATATTGCTGAATCTAGTGGGAATGCTTGTCGCAGTTGGAAATGTAACTCACACTATCAATTTTTTTTAAATGATTTTTCTTAGAATCGTCAACAACGTATTGAACTGAGGAGCAAAGGTTTATTTTTAATGAAAGATTACTTTAATATTTTTAAAGAAATCTTTTGTGTTATAAAGAAACATCCGGTTGCAGAAAGATGCAACGGATAGTACCAGCGGTCTCTGAAGATTTAATTTTCACTATATAACCGTTTCTTTGAACCGGAAGCTTCAATTTTACTTTTTCCTTTGACGTGGGAGACCCGGATTCGATTCCCGGCGGGAGCTCATGTGCTTGGGATTGTTCCCTATCCAAAAATGCTTATACCGCAATCATGAAACCCGTACGCAAGGGATTCCGCATATATATATATATAAAACTATATATATATATAGTTTTATTAGTTCTTTTCTGGACATATACGTGGCAGTACCTCACAATTGCTTATCCTGTTTTCGTATGTAGAATAACACCAGTTCAATACTAAAGAGAGATGTTGTTTTGTAGTATTGGACCTCTCACCCAAGAAAAAAATTGAGTATGTACCTGTATACGACCATCTATGAATAACAGTTGGAATGCAGAATACTACTGCTGGGGATTATAGGAAATTTCATTCTGGAATAGGTAGTAACATTTGTGAGTTCAATTCATCCTATAGTTTCACTGTGTATTCTAAAGAAGAAGATAAAAGTGAGATGAAATAAGTCATCGTTACAGTTAATAACTGAAATAAGGAAGATTCAATAGTCAAACATATATGTAATTGTGTACAGATTGAGTAATAAACTAAATCAAGTCAAATGGACATTGATAATAGCAGAAATATTTAGCGCTAGCAATAGTGGTTCCTTCTTTGATACGTTGAAACATACTCTTACCACTTACAAAATCCTTCGTGTGGAGTATCGTAGAATATGGGGCAAAAACATGGACATTACGTAAAATTGATTATAAAAGACCGGAAACTTCAGAAATGTGGGTATAAAGAAAACTGGAGAAAGCTGGTTAGACCGTGAAACGAATGAGATAATGCAAGAAATGGTGAGGGAGAAAAGAAAAATGTTATACCTAGTTATATTATTAAGAAGGGGAAGAGAAACTTTTTGGGACATGAGTTAAGAAGAAACTGTCTAATGAGGAACTGGTACAGTGGCAGAAGATGGTACAGTGGCAGGAGAAAAGGAAGCGTGCGAAGAAGACTTCAATTAATGGACGATATCAAAACAGAAAAATAGTACGTAAAGACAAAGAGGTTAACGCAAGACCGTGAAGAATAATGTCATCTCAGTTGCGCAAAGCGACCTCCCAATAATGGCAGAATACTAATAATGACTGATGATTGATTACGTATTGAGTTGTTAATTAGGTGCAAGGACACAATAGATCAGACAATATAAAATTAGTAAATTATTTCTTTATTCTACGTAAATTCCTAAAGTCGCTGAGATAAATGCAATTTATAAGGGCGAATGTAACGTAGATCAAAATAATTACATAGCTCCCCTGTAATTCAAAAGTAATTGAGAAGTGTGTTCAGACCCAGTGGTTGTGTCTGGATTATTTTTTTATATAGAAAATTCGTGTACCTTGAATACAATAACTGATAGAGTAGTGGGAATTGAAGAATGTCTGGATAACGATAAACTTGCAGCAAGATTATTAATTTGCAGAACACCTCACCGGGGGAACATCGGGTCCAGAAACACTTTCCGGACCCATCGAAAGAAAGCTACATAACGGCAAGGAAGCGCCTTGGTAAAATACGAAGCAATGAAACTAGACTGGTTGGATGAATTCGCAAAAGTTGAAGACCGCAGTGCCGAACTAGCAATGTGCAGAGTAAATCATTCACTTTGTCAGGATATTGTTCTTCAAAGTTGGCTAACAAGAAACCCGGTCTAACGATTTAATCATGTAGACTCACCACGACATGTAGCATTTTTCGTTTGTACATTAGCAGAGCAAGACCTTGCTAGGCATTGGTGTGTCTTGTACAATGCATCGCTAATGTGTACGCCCGGGTCTGGTTTGAAAACAAGCAAAAGAAATCGTGCTGTGAAGGACCGCGCATTTATGAAATTTTGGGGTGAATAGCCTAATTTCTACACACGGTACGTAAGCAGATAATATTCTCTGTAATACAGACGAATGTAGACGAATACACAACGGAAAACTTACTTCCTGGGATGACACGCATGCTAGTTCGAAAATTCGTACAATTTGCTGGGGAAAAATTAAGAAGGCCCGCCACATAAGAAAGAAGAAAATAATCTGAGATTTCGCAGTCCCTAAAATAAATTTTAACGCACAGGATTACTATGACATGGTGGAGTGGATTACCTTGTACCCAACAGAACCTCCTCTCACAAAGATGCTCTCCGACGACGAGATTGAAGAAAATATTAACTCAGCTGCAATATCCGGAAAAGAAATAACTGCATTTCCATGCCATGACCAAGCAGCAGAGCGAATGATTCTTTTGGTGACGCAACCTTCTCAATCCGTGTGTGGACGGATTCATACGCTGTGCCCTGGTTTTTCCTTAGCAAATGCCAATATTTTGATCGAAAAAAGACTATGCCATCTAGAAAATTAAAACAAGTGAGTAAGGACACAACAAGATCATGGTAGAAAATTAAACAAAACGGAAGGGCGGAACTAAGGGTGGAAGAACTCGAAGTGCTGTCACCTCCTTGTGGCGAGCTTTTGGTTAGTTTGGACAAAGAATAAATACTCGAGAATGTTGATAATGAATTGCATTATAGCATATAAATAAATAAATAATAGGAATAATAAACTCTACTCATCAGCTAAAAACATAAACCATTTTTTACATAAAACATTTTTAAAACATTTTTATACATAATATAAAATACGCGACATTCTTGCCTTAATCGTTGAAATTTGGCTAATTTAAGCGAAGAACTGCATAAAAGTGGGCTTTGGGTAGGTGAATTACGTATCATTCAAGCTGTCCCTAATGGTGAATGTAAAAGAAACTAGAATATATGCATTTTGCACAGCGAATATGGTACCGTGTTGTGCGTGTTACATACTTTTCCCTAAAACCTCGATGCGGCACGTGTAGGCGTTGAATAAAAATCTGAAAAAATCTGGTACATTTTGTCCACGAAAAGACACCGTTTAACCACTTCGCCGAATCGATTTTCAAAAAAAGTTGAAATTCGGCCCACCCTAATGTACACTTAATTATCAAAAGTAATAAAACAATGTATGCGTTGCGAACTAAAATAAAATGAAGACGAATGAAGAAAAGAAAGGAAAAAATAGAGAAAGGGAGAGACGAATAACAGATGGGACGGTGGGGTGAAGAGAGAAGTACTAAATAACATATTAAGAAGGGTTGGTGTAGAGAAGTACAGGAAAGGACGACGGAGCATTTTGGAAACAGTTAAAATGGTGAAACGTAGAAGGAAGAAGTGTATGAGGAAGATGTGAGTTTAGTGTATAAAGTGGAGTGTAAGGATTGCTATACGATATACATAAGGGAAAAAGCGAAAAAGTTAAGGAGAGAATAAAACAATATAAGGATGATGTTAGACTTTAGAGAGAAAATAATGCAAACATGTTAAAGAAACAGGGCATGATATAGATTGGAAACCTGTACAGGGGCTAGGAACGGAGAATAAACCAATAATAAAGAAATGGAAGAAAGCACAAATTATAAAGAAAGAAAAGTGACAAACTAATAAAGTGAACAAATGGACTGTTCATACATCAACTATGGGATAAATTATTAAAATAAATTGAAGAAAAAGAGCAAGACTATACAGATTTACATTAATTTATATCCATATAATTAATATTGTTTTTCTCATATATAGTTTTAAATATTATTACATTTTTGTTATTTCTATATGTATTTTAATGCAATTATATTTATAATCAGTTATATTTACAGACAAGGCTCGAGGAAGTAATAATCAGGCGACTTTCCGTATAAACAATGTATGTTAGTACTTTCCCTTTTAGTATACATTTCTATGATTTAAAGATATCTCTTTTAGTTAGTGTCTGATGAAGACAACGTCAAATTGTCCAAACGGTTTTATTGAATTTTATTTTTAATAAATAAGTGAATGTACGAGGTGTGTTAGATAAGAAACCTACCTTTTGAAATAACACGTCAACCGGCAGAGGAAACGTGTTGCAGCTACTAAGCGCACCTAGCTGCAGGTTTAGACAACAAAACCATTGGTCGATTTTCACTATGACCCTTAATTGACGAGATACAGGTGCTGAAGTGAGCACGTGTACAAGCAGTTCGTCGGATTAATGATGCAGCGACAATGCAAGAGCTTGAAGAACAACGTGTGTCCATGTGCAATATTGTTAAAAAATTGGCGAAACATTTACAGAGATATTTCAATTGCCTTTCACTTCATTCAGGATCTCCTCGTCCAAAAAACGTACCCATGAGTCAATTAAAAATCAAGGTGATGTTGTGCATTTTTTTGATTAGAAAGGCATTGTCCATCATGAACTTGCATCGCGTGTCAGATGGTTAACAAACAGTATCACCAGGAAATATTAGCGTGGCTTAGGGATGTTGCGCAGAGGAAACACGAAGAAACATGAGTTGAGGGACAACTAGACTTGGATGGTGCGCCGTGTCAATATGCCCATTCGTGCTTCACTCCTTATCAGCAGTTATCTGGCAAAATATCAGACTCCCGTTAGTCGCATCCACCTCTTCTATGGACCTAGCTCTGGCAGATTCTCTCCTGTTTCTCACCCCAAAATTAGTTTGAAAGTGAGTCGTTTCCAAACCACAGTGGAGATTGTGAACAATGCAAACAAAAGAATTTGAGCATCTTCCAAGAACGTGCTTACCAAAAGGCTTTCCAAAATGGCAGAAACATGGGAACGATGAATCGCCAGTACGTGAGACTACTTGCAAGAGGACAGTCCTTAAATGTACAGCAAAATTTAGGTTTCTGTAAATAAAGATATTACATCAAAAGTTCGGTTTCTTTTTGGACATACCACGTACTCTGATCAGAAGTGTTAATTATTCTTTCAGTGAGTTCCAGAGCCATGATGAATGCAGTTACTTTATTGTAAACAACTCACTTAGTATCACACGTTATTATCCGTTTCAGCAAAGGACTGTTTCTTCAGCAAGGAACTTTGAGATATGTTCATTCATCTCTATATAAGCGTCTTTGAGTTCTGGAAGATAACAAACATCAAGTTTACTTACATGTGCCACCTTCATCAAGTAGTAACACATACTTGTTGATCTCACAATCAAGTGATTCATATATTAAACATTACACTAATTGTGCCTTACTGACCGAATAATGTCGTTGAGATCAAAATCCTTTTAACTGAATTTCGTGCTACGTTGTTCTCTCTCACTTTCTTCTTGACCATAAACTTTCAGTAACTTGCCAGAAGCCAAAAATGCGTTCATGAGTTTATGAAAAGAAATCAGTATTGTAATGTGTAATTGATAGAGTTGGTTTTGATTTTGAATTTAACGTCCCTTTTAGCAGCGAAGCTATATGAGTCTAGATCTACTTGTTAACGTGGAATAAGAACCATAAGAGCTCCCGGCGGGGTCTAGTCGATAGAGTCAGTAATAGTTCGGGAATGGCTCTTCACCGATTTTATTATAAAATAAATCTTTATTAGATAAATTACAAAATTTCTTTTTAAAGTACAAGTGAGTGTTTTGATGTATATCGTTAGCTCAGGCATAGTGACCTCGGAAGATAAAGGAAAGAATTGTTTTTGCACGGGAACCCCTTCGCTCATTGAAGCTTCTAGGATGTCCTTAGCGAATGTAGGATTTGATTAATATGAACCTCCTTCGCTTATGGCAGCCTCCAAATGTTTAGTAGTAATTAGGAATCAACTTCGCCCATAGCAGCCTCCAGGGATTTTAGGTAAAGTGAGAACTTCCTTGTCCATTGCTACGTCAGGAGCGGGTGTTGTAGGTTTTAAGCGATTAGTGGTCAACTGATAATTTAGACGTCTCCTGATTCTCTTTTAAAAGTGACTCTTGGGTTGCTCGTCCTTCTTCGCGTTCTGTCTTGCAGTCTTCGTTTCTTCCTCTTTATTCCTTGTTTCTTTTTCTTTAAACACGTAAAAGAAAAAGGACATGATGTGAACTGGGAAGAAGTTACTGTGCTGGAACGGGAAAAAAAGTTGTGGCCGAGAAAGTGCAAAGAAACCTGGTGGATAGAAAAGGAAGGGGATGTAAAATTATTGAATTGAACCAAAGGTATCAACATTAATAAAGAATGCAGGAATATTATTGAGAAATACAGAAAAATGTATGTTAAATGATGTTTTCAAGGAGGTAGAGATGGTTGTTTGCTCCTTGTTGTATCTTTCTGGTAGATTTTGTTTTCCCATTGGTCAGTTCAGACAAATTTCCACGCTTCTGATTCGCTGTTTGAACGGGCCAATGAGAGAGCAGATAGAGATATAGAGATTTTGTATATTTACTTGAGTAGTTTTTTTGTATCACTCAGTGTACGTCTGATGAGGATCTTGGCTAGCAGATCGAAATGTCACGTGTACATGTGTTTTTATATTAAGTAAATGCAGTCTTGTTCAGCAGTGTGTTTATTTTTCCTGATTTTATTTGCAAGAAGTATGATTATGATTGTGTGTCAGTTTGAAATGGGCCCGATGTTGGAAAGGGCTGTTGAGAAGTTGAAGAACAAAAGAAGGAGAGAAATCAATATGGAGCAGCAAGTGTTCTTTTTTAGATGTGATTGGAGGAGAAAATAATACCTAAGAGTTTGATAATCCTGAGGAAGAACATAAAAGGACAGTCAGTGAGGTTAAGAGCGCTTATAAGGGGAGCAGAGATAGAGAACGTGAGGAGCCTGACAGCTGGTTTGAAGAAGAGATTGAACTTGAGTAAGGTTTTCACAAAAAAATACAAGTAGAATGTATAGATTTGGCATCTATTTTTGTAAGAGACTAGTTAGTACAATATTTGAGACAATGGGAAATGTGTTTTAGCGGCAAAGTAGAACAAAGAAATAAAAAGAAATCAATAGCGTTGTGCATAAGCGAGAAGATCAAAGAAAGGGTAGTAGTGATAGGGGAAGTGCAAGTGTCAGAAGAAGAGAAGCCTTTTCTTTTATTGGGCTGTAAATTTAAAGTGAAAGACGAAACAAGCAGGGGCGATAACATTGTCTATTCTATAGAAGAAGCGTTGAACGAGGTTAAAGAAGAAGACGTCAGAGATAAGTTTAAAGGGAAGGCAACGGTTTTCGTAAAGAAGGAAATCCACAAATCTTCGAATTTGACAAAGAAAAAAGAAGTGGATATTATAGCATTAGGAAAAGGAAGGACGTAATGGTAGAGAGAGCTGACAGAGAAGAGGAGACAATGGTAAGAGGACAAGGTGAAGGATTTAGTGGGTGGACAGTACGAATTTCTTGACAAGAAGAAAGAAGAAATCATAGAAGGAATAAAAGAAGACTGTAAAATGAAGGGGCTTAAGAAGTGGGTGAATGAAGAAGGATATGATGTGAATTGGGAAGAAGGTTTTGTGTTGGAACGGGCAAAAAGGTTGTGGCCGAGAAAGTGGAAAGAGGCCTGGTGGATCGAAAACGAAGAGGGTGTAATCTTAATAAATTGGACCAAATGTATCAGCATTAATAAAGAATGGAGGAATGTTATTGAGAAATACAGAAAAATATATGTTAAATGATGTTTTCAAGGAGGGAGTTAGGGTTGTTTGCTCCTTGTTGTTTCTTTCTGGTAGAATGTTATGTTTTCCCATTGGTGAGTTCAGATAAATTTCCACGCTTCTGATTCGCTGTTTAAACGGGCCAATGGGAGAGCAGATAGGGAGATGCATTTTGTATATATACTTGAGTAGTTTATTGTACCACTCACTGTACGTCTGATGAGGATCTTGGCTAGAAGATCGAAACTTTATTTGTAAATGTGTTTTTATATTAAATAAGTGCAGTCTTGTTCAGCAGTGTGTTTATTTTTCCTGATTTTATTTGCAAGACGTACGACAATGATTGTGTGTCAGTTCATCTTCTTAAATTGATCCTTATAAATAATAGCACGTGTTTTATAGATGTAGCATATACTCGATGAAATAATACGCACTGAAAGGTGCGGATCCTTGCTGTATAATATGCTAAAAGTATAACTTCAACTGTGTAAAATCAGCTAAACCCAACTAAATTACTTATTTTGTTTATGCAGGTTTAATTGCCATTTATAACATTACTGAGAACAACGTAGATGTGAATAAGTCAAATGATTCCTAAATTTATTAACACAATCTGTTCCAACATTATATATTTTTCAATATTTAATAATTGTAAAGTTTTCTAGATTATTTACATGAGGCAAAAAAAATTAAAGTGAATGAATCTATATATGTCTTACTGATGAAATATAGTTGGTGTATAATTAAGTAGAAGAAACGACTACTCACTGCTCTCGTACTTACATACATTTGATTGTACTATTGTACTTACAGGAAACTAATGTATTATTCATTCTAACCTGGGACTCTAGGAACAAGATTCGCCAAACCTTCACGGTTTCTAAGTTATTAAACCACTGAATTGCTTGTCTACTTCTTTCATATTAAAATATTCGAAAAACTATGATCACGTGTATACATTGCGCTGTAAATATGGTATCAAGAAATAAAATCATTAAGCAATTATTTATTCTGACAACAAAATACATCTTGCGTGTAAAAGATATCACCATGATGGATTATATACTACAAAGCCAAAATATATGATACTCATTTCTTTGTGCCATACTTATTAAGAATTCTATTAACGTTGCATACATAAAAGGTTATTTCAATAGTTTGCTGATGACAAAAAAACATACAATTGGATCTAAGATAAGCAAACATTACTTTAGGGTGTATTTCATATACATAGGTATGGTAATGGTATTATCCGCTGAAAAACAAATAAGAAAAATACACTTTAGAATTATTAGTTCTGTCCCTTGTTTATAATGATAAGGTTTGCCTTTTGTGTGGCTTTACTGACATTTTAGCTTATATGATAAATGAAATAGGTGAACACTGACCTTCTGCACTTATACTTAACCTCATTTATTTTTGTATGGTATCTTTCTTCATTACTTAAATTATGTTGAATGCGAATTGTCTTACGTAGTTTAGAGAATTACCGAAAATGATATTTAGTAAGACATCCTAGTAAGTCTGAGGTGCATCCTCGTCCTAGTAAGTCTGTGGTGAACAAGAACGTAACCGTTTGTTTTCTATGATTACTCTCGTTTACCCCTACTTTCTAATTTCAGGAATTGTTTAATCATCATTCACATGCCTTAGTCATCGTCTTCCTTAGCATAACAGGCAGAATCACGCTATGTTAAAGATTTCGTTTCCATTTCGGATTTTTCTTAAATACGGCTGCAAATTACATTTTCACTTTCAAAATCCCTATAAATCTTAGGTTTATAATTTTTACTTTTTTTTCTTTCTTTTAAT
This sequence comes from Thermobia domestica, assembly GCF_964235325.1. Classification (NCBI taxonomy): domain Eukaryota; kingdom Metazoa; phylum Arthropoda; class Insecta; order Zygentoma; family Lepismatidae; genus Thermobia; species Thermobia domestica. The sequence continues at coordinate 52,534,952 of NC_137467.1, forward strand.
GATATTTCTTTATATCAATATTTGTCTCAACTGATAATTTAGCTTTTTTAAAATCAACGTCTAAATTACTTTAAGATCTCTATCCAAAAGACTAAACTGACTGTGTTGGAACATAATATTTTATTATCATATTTGTTATTTATGACATGTATATTCAGTGGCGTATTTAAGGGGGGGCTTCCGGGCTTAAGCCCCCCCCCCGAAATCTTACTTACTATAGTAAAGTATATGAAATATCTTGCAGAATTTTCACATTTTCAGGCAAAGCCCCCCCCCGAAAGTTAGAAAAGCCCCTCCCGAAACAAAATCGTAAATACGCCACTGTGTATATTCATAACTTTAATACCATAACAAATCTTTTTACTGTAACTTTAAGACAATTCTTTGCCACGACTTCAATTTTATACAGGGTTTTCAAAACAACACCGACAATGTTTGAGAAGTGATTCCTGACACCAAGATAAGACAAAATGAATAGTCCAACCTGGGCACACAAATGCTTCCTTTTAGAGTTATAGGCTGCCGAAACATAAGAAAGTATACTTTAAAGGTCCATAGCTCCAAAACTATGGAACCTGCCGTAGGCGGGTAAGAGTTCACTTAGGAACTACTATGTATGCTATTCAAATATACATGTTTCATAATTCTAAGGTACTCACGAAGCAATTTTTACAGAGGGAGTTAGGCTACTGGCATGTAATTTGAAATACTCTCCAAATACCTCTATAAAATTGTTGTTGAAGTACCAGAGTATTCTGATACATGGACGTTTGGAAAGGGCACATACTAGTTCCAAAATGACGTCTTGACCCGACTACGGTAGGTCCCATAGTATGGAACTATGGGCCTTTAAGGTTCATTTTTCATGTTTTTGGCAACCTATAGCTCTGAAAGGAAGCATTTATGCACCCAGGTTGGTCTCTACTTCTTGCCTTATCTTGATGCCTTATCAAGAATCACCTCCCTAACGTTTTCGGTGTTGTTTTGAAACACCCTGTATAAATCAATATACAAGACTAACTCAAGTTGTATACAAAAGAATGTTATAAGGAAAATTATTAATTCACCTTCCACATCTACCAACCAATCTTCTACTTCTCTTTTTATTCTTGTACTTTGATTGTTCTCTTACTACTTTCGTTGTTATTGGGCAATTTTCTATTCTTATTCTCATCATCACTACTGATTAAATTATTTTCTGTATTACTAATGTTTTAATTATTTTATACTTTCACTATTTAGATTTGAAAATATCTCAAAATCCATCACATTGTACGAATCTTCGTTAATCTTCTGTATATTGAACAATCATCATATTCTCCTAACTATATCTTTAAACATCATTACAAAAATATATGCTCTTAAATATTGTCTTTATATTTTTTCTCTTTCTTGTGAAAAATAGACGGTGTTCAATTATTTTTATGTTTTTCTTCATACAATATGTCAGGTACTTTAGAATTTAATTTTAAAAGAAGCATGTTTTTATTATTCCCCAAACGAATCCATTTTATTTTTTTTAATCTACTTTTTCCTGAAACTATTCGATAGTAAAGAAATTTACCAACAGACCTTATTGGTTTCTTTAATAAAATTCCCAGAAAATTATCGTCGTCACTTTATGTAAAAGAATGCTAATAGGACTACATTAATAATAGTTACTTTTATTTAAAACACTGATTCTAGTTTTATAATTTTCTCTATTATCTGATCCTGTCTGAATTTTGTTCAATCTTGCTATTCGAGATCTCATGACTTGTTAATCTAAAATCTTACACTAGGGAATAAACAAAAAATTGAATGATGTGCTACTTCTAATATCCTATTGCGTAATTTATTTTGATGTTTCATATTACACAGATCATCTGGAATCGTCCTCAGCAATAGCTGCTTGCGATGTAAGTTATCCAACCCTGATACTATGTTGCGTTTTCACCAACACCAATTAGCCCAGTAACACACTAAACAAGCAACAATTCGGTTCATTTAGTCAATATCTGTTTAGCTGTAACTGTGAGAACAAAACTTCGTATTCCTTTATGAATTGACTTGCTAAGCCCGTAAGGAAGGAAAATTGCAATCTAGGTACAAAGTTAATTATAGTCAGCATTTCGCGGTTATTCTGGTTTATACTTTAATGGACTATAGCCTATTGTGTATTCTTTAAAATCTTTACATGTGTTCAGTTTGCACTTTCTTTTATATTAGAATATATTAAGAAAACAATACATATAACAATCGATATAGAATAGTGTAATAGGTAAAGTGTATTAGTATACTACAATAATGGAACGGGTAGTATAGTAGGATTATAGGGTATTGTTGTTACATTGAGACCTATATTTACATGATTTATGTTTTATTTAGATGTGATAGATAGTATAATAAAAGAGATTGAATAAAAATAATAAGAAGAATGCATAATGTAATTAATTAATGTCTACAATAAAAGAAACAATTATATATAAGTTAAGTGCACAACTATATTACTAAAAGAAAGAAGCATACAATAACTATAAACATTTGTAAAATTCTAATAGATAATTTTAACTTGTTATACTTAACTTAACTTGTTTATATTTATTGTCCTGACGACCGCTACTCGGAGACTTCATGTTAAACTCAGAACGAAGTGAGTTTGAATGATGAAAGCCGAATGATTTTTGTTGATTTGGAGTGATTGTTTGGTTTATAAAATTTGTTTTTTCATATTTGTAAATGCTTTTGTATGTTACAACTAGTTGGCACTATATTTTTGAATTTTACATAGTTTAAATAATATGTTTGATAAATATTGTTATGTATAAAAATATAAAGTATTGGTAATTTTTATTTTTTTGTTCAGTTTCGGGAAAACCGTGTATTTCTTTAGCGTAATGTTAGCAGATATTTTGTTTTTAATTTTTTTAAACAACAATATAGTAGATTATAGATCACATATTAAGTTTAGCTAGAGTTATAATTATAGTTTGATGTAAAAAAGTTTATTTTCCAGTTTCCACTACCCTGGCCTTAGGTTATTTTTATTTTTGGAATGATATGTTTTGCAGGACTGAAATACAAGTGATTTGTATTAAATAAACTTTCATAGGAGAAATTCCGTCTGAACAAAAACAAACATTTCGTAAATGTGAACAAGTGCGACTAATGTTAAAAGGACTTAGTTTGATATTGATGACAGTCACTTTTTTAACTGATGTTTTATACGCTAAAGCTATCACACTAAGATTGTGTACCTACTGCTAAAACTACATTACGTTTCCATTGAAACCAATATAAACAATATGTTTTGTGTTCCAAAATATATTTAATATGTAGTAAACAACATTCTCTCTCTGTGTGTACTTCATGTTAGCCTGCTATTATTATACAACAAGTCTTTTTATGATTTTTTAAAAAAAAATTCTTTGTAGTATCTGCCCTCCGTTTCACATCAAGTGGAACCGCTGACAAAAATGCTGAGACTTATAGAAATTATCTTCGTCGACTAAGCGGCCTTACTTGTTTCATGCCAGTGAATGTTAAGCATTTCATTAACTAGGTGAAACTCTTTGTTTCTATTTTAAATCACGGTGGTTCAATGGTATTGTTCACCTTTGATGCGCGGGTTCCCTGATTTTATCCCATCTCACACCAAGTGGACTTGGTGGTAGACAAACATCGTCTGAATGTTCTTTCTCGGGGTTCTTCCGTTTCCTCCCAATTTATTCATTCCAACATTGTATTCATTTCTCATCATCGCCGTGTCGTTTAGCCTAGCCGACATAATCATGAGATGTTAAACTCTAAGATTTTCTATTTCATTTCAATTTTACATATAAAATTGATTAATTTAGAATTTTGTGTACCTAAGCTATATAAGACGTGAACCTATAGTGTAAGGTGAAATTTGAACCACATACGAGTATTATGATACCTTAACAGTACCGAGGCTATATGACACGAGGACCTATGGTTCAAATGAAATCCGAATCATCATAAAGGTAGCTATAATAAATTGTGTTTTTTATTTTGCGTATAGACTCTAATATTGAAAATGTTACGTCACTAAGCTGTACAAAGAAGTGAACGATAAAATCCAATCACCATAAGTGTTTTTAGTACCAAGAGGTGGACTAAAAGTTTAAAGTGAAAACTGAATTATATCATAGGCTTTCCTTGGGATTGAATGTACAGGCCTGATTCGCCAGAAGTACGTACATGTGTTACCCATTAGACCTACCATGTAGTTAACTATTAGCCACCATGCTGTTGATTTTCATTGTAGGTTAACATTACGTAACACGATTCATAATTCTAGCACTATGCCTAGCTTATTAAGAGTAATACAAAGGTAAGCAGAGATGCATTGAGTTCCACGAAAGATTAAGATTCACATTAATAAATAGGAAGCTCTAATCTGAAAAGCTAAAGAGACTCTTTTTGCTTGTATTGTGATAAAAAGTTTGATGCACTATGCTCAACATTATTTACTTTCTATGGTGCTTTACTTATCGTAATACATTTAACCTATACGAAAGCTGATTTGCACCTTGCCTTTATGAGGGCATACAGAGAGAGGTAGGAAAATACTTAGGTGTTGACGTCATATTTAAAATACCTGAATGAATTTCTGTACTTCTTAGCATTTTTTTCTTTTCTCAACTAGCGTATGTGTTCTCATCAGTAATCTCTCGTCCGTTTCCTACAAGTTCAAGTGTTACAGTGTATTAACGATTCAAAAGATTTTAAGGACTAGCCAAATGTATCTCTCATAAAATTTGTTTCAAACCTATTGATTATAATTTAAAATCTGGGGAGACACATATGTTAAGTTCGCACTTCCTTTTACATTAAGAGTTATATCACTCGCAACTTCTGTGTCTTTAAACTGACTTTCGCTTTCTATCAATCTTTGAACTAATTCTTTCGCTACGCCACTGTTCTCTGGTAATGAGAGTACCCTTACTGAATGTTCTCTACTTATGTTTCCTTTCCCACTTTAATTTCTTGTCAGAATTGTATCTTGACCTGAAACAAATATCGCGAAGTTGTAAGGGATCAGGCTTTGAATGGACCCTCGTATAATTATCTTGGGCTGATCAACTTTTATGTTTTATTTTCTCTTGAAATGTTACAACGAGGCGGATACTTTTTATGGGAGTTGAGATTGGGCTTGGTTCACCCCAATAAAAGTACTAGACTCTCCAGGATCTTCTCCCATAAGGACGTTTCTTCGTGGTAAACTAGTCTTGTCCCTAATTGGGCCTTTCAGAAGAAGGACTAGATAACTCTTTGTATTCTGTAGATGTTTAAATTACTAGAACTACTTGAGTTAGATTTTACTCTATTGTAATCAGAACGTTCTTAACCAAAGACATTTGTACCATGTTTCTCTACTTCCCTAACACATCTCTAAACAAACAAAACAAAGAACAAATAATACATTTGGAATATAGATTAGAATTAGATGTGATATAATAACTGACTAATTTAAAGAAATGATTAAGTACCTTTGGAAACAGCCTTATATTCATAATCTATCCATTGTGACACACATAGATATGGATAAAAAATGTAGCATCCTAATATTGTGAGCCGAATATCTACCTCGGCAGAAAGAAAAACTCTCACTTGGAACAGATTTGCCTATCTGTATGGCGATGATAGGTATGAATATTCTATATTATCGAAAAAAGATCTCGAATCCATGACCTCACGCAGAGGGTTCCAGTTCAGAAATGGTTTTAAAATAACATCAATGTAAGTTGATAACAGTGAATAGGACAAAGTGTTACTACTATGTGCTAAATATATGAATAATGTGCTAGGTGTCTTAACATTAATAGTACTAGACACATTTTCTACAAATGGTTATGAGTCAGTAATTAGGAGAAAGCGAACCAAAGCGACTATGGTTTAGTTTGTAACGCGAAATTTTGCAATCTGTGTTGATTTGGTTGATCTTATTTACTTAGTTAATGTTGTCCAGGGATCCACAAATTAAGTAATATCTCCTAGCAACGGTGATGAAAATGTGGTATTTACATGATGCAGCGAATTAGGGTCTCAAAACAATCCAAATATATCCTCCTTCAAATCTTTTGTATTAAGAAAATAATGTTTTCTCCGAATGTTGCATGCAAACAATGACAGAATTTTCATAATAGTAACAGAGTGAAGTGAACTGTGCAGACAAACGTGTAGTACATATATTTTCTTCAGTTGTTTAATCGTCACTGAAAGAGTGCAAGAATTTTACATTGAAGGTGGAATGTATTAAGGAAGCTAATTCTCAATATAGAAAGTATATCCCTTTTCGGAATTCCGTTGTGAGTTTCATTCTTTTGTTTCCTTTCTCTTTTTTACTTTTCCTTGTTCTCAAAGTTTGATTTATCGATAATAACAAAACTTTCTTGCTTACTACAGTGAAAGTAAGGTTTCCTTCAAGGAAATTTTAAGTATTATTTGATTTAACCTACTTCTAGTATAATATTTGCATTTCTGTTACTCTGAAAAGGGACCTCGTTCTGATGTCACACGAAATGTAAAACGTGACTATGGTCAATCGATTTGGATTAGTGAACGAGACAATGCATAGGCGGGAAATACCCTCGATCGCAATCGTACCGAACTTACTGGGGGAGTAAGGGCACTGGCAACACAACATGCTGTGGATAATGAGACGAAATATGGAGTAAGTTCGATGAAAATATGAATAGAAGCGCAGTTAAACATATGACTACTATGTAACACTACATTTTACAATACTGTGACAAGTGAGGGCAAACGCGTTGAACGTAACGACAGAGAAGGAGAGCTGGCAAACATGGAGTATAGCGTAGGGGAAAAATTTCATAAATGTTATGAACACACACGAGCCGGATTTGAGATGAATAGCATAGTAATATACCATGGACATGGTAAAGTAAATGGGTGGAGAGTAGAAAGGCATGTATTATGTATATGATTTCTTGACCATATATTATTATTGCACCATTCCTTGACGTCCTTTGTCTCCGTTGCTTTCAATTATATTATAATTTTTACTTGTGCTTACCCGCCCCCCATCTATCGTTACGTGCTACGCGTCTGCCCTCACTTGTCAGAGTATTGTCCAATGCAATGTTGCATCCTAGTATGAGTTTAACTGCGCTTCTATGCATATTATCATCGAACGCGCTCCATGTTTCATCTCGTTATCCACATTCTGTTGTGTTGGCAGTGTCCCCACTTCGCGCTCCCCCGATAAGTACGGAACGGTTACGATTGAAAGTTTTTCTCGCCTATGGATTTTCTTGTTCACTAACACAAATAGATTGACCATAGTTTCCTTATACATTTCGTGTGACACCAGTACAAGGTCCCTTGTAACAGCACGGTATGTAGAAAAACGAATCCATGCTCTAAAAATAAATGCAAGCCTATTATTTCTGTAAAGATCTACAATTGAAGGGCCCTCTGCAATAACAAGATAAGTCTAGTTACTTCGATTCCTGGTAAAACATAGATAAAAAAGGCATGTGGACTTCTTTTCCTTTCACGTCACCTCTAGTGCATACTCCAGGCGTCTGTTGTGAGAAAAACACAACTCATCTGCATCGAGTCGCTGTTTCATGAAGAGGATAACAGAGGGAGCCGCTGCCTGCAGCTAGTGAAGCAAGCACTGGTAGATGCAAGGAGACGAAGCGACATGTCTGTAACATTGTTTTCAAGGCTCGGTTCAAGTGAAACCATTAGAACGGAAGCATACATGAACATTTTGTTTGGAAATGGACAAAATCGAAGCACTCGAATCAGAATGACAGAAACCGAAGGGATGAAAGAGAAAGATAAATCGTGAACTTTGTAACCATATAGTCCAAACTATCGAATGTTATTTTAAAAAATAACTTTTTAAGTGAACCTCGTATAAACGTACTCTTATTTTTTTCTCAAACAGACGAATATGCATATGTGTGTGTGCGTCGCGTCTGCCACGGAAGTCTTGCTGGACCCTCTCGTCTCTCCAAATAAGGTGCAAAAATCCAACATAAAAAGCAAACTTCGTGTCCAAACATTCCCTTCGATAGGTTGTCATAGTTATTTTTAGCTTTGACATCAACAACTTGCATTGCGAGCCCCTCTGCTTGGAAAAGTACGGAAAAATGGGGAAAAGAGCCAGCCAGTCAGCTCTGGATGGGAAGATGAACAACAGTGCGCGAACTACTGTAGTTAATTACATTTTACAGTGTTTAGCGTATCAAAAGATTGAATGGTGCATTGAATATGACTAAAATATGGCCGAGAAAAGAAGATTTAAGTTTATAACATTTGTTCTTAATTGTTGCTCGTAAAGTCGTTTTGACGGCAACGAGCTAGCTGCGCAATGGAGAAACATCAAGACCACCCGAAAGAAGATAAAATGGAAAGTAGAAAAATCCATCCCTCGAACTTTAAGTAAATCCCCCTGGAACCGCCAGAAATGATCTTTCTTCAGCATCAAAGTGGGTGAAAATTAAAAGTGTGAAATAATAAAAACGTACGATGTAGTGATGTTCAACCGTTGGCTCGCGACTACCGCGTCTTCCACAACTGTAATAAGAAGGATTGGGCCAAATGTAAAATTGCATTATCATATCCATTATTTAAATCAAAGTACCAGTGTGTAATTTAATTTGTACTAGTGAAGTTTCAGTGTTATTAATTACAATCAAAAAAATATATAATTACACTTATCCTTTTATAATAATTTACTGAAATAATCACAATGACCTAAATTTATTTTTTAAAATTTAAGAAAATTTAATTTACTTTTCTTTTCAGTATTAATAATTAATAACTATACAACGTAATAATTTTTGCATTATTAAATTGTATTGGCATTACAGATAAATTGAAATCAGTCTTTGTGTCAATATACCAAAATGTTCTAACCCGAACTCTGAACCGTACTGTCCAGTGGCCATATGGTCGACTTAAGTGAAATCTCCAAACCGCTATTAAAGTTTAAAGAAAACATTAAGGACATAAAGGATTAAATCCCTGACTATCGAAAATGCCTAAGCTCTAATTCAAATCCATAGAGCATGAACCACATACCGTAATGTCTTCCCAAACAGGGACGTACAGAGATCGAACCATGATATCGTAATAACTTTGTCAAAGAAATATAATAAAATCAGGGCGAAATGCAGTGTTTTATTTTTCTTTGATGTTAATATGGAAATTCAAACAGTGCTTACAAAAATCAAAGATATTAGAATTTTCAGGTTTTGAATAAATCGAATTCCGGATATCCCGATTCAGATTTAAATCCTGATTTCAGATGTCGGATTTGAAAATCAAAAGTTATGATTTGTAATTCGGATATCGAATCCGAATCCGGTTTGCTGAGTTCTAGTAAATTGGGCAAGAGAGAAGGGAATGAAAACCCTCGCACATGGATCTGTATCAGTTTCGGAAACGTATAGTGGTGAAATCTTGAAGGGTTTGTAAACTGTTGTCCGTCGGATTGCTTGTTTTCTACTTTAAGATTAGACTATTCAAATAAACTATGATCGATTGTATATATTATGCTGTATTCTGGTGGAGAAATAGAATCATTAAGCAATTATTTGTCCTAGCTACAAAAAGAAATATCTACCGTATAAAAATATTACCTTGCTTCGTTATATATTATTGAACCCAGAAACTGTTATACTTGTTTATCTGAGCCACACTTATTAAAAATTCTATTAACGCTCAACATGCAACCAGTTATTTCAATATCTTCCTGATGACATTAAAAGCATGGAATTAGATCTAAGATTAGCTAACAATACTTTAGACAGTATTTGACATACATAGGTATGGTAATGCTATTATGCACTGACAAGCTATTATGCACCGACAAAGAAACAACTCCTTAGAATTATTAGTAATGACCCTTGTTAACTGTGATAAGGTTTGTCTTTTCTGTTTATTTGCTGACACTTTAGCTTATATGAAAAATAATTTGGGTGAACTCTTACCTACTTCACCTCTATTTAACCCCTTTTATTTTTGTATAATGCCTTAGTTCATTATTTAAATTTTGTTAGATACGCATTGCCTTATGTACTTTAATTTGGGAAATACTGAAAACGATGTTTGGTAAGGGGCCTCTCTGACGAGCGTACGGTCTCTGAATATACAAGATCTCCGGCCTAGTAAGTTTCTGGTGGACAACATCAAACTTGTGTGTTTTCTTGAGGTACTCCTGTTTCCATCCACTTTCTGTTACTTTTTCATACTTCAGTGCACTTAAATATAATATTATTATATTGATTCAAAAACAGTTTACAATGTTTTAGTATCTATTTAATTCTTATTTTTTTATGCATACCAACAGCTTGAAATCCATTCATCAAATGGATCACTCAATACAAGTTACACCAGAAAACTTCTAGATCAATCTTCTTCTACCTCTTCTTTAAAAGAAGGCATGAGCACCAAACTATAGCAGATATTGCCCTAATATTGGTCTTTCCTTCAATTAATATTCATAATACCATGTGTCAGGTGGTTGGCTATCAAAAATATGTTCAGAGAAACACGTGTTTGTTATCTTAGTAGTAAATATATTCCATGCTCACAGTACACAAAACATACAGTAAAAGCTAGTTTCAATTTTAAAAGCATTTTCCATCAATAACTTCTTGCTATAATAACAAATTTGCAAAATATATTGTCAAAATCAAATCTTCAGTCGCAAACTTAACCTAACCTGTAACAATATACTCATACGTAGTTTAACCTAACGACAAGTGAGTAGAAGGCCAGATAAATCTCCCTGAATTATGTCAAGAAATCTCATCCTCATCCCCAGCGATAAAGGATACTTTCTACTAGAAGGATGCATAAATTGTCCCTTGTACCTCAAGCGATACTGTATTCTCCACCACACCAAACGACACAGGACTCTCCACCATGCTTCAGGCGATACAGGAAGTCTCCACCTCTCGAGGTAATACAGAACTCTCCACCATGCGTCAAGCGATACAAAAACTCTCCACAACGACAGGCAATACAGAACTTTCATTAAACTATCTCGCATGAAGCGATACAAGAAACATCCACCACATCTTATGGACATTTCTTTATCAAATACAAATTTGCACTTGCTTGAACATATGACTGCACCAAATATTATTCTTTTTAAAATTTTATTAAATATTATTCTTTTTCAAATATTATTCTTTTGTATAATTAAATACAATATTATATTTATTCAAAAGCAGTTTACCATGCATTAGTATCTATTTAAAGCTTACTTCTTTATGCATAAAACACCAACAGCTTGATATTCATTTATCAAAATAATTACTCTTTATAAATCATAACAGAAAACTTCTAGATCAATCTGTTATCTACTTCTTCTTTAATAAAAAGCATGTACACCAAACTATAGTAGATTCTGCAATAACGTCCCCCTCCCATTCAAGTAATGTTTGTAACCCTATTTAAAAACTAGCACCTTTTTAAAAAAGCATTTTCTACCTACAGCTCCTCAAAAAGTTACAAAATAAATTGTCAAACTACTCATTGTAATCTAACCTAACAAAAGTCATTAAAAGGCAGCATAACTCCTCCTGAACGATGTCAAGAAACCTCGAATTCATTGCCAGAGATACAGGATACTTTCTATTGAAACGGTGCATAAATTGTTCACCATGCCTCAAGCGAAACAGGAACTCTCCACCAAGCCAGGTAATACAGGACTTCCCACCATGCCTCAAGCGTTACAGGAACTCTTCATCATGACAGGCAATACAACACTTTCATCAAACCATTTCGCATAAAGCGATAAATAAAACATCCACCACATCATGTCTCACTAGTTTGAAAATAACGACTGTGCTTAATGTTACTCTTTTTCATACCTCTGTGTGTTTAAATATAATATTATTATATTTATTCAAAAACAGTTTAAAATGTTTTACTATCTTTTTATTCGTACTTTTTTATAAAATACTAACAGCTTGAAATCTATTTATCAAAAGAATCACTTACTACGAGCTATAATCGAAAACATCTAGATCAATTTTTGTTCTACTTCTTCTTCTTCTTTAAGAGAAGTCATGTGTACCAAACTATAGCAGATTCTGCCCTACCCCTTTCTCATTCCACCAATTGTTTAATCATCGTTGTACTTCCCTTAATCATCATATCTCTTAGCACAACAGTCATAATCATGCGATGTTAAATTTAAATATTTCATTTTCATTTCTAATTTCTTTTAACTATGGTCGTGAATTACATTTCCACCTTCAAAATCCCTATTAACTTTTGCTTTATAATTTTTTAATTATTTTTACTTCTTTTAATGATATTTCTTTTGTGATATCAGTGTCTGTTTCTCTATTCATAATATTACTTTTTCTCAGCGTCTCCATTAGGATAAGATCTCTATGCATAAGTTTAAACTGACCATGTGTTGAAACGTAATACATTTTCATATTTGTTATGTATGACATATTTACTCACATTTTTACTTTTATAACAATCTTCTAATTGCAATTTCTAAACAATTCTTTCTCACAACTTCAGATTTATATAGGACAATATTCGAGTCCAACACAAAAGAAAATAATAAAAAGATATCCATTTTTATCCTCTACGTCTACTAAGCATTCTTCTTCTTTCTTTTGTCTTTCTTCCTTTGCGTTGATTGCTCTCGTACTCTATGCATTGTTATTGGGCAATTTTATATTCTTATTCTCATCATCGCTACTGATGCTATCACTTTCTATTGCTACTGTCTTTTATCATTTTTCACTTTCACTATTTAGATTTGAAAATACCTCAAAATCCTTCACATTGCACTTATCTTTGTCAATCTTCTTTATACCGAACAATCATTATATTCTCTTAACTATATCTTTAAACATTGAAACAGAAATATACGTTCACAAACATTGTTTTACATTTTTCTTTTTCTTATGACAAATAGAGTGTCTCAAATATTTTTTCTGTTCTTGTTCATACAATATCTCAAGTACCTTAAAATTCAATTTTAAAAGAAAATGTTTTTATTGCATCTGAAACGAATCCCCTTTATTTTTTAAAACTCTATCTTTAAAAACTATTTGATACTAACAAATATCTCCCAACTCACCTTGTTATTGATTTCAGTAAAATATCACTTGAAAATAATCGATATTTTTCCAAAAGCCTGCCAATAGGATTGCGATAATAATAGTTATCTCTGTTCAAAGCAGTTGTTACATATTTGTTTGTGATACAGAACTGTGCTATTTCAAAACTGATGAATCATTTACACCTGATCGGAATAGTGGAGTTGGAATTTAATTGGTTTTTAGACAACTTTGGCCCTGTCTGAATTTTGTGAAATCTTGCATTTCTTTGCAAAATATTCTCAAATTTTTAATAGTATTTGTTTCATTTTTTGTTGAATTTCATATTCTGTATTATATAGGAATACTCGTATTTTCAACGATTTTATTTTATTAAAAGAAAACACTCTTAGCTCCTACATTTACATTCAATAATTATTTTTATTTTTATAAAGTAAAGGGAAAATTTTATTCATCGAACATAATAGATAATTTTACTTATTATTTTTAGTAAAAATATATGTAAAATATATGCGAGACATATTAAAACACTATATTATTATTATTATATGTTCAACTATTACGTGAATAATCATACCAAACTTCTTAAAAACACTTTAACACCCTTCTTTTCAAATATTTTTTAACATTATATTCATCTTCAGCTTATATTAATCTAACTTCATAAACCGTTCATTTTGCGCCCTCGCTGTTTAAATCTTTTGTTCCATCTTTTCGGTGGATAGGAAGGTACAATCTTTTTAATAATAAATAATTCTCTTTACCAGATGAGTGTATATACATTTTCAAAGTAGCCCTTGAAATTGTTTCTTCAAATATTTATTTGACTAATTTTTTATTTAAGCATAACGTATTCGTTTTTCCAATATTTTTTGCTCATTTCTTTTAAACTATCTACATATTCCATAACAAGTGTTCTATAAATACTATTATTGTATTCGTTAACAAGTGTTTCTAATATTTCTATGCAATTCGAATCTTCTGGAATCTTAAGTCTCTCAAACCTCTTTATTTAAGAGTTATGTTGATACTTTCTACGAACTAATCGTTTTAGTACAGCGCCTTAAATAAATAATGAATAATAATGTACTTCAAATAAATTCTATAAAATCTTTGTTACAAAAGCATTTGCTTTCATATGCTTGCAAATTGGTATATATTTGAGTGAGTTTACTACATTAACCCTATTGTTTCTTTAACACAATTAGCAAATGTGTATTTACAAAGCATATAAAAAATTTTTTAGTAAACACTTATTTTTCATTTATTTTGGATGCAACTTTTAATACTTAGTTATTCATTTCAGCAAGATCAGTTTGTCATAAATTACACATTACTTTTGTAATGGCGTTTAATCTTTCAAAGTTTCTTCTTGAAGGCTTATATATTATTTTAATAATTTCTTTCCTAAAATATTTACCCCCTGCTAATCAATATTTCTTCTTTACAATATCCAGAACGTAGGCAGTTCTTTATGCGGGTTTAGGTCAAAACCCTCACACTCAAGAAATGTCAAAACGCCCACACGATCGGTCATAACCCCCACACAAATGGACAAATCTTCCAAATACACGAACGGTCATAACTCCCACAGCAAAAGCCCCCACACTCAAGAAATGTCAAAACGTCCACACGATCGGTCATAACTTCAACACAAATGGACAAATCTCCCAAACGCACGAACGGTCAAAACCCCCACAGCCAAAACCCCCACACTCAAGAAATGTCAAAACGTCCACACGATCGGTCATAACTTCAACACAAATGGACAAATCTCCGAAACGCACGAACGGTCAAAACCCCCACAGCCAAAACCCCCACACTCAAGAAATGTCAAAACGCCCACAAAATCGGTCAAAACTCCCACGCAAATGGACAAAACAGCCACACATAGCAACGGTCATTTGAGATTAATAAACTCGTGTCACTTTCTATCTTTTTTCTACCTTAAAGCTAAGTATTAACTATGTGTGCATTCTTGCATTCCATAGACTTATATAAAGATCTTCCATTTTCTTTATTATTTTCTGTTCTCCAGTCATTGATTTTGCTTGCTTGAAATATTTAATAGAAAATCATTTAAACGTTTCAAAATTAATCCCTGATTTTTTAAAATTCAATTATTTCAATGGTGTTGTTGATCTTACAATTTCTTGTGAATGTTGATACGCAGTACATTGATCTTTTTTCTCGTCTGTGCTAGAGACAAGTGAGGATTAAAGGATAAAAATGTTCAAATGAAGCATTTCTTTGGTTGGTTTGCATCAAACTCTGTGGATAAACTAGTAGGAATCACTTGGTCCCTATTCTAAACCTAGTCCCCGAATGCAAAACGTCATCCTGTTGTTTTATATTATTAAGATAATGAAGCTACAAAGGAGAGAAAAATTGTCACTTACAACTTCCTACAGTCACATAACACCCACATCATGATATTATTCCAAAAGGATAATTAATGTTTAAATTTGTAACATAATTCATAGCAGAGATTGGATCACTGATGATGGCCAGTCTCAAACTCACTTCTCATCTTTCTAAATAACGGAAGTGAAGGCAAGTGACTGTGAGAACAAGAATACTCATTGACAGAGAGGATGAGAATACACTTTGAAGCTTAAGAAAACTGAGGGTAAAGGTGAGAATAAATCTTAGAGTTTAATGTGAGTTAGGGCGAGAGTGAATGACAGATAGGAATAGAATAAATATTGACGGCGAGGGTAAGTGAGGGTGTAGATGATCATTTTTGACTGCTGAAAGTGAGTAGGGATTGGGACAAGAATCTATATTGAGGGTGAAAGCAAGTAAGCCTGGTAATATATTTTAAATGTAAGGACAAATGAGGATTGCGCTAGAATACATTTTGAAGGCGAGTGATGGTGAAGGAGAGAATACATTTTTAAGTTGATACCGAATAAACACTAAGTTAACAACACATTTTTGGATGAGAGTGAACGTGTATTTTAAGGCTTAGTAGAAATAAGGTGAGTATGACACGACATTCTGAACGTGAGGCATGATAATATTGAGGGTGATTTCACATTTTGGAAGTTAGTGCAAATTATGGTGAGGTGACTATATACTTTAATGGTGAGGGTGAGTCGTGGTTGTGATTACAACTCATTCTCAAACTGAGAGTGATTGATGGTAATTGATGGTAATAATATATTTCAAGGTTGAGAGTGGCACATAGTGATTGTAGCAACATATTTTGAAAGTGAGGGCAAATGATTATGTACGTAAATACACACTTTGAGATTGAGAGTGACTAGTAATGAGGGTGGGTAATAGCACATTTTGGGAGTGAGAGCAAGTGATGGTGAGTATGACACTTCATGAGAATGAGTGAATGTGAGGACAATAATATATTTTGAGCGAAAAAGCTAGCAATGGTGGATATGCATTTGAGGATAAGTGAGGGTAAAGGGAACAATATATTCTGTGAGCGAAGGGGAGATTTGGGTGAAAATATAGTATGAGAGGGATTGATGGAATATTCGTTGGAGGCCAAGACTATTGAAAAGGAAATGCGATAATATTATGAGAGAATGTAGATTAAGTGTGAGAATCGCTATATATTTAAGTTCGATTGGGAGTGAAAGTTATGCCATAGTAAGAGCGACGATTGAGGATGCGAAAGAAAATATCTTCTGGGGTGACTGAGCTTTAGAAAAGTGCTTAATTCTGCTTCATTGCCGAATTCTACCAATGCACTTTACGTTCAAACACAAAATATAAAAAAAATGTTGTGTCAATATTTGTAAGAGATCATATCTGTCATTATTTGTTATAATAGAAAATAATTTTAATCCAGATTTTGTTACTGATCTTTAATGCACTGAAGAGTATAAAAAATGTTTAAGAGAAGTTATATTCCACTAGAAATATTTATTTTCCTCCAAGAATAAATTTCATTTCTTTCTGTTTCGGGTAATGCACGTCTTGATTCCTAAGTTCTGTGAATAGTAAGAGCACTTCACTTACATGGTAGAAATACGTAGCTACAATGTTATTCATCAATAAAATGGAAACACTTGCAATTGAAAACACGCCAGATATGTTGGTAGCCAATGTTTACGTGACATCGCGCTGAAACGTCGAATAGTTAATTGTGGTTTGTAATGGTGATCCCTTTACTACGCGAGTACCAGTAGAAGTACAATATGCAGTAAACCAATAAGACGCTAATAGAGTAAAATCAACAAGATCTCTGATTTCTTAATAAGGCAAATTGTGGACGCTCGAATATGTTATCTGAGAGTGACCAAAGTTACAAGTATCTTGAGTGTGTTACGAGTGATAGTGACCAAAGTTTTCACGGCCTACAAAACACAAAATTGATTGGAAAACAAAAACGCATTGGCAGGGTCCGACCAATATTGAAGTAGGTTCTCATTGAGAAGCATCCTGCGACTACAGTGTAAGTGTGAAAAGAACTCAAACAGCATGTCCTCTGTTGGCAATCATGGATCGATGCGAGTTACATTACATTGACTTCCGAAATCGGTTTGAACTAGTGGAAATCCTGATAAGGGACCCTAACATTTTAGAACAAAATCGATTACGCCGCGAGCACTAAAACGGACATTTGATGCCTGGAAACATTGAACATAGTAGGTTGAATCTATGTTAACCTTAATTCAAATCATGGACCTTGTTTGTTGTAGCCGAAGTGCAAATAAGTATATGATCCAGAGTATAGAGGAACAACATGGTAGAGATGTTGTTGCTATGGACCGACATATCCTGTTTCTCAGTTCTGTGCTAATGGTTACCGGTCACGTTATTCCCCATGATTATGTGGCAACTTTAAAAGGTTATGCACACCCTAGGAGGTACATGTTTCCGAGCAAAAACATTATGTTCCGAGCAATTCATTATTCACACAGCTGGAGCTGTTGCAAATTCGTTCTCTGAGCTCACTAATTTCCGGAAATGAATACATTTGGATACATGTGTTCCGTTTCGAGACACGAATCCAATCCAGTTTTCCACTTCCATCCTCTCTAACAGAATTGAGTAATCGTCAGTACCTGGAATGGTGTAATATTTCACTCAGTACTATTCACGACCTTTTTAACTCAACTTTTTGTTATATTAGAGCTGTCTAATCTCGAAAATTGATCTTACTTTATATTCATATCGTAAGTCATGTATCTTTTTAGTTATGTACATTGTTCGAAGTAGCATGCACTCAGAGTGAGTATGGAAACGTTACGTATTTAGTATGAGAAATGTACTACAGTAGGATATTATTTTTCAGAAAAGATTTTTATCAATAACAAAAATATTATCCCTCGGGAAAGCTTTTAGTACATCTTTACATAATAAAAGGAATCAATATTTTAGTATGTAGTAAACATATTATTAGTCCATATCTCTTCCATTACGAGTCTCTTTCAATTGCATTTGTGTTTTGATATTGTGTGGCTCATGTAATAGGTACATTAATGGTACAAACACTTTACTCAATCCATGCTGATGGTTAGCTACATAACGAAAAAAGAAGTTAGTGCTGAATGTTCTACATGAGTTCAAGAAGAATATGGTAGATTTACTTATGAGACGTAAGTCACTTCTCCATAAGACGTAATATATATATATATATATATATATATATATATATATATATATATATATATATGTGTGTGTGTGTGTGTGTGTGTGTAAATTTGTGTCCCTTAAGAGGCGTAATCACTGTGAAATTAAAATACCTCTAATTTTACAATAATTATCTGATATATTCAAATAGATAAAAGATAATCGAAGTGTGGAACAAGAACCCGTTAGACAATATTATTTTGACTGAAGTACCATTATCACGAATCACCTAGTAGCTTTCCGTTTGCAGCCATGTAAAACGCGAAAATAAGTTCCGATTTTCTAAATGGCTGGAAAACGAAAGCAGATAATTGAGTCATGATAACGGTATCTCATGTAAAATAATATTGTCTAGCGAATTATTGTTCCACTTTTTGGTTATCTTTTATCTATTTAAAGATATCAGATAAATACTGTAAACTTAGCAACGTTTTAATTTAGTCATGTAGAGACTCTTAATTTTAATGTATAATATTATGGAAAGATTAAAATTTACCAACACATTGTATAAGAAGCAGAAAGAAAATATCAAATTAGAGAATACACAATTTTCCTGTTTTGCAGATGGCTTATCAGCATAGATTGTTTCAAAACTGACTCAGCATCTTGTCATAGAAGTCAGTTCAATCAAGTTCCTCATCGTCATAAGAAACGTGTCAAATATAATTTAACATTTGAAAGATGGGATTCCATCAAAACAAAAGTTACGTCAACCTAACATTAAAATACTGTGAGATACGTCTATTGAAAACTGTGCCCGTTGATTCTTCTATATGTGGTAGTGACAGTCTCTTAATGTATATATTACGAATTGTAGATATATTACTTTGAATTAATCAACACTATACACTAATTAAATTCTGAGTACTTTTGTGTATATAATATACCAATTAAGTCCAAAAGGGAGCTAAGGCTTGAAAAGATTCGAAAGATTTGGTTTTGCGATCACACTAGAGACAACTTTTTCTTCAGCTTCAAGTTATCGGTATAAGAGAAACGTGTACTATTTTATCCTTCATTCTCTGTAGCAGTGGTTACAATGGTCATTAGCACAACGATTATGACTCTTTGTAAAATATTGAGCCCTGGTGATGTGGAAAACTTTTGTAATATCCATAAAATTGAGCTTATATAAAACACCGTAAAACTTAAAATGTTGTGACGTCACCGCTACTTCGGAGTAGAGCGATAACGAAAAGGACTAACTTTACTTCAATAACAATTTCGCAAGCATTTTCAATGATAAATCCGCTAACGTCTGATAACAAAATTCAATATTTTCATCCTGTGATGTATGGGAAGCTAATAAATGTACGTAGAACGTTATGGATTTATCTTATCATTGCTCACAAGGAAAATCACCTAATTGTCCGGCTCCGATTTCAATGAAATTTTTCTAGCTGATAGAGGACATATATGTATTATTTGTGATGACAAAAATTTTTACCATGGTGCATGTTTTCTATTTTTTATATAATTTTTAAGAATTTTTGAAGTGGTTATTAGAGATTACTGCAGAAGTCCCTTACTAACCTTTGTAAACGGAGCGTTAATGAAAAAAAAAAACATGTAGATAAATATAAGGCCTAGGGAGAAGTTGTATGGTAGGTATGACCTTGACGGCAGCCATCTTAAAATCCGCCATTTTGAATTAAGGAAAAGTTTTTTAAATGGGAACAGGATAATATGATACATAATTTCGGGCTACAATTTAATCAGGAAGACTATGGTGAAGCTAGTTTGAGACACACCCATTTGGGGAAAAGTTACAGGCATTTAATTATTCGCTTACTACGTGCGAAAGTCCCTTACCTCCGCTTCTAACCCGCGTATTCACGACAATAAGTGGATAAAAGCTTCGGTAATACGTATTATGCCTAGAGGGTAGTGATACGGTAAGAGTATCCTTGACAGCAGTCATCTTGAAATCCGCCATTTTGAATTAAAGTGAAGTTTGAAAAATGAAAACCATAGTATGTGACACCTCATTTTAATAGCAAATTTTCCCCAAAAGCCAATGATATGCTTATTTTTGTTGTATAGTTAACCAGTATGAATTTAAGATTGCTTCTAATGTGCACCGAACGTGCATTATTCGATCTCTCAAATTGGCAACACTATTAATTTTCATCGCATGTTTTAAGATTCCAATTGGCACTTTGATATTATTGCCATGGCTCATGTTTTCTAAATTTTTTACATTTTTTTAAAAGTTGAAATTTGTCAGTTCATGAGCAGTGCTCGGATAAGCATTCAGCAATCTTCCTGAATTTTGAAGATTTGCCATGTAGTTATTTATTTCCTATACCTGCCCTTCAGAAACTCGTTTACTGACATGAATCATCGCACAACGAAAGAACTCCAACTTTGCATACAGGTAATACCGAAGACGTAGCTTGTATAGTAAATGAGACGAAAAATCAAATGAAAATTCACTTCGAAAAGGAAAACGAAATATGATTGTTGTGTAAAACAAGGATCTTTTGTTTTGTTTTATATTTATTTCTTTATTGTATATTTATTTATTTTCTATGGCAATTGTTTAGCTAGTCAGACAAAAAGGTCTTTCTTTTTGTAGCGATTGTCTTCTTCAATGCAGGGCTGGATCCAGGACGGACTTCTGGGGGGGGGGGCGGTCGGTTGTCATACTGCTACTTTTAAAGGCTCCTAACTTTAGGATGAGTTTTATTTTTATATATAAAATAAGAAAGTTTCCTCTTCTGGGGGAGAGGCGATCGCTCCGATCTCTCCACTGGACCCGCCCTTGCTTTGATGTTTCATGTTTATAAGATTTATAACAGTATTGATCGGGAACTCAATTAAGTTACACCTCTTTATAAACAAGTTACCTGTTTTCATATTATGTTAATGGTACAATGTTTTGGGAGCAGTCATATTATGCCTGTTTGATATTTTCTATCATTCCTGCTGTTCCTTTAAAGTATTTATTAACAACATTTTATTGTTTGTCGTTTGTGCAACATGTAGGCACTTACCACTACTTACTCTGCAATTACTACTTGCATGGTAAGTGTTCAAAACTCAAAAAGATTGTTGGATGCTTATACGAACACTATTCATGAACTGACAAATTTCAAGTCTTAAAAAATGTAATAAATTTAGAAAACGTGAGCCATGGCAACAATTGCAAAGTGCCAGTTGGAATCTTAGGACATGCGGTGAAACTTAGGAGTGTTGCCAGTTTGAAAGATCGAATAATGGATGTTTGGTGCACATTAGAAGCAGTCTTAAATTCATACTGGTTAACTATAGAACAAAAATAAGCATACCACTGGCTTCTTGGGAAAATTTGCTATTAAAATGAGGTGTCACATACTATGGTTTTCATTTTTCAAACTTCACTTTAATTCAAAATGGCGAATTCCAAGATGGCTGCCGTCAAGGATAGCCTTACCGTATCACTACCCTCTAGGCATCAATGCTTTATTATCGTCACATACTATCTTCAACATGTGCAGGAACTTTCTTCCTTACCAGGCAGCAAACAGCCTTGGAAAAATAGAGAAATTTCCACAGTGTAAGAAGCTGAATTATTCTGTGTTTTTATTAAAAACTACCATAATTTATACGGTTTGCTGGGATAAAATAAAAAATAGTAATGCGTTCCTTTAGTCAGTCACTTTTTATTATTACTGAACCGCTCTCTGATAGACGATGTTTTTTTCTTAGAAATGAAGGATTACTATTGTGGAGTGAATTTGAATTTAAAAGGCTTCGAAAATGTCACTGTTTATATAGGACGTTGACAGAAGAAAAATTCTCGATAATTATTACAATCAGTAGTTACGCATTTCATGTAAATGTGAACAATGATTTTTTCTACTCTTTGGACAATTCGTCCATGTTACAGATAAGGAGAATGAGTTTGCTTATCATGTTCCTTATTTTCTCCTCCAGCTAAAATTAACTCAACCGGAATTTCGTCTACACCCGGAGATTTCTGACTTTTTAGTTTCTTTAAAGCGAATTCTTCTTCTCTTCGGTTAGCCTCTGGAATATACAATTCAGCTGTGTGCATTTCACTTTCTCCACAAACACTAGTTTCTGCTTGCATGTTAAGTTAATAATCAAAGAAAATTTTTCATCACTATCTGTATCAATGACAATTGTTCCGTGCGGTTCGTTTAATATATCAATACAAGAGTCGTAATCTTTATTAAATTCGTTGATATCCTTATACCTGTCCTGAATGTTTTTTGTTTTCACTATTAGCTACAAGTAGAGATGAAAAAAGCCGGCTTTTTTGAATTGATGTTTTTTTTACATTGAAAAAATAAACCGATAATTTTGGAAATTTTGGCTTTTTTCATCTTCATGATTTTTCTATCTAAATAGCTTTCTTATAGTATATTCTATAGTTAGATAAGAATTCCATGATCTAAATGCCATATTTCGCTCTAAAATTCACCATCAAGATGGATGGAACATATGTTTTACTGATTAAAGCTAACATGAAGAATGTAGTATTTGAGGACAATTTTAGAGGCTATTTAACTTTATTTTAACTTTTGAGTTATCGACATTTTTCTCTAGATCATTTTAGTTTCTCATCCGTGTTTCATTTCTAAGAGCTTAGTAATCTAGCTTCTAGCGCAAAAGTTTAACTCCCGTCAAAGAGTACGTTTCTCAATATATCCGTCAAACCGTACTTCCACATTTCTGTTATACTGTAGCTGTACAAAGATTTAGCAATAATTTTCTGGATAAACCTTGAATACCAATTTATACAAATAATCAGTAGCGGATTTAGAGAAGTACTTTGGGATGTGTTTCTCTGATTGTTTCGTTTTCTAAAATGTCCTAATTGTATTTGGAAGGAGCTTGAAGTTTTTGAATACAGGTATAACTAATATTTCGTTTCGTTTATATATTTAGAGATAATCTTCCGGATACAGCCTTGAAGATCATTTTATACTGAGAATCAGTGGCGGATTTAGAAAAGTATCTTGGGAGGGTTTTTTTTACTAATGCTTAGTTTTTCTAAACATTCGTAATTTTTATTTGACGGTTTATGAGTAAAGGCATAACTAATAGATATTTCGTTTCTTTTAGACATTCCGTAAATTGTGGGAAATGGCTTCAGTCCAAAAGACCGCACCCCTAATCTTCGCAAAACCGTCACTGCTGGTAATTAGTAATAATAACGATTAAAAAAAAGAAACGATTTAAGAAAGGAAGTCTGCCAACTCACAGTACACGCACTATTTCTACTTCACAGATGGAATAAAGAAAAGCTTTGTCAGAATGGTCGAATTCTGAGTTGAATCCCGGACTTCCCGATAGAAGCGCAAAAGCTCCATTCAGTCATGTTTGTTGTGCAGTTGTATTTATCTTAACAAATATATTCCGTAGACCATTTTTTTTTTGTGGTGGTGGTGGGGTTGGGAGAGGTCCGTAATGGTATGAAGGGTCTGAGCCAAGAACATGGTAACTAACAAATTTTCAATTACCGAGTTATGCAGCACCAGATAGACAGCAGCCCGTACCGCTTCGTTTAATCCTTCATGTATAGTCTTATGTGAAAAATCAGCTTTCCGACTTTCAAAATGGATTGTACAACAGAAAATCTCAAATTTCTTAAAACAGTAAAATCGTGGGTTACCATGTTCTTGCCTCACACTCTTCATATGTTGAATCCCTCTTGTTAAAAATTCAGAAAATTTGAGGATTGAGTAAACCGTGATGGTGGTTATATAAAACTGTAGAATTTCAAGAATATACAAAACCAAAAGCTCTAGATGTGCAGCCTTTAAATGTATCATATAAATCTAAGTATTCCTTTAATGTTTTATTATAATTTTATTTTGTTCCACAAAGAGGGGATGGAATATTTTGAAGTTAAAATACTACATAGAATTTTGCTAGTTATTTGTGTAATTTTTTAAAAGAAGTATTTCTTTTAGTGTTGGCTGGTTTACACCAGCTGTTTTTCTTCTTTTTTTTTAAAAAAAAATAAACAACTGGTTTAAACCAAAAAATAAAAAGAACAAAAATTGCGAATCGTGGGAACTTCATGGTGACGTTTTAACATATCAAACCATTTGCATTAGTTTCATTTCCTTTTTACCTTTTAATCAAGGTTTCCCATGTTCAATTCTCGGTCGAACCACATGCGTAAACAAAGTAGCGGTTCGGATGTAATTTTAAGCGAAAGTCTTCTCCTTGATAACCTCGGTATTACGTAAGGATATTAAGCCTGAACATGCGAAACGAAACCAAATTTTATATTTCTGCATGCCTGAATGCCTGTTGTTTTATAAAGAAGCCAAGGTTGCTTAAATATATTGATAGAAATTGGCAAAATTTATCGATTGCCTACCTATCTTGCATCATTAGCTTGGATTGGACTTTCAATGATATCTACAGTACATTGATTAAAGTATATTTGTAATTTAATACCTCAGTTTTAGCGTTCTGATTATGATACGTTGACCTTTAAATTTTACATGCAAAGCAATAACAGGATTTTTCGGTTCTTGCTTTACATTTAGAGTAATGACGGAATTTTCCCGATGGCTAGAGCGGGAGTTTCCCAATTTCAGAATTTTACTGACCGGACTTCTTTAAGCTTATGTGATCTTTTCCAGCATAACCCCGTTGTTGCATAATAACACCAAGGCGAAACAAACTTATTTCTGTCAATATGTAATATAAATAAATAAAGCAAAATATCTAAACCCAAAAAACCTGGTTTAAACCAAAAAAACCTAGTTTAAACTCCCCCGAAAAACGGGCTTTTGGCATTTTCAAAAACAATCATGGTTCTTGCCAACCCTGCTTACTTTTGTATATAGGAGATTAAACTAATCTTATTATATAAATTGGTTAGTCCTTTGAACTTCATAATGTAAATATGATGAGAAGTAAAACTGTTTGAAATATCTTTTCGAAATTCATGGTTTATTTTCGAGGTTTTATATTATTATCGGCATCAACCACTAATTAAATGACCTTTTGTGTTATAGAGAAGCGAAATAAAATCTGCTTTGTCAATTTAAAGCAGAATTTTGAAAAAAAGCCCAAAATTTCCCAAGCAAAATAGCGAAGCAGAAAAAAACCTAGTTTTTTCCAAAAAAGCCGGTATTTTTTTTCAGTCTACCTACAAGTCTATTACACTTAACTTTCAAACGCATCGCGAAGTTTATTAAGTTTTCTGGCTGACAGCAATGACATTTTGTGAAGTGGTATCGTTTGGATTTTGTAACCAACGTCGGTTGTCTGTTTTCTCGTCTCTGCTAGCTTAGTACATTCCTGGTCGAACCATAATTTGTTCCCGTGTACTTTCGCATCCCTCAAGTATTCTTTTGCTGAAATTTTAATGCTATCTCTAATTTCAACCCAAGTGTCTTGAACACTATTGCTGTCTGAACCTTCTAAAACCAAGAATCTATTCGACACTTTAATTTGGTATTTCACTCTCACCTGGCTCTCTTGTAATTTCTTTAAATTAAATCCTTTCACATATTGCATATATATATATATATATATATATATATATATATATATTTAAATCCCTGTACCAATTTGGGGACCGTCATAAAACGTATCCTTTTTGCAACCGGTAGAACGGCTGGAGTATAGAATTATTTTTTTGGATATATCGTCTCTAGACATTGAGGATGACACCGTAGTCAACTTTTTTTCTTCAAAATTGATATATTTCTGCCTGTTCCCAAACTGGAGTTCTTCTGGAGACAATTCACTCAAGTACGTCTTCGGAGTCCAGTATAGATGCTTTTTTGCGTACAGTTTCAGGCAATTTCTGCGCCCATTCAAGCAGAAGTACCAACGTTTGCTTGGGCGTCCAATTAGCCTTACAATGAAGCGGACTTCCGGCGAAGCTGTGCATAGATGTTTTACTCACCTCTAGTTATGGTAACAGATATGTATGTATCTGATCTGATGGAGCGACGAGCTCTTTATTCTGTTCGTTCAGCTTTTTACTATATACAAGGAGTATCAGACCATCTGGCCCAGGCACTTTTCTCGCCTCGTAGTGCACGTAGACACTTCAAACAGAAAATGAACTACCAAATCGTATGTGAAGAATCAAATAGTGGTGCTTCCGTATCCAGTGGCGTAGCGGGTATATTTCCACGGGGGATTAACTTCAAAAATTTTAAATGGAATACTTCCACGGGGGGATCAACTTCAGAAAAATATATGGAAAGTGGTATCAGTTTCGATTTCTTTGGAAGTATTATTGAAAAACAAACACTTTTGCAGGAAACACTTTTCGTTAAATTCTACGGTTTGGCATCTATATGTGTTATTTGTATTTGAATTGCTGTGTTATTTGTTGTTGAATTGCTATCAGACCACCCGTCCCACGCATTTTTCTCAGTTTGTACTTCGTAGTGCAGGTAGAAACTTCAAAGAAACAAACAATAAAAAAAATGAACGAACAAATCGTATGTGAAGAATCAAGCTGTGATTCTTTCATATTCATTGGCGTAGAGAGAATACTTCCGCGGGGAATCAACTCCAAAGTTTCAAATGGAGAGTGGTATCAATTTCGATTTATTTGGAAGTATTATTGAAAAGGAAACAACTTTTACAGGAACATTTTTGGCATAGATGCCTCTACGGTTTGGCATCTATGTATTATTTGCTGTTGAATTGCAACTAAGAACAACAGTTTTTATTGGTAATGACTCCAAAAGAACATCAGATAGCATATGTTCTATTAAATAGTTGTTAAAAACTATTTACAGCATTCAGTATCAAACGTTTGGGCATATCTCGTCTACTTATCAACAAACGAAAACAATATTACAGGACAGTATAGTTTAAATTTCGGAATCTGAACCAATTTAAAACAGAAAAACAGAGAAAAACACTCTTTGGTTTTAAACTACGTATGAAACAAATTTGAATGTAAAGTCCAACAACAACCCCCCCTCCCAAAAGAAATCAAACTTATGAAATCACTGCCACTCTCTTAGTGTTCTTAACTTATGTAAACATTTTAATAAATCACTTTTCGGAACTCATTGCACAAACGATTGTTCAAGAATAGTAGAAATAAACAAACTGAACATAAATAAAATAACATGAACTGCAAGTTCTGAACATTCTCACCAAAATATCGTACTCCCCCCCCAAAAAAAATTAAAACTCACAATGAATGTTCAAAGGATTGTCCAGCACGTGCGATGCGTATTCGAATGCGCACCGGGACACTGTAGATTGCTCTTAACACTTCATTTCCTCTTAGTCGATGGTAGATATTATAGATCTTGTTCATTATGTCTTCCCTTGTAGTAGGACGCTCTTGCTAAACCAGCTCCTTGACACGTCCCCAAAAGAAAAATCGAGAGGAGTTAGGTCCGGATAACGAGCTGACCAGGAAACGGCCTCCTCTTCCGATCCACCTGTTTGGAAATAAATGAGCAACAGTTTGTCCTGCAACTCTGCAAAATGAGCAGAGTAACCGCCTTTAATCACATTATTTCACGAGTTGCTAATGAGACCTCTTCCAGGACCTCACAAAGAACATCTGACAAAAAATTAGCGTATCCTACTTCTGTTAAAGTACCTTCGAAGAAATAAGGTCTAATTTGGCCTCCCACTATACCACACCAGACATTTAGACACCAGATATGTTGATTGTCAACTTCATGTACCAAGTGAGCATTCTAGCTGGACTAGTAGTGAGCGTTGTGTATGTTGACCTACATTAATCTTGACGGTCGCTTCATCCGTACATAGAATGTCCTGGTGAAACATGGGTTCCTGGCTCTCACCCATTGACAAAACTCCAGATGGTTATGTAAATCTTGTTCTCGGAGGTTTTGATGCAGATGAACATGATAAGGATTTAACGCGTTATTGTGCAGAATCCTAAAAATCATTATGTGGCTCATAGCAGCATCCCTAGCTAATCGTCCTGTTGATTCTTGGGGAACCATACGGATTGCATCAAGGATGTCGGGAGACCGTTTATCCCATAACATGGCGCTTCATCTGCAGACGTTTGTTGTGGTGAGGATGGACGTGCCCAATCCTTTGCACACAAAGTGCCGATCAGATACTTGTGGACGTTTGCGGACAGATAGTCAGTGTCTGTGAATATCTGAGGGTTCAGTGAATGTATTCTAGTGAAGCCAAATCAGTTGAGAGCTACGTCCATGTGACATCCTTTTGGTATGCCTCTGAAACACGATGCGCTACACCGTATTCGGATGTCTTTACTCCAGCATTCTTTCGCATCCACAGTGAAAAAGCATCATTGTATGCGTCTTGAAATGGTTTCATAAAACAACTATCAGTGAGTTGAGTTTTGTGAGTGATATGTGGAGGAGGAGTACTGAGCAGTGAATCCTGTGATTCCTCGCATATTTAATCACTTTCAGTTCTTTATAGCTACCATGTCCATCAACAATTAGCAGAACTGGGATGCGAGGGGAAGGATGACAGAATTTCACAGTGTTGCAACGAAGTTAATAAAAAGTATCACTCGTAATCCGATCAGTACTTTGTGTTACAGCAGTACTCTTAGGTGGAGCATCAACCAACAGTCACTTACTCATTCTCTGGCACGGAAATACGACTATGAAGAGGGGTAGTACAAATTGACCAGTAGCGCTCACTACTGGTGGATCTCTGGTGCAGATATTATATCATTTGGGGACTTTCCTTGGAAAAAAGTCATCATAGTCAGAGTCTTCAAAAGTGTGAAGGCTGATTGAGATTCAGATATCACTTCAACAAACCAGAAAACAAGATACAGTAATCACAAGAATTTTCATTGAATTTGCGTAGTGAGGACAACATAATTAAAATTTCGTACTCATCAAGACTACTCGAGAAAAATATAAATAAGTCATGAGATCTGTCAACGGAACAACTCTCTTCTTCTTCGGTCAGGGTAAAATAGGACTAGTTTATCAAGTTGAATGTGAATGTTCAACTTTCTAAATTAAAACATTCTGATTTGCTCAGTGATGATATTAATGTATATTAAGTAAGCAAAGCTTGTAACATGTAAAATGTCACAAACATTATCACAAAGACATACTGGAAATGAAAATACAAGCATTGATAAATTACTTTTTTTTTTTTTGGAAAAAGTTTCTTTAATTTACACACAGTATGAAAGATTATAAGTTACTTTGAATAAAACCGTCAATAATAGAACTTAATTACTTAACCAATAATTATTTATTAATGTTTGCACTAAATTATTTTGAGAACCAACTTACATCATTTACTTCAATTATTTTAACCCCAGCCAAAAACAAAGAATAATTAAGGAGGAAAATAAGTGATGAACAACGAGGAAGAGTTGTACCTAAACACATGAAATTACTCGTACTTTTAAAGAAGCTCGAAAGCAGTTGACTGTGCAGTAAATATATCAGCAGTGCAATAAATATATCAGCACAATCTTTCTATCTTTACCTAACAATGAAAAATTAAAATCACCCTTACCAATTTCAACCTAGAGATTACAAATGTTCAGAAAAGGAAGTTCACATCTCGTTTTAAAGTTATTTGCCTTTCTCATTGTTAAAGCATGCCGTACACCATGAATGAGCTCGGTATTCCGTTTTGTAGGCACTCCGTTCGAACGTTTTACATGTCAACATAGTTTTTTTTTAAATACCCAGAACCAGAGTAGTAACTAGAGATTTCGGCGCCCGGGGTGAAGTAGAATTCGGCACCCAGTACAGACACCTTACCAAGCTTGCTTTTTTTTTTTTACATAAGAAAAGCAGCTTTTGTTATTATGCTACACTGAATTTTTATTAAGCTGCTTAAAAGAGCATTACAAGAGCCAAAAGGGATCATTATGTATTCTTTTACAATTAAGAGCTGCTTTCAAGAGGTTTATTTTGGAATTTTTGTTTAACTTGACAAAACTCCCTTTGGTTCTATACAAATCCACTTGGAGAACAGTTATGGAAACTTACAGTACAACTATTTGCAATATTTCATACTATCGATAAGAAATGAAATTTCAGTACATTAGAAACTATGTGCTTTTAAAATGTTCGAATTGAATTATAGCATTAATTTCCAGTAATAATTGTAAACTTTTGTAATTTTATTCTGTAGGTAAATAGGATTTTAATTTCAATTCTTTTACGGTAAAAAAAATATTTTGTGAAATGTAATGGAAATTTAGAAGGAGCCTTCTTTGCGAATTTCTCAATATTGATCTATAGAGCTAAAGAATATGTTTAATGCTGTATTTCAAATCCAAAATATAGTTCGCTACAACATTTTGAAATAATAGTAATTACTTAATCTGTTAATGAATAGAAGTTATGAATTTAATGTTGCTTATTATTAATTAACATTTTAAAAATACACTAACTCACATACACACACATATATTATATATGTGTATACGTTTGGTATGTATGCTGATAGAAAAACCACAAAACTAAATACGTATGCACAAAAGAAAATATCCTGGTGATACAAGTAGTTGATGGAGAAATTATTCCAACAAATTCCTTCAAATTGGAAGCATTTCATATAGAATATCAAAGGAATAAATAAAAAAATACACTGGTAGTGATCAGTCTTTGAGAAAGAGGAAATTCCCTGACTCCTTTTTTACAACTTCTTGAGTTTCGAAAGTGTTATTATTTCTCTTCTTTATCTACACTTTTAATATTCCCGTGCAAACAGCAACTTGCATGTCCTCTCATGTCTCTTCACTCCTTTCATTTTCGTATCTTCATTCTCACAGAAATATTAATCCCATTGGGTTGAAAAGCGTGATTAAGTAAGAAAACTCATCACCATCAGCGTATTTCAGACTCAGACTTTGACTGTTCCTGATTTTGAAAACGCTCTTGAGTACATTATAAATCATTACTTAGCACCTTATATATATCACATCGTCATTAAAAATCATATACAGCAATAACTTTCTTTAAGTACTGACATGTAACACTTCTCAATTGCAACACTCCGATTTTTATAAACTTTGGCAGGTTGATATTACAATGCAAGAAATGAATACGTATTTTCTTTTTACGGAAAAACAGTTTTAGGGTGCAAAAGCCCCAACCCAAAATTTTGAAAGTTGGCTCTCGAAACGCAAGAAGAAGTGGACCGAAGTAAATGAAATTGTGCATAGATACTGTAGAATTAAAACGAAGAAATACGTATTTGGTATTTAAAAAAACATAAAACAGGTGGGTGGGGCACAGACCCTTCCAAACCTTTGATTACGAAATATCAAAAGTGCGAATAAGTCTATATTATAAGTGCCTAAAGGATAAGAAGAATTACTACTACACTTTGTGTAGGGACAATAGGCAAAAAATAAGCGAATACATGTTTTTAGTTTCTGCGGAAAAATAGTGTTGGGGCCAAGGCCCCTCCGAAGAAAATAAATATTACAGCAGAAGCGCAAGAAGGAGTGGACCGAAGCGAATGAAATTGTATATGTAAAATAAAGTGATTCGTGATTCCCAAGTGTCCCGTACTGATTTGCTTCAAATTTGCACATCAACAATCAGGGCCGGATCTACGAAATACTGTGCCCGGGGCAAATAAGTTTTTCTGGCACCCCATTCCTCCCAAGTCTAAATACTTTATGTTAGGTATTTGGAACAAATCTTGTGTTAAAGTATATATATTTTAAAAAATTAAAATTATTACCATCTTTCTCCCTTTTATAACTTTTACCCAAATGTGTGTACACATACGAGCTTTAAACAATTAGGAAGCGTAGGGTACGAAGTTAAAAAGTGAGAAGTATTAAAAGTCATTTTATCGTTTAATCGAAACACAAACCGATACATTATGCAATGTTCACGTTTTATTTATATTAAATATTTATGATATTTATTAAACCTTAAATTCTGAAACCGGTTCCTTTGTTGAAGCTCATTTATTTCGAAAATAAAATACTCTGTTATACTGAAAACAAAATTCTCAAGATTTTCCTTGTAAGAAATCCATGGTTGTCGAAGATGCAACTTTGTTACATACATGTTTTGGGACCTACTGTGAAATGTCCGTCAGATTTTAACGCAAAATAATATTAGTGTTGTAATAAAAAAACAAAAGAAATACATAACAATTTAAACAAGCTATAAAGGTAACCAAGAATGTTCTGTCGCTTTTCGTGGAGGTCGGTGTTCAATTGGCTCTCACATCACGAGTTGAATGCGAATGGAGATAAGATGAAGTTCAGTTGTTGGTGTGGATATATCCAACATACTACCTGGTTGTGGCAGTTCAGTTACACCGTGAACTTGCGTAAGAACAGAGTGAACATCGGACCTACACAGACTGTCATAAGGGCGTGTATTCTGTACGAGTTTAAACTGGGGTCAAACGCCGCTGCAGCGGGGCGGAAGATATGCCAGGCCTTTGGTGAGGGTGTCGTGACTATGCGAACAATGCAGAGGTGGTTTAACAAGTTTAAGGACGGTGACGAAACACTTGAAGACGCACCACGTGCCGGAAAACAAACCCATGTACAAAACGAAGATCTTCAGGCTGCAATTGAGGCGAACAGTGGCCAGACGTGTGAGGAACTGGGACTACAATTCAGTGTGAGTGGAAAAACCATTCGGCAGCACCTCCATCAACGTGGGAAGCGCTAAAAGCTGGATCGATGGGTCCCACATGATTTGACTCCGGGCCAGAAGGCAGCGTGAGCAGACACCTGCGTTTCTTTGCTGTCTCGTTTGAGGAGGGAGCCATTCCTGAATAGGGTGTTCACATGTGATGAGAAGTGGGTCCTGTACGAAGCACCACGGTGCCGTCATCATTGGTTAGCATCCCATGAACCGGTTCCAAAACAGCTGAAACCAGCACTACACCAGAAGTAGGTCCTCCTGTGTGTTTGATGTACTGCTCGCAGCATCGTGCATCGGGAACTGCTACCAGCTGGTCAGAGCATTAATGCAACTGTGAACTGTCAGCAGTTTGGAGCCAGAACTTCTGAATCACAAAGGGTCCTCCTTTTATAGGACAACGCTATGCCCCACGTGACTAGGATGACCCGGAACACCATTCTACGCCTTGGATGTGAAACACTATTGCATCCGATATATTTCTCGGACACTGCACCGTCTAATGATCACCTGTTCCATTCCTTGGACGCCTTAGAGAACGCCAGTGCAAATCCCTAGTAGAGGTGCATTTTGATACCTTCTTGACACCTTCTTCGCTTCACGGTTCACCAAGGTCTACCGTGATGGAATTCATGGCCTTCCAGTACGTTGGCAGAAGGTTGTCGATGCTGATGAGGACTATTTTTGATCTTCCAGGTACATCTTAGGTGACATATTGATGTTCGAATGTGGTGGGTGAAAAAGCGACAGAACTTTCTTCGTTCCTTTATATTTAGAAACATTTTTCTATGAATACGGGCCCTTAACTTGATAATCTGTAGCTTCCTCTTCTTCTGTTGGCTCAGGAAATTCTTCATTGATTTACTTTATGATTCCTCCTGTGCATGTATATTGGTTTTCCAGTTGTATTCTTGGCTTCACTTTATGTGCGAGCCTTCCACCTTTGTGGAGATAAGTTTGTAACTCAAAATCAACTTTTCTCAAGTGACATTGACTTTTCTCTGTGTATATTGGCTTTTCACGTGTCTATATTGCTTTTTTCTCGCATGTGAGTACTGGCTTCATTCTAGATGTGGATCTTTCACCTGTGTGTAAATAATTCTTCTAATAATATGGTTAAGGTTAAGGTAGGTTAACGTTTCACATCCATTTATATGTAACAATAAATATAGAGAACAAATGCTTTTATTTATGGTATCTATTAATGACGGTATTTATATAATTCCTTTCTCGTTTTGTAACATGCGTTCAGAAAAATAGTTTTTTGGCTTTCCTTTGTGCTAAGTTTTCAATAGTTTTTTCATAAGATGTTGATTTAGCAACCTTGCTCTCTATAACTAATGTTGCCAAATATGAGAGCCTTTCCTGCCCCGTGGATGAACGTAAGTTTGTTTTAATGAGTTTTAGTTTGATGAAACTTCTTTCACAAGTTGCCACACTGCATGGAAGGATAAGAAAATTCTAAGAGCCACTGAGACGTTTGGACAGACACTTTGAAGGCCATTTTCGGTAATCATGTCGAGTATATTCCTTGGGGTGGACTTCTTGAGGTCCGGCAAGAATACAACAGCCTGATCATTAAGACACTCAATTTCTACACATAATTCTATATCATTCAAATCGTCTTGGTATTTCAAAGCGATATCCGCGCACGATTTTTTCAGTTCTCCGAAGGCATTTCACACAACTAGCTTCCTCTGAGGAAGCTGAAGTCCTTGTTTACTTCTTTGAGCCTGTCCATTCTACTAAAGAGTTCTTCCCGTAAGAGGTCAAGAATTCTGATGAAAGATTGTCAAAGGCGATCTTCTTCAGTAAAAAGTCTTGCTTCATCCTCTGCTGATAGTCTCTTCTTCAAGATACACTTTTCCCTGAACTGATCTTCTACATCTATCAAATTAACAGTAACCTTCGCTTCCGACAGCTATCTGTCAAATGCATAATTCTAAACCTGGAGATTATGTTCAAGAGATAAGATAACCAATCAAGAAACCTTTGCAAAGTCAAATCCTCATTCTCAGTGTTTCTTCCAGACATGTTTCTAGGTGGGCACTTCCCACCGGAGCTCTCAGAATGCCCTTCCGGAAGAGAACAAAATAATACGTCTATAATAATAAATAGAATAGTACCGTGTGAAAATAATGTGTGCCCCTCCAAATACTAAGTGTGCCTCCAAGGAACATTTTTTTCTAAAAGAAACACAGCTTATTCTGTATTTCTTTGTTATCTCCATTTATTTCATGCAGAACCGAGTCCCAAAATACTAAATTATTTACAAATTTCAGATCTTTGATTGATTTCATCAAGATTTTGGCAACTGATTTGACTTCTAAATTAGAGGAAGTGGTTATAGTTTCATCAAATAGTGCGAGAACATTTTTCAGCGCAGATTTCCTCCCACTTTCTTCATTCCACCAACCATCCCATCATCGTCCATACGGCTTTACAAACTTGCCATCATTAATCTCGCCTCGAAATGACGCCCCCTACATGCTCTCAACCAACTGCGCCCCGGGACAAATGCCCCGAAATGTCCCCCACGTAGATCCGGCCGTGTCAACAGTAAACAGCAAACAAATCGACACATGTTTTTATTTATGTGAAAAACTCTGTAAGGGTTTAAGGCGCACCCCAAAATACTATAAAATACGCTATAGGTAGAAGAAACTAGTATGAAAATAGTGAAATTTTACCAATAGATAGATGACCTAAAAGTAGGAATCAATACAGTGAATTTCGAGTGTTTCGTGTTTCTGCACTCAAAAGTTCAAGTTCAGAGAATGAAGTTAGCGCCCCCTAGCTACTTGCGAAACACGTATTGCCTTATTTTACATATACAAGACATTCGCTTCGGTCCACTCTTTCCTGCGCTTCTGCTTTATTATGTACTTTTTTAGGAGAGAACCTTGGGTTCCACACACTTTTTCCACTCAAACTACAAAACACGGGTTAGCATATTTTTGTGTATTGTTTCTTAACACACTTTCGTTGCGATTCTCTATGTAATTTAGGCACTTCGAAAGTATACTCATTAGCACTTTTCATATTCCTAATCAAATATTTGGAAGGGACTTTGCCCACCCATTTATTTCTTTGTTTCAGGAAAATACGAAACAAGTATTCCCTCATTTTACATCTACTAGGTACAATATCTGTGCACAATTTCATTCACTTCGGTCCACTTCATACTGCGTTCGGGCGTCCTTTCGAAATATTGGGTAGGGACTTTTGTCACCAATAATTGTTTCTCCGCAGAAAATAAAAAAACACGTATTCGTATTTTATGTGTAGTATCTAACTGCCAAATTTTATCAAAATCGGAGTGTTACAGTTAGAAACTGTTACATGAAAGTAAAAACTTGTTGCAACTGTGAGTGAAATTCTTGTGTTGAGAGTCGAGCGAGCAAGAAAATTTTTAACAACTCTATTGCTTTGGAAACCGACAGCAACATTGATTTAATAGGGCGTCAATACTTTCTAAAACATTTCTAGCACATTTTCTTTCTTTTCGCTCTTTCGGCGCTTTCTAGCCATCAGCGCCCGGGAGGACCGCCCCGCGCGTCCTCTTCTAGCTACTGCTTTGCGGGCAACGGATCCGAGATTTAAGGAAACTAGTATAAAACGATTGACAATTTTCTTATAAATGGATATAAAACATTTTTAAACTTCTGCCAGTAACTTTCGGCTATTATTATGTGAAAGTGGCCCAAAGACGCCCAACCCTGCTTGTAAAAGTATTTGACATCCCAAACGATTAATATGTATGATAATAATTGAAACAACGTATTATAATAATTATTTGTAGACAGTCACATGTATTCTGTGTATAAGCTAAAAAACATTGTTACTTTTTCTTATCGTCTTGTATATTACTATATAGAATATTCTGTCAGTTTTTTAGTTATTTTTTAATCATTGTTTGATTCCTTCATTCATGTTGTTTCTTCTAGCTTCCGAAACCGTGAAAAATCTCTCTATCTGCAAACAGAAAAAAGTGCATGCACGAGCCAATGGTGAGCACAGCTGCCAACTGCGAAATGAGAACTTCCGGTGGTCCAACGCGCCTTGATGTATATAGAACTATACGCTCGACAAGCTATACGCTCGCGACTGTCGCGCACCTACCGATGAAACCCTGAACTGCAGTTATACAAAAAAAAAGTTATCTCAGCACCGTGGGACCACCAACGTCAATTTACAAAGTTGATTTCTACGCACTAGTGGTGGTGAGAGGAGACCATCTAACACGGTTTCCCACTGGACGACCATATAGTGTCGCCTGATCGACCAGGTCGCCTGATGGAATGCAAATCGCCAATGTATGGTTGTTCCATCGGTATCAGGATATATATATATATATATATATATATATATATATATATATATATATATATATATATATATATATATATATATATATATATATATATATATATATTAATTCAATGGTACTCTATTATTATCGCGTGTGGCCCCGCGTAGCGTAGTCGCTAACGCTCTCGCCTTCGGTGCGAGCGGTCCCGGGTTCGATTCCCGGTGGGGTCACTCGGTCGAAAAAGTGTAACACGCTTTTTCAGGCCAGCCACCCTGAATGAGGTTTTCCTGGGTTTTCCTCATTCACACCAGGCAAATGCCGGGGTGGTACCTAACTTATAGGTCCCAGGCCGCCTCCTTCCCTCCCCAATCCTTTCTTCCTTTCCTTTCCCCGGATTGTGTGCTCGCCGAGGGACGTCATCCCTCAAATCGTGACGGGCTAAATGGCCTTAGATGCCGAAAGCCCAGAAATCTAAATCCTAATCCTAATCTATTATTATCGCTGATAGTAGGTAGTAATCGTGTCAGAGGCAGCCCCTCTGAAGGACTAAACATCTATGATGGTAGACTGTTTTCTTCTATAATATATTGCATTTTGAAATTGATATTCGACAAATAAATTCATCGCATTTTGGTATTGTCATCTAAAGTGTCATATCATCTTTACTACATAGAAAGGGAGAACGATGCTATTGTGATAATGCGGTCGTGATATATGACTGCCAGTTTCTTCTATCGCAGGTTCCGCAAATTTATCTTAGAAAACATCGCGTCAGTGGTTCTCTCGGAGTTGTCCTCTGACCTTCCACTTATCGTTATAACAATTTTCAGTAATCATTTAATTTTATTCATGACAATTTACTCCATTTAATATCGTTCAATCTACAAGGTATAATATGGGTCGTAGAACTAATTAACACTATCATAAGAGCATTAAACGTTATATGACTTACATTTCAATAGCATCAAAAGTAAAGATATATACAAATTGATTCATTTCTAAGTTGTTATACTAGTAACAAAACAGTGAGTTTGGTTATTCTATTGATTTTAGAAGTGTATAATGCATTACAAAACATATAGAATGTTTTATTTTTTTTTTCTTTATTTATTTCAGGAAATCTTGCTACCAGAATAATAAGACATTACTTGATTTATCTTGTTGTTTCCGTAATGGCAAAATCAACAACAATGGACGGAAATATAATATCAATGATGCCAATAGATCAAGGCAACAGCGATCTCCATGACTGTGTTTCTAACATTATACAAATGTATCAAAATTACACGACAGCCGTAATATTTTTTGGAGATAACACAAATTTTGAACTCGAAATGAGACTTCCAAGTTACCAAGGTGTATTTATTATTAATTCCAAATCTTCAGATGTACTGAATACCTCTAACGTCCATCAGTTAGAGTGCTCTGAAGATTCAATAATTTATTTTGTCTTGTTAGATAGCTGTAGTAGATTTTTGGAAGCTATTCAAAAGTTAAACATTTTCTATTTAAGTCGTAGAAGTAAGTTTGTTGTTGTTCTTTCTAAAACCAAGAGTCCTTCTACTGACGCTGCAAGTATCTTTGGTATTGCATTCCTACAAAGTATATTCAATTTGATCGTTGTTACAGGGGAAAATGTAAGGTTGATGACAGTTATTAACATATACTCATATTACCCATTCTCAGAGAGCCATTGCAACTCAGTTGGAAAAGTAATACTTCTGGATCAATGTCGCAAAGAAAACATGATGAAAGGAGCTGTGCTATTTCCAAATAAAATCAGTAATTTGCATTCGTGTGTACTGAGTGCCATGACAAGCAATTTTCCTCCGTCTGTTATGATAGAACGTACTACAAACGATAGAGTTATTGCTAAAGGTCCAACTCCAAATATACTATATACAATTGCAAGAAAGATGAATTTCACATGGGATCTTTTCTACATATTTAATGGATCTTACCATAGGATTAATGGAATTGATCATGGGTATGAAAAGAAACGGATAGCTTTGGGAGAACCGGAGGGTACATTTGTAGGTTGGACACCAGCACCACATTTCTTTGTAAATTTTCATCCAATATTGAGTGGAGACTTCTACCGTATGGTATGGGTAGTACGACAACCTTCTACATACCCTAAGTGGATATCGATATTATTCCCTTTCCAATTAAATTGCTGGGTTTTAATTTTATTTGTTTACTGTCTAGTCAATATTTGTTTAAAGCTAATTAAGTACTTTGTTAAAAATAAAATAAGTTTAATATTCCGATCGGCTTTCATGTATAACTTCTCAATACTTTTAGGGATATCTGTTCCACAGCCACCGAATATAATTCTTGTAAGACTAGTATTTGTAATCTGGGTTATCTGCTCTTTTATTTTGAATATCAGCTATCAGGCTTTGCTTTATGGATTTGTCACAAAGCCAATCATGTATCCGTACATTAATACAATGAAAGAACTCATAGAGTCAGGTATTCCGATTGGTGGTTTTAAACTGCATCGACGGTTTTTTAATGATCCTGCTGATCACGTTATAAGTTACATTCAAGAGAAGTGGATTGATTTTCCAACTGTGGATGCAGTTGAGAAAAAGATAATAAAGCTGGCTGAAGATGAGAACTGGGGAATACTTTGGATATCCAGTGTTGTAGATTATATAGTGCATTCACACTCTCTTTTCGATTCACAAGGTAAGCCATTGATTCACAAAGTTGATGAGACGGTTACTTCTGTTCCTAGTGTTTATGTGCTTCGTAGAAATTCTCCTTACGTGAGCTATTTTAATCACGCGATTCAAGAGTGTGTTGAGTACGGTCTACGTGAGAAGTGGGAAACTGATTTATTATTTGATATTTTGATAAGGCGAAAACCTACTGCTTTGTACTGTGAAGATGAAAATGTAGTTGTCATTTCTGTTAAGGATTTAATGGGTGCTTTTATTTTACTCATAATTGGATTATCGTTTAGTACATTGATATTTATATACGAGAAAGTTGTTAACTGCAGATTGTTTATTTAGAAGGTAATATATAAATTCACAATCATAAGACTATCATACATATAGGGTGTTTTAACACAACGCCGACAACGTTTGGGAGGTGATTCCTGATTCAAGATAAGACAAAAGGTGTAGATCAACTTCGGTGTAAAAATTCTTAGTTTCGGAGATATAGTCTGTCGAAAACATGAAAAAATGGACTTTAAAGGTCCATAGCTCCAAAACTATAATACCTACTGTAACATGGTTAAGACCACTTAGAAACTTAATATGTGCGCTATCGAAAATTCATGTTTGAGAACCGTAAGGCACTCACGCAACAATTTTATAGAGAAAGTTTGGCTTGGGATATATAATTTGAGGTACTCACCAACTACCTTTATTAAAAGAAATGTTGCGAAAGTTCCGCAGGGTTCTCAAACTTAAATATTTTGATAGGGCACATACTACTTCCTGAGAGAAGTCTTGACATGTCTACGGTACGCCGCATGGTTTTGGAGCTATGGACTTTTAAAGTTCATTTTTTTACACGTTTTCGGCAGTCTAAACACCAAAATGAAACATTTTAGTACCTAGGTTGATCTATACTTTTTGTGTTATCTTGATATCAAGGATAACTTCACAAACGTTGTCGGTATTGTTTTGAAACAGCCTGTATATATATGAACTTAAGTGTTTGAATATTAAATTCTAAAGATGTTTGTCTTGTAAGTGTTAAAATAATTATATCAAAACAAGTCAATAAGAATGGACTGCTAGTGTACCAAAGTTTAAAATATATTCGACTATGTTCAGATTATGGTTGAGTCTATTTATGTTTGTATTATTTGTTTTTGACTAACTGCTTACTGTCCCTTCTATTTAGGATGTAATCAATACTCTTATAAATCTTATATGTTTCTGAACTTCAATAAATGTAACTGGAAGTTTCAATGTAAGGTTTAGTTATTGAGGGATGAGTGGTGGGCTAGAGGTATTTTATTGGAGAATCAGTTTCTTTCCACTGCAAAGGGTTGTTGTATTTATGAGTTGGGATTGCGATTCATGGGCTTTCGGCATCTATGGCAATTTAACCCGTCACGTATGAGAAATGATGTTTCTCGGATAGCACACTGTTCGGGGAAAGGGAAAGAAGAAAGGATTGGGGAAGCAATTAAGCGACCTGGGACCTATGAGTTAGTTACCATTCCGGCATTTGCCTGGTGTGAATGAGGAAAGCCCAGAAAAGTCTCATTCAGAATGGCTGACCTGTAAAAGCGTTTACACCTTTTCGATCAAGTGCCCCCAAGGGTGCTTTTATTTCACTTAACTTACATTAAAATGGATCATGTTCGGAGCAGTCAAATGGGGCAAAGTTTGCATCCGAGCTTATTGTTTGCTTCTCTTCTGAACAATATTGTCTATTTTTAATATGTGTAAATATCGTATACAGAAAATATTAAACTGTTTTATATATTCGTATTTAACATATGTTTAAAACTATAGGCTTTTCAAGCAAATAAGTTGTTTTATTATCTTTCATCTTCGAAGCAAATTCTATTGTATACGTCATCCCTTTCTATAACTTAAGGCAATTTTGTCAGAGTACTTCATTTATGATAACAGATTGACGTCAACACGTGATGGGCAGTATGAGCAATGTTCTTTTTCTTTATATTTTATTGGTATTACCATACATCTATGAATAACGACAGTACTAGATAATTTATTACACATTATAAATATTACATTTTTCAGGATGATTATACTGCCAAGTGTATTATAAATTGGCGGCATATGGAGTTATTTTTACTCGCTTACTCATTCCTTTTAAAATTTATTACACGTAAATATGAATGATAATTTTAATTAAACACAAACGAAGAATCTCCACCTATACTGTAAATTTGAATCTATTAAAACATTGTAACTAAATCAATTTTGTATAATTTAGATATAACAAAGAAAACTATTTCAATATCTTAAATGGCTATTTCTCTGTACTCAATCTGTAACTGAACACTTTATTTATGTTGTTAAACCTTCGATTTCAATCTATTCTTTACATAAAGTTCCGTATATCTCTAGTGAATCGGTAGACGTTCATTAACCAAATACATAAACATCTGATTCAGCCCTTTCTACAATAATCAATTGAACCACAAGGCTTCAAATGATATTTCAGTTTGCTAAAAACAAGTGTTAATCAGAAAATAAGTGTATGAAATATTGATGTTATGGTCAATATCAATTTAGGTTGTTGTTTACGAGTCATAATAGACACAGTGTTGAAATTCGTTACATTTCTCCTTGCAGATGTCTTTGTACAGCTTACATGTATAAGTACATATTGGTATCTATTTTGACAAACGTATGATTCACGGATTTATTAATGGAATTAGCACCAACTTTTGAATATTTCTAAACAACAAGTAGCCTAAACGGACTTTCAAATGAAATAACTTTTCCTCGTACAATAATCAAGGAAACAACTTTGGACTGATATTAGTTCTTATTATAATCTGTATGTAGGTTATATACACAGCAATTCAAAATTTTGCAGAAAGTGTTTCTGTTACAGACGTATTGAAACAATGCTTTATTAAGCATTTAACTGAAACATGTACTTCGAAGAATAAAATTTAATTACCTTCGTGTATGTATTTACGGCCTACACTAGTCACCTTTCTGGTGCCAAATGGTATATATAACCATTAAGTGTATTCTGGGTTCTTTATTCTCGTCTTTATTTACGATCACTATCATGAAATCTATTACATTTAATACCAAACCTGAAAGGACGAAGGCGTATTAGAAATATCCACTGAAATTTCTTCTCGTACAGGATTGTATTATTGAAATATTACGTGTGTTGATGTGATCATACAATTTATAATAATGTAGTAATATTCAATTTCAGGAATTTGAAGAAAATATAAACTATAACATAAAGGTTCTCTCATATCTTTAAATGGCTACAAATACCAAACGCATAACCATACCTGATAATAATTGTTACATTGCACCAATTACAAATTACATAACTGTTTGCTGATTCATACACACGCTAATATTAAGAAAACGTGAGTTGTAGTGTCGATGAAAAAGGTTCTCGTCAAGGCTGTTCTTTTTAATGTTCCATCCGAATTATCGCTGTTTAGTTATTATTATTAACAAAAAAAAGTGTGAAACCAAATATTTTATAAACGTACTAACTGAAAGAAAAAAAAACATTGACTTGGATGTCATATATCTTCACGATTGAGATCCCAAAGTGTCAAAAATGTGGACATTTCACAACCCACTTTGTCCTGTCAGGTTGAATCTTAAGAGTATTTCCGGTTTTGTTCTTTCTAAAACTAGAAATACTTGTTCCATTTGGTGGATCGATTTAATTTTATTTGAATTTCAGTTTAACGTCCCTTTCAGTGCTAGGCTGTATGGGACATAGACCTATAACTTAACTTGGAAAATGTACCACATGAGGTCCTACGGGAATCCGACCCAGGTCTCACGCGCCAAAGGCGCGTAAGCTAACCGCTTACCGGTATTCAAATTGGCTGATGGAGCACCAAGCATTACCCACCCCCAATATAAAGATCACCAAAGTTTGACAAAGATTTTCTTGCCTAAACTATTAAAAATGAATGTAATTCTTCGTTACTGGTAGAGGACAAACTATTATTTCTAGTGAGTAACTATAAATCTTTGTAAGTACTTGGCTCATTTACATTAGTGTAAAGAAAAATGTTTAGAGAAATACTTTGAGAATCGGCATAGCTTGGTATTTCCACGTACGCATATTTTTGGCTACAATTAAGCGTTTTTGTGATTCTTGAACGAGCCCACATCATAACCTTTTTCCTAATATCCTAGCAATAATAATAATAAGTA
The DNA here is from genome assembly GCF_964235325.1 of Thermobia domestica. NCBI lineage: Eukaryota > Metazoa > Arthropoda > Insecta > Zygentoma > Lepismatidae > Thermobia > Thermobia domestica. Next base: position 52,579,383 of record NC_137467.1, read on the forward strand.
TCTGTGTTTGGAAGTTTGACTGGAACCTCAAAAAGTGCTTCAGTAGCAATTATATAACAAATAGGATACTTAGTTATTAAACGATCCATTTCACAATAATATTCATGCATTTGCTCTATTCACTATTAGTAATAGCATTGCTTTTCCAATGTAATTAGTAAAAATGTAGAAAATCTTAAGAGTACTCGTATGTGTATCATATGTTTATAGGAAAATTGTTATGGTTTGAAAATTTAGTAAAACCAAGGGATGCCTCTACTGCGTCATTCAGAATCAAACCATAGTAAAAGCAAGAATAATGACATTTGAGCCGTTCTCAAAATCAACTAGACACCTTGAAATGATGTTTTACAAATCACCATATTCTAATTGCTAACAGCAATATTTCTGCAAGATTATCTAAAGAGACTACGTTTGAATAAGCGTTAATTGCAGTCCTATAGACAACCTAATTGTATAATTACTAAAAGAGCCAAGGTATGAAGAAAACATGGATAATGTGAAAATCATAAGATTTTCTTACAGTGTGTGAAGTTTTAATATGATTGACTCAGTAAAGATGAAGTATAGATGTTCCCTATATATCACCTTATTGTTATGTCATTCATTCATTATCATTAAGGAGCATACAAGACATAAGTTTACAGCGCTGTTTGAATAGTAGATGATTAGGATTAACAATTGGCGTTGGTGTATGCAGGATGGAATATGATAAAGTGATCCGGGTATCGGAAAACTCGATATAGCAATACGCAACTATATTTCATACCACCAGCGAGCTGTGAACGATTGATCTTGAATTTCAGCGCGATTTAACTCTTTGCGGCAAAGGGAAATACTTATTTTTACCCCTATGTTGCATGGTAAGTATTATTATTATTGGTAAAATTATCTGAATGAATTTCTGGACAAAAGCCGAAAACGTGGTTATGTGACGAATCACTCAAAATATTTTGGCGTTAAATCTAGGAACAAACGTCTAAACTACATAGGTTAAGTAATTCAAAATATGAATCACTATGAAAGAACGTGTACCAGAGTGATGCAAAATTTGGACTACCATCCAGAATCATTTTATATTATTGTGATGCAAAACATTCATCCCTATTCTGGAAAGAGAAGTTTGATATTTTGTAAAATTTTAGCAAAAGTTCCTTTTTGTCTTATGCGTGAATTGATCTCCAAAGATAAATAAATTTTCCTTCTACAAATGTAAAATGGGAGTTTTATTTCTTATCTGATCAACAGTTTTAAGCTATCTATTGGTGGACGGAAATCCAGTAACACGTAGAAGTTAATCGGCAGCGCGCAGCAAGTCCACGCGTTGTTTGTAGTAGTAGACAGAAGTGCAGCGAGAAAAGTTTCGGTTCATTCTGAAGGAATTTAACTTCAAAGCTTTTAAGAGGTTAATATTGCAGGAGTTAAAAGTCACAGACCATGCTAAGCGTGAACATTAATTAAGGTTGCTATTGCAAGAAATCGAAATGGTTTTCTAGATCTGAATCTCTGCTTCATGAATGGTAAGTGTTTTTTCTACCCCAACTGCTACTAAAATTTGGAAAATACGCGTTATACTATTATCTGCAAAAATCTACAAAAAGTACCTGACTTACTGTATCATAATATAAAGACTGGAATGTGGTAAGTTTCGTCAGGGAATATCACTATTAGATGTAATGCCATCCGAGACAGAGCAAACTTACGGGTTTCATTACCGAAATCTTGAACAAATTCCTTAATCAAATGTCACCAAATGAACGTCATTTTACGTACTTCAGGAGACACATAAGATAGTACACACCACACACATTCTTAGAAGAAGAGTACTTTCCTTTACGTTTCACAAAACTGTTTCAAAAACAACTGTAGCCTCCAAACTTCACTCATATATCCAGTTTCAATTTTAATTTCTGGAGCAACAGGAAGAAAATTTTGTTGTAGAACAATTTCAAACAGCCAGCCCACAGCAACAGATTAAGAGCAACTGCAACGCTAGTACCTTATGGAAAGAGTTACAAGTCACATTGAGTGTAATTAATTGGTCTAGTCCGTGAATTAAAGGTAGTGTCAACATTTACATCAATACCTATAATGTTGGTGAAAATTATACAAATCCAAATTTTCTTTTATCTACCTGCATAATATCTTATAGCAGTTAATGTTTCCATCACTTGGTATGTGTTCTATTCATCTTGATTTACTCCGACTATACCTTAACGTACAATAAAAATTAAATAGAAGAACACAACCATTATAATGTACAACTTCCATTATTAATTCCCCAAATCTCATGATATCTTCAAGTAGCTTTATTTCTCATGTCTTGTAAGGAAATACCTTCTTAAGTTAAATATATAGGAATGCAAGTGAATCTTACGCTGCCATCGCCTTTCGTTACATCCCATATATAGAATGATCCTACCGATTCACTTCACTCCTAAATAGATGGGCTAGTCTAGTCATTGATTCGTGGTAGCTGGTTTTAGCTCAGTCTTAAGCCGAGGTATTCAGGACACGGTCCGTAGTCGCTCTTGTTTCCGGGGGTATCCAATCATGGGATGAACTCTTTACGGTTTTGGTCATAAGGTGAGATGTGGGACATTTCGATGTTGGGACTCCTTCTAGCCCTAAAAGACATTTGCATTTTATCCTAAACCTCCCACGTACCATCAATGCAGATGCTGGTGGTTAGTAGGTTTCAAGTTAGTGTGAATGAAGTAACTAACCCAAAAATTAGTCGTGTTCTATGCTAAAGTAAATGTAAACTACAATAATCCAAAACATTTGCAGCCCGTAACAGCATATTTTTTGAAATTATTCACTTAACGATTGAATTACCTGTCAAAGAATGTGGGAAGTCTAAGATGGAAATAAGTCCTCAACGACATCTTGGTCTGTTCAACCATGTGAGGTGCTCGCTCCAAAGATGTGATCGACATGCAAGAAGAAGTAGTAATCATTTGGGTACGCGGTCTCAAGAGTATGGTGAAAGTAGAAGAATTTCATGTTTTAATTTATGAAGAGTACTTGAGTAACTTTTTCAGATCATTTATTATGCAACGTGAGTTCACCATATCATTTGACATTTCCATATGTCTGCGAATTTTATTTGCATTTCTAGAAAATTAATCGCTGTAAATATCCATAGTAATGGGTTCTAATTCACGGAGAAAGATACAGTGGATGAAGTATACCATAGATCCCATACCTGAAACATCATTATCTGGAAGTTCTGAAAAAGATTCTATACTTTGATAAAGTTCCTGTCTTTGTTCAGCCGTTTATGATTCCTATATCAATACATATTTCATCATAAGTGCAAACCGTACACAGTAAAAAATTGCTGTGTTAATTCAACTCAATTTTAACACAGGAATGTGGTTCCAGAGATACTACCACTATGTTGTATTAGTTCAACGTAGACCCCGCAGTGTTGCCGTTTAACACAGGGGTTGTGTTATGTTTTTAACACACAACCAGTGTTGAGCAGTTTTAAATTAGGATCTATCTTAATATTTTCGGTGTTGATTCGACACCATGTCAGGGTCGGTAGTGAGGGGAAAATTGTTGAGTGTTATTTGTAGCTATGTTGCACAAACACAAAGTAAGTAACATAGTGTGTATTGTGTTAATTATTTTCTGTTAATATTACACCATATCAAGTATCAATATAATATAGTCCCTGTGTTATTTCAATATCAATTTCTTATTATTTATACACAAAATCTGACATAATTCAAGGTCAGAAGTGTGTAAGTAACATCATTTTGGTGTTAATTCGATACTCTCTGTGTTAAAATTCAAGGTCAGACTACCAGATAAACACCGTTTTTTGTGTTCGACTCCACTTCTGTGTTACTACGACACCTATTTCGGTGTTGAAATAACTCATTGTGTGGTGTTGATGTAACCATTTTTCTGTGTTGGAGAAGCTTGTGGTATTACTGAAGATTCTAATTTTAAAATAAGAATAGTAAACAGCAGAACGCTTCACTTAGACAATTTTCATAAGATTTTTTGTCATCCTCACCAACACAACCTTCACCAACATCTTGTTCGAGAATAATAGGAAACTCTTACCTATATCCTTATAATATGTTTGCCTTTTAATAGTATTTCTGCTTGTTTTCCGCCATTTTTGAAACCCGTTCACCGGTGTTGACTGGTGAGCTCTAATTGCGTGTTGTTTCTTGCTGTTGACATATTTCTTCAGAAAATTTAAGTAAAACAATTGAGTACAAATCGCGCGGTTTGCATGTTGAAATTTTGCGAATGTCTGGATTTTTAAAAGTATTTCTTTCTACTGTGTTCTTTCAGTTTATAAGCTTTTATAATTAATGCTCAACATATTTGGCAATCATGCAAAAAAAAAAAAAAAAAAAAAAAGACACACCGAAGATTCTACACTTGTGTTAACACACAGGTTTGTCATTTCAACTATCTGCATTTGACACACAACTCCAAATCGAAAGTGACTTGTTCTAACCACCTTTTTTGTTATATTTTAAAACAATCGTCTTAACATATAGCCATGTCTTTGAAAAAACACAGCAATTTTTTACAGAGTACTCAGAAAACCTATCCGGAAACTCACGTTTCTTACTTTCAAAGTATTTTTCACAATTGAACACAGGCAAAAGGTCGGCCACTGCGTCTAAGCTACTTCTTCTTGGCGAATTGTGAAGAAAATAAGAAATCTGCATTATGTAGAGTCATTAAGTCTTCGATATACCTAGGTAGTATGATATACTTGGTAGAAGAACATGGTACCATTTTCTAACTTTCGAGTAAAATATCAACTCATGTAACTTAATAACTGAATTTACAGTGAGTGGTATTTACTAGTGTTTCCCCCGAGCTGCTCATACATGAAATGAAATTAAATCTAAGTTTTACGTCCCATGCTTATGTCAGTTAGGCTAAAGGAGACGGTGATGATGAGAAATGAGTGAAATGGTGAAATGAAGAAAGTGGGAGGAAACGTAATAACTCCGAGAAAACCCACAAGCATGGTGTTTGTCTACCACAAAGTTCACACGGCGCTCAGTTCTACCACCCCTGCTCATACATGTACACCGTGAGAAATAGGAGGCTATACCCTATAACATTTCTCCAAATGGAAATAATGGTACGGGCAAAATTTGTACAACATTCTTATTCTCTGATATCGATAATATCTCACTGTCGAATTATTAACTTAAAGATTATTCAGACATTTTTGTCTGTCTACTCAGTGTCTCTGCTACATCATACGTCGGAATAGTGCGAGCTAAACTTTAACAGTTTTTATTTCTTGTTATTTACAGTATGTTCAAAAATTAGAAGCCCGTACTCCAGGTGGTTATTTCTCACATCAAATGAGAGAAAAATTAATAAATACAGATAAACGCGTATCCATTTATTGTTATAAGCTACCAGAAATACCGGAAAATATGTTGTAAAGCTCCATTGCTCGAGAACTATAAGAAAAATCATAATTAGGCCAAAGAGTTTTACAGGAGTTATTATATGTTCAACTTAAACATGTTCACATTTCAAATCCTCTGATACTAGCACAACCAATTATTTACAGGAAATTAAGATACTGGGAGACACTATTAGGTACTAATAAAGGATGAATATTGATATTCAAGTTAATTATATTAAAAATATTCTTTGTTAGTAATCGAAAATTACTAATATCACTAACAAAACATGATAGTAATTAATAATAAAATATGATGTGGTAACACATTCAAAGACGTATTTACTTCTGTTGAAGAATAAAACATAAAAAATAACGTTATTTTGTTTGAGTTGAGCTGTCATTTGTTGGAGGAAGTACTTGTGATTGTTATTGTTTTATGACAGCGTGAACATGAACAAAATTATAATGGATACTTTCTGACCTGGGTGCTTCAGTCATAATTTATTTAATTGTGGTTCATGTCATTTTGAGAAAGGAAACACAGTTATATTGGAGTTATTATTATGCACTTCTATAGTACATACTACAGAAAAAATAGGCAAAATAAAGAAAAGAAAGGAAGAAAACTCTAGATGATCCAATGAATAGAACAGGACATTTTACCTCCATTTACTTCTTTTATTCATTAAAAAACATGTGTATCAAATTTAAATGTTCACAATTTAGTTAGTTGACTTTTCAAATCCATCTGGTCATTAAGTTTATCACCTTTGTAGACAAAATGAAATGAAATGAAATCTTTAAATTTCATGTCCCAGTTTTATGCCGGCTATACTAAAGGAATCTGTAATGACAGGAAATTAATGAAATGAAGAATGTAGGAGGAAACAAAAGAACCCCAACCAAACCTACGCACATAGTGTTTTTTCATCACAAAGTTCACTATGCGAGAGCTGGGATCGAACGGAGAACCCCATTCATCAGAGGTGAACGCTCGACAACTGAGCCGCTGCGTCCCTAAAGACAAATGAACATGCGATACGGCAAACTGCATTCAAATTGTCACCACTCCATCCATTAGGTTCTTTTTCTCCATTCCACTTTGCCGCACGCACATTCAATGTGCTGCGTGAATCGATACTTTAGTGTTCAAACACCTATTGATTTATCTTGAAATAACATATATAGTGCTTTTATGTAGCATAAAACACCTAGTAATTTATATTTGATGAATTTGCTGGATGGTCTTAATATCATAGAAGGTAAACATTGACGAATAGCTACAAATTGAATATGAGTTTTATATTTTATGCCATGCAAAATCGAGTTTATGCATGGCTGGGCATTCTATCCACCCGAGCTCTAAAAGAAGGCTGAGGTTTTACTCCAACGTACTTGGCGGGCGCACAGACTTTTATACAAATATTAGCTCTCACAATATACACCGATGCACACTACACTACTTCACTCCCAAAACAGTTGAATTACGAAATCATACTATCGAGTCCAGTTACATTCAATATTAGCTCGTAGATCAGTCAATAACTTTTATTTTAAGGGATAAAGTGATGATTATGTAGTGGTTATATGTTATTTAAATTTGTATTAATTTTATTATTATTATTATTATTATTATTATTATTATTATTATTATTATTATTATTATTATTTACTAAAAATGATCTCATTGACCAATTATTTAACTATTTCTTAACAAGTAAGATGACAATGCGTAAATATGAAAATGTGATATGAAGTAGGAAGAATGGTAAGCGTGTAATTAGATGACATTAATATTTCATCAATAATTACTCCAGCTGTTCCCTGCTGTGTTTTACAACATATCAATACCGAAAAATAGCAACCCATCTTCTAATGAATTGTTTCTTAATCAGGGGGTCACGATCCCTACGGGGGTCATGCGAAGGTTTCATGGGGTCGTGAAGATAAGCGGAAGAGATACATATAATTAGAGTATAATAAGGGAAAATATTTTCAAATATAATTTTGAATTTTGTTGTGATAGGCGTGTTTTTATTTTTATCCATACTGTTAAGAACAACAAAAAATAGGTCTACTAAACATTTTCAACAGGTGGAGAGTTGTTTAAAAGTAGATTTAAATGATAGAGATACGATATGAAACTAATGAGAACTGCATATTGAAATAACAGAAAAATGCAAATGCATCAAAACCTGTATATTGAAATACAATTAAAATTGAAAGCTAAGGAGGTAGCTGGTCATAGGGTGATTTCATTAGTGCGGCAATGTCGGATTTAATCTTCGTGCCACACACTATTAATCATTTTCAACTGATAAGCGATTTCTTGTTTTTGTTTTAATGTTTACCACGGAAGAAAACCACTTTTGCACAGGTTCGATGTAGTAAATGGAATTATTACTTTTAATGCAGCAGATACAAAACAGAATTTTTTTTCTTCTCTTCTCCCACAACTTGTCCAAGCCGTCGTTACAGAAAACCAGTTGCAATGAGTTGTCTGTTTTAATCCTTTTCTTTTAGGGAAGTTACTGTATCCACTATATGAAAGAAATCGATTTGCTATTATAGAAGTAGGCAGACATCGTGAGGTCTCCGCGATAGGTATATTAAACATTCCACACAAACTTGTTACATATCAGAAATAAAGGGATCGCTGGCAAGAGGATGTGATAAGAAGGGGGTTGTGATTCAAATTAGGTTCAGAACCACTGTTCCAATAAATGACTACGAAACAAGAGTTAAAGTTGTCTCGCTTTTAGAAAGGCGTCTTGAAACTGGCGTCTTCTCTGACAAAAGCAAAGTATCAGTTTGAATTTTAAAAGCTCTGTCTCGTGATGACAATGCTCTCTCTTCTGTCTCTTAGGCCACAATACTGATACAACTATTAGTTAATGAACCCAATGGTTGACAATTTCTCTAGTAATCTATACATTACGAAAATTAACATAATCGTTTTGGACATACGCGTACAATATAGGTAACACGCTAAAATGAAACATATTGTGTTATATTGCTTAATTTTCATAAAATGGTGACTTTCTTTTGTTGCTACTTCCTAACCCTCGGTTAACTCAACAACTCTCGGGATTATTTCCAAATACGTCCAACTTCCGTTCAAGTGTTTTGGAAGGGGTACATTTCTTATTGTTAAATCAAAAATTGATACTTGTTCTTAGAATGTTAATATAAAAATTTGGTGGTCCAGCTTATCCCATTCTTTGGTTAATCGTTGTCAAATATAAGTATGGTCACGTGGTCAGTGTTTGATTTATGATATGATTATAGGTCCATGACATTGGTAAATTGACATGTTCTTCTTAAACTTTGTAGGATCACTGCTTAAATTTGAGAATTGTCAAAATAAAATTACGTAATATACATTTATTGGTCTTGATTATTAACTCCTATGGACCAAAATATAAATGTAAGCAATACCACGTGGGAGGTAGCGGCCATGATGAGGTGTATATATATGGTAGAGCACAGGAATTCATTTCCTTTAATGCTCCTTTTCAAATTTTGTTGCAGTACTTTTAACTTTGGGAGTTATCAAATAACACGTTTCTACACAACAGTTTGATGAGCTTATTTCTTTGAAAGGTAAATATTTGACGGAGGTTTTTCACTTAATTGACAGCTAAATGCAGCATATAATTATATGGTTAATTTTAAGACTTTGGTATATCGAGAGAGGTTGTAATCGCCCTGGTGTCAAGTCGCTGTTCGGGCGTCATTTATTTTTAATCGCCCTGAGTTCTGGTCACTGTTCGTGGTTTGTGGTCCTACCAATAAGTATTCTCCTGAGACTTGAACTTACCTGGACAGGACGATGAAGGACCTCTCCAAGAAGAGTTACAAACTGTTCCCAAATCGCTCGTTGGTCTCAATAATGCGATGAGCATTAGGCGCCGAGAGGTGCGGGTGTCTCGTCTCGAAAACCTCACGGACGGTCAGACGGTCATCCAGAGCATAACGCACACAAACATCACTCATACAAACAACGAAAACACACTGGATTAAATGGCACCATACTTATTTATTAGAACACTATAATATATAAAAAAATAGCGAAGAGGAATGAACACAACACTGAACACTGAAATCACACTTTGCCTTTTTAGTGTGCGATAGCCCTTTAAATATATAAAATTATAATTCGGATTTCACTGTAAATGCTTTTCTCACACCATTGACACACTTGGGGTGTTAGCACTAGGGAAAAGTTGTCTGGATCGTCCCACGATGAATCCAGTTGCTGCGCTAACGCTCCTGCAGCGTAAAGATGCGTCTTCAGCAAAATAGAAAAAAAGTAGAATGCTGATATTGGAGGGCGCGTGTATAACTTACATGTACACACAAGGAATGCGGACCTGGGACTTCACTAGTTGCGGCTAGCCGTAAGAAAACGTCATTCACCTAGCTTGTGCCTCTTAACAAAAAGTCACACTTGAAACTCGACGCGAGATGCGTGGTTACGGCTTCCAAACCTGGAGTCAAACTCCCTGAGCACCAAAGCTCAAGGTACGGGTTGCAATGGTCAACTGAAAAGGGTTGGCAGTTCATTTCAAAAATCACTCAGTTAACTCGACTGTATGCACATACAAACAGAATATAGAAAACAATTTATGTTAATTTTAGTCAACTGTCCATAATGCACTAGACACGGCGATAACTTCGGCGTGAGAAAGTACAGATAACGAGTACGAAACAACGCAGTTGGTGCCACTTTGGTTGCTGGAACATCTGGTCAGCCCGTATTTCTCTAATCTATTATAATGTTTCCATAAGCGATTAAAGGAAGCACTTAATTCAGTTTCCAATAACTATAGAATATATACTGTGTATATAATGAGTCAGGGAGAAACACTGAAATGGTTCGTCAGTAACTGAAATGTTCTCACTAAAAGCAATGTTTTAAATATATATGTATGAGAAAACGATGAAAGACTTCTTTGTCCAATTGTGTGGGAAAGAAGCAATTCCCACCGAAAAAAGAACTTATATGCGTTGCAGAATAAAGTATAAATCGAAAATAATGATCACTGTCTTTACGAAATATACAGAGTGTCCACAAAAGATCCTTCTATAACCTGGTAGCGGTTATAAGGTACATAGGAACATTTTTAAATTAAATTTGGGAATTATTATAAACAAAATTTTAGTATGAGGCCAGTGACGATGCGGTATTGAATCGCCATTATTTAACGCACGTTACAGTTTACTCATTGGTAAAGAACCGGAACTGCTTAGAACAAAAACATCTGGCAACATTATTTATCATAATGTAATAATACACGTCATAATGTGATTTTCTTTGAGTTGTATATGAAATGAAAAACATCATTCATTTTATTAGGATGCATTCACTAATCATATATTTAAAATTTATCCATACCAGATAAAGGATCTGAATGTTGTCTGTACAAAGCATTTTCAACTTGTTGCACTAGTTTGTATTCAGTATATAATTTTAATTTCAATTGAAGTTTTGTAAGGTGTATTGCAATATCGATAGGTGGAAACTTAATGTCCACGTGATCAGAAGTATACTGTTGATCAATACAGGTATGAACCCATGAACGATGTTGACAATCAACACAACATCTAGACATATGTTGGACAATATGCATAATACAGTCCTCAAAATAGTACTTTTTCAGGAATATACTTGTTTTGTAGCACATTTCCACTGAATGCTCTACACACTAGAATACATTGGTGAATTTACTCCATTCCGTTTGTGTTAGATACACCACGCTACGACGTACATGGAGTGTACTTTTTTATGTAACAGCACCATCTTCTCCTTAAGGACTGTACGCAGCACCACTTCATTTTTTGAGCCTAATGATTTGACTATGGTCACATTTACCTCGTCATAATCATTCATTTGGTCGATTCGTGTACATAATATTTGCCATTCTCCGAAGCTCAGTTGTACAACAAATTGCTCTGCTTTCCCCTATCGAATACCAGGTTAAAACGTTGTAGTACGTTGTAGCATCAATCATCATATGTTTTATTTTAAATTTATGTATCGGATAAAAACTTGCGAAGACGAATTCTTTATCACATCTTTTCTCCTAAAACGCATTTGCTCGAATGATTTCAAAGAGTTATTGCCCACAGACTGACAAAGAATTTGCTGACGTTTGCATTGATTATTTCATCACCAGTCATAGAGTTATTACTGACGTCACGCTAACCAAACCAAATTCAAAGATCGCATTGTGTGACTGACGATTTCATCATCAGCTATTGCTGATATTTGAATCTATGATTTCTTTACCAATCATAAAGCTCTTTCTGACACAGAATTTGCTGACCAAACCAAATTCACAGATCAGGCTGTGTACTAAATTCAAACTGATGACTACATCCAACGAGTCTTTTATAACAAAGATACAGATCCAGTGTTTAAGGAACGTCTGTTTTGATGCTTTCATGGGTAAATATCTTGCATATGAAATAATATCCTTATAATTTTTATGCTTCACTACGATTCTTAATCCAAAATTTGCAGGAATCTTTTGGCTAGCTAAGATTCTATAAAGTATGCTCTATTTTAAATCGGGAACCTTGGTAAATGATTTCATCATATCAAAAACTGTAGACAGGTAGATATGGTGACTTTATTATGAACACTACTTCGAACGATGCATATGAATGAAGGAACAGTGATAACGTTGAATCGCCATTTTCTGACGTGTATTATTGCATGACGATAAAGAGTGTTCGCAGATGATATTGCTCTAAACAGTTCTAGTTCTTTAGCAATAAGCGCACGAACTTAAATAAATTCAAACAAAAAGTTGATACAATTAAATATTTTTAAACAAAATTCTGAAATGAAAAATTTTCCAAACAAATTTTAAACGAGAAGACACAAACAAAATTTTCAAACGAGAAATCTTTCAAACATTTGAAACTAACAATTTCAAAAAAATAAATAAGTAAATAAATAAAATTCTTGGAACCAAAATGTTTTGAACTAATTTTCAAACAAATTTTTGAAACAAAATTTTAAAACAAAAATTTCGAAAAAAACGCTACTTTGAAATGAAAAATTTCAAAAAAAATTCAAACAAGTTTGAAAAATTTTCAAACAGAAATTTGAGAAACAAAAATTTTAAACTAAAAATTTTCAAACAAAATTTTTAAACTAATAAGTTTTCGAAACAAATATTTTAAAATATAATTTCACGTTTCACGGTTAACCGTCAAATATTATCCGGTTTCTATCTATTCGATTAAAATAGAAACCGTCTTTTATATTTGTCAGTGAGTGGCAAACGTTGAACGAAAATGTTCAAACGAAAATTTTTAAACAGCAATCGATAAATGTTAAACGAAGGTTAAAACTGAATGACACATAGATTTGAAAGTCGTCAGCCAATAAGATTGTAGTGATAGTGATCAACCAATCACGAAGTTTTGAAAGTCCTCAAATAACGATATTGCATGAAATATAGTGATCAGTGAATCAAATTGCATCAACAATAACTTTGCTAGTGATTAACCAATCATACTTCGTCACTTTAGGCAGTGAATTGCGACTAAATTTCAAAGTGTTGTAACATAACAGGTATTATATTGGCTTTAGACTTTGAGTCATAACTACAAACCTAAGATTCAATAAGATTACCTACCAGATTTCTAAAGCTTGAGGTTTAAATCATTATGCAATCAAATAACTTTCTGCCATTGATCTTAAACTATCAGTTGTGACTAAAATTCAAAATATTTTTGCATATTAATCAAGTATTGAACATTCAAATTCCTTGCTTCATACTCAAATTTTCTTTATCATAATTTCCAAATTTAATTTAAAATGGTCCTACGCAACCCTCCCAATATACCTAAGTCTTAGAATTGACCATATAATTATATATTGTACTTAGTTCTCAATTAGTTCAACAATCTCCGTCAATTCTTTACCTTTGAAAGCAATAAGCAGAAACAGCTGTTGTGTAGGAGCGTGTTATTTGATAAATCCCAAACTTAATAAGTACTAACCCAATTTCGAAAATTAGCATTATAGTTCTATTATCAATCTCTATTTTGTATAACCAAATAGTTACATTTATCCTTATCTCATTAAAGCCAATACCTCCCACGTGGTACAACGTATTACTTACGTTTATATTTTGGTCCATAGGAGGAAATAATCAAGATCAATAAAATGTATATTACGTAATTTCATTTTGACAGTTCTCAAACTGAAGCAGAGTGATTATACAAAGCTTAAGAGGAACACGCTAATTTACCGATGTCATGGACCCATAATTACATCATAAATCAATAACTGACCACTTGTACATATTAATATTTGACAACTATTTACCCAAAGAATGCGATAAGCTGGACCACCCAATACTTATATTCACATTCCAAGAACAATTACCAATTATACATTTAACAATAAGTCTTGTACCCCTCCCAAAATGTAAATTGGTATGCAAATATTCCTATGTCTTATGAAAGGCAATGGACCCTGTAAAAATACAAGGTAATAAATTCATATCAAATAAATTAAAATGGGTCAAACAACTGTGAAATTTGAGTATTTTGCTACTTTTATATCAAGAAGAGGGAAGAAAATAGGCACCAACATTTACAGGTGTCCTATTATACGTTACCGAAGTCTATTATTTGATGATTCCCAAATTTCAGAAATGCTCCTATGTAAGCCGAAAAAATTTTAAAGCGAACATCAAAGTATACATGTTCTATAAAGGCAATGGACCCATTGTATATACCCATATAACGTCTAAATCCATATCAAAGGGAATAAATTGGTTCAAGAATAGAAGACGTGGTCGTACTAATTTCTGGTAATTTTCTAACCGTATAAGGAAAAGATACGTACCACTCAAATTTATAGTAGTATATATTAAGAATCTATACTATTATACCAAATTGTTAAATTTTGAAATTTCCAGACTTTAAGGGGTGGGTCAATGTACGTCTGCCAAATTTTCAGTGTACCTACATCTTAAGAAATAAAATAGTCCCCACATCACATTCAAATATTCATATAAAATAATAAATCGGTTGTTTAAAGAGAGTAAATTGTATCAATAACGTCCTAAATTTAATTTGTTTGCCAATATCCATGTTTAATTTGTTTGTTATCCATGAAACGGAACGAAATTTACCACCCAAATTTATACTAATACGTATTATGATCCTATAGTACTATATTAAAATTTTACATTTGTCAATTCCCAAAATTTAAGGGCTGCCAATTCACTCCTTCTTCTACTTGCCCGTATAATCACATAAGGTAGTAATACCTCATCAAATGGAATAAAATGGGTCAATAACCTACATGTTGTCGTACTAATTTTTGACAATTTCGTACCCATATAAGGGAAAAAGTTGGAACAATATTTTTTATAGTTCTACATATTGATGTATTGTACTATTATGCCTATATTTTTAGATTGAGCAATTTCCAAAATTTAAGGGATGGGCCAAGGTACCCCTCCCAAAATTTTAAATGTGTGCATTAATATACCAATGTCAAATGAAAGAAAATGGACCATGTGCATGCCCACATATCCATATAACGTAATAGAATCTCATCAAAGGTTATGAATTAAGTGAAAAACCTCCGAAATTTGTGTTTTTGGCAATTGTCACCCAGTAAAGGGAAGGAAATCGTTCCCCAATAGTGATAGGAGTACATACCCTGGTCCTAGGTAACTATACCCAATTTTTAGATCCTCAAAATATAAAGGGTGTAGTCCTATGAACACCTGCCACAATTTATGGGGTGCGCCAAGGTACCCCTAGCAAAATCTAGAGGGGGTGGTCTTAGGTACCCCTAGGTCGATGACTCCAAGCCAAGGGCATTGACCTATCACCCATGACGTCACATAAACTTTGCTGACTCGCCGCGCTATAACGGGGTCCTACTGGTACCGTTCCCCTTTGTTCTTATATGTTTTTTTTTTGGATTTTAAGACTTCAAATCAATACATAAGGTACTTTGATATGTACAACAACCTCATAAGTTAGAGTTCTTCAAACTAAATCATCTTATCTATTTCATTCGGCAAACTGATGTAATCAGTGAATTATGCACATCTAGACCTAGAGGTGTCCGCGGTGGTCAAGTATCAAGTTTGTGCTTCTGGGTTCCATTTCAACACCACCTTACATAGATTTGGTTTCAGTGATATAGGCTTTTCCATATCTTTTTGGATCTCTCCTACTGATTTCCCAGGAGATGGAGGAACTTAATGACTCTTCGTGCCTGGATTTTGTAATTAAACACACCTTCAATGATGGAGCTAGAAAAAGAAGGTGTTTTTCAAACGAGTTCAAAATTTGCATGGTTAACCTACAATGACCAGCTATAACGTACACGAACTAGGAAGTTCGTTTCTGTCACTTTAATTGATTGCTCTTTGTATATGAAGAATATTCAGTTATAAAAATGCGAAAATTACAGTACAGTATACACTCCACATTCAAATGATCTGGACAAGAGTTTCAATCACGACTCAAGTTTATAGCAATTAATGATTAATTACGGGGTTGTTATATAATGTTTTCATTGATATTAGTTTCGTAGTCTCACTTTTTATTTTAATTGTCTTGCAAAGTAGCTTGGTACATCTTAAATATGTGCAGATGGTCTCCACGATCTTACGTTCACTCATGCACATTAAGGACGTGCAGCAAACGAAACAGCATGTTATTTGTTCGAGGCGAATCATAACTGCTCAGATTATGAGAATATTATCTATATCAGTGGCTAAAACCCAGCCGCTAGTGCGTGGAATATATATATATACAGAGCCACCCAATATTTGTTTCAATGCTTTTTTCAGCCTTCGTTGCGATACATTTTGTAAATTTACTCCAACATTTTGAATTTTCTTACGGTCTTAAATGTAACAAATTAGACCAAAACAAAGCTATACAGGGTCTATATTGTAAGTAATGAGGCAGGGTCATACGCGTCGTCGATGGGAGCAAAGAAATGTGTGCCAGAGCAAGATACAGTAGAGCATTGAACAGCGTTACATAATCCAAATTAGTGTTTTCGTTGGAATCTGGTGCATCAAAGCTTAAAGTGATTCGGCAAGCGTACCGCAATGAAAGCTTATCAGAATATCAAGGTTTTAGATTTCACAAAATGATCAAAGACGGCAGTTAGAGCTTTGAGGACGATGACCGTAATGCTCGCCGGTCAACTTCAAGAACAGAAGAAAACGAACAAAGTGTGAAAAATTTGCTGAACTCGGATCGGCGTCTACGAGTTTGTTTTATCACGGGTGATCTAGGAATCAATAAAATAGTTCTTCACGAAATCATCACCAAGGATCTTGGGGTGAGGAAGATTTGCGCCAAGCTCGTCCCAAAAGTTTTGACTAAAGAGCAAATTCAAAACCTTGAGACCGTATCGAAAGATCTTTTGAAACGGTCTAAAAAAACTCAGCTTTTAGATAATGTCATTACTAAAGATGAACACTGAATCTTAGAGTTTACTTCGCAGTAGCCTCGCCAAGAAAAAGCTTGCATGTCGAAGTCCAGAATCAGAGCATTGGTGATTGTGTTTTTCGACAGGAAAAATATGGTTCACACGAAATTTTTGTCTGAAGGACAGACAGTCAATGGCGCTTTCTACGTGGAAGTGTTAAAAAGATTGAAGAGACGGTTCAAACGAGTGTGACCAGAAATTGCCGCCGATTGAAAGCTCCATCATGACAATGCGCCATGTCACACCTGCTTCGTGGTTACAGAGTATTTGAGGAAAACTGACATCACAACGATTCCGCAGTCTCCACGCAACCCACACCTTGCTTCGCAGATTTTCCCTCTCTTTCAGAGTGAAAAATCCCTCATAGGACACCGCCACGGAACCCATGCCGTAAAGGCTGTTCCCTTTGATGATTTCCTGGGAGCTTATGAAGCATGGAAATTTAAATAGCAGAAGTGTGTTCGGGCTCAAGGAGTAAACTTTGAAGATTACTAAAGGTTCGGAGAGATATCTATAATACGTTTTATTTTCAGGATGTATTCTCTTTACTTAAAATACAAATTTAGTGTCAGTCTCAAATATATGGTTATAAACACATCACTTTGTAAACCTAAGTGATTTTCTATATATTTTATATCAAATGTTAACCGACTGGCGTTGCTTTTTCTTCAAAAGTTTTTTCCTCACATTTTGGCCATAATTTGTTAAGATCTCCATTGAAACTCTAATTTATGAGCAATATTTAGATTTTTAAAGGGTTTTTAGTGTCTTCAAAAGTTAAGAGTTTAGTTCCAAGATTCTTGCTAGCAAATGAAACAAATAACTTAAACTAATACAATTTGGCTTATTTCTATTTACTTGGATAAATCATTAAACCTAAAAAAGTCGTTACTAAAATCGGAGCAATTCTAATAAAACAAAAATAACTTTAGGTTTAAAACGGTCGATCATTGATTCTAGCGTTAAAGAAAAATCAATTTTATTAAGAAACCAACATCTTTTCTTTTACAAGCTGGGTTTGAGATTAAATGGATCATGTATCTTAATGTTCGGAAAAGTCGAAATATCTGGATTCGATATGCACGAGCGTTTGGACATGGTAGTAAGCATTAGTGGAAAGAGACTAAATGAATCAAGTACAATTGAATAATTTCTGAAGAAACTGATTAGTTTGAAAATGCACTGTATATCAGGCTTTATTTAATTCTGTACAACTGTCTTTCAACACTTTGCTTCTGTTAAAAAATGCTGTGTGCAATGAACTGTATTTACAAGAAAATGGACATGTTTTTGGAAGATATACTTGTCCTGTTGCTATGCTCACAGGAGATAATATTTCCTTTCCACTGAAAACAAAATGGCAAATATATTACAGTCGTCACATTCAATGCAATCAAAACAACATGAAAAAGATTTGTTAATTTATTTATTTTGAGATAAACAGCTGACTACCACATTTTACAAATTGTGCGATTCTGTACACTTAATCTCCGTAATAGGCGGAATATACTTTAATTCCATATTATGGAGTTGATTTGCAAAGTTATCACAGTAAACTTTGTGGATAATTTAATACAATACTTAAATAATAAGAGAAATACTCCTATTCTTACATGCTACTAATTTCAAAACTCGCCTCCACTTTTCATGCTAAAAAAATCCTGACAAAAGCGTTAAAACTAAATTAGTAGAGCACGTTGTGAATAAACCCCATGAGATCATGTAGCCTCACTGGCTTTAACAACATCATGTGTTACATATTTTACAGTATATTTGGTAAAAAGGTGAGTACTTTAAGCGTAAAACATGCAAAGCAAGCCTTATGTTATTTTCATGTCAAATCAGACGACTGAAACAATTTAACAACACATAACACAATTGATATGAAGTTACATATTAAATTAAAATTGTAAAGCCTTTATACCAAATTCCTAACAATTGGTCCAGAATATTTCGTTTGTATCTGCTTATAATTCTCAACATTACTAATGACATTTCACAAAAATTTTTAAATATTTACATTCTCAAAACATATGCGCATGTCGAGGTGATTTTCGTATCACGTAATCTAAGGATATGTAATTTTAATATATGCCCTGTGCGATAAAATCATACTGCTATTGCAACGAAGATAGATTAGGCGAGTCGTTAACGGCTTTTATGCAAATTTAATATAATTTTAATATTATACTTATAAATTTAATACTTAATTTTGCAAACCTGAAGCTTTAAAATACATTTCATTTCTTATTTCGTATTCCTTTCAAATGACAACAAAAATACGATGTATATATATCTATATCTATTTCTATATCCATCTATGTATCTATCTATCTATCTATCTATCTATCTATCTATCTATCTATCTATCTATCTATCTATCTATCTATCTATCTATATATATATATATATATATATATATATATAGGGTATATGTTTGTGTGTGTGTGTGTGTGTTTATATGTATATTCTGTAGATTATTCGTTATTTGTAAAACATGGAAAACAACCAACTTTTCATTCACTCAAACATACATCGATCGCCTGCCTTAGTGTACTCTGGCATTCATGTTGTTTATTTTCGATAATTTAATTTTATTCTCAAATCATGATACTAATTTTAAACGCTTTCCCATATTGATTATGCGGACGTTCAACTCAAACTGAAGTTTCGTTACACTTTAAGTTAATGACGCCAATATTTATGTAGTCAAAATAATGTTTAAAATTCCTTGTTGTTATGTTCATATTAGTTACAAATTTGCGTACAGTGTAAAGTTAGAGAAATATCGTTTTTTAACCATTAGCAAACCAATATATATATTTACTTTAAAATAATTTTCCGGAAGTTGAAACTACTTTGTACAAGTTGTTTGAGAAATGTTAATACCTTGAAATAAACTCTTTATAAAAGTATACTCCGAAAATGATAAGAAATTGTAGCGATATTATATGACCACTCCTGGTCATATATGGTGTAGGCGAAGAATCTCAGGTGTAAACTATTGTCTGAGAGTTGCACCCATATTTTCAGTTTTGTTATGCTACGGTCAGTCAAAAATGAACTATAAACACTTGAGGCTAAGTTGGACACACGAGCGAAGTCACTATAGTACTGAGTAGGAAAGTAGGTTGTCTGGACGAATCCCACTGAACGCACACTATAGTGATTACCACATAAGCGATAACTCTACCATGCTGAACTAAACATTCCCACCTACATTATACCAGCATATCTACGACCTTATGAGCAGCATAGTGAGCAATCATCAAATACTGTTGTTTAAATATCATTGGCTACTACATCTGACCACGACCACTATAAATGCGAGAAATGTTAAAGACAAAGGTTAAACTGGGACACAAGGCATTTTTACTCTTATAGGTTACTTTTACTCTAGTCAGCTAACCATTATAATTAAAAAAGCAAATATGGTACAGACGATAAAACATAAATTCCATAGTAATAATAACAACTAAATTGCTTTATATTACATGCACGTGTTTTTTATTGCGTCAATATATTTCTGATATTATGCTAAAAAGTAAATTTAAAGAAAACAATAAATATTGTAACACGTTGTCAGTTTTTTACCAGCAAGAGTTGAAGCGGTTAGAGCATAAAGGTGGTATCAAAGAAATTGTTTATATCGGGATAGTTGCTTTTCACCAGTTTGTGCTTTAAGATACCCCCTTCATGGCTCCTAAATCTCTGCGCTTGGACGAGAACTCACTATATGATGTGTTACGTAGCACGACTAACATATAACAGGTGCATGATCCTCAGGATACAACGTTTGAAAGAAGGTGACATAACATCTTTATTCTATAAATGCTTTAACAACTTGGAGAATCAACAGATTAGATTTCAGCAGAACAATTGGTGGCACATGTGGTGAGAATTATGCAATATTTTTTTTCCGCTGCGTCACTGTGGTTGCACCTATCTCTAAACAAACACAAATTGTGTATAGTTTCTCGATAATTTCATCCTCATGATCATTAAGCAGCCATTCTATTCGTTACTGATTTGGTGTAAAATTCGTGAGGAATATAATTAGGAAGGTATACATGATCGACTTAATTCAATATCACATCCTGTATAGGTTCTGATGGCAGAACATGGGGTTTGACGCTAAGCTTCATAGCTTAGGGTGAGAGAACTCTGTGATCATAATGATTTGTAACATGTCATCTGACAACTACGTGTAATTTTCATTTTAATTCCATATTTGCTTCTTAGTGTTTCTTTTTCCACAAGCTGTTTGACAATTAGTTTATTTAAATGAAACTTTTAAATTTACCTTTAAATGTATATGTTGTTAGTTTAATTCCGCTCTATCTTTTTGTATCTCCTGACAGAAATAATCATGTTAGTTCCAACATGACAGTGAGGTTGACAGAAGCTTTGATTGCCAGAATAATTCATTTTTAATAACATGTCTATTTCCTTAATGTTGCATTTTATGCTACTCTCCTTCTTGCTCTTTGCTATCAAATTAAGACGCCGTGTTTTTTTTTACAGTGATTAAGAATTAGAGGAAAGAGGTCTAAAAACGGGACCAAAGCAGAAAACACGAAAAATATACAATGACATAGTTAACTCAATTCTTCTTTAGATAAGTCAGTTGCCTTAACCCAAGAGACAAAATTACAACACATTTCTCTTGATTTTTTTCTTTTTCTTGCTCTCACATTTCTACCTTTAAATTTCCAGATATTCTGGTATATTTATCTTATATGTACTACCATGGAAGAAACAATTGCATGCAAAGGTTCTCGACATAAGGCTGAGTTACGTGCGCTGACTGTTTCACAGTTAACCCCGAGTATCACAATTTATTTTTAATTCGGTTTTCTGAAATACAAATTGCCACATGATTTACTCTAAAATGGATGCAAACAAATTTGTCACCTCGCTATCAGTAATGTGATAAAATACAGTTAAAGTTAAACGTTTTCATATGCATTGAGTCAGAATAGAGTGATGGTAAATATCCAAGTAAAGGTCTGCTTGACCATGGTAAACACTTATGGTCACCTCACTCTTCTGGTTTCTTTAACATAATCACTATCCCTACAAATTTTATAATAACTGATTACATCAGGGCTAGTCATCAACCATGGTCACTCTGTCTGGCACCTTTAATTAAATTGCCATTATAAATACAACGCAAAAAGTTTGACACGTGAGTAGTAGCAGCGTCACTGCAAGCTGTCAGAGACTTTTTCTTGCTAGCTCTCCTATAGAAACAGAGTAAAGGAGGCTGATTGCGATCCTTTGGGTTACAAACAGCTCTGATCTGAATAAAGCGAATGCAATTTACAAAAACAAACTACGATGACATACCTTGATATGTTCTCCAAAATTCCCGAGATAATAGTGGGTATTTAAGCACGTCATATATATATATATATATATATATATATATATATATATATATATATATATATATATATATATATATATATATATATATATATATAAGAAAGGTGATTTCGATCGCTATACAGAAAACGAAAAATGCTAGATTACTTTGCTTAATATTAATCATACAACAAGGAAATATCATAGAGCAAATAAGCAATGAAAGTGATAGCATATAACATACAATAAATAGAAATGATAGCATAGAATATGTAAGCAAACACAATTTGTAATCTGCAAATAATAGACGTAACTAGAGACGAAAATGATCATAAAATATCAAGAACGTTTTTAGATTCAATATTTACAGCAAATAAATTGAGTTTCACTTTTAGATCCCACACAGTCTTTCTGCTACCATTTGCGTTCTTTGTCTTGACATTGGATCCAGTCCACAAGCTTAGCACATCGTGGATCAGAGTATTGTAATAATTTGAAGTCGTAGAAATCCTGTGTGGGTTTTTGTTGCAAAGACCCAAATGTGGACTTTGTGGCAGGTAGTTCGTAGGAAGAATCAGAGTCGTCATCCGTATCAGCAAGGGTGTCTATAATCCTTTGTTCTGCCGCACTAAATCTGCTAGAGATGTCATTAGGTACTGCAGAAGCATATGCAGCTTTGCCAACCTGATTATGCGTTGTTTTAACTTTTTCACTTGATCAGCTGTAAACACATGCATAGCCCCAGCCTTTGCACGTTTTCGATGCCTACGACCCATTACTTGTGCAAATCTATTCTGGAAGTAGTATAAGGAACGTGGCACTCCTGGCAGCTGCCTTTAGTGCCAAGCCACAAAGCACGGCTTGAAGGGCTTCTTTCTTATCGTCGTCACTTCAGCTTTTTCCCCCCTGATATACTTTCCCATCTGCAATGAGAAGATAGATTCCCCCGTGTAGTACTTATGATGGAATAGTACATTCCAAGAGAATAATTGTACAAAGTATTCCGTACACGTGATCGAAATCAGCCGCAAAAAGTCGATTGGAATCGCCCAACATTGATAGATACTTTTGAACACTGGATCAGGCATTAATTTATGCGTCATATTGCACATTGTTCACACAAGGATCTCTGTTTTTGAATATATCACTTCCACTCGTTTCACAAGCTATGTTAGCAGAAACTACTTCCAAACAGTGATAAAAATAGAACCCCATGGTCGACAAGGCCATATTTTTTGTTAATTGCTCCTGTCTTGGAAATAATGCACGCTTACACCTAAAAGTTACTGACGATGAAAACTCCACTCTACACTGACATGGTGCTCAATCTCAGTCAGATTCCAGCATTTGTCTCCAAGTTATTGCTTCCGATTGGAATCCGATTGGATTGCTTCCGATTGGACAGCCCTCCGAAATCGATCGGAATTGCCCACTTTTCTCTATACAACTTTAATTGTGATTTGTAAGCTTTGTATTGATTTTTCTAAACCTAATAATGCATTTCATTATCACACTAACCATATAACAGAGGTCTCTGTAGTTTGCGGGTTAAGAACTTAAGATTTTAGCGTTGCAAAGGAGGTAAATAATAGAGCGCTTATCGCTGTAATCAGGGTCTTCTGGTTCGATCCGCAGTCAAGTGAGTTCGTGGTGGACATAATCGTATTCGTGGGATTTATAGAAGTTTCCTCATTTCCTTTCACGCTCTCATTACACCATACTTTACTAACACTGTAATGTGCCTCATTCAGTCCTCCGTAGAATAACCATGGGTCATTATAAATTCCAAATTTCATTTCAAGATAAGAATTTTAAATACTATCTGCAGGTTTCTGCGTAACTCGTACGTACCAGTATAAACTGGTCCTTTCACTGTCGTTATAATATTTGTCGTTGCTAGCATTTTTGTCCTTGTTCGTCACTTAATTTTAAAAACATGGTATCTCTGTTTTGAATTAAAGCCTTTGTACACAGTGTAGAAATCCATTTCATATTTTGGTGCATTTAGGGGCAATGTTTTAATATTAACGAAGTAGAAACCATGCACTTGGAAAGAATGCACGGGATTATAAAGCAATTGTATTTCAAGGACAAGAAACCAAAGTGACTTGATATAGCTATCAACACAATCATGCGATTTGTCAGGGATAAAATGTTTGAAAGGTTAATATGTACTGTATGTACAAAAGGAAGGAAACATCGAAACTGTCTGTAATA
This sequence comes from Thermobia domestica, assembly GCF_964235325.1. NCBI lineage: Eukaryota > Metazoa > Arthropoda > Insecta > Zygentoma > Lepismatidae > Thermobia > Thermobia domestica. Next base: position 52,603,871 of record NC_137467.1, read on the forward strand.
CGCCAAAGACACAACCATATTGGAATTGCCTTCGAAGAATGTTATTTACGAAGAAGGAATATGGAAAACACCATCCCAAAGTGGAACCGACATTTATGAAGTGCGAAGTTCAGAACTGCACTGCAATTGTGAACTTAATTGAAGTGACGGTAATACGTGCATTCATTTTTTCTCCTGTACTTGTTCAGATTCGGGTATTAAATTCAATATGTGTAAGCATATTCATCTTGCTGTAAGAGTGAAATCTCAAATGGATATAATGCTAAATGAGCCAAGTAACGATCGAGTGCTTTTCATTGCGGAACGAGAATGCATGGACGTCAAACCTGATATAAATGAATTGTCAAAAACTCGATCTAAAAACAACAAAAGTAAGAAGGACAAAAAAGCAGAGATAATGAAAATGCGGATGGAGGTACTTGAAAAGCCGGAATCAGATGAAGATTTCGAAATAACTAAAACTTAATAAATTGCAATGCTTCCATCCATTGAAGCAACGAAAGCTAATCACAAAATAACAGTTGATTTACTTCGGTCTTCTACAGCGAAATTTTCCCCCAAAAAAGGAAGTACTTTTTCCACCAAAAAGAAAACCACCAAATGAACATCCAGAATAACAAGACCATCCGAAAATGAAAAATAGGAAATTGCCCTTCACTTTCTTCTTGAAAAAAAAATACAGCATGAAGAACAAGAACTCGACTGAAAACAAGACGTTCAACACAATGTTCTTTCCATTGCAAAAAGTAGCTTTGGTATTGAAGTGTAATGTCTGAAGAAAATATCTTGATTTTTGTGTGTGTGTGTGTTTGTGTATCTTGGGTCACTTTTCGTGCGTGTGTATTATTTTAATGGAGACCATCAATATGGCTACATACCCTGAGAACCCCAAGCGGCAATCGAACACACAATCTTCTCCTTCAAATCCAGGCGTATGTGACCTTATTTACTACCTTGTCCTTTTGCGTGTGTAAGACTTCCTTTGGAAAGTGTATTCCATGGATATCATCAACGTTTCTGGGAAAAGTGGGAAGTAAACATTCTGTTATTCTAATGCAATTTTTACATGTTCATAAGCAGGAATTTATTTCTATACCCCATCGCGATATTTCGTATTCGTACTACTCAACTTACCAGAGCTCGGCCCGTCGGATAGGAACTTCCATGCTCTCTGTTCCTCTGGGTCTGTACACGAAACTGGCCGAACGTTTCCAAGTACTCTGTAGTTCGGGTTGCCGATTCCTTCGCCTTAGTTCGGGTGCTCAGGGATTTTGCTTCTGAGACGTAAGAACAGGAAAACTATACTATGATATTAATACCTTGATTTAGTTATTACTAAAAACTATAAATATTTTGTTTGAGGATTTCGATATTATCTATAAGATGTTTTAATTTATCCCACTTTAACTTAGAACCAATAGGAAAATACATGTTCATTACCAACATTATAAACAGAGTTTTTCCCTTACATATGACTAGCAGTTAATTTGAAGTAAGTAAATACCGGGCGAATAAATATAAAGTATATCAGTTCCACAATGCTGATGACGCTGGCTCCTAGGAACAAGGATATCACTCCGCCAAAATATACTGTAAAGAGAACAGAAAAGTGCATAACACTGAGTTGTTTATGATTGTCCTTAACGTCAGGTTTTTATTATATATATTAAAAATTCAAAGATACGTTTGAATAGCACTAATTTACAATTTCTTAGAATTAGACAATTTCTTAGACGGTGTCATTTTGATCGTTTTATAAAATGATAGTACACATACTTCAAACGCGAGTGGAAAGCTATCATTACTTGAAGAATTGGAAAGATTATAGGTCTAAGAGAGCAATATTAATAATTTGAATATGTGTGTTGTATTTATAAGCATCTTATAGTTTTATGCAAGGTTTTATGTGTTACTTGTCGTTGTATATCATATTATTTTTCTTATTACTGAAGCAAAAATTAGAATGTCTAAGATATAGTTGATTTAAATTACAGTTACACAAAAGAAACAACAAGATTTACTTGGTGAGCAATTACTCTACGGAAAGTAATTGAGACTACTGCTTGTTGTCAAAATACACATACACATTAATAAACATACATTGCTTATGCACTTTGCTCTTTATATTTTATCACTTATTAAAATATAGTTATTACTTTACGTCCTACATGAGTTACAGCTATGAATATTATGATAATTCATAAAAACATATAGTAATACTATGGCACAATTATCTCACATTCCACTATAGCATACAACTCGTTTTCTTAATCTTCTTTTCTTTTGTGAATTTCACTACGTGTTGGTGACGTTTAAAAAAGGAAACTTAGAATTTAGCAAAGGAACATGTAGAATTCTTTCGATATTACAATTTTCGTTTTCGTATTGTTATTGGTATAAATATTGCATACATTAATTTTACATACTCCTCATTTTCCTTCATTTCCACGTTTTCAATAAGATATGTCTTTCACAAGACATATGATGTTTCCTCTCAACTACTAACATATTCATCAAAGAACTGTAAATGTGGAAGACAAGTGACAACTCACAGGCAATTAATATTATCAAAGGTTATGTTTGAATGCATACAGGTAACACAACGATTTCAAAGTATATAAAATGACTTGGTTAGATAAAATATAAAAGAGGTGGCACAAGCAGGGATTTAATTATTAGGATAGGAAAGGAGTTTTGACTTAATTATTCTTTGTTCTCAATGATATTGCAATTGTTTCAATAGACGTTTTAACTCACCAAACTTATTATGTAACTCGCTCATGTAGATATAATGGAAACAATGCTGTATGTGACGATTGGATTTCATATCTCATCTAATCTGCCAGAGGTGATGAATCTGTTGTCCTTACACATCTTGATGATAATATCTGAATGATGGTTCGGGCTTCGTTCATGATCAGATTGTGCATTGATAAGCTCTTACATCTTACCAGTGTTAGACGACCTGTATACGTTCATATCATCAAATTGTGATTGATGTGGTAATGATCTTTGCTGTATGTGTGACAAAAAACTCCATTAAGAGAAGTGCATTCCAACAGTTTGGTAGATGAGAAAGATGATGTTTTCTATCAATAAACCTGAAAGACTTGCGACATGCGAACGAATGTGGCGTGACACTTGAGAGAACATTATTATATCGTTTATTTGCTTTCATTACGAATTGATGAAATAAATGTAATCATTTTACTAATACTTGTCAAGCAAAGCACAAACTACATAAAATGTTTCTAGAAGTTAAATTAATGAATTGAGTTAGATTTAAGAGACTTTAGAATGATTCGATTTTAATAATTTGAATAGTACAATAAATGGATGCAATTAGCTAAGGATAGAAGTCAGTGGAGAGCTTTTGTGAACGCGGCATTGAACCTCCGGGTTCCATAGGCCATAGAGTTAGTTAGTTAGTTAGTACAATAAATATGTAATTAGAGTCCTTTGATTTTAGAGTATTTTAAGAGTATTGCACAGTGTTGTCGAGTACAATACCGCTTGCAATACAAGTCATTCATGTAAGGTTTCCAGATACAAATACTAGATAGGCCGGAAAAGCATTGTTTATATATATATTACTTTAGAATTTCTCGAAATATATGTAATATATCTGCACTTCTTGTGGATTTTCACTGTTTCAGTAACTACCAAATAGCGTACCTCATCTTCTTCCTAGATACTGGGAACAAAATTAAACCCCGTACCTAAACTTCACTAACATTTCGGTATATTTCTGTAATTATAGAAGCTTCTGTTAACCAGTCTGGAAGTGAACCAGTAAATGATGAATAACTCAACTAATACTTGCATCTACATATATGATTTATTTTCAGAATTTATCTAACTTCCTTACAGCTTATTAATCCATGAGGCTATTGCATTCGATTTGTAGCCAGGTAGCCAGATGTCAGAAATGCTCAATATTTTAAATTTCCATCCATGCTGAATGATTCATGCAACACATTATTTTGTGAAGAAGGAAACACATGTTTGAAAGGCACGATTGGATGGAAAATGTAATAAAAATATCTCTACTTTTGCTAATATTGTAGATTCGACACATCCAATCAAGTTCAAGTATGTTCCTACTCTTAGATAATCAGTGTTTCCTTTTTTGGTTTCTAATTTAAGGCTAATGGGGTAATGCAATATTCGGGTACTGACATATAGTGAAATTGATATCTGACAACAAACTAAACCAGTCTAGGTTAATATTAAAATGGAAACATTTTTTCGTAGAAACTGAAAAGCAAAAGCGTATTCTTGTGCTCCACTGTTCTTTCGAGAGCTTGAAAGTTGGAGTGCATCTGCGTAGGTGTTTGTGAGAGCAGCAGGAATACCGGATTATACTAATGCAGTTGTACCAGTTGTGGGATAATATTCGTCGTACAGCTTATGCATTTTTCGTTACTCGGGAGATAAATACTGCAATAACATAACTACGCATATCTTTTATAAGAGCATGCTACTCTTAAAAATTAATAAGCAGTAGTACAATATTTGTTTAAGAGTTTGAACGGAAACCTGTCTCTCTGGTAAAAGAATGTTAAATTCTGGTAAGAATATCGTTGTATTAACATATATTACTACGAACTGGATAAGAAAAATTATACTACACAGAAGTTTTGATTTTAAGATTTTACTTAAGATCGTAGTGTTTCATGGCGTACTAAACTTTATAAACACTGCATTATCTTTGCAACACACAAGCTATCTTGAATATTAGAAAGTAGGGTACAAAGTTTGGCATTTTTTGAAGTACGTCGATATGAAATAAACCGTTTTCTACTCGTCCACATTTTTAAAGAGAATTAACCCATTAGCGCCGTGCGTGATCATATGATCACAGCAGTTAGTATTTATGAAAATAAACCTTGTATAACATACTTTCAGTGTTCTCTTTACGCTTTATGTATTAACTACTAGGAGAAGGTTCTGGTAACGATAGTCAGACAAAACAAATTCCAAATTGCAGCGTGAATGTAACCTAGATATACAGATATACGCAACGCGCCAGAAATACAAGAAAAATGGCATCGTCCTCGCAGTAAATATTAAAAAAAAAACAATCTTATAGGCCTATTTTATCGTTTCAAATTATTTTCTGCTGGCTTATGTTTTAGAGATGTCAAAAATTGTTACAGATTACATTTCACTCATCTGAAAATATATGGGTCATAGTTATTGATGTTTTCCAATAAGTCTGATTGTATGATCACGCAAGGCATTTAAGTAGCTTTTTCTCTCTTACGTACGTATGTATAGGTTTCGATTATACGGTAAAGTTTTATAGGTATATCAATTTAAAACAGTTTGTACATTGTTTCAGTTGACTTACTTTATCCTTTTTGCTTTATTATTATTATTATTATTATTATTATTATTATTATTATTATTATTATTATTATTATTATTATTATTATTATTATTATTATTATTATTGTGTTAAATGACTTTTGCAACTCCTGTTACTGGTAATTCTATGGTTTTCCTTTTAGATACAGAGGTCTTTCACTTCAACAAATTCTTGATATTTTAGAATCGGATGACGTGCAAGACATGAAAGACATGCTGAACCTCCGAGACCCAACGTCTTTTCGGATGATGAAGATTAGGGAAAGAGGGATGGAAATGGACAACCTTACAGGGCGCCAACTTACCAGTCATGCTGAAGTTGTTTTTTACAGATAATACTCGACTTGTTGAAGATGATGTGACAACTCTGTCCTCACAACTGCGTATACTTGTAACGGGGTTCAACCTGTTTTTAATGTCGAGCAAAATTTCGTAAATGAAAAGAGAAAGTAGTCGTGCGTATGAATTCGGAGAATATTAGCAAGCACATGGAACTTACTGATCAAATGGACCAGGATATCTCATATTATAGAATTAGAATCAAGTCCAAAAAGTGGTGGTGGGTGCCTCTCTCTTGGATGATTGATGTGTCGCACGAAACGCATGGCTAATGTTGAGAAAAGCCAGAATAGGCATCTCACACTTAGAATTTGAAAGTCATATTGTAAAGCTTATTTGCAAAATTATAAAGCCATTCTATTAGATTCAGGGCTTCCAGCCATTTCTGAGTCCAGCAGTCAATAACACCATGTAAGGGATGACGTTTGTCTTTATGGGAGAAACCACTTAGTGGTTCGGTCTAAGTGTAAACGTTGTGCATGTACACTGTGTTCAAACACAGTGCCTAGGAAATGTTTCAAATATAGCATGGGTTTGTGTGCCTACTAACTTTTTTTCAATTTGCATAAAGTCCTATAGATATTAGGCTTCATAACCTGACAATTCCATAGTCCAAATACTGTGTTTATTTTTGTCTTCTAAAGTGTAACAATTTCTAAGACAATAAATGTCTCTTTTCTTTTCCATATGTGTTAATAATTTAACAGGGCATCCACTTAATCATGATATACGAAAGTACTTAAACGCCTAGCGTGTTCATATGATCACGGGGCACCCCAACAAAACCGCTTACGTCACAAACTCAAAATTTCTCGTAAATGGCCCTAGCACCTAAATAACTCAAAATAACAAATTTCACCGGGAAGAAAAAAAATAATTTCGGCGTTAATGGGTTAATTAAATAATGCACATGAATCGAGTGAGATTTACAAAATACTCTCAATCGATGTGATTTTATTAATATTTTAAATTGTTCAATATATATATAATAATTTTACTATAATATAACAATATTGCGAAATGCTTACATATATAAATAAATATATTGAATAAAGAGGTCAATAATTTCCGAAATAAAATATTTTAAATCATTTATAAAATTGTGTGAAAATGTCATATTAATAGGATTTGGCCAGCTCCTAATGTTCTACAAGTTTTATGAAATGTAATTTAAAGTATATGTTTTAGAATTACAATATAATTCACATTCAAATTACAACAAAATGAGACTATATTAACCTACATGGAAAACCATTCAAATATATACCCTATTTGTTTACTCACAATGATTTAAATACTAGATCAGGTAATGGGCAGTAACAGCTATTAATTGGAAATGTTGAAGCATTACAACTAATTGGAATATTATATTTACCTTTCCACTAACAAAATTATCATTAAAATTTCTAGACAATTGAAAACCATACCAAAAATATCAAGATTGTCCTTTGTGACCATAAGCGTCCTTCTGACGTGACTAGCTTCAAAAGTAAACAAATAGTGTGAAGGAAGTCTAGACGTAAGTTTCTGAATTCTGGAAAAAATATAATATCCATTTTATACTAAATTCATCTCATTAAGTCAAGTTTCTTCTTTATTTTAAAACTACGTTTTCAGAACTAAACTATCATAATGTTCACGTAAAATGGAACATCACGTAAGTACAAATTCCAGAGGATGATTTTTATTATAAAGTTCGGTCGCTTTTTGTGAAGGTCCTTGTTCAATTGTCCCTACACACCGTGATTTCAATACCAATGAATTTAATTCGAAGGACAGTTCTTCCTGTGGGTATATCCAACATACTACCTGGTTGTGGCCGTTCAGTTACACCGTGAACTTGCGTAAGAACCGAGTGAATATGGGACCCCCACAGAAGGTCATGCGACGTTGGGGTGTGTACGAGTTGAAAATGGGATGAAACGCCGATGCAACATAGTGGAGAATATGCCAGGTCTTTGGAGAGGGTGTCGTAACTAAGAGGACACTGCAGTGGTGATGTAACAATTTTGAAGACGGTGACGAAACCCTCGAAGTTACAACACGTGTCAGAAGAGAAACACATGTACGAAATGAAAATCACCAGGCCGCAATTGAGGAAAACAGTGCCCAGATATGTGAGGAATTGCGAACACATGTCAGTGTGAGTGCAGAAATCATACGACAGTATCTCCACCAACTTGAGAAGCACTACAATTTGAGTTGATGAGTCTCACATGATTGGACTTCGTTTCAGAAGGCAACGCGACCAGACACCTGTGTTTCTTTGCTGTCTCGTTTGACTAAGGAGCCATTTCGGGACCGGGTGTTGACATGTAATGAGAAGGAGTTTTTGTAGGAAGCTCCGCGGGGCTGTTAGGATCCTGTAGACCGGTTTCGAAACAGCCGAAACCAGCGCAGCAGATCAAGAAGTTCCCCCTGTTTGTTTGGTGGACTGCTCGCGGTACCGTCCATCCGGAACTGCTACCAGCTGGTCAAAGCATCAATGTAACTGTTTACTGTCAGCAGTTGAACCATGTTCAAGAAAAACTCAATACTCTGGAGCCATCACTTCTGAATCTCAAAGAAGTCGTCTTCTTACAGAAGAATGCTAAGCCCCCCGTGGCCTGATGACAAGAGACGTCATTCTACGACTTAGATGTGAAACATTATTGCATTCGCCATACTCGCCGGACATTGCACTGTCCAATTATCACCTGTTCCATTTACCACAGAGGACGTCAGTTCAAATCCTTAGTAGACGTGCAAAATAAACTTCATACCTTCTTCGCTTCACGATCCACAAAGTTCTGCCACGATGGAATCTGTGACTTTCCAGAACGTTGGGAGAAGGTCATCGATGCAGATGGAGGTTATTTTTTATCTTGCAAGTACGTCTTAAGTGACATATCAATGGTTGAAGTGGGTCAGTGAAAATTTATTTTTGTAGTTATCCATTGCAAAGCGTTTTTAAACATTTATATTAGGACATTCATAGACACATACAACCAATTTATATATAAGATACCATCATTAAATTTTCTCTCATTAATATTATAAATCTGAGGAAAATGCATTTATCTGGAATTATAACATTTCTAAGAAAAAATCATTATATACTACATAGAATGTTCGTTGCTGCAGCTAAAATATAATATCTATGCTACATCTGTACGATAATTTTAAGATAATATATAACTATAATATAATACATATAAACACGTTCTAAAATTGTTTTTCTACGTATATCATGGTAACCTTACTTCATCTATTAATGCCGCTGGCAGTTCGCATTTATCAATTTTCGCAAATGAATGTAATACATCTAATGCATGTAAGCAGATAAAATAAAACAAACCAATATTGCATTATTAAGCACGAATTACGCATCTACAGACTTGCCGACATAAGGTTTTACGGTTTTCAAATATTATAGATGTTGACTTCAGTTTATTCTCCATTTAATACATTCTCCGAAAAAAAGTTAATATGTAGTAAGTGGTTTACAATGTTTGTTCAGTAATATATTGGTAATTATAGCTCAGCAGCTATGCATATATTTGTAAAGATGGATAAAGGATATCCATGATATAATTGATCATAATTCAAATAAAACTTAACATACATTTCTAAATTTATTTTTTTATATATTTCTACACATTTTACAAGAATCTTCCTCAAAATCCAGCGTTTGTAAAAGAAAATATGTTGTACTAGGAAACACTGATCTTTGAAATTCAATTTGAGGTAGACGAGAGAACAATATCTGCTCTAAATAATAAAGTTAAAAATAATTATGTATTTGACGTGGTGAACTTTTAAAAGGATGGCAATTGTAATAAGTTACATTTTTTTGTTATAAACTGTAAGCACAAAAATATTAACTTAAATAGCTGTTAATATATTGCCATTAGTGGTGCAAGTTGTAATGACTGCTAATTGGAATTAGTATTAATTCGGTTATTTCATTGCTTTATGAGCTACGAGTGTTATAAGCGGCTTTGGTACTAATTGGGTAATTTTTGTAGTATCAACTGGAAACTACTATAATATAATAGTATTGTCAAATTATTACGCTACTCTATGAAGTTAAATTGAAGTTGAAATCCTGTCTCGATGGGAATGTCTGCAAAGATATGTGTACGGTTTAAAATCATATCATGTATCATGAGGGTTCGTATTTAATATGGAATCTCCAAGTAGTGGTTATGATGGCTTAAAGTGTTAATTGAGTTCTTCTGTATTACTAAGTTCAATCGTTCAGTTCGCTGTATATAACTGGAATGATAAGATTTGGTCTAGTAAAAATGGCAGTTCTGTGAGTAGTAGTTCCATGATATATGGATTGGATACCAATTCTAGTAATTGGTATGAATAAAATTTATTTCTTAAATGTAAACACAATAAGTTATACATATGACCAAATTTCACTTTCTTGGACGTGGGAAATATTTTCTTGATGAAATGTTCTATGAATTTAATATCAGGACCACCTTTCAAGATTTCGGTTAATTATAGTATAGAGCCCTAAAGGCATTTTGTACGGTCCTATATATTTCAAGGAATATTACATGTTCTTCAACGAATTTTTCCTTAATGAAAATTGTATGATTTAAAATTGTTTTTCAATCACATTTATTAGTTTTCATTTACTATTTTTCTGAAACGATATATAACAATTTTGATTCTATTCCATTCTCGTGCATTAGAAGCTCTATAGCTCTATACTATTGGTTCTAGCTCATTGTGGTTTTAGTATTATTCCTGGTATTATTACAGCCGATAAAGCTAGTATTTAATCTACGATTTGTGTACAGGCATACTTGATCTCACTCAGAAAGCTTGGGCTATCACAATATCAATCACTTTCACTGGCTGAAGTATTTTAACTAATTTCAATGAACATCGTCAGTAGTTGTACATTATCCTTCTTTTAGACTGAAATACTTCGACAAAGCCGTATCTGAGTTTCATAGTTTCGGTACCGTAGTGTTTCAGGCTTTGCTTTCCTTTACATTTTCAGTCGTACAAATTACAGTGTCTTCTTGGAGTCGGATAGGCATGATAATGTCTTTGAACCACTAACCGAAAAATGTGTGTGGTATTATATATAAAATATATAAAGAGAAGTAGGACCTTTAGACCAAACCTACGTATTATTATTATTATTATTATTATTATTATTATTATTATTATTATTATTATTATTATTATTATTATTATTATTATTATTATTTTGTCTTTCGGCAGGAGCTCGGACTAATGATATTTTTTTTCAATTTAACATTTGGGCCTGGAAATTTTTCTCACACGTGTCTCGACCTTCAGCTACTCATTTCACTTCCAATATTTTATTCTGAAATACATACGACATATTTAATAAGTGGTACTGTTTTGTTTTTCACTACATGTAGTAGCACTGAAACATAACCAAAAAATGATGAAAAAATAAGATATTCTCCTTTAACGAAACTTGGCGGGAGTATGTCATAACATAGTTTAATATTTGATTAAGAAATCTCTCGCACGCATGCTGGTTGATTGAGCCAGTGGGAAGCTTACGGAACTGAAGTTCAATCACGAATTGGGAACAGGGGAAATCAAGTAATCAGGAGCACCCATCTACTTATGGTTTTCCTTAAATGTGCAGTACTATCATTTATTCGACCGACACATTACTTTAAATTAACCAGTCAAGATCGGGGAGAAAATTCCCTATTTCTGGTCTATAATTTTCTGTATGTAAAGCGAACTGAAGACCAATGTTCCGTTTACTTATACACGTAATGAAGCGCGGAATGTTAACAATATTGAAACATTGAATTACGGATATCAAACCTATTTCAATAATAAGATGCATTTTAACCCTATTAATTCATGAAGTAACTACGTAAACTTACCTCACCCTCTTCATTTTTATAACAAACCAAGATTTCAAACAGTCAGGTAAACAATTGCATTTTTCTACGACATCGTCTGAATATATTTTACCTAATAATAATAGTACGTAAGAATACATTAGTGCATTTCAAAATTCTTTACGGAAATCTTTGTGGTTATAATGATTAGTTATACCTAACCTAGAACGTAATATGTGTAAAATTGTATAAAGAATAACGCGTTTTGAAGTAAATCAGGAAACACGTCAAAGAAATCCACCTGTTAAGCACATGGTGAAAAATAAAGTTTTCAGTTACAGTTTTACCATTTTCGTATCATCTAATAGTGAATACTATGGTATACAGCATGCAGAGTACCTGTGAAATGAATGTCATATTATTGTTGAGTTATTCTACATCATTCAAAAAACTTTGGATGAATATTGTTGCCATGATCGGTGATTTGAATATTTCTAAAAGTGATTCGTTCTAATGAAGTGAAAATTCTGAATAATGACTAGTTGTCTCAAAATTAGCTTACTAATTCTCTTACGTGAATGTTATTAATCCAAGCTTTATTCACTTTCTTAACACCAATTCACTTATAATTCATATCACATAGTCCTTTATTTCATAAAATTAATATTATTACGGCAATTGTAACATATACAAATAAATCTTTTTGTAATAAAGTAATAGCTGGATAATCCAATATTAGAGGGAAAGATTCATTTCTCAAATCATTGTGTAGAAAGATTTAGATTCACAATTGTATGCACTATTTCAAAAACAAAATCTTTAAGTTTTACGTCCAAGGATTATGCCGGCTGGGATTATAGAGAAGGTGATGATGAGAAATGAATAAAATGGTGGAATGAGAAAAGTTGGAGGAACCTACAGAACACCAAGAAACCCCTACTCAATAACACTATTTAAGTACTCAATACTATTTTGCTACAGAATTTCCGATATATTCGATCAAGCTCTGGAATGGAACAATTATCTGCGTAATGTTTATTGTTTAAAAGTGGCTGATTAAAATGAATTTGAATAAAGGCTACAGAAAACTTTAATGACGTTAGAAATTTATTGAATTTTTCCTGTTATTTCGATTTCTTAGAATTCGACAATTAAGAGAATTGTTCTTTTTTCTTCAAATTTTCATTTCCCACTTGTACAATATATAATGTTTACAATGTATGGTTATTGCGTCTATTTGCCTTCTTCTTTTGCGTAGTTGCCTTTATGGTGCTAGTTATTTTAGTAGTTTGCTGTAAATACCTTATAGTTTAAACCCTTTACAGATTATATATGCATTCTCATACTGACAAACGCCCCGCTCAGAATGTACTTTACAGGAAGCACTAGGGGAAAGAGTTGGACCATGGAACACTTCTTGAGTTTTGTAAGAAATACTATCAACAATTATATCTGCAATTCTATTGCAGTGCAAGTTTCTGAACAAAACTGAGTCGTTATTTATGTTAATATTTCTATTTTTCGTTATGTTTTTATGATTTCGAAAATTATCAAGAAAAATGCTCCATTGTACAAATACTCGTGTATCTAGAAACAGCCTCATGTACCTTGAACCATGACTTGTAATATGGTAATTTACACGAATAAAATCATAAACTATCATTCCGCTATTTATTTCATATATTAATATTTGTTGTTTTTCATATACAAAAGAGCCTGAAAGAAGAAAATGGAAATTCCTGATTAGGGTTTTATCTTCATATTGAACAAAGTATTAATCACAATGTTAACCCTATTGATTTACTGCCCGGGTTCGATTCTCAGCTGTAGCTCATGTGGTACGGATTCCACGTTAAACAGTAGGTCCATGTCTCACATAGCTCGCTGCTGAACGGGACGTTAACCTCAAAATCAAATCAACTTATTGATTTATTGAAAATTTCGTAGTTCTACCAATAACTAAAAAGCGTTATATAGTTCATTCTGTCATGACTAGATAGTACAAAGCCCCAGAAGCATGCGTGTGTTCCAAGGTACACTATTCTCAAGATAATCTTTTATATTTACTTTATTTCTATTTTCTTATACATTGATTAGCATGCGGAGGATACTTTGGGACCAAGCCCTTGCAAACTGTTGCTATGTCTTCACTTTATCAAGGAGTGTAAACAGTGAGCCCAATTCTTCGATTTACATATAAAAACATGCAAATATATTTAGAGTGAAGAATTTATCCTGATAGCATTTGAACTTTTAAACTAACGGACAAATAAAAACTAACATATTCTCTTAAGGAATTATCGCCAGTGTGGCATTTTTTGACATACTTTTGCTAACATAATATAGTATATCTGCAAACCAATATCAAATTGTGTTTCTTCACGTGACGCTACAACATGTTATAGAATATTGAAAAGTTACATTTGCAATAAAAAAGGAGAGTACCACACGCATAGCATATTATAAAAAGTAGAGTGTCACATACAATGAGAAAGAACGCAATTTTAAGTGTTTCCTAACAATAATAGTGCAAGTAAGATCGTGCGGGTACCGCACACCCTTAAGTGTATGACAGCCAAAACTGAGTCGTCATATCCAGTCTTTGGAACATATAGAAACAAAATTACAAGGAACTGAATAATGTATTTCTGCACATTAGAAAGGAACTGAAGGATTGATTTTCTGGGAAACGTTTTGGTAGATGCATTTCAAAATGCTTAAATACGAAATTTTCGTATATACCACTTTAATACCTCTTATTATTTCGAAGATATTTAAAATGCTTTTATTATTTATTCTTTTTTTCATGTAAATTTAAAATTTCTGATCATTTGAAATAATGACTTTTGAAAAATACGGGAAGTGTACATTTAGTTTCAACAATTGTTATATTCATGGCATTACTAGGTATTACAAAGAATATATCCAATTGCGAACTTTGCATCGTACAAAATCTCAGCACGTTCGTGCTATAATTAAAAAATTAACGCTGTATCAACTTTTTATCATGTATATATAGTATATGTAAATTTAATTTATCTATTTACGATAATACACTCTATATAAGAAGTACAAAGAAAAATTTTGAAACTATTTTTCATTGTTGGAAAACGAACGTAAATGTTTAAATACCTAGGTGATATACCTTTAAGTTTGTGCTAAAAGGAATTAGTGCACACTAGGAACCTACGTGTAAAGCACTATTACATTCATAAAAACAAACAAAATTGATTCAATAATATGGCATTATGAGGAATTCGCTTTGATTGCAATATAAGGAAAACGTAAATGCAAAAGACGAATACATAGTATACCTACTGACGTGCGTTCACACCATACATGCTATTTAAATTTCACAAGATTATATATGGGTTGCTGCTTTTGCGGAACACAATCTAATATCTACTTCGAATTATGTTTGTGCGAAAGCTAATATGTTATTAAAATAGTTTGTAAGTGGAGAATGCATCTAAATGTTTGCTTGGTGGGTAGCAAAACGCCAAATATTATTCTAATAGTAACATACTTTCCTAATAAAACACGTTTTGAATTCTTAACCTGAAATAATCATGTCAGGTTTTATTACAACAAATATCAAAAGACAGAAACTTACACGTTTATATATATGGCATTTGTATGTTATGACACATACGTACCTTCCATTAGCTTCAGACATACTAATCCAATTATGTTGCATCTTTGATGAGTTTCAAAGAAATCTAAAACACAAATCAAGTAATTACTGCTTGTATCTATATATTTTTCGATTCACACTCTGAGAGTGTCTTTTTAAAAAAATTGTGATAATTTTAACAAATTTTATCTTATAAGTAAATGTACGGTGTGATCGCTATGAAACATTATTTTAACTAACGTAATGTTCCATACCCAGCCGTTGAGCCTAGGAACAAGGATACCTAACTACAACTTCGTTTCATGGTTATTAAGGTAAGCGTCTTATACACGGAAGACTAACTGTTAGCATTGTAGTAACATTGAGTTCATCATCGAAAGGGAGATCGTCACTTCTTGCCGTGATGATAGGAAGACAATCAATTTTTTCACTTTTGTTATCCAAGATATACAACCAACTCTTATAATTAAAAAAATCGAAAAAAATGATTATTTATATTTTTTGTATTACCATTGGCCACAAACTCTTCTCACTTTCTAAATTTTCTTTGCATTCATTAATTACCACATTCCATTATTTTTATTTTAGTTTGCGAAATTCAGCATTCTTGTTTTCCAATTCTGTCCACGGGTTGATTCTTGCAGATTCAATTATCAGTTCTTTCCTCGTTTGTTACACAAGTCATTCTACGCTTAGCTTTGTAGTAAGACACATTTTCAGTTTCTGCAGGATGTGCATAGATTAAGCACAGAGATATTAACCTGTTCCTATTAACGTAAAGCTATAAAAGATTCAGGACAATGTTGCTGTATTACAAGAGTGCTGTAAATATCCGTCCATACTAGGACTACTACTCAAAAATCGTTTCCGGATTGATGAATTCCATTTTACTGAGTGAAATTTATATTTGGTGGCCTAGTTTTTAAATATTTTACAGTACGAAAGCACCCATTATATACATCAAATAATAATGTCTTAACAAGAGAGAAAGGGAGAGATTTCCAAAGCTATAAATGTAATTGTTACGTTTCTGCCAGCCGATATACGATACGGGTTTTCCTGAATGTTCTTAAATATATTGGTGCCAAACAGATATTTGCAGTTCATCCCCGTTTGTTTTCTCTTTCAAAGTGGTTAGTTACTTTAGTTCATAATTTGATTGGATTTGATTTGAAGTTTAGCATCATTTTAGAAATTGCCATTAACACTAAAACTATCAGAAAGTCAATTATACAAGAACTACCAAAAGGTTCATTTGGTCCCTTATATTTTAAAGGTTTTAAGGATGGAATTTAACGACCTTTTGGCAACCAAGACTAGATGTGACTAGATATAAAAATAATACGCTTTAAAAGCCACATTAGCTTCAACCAGTGGCGGGCCTAGCCCGAGGCCGGGGGCTTTAGTAGGCTCCCCACAAAATAATTAAGCTATTATTTTACTTTTGAAAGTTTATAGTAAACTCATGATATACCTATCATAACATACATAGATTTTAAGCATGATATACATAGACTTTACGTTGTAGATACGGCACCGCTTTCAACCAGATACCAAACCCTCCTACACCCAAGGCGGTTTAACTATGCGTGTAAAATTGTGCAATTGAAAGATAAGCTCAGGGATATTTATTAAACCAAAATTACGCACTTTATTTAAAAATATAAGATAAGTGCAAGCAAACGTATACAGGTTTCAAAACCAAATCAAGATTCTCATCATAGTATTATCTTGAGACTTGTAAGTATAAATCTATAAGTATATACACATAAATTTCAATGTGTATGCGAACAATACAACATTTGAACACACACATCCAGCTTTGTCTCCATTGTATGACTTTTCAATTAAAATAATTAAAGACATTGTTGTAGCTCTAGTGCTTTACTCGAAAATCCCAAAACGTGGTGATTTTCTTCATTCAGGGCATGTGCTATACACGATGTCCTTTGGAATCACATTAGTGCATGATCCATAGGCAAGTTTCTTGTATCGGAAACACCGATCAAGAATTTTTGTTCACCTACAGTTCCCGATCTGGCACTTCTTTTTTCAGGTACCAGCTGTTTATCCTACTGGCAAATCTTTTATCGAAACATGCTTTTGTCTCACTTTTTCAGGAAGTTTCTTAGCGAACTTGAGAAAAAAGCTATGTCTACTAATATTCTTATTGGTAGTATATTTGTACGAGACATGAAATGAGACAAGACATGGGGGTCTAATCAAATAGGTTATAACAGCTGTACCGACATCTTCTGCTAGCAGCCTTGACAGAATATTTATGAGTCATGTGGTCTAGAACGTCTACACAAACTGTCTGCTGAATGTAAAGCAAAAGCGTTTTAGGTTTGTTCTTTTCTCCACCACTCATTACTTGTACGTCAGTGTGAAGGGTTTTCAATATCAGTAATTTTTGTTCTTCTAGCATTGCTATACGGTAAGTGCAATATTATCCATGGTTTTGAGTACGTATCTGGTATACAAATTCTTTATCACGGGAACGTTCTGAAGTTAGAATTTTCCTCCTTTGTTCTGATAGATCAATATAACTTATTTCGGTATTATTTAGTTCACTTGCAAAATGAATAGGCGTAAAAGAAACTTTTCATACGTTACACGTGTAAGAAAGGTTTCATAAGCTGTAGAACCGCACGTTCAGCAAGGGAGCGGTAATTGTCCTGTTTTCACTTTTTCCTAGATAAGGAAAACTATTTACAATACATTTTTTCTCCACTCCTACAAGCATCCAAAATTTGACACTATTTTACCCACTTGCTAACCATGAACTGAATACATGATGAAGGTTTCATTGGAAAGAGCTTCTCATCATTAGTACAATAAATATCAAGACTGCAACACCTTTTAGAATGTTCAATAAACTGAATGTCTGTAAATAAGCAAAACCTAACAGTTTTGCGTTTTTTGCTGCTTGGAGTTTTGAGATCAAACATTGTTAATTTCATTAACTCTTCAAACTTCTTTGTGTCCATGACATTCCGAAGGCAGGAGCAGTCTAAGTTTTCAGACATGAGACACTTTACACTTACGTGATTCATCTCCATTGTTGCACGTAAAAACAATAGACAGGTGTCCAAATGAAAACCTAGTAGTTCTAGGTAAATCATCAATTTTAAACAAAAATTATAATAATTCAAATTTGATATTTAGGATATAATATCAAAGACTGGAGAGAAGAAAATCGGCGCAACCTGTTCTGCATATTTTAATTAAATTCATATTAAATAAAGATGGATGACGTTGAGGGGTGGAAATTACCCCTTTGGTAGTTCGTGTATTAAAGTCGGTCCTTCTAAACTGCAATACATATTTCCTCATATAAATTGGTTTATTGTTGTTTAATAAATGAGATTGAGACCGCTTAGGCACAGGATAACTAAAATAAATTAAAGGTAACCAATAAACGGAAAATGAAGGTTTTGTTGAATACTGGTTTTTCTTGCCAGTTTGTGTCTTGTCTGTATGATTCTCAAGTGGGTCGTCTGCTGTACTCCAACCAAGTTGATTTGGGAATTTGATATAGTTAATTAAGCGAATTTAATAAAAAATCCAGGAGCGAAAAGGTGTCGGGTATTAACACAAAACGTCAAAAATGTAAATGTGATTGGATCTTTTCAGGTCAATGCAAAGAAAATTTGATAATTCGATCAAACTTTGTGCTTGGTATGTTTCTAGGATCAGTCACGATAATGTTAGTTAAATATCCTTTTCTGGAGGATAAGACGAAATCATAGAATACTCGTGTTTGAATTTTTTGAGAAGTTCATACTGTTCGAGGTTAGTGTTTGCTACCAGATTGAATCGATAATTTTTAATAATTCTGAAATTTATAGGTTTTGAGAAAATTAATTACAGCTTGTTTTGGACTAATTAGGCTGCCCAATAGACACTTAAATTTTCATAAATTATTTTCTTTATAAAGTAATATATTGTTCCTTTTTCGACCGAAAGATAATTGACTCAGAATTTAATGGAAATCTTCATCCGATGATAACACTATTTGCGAAATGTTACAATTGATATTAATTTAATCGGCTCATTTGTTAGAGGTCCTTAATTGGCCAGAGATTTTCGAGTTCCGAACTAGCCTTAAAAAATTAAATGACTTTTATCATTTGCGTAAATGATTTTGAGAAATTGAAAATTTTATTCTGAAAAATTACATTTTTCTAAATTAATTCACATATTTGAAAGTGCATCCTTTGAAGATCGCCGACGACATGAAGAATTGTTGTTTGTAATTCACTGTAATAAAGATATTTCATGGAAATTGTGTTTCTTGTCATTTGTTACATTTACGATTTTTGTTGTGATTTGTATTTTCTCCTTGGGTTTTCGATTAACAATTTTGACCGCATCATCTAGTAGTCCTTCCTCGTATAAAGCTCCCTCTGCAGCTCGTTGGACTGGTTTTCCCTGCCTTGTCTGATATGCTACGGACGGGGGCGATACATCATGTAGATTCTGGTGTATATATATGATATACTTGAACCTTATGTTGTATGCACAATGCAAAATATACTTCGCTAACACACACTGGCAAATATTACGGGATCAAATGTATGGAATTTTAAACATAAAAAGGTCTGGAACATTTATGGCACACACTCCAAGTGTAATTGGCTTCCCCAG
The DNA here is from genome assembly GCF_964235325.1 of Thermobia domestica. Taxonomy (NCBI): domain Eukaryota; kingdom Metazoa; phylum Arthropoda; class Insecta; order Zygentoma; family Lepismatidae; genus Thermobia; species Thermobia domestica. The sequence continues at coordinate 52,623,701 of NC_137467.1, forward strand.
CACACATTGTTGCAGTATTATACTTCCCGTGTTCCTTATTTTAAAAACTAGCAGACCAAGAAACGTCGCCATGGCTGCAGACTGTGCCGATAACTCTTTGCATACACAAGGCATTTTTTCCGCATTCTCCATAGAGCAGGGTCACCTTTGCTCTTTTCTGGATTTTTAAACACTATCGTTATTACAGCTACCATTACAACTGCCTTCATGATCTAACACACTCTTATGATTCGGCAACTGAAACTCCTTATTCGACAATAAATGCTATGCCTAACACTTCGGATGAAATATCTACCAAAGTATTGACTGTCAAGTACACAATTCGCTTTCAGCTTACAACATATCCAATGGTTAGATTTCTGTTACTCTGTGTTCGAGTAGTACAAGGTGTAATTTTTGAGCGGGCCATTCTATGTTATTTACGCTTTTCTTTTTCTTTCCATCACAAAAGATCACTTCGTTCCTAATGCCTTACTTTTACATATTTTCGCTACCCATCATAACTCTATTTGATATTCTTGTTTACCGCAAACTGTATCTTGCTACAGATATTTCAGGTCGTTCTTTTAGATTTTGGTACACCGATACAGACACAGAAAAAACACCGACAATGTTTAGGAGGAAATTTCTGACACCACGATGAGACAAAAAGGTGCCAAACGCTTTCTTTCGTTGTTATACGCTATGTAAAGCATGAAAAATAAATTTTAAAGGTGCATAGCTTCAAAACTATGGGGCCTACCGTAGTCTGGTGGAGACTTAACTTACGAACAAATATGTGCGCTATCCAAAAATACATGGTTTACAATACTGACGCAGACACGAATCAATTTTTATAGAGATAGTTTTGCTACGGGCATATAATTTGAAGTACTCTCAACCTACATGTGTAAAAATTGTTTCGGTAGTACCGTAGGATTCCTAAACATGGATATTTGAATAGGGTAGTCATTAATTCCTAAGTGAAGTCTTCACGCGAATACGGTCGGTTCCATAGTTTCGGAGTTATGAACCTTTAAATTCTTTTTTTTTCATGTTTTCGGCAGCCTATAAAGTCTAAAGGAAGCATATGTGCATCCAGGTTGGTCTATACTTTTTTACTTATTTTGGTATCAGGAATCATCTCTGATACGTTGTCGGTGTGGCTTTGAATCACCCTGTATAGATAGTTACTCTATATTATTTTCGTACCGAGTAGAAACACTGAATAAATAATGTAACCACGTTTGAAAAAATTCCAATAACTTATCAATTATGTTATATAAATCTTGAAAAATAAACCACCATAACTCTACAAAGATGTTTAGAACTTGCAATGGTATGTCACGAACATAATTTTCTTCTGAAACGGATAAATATGGAGTAATAAATTTATTTCACGAATCGACGCCACCCATGCAATTGCTTTATTTTCTGATGGGGTGAGGGCAACGTTCAACTTATTAAATTTTACCCTTTGCTCGCTACATGAATAGATAGTTTGATTCAAAATTTGACATACAGTAACTGTCGTGATATATATACAGTGGCGGATCCAAGGGGAGGGCTATAGCCCCCTTGACGCTCAGATATACACTGGATAAAATGGGCTTCAATCCTGCTTTACACTGGATAAAACGCCAAAATATGCTTTAGTCCCTCCCTTGATCATATCCTGGATCCGCCACTATATACATACATACATACATACATATATATATATATATATATATATATATATATATATATATATATATATATATACATTACTACATCTTAATTCTTTTACTTCTCGTTCTGTGTAGACATTATAGCGTTCGACTATTACACTGCAATATGAAAGCTAGACATTTTGAGATGTATTGCAACAAGGTAATGAAGATAATTTACTCACAAGGAAAGGTATCCAACTCCTCGACAAATATCGCACTGAAACTTGCACAAGTGGAAGTACATGTTAAAAGATAGAAATATGATTATTCTTACGATTCGCAACGTCGTCGAACCGGAAGCATAATGATCATCCCCCGATAGCCCCTGATAGTTATGTACTCTGGTCGTACACACCCGAATATGATACATTGGAACTTATTTTCTCACAAAGGCAAATACTGCAAACTCAAGATGGTAACAGTCGGTGGTGATTGGGATCTCCAGTAGGTCATTGATGCGAATAGATGTCAAATGGAACACGATGCACGATCGTAAGTTCGAAACGAGCAAGTTTACCCGATGGGGAAAATGGACACGCTCAAATCAAACGCAAAAATGGTTTCGATGATGATGATTATTACTATTATTACTAACATTATTATTTTTAGTAGTAGTAGTAGTAGTAGTAGTGGTGGTAGTTGATGTAATCGCCAGGTCGTAGTCTGTCCCCCGTTATCCTGCGTGGTCCTGCAATGAGTATTCTTTTGAGACGGAGACTTACCTGGGTAGGACGTTGAACGACCTCTCCAAGAAGGGATTACAAAATTGTTCCCAAATTATCGTCGGTCTCTTTGATGAGATGAGCATTAGGTGCCGAGATGTTCGGATGTCTCGTCTCGAAAACCTCACGGACAATCAGATGGTCATACAGACCATAATGCACACAAACATCACTCAAATACCCAACATAAACACACTGGGATAAATGACACTATACTTATTTATTAGAACACTATTAAAAAATAACGAAGAGAAACGATCACAAAACTTAACACTGATTATGTATAATTATTACCTTTACAAAAATCACACTTTAATTTTCACTATACTGTAGCCATTTATCACTTTGATATATATTCATTATATTAAGATTATAATCAAATTATTCCAAAAGAAAATGAAGAACATATATACTTAGTAACAAATGAAGAGATGGAACACATAATTAAGAAACTGAAGTCAGGAAAGGCCCCAGGTTTCGACGGAATAAAAAATGAAATTTACAAGAAGAAAAAAGAAATATGAATACCTTACTTAGTTAAACTATGTAACACTCTACTAAGGAAACGGAAGTTTCCGCTCTCTTAGAAGGAATCAAAGTTAATAATTCCAATGAAGGGAAAGGATAGAGTCTCAACAGATGTGAGCTCCTATAGTCCGATATGTCTCCTCCGGATCATTTCAAAACTTTATAAAAAAAAAAAAAAACAATATCTTCCAGATTAAACAAATATAGAAACATTGAAGAAGATAATCTGCAATACGGCTTGAGAAGTGGGAAATCAACTGAGGACGCTCTCAACGCTACCGTGCAGAAAATCATAGAGTGCAGGAGCGCAAAAAATATGTATTAACGTTGTTCGTAGATACAGAAGATGCTTTCGACAATCTGTGCATTTCGTCGCTAGTAAAAAAACTAAAAGATCTAAAAATACCAGAATATTTAGTGAATACAATAAAAGATTATTTTCAAAATAGAAATATAGTAATAAAAGGAGAGAACGGAGATATAATTATTAATACGCAAAAAGGATGCCCACACGGATCTATTTTAGGCCCATTAATGTGTGATATTGAATTTCAGCCATGTTTGGAAGCATTAAATAAAAATAAATGCATAGATCGGGTAACAGCCTTCGCAGATGATTTTGCAGTAATAATCTCAGCAAACACAAGAAGAGAAATAGAAGAGAACTCGAAAGAAATAATAAGGATATTGCAAGATTGGAGTTTACAGCGTAAACTAAAATTATCAAAGAAAAAGCCAAATTTATGATGTTCGGAACAAAATTGGTAAGGGATTCAATTATCAAAATTGGAGAAGAAAAAATAGAAAATGTCAATAAATTCAAATACCTTGGCATTCATATTGAAAATAAACTAAATTTTGGACAACACATAAACTATATTATTGATAAAGGTCATAAGGTTACTAACAAACTTATAAATATTGCAAGTAACAAATACAAGCTCCCACGAAAAGTAATAAAAATTTATCATGCCTCAATTCTAGGGGCAACCATGAACTATGCTGCTAGCGTGTGGGCCCACAGATTGTTAGAAAATAACACGTTAAAACAGAAAGTAGAAAGACTTCAAAGAAATATAATGCTCAGATTAGGCGGGGCTTTTGTTACTACTCCCCACAATGTGCTAGCTGTACTGATGGGGTTAAAGCCGATGCATTTATTAATAATCCAACGGGCGGCAACATTCTGGCTCTAAAAAGAGGATAAAAATAGAGTAAAGGATTTAATTGGGACATAAGTGGATAACATACAAGATATAGAAAAAGGAGTACTAGAAAAGTGGTAAAGATATTGGATTAATTCAGAAAAGGCAAGAAGAACTTATAGCTTAATCTCAAACATAAGGGAAAGACTTAAATGGCACCACTTTGATCCATCTGCTGGACTTGTCCACTTTCTCACAGGACAATCCCCTATGGCCAATACCTTCAAAGATTTGGACTGAAAGAAGGCGGAAACTGTGATTATGGCGAGTTTGGCACACCCTAACATTACATAATGTGGTGTCCTCTACTTGAGGACAGAATAAACGACAGGAATATCATAAGAACAAGAAGAATATAAGATGTTATCTCCGATGAAAGAGACTCGAAAAAAATAACTACTGATTTCTCCGAACGGAGTAAAAAACAATATGAGGAAAGGAATGTAGCAAATAGGAACCAATAAGGAATCAAGAGATATGAAAGAGAAAGAAACGGAGTGTGTGAACTGTGTGTTTGTGTCTTTCTTTTCGGACCGGAGGACATCTGGAACGCTGGCATCCGCGTGCCCCGGAAGGAAACGCGTGAGTGAATGTGGGCTCGACACATCCCCGGCACAAACTGGAATGGAACTCGGGATGGGTCGGGCCGCAGTGAATTTTGAGTTTCGGAGGCGGGACGTTGTGTTTCTTCAATAAACAAATATGTAACATCTCATGGAGCTAAATAACGATACGAATCAATACGAAAGATAACGTGAACCTCCGTGACTCAATTACGTAGGCGATATTTCCGTTTCCGGTGCGACGGCGGTGAGACACAACTGACCAGGGCCCACACTAAGTGCTCTGGGTGGGTCCCGTGGCCCAAGCTCGAGGGATCGAGGACGTAAAAAAACCGAGGAACATAAATTAGAAACAAAATCATCAAACATGGGATAAACAAGGAATTAGAGAAGAATACACGACAGAGGAATGTAGTGAGTGTAATGAGTGTAGTGAAATAGTGTCAAATTGTGTTTCTCACACAGGAGTGAGATAGTGTGCTAGTGTTCAAACTACAAAAAATCAGTGTGGATAGTGCTAAATAGTGTTAAGCGATGTTTGTGATTAGTGTTATAATTGGAGAATGTGGTAAATTCTCGCACAGGAGAGAGTCAAATTACATATATAGGTAAAACCTAAACAAACCATACAGGGAAGAACCATACAGGAAAACGGAAAAAAGAGGAAATAGTACACTAAAGGCAAAGTATAGATCAGAAGCAATGAATGATGAAAATGATAGCACTGATGTCAAGTTTAACTCAAGTCAGAATCAAACTAGATTAGCTAGATTATATAAAGGAAGACTAATCATTATTAGATAATAATTAGTAGTTAGGATCTTGTTTTCTTTTCCAAACTTTATAGTTTGTTTTGTTTTGTTTGTTTTCGTGTTTTCTTGTTCAACGTTGTGGTTTGTCAAAATCCAACCTTGTCCTCCACCTTGTCCTTGTCCCCGTTCTTCAAATAAATATCAATGATGAAATAAACGTTGAAGAATGATATTGCAATGATGATAGCCCGTTTCGATTCAAATCTTCAAGTGCCGGAACCGAAGAGGCGAGTCTAAGCAATAAAAAAGTCTCCAAAGTGGTATGCTAATATCGGAGGGCGCGTTTATATTTCTAACGCACAACGTTTATGAATCTGGGACTTATTGATTGGGGCTAAACGTAAGAACACGTCCTTCACCGGCTAATAGCTTGTGCCCCTTAGCAGAATATTATATTTAATGCTATACACGACATGCGTGGTGGCTGCCTCGAAACATGGAGTAATACTCCCCGAACCAAGAGGTTCGAGATACAAACTGCATTGGTCCATTAATCAATATTGGCAGTTCATTCGTAAACGCACTCAGGTTAAGTCACCTGTATGTACATGCAAATAGAACATAAAAAAGAGTTGACGTTAATATTAATCCACTGGCCACGACGCACAACAAATTGCGATACCTCGGGCGTGTGAAATACATATAACGAACTGGCAAAGCGATGTGGCTAGCGACAATCTGACGCTTATGCACTTGGAATACTCTGATCTGCTCTAATCTACTGTAATATTGCCATAAACGATTAAAGAAAGCACTTAATTTAGTTCCAAAAAACTGTAGAATATATACGATGCATATTAACAAGTCAGGGAGGAACACCGAGAAGCTTCTTAGCTTACTGAAATGTTCTCACCACAAATCAATGTTATATATATATATATATATATATATATATATATATATATATATATATATAGATAGATAGATAGATAGATAGATAGATATAGATATAGATATAGATATAGATAGATATAGATATATGAAAAAACGATGAAAGACTTCATTATTCAACTGCGTGAGAAAGAAGCAAGGAACTTACTTGCGTCGCAGAATGAAGTATAAATCGAAAAAATAATCACTATCTTTGCAAAATATACAGAGATTCCACAGAATATACTTCTATAACCTGGTGTCGGTTATATAGTAGTAGTAGAAGTAGTAGTGTGATTAGTATTATTAATATAAGCATTATGATGAGCGAAAATAATGATAATGAATGGAAGACAACAAACGTATTGTTGGGCCTGTTTAGTAATGAAGGGTTCAGGACCGTCTTGAGTTTCCTCCTGCACTACTATACAGGTTTTAAAATCCACAGACAATCATACCCCAGCCGGGATTGGAAGTCGGGACCCATGCGTCGTTGGTTTGACGCCTCAACCAGCATGAAAACGAGGTCTGCAAGAATTAGTATAGAACAGGGTTTCCTTGCAAAGATAAGCGAAACATAAGTATAATTGGAATTCAATACCGGAAAGTACTTTAAAATAATTCTTATGTTGAATTTTCTTCTGATTGACAATTTTATTTGAATACATACTGTCAAGGACAAAAAAAGGGTCTACTACACATTTTTAAATTTTTAATTCTTTCAATTGGTCTACTAAACATTAACAAAAGTTAAATGAAAGGGGGTACGATTTATATATATATATATATATATATATATATATATATATATATATATATATATATATATATATATATATATATATATATTACACATGACCCAAAATTAAGGAAGTTATGCAATTCTAAAATTTTTAAACGGCCTCTATTTTCAGACAGTATGACGAATCGGATTCGATATTTGTAATATGAATGGAATGCATTCGCTTTTAGGGAAGTTACTGTATCCACTATATAAGAGAAATGGATTGTACTATTATAGAAATATATGTATATAATGAGGTCTCTGCAATAGCTATATTAAAAATCTGACACAAGCTTTATTACAAGCCAGAAATTATAAAGAGTTTGCTGGTAACAGGATATTATAATATTTGAGACGTGATTAGGATTAGGTTCAGAACCACTGCTATTGGATTATTATTATTATTATTATTATTATTATTATTATTATTAGTAGTAGTAGTAGTAGTAGTAGTAGTAGTAGTAGTAGTAGTAGTTTTTCTTTGTTTTCTTCGTCTTATTGGCAATCTCATGTTCGTGGTGGTTGAAACGTTACGCCAGCAACTCAAGGGTCCCGACTTCGCATCCCGGCTGTGGTATGGTTGTTTGTGGATTTTGAAACCATTATAGCAGTGTAACGGGACTCTCCAGAACAGTCGCTCTTTCAGAACAAGTGTTCCGGGGTGGCACTGCTGGTACTATTTCATTTATTATTATATTAGAGACATATTATTTTGGTCTTCTCCGGGAGGCACTCTTAGAGCTCCGTGGGGCAGTGCCGTCCCAAAAACATGCCTGAATGAAACACTACTGAAGACGGTCCGAAATCATTTGTTACTAAACGGGCCCAACAATACATTTGTTGTCTTCTCATTATTACTATTTTCGCTCATCATAATGCTCATATTAATAATACAAATCATACTACCACCACCACCACTACTACTGCTACGACTATTACTAATACTAAAACTAATAATAATAATAATAATAATAATAATAATAATATAAATAATAATAATAATAGTAATACTAATAAAAATGAAAATAATCCTTTTTTGCGTTATGGTTTCAGTGTGTTTCTCCAACGGGTAAACGTGCTCGTTAGGAAATTTGGATCGTGTATCGTGTTTTATATGACATCGATTCGCATCAATGACATACTAGAGATCCCAAATACCAACGACTGTTATCATCTTGAATTTCCAATATTTGTCTTCGTGAAAAAAACAGGTTTCAGTGGATAACATTCTAGCGTGTATGTCCAGAGTGCATAAGTACCAGGGGCAATAGGGAAACAATCATTCTACTTCCGGTTCGACGACATTTCGAATCGTAAGAGTAAGCATAATTCCATTTTTCAATATGTCCTGCGACTTGTGCAAGTTTCAATGCAATACTCATCGAGGAGTTGGATAACATTCATTGTCAGTAAAATACACCGTTATGTTGTAAGTCTGTTAAGGTATAAGAGAGAAACCTTTCAATTTCTTTACTGACATTTCTATACGATTCATTGGTGAGTTCTAAAGAGATGTGTTTGTCTAACCCTGCAGAAAGGAGAGTTTTAATTAAAAGTTTTGGGGACGAAACAGAAAGTTAATTGAAATTAACACAAACTAACCTTCTTAGTAAAAGAGTGATACTTAGTGATAACTTACAGACATGACTTACACATCAACCTTGTATTATCCAGGTGTTTACGAGCCTATAAAAGTGCCAAATTACGTAAATGTATATTTGACAATGTCAGTAAATCTGGATATTGAGTAAATTCATAAAGCTTGAAAGCTGTTCTTGCACCCGGCACGAAATATGATTAAAAATATCACACCTATTCTAATTTGTTGTTTCACATCATTATTTAAATGATATAATAGCATAGGCATTTTTTACTAATAGGTATGCTAACACATGAGAATTTTTAAAAATATTATCTATAGTAAACCCAGAGCTTCAACGCCTCCTTCAGAGAATTTTTCATTGACTTCTGGCTTTAGTCAGCTGAATCCTGCTTCTACTTTGTATGCCTATATCTGCAACATTCGTTTCTATATTATTTTCTCCTCTGAGCCTAGGTGTCCGTAATTATCGTTTTCCGACTCCATTTCATGTTAAAACTTTCAAAGCGTTCATACTTTCTTCCATTATTGCTAGATGGCCTGTCCACTTGCGCCTGTTTTCCTTCAAGACACTAACATTGTTTGAGAAACGGTATAAATTTAACAGTTCCGAGACGAATGGTAAAGTTCTACAAATTCCCCACCCCTATTCCTATTATAATCGAATTCGTGTCAATTTTCTTCCTCAAAAGCTTTAGGATGCGTTCCCCCATGTTTTTTGCAAAAATACAGCATAACATGTACGAAGATAGTTTTATAAATTTTAAGAAACGGTTTTTTATGGGGTCAGTCGTCTTAATACCATTCTTAAGACCATAAAGTATGATGTTGCGAGAGGAGAGATGACTCAAATTTAATACTAAGAGAGTTGACCATATTTTTCTTCTTTCTTGTGAATTACAAGAATGAGTTCATTCCCCTCTTATTGCAATTTCTTCTTGTTGCAATGTTCTTCTCTTTCTCCACGGATAATAGTTTCGGCGTGTGCCTTAAGAAAATCTTGAAAGGAATGTTTAATAGATTTAACATGCATCCATATCAGTCCGGCGGCTATGTTTAGCAAAATTTAGTAAATTAGTTGATATCATTATACATATCCGAGTATATCTTTATTATAATTTCCAAGATCATTTCCATGTCTATCAGAAGTCTCCTATCTCTGCTCTAAAGTTTTCATATCTCTCATTCAAGTTAAATGCAATCCTAGAACAACTATGGTTCGTTCTTATTTATGAGGAGTTAGGTTAAACTAGAATTATAATTCAAAGATTTATTAAAATTGATCAAAAATAGAGACAAGATGATGTTACAGAATTAAAGTTTAGACAGAGTCATTGTTTGGTAAACACAGATATGTGGACATGTGGATTTGAAATGTTTTGATGACAAAGAACAAAAAACAGTCAAGTTGCATTGTAAGATTTGTTGTAAGACTTGTTGTAATTAATGTTTGTTACCATCGACACAATTTTTGGGTTATGACAAAAACTGTCAGGTTACGGAGATAGACGTCTGGAGATTTTGTCTAATTGATGATCATTGCAGAAATGTGAATTTCGGGAATGGGATAAGCAAACATGTGTAGTGACGTGAATCGAGGTGGCAGTTTAGAAATCAAAATTGTACAGATAAATACTCTACCAAGCATGGAACGGGGGTAGAAGGAGAGAAGACGAGGAGTAGGAGATTCAATGGAGAGTATTATACAGCGAGTAATCTACGAGTAATATCCGACTACTTAAGAAGTTGACCGTTATCAGTTATCGAGTTCTATGAACATTTAACGTTCTAACTCCAAGTAGTTTCATCCATCCAAATCTTCGGATCTTTACTAAGCTGCACCTTTATTCAAGAAGACGACCAACATCTTCAAATTAAAAGGTATGTGTTTGCTATCTGGTCACCGTTATCAAATAGAGGAAATAATCAGGCTTTGTTGAGTTGTGATCTCGTCATATTTTGCTTATCCAGTATACAACATACAGCTACACATTAATTACAATCCGTTTAATGAAAATACAGATTTCAAATAATGAAATTTGGCAATGTATTTGTTTTCCTTAAGATACTTTTACTAGCTATTTCCTGGGCATTTTAGAGAATGTTCAGAGGACAATCTTCCTACTTTTGGAGCTACTCTATTGCTATATAAGGCACTAGGTAGGAGAGTTGACATGGTTTAGGCGTCCTTTGGTTCGATTCCTGGGAGAACTAGGAGTAAAAGTCAATTTTAAGTTAAATGACACACCGAAACATGGTAGAGGCATTTTTGATTTTTGTAGTAAAATTTAAAACGCATTAGACGATGTTAAGTTTGATTTTTATTACGTTTTAAAACTTTCAAGAGAATACAGGCAATATTAGGGTTAATTTCCGAAGCATTAAGTTATGAAGCAAAGAATGAAAACATTTAAAATAATAAGTTAATTTTAAAGTATTAAGATATTGTTGTTTAGATCCAGAGACTAGGTACTTTTATAATAAATGAATGAAGAAATTATTAGAACTAGAGCACAAAAAGCTAGTAAAGAAATACAGTTAGAACTAGAAAATTTATTTGATATAAGAACTCCGAAAAGAAGGAAGTAAAATAGAACAATACCAAATGGCTTAGGAAGTCGTAAAATAGAGTTCCAAGCAGGACCGGTTAGAAATTTTACCTCAAGTCATTTACGGAGGATTTCCCGTCTATTTTGCAGTTAGATGGGGAATTAGTAAAAACACAGAAAAATTGTTTTAGTAGAATAGACGAATCCGTAGAATTCGATAATAGTAAGAAATAGATACTTAGTTCCAGAATAAAACAGAGACGGCGTCCAACGTAACGGTCTATGCTGATATTAACAAGTTACCGAAATTTGATTTAAAGTCGGATAATGATATTATTGGATTTTTTGACAAGTTCGATGACGCGTGTCAAATGGCAGGCGTAACGGAAGAGAAAAGGAAACGACTAGAAAATAGATAAAACTAGAAGGTAGATAAGGAAATAAAGATAAATAGTATAGAGTATTAGTAATGAAGACTAAATTTTATATATTTAGCAATAGAATAATTATATAAGTAGTAGTAAACATTGTGTTAAAGAGAAAAATAAGTTCAAGTAATTTTAGTACTAGTTAGTATTATAGATAGAAGGTAGAGAAGAAAAAGAATAATAGAAGAATAGGATTGTAACTTTAACGAGTTTGTATATGTTAGGTTATTATAAGAAGTCATTTAATTTTAATAAAAGTAAAAGAACTCAGGAATTTAGTTCGTTTTAATTCAATTAAATGCATTGAGTTCTGAAAGCATGAGTTGTTTGATCGTATCGCGCTGGATGAGAGAGAGAGTGCGTTATCTGGTCAGTAACTGGAAGTCGCGGAGAAACGCGTCTGGCGACCCTGTGACGTAGGGACTACAAAATGGTTGACGGCTTTAGCCACGCCTAATATCAGAGAGCGAGAGGTAGCTATAGCGATGCGGTACGGAGGAGGATGGATTGTTTGCGTGCAATATTAAAATTAAAACGACATAATTAAATGAATTAAAGTAATGCAAAAATGGATAATTAAAGTTGAGATATAGTATTAGATACCTAAATACAAGTTAAAATGAAGAATATTTAGGGATATAAGAACAGGAATTTAGTATTATGAGAAGGTTGAAAAAATAAGAGATAGAAAAGAAAGGGATGAAAATCTGTAATTAAGGGGACTATTTTAGTGCCGTCAGAGATTACATATAAAATAAAAACGATTAACAAAGCATTGCATCTAGGAAGCAAAGTTATGCAAAAGAAAATGCAATGAGAATTTAGAACGCGCCTACCATACGAATGACGGGATTGTTGAATACAATTAAAAGTGAGTTGGTATCCAAAAAAAGAGATAGTATAACTATTATTATTGGTATTTTAGAGTAATTGACTATACCATCAAGTCAAGAGAAAGGAAGCTTATAGTTTTTCCCTTTGTTTGTTACAGATCATCGTAAATGATGGACAACAACAAGTTATACTTTTATTTTACGATGTTAATACCGTTTGTACTAGTAATTATAATTAGCGTAATTACGGGTTATATCCAAGTTAAAGTAAGAAGGTTAGATAGAAACGAATGTAAGATTGTTAATACCAGAAGTGAAATTAACTCTGAAAGTATTTATGAACAGCCAATTGTAGGCCTACCAACAGTAACTAGTAAGCATTATCTATCAGTGCCGATATATGCCAAATTTATTAAGAATACTGAAAACTTAACACAAAATAAAGCCACACATGTAAATGCACAATCACACACTAGTTTCATAGACATTTGTATTGATCAAAATAGCACAGATCGCAAATCGATAAAGGTAATTATTTCACATAATAACGAGTTTTCAGATAGTAATTTACAGAACACAGAGAAGAAGAGCACCACTGAAATTTGGGAGAGCGCACATTCAGCAGATTCAACGAGCACTCCGAAACACGGCGATTTTGATCATTCACGAACTGAAAACATGTTCAACCGAAAATACATGACAATGAATAAAGAATACTTGAGTGCTTGCCAAATTATCGTATTATAACTATAAATTGTTGAAATTTGGAGGACACTCGAATTATAGTACTGTTTCACAACTGAAGAGTGACTCGTTCTGAGAGTGGAAATCTGGACTTGAATTCGTTCAAGGGCAAGCTTGGAATTTTGAAGATTTAGCAAGTGTGCGGAAGTAGCAGCGTTGTATATGCATATGCATAGGAATAGATTATCGTGATTTTAATGATAATTGTGGTTTTTATAAAGTTGTGGAAACTTTGTGATAATTAAAACAATAAAATTACCAGTGTTTCTGTGGATAAGTGTGAAGTTTGAATGTTTGAGTGATAGTGCAAGTATGTGAAATTTATTAACAATGATGTATTTAGTATATTTTTGCAGTGATGTGATGTGGGAGGAAACTGGTACAGATCAGTGAAAAAAGAATATAGGATGGAGACCATGAAAAAACAAACGGAAGGAATTTTCCATGAAGGATTCTTCAAAGCAAAAATATATGAATATATAAATGAAGAGCTCGGTTAATTTATGTACTCTGAAAGTAAGTAAGTGTTCGTAGTTCCTGAATAAAAATAATAGATGGCACGAAAATGATCCTGTGAACTTTTAACATCAGTATTCATACAGATATGTTGAATCGTGAAGATCTAAATACAGAAAATTTTATTCTATATATATATATATATATATATATATATATATATATATATATATATAATTTTCTTTTCCCCATTATGTTCCACGATATTTAGGCTAAAGTTGATGTCACGGTATGGATTAAAAAAAAGAAGGGAAAAGGCATATATTTTATTATTGTATGCATTTCCTATTTTTCACAATTGAAATTAAAAGATATTTTTTTCCAAACTAACACTTCGATTTGGATCAGCTGTAAGGCACTTTTGGATTTAAAAGGGGCCGTGACGAGAAGTTAGATTAAACTGGAATTATAATTCAAAGTTTTATTAAAATTGATCAAAAATAGAGACAAGAAGATGTTACAGAATTAAAGTTTAGACAGACAAGAAATTACAAAATTAAAATTAGGTAAGAAAAGACATTATTAAAAGTTATTCCAAGATTGTGATTAGATCGTAATGTTGTCAAAGTCATTGTTTTATTTTATGTAAGTTAGTAAACTCAGATATGTGGGCATGTGGATTTGCACTGTTTTGATGGCAAAGAAAAACAAACAGTCAAGTTGCATTGTAAGATTTGTTGTTTAATTTTTGTTACAATCGACACAATTTTTGGGATATGACAAAAACTGTCAGGTTACGGAGATAGACGTCTGGAGATATTATCTATTTGATGATCATTGCAGAAATGTGAATTTCGGCAATGGGATAAGCAAACATGTGTAGTGACGTGAATCGAGATTTCAGTTTAGAAATCAAAATTGTACAGATAAATACTCTACCAAGCATGGAACGGGGGTAGAAGGAGAGAAGACGAGGAGTAGGAGATTCAATGGAGAGTATCATACAGCGAGTAATCTACGAGTAATATTCGACTACTTAAGAAGTTGACCGTTATCAGTTATCGAGTTCTATCAACATTTTACGTTCTAACTCGAAGTAGTTTCATCCATCCAAATCTTCGGATCTTTTCTAAGGTGCACCTTTATTCAAGAAGACGACCAACATCTTCAAATTAAAAGGTATGTGTTTGCTATCTGGTCACCGTTATCAAATAGAGGAAATCATCAGGCTTTGTTGAGTTGTGATCTCGTCATATTTTGCCTATCCCGTATACAACATACAGCTACACATTAATTACAATCCGTTTAATGAAAATGCAGATTTTAAATATTGAAATTTGGCAATGTATTTCTTTTCCTTGAGATACTTTTACTAGCTATTTCCTGGGCATTTCAGAGAATGTTCAGAGGACAATCTTCCTACTTTTGGAGCTGCGCTATTGCTATATAAGGCACTACCTAAGAGGATTGACATTATGTAGTTTCTTGTGCCAATTATTTTCATTTTCAAAAATTCTAATGCTGTCCCTAATCCTCAACACTAATGGACACCGAACGTTCTAATCCCAATCGTAGTGTAATGGTTGTGCTGTTCATTGAATATGTGCTTTACTGCGTAGATGAGTTGATTTTGAGTTTAACGTCCCGTTTAGCAGCGAGGCTATATGACACCTGAGGCTACTGGTTAACTTGGAATCCGAACCAAATGAGCTCCCGCCCCTTTACTGTGTAAACAATAATTATTTTCGTATTAGGTATATATGTTGATAACCAACATTTATTTAAAGTATTTAGTTACAAACGTGCTATGATGAAACATTTGTCTTATATGTGTAATAAATTCATAACTATTCAGCTACTCTATGCATTTAAAGTATTAGATAATTAAGAGAAAAATTAGATACTTACATCTCGTCTGTTCTAAGAAATCACTTCATTATTCCGTATGTTTAGAAAAATAAAATTATAAAGATGTTCCAGCTTAATTATGAAGATATTAAACAGTAAGGCTAAATGAATAGCGAGCACTAAGTTGTCGTACCGTATTAGAATTTGAATACTTAATTTATTCATATTTCTTGTAAATATTTCATTCTATATAAGAGAAATATTATAATAAACATGAATATATTAAACTTTTTTCAGTATACACCTTGAGAAAATCCAGCCTTAATATCCGTGCAATTACACAACTTAAGTTTCCTTGCGACGTAGCATTGGATGATGCAGGCATATTTGAAGTAATATTTGAAACCCCATAATTCGTGGGATTCATCTGGAAATCTACATTTTCTTCTGCTTATAGGAACCAAGTCCTTAATTTGGTAGTCAGCAAAATCTTCGTGAAGCATTATGTGATATTCAAGTCTGATAGCTGCTTCCATTGCAGTTTTTACTTTCTCATCATTAAAAGGTAATCCTATACCAGGAAAGGTATAAACCTAGAAACAAAAGTATAACTATTTTTATTGTTTATGTCTATCTTATAGTTGAATTAAACTAATGTCGTAAATGATCTATGTTTTATATGTCGCTGTAACTTCAAATGTATTTATATATACTGGAAATAACGTCAAACGTATTTAAGATACAAAGATGAAGTGATTTTCAATTAACTTAAAATGTTCGTTATTTAATTCTCTAGGCACGTATGTGTGTGAGCACCCTCCTAAAGTGTTGCGATCTATCTGAGAAATCGATGCAATTTTCGCGTCATTCTTAACGTTCTCAACATATTAATCAAAAAAGTTTCGATTTCCACATATTTAAAGTGCAATACCTCAAGAACCACAAGTTATACAGATATGGCATTCGTGTTAATCAACACCTAAAAGGATGGTTTACATTTTGGAACCAAACAGTAACTAGTGTCTCCTGTTCAAATGATCATTGGCTTAGCCAGTGACTATCAGTTAGTATTGGTACCAAAATGTTTACCATCAAATAGTTACTGATCAACACCAATATCATATCTCTATGATTTACCGCTAACGATATATTGTCCAAAAAATAGTTCCGATTCAGGATATTTCGGGAGATTTAAGGAGCAAAATGTCGGGTACTGTAAGTCATAAAGAGATGATATTCTGTTTGATGATTCAATTTTGAACCCTCCATTCGATAAAACATCAAAACCTATCTAAGAGATTCAACTTATTTTGGTGGCACCGGGAAGAACTTTTCTCAACTTCACTTTGGGCCTTGTGCCGTGCGGAGACCAATCATCATCTTTTTTTTTTCTCCAGGATGATCATATCTTTTTCCTTTTTTTAACACGCTTGTCCAACCTTTAACCTTAATCTCCTTCCGCAAGTTTTAGGCCAGGTATTCTTTCATGGGTAACCTAGATTTGTTTCGAGTGCAAACTTTTCAAAACCCTTTATATATTACTGTTTTCGGCTCTATTGGCATCTTGTGGCCAAGGGGTCACTGTTGCATGTCGTGCGCTTAGTGAGAGTAGGCAATTGTGACACTGACCCAAATGGACATTGTCCCTGGCTTTAGATCCTTGAATATTATATTATCTAAACTGAGTCCGCACAAGCTTAGGGCATGTTTATGTTAGTTTACATGTATGTAGAATCACCTCACAAATTATGTAACATTCCTCCTGACTCATCCTGTATACTACTATAATTATTAAGTATTCGGCATTTCGGCAGAACATGAGACGAGTGAGTTGTTTCTTTAATTTGAGATTTGGGCCTGGAAATGTTTCTTCCACGTCTATTGATATTCAGCTTTGCCATATAACTCCCAGTATTTTCTATTTTCAAAATAATAGATTAGTTATTCTCTTCTACTTCCTGTTCCTTAGTTTTCTTTATTCTTTCCTTCTATGGCATAATGAACAACACAATTTGTTCCCATGATGTGTCCAATCCAATTTGCATTCCTATGAATTTTGTTTGCTAAAGGTGCTCTCTTCATTCCTATTTGTTTTGAAACATCTTCGTTTGTTCCTCCCCTGTCTATTTTATCTTCTCAATTTTCTTCCCACACCACATTTCAAAGCTCTTTAATTTTTTTTCCTCTAACCTGTGTAGTGTCCAAGCCTCTGAACCCTTTCCGCTAATGCTGAATATGTAACATTTGAACAACTTCTTCCTAAGTCCAATATTGAGCCTACGAGTTAAAAGTGATCTTTTCTTGATTTAATCTCCTTTCCTTTGGCAACGGTTGAATGGCCCTTTGGCTATGGCTTTCTTGACTTAATATCTTTCGTGCCAAAACGTCTCTCGTCAACATTCTTCTGAGATACTTGAAGTTATCTCCCTCTTCAAGTTCCCATTGTTCTAATTTGGCCCTAATGTAGGCTTTGTTATCGGGTATTCTCATGACTTTATCCATTATTGATGTTAATTTCCATTCCATAGTTTCCCAGTATCAACTGCTTTTTCAATCATTTTCAGTAGGACTGCCTCGACTTTAGATATAATATTCGTGTCACTTGCATATCTTATCTCTTAATCATCTGCTCTCCAATTTCGATATCGGCAATTCTCATTAATCCTTCTTTCGTTAAAGGTTCACTGTAAATTTTGAATAATTGTAGCAGCATACTACACCTTGTCTGACACCTTTTCCAATCTCCACACTACTGGTTTCTATTTAATTCAAACGCAACTCCACTCGTTGTCCTATTTATAGATTTTGAATGATTCGTCGGTCTCTGCATTTGACCTAGAGTACACTCAGAAGATTTATTCAGTTGACCCGATGGAAGCCTTCATACCACTCAATGAAACACAAACACAACACTTCCCTTACATCAAGAACTCGTTCTGATATAATTTTCATCAAAAGAATAGCATCTCTAATGCCTTTTAGTTTACTGAATCCAAATTAATTATTTGGGCACCTGAAATAATGTTAAAATTGTGAAGTGTGCTGTAGCGAGATAAATCTCCTAATAACATCTTGTTCTAATACACACATACACCTAATATCTAGTTATAAAACTAATACCCTCTATTAGTAAGTTGATTACTTTAAGGTCTCAAAACTGTATATTGGCACCAATATTTTAGTTTTCCTGATTTTACTTACTTCTTATTAAATAATTAATGTTCGTATGAATGAAACTTTTTTGTTATGACATCAGAATGCTATATTTCAGATAGACTTACCCTGAAAGGAGTACGAGTTATAAAGAAATCAAAACTGATCCTGATATCAGTTGACAATTCTACTGGATATAGAGGAGCACTGCAATAAAACCGAATAATTTAATGTGTAAAGCTCACATATAATAAAACATAGGAAAGTGAAATAAGATTTTCTTTGCTTTGATTCATGTTCGGAGACAAGTCCTTTGTTGCAATTAAAAGCTTTGATGTTAACAGAAAAGTGTAAAATTAAGTAGCCATCTGATTACTGTTAACATATACTTTAAATTTATATTTTGTTCAATACTACTCTGAGTTAATTATTATACAGATTTTTCCTGTGCCTTAACTTTCTAGTTATATTGTTCTTTAATGATAAAACTTATACATTGCTTCCTTCAATCCGCTCATATAATGTCGCTTTTCTCAAGGTCAATCTACCGAAACACTATTTTATCAATTAGTTATTGATTCAATAAACTACGAATTCAATTATCAAAAGTGCTTAATAAAACTGGACAACATGCCGACTGATTTTTACTTCTACGCTACCATACAGAAACGTATACGGTTTTCTTGGTAAACTTTTTTCGATGCTTAGATCTTGCACAAGTTGAAAAGTAGAGTGTATTCTGTGTTACGTATGGTACAAGCGGTAATAATCTTTCCATTTGAAGGGCAAAGGAAAAAAATAAGGAATTTCACAAAACTGCATTTTCGAGAAAACGGCGTTTTAATATCGAAACCCGCGTAAAAAGAATAGGGTTATTAAATCTTTTGACTCTTTATACACGGACATTTCTACATGTACGCATGCATGGCATATACAATAAAATAGTACTAAGAGTCACCTACTGATAGGAGGAAGCTCCCGATAAAGCACGCACATGGACATTCCTTGTTTATTCCCCTTACTCTTCATTTGTAATATTCCAGTTCAAAGTTATGCAACGTTATAAAAGTTTAGATTATGTTATAGCATCCCAAAATTGTATTTGAAGAACCCATCCTTTCCAAAACTCAGGACATATATTTCAGAGAATGGATTTGAACACACTTTGAGAATCATCGGTGAAAGATGGTTAATCAGATCTGACAAGTATTATATGGGTTTCATCCAATGCATCTTAACATCTCTTTTCCCCCAGTTTTCGTTAACCATTCAAACAAAATAATTTGTAATATATTAGTTATTGGGTATTATTGTTGTGAGCAACCAAATTCTCGATCTCAATACTACATTTGCTCAAAATATTTAGTTTTTCAAATACCTTCATTCTATATTGTTATTTTACTAAACTAGTGCAATATATGCTTAAATGACTTTTGCTGGGACACAGTAAAGACGTCATGGATGTTGAAATATCGATGCGGATGTACCACTCCTTAACAAAACAGAAGTCAGTAGAATCGTATTTTCAAAATGAGACTCCCCTCTGAATGTGAGACGAGGATTCAGTGTAGTAAGATAATATTGGTATCTTTATTTTCTACAACGAACCATGTAGAAACTTGACACCTAGATGATCGATGTAAATTTACAGCTGATACAGTATTGACTCTTTAACGAATATTTTAGTTCCTGACGACATTTCCTAAAGAATGCCAATACTACTATGCTAAAATTAATGTGTATTATTTTCGCTAAAATTAATGTAGTCAAAATTAAAAGGTCTGATCGGTGGCCCAGGCCAACACAAGCCCTTCGGTCTCCTAGAGTCCCTATCCATTGATTCAACGTTTTACATAGGAATGATTCCATATCGGAACCAAGTACGTGGAGAAAAATATATATCGTCTGAAAGCTCTTGCTATGAGAAGTACGAAACCGTTTTCAAATCACGGGCAAACCTGCAACTTGACCCTATAAGGGCCGGTTTATTGGTAGTTTTGATCTTATGTATGACATATTCGACAGAATAAAGTGAATGGTACGCGTAAGCACTTGAAGCCATCATGTTCCTTTCTGGCTCATTGCTAGAACGTGACTCGAGCAAGGGTTTGATTATATCACTTTGCACCCAGACATACACATTTGGTCAGAGTTGTCAACGAATTATAAATGCAATATAGTAGATGTGTTTCTGTACCACTGGTTGTATATAACACAGACAACCTAGAATGGTTGGGAGACGGTAACACTTAACGCCTTTTTGCTATAGTGCCGTGTGATGTCTCTGCCAAGCTTGGTGTATAAACATCTCATCGTACGGAACGTGCCTTACAATTTCTCGTTTTATAATTGATTGGCAACACTGACAAACTGGGGCACTTGGGAGAGGAATATGTCCACAGTATATTTTCTCTAGTGAAGAATGATATTTATCACACGTTTCATGGATATGCGGTTACGAGCAAGAGTAAAAAAATCTATTGAAAATTAGACTGCTTAAAGACAAAGATATTAGAGAATGTTATAGGGCATGTTGGAAAGGTCTTTTGTAAAAAAAAGAAAAAAAGAAAAAGACAGTGTCCTCTTGTCTTTTCCATTGGGGAACTGTAGATACTGTTTTTCTATTAATCCAATTGTTGATATTAATGTGTGCTCGATGATCAAGTATTCTGGATCTTTATTAACTGATGACTGCTTCCTTTTGTTATCCTGCGTACTTTCAATTACATATTTTGGAGTATTCGAACACAATATCGTGCAGAGCTCTCTTATTACTAAGTCTACACTTCAATGTTGTGAGGAAAAATGTTTCGCGCACCTCAGGCCCCATATTTTCAGTATCTTTGAGGAAGTAGAGAGAATTTTTTTTTTATTCTAGTACTTGTAGTTGTTAGTATTTTCACGGCAAACCTTACACAGAAAAAAAACAAGATAAATGTTCAACTTTCAGATGAGGAGGAGTTTCAGAATTGAGAGTTAATGCCTTCCCTCAGTTGTCAGCCATTATAGTGAAAGAATTTCTTTCCCACTTATTATTACATTTATGTCGAACTGTATGTGCATTTTACAAGGTTTGTTTCTTCAAACTATTTCCCTCTGCCACATTGCAACGATTCTTCGGCGTTTTTGACATGCGTTCCATGGAAGATTGAAACATATTTAATTGTCCTGGGTCATCAACCTGCAGTACAACTGGTATCGTGGCCATTTCTTGTGGGGACGTGAAGGTATCTTCTTCCTGTAGTACAAGTGGTATCGTGCCCATTTCTTGTGGGGACGTGAAGGTATCTTCTTCCTGTAGTACAAGTGGTATCGTGCCCATTTCTTGTGGGGACGTGAAGGCATCAACAGCAAGTCGAATGTAATAAACGGCTGAATTTGTGCCAATTGCATCATTTCGTTTATCGCTATTCAGAGAAAAGAATCAGTAGTGTGAAATGTAACAAGTTGTGAAACTGATTTGTTAGAAGGAGAAACTTGTGTTAAACTTTCATAAAATATATAGTCAAAACGGATGTCTTGTAATTCTGAATTTTCATTTTTCTTATTCACATAAAAATCTTCAGAATCGAAGTTATTTGACATCATAATGCCTTCGACATCTTCACCCTCCACTGTTTCTTTTCCCACTAAAGAACAGTTTAAACTGTCTAGAACCAAATACACAATACGTCTGGACCGACGTAATTCATTAACAGCAGTATGGGACAATTATCCTTTTACATCAACTGCACGTAGAATACAAACAATTCACTTACTGAGATCGTATTACAAACTCTTCGTGCATAGAACTGCAATGGACGAAATCAACTACCGTAAACAGCAAATTATTATACAGGCTTCGCCAGTTGCGTCATTAGAATGAAATAGCTTACTATATTGCCGTATCTGTAGGAACTATTAAAGCACTGCTTATCAAAAACGCCGTAACTATACTATGTGGAGAGTAAACGACATATCTGCATGTGTTACTGTTTTCTTTCTTAGTAGGAATTAGAGACTTCAGTCTTCCTGTAAATGATGGATTATATAAGAATACCCAACAATCCTCATGGATATAAGCATTATCGTCCAAGTTACTGCTTTTTATGTCACACCAGTGGAAAAAGCATCTTCGGATCAGTATAGATTGATATTCAACTCAATTTTTAAAAAATGTCAGCACGGTACTGTTGATCACGACGGGAAAATTAGTCTCCATATCTTGTATGATACTAGAACGAACACTCTAAAAGAACAACAGAGACAATTCTTGAAGCAATATTTCCGCAAAATTCATGGGATAATAAGCAATTTTAAACATTACGTATCCTTTATCCAAGTTTCCAAGATTGCATTACTAAAACATTATGAACTGTTATGATTATTTAAGAAATGCTAACCAGGTCCTGCACCGTGTAACGCCCCTTTCCATCCGGCCAGACCGGATATAATTCGAACTGAGAGTTTTTCAAAAATCACAATAATAATAAGAAGAAGAAGAAAAAGAAGAAATTATAAAAAAAACTGTCAATTCTAACTAAGTTAGTCAAACCTTATAGAAGGGACTAGCAGGACGGACCAGATCGTCTCGCTCAATTCTCTAAATCGAATTTTCGATCCAATATTTCCAATTGTTCACACAGAAAATAGAAAACAAATATATAATTATAAAATAAATACCAAAAAGTTCGAATATTCAATAACAACTTTATTCAAACAAATATGTTGTATGTGTACTATTACGTTAGAATAATACATATACACATTAAGAACAATATAGTTAAATGGTAACTCTGTTGATGTGACATATTCCAAATAATTTAATATTCAATAATCCAAATTTCATTAAGATAAATACGTCAAATTTTAATTTTTAACAATAATAAATATCTTATTCTTTTCGTTACTCCATTTACTAGAAATCTTGACTTCCTTTTTCAAAGAATATTTTCTACTCTGCATTTACTTTCTAGATAATTAAGAATTAATATTATGTCAAAATCCAAGTAGTTCATAAATTTAAAGTTTCAAGAATAAAGTTCAATTCAACCAAATGCCAACAATTTTACTAATGTGATTATTTACGAAATATTTCAAAAGTCTGAATGAGATAATCTGAATAAGTTTTTGCCAATAAAAGTTCCTTGCTATTTCTCAAAAGAAAAAAGTGAGTAGTACCCGATCTCAATTCAATATATATTTGCTAACCAAGGGTTTAACTGCTGAAGAAAAGAATATTTAACAAGCACCACTTTACGAGTCCAAATAATTCTGATTATCAAACATAATATTATGTGGAAAAATACACCTGAAAAAGATTCATTAGAAATATTGGATCCTTAAACTTTCTTCGATCAAGATTCGAAATCACTCACGCCAAAACTCGTTCCCGTAAATCCCGATAAATTAAAATCCACGAAAATTTCCATTAGAACGATAATAATATAAAGTGGAAAATGGGATCTCTAACCACAAATGTAAGAGGCGAAAACACAACCCCTCATACACATAATTAAACGTGACACAACTACCTTTTATCTATAAATAAAAAACTTCAACTCACCTCAATCAAATAACGTGGGCTTTGTTACCTTTATAACGTAGCAGTTACACATTCAACTGGGCTCCTTCGTCTGGACCTTCCAAACCAATATTACGAGTTAAATTGGCTTCTCAATGCCAGACGGAAGTTTTCCCGTAATTTGACCAACTTTACGCAGAAGAAACTAACCACAAGCAACCGATTTCTAAGCACAAGAGAAAGAATTCTTATACAATAAGTTGGTTCCACTAAAAAACATTCAAAAAAGCCGAAGTGAACACACTTTAAACTGGCAAAAATAGAACAAACCTATAAAGGTACTCATAGACGAAAACTTTCACTGTGGGCATACATACTTCACTGAACCACGTCACAAATGCAAAAATAATTCAAAAAGACGCTATCAACTAGAATATCCACGATTAGATACTCTGAATTCACTCTTCAACAGGCATAAAATAGGCCCCCCGAGAAGGCTTTTTTCTCAATCTTAGAGAATGCCTTTTTTTTAACAAATTAACTTCACGACATTTAAGCACCACAACTACGCATATCATCTCGGATTATATGCACTTGTAAAACTTCCTTTTTTTTCACAGGCACTAACAACCAAACACTCGTAAGTTCTCCCTTTAGAATCACTACCAACGATTCACATTTAAACTACAACGAAGAGACAGAATAAGGCAATCCGTTCCTTTCGTGACGGATCGTAAGACAACAGTCAGCGAGCGAAGGGAAGCTTATTATCCTGATCCGTTGTCAAACAATGAATGTATCACTTCAGTGTAAAACCTTACGCACTATATTTTCTCATTTTGCGAATTACAAAACGCTGTGATAGGCTTATAAGACCCAATAGTCGAAAGTCAACCTTGAACGTTCCGTATCCAAATTTGTTATTCCAACCATAGTTTTACATGCTCCATTTTTGGCAATTTCCCTAAATACATAAAAGCGAACGAAATTAAATCTCGACCATGACACTGATTCAGTCAAAAATTGATATTGAACTTAGAATCCAAAAATTTGAGAGGGTTCGTTCATGTACAGTATACTTGTATTGAGGGTTGTGCATATAGCTTAATAAACCATTATTAAATAGATCATTAGTCTTCTACTTTTATAATTTCGAAAATGTTCCACCAAAATTTAACAGTGGGTCCTAGAACCATTTACTAATTCTTGTTTTTTTAACAATACCCTAATTGAGGAGGGTTCCTAGGTGCCCCTCTCAAAATTAAAGAGAGAGAATTACTGCAGACGTGTCCTTCATCCCTGCAAATATCCGTATTACATTTAAGGTAATAAGACCTCAGAAAAGCGAATAAAAACAGCGGAGAAATATATCTTAAACCGAAAGGAAAATACGAAAAAAGTTAAGGTGGGTTATACATACCATTCTTCAAAAGCCTGTACTCAAATTCAGTAACAACATAAAATAATAAAACACGCGTCAAGGAAAATAACAATCTCCGTATTTTATGCCGTGAAAAATAAAGGAAATAGATCACCGCAACAGTAATTCAAAAATCTCGGTTTAGTGATGTCATGAAAGCTGGTGAGGGACTAATGTTGAATTACCCTATAGGGTGTGGCCTGTGACCAAGTGACATCATGGCGTCACAACGCATGAGCTATTGGAGCAATTAATTTTAAATTTCCCAGGGGACGGGGCCTAAGACCTATTGACTATTATGAAACTATCAGAACCGTCAAACGTTTGGTGATTAGACTGGATACCCGTGCATCCCTACTACTAACTGTGACATGAAATTTAACTTTGCATACGAATCAAATAAGCTTCTACCTCGAATCGAAACTGAGTTGTCAAATGAAATATTAGGTTAAGTACATCAAAGTAAAGGACGATAAATAAAGATGCATCCTACTTCCCACTTACTCCACGAAAGATACGGGCCAGTGCTTGAGGTGTTCGATTTAAGTGAATTCTCCTTTTTTTGAATTAAGTGAATTATAACAGAGTAACTGTGTTTTCAGCAAAGTCTTTTGTTCTGGAGATGCTAAAGTCACTATATTTTGGTGTTAGTTTATGCGTACAATACATCAGAAAACCACATTTCAACTGATAATTTAATAAACATGTTTATTTCCGCTATTATATAGTACATTCAACCTTACCTAAATAAGCAATGATATGTGGGCATGTGAAGTCACGCTGTTAGTGACATTAACAATCCTCGTTTAGGGAGAAATTCAGTATCATCTTATGTAAAAATTCTAATTAATACACTTTTCTCTATAACTAAGGCTAAAGTCATGACTTTCGCCCTTAATGACAAAATTAATATATAGTTTTAAATCAGGCAGCAATATAATTTTTCAAACTTTTTAACTGATATCAATGAATCATAAGATGATCACAGAAACTATAAAATATTCCTAAGCTATACATTTAAATACCTCGTCAACTTTGAATTGAATATGTAACATTTGTCGCCTTTTTTCTCCAAGATATCAACGTAAGAGCAACAATCTACAGGCTTTGAGTTTATAAGACATCTTTCCATTAGGAGTTTGCACGGTCTGGAATATAAAACAACTGTTTAGGTGTACAAAAATAATTAATTGTACATAATTAATTTGTATGACTACAAACCAGAAGAATGTGAGAAAAATTCAGTGAACTATTGTTATGGGTGGGTACCTTTTTCCGTGTGACACGTTCTAGATTTCGAAGAAAATTTTTCTTGATCCACCCCAATGCACATTCAAATAATTAACTTTCAGAATAACTCTTTATTCCACTATAGGTGTTCAATCAATTTATTGATATGCATTAAAACTAACTTCTTTAATCTGAAAATATAAATACAACTTATTTCCAGGTTGGTATTTATTCATACATAATGAAATATTTAAACATTTGATTTAAACTTAATTAGAATCGAAGTACTATCTGTATTTTATTATGGCTTCAATATATGAGTATACGGATTATTTTAGCTAGTATAGTGTTCCAAAAGTTTTCAAACTGTTGCAGTGTACTAGTTGTAGATGCCTTATGTTGTGAGGTAAAACATTCATTTACCTCTTTGTGTGTATGTAAATACTTTATGTAAATATTGAAAATAAATATTTTCCAAACTAAGCTTTAAAGATCAGACGAGACCTAAATCGCAGAAGAAAGATGACTCTCACTACATTGTAACCAAAAGTCGTAAAACTTTAGAGTTCTTTTGAGTATTATGTAAAACCAGAAGAAATTTGACTTGAACTACATTGTAACCAAATGGTATCCTAAAAAGTCAGAGTTCTTTTGAGTATTAAGTAAAACCGGCGTGTTTCCATTGCTTCGATGGACAAACTCTTTTCTAGTTAGATGTTCAGTGCAGCTGGTATGTAATAAAACTCATTTAGAACACTTTTCACTGAAAAAGTAATTTCATAGTATTTACTGAACAATATGTGGATCTATCTAAAATATTAAAATGCTGAGGAACATATTGTTTAAGGTTTTAATAGTTTATTGATTTAAACTTTTCTTTTAAATAACTAGAATTTATAGGAGGACTGACATCTAACTTCAAGCTAAACTAAACTATAATCGATATCTACTCTTTTAGAATGTTTCGATTTTAACTTTCAACTACTCTGAGACAGTTCAAGTGCAATTTATTGAAAGAACAATCACAATATACTGCAACACAATCGTCAGTAGCTCAGATAACTTGTTCTAACTGTTCATAATTACTGTTATACTACAATACAATGTTCTATTCAAAAGTTTGACATATTTTTGTATGGCATTTTATCTGATGGAACCTTGTATTTATATAGAGGTCTTCCGGTGTTGCAGTCAGCCTAAAGTTTTGGAAAAGTCAATATAAGCAACACGCATTACGCCGTATGTAGACAGTGTGTTATATCTTCCGATATGGTTCGGAAGTAGCATATTTCTCTACCTGATCATTCTTCAACTTTATGTGCTGTACTGGCATCACCAATATGACCAGTTATTTGCTTCTTAGCTATAAAATGGCTTAAATTAACATAAAGTTTAATACCAGGAGGTGACTGCACGTCGAACTAAGACCACACATCCACCCAGTAGACAAGAGACATGTCATTAACGTTTAAACTTCAGATGACGAAGTCTTGTTTCGACTCAAAAGTGTGAATATTTTTTTTTCTGGACGGCAGTCTTGCTGCAATGAAGCCATCTAATTCTTCAAATACACATTTCTTCTCGGACACTACAGTAAATTCCCGTACCATTCCTTCCATATCCTGGGTATGGCATTGAAATTCGGTTATGAACTTACCTGCGACTGCTGCACATTTGATGTTTTCCACTACTTCTTGGGATGTAAGTGATTTACTCAAGGGTGGTTCGGTGACATTGACGGAAGACCAGCTTATCATATCATAATAGTTTTCAGTTTCAAAGTTAATGTCAGGCACGACAAACTGTCGAATGCATTTCTTGGGGGCCTTGGCGAGTACGTTTTTTATTCGTCTCCATCCAAGAGTTCGAATAACTGGAGAACAGTTGGTGATCATCGCCAGCAACATATTTTCAGGATGTGCGAAAAAAACATTTGTTTGAAGCATCGGAAATACTATTTTCTTCAGATTATGCAGTAAAACTGTTGAAGAACGCTGGCCCATTTTACACAGTTGTCGCGCCCCGTCTCTGCAAGAAGGATGCTGTGTGCCGAAGAATCGCGAATCACATCGGTGCGTAGACCTTTACAATGAATTAGAGAAGCCAAAATAAAGAAGGACAAGAAGTCTCATGTTATACATAAAGGCACAGGATGCGGCGTTCTGACGTCAGCCACCGGGAATGATTCGCAAGATCGGGGTTCAGGTCACGTACAGTTTGTGAGCCAATTCCCGTCGACACGGCTCTGCGCCGATTTATCAAATAATTTTGGTCAACACTAAGATAATCTTTTACTTTGTCATAATTGTCCAGACAATCAAGCAATACTGTCTGGTAAGATCTTATTGGCTTACTCCAGTACGAGTTGAGTTTCTTTCCTATTGGATCTGAGTAAGCCCTTGAACCAGTGATGTCACCATCCAAATGGTGACACTACTGGTACAGTGGAAGCTCGGTACAATGGAGAAGATCCACTACGCACTGAATTTCCCTTCGAAGTCGTTTTTCGATACTGACAAGACTACCAATATGTTTACCGGTGTTGCTTGCAATTCCATCGCAGCCCGCTGCAAATGTTTTTGACAAGTCCGTTTGTTTCGCTTAGAGAAAATTGATTATAGAATACTAACATGCTAATCACACACTTTTATCCTAAAAGAACGCCCGCTCCATCAACAATCAACAGTTAACAGGTGCACTAAAGCAAAGCACAGGTCCTACCAGGAACCCAACACCTTTGGCCATTTAATTCATTCAACATGAAGGCACCCACTACCAGAAACAAGCACTAACTCTATCGCTTTTTGGCTGTTGCGCGCAACAATACAATCGGACTTCCATTGATCTTTCCTATTCTTTTCGCAGCTTCAACACCAATAAATGCAATTTTATTCTTAAAACAAGTAAGGAACTGTATATATTAGTGACATTAGTGCAGCACATAAAGTTGAAGAACGATCACGTAGAAAAATATGCTACTTCCTAACCATATTGGAAGATAAAGCAAACTGTGTACAGACTATGCAATGTTTGTTGCCCGTGTTGACTTTTCCAAAATTTCAGGCCGATTGAGGCACCAGAAAGCATCGTCCGAAAAATGTAAAAAAAGTTCAGTGAACTACTGTTATGGGTGGGCAACTTTTACCGTGTCAGCCGTTATCGATTTCGAAAAAAAAGTCTTTTTTCGATCCACCCTAATGTGCATGCGTAAAAAGCATAGTACTATACGCTACATTTTCTTAATAGTTTTAACTAGAAGCATTACTTAGAAGACAATTAGCATTTTTCAATATCATTACGCACAAGCGTACAATGTATCCATTCTAATCACTAGTTGACCTTAATAGCATAATCACAAAGAGAAATATAAGTGTCAATAACATTGAACTACTGATGAAACAAAAGGGTTACATAATATGGAATGATACTCATATGTTGAGTAGCAAGAGAGATATGTTTAAATTATAATTCCACAGAAAAAAGTGCAGAAGTGTTTCTGATATCATTTTGTTTATTCCATTTCATATAGGTTTCAACTTATGTAATCACCACACACATCCGTATATAAAAATTATGACATGCATTCACCAAACTGGCTGAAAAATCCCGTTTAGGGAGCTGTTATAACAAACAAAAAATCATAATAAAATATTTTTTGATTTCCAAATGGCATACAATAATATTGCTTCAGGTATGAAATTCTTGCTGCATTCAGCTTTATCGTAATCATATCAGCAAAAGTACATTTAAATGCTAGAATAATTTATCGATATGCATTAAAATAACTTCTAAAATATGTATAACTTCCGCTAAGTTTTATATATTTATTGATTTTCTAGTTGTATCATATAGCATGAATAACAATACTAGTAGTGAGATTTTACTAACTATATAACGGTGACAAAGATGGTAATGCAAGTAGCAAGCTTTCATCTCACAATCAAGTAGCAGATAAAGCGTTAATCCTTCTCGTTATTTGCTAGTTCAGTGTGAAACGTTATTAAAATTAGTGTGATTAATTCGTTGCATCAATCCTATCTGCCATGTTTTTTTATCTGCTTTAGCTTCTGGACAAACGCTTGCTTTATTAATTATGCAAAAGTCAAATGCCCATGCGACGTAAAATGCGAATAAATCTTTTGCAAAGAAGAAAAGCTAAAAGTGTTTCTTCTCTCTAGCAAATAACAGGCTTCCGCTTTAATTTTCAATATGTTTATAAAGTGGAATAATTTGAAATTCACTATCATAAGAAGAGCTTCTTACGAAGTTTTCTAGATCGTGTATTGTAGTTGAAATGAAATGATGATCATTTGCACCAATCAATAATAAAGGATATTAGCATAACACGATCCCGACGCATTCGCAGAGTGCAAAGTTTGACTTAAGTCCTACACATTTTCTTATGTTTTTAGTATTTGCACAAATTATTTATGTAGATAAACTGCGTGATTCATTTGCAAAAGAAATAAAATGAGAACTATGATGTCCTATTTTATTTACGCTTTTTACTTTATGTTTAAGATAAATCACCATCTCTCTTAATACATATTTCCTATGACAGTATATTAATTGTATTAAAATATTTCAAGATCTTGTTTTCACATTATTTCCATTTTAATTTAAATACTTGTATAATGTGCATTCCATTCTTCCCTTAGGAAAAGAAAATCCATTTAATGAATATATAGGATTTACTATTAGAGTCGATGGGGGTGAAATGGGTACGTTTTGAAGTTATTACAACATATGAAGTGTATATTTGTATTCAAATGAAAACTTATTGGTAATTTGTACACTTTGAACTTTCCGCTACAAAGTAAATATAGAGTAATACAAAGATATCGTAAGGCAAGACAGCAAAAAATATATATAAAATATTCATGTCTGAATTACTCACCTTATCCCGAATATCGAGGTGAAGTGGGTATAAAGATAGCTTTAAGTTTTTAATGAAAACTAATTAGCAAACGTTAGTTAACTCATGTAAATAGTTAAACCCTTACCTCCAGTTTCAGTCAAGAGCGAAATTATATGGTTAACAATGGACAATGTAGCAATTGCTACCAATTCTTCGAAAGTAAATTCTGATGTTTCATCCACTAGATAGGTGAAAAGTGACACATTTTCTCGACACAATGTAAACTACAGTTAAGTATATTTTCTTACACTAGCATAGCTCAATCGAAAGTATATATTGTTCATACACAAGGCCCATATGTGCTTGGAAATTGTAGGGTGAGATGGACAAGAAGTTATTACGGAGTAAAACAACAATCAACATTCGCCACATAGAAACTGCAACTTATTAGTAGCACCAACACAGTATGATACGAAAACCACATTCTTGGTAGTGTATTCAGTAGAAAAAATTGATGTATGTGACACTGGTGAAAGATTTTCCCTACCCGCATGTTTCTATAGAACTATCTTTGCAGGTGAGGATTCATAGTGAAGAAACTTCCTCGAGGTTCTCACTCAATTTTATAATGTTATTGTGTAGACGTCCAGACTGAAGAAACATTCTAGCTTTTGTCCTTCTCAGTTTCTCAATAGGGTCTAGAGACGTCAATATCTTAGATCCCTGTCTTGCTCTCTTCCTTTTCTAAACTGATGGTCTATTGCGGCGTGAACATAAAATCTCTCATGCTCATGTTGTTGATAGTGATTATTGTCTGTCGAGCTCCTGAACAACACATAACTCTTCTTGATCATGCGCATCCGTTGACTGAATTGTAACAAGTTTATCATCGGATCTAGCCAATCTGTTTAGTGAAAATATACTTAACTCTTATATGTGTACTAATGATGTACTACTCACATTTTGTAATATAGTTTTCGTTAAAAACATTAATAACTGCGCAATTCGAAGTAAATCATTTCTCACAAGCCATCTATAAGGGTTAGGAGTATGTACTTTTGTGGTGAGGTTTATTTTTAGAATTTTGTGAAATACATTTACTAAAACCTACATTCGATGAAAATTCACCCTTATGAATAAAGTATCATTTTCTGATATTTTCGTACTTTCACTTGTTTTTAGCCGAGCATAGGATTTATCTTGCATTGTGAGGTTTAGGATATAATATTTATTTGATAAGTATGAAGAAACTCGATTGCGGCACATTTATAAATATATTTTAGTCGTTGCATACTGTAAGTAGTAAACTCACATTTGTGATTTTCTCCCAGATAAATTACGGCGACTTTAATTAAATATTGATGATAGAAATATGCATAGTCATTAGAGTAAATTTCTAGAATAAGATATATTTTAATTTTCACTCTTCGGGGAACTACCATTATTTTTAATTTATAAAGGAATTCAAGAAACGGGAGTGAAAACTTAATTTTTGTGGGAGGGACGAAAGTTTAAAATTTTACAATCAATCTTCGCTTGAAAGAGAAAACAAAATATAATGTCCGTTTTGAGCGTATTATGGAAACATCTCTTTTGTAGACAAAAAACAACAAATTTTTTGTAGACTGTTTCTCTGTTATATGGTTTTACTTTGAAGAATTGCAAAGGTTTTTTCAATATCAAATACCGGTATAAGAAAGAGGCTAAGGAACATACCGTTTTTACATGTATATACGGCAATACCCGTAGAGCTAATTATCCAGTGTTTTCAAAATGAATAAATCACATGCTACGAATATATGTAACAAAATCATAAAGAGAGGTGATGTTACGAAATTGAAAAGGTAGTAGCTAACGTATTCATCATTTGCAGAATCAATATTGAATCAGTCTTCTTAATGTTAAGATAATTTTCGAGTCAATACTTATAAGAGGAACTTAGATCGAGAGAAACTACAGTTTGAGGTAGTACAGTTAAATTTGGCACACTGAATTTTAAAAAAAATCTTACTCTGTTTTATTGCCATCTGAAGAGTCAAGTATAGATGTTAGGCACTATACATATTAAGAATATGACTATAAAAATTACCCTCATACAATAAATTCTCATAGTATTTCATTTATTTCGGTATATCACAAATGCAGGGATATTGGTAGCGTCCTTCAATCTAACAATTATTTTTTTCTACCATCAACCGTGTTTTTGTTTCCACAAAGATTCGAAAATATGTAAACTATATTGTTCACGAAAGCATCATTCCTGACATTTTCGTAACTTCTTATTAAGAAACGTTAAGACAAGAAACGTACTTTTCATATAATGTTCTCATCATAATATTAATTATAATTAGTCATCGTTTTTATGAAGGCATGTAATTCCTTTGCAGTGGCGGCGATTGGACGTTAAAAGTGGGGGGCAAGACATGATCTGAAAATTTGTATATCAATGTTAGTTTCCCTGGTTCATACTAACACTTTGTTGACGGAGGATTGTATAACTAACAAGATACTATCTTTTTCAGTTAAAATACCTTAATTATATGTATTTCTTATATTATTAAGTAAATTGACAACAGCAACACATATAGGTACTATCCCTTTGTACTCTTAAATGAAGAAAGAAATAAAGTGTAAAAAAAATGTTGACTCCTTGCTCATGAACATTTTAAAATTCTATCAGGAAAACTGTGATCAGACTATTTAATAACAAATTTACTAAACAAATAAATAGAAAGGATAACATTAATCATAGTAATGGATAATGAGGCTTGTTTTGCAAAAGTTGAATTGAAATTCTGGATTAATGAACAACTCACATTTTTAATTCCACACGTGCTAATAAGTGTGTTATTACCCTTAAAAATGAAAGACATTAAATATTACAAGCATATGCTACGACATTTAAAGAAATATTTGCTTTATCAGCTTCCCGAAACATGTTCGTTGCCATTAGATGCAGTTTTCACTTTCTTGGAATACATCAAAACTCAACAATATCTATAATCACTCCACACCCCAGTTATACAAAATAATCCTAAATCCTAGAATTATGTTGAATTAATTAAATTTAACTGTATATATACTCGTACACCCTAAACACACCACTCATTCGTTTATTACACTGAAAAACAATGGAAAAGTAGATGTTGTTCCTTATTACTCCCTTTTAATCAATATTCCTTATTATTAGAAAGAAGAAAAGACATTTTAGGAACTATCAATTTTTGTGCAATTAAAGAATAACTTGTGGAAGACTTCCTTTTTTGCGAAATATCATCTCAATTAGTTTTAAAGCGGGTGATTAACATATCGAACCCTTGTAAGAAGAAGTGAAAATCACTGGAATTATTTCGCTCCGATAGGTTATTTTTCGGCCATTTTCTGTGGCAATTAAAATGTAATTCCTGCAGTTTTCTTAACTTCACAGGAAGACAACCAATACGTAGTCACGCACCGGTAGGGGTCATAATTTTTTCTATGAATCAATAATACATACAATAACTTTACATTTCGAAATTAATCTATATACATTAATGTGTCACTAGAAAAAAATGAGAGGGCAACTGTCCCCCTTTGTCCCCTAATCGCCTCCCATGTTCCTTTGTGTCTGAGAATTTCATTACTTTCGTATATACATGTTTCTGAAACAATGACACAATTAGTATATGAACAATGTAATAACCAGACACTTTTAAGGTCTAATAGATTATGTAATAAAATTATTTACTTACGGCAAGGTGAACACGTTTGTCTCAACATTGCAAACTGCAAATGCAGGAGCAGTGTAGTTCTTGAGAACAATATTTGTATCTTCAATATACACCAAGGTATTTTCCGAAAATTTTACCCACAAAGAATGTAGACAGACACCTCCAAGCGCAGCAAATGTTAGGAGGACAAATATTCAGAACAATCTGTAAGCATAGTACGTTTCCTTAATACACACAAAATTCATTATTCAACTATTGATAGAACGCAATTCTATAAGATTAAAATTAAGTTTTACATAATAATGTGCATCCACAGTCTCATATAAATATATAACGTATGTCATTGTAGACATATTGCTTCATAATATCCTTCAGTAAATAACATTGTCTCTAATCATACGTTACTTTCAAATAAAATTGTTTTTCTTATAATTGATTTTTCTCATATGGGTTACTAAACTAGAATATTACTTGGGAATACTTTTGTTATAGAGTCATTTAGGGAGATATCGATACTCTTAAGGTCTAGTTAAGCTAGTGATTATACACGGACACGAGAAAAAAACATTTAGTATGTGGTAGGTTAGTGCCGATTCTCAGTGACAAGTTGTATATGCAGAGAAGTTATTTTTTCCTTTCGGAAAGGAACCCGAAGTCTCTAACATAGGTACGTAAAGCTTTATTTAAGAACAAATCCACGTAATAAGTTTCAGTAAATAAAAATAAGTTATATCGGTCATATATGTTGATGAAAGGAGACAAAGGATTGGTATTATAACAGAGAATACCCTCTGTATGCATGTGTTTCAGGTTGACACACATTGCTTGTTACAGTCACAACTCATGTCACCTTTCGTTGATCACTTAACTTAGGGGGTAAATCGACAGATATTATAGTGAGATTTCGACATGTAGTTCCTTTGTTATAAGAAGAATCATGAGACAAAAGGTCTATCGTGTGGTTTATCTTACGAGGGAACCTATCCAAGTGCAACTCTGACTTCCAGTCGAGACTATGGTCGTTGGATACCTTGTCCCAAAAGAACATAACACGAAAAGTGATACATCCCCGATCGCAACCTATACAGAGATATAAGCGTGAGAAGTTCGAAATTGAGCTCCATACTATACATTAAAAGTCAGCTTCCGGGTCAGATTTTTCGGAAACGGTCAGGTAAGGAAACTCAGCGAATACATATCAAAGTAGTGTTGGGAGCCCACCACCTTTTGAATGAAAAAATGTTGCCCCCGGGGCACTCGCAGGGTCCCAGGCGGAGTCCAACTCAATATTGGCAAATGGAACCGGGAGTCAAGTAGCATATTGTATGAAAGCTATTGTTAAATAAAAGAAGATAGAACAAATCTCAACTCTCTATGATGACCATGTGCAAACGGGCAACTGGTCAAAATGTCAATACAACCTACATCAGAAACTATATGGCCACTCTTATAAATCCGTTAAGTTGTGACAATAACAAAACATAAAAACACGTTTAAAAGTGCAAGGTATTGAAGTTAAACAAATTGTTGCAGAGTCTCTCACAGTGGCCATATATTTTCTGATGTAGGTTGTATTGACATTTTGACCAGTTGCCCGTTGCTACTTGACCCCCGGTTCCATTTGCCAATTTTGAGTTGGACCCCGCCTGGGACCCTGCGAGTGCCCCCGGGGCAACATTTTTTTCATTCAAAAGGTGGTGGGCTCCCAACACTACTTTGATATGTATTCGCTAAATTTCCTTACCTGACCGTTTCGGAAAAATCTGACCCGTAAACCGACTTTGTAATGTATAGTATGGAGCTCAATTTCGAACTTTTCACGCTTATATCTCTGCAACGGTTGCAATCGAGGATGTATCACTTTTCGTGTTATGTCCTTTTGGGACAAGGTATCCAACGACCATAGTCTCGACTCGAAGTCAGAGTTGCACTTGGATAGGTTCCCTCGTGAGTGTATAAATCATAGGTTTAGGTTACATAACAAAAAAGCTTTCCCAGCTTCTTTATCATTTTAGTCCGACATGAACCTAATGGTAAAGTACCTTTGGTTTCAGATTAGCACAGCGCAGTTGGAAGAAATCAGTCCCTGTTGGATTCTTCGCATATCGATTACGAAAATGGTTGTGTTAAATTGTGATTTTTGATCATTGACTGTTAAGCGTACTGAAATATTGAAATACAGTATGTTGCAAAACAAGCTAAAAAAAAAAGAGTTCATAATTAACGGGATTACATTGTTTCCATGTTATTCTATTTCAACTTAGTTTTAATGAACTGCAGGAAATTTGCAAATAAGTCATATGTAGATAATAGAAACCTTACATGTGGTATGTTATTGCATTTTATGTTTGTTGTAAAGGACACTTTTTCAAAGATGTGAAGTATTTCTTTGCTTATATAACAACGACATCTCTCACAGTAATTGACGAGTTCTCCCGCAAGGCGTACAAAATTTACTGATCCGCACCATTCCGCATATGTGTTATTCCATTTGCTAATACTGAATTCACGAGGAAGATTTTCTGTTTTATATCTAAGGCAAGGATTATCTGCAAATATCGTCGATTCTGCAAAATAAAATTACCGTAAGTTTCAATGTAACGTCCAGTTGTTTCTTAACATGTCGAAATGTTACTAAATAACCCTCTACTATATTCACACTTTTTTGTACATATTATTAAATGAAATATATTATAAGCAAATCAACCTTCTATATGACACAATTTATTCTATGTGTATACGTCGATTACTTTAGTGTCGGGTTTGGGTTTAAGGCAGGGATGCAAACAAGCAACAAAATTTTACTCGCCCAAGAAAAAGGCTACTAGCCAACATCCCACAGTAGAAATCATTTACTTACATTTGGTATGAAATTAAATACTCGCTTGCATCTATAAACCACTTGCCCAGTCGACTGGGCGAGTGGTTATTTGTATCCCTGGTTTAAGGTATTTAAGGCATAATGATACGTTATAAAATAGAATGCTATCATATTCACTGGGTATTTCATTAAGTGGTAATATATTAACATATTTTATTGGTCACTATTCTGGCTTACATGTTATGGGAACTGTATTAACAATTTTCTTTTAGATTTTAGAAATATCTTTAAGATTAAATTCCTTATATTGCCATTGTTAATATTACATAATTAGATCAACAGAAATTCCGATTAAAATTAATGATCCAGGTTTGGCAGGTCCTTAATTAGGCATTCTCTTTACGGTCTCTCTGGTAGTATATATTCAAATTATATTTCAATCTGTATAAGGGAATTCATTTAGAATACATTCACGGGAAAATCAATAGGACAATTAGTTTATGAATATACCTCATTTTAATCCATGAAATTCGATGATTAATTAAAATATAAGGTTGTGAGCACTTGTACTCCCTTACGTAACGCCACCAGTGATCACTTGCTTTCCTAGAGAGATTACAAAGATAACCAAATGTTGAAAAATAAGATATCTTCTATAGTTGGAAAGGTATAAGCTCGATAAGTATAACGTTAACAGAACCATCTATAAAATCAAAAATATATCTTAATAGTTTAATAAAGTATAAAAAGCACAGTAAAGAAACAGGAAACTCTGTTACCACTGATAGTAATTGCAATTAAATATTACCAGAGTTCAAATGAACTTTTCAATGCTGAGAAATTAAAGCTAGAATGCTAGCAAAAGATGAAATGATCATTGTAATAGACGTGAGCAATAATTTTAGAAGGTTGTAAATATTATGTAAGGTTTCAATGTATGCTATGTTCTACACAGATGCAAAATATAAGTTTGTTATGAAGTAGTAAAATCTTTAGCAAGGAAAAACGACACACTGACAATAATACATAAGTTTGTGAATTACTTTTAAGAATGGGTGCTTGATTTATTTACGTATATATATATATATATATGCCCACAATGTATTCGAGTAAACGCAAATATCATTTACGGACTAGTTTACTTTTTATTGTAAAATTGTAGCTAATTCTTTGACGATTATGTATGACTTTTATCGATACAGATAGGTACTTCGAAGCTCTTTACATGACATTCCAGGGCATCATTCAAAATGCTCTCGTTAGTTGTAGTATTCCTGTACTATTAGTTCCATATACAATGGGTTCTTTCTCCTACAATTCTTCCAATCTCCTACAGATGGTGAATAGCCACAAGACTGCTTTCAAAGAAATACAAAGTTTTTGAATACGCTTTGAAACGTTGAAATTTACTTAACAGTCGGTATAAATGATAACATGACACACTATAAGCATGTGCTACAGTAAGAATATTCCCGCAATACTAAGCCTTAGTAATTTTTACGAATACTAAACTAAGATAGAAAGAAAACCCTACCTCCGTACCCATTTCCCTTCCCTGACAGGTTCTCCCACTAGACCAGTAAGCTAGTCGCGGACGAGCAGTCCTGTACTTCATTTCGTTCTAGGTGTAATGGATGGCGTTTCGTAATTTTTACGAAGGCTTATTACTTATTATCATAGTTAATTCTTAATCTTAAAAAATACGAGTGGTTAGTATTTACATTTTTTTAGTGTACCGCACATGTTATCTAATTGCATTCTGCACAGTATTTTATCTGATTTTCAAACATTATTGTGTTATTTTCTCAAAATGCCTTATAATACACTTCTAGATCCTGATAGTATTAGCAAGTTGTTGCTTGAAGAAGAGAGTGAAGAAAAAAGTTTAATCTAGAACTTTGTGACTAAATATTTTCTCCTCACATGAATTGTCGACTGAGTAACCATATTTGCATCGGAATCTTCGGGTGATGATATCAGATTTCCTGAGAGTATTTAACAACCCAGAAGGGTATCAGCTTCCTGGAGCGAGGAAAACATGCTTTTACTGGCTATCATCTAAACGGAGGATGACAATCACCTACTGTAATCAGTACCGCCTTCCTATTTGTATAAACTAAAAACCTAAAGACACTTTGTTTTAATGAGAGAAAACCGTCAATAGTATAAACCAAATCAATTTTCCATTGTTACAGAAAAATTATTAGGTCTCACGGTTATGTACCTTTTACAGAAACATTTATATGTGTCATTTTTCATTTCAAACATATGTGATATCTAAGATTACACCTAAATAGATAAACATAAATCTTTGCCTTATATCATATAATACAATAGTTTTCAATCCTATTTCTATAATAATATAAACTAATTCATTTGTCATCATATTTTTCTAAATATTGCTTTTAATTTTTATCGTATTTGTGAAAAATGACCGCCCTGGTAGAGAAAAATAAGTATTTAAAAAAATATATACCCATTATTTCACATGATAATGCAGATAGTCATAAACAACAATACTTTTAAACAATCATATCATATAATACGACAAAAGAAAGCAAAAAAATTACAGTCGTAAAATTTACGAATGCTTAGTAACTACG
This sequence comes from Thermobia domestica, assembly GCF_964235325.1. NCBI lineage: Eukaryota > Metazoa > Arthropoda > Insecta > Zygentoma > Lepismatidae > Thermobia > Thermobia domestica. Next base: position 52,664,632 of record NC_137467.1, read on the forward strand.
TGCTTCTCAAGAGGATTAGTAGTCTAGGGTTAAATACATGAATCGAGACTAACTACTTGCATATTTTACTTCGCTAAATGGGCAATTTAGTAAAATTCGATATTATTAATACGTCTGTATATGACAGAAATGATTTTGGATACTCTTGCTTATGTAACAATATCCGACGTTATAATTTTGCGTTGGAAAACATCTCCTTGCTATAATACAAACGTGGGTGTGAAACAAATAGGTGACCAGAGAGAGAGGCCTTTTCTAAGGAAGAAGATTGGCTGGGTGAGCAGGAAAAAAATATGAACATTTGCTCTTTGTCTGACAGAAACAGGATCATTTAATGATCTTCAATGGAGATCACATGCTTCTCAAGAATCTTCCTCTGAAAATATTCTAATTATAGATTGGGTGTCAAGACAATAATTGCTATCAACTTAAATTCACCAAAATAACTTATTGATAGTAACGCGCAGACACAGTTAACAGTGCCAATACAATTCTGCCAGCGAGATGAAACTGAGGTACAAGAATTATATTTATAGTCTAACTTATAGTTTCAAATATGTTGTCAAATCACAAAAGTGTTGTGTAAGCCTATGATTCATAATAAAACTCAGAAGCTTTAAGATATCATAAGTAACAGAAACTAAACCTCTTTGCACTTTCAATTAACGTTACATCTCGCAGGTGCTGTGCTGGTTTCATCACTGTAAGAATTTCAATGTCATTCCACTGAGATGTAAATTTTATATTAAGAGATGGTATTGTCAAGTGCAACAAAAGAAAGAAAAAAACATACACTCGTAAAAATTACGAATGCTTAGTAACTACGTGATTCTCAAGAGGATTAGTAGTCTAGGGTTAAATACATCTGTATATGTAAATGTCTGTATTAAGCGAGATGTAACGATTTACAGCGTTAAAAGTATCGTTAGCTTACACAACAACAAACGACAAATCCCAAAGGCTGATTGAAACAAGATGCTAGTGTATGAAACATTATCATACCACAAATCAATGTAATTCAGAGAAGAAAAACATGAAACCTGGAGTTAGAGCTACAATATTTCTAAGAGCACAGAAAAGTCGAGTTCCATCACCATTTCTTATCAATGGATACAAAATAATTCGAAAGCTAACTGTTGCGTTAGATTTTCGTACATATGCCAGTCGTTTAATTTTACAATAATAAAACATCGCAAATTAATTTAGATGTTCAGTACCTGAAAGAAAATAATAAAAACATAAACGATTCCCCATAATATGACGTTGATATAAACTGGACTAGAAAACCGACAAGACAATCACTTCTCAGATTTACAGAAATCATAATAAAATTAGTACATAGTATTTTTCATTATGTAACATAAATATGATGAGAATTGGAAACTATATGCCTGAACCAGTTTATAACAGCTCATACTAGAAAAAATATGACACATCTAACTGACAGAGATTTCTAAGTGTCTTACAGTCACTTATTTTCAAGTGACTTAGAGGACTAGAGAAATTATTATGGGCAAGGAAAGAAATTCATCGCAGTCTTGAATAACCAATTCCCGAGCTCAAGCTAAATTATAGACCTACTCACTTTCAAAGTAAGTATTAGTGTATTTAAGTGATTTGAAGTGAGAGAATACTAGTAAATTCTTATCATAATAGTATTGAAAATATAACGATCCAATTATTAATTAACTTACTATCACGTTTAATGTGTGCAAATTTGAATGTATAATATTTTCTGATATCTCTTTCTGAGAATAAATAATAAATATTCATTATTTAGATAACGTATAAGAATTTCTTTAATATGATTGCTTCATATCATGTACCTCCTACATCATTGCTTCTACGATACATTCCAATTTTAGGAGAAAATCATCATAACCACAGTATTTAAGATACACATTCACAGCTTTTCTGTATTGCGAGTATTAGTGATATCTAATACTCCAAACGCAAAATACCGAATAGGGTAATCTTTGAATTATTTCTTTCATTCCAAAATGCTGGATTCTCGAACAGAGATTAGATTGATTGAGGTGTGTAATAATTCTCACTATTTCGAGTCACATCGCTATTGTAAAGTTAATACAATTAACTGAGTTTAACGATTAACATTCTTATTCCAAGAAATCAGCATGTACGTCTTATTCCAAGTACCATTTTATTGGGAGGCGAAGTGGCAAACGATTACAATGCGCGAAATAATTCACTTTGTTCAATTTTAGTAACTCCTTACGCTGGTTCAAATTGAAAGTACCGCTTCAAGAAGTATTGTTTCCTTTCTTAGTGACACTAGCCTGCCCAATTTTGTACTTAGCAACAATGTTACCAAGAATTGAGGGGCTTAGTGGAAAATGGGCGTATCTCACAAAACTTGCAAAATCAATATATCCACAAATTTGAATACATAGATCTATCCGGCAAATCGAGCACAAGTGTCATAACTATGCTTCGTATACTATGGATTCCATAAGAGGATTCCCATGATGAAAATGAATAAATATTTGTATAAAAAAGTTAGTGCAAAAATGATGTATTAAGTATGAGTTGCAACTCGTGAGTGGAAAAATACCGTATCCCACTTCCAGCTATATTGTGAGTTTGTGGTAATATAACATAATCTGTCACATGTTATGAGTTTTGATATCAGCCAAGCGTGAACGCTGATTCACGTTGCTGTTAGAGCAATATTTGTTGCTGTGCCATACGTTGAAATTAGTCCCAGTCTGGGAAATTCGCCTGTTAAAAGACGAAACAGGAAACGAAACGAAGACAAATGGAAAAATAATGAACGTGAACCTAAGATGAAAGAAGATAAGAGTTACGTTGCAAACACAAGAAAGGAAGTACATGATAAAATGCGAACTGGTGTAAGGTGTTGTAAACCAGAGTCGTGTAGATATATGAGTAAAATTATTCGGAAAACATGGATAACATTTTCATTTAGTTTTAGAACATGCAAGATTTCAACAATCAAAACGCCTATCATTTTGGGCTAATCAGGAGAAAGAATGTAAACGTGTGTATGGTAAAGACAGGAAAAATGTGAATGTCTCCAGGCGCGCAAATGAGTTTCATTGTGTTATTCTTCTGTCATAAGGAATGGAACTTAATTCATGCAAGTAAGCATTCTTCGATGCCCATGTTGTCACTGAACGTAGACTGCGTACAGCCTGTGGTGAATTGAGAGCACATATGAATGACATGTCTGCCAAACCGGTGCATTCTACCAAAGAGGACAGTCGAGGTAAAAATCACAACCACGTCTATTCTATTTCACAGATATGATCAGAAATTTTGTTAGGTTGTTTCCGAGTTACCGTTTTCACTATATCAGAGATGCAAACCCTGAAAGTTGACATATATTTGGTGCATACTGTGTAACAAATGTACGGTTTATATGTAGAAGATAGTGAACAAAGGGAAATCAGTCCAGTAAAATTACATACATATTGATATGTGTTCAATAATGAATTTAGTATTGCAATGAAATTCCAAGCAACGACACAAATAGTAGTAGGTCCCGTATTTGGAAACCAAGATTTTCAAACACTAATCAATAAATGTTAAACAAAACATAAAACTTAGATTGCACGAAAGATAGTGACTAACCAATCAGATTTCAAAAACGATAGGGATCATCCATCAAAATTCATCAACAATAGCTTTCCCAGTGATCAGATTACATCACCTTGTGACTAAATTTCAAATCGTTGTAGCATGTATTGACTTTGAGTCTTTTAGACTATGAGTCATTAGACTATCAGATTTCTGAAAACTCAAGCTAGAAGCAATCACTAAAATGATATTAGACAATGAGGTGTGACTAAAGTTCAAATTATTGGTTCATATTAATCAGGTATTGAACAATCAGACGTCGCGCTTCATACTAAAATTTTGTTTACCGCAATTCAAATATTGAAAGGAATGGTCCTACGTACCTCTCTCCATATACCTTAGAATTAACCGTATTATTATATACTCAATGAGGTCAATAACCTCTGTCAATGTTTACATTAGCAGAACTAACTGCTGTCTACAAGTGTGTTATTTCATAGCTCCCACGATTTTTGAAAAGGAAATGAAACCCTGTACACTACCTCATCAAGGTCAATCACGTGTACAACTTATTGCTTACGTTTATATTTTGCACCGTAGGCTGAATAATCAAGACCAATGACGTAATATTATTTTGGCAATTCTTAAATTATCGTCCCAAAGTTTCAATGTGCCAATGTAATAAACTCCTATAACCCCATCATAGGTCAATAACTGACCTTACTAATATTTTACGATGATTTACCCAAAGAATTAAATAAACTGGATCACCCAATTCTATGAACAATTACCAATTATTGATTTGACAATAAGAAATTTACCCTTCCCAAACCTTAGGATTGATGCACAATTATACTTACGTGTTATGAAAAAAGACATAGTCATGTACTCATTCAATAATAAAACCGTATCAAAAAAGATAAAATAGGTCAATAACCTTCGAAATTTGAATATTAGGCCATAAGAGGGACACCAACGTTTATAATAAACCCTAGAAAACGTTTACCGAATTTTGTTATTTAATAATTCCCAAATTTAGGGAATATTTTTATGTACCCGAACACAATTTGAAAGGAAACATAAAAATATAAATTTAATAAGCCTTAGTACATACCCATAAAACGTGCTAAATCCTTATCAAAGAAAATAAATTGAGTCAATAATCTTACACGTTGTCATACTAATTTCTGGTAATTTTTGAGCATGAAATGGAACGAGATTTATAATGGTATATATTAAGAATCTATATTATTATACCAAATTGGGCAAATTTTCTAACTTTAAGGGTTAGCCAAAGTAGCTGTACCAAATTTTCAGATGAAAGCGTCGCTGTACTCATGCCTTATAATAGAAAATAGACCCCTGAAGATGATCACATATTCATATAAATAATAAAACCGCATCAAACCGAAATAACCCCTGAAATTTGAAATTTAACATTTTTTTTCATAAAAGATAATAAAATGGACAACCAAAGTTTATAGTAATACATATCTGGGTCCAATAGTACTATATTGAATGTTTAAATTTGGTAATTTCTAAACTTTAAGGTGGGGCCAAAGTACAATTTCTAATTGTTCAACGGATGCACCAGTGTATCTATATCTTAAGAAAGAAAATAGACCATTATACATGCTCATCTAATCATATACGGTAATAAGACCTAATCGAAGGGAGGTCAATAACCTCCGAAATTTGATACTTTAGGAATGTTTTGCCCATGAAAGGGAACGTGATGGATCACCCAAATTTATTGTAAAAAGTCCTATAGTATTATACCAAATTCTTAAATTAAACAGTTTCCAAAACTGAAAGGTGTGGGCCAAGGTACCCCTGCATAACTTTAAGAATGGTGCACTAATATACCTATGTCTTATGTAAGATAATTGACTCTCATACATAACCATATAATCATATAAGATAATATGACTATTTAAAAGGAGTCAACCTAAGTCAAAACCAAACACGTGGTCGTACTCATTATCGAAAATTTTATACCCATGAAAGGGAACGAGGTTGACCATCGAAATTTATCATGATACATATTGTGGTACTGTATTATAATACCGAATGCTTAAATTGGACAATTCCCAAAATTTAAGGGGTGCGCCAAGGTGCCCCTCCCAAAAATTTGAAGGGGTGCATCGATACACCCATGTCTTATGATAGGAAATGAACCCGTGTATACGCCCATATAAACATATAAGGTAATATTACCTCAACAAAGGGAATAAAATGGAACAAAAATCAAACACGTGGTACAACGTATAACTTATGTTTATATTTTGGCAATTTTGTACCCATGAAATAGAACGAGGTGGACTACCCAAATTTACAGTGATCTATATTAGGGTCCTATGCTATTACACCAAATGTTTAAATGTGGCTTTCCAAAATTGAAGGGGTAGACCAAGGTACCCTTCCCAAAAATTTAAAGGGTTGCACCAATATACCCATGCCTTATGAATGGGAATGTACCACAGTATACGCCCATATAACCATATAGGATAATTAAACCTCATCAAAGGGGATAAATTAGGTTAAAACCCCGAAATTTGAGTTTTTGGCAATTTTTTACCCATGAAAGGGAACGAGATAGACTGCCAATAGTGATAGAGGTACATGTCATGGTCCTAGGCTACAAGACCAAATTTTTAGATTGGGCAATTTCCAAAATTTAAGGCGGTTAGTCCTATGAAGCCCTGCCAAATTTTAGGGGGTGGACCAAGGTACCCCTTCCAAAATCTAAAGGAGGTTGTCCGAAGTACCCCTAGGTCATTGTCTCCGAGCAGAAGTAATTGAATTTCGACCTATGTCGGCACGGTGGCTCTTTCGCGCGAAGTGCGGGGCATAATACTGAAGTAAAGCTTGTGATTCGATGCTACACGTAGAATCTAGAACACCTAAATATTAAATACACATTCGTAAATCCGAAGCAGCCCATCAATCTTTGAGAAATAGTAATACATGTACAGCAGCACGAAAGCTGTTGCAACGGATCTGCAACAAGCACTTCCAAGACCAGTCATAAGCAATGAAAGAGTTTTGAATTTGCGTCAGTTGTGGAAATATTTTTTTGGTTCCATTTCTGTCACGATGACTCTGCTTTTATGTACATCTTGTCAGAATCTATCGCTTCTCGTAGCAGTGATAAAATTGAAAGATGCATTCTTTGAGTGATGATGGACCTAACAGATATTATTCGCAACACACGTAATTTAATAGTGTACAGTAATTCGCGCGTCGTACAAAACAAAAAGTATGGGACTCTGACTGTATTGTTAGACACCACGACCTTCAGACAATATAACATAGATTATTGGTTACTGGCCACAATTCCTACCCTTCTATGCTGACTTCTGTATTATTGAGAGTGCGAAGAGAAAAATACAGTCCATGTACACCGGAATGAGCTATTCTGTTAAAGACAGCACGCAGAAAGAAACCATTTCAATTCATCGAAATGACAAGAGAAAGCATGAAGACCGTATTAACGTTACTATCATCTCTAACATTTCTCATGAAAACAGAAGTTGGAAAACTCTTCAATATAAGAGGAGGGACCAGCGTGAAATTTATCAAAGGCAGCCAAGTTGTGCAGGTAAAATACACATACTCGACATATGAGCCTTGGAATACTCTAAGTCTACATGACCGCGAGGAAGAGGATGACCGCGATCTCCGCAAGATACGGTTTTGTTATCCAAGCATCCTGAATGGAGACCTATTCAGAATTCTACGTATGACAATCTAATGAGCATGTTAAACTAAATACCACCCACCTACCACGAATATTGGAGATCTCTAAAATACAACAATGACGACACAAGCCACGTAGGGGTAGAGGATATTTACATTAGCGATATCAAGTGATTGTATGAAGTGAAGTGTCTCCAGGCAAGCGAGTACTATACCTTGCGTAATGTTTTTTCTTTGCAATACAATGTGTATCATACTCTTCCGCAGTGTTGTGTTAGAGCTTGTAGGTTCCTGCATATTAGAGTGCTGTCATACGAAGGAAATATTCTATGTTTTCGTAAACTTGTTATTTGGGTAGCTACACGAAGATGTGTGGTTTTCCTTTTCACTGAGTATAGTTTGTAATCATTATTTACATAGACGAACATAGTCTAAACTGTTATGCTATTCTGTGCGTTACATGCAGGCTCGCATATTTGAACTTTCGTTTCTATTCGTTAATATAGAAAGTTCGTGTTGGTATGGTAACCATGATGATGTGCATATTTTATGTTTATTTCTTCTTAAAGATAAGAAGTACAATGCATTATGATTTTTCCTTAAACATATCAGACCTTCCTCTAATAGGCCTATGTGTTGTATTTGTGTACTTTTCTTCCATAGTAAAACTTTTGTCAGTTGCAACGCGCAACCTTATATTTCTCGAAAACATTCAAATCAGGTATACTTCCCTTTTCCAATAAATCCTTCAATTACTCTGATCCTAACGCAACCCTCTAATACTTATACTGGTACATCCATCAGTAAAACTCCTAGCGCTATTATCAGAACAAATCTTCACACGCGTAACTGCACATTTACAGCGACTTATCTATAAGGTAAAGTTATGGATCTATCTCAATAAAAAGTATTGTAAGATTGAAAGGGCTGCATTTATTTTTGAAGGGATTTGCATTTCTTTAAATATATTACTCATTCCATTCACTGTAAGGTGAAACTGTCAACACGAAACATTATATAAAATAACTTTAGCACCACACCAAGGTATTTAGGATGACAAGTAACGTTGGTATCTAGGCATGTTAAAGCACTGACTTCGCGTGGTTAGAAGAAGAATCCGACTGGATAATACAGAATGAGAGGACCACTAAAGATGCATTCATATAAAAGACAGAAAACCTGAACGAGAAAACGGAAGAAAAATAAAATGTCATTATTTAACACAACCGTAACATGAAGACAAACATAAATGAAGTATCATTAAGATAATCAAGGCAAGATGATAATAATAAATATTCTGTAAAATAGTTCTGTGAAATTCTGTAAAACGAATACTAGTTTTTAACTATTTTAATGATATCAATATATCTATAATATCGTTTAAGAGACTGAAATGATTTTCTAACCTGTGATATACTCCTGGCGCCTTCAAAACATACTTCACGCAATCGAGTGAACAATGTACAATGTAAGTCTTAATAGATTCTCCAAACGCATAACGAATAGACTGAACTCTCTTATTTCCTCGCAGAGTGTTTTCTGAGACCGTAGTTTTTCTTCCTCTAAAAGAGGATATATGAAGTTAAAACTATTGAACTAAAATCCGAAAAACATCTTTCGATTAACGAAATGAACATTGATCCTTAAAATATACAGTATAGCTATTTAATGCTATGATTTGTGAATGTTATTCATTCTCCTTCTGCCATATTTTAAAAGGTGTCTATTATGTTGCCAGAAGAAAATAAATGTACATTTCCTATTTGTTTTAATTAACATTTCTCCAAATGGTTAAACCTCAATATTGAAGTGAAAGTAAAAAAAAAAAATAATGATTAAATGTGCTCCCTCCAATCATTCAGATGTACGTGCATATTTTCAGTTCAAAATAATCATTATAATTATATGGGACTATTAGTTTAAAACATAATAGAGTACATAAAAATAATAATTAGTGAAATATGTACTATTATAATCTTCTAAATGTCGACTATTTAAATGTCTAATTTTATAACACTTCTTTCGTTAGAAAAGATTAAAAATAATATTCAAAAAGTGATTTAACGATTATTTTTTAAACTTTTCATTAAACTTCTTTCATTAAAATAAGTTTGCCCTGTAATATACAGATCCATAGCAAAAGTGGTAGTAGTAACAGTAGTAAAACTACTAGTATTAATAGTAATAGTAGTAGGAACGGGTTAGGATGCAATTCAGCATTCATTTTTTCCGTGCGATGATGCCAAACGTAACTCGCTTACAACGTCTTCTGACTAGGGCTGAGTGTATTTCGAAAATATGCTTGCTGTTCGGGATGAAGTTGAAAGGTTCAGCATTGACTAGGAGTTTTTGCTATTAATATCCCTTCTAACAATATTGGCAGTGAACAAAAGTTAGCCTGTGTTTAAGCTTTTTGCTCCTATTTAGTTATTTTACTTTATTATTTAAAGAATATATTGAAAATATATTTGTGAGAAGGCACGTATACAGGAATTTATTTCGAGAGCGGACCAAAGCTTTTGGGGGGTCCGAGTTTAATATTAGGTTAAATTATAATATATTTTTTTAAAATAACCCCCAAAATTACGTTAAATTTACAGAAAAGTATTGATTTCAGAGGGGGCCGGAACCCGTGAACCAACCCCTAAATGCGTCCTTGTTTGTCATTAAAGTTTCCTCATTTCGAAATTCTCAGAAACTTCTAATATATAAAGGAAAACGAGTTATTTTCGATAAAGTACCACTTCAAGGTGACCGACATTTATATTGCACATGTTGGTACCCACCTTAACAAGGACAAGAATTCCTTATTTTTGGTTCTCTGCTATTGCGCTATATCGAAAGATTAGGTTTGTAAAATATTAATCCTAAGAACAAACGTGATTGGCAGAAAACCGCGATACTGAAGAGAACTCCACAGAAATGCATGCTGAACTTTCGTTTATAGCTACCCTTTGGAGTTTTGCCCTCTAGGTCAATCGAGTGATGACTCAGTTCAGTCCCTGTTCTTAAGCCGTGTTCGTATTACTTCGAAAAGTTTTGACTTTTTTTCAACCACCATAAGAACAGACAATCAGGGCAAATCATAGCATACAATACATTTAAGCAAATATATTTGTCGCGAAATTATTACATACATTACTCAAATACTCTTAATATATGAATCTAGCCATTTATTTACATAGATAAATCCAACAGTGCAAATTACCTATTGAAAGAATAAATTAACAACATGGTCACAATGAAAACCATGCCTCGTAATATAACAGACTTCTTTCGCGTAAGAAATCGAAACTCGCCCAATACGAATAAGGGCTTTATTACTATTGTTTTTTTCTTTTTTTATGTGAGGAAAAATCAAATTGTGACATCGCAATATCAAATGTATTTAGTTAGGTAACTTTGTCTTACCTAAACGTTAAATATCACTAACCGTCGAAATTATTTCACTAACCGATCAGTTACTGAACATTTCAAACACGTCAAACCAGTGGTATAACATGAAGGTTAACCTCTCCTGCGTAGCCCTTAGCTATACGTCCGTTTCAGGGGCGGACCAAGAGCCGGGCAGCCTGGGCGGCTGCCTGGGGTGCCAAAGTCAGAGAGGGGCCAAAACGAGCCTCAAAAACTAAATTTTATAATATGTTTTCTACTGACTTCTTTGGTTTCTATTCCTGTAAAGTAGCGGCAATTAAATAATATTTTTTTTCCATTTCACCATGGAAGAAAGAGTTTCATAGTACAAAGGGGACTGTATCAATAAATGGAGAGATGGCATATAGAATAAAGAGTGGAGGGGGAGTAAGTATTGTTTGTTTGTTTCCTTGAGTTTAGCGTTCCACGGTTGCCCTAATGGCCAAAGGAGATGTGGATACTGATTATAGTGGGATCCGAACCACGTTTATCGTTCAACAGTAACCTACGAAGAATTGGACCCGGGACCACGGAAGGCAGGTGTGCTAGCCACTAGACCAAAGTGGGGGCGGAGTTATTATTATTATTATTATTATTATTATTATTATTATTATTATTATTATTATTATTATTATTATTATTATTAAATATGAATGTGTTTGGAGCGACGAAATTATGTGACACGAATTATTAAATGTAGAGGTTTAAGATGAGTGATCATAGGGGAGGAAAAACCAGGATTTTTCTGTCTGACTCTCTAACGTAAAGATTATGTGCTGAAGGTAAGAAGCATCATCAATGTTCAATTGGTTGGTTTTACGTAGAATATCAGTAACCTGAGTTCTCTTCCTTTGGGCTACTTACCTCATGTGGCAAATTCAAAACTATTTCAATTTAAAACAAATACATTGTAAAACTTTTCCGTAATTAAATATAAATAAGGAAAATTAAACATTTAATAGGGAAATCTGTTATCAAAGAGTCCAAACAAGTAGATAGAAGACTATTTAATGATAAACATTATGAAACTTTATAAAATTCTCCACATTATTACTAACGTTTACTGGAAAACATTCTTTATGCACCAGTGAGAACATTGTGAGCAGTGAGCACAGAGAAAATAATTACGAAACTATTTGCAATAAAAATTATAGACACTAATTCAAGTGCGACAACAACATTTTTTTTGTGTATCGTCATGAGTTTTACACATATGTTACAATTTGATTCTTTCCCACATAAAAAATAAATAAAATAACCATAGTAATAAAAATGACAGGTGCATTTCTATGGGGTTCGAAGCAACTAACTCCGGTATACAGGCTCGTTGCTTCAAATAATTGAGCTATTTGTTTTCTTACGTGAACTGAACCTGTTCTACGGTAAAGACGAGTTTTCACTACGATCGTGCTAACAATTCGTCCTTTTCCATAGGCAGTGTCCAGTTTTTTCTCTATCTATACGTTAATACGTTAATACTTATCTATACATATGTTTGAAGTTCGCAGATAATGCATGTAATAAGACATATTAGAAATATTTCGTTAAAATTTTCGTTTGTAGATTTAATCCACATTTCTCTCAATGATATAGATGTCGCTGCTTCATGTTGAACTGCAGAATTCCCTCGCGTTCTTGAAAATTTCCCACTTTTGCAGAGTTGGTAATTCTCGTGATTTCGGTCGATTTAATGTTTTTGGCTTCTAATTTATTTATTTTAAGCTAACATCTAACACAAATATGAAAACCAGGTTTGTTATTAACGTTTCCTGCTGGGGAAACCTTTCGAAATTTCGAACATAATAAGAAAACGGAGATATTTTTAAAAAACTTCAATAAAGATACACGTCATTTATCTTGCTCACAGTTGACATACTATGGTCCTAGTCTACCAATTCGGCAATTACCAAAATTTAAGGGGAGTGGTCCTATGTACCTCTGCCTTAATTTAGGGGGAATGCTAAGGTACCCCTGCCGAAATCTAGACGGGGTGGTCCTAAGTACCCCTAGGTATTTGACCCCGGGCCAAGGTCATTAACCTTTGACCTATGAATTCACTAAAAATTTTGCTGACTCAACTGGACATACGGGCGAGCCTACTACTATCATTCAGCATTGCAGCAAGCATAGTATAACGGCGAAACTATTTAAGTAACTTTACGACTACCTTGGTAGCACTGTGACTAGAAGAGAAATAAATTCTAGTTGCGTGAACAGCTGTCTCGGCACTATGGGTGTCTCGGCTGATGTATCCTAAAATATGCATTTTTTTCGATATTCTGCGCAAAAATTACTCAACTGTTATGGGTCGGATACTACCGTCCTTTTTTCTCAGTGCTCTAAGTTTGGCACCAAACATAAACTGCTGAATCTCCATAAGTACTTTCCCACAAATGGTAAAATTATATAGATCACACAAAGATTTTATGAGTTTTCTCTTCGTTTCCAGTATTTGACAAGAAGATGGTCTGCGAAATTTTAAGGACGAAGCTCATCTAAACCCTTTGCAATGCATGACAGAAAGCAGTTAATTGCTGCTTGAACTTCAATGGTCAAAACTCCTTGAAACATATGTTAATTATCAGGAAGATTCTGCGGAATGAAATTGCCAGGGTAGGCCGGATTTTTCTCCAACAGAATCTTCAACACAGATTTGTCCGGGGCAGCAACCCCATCATCAGAAATGAGAAGCCGGACTGCTCTAGGAATGACTTCATGTGCAAGTTTATTTTCTATTACCTTCAAATTGTAATACTTCTGGTTTAATCGAAATTTCCTCATCTTTGTTGAAGACAACGCTAAGGAGTCATGACAACTATTTTGCCAGGCGCCAACTCGTTGCTTCACCCAAGAAGTCAAATTCTGTATTATGTCATTGTTTGGAAGCTAATAAAACAACAAATTGATCTAGACATAGGTTTATCCAGGCTTTTTATCATTTAATTTTTTTTTCATTTACTACGTCTGCGAGTGCATCAGGCACCGTTGATAGAGTACCTCCAGCAACCCAACTTAAAAAATGTGCGGAGGAGCTTAATGCATTAAAGTCTTCCTTAGGTTGCAAATCGACAGAACTTGGCTGTTGTTACTTCTGTTAGGGTCGGTAACATTGCAGCTTTATCTTGAAGGCTGCTCTTATTGGTGATATCAGAGCAAACATCTTCATCATACCAAACCACATCTTTCTTACCAGTATGTATAGCTGAACGTCTGGTGTTTATGTAATACTTTCCGCAAACGCATTAGCAGTTCCAGAAGCAGCCACAAACAGTTAACACCACTAGCACTTTGCACTGAATTACTCTCCGCAAAATTTAGCATCATTCTAGGTTTCGAAGCTCGTCCGTCATTTGAAGATTCCCTTTGTTTAGTTATTTTAATGTTTTAGTTATGTATTTATGCACATTCCATTTAGGTAGGTCTCCTTTCTCATATCGTTATTGTGGTAAATTATTTGGTTGGTCGAATAACAAATAATCTAAGTTACATTTAATTTATAGCAGTAAATTGAAATTGTTAAATGAGATAATAAACGTATGCAGTTATTGGTCTAAAAGTTAGGTTTTCTTTTTAAAGTCCACATACTTATTATTAGCAATAACTATATCTTCTTAGATTATATACAACGAAAGACGTTCTTTCACGAATGATATATTGTTCACATCCAAATCGACTATAGCAGCTATTTCACTTCATAGACTTGGTCGAACTTATTTTTTAGAGCGGAGTGGAGTGGAGTTGATTTTAACGTCCCTTTTCAGCAGCGAGGCTAAATGAGACGTGGACCTACTGATTAACGTGGAATCCGAACCACATGAGTTCCCGCCGGAAATCGAACCCGGGTCTCCCGCGCCAAAGACGCGTACGCTAACCGCTTAGCCACGGATGAGCTCTTTATTTTTTAGAGTGTATGGCCTTATAATAGTAATATATTGAGGACAATTATATAGTTTTGAAGCTAGAACTTCATAATTTGTGGCAAAAGCATTGCAACACGCATTATTCCCAACACGGAAACAGTAAAAAACAAACCTTCTGGAAATTCTTATAAGAAGCCACACAATACTCTCCATAACAAACTACTTTTATCAGCAACCTCTGCCTTAATTTAGGGGTTATGCTAAGGTACCCCTGCCAAAATCTGTTCCATATTTTCAGAAGGAGGTAACCAGAGTTCTATGGGATTTCTAAATCATTTCAAATATAAACGTAACACAACACTGGAAAAACATAACACTTGTTCATAGTACTAAACACAAAATAGGTTAGCAGTAAGTTCTTATTATATATATATATATATATATATATAACATGGATACGTTTAGTATGAACTGTGCACGGAAACGACACGGGAAGGAAATGACAATTTAATTAACACTACTAAATATTGATGTGGATCATTAGTCACACAAAATATACAAATAACCCTAGATCCACCTGATCACTCCATAAAAGAAAGCGAATTGTCTCAACGTGGTTTATTCTGATAGAAATTAAGTAATAGCATATTACTGTGAGGAACCTATGAAGAAATATCACTATAATATAATAAAGTATAGGATGGAAGAAAAGAATATATATAGAAAATTAAATGTAATATACATTACCAACAAGTCACCTCCACTGTGCATACGATGCTTACTGATGGATTCACATAGCACACTGGAAAACTGAAATGCTCAATGTGTCCGTTATACTAATATTAATTTACTACTACGTTATACAGTACTGGTCAGTTGACAGAAATTGTTCATTGCAATCACATTTAGCATGATCAGTCTGCCGGCAGAAAATACACGTTATTGACTTAATTTTTATATCGTTGTTACTACACTGTCTGTTTTATGAGTTACCACATTTTGCACTACCAAGACCACTAAATAAAGTAAAATTTCTTGAGTTTGTGATTAACTATGACGCATTTGTCAATGCAAGTAATAAGTACATAATTGATTGAGTAAAATCTGATGAGTAGTGTCAATCGCTCATTGCTTATTATATTGACACTCTCCTAAACATACTATACCCAAATCGTTAGCCATTACCTTTCTGACGTTCTCAATCAACTAAGCATTCGTAGTGTATTTTTTACACCATACATATTTTAAAATGTTGCAGATTTTAACATATACATATTGTTACAACAAAGAACAATATTTTAATGGACAGCGTTTTAACAAAAACAGTCGATATAATTAAATAATTCAATTTTAAGTTTAAATACTCATCACAGTGAAAACGAAGGTGATAAAGATGACTTCAAACAAAAAAGTAAGTTGAGTGTGATATGAGAATCCTAAAGTGTTATTCTCATACTCTCAATAAATATTAATTGCAATTAAAGTTATTTCAGTTATTAGCTCCTAGTATGACGAAAGATGTATCAACCTGTGCACATATATTATAACATGGAAATGGGCGTATGACTGAAGCTTTATCATTTTGATAGCGCCGATAAAAAAATCAAATAATTATATTTCTGCACTATTACCATTGATTTTATGTATTTTACCGCGTATAGAGAAAGAGAAAAATAGCAATCGAAAATTTTACCTGCAAAAAATGTAGCATTTCTTAAGAGCTCTGACGTTTTCAAAAGTACATATTCCCGATTCGTTCTTGCGAATCCATGTCTGATCCATTCTTCTTGTTGGTAAGTGTGTTGTCTTCTCAAACGATGTATTTTGCATCGCTTCTGTTGACAATGAACAATTAGTTCTCTGGGTATGTGTTGATAATGTGTTATGATCAATCGGAACCATACTATTTGAACAGCGACGTGCCTTCCTTACTGTTCCGAAGAATTGTTTCGGGTATATAATCAATCTTAATAAGTATGAAATTATAGCGCACATAATAAAATACAAAATTTCCATGAGAGATAGAAGACTTCCTCCGAAACATAATGCGAAGATTCCTCCAAATGAAACTGAAATTAAATGAAATTAGAGTGCTAATATAACGGGTGTTAAATAGAATAAGAAGATTACGTATGTTGCTTTCGAAATGGTAAAATAACGAAATATGTAATTTATGTTATCCATCAACTGAGACATAAAAATAATTATTAAACTTTATGCGCACATTTATTTTTTCATAGAAATCATTTTGCGCTCCTAAGTAGATTCAGAGATCTATCGATGAAAGTAAAGGAACAATACACGACTTAAAAGCGTCTATGCCAATAAAAACACTTTAAAATTAATGAAATTTAAACCTAACCTTCTTTCTCTGTGACGAGGCTCTGTTCAATTAAGTGTCGCGTATGTTACATTGTTGTAGTAGTTACTACCAGGTAAAAATATAAAGCAACATATTCACATTTATCTAGCAACTTATGGATCCTTTTAGTTTCTACTGTCTATGTTATATATTGACTCCAACACTGAAGAACTCATTAGAAATGTGAATAAATAGTTATTTAAAGAAATTCTGAAACACGACTATAATTATAACATTATCAATGTCTTCATACTCAAAGCAATGTAATGTACTCATATTCTCAAGTTCTTATTTATCAAACACAGAATAACCAGATTTTATTAAATGCATTCCTATTTGAATTGTAACAATTCAACTGCTATTTAGCATTTAAGTATTATGAGTATAATTAAAGATTTTTGAGTCACTTGCGACAGAGATCAGACACTATTACTTCGTTCTCTGAATTTTGTAAATAGACCAGCATTATGTCACAGTTGAAACGATCATTCAATTACCTGAAGCTAAAATACAGTAAGAATGATATTAAATTTCATATTAATTGAATAGATATGTTGTTTGTCCAAAATAATGACTGTCTTGCTACAAGGATCTGAGTATATTTCAGAAGTAAACTATTATTTTTTGAATGTATTGATCCTTAAGATGCTTTGCCATGTCAAATTGGAATGACTCTCCTCTGTCAGTCCAATTAACATTGTAGTCCTTATGTTTTGTAAAATGAAAACGATTTCCATTTACTTTTCCCGCTCTGATGAAGTCCGAGAACTTATTAGGAACCGCCTCCTTGTTTCCAACTTGTACTATATATTGTGCACACAGCTTATCATAATTACCTATGACATCATATTTTTGTTGTACCGGTACTGAAGACACCTCAAACGCCCTCAAATAATTTCTGGAAATAATGTTAGAGTTTTTAATTGGGTAAAGCCAAACAAATGTCACGATTTAGCAAATCATAATAATAGCACATATTGTATTTACTTCTACTTGTGAAATATTGTTTTATTTGTCAGTTTCTAATGACTTTTCAAAATAAAGTTTTCTCAATTGTCTAGATTTTATTTATGTTTATTAGAGAAACGCCATATGATTACAGTAGTAATCACTGCCAAAGTATTTTAGATCTATATAATTTCTCCCACGACACTTGCACACACCTGCGAAGTTCGGGTTTTTGTGATGTTTGTAACACTGTAGCATCATTACTTTGTAAAATAAGATATAAATTACGGTATTTCAGATTTGTTTTATAGGCACACACGAAATAGAAAATAAACAGATGTAATAGTATTTGAAAAAAGATTAACTTTACGTTGTGTTGGGAAATCAGTCAATCTGATTGTAACTTAGGATATGTCAAAAAATGCCACTCACTCGACATTTGAATGGTAGAAAAATCACTTGTTTTTTCCTCGATTAGCTTATGCTTTTGTATCTTCGTCATAAAATACACATTTCAATAAGTATCTCCGTATGCATGCATTCCTATATTATGAGTATCCTTCTTTACTATGCTACAAGAAGCATTGCTTGATATTATTTTCATATATATTGTTTAGCATTGCTAGAGAAGATAATGATACGAGGGATAATTAGTCTGTAGGGAAAGAGTGAGCCTTCCATTTCATTATTTAAAAACGATGAATAATACTGATAGTCATTTAGCAGTGTATCAGATTGTAAAGAACTTGCTAAGTAAATGATAATCATCATTCCATGTTGGTGTATCCTTTGTTTACATCAATCCTTCGACATGGATTCTAATGCTATTGAATTATCATAAATAAAAGGACGTTAAAAATATTTCTTCTTTTTTTTGTAAACTGTGGATCTATTTCAAAATATTTGGTATGATCCTCTTATCTTTTCTTCGATGGATATACTGTATTCATTATTAGTTTACACATTTGATATATTTAATTCTAAAATTATCTAATGTTGCACAATTGGAGTCAAAAATGCTTCCTTGTTGGTAAAATTTATGTTAAAAATAACGTTAGAATGTTCACAGTTTCACCAACTTTCAAAAATGGAAAGTCCGGAAAATTATCTTCTATTTTTTTCAAAACTTTATTCAAATTGTCTTTTTCTAAATTGTCTTTTTCTACGTTTCTAAATTTTGCAGGACACCAAAATTGAAGTTCCCTCAAATATTACTTTCTAACTTCGAACTTTTATTTTTCGATGTTCATTTTCTTCCGATATTTGCTCTGATACCTATAAATGTGCACTTTGATTTGTACTTTGATACTTGCTGTTTTAGATATATCCGCAGAGTGACTACTAGTAAAAAATATTATGTTACGTTCACTTCTCTGTGATCATATTGTGGAAAATTTTTTGTGGTTTTGGGTTTCACTTATATGCTTTACAACACATTGTTATTATGCAAAATGAAGTTTAGATTGGGTTAAGATGTTCTTTTACATGACAATATAAATCTTAAATTGCCACGTGAATTATCTCCTAGTGTGAGCATTTTCTTCTACTGATAATTCACATATATATTCCATAGCAATTTATGTGGATTTTGTTCAATTTCTTTAACTGCACATTGTGATTTATTACTCAACGATACACTTTGCGTTTATTATACGTAAATTTCAAAAACATTTACATTCTAAACTTTTTTTTAAAAAAAATCGAACTTTCTGTCACGGTAAATCTCTGATTTAAAAATATTTTAGGAAATTAGCTATGAGTATTATCATCATGAAGGGTATACATTTATATATTTGCAATGTATTTTAAATTTGCATTTGAGTTACTAGTACATTTATTTTCATTGCAGTTATTTTGAAGTATGTAAATAATGCATATGACAAAGTGTATCGAAGTCCATGTCATTACCCGAAAGGTCCTATTGCTACCAGGAATAGTATACCCAGCGACAATATAAACTACATTAAAATTAAAATACATTATATCATTAATTTGTAAAAATACAATCAAGAAAAATGCTTCTTGACAATTTTTGACGGAAAGTTAATTTGGGATATCTTTCGAAAATTAACTGCAGTCATTTTATTTTAGAATTACAGATTTGGAAAAAATATTAATTTCCGAATTTAAAAATATACCTCAGTGGAGAGCGCTAAATATTATCATATTCCAGTAAGTTATATTAAAAATCAAGATGCATTGCCGATTTGTTTTGGTACATTATGTTCATTCTAGTAAAATTATTTAAAGATTTGATGTACACTATCGCAATTTGAAAGTAGAGGTTTCAAACCGGACTAGCATCCTTCTTTGTTTGCTTACAAGTAATGCTACACAAAACGGCAAATCGCGCCACCGTGTCTGACGCTCACTGCAAGAGCCGAATTTCTTATTACCTTATACTCATTCAAAGATAGCTAATCCCAGCGTGTTATGTACACTTATGTATGCTGTGATATTGCTGTCAAACCAGAATTATTACGATTCTTTGTTAACTAGATACAACTTTGCTGTTATAAATGTAAGCAAAAAAGTTCTGTCTTTTTTGTGTAGGTCTGTGTTCCATTGGCCCTCACACCGTGAGTTGAATGCGAATAGAGAAAAGACAAAGGACAGTTGTTTGTGTGGATATATCCAACATACTACTTGGTTCTGGCAGTTCAGTTACAGAAATAGCGTAAGAATAGAGCGAACATGGGACCTCCAAAGAGCGTGATAAGGGAGTGCATACTGTACGAGTTCAAACTGCTGTCAAACGTCGCTGCAGCAAGACAGAAGATATACTAGGTCTTTGGTGTAGGTGTGTTGACTACGCAGAGAGTATAGCGATGGCTTAACAAGTTTAAGAACCACTACGAAATATTTGAAGACGAACCATACGGAAGACCAAAATGTGCACAAAATAAAGATCTTTAGGCAGCAAGTGAGGCCAACAATAGCAAGACATGTGAATAACTTGTACTACAGTTACACCTCCATCAACTAGGGAAGCACTATTAGTTGGGTCGATGGGTCCCACATGATTTGACTCAGAGCCAAAAAGGAAATGCGTGCAGACACCTATGATTCGTTGCTGTCTCGTCTGAGGAAGGAGCCATTGCAGGACAGGTTGCTGAAATGTAATGTAAAATTAAGTCATGTACCAAGCTAAATTGCACCGTCATTTGTTAGCATTTCATGAACCGGTTCCAAAACAGCCGAAACAAGCACTTCACCAGAAGAAGGGAATTCTGTGTGTTTGGTGGCATTATGCATCGAAACTGCTACCAGCTCTGCAGAGCATAAATGTAACTGCGTACTCTTAGCGGTTAAGCCATGTTGAAGAAAAACTCAAAACTCTGGAGCCAACACTTGTGAATCGCAAAGGGTTCTTTCTGCTACAGGGCAAAGTTAATCCCGACGTGATTAGGGTAACCAGGGACACAATTCTACTCCTTGGTTGGGAAACACTTTTCGATTCACTATACTCCTCGGACATTTACCGTCCAATTATCATCTGTTCTATTCCTTGTACAATTACTCTGGAGGATGTCAGTTTACATCTCTAGTAGAGCTGCAAAATGCACTTGATATCTTCTTTGCTTCAGGGACCAACAAGGTCTACCATGTTTGAGTCCATAGTCCTCCAGAAAGATGGCAGAAGGTCGACAATGTTGATGGGGACTGTGTTTGATCTTCCAGATACGGCTCAGGTGACATATTGATGTTCAGTAGCGATGAGTGAAAATGAAACACATCTTTCTTGGTTACCTTATACGTAAGACCTTTTTACTTTATAATTATGGGATGGACGACGACTTTTTCTAGCAAATTTTAGTTAATGCCAAACAATCACCTTTTGTGTATTGTAATATTAAGTGAAAATAGGTATTGGTGGGATTGAAAGCTACAAATGGTAATTAGAATGCAATGTTGTAGTGTTAATTTAGTTATATAATTTAATTGATAAAACGCGTTCTTTGCTAAATAATCTTTTAGATAATATAACAAAAATGAAAACGTAAATGTTATTTGAACCTAAGGGAGGTGCAATTGTAAGGAAGTGAATAACAAAGTCGTTATTACTTATGCGCCCAACAACTTTAAGTAAATAAATAAATTTCGTTATTTCTGAGCTCACTTGGCGCGAATGTCAATGCGTGCAATATTATAAGGTGAATGTAAAAAGGAAACTTTTTGCTTTGCTGTATCAAACTGATTGCATAATTTTAATAAACGATTGAGATGAAAGCATAAATAATATTCCGATTGTGATTTAAAACCTGAATTTCTATAGTTAACTTCATAAGTACCAAGCGGTTTATTGACCGCTTCCAGATATTACGTGTTCCCGTTTACTTTTATGGATTTGTCTTTCATACACTATGATATTTACTTTTTTGCTGTTCGACGTATTTACAAAAAGTTTACATAAAAATGATGTTACAGGAGAGAGTTTCTGCCTGCATACCTAGAAGCAGAAAGCGGTATTTTATAGTGCAAAATAAGCAAACGGAAAATGAATGAAATTACTGAGGTGATCAAGTTAATTTGTGTGTGATGGAAAAGGATTTTTTAAATAAAATATTAGATGCATTGACATGAAGACATTAGGTGGATGGTGACGGTATCATTTATTTAAGTGATGTAACCTATTTAACTTAATTATAATTTTTGTTTTCTTTCTTCACAAGTTTATAATGAATGATCTTAGGAAATTCAGTTTTTTAGTTTTGCTCCCTTCTTTCCTATTTTGTGACACCAGCACATCAAAATGGTTTCGTTCGGATTGGTTTGTTCGATTTCTATATATTATGCACTAGAAAGTTACTTTAATCTTTTTATCAAGTAATTTTATACATTTAAAACGCTGTGGTGAAATATAGTATGAAATATAGCTTATTACCTGTGGGTACTTTTCTTTACAATAGGAATATACTGATGAGTGTTTGTTTGTATTTATTGTTCTGTCGAGACAATTTGTACTAGTTTTCTGAAGTGGTGTTGGAACGAAGCCCTTACAATTTTTTCCTATACTTCAGGACCTGGACGAACCTGTATCTCTTTCTGAGAATGAGCACCAATTATCAGGAGACGAATAGATTACACTCGCGAAAGTTCAGAATATGTCGGAATACTATATCTATTCCGACATTTGGATTCTACTCATAAATGATTGCACAACACTTTCCTAATAATTCCAAATTAACTTTTCTGTCGAA
The DNA here is from genome assembly GCF_964235325.1 of Thermobia domestica. NCBI lineage: Eukaryota > Metazoa > Arthropoda > Insecta > Zygentoma > Lepismatidae > Thermobia > Thermobia domestica. The sequence continues at coordinate 52,687,674 of NC_137467.1, forward strand.
AACCAGCAATAACTGCTTTGACATTGAATAATCAAAGTAAGCGTACTTAATATTATAGAGAAAATAGAGCATCGGAGAGAATACAGTTTCAACATATACCTAATAGTTCGAGTTTGCCAAACAGCAAATCACGCACGTATATTATTGGAAGCATGTCATTTAAATCCAACATAAGAAAATTATTCTTACCAACCAATCTGAAATTGAATAAAAATGTATTATAAATATAGTTAGCTCACAGTTTTTTTTTTAAATTATATTTTTAACTATAAAATATTATAGTTAGTTCACAGTTTATTGGTTAACAAACTAATACACTGCGCACTAACATAATTATATATAAAAACATAACAAAATATTCAGGGGTTCAATAAACATGCTAGTACTATAATATTTTATAATTGTACCATTGGGTGCTTGAATTAATTCCTGCTGTTTTTATACCAATGCTAAATTGTAATTTCACAAGAAGAAAACAATATCTTCTACTGAAAGTACTGTCCCTCGGCAGCTATAACCTTTTCCCACTTTTCGAATAGCAAATGTATTCCGCGATACAAAAAGTGGTGTTCCTATTTGGCAATTAACGCATCGAGCCAGTTTTGAATTTTTTGGATAGTTCTGAATTTTTCTCAGAAAGTCATGCAGCATGGATCGAAAGAAATGGTAGTCGGGAGGGGCGACGTGTGGTGAATATGGCGGGTGGAGTAAGACATCCCATCGCAATACCTATAAGATTTCTTTCACTACATTTGCAACATGTGGTCTGGCATTTTCATGAAGCAGAATTACTTTGTCGTGTCTTTGGGCATACTCCAGTCGTTTTGATTGAAGTGCTTGATTCAGATAAAGTAATTTTATTCGGTAGCTATCAGCATTCATCGTTTGATCCGGTGCAAGCAGCTCACAATAAACCACACTGACTTGATCCCATCAAAAGCACAGCTTGATTTTTCTTTCCATAAATATCCGGTTTTGGCGTTGATATTGATGATTCTCCGGGCCTCACTCATGATTTTGTGCGCTTTGGATTATCGTAACGAATAAATTTTCCATTGCCGGTTACAATGTGATGCGAAAGCAACTTCCGCTTATGTCTTCGAAGCAGCACTTCACAAATCGTTAAACGTTGAGCATTTTTTCTTTCCGTCATTTCATATGGCACCCAGTATCGCACTTTGTGGATCATCCCGATAGATTTTAACACTTACCAACAATTGATTCATCAACATTTAGAGTTTCAGACAACTGTTTAAGTTTCTGAAATGAATTTTCTTCCAGTATTGCTTTTAAGTCCCCATCTTCCAACTTTTTCGACTGACCAGGACGCACTTTCTCGCTCAAGTCAAAATCATTGTTTTTCAATCGTCGAAACTATTCTCTACACGTTGCTTCGATAGAGCATGCACTCCATAGCTCTCCATAGCAAACCTTAGCTTTATACAGAAGATTTCTTTAAATTGAAGCAGAAGATGTTATCGCTTCCCACAAATGTTGCTTTTTAGTCTGAAAGCCCGGCATGTTGAAGACACTGGAAGCAAATGTTCTTTTTACTTCATTGTGCTGCAATACCATAACTATTGTCGCCTGTTCATTAACAGCAAGAATTAATTAAAACACCCAATAGTATATGGTGGACTGAAAATCTAAAATTTATCTTAAAATCCCCAAATTCAAACTACTGCTATCACTTATTTCTTCAATGTAGTAAATTTGCTGCACCTTTGAATAAGAAATGTACTATATTGGTTAGCATTCTGCTTTCAAATTTACGAAAAATTTCCAAACTGCTCGAATCTCAAAGAAAGGGCTATATTTATTAAAGGTGTGTATTAAAATCAATCAAGAAATATACTCACAGTATACAAGTATGAGAGCAGGAAGAGTGTTGGTGTCTTGAGTTTATTTAAAAACCTATTCGTTATTTTCAGCAATTAGAAAGAGTACAACTGAGTCACTTACTCTTTATAATCTCACGGAATATCCTTGTGATCTAATTGTCAAGTACCCAAGAAGTATACAGCAAAAACTACGAGTAGAAAATGTCTATTTCATGTTTTCTTATGTTCTGGATGTAACAAGTATAAACTCAAAGACTTTGTACAAAGAATATGTGATAAAGGTAATCAGTAGACTCCATTTTTCGGAAGACGATTCCTTGCAATAACGAGAGGAATCTACTGCTAAGAAGGAAAGTGAAAGCTTCACAGATGAGGAAGGAGCAAGAATGGTGGAAATTAAGAAAACATCTTAATTTCGATTATGCAAGAAGAACACAACTCGTGATTGCTGTCGCGACGCAACACAAATGTGTGTGTAAAAGGTTTTGGGCATGTTTGAAAACAACTGATGCGAAGTTGAGCCAAGGAATGGGAGTATATGATTCGCCGCAAACACGTGTTAAGATCTTATTCTCTCTTTTTAAGAAATCATAATACAAATGTTAGCACTAAATGCAAGAAAATCGGTTAAATTTTTACTCTCTTAAATAATATAAAACTGTAACACCGTATTGCAATGCACTTACTTTTACAATAAAAGCAATTCATTTTAATGTAATAAGTTTCAAAACAAAAATAGTTAATTTAGATGCATTATATTAATTAAAATAATTTAGATGCCTAAAAAGTATCCCTGGCAATGACTACAGGAAGATAAGGTTATCACGTGATGCGTAGATAAAGGATTTCATAGAGAGGAATGTGCGTGCTTCTAACTTACTTTAATGTTCATGTCACGCTTCTCTATGCGAACTTATGATGTTAATATTCTACGTTCTAATAATATTTTAGTGCAGTTACTATTACGTTGCCAATCCTGAACTATATAAAGATAAAAACTTGTATTAAATATAAGCTTGTCGGTTAAACTTACTAAATTAAAACAATGACATCAGACATATAAAGAAAAATACATATCTCTTGCATTAACACCAACCCATTAAAATCATACCCCTAATGTTAACATTAGGACATAACGAAGTGTGAATAATGAACAATTAAAAGATGTGTTGCAAATGGGTTGCACCCCCCCCCCAAGAAAAAACTTGAATAACTGTTATAAAGGGATAAATTAATGAATTTCTACTTACATTTTTACCATTTATCTTATTTGAAGAACTTAATCTGGTTACATTGTTAGAATAAATTAAGATGGGTAAACAGATTAGAGGACATGAAAAAAATGAAAGACTACAATAACAGTGAACACATTTCAAGAACAAAATATTCTGTCAATACGATAGCTGTGTACTTACAATTTCGTTGTATAAAGAGTTTATTTAAATCTTAATACATATACATTTTTTCCAATTTTCCAATATATTTATGGATATTTTACGCGAACGGAGACTAATGAATATAACTAGTATACGCTCACTAACACACATATCTATCTATCTATATCTATATCTATGTAACTATATCTATATCTATAACTGTATATAGTGTGCTATCATAAACACATCTTTGAAATATTTATTTATTTAAAGAAATAAATAAGCGCTTAGTTACTTGTTACTTTCTCCCATTTTGCTGTAGTAGTAACTTTCAAACTGACAATTTGGGAAACAATTGCATTCTTGTAATGACTTTACACCTGACTTCGAACCTATGAATCAGAAGCACAATATAAGATTTTTGGCTCGTTAATGATAATAAGGATAAGGATACGCATATTTTAATATTTATTTTAATATTATACAGTGTATTGATTTTTTTAAAAGTTTCAAACCATATTTGATAACAAATGCGAAAAACATAAATATTATTAATATTCTTTGTAAACTATAATTAAATTCAGATGATCTAAATTCTATTAAACACGTACTTTTTGTAAACAAAAATCTACGATTGCATAAAATGACTCTAATAGTACGGTTTAAAAATAATTACATTGTATATACATGAAGTTACTAAGTTTGTTTATTGCAAATTTCAAATTTAAGTTTTTGCAACCTGAAGTTGCTACCTAAATATACACCTATATTTAATCAAGGCAACGTTAATCGGAGTATTTTATGCAACGTTTGAAAATCATGTCATTTTGAAAATTGCGTGAATACTTAGAACACCAATTTGCTAGATATTTCTTATTTATTCGTAATCTTGTTACTTAAAAATCTATTAAGTCGAACGTTGTAAAGAAAATTCGCATTTAGAACTTATCAGGAAACTAGCGATAACATTGTTAATGAATATTATATCTGGATACATTTCTTAAATTGATCACTGTACGTGTCATACGCTATCATCATGTCCACATTATTTTATATTGTTATATAAAGTTACGTCAAAACAGTGTTAAATTAGCCACTCTACCAGTTTGATCGAGTATCCATGTTACAAGGGAAACTCGGAAGGAAACACTCGGTTGCAGAGAAACTAAGCATATCATTTCAATGACCAATGCATGCTGATTACAATAAGCTAATAAAAGTACTGTACTTCTGAGAAGTTTTTGAGAGATTCAACTTGAAATTTATATGAAAATAAATGAGTATATACACATTTAAACGCTTTAAGCACAACTTATTAGCAACGAATTTTGACAATTGACATGATGATCTGAGCTTTTTACTGCGTGATCACTGGGTTTCATTCGCAATCAAACTGTCTATTGCAAGTTGAGCGACTGATGTCAAAGACGTAATTGTTGGAAATATACCGAAAAATTGCACACCTTTTGTATAACAATTTGATGTGTTTGCATTCCGGCCAATCAAAAAGTTAGTGGAAGATTTGTATATAGTAAACTCGTCTTCATCTAAACATTATGGTGTACCAACGAAACAACCAAATAAAGTTCATGTCCATACTAATGAACAGTTCAGATTACCACGAAACATTGTATTGTATCTGTTTGCATTCTATATGATAGGTTACCGAACAAATTATATAACTTTTGAATGTGATTTTCGCTTTCGTTATTCGAACTTTCCCTTGACGGACGCAACGCAATTGCATACACAAGATGTTCATAGTACAAGAAAGTCTTTTGCCTGCGTCATTTCTTCATTGAATAAAAGAACAATAGTGATCAATTTTTATCCCAAACCTATATTCAGCTCTTACCTATAATTATTATGAACAATAGAGACCAATGTCAACTACCAAATCCGTTAGTAACAGTTTCTTCTCTGTTCCATCAGATAGATTTCAATTCGTATGTCAATATTCGTTGCCAATATTATTGTACTTAACGCGTTTAACCGTGCATATACTCAGTTTTTCATATATATTTCGAAGTTTAATCCCTCGAATAGTTCTCAACCGCACAGTAATTTTCTTAGCGTGTTGTAATCAGCATGAATTGATAATTCAAATGGCATGCTTAGTTCTTCTGCTGGCAAGTGCTTTCTACCAACTTTCCTTGTTAGATATGTTAAAGCCATATTACACACTCGACAAATTATTAAATAATCGCAAGTTACAGAGTTCAGAAACTATTTTGGTAAGGCAATCTATACACTTTAAGTAATATGTATAATGTTTTTCATTATATAAAGCAACTTACGAACGGTCTGGCTTTGTAACCGCCTTGCAAACACCGCAATATGTTCCTTTGGTGGATGTTATTGCATTAAATAATTATGGTTTGCATGAAAACCAATAATACAGCAGCGTAAAGTGAGTTGACTAGATTCTATTAACATAGAATGAAATGCAACTCTGGAATAGGATGAATGAAAAAGCATCAAGTCATAGAAAACTCATGTCAAATTAGAATGGGTAAAACATTCAATATTGTCGGAAGAGAACCATCAGTCACAGACCCCGTCCAATTCTACTTTTTCAGTATAAGTGGCTGAGGAAATGAAACAGCACCTACCAAAACCTGTGCAGACAATCATAGTCTGTCAGTTTCTTTCTGCGGCATTCAAATGTAATAACAGAAACAACTTATTTCTGACACTTTTGACCTGAGAAGGAGCAAAAGTTTTCATAGCGGAGAAGTGCATCATGTGAAGAACATCAAAAGTTGATGGAGCTCCGCAACCCAATGAAGTTCATCATACTTTTGTCATTTAAGCCATTGTTCATCACAAATTTGTTCCTGGGAGACAGGCCGCCGATAACGAGTTCTACTGCCAGGTTTCAAATAGCCTGTTGGAGGACATTCAATCAAAGCGACAGTGTCTGTGGCACACGCAGAACGCGCTGTTCTACTACGACAACGCTCGCTGTCACTATACTTTCCTCACAAGTATGGTGCACACCGATACAAAGTAATAACACTTCTGCAAACCGTTTTACGCACTAGATTTGGCTTGTAAATACTTTACCACCCTGCTAAATCTGAGATTCAATCTAAAGCTCGCCGCTAGGTGACTATTGTGGTGATCAAGTTTTAATAACAGATAATACTTGGTACGCTTCGACAAGAAAACATACTTTACATTCTAGCAGTAACAGAAACAATGGTTCCATTGAATTGTGGCATACAGGTTGAGTAATTTGGAGGAGATCGTGTGTAAATTTATGATAAATAAAACAGTTTCTTATAAACAGAAGTATACTCGAAATTTATTGTTATCATTTCCTAGTTGTAGCAGAAATGTTATTATTGTTACATAATTTTTATTCACCCCCACTGAGTTAACTTTGTGGTGGACAAACACCGTATGCATGGGTTTTCTCCGGGTTCTCCCATTTCCTTCCACTTTCTTCATTCCACCATTTATTCATCACTCACCATCACCGTCTCCTTTAGCCTAACCGGCAGAACCGTGGGACGAAAAACTCAAAGAATTTCAATTTTAATTCATTTATAGATAATTGAAATCTATACATTTTATATTTGGTAATTAATTGCCTTTTTTCATATAGGAAACAATCACCAATGTTCCAACTCCTATGATTCTCCGAGATTACATTCAATTGATGCGATACTATCTCTTCAAGTAGTGTAAAATATGTTTTAAATTCCATTTCACTCTCTCCTGCACTCCCTTAGTTCATAGTAGCCTACACATATTAACTGTAGAAAATGACTTCTATACATTGGTTTAAAATGACTACTTTCAACAGATTCAAACTCAAATATCTTGTGAGATGTATAATTGCACTCTTAATTTAAATTACTGAAATCTAAATTTATTATATCAGAAATATTTTTCTTTCCATATTAAATCCAAAGATTTTAAAATTAATAGTATTTAGCAATACGTTTCGTCAAGAATTGCAACAAGTGTAAATTCTTAAGTTTATTTAGAAATTAATATATCAATAGCTCCTTCACTAACTATTATTTTGTCGAACTTTGTGCATAACGAAATTACTGTTCCACTTACAGTCTCCCTTGGGAACTGGCTCCCAGAACAGTCCCTAAATATACAGTTTGTAACATCCTGGTTCAGAATTCATGCCCTTTTCAAGTGCCAATTAGCAACAATAAGAAAAATAACTGATATGACTTGGGTAGCTTCAGTGCTTCAGAAATCAAGGTTTGTGCATATATACGACTGGCAAAGCATATATACGACTACAACTGTGAATATACGTATTCCCACACACATTAGGCATAGCTAATCACAGATGCCTACTTATGTTATATTAAACAACAACAATTTTTTTTCTCTAAATTAATACAAAGGTCGATTTCACACAGTACAAACAGTCCGGCTCAACAAAGTTTTTTGTTTATCCTACACCTACTCGAGGTTTCTTCAACACAAAAACAATTTTGAAAGGTTTCATTTGCCAATAAACAAGTAGCATGAATGCATAGACTAGCACTAAGTTTTCATCAATCCTAATTACGTTAGAAAGCGGTAGCTCAAAACACAAAATTGGTTTCTCAACATGTATGACTACTGCATAGCACAAGAAATCAAATAACTTATTAGTGCTTGAATTGCAATAATTTTTCTTTCGTAACATTTTTTCTGTGCACAACAATTTCACTATTTTCAGATCGGACACTAGATTGCTTTTTTCTTTTCACTAGGTTTTTCCATTTACCTGTATGCTTAATCTTTGTCATGACGTCACAATCAGCTGATGGCACAGCACTGAATGTAATTGGTAATTGACATTTAATTTTCCTATTATGTTTACTTTCAAATCGCTGAGACTCAAAAGAATTATTAACCCGATTACCACTCTTCCTGAAAAGGTTCGTGGGTATTATTACTTGCAGGTAATGCGTGGTCAGTACTTGACCCCTTTACTAAATCATTACTTCCTAAGTTACCAGCAAAATCTGATTTGAAATTTTGATCACCGTGGTGCGACAATACAACTTGACGTTTACGACTACTTGTCTGAGCATTGGTGCGACTGTGACATTTATTTTTTAAAGAACATTTACGAACAAACTTAGACAATTTAGGAAAACAATACAACATACGTTTAATTCTTTTTAGCTTCCGTCTGACTTTACGTACTTTCTTTTTATGTTGCCGGTGCTTTTTGCCATATTGAACCAGTAAATTATATTTTCTCGCCCTTTGACAAACAACATTTCGTAATCTACTAAAATATTCTTGACAGGTTTTCAATTTCTCTTCCCACGTTACTAAGTTATGGTCATTACCATTAGGCCTATCGGGCATTAAGCCGTTTGTACTATCTTCTAAATGCACAATTTGACTGCAAGTGACAATGCAAAACATGACATAATTCATTTCTTCTATCTGTATGTTTTTAACTTTCAACTCACAGTTTAAAGAAAACTCACTCTTCACTTTACAAATCTTTACAATCCTAACAAACACAAAAAATTAACAAGTTTTGTGAAACGGAACGCATTCCAATCTACTGGTTAGCAAGGTGCCAGAAAAACAATTTTCCTCTAACAAACATAATACACTACAAGGCTGCGTATATGGGCTACTCTCATTCCCCTTTTCAACGCAATTTATTACCACTCTAGTAAACCTTTCTGTAGTGACGCACGCATTGCATCCCTGAATGCCTTTTGTTCCTTTACAAAACAAACAAACAATAGCGGAAACAGCTGGCTGTTCATTCACACACACAGCTACACTAGACGTGACCAACTTGACAGTTGGTGAAGGTTGCAAAGAGACAGCTGGGTTGAGGTTGTTATTCTTTTTTCTTTCTGAAACGCTATTCGACAGAGACAAAACAAACTCTTTGGCTTGGCCTACCTCAGCATTAACGTAACTAACAACAGGAATGATTTCTTTTTCTAATTTAATTCACTCTCAGATATTTCTTCAACCTGTTCAAATTCATTGTCAAGAAATTCAACATCGGCTTGATTTACAACAATAGGTGGTGACTGAGACCTAACACATGGCAAAATAATACAACGTTTAACACATTCATTTTTCACTGTTCGTGCGTATATTTTTTGGGCTACGGGGGCAGCGTCCCACAAAGTACCTACGGATTCATATTCAACAAATTCTAAGCAATTTTTAGCAAATTTTCTTTCTAATGGTACTATTTTCCTTCTATGACTCTCGTAATTTTGAACATTTTCTAACTTATTAACATTTATAGAGGGATACGGAAATGTTACAGCTTCAGGAGGATCGACAAACTTAACCCCTTTTGGTGGTACAGTTTTACAATTTACCTTCCGTTCATCGCTAGAATCCTTATTACAACTAATCTTGTGATGTTTTAAGTAGTTTTTAAATATCCTTTCGGCTAACCTTTCTTTCGCAATACGTACTATCTCTGAAATCTCGAAGTCAATCTTTAACTTACGCTTAATGTCTGACAAAGAAACAGATTTTGATTTGAAAACACATTCATCTTTAACTCTTCGATAAAGCTCAGATTCGCGTATTTCATGCATTTTTAGACACAATTTTATCTTCAACTCCTGCTCTATATTCTATATTGCTTTTCAAAAGAAATTTTGCAGCTTCCTGTTTAGCTCTTTTACGAATTTTAGATGTTTCCTGATCTACCTTCAAAGCATTTTCAACTTCTCGCAATGTAAATGGTTCTATTCTATATCTGAATTGCCTTTCTACCATTACATACTCTGTTTCTTTTACAAATTTTCGCATTTCCTTCATGACAGGTAACATTTCTCCATTCACATACATGATGACTGATTTACGAATGCCAAGACAACAAAATTAAAAAGCACTGAAAAGGCACTACTATTTACCTTAATCAAAAATACAATTAGCGTCGCTTTTATGTGGTTTAATCAAACGTTCCAGTACATAAATTACTAATTTCAATTTAGCGGTTCAGGAATTCTGTCTCAGTTCGGAGCGCCATTATTGTGACCAGCCTGGGTTCGTATCTTGTTCGGTACGCCTAATTATTGTGATAGTACTGGGTTCGATCCTCATTTGTGTCCGTTGTTTGAGTAAAGCCTTTAATCAAAGTACGTAATTCTGATTCTACAGATCCCCAAATGGGCTCGGACATCTACAAAGGTCCGGGATTCGATCCTCTTTAGCTTATACGTCTCCTTTAATATTTAACAACAATTCGGATCATCCATTTCAGAATACCATATAGCTACTGGACACACAACTTAAGAGTTCGAACCAGAACGTTTTAGAGAACCAACATAAAAGTAGATTCTAGTTGTATATTTAGCGCTGATGCAATTTATTAATGTACGTATTATTAAGTTGCATAGGCGCTAATCACTCGTGCTGTAAAGAAAGGTGAATTAGGTTATTTCTTAAAATTAACATAAATAAATTTAAACCATAATTATTATTTTGAAAGGATACTCGAACTTTAAATTTTGATTTAATTAACACTTGAACTTCACAAATAAAAACTACATCACTTTTAACACTACAAATGGATGACTGATTGTTGTGATATATATGTATTAATTTAATTCAGACCCATTGATTATCGAGAACACGGATGTCGCGGTCGTCACGGATTCTTAATTATGTTTCATTACATAGCTGATTTTACACTTTCACTAGCACTGTTGGCTTGATTTGACACTGGAAAGGGGACCATATTGGAGATTCAGGGGGGATGTTCTGTAGGTTGCGGGTTGCTTTCCTCTCATCTTCTTTGCGATAGGTTGGATGGTTTGCCGTTCTCCTGCTCAATGCTGCCAAAACAACTTTTATTAACACTTGATAAAAATATTATTTAACGTTGCTCGTTCATTTCGATAATTCGTTCTAATTTCTCATTATGACTTCACTAAACGTATGTGTCAGACTCTTCATTATTGCCGTATTTTTGCACTAGCTAATTTATTCGTGGTTGCCGCTTCAGGTGTATGTATAACACTAACTTTACTTTTCTCTCCGTCTCGTCTTGTTGCTAGGCAAAGAATCGGTTTGCTACGCAGTTTGGTGATGTCAGAAGCTAAAAATAGCTATGACAGCCCATAGACAGGAATGTTTTGAGACGACGATTGTTCTTTGTGCTGAATTTTGTCTCCTTATTTGGGAAGGAGAGAGGAACTCTACGATTTCCGTCGCAGACGAAACGCACATACATATATGCACATTCGTTTGTTGGCTGAGAGAAAAATTCTTGAGAGCACTATTATGCGAGGTTCATTCAGAAAATTAAAAATTTCTTCTTAAAAATTGACTGAGCTGAACTGTATGGTTACATTGGTTCGCAGTGTCTTTTAAGATTTGCTATGGAAAATTTACATGTTTATACACTCTGTAAAGAAAAAATAGCGACACCTCAATTCTCAAACTAACTCACACAGAAAACCATAGTTGCAGCCCGTTAGAAGAGGAATAGAAGGAAATGAAGAGTTGGATAGTTCATTTGCGTTATCTGTGACACCTCTGGTGTAGGACATCGCTTGTCAATTGTTTGTGTATCAGTAGTATTTTCGATAGATGGCACTGAGTTCGTCTCGTAAATTATTGTAGTAAGAATTCTGCATTGCATTTGTGATGTGTAGGCTGAGGTAAATAGCATTTTATGATTGTTCTTTGTTTCTCATTGTTTGGACAGTGTGTCAAGTGGCAAAATTTTTGTTGTGCAGTGTTGTTTGTGTGTGATATTGTTGCTACATGTGGACTGTAAACAAATAAGATGGGTAAGAAATGTGAGTTGTGGCAAATCTCTAAAGGAATAGATGGAATTCTGAAAATCCATCATTCTACGGCAGGAAGAGTAATTCACAAGTGCAAACAGCATAACAAATCGTCCCTTCGTCAACAGTGTCAAAGAAAAAAGAAAGCATCACCCAGAGCAGATTGCTAAATGAAATCAATAGCACCGCAGATTTAATGAGTGATTTCCCCAAAAATCGCTTTTGTAGTTTGAAATGATCTTGGAACTGCAGTTATTTGTACAACTGTATTGTCTTGATTGTATGAAGAGGATATTACAAAGAAAAAACCGCGTAGAAAGTCGAAACTGACAAAACACAGAGGACTTCAACATGTAGTTTTGTAAGTCGATATGCAACTTGGACTTATGACAACTGAAAGCATGTCGTTTTCTTCATTGAAAAGAAGTTTAGAATAGTGGGAAACGATAGTGGTGTGAAGTTGTGCATACAACAAGCAAGGAACTTGACAAGGATTTTGTTTAAGAGATTCAAATATTCAGTTACTGAGTGATGATATGGGCATGGTTCACCGTTAAAGACGTCAGAACGACGGATATATGTGAAGGATCGTTTGATGCACGAAAATATCTTCAAATTCTGGCACGTAAAGTTCTTACAACAGCTAAAGATGACTTTTCTGAAGAAGATATGGACTACTTCTTTTCCCAGGACGATAATGCTTCATGTCACCGAGCCAAAATTGTTAATACGTGGTTCAAGAATATGACTATTTACAGACTCGTGTGGCCTACAAACTCACCCGACATGAATCCAGTTGAAAATTTGTGGATCAATATGAGTAGAAATTTCAATAGACGACTATCTCAAATAGAATGGAATTCAAGGAACAGATAATCCGGGTGTTATTCCGTGATATCGAGGTTGCATTTTGCAATAGCTTTGTTACCAATGCGGGAAGCCCATGGTGCACATACAAAATACTAGTTTGGTGTATCGTACTTCTCGATGTTTGCACACAATATGTCTTACCCTATAGAAATTCCATTTCTTGTTTTCTGCTATTGTTGTTGATCTTTTTCAGTTTTATGAATTACTCTTCCTACAAACGATTTTGCTCAAAACACACATAGCTACTTATATATGCATATAAATTCACTAAATTCATGTCAAAAGCCTGAAACTCTGGCGCAAGTATTAAGAATGAACTGCTCATTAGGAATATGCCTTGTAATATTATCAGGAATTCATGTAAAAATTCATATTGATTAAAGTATGTTGAGAAAACCATATTAGAACAAGTGTCGCTATTTTTTCTTTACAGAGTGTACATTCATACTTAATGCAAATATAATTATGATATATTGAGTAGTTATGGCAACACGTCTTTTAGTCATGTGATAAACAAAAACTTGAAATTCCAATTAAAGATGTCTTGCAGATGAACTTTAAAAATTCATTTTATTACTTATCAATTTTCATAGTTCAGTCCAATATAAAACAATTTAATTTAAAAAGAATATAGATTGGCAATTGTGGAATTTAACAATTCTGTCTGCAATTCACTCAGATTACAAGCTCAGCTCCCATCGTAGTTGATATAATAAAGCAACGTTGTGTCAGACTCGCACCTGTTTGTAATATAACAATTTCGTATCTAAAAAAAAAAAAGGTTTGTAAGCGTTGATAATCTGCTAATTTGATAAACATTTAGTTGAATAAGGAATGGTTTCTTTCTATTATCGACAGCGCCAGTTTGTCTAGAGAACACCTTTGTGCAGAGGAAAAAAGTAGTTTTTAAACGGCTCTAAAGTGGTCAGAACGAAGGAAGAAAATAACTTTTTCGTTCACATGAATAAAATATTAAATTGGGAAGATAATTAAAACTCGGCTAAAATATACAATTTGTCTAATAAATTAGTTGTTATGGCCTGCCTGATGGTCATAGCTTCTTTAAAAATTATATTGTTTTAAAGAAATTGCAAACATTCCCACTATTAAATGAAACATTGCATTTGAAATACATGGACATATTAATAGATCTTACCTAGAATACGAGAATAACAACCAATACCTTTCACATTGCATTCAGGATAATTTCCTAGAAGAATAATGCAATGTTAAATTCAACTGTAATTCATTATTTTCTTACATGATAGAAATAATATATAAGTAACGTACATAATGAGGAAATTAATATGAGGTACATCTACATTCATTATAAAAGTATAGACATTTCAGAGGGGCAGTCTGTTAACTGGATGTTTTCCTTATTTTGCATGAAACCTCAAGCTACATTTAATTGGAGTAAAAGCAGTACTTAGTTACATAAATATACATTTTTGGCATCTTGAATGAAAGTTGCAAAGTGCTAGTATTGATAATCGACGAATAATGATATTCTAACTGACAAACCGTCCTGTAATCTTTCTAAGGAAAGAAATTGAGCATTTTGGCATCACTAAATTGCCACCTGCTCTGTTTATGTACACTCACTATAAAGTTATGGATATCTTGGAGATACTTTGTGTTTAGAGAAAAGTATTAGTGATAATTATTTTGTTTGTCAAGGATCTGCAAGCTTCATTTATAGAAAATATATTCACTGTATAATGTCAAATTTCGAAGTTAAATTAGCAGTCCATGCGTAAGAATCCTGTTACTCACAGTACTTGCTGAACATTAGTCGGGAAGGGAGGAATGGAGCATGGTGACAAATTAAAATTTATAGTGAGAAAGAAACGCCTATCGAAAATAAGATTATTCATAAAAAATAAAAGTAGAATTATGCTTTTATTCTTCTCGCAGAGCTCATTAACCTCCGAACTAGGAACAAAAACATATATGAAAAGAGAAAAAGCATAATCATGAACTTCAGAGTGGTAGCAAGCAAGAGAATGTTTGAAGAAAACAAAAAGAGAAATGAAACTTAGTAGAAAAGACAAAATCTCTCGGCGGCATCTTAGAGCTCAATCAGTCGATTGGAGTAACTTGCCCACCAGGTGAAGAATGGTGCTAGCATCAAGGAGCAAAAAAACAACCTTTCATTTCCTTGTTCCACCTCAAACCCTTCCAGTTCCTTGCCTTCATGGACAACAGCGGAACGAGATCATCTAAATATGGGACACTTTTGGTCATGAACGAGGCAGTTGGAAGTCGGTTTAATCTGCAACTTGTTTGCTAGACGCTCCCAGCACACCAGCATTAGAAGTAGCAGAAAAACTGGCAGTTCAAAAATAGGTACAGTTCGCGGCATAGAAATTGTTACAAAAATTCTAAGTCTAAATTAATAACAAACTCTAGTCCCTCTTTATAATACATCCAGAAATATTTGTCACAATCGATTAGTTGCTTCTAGTATTCAATACAACTCCCCACCTCCTCCACATCTCCTTGTCTAAAGCAGTGAGTGTGACGTAGTACATTCTTTCCTTTCAGCTGAAAAAGAAACAGGAATCAAGTTTACAACGTTATAGCTTTAAAACAGTCTTTCCCATTCGTTTGTTCTGAAATATTTTTAAGAACCTAAATTTTTAAACAAATCACACAATGTTCTCAGAGCTTCATACAGACCTTTAGTTTCATTCTTTTCCTTCTTTAAAGACTACAAGCTAGTACGATGCTCCATAAGAAATATATGGAAATTGCCAATAACGGTAGTAGGTTTTGTGCTTCCAAAAGTTTGTAATGCACGGAGAGAGCTCTAAAATATCTTCTGACAGAAATGAGTGTTATTCAATGATTCATTTCATTTCTTTTCAGAAATTGCAAGCAAATGTTCGAGGGAGGTCATTTGGGCAGGACAGGAGAATGTAATTACCCTTTCCTTGAGCTTCATAAATACGTATTGTTTTATCAGATGTATACTAATACACTAATAAAAAGGTAAAAATCTTATGTCGGCGTAGAATCCCCCCCCCCGGAATAAAATCTAAAAGACACTGCTTTTAGCAAAAAAACTTATAGAGTTACGATAGTACATTGCTAGATAGCTTACATTTGGTTTCAGGAGTCGAAGGTTTGATCTCAAGCCATATGCGTTCCTGGGCGACATTGAGAGAGAGGTAAAGAGTGAGAGATTCAAGTATGGAGACAGAGAGGGATTATTTATATACACAGATTTAGAATTGGGGAAAATGACCAAACAGCATTCGTATTATGACGAAAATTGTGATTTTTTGAAACAGAATAAGGGAAGGTTTCGAACTGCGTGGATCATATTAGGCAGTTGTCGAATTAAGGTGGAAAACTCTTTTTAGAGCATCAGATGATTACGAAGGCAGAGGGAAATCTTGAGAACTGAGTAATTAAGAATTTAAAACACCTGAAACTTTCGATACGGCTTTCGAACCACAAACCTTGTAGTTATTGAACCATGACTTTATCCGTTCTGCTACGGAGAAATCTATGTACTCGTTACACAAACGTTTCCTCTAGCTACGTTGAAAGCTAACTTAATGGGATATTCCAAAAGTTGACTCGGTGGATGCGCCGTTCAGATAGGACGTAAACCTCTTGCAACTTAGTTACAATGTGTAGTGGCGGATATAAACCATTAATCTGGTAATGGTGACTGCTTTGAAACAAATGCAGAGTATGAGGATTAAATCAGTCATACCTGTAGTTTCGTGTGGAGAAGAAACAAACGTTACCCAAAGGTTTTGGAACAGCTCAAGTTATTAATATAAACTTTGCCGAAGATTATTCACTTATATCGTCATAAAAGGAATACGAAAGACGTTCGGAAACGAAGAAATACAACTTTGCAAGCGGAGACAAAGAAATCTACATTAACGATACTAAAGACGAATCATTAACAGCTTACTGATCGTGTTTCAGTGGTAATGACGGTGGATCGGTAATCTGGAGGTTTGTGGTTCGAATCCGCGTCTTTCATCTTTTTACTTTAGAATTTTTGTTGGCGATTGATCGACGATGACACACGTTTCAGTATATTCAGATATTTGAATACTCGGATGTTTCAATACTTCAGTATATACAGTTTATAACAGTACTTCAGTAATAATAATAATAATATAATAAATAATGGTATTAAAAGTTTTACTGTTGCCCTCAAATTTTGCAAAACTTAAATAAATGTAGCGATTTCCGAGAGGGGGTTCCGTACCTTCAACACACGCCTCTCCAACTACCCACAATTTAAACAAAAGCTTTCCACTAAAGTTTCATATAGAAAGTATTCTACGGTATGTTTTAAGGAAAATAACTGTAACAAAAATAACTGAATATCACTCAACAGTAAGGCATATAATAAACAAATTTTTAGGATATACAGAGATAATTAAAGCCTTTGCTTCAAAAATACCTACGCAGACCATAATTCAATGAGCTCTGAAATACAAAGAAACAAAAAACCTATAAGATTCAGTCTACGGAGCAATTGTTACCTAAAGAATGGCCATGCACTATTTCGAGAATCAAGACAAGACGAGAAATGTTTACGATACATTCCGTCTCGTCTCGATTCTCATCTCTAAAGTGAGACGGTAATTTGAGTTAGCCATGTCCCGTCTCGAATGTACAATGTTAACTCTCATTTTTTGTTTGTTTTAGAAACGAGATGAAAAATTCCTCTTCTCGTGAGCAACATTAAACAAAACTAAAATATTCTTGCTAAATGTCACGTTTCTGCTTGTAATTGGATGAACTGAGCGATAATTAGATCCTTGCTTTTAATCTTCTTCAAGATAATAATATTTATTATTAGTTTATTGTTATTACTCTTATTATTCATGAAGTTTGATAGTTCAAGTATTGAAACGTCCAAGTATTCAATTATCTGAATATAATAAAACATGTGTCATCGTCGATCAATCGCCATCAAAAATCCTAAAGGAAAAATGCCAGACGCGGATTCGAACCACGAACCTCGAGACTACTGATCCAGCGCCTTGACCACTGAACCACGATCACTACACGATAAATCATTCGTCTTTAGTCTCGTTACTTTAGCTTTCTTTGCCTCCGCTTGCAAAGTTCTTTTTCTTCGTTACAGAACGTCTTTCGTATTTCTTTTATGATTATATAAGTGAATAATCTTCGGCAAAGTTTATATTAATAAGTTGAGTTGTTCTTGAACCTTTGGGTAACAAGTTTGTTTCTTCCCCACACGAAACGGCTGATATGACTGATTCTCATACTCTGCATTTGTTTCAAAGCAGTCACCATTACCTGATCAATGATTTCTAACCGCCAGGATACATTGTAACTAAGTTACAAGAGGTTTACGTCCTATCTGAACGGCGCATCTACCGAGTCAACTTTCGGAATATCATATTAAGTTAGCTTTCAACGTAGCTAAAGGATACGTATGTAACGAATACATAGAGTTCTAAATAGCAGAATGGATAACTACAAAGTTCGTGGTTCGAAACCCGTATTGGAAGTTTCAGATGTTTTAAATTCTTAATTCCTCAGTTATCAAGATCTTTCTCTGCCTTCGTAATCATCTGATACTCTAAAAACAGTTCTCCACCTTAACTCGACAACTGCCTAATGTGATCATCGCAGTTCGAAACTTTCCCTTCTTCTGTTTCACAAAATCACAATTTACGTCATAATACGAATGCTGTCCGGCCATTTTCCCCAATTCTAAATCTGTGTATATAAATCATCCCTCTGTCTCCATACTTGAATCTCTCCCCCCCTCTCTCTCTCTCTCTCTCTCTCTCTCATTCAATGTCGCCCAGCAACTCATATGGTTTGAGATCAAACCTTCGACTCTTGAAACCAAATGTAATATCCAAGCAATGTGCTATCGTAACTCTATAGTATTTTTTTTTGCTAAAAGCAGTGCCTTTTTGATTTTTTCGGAGGAAGGGGTTCTCTGCCGACATAAGATTTTTACTTTTTATATTAGTGTATTACTATACATTTGATGAAACAGTACGTATTTATGAAGCTCAAGGAAAGAGTAATTACACCCTCGTGTTCTGCCCAAACGACCCGCTGAAACATTTGCTTGCAATTTCTAAAGTGAAATGAAATGAATCATTGAATAACACTCATTTCTGTCAGTAGATATTTTAGAGTTCTGTGTGTGCATTACAGACTCTAGGAGGCACAAAACCCACTCCCGTTATTGGCAATTCCCATATATTTCTTATGGAGCATCTTACTAGCTTGCAGTATTTAAAGAAGGGAAAGAATGAAACTAAAGGTCTTTATGAAGCTCTGAGAACATTGTGTGACTTTGGTTTTAATTTAGGTTCTTAAAATATTTCAGAACAAACGAATGGAAAAGACTGTTTTAAAGCAATAACGTTGTAAACTTGATTCCTGTTTCTTTTTCAGCTGAATGGAAAGAGTGTACTACGTCACACTCACTGCTTTAGACAAGGAGAGGTGGGGAATAGGGAGGAGCTGTATTGTATACTAGAAGCAAGTAATCGATTGAGACATGTATTTCTGGATTCATAAGAAAAAGAGGCAAGAGTTTGTTATTAATTTATACTTGGAATTTTTGTAACAATTTTTATGTTACTTTACCACAGGGGACTTTAATATTTAAGACATTAAGAATTTAAGTGAAGCCGCATCATGTGTTGATATGGCGAAGAGTAGTAACTTTGAAAATCACACGCTTCCGAATTGCTTTGTCTCCTTCTTATTATGTTTTTTTTTTCAGCACAATGAACCTTGAATCACTTTCTATAAAGTAAGGGAACCAAGTTGCGGAACTTAGAATTTCCCGAAGTTCAATAGTGCAGTCTTCTATACAGCTAAAATCATGTGTTTTCAAATGTACTCTTTTCTCTAATCAACACTTATTTTCATATTCTTCATTTTGATTCGACTTGTAAGTTCAACTAAGTGATATATGCAACCAAATATCGAGGCGATAATCGAGCAAATATCGAGCGTTCTCTTTAAGCGAAGCAATAATTGAATCTACTTCAAATGGTCAAACTAATAAAGTCACTTCTGCTTGAGGCCGAATACTGAATGTTACAGTATAGTTGGGATAAAGAGATGGAGAGAAGAGTCAAACAATAGCATTTCTAATCCGGAACTAGATATAACATATGAGGAGGAGTTCCCCCATTAATCCATATTTAAGTGGGATGGCGAGAGAATCTAAATACACGAGCTCTCACTGTGCGATGAAATCACGTGCTCAACTTCAAGTATTAGAACACACACAGACACAAACACATACATGAAAATCCATAACACATTACTTCATTTACATCGTTGAAGGTAATCTTACTGTCGTACTACATATTTGATAATGATACAATAAACGTTACCAGGAACAGATGATTCCTATTAAATGAGCATATTGCTGTTAAGAATTGTTAACGAAAGAGAAACTTTTCTCCTGTATACATTTCTAGATGTAACTAATGAGTTAATTTCGATTATAAATTTACATTCGTGTACGAACAATAGCAACAATTGTAGATGTCATTAAGAATCAATATAAACTGACATGTAGAACAATAAATTCAAAATCAGCCAAATTTAGTTTGATCATTTTTGTGATATTTCACCCTTTCAAAGATGCATCTGTAATTCAACACAAGTTTAGTATGTTTATTTCTAGATAGAGTAAATAACTGTTGTAATACAATAAGTTAATAAATATATAAATATAATATAAAAATTAAGAATACTATGTAAAAGCTCATCACTTATAGCATACTGTGTGAACTTTATCACAACTTTGTTAATTGGAATGGTGTCTGTTGTGGCCAGATCACTTCTTGAAAGTAATAGGTCAAACATTATGTTTCGCCAAATCGTATTTGAAATTATAAATTAGTACTTAGATAGAAACCTGATGAAATATTAATTAATTGTCTTAAGATGTAATGACTGGAAATCAAATTCCTTTTATTGGTGAAATCATTTTTTTTTTAATAAACAAGCAAATATTTCAATCACAATTTCTACGATTATTCTAATCTGAATCAAGATCTTTAACACAAACTCCTATATGTAATTATGCTGTACGATGAGATTCCCTACCGTTTTCCGAATAATAAGTCAGGTCCTTAAGAAGTAGTTAATATAGAACATTATGCTTCATGATTTACTAAAATGAGCAAACCGTAGGAATTTAATACTGATTATTTGAAGTTCCTTTTATAAATGTAATTTGTACATTACTAATTTAAAATTTAAAGAAAAGTTAGGTGTACATACCTATATTGTTAAATCCAGACAAAATGCATTTACATATACTAGCAGCTTGAAGGTATTTACATTGCCGTATACATGATTCATATGAGTAAAAGTTACTTATTTCCAGCTTTCTTTCAAAGGTAAAGGTACATTTCCTTTGACTGATTGATAATTCTTTCAGCGCCTTCGAACTAATAATCTTAAATGATTGTAAGAAGTAAATTCTTATATAATATTCATATCCTGATTTGGGGAAAAAAGCATACTTATCTGTCCTCCGTGGAAATTCATATCTATTACTCAGAAAGACCTGAAAGCAAAATATTGAAAAAGAATTCAGGTAATTAATAAATAAATCAGATAACATCTCTAAATTTGCAATTGTGTAACAGTACTATTAAGTACCTCTGAAGAGTATATTTCTTGCTGCATATAACATGAAAGTTGCATTTAAATTTCCATTAAACGGGACTGCATAAATATCAGCAATCGCAATGTAAAAATATCAATAATATAAAGTAAATCTAGGTTTCGTACATCAAATGACTAGTATTATTAAACTAATTTTGAATTTATGCTATTCTATATTGCTACTATTCTAATTTTAAAACACACTAGGTGAACCTGAGCTCTTTACACAGCGCATCATCCACAAATGATATGTAGCTCCTTGTCTTTCGTCACAAAATCTGTACATGTCCCGTTAGAGACACAAGTGAAGGACGACGTATTGATAAAAATCATTATGGGTTACTATAAATAGAAGATTTCTTCGATTATTTTTTTAATATCTCGCACCGTTCGCAAAATTGAGCCTACTTTAGGTTGGAGTTTCTAATTCGTGTATAATCAGTGTTCCTTTCTTCTTGCATGCAATTTGTAAAACCAAAATCATCGCATACACAATTAATTATAATGTAAGTGATATATGGGTTTTATTGAGCAAAACACTGAAATCAATAAAGATTCATCTTAGCCTGGAGAAGTGGTTGTACTTCGTATATCATTTGGCCATGAAACGAACGCCTGAAAATATATATAAACTGTACAAAACAATGGTTTTTGGAATATATAAATTGAACCACTGATTGGAAAAAGGGAATAAGTACATTTTTTTCAATTTTAACCTGAGATAGCAGGTTCCTGTGTTCCTGTGTTCCTTTAAGATAGTTTCATCGTTGACTAGAAAATAGGAATGTTTGGGCAACTCTATATGACCAGTGCAGAAGACAAAATCTCTCGCTGATTAGAAAAAGGGAATAATTACATTTCTTATTTCCTTCTTCTAGTCACTACAGAACACCACCACAACTGTGAGACTGTGTGTAAGTAGACAACCACCAGAGTCCTCTGCTGGCGTTACGATACTTTGGCTTCTTTTCTCATTGTACAATCTATAGAGAACTTTTTGCCTCAATCAGTTACAGATTTACATGTTTTTAGTGATACAAGTGATGGTCAAAACTGCAATCATTCGATGACATGGATGCTTTTCAGCCTAACCGTGTCATAACGGTTCAGCACTATACAGCAATACTTGCCTGTCAGAGGTCACAGTTTTTACTATGTGACCGAAATTTTGCTCTAATCAAACCAGAGCTCAAACGACACAATCTGATTTATTTACCAGCGCAGTATAACCACATGGTTACGAATGCAAGAAATACTAACACTCCATTTCAGGTTTACGAAGTTGTCAATGAAGAAATATTAGATTTTAAACATTGGTGTTAACCATTTTACATGAATTCTTCAGGTAGCATTGTGGACAAAACAGTGAAATTCCAAGTAAGTAAATAGAGAAACTGTTTACAAAGCAGAATCTCCAGGTTATGTGCAAGCTCATAACTTTATCAATGGACTAAGAACTGATATTTTTCGATTACTCAAAAGTAATGTCACAAACGTTCCACTACCAACGTCAAAGGCATACGATTGGCAAGTCTCGATCAATCAGAAAAAGATCAACGATTCTTCACAAATCATCAAATACATATCTGACCAATACAAACAGTTTTATAGGATGATTTATTCATGGAAAACCACTGACCAAGAAACTGTAGAAGACGAAGATTCAGACGGATAGGACCCTATGTAAACCCATTCTACTGTGACGACGTCAGTTGTCTATTGTATTACTTTTCTTGCTGTACGAATAACATGTGCTGTACAGAAAAACGAACGGTGGAAATTAAAGTGTTAGAAGCCTAACATGCGTGATAGTTCGAATACATATATCCAAGATTAACATACAACGTTTCATTCAACATGTACATTTTCATAGCTCTCTATCATAAACTGCACATTACATACCCTACACACAATTACAATTGCGTCCAATTTTAATTGATTGGAAAAAGGGAATATTTTTTTCCATTTTGAAGGTTTTCTAATCAATTGCAGTGCTGCAATACAATATTCTTCTTGCTGTCTTAGTGTGTGTTAGTTATTTTGCTACAATTATTCAATTATAGGCTTTTTGAAACAAATACAAACAATGCCTCGAGAAGGTATTTTTAGTGTTATTGAAAACTTAGGTCTGATGCACTTATTAGCATTTTCCAATCAGTGATTCAATTATAGGATATAATGCTTTACTTTTTAATAACTTTTAACACTTCCAGTGCACCGCTAAAAATTGTAGTAATAAATAAGTCCATGCTTTCTAAATATTTAATTAGAATTGGACAATGTTCGCAAAATTTGGAATCGACTAGCGAAAACAGCACGTTTCTAGCACTTGTGGTTTTGGAGACCTCATTATCGAAGGTATTGGTGACAAACATATAAATTTAGCATTTTAGTATATAGATATACACTACAATAACAAGTTTCGCATATGTTATTGTTATAAGGTCATCTAATTTCAGAAAGCAACTTTCCGATTTGGAAATATTGTTCCAGAGTATTCGCAAACAATATTTTCGAGCATCACCACAGAAGATACATGTACGTTATAAGAAATTTTACTTTCTATAATTTCGTGCTTCCGTCAAACATATCAGTATTTCTGTAAATATTGGAATCAAAATAAGGAACTTTAATAGGTTTACCATAGGAAAACCTATAAAGAGTATAATTAGCTTATAATCTAACCTCAGATCGCATATAGGGGAATTCATCTCTAACATAGAACCTTTCCAACTGCTTCTTAGGACAAACGTTAACTTCAAGGTGTACCAACAACACGATCAACTATTCCAGTAGCTAAAATCTGACATTTTAGTAGCCCCTCTTATCAGCATTTTCATGACAAACTAGAAATTCGTGTACAGTACAGAGATGCAACCCCTATTTATATAAGAATTTTGACATGCTATGACTTAAAGAACAAGGATAGAAAAATATATTCCAAGTGCATGAGAAGGTCAACTAAAATTAAAAAGGACCCTTCATCTGGTAAAGTGAAATATATGTTCTCATCTAGGTATTACTATAACTTCTAGCGTATAAGATTAAAGTTTTTTCCGTATTATCAGAAAAATCGAATAAATCGTTAGCTTCGTTATTGCTGCGCCCTATAGACGTTATTTCACACTGTCTGCAAATGGATGCTGTAAGACCATTATCAAAATATTAGCACGATCTAATACATTTTAGGTGCTATAGAACTAGGGACAAGATAAGTTGTCACAAAAAATGTAAATTAGGGTAGAACACGTGTAAAACTTCTTAAAAAATAAAGTATCTGATGGTCTGGAAAATTTACTTATTTTTATTTGGTGCGAAACCTCGTGAATAAAGCAAGAGTATTGGGTAACTTAGCAAAAGAGTATGATTTTAAATTTCAACTTTCATCAGCATTTAGAAAGCTAATATCATCATAGTATTATTAGCAAACAAAACCATCGAAAATACCTGAAGCATCTTAGTTCTGGGAAACCATACTGAGCCATAACATTGACTACTGTACATAAGAATCGCAAGACACAAGTATAACAAACCACAGCGAAACATTTAGTCCTTTTTCAGTTTCCGGATACGAACATACGACTCTCATAGACTGGCACCTTGAATCGTCCCCTCAAACACAGATAGAGACATTGTAAAAGCGAATCTTGTAAGGCTTTTAAGCAATGGAAAAGGATTTGCCATAAGCATCATAAACAGAAAGAATTTTCTCCTGGCATTGGAAGTGCACGTCAACTTCAATTTAAGACGGAAAAGACAAGCATAATTACTTTCGAAATATTCTCAAGGGCCGACAAAAATAATTTAGAAACTAATTCCTAAACTGTAAAAGGTAAAAGAGTCTGACATTTTCAAGACAAAATCCGGGACACAATTATTTTTCAAGAAAAAAAAACAAACACAATGAAAAAGTACTCACCACCAAGTTTACGAGAGATTGGAGAATTTGCCCTGATTATCTTTAATTAGATTTACTATTAAACATGTTTGTTCATGTACATATAGAAGCAGAAGTAGAAGAAGAAGAAGAAAAAGCAATTCCAGTCGGTACTTGTTTAAACTGTGCAGAAGAGTAGTCTGTGAATGTGCATATAGCCTATGTCTGCATCATCGTAGCGTTCGTTGTTTCTTTTGTTTTTACCCGGGAATTGAAAGAAACGCTCACAATACTATTAAACGGAATTCTTAGGGGACGAACGGAATTCGTTTGTGTCACAAAATGATCCTCCGGGCTGATGTTAGTACATGAGTGTTTGTTTTATGTGACTTACATGCCAAGAGCTGTGAGTTAACAAAGAAGAAAAAACAATCCACAAATGAATGTTTTAAATTACAAATTACTCGTCGGATCTAGGTTGCAGTGTGACTTTACTCCACTAAACTCCGTGTGCGTTTTAGACAACATAATACCGGTATTGCATATTCAGAATCAGACCAGAACACAGAGATTTCCAACGAATTGTTTGGTATTATCACCCTGCTCTTCCCACCAAGGATTCCAGGCCCGTGCCGATAACTTGTGGTACAGCTTCAGCACCATACTTAGGAGTGAAAAGTTTGCAAAAATTAGCGAAATATGAAGGAGAATCATTTCTTATTACAGCGGCTGTAGTAATGCAAGACTTCTTTTTTGAGGACTTAATCAGTGGTGCCAACACAGTTAGTGAAGCAATTCAGTTACAAGAACAGCTAAGTGCATTATTGCAGAAATTAGGTATTTAAGTGAGAAAATGGGCATCTAGCAGTCCCAACGTTTCTGCTTCCCTACACTTTCATTTGAAACAAGTAAATTATATGTTGATAGTAGTAATCAAGTGAAAAGTTAAGAATTCACTGGTATCCATCAAATGATGTATTTTTGTATAATGTTTATTTTGTATTAGTTGTGATTAAACGTAATATTTTATCAGAAATTTCAAAGGTGTTCGATCCATTAGGTATGTTTTCTCCAACTACTATTATTGCGTATTTTTTATTGTAAGAAATTTGGAAGATAAATTTAGAATGAGAAAGACCAGTTCCTCAATTTATTTCTTGAAAAAGGAGGAATTACTACTCACTTGGAGACTTACGAAAGTGTCACTCACTGAATTAAATGGAACTTTGCACATTTGTAGAACATCGAAAAATAATCCACACGTTTTTTCTACATCGACAATGGTGAAGATTTAAGTGCCGAAACCATCCTTTGAACTTTGGGGCTGATCTATAAGCATATACATAAAACAACCACTTAATTTAGATGAAAATTTACTGCCAGGGGAGTATAACAGCTGGTTCAGAATGTGACGTCAAAATTACAAAATTCAGAATGGCGGATCTAATATGGTAATTACAATTACAAAATATCTTCTGGTTTGAAATTCTCTGCACTTAGACAAGAAAATTTACAGTTGTCAGGTATTATTGGTAGGAGGTTGCAAACCAATTTGAAACCTCTTTCTGTAATCATTTTAATGGGATGCTTGATTAAACTGAGTCTCTGCATTTCTCACTATAGAGTTTACAGAGTCACAGACAGTAGATAGTGCGGCACAGTCAATAACTCTATGACTCACAGCTGCATTATACAGTCTTAATGTCTGAAAATTGTGTTCTGTTATCACCGTTGTTAATTATTTTACAGGAAAAGGATGGAACATTTGGCCTTATAGTCCAACATAACCGCTTTTAATCTGAAAATGTTCTTGTAGAGGCGCGAAATTCGGGAAAATTAACATCAGGTCTTGTGAGATCATGGTTTCAAGAGGTTTTTCTAACAGCGTCTAATGCAAAGTCCATTTTGTTATTAGATACGTGGAGTGGTCACTATTAAAAAACTTTTCAACCTATTTTACGAACAAAAGAGTACCTCAAAATAGAAACCATTCGGCATTAACAAGTGGTAGGTTTCAGCATCTTGATGTGTTCGGCTTTAGACCGTAGAAAAGCTTTTAGGTACATTTTACTGATATTGACGTCTACAACTATATCATAAATTTACATATCCGTAATAATATAATTTAGATAGAAACCACTGATTCATGAGCAGTTATCTTCTCCCAAATTTGCAAATCTTATTAGATATGCGTGATACAAAGAGCTATTCGGAAAGAGATTGTGTTACATTTTGCGATTTTTCAAAGTTATTGCTGTAATAAGGTGAGCGTGGAGTAAACAATGTTTATGCATCGTTATGATTAAACGTTTTGCGAAATATCATTACTGTGAAGCGTTTGCAATGTTTATGCAACTTTTTTGTACTGTGAAGCGTTTTCGTAATAAATTCATAATTATAACAATTGATGATATGTGAAGTTATCACTATACATATTGATTATAACACTATACATAAGCACTCCGAACAGGAAGAGGTGTGGGGATTCACTTTAATCAAGCATTCCATAAAAATAAAGGGGTTTAAATCAATAAAAAGGATTTCAAATCAGTCTGTAACCTTCTCCAAGTACCCCCTACCAACTATAATTGTTCTTGGCTACGTGCAGACTACTTAAATCCAGAAGAAATTTTGTAATTGTCATCAGTATATTGGATCCGCCATTGTCAGATTTGTAATTTTGACTTCAGCTTCTGAATTAGCTGTCCTAAAACCCCTCGGACTGTATGTTTTCTTCCAAATTAAACGGTTTGTTTTCCGTCTATGCTTAGAGACCACACCCAACGTTAAAATGATGGTTTCCGCCCTTAAATCTTCACCATTGCCAGTATAAAAAATACGTGTCGATTATTTTTCGGTGTTTTACAAGCGTGCAAAGTTTCATTCAAATCGGTGAGTGACACTTAAGTAAATATCCAAGTCAGTAGTTTCTTTATTGGGCAGCATCAGAATCAATAGGTGTATCAGTGCCACTCAAGGTACGAAAAAAGAGTTAATAGGGTTGTGTGATTCTTCCGAAAAGGCTTATTGTTGAGTGGTGTATGTGAAGTTCATATCTCAAAACGGCCAAGTGAGTGTGACTATTGTTATGAGGAAAACTATGGTTCATTCAATTATTCAAGTGCCTTTGCCACTATTAGAGCTCATTGGTGCAGTGCTGTTAGCTAAACTGACGAATCTCATTTTAAATTCATTACATTATAAAGTGCCTGAGGTAATTGCCTAATCCCAACTGTAATGTTGTGTTATCGTGACTGAATTCGGATTCAATCAGATGGAAAGTGTTTGCCGCGAATATTGTAGTGAAGATTCAAACAATTTTGTCATCAGTGAAGTGCCTCAAAGTGGATTCAAATAATAAACCTATACTATTTGGTTCTCGAAGTTTATTACCGTCTGCTTCCCTTACACATCACTTATGATTCTCAGACCCAAAGAGTCTCAAAAATCTCATTCTCCCAGAGTATAATGAATATACAATGGATAAAAAGTTAGTCAACCAATAGGAAAAGAAACACATAGTTTCTATGCATTTTCATGTTGATACCGCCATTATTATCAGGTATTCACCGTTGGTGAAACTTGGGAGAAATGTTGCATATTGTAAACTCTTTATTAATAATTGTTTTGTGTCAGAAGGAAACAAACATACAGATCTACTTTCAGTGACAACTTTTTAATACCTCGATTTGTGTAATAAAGATTGTTCCTGCAGTAAATGTAAAGACCTGAGATGGAACTTACAAAAGATAAGTTTTGAACGTACTACATTGCCATTTGATTGAGAAAGACATTTTTCATTTAATATTTTCTTTTACCTTTTATAGTTCATTTCAAATATTGTACTAATCAATTTGTGTATCTTGAACTTAATCGTTCAAGGGTGGAGACTACTAGCATGTTTAGTCCCAACTTACTTATTTAAATTATTTAGCTTTCTTTAAAGGTGTTAGTTCAATGTAATTTGTCACACACACACACACACACACACACACACACACACATATATATATATATATATATATATATATATATATATATATATATATATATATAAGAGAAAAGTCAAGTCGAGTAGGTAATTGTTGAAACTGTGGAGAATAGTAGTTTGTAAGTGTGGGCTTAGCTTTTAGCTGCACCATCACATTGTTCAATGTGCATTTTATTTTAACTCAGGGATTTTAAGAAAAGTTCACAATATTATTAAACCGAATTCTTACAGAACGAACCAGCGTTTGTGCTATAGAGTCCATCAACTATTAATCTCCAAAGTTTTCAACAATCCAGATAATCTCAAATCCATGAACTCAATCCATAATATTATCTGAAAACGATAACAGAACAGGTTAGAGGAATATTTTTCCGAAATCAGTTTCCATATCGCTATCCTGTGGCATGTCATCATTATCCCTTCGCATTGTTATTGACAATTTACTGGTTTTCCTTCATAACTCTCGTACGCGACATATAAGTGTAAAGTAATATTATACTTTTTGTGGAATGTATCTGCTCCTAATTCTGCTTATTTCTATGTCTGCTTTCATTAGCATCCTTAACCCTCCAATACGCGCGCGGGCTACTATTGTAGCCCAGTGTTTTCATTTTCCTTGCCGCAAAGTAATTCGAGATGATAACTCAAAGAGTGTCTGTGTACCTTTCTATCAACTATCATTCTGCGTGTTTACTGTGTGGTCAAACGTGAAATCATAAGGAGCTCATTGTTATTCTGCTTGAAAGTTTCATGGGCTACATCTGTAGCCCGCGCGACCATTGATGTCACGGGTGTTCCAAAGCCTCAAAGTTTTTTCATTATAGTTTGAGTGTTGATCACATGGTCAATGAGTTTACAAAGTGCCAATTCTGATGAGGAATGTTTCCTAGATGGCGATAGTTAGCATTTTGGAACCGCAAAAATGCATTTTTCGGACACAGAAATAGTGAAAATTCAGAAGATGTGACAGAATTCCGGGCGGCAGGAAGCACTGATACCTGTTGATAATAGTAGTAAAGGCAGTTCTGAAGTAAATTATTATGTAGTAAAAGAGAATCTCAAATGGAAAAAGGTCACTCCTACTCGTAATATTTGCGCTCGTGCTCATAATATTGTGCTTCGTTTCCCAGGACCTAAAGGTGGATGTAGGTCTGCGTTGTTAGAGCTTGAATATCTAGAAGTGCTTTTAGATGCAAACATTTTGAGATTTAAGGTTGATTTTACCAATATTTACATTGACAGTGTTAGATTGAGATTTGTACTTAACGGTGATGCAAAACTTACAGACGATGTTGTACGTGCCCTTATTGACATTTTGATGCTTTTGAGTGGTCAATGCTTGAAGGAAAATGTGCATTGACCACTCACCACTTGTGTGCAGAACACGCTTAGAAGAACATGAATACGGAAACATAAAAGGAAAATTATATGAGTGTAAATAGCATATGTAAAATTATGCAAACCGAAATCAAACTTTGATACCAGAAACTCGTTATGTTGAAAAGGTATATCTTTTATGGATAATACGTTTATTTGTAATATTTGTAAATTTTTTGAAAAATTATACTTAATTTTTAAAGAATTCTAACACATATGTTTAAGATGAAGGAAAGTTCAAAATGCGCCAGATTGGTGCATTTATTGATAAATACAAATAACGTTTACAGTCTTATTCCTGTATCACTTTTGAAAAAATGTATGGTGTTGGTCTTCTTTGTATATGCATAGCTTACAAAATAAACATATATCTCAAATTGTGTATAAAACCCTTAAAACAGTTTATAAATACAATTCTCTACAAGAAAGACAGAAATATTAATAAAGCTAGGCAACATAATAAATAAAAGCAAATGGGCTACAGTGGTAGCCCGCGCGACTATCCGCGTCACAAAAAACCGCGCGCGTATTGCAGGGTTAATTATATATGCTTGATTTACAAACGGATTTATCTTCAAAAACATTATATGTTACTAAAACAAATATGTCACTGCCCCGTGATAGAACTATCCCCGAAAAGTCACCACAAGTTGTCACAAAACTTGTATATCTTCAGAATCTTCAACTCGAAGCGGACTGATGACACTGACACTGCCAACATATCTTAATAGTTAACAGAAATGAAACCGAAACGTTGAATCTGCCTTTGAACTAGTGACGAATTATGTTACCAATTCTTTTGATTATATAAAGAGAATATCTCATTATCTATACCTTACAACCAGTGTTACCGATCTCTTTTGTGTATGAAAGTTATTCATCTAAACAAAATAATCTTTCATACTATTTTTGGCCAAATAGGCTGCAGGATCTTCTCATATATCTCATTAATAACATTTACATCTTTACGAGGATCATCAAGTTGCCGACAAACATCATCCAAGAATAAATACTAAGAGAACGCAGAGAGCCACGAATGAGGCGTACGATCGCAACACATGCTTCGCCACCATATACGGCAATATATAGTGGGTCTAAAAGTAAATATCTCTTGGAAGTCGTAATACCGTAGAAAAATTGCTCGTTGTGGACTCTAGAAAGAAGTGAAATAGAAATAAAATCGGTTTATGTCTTCCAGTCAGATATGCTTTACGTTTGAAAAGAAAAGTTGTTTAAGATAGAGCACATACGCGATCAGGAGGTATAAAGAGATGTTGTTTATTTTGTTCGATTCCTTTTTTAGTTCCCCCAATTTCAGTCTCTATAGTCGTATTAATACTTGGAAAACATTCCTTGTTCTTTTTGGACTGCAGTATTGTTAGGTGCTTTTGGATGATCAATGTAATTTAGTATTTGTTGTGTAATAAATTAGCAGGAGTTTACATTCTTTGCAAACCACAATTCCCATAGTTAATTAGAAAAATTAGCATAGAAAAAATTGAAACGTAATATAGTTCTCCGAAAGGAATATCAAGGATGCATGAACTCAATATGTTATTTATAGCATTATTAATATATGTTTCATATACATAAATTGCATTTGCTGACGTTTAATACTGCTGTCACAGTAAAAAAAAAGTATTGTCAAACTCTTGCGAATTTTCCGATTGGAAGGGGTAAACATCCAACACTGTGTTGAACTATTCTCAAAGTTTTCCCTGTGCGTTCATCATCCGAAGAATTATCGTATTTCGCTTGGGTACTGCTACTTAATGATTAGTAAGTATACACTAAAAACTTCTTAAAAGAGTCGTCAATTTTTTCTTTTATCTAACACATATTGACATACGAAGTACTAAACAATAGTGCAATATCTTTTATAATTTCTCTCGTGATTGTTTTTATAAATATGCATTAAAATCTATATTACTTCTAGAAAGTTTATACATTACGTGCGAGAAGTCATTTATAACCATATCAAACGTTCATTTATACATCATAACTGAGCAAACAACTATGCGGGAACTGCTTGCTATTCCCATTCCATCTGTAATTATACTATGGAAAGTTGTAACTAGTGGAAATGGAATTAATTAATACAAAAAAGTATATCATAGAAAGTTGTTAAGCATTGGTGATTACTAGTTGGTTTGAGGTTGTTTATGTCTGATAACAGTGTGAAAAGTTACTTATCTTTTTTTTTAATTGGAACTACAAATAAGTAATGTATATTCTTTTATTTCTATGTCCAAGAGTTTTGTAATCGTAATTCGTTACGTGTAGAATGTTTCTCAATTCCGAAAAACTTGTAAGGATCAGTGAAAATGTAAGCTCATGCACCCTCCAAAATCTGGAACAATAGATCAGTTTGAAACAAATAGGTTACAAATTATGTCACCCACTATAGGTATTAGAACCCAGCTAAAATATGAAAGGGTTACAACACAAATATCAATTTACGTGTCTGTAACGGACTTCGTGATATGGCAATCTTAGTACGATTGTAAATCCTATTTGTCTTTATTTCAATATTTTATATTTTGAAGGTGAAATATATAAAAATAGCTTTGAAGCAGGTTATAAGTTATTTTAATTTATAACTCAAAATGACACCTTGTATTTATCTAAGCTTAAAATATTTCGAGATATGTTGATCTTGCGTTACAATATGCATCTACACGTTACTTTTGTACCAAAGCTTTTCATTTGTAGATTAAATACTTTAGAAAAATTATTGAAACACGATCTTAATTATTTTAGATTATGATTATAAATATAAATTTTAATAAAAAAAATCGAAATCTTATGATTCATGAATGTAACCTTAAAGGATTTAGATATATGCTAATGTTCTTATAACAAGTGAATTTAAATCCTTTTTTTCCTGCTTTTTTGCTTCCCTCGCATGCAAAATAAAAAAGGTTGATGGCGTGTTCGTTTACTTTAAATCAGAAACCAGTATTCGAAATGAAACTTTTCTAAGACACCTAAGTAAACAGGGAACACTGGATTGAAATTTAGAATAGTTTCACGATTTTTGAAAATTCCGAGTGCATTAGTGTTGGGAAATTTGGATTGAAATCAGAGATAGAATTAAAATTTTAACAAAAGAAAATTAGGACACGACGAAATACTTAGAAACGAAGTATAATTCGAACAGGAATGCATTAACCCATTAGCTAAAAGAGCAAAATTAGGTTGGCTAAAAATACGAATGAAATAGCTACACACAATTTTGTAAGCATCAAGGGGAATACCAGAAAATTTTAGTATTAACAAACGAAATTTTTTGAAATATAAGTAAAAGAGCTTGAATACAACAGTAAACATAAAAACATTCCAGACATCTATAAGGGGATCATCAAATTAAAGAAAGGCTACAAACCTCGACCTTATGTATTACAGGAAGCCGACGGGAGATCTTTTACCGATACAGGTAGTATCTTAAATAGATGATAATATTTCTTTAAGGTTTCATGTAACAGACAGCCAAAAAATTAGTGTATGTAGAGAGAGGGAAGCAGCTTCATAGAACCATATTTTCCAGAACCTAACCGAATAGAAATAAAAAGTCGCTTTCACAAATTAAAGAAATACCAATGAGCGGCTGTAGAAAAGATTCCAGCTGAATTAATTTTAACTGAAGGCTGAAAATTTTTCATAGTGGTACGCAAACTAATTTTTCTAATTTGGAATAAGAAGGAATTTGTACAACAAGGAGGGAATCAAACATTGTTCATTCACAAGAATGGAAACAGAAGAAATTGTGATATATTTGAACCATTCCTTCTCTGTCAAGTTCCTTTAAAATCGTCCCAAACATTCTATTAGATAGATTTATGGTATATACAGATGAAATTGTTGCAGATCATCAGTTTTGATTTGGTAGAAATTGATGCTCTAGCGACCAGATATTTAATATACGACAAAAACTAGAGAATGAGTGGGGATACGATACCTCGGTAAATTAATCATTAATTAAATTTAGAAAAGATTAGGTCTCAGTTAGGAGAAAAACATTATACAATATTCTTACAGAATTTGGAATAGTGAAATTTCTCGTTAGATCAAATTAAAATATGTCTAACTGAATGCAAAATACAATCCGTGAACTTCCATTTCGGGTGTGGTCTGAAACAGAGATGCGTAATCGCCATTATTATTCAACTTTGTCCAGGAGTACTCTACAAGGACAACCAAAGATAGGAATCAGGACCTCGATCTATATGGTGTAGAGCAGGTTTTGGCGTATACTAATGATTTAAGTTTAATTAGGGATGACAGGACAAGAGAAATGAATACCGTGGTTTATTAAATGCTGAGTTCAGAACTAAATTAGGGGAAAACTAAATACACAGAGTTCGTGTTATTATTCAACTGAAAATCTATAAAGGAATTTTAAGATTAATATATATAAAACGAAAATTATGCCTTTTACTCTGTACGGCTGAGAAACATGTTCGCCCACTCTGAAGAGGGAACGTAGTCTAAAAGTATTTGAGAAAAGGATCCGTAGACTAATTTACGGACGCAAAATATTACAGAAATGGGGAATGATGGAAACTTCACAACGAGAAACTATATAATTTACACCGATAACCAAACATGGTTAGTTTCATCAAATCTAGGAGACCCAGGTGTGCAAGAAATGTATGGCCAGAATGATGGACTGTAGTAACCCATTCAAAATTTTTAATGGAAGTCCAAATAGTAAACCACGTAATGCATGACGAGCGCCGATGCTCGAACAATTAAACCAATATGACAGAAATAGAAAGAAAAAAGTGGATGCAGCTGACTAATTATAGAAGTCGGTGGACAGCTTAGCTTTCGTGAACGTGGCAATGAGCCTCCGGGTTGTATAGATATTAGTCAGATGTATCAACACTTCATTATGATTATCACCTCAACCTCTCCGCCACTGGTCACATTAACGAAAATCTTACGTTTGTATGTACTTGCATTACAAAATTTATGCAATGTTGAAATTTCAAATTCTTACAAGTAGTGAATATCATGTAATCTTTGCCAAAGGTGTAAGTCACATCTTACATATTTCAAAGTCATTGAATGATTTATTCTTATCTTTAGCACTAATAAGATACCATAATTTTACATTCTAATAACTTTAAACATAAAATGAATCTTACCTTGGAATTATTTATAGGTTGGCTTACAATGATATAACCACGAGGTATATTGATTTTAGTTATTCCATCGATATTTTTATGTAATGCTTTACCACTGGAAAAACAAACTCAACATGTTAATAATTATCAAATAAATACTAAACAGCGAAGACAACTGAATTTGAAAATTACACTTAGTGTTGAATTTCAAAGTTAAAATCTTCACCTTCCTAGTCCGGAGTTTTCGTACTATTTTAGGTATCGTTCTTATCAGTTTTCGTATATATAAGTTATCAGTTTCATACACGAAAGGTAAATGTGAGTATATGTTGAGTTTAGCAAGTGTGGACATCTACCAGCAATTAAGTTGTAACACCTCTACTTGGGTCTGACAGTCTGAGCAGCGTTATTTGCAACAGAAATCGAATCAAGTATTATGTAATTAAAAATGTAATGAGAAAATGGAATATATTGTTTTATTTCAGTTTCTTAGCCTCCTCGAAGATGGTATTGCATTACATGAAGAACAATTCCGCAGAAAAGTTTTCACTCTAAGTTTTCATAGGATTACTGGGCCAGAAGTAGAGACCCTTCAAGACATTTCAATTTTGATACTTTTTCGTCGCTTGATTTTGAATGTAAGAGTAGTGTTTTTTCTTTTAATTCCCTTTCAATGTAAGCACAACTCATTAAGGAAAGCAGTAAGAAAATGTGCCAATTTTTCATTTGTAAGAGAAGTTTTGTTAGTTGGGGTCACTTTTTTCTAATTGTGCTCACTTTGATATTCAGTAGAGGTTGAAAATTTTATGTAACACTTATTATACGTTACTGTGTTTATTCATATTACATTTTCTTGGTAAAATTAAATTTACATTGAAATAATTACTACTCTAGTGTTAATAAAGTAATAAAAACACGTTATTTAATTAGCTACAATATTTAATGAAACAAAATTATTGCATAAACACATAAAGGTAAAATACAATATAATTACATTCTTATTAATACATTATACTTAATTAAATGAAAAATATAAACTTATAGTATAGCTATGCTTATGTGCCTTTACATTTATACATAAAGGCGCAATCTGCCAGAACATGATATTTTAAGGATCTTCCATACAACGAAATTAAACTACAACTAATTTAAAATTTTTATGTAACATCTTCGAAATGAAAAATATAATTCGTAAAATCTATTCCACGCGGTGTGGTATAGAATATTATTTTGAATGTGATGTCGTTCTCATGTCTTTCTATTTGCTATTGCATTGGCGCTCTTGTCATTTATTCTCAGGGTTATAAATATATGTATAGCAATAGCAGATATGTAAGTCATGATATCGGTATCACATTCAAAATAGTACTGTCTAGTGTGCTACGATTTTGTTTTTCGATTATTTGAAGTTATTGCACAAAAAGTGTAAAATTCGCGTTAGAACATAGTTTATTTTCCCTGTATAAAAGATCTTTATACCCAGCATACGATAGGAAGCAACCTTATTCTACATCCTAAAACAGAGATCAGTCCAGCTTTCATTTAGGTTGTTTTATCTCACACAAAATGTTTCTTTCATTAAATGGATGGTATTCAGGTATTTTATAAAGTCAGAACAAGTCAAAATCCTCATAATGTTTCGTTGATACACAACTAACATCAAACTACCTTCTGCATTTAGTACACTGTACAAATCTCGACATATTTCCGGAGTGACGTTCTGAGATCTTACATTACACTTTTGACACTTACGTTCTTTGACATTTAATTTCGTATCAGTTTAACAAGTTGATTTCACCTTATGTGAACTCTTTCAATTCCTAGACTTCGATTGTTTTTTCATCTTCTTTACTTAAAATGTTCCTGTACTGGTTTGAACTTATTTCAGCAAGGAATCGATGCGTCCTCCTTTTGGAATTTCCTTTTAGAATTTGGAAGAGTAGGACGGAACACAGCGCACTTCGTGATTCAAGTGTTCATTTACATGAATTAAAAGTTTCCTGGCCACTGGATTGGAAAAGGTTGTCCATCTTCATCAGCTCCATTTGCCTGGCCTTCAAAAAGTATCGACCTGAGGACACCAGACAATTCTATATAGGGTTTCATAAAGCAACAAGTAAGAAACATTTGATATCACACAACGCAGGAATTACGAGCAGCTTTGGAAAACGCTTTAACCATCTTGACTCCGGAGTATCTCCACAAACCATCTGCAAGAACTTGGGGCAGAATTCAGCTGTGTTACAGCATCGAAGGTGATCATACTGATGTTTACGACTCTTAAGACTCTTAAGACTTCAAGATAACTGTGTACAGATGTTCTACCATAACAAACACTTAACTGTTGAAACTAGAGGGGAATGCTTCCACTTTAAGACCACACTGTACACAAAAAATCTCTTTGTACGCATTTTTTGTTCTGGATAAATATTT
This sequence comes from Thermobia domestica, assembly GCF_964235325.1. Lineage (NCBI taxonomy): Eukaryota > Metazoa > Arthropoda > Insecta > Zygentoma > Lepismatidae > Thermobia > Thermobia domestica. Next base: position 52,725,991 of record NC_137467.1, read on the forward strand.
AAAAATTGCATACTGATTTGCATAAAGATAGAAGAAAGAAAATAAAGAAAGTAAAATAAAAATGAAGAAAGATTTGACCTACGATAGAAGGAAATGAACATAATTTCAGGAATATTATGTGACCGGTACTAAATAAACATTTGTATTGTGGTTATTTCCATGCCCACTCCGGAAATTATGTTTCAATTATTGTCATCTAATGTGACCGTTACAAAAAATAGTCATTATTTTTATTATTTTTTTTAGTAGTGGTCACCCACTACAACTCATGTCTGCAACACAGTAGGCATAAAACAAATATATTGTTGATATATCTGATCATTATTGAATTCCTCTACATTGAAAAGATTTATAATACTTGTAAAGTGAACTATACATTTTGGAAGAAACCAGACGATTTGCTTACCTTCAAAATTTGGAAATTTGGGAAATTCTCCATATACACATAAACAACTTCTTCTAGACTCGTATTCCAAATGAAAAAGCTATCCAGTAGTGATGCAGTATACAGAAAGTGTAACAGGCATTACAGTAAAGGTAAAAAGTGAAGCTTATTTTCTAATATGAGTCTGCACTTCAAATTTATTTTCCTAGATGACCATCACTACTGACCCAGTCACCCAATTTTTACAACCGTCAGACATTAAAAAAATTTTCATATTAAACTTTTATTAAGTTTACGAAAGTACAAAGTATTTACATTTCCTTTGGTTTAGGCAAAAATTAACTCACCGATTCAATGCTCTACGTTACTGATTTTTTTCTCGAAACTTTAATTGTGTCGAATTATTGTCGTGATATATTTTTCTTTCATTTTTTCACTTTATTCCAAAGTTTTCAATAGGAGATTATAACATAGAAAATATGATAAGGTACTATATTAACCTGTTCATACAATCTCTAAGTACAGTTTTAATGCTGTTATCATTTACAAGTACTGATACCAACACAAGGGTGATGGTTGTTTTCAAGGCCCTTCAAAGTTATAGGAAGGTGAAATTTATAAGAAGTAGAATTTGTAATGCATATTTTGTCACACAAAAAGCATACTACATAGTTATTTGGATCATGATAAACAAACTTTTATTGGTTAAAATTAAGTACTGAACTTAATATTAATGTGCTTTATATACATGATCATTTTTGTACTTTCAATCTGATTGAGCTATTATATGAATCAACGTATTATTCTTTTATCTTTGATTGTAATAAGATTATTGCATAAATATACATACGTAATTGAAACCAGTAAAATTGAAACTTAAATGAACCAAATATAAATTTAAAGTTGGTAGATGCTACTTTTACAGTGCATTGCAAACTACTGCAATCATGATAAGTGATTGGTACAAATGTGTATACACAACAATGATAACACAACTAAAAAACTATAAACGTTTAATGCACAACCTTTAAAGGTTGATCTTTCTCAAGACAAGACTGCTCATAGTAACATTATTACTCTGCATGCGTCGGAAATTTTAAAATAGCGATCATATTTTGGTACAAATTAAGTTTTCACACTCCGTAGTTTCCATTTTTCAGAAGATCATCTGTGAAGGGGAAATGTTCAGAAATTCCAAAAACGTTACTCACTATTTTATAGCGATTGCATTGTTCATCTTTCTCTGAACTCTACACATAATTATCAATAGTTTCCTTGCAGAATGTTATTTCGTAAATATGATTATTTGTCCTCTTCCGTTGTTATTTGAAGTTAGAGGTAATATTGTAATAAATATATAACATGATACATGAAGGGATTATGAAAACATTATGGCATGTTCTAACTTTAGAGGAAAAATTGAAGATGAATATGTAAGTCATAAGACTTATTTTCAAAAAATATATTTGAAGCAGGGTTCCAAAAAAATCGACATGTACATTTTCGAAATGAAACTATCAACATACTACGTATTGTATGGATCATGATAACACATTCCACTTAATACTCTTTGTCACTGCAACTGGCCATGACAATTACGCGCACTCAAACAGACAATATCTTAAGTGTGAAAGCTGAACATAACTACATAGCCACACATACAAAAACACAAGTTCTGTACACTGGACCCATGGTACGGGCTCGATGCATTTTTGTACACACGCTCCAAATTTCTAAACCTCAGGACGAATCACTATGTCAATGTTGTTTTATGGGCAAAAAACATATGCGCTGTCTTACTTACCAAAATCGATGAAGCTTTACGCCCTTGTAGAAATTGACACGGCCAATTGTCTCTGGGTTTCATTATGTGGATTTTATGTACCAGAATACATCGAATCTATGCCCTAGGATCTACTGGACATAACTTTATTTTTGTGTGGCTGCCTTACATATATTCTCCCTATGCGAAATCGCTAACATTTTGAGCTCGTAAATAATTGACGTATCGATTGTCTTGTTGTTTCGAAAGGATTCTGCGTAACAAAATACGTCGGATCCATACCATGGCTACTGCTGCACAGAACTTTTATTTTTGTGTGTGTTTGGCTGCGATACTATTATTTCCATTGTTTTCTTTGCTTCGATTTTAGAAAATAAATATATTTCAATACTATTATTGGATTATGACATTTCTTAAGTGTTAACACATATAATCTGTAGTATCATGATATAATTTAAGGAAACAGTAGTTGTAAATAAATAGGGGCTATATTTGTAATTCGCAGTTTATTAAGATTGTTGTATTTTTGATAATTACTTACCTAATAGAACTATTAAAAGCACTATTAAATGCAGAACACATTCCTATTTCAGTGAAGTGAATGGAATCAAAAGTTCTTGCTTGATTATATACAATTGCGTAACGTTGTGTGAATTGATGAGTCTGTAAAGTTATAAACCAGAAATTGGTTGTCAGGAGAAAAGGGAGTTTAACTATATTAACTATATTAAAATATTTATATAACAAATTTATCCAAGAAATTACACATTTATTTAAGAAATGCCACCTGTTTAAAGTACAAAATGAGTTACTAAACCTTTGACATTTTTCAGCATTACAACTTGGTGTGTGTTTCACGTACATTTCTATTCATATTAAGAGTAATATACTAATGTCGAAGTCGGTCTAAAAATTCTATCAAAAACAATTGCTTCAATCTAACAAAGTCATATATGTTACAGAATAGATAAATATCACTCTTATATATTTTACTAGAGTAATCAGGTGCTAAAAAGACTCGGTATACTAAATATACAAGAACTATGTCCTTGTTACGTTTCTATCTCTTCCGATTTTGTGTACGGATATATGGGTTTAATTCTTAATCGCTTGTAAACTTACAACACCTGTATAAAGGAATATGAATATGATAAACACAAAGTTAAAGGAATTGCATTAAATATACCTTTTAATTACTTGAGGTATATGTCGAATAGTATTGATGTTGTGCCCAATATTCTGCTTTTATGACGGTTTTTCCACTTTTGTAAATAGCAGCGAAGAATCAATGTACTTTGTATACAAAGCTGATGATTACATACGTTTATGTAACATGATTCCGTTCGTATATAGCGTGTTGTTTGATATATCGATATATAAAATAATTATCATATATTCTTGAGTGTTGTAGTCTTTTTGAGTACACTAATCGTACATTTTTCCCTATATCTCGTGCAGATCGCCATCTATAAGGCGTAGTGAAAATACTCTGAATTTCAAAAGCTTGTTCATCATCAAAACAAAAGTTTCCATTGTCTTTAGTTTTCGCATAATGCCCAAATAAATCATATATGTACTTTATGTAAAACGTTAGTGTGTAGAGAAAATAGTTGGAACGACACGACTTTTGGAAAAATAATGTGAGAGGAAAACGTAAACCTACTAGAATGCTAATAGGTTGTGTGTTACTTATTTTTGAACTCTCCGTTCGTGGTATGTAGTCAACAAAAATGTGTACAAATTTCACATTATAAGATTAGAACCATTTATTAGTTTGTCAGCAATACTATACCGGAATTATACGAAGTTCATTTCGGTAAAATTATGATATGGTGAAAGTACAAAAATAGTTCAATGCATAGTACTGTGAATGACAAATACTATTCTTATGATTGTGAAACGTTCATTGTGACAACAACATATTTCTCTTCGTTATTATTTGTAAGACAGTCCGATTAGAATGATTGATAATTGCAGAAAAATTACAAAGGACCATCAATCCTACGAGTCTGTCTTTGAACTGTAATCAATGTATACGAATTTAAGCTCGAGCAAATTATATACCGTACTTAAATTGATAAGACTTGATCGGCCACGGCGGTGTCAATTATCCTACATTTGCGATATTTCCTTAAATGAAGACAGAGATAACATCGCAAGCTGAATAAGGAAGAAGTTATAAGTAATGTCTAAGAGCTGTGATGTCTAATCCAAAGGATGAACAGTGTTTGACGTGGCTTAGCTATGTTCATTAGGATACGTCGAAACAAGTGAAAAATACTGTCGTGAATTTAGATCACGTTATACATGACAACAACGTGATGAGGATGATAAATGACTTGCAAATTAAAGGGCGGTTTGAAGGAAACCTTCGAGAAAGGGGAAAATTTCACAGTCAGAGAGTATAGGGTAGTGTGGAGAAAGAACTAACAAATTAGATGTTCAGGTGTAAATTCCAAACCATATTATTTCGATTTCTAATTTAGCTCCCTCTCTTACAAATTAAATTTCTCTTTCGAAAAGTTTCTTTTTTAGGTAACTAGATAATTTCGCTTTCAACTGAATTTTCGTGTTGTAGGTTATATACATCAACATTAGGTACGGTTGATAGAAATTTAGATCAACGTGCATCACGACAACATGGGTATTTCATTGTTTTACAGATAACCTGCCGAATATCATTGTAGTGGATATACCATATATATTAAAATCAAAGATATCAAATTTTCGTCATGTTAACGATAGCTTAAACAGCGATTAACTATATTAATGTACGATAATAAGAAGTCCTCAATTGAATATTCAGGCAGATTTGCACGTAGAATATGTAACAAATGAAGAAAAGAACACAAAATAACGATCAGGAAATACACATGTGAAATTAATGGAAAGCAAAATCCGTGACGCTACTCGTGAAAATGTCAGTAGCATAATGTTTATCTATATTAAGAACAACTAAATCAATAAGAGTCATGAAATTTGTAGATCAGCTTTGTGTGCTAATGTTGCGATCAAGAATAAGAGAAGTAAGCTTAAAGGATGAGAAGTGATCGAAGAACACAAAGCTGAGGAAGTTAGTGCAGTGGTAAAAGTCAACTTGGAAGAGAATACGAAAATCGACAGTGAAGAAATTTATTTTAAAAAATACACTAACTTGAATAACAAAGGGAGGAATTATATATTCACAGTGTAAGTAAGAAATAGTGTCTTTAAGGTAAACGTTTCACTTGTTAATGACTGGTGTTTACGTTGTACATTTGGAGACACGAGCGTTCACATATTATGTGAATTTAATCCAAGGTTACATCAGACATGGTCCGCGGGCTGCATGCGGCCTGCGATGTCTTCTCATGCAGTCATCGAGAACATAAATGTTAACATTTTATATGTATTTTATTGGGCACATCAAAAATTTAATAATGCTTAGAATGTAATGACTTGCAGTAATACACAAAGTAGATTTATGTATTAGGCGTGGAAACTAAAAATTCCTTTAAGGTAAAAAGAAACAGATAGATTAGTTTTTTATTTCTTTTACTTGGGTACATTAGATACCTAAACGTATAAGTTGCAGCGTGAAGAAAACTGGTTGTAAATATTTTTAATATTCACTTGAAAAATTAACTGCTCTTATTCAGAATAAATTGAAAACCATCATTGATGAGTCTTAGTAATTCTTATGGGCCATTGATAAATGGATCGATGTGAAAGATATGGCTCAGCTTTTAAGCTGTATTAGAAATATTTCTAAGGATTTTGATGTGCATGATGAGTTTCTTGCTGTTACACAAGTTCTATATTAAAAGTTTTTCTATGTTAACATAGTATTAGCTATAACATTCTACATTGTATTATTTACCAAGAAACTTTGTATAGCAATTATGTGAAATAGAAAATGTATGAAAATAGTGATAAAAATGGAGGGAAGCCATCTTTCCTAATGGAATGTTTCATTCTTTCCTAGGACATCAATCTACGTATGGTGATTTGGTTCTATACAGCGACATTTGCAGGTTGATTAAGGGAAATAGCGTCTAAAGATTTTCCCCATAAAAGCAAGTTGTCGAAATCCTGTCTGGAATTAATAACAAAGGTATCAAGGTTCTACTAGTCGAGCTGCTCAATCCTGAGTTCAGTTACAGTGTAGCATTTCTAACAGATATTACGCAACACCTTAATTAACTGAATTTAAATTTACTAGAACAAATCCAAAGTATTTCAGAATTGATTTCAGGTTAATTATTCATTTGATGCTTTTCAGATTAGGGTTTTTAAGAAGAAACCTCAGTATATTTTACCTCGTTCAAAGAAGTGATAAACGAATTTAGATATATTAACATATCATAATGCAGTTGAAAAACTTACAGTTTACAAACAGATTTATGGATTTCGCTCATATGGGGTCTCAGTTTTACTTCATTTAACAAACACATGTTATTTCATATTTGATTATAAATGAGAAAGTTCCAATTAGAGTTACATGGTCTGCGAAATGACCCATTTCTGCTATCGAAACAACATAGAGTTCTACAGTTCTGCGAAATGTGAAGAGTAATATATTCCCCAAGTTAAGCGACATTGCAAGAAGGATCATTTCCACGTTCGGAAGAAATTAGTGTGTGAGTATATATTTCCTTGTATGAAACCAATAAAATCTAGTCAATGAAATCGATTGAATGGTACTTACCTTTGTTACGTCTTTGTTTTTCTTCTATTGATATTGGCATTGGAGAATTGACCAATTCTCATGAACGTCCACAACGTTTAGGTTCAAACAGAAGTAGATAAAATTGTAATTGAATTGTAACTACTATAAATTTGGTATCATATTAATTGGGATAAATTGTAGCCTTCTTCAACTGATATTCTCTAAAAAAATTCTTGAATTGTGTGAACAACGGAAAATGTAACACTGGCTAGGTTCGGTGAGTATACGTTTGAATTTATTAGACTTTTTTGGAAATATTATTTCCACTACGTGGTGTTTTGTTGTCTGTGTTTTGAATGGCGGTGTTTGAACTGTTGATGCTTTATCAGACATCCGTAAATTTGACGATTCCTGGGCTATTTGAGCATTTGAGTGTATACACGATTTCAGGGTGTGTACTATATATGTAAAATACCATATGAAATTTCGGCCATCGCCACAGAAAAAGTTCTATTGTGCAGCTTTGTAGTTGGCCATCATTCGGGTATATTATGAAATAATTTGTACTTCATTATTAATTGTAATCGATAGAATCTTAATATCTGATAATTGGAGCGTGTAAACCCTATACGGCATTTGCAATATTTAAAAATAAGTGGAATTCTTAATTTATAGCCGACGTTATGAGTCCTTCAAAATTTCAAAATGAATTGTGTCGGAAGTTAAAACTTTAAAACGCAAAGCTCTTTAATATTATAAAGAATTGAAATATTGCTAATTACCAGTATAAGAATGAAACACATTTGAATGATGACTTATTCTTTCCTAGTTAATATGCGTTGAGTTGTTAATTACATTGTTTAGTTAATATCATCACTGCCCATTAATTTAGTTAGAAAACACAATTTAACAGTTTATTTTGTTAACAGTACAGCTCCCGAGGATGAACAATTTGTTCTATTTTTCTGCACGTCACCGAATTGTGAATAGTGTATACAGGTTGTTGTCCTTCATTTGCTTTTCATGATTTCATCTACATAAAAATTTACAATACATTATAAAAGTCCAAACAAACTGAAAAGAACCAGAACTTACTTCCAACGCCCAATAGAGAGCAATGGGCCTACTATAAAAATGTTGCTTTAGAATGTTTTACTCCATTTTATACAAATATGTTGTAAGGATTCCCTCTTTGCCGTATCATGGTATAACCATGCGTACTACACGTGTTAATAGTAAACACAAACAAGCAGACGACGTTCCCGAAGAAGAGCCACTCACCATCGCCAGCAGACGGCAAGACGGAGATCACCGATGGCAGCCGACATTCCAGGATAAAAAGAAGCAGCACGCAGCAACGAGCATCAATCTACCCAGGCTGATCGAACCACCTAAAACCCCTCTCACGACGCTTGGCCACCGAGAGGTACCCATCCTTGAGCACACGACTCTTGGTCACCAGGTTCCTTTCCTCTTCTCAGGATGCCTGGTCACCGAGAGAGAGACACCTATTCTAGACCCCTCTCACCTGCTGAACCTCACCGAGGGAGTCTCACCTGCCAAACCAACCGAGTTCCTATCTTAATCTTACTCTATTATATATTAGAGGAATTACTTATTATAATTATGTGTATAAGAAGACCTTTATAATAAAAAGGTCAAGGGAAAGTTCAAATCCCGTGTACATTTTTTGCTCTACACTTTTAAGCTGAAAGAATTGTGCATTGTAGATGCGTCGGCGTCTATTTACATGCAATAAAAGACTTTCCTATAGGAAGCTATTTTTAAACGAAAACATACTTAGAAACTCTTAAAAGTACAGTGTACAGTGCTAGTGTTACTAGAGCAGGGTTATATATATAAGGATAATATCCGCATGGTTATATGAACTCTCATTACACTTAGCGGTAAATTGATTTGTTATGGGCTGGCAGGTATTTATGCCGCCAACAAGATCTGGGAAAAATATGTATAAAGAAGGTGATAATAATATAGCAAAATCAGGTTCCCGTATACCTGTTAATATTCCTCATCTAACTAGATATTCTGGTCACAGTACAGACGACCCGGATGGATTTTTTATGCTGTTCGATCATTTGGTTTTACTCCAGGTATGGACCCCCGAAAAGATGAAAGAAATTCTCCCAATGTATCTGCAGGACGTACCTCTCGACTTTGTTTTACAATTACAAAATCAGAATCAATTTGACACCCTAAATAATGATCAACTTAAAGCTAAATTAATATCTCTGGTCCGTCCAAATTTACCAACGTATAAGGCGGATTTAGAAATTTTCGAAATACAGCAAAACGAAAATGAATCGGTCGATTCATACTTCTTAAGAAAATTAATGGCCATTACACAGCTAATGCCGGAAGCTTCAGAGGAACAGAGAATGCATTTTCTTCATTGGGGCTACAAAGAAATTTACTTCCAAAGGTAGCATTAGAACCCTTTCAAACAGTCCAGTGGCTGCCGAATCGACTTCATGAATTGGAAAAGGCTAAGGCCCTCATGCAGAAGAGGAATTATGTGGAATTGTCTCCGGTAATTTATTCTTTAATCGCCCAAGCTAACCGCCCCACACCTTTCCCTGTAAATGACTTTCATAAGCAAACGAATCCTAATTCATACTTGCCAACCTATATACAACAGCCACCTTCTACTGTGCATCACACCCAGCCTGCACCTTGTTATTAGCAATCATTACCTTCGGCACTATCATCGGATAATTTCTCCCCTCCACAGTCAATTTCCACTCAACCATAAGTTTGAAATCCGCACACCCACCAAAGTCAAAACCCGACCTCACAAACTCCTCACATGGCCCTCATCAAACTGGCTAACCAAATGGCTGATCTGTCAATAATGGTTGCACAGTATGCCATGAAGGCCAATTTTAGGTGTAACAACGCAGAAGAGAATCGGAAAGGAAATGGACAAGAAGCGGATGCGCAAAATACCAATAAAGAAATAACGGTGGTAAGAAAAAGAATAAATTTTGTAAAAGACGATAAAATTTCAGAACGTTCACTTTGTTATAAGAAAAACGATGGAGCATCTACGCGTTGGAATGATCCTAAAAATTCCAACCAGGGAAACGTATAACTGGGCTCGTAGGTCAAAGCCAAGCCTCCCGGGCGATACCAGAAAAGTCGGCCCGGTCACATAGACAGCACCACAATCAAAACGTAATATCATTCAAGATGAGCAGGCAAAATCGGAAACTTTTAAGGATAAGGCCGGCAAATTTTTCATGCAGACGACCTACAACGATCGCCGAGAATATGTTTAGCTGAGAATAGACATCAATAAACTATTGCTCAATATTAGCGTAAATTCAAGCAGTCTACCAGTTACAATAGATACAGGATCAAGTATTAGTCTATGGTCCAGGGCGAGACATACCTTCAAAATGTACGCTAATACCATATCAAAGGCTTTGTTAACAAAGTTCTAACTTTGAAGAAACCTGCTTTAATTGAATTTGAAATTGACAGCACCACCTTCTCATATTACTTCCGCAAGTGGATGCTGACTTTAATCCGATTTTTGGGAGTGACTTTCCCACAAGACTTTTCTCTCAAATAGACTTGGAGAATAAGTCCATATCGTTCTATAGAAAACCTAGGAAACCTACGTTCCCAATGGAAAAAGAAGAATCGGAAGAAATGTCACAAGAAACTACTCACTCTTTGCACTTGCAAAGGAATGCAAACGTCATTGCACCCAGTAAAGTTTCGATTCCGGTGAAATCACATTTCTACTTTCCTGTATCGATTCAAAGAGAAAAAATTCGTGATGCTGCATTTTATATTACTCCACTACAATCATTATTAGCCCGATACGGCTTAAAGGCAATGACCATGCGAATACCGAGAAATGATCTTACGTTACTAATTTCCACCCATACGGCACGAATACTAATGCTATATAAAGGTACGCCAATGATGTATACACAGAGGGACGTTGAAGACTTTTCGTTCAGAATAGAAAAAGACGGAAGTATGCCAATTTCGTACTCAAGAACAAATAGAGGAATGTTTAAGACAAACCGCTAAAACCTATAACATTGACCATTTTGATACAAATCCGTATTTACCGGAATACCAGCAAATATCTGAAGCCAACTTAATGTACAAATACATGGATGTGTTTTCATACAGTGCACATAATATAAGTTATTTTAGAGGATATGAACACAAAATCTGTATATATATAAGTACGTCACTCCATCATCGCTCACCAACTATCCCATTTAGGATAAGAAGGCAAATTGATAAGCAGATACAACTGCAAGATGCCAAAACCATAACTGAGACACAGAAGAGTAATTTATCTTCACCTCTAATTGCGATCAAAAAGCCAAAGAGTTCAAATTTCAGATTTGTGTTGAATCTACTGGCATGTAATAGCTATACGAAATACTTGAGCATACCATTTTAGTCTACAGAGGACGTTTTGCAGGTTTCAAAAGAGAAGACCCTAATAACAACCCTTGACGTTTCTCAATCGTATTTCCAGATAAAATGGCATCCAAAGAGCACTAAATACATGACTTTCGAGGTAAATCATACACGCAAAAGCTATAAGTTCCTTAGCTGCGTAATGGGCCACTGTTCCTCTTCCCAATCTTTAACGATCGTTATTAAAATGCTATTAGACGACCTACCAAAACACATAACCAATTTTGCTGAAAACATCGTGATCAATTCGTATACATGGGAACAACAACTTTCAGATTTGGAGCTTTTGTTTCAAAAATTACGGAAGCACGACTTCCGAGCCAAATCCAAGAAGACCCATCTGTTATTTAGAGAACTCACAGTATTAAGATTCCTTGTATTCGAAGAAAAGATAAGCATCTCAACAAAAATAGCAAAGATCAAGAATTAAAAAAAACAGACTACAAAACGCACACTGAAGAGCTTTATAGGCCGTTGCTCTTATCTACAGAGTGATATTAAGAACTTCACGACCAAGGTAGAATCTTTTCAAGAGCTCCTTACTAAAAATGCTAAATTTAAGTGGACTGAAAATCACAATGAATTATTCAAGAAGCTGAAAGAAGACATTTTAAGTGCGCCATCTAGCTATCATTTCGATGAAAAGAAGAGATAAGGCTTTACACAGATGCATCCTCACTTCAGATCATTATTAGCCTGTTATGATACCAAAACAAACAAAGAAAGAATAGTTAACTATTGTAGCAGACGTCTCACAAGAACTGAGACCAAGAGTTCAGTTTGGCAAAAAGATCTATACGCTATTATTTATGCTCTGCGTAAATTCAAATATTTCTTACTTAATCGTAAATTTAAATTGTTTAAAGACGCAAAATGTTTATCTTCTTAGCGTACGCACCCGGGCAGGGTAGGAAAATACACAAGCTATAGACTTTTTTAGCTGACTATAATTTTGACATTTGTCACATTGAAGGAAAGAAGCATCCGGCCGACATTATCAGCCACTTAGAACAAAATAGTGAGGACACTCAATAACCCACGCATCCACATCAGACGACCGATGATCTGCATACATATCGTTCCAATTCTTTAGAAAAATCCATTTACAAGTACAGCAATCAGGAACTTTGAAGAACTTACGTAAAGAACAGCGCAAAGTTTAAGCATATGCTGACATAATAGCAGTTTTGGAAGCGAAAGAACCAACAAAAAGTTCTACCATGAGAGCAGCTAAGCATTTTCGATTCAAAGACAACCTATTGTATCGTGCACAAAAACATCCAGAATTTGGATTACTTTATCCTTTGTGTATCCCGAAAAGCTTGGCAGGACACTGATTCGAGTCAATTCATAAAGACCAATCAGCGCGTCTTATATCGGATTTTCAAAGACATACAAGACAGCCCTTAAGAAATACTACATGCCGAACATGAAATCATACTTAGCATTTAGAATCAAGAATTGCAGAGAGTGTAAACTCCTAAAGAAATACCAGGAAAAGCCACAAGGCGAACTCCTTAATCATCCACCAGCCCTCATAGCAGAAAGATGGATGTTTGACGGTTTAGGAACTTATCCACACGAAAAAGGGAAACCAAAAATGTTTCAGTAGCCACCGAAACAAACACACGCTGTATAATGACGAAGGCTGTTAATAGCATCACGGCAAATACAATTGAGCAATTCTTACTGGAAGAAATTATGTTAAAATTTGGCGCCTTTCGCTTCCTTCATCTGGACAAACGCCCAGTCCACAGAGTGAAGAAACTTCAAAAAATAGCAGAAATATATAACTTTGAATTTAAGTTCTGCCCTGTTTTAATCACCAGGATATAGGATTAGTGGAGGTCATGAACAAACCTATACAGAATTCTCTAAAATTTTTCGTCCAACAAAATCACGAAACATGGCCAAACCTGTTACCTCGCATCACTTTTGGCTTAAACAGTTTCCTCCAATTGGTAACGAAGAAATAAAGCTTGTTTTTAATATACGGATCTTGCTTAGATTAAGAGGACAAACTGTCAGTGCTCTAGTGCATTTCCAATGTATACTGTGACCAACATGACATTCCGCATGATGGCACAAAAAATAATCATGTGGCTTATTTTTTCTACCCCCCTGGAGTGTAAGGATCCTCACGTCACCGTACTGTGCAATAACCATGTGTACTACACGTGTTAATCATAAACTTCATATTTTAAAACGTAAATCATAAACGTACATCATAAACATATCATAAACAAATACGACGGTCCCGAAGAGAAGTCACCCACCATCGCCAGCAGTCGCCAAGACAGAGATCACCGATGGCATCCGACTCTCCAGGTAAAAATAAAGCAGCACGCAGCAACGTGCATCAATCTACCCAGTTTGATCGAACCACCTAAAATCCTTCTCACGACGCTTGGTCATCGGATTCCTTTCCTTTTTCTCACGACACCTGGTCACCGAGAGAGAGAGACCTAATGTAGACACCTCACACGTCCCTTGGTCATCGAGAAAACCCCACCTGCAAAACCCGCGACGCTTGTTCACCGGGTCCCTATCTTAATCTTACTCAAATATATATTAGGGGAATTACTTATTATAATTGTGTATATAAGAAAGCTTTTATAATAAAAAGGTGAATGGAAAGTCCAAATCCCTAGTATATTTAATTGCTCTACCCTTATAAACTGAAATAATTTACAATATTGTTTATAAGTGTTAAACACCGGTAAATATTATGATTATTACCAATGGTAATGATACGAGCACCTAAAAGTTCTAGGACCTACGAGTTTCACAACCCACATTTATTCCATGATATACTGTGGAGGTATTTATTCAATAAATATGGTGCAACCAAACTGAATAATGCAGCATTTGATGAGGCGCATCGGGAAAACTGGAAAATTCTTGAATCATGAAATCTGAGCCATAGGGTCTCCTAATTATATAATTAGTACTATTACTACTACTAATTATTATTATTATTATTATTATTATTATTATTATTATTATTATTATCTGACTTTTCTTCCTATAATATCCATTACTATAAAGGTAATTAATCTGGAGGGCCTAATGATTTTGTAGTTTCGAATGTAAATTACATATTACTGGAAATCCATTCGTAATATCTAAATTTAAGTTTAATATTTAAAATTAAATAATTGCAATTTACTTAGTTTCTCATTATTTAGAAGAAAGATCATGACTTTGTTGAAAACTTTGCGACTTTAAGAGCAGTTTGTATTAGCACTGAGACCACCAATTGAATGAATTTAAATTGTTAACGAGAAATATCAACTCTAATTACTATCAAGAATGCCAGTTAAACGAGCTTAGTTAACAGGTCAATAAATCGTGATAATTCAAGTTGAGCAGCACTGTAGCAAGTCGGCGATAAATGAAGAGGGCAAACATTTACGACTGAAATACTGTCTCCACGGTAGTTCAGTTGAACGTAGTCATTAAAATCAGTATTCTTTAGAAAAGAGTAATTGAATTAGTTATAGTTAAAATGATTTTTTCATATAAGCTGATATTCTGTCACAAAACTAAGACCTATGTTGAGAAATGGAGTCAAAGAGTGTTTCTCCTTAATTAATTACAGCGTGACTGTTAATGTAAATATACACTACAACGAGACAATAAATTTTTCAGAATGGACACAAAAGATCAACTCTCCGTCAGAATACAGGGGAAAATACCTCTTCATAAGAAATTAACAATAATGTGGCTTAATTATTTTCGAATATTAGTTTCATAAAGTGCGACGGGTGAATTCAAAACGACAGTCATAATTGTATATGTGGGTTCAGACTAAATTAATATCAAAATTTAGATACATAAGACAGTATATATTTACCTGCTTGTAGAGTTCGCTGATAGGAAATTGAAAGTTCTCATAGTTTTCATACTCTGTTAAGTTAAAGATATTACTTCCATTAATATTTGCGATACGGTTCAAAATTCGAAAATAGTGCTTCCTCTTTGTCATGGGTTCACTTGCAAACTTTCTAATGGATATAACAATACTTATTATTAACAAACATAATTAATTTTGATTACATATATACTATAACTATCCAACTATCTTTCTATCTAGTTATGTATATTGTATGGTAGGACAATTACAGACTACTTTGTACATTCCACTCCATTAAAACGGATTCCTAATCGCACCAAATCAACTCATAAGAAAATAAATTAATTAAATGAATTGAAATTGTTTACCGAATGACTTAAACTTATCAACACATTTACAATATGTTGTGATAGGGAATACACATTTTAAGGGGCATTTTCATTACAAATAAATGGTGGATATTATTTCCAACTTACGAGGAAGGTCCATAAACCGTGAGAGTTGAATTTTGATGAAAATTTGTGACAAGATTCAGTTCAAGTTGCTAAGTAACGTAGTAATAGTCACTCGATGCGCAAATGCTTCGTTGAGCTGCTACACCGACGCCATCTTGAAATCCAGTAGGCAATGTCCAAGAATACCCTTTTGGCACAAAAATGAAAAAGCTTTTCATAGATCTGACTTCAGTATTGTAATCCAAGGTAAACCATCTGTATGTGGGAGTACTTCCAGTGCATGATCGCCATCTTGAAAGGCGCCATATTGAATCGCCGTCAAATATGATAAATAGCAAGTGGGTCATGTGGGGTATCAAATATCACTGGAATTTACTCCTAAATCCATTTCCGTAACCAAAATTTACCTATCTGTTTTCACTTCACAGTTAAGAGGTCTCTTACACACAAGAATATATAAAAAATGTGCTAGTTAGACTTGTGTTATGAAACACAGTCGTGCGAGCACTTGCAGGATTTTAACTAATGCAGTAGTTAATGCAGTATAATAGCTACTATAGCAATCAAATCTTGAGACTAGTAAGAGAAATCGTTAATTAAATTGAAATGTCTGTAGTGAAAAATGAAATAGCAGCATGCTACAAGTTATAGCTATTTCAAAGTGCGCTATATATATGAATATGTGTGTGTTGCGATTATGCATAGCATTTAAATGCTGTAATATAAGTTAGTTGCAACGGTACATATGACTTTACAAGAATATGTCTTGAAGTTATTAGAAAATAAATAGAAAAATAACAGAAAAATTATTAGAAAAATAATATAAACTGGTGTACATAAGCAAATATTAACCTACTAAACTTTTGCTCTTCAGTTGTGATGATGGAGATCCAAAACGAAGTGATTAGCATACAGCATCGTGAAGCAGTGCAAAAACTTAACAAATGCACTTTCGTAACAATCTTCATGACCACATACACTATTTTTTACTAGTCTCCAGAACATTTGCAAATGAATCAACTATTGCTCCTGTTACGTACCCACATTTCTGCCATGCATATGCAAGCATGTCCTTTAGGACTGGCGCACAAAATTGACGATACACTACAGGATGCATTTTCTTTATGGGCATTCTGCCATATAACTTGTACACCGAACAAGTGAACACCTGCTACAATTAGTTATTTATCACAGTTTTGATATGAAAACTAGTCTTGTCCTTATTATAAGCAAGTGTTTTATCATTAAAGGTGGAAAGATGTAGATATTTAATTATTTAATATTGTAGGAAAAATCAAGAAAGAGGCTTGTTTTATGAATTGCAACTTGGTATTGAATCTTGTAATATTTATTGCTATCTATTTTTAGAAGGTGTGTATGTATTCTCTTATCATTAATAGCAGAACAGACACAAGAAAAGTGAATTCTAAGTTTCCAGGTGCATCTTCTAAGAATTGACTGTGAACTGATAATTTAAATCCACTTCATTGTTCAATGCGGCAGCAATAAATCGATTGTATTTAGACAAACTGGCAATAAATACATTAAAGTATTTTACCTTCGTAATATGCACGGTAAATTATAGGTTGTCAAGTATGAGTATTGGAAAAGAATGCAATACTCTGCAATAATTATGGTCTTTGCGTAAGATGTCAAGATTGGAGAAGAAAACTTAACACACTATAATGGACCATTAAAATTGCCTAAAGTAGATTATTGGTTTGATATAGTTCAACGTCCCACACTTATGCCTGCTACGCTAAAAGAGACGTGGACCTACTGATTATAGTGGAATCCGAAGCATTTTGATCGTTCAAATAATATGCACCAGTTCATATCATTTTTCTAATATATATCCGAACAATCCCTTTGGTATTCTCTGCTCGTCAGCACTATTAGGCATTTGTTTCATCGACCAGCAGTCTATTCCATCGCACTTTGAAATAGGTATAACTTGTAGCATGCTGCTATTTCATTTTTCACTACAGACATTTCAATTTAATTAACGATTTCTCTTACTAGTCTCAAGATTTGATTGCTATAATAGCTATTATACTGCATTAACTACTGCATTAGTTAAAATCCTGCAAGTGCTCGCACGACTGTGTTTCATAACAAGTCTAACTCGCACAGTTTTTATATATTCCTGTGGATAAGAGACCTCTTAACTCTGAAGTGAAAACAGATATGTAAACTTTGGTTACGATAATGGATTCAAGAGAAAAATTTAGTGCTACTTGATACCCCACATGACCCCCTTGCCATTTATCATATTTGACCGCAATTCAATATGGCGCCTTTCAAAATGGTGATCATGCACTGGAAGTACTCCCACATATAGATGGTCTACCTTGGTTTACAATGCTAAAGTCAGATCTATGAAAAGCTTTTTCATTTTTGTGCCAAAAGGGTATTCTTGGACATTGCCTACTGGATTTCAAGATGGCGTCGGTGTAGCAGCTCAACGAAGCATTTGCGCATCGAGTGACTATTACTACGTTACTTAGTAACTTGAACTGAATCTTGTCACAAATTTTCATCAAAATTCAACTCTCACGGTTTATGGACCTTCCTCGTTAGTTGTAATAATTTAATAGTTATTCCCATTATAATATGATTTTAACCTTCAACATCTTTCAGAGTTTAGAAGATTTACTTCTTTCATCGTATATTGTAAATTCGTTCATAATTTGAAGTTCACAGAGACAACATTCAATATTATTAATTGAGTAAATTACTTCCAAGGTCTTTTATTTTATTTATTTATTTATTTATTTATTTATTTATTTTTTTGTGTGACATATGCAGATTTTATGATATGAAACTCAAGAGAAAATCAAAGTAAAATTTGATACGTAAACAACTATAAGCTAAAAGTTTAAAGGAACTGTCAAGATAAATTGTCTACCATATAGTGAAGTTAATCGTATTTCTGTTAAAACGTTTAACGCATTATAACATATTTATGTGGAAGATTTCGCTGGAGTTTTATTTAATATAAGGGAGTCGGATCGTTTAACATATAGGAAAGTGTGTACTATCGCCTTGGTGAAAGGAGGTCACACAAGCTTGTTTACATCTCTGGTTCACGTTAGTCTTAAATTAGAAAGTTTCCCAATCATCTCCCTCACCTAGAAGTATATACATGCTTGGCCAACCTTTTCTTGAGCTTGGGAGGACTCAAGTAGAAAGGTTGGTAACAACGTGTTTGGTCGCGTCCGAACTATCCAAAAAAAATAAGTATTAGCAGAAAATGTTGATTTTACCTCTTTTTTTTAACTTGAATGCAAAGTTTGTCGCGAGGGATAGTTCACTACACAAGCATAATTGTAATGATGTACATTCCGCGACCTATTCTCGCGTATATGTTCAAAACTAAAAACAACAACAAACAAAGTTCGGGGAAAGCAACAAAATAGAAACTCCGAGACTGAGTTATAGACTGTTCATATTTGACAAGAAGCAAAAGTACATGCACTGGGCACTACATTATAAATTCTGATATTAAAGTATACCTTGAGCTGAAATGAACAATAAGCATTAAACATAAATATTACACAACAACATTTTTATCACTCGTATCAAATACACAACAACGTTAGAGCTCGTATTATAAATGATAACCCTTTTTTGTGAAATTTCCTATCTAGCTAAACACCGTTTAAAAGCAATGAAATTATATGTACTGAAAAAAAAAATACGCATGCGATTTTAGTATTATAGTGGCCTACGGTCCGGATGTTTATATAATTATCCTCTTTTTTTTTTAGGTCGACTTTTGCAGTTATTGGAAGGCGAAGTATTCCAGTATGAGTCACAATTCAAAAACTACGATCACTTTCGTATCATCCTGTTAATATGTTCCTGAATCAGACAGATTTAATATAATGCTCGCAAGAATCACTTGTTGATTGCTCCTAATTATCCCATCAATTTTCACTACTTACGATATGGTACCTCCAAAAGCGGCGTGCTGACTTCGTTGTTCCTTTTGGGTCTGCCGAGTTTGAACTAAAATAAATTCTTGTTTTTCAAGTCCTTTTTGATTAATACTGTGATTATCACTTTCGAATGACATTTACACACTTTAAATTTCCTCGTATTTACTAATTAAGTCTCGATGTTACTTTGAACGTTAAATTTCACTGACCAAGTATCTTCATTGAATCGAGTTACAGTCTGCACTTTTCTAATCCTTCATCCCGATTGCCTAGCGTCCCTCAGGATTACACAAAGCATGTGAGCAGAGTACACTTAGGACGTAACATAGTTTCTGATTGGTCAGTCATTGAAAAGTTGTCCAATCACCACTCACTTTAGAAAATCACCGTAAGTACGAAATGATCTAGTAGTTTCTAGAACACTCTCGAAGCTATACAACCGGAAGTTCCAATGTCTTTGAAACAAAGAATCCCTGCTTTGCACACACACACATTCACAAGAAAAGTCAGTTTGTGGCGTCGAAGAGAAGTCGTGTACTGAACGATTATGCGCATAGTTGCCAACCATTAACCTTTGTCACTAAAAGTCAATTATTAATTTAATAAAATATACGCATTAATTTTTCTTGCTTCGATGGTCGATAGCATGTGCAATTATTTCAGACTGTCTCTCTGTGTATATATAAGGCAAAGTAAACAATAATAATATTTTTTAGATGGGGAAACTTCATTGATGGGAGGAAACACTGCTTCTGTAGTGTTAAATTTACATCTAGCTTGACAGACGATGATCTTAAAACCTTGTATTTAATTTCGTAACAGTTATCGTCAACACAACCAACAATCATACTATTCACTTTGCGAATATGAAAATATTGGTGAAAATTATTTTTACACGTTTTATATTGCGTTATATTACAAAAGTTTTGATAAGTTTCATCCAAATTAATGCTGGTAGAATTGTTGAAATTTGGTATATGTTTTGTTAGTTCACTGCCTTTCCATTTGCTTGTAAGCCTCAATTTCTTACCTGAGACTTTTGATTGTATAACGTCATGGTTTGTGAGCTTATCATAAACTTTAATTCGTTAAATTTGTGTGAATTACTTACCTTCTAAAAAACTTCATAAAATTCTTATCATCTGAAACATCTTGTGGGCACATGAATACAGCTAGCGAACGAAGATTTTGTCGCTTTTCGTCGTCTTGTACTTTGCTGTATGTTATAGTAGGATTTTCCTGGAACCTAATCCAACTGTCCGTAACAGCCCAAATGGCAAAGCATGATAAAATTATCAGCGAAAAAAACCACAATGTTTTCCGAGATGTTGTCTCACTTCTTGCAAGTAAATAATTAAATCCATGGAACGAGGTTTCTTGAACATAGGTTCGTAAATATAGCATTATTCTCTGTTAGTATTCCCTTACGTTCATAACAGTTATCTTCTGGAAGAAACAAATAAATTAGTTAACTCTGGGGAAAATATTTTAATAAATCAAGCAGACCAAAAATGTATTAGATATAATATGTACATTTGGCAATTGTGGAGTTATGGTTTTTAACCATTGCATCTAATCAAAACAGCAACCCCTACATTTAATATTTCAATAAAAGTGAACTGTATTATTCAGAAACAGAAAGTAAACACGCTACATTTAGTTCTTGACAAGTATACACGAACTTAACATGTTGTAAATATATAATCCTAAGTCACATTATATATATATGAAACATAGGTCACTTAGACATTTAGTTTTTTACAAATAATTCTTTCTCGAAAACAGAAAATAAATCCCAATTTCTACATTAGGCACCAATATTGGGAAATATACGTATGTCATGCCTTTAGAGAGGAAGTGTTCACATATATTTAAAATAAATAATTATCTTCTTTTGTTAATACAATCAAAAATTTATTGTATTGTACCTAACACACACTAAAATGTATTAGAATAATTGATTCTCTAATTCCTAAACGTTGCCGTTAAGTGAAATGATAACTGATTTAGTTTCAGATTTAACAAATAACACTAAACAGTTCATTTAATTTAAGTTCACATAAGATATACACCAGTAGTATTTTAAATTAAATAATGCAAATGAAACATTACATCGATTGTGTGAACTCTCGTAAATAATTAAAAAGAGAAAAAGCAACCGAGGTCGACTAATCATGGCACTATTAACTTAATATATGTGATCAATAAAAATAGACATCATAGATTAAGAAATATATATTTTTTATATTATATATAGATAAAGTTAGCATTTTAATAAGAATTAATTCTTCATAACTTATTCTTTAGAACTTCGAAATTGCAAAAGGAATATGTATGATACATTCTAATGCTGAGCCAAGACATTATTAATTTCAGATGCATGACACAACAGGCATAATACACATAAGCTCAGAAACTAATTTATTCACTTACGCGCATTTAGAGGCTTCGTTTTAGTAAGTTTATACACACAAATAACTAGATGTAGTAGAAAATATCAACAGCCTCTTTGCGTTTCATAATCACCCAAGCAAATATATTTATTTTTATTGACCACAAAGATTGACTTAATAGCGCCAAGATTAATCGACCTGTTTTGCCTTTTCTTTTTTCCTATAACAAATTGGCATGTTGCCAACTGTATGCATTTACTGCCCTAATGCTTCACCCCATTCGTTTTGCGTACATCCAGGTGTGTCGTGTACTTTCCCATTTCAATTAGACCTGCATATAAATGGAGTATAATATAGAATAAAATATGCTGTTTCCGGTCGATTCTTGTATGGGCTAAATAATTTCTTCGATGTCCTTTTATGAGTTGTAGTCGGAAGCAGCTCGCTCTCATCATTTGTAGGTTTTGTAAATTTTAATACTTTAGTTTTTCTACTGAAAGTTCTATCGCTTTTATCAACAAATTTAAAAGGAAATGGCGATTACGTTGCCAGTCCCATTAATAATGCTTTTTGGTTTTCAACCGAGCCTTAACAGAATTTGAAAATTTAAGACTGACTAATCCTCAAACAATTGGTCTTTTAAAGTGAAAAAGTTGTATAAACTGTATGCCAACTATATAAGCCATTACATATAATAAATCAAGAAAATTGTTAAAATATAACTAAAGCTTATCCAGATATCATGTCCAAAATTATACTAATGTCCCTAAAAGTATAATTTATTTCGTGTTATCAACTCATATGCTTCCTTTTATTCAAGTGACAGTCTGATCACAAACTAACGATTTTAGAAAGTTTTTTTTTTAAATATGCTAAGTAACCCGTTGTCTCAAAGGCCTCATTACTTTGGGCATGATACTTTAAGGCACTAATACATTTGATACTTCATTGTATATAATGGAGTAGGGCACTAATTAATTTGATACTTCGTTGCATACTATAATCTTTGAACATTTCAGAGGAAAAGAACGGTTGATTATCTTACCAAAGTGAATGGAAATCTCAAGCATTACATAACACTTCTTCTTCTTACTAGATTATAGTTTCATAATAGCCTGTACTATGGAGCCATGAACGTTTCACTCACTTGGAGGACAAATCTATCAACAACAACAGCGATAAACATAATTGCTCAAATGGTCCAATTGTACAATTTTGTTCAGCTACTCCTTCTCTTCCGATACAAAATTCCGTTCTCGGGGTAGCATTTGGAGTCAATTGACAAAAAAGAACAATCCTTGACAAATTAATGGATGGAAAATAATGAATCTAATCACTATAATTATAATGCTGACATGTTTCTCACTCTTAATTTGCCTAAATGACCTTAAAGTTTTATGCTTAAATAATGATGACGGCGTTTCTAATGTACGACCAATCAAAAACTGTTAAGTAAAATATTATTTTGAAACTGCATATGATGTTTATGTTTTTAAAAATCCTAGTACCAAGGCTGTGTTTTAGTGTATAGGTCATCATTTTATTGTCGAAGTTAACAGTTTCCATCCAAGGAAATCCTTGCTCGTCACCAAGCGTTTCCTGGGGCATGATAAAGAACATATAGGAATACAAAATGGGAATAGAATATGCTTGGACACTTCTTCATTTTTAGTTGACTGACTGTACGGAATGGGGTAAAATTATGCTACCTTTACACTTTTCTTACAGTATTTTTAATGGCAATATGTTAATGACAAACATGATCCTATAAGCGTGATTGGACTTTAAAATGAGAATTGTAATCAAACATCAAATGCTCTAAAATAATAAAATGGACAAATCTTTGAATCTTTTGAAATACCACTCAAAATTTGATAAATTGACGATGTTTAAATAGCGAATAGAACTGCAAGTACCTGCAAATATTTTCCTTTATTTGCAAAGTAAGGGGTACATACATATTTTTTTAGTTACTGCTATAATTGTTAAACATAATAGCTTTTACCGCAGGTGGAGATTCGTTGCTAACAATTACTAGTTCATCTCCATTAAAAGAAGATAAAATATATGCTTTAGGAATATATTTTTTGAAAAACTTAAATTTGCCTCCCTGGGTCTAACTCCAATTCCATTTGAATCCTCTTTCCAATAAGTTTGATAATGGCGAAATATTCATTACCAGTAATGGTAAGTGGCGATGTTAAAAGATCTTCTAAAAAACTGGCAAAATAGATCAATAAATCGATTACAAATGTGTGGCAAAGAGCTCAACATAAGTTGAAATTTATCAATCTCACAAGGTGTATTAACGGCAACATGTTTTGCAGAATGGATTTCAAATTATATTTGCATCAGCAGTTCTTGACAGGTCGTGAGTCTGAAAAGTAAAGTTATGAAAGAAATTTAAAAAATGTTCAATTCTTGAAAATCCCAATGGACATGAAATGATCGACCTACGTTGGCAAAAGTAAAGTTTCCTTGTCATTGTACGTAAGGAACAAATTGGTCTGAGCTTTTTGTGTTGAAAAATAAATAAAGCTGGACTAAAGTAAAATGGTCATTTTCTGACTCATGACATTTTCAAAAGTACTGATATAATTATAGATATATATTTCGAAAATTCAATTGAAAAAGTATTTATTAGCACAAGATTATTTAAAATATCATGAAATTTGAAGGGTCATGAAACTTTTCGTCGTATAACGAATTGACATTTGCTGAAAATTTAACACATGCCTAGTTTTTTATAATATTTCGATTAACATTTGGCACATCCCAATCCGTGAATATAACCTAATTTCCAACTTGCACTAACAATATTAATTTTGTTAACCTGATGCAGTGAAGTAATTTGACACAATTCCCTGAAGACAGAAATTGCTTCTGATCTTCTGAAATTGAAATAGCATAACTTCGCACGTTTTTGTTAATATTGTCAATGAATATCAGTGCATAGTTATTTAAAATAAATTGGTCTGTTTAAATAAATTCTTATTTACCGTTGACATAATGATCGTTTTACAGGTTGAAATTGCCTGTATGTTGTTGTCCACATATATGTGTCAAATGCTGAAACCATTCAAGAATAAAAAATGGAAAATATCATGTTATGTTAGTATCACTTAATTCAGCTGATATTTTTTGTCTTGAAAATCAACTAATACGTTTATAGATCCCATTCGAAATATATAATAAAACTGCATTTTATATTATGAACGGTAACGTAATCTTCTGTGCAAATCATCTTTCATATTTACGTCTACTAATAGCTGAAATACCACTTACATATCCAGCTTAAATTATATGCATAGACTCTCGCATTCTAATTTATATTCAGAGAGACATACAAATTTAGTTTGTTCTCGAATAATTGTTTCATCGTTGATTCTTTTTACGCACTGTGTCTTTATTTTTCTGTCAGTCACACAAACATATTTAAAAGAAACCTAAAACCATACTACGTCTTTGGAATGATCCAAACTTTTGATTTTGTTTCTATTAACAACATTGATTATACTTAAAATTGCCAAGATTAATCTGCTTATCTTTCTTCTTTCTGTTTGTCTTTAACAATACTAAATCAGCGTACTGTCAAAACTAAGTATTTAGTGCCGTAATATTTGTGATCCAGAAGAGAGCGGAAAGAGAATTATTCATAATTTTGCTGGTATTATGCTTTAGTGTACACTGCGTTATAAATTAGCATTACTGGCTTCAACGGAATATTATCAGCTAAGCACATTGTGCCATTACATTTCACATAACAGAATATATGTTGTAAGGTCTATCATCAAACTGAACTAAATTCCTTTCTTGGCCATTTTACACATTTCGCGGGTTGTTACGAGAAAAAGTATTATTCCTTGCTTTCATTGCTGCCGTATGATTGGGTGCAGTACACGATGTACCTTAAATTACATATTATAGAATGCGGTCACTATCAAGAAGTGATTCCACATATTTCGAACTTGTTCCTTGCTCTGTTAAGATAGAAAGTTTTTATTTACGTGTGTTTATACGTACAAGGTAGTACATTAATTTCAGCAAGAAACTGAGTTTGCAACAAGCGTTTTATAACAAAGCTTGCAATACGCAAGCGTACGTGTTCAGAAAAGTTACACTTTAGATTGCATTACAATAATTTGCTTATAAATTATTAAAGCTTAATAAATGAGGACGGGGTTATCGTAAAGCCTTCACAATTAGGAGACTGCAGTTGGAAGACAGGTTAGTATATTTACGTAAATAGAACAGATCGTTTGCAGTTGGCTTCTTCTTCCAAAGTGTAGATCATAGAAAATAATGAATAGTATATTGTAGGCTCCGGTCATGAGATTGAATAAACTTGTTATATCAGGAAAAGGTTCAAATAGTTCTAGAATATATGTTACTCGTTTGGCATTGAATCATCACGCTTCAATTATGCTTCTGTACTATACTATTAAACAAAGAATAAGTTCTTTGAAGTAAAATGCCAGCTACTTATTTATGCTGTATGATACAGAGATAATTTTTGATTTCATCAGCTAATGCAAACATGTGCCTTGCATTAAAGCATAATTAATTTTTCATTTATGTTAGAAACTGAGCTTCCGTCATACTATTATAAAACAAAAAACAATAACATTAGTTCTTAGTATATATGTATGCTTAAAATTACAACCAGGAAAAAGGAATAATATATATTTACAGCTTTGCTTAATGCTAGGATATCAATTTTTGATTTTATAGTAAATTTAATAAAATATTCGTAAGAAAAGTCTACCAGCTATAGTGGATAATATCATCAATATATTTCTGAATTTTACGAAAATACTTTTTTTCTTATCTGCTAATTAGTTTAAATTATTTTACATTACAAAAGGTCCAATTAGCTGCCTCAAAATCAGCGCTATTGTAGTTTGTGAACTCTAACTAACCACTTCAATAGCGAATAATGAGACGAAAGCTTAGGCTCCTTATTACTCAACATACTCTCTGAAATATTTAAATGTTTTTCTGTTAGTGACAGAAACTTTCCAAATTATACGTATAGCAGCTAGTAATTTGTCATTTTGGTACATTAATTTGTGTCTTGTCTTGAACTGATATTTTTTCAACAAAAAACTAAATGTTGTTCGTACTTACGCAAGTAGTACATGTAAGGAATACGAAGAAAAACATGGTATTATGTAGTTGGCAAAAATACTTCCAAAGACGGACTTATAGAAAATTATCAGGCTGTCTGGTAGTAGTATTCTACAAAACATATTAATTATTCCTGAATATTTCTAACAACGCAAATGTCGTAAACGAAATCGTGAATTTATATGTAACGTACACGTGCGAATTTATATGTTGAAGAAATGACAAAACACTAAAATATTAATAAACGTCGTACAAAAAGCACTACCGAAATTAATTAGTATCTTGATGAATGACATAGTTTTCAGGTTTAGCTACTTTTTGTATTAATACTGGAAATATAACAAAATGTTGGTCATTAATTATAATGGAGGGTTTTACTATTATTTCCTTTATTATTATAACTGTTTATAGTTTTACTTTAAGATTGTTACTACATTTCAAATTAACTTTAATTATCACAACTTATTAACTTTTAAATATGTCATAACAATACGTAAGAAAATAATGATGTTTACAATATACAATATACGGCCATTAAAATAAAAATATAAGATATTAACTTTCGAAAATTTTAACTAACTACCTTTTTCTTTCACACTAACAATATGTTGTACAAGTTTATCCATATGTAAGTGGCTTATTAAGGGTGAGTTATGCATAGGCAATTGCGCGCTGTAACTTTGTTTCTACAATGGCACTTATCAGTTGGCGTGCTACTTGATCATATTATATTCTCGTTTCACTACTATTTTTTACAAACGACGCTCCTCTGGCGATTCTAGCACTGGATTCTTCGTTTGCTATTGAGAAAACAATTTTGTAACTACTTACAGATTTTCCGTGTTGCGATTTGTGGCAAGGCTTACCCTCTTCCGCTGCTAAGAGAAGTCCTTGGAACAAATCTTTTGGCGTTGTGAAGAAATGACTGCACAGAAAGTCTGGTCAATAGATGCTCGCAAACTTTATCGAACAATTAATCAATTAAGACTGTGTTCGGGTCCTAGTTGTGATTAACTACAACAATAACGTATGAAATATTTTTTTAATTTAAATGTTGTACACCAGGCCTATAGGCGGATAACTGCTTCTTTGAGCCCTTCGTCGTAGTGGGTGACTTCACACCCACGATTCGTAGTCGTCGTCCGAAATTTTCTCCGTGATGGAGGATTTGAGGTTTTCTGCCCGACTTCTCCCCCGTGATGAAGGTATTGATGTTTGTCGTCTGATTTGCGCTTTTTCTGGTCATCGTGGATCACATGACTAGCAACCACTTATTGAATATAACATTGGCCACTGTTGGTTGATGACCAAATATTGTATAATCAAAAATTAATTTAGATGTCACTTAGGCAACTTGGGTGCAGGCCCGTGCTGGCCCACCGGGACACCGGGACGTGTCCCGGTCTGCCCTCCGAAACATCGCAAAATAAATAAAGTACAAGTTTTTAGTAATAAATTCTTACAGTTTTAATGGTAAAGAACCCATGAAAGATGCAGTGAGCCCTTCATATTAGGCGCCCTTGCGAGTCCACATCAAAGATGAACGATTTTATTTACTCTTCTGTATACCACTGTTCTGTACAATAAATACATACAGTTACTATTTTTAACGAACCCGTGAAAGATACAATGCGCCTTTTACATAAGGCGCCCTACGAAACATCACATTATAGATAAGTGGTTTTAGTTATCCTGTGTACCAACTTTATATAATAAATTCAAATAGTGATTGTTAATAAAGAAGCTGTGAAGAATAGAAGGCGCCCTTTACAATTCATACAGTTGCTATTGGCAGAGAACAATTGAAGAGTATAATAACTTACAAAAATATTATAAAGTTCTGTAGCTATAAAACGAAACAACGTGATACATCAAGAATAGTTCGGATAGTCAAACGTACAAGCATTCATGAAATACTACACTGACACTAGTCTCTAATTTATGATTTTTACGGCATCAAAGCTTTCACAGTCTTAATATGCATTCATATATCCGAGCATATTGATTGTTCCTGTGTGTTTTAAATCAGTGTTCAGATAATCAGTACCTATTGTAATTCTAAAATATAGCTATATTAATTTCCGTAAAATGTGGTCTTCCTGTCACCACGGCACGGCGCTTCCTCAGCTTGTGGATCGAGAAGTCCTCTGGGATAGGTATAGAGGTTAGCTCCGAATATACTGAATAAGCAGTCGGGGAAAGACAAGGGGTGATCCTCCAGCTTGGGGATTTGGTGTAGAACTAACAACTCATCCTGTAAAAAAAAAAAAGGCTTGTTCAGATATATTCGCAGAATCCTCGGATCAGAACTGATAACATGGCACGAACTCAGCGAACGATATCAGGAAGTTAGATGAGAAGGAAATGGACGAGTCAAGTAGGGAAATTTTACGTTCTTTTACGGGAAACGAATTAAAAATTACCAATTAGGATAAGGGCTTTTCGTTCACAAACG
The DNA here is from genome assembly GCF_964235325.1 of Thermobia domestica. NCBI lineage: Eukaryota > Metazoa > Arthropoda > Insecta > Zygentoma > Lepismatidae > Thermobia > Thermobia domestica. Next base: position 52,755,501 of record NC_137467.1, read on the forward strand.
AATACGTAATATCAGCAATTACATGGGTTGAATTTGTTAACGATAGATTTTCTTTTACTTCTCTTAAGATTTCGTGGTGTAATATTATTGTTTTAAATGTACATGCCCCAACAGAAAATAAGGATGACAATAAAAAAAAGGTTTTACGAAAGAATAGAACGGGTATTTGATCATCTCCTGCAATATCATATGAAAATTCTGTTAGGCGGTTTCAATGCGAAGATAGGACCAGAGGGTATTTTCAATCCGATTATAGGGAATAAATGTCTGCATAAGGGAGGTTGTGGCAACGGCGTTAGACTCTTGAACTTTGCAACATCCAGAAACCTTATCCTGATGATTACAAAATTCCCACATCGCGACGTTCATAAATATATTTGGACCTCACCAGACGGGAAAACATATAATCAAATCGATCACGTTTTAGTATATAGAAGAAAACAGTCTAGCACAACTGATGTTCGGTCGTTCAGAGGAGTTGATTATGATAATAAGAGAGAGAGAGACTGTCGTTGAATAAAGGAAATATTCAATATATGAAAACGGAGCGGTTTAATTTAAAGAAATTACAGGAGAGTCAGGTGAGAGGGGAGCCAGATTGAAGTATCGAATAGATTCTCGGTTTTACAAGGTTCGGAGTGCACTAGCGTTCAGAATACTTGGTTGAAATTAGAGAAAACATTAAGATTTCAGCAAAAGAAATATTGGGACACGCAGAAATACGTAGGAACAAAACATGGTTCAATCAGGAATGCACTACAGTTGCAGAGAAGAGAAAACAGAAGAAACAGCATTGGCTACAAAATCCGAACGAAATAACTACATAAAATTTCACTGTCAACTTGCGGAAAACTTCCAAAACTTTTAGAACAAAAAAAGGAGATTTTTGAAAGCTAAAATTAATTAACTTGAAGATAATAGTAAAAACCAAAACATTCGGGACATGTATAAATGCATCAACGGACTTAAGAAAGGCTATCAATTTCCTGCTTATAATTAAAGAAAGCTAAAGGAACAGTTCTCACTGATCAGGATAACATCTTAAATAGATGGAAAGATTTCTTTGACGATTTGCTTAACACAGCCAAAACCCAATGTGTGTGGAGAAAGTGAAATGCATACAGCATATCCGTATATTCCAGAACCTAACCAGACAGAAATAGAAATCGCTATTAAAAAATTAAAGAAACACATATTTCCGGATGTATACAAAATTCTGGTTGACTTAATTTTAGCTGGGGGGGGGATTGTAGAGCAAGATACACAAACTCATTCTCCTTATCTGAAACAAGGAGGAATTACCACAAGAGTGAAAAAAATCAATAATTGTTCCAGTTCAGAAGAAAAGCAACAAGACTGATTATTACTGAGGCATTTCTCTTCTGTCAATATCCAATAAATTTTCTTACACATTCTATTAGCAAGATTGACTCCATACGCAGATAAAATTATTAGAGATTATCAGAGAGGATGTAGGTAAAAATCGATCAACTATCTACCAGATATTTACTATTCAAATAGTACTTGAAAAGGAATGGGAATACAATATTCTGGCATATCAATTATTGACTTTAGACTAGAGTAGGGGGAAAACATTGTACAATATGCTTACAGAATTTGCAATACCGAAAAAAGTAGCTTATGTTTAAATGAATCTCAAAGTAAGGTTCGAGTAGAGAAATTCTTGTTCACGAGCTTTCACGTTGAGAATAGCTTGAAAGAAGGAGATGCGTTGTCGCCAATATTATTTAACTTTGTTCTGGAGAACACTATAAGGAAAATCAAAGACAAGAATCAGGTCCTAGAGCTGAATTGTATTTACCAGGTTAGGGCGTATGCTTATGATGAAAATTTAATAGGGGATGATAGAACAATAGAAAGGAACGCACAAATCTTACTTAACGCTTGCAGAGATATGAGCTTAAAACTAAATGCAGAGAAAACTAAATAAATGGAAGTTTGTCGGGATCGTAATACTGAATTTTATGGATGCATTATAGTACCAAATAATATTTTCTTTCGAGAAAGTGGATACTTCCAAATACCTAGAATTATTAACAGACCAAAACCATAATCACACAAAAAAATTGATGTCAACTGAAAACAGGGATTTCGTGTTATTATTCAGTTAAAAATTTTTTGTTGTCGCGAATTGTGTTGAGGAATTTGTAGCCCAAAATATAAAACGATAATCATGCCTGTTGTGCTGTATAGTTGCGAAACATTGTCACTGACTCTGAGCGAAAATCGCAGACTGATAGTATTTGAAAACAAGATTCTTAAACCAATATTCCAACTCCAAGAGGAACGGGAATGGGGAACGGCGGAAACTCCATAACACTGAACTGCATAATTTTATACCGTTTACAAAAAACATTGTTAGGGTCATCAAGTCTAGGAGGTCAAATGGGCACGTTATGTAGTCAGAATGGAAGAAGTTAGAAAAGCTTTCAAAGTTCGAACTGGAAATCCAAATAGGGAAAGGAAATTAGGAAGACCGAGGCGCAGATGGGAAGACTATATTGAAATGGCTCTCGCAGAGATTGAAATATAAAGTAGAAACTGGGTCCAGTAGGCTAAGGACGTAAATCAACGAAAAGCTTTTGTAATTGTGGCACTGAACCTCCTGTGTCCATAGGCCATAGAGCTATATTAAGTTGTTGATACATTTAGCTTCTTTTTATTTGACAGAAATGTTACTACATGAACTAAAAAGTTTTTCTCTAGTAAAGAGGATTTCGATTCAAGGTTTCCACAAATTAGCTATTTATGTTAATACGAAAACAAATTTGATGGTGATTTTGATTTAGAAAGGGATTTATACTTTCTTTCAAAGTATATATATATATATATATATATATATATATATATATATATATATATATGTATATTCCCTTTGTATGGGCGCCCTTTTAGTAGACTTGTCCACCGCCCTCATTAGTATCCCAGCACGGCCCTGCTTGGGTGACGTGGTTTTTTTCGTTTTCAAGGGAACGGAAGTAGAAAGAGCCTATTAGCAACTTTTCGAACAAAGAGTTGTTGTTTTACGCATATACATATATAAAGACAAAGTTGATTTTGGTGTCTTAAAGTCGAAACTGATGACATGATTGACTTCACTGTTGCCAACTCGTTACCGTTTTACTATAATTGGTTGAGAAAACTAATAAAATAGACGTTTTAATTTTGTTGCTTCTATGAGCGTCCCGCTGTCGATAGCAAAATCTAGCTTTATCAATAATTATAGTGTGCAATATTTTGCATGTCCACATAATAGCATTCTAAAGTTTTATTGGGACTACTGATATAATATTGTTTCCGGGGAAATGCTTTTCGTATTGGGGCGTGCATTGAATATGCATGTTGTGATGCTAACCATTCTTTATTTTTTTTTTCGGAATAACTTTCCTTTACTTTCTAATGTACTAACACTGGGTAAAGATGCAGGGTCCGGATACTTGTAATATATTTTTGATAATTTTGTCATTTTAATTTACATTTTATGTTCTTTCCAATACCGGAATACCTTGGCTGCAATTACAGGCGGTATTGCAGTGGAAGAAGAAGAATGTTGTTTGCGAAATTTTATTGCCAGTCTCTTTCGGGGTCACAAAGGCAGGTGAAGGTGGTGCTGGTGTACGTGAACGAGTAAATTAATGTGGATGCAATAACGTTTTCCACGACTGTAATCCAACTTGTTGTGTTGAATAATTCCGTGTTCGAACATAATAGTTCGCTAAATCCAAAATATTGGAACCGGGAATGTTATTTCCATCAATAGCCACTGTACCTGTTTGATTCCACTATATTTTCTGAGAATTAATGAGTTGTTTAAGAAATAAATTCGTTTTTTTCGAAGTGTTTTCCGTACTGATTTCAAGAGTCATCAATTGGTAATGCAATAAGATTTTCCAGTGTGGGATCCGATGTGATATAATGTAAATATTGATGTGATATTTGGTGATATAATTTTCGTCTTTGTTCCCTACTCAAATTTGTATTTTGTAAGATATCGCTCATATCTTTATCTAGTCTTGATTCATGTTCTTCGCGCGTTTTGAAATTACAGTGTAATCTATGAAGAACATTTTACGGAACTTATAGCATTTTACGTATTTGCGACATGTTATGTTCCATCCAAACTTGATTAGGCTAAAGCACAAACAAATGGCCCGAGAATTAATGGAAGTAATGCTACACCTTTCTGTAGTAATAATTTCCTTTTCTTTTTTTAAAAAACAAAGTTTTTACGAGAGAGTAAATAAGATCCTCTTATGTATACGGAGACATTGCTTCTGAATTAATGATATGAGGATATTTAATTTTATAGTATTTTACGCTACTTGCGATATGGTACGAATCAAATGCTACTGTGTGTTTTGAAAAATAACTTTCCTGTCGGTTGGTTTACATTTTGCAAGCATGCAGAGCGTATTATAATGACGTTTTACATTAAACATCTTAAAGCCGACTAAACATAAAATTGTGTGCCCGTGTGTCTAACACTACCGTACACAAACATTATTTCTTCGTGAAATATATTCGTTCTCAGTCTTAGAGCATCACATGTTTGTTGTGTAAGACCAAACAATAAATAGGTGTGAGGTTTCCGTCCAATTTCTAGCAAGACACGAAAGACTTGTTCAGTTCCATGTGGCATAATTTGTCTCGCTATATATTCAATTTGTATCCTATCGCCTGGATTTTTAAAAAAAACACTATATAATGTACGTTTAAACTATTATATCGATCATGCCGGATATTTGGAAATAATTTTGAACAATAAATATTACGGTTACTTTCTTATGGTCAGCGTAGTGTGTAAATAATTCAGCCACCTCGTCATTTGTTTCCGACATTAAATCATCTACTATGAGTAACAAATTTTCACTTATATCGAAAGTATTTATTTTGGGTATTCCTTCCAGAAAACGTATATTTGTATCATCCTCCAAGTTTGGTATGATTTGACCCACAACGGTTTATTTAAAGGAAACACTAGAAATATCATTTCTTTCTTTGATTAATCGATTGGCAAATTGAGTTTAACCAGCGCGTGAAGGACCAGCAATCGGATAAATCAGTGATTTTAAAAAGGTAATATCGTCTCTGCAAATGGCATAATGTCGAAGAAACTCTGCTTTTTATTCGCCCCAAAAACGTGTAGGTAGAGAAACAATTACGAGTTCTATTCTCATACCGAACAGTATGAATTTATGGAACATCGGTCATTTTGTCAGCGACTATTCGTCTGCGTTTACTAATCACCATTCGTTGTATTTTTGTTCTCCTCGAAAAAAGATGCGTAAATCTGGTTTCTGACCAATTTTGGATGGCATTTTAATTACAGCTTCTCTCCGATGAGAAATCACTAAATCATAAAAACTAACAAAATTAATTTAACGAATTTTAACTAACTAACGAATTTTATATACATACTTCATTTCCCCACCAGCATTGCATAAATCGTAGGCGAAATTCTTTCCAAATAATTTTATTACTTTAGACACTTCCCAACTCTCCTGAACTTCATTTGTTTACCCACCCAAATAAGAACTTAATTTTAGTGGAAGTTGCTCATATTTTCTTTGTATAAACATGATACTGATTGTATCGCAATAGATTACATTCTACTGCCAACACTTGTTAGTAGGTCATATAATCACAGTCGTGCTCATAATGTTATGGATGCCCCTAGAAAAACATTTGAAAATGTTAATGGGATGTTTTCGTCTCACAGTCTATCATCATCTATTGAATGACTAGATGATGTTCACCAACTGGTATTACAGCTTGAGTTTCATATTTGAGAACTCTTATAATTTTCAAAAAATCCTCTGTCGTATTAATAATTTTGCAGTGAGACAGTCTGTTCTTTGTCCCCACTTTCCGTACAGTGAAGTAAAAAAAAAACTTTGCTGTACTATCTAGGCCTGAATTATACTGTATGTTTTCATAATTTAACTGTACCCCTCATGCCTGAAACATTCTTCAATATACTTTTCCTGCTCTTCTTTTGTACAACATTCAGCATAGAAGCCAGAAGCTTCTTGCTTCAATTGTAACAATCGTTTCACGTATGTAGCATATAATCCTTCAGAAACACATTTGTCCGGAACTAATAAATCAAATTCCCATATTTCGTGAAATTCAATTAGCTCATACCCACTGTCTAATGCTTTGTGTAATTCGGGGGCACAACACATACCAATAATGATACGTTCAACATATACGTGCGTACCTTTGTCATCATTTATGCATGATTTACATAATACAAAAATTAATATGCCTCTCGTAACATATGTTAGGATTTGAGATATAGATCGGTGGGTGGATGAACACTGCATTTACAAGCCCATGAATGTTTCGCACATTGGGGAAATTGGGGTCATTGTGTACTTTAGGTACATTCACAGGCATGGCTCGTTGACATATTACAGTTGGATATAGAAACGTAACATCTAAGTAAGACACGTTTTCGTGCTCTGCACAGTCTACATATAACTTAAAATTTACTCTTCGGCCTCCTTGGTACACAGATTTCAAAATTATGTGATCACGATTATGTTTCCACAGTTGTTCGAGGATACTCTGTATATGTTTACCACGCTTTAACATTGCATAAAAAAGACACTCCCATATTTCTATTAAATTATAGCCTCGTTTCTTCAGATAGTTGCGGCAGTGCACTGTTTGTTCGTATCCTTTTTAAAAGTGCTGTGCGCACAATTTTCTTCGCATAAAATGCTATTTCTATTATCTTTATAGAACGATTTACAAGCAAGCCAGAAACATCCCATTAACTTGTATATAGTGTTTCTCTTTTGTATCAAAACCATCAAATTTATGTCTCCCATTCCTCCAGCACATTATTCGAAGTAACAATATATCTCGTTGTTAGGTGTTCCATATCCTTCAACCACTTTAATAATTTAATACGCTGTTGTTGAGTAAGTTGGAAAACATTTGAAGGAATATCTTGAATTGTGTTTTCGATCAATTGTGATGAAACCGGTATATCAATATTGATAGACTGGTTATTGTTGTACTGGAAACAGAACATTAAATACAACATTCTCTTCAATCATGGAGGTAAATTTATTCACTGCATCCGCGAAAATACGCACATCGTTCCGGCAGTACTCCAACTACTATTTGCGAAAATCAAAAAAAATACCTTCCGTACTCGCTCTTCATGCCAAAGAATAAGTCCTGCGCGCTCTGATGTACTACGCGAGCCAGGGTCGTAGTAATGTAATGTCGTCCATTCCCGAACATAATTTTGAAGAGGTATGGAAAATCATCCTTTTCCAAATCAACATTCAGTCCTAATGTTTTCGGTAATTTTGATCATTTTATACCAACACCAAGAAAAGTGTCCGGAAAGAAAAATCGAATCAAATACTAAGTTCAATATCGTTTGCCCCTGCATAAGAACGTGAGGAGTTATTTTTTGTTTCTCAATAATTGTCTGAACAGAAAATAAACCGTCATATCAATAATTATTGTGAAAATGTGCCACAATCATTTGATACTCTGGCCTTTCCATTAGTACATGTTCAATAAACTCTTCTATGGTTGTAAAACAAAACGTACGGTTCCCCGTTATTTTAACTCCTCACATAAAACACAAACTATGTACTCCAGTATTTATGCTGTGGAAACGCACATTTAAAGAACAACACAAATTTACGGCATGTTATCTTTCCAATTCTTTATTTAGTGCTAAAATCATTGTTTCCACATCGAATATAATGTATAAATACCGTTTAGTGCGTTTTACCTTTCACTTTTGAACAAAACATCGATGTCTAACAGTCACATACACGTTACAAAGACTACAATAGTAATCGCCAAATACTTGACCTGATTTTTTTTCGGCATATCGTAAATTACACCACATGACTTACATATTTTTACGTGATTGTATGTGGATTTCTTTCCCTTTATTTAGTGCTAAATGATTATTAAAATAAGTGCCATCAGCAAAGTGTCTATTTCACTGTGTGTAATGTACTGTATTGGCATTGTTTTCCTAAATATTGGAATTTTCACAGTACGAACATCTAATCTGACATTGATGAGCAGTACGTGTTTCACAAAATCTTTCCAAGCACGAAAACCACACACTTTAATTACCCATAAACGAAGTAATATTTTTAATGGGCGGTGACCCACAGTAACCATTTCTGATAGAAAATAAATATATTTTTCTACGCTTTTGTTCCTGTCTAGTGTACCACAGGTGTAATTGAATCTTCCGTTGGTTCATATCCTACAATTTGATAATTCTGTTTCAATAGATAATTTTGAAAATGAACAAACTTACTAAATCAAATCCCTGTTTCCGTTCAACACATCGTTCTGCACCCTTACATAATTTCTATGCTTTATTCTGCCATGTTTCTAGCATAGGCAGAATCATATTATATAGTGCATCATTACTTTTTTCGTGTTTTTAATCCAATTTTAGGTGGGGACATTTCATTTACACTACAATAAAAATTGCGTTTTCCAAGGCCATCTGATAGCAAGCACTCAATTTTCTAATGTCACACGATACGCCGTGACCTACCTGAAATCCAATCATGGAAAATCGAGCACTCCAAAACTGATTCTCTTTTATGGCCAATTTTGAGGGGTTTACTCGTTCCGTTTTATGACCACTTTTCCCAACCCTTATTTTAACATAGCAGAAATTACACAGAGACTACGAACGCACATTGCACCAGCACTCCTATGTAACCTAGGAAAGACTACTAGGATTATGGTGGTGTGTTCGTTCTCTTTTATGAACACTTTTTTAACCCCTACTTTAACATAGCAGAAATTACTTACTGCAATGAACACACAACCCAAGCAGAAATTACCCAGAGACTACGAACACAAGTATGTAACATAGCAGAGCTAATAAAAGACTATGATCATATTTTCCAATACTATATAACATACCAAAAATTACGTAAGACTATGAACACTTCGCAGAACTAATAAAAGATTATGGCATATTTTCCCACCCTATTTTATCATAGAAAAAATTACATAGAACTATGAGCACAGCGATAATAGCTCAATAGCTCGTAAATGTTCACACACATTAAGGTGATGTTTCCAAACTTTGTAATAGGTCACCAACTAACCCAACTTCCAAAAGTACTGACCATCGAGGTCAAAAGGCAAATATTTAAACCAGAATAACTTTTAAACTGAACCACATATTGAGATGCGGTTTCCAGATTTAGTAACAGGTCATCCACTTCTGCATGACCAAAAGTACTGACCATCGAGGTGAACGGTCAAATAATTAAACCAGAATAACTTGTAAACGGAGCAAAATATTGAGGCTCTGTTTCCACATTTAGCAATAGGTCATCAACTATTACATGTCACAAAAATACTGATTATCAAGGTCAAACGTCAAATATTTAAAACAGAATAACTCGTAAACGGAACAACATATTGACGTGCAGTTTCCATATTTAGTAACACGTAATCAACTACTATATATCCCAAAAGTACTGACCATCGAGGTCAATGTTCAAATATTTAAACTAGAATTACACGTAAATGGAACAACACTTTGAGGGGCTTTTTCCACATTTAGTAATACTTCATCAACTTGTACATGTCCAAAAAGTACTGACTATCGAGGCCAAGGGTCAAATATATAAACCAGAATAACTCGTAAACGGTGCAACATATTGAGTGGCTGTTTCTACATTTAGAAATAGGTCTTCAACGACTACATGTCACAAAAATACTGAGTATCAAGGTCAAAGGTCAAATATTTAAAACAGAATAACTCGTAAATGGAGCAACATATTGAGGTGCAGTTTCCACATTTAGTAACATGTTATCAACTACTACATGTCCCAAGAATATTGACCATCGGTGTCAAAGTTCAAACGTTTCAATGTAAATATCTCGTAAACGGAGCGATCGATAAATTTGTTTGACCCATTCAATTTTGTATCAAGCAGAAAAAAATCGAAGAAGTAATAAATTTGAGTGGCTTAACAGCTGTTGTATTAACAAGAAAAAAGCCTAGAAAGGGCACTTTAAGTACTTGAGTGTTTATACCTTTCTAGGCTATTCAAGTAAAGAAAAAGATATATTTGTACCAAGCAAAAAAAACAAAGATATGCCCTTTTAATTAGCAGAGAATTTTATATCATCCTTAATAATTAAACAAAAGAAGATATAAATTTGAGTGACCTATTTAATTTTGTACAAACGAAATATGTTATCTTAACTACCTCAGAATTTCTATATTTATTGATACTAATCAACTAAAGGAAGGAATACATTTATACTAACAAAAGAGCGAAGGAACACCATTTTAACTTACTCAAAAGTTTGTATCATTTTGTACTACTCAAACAAAGGAAATAATAAATTCGAGTGGAGTATTTAGTTTTGTACCAAGCAGAAAAACTAAGAATATCCATTTTTACAAGATTAAATAAGGAACATTTTTGCTTTATGCCACTTTTACTAGCTCTGCATTTTATACCATTTTGTAATATTTAATCAAACAAAGGAATAAATTCGTACTAAAACGAAAAAGCGAAAAATGTCCATTTTAACTAGTTCAGAATTTATGTATCTTTGGTATTATTCCAACGAACAAGAGAAAACCGAGTAGATGTAATTCTAATTAGCTCAGAATTTCTGTAGTTTCTGCGTTTTTAAAATGCAATTAGGTATAAATTTAACCGGTTAACTGAAAAGCTCGAGTATATTCGAGATTTTAATTTTACAAATAATTTAAAACCTCGAGTATATTCGGGCATCATACGGCATTATTACAATTGATCACTGTTGAACGGTACAAAGTTTACAAGCTCGAATAGTCTCGTTCGGCAACATTTGTCATGTTTTTCAGTGTTTTCGCTAGGATTCGCTGTAATGCACAGACTGGTATCGACAGTACAGCGCATTCTGGTGGGGAAACTTGCAAGTGAAGTTCTTATTATTTAACTACTACGTGTATAAACAGTGACATGAATGGGCTTGCCTTGCAACCCTCATTGAGTCGCTTAGAAGAAAAAGAAAAGAAGGAGCCTGTGTTGCCAGTGTACGAGTAGCCTGTGTGTCGTGAAAGTTCGTTTCTTTCTAGCAACAATGGACAGCGACGAAGAAAGCGAACAATTTGATATTGAAATTAGTGGGAGTGGAACTAGTGATGAAGATTATGCAGAAAGTGCCGAATCAGAAAGCGACTCATCGGATTCGAGCGTTGATATTGCAAGTGCAAGACAGTGGTGTAAAATAGACACATCGAGACCAATTCTGCCGCCCCCACCACGCTTTCCTTTCACAGGAAAACCTGCAATAAATATCGACACACATACTGATGATATTCCTTACTATGTTAGTCAGTTTATAAATGACGAATTCATAGATATTTTGGTGACTGAAACTAACAGATATGCAAGGGATACACATGAAGTGCAATGGAAGGACACAACAAGAGATGAAATGTATATTTTTGTAGCAGTGATGTTATTGCAGAGCATAGTAAAGAAGCCTACATATCAAATGTATTGGACCAAGAATCCGTATTTTGCAACACCCATTTTTCGTGAAATTCTTCCGTATAAAAGGTTTTTGATCTTGAAGAGAAACCTACATTTTTCCAACAACAATACCTTTGATCCTGATACTCATCCCCAGCCAAAATTGAATAAAATATGGCCAATCTTAAATTTTTTATGCACAAAATTTAGTGATGTTTGTACCCCAGAAAGAGATGTGACAATTGACGAAAGTCTCATGCTGTACAAAGGTCGATTAGGTTGGGTGCAATACTTGCCACTGAAGCGTGCGAGGTTTGGAATCAAGACTTTCATGCTGTGTGAATCGTCAAGCGGGTATGTTTATGCCCTAGTAATCTATACAGGTAAAGATACGAAATTCGATGCTGACTATAAGGACCTTCCACAATCCTCGCAAATAGTTATGACGCTGATAAAACCACTACTTGGAATGGGATATTGCCTTACTGTGGACAATTATTACTCTTCTCCAGAACTTGCCGACATGCTAATAGCAAACCGAACAGACATGTATGGCACTGTGCGACCTACAAGGAGAGACATGCCACCATCGTTTCACAGCACAAAACTCAAGAAAGGTGACATCGCAGCATTTCAGAGAGGCAAACTTCTTGCACTTAAGTGGAAAGATAAAAGGGATGTCTGCCTCTTATCCACTATCCACAATGCGCAAACTGAAACACGCCGAAAGAAGAACAAGGATGTTACAAAGCCTACTGCTGTATTCGATTACAATGATACGATGGGGGGTGTAGATAAGGTGGATCAACACATAGCAAACAATCCTCTGCCCCGCAAGAGAGGTAAGAAGTACTACAAAAAGATCTTCTTCCATCTTCTGGAACTCACAATTTGGAATGCGTTTGTCCTATACAAGAAACACGGAGGAGAGAAGAATCCACTCGAATTTCTTATGGAAAATGTTCAGAAAATGATTGAAGACCATCACAAGCGAGAATTTTCTCCTAAGGCATCTGGTCGTCCGTCCTCAAAACATACCCCATTGCGACTTGTTGGTCGCCATTTTCCTTCGCTGGTTCCTCCCACCAAGAAGAAAGAAAAACCAACAAGATGGTGTCGAATGTGTAGCAGTGTACGTGACGTGACAGGGAAGAAAATACGGCGAGAGTCAAGATACATGTGTAAAGATTGTAATGTGGCCTTGTGCGTTGACCCTTGCTTTAGAGCCTATCACACTGCAACAAACATATAAAATGATATTCAGTCAGTTTTTACATACATATGAGAGTGTACTCTGCAGCCATCTCGTATGTCAACAGTACAGAAGGGAAAACCGATCATTCAGAATAGCGCTGCCAAATATGAATGAGCGTTTTTCTCTTCCCCTGTACTATTGACGTTTTCCCCTTTTCTGCACTGTTGAGATACGAAGTAGATGTAGAGTACCGTCACCGACGTAATATGCTTTTACAGAATACAGGGTACTCTGTAGCTACCTCGTATCTCAACAGTACAAGAGGGGAAAACGCTCATTCAGATTTGGCAGCGCTAGTATTGAATGGTCGTTTTCCCCTTCTCCTGTAGTGTTAAAATACGATGTAGCTGCAGAGCACCGTCGTGTATTCAGTAAAAGCATATTTTAACAGTGCTAAAGCATATTTTACCGGAGCTTTTCTTTGTAGTCTTCTACAATGTCATATTATAACAATAGTTTTTGTATTTCACATGGATTTCGGTAAATAAATGTTTTTCAGAACCATAACGAGTATATTCGAGGTTTTATTGAAAGCACATTTTAGGCTTACGTAAATCATTGTTGCCTTCAGTAAAAATAATCACACTGTTGCCATTCGTTTTGTTCCTAAGTGAATGTTAGAATTTAGCAATAAAAAAAATAGGTAAAAATTGAAACGCTTCTTTGGAAATAATTGGTAAGTTAACCGGTTAAGTGGGCTATTTAATTTTGTAAGAACCAGAAAACACTGAAGGACCATTTTAAGTAGTTGCGTAGTTTATATCATTTTGTACTATTAAATAAACAAAGGAATACATTTGTAGTAACCAGAAAAAGAAAAAATACCAACTTAACTAGCTCAGAATTGATGTACCTTTTGCATTACTCACATTAACGGACAAGTAAATTATGGTGTCCTACTATTTGTGCCAACGAGAAGAGAAGGCGAAGAACTACTATTTTAACCTGCTGAGTACTTTATACTTTTTGTACTATTTAAACAAAGAAAGGAATAATTTTGTACCAAGGAGAAAAATGTGAAGAAATGCCATTTGATCTAGCTCAGCATGTTATAATTTTCTGCACTAGTCAAACAAACGAAGCTATAAATTTGAGTGGCTTATATACTTTTGACCAACGAGAAAAAATGCGAAGAAGGACTATTTTAACTAGGTGAGTATTTTAAACTATTTTGTACTATTTAAATAAACGAAAAACGAACAAGGGCCATTTTGACTAGCTCACAATTTTATGCCATTTTATAATATGTAAATCAACAAAGCAATAAATTAGTACTAACCTGAAGAAAGCACAAATGTTCCTTATTCAATCTTGTAAGAACCGTAAAAGTAAGTATTATTTTAAAAAAGTGAAGAGAGATCCATATTTACTATCTGAGAAATGCATACCATTTTATACTATTTAAAGAAACAAAAAAGTAATTTTGTAATTACCAGAAAAAGCGAAAAAGTGCCATTTTAAGTTGCTCAGAATTTATGGACCTTTGCACTACTCTCGTAAACGAATGAATAAATTTAGGTGTTCTACTTTATGTACCAACGAGAAAATGCAAAGAAGGACTATTTTAACTAGCTGAGTATTTTAAAACATTTTGTACTATTTAAGTAAGCAAAGGAATAAATTTGTACTAACCAGAAAAAGCGAAAAAATACCACTTTAACTACCTCCGAATTTATGTACGCTTTGTACTACTGAAATAAACGAAAGAATAAATATAGGTCTTCTACTTTTTGTACCAAACAGAAAAAAACGAAGAAGGACCATTTTAGCTAGCTGGGTATTTTAAATCATTTTGTATTATTTAAATAAACAAATGAATAAATTTCTACCACCGAGAAAAAAAAGGACTATTTTAGCTAGCTGAGTATTTTAAATTATCTTGTACTATTTAAATTAACAAAGGGATAAATTGAGTGACCAATTCAATGTTGTATCTTACAGAAATGTCATTTTAAGTAGCACAGAATTCATGTACAGTGAGGGACACTTCTGGATGGTACAGTGATTTGGAGATTTACGCCAAGAGTGCTCCACCAGTTGAGTCCAAAGCATTTGCCGGGAAGTATTGCAACCGAATTAGCTTTAAAAGAAGGCGGGTAGCATAATCGCCAGGCACTGAAAATTCCCGTACACTTGGGTGAAATTCCCACTACCGTCTACAGCATCAATCTCCAAAATGAGATGATTCTTAGACGTTTAGTTCTTATGCCAAACATACTACTTGATATTTGTCCTATTCGTGAAGATAAAGTGCAACAAAAAATGAAAGTCCAATCCTGTTGCTATTGCAATGAACTCTCGTTAAGTCGTTTGATCTGAAATGAGTTTGCAGAACCTGAATAAATAATCTGTCACTTTAGGGGGATGTAGGAAGAGCAAATGCTCCACTCCTACAGTATGAAAACATATATTTTTAATCAAATGCTTAGCGAGAGTGAGCCCATTAGTTTAGCGCTTTTATGTTTTGAAATCTTGCTTCCAAGCTATCTTTTGTCATAACTGACAACATAGGAGAAAGGGAGATGCAAATATGATGAAGGAGAAATACACTCACATGTGCAAATTCAGAATTGGAGACAAAATGATCGGATATCATCCATATTTTGTCGCAAATTTTGATTTTGTAAGTAGACATGTAGAAGCTCACCCGAACCTGAGAGCATCGCATTACCAATTGTTGAATTCAAGCGGAGAACTCAGTTGAGAGCATCACATGATTAGGGAGGGAGAGAAACACCTTAAGATATGGAGAACGAACAACGGAAACAAATGCCAACTTCCCCCGAAAGGACTCGATCCCTAAACCCCACGATCACCAAGCCACGCCTTTGCTCACTCATCCGCGGAGCCACACAGAATGACAGATAGTCATATGTCAGGAAGGAACGTTCGTTATGACCAGTGATTTATTTGTTTGGGGAAGCTAGAAAATTCCCCGTCTCTAGTTTTATTTCCTTGGCACTAACTTAATTACTGTTGTCCCAGGCTGAAAAGAATATTTTCCACCTCTCTAGAAAATTTCCTAACAATTTGCATACATTTTTAGCAACACAAAGCATTTATTCATCGT
Organism: Thermobia domestica; assembly: GCF_964235325.1. NCBI lineage: Eukaryota > Metazoa > Arthropoda > Insecta > Zygentoma > Lepismatidae > Thermobia > Thermobia domestica. Next base: position 52,771,345 of record NC_137467.1, read on the forward strand.
GTAAGAATAATTATACTTACACAAATGAATTATTTCCAATTCTATAAATTCCCGTGCCAAGTAAACAGAAGTACTGGGTATGAAATTCTATATCTCGCGAATAGTTTTGCAGAAAATACCTAAACTAAATTTTATATTGGTAACAGGGAGAAGCACACACACGGAGCTTAGGAAGCAGATTGCGCCCATAAGATTTATTTTGGTCAGTAAGGGACATAAATTTACATTCAAAAGGCAAAATCTCACGTTTAATTATACCATAATTTTACTTTAAAGAGCGCTAAATGAGTAGAACGAAGGTATTTTTCTTGGCTTGGAAGAATAAGATTATGGCTGAACGTGGAAGTGAACACATTGATTACGATCATGAACAATGGATGCTACCAAGCAGTTGCGTAGCCAGGAGGTCTGGAACGCACGACATTTGTAAAAGTTGTTAATATAAAGCTTAAGATTTTTGTTTCATTTAAATTTTTCATTGAGTGAACCCCCGGACACATCCCTATTGAACTTTTAGGCAGCGGTTCTCCTGAAATCAAATCCTGGCTACGCCCCTGCTACCAAGTGATGTATTCTCTGTCACATAAGAAAATGCATTTTTTCCATTTAATACTATCTTTTACCCCTTACTATTAGGATAAAATCGCTACACATTCCTTGCTACCATGTCGCGATTTAATTAAATGTTTTAAAAGTTTTTAAAGCTCAATCTCTAACCAAATCGATAACTGCATGATGAATCTCTTGGCAGTTCATCCAAGACACTATAGAAATATCGTAAAATTTAATAAAAGAAAAAAGTTATTTCGCAGCGTGAAGCTTACGATTATTGTCATATATTTATAGATGTTTTGTGTACCTTATTCCGTAGCTCATTGGATCCGTGCAGAATTCTCATTCCCGGGACCCGTATTCGAATCTTCGTTTCGCTATTTTTTATTTTATTATTGATCAGGTAGGACTCTAGTAGAAAGAAACATATGGTTACAGCTCAAGGTGTGATTAGATATTACGCAAGTATTTATTTATTTTTTCTTGTCAGGGGAAAAAATGAAGTAGAATTTTACAAGCGTAAAACATCTAGATTTGACTGTTAATAAAAACTATGAATAAGATTAAAGCTCAAAATAAATTGAATTCTCTTCAATTGTAGTCCATAATTAGCTATGGTCAAGGAAATGGATTTTATCTGTTTTTTATGTGATCAGCACATTGACTTCCATCATCCCTATTCCTGGAACTAAATATCACTAATTTTGTTTTTTTTTTTCGTTCATATATAGAATTCTCATCCTTTAGTCATTAACAAAACATAGATTATTGTTCAAACTATCACTATGGGATTACATTTCATTATATAAAGAAATGAAACTATATATATATATATATATATATATATATATTACATCAGCTAAAGCCTGTGACAACAAACACTATTCGAAGCTTTCTTGCACCCACTGGAAAGCGTGAAGTATATGAATATTTATTTGCATATATTGTTATTGTAGTCTGTTCTCATAATGCCCACCGACTTCGATTTTACAAAATTTGAGAAATAAATTTCACTTTTTATTTAGTGGTCAATTTGAAGGCATTTTGTTATACTACCATTAAGAAACCCATATACATCATATTAAGAATCAATCATTATGGAACAATCTCATGTGTGACACGTAGCAGTGGTACCAATCTTTAAAAGTTTCATTTACAACTTTTTTCCTTTTTCCTTTTTAACTGATTTTGTGAGTAATGGTGCATTCAGTATAAAGGTACAACAATATATTCTCTCTCTCTCTCTCTCTCTCTCTCTCTCTCTCTCGTGTGTGTGTGTGTGTGTGTGTGTGTGTGTGTGAGTGTGTGTGTGTGTGTTTGTTTCTAGTTTCCGGCGTAAGCATGTGGATACTACCAGGTATACTTTCGTGTGTACATATGCTAGTGTGTGTGTGTTTGGCGCGGGTATATGAAGTATTAATTGGGATCGCGTAGTGGAACTTATCGATATTAGTACGTACATACAAACGGCTGTTACTTCCCACGATAACTTTGGACGAATGCGAATTTTTAAATCTGCTTTTTGCAATAAATAAGTATAGTGATTCCTCTCGAGGGAGTTCCCTTATATGGTAGCCCCTACCATGTCCAATTGAATCACAAATTGCAGCAATCGTTTCTACATTGTTTGTACAGAAATGTGCAGGCCAAATTTTCGGTTAGGGGCGCCGCCAGAACGAAAACAAATTGGGGGTTGTCTAACTGGTAGCCCCCTACCAACATGCCCTATTCAATCACAAATTATCGCAATCGTTTGTACTTCGTTTGTACAGAAATGTGCAGGCGAAATTTTCGTTTGTACACAATTAGGGGCGTCGCCAGAACAGAAAAAAATGGAGGCTGTCTAAGTGGTAGCCCCCACCCCACCATGTCCAATTGAATCACAAATTGTCGCAATCGTTTGTACTTCGTTTGTACAGAAACGTGCAGGCGAAATGTATGTTCGCACGCAATTAGGGGCGCCGCCAGAACGAAAAGAATTTGGTGGCTGTCTAAGTGGTAGCCCCCACCAACTTGTCCTATTCAATCACAAATTGTCGCAATCGTTTATACTTCGTTTGTACAAAAATGTGCAGGCGAAATTTTCGTTTGTACACAATTAGGGGCGCCGCCAGAACAGAAAAAAAGGGGGGCTGTCTAAGTGGCAGCCCCCCCGTCATGTCCAATTCAATCACAAGTTGTCGCATTTGTTTGTGCATCGCTTATACAAAAATGTGCAGCGAAATGTTTGTTTGAACAAACTTAGGGGCGCCGCCAGAATGAAAACAAAGTGGGAGGCTGTCTAAGTCGTAGCCCTCCCACCATGTCCAATTCTATCACAAATTATCGCAATCGTTTGTACATTGTTTGCACAGAAATGTGTAGGCCAAATTTTCGTTTGTACACTATTAGGGGCGCCGCCAGAACGAAAACAATTTGGGGGCTGTCTAACTGGTAACCCCCCACCAACATGTCCTATTCAATCACAAATTGTCGCAATCGTTTGTAGTTTGTTTGTACAGAAATGTGCAGGCAAAATTTTCGTTTGTACACAGTTTGGGGCGACGCCAGAACTGAAAAAAATGGGGGCTGTCTATGTGGTAGCCCCCCCACCATGTCCAATTGAATCACAAATTGTCGTAATTCTTTGTACTTCGTTTGTACAGAAATGTGCAGGCGAAATGTATGTTCGCACGCAATTAGGGGCGCCGCCAGAACGAAAAAATTGGGGCTGTCTAAGTGGTAGCCCACACCAACATGTCCTATTCAATCACAAATTGTCGTAATCGTTTGTACTTCGTTTTTACAGAAATGTGCAGGCGAAATTTTCGTTTGTACACAATTAGGGGCGCCGCCAGAACAGAAAAAATGGGGGCTGTCTAAGAGGTAGCCCTGCCCCCACCATGTCCAATTCAATCACAAGTTGTCGCATTCGTTTGTGCATCGTTTGTACAGAAATGTGCACTCAAAATGTTTGTTTGAACAAACTTAGGGGTTCTTTGCCAGAACGAAAGCAAACTGGGTTGCTGTCTAAGTATTAGCCGCCCCCCAGTCATGTCCAATTGAATCACAAATTGTCGCAATCGTTTGCACAGAAATGTGCAGGCGAAATGTATTTTTGTACACAATTAGGGGCGCCGCTAGAACGAAAACAAAGTGGGATGGCTGTCTACATGGAAGCCTCCTAAAATGCCTAATTCAATCACAAATTGTCGCAATCCTATGTACGTCGTTTGTACAGAAATGTGCAGGTAAAATTTTCGTTTGTAGACAATTAGGGGCGCCGCCAGAACGAAAAAATGTGGGGGCTGCCTAAGTGGTAGCCCGCCACCATGTCCAATTTAAGCACAAATTTTCGCAATCGTTTCTACATCGTTTGTACAGAAATTTGCAGGCGAAATTTTTGTTTGAACTAAATTAGGGGCGACGCCAGAACGAAAACAAAGTGGGGACTGTCTAAGTGGTACCCCCCACCATGTCCAATTGAATCACAAATTGTCGCAATCGTTTGTACTTCGTTTGTACAGAAATGAGTAGGGGAAATGTTAGTTTGTACAGAATTAGGAGCGCCGCCAGAACGAAAACAAAGTGGGGCTGTCTAAATGGTAGCCCCCCACCATGTCCAATTCAATCACAAATTGTCGCAACCGTTTGTACGTCGTTTGTACAGAAATGTACAGGCAAAATTTTCGTTTGTACACAATTAGGGGCGCCGCCAGAACGAAAACAAAGTGGGGGCTCTTTTAAGTGGTAGTCCCCCCACCATGTCCAGTTGAATCACAGATTGTCGCAATCGTGTGTACTTCGTTTGTACAGAAATGTGCAGGCGAAATGTTTGTTTGTACACAATTAGGGGAGCCGCCAGAACGAAAACAAACTGGGGGTTCTCTAAGTGGTAGCTTCCCACCAACATGTCCAATTGAATCACAAGTTGTCGCAATCGTTTGTACTTCTTTTGTTCAGAAATGTGCAGGGGAAAATGTTTGTTTGTACACAATTAGAGGCGACGCCAGAAAGAAATTAATGTGGGGTCTGTGTAAATGGTACCCCGTCCATCATGTCCAAATCAATCACAAATTGTCGTAGTCGCTTGTACAGAAATATGGAGACGTAATTTTCGTTTGTACACAATTAATGGTGCCGCCAGAACGAAAACAAAATGGGTCTGTCTACATGGTAGCCCCCACCATATCCAATTCAATCACAAATTACATTAATCGCTTGTACATCATTTGCACAGAAATGTGCAGTCGGAATTTTCGTTTGTACTCTATTAGGGGAGCCACCAGAACGAAAACTATGTGGGGGACTGTATAAATGGTAGAAACATTAAAAAAATGTGTCACATTTATGGAGTATTTTTCTAACAGGACTTTGTTCACACTATTGTGTGGTTTGGTATGTTCACACTATCGTGTGATTCACTATATTGATCTTATTCTAACGATGATGGAATTAATTTTTTTTTTTGTTTTTTATGTTTATATTTATACTTACAATCATTATTGCTGAGTTAGTTTATCACTCCTTGGCTCTTATTATTAAACTTATTCATTATTTCTTACGTGAGCTCAATCCTTATGAGAAAAAATTATTTTTTCTTTCTATCTTGCGCAGAAACCGTTATTCTCATCTCGTACAGGAAATTGATAAGTGGAAGATATAACAAACTCACAAAGTAGACTGTTAAAGAAAAATTATAATACAGTATTTTGTTTTATTAGATCATCTTCATTAAACTCATTTTGTAGAAACTATAGAATGCATGGTGAAGTATTTTGGTGCTTTCAGCATTCTGATTTACGAGTAGAGTTGCTAACTGGCCGGTATTTGCTGAGATTTTGATTAAGGCCGGTGACCGGTACAAACTTCTTATTAGCCCCCTTCTGACCGGTATTTTGGAATCTGCAATCCAGAATATAACATTGAACATCGAAATTTTTCAACAGTGCCTTTACAAACACAAATTTCCGTTGTATTATACATTATCGATATTTTTTTAATGTATGGTAGTTTTTTTATTTAATTAACATAACAAATTTGATAACACTTACATTTTATTGTAAAAGAGTTTTATACATTTATTGAGAGTAGAAAATGACATTTTAAAGCAATTTCCTTTGTTTGAAGTGTAAGTTTATAGAGTAAATTTCATTTTATGAATCAACTATTGTTACATAAAGATTAATATCCAGTATCCAGTATTATTCATCTGTTTCGATAATTTTAAACAAGTGGCAATTGCTGGTAAATACAATAACGATCAATACAGTCTGCAGTTTCTCATTTGTACAGAGAATTTTGAGGGTGTGCCGGTAATTTGGTTTTCCTGAGTTGGCAACCTATTTACGAGGTTTTGTTTCAACTCTGCTACGTAGTGGCTCCGTACTGACGCCCCGGTTTCTTAAAGTGTGTCCAGGTGTTCAGAAATTTTCCTTCTTGTCCTGTTTTTTTCTTTATTATTATTATTAATTACATATCAAAATTTCTGAAAAGATAATAAAATCGACTTATTCCTTTTGCTTTCAATTCCGACAATACTATAGGAACAATTTCATTCTAATCTTTATTATTATTAAAATCGCTGCTTCCAAGGATATAACATGCAATGTTTAAATCCTCCAAAGTAGCACTCTTATCACTAAAAGTAAGAATGTATACCCCGAGGTGGCAACAAATTCTTGTGACGTTGCAGACCAGCTCCGAAAACACATTTCTTTCTGCTTCAGAAAAACAATTATGCAAATTGCTTTCTTTTAGTTCGCATTTTAGGTTAACAAAAATATATCAGTCTATTGAAATTTGGAAACAACTTAATAAATCTGGATTTTTTTCTTTATAGACATGTAGAGCATGTAAAGGTGGTATGTGTAATAATATTGAAAATATAATTTTTGCCTAAATATTTTATGTTCACTGATTGCGTTTATATTGTATAACAGCTTATAGCTTCTATAATAATTTTTGCACTGTTGATTAAGTATGGACTACATTAATACATTATTTTAAGTTGTATACCTAGTGCGATACTGTAGTAAAATTCGAAAGATAAAATTAATACAAAATGCAATATTTACTACTAATTTGTAACATGTCCCGTTTTTTCTGTTTTCAAAAAGTATGGTAGCCTTAAAGTATGCTAAACCATACAAAATAAATTGTACTGTAAATTGTACCCCTCTGATAGTACTCTCAAACGGGTCGGGTTACGGGTCGGGTCGGGTCGGGTCAGTCGGGTTAGCTCCTGTCGGGTCACTCGGGTCGAGTCGTCACATTCTTCACTTATTTTCTATACGGAATACTATAAGGAGCTTTATTGTAGAATTCAATTCCAAGTTGGTGAATGAATGATAATTGTGACTAATTGAAGGTGAAATAGTAATAAATTTTAATTTAACCCTATATTAACTAATTGGCATTGTAATTGTAATTAATATTACCACTGACTTTTTTCCTTCTGCGTTTCTATGTCAAGTTAAATGTCACATTAAGTGAAATTGAAAGGAAATATCTAGTTAACGTCCCACGTTATGCACCAACGCTGAGAGAGACAGTGATGATGAGAAATAATTGAAGTGGTTGAATGAAGAAAGTGGGAGGAAATGGGAGAATACCGAGAAAACCCATGCACATGGTGTTTGTCCACCAGAAAACATACTTGGTACTAGCTGGAATCAATACCCATGGATAGTGTTGGAAAATTTCATGAAAGTTCATACTTGAAAAGTTCGCGCGAAAGTTCGCCGAAAGATCGGCTCATTTTTTTTAAATTGTCCATTTAAAAAAAACCTGTAAAATTACAAACATTTTGGTATATAACATGGCTATATTAAAAATAGAAGTAAATTTATTTTAGTTTTTTCTCTTTCAAATAGTACATAATTTTCACATTTTTTCAAAAGACGTTACGTAGCGTTACAAGCATGTATTTCAAATCTCAAGCCTATATCATAAAATAGTATGTTTTCGGCAGAAACCTTCAATTTTACATGATGATGACAACCAAAAACTTAAATATGACTTGCACAAACAAGTTTATATCGTAAACTCACGCATTACCAATACAAAATGAATCATTTTATTATTTTTTTTCTTTGTGGAAAGCACTGATTCAGTTACAATAATGTATTTTACGTGTTTCTCCATTTCATATATAATATCAATGTGTGTCAGTCCATCTTGTATAATTATGGTGCAAATAACTATACTGTATAACACATACCTAGCTCACAGTCATCACACTATGTTCAGAATAAGTTATTACAAAAATGAGTGTCGCTAATTAGTAAATAAAAGAAACGGAAAGTTCGCGAAAAGTTGCTTATGTAAAGTTCGGAATCGAACTTTCGAAAATGAAAGTTCGCCTGAAAAGTTCGCTCATTTACATCTCTAGTAGTCACATTATTGTAACTCAATCAGTGCTTTCCACAAAGAAAAAAAATAAGTAAAATGATTCATTTTGTATTAGTAATGCCTGAGTTTACGATATAAACTTGTTTGTGCAAGTCAAATTTAAGTTTTCGGTTGTCGACATCATGTAAAATTGAAGGTTTCTGCCGAAAACATACTGTTTTATGATATAGGCTTGAAATTTGAAATACATGCTTGTAACGCTACGTAACGTCTTTTGAAAAAATGTGAAAATTATGTACTATTTGAAAGAGAAAAAACTAAAATAAATTTACTTCTATTTTTAATATAGCCATGTTATATACCAAAATGTTTGAAATTTTACAGGGGACAATTTTTAAATGGACAATTTAAAAAAATGAGCCGAACTTTCGGCGAACTTTCGCGCGAACTTTTCAAGTTTGAACTTTTTATGAAATTTTCCAACACTAATTGAACCTCTACTAGCTATTTGAATTGGCGTTCTCTAAGGTGATTATCCAAGGAATGGAACAGGTGATAATCGGACGGTACAATGTCCTTGGAGTATGGCGGATCCAAAAGTGTTTTCCATCCAAGGCGTAGAATGATTTTAGGCACGTGGGGCCAGCATTTTAGCCACGTGGGGCTTAGCGTTGCCTTGTAACAGGAGGACCCCTTTGCGATTCAGAACTGCTGGATCCAGACAGCACACAGTGACAGTATACAATTGCATTGATGATCTGACCAGCTGGTAGCATTTCCCGATGGACGATGCCTTGAGCAGTCCACAAAATGCACAGGAGAACCTTATTCTGGTGTAGTGCTGGCTTGGGCTGTTTTTGAACCGGTTCATGGGATGCTAACCAACAATGACGGCGCCGTGGAGCTTCGTACAGGACCCACTTCCCATCACGTGTCAACACCCTGTCCAGAAATTGCTCCTTCCTCAGACGAGACACCAAAGAAACACAGGTGTCTGCTCGCGTTGCTTTCTGGCTCCAAGTCAAATCATGTAGGACCCATCAACCCAACATGCAGTGCTTCCCAAGTTGATGGTGGTGGTGCAGAATGGTTTCTCCACTCACACTCAAATGTAGTACCAGTTCCTCACATGTCTGTCTTTGCCTCAATTGCTGCCTGAAGATCTATATTTTACACATCTGTTTGTCTTCCGGCACGTGGTGCGTCTTCGAGTGTTTCGTCACCGTCCTTAAACCGTCATTCCACTGCACTCTCCGCGTAGTCACGACACCCTCACCAAAGGTCTGTCTTATCTTCCGCCCCGTGGAGCAGCAATTTGAACTCGTACAGCAAACAAGCCCTTATGACGCTCTGTGAAGGCCCCATGTTCACTCAGTCCTTACGCACGTTCACGGTCTATCTGAACAGCCACAACCAAGTAGTATGTTGGATATACTTACTAGTGTTGCTCACGAGACCAGGTTTGGGGCATTCTCGTCTCGAAAATGTGTCGTGAAGGTAGTCTCGTCTCGAAAAGTGCATATGTTTCTATTGAAAGAGCTCTGTCTCATCTCGTACCCCTTCATGAAAATTCTGTCTCGTCTCGTCTCGTCCAACAACTGACCTTCACCTTATATCCATTCGCATTCAACTCACGGTGTGAGGGCCAATTGAACACAGACCTCCACAAAGAGACAGAACTTTCTTGGTCATCTGCAGATTATTATTATGATTATTATTATTATTATTATTATTATTATTATTATTATTATTATTATTATTGCTGCGGTAGTGATTTGACTTTCTCCGCAATAAAATACTTGCTAATTTTATATAACGTTGCAAATATCTTCTAGATAAATTAATCAAGAAAAAATAAAAGGTAATTCTCTACAGAATGATATTTCAGTGCAATTAGTTCCTTATGATTCTATCAGACAGCAACGCTGTTTTTAAATAGAAAAATCGGAATGTTAACGTGATGAAATTTTTGTTTGTTACACAGCAAAAAATATTAAAAGAAGTTCTATATACATTCCTTACTAGAAAATAATGTTGTCTTCAGAACTTTTATTCTTTTAGTCTTCAGAACTTAGTCAAAATTTATTTTGACTTTCGAAGTTGATTGCCTAAATTTTAACCTTGGAAATTTGGATGCGGAGTAAAACAAAGAAGGTTAGCAGGGTAGAGAGGAAAACGAATTAGGAAATGCTGAAAAAATGCAAGAGACGAGAGCAATATTAGACGATATACGGAAGCGAAAAAATGGACGGATCACAAGTTTCGATCTTGCTAAGGGATTGCATTCTGAGAGATGTAGTAAAGGGGGTGATATCAGGAGAGCGAGAGTGTGTAAGAAGGTTGCAATTGATAGATTGTAATAAGGAGGGTGGTACTTTATGTTGGGTTGCGAGGCAGATATTAGCGGGAAATCGTAAAAATGGAAGCTTCTTACCTAGTTCACGGAAACTGGCCTGTCATTAATGGCAGAATACTGACGAGGAGGAGGAGGATAATTATACTACAAATAAAAAAGCCGAACCAATGGTTTATGCATAAGAATTGGTCAGCATTTTTTTTTTTTTTTTTTTTGGTGGCAGTTTTGTAAGGTTCTAGCTCTCTCAAACTGGTTAGATTGTAAGGTCAGGTCACTCGGGTCGGTTGTCGGGTTAGGTCACCTCGGGTTGGTTCACTCGGGTCACTTTGGGTCGGGCCAATCGGGTCAGCTCTGGTCGGGTTGTCGGGTTGGGTCAGTTAATTCGGGTCACGGGTGGGGTCGGGTCGGTCTTCAACACATATAATTTCCACGAAAATCACAATATACCACGGTTTATACCTCATTGGACTTCCAATAAAACATTTTCAATGATATGTACACCATGTCACCATTTTTGTATGAGGGAATTTCTAGAGGGATTTTGTGGGAATTTGATGGAGTGTAGATTCCTGTGTGTGTGTGTGATACCTTACAGGATACAAGATGTCGAGGAAGTTTGTAAATAAACCGGACAATTTCTGTTATGTATGTGGGGAGCTGATATTTAAACCACAACGTCGATGGTTTATTCCACTTGTGATTAAGTGTTATCAGTTATATTTTGGTTGCTGTGTAGGAGACCAGGATAAGAACTGGGTTCCTCACTACATTTGTTGTACTTGCGTGAAACGCCTGACTGGGTGGGCAAATGGTGGACGGAACATGAACTTCGCAGTACCGATGATCTGGAGGGAACGAAAAGATCATTCTTCAGACTGCTACTTGTGTATGACACAGATAAAAGAAATAAGCAGTAAATCTAACCACACAGTACAGTACCCTAATTTGCCATAAGCAACTAGGCCAGTTCCACACAGTGCAGAATTACCTGTACCAGTACCTTCTCCTCATCTTACGGTAAATGAGGATTACGTACTTCAGGCAACTATTGAAGTTCCAAATGAAGATGATGATCCTACTTATGTAGGAAGCACATCTACATTGGATCACTATCTGATAACTCCGGATGAACTAAATGACCTCGTACGGGATTTAAAACTCTCCAAGACACAGACAGAACTTCTTGATTCTAAACTTAAGGTTGGAATCTGCTCCATCGTGACACTAAAGTGTGTATTTTTCGAAACCTTCATACAGAGTTTCAAAACTATTATTCTCAAGAAAATGATTTAGTGTATTGTAAAAATGTCTGTGCTGTGATGGATACACTTGGACATGCACATATAAGTACAGAGTCGAGATTGCTGATTGACTCTTCGAAAACTAGTTTTAAGGCTGTCCTTTTGCACAATGGCAACAAATTTCCTTCAGTACCTTTGGCTTATGCAACTAATATGAAGGAAACCTATGAAAACATCGAAATAGTGTTAGAAAAAATTCAGTATGAGAAATACAAGTGGACCGTTTGCTGTGATTTACAAGTCATTTCTTTGTTAATGGATTTGCAGCTTGGTTATACGAAATATTGTTGTTTCCTCTGCGAATGGGACAGCAAGAACAAAGCGGAACATTACATCAAGAAGGAATGGCCAACGCATGTATTAACTCCTGGACAGAAGAATGCTGTTTATTCCTCACTGGTGAGCTCTGATTAGATAATTCTACCTCCTCTTCACATAAAGTTGGGCTCTTCAAAAACTTTGTTAGGGCAATGGACAAAAGTAATGCAGGATCTTGTTACCTCAAGGAAAAAAATCCTCGGGTTAGTGACGCTAGGGATTTTTGTAGACCCCCAAATAAGATGTTTGATTCGTGACCAAAAATTTGAGGATCTCTTAACTCTGGTTGAGAAAGCAGCTTGGTGTCCATTTAAATGTTTAACAGAGAATTTTTTAGGAAACAAGAAAGCCCCAAATTACCGTGAAATTGTGAGTGATTTCCGGCAATCATTCAATGAAATGGGTAGCAACATGTCCCTTAAAGTTCACTTTCTAGACTCCCACCTGCATTTCTTTCCTGAAAACCTTGGTGCTGTTAGTGATGAGTGTGGGGAACATTTTCATCAGGACAATTCCTCCATGGAGAAGAGATACCAGTGACAGTGTAGTTCAAAAATGCTAGCTGATTACTATTGGACACTTAAAAGAGGTGTTCCAGAAACCAAACACAGAAGAAAGTCGACATATTAGTTGAGGTAAGTAAGTGTCCATTTACTAAGAAGATACCACTCACTTCTATTGTATTATTTATTAAGTAGATATAAAATGGTGACACGTTGTATACGTAATTGAAAATATGTTTTATTTCAAATCCAATAAGATATAAACCGTGTTATATGTGATTTTATCTGCAGTAATGAATATTGTAAAATGAACAGTACACATAGCATATTTTTTATATAAATATGTTTATTTCTCTAGATAGAATAATGCTATTCTAATGAAACTTAGAGGGCTTACTAAGTATAAATCAAGCTAACATACAATATAATTTGTCCGTTTATATACCTAAGGTACCCAAGCTACAAGTATGAAAATGGTTTTAAAAAAAGAAAAAAGAAAAAGAAAAGAAATTTGAGGGGAAATTTTCGGAAGACACCTCTGTCACGGGAAAACTGAGGGTGATTTAGAAAAACTGATTGCAGATTCGAATTCTACGTGAAAAGTTCTATTAGAATTAGGTATTTTCTTCCGTGTGCCCGAGAAAAAAATTTTTTCGACTAGTGTAATAGGTACCATTTTCAAACTCAGCAACCGTTATTCAAACCGGTTAACGTTGATCGCAGATATTAAAAATACTCACATCCGTATATTATTTAATACAAACGAAAATTTTACCTGCACATTTCTGCACAAACGATGTATAAACGATCGCGACAATTTGTGGTTGAATCGAACATGGTGGGGCTAGCACTTAGACAACTCCCCTTTTTTTCGTTCTGTCCACGCACCTGATAGCGTAGAAAAAAAATTTCGCCTGCACATTACTGCTCAAACGATGTACAAACGATTGAGATAATTTTCTTTTGAATCGCACGTAGGGAGGTGCTACCAATTAGGCAGCCTATACTTTGTTATCGTTTTGGCGTGCCCGCAATTGTGTACAAACGAAAATTTCGCCTGCAAATTTCTGTACAAAACCGTAACAAACAAGTGCGACAGTTTGTGGTTGAATTCGACATGGTGGGAGGGCTATCAATTAGAGAGCCCATAGTTTGTTATCGTTTTGGCGGGGCCACATTTATGTGCAAACGAAAATTTCAGCTGCACATTTATGTACAAACGATATAAGAACGATTGTGACAATTTGTGATTGATTTGGAAATGGAGGGGGACTACCATTTAGACAGTCCTCACATTGTTTTCGTTCTGGCGGCGCCCCTAATTCTGTACAAACGAAAATTTAGCCTGCACATTTCTGTACAAATGATGTACAAACGATTGCGACGATTTGTGCTTGAATTGGACATGGTGGGGGAGCTATCTCTTAGACAGCCCCCACTTAGTTTTCGTTCTGGCGGCGCCCTTAATTATGTACAAACGAAAATTTAGCCTTCATATTTCTGTAGAAACGATGTGGAAACGATTGCGACAATTTGTGATTGAATTGGACATTCGGGGGGGCGCTATCACTTAGACAGCCCCCAATTTGTTTCAGTTTTTACGGCGCTACTAATTATGTACAATCAAAAATTTCGCCTGCACATTATTGTACAAATGATGTAGAAACGATTGCGACAATTTTTGCTTGAATTGGACATGGTGGGGGCTACCATTTAGAAAGCCCCCACTTTGTTTTTGTTCTGACGGCGCCGCTAATAGTGTACAAACGAAAATTTGGCTTGCGCATTTCTGTACAAACAATGTAGAAACAATTGCGACAATTTGTGATTAAATTGGAAATGGGGGGCTACCTTTTAGACAGACCCCACTTTGTTTTCATTCTGGCGGCGCCATTAATTGTGTACAAACGAAAATCTCGCCTGCACATTTCTGTTCAAGAGATGTAGAAACGATTGCGATAATTTGTGATTGGATTGGACATGGTGGGTGCTACCATTTAGACAGACCCCACTTTGTTTTCGTTCTGGCGGCGCCCGTAATTGTGTACAAAGGAAAATTTCTTAATTCACATTTCTGTTCAAACGATGTGGAAACGATTGCGACAATTTGTGATTGAATTGGACATGGTGGGGGGCTACCATTTTGACAACCCCCCACGTTGTTTTCGTTCTGCTGGCGCCCCTAATTGTGTACAAACGATAATTTCGCCTTCACATTTCTGTTCAAACCGTGTACAAGCGATTGCGATAATTTGTGATTGAATTGGACATGGTGGTGGGGGGCTACCATTTAGACAGCCCCCACTTTGTTTCCGTTCTGACGGCGCCCCTAATTTTGTACAAACGAAAATTTCGCCTGCACATTTGTGTACAAACGATTGAAACCATTTCCGATTGAGTCTGATAAGGGGGGAGGGCTGTCTAAATCAACGTCTCCTTTTCACCTCTACTGTAATTAAATTCTTCCTCGAGAAAATCTGTAATCTACACTGTCAGTAGCTACGTCGTCGACTAATATACCTTAACAAGTACAGCTTTATTTTCGTATTTTTTTCAACAGTTAACCAATTTAAAACTATCGCAAACAAGAATATGTAGTCAACTTCTTAAATACTTCGCTCGCAGGAACCCGTTCAGCGCGTGCAACAAGCAGAAACAACATGTTTGGCGTCTCACAAATGAAAAAGGGGAAAAAAGAAAAGCAAAAGCAGCACGGCAGTGCCTTATCGCAGTCAGAGCTGACAACATAGTTTCGGTCGTCACTAACGCCAATAGACCTACTAGCGGTGTACAAGAGTTATATAGTTACAATATAAGTTGTACCACAGTAGCGCTACAGGCGGAATGTGCACGAACTACAAATGAATATGTTCCCTTACAAGAATCAGTCACTGTTGCACCCTCTTTACATTCTACACATCCTTTTTTCTGCCACTTTTTGACCTTGACAAGCAGAAGTACCAGGCTTTCCGAGTTCACAACCATAAACTGTTTGTGTATAGAGTACGTTTTCAGTTCTTCGAATGACTGTGCGCGCGAAGAACAAGGGTGATGATCGGGCTACCGAATACGGCAGTCAGAAACACCCGGTTGCAACTTTAAATGTAAAATACAAATATAGAGCCTTGACAATGCCGTGAGGATGAATAATATATATATATATATATATATATATATATATATATATATATATATATATATATATATACTTAAACATGTCGAAAATAATTTGACAAATATGATGAACAATTTTATAATAGAACTAAGCAATGTTTTATAATACAATAAACTGAATGAAATGCAGGGTATTTGATGTTAGCGATAATATTGCCAGTAGATGATGAAATACAAGTTTCTTAAACAGATATGGACACTTCACCTTGAAATATACACCTTGAATATGAATCTCGATAGAATCTGAAATATGTTAAGAACTTTAAACCTTGAATAATGCAACACAAGTTTGAACCCCATGGTTGTAATAGTGTCGTTACAAACTCACTCTTTTTATATAAATCAACCAATCTATAGCCGGATCTTCGAACAAAAAGTATTTTCTCCTTTGGGTATATTTCAGGGATAACATTTAACGTTAACTTTTTATTAAAAATTTAGCTACTGATCAAATTGTATAATGCTAAACATAGCCTACTTCACTTGCTAGAACTTATGTTTGGTAGAAGTTCATACATCAAATGTTTTTTCTTTGTTTCTTTTTTTTTGTTTTTTTTTGTTTTCTTAGGTTTCTGAATACTTCGGAAGGTTTTAAAAAAAGTCTTGTAATTATAAATTTATATTTGCTCTGTTTGATATAAAAATATTTCTTATGAAGAAAATGGTCTGCAGAGCTCTTTGTAGTGTGAATGTTATTAGTTGTAGTAGTTGCTTTTACTTTAGCGTCCCATTCAGCAGCGAGGCTATATAACACATGGACTTACAGCTTAATGTTTGATCCGAAACCATAAGTTTCTACTGATAATCGAGCTCCGTTTTTAGGAAAAAATCTAACCGCAGTCAGTTTCTACACCTTGGGGTTAGAACATACCCTATTATTATACTGATATTTGGAAGCAGTGCTAATTGGTTACGAATTTCGTGACCTGGAAGCAATCACACTAGTGTCCCGGCATGACCGGAACAGACCTGGAGACGACACGTCGTCACTCGCACGATGAATTTGTATGATACTGTTAAATATTAAAGATAATACCTCATTTTTATATCAATAAATAACTTAAATAAAAAGACAGTAACAATACTACTAACGTATATCTACATAGTATATAAAAGAAAAATACGTTGTATATTATAACGAAAATTGGCTGAACCGTTTGAAATGAATTTTATTGACATAGTTAACCTCTAGCTTGGACTAGGTTGTTGAGATCTTGCCCGGGAGAGTACTCCCGGAAGTAGTAACTAAATACACGATTCTGATTGCTTGGTGTTATCCGTATCTTGCTACGTAGCCTATATCTACGTATATAACAGAAATCGTGCGCGCTAGCGTTGTAGGGTGGTAACAAGAATTCGTTTTGGGGTGAGTTCAAACCCGGCCGAAGAAAATTTTTCTATTTTTTAAATCGTTCTTAACATTTTTTTTCAATAAAATATAATGAAAAAAGTACTCAAAAAGGCGATTTTCTTACTTTTGGGGAGATAAGTAGTAGTGGTAGTAGTAGTAGTGGAAGCAGTACAGAGGCGAAGATATATATATCTTTCCATGAGATCATGAAAATAAAAAAAAATGACTTCCAACTCTATTCAGAAAGTAGGTGTATTGGCACGTGTCGAACCGAGTTGTTTGCTACGCTCCGTTATGCCTTCAGGCAAACTACTTGCTACTGCTAGGTAAGTCTTAAGGGCACCATGAAGAAATAAAGAAGGAAAGAAAAAGGTATGCTTTTTTCATGGGGAGAACAAAATAGAATAATCTATCTGCTCCTTGACATTAAGTGTTTGAAACCAATGCCGTTATGAATATCCATTTTTCTAATTTCCTTAAGAGTCAAAAGGGAAACGTTAATTCTCCTATATAAGAAAGAAAAAAAATATCTCATATATCACACACATAACGAAATAATATAGCATATTTGTCAACGCCTTGGTGTTAAGTGCTTTAAAATTGTACAGAATATTCTTCCTTATTTCCATAATAAACATAAAAAATGAGAATTTTTAATTCCCCTAGAAGAAGAAAGAAAAATATAATTATATTTATTAAACAAAAAGAATAAAATAAAATATGATTAAAATATATTAAAATAAAATATGACTGAACTAAGTAAAACATTTACTCCGAATAGTCTCTGCAAGTAATTTGTAGAAAATTGTCAGAAATAATGCAATTAAACTATTAGTTGTCAATTAAAAGTGTAGCAAGTGATAGTTTTAAACCCAAGTAGAATATTCACTCTGCTTCATTTAAATAACAGACATTTTACAAAAATAATGATCTTTTGGCTGTATCGTAAATATTTTAGTAAATAAATAAATAAAATACATGTCTACAATTTAATCATTGCAACTGGATAGCTGATTGCATGGGTGAAGATAATGAATATTAATACAAACTGTTACAAAAGTGGGGGCCGCAGTGGGCCAGAGTAGTAGGGACCCGCGTTGGCGCGAATGACTCATCCTCACTCTCTTTTACGACCGGGATTTTTGAAATTCGTTCCCTTTTACGGCTAAGATAAGTGCTTTGGTATCTCGATTCTGATTGGCTAAGAGAGGTCACGTGACTTTAGGCCCCGCCCACGCGGGAAATTCAAACTTTCCAGGTCACGTGGTATGACGTCATGAGTCACCCTGCGGGGAAATCCCTCACCCGGGTTTTTTAATGTTCGTTTCCTTTTACGGGTAAGATGTGTGTTTCTGATTGGTTGATAGCTGTCACGTGATTTTAGACCATGCGATATTTGAAATTCGTTCCCTTTTACGGGTAAGATGAATCCTTTGGTACCACGATGCTGATTGGTTGATAGAGGTCACGTGATCTTAAGCCCTGTGACTTTTGAAATTCGTTTCCTTTTTTACGAGTAAGATGAGTGCTTTGGTACCTCGATTCTGATTGGCCGACAGAGGTCACATGATCTTAGACCCGCCACACGGTGAACAGAATACGTGGGAAAACCCCTCACTCATTTGTTTCCATTTTTACGGGTAAGATGATTGCTTTGGTACCACGATGTTGATTGGTTGATAGAAATCGCATAATCTTACACACCCACCCCAATGCTAGACATTCAGAGTGCTATGACGACGATCCACCCTAGACCTGGATTTTAGAATTTTGTTCCCTTTTATGGTTATCCTTAAAGTTCCCATGGAGGGTTCAACCTTCTCTTAAATAACCCTTTTTGGGTATCATGATATTGTAGTGAAGTTTACATTAAATATTATCATTCTCTTTGGCAGATAAGATGCTTACCAGCTCTCTTACCTTGATGGAGATCTTGTCCTTGAATTAGTAGCCTATGTCTCTGGAAGTAACAATGGTGAAAGAGGGGTGTCGCTTGTAGATTTCTTATAACACATTGTTGTGAGTTTAAGCGATTTTTTTAAACGCTCAGTAAGCGCTTCATTAATGGAAACAGTGTTGCCAGATTTTTCTTACCTAAACTGCTCCGATTCTTTTCGAAACGGTTCCGCAGAGTACAAGAAATTTTAAACTAAAAATTTTTTCGAACTAAAAAAATTTCAAAACTAAAAAATTTTAAACAAAAATTTTCAAACAAAAAATTTTCGAACTAAAAATTTTGAAACAAAAAAGTTTCAAACAAAAAATTTTCGAACCCAAAAAAAATTTCGAACTAAAAAAATTGAAACAAAATTTTGTCGAACTAAAACATTTTTAAAAACAAAAGTTTCGAACTAAAGATGTAAATCACATCTAAAAATTTTCAAATCAAACTTTTTATCGAACTAAACTTTTAAAATTTTCGAACTAGAAATTTAAACCAAGTTTAAGAAAAAATCCTAAGAAATGTTTTTCCAGGAATCGAACTCAGGTCTTTCAAACCAAAGATGTGTATGCTAACTGCTTAAATGAATTCGGTTTTAATCGATCTTGGTGGGTTTCGAACCATGGTCCTTGAAAAGGATACACATATACTTTAAGAAAATAAATCTGACAGTGTAACGCTTCTCAAATCAAACTTTTTATCGAACTAAACTTTTAAAATTTTCGAACTAGAAATTTAAACCAAGTTTAGAAAAATCCTAAGAAATGTTTCTCCAGGAATTGAACTCAGGTCTTTCATACCAAAGATGTGTATCCTAACCGCTTAGCTATGAATGAATTCGGATTTAATCATGCTTGGTGGGTTTCGAACCATGGTCCTTGAAAAGGATACACTTATACTTTAAGAAAATAAATCTGACAGTGTAACGTGGATTAAAATAAAATGCTGATAGACTTCTTTGTGTGACGACATAGAAGCACATATGATTGAAAAATGCAAACGTCAGCGGATCGCATTACTTTAGTTTTACTACGAACGTGTCAGCATGATTCATGAAAAAAAAGCAAACATTGACATTCTCGTATGGAATATTATGAAAATGAAATGTCGTCACAGTTACGACAAGTAGTGACATGTAGAAATCATTTGGGATCGGAATTGCGATACTATTGAGAAACGTGAATGACGTCACGATCGATTGTTACACATCGTTTTGGTTCGTGATTCATGACAAAAGCAGCGAGCGTTTTGATTGGTTCGTTGTGATGTCATTTTATAAATTTCCTCGTTTCTGATTGGTTGACGGTGACGTCGTTTTCACAACGATCTAAATAAAAATCTAAATTTCATTTTTCAAATCCTACACCGCTCTCAACTATCGTGTGAGAAGGTTTGTTCTTGAAAAGTGTCTTCATTTAAGAAGCTTTACTGCACCGACTTTTTGTTCATTGAATTTGAGGTAAGTTCAGTGAGATTTTATTTTTTCACACAAGATTCGAAAATCATTTTTATTTTATATTTGTGGGCGGATCACGAATACACTGTTTTACTTTTAGTACGAAATATTTAGGCTATGAAAGAATTAGTGGAATGGGAAAGTGGGAGTACGAATCAGGATCCCCACACATTAGAAGTAAGCACGATAAATGATATGGTTTAGCGCCCCTTCAGCTTAATGTTGAATGTGAACTCCCATCGGGAATTGAGCCATGGCCAGAAAATGTGTGCGCTTAGTTTTGAAAAGAATACATTACAAAATTTCAGAAACTATGCCTGAGAATAATATGGTTCGATACCCTTTGAAACCATTATTTTATTTTAGCGACCCCCCTTCAGCTTAACGTGATATTCGAGCAATCAGCCGAGATTGAACCTGGGCCAGAGGCGTGTACGTCAACCATTTAGCTTAGTTTTGAAAAGAATGTATGATAACACATGAGAATATTAAATTTCAGAAAAGGCTTGACAGCGATCCGATGTGGGAAAGCAAACCCACCGAGGATTGAACCAGGGACTTCCACGTTAGAAGCATGTACGCTAACCACTTAGCCACGAGTGCATGAATATGTGGTTAAAAAGATTTACGCTATACAGATTTTGTTTTGACAATTACGTATGTGTTACGTTAATGGTTGGTGAATCTCTTCAACTTGCAAACGCATCATTTAAAGGTCGTTGTGAGTAGAAAAAATGCTTACGCGTACTTTCTAACATCTCAGTACTGTTGAAACATTCATTCATTCATGCATTCTTTTTATCACTATAGAATGGTAGGTCAGTTACATGCTGATGTAATGGTCTCGAGTTTGACAGCAATAAAACACACATTTCAGTAACATAATTATTTTTAAAAAACTTTGATTTCTAGTACATGTGCTTTCATAATGAGATTCTGAACGTCACCGCCAGGAATCAAACTCAGGACCTTTACATGAATTGCTTAGTTAAGAATTTATCATGAATGTTATGATTTCCTGGGCTAAGCGGTTAGCATACGTGCCTTTGGCGTGGGAGACCAGGGTTCGATTCCCGGCGGGGAGCTCATGTGGTTCGGATTCCACGTTAATCAGTAGGTATATAGCCTCGCTGCTGAAAGGGACGCTAAACTAAAAAATCAAAAAATCAACTCAAATTCACACTGCTCAATTCCTTTTTTCCCATTACATATTTGTTTTACCGTACCTGTTTGTTGTTTTCATTTTTAACCATGGCCCAATCGGGTTTTACTGTTCGTAATGAAATCACTCGACATTATAGACGATTTATGTACGTTTATGTATTATGAGGTGTGTACGTCAACCATTTAGCTTAGTTTTGAAAAGAATGTATGATAACGCATGAGAATATTAAATTACAGAAAAGGCTTGACATGCCCCGACGTGGAAAGCAAACCCACCGAGGCTTGAACCAGGACCTTCCACGTCCGAACCATGTACGCTAACCGCTTAGTCACAATAATAATAAAAAAATACGCTATACAGATTTTGTTTCGACAATTACGTATGTGTATCGTTAATGCTTGATGAATCTCTTCAACTTGCAAACGCATCATTTAAAGGTCGTTGTGAGTGGGGAAAAAAATGCTTACGCGTGCTTTATCACATCTCAGTACTGTTGAAACATTTATTCATTTCATGCATTCTTTTTATCACTATAGAATGGTAGGTCAGTTAAATGCTGATGTAATGGTCTCGAGTTTGACAGCAATAAAACACTCATTTCAGTAACATAATTATTTTTTAAAAAAAACTTTGATTTCTAGTACGCGTGTTTTCATAATGAGATTCTGAACGCCACCGCCAGGAATCAAACTCAGGACCTTTACATGAATTGTTTAGTGAAGAATTTATCATAAACGTTATGATTTCCTGTTTATCTGGTGATTAAGATTTTTCTTTCTTCTTTTCTTTTGTAGTAAATTCACGCTGCTCAATTCCTTTTTCCCATTACATATTTGTTTTACCGTAATTGTACCTGTTTGTTTGTTTTCTCCTTTTATTAACCATGGCCGAATCGGGTTTTACTGTTCGCAATGAAATCACTCGCCATTATAGACGATTTAACATCGAGGGCAGAATGCTCGAAATTCAATTCAACGCACCGCCCGTAGGAACCGATATCATACAGTATGTACATAATAGTTTCCAAGCAATGCTGGACCATTTGTTAGCCAATGTCGACGATGAGGCGATGGTTGGTTTATCAGTAATATCACCACGCAACACGAATAAACCGTTTTGGGTGAGTTTTCGCCAAGCACGAAACCTGACACTGGAAACGATGTGGGCCTCGTTCGAAAGAGTTTTACAAAGTAACAATGCATTTCTCCTGCACGAGCCATTCACGGTTCATTTCCATCGTGTGGATATTCCACGTGGCTATGGTGGTGGTTTGCGGCAAGGAGTACTTCAAAATGAAGAATTGTTACGTACGTGTAAAAAATCAAGATTCAAGGTGCCTGGCGTACGCCCTTGTTATTGCTATTGGCCTGAAGGCATACAAGAATGTACATATGCAACGATATTGGCAATATCAACGCCAATCGAAATATGTTGTGGACGATGAAGTCGATGCGCTATGTGCAAATGCAGGAGTCAATTTGGATCATGGTGCCAGTGTAAATGAAATACGACAATTCCAGGCATACCTCAAAGAATATAAAATTACAGTGTATACCAGTTTCACAGGCCATGATATCATGTACGAGGGGCCCAACGATGAAAATCGCACTCCCATAAATTTGATTTGTTTGGCTGGACATTTTGACATCATTCAATCTTTAACTGCTTGTTTTGCAACCAAGTTCTACTGTGAAGCGTGCCATAAAAAGTATGATCAGCGTAACAGACATGTGAAAAATTGTCCTGTAACGTGCTCCAAATGCTTACAGAGACCTCTATGCGATAAGAATCAAACGCTAGTGCTGTGCAACGACTGCAATCGTCAATTTTACGGCGAAGAATGTTTTAACAATCATCGGAATGCAATATATCATCAAGGGGAACGTATATGCAAAATGGTGAAGCAATGTACTAGATGCTACAGAGTTTATTCTTTTGTACGAAGTGGACAACGACTTCATGATTGCAATGAGATTTTTTGCAATGTTTGTAAGAAGATTGTTCCAGGATCACATCAATGTTTTATGCTTCCTGATCGACAATGTTTGAAACCTGGTGTTCCTTCACTCATGCACGCAAAGAAAGCCTTGTTGATATTCTATGATATAGAATCTATGCAGGACACGAATATTGGGGATAATACGTATGTACACATTCCAAATTTATTGGTTGCACAACAAGTATGTTACGCATGTGTTGAAAACGATAATATCCAGCAGTCTTGCAGTACGTGTGGTCAGCGCCAGCATATTTTCCAAGGAGAGGATCCAGTTTATAATTTTCTCCAGTACTTGCGGGAACGTCGTCCCAATATAAATAGGATTTTCTGTGTCGCGCACAACGCTAAGGTTTACGATGGGCATTTCATCCTAAAGACCATGGTCGAACAATGCCAATGGAGACCTGACGTCATATTAAATGGGACCAAGATACTGAGTTTAACGTTGAATAATCTGACGTTCATTGACTCGTTGAACTTCCTACCTATGGCATTAAGTAAATTGTCAAAAGCGTTCAATTTACCCGCAACCAAAGGCTACTTCCCGCATTTCTTCAACACCAAGGAGAATCAATCGTATATTGGACCACTTCCAGAAACAAAGTATTATGGTGCAGATGAAATGGCCGTCGAAGACAGGAACAAGTTCATGCAGTGGTACAACGATCATCGTAATGACACGTTTGATTTCCAGAAAGAAATTCTCAAGTATTGTATTCAAGATGTCAATGTACTGCGACAAGCATGCGTTTCGTTTATGACTTCATTTGAAACAGAAACCAAAGTGAATCCCTTCTTGGAGACGATCACGATTGCCAGTGCTTCCAATTTAGTATTCCGCCGGAATTTCCTTAAACCCAACACCATTGGAATTCTACCGGCACATGGCTATCGATGGAGAAGTACCCAATCGATCGCTGCAATGCAATGGCTGGCCTACATTGAAAAAACCGAAGAAAAACAAATCTTACATGCGGCCCGACAAAAAGAAGTGTTTATTGCGGGATTCCATGTTGATGGTTACTACCAAGACCCTGAGACGTTAGAGGAGCACGTCTACGAGCATGTCGGCTGCTTTTATCACGGGTGTAAAGTATGTTTTACTACAGGCCGTAATCAGCCCATCTACAGCAATCCAGAAGACACCATGGAATTCCGTTATGAACGAACGCAAAGAAAAAATGCAAGACTGCGTGAATTGGGGTACATTGTACATGAAATGTGGGAGTGCGAATTTAATCAGTTCTTAAAACAAAATCCTGCAATGGCGACGTATCTGAAGAATCACCCGTACATGAACCGCAGACCATTAAATCCAAGAGATAGCTTTTTTGGAGGAAGGACCAATTGCGTGAAATTGTACCACCAAGTCGACGAAAAAGCAGGAGAAGTAATAAAATATTTCGATATTGTCTCGCTTTATCCTTACATAAATAAGTGTGCTAAATACCCTGTAGGCCATCCACGAATTTATCTACAGGGTGATGAAAATATACCACCAATAAATAAAGTCAATGGTCTGATCAAAATGACGATATTACCAAGTCAACATCTTTATCATGGTCTCCTGCCTTACCGATGTAACAAGAAACTACTCTTTCCACTGTGTGCTGCTTGTGCCGAAGAAATGAACCCAGACCCTACAGCAACGTGTACACACAACGATCAGGAGCGGTGCCTCACTGGAACATGGGTATCATATGAAATCCAGAAAGCAGTAGAATTAGGATATCAACCAGTGGAAATTTTTGAAATTTGGGATTATGACATTGAACAATATGATCCCATCACGAAAACAGGTGGCTTGTTCACGGAATATATCAATACATTTTTGAAATCAAAAATGGAAGCGTCTGGCTGGCCCAGTTCCTGTGTGACCGAAGAAGACAAATCAAAATTCATACAAACCGTCCTGGAGCGTGAAGGTATTGCATTGGATCCGACCAAAATTGAAAATAATCCTGCACGAAGAAGTTTATCTAAGCTTTGTGGGAACTCACTATGGGGAAAGCTTTGCCAGCGTACAAACTTTAGCCAGACCACAATTATTGATCGGCCGGAAGAATTTTATGAAAAACTCACTTCCCCCGACATTAAACTCCATCAAATTGTACCCATCAATGATACGATGTTATATGCGTTCTGGGAGTACAATGAACATGTGCCTGTTCAAAACCGAAACACCAATGTCGTGTTAGGTGCATTTACAACATGTCAGGCACGTCTGGAACTGTACAAGTACCTGGAAATGTTGCAGGAACGTGTTTTATATTTCGACACGGATTCTGTAATATTTACGGAGAAGCCTGGAGAGCCAACCATTGAACCTTCAACGTACTTGGGATGCTTATCGAATGAGATGGAATATTATGGACCACGAGCATACATCAAGACATTTGTCAGTGGAGGACCAAAAAATTACAGCCTAGAAATATACAATCCGGGTACCAACGTCACCAGTTACATATGCAAAATTAGAGGATTTACATTAAATTACAATGCAGGACAACAATTAAATTTCAACACGCTAAAAGAAATGATTACAAATCAATGCCGTGGACAAGTCACCATCACTATCCCCCATAAGATATGCAGGACCAAAGACCATACCATCGTCACACGCAAAGAAGAAAAAATGTACAGTATCCAGTACACAAAACGTCGATTTAAAGAATTCAATTCCTATGATACGGTTCCGTACGGGTACGTTAAAAAACAGAAGATGGAACTGGAAAAAGAAGATGAAGAAGAAAAAACTGTAAACACCCAATAAGGCCGCCATTTCTTTTTTCCTTTTCCTTTTCTTCTTTCCCTTCCTTAACCACAAAGCAGCAACACCAAGAAGAAAAAAAACGCAATACCCACAAGAGTTCATAAACCATCAACACAACCATCAGTGGAAGAAATGCAGTCATCTCGTATCCAAGGAGGAACCTTGACCATAAAGGAGCAACAACAAGAAAAATGCAATACCCAGAAGAGTTCATAAACATCCATCGGTGAAAAAAATGCAGTGATCCTGTACCCGAGGAGGAAGATGGGCCTAAGCACATCCATCATTTACGAGTAAGTTTTATTTCTCTCTTATCAATATTGACTCATTTTTATTGTTTCAGAAAAAAGAAATTCATAAAGTAATCCGTCGTTTCTTCTTTTTCTTTACAGGATACGGCTACAAGATTCGAAGATGATGACGCGTCCAAAATATTCATTAACTAGATCCTGTATTTATTATGTTAATAAACATGTATAGGAAGACCACATACCTTTCGTTAAATACAACAAGTTGAAAAAAAATATGTTTTATTATTTCTTGAAACCTTGAACACTTGTTTTCAAATCATGGTAATCTTGAAAATTTAAGGTGAAAAATATATTCAAGATTTGGTTTACACGATTTTGTTCGAAAAATAATTAAAGAATTTTTAGTGTCCAAAATTTGATTTTTAATTTAGTTCGAAAAATTTTTAATTTGAAAATTTTCAAATGTGGTTTACATCTTTAGTTCGAAACTTGTTTTTAAAATTGGTTCGAAATTTTTTTAAAATTTTTAGTTCGAAAAATTTTGATTTGAAAATTTAGTTCGAAAGTTTTTAGTTTAAAATATTTTTCGAAAAATTTTTAATTTTTTTAGTTCGAATTTTTTTTGGGTTCGAAAATTTTTTAAATTCCTTTTAGTTCGAAAATTTTTTGATTTGAAAATTTAGTTCGAAAGTTTTTAGTTGAAATTTTTTAGTTCGAATTTTTTTGAAATTTTTGTTTCAAATTTTTTTAGTTCGAAAATTTTTTGTTGAAAATTTTTGTTTAAAATTTTTTTTAGTTTTGAAATTTTTTTAGTTCGAAAAATTTTTTAGTTTAAAATTTCTTGTACTCTGCGGAACCGTTTCGAAAAGAATCGGAGCAGTTTAGGTAAAAAAAATCTGGCAACACTGTTTCCATTAATGAAGCGCTTACTGAGCGTTTAAAAAATCGCTTAAACTCACAACAATGTGTTATAAGAAATCTACAAGCGACACCCCTCTTTCACCATTGTTACTTCCAGAGACATAGGCTACTAATTCAAGGACAAGATCTCCATCAAGGTAAGAAAGCTGGTAAGCATCTTATCTGCCAAAGAGAATGATAATATTTAATGTAAACTTCACTACAATATCATGATACCCAAAAAGGGTTATTTAAGAGGAGGTTGAACCCTCCATGGGAACTTTAAGGATAACCATAAAAGGGAACAAAATTCTAAAATCCAGGTCTAGGGTGGATCGTCGTCATAGCACTCTGAATGTCTAGCATTGGGGTGGGTGTGTAAGATTATGCGATTTCTATCAACCAATCAACATCGTGGTACCAAAGCAATCATCTTACCCGTAAAAATGGAAACAAATGAGTGAGGGGTTTTCCCACGTATTCTGTTCACCGTGTGGCGGGTCTAAGATCATGTGACCTCTGTCGGCCAATCAAAATCGAGGTACCAAAGCACTCATCTTACTCGTAAAAAAGGAAACGAATTTCAAAAGTCACAGGGCTTAAGATCACGTGACCTCTATCAACCAATCAGCATCGTGGTACCAAAGGATTCATCTTACCCGTAAAAGGGAACGAATTTCAAATATCGCATGGTCTAAAATCACGTGACAGCTATCAACCAATCAGAAACACACATCTTACCCGTAAAAGGAAACGAACATTAAAAATCCCGGGTGAGGGATTTCCCCGCAGGGTGACTCATGACGTCATACCACGTGACCTGGAAAGTTTGAATTTCCCGCGTGGGCGGGGCCTAACGTCACGTGACCTCTTTTAGCCAATCAGAATCGAGATACCAAAGCACTTATCTTAGCCGTAAAAGGGAACGAATTTCAAAAATCCCGGTCGTAAAAGAGAGTGAGGATGAGTCATTCGCGCCAACGCGGGTCCCTACTACTGCCAGTGGAAGCCGGTGGGTGTAGCTAAGCAGCCTGAGGTGTCAGCCTGTGGTGCTGTCTACGGCTCCAGCGGCTCGGCTCACGACTCAGCTACCACCGAGCCGAACCTTGATGTGAGCCGACCCTACACCTCAACATTCCGAGCCGGTTCGAGATCTATAAAAGTCATTAGATGCTAATACAATATGAAGTATATGTTCTATAAGCCTTTCCCACAATTCTACTGCTTGTGGCTGAAATCAGTCAATACCGAGGAAGTTAATTATTCGTCCCTGACTGAAAACTGTTCCGCGAAGGCATCTTTAAACAAATCCCATTTTTATGGAACATAGTGAAATTGATCAAAGACAAGCGCTACAATTCGACCCAACTGACATTTGTGTGTATGTGCGGTCGTTTGCCTGTTCCACAACTATCTTTTATTGTTTTGGTTTAATTTTAATGAAAATTGGCTTATGGTTTCAACAAATAAACCTGTTGTTTGGGATTTAACTCTATCAAGAATAAGGGGTGAAAGCTAAAACACTCACCCTTTGCACACACATATAAAACAATTTTGTGTTATAGGCAAAACTACTTGAAGATCAATTGATTAGACATAGCCTATTTTTACTTTAGGCCATCCGCATCATTCGAATTGGTTGCGGGTGAAATTGGCAATGGATAAGCGCGTGAAAGGGACCAAGTTCCTCTGAACTTCGAAACTTGTTTATTTACAAAATTCCAAATATTATTTTGTAGGTTCCCAATTTTCTGCGCTGTTTGGAATTATAATTGGTCAATAATAAAGGAGTAAATTTCATTCCTCTTCTAATGTAACAAGAAATATTTCGTGCAAATTAGAGTTTTGTGAAACGTAATGTGTTTTGTTTGAAATTACAGGCATAAAGTTTTTGTTTGCAGTTGAAGTTGAAAAAAAAAAAGTGAATTAATTACATTTCGAAGAACTGTTAACATTTTTTCTGAAAAGTTCCCAATTTTCATGAAATAGTAGGTATGTTTTCTTTCAGTCTGTAGTTAGGTCTATTGTTTATGCTGTTACGCATGAGAGTTGGGGAAAATTAAGCCAATTACAAGATTGCATTTTTCGATAACTTCTGTGCTTTTTTTAAACCTGATTTCATGAAGCAACTTTTTTTTGAAAGTGTAAGAAGTACTATTGTTGGCATTGACTGAAACTGATGAAGAGAAAGATAATGTAACTCTAAAAGTTGAATAGAAATCCGCTCGCTTCTTTAACACACAGCACAACTAGTAATAATAAAACGTTATTTTGTAAAGCAGAAATAAAATATATAATTCTAGACCCAAATGTCTTTTGGGCATTCATTAGGAAAAAAAAAATAAAATTAAAACCAATTTTCTAAAAACGAAATAAAATATTTAACTTTAGCTCCAAAGGTCTCTTGGACATTAATTGGCATGAAAATAAAATCAAAATTGAATTTGATGAAGAAAACGTAAGACATTTAATCCAGCTTCAAATATCTTTTAGGTTAATTGAGAACAAAAATGAAATGTAGTTCTTTACCATTGAACAAAAGAAGAAAAGATCAATAAAAGGCAAATATTTAGAAATGAAAGAATTCTAGTATTTTGTTTAGCCACCTTCTGCTTCTATAACGTCACCCAAACGATTGGGTATACTCGCTACAAAATTCGAGAATATAGTTGGATGTTGTTGGAAATTATTCCAGAGTTCTATTACATGTGCCTCAGGAATTCCTTTGTTATGGTCTTGTCGACGTTCTTCACATTCTTGAACCATTAACGCCAAAGATGTTAAGGTCTGCCGATCGAGGAGGCCATTCTATACATATTAGCTCTGGATGATCTTCCAAGCATGCTTTATTTTGCCTCGAGGTATGAACACCACTATTGCCTTGCATAAACACGAATTCCTGTTGTTCTGGAAATTTTTCGTGTAAAGACGGAAGCAGTGTATCCTCCAGTACTTGGATATAAGTCGCACTAGTCATTCGTTCAGGAACAGGAACGATCTCGCCCGGACCTTCACCTGTCATATAGCCCCCAAAATGAGCTGAAACTCGTCTTGAATGTTCGGTGCGAATGATATGTTGTGGAAGATATCGTGTCCCGCGTGGCCTGTATAATATAATTCTCCCTTACAGATCAGAGAGGAAAACCTTCTCATCAGACCAGATGAAGAGATCCCAATAGGCTTGTGGAAGACTCACGTTCTTCTTAGCCCATTCTGAACGCCTTTTCTTGTGGTAATGTGTCAACATAGTTCTCATAGCTGGTTGTGCGTGATGGAGTCTAGCCGCAGTAAACCTTTGCCTTACTGTCTTGTGTGAACATCCTAGTTCAACAGCTTTGTCTCACAAAACAGACCGATGACGCAAAGGATGGTTCCGTACTTCTTCAACTAGAGCTGCATCTTGGGTCTTTGATGTTGCCCGTGGTCTTCCACTTCTGGGTCTTGACTTAGTCAATTGTCTGTTTCCCTGCCCCCATGACGATCCAGCCATTTCCTCACGGCTCTAGGATCACACTCAAAATGTTTAGCAATGAGAGGCAATTTCTCACCATTAGCAGCAAGGCCAATAATTTTGCCTTTTTGAGCGGCAGTCAACTCCAAACCGCCTTTAGTTCTAGGCACTTTTGCTGACACTAGAATCACAAACGAAATACTCCACAGGATGTATGAATGTGAAGGCGTGTGTCAAGGGTCAGAGTAATATTATGTGTTGATTTATTTATTGATGCATGTTCATTCTGGGCATTATTAATTTTATTTTTGTAAAGAAGCAAGTTACTACCCGCAAATATAAATATAATTCTAACTATACTCTTTTTCTATTTTTGACAAAATAATATGATGAGTGTGATACCTTTTATTTGTTTTTGGGTGTGATACTGTTGACCAGGGTAAAAAAAATATGATTTTTTTAAAAAAACATATCATTTTTGTTGATTTTTTACTTAATTCGACTTTTTTTATTTAAATCAAAACTTTCTCCTCGTATAATACAAGTCGCGAACTGCAGAAGCGACATTAGGAATTAGTATTAAATTTTAATTATGTCATTTAGGTAAAAGTATTGGGATTTAATTTTGAATTAATCCCCAATCATTTACCTATTTCAATCCCAAACAATGTGTCTCAAGCATTAAGGAAAAAAACTTACAGCAACGTTTATCAATATGGCAGTTTTCTTTTCGCGAAAGTTACTGATGTTTGGCAGGGCATACTGTTTTTTTTTTTTAATCGAAACTAGCTAGCAGCACGAAATTCATGTAAAGTCCATAAATTTCGCCTAAAATTAACTAACTCTATGGCGTATGGAACTCGGATGATCAATTTCACGTTCACAAAAGCATTCCCTGACTTCTATCCTTAGGCAACTGGATCCAGTTTCTACTTTGTATTCCTATATCTGCGAAATCCATCTAAAAGTTGTCCTTCCATCTGCTCCTAGGTTTTCCTAAGGGTCGTTTTCCGATTGGTCTTCAGTTAAGACTTTGAAAGCGTTCCTACTTTTTTCCATCCTGGCTACATGACCTGCCCACCTGAGTCTCCTAGACTTGATGACCCTAACAATGTTTGGTAAACCGTATAAATTATGTAGTTCCTCGTTATGAAGTTTCTGCCATTCCCCATTCCCGTTCCTTTTGGGTCCGAGTATTCGTCTGAGGATCTTGTTCTCAAATACTTTCAGTCTACGCGCTTCCCTCATAGCAAGCGACCATGTTTCGCAACCATACAGAACAGCAGGCATGATTATCGTTTTATATATTTGAAGCTTCAAATTTCTCGACAGAATTTGCGACGTCAAGAGATTTTGAACTAAATAATAACACGAATTCCATGCTTTTAGTCGACATTTAATTTCTTCGTGAATATCGTTTTCGTCCGTTAATATTGATCCTAGATATTTGAAAGTATTCACTTTGTCGAAAGTATTATTCGATATTTTAACACATCCAAAATTTGCCGTATTAGGATCCCAAATAACTTCTATGTATTTAGTACATAAATTTCGCCTGACGTTTTAAAATCTATTATTGCTTATTTTCTTTTTCGCAGAGGGGATCGAGCTTTCCTAAATACGACCCTATTACCTGAAAACAAACAAATAGACGTGGACAAAAAAGATCTTTCGGATTAATTTTTCATGATGATTTCTCCGTTGGAATAGTTTTAACGATTTAGAAACCCTGTGTTACAAAAAGAGGAAATCAGGATTCACCTGTTACCCGTTCAAAACTGGATTTTCTCTAATCCTCCTGTGCATGATACTCGTTTTCATACTGTGCTTACATAATTTGAGTATCATTGTATTTTATTATTATCTTCCGTAATCGAAATAACAGAACAGAAACGGGATTTTACTTATTTTCACTTTAAATTAATTTATTTCCGATATTGATTTAAACCAACGACTTTTATTCAAAAAATCAAATGATTTAGATTTTGATTAAAATCGTGATTTAAATCAGACTGATTTAAATCAATCCATCTTTCTGTTGACCCAATGAAATTTCCTTCAATAGTAAGCAACTATTTATTCAATGATTCATCACTAAACGCTATAGGCAAAGAAAAGCAAAGCAATATCGCCTGAAGGTCGTTTGAAATGCGTGTCTTTTCTTTGTTTTACCTGTGAAGTGGAGGCACTTTGCTTCTTCTACTAAGTTGTGACACATTATATCAATGAAATATTGTTCTGTCTGTGAAAACAAAGAGAGAAAAGAAAAAATATGAGCTATCCGCTTCAGTCTACTAGATATTTAAGCATGTTGGAAAAGTAAACCATGTCCTGTATTTAACCAAAATATGGTTAATAAACTAGCGTTATCATTAAAAATCTTATGTTTCCAGGAACCTTGTATTATACCTGGAAAAGTTCGTGTCAGATCCAGAGGAAATGTAACCTTTTATGATTATGCAACGATAAATGAAAAAATGGAAGTACACTCTGTCTTAGTGTTCGGTGCGGAAGACCGTGGTTCGATTTCCATTGTGAGTTTATTTGGTTTGTGATAACACGTTAATCTGTAGGCCCATGTCTCATATCGTCTCGGTGCTGCAAGTTAAATTAAACTTCTAACCATCCAACCCATCAGTCTTAGAGCTCATAGGATTATGAGAAAGTGATTGGTGTGATCCGTGATGCGTTGCAATTAAAAAAGTCACAATGAGAATCACAATGCTGGATATAAAAGTTGATCTCTCGCTGAAGCATTGTGACTTATAATTATATTTCGGATTTTTAGCTTCTAAAAATTGGTCCTATTGGTCCGTAATATAATTTTGGCAAAGTAGTTAAATATATTCTAAAACACATGAAATAGAATCAACAATTAATTTAAAATTATTGACTGAGTATAACTGTAAACCCAGGGTTCAAAAAGAAATTTGGAAAAATAATTAGACACATAGTTGCATTCGTCTGGATTTTCAAAGCACGTTTTCACTGTTAACATCAGTTTAAAAATTATCAACCAACTAATTACAATTTCCATTCTCCACAAGAGAAGAATAAGTGTACGAAAATGTTATTTGGGAAGTATTTGAGCCCCTTTCCTCTCCCCAAAAAAACTGTGAATGATAAAAGCTATCCCAGTCAATCCACGTGTTAACTACGTATGTTCAAAACAGTTCATTGTAAACAGTTAAATTACTTCCTTGCTTTGACCATTTAATTAGGATCTTGTAGCAATTAGCCCCGTTACCCACCCCGTACATTCTACACGGAAAATTTTACTGGTTCGCTTGATTGCGTTTTCACAATCCCTTAAAATAAAATAGCTTATATTCTCTGTTATTCGCAAGCGCTATACTCTTACATATCTTGCAGTTATCATTCAGTGCAATGTTTTGACACATACAGACGCACACATCAAAAAAGAAAGGCAAATATAAATTTAGTGAGAAGAGAAAGCAGAATCGTATTGTTATAATTACATTTTAAAATTAACTGAACATTAATGAAAAATTAGTTTCACGTTCCATGATAAAGTCCTTTAGGCTAAAGGAGACGGATCATCAACGAAACTAATGTTTCTTAAACTAGAGTTTTAATGATCTCCTAACGAAAATCGAATCCGAGACTACACGAAGCACAGGCGCACACGCTACCCACTAGATCAACAGGAACGGTTAGGGCTTCTTTAATTGTGTCCTAGACACTTTAATTTCCATCGTCTCCAGATTTGTTCGGTCATACCGGATCCAGGAAATGAAATTCTTATCTAGTTTCATTACTGTTTCCGAATAACAAATTAATTTCATTTTTCTCTTGACCCAATTGATTTCGTTTAATAGGGATGATCGAGAAGCCCTGCCAATATAGCAGAATAGTTATGATGATGATGATGATATGTTCAGCAATATTGACCAAAAAAGAGCAAAAAAAAATTAAAACAATAATTATTATAATCAAACCTTTTAATATTGTAGAATTATTTGAGTGAAAACTGAAAACGACTGAACTGTCTATGTCTTTCGTATAAAATCAATTTGCATAAATATTTTTGATCTGTATTAGAAATACAAAATAACGTCAACAAACTCAAGTTATTTGAAGTCTCAGTTGTGAATATGGATTACTAGGATCAATTATTCACATCGTTGGTTAATCTAAAACAAGTAATAATAATATTTCGTTAGTCAGTCACGTTTTACTATTACTATTAAACGGCATCAGAAGTGTCACTGTTCGTCTCAGAGACCCCGATAACTATTGATTCGGCACTAATATCGGTCACTTTCAATAAACTTATATATATATATATATATATATATATATATATATATATATATATATATATCTTCTTCTCCCCCATGTTGCGAGGAAGAACATCGGAAGTGTCATAATGACCTCGAAAACCATGAGTTCGGCGTTGATAATGCACATTTTCGATAATTTTTATATATCTCCTTCCTCCCTCTCCTCGAAGTTACGGTGATGAATTTGCATTTAAACGAGTTCGGAAGTATCACTGTTCACCTTAGCGACGCCAAAAACTATGGATTCGACAATAAGATTTGGTCATTTTTGATCATTATT
Organism: Thermobia domestica; assembly: GCF_964235325.1. NCBI lineage: Eukaryota > Metazoa > Arthropoda > Insecta > Zygentoma > Lepismatidae > Thermobia > Thermobia domestica. The sequence continues at coordinate 52,806,753 of NC_137467.1, forward strand.
CTGTATCTCCTCCTCCCCCAAGTTACGGGGCTGAATTTGGTCGTAAACAGTATCGGAAGTGTCAGTATTCAACTCAACGACCTCGAAAACTATGGATTCGACACCCATGTTAGTCATTTTCGAGCATTTTTATATATTATCTCTGCCCTCCAAGCTATGGGGCTGAATTTAGATTTAAACATCGGAAGTGTCACTGTTAATCTTAGCGACCCGCAAAACTATAGATTTCACTTTAATATCGGTCATTTTCGATCATTTTTAAATATCTCTCCCCTCCCTTCTCCTAAGTTGCACCGTCATAGTGATATGAGAGGAACCATCTCAGATCCGAATCTCATCCATGTTGAACATGTGATCGACATCGGTCGGGTGGTTCAAGAGTTTTATTTATTTTTGAACACTTTTCCATTTTCTCCCCTCCCCTAAGTTCTACCGTCAAAGTGATATAATAAGAACTATCCCAAATCCGAATTTCATCTATGTTGAGAATTCGATCGAGATCGGTCAACAACAGTTATTAAGTTACAAAAGTTAGTAAGTTTTATTTATTATATATCCCTCTCTCTTGCTTCTCCCCTAGGTTCTACATCCAAGCGAAACTCTAAAAGACTTTCCAGTCCCGAACCTCTTACATGTTAAAAATTTGATTGAGATTGGTTGGGTGGTTCAAGAATTATTAAATCACAAACTTAGTTACTTTATTATTTTTATATTCATTTTTATACATCTCCTCCTCCTCCCCCGCGTTGCTCCGTCAAAGAGAACTGACAAATAACATCCCAGGCTTGAACCTCATCTATGTTAATACTTTGATCGAGATTGGTCGTTTGATTCAAGAGTTATTAAGTTATATTTATTATTTTCTGGCTCAACTTCTCACCTCCCCTAAGTTTTATCTCAAAGTGAAATGACGAAAACACTCTCAAGCCTCATCTATGTTCAAACCTTGATCGAGATCGTTCGGGTGGTTCAAGAGATTAGGAGTCACAAACATAGTCACTTTCAATTCTATAACATATATTTATTGTATTAGTATTATGTTATATCACTCAATCCTGAATGTGCCTCAAAGGCTACCCAAGCAGACTAAAAGTTAGATTGATAAACAATCAATTATTCAACATATAAGCATCCGCCTATGAAATTAAACTTGCGGTCACATGCACTAAGTTCTGTCAATGTCATGAAAATGTTATTTCGATATTAATTTCATGAGCACACATTAAAAATTTTCAAAGGATGCTTGAGCTTCGGAAGCAAGACCATACCCATGTAGTCGATACCTATCGCAGATCACCATACCCTAACGGTAAACGGAATTACCTATGTTTAATACTACATTTCTCTTTAGTTTTAGAAGAAGAACACCACTAATATACTTTGAGAAATGAAGTATCTAGTTTAGCATCCCAGGTATATGCACCAAGGCTAAGGAAGACGGTGATGATGCGAAATGACTGAAATGGTGGAATGAAGAAAGTAAGAGGAAAGGAAAAAATGCCGATAAAATCCACGCACACGGTATTTGTCTACCAAAAACGCGCACATGGCGCAAGATGACACCTGTGTGGCTCGGAAGCGAGCCAAATTTACAAAAAAACTAACAACCAATTCAGAAAACGACATACTGTAGCTATATGCTACAGGGACAGACCGACTCACAGGAAATGCATAAACTACTGGGAACAAATTCACTAAAGCAGCATTTTTACTGTAGCCAAGAAATCCATCCCTTTCCTTTCTTATATTCTATAAAAAATTCTAATAGTGTCGGTACTTGTGCAAGACTCTTGCGCATGAGTCTTGGTCTTGGTCTTGGTCTTGCACGTATGGTCTTTGTCTTGGTCTTGCATCGGGATTTCTGGTCTTGGTCTTGGTCTTCCACGCAAGACTCTTGCAATAACTGCAAGACCAAAACTCTTGCGCTCATCACTAGTTTTGGCCTTTCGGGCGTCAAATTTTTAAATTTTTGGTGGGGGCTTTTGCCCTCTAAAACCGGTTTTCCGTAGAAAATAAAAAAAACACCTATCCGTTTATTTTACGTTTAGTATCTACCTACCAAATGTTATCAAAATCGGAGTGTTAGACTTGGAAAGTGTTACTTGTCAATACCACTCACGACCTCTTTTACTCCATTTTTTTTGTCACATCAGAGCTATATAATTGCGAAAGGTTATCTAACTCCATATTCTAGCTCCATATTAATATCGTAAGTCACGTTTCTTTTAGTTGATTGCATTGTTGGAAATTGCATGTTTTCAGAGTGAGTATGGAAACGTTACGTATTTAGTATGAAAAATGCACTGTAGTAAGATAATATTTCTCAGAAAACATTTTTAGCAGTAACAAAAATATTGTCCTTCGAGAAAGCTTTTAGTGCAGCTTTACACAATAAGGGAATCAATGTTTTAGTCTGACGTAAATAGATTATTAGTACATATTTTTTCCATTAAGAATCTATTACGATTGCATTTCTGTTTTAATATCGTGTGATGGATTTAGTAGAAACGGTAATGATGTAAACACTTTATTTACGCGGTGCTGATGGGTAGCTACAAAGAAGTAAGAATTTACGTCTGGATGTTCTATATGAGTTCAAGAAGAATATGGTGAGTCACTTCTCCTAATATCTATATACAAATTCATATATATCTATATCTATATATATCTATATATCTATATCTATCTATCTATCTATCTATCTATCTATCTATCTATATATATATATATATATATATATATATATATATATATATATATATATATATATATATATGTGTGTGTGTGTGTGTGTGTAAATTTTTGTCCCTTAAGAGGCGTAATCGGTGCGAAATTAAAATATCGCTAATTTTACAATAATTATGTGATATCTTCAAATAGATAAAATATAATTGAAGTGTCAAACAAGAGCGTGCTAGACGATATTATTTTGTATGAAATACCATTATCACGAGTCATCTGCTAGCTTTTTGTTTGCAGACATTTAGAAATGCGAAAATAAATAAATGCCAGTTTTCAAAATGGCTGGAAATCGAAAACAGGTAAATGAGTCGTGATAACGGTATCTTATGTAAAATAATATTGTCTAGTGAGCTCTTGCTCCCCTCCAGTTATATGTTATCTATTTGAAGATATCACATAATTACAGTAAAATTAGCGGTATTTTAATTTTGCCCTGATGGGGCCTCCTAATTTTCATATATAATATTATGAAAAGACTAGCAGCGTTCACCCCGCTTCGCTGCGGTCACCCCGGAACGCAATAAACTTTGTTACTTAGATAATTTTTACTTTTTCGCTTTCAAGTGATATGATAAAAACCATAGAAGATTGCACTAATGTTAACATTATATCGCCTGTCATTTATGTTAACCCGCCCCGCTTCGCTGCGGTCACCCCAACCCGCCCCGCTTCGCTGCGGTCATCCCGGAACGCAATAAACTTTGTTACTTAGATAATTTTTACTTTTTCGCTTTCAAGTGATTTATAGCGCCTGTCAGTTATGTTAACCCGCCGAGTCACAGGGTCATGCGGGTTGCATATAAATACGTTTATTTTTATACCTATGATGAACTAATAACAAAGGATTTGTACGTATGGACACCTGAATGGTCAATTATCTCAAGACACTGGTAATTGAAAATTAAAGTGATATGATAAAAAACATCTAGGGTCCACATCCTAACAACCCCCCAAAAATGAAAGAAATCGGTTCAGCCGTATTAGCGTGATGAGCGGACAAAGGATTTTTTGTACGTATTGACACCTGATTGGTCAATTATCTCAAGACACTGGTAATTGAAAATTAAAGTGATATGATAAAAACCATCTAGGGTCCAAATCCTAACAACCCCCCAAAAATGAAAGAAATCGGTTCAGCCGTATTAGCGTGATGAGCGGACAAAGGATTTTGTGCGTTCTCTTTTATATATATAGATTAAAATGTATCGATATCTTATATAAGAGACAGAAAGAAAAACATAGGAAATACAAAATTTTACCTGTTTTTCTTCAAATGGCTTATCAGAGCAGAATGTTTTAAAACTACCTAATTATATGTTCTTAGAACTCAGTTCAATCAAGTTTGTCGTTGTCAGATGAAATGTGTGAAATATAACTTATCATTTGAAAGGTTCCATCAAAAGATAAAAGTACGTCAAAATAACAGTAAAATACTGTGACATACGACTCTTAAGATAAAACTGAGTCCGTAGATTCTTCTGTATGTAGTAGTAAGTCTTTGATATGTATTACAAATTGAAGCTATATTACTTTAAATTCATCAACGCTATCAAAGCCGTAGCTAGGGGCGCGAGCGGGGTGGTGATGATAGCAAGAGGGCGCCAAGCAGGCAAGAAGAAAGAAAAAAGTGTTGGAAATGAGGAAACTATGCGGCGCTCCGGAAAAATATTGGCACCCCATTCAATCAATATTGTTGTCACTTTATGAGAAAAGAGATTTCTTAAAAGTTTTCTTGCTCGCTTCGCTCGCAACCAGAACGTTTCCATAAGAGTCACAATAAGTTTTTACTCTTCCTCCAAGAAAATTATTATATAGAAGTTGTTAAAGATGATGTGATACACAAGGGCTGAGTAATAACTTATAATATACGTAGAAGCATTTTCAAAATTAGAATCGGTCAAAATCTGAAATCGGCGTTTTGATTGTGATGAGTTGGCTTAGTTAGTTACTCTTTTCTACATAATTGAATTAATCACGACGGTGAGAATCAAGGTATGAAAATTCGCGGAGTAAAGAGAGACACGCAAGCTGCTGTTTGCGTGCGAATATTAAAAATAAAAGTAAAGAATTTTCGAAAGTATGTAGTAGCCAAACTAAACTTTGAATTTTAAATATACGTTGAGTCGAAACGAAATGGATTTTACAATTTTGAAACATATAAAATGGTATTGGAATAACTTAGCGGATCGATATAGGTGTCATTTTGTAACAAGACACTTCAAGTTTGACTCGCGTAGTGCCATAATACCACATTCCGTCACCATGAGCACCGCCGTAGAGCATTCTTGAAATCGTCGCTGCGCCGCAAATAACCGCTATGTGACATTTTTCAGATAATGTGTTATGTCGTGGAAGTAAACCAGAAGCCTGTAAGGCAGCGTCCCTTATAACGTGATAAGTGAATATTTAATTGTTTCGCCAAAACAATGAAAAAATAATAGGAAATTAAATGCTTCAGGTTCTCATCACGTACGTATTGATCGATTACCAATAATATTTATACCAATATTATAAGCGATATTCATTACCAATAAATTTTAATGCTAAACAACGATGTAGAAATAAGTGAAGTATGTTCTTATGAATCGGAAAATATTCATTACTTTTAATAAATTGAAATTTTAAATAATAGAAATGGATATTTGTACTCTACGAACTCGATGTATGTTCTCTGCACTTTGCACACACACAGAGAGAGAAAGAGAGAGAGAGGAGTTGAATTGAGTTGATTTTGAGTTTAACGTCCCTTTCAGCAGCGAGACTATATAAAACAGGACCAACTGATTAACGTGGAATTCGAACTACATGAGCTCCCGCTGGGAATCGAAGCCAGGTCTTACATGCCAAAGGCGCGTATGATAACAGCTTAGCAACGAATGAGCTCGCAGATAAATACTGTGTAAAATTTTACTTCCCAACTTGAAATATTAGAAACGTTTCCGGTTCCCGAAAGCTAATTGGAAAATTATAATTTGTTGCTGACTAATATTCCTCCGCAGAAATTCAGTCTTGTAGCTCTATGTACAGTTAAATATAGTGGAAAATTTTCCACCTAACACCACCATACATAATATTCAAAATTGTCCGGCTTATGAAAAGTTTTTTCCTCTTGTTTCTACATCGTGGGGGGCGCGGTGGCTCAGTGGCGGAGCGTTCACCTCTGGTGCATGGGGTCCCGGGTTCGACCCCAGTCCCAGCCAAGTGAACTTTGTGGTGAACAAACAACGTGCTCGTGGGTTTTCTCGGGGTTCTCCCGTTTTCTCCCACTTTCTTAATTCAAACCATTTCACTCATATCTCATCATCACCGTCTCCTTTAGCCTAACCGGCATAACCGTGGGTCGTAAAACTCAAAGATTTCATTTCTATATCGTGATGAAAATTTTCCGATGTATGAAAATTCCTTTCATTTGTTTCTACAGAGCAATAAAACTTTCCGATTCACAAAAAGTTTTTTTTTTACTTTTTGCTTCAAAACTGTGAAAATTTTCCGACTCCGAAAATTTGTCAATTTTTCCACATAAGACAGAAAATATTTCGATTCATGAAAAATTGTTTAACTTGTTCCTACATAGTACTGAAAATTGTCTGAGCCATGAAAATTTTCGGATTCTTTAAACGATCATGGATATTTAATAGCCAACTTTGTCCTGTCAGGTTAAATTTTACAAGTATTTACGGTTGTGTTCTCTCTAACACTAGAAACACTTCTTCCACTCGGTGGATCGATTTGATTCCATTTGGTTTTCAGTTTAGCGGGCCTTTCAGTACTTCGCTGTATGAGACATAAACCTACAACTTAACTTGGAATACGTAACACATGAGGTACTACGGGAATCCGACCTAGGTCTCACACGCCAAAGATGCGTAAGCAAACCGCTTAGTCAAATTGGTTGATCGAGCACCAAGCCTTACCCACAGCCAATATACAAGGATCACCAAATTATGATAAGATTTTCTTGCCTAAACTATTAAAAGTCAATGCAGTTCTTCGTTACTGATACAGGACAACCATAATTTCTAGTGAGTAACTATAAATCTTTTTAAGTACTTTGCTCATGCATATTTATGTAAAGAACGATGTTCAGATAAATACTCTGAGAATCGGCATCGCTTGCTATTTTTATGTAATCATACTTTTGGCTACAAATAAGCGTTTTCGAAATTCTTGAACGAGCCCACAACATAACATTTTGCCTAATTTTCTAACAATAATCATAAGTAACTGTGTTTGGAAGTTTGGACAAGAAAATTAGAAAGTGCCTCAGTAGCAATTATATAACAAATAGGCTACGTATTAATTAAACGATCAATTTGACAATAATATTCATGCGATTGCTCCATTTACTGGTAGCAATAGCATTGCTTTTCTAATGTAATTAGTAAAAATCTTGAAATGTACATACATATAGGTAGTATTTCCTATGTATCAGTTTACAGTTATTTCATTCATTATCATTTAGGAGCATACAAGACATAAGTTTACAGCGCTCTTTGAGTAATAGATGATTAGGATTAACAATTGGCGTTGGGGAGTGTAGGATGGAATATGATAAAATTATCTGAGTATCGGAAACTAGAAAGTAATAGTCTATTAGATAGTGTATTCGAAATATCAATACGCAACTGTATTTCATACCACCAGCGAGCTGTGAACGATTGATCTTGAATGAAGGAGTAGAAAGATCCGAGACGACGACGCACGACCTGTAGCTGTGATGAAATTAGAGGCAACGTAAAATCAACAACAAGAGCAGCCACGTAAATGACGGTGATGAAGGAAACCAGTTTATTCATTGTAAAAGAACATTACCCATAGGGCTGACTACTGAAAGAAATATAAAATTCTGTGTCTAGTTCAATATTGATCCACCCTGAAAGAACCAGCAGAACGTCTACCAGAGTGATGCAAAATTTGCACCACCATTCAGAATCATCCTATAATATTGTGATGCAAATCATTTATCCCTGTGCTGGAAAGAGAAGTTTGATATTTCATAAAATTTTAGGAAAAAGTTTCTTTTTGTCTTATGCGTGAATTCATCTCCAAAAATAAGCAAATTTTCCTTCTACAAATGTAAAATGGGAGTTTTATTTCTTAACAGGTCAACAGTTGTAGGCTATCTGTTGGTGGACGGAAATCCAGTAACAAGCAGAAGTTTATCGCCAGCGCGCAGCAAGTCCACGCGTTGTTTGTAGTAGCAGATAGAAGTGCCGCGAGAAAAATGTGAAGGAATTTATCTTGAAGGAGTTTATTTTGAAAGCTTTGAAGAGCGTGATATTGCAGGAGTTAAAAGCCACAATCCATGCTAAACACGAACATTATTTAAGGTTGCTATTGCAAAAAATCAAAGTGGTATTCTAGATCCTAATCTCTGCTTCTTGACTGATAAGTGGTTTTCTACCTCAACTGCTACTCAAATTTGGAAAATACGCGATACTGTTCTCTGCAAACACCTACGAAAAATACCCGACTTACTAGATCATATTGCAAAGACTATTACTATTGCAAAGGCTTACTATTTTATACAATTCCATCGGGGACAGAGCAAACTTACAGGTTTCATTACAGAAATCTTGAAGAAATTCGTGGATCAAATGTCATCAAATTAACGTCATTTTACGTACTTCAGAAGACACATAAAATAGTACACACCACACACTATCTTAGAAGCAGAGTAGTTTCTTTTTACGTCTCAAAAAACTGTTTCAATCAAACTGTAACCTTCAAACTTCACTGATATATCCAGTTTCGATTTTAATTTCTGGAGCAACAGGAAGAAAATGTTGTACTAGAATAATTTCAAAAAGCTAGCTCACAGCAACGGATTAAGAGCAACTGCAACGCCAGTACCTTATGGCGCAAATTACAGGTCACACTGAAAGTCATTAATTGGTCTAATCTGTGAATTAAACATAGTGTCAACATTTACATCAATACCTATAAATTTGGTGAAAATTATACAAGTTCAAACTTTCTTTTATCTACCTGCATAATATCTTATAGCAGTTAATGTTTCTATCACTTGGTATGTGTTCTATTGATCTTGACTTACTCCGACCATACCTTAACGTACAATAAAAATTAAATAAAAGAACACAACCTTAATAATGTACGACTTCCATTCTTAGTTCCCCAAATTCCATGACATTTTCAAGTAGCTTTATGTCTCATGTCTTGTAAAGCAATAACTTCTTAAATTAAATATATAGGAATGCAAGTGAATCTTACGCTGCCAAGGCCTTTCGTTGCATCCCATATATAGAATGATCCTACCGTGGAAGGACCGATTCACCTCACTCTCAAATAGATGGATTGGTTTAGTCATTGATTCGTTGTAGCTAGTAGTAGCTGGCGATAGCTCAGTCTTAACCCGAGGTATTCAGAGCTCGGTTCATAGTCGCTCTTGTTTCCGGGCGGATCCAATCATGGGTTGATCACTTTACGGTTTTGGTCATATAGTGAGATGCAAGACATTCCGATGTTGGGACTCCTTCTAGCTCTAAAAGAATTTTGTATTTTATCCTCCCACGTACCATCAATGAAAATACTGGTGGTGAGTATGTTTTAAGTTAGTGTGAATGAAACATCTAACACACAAATTGGTCGTGTTCTATGATAGTGAATGTAAACTACAATAACCCAAAGCATTTGCAGCCTGCAATAGCATATTTCTGAAATTGTTCACATATCGATGGAATTCCGTGGCAAAGATGCTAGAAAGGCTAAGATAGAAACAAGTCCTCAACGACATCTTGGTCTGTTCAACCGTGTGAGGTCACACTCCAAAAATGTGATCGATATGCAAGAAGAGGTAGTAGTCGTTTGGGTACGCGTCACAAGAGTATGGTGAAAGTAGAAGAATTTCATACTGTATTTTTTTCACATCATTTATTACACTATGGAACTCTTTAATTTTTTTTTGTCCTTCAGTTGATATTGCTGATTCCTTAGTCATAATTGTGAACATTTACGAAAATGTACATAATTTTCATGATACTCTACTTTGCTTTTGTAAGTTTAACATCGATTTCTTTGCAAATACAAATAACGCTATACATAGCCATTTCATTGAAATGAAAAAGAAAAGAGTTTGCTAGTAAGTTCCTCAGCACCTATTTTGTAACATCAAAAGTGTGGGCCCCTTTAATACATACCTTGAGTATGTGTCCCTGTGTACACCTTGGAAATATGCTCTTTTCCTACATTTTCGTTTATGCGTTTAATCGCTTTCACGAATTAACTCCAGATGGAGTTCCTATCATGTTCTAGTTATATTGCCCTTGATAACTGTGTTTGAATGTCATAATGTCTTGGTGAAAGCGCTCACCGTATTGCCTTGAATATATACTCCAAGTTTTTCTTCAATCTGTTAGCAGCACGGAGGGCTCAGTAGACTGGATCATCTTCCTCACTTGCGGTCCTATAAACACTGTAGCCTCCACCTTAGAAGTTGTTATCTTCGGAACATGTCGTGTAAGAACTTCAATGCGTGAGAATCCCTATCCAATGCTTTCACGAATTGCTTGTAATATCAATATTTATATGGAGAGGGGATACAATACCACTTTAGGGTACACAAATGGCTTCCATTTTACGTTATATGTTTCCAAAGATTACTTCTCCCGTTGTGGCCAGTATTTCCTCGAGTAGTGGGCATCTGTTTCCCTACTGTCCCATAACACATACAGTATAACAATGGAATGTCGTGAAACCACCCTGCAAACCCACGAGTAAGGCAATTATTTCGAAGTCTCCTGTTACTTGCCAACCATATTTTATATACTGCAAATTGTCCAATAACGTCTTCAAGCTGTTAAAGTCTTCCTTCGTAGAGACGGAATAAGACACAGGAACAGACGGGTACCTATTTCCATTGTGCAGAAGTACAGCCTTCAGACTTCTAGATTAGCTATCAATAAATAAAAGTCACTCTTTCATGATGCAGGGTAACTGTAAAGCATTATATCTTGGCAGAAGCACATTCCATCTCTCATACAAAAGAATTTGCAAAATTGTTCGTGCCATCTCCTTTAAGCAGTTACATTTACTGATTTATCAACTATGTTCCACTGTTTTACTTGGAAAGAAGAAATTCGTCAGCATCCTTACTTAGATCTCGAATGAGATCGTTGAAATCTGCTTGGTTAGGATAATATGGTGGTCTATTAGACATATCTTTGTAGTTCAGTGTTCTCATCACAATCATATTGCACTTTCTGCTCTTCGCATACAGGTGTATCCTTACTGAAGGAGTTACGATAGATAACTCGCTTGAATGAGGAATTGGGGCAATCGAAGGGGAAATGTTAGAATAGAAGTGTGGAGTTGATTTGTTGCCTCTACAACGCACTGTTGGATCTACCACACAATAGTAACAGTTTATAGTGTGGTCCACGGGCTCCCTCCAAACACTGGGGGATAGCAAATCTCATTGATCCTCGTTTCCTTCTGTACTAATTTGAAGAAACAGAAATTGTTCTAAATACTTTTGGAAATTAATAAGTGAAACATGAAAAGTACCATTGTTTTTTTAATAATACTGTTATTTTTTAAATGATGTTCAAGGACTTCTTGCAGTACTTACGATATTAAAGTAGAGAAAACATTGTAAGTTTTAACACAAATGAATTATTGTACTGTTAAGAGTATAGAGGACTTTGGCAGTACTAATTTATACGTCAACAACTTTAGGTATGTTATATGAGTTGAACACTTTTTTAAAAAAATATTTCCAAATTGGTTAAAACAACTTCTTGACATGTAACGTAAAACAAGCACTTTCTTAAATAGTTTCCAATGTACTTTTGCACAGGTCACAGACCACATGGGTGGTACCCATGATTTATCTTGATCATTCACTGCTTTCCAAAGTAGGCTTTATATACCTAACAAAATTTCAAGGACGTTTGGAGTCAATAACTTTTTCCTTTTGTCCTTATGAACTCTCCACAGACAACAGAATGGATGAACCTCGTCATGACTGAAATATTACAAATTAGGATATAGATGTTGTTGCGGATATAGATGTTGTTAACATTTGAAACATGTAAAATTTATGCAGCGATTGTATTATTCGTATTCATATTTTATAAAGTAAAACAGTGAAGTAAATTACCTATCAACAGAAAATTGGCATAGGTTGATAACACTGTTTCGGGAAAAGATTGTGTTCCCCACTAATGTGTGTCTTCACTATCGTTTATTTGCTCAATCGGCCTAATGTACTACGTTTCACGAACAATTTTAACAAGAAAGACATGCAGTGACCCAATTCCAATAAGACAGGTTATTTTAGGGTTATATGATATATACCTTTACATTATATATATATATATACCTTTAAATTATAACAGATAGGCTTAAAACACTCTGCTCAGTGTGAAACGTGTTGCTTCTACCGCCAATCTCTCAATCAGTGTTGGCAGGTCCTTCAATCAAATTTAAATACAACTTAACCCAACCAACGTTTTAACATGCACATATTAATTCATTAATATAGGGAAGAAGCCACATTTGCGATGCTACTACCTACATAAGCTAAGTTTCATGGAAAAATACACCTTTTCTACTTACTTATAAGGTAACACGACAGAAAATCACTATTATAGTACAAGGACAAAATGAGTGTTGAATAGCGTTATGAAACGTGAGTACACCATATCATTTGACATTTCCATATGTCTGCGGCGAAATTTAGGTGCATTTCTAGAGAATTAATCCCTGTAAAGGTCCATAGTAATGACTTCTCTTTCACGCAGAAAGATACAATGGATGAAGCATACCATAGATCCCATACCTGCAACATCATTATCTGGAGGTTCTGAAGAAGATTCCATACTTTGACCAAGATTCTATCGTTGTTCCGCCATTTACGATTGCTATTTCAAGATATATTTCATCTTAAGTGTAAACCCTACACAATAAAAAATGGTTGGGTTAATTCAACTTATAACACAGGGCAGTGGTTCAGCGTGACTACCACTATATGGCGTTATTTCAATATAGACCCCGCAGTATTCGCTTTTAACACAGGGTGTGTGTTAGGTTTTTAACGCACAACCGGCGTTGAGCAGTGTTAGATTCGGATCTGTGTTAGTATTTTCACTGTTGATTTGACACCATGTCAGAGTCGGAAGTGTGGGGGAAAATGTTGAATGTTATTTGTTGCGATCTTGCATCAACATAAAGAAAGTAATACAGTGTGTACTGTGCTAAATATTTTGTGTTAATATTACACCATATCAAGTATCAATATAATACAGTCCCTGTGTTATTTCAACATCATTTTCTTATTATTATCACAGACAATCTGTGTCATAATTCAAGGTCAAAGCCGTGTAAGTAACACCATTTTGGTGTTAATTCAACACTCTCTGTGTTAAAACTCAATGTTAAACCACCAGATTAACTTCGTTTTTGGTGTTTGCTCGACTTCACTTCTGTGTTATTACAGTATCTATTTCGGTGTTGAAATAACTCCTTGTGTGGTATTGATGTAACCATTTTTCTGTGTTGGAAAAGCTTGTGGTGTGCATGCTTACGCTTACTGAAGATTCTAATTTTAAAATCAGAATAGTGAACTACACAACGCGTCACTTAGACAATCTTCAAAAGATGTTTTGACGCTCTCACCAACACAACCTTCACCAACATCTTGTTCAAGAATAATATTAAACTCTTAACTATATCCTTATAATATGTTTGACTTTTAATCGTATTTCTGCTTGTTTCCGCCATGTTTAATACCCAGTCACCGGCGTTGACTGGTGAGCTCTAGAGCAAGTTTTTTTTCTCGCAGTTGACATATTTATTCAGAAACTTTATGTAAAACAATTCAGAACACATCGCGCGGTTTGCATTTTGAAATTTTGAAAATACATGGATTTTTAAAGTATTTCTTTCTACTGTGTTTGTCTGTAGATTCAATTCATAAGCCTTTATAATTAGATGCACAACATATTTTTCAATCACGCAGAAAACAACACCGAAGATTCTACACTTGTGTTAATTTAACACACATGCTGTATGCCATTTCAACTACCAGCATTTGGCACACAATTCCAAATGAAGAATGAGTTGTTCTAACCACCTGTTTGTGTTATATTTTATCACAGTCGTCTTAACACATAGGCATGTCGTTGAAATAACACAATGATTTTTTACAGTGTATGCAGAAAACCTATCCGGAAACTAACGTTTCTTACTTTCAAAGTAATTTTCACAATTGAACACTGCTAAAAGGTCGACCACTGCGTCTGGGCTACGACTACTTGGCGAATTTTGAAACAAATAAGAAATCTGCATTATGTAACGTCCTTAGGACTTCGATATACCTAGGTAGTATGAGAAGACCACGGCACCATTTTCTAAGTTCCAAGTAAAACATTATATCGTTTAACTTAATAACTTAATTTTCCCATGAGTGGCATTTACCAGTCTTTCCCCCGAGCTGCTCATACATGTACAGCGAGAGAGATAGGTGGATATACCCTATAACATTTCTCCAAATAGAAATAATGGTACGGGCAAAACTTGTACAACATTCTTCTTCTCTGATATCGATAATATCTCACTGTCGAATTATTAATTTAAAAATTTTTCAGACATTTTTGTCTGTCTACTCAGTGTCTCTGCTACACCATGCGTCGGAACAGTGCGAGATAAACGTTAACAGTTTTTATTTCTTGTTATATATAGTATGTTCAAAAATGAGAAGCCCGACCTCCTTGAGGTGATTTCTCATATCAAATGAGAGAAAAATTAATAAACACGGGTAAACGTGTATTCATTCATTGTTATAAGCTACCAGAAATACCGGAAAATATATTTTAAAGCTCCATAGCTCGAGTACTATAAGACCAATCATAATTGGGTCAAGGAATTTAACAGGAGTTAGTATATGTTCTACTTAAACATTTGTGTTTTAAAATCCTGCGATAATAGCGCAACGAATTATTTACAGGAAATTAAGATACCAGGATACACCATTAGGTACTAATAAAGGATGGCTATCGATATTCAAGTTAATTATATTTAAGAAAAGTTTATTCTTTGTTAGTAATCGAAAATTACTAATATCACTAATAAAATATGATAGTAATTACTAATAATATATGATGTGGTAATATATTCAAAGACGTATTTACTTCCGTTTAAGAACAAAACTTAAAAAAGAAGCGTTATTTGTTTGAGTTGAACTGTCATTTGTAGGAGAAAATACTTGTCATTATAACTGTTTTATAACAACGAGAACATGAACAGATTTATAATGGACACTTTATGACTTGGGTGCTTCAGTCATAATTTATTTAATTGTGGTTCATATAATTTTGAGAAAAGAAATACAGTTATATTGGAGTTATTATTATGAACTTGTGTAGTACACAATACAGAGAAACAGGCAAAATAAAGAAAAGAAAGGAAGAAAAACTCTAGATGATCCAATGAATAGAACAGGAAATTTTACCTCCATTTACCTCTTATATTGATTAAAAAAAGCGCATTAAATTTAAATGTTCACCATTTAGTTGTATGACTCTTCGAATCTATCTAGTAACTAAGTTTTCCTTTAAAATGTCACCTTTGTAGACAAAATGAAATAAAATGAAATCTTTAAGTTTCACGTCCCACGTTTATGCCGGATATCAAAGGAGTCTGAAATGATAGGAAATTAATGAAATGAAGAAAGTAGGAGGAAACGGAAGAAACCCCAATAAAACCTACGCAAAGGGTGTTTCTTCATCCCAAAGTTCAGTTAGTTAGAGCTGGAATTGAACGGAGAACCCCACGCACCAGAGGTGAACGCTTTACCACTGAGCCACCGCGTCCGTAAAGACAAATGAAACTGATATGCGGCTAAATGCATTGATACCACTCCAGATTGTCAACACTCCATCCATCAAGTTCTTTCTCTCCATTTCACGTTGCCGCACGCACACTCAATTTGCTGCATGAATCGATACTTTAGTGTCCAAACACTTATTGATTGGTCTTAAAATAACACAAAGAGTACTTCTATATAGCATAAAACACCTAGTCATTTATACTTAATGAAGTTGCTGGATTGTCTTAATATTATAGAAGGTAAACATTGACGAATAACTACAAATTGAGTATGAGTTTTATATTTTATGCCATTCAAAATCGAGTTTATGCATGGCTGGGAATTCTATCCACCTGAGCTATAAACCAAGACTTAGGTTTTACTCCGACGTACCTGGCGGGCGCACATACTTTTATACAAATATCAGCTCGCACAATATACACCGATGAACACTACACTATTTCACCCCCAAAACAGTTGAATTACGGAATCATACCATCGAGTCCAGTAACATTCAATATTAGCTCGTAGATCAGTCAATAGCTTTTATTTTAAGGCGTAAAGTGATGATTAAGTAGTGGTTATAGTCTATGTTATTTAAATTTGTATTATTATTATTATTATTATTATTATTATTATTATTATTATTATTATTATTATTATTATTATTTACTAAAATTATTATTTACTAAAAATGATCTCATCGATCAATTATTTACTTATTTCTTGCAAGTAAGATGGCAATGCGCAAATTTGGAAAAGTAATATGAAGTAGGAAGAATTGTAAGCATGTATTTAGAGGACATTAATCTTTCATAAATAATTACTGCAACTGTGCCCTACTGTGTATTACAAAATATCTCTACAGAAAAATAGCAAGCAATCTTCTAATGCATTGTTTCTCAACCAGGGGGTCACGATCCTTACGGGGGTCATACAAAGATTGCATGTGGTTGCGAAGATAAGCGGAAGAGATAAATATAATCAGAGTCTAATAGGGGAACATATTTTTAAATATTATTTTGAATTTTTGTTCTGATAGTCGTGTTTTTATTTTTATATATTCTGTTAAGAACAACAAAAATAGATCTAAAAAAACATTTTCAACAGGTGGAGAGTTGTATAAAAATCATTTTAAATTATAAAGGTACGGTATGAAACTAATCAGAACTGCATATGAAATAACAGAAAAATACAAATACATCAAAACATGTATATTGAAGTACGATTAACATTGAAAGCTAAGAAGATAGCTGGTCATAGCGTGATTTCATTAGTGTGGCAATGTTCAATCTTCGTGCCACACATTATTAATAATGTTCAACTGATAAGCGATATCTTGTTTTTGGTTTAATGTTTACCACGGAAGAAAATCACTTTTGCACAGTTTCGATATAGTAAATGGAATTATTACTCTTAAAACAGCAGATACAAGACCAAGGGAATTTTCTCTCCTCTTCAGCCAGAACTTCTACAAGTCGTCGTTACAGAAAACCGGTTGCAATGAGTTGTCTGTTTTACTCCATTGGTTTTTAATCCATTTTTATTAAAGTTACTGTATCCACTATAGACAAGAAATGGATTTACTATTATAGAAGTAAACAGATATCAGATCTTCGCGATAGGTATATAAAACATTCCACACAAACTTATTACAAATCAGAAATTATTAGGGGGCAAGAGGATGTGATAAGAAGGGGGTTGTGATAGAAATTAGGCTCAGAACAGTGGTTTTAAAGAATAATGACTAAGAAACAAGAGTTGAAGCTGTCTCGTTTTTAGAAAGGTGTCTTGATACTGGCGTCTCCTCTGAAAAAAAAATTAGTATCAGTTTGAATTTGAAGAGCTCTGTCTCGTGATGACAATGCACTCTCTTCTGTCTCCTAGGCAACACTACTTATATAATATTAGTTAACGAACCCAATGGTTGACATTTTCCCTAGTAAGCTATACATTATGAAAATCAACATAGCCGTCTTAGAAGTACGCGTACAATATGAGTAACACGCTAAAATGAAACATATTGTGTTATCTTATATTGCTTAATTTTCACAAAATGGTGACTTTCTTTTGTGTGCTACTTTTTAACCCTTGGTTGACTCAACAACTCTCGGGATTATTTTCCAATTACTTCCGTTCAAGTGTTTTAAATTAATTATTTAGTGTTACAAACGTCGTAAAAGCTTCGTTATAAAATATTCAGTTTTTCCACAATCCTATTAAATGCTGTCGACAGAGCTAATTTTTGGTAGTTCAGTGGCATTGGTAAATGAGAGACATGGATTCAGTTCTCTGCTAGTTAAATGACAAGATATGTGTTTATAATATATTGCACATTGTATCTACAAACTAGATTACAATCAGTCGGTCATGGGTATTTTGAGATACATTGATTACGATATTACTTTTTTCGTAATTTTTATTCTTAAACAAGAGTAAATATGTCCTTGAAAAATCATGACAAAGGCAATCGAGAATAGTTCTCTTATGTAACAAGGTTAAAGGGATTGAGTATTACCTGAAAGATAAAGCACATAAGTGCTATACTCCAGTAAAAACCATACTACGGCAATTGATACGTTCATATTATATGGAAGCTAGTAGTTATAAATTCTCATTTTGTACACGAGTGTTATGGGTAAACAGATAATCGGAAGAGGGTTCATAATTGACTTCACAGATAAAAAGCAAATTGCCAAATCTCTGCCATATATAGGTAAACCTTCTGTAAGAATCATTCAATGCAAATTTTGTTTTTGAAGAAAAATATGCTATGCGCTTGAACATCATGAACAAGTAATACCAAATTTCAAATACATGTACGTGACAGTCAAACTGAAAAGTTAGCACACTGCTGACTTTACAGAATTTTCAAAAAAGAAAAACATGCATCCATACAAAACCCAACTTTCAGGAATTGTTTTGTAAAATAAATATAATACAACATAAGAAACTTAACCATGGCACTGTTTCTACTGAGAAAAAAATATTGAATAAGTTTGTCTTATATAAAATGCTAACCTTTAGCCTTCATAAGAGCATTACAAATTCCAGGCTTTCATGATTAGTTCTTCCACGTTCTGCGAAGTTATGAAACTCCATTACCTCTAAAGAGCCTTTCAAGTATACGATAGCATCTATTAACGGACTGCCCTGTCAAGTTCATCTTGCAAGAGTTTGATGAGTAATAAATTCGGTATCGTTGGCGAGTGGCGACTATTCCACTTGATACTAATACGATCGTCTTGTTTGCATTGCAGATAATTACTAAATAGCTTGGAAGAATTTTTGGGCTGATAATCCCATTATATTACGAAATTATTTCTCGAAATTCACGTTATTGATGACATTCCATGTCTCACTTAAACGCTATGAAAAACATTCTTGTCCATTATCCATTTAAATTTGAACTAAATTACATACAGTAATTGACGTTCTGTAAAGCACCTCCAAACAGTGAAGATACTTTATCCATGCCTTGCAGTAGTTACTAGACAGTCGGCATGAGAGCACTCTTTTAACGACGACAAACAAATTTCTAGCACTGAAAGTCAAAAAGTTGGAATTCAGATTCGTCGATACAGAGTGTCATCTTCCATTGTTAGTCGTTATAATCTTTCTTTTAATTTTTTATGTCAAAAAAGTATCATTTTGTAATGTTTCTTGCTTGAAGGAATTATTTTTGTACATCGGCGCAAATCTGTCTTCAACATTGGGGGGGACGAGTAAGACCGTTCCCATATTATATATATATATATATATATATAGTGGTCGAAGTGAGACGGTATGCGGTGGTATGCCATACCGCCTCTGGTTTTACAGTAATGAGGACATATCGTCTCTGGTTTTTCAGTGATCAAGACAATATTTAAATAGCCGGTATGTTGAGTCAAAATCATAATGAAACATTCTGCCTCTGCTTTTTTTCCACTTCGAACACTATATATATATATATATATATATATATATATATATATATGTGTGTGTGTGTGTGTGTGTGTGTGATGTTCAAAATATTTATGAAGTTGAAAAACAATGCTGTGAAGAATCAGGGGACAGAATTGTCTTCAGTGGCGTATTTAGGAGGGTATCGGGCTCATTCTCTCCTTGAAATAATTAGTTAGTTTTACGCATACCACGTACAACAATAATCCTTCTTACCATTTCTAAGAATGTCACTGACTTTCCATTTTCTTATGCTTTTTGTTCAGAAATAATACTGTATTTGTCAAATTTCATTCCATGTAAGAACTGCGTCCTTAATTGTTCTTTCTGTCATCCTTTCTATTTTTCTGTTTCTTTTTCTTGACGTTACTACTTTCATTTCGCCTATCATACTTTATCGACCGTTGTCAGTTGTGATTCAAGTCGGCCGTCATCAGTAACACAAAAACTAAGAGGAGTTGATAAGCGAAACTGGTATTCCACACCAACTTGCGCGGATATCAACATGACAGGACTTGAGTTATTATATTAAGTTAACAAACTAGAAATCTTTATTCTCGTGTACCATGATTACAATATTGCATAATTTTACACATTTGTTAAATGTTTATTCTGGAACAATATTATTTATATCTATATTGAGGTATGTCCTAAATATTATTTTTGTGACATATTTCTAATCATCTTATGTAAAGGTAGTATTTATGAAATTACAATGCATAAGATTTGGAAATAATAATTATGTTTTGCATTTGAGATTAGTTACTATACACATGCTATGAGAGAAGAATGAATCATGATAATTGTATAATAATGAAACTTTTCTTTGTGAATTTCTTTCAGTAAAGTTGGCTCCAAAATGGGAAACTATTATCTAATTTGGCTTATAATTTGGATAATAAGATACCCAATGACAGCGGAGACCAATAATCTATCAGCTATGAGAATAGACGAATCAACTACTGAATTATTCGAATGTGTTTTATACGTTATTGGCAAATATCAAAATGACACACGATCCTTAATAATTTACACAAGTAACACAGCTCTTGAGCTGGTAAACATAATATCAAGATACAAATATGGATTTGTAATTGTTAGTAATCAGTGGCATAATGAAACAAATACACTCAAATTAAACAGCTCTGTCTCAAGATGGTCAGAAGACTCAACAGTTTATTTGATTTTTTTGGATCATAAGGATAGATTTTCAGAAGCAATCCGAAACTTAGAGATCTTCTATTTAAATACTAGAAGTAAATTTGTAGTTGTTCTTCTTCGTACAAATAGTAGTTCAAATGAGGCAGCAACTATTTTTGATATTGCGTTTCGACGAAGTATATACAACTTAATTGTTGTAAGAGCAGACAATAAGAAGTTGCTGCATCCAATAAATATTTATACGTATTTCCCATTCTCGGAAACTCACTGCAAATCAGTGGGAAGAATAACACTTATAGACCAGTGGCTCAAAGGAAAGATGATTCAAGGAGCTCAGTTATTTCCTAATAAAATTACCAATCTTCATTCGTGTGTTTTGGATGTTACAACACTCCATTACCCTCCTTCTGTCATATTCGAAACTATGAAAAATGGCAACGTAGTAGCTACAGGTCCAACGCCTAATATATTGTTTACAATCGCAAAAAAGTTGAATCTTACTTGGAACATATTTATGAGAACTAATTCAGACGTTCATGGCAGAATCAAACCTTTACCGAATGGAACCTTTACTGGTGATATGAAACGAATAACATCAGGAAAGTTGGAAGGAAGCTTTACTTGGATACCAATGTTACATTTCAGTGAAAAATTTCACCTAATTATGAGCGGTGAGTTCTACCACTTAGTATGGGCGGTTCGCCAACCCCCAATATACCCTAAATGGATGATCATACTCTTTCCTTTCCAATTGCATTGCTGGCTTCTAATTTTTTTTATTTATGGTATTGTCTTCATTTGCATAAAACTTATGAAAGGTCTTGTTGCAAATAGTAAAGGTTTAATATTTCGATCTACTTTGATGTACAACTTTTCAATACTGTTAGGTATATCAGTTCCTCAGCCACATCGTATACCCTTGCTAAGACTAGTATTTTTAATATGGGTATTTGGTTCTTTTATTTTGAACAACAGCTATCAGGCTTTGTTCTTTTCCTTTCTAACAAAGCCAGTTAAGTACCCGTTAATTAACACACTGAAAGATCTTGTGGTATCAGATATTCCTCTTTATGGCTTCCACATCAGTCGGCGACTCTTTAGTGACCCTTCTGATCATCTAATGAAGCAGATTCTAGGGAAATGGGAGGATATTGCTGATATAGAATTATTAGGAAACATAATAATAAATATTGCACGTGGTGAAAACAAGGGAATACTTACTGTATCCACTGTGGTTGACTATAAGATATACTATTATTCTCTTTTTGACTTACAAGGTAATCCATTAATTCACAAAGTTCAAGAGACCATTGCTATAATACCTAACTCTTATGTTCTGCGCCCTAATTCTCCTTATGTGAAATCTTTCAGTCAGGTGATCCAAGAGTGTTTTCAGTCTGGGTTGCGTAAGAAATGGGAAAGTGATACTTTATTTAAACTGCTAATAAAAAAACGTAATTTCATGTTACGTGATGAAGGTGATAATTTAGTAGTTATTTCCCTAAAGAATTTAATTGGTGCTTTTGTATTGTTTCTGCTTGGGCTAGCGTTGAGTATAGTGACATTCATCTTAGAATTAATACTTAAATGTCGGCTCCGATTTAGGAAAACGTAAACACTATTCAAAGCTGTGCATTCAGTTGAGAATCTTAACCACGTTAATAGCCCAAGAAATTGTAAACTCTCAATGCGATAACCTACATTTAATTAGAAACTTCTACTTGTTAATAAATACTAAGTACGTACTAAATTGTAATCGTTAATATATATATATATATATATATATATATATATATATATATATATATATATATATATATATATATATATATATATATATATAATGATAGTACCAATCTTAGATTTTACCTTCAAGTTAAATCTGATTCTTAGTTTTAGTTTATGAATGAAAAAAAAATACATAAAATAGTTCATTTGTAAATAATTGTATCTGAAGAATTAAATCACGATGTAAACTTTGTTATACAATTATGTCTGTGAATTTGTTTTATGTGCTTATGACAACTTTATTTACATAACTTAACTCATTACAAAAAGCTGGCACAGACAGACTTGTTTCTTTCTAAATTCCGAAATTGGTTCTGAAACTTCTGGAACCCGGACACAGAATACTTTTATTACTGGATACTGGATTTATGTCACATCCATGATGTTTTAGATTATCAACCTCAGTAAAGATCCTGATAAAAAAAAATATATTAGAAGAGGCAGTACAGTAACAAGTAGGATGTGAGAGTAAGGATGTGAGAGTTTGCGTTGTAGAGTATAGATCTTGGAGTTCATGCAATTTAAGAAGGCACAACCATTTTAAAACTAGTAAAGAATTACTAGTTATCACTACTCTGTCTTCGAAGTAATAATTCACCACCAACAATAACTATACCAGGATAAATGCTGAGCAGAATCTAAAACATGGAACTGGAAGATTCAATCTCATCAAAGCTTACCAGGTATGTGTCAGAGAAATCTGTTTGTGCTAGGCTTTCCAAGTGCACAATACTATTCATTACCAAACACATAAAATCACAATCAAAATTAACTATTTAAAATTCTTTTAAGTTTGATTTATGAGATTTAATTATTGTACCTCTCGTAATATATATCAAACTAGTACTTAGAAATAGAATAATTTATTGTCTACTTATAAATAGAATAATATAAGAAATAGAATAATATTGAAAAATATATATTAAAATGTAACAATAACAATTAAAACTCCTGAGCTCCTACTTATAACTTTAGGTTTCACACCTTTCATTTACGGTTATGTGTAATTTCACGTTTAACAGTGACAAACACTTTAAGTATGTGTACTTAAACTGTCAGAAATTATTTAAATATATCTTTTTCATAAAGTTTTTGCTTTAAAATTATTGTTCAAAACTTTTGTATTTTAATAAGACCTCTCCAAAATCAATGCAAATGAAATGTGATGCCATCTTTGGAGTTCTTTTAGACTATATGTTTGTGGATGTTTATATGTTTGTGGCCAATCCTTTTAACAATGAGATCTCGGAAACTACAGGCTCTAGAAACATTACATTTTCACTGATCGATTGCACATTTCATGTAGATTGTCCAGTTCTAATTGAATATAAAAAAATATTGCCATTATGTCTGTTACATTTTTACGGGTACACTGGACGTGTTGAAATAAAAAAAAAGTAAAGCACCATGTCCTAGGCATTGTACATTCCAACATCACATAGTTGTATATTGTAATTCTATATGTCTCAGGCGTTTGTTTAATGACCAAATAATCACGAAAAACGAAGGATAACCAATTCTTTATTCTAAGATGAATCCTAATTTTTGAAGTGTTTTGCCCAATGGACACCATATATAATTGACATTATAATTAATTTTGTATGTAATGTATTTGCTTCATATATACTGCATGCAAGTAGAAAGAATACACTTATCATACATGAATTAGAAACTTCAACCACAAGTAGTCTCAGATCTTGCAAACGGTCAGAGATATTGAAAAAATAATCGAAAAATAATCACCCTTTTATAGTATCCTGTGCCGATTTTTATCACGACGTTTTTAACTTTTGTCTGTAAAGGGACATGTACAGATGTTGTGGGAATAGCAAGGAGATTCATGCTCATATGCGAATGATGCGCTTTGTAGAGAGCTCAAGTAGAGCTAGTATATATATATATATATATATATATATATATATATATATATATATATATATATATATATAGGGCCATTGCCCCTATGATGGCCATTGTTTACATGATGGCCACAATCACGTAATTTAAGCAGTAATCGCAGAACGTCGCTAATTGTGTTTTGTAAATGAAGAGAGCCGCGCTGATTTCGAGGTGAAATTGTCATCGTTGAAATGTAAGTATTAACTTTCGTACACACAACGTTTTGAGAAATATGCATGGTTTAATACTTTCTTATAACATTTCAGTAGGTTCAACAGGAATGCATGTCTAGCTAAGTATGTTTTTTTATAAACAAATTGTTGGTGTCGCTTTAATCTTTCTTCTAGTTGGCAAAACACGAAAGCCTAGCTGCCGTGTGAGAGTGATCTGCTCTCTCGTTGGTGGTGAATTAAATAAGTGTGTTTGCCAATGACGGCCTGAAAGTTCAGTTCCTATGTTGGTAAGAGAAGTTAAGCGTGGCCATCATTGGTACAGAGCCATTGCTCCCTCTACTGACACTGGAAAGTACAAAATCATTCATTTAATGGCTTACGCAAGCTGGAGATTCACCAGCGCAGAAGTTAACGCTGGTGTCAGATTTTGCAGAAGTGAAAAGTATAGTGTGCATTTTTTACCTGTTACTAAATTACTGCAATACTCAGATAATGGGGTAAACAGTTATATATGAATGCCATTATATGCTGATCCACGGCAAATCTCTTGGCGTTTGGCGATTGCCAATAGAAATCACTTGCGACGTTGTCAGATTTTTTGTATGTTAGTATGTGACTGAAACAACTTTTTCGAAGTGCCGTTTCAAGTTTATGCGTGAAGTGAGTAAATGCTACTATCTCTGTAATTGGCTAGCCTAATGAAGGAGACCACGCCCTAAAAGTCAAGAGATTTGGCGTTTCCTTTAAGTAGAGATGCATATAGAATAACAATTTGAATGTAAATTAGCAAAATCAGATTTAAAACAAAATTCCACTTGGAGCGTCAGCATTTACAGAAATAGTTTTAATCTACATCGTTATTAACCAGACAAGTAAGAAACGTTATGACTGGGTTGTGAAATCACACCTGCTTGTATTATCGATAGCATTAATCTCTAAGCGAGGGCGGATCCAGAGAAAGAATGCAGAGATCCCTCCACAAAACAATGAGAAAAATGAAATGAAATCTTTAAGTTTTGCGTAACACGGTTATGTCGGTTAGGCTAAATGAGACGGTGATGATGAGAAATGAATGAAACCTTTAAAACACTATTATAACCAGGCAACTAACATTTGGAAAAGACGCCATCCTTCCGAGGCTTTCACTAAGAGAGCTTTCCCAGCTGTGTTTTTCGAAGCCTGGTTGCAAGCAGCGACTGTATCTAACGGTGTCAGAGACTTCGAAGGATGTGGGATTTTTCCAATCAATCCTGATAAGATTCCTCCAGAAAGATATGCTTTCAGTGAAAATTCTGGTTCTGTGGACGGAAAGACTCACATGGAAACATTCGGAAACCAACAACAAGAGGAATGCAGTGAAGACAGTCAATGATGCAATTAAACCAGCTCTCCTCAACCCAGCACATCCTCTGTATCTGACTCACCACTGGCACCCAGATCTGTGAATTTACCTAATGATATTGATTGTACAACTATTCATACACAACCTGATGAACAACGACAAGTGACATTTGAAGATATTTTGCAAATCTCTCAAGTGCAGCCTACCAACCGAAAGAGGCCACATCGTAATGCTATTTACAATCCAATACATAAAAGAAAGAAAATCACGTGCCGTGACTACAAAACTTAAGTTTTCTAGATCTCTTCATCGTCAGGAATATAGACCCATCAATACTAAGACTTCCAACGATATATCGGACATGTTTAAGGCTGGGCCTTCTAGTCGCGTGATGACTAGGAAATCATCTAAGGCAAGGATAGAAGATTTTTGTGGACAGTGAAACGGTTATTATTATGATGACTCTGGAGATGCTAAAATCTGGATTCAATGTACTTTTTGTAGTGCCTGGGTACATGAAACGTGTGCTCAATCATATGGTGGAATGACAAAAACTAAATATTTTTGTGGTGACTACCTTGATGAGTAGGTAACCTATATAAATGATATAATTATAATGATGAGTAGGTAACTTATACAAGTCATGTATTACTTCTGTGGTTAGCCCATGTCCAATATCTTAGTTAAGTAGTAGCTTTCGTTAGACCCTATTTAGTAGTTAGCCCTTACATATAATACTTGTAGCCTAGCTTGTATATTATTTATCCAACTATGTACGCCAGGATGTCCAATTGTTGTGTATATCTATGTGTATGTTGTTAATAATATAACGTCATAATACTAATGTACGATGGAAATAACATTCTTGTTATTTGTTCACACAATTTATTCGTTCTTTCGATCTCAGTAGAAGGGAAAATAGGTAGATCTTAATGTGGCCATATTAGGAGCATACCTGTGGCCATCAATGGAGCGTGTGTTTCAATGATGGACACTTTGCATTCTTTCAGTTTTTTTTGTAATAACTTAGGATATACTGAGTGTCTTTTTTTTTCTTGTGGCTGTATATAGTTGAAGTGTGTCACTTCGCGTACACAACTTTTTGTGAGTATCGTTGCAGTATCCTGCATGTTATTGAGTAAACAACGTTACAGTGACCATCATAGGGGCTTCTACCCTATAATAAACCAATTACATAAATAACAAAAATAGTGGATCAGCCAACTTGACACATCAGTTTTATATGAACAGATGCATATATATTGTTTTTCTATCGATTTTAATATTTAATAAGTCCGTTTTGAAATTCAGAAATTGTTATTTCTGACCCAATGATTATATTTTCTTATTTCGTAATAAAGTTACCCAATTTCTCAACGTTGTGTTTTTCATTAATCACATTGCAATATATATCCAATTTTTGACGAACGAAACATATACATGCATGCGTATTAATGCATTACTTCTATTGCAGAGTGTAAGTAGATGAACACAACTTTTATACTGTCACTTTAACTGAGCTACTGCAAATAAAATTTAGGTACACAAGAAAATGAATCACAAATAATAAGGTTCATTATATCGATATTGCATAATAGAAAAATACAACAATATTGAAAAACTATAAATGCTATAAAAATGACAAATAAAATAAGAATAATAGCTTAACTGTAAGACGAATAACTAAGAAACTAAGCCAAAATCGAAACAATAATGAACTGATATCATACCTGCAATCAAGATAATTTAATAAATATCTTAATAGGCTCTGGCAAATTTATAGCTTAAATTGAAACAATGAAAATCCTTGATGGCATTCACGTTATATGTAACTTTTAGAACTTCCTCTACACGTTTGAGACGTTATTCTCAGTTTTGATTTGCCACTGGTATGAGGAAGCTTAAGAATACACGCTATTTAAAATAAATGCTTCCTGTTTTAGTATTTCATTGACTTAAGCCTATTATCAAACATATCCTATTTCTGGCAAGATGTCTTTCAGAGTGTAAACTAATGCTGTGTGTTATTAAAATAACAACACCGATATATCTGGGAAAGGGATACACAATATTGATAAACATCTCTCCCATATGAATTATTAAGTCTGTGTAATTATAATAAAATATGCACCTGTTTTCTAATTATTACTTCAAATTAAATAATCCCAGGTTTTTAATTCCATTTTGATTTAAAGGATATATTTTCTTTAAAAAATACTGTGAGAATATATGTGTATTTTAACAATATACGTTTTAGCAAAATTAGCGATACAAAAATTACAATTCGAACTACAATCATAAATATTGCAAAGTTTTCTCAATAGAATATACCATCCTTCAATTTTTACAATTGTTAAATATTCTAGAAAGAATATAGTATGAAAGAATATAGTATGACTTGTTCTTAGATGGGTCATTTGAACGGTTTACAAACCGAAAAATGCATCGTGATACAACACAGAAAAATTCACGTAAAATTATAGCAAGTAAAGCAAGTATGAGTGGTATTCAAATTGAGCGAACAACGGGAAAATTAAAGCAATTAATTAATTAATAAAAAAGGAAAGGTTCTATACTGTCAAGATGATAAATATTTTATAATTAAATTGTTATAGTTTAAAATTATGATTAATTCTTGAAATCTAATTTCAGTCTCATTTCTTGTTTATAAAATATATGCTAATATAACATTATGTGTATATTGTAAATTCTGTGCATACTATATTAGAAACAAAAATGCCTGTAATGTTATGTAACAATTTTGTTAACATACACACTTTCACCGGACAATGCAAATATAGAAAAATAACATTATTTCATGTCATCATGTTAAATCAAAGTTATTAAACTTTGGTTAATTAAAATCTTTTAAAATCTAAAAAACACGTGAGTAAAAATCAGTCCAAGTACTAAAACCGTATCTCTTAAATGTCAGCAGTTTTAATCGTATAAGAACCTTAGTTTTTTCATTAATAAAAAATATACCAAAAGTTAAAAAAAGGTCATCACAAATAGAGAAAGTAAACTTTGAAATTATATTACAACAAACGCTAGCAGCACCACAAAATACAACCACATGCTGTTTCTTAAAATACAAAACTTCATTGCTTGGGCTAAACATCTCACACTAAACAACCAAGGTATGTATGACAACCAAATGCTGTGCTAACACAATTGTTATATATAATTTACACACAAAATAATTTCCAACTAATTTCGCATTACACAACAATATCTATCACACCAATCCAATAAATTATTTAAATTCACATGTTCAAACTTAATATTTTTTATCATTTCTAATCGGGCTCTAATTGGTCCTTAATCAATGCAAGTAAAGCATCCCCATTACTTACCTCTTTCAATAAAAATATTTTAAGTGTATCAATTATTCAAAGTTAATTATAACTAACTAAAACAATCTAAAAAGCTCTAAGTTCTCTACATAATACAATCAATATTCAACCTAAAAAACAGCAACCGAGGTTGACATGGTGGAGATGCTTCCGATTCGACTCCAGTAAAAATACTTACATTTTTTGTTGTGTCACGTAGCGCATTTTATTGAACTAATCAATCTAATGCTGACAGAAAGTTATAGGTAAAAAAACTCTCGGTAACTTCTTCACTTAAATGCTTTCAGTCTAGTATCATATAAAAATGAATTATTAAATTCAGACATAAAATGTAACACATATTAAACACCCATTTTACTTAGTGGCGCTCACGATGAAAACATTGTTCCCGTCTTTCAAGTAGATTTAAGGGCTTCTGACTTTGTCATCGATGACGAGGGTGAGAAACTATTTATATTCTCACCAGAGGACAATACAATAGAAGTTTAGATAGATAGATGTATTCTACAAGTACACCAAGTAGCAAAAGTTCATAAATGAATTTCAATATATTTATAAAAAATATTAAAGAACAATTAGAACGTAATAAATTGAATTTTTATCCGACTTAGGAAAGAATAATAGCTTAATGATAAAATATCATACGTTCCAAGAGACAGAACACCATGGACTTGGATAATGGTCTGTTGTTTTGACGTCATGCGTGTAAGGACCACAGACCTTTGATTTAAAGTAAGAAAGAACATATTTCTTTGGTGAATGATTTCCAGTTTTATAACGCTTTCGTGAATCACGTTTCTAAAGAGATGCGTAAACCCTAATCTTGCAGATTCCTAAGTACACAATTTAAGAAGTATGTTTCGATACTTATCCAGAGAAAGGTCATATCGCCAAAACACTTAAGTCCAGTGCATGTATTTAATTTTTGTTTGTTCGTGTTGAAGTGAAGAGTAGGAAGTAAGAGGTTGCTATCTTTCACACATGATAGAATCTCTGGAGATGTGTGTGTATAGATTAGGCAGTTGAAATAAGGTAGGTGTGCGCAATTTCGCCGCGCTAAGCTTTGAACGACTGTTGCAAATTCCTGATAGTTCTGGCGAGTCGTCTGTACTGGAAATGGATGGTATACGGATTAAGTTATATGTGGAACAAAAAGAAACATCTGTACGCTAATTGTATGGTACTTCCATATACAAAAGAAAAAAGTGTTCAACTGGCGAAATTGCATACACCCTATCGATAATTTTGCCACCCCTACTGTAAACAAAGGTGAGTAGTCAAACCGTTAGAAAAACAAATACTGAAGTACATATTTTCACGCCATGAATATCATGATAAACATAATATATATTCATTAGTAAATACTTAGTAATACTGTGATCAGTATTGTGACAGTAAGTAACACATGTTACACAACAGTGAACATTTGTTAATGTTACAGAGAACATTCAAGAGAGAAAAAGATCCTTATCTGCGTTAGTCAACCAACACCATCTTCATGGACCAAAACTTTCACAAAGTCTCATGTCTTTTCCAACATTTTATACACAGAAAGAAAACTTGTACAACTATTAAAATGTTTCCTTGTAATCCCAATCCCAAGCTGTGACGAACTTGTCATTCTGGATGCTCTCGTTGATGTTTTGGACATGGGATCTCTTTCTGGAAATAATGATCTCTTAATAACGGTAGACCGACTGTTTATAGCTTTGCGAGTGTTCTTTGCAGGAGCTTTTCTCCTTGGGTACACAGAATTTTGGCAAACGCGCCTGTCCTTTTGTTACGATTGTTCTATGTAGCTGAATCGCTATCAGAATCGGACGTCTTATTGGTAACAGCATGCTGTGTGGCTGTACTTGTAGGCTGCTGGTGAGTATTTGTATATTGCTTGGCCCAGGTTCCAATTTCGTCACCCTTTGTTCTGCATGGCGAAGCAAACGCTTTAAAAGACTGCACAAATGGGGTGACAATATGGCTCACAATGTACAATACACAACGTTACCCTTATCATTGTAGACATAAAGCATTCGTCTTGACATTCGTAGATGCATTGTTGTTAATAACACCATAAAAGATTTACAAAAAAAAGACTTAATGAATACAATACGTAGCTGAATTAAGAAGGGGAATCACTAGCGTGTTTTTCAATGACGCAGCGTTCATAATCTCGTGTGCGCGTCAAGTCTGTCAGATGTTCATTTCTGCATACTACAACAAACAGATTCATGCAAAAGATTACTCACTTTTTAATATTGTCCATAGCTGCGTGTCCACACTAGTCCACCACACTGATTCTACCACTAATTTTAGTAATTACTAGAGCAAAGAGGGAGTAATGAGAATACTGCAGGAGATGATTGATTGATGTTCTAGTAATATTCGTTAGAAATTTTATAGTCATTTCTAGAAAACACAAACATTTTCATTTTCTGTTTGTAATTTTATGTTCTGGGAAGTTGAAGGTCTTGAGGAAGGAATTGTTTGTGAATCAGTTTTATTTTTGCCAAAGCATTCCGTGTTTTCCTAATGACGTGTATTTACAACTTTACCATGTTTATTAAGTAAAAGTTGTTTTTTCTGGTTTAATTTGAAAAAAAGACCTGTTTACCACGTATGTGCCATGTTAATTCCATTTTTTCTTTTACTTTTGTTGTTAGCACTTGTGGAAACAGTTTCAGTCTTTACTTGTTCTTCGAAGAAACAGGTGAACACTTTATTATATATATATATATATATATATATATGTTCGCAAAATAATTATGGGAATGCCTTACTATCTACACATAGGTGGAGGTTGGATAGTCAAATCATGGTCACTGGAAATCCACATTTGCTCTGGTTTCATATTCAGCTTAGAATTATTTAAAAAAAAATCATTTGCCGTAAGCAAGCTGTCGGATTTTACGGAATCAAGTGATCACTGCTCTGGTTGTTTTGCTGTTGAAACTTATATTTCGCTTCATTTTCCCATCACCTAAAAGTGTGATTAAGCTGACGGATGAAAGACCTAACTCAAATTCCTTCATCTGCCTGACGTAACTCAGAGTTCACACATTTTCTTCTAATGTTATTGAAAATTATTTTTCTAATATTTTAAGATAGAGGATATAGATATCACCCGTGTAAAATTTCTTCCATATCTTCCATCGTATTTTTGAAGTTTTTATAGGCCTTGGAAACCTTGTATTTGTACAATATTCCTAAGAGAACGTTTCTCACAGCTTCAGTCACGTTCTAGAACTTATTAACCCTCGAGAAGTCGCGCTGAAAAAGTAACGCGAGTAGTCGCGCGCGGTCAAAAGGACCGCACGAACATAATGTGTTGCAAATATCGTTTTAAACATTTTTCTTGTATTAGAAACGTAATTTTGTATATTTTCTGATTAAGAGGGAATAACATTTTTATTATTGTAATAAGTTTTACAGTAATAACTATTAGAGAAACCTACAATTAGACATGTCCTTTTTGTTATTTCTCATTTGGAATTTTTTTCGTTACATATTTCTTTAGATAGATAGCTACGCACTTGTTTTGCTGAAAATTCTAAATCTTATGATGATCTTTTTGTCAACTTTGGTTCGTCTAATATTAGAAATGCAATAGTAAATTAGTTAAAAATATACTATATAAACATAACACTAAAACAAAGCTTCACAGCGCATTTTACATTGAATTAGAGCTCACTCATAGCTAAGCGGTTAGCATACATGCCTTTGGGGTGGGACTTCCGGCTTCGATTCACGGTGGGACCTCATGTGGTTCGGATCCTTCGTTAAGCAGTAGGTCCACGTCTTACACAGCATTGATGCTGAAAAGGACGCTAAATTGAAATCAAATCAAATTTACATTGAATTATTTTAGGTTATCTTCAAATTTACACTGTTCTACACTTTGTCGTCGCTTATTTCGTCCTCTCCTGCTCTGACTACATTCGGGGAATCGCTGGTTATTTCTGGATTTAAGATCTTCAGATTCGCTTGCAGACTCCTCACTTCACCTTTCGTGTTCACTCATATATATTTGTCATGATCTTCCTCAGACAAAGCTTCCATGAGATCATCTCGGCTGTTTTATCCAAATAGTCCATTCCTAACATTTACCTCCCTTGTTTTAAGCTGTTCACTTCTAATTTTCTCTTTTCTCATACTTGGTATCAGTTTGTTAACTCTGTCGACCTCTTTTCTGTCCATTAAAATAATATTTATATTTATAAAGCTTAAAACGTCTCCAAAACAAAGGTCAAGTGCAGAGCGAAACACTTAGAAAAAAACATTACACGGTTAGTCGCGCGCGGTGGAAACCACCGCAGAATCACTAAACAATCACTAGTAGTTAAACTAACTAACGGATAACGGAGTGATTGAGCAGGAATGTTCGGGAAGGTTAGGGGGAAGATTAGCTAGACGGAGAAGTCTGTCGGACAAACAGAATGGACACAGGATCGAAAATAATTTCCCTGCGGTGCTTTTGACCGCGGCGCGACTAATCGAGGGTTAATTTTCTGATTAATCTTAATGTTTTAATACATAATTTTTAAGAAGTGGTCTATTCTTTGCTTGTACCTCTTAATAGTGAATACACGAATGGTACTAATTTATATAACTATAGGTATTGAAATGGCATCTGTCTTTCCTATGCTCTCTTATCTCTCTTCACTTTACAGTGCTTTAAAAAAGAATATCTAAAGTTTTATATAAGTTTATAATGTAAGGTCTACAATTGTTTTAAGAAATCTTTAGGACATTACTCAACTTCACTTCATTAAAATCTTAATTCTAGTGAGTTTCTGATTAGCTCCGATATAAGTACAACCAAAGAAAATGTTGTAGGTTAATTAAGTGCAGTTTCGAAGTTAGGTTCTGAAACACAGCATATACTATTGATTTACTTTGTTAAAAGTAATGTAAAAACAATTATTACTTAAAGTATTTTACTAAACCATTTTAAAGTACTTTGTTAAAGACATGGTGAAGTCTGAGAAATCCAGGTAGCGATTATGCTGTGATCACTTTGTCAGAATTCAGTCAGCTATTGCATTTCCGATGTAGATGAAACATATAAATATATATGTTCTTTATTTAAAGTTACAATTACAAGATATAAGTAATAACGACAACCTTTGCCATTTCCATTCTTCTTAAATATATAAAATTTATTTAATCTGCAATATATGTCAGAAATAGTAGGAAAACGGCATTTTAGATTCAAGATGCTATACTGTAAGAAAAATCACAACTATTGTTTTTCCACTACATTCTTAGAATTCTCCAAGTGGCATAGAACGAAAACATGTCTCTACATTATATATATATATATATATATATATATATATATATATATACAAGGTCTGTATGATAAGTAATGAGACTCGCCGCGCCGCGGCGCGCGTGTCGCTGGAGCGGGTTTGTCGGTGATGGAGCGCGGACAAGCCTTGGACAAAGCCCTTGTGAACATTCTTGTCACGGCGGAAAATCAACAAACATGGAGGGTTCCATCGAACAGCGTTATGCGATCAAATTTTGCGTTCGCCTGGGGAAAACGGCTACTCAGACGCTTTCTCTCATCACGGAGGCCTACAAAGAGGAAGCCCTATCCAAAGCCCAGGTGTTTCGTTGGCACAGTGCGTTCCGGAACGGCCGGGAAAGCGTTGAGGATCTGGAGAGGGCTGGACGCCCGACAACAGTGACTACGGACGAAACTGTGGCAAAAGTGAGGGATCTCCTGAACTCAGACCGTCGATTATCGTTGAGATTGATTGCTGATGAACTCGATATGAACCACACAACAGTGCACAAGATTGTGACGGAACAATTGGGAATGAGAAAAATCTGTGCGAAACTGGTGCCGCGAGTGTTGACTGACGAACAAAAGCAACGACGTGTTGATTGTTGTCAGGAACTGTTGAACCTCATGAACAGTGACCCTAACTTTGAAGATGACGTCATAACAGGTGACGAGTCGTGGGTGTTCCAGTACGACCCTGAAACGAAACGTCAAAGCGCGGAGTGGCACACTCCTGCGTCCCCGCGCCCCAAGAAGGCCAGAATGTCGAAGTCAAAGGTGAAAACAATGTTGATTGTTTTTTTTGACAATGTGGGGGTGGTCCACAAGGAGTTTGTACCCCAAGGACAAGCCGTCAACGCCGCCTTCTACAAACAAGTCCTTGAGAGACTGCACAGGAGCGTCAAGCGGAAAAGACCGGCGATCGCTAGCCGGTGGAAGTTGCATCACGACAATGCCCCTGCCCACACCGCCTTCTTAGTGACCTCCTTTTTGACCCGGATTGGGGTGGAAGTCCTTCCACAACCACCCTACAGCCCAGATGTGAGCCCGGCCGACTTCTTCCTCTTCCCGAAGCTGAAGCCACGCTTGAAAGGAACCCGTTTTGCAGACGTCACAGCCATCCAAGCAGCCGTGACCACATTTCTAAAGGACATGCCGGCTGCTGACTTCCAGGGGGCGTTTGCAGCGTGGAAACATCGATTGCAGAAGTGCATCGACGCAAGAGGAGAGTACTTCGAAAGCTTTTAAGTCCCTGTACAGATCAGATCAATAAAACAATGTTTCCAGACTTGGTCTCATTACTTATCATACAAACCCTGTATATATATATATATATATATATATATATATATATATATATATAGGGTGTTTCAAGCAAAACCGACAACGTTTGTGAGCTGGTTCCTGACACCTAGATAAGACAAAAAGTATAGACCAACCTGGTGCAAAAATGCTTTCTTTCGGAGCTTAACGAGCCATGTTTTCTCAAGATTCAGGACCTTCGAAGAATGGACTCGTACAAGAATAAAAAATAAAAAAAGAAAAAAGAAAATATTCATGTTAAAAATATTCTTGAAATTAAAGTTAAAAATAGGCTGTTTATTTCTTAATTAGTAATTTTTGTAATTATTAATATTCAATCTGCCTTTATTCAATCGTTTTTGTATTTAAAAAAAAGAACGAATAGAAAGTATTCTTGAAAACAATCATATATTTCCTGTTTGTAGATTGAGCTGGTGGAGAAAGAAAGAAAAAAGAACTGTGTCGGGGGCGTGGCTATCGCGAGCTGAAGTTTTCGAGCCAGCGTAACACCTTGTATTCGCTGACTAAATTCCAAATGCGTCGCCCAAGCGGAGCTTTTTGTCTTGTTTGTGTCTTCCGTTGTGTGTTAAGTTGCTTCGCAGTTGGGTGTTTAAGTGGAAATGTGGGACGGTTTTGAAATTAGTGCCAGTGCTACGAAAGTAATATATTTATTAAGTGTTTTACACGACAGGAAGATTCTTCGACATTAATATTGAAGATT
This sequence comes from Thermobia domestica, assembly GCF_964235325.1. Classification (NCBI taxonomy): domain Eukaryota; kingdom Metazoa; phylum Arthropoda; class Insecta; order Zygentoma; family Lepismatidae; genus Thermobia; species Thermobia domestica. Next base: position 52,843,292 of record NC_137467.1, read on the forward strand.
TGTAAAGTGAATTGTGTTAAATGGGCATAACTCTAATATTGAGATTGGAGCCTTATCCGGTGGCCATTCTTGTGGGTCAGCTTGAGGTCGGAAGTAAAGTGATGTTGTTTGTTAGAGAAGTTAGTGTAAGGTCGAGTGCAGTTATTTCTCTAATTAGTGAAGGCTCTTTGGCTCAAAAAAGGTGCTCGTTACGGGCAATAACGCTACCTTTAAATCGCCTTTGGATTATACATTTTTGTTTTGTAGAGATGTAAGTGAAACTGGGTTAAAAGCTGAAAGTTTCTCTATTTCCCCAGCTTTTTCCGAGTAGCGACACTCTAGTACACTGTTTAAATGCATTATGCTTTGATGTTGTTGAGAATTATACGGAATATTCACTGGAAATATACTACCAAATTGTCGTCGACTTTCAGAAAGTAGGAAAGTTCAGACGAAAGAGTCCAGAGGGAACAATTAGATCACGATTGGCGAAGGTAACACGATAAAATATAGCACTTCAAATAAGTTGAGTGATACTCCATTTTATAGCAGTAACAACTAGTTGTGTCACGTATAACTATATGTTTTTTTTACGGTTGTGAAATTTGACTCCAATTCGTCCGTGTTAGGATTCAATGAATTGACCCTATATTTCTCTGCTTTAATGGTTTTGCCCTCCCTCTGATTTACGAAAGATTTTCTACGTGATTTATTCTCGACACTAAAAGCGGATTAAATATTTGAAGATTTATCTGATTGATCCAATATTTTCATTAATATGCTTTTCTTACAGCTTGTTGTTAGTCATTATCTGTCCGCTACGATAAAATTGGGTCCGAAAGCTTAATGCGATTCATATTTCTAATTTCTCTACCAGCTAATAATTGAGTCTAGATATTAAACTATGAAAAACTATCACTATTGTTTTAGATAATTTATTATTTGAAAGTGAATTATAAATCTTGTATAAGAGAATAATTAATTTTGAAGTATTGGAAGATTCAGACTTAATCTAAACAGATTGTTAATGGATATTGAGAGGACTTATTGCGTACTGAGTTGTCTTTCATTCAATGTGTCTTCTTGGATATTCATAGTTAACCTGTGCTGGATAGGCCGACTACATCTATTTCATGATTGTCAAGATATAACTGATATTGACTGAAAATCTGTAGGAATTTTAAAGGCTATTTTTAGGAGAAAGTTAATAGATGGATTTGATATGAAACCAGATTCCATACAATTATATTTGACGATATATTGAAAAATTATTAATTTGGAGTTAGCATTTGGTTTGCTTTCGAATTTGAACTCAAATATTTTTTTTTACCATAGACTAAAATGTGAAAAAAATAAATTCAAATGTGCAAAGCTCTAAAACTATGGGACTTATTGTTGTCGGATCAAGACTTCGCTTTAGAAGTAGTGTGCGATATCTAAAAGTACATGTTTCAGAATCCGAAGGTATCCACGCAACAACTTTTATAGAGGGATTCAGACTGCGGGCACATAATCTGAAGTACTCACCAACTACTTTTAAAAAAACTGTTGCACAAGTACCGCAGGATTCAAAAACTTAGATATTTGGATAGGGCACATACTAGTTCCTAATTGAGGTCTTGACCCGACGACGAAAGGTCCTGTAGTTTTCGAGCTATGGATCTTTAAAGTCAATTTTTCAATGTTTTCAACAGTCTATAACTCCAAAAGGAAGCATTCATGCACCCAGATTGGTCCATACTTTTTGTCTCATCTTGGTGTCAGGAATCATCTCCGAAATGTTGTCGCTGTATTTTGAAACACCATATATATATATATATATATATATATATATATATATATATATATATATATATATATATATATAAATCTTTGGTCGATAATGGTAATTACTTCCACAACGTTTAACAAATCAAAACAATACGTACTTTGCTGTGAATGCAGCAATTTTTCTATATTTATTAATTAAAGCATTGGTAAGGATATTTAATCCAGACATAGATTGAAAATGTATTTTAAAATTACTTCCTATGTCAATGTATTTGAAGTTCTCTACTTTTCTTTTGGTCTTTTTTGATTTAAATGAAATAAATTTAGTTTGGTAATTATCGTGTATCAGGGCATTATTTACGTGGTCTTAGTTCTCCCTGCACTACTTATTCACAAGATTGTAAATTGCCTTACTTGCTCACCAATACTGCCAATATTCGAAGACAGTCATTCAGTCTGGATTCCCAAGTAAGAGGAATGAGTATTGATGATCATATTTTGGACAATCGGGTACATTGAATACACGGAGAAAGAAGAGATTCGAGGAGTTTTAGACAAGTTTCCGATGTGAAAAGAGACCATTCTAATCGCCATGTTATTTCTTATTTCAAGTGTTACTGGCAGCTGAATAATACATACAACAACTCTTTTTAGCAAGTCCTCTTAACTCTTGATTTTAGCCGAGAATGAGCTTGAGCAAGTCATTGTGATGACGAATTAAGTTGCCAATTATTAGATTTTAACCTTTATCTGTTCATTTTGTGACAGATACAGCATCTTCCAGGAACACAGGAATGGTGAGTGTCGAAAGTAGACCATCCGCCATCTGCATCACGAATAAAGATGCATATTCATCATGGCTGCTAAGTATACAAACGGACAATAGTTGATGATGAAATCCTTCGTTTCTTTTAAGCGTTAATGAAAAAATATTAGTTTGTGTAAAGCTGTATTAGAAGAAATTCGGAAAGAAATGGATTTGCATACTGTTTATCATTTGATAAAGTATAATTACACCATTCGCACTAATTAGCTTTTGTACTAAATTAATTTGTTCAATGAACCTTTCACTCATGCAGTGTTCTTTCTTATCTTTTCTCAATAGTTTCGGTAATTTTACCTATTTTACTCTCTTTAATGACTTAATAATTTCGCCAGTTTTCTCTTCACTTCGAATGACAAACTCATCAGAAAGAAAAAATAGATATCTTGTCGTCAGTATATTTACAAAATTAAGTTTTGAGTACCGCTACACTTTCGAATTATGCCAATCTTAGAAATCGAGCAACGGTAAGTAGAATTAGCTGCTAAAGAGGTCTTATTGTTCTTACACACTACATACGATAATAATTATAAATATATATTCCAGCTGAATAAAAATTATCAAGTGCAATATATTTCCAACGAATGACATTCATTCTAACGAAATAATTTCTCAAGATTTTCTCGAACACCCTGCACGTGTATTTAGCTTCAAGAATAGGATTTTGTTCACCTTGATATGATATATTAATTGATAAATGTTCTATATTGGAACACTATAAATGTTAAACAAATACTAAAATTTAAAAGAGTATCTTAATTGAGCAGATTGATGTAACAAGGGCTTAAGCGAGTTTACTCTCTTTTTGCATCAAACGCATTTGTGGTTTTTGCCATGCTTGTTTAGCCTCCTGGTAACATTTCAATTCAATATCGGAATAAAATATAGCGTATTACATTGTTTTATGTAAGAAAAAACACTAATTAAATTTTCAACATCGTTTTTCTCCAACTGTATGTTTCAGACTTACGCCCTTATTGCACCAAACTCCTCAATTGTACCTGTATCTCATTAACTATATAGTGTCATATTGCTAGTGTTGTGATGATTGGATAGCATAATTTTTATGTTTATATAAAATATTTTTATCGAAAACTACGCATAAAGAAACACAGTCATATTCATTATTTTGTTCAGCTGAATAATGTATATAAAATGTTATATATATATCTACATCTATATCTATCTACCTATCTATCTATCTATCTATCTATCTATCTATCTATCTATCTATCTATCTATATAAATTAGTCCTATTAGCGACAGGAACTGTTATCTGTCCTATGAGCGACCGATTCATTTATATTGAGATGATAGAAGAGGATATGATTCCCTCTCGTGAAATATGTTTGCCTCTGGCGTTATTACCGCCCTAGCAACCTTGCTACGAATAATGTACGTGCCAGTAATACAGTTCATCACATATATATTCCCTCTACAGTGAGTGCAAATAAAACTTATTTTAATTTTGAGTTAGATTTGACGTAAACTATATCAAATAACTTAGCGAGACAACAGGAACGTTCCATGAAAAGTATATTCCTATGTAATTATTGAAAATTCAGTTGTAATATCCCCTTTCTTCAAAAGCTCTGTTTTGTGCACTTAATTTGGTTCAAATCTAATTACTCACTAAGCACAGTAATATATTTTATTTTGAAAAACTTAAACATGTAACAGTTTCGCCAACTACCTACTTTTTAGACTTCCGAAGACAGTGAATAAAATGAAGAAAGTCAATGATAAAACACAGCTTTTGAGATCCTTTACATCTGATTGGCTATTCTCAACCAATCTCACCAATTACAATGCAGTTCACTCTAAACAATCCAAAAAGTAAACAAACTCTTTAGGCCACCTTCCTCCCTATTGTAAGCTACTAAAACAAACTAATTGCTTAATTTGCCTTCCTTCTTTGTTTTGACTTATACATAAAAGCTTGTCGTATAGCAATCTGAAATAATCCCTTATAACTAGACGAACTGTTAAGTCCTGCGAGAGATTTGTAACTTGTATAATAATTTCTTCGAATACACCGTGTTTTCAGATTTCTTTGATATCCTCAAGTGGTGGACACACACCCTCTTTCCATGGGCGCCCGATGGGAAGACAGGGATCGCCCCCCCTGGCTCACGAAAATGTATACATAATATAGCAAACCACGTATATTAAATACCAGATATACCAGACATGGTACAGCAACCATGAAGATGCCCCTCCCTAGAAAATTTTCTTCGGCCTTTCTGATTTCTTTCTTATGCCATAAACATATTCAATCTAAACTTATGCTCCGCATCATTTTAACATGAAATTTTTAATTATATTAGAATCATAGACAAAGGCGGAGCTACTCTAAATACTTAGTTATTAGTTTTCCTCTTGATATAGTCAGTGTATTCATAGAAATTAATTCAAAAATATAATATTAGGAAAAACGTATAAAATATTGTTAGTGTAATGACAGTAGTCTCATGTATTAAATTCAGGTAGAGGGAAATTTTTCATAGTACATTTTGTTAGGCTCTAAATCGCATTAGCATGAAACAAGTTAAAGAAGAGAGAACATTGACTTCTTCCATTATGTTAGTATGAACGAATCGGTGACTCATAGAGCAGTTAACAGATCGAAACGGTCGCTCATAGGACAGTTAACAGTTCCTGTCGCTAATAGGAATGTCGCAAGTGGGACGACACCATATAGATAGATAGATAGATAGATAGATAGATAGATAGATAGATAGATAGATAGATAGATAGATAGATAGATAGATAGATAGATAGATACATATAGATATAGATATAGTTATATATAACGTATTTTTGTTGTCATATGAAATGAATATATAAGAAGACTGAATTTGTGAAGAAAAATACGAATAACTAACGGAATAGGAAATGAAATGTATTTTAAAGCTTCAGGTTTGTAAAATTAAGTATTAATAATAATTTTTAATAATCATAAGAATTATACATATCCGTTAAGGAAGGAATGTATTTATGATACAATCCAAGGATTGAGAGGCTGAATATTCGAATATAAATTATTTTAACACTTTTGGAATTACAGTTAAAATTATATTATATTTGCATGAAAGCCGTTAACGTCTCGCCTAATCTATGTTCGTTGCAATAGCAGTATGATGTTATCGCACAAGGCATATATTAAAATTACATATCGTTAGATAACATGATACGAAAATCATCTCAACATGCGCATATGTTTTGAGAATGTAAATATTTAAAATTTTATGCGAAATGTAATTAGTAATATTGAGAATTATAAGCAGATACAAACGAAATGTTCTGGACCAATTATTATGAATTTGGTATAAAGGCTTTACAATTTTAATTTAATATGTAACTTTATATCAATTGTGTTATGTGTTGTTAAATTGTTTCAGTCGTTTGATTTGACATGAAAATAATATAAGGCTTGCTTTGCATGTTTTACGCTTAAATAACTCAACCTTTTACCAAATATACTGAAAAATATGTAACACATGATGTTGTTAAAGCCAGCAAGGCTTCATGTGCTCCTGGGGTTTATTCTCAACGTGCTCTACTAATTTAATTTTAACGCTTTTGTCGGATTTTTTTTAGCATGAGAAGTGGAGGCAAGTTTTGAAATTAGTAGCATGTAAGAATAGGTGTATTTGTTCTTGTTATTTAAGTATTGTATTCAATTATCCACTAAGTTTACTGTGATAACTTTGTAAATCAACTCAACAAAATGCAATTAAAATATTTTTCGCCCATTATGGAGATTAGCTGTACAGAATCGCACAATTTGTAAATTATGGAAGTCAGCTGTTTATCTCAAAATAAATAAGTTAAGCAATCGTTTTCCTGTTGTTTTGATCGCATTGATTGTGATGACGGTAATACATTTCCCATTTTTTTTTCAGTGGAAAGGAAACATTGTGCGCAGCATTACCTCCTGTGAGCATAGCAACAGAACCAGCATATCTTCTAAACCACGCCTATGATCTTGTAAATACAGTTCATTGCACACAGCATTTTTAACAGAAACAAAATGTTGAAAGACAGTTGCGCAGAATTAAATAAAGCCTAATAAACAGTGCATTTTCAAACTAATCAGTTTCTTCAGAAATTATTCAACTGTATTTGATTTATTTAGTTTCTTTCCACTAATGCTTATTACCATGTCATAAAGCTTGTACATATCGAGTCCAGAAATTTCCACTTTTCCGAGCATTAAGACACACGATCCATTTAATCCCAAATCCAGATTGTAAAAGAAAAGATGTTTTTTCTTAATAAAATTGATTTTTCTTTAACGCTAGAATCAATAATGGACCGTTTTAGACCTAAAGTTTTTTTTTTTGTTTTATTAGCATTGCTCCAATTATGAGGTTTTCTGATTTATCCACGTGGATAGAAGTAAGCCAAATTGTGTTAGTTTAAATTATTTGTTTCATTTACTAGCAATAATCTTGAAACTAAACTCTTAACTTTTGAAGACACTAAAAATCCTTTAAACATCTAAATATTGCTGATAAATTATAGTTTGAAGAAGAATATGATAGATAGCTCTTAATAAATTATGGTCAAAATGTGAGGAAAAAAACTTTTGAAGAAAGAAACTCCAGGTAATACATATCAATATATTTCGGTTAACATTTGATATAAAATATATAGAAAATCACTTAGGTTTGTAAAGTGATATATTTATAACCATATATCAGACTGATACTAGGTATTGTAATTTAAGTAAAGAGAATACACCCTGAAAATAAAACGTATTATAGGTATCGCTGCAAACCTTTAGTAATCTTCAAAGTTTATTTCTTGAGCCCGAACACACTTCTGCAATTGAGATTTAAATTGCTTCATAAGCTCCCAGGAAATCAGCAAAAGGAACAGCCTTCACGGCATGGGTTCCGTTGTGGTGTCCTATGAGGGCTTTTTCACTCTGAAAAAGAAGAAAAATCTGCGAAGCAAGGTGTGGGCTGAGTGGAGACTGAGGAATTGTTGTGATGTCAATTTTCGTCAAATACTCTGTAACCACGAAGCAGGTGTGACATGGCGTATTGTCATGATGCATCTTCCAGTCAGCAGCAATTTCTGGTCACACTGGGTTCACCCGTCTCTTCAATCTTTTTAACAATTCCACGTAGAAAGCGCCATTGACTGTCTTTCCTTCAGGTAAAAATTTCGTGTGAACCATACTTTTCTTGTAGAAAAACACAATCACCAATGCTTTGATTCTGGACTTGGACATGCAAGCTTTTTCTTGTCGAGGCTACTGCGAAGTGAACTCTAAGATTCAATGTTCATCTTTAGTAATGGCATTCTCTAAAAGCTGAGGTTGTTTCTCAAAGCGTTTCAAAAGATCTTTCTATACGGTCTCAAGGTTTTGAATTTGTTCCTTACTCAAAACTTTTGGGACGATCTTGGTGCAAATCTTGCTCGTCCCAAGATCCTTGGTGATGATTTCGTAAGAATCATTTTATTGATTCCTAGATTACCCGTGATAAAACGAACACAGACGCCGATCCGAGTTCAGCAAATTTTGCAAACTTTGTTCATTTTCTCCGGCTCTTGAGGTTGACCGGCGAGCATTACGGTCTTGGTCCTTCACGCTCTAACGGCCTTCCTTGAACATTTTGTGGAATCTAAAACTTTCATATTCTGATAAACTTGCACTTTGGTACGCTTGCCGAATCACTTCAAGATTTGATGCACCAGATTTCCAACGAAAACACTAAATTGGATTGGATAACGCTGTTCAATGCTCTGCTGTATTTTGTCTTGCACGCATTTCTTTGCTCCCATCGACGACGCGTATGACCCTGTGTCATTACTTAGAATATAGACCCTGTATAGCTTTATTTTCGTCTAATTTCTTACATTGAAGACCGTAAGAAAGTTCAAAATGTTGCAGTAAATTTACAAAATGTATCGCAACGAAGACTCAAGAAAAGTATTGAAACAAAGATTGGATGACTCTGTATATATATTCCACGCATTAGCAGCTGGATTTTAGCCACTAATATAGATAATATTCGCATAATCTGAGCAGTTGTCATTCGCCTCGAACAAGTAGCGTGCAGTTTCGTTTGCTGCACGTCCTTAACGTGCTTGCGTGAACGTAAGATCGTGGAGACCATCTACACATATTTAAGATGTACCAAGCTACTTTGCAAGATAATTAAAATATAAAGTGAAACTACGAAACTAATAGCAATGAAAACACTATGTAACAACCTCGTAATGAATCATTAATTGCTATAATCCTGAATCGTGATTGAAACTCTTGTCCAGATCATTTGAGTTGAGTTGAGTTGATTTTAGTTTAGCGTCCCTTTCAGCAGTGAGGCTATATGAGACGTGGACCTACTGATTAACGTGGAATCCGAACCACATGAGCTCCCGCCGGGAATCGAACACGGGTCTCCCACGTCAAAGGCGCACCAGATCATTTGAATGTGGACTGTATACAGTACTGTAATTTTCGCATTTTGATAAATAACTGAGTTTTCTTCATAATAAGAGTAATCAAGTAAGGTGACAAAAAGCGAACTTCCTAGTTCGTGTACGTTATAGCTGGTCATTGTAGGTTAACCATGCAAATATTGAACTCGTTTGAAAAACACTTTCTTCTTCTAGCTACATCATTGAAGGTGTGATTAATGACAAAATCGAGGCACGAAGAGTTATTAAGTTCCTTTATTTCCTGGGAAATTAGTAAGAGAGATCCAAAAAGATACGAAAAAGCCTATATCACTGAAGCCAAATCTATGTAAGGTGGTATTGAAATGGAACCCAGAAAGACAGACTTTACACTTGGCCACCGCGGACACCTCTAGGTCTAAAAGTGCATAATTCACTGATTACATCACTTTGCCAGATGAAATAGATAAGATCATAATAGAGGAAAAGAAGATAACCAGTGAAAGTGGTATGCGTGCAAAAGGTATGAATTGTTTGTCTCTATGGAATATTATTCGCAATCAGCTACATTTTCAGAATTTGTCAGCACAGTGAGTGCTGAGACCTTTGCAGAAGAGAAATCGCGAAAATCCTGTAAGATTGATGTTTCATTAATGTATTATCAGAAAAAGGGTGCTGATACTGACACATCATGCATTCCGCCCATTTATTCATGATGAAAGTAATGGAGCTATCATGTGAAACGTTGTGCCACCCCATACAACGTTGTGCCACTAAGTTGACTTATTTCTATTCCAGGGATTGATACGTCCAGAAAGGTGACGTCGCTTTGAAAGTAGTCAAGATGTATATTGTGAGGTTGAACTGCTGTTTCAAAACCTAACTGCAAACGTTTACAAAACGGACTTACGAAAAGTGAATAACCACTGACGAAAATGTGTCACTAGGAACGTGGACTTTGTAGAGAAGGATTAATACGACTATGTTTTCACAGGCCTACAGGGTGGAATTCTTGTATGATCTTGCACGAGCATTTTTATACTTCGTAGTATTATTGCGTCTGTGCTTTCTTTAACAAAGCAGTGCAGAAGTGAATAATTATTTATGAAATTTGAGAAAAAATAAAGCAAAATAAATATATATATATATATATAGGGACAATCCCTTATAGTTATGAACCTTTACTACGGAAAATTTTATGAGAAAAGTTTTAAGCGGAAAATTAAAGTTAAATGACCAATGTAGTGTACAGGTAGTAAGAACATTCACAAAGATTTGAAGCTTTAAAAAGAGGCAACTACGTGATTTCACGATTAATTACATACAATTAACATTAGATTCACAGTTGAAAATCATATTCATAATCAATCAATCAATATGAAAATCACAATCAATCAACAGCTTCAGTAGAAATTACTAAAGAAACATACAAAATGACTATTTAAAACGTCCAAGTATGAACTTGATCTGGGAATTATTTTAATAACAATACTACTATATACCCAAAGACAACTCCCGTGGTCAAGCATGATTACTAATGCTCTTACAATTCTATCACCAAAGCGTAGTAGTTCGATCCTGACTGCGGAAGTATTTTTTTAAATATAAGATTTTTTTCTAAAATATAAAGATCAAAATTACAGTGCTTAAAATCATATGAATGTTAACGTTCCAAAACTCAGTCACATTTTCTAACAATACTTATTATTTATATACGAACACACTAAAGTGACGAACGTTAATCCTGTTATACTCAGAGCAGATTTCGAATTCAATACCAACCTAAAATCACATTCCAATATTGGAAACCATTCACGTGTCTGATACCTATAGATAGATAGATAGATAGGTAGGTAGGTAGATACATACATACATACATATATATATATATATATATATATATATATATATATATATATATATATATATATATATATATATATATATATATATATAAAGAGAGCGATAGAAAAAAGAGATAGAGGTAAAAATATGTGTGTTTGTATTTTTCATAAATGTTTTAAATTCTGAATTTTAAATAGCTATTTGAATTATCACCTGTCACATATAGTGGAATAAAACATAATTCCAGTTATCTGTAATATCTTATTCTCTATTTATTTTCATCGCATGTATTTTGCTTTAAAGCATAAACATTTGCTCCTATAAATACACCATCATATGTAAATTCAGTTTAATTTAGAAATCCGTATATTTAGAAGTCATTACTCTTGTTATAAGAACAAGTCTATAAATAAAGGGTGTATAATAATGGTTGTATTTGAAATAAATGGTGTAATTGTTTGCCCCGAAAACGTAACAATGTAGGTTGTTTAAATTGGAAATCATATTATTTTATTTATACCGCTCCATTGTTAATGAAGTACATAGAAAAAAAGGGAACAAGTGATCTGGCAGTGACGAGAAGTCAAATTTAACATAATACGGCTACCTTGAAGTTTGTAATGTGGCAAAGGATATTCCGAGCTGGAATCTCTATGTAACAGATTTGAAAGCATTACAAAATATTTGGTATCCTCAATAAAATATAAGCCCACCTCCTATTTAGCCTTAATACTTAATGATGTTAACTTCTAAAGCATTTTTTAGCTTATCCAAGTGATTAGCACGTTGTATTCAGGATTCAAATCTCGATTTCCTCGCGGAAACTATTAAATTTTTTAAACTTAATATTTGAGTAAACTCATGTAATAAAACTCAAGCGATAAATAAACATAATTGTTAATTAATTATAAGTTTCTCTGAAAGTTGGACCATCCTCGATAAATCAGTTGTGGTACACGCATTTATATTTTTTTCAATGGCAACTTTAATGTACGATAAAGGTTGCAGTAATAATATGAGCGTGAACTGATTCATTGCCGACTTCATGTTTCGCTGTTACAATAATATCTAATTTTGATTTAGATATTAATTATTATGAGAATGTAAAAGCTCACTGTTTACAACTGAAATGTTGCATACCTTTCGGAATAGGTTATCAACCATTAACGCTTAATAAGAAACTTGTGGTAATTAAGCAACTGATTGCAAATTTATATACACTTAATGATTGTGCACAAATGTTACACATTTTTATTAGAAAGGAAGCAAGAGAGTTCTTTCCGTGGTTTGAAAACATTTTGAACGACTGAGGTATTTGTATCTCATTATATAGACTATATCTAAGTAAATATAGACGTTTGCAGATTAGAACTTGAAACTGGATACGACGTTTGAGTGAAGAAATGAAACAAATCAATCTTAAGTAGTGAACATAGAGAGAGGTGGAGAACAAATATGGTGAACCAACAGATCAAGTACACTTAATTACGTCAATAAGGTGAACATTTTATTTTAACTTCCGATACAGCGTTCACCAAATTTATTAGTACATGACTGATAAAATCACTGGTAACCATATTAGGGTAACAGACCCTTAACTCCGCTCTTTATAATAAAAGCATTCTTTGTGATTAATCTAATCTTAATTTACAAGTTGATCGGAAAGTTGATTCACTCTTCACATTGCAAGAGCGAAATAAGTCCTCACTTTTTACAGAAATGTAAATCATCATTTTATAGTTGTGTTATTATTAGTAAGATATATGATATTGCTATTTACAACATTTGTCGCTTTATTCACTGCATATATTCGATCCTAGGATATTTTACTTCATTTGGATACCTAAACGTAGTCAAAATAAACCTACTTCGAGCGCACTTTTACAGCCAAAATGTCTTTTGAACTACATCCCCCAATGTATCGTAGCTCAAAAGCATTGATGAAAATAAATGTTTGTACATGCTATCAAACACTGCACAGAAAAAAATAATATAACGAAAACAAATGGCTTGTGCCTTATTTATACATATATCTTTATTTGATTTGAAAACTCTGAGCCAAAGACCGTTAAGTCCAAAAAGTGAAGTATAAAGGAGATAGCTTCACAAAGGATTATCTTCATCCGATTTTCTTCAAACTTAGCACATATATACGGGGTCAAAAATAAATCGACAGGCATTTTTTGTTTCTTTCAGAAAATAGGTTAAAGGGCAAAGGGTTCTTTTTTAAAAAGGTTCACCTTGATTAAAAGAGCCACCTTAAAGAAACGAAACTCTGCCGATCAAGGATGACCTCGAAGTAGGAAATACTGGTTTTGTCGTTTTTGTGAGAAACGGGTTGTAGGGGCAATAGTTCCCTTCGAAATGACAAACATTCATTGTGGAAACAGGATTTCAGTGGAATTTCTTGAAACCATGATATGTTGTAGATATTGTGTTCTTAAGAAAAGTCTCAATGGACACAACCACAAACCGTTTGGCCACTACATGGACACTTTAAAAGAAACAGCCGAAGATAACGACATTCTGGATATCGGTAAAACCGTTATATATTGTAGATATTAGGATCCTGAGAAAAAGTCTGAATGGGAATAACCATCAATCACAGATCATTTAGCCACTACAGGGCCACTTTCTTGAGAGCAACCAAAGATAGTGATATTCTGAATTTTGATGAAAATGACTGAAACTGTGATATGTTGTGATCCTGAGAAAACGTCTCAATAGGTACAACCACAAATCACTGACTGTTTGGCCACAACAGGGAAGTCTCTTTGAAACGGTATTCTGGATTTCGGTGGAAATGCCGGAAACCGTGATATGTTGCGACCCTGAGGAAAAGTCTTAATGGGCATAAGTACCACTTACTGATCGTTTGGCCACTACAAGGCCACTTTTATGAAAGTAACCGAAGATAGTGATGTTCTTGATTTCGGTGAAAATGACTGAAACTATGATATGTCTTAGATATTGTGATCCTGACAAAAGTTCTTAATGGGCAAACTACTAATCACTGACCATTTGGCTACTACGAAGTCACCTTTTTAAAAGCAGCTGAGCCGAAGATAGTGATACTCTGGATTTCCTTGAAAATGACCGAAACCGTGATATGTCATAGATATTGTCATCCTGAGATAAAGATTTAATGGACACAACCAAAAAAAATCACTAATCGTTTGGTCACTACAGGGCTTCTTTCTTGAAAACAGTCCAGTATAACGATGCTCTGGATTTCGATAAGATTGACTAAAACTAAGATATTTTGACTATCTTTTCGTCATGAGAAAAGGGGTTTAATAGACGCAACCATCTAATTATGATCCTTTGGTCATTACAGGTTCAGATTTTATAAATATGCCGGGTATAACGATATTTTTTATTTCGGTGTAAATGAATGAAACTTTTATATGTTGTAGATGTTGTGTTCCTGGGGAAAAATGTCTAGGGCTTTCCAGGGTTTCCCTTTTCCGCAAGATGAACATCTGAAAGTTGGTGTGCCTAAATGATGTTGGTCGTTACTTTTCCCATCCCTTTTTCCGGCTTGTGGCATCTGACGTTTCAGGGTTTCATTCAATTTTACAAAAAATCCAAAGTATCCTTACCTTCTGCTGTTTTAAAAATGTGACCCCGTAGTTGCCTAATGGTCACTGATTGTTTTTTGTGTCCATTGAGACTTTTTCTCAGGATCATAATTTCTATAACATCTCTCACTTTCAATCAATTGCACCGAAGTACAGAAAAAAACATTACCTCCAGTTTGTTTTAATAATGGCCCTATAGTGGGCAAACGACCAGTGATAAATGGTTGTGGTTCTTTAGACTTTTTGTCAGGATCACAATATCCGCAACATATAACGGTTCCAATAAATTCAACCGAAATACTGAATAACGTTAACTACTACTGTTTTCATAAATGTAGTCCTGTAGTGGTCAAACGATCGGTGATGTTTGGTTCCGCGTGTTGAGCCTTTTCTCCGGGTTAAAACGTCTAAAACATATCAAAGTTTCAGTCATTTTCATTGAAATCTAGAAGTGGCCTGTAGTTGCCAATTATCAGTGATTGGTGGTTTTCCCCATTAAGGCTTTTTATCAGGATCACAATATCTACGACATATCACGATTTTAATCATTTTACTGAAATCCAGAAAGTCATTATTTTCGGTTGTTTTCAAAAAGTGACCCTGTAGTGAGAATTATTTCTCAGTAACAACATAACTACAACATTACACGGTTTTATGTAATTACACCGAATTTCAATTTCCATAAGCATTGTGGGGAGTCCTTTGTCATTTCGAAGGGGGTCATAGTCCCTGCAACCGTGCAACACTTTGAAATCATCTTTGCATCGGCACAGTTTCGTTTTTTAAAGTGGCTCTTTTAATCAAGAGGAACCTTTTTCAAAGTGACCCTTTGTCCCCTTTAACCTATTTCTAAAAGGAAACAAAAAATACAAGGCGATTTATTTTCCGTCTAATATATATTGGTCAAGTTTGAAGAAAATCGGATGAGGAGAAACACTTGCGAAGTTATCTCCTCTACACTTTCACTGTTTGGACTTAACGGGACTTTGTCCCAAAGTCTTGATTTGACAGGATACTTAATATATAAAAATTTCACTGAAGGCATGAAATAATTATTATATTAATAATTTTATGTTTCGTAAAGTCAGTAAGAATATTATTTTCATTTTCTTCAATGTTTTTCAAGAAGAAATAAAATAAAGCTTTCCGTTTTGAACAATCTCCAATGCCTTTTAGATGGCAATGCTGCTGCATAAAACATCTGTATGTGGTCAGTCGTCTTGAGTGCAGATTTTCTTGTTTTGATCTTTTTTTTAAGAGCTGGACTTTGCCTTTTTTAAGCGTTGTAGATATTTTGTCTGCATTTCATTCTTTTAATGCAATATTATTTTCTCAGTATTAAAAAAATCAATAAATGCAATATAATACACATACATAATTACAATACAACATAATTTTGAACAGTCATCTCCTTATGTTAAATAAACAATTAAGATATAAATTGATGAGTAATTCGAAAAAAATAACATACCATTAATCCCTTGATATGCAAAGCAATTAATATACTAATTTAATATTGATATTCAAATAACCTAGCTATATGTGACTTACAAGCTTGCCCCACGTTCTTCCGCTAACCTCTTCATCTTCAGGTACGATTTCTCTGTTTTGATTACTAACCTAAGTAACATGCTTAATCATTACCCTAAATAGTGTTTCCAGTAATACACAGCTTCACATAATCTATTTCGTTTTATCTAAAGCCTTTGATTTTATTATTCAGCCTTATCTAATTTACAAACTCTCCAATAAATTTGATATTCACGGGCCATTATGACCCTTATTGAGTAATTACCTACAAGCGTAACACCCAGAGAGTCGTCTGGGCTAAAACAATTTCTACCTCTATGCCTGTAGCATCCGGTGTAGCACAAGAAAGTGCTTTTCGACCCCTCTTATTCATATTGTACATGAATGAACCGGCTAATCACTTCAATTCAACCTCCAGCAGAATCTTGTTATTTCCAGATGACAGTAAAATCTTCAGGAAAGTGAACTGTTCAGAAGACTCCGTTCCTCTTGGCGTAAAACATGGCTCTTAAAAGTAAACCCTGATAAGAGTGGGCCCATAATATGTTACCTAAGGAAAAAATATACTACAGACCTCATACTACATACATAATTCACCAATCAGATTTCGAAGTTATTTTTGGTACAAATCTAACTTTTACATTAACGTATAAACACTATCACTAAGCAATCGATAGGACATTTGTAAATACTAACAGAAATACTGTATTTCACTTTCTTAGATGTTCTACAAGGCAACGATTTCTACTAAAAAGGAATATTGTTAACCTATCTGGACATTGTGAGCTCCTACAAACCTATCTCGGCTAAACTCAGTTCTAAACTTCTGCTTGGGAGAAGTACGTTTCGAAGTACCTTCCACATGTGAGATGACAAAACATGAACTATTACGAACACTAAATTTTAAACTATCTGGTTGTTATCGTAATATCAGTAATCTCAAATATCTGTAGAAACTCACACACATCGGCAACTCAAATCCGAGACGCTATTCTCATAATTGTATCTCCGAGTTCCATTCAGACAAACATGTAACAAATATCTTTTTCATGTGGTACGACTTATACTGTGAATAGTCCAACACTGTCTATTCTACGGGTTTCCGAAGTTATACAATGAAGTTTCAAATACAATCATAGACTTATGTAAATCTGAAGATGCATATAACTATGTACTAGAACTTCATAGAAATAAAAAGAAGCGAAAAGAAGTAAAAAGAAGCGAATGAAATTGGACAGAAATGTAGTGGAAGTAAAAAAAGGAAATAGGTTTTGCGTTTTTCTCTTTCAGAAAACTATTTAATGAACTACAGTCACACAATGCGTATGATAACTGAGTATCCAGTTTCTCATGAAGTTGATTCGAAAGTATCTAAACTATATTGCACCAAATATGAATTCAGAGAATATATATATATATATATATATATATATATATATATATATATATATATATATATATATATATATATATATATATATATATATATATATATGTATGTATGTATAATTAGCTAAAGCTAAAATCAACAAGTACAACAACAGGCCGGGAGTGAATTCGGATTAGTATTAGATATACCAAAAAATTACATCTGTAAATGTAGTGTTGTAAGTAGAAAAAAAGCCGCTCTTATTTTTTCAGAAATGTACGTTTTTTTTAAAGAAAAAACATTGCCTCTCGTTTTATATGCAATTTTTTTGTTTTTTTTAAATAGTCATTTGTAACTCATCTTACGTCTATTAAAGTATGAAATATTTTTATATACGTGTAATTACCGTAAAATGCAACATAAATTAAACGCTAGATACTGATACGCTACAAATATTTTACAATTTATATGAGTAGTATACCTACTTACAATTCGGGTTTCAGCAGTTTACATCAGTATCAACCAAGAAATAAATGTAGAAATGAAATTTTGTTTTTTCGTGAAAGCAGGCCTTGAATAAGGACGAAAATAATGTCACGAACAGTATAAAATTCAAATAACTTGTCTAAAAATAAAAGCTAATGCTAATTTGCATACTAGTATTTTTCAAAATATCATATATAAATAAATTGTCGACTAGATATATATGATGTGCAGAGCCGGCTCTTCCATATGTGCAACACCTGGATTTGCATGGAGATGCAAGTTTGAAAGGTTCGACAAAATCTGTCATAAGTATTTTATTTAAATTAAATGTTTCTTGTTGGAAACAGACTTCATGATGGTGGAAGTTATACTTACTAAGCTGCCTTTCTATTTGAATACTACATTCATAAATTTATGCTTAGGTCCCATTACTTTAAGGTCACATGGACAATGCTACAGCAAATGGTTAAATAAATCCCAGCAGGAATTACTTTGTTGTTAAATGCAAAAACTCAATTCTTGAACACCTGATCCATTTAGTAAGTTATCACAGTTTTGATGTGATAGCTAGTCTTTTCTTTGTCACAAAAAAGTTCTTTATCACTGAAGGTGGAAACAAGTTTTTTTAAACAAAAAAGTAACAGATGTAGAAGTAAAATCAAGCAATAAAGATAAAAAAGCTAGTTGAATTTTAATTGCAAATTGATATATTGAGATTGAAGCTGATATTAAATTCCGTAAAAAGGGTTTCCATTTTTTAGGTGTGTTTGCTTTATCTTCACTAACGTAATAGAATATTATTTAAAGCAAAAACAGACACAACGAGATTGTATTTGTAGTATTTAAGCCTTTCTGAGTTCGAGTGCATTTTTCTTCCTCTTAATAGCATACTTAAAATCGTGAGTTTTAAGATTTGTTCTTTCTGGAGAAAGGGGAAGGACGTAAATGATGCAATTGCACTGGGTGGCAAATTCCCTAGGGCCAGACCTGATATGTATATACAACACATGAACATAGGATGACACAGTTTGAAGCAATGCAGGGTGTTTCAAAATGAATATTGGGGTTCGAATCTTTGTAGTATCTATTACAATTAACTCACAATTATAAATGTTATCAAATGAAAGAGCAACTCAAACAGTTTTGTACGCACGCATGCACATGCATTGTTTCCTCTGTCTGCCGTTAGAAAAAGCTAGTAGTAGCAAAGATGGAGACTAGAGAGCAGAAAGCATTTTGTGTTTTAATAAAGACTGAATCTGTAGTTACAGTGCAAGAAGAATATTAAGGAGACACTTGCAACTACGTTCTTGTCGTTTGCAGTTGCTACAGGTCTACAGCAACTTTCGCTGTTTACGTGCAAATTTCGCAAATGAAATATTGCTGTATAGAATGAAAATTTTCTGGATCGTGTCGTCTTTAGTGATGAATCGAAATTTCACCTAAGAACTAATGTAAACACTCATAATGTTTGCATCTGACGGTCAGCAAATCCTCAGGAGATGGTACAAATGAAACCACACTCCCCTAAATTGAATCTGTTTTGTGCTATATGGCAGAAAGTTAATGGCCTTTCCTGCCTATCGACTAGATGTGTGCCGTGTGACGAATGAATCTCACATCGAACACTTATAACAAAGACTGTTTGAGATGCTCTTTTACTTGATGTATTGCTTATAATTGTACGTTAAATGTAATAACTACTACGAAGACTAAACCTTAGATATTCATTTCGAAACACACTGCATTTCTCACCAACAGTATTTGAACTAAGATGTAAAAAGGAGAGAAAATTAACTACAACAACAGGAGTTAGTAGTCAAAAAAATGTAATCAAATGTACATTCGTAACCCTTTCGGACCCAGGTGGCCAAAGTGGCACACACGGGAGTGTCACTTTTCAAATCCGCGCCTGTGTTGACACTAATTAAAATATCGGGACACTATTTTTGCCAAATATGGTTGGATCATAGTTTATCACATTAATTTATTTTTCTTCTGGGTGCCGAATTTCCTTCTCAAATTTCACCCAGGTGAAAAATTCGAGAATTTTCCAATTTCGAATTTTCTTTACTTCTTGTTCCCTGTAGCTTCCTTCGTTGAAGAGAGATTTCCTTAAGACTTGCCCTACAGATACCTCGAATGAATACCTAATTGTTGACATCAATTGGATGGGCCTGCGCGCAGTGTTGCTAATTAGAAAAATTAAAATTTCTCTAATTTTGGGCAAATAATTCAAAATTTTTGTTTATATATCCGTACCTTTAAGTCCGAGTGCAAATCAACTTATGCCAGTCGAACGTTTGTCCTTACTGAACAAACGCGGGTACAAGTCGTTAAAATGGAGTAATTAGGGAGCGCACGAAAAATTCGTATTTATGTTCTAAAACTTGATTTTTCTAGTTTTCCCCTACTTTTCTGTTTACCATAACATATGTTTGGTAATTAGAAGCTTTGTTCCATAAATATCGCCATAATGCTTTTAGGACATATTATCGATATTCCAGTGTTTAATTGAAGATTGTTTGAGTCTGTCTGGTGGCAGTGTTGCCAGCTACAGAAAAATTTAATTCGAGATTTAGGGAGGAATTTTGGGAAAATTGTCTGTTTTGTGTGTATCATTTCCCTCTTGTTGGCTACATTCGAACAAACGTACTAGTATCTGAAAGTTCTGTCTTTGACCTTGACATTCGGTTAGGGACTTTTTTGTAAATTTTCACGAACACATTTCCTTCAATAATTTCCCACCCGTTGCCAGCTGTGGAATGTAATTTACACCAAACAATAGCCACATCTATTTTCTAGAAAACAAGGCCTTAACCATACCAATCGAATAAATGTTTTTTGAGCAATAAGTAACAAACTGAAAATGTAGGAAAACGCCAAGAATGACCTGGGTCCGAAAGAAATAATCACACAATTTTGCTCGTATAGGTACAAAGAAACAAACGATTTGTAAGTTACAAGGGCTTCAACTCAAGTTCTGTTGATTACTTGAATAATCTGCCACATAAATCAATAAATAATAGTTGAAAGAAAAGAAACAAATTTGAAAAAAGGAGGTTTTTTATTGAAAAAAACTTCAGAGAAAAAGAAAAAAACATTGTTTTACAACACTATGTAAAGGTAATACATTTTTGTTTCAAATGTACACCAATCACTTTTATCGTATTCTATCCAGGCCATTATACAAAAAATATATAATGATCCCTATTCATACTTAATTTTCTATCATATTCTTTATAACATGGTCATTATCTGTTTGTAGGTATTTTTTGTTATAACCAAACATAAACTCTTGGTTCCCGACCACATGATGCATGGTTGTTTCAGAGAAGATAATCACTGCATGTATGCTACTACACATATCAAACATGGAAATATAGTTCAAATTATTTGTACAACATGAATTTCTTTGAACCACACAAAAGACTACGTGTAAATAATACGCAACGTTTAAGTTCCTCTAGATTGCTGAAATTTCGCACCGTGCATCGGCTGAAAACTTGAAACAGCGGTATTTTTTTTTAAATGGAAACCCTATAGTGTGATACATCAAATAGGACTGATTTTTTCCCAGGAGTCTAACGGTGAAATGTTTTTGGCTCTACGACCACCAGTTGCAAACTTTTATGTGATTTTCTGCACTTACATGCATATAACACTGCGGCCAATGTGTGGCCCACTGACCAATGTTACAGCAATTGTTTAATGTGCCGTCTCTTCTGAGCAATCATTAAATGTATCCACTGCTGCCAGTCATCCATTACCCTGCCCATTATCGCCAGGAATGGTGGCACACACGTCAATAAATTCTGCGTTGAAGGTGGTTAATCTTCCTGATTTTGGTAAAATACACAAGTTATTTCAGATAGCTCCACAGAATAAAATCTAATAGAGTGTGTTTTCTGGGGAACAGGTGGAAATTCCACAGGCTCTCTCTGCCCAATCTATCTTGTGGGAATTTCTAATCGAGGCACTCACGAGCACATAATCGGAAATGAGGTGGTGCCCCGTCATGTTGATAGAACAAATGGAAGGAGCTATCCTCTAATGCGACGGATGGCAGTATCTCCTCCTTAAGCATGTTAAGATTGGTAATTGCATTTAAATTGCACTCGATAAAGAATGGGTTCACCACACGGGTACCCTACACACCACACTACACCATCACTTTGTGAGACCCAATGACAAGAGAATCGTCGCACCAATGTAGATTGCTGTCACACCAATATTGGTGATTGTGCTTGTTCACCACGCCCAACAACAACAACAAAAAATGGCCTTGTCTGAGAACTGCACGTCATATGTGAATCGAGAATTAACTCCTCTGCCCACTCACAGAATTCCATTCGGTGGTCTGGATCATCCTCTGTTAGATGCTGAAATAGATGAATCTTGTGTGGGTGCCATTTATGCACAGATGCGATTTTCAGGATGGACATACGAGATACACCACATTCTTGGGCTAGGCGGCGTGTACTGTGGGTGGGACATTTCGCGAATTATGCCAACACAGCAATGTATGTGGCTGTACGAGGCCTGCCTGCTTTTGGTTTCTTTTCCACTGACCAGGTTTTCTTAAATTTCGCTAATAACTTTTCACACTGCATTATTGGAAATGGATTCTCATTGTGAGTGACGAGCGTTGAAATCTTTTCTATATGTATGTTCCTGCTCTATTCTATGATCAACACAATCTTTATCCGCTCATCCCTTGTTAGTGCCATTCCGTCTTACGACCCTGAAACAAAAGTAAATCGCATAAGAGTTTGCAACGGTTCCTCGTAGAGCCACAAAAATTCCCCCGTTGGACTCATGGAAAAATTTCAGTCTTATCTGATTATCACACGATAGGAATCCAATTTTAAAAAGTACCCGCTGTTTCAAGATGGCGGCCGATGGTGCCATGTGTTTCAAAGAATTTCTCCCCACGTCTGTTATCATCACTTTTCCCTTTCTTCCCAATTCTGACGGTTTGGATCTTATTGGAGTGTTATTATTTCGACTACCCTCTATATTATTTCGAGTTTTAAATCAGTTACAATTATTAATATGAGGTAGGCCCAAATAACAAAATATAACTTTATTATTATTATTATTATTATTATTATTATTATTATTATTATTATTATTATTATTATTATTATTATTATTATTATTATTATTATTATTATTGGGAAAACTATGTCTTGGTGTAATGATTCAAACAAGAGTTAGTTTGCAACCTTGGCACCGCACGAGCGTGTAGAATGGTAGCGCTTTTACTGACATTCACTGCTCTATTACTCTAAATGCATTTGAGTCTTAGTCATATGTTTTCTGTGTGGTATTTCTATTTGTATAAAGAACATTCTGTAAAATTTTCAGTTATTTTCATTCAATACCTTTTCAGATATTGTCCTGACAAAATTGATGTCTTTTCAGGACTAAAACTTATATATAAAATTTTGCCTTCAATTGGGCCCCCTCGAACGGCTGGGAGTTCCCTGGGAGGAGTTGCCCCTCTGCCCCATATGTTACGGTCCGGCACGCAATAACATTGAAAACAATGTGATAAGTGAGTTGATGAGGAGTTTATGATTGATTAAATGCTGACCGCATATACGTTTTCTGTTTGTGTTCGAATGAAGCTATATATTTGAGTGCTTACGAAAACATCTCTTCAGTTTGGTTGAGATTTTTAATATTTGGGGGATAGATCAACCACTTGATAATTAAGTACTTCTTTGCATATTGATACTCCCATCTTGTTATAATTATGACTGTTTGAAATACGTCTTTCACTTAATAAAGCTCAAAAATGCGTTTTTTTTTTTTAATTTTACATAATGAGTGAAAACGTTTAGTAACTGATGTAGGGAGATGGCGTCTACATTTTTTATTTTATCTCGATTTACATACTATAAAGAGTTAATAGTGAGAAAACTAGCTGCCAAGCCCTGTCTATAATTTTATATAGTTTTTTTTTTATCAAATATGGCGATGAAACGTTGGGAGCTATATCAAGTGTGGCGTAATGGAGACGAAGTTTCGGATCGAAATACCGCAAAATGTCTCGCAAACAAACTTTAAAGCAAGTGCTGCATGCATTATTGTATTCTTCAGATCCCGTAATTTCTTCAATCTCACAAACAACTGGTATCTATTGCAGTCATGCAGAGCCTCTTTTACCAGATATAAGAAAATTATTGTTAGATCCCGTGTTTTCTGAGTCTGATGTAATAACTCAGGATTCAAGCTCCGAGAGCGAATACGTACGAGTAGTAGTGTTATCTATAAGTATGTAATGTATAGAAACGTATGACATGGCTGTAACATATTGGATAACATTCTTGTGTGTGTATATATAGGTATAATTCGTGTTGAGTGTCGATCTATCTACAAGCTACACCACACGTTTCTCCGTTAATTTGATAAAAGGATTCATACTACTAGAAAAATTACATACGCATACAACACTGTTACGTTACTTCTTTCTCTAAACAAAGTGTCTATGCATGGAGCACAAGAGTTACGTTTTCCTCGTTAACTTTATGCAAGGTTCATTATACTACATTTATACCAAATTACTATGTTAAGTCCTTCTCTAAAACAACGTTTATATGCATGTACCATCATCGTTTTTTTCGTAAAATTCAATTAAGTTTCATAATTCTTCAAGTATATTCGCTTACATTTGTCTTTAGCATATGTGTATACACAACTACAAGTGACAATATGAGTGTTTTATTTAGTAATTTCATAATAAATATTCATCTATCTATTAAAATGCTACAATAGCAATTAAAAGCGCCTGAGCTCCAACCTATAACTTTAGCTTTCAAATCTTTCATTTACGGTTATGTGTGATTTCACGTTTAACAGAGACAAACATTTTAAGTATTTGTACTTTAGATAGTCTAAATTAGTTAAATATATCTTTTTCATAAAGTTTATGATATAAAATTATTGTTCAAAGCTTTTGTATTTTAATAAGCCTTCTCTAAAATCAATGCATTTGAGTTGTGCTTCCATCTTCCGAGTTCTTTTAAACTATGTTTATATGTTTGCGGCCAATCCTTTCGACAATGAGATCTCGGAAACTACATGCTCTAGAAAGATGACGTTTTCACTGATCAATTGAAAATTTTGCGTAGATTGTCCAGTTCTAATTGAATATTAAAAAAAACATGGCTATCATTTCTTTATTACATTTTTTAAGGTACGCTGGAAGCGTTGTATTTTTTTTTTTTTTAAGCTAGAGCATAATATCCTATGCATTATACATTCCAGCACCACAATGTTGTATATTGGGATTGTATATGTCTCAGGCGTTTGTTCCATGGCCAAATAATAGTGAAAAAGGAAGGATAACCATTTCTCGAGTCTTAAGATAAATCTTTATTTTTTTGAGTGTTTTGCCCAATGAACACCATATATAACTAACATTATACTTATTTGTATATGTAATGCATTTGCTTCTTACATACTGCATGCAAGAAGAAGGAAAACACTGGTCATACATGAATTAGAAACTCCAACCGGAAATAGGCTCAAATCTTGCAAACGGTGCGAGATATTGAGAAAAAAATCGAAAATAGTCTGCCTTTTACGATACCCCTTGGCTTTTTTTTTAATCAATACGTATTTCACTTGTGTCTGTAAAGGGACATGTACAGATGTTATGAGGAATGAGAAGGAGATTTATGCTCATATGCGAATGTTGCGCTGTGTAGAGAGCCCAAGTTCAGCTAGTATAAAGAGGTACATCCGTAAACACAACTAAAATGTTAACTTTTTTCTGAAAGAAATAGACATACTTGTAATAATTTGTTTTCTTCGTTAGTTTCATATCATGTTTATATTACTGCTTTATATATATATATATATATATATATATATATATATATCCATTCCATGTTACTTTTTGCTGTAAAATCAGTAGATATACACGTAACAGTATTGGTTTTCTACGTTGTAAGGTTTATACTGCTCCAAAGACGCAAATATGTATTGCTGTAAACTTTGCTGCTAGAGTATTTCTCTCAAATAAATGTACATACTGCTAACAATAATAGGAGTTTTAGTATTTAATTCGCTAACTACATCTTATAACAATATAAAAAGTGCACTATATACATGCTTTACTAGAGCGCAACGAATTTTTGGCTGCTAGAATTACAATTTTTCCCACTGTGCGCCATTTTAAAAATGGCTGACAGAAAAAAACTATGGTATATATATTTTTTTCAAACAGTGTTTTTGTGATTATCTACCTATAGAGAACTCATGATAAATAATCAGGAAAATGAAAAAATGTTGGCAACGTTGCCTGGTTGATTTGAAATGGATTGACCCAAGGTCATATAACTGAAATTAACCAATCAGGAACGAATTGAACTCGATTAATAAATGTTATCGTTTTTAAACCAAGATTCTTCCGGTATCTTTACGTTTTATTTTTCAAAAATGAAAAGATTAGGATTTATCTAATCTTGATAGAGCTTTGGGAGCTAAACCAGCGGCTCTTCGTTGGGCAAATTAAAACACAAAGAAGCTTCATTTTCTTCACAACCTTGGTATTGCATTCCTCTCATTTTGTAAATTTGTGGCTAATTATCGTAGTTATATACTACATTTTTATATATATAAAGAGAGAGAGAGAGAGAGAGAGAGATGTAGATATAGATATATCCTATTCATTATTTAATACAATTAATACTTATTTGTGTCCTAAATTTTATAAATAACCTTGTTGCAATGCATTGTTGTTGCTAGATTACTTTCGTAAACTAGTTTGTTATATTCCTTTCCAAATTGTAAGCCTTTACAAAATTTGTCACTGTAGATAGAAATTTTACCTTGCGATCAAATTGGATAGTAATGTCTTTGTTTCTAGGTTTAATTTCTACAAGAAATCACTTAGATTTATAGAATAACTTTTTTCTTAGTTCATTTTCGACTGATTTTTTGTACTTAGGAGTGACCCTATAAATTAGTTAATCTGCAAGCAACTTTACCACATCTGTTGTTTAGAAATCAAGTAACCTTTCATCTGCTGCTTATTGCATGTCATGAAGACACAAAGAAGCATTTCAGCTAACCTGTTACGTTTGCTTCCTTTTCCTATCATTTCTTGGTTTTGCTAGAAGCTATGCCTTAATCATACATTCTAAGTCTGGTTATTGATATCGAAATAGAAGTATTCAGCATAAAACTGGTATATAGTCAATGGCAATAAGATTACTGCTTGCTTAAAAGCAATACTTAAAACTACATCTAAGTGGAAATGAAATAAAATAAAAATATCTAAATGTTCCTTAACGTACATACACTATATATACACAATGTAACGATTCTAGGTATGTAATTTTAGTTTAATCTTTGATTTTATTTTAAGAAAACATCCGAGAATGATTTTTCGTAAAGATATGTGCATAAACTGATAAATCTAAGAGAACTGATTCAGGGAATACTGAGAAATCTGATCGTTCGTGACATCTCATGAACGTTCCTACAACATGGCTATCTGATACACAGGTTCGAAATCGAATCTCGAACTAGGTATATGGAACCACTTGTTTAACGTATTCTGGTCTACTCCAGCTCTAAAAATAGAAATTGTGCTGTCTTTTCCTTTAAGTAGAAAGATTGTAGCAGATTCAAGAATTGTAAGCCTTTACAAAATTTGTAACTATAGATAGAAATTCTATCTTGCGATCAAATTGGATAGTAATGTCTTTGTTTCTAGGTTTAATTTCTACAAGAAATCACTTAGATTTATAGAATAACTTTTTCTTAGTTCATTTTCGACTGATTTTTTGTACTTAGGAGTGACTCTATAAATTAGTGAATCTGCAAGCATGAAACTTAGAATACATGCTTTTAGATGCAGGTCTTGCCTGTTTACCGTCACTTTTCACAATTGGTAAACTTTTAATAGTACTCATAGAACTGATTCGATTCTATTTACTTCTACTTACGAACAAATAATTACAATTAATATAATATTTAAATGTCTCCGGGCTTAAAATTATAAATCACCTTACAATTACTTAGCCACCAATCAAGGGTGAGCGGTTTTATAATCTACCTCCGTCTTTAATTCTTTCTAGCTATTGAAATAACTATTTTTAAGATCTATAGAACTGTTCTCTGGGATCTGTTTCTCTATAAATTTGGAATCAAGAAATCAAGCTTTGCATCATGTTGATATATGAGATTATTTCTATTTCTAGGTGCTAGTTTGGAGTGTATTACGAGAGGTACAATAATTAAATCTCATAAATCAAACTTTAAAAAAAGTTTTAAAAGAGTTAATTTTAATTGTGAGTTAATGTGGATGATAATGAATTGCCTTGTTCACTTGCGAAAGCCTAGGACAAACAGAGTTTTCTGACAAATACCTGCTAAGTTCTGATGAGGATGAATTGCATGCTTTTGATTACTACTCAGCTCAGACTTTGGTATAATTATTGTTGGTGGTGAATTATTACCTCTGAGACAGAGTGATGATAACTAGTAGTTCTTTACTAGCCGTAAAGCGGTTATGCCTAACACCCACTGTTTCCACGATGTTAAACTTGAAAGAAGTACTGAACGTTTTGTTATGTCCATGGTGATGATGGACAGAGAGATAGATCTTATATCTGAGTACCGCTGTGCTGAACCAACTCTACGAACTTCTTAAATTTCCTGAACTCCCAGATCTGTACTATAACATAAACTTCCACATCTTTACTATATTGTATGAACAGCCTCTTTTAATATTTTATATCAAGAACTTTACTGAGATTGATAATCTAAAAGATCGTGGATGTGACATAAAATCACACGCAGTAATAAAAATACTCTGAGTCCGGGTTCCAGAACTGCCGTGTCGTGACAAAGCGCTGTAACTTTGGCGGAGCAGTTTTGCGAAAATGAGCCGTAAAGTTTTCATCCGAAAATGTGATCTGTATCGTGTAGAACCAATGTATTTTGACTTTGGAAACACGTGGTTACATGTAATGTTACGTAAATGCATGTTGTGTGATTAAATTTGGTGAAAATTGATTGGTTGACCATTATTGCCTAGTTACACTGGTTCTACACGATACAGATCACAATTTCGGATTAAAACTTTACGGCTCATTTTCGCAAAACTGCTCCGCCAAAGTTACAGCGTTTTGTCACGACACGGCAGAGAAGCTCCGCAACAAATTTCGGAATTTAGAAAGAAAGAAGTATGTCTGTGCCAGCTTTTTGTAATGAGTCCAGTTATGTAAGTAAAGTTGGCATAAACACATAAGACAATTTCATAGACATGATTGTATAACAGAATTTACATCGTAATCTAATTCTACAGATACAATTATTTACAAATGAACTTATTTCTGTATTTTCTTCTTTCATAAACTAAAAATGAGAATCAGATTTAACTTGAGAGTAAAATCTAAGACTGGTAATATACATACATATATATATATATATATATATATATATATATATATATATATATATATATATATATATATTAACGATTACAATTTAGTACGAAATTAGCCATACTTACTATTTAGAAGTTTCTAATTAAATGTAGGTTATCATATTGAAACTTTATAATTTCTTGGGCTATTGAAGTGCTTAAAATACTCAACTGAATATACAGCTTTGAATAGTGTTTACTTTTTCCTAAACCGGAGCCAACATTTAAGTATTAATTCTAAGATGAATGTCACTATACTCAACGATAACCCAAGCAGAAACAATACAAAAGCACCAATTAAATTCTTTAAGGAAATAACTACTAAAATGTCACTTTCATCACGTAACATGAAATTACGTTTTCTTATCAGCAGTTCAAACAAAGAATCACTTTCCCATTTCTAACGCAACCCGGACTGAATACACCCTTGAATAACTTGACTGAAAGATTTCACATAAGGATAATTACGGCGCAGCACATAACTGTTAGGTATTATAGCAATGGTCTCTTGAACCTTGTGAATCAATGGATTACCTTGTGAGTCAAAAAGAGAATAGTAATATATCATATAGTCAACCACAGTGGATATAATCACTATTCCCCTGTTTGTACCACGTGCAATATTTATTACATTTTCTAATAATTTTGTATCAGGAATATCCTCCCAATTCCCTAGAATTTGCTTCATTAGATGATCAGAAGGGTCATTAAAAAATTGTTGACAGATGTGGAAGCCACCAAGAGGAATACCTGATGCCACAAGATCATTCATTGTGTTAATTAACGGGTACTTAACTGGCTTTGTTAGAAAGGAAAAGAACAAAGCCTGGTAACTGTTGTTCAAAATAAAACAACCAAATACCCATATTATAAATACTAGTCTTAGCAAGGGTATACGATATGGCTGAGGAACTGATATGCCTAACAGTATTGAAAAGTTGTACATCAATGTAGATCGAAATATTAAACGTTTTCTATTTATAACAAGACCTTTCATAAGTTTTATGGAAATAAAGACAATACCATAAATAAATAAAATTAAAAGCCAGCAATGCAATTGGAAAGGAAATCCAATGATCATCCGTTTAGGGTATATTGGGGGTTGGCGAACTGCCCACACTACACCATAAAAGTCTCCACTATTAATTAGATGAAATTGTTCATAGAAATGTAACATTGGTATCCAAGTAAAGCTTCCTTCTAACTTTCCTGATGTTATTCGTTTCACATCACCAGTAAAGGTTCCATTCGGCAAAGGTGTAATTCTGCCATGATCGTCTAATTTAGTTCTCATAAATATGTTCCAAGTCAGATTCAACTTTTTTGCGATTGTAAACAATATATTAGGCGTTGGACCTGTAGCTACTAAGTTGCCATTTTTCATAGTTTCGATTGTGACGGAAGGAGGGTTATGGAGTGTTGTAACATCCAAAACACAGGAATGAAGATTGTTAATTTTATTAGGAAATAACTTAGCTCCTTTAATCATGTTTCTTTTGAGCCACTGGTCTATAAGTATTATTCTTCCCACTGATTTGCAGTGAGTTTCCGAAAATGGGAAATACGTATAAATATTTATTGGTTGCAGCTTCTTCTTATTGTCTGCTGTTACAACAATCAAGTTGTATATGCTTCGTCGAAACGCAATATCAACAATAGTTGATGGCTCATTTGAATTACTATTTGTACTAAGAAGAACAACTACAAATTTACTTCTAGTACTTAAATAGAAGATCTCTAAGTTTCGAATTGCTTCTGAAAATCTATCCTTATGATGCAATAAAATCAAATAAACTATTGAGTCTTCTGACCATCTTGGGATTGAGCTATTCAATTTGGGTGAATTTGTTTCATTCTGCCATTAATTACCAATAATTACGAATCCATATTTGTACCTTGATAGTATATTTACCAGTTCAAGGGTTGTGTTACTTGTATAAATTATTAAAGATCTCGTGTCGTTTTGATATCTGCCAATAACGTATGATACACAATCGAACAATTCACTAGTTGATTTATCTATTCTCATAACTGATAGATTATTGCTCTCCTCTGTCATTGGATATCCTATTATCCAAATAATAAAGCAAGTTAGATAATACCTTCCCATTTTAGCGCCAACTTTACTGAAAGAAATACACAAAGAAATGTTTAATTATTATACAATTATCGTGATTTATTCTTCTCTCATAACTTATGTATAGTAACTAATCTCAAATGCAAAATATAATTATTACTTCCAAATCTTATGCGTTGTAATTTCACAAATAATACTTTTACATCAGATGATTAGAAATATGTCACAAAAATAATAATTAGGACATACCTCAATAAAGACATAATTAATATTGTTCGACAATAAACATTTAAGAAATGTGTAAAACCATGCAATATTGTAATTATGTTGCACGAGAATAAGGATTTCTAGCTTGTTAACTTAAGATCTCAAGACCCTCAGCATTCTTTAAATCGGGAATTTCTGTACCTTTGGAGTAAAATTCCTGATCGGACCCCGTGTCGCCAATAGGCGACATGTGTATTATACTTGATGTTTACACTGATATCCCATGTTGCCTATAGACGACATACACTCAGCGGACAACTGACAAAGATACGAAAGAAAATAACTAAAAATTGGCTAACAGGGTATACAACCGAAGGTAATTATAATATTGGAACATAAAATTTATCCCTCCCCCTTACAAAAAATGCTGGGCCCGAGGAGGTTAATGGCCGTAATATTTGAAAATTAAAATAATATGATATTGTGAGCTTCTAGAGTTTTCAGCTCTTGTAATTCAAGTATACTCGAGTCAAATGATATTTTGGGATAGAAACTGTGAAATCACGTCTAGTTCTTATAATAGGTACCTAGACCAGTCATTTAGGAATGTAAACGAAATATGAATCTATAATATTAATGAAATAACAGAGAAAATATGATGAAAATAAAACGGTAAGATTGAGGAAACATCTAAATATTAATTTCTTGAATACAGATAAAATGACTTACGGATTTTCCTCAATATTTCCTACACAACACCTGGTTGGCGGTGTCTTCGAGCTTCGGTTCGACGGACAGCTTACAAACTCTAACAATGTATATCTGAGTGGACTCTCTCCACAATTCTCTTTCAATTGGTAATTGCTACGGGCTACACAAAGATGCTATGAAGCCTTACATTGGTCAGTTCTCACCAAATTCATTCTACCTACCTAAACGTCAATTCCCAACGAATTTTCGAAATTATTAGCTTTGTTATAGGTTTGTCCGAAAGTGGTTAACGCTACTAAACACAATTAACATAATAATATAGGTGGGTAACAAGGATAAAGACTATGCCTGGGAACATTTCATAATCCACTAGACTCTCGCTAATCCGTCCATTTCTGGCACATATGGGTGCAGAATTACCGGGAGTGCCAGATTATTGAGTGTCTAAAGAATGCTACGATTTCGAATACTTACAGTATATAAAGCATTGTTTATGTAAGCAACTAAGAATTGTTGCGCATGCGCATGATAATTCATTGTACACGTGTTTTTGGTTGAATGTGTGCCGGATTACTGAGACGCCGGACTTCTGAGGGCCGGATTAGCGAGAGTCTAGTGTAATTTCTATCATTTTGTACTCCTTCTTAATTTATTG
The DNA here is from genome assembly GCF_964235325.1 of Thermobia domestica. NCBI lineage: Eukaryota > Metazoa > Arthropoda > Insecta > Zygentoma > Lepismatidae > Thermobia > Thermobia domestica. The sequence goes on from NC_137467.1 coordinate 52,876,188, forward strand.
TACGGTATTGACTTAAACGGAGAATAAAGTACTTGATATATCATTTTAGTAGCACGAGTTTTAAAAAAATTGAATGATGTTGTTATTTTTCTCTAGAGTTCACCATCTTGAAGTTATTAACACCTCTTCGTTTCTATCGTTACAGGTTATTGATAGTAAACTATGACTTTCATGAATACAAAACGCATTAAAAGCGTGCTTAACTCTGATGAATGAGCAGTAGGGTATTTGCAGACGACTCTACTACTGTCATTTGAGAAAACTTCAATTAGTTTTAGTGTTGTGTTCAAAATGATGAAGAAATAATAAAAAGGGGATATGCATTAGATCAACACAAAGTTGGTAGGCCATGTGTAGTGGAAGACGATGTTTTAACAGTATAGGTAATGGCATCATTCAATAAAGTCCCAAGATAAACACGCGTAGATTATTCCGTGATACTAATGTTAGTCACACCAATAATGTGCAATATGTCAGTGAATAAGTGCCACTTTTATAAGCTACAAATTCACGAAATTTGGAATTTCTCAATGTGCTACGGAGCATCTACAACTAAATCACAGACTCGCTTTTGAGGCTTTTGTTGCTGATGAACGAAAATTTTACGTGTCGGGAGAGGTTAACAAATAAAACATAGAGTACTATTCGGATAGTAATCTGCATTGGTTTGATGCATTCACAGATGATCCTTTCAAGGACATGATGTGTGTGGGATTCCTGTTGTGAGTTCATTCTTCATTGAAGGATTCATAAGGGTGCACGTTAGAAGACAACATCTTACCTTCACTACTGAGGGAAGATGTGTCATTTGTAATGGGGTGATGGAGCACCACCCCATAATGGTACCTGTGCACATATGTACATTGATCAGTATTTTCCTAATACGTGGAATGGTCGGCGAGGACTTGTAGAGTGGGCACCTCATTTCCCTTACATGACACGACTGGACTAATACAGTAGGTACTTGTTAAGTCGATTGCGTATGTTATGAATATTAGGAATCTTCAATATCTCAAGGAATGAATTGTGAACGCTTGTTCCATCATTGAAGCCGATACTTTTCGCAAAATTTTGCATGACTTGTATCTTAAAGTGAATCTGAGTATCGACCAGAATTGGGAACACCTTGAACACGTTTTGTAACAGTGAGATGACATAACTAATGTCTTTGGTTAGGCAAAAACGAGTCATAACTTCATAATGGTTAGCGCTAAGACGAAAATAAAGTACTATATAATATGTAAAAGTACAACGATATGTTGTATTTTTAATTGTACGCTTGTATTCTTTGGGCAACATGCCTGATCTTGTATGTGAAATATGCACTAGCCAGCTAGATTAAGAAGAAGAAAAGAAAATATATATTGTAAAATCAATGTATCAAATAAACATGTTGTCTTGGTGATGACAACAACAACAACAACATATTTATTTGATACATTGATTTTATAATATATATTTTCTTTTCTTCTTCTTCTTCTTAATCCAGCTGGCTAGTGCATATTTTACATACAAAATCAGACATTTTGCCCAAAGAATACAAGTGTACAATTAAAAATACAACATATCGTTGTAACAGGACTTTCTATTAAAAAATACATAGCACATGCAGTGATTCCCATTTAAAACAATTTCGTTATACTGAACATAGCAGACCTAAAGGTGGCGGGCTTTAGGTCATTGTAAGATATCCTAAATTATTTTTCTCACATGTCGACTTTCCCCTTATATAATTACTTTATTTAAAACTTGCAGTGAGCTCCTTCGTGGCTAAGCGGTTAGCGTACGCGCCTTTGACGTAGGGGACCCGTGTTCGATCCCCGGCGGGAGCTCATGTGGTTCAGATTCCATGTTAATCAGTAGGTCCACGTGTCACATAGCCTCGCTGCTGAACGGGACGTTAAACTCAAAATAAACTCAACTCAAAACTTGCAGCGTACCATTTCTTACAGTGTTTGAACAGCTTTTGACTATGATAAGAGAACGTGACGTCAAACCAATTAACCCCCATTGAGGCTGTGTTTTAGGAACAGAAATAAAGTTTTATGTTGAAAGAATACCATTTCAAAAGAAATGTACGTGCTGCTTTATTTCATTTTTTACAACAGCTGTTAATAATGGTTTTAAAGACTTTATAAATTCTTCTATATTTCGAAATATATCAATGACTGTCTGTAACAAAAGTAAATAGCCTGCAATTATGCTTTCGTATAAATCTTCATATCGATGTGACAATAGAGCTTCCAAGATACGAAATATATATATATATATATATATATATATATATATATATATATATATATATATATATATATATATATATATATATATATAACGCCTCAGCTTCATACGGTACTCCTGAACTCTGGAGTGATTGGGATCCAATAATTGTATTTTCACTTTTGTCGTGTAACGTAGGCTTCAGTACATCAATGTTTTTATGTTCTTATCATTTTCTTGGTGTTAGCCCCTGACTGAAAGATTCATTGTGATCAAAAGCTCTAGTACGAAATTTCGTGAAACATCGTCGTTTTTAACGCTTTTGTAGAACACGGTTGCCGTAAACTTCTGGTATTTTTTAGAATCTTGAACGACTTTCTTGGCATCTAATAAGTAAGTCAGTATAATATAGCAAAAATAATCTAAAATCTAGAAACTGGACGATTTTGTTAAATGTTTCTAGAATCAAGTTTTAGGTATTAGACATCAAATTGTAGCCATACATAAAAATTAATCTAACACTTTTTATAATAAACTAAGGTCATCTGTTCGAAAAATGGGTAAATATTTTCCGAGAACAGACTATTATGTAAATCAACTAATTCTTCTCAATAAGCAAAATAGTTAAGTTAAAAACCTATTACTTCTCCGTAATTGATGACACGAAAGATCTAACGTTAACTACTGCAAGCAAGAAAGGAAAAACATTCTCCATGCATAACTAATGCTTCTTAATTCTATTTGGTATGGGTTTACACTATAACAAACCAATATTCCATCAGTTCTTACCTATTACTTTAAATAAAAGATTATTTAATTCTTCAAGGGTTTGTAACCTGTTAGCCTGGCAAATATAAGTTACCTTCTCTAAGACTAGAACCTTGTTATAAGCTTTGTTCACCTCTATATAATACGTGGTAGTCATTAAGAGCCTTCATTGTAATATTTCGTTGCTTCATTCAATATTACTGAGTGGAAGGATATATTTCGATTGTGATGTCTATCATTCATATCATCACACATATTAAAAATTCCATTAAAGCTATACATGCAAGAACAGCTCGAACTACTACTAAACAAAGAAACACGCATTTAGAACTGACACAACAAACCAATAATTTTGGACCTATATTATGTATTTGCAAAATAACAAATAATAATAATACGCAATAATTGAACAGAAAATTTCGAAGGAAACAATATATTTAAATTCTGGCTTTACACCTTTGTACACACAGTCGTGTTTGCCCTCGGAAATTTAATAGACCCTTAATATCACAAGACCTTCGGTGAGAGTAACTTCTCTTAACCCTTTCCGGATCCTGGCTTTTTGGGCTATTTTTTAGACTTTCAGTCAAGCAGCTACTGTATCGTCACTATTTATCCTAGGATCATGGTCCATACCTCATTCTCTTCAAAATAGAGCTGGCTTTCAAATGGTACCACTTGTATGCTCATACCATGTAACAGAAGCGGGAAAAAATGTAAAAGTGAAAGTTTCCGAGGGATTTTTTTTCTCGAACTTTGGCCCCCCTGGACCCCTCTGTGTGAACGTAGCCATCTGAAAAAAATCTGAGAAATAGTACTTGATATACTGAATGTGTGTGCCAAATTTCAAGTTTCTATCTTGAATAGTAAGGGAGAAAGAAATTTTATCAAAATTTCCCACAATGCCCAAAATTACCACAAAACACTATGATCTCAGGGAAAAAATTCCTGAGACATCCCTAATTACCCTAGGGTCATGTGTCGCCCATATTCTCTTCTGAATTGAACTGCCTTTCAGGCGGTACCATTCACATGTCTCCATCATGTATCTAAGGCGAGAAATTGCAGCAAAAAGGGATTTATTTGGTCTAAATATCCCTTTTTTCAACTTTTAGCCCCTCTGGAGCCCCCCTCTTTTAACGCAGAAATCTAAAAAAAATCCGGTAAATACCACTCGGTATACTGAATGTTTGTGCACAATTTCAATCTTCTAGGTGCAAAAATAGACCCGTCAGGAAAAAAAATTCAGAAATTTCCCCATGTTACCCTATACAGAAGTATATTTTGAAAAATAATCACTGAGACGTCCCTAATTATCCTAGAATAATAATTCGACCGTCAATCTCTTCAGAATAGAACTGCCTTTCAGACGGTATGACTCAAGTGTCCCCATCATGTATGTGAGGCGGAAAAATGACGAAAAACGGGATTTTGGGGGTAAAACTATCCCTTTTTTCCCCCATTTGCCCCTCTGGTTCCCCCCTGTTTTAACACTGACATCGAAACAAAAAATCTGGTAAATATTGCTTGGTGGACTGAATGTCTGTGCAAAATTTCAATCTTCTAGGTAGAAAAATAAGCCCGCCAAAAAATATTGAACATACGCTTAGAAAATGAGAAAATAAATTTTTGACTTATGATGTCATCACCTCCTATGTCTGGACGCAGGACGGTCTGAAACCTACGTAATGTCTTCTACAAGGCCTCTGGACTTGGAAAACTAAAAAAGCCCGGACGAAAAAGCTCAAATAGAAGAGAAATAACGCAATGTACCATGAAAAATGCGTATGGTACAAATTGTACCATAGGATCTGGAAGGGTCTTAAACATTGCCTTTGGTCTACAATCTTGAGTTAGGCAAAAAGCCTAAAATTTCATAGCTGTTGTAGACTAGGATATCCAACAGAAAATTTGTCAGGTCGTTTCAATGCAAATCGGAAAGTTTGGAAGGAGTAGGTGTTAATTAACATTTTAGTATATCTCTCTATCACCACATATGGTACCCTGGTTTGGTACTCTTGTTCACAACAATAATTTCAACATGACTCTCACGTTAAAATTAGTGTGCTACAGTGACAAGGTTGACATACAATACTTGACGCATTAAAATTTTAAGTAAAGTGTCTTTGATCGTACCTAATGTTTTCTTTTTGTCTTTCCAAAATTGAAAAAAATAACGATAAGCCTGTCATGGAGTTTAATATGTACAGCTTAAGTCTTGGTAGAAATTTTTTACATGCTTAGATGTGTAAAAGTTGCAAGAAATTAAGTTTTGGAATCATAATGTCATGATTCATGCTAGTTTTGGTAATGCATATTGCTCGTAGTTCATTAAAAGTTGTTAATGTGTCTGTTACCCTGTTTATTCAAAGAAATAATCCCTCACGTGGTCTGCTTTAACATACCCTTCCAAGATATATATGATGTGGATTAGTTGTAAATGCGTTTAGGTATTTCACTGCAAGCATCTTAAATGGACTCTTATTGTTTATGCGGTTTCCTACGCGTTATTTATAATTAACACAGAACGGGACGCTAAGAACTCATACCAAAGAATCAACTTGATTACCATGTTTTATGCGATTGAATTAATTTTCACTAACTGGCAACATTAATTGGTATTTATTTCAATCAAACGATCCATTATGTTTCATTGAAGATATTGGTCTTTGAAAGTTACAAACTTCCCCCACTTTTCGTGTAACAAACGAATTCTTTGATTTAAGAAACAAGTTGGATTCTGTTAAGGCGACACAGCCACCGAGCTGTTGTTTGATATCTTCAGGAGATCTGTAAAGTTGTTCAGAAAGGCGATGCAGTACCAAACGTAGCAAATCGTATTCTCAAAGAGCGACGACTGGTAAATATGGCAGGTAAATGAAGATACTCAATCGAAGTGCATGAAAAATTTCCTTCGCAACGTTTACATGTGATGTAGCATTTCATAGATAACAATTCCTTTACCAACATTTCTCTGACGTGCTCTGTTTCTTTTATTCAAATTGTCGATTCATAATAAATAAGCATATTCGAAGGCGTTCAGCGTTATCCATTCTGTGAGGTTGTAGCCACCTATAATATAATACATACACTTGATTGCATCAAGTGGACAGAATGAACCTCTTCCCAAGAATATCGTACTTTGGTGTTGTTGATGGTTCGTCTGGATGTACCCAGTTTCCAGCACTGAACATAGTTATAAGAGTTTAGTGTTCCAATATGTAATGCTTCAGACACCTGTATAACCGCAAGGGATTAATTTGTCTTGTTATATCTCGCAATCTTCATCTTCATTTCTTTTTTAAAGAAGAAGGCTAAACGTCATACACATGAAAATCGTTGTCTGTGAATCCTATAAATCAGTCTCTGCATATCATTTTCTAATAGGGCATGATACTTAATATTTCCCTACTATTAAAAGGAATTCTTAGAGCAGCATGTACCACTTAACGCAAATGTTGTTCTGCTTTTCCTACAAAAACTGAACTTTGTAGGCAATAAATAGCTATGTTGTTTCCACAAATAGAAAACAAAGGTTATTGATAATACTTCTTTATATGGTTAGTGGCACTTTTCACTATGTTAAAATTGTACAACTAGTATGTAAGTTAGTAGGCAGCAAGAGTTAATTTAAGTATATATATATATATTTGGTCTAGGAATTAATTCGTGCGGGTGGACAAGAGATGGCGCAACGAACGGAGCGTCCCACAGTTCCGTGTATCCACACATGTGTTTCAAACCCCTGTCATCGCGTATCGTTCGTAGTATAGGGCAGTGGATTAAAGCGTCAACAACACCAGTTTGTAGTTAAGTGAACATGGCGCAATTTGTGCCTGATAAAGTGTTTTTGCGGGGTGTCCAGCTGCATTACTTTAACATGCAGAAAAGTGCGACTGAAAGTCATCGTATTTTGGTGGAAGTGTATGGTGACCATGCTCTAGCTGAGCGAACGTGTCAGAAGTGGTTTGCACGGTTTAGAAGTGGTGATTTCGGCTTGGCAGACCAAGAGCGAGCTGGACAGCCAAAAAAATTTCAAGACGAAGAATTGACAGCATTGCTCGAGCAGGATTCGTGTCAAACGCAGGAGCAACTTGCAGCAGCATTAGGCGTTGATCAAACAACAGTCTCCAAACGCTTGAAAGCCATGGGAATTATTCAAAAGATGTCACATTGGGTTCCACATGAATTGAAAGACAGAGACGTTGAAAGACGAAAAACCATTTGCGAATTGCTGCTTCAACGACAGAGCAAAAAGGGGTTTCTGCATCGAATTATTACGGGTGATGAGAAGTGGATCCATTACGAGAACCCTAAACGAAAAAAGACCTGGGTGAAACCAGGTGAACCAGGTCCATCACAACCAAAACGAGATATTCACTGTGCAAAGGTTATGCTGTGCATATGGTGGGATATGAAAGGTGTGGTGTACTATGAGCTGCTGCAACCGGGTGAAACTATGAATGGAGAACGTTATCGACGACAATTAATGCGTTTGAAGCAAGCTCTGGCCCGAACACGACCAGAATGGGAGAACAGACATGATAAACTTATTGTTCAACATGATAACGCTCGCCCACATGTCGCAAAACCGGTCAAAACTATTTAGAAAATGTCGGATGGGAAGTTTTACCCCACCCGCCGTATTCACCAGACGTTGCTCCTTCGGACTACTACTTGTTCGATTGCATGAACAACGATTTGATTGGACAGCGGTTTACTTCTTCAGAAGATATCGAAACATGGGTCTCTGACTGGATCGCTTCCAAGGATGAGGACTTCTTTCGCCACGGAATCCGTACATTGCCTGACAGATGGGCGAAAGTGGTGGCTAGCGATGGACAATATTTTTCTTAAGGTATTTATGTATTTTGTGTTTGTACTACAGCTTCAATGTGTGCGTACCAACCGCACGAATTAATTCCTAGACCAATATATATATATATATATATATATATATATATATATATATATATATATATATATATATATATATATATATATATATATATATATATATATATATTGGCCGGGTTTATGAGGGTGGAAATTTGCACGTGCACCCACCCCCCTATGTTGTAAATATATACTAATTAAAGAGAGAATGTAGGAGTGAAAATAGCAAAAATATCAACACTTTCCGAAAATTTCTGCTGTCGTGTTTCCGTTTCGGCTTAAAACAAAGGGAATGTTTGCAAAGTAAATAGTTAAGCCAATTTTGTAAAAGTTGAAACATAATGATTCACCAATAACAGATACGTAACATTTCCAGGGCATTTCTTCACTCACACCACAAAAGCCTAAAGGCATTTAAAACACAATCAAATTCAACTCAAATATACTGCTAGTTATTGGTGCACCCGCTCAGAAAATCATATATATATATATATATATATATATATATATATATATATATATATATATATATATATATATAGATAGATAGATAGATAGATAGATAGATAGATAGATAGACAGATAGATAGATAGATAGATAGATGTTAGCACAATACCGGTTGATAGCGTGGTTCCCGCATTGTATGTTTCGGACATTATGATATGAATCAGTCGTACCTGAAAAAATATTTTGTTAATTTTCATATTCTAGAGCCTACTAGTAAAAAATATTAAGGATTGGGATAGCTAAAGGTAAGAAATCTTTTTCTTATATTAAATAATCTACGGAGAACAAACAATAAAATATTTAATAGATAATACCTATAACAGAGGATGTTGTACTTGAGAAGCAAATGCTACATTCGTTCTAACCTAAAGCTTGGGCTAAGGTTTATTCAAATCTTGCTCATTTTACCTTCACTCAATATGTCTTCAAATAAGTTATGTTCAAATGTTTATACTAGTTGACAGACTTCATACTAAGTCTTTAGTTTTCAATACTACAATACGTACAAGTAACTATTTACCGAGAATAAATGATCTCAAAATGTATTTCTTTTGATTGTCTATGATTAACCCGAAAAAATATTTCTCTTCGTTAAATTCTCTTACTTCCGTCTTATGCATTAAAAATTCTATTAACATTATCGTGAACGTTAAATTTCAAGTGCTTCTTTTTCCCAGACTGAAGCATGTAATTAGAACAAACATAACAAGCCAATAATAAACACAGTATATGGTCTGTTTAGATAATTGTAAAGATAAGGAAACATCGATTAACGGGATATATGGTTCAAAGTTTCTATGAACCATCTGTATGAAAATTTGGTTGTTTCACTTCTTCTTCTGGTTGGGCGTGTTTTTATCTTAATTTATTCTCCATCAAAAGACTTTATTATAACATTTGCTATGATGGATTTGTACCTTAGGCCTTTTTCTTTAATGATACAGTTGTATTGTCATTCATATTTTCGGCCGAATGCATTTATTTAACTCATAAATTTATGATTTGTCACAAAAAATTCGAAGAAGTTGTGATAGACCAAAATAGATAATACAGGAGATTCTTCTTGAATCGATTGACGGGTATAAAATTACCTCCAAAAATCGGAAGAAGGATCTGTTGATTGATCATTTAACTTCCGAACTGTATCTTGGTTCGTGGGACATATAATATTTTGGATATATAAGTCAATAAGTGTAAACGAAAAGGCTGCCTTCCTTAACGTGCACAAAGTCATCGCATTTCATCCAAAATTATGAAACACAAACTATAACTAGGTCTTTTTATATACTGATGTCATTCTTTGATGGCCAGGCATATCCGGATCCTCTAAAATGTTGATCTCGGGCCCGAATGCGGATATCCGGTTCTTGATGTGGACCTGAAATTTCGGATCTTGGATCAGGCTCCAAAAAAACCGTATCTTGGACCCGGATAAAAATTTCAGATCTTGGATCCAAATCCGAAAATTCGGATCTTAGATCCGGGTCCGGATATCCGCTTCCTGGACCTGGATCCGGATCCAAGATCTGAAATATGAATGAAAAAATTAAAAACAACGTATTGGCTATTTGATAACCTTTTACCTTCCTGCGGTTAACGTTATAATTCCTACCTTATAGAAGTGTCTATTCTATTAAAATATGGAGAAAGAGCCGATTTACAGCCTCATATGAATTCAAAAATATACAATGCAAGGAGCAGTGAATAGAGCAATTAAAGAAGAAACCTAAGAATTAAACAAATATTGTGGGGTTGGCAATACACAGAAACCAAGTTGGAATGATTGCCGAAGGGCCATGATTTTTCTTTCTTTTTTTTTTTTTTTTTTTTTTTGCCTCGTATTTAAGAAACCGAACGCATAATACCTCAACACGTTTCTGGAAGATAGATTCAAACCACTCACAGTTCACAATCAAATTGGAAAAAATACTTTTACTTAAGTTTATTGAGCATATCATAGAACCCTGTGCATCGCTTCAAACGAAATTATTTTACATTTTAAACAACGAATCATCTAGTTCGGTTACGCCCAACCTTGATTTGTAACTCCCAAACTCTTGAGTGATTGGTATCAAATAATTTTACTTTGTCTTTTGGCGTATAACGTAGGCTTCAGGAGATCAATTCTTTTTATGTTCTTATCATCTTATGTTCTTATCATCTTATCATCTTACAACATTATGTTATTATGTTCTTGGTTTTATTTCCTGACCGAAAGATTCATTGAGAACAAAAGCTCTATTATAAAATTTCGTATAACACCGTTGCTTTTAACGTTTTTGCAGAACACGGTTGCCGTAAACTTCTAGTATTTTTAGAGTCTTCAACCACTTTCTTGGCTTCTAAATCTAATACGTAAGTCAGTGTAATATGACGAAAATAATCTTAATCTAAAATCTACAAATTCGAAGAAATTGTTCAATACTCCTAGAATCAGTTAAAGGTATTAGATTTCAAATTACAACCATAGATAAAACTTAATCTAACACCTTTAATCATAAACTAAGGTCTTCTGTTCGAAAAATGGATGAATATTTTCCGAGAAACGACTATTTTGTAGATCAATTAGTTGTTCTCAATAAGAAAGAGGAGTTAAGTTTAAAAACTATTTCTTTTCCGTAATTGATAACACGTTAGATCTAACATTAAGTAGTCTATGTAAAAGAAAAACATTCTCCATGCATTACTAATGCTTCTTAATTCTATTTGGTACGGGGTTACACTATAAGAAACCAATATCCCATCAGTTCTTACCTGTTATTTTAAATAAAAGTTTATTTTAATCTTCAAGGGTTTGTAACCTGTTACCCTGGCAAATATAAGTTTCCTACTCTAAGACTAGACCCTTGTAATAAGCTTTGTTCACCTCTATATAGTACGTGGTAGACATTATGTCGCCAATAAGGGAATTTGCTGCTCATTTACTTCTAAGGCAACAAAACAAGTTGTGCCTATTCAAACTTTATGTACGCCTTCATTGTAATATTTCGTTGCTTCATTCAATATTACTGAATAGAAGGATATATTTCGATTGTGATGTCTATCGTTCATATCACACATATTAAAAATTCCATTAAAGCTAAACATGCGAGAACAGCTCGAACTTCTACTAAACCCAAAAGCACACATTTCGAACTTACACAATAAACCAATAATTTGGAACTATTTTATCTATTTAGATAATAACAAATAATAATATGTAATCATCCAACAGACAATTTTGAAGAAAACAATAAATTTAAAATTCTGACTTTATACCCTTGTAAATACAGTCCTATTTGCCCTCAGAAATTTAATAGACCTTTAATATCACAATACCTTAGGTGAAAGAGTAACTTCTCTTAAACGTTGCCATTGATATACAATCTTAAATTACGCAAGGATTCCCTGTTTTATATATTTATTCTTCAGACATAGCTCATTAAACTATGGTTTGTGAAAGCCTAAAATTTAATAGCTATTCTAGACTAGAATATCCAATAGAAAACTTGTGAGGTCGTTTCAATGCAAAACGCTTAGTATGGAAGGAGTTGGTTTGGAAGAAATTAACATTTCAGTATACCTCTCTGTCACCACAAAGAGTACACTGGTTCGGTTGTCTTGTTTATAACATTAACGGCAACATAACTCACACGTTAAAATTAATATGCTACAGTGACAAGGTGGAATACCTCAGTTGACACATTAACATTTTAAGTAGAGTGTCTTTGATCATACCTAATGTTATTTTTTTTTAACTTCCCGAAATTGAGAAACATAACAATAAGGCTGTCATGAAGCTTAACATGTACTGGTGAAGTCTTGGGAGAGCTTTCTTATACGCTTAGATGGTTAAAAGTTGAAAGAAATAAAATTTTGAAATGATAATGTCATGATTCATCCTAATTTTGGTCACGCATATTGCTCGTAGTTGATTAAAAGTTGTTAATGTATCTGTTATCCACTTTATTTGAAAGAAAATTATCCCTCGCATGCCCTTCTTTAACATACCCTTCTGAGATATATGATGTGTATTGGTTGTAAATGACTTTAAAAATTTCACTGAAAGTATCTTAAATGGAGTCTTATTGTGTTTGCAGTTATGATACGAGTTATCTATGATTAATGTAGATTGGGACAGTAAGATCTCATGGCTAACAATTAAGCTTAATTATCATGTATTAGTTTATTAAATTGATTTTCATTAATCTGCAACAGTAATTGATATTTATTTCATACAAATATTGCATTGTATTATTCAAGGTATTGTTCTTCGGAAGTTACAGCTTTTCTCCACTTATCGTGTAACAAACGAACTCCTTGATTTAAGAAAAAAGTCGGATTCTGTTAATGCGATACATAATAGCCATGTTCATAATAGCCATCGAGCTATTATTTGATATCTTCAGGAAATGTAAATTGTTGTTCAGAAATACGATGCAGTACCAAACGTAAAAATGGTGATCTGAAGGAGCGAAATGGGGCAGGAAAATTAAGATATTTGGTCGAGGTGCATCAAAAGTTTCCTTCACAAAGTCTGCAGTATGTGGTTGGCATTTTCATAGATAACAATTATTTTGCCAAAGCTTTTCTAACATGATGTGTTCGTTATATTCAATTGTCGATTCATAACAAATAAGTAAATTCAAAGGAGTTCAGTACTAACCATTTTGAGAGGACCAGTAACTCATAATACAATACATATACTTGATCCCATCAAGTGAACAAAATGAACTTCTTGCCAAGAACATCGTATTTTGGTGTTGATTTTGATTGTTCTTCGTGACGTACCCTGTCTCCAGTACTGAACATTTGTCATAACGAGTTTAGAGTTTCCAATATTTAAGGCTTCAGATACCTGTTTAAGCGCGTGGGATTATTTTTTCCAGTTATGTACCTCAATCTTCATCTTCAGCTTTTTGCCAAAGAAAACCTCAGAAAGTCATACACGTGAAAATCGTTATCTGTGAATCCCATATATCAGTTTCTGCATATCATTTTCAAATAGAGCACGATTCTTCATTCTTCACTACTAGTAAACGAAGTCTTAGAGCAGCATGTTCGAATGTTGTTCTTTTTTTCCTACAAGACCTGAACTTTCTAGGCAATAAATAACTATGTTGTTTTCACGAATAGATAATAAAGGTTATTGTTTGTACTTCTTTATATGGTTAGTGGCTCTTTCCACTATGTTAAAATTGTATAGCTACTATGTAAATTAGTGAACAGCAATGGCTACTAAAAAACGTATTTCCGCTATATAAGCATTTTGTATGCACATTTCATACTTTTGTATTTGTGTGATATGTCTTGCCATCTGTATTATAATTAATTGTCATTGTGTGAGTAAATAATAATTTCAAATTAGTCATTTCATGTAGTTTCCATCTTCGAAGTATTAGGTTCGACACTCTTTGAACGTAGTTGCAATTACCATTCCAATTAAAAATGTTAATTCTATATTCATATTTTAGGAGTGATCAATGTTTATAAATGATCTCATTCTAAACATTAAACAAATTTGTGTTTTTTTTTTAAAATCAATTCAAAGATGTGGTATCTACTACGCTGCATTATTTAAAATCGTCTTTCAGATTTTTTCTATTGATAACATATTTGATTGTAATGAAATTCCCGCTTTTAACGGAAGTAAACGAGAACAATAAACTGAATTTGCTGTGTTAGTACTAATATCAATGAACATTGTTTAGTTATTTTCCATTTTGATTTCAAATTTAAAATGTATTAGAAGTATAAAATTTAATATTACTAAAGAAACTATTATTAACGCTCTTTATGTAGACTATAAAATATATGTCATTGTGCTTAACGATATTTCCTTCTACTTTGCTGAGCAACATTTCCACGTAGAAGAATATTTCGCATCTGCTATTACAATCTGAAGAGGATAAACAACTAAATTCCCATATATTGTAAATAATCCTTTTCCATCTGGAATTTCAAAGTTCTGTATTGTTTCTGAGAAGAGCGAGAACAGCTCTTGTTTATCTTTCTTTTTTCTTTTCTCAAACAGGAGTTCAAGGTTTGTTTTTCATGAAACTAAATCTACAGTAACAACCAATTACTTTCTGTTCTATCCTACTTCTAATATTGCTCTCCTCAAGCTTTCTTTCCTGTATGAGTCTCATACTATGTCACATACAGTGTAAGTATCACAAGTTGGTAGCTAAATACGAAGCCAAGGAGAAAACTACAATGCAATCAATTTAAGAATGCACTCTTTAAAGACTGACTGATATTATACCATGAATGACAGTTTCATATTTTTGCTTAAGCTTTTGGAACATTATGTTCTGAATACTAAAAGAGGATTAACAACGCCGTTTTGTGTCGGAAATATAATTTTGTTTGTTAAGAGAGAGAGATGTTAAAACTGAAAACGTTCCACGTTAAAAAAAAATCATATTACTTTGAAAAAATTCACAAGCTATATAAAGTTGGATGAACACAGAAGTATCACATCTCCAGCTCCTTAGCTAGACTATGAAATTTAATTTTGAATTCACTGAATGTCTTTTTAATAAACTAAGCAATTATGATAATTATCATCAATGGTATTCTGTCATTATTGGCTGGTCGCTTGCCGAAACTGAAAAGCTTGTATGCTCTACGTCTTCCGCTAATCTCTTTGTCTTTACTTATGATTTACCTGTTTTATATCGTCCGTTACTAGTCTTACAACGATAATGTGTATATTCTTTCTAATTAATTAATTATTCAGGGCCAAAAATTCTGTTATCTGGAAATAGCTACAATATAGAAGAAGAAGAAGAAAATGAAATAGTGATATAAATAATTTTGTTTGTAGAAGTCGTTTGTTTTATACTCGATACGACAGATATACATGTCTGTTGATTTTGTTCTTAAGAATAATAGTCCGATTCCTATGTCAGACTTGTTTTATCTATGCTTGTTAACTAATATAATATCATGCAAGAGTACGTCATGTTAGGCAGTGGTGTATTTTATCGCAGTTAAGCAAATACTTTTTTTAAATAGTGAATTTATCTGTTTGCAAATAGTACGTAATAATTGCACACTTATTATAACAAGCACAGTCATATTTTATATATGAGTTATACGAACTAAAGTATAATGAACTGAGTTCGGTTATATATTAAATGATGTTTCCGCCTACGAACAATTTTAGTGATAGCTCTGAAGGTTAGTGAGAATTATCTCAAGACCGATTACATACCATTAGGAAATCAACGAAAAATATACACCAGAACTAGGATGTAACCGTTCCAAGAAATGAGATCTGGCGAATAGTCTTCTGAATCTTCTGGCATGAGTCTTCAAAACTTTATGCAGCAAATGAAAGAATTACTCGATTGAAAAGTGGAGCGAATCGATCAATTTCAGAGAACAAAAATAGAACATCTGTGCCACAAGATGGAATTCATAGAACAACTGTACAACAAGATGAAATAAAAAATTAGCAATTTGAGCAATCCCACAGTGCCAAATTAGAACAATTGTCACTTAACCTGAAAGCCAAGTTTGATTTTATGAACACGCGAATTGGCAATAATTCTATTTAAATTTCAGAGTTAGAACACGAATATATAAACCTTAGGAATCAATTGAAGACCAGCAATGTCACTAGAATGTATATTCCAATTAGAGTTGTCTCGGATCAGTGGCGTAACTTAGATTTTTTCTGGGGGAGCAAGCATTAATACGCGTATTTGTCCCTCCTAGAAAAAGTTGCTTTTTTTCTAATTCTTGGGCCCTCTCTTTCCATCTTTGTCTTACTCATTTCGAGCCTGTGTGCCCTTTCGCACGAATAAATCTGCGGGGCCGTTACTTACGCCCCTGGGCCCATTCCATACATGACAAATTAATTAAGGGAACAATATTGGCAAATCTCAAAGCAATACGAATAAATGTTATTTCTATCGCCCCTAATAGTAGACATTCTTTTACTGAAATGGGCCCACGACTCATTTTTGTTTTATTTACTTTTGTGTGCTGTTTTGTTTATGTAATTTAGTGAACCTGTTTGATACTTCATTTATAACTTCATGTTTGTATTGTATATGGAGTAAGAAAATTTTGTCTTAAAGTGGGCCGCCTAGAACTGCAAGGAGCTTTCCTGTGAGGGCAGTTGCCTCCCTGCCCCCCACAAGCTACGGCCTTTACTCGGATTCACAACCAGTTGCACTCATTCCTGAGTTTCAGCATACAATCCACAGGCAGGAATGGTGCCAGAAGTACGCATGGATATACAGCCAGGGAAAATTCTAGTACTGATAACGAAATTGAGAGGGATGAGGAAAGAGCAAAACGAAATATATATTACCCACCTTACTCCACATCTTTGTCTGCCCCCAAAAAAGTAAGTTGTGTGTATACATTCGTAGGCTGGTGCAACGGCTAAGTGATAACGACCAACATTGCATGTTATAATTTTGTAAATGGGTTCAGGAGTTGGTTACACATTAATTGGAAATTATGGATAATATTATTACGTCGAAATAGGGACACAGTGGCTCAGTGGTAAAACGCTTATCTCTGGTGGCTGGGGTCTCTGGTTAGATCCCGCCCAAGTAAGTTTTTTGGTGGACAATATCGTGTCTGGATTTTCTTGGGGGTACTTCCGTTTCACCCCAATGTTCATTTCTCCACCATTAATTTGCTTTAATCACCGCCCCCCTTTGCCTAAAGGGTACAATCGTGGAACGTTACAAATAAAAGTTTTGATTTAGTCGGATGAAGCACAATCAAACTTAATGCAACTATCAATAGATATAATTGTGTACTGTCCTGTCCTGAAGATAATCTCCATATTACTGTTGAAAATGCTGCAGATTTGCATAGTATGCACATAAATAGTTTCCTATGGTTTGTCATCTAGGGTACTTAGTGGGGCTTCTCAATTTGACAGTATTGTAACTGGAGGTAAATACCTAACAATGCTCGTTGTTTCTATTTTCTTTACTATTCATGCAATATAGGGTGATGATGGTTTATTAATAACAATATGGCGCCTTTCCTCATTATCATGGGGAAGAGCAAGCTTACCTGGATGAAATGAAATATGGCAGTGAATACGCAGGAATAGAGACCACTCTCTCCAGACCTTGCAGCACTTTATTTTTCTCATAGAGCACAGTAAATGAAGAGATCCACGTCACATAACACTAACCTGGACTCTTGGGATGAGATGTAAACAGTGTATGCGGAAATTCTATTGGACACTTTGGTACAAGGTACAGAAACAGTCCTGACTTGTGTCGAAATATATCAATGATGAAGGCCACAATTTTGGAATTAGTCAGCACTTGAACACTCAATTTCATTAGAAAATGCACTTACTTTTGAAATTAATTTCTAGCCTTATTTTTCGCTAGAAATTTAGGCTTGTAGGTTAAAAATCTCTTTGACAATTTAAAATGTGTTTACATTTTTGACGCACACTGTATTTAATTGTCAATACGTTATATTGCAGATATATGAAGTTACACTTTGCCTCTAGTATCATCTGCTAAAACATTTTCTTCGTGGTAAACTGTATTTATAACTGTGAAATATTAGTACCATAATTGCACATGTCAAGCATTAATGTTAGTTTCTAACATTACAATCACTTCAGGTTACTAACACCAAGTAATGATTTTAGAGAACAGAATCACATTAGGAGGAAGCGTTATAACCTATCTCGCTAAACCTAACTTCAGACGAATTATTATTGCATTTAATACATTATATTTTATTGTCGTTAGTAAGTGGTGATAAAAATAGTTTCATTGCAATTACCCAATATCATATAAGGATCCTGAAAACACATTATTGTATTCATCTCCAAATACTTACAATAATCACAAACATTTATAACTAATGTAAAAATAATAATTGATATTACGTTCTAGTATCGTGAATGCTCTTACTGTATTTCTGTTATCTTATGAATGTTATTCAACTCGGTAGAAACTGGTAAATCCAGTCGGCTTTACATATTTAAGACTGAGTTTAGTATACAGAAGAATATATTATAAGAAACTAGTCTTCACGCCCAGCGTTCTACTTCAGATTAATAGTAAAAATCTTCATTACACTCATGAATACAGCTATTGTTTTACATTTCTTTCCATCAGGAAGCCCATTTACTTCTTTAGTTACTGGTGCAATTCTTGATGTGCAGACCTTTATTTATTTTCTATTATTTTAAAATTCAAATTCTTTTACAAGGTCTTTGGCATATCACAGGACTACTAACATTTTTTATATCTCTTATCCTTATTTCGTAATTAACTTTTAAGCACTCTCATAGAGATCTCAATATTTCTTTTTCCATTTTTGTTAAAAATTTTCATTTTTTATCTTTGTAATAAAGTACGTTGTTTCTTTTATTATTCAACACTTATTTGTAATTTTTTATAATCTTTTGTTCTATGTTTGTTATTCTGGTGACCGCTATTCTATACAATGATATTTCATTTGATAACATCATAATGAGATATATTTCAGTTTTACAACATTTTGAGCAAAGAAGGACTATTATATATACTATATTAGACTCACCTTCCAATTCATAGCACACTAACTCGAATAGACTTGCATATTAAATTGTAACATCTCTCAATAAGAAGTATTTGAAATGTATCTAAAATTTTAGAAGCTAGTAAAGAGCATATGTTGTGAGAAAACTTTCCTTATGGCTTCAGTCTATACAGAGGCTAAATTTTTGTATTTTTCTCAATCCTCTGTACGCAAAAGACTGTTACATATTTCTTTTGTCTACCCTTATTTGGAACGAGATGTTATTTATCTCCAGAAAGGAAACATGGTATCAGAGAGCAAAGATTTCTAAAACACTGCCACCGTTTTACCATTAAACTTTCAGTTTAACGACGTATCTAAGATTGATGACTTAACTAACCTCATTGTACAGAATCGATTTGACAGGAAGCGAGACATCAGAAAGAAAAAGCTAAATTCGAACTCAACACTCTAAATTATAGCGAAACGTTATCATCAGGGCCGTAAATTGTGGGGTCCAGGGGTGCAACTGTCAGGGAAACTCCCTCGCCGTCCGAGGGGGACCCATTTTCAGTCTAGGCTAAATGAGACGGTGGTGATGAGAAATGAATGAAATGGTAGAATGAACAAAGTAGGAGGAAGAAGAATAATACCGAGAAAACCCACATACACCAGAAAGTTTCCTTGGCGTGCGCTGGAATCAAATCAGGAATTCCATGCACCAAAGGTGAACGCTCTACCACTGAACCACCGCGGCCCACCGGACCTTAAATATTGGTATGTTTTAGACCATGGTAAATGTAAGCATATACTGTTTGATTGAAATGTCTTATTTCGGGTTTATTATGCGCCTTTGTCTCATAAAATTGTTGTTTGTATGTCATTTTAATGATGCCACTATGAGTAACTTGATCACAATTGTGTGTAAACGAAAATTATTATTTCCTTTATAAATATTTGTCAGTGATGATATCGTATCAGGTAAAGTACATATAATATCCAGCTGCTTTTTTTTTTTTTTTTTTGTTACATGCTCCAAACTTCAGTGGAAAATATACCTGTGTGTGTTGTGTAGCAAATATTTCATATATATAGAAAAGGAAGAAAAATGTTATCAAATACTAAACTATATATTTCAAGATACAATATTGGTTAATGTTTGCCTTTTGGTACGCTAGACATATAATTGTTTCTGTTAAAATCTACTGATTATCCATAACAGCAGTGGGAAACCGTTATATACAGATGAAACGAGATAATATATTTACGTCTACATCATCGATCTTGTGTTTCGAAATTGTTTACATGAGACTTTTACCAGACAGACGAAGAAGTAGACACGTAGTATATACATTCTTGCGATTGGCCGAGTATTATAGGTAAAATGATAGTTAAATATCTTCTGAACAAAGTTCAAATTTATTTGATGTGAAGATACATATATAAGGTGAGTTTTCTTTAACTTAATATCTTAAAATATCTGGATAAATAACAATCAGACGACAAGATGTTCCAAATAAAATGTTATCATCTTACAGGGGTAATTCACCTGTAACAAAATAAGAACTTGCTCTGAGATTAAGGTGTGGCAAATTTAGAAACGCAATTAGGGATTTCCAATTATTATTGTACATTCAAATTGTACTATAAAAGTAAGTGAACTTTATTCGAAGCACTTTCCTCGATTACTGAGACACAGGCTTCTTCAAAAGGAGGCCCCACGTTTACTTGACAGCAGGGTGAAACAAAAAACATGATTTCTTTAAAAAATCATTTTTGTTGATTTTTTTATTTAAATCGATTTTTTTAAATTTAAATCAAACCTTTTTCCTCGTATAATACAAGTCGTGAACTGAACAAAAAGTATTAGGAATTAGTATTAAATACCAATTATGCCATTTAAGTGAAACTATTGGGGTTGAATTTTGAATTATCCCCAATCGTTAACCTATATCAATCCTAAGCAATGTTTCTTAACCCTTTTAAATTATGGCTCTTTTTAAAGGTAAATTATAGACTTTCAGTCAAGCAGCTACAGTATCATCCTTATTTATCCTAGGATCATGGACAGCTTTTGAAGCGGTAACATTCACATTTCCCTATCATGTCCCTGAAGCGGGAAATTTTGAGAGTAATCGGCATTTCTTTTTACTTTTTAAAAAAATTTTGATCCTTTCGGGATTCCCCTGTTTTAACGCACAGATCTCAAAGTCAACTGGGAAATACTAAGGGGTGTACTAAATATGTGTACAAAATTTCAAGCTTCTATCTTGAGTAGTAAGGGTGAGGAAACTTCTTAACAATGAGCTAAGAACATTCCACAATGCCCCGACGAACCGGATGTAATATAAAAATTTGCTCAGACATCCCTATTTATTCTAGGATCATGATTTGTACATTATTCTCTTCAGAGTAAAACAAATTTTCAAACGGTACCCCTCAAATGTTTCCATGGTGTATCTCGGGCGGGTAAATCACGAAAAAAGGAATTTTCTGTCATATATATATATATAATTTTTTACCTCTGTGGACCCCTCCCCTGTTTTAGGGCAGAGATTTGAAACAAATCTGAAAAATACTGAGGGGTGCACTGAGTAAATGTGCAAAATTTCAATCTAGTAGGTGCAAAAGTAAGCCTGCGAAAAATAATATTCCCCAAATACCCCAGATTCCCATATAAAACAGGATCTCAGGTAACAGTTTCCTGAGACATCCCTATTTTCCTAGGAGCATAGTACGTACATCATTTTCTTCAGAATAGAACAGCCTTTCAAATGGACACCATTCATATGTCTCCATCTGAGGGGGGAAAGTCAGGAAAAAAGCTATTTTTTTTTAATATCCTTCTTTTTAAACATGTTTGCCCCTCTGGACTCCGCTGTTTCCACGCAGAGATTTGAAAACATCTGAAAATTATTAAGGGGTGCACTGAACGAGTGTGCAAAATTTCAGTCTTCTGAATGCAAAATGTAACCCGCTAAAAATAATAATAATACGAATAACAAAAATAAATTAAATTTATGACGTTATCACACACTATACCTCAACACAGAAAGGCGTGAAAGCATATGTAACGTGTTCTAAAATGCCTCCAGTCTTGAAGAAAACGAACTAAAAAGCCTTATTGGTGCTATGTTAAATCTAATAATGAAGATTCTACCTTATCACCTGAAAATAGGTGTTATAATTTAAAAGGTTAAGCATTAAGGAAAAAGTAGAGGAACGTTTATCAAAATGACACTTTTTTTTCACAGAAGTTACTGATATTTGGCTGGGGCCTATTTTTAAAAACTCAGAACTAGCTTACGTCATGAAATACATAAATTTCGCCTAAAGTTATAAAATTAACCCAAAAAAATGGGAGAGGGGATAGAACCCCTCTAAATACGCGCTATTATCTGGGAAGAAACAAACAAACACGCACAAGAAATAATTTTCGTCTTAAATGTCGATGGTAATTTCCCTGTTGGAGTTAACGATTTTAAAACCCAAACCCAATGTTACGAAAAGAAGTAAGTAGGATTGCTCCGTTACCTGTTCAAAACGGGATTTTCCCTAATCATCCTCTGCATGACACTTGTTTTCATACTATACTGTACATTTGAGTCTCATTGTATTATGATTATTATCTTCCATTAAAATAACAGAACAGAAACGGTATTTTACTTATTTTCACTTTAAATTAATTTATTTCAGAATTCGATTTAAATCAACGATTTTTATTTTAAAAATCAAGTGATTTAAATCTTGATTTAAATCGTGATTTAAATCTGACTGACTTAAATCAATCCACCTTGCTTGACAGTGATCAAAAATATTTGTAGTGAAATTATACTTGCCACTAAAATTAGCCCGCTTTTGCAGAATCGTTATGACGTATGATTAGCGTCATTCTAAAGGCCTGATTACAGCAGGAAACATATGTTAGTCTAACTCTTTAGTATGGCTCTAATCATCATGCATCTGAACGACTGCATAAGGCCCAGTGTGACGTCCGTAAACTCCCCCCCCCATTTCACTCATTAACGGTAAAATTAGTGTCAATCGTTAGTGCTTCTTAGTGCACCAATCCATAACGTTAGTGCTCCATTTGTGTAAGAGCTACAACTGAAAAAACCTTTGGGGGAGGCCAAGTTCACGCTGCCCCCCACTCCAAGCACTAACGAAATAACTAGTGTCAATCGTTAGTGCATCGTTAGTGCTTCTTAGTGCACCAACCCCTAACGTTATTGCTTAATTAGTGTAGGTTCTAGAGCCAAAAAATGGAACATGCTGGCCATACCACTTCAAGCAATAACGAAGAAATTAGTGCTATTGGTTAGTGCATCGTTAGTGTTTCTAGAAAATATTAATAGTTTTATGAGTGCTTTACTATTTCTGCAGATATAGCAAATTATAAGTCGCAAAACTCCCATAAGAAATGCATGGGGAATTTTTCATTGTGTCAAAATTACCGCCAAATTCAAAAGCAGTAATGACCTCTTGTAGTGCAATCGTTAGTGCATTGATAGTGCTTCTTAGTGCATGAATCCCTAACGTTAGTGCTTCATTAGTGTAGGTGCTAGAAGTAAAAACAATTAGGGGGCAAGTTCACGCTACCACCACTTCAAGCACTAACGATAAAATTAGTTCCATTCGTTAGTGCATCGTTAGTGCTTCTAGAAAGCACTGATAGTTTTGTTATTGCTTTACTATTAGTGTGGTTATGGCCAGTTACATGTCGCGAAATTCCCACAAGAAATACATGGG
Source organism: Thermobia domestica (assembly GCF_964235325.1). Taxonomy (NCBI): domain Eukaryota; kingdom Metazoa; phylum Arthropoda; class Insecta; order Zygentoma; family Lepismatidae; genus Thermobia; species Thermobia domestica. The sequence continues at coordinate 52,899,814 of NC_137467.1, forward strand.
AACTTGTTCGTTGCGTCGGATGAGCCCAAGAGTCTTGGTCTTGCAGTTTTTGCAAGAGTCTTGCATGCAAGACCAAGACCAAGACCAACACCAGGAATCCCCATGCAAGACCAAGACCAAGGAGTGCAAGACCAAGACCAAGACTAAGACTCTTGCACAAGTACCGGTACTACTTGATTTTTGTATAGAATGTAAAAAAGAAGGGGAAAAATCATTACACCTTTTACTTGAATTTCTTGGGTTCAGTAAAAATGCAGCTGGAGTGATTGTGTTCCCAGTAGTTTATGCAATCCGTGTGAATCAATCTGCCCCTGTAGCATATAGCTACAGTATGTCGTTTTCTGAATTGGTTGTTCGCATTTCCTGTAGATATTGCACACTTTTCAAGCCACACAGTTGTCATCTTGTGAAACATGAGCTGTTTTCGTGAACAAACACCGTGTGCGTGGATTTTCTCAGGATTTTTCCGTTTCCTCCTGCTTTCTTCATTTCACCATTTCATTTCTCGTCATCACCGTCTCCCTTAGCCTTAGTGCATAAACGCGGGACGTTAAACTATATACTTCATTTCATTTCAAAGCATATTCGTGGTGTTCTTTTTCCAAAACTAAAGAGAAATGTATTATTGAACATCGGTAATTCCGCACTCAAAGGTGCCGACTACTTGGGTATGGCCTTGGCTCCGAGATTAAAGCATCCATTGAAAATGTTTAATGTGTGCTCATAAAATTAATATCGAAATAACATTTTCATGTCATTGACAAAAACTTAGTGCATGTAACCGCAAGTTTGATTTCATGGGCGGATGATTATACGTTGAATAATTGTTTATCAATATAACTTTTAGCCTCCTTAGGTATACGGTATATCAAGGATTGAGCGATATAACATTATACTCTAACAGTAAATTTATATTATAAAATTTAAAGTGACTATGTTTGTGACTCCTAATGTCTTGAACCACCCGACCGATCTCGATCAAATTTTCAACGTAGGTGAGGTTTGGGCCTGGGAGTGTTTTCATCATTTCACTTTGACGGTAAAAACTTAGGGCAGGGGGAGGGGGAGGAAGGCTAGATTTAAAATAATAAATAAAACTTGAACCAATCGACCAATTTCAATCAAATTTTTAACATAAATGAGGTTCAAGCCTGGACTGTTATTTATCATTCACTTTGACGGTGCAACATATGGGAAGAGGAGAAGGAAGATATACACATATCAATATAAAAAAAAAATAAAAGTGACTAAGTTTGTGACTTAATAACTCTTGAACCACCCAACTGATCTTAATCAAATTTTTAACATGAATGAGATTCTGAACTGGGAAGTTTCTTATAGTTTCGCTTTGACGGTAGAACATAGGATAAGAGGAGGGGAGGGGAAGTATATATAAAAATAAATTAAACTTAATAACTCTTGAAACACCCGACCGATCTCGATCAGATTTTCAACACAGATGAAGGTGAGGCCTGAAACAATTTTTATCATTTTACTTTGACGGTGCAACGTAGGAGAGAAGGAGGAGGTGTATATATATGTGTGTGTGTCTGTGTGTGTATATATATGTGTGTGTGTGTGTCTGTGTGTGTGTGTAGAAAATAAAAATAAGTGACTGTCTTTGTTACTTCATCACCCTTGAACCAACTGATGGATCTCAATCAAATTTTCAACATAGATGAGATTACGACTTGGGGTGTTTTTTTATCATATCACTTTGACGATAGAACTTAGGGTGGAATAGGGGAGGGGAAGTGTACAAAAATAAATAAAACTTAATTACTCTTGAACCACTCAACCGATCTCGATCACATTTTCAAAGTAAATGAGGTTCGGACCTGAGATGGTTTCTGTCATATCATTTTGACGGTGCATTTTAAAGGAGGAGAGGGGAGAGATATTAAAAAATGATCGAAAATGACCGATATTTTAGTGGAATCTACAGCTTTAGGGGTCGCTGAGATAAACAGAGACACTTCCGATGCTGTTTAAATCCAAATTCGGCCACGTAGTTTGGCGGAGGGGAGGGGAGATATATAAAAATAATCGAAAACGACGAATATTATAGTATCGAATTCATAGTTTTAGAGGTCGCTGAGTGAATGCGAACCCTTCCGATACCGTTTACGACAAAATTCAGAACCGTAGCTTGCGGGAGGGGAGATACATGAAAACGACCAAAAATGACCAAATATTACTGTCGAATCCATACTTTTTGGGGTCGCTAAGGTGAACAGTGATACTTCCGATCCCGTTTAAATGCAAATTCAGCACCACAACTTGGAGGAGGGGAAGGAAGGACATACATAAAAATTGTCGAAAAATGACCATTACCATCAATGTTGAATTCATGGTTTTAGAGGTCATTGAGATGAACAGTGACACTTACGATGCTGTGCCTTGCAACATGACAGAAGAGAAGATATATAAATTTATTGAAAATGACCGATATTAGTGTCGAATGCATAGTTTCCGGGGTCTTTGAGATGAACAGTGACACTTCTGATGCCGTTTAATTTCAAATTCAGCCCCACAGCTTGGGGAGGAGGAGGGGAGATAAATATAAAAATCATGGAAATTGACCGATGTCAGAGAGCGCGTTAGTAATAGTAAAAAAATGACTGACTAATGAAACATATTATTTTTTAAAAAATTAACCCAACAGAGTGGGTAATTGATCCTAGTAATCCATATTCACAAGTGAGACTGATTTTGTACAGTTATTTCAAATAACTTCGAGTTTAATGCCGCTATTTTGTATTTCTAATCCAACAGCATTTATATAAATTGAGTTTACAGAAAAGACGGTTGAGTCGTCTTCAGTTCTCACTCATTTGTTGCTAAATTATTAACAGTTTTTATTATAATGTTTATTATCTTAATTTTCTGCTATCTTTTTTGGTCAACATTGCTAAACATAGCATCATCATCATCATCACCACCATTATCATCATAGCTATTCTGCCATTATTGGCAGGTTACTTGCTGTAACTGAGAAACTTCGATGAACGGTGGTCCTCAGCTAGTCTCTTCGTCTTGATGTAGCAATTTTCTGTTTTAATACCTTCCGTCAACTACAGTCTCCTTCGCTCTCCCCATCTCTCTCCTTCCATCATACCCTCTAGCACGTCCTCCTCAGCCAATATCCCATCCAATGTCTCTTTCTCCTCTCATCAATATCTAAAATTCTACTTTTTCTCCTAGTGCTAGTATTTCCAACACCTTCTCAGTCGTTTTCCGTTCAACACAACTAATTCTCTCCTTTTTTCTCCATGCCCACGTTTCGAAAGTCTGCAATTTTTTCATCACTTTTGCCTAATGTCCAAGTTTCTGCCCCATAGGGTACATATTGGAATTAGTAAAACAAAATCTCAATATTTGATTGGAAGTTTGTTCAATACAAAGATTACCTAATCATGGTTGAAAAGAAAACATCTGACGCATGCTTAAAGTGGGGGAACGTTCACGCTATCGCACTATTTTTTTACTTGTTGTACCGACGCTAATCAAGCACTAACGTTAGGAATTGATGAACTAAGAAGCACTAATGATGCAGTAACGACTGCACTTAAAGAGATCATTAATGCTTTCGCATTTGGCGTGAATTAGACGCAAAGAACAAGTTCCTATGTATTTCTTATGGGACTTTCCTGACATGTAATTGGATATACCTACACTAATAGTGAAGCACTAACAAAACTATTAATATTTTCTAGAAGCACTAACGATTCACTAAGAAATGGCACTAATCTTTTTAGTACTTAAAATGGGGGTCGAGTTCACGCTAGGCTCAAAAAGGTTTTACTTTAGTACCTACACGAATGAAGAACAAACGGTTACACTTAAAAGATCATTAGTGTTTTTGAATTTGGCGGTAAGTTGAAGCAATGAAAAACCCCCCATGCATTTCTTATGGGAGTTTCGTAACTTATAATTGGCTGTATCTACACTAATAGTGAAGCCCTAACGAAACTATTAATAGGAGGACTGACGAATGGCACTAATCTTTTAATTAGTGCTTAAAGTGGGGACGAACTCCACGCTATTCACATAAGATTTTTACTTGTAGTACTTACACTAATGCAGCAATAAGATTAAGATTGGTGTACTAAATAGCACTAATGGTGCACTAGCGATTACAGTAGAAGAGATCATTAGTGCTTTTGAATTAACGGAAATTTGATGCTTTGAAAAATTCCCCATGTATTTCTTATGGAAGTTAAGTGACTTATAATAGTAAAGCACTAACGAAACTATTAATATCTTCTAGAAGCACTAATGATGCACCAACGAATGGCACTAATCTTTTCGTCAGTGCTTAAAGTGGCGGGCCAAATTCACACTAGGCCCAAAAGCTTTTTTATTTCTAGTACCTACAGTAATGAAGCACTAACGTTAGAAATTGGTGCACTAAGAAGCACTAATGATGTACTAACGATTGCACTGGAAGAGATCATTAGAGAATTTTGAATTTGGTGTGTATTATACGCAACGTAGAATTTCCCATGTATTTCTTATGGGAGGTTAGTGACATGTAATTGGCAATAACTACACTAATATTAAAGCACTAACGAAACTATCAGTGCTTTCTAGAAGCACTAACGATGCACTAACGAATGGCACTAATGTTTTCGTTATTGCCTGAAGTGGGGGGCCAGCGTTTTATATTCTTTTGTCTCTAGAGCCTACACTAATTAAGCAATAACGTTAGAGGTTGGTATACTAATAAGCAATAACGAATGGCATTAGTTATTTTGTTAGTGCTTGAAGTAGGGGCAGCGTGAACTTGGCCCCCCAAAGTTTTTTTTACTTGTAGCTTCTACACTAATGAAGCTCTAGCGTCAGGGATTGGTGCACTAAGAAGCACTAACGATTGACCCTGATTTTATTGTTAGTGCGTCAAGTGGTGGAGTCAAGTCCACGGACGTCCCAGTGTGTCACAATGAACTACTTACAAATGTTTCGTTTTTAGTTCTCACACATACAAATTGCAGATACGGAACTTATGAAGTACAGTATATGCCTTCACAGACAGCACTAGCGAGTTAATTTAACGTTTGATAACCATATTTTAACTCCATGTAAATATTTTTGGCATGGATATATCTGTTCCATTTTCATTTTTTCTCGTGGGTCACTAACGGCAACATCCGTAAACTACTTCCAAAGCATGCATGTGATAAACAACTTTTAAACCTGACCTTTTCTGGAACTGTTTATCGTTGCCCAGGAAATCTAGAAATATTCCTTTTTGTTTGAGATAAGGAGAAATCTTATATCAATTAGCCTGCTTTCTGAAGACGAAAACATGGATATTCTTGAGAACGCCGGCTTGAGTATGAATACATTATCAACTGCTAGTAACCCACGTACATGAGAATATAAAGAATTGGATGGGACATATACATCCCATGGCTTTCAAAACTGTTAGGAAAAAGAACTATTGTATTTAGTCCTCATATATTTCATTATGATCACGATGAACTCTATTTGAATAAATCTTAGTAAAACTGGGATTTCCTGATTAAAGCTCCATTTATCCTGAGTCAATGAAATATTTTGAATACAATTCTCTTATTTTTTCCGTAGAATGATGATATGTAATAAAACATGTGCTTCTAATTTATGATTTCAGTTTCCTCTACTCCACTTAATTCTAGGGTGAGGGCAGTCTAATTTTTGCCACAGATAAATTTCCCTCTCCAAATATTAGTTTTGACTTTGGATATTGTCTCTTTTGATCGATGTTGCTTATATTTCCCTCTTTCTCAGTCAAAAGTTTAAAAGGTCAATAGATATATGCATTGATATATACGTATGTGTGGGTGAGTGAGTGCGAATGGATGTGAAGATGTAGCACGAAATACATTTTTAAAATAAGGTTTGCGACTTGGTTTACAAGGAAGCTGTATTACAAATTAAAAAAGCATATTAGCATTACAAAGCACAATCTTCCCTGAAGTCATGACTAGAGAAGAAAGAGCAAAGAAGCAGGGGCGCGTGAGCAGAGTGGCGAAGATTTCATATAGGACAATCTTTCTTGAAGTCATGACGAGAGAAGAAAGAGCAGAGAAGCAGGGGCCCGTGAGCAGAGTGGCGAAGATTTCATATAGGACAATCTTTCCTGAAGTCATGACGAGAGAAGAAAGAGCAGAGAAGCAGGGGCGCGTGAGCAGAGTGACGAAGATTTCATATAGGACAATCTTTCTTGAAGTCATGACGAGAGAAGAAAGAGCAGAGAAGCAGGGGCGCGTGAGCAGAGTGGCGAAGAGTTCATATAGGACAATCTTTCCTGAAGTCATGACGAGAGAAGAAAGAGCAGAGAAGCAGTGGCGCGTGAGCAGAGTGACGAAGATTTCATATAGGACAATCTTTCTTGAAGTCATGACGAGAGAAGAAAGAGCAGAGAAGCAGTGGCGCGTGAGCAGAGTGACGAAGATTTCATATAGGACAATCTTTCTTGAAGTCATGACGAGAGAAGAAAGAGAAGAGAAGCAGTGGCGCGTGAGCAGAGTGCTAAAGATTTCATATAGAAAGCAGAACCATGCACGAATTCAGTCTATTACAAACCGGTATGACAATAGGGCAAGCCTTATAAATGTGGTCGTAAATAGAAGAGATTGATGGTATACGATATTAATGGAAGCATAGTACCAATTTTTGAAAGATATTTTCCGATTTCTACAGAGGTTCTATAGGGACGATAGTATACCTTATCAAATAACTGGACACTTATGTTCAATAGTCAATGATTAAATGGAGTGTGTGGAAGTTTAATATTTATATTTGCAGTCCTCCATATTCATGACTGCAAAAATCAACGAGAAAGACAGGACATTGTGTTAGCAAACAAGCGTGTAACTGTTTCTGATATCAAAGTCACAATATGTGTTTGACTTGCTCAAGCTCACCATATGATTTATGACTTGTTAGGGTATCAGAAGGCATCGGCAAGACTGCTTCTGAGAAATTTCAATCATGATGAGAAGTCTGCAGCAATTTACAATAAATCTTGAACACCTAATGCGGTACCTTCGCGTTCGAAATGACTTCCGTTTCAAGATTATCAGAGTCGATAAGACCTGAATGCACAACTTTACTACAGAGACCAAGTTCGGCTCAATGACATATAAAAATCCTTCATCCTAAAATCCAAACTGCCGCAATTCGCAGGGAGGATTTGTTGAAAGTGTTCTGGGACGCGAAGAGCGTCATACTTCTTTTTTAACTCCTAGCTGTAGAGACTGTAAATCCAACACACAACTGCCACAAAATAACTATACTAAAGTACGCCACTTTAATCAAGATATTAAGGAGTTAAAAGTTAACCGTAGTTAAAAGGTTTTCTTTCTGAACAACAAACTGACCCCACACAACAAGGAGCGCTGCAGAACACATTTGTCATCTGGGATGGGATCGATTAAATCCACCCGGCCTATAGACATGGTGATGCCAAAATAAACTTCAACATACAGTTGCGTTGAAGTAAGCACTATCGAGACATGGCTTTAGGAGCAACGAAAAGGTGTAACAAGCTGAGAAGAATTTCCATAAATCACAGGACACCGACTTCTACTAGGCGGTTCTCGAAGTTGATTTAACGGTAGGACAAATTTGTTAATGGCGGTGGCGACTTTGTAATGAAATAGCTGAAATATTGAATTTAGTTGTGACATTTTCTTTCTTTTCTTCGCGTAATAAAGCACTCCCTTAAAAATCGATGAAACAAACTTTCAGATATATAGTATAGTAAATACACTGTATTACTGTTAGGCGTAAAACCTTAATGCTTAGTAAATAAAACACTGTGCCCTGGTGTAAGGGTAAGATAAAGACTAGCGAATAGTGTTCCGAGAAAAGGAGAGGATCTAACTATATCCCTATGAATGTATTCTAAAATAATAGTCATGCTACATTGAACATCTATATTGTATTCTCCCTGATAATTACCGTTGTTCATTACACCTACCCAAAACTATAAAGGTAACCTAGAAAGTTCTGTCACTTTTGTGGAAGTCTGTGTTTCATTGGCCCTCACACCGTGAGTTGAATGCGAATGGAGATAAGACGAAGGTCAGTTGTTGGTGTGGGTATATCCAACATACTACGTGGTTGTGGTATTCAGTTACGCCGTAAAATGGCGTAAGGACAGAGTGAACATGGAATCTCCACAGAGCGTCATGAATGCCTGTATGCTGTACGAGTTCAAACTGGTTTAAATGCCGCTGCATCGAGGGAGAAAATATGCCAGGTCTTTGGTGAGAGTGTCGTGACTACACGAACAATGAAGCGGTGTTACGGACGGTAAAGAAACACTCAAATACGCACCAAGTGCCGGAAGACCAACATGCGTACAAAATGAAGATTTTCAGGCAGCAATTGAGGGGAACAGTGGCCAGGCATGTGAAGAACTGGAACTACAATTCAGTGTGAGTGGAGAAACCATTCGGCAGCACCTCCATCAACTTAGGAAGCACTTAAATTTGGGTCAATGGGTCACACATGATTTGACTCCTGGCCAGAAGGCAACACGGGCAGAAATCTGTGTTTTTGCTGTCTCGTCTGCAGAAGAAGCCATTTTTGGAGAAGGTATTGTTATATGATGAGAAGTGTGTCCTGTACGAAGCTCCTGTACAAGGCGCCGTCATCATTGGTTATCTTCCCATGAACCGGTTCCAAAACAGCCGAAACCAGCACTGCACCAGAAGAAGGCCATTCTGTGCATTTGGTGCACTGCTCGCGGCATTGTGCATCGGGAACTGCTAACCAGCAGGTCGGAGCACCAATGCAACTCTCTACTGTCAACAGTTGAGTCGTGATTCAAGAAAAACTCAAGACTCTGGAGCCAGCACTTCTGACTCGCAAAGATGTCCTCCTGTTACAGGACATCGCTAGGCCCCACGTGGATAGGATGGCCCAGGACACCATTCTACGCCTTGGATGGGAAACATTATTGCATCCGTCATACTCCCTGGACATTGCACCGTCCGATTATCACCTGTTTCGTTCCTTGAACAATCACCTTACAGGATGTGAGTTCAAATGTATAGTAGAGGTGGAAAATGCACTTGACACCTTCTTTGCTTCACGACTCACCAAGTTCTGTCGCGATGAAATCCATGGCCATCCAGAACGTTAGCAGAAGGTTGTCGATGATGATGGGGACTATTTTTTGAAATTCAAGGTACGTCTTAGGAGATATATCGATGTTCGAACGTGGTGGGTGAAAAAGCGACAGAACTTTCTACATCTATGGTTACCTTTATAGATGTAGAAAATTGATTTTAAGGAATTTTCCTATTTTCATTCAATAAAGGGTTTTAAGAAATTACACTAAAAGGAAAACAATTGACGAAGAATTGCTTGTCATTCACAGGATTTGCAAAATTATTTCATAAAAGATCTTTAAATTTTGCACAAATTCTCTTCTTGAATCGTAGACTGTTTATAATATATGGAAAAAAGAGTTAGGAACATTTTTCTTACATTGACAAAATCTCCTGAGTTGTCAGACGCCGGGATCTGAAATTTTATTCAAAATTTATTACCGAACCTTAGCTTAAAAATATTGCATATATGGGCAAATGTTATCTGTATGAATGGTTTGCGTGTTTTGATCACTTCTGCTAATTACTAGCTTTACGGTACAAAAGAAAGCAATTGATTTTTTTCAACTAATATTCTTCTGATACTGTGACGAAATCATCTAAAACTTTGCCTCTAAGAGAGTGGGAAATTAAATTTTGACCTAGAATATTTGATATTATAAAAATGTTCTATTTTTTCCAAAATCGTGTGTAAGACTGAATGTTTAGTAGTTCAGCCCTAAAGCTGTGTAGGTTAATTCTATTATTAATTAAAAGACTTTCATTTGCAGTAATGTAAATATGCAATTATTGTTAATAGTGGTAATGGTAGTAATTTCTTTCGAAACGTTCCACTCCACATATACAGAGGTGGATCTTGAAGATAAAAACTAAATGCCAGCCAGAGCCCAGACGATGATAGGTATATCATGAGTTTACTATAAACCTTCAAAAATATATAAATAGTAGTTGCAATTATTTCTGTCACTCAAAAAACTGGTGGCCTAAGCCCTGGTCCCAGACTAGATCTGCCACTGCACATATAGCCATGAAAATTGTATATTAAATCAAAATATGTACGATGTGTGAAGGTTTAACGAAGATTTGAATCGAGGAAGAAACATTTCAAGATTTACTTTTTATAAATTGAAGCACTCCACCGAACAACTATACATGTGTCATCTTGGACTATTTTAAGTTATCAATGAAATTATGTTCTACAGGACATGGGGGACACCAAACTTTCAATATATGTGCGACATGTTCCGTAAAGCGTAATTCCATTGACAACTCAAAATGATCCAAGATGTCACATGTATCGTTGTTCGGCAGGATGCTTCAATTTAGTTTGAAGTTCTGAGTTTCAGTAACAATTTTCACGAAAAAATCTTAAGTCCAAGAGGTCAACTTAACTTGGTGTCAAGCGTCTCTAAAATGAAAGTATTTTAGACAGATGAGCATCGATTACACATAACAATTCGAATGCATAGAGATGAATGTACAAGAAATAGTTATTATGCGTTTCTGGAGTTGCATAAACTGATTATGTAGTAATTTCGTGAGATTTTACTAAACTTCAGTGAAACAAGTATTTATAAACCAGAAAGAAATACGCTGTATTTCCACTTAATTGTTTTATGTAAATATTATTTATCCAGTGAGAAGAAAAGGTATTCTACTAGTATTAACATAAAATAAATGAAATTTTCTGTTGATAAACTAGTTATGATTACTTAAAAATAAATTATCTAATTTAGTAATTTCGTGACAATGACTGAAATATGTGCGTATCTCTTTAAGAAACAAAACAAGAAAACAGAATTTTTAATTTAGTAATATTACTGTGAGCGCTAGAGCTCTTCCATTATAGGAAACGTTTAACTTGAATAAATTAAAATCTCGGGCAAACTTCAAAAATTGAAAACTTAAGTACTTAGGTAGGCATAATTGTTTCAAATTTCTATCATTTTTATAATATTATTGCCTCACGTCAGTCAACGCTTGAATAAAAACATGAAATTAACGTGGAATCCGTGATGCAAGAAAATTCTAACGACATACTGCATCAGCAGGTTGACAGAGAATTTCATCTGACAAGAGCCGATCCAAGTCTTGTCATATTTATGTAATATTTGTGATATGATTATAATTTTGTAATATTTAGTAACAGAAACACCTGCATTATTTGCTGGTTAAGGCACGTCCAAAATATTGAGATTTTGAAAACCTCTTGGACACAGAGTAGACATAGTATCCGTGTAACATGAAACCACCATTCCTGCTAATTTTTGCACAATAACCGGAATAGCATTTGTGGTGCCTGATGTGCAGTTCAGTACTGCAACTATCCCAAGTGATCCGTTAGAATCGATGGAGGAAGAAGATTGGCCACTGCAAATATTGATAACTAACCCACCAACAGCACGCTATGCTGGATTTGGGAACTGTCCTTAACGTTGATTACGATCCAACTACTATTTTTGATCATTTATTTATTTTTTTTGTAGCGCTTCCATTTTTTAAATCAAATTTTACAACTTGATGCTGGATTTTTCCAGGATATTTCGTACACTTAGAAACATGTGAATCTTCAACAAGCGAATACTCTTCCGCTGTGTGATTTCTCGTTTGACGAAATTATGTTTATTAACACCGAAACCAAATAACGATGGAATGACTGGCATGGTATTTGATTAACTCGTCTACAATTTAAGAACACTACTCCATGAATCCGCTTTCATCACTATTCTTGAGATATCACAGAAAATGCTGTTGGACAACTAGCGTCTGGTTCATTTTTAAGTGTTATATCACCCTCAGAAAATGTAAATACCTAATGAAAAGCATGGTGCGTTCATTCACAACTGCTGGCCCAAAAGTATTTCTGGCGTTTTTTATGACTGGATGATTGGAACAGCTTGAACACGTAACAAAAAGTTACTCTTATTTTGTACCAGGTTATCATAAAATAAGTATCGCTGTTCAGAGAACTCTGGAGACGTAACCACTTATCAGAATGCAACCAAACTTGGTAGGAGTACATTTGGGAACATGCAGAAGCAATTGGCATAGAAAACCAAATTAGATCCAATTTTCGCCACCAGAGGTATTTGTGGCGCTGTACAACACCAAGTAAGTGCAGCGTGGAAGACAAATGACACTAGTGATGCTAAATGATAAGAAAGGCTGTAATTCCCTCTCCTGTGTGTCTCGTGGCATTGGCTACTGATGCTATTAATACCCTGTAATCACAGGCGGATTTACGGGGAAGGGACCTTTTAAACTGAAGCGTCTGTTTAAAATCCTTGGATATTTTACAAAAACAAAGTTAAATGTTAGTCTTTTCCGTGGTCCATAAAATGCAAGCTCCCTCTGAAATCTCAGGAAAAGATTAGTGTTAAATCTCGCCTCCAGAGGCTATTGTGTTTCTGTTCAGTATTAAGTACGGTGAGTGTGGTATGGAAGACAAATGACATTGATATGCAATGAAAGAAAGGAAGTAATTATGCCCCCGTGCGACGCGTGACATTGATTTATATACTCCTATTAATAATCCCGTGGTGTAGTGATGTGTTATGAGCGATTATGATGATGTAGAGGTCCCTGATCAAGGAGAATGCATGGTGACTAGTAACATATAAGATGATGACGTTCTAACGACGGGACCTAAAGGGTAACATGGAATCCGACTCACGAGTATCTTCACCGAAAATCGAACCCGGAATCCCTTGAACACAAGGCAAATAGTGTGAGAAGAAAAAAGAAGCAAACATCGGATCTCCATCAATTCACTTCTAGCACATGGTCCTCAAACCCGTATCACCCAAACGCATACAGGCGTGACTAAGCACCTGGAGAGGTAATTATAGTCTTTCTTATCATTTAGCATCACTAGTGTCGTTTTTCTTCCACGCTACACTCACATGGCGTTGTACAGTGTAACAATTACCTCTGGTGGCGGAAATTGAAACTAATTTTGTTTTCTACACCAATCGCTTCTGTATGTTCCCAAATATGCTCCTACGGAGTTTGGTTGAATTCTGTAGAGTGGTTACGTCTCCAGAGTTTTCTGAACATCTATACTTATTTTATGATAACCTGGTATATTCGATGGTATGCTTTACCCTTTTTAACAAAACACTCCCCTCATTTGACTTATTGGGACTGTTTTCTGCACATTTTTAAACTTTGAGATGTAAGACATATATAATCGATCTATCCACTGATTGAGAGACAAATGAGTGTTGAGCAGTACACTCAAAGTAATGTCTATATTCTTCTTGCTACTGTTCTTGAACATTTACAACTACTTCTTTCACTCAGGTAGATATCCAATTTTCACATTACGCTAGTTGAACTAAATTTTGCCCATACATCTTTTTATTTCGCAACTTTACTCATCTATGTAGCGTCACATAATCCGTAATATCATAGGAACAAATAAATAATGTTACAAGTGTGTAAGATCTCGCTTCAAAATAATACTTTTGGTAATAAAAATCGAGACAAATCTAACAAGAAATATAAGTATTCTCAACTGATATATTACAATTTACTTGGAATAGAAATTCATTTAAAAATATTTATCTAAACACTATCTTAATATGATCAAACCTGAGAATTATTAAGTTGTCTTAAATAACAATTAGTTATATTGCTTTTAAATTAAGTACATTAATTAATTAACATGATACAAACAAGGTAAATCCACGACTTCATAATATATTTTTCTGGACTTTTTCAGGGATTCTCATCACTAAAATGCTTGCACAATATGTAATTATTTTCCTGCTCTACATCACGACAAAATCAACGATAGCAAACGAAAACAAAATATCAATAATGCCTACAATTGAACCCAGAAAAGAACTGTTCCGTTGTGTTTCCTATATAGTACGAACCTACCGACATCACACAAGAACATTAATAATTTTTGTTCATGACACAACTCTTCAACTAGAAAAAGTACTAGAAAGCTACAAAAGTGGATTTGTAATCATTAACTCCAAATTTCCAGATCAAACAAACACATCAAAAGTAAATGTCAAATCAATAGAATAGTCCGAAGACAACAATTTATTTGATTTTCTTGAAGAACGCTGATGGAGTGTTGGAAGCAATTGACAAGTTAAAGATGTTTTATTTTAGCCCTAGATCTAAGTTTGTAATTATTCTTCTTGGAATCCATACTACCTCAGATGATAAAGCAAATGCTTTTGGTATTGCATTTCAAGAAAGCATATTCAACTTGATTGTTGTAACAGCGGACAATGTGACTTCGCAGAATCCAATATCCATATATACATACTTCCCATTCTCGGAAACTCAATGCAAATCAGTGGGAAGGATAATGCTTACAGACCAATGGTACACAGGAAATATGATAAAAGGAGCTGAGTTATTTCCAAATAAAATTAAAAACCTGCATGCATGCGTACTGACTGCGACAACACGTAGTTTCCCTCCATCGGTGATATTGGAAACCACAAAAATCGGTGATGTAATTGCTAAGGGTCCCACTCCAAATATATTACATATGATTTCAAAGAAGATGAATTTTACTTGGGACCTTCTAATCAGGACAAAAGAAGGCGATCATGGCGAGCCAACACCTTTCCCTAACGGAAGTTATACTGGTGATATGGGACGAATAGTATCAGGATATTTGGAAGGGAGTTTTGTAGGTTGGGGATTATCACTGCATTATTATGAACATTTTCAGCCGATATTGAGTGGGACCTTCGACCATTTCATATGGATGGTTGGACAACCTTCCGTATATCCTAAATGGATGATCATATTCTTTCCTTTCCAGATGACTTGCTGGCTTTTAATCTTATTTTTTTATGGTCTTGTAGTTTTTGGCGTAAAATTAATGAAATATCTTGTTAAGAACAAGAGAAATTTGGTATATCGTAATACCTTGATGTATACTTTCTCAATACTTTTAGGAATATCTGTCCAACATCCACCTCGTATTTCATTTGTAAGAATAATATATCTAATCTGGGTCCTTGGGTCTTTCGTTCTTAATAACAGCTACCAGGCTTTGCTTTATGGTTTCCTAACAAAACCAATCAAGCACTCGTATATTAACACAATCGAAGATCTTGTAAAGTCAGGAATTCCGTTTGGTGGTCATCCATTTCGTCAACGATTTTTTATTAATCCTACAGATAATATAATTAGGTATATTCTAGAAAAGTGGAACAGATTTCCTTGTGGAAATACACAAGAATTTGTAATTAATATAGTTAGAGGAAAACCTTGTGCTCTGCTCTCGCGATCCGATTATATAGACTACATATTAAACTCTCACAATCTTTTTGATTCGACAGGTAACCTTTTAATTCACAAAGTTAAAGAGATTGTTGCTACAGCACCTACATCTTATTTCCTGCGTCCAAATTCTCCTTACATGAATGGTTTTATTCAGGTGATTCAAAAGTGCGTGGAACATGGACTACGTCATAAATGGGAAAGTGATTCTTTGTTTGAGTTGCGGATAAAAGGACAACATTCCACATTGTATAATAAAGTTGACAATGTTGTACTCATTTCTTTAAAGGATTTATTAGGTGCTTTTGTTTTGCTTGCCCTTGGACTTTTGTTAGGTGTATTAGAGTTTGTACTTGAATTAATTTCTAAATGTTGTTTCTGGTTGAAGAAAAGATAAAAATGTTTTCAAAGCGTGTTAGGTGTAGAAAGTACTGTCATTTTTAAATGTAATATTCTTATTATTTTCAAGTATTTTAAGGAATTTTGAACCAATTACACGTCTATCGTTTTCAGACTAGCATACAACACTCTTTCTGCTTACCAATTACGGCCGTTTGTTTTGAATTCCTAAGTACAGTAGACCTAGTTGTCAATCGCATAGGTCCGAGTATATCATTTTTCAGGTAGCAATTGTAGCGATGTACAATGTCCATAAAATCACACCAGACGCAACCATAAGGTTCCTGAGCGTAAGTCTTTGCTTTTTATTTCATTTGACTTCAACCAAGATCCTTCTCGCACAATGTTGTACTAGCCTATACACTTTTCATAACTTATGAACAACCGATTCAGAATTAACTCACGAACATTATGTTAAGCAGAGATTACCTACAGAGATTCCATCGAATGAATTCCTTTTTACCACAAAATGTACAGCATATTTGGTCAGTTTCCTTCAAAAGATTTAGCACTGTTTCTAATAGATTGGGTAATTGGAGATATAATGATTGTTTACATGCTGATATTACTCAGCTGTTTCCAAGATAATATCCACTTTTGTTGTAACTGATCGGACACCACCCCCACCATCTTGGATATAAAACTTTCCAGATTTTTTCGTTATTGTTCATAAAGTATCTTCCCGCTAACATCACAAATTTCTTCATGAGTCTGTAGAACATTGTAATGATCGACTGGAAATGAAAATGTTACCCAGTTTTGCATAACGTTCACCAATCTTCATGACGCAATATCTTACGTTATTTGCAAGAATTCAAAATCATAGTATGCATATACGCTAGCTTTAACTATTAGCTGTTGAAAGGTATTTGGTCTAACCCGCTACTACTCACATATCCTGAGATGTGGGACACTGATATCGTCTCATGCTTCTAACACTCAATACTTTCTAGAATGCCGATAATTTTCCTATACAATGTTAAAACTAAAAACATAGTAAGAAGACAAACATATTTTCGCACATAAATTATTATTTAAAGTCAAAGTAAATGGATTAGTTCTACTAGAACGTCTTCATAGTTTAATAAATAACAATTTATATTGAATGTTACCTTATACATAAGTCACAATTGAGGAGATTCTGATATCATTGACTTCATACCAGTGAGTTCTAATAATAAGGGAACATTACTCTCCTGGTCTGACTTAACACCTTCCAGCACACTTTTCTCTATGCAAAGTGTTGAAACATTCGAAACATGAAACCAAGTCATTGTGAGAGTAACAAGAAAACAGGAACTGCAGAACTTGCGAGTCACAAAAGAAGAACAGCTCAAACGACAACGTATGAATCTGAGAAAGTTTCAAAAACATGTAATAGCTCACGAATTTTAGTTTTGAACTTCATACAAAACGATGGGCTCACAAACTTTCCTGTACAAGATTGTTTGCGGGGCAATATATATTTCTCATTTACTTCTCGAGAATTGCTAAGTAAATGCATCCTTATAAGATTTGTTGAACTTGATTTCAGTCATTCCCTTGCCTCTCCTTCTTCGTGTAAATACGAGGTGTGATTTGAAAGTTTTAAGACTGGGCTTGTAATTTAAAAATGGCAGTACTTACAGGTTATTGTGATGGATCTCCTTCAAAATAGTCAGTCCCCTTCTGAATGAACACACCGATTCCAAAGGTGTTTCCATTCTGGAAGCATTCCTGAAAATTATTTTGCATGATAGTATGAAGCACTCTCTCCGTATTTGCTTGAATGTCCTCAGTTGAGTGAAATCTCTTCTCTTTCAACGACAATGATACAAACTCATGATTCATCACCTGTTGTTACCCTATTCAAGAAATCTGAGTCCATTTCAGCTCGATTAAACAGTTATTGGAACACTTTAAGTCTATGTTGTTTCTGCTCATGTGGCAACACTTTGGAATGAATTTCGCGGGCACTCAACGCATGTTTAAATCATCAGTTAAAATTGACCGAACCGCATAGAAACTTAAATTCAGGTCTTCAGCCTTCTCCGTAATTGTAAGTCTATGGTTGTAGCGTACTAAATCGCTAATTTCGCAATGTTTTCTTTAGTTTTTGATGTTGAAGACCGGCCAGACCCGGGGGCATCCTCTGCTGACCAGCAGCCATCTTGGAATCTGTAAAACCAGCTAAACACGTTTGACCGGCTCAGACATTTGTCTCCGAAAGCTGTTTTTAAGATTTCGTAAGTCTCCGAAGCAGATTTCCCAGTTTTAAAACAAAATTTCACACAAACACGTTGTTCCAAGTTTTCACTTAAAATCCGCCAACACACACACACACATGCTTGCACTCAACTAGTTGCTATGCCATACTGAATAAGTATATCTCGGTGCATGTTTGAACATGTCTCAAGGATACATCAAGCCACCGCTTCCACGTTAATGAGCGGTTGAATCTACTCCTCCAGAGCAGTGTTGTCAACTGTCTTTCCAATCACACCCCGTATTTGCTCTGTTCTAACTATGAAACGCTCACTGGTACGTCAGACTGTAAGCTCTGTAGACGTCAAATTTTAATAAAATATTAACAAAATCATATTGTTCAAGCGATAGTTCATCCTTGATTTCCACTCAAGAACAATGATAGCTCAGTTTCTCAGATGTACCAATATTGTTTGAAGTTTTAAGCCCTCTCTTGTGGATCTTCAATTGAAGCACAATTGCCATTGTTACAATAATTCATTTATTTAATCACAAAATGTATTTAAAATACAAAATACAAAATAGTTTTCAGAAAGTACAATAATTTGTTTTGCTTTTTAATGTGTTTTAACATAACTTTAATGCTAAACGATAAACTAAAATATATTTAATCACACCGAAGAATAATGTGCATTTTCCAGCAATTTGAAACGCAATTACCGCTAAATATGAGTTCGGCATTATTGTTGATGAATTCTAAAGATATAGTCTAATTATATTTCATTTATTCGGTTTCTGAAAAATCGAAAGTATAAACACTAACATATCATCAAGAAGTTTCCTTACAAAGGAAACTATTGAGCAAGGAATACATGATATGGTATCAAAAGAAAAGTTAGATAGATAGAAAATTGGAAAACAACTATCGGAACTTGATGGTAAAGATATCGGCAGAAACATGAAATATCATAGTAGTTACAAACATACAAAGAATATTAGTTACGGATCTTGAAAAGTAACACTTAATTGCCATAGGAGACGAGATTTCAAGAAGTGAGACAACGCCATTGGATTTTGGGGGAGTTATGAAGCATTGTTTTTCCAGGAATACTTCTAGTTCCAGGGAAGCTTAACACCCAAGGTCTCCTATAGGTAAGATAAATTGTAATAGCTTGCAGATCACATCCTTTAATGTACCAATGCACTAACTTAACGTTTTGATCCCCTAAGCACAAAATTTTCTGGAAGTAAGCCTGATTATAAAGAAGCAAACTAACGAATTAAAAAATGACAACAAATATTCATATTCAGAAGCGGAAATAATGATATAGAAGAAAATACCAGAAAAATTAACACAGAACAAAGTGATTGCACCTTTGTCCAGTGGTTCCCAACCTAGGGGTGGAGACGCAAGCTATTGACAGAAATAGACTAGATTTATATTTTAATATATAAAAATGGAAATGATTGAATCACGGGTAAGCGGGTGAACCGATTCAAATATCTCCTCTCTCTCTCTCTCTCTCTCTCTCTCTATATATATATATATATATATATATATATATATATATATATATATATGTAATATTTCATTGATTAAAATTCATACTCTAAGGGGAGAGCAGGATCATAATTTATGCAAAAAAATGAGCACCTCACGAGCCCGTTAACAAGGATGAAACTATGTATATAATCTTCATTAAAAATAAGCAGATTCCTATCTCAGAGTTTCTGAAAATTCTCGTTGTAAGGGGCAATTCTCGTAAGATTATATATATATATATATATATATATATATATATATATATATATATATATATATAAGGAGCATTTAAAAATGTTCCAATATATATATATTTTAAAGACAAGAAAATGATAGGAGAAGAAATTAATTGTGATTGATGTACAAGTAAACACCTTGACTATTTTTCAATGTAGTCGTCACGAACCTGCAGACATCTCTGGTAACGTGGTACAGCCCTCTGTGTAAAAGTCTGAAGCGTGAGAAAGCAGCCAATTCAGAACTGATGTCTTGAACACTTCACTGTCGTTGAAACGCTTCGATGCAAGCCACTTTTTCAGATAAAGGAAACGAAAGAAATAGCTGGGGGCAACCTCGGGGCTGTACGGGTGATAATTAAATAGTTCCGAACGAAATCTTTGAATTGTCTCAATAATGTGAGCAGTTGTATGTGGGAGGGCGTTATCATGGATCAAAAGAATTCCAGAGCGTAGCATTCCTCTTCTCCGATTTTGGATGGTATGTCGCAGATTATTCAGTGTTTGGTAATACACATCTGCTATAATTGTTTGTACTAGTTCCAAAAATTCCACAAGAATCACAAATCTTTGGTCCCAAAACACGGTTCCCATGACTTTGTGAACTGATGGCATTCGTTTGATTTCTTCGCTTTTGGAAAACCACAATGCCGCCATTGCATTGAGTGGAGATTCAACTCCCCAGTAGTGTTCGATATTCAGGTTTCATCCCTCGTAACTACGTGAGAAAAAATTCATCCTACCCTCCCCCAGTGGCGAAACAATTACGTACAGCTGCCGTTGTTTGCTCTTTGTGAGCGTCTGTCAAAAATTTTGACACCTACCTCACACACAGTTCGTGATAAACCAGCTTCTCAATCACAATTCGATGTACTGTTTCTACAGATATCCATATTTCTGAAAATTCTTTGACGAATTCAGTTATTATGAACCGGCGATTTGATCGCACTTTCTCGGTCGTCCGTCTGAATACTAAACCTTCTGTTACGCTAATCGTAATGAACATTTGAACGCCAGAGATGGCTTGGGTCAATGAGAAGTTGAACCACGACACACTTACCCACCACCCATCGTGACATACTCTGACATACCACTTACCGTGACTCAATCTGACCCACCACTTACCATGAACCACTCTGACCCACCATCTACCATGAACAACTCTGAACAATTATGACCAACTCCGACCCACTAAAACCCATCGTCATCAACTCTGTCCTATGGTCCACGCCATCCTCTCCACTCACTTTACACTTGTAATAAAACAAGGTTGTGAAATTATCACTAATCGGAGTTTGTATTTCTACGTTTAATCGCTCAAGCATCGCTCTGCTACAATACCGGTGGATCTCTGCCTTTACGATATACAATGGTAAAATGTTTGTCATGGGCCAAAATTGGGAAGAAATTAAATTTAATTATGATATTTGAATATTTCCATTAGTATTTCATTATATTATTTATTAAAATATACATCTCAGGCTTGGGGGAATGAAAAAATAAATTACACCCCTGATTAAATTACTAAATTTCATTTCAAGTAACTTAATTTTAATATATACAAAGATAGTCTTCGCAGTCTGGAACATAATTTGCCAACATAAAACTAATCAACTGATTTTAAAAAAAATATGCTTGTGGCTGATCCCATGACCAGTAACATTTTTTTTATCATATGAAAGCATTAATATTTTACAAACAGTAAAATGTATTGAATAATTTAGAAGAACATTTTTTAGGGGACTGATTGTCCGCATTGAGCGGTTGGTTTATTACCTGTCACTCAATGTGTTGCGTGCCAAGTTTACTTTCACGCACCTTCTGCAGCAAAGATAATTTGTGGTCAAGACGTGTGGTAGCTTTATTGCTCCGTGTCTTTTCCTTATTTTATTGGGGGTACAGAAATATTCTATGGATGGACAAAGTAAATGCTCTCTGTGGTTCTTGCACTGGCAACCATGTATGACTACAAAGCTTGTACCCAAATGTCTTCGTTTGAAAAGGCCATCTGCTGTTTTAACACAGCATGCATTGACATTTTACTACCATGGTTTATGAGGGGGTAAAGATTGGGACTTCAGTCTTCCCTGGGCACAACACCGGAAAGGTGATCTCAAAATATAATCTCCTTTGGAAAACTATTTTTGCTTATGTTGAAACAACTCAGTCTCGTCTCAAAAAGGTGTTAGCAAAATACAATTTCCTTTCGAAAACTATTTATGTTTATATAGAAAAGCTGACTCTTTTCTCGTGTCACGAGTAGAAGGAGTCTTATCTCGTCTCGTGACCCACGCCAACAAATATATGTTTTAACAAATAGTTCTCAAGAGAAGAACCTTCAATTCTGCTGGACTTATCTCGAAACATAGTGCATGCTATTTTATCTTTATTTCATTTTCGTTTTATGACACAGTAAGAAAGTAGTTGATTTGTTCCTATACTACAAACCATCATTATTTTATTTGCTTTTATTTTTTGTTTAGTTAAAAAAAGTGTATGTTTTTCTTCGCCATACACTATATTTCATGTTCCTTTTATATCATGCTATTTGTGGAAAAAAGAGTAATGTTTGCTACATTCATGTCAAAACGATAGATAATACGAATTGATAATACGTTTTCGAAACTGAACAAACGTTCATTCGGCCTTTATCTTTCAAAGTATCTGTATAAAACTTTGTAATTTGTAGAATAAATATATTTGCTCTCAAAAGAATATTTGCCTCTATTTTTTGTTAGAAGGCCTACATATTTTTTTTAATTATATCATATTACGTTTGAGAGTATGATCATACTACAATGGCAACTTGTACTTATATTATTTATTTTAATTTTTATTTAGAGCAAAGAGTGCTATATTTACTACTACTAGCTACATATTAGTAGTAGTAGTAGTAGTAGAAGAAGAAGAAGGAAACTGCAATATTTACTGTCATAAAATGTTGAATCGGTACTATTTTATTTGTCAGTTGTTAGGTAGAAATGGTTCTTTATCAGTTTTCATGACATCGATTTGGTACGAAGAAACAGTTTAGTCATTGTGTAAATATTGATATACAGAAAAGCAGAGGGATGATGGCGGACAAGAAAAGTAGTGGATATGTGTTGATACAATTCTATGCTATTGGTGATAAAGATTTTCAGTTCATATATTATTAAGTGCTCCTAACTTACTCTGTATACTCTGAGACTTCGGTAGAAATGCAGAAGGTGTAAAAGTGAATTAGCGAGACACAAAACTGTTAGGATTCCAACCTGTGGCTGCATAATTCTAACCGGAATCCTACTATCTGGAATCAGGGTGAGATCACAATAAACCTTTTACATTTCTATGTGCATGGTGTTGATTTACTGTTTATGATGTCAATAATTTATTTTCCTTTTAGTGTTAAGAATTTAAGTGGTTTATTTATTGTGTGATTCTGAAGTTTATAACTTTTAATTTGTTATAAATCAACATACCTTAATTTCAATATCAAGATGGCGGATAGCCCTCATAATGATGATATGAGTTTAGACTCAACAAGTCCCAATGGTACAGAATTGTCTGCTAAAATACTAACTGTGGAAACTACAGATAATGAAAATACGCAAATCATACTACTCCACATAAAAGTAGGATTAGACAAGAATGATACTAATACGATGGATTACTCAGACAATAATGTTGAATTACTAAACTCAAATCCATCCTTACAAAATCGCTATACTGAATAAAATGTAGCTCCTTATTATGCATCCATTAAATCGAATCAAGAGGAAATAAGAACAAAACACTTCATGGCAATCAGCCTAAAACTATACTTAGCTTCGGTAGAAGGTACTACAAACTTCAAAAAAGAAAAAAAAAAGGAAAATTTTAATAAAACTATCTTTTATTTCCGGCAAAGCAGCTAATGCTTTTTTATGCCATCCAATATTAAAATCACAAAACTGAACAGCATTTATACCGAATTTTGCAATTTATACACCAGGAATAGTAAAAGATGTCGATCTGGAAGTACCGGTAGATGCACTTATACAGGAAATTGTATCACATGTTCCAATTACATCAATTAAACGTATATACTGAACTCAAGAAGGCAAGAAAATTCCAACTTCCACAATTATCCTTACTTTCAATGCGCAAAAATTGCCAATCCACGTTAAAGTATTTTACTTAAGACTGCAAGTGTAAACATATTCCAGCTATAAGACAATGTACCATATGCCTATGATACGGACATACTTGTAAAGTAAAACAGCAATATGTAAAACATGTGCTTTATCACATCCACCTACGCAATGCTCTAAAATAACAAAATGTCTTCATTGCGGTCTGCCGCATGAATCGGATAATGTGGACTGTCCGGAAAGAGGTAGACAAAAACAAATCATTTCAATAATGGCTAGAGACCATCTGTCATTTAACGAAGTAAATATGCAAGTTGGAAAATTACATATATACTCCCGTAAATGGGATTTATATAATAACACACTTAGATCATTGCAGAATGAGATCCACAACACTCAGAGCAGAGGTATTCTCAGCCGTCACTAAACAAGAATATATATGCTGTACCCATAACAAATTATAGAAAAAACCTAAGCCGACCGAACAAGAACTCCCTTCCCCCTGGAAAAGCGTTGAAGAAAACAATGGTAATGCTTATGTTTACAATGGGAAAAATTCCACAAGTAAAGCTTATGATTTTACTTCTCCTAGTACGAGCAGTCAATTTGTGTCGTTGGTAAATTCGAACAGAAACAAAAACTTAACGGCGAACCAAAATACTACAAAACAAAATGACCCGAAAAGTCATACTAATTTCAACATCATCCGTTTACAAGTAAACTCTCCATTCCAAATAGCATATGATCAGGTAATGCTTCAACCTCAGAGCAACGTTTGAATTCGACAGATACACCAATCCCTAATACAAGTAATCCTCCTTTTCATAACTTCACGGAAAAATCTGATAATGGTAAACACAAAAATAATGTTTACCTTTAAACAATTATTAGGTAGTGTTCTATATCTTTAAATTCTAACGCAACATCAGAACTTATTGCACACCTATCGAAACAATTTTATATGCTATTCAACTCGATACATGCAATTTAATACATTGTCCGGGAATATATATATATATATATATATATATATATATATATATATATATATTCTCTTGGTTTGCCACTTGATTATGGATCACAAACAAGACCTCAAAATTATGCAGTGGAATTGCCAGAGTATTTATACAAAAAATATGCTATTCTGCATTTAATAAAATATTTTTCTCCGGACATCTTAGTTTTACATTCAAGTTGAGCGAAACCTAAGTTTTCTTAAAAATTTCCAAATTACAACATCATTGAACATTTAAGAGATGATGGATATGGTGGTTTAGCTACTTGTATTAAGAAGAATATTCCTTTTCATACTCTAAATTTAGCATTTCGTAATATACATACCGAAATACAACTATTTGGCTTCGAAATTAATCAAATTAAATTTGTTAACACTTATATGCCACCTGATATTATTCCACAACTCAAACTCTGGAAAGAGATGTTAATAGACAATCAATTGATTATTTAATGAGAGACTAAAATTCACAATCTCCAGCCTGGGGGTACATCCAAAGGGAATACTGCAGGCAAAATCCTTAATCAAGTTTTAACTGAATATCCATACTTATTTCTAAATGATTGTACCGCGACACGAGTTATTTTAGAAGGTAACAGTGTTACAGACATATCTATCTGTAAAATACAATACTACATTTTAACTCGTTGGTGTGCTTACTTCGATCCATTAGGAAGTGATCGTCGTCCCCTTTTGACGCTCACACATGTTTTTTTTTTTTTTTTTTGCAAAAATCATTACTTCAATAATATTCAACTGTCTATGTCTTCCCATCCAAAATTAATAAAATTCAAAAGGTAATTAACTGGAATTATTACCAACACTTTATCTCAGAAACATTGAATGTAACTAATACATCCACTTGCTATTTAGCTAAAATTAATCAAATAATTATGCAAGCTGTCGCGAGATCAAAACCAAAAGAAGCAGGACAGAGACCTAAACCTAAATTTTCATCTCATCTTACTCCACATGCTAAACCTGTATGGTGGAACCAGGAAGCACAACAAGCAGTCAATAAAAGGAAAGCTGCTTTTATCCAATTCATTCGAAAGAAGACCACTTAAGATTTCAAGCAGTATATTAACTGTAAGGCACTAACAAAAGTCACCCTAAATGAAATTAAACGAACTCACTGGAAAGCATTCTGGGATAATCTATCCTTTCAAACACTTAAAACTATAATTTGGAAATTTTAACATCGTAAGCTTTCTATCGTAGGGATGACCAAAATTGACCGGAATCCTGATTTCGGAAAAAAAATCCGTAATCGGAAATTTGACTTTTCCATTTTACTTTCCGGATTCTGAAAAATAAACATTCCGGAATTGGTCATCCCTGATATATATATACTGTATATGTACATGGTGTTCTAAAACAACACCGACAACGTCTGGGAGGTGATTCCTTATGAAAAGTATAAACCAACCTGGGTGCAGAAATGCTTCCTTTCGGAGTTATGGACTGCCGAAAACTTGAAAAAATGAAGTTTAAAGGACCATAGCTCCAAAACTATGGAACCTACCGGAGTCGGGTCAGGATTTTATTTAGGAACTAGAATGTGATCTTTCCAAATATCCATGTCTCAGAATCTTGTGATACTTCTTCAACAATTTTTGTAGAGGTAGTTGGTGAGTACTTCAAGTTATATGCTTGTAGCCAAATGGCCTCTATAAAAATTGTTGCATGAGTACCTTAGGATTTCGAAACTAGTATTTTTGGATAGAGCACATATTTGTTCCTAAGTGAAGTCTTCAAACGACTACGGTAAGCCTCATAGTTTTGAAGCTACGGACCTCCAAACTTCATTTTATTATGTTTTCGGCAGCCTATAACTCCTAAAGGAAGCATTTGAAATTCAATGAGGCGTTTGAATTGGGCGTTTGAAATTGAATGCATCAAAAACTTTATTTATGTGAATAATTGTGTTTCTTCGCTGCTTTCGTACCTGGGCAATCCAAGTTCTTTTAGAACTTCATACTTGTTGCAACTATTCTACTAGAAAGCTGTGTGGCTAATTTTACACTCATCCTCTGAAATGCCTTAGGGTTTATATGAAAGGAAGTTAATTTCGGGACTAGTACATTACTATAGATATAACACATTGATTTGACACCTAGTCTTCTGTTCCAACCGCTTCTATCGGCTGAAGGAAATTTACTCCCATTAGTTATCCGCTCTCTCGCTTAGCAACAATTGAAACCTTATTTTCTTAATGCGTGGGTGGGAGCTTTAGTTCGCATTTTTGCCACGGACCATGACATTTTGGCAGCACTATAGTGTGTGATTTGATCTCGGAATCATATAGATTTCTGTAGTAATCAAACTGTACAGAATGATTATTGCAAATTATACTTCCAAGTTTTTCAAAATTATTCCTAATACATTTACTCATATGACAAATGTCTCCCATAGCAAGAGTTTGTCAATTGGCATCGCAGGGATTAGAAATAAAATTCCTTATATTGGGGTCATTCCATGTCAAATCACCTAATTTTCAACCATGACCATGCTTCAATGTCTCAGATTCTCTTCATTTTTCTTCATACATAAATACCAATGAAATTATCCTAATTTTTTTTCTTTCGAATTTTTGGATGAGAAATGAGCCGGGTTGATATTTTTGAAAATGATAATTTTGCTTCAATTTCACTTTTTGGCACTCAGCATCATGGAACTAAATTACCATAAATTCCTTATTTGTGAAGTTATTGGGCTCATCCAAGGGCATACAAACAAATTTTAAGGTTTTTACCAATTGTGCCGTTGGTCAAAAGTTCCAACTATGATACTTTTGAAACTTTTTTCTACATTCATCTCAACATGTACATGGTATGGTTAAAAAATAAAGAGTGTGGTTTTTGTATTTATGTAATTATTATTTTTTATGTACGGAAATATAAAGTTTTAAGTTTTGTTACAAATTGTGTCATTGTTCGTCAGTTAGAACTATGAAACTTTTAAAACTTTTTAATATAATCATCTTAGCATGATATGGATAAAAAATAAAATGGGTGCTTTTGGTATTTTTGTAATTACTTTTTTTCGTATTTTACATGAATGGAGATACACAGTTTTAAATTTTGTTACAAATTGTCATTGCTCATAAGTTACAACTATGACACTTTGAAGCTTAATTTTGTAGAATCATTTTATCACATACATGATATAGTTAAAAATAAAAAGGGTGCCTTTGGTGTTTTTGCAATTACTATTATTATTATTATTATTATTATTATTATTATTATTATTATTATTATTATTATTATTATTATTATTATTATTATTATTTGTTTTTAAATGTACAGAAATATACATATTTACTGTTGTTAACAGATTATGCCTTTTCTCTGATGTAGTGATGGCCAATCCCGGAATTTTTACTTTCGGGACTCCGGAAAGTAAAATCGGAAAAATTTCGGAATTCGGAAAAATTCCGATTTCGGAAAAATCTGGATTTAGGAGAAGTTTCAGAAAGTGAAATTTCTGATTTCGGAATATTTTGGCCATCCCTACTCTAAAGTGAAAACTATCGCACTTTAAAACTTTTTCAAATAATCATCTTAGTAAATATTACAAATGCTTAAAAATAGAACTGTTGTAGCGTGTAGCTTTGGTATTACCATAACATTTTCGTACTTTTACCAAGACTTTCAAATTTTCCTCAATTGTACCATCGCTTACAACTATCAAACTTTTGTAACTTTTTATAGGATTAGTTTGCAATTACTAGGTATGATTAAATAACAAAAAGGGATACTTTTTTGTAATAATCTTGCGGTTTTGTGAATGGAAAACATAGGCCTAGCAATGTAAGGGATTGAGTGATTATTGCAAACAGTATCAACAAAAATAAGAAATAATAAACTAATGTATAACATAGATGAAAACAATAAACATACATACCGTAATACTTCTTAGAATTACATAGATTTACATACAAAATGTTGTGTCCTATATTTCACAGCTCATTCTTTTCATTGGTGATATGATGTGTTCTTTAATTTTGGTTTCAGCTGCTGATTGGCTTGTAAGAGATGGAACATGAACTTCTCAGATGATATTTCCTAAAGGTATCCAACAAAAGGCTTCATTTTTCGGCCAGTAGAATATAGAAGGCCCACAACGATTCATGAATTGCAATTTGACGTACAAAAATAATAATTACAAAAATACCAAAAGCGCCCTTTTTATGATTTTAATATCATGTATGTGCTAAGATGATCATATAAAAATGTTTCAAGAGTTTCACAGTTGTAATTTACGAGCAATGATATAATTTGTAACAAAACTTAAAACTGTATATTTCCGTAAATGATAAATAATACAAAAATAATAATTACAAAAATGCCAAAAGCACCATTTTTATTTTTTAACCATATCATTTTGCGCTAAGATGATTCTACTAAAAAGTTTCAAACGTTTCATAGTTTTAACTTAAGAGCAATGACACAATTTGTATCAAAACTTTAAACTATATTTCCGTACATAAAATATAATAATTACAAAAATACAAAAAAAAACTCTTTATTTTTTAACCATACAATGTAAGTGTTAAGATTAATGTACAAAAAAGTTTTAAAAGTTTGATAGTTGTAACTTTTGAGCAACGGCACAATTTGTAAAAATCCTAAAATTTGCTTTGTATGCCCATGTAATTTAGCATAATTTCAATGGTATTTATGTATGAAAAAATTTTGAAGTGAAACTGAGACATTGAAGTACACTGCTCTAGGTGATTTGACATGAAATAACCCATTGCCTAAATTTTCTGAAATTCCTAAATTTTCCTAGCCTTTTTTGTTTGTTTGACTTCCAACGCATCTGATAACCACTACCCTAACGTTATTATTATCTAACTGGATAATAACTTGTGAAATGATTTTTGCAACTGTATAACCCTCAATGGCATTCTTGCTTAAGTAAATTGCGATATATTGCACCCGCAATCGCACAAGAGGAGCGAGGAAGAATACTTAATTATGATCGCCTGAAACATTCTTATCTTCTTCTTTTGTGTATTCACCCATGTTTACGAAACCATCGAAACTACACTTGCTGCAATTGTATATAATATCCTCACGTAATTTCACTTCATCAAACACCAGAACCAGGCACGTAGCCAGGATTTCTTAATTGGGGTAGCTCGTGACGAAACACTGTGGATATCACAACACGGGCTGGATCGTTCTAATCTATTTTACTGGCAACATATATTGGGTCGTTTAGCCAGGATTTCGTAATGGGTGGGGGAGGGGTCGTTGCATGAAATATTGTCATTACACACAAGGGGCTCGATCAATCTAAACTATTTTACTGGTAACATACCCATATTGGTTTATTAGGACAATAAAATTAAGATATGTTAGTAAGTATTTTAATAACAAACTATTAAGAAATCTCTAGTAAAAGAATATTTTAAAAATATTGAAAAAGATATAGTCTTTCAAAGTCATTCAAACTCGGTTCGTCTTCTCTTCTCTCTTCTTTTTCTTATGTTCGTTTAATGCCGTCAAAAATAGTAATGAGATCTTTTTGGCAGTAAAGACATCCTATAAAATGTATTAATGTTGCCGCGAAATTGAAAATTTCTTTAACACGTGTAACTGTAATCTATGTTGCCAGGCTCATATTATGGGTGATTGTGGGCATTTCTTAAGTTCTACCTGAAAGTCTGTCTGATCGTAGCGGTTTATCGATTGTCGTTTGTAGTACATAGGATTGGCATGGAGCTAGATTGAATTCGGAATGCTCCGTTCCAATAACGTCCATTTTAAACTTGAGCCCCTTCCGTTTCCTCCACACAAAGGTCCTCATAAAAAGCAGTAACCAAACGTTTAATATAGTTTTATATTTTTAACGCTGATTCTTGTTTTTCCCATTTCCTTTTGTTTCATCGTTCCTTAATTTTTTCATTTGTGGTTTCGAACGGGAGTCTGGACCACCCGGACCCACTCCTTGGGTACGTGGCTGCCAGAACACAATTACGACCGTCTCCGTCACTATCTTTCGTGCTTTAGGTATAGCTCAGAGAGCTTGAGGATTTATACCATAATTACACTTGAGACCGCGCAATAATTTACGTAATAAAGAAACGGAAATCAACGGTAACAATTGATGACTTGCACAATGTCCATATCCTTTCCTCGATTTTATTAAAAATAGCAAACTTTCCAAAATGATTTCTGATTCATAGTGCATTCCGCGTTTGTTTGATTCACTCTTCTTTGTCATGATACGAATAATTAGCTTTTGTTTGTCCGCTAGTCTCAAGGGCGTTATTACATTGTATCTGGTGTCCAATAGGACGACTACGTTTTTAATTCACTGGAAATGAATTCGAAAAACTAATCACCTTCTTGGCTTAGACTCGAAGTTAAACCAAAAGGAAATATTTAGACTTTCTTCGCTAAGGTCTCGGTGGTTTGGTGTTACGTATTATACATGCTCAATACCTAATAGGATTATTTGTCAGAATACAGGGTTATTATAAATGATGGGCCCATTTTAAAAAATTCTAAGTAATTAAACTACAAATCTAAAATGAACAATCTTTATACCAATGGAAACAGGAAGGTTGAAAGTTTCGGTAGTGCGACAATGCGTAAGATTTATAATGAAAAACGCCGAAGGTGCCTGGTTTGAAACCCACGCAAAATAATTTAAAAGCTTTATACTTAAGAGCGTTGCACACTAAAGAGACGAGCAAATGCGATAATCGACAGAAACCATAGTAGAATTCTGCCAATCATATAAATAAAATCCCATTTTTATTAATTAAGATATAATATTTTAATGATCACTTCTTGCGCAGAAAGTTCAAACATTACACAGTCTTTCACAATGGCACTGAAAGTATTACAAGCTCCCAAAAAGTTCCTGAAATCTTCCAGAAAATACGATACAGTCGTGTTAAATAAACAAGTCCTTATATCCACGCATAACTTCTTAGATTGCTATAAACGTTTTCAATATAAATCACCAATACACAATTTATAGTTAGCCAACCATTTTATACACGTAGAAATTCTTAGTAACATTCAAAAACCACCACTAAAGAATATAACTTTCTTTTCGGAGGCCACGTAAACAAGTATTATTATAAATGCATCTATTTTGACTTCTATTCAGGTGTATGGTACCTGAGTCTCCTTCAGAATACTAATGGCTTCCCAGCCACCTGTCTCCACCCCACGAATCTTTCATAGTTTTCTTAGTCTCCGCTTAACTTTCGGGGCGCTAGCAGTAACTTATTTTTTTCTAAAGTAATATGACTTTCCTCACACATTACAGTGGGCAATGATGGTTACCAAAGCGGCCGGTAGAGTTCGCGCAGCAATAGGCCGCCATTCGTTTCCCTCTCAGTAGTGAGTGACACAAGATTTTTTGCATTTTTGAGTTCGCAAGAAATGAGTCACAATTTCGTACAAAATTCGGTATTGAACCACCAACTAGAAAAAGCTTAAGCATTGGTGTACGCAATTTCGACAGACTGGAAATGTGTAAAGGGAAAAGCACAGGCCGACCGCGTGTGTCAGAGGATGATGTCAGACGTATTGAAGAAAGGTTTGTTCGCAGTCGACGTAAGTCTACCAATAGAGCTAGTAAAAAGCTTGGAATACCCCAAGCAACTGTCTGGAAAGTTCTGAGACGGCGTCTGCTGTACAAGCCCTACCGATTATAACTTGTGCAGGCTCTCAACCCTAATAACAAAGAGATGGGTCTCGAATTTTGTTGTTATGTGCTATAAATGATGAAGGATGACGCGTTTCTGCAGCGCATCACTTTAGCGATGAAGCGACTTCCCACCTAAGTTGAAAATAAGACAAACATATTGTTCGCATATGGGGTTTGCAAACTCCACATTTAAAGGAGCAATTCGAGTTAAAAACAAGTTTGGTGCAATAGAAAGAGTAACAAATATTAAGAGACCCGTATTTTTTATATCTTGATAGGCCCTCTCGTTCAGCTTCTACAGGCATTTGTTTTTGACGAATCGTAAATGCTGACGTCATTGGTGAGATACGCGAGAAACTCAATATGAGTCAGCAACCAGTCCCTTGTACGCAGCTGATAAACCTTTAATAGTGCATTGGATTTAATAGATTGTGTTTTGTTTTTGTTAGCAGTCTTGCTCTGTGTTGAATTGTTGAGGGACGTTTTAGTTAGTTGTTTTTCCTACAGCATTAGTATAAAAAAGAGTAGGGAGAGAGCAGTAATTACGTTTGTTGTGCGAAACAGTGTTTTTTCCAGACATGTTATTAGGGTGGCACTGTCTCTCGGAGCTCTGAGAGATTCCCCCGGAGGAGACCAAAATAATACGTCTATAAGATAATAAATATAATAGTAATGTGTAAAAATAATGTGGCTCTCCGAATACGAAGTGCCCCCCTCCGGAATTTTTTCTGAAAGAAACACTAGTGTGAAGTAGAAAACACGTGTCAGTACAGCGCGTGCTCTGTGTGTGAAGTGAAGTAGAAATACCTAACACCTGCTGTGTTTTCGGTTGTAATTTTTGTGCAAGTAAAGCTGAGGACATAATCTTTTTTTTTTCTTTTTTTTACGTTTCCAAGTCGTGACAAATCACCAGATCGATATAAATTATGGCTCAAGAAAATCAATGGGAAAAAATGTACCACATAACATCAGTCGTGTTCCAAACATATTGAAGAACCTGCCTTCGAGAAGTCAAGTTTACTGAAAGAAAAGTTAATGCCAGTGGCGGAACTAAGGTGGGGCCGGGGGCCTATGCCCCAGATTTTGAGTGACAAAATTGATTTAAGCTATTATTTAGATATTTTGGAAAGCTTTTAGTAAACATGATATGCCTATCATAGTCTGGGTTCTGACTCCCCCCCTCCCTCTGAGTTTTACCGTGTAGATCCACTTTTGGCTAATGCCAGGAGAATTATTTACACGCAAACTGAGAAAGAATGCTGTTCCAAGTATATTATTGAAAGGTTTAAAATCCGAGCCATTGAACAAACACCAATCTCTGTCCAGTTACCAACGTACAAATATTGTACAAGACGCAATTGACGGTTGTAGTCAAGACGAAGCATTAGAGGGTAATAGAGACGATGTGACTCATGATTCTGAAGATACTGCCTTAGAAATAAGCTATACAATGTGAATTAGGGAGTGAAATATACAGGATTGTAGAAGGAATCAGTGACGATGACTGTTCCTCAAGACATTGATTCATCGTTTAATTTCTCTGTATCATGTGACAATGATGATGAAACGGATGATGAGAGTTGTTCCGCGGACAACTATGCGAATAAAAGAAATTTAACCGGTGAAGTGTTTTTCGCACTCTGGCGAACTATACAGATGTTATTTCATTTTTGCCTCATATGTTGCGCTCCTGTCCATACCTTGAAACACAAAATTATAGGGTCAGCGTTAAAAATTGCAACAAAACATGAAAATGAACATACTTATATTTGGGAATCGGAAGAATTATTAAAGAAAAGGTACTTAGGTGTTGCAGCAATCTCGTCCGCCATCTATTTATATCATATTGGTTTCGATTTTTTTTTGAAACGCTGAACTTATGCTCTATAGGATACGTTTTATAATATTATAAAAACGTTTGTACAGCCCACCATCAGATATCATTTTCTACATGCAGATGATATTTGTAAGTCTTTGCAATCAGTTCTGGAAAAGAAAACCGCACTTAGAACGTACCACCCCACCTCTCACAAACGAAATGCTTGGCACTGTGTAGTATGTAAGCCTGCTCTCGCTCCTAGACCACCAATGACGTCATCACAAAATCTTTCTTCCTCTGTTACTCGCTAACTACTGAACGTATCGCGATCAAACAAACACCATTCCTTTTAGAATTTTCAACTCTACAAATGGAAATAAATTGTAAAGAATGCATCTCTAAGTCGAACTGCTCATTCAACATTGCAACACGAAAGAGGCTCACCTAAGGTAAACGTGTTCTGTGCCGTATCCCGAACAAAGCTTTATGGACCAGTTTTCTTTGCGGAAAGCAACGGAACAACGTACCTGGACATGTTGGAACAATGGCTGTTCCATCAAGTTATGGAAGATTCACATGACTTCATTTTTCCAACAGGACGAAGCTCCGCCCCATTGGCATCTTCATGTATGAGGCTTTTGATGCATCCCTTCCACAGCGCTGGATAGGACGCAGGGGAAATGAAGACTTGGTTCTACACTTCTTGCCACCGAGATCTCCTGATCTCACCCTATGTGACTACCTCTTATGGGGTTATGTTAAGGAAGCTTTTTACGTCTCACCTCTACCAATAACTCTGGACGATCCGCGGAACCGTATCACAGCTGCCGTGCACTCTGTAACAGTAAATACACTTGCTCGTGTATGGGACGAGTTCCGCTACAGCATAGATGTTTGCCGTGCAGCAGACGGTGGACACATTGAAATTTATAATGTATTGCAAAAACACTTTGAAACTTCCACTTTCCATTGGTATAAAGATTGTTCATTTTGCATTTGAATTTTAATAACTACACATCTTTAAAAATGGATCCATCATTTATACTAACCCTGTATAGTAGTCTTTCTGTCTTTCTAGATCTTTTCTGCAGGTTAAAGAAAATAATAATAAGTTGCCTGATGTATGAAACTTGCAAACAGAAGCCAGCAATTTTAATTAACGATGGGTGATTATCATATCACATGCTATCTCTATTCTTGCTTGTTTTCTAGAAAGCTGCCTTGTCTTGTTCACATTTATCCCAGCTTACCCATTCCATTTGTATTGTTACAATGATTGGGCTCACGATGGTTCAGTGGTAGAGCGCATACATCTGGTGCGTGGAGTCCGATCCCAGCATAGTTAATGTGTGGTGGACAACATCGTGTAAGTAAGTTTTCTTGGGGTACTTCCGTTTCCTCATGCAACCTCATGCAACTTTTCTCCCTTCATCATTCACTTGTCCTAATCGTCCGCCTCCCTTAACATAAAGGACATAATTGAGACGTCAAACGAAAAGAAAGTTACAATAATCAGCCGTTCATGTGCTGAACCAAACACGCACTGCATTACTTCCGCTACCTTTGATCAGGTACTAGAGTAATGTAACGTTTGCATGGTGCTTCTCTCTAACGTATACCTGGATTTTGCCCCACTAAATTAAAATAATATATTTCACCTTTGAATACTACGCTAGAGACTAAATCATACCAAAAATGTATTAAAGAACATTTATGTAAATACTTTTATCATCCAAGAATCAAAACATAATATTTGAAAATAACTTATTATAAAATTTTGAAATAAACAAAATATTCCATTAGCAACTGAGATCATTCAATTTTGATAGGTTATAAACTAGAATGGATAACGTGAAAATTGTAAAATTAATATATTTCTTTCTGAATTTCTTTCAGGGAAATCTGCCAAAATGAGAAGATATTATCTAATTGGGTTTTTTGTTTGGATAACAGCAAACTCCATGAAAGCAAAAGGAGAAACACAATCAATGATACCAAGAAGTGAATTAAGCTCTGAACTGTTTGATTGTGTTTCATATATTATACGCAGGTATCAAAATAAGAACCAAGCTTTGATAATGTTTATTGATAACACAAACATTGAAGTGGAAAGGATAGTAACAAGATTCAAGTACGGATCTGTAATTATTAATAACAAGCTGCCAAATAATACAAATACACCAAAATCAAATACATCTGTCTTTGAATGGTCCGAAGATTCAGTATTTTATTTGATAATAATAGACAACAGCAGAGGATTTTTGAAAGCAATTCACACATTAACGTTTCTTTCTTTAAGTTCTAGAAGTAGGTTTGTTGTTGTGCTTTCTACAACCAATAGTTCTTCAAATGATGCAGCAAATATTTTTGGTGTTGCATTTAGACAAAGTATATTCAACATCATTGTTGTAACAAAAGGATATGTGAAGTTGCAGAAACAAATTAACATATATACGTATTTTCCATTCTCAGAAAGTCACTGCAAATCAGTGGGAAAAGTAATCCTTATAGACCAATGGTACAACGGAAACATGATAAAAGGAGGTGATTTATTTCCAAATAAAATTAGAAATCTTCATTTATGTAAACTAAATGCCACAACATTCAACTTTCCTCCCACTGTCATAGTGGAAACCAGTGGAAACAACAATTTAATTGCTAAGGGCCCAACTCCAAATATACTATATGCAATTGCGAAGAAGATGAATTTTACTTTGGAACTTTTCATTAGACTTAAAATTGCTGAGCATGGTCTGGCATTGCCTCTACCTAACGGAACCTTTACAGGTGACATGGAAAGAATAGCATCAGGAAAAATGGAAGGCAGTTTTATAGGTTGGATAATGCCACATCGCGTTTATGATTATTTTCATCCAATATTGAGTGGAGACTTCTACCATATGATATGGGCAGTCCGTCAACCTTCCCTATATCCTAAATGGATGACAATATTTCTTCCTTTCCAATCGGATTGCTGGCTATTAATCCTATTTGTTTATATCGTCGTTTATTTTTGCTTAAAACTAATTAATTCTGTTGTGAGGAATAAGAGAAGTATAATATTTCGATCTACTTTGATGTATAACTTCTCAATACTGTTAGGAACTTCTGTTTCCCAGCCACCTTGTATACCATTGGTAAGACTCGTATTTTTAATCTGGGTTGTTGGTTCTCTTATTCTGAATAACAGCTACCAAGCTTTGCTTTTTGGCTTTCTAACAAAACCAAAAAGGTATCCATTTATTAACACAATGGAAGAACTTGTAGAATCAGGCATCCCGCTTGGTGGCTATTATCTCCATCGAGAATTTTTTGAAGACCATGACGATCTTGTAACGAAGCAAATTTTCGAGAAATGGAAGAATTTATCTCCTCCAAAAGCACTAAAAGAACTAGGAAATCCAGTTGGTGGCGAAAATAGAGGAGTTCTTTATACATCCAGTTTCGTCGACTACTTACTTTGCTCCCAATCTCTTTTTGATTCTGAAGGTAACCCTTTGATTCACAAAGTTAAACAAACTGTAGCTACAATGTTTACGCTTTATTTCTTACGACCAAATTCTCCTTACGTAAGTTATTTCAATCAGATAATTCAAGAATGTGTGCAATATGGACTACGTCAGAAATGGGAAACTGATTCCTTATTTGAATTGCTGATAAGACAACAGTTTTACGTTTCTTATGATAAAGGTAGAAATGTAGTAATATCTATACAAGATTTAATAAGTGCTTTTAGTTTGCTTGTCTTTGGGCTATCGTTGGCTATATTATCATTTGTACTTGAATTATTTCTTAAATGTCGTTTTAAATTATGAAAAACCAATTGTGTGTTTCCTGTTATGTTCCCAATACGTTAAGTTATCTTTTACTGTTATATTTCAATGTAGTATTGTCTTTATTAGAATATATCATTTCTTCGAATACATACAATGAAGAAAATGTACCTCACACATATTTTTCGATATTAACCGAAATTTGTATCAAAAAAAATGTTTCCGAATAACATAATTTGCTTGTTCTAAAGGTCTCACCACCCCATATCTATGGAGGGTAATCTGATCGTAAGGGCAGCTCTGATAATATATTAAAGAACAGGAAGACATACAATAGTGAATATTTAAGTAAAAATAAGGATATTCAGAGAATTCTTACCTTTATCACAAGCATTGGCGTATTTTATAATGTGTTCTCAACTTGACTATCTTTAGGACTATAGTAAATTTGAGAGACCAGCATCTACAGCATCTACAGGGCTTTCAGGACCAGTTGGCAGGGAAGTATTTAACTAGTTCTCTCCCTCTAGGAATATGTTTCGTATATCTTATCACTGGTGGATAACGTATTTTTCTACGACCTGCACGTGTAATTTTATAATATTTTTGAAATACGATAAAATTTTCTGATATAGATAATGATATGGTAATATTATTTGATATATTCGGCAGTAGCACCAGGTTAACTGGTTTGCTAAAACATATTATTTAATAACATTAAACTATCAAAAATTAACGAAAATTTATTATCCACTGTTACTAACTAAGAATGGTACACTATTACAAAAATTTTAAACAAATATTGGAGGCCTTTAAAGTATACAGTATACTTGTAACTCGAAAAATCGAAATGACGAGAATAAAGTCGGAATTGTTCGCAAAATTTGCAGCTTAATTTACATAATGATTTGGCAAAAATCGAACAAAATCACCCACAAGGGAACCAAATTTGGGAAAAACTTGAAGAAATAGGCATAATGCCATATGTTTGAAAATATATCCAAACCGCAACTATCATTTGTCAATGCAATGACAAGGTACCCTTACAATGTTCAAATTCCCTATAAAAATTCATTTCAGTTAGTTGATAACATCTTTTATATCAATGAGTTCAAGGATTTGTTAACAAATGTGTTACGCAGTAGGGGATGCCAGGAATAGAGATGCAGGTAGGGGATGAAAGAAATGTAGCTCAAAAACTTCGATGGAATGATAGGGTAAAATATTTGACTAGCTAGCGAGAGTGTGAAGGAATTGCTTTGTGGAAGGATCGCAAACACAGTGTTTTTCTATATAGTCCTTTGGACGCTTTTGGAGCTCTTAGTCCTAGTCGGGGATATGTAAACTTCAGTGGCTCTGCCCAGACTGATGCCTCGTGCAGTTAGTAGCACTTTAAACTTTATAGAGTTCGTAATTCTAAACCAATATCTCTCGTTCTTGCTTTCTTTCTCTTTTTCTGCGTTATGCGCACTCATAAGCAACGTTTAAGAGCAGTGATTTTTGGTTCCATTGATTTTAGGGTTCCTTTAAGCAGTGAATCTGTTAAACATGGATCTACAGTTTAACTTGAGAGCTAAACTACATGAACTCTCACCGGGAATCAAATTCAGTCTTTCGTGATTTTGAAAGGTAGTCTGGTCTTTCAGCTCTCGGTTTAGGATCTTCTCCTCATCCATATTTCTGAATCTACTTCTACACGATCAGCCTGGTAGTAACTCTTCTTGGCATCGCTCTCGTACCTCGATCTAATGTTCTAATTTCTCAAACGGTCTCTCTTAATTCTCAGTCTCTATGGCCCTGAACTAATATTTACAACGGTGTTTTATTGATCCGGAAACATAACAAAATGATGAGTACCACGGTATGTCACTTGTGCAAGAAGGTAAGACACGCGCCGCCACGTTTAATGTACTTGTCTCAAATTGATCTGATTCCCTACCTCTTCAACAGCGGCTTAGGTATCAGTCTTTGTCAAGTTATTATGTCACTACTTTTAACACATGCTGTGAGCCTTCAATTGATCGACAAAGAAAAATCCAGACTACTTATGTAAACTCTCATAAGTAATTACAAAAACCAATAGACGAGTTCCGTTTTACACAATATCATCCAAGTCCAAGTGCGTGTCTTGTCTTCTTCAACAGGCGACCTACTTTGATACTCAGCATTTTGTTAGGTTTCTGGATTAACAATTAACCGTTGCTATAGTTGGTTATCAAGAGAGGTGATTTGAGAAACTAGGACAGGAGACCGAGGTAATGGAGTTGTCACTAGGTTTATCCAGGCAGAAGTAGATTCAGAAATGTGGAAGTGAATATCCTGACCCAAGAACCCATCATTCCCAAACGTCCACCAGCGAGAGAGAGAGAGAGGCCAGAACTACTAACTAGATACAGGTTTAAACTGCTTCTAACAGTACGAGCCGTTTCTCCAGCCAAAGCCACTCGTGAAGTCTCCAGATAGATGACCACGACAAAAAGCGTCCGAAGTACTTAACTGATATAGAAAAAACTGTTTGAGATCCTTCTGCAAAGCAATTTCCTTATGCTCTCCCTCTTTCGCATTCCACTTTTTTATTTTTTTATTTTTTCAAAATTGATTAAATTTCACAGTCTTAGCCAGTTAAATTCCAGTTTTTCTGTAAGTACTAGAACTAGATGTGTAAGGTACTTTCCCTGGTTTTTTCCTCAAAGTTATTGCGCTACAGAGTTGGCATATTTTACCTACATAATACGATAATTGAAAAACATTTTAACACACTGGTTTAGTAAAATTTATCAACCGACTGAAGTGAAAATTTTCATTGTTATTTTGTGAACTATAAAGGACTTATATACTCTAATGGGCAATTATTTTCTGCATTTTCAATATATTTTAGAAATTCTTACGTCAATTTTTCAAGTTTTGTTCCGAGCTTTGGCCATTTCCCGTGCTAAAAGAATTTAACCAATTAGTCCAGGGGCATATATAATCCCGTAGGATTTTGAAAGAAGAAATATTGTGACCAATCGCAATGTATTTGAAATGAAGTATATAATCATATGCTTCCAGGTGTTTGCCCTGATTCCATTGCAAGCGGGCTGTATGACGTCATAATTTTAACATGACCGCCAGAATAGATATTAAATAGCTACTTTCGTCTGTAACTCGTTCATGCTTAGCTCTATGCAAGTTTCGTGAATAACATTCTTTTGCTCGGAATATAAAAAGGAAGAGAAAAGGTTATTATAATTTTGGGGGGATATCTCTTACCGTCTCAGAGATATAGTCATAATTTTAAGTTTTCTCAGTTACTTTTTATTCAAATTAAGTTTGTTTTTTTTCTGTTTTCTGAGAAACAAATGCCTGTTAAGTACAAAATTACAGACTCTAATAATATCCAAAGATTGCCAATAAGATTTCTCTTGTCCCATTCAAAACCTAAGGATGCGCTAACATAATTTCTCGCAAATAAAGCTATATTGCTTGCACAAAAGATTAAACAAATACTTAGTTGGAGGAATGAGGCAAAGTCATCACCTGGAAATTATGTTAGAGAACTCCCAAACACTCAGGAGGAAACGGATGCCAAAATTATTCTGCATTCATTGTACATCTCACGTCATTCTACTACCCTGCTCATATATTCACTAGATACAAATGTTTGAATCCTTTCACTGTGGTCGTCGCAACTTTTTCCGAAATATTCTATGTTTGCCACTGAATTTGGTGCTAAAAAACGATTTATTGATATCAATCTCGTTTATTCAAGTATATGACCGACAAAAGTTCAGGTCGGTCAGCATGCTAGCTCTTCATGCATTTTTGGTTAGTGATATTACCGAGTCCTTCAAGAATAAAGACAAACTATCTTTTTGAAAAGCTTACTAAACAGCAGAGAAAGCTCTTCAGGACTTGGCATTATTGGATCTCTGGAAGAATTTAAACTAGAATATGAGCAATTAATTTGACAAGTTTACTTGCCAGGAAAAAAATATAAGACATAGGTGAAATGCGCTGGTGGATGTTACAAGAAAAGATGTGCAAAG
Source organism: Thermobia domestica (assembly GCF_964235325.1). NCBI lineage: Eukaryota > Metazoa > Arthropoda > Insecta > Zygentoma > Lepismatidae > Thermobia > Thermobia domestica. Next base: position 52,941,965 of record NC_137467.1, read on the forward strand.
TGAAAATTTAGCTCCAATAATCCTCCCTGACACCACATATTTTAAGAGTACATAATCAAGTGTTGCATGCTGATAAGCAACACACAAATCGTCCCAGAATCATCACAGTATGGATAGGAGAAATCTGGGAAAAGTATTCTCCTATGATGAATTCGATGCCATGTGCACCAGAATGGTTCTTGAAACTAGTACGTTGCGGTTATGGGAATGGACGTTGTGTTGTAAATTGGATGTGTAAAATACAGACTTTACCGTGCACAGGAATGTGTAAGTGTGGTGACGATGAAGAGATCTACGAAAGCAGTGATTCTGCAGACAACGATGAAGAACACTTGAAGTTTGATCTGTGAACTTTCCTCTACGTAATATTATAAGAGTTAATTATAAAATAAAAAAAATATATATGTTCATATGTGAAAAATAATATAGTTGAAACATGAAACACGTAAAAGCTTGCAATCTTTTTAGAATATTACATGTAAAGACAACCACCAGTAAGTAATGAATAACCCATTAAGTAATTTTCAGTGTTGGCATTGGTAAAGGGCATCTCTGCCCAATCCATTGCTGACTCCCTACTTTCTTGACTGGTGAGTACCAGTCAATATCTATATGTAGAGAGACAGTAGCCGCTATAGGTCACGAATGTGTTGGTTTCGATGTCACAAAGTAAGGTGTGTTCGAACAGAAGTCGGAAAACCAATCGACGGTCCCGACAGTGTTGTAGTGACTTTTCGCGTCACCGTGCGCCACTGGAGAGGCTTTCGGTGGAGATCGTTTGATCTATCCTCATGTCTTAATTCCGCTGCGTCATTTTATGGCCGCACACTACCCACGAATCCAGATATCCAGCAGGATATTTACAAGAAATGACGAGAACCGGACCAGAAGCATAAATTGCTTAATTGTGGGGGCGCATATCTCCGGTGACCAACAGGACACTAGGGCATTGTTGGTATGGGTCCAACGGAAAAAATCTGTCGTTTCCAAATATGCAAATCCCGGTGTCATATTTAAAGATCTTCCGATGTCAGACCTCAAAACGGCCAAACAATGCTGATCGCTCTCTGCTATTTCGACCCATGCGCCAGCTGAGCTTGGTTTGGTTCCAATTGGAACCCATTCCTGGGCTTAGTTGTGACATTAAACAAGCCAGTAGCTAGGAGTGTGTTATGGGAAAGGCACGGTTCAGTGTCCTTCCTAAGACACATACACTCACACAAACAAGCTCAGCTGACACATATATAGGTCGAAACACCACTAAGTGATCAGCAGTGTCTGACTGTTTAGAGCCCTATAAAGTAATATTTATGTAATTGGTATTGTAATTATGTTATTCCTTTATTATTATTATTATTATTATTATTATTATTATTATTATTATTATTATTATTATTATTATTATTATTACCACAGAAGGAAAAAACAAGTAACATAATCAAAGGTATTCATAGGAACAAAAAATATATACAGTACGTCAGATGTTTCTTAGGCTTACACATGAACGCAATAATATTATTACGTTTATGGACAGATAGAATTATCATTTTACGACAACAAGAAATTGAATATAAAAAATTCTTAGCTGATAACAGTAATGCATTTTGTTTCACACTTTATCTAAGTAGAAAGGTGGGGTGACATCTTAAATAGGATCATTCTCGTGACTAGAGTTGTAAGTTCGATCACTAATTGCAGTTTGTGCACAGCTAGGAACAATTCCTCGGAGCTCATTTTTGGCCCATACTACAACAGTAAGGACGTGTTTAGCTCTTGGTATTCATCAATTCTTCTCCAAAAACGTTACGTTCCTAGACAGTTAGAATAAAGGTTGACGTAATTTTGTGTTGTTGGCGTTTCACCTGTGAAGGAAGTTGTTTCAACTTTTAGACCCAGAGAAATTTAATATCTTTCATGTTAGTAAACATCAGAAGTATCAATATTGCAAATTATTAAAATTTCCTTAATTGCTACAGCCAGAATCGAATCCGTGACCCTAACATTATGAAAATAACGATTAAGCCACTACTATAAGATATCGCTGATCTGGAAGAAGGAAAAAGCTGGATATGCAGTGAATTCAGTAATTACACAATTTTACGATTCCAGTGTAAAAATGCTGAAAAATTCTGATTGCAGTAGTGATAAAATAGTAAAGTATTATGCAGAAAGAATAGTTCAGAGAATTCAACTTTGAATTGATAACTCATATACGGAGGCACTGCCGTGTGCTCTCGCTTCGGGCCCTGATTTTTCACGGTACGCAGTTCGACAGATACTCAGATTAATTAGAAACTGGTGTCTCAGGGCACTGGATTATTTTTTAAGTAATTAAATTAACGAACCTTCCTCAGTACCTTGTTTCCTATTTGTAGGCGTTTTACTCACTTTTACATTTTTCGCAGTAACTATTTAAGAGCAGGGACGAAAACACAGAAACATTGAGGGCAGGAAAAATCACAAACACTATTCGCATGTTCCTCCCTTGCCTGAAGTAAAACAATAAAATATGTTAAACATGCAATTTTTGGCCTTCCATCTTCTATGTGTTTTCAAATCCAGAGTTGCAATGGGTAAGTGGGTCAAATGGATCGAGTTTTCTGATTGGGTCATTCGTCGTGGGTCAACAGCATGTGATCCATTGTGACACACCACCCACCGTGACCCACCACCCACTCCGACCCACTCTAACCCACTCCGACCCACTCTAACCCACTCTGACCCACCGACCCTCTCTGCTCACTACATTGTAGACAGCATCATCTGAACAGCATATTTTTTCACCTTCTACCATAGCCATAGAAATTAAAAACACGTTCCTGATTGGTTGCCGCCTGCGATTGTCCAAACCTTCTGATGTACGGATTGTGTATTATAAAAGAAAATTGTCATTTTGTTGGAATTGAAGAAGAATAAAATTGAAGAAGTAGTTGAGGTTAAATTTATATCATGGCAGTGAAGGTGGAACGAAAGAGCCCTGTGGGTTTCTAACCAGCTCCTCCTCCTCCTCCTCCTGCTACTACTACTACTCTTACTATTACTACTACTTCATATAGCAAAACTGCACACGTAATGTAATCACTTTTAGAGTATTATTTTCATCTTATTTTAATGAAAAAACTGTTTTGAAAATTTAAAAAATAAAATATAAAAATAAAAAACCTTTCCTTTTCCCGGGTTTGAACCCACACCAAAAGCCATTATGATTACTAACCCATTGCGCTATTAAGCTCGGTCACGAAGACCGCCTGTAACAGACACCTTATCTTTGCTATATGTATGCTACGTGGCGAGAAATGGATAACTCAAACTAACCAGAAAGGCGTATTTAGCTCCTATGAGTAGGGTCGAGAGTAATTTAAAATTATGCTTCTGAACACTGGTCAATTTGTCTACGTTTTACTTTCAAGGCCTCCATTTTCCTTTTTCATTTTTTCTGTTGGCTTACCTGAGATGAATATCTATAAGTGGAAAAAGAACTTGAGGTATTTTTGGATATTGATATTTGAAATTGTAATAATAGCAATTGGACCTACACTACTACTTGGTTTTCGAGACACACAGCCTGTGAGTTTTAGAGGAGCTAACTGCTGGTAAAAATATATTTTGAATCACTGTAATACATAAATTATTAAATGAAATAATCGAATGTAACTATGTGTGCCTAATCATCACATCCAAATTGCAGTCAAACTTGGATGTTATCATATGGCTTTCATTATAATAATATCCTAAGGGATAGTGGGGATCCGAATTCTTATGAAAAAATTAATATCTCACAAGCCCTAAAACTTACGGAGCTCAAATTCAGTATATTGTAATACCCCACATAGTGTTGTATATAAACAATTCTACAAACACCACCACGTGGTTTAGCGAGAGGATTCCACACACCAGATGAATCTGCTATCACCTGCAGACAACGGGCTTCTGGTACCTCTCACGAAGCAGACGATGACAACGCAAGAGCAGCGCCACCGCCACCCAAGGACATCTATAGATTGGCTGGTAGACATCAATTCTGTACCTGTTCACTGGTGCCCCTCCTATTGTTTGCTTCGGAACATTAGGTGTAACTTAACCCTAGGCCTCTAATCTGCTTCGGGGCTACGACTTTCCCTTCTCCTGGCCTAGCCTGCTTCGGGGCTTTGTCGGGAATCCCAACCTCAAGCGCTTAGCATTCTTCGGGGCTCTGTGGTCACCTAACCAACCCACTATTTGCTTCGGAGCTAAGGGTCCCTAACTCGACTCTACCTATCCTGCTTCAGGACTTTGTAGAGATCCTGTCTGCGACCATACGGTCAGAGATGACCTATAACTAATCCTGTAAATTTGAAGAGATTATTTGTTTAGTATTTTGTAGAAATACTTTTTATAGCTGAACTTTTATAACTAAAACTGGTAGTGGGAGTCGATTCCAGATACTCTTTTTATTAACGCTCTACCTTTAACCTATATGGAATAAAATGAACAGAACGTCTCCTAGCAGTTTTCAAATTCTTTGTTATGGGGAGAGGCGGCACTTTCTATACATAGTGTGCAGTCGCCCCTTGTCGGTTTGAAAACTCAGATATTGCACTCATGAATAACGTAATCGGGGATGTCAGAACCGACAAGTTGCGCCCAGGATTTCGTATAAGTTGAATTTAACAAAATGTGAGGTACGGGATCCAACCTGGGTTGCATTTAAATAAAATCCAACACGTACAAAAGAAACAGACTGTGATGTAAAAGGGGATGAAAAGGGGCAAGAAAAGAGTAACTTTCAGGATAGGTTAATCTACTCGCACTTACTTGCAGGTCTGATCGTTGTCCTCTCGACGATTCCTCCAACGGGCCGACGTTCGTCCATCCCTCTGTTTGGCTGGCTGGTCGTTCAAGTAACCAAGGTTAAGAGTCGGTGAAACCCGAACTGAGAAACCAACTTTACGAAGACCGCGATTTTAGTTAAACTTATAACTTCTTCTCAAAAAGCGATACATCGTCGTAGACGGCTATCTAGCGTTAGCCGAAACAAAGGTGCTCTATAAGACAGAGCAAGGCTATCAATCGTAAGTTTCAAAACGAAGCTCGCGGTCTACATTCTAACTCGTCTCTCGCTCCATGTCGACTGACCCTTTCATAAGTCTTTCAATCGATTTCGTATGGCGTTCCTTCCGGGTTCATATCCTCTGTTATTCACTCTGATTTGCGTCTCGATGAAAAAAGTGCATGCTTGTAGATTAACCAAGGTAAGGTGATGATAGGAATGCGGACGGGGAAGCAATCTGTTATTATATTAATTGAGAAATTACAAACGTAAGAAGTAAATGACAGACAGCAAAGGCAAACGAACTTAGAAAAAAAAAGTCGAAAGGTGATTTGAGTTAAAACGGACGGTAATTCTTTTCACTGTAATGTTTTTTAAAATAAAATATCCCATTGTTCAAAATAAGATACTTTGCCATGTGTCCAAACACACATATCTTCACAATAGTAAATTGATAGTTTAAAAATAATCGAAAACGATCGATATTAGTTGAGAAACAAAAATTACAGTGCTTCGGATCACATATCCTTATATGCTTACCATGCGCTTTCTACTACTGTTAAAATAATTCCTGAAGTTTGTTTATTATATGGAGCTCTTAGAGCACAGGGCAATCAACCCATAAAGATGTGAGAAAAATGGGCATAAAATTTATAATATAAGCTTTGGTACGTTGGTCTCCTTACGTTGATTCGGAACTTTCAAATTTCATCCGTTTTTCTACTGAAAAGTATTGATAATTCAACAAGGAAATAATTAGACCATGATAACTTAATTGAAATTCATCGTAACTTTGCCCATGACAAAGACTTTACCATTTTATATCGTAAAGGTCAGATCCACCGTTATTGTAACAGAGTGGTGCTTGAGCGATTGACGATAAAAATTCAAACTCTGATTAGTTAGAATTTCACAACCTGGTTTGATTACTCTTTAGTCAGTAGAGATGAGGCCTTTGGATCATGTGTGAGAGTTGATGACTATGTGATTTGCTGGATCAGTGATTCATGGTGGGTGGTGGGTCGGAGTGGATCATGGTAGATGGTGGGTCAGAGTGGGTCACGGTGGGTGGTGGGTCAGTGGGTTGTGTGTCAAGTTTTCATTGACCGACGCCATTTCTGGTCAAATCCGTAAAATCAAACCAAAGAAAGTGCAATATTAATACACAAACATCTTAGCTATTTGTGACAACTGCTGCATGATCCGAATAACTAGTATATCCACAAATCATTATTTGTCATATTTTACCGAAATACATGACTTTTCCGACAACCTGATACTTTAAATGTTGTTAATGTGCAAAGTTTATTCATCTCTTCACTTATTCACTTACTCTCTTATGAACATCAAAATCTTTAGGGTACTTCCCGTACATATAGAAAGCTGCAGTGTAGTATCCAGGTTTGGTATAGCATGGAAGTAAATCATTATAACGAAACAGAATGATATTTCCCTCCCCCAAATCCCCTACAATGGAGTGTGTTGATTATTCAACAAAAAGACTTGAAATCCAATCAGAAAATTCGTAAAATATAAAATATGTAGCCAAGTCTCGACAACGCATTAATAATAATAATAATAATAATAATAATAATAATAATAATAATAATAATAATAATAATAATAATAATAATAATAATAATAATAATAATAAAGGAATAACAGAATCACAATATAAATTACGGAAACAATACCTTCCAACATAGAAAAATAGATGCCACGATGGGATTCGAGCCTGGATCGCTGCAATGGCAGTTCTCTACCTTCTAATTTTGCCATCAATTGCTCACAAAAAGATAAGAAAATAACTAGTAATTATGTTAGATAAAGAAAGCACACACTATTTCTACATGTGTTATTATAATTCAAAGAATGCAAAATTAATTTCTACCCTCTTTTCTTTTTTGGAAACTGGAAGGTAAAGAAGAATTGTAGTGTAAATCCGGACCATCGCTGAAAACGATGACGTAGCCTTAACTTGAAGAATGTTTCGTGATATGTTCCTGATTGAGGAACGTATATATAACTTGCTTTTGGGTTAAAGAAGCAATTCTAGAGTAAGTCATTGTGACACTCATAAGGAACGTCTCATTATACGAGCATTAGTATTTTGTATAATGTTACATGTCAGTGCCGAGAAAAGTTACGTGTAAGTTAGGTTGCATCTGTCTAGGAGTTCTCACAACTGCAAATGACCTGGACCCCAAGAATTGGAATTAGAGCATTTAAGGGGGGAGATACTTTTGTGGTTCAGTCTACATCCCACACAGACAAAGAAAGATATGTGCTTTTGGGCCTCTTCTCGTCACTTCTTGTAACAATCTTGCTGGATCTCTGTCGTTTCGTGGGTAGTGTTCGCCCGCGGAATAGAATTATACAACCGAGTTAATACCGAGTTAATGAGGATATACCCAAAGATCCCCACCAGAAGTCTCTTCAGTGGAGCACGGTGACTCTAAAAGTGACTAAAACATTGTGGGGAACGTTGATCGGTTTTTCGACTCCTGTTCAAACACACCTCACTTTGCGACATCGAGACCAAAGTATTCGTGACCTACATAGCCAATCTGCTCTCTACGTACCGATATCAACCCTGGTACTCACCGGCTAAGAAAGTAAGGAGTTACTGAAGATGCCTTTTGCATTGGTACTTGAATATTCACCCACCAAACATAGATTAATGCAGAGAGAAAAATGATCCGAACTGTTTTTACAGTGGAAAGTGAAGGGGATGTGACATGTCAAAGTAATCTAAAACGACCGTGTTGAATCCATAGATGTTGTGGTCGCTGAGGTGCATACTGAAATTCCTGATGTTGTTAACACCAAGTTTAATTGCTAAATTTTTATACCATATATGTTGAAATCTTATAGAATTTGTGCATTTGTTGTGCTAAGACCTTCTTAAGTATATATATGTGTATATCGCGTTGCGGCGAGGAGTTGCAAATTTAACTAAAAACGCTGTAACTGTTTTATTGTAGCAACTACGGTAAATTGAGTTCTCCCCTGATATGTCTGGAGTTCTGGGGGCCACAACTAGATACTCAAATGGCTAAAATATAGCCCGGACAACAGATTGATAACCGTTGAAATATCACAAAAAATATCTTCTATATTTCACTTGATCGGTTTCAAAATTTCTAGTGCCAAACAATCTTAAATTTGAAGAGCCTTAAATTCTACCCACCAAATTTGGTATAGCTGGGTTGAGTACGGGCTTAGAAAGAGCCCAAAAAAGGGGCGAAACCACTTCAAAAATTCGCCATGGTCAGAAATTATTCTTTGAAATCGGCAACTTTCCACCCCTTTCGGCAACATACTTATTTTTGTTCAAATTACGGAACCTACCTCCTCCTATAGCATTGTCCGAATATATATATATATATATATTGAAACAACTGTGAAAACTTAAAACTATGACTGTCTCTGAAACGGTAAGAGATATCAAAGAAAAATATAATAACCTTTTCTCTACTTTTTTTTTCATTCCGAACAAAAAATGTTATGTACAAAATTTGCATAGAATTAACCATAAACAAATTACAGACAAAAATAGGTATTAGAATCTATTCTGGCGGCCATCTTGAAATTATGACGTCATACAATGGAATCATGCAAAACTCTTGGTAGTAAATCATTATATAATGCATTACAGATATATCGCTAGTAGTCATAATATTTCGTCTTTCGAAATACCCTCGAGTAGAACGTATTAATATAATGTCCTTGCTTTTGATTGAAAAACAAGTGAGAAAACTTAAAATTATGACTATATCTGGGAAACGGTAAGAGATATCAAAAATATTATAACAGCCTTTTTTCTTCATATTTTTATTCTCAACAAAGAAATTATTTACAAAATTTGCATAAAATTAACCATAAACGAGTTACAGACGAAGAAAATATTAGTATCCATTCTAGCGGCCATCTTGAAATTATGACATCATACAGCCCGTCTGCAATGGAATCAGACCAAACACCTGGTAGCACATTATTATATGGTTTATTACAAATACATCGCGATTAGTCTCAATATTTCTTCATTCAAAATCCCACGGACTAGGAAATATTTTCTTATATCAATGCACGAAATTTTATTTTCAAATCTTGCCAATTCATTACGTGAAACAAAGTTACAAATGTTGCATGTTATTGCGATTCGATTCTTGTATTCTCGAATTTTGGTCCAACCTACTAGCAGTAAGGCAGAAGACAAGATGAAAGTTTAATGCATATCCAAAGCACCTTATCGTCTAACACTATGAGCATGATATGATGTTCCTCGAATAAATAAATAAATAAATAAATAAAAATGTTCCAATTAATTGAAAATTTAACTAACTGAATTTTAATTCGGAAAAGTGTTTAGATAGGTATAAAAGGCACATATACAATCACGTAAATGGAATTCTTATTTTATTTTATTACCCTTTACAATGTGATATTATACAAGTTGCGGACTTTAAGTCCCAGTCAACTACATCACTATAAATTTTACACAATTAGTACTGAATTTATTAATTGTTCATGGTAGTGACGATCTTCTTAATCATATTATTATTGTCCATAATAAATTTAATGAAATTTCTAGAGTTAATTATAACTTTAATGATTAAAATGTAAAAACATAAACACTTCACAGTAGCCGTTACCACAAGTAAAGTCATGTAATAATGATCTGAGATATGTATTTAATGTGTCCACAAGTATTGCAAATAAATTTGATTGTTATTAACATAAAGTCTGTCATTGTGGATTATTTCCATTTTCTTGCAATTTGAGTAAAATGTAAATTCTTTTATAATTCTGCGTCCTGTTCTTCTTGAAGATTAAAGTTACAAATTATTCCTTTTAATTACAATAATTGTGTGTACGACCCTATTGGCGAATTTCTTTGTATTTGTTGTATTTCATGTAGTAGAATGAAATCATTGAATTAATTATAATTTCGTAAAAGTATTATATATGCATATATATATATATATATATATATATATATATATATATATATATATATATATATATATATATATATATAGAGTCTTTTGTTATGATGGCGTAATTTTCTAGATCTAATTCACTTTTGATGCAATTCAATATCTTGAAAATTGATTTACCACATATAATTTGTTATATAATACTAACTGTCTAGATAAACGTGTAAAGATTTACAAACTTATTGTTAATTAATCTAAAAAAACACACACACAACACATTCACGCGCATGCACATTCATCACTGCGATTTTCTCCTTCCCCTAGATGGGTTTCAATGGATGTAAATATTATAACGCCATTTACAACAATTTGTTTCAATACTGAAAAAAATATATATATTCTACCACTTATTGTATAAATAGAATAAAGGAAGATTGTATATCTAATGTTACGGGAGCAACGTAAAGCAACAATCATTATAAAAGTATCTGGCAAATACTTTATTTTAAGCAACATAGCAATCTCCATGCTATCTATAACCTATGAGTGGCTCTAGACATTATACATTCCTGTAAACGGTATTAAGGTTTTTAAGTGAATTTCAAACCACTTACATAATTGGATATTATTCTTATCTAACGAGCAACGTACAGAACAAGGCAGGATCAGATACGATTCAAACTCATAATAGAAACCCAGAGGACTCATAATAGAAAAGAAGAAAAAGTGCCAAATTCGAGCTGCCCCATCCAGAAACACCGGAAATATGCTCCGCAATACAACGCACCACGCGACAATATGATATACGATAAACGTCGGTAGATACCCGTTCATGTCCAAAACGGAAAGGATGGGCAGCACAAGGATGATATCAAGATATTCGATATGCTGTAACACTGACTTGGTGGCCATCTTGAAAGCCGCAATCTTGGATATAGAGTAAGGTATTGAAATAAGAAGCGGGGTGTAGGATATATCAATGTAAGGTAAAATGCAAAAGGAAAACGAATGATGTAACCGATAAAAACGTATGTGTAATGGTATAGACGGGACGGAGTGAGGAAAACTCGGGCGAAACAAACGTGTATTCGAAGGACAGAATAATAGGGCAAGACCCCACGACATTGGTACGCGACAAGTAACTGCAACAGTGTCTGTGCATGGAAATGTATCCGCCTTGACAGATTATGCCTTTGGAGGATATTGGGATTTCGTTTGAAACAGTGAAAAGCACAGTTGCAGCCCGCGATATGAGAGCTCGTTTGGAGACTACATAAACTACAAAGGACTATCTCTTATGGAACAGCAGGGGAGCAGAAGTGATTCCAAATAATAAAACACTGTGATATATCTTGGTTTCTATATTAGTCACGTTTATGCAAGGCTGTATTAACCCACCTGGAAACCCATTTCTAGAAAATATATGTAGCCCCTGTTGACGTCACTTAATGTATTTTTGTGAAAGTACAACAGGAAAGTTATGGGAATATGTTTCATATTTTTGGTCATATTTTATTTTATGATGATGATTGTATGTTGATGATTCTTTTCATATCCTCAGTTGAGATTTTGATTAGAGGGGAGGCCCCTGTCCACCTGGAGTCTCGGGGCTATAGATCCCCCTTATGCCGCCCCTGAATCCGGGCTTGCGTTTGTAAATTATGAATAAACTGCTGCTTCGACACGTAATAGATTTCACTGGAAAATTCACGTTATTATTTGTTTGAACCTTTTTAAAATGAAATCAGTGGACATTCTATAAATATTTTGTGCATAGGATTTAGTAAATACGTTTATGTTCCTCTTCATATTTGTGATAGTTTTCAGTAGAGACTGTAATTTTTCAGTCCAAGTGCATTATGAAACAGTATTGCGTGTATATTATAATTTTCTAAATTTTATTGAAATTACACTTCGTGGTTATTCCAGTGGTTCATGTCCGCACCACTCAGGAGCTAGTAACGAATCACCCCAGCAATGCAAATTGCTTTCTTTACCAATAATATAACATTGTGTTCCAATTTAATTTTGTCAAAAATGAAAGTCGAATTTTGCATGGCATTTTACTCTTCAGAACAGGCGTGCTCAAGGACTGCATTTAACATTACAAAGGAATTACTCGTCTAACTGCAGAACCAAAGTTATTGTTTGTCTTATTTATATTTATTTGTAGCAGACCCAACAAATATAAATAAGTCAGCAAGTTACGAACATATAACTATGAAATTTTGCATCAAAGAAACATAAGGTATTGGGAAAGGAGGCACAACGACTGGCGTCTGGCGTTATGTCACACACTGCTGTCCCTGTCCTTGTGATTTGAGGAAATAAAGAAAAATATGTAACGTATATCTATTATTATTGCATGCTCCTTTAAATAGCGTCCTGTTGCATTTTGAAGGAAATATAGCAGCAGGAAGGTACTAGCAAAGCAAATAATACAAATTTAATAAGGAAATTACAGCTCAGAGCGCGTTTATCGCAAACATGAGGCATCGCGTTCAGCTCTACATGGATACTGATGGAGAAGGTTCCCAGCATTTCTTTTAGCATTGACGTACTTCTTAAGAAGGTAGGTACGTAGAGATAAATGCATATTCAAAATCTAACAAATTGTATTTGAGGTATTCACATTCTCCTGGGACTAGTATCAAAAGAATAACTCAGTATTTAAGGACAGTTAATATCATCTTAGTTCAAATCTAACAGTCCAAGAAGGTTTAGTTTACAAACCGATTTTTCTGCAAATCATGTATAGAAAACTTGTAATTTTTATTCATTCGCTTACACAGGTCTGTTTTCTGTACAGCTCCTTTCCGGTATACGATCTCTATGTTTTTAATGAACATATATCATTGTGAATTTAAAGCACTTTAGGGAGTACGTCGTCTTAAATTCTAAGCACCATAAAAATTGGCACACTGCATGGAAGAGCAGCTATACAAAGAAAACTCGTTCTGCTTTCTCAAATATACCAAATTGTCTGAGGAGCTTGCAGGTGGAAGTATATTATAAAACATTCAAACAGAACCTCTTTATAAGTAGTGTAACTATGCTAAATTTTTATGTACACACTGTATATCAAACAGAATTTAAAGAATATAAATGAAGCTCTCCAAACAATTAATATTTTTGTTGTTTGAGGTATAGTCATATTATATTTCGCTCATAAATTGCTCTCCTGGAAACGTGAATATTAAAAGAATTAAAAATAATGAACATTAAATGAAGAACAATGTGATATTAATTAACTAGAAATCTTTTCAACATATCTTAGTGATCAAAAAATATCTTCACCCGAACCAACGGAATCAGCTCTTCCTCCTGGTCTAGTGTTTAGCAGACGTGTCTTTGTAGAAGGTGGTCCTAGGTTAGATTCCTCATGGGGAACATTAAATGCATTACAGTGCTTTGGATCGCACCTTAATGTCTAGGCTATGTCTCATATAGCATCGGTGCTGAAAGAAACATACAAGAAACAAAGAGATCATAAACAGAATCCAAAATTCTTTGTTTGAAGAATCCATTTTACGGCTTGTATCTGAGTTTCAAATATCATGATTTCATAGCAAACAAAAATCACTTTGTCATACACGTTGCGTTGGTGTTTCATCAAAGATAAATTTCTCTTCAATAGAAGACACTGAAAGTATAGATAAGTATAAACTCTTGATGTTCCTTAGATTTGTTTTGAATTCTTTCAAATCAGGTAATGATCTTCCTGATGATAAACTGGAGACGGAGATTGTAGCTATTAACTTAGAAAAGTTAGTCACTTGCAAAAGTGTGTCTCAAAAATGTTATTAATATCACATTACTGTTTAGATATCTCTTACATTTCTGACACTTTCCTTTGCGAAATCTCCATGGGAATAGCCAAGAGTGACCTCACATTGAGTCGAGGAAAAAAATAAAATTGTCCAAATAAGTTTTCCGAAGAGGTAATATACTGTTCAGAGAATAAGGACGAAAAGTGAGGACAATTCCTGCTGAAATATCTCAATCAGGCAAATTTTTACTAACATCACAAAGCTCTTCTTGTAACGTTAACACCAGTTCGATTGAGTTTAATTAAAGAAATGTATCACAGTATATACTTATTTATATACAAAACCTTGTTACCACAGGAACCGGGTTACGACATATAAACAAACATTTACCTCTAGCAGCAGCATCATAAAACATTTACAACTCTAGATAATTTATCACATTTTTATATTTCTTCTTCTTTTAACTCGTAGCTATTGACTAGTGTAAAATTTCCGGAACTTTTGAACTGGCTGGGAAACAACCGTTTCTTCCGGTTTCTTTCCGGAAAAATTGGGAAAATAGCAAAAATCTTCGTATTATTTTAGTTTTACTAGTAATGGTACCGTTTTTTTTCGAACGCGTGAAAAATGTAAATTGAGAAAATTCAATATTGTGAATATTTAGAATAGAAGCATTAGAAAATAAAACTGTTGTCATCATTCTTGAAAATTAATAGTCTGTACTCATTTCCTTTATGTGCCTTTTAGTCGTTTATTCCTGGTTCTGCATTAATTACAGAACTTTTACAGTTGCATACAAGTTTATCATCATGAAGCGTTTCTGTTACAACAAATAGGGCTCTTGAATGAAACTGAGTTCTTAATGTGCTCTTTAATCTGGTGAAAGTTTGTTAATTTTAACCAAATTACTCCTAAAAGGAAAGAGCAGTAGGCAAATTTCACTAATACTGATGCACTAAGTTATGTAATTACTATTACTTAATACTCTAATACAGATTTTAATATAAACTTTATGTACAAAATTTTGTATGTAAACAAATACCTGTTTTCTGGTGCGACAAATTATCTATATATATAAAAATGAAAGTGACTATATTTGTAACTTAACAACTCTTCAACCACCAGACTGATCTCGATATAGATTTTCAACATAGATGAGGTTCGGGCCTTTGATAGATCTTACCATTTTCCGTGGGACGTAAAACTTATAAGATCTTACCATTTTACTACCCACAAACTGGGGGAGGAGGCAGATATATAAAAATGATGCAAAATGATCGATATTAGTGTGAATCCATAGTTCTCTGGGCCGCTGAGATTAACGGTGACATTTCCGATGCAGTTTAAATTCAAATTCAGCACTGCACCTTGGGGGAGGGGAGATACATAA
This sequence comes from Thermobia domestica, assembly GCF_964235325.1. Taxonomy (NCBI): domain Eukaryota; kingdom Metazoa; phylum Arthropoda; class Insecta; order Zygentoma; family Lepismatidae; genus Thermobia; species Thermobia domestica. The sequence continues at coordinate 52,957,094 of NC_137467.1, forward strand.
AATGATCATAAATGAGCGATATTAGTATCAAATCCGTAGTTTTCGTGGTTGCTGAGATGAACAGTAACACTTCCGATGGTGTTTAAATGAAACTTCAGGCCCACAACTTAGGGTAGGAGGAAGGAGAAATATATACAAATGAAAATAGCCGATATCACTGTCGAATCCAAAGTTTTCGAGTTCACTGAGGTGAACAGTGACATTTTCGATGCCGTTTAAATCCAAATTTATCCCCGCAAACTGGGGAAGGAGGGAGATATATAAAAATGATGCAAAATGATCGATATTAGTTTGACACCATAGTTTTCAGGGCAGCTGAGATGAACATTGACATTTCCAATGCAGTTTAAATCCAAATTCAACCCAGAAACTTTATAGAGGGCGAAGGGGATGAAATATATATAAAAATGATAGAAAATGACTGATATTAGTGTCCAATCCAAAGTTTTTGGGGTCGCTGAGATGAAAAGTGACACTTCTAATGCCGTTTAAATTCAAAGTCAGCGTCGTGACCTGGAGGGGGAGGAGAGGAGAAATCAGGGTGCGAATTAGAGGATTTTTCAAGGGGGATAAACTGAAAAAAAAAACATTCCGTTTAAACTAACTTGATATAATCGTGGCAACCCTGCTGATAACAAAAGCATCGGAAGCACACAGTACAATAATAGAACGTACACTAGTCTTCATTCGATAGATGTTCACATTCGTGTCGCGCTGGTCCACAGTCAGTTCTCAGCTAGTATTGCCAGATCCTATCAATCTCATACACTACCTCACAAGCTATTAGAATTAAGTGATGGCTATGAGTTAAAATTACTTTATACAATGAATTTCCTATTGACAATTTACATACCCATTTACGTTTAGCACATTGAACTAAAGAATTTGAATAATGTAAGAAATATAACTGAGGATAGGAGAAGAAAGTAGCATTCTCCCTGTGAATTTTTTTCTGGCTTTCAGCCAGGGATAAAAGTTTGCAGAGGGGGATTTTCCCCCTCATCGCTGGCCGTAATTCGCACCCTGGGAGAGATATACAAATGATCGAAAATGACCAATATTAGTGTCAAATCCATAGTTTTTGGGGTAACGCTTCCGATGCCATTTGAATCCAAATCCAGGCCCGTAATTTGGGTTGGAAGAGGTACAAAAAATGACTGAAAGTGGCCGATATTAGAGTCAAATCCATAGTTTTCGAGGTCATTGAGATGAGCAGTGACATTTCCGATGACGTTTAAATCCTAATTCATCCTCGTAACTTGGGAAAGAGGGAGAAGGGAAATATATATAAAAAATGATCGAAAATGACCGATATTAAAATCGAATCCATAGTTTTGGGGGTCCTGGGATGAACATTAACACTTCCGATGCCGTTTAAATCCATATACAGCGCCGCAACTTGGGGGCGGGAGAAGGAGTGGATATATAAAAGTGATCGAAAATGGCCGATATTAAAGTCGAATCTATAGTTTTCGGGGTTGCTCTGGTGAACAGTGACACTTCCGATGCCGTTTAAATCAGAATTCAGCCCCCGTTAGTTACTCCTAAAGGGGGAGAGTGACATGTAAAAATAATTGAAAATGACTGATAATAGTGTCGAATGCAAAGTTTTTGGGGTCCCTAAGTTCATTGGTGACAGTTTTGGTGCCCTTTATATCCAAATTAAACGTATTCTCCCCGTGCGAAGAATTGGTATTCTGCTAGTCTTTAATAATAACGAACGGCAATTTCACTTGTTAAATTCTTTAATATATTTTTGGCTGCTCAAAATTTACGAATTGTGTGGTGTATGTGTGTATATGTAAATAAGATTTTTTTTTTTTTTTTGAGTTGTTCAAAAAATATAATTACAAATAATAAAGAGGAAATTTTATTAGAAATCAAAAACCTAAACCGTAAAATTAAAAGGTGTTGCTTTAAGTATTTTCCTGCTACCGAAATACGTTATGTATATGCTACAAACACGTTACAGCAAATAAAATTAGTATTGGGTGAAGAAGTAGTTTCTAAATTATATTTTCCGAATTTTGCGAATATTTCCGAAAAGAAGATTTTTTTTCTAATGGGTTCAAAATTTTTCGGAAATTTTACAGAGCACAAGGAAGATACGCATATCCACAAAATGTAATTTGATTCTGACATACTAAAATGATTCTGGCCCAGTTATTTTAACACTTCCCTGCCATAAAATGATTACTTACGATAATTTAAATGCGTCTATATTAATTAGTCTAACTAGGATTATATTTTATGATCTTTTGTAGCCATTAACTCCATTCTATCACGGTGCTAACTTTAAAGGAGTGGTACAAATATATTTGTTGCCACAAAATTTTCCTATTGTAATACAAGAAACATAACTACTCAATGATCTTAACTGTAAACTAGTAAATATAAATAGTTTTCATTTTAAAAGCATAATGTAGCAAAATATTCAAAAATTTCAATTTTCCCCAATTTTTTCGTTTTTTTCCAAGCTCGGTGAAAAACGGTAAAAAACTGGTTTTTCACCCAAAATTTCCAGTTTTTTCCAGGTCTTTACAACACTACAATTGGCAAATTTGAAAAAAAGATTTTTCTCCAATACATTAAATAAAATAAAAATTATAAATACATGTTATCGCTGCATGAATGGCTCCCGAACTATGGCACTTCTTAAATTGATTACAGTTTAGGAAAGAACCCTTGGACCGTAACATATAGTTTACATATCATATTCATGCTCATGTTATTTCTTGAATATGCTTTGCGTATACATTAAAATTACATTATATATATATATATATATATATATATATATATATATATTAATTTTTACATTCTGTTTCATTTTCTTATTACTATATTTCATTTAGTAATAATTCATTATGTTACACTTAAATCATTCGTCGATGAAAAATCAAATTCAAAATTTGACAATTCAGTTAAATAATTAGGTCCAAGAACGAATTCTTTTCTTAACATCAAACTTATTGCTACTATTGTTTGAGACAATTTAAGTTAATACACAATGTAACAGTGTTCTTCCGTTCGGGAACAGATAACATAAAATTGTAAAATGTGATTCGTATGCCATCCAACATAAAATATAGTTGATTTTTTAAGATTATATATAGACTTGGTAGTTTGTTAATCGCGACCTCGAAAACTTACAAAAGTCAGGGAATAAGTGTTTAACAAATAAGTGGGAGGAGACGGTAGGTACATCGAGAAAATCCATGAACCCATGTGCATCAGAAGCTTATTTTGGTTGGGAAAAATACGGAATCCCTGCACTAGAGGTGTTTTACCATTATACCGCAGTGCTGCCCGAAGAAAATAAAGGAAAAAAGGTAAATAATAAACATTTTTCAAGATTTAATGCTATTTACTTTTGCATTATGGTTAGAACGAAAAGTTTAACTAATCGAAATGAATGCTAAATTTTAAAAAGTTGGGAAATAGGTGAGTTGGGAAAGGAAATAATAAATATACAGGAGTGTGTTTATAAAAAAGATAAAGGAATAATAGATTTAATGTTTGTATTGAAAGTAAGACATGTTAGCATAGAGAAAGAAAAAGTTTGGTCTTGTGAATTTAGATACATTTATGAGATGTTATAAAATGGCATTGTGAACACAGAGCAGAAAATATCTATGATAAAGTTAACCAATGAAAAGTTTGAAGTTAAAATATATGAATATAACAAGGAATAAGTGGATATCAAAGAAAACGTTAAGAGGTAGTCATTAAAATATTGAGAGATAATGAAGAAAATTACATTTAGTATGAAAATTTAAAATATATGAATTTTAGAAAAGTATAGAAGAATATAGAAACAAGGTACAACACTTAAATGTTAAACTGAGAAAAATAGTGGTCAATAAACAAAACAAAAGAGTAGCGGATGGAATTTTCACTGACATTAGTAACAAATAAGTAGCGAAATAGGCGAAATAGTAGGAGGAAGTAGAAATAGAAACATGGAAAGAGAACACAATCAAAATATAGATTGTTACACAGCAATTATAACGATATATAAAACGATATATATTTGAGGTTTCATAATAACACTTTGTATTGGAAGAGCTACGTACTTAGTTCCCATTTATATTGAAGTCCTTATGGTGCCTACTATGTGTGAATATGCGTGTTCCTCACTTGAATCTAGAGTTGGATTAATATACAGTATGGGTTTAGAACGATGTTTCGCATTGGTGGGTCAAAGAAAGAAAGAGAAAGCTTGTTGTTTACTCAGTGGACCTTTCTGTTTTTGTGTGTATGCTGTTGATGTGCATTTATGTGGGTTTTAAATTGTGTCTTGGCAGAAGTATCTGACTTTAATACAAACGTGAGTTATAAAATTTGATTACTCTGTGCTTACACAGGATACATAAACTTGAATCTCTCATAATGTCGCGTGCGTAGGTTTTCTCAGGGTTCTCTCTTTCCTCCCATTTTCTTCATTCCAGCAATTCATTCATTTCTCATCCTCACCATCTCCTTTAGTCTAGCCGACATAATCGCGGGACGCAAAACTTAAAGAATTCATTACATTTCACTTTTTGAAACCCTTACATGAAAAGAAATCTAAAACTTATATTGTTAGGAAACTTTTGTGAATTGGTAAAGAATGAATATTTATTAATAATTATCTTAGCAATCATGGTGCTTGTTCGTGAACAAATATTTTGGTGAAATTATTTGTACTCTACCTTAATTAAGTACAAGGTGTTCTTAGACTTTGCGAATAATTGAGCAATTAAAGGTGAGAGAGTGATTCAAGAAATTTGAAAGAATGGTAATAGCAGTAACTGTGGTAATTAGAATTTATAGAAATAAAATATTTCTGAGTGTGTTTCTTTTAATTGCTGTAGGCATTGCTTTATAATGTATAATGAAGTAAGGATGTACTTGTTAAGCCACTGGATGAAACATATTAATTAAATATAAGGTTCATATTTAATGAAAGTAGTTTTATAGTTCATTTATGGTATATTTTGTGGAAAACTGTGGAACGTGACATTCATGGAAATTCTTAGATGTTCGAATTTAGTGAATAAGTTGATGATGAAACTGATGTATAATGAGTCTTACGGAGAGTGACTATTAACTATGCGGTACCCAACATGGAGCATTGGCCTCACGACTAACCATTGAACATAATAATTTGTTTATGCTGAGTACTAGATATAAAAAGATGGCCGAAGATTTTTTTAAACATGTCGTTGAATCTAATCACAAAATCTTCTAGGTTTAAACTTGTCTCTACATTTTTTTCCAAGAATATGATGGGTTTTGTTATGGAAATTTCTTACAAAGGTATAGAAACAAACAGTACATCCGTTCTTTTAAAGGTCGATGTGACGTGCTATGACTGGTAAACCTACATGTGTGGTAAAAAGTAAGAGATTTATTCAGCAGAGTTTATGTGATATCCATACTAATATTACAAGAAAAGCTCCAATTATGGTTTCTACCTCGGTTCGAGTCTCATTTCGATTTCTACTTTTTATCTTTTATAACTAACATAATGTAATACGGAAGGTTTAATAACCCCTTATATGTTAAAAGTTAGCTAATGTAAGTCAAAGTATTCATGAATTACTCATCGATGACCAATGCTATTTCATGTTTAGATGAAAAGATTTACAAAATGAGCTATCATCGTTCTCGAAAGAAAATCGATAATGTAGAACTGTTTCAACAATTAAGGATTATCGAACAAAATAACATAAACAATTGGTAGATGGTTATAATATAATTAAGGGGATTTTGAGTGAGAAAAAATAGAGCATCAAGAAACCTCAGCAAAATATATCTACCGAAGATCCTGTCTAATACCATTATTGAGTAATATCATCCGACTATCATACCGGGAGGTTATCAAGGTACGGGTAAGATTATAGATAAACATACCTCTCGCTATTCTTGGGATGGAGTAATAGAAGGCATTAAATAGTATGCCGGCCGTTGCGATGTCTTCCAAAGTCGCCAAAGCGATAATAAAACACATATGTGTCAGCTAGTATCTTAGTTTGATAATAATCAAAAATTATATCTAGTACAATGATATAATAGGATCCTGAGTGAATCGAAGTCTGGATAAATATTGTATCATAGTGGATGACTTATTCTCGAAAATTTCGTGTTTAAAGCCTTTTCATATTTTGAGTAGTCAAACCATAATAAATAAATTTTAAGCTTGTGTCAGTAAGGATTTCTATTTTCAATTGCACATGATAATCAAAGTGTCCACACTTCTTCTAAATTCAAGGATTTCTTGTATAGGCAACGAATATGGTATACACGTATTTCCAGTTATTACAGTGCATCGAATCAAGCAGAAAGGTACATCAGGATTGTAAAGGACAGTATAAAAGTTTATTTTGACAATAAGCAAAAGCAATAAGATGGTGGAATAAATGAAAAACAAGTTTCAATCAATTGTGCCATGTATTTAAAATTTTAAATGTTCTTCTATGGAGTTAACTTAGAATTATAATGTTTGCGATTCACTGAAGTCTTGTACTAAAGTGAAACATACAAGATTTAGTTATAAATCTTAAAAATAAAGATGGATGATTAAATACGATCTGAAAGATGGAATGTTCTTACAAGTAAAGGTTATCTCCCAAGAATCGGTGATCCGGAAACTGCGTATATATTTAGATAGAGGAGGGTCACGAAGGAATACTGGTGAAATATGCCGGGCCGACAGCAAAGGATAAATCCAATATGGCCACCCGATTTTCATGCAAATCGACTTTCGGAAGCAACCTCTCATCCACTTTCCATGGGTAGATTTACTTAATGTTTTGTAGATTGATATATATATATATATATATATATATATAAACATTACACATCTATTGGTTTGAAATTTCGTGGAAGCTGACGTATTTAACCCAATATGGTCGATCTAAATGTAAATGTGTCAGCGACTCGTGTCGGGAAAATGAATTGTACTATGGAAGTACAGTATCACTAGACGTGTACGAAAAGCATTAAATTGTTCAAAATATCGCCATCTGAAAACCAATATGGTCGAACAAAATCCTGAACTAAACAGCTCGTACTACAAAAACGAAATTTGGTGTAGAGGTCCATTACCATAGTGGATGAGGAAAATAATACAAATGGATCACAAATTCTACATCGTCTACCGCTCACTGTAATTTCAATCCTTCTCTTTTTGCCATTCTATCGGTCATTGCAATCATCTACCGGATCCATTATTTTCTTCCTGTCTTTGAGGGTTGCTACGATCATATCTTTGTATGTATGCTTGATTTTTGGGTGAGTGGTGCAAGTAAACCTTACAACTCATACTTGCGTAGTGCACATTAGACAGATGACCATCCGTAATTAATTGTTGCCTAAATCTAATTATGTGACCTACTAATTGTTTTAAATAGTTCTTCTCTTATTTTCAATGCATATTTAGCGACAATTCACTTCAAGGTGGGCACGTTGTGAATCTGATTATCATTAACCTACTTGTAGTTTATGCCAAGAGTGAATAGTACTGATTATAGTGCATGTCTGTAGATTATATGTAATTTTAATATTTAGATAATTAAGAGGTATTTTTTTTTGGTTTAGGTTTTTTGTTGGTAGTAAATGGGTAGTAGGATTGCCAATCGGTGTGGTTCCTTAGACACGTGTTATATAATTTTAGGAAAAATTATCCTAGTGACTCAGATCAATTTAATTCATAATATTAAAAAAATCTTTGAATAGTCAAAAATTTGGCCTAGGTGGCGATATTGGTAATGGTTTCTGTACAGAAGAAGGAACTTATCATGGTCTGTGAATTTGAGGTTGTTTGTAGTGCCTTTGGTGCCAACTGCTGTAGCTAAGTTATTTAAACGTTTTCGTTTCTAATATTATGCTTCAGCAATGAGGCAGAAATCGACTGGTCAGAATATATTATAATATGGAACTGCTAAAACAAATCGGAACAATATGTGCATTTGTAAACCGATTCTATGTATTAATTTATAGAAAGAGTTAACTATGGATGCCAGTATTAATAGATTGTCTGTGTTTATATTATTTATGTTAATTATAAACGAAGAATTCAATTGCTGGTTTACAAATATAGAAAAACTGTTCAAAGGGAAACTTTGTCAAGTAGAGGCAATTTATCGTTGTACAGTACGTTGATTGATCATGCGATTTTCGTGGATTAAAAGCTTGAAATGTTTGCTACAATTTTAAAGATTAATATTAAAACTAGTTATCACAAACTTAATTTTGGAAGTTGTACTGTTGATGTTGCATGTGAGAGCACTCTATGTTAAATTTTATTCCGTTTATCTCATTTTGTTTTTCACTTAATATTTATTCCATTTTTATATTAGTTAACATTTCACAATTCTGAAAACACTACAAACTCAGAAATATTTATTTAAATTTATATACCTACTGCAAAACTGAGCAGATCAGTATTTTTGGTATTAAAGTTATACCACATTCAAATCAATGCTCTTTGTGTGTGTGTGTGTGTGTGTGTGTGTGTGTGTCTACGCACTATTATTAGCGAACAAGGGAAGGTCACGAAGTGGCTCCTCTGAGATCCGAACGAGTCAATTGTGTTTGCATTTGATATGTGATAACTAGGCGAATCACAAAGTTCAAGGCGACCGGTCGGGAAGTCGAGACTTAGAACATATTTTGTGTTGTAAAAGCTATTAGCTAACAGAATAGTTTTAACCGGGTCATTTGTTCGGAAATGGTTTAATATACGGAAAATTCGGCTAACACGTATCCTACCATTTTCAAGGGCATACCTTTTCTGGTAAAAAGGAAGCTTGCCCCATGGTCCAAAGCAGGGTTCCAAACGGGGTCCAATTCAAAAGTATCAAATGGGTAGGGGGTTAAGTAGCACATCCTTTGAAAGCTGTTGTGAACTGAAAGAAGATAGAGAAAATTTCGACTCTTTATGGCAACCCTATACAAAATGATGGTGGATCAAAATGTAAACAAAAACCGTATTGAAAAGTGCTTGGCAACCCTTATAAATAAAAAAGGGTGAAACAAACGTGAAAACAGGAAAGCACATTTGGCATTATTTTCAAAGTACAACGATTTAAAGAAAAGAACCTTTTGTCCCAGAAGCCCCGCAGGGTTCCAAGTGGGGTCCAACTCAAAGGTTTCAAACGGCAAGGACGGTTAACTAGCGAACCGTTTGAAAGCTATTGTTTAATGAAAAGAGATGGAACAAGTCTCTACTTTCTACGATAACTCTGTGCAAAATGACAGAGGGTCAAATTCTAAACATAAACTTAATACAAAAGTGTATGATCACCTTGAATCCACCTTATGTCTAAAGAATAGTCACTCCAAACTGCTGAGGCTAGGGAAACCAAATTTGTCATGAATGTCAAGCAGTAAGCGTAGATTACGAAAACATCCGAAATGTTAAAGAAGGCGACATCTTGAGTACACAATTACGGACTAATTTATGTATGGTACAAACAGGAAAGAAAATGAAAGTAAGAATAACAAAGAAATAAGAAATAATCGAAATGGTAAATTAAAAAGAACAGTAGTCTCCGTTCTATGATGCTTCCAATCGTCTGCTGCGGAGGTTAGAGCTGTCGACTGGTGGCAACAACTTCTGTACTTCGTTCGGGTCACTCGTGTCGTAGATCCCCGGGTTCGATCCCAGCCCCCACCAAGTGAAATTTGTGGTGGACAAACACCATGTGCGTGGGATTCTCGGGGTTCTCCCGTTTCCTCCCACTTTCTTCATTCCACCATTTCATTCGTTACTCATCATCACCGTCTACTTTAGCCTAACCGGCATAACTGTAGGACGTAAAACTCAAAGATTTCATTTAGTGTCGTAGATACCTTTATTTCAACTGGTAGAATGAATGAAGATGCAACACAATTTTCAGCTGTGATTCTAAGATACAACACAATTGTCAGCATTTATATACAAATTCATTTTTCACGATAGCAGTCATATTGGATTAGATATGATACGTCTTTAACTCTTTGTGGATATCTACTATTGACAATAAACGCAAATACCAAATTTCGCTTCTCCAGATCCAGTGGTTCGAGTTGAACATACATGTGATACATAGTGCGGCATTTTGAATTCAGGATGGTCCATGTTTGAACATTTCGTATCTTTTCGTCTCCTACGCTTACTGATCGACATTCATATTAAATTTGGTTTTCCTAGTTTCAGCAGTTTGGAGTGCCTATACTTTTGATATAGGTTTTAAGGGGCCATCATGGATTCAATGTAGCCATGAACTTTTTAATTAACTTTGAATCGCTGTCATTTTGCATAGGATTGTGGCAGAGAGTCGAGTCTTGCTCCACCTTCTTTCACTTAACAACAGCTTTCAAACTATGCGCCACCTAACCCCCCTAACCTTCAAAACTTTTAAATTGCACGCCACCTGTAAACATCTGAGGGCACTAAGACAAGAGGTTTTTACTTTAAGTCGTAATACTCTGAGAATAATTCCTCAGACGAGCTTTCCTCTTTTCACATTTGTCTCACAGTTTCCAATTTATAGGAGTGACCATGGACTTTTCAAAAAGGTTTCTGTTTACAATTTGATCTGCCGTCATTTTGTGTAGGTTTGTCGTACAGAATCGAGACTTTCTCTTTTTTCTTTTATTTCATCACGGATTTTAAAAAAATTCTACTTAACATCCCTTCTTGGGCACTGCGGAGACCTGGGACAATTTTTTTACGCCAAAAACTATTCCCTTGAAAATGATGGGATACGAGTTCGTTAAGTTTTCCATATACTCAACCACTTCCGAACAAATGATCCGGTTAAAACTATTCTGCCACCTAACACCCTTTCCATTACAAAATATGATCTAACTTATGATATCCTAAACGGTCGCACATATAACATTGCGATTCATCTAGTTCCAACATATCAAATCCAAATACAATTGTCTTGTTCGGATCTCAGTGGAACCATTGCGTGACCTTTGCTTGTAAGTACGTCAACTATGTACCAATTCAAACATATTAAAAGACAGCAAAAAGAAATACCTTTGTTGTGGCAAGAAAAAAGCGGTTGTCTGTGTCTCTTCTAACCGATCTGGAAACCTCTGTAGATGCTGTAGATGCTACTTTCAAATTTAGTATACTAATAATAGTTAAGTTGAGAATATTATATTATACTTCCGTATTTGAGATAAAAATAAAAGTTTGCTGCATCATCCTTAATTGAGTCAAAGACTCACTATTGTATGTCGTCTTTTTGTCCAACCATCTTCAAGATATTACCTCAGAGCTCTCCTTACGATCATATTACGCTCCACAGATATAGTGTGCTGATTCCTTTAGAACAAATAACGTATGTTCTTCGGAAACACATTTTTCTGACACAAATTTCGGTTACTATCAAAAAATATAGCGGGGTATTTTTTCTCGATTGTATGTGTACGAAGAAATGATATATTCCAATAAAGATAATAGTATATTCAAATATAACAGTAAATGACCACTTAACACGTTTCGGGAACATAGCAGGAAACACGCAATTAGCTTTTTATAAATTGAAAATAACGTTTAAGAAATAACTCAAGTACAAATGATAATGTAGCCAACAATAGTCCAAAGACAAGTAAAATAAAAGCACTTATTAAATCTTGTATAGAAATTACTACGTCTTCGCCTTTGTCATATGAAACGGAATGCTTTGCTTTTATAAGCAATTCAAATAAAGAATCAGTTTCCCATTTCTGACGTAGTCCATATTGCACACATTCTTGAATTATCTGATTGAAATATCTTTCGTAGGGAGAATTTGGACGCAGGAAATAAAGCGTAAACATTGTAGCTACAGTTTGTTTAACTTTGCGAATCAAAGGGTTACCTTCCGAATCAAAAAGAGATTTGGAGCATAGTAAGTAGTCGAGAAAACTGGATGTCCAAAGTATTCCTCTGTTCTCACCACCGACCGGATTTTTTTCTATTTCTTCTAGTGCTTTCATAGGATCTAAATTCTTCCATTTCTGGAAAATTTGCTTCGTTACGCGATCGTCATTGTCTTCAAAAAGTTCTCGATGGCGATGATAGCCACCTAGCGGAATGCCTGATTCTACAAGTTCTTCCATTGTGTTAATAAATGGATACCTTTTAGGCTTTGTTAGAAAGCCGAAAAGCAAAGCTTGGTAGCTGTTATTCAGAATAAGAGAACCAACAACCCAGATTAAAAATACTAGTCTTACCAATGGTATATAAGGTGGCTGGGGAACAGATATTCCTAACAGTATTGAGAAGTTATACATCAAAGTAGAGCGAAATATTAAACTTCTCTTATTCCTCACAAGACAATTAATTAGTTTTAAGCAAAAGTAAACGATGTTATAAACAAACAGGATTAATAGCCAGCAATCCGATTGGAAAGGAAATAATATTGTCATCCATTTAGGATATAGGGAAGGTTGACGAACTGCCCATATCATATGGTAGAAGTCTCCACTCAATATTGGATGAAAATAATCATAAACGCGAGATGGTGCTATCCAACCTATGAAACTGCCTTCCATTCTTCCTGATCTTACTCCTTTCATGTCACCAATAAAGGTTCCGTTAGATAAGGGCACTATGAGGCCATGATCATCAAATTTACGTCTAATGAAAAGTTCCAAAGTAAAATTCATCTTCCTTGCAATTGTATTTAATATATTGGGAGTAGAACCCTTGGCAATTACATTGTTGTTTCCACTTGTTTCCACTATGACAGAAGGAGGAAAATTGTATGTTGTGGCATTTAATTTACATAAATGAAGATTTCCAATTTTATTTGGAAATAAATCACCTCCTTTTATCATAGTTCCGTTGTACCATTGGTCTATAAGAATTACTTTTCCCACTGATTTGCAGTGACTTTCTGAGAATGGAAAATACGTATATATGTTAATAGGTTTCTGCAACTTCATATTTTCCATTCTTACAACAATCATGTTGAATATACTACGTCTAAATGCAATACCAAAAATATTTGCTACATCATTTCTGGAACAATTGTTTCTTAAAAGCACAACAACAAATCTACTTCTAGAACTTAGAAAAAGAAACTTTAATTTGTGGATTGCTTTCAAAAATCCACTGCTGTTGTCTAGGAATATCAAATAAAATACTGAATCTTCGGACCATCCAAAGACAGATGTATTTGATTTTGGTATATGTGTATTATTTGGTAGTTTGTTATTAATAATTACAGATCCGTACTTGAATCTTGTTATTATCCTTTCCACTTCAATGTTTGTATTATCAATAAACATGGTCAAGGTTTGATTATTATTTTGATACCTACGTATAATATATGAAACACAATCAAAAAGTTCAGGGCTTAATTCAATTCTTGGTATCATTGCTTGTGTTCTTCCTTTTGTTTTCATTGAGGTTGTTGTTATCCAAAACACAAACCCAATTAGATAATATCTTCTCATTTTGGTGCCAGATCCCCCTAAAAGAAATTCCGAAAGAAATATTTTAAATTTATTGCTTTCACGTTATCCATTCTAGTTTTTAACCTATTAAGATTCAACAATCTTAGTTCTTAATGCAATATTTTGTTTATTTCATAATCTTATAATAAGTAATTTTCAAATAATATATTCTAATTAGGGATTATAAAAATATTTAAATAAATGTTGTTTAATTACATTTATGCTATGCTATAGTGGGTAATATACTATTTAAAGATGAAATATATTAGCTTAATTTAGTGTGTCAAAATCGATGTTTACATTAGAGAAAAGTGCCACTCACTCGTTATATTACTCTACTACCTGATCCAAAGTAAGGAAAGTATTGCAGTGTGTGTTTGGTTCAGCACATGAATTACTGATTATTGTAACTTTATTTTAGTTTAACGTCTCAGGATTATGCCTTTAAGCTAAGGGAGATGGATGATTAAGGCAAGTAAATGATGATTGCAGAAATGTTGCAATGAGATTCCGTGAGGAAACGAGTGTACTCCAAGAAATCTTACTGGCACTTCCAGTCCAATACAAACTTAGTTGTCCAGGGATCGAACGAGGGACCCGATGCACCAGAAGTAAGCGCTCTATCACTGATGCAATATGCGCCTGATCGTTGTAACAGTAAAGATGAAATGGCGTTCACTTTTAACAAAGATGACAAGTTAGGACAAATTTGAATAAGACAAGGAATAGATGCTTTCAAGGAAACAAGGAAGAATGAACATGTGATGTGATAATCACCCATTTTAAATTAAAATTACTAGCTTGATGGCTTAAGACCTTCAAGGCTGTTTGCAAGAAGTTATTATTATTTACTTTATCCTGCAGAAAAGATTTGGAAAAACGGAAAGACTACTATACATTATTAGGATATTTAACTCCATTACTCATTGATCTAGGTATCATACCTAGTACAATACGTAACACCAAATTACACAGAATCTAAATGAAATGAATCTAAGTGCGTTCTTTTGGTTTAGCTCCCCGACTAGTTCTTCAAATTCAACTACAATGAAGAGAAAAAGTAGTCGTCCTACTTGACGCCAGAAGCAAAGGAACATTTGTTGTACTTGTCACACAGCAGCTTGGACATTGTCAACCCGGTGCTATAAAAGTGTTTACTGTACACTTCCCGATAATTAAAATGAACCACGGACGGTCGAGTAATATATCTTGAGATTTGGGACACTAGTAACATATTATGTGCAAAATACTCAATACTTCTTTTTAAATAATTAATATTATGAGGTTTCCTAAAGTTATTTTCGTTATCATAAATAAATAACTTCAAGAATACAAAACGATTTTCGTTATAAACGATAAATTATTGTCTTATAATTAAAACTTAATAATTGTAGAAAAAATTCAATTTTGCTGTTAGTAACAATCCTATACCTTCTAACTGGATTTATAGAAAAACTAATACTTTTTTAAGTCTAACCTGTAACTCAGCTAAAAGTTGTCATAATCTTCAATAATTTGTAAATTTTAGTGCAACAACTATTTGTCTAGTTCTCTAAGATAGAACTCTTCAAACAAATATCGTTCATCTCCACATACTATTTTGCAGACATCATATCTACAAACAAGGCGTCGTACTGTTTATTTATTCCAAGGAAACAAAACAACACATTAGATATGAAGCATATACAAACTAAATATGTCTGTTTCATTATTTATTATCATGTCGAGAAACATATCTTTTTTGTAGTATTTTGTCATTAGGGTCAGATAATTAAAAATTCTATCAACTCATAATACACGCGATGCTTGTTTTTTCGAACAGCTTGTTATTGAAGTCTGAAGCGTGCGACTATAACTAACATAAGAAAACTATAATTTATGCAGTATATTATTTGTGTAGGTTATTATAAACGATAAGAATCCTCGATTGGCAGAGAATTATGAAGATAATGATGTCAAAATTATAACTTTGATCTCTTGTCTGATGCAACAGTTATTACGTTTTAATATTTAATATACCTTCGATTTCCCGTCAGTTTGAAGGAATAGGTGACCTCTTACGACCTTCACCTCTGGTCTACGCTTCCAATTTTTCACTGGTACCTTCTCTCTTCTTTTTAATTTTCGAAAGAGGCATTTGTTACCCTCTTAAAATTGTTAATTGCCAAAACCTAATATTTAGTAGAAGGTGTCTATTGACAAAGAATATTCCTTCTGAAAATTTGAAAGGTCAACCTCGTTGTCTTGGTTGGGTGAAGAGGTATTTATTCCTTAGGTACGCTTTGATTCCATTTAAATCAGATTACAACCTTCTTGATAGTACACTAGAAATGGGGATTTTAATTAATAACTTAGCAATGTTGGTCCCAAAACGTTATTAATATTACATTAATATTTAAGTATCTCTGAAATTTTCTTGTGTGAAATCTTCATCTGAATAGCCAATAAAAAACTCACTTTGCAGTCAAGGAAAGCAACAGTTTTCCAAATAAGTTTTCCAAAGAACTAATTATGCTGTTGAGAAAATGAGGAAACTTTCGACTCAAGTAGCTCAATACATTAAATTTTACTAAAATCAGAAAGCTATTTTTATATTGTTAACATCAGTTCGATTGAGTTTAATTAAAGAAATTTATCGTAGTAAATACCTACCAGAACTTGTTTCTATTTACAACGATGATAATTGAAATAATAATTAGACAATATTTTGATAATTTAGGATTATCATATTTCCAAATAATGGATAATTGCTTCTCAGCAATTCCATACACTTAACGTATATAGCGTCTTTTTGAATTATACGTATTTATAAAGAAAATCTTGGTAACGAGAACGGTTACCACACCAACCGCCTTACGACATATGAACAATTATTTACCTCTAGCGGCAGCACCATAAAACATTTACAAATGTAGACTATTCATGAAACCTTTATAATATTTCTTCGCATCCTTCTAACTCGTACCTATTGCAAGATAAAATAACACTTTTGTCCAATACACTAAATAAAATAAAAGTAACAAGTACATGTTATCGTTTTATAAATGACTCCCGATCTATGAGACTTCTTAAATTGTTTCAATATAGGAAAGAATCCTTAGATCGCAATATATAGTTTATATATCACATTCAAATTCACGTTACTTTTTGAATAGCCCTGCTATATACAAAAATTTGATAATTCAGTTAATTAATTAGATCCCAAAATGAATTATTTTCTTAACATCAAACTTTTAGTTATTATAGTTTGAACCAATTTAAGTTAACATACAATGTAACAGTGTTCTGCCGTTCGGGTGAAGTTAATATAAAATTCTAAAATGTGATTCGTATGTCATGAAACATAAAATAAAGTTGCTTTTTTAGATTATATATAGAGCTGGTAGTTTGTAAATCGCGACCTTGAAAACTTACAAAAGCCAGGGAATTCGTGTTCGCCAAATAAATGGGAGCCCTGTTTACCAAAAGTTTTTAGTGCCACTTCACAAGCAGTGCATTTTTTTGATAGTATATGTACTATCTCAACTTCATTATAGATTTCATAAGTCAGTAAATTAATCATTCCTCCAGATAAAAGAATTACCGCACCAAAACTAGAAGGCATGTTGAACAGTATTATTATTATTCTAAAAATTCAACACCTACTTAAATTAGTTACATTTTTATGGGTTTACGACTAAAATTATTACTTTGAGTTGCAAAGTTAGGTATTAAAGTTATAGGTTTACATGTGAAAATTACTATCAATTTATCTATATATGATCTTGCACTGAAAGAGTATCTTAATAAATGTTACAGTTATGTTATCAATAATGAAAATTACATTCCTCACTGCAGCCTTCAAAGGTTGGTGCAGCCGCTACAGATATCACGAAAGACACACTGAAAGAGAAAACACACATAGAAAGGAATCAGTCTCCTTCAAGAAGGTTTTTAATTTAAAGGTTTAATACATTACTGTATTTTGTAAACAGTGTGCTACTGAAGTCAACTTCCTCCACAGAATTTTGGTATTTCATACAAAAGTCTATACATGACACTGCACCAAAACAGTAGTTCCCAATCCTTTTTTACTATGGGAAAAATTTCTATAATATTGAAATCTTTTTTTATTTATTTCTAAAGTGCCGAATATAAAAATTCGCATCCCAAGGAATCAATAAATAAGTAATACTTAATGAATATCAAACACTAGAAGATGCGTTTATAAATGGGTTAGATTATGAACATAAGGCAGAGAATTTAAAAAAATGAAATGAAATCTTTCACTTTAAGGTCCCTCATTACACACTTTATATTACAAAAGACGGATGATTAAGGTAAGTGAATGATGATGGAATTTATTGGTGGAATGAAAATATGGGAGGAAACAGTAGTATCCCAAGAAAACTCACGAACATTACATTGTGCACCACAAGCTTACTTTGGTTGGGAAGAACAAGGAATCTCACGCAACAGAGGTAAGTGTTTTAAGACTAAGCACCACGCTACTCGAAGAAAATAATGGAAGTTGACCTCAGCGATATTAGTTATAAGAAAACCAGAATTTTCAATTAAGAATTGAACCTTATTAGACGATAATATGTATAATGCTTTATAGATTTGAAATTTGACCTTGACTTAAAACTGGGTGCGAAATAATGGAAGGGTTAGGGGGATTGTTCCCCATCAAAGTCTCTGAAAAGGGAAAATTTTGTTTATGTGCCATTACTGTCAATTTTGAAATCAACATCCCCTACTTCCCCAATCTAGGTTAAGACGATTATGCTCCTGACTTACAAGCAACGAATCACTACCGTGGGACCTGGATTGAGATCAAAGTTTGTAATGTAGGTATTTCTTCATCACTGACAGTGGTGGTTCTCTTTTGCTTCTTTACGGACTTGGGGTCTCAGAAGGTAAATTTTCACAGGAGTTGAACTTTTCCTTTTTTACTATATAGGAAAACAATCAACATATTAAATTTAAAATCAATTTTTCCCATATAGTAAATTCCTGTGAAAATTGAAGTTCTGAGAACATTATGTTCACTACCAAGCACAGATAGATCGAAAGATTGACATCACCATTCTCACTGATGTCTAAATATACCTATATCACAAAGTTTGGGCTAAATCCAGTTCTCGCGGATTGGATTATTTCATTATGAGTTGTATAGATGGAACCTGTGGAAATATGTCTCTCAACTTACTCAAAATCACACTTGTGTCCTGCTTTTTCTCTGCAGAAATGTATAGGATGGGGGG
Organism: Thermobia domestica; assembly: GCF_964235325.1. Classification (NCBI taxonomy): domain Eukaryota; kingdom Metazoa; phylum Arthropoda; class Insecta; order Zygentoma; family Lepismatidae; genus Thermobia; species Thermobia domestica. Next base: position 52,975,768 of record NC_137467.1, read on the forward strand.
TAACATTCATAATTCCTAAACGGTACAAGGCCTAAACGGCATAAAACCTAAAATATAGGCACTGGATCTAAATTAAGAACTAGAGTGCCGTTCAGAACTAGTGTCGTTTATGACTTGTGCCGTGTAGTACTAGTGCCACGGAATGTATTTAGGACTTGTGCCGTTTAGGTGTTATGCTGCTTAGGACTTGTGCCGTTTAGCTGTTGTGCCTTTTTCATTCACCTGCTTTAGTTCTGACATTCGCCACCACAGAACGAAACTGTGACGATGCAGTAACTAGTTGTCAATAACGTTACGACCATAGCTAATTCGAACGGTAACAGCTATATTCGTACTACTAAATTATTATTATCATCATCTGTTCTGCAATTATAGATGAATTACATTATATAACCTATTACATTCTAAGAGTTAATTGTATAATTGATTAAGAAATTATTCTCTTTCAAATGAAAATAAGAGAATCCAATGAAAATTCCTAACAAATAATTAAATAAAAATGTTTAAAAAGCATGTCTTACCAGACTTTTCTGAAGCCAAGCAAGCATTCATAATTGCAATATATATACTCTGTAGAGTGTATTTTATTAAGAGTACAACAAAAGCCAACTCTAAGTTTCCAAATGCAGGACAAAAGCCCACCAAATTTGCTTAATTAGAACAAAATCCCTCTAGATGCGTATTTCACAAATGAACACTAAATACTTTTCCTTTAGGTCTGGGTTCGTCCATTAAGCCAATGGGAGTACAAAGTGGATGATTAATTGAGTTCTTTTAGTTATTTTAAAATATTGACGTAGTTTAATTTTTAAAAAAGGTGTTTCTTTCACATTCTATTTTAAACATTAATTTGCTGTAATTATTAAACACAGAGTAACTCCCACTTGGGGTTCCAAGGGTTAGTTTCAGGTGTTAAGCCATCATTTGCCGTCCGTGAAATAACCTTTGATTTTAACTTCACGTACAATAAAGGCTCAGTTCTCGAAAATGTAGCATATCTGAAATATATTATTACTATTATTATTATTATTATTATTATTATTATTATTATTATTATTATTATTATTATTATTATTATTATTATTATTATTATTATTACCACTATTACCTCTTCTTTGGAGGCGCGGTGGCTCAGTGGTAGAGCGTTCACCTCCGGTGATTGGGGTCCCTGGTTCGATCCCAGCTCGCGCCGTGTGGACTGTGTGGTGGACAAACACCGTGCTCGTAGGTTTTCTCGGGATTCTCCCGTTTCCTCCCACCTTCTTCATTCTACCATTTTCATTCAAATCTCATCATCACCCTCTCCTTTACCCTAGCTGGCATAACCGTATGACATAAAACTCAAAGATTTCATTTCATTTCTCTTATTCTTATTCTACTACTACTACTACTAATAATAATAATAATAATAATAATAATAATAATAGTTAATTCCAACGGTAACAGCTGTGTTAGTAATACTAAAACTATTGTTAATAATGGTAACAAGTAAAGAGTAGTTAATTACGAATATGACAACTATTTGCTAAGGAAAGATTGATTGATCTTTAGTTTAGCGTCCCTTTCAGCAGCGAGGTTATATGAGACGTGGACCTACTGATTAACATGGAATCCGAACCACATGTGCTCCCGCCGGGAATCGAACCCGGGTCTCCCACGACAAACGCGCGCACGCTAACCACTTAGCCACATAGGAGCTCTTGCTACGGAAAGAGTTGAATATATAAATATATGTGTAAAAATAATTTACTTCAAATCAGCACAGAGAAAGCAAAATTTATGACGTATATAACTAAAACACAACATTATGTTACTAATACGTGGTCAATGGTGTGGGAATAGAAAAAAAGAGACATTACGAAAGATCTGGGAATCACATTGATAGGTTTGTTAATACTTTGTCACCATGCAAATGTTATGCAAACAGCAAGAAAGAACAATAGGCTTTATTAATTAATTTATTTATTAATTCAGAACGATAGAATATGTATTTATACAAATAACTTGTAAGAACTAATATATAATCTGGTTCTGTAATATGAAACAGTATATCTAAAACTTTGACTAGCAGATTCACAGTATTCTTGGCACGGACGCTTTCGTAGCGCCACAAGGGATTTTTAGGTCCAAGTGCCATTTAGGACCTACTCCATTTTAGTCCAAGTGCCATTTTAGTGCTTATTGTGGAGTTTAGCGTTCCTCTTCAGCAGGGAGGCTATATAGAGACGGGACCTATAGCTCAAAGTAACATCCAAATCACTATTGGTTTCAATCCGAGACATTGAACTCCCAGCATGGTTTGAATCCGAAAGCAGATGCGCCGAAGGCGAGCGCTGTAGCCATGAGACTGCGGGGTAGCCCAGAAAAGTAACAAATTTTGATGTAGTTTCATTTTGAAGAAGAGAGATCGTCAATAGAAATTAGTAAATAACTGTTTAAATCATTAGTTCTTAACTTAAACTATAGTAACTACGAAAGCAAATTATCTCGAATATCTTATTTGTACAGTGTAAACAAGAATTTTATGTATAATTTCATATGAATTGTAAATTCAGGATTTTCTTAAAGGTGAACATAGAGTAATAGATTCATATGGCAGGTGTTGCTAATAAAATACGAATCTTCCAGGTACAATGAGAGGAAACGTTGGTGTATTCGCAAAATATTTGGAATTTTGCGTGGTCTTAATCCTGAATGAATTCCTTATGCTTTGGCAGATACATTTTTATATCACATAAATACAACTAATAATATAAAACAAAATTTTAAACAAATAAGGAGCCGTTTAAAAAAATAAAATAAAAAGAGTTGAGAAATAGTAGAAAACTATATATATTGAGATACAAGAAAAATATAAAAAAACTGCGAAATCAAATAAACTTCAAAATAAGGACGATTGTGAAACCTCATCTTGGTGTGATTTCACTAGTTCGGCAATGTTAAAAATTAAGCAGAACTTTTCACGAGAATTGGAAAATAGGTCCACCTTTTAAAAATCTTAACGCTAGGACCAAAATTACGAGTTTTAGGTTTTGTTTTGATCTCCTTAATTGTTTCAAAGATGTTGAAGTTTAACTTCGGAAGTCCGTACATTAGGTGCAACAAGGCAAAAGCGAATAAAGCTCTAATTACTCTCAGTGACGTGGAAATACCTATTTGGCAAAATATGAGCTAAATCTGCTCTCGTGTTGTGGTCTGTCTTCTTATAAGCTCAAAAAGTTATTTCTCACACGAAATTAAGAAAAGAAATTCATACAAACATTTCCGTCCTTAGTTGTTCAAACTATCGATTTTAAAATATTAAAATTCTAGTTTTTAGCTAAAGAATAACGATAGAAAGAAAATTTAATGAACTGTTACTTGTCTTACCAATTGAATAGGTTGATATCAATTGATACAGAAAAGGCGTATGTCATGAATATGATTTTTATAGTAAAGTCTACTCGTCTGAAGTCGAAACATCTTTTGGTGGAGAAAGTGCGGTGTATCTTTTTTCCTTATAGTGGAATATAGATCTTGGTTTTAAGTTTGCTGCAGAAAGGGCGTCTGGTCGAACAATGCCCTTTCTGCATCAAATCAAGGCGATCATGCGTAAGAGTGGCAAAGATCTATTTTCCCATTATTAATATTAAAGGAACGTGTAAGGAACGTGCAAACTATAACGACCTGACAACTATTAGTTGTTACATTTCACTGTTCCAATCTGCATGATTTGTATACTGTGTCAAGATGTCAGAAGCCTAAGATGAATGCACGCCAAAGCGAAAAAAGGCGTTGTAAATACCGAAAATTACCGAAGAAATATTATTAAAAGAAGCAGGCTGAAATGGGAAGAGTACACTAACAATTCTGGAAAGGTTATTGCATCAAGAAAAACTGGAGAAAAATGTAACTCTTCACTCTTCCAATCCGTATGTCAGCAGCCGAAGCAAGATGTGAGCCAAAGCAAGAAAATGCGTTGTAAATACCGAAAATTACCGAAGAAATGTTATTAAAAGAAGCAGGCTGAAAGAAGGAGAGTACACCATCTATTCTGGAAAGGTTATTGCATAAAAAACTGGAGAAAAATGTAAATGTAAGTCTGATTATTTTTCCACATCTTCGGCGAAAAATTTGCAGTCCATGCTGGACTATTTTCATTCATTCCCGGATAAAAATACCCAAGATACATTTCTACAAGGATGTATTGAAGCTCAATCTGTGGCTAATAGAGGGGAGAAAAACATGTTCCGAATTCTAATCACGATGATGAGCCGGACGATAATACTGAAGAACCATCAAAGTCATCAGGCCCTGCAAAGGAGAGGCGTAACCACACGTACTATTATTTTGCAAGCTGCAGTGGTATTTGAACCAAAGTCTGGCAGAAGGCATTTCTGGGTATTTACAACATTACCGAAAAAGAGTAAGACGACTTTTTTCTCTCCTTACCGAGATGTGCGTCAGCGTGGCAAAAGCCACGCTAGGTGAAACAACTGCAGTACACAGATTCGACTAGATACGAAACCTGTCCCTTCCAAACAACCAAGTGAAGGAAATTTTTATCTAAGACAGTTATGGGTGTATGTATTTGGTATTCATGATCTCAAATTAAAACACGCAAAAATGTTCGCGTACCATGAGGGAGAGGGAAAGAGAACTCGTCACGAAGTTTGCAGTTTCTTGCTAGATACATCTCTGCGCTACCTAAGACAGTTACCTAACTGAGAGTGTTCAGCGATTCCTGTGGTGAGCAAAATCGAAACCATACCAGCATTCGATTTTTGTGCAATCTCGTAGAGACTGGGAGTTTTGAGAACATTATTCACTACTTTCCTGTCCGCGGGCATCCTTTTCAGTCGTACAATAGACACTTCGGCTTCATAAAACGGACCATCCGTCATTGCAATAGGATTTACACGACGTAACAGTACGCTGAGCTTATTCTTTTGTAAGGTACGCAGGGAAAGACGGGAGTAAAACAAGTGTTTACTAAAGAGATTCTTAACTTCAAGCACTGATGGCCTAGCAAGTATAAGAAGAGATAAATATCTGTCGAAACATCCGGAAGAGGAGTGTGAAAGAAAGAAAAAATTCAGTTTAAGGTATCAGACTACAGACAGTTTGAATACCGATCAGACATCCTAGGAAAAGTAGTCGTACGATACTACATTGACAACCACCTCGTTCGACATACCTTCAATCTAGCGAAGTATAATGAAGATCAAACCATTCCTTCAACTCCGACATAATCAAGTGGTCAATGTCCGATAAATGAGAAGAAACTCGACGATTTGATGAAACTTCGTCAATGCCTGGCAGGATACGAAGAAATCTATCACCAGATTGCTGAATGGCCATCGACAAGTGCGGAAGATATTGAAGAGGGTTATTTTGATTTTTAAGCTCACAAAAATGCGCTGATTTTCATTGTTTGCTTTTCTACTAACGCATACAGTAAAGAGTTCGCAATATATTAACTCCAAGAAGTCCCCGGGAGGTTCGTCGAACCCACTTATATGTATTTGGTTATAAAACACGTGCATATCTTGATGAGAAGCATTATTTTGCAAAATAATGTGCTTTATGTAAATTGCCCATTTGTTAAGTACGGTTACTCAGGTTAGTACTGCTAGCGTAGAAAACTGCTTCTCCCGCTTGACATCTGTTTTACGACGTCAAATGTTATCGATGTCTCACTACCGCAAAGCCGATCTTGATTTGTTGAGTTACAACGAGTACATCACCAAAAACCTCGACCTCGACGCAACTGTTCTAAGTTTAGCAGCATCCAAAACAAAGAAACTTATACTGTGATTGTAATGTTAGTAATTGTTCAACTTCTTCGTATTAGTGTGCCAACATGAGGAGTGTACATATGAGTGTTGTGTTTGTGTTTCTTAATTATGTGTAATTTATAAATTTGCAGACAGGAAAAGCCCATAAGCATATTATTACTTCTTTGCAATATCACTTAAAAAACTGATCAAAAAATGTTTACAAATAGAAGTGTCAAATAAAGCACGTGATATTTGAAGAAATATCAAGTTTCGTATCTAAGGAGATATAAATAATAATGCAGGTAAGATGTTAATTTCATTTTACCGATATGCATTTTACCAATATTGATTTAAGATTTTCAGACCCTTCTTTGTACAATCTCTTTGAAGGTCAGTATTAAATGCCTTTACTCTCTAGATGTTATTTCTTCAAGTTTCACAAATATTTTTTCAGTCGATCAAAAATTGAAAAACGTATTTCCTGTGTTAATTCTTTGGAAATTTTAATGATTGATTCGTTCGGCCAACTATTTTTAAAAAATATTTTTTATTGCTTCTTTGAAGATGAGAAAACGAAAGAAGTATTTTGTCGCATTAACAAATCAATAATAAGGAAACACATTGTATTCTAGCTTTTAGGTACAGTTGTACTAACGATACAGGCGTACCACTCTCCATCCCTTAAATTACACAGTGATGAGTTCAACCTTTAATGATAATTCCTTCAAGCTGTAATTTTAGTTTTAAGAGCGGAAGAAATTATTCATCACCACACACAGAGACAGACAATATATATATATATATATATATATATATATATATATATATATATATATATATATATATATATATATATATGCGAGGGTGGGCTGATAAGTTCTCAGCCTCACCAAGAAAACAAGTAGATAGGAAGCGAAGCTTTGTGTTTTTATTCAACTTATTTCCCTTGTATGGCAATGTACTTTTCACATCGCTGCTGCAGTGCTTGCAGGCCAGCCAAATAGACGTTATCGGCACCATTGAAATGCGTTTCCTTCAAAAAAAAATTTAATTTAAGAAAGATATAATAGTCTGATGGAGCCAAATCAAGTGAATAAGATGGACGTTCCTGTATTTGAAACCGTAGGTCTTCCAATGTTACAATGTCAGACGTACCTTGTGTAAGAACGAATTGTCCTGGAGTAAGATTACCTCTTTTTACAACTTTCCACGTCTCTTCTCCTTTAGTGCTGCTTTCAGTTTGTCCAGAAGAGATGTATAATAAGCAGCATTGTTGGTTTCACCCGATTTCAGATAATCCAACAATAGAATTCCTTCACAATTCCAGAACACTGTAGCAAAGACCTTAACAGAGGAGCGCTTGTCCTAGCCTTCTTCGGACGTAGAGAAGCGCTGTGGCGCCATTTCGCCGATTGGTGTTTCGTCGTGGGATCATTGAAATATAACCAGGTTTTGTCCACTGTTACCAGTCGTTGCAAAAAATTGGCCTTGTCGTCTAGAAATTGGGACAGAACTTCCTTACTTGCCTCCACACATTCACGCTTCTGGTTTGCGTTCGAAAGTTTCGGAATCTATTTTGCCGCGACCTTCCTCATACTCAAGTCTATATGGATAATTTTCCACACCCATTCATGACTAATGCCCAATGTGTCCTCTATCTGTTTGAGCGATATTCGGCTATTGTCGAGAATCATCCACAGAATGGCGTCCATTATCTCGGGAGAGGTCACTGAAATTGGTCTCTCACACCTTTTAAGATCGTCCAGACACACGTTTGAAGTTCGACGCCTATTTCTTCACATAAATATAAACTATTTGCTGAGCAAAACTATATATTTTCGTTAAAATTCAACACTTGTTACAGTTTCGCCAACTAACTCTTTGGCTTCATCAGACACTATGTCATACAGGAAAACTGTACAGTCGTAAATACATACAACAGTAGAGCTTGTAAACCTGTGTATGAAAATCGTGTTTTCTAAGCTTCTTAAATAGTAATTCTAAATCCTGTAACTGCTGTGGAGAGCTTTTAGCGCTGCTAATTATATTATCTACAAAACTTGTAATCCCATCGGGTAGTCTTTCCAGAATCATCCTCGTTGCGACAGACAAAGATATTTAGTATATATATTTAGTATAGCTGTTACACTTCTGTAAATTATGAACTATGCGACATCCCTGTGTGTAAACTTTGCGGAGCACCAGAAGTGGCGAACTAAATTCGTTGTTGTCTGTGGGCCAAATTATTTTTGCATTAATGAGTTCTTGAATCTATTTGTCTACCTGGTCGCGAATGTGAAGTGGAATCGGTGGGGAACGGTTGTGAAATACACCAGACAGAAATCCTAATTTTATGAACATATTCCCTAAAATAATCAATATCATCAGGGGTATATGTAAAAACATCCCTATACTTGAACTATAAATAATAAATATCTTGTTTTCGTTTTTCGTCTAAGTTGGGGTTGACGTCAAAGAGATCTTTATTGAAAAGTTTTTCTGTGAATTTAACCGTCCTTCAGTTTCTTCTTTTGTTGTAAACTGGTACGCTTTTTCCAGAAAATTTGGTTCTTCTAAGACGTGAAAAGAGATTTTGTGCCCTTCCTCTAGAACCGCCACTGGGGTATTCCTCTTTATAGTGGCGCTGTTACTATTAGAATTTGATATTAGAATTGTCATTTTCCTTGCATCTATCTTCTGGTCAAGAGCATTTAATCTATGTTTCTCGAGTATTCCAGGAAGCAATGATATGAATAAGAATTTCGCGTCAACTTTTTTTTTTTTTTTGCTGCTACTTTAATGAACGTGTGTGAGCGCGCAGGAAATGTTATTTGCTTAGTCACGTCTTGTTTTCAGCTGATAACTGAGTCTTCCGTGAAAGTTAAAGAAAGAAATTATATTCATGTTTAAGTCGATGGTGGAATGTTGTCGTTGGAGAAAGTCAACTCCTAAAATTATTCGCATCCTCCTGTTAACTATACGAAAGTAATGATTGAATGTTGTTTGTCCTATTTTAAATGTTATTAGTGCTATTTATTTAAACAATTATTCTTTCCAGAAATCCCTTTTACTATTGTTTGAAATGGAATTAAATTTGTTCCAGGGGGCAAAGATTCAAAAGACCAGACCAATTTCGTACTCTCGGTATCAATTATTGCGTTTTGAGGTCCTGATTTAGTTCTAATTGTTATATTAGATCTATTATTTTCGTTTTCTAGAACGACATTTCCTCGTCTTTCTGCAAATTGTTCTGATTGTTCCTCTATCACATGGATTTCGTAATTTGTGCTCGCTAGTTTCTCTTTGGTCTTCATGTTTCGGATGCTGTTGGCTGTCGGACCCTTACCAAGGGCTGCCTTACATTTTTTGGACGCTTATAACAAAAGAAGGTGTCGTGTCCGCGCTTTCGACGTATCGCCCATACTGAAATTTGATCTTCCTTAGGTGTAGCGTGCTGACTGTTCTGGGCTTGTCCCTGTTTTCTTTCCTTTATTATTGTTATTCCTCTTCCTATATCCTTGTTGGTATCTATAATTTGTCTCCTCTATCACCATTGATAATTCTGCCATTTTATTGGCCAAGGGAGATAGTCATGTTATGGAGGATTTTGCTAGTGGTGGGGTACGGTCTCCGGTTCTTGACTCATATTATTATTATATTCTTGAGGATTGGGTCCTGGTGGTTGAGAATTCGTTAATGATGGATTCGATTGATATTTATTAAATTGTTGTTGGGATGCAGGTACATAACTGTGCACTGGTTACATGACAGGTTGCGTCTGTATAGGATAGGTATGATGGTATGGTTGTTGTATAGAATACGTTATCTTTGGTTGAGTTGGTAACAGATACGATAGATTCTGTGGGTTAGATATAGGATTTTGGCCGTGTAGCGTGTGCAGTTTTTGATATAAGACATCGTCCCGAGTTAGTTCTGGTTTTTAAGGTGTAATACTAGATCTAATGCCACGTCCTGCAAGTATATAGGTAAAATGTTTTTCTCTTTAGCTGGTGATCATGATTGCTTGGTTGCCATTAGATCAAATAGCATAAAAATCTGTCCGGGTCGTCATGCACGTGCCCTGAATATTTCATCAAATGTGGCACTTTAAAAGATATATCAGATGCACCCTCTGTCATATTTTTATTATTTCTTCGTGACTTATATTTGTTTAGCTTACCTAGTTTCCGGCATAACTCGCACTAGGGAAAGGAAGAAGAAAAGATGGAGGGATAATAAAACATAGATGATTTTGATACTGACGTTATCAGTGCCTGCTAAAAAGTCAATAAAAAGAGCGACCCTTACAAAATTCCGTCCCTATCACCATGTAATGCTTACGAGTAGAGTCAATGATGGGCCGAGATTTATTCCTTCACCAATTTTATTATAAAATTAAGTATTTTGTGTCTACAAAAGTTCTAATAAGAAAGTTTCTCTATAATGACCAAGGTTTGCAGGTTAAAATGTTTTGTAGTTGTAACACCTTAGCTTCATAGCATCCTCGAGGGTTCTCAAGTATTCGTTTCTAGGAAACCTCATTCATCGCAGCCTTCGCGAGGTATGGTCCTGTTTAAGCTGATCCCCTTAGCTTCATATCACCCTTCAGGAATTTGTTGTGGTTAGGATGAACCCTTAGCTTCATAGCAGCCTCCAGGGTTTAGAATAGGTTGCGATCAGGTGGTCGACTAATGCCAGGTACCTTGGTGATCCCTCTTTTACTTGTCCTCTTCTGGTCCCTTCGTGATTGCCGTCTCTATTCGGCTTCCCTCGGTGTCTTCCGTGTTGACTTCTCGTCTGCTTCATTGTTTGCAATCAATAACACGTGTTGTATCAACATGTGCTTCTGTCGTGATGTGGGGATCCTTACAATATGTTAAGAGTTATCAGTAGTACAATAAAGGAAATAATATCAGTTAAGATGTATATGGTTTCTGAAAAGGAATAAGAGAATTAAAGGAATTTAAAAAGTATATGATAGTATTCTTCAATATTTAGAAGAAAGTTGTTAAAGAGACAGAAAATTTCAAAGGCGCGAGAAAAATAGGGTAACTTGAGGAAAATAATAATGAATAAATGTTTAGTGCTAGACAGAAATGTGAAAATTTTTAGATGATGGAAAGTAGATCCAGTAAAACTAGCAAAATATATTTTAATAATAAACAAATTGTTAAAGAATTAGGAGGAACAGTTAGATATAGCCAAGGAGGCAAATTTTCGGGTAGTAAATGAACAATAAATTTTGTTTTCCCAAAAGGTGATTGTAGTATGAAGAAGAAAATATTAGTGGAGTCAGTTACGATTATTGAAGTTGGAAAGAGAATTAACTATCCATTTAGCGAATGGTAGAGCACCAGGAATGAATAAAGTGAACAAAAAAGATGTCAATAGTGATTATGTTTGTTACATAGTAACGTTATTGTTTGATGTACTGTTGAGTTCAGGATACGGAAGTGGAAATAAACAAGACCAAAACCAGGAAAATATTTTAAAGATCTTACAAAATTGGAAACCGTTTCTATATCTTCATCGATATCCCGTATATTTACTGGATTATCGATGAAAGGCTATGTAAAGTAATTCATATAAATAATCTAAAAGAGTTTGTCTTAGGGAATTCAACTCGAATTAGCTCTTTTGCACTAGATACGATAATTAGATTAGAGAGAAAGGAAACACAACTATATTTCTGTCTCATTGATATCATGAAAGCATTTGATAGTGTACCACATAAGGCTATTTTAAAATTGCTGTTAAACAAATTTATATCTGAAATTTTTTACACCCTTTTAAGAACTTATACAAAAAAAATAACTGATTTATTCAAACAGGCGCAACTATTGCTGTTTAAAGAGCGGTGAGGCACGGGGACCCATTGAATCCAAAGTAGTTTCCCTTGCTGATGAATAGCATTATTTATAAACTGTTTGAAACAAGGAAAGGATACAAGTTTAAGAATGGTATAATACCGTTGATGGCTTATGCTGATGACATCCTAATAATTTCAAAATTAAAAGAAAGACTCTAGTGAGTTGTTAATGTGTTTGATGAAATGATTGCCAGGATGAATATATAAATATCTGCTACACAATGTATAACTTCTGGAATGAGACTCTGTAGGTAATAGTGGGTAGCAGATAATTTTACAGTTAATATAAATAGAAATGTTATTGTTAACTCGGAAATAGATGAGAAGCTTGATTATCTTGATTACAAATACACATTGCAGAGAGAAATAGAGAATAAATATCATCTGAACAAAATACATAAAAAATTAGGTGTTGAAAAAGTGGATTTAATACCGAGAGAAAGGTGTTTGATTCCTAATTTTATATATATATATGGATAGAAAGTTTTGCAACAATCGGTTTTCTTGTTTCTGTGGATTTACTATTACGAAGATATTGAAAAGAATGGTCAAACTTGTATGGATCAACTACTGCTAAATTCATTTATACTTAAAAACGGGATGCAGGTTTGGCTTTCCACATGCTGCTAGAATAGCTCGATTAAAATTTATTTTACACTTAAAGCGATAGAAAAAGACGAGTTTTTGTTAATTCTAATACGATTATCAAATTTTAGTATAATTGAAGATAAATTAACAAAAATATTAAATATTGAAAACCCATATAATCTTATGGTTTTAAACAAAACTAAAATAATTGGCAACGATATACACTGTTAGGAATGGTGCCAAAAAATTGAGCCAAGGGAAGTGATTGAATATTTTAAAAATGACTCTATTAGTAACTATTATTTGTTTGAAGACAAATTATTGGTATAAAATAGATTCATTGAAACATTAAGAGTCTGCACCAACACCTACGGAGTAAATGAGATATTCACTAGGTCTCAAAAAGGAATTGAAATGAACTGTAGAGCATGTGAGAAAATGGTGGAAATAATGGGACATGTGGTATTGAAATGTATTTTTCATGAAAATACTAGGAACTAGCGACATGATTTGATAGTTAATAAGTTAATTACACATTTACAATTTATGCAGTTTAACACGAAGACGAGCTGGAGTTTTCTGTGGAAGGAGAAAAGTTAAAGTCTTATATGGTTCTAGAGGACGTGACTAGGACATATACTATCGATGTAATGATACCCATGGAGGATAATAATATGGAGGAAATGGCAAGGGAAAAGAAGGTTATAATATACTAAATTACGTACTATATTTAATGATAGCTGGTTAGTATTATTAGTAATGATATGAAATTTGAACATGAAATAAAAGAAGACATAGGAAAGGCGAAGAAAAGTCTATAGTAAAAGAAAATACTATATGTTGGGACCTATTGATTTAGTCTGGAAATGTATCTTCCACGTTTCTCGATCTTCTGATTCCTCTTCTAACTCTCAATATTTTCTTTTATGTTTGAAATCATCAATCAGTATTCCTCATATTCCTCGCTTTCCTTCCATCTTTCTTTCTATGGCGATATGAAGAAAACAATTTCTTCGCAAGATGTGTCCAACCCAATTGGCCTTCCTACAAATGATGCTGACTAGAAGTGTCTTCTTCACTCCTATCCGTTTTAAAACATCTTCGTTTGCTGCTCTCTGTGGCCACTCTATATTCTCCATTTTTCTCCAACACCATATTTCGAAGCTCTTTAAATATTTATTCTCTAACTTCCGTAATGTTTAAGTCCCTGAACGATATATATGGAGTATTAGACTGTATGATGCAGGGACTTGGTTCAGGTTCACAATACACATTATATTTAGGTAATGCTTAAATATATAAAAAATGTATTAGTACTTTAATTTTATGTAAAAATATTAGTTTTTTGTATTACGTAATAATTAGCTCTCTTAGACTACTATTAAAACTGGCTAAAAGAGAAATTATTACCTTTTAAGAATGCGAAGATGTGAAAATCGGTATATGTACTCTTCTTTTGAAAGAAAAAAGCGGAGAAATTAATAGGTATTTATAACGGTTTCGAAAATTTCGCTTCTAAGAGGGAAGAACACTTATTTTTATAATATCCATTTTTCTTTTCTTTTTTCAGAAAATGTCTAATCTAAGAATTCGCTAAAGTTGTAGATGTGATATTCAATATTTAAACTCGTTAAATAAAAATAAGGTTTCAGCTCATTCGAAAATTCCCTTTCTAAGGAACAAAGGTGGCAATTTCTATAGTACTAAAATTTTCCAATATTTGTTCACTTCAAGGAATCACTTGCATTGAATGTGCGATCATCGACATTTAAAAACTTAACTAGAAATAAAGGAAGACATATTTAAGCGTTCCGGAAAAAAAACTAAAAATAAAAAACGACATCTTTAAGCGTTTTTGAAAAAAAACTAGAAATAACGGAAGACATGTTTCAGTGTTTTGGAAAATAACTAGACATAAATGAAAACATGTTTAAGTGTTTTGGAGAATAACTAGAAATAAATGAAGACATGTTTAAGTGTTTTGAAAAATAACTAGAAATAAAGGAAGACATATTTAAAATGCTTCGAAAATTAAGCTCCTACGGGGTAAAGGGAAAAAGTTTTATAAACATTTTACATTATTTATTTGGAAAATATCCAATGTGAAGATTCTATTAAGTTGGAGATTCGGTATATAGATTTTTAACTGCAAATAATTGAATTCGTGTTTCAATGTCTGCGAAAATTATTCTCCTAAAGAAAGAAAAGGGGGACAATTTATATAATATCAAGATTTCCCAACATTTATTATGAAAATGTTTAATGGAAGAATTCGTTAAGTCGGAGTTTTGAAATCATCATTTATATAAGCTCCTAATAAAAAGAAAACACTATGTCAGAATTTTCGAGAATTGTGCTCCTGAAAGAGGAAAGGAGAGCCATCTGTATTACATTGGAGAGTAAAAGTGGGTCACTCATAGACGTCCGGGCCATACTTATATGTCAAGAAACGTGAAATATGGAGAAAAACATAGGCGTAGCTATAGGATGTGCCTGCATACATCCTAATTAAACTTTTTGATACTATTTCTCCTTCAACTTGTACACATTCTATAATGTTATCCGGAATGCATTACTTCATTGGAATAACATCTTATCTGATTTTCAGTTCACCTGAAATCTTGGAATAATATCTCATTTGATTTTTCAACTCACTTGAAATCTAACAAAATAAACACGAGAATGTAATAATAGTGGTATGGTTTTAATTATCTTTGTGCAAAACCACACGAAAAGTTCTGGCTATCCCTGTAGGTCAAAAACTCTTTTCTCAAGAGAACAATGAATTTTCTTTTTCAAAAAAAACGTATGCTAACTCAAGTACAGGAGATTCAAATGTTTTTCCCGGAGAAAAATCCTACATAGTTAATGATGTTAGGGAAAATGGAACTTAATATATAAACTTCTCATAAAAAAGATTTGTCTACATTAGACAATTCATGAAAATAATGAAAAAGAAACTTTGAAATTATCATGATAAAACTTTTACTTACATGCACCAGGCAACACTGCTAGTCATTTCTATGAGGCTGCTTAAAGCAAGAGGTATACGAGAACAATCCTCGAACTATACAAGACCTGGAAAGAAACATTCGCAGTGGCACCGAGAACATTAACACTTATACTTTTTCAAAATTGCTGCCAACATGGTAAAAACACGTGAACCTATGTTTCAATCAAAACGAGAGCACTTCCAGCATCTGTTGCAGAACTGACAATTCACTTCCTGATGAATAGTAGCGTTGGCAGTTACATGTAAGTAAAAGTTTTATGATGATAATTTCAAAGCTTCGTTTTCATTGTTTTCATGAGTAGCATAATGTAGACATGAGTTGCATGTGTAATGCATAATTCCAGCCTCAATTATGTGAGCACCTGTATACCAGATACTTTAAGTAATAATATTACAATTATTATGTGAAGCTGAAAATTGGCACATTTGCTCTAGATGATGTACTGAACAACATATCAAAAGTCCCCTAATCTCCTGCTGTCTCTTCATGCAATTCCAGGCAGTTGAACTGCTGGAACGCTGGAGAAAAGCAAGGAATCGCTCTTAAATTCAAACGAATAGGGCTACGGAGTTGAAATAGTCCTCGAATGAAAGTTAAAAGAATGGATTTTATTGTGAGGTGTTTATTTCACATCATGTACTGTCGCACAAAGAAATAAAACTAATAAAACAACTATAATAGCCTCTTAGTTATTTTCTTTTTTTACTCTGGAAGGCTTAGTATGACAGGTGTTGCAGAAAAAACTCGATATAATCCAATACATAGGTTCCCAATGACATATATAATTTATGTGTAGGATCAATAGCTCAGTGCATATAAACATTTATCAAGGATCCAACACAACACTCTGTCCAGAGCCTTTCAAGAGCTGTTTCCTCGGACCTCTTAGGAGCTCCTACAAAATGGAAATCACCTTTCTGCTCTCAATCATGGAACGGATACAAGAAGTTCGTATTAAATAACCACACTTTCATGTGACAGATCATATATTTTCTTTGAGTGCATCTTTCTTCATCACCCTACTCTTCATCAATCTGGACCCTGGGAATATGAGTACTTTGTACACAGCTACGCTGTTTGCTCTCGATGTTTGTGACAACAAACAACACCCTTGCATCATCACATTTGATCAACCGTCGTATATTAAGGCCATCGAGGTGGTTGCTTCTGCATGGGAAGAAAGTGATTTGTAAAGCATTGTTGTTCGTTTCGGAGGATTTCATCTTCATATATCCTTTATGGATGTAATAGGATATACAATAGGACATATCATGGATGACAGTGGCTTAATTAATCTGTGGAGCGAGGTATATGTTAACGCTTCAGTACTTCATGTGCTGACTGGATATGCATATGCGCGAGCTTTAAGAGCACACATTCTTACTCGAGAAGCGTTACTCCAGCCCCTGTTTCCTCGTCTAAAGAATCTTTGCCCAGTCGATATGCAAGAGATACAAAATATGCACGCAGAATTCATGAAAAATGAAGCTTCTTATGATGACGTCTGTAAATCCAAAGCTCTCGTGACACTTTCATCTATCTTGGAAAAAGGATGAAACGACTTATCATCTGACAGCCTCACTTCAGCACTTTGAATACAGCAAGTGCTGAAGTGATTATTATCAAGAGAGATGATTTGTAAAGCTAGAACAGGAGATCGAGGTAATAGAGTTTTCACTAGGTTTACCCTGGCAGAAGTAGATTCAGAAATGCGGAAGTGAAAATCCTGGTCTAAGAGCCGACTGAAAAGACCATCAATCCCAAAAGTCTCTCGGCGAGAGGAAGAGGCCAGAACTACGAACTCGATACAGGCTTAAACTGCTTCTAACCAACCGTACGAGCATTGTTCAGCCAAAGCCACTTGTCTGGTCTCCAGATCTATTACCAAGACCAAGAAGTCAACTCATATCGAAAGACAGTGTTTGAGAATCTTCCGCAAGGCAATTTCCTTACGTTCTCCCTCTTCCGTTTTCCACTTTTTTATTTTTTTTTAACTTGGTTAAATTTCACAGTCTAGCCAATTAGATTGCAATTTTGCTGTAAGTACAGTACTAAAACTGGGTTTTGTAAGATATTTTCTCCAATTATTTCCTCAAATGTATTATACTACAGAGTTGGCATCCCTTACCTCGTATTATGATAATTTAAAATATTTGAACACAATGTTCTAGTAAAAACATTGTCAACTAACTGAAGTGAAAATTTTCATAGATAATTTATGAACTCGTAGATACTCTAATGAAGAATGATTTTCTTCATTTTAAACATATTTTAGAAATTATGTCAATTTTTTAAAGTTTATTCCAATCTTTGGCTCCTTGCGTTGTTAAAAAATAGAAACCATTTTTTTTTTAATTTTGCCAATTCATTAGGTGAACCAAGTTACAAACTTTTCATGCTAGTTCTATTCCATTCTCGCATTCTCTGTTTTTCGACCCATCCCGCTGTACAGCTGTAAGGACGAAGGCAAGATGAAAGTTTAATGCATATCCAATAATACCTTATCGTCTAACACTATGAGCATGATATGGTGTTCCTCGAATAAATACAATAAAAAATGTTTCAAGGAATTAAAACTTTAACTAACTGAATTTTAATTTGGAAAAGTGTTTAATATTTATCAAAGGCCCACATACAGTCACGTAGATGGTCTTCTTATTTTAATTTATTACCTATAACAAGGTATTATTATAAAGGGTGACTTTAATAAGACTCGCGGATTTCATTTGGATCCAGAATTTCTAATTGAAGTCCGATTTTCAAGCGGTTTGAGGCAACTGATCAACGAAGAATGGAAGATTTATGGGACTATGTTTACTGGTTTAAATTCATCCGGGATAATATCGACCGCGCCTCAAGAAAAACAGCAGATATTTGTCAGTGTACCTTACAATTGGAATGAAATTTTGTTTTCTTGAAGGGAAATTGCAGAATACAAATTAAGTGTTAGTGGTAACACCCATAAATCACGTGTCGAATAGCTATAGCTAGTTTCTTGCCACAAACGGCGGAGAAATTTCTTGGGTGACCTAACAAGCCGATAATTGACATCTTCCACAACATCTGCCTGCAGGTCCAATGCTTCCCTGTCTCATTTAGAAGCGATCTTATTTCTTCCAATTTATTGATTAGCGACCATATTATGTTCCTGTCTGGGGCAGAACGTGAGGCAAATTTCTTTCTGAATGCCCTTTCCGTAACAAGAGATTACGTTCTCCAAAAACTTCTAACGATAAGCTCATATTGCTCCAAAGAGTACACTATTCTTACTGTGTCCTGATCATACTCACACAGTAGCACAGAACTGTACGGCACAATTCTCAGTAAAACGGCCCTGTTTCCTGTTTCTTATTGACTTTGGAGAGGTTGTCATCTAACGAAGAAGACTCAAATCTCCACACCGTATTGTACCTAATTCCAATTGCAAGGTAGACTGGATAATGTTTGTTGTTTTTCTTGTGGCCAGGCCGTTGTTATCCCAGATGAACTTAAACCAATGAACATAGTTCCATACATCTCGCATCCTTTCTTGATCATTTGCCACAAAGCGCATGAAAATCGAACGTCAGTTATAAATTCTAGTCCCAAATGAAATCCGTGAGTTTTACAAAAATCACCCTGTACAATTTGCAGACTTAAGTCCCAGTCAACTACATCTCTATAAATTGTACACAAATAATATTGAGTTTATTAATTGTTCATGGAGGCAACGATCTTGTTAATCATATTATTCATGTCCATAGTACATTTAATGACATTTGTAAAGTTTCCTGTAGGTTTGATTATTAAAATGTAAAAATATACATACTTCGTGGTAACCATCATCATAAGTTAAGGAATGCATTATATGAGATGTGTATTTAATGCGTCCATAAGTATTGCAAACAGTACAGCTTGTTATTAGCATAAAGTTTGTAATTGTGGATTGTTCGAATTTTCTCGCAATTTAAGTAAAATGTAAATTCTTCTGGAATTCTGTGTCGTTGTCTTCTTGAGGATTAACGTTATACATTGCTCGTTTTTATTCCAATAATTGTTGGTGAGACCCTACTGGCGTATTAGCTTGCATTTGTTGATTGCTTTTAATAGTAGAATGAAATAATTCAATTAATTATAATTATGGAGAAGTAGTAATTATATATATATATATATATATATATATATATATGTATGTATAGGGTGGTTCTGCTATACATAGGGCGGTTCTGACCAGAGTATGTATTTTTATTTATTAATAAAGTTTAATTTAATACGTAACAGTTTCCATAACATAACGTTATCTTCTTCTTTATGCTTATCTATCTATCTAAGAAAGAAGATAACGTTAACTTATGGAAACTGTTACGTATGAAATTAAACTTTGATAAAGAATAAGAATACACACTCTGGTCAGAAAAAATAGTAATTATTTAAAAGTAATAATTCCAGAGTCAATATGTAAGGAATTACAAGTGTATTGGTTGTGAAACCTACCGGAAACCGCTTGCAGAATTGAAAACAAAGCCCATAACATCTGACAAACGAAGGAAACTTCAAGTTCTAACTCTGATCCCATGTTGTTGGTCTATAGAAAAAGGAACAAATTAATTAAGAGTTTCTAAATAAAAGGTTGAAACAACAAGAGATTTGAAAGCATAACAAGGTTTTCTTGTAATACCAGCAAAGAAGATATGAAAATGATTACTTTCTGAAATACATTAATATATATCAATGACAATACAGCAATTTTATAAGGAAGATTAATTCAGCATTATGTCTCCTGACAAAAGAGACTGTGTGCCGTTAAGAACTGATAGGCAAAAGATTGTAATATAAACGATTGTTGCTTTGTAACTTGAAAGAAACGTATACCACCTACAAAGTGAGATATGGACCTGACGTAGGTTTTCAAAGTTCTGTCTTGTACACCACCTACAAAGTTCTTGACCAAAATGACGTGTCACAGTTCACACATCGTTTGTGTCTGTACTTATCACCAGAATGTGAAACTTATGTTGGCAGGAACAGATATTTAAAAGCATTACAAAACTCTTATGGAAAAATGTGAATGTGACATGGAGTCAGAAGACTGTATGCTTCAGAAATGTGACCAGTGTTATGGGACGAAAGTATTGGAAGAGTATCTTCATGAATTATTTTACAGAGGCTGATATTGGATCAGAGGAAACATTGAATTTAAACAACGGATTCATGCTGATTGGGAAACTTTAATTGTTAAACTGTTATTAGTAGATGATCTTGTGTCTGAATTTGTATCAAAGCTGTCACTCCTATGTGGTCATCATGCCAACCAGGAGTGTCATGTCTTTATCATATATAGTGAAGGACAATACCAATTTTTCTTATTCCAATTTTCACAGCAGCGAGTCAAGAGATATTTATTTCATTTGTTTCACCAAAGACCACATTCAACTGCTGTGAGAATAATAAAAACTAGCTTCACAGAAGGGGTTAAGCAGACTACCCTTTCTATCCCATTCACCTATATGCAGAGGCATCACACTACAAATGTGGTATCTAAGGAAATCTATCAGAAAGTTCGGTAACACCTATATTAACATATATAAGTACTTTGTTCAAATAGACTTTGCCACAATCATCCAATGTAGGATAATACTAATAAAGTATATTTCAAAAATATACTAGTAAAATTGGCTGTAAACCAAAAACCCAGCAATGCACCTACACCAAAATTCATTCGTAATTATATCAAGACATGCTCTTTGCACTGGTTATGTTTACAAGTAGGTGCAAATTTGGCAACATGGCCATTTTTGGGTACCAGAAAGGCTAATTTTTTGTCTACTTTATTTTTTCCCATTTTTAAGGCCACATATCCCTTAAACCATATGCGCTAAAGGCTAAATGTTTTATCTATTCTAAAGTACTTATTTATGGTTTCTCTCTTTCAAATATCGGTCTACTGACTTGACTTCATATAACTTTATGGGCGTCTAGATATGGCACACATTAAACGTGCACACACTTTTCAGGCAACTTTGTTATTTTATTGTACAAATTCTAAATCCCCGAGGGAATTTGTGATGAACTGACCTTCCTCTACACTAAAAGAATTTGAAGCTTCCAGTTCAAAATCGCAAGCACTTCAACATGGGAGAAGACGTTTGCTACAAGTTGTTGCTGAGAGGATTTATTTTGCAAACGCCCTACTATCACAACCAACACAAATCTTCAACTCAAATTTGACCATTCTTCATCATTGGTGACAGGTAAAATTTTTGCAAAATTTGAAACAATTCCGAGATGGCGGAGTGGGAACTTTCTTCACAATTGATCCACTGAACATGGAATGATACCTATTTGTTATCTCATATTGAAGGGGTGAGCACAATAGTGGTCTAACCCACATTTTTTAAAATAGAGAAATATCAAGTTAAACTTAAACACATGTGGCTTTTCGTACAATATATATATGTACAATGTATGACACATTCATCCACTTGTGGTTGCTTTTGGTATATTGCACAAAAAGCACATGTGTTTAACTTTAACTCGATTTTTGTCCATTTTTAAAAGAATGTGGGTTAGACCACTGTTGCTCTCACTCCCTCAATTGTTCAGGTAAAATTTTCAACACTGACAAAAGTTATGTAAGAGCTACTACTTATTGTAAGTACAATAAAGAAAGATTGTATACGTAATGTTACAGTAGCAACGTAAAGTAATAATCATTTAAAAAGTTGGAAAATACTTTATTTTAAGCAATACAGCAAATTCTACCATTGCATTCCCTATCCTATGAGCGGCTCTAGAAAATATATTCCTGTAAACGGTATTAAGATTTTTAAGAAAATTGGAAACCAACTACGTAATTGTCTATGATTCTTATCTAAGCAGGTTTTCAAAAAAAAAGTGCTTTTCGAAAGAAAAATTAGGTCCTAATATTCAGCCCATTCTAACTTTATTAGTACATAATTGAAATCTTTAATTTAAGAAACCCTCACATTTGGCAATTCATGAATAAACAAAAGGAAATGTATTATCTTTTGTATTTTGGAAATGTCTTACCCTTTTCTCTTGGAAACACTGAAGCGGTGTTTACTTATTCTTAATGTGGAATTTTTATGCAGAGTTTCCTGTTCCTAACTTTTGGGGTTCGTAAGATACACTATTCTTGGCTAAATATATGAACCCCTCTTCAACCCTCGTAGGATATTATATTTCCAAAAACCCTTCTTTATCCCCGGCTTTTATGACAAAAGGAATATTCTTCCCAAATTTGACTTATCTACTTGACTAGTAGTGTGGACTGGCTCATTACGAGTCAACCATTTCCATTCTTTTATACAGAGCGATTCTTTTAAAACTCATGGATTTCATTTGGGTCTAGAATTTCTAACTTAGGTTCAATTTTCATGCGATTTGTGGCAAATGATCAAGTGATGATGGGAGATTTATGGGACCATGTTTACTGGTTTAAATTCATCCGGGGTAATATCGGCCACCCCTTAGGAAAACAGCAAATATTCGGCAGTGTACCTTGCAATTGGAATGAGGTTTTGGATTTTTAAAGCAAAATTGCAGAATACAAATTAAGTGTTAGTAAAAATACAAATTGATTGTTAGCGGTAATACCCAAAAATCCCATGTTGAATAGACCTAAGGAGTCGATAAATGACATTTTTCCCCAAGACCTGCCTATAGGGTCCGATGCTTCCCTGTCTAACTCAGAAGCGATTCTGCTTCTTCCATTTTATTCACTAGCGACAATAGGTATATTATGTTACTATCTGGGGCAGAACGTGAGACAAATTTGTTTCTAAATTACCTTCGCGAAGCAGCAACAGATTCCATTTACCAAAACCTTTTAGCGATAAACTCATGTTGCTGCAAACAGTACACTATCCTCACTGTGTCCTAACTATACTCACACTATAGCACAGAATTGTAAATCGCAATTTCCAATAGAACGGCTCAATTTCCTATTTGTCATTCTTATTGACCTTGGCGAGGTTTCCATGTACCAAAAATTCAAATCTTCACACCGCACCGCACTTGATTCGAATTGTAAGGTACACTGGCGAATATTTGCGGTTTTTCTTCAGTCCTGGCCAATATTATCCCGGATGAATTTAAACCAGTAAACATGGTTTCATAACACTCCCATCCTTACTTGATCGTTTGCCACAAACCGGATGAAAATCGGACTTTTGTTAGAAATTCTAGACCCAAATGAAATCCGTGAGCTTTCAAAAAATCACCCTGTATGAGTTACGGTGTAGAGTACTATCGAAAATTTGAGAATTAAATATCGCATCTGAAATCGGAAATTGGACCAAACAAAAACCACGTACGCGCAGGAGGAAGAAGGTAAAGGAAGTGTGAAATTATAAAGCTTTACGTAGGTGTCGCCAATAAACAAGATCGGGAATCACTGTTCTTGTGCAGTTTGCACGACTTTTCTAGGAAATACTAGGATTCAGGGTGAAAGAATATGACTGAGTTGCAGAGCGCTCACGTCTAATGCGACGAGTAATTGTAGTCCCAAATTTAAGGAGGGGCATGGGAGTTTCATACCCGGGCCTCCACTCGGACTATTGCTCCACTGACCATGAAGACTGGCTTTAAAATAACGATTACGTGACTAATATATCTCCTTAAGTTATTAACTTCATTTAAAACCATATACATTCAAAAACTTTAAAGATAGGCTTATTTTATTTAGTTAATTCTCATTTCCTTCTAATTTATGTGTTTCTATTTTCCACTTATATTTAATAACTGCAACGTTCTCTCTGCAACTGACTTTTCTCTCCGAAATCTTACCTGTAAACTTTCTACAGATAAATTTCTTCTTTATCTCTCTCTCTCTCTCTAAACCTTTAATATAAACTTATATGTTTGCTATTCTAGATCTTCTTTGAGTGTTGAGGAACTTCACGTCATAACTATATTTCTAAACGCAAATAGCCTATGTCATGACGCAGCTTTGAGTCTTTCCGACTCTTATCTATTTTTTGATATTCTGCTATAGAAACACCTCACTTTTAATTAATTGGAGTTACGCGACATTGTTAGCACCGAGCTTCCAAATATATAAATCCGAGCCTGGAATTTTGACTGATAGAAGGCCATATGAGTTTTTGGTAAACAACGCTATTTCCGTGGCTTTTATGGAGGTTCTTCCGTTTCCACCCACATTTTCAGTTTACCAATATTTCCATTATGATTTACTTGCATTAATCATTCGCATCTTTTAACTTACAGAGCTTAACAGTAATACGTTCAAATAGACATTTCATGTAATGTCCAAACTGGCGTTTTCGCATTTATTATTTCGAATGACATTATATATTTGATCTTTCATCGGGTAATATGCTTGATATTTAACAATCATGTAGTTACTTAGCTAGCTATTTGTTGTTTGCATTAAGATTTCCAAAGAAAATCACTGCATATTTGCGTATCAAACGAACATTGAAATATCGAACAATTTTATGATAGTGAAGGAAAATGAGGATTCTCAAAATTTATGAATGAAATTTTCTCCTCAATCTCTCTCTTATCTTTTGGGATGTGAAGGGGAACAGAAATTACTCCAAATAATAAAACAGTGTGTTGTACATGCTTCCTTGGTTTCAATATTAGTTACGTTTGTGAATTATGAATAAACTGCTGCCTCGACATGTTATAGCTTTCGCCGAAAACTTTACGTTTTCGGTTGTTTGAACCATTTTTAAATGAAACCAATGAACATTCTACAGTATAAATAACTTATGCAAAGGACTTAGTAAATATGTCTGCGTTCCTCTTAATATTTGTGTTAGTTTTCAGTAAAGATTGTAATGTTGTCAGTCCAAGTGCATGATGAAACAGGATTGTGTGTGTATTATGATTTTCTAAATTTTATTGAGATTACATTGCGTGGCTACTCTAGTGGTTCATGTCGTATCACTCAGAAGCTAGTAAGGAATCACCACAGCAATGCAAACGGCTCTCTTTACCAATATTATGACATTATGTTTCCCTTTAGCTTTCTCAAAAGTAAAAGTAATTTTGTAAGACATATTAATATTTTATTCTTCAGAACTGGTGTATATAGTGACAGCATTTAACATTAGAGTAAAATTACTCATTTAAATGCACGGCCAGGATCAGTTTCTCGGTAGTAGATCCAATAAATGAAATAACTCAGCAAGTTATGAACATATAATTATGAAATTTTGCATCAAAGAAACATAGGGTATTGGGAAAGGAGGGATAAGAACCGACGTCTGACTCTATGTCACGCACTACCGTACCTGTCATTGTGAGTTGAGGAAATAAAGAAATACATTGAACATATATCTATTGTTCTTAACCGCTTGATTACATGTTCCTTTAAATAGCGTCCGGTCGCATCTCAAATGAAATGTGGCAGTAGGAAAGTACTTGCAAAACAAATGGTGCAAATTTAATGAAGAAGTTACAGCTTAGAAGATTTTTCTCAAAAACATGAAGCATCATATTCAGCTCTACCTGGATACTGATGAAGAAGATTTCCAGCATTTCCCTTAGCACTGGTGTACTTCTTGTGAAGAAAGATACGTAGTGATACATGCATATTTAAAATGTATTGAATTGTTTTTTAAGATACTCATATTTTCTTGGTTCTAGTACCGAAAGAATCACTCAGTATTTAAGGATATATAATATCATTACATTTCAAATTTAACAGCCAAAGAAAGTCTAATTTACCCGCCGATTTTTCTACAAATCATGTATATAAAACTTTTTAGTTTCTATCCATTCGCTTCCACAGATCTGTTCTCTATGCAGCTGATTTCTGGCACACGATCTCCATATTCTTCAGTGAACATTTGTCACCTTGAGTCAAAATCCCTTTAGGAATTACGCCCTCTTAAATCCTAAGAACCTTAAAAATTGTCACACTGCAAGGAAGACCAGCTACACAAAGAAAACTCATGCTTCTTTTTGAAATATAGCATATTGTCTTACGAACTTGTAGACGGAAGTATACTATAATACAGGCTAACAGAATCTCTTTATAAGTAGTGTAACTGTGTTAAATTTATATGTGCAGTGGACCACAGACATTGTTGATGTACAAAGTCCGCGAGATACGCAACCCAACTAACGCCTGCTCCAACATTAATTACGCCTGGTAGTAGCTAGCACAGCAGTGTGAAGTTGCCCCAACCTGTTAAATCACAGATCGTAAAGAACATTTTTGTGCAGAAGTGGAGCGAAACGCTGGCTGACGAAATGACAAAAAGGAGTCTTTGGATGTTTGTACTCACAGTAAACAGCACAATACCAGAAAAAAATATACGGACACCAAAGGCACCCTTGAGACGATAACAGTCACGGGACTTAAATAATCTTACACTTAACTCAAGTGAGGGATTATATAAACAAGTTAACTTACTTCAACTGACTATACATATATGCGTATCAAATAATATACGGATAGATATTCGGTATATGTATTAGGTTATTCTTTTAACTAAACACAAAGCCTTGTGCTGAGTTTCGAAACTATTAACAATAGTCCTACTTGCAAATAAATTCAAGTATGAATGGATTATTCAGGGGAAGAACCCAGTCTCTAATGAAAATTTTGGGAGTCTAAGAGGGCCTGAGCTCTTAGTTTCCGGCGCCACTGACTGATACGTAATATTACTTCAAAAGAAGAACTTATCCGATTTCATTATTCGTTAAATTACTTTTGAAACTGCTAAATTTTGGTATGCAGTAATTTATTTGTAAATATTAAAAATACAAAATTAGATAAAACTCAAACGAGTTGGAGAACATATCGGTACTAAGCGTATTTCCCCTTAGGTTGTAAATAAAAGTGAAGGTTCTTGATTTGAATTATATTTGTGAAAATTTACACATTGAAACACAAGGAGAAAAAAGGTGAATATAATGTCAATTAAGAACAACTTAAAAATGCACGAAATTAACGGTTAATATCAAATATAGAACCATTAACAGAATTAACTCTGTAACTCGTTTTCTCTACTTATTTTACTACCTTTATTTTCAGGATTACATCATCACTGAATTTCTCCACTGGAGGTTATCTTTCATTTCGCAGCATCCAACTGGAGTTCAGCCTTGAAAATCAAACCTTTTAAAAAGTAGTAAACGACGAAGGGGAGACTCGAACTCGGATCACCAGTTTAGAAAAACACAATGCTAACCACTTAATATTTATTGTACTCTGTCACTAATATTACATAGCAAAATTACATGGAGACAATATAGGTGCAATCTAGGACCGACCACTGGGAAGAGAGTCCAAGATGTGGTTCTGAGCGAACCTACTCCGCTGTACGATGATAATGGTTATGCATCACAAGGAAAAAGTTCACAAGCACAATTCATGGCCTCCCGGTCTTTCCCGACAGGTGGGACAGAGCTGCTTGCAAAAAAAAAAAACACTGAAAGACTGTCTTTCTAGATCGACTGAAAAAAAGCTGCGGCGTTCCCGTTGTAAAAAGTTGAAATATAAGCATTCATCATTCCACGGCATGGAATGGTGAACATATAACAATGTGGTACCAATTAACCAGAGGACCGTATTATGTTTGGTTCTTGGGTAATACTGAAATGCAGGAAAGAATAGGAGATCTACGGTAAATAAAGGAACAGGTGTACGGCAGATCAAGCTCAACATACGAAGGAGGAGGTTCAAATAATATCGGCACCTGAACGTGACATGTAACGATGGGGTAGCGTGTCGCAGTGGCCACAATATTTGCAGGTGAGGGTTGTGGTACGTCCAATGCTCAGAAGTCTTTCTTGTGTGGCAGGCAGTTGATGAACTATGGTCGTCCATACCGCATGTGTGTGCAAAGAGGGGACATTGGTTCTTAGATTTTGCCAAATATAGCGCCATTGTTTATTGGGGAACATATCCTGTACCCGGACTCTCACATCTACAAGTGACGCTCTCCACAATTGCTGGTACAAGGTTTGGTGAGTATATGTAGTAGGGGAAGCAAGCTCACCAGAATATGTCCATGCTTGAACAAGATTGGTGACATATGTAGGACATAATTTGCCAAATCTGCAGAAAGGCGGATTCCTTGGTTGGGAGTAGTCGGGCCAGAAACATTCGATCCACACCCGTGTATAGTCCATGTGGGGCTCAACGTCTTGATACGCATCTAGCATGTATAAAACTTGACTTTTAAGACGAATGTTTACGAGTCCAAGGCCCCCTTCGCTGCGAGGAAGATAAATAGTGCTGTGGCGGAGGCGGAAGAAGTAGCCCCGCCAAAGAAACCATATAAATACAGATTCAATTTGGCGAGCGTAAACAGAAGGGAGGGGAAAGGTGCGCGCGTAGTACCAAAGTTTAGCAGCAACATACTGGTTGAGATATTGAATCTTATGTATTATATGCAGACCTCGGAACCGTTGTAAGTATAGCATCTGCTTAATCTGATGAACGATAGGACGCCAGACAGCATCCATTTGTTTGCGTGCATCGCTATGAAAAGTTATGCCGAGTATTGTTAAAGCACCAACCTTGGGAATGTGAGAGCGTGAATCAGGTAAGGAGGGTAGGGAGAAACCGTGAAATGACAGGAGTTTGGTCTTGTGTTTATTGTATGCCAAGCCGGAGCACTGGGTGAACTCGTTAGCTATGCGGATGGCGGTGAGCATATCTTCGGGCGTAGTTCCTATTAAGGTTACGTCATCCGCAAATCCGAAGACGTGTAATTGATGGTATTCCTGTATACCGGGAGAGGTAATCTGAGCCAGAGCCCGGAGATAGGTATCTAGAACTATCGCAAAGAGGCTCGTCGAGATGCTATCGCCTTGCCGTACTCCGCGTTGCAGAGCAAATGTGTCAGAAAGATGACCATTGATCTGTACTCGACATTGGGCCGATTGATATAGTTGTCTTATGACTTGCTGAAATGCAGGAGGAAATCCCCAAGCGTCTAAAGTTCGAAGAAGAAACCCATGATCAACGCAGTCATATGCGGAAGAAAAATCTATGCCAAGGACCCCCTCTTTAATGCGCCGAGTTTGCACGTATGCTAAAAAATCCCGTAACGAACGTAACACATAATATATGTTATATTTGGGGTGGGTGGCTGCCTGATATGGAATAATATACTTTTGCAATATGGGTTTTAAACGTGCTGTCAGAATTTTTGTGAATAGTTTGAAATCGGTAGGCAGTAAAGTGATGGGTCTGTACTCCTGTACAGTCTGGGAAGTGACGGATTTCGGGATAAATATTTTGATTCCGACGTTACCGCGGATGGGGCCTCCCTTTAAATATGTATTAAATAACTTGACTAGGGTATCTGAAAGAAAGGTCCAGTATTGTTTATAGAACGCTTACGGCAGACCTTCATATTCTGGCGCGCCCTTTCCTTTTGTTGCCTGGAGGGCCATCCATATTTCCTGACAAGTTATGGGGCGCATAAGATCACGACCCTCTTCCTCGGTAATCAGTTTGGGAATAATAGACAAAAACTGTGTTGGAACATTGGTGTCAGAAGGTCGGGGTTGTACTAATTTATGGTAATGCTCACGGAAAACATTTAGGATCTGAATCGAATGACTAGTCATATTACCATTCGGGAGACGAAAAGCTACTATTGCAGCCTGTTTCCGCCGGTGCAATAGACGTGTAACGTTGTAAATAGTGACAGTTTCCTGGTCAAGCCTATAATATGCGGTCTCATTAATAAAAGACGGCATGAGTGTGGGAGCCTGGAGATTTTGGAGTCGTAGTTTTAGCTGTTGCTCTGTGCGTTTATTCTGTAGTTAGGGGGCCGCACACTATGCCTGACGCAATGCCTCATAGAGGAATTCAAACATCAACTGCCAATCGTGACGTGTTTCGTGTCCTTTGCCTTGGAAGAACCAAGCGATCTTAGGTTTAAGAAAAGTCGTCCACCAAGAGGCGAGATCTGGAAAATATTGTTGCATCTTTTCCCAATAGGAATATTGTTGTGCCAGTTCCTCCCGATAACCGTCGTGGTGAAGTAAGGATGTATTTAACTTCCAGTATCCTCACCTGCTAACGGCTGGCAAGGGTTGATCTGTTTTTATGTGGAGCTTGATAGCTGCATGACCGGTGAAAGATGGTATAATAGTCTGTACGTCAATAATAGTGTGAACTAAGTCAGGAGTGACGTATATTTTGTCAATCCTACTTTTCGAATGTGAAGTACAATGGGTATAGATCCTCGGTGAATTGGAAACAATGACTACATCCCTTAAGTGATAAGCCCGCAAAAATTCCAAAATGCGAGACAAGGGGGGTGGGCAGAATTGAATCTGCGCTGGTTTCAGTGGTATTCCAATCAGCCATTATTACCATACGAGAAATATTAGGAGGCAGGAATTGTGGCAGACTTTGGCCATAAAATTCAGCCCGTTCCTTCTTAGCTGTATAGCCAGAAGGAGAATATAGTCCGACGACCAGGTGCCCCTGTATAACACAATGAATAATACGTCCGTCAGGGGAGAGAGTAAGATTGGTATTCCCCAATCCTTTTCTGATAAACATCCCTACTCCAGTGGTGGGTCCTAAATTAGAAAACACATCATAGTCCAGCATATTGTGAAATGAATCATGTATAAGTTCTTGCACACAAACTACATCCGGTGTATGACTTAAGAGGAATTGTTTTAAATATGCTTTTTTATCGTCACTACTTGCGCGATTTAAATTTATCGTGAGAAAGGATAAAGAGTTTATCACAGTCATATAGAGGAAAATTTCGTAGTATAACACTTCTGTGCAATGTAGATATCTTCTTAAATTTGCTCTACTCAAAGTTAGTATGAGTCTTAAAACTAAGAAGTGAAGCAAAAAATAACTTACAATATCCATGATAGATGTTAATGAATATAAGTGCTGCAGTTAAAAACATACGTCGACGGTAGATTTAAACACAACTAACACTCAAGGATTTCCTGTTTGTATATGTGATAAATACCGCTGTTCCACTCTGCACTTTTGCACTATTAGAATCGTAGGGCAC
This sequence comes from Thermobia domestica, assembly GCF_964235325.1. Taxonomy (NCBI): domain Eukaryota; kingdom Metazoa; phylum Arthropoda; class Insecta; order Zygentoma; family Lepismatidae; genus Thermobia; species Thermobia domestica. The sequence continues at coordinate 53,006,984 of NC_137467.1, forward strand.
TTGTGTTGAACACACGTGACATAGAGAAAGAACAAAACAAAAAGGAGGCACACACCACACTACTTGGGGTGAATTCGTATCCATTGACCTTGAAGACCAATACTTATGTATCTGTTTCGAACACCGGTTTTGAGCGAGTACGTGGATCTTGTTCGCAAGACAGAGAGACTTGGCTGCCAAGTGAGAATTCAGCTCTTCCTTCCGGGATAATTTGCGTCGTTTTTGTTTAGAAATAACATCACTAAATTTATTTCCCTGTGTCTCATGCTGGAGAAACTCGCTTTCAAAGGGTTCAGGATGCTCTTCCTGTGTCTCTTTCGGGACCTCGCTATCCTCAACTGGTGAGGGATTCCGTTCAACCTACGTGTTTTGTGAGGTGATATGCTGCTCTACTCGTATGCCGGAGGCCTCCGATGTAGTCGATAAAGGCACTTGTTTACTGGGAAGTTGGGTATCGTCCTTCGCTTTCTCAAGAGACGTTATTGTAAGTGCAGGGAACTCCTTTGGGTCCGGAACAGAGGGTCGATGCTCAAGATCATCTTCTTGGTCACCAGATTTCGTAGAAATGACAGGTGGGACTTATTTGTAGGATGTCATAGGAGTCACTTTTCCAAGCTCTGTCATGCGAGGAATTGACGGGGAAGTGGTCGGGATTACACTCGTTCCCCCTCGGGGTTGAGCCCCCCGTTTCAGTACACAGTTCGCTACTGTGTGCATAAAGCTTTGGCATCGGAAACATGTAATCGGTTGTCCACTGTATGATACTCCGACTTTATAACCATGGACTAGAAGTCGGGATGGCACATGAGAAGTCAGTTTAATATGTACATGGCGAGTTCCAGTTTTAATACCAGGGGGATAAGGAGGGGCCCATTCCTGATCTTCTATTTTAATCACTGAACTATATGCGCTAAGAGCCTCACTCAATAAGTTATTCGGTGCCTCGATAGGGAACTCAAACACACGAAGGAGTGTAGTCGGATCTGCTGCTGAAATAATTCGAACAAAACTCACTTCCTTATTTGAATGAGTGAATGGGACCTCACTAGGGGCATGAGCTGCAAAGTCATCATATTCCTGTTGCGTTTTGAATTTTAGAAAAATACAAAAATTTTCACTATTTAACTGTATGGCACTGATGTGATCAAAAATACCTGGGAAAGTGGAGTTCATCCAATAGTAGATTTCCAAGGGGACTGGTCGAACTGCACGGAACTTCTTGTCAAATACTAGTTTAAATTGAAGATCTTTTTTATATTCCATATTCACGTTTGCACTGATACACCGACACTAGGCCGAAACGGCAATAATAGAGAGTACGGAGTAAAACTCCTACTTCAGTAGATTTGCTTTGATATAGTAATCAAAGATATTAATACACCTAATGTATATATGGTCTACGATACTATACGCTATAGTACACTGTGAAAGCACCAGAGCACCCGTGTTGTCTCGACGGCGGCTTGATGCGAACTGACCACTCACCTACAGCCTTACTTATTTTGGCGCGATTAGAAAAAAAACTCTTCTGTTTGCTCTAAACAGTAGCTTGATAATATTCAAATTCAAAACACATGAATATGTAATAGAGAACTCCAACGATATTATATCAAGGTATTCACTAAATTATTAACATTTCAAATTTTTTTAAAAAAAATACAAAACTCCTTTATTTTGAATGAAATACGGCGCGTATATTATACTCGCAAACAAAATAAAGACGAATAAATTACTGCATAGTAATCGTGGTTCAGTGGTCAAGGCGCTTGACCAATAATCCGACGATAATCAAATCTTATCCACGAACGACCAGTACTGTTGTTTACTTTAAAATTTTCGGTGCCGATTGATCAGCGAAGAAACATGTTCTAATATCTTCAGATAGTTGAATACTCGGATGTTTCAATACTTCAACTATCAAATCTTTAGCAATAACAATACTAATAATAACAATAATAATAAACTAATAATAATAATTTATTATCCCTCAGGGCATAACATTACATCCAGAAACGTGACATTCGGCCAAGAATATTTCAGCTTTGTTTAGTGTTGCCCACGAGAAGAGGAATTTCTCATCTAGTTTCTGAAACAAAACCAAGAAAATTGAAACGAGAATTAACATTTACATTCGGACGGGACAAGGCTAACTCAAATTATCCTCTCGCTTTGGAGATGAAAATTGAGACGAGACGAAAAGTATAGTAAACATTTCTCGTTTTATCTCGATTCTCGGAATAGTGTATGTCCATTTTTTTAAGTAACAAGTGCTTTTTAGACTGACTCTTATACGCTATTTTGTTACTTTGTATTTCGGAGCTCATAGAATTTATTATGTTCTGTGTACGTATTTTTGTAGCAAAGCTATTATAATTCCTTTTCCATATACTAAAAGTTAGTTTATTATATGCCTTATTGTTCAGTGATATTCAGTTATTTTTATTGCAGTTATTTTCCTTAAAACGTACAGTAGAATACCTTCTACATGAAACTATAGTGGAACGCTTTCGTTCAAAATTTTCGTAGTTACAGAGGTGTTTCTCGGAGGTCCGGACAACCTCCCGAAATCCCGACTTATCTGTAAGTTGTGTCTAATTTTAGGGCAACTTTTAAAATGTTAATACAAATACATAGTAAGACGCTTTCTTTGGATAAAAGACTTCTGATTATGTATGCGTTATATTGATATTTTAACAAAATATACATACGAATATAAAAAAGAATATTTCCTATTTACAAATTTTGATTGAACGGATATATGGAACGTGTTGGAAATGGCGAAGAAAAAGATAGTTAATATTTCTAGCAGTAGGAGTAATAGTGGAAGACGTTCGGAATAATTGCTAGGAAAATTTATGACCAATACTAGGCCCTCAGCATAATACATATCTATTCATGAATTGTTTGCTAACAATGGTACGTTCTTCTACACAACGAATCAAGGTTGTAGACAGACATGTGACGTCATATTGCTACTACAATATTTCCTCTGCGAAGAAAGCCGTTTACACACCAACTTTAAGACCGAAAAATATTGAGTATTTTTCATTTCATTATACATAAGAAGTATGAATATTGTAGTTTGGTAAAAACAACTTACTGCCGTGGGAATCCAACCCGGGACCCCTGCATTATAAAACGACTTCTCACGCCACTACGCTAAGACTGCTCTGCTAAGTAAGTCAAGAAACCTTCGTGTGTGTAGCAAATTGCACACATTTACGATAACGACGAAACACACAGATTTCGGTCATGATAAAAACTATAATCGAGAGACTTTAAATTTATATTAGAAAAAATAGACATACAAACACGTAAGGACATGAAGGAGAAACTGGTTTTAAGAGTAATTCGACCCCTTAACTGGAATCTGAGGCCTCAGACCATTTTCTTTTCTGATTTACTGAAAGTATCTCCGTAACTTCTGTATTATACTCAGTAATACTTGTTTCACAGTTATTCTCAGTAAACTTAAACGACAGGGACACGAACATTGATACATCGAGGACATACAATTTCAAAGGATCACCCACCGAGAATCGAACACGGGAAAGCGAGCACTGAACTATCTGAGGCAGTGATGACGTGGGTCAATGAACAACTTGATCCACCACCCATCGTGACCCACGACCCACCATGATCCCCACTCACCGTGACCCACTCTAACCAACTACCCAACAGGATAGACTCTGTCCCACAAAGACCCACCACCATCCATGACACACTCTGGCTCACAACCCATCGACCCACTACCTACCAAAACACATCGTCATAAACTCTGGACATTATCCACGCCCTCTTCTTTACTGACTAAAGAGTTTATACTTGTAATAAAATCATTTTGTTAAATTCTAACTAGTCAGAGTTTGAATTTGAGTTTGAATTGAGTTATTTTTACAAACCAACCCACTATCAATTTTGCATATATACCAACCAACCATCAATTTTGCCACCCCTATCATAAAGAAGAATTTTAAAAGTTGCTATGTGACGTTTGGTTCATTTTCAATAAAGAGTTAGTATACTGAATTTCAGCTCTGTAAGTTTAATGGCTTGTGAGATACTCAACTCTTTTCACAAAAATTCGGATCCTCACTACCCCTTAAGATATTATTATAATAAAAGTGATATAATAACATCCCACTTTGGATTAAGGACTAACTATATACCAAAAGTCATTTTATTTGACTTTGCAATTTGGCCGTGATGATCAGGCACACATAGTTACAACCATTTTTCATATAATAATATATATATTATAGTGATTCAAAAATGTAGTTTTTTCAGTAGGTAGATTCTCCCCATCAGGAAGTCGCGATCGGAAAGAGAAATTCCCGACTTCGACGGTTGCGGGCCGTCGCAGGGAGCTGGCATTCGCCCCCAGCGGCACGACGATCTGCTTGTCAAAAGTTGCCGACCTTTTGCCGAGGCGGCAAGCGGTCGAAAATCGTAAAATAAAATGCCCTTTGCCGACCATCAGAGTTGAAAAGCAGTCGGAAATTCCTCTTTCCAACCCTCTACCGACTCCCTATGCCGGCCTCTTTTCGACGTCGGTACAGGTGCAATTACTGCGCCTTTATGGCTGTTTGCCAACTGCTCGGAAACACAACATTCCGACGGCGGCCCCGGCACATATAATGCTCATTTCTGGCTGTTTGGAGACTGTTCGGCAAGGCAAATATTCTTCGCGGTCGAAAATCGCGCTGAAAGACGCCAGCGTCCTGCGCCGGAAATTCTACCATTGCATCTGGTTAGCATGGACAACGTTTAAGTTTACTGAAAATAACTCTGAAACAAGTATTACTGAGTATAATACAGACAAGTTACGGAGATACTTTCGGTGAATCAGAAAATAAAATAGTCTGAGGCCTCAGATACCAGTTAAGGGGTCGAATTACTCTTAAATCCAGTTTCTCCTTCATGTCCTTACGTGTTTGTATGTCTATTTTTTTCTACTTTAAATTGAAAGTCTCTCGACTATAGTATTTTATCATGACTGAAATCAGTGTGTTTCGTCGTTATCGTAAACGTGTGTAATTTGCTACACACACGAAGGTTTCTTGTCTTACTTAGCAGAGCAGTCTTAGCGTAGTGACGTGAGCAGTCGTTTTATAATGCAGGGGTCCCGGGTTGGATTCCCACGGCAGTGAGTCGTTTTTACCAAACTACAATATTCATACTTCTTATGTGTAATGAAATGAAAAATACTCAATTTCTTCCCGTCTTAAAGTTGGTGTGGAAACGGCTTTCTTCGCAGAGGAAATATTGTACTAGCAATATGACGTCACATGTCTGTCTACAACCTTGATTCGTTGTGTAGGAGAACGTAACGTCGTTAGCAAACAATTCATGAATACATATGTATTATGCTGAGGGCCTAGTATGGATCATAAATGTTACCTAGCAATTATTCCGAACGTCTTCCACTATTACTCCTACTGCTAGAAATAACTATATGTTTCTTCGCCATTTTGAATACGTTCCATATATCCGTTCAATCAAAATTTGTAAATAGAAACTACTCTTTCTTATATTTGTATGTATATTTTGTTAAAATATCAATATAACGCATACATAATCAGAACTCTTTTATCCAAAGAAAGCATCTTACTATGTATTTGTATTAATATTTTAAAAGTTGCCCTAAAATTAGACACAACTTACAGATAAGTCGGGGTTTCGGGAGGTTGTCCGGACTTCCGGGACACACCTCTGTAACTACGAAAATTTTGAACGAAAGCGTTCCACTATAGTTTCACGTAGAAGGTATTCTACTGTACGATTTTAGGGAAAAAACTGCAATAAAAATAACTGAATAGCACTGAACAGTAAGGCATATAGGATATGGACTTTTAGTATATGGAAAAGGAATTATAATAGCTTTGCTATAAAAATACGGACACAGAACATAATAAATTCTATGAGCTCCGAAATACAAAGTAACAAAATAGCGTATAAGAGTCAGTCTAAAAAGCACTTGTTACTTAAAGAATGGACATACACTATTCCGAGAATCGAGATAAAACGAGAAATGTTTACTATACTTTTCGTCTCGTCTCAATACTCATCTCCAATGCGAAGGGATAATTTGAGTTAGCCTTGTCCCGTCTCGAATGTAAAATGTTAATTCTCGATTCAGTTTTCTTTGTTTTGTTTCAGAAACGAGATGAGAAATTTTTCTTCTCGTGGGCAACACTAAACAAAGCCGAAATATTCTTGCCCAATGTCATGTTTCTGGATGTAATGTTATACCCTAAGGGATAATAAATTATTATTATTAGTTTATTGTTATTGTTATTGTTATTGCTAAAGATTTGATAGTTCAAGTATTGAAACATCCGAGTATTCAAATATCTGAAGATAATAGAACATGTGTCATTGCTGATCAATCGCCCCCGAAAATTCTAAAGTAAGAAAATGTACTGGTCGTTTGTGGATCCGAGAGTATTACCTTGAGATTATTGGTGAAGCGTCTTGACCACTGAACCACAATTAACAAGCAGTAAGTTATTCGTCTTTTGTTTATTTACGAGTGTAATATACGCGCCGTATTTCTTTCAAAATAAAGGAGTTTTGTATTTTGTTTTTAAAAATCTGAAATGTTAATAATTTAGTGAATACAGTGATATAATACCCTCCGAGTTCTCTACTACATATTCCTGTGTTTTAAATTTGTCTATTGGTAAGGTACTTATTTGAGCGAACAAAGAAGGTTCTTTATTTAATCGCACCTAAAATAAGTTACCCTGTAGGTGAGTGGTTAGTATTGTGGTTTTCTTAAACTGGTGATCCGAGTTCGAGTCTCCCCTTCGCCGTTTACAACTTCTTAAAATGTTTCCTTTACACGGCTGTGCTCTAGTTGGATGCTGCTAAATGAAAGATTATCTCCAGTGGAGAAATTCAGTGATGATGTAATCCTGAAAATAAAGAAAGAAAAATGAATGGAGAAAACGAGTTACAGAGTTAATTCTGTTATTGGTCCTATATTTGATATTAACCGTTAATTTCGTGCATTTTTAAGTTGTTCTTAATTGACAGTATATTCACCTTTTTTCTCCTTGTGTCTCAATGTGTAAATTTTCACAAATATTATTCAAATCAAGAACCTTCAATTTTATTTACATCCTAAGGGGAAATACGTTTAGTACGGATAGATTCCCCAACTCTTTTGAGGGTTATCGAGTTTTGCATTTTTAATATTTACAAATAAATTATTGCATACCAATATTTAGCAGTTTCAAAAGTCATATAACGAATAATGAAATCGGACAAGTTCTTCTTTCGAAGTAATGTTACGTATCAATCAATGGCGCGGGAACCTAAGAGCTCAGGCCCTGTTAGATACCCAAAATTTTCATTAGAGGCTGGGCTCTTCCCCCGAATGGTCGATCCATATTTTAATTGATTTGCAGATAGGACTATTACTAATAATTTCAAAACCCAGCGCAAGGAGTGTTTACTTAAAATATAACGTACTACATAAAGCATAATCTGTCCGTATATTATTTGATACGTATATATGCATAGTCATTTCAAGTAAGTCAACTTGTTTATAATCCCTCGTTTGAGTTGATTATAAGATTATTTAAGTTCCCAGACTGTTATCTTCTCATCGTGCCTCTGGTGACCGTAGATGTTTTTCTGGTATTGTGCTGTTTCCTGTGAGTACAAGTATCCAAAAACTTCCTTCTGTCATTCTGACAGCCAACGTTTCTCCTCACTCCTGCACAAAAACACACTTTACGATTTGTTCTTTTAATAGGTGTGGCAACTTCATGCTGCTGTTCTATCAACTCTACCGGGCTTAATTAATCATGGAGCAGACGTTAGTTGGGTTGTCTATCTCGCGGACTTTGTACATCAAGAATTTCTGTGGCGCACTGTACAGAGTATATATCAAGCAGAATTTAAGAAACGTCTATGTGAAGTTCAACAAATAACTAATACTTTGGTTGTTTTAGGCATGGTCATATTATATTTCGCTAATAAATTGCTCTCCTGGAAACAAGAATGTTAAACGAATTGAAAATAATAAACCTTAAATCAAGAACAATATCATATTATTTATCTAGAAATATTTTCATGAACATATCTTGCAACGATGAATCAAACACTGGTTCTTTATTCTTTATTACTGAGCCACATTAAATAACACTCACACTTCGTCTGTTATATTGATTTTATTTATTTGGTTCCTGCCAACGACGCTCCAAAACCTTATTTTTTTGACATCTGAATCTCATTTTTTTATATTAGCATTATCGATTCTTTCTCTTCTTCTGCAGCCAGCCTACTACATATTTCGAATAACTTATTGCCCATACAAGAAAATATACAAACGTACCGTTGTATATTATGGCGCCCGAATGGAATTTTCCTTTTTAATCACTAACTTTCATAAAAAAAGAAAAAAGAATTCTGGAACGTTTATATACATATGGGAATTATTCGAGTTTTCTAATATACCTCGTATATTTAAAAATTACAATTCATATAATTATACACACATATATATCATATTTAATTCTATAATACTATTATTATCATCTTCATTATCATATACATTTTAAACTTTATCATCTTCATTCATTTATACATTTCAACGACGATGAGGGCACATTCGAAATTAGATTAATAAGTTATTTAAGTCCTTTTTCAGGTCCATTAAATGCTGGTTATAAGCTATTTGATTGCTTTTCGCGGCCATTACATGCTTTGTTACAATTTAATAATTATTTACTTGGGCATCATGAAGAAGGTTTTGAAAAAGATGTATGTGATATTCACATAATTGTTCTTTGGACACGATATGATCGAATATAAGATATAATTAAACAAAATATAAATTAAGATAGCAATATCGATAATAATCAGGACATAGCATAATAATTAACGTCTTATATGTTGGCAATCATAAGAAAAACACATAACATTACGATATTTGTAGACATAATTTGAGGAATTGCAATCATATATATATGAACTTAAGATATGAACAACACATAAAATCATAATGTCGTTTGAAGCAAAATGAATTGAGTGCGGTTCCCTCAGACGCCGTAATTCCAATATAAGTTACATATCCAACAAATTCCTTATAGAGAACAAAACTTATTAACTTCAATATATACCTTAGCATTACAAAGATGCCTTTAAACATACTTCAATAACATGGAACACGAATAATGTGATTGATAATACAAATATCAAAGAAAACACATAAGGCATTTGGTCAAATTAAGAATCAATTTGATACGTCTTTTCTGACGCCTCTACATCAGATTAAGTTACATGATCAACAAGTTAATTCAAATCACATTGTAAATCACAAATCAAAACACGGTTTTCAGTTTTCTTTACTTCTGCACTTCTTAGTTTCTTACTTGATTTACCATGATACCTGCCATCTGCGCAGCGTTTCAAACAAACCGCATTATTTCTGTGGTATTTAGATGGTGTTGTATTATCGGCCAAATCAGGTTCAGTTCTTCTTCGTTTGACAGGTGATGAAATATTGTGTCTCCTAATGGATCTGTATTTATCCTTTACACAATAGTCTGGCCTGCAATGTTTTCCGTTTCAATCATGTAAATAATGATTGAGAGATAAGAAAAATGAATTTGACGTTAATGAGCATTTATAGAGAACAAAGGGAAAAAGATTATAGGTATATTCGCATCTATTGTTATTTATGAAAAAGAGCTTAATTTTTAACTCATCTCTTTGCAAAAAGAAAGAAAACTTTGACATTTATACCAAGTCAATAATCAATCTGTCATTATGGCAAACTTGTTTTATTGTTAATGTGTTCATGTTAATATATGTTTTTTTCTATATTCCAGGCCTGGGAATCTGTATTGGAAACGAATGTTTTTGTATTTTATTTTATGTATCAAAAATTGCAAGGAAATCATGGAAAACTTGGATAATGTATGAATTAGATATGTTATACAAGACCGCAGATATGATAACTTATACATATGGAGTAAAGTAGATGAAAACTTTTATTTATTTCTGGATTCTGAGTATAAAAACTAGCAGACATAAAATTAATAAGATTTGGTTTGAGTACTTGATATGGATTAAGATTGATCATATCATGGACCTGATTAACCTTAACCTATTTGTTGTTTGAGCCAAGAGAGAATGGCTGATTGTAGTGTAGTTTGTAGGTAATATGTAGCATATTAAGGAGTAAATTGTTTTCCTTATTTTACTTTAGTTAGATTTGTAGTAAATGGAAAAATTGAATTGCAAATCGGTATGGTTGATCATGTAGGTGTCATATAATTTAGGAAACATTATCTAAAAAATAAATGGACTGACACAGATCAATTTGAAGTTGCTCGTAGTGCCTTTGGTGTCAACTGCAGTAGCTGAATTATTTGATTACTGTTGCTTCTAATCTTATGCTTTAGTTATGAGGCAGAATGCGACTGATCAAAATCTATTCTCATGCGGAACTACTAGAAGAAATCGGAACAGTACGTATATTTTTAACCGATTCCACATTTTAATTTATATGAAGTGTTAACTATGTATGCCAATATTAATAGATTGTGCGTTTATATTATGTATGTTAATAATAAATGAAGAATTAAATTGCTGGCTTAGAAATATAAATAAATTCTCCAAAAGAAAACTTTGTCAAGTAGAGGCAATTTATCCTTGTACAGTATGTTGATTGATTATGCGATTTTCGTGGACTAAAAGCTTGAAATGCTTCTTATAATTATAAATGTTAATATTAAAACTAGTTATTACGAACTTAATTTGGAAGTTATACTGTTAGATGTTCCATATGAGAGCATTTTATATAAAATCTTATTCCATTTTTCTCATTTTGTCATTTCACTTAATTTTACACCGTTTTTATAGTAGTTAACACCTTACGATTTTGGAAAGAAACATTTACAAATTCAGAAGGAAAGCTTTTGAGTTTATATAAAAACTACAAAATTATCTTTTCTTATATCACCTTCCAATCAGTGCTGTGTGTTGGTGTGTCTACGCACTATTATTAGCTAACTACATAAACCATTTATGGATTCAAATATATTAAAAGACAGGACTAGGGCATCTTTAATGAGGCAGAGAGAAATGGTTCTCTATGACTCTACTATCCGGTCTGGAAACCTCCGTAGATCCTGTAGATCCTGCTCTCAAATTTAGTAAAGTCCTAAAAATAGTTGCGTTGAGAATATTTACATTATGCCTGCGCACTTGAGGTAAATATAACAATTTGCTTCATTTCGTATTTGAGTCAACGATTCACTGTTGTATGTGTCCTTTTTGTTCAACGATCTTTAAGATAATATTATCAGAGCTCTCCTTACGATCAGATTACCCTCTACAGATACAGTGTGCTGAGACCTTTAGAACAAGTAATGTATATTTATCGGCAACACATTTTGTGATACAAATTTCGGTTAATATGGAAAAATATGTGTGAGGTATTTTTTCTTCATTGTATGTATTCGAAGAAATGATATATTGCAATAAAGATAATACTATATTCAAATAGAACAGTAAATGATAACTTAACACGTTTCGGGAACATAAGAAGAAACATGCAATTGCCCTTTCATAAATTGAAAATTACGTTTAAAAATTAATTCAAGTACAAATGATAATATAGCCAGCGATACTCCAAAGACAAGCAAAATAAAAGGACTTATTAAATCTTGTATAGATATTACTACATTTCTACCTTTATCACAAGAAACGGAAAACTGTCCTTTTATCAGCGATTCAAATAAAGTATCAGTTTCCCATTTTTGACGTAGTCCATATTCCACACATTCTTGAATTATCTGATTGAAATAACTTTCGTACGGAGAATTTGGACGCAGGAAATAAAGCGTGAACCTTGTAGCTACAGTTTGTTTAACTTTGTGGATCAAAGGGTTACCTTCCGAATCAAAAAGGGATTGGGAGCATAGTAAGTAGTCGACCAAACTGGATGTCAAAAGTACACCTCTATTTTCACCACCAACTGGATTTCCTAATTCTTCTAGTGCTTTTACAGGATTGAAATTTTCCCATTTTTGGAAAATTTGCTTCGTTACGCGATCGTCACGGTCTTCAAAAAGTTCTCGATGGAGATAATAGCCTCCAAGCGGAATTCCTGATTCTACAAGTTCTTCCATTGTGTTAATAAATGGATATCTTTTAGGCTTGGTTAGAAATCCGAAAAGCAAAGCTTGGTAGCTGTTATTCAGAATAAGAGAACTAACAACCCAGATTAAAAGTACTAGTCTTACCGATGGTATACAAGGTGGCTGGGAAACAGAAATTCCTAACAGTATTGAGAAGTTATACATCAAAGTAGATCGAAATATTAAATTTCTCGTATTCCTCACAAGACAGTTAATTAGTTTTAAGGAAACATTAACGATTATATAAGCAAATAGAATTAATAGCCAACAATCCGATTCGAAAGGGAATAATATGACCATCCATTTAGGATATAGGGAAGGTTGGTGAACTGCCCATATCAAATGGTGGAAGTCTCCACTCAATATTGGATTATAATATTCATGAACGCGAGATGGCACTGCCCAACCTATGAAACTGCCTTCCATTCTTCCTGATACTATTCGTGCCATGTCACCAGTAAAGGTTCCGTTAGGTAGAGGCAATATCGGGCCATGATCAGAAAATTTAAGTCTAATGAAAAGTTCTAAAGTAAAATTCATCTTCTTCGCAATTGCATATAGCATATTTGGAGTAGGACCCTTGGCAATTACATTGTTGTTTCCATTAGTTTCCACTATGACAGAAGGAGGAGAATTGTATGTTGTGGCATTTAGTTTACATAAATGCAGGTTTCCAATTTTATTTGGAAATAAATCGGCTTCTTCTAGCATATTTCCATTGTACCATTGGTCTATAAGTATTATTCTTCCTACTGATTTGCAGTGACTTTCTGAGAATGGAAAATACGTATATATGTTAATGGGTTTCTGCAACCTCACATCTTCCATTGTTACAATAATCACGTTGAATATACTTTGCGTAAATGCAATACCAAAAACATTTGCTGCATCATTTGAAGAAATATTGGTTTTTAAAAGCACAACAACAAATCTACTTCTAAAACTTAGAAAAAGAAGCTTCAATTTGTGGACTGCTTTTAAAAATTCGCCACTGTTGTCTAGGATTATCAAATAATATACTGAATCTTCGGACCATCCAATAACAGATGTATTTGCTTTCTGTGTATTTATATTAGTGGGCATCTTGTTATTAATAATTACAGATCCGTACTTGAGTCTTGTTATTATTCTTTCCACTTCAATGTTTGTGTTATCAATAAACATTATCAAGGCTTGGTTGTTATTTTGATACCTGCGTATAATATATGAAACACAATCAAACAGTTCAGAGCTTAATTCACTTCTTGGTATCATTGATTGTGTTTCTCCTTTTGCTTTTTTACCGTTCACTGTTATCCAAACTACAAACACAATTAGATAATATCTTCTCATTTTTACAGATTTCCCTGAAAGAAATTCAGAAAAGAAATATATTAATTTTACAATTTTCTCGCTATCCACTCTAGTTTGTAATGTATTAAGATTCAGCAATCTCAGTAGCTAATGCAATATTTTGGTTATTTCAAAATCTTATAATAAGTAATTTTCAAGTAACATGTTCTAATTATAGGATGTATAAATATAGTTAAATAAATACTGTTTAATACATTTATCCTATGATTTAGTCAGTACAGTAGTATAATATTTAAAGAAGAAATATATTAGTTTAATTTCGTGTGTCAAAATCCTTGTGTAGTTAGAGAGAAGTGCCACGCGATTGTTACATTACTAGAGCGTGTTTGGTTAAACACATAAAGGACTAATTATTGTAATTTCCTTTTAGTTTAAAGTCTCGGCTAAAAAAAAAATCGGACAATTAACCCTAGAATGCATTTTGATGCCAATTGGTATCATTGTCAATCAATAACAATAACAGTAATAATGATATTTTTAAAATGTGTACATTAGCAAATAGCGTACGCCAAAATTATGTGGCAGCAATGGAGTGAAGCTTTCTACCACACAGTTTTCGTCCAGTGGCATAGGTCGGACAGAGAGTGTCAGAGAGCGTCAAAAAGCGTATAAAAAGAACAAAACGTTCACGTTTGTTAGTTGTAATTTATTAAAAAAACTTTTTTTGTTCTCATAACACTAAAATCATCATTGTTTCACACTCCTCCATACCACATGGTTTCTGCTGATATTGTCACTAAACTCTGTTTTCACTACTGTAATACAACCATGACATCTATCCTGTCGCTTGATACCTCAAAAGGAAAACCTAAAAAATCAATTGTTGGATATTATTTACATTTATTTACGTAATGCATAAAGAAAGAAAGTAGAAAAATAATTTCGACGAAACCGACAATAATTCGTGCAATAAAGGGTTAAAGCAAGTGAGTGATGATTGAAAAAATGGTGGAATGTGAATGTGGGAGTATCCCTAGAAAATTCATGAACTCAATGTTGTTCACCACAAACTTACTTGTCCAGTTATTGAACCAGGGACCCGATCGAAAAGAAGTAAGCGCTTTATCACTGAGCCACCGTTCGCCAGATCATTGTAACAATGCAGATGGAAGGTTGTTTACTCAACACTAAGGTAATCTAGAAGACGGAAAAATAGAACTTGGGATGTAATAATCACCCATCATAAATTAAAATTGCTCTCTTGATGACTTACGATCTTCGAGGTTGTATGCAAGATGTTCCATACCGCAGGGAATGTATTATTATTTTCTTCAGCCTGAAAAAAGAAACCTGGAAAAACGGAAAAATTTCTATACAGTATTCGGATATACAGAATGTCCCGAAAGTAATTGTAAAAAATGAAATCACAGATTCCTGGCACCAAAACAAGGAAAAAAAACTTTATATGACCTATAGTTCGGAAGTGGTCAGGAGCGGAGCTAGACAGCTTTGAACGTGGGGGGAAAGGAACTTCACACCTGCCACCGGAATAATGATAGGAGCTAGGAAGGGAGTTCATAAGATCATTTTGATTTGGCATTTTAAATGCATGTTAATTAATTGCATCAGAGATTCTCATACGTCATTTAAGGATTCACTGAATATGTGTACGGCAGGGGTATTGAAATAGTGCAGTAAAGGTGGAAACCATACAGAAAAGATTGTTATCCGTTGCACGATTGCACGCAGATATATATAAAACGGGAGTCATAGCGAAGACCACTTAGCATGTTTGCATAATATCAGGGGGAATGGAAAGTGGTATATCAGACAGGAACTTGCAGATAGAGGGTAGAAATAAGACCAAGTATAACTAATCATGTAATGCAATTAAATAACAGGCAGAATACACAACTACGTACGTACGTTATTTGTAACGTAGCATCTTACACAGAGTACCAGTACATACTACTAGGACATACGTGCTAACAATAAACGTACTTACAAAAGATGTTCAAAGTGCTGTACTCCAATATCTATGTAACGTGCTAATCGTGAGTTCCGAATGCATTCCATCATTCGCAGTATGTTCCGTAACTGTTCGAACGTATCTTCAATGCGGTTTTGTAAGTCGGCAAGTTTGTTTCCCCAAGTGTGAAGTTCCTTTCCCCCCACATTCGAAGCTATCTAGTTCCGCCTCTGTCCACTTCCGGACTATAGATCATATAAACTTTTTTCTTGATTTGGTGCCAGGAATCTGGGGTTTTATTTTTTACCATTACTTTTGGGACACCCTGTATAATTCCATTACACATTGAGCTAGGTATCATATCTTACCAAATCACACAGAACCTAAATAAAGAGAATCTATGTACTTTCTCTTTGTTCAACTCCGAGTTTAAGACAAAAAAGTAACTAGCTTTCTGAATTCACCTCCAATGAAGAGAAGAAGTGGGCGTCCTACTTGACACTAGAAGCAAAGTGGTATTTCTTGTACTTTCGACACAGCACTTAAGACATTGTCAGCCTCCAATGCTATAGAATTGCTTACTGCTCACTTTCCACTAATTCAGATGAACCATGGACGGTCGGGTCACATATATCCTGAGATTTGCAATACTAGTACCATATCGTGCACAAAAGACCCAATATAATTTTTTAATGATTAATATTATGAGGTTTCCTAAATTTATATTCGTTAGTCAATAATAAATAACGTGAAAATACAAAATGTTCCACATTATTAATGATGAATTATTGGATCATAATTAACAAATTACACTTATAGAATAAAATACTATTTTGCAGGTAGTAATAATAATATACAATTTAATTGGATTTATAGAAAAACTAATACTTCTTTATTTCTAACCTGTAGCTGAGGTAAAAGTTCTGTAAAATCTTTAATAGTTTGTAATTTTAGCATAACATTATTTGTGTAGTTCTCTTAGATATAACTCTTCAAACAAATTTCGTTCACCTCCATATACTATGTGGCAGACATCATATCTACAAAGAACTCGACTTACTGTTATTTATTTCCAAGGAAACGATACAACACACTGTATATGAAGCTTATATAAACTCAATATGTCTTTCTTTCATTATTTGTTATCATGTCAAGAAACATATTTTGTTTGTAATATTTTGTCATTAAGGTCAGATAACTAAAAATGCTATTAATGCAATACACACGCGATGTTTTTGTACTCTGAAGCATGCAACTAGAACTAACATAAGACGACAATAATTTATGGAACATATGACCTATGCAGGTTATTGCACACAATAAGATATCTTCGATTGACAGATAATTATGAAGGTAATGACGTCAAAAATATAACTTTGACCTCTCTTCAAATACAACAGTTATTACTTTTTGTCATTTATTATACCTTTGACTTCACGTCAGTTTGAAGTAATAGGTGACTTTTCATGACCTTCACCTCTGGGCATGCCTGTAGTCAAGGGGAGGCTAGAACGGGCTCAGCCCGCCATAATTTTTCTGCGGCCTCCTAACTAAAATCATAGTTAGAATCAACGGGGGATGCCGGGGAAATTCCCCTTTCGTAAAAATTTATGACCGGCTCGTATCACAGAGATAACATAACATTCCTGTCTGGGATAAAATTTCACCTCTTACATTTATAGCAACAATAAATAAGCACCCCCTCTCTCGTTCGGAAGTTTAATTCGAAAACTGACTAAAATGTTGCAAGAAATTGAATTTCGAAGTGTACTTTGGAGTGCTAAATTAAAGATTACTTTTATTATCCTTATTTAAATATTGGCGTATTTATGGGGTACAGTTCTTTGAATTGCTAACATTTTTTTTGAGCGTGAGACTTTTATTAATACTTCATGTGCAAATGACCCTCGCTGCAGGAGAAAAATAATTTATGGTTATTCTGTCGGCAAAGATGCATTTGTGTTCAGAAACAACATACTTTTACCTTAATCTGCGGACAAATAGTTTACTTTTCCCTGTCCTTTTTAGAATTGCGACTGAAAACATCCTTTCGCAGTGAGTCATTGGGTTTCTGTTAATATGTAAAGGATTGAAAAGACAGCATCACTCAGCAGGGGTCGCAACTTCTTCACTCTAATAATCACACACGTGTATGGGTTTGTCTTGTGTATATTGTACATGTAGAGACAGAAGGGATGGAAAGAGAAGAAACAGCATGTCTCTAGAATACTTTGATGATGTGCTAAAAAGGGGTACTTAGTTTTGTGGAATTTTGACTACGTTTTAGTCACCTTTGTCCCGTAATAACGGAGTAAGAAAAGTTTTCCTTTCTGAATTTTATTTACTCTTGTTGTGTTGTGAGTTATACATGGTTGTAATTGAAAGTTGACACATCTCTGCAGATGCACCGAAGTTGACTTGAAGAATGAGAAGAATTGTAGTGTAACAGCGACTTGACTATTTGTTAAAGATCGGAATTGGTAAGTATTATTTATAGTCTATCTTTAAACTAAAGATTCGTTTAATTCACTTACTCTTTACTGGGCATGAATTATTAGAAACTTACATTAAAACAATTTAATTGTCACCAATCTTTAATGGGGAAAATGTGAAACAGAATCAAATGTTCATGCAGATCATCAGACGTAACCGTAATCATCAAAAGTTACAATTTTTTAAAAATTAAACCGTACACTCTTCTGGTATGTAAACGGAAAATGCAGCCGTAGTAGTTGCACTTATAAGAAAACCAGAATTTTCAATTAAAAATTGAACCTTATTGGACGATAATATGTATAATGCTTTATAAATGTGAAATTTGACTTTTGACTTAATACTGGGTGCGAAATAACGGGAGGGTTAGGGGGATATTTCCCCATCAAAGTCTCTGAAAAGGTAAGATTTTCTTTATATGCCATTATTGCCAATTTTAAAATCAACTTCCCCCCACTTCCTCAATCCAGATTAAGACGATTTTGCTCCCTCACTTACAAGGAAAGAATCCCAACCGTGGGATCTGGATTGAAATCAAACTTTGTAATATAGATATTTCGTCATAACTGACAGTGGTAGTGATAGTCGTTCGATTCTCTTTTGCTTCTTTAGGAACTCGGGGTCTCGGAAGTTAAATTTTCACAGGAGTTGAACTTTTCCTATTTTACTATATAGCAAAGCAATCAAGATATTAAATTTAAAATCAATTTTTCCCATATAGTAAATTAATGTGAAAATTGGAGTTCCGAGAACCCTAAATTCACTACCAAGCAAAGACAAATCGAAAGATTAACATCACCATTCTCACTGATGTCTAAATATACCTATATCACAAAGTTTGGGCTAAATCCAGTTCTCATGGATGGGATTCTTTCATTGTTAGTTGTATAAATGGAACTTGAGGAACAATGTCTCTCAACTTACTCAAAATCACACTTGTGTCCTGCTTTTTCTCTGCAGGAATGCATAGGATGGAGGGTAACATTCGAAAGTCCTAAACGGCACAAGACCTAAACGGCATAAGACCTAAAAATATAGGCACTGGACGTAAATTTTATTTCTAGCGCCGTTTAGAACTAGTGTCGTTTAGGACTTGTGCCGTGTAGGACTAGTGCCGCGGAATGTTTTTAGGACTTGTGCAGTTTAGGTCTTATGCTATTTAGGACTTGTGCCGTTTAGCTCTTGTGCCTTTTTCATTCACCTGCTTTAGTTCTGAAATTCGCCAACACCGAACGAAATTGTGACGATGCAGTAATTAGTTGGCAATAATGTTACGAACATAGCTAATTCGAACGGTAACAGCTATAATTCTATTACTAAATTATTATTATCATTATCTGTTCTGCAGTTAGGCCTATACCAGGGCCGTGCTGGGATACTAATGAGGGCGGTGGACAAGTCTACTAAAAGGGCGCCCACACAAACGGGAATATATACTTTGAAAGAAAGTGTGGATGCCTTTCTATATCAAAATCATCACCAAATTTGTTTTAGCTAATTTGTGCCTCCTAGACTTGATGATCCTAACAATGTTTTTTTAAACGGTATAAAATTATGCAGTTCATCGTTATGGAGTTTCTGCCATTCCCCATTCCCGTTCCTCTTCGTGTTCGAATATTGGTTTAAGAAACTTTTTTCAAATACTATCAGTCTGCGATTTTCCCTCAGAGTCAGTGACAATGTTTTGCAACCATACAGCACAACAGGCATGATTACCGTTTTATATTTTAAGCTACAAATTCTTCAACAGAATTCGCGACAACAAAAGATTTTGAACTGAATAATAACATGAAATCCCTGCTTTCAGTTGCCATTAGTTTTTTTTGTGATTATGTTTTGGGTCTGTTAATTACGATTCTAGATTTTTGAAAGTATCCACTTTGTCGAAAGAAAATACTATTTGGTATTTTAACGCATCCATAAAATGCAGTATTACGATCCCGACAAACTTCTATTTATTTAGTTTTCTCTGCATTTATTTTTAAGCCCATATCTCTGCAAGCGTTAAGTAAGATTTCTGCATTCCTTTCTATTGTTCTATCATACCCTATTAAATTTACATCATAAGCATACGCCATAACATGGTAAATACAATTCAGCTCTAGGACCTGATTGCTGTCTTTGATTTTCCTTATCGTGTTCTCCAGAACAAAGTTAAATAATAATGGCGACAACGCATCTCTTTCTTTCAGGCCATTCTCAACGTGAAAGCTCGTGAACAAAAATTTCTCTACTCGAACCTTACTTTGGAATTCATTTTAACATATCTTAATTAATCTACCTTTTTCGGTATTGTAAATTCTCTAAGCATGTTGTACAATGTTTCCCTCCTACCCTAGTCTAAAGTCAATAATTGATGTGCCAGAATGTTGTATTCCCATTTCTTTTCAAGTATTAGTTGAATAGTAAATATCTGGTCGATAGTTGATCAATTTTACCTACATCCATTCTGATACTCTCCAATAATTTCATCTGTGTATGGAGTCAATTTTGCTAATATAATGTGTAGAAAATTTATTGAATGTTGACAAGAGAAATGCCTCAATAATTATTAAATCAGTTTTGTTGCTTTTCTTCTGAACTGAAACAATGATTGATTCTTTTCACTCTTGTGGTGATTCCTCCTTGTTCCAGATAAGGAGAATGAGTTTGTGTATCTTACTATACAATCCCCCCAGCTAAAATTAAGTCAACCAGAATTTCGTCTACACCCGGAGACGTGTGTTTCTTTAATTTTTTGTCTGGTTAGCGATTTCTATTTATGTCTGGTTAGGTTTTGGAATATACGGTTATGCTATATGCATTTTACTTTCTCCAAGCACATTAATTTTTGGTTATGAGCTAAGCAAATCGTCAAAGAAATCTTTCCATCTATTTAAGGTGCTATTTTGACCAGTAAGAACTGTTCCTTTAGCTTTCTTTAATATATAAGCACGAAATTGATAGCCTTTCTTAAGTCCGTTGATGCATTTATAAATGTCCAGAATGTGTTTATTTTTTACTATTATCTTCACGTTAATTAATTTTAGCTTTCAAAAATCGCGTTTCTTTGTTCTAAAAGTTTTGGAAGTTTTTCGCCAGATGACAGTGAAATTTTATGTAGTTATTTCGTTCGTATTTTATAGCCAGCGCTCTTTCTTCTCTTTTCTCTTCTTTGCTACTTTAGTGCATTCCTGGTTGAATCATGCTTTGTTCCTACTTATTTCTGCGTTCCCCAATATTTCTTTTGCTGAAATCTTAATGTTTTCTGTAATTTCAACCAAGTATCCTGAACATTAGTGAACTCCGAACCTTTTAAAACCGCGAAAGGCGCGAATCTATTCGACACTTCAATCTGGCTCCCCTCTCACCTGACTCTAATCTATTTTAAAAAAAAATTAAACCGCGCCGTTTACAGATATTGAATATTTCCTTTGTTCAACGATATTCTCTCTCTTACTATCACAATCAACTCTTCTGAACGACCGTACATCAGTTGTGCTAGACTGTTCTTTTCTGTTTGCTAAAACATGATCAGTTTGAATATGTGTTTTTGCATCTGATGAAGTGTAAGTATATTTATGAATGTCGCGATGTTGGAATTTTGTAATCATCATGATAAGGTTTCTGGATGCTGCAGAGTTCAAGAGTCTAACGCCGTTGTCACGACCTTCCTTATGCAGACATTTATTCCCTATAATCGGTTTGAAAATACCCTCTCGTCCTACCTTATTATTGAAACCGCTTAACAGAATTTTCATATCGTATTGCAGGAGATGATCAAATACCCTTTCTATTCTTTTGTAAAAACTTTTTTATTGTCATCCTTATTTGAATCACTGATTCGAAAAAGGGAATAAGTGCATCAGACCTAAGTTTTCAAAAACGCTAAAAAAATTCCCGAGGCGTTGTTTGTATTTGTTGCAAAAAGTGTATAATTGATTACTTGTAGCAAAACAACTAACAAACACTAAGACAAGAAGAAGAATCTTCTATTGCAGCACTGCAATTGGTTAGATAAGCTTAAAAATGGAAAAAATATTCCCTTTTTCCAATCAATTAGAGTTGAACGAAATTGTAATTGTGTGTAGGGCATGTAATGTGCAGTTCATGATAGAAAGCTATGAAAATATACATGCTGAATACAATGTTGTATGTTAATCTTTTATATATGTATCCGAACTATCACGTATGCTAGGCTTCTAACACTGTTATTGTCACCGTTCGTTTTTTTTTTTTTTTGTTGTTGTTGTTGTTGTTGTAAAGCACATGTTATTCGTACAGTAAGAAAAGTAATACAATAGACAGCTGAAAAAATACGTAGCAAAATACGTTGTCAAAATAGAATGACTTTACATAGGGTCCTATCCGTCTGCATCTTCGTCTTCTACAGTTTCTGGGTCAGTGGTTTTCCATGAACAAATCATCCTATAAAACTTTTTGTATTGGTCATGTATGAATTTGATGATTTGTGAAGAATCGTTCATCTTTTTCTGATTGATCGGGACTTGCCAATCGTATGCCTTTGACCTTGGCAGTGAAACGTTTGTGACATTCATTTGAGTAATCGAAAAATGTCAGTTCTTAGTTCATTGACAAACTTATGAGCTTGCACATAACCTAGAGATTCTACTTTATAAACAGTGTCTTTATTTACGTACTTGGAATTTCACTGTTTTGTCCACAATGCTACCTGAAGATTTCTTGTAAAACGGTTACCACCAAAGTTTAAAATCTAAGATTTCTTCATTGACAACTTCGTAAACCTGAAATGAAGTATCAGTATTTCTTGCATTCGTAATCATGTGGTTATACTTGTGCTAGTAAATAAATGCGATTGTGTCATTTGAGTTCTCGTTTGATTATAACAAAATTTCGGTCACATGGTAAAAACTGTGACCTCTGACAGGTAAATATTTCTGTGCAGTGGTAAAGCGTTATGACACGATCAGACCTAAAAGTATTAATATCATTGTATGATTGCAGTTTTGGTATTGTATGATCACCACTTGTATCACTGAAAACACGTAAATCTGTAACTGATTGGGGCAAATATTTCTCTATAGATTGTGCGATGCGAACACAAGGCGAAGTATCGTAACGTCAGCAGAGGGCTCTAATGGTTGTCTATATACATACAGTCTCACAGTTGTGGTGGTATCCTGTAGTGATTGGAAGAAGGAAATAAGAAACGTAGTTATTCCCTTTTTCTAATCAGCGAAATATTTTGTCTTCTACATTGGTCATATAGAGTTGCCCAAACATTCCTATTTTCTACTCAACGATGTAACTTTCTAAAAGGAACACATCTGCTATCTCATTTTAAAATCGCAAAAAATTGTACTTATTCCCTTTTTCCAATCAGTGGTTAATTTTCTGTTGGGTATGTACGGTACATTTAAAATAATAATATTACACCACCGATCCTTAAGAGAAGTAAAAGAAAATCTATCATTAACAAATTCAACCCATGTAATTGCTGATATTAACGTATTCGTTTGTGAACGAAAAGCCCTGGTCCTAGTTGGTAATTTTTAATTCGTTCCCCGTAAAAGAACGTAAAATTTCCCGTCTTGACTCCTCCATTTGCTTCTCATCTAACTTCCTGATATCCCACTAGGTCCATCTTCTATTTCTAAACTCATTCGTTACACATTTTAACGTGCCTGCCCTATAGAGACTTCTTTTCTTCCATGTTCCAATTCTCATGTCGATTTTACTTTGCTTAGTTCGTGCCAAGTTATCAATTCTGATCCGAGGATTTTGCGAATATATCTGGACAAGCCTTTTTTTTTTTTTACAGGATGAGTTGTTAGCCCCACATCAAATTCCCAAGCTGGAGGATCATCCCTTGTCTGTCCGCAACGTCTTCTCAGTTAACCACTATATTCCAGAGGCCTTCTCCTCGATCCACAACCTGAGGACGCTCCGCACCGCGGTGAGAGGAAGACCATATTTTACGGAAATTAATATATAAGTAGCTATATTTCAGAATCACAATAAGTACTGACTATCCAAACACTGATTTAAAACACAGGAACAATCAATATGCTCGGATATATAGATGCATATTAAGACTGTGAAACCTTCGATGCCGTAAAAATCGTAAATTAGAGACTAGTGTCAGTGTAGTATTTCATGAATGCATCGTACGTTTGACGATCCGAACTATCCTTGATGTGTCGCGTTGTTTCGTTTTATAGCTACATAACTTTATAATTTTTTTGTACTCTACCTGTTCTCTGCCAATAGCAACTGTATGAATTTATAATACAAAACTGAAATACAGGAGAATAATTTTTTTTTAAAAAAAATGTGATATTTCGCAGGGCATCTTATGTAAAGGTAGCCTTGTTTTCTTCACAGCTTCTTTATTAACAATCACTATTTGAATTTATTATATAAAGCTGGTACACAGGATAACTAAAACCACTAATCTATAATGTGATGTTTCGTAGGGCGCCTTATGTCAAAGGCGCACTGTACCTTTCACGGGTTCTTTACCAATAGTAACTGTATGTATTTATTGTACAGAACTGTAGTATACAGAAGAGTAAATAAAATCTTCATCTTTGATTGGACTCGCAAGGGCGCCTAATGTAAAGGGCGCACTGCACCTTTCACGGGTTCTTTACCAATAAAACTGTAAGTATTTATTACTAAAAACTTGTACCTTTATTTATACTGTGATGTTTCGGAGGGCGCACCGGGACACGTCCCGGTGGGCCAGCACGGGCCTGGCCTATACATGAATTACATTATGTAACTTATTTCATTCTAAGAATTAATTATGTAACTGACTAAGAAATTCGTCTCTTTCAAATGAAGATACGAGAATTCCACGACAAATTCCTAAAAAATAATTAAATGAAAATATTAAAAAGTATGTTTTACCAGACTTTATATATATATATATATATATATATATATATATATATATATATATATATATATATATATATATATATATATATATATATATATATAAAAAGTCGGTATTTATTGTTCATTTTGAAATACGTATCTAAAGGGATTTTGTTCTAATTAATCAAACTTTGGTGGGTTTTTCACCTGCATTCGGAAAATTAGAGTGGGCTTTTTTCATATTCTTAATAAAATACACTCCACAGAGTATAGTCTATACACAGATGGTGATCAGAAAAAGGGAAACACCTGAACGAAATTGCAACTTACCAGATTTATATGGTGTCGGGCCACCTTTCGCCTTTAGAACAGCCTTGTTGCGACGTGGAATGGAGGCATAGAGGTCGTGAATGGCAGCAAGTGGAATTTTACACAATTCATCGTGCAGGGCATCGGCCAGTTCTGTAAGAGAGGATGGAGATGGAAATCGTCGCCGGAGTCGTGTTTCCAAGACGGACCACAAATGTTCAATTATGTTGAGATCTGGGGATTGGGCGGGCCAGGAGAGTTGTTGAACTTCATCCCGATGTTCCTCAAACCACGCTGCGACAATGCCAGCTATGTGAATGGGTACATTATCATCCTGGAAGATGGCGTCATTGTCCGGGAACAACATCAGGACCATAGGATGCAAGTGGTCTCCTAAAATTGCGACAAAATCGTTGGCAGTGATTCGTTTGCTAAGTGTGAGCACAGAACCCAATGAAAATCATGATATGGCGGCCCACAGCATCACCGAGCAGCCGCCATGTTTCACAGTTGGGCAGAGACACTGCAGATCATAAGCCTCTTTGCGCGTTCACCGCACATAAACACGGCCCGTGGTTGGGAATAGGGTGAAGGATGACTGATCCGACCATATCACACGTTTCCAGTCCTAAACGGTCCAAGTGGCATGGTCGCGGCACCATTTGCGGCGTGCGAAAGCGTTATGGTCCCTGATGAGCGGTTTGGCCCTTCCAACACGACCCCGTAAGTTCATGTCATGTAATTCGCGACGGACTGTGATTGTCGAAACAGAGTGGGGGAGGTGCTGATTGAGTTCCTCCGTCACTTGCTCCGCAGTGGCACGACGGTTCTGCGTGACAATGCGCTTTAATACCCGGCGTGACCTGTCACTCATGATTTTCTTCCGCCCACTGTTCCGCTTTCCCGATGTGGTTTTCCCGTGTGTTGTGTAGATCGTCATCACTTTCGACACAGTCCCACGCGACACAACTAACACAGTAGCCACTGCCGTTACACTCACTCCACATAACCGCGCACCAACAATTTGCCCTCTTTTAAAATCTGAGAGGTCTCCCATTTTACATTACCTCCGTCTGCTGCAGCCACTGGACACTGCTGTTCTACTGCGCCTGACGTAGTATGGAGACCGACCTAACACACCACCACCAGCGGTCCGGCGCTGCGGACGCCACGACACCACTGCCAACCCATACATCTGACGTGTTGCCAACTACAGGTGTTTCCATCTTTCTGATCACCATCTGTATATATATTACGAACGCAGACAATTACTATATTTAAAAGCATTTTGATACAGTTGGTATGTATAAGCCAGAAAAAGTCACCAATTAACGATAAATTACTAATGTAATATGCAACAGAATACGTTTGAAGAAACCAATACATAGTCATTTAGGAGTGTATCCTGCAAACGTTTCTAGGGAAGTATGCTTTTTAACATATTAAAAACAATCCAAAAGTATATTTCCAAATTGCGAAAGCTTCAATAAGACAATGAATATATACATATTACACACGTACATAAATACATATATTATTGTTATTATATTTTTAGTTTGTTACCTTTTCGAAACCTGGATCTTGACAGCGCGTGAATTTAAAACTACAGCTTGTGGGAAATGTACGAGTAAGGTAAGCCACAAGAAATCAGAAACTGTTCATGAAAGTCAATAAGTGTGACTGTGTTTATCTACTGTACTCTTATATAAAAGAGTTAAGATAAGTGACTTTCTGGGCATACTACTACAAGTAGATTCCTTAAATTTTAATTTTAAACAATCATTTTCTTACGAAAGCAGGATATAAGAAAGAATTTTTGAAAATACGTATCGTAAAAAGAATGGAGGAAGATTTTTTAAAAAAGGAGTAGTGTATCTCGTAAACCTCTGAAGTTAGTAAAATGAAATTTGGCATATAAACTTGCCACTGTAAAAGAAAAAACTGAAAATTCAATATATAAAAGGGAAAGAACAGAGAACTCTTTCTTTAATGTTCGAATTCCCCATTATTTATTCAGAAAAATTTATAAAATAAACAAGGATTTACTTAAGCAGGATGCGTGAAACTCGGTATTTCAACTTTTAACTAAAATAAAATATGTTTTACTGTCTTGAAAATTACATTTCTAACAGAGGAGAATCAATTTCTATAGTATTAAAATTTCCCACTGCTTATGAGATTTCTCTTTTCTTTTAGGTGTGGGTTCGTCCATTAAGCAAATAAGAGTATAAAGTGGATGATTAATTAGGTGTTTTAATTATTATAACTTGTTGACATAGTTTAATTTTTTAAAAAGGGTTTCTTTCACATTCTATTATAAAAATTATAAACTTGCTGTAATTATTAAACACCGGGTAACTCCCACTTGGGGATCAAAGATTTTGTTGTAGGTGTTAAGCCATCATTTGCCGTCCGTAAAATAATCTATGATTTTAATTTCACGTACAATAAATGCTCAAGTCTCGAAAATGTAGCATATGTGAAATATTATTATTATTATTATTATTATTATTATTATTATTATTATTATTATTATTATTATTACCACTACTATTACTTCTTCTTCTTTGGGGCGCGGTGGCTCAGTGGTAGAACGTTCATCTCCGGTGCTTGGGGTCCCTGGTCCGATCCCAGCTCGCGCCGTGTGGACTTTGTGGTGGACAAACACCGTGCTCGTGGGTTTTCTAGGCGTTTTCCCGTTTCCCCCCACTTTCTTCATTCGACCATTTTCATTAATATCTCATCATCACCGCCCTTTAGCCTAACCGGCATAATCGTGGGACATAGAACTCAAAGATTTCATTTCATTTTTTTTATTTTTCTTCTACTATTACTACTGCTATTACTAATAATAATAATAATAATAATAATAATAATAATAATAATAATAATAATAATAACAATAATACTAGTTAATCCCAACGGTAACACCTGTGTTAGTAATACTAAAACTATTGTCAATAACGTTAACGAGTAAAGAGTAGTTAATTATTAATTTGACAACTATTTGCTACTGAAAGAGTTGAAATAATAAATATATCTGTAAAAATAATTTACTTCAAATCAGCACAAAGAAAGCAAAATTTATGACGTATATAACTAAAACACAACATTGTGTTACTAATACGAGGTCAATGGTGTGGGAATAGAAAAAAATGGGACATTATGAAAGATCTGGGAATCACATTTGATAGGTTGTTAATATTTAGTCACCACACAAATGTTATCATGCAAACAGCAAGAAAGAACTATAGGCTTTATTTATTTATTTATTTATTTATTTATTATTTCAGAACGATAGAATATGTATTTTTACAAATTACTTGTAAGAACTAAGGTATAATCTGGTTCTGTAATATGAAACACTATATCTAAAACTTTGACTAGCAGATTGACAGTATTCTTGGAACAGGCGCGATCGTAGCGCCACAAGGAATTTTTTAGGTCCAGTGAAATTTATTACTTGTGCCGCGAAATTATTTTTAGGTCTTGTGCCGTTTAGGTCTTGCGCCATTTAGGTCTTATGCCGTTTAGGATTAATGCCGTTTAGGACTTCTGCCGCGAAATGATTTTTTTTTTTTAGATCTTGTGCCATTTAGGACTAGTGCCGCATCCCCGGACAAGGCACTTAAAAATGAAATGAAATATTTGAGTTTTACGTCCCACGGTTATGCCGGTTAGGCTAAAGGAGACGGTGATAATGAGAGATGAGTGAAATGGTGGAATGAAGAAAGTGGGAGGAAACGGGAGAACCCCGAGAAAACCCACGAGCACGGTGTTTGTCCACCACAAAGTTCACTTGGCGGGGGCTGGGATCGAACCCGGGACCCCAAGCACCA
This sequence comes from Thermobia domestica, assembly GCF_964235325.1. NCBI lineage: Eukaryota > Metazoa > Arthropoda > Insecta > Zygentoma > Lepismatidae > Thermobia > Thermobia domestica. The sequence continues at coordinate 53,035,888 of NC_137467.1, forward strand.
GAGGTGAACGCTCTACCACTGAGCCACCGCGCCCCCCGACAAGGCACTTAAGAACAATATACGGTTCTTTCAACCCTGTATGTGTATGGAACTAATAAACCATATGTTAAAAATACTTAAATAAATCAGCAGCGTCTAAACTTGACATTACAGGAATTCAAAAGTAGCCATTTTCGTTGGGGTGTTTAGCGTCCCTATTCAGCAGGGAGGCTATATAGAGATGGGACCTATAGGTCAAAGTAACATCCATATCACTGTCGATTTGAATCCGACGCATTGGACTCCCAGCATGCTTTGAATCCGAAAGCAGATGCACCGAAGGCGAGCACTGTAGCCATGAGGCTGCCGGGTAGCCCACAAAAGTAACAATTTGTCGATGTAGTTTCATTTTGAAGAAGAGAGATCGTCAATAGAAATAAGTAAATAACTGTTTAAATCATTATTTCTTAACTTAAACTTTAGTAGGCCGCGAACTTATCTCGAATATCTTATTTGTACAGTGTAAAGAAGAATTTCATGTATAATTTGATATGAATTGTAGATTCAGAATTTTCTTAAGGGTGAACATAGAGTAATAGTTTCATATGGCAGGTGTTGCTGATACAATACGAATCTTCTAGGTACAGCGAGACGAAACTCTGGTATATTCGGAAAATGTTTGTAAAGCTCTAATTTAGAAGTAGTTACTTTGTGGAATTTTGCGTGGTCTTAGTCTTGAATGAATTTCTTATGCTTTGGCAGATAAATTTTTATTTCACGTAAAAATACAACTAATAATATTAAACAAAATTTTAAACAAATAAGGATCATTTTAAAAATAAAATAAGAGTTGAGAAATGGTGGAAAACTATATATATTGAGATACAAGAAAAATATAAATATAACAAAAACTGCGAAATCAAATAAACTTCAAAATAAAGACGATTGTGAAACCTCATTTTGGTGTGATTTCACTAGTTCGGCAATGTTGAAATTAAGCAGAACTTTACACGAGGATTGAAAAGTAGGCCCACCTTTTAAAATCTTTACGCTAGGGCCAAAATTAAGAGTGTTATGTTTTGTTTTGATCACTTTAATTGTTTCAAAGACGTTGAAGTTTAACTCAAATATTTTCTATATAGTCATTTTGTGTGGAAATGAAAATTGGGAAGTCCGTAGATTGGGTGCAACAAGGAAAAGCGAATAGAGCTCTAATCACTGTCAGTGACGTGGAAATACCTATTTCACAAAGTATGAGCTAAATCTGCTCTCGTGGTGGGGTCTGTCTCCTTATAAGCTCAAACAGTTATTTCTCATACAAAATTAAGAATAGAAAATCATACGAACATTTCCGTCCTAAGTTGTTCAAACTATCGATTTTAAAATATTAAAATTCTAGTTTTTGGCTAAAGAATAGCAATGCAAAGAATATTTAATGAACTGTTACTTCTCTTATCAATTGAAAAGGTTGATGCAGAAAGGGCGTATGTCATATAGTAATGTCTACCCGTATGAAGTGTACACATCGTTTGGTGCAGAAAGGGCGGTGGTATGTTTTCTCCTTACACTAGAATATACATCTTGGTTTTTCAGTTTGATGCAGAAAGGGCGTACGCTCCAACAACGCCCTTCTGCATCAAATCAAGGGGATCATGCGTAAGAGTTGCAAAGATCTATTTTGCCATTATTAATATTAAAGGAACGTGTAATGAACGTGCAAATTATACCGACCTGGCAAATATTACTTGTTACATTTCACTGTTCCAATCCGCATGGTTTGTATACTGTGTCAAGATGTCAGAAGCCTAAGATGAATGTGCGCCAAAGCGAAAAAAGGCGTTGTAAATACCGAAAATTACCGAAGCAATATTATTAAAAGAAGCAGGCTGAAATGAGAAGAGCACACCAACAATTCTGGAAAAGTTATTAGGCATCAAGAAAATTGGAGAAAAATATAATTGTAAGTCTGATTTTTCTTTCCACATTCTCGGCGGAAAATTTGCATTCCATGCTGGACTATTTGCATTCATTCCCGGAGAGAAATGCCCAAGATACGTTCCTACAAGGACGTATTGAAGCCCTGGCTGTGGCTAATAGAAGGAAGAAAAAACATGTTCCGAATTCTAATCATGCTGATGAGCCGGACGATAATGCTGAAGAACCATCAACGTCATCGGGTCCTGCAAAGGAAAGGCGAACCACACGTACCATTATTTTACAAGCTTCAATGGTATTAGAACCAAAGTCTGCCAGAAGGCTTTTCTGGCTATTTACAACATTACCAAAAAGAGAAAGACGACTCTGTTCTTCCTTACCGAGCGTGTGGCTTCTGTGGACCAGCGTGGCAAAACCCGAAGTGAAAATGCCACCCCGGTGAAATTTGCCAGGATATTCATGATCATATATCGTCATTCCTTGTCAAAGAAAGACATTACTCCAATATCGAAAAGCAGTATCTTGATGCCCGACTGAACGTTCGAAAGATGTATGATCTTTTCCTCCAGTTACGTCCTGAATATTGCAAAAACCCAGAGATGGGGATAGAAAACAACAGGGTGTCATATTATTTTTACAGGCAATTCTTCTTAGAAAATGTCAGTCTCGGATTTGGGAGGCCACAGCTAGATGTTTGCTGCGAATGCGAACAACTTTGAAGTAAACTTCGGAATAAACACATTAATGATAACGCAAAACGCGTTGCCACAGCCAAGAAAATCGTGAGCAACAGAACTGCTAGAATGTTTTACACCGCAATGGAGCATGCCAAAGCCACGTCAGATGAAACAACTGCAGTACTCGCATTCAACTACATGCAAAACTTGAACCTTCCAAACATCACAGTGCAGGCATTTTTTTTAATCTAAGACAGCTATGGGCGTATGTCTTTGGTATCCATGATCTCAAACCAAATCATGCAAAAATGTACGTCTACGACGAGGGCGAGGGAAAGAGAACTCGTCACGAAGTTTGCAGTTTCTTGCGAGATTACATCTCTGCGCTGCCTAACACACTTACCAAACTGAGACTGTTCAGTGATTCCTGTGGTGGGCAAAATCGAAACCATACCATCATTCGATTTTTGTGCAATCTCATATAGACTGGGAGATTTGAGAATATATTTCACTACTTTCCTCTCATGGCCATTCTTTTCTGCCCTACGACAGAGACTTTGGCCTCATAAAACGGATCATTCGTCATTGCGATAGAATTTGCACGCCAGAACAGTACGCTGAGCTAATTCTTTTGTCAAGTGCGGAAAGATGGAAGTAAAGTGTCACTAATGCGATTCTTGACTCCAAGCACTGGTGGCCTAGCAAGTACAAGAAGAGCTGCATATCTGTCAAGACATCCGGATGAGGAGTGACAAAGGATGACAAAATTCAGTATAAGGATTGACAAAATTCAGTTTAAGCCTACAGACAGTTTGAATACAGATCAGACATCCCAGCAAAGGTAGTTGTACGACCGTACATTGACAACGATCTCGTTCGATATTTCTTCAGTCTAGCGAAGTATAATGAAGAAGATCTAACACTTCCTTTAACTCCGGCATACTCAAGTGGTCAATGTCCGATAAATGAGAAGAAACTCAACGATTTGAAGAAACTTCGTCGAAACCTGGCAGGATGCGAAGAATTCTATGACCAGATTGCAGGATGGTCATCGACAACTGCGGAAGATATTGAAGGTGGTTACAATGAAATGTCCTTATTTTCATTTTTTGCTTTCTAGTAACACACACAGTAAAGTGTTCACTTTTATGTTGCAATTTATTAACCCTAGGAAGTCCATGGGGGGCTCGTCGAACCCACTCATATGTATTTGGTTATAAAACACGTGGTAAATCTTGATGAGAAGCATTATTTTGCAAAATAATTTGGTTTTTGTAAAAAAAAATGCCCATTTGGTAAGTACGGTTACTCAGGTTAGTTTAGTTTAGCGTAGGTTATGTTAGATTAGTTTATGTTACATAAATTTGTTCATTGTCTTTCAGTAACACGTTTCACCCTTTATACCGATATTCTTGATAAAAATTTTATTTATGTCTATCGATAACTCTTTGATAAACACATATTACTAATATGCATTTGTGTTTAATAACTTGCAAGTTAAACATGATTTTGCAGTACTGGGTTCATCGACTCCCAATTATATCGGGGATATCGGTATAAAGGGTGAAAGACAATGACAAAATTTATCTAACTTAAACTAACCTAACATAAAGTACGCCAACCTAAACTAATCTGAATTAACTTTACTTAACAAAACTGGGCAATATTTGTTTCAAAAAGCAAATTATTTTGCAAGATAATACTGGCCCTCCAGAAAGCCCTCCTGCCTGCAAAAAGTATGCACAAGGGTTTATACAGTAGGTTAGAGAAACCTCCTCCCTTGGACCTACTTCATACTAAAAATCTCTACTATATTCTGAATTCATGTGTTGAGTTTTCTTCAGTTTATTGCCATTTTGTGCATTTGCTGCAGAAAGGGCGTGTGTTCTGGATATTTTTCAGGGTTTACTCAAAACTGCAGTATAAACAAGTTTCACACTATTTATTAGCTCTTGAAAAATCTTACTAATAACAAAAACATCAGAGCTTTTATTCTTACCGTGTTCGAGCTAAACGGTTATTTTTAGTTTTCTCAAAACTATATTTTCGTTACTTACGCCCTTTCTGCATCAACCTATCCAATTTCGTTTCGAGAGAGAAGGTAATTGCGCTAGAACAGGGACTTTTTCAAAAGTTCTTTTGCAGTTATTAGGTACTTGAATGCTCGAGGACCAAAACATAACACATTATTTTTACTTAAACATTACTTTAGTAGCAATCGTCCTGATTGATTGCTAATAGTATGTTTCAAATAGTCCAGAAGATTAAGCTGGTTGCGGTTTGGCACCATATTAACAGATGGAACCAAATTTGACAAAATAAAAAAAATATTTTTGTTGCCTTAGGTAACATGTTTAGATTAAAAATTTCAAAAATACGTGTCTTTCGTAGGTTCCATAACGTCTTTTGTGAATACGATAACGCCGTAATTATTAAAAGTTTACAACCAAATTTGGTTTTAAAATGACGGCTCTCTAACTGTCTTTTTTGGCCCTGTGCCGAAAATACAAAATGCATTTTAAAACTATGCTTAGTAATTTTTTGTTTTGTTTCTTTCAGATTCATTCCAAGAAGTTGGTGACTATGGCCTCTAAGCAAACTTCTATCAAAAAATTCTTTTTTGCAACCGTTAGTAAGCGTGGTGTAATCGCAACAAGTTCTTCTAATGAAACAACTGTTTCAGACAACTCTTCTGCGAGTGGCGCATCTAGCAAAGAGAAAGACATTTTATCTATAGTAACAGACAACAGCGAAAAATTAGATGATAACTCAAAAGCAAAACCTTCAAACCTCAGTATCGACAAACCTGCACAGACTTACTTGACATATTATCCAGAAACTAGAACAGGTGAGCAGAAGCGAAGATTTCAATATTCCTGGTTCAAATCATGGGAATGGTTAGAATAATCCGTTATTACGAAGTCAGCCTTTTGTTTTCCGTCTAGGAAATTTCCAACGAGTAACTCGGAACCAGCATTTGTAACTTCTGGATACAGTGATTGGAAACACGCAACCGAAAAAGGCAAAGGGCTTCAGAAACATTGCCGCTCCAGTCACATAAGCTTGCAATGAATAGATATTTAGAAACGAAACAAAGAGGAGAAACGAGAGAAACCATTGAGGAAACTATGGGCAGTGACGTAGTAGAAAAAATAGGCATTACGTGAAATCGATAGCTGAAGTGATTCAGTTTTTGGTTACTAATGAACTACCTTGAAGAGGAGACTGTGAATGTACAGATGTAGGTCCCAGTAGACTTTTTCTGCAATTGTTTGACTTCTCCATGAGGAAGGATAAAAAGCTTGTGGAAATATGTCAGACAATTCCAGCGAACACAACATACTAGCCACGAAATTCAAAATGAGATAATACATGTTATGACTAATGCCGTCATAGAAAACATTATGAATCAAATTCAAGAAAGTAAATGCATTTCTCTGTTAGCAGATGAAACCCTAGATAACCAAGGTATTGAAGATTTAGCAATCGCCTCTCGATATACTGTTAATATGAAATCAATAGAAATGTGTGTTGCTATCTTGAATCTTTGTTCCCAAGGTGCCGAAAATATTACGTTTAAAATTATATGTGTTTTAAGCGAGCTTTCGCTTAATGCTAGTAAACTCATTGCCCAATCACATGGCGGTGCTTCTGTCACGAAAGGTACAATTTGTGGTGTTCAAAGTTTGATATCAAAGGAACTGAACAGAGAAATATTGTTTGTCCATTGTTTTAACCACAAACTGCACTTGGTTGTGATGCGTTCTATTGAAATAAATACCGGACATCAAGGACTATTTTGATTTGTTTGAACAATTGTATTTTTGTTTTTCAGAAAGGGGGGTGCTACACAGATTTATGAGGGACGTGCTCTAAAACGATTGTCAAGTCAAAGATGGACAAGACATTCGGAATCTGCGTTGTTGATTCACAAAAGCAGTTAATTCCAGAAATACTTGAGTCAATCGCGGATTTCCGAAAGAAGTAAATTGGGCAACCTAAGAGGAGACTAATGGGTTGTTGTGGCAAATGAAACAGGCAATGTTTCATTTCCTCACAAAAGTTATGGTTAAAGTATTGGAGTATCTGAAACCAGCTACTGTACTACTACAACAGAAGTTAGATATTGAGGTAGCACTGGCATTAATCGAAAGTGTACCAAGTCAACTGCAAGAAATGAGAAAACCTACTGTATTCAAAGATGTGTTGGTTAACCCTAGAAAGACCATGCTCGCGACAGCTACGTGAAGTACCAACGGGGGGTCAAATTTGCCCGCGCTCGGTTCAAGTAATTTGCAGACCTTATTTATTGACTCATGGTTAAACTGTTGAACAAATTTCAAAACCGAGAATATTTCCAGCACTGGTAGTGTATATATACCAAAAATGCGTGAAATCACTGATATATTATACGAAAATGCTTGTTTTATTTATTAAAATATAAAGTTCAGGTTATGTAAGGTTAGGCAAAAATTTAAAATTATTGAGATGTAAGTTACTCTCGTTTATATGCTGTCCCACTCATACTTTTGGACGGACATTCCTTCCCAGAACGCTTTCCATTGCTGATACTACTGGCTTTTTGAGGCCGTCTATGTTCAAGACCCATTTTTCAATGTACGGTTTTAAAAGAGATTCCCCAAGTTGTAGCAGAAACAGTCGTCTTCTTTCCATTTTGTTGCTATTCCATTCGGGGAAATTTAGTAGAAGTAGTGTGTAGCTATTTAGAGCAGCAACATCCACGAGTGTGTAAAAAAGCGAGAGAGGCCATCTTCTTGTTCCCCGCTTCGATGAATACTGTCGAACCATTTGGTCAATGATGTCCACCCCACCCTTTGTTTCATTATAGTAAATAATTATATCAGGTTTGTTGGATTCACTTGGGTTCACTTGATCGTCGTTATGCTGGTGGAAAGCATAAGTATGTTTCGTAGTGGTTTTTTCTAAGCAATATATGACACTAGCGTAACAGGTGGCTTACCGGTAGAAGGGTCAGTGAACGCAAACTTTGACGAATGTTCTGCACGATCTCTAGTGTCCTTCAGTTCATTTGGTATGCCTTTCCTATTCAGTTGGAGAGTTCCAACGACTGTCAGATTGTTGTTGGTGTATAATTCGCCAGCTAACTCAATGGAAGTATAGTATCGGTCCATTGTGATATTGTAAGTAATGTATCACTTTATATAAAAGCGACTCTTACTTTCATGACCATTTGGTTATCTTATCCAATCAGAAAGATATCATGGTATTTTAGGGCCGGCTCTATGTAAGGCTAAGTGTTTATATAAAGGGAAATTCAATATAGTTTAAAAGAATTAAATTTTGGACATAAAAAACAAAATTAAGAAATCATCAAAAAATAAAAGAATGGGTAGCACCTATGACCAAGGGAGGGTCAAATCAGCCCGCGTAACATGTATATTTTTTTATATAAAACCACACTGCTTTAAACATAGGTGGAAAAATTCCAAAATGATCTTCTAATCGAAAGTAACAATAACAAAAAAAATGAGAATCCGTAAAGCATTTTAAGGTATTCAAATTGAACAAAAAAAGACGCGCGGGCAAAATTGACCCCCCCCTTGGTATTTCTAGGGATAAAGTAACAGAAGAATGTGGTGCTATCGGATGTGTCCCTCCATTGTAACGAAAATGTTATCTTCCATGTGTGTTTTCTGACAGTATTATTGATGCTAGTGGTGTTAACTTTGAAGGTAAAAGTTATGATGAAGCAAAGTATTTCAGAATATATTGCAAGATAATAGATCATTGTTGCAGTGAGATTACAAAACGGTTTCAAGAAAAAAGTGAAGTTATAACAGCTTTTCGCAAGTACTTACTTCAGTTAGGAGCAGTGAAAAAATTGAATCCATTAAAGGGACTGTTGATTCACAACCCATAATACTGAGAAGCATTGACAAATTTAAAAACTGAACTTGAATTAGCTAAAACACTTATTCAGAATGTAACTTCTTTAGCAGAATTGGGTAATAAATTGCAAATACATGGGACAGCCTTTCCCGGAATTAATCTTTTGTAGAGGCAGCTCTAGTCATACTAAGTATCACTGCTATCGTAGAAAACTGCTTCTCCCGCTTGACATCAGTTTTACGATCTCAAAGTTTGTCGAAGTCTCACCACCGCAAAGCCAATCTTGATTTGTTGAGTCACAACCAGAACATCACCAAAAACCTCGATCTCGACTCAATTGATCTAAGATTAGCAGCATCCAAAACAAGGAAACTTATACTGTGATTGTGTCGTTAGTAATTGTTCAACTTCTTTGTATTAGTGTGTCAACATGAGAAGTGTATATATACATGGTGTGTTTGTGTTTCTTAATCTTACAAAATTTATAAATTTCCAGACAGCAAAAGCCCATATGCATATCATTACTTCTTTCCAATATCACATAAAAAACTGATCAAAAAATGTTTGCAAGAACATGTGTAAAATAAAGCGAGTGATATTTGAAGAAATATCAAGTTTTGTATCCAAGGAGATGTAAATAATAATGCAGGTAAAATGTTAATTTCATTTTTCCAATATACATATATTTGTTCAAGCCACATGTATTTCAAAATACTGATTTAAGATTTTCAGACCCTTCTTTGTACAACCTCTTTGAAGGTAGTATTAAATGTCATTACTTTCTAGATGTTATTTCTTCAAGTTTCACATATAATTTTTCAGTCGATTAAAAATTGAGAAACGTATTTTTTGTATTAATTCTTCGCAAATTTTAATGATTGATTCGCTCGGCCAACTATTTTTTTAAAATATTTTTTATTGCTTCCTTGAAGATGAGAAAACGGAAGAAATATTTTGTTGCATTTACAAATCAATAATAAGGAAGCACATTGTATTATAGCTTTTAGGTACAGTTGTACTAACGATACAGGCTTACCTCTGTCTGCCTTCCCTTAAATTACAGAGTAATGAGTTCAACCTTTAATGATAATTCCTTCAAGCTGTAATTTTGGTTTTAAGAGCGTAAGAAATTATTCATCAACACACACACAGACAAACAATATATATATATATATATATATATATATATATATATATATATATATATATATATATATATATATATATATATATATATATATATACGAGAGTTGATAAGTTCTCAGCCTCACCAAGAAAACAAGTAGATAGGAAACGAAGCTTAGTGTTTTTATTCAACATATTTCCATTATAGGGCAATGTACTTTTCACACCACTACTCCAGTGCTTAGAGGCCAGACAAATACAAGTCTGATGAATGCTCTGTAAACCAGGCCTCTGTTTGAGAAATGACATCATCGGCGCTATTGAAATGCGTTTCCTTTAAAAACAATTTCAATTTAGGAAAGACATAAAAGTCTGATGGAGCCAAATCAAGCGAATAAGGTGAACATTCCTGTATTTGAAACCGTAGGTCCTCCAATATTTGCAATGTCAGACGAGAATTGTGTGAGGGCGCATTGTCCAGGAGGAAGATTACCCTTTCAGTCAGCTTACCACGTCTCTTCTCTTTTAGTGCTGCTTTCAGTTTGTCTAGAAGAGATGTGTAATAAGTAGAATTGTTGGTTTCACCCGATTTCAGATAATCCAACAATAGAATTTCTTCACAATTCCAGAAGACTGCAGCAAGGACCTTAGCACAGAAGCGCTGCGTCCTAACCTTCTTTGGACGTGGAAAACCGCTGTGACGCCATTCCGTCGATTGCTGATTCGTCGTGGGATCATTGAAATATAACCAGGTCTCGTCCAGTGTGACCAGCTGTTTCAAAAAATTGGCCTTATCCGCTTAAAATTGAGGCAGAACTTCCTTAGTTGCCTCCACATGTTCACGCTTCTGATTTGCGTTCAAAAGTTTCGGAATCCATTTTGCCGCGACCTTCCTCATACCCAAGTCTTCATGGATAACTTTCCACACCCATTCATGATTAATGCCCAATGTATCCTCTATCTGTTTGAGTGGGATTCGGCTATTGTCGAGAATCATCCGGTGAATGGCGTCAATCATCTCGGGAGAGGTCACTAAAATTGGTCTGCCACACCTTTTAATATCGTCCAGACACACGTTAGAAGTTCGCTGTCCATTTCTTCACAGTGGCATACGATGGTGTCTTGACTTTCAATATCGTGACAAGATCGTTGTGAATCTCCTTCGCTGAACGTCTCGTTAGAAAGAGGTACTTGATGAATGCACGGAGTACAAATTTACTAATTCCTGGGACATGGGCTAACGTCCTCACTTTGGACCTGAAAAAATCAAAGTTAGAATTGGTTAGTCAAACCAAATTTTGCACAGTAGCTTCACAAATTATAAGCCTCATAAATGTATATAACTTTTATATCTAGCTTTGTTTGAACCTGGGTAGCCTGAGAACTTATCAATCTACCCTGGTAGTGTGTGTGTGATGGAGAAACTATCCTAAAACTTGCCCAACCTAAATTTCATTTAGCTCCCTTAAATTTGGAGGCTGCCTACGGGCTTACCTCTGGGCTACCTGTTTAATTTAGCAGTGCTACATTCTCTCATTCCCTCAATTTTCAGAAGAAGCATTCTTCAACCTCTTAAATTTGTTAATTGAGAAAGCCAGACATCTAATAGAAGGTTTCTATGAACAGCGTACGTGCTTTCTGAAAATCTGGGAGCTCCACGTCGTAGCCTTGGTTGGTGAAAAATAAATGTCAAAAATAATAATTGAGAAGAAGTTTCTCTTAATTTATTTTCCAGTATAATTCTTAATCGTTTGAATTAAAAATGTGAATGGGTAATGGTCATATTATATTTCGCTAATAAATTGCTCTCCTGGAAACGCGAATGTTAAACGAATTCAAAATAATGAATCTTAAATCAAGAACAATGTTATATTATTTAACTAGAAATATTTTCATGAACATATCTTAGTGATAAAAATATACCTTCACTAGAACAGACGGAATCAGCAATTTCCTTCTGGCCTAATGGCTAGCGGACATACCTTTTTTGTGCGTATTCCCGGGTTCGATTCCTGATAGCAGAACACTAAATGCATTACAGTTGTTCGCATTGCATCTTAATGTGTAGATCGCGTCTCATATAGTACCGATTCTGAAAGAAAGGTAAAGCAATAAATAAATCATCAACAGAATCCAAAATTTCTCTGTTTAAAGAATCCATTTTAGGACTTCCAAATATCGTGGTTTCACAGCAAACCAAAATCACTTTGTCATAGAGGTTCTGTTGATGTTTCATCACAGATACATTTCTTTTAATAGAAGGCACTGAAAGTGTAGATAAGCGTAAACAGTTGATGTTCCTTAGATTCGTTTTGAATTCTTTCAGATCAGGTAATCATCTTTCTGATGATAGAATAGAGAGGGGAACTGTAGCTGTAAACTTAGAAAAATTAGTCACTCGCGGAAGGGTGTTTCAAAAGTGTGATTAACATCACATTAATATTTAAGTATCGTTGACATCTCTGACACTTTCTTGTCAGAATTCTTCATCTGAATAGCCAATAGAAACCTCACTTTGCAGTCGAGGAAAATAATACAATTGTCCAAATAAGTTTCCCAAGGAGGTAATACGCTGTTTAGGAAATGAAGATGAAAAGTGAGGAAAATTTTTACTCAAGTAGCTCAGTAAAGTACGGGAAGGTGTTGTACCTTTGAAACAATGTACCTTTGAACACCTGTGCTTTTCTCGAATTCAGGGCTATCTAGGTGCAGTGATTAAAATTCGTTTGAAAGATTAAATGAAATAAAAAACACTACAAACGCGTTTGGCTGTTGTTTACTGAGTGTTGTGTCGAGTAATGGTCCTTTTAATTTTTTCACCCCTAAAACGAAGATTTTTTTTTTTGTAGTTACCTCTTTGGTTTTAGGAACTTGTGATATTTATTTGTCCAAACTTGGGGTAGAATCATTGGTAAATACAGTAATATTTTTAGTTTTAACTTCTGTTCAATATTTAAGCTAGTGGAGAACTTTTTTCGTAATAGTGACCCCCTTCTACCTATGAACATTAATACATCGTGTACCTTTGAACAATAAATAATATTGTTTAAAGTTACATAATGTAAGTAGTTAAAACAATTGATATATTTTATATAGGTTAGGTTAGGATATAAAGTTATTAATTATAATTTTAAGTAGTTTCCATATATTCGCTTATTATATAACATAATGTTAAGAGTTGTATATGCTCAACTCTATTGTTCACAAGTTTTTGTTAGAACTTCTCTCCAATTTTTAATTTAATTAATAAAATTTTAATTGTGGGGAGCTTTTCATAGCTAAACCTTTTACTGCAATGTATAACTCTTAATATTTGTGGCTTCTTTTTATATTATTCCCGCAGAAACACTGTAATTATCACTGTTCAAAGGTACACGAGGGTCTGTTCAATGGTATATGACCATAATGTACCTGTGAACAAAACGGATTTGTTCTTTTTTTTATTTTACAAAAGCTATTGTAATTATGTAACACGTTTAAAAGCCATCCAATCTGATAGTAAAGAAACGGCTCTTCAAATATACGACAAAAATTGGGGAAAAAGTGCTGAAAATTATCACCAAAATTTCGAAGACTCTAAAACAACGCCTTCGTATGTACAACGCCTTCCCCTATTTTATTAAAATCAGAAAGGTTTTTTTATAACGTTACAACCAGCTACATTGAGTTTAATTAAAGAAAATTATCGCAGTACATACTTACTAAACCTTATTACTATTTACTACGATGATAATTCAAATAATTACTTCTCAGCAATTCATACACTTCTAACTTACATGGCGTCTTTCTGAAATATATTATACTTATTAATAAACAAAACCTTGGTAACGAGAACGGTTAACACAGGAACCGGATTGCGACATGAAAGCAAACATTGTCCTCTAGTGGCAGCAACATAAAACATTTACAAACCTAGATTATTCAGGACATCTTTATAATATTTATTCTTCTTCTTCTTCTTCTAACTCGTAGCTATTGCCAGATGAAAATAACATTTTTGTCCAACACATTAAATAAAAGGAAAGTAATAAATACATGTTATCGTTGTATAAATCGCTCCCGAATTTTGGGACTTCTTTAATTGTTTACAATTTAGGAAAGAATCCTTGGACTGTAACATACAATAGTTTACATATCACATTCACGTTCACCTTACATCTTGAATATTCATCGTATATATATATATTACAATTTATTTACATCGTGTATATATATATATATTATAATTTTTACATTCCATTTCTATATCATACTACTGTATTTCATTTAGTGATAATTCATTATATTTCATTTTAATCATTTGTCGATGCAGAAGCAAATTCAAACTTTGACAATTCAGCTAACTAATTATGTCTCAAAATATATTCTTATCTTAACATCAAACTTATAGCTATTATTTTTTGATACAATGTAAGTTAATATACAATGTAACAGTGTTCTTCCGTTTGGGTGCAGTTAACATAAAATTATAAAGTGTGATTCCTATGTCCTGAAACAAAATATAGTTACCTTTTTTTAAGATTATATACAGACCACAGAGTTAGTAAACTCCGAACTCGAAATCATACAAATTTGATTTGTGTTTGCCAAATAAGTGAGAGCCCTGTTCACCAAAAGTTTTTAGAGGCACTTCAGAAACAGTGCGATTTTGTGACAGTTTATGTACTCTTTCAGCTTCATTTTAGATGTCTGAAGTCAGTAAATTACATTCCTCCAGATAAGAGAATTACCTCACCAAAACTAGAAGGCATGTTGAACAGTGTTATTGTTATTTTAAAAATTCAATAACCATTTAAATGAGTTACAGATTTTTTTATGAGGTGACGAATAAAATGATTACTTTTAGTTGTAAAGTTAGGTATTAAATATATAGGTTTACGTTTGAAAATTACTATCAATTTATCTGCATATGATCTTGCACTGAAAGAGTATCTTAATAAATGTTACAGTTATATTGCCAATAACGCTAATTATATTCCTCACTCCAGTTTTCAATGTACGGTGCAGGCGCCGCAGATATTGCTAAACACACACAAGAAGATAAAAACACACATACAAAGGAATCAGTCTCCATAAGGAAGGTTTTTAATTTAAATGTTTATTACATGACTGTAGTTTGTAAATACTCTGCCACTCGGGTCACCCTCCTCCACAGAATTTTGGTATTTCATAGAAATGTCCATACACTAGACTTCACCAAAACAGTAGTTCCCAATACATTTTTACTTTGGGAACAATTTCTATAATTTTGAAATATTTTTTATTTATTCCTAAAGTGCCGAATGTGGAAATTCGCATTGTAAGGAATCAATAATTAAGTAATACTTAATGAATATCAAACAGTGAAATATGAGTTTATAAATGAGTTAGATGATGAACATAAGACAAAGAATAAAAAAAGAAATGAAATCTTTCACTTTAACGTCCTTCATTACAACCTTTTGGTTAAGAAACACGGGCGATTAAGGTAAGTGAATGATGATTTAACAATTGGTGGAACTTGAGGAAATGGTAGTACCCCGAGAAAGCTCACGAACATTACATTGTCCAATACAAGCTTACTTTGGTTGGGAATAACAACAAACCTCACACACCAGAGGTAAGTGTTTTACCATTAAGCAATGTGTTACTCAAAGAAAATAATGAAAAAAGACTAGTACTGATCTTATTTCAAGATTTAATGCAATTTATTGGTTAGAACAAAGAGTTTCTTGGTCGAGAAAGAATTAAACTGATTGCTATTTTTTTTAAAAAAAATATATATATATATATATATTGAGAATTAGATGTGTAAGGGATGAAAATAATAATTATACAGAAGAGTGTCTATAAAAAAGATAAGAAATATTAGATTTAATGTTTGTATTGAGAAAAACACCTTTTAGCATTGAGAAAGAAAAAGGTTAATCAAGGAAATTGAGGTCTATTTATGAGATATTACAAAATGGCATTGTGAATAAAGAGGAGGAAATATGTCTGATAAAGTTAACTAATCAAAAGTTGAAAGATATGAATATGAAAAGAAATAAGTAGATATCAAAGACAAAAACGAAGAGAGAGTTACTAAAATATTAAGATATAATAAAGAAAAAATAACATTAATTATTAACGTTTAAAATGTATGATTTTAGAAAAGGATAGAAATATATAGAAGCAAAGTACAGAACTTAAATGTTAAACTTAGGGAAACAGGGGTCAATAATGAAAGCAAAAGAGTAGCGGATATTGGAAGTTTCACTGAAATTAGTTTGAGATAAGTAGCGAAATAGTAGGAGGAAGTAGAAATACTAACATGAAAAGAAAGAGTACAATGAAAACATACAGATTGATACGCAGCAATAAAAACGATGGGCTATATATATATATATACATCATCACGGCATTGTCAAGGCTCTATATTTGTATTTTACATTTATTTTACATAACACTTTGTATTGGAAGAGATACGTACATAGTTCCCATTTATATTCAAGTCGTTATGGTGGGTACTTTATGTGAGTGTCCGTGTTCCTGATTTCAATCTTGAGTTGGATTAATATAACTAAACTAACTAACTCCTATCTAACCCGGAGGTTCAGTGCCGCGTTCACAAAAGCTCTCCACGGACTTCTATCCTTAGCTAATTGGATCCAGTTTCTACTTTGTATTCCTATCTCTGCGAGATCCATCTTAATATTATCCTCCCATCTGCGCCTAGGTCTTCCTAATGGTCGTTTTACTATGGGTCTACCAGTCAAGACTTTGAAAGCGTTTCTACTTTCTTCCATTCTAGCTACATGACCTGACCACCTAAGCCTCCTAGACTTGACGACCCTAACAATGTTGGGAAAACTGTATAAACTATGTAGTTCCTCGTTATGAAGCTTCCGCCATTCCCCATTCTCGTTCCTCTTGGGTCCGAATATTCTTCTCAGGATCCTGTTCTCAAATACTTTCAGTCTAAGTTCTTCCCTCAGAGTAAGCGACCATGTTTCGCAACCATACAGAACAACAGGCATGATTATCGTTTTATATATTTTAAGCTTCAAATTCCTCGACAGAATTCGCGACGACAAGAGATTTTGAACCGAATAGTAACACGAATTCCCTGCTTTTAGTCGACATTTAATTTCTTCGTGAATATGATTTTTCTCTGTTAATATTGATCCTAAATATTTGAAAGTATCCACTTTATCAAAAGTATTATTTAATATTTTAACGCCTCCACAATTTGCCGTATTACGGTCCTGACACACTTCCATGTATTTAGTTTTCTCTGCATTTACTTCTAAACCCATGTCCCTGCAAGCGTTTAATAAGAGCTCTGCATTTCTTTCTATTGTTCTCCTATCATCCCCTATTAAATTTACATCATCAGCATATACCATAACCTGGTGAATGCCGTTCAACTCTAGGCCCTGGTTGCTATCTTTGATTTTCCTTATGGCGTATTCCAGCACAAAGTTAAATAATAATGTCGACAACGCATCTCCTGGTTTCAGGCCATTTTCGACGTGGAAGCTCGTGGACAAAAATTTTCCTACCCGGACTTTACTTTGGGATTCACTTAAACATATCTTAATTAATCTAATTAGCTTTCTCGGTATTCCAAGCTCTGTAAGAACGTTGTATAATGTTTCTCTCCTAACCGAGTCGTAAGCCTTTCTAAAATCAATAAATAGTTGACGTATCGGGGTATTGTATTCCCACTTCTTTTCGAGTATTTGGCGAATGGTAAATATTTGGTCGATAGTTGATCGATTTCGTCTAAATCCGCACTGATAATCTCCAATAATTTCATCTGCGTATGGGGTCAATCTTGCTAACAGAATATTTGAAAGGATTTTATAGGATGTTGACAGAAGAGAAATGCCTTGATAATTATTACAGTCAGTTTTGTCGCCTTTCTTGTGAATTGGAACAATGATTGACTCTTTCCACTCTTGTGGCAATTCTTCCTTGTTCCAAATAAGGAGAATGAGTTTGTGTATCTTGTTCCACAATTATTCGCCTCCAGCTAAAATTAACTCAGCCGGAATTTCATCTACACCCAGAGATTTGAGTTTCTTTAATTTCTTTATAGCGGCTTCCACTTCTATTCGATTGGGTTCTGGAATATACGGTTCTGCGGTGTGTATCTCCTTTCCTCCACGCACATTAGTTTTTGGCTGCGTGTTCAGCAAATCATCAAAGAAATCTTTCCATCTATTTAAGAGGCTATCCGTATCAGTGAGAACTGTCCCGTCAGATTTCTTTAATATATAAGCACGATGTTGATAGCCTTTCTTAAATTCGCTGATCCCCTTATACATGTCCCGAATATTTTTATTTTTACTATTATCTTCAAGTTCCTTAATTTTAGCTTTCAAAAAATCCCGTTTCTTTGTTCTAAAAGTTTTGGAAGTTTCCCCTTGATATCTGCGAAATTTTGTGTAGTTATTTCATTCGGATGTTGTAGCCAGCGTAATTTTGCCTGTTTTCTCTTCTCTGCTAGTTTAATGCAATCTTGGTCGAACCATGGTTTGTTCCTACGTATTTCCGCGTGTCCCAATTTTTCTATTGCTGAACTTTGGATTGGTTGGATTGGTTGGATTTCTATTGGTTGGATTAATATTCACTATGGTTTTAGAACGATGTTTCGCATTGGAGGATGAAAGAAAGAAAGATAAAACCTCTTGTGTACTCAGTGTTCGTTTGTATTGAAATGTACACGCTCTTGATGATGATTTAAGTGGGCTTGAAATTGAGACTTGGTGGAAGTGTCTGAGTTTAATAGAAACGTGAGTTATAAGGTTTGATTACCATGTGCTTACACAGAATACATAAACTTAAATCTCTTATAACACCGGGTGCCTGGGTTTGCTCGTGGTTCTCCTGTTTCCTCCAACTTTCTCTATTCGAGCAATTCATTCATTTGTCATTATCACTGTCTCCTTTAGCCCAGCCGGCATAATCGTGAGACGTAAAACTTTTAAAAATTCATTTCGTTTCACTTTTTGAAATCCTTACATGAAGAGAAATCTAAGTAAAGCTTCGATTGTTAGCAAGCTTTTGTGAATTGGTAAAGAATGATTATTTATTAATAATAATGTTAGCACTCATAGTACTTGTTCGTGATGGAAAATTTTGGTGAAATTAATTGTATTCTACTTTAATTAAGTACTCGGTGGTCGTAGACATTGCTAATAATTGAGCAATTAAACATGAGAGAATGACTCAAGCAATTGGGAAGAATGGTAATAGCACTAACTGTGGTAATTAGAAATTACAAAATAAAATTGTATTTCTGAGTGTGTGTTTCTTTTAATTGGTGTAGGCATTACCTTATAGTGCATAATGAAATAAGGATGTACTTTTTAAGCCACCGGATGAAACATATTAATTGCATATACTGTTCATATTTCTTGAAAGTAGTTTTATAGTTCATTTATGGTATATTTTGTGGAACATTGTAGAAGGTGACATTCATGGAAATTCTAAGATGTTGTAATTTTATAAATAAGCTTACGAAGAAACTTATGTATAATGAGTATTATTGATAGTAACTTTTAACTATGCGGTACCCAACATGGTGCGTTGACCTCATGACTAACCATTGAAAATAATAGTTTGTTTATTGCTGAGTACTAGATATAAAAAGATGGCCGAAGTGGATTTTTAACATTCCATTGAATTTAGTCAAAACAACCAAAAGAGGACTATTTCTTGGTTTAAACTTGTGTATATATTTTCTTCCAAGCATATGATGGTTTTTATTATGGAAATTTCTATCTATCTATAGTATAGAAACAAACAATATAAACCCTTCTTTTAAAGATCGAAGTGGCGTTCTATGACTGGAAAACCTCAATGTGTGGTAAAAAGTAAGAGATTTATTCAGTGGGGCCTTTGTGGTATCCCTACTAAAATTACCAGCCAAGCTCAAATTATGGTTTCTATCTCGGTTCGAGTCTCATTTTGTTTTCTACTTTTCATCTTTCATAACTAAAATAATGTTATACGGGAGGTTTAATTTCCACTTGTATGTTATAAGTTGGCTAATGTAAGTCAAAGTATTCAAGGATTACTCATCGATGTCCAATGCTATTTCATGTTTAGAATAAAAAGATTTACAAATTGAACTGTTATCGTCTCAGAAAGGAAATCGATAATGTTAAACTGTTTCAACAATTAAGGATTACCGAACTAATAGAACACAAACAATTGGTAGATGGTTATAAATAAATTAGGGAGATTTTGCGTGAAAAGACTAGAACATCAAGAAACCCCAGCAAAGTATATCTACCGAAGTATATCTAACGTTATAATTGTGTATTATCATCCGACTATTATACAGGGAAGTCATCAAGGTACGGCTATGATTATACTTAAACATGTCTCTCGGTATTCCTGGTATGGAGTAATAGAAGGCATTAAAGAGTATGCCTGGAGTTGCGATGTTTAGCAAAGTCGCAAAAGCGATAATAAAATACACATGGGTCACCTAGTACCTCAATTTGAAATAATAATAAGTGGTGTCTGGTGCCCTGATATGATACGACGCTGAATGAGTTGAACTTAGGTAGGTATTGTCCCATAGTGGGTTATTTATTCTTGAAAATGTTGTATTTAAAATCTTTTTCGTATTTTGAGTAGTCAAACTATAATAAATAAATTTTAAGCTTGTGTTAGCTCGGGTTTCTATTTTCAATTGTCCATGATAATAATAAATGTTCACACTTCTCCTAAATTCAAGGATTCCTTGTATCGGCAAGCAATAAGAGATACATGTATTTCCAGTTACTGCAATGCATCGTACATACAAGATTAAGGCATAAATCTTAAAAAATAAAGATGGATGGTTAAATACCATCGGAAACATGGAACGTTCCTGGCATCGTAACAAAAAATACTTTTGATACTGTAGAAGGCATTTAAAAACTACGTACCATATTGGGGATAAGGTACTCTTAAAACCAAAATACACGTCTTCGTTAAAAAAAGATATATTTATGTCCAAAATAGTTCGGGGTCATACCAGATTACAAAGTGTTTTGGACCTAATGTAATCCATGCAACATCTATAAATAATGATTGAGAAGTAAGAAAAATTCATGTGATTTTAATAAACATTTATAGAGAGCAAAGAAAAAAACTAAAATTATAGGTATATTCGCATCTATTGTTATTTATGAAAAGAGCTTAATTATTAACTCTTCTCTTTAAAGAAGGAAGAAAACTTCGACATTTATACCAAGTCAATAATCAATCTGTGATTATGGCATTCGTGTTTTATTTTTCATGTGTTTGTGTTAATATATGTTTTTCTATATTCCAGGCCTGGGAATCTGTATTGCCAATGACTGTTTTGTATTTTATTTTATGTATCAACAATTGTTAGGAAATCATGCAAAAATTGGATAATGAAAGAACCAAATATATAGATATGCTATACAAAAGCGCAGGTATGTTAACTTATACATATGGAGTAAAGTAGATGAAAAGTGTTAACTAAATATGATAGTATTAACAGATTGTGTGTTTATATTATATATGTTAATTATAAATGCAGAATTCATTGCTTGCTTAGAAATATAAATAAATTGTCCATCATTAACTAAACCTTATCAAGTAGAGACAATTTATCCTTGTACAGTAAGTTGATTGATTCTCCGATTTTCGTGGACTAAAAACTTGAAACGTTTCTTACAATTATAAATGTTAATGTTAAAACTAGTTATTACGAACTTAATTTTGGAAGTTGTACTGCTAAATGTTCCATATGAGCATTTTATATAAAATTTTATTCAATTTTTCTCATTTTATCACTTCACTTAATATTTACTCCGTTTTTATAGTAATTAACACCTTACAATTTTGGAAAGAAACATTTATAAATTCAGAATGAATGTTTTCGAGTTTATATAAATACTGCAAAACTAAGCAGACCAATGCTTTTGGTATTAAACTTATATCACTTTCCAATCAATGCTGTGTGTTGGTGTGCCTACGCACTATTATTAGCTAACTACATAAACTATATATGGATTCAAATATATTAAAAGACATTGGTAGGGAATATCTTTAATGAGGCAGAGAGAAATGGTTCTCTATGTGTCTACTATTAGGTCTAGAAAACCTCCGTAGATCCTGTAGATGCTGCTCTAAAATTTAGTATAGTCCTAAAAATAGTTGCGTTCAGAATATTTACATTATACTTACATACTTGAGGTAAATATAAGAACTTGCTGCATCATCATATTTAATTGAGTCAAAAATTCACTATTGTATGTGTCCGTTTGTCCAACGATCTTTAAGAAAATCTTATCAGAGCTCTCTTTACGATCAGATTACCTACTACAGATATAGTGTGCTGAGACCTTTAGAACAATAACGTATGTTCTTCGGAAACACTTTTTGTGATACAAATTTCGGTTAATATGGAAAAATATGTTTGAGGTATTTTTCTTCATTATATGTATTCGAAGAAATGATATATTGCAACAAAGATAATACTATATTCAAATAGAACAGTAAATGACAACACGTTTCGGGAACATAACAGGAAACACGCAATTAGCTTTTCATAAATTGAAAATAACGTTTAAAAAATAATTCAAGTACAAATGATAATATAGCCAGCGATACTCCAAAGACAAGCAAAATAAAAGCACTTATTAAATCTTGTATAGATATCACTACATTTCTACCTTTATCATAAGAAACGTAAAACTGTCGTTTTATCAGCAATTCAAATAAAGAATCAATTTCCCATTTTTGACGTAGTCCATATTGCAAACATTCTTGAATTATCTGATTGAAATAACTTTCGTAGGGAGAATTTGGACGTAGGAAATAAAGCGTGAACATTGTAGCTACAGTTTGTTTAGCTTTGTGAATCAAAGGGTTACCTTCAGAGTCAAAAAGGGATTGGGAGCATACTAAGTAGTCGACGAGACTGGATATCCAAAGTACTCCTCTATTTTCGCCCCCAACTGGATTTCCTATTTCTTCTAGTGCTTTTACAGGAGACAAGTTCTCCCATTTCTCGAAAATTTGCTTCGTTACGCGATCGGTAGGATCTTCAAAAAGTTCTCGATGGAGATAATAGCCACCTAGCGGAATGCCTGATTCTACAAGATCTTCCATTGTGTTAATAAATGGATACCGTTTTGGCTTTGTTAGAAAGCCGAAAAGCAAAGCTTGGTAGCTGTTATTCAGAATAAGAGAACCAACAACCCAGATTAAAAATACTAGTCTTACCAATGGTATACAAGGTGGCTGGGGAACAGATATTCCTAACAGTATTGAGAAGTTATACATCAAAGTAGATCGAAATATTAAATTTCTCGTATTCCTCACAAGACAATTAACTAGTTTTAAGCAAACATATACGATGCTATAAACAAATAGGATTAATAGCCAGCAATCTGATTGGAAAGGAAATAAAATGATCATCCATTTAGGATATAGGGAAGGTTGGCGAACTGCCCATATCACATGGTAGAATTCTCCACTCAATATTGGATTATAATATTCATAAACGCGAGATGGCAATGGCCAACCTATAAAACTGCCTTCCATTCTTCCTGATGCTACTCGTTCCATGTCACCAGTAAAGGTTCCGTTAGGTAGAGGCAATATCAGGCCATGGTCAGATAATTTAAGTCTAATGAAAAGTTTTAAAGTAAAATTCATCTTCTTCGCAATTGCATATAGTATATTGGGAGTAGGACCCTTGGCAATTACATTGTTGTTTCCGTTGGTTTCCACTATGACAGAAGGAGGAAAATTTAATGTTGTGACATTTAGTTTACATAAATGAAGATTTCCAATTTTATTTGGAAATAAATCGGCTTCTTTTATCATTGTTCCATTGTACCATTGGTCTATAAGAATTACTTTTCCCACTGATTTGCAGTGACTTTCTGA
Organism: Thermobia domestica; assembly: GCF_964235325.1. NCBI lineage: Eukaryota > Metazoa > Arthropoda > Insecta > Zygentoma > Lepismatidae > Thermobia > Thermobia domestica. The sequence continues at coordinate 53,059,365 of NC_137467.1, forward strand.
GAATGGAAAATACGTATATATATTAATGGGTTTCTGCAACATCACATTTTCCATTGGTACAACAATAATGTTGAATATACTTTGCCTAAATGCAATACCAAAAATATTTGCTGCATCATTTGAAGAACTATTGGTTCTAGAAAGCACAATAACAAACCTACTTCTAAAACTTAAAGAAAGGAACGTTAATGTGTGAATTGCATTCAAAAATCCACTGCTGTTGTCTAGGAATATCAAATAAAATACTGAGTCTTCGGACCATCTAAAGACAGATGTATTGGGTTTTGGTGTATTTATATTATTTGGCAGCTTGTTATTAATGATTACAGATCCGTACTTGAATCTTGTTGTTATCCTTTCCAGTTCAATGTTTGTGTTATCAATAAACATAATCAAGGCTTGGTTGTTATTTTCATACTTGCGTATAATATATGAAACACAATCAAACAGTTCAGAGCTTAATTCACTTCTTGGTATCATTGATTGTGTTTTTCCTTTGCCTTTCATGGCGTTTGCTGTTATCCAAACTACAAACCCAATTAGATAATATCTTTTCATTTTGGCAAATTTACCTGAAAGATATTCAGAAAGAAATATATTAATTTTAGAATTTTCTCGTTAACTATTCTAGTTTGTAATCTATTAAGATTCAGCAATTTCACTTGCTAATGCAATACTTTGGTTATTTCAAAAATCTTATAATAAGTAATTTTCAAATAATATGTTCTAATTAGAGGATGGCTAAACATAGTTAAGGAAATACTGTTTAATACATTTATACTATGATTTAGTCGGTATTATACAATTTAAAGATGAAATGTATTAGTTTAATTTCGTGTGTCAAAATCCAGGTGTACGTTAGAGGGAAGTGCCACGCAATAGTTACATTACTATACCAGCTGATCTAAAGTAACGGCTGTAATACAGTACGTGTTTGATTCAGCACATTAACGGCTGATTATTGTAACTTCCTTTTAGTTTAACGTTTCACGATTATGTCTTTTAGGCTAAAAAAATCGGATGATTAATCCTAAAATAAATTTTGATGCCAATTGACATCATTGTCAATTAATAATAATAACAATAATAATAATATTCTTAAAATGTGTACATTAGCACATAGCGCACCCCGATGCCATGTGGCACCAATGGAGGTAAGCTTTCTACCACACAGTTTTCGTCTAGTGGCACAGGTCGGACAGAGAGTGTCAGAGAGCGTCAAGAAGCATATAGAAAGCACAAAACGTTCATGTTTGTTGTAATTTTTTCAAAAACTCTATTTTTGTTCTGTTAATATTAAAGCCATCATTGCTTCACAATCTTCCGTACCACATGGTTTCTGCTGATATTCACACTAAATTCTGTTTTCACTAGTGTAATAGAACCACGACACCCACCCTGTAGCTTGATACCCCAGAAATAAAAGCATAAAAAATCATATTATTGGATACTATTTACATTTATCTACGTAATGCATAAAGAAAGTAGAAAAATAGTTTCAACACGACCAATAATAATTCGTGCAATAAAGGGTTATAGGAAGTGAATGATGATTGGAAAAATGGTGGAATGTGATTGCGGGAGTATCCCTAGAAAATTTATGAACACGATGTTGTTCATTACAAACTCACTTGTCCAGGGATTGAACCGGGGACCCGATCGAAAAGAAGTAAGCGCTCTATCACTGAGCCACCGTTAGCCAGATAATTGTAACAATACAGATGGAATGGTGTTCACTCAACACTAAGTTAGTTAGAATAAATGTCAATAAGATAAGACAAATTTCTAGAAAACGGGCAAAAAGAACTTGCGATGTAATAATCACCCATCGTAAATTAAAATTGCTCTCTTCAAGACTTACGATCTTCGAGCTTATGTGCAAGATGTTTCATACCGCAGGGAATGTATTATTACTTTCTTCAACCTGGAAAAAAGAAACCTGGGAAAACGGAAAGACCTCTATACAGTATTCGGATATACAGAAGATCCCAAAAGTAATTGTAAAAAATGGAACCACAGATTCCTGGCACGAAAACAAGGAAAAAAGTTTATATGACCTATAGTTTGGAAGTGGGCACTGGCGAAACTAGACAGCTTCGAACGTGGGGGAAATGAACTTCACACCTGCCAGCGGAATAATGATAGGAGCTAGGAACGGGGTTCATAAATACATAAAGATTATCTTGACTTGACATATTAAACGAATGTTACCTACCTGCATCAGAGATTCTCCATATGTCATTTAAGGATTCACTGAATATGTGTACGGCAGTACAAAACGACCAATAATAATTCAGGGGTATTGAAATAGTGCAGTAAAGGTAGAAACCATACAGAAAAAGTTGTTATCCGTGGCACGATTGATGTACCATGGGAGTCATAGCGAAGACCATTTAGCACGCTTGCATAATATCAGGGGGCAATCGAAAGTGGTATACTAGATAGAAACTTGCAGATAGAGGGTAGAAATAAGACCAAGTAAAACTAGTCATGGAATGTAATGAAATAACAGGCAGAATACACAACGACGTATGTTATTTGTAACGTAGCATCTTACACAGAGTACCAGTACAAACTACTAGGCCATACGTGCTAACAATAAACGTACTTACAAAAAATGTTCAAAGTGCTGTACTACAATATCTATGTAACGTGCTAATCGTGAGTTTCGAATGCATTCCATCACTCGCGGTATGTTCCGTAACTGTTCGCACATATCTTCAATACGGTTTTGTAAGTCGGCAAGTTTGTTTCCCTATGTGTGAAGTTAATTTCCTCCCACGCTCGAAGCTATCTAGTTCCACCGCTGTCTACTTCCGGACTATATATCATATAAACATTTTTCTTCATTTTGTGCAGGATTCTGTGGTTTTATTTTTTGCAATTACTTTTGGGGCACTCTGTATAATTCTATTACACATTGAACTAGGTATCCTACCTAGTACAATACGTAACACCAAATCAGAAAGAACCTAAATGAATAGGATCTAAGTACTATCTCTTTGTTCAACTCCGAGTTTAAGCCAAGAAAGTATCTAGCTTTTTGAATTCATCTCCAATGAAGAGAAAAAGTGGGCGTCCTACTTGACACCAGAAGCAAGGTAATATTCCTTGGATTGCGACAGAGCAGTTAGAATATTGTTAACCTCCAATGCTATAGAATTTCTTACTGCTCACTTTCCACTAATTCAGATGAACCATGGACGGTCGGGCCACATATATACTGAGATTTGAAATACTATTACCATATCATGAACAAAAGACTCAATATCATTTTTTAAATGATCGATATTATGAGGTTTCCTAAATTTATATTCGTTAGTCAATAATAAATAACGTGAAAAATAAAAAATGTTCCACATTATTAATGATGACTTATTGGATTATAATTAAGAATTTAAAGTTATAGAATAAAATATGATACTATTTCGCAGGTAGTAATAATAATATACATTTTAATTGTATTTATAGAAAACTAATACTTTTTCAATTCTAACCTGTAGCTGAGGTAAAAGTACTGTAAAATCTTTAATAGTTTGTAATTTTAGACTAACAATTATTTATCTAGTTCTCTGAGATAGAACTCTTCAAACAAATATAGTTCACCTCCATATACTATGTGGCAGATATCATATCTACAAACAACGCGTCGTCCTATTTATTTATTTCCAAGGTAACAAAACAACACACTGTATATAAAGCGTATATTCACTGAACGTGTCTGTGTTTCATTATTTATTATCAAGTCGAGTAACATATATTGTTTGTAATATTTTGTCATTAAAACCAGATAACTGAAAATTCTATTAACGCATAATACACGCGATGCCTTTTTTTTGAATAGCTTGTTTTTGTACTCTGAAGCATGCAACGAGAACTAACATAAGAAGACAATAATTTATGCAACATATGATCTATGTAGGTTATTGTACACGATAAGATATTTTCGATTGACAGAGAATTATGAAGATAATGAGGACAAAATTATAACTTTCATCTCTATTCTAATGCAAGAGTTATTACTTTTAGTCATTTAATATTCCATTGACTTCACGTCAGTTTGAAGTAATAGGTGACCCCTGGTGGTCTTCACGTCTGAGCAGGACTGTAGTCAGGGGCGGGCTAGAACGGGATCAGCCCGCCCTAAATTTTCAGCGGCCCCCTAACTAAAATCATAGTTAGAATTAACGGGGGATGCTGGGGAAATTCCATTTCGGAAAAAATTATGACCACAGAAGTAACACAGAAGTATCATGACATCCCTGTTTTGGGATAAAATTTCAACTCTTACATTTATAGCAACAATAAATAAGCACCCCCCTTAGTTCGGAAGTTTAATTCGAAAACTGACTAAAATGTTGCATGAAATTGTATTTCGAAATGTACTATGGAGTGCTAAATTAAAGTTTACTTTTATTATCCTTATTTAAATATTGGCGTATTTATGCGGTACGCTTCTTTGAAATGATAATATTTCTTTGAGCGTGAGATTTTTTAATGCCTCTCGTGCAAATGACCCTCGCTGCGGACAAAAAATTTACTTCTTCCTGTCCTTTTTAGAATTCCAACTGAAATCATCCTTTCGCTGTGAGTCATTGGCTTTCGGTCAATATGTGAAGTATTGAAAAGACTGCATCCCTCGGCAGGGGGTCGCAACTTCTTCACTCTAATAATCACACACGTGTATAGGTTTGTCTTGTGTATATTGTATACACGACTCCAAAAGTGCATTACCACCTGCAATTCTCCCTTTCCTGCAATAGCAGGCAACCCAAAAAGCTCAGCGGTTGGGTTGGTTGCACATTCGAAAGGCAATGGACCAAACTCAATTTTGTTACAAATATATCAGTGTGGCAAACTGCAAATAAGAGAATAAAATAAATTGTTAAGACTTACCATTTTATTATCGTGATGGCAATGGATGACTAAAGTTACAAAATCATCTTATCTAAGCAGTTCAAACAAAGTGAATGGTAAGAAACAGACATAAGAGGAAAGCAGGTTCTTTCCTTTTTCCAAAAGAAAATCTCGTAAAAAAGAAAAAGATTATATAATGTAAAGGTTTAATATAAAAGCCTAACAACCCCAAAACAAACATCCACACGACACAGAAAGAGAAAGAAACACAGAATAAGGAACACCAATGGCTTAGCTGACTAGCGGGCCTCTCATACAAGATAAAGAGATGGGACCCTAGTTGTAAACCTAATTGCTATAAGAATATTATTATTATTATTATTATTATTAAAAATTCGTCTACCTTCCCAATCTCTGACCGTACCTAAGAGTATGTCTGCATATAGCGGTCATGTGAGTACCTTTTATCAACGAGTGGCCCTAAAGGTCAAAAGGGATGCAAATCTCTGAGAGAGAGGAACAAAAAACTTTCTTATGATAAATTCTAGGAGAAAGTTCGAAGAATTGCTTTTGATATGTGCTTTCTTGTTTTTCGGGGACAGAAAATTGTATCGGCTAAGAAATTACAGTATATAATATTGGAAATTTGCAACTGCATTTATTTACAATGCAATTTGAGGTAATAAAGAAATTGAAGACCTCGGGGCAAGCGACCTGTCAAGTCCAAAAAGTGAAAGTATAAAGGAGATAGCTTCATAAGGATTTCTCTTCATCTGATTTTCTTCAAACTTGGCACATATATGCTAGACGAAAATAAATGCACACATGTTTTTTTTTGTTTCTTTCGGAGAACAGGTTAAAGAAGGCAAATGGTCCCTTTAAGAAAAGGGTACCTTTGATTTAAAAGGACTAAATTAAAGAAACGAAACTCTGCCGATGCAAAGATGACTTCAAAGTACAAAATACGGGTTTTGAAGTTTTCTAGAGAGAAGTTTTGCAGAGGCAATGCTCCTCCGAAATGGAAAGGACAACAAACAATCTTTATGGAAATTGGATTTCGGTGGAATTGCTTGGAACCGTGTTACGTTGTAGATATCATGTTCCTGAGAAAAAGTCTCAATGGCAAAACCAAAAATCGTTGGCCGTTAGGCCATCACGAGTCCACTTTCTTTTTAAAAAAAAGCCGAAGAAAACGACATTCGAGATTTTGGACAAAATGACTAAGACCGTGATGGTGTAGATATTGTGATTCCGAAAAAGTCTTAATGGCCATAACCACCAATCACTGATATTGGCCACTACAGAGCCCCTTTTTTGAAAACAGTCAAACAGTGATATTCTGGATTTCAATGAAAATCAGTTAAACTGTGATGTGTTGTAGATGTTGTGAACCTGAGAAAAAGTCTCAATAAGCACAACCACCAATCACTGACCGTTTCGTAACTACAGAGCCACATTTTTGCAAACAGCAGAACTTAACGTTATTTTGGATTTCATAGCAATTGCTTGAAACGGTGATATGTTGTAGATATTGTGATTCTGAGAAAAGGCCTTAATGAGCACAACCACTAATCACTGATCGTTTGGTCACTACGAGGCCACCGTTTGGAAGTAACCGAAAATGTTGTTGGCCTGGATTTCGGTAAAAATGACTGAATCTGTGATATGTTGTAGACATTCTGATTATGACAAAAAATCTTAATGGGCACAGCCAATAATCACTGGCCGTTCGGACACTACGAGGCACCTGTTTTGAAAGTAACCGAAGATGGCGATGTTCTTGATTTCAGTAAAATAACTAAAACTGTGACTTTTATTATTGTGTGACTGGGATTATGGCAAAATCTAAGTATAGAGGACTGAAACACTTATTAATCATCATGTGTTATCCTTCGTTTCTACAATTGTCGGTTTATATAGTACCAAAATTATGTTTAATTTTTACTGTTTGCTGTTTTAAATATGTTAATTTTGATGTTTCTCTATGTATTAGTACTTTTGTATATACTATTTTTTTTTCTAGAAACTTCATTAATCAGAAATGTTATATGTGTACACTAGTAAAAAAATTGAGAAAGTTTGCTGAAAAAAGTATATACATGTATTATTATACAATATACAATAGATACCTGTAGATAAGAATACACATACAATATTAAACTGTGACATGTTGTAGATATTGAGATTCTGAGAAAAGGTCTTAATGGGGACAAACACTAATCAATTACTGTTTGGCCACAACGAGGCCACTTTCTTGAATGTAACCGAAGATGGCCAAGTTCTGGATTTCGGTAAAATGACTGAAACTGTGATATGTTGTAGATATTGTGATTATGAGAAAAGGCCTTAATGAGCACAACCACTAATCACTGATCGTTTGGTCACTACGGCGCCACTGTTTTGAAAGTAACCGAAAATATTGTTGGCCTGGATTTCGGTAAAAATGATTGAAACTGTGATATGTTGTAGACATTCTGATTATGACAAAAAGTCTTAATGGGCACAGCCAATAATCACTGGCCGTTTGGACACTACGAGGCCACTGTTTTGAAGGTAACCGAAGATGGCGATGTTCTTGATTTCAGTAAAATGACTAAAACTGTGACATGTTGTAGATATTGAGATTCTGAGAAAAGGTCTTAATGGGGACAAACACTAATCAATTACCGTTTGGCCACAACGAGGCCACTTTCTTGAATGTAACCGAAAATGGCCAGGTTCTGGATTTCGGTAAAATGACTGAAACTGTGATATGTTGTAGATATTGTGATTCTGAGAAAAGGTCTTAATAAGAACAACCACTAATCACTGATCGTTTGGCCACCACGAGGCCACTGTCTTGAATGTAACCGAAAATGGCGATGTTCTTGATTTCGGAAAAAATGACTGAAACTGTGATAGGTTGTAGATATTGTGATTCTGAGGAAAGGTCTTAATGGGCACAAACACTAATCACTGACCGTTTGGCCACAACGAGGCCACTTCATTGAAAGTAAACGAAAATGGCCATGTTCTGGATTTCGGTAAAAATGACTGAAACTGTGATATGTTGTAGATGTGGTGATACTGAGAAAAGGTCTTAATAGGCACAACCATTAACCACTGACCTTTAGCCACAATCAGGCCAATTTCTTGAAAGTAAAAGAAAATATTGATGGCCTGAATTTCGGTAAAAATGACTAACTGCGATATGTTGTAGGCATTGTGATTCTGAGAAAAAGTCTTAATGGGCACAGTCAATAATCACTGGCCGTTTGTATACTAGGAGGGCACTTTTTTGAAAGTAACGGAACATGGTAATGTTCTGGATTTAGGTAAAAATGACTGAAACTGTGATATGCTGTAGATTTTGTGATTCTGAGAAAATGTCCTAATGGGCACAACCAAATAATTACTGACCGTTTGGCCACAACCAGGCCACTTGACAGTAACCAAAGATGGTGACATTCTAGATTTCGGTAAAAATGACTGAAACTGTGATATATTGTAGATGTTGTGATTCTGAGAAAAGGATTCAATATGCACAGCCACTAATCACTGACCGTTTCGCCACTACAGGGCCAATTTTGGAAAGTAATCGAAAATGTTGATGTGGATTTCGGTAAAAATGACTAAAACTGTGATGTGTTGTAGATCTTGTGATTCTGAGAAAAGGATTTAATAGGCACAATCACTAATCACTGGCCGTTTGGCCACTACAGTGCCACTTTCTTGAAAATAACAGAATATGGTGATGTTCTGGATTTAAGTAAAAATGACTGAAACTGTGATATGTTGTAGATTTTGTGATTCTGAGAAAATGTCCTAATGGGCACATCCAAATAATTACTGACCGTTTAGCCACAACCAGGCCACTTGACAGTAACCAAACATGGTGACATTCTAGATTTCGGTAAAAAATGACTGAAACTGTGATATGTTGTAGATGTTGTGATTCTGAGAAAAGGATTTAATAGGCACAGCTACTAATCACTGACCGTTTCGTCACTAAAGGGCCAATTTTGGAAAGTAATCGAAAATGTTGATGTTGTGGATTTCGGTAAAAATGACTGAAACTGTGATATGTTGTAGATCTTGAGATTCTGAGAAAAGGGTTTAATAGGCACAATCACTAACCACTGATCGTTTCGATACTAGGGGGCCACTTTCTTGAAAGTAACGGAACATGGCGATGTTCTGGATTTCTTAAAAAAATGACTGAAACTGTGATTTGTTGTAGATATTGTGATTCCGAGAAAAGATCTCAATGGGTACACCCACTAATCACTGACCGTTTGCCCACTACAGGGCCACTTTCTTGAAAGTAACGGAATATGGTGATGTTCTGGATTTAGTTACAAATGACTAAAAATGTAATATGTTGCAGATCTTCTGATTCCGAGAAAAGGTCTCAATGGGCACATCCACTAATCACTGACCTTTTGGCCACAACCAGGCCACTTTCCTGAAAGTAACCGAAGATGGTGATGTTCTGGATTTCGGTAAAAATGACTGAAACTGTGATATGTTGTAGATATTGTGATTCTGAGAAAATCTCCTAATGGGCATAACCAATAGTTACTGAACGTTTGGCCACTACCGGGCCACATTCTTGAAAGTAACGGAACATGGTGATATTCTCGATTTCGATAGAAATGAGTGGAACAGTGATATGTTGTAGATCTTGTGATTCCGAAAAAAGGTCATAATGGGCACACACAATACTCACTTTCCGTTTGCCCATTACAGGCCACTTTCTTGAAAGTAACCGAAAATGGTGATGTCCTAGATTTCGGTAAAAATGACTGAAACTGTGATATATTGTAGATATTGTGATTCTGGGAAAATGTCATAATGGGCAAAACCATTAACCACTGACCTTTGGCCACAATCAGGCCACTTTCTTGAAAGTAACCGAAAATATTGTTGGCCTATATTTCGGTAAAAATGACTGACTGCGATATGTTGTAGCCATTGTGATTCTGAGAAAAACTCTTAATGGGAACAGCAAATAATCACTGGCTGTTTGGACACTACGAGGGCACTTTTTTGAAAGTAACGGAACATAGTGATGTTGTGGATTTCGGTAAAAAATACTGAAATTGTGATATGTTGTAGATATTGTGATTCTGAGAAAATGTCATAATGGGCACAACCAATAATTACTGACCGTTTAGCCACTATCTTAAAAGTAACGGAATATGGTGATGTTCTGGATTTAGGTTAAAATGACTGAAACTGTGATATCTTTTAGATCTTGTGATTCTGAGAAAAGAGCACAACCACTAATCACTAACCGTTTGGCCACTACAGGGCTACATTTGGAAAATAATCGAAAATGTTGATAGCCTGGATTTCGGTAAAAATTACTGAAACTCTGATGTGTTGTAGATATTGTGATTCTGAGAAAATGTCCTAATGGGCACATCCAAATAATTACTGACCGTTTAGCCACAACCAGGCCACTTGACAGTAACCAAAGATGGTGACATTCTAAATTTCGGTAAAAATGACAAACTCTGATATGCTGTAGACATTGTGATTCTGAGAAAAGGATTTAATAGGCACAGACATAAATCACTGACCGTTTCGCCACTACAGGGCCAATTTTGGAAAGTAATCGAAAATGTTGATGTTCTGGATTTCGGTAAAAATGACTGAAACGGTGATATGTTGTAGATATTGTGATTCCGAGTAAAGGTCTCAATGGGCACACCCACTAATCGCTGACCGTTTGCCCACTACAGGGCCACTTTCTTGAAAGTAACCGAAAGTGTTGAAATTCTGGATTTCGGTAAAAATGACTGAAACTGTGATATGCTGTAGATATTGTGATTCTGAGAGAAAGTCTTAATGGGCACAGCCAATAATCCCTGGCCGTTTGGACACTGCGAGACCACTTGAAAGTAACGAAAGATGGTGATATTCTGGATTTCGGTAAAAATGACTGAAAATGTGATATGTTGTAGATATTGTGATTCTGAGAAAAGGATTTAATAGGCACAACCACTAATCACTGACCGTTTCGCCACTACAGGACCAATTTTGGAAAGTAATCGAAAATGTTGATGTTCTGGATTTCGGTAAAAATGACTGAAATGATGGAGTGTGTTAGTGGGTCAATTGGATTAAGATTTTTAAGTGGGTCAAGAGGATATGACTCACTGCGACACACAAGCCACCGTGACCCACTTTGACCCAACAATCCATTCTGACCCACGCTGACCCACCGAACCACTCTGACTCACCAACCCATTCTGTTCAGTGCATTTTAGACAGCTTCTTCTGAGCACTGGTGAATTTGTCTACGTTTTACTTTCAAGGTCTTCTTTTTTTCTTCTTTTTTCATTTGTTTCTATTGAAGAAAGAACTTCAGGCACTTTTGCAGAACTTCAGGAAATTGATTATATTTGCAATTGTAATAATAGCAATAGGGCTTACTTCTTGACTTTTCAGACACAGTCTAAGAGTTTTTAGGAGAGCTAAGTACTGGATTTTTTTTGAATAACCTATAATGTATGAATTATTATATAAAAATTGAATATAACTATGTATATGTGATCATTATGATCAAATTGCAAAGTCAACTAAAATGACCTTTGGTATATACATACATAGGCCCTAATCTCAATATCATTTTTTAAAACTCCCTTTTGTTGGAGGGGGGCATTTTTCTATATATAGGATTGATTTCTAAAAATAATCGAAAACGATCGATATTAGTTGACTGCCTAATATTGATATTAGGCAGTCCTTGATATTAACGACCTTGACTGCCATGATATAAATTTAACTTCAACTGCTTCTTCAATGTTGTTCTTTTTAGTTTTTAGTTTCTATGGCTAGAGTCGAGAGTGAAAAAAAATATGATGTTCAGAAAATGTTGTGTACAATGCAATGAGCAGAGTGGGTCACGGTGGGTGATGGGTCGCAGTGGGTCACGGTGTGTGGTGGGTTACATGCTGTTGACCCACGTCCCTCTCAGAAAACTCGACCCATTTGACCCACCGACCCACTGACCCACTCTAACTCTGGTTAACGCTTCGGTGTCTGGAGTAAACAAGTTCTGCCAGGGGAACTTTTTTTCTTTCAAAATATATTTTATATGTTCATATTTATTATTATTATTAATTACTTTCTTACTTTCCTACATTATCTTAGATTAGTGACCGCGGTTTAGGATAGATTATGTAAACTCAAATACGGTTATGTATGTTTACACTTTCGTTTCTTTCTTTCAAAATGCACTCCTATCTGTTCAGTAGTCCAAACGTAGGCAAACACCTCTGTATTGATTAACTATAACATTCTAGTTTATGAGTTTATTTGCTTCAGCTCTTCTGAGCTTAAGATGTATGTAAAAAACACATTAAGAACAAATAATAAAGAAACTAAGTCTACCTGATGGATAAAAATAAGAAATTATATAAAATGCAATGAGATGATCAGTACGGTACTGTATACGTACTTTTGGGCAACCCTGTATATTATTAATAATTTATTTCTTGCATTTAATAATAACTAGCTGAGAATAACCACTTTTCACATGAGTCAGATAAAATATCTATTTAAACAAACTGAACAACGAAACGAAAATATATCGGTAATTTTCTACTACTTTTACATATCGCGGGAAACGCCTCTTGAGACCGCCTGGTTCAAAATTTAAAAAGAACGCCTCTGGCTCCCAAGCGATGGGAGCCGTATTTAGGAGTCAACGCCTCTGGAAAAATCACCATTCATCTCAACGACCGTGAAAACTAAGGATTTGACACTAATATAGGTCATTTTGGATTATTTTTACGTGTTTCGGTACATCTCCCGCCCCAACCCAGTGACCCCTGCCCGCACGCAATGGTAGCTGATTTTGAAAGTCATCGCTAATTGAAGTGTCACCATTGATCTCAGTGGCCGTGAAAACTATGAATTCGACACAAATATCGGCTATTTTCTAGTATTATTACATGTCTCGGTAAACATCCCCCTCCTCTGAGACCCCTGGTTCGATTTTTTTTTTAATAAAAACCACTAGATCCTGGTCTGGGGCCTGGACAAAAGTATCCGTTATTAAAATTTAGTAACTTTTTGTCAACTCGTCTGATCCCCAGGCCGCATACAGGCAGACACACAAGCAAACTCGAACAGATAGAACAAACAGTGTTCTTTCGCATAGAATGTTGTTGCTTCCACCCAGCCGAAGTGCCGGAGGGCTTCTTTTATACGTAAAACGTCTATTGAATCTGCCTCTTCTGTCGAAGTAATGGCTCGCGTGTAGTCCTAGTATTAGCTATTTTGTTGTTATTGACCTTGAAGAACTAACAAATGGTTTCTCATGAAGTCAGAAATCGCTTTGGTCCGTGAAGCTGATATACAGTAAAAAAGACCTATGCATTACTCAACCGTTGTGAAATAGAAAGATTATGTTGGTTTTATCTGAACACCCACAAATCTGTTATAGCAAGAGGCCTTTCCACAACTACTTCCAATCTAGATTAAATTTCACGGCTAACTTTTTGAATAATACACAAGAGTATCATTGATATGTTAGTGTTAATAATATTTATGGAACCAAAGACAGGTTTTAAACTTCCAAATTGTGCTGTGCATAAAAGTCGGAAAACTTATAGAGTGTTTTCCGGTTCTAACATTTAACTCATAGATGAAAACGGTAACATACATGAATTTTTTTTTTTTGTAAACGATTGCGCGTGTATAGGCAACATATCATGGTCATTCACAATCTCTACTAAAATTGAAAATGGTTTAAATTTATTATTACTTCCGGTTTCAACAACAGCTTCAACTTTTATCGTCATAGCATAAAACGGTAACATAGCGAGAACTGATTTTTGAAAACGAGTTACCATCTAGAGACAACATCATGGATACACAAAATATTCTACCGAAATTATAAATGGTTAAAATTTACTATGAGTTCCGGTTTCAATTTCCAATTTCCGCCTAATATTAATAGTAAATTCTTCAAGATGTGGTATTTTGCAATTAATTCAGTATCCAAAGAATATATTTTATTTCCTCTGTTAACCTTCTACTCAAACCGAAATTCCTTCAAATTAGCCATTTCCGATTTCAATGTTTGTCGATATATAAAAAAAAATAATAACGGATAGTGAGAAGTGGTTTCTGCAAACGATTTAGAGTCTAAAGACAAATATCTACAATACTAAATTCGGCTGTAGTTAGAGTTTATTATAACTTCTGGTTTCAACAACGGTTTCAACGTTTATCGCTACGGCAGCAGATAGCTAGCAACAGTTTTAAGCAAAGGATTCAGCCTCTCAACAAACATATCGTTACTATCCATATAACTCTACTAAAACTGGAAATTGTTCAAATTTACTAGTACTTCCTGTTCCAATACTGATTTCCGTAGAGCAAAAATGATAAAAGATATTAAAAAGTGGCATTTGCAATCGATTCATCGTCTCAAGAATAGCCTCCTCCATCTCCGTGGCAGCATTGATCAAAGCAGAATTTGTTAAAATTAGCCATATTCTGTTTGAACGTTCCTCGCCATAGAGCGAAAGCAGTAACAGATAGTTAGAACATTTTTGTTCAAACGATTTACTGTCTCTAGGCAACATACCATAATTATTGTCAACACCCTACCGGAACAGGAAGTGGCTCAAATTAAATATTACTTCCTATTTCAATTCTTTTTTCCATAGATCAAAACAATAGGAGATATCAGAATACGGCTTTTTTTTACGATCAACAGGAAGTGGTTCAAATTAATTATAATTTTCTATTTCAATTCTTGTTTCCAGGAATCAAAACAATAGGAGATATCAAGATACGGCTTTTATAAATCAACTCAGGGCAGTAAGGAAATGTTCCTCCAAGAATTCAGCATCCCAAGAATATTTTCCACCAATTCCTATTCAAAACAGAAGTAGCTGAAGTTAGCCAAGTTCTGTTTCAACGTGTACTGCTACAAGTTTAATCTATGACTAAGAGTTTCAACTTGTTGCATATATTAGACGAGTTACCAGTACCAATACCAAACTAAAAGAAGTGAGTATCGTTTCACACTGTGAAACGAATATTTCCAAACTATATGAATTCAATAGTGAAACTTGAAGTAGTGTTATCATCTGTCACAAAAGAAAATGCACGTTTTTCGCGGGATAGTATCTTTCTATCATCTCTCGATTTAATTAAATGTTTTAAAGGACCAATCCCTAACCATAAATCGATAAATATATTACCTCTCGTTTTGCAGCTCAGACAAGATACGATAGAAATATCGTAAACCTTAATAGAAAGACAAAACAGCTACGTTCTTTTACAAGCTTGAAACTTACGAATATTAGCAGTATATATTTACAGAGTAGGGAGTTTCTGCTACGTTATTCCGTAGTTCATTGGATCCTTACAGAACTACTACCCAGATGCTATGTGAGCTTTGTGGTGGACAAATACCGTGTGCGTGGGAGTTTCCGGGGTGGTCCCGCTTCCTCCCACTGTTTTCATTCCACCAATTCATCCCATCATCATCCATACGCCCTGAGCCGTAGTTACCTAAAGAACGCATGATAAAGTCAAGTACTTGACCTACTGAGTAGAATTTGGTACGCTACCTTTAGACCACGGAGGCCAAAACCGTGAACTGGCGTGCTCATAAGATCAGTGCAATTTGTAGTTATGTTCAATTAACAAGCCAAATACCAAATGATGTTACATGTTCCTGTATTCTTTATATCATAGTATGATACTACAGATATAACAAAATATTATGATGAAATAAATCACCAAGACGCCAGGGTCGATTAGGTGTTCCTGGAACGGTGGCTCAGTGATTGAGCGTTCACCACTGGTGGATGGGGTCCCTGGTTCGATCCCAGGTCTCCCCAATTGAAATTTGTGGTGGACAATCACCGTGTGTGGGGATTCTTGACGTTCTCCCGTTTCCTCCCACTTTATTAATTCCACCATTTCATTTATTTCTCATCATCACCGTCTCCTTTAGCCTAGCCGGCATAACTGTGGGACGTAAAAGTCAAAGAGTTCATTTTCATTGTTTTGTTTTCGTATTACTAGTAACAGCAGTAGTGGTATTCGCTGTCGTATTAGTATAGTAATGAGTAGTAGCAGCAGTGGTAATAGTAACAGTAGTAGCAGTGGTAGCAATAGTGGAATTAGCACTAGCATTCGTAATCGTAATAGTAATAACAGTATTAGCAGTAGTAGTTGTAGTATCACATGCGGTCTAGAAGTTTTACATATCTTCTCTGTTACTCGTAATGTATTAATGAGTGTAGTATAAGACTTTTACGTCCATGAGCTGTATTATTGTATAATAAACATGGCTGGACAGAGCAAGCACAAATAACAAATAGACAGACAGTATAGGGATATAGAGTTGAGTTGATTTTAGTTTAGCGTCCCTTTCAGCAGCGAGGCTATACGAGACATGGACCTACTGATTAACGTGGAATCCGAACCACATGAGCTCCCGCCGGGAATCGAACCCGGGTCTCCCACACCAAAGGCGCGTACGCTAACCACTTAGCCACGAAGGAGCTCTATAGGGATATAGAAAACAAACCTTGGGTAACTTTTCACACGATTTTCCCATTTGAGAAGGACAAATAGACATTGCAATATTATGACGACACATTTCTCATTTTCCATTGCATATTGAAGGATTGACTTGACTTATCAACTTGGTTGTTCTCAGGCCGGTTACGCCCGGCCTGTTTAGAGCCCGGCTCGTTTGTGCCCGGCCCGGTTAGACCCCGGCCCATTCTCTGCCCGGCTCGAGATTCGGGCCGGATCGGGTCGAGCCGGACACAGTATACAGATCCATCCGGGCCGTCTTCGGGCCTGGCTTTGCAGGGCTCTCGTCTACAGACACACGGATAAAACCGTTCTATAAGACTCAGCATTTATGCACAGCATAGGTTTGAAGGTCATTTCTATATTAACTTCATGAATTAAAGGGAACTTGTATTCCTCGAAAGGCATTTGTTGGTCCTTCATGGTCAATCGAACAATGAAAAAACTGATACTAGGAGTATTTTAACACGCCACTCACTACAACGATATAACAGAATGCTGCCTCCGGCTGTTAATAAAAGACTTAACTAGCTGGAAGTCGCTAGTACAGTAGCAACGTTATATGCCAAACAACGTTGTACTGTGTAAGAAATGCTAGGGGTTGTTCTGTCTATGTGCGCCGCCTCCTTGGTGTTTCCTGGTTCCAGCACTCAAACAAATAATCTTGTCAGAGCGCTGCAGGCAAGATTTTTAGTTTCGAAACATAATAAAATAAATATTTCTTGCTTGACACTATCAAAAAATAAACAATTAAAACATAGAGATGGAAGTTAAAATTTCTAACCTCTAAAACATAATTGTTTATTTCAAATGTGTTTGTGCAAAGGCAACCAAGGAACACACTAAGTTAATCACTTTATACTTTATGTTCACAACAAAATCCTTGCAGGCGGTGCGGTGGCTCAGTGATAGAGCGTTCACCTCTGGTGCTTGGGGTCCCGGGTTCGATCCCAGTCCCCGCCAAGTGAACCTTGTGGTGGACAAACACTGTGCCCGTGGGTTTTCTCGGGGTACTCCCGTTTCCTCCCACTTTCTTCATTCCACAATTTCATTAATCTCTCATTATCACCGTCTCCTTTAGCCTAACCGGCATAATCGTGGGACGTAAGACTCAAAGATTTCATTTTCAAAATCCTTGCAAGTTCTTTTTTGCCATACCATTAAAATTATTATTCTTTTATAATAATATTTTCATTTTAATTTGTATGAATGTAGTATTTTCTTTTAGTAACGTTTGATAATATCACTGCCTCTTGTACTCATTGTGCATCATGTAAGTTGTTGAAAATATACACTAAATACCACGATTAATTATGTTGGGAATATGCATTACAGTAATTAAACTTGAACCCGGGTTTAAACCTGTTTCTTTACGTTTAAGTCAGCCGTGTTACCGACTGAGCTAGGACAGTCCCAACTTATCCTTATATTACCGGTATGTTTTACTTCATCACAGCACAGCCCTTTATGACAATGTTCATAAAAGATTTTAACTAAAAAGAAATCAATGAAAAAAATCGAGACTCCCCTGAAAACATATAAATGCAGCCACATACTTTTTGGAAAGTCGGCGCCGTTGGTTCTGTCTATTGTGTTTGAAATCAGTGTTTCTTTCAGAAACTATGTTCCGGGGGAGCGTACACTTCGTATTCCGGGGGCACTATTGATAACTTTCTATTTTTTTATTATATTATAGACGTATTATTTTGGTCTCTTCCGGGGGGCACTCTCAGAGCTCCGGGCGGGCAGTACCCCCTAAAAACACTTCTGGAAGAAACACTGTTTGAAATACACCTAATCTGATATAAATAAAATAAAAAGTTTGCTTGTGTGTCTGTCTGTCTATATGTATGTATCTGTGTGCTGCCTGGAGACCAGACGAGAGGACCGAGAGTTACCAAATATTGATCTTGGGTATCTTGACCCAGGTTCCAGATCAAGACGAAGCGTTTTTTTCTACATCGAACCAGGGGGGACTCATGAGACGTATACAGGGACATGTAAAAGTAGTAGAAGATAACCGATATTAGTGTCGAATTCAAAGTTTTGGCGGTCGCTGAGATCAATGGTGAAACTCCGACTGCATTAACTTCCAAATTAACGCCACTTAGTTGCAGGTCGGGGTACCGGAGGGGATACCTGACATGTAAAAATAATCCAAAATAGACGATATTAATGTCAAATCAAAAGTTTTCGCACTCGCTGAAATCAACGGTGATACTACTAATACAGGCGTTGACTTCCAAATACAGCCAACATGCGAATAATGTTTTTTTCTGATAGTTATTAATAAATGTAAGAAATAAATTATTAATAATAAATAGGAACAGATAGGAATGCATTTTGAAAGAAAGAAACGAAAGTGTAAACATACATAACCATGTCTGACTTTACATAATCTACCCTAAACCACGATCACTAATCTAACAAGAAGAAAGTAAACTTTGGTAAATTAACTTCGGGGTCATTTTTCGCGAGGTAGTATTGCACATTTAAAATATGAATATTTAGGGATGTGCACGAGTCGAGACATGTCTCGAATCTGGACTGGAATTCGAGTTCAGACACACTTTGTAAAATTCGAGACGAGTCAAGACAAACTTATTTCTCAACTCTAATTTTCGAGCCGAGACACGAGTCGAGTCAAGACTTTTCGTAAAAATCTCGACTCGACTCGAATGTCTCGAAAATCTTTCTATAATTTTTAATATTATTTTGAAGAAAGTATTCAGTCAGAAACAGCCTTGAAACCAATTCCAGTATTTATTACTTTAGAAATGTACTGAACGCATAAATTTAATGGTTAATCTTTTGAAATCAAGATTTAATTTTTAACTCAATTCAGTTAATTAAAACTAATAATTAATGTAGTGATATTTGATTGTACTTCAAATATAATAATAATAATAATAATAATAATAATAATAATAATAATAATAATAATAATAATAATAATAATAATAATAATAATAATAATAATAATGCTCTGGAGGACATACACGTGAGCATGTATCTAGTATAGTTCGAGCAAGGCACAATGACGGTCGACGCGTATCGCACACTGCTTGCAGAGTATGTACACCCCTTGATGACGACCATATGATCAGATAGGAATGTATTTTGAAAAAAAGAAAGAAAAGAAACAGTAAACATACATAATACATAATCTGACTAAACTAACCGATGGTAACTAATCTAGTATAATGTAGGAAAGATGCAAGAAAGCAATTAATAATAATGAATATCAACATATAGAAATATATTTTGAAAGAACAATGTTCCCCAGAAGTAATCTTGTAAATTTAGGATTTATTATTTAGATTTCTGGGCTTTCCGCATCTGAGGCCATTTAGCCCATCACGTTCGAGGGATGACGTCTCTAGGCGAACACACTTTCCGGGGAAAGGGAAGGAAGAAAGGATTGGGGAAGAAAGGAAGTGATCTGAAATCTAAGGTATCACCCTGGCATCTTCCTGGTGTGAATTTGCAAAACCAAGGAAAACAAAGGTGACTGGCCTGAAAAACTTTTAAATTTTTCGACCGAGTGCCCCCACCAGGAATCGAACACGGGACCGCCTTCACGTAACCATATAAACGTATGTTTGTCTATTCTATTACATTGCGAATAGGCGAAATTGGAACAATGTTGTATCGGAGTCAGTCAATTAGTTCGAATAAAATCTGTTATTAGTAGCACAATCCCTTCGAGAACATTTCCAAGATCGGGGCAGTAACCCACATGGTCGAAAGTAGTGTTTCCACGAGATGAGACGAGAGAAGACTTCAAGCTGTCTCGTCTCGTCACATATCTCGGCTCGTGAGACGAGACACGAGAAATGTTTCGTCTCGTGGTAACACTAGAGCAGATGAGGCCCACAAAAAGGAGCTGTTATACAAAGTGGTTAAAATTACAGCTTTTAACCACTTTCGTTTAGTTATCAGCACAACACACAACACGACTACAATCTTCAATCAGTGTTTCATTCAGAAAAAATGTTCCTGGGTGTATATTTAGGATTCCGGGGGTACTGCTGGTATTATTCTATTATAGATGTATTATTTTGGTCTCCCCGTGGGGAGCACTCTCAGAGTTCCAGGGGGCAGCACCCCAAAAACATGTCTGGAAGAAACACTGCTTAAAACAACTACTTAGTTTCGACCACGGGCGCCCGAAGGGAGGGGGAAGGGGCCCGGCCCCCCTTGTTCACGAAAATATATGTGTAATTAAGCAAACTACGTATATTAAATACCAGGTGTAATATAGCAATCAAGGATGTGACAACCTTAATTTTTTTCCGGCGCCAATGGTTTCCAGTAATGAATTATAACGACAGGAATATTTGTCAATATCGTCGGTACAGTCGAAAGGCAAGCCTTCCCCACTTATTCTGAAATCCTTTTTTCAAAACCTCTGGCGCCACTTCAAAAACTAAGAAGGCCTATGTGACTTTCTGATTTCAAAAATGACTTTGGTTCGAATAACATAATAAAACAATAAAAAGAAACTAAATTTTATTGTCAAACCAGCATCCTTTCAAACTCAGTACAGAAAAAGGCCTACACGTTTCTGTCTTTGTTCGGAACGAGAAAACTCGTGAAGCAATTGTTAGTTGCTGATGAAACTGGACATTAAGAGAACTTGTATTTCTATAAAGGATGTTTATACATATATATAACCACCAGCCCTCGGAATGAAATCTTCTCAAAGAATGGTTTAACATTTTACTAGAATCTGGAACAGTATCACTAAATGTTTAAACCTTAATCGGTTGGAAAATGGAAATGAAAGCTGTTTGTAAGAATCTTTTAAAAAAATAACTTTAGGTCTTCCTTGTTCTTTTAGGATAGTCCTCATTTGAAATAATAAACGCTGCTATACTTTCGAAGGCAATAATTTATTCCGAGTTAATAAACAATAATTTATTCCGAGTTAATAAACAATTTCAAAAACTGTCTTTGCATTTTTGAGACATGAGACGATACGAGGCATTTCAAGAGACGTCTCGTCTCGGAAACGACACGGGACAAGTAGTCTGTCCCGTCTCGTATCTTGTATCAAAGGTTTCTTTCTCGTCTCGTAGCAAACTAGTTGAAAGAAAGAAACAAATGAAATATTTGAGTTTTCGTCCCACGATTATGCCGATTAGGCTAAAGGAGACGGTGATGATGAGTAATGAATGAAATGGTGGAATGAATAGAGTTGGGGAACCCCGAGAAAACCCACGCACACGATGTTTGTCCAACACAAAGTTCACTTGTCGGGGACTGGAATCGAACCCGGGACCCCAAGCACCACAGTTGAACGCTCTACAACTGAGCCACCGCGGCCCCAAGAAAGAAACAAATATGTAAAGATACATATATGAGTACACACACACGGATAAAGTAGTCATACATGTATTTTAATCTTCTGACTACTTAACCCCGACTAATTTAAGATTGCAAGAAAGTAATTATTAAGAAGAAATATTAACATATAGAAATGTATTTTGAAAGGGAAAAAAGCAAACCGTACCAGCCGTGATATGAATCTGGGTTGCCCACTTACCAAGCAGACACCTTACCGAATTATCTGCGGCAGAACTTGCAATTTGTGGTTTCGAAGCTTCATTTATACTGTGTGTGTTACGTAGCGACGCTACGGGATGTCATTACTAGTGCGACCACCTCATTCAAGACCCGTTTTGTAAATTGATTGAGGAAAAAAGAGTGATTTCGTAAATCAACAAAACGGATCTTGTATATAGAGGGTGTAACTAAAAGGTACGGCAAAACTTCATGGGTGGATTCCTTATGGGTAGACAAGCAAAAACGTTCAGATGACCATATGTCGGGAAATGCATCGTTCCAGAGTTACAGCCTTTGAGCCGATTAATGGTGTGAAATAGTCACATTCTGGTCGCTCCTTAATATGTCTCAATTTAAACCTCAATATATCAAACTCTGATTAAGATAGGAAGATAATTTTAGTAGCAATGTGTTCTGCAAAATTAAGCTTTCCGCTTATATGCATTTTATGGGTGTATCCCCAAGGAATGCCATCTCCAAAATGCTGATGCAAAAAACGAACAAAAAACAAGTAATTACCCTCTCACGTCCACCGTGGTACTCCCACACACACATAAAATATACAGGGTGAGTCAAAAGTCCTTGGACACCTGCATAAGTTTGAAAATCGACGGGAAAAGTAAAAAGTGATGATGGGAACAGAGGTTTGATGAGGGGCCGCAACTTTTGAAGTGTACGTCATTCATGGCCACCATCTTGAAATTAGCAATTTTGGATTCAAGTCATTTTTAAATGGGAAGGGTGTGTATGACCCATCAAATAACATTAGATTGAGCTCAGGAATTTAGTGGTGTAATTTGTTTTTCCTACCTAGTACAGTTTAGAAGTTATTAATGTTCAAAGGTGGGAAATTACCTTGATACTGAATGCTACAACACATGTTCTACATGTTGTCCATCCCGAGCAATGCACAACTGTAGTCGCCGCAACCACTTCTGACTGCACACGGAGGAGATGTCTCCTGAAATTTGGTCACAGGCTTGTTGGATGCGTTCCTCCGGGTGTCTCAAATCACGGATTGTCTCAGCATACACTATCTGCTTAAGATGTCCCCATAGATAAAATTCAAGGGGCGTTAAGTCAGGGGATCTGGGCGGCCACTCCACGGGACCACGGCGACCAATTCACTTCCGTAGCGTTCCAACCATTGACGGACACCAAGTCTATAGTGTGGAGGGGTTCCATCGTGCTGAAAATAAGATGGGAAAATGCCGTCAGCTTTCAGTGTGGCAGGGAACACAAAGTCCTGCAACAGCATCAGATACTGTGGAGCAGTTAAGGTGTTGTAAATGAAAAATGGCCCAATGATGCGGGTGTCCCATATGCCACACCGCACCATCACCTTCGCTGGACTATGTTCTCGACTCGGGTCAACCCAGTTCGGATTTGCGTCACACCAGTATCGACAATTATGTCGATTAACCTCCCCGTTCAAAGTTAAATACGCCTCGTCACTGAACAATATGCCCTTGACAAACGCAGGATCCAGTTCGTGTTGTTCAGTAGCCCACATGCAGAACTCCAACCGGCGATCAGGGTCATCCTCGTTCAGTTTATGTTGCATGTGCAGCTTGTAAGGATGCCACTGATTGGCGTGCAATATCCCAACAACGGATGATTGGCTTATTGGACATGCTAGGGACACACGACGGGTACTTCGTTTAGGACTTTTCACAAACGACGCAAAAACCGCCGTTGCAGTTTCCTCATTGGTGGCAGTCTTTGGTCGCCCACTACGTGCCCTATCTTGAACAGAGTCCGTCTCTCGAAATTTGGTGATCACGTGAGCCACCGTGCTGTGCGATACCGGTTCTCTGTCTGAGTGCCGTCTGTTGTAGTCAGCTGCTATTGTTCGGTAGCTGCGTTCCACTGATGTAAGGATGATTTCGATCTTCTGTTCATGTGTCAGACCTATTTTAGATCACCCGGAACAGAGAGAACTTGGTCAGTATCAAGTTAATTTCCCACTTTTGAACATTAATAACTTCTAAACTGTACAAGATAGAAAAAAACAAATTACACCACTAAATTTCTGAGCTCAAGCTAGTGTTATTTGATGTGACATAACCCTCTTCCCATGTAAAAAAATGACTTGAATCCAAAATGGCGGATTTCAAGATGGCGTCCATGAATGACATACACTCCAAAAGTTGCGGGCCCCCATCAAACCTCTTTTCGCATCATCACTTTTTACTTTTTCCGTCGATTTTAAAACTTATGCAAGTGTCCAAAGACTTTTGACTCACCCTTTATTTAGGCGGAAAGCATCGTCCTTTAGAAATACATAGACACCAATAATATCTTCCTAGGTTAATTAGGGTCTGAGTTATTGAGGTTTAAATTGAGTCACATTAAAGAGCGACCTGAATATGACTATTTCCACCATTAGGCGGCTCAATGGCCGTAACTCTGTAATGATACATTTCCTGACATATGGTCATATGAACGATTTTGCTTGCCTACCCATAAGGAATCCACCCCTGAATTTTTGCCGTACTTTTTGTTACACCCTGTATATATATGTGTGTTGGTGCAACAGTAAGTTCCCAAGAATATAGATTAATTCATTTTTGATTGTAATCTACACAACAAATGTTTTTTTATGAAAGCAAGGAGCCTGCGAGTTAAAGATGGTCAAAGACCGTAAATAAAATTGAAGATCTGAATTGCAGAACATCCGAAGTCCACCGGAGTACTTTTTTTGTTTTTAGAAGAAAGACAAGAAGATTATACTTGGAATGCTATTCTGTTTAGCTGAAATTATTTTGATTTCTTTTTTTAAAAAAAGTTTTGATTTGGACTTACGTATTATGTAAGTGAATAGCCCTGAAACATAAATGCTAACATAAAAAACAGAAAACGAAAAATACGAAGAAAAAGAGTGGACTTGGGATGTTTTGTAATTCAGGTCTTCAATTCAAACTTCAAATGGAACTGGGGTAACTCGCAGACAATGGCTGACTTAACACTTTGATATTAGCGGGTGTAATGCCTGATTTAAGAACACAATTGATATGGCCTGTGTAGCTAAGTAGACTCCCACCCTTCCCCCTCAACATTGGGTACAGAAATTGAAAACTTATTTAGAATTTGATTGTTGATTCCAGTATATTTCAAGCTTCACTTCTCGGAATCTTGGCCTGTGATATGTCGATATATCGCTATCATCGATATCTATATTATCATATATCAACATTCGATATCGCAAATATATGGACATGAACATATCATTCTAAATTTTCGATATCGATATTCGGGGAGTGGGGAGGTGAGGTATAAAGGTCCCCTAAGACTTGGGATGGATAAAGAAATTAAACTTACTTTTTGCAAGATTGTTTTCTAATCATAATACCTTTATTACCAAACATTGCAATGTAAATACATCAACTTCCAAATTTGCAATATTATATGGTGTAATTTCTTAGGCGCCAGAACTTTTTTGTTCCATGAAAAAAGAAACAAAAAACGTGCAAAAGCAAGTACTTCGAACTTTGAACTAGAATTTACCATAAGAAAGTTTTTTTGTTTCTCTCTCTTGGAGATTTCCATCCCTTTTGGCCTTTGGGACCGCTAATTGACAAAGGGTGCACACATGATCGCTATATGCATTCATGCTCTGAGGCAGAGTCAGAGATTTAGAAAAGGAATTGACTTTTTAATAATAATAATAATTATTATTATTATTATTATTATTATTATTATAACAATGAGGTTTACAACTAGGGCCCCGTCTCTTTATCTTGCTGGGAGGTCCGCAAGTTTGCTACGCCACTGGTGTCCCCTATTCTGTGTTTGTCTCTTTTTCGTTTCGTGTAGATATTTGTTTTGTGCTGTTAGGCTTTTATATGAAACTTTTATATTATGTAAATTTTTCTTTTTATGAGTTTCTTTTTTGGAGGTGGGGTAGGGGGAAAGAGAGAAATGCTTTCTTCTGATATCTGTTTCTTACCATTCATCTTGTTTGAGCTGTTTAAGTAAGTCATTTTGTAACCTTTGATGTCATCCAACTCCGTCACAATAATAAAATTGTCATTCTTAACAATTTGTTTTATTCCCTTATTTGCAGTTTGCCACACTGATATATTTGAGACAAAATTGAGGTTTAGTCCAACGCCTTTCGAATTCGCAACCAACCCAACCGCCGAGCTTTTTGGGTTGCCTGCTATTGCAGGAAAAGGAGAATTGCAGGTGGTAATGCACTTTTGGAGTCGTGTATACATGGAGAGACAGGTGGGATGGAAAGAGGAGAAACAGGGTGTCTCTAGAACACTTTGATGATGTGTTCAAAGGGGTACTTATTTTTGTGGAATCCTGACTACGGTTTAGTCACTTTTGTCGCGTGATAACGGAGTAAGAAAAGTTTTCTATTCTGAATTTTATTTACTCTTGTTGTGTTGTGTGTTGTACATGGTTGTAATAGAAAGTTGACGCTGGTTTCTGAAGATGCGCCGAAGTTGGCTTGAAGAATGAGAAGAATTGTAGTGTAGCAGCGACTTGACTATTTGTTAAAGAACTCGGAATTGGTAAGTATTATTTATAATCTATCTTTAAACTAAAGATAAATTTGATTCACTTACTCTTTACTGGGGATGAATTATTAGATACTTATATTAAAATAATTTAATAATTGTCGCCAATCTTTAATGGGGAAAAAGTGGAACAGTATCAAATGTTCATACAGATTATCAGACGTAACCCTAATCATCAAAGGTTACTATTTTTAAAAATAATACGTTGCAATCTTCTGGTATATAAACAAAAAATGCAGCGGTAGGCCTAGTAGTTGCACTTATAAGAAAACCAGAATTTTCAATTAAAAATTTAACCTTATTGGACGATAATATGTATAATGCTTTATAAATTTGAAATTTGACCTTTGACTTAAAACTGGGTGCGAAATAACGGGAGGGTTAGGGGGATTTATCCCCATCGAAGTCTCTGAAAAGAGACGATTTTGCTCCCTGACTTACAAGGAAGGAATCCCAACCGTGGGACCTTTGTTGAGATCAAACTTTGTGATGTAGGTATTTCGTCATCACTGATAGTGGTGGTAATAGTCGTTCGATTTTCTTTTGCTTCTTTACGGACTTGGGGTTTCGAAAGTTAAACTTTCACAGGAGTTGAACTGTCCCTATTTTACTATATAGAAAATAATCAAGATATTAAATTTTAAATCACTTTTTTCCCATAGAGTAAATTACTGTGAAAATTGAAGTTCCGAGAACCCTAAGTTCAGTACCAAGCAAAAACATCGATAGATTAACATCACCATTCTCACTGATGTCTAAATATACCTATATCACAAAGTTTGGGCTAAATCCAGTTCTCATGGATGGGATTCTTTATTGTTAGTTGTATAAGTGGAACTTGCGGAACAATGTCTCTCAACTTATTCAAAATCACACTTGTGTCCTGCTTTTTCTATGCAGAAATGCATAGGATGATGGGTAACATTCATAAGTCCTAAACGGCATAAGACCTAAAAATATAGGCACTGGACCTAGAACTAGTGTCGTTTAGGACTTGTGCCGTGTAGGACTAGTACCGCGGAATGTTTTTTTGAATTTGTGCCGTTTAGGACTTATGAATGTTACCCCTCATCCTATGCATCCTCATGTGCCTTTTTCATTCACCTGCTTTAGTTCTGAATTTCGCCACCACCGAACGAAATTGTGACAATGCAGTAACTAGTTGGCAATAATGTTACGAACATAGCTAATTCAAACGGTAACAGCTATATTTGTACTACTAATTATTATTATTATTATTATCATTACCTGTTCTGCAGTTATACATGAATTACATTATATAACCTATTTCATTCTAAGAGTTAATTATATAATAGATGAAGAAATTCGTCTCTTTCAAATGAAGATACGTGAATCCCACGACAAATTCCTAAAAAAAAATGTTTGAAAAGCATGTTTTACCAGACTTATCTGAAGCCAAGCAAGCATTGAGAATTGCAATATATATACTCTGTGGAGTGTATTTTATTAAGAATAGGACAAAAGCCCACTCTAACTTTCGAAATGAAGGATAAAAGCCCACCAAAGTTTGCTTAATTAGAACAAAATCCCTCTAGATAAGTATTTCACAAATGAACACTAAATACCGACTTGATATACAGGGTTTTCATAAAGAATGGACGGATTTAATTCGCTTATAATTTATATAAATTGCTCATATTGAAATCAAATAAAGTGCAAACGGTAGCGGAAGGATTAAATTTTTAAATGTAATCTGCACCAGCTCAGTTCATTCACTGCCACACCTCCAACTGGGCGCCATTTACGTCCACACATTCGCGTAGGCGGCGCTGGAATCCACTCACAGCGTTCCGCCGTGTTTGATCCGAAATGCCAGCCACAGACGCCCTGATTTTGTCCTTTAAGTTCTCCAAACCACTTGGCTTCATTGCATAAGCTTCCGTTTTCACATGACCCCAAAGCCAGAAGTAGCAGGGGGTAAGGTCGGGTGATCTTGGTGGCCAAGCGGTAGGACCACCGCGGCCAATCCACCGGTTAGGGAATTTCTCGTCAAGGAACTGTCTCACCTTGATTGCATAGTGAGGGGATGACCCGTCCTGTTGGAACACGATGTCGTTCTGGATTCCACGTGCCTCCAGTTCCGGAATGAGGTATTTCTTCAACATATCCAGGTACGAATCTCCATTCACGGTCTCCTCTTCAAAAGAGAATGGTCCAATCAGATGATCATAGGACACAGCGCACCAAACGTTCACTTTAGAGCTATCTCTCTCATTTCTTTAAAAGACACACACACCAATACAGCTTACAACTTACTTTTAACAGTCAACATTGAAACAACAATGAAAACAACAATGGATGGAATTTGGTAAGAAACTGACCCTTGCCCTCCCTCTCCCTCTCTCAACCAAATAACGATCACTTACTAATATAATATGCAACACAATACGTTTGAAGAAACCAATACATAGCCATTTAGGAGTGTATCATGCAAACTTTTCTAGGGAAGTAGGCAAGTAGGCGTTTTAAGATATTAAAAGCAAACCAAAGGTATATTTCCAAATGGCGAAAGCTTCAATAAGACAATGAATATATACATATTACACACGTACATAATTACATGTATTAATATTATTATTATTATATTTTCAGTTTGTTACCGTTTCGAAACCTGGGTCTTGAAGTGCGTGAATTTAACACTACAGCTTATGGGAAATGTACGAATAAATTAAGTCAAAAGAAATCGGAAACTGCTCATGAAAGTCAATGACTGTGACTGTGTTTATCTTCTGTACTCTTACATAAAAGAGTTAAGATAAGTGACTTTCTGGGCATACTACTACAAGTAGAGTCCAGTACAAAAATATAAATGTAAGTCTGATTATTTTTCCGCATTCACGGCAGAAAATTTGCAGTCCATGCTGGACTATTTTCATTCATTCCCGTATAAAAATACCCAAGATACATTCCTACAAGAATTTATTGAAGCCCAGTGTGTGGGTAATAGAAGGAATAAAACAGGTTCCGAATCCTAATCACGATGATGAAAAGGACGATAATTCTGAAGAATCATCAATGTCATCGGACCCTGCAAAGGAGATGCGTAACCACATGTACCATTATTTTGCAAGCTGCAATGGTTTTAGAACCAAAGTCTGCCAGAAGGCATTTTTGGCTATTTACAACATTACCGAAAAAAGAGTAAGACGACTTTGTTCTCTCCTTACCGAGGTGTAGCTTCTGTGGATCAGCGTGGCAAAAGCCACGGTAGATGAAACAACTGCAGTACTCGCATTCAACTACATGCAAAACCTGCCCCTTCCAAACATCCCAGTGCAGGATATTTTTTTATTTAAGACAGCTATGGGTGTATGTCTTTGGTATCCATGATCTCAAATTAAATCATGCAAAAATGTACGTCTACCATGAGGGCGAGGGAAAGAAAAATCCTGAAGAAATTTGCAGTTTCTTGCTAGATTACATCTCTCCGCTGCCTAACACAGTTACCAAACTGAGAGTGTTTAGCGATTCCTGTGGTGGGCAAAATCGAGACCATACCAGCATTCGATTTTTGTGCAATCTCGTAGAGACTGGGAGATTTGAGAACATTATTCATTACTTTCCTGTTCGCGATCATTCTTTTCTGCCCTGCGACAGAGACTTCGGCCTCATAAAACGGACCATCCGTCATTGCGATAGAATTTATACGCCAGCACAGTACGCTAATCTTATTCTTTTGTCAAGTACGCAGTAAAAGATGGAAGTAAACACGTGTCTACTAAAGAGATTCTTGACTTCAAGCACTGGTGGCCTAGCAAGTATAAGAAGAGCTGCATATCTGTCGAGACATCCGGAAGAGGAGTGTCAAAGGATAACAAAATTCAGTTTAAGGTATCAGACTACAGACAATTTGAATACCGATCAGACATCCCAGGAAAAGTAGTACCACAGTACATTGACAACGATCTCGTTCGATATACCTTCAATCTAGCGAATTTTTTAATGAAGAAAATCGAACCCTTCCTTCAGCTTCGGCGTACTCAAGTGGTCAATGCCCGATACATGAGAAGAAACTCGACGATTTGAAGAACCTTCGTCAATACCTGGCAGAATACGAAGAATTCTATGACCAGATAGTTGCGTGACCATCGACAAGTGCGGAAGATATTGAAGGAGGTTACTTTGATGACTAAGCCCAGAAAAATGCGCTGATTTTCATTGTTTGCTTTTCTACTAACACACACAGTAAAGTGTTCACTACTATGTTGCATTTTATTAACCCTAGGAAGTCCACGGAGGGCTGTTCGAACCCACTCAGATGTATTTGGTTATAAAACACCTGGTAAATCTTGATGAGAAGCATTATTTTGCAAAATAATTTGATTTATGTAAATTGCGCATTTGGTAAGTACGGTTACTCAGGTTAGTTTAGGTTAGATAAATTTGGTCATTGTCTTTCATTAACAGGTTTCATACTTTATATCGATAGTCCCGATAAAAATTTTATTTATACCTATCGATAACTCTGATAAATACATATCACTAATGTGCACTAGTGTTTAACAACTTGCAAGTTAAACATGATTTTGCAGTACTCGGTTCATCGACTCCCATTTATATCGGGAATAAAGGTGAAAGATAATGGCTAACCAAATTTATCTAACCTAAACTATCCTAACAGAAACAACGACAACCTAAACTAACCTAAATTAACTTTACTTAACAAAACAAGGTACTATTCGTTTCAAAAAACAAATTATTTTGCAAAATAATGCTGGCCCATTAGAAAGCCCTCCTGCCTGTAAAAATTATGTACAAGGGTTTATACAGTGAGTCCGAGGAACCACCCTCCCTTGAACATACTTGATACCAGAAATCTCTACTTGGTTCTGAATACATGTGTTGAATTTTCTTCAGTTTATAGCCATTTTGTGCATTTGATGCAGAAAGGGCCTATGTTCCGGATTTTTTTCAGGGTTTACTCAAAACTGTTTGCAGTATAAACAACAAATTTCACACTATTTATTAGCTCTTGACAAACCTTACTAATAACAAAAACATCAGGGCTTTTATTCTTACCGCGTTCGAGCTAAACGGTTGTTTTTAGTTTTCTCAAAACTATATTTTTGTTACTTACGCCCTTTCTGCATCAACATATTCAATTTCGTTTCGAGAGAGAAGATAATTGCGCTAGAACAGGGAGCTTTTTAAAAGATTTTTTGGAGTTATTAGTTATTTGAATGCTCGAGAACCAAAACATAACACATATTTTTACTTAAACATTACTTTAGTAGCAATCGTCCTAAATGATTGATGATAGTATGTTCCAAAGAGTCTAGAAAACTAAGCTGGTTGCGGTTTGGCACGATATTTACAGATGGAACCAAATTTAACAAAATAAAAGTGATATTTTTGTTACCTTAGGTAACATGTTTAAGTTAACATGCTTTGATTAAAAATTTCAAAAATACGTGTATCTCGTAGGTTCTATAACGTCTTTTGTGAATACGATAACGCCGTAATTATTAAAAGTTTACATCCAAATTTGGTTTTAAAATCACGGCTCTCTGAAAAAGTTCAAAAATCATATTTTTATTCATAAATATATCGAGTTTTCTCAGCATGAAAAAGAAAAAGAAAGAAAAAAACAGATCAGAATGTGACCGAAAATTTTCAAGAATTAAGAAATATACTTGTCTCTTTTGGCCCTTTGCCGAAAATATCCAACGTACTTTAAAATTATGCTTAGTAATGTTTTGTTTTGTTTCTTTCAGATTCATTCCAAGAAGTTGGTGACTATGACTTCTAAGCAAACTTCGCTCAAAAAATTCTTTTTTGCAACCGTTAGTAAGCGTGGTGTAATCGCAGCAAGTTCTTCTAATGAAACATCTGTTGCACACAACTCTTCTGCGAGCTGCACATCTAGCAAAGAGAAAGACACCTTATCTATAGTAACAGACAGCAGCGAAAAATTAGATTATATCTCAAAACCAACACCTTCTGATATGACTTTAGGAAGTTTATGCAGCCGTCTTAGATAAAGCCTTATGACTTATCTTCTCGAAAGTATTCCACTTAGCTATTACTAATGTAATTCTCAAATCTTTACATTCAAATCTTTAGAATTAAAAGTTATCTTAACATCCTAAATGGTACCAACAGAATAAGCTCTTCCTCTTGGTCTAGTGTGCCTTTGTAGGATCACGTACTACAAAGGCACATCCACCAGCCACTAGACCAAGAAAAATAGCTGATTCTGTTGGTACTATTTAGTATGTTAAAATAACTTATTCCTAAAGATTTTAGAATTACCTTAGTAATAGCTAAATGGAATACTTTCGAGAAGATAAGTATAAGACTTTATCTAAGACGGCTGTATAAAACTTCCTCAATTCCTGATGCCGCGTCTCATACAGCATCGGTGCTGAAAGAAACGTTAATTCATTAAGCAAACAAGTCACAAACATAATCTAACATTCCTTCGTTTGAAGAATCCATTTTAAGACTTGTAACTGAGTTTCAAGTATATAATTTCATACCAAAAAAAAAAAAAAAAAAAAAAACTTTGTCATACAAGTACGATTGTTGTTTCATAAGAGAGAGAATTTCTTTTCAATAGAAAGTACTGAAAGTGTAGATAAGTGTAAACCCTAGATGTTCCTTAGCTACGTTTTGATTCCGTTTGAAATTAGATAATGATCGTCCTGATGATATAACGGAGACTGGAATCATAACTATTAACTTGGCAAAGTTAGTAACTTGTCAAAGGGTGACTCGAAAATGTGACTAAGATCTCATTAATATTTAAATATCTTCATTTTGATCCGCAGTTGAGGTAAATAATAGAATTTTCCAAATAAGTTTTAAAACAGATAAAATGCTGTTCAGGGAATGGGGACCAAAAGTGAGTAAACTTTCTGACTCAAGTAGCTCAATGTAGCAAATTTTACTAAAATCAGAAAGCTCTCCTTTACTTTTACCAGATATGAGTCTACTGTAAGAACTTAATAGTAAAGTCTACTGTAAGAACTTTTCTATCTTCAGATACATTTTCAATTCGTATTTTTCTTCTGCAATACTATTACTGCTAGGAATGTTTCCTTATTATATAACGAAATATTACAAAATGTCTTAGTAATTTCTTCTAGTTTGCAATAGAAGTGTACGCATCAGCGACTCAAGCGTGGGCCGAAATATTGAAGGAAGTATGAGATTTCAATAGAGATGCAATAACGCTGAATACAAAGTGAGTCCTTTCACGATAAAATGTTATTCTGTTTCAATAGTTTATCTACATATTAAAATGTTAGAAAAATTGTATGTTTGTGGACGTTTATCTGTTTGTGGCCACTCTTTTTGACAGTGAGTTCTCGGGAACCGTAGACTCTAGAAAGATGCCGTTTTCACTGATTGATTGCAAATTTTGTGTAGATTTTCCAGTTTTAATTGAATTTTTAAAAAACATGACCGTTATTTCTTTATTACATTTTTAGGGGTACACTGGAATTGTTATAATTTTAAAAATGTAAAGCATTATATTCTACGAGTTGTACATTCAAACACCACTTATTTGTATACGGGGTTGGTATATTTCTCAGGCATTTCGTTCATGGCCAAATGATATTGAAAAATGAAGGATAACCATTTCTCCAGTCTAAGATGAATCTTTATTGTTTGGGGTGTTTTGTCCAATGAACACCATATATCACTGACATAATAATTGATTGTGTATGTAATTTATTTCCTTATTTCATACTGCATGCAAAAAGAAAGACATTGACCATGCATGAATTAGAAACTCAAACCGGAAGTACGCTCACATCTTGCAAACGGTGCGAGATATTGAAAAAATAATTTTAAAAATCTATGGTACCCCTTGTCGATTTTTATCAAGACGTCTTTTGCTTGAGTCTGTAAAGGAGCATGTACAAATGTTATGAGGAATAACATGGAGATTCATGCTCATATGTGAATGATGCGCTGTGTAGAGAGCGCAGGTTCAACTAGTATTTCTTTAATTTTCTTCAAGTAAGAATAACATTGTTTAAAGTTTGTGTCTTTCTATTCTTATTACTTTGTAAGAACCAACTGACAACTGTTCGGTGTCAGTAGGATCGTCTTTTAATTATTTATTTAAAACTTCAGTACTGTATAATATGTAATTAGGGTTTCAAGATAAATGTAATCTTCGAAGATCGAACTGTTGCTTGGGGCAATCCACCGTATAATATGTGAAACGACCAACACATATAATTGATATTAGTTTTACTATTACTTTACTGATTTCTTAACTATTGAGACTTCTAAAACTAAATCATTATTATATTGTTATTCTATTGTACTGCTAACGAAGTTCTTTATTTCTGTCGGCCTTTCTCTTTATTTACTTCAACAAATTTTAATGTTAATACCAAATGTCAAACCTAAAAAATGTACATTAAATACTCAAACATGTTGTTCTTTTCACACAGACAGTCAAAACAGAACACTTTCTGAAACAATCTCAACAAACAACAGAAGTTTCTTATGTTTGAATCCTATATTGGTTTCTCCTTTCGTGCTGTAAGATTTAAGAATTTTTAAACTATAGAAGAGAAGTTCTGGCCGGCAGAAAACTCTCCAAACAGAGAGAGAGACAACGTGGGATATTGAAAGAAACAAGGGGATGGAACTAAATCTGCAAATAGTTTTTTTCCCCTGTCTCAAGGATTGAATGTCAGAAATCAAGACCGACAATATATAAACAGAAAAGTTAATGCCCATTATATTTAAGGCAACAAATTTCCCGATTTAGTTAATTATTAAATAATTGGTCAAATACATAATTTATGATAGAAGTATTAAGGGCCTATCTGGTTTGCCATAAGAACCAGACTGTCACGTGATTAGGTCAAAAGTCACGTTGCGTGCTAAATCGAGTCTGAGATTCCAAATCCAGATGTGAGATATTTCAAGCACGTAACCTCCGCGTGAGGCGCACTGAGTAATTCGCAAAAGATGCATATACTTTATCATTATTATTCATTTTACTCAAACAACTTGAGTTTTGACAACTTTCTATCAATATGTACCTTTTGTACTACACACCATTTTTAAGTTCTTCATTATGTTTTTGCAATAAGCTTTCAATTAGCCATCTCCTTAGTATAGTTTTTGAGATATGTGGACGATTCCCTTTATGTCATTGATCTTTCATTGACATTAATGTTAACGTTCCGTGCTTTCCGACTATATACCATCCGTTTTAGGACAATTTGCTTTTGAAATATAGAATCTACACAGTTTCTTCTATATTTAAGCTGAATTTCTTCCCTCTCCCTTGTTTGATTTTTGAGATAACTGGAGGAATTATTATTTTTTTTATTGATTTCCATTGGCGTGAATGTTTTATATATATATATATATATATATATATATATATATATATATATATATATATATATATATATTCCCTTTATTTTAGTATATTTGCTTTTGGAATATAAAATCTACATCGCCTCTTCTACATTTGAGCTGAATTTCATTCATCTTCCTCTCTTGGTTCTTGAGATAAGTGGAGGAAATTATTTGTTTGTCATTGGTTTTCCATTCACATTATGTTAATGTTTCGTGCTTTTTTGACTACGTTCCATCCATTTTGGGACAATTTGCTTTTGGAATATAGAATTAACATTGTCTCTTCTACAGTTGAGCGGAATTACAGCCATGTTCCTCAAAGTATGTTCACATCATTGTGACCGAATATGTCTTTTCTCATAATGATTGAGTCACAAAATAAAAAATATGAAATAAGTGGTTAGTCACCAGAGACGAGGCGTTTATGTACGCTCTGTAAGCTATGCATTCAATTTAAAACTATGGAAACACGAAACTCTTCCAAAATTTAGAAAGCTTTTGGACTAAAAGTGTAAAAGCAGATTTGTTTTCCTTCTTCGTTTCTGGGATACCAGATACTTCCACTCCAGCTGCAAAATGAGATTACAATCTGAAGCCCTTGTCTTCTGCTGCAATAATAGCTATCCGTGTGTTAGCTTACGTGTCGCGTTAGTTAATACAGCACCACTCACTGGAGTCACTTGCTCCGAGTGTGGTTACCAGACACGAACGCCCTCCGTACAATAAGCAATCACGGTACAAAAGACAGTCATGTAATAAGTATTTAGATTAAAACCTTCCTGAAGGCGCGTTTTTGTTGATGCCTTTGTATGTGTATTTTTCAGTTTTGTTTGTTTCACTATATCTGCGGGAACTAGTCCGATTGTTGAAGGCTGCAGTGACGAATGTAATATGTATTATAAGTAATATAATTATAACATTATTAAGGTATTTTATCACTGCCAGCCTTCAACATATATGGATAAATTGATAGTAATTTTCAAATGTAAATCTATACCTTTAATACTTAACTTTATAAGTAAAAATACAATAATTTTAGTCGTCACCTGACATAAGAAAATATGTAATTCATTTAAGTGGTTATCAAGCTCTTAGAATAATACTAATACTGTACACTATGTCTTCTACTTTTTGTGAGCTAATTCTTTTATCTGGAGGAGCTCAATTATGAAATCTACTACGAAGTTGAGGGAGTACATAAACTGTCACAAAATCGCACTGCTTCCGAATTGTAACTTAAAAAAAAAAAATATTTAACAGGGCTTCCACTTATTTGGCCAGCACGAATTCCCTGACTTTTTTAAGTTTTCCAGGATATGATTTCTAAATTTCCTGGTCTATAAATATATATGTATTTTTTTAAATATATATTTTTTCCCAACAGGCCGTTCCTCATCAGTATGAATGTAATGATATATAGTGTCTCTGTAGGTAGAGAAGTTTTGCAAAGCAAACCAACTTATTTTATAAAATATCTCCCACCAAATAACCAAGTAAGTCAACATATAGATTTAAAACAATGTACTCTGAAAAGGAAAAATATGTACTTAAAATTACCTGACTCTTCCAGAGCCTGTTGCGAGTAAGATGAATTCCCTGACTTTTGCAGGTTTTTCAAGTTTGTGGTAGCCCTGGTAAGAATCCTAGAATAAAGTTTTCATTAGTCAATTAATATAAAATTAATACAGAGAAACACAATAAACTTGCCAAAAATACTACTTTTTTTTTTTTTTTTTTTAAGCTGAGTTTCATCTTGCACCTAGTGAACACAATGAATTTCGAGAGTTCAGTAATCGTGAGAACTACATTGAACTGCCAAAAGTAATTGACAAGGTATTGAACTTGCCTACGGCGCAGGAATATCGCTGAAAACCAATCGAACAGCGCGAAACAGTTTCAGTGCTATCAGCTGAACTTTTGAGAATCCAGTTGAACGTCGTGTGCTCTAGTAATGGCAACCTGGCGGAAATTGTCGGAGTTTGAGCACGAGATAGAAGTTGTTGCTAGATGAATGAGACATGTGGTTTCGAAAGCCTTCTAGGCATTGAACTTTACTAGTTCCACACTGTCAAGGATGGACTATGAATAAAGGACGGGAGCAACATGCTATCTACATTACGTTCTATCAAAAGCAACACATTAGCGCCAACACTAGCTCAATGACCGCAACCGGCGACTTCTGGGCAGACAAGCAACAATGCAAGAACTGAATGCATGGAATGAATGCAGGACGGACGTTTAAGTAACGTGTCTCAACGGTCAATCCAGCCCAATTTTTATTCCATTGGGTTTCGCAGCTACAGGCTGACACGAGTGCGCTACTAAAGATTGGCTTTCGGCAGAGGTGAACCATGTGGACTCGGAAACGATCTAGGATTGGGCCTTAGATGACTGGTAACGTGTAGTGTGGTTAGATGAGTGAGGTTTCCATTTGAAACGCACAGATAGTAAAATTTCGGTGTGGAGCAGACTCCATAAAATCCTGGACCAAAGTTTTCAACAATGCACTCTCCAAACTCCTTAATGATTTGGAACATATTTACATGGATGGTTTGGGTCTTCTGGTCCGCCTGAATCAGACATTTATAGGTCCTTGCTATGTTCAGCTGTTTGGGACAAACTACGGTTCATTATTTACTCCTTGTACATTGCCAACAACGGAACTTTCAAGGATAACAATGCATTAAGTACGTGACTGGTTTTAGGAACATTCTTTCCACTCAAAACACATGATTTGACTCAATAGAACTTCGAATATAGACCTTATCGAGTAGGCCCGTATTTATATATTCTGCGCCCCTATGCTCTAAATAATTTACCCCACTCCTCCGCACAAAATTTGCCGCCCT
Organism: Thermobia domestica; assembly: GCF_964235325.1. Lineage (NCBI taxonomy): Eukaryota > Metazoa > Arthropoda > Insecta > Zygentoma > Lepismatidae > Thermobia > Thermobia domestica. Next base: position 53,098,084 of record NC_137467.1, read on the forward strand.
CAAGAGAACGACTAATGTTAAAATTGAATTCACAGTTTTTGGGGTCCCTGAGATGAATAGTGACACTTTGGATCCAATTCAACTTCAAGGTCATACTCCACTTCTCAGGGAACGGGCGAGATTTTATAAGTAACCAAAAACGACAGATATTAATGTTTAATTCATAGTTTTCGAGGTTGCTGAGTGTAACGGTAACAGTTTACATGTTGTTCAAGTTTATTCTCATCTCTTGGAGTGGAGATGGGAGACGATTACATTTTAAAAATAATAAGATAAGCTAGCTAATTAGTAACTACTGTAATTAGAGCGAATTAAGCACATGAACATATTTTGTCGCGCTTGCTCGGGACTCTGCGGGTTGCTAGTTTTAAATATTACTTTATCGTGAATCTTAAGAGAAAATCCAAAATTTTGCCGCCCCCTAAATTCTGCTGCCCTGTGCTGAAGCACAGAATAGCACTTATCTAAATACGGGCCTGCATATGAGATATCATCAAACGGACATTCGTGGCCAGGATCTTCTACCTACAACAAACAAGTAATTATAGATAGCAATCGGTGCCGCATAGCTCCATATGCCTCCAGCGATCTAACAACGACTTTTCGCGTCCCTGTTAAATTGAACTGCTGCACTTCTAAACGCTCGAAGAGGTCCAACACGTTACTAGGTAAGTATCCCATTATATTTGGCATTTCAGTGTATATTGGGCTGATAGATTTTATTACGAGATATGTTATAGGGGATTGGAGTCAACTTAGGTTCTATTCCAGACGTCCTACGTAATATTTTCTGGGTTATCTAGTGGCATTCAGAACTATCTAATTAATTATATATCGCAGAGATTATTGTTTTAAATTTAAGAAACAACATTTATAGCCATTATAATTGACGATATTATGGCGGGAGGTCCAAGCTCGAATCCTAGTGGAAGCTCGTGTTTGGATCTAAAGTTAAGCTGTTGCCCCGACTTACTTCGGTGCTGAAAGGGACGCTAAAGTATAAATCAATCAACCAACCAACGACATTACGGACAAAACTAATGAACTCCACACTATATGACAATATATGGAAAAATCGAGTGATATTCATGAACGGTTCTTGATATACTGTTTTCAGTAGTGTTAGCACTGTAAATACACCTTGTTTCAAAAAGAATATACGTATTTCGAATGCATATATTTATTAAACTTTAAGACATACGAATATGAAATTTTACTAGGGATGGGCAAAACAGGTTTTTGTAAAAACCGGAAATAGATTTCTAGAAAAACCGAAACCCGAAAAACCGATATTCCAGTTTTCTCCAAAAACCGGTTTCGGTTTTCTACAAAACCGGTTCTCTTTTTTCACCGAAACTGGTTTCGGTTTCCACCAAAACAGGTTTCGGTGAAAACGTTTGGAAAACAAAACTATTTCTGTAGAAACGGATTCCTTTTCCGGAGAACAACGAAACACTATTTGGTCAGAAATAGAACAAATTTTGAAATAAAAACGGAACCGTTTGAAGAAAACCGAAACCAAATCCGGTGGAAAACCGAACCTGTTTTGGAGGAAAACCGAACCAATTTTTGGAAAAAATCGAAACCGTTTTTAAATGTTCAAAAACTGGTTTCGGTTTTTCTAAAAACCGAAAACCGAAAAACCTGTTTTTGTGCCCTCCACTAAATTTTACACACATATTTAGGAACCTCTCAAGTTCAAATTACAGATGTTCAATATGTCCTCCATTAGCAACACGAACAATATCACATCGATACTCAAATTCCTCCCATCCTCGGGCAAGCATGTCCTGCGGCACTGATGTTACGGCAGTACGGACCTGGTTCTTCAACTCTTCCAGGTTATGTGGGAATGGTGGTATATAAATGGTGTCTTTAACGAAACCCCACAGGAAGAAGTCCCAGGGTGTCTAATCCGGTGACCGTGGAGGTCAGCTGAGACATGCTAAGTTGCCAGCTCCTTGACGACCAATCCAACGGTTCGGTAGAGTTTCATTATTTTTACCGAAAGAACAATTGGATTAGGTTCACTTAATTGTACATTCTCTGGCTGAGATTTCATTAGAGTTGGGAAACTTCTACTTTTGTTGTCATTAACTTCCGGATTTTTTTCTTGCCTGTTGGGGAGAACTAACAATATCAGCTAACGTAACTTGATGTTGATTCTCATTAGATACTGAAGGCTTTTCTGGTACAAGGGAATAATTTCGTGCAACATGTCCGTATAAATGACATTTTAGACATTGCACATCGTCCTTAGAAACAAATATACTGTAATGAATACCATCATATTCTAAAGGAAAAGAATTTGATACCATATTTGGGTTGTCAAACAACACATACACAATCCGTCGAAAAGATCTAACGTGTTACAAATCTGGACGTTTACATCCTACAGGTTTACTCAAAACATTCAGTAATAAATCATTTAGTATGTCAGGTAAAACATTTGATAATACAACTTTCGTTGCAGGTGTGATATATCGTCGAACCGACACAAATATACCTTGAATTGACAACCCACTTGCACTAATAAGCTTTTGAACATTATCTTCACTATTTAAATAAATACAAACTCTGCCACCACTAATTCGAGAAGCATATGCAATGTTTATACTTTGCACTTTATCTGCAACAGCCACTAAATAGTCCTCTAAGACTAAACCAGGAGTACTGTCGAATATCACAGCATTTTTTTTATTAGGTTGCATATTTAATTGTGTTTGTTTTCCGTTATTTATCAAATTATCTGTATTAATATCAGTAGCAGACGTTGTTGCCACGGCAGCCATATTGGCTCCTAGTCAACAAATTTGTAGTTATAAATTCTTTATATATATATATATATATATATATATATATATATATATATATATATATATATATATATATATATCCCATTCTAGGGAAAATTAATTGTTACCCATTTATATTAGACTGCCAGACATATTCAGGGATTCAATAACATAAATTACGCAAATGTGCAAACAATATTACCCACCAATACACATTTCAATTCACAGAGTGAAATGAAACTAAACACTTCCACAGACTATGGATAGATAGATAGATAGATAGATAGATAGATAGATAGATAGATAGATAGATATTACGCTACTACATATGAATTTAGCGTAGTTACACTACTTTAAATAAGATTCAGTTTGCCTGTTTCATAGTATACTTCCCCCTACAAGCTCCTCAGACAATTTGCCATATTGCATAAAGTACTATGAATCTTCTCTATATAGCTAGTCTTTTTTTACAATCTGCCAATTTGTAAGGTGTTTAGGATTTAAGATAATGTAATTCCTAAAGGCTTTTGAGTAACGGTGACGTAAGTTCATTAAACAACACGGAAATTATATGTCAGAAAGCCATAGCACAGTAAATAGAGCTGTGTAGGCGAATGGAAGAAAACTGGAAGTTTTGTACACATGACTTGCAGGAAAATTGGCAGACAAATTAAACTTTTTTTTTACTGTTAAATTTGAACTGTAATGATAGTAGCTGTTCTTAAATATAGAGTGATTCTTTCGGTAATAGACCCAAGAAAATGCGATTATTTCAAAGACAATTCAGTAGATTTTAAATACGCATGTATCACTACGTGCGGTGCTTCTTAAGAAGTACATCAATGCTAAAGGAAATACTGGGAATCTTTGCCATCAGTATCCAGGAAGAACTGAACGCGATCGTTTATGTTTTCGATAAAGGCTTTCTCAGCTGTAACTTTTTTTATAAAATTGTGATCATTTGCTTTGTTAGTGTTTTCCTGCTGCAATATTTCGTTAAAAGTATTGCCGGACGCTGTTTAAACAAACCTGTAATCAAGCAGTTAAGAACAGTAGATATACACTCCACTTTTTCCTTTACTTACACAAATTATAATGACAAGGCACTGAATATACTGTAGTGAGTGATATGACGTCAAACGTCGGTCGTTGATCCGTTGTCCCGACGTCACCAGCAACTTCTCCCTTCTTTCCCAATACCCTATATGTCTTTGATGCAAACTTTCGTAATTATACGTTCATAACTTGTGAAGGTATTTATAATTTCATGGGTACTAAAATAATGATCCTAATGAGATGAGTAACTCTTTTCTAATATTAAATGTTGTCACTATCTACACCTGTTCTGGAGAATAAAATATTACTAGCCCTGAAAACTTTTACTTTCACTTCTGACAAAATTAAAGGGGAACACAATATCATAGTATTGATAAAGATATTAAAACCTGCATTTCTGGGAGTGATTGATTGCTAGGTCCTGCTGAGTAGTATGGACATGAATCATTGGAATAGTTACACAATGTAAAATCATGAACTTTTGGGAAACTATAATATCCTGGCAACACTGTTTCAAAATGCACTTGTACTTGCAACATTACAGGCTCTACTGAAAACTAATACAATATTAACTGCAACGTAAACGTATTTACTAAGTCCTATACACAAGTTTGAGCTACCACTGGCTTCATTTGAAAACGGCTCAAACAATCGAAAGCGTGAAATTTCCAATGAAATCGCTGACGTTTCGATGCAGCAGTTTTTTCATAATTCACAAATGTAACTAATAAGAAAACATATTAGTCAAGTATTATTAGAACAAATAAAGCACATTCAATATAATATTTTACTATTTAAAGTTGCTTCTGTTCCCCCTCCCCAAAAAGGGGAGGGAGGAGACAGAAAAAAATATGCTTATTAAAGTTTAAGAATCTTCTATCCTTTTCAGTATCATGAAAACGTTAAGTATTTAAACGTTTAGTTGATACATACATATGCAGTGATTCCTTTTGAATGTCCTAATGTATATATATTATAATTTGCTAGGTAAGTCCCTACATGATGCTCAAACATCAAAGATGTTACTCGATGAAAGATCAAACATACAATGTCATTCGAAATAATATATGCGACAACGCCGGTTTAGAAATGACATGGGATTTCTAGTTTAACATATCACGGTTAAGCTCTGTAAGTTAAAGGAGACGGATGACTAATAAAAGTGAATCATTATGGAAAAGTTGGTGAAATGAGAATGTGGGTGGAAACGGAAGAACCCCCCTCAAAATTCGGGGCTAAAAATGTTACCTAGCTCCTATTAATTAATGTTGCAGAATATCATAAAAGTAGATAGGAGTCGGAAAGTTTCAAAGTTGCGCCATGATATATTTGCGTTTAGAATTATCGTCACGTCGTGCAGTTCTTTAGAATTCAAAGAAGATTTAAATAGCAAATATCATAGATAAAACTTCAAAATTTACATAAAAGGTTGAGAGAGAGACAAAGAAGTAATATGACTATAGAAAAATTACAAATATGATTCCTGAGAGAGAAGTCAACGTTGCATTTATTCAATGTAAGTATACAGTAAAACTACTTAAATTAAAGAAAAATGAGAATCAACTAAATAAAAATAAGCTTATCTTAAAAGTGTTTCTATGTTTGGTGTGGTTTCAAATCAAGTTAATAATTTCAAGAGAAATATTAGTCACGTAATCGTCTTTTTAAAGCCAATTCTCATTCTCATTGGAAGAACAGCCTGAATAGAGGCCCGAATATGAAGCCCTTAAGCCCCTCCCTCAATTTGAGTTTGCAGGGACCTGTCGCACTAGAGCTGAGTGTTCTGAACTGAGTTACTTTCCACCATATATATTCCTACTATTTCATAGGAAAGTCTACAAACTGCTAGAACAGTGATTCCTAACCTTATTTATTGAAGCCCCCTTCGCAAACCTTGCATACTTCACACTCCCCCTTCCTACTTCCTGCTCGTTGGTCAAACATACGTTTTATCTACCCCATCTGCGATTTAAGTTGCATATAAAATTCTCACATCTTCAATATTACTCTACATTTTACACTATTATATAGCAAATAGAAGTGATTGACTCATAATCATGCAGCCCATACTACTATAAGTAGAAACATGAAATTTGGGAAGAACACTCTCCTTGTCACGAAAGCATGGGATAAGGAAACATTTTTGGAAATATATATCCTACGAATGGTAAAGAGGGTTACAAATATTTTGCCAACAATAATAGATTTCACGAATCCCTAAAGTTAGGAAGAGGAAACTCTGCATAAAAGTTCTACATTAAAAATAAGGGAACCCTGCTTTAGAGTTTCCAACAGGAAAAGGTAAGACATTTCTAAATTCAAAAGATAAGACGTTTCCTTTTGTTTATTTACAAAGTGCCAAATATGAGGGTTTGTTTCGACGTATAGTTTTTTGATCGAAATTAAGAAAATTCGTATTTGAGCGTTACCAAAAATTGTGCTCTTAACCCTACAATGCATATTTATTTTCTGTGAAAAAGTAGTTTTGCAAATGGAAGGAAAAATGAGTAACGGAAGTACGCTTAATAGTGCCATCTATGCGGAAACTGTGGAATTACAACTAGCTTCGAACGTTACCAGTCTCGTTCAATATGCATTAGCAACTACATATCGTTATGTAGGAAAGCACAGATCATTTACCACTATGGACCCATATGTGTCCCACTATGCATTGTAGGGTTGAAGGGAAAAGTAGGATAAATTCTATAATATTGAAATCTTCCCATATTTATCCCCAAAGTGCCGAATGTGGAAACTCGCTTAAAGAATCAATAAAGAGGAAATAATTATTGAAAATCAAGTAGTGAAAGGAATGATTATAAATAGGTTAGGTGATAAAAATAAGGAAAATAATGAAAAAAAACAATGAAATTTTTCAGCTTAACGTCCTAGACTATGTCCTTTACCTAAGAAAGACGGTTGATTAAGGCAAGTGAATAATAATGGAAGGATTGGTGGAATGAATATGTGGGGGGAAATGGGAGTACTCCGAGAAAACCCACGAACACGATTTTGTACAGCACTACAAACTTACTTGAACGGAATTAAACTAGGAACCCACGCACCAGAAATAAGCGCTTTACCACTGAGTCACCTTGCCTCCCGAACGAAAATAATGAAAAAATCTTAGTGATCCTTCTTTAATATTTAATACAATTTATTACAGTCAGAATAAAAGATTTGATTAATCGAAAAGAATATGAAACTAATGCTAATTTTAAAAAATGGGAATTAGACAAGTTGAAAATGGAAATAATAACTATACAGCAGAGATTTTATAAAAAAGATAAAGAAATAATAGCTTTAATGTCTGAATTGAAAATAAAAAATGTTAACTCAGAGAAAGACAAAGATTGGTCAAGGGAATTGGTATGTATTAATGAGATGGCACAAAATGACATTGTGAATAAAGAGAAGAAGGTATCTATAATAAAAGTAACTGATCAAAAGTTAAAATATATTAATCTGAAAATGAATTAGTAGGTATCAAAGAGAAAAATGAAGAGGAAGAATAATAGAATATTGAGAGAGAATGAAAAAGAACATCAATTATTAAAGGTTAAAATATATAAATTAAAAAAGTATAGAAGAATATAGAAATAAGGTATAAGACTTAAATATTAAAGGTACAAAAGGAAGGTGTTATTAACGAAACCAGATGTATAGTGGATGTTGTAATTTCTACTGATCTATGGGGATTGCAGTGAAATTGTAGGAGTAAGTAGAAATATGGGATAGAAAAAGAGAAAAAGGAAAACATAAGGATTGATATGTGTACAGAAGAAAGTAGGTTCACTCTATCAGAGAAATGGGAATGACCTGGTAGGTGAGAATGAACAGATTGGACTGGATGTTTAGCTGAGAGGAAGGTTGATGAAATGTGTAAAGAAGAACTAGGATGGAAATTACACACAGAAAAATTTAGAGATATACAGGAATATTGTGAATCAATATGTTTTAGAGGTATGAATGATACAATAAAGAAACTAGCATATGATTTAAGATATACAAGGTGACCACAAAGTTCAGTTACCCCATGATAAATGTTAATGTAAGTTTTCTCATTATGCTTTTATAAATGTTAATGTAAGGTTTTCCATCGTTTCATATTGTGATACTTCCAAATACAGTATTGAAGAACGTGTTATTGCAAGTTATTGGATGCATTAGAGAAACCACACAGTTAAAGACACAGGCAGAAGTGCGTGCAGATTTTCGGACAACGTTTCAACGAGATCCTAACCCGAAACAAACACTTTTACGATGGGAATAGAAACTATTCGCCACAGGAAGTGTGAAGGATAACAAAAGAACTAGCTGACCGTTCACACGAACAGAAACATGTCGTCATCCTTTGTCATGGGAATGACGGTCAACAGACCGATCTTTTGGAAACTTTATGTTTCCTATTTCAAAAAAAACTTTTCGAAAGCATTCTTGTTCATGTCATTCAGTTCTTACCGTGTAGTTATTTACGTACGTTTATTGGTTTGTGTTACTTATTTTCAACGGTAACGGGACTTTGTAGCCACCCTGTATACGGCCTTTACAAGGAAATGAGAAAATTGAAAGAACTGAAAAAAGTATATGATTGTATTCTTCAATATTTAAGAAAAAACTTGTTAAAAGGGACAGAAGAGTTGAAAGATAAAGAAATATAATGTAAATAGACAAAATATAATGTAAATAGACAGAGATGTGCAAATATTCAGGAGATATTCCAAGCAGATCCAGCAAAATTAGCCAAATATATTTTTAATAATAAAGAAATTGTGTTAAAGAATAAGGAAAATCAATTGAAAAACTCAAAACCAAAAGAGCCTAAGTCAAAAAAGTAAGTTTTTCAGGAGACAATTATTTTTTGTTTGTGTTTCCATCATTCTATTTCTGTGAAAGAAAAGTAATCAACGTAAACGAAAATTGTAACTGCCTACTTTTCGTAAATAAGGGTGAAAGTTTTATCTATAGCAAGAGTTGGAAAGAGAATTAGGCATTTAGTTAATGTTAGAGCACCGGAAATAAAGAAAGTGCAGAAAAAAGTGTCAATAGTGATTATATTAGTTACATATTAACGTTATTGTGTAATATACAAATACTGTTGTGTTCAGGATACAGAAGTGGAAAATAAACAAGATGGTACTGATAGCAAACAGTGAAATATCTTAGAGATATTACAAACTGGAGACCGTTGACTATCTTCATTGATATGTCGTGGCATTTACTGGTATTTAGCCCAATCATTTTAGACGAAATTTGGGTTAAACCGTGCGAGAAATAGTCTAAAGCTGAAAATTGGCAGATTTGTTCTATTGAATGTCCTGAAAGACATATTAAAAGTTCTCTAATATTCCATGGTCGCTTCCTGGAATTCCAGGCGGTTAAAGTCTGCAGTGCTGGAAAAGCAGACGTTATCACTGGAATAGTTGTTACATACAAACGGCTAAACCCACAAAGCTAGAATAGGTCTCAAATGAAAGATAAATAATAGAGCCTCACTTCAAGCTGTATATTGTTTTAATTAGAGTTATCCAGGGCAGCAAAAGTCGAAATGAAACGAACTCGCTTTTTCTTTTCTTGGTTATGGACGTTTTGCTATCACAAATATCGTAAAACTGCCCGAATGAAAAAAAGTTTTAGCAAACTTTTATCTCTAAATCAGTATCTTTATAGTGCATATGCAACTAATAGTTATGGAGCTACGTGCGTTTAAGTGGCCCGCGCTGCACTATTGCCCACCGTTCACGCGACCATTATGTGAGCACCTGTAAGCCAGATATTTTACGTAATAGTATTACAAATAATTTTATGAAGTTAAGAATTGGTACATTTGCCCTATTTAATGTCTTGAACAACATATCAAAAGTCTCCTAATCTCCCGCGTTCGTTTTATGGGATTCTACACGGACGAACTGCTAGAACTCTGGAGAAACGCAAGGAATCGCTGGAATCACTCTTAAATCCAAATGAATAGGCCTACGGAATTCAAATAGAACTCGAACGAAAGAATGGGCTTTATTGTGGGGTATTCATTTCACATCATGTACTGTCGCACGAAAAAATAAAAATCACAGACACAACTAAAATTAGTTTTTTTTTTTTTTTTTTCTTTAACTCTAGAAGCCTTAGTATTATATGTATTGCAAAAAGTCGATCTAAATCTTTTGAAGCAAACTTTTAGCTTTCCAATGGCACCCATATTCTTTATATAGGTCTATTAGTTGCAGCACTATAAAAATTTAAGCGACGCACTGCACCTACACTGACCTCTATCCAGCCTAACGTGATAGTGCTTCCGTTGTTTGTCCACTGTGAATGTTGTTGTAGGCGACAGGCAACGAGAGTTGCTTCAATAGTGTCATTGTATAAGTGAATGATAGACGTTTTTAATGTTTGCCTACATCAAAAACCTAATGCAGTAACGGAGTCCAAAATCCCTGCAGAAGAATATGAGAAGTTCGCCGTTCAAAGTTATTTAACGATAATAAGAAGTGACAAATTCTAAAGTGGAGTATGGAATGATATCGTTGTGAAACAACAGTTAATGCGTAAACCTCCGGAGGACTTACGAGAGGCCGAGGTATAACGGACAGTATCCTGGCTCAGTAGGTGCTTTCCCTAAATGGAATTTTGCGGATGTGAGAAGACTTCGAAAACTTCAGCGGAATTTCTTTATCGTTGTCCGAACAACATGTCAATCTCTGAGAAACCCGGCAACAACGTGACTACAAGGATCATGAGAAGTTTTTCTATGGCTCAATGACCATAGTTCATTTGACGTGGACATTAACAATTTAATCCCTATCGGAACTGGAGTTATTTCTGGTACTTCCGTTAACTGTGATTCCGCGAAACTTTAGGAAAAGCTTGTGTAAAAAGAACGGTTGGGAAGGATTTGTAAATTTAAAATTGAAGAGATCTAACCGAGTGAAACCTATTTCGTACACAGGTATATGTATTAAGGTGCACGAAAATGTGGTTCCAGTAGATATGAATCAATTGTTCATGTGGATATCATGTATGATGAAAACAGAGGAAGATCTAAACAAGTATCTAAAGCACGAGTCAGACCCTTATCCACAGGCGCTATTCCGAAACACGGAATTAAGAAAAACAAACAAGCCTTCAATCTGTGATCTCTTCCAATCGAGGACTCCTAATGATAATGATATCAAAGAAATGTTGTCCTATAAGTATAAAATTATAGTGGGCGGAGATATGCTGCTTCGGAAAGTTGTTTGGCCAAGTTCAGCTACTTACGAACAAGTTTCTGAATCCTATTTGAGCTATGTGAAAACTCACTATACCAAATTAACAATTGTAGTTTTTAATGGTTATGGTGATGTTAGCACAAAAAAGCAAGAACAAATCCGAAGGGCAAGAAAACGTAGCTCTTCAAATATTTTAGTCAAATATTCGTTATGCATTTGAAACTTCAGAATATCTATGCATACGCCAAAACATAGGAGTGACCTACTTTGAGTTCTTCGTACCAAAACAGAAAAAGAAAAAGGATTTCAAAATGATTTCTCAGATATTTCTGGTATAGGCATTATGTAAATGCGTAGACATTATGACATCTTAAGCAATATTGATTATAGAAGTTACTTATTAAATAATACTACAATGTGGAAATGGAAAGTTCCTTAAAGAAATTGAAAGTGAACTGAAACAAAAATTTTGAGAGATTAAGTCCGTACACATTTATTAATATATGCATTAAATGATTGAGTACTCACTTTGTGTTCTTTAAGTGATTGGATTGGAATGAATGAAATCTTTAAGTTTTACGTCCCATGATTATCCCGGTTAGGCTAAAGGAGACCATGATCATGAGAGATGAGTGAAATGGTGGAATGAAGAAAGTGAGAGGAAGCGGGAGAATCCGAGAAAGCCCACGCACACGGTGTTTGTCCACTAAAAAGTTCACTTGGCGGAAGCAGGGTTTGAACCCGTGATCCCATGCACCAGAGGTGAATACTCTACCACTGAGCCACCGCGGCGCCACTTAAATTGATTGGGAAACATACGGTATTTTAAGGTTTGCACTTTCCAAGGAGTGATCTAAGCCCAATACACTTCGAAAGGTCACTATTTATTTTAGAAGTACTGAATATTTAAAGTAAAAGTAATATAAAGTAATAGAAGTAAAAGTAATAAAAGTAAGTGCTACATGAAGTAAGTTATTCCAATAAGTGAGTGTATGTTGCAATGTCCATTCGCAAGTAATTTCGCCAATCTTCAGGTTCACCTCGTAGTTCACGAAGTAACATCACATGTGAATACCTGTTTCGTTTCAGAAGCCAATATCTTGATCATCTTGATCGTCGCGTATATTTACGACGTTTAATTTATTTCTTTTGGCAGGACACAGTGAAAAAAATTGGCAACAAAAAGCGAAGCTACAATTGTGCTGTCTAGATACATATGAACTACAATGATTTGCTTGCAACATCTTTAAACTGCGCAAATAAATAGTTACCAAGAATAAGCATAGCGCATAAACCGACTCCAAAATTATAGAATATTTCATTTCTCTCTTTCTCAAGAGGACGGTTTCCCAGATTTTTATTTTTTAACTTCAACAGACTTTCATTCTACGCGGTGCACAGGAAGTATTGATAGTTCTTTTGAAGGTAAGTTAATGGGTTAATCAAGAACATGTTCCGAACAAAGTGATCTTGATAATAGTTTTAGTATCTACAAGTATTAGGTAGTACTTTTGGAGCACGAAGACCGACATGAATTATACTTAAAAAAAAAAAAAAAAAAAAATCAATATTCGTCATAAATGAGTTTCAGGCGTGGAAATATTTAGCCCCTGAAACTTGCTCATTGTATGGGTTGTTGAGTGATTTAGAACTAAAATGATTTATGTAATTTATAAGTATGAGTGGGAACAGTGAGTTAGCTATCTTGTCCAATGTATGCTAACAAAAATTCATACGTATTCTCTAATAGTTACAAGATAGTTTGAAGACAACAGATCTCAATACTATGTCATCTTTCTCATATTCTAATGAATGCAGTTTTCACTTTAAAACAGAGTTATAAATACAAGATGAATTCTGTGTATTAATATTAGCATAATCTGTGGATTCATTTGAGTTCATTTTGTGCAATTCTTCAAAAAGAGAGCGATCTTATAAATGATAAAGAGGGTTTATTCTTATTTATAAGCAGGTACGGCGAACCCTGATATGTAGTTTGATATTTCTATGAGTGGTTTGAAATTTGAAAATATAAAAATACAATTTCTACCTATATCTTCTTTTTTGATTAGTTAATTCATTATTCAATGTTCTTTTTCCACACTAACTAGTAAGGCTATATGAGACGGAACGGAACCACTTCTTAATACGTTAATTGAATACGTTTCATTTCAACACTGAGCCTACATGAAACGGAACATATTGCCAGTTGCAGCTAGTGGAAGATTTCTGGTAGAACGCCATAGTTAATCAACAGAGCAAGTGTAACACAGGCAAACTCGCTCTCTATAAAATGCAGCAGTAAATAATAAAAACTAACAATTTATATATTCACAATAATTTGATTGACTTATTTATTAATTTATTTTTATCCAGAGGCTGTGAGTAACACGGTGCTAGCCAGGGATGCCCGCAGGGCTTTTTCAAAGGGAGGAAAAAGACCGATACACAAACACAGTTTCGAAATACACACTTTGGTACACGCGTGCACATAATATAAAAAGAACAATTATTTACGGATATATCCTTGTTAATATGAATAAATTAATGAAAAAAATTGCCGAAAAGCAATATTGAAAATTGTTTATAGAAAGGATAGATCACAATTTCTGGATAAAGTATAAAATTAGTGACTGCATCTGATTTATGGGAGCATCGAAACAGATGAAAACAGTTTTATATTGCCAAGACGAAAACATGGAGGCGGATCGTAAGTCGTATAAACTCAATATTCAATTGACTTCAAGCGATTTACCAGTAAGTAAATCAGATAATAAGGAAGATGATTTTGACTTATACTTTGATGATCCTTATGATTGAAAAAAAATAAAAACTGATTTTCGTTTCACAGTCTGAAACCACGGTAGACTTCCGAACTTTGTGAATTCCAAACTCAAACATCTATAACTAGTGATTGCAATAGAGTTCTACATACATTTGTATACATTACGTACATTTGTATATATAGAAATGTTTAGAAATGATTTCAGTCGTTTTATGTAAATTTTAAACATACTCTAGAAATAACCAAGGTACTCACTATTACCAATTAGCCATCAAATGAAAGCAAATCAATTGGAACTTCATATGTCCTTTATGGTAACAAATTATTGTTGTTGTTTTTTTAGTTAATTAGAAAAGATTATAACAAAGGTAGTATAAAGTATCAAAGATCCTGGGTTCGAGGACCGTGCTATACAAAACATAAAATATTCCAACCTTGATTGACAGCATTAATATTTAAATATGTTACATAAGTATTACACAGTGTAATTTCAAGTGTCGCCAAAGAGTCATTCGCCATGAAGACGAATAAAAAAAATGCAATATTAAGCTCCATATCTACTCTGGAATACACTGGGCCAGCGTCATAATGAAACCTAGTTAACTCTATCTTGCATTACCTTAATTAATCAGTTATGCATACTTAAAATATAAAACTTATTGTACTTACATAATTATAACCATTTTTACACTATAGAGACAAAATGTAACGACGAGTAAAATTCGCGACTACACAAAGTGACTTAGACACAAGTACACTTCGGCTGTAAGTTAATTCAGCTAGGTGAAATAAGTCTCGGAGCTAATTATTTATTTGCCCTACAGACCACAGATGGGTCTTTGCGGGTTACAAACACGATAGACTGTGCGAAAAAATACAGCTCACGCATAGGTCTGAATCGTACTGCTCCTCAAATGAACTAAAACAAGTCGTTATACACATCTCAATTTTCTTCCACATTACAAACCGTAGCTTCGACACAACTACGTCATTGCCCTATATCCTATTCCACTTTGGCCAAAATATTATTTTTGATATTTCTAAATTTAGTCACCACTTTCCATCCATCTTGTAATGAAGACGCTCAGATGTATTTTCGTTAAAAAACCTATTTCTTCTGTTTCTTTTGACTGTGACGTCACTCAAAAACTGTTAAATTTCTGTGTAGTGGCTGTTAATAGTTTTACGAGGAATTCTCTTCCGTGTTAAGGACAGTTTTTGTTTTTGCTTTGTATAAAGTTACTTCTTTCTATTGTTCACTTAAGTTTCTAATGCATCTCTTTTAAAAGTTGTTAAATAAAAAAGATTTTTTTTTTCTGGATTTCGTCCCTTTTCTCCACTGGAACATGATAAGAGGAATAAGATCCAAGATAAAACTTGTTCCTCAGATGCATAATCCACATAAGAAAGCCATTGTTTGCTATCTCTTACTGCTTTTGTTCTATGAAGATTAATATTGAAACTGAAGTGCTAATTGTTGTCTATCACTTCTGGTTGCAATGGAGGAATAAAATCACAAGTGAAACATATTCTTACGAACTGAATGAATCCATTAAAAAAAAAAAATCTATAAATATAAATTGTGAGGTTAGTGTTCTAACTACGGGCAGATCCAGGAGGGGCAATCGCCCCCTCCCCAGAAGAGGAAACTTCCTTTTTATATATATAAATAGAACCCATCAAAAAGTTTGGAGCTCTAAGTAGCAGTATTACAAACCACTGCCTCCACCTACTCACCCAGAAATCCGTAATGGATCTGCCTCTGCTTTTAACCCACTAATAGTAGGGTGTCGCCATTTCTGGTTTGAATAGATTGATAAAAGTCAAGATAAAATTCATTCTAAGCACGCTTAATCTAAGTCAAGAAACCACTCTTCGAAATCTTTTACCTTCTTTTCTCTATGGAAATAAGTATTGAAACTGGAAGTACTAGTAAATTTAAACCATTTCTCTTTTCTATAAAGCGTTGCGGGTGGTAACAACATTTTTCTTTAAGATGCTAAATCGATTGCAGAAACCTGCTTGTCTCTTCGTAGGCTTTAAAACCATAATTACTTTCGCTATATCTTTTATCAAATATAAATGAGCACTACGAAGACAAGTACCATTAAATTACAGAGAAACAGTAAGGAAGCATTCATTTATGTTCTACAAAGAGGACCCAGGAGAGCCTTCAACAACTTGTCTCAGAGACACTGTGCCATGCACCATGTTCACCGGATTTTGCGCCAACATATTACTTCTTGTTTCACTCCCTCAAAAACCACCTCCGTGGGAGATCCTTCGCAAATGAGGGAGACCTGCAGAACGCACTCATGGACTTCTTTCCATACACGACCACCGAGCTTTATCATGAGGGTATTGTGCAAATGCAGGATCCTTGGGGAAAGGCGTTGAATACTGATGGAGATTAATTCAAAACCTAAAGGTATGAACTGTTCACTGTATAGCTATTTGTATAACACTACTCTAAAACAGCAACCACTTTTTTGCTTACCTTGTATAATGAACAAAATTAAAACCAAAACTGGGTAATTTCTACCATTAGTAAGTCATGTGCAACAATAATTTTAAAAAATCATGCCTTCGCAATTTTTAGCGCTAGAACAATACTAACAGTGCCGTTCAATTTCTACAAAACTCTGCTATTAAAACGACATATCAAACGACAAACTCTGCTAAGATTTTTATTTAAAAACAATTGACTAAAATCCAAGATGGTGAACGTCATTGTGATGTGTTCTCAAACTTCTTCCCCATTCAATATTCCACATTTACATTGTTACTTTGGTTATATTTTGTAGCATTTACCACTTATTAGGGCGTTTCCACACTTTTAGGCCTCATATTCTTCTTGGACTCTATGCTGTATACTACAGAGAGTTTGCAAAATGCGATTATCTAGAAGTTAAAGAAAGAGAATAGAGGAAACTAAAGTTTCATTATCGTTTCACAAGATCTCTGAATCTGTTGACATTTTGTAAACATACAGAACGGATATAAAGGATATAAGTGGATATAAAGAGCCGCAGCCAACGATTATGTTCTACTGAACCTCCAGCATTGTGAACTACCACACGGCATCGCAGTTTCCATGGCAGTAAGCTCCGGCGCAGGACAGGCATGGGAATTCTGTCCTACTCCTCTCTGGTTTCCATAGACTATCCAGGGTGTGTGGGCAGTGATGTTACAGACGTCGTTCCAACAGCTCTACGCTCTTCTACACTTTTGAACTACCTTGTACAGTATAAAAATGACATCCCAAATATTTTCGATATAACTTACAAATGGATTTATCTTTTCATATAATTGAATTTCCAAACTATCTATATATAAGTGACAGAAGTCTTATGGAACAACTATGTCCATTTGCCTGTCTGACAGTCAACAACTAAAACTTATCAGAGCAAAATCAGTAAGAGATTTTGAGATACAATCTTTTTCAGAGTTCATAAAATAGATTCCATCTCATCCGTTACCATCTATTCAAACGATCATGGTTAAAGTTAACCATTTCCGGTCTCAATATTGATCGCAATAAAACAAAAAATTATAACACAAGTTACAAGCTGTTTGCAACAATTGATTCAAAGTGGAGAAAGAACACAACATATTCATCCGAGTATTAGAGATTTACTACTAATTCTGGTTTCATTATGGATTTCTTAAAGCAAGAAAGGAAAAGATAGCGCAAAGTTGTTTTCTAGAATCCATTCAGAATTTCAATGATAGGTTCCATATGCTCCGTTAACCCTCTTTCCAAACTAAAAATAGTAGAAAGTAGCCATTTTCTGTTTCAACGTTGATTGTCACAGAGCAAACTTAGTAAGGATAGATAGAAGCGATGTTTTCGAGCTAATTTAGTGTCTAACAACATGCTCCGTTTCCTCCTTTAACTCTCCAATCAAACCGAAAATGGTGGGAATTATCCATTTTCGGTTTTAACTTTATTCATCATACAAGGTAACCAAAGAAGCTGTTGCTGTTCTAGAGCAATGAAAATACAGTGGAGAGTGCGTACCTTTTACGTTTGGAAGTAATCTCTATCAGTATTCAACATATTTTCCCAACGTTCCTGCAGTTACACAATACCCTGGTGATAAAAAACGGCGATCGTGGATGCAAAGAAGTCCATGAGTGAGTTTTACAGGTCTCCAGGCTCGGATTAAGGAGGGGGTTTAGGGGAGCTGTAGCCCCGGGTCTCCAGGTGGAAAGGGGCATCTACTCTGACCAAAATCTCAACTATCTATTTAAAAAGAATCATACACATACAATAATCATCATAAAATAAAATATGACCAAAAGTATGAAACATATTCCCTTAACTTTCCTACTATACAGAAATGTATTAGGTGAAATCAGTAGGGGCCACATATTCTTTCTAGCCCGGGGCCTCCAGATGGGTTAATCCGGTTCTGCAGGTCTCCCTCGTTTGCAAAGGATCTCCTAACGGAGTTGGTTCTCCAGAGAGTGAAACAGATGATAATGTGTTGGCGCAAGGCCCGGTGAATATGGTGCATGGCACAATGTCTCAAAGCCAAGTTCCTGAAGGGTATCCCGGCTCCTCTTTGCAGAACATAAATGAATCCTTCGTTGTTGTTTCTCCGTAATTTAATAATACTTGTCTTCGTAGTGCTCTTTCATATTTGATGAAATATATAGCGAAAGTACCTATGCTTTAATTTCCTTTGCTTTTTTAGTAATCTATTTAACATTTTCTTGTAAGTAACTAATAGTGCTAAGTACCTATGTATTTATTATAATATTATATCTTTTCGTTATTCCTGTGGTTCTGCTATATACAGTAAGAGTCATTAGTTGTAATAGTCATTATTCTCTTACATTAAGCTGTATATTCAGTTTATTCACCTCGACAGCTGAGCTCAAGCAGGGAGAGCGGGAGGATTGATATTTTAATGAAAAATGTGATACTCTAGGTATATCTGTGGAATATCTTTCCGTCCTCCTCCCTCTTCGATCAAAATTTGAAATGAAGCTGTTGAGTCAACAATAATGGGTTGTTAGTCAGTAGCAATGTTGTCCGGTATAAGGATTAATCTCTTAGAATATGTTAAAATATGAAATATTTGATTTGTTACTTACAAAAAGACTTAAGTTTTTGTATTGTTGGAAGAGAATTAACACTAAATTGACTGCGTTTTTCTTTTTTTCGTTTAATTAATTTATTTACGCTGTTGTATTAAAGTGAACGTCTTATAATTATTCTATGTCGTTGTCAGTTTCTATGTATTCAATATACTTCTATGTGATGATACCCATAATATTCTTGCTTTTATACGCCTATTAAAATTTACGATGCACACGGATTTTTACTTACTTCGGTTATAGCTTGTTGTTATCTACAAACTCACAATACTGACCAGTAGCTGCTTTCTTTGTTTAGTGTGCTGTGTTTAGAGGTGCTGTGGAGTGCAAAAAGTAAACATTGGAAATGGCGAACAAAGAACTTAACAATGAAACAGTACTTCATCAATGAAGTTTCCAAATTCAGAGAACGAAGTGATAGTTGCAGTGTACATTTAAGTGATAAGTGGTATCATTATATTATAAATAAATTGAATATCTCGAAGTCCTTAAGAAAGAAAGAACCTAGAAATTATAAGGTGTTGAATAGATTACGATGTTATGATTGTGCAACGGAAAAGCAAGTTAGTTTCTCCAGTGCACGAGGAAGGAGGAGCACCGGGGATTTAACGGTGTCGAAGAGGAAAAGAAGCTACTGAGTTCAGATTACAAGTTTAAAGCGAGGAAACAAAGGTTGGACGCAGATGATGTTATTCACTCTGTAGAACAAGCTATAACTCAAGTACAGACAAGGAATTAAGGGGAGAATAATAAGGGTGATAGTGAAGAGGAACATATAGAAAAAAAGGGGGGGTTCAAAGAAAGAGTACAAGATGTGAGATAACATAAAGAAGACGAAAGACATAAAATGAGTGCAAGAAACTGACAAATGTAATGCAATTGAGGTTATAGACAAACAATGGTACAAGGACAGATTGAGTGGAGTATATGATGAAAATTATGAGATGGTAAGCGACAAGACTGTGCGTGAAGAAATTAAAGAAAAAGTGATGATATCGTTCGCTAAAGAAAGATATTGACATGGTCCAAATGAATAACGTAGGGTACCGATTATGCAGGGATTCTCAAAAGAATCATAAAGAAAATATTAAACTAAGACCACTATTAGATTACAGAGGCAATATATTTGAACCACTTTAGGAAGAGATAAAGAAATTAGTAGAGGTATAAGAGCACAGCAAGAAAGTAGTGGTGTGAAGAACTCGGTAGAGCATAAGAGAAATTCGAAGAAATTAGTCAGATAACATCATGTTTAGTGTTGATGTGAAAATCACGTTTCCAAAAGTTTAAGAAGAAAACATAATGAGTAAAATTACAGAACAGACGAAAGATAGCGGAATTAATGGCTGGAATGATGAGAGTTTGAAAGAGGAAGCTTTATGTGGAGGAACAGTTACTGTAGAATAGTTGATAGGTTGGTTAAAACTAAAGGGTGCTGAGCATATGCTCAAGGTTAAATTTGGCATTGACAGAGATTGCCATGAAAGATTCGGAGAAGAAAGTTAGATCAAAGGTAGGTAACAAATAGTGTTTTAGTAGATATATTGATGATTGTGTAGGAATATGGAAGGGGACATGAAGACAACTTGAGAAATTTGTGAAGGATGGTGAGGAACGGAGAGTAAGTAGAAGAGTCAGAGATCATCAAAAGAATGTTGAAGAAGTTTGGAGGTGTTTCCACGTACAGAAAAGGAAGCAAAAGGTTACTAGAAATAATAAGGGAGAAGAAGAAAAAGAAGGGAGAAGAAGAGGAGGAGAACAAACAAGGAGTAGCATATAGAATCCAGTGCAGGAAGTGTGATATGGGCTATATTGAGGAAACGGAAAGGAGATTAAAAGAGTAAATAAAACAACATAAGAATGACATTAGGTTAGAATGAGACAGAAATTCACTCTACAAGCTCATAAGAGACACGGGACATTCAATTAATTGTAGCGAAGGGAAAGTACTGGGCCAAGATTAGAGAAAGTTACTCGTAGTCAGGAAATCTAATGAAATCAGATTTATTGAAATAAAAGGCCATACAGTCATGAACCGAAATTCAGGATTTAAAAGTGATGAATGGAGGAATAAATTATTAGGAAACCCTAAAAATTAAATAAGTTAATTGTATAGGTTTATTTTTTGTAAATTTAGTATTATTTATTTATTTATGTATTATTTATATTATTTATTTAGTGTTTATATTTAAGAGTTATTTGTAAAGGTTAATTTGCAAATTAGATTGGGCCTGGTTATGAGAATAAAGTTTCTGTTTTATATTTTGGTTTGTAGCAGCTAGGGCTGAATTAACGAATCTGGAGGCCCGGAACTAGAAAAAATATATGGCCCCTACTGACTTCATCTAATATATTTCTGTGAAAGTGTAGTAGAAAAGTTAGGGGAATATGTTTCATATTTTTGGTAATATTTTATTTTATGGTAATGATTGTATCTTCATGACATTTTAGATAGCACGTTGAGATTTTGATCAGAATGGAGGCCCCTGTCCACCTGGAGACCCGGTGCTATAATCCCCTAAGCCCCCTTTAATCCGGCCCTGGTAGCAGCCTATGGTGAGCAATCAAGGATTTTCTGGCTGTTTCTTATATATTAAATCTGTCACTATCTGTGTATCTATAGTGACTGATGAAGCTAAATGCATAGTTGGCGAAACCTATATTGAAAGTTTTATTACTTTGCTTTTATCGGTTTGTCTTACACGATATGTTGGTTTACTTACAGCAAGTGAATTATATTGGAAACTAGCATATATTACCCGCTTTGCTGGGTTGAAATAAATAATTTAAATTCACATCTTTGTATCTCATGTATTTTATTGCCATTTTTATTACCTTTTTATATTTATATCTTATGATACGAACCATGTAGCTTGTCACGAAGTTCCGAAGATCATATAATACGATGTTGTAGATTAATAATAACTTACATTTTATGCTGAAGATGATGTCCCCCTTCCCCAATTCCCCAAGTTGTATGGCTGAATTTGGATCTATGCTGCATTGTAAGTATCAATGTTCATCTTAATGATCCCGAAAAATTATGGATTCAACATTGATATTGCTCATTTTCGATCATACTAATGTATATCAGCCCTCCTAATCCCCCATATCTATCTATCTAGCTAGCTATCTATTCGACACTGATAGTGGTCATTTTCGATCAATTTTGCATCACTTTCTCCCCCTCCTCCAAGTAGTGGGGCTGATTTTGGATTTAAACCGGATCGGAAATGTCACCGTTAATCTGAATGATCCTCAAAACTATGGATTAGACACTAATATTGGTCATTTTCGATCATTATTATATATAGCTCTCCCTCCCCCTCCTCCGTGCTGCGGCACACGGCATCAGAATTGTTACTGTTAATCTCAGCTACTCCTAAAACTATGGATTCGACACTAATATTAGTCATTTCCGATCATTTTTAAATGTTTATCCCCCTCTCCTCGTTGTATCCTCCTCCTCCCCAACTATCAGGACTGAACTTCAATTGAAACAGCATAAGAAGTGTCACTGTTTCTCTCATCGACCCCGAAAACTATTGATTCAACACTAATATCTGTCATTTTTGATCATTTTTAAATTGTTTTGCCCCTCCCCTCCCCTGAATTGCATACTTCCTGTTTAAAGAAAGAGAAATTTGAATAATTTCACATCTCCACAATCTTGTGACTGAGCATCTTATAAATAAAGAAAGTATAATGTGGATATTATAGAAATAATTCCCTTTCCACCCTTAGGAGCGGAATTTTTAGAAACGCTGAAAAAGACCATTATTAATTAAGGGCGTAGTTACCGAATTTCATACTTGAAACTTAAATGTATCCATACATTCAGAGCAAGTACAGGGGAATTTTGTTATAGAAATATCTCCATAGGAGCGGATTTTTTTTTTTTTTTTTTGAGTCGCTGAAACATTTTGATTTCATTACTTTTAACTTAACAATGTGCCGCTGGGTTTGTTCGAGGTACTCCCGCTTTCCTTCCACTTTTTCTTTCCACTAATTATTTCATCATTATTCACTTGCTTTAATTATAGTCTCCCTTACCCTAAAAGGCATAACCATGGGATGTTAAACTCAAACTTTTTTTTTTTTTTCTGGGAGCCAGTATTCCAAATTTCACACTTCCTTCTTAACCCTGACAATAACACCCTACGCTTTAATGACGTGTTGCGTCAAACAACTCCTTCCAGAATCAAATCGAGGGGAATGGAGTTCTCGCCTCTACTGGTATTCCTAGCCATTGGATTAGATTCCTTTTAATATTTCTAAACAACTAGTCATCATAATTTGCTTTGTTTATATTTTTGAAATTATATTTTGCTTACCTAATGCAGATTCAGACATATTATAGCCATTTATAACAACGGAGCTTTTTTTTTTTAATTAATAGACTGATGAAACTGAAATATATAAAGAAAGAAAGCAAATGATTGTTGATGCAGGTTGATGCAGGTTCTTTTGACATATGCTGTCTCGAAATTCCTTTTACCTCAGTGCCAATAAAATTAGCTACCAATTAGCTACTAAAAGCAATTTTTCTACTTATTTAAATCATTCCGGTTTATCGTAAATTGAAGTAATTGAATTCAAGAAGATTGCTATTAGCACGATTTAGTTCCAGAGAATAACGCTGACCGAAATGCAGCACGTTTGGAGAACAGTGTGGGTAAAACGTCTTGAAATCGTGTGGTGTTATTGAAGTGATAATTCAGTAATGTGCTATTGTCAGGGTTAAACAGATTGACTGCCATGA
Organism: Thermobia domestica; assembly: GCF_964235325.1. NCBI lineage: Eukaryota > Metazoa > Arthropoda > Insecta > Zygentoma > Lepismatidae > Thermobia > Thermobia domestica. The sequence goes on from NC_137467.1 coordinate 53,121,796, forward strand.
GCATCATATGTGGTGCTCACCTTATTTTTCTCTGGGGCCATGAGCACCATATATGATGCTCATCTTTAATATCACAAATTACTAGCTTATCCAGGTTCTTGAGCATCATATATGATGCTCATTGTCACAAATTACTGTGAGACAACGCGAATCACATAAGGCGCTCGGCTCCCATTGGTACATTTTCGAGAGAAACAAAATATCGCGACAAAAATATGATATAACTATCCATAATCGAGCCAAAGGTAAGATGAAGTTTATGGTCTCCTGGGACCAGTACCCTCAAATCACCTTGGCAGTCAACCTGTTAAGCAATTGTTTACATTTGGCACTTTCTGAATAAAGAAAGATAAATGTGAATATAATAGAAACGATATATATTTTCCCTTTAGAAGCAAAATTCTCAAAAACGTTGAAACACATCTTTCCTTTAACTTTTAATGAGAAGTCTATAAGCTGAGTTTCACCTCTCCAAATGTAGGGATTCTTGAAATATTCAATTTTTGACAGAAACGTTTTTAACCCCTAAAGCTCCCTTAGGATACATATTTCAATAAATCCTTCTTATTCTGTCTCTTGATTTGATGATGAATGGAATATTCTGTCCAAATTTCACGTTTCTCCCTATAGTATGACTTGCCTGATAATGTGTCAGTCACCTCTAAGCTTTTATATAATGTAAAGATTATGATTTTAAATATAATATAGGCAAAGCTGTTTATTAATATTTTATGCATATTTGGTATAAAATCAGATTTATAAATTGTCAAAATATAAGGAAATGCTTGTTTGTAAGCAGAAGTGCCTTAAATGGCGAAAATAAAATTTTGAAACATCAATTCTAACGCTATCGTTCTAGTAAAGCATATCTCCATATAAATTGCAATTACAGTATTATCCGGATATCTTTACAGAAGAATTCAATCGAGAATGCGACGAGCAAATGGATGACTTTATGTTGCATAATACGAAACGTCTCCTTTGCTACAGATAACCAAATATCGTGCGGGTAATAGAACAAAAGTGTAACATGGGAGCACGATAAAATATGGCGTGGTGCACAGAGTTGTAACACGTTGTAGTTGAGTACATGAGAGAAAGGGTTACTTGAATAGAGCAAGATTTTAGAAAGATTAATAATAATAATAATAATAATAATAATAATAATAATAATAATAATTGAAACTGGTTTAACTTGGTAGAATATAGTATTAAATGGAGAGATTTTTGCCTCTGTTGCGATCGAAGTGGAAAAAAAGCAGAGGCGGTATGTTTTATTACAATTTTGACTCGACATACTGGCTATCTAAATGTTAAAATACAGTGAGGGTATGTTGCCTAAAAGATTGCATTTCTACTTACATAATGACTGAAAACAACTCGAGAGCTTCTCTTTAGTTACGAAAGGGGGCAGTGCATGGAGAGACTTTATTCCATCGCCAAAAACTTTCTGAAAATAAATATATACATAAATAAATATCCTTATGTTGTATTATAGAGAATTATACACGAAAATGCTCACAAACCGAGTTTTTATATTAACATTTCTCTGCGGAAAATATCCTGGACCCTCTTCTCGAATGAGGGGTATTTCAAACCTCCGTAAGATCCACCCACCAACAGACAACCCAATCCGCCCATGATCTAAATACAACATTTATATTAATTAAGACAAGAAGACACACAGATACGTAGGAAAGAAACAATTCAATGTGGCATATCAAAATATAAACTAGATGAACTTTTTTGAAGATACCTCATTTTGAAAACAAGATATAGAAAAAGATTTTTTTTAAATGTCGGTGTTGTCAACTTTGAAATTATTTCTACATAAGAAATAAAATGTTTTTACGTGCAAAACTATTCGTCAATTACTGTGTATAAAAGTGCATTTATTAAAGGTATTTAGCATCTACTCTTCCGTGATGGCATGTCTTGATCACTGAAAAACCAGAGGAGGTATGCCTTCATCAGTGACAAATCAGAGGCGGTATGCCTTCGTCACTGAAAAAACCAGAGGCAGTATGGCATACCACCGCATACCGTCTCACTTCGACCATTGTTACGCCAAAAAGTATGTTCATTAATTGTTATCAGGAATCAAACCCAACAATACTAGGAAAGGAGTACAATGGAGCAAATCTGAGATTATCCGAGCTAATATGGACCTGAATAACCTCGGATAATCAGGACTCGGATAAACACACTCTCTGCAAAATCAAGAACAATACTGTATGCACACTACTAAAGGTGTGAAGTACAGTATAAATAATTAAAGGAGCCTTTATTATTTGCTATACAGAATATTCAATCAGTCTAGTGTAAGTTATGATGTTCAACAATAAAATACAGAAATTTAAAAAGCAAAAGGTATAGCAGCACACATGGATGTGAAACTATTCCATTACAATGCGTGAGAACATGAAGGCTTATAAGGGAGAAAAAGTAGTGAAAGAATGACTAAATTTTCTGAATACAACCAGTGCCGGATATAGGTTTGATGGGGCCCTAAGGTATTGAAATGGGCCCTTTATACGTCAAGCTTTCTTTTTCAGCCACAAAATGCAGCCGTGTTTTAGGTTTTAATATACGCTATATGCTAATTTATGGACCTAATGGATATCTAAATGGGAACAAGGGCCTATTATATGCAGGGTTGGGAAATGGGGGTTCCATTATAAGCGGGACTGGATAATAGGGGCCTCATTACAAGTGGAACTAAGAAATAGGGCCTTATTACTTCCTTCATAAAAGCCTAGTACATAACAATACAAAACACCATCGTTGTATATGCGCTTTTTCTTATTTGCTTTTACTTGTTATTTGGAAATTACATTACAGTCAGTTTTTTCTTTAAATTATTTTGAGTCCCCAAGTGAGTAAAGCCCTAAGCTATAGCTTGTTTAGCTTATATGTAAATCCGGCGTCGGGCGTTCGAACTTTCTTGGTTTCTTTTGATCTTTTTCTTATTTTTGTTAATTTATACCATCATCTCGACTTCTACTCGTACATTATAATGTGCGCGTTTGAAACTCAAAGCAGTTCCTCAATCTTTTCCTTTGTTCTTTATTGACATAAGACCACTTCGGAGTTCAACTTCCTACACATTATTTCGCATTCTCAAAAATGAAATGAAATCTTTAAGCTTTGCGTCCCACGGTTATGCCGGTTACGCTAAAGGAGACGGTGATGATGAGAGATGAGTGAAATGGTGGAATGAAGACAGTGGGAGGAAACGGGAGAACTCCGAGAAAAACCACGGGCACGGTGTTTGTCCACCACAAGTCCACAGCGTTTGCATTCTCAGTTCAACTTTCTTTCTATATATTCGTTTTCCTAATTTTCCAGAGTTTCTTCATTAACCCATACATCTTGCATGTATTACGTTTATGATACCACACCTTTACTAACGAAGTTCAATATGTTTTCACATTTAGTTAATTCTGAATATACTTTTCCTCAAATTGTATATTTTGCTTTGAAATTTCAAACAAATTTCCCACTTGTCTCTCAAGCAGTTTGCAAATTCTCTACCACTGAAGAATGGATGGTACGCCGAGAAAAATTAAAATTTCAATTAAATAAGAAGTCACTTACCCCCACTTGGTTTTAAGAGCTTTCAGAACAACAAATTTTGTTAGATGGTCCTGATACACGAATATAAACTTAAAATCATTGATTCGATGTGATTGGAAACCAAATCAATTTGACATTTAACATTAAATTCAAACGATATGATAGGCTTCACGACAAGACTTCTAGTTACTCCCTTCTGCTTGTGTTGATACGATGCACCACAATTGTATGAAAAGCTCCACTTCCGGACGAATAATATTCCTCTATTATATCTTCAGTTATTCTAGCATTCAATCACAACCATGCCCAATGGAAAGGCGTGTCCCATTAAGAATGTCGAAAATATTATTTTCAGGAACTGGAAGCTGCACTAAACTACTGTCCTCGTGTACTGGAGAAATTAGCTTGCTTTTCCGTTGCACAAGCATAACGTCGTAACTTTTCAGCAGCTTATAATGTCTGTTTTTTTTTTTTTTTTTTAAGACTTCGAGATATTTAATTCATTTATAATATAATGATACCGTTCAGGATATCGTGAAGGGGGTTCCGTGACATGAAATACTGTGATCACCACACCAGGGGCTTGATCATTCTAAACTATTTTACTGGAACATATATTGGTTCGTTTAGCCAGGATTTCGTGACGGGGGGGGGGGGGGGGGGTTGATATGAAATTCTGAACGCTCAGGAGCTTGATCAACGTAAACTACTTTACTATCAACATATATTGGTTTGTTAGGACAATAAAATGAGGATATGTTGGTAGTTATTTTAATAACAAACTATGAAGAAATCTCGAGTAATAAAGGAATAAAAATGTATTGAAGAACATTTTACAATATTTACGTCTCTTTCTTTGTTCATTCAAATATAACAATTTTCCTTTCATTATGATCTCAACTATTATGAAAAGTACATATTCACTATTATAAAAAGTACATACTCAATAATGTCCTGTAAAATATTTTACAATATCTGCGTTCCTTTTTCTGTTGAATCAAATGCTAATAGAACTCCTTTTCAATATAAATTTTTGTTTTTATTATCCCGTCAACTACTGTCGGTTCCAAACGATAGGTTAATGGAGCAGTAGAAAATTATTTTTGAAATAACATGTTTGATTCTGCAAGGATGCGATGACGAAAACTATGACAAAAAAAAATGTACACGTTGTTACTCAACGGCACTATGCTTTCGAAAGCTTGAAATCTCCCTGACTAGTAGCAGCAATTCTGAGAATTCTGTAACTTCTCTAGAAATTTCAAATTCACTGACTCTTCCAGGATATCTCGCTCACCTCGCTACCATGTATTGCAAGTAATATAAATCTCCTCATAAGAAAGAGTAGCCAAAAGCTTCCTGTAGTTTTTTTCATATTATTATTCTTAACGCTGATCCTTCTTTTTCTCATTTCATTTTGTTTCATCCTTCCTTAATTTTTTTCATTTCTGGTCTCGAGGGGGTAGTCCGGACCCCCCGGACCCCCTTGGCTACGTGCCTGAACTACTGGTCAGTATTATAAGTTTGTAAATAACAACAATCCTTTTAAGTAAGTAAAAATCTCTGTGCATCATAAACTTTAATAGGTGTATAAAAAAAAGAGTATTATGGGTATCATCACATAAAAGCATATTGAATAAATAGAAACTGACAAAGACATAGAATAATTATAAGGCTTTCACTTTAATACAACAGCATAAATAAATTAATTAAACGAAAAAAAAGACAGTCAATTTACTGTTAATTCTCTTCCAACATCTTGTCTTTTTGTAAGTAACAAATCAAATATTTCATATTTTAACCTATTCCAAGGGATTAATTCTTATACCAGACAACATTGCTACTGATTAGCAAGCCATTATTGTTAACTCAACAGTTTCATTTCAAATTTTGATTGAAGTGGGAGGAGGACAGAAAGATTCCACAGATATAGGTAGAGTATCACATTTTTCATTAAAATATTAATATATTATTCATTAAAATATATATATGGCTCAACTTCAGGGATCAATCCTCCCGCTCTCCCTGATTGAGCTGAGCTATCGAGGTGAATAAACTGGATATACAGTTTAATGTAAGAGAACAATGACTATTACAACTGCAGTATCATACCACTTCTCTGAAATATTTTATTTTCTACACTCCATAACTTTTCTTAGAGTTTATCAACAATGCCAAGGGAAAGCACGTAATATTAAATATTTCCCACTTTCCCTAGATATTTCAGGCATTGTTCACAATGCCTGATTTCCTACTTTACTGGTAATGCATACATTAGCGTATGTATAGGTCATTGACAGGAGTCATTTAGTGTATTCCCTCACCACTTTCCTCGATAGGTGGACCATTTGCTCAGCCCCGATTACGTAGTTTACGCTTCTGGACTAGAGAAAACTTTGTGCAAGTTCTCCCTCCTTATTTGTACACGTACGGAATTAAATGGCTTACCCTCGCAATGAGCACTTTCATAAGTTGGAAACATAGTATATGCAAAGTTTGGCCACTGTTGAGCATGTCTTTAAATCTTGACATAAGTAATTTAGAGTATAGAGGGAATTTATACTCTTGAACGCTGGAGAATGAAACTTCATTCCGAAGGAGGCCTAAGATCATTTATTAAATCTTATCCAATATTTTTGTGTTATGAAATCATTATAAATATCGGCTGCATAATTTAAATATTTATCTTTAATGTTGATTCACATATATATGAAGTAAACGAAGAAAATTTTCAATCAAAATACGTGAACAGCAAACTTCTTTGATATTTTCCTAAATAAGAGTCCTAATCCCAACCTGGCTGATAGACCACTGGTAAAGTAATGGGAAAACATTCTCGACCTTTTCCACTCGACCTTTCCATTTAACTCAAACGGGCGCCTTGGAGTAGTCTTTGAGAAAAATATGGCAACATTGTTTGTTTAGGATTTCAACTGCCACTCAAGCTATTTGTAAATGTTCTTCGACAAATGAACTCATTGAGTCAAATGTTTTCATTCGCGTTTCAGTGGGAAATAACCTTTGATTATTTCAAGTGGATGCAAATTGCGAACATAATGACATTACACGAAAATGTCATTAATTCGTAAATTACAAGAATTTCAATGCAATTGACAAAACTAGGTTCATCATTATCATTAGAATTTAATATTTTAGTAATGTGATATGTCAAATGTGTATCAAAATAATGTTAAAATACTACTTTAGCAGAAAAATTTCTCATAATACGGTGTATATGATGGTAGGAAAATTCCTTGTTGTGGTAATCCTGAATATAATATTAGTTACCGTAGCTTATGTATGATATACTATGATCGTCTGTATGTGATTGATAACCTACAAGAAAATAAACATGTAGGATATGATATTCATCACATGCCTGCTAATGTTACGCAAATTGACGCAAGGGGTTTACAGAAACGAGGAAAAATGAATCTTAATGGCACAAAATGTTTGTAGTTCGTTTTCAGAAATAATTTTTACATTTTATCCTGCCGAAACAGAACAGGGTGTTACTGAACTAAACCGACAAACTGTAAGAGATGATTCCTCACTTCAAAATAAGAGAAAAAGTTCAGATGGACCTATGGGGGAAAACGCATAGTTTCAGAGCTAGGGCCGTCCAAAATCGCGTAAAAGCCAAATTTCAACAGGCCCTATTTCGAATTTGAGAAACTGTGGATTGTGGTCCTTATCAGCGTAAAGGAAGTCACGCCTACGCAGTCCAAAACTGCACATTTCATTAATGTTCAATGGGTGTAGAGAGTATTCCCTGCAGGGTGAAATTCCCAGACATGCCATCAACCGAATTTTGACATAGTGTACCATTACCTGACCCCATACAAGCGAGTTATGACGACTCGATGAAATTTCCAATGCATTCACATACGATTTTTTTAACTCCAACAACAGTAGAGGAGTTATGGAAAATATTGAGTAGGATTTCTAATTCGGGATCTTCAGGTTTTGATGAAGTTCCAGTGACTGTTATTAAATTTTGTTTTCCTTTCATTGTAAATCATCTCTGTTATTTAGTAAACCTATCTCTTGAGAAAGGATATTTTCCATCAATGTTAAAAGTGGCAAAAGTAATTCCTCTCCATAAAAAGGGGAGTATGCATGATGTAAGAAACTATTGCCCAGTCTCCATTCTTTCCACGTTTTCAAAAATTTTTGAATATGTGATGAAGTCACGACTCTGCAATTTTTTGAAGTCATGTAACTTACTATCACCATCACAACATGGCTTCCAAAATAAGAAAAGTATTGAAACAGCCTTGTTTGATTACATGTCCAATATAGCTCTTGAATTAAAAAACAGTAAATATGTTGTTGGTCTATTCATCGACTTATCCAAAGCCTTTGATACAATTGATCATGCTATTCTTTTAAGCAAGTTGTATGCTTATGGTATTAGAGGAGTAGCTCACAACTGGTTTCTCTCTTGTTTATCCAGTAGGCAACAAGCGGTACAAATATCAAAATTAGCTGCAGATGGGTTTCAAACAACTTGTTCGTCTTTATCAGCTGTAATTAGAGGTGTTCCTCAAGGTTCCATTTTGGGTCCTATTCTCTTCCTGATATATATAAATGACTTGTTAGAATTTATGCATCCAGCAAAATGTATTCTATATGCTGATGACATCAGTATGATAATATCAGGAAAATCAATAGAAGAAGTTGAGAGGAAATCTGACATTTTTACGGACAAATTAGTAAAATGGTTAACAGCGAATAGGTTAATTATAAATCATAATAAGTCGATTCTCTTACATTTTCATTTTCCAGGAAAACCGCGTATATCACCTAGAATAAAAATATCTTCTAACTTACTCCAATATTCTTGCATAACAAAGCTTTTAGGTGTAATCATAAGTGATGACCTTTCGTGGTCTGCTCATATCTCCACTTTAAACAAGAAACTAAGTAGCGTGTGTTTTGCCTTATACAAACTTCAAGGTACTGTATCGAGAGAAGCACTTCTTAGCTTTTACTACGCCAAGTTTAATTCATTAATTAACTTCGGCATAATACACTGGGCAGTGCTTAAAGTGACATCAGATGAGGTGACGGTATGGAACAAATATGACCACTTAGAGCAATAATTTAGACAGAACCCTAAATACCATCCCTACTCCTGACATTTTTGCACAATTTTTTATGTGAAGAATACATAGAAAAAAAAAAGGAGATACATTGAAATAGAGAAAGAGAGGACTAATATAGTAAATGTTTTACTCCCCACTATCATCAGCCTAACAGAAATAAAAATTATAAAATAATTTTGTTTTTCTAAGATTTTGTTTGAGCATATCGGTGATCTAAATTTGGAAGAACGAGGATGGTACGTTTACTAAAACATTGCATTTATAAAAGTAACCAAGTAAGTTCTGCCGCTTTCTGTGGAGGTCTATGTTCAATTCGCCGTCACACCGTGAGTTGAATGCGAATGGAGATAAGGCGATGGTCAGCTGTTGGTGCGGGTATATCCAACATACTACCTGGTTGTGACAGTTCAGTTACACCGTGAACTTGCGTAACGACACAGTGAACATGGGTCTTCCCAGCACTGTAGCTTAGATAACAATAACACGAGTATATGGGCTCCCCTAGAAAAAGTTGTTTTTCTAATTCTTAGGCCCCCTCTTTTGATCTTACTCTTATCCTTTATGGGCCCCCGGACCTGCGGGCCCTCCAGCACAGCAAGGTCTTCGGGGTCGTTACTTAAGCCCCTGGGCCCGTTTCATACATGACAAATTAATGAAGGGGACAATATTGATAAACCTCAAAGCCATAAGAATGAATATTATTTCTAGGGTCCCTCGTAGCAATTGAGGCGAACAGTGGCCAGACATGTGAGGAACTGGGATTATAATTCAGTGTGAGTAAAGAAAGCATTCGGCAGAACCTCCATCAACTTGGGAAGCACTACTGGTTGGGTCGATGGGTCCCACATGATTTGAATCCGGGCCAGAAGGCAACGCGAGCAAACACCTGTGTTTCTTTGATGTTTCGACTGAGGAAGGAGCCATTTCTGGACAGAGTATTGAGATGTGATGAGAAGTGGTCCTATACGAAGCTCCACGGCACCGTCATCATTGCTTAGCATCCCATGAACCAGTTCCAAAGCAGCCGAAACCATCACTACACCAGAAGGTCCTTCTGTGTGTTTGGTGGACTGCTTGCAGCTTCGTGCATCGGGAACTGCTACCAGCCGGTCAGAACATCAATGCAACTTTGTACTGTCAGCAGTTGAGCCGTGTTCAAGAGAAACTCAACACTCTGGAGCTAGCACTTCAGAATTGCAAAGGGATTATCCTGTTACAGGACAACGCTAAGCCCCACGTGGCTAGGATGACCCGGGACACCATTCTACGCCTTGGATGGGAAACACTATTGCATCCCCTATAGTTTCATGATATTGCACCGTCCGATTATCTCCTGCTCCGTTCCTTGGATAATCACCTTAGAGGACGCCAGTTTAAATCCCTAGTAGAGCTGCAAAATGCACTTGGTACCTTCTTCGCTTCACGCCCATCAAATTCTACCTCGATGGAATCCATGGCCTTCCAGGACGTTGGTAGAAGGTTGTCGATGCTGATGGGGACTATTTTTGATCTTCCAGGTACGTCTTAGATGACATATCGATGTTCGAAGGTGGTGGGTGAAAAAGCGACAGTACTTTCTTGGTTACCTTCATACAATAACATAGTGATCCAACGTGGCTTTTAAGTCGATTCAAACAGAGAAACAAAGAAAGAAAAACATATATGCCCATAACTTTTTCGTCTCGTTTTCTAGGCTTTGTAGGCACTTTCGTCTCGTCTCTAGTATCTAGCATTTAATGATTCTTTCCAATCTCATTTCTATTTTCAAAAGTTTCATCTGGTTTCGTCTCGTCTCATGGTCAACGCTAATTTTCTTATAGTTGTAAACACAGAAGTCCAGACAACATGAAAAGAATAATTTTGAATTTAAAAAAAGTCAATGCGAGGGATGGATCCATGTTAAAAATTTTTGGCGGGCGATACGGTAGTTGGAATTTTTTGAAGGGGGATGTTTGGAATTGCTCGCACAAATGTTGACAAATTCAGGAGTACTAATTCTGCCATTGAATAGGGTGATATGGAACTGTTACTTCTTAGGAAGCAGCAGCAACAAAATCTTTGACAGTACAAACATATTTGTTGACTCAATGTCAACGTCATACTTATTTCTATGTGTAAAATCTGTTCTTTCCTAAACGCAAATTGCAATTTAAATGTTATTTTTACCGGTATGCCATACCGGCCGATTTTCTAACTTTCGGATGCATAACCGGCTCATACCGGCTCACTTTAAGCACTGACACTGGGGATCTGCTGAAAATAATTTAAGCACTTTCCGATTGCAAAAAAAAAAAGCGATTAGAATAATTTTTGGGTTACCCACAAAATCGACATGTAAAAAGGTTTTCAGAGAAACAAAACTTTTAACACTCCCCAGCTTATACATCTATAAATCTATTCTTTTTACTGTGAAAAACAAGCATCTTTTTATCTTTAACAAAAATGTTCATAGCCATAATACAAGACAAGGTAGTGACATATTTATGATGCATCAAAAATATGCTAATATAAGCAAAACCGTGTACATGAATTGTGTCAGATTGTATAACAAACTTCCTCTGTACTTGAAAAATATGACCAATGTTTCTATTCTTGGCAAGACTTTATATAATCTACTCACTGAAAAGTGCTATTATACAATTAAAGAATATTTAAATGACTCATTAACTGAAGAGTTGGTAACAGATACTTACCCGTGAGTACATGCCTGGTGTGGTACAAACAGTTACCTAATTAGATGTAAATTGTCATGTTTTTATACTTAGTGTATCCTATTTATGTGGTTTTATATTTTAGAAAGATGCATGATGTATACCTCTGGTACTTGACAATATTGTATGTTTTTTTTTTTTTTTCTTTCTGACAACTGTAATGTTTACATGAGAATTTCTCATGCTTTGTAAGCTTATGAAACAGGCAAATAAATGAATGAATGAATGAATGACATATGTTCTGTTGAAATCATTATATACCTGAAAACTGTATTGAGAGCAAATCTGGGAATTATACCCTGTAGGGAATACCCTGTACACCTATTGAAAATTCATGAAATATGCATTTTTGAATTGTGTATGCGTGACTTCCTTTACGCTGATAAGGACCACCATCCATTATAGTGCATAGGTTCTCAAATTCGAAATAGGGCCTGTTGAAATTTGGCTTTTTTGCGATTTTGGACAGCATTAGCTCTGAAACTATGCACTTTTCGCCTTAGGTCCATATGAACTTTTTCTCTTATTTTGATGCGAGGAATCACCTGTTACAGTTTGTCGGTATAGTTCATTAACACCCTGTATATATTTTTGTTTATTTGTCCTAACAGTGCAACAAATGCTCCTAACAATGACACATATACTAATAACTAGAGATGCAAGGGCTTGAAGAAAATAGTTTCTTTTGGAAGAAAGTATCAATTTTATTCACACCTTATTTGTTTAGGATATTCTAAACTTTTTTGAATATGTTGACTCTAATAGAGTTATAACAGTTTGTTTCAACTTCCTTTTCCCACTGTGAAACACACACACACACAAATATATTTAATTACTTCATTCTAAAGAAAAAAATATAAGTAGTTCAGTAATCAAGAATATAATCGGTCATTCGATAAGAAAGAAAAGGGCAAAATCGGTAGATGGATTGGGTTTTGTACTTCGAACGAATTGTTTGTAGAGACAGTAGACTAAAGTTCAACGATAAAAAATTTTTAGTGAAAATTTAATAATGTTAACAATTACTGTTTTGAAATCATGGTAATTAGAACTGGGGTAAATTTTTCCTTTAGAACTTATACATTAACTAGAATTTCAGTTAAAACTTCAGCTTTATTGGATGAGCGGAACAAGTGTATCTTTTTAAATACATATGGCATTTAATGAGGCCGATAAAATTCCAGGCTAAAAACGCTGTTCTTAACTTTTTCTATTTCATGTATATTGAAACGATATAACACTAAAAAAAGATAAATTCTGAAAATAATGAAGTTTTCACTAGGGGGTCTACCATCAAACTAACGTCATATTCAAAATGGCCGTTCCTGGTTTCAATTTTGTATACTGAACTTATAGTAAGTTCTAATAGAATATCTGAAACTCACAATAAATTGTTTTCTAAACAGAGAACAAAATATAAGCGAAATTATATACCAAAAGAAAGTAGATTTGTATTAGTTTCGTGGTTTATGATACTTTCATTTTACCTCCCAGTTCGAATTTAGACAACTCGTACAACATAAATATAACTTTCAGGAACTTGATAAGGCGATTAGGCAACCAATATGATCCATATGTTGAGTTATATAGCTTACGCCTGCTGGCTACCAATTAAAAGAAAGTTCAAAGACTAATAAAAATAGTCAGACACAGACTGAAGATAGAATGTTGTTAAAACACTTTCTGAATTGAAGAATCCACTACAGGAAAACGAAAGAAGCACTTGAATAAGAGAATCATGAAAAATTCAAAGGGAAAATTTACGCTTTTTGAAAGCTGGTTTTGTATTGCGGAAAACTGCGCCTCCCCTCCCCGATAAAAAAAAAAAAAACATTTTATTTTTTTTGTTTTGTTTCTTTAATGATAACTGGTTCCTTGAAAGTTTGTACACCTCCGCCGAGAAATACCCAGAAGCTTACATATGAAATTTGTTCAATATTGGACACAAGTTTGACTTTATAACTCTCTATCCCAAAGATAAAGAACTTTTTGCTGTTATAAAAGGTGTAATGCTTCTACACAAGGGTGGAACTTAGGATTCGAATCTTCTATTAGAGTAATATATATATATATATATATATATATATATATATATATATATATATATATATATAATATTTTCCCACACTTACTTCATAGTAGGTTTGTTAAGTCCAAGTAAGAAATTTGGTGGCCAATAATTCAGAAATCAAATGTCTCTACTTGACCAAATTTGAAATATTGATAGACTTTACAAGTTTAATATGCATACGAAACACAGTTTTGTGTGAGCATCATTTGATTCTTGAGTTAATGGCTTTCAAATTTGAAATTTGGACTCAAGTAAGTCCAAGCGCAACTTCAATGAAAAATAGCTTGAAAACCAAAGACCTGCACAATACAATATTTTATATGCGTGGTAATATGTTAAAGGCCATGCCAAATTTGATCCAAATCGAATGAGTTTCATCAATCGTTTCTAAGTGAAATTTCTTCATTTCATTGAGTTCAAATTAACTTCGATGTCCAATAACTTTGAAATTAGTGATCTGTACACCACAATATTTCGTATTATGCGTGAACATATACAAAGCTCACCAACGTTTAACACCACCTTATGTTTGTTCAAGGTCGGATAGGTTTTATCGATCGCGATTTCGTAAAAATTTCTTTATTTTCCTAATGTCATACCCAAATTTGATGGCTAATATCTTGAGACTAGATAGTCTGTATACCATAATATTTGACGTTTATACTAAGCTACACGAGGTGTAGTATCATGCCAAATTTGGTCAAGATCAGATTAGTATCGTCGATAATGTACCATATATAATGTTCTTTCCCAAGTGCAACCCGAGATTTTATAACCAATAACTCAGGCATCAAAGGCCTGCACACCATAATATTTCACATGTGTATTAAGCTTTTAAAGTTCTATTACTATTCAAATTCTGGTCAAGATTGGACGAGCTTAATCGATTGTGTACTACATATATATATATATATATATATATATATATATATATATATATATATATATATATATATATATATATATATACTGTCCTTCTGAAATTGTCTTTGTTAAAAGAATTCAAATTAAGGGCGAAAACATTTACATTACTGTACTGTATCCGAAAATTACTCAATGGTTACTAATTTCCATAGTATCTTCTCGTATTACATTTTCTTCGTTCTCTGTTTATCTATTTTCATTTCAAACGTTTCTCCTACACGCTTTTTTAACTTCGTGTTGTCTCCCAGTATTTTCATTATTCGAAACATATTAATATTTTTATTTCACCATTAATTCATACTATTCTTTTCATTTATTATACCTTTTCGCTCCTGCATTCACGCCGATCCAAATATCTCTTTAGTTTTATCTTCCAACATTAAATTCTCACTACCTTTACTCTATTTATAGTATCAACTTACCCTGCACTAGTAAACTGCGAGGCCTACGTGATTATTTTACAGCTACTTCTTCTGTGTTTTAGTTGTTCTTTTTTTTCCTCCCTATCTGATGAAGTTTTTAGCGGAAGAGTTTATAGTATATTTTTCTATTGTAGAATTGTCGTTATAAATTATCTTTTTCTATGAAAAGTAATTTGTTTCTTTTTAACCATTTCAGTGTTCGTCTTTCCCAACTAATATTGAGAACAACGGAAGGAAATAATATTGTAATGAATACATAGGTACTTAGCACTATCAGTTACTTACCAGAAAATTTTAAATACATTCCTACAAAAGCAAAAGAAATTTTAAAAATAGGTACTTTCGCTATTCCATTCACCAAATATGAATCAGAACTAAGAAGACAAGTACTATTAAATTACGAAGAAACAGCAACGAAGGATTCATTTGTGTTCCATTAGAATCATTATTACCATGATATTGTTTTCAGATTAAACTTGGAGTCAGACTTTGTTCTTTAATTTATCACTCTGCTTGTTTCAATCATATATAAATATTCTATTCTAGGTACTATTCCCGGTGGAAGCTCATGTGGTTCGGATTCCACGTTAATCAGTAGGTCCCGTCTCATATAGCCGAGTTTTCTACTCAACTCTTTTACAGTATTGTAAGTATGCTCATGTATAAATTTCACATTGATGCACCAATTTTGACTATTCTTTCTGGTTTTAAAAGTATGCTTCTGCGGTAGTCCCATATAAATTTCATGAATCCCATGATAGCTTCTGGAGCTAGATCAATGTTGGACTGGCCAGGACCGGAGGGCCGGAATCCTGGCCGGGACCCCATCCTCAACTTCGTTTTTTAATAATAATAATTTTTTAATCCTTATGCAAGTATGTACAACATAACATAAAAAGCCATTAAATTCAGGCCTATCTCAGATGCACGTGAATGAGTATTTCCACAGACATAAGAAAGGTAACTGTAGATGTTACTACGTGCAGAATGCCCCAATACCTTACGGGCTCCTTCCCGGAAGTTACTGAGATGTACAACAGAAATAGAATTTAGAAAACATATACATCCGTCATTTCTCATTCAATTATGATGATCATTATAGCATGAATTTACAAAAGAGCACACAAAATGTTATCAGTAGGACTAGGATAATTACATATTTTGCATCTTGCATACGTATGTAAACACATATTTAGGGACTTCTAACGGAAAATGAATATTTCGGTTATTTATGTTGCTACTACAACTAAATTCAAACTTAGTCGAACTAAAACAATTATTGACTATATTGTCTGTCTGTTACTTGAAAGTAGTTTAAATTAAATGACTTTGTGTGAGAAACAATGAGTTATCGTGTTAGTTTTTTGTTGACGGACCTCATTAACAACTATTGACTCTGTAGTTTGTATTCCATAAACAAAACACGGGACATTTTAGCGTTTCGGCAAACGTTTTTGGGACACTGAGATAGAACTCTGAGACAATGACGATCCCGGATTTTACGACATACATACGATTTCTACTGTGGACCCCTAAACTGATCTTCCAGCCGGGGCCCCGGAGGCCCAGTCTGACACTGGGCTAAATCATAAAAATCTTAAACGGCTGATTGTATTATTTAACATATCGATTACTCTGCATACTTTTTTATAATCTGTATTGCCGATCTGATGTTTTAACTCTGAACAATCTCGACCTCGTACTAATATTTTTTGAATAGCCTTGAGTCACGGTCTCTCTGGAATTAATTTTACAATTTAGTCGCAGTTTGTTTCTTATTTTTCTCTAACACGTAATATTTTACACTCATTAAAGCTTTCCTTTCATATGTATATGTTACGGACTATTCCATTTTATAGAAGGTTAGTGTGCTCACTTTATTTCACATGCCTATATTTATATATATATATATATTCAGGTGCCCTCGTAAAATAAAGAAAAGGGGTTAAAAGTAGAAAATAAAGTGCTTTCGTAAAATAAAGAAAAGAGCTTAAAAATAGAAAATAATTCACCTATCCTATTAACTTATGATAAGTAATTATTTATATTATCTGAGTTGTTTCTTTGTTCATATTTTATTCTATTTATTCATACAAATGGAATATTCTCAGTTCTGATTTTGAGGTTTAAGGTCAAATATCTACGTGAGTTCCAAAAACCAACCTGAAACAATCATTATTGGGTACTTCAAGAGCTTTTCAATGAGATATGTATCATTGATGTATCTATATACTAACGTAGGTAATAGCTTTTATACAATGGAAGGTGCAATTGCATCTGAAGTTGCAAACTTCTTTTCATTTACATGATATCAAAGAACTCCTTCGTGGCTAAGCGGTTAGCATACGCGCCCCTTTGGCTTGGGAGACCCGGGTTCGATTCCCGGCGGGAGCTTATGTAGTTCGAATTCCACGTTAATCAGTAGGTCCCATCTCATATAGCCTCGCTGCTTAAAGGGATGTTAAACTGAAAATCAACTCAACTCAACCATTTACATGCTATCAAATTCAAGAGATCATCAGGTGCGGATTTTTGCTGTGAAGGAACAGGTTCAATATAATTTCCTTCTTTCTTCCAACCCTATTCAGTTGGATCTAGTTGCACACCTCTTGAGTCCTGTATCCAGTAATAGGCCCTGAATGAACGTTCCTTTTGTCGCAGCACATGTTGGACGAAGGTGAGTAAGATTGAAATCGGCATTAACTTGTCAACTTCCTATAATTCTCATGTGGTCAATGTTCTATCTTCTTATTTAATATGTTATCAGAATTTCCTGCGTACAATGAAGATAATAATTCCTCTTCTACAGAAGCAATTGAATTATGACAGGCAACCAGACTCTTGGGAACTTGCAGTTTTCTTTGTACCGGTAATGAAACCATTAGCGTCAATTTCTTGAAAATATTTCTTTTCCCCAACTTATAAGATGCAGAACTCGTACCACAACCAGTGATCGCATGAAAAAAAAAGAATAAAATGGTGAACTTGTCCTTAATGCTTCCGGCAGAAGTTTGGAACTAAAGATCTTTTTTTCGGGATTAAATTTGATCCAGTGATTAAATAGGAAAAAAAAAAATCTTTAGGTATGAGGGCAATGAGAAATACCAGGAAATCTGTATCGTGGTCAACAATTACTGACCAGCCTTTGCTTTTTGTAACTTCTTCTGATGTTTTTATAATTAATACGTCTGTGTCACCAGTAGCCTGATTAACAGCTTCTGAAGCGTCTGTGTAAATATTTGGTGAGCAGATATACAAGACTCGTAATATTTGTAACAAACATTCTAGGTGCCACAGCACACGCATTTGTTTCCTTTTCAACTACTATATCTGAACACTTCCTTTGCCTGAACGACGAATGTGTTCCACGTAGTTTGTTGAGAACTCTACGTATCTATCAAACACCACTGCTTAATCACTGCTATATTTTTCAATAACGAAGAGAAAAAAATCTTTATAAATGTTGTCAAAGATTGTCCACGTTGATCCTGCCCTGCCCTAGATAATTATGAAACACGTATCCATCATCAATTATGTACATTGGCTTTGACGGTAACTGCGTGGCAAGCTGTAAAACTTCTAGCTTGTTGATCAGCTTTGATTTATTTCCTTTCTTCAATGTATGTTCATCAAATAAAGCAGGTACGAGAATTTATTTATACCTCATATTTATTTAAGAACATAATTCTAGATCAGTTGAACGCTAGTTTACACTGGAATATCTAACAAATTTAAAAGATGAAACAATGCAATAATAATAATAATAATAATAATAATAATAATAATAATAATAATAATAATAATAATAATAATAATAATAATAATAATAATAATATAACATGCAAATGATAACAAGAAAGGTTGACAATAGCTGACTAAACTTTATTAATTAAAATGACGTCGTAGTGTACCGTAAGTAAAAAAAAAAAAAAAAAATGTTAAAGAAAATAACGATCAAAATAAATACTATCAAATCAATAACTAAAATGGAAACTATGAATAAGTAAATCAAATTAAATTGTTAAATTAAAGAGTGGAATTAAACGAAGGGTTGCAATCTCTTATTGTCATAAATGGCAATATTTTATTGATGACTCAATTAGCTTACGAGTACAATGGTAGTATAGTGTACAATGGATATTTTTGTAACAATATAATTATTCACCTGTGAACATTCAAAGAGTATTGAGTTCATAACCAGACATAGTATGTTAGCTTAACTGTATAACAAATAATTTTTAGATTCACTCAATGCTAAGTCAATTATAACAGAAGCTGAGTACTTAAACATTCAGATACTTGCCTGTCACTTTCAGAGACCTCCTAATATCATGTTACATGCAATATAGACAGTTAAAGTTCACTGTAGTCATACTTTATCTTAGTGTATATTTCGCTTGGTTTTCACCAAACAATGGTCTCTCTTACGATATTTGAAATTTCGTATGGATCTTTCCATTTCGATGCTGGATGCAGGATCCAGAATGCAGAATGCGGAATGATTTTTTTTTAGTTGCAAACTTGGTCATTTTATATGGACTATTGTCCTTGTTTGTCTTAATTATTTTTCTGTTTTACTTTGCCAAAAGCCAATATAAAAATTTACAAAATCTTAGGAAAGTCCTAATTACATTTTCTGACAAAATATTGTTAATATCTAATGATGTAAAAATAAGTATTTTTGAACTTTAATTTACCTTGAGGTTTGCTTTCGTCTTTTTCGTGATTTTATCCAAATGTTAATTACTGTTGAAAACAATTGTTATTTGACTACAGGTGGTTCTTGACTATTTATCTTCTGCTTCCAACGATTTATTGATTACAAATACTGTTTTTGTGATTTTTAAAAATAATGTTATGCACGTATCCAACAGATAAGAAATTACAAAAAACTTCGTTCCTTTTTCAACTACCACATTGCCATTTTTATGAATAAAAATGATGATTTTTTAATTCTTAGTTCATGGTTTCATTACTGTAGTGTAGAGTTATATGCAGATATTTGGGGTCACTGATTTTATGACGAGTGTCAGATAGTTGATTATTTAGTGTTTGTAACAGTTCATGTTTTGTCATCAAACGTGTGTGAGGTTCTCTTAAGGTGTACTGTTGCAAGAAAGAAGTTTAGAACTAGTTTAGCCGGGATAGGTTTGTACGAGCTGCCATTGTCCAGATAGGTGAACAATATTCCAATTTAGGAGAAATTATTGGCTTGTAGAAAGTTCCTAAGGAAGATATATTCCGTATTTCTGCTAATCTAGATAATTAGCAAGTTGTTCGTTGCTTCTGTCAATGTAAATCATGCGATGAAATGGTTGGTTACAGTTAACTGTTTCTAGCCTTTCTCCAATAAATAAACCATTCTTTGCACTAGCAAATGACACTATTTCATTTTTCGGTGATAAACGTACGTCACTCTAAGGATTTTTCTCTATTAAAGCGACAGATCTTTTGCCTTTTTCTAAGGCATTATCACGATTTACTTTTTCACTTCTTATGACACTAGTAGTCTGAGATGCAAGGAGCACGGTATTTATTCGGAAAGGGTTGTGTAGCCAAAGCCAATCAACAAATGCTTCAATATATTTCATATCTCTAATTTGAACTTCTGACTAAAACAAAGTAATACCTGCAAATTTCTCCATTGCGTATATAACGTTGGCAGTTAATGGGATGGACTGCATCCATTTTGTTAGTATAGAGTATCCAATTCCTCTCACTTGATATATCTTATGATAGTCTGCTCAACACACATGTTTCTCCAAAACTTATTACTACGTACGCCGTATGATGAATAATCCTTCTTTCGTAAATTTCTCGAATCCTTCAGAGGGAAGTTGTATCTTCAACTAATTCATTTGCTGTAGACATAACGCCACATATTTCTCATAGGCATTTATTCGAGCAGACGGCTCTACCAAATTTTGGCACATTTCTTATATGTTCAAGTCAGTTCAGAGCTTTGTATTTCTCTTAGCATAGCATGCACTAAATAAGAAGTTTCACTACTACTTGCAGATTGACTTTAGGACTGCTCTGTATAAATACTGTATGGAAGTATGTCATAAAAACTACAGTGCGTAAAATATGAACCAGCTTGTGCTACGTGGGCACTAAAAAGTACAAACGCTATCTAACCGAGTCAGAGCAGGATAGCAGCGAGTGTCCTAGCGGTAACGAGGTGCATCAGTAGGGAGCAGGCGCGTCAGCGACAGTGGGTATACGCATAAACGAGGATAGCGGAAGAGTACATTTACACATACAATACTTTCACTGTCTCTCAAAATTCATTTCAATATGCTGTACACCGACAATAATTACTTATATTCACACACACACACACACACACACACTCATTCCTTCACGAAAAATGTTTCAATTGCATTTTACTTATAAATTTTATATTTGGTAGAACCGTTTGCTCGAGTAAACCCTTCTCATAATTAATATGTTAAGAAGCGTGCAAATACGGAAGCATTTCCTGGACACTGTGTAAATGTATGTTCCAGTCACCTGATCTCTCGGCTCTAATAGAAAGAGGGATTATATCTACCAGCTCGAAATATTGAGCGAAAAAGTTTTCCTGTGAAAACTACCTTTACTTGTTTCGTCCAGTTCTGTATATAACGCAGATAAATAATAATAATAATAATAATAATAATAATAATAATAATAATAATAATAATAATAATAATAATAATAATAATAATAATAATAATAATAATAATAATAATAAAGAACTGTAGATTTCACAGTAGTTCGAAAATCTTGAAATGATTTTTTTCAATTTAACGTGCT
The DNA here is from genome assembly GCF_964235325.1 of Thermobia domestica. Taxonomy (NCBI): domain Eukaryota; kingdom Metazoa; phylum Arthropoda; class Insecta; order Zygentoma; family Lepismatidae; genus Thermobia; species Thermobia domestica. The sequence continues at coordinate 53,143,406 of NC_137467.1, forward strand.
CTTTAGACTATGCTCTTTAGACTAAGGGAGACGAGTGATTAAGGTAAGCAAATGATGTCGGAAGAACAGGTGGAATGAGAATGTAGAAGAAAACGGGAGTACACGAGAAAACCCACGAACATGATGTTGTCCACCACAAACTAACTTAGGCGAAGATAGAACGGAGTATGTTTAGCAGAAGGAGTCCAGAAGCACGTAAAAAACACAAATTTTACAGAAGAAATGGAGGATGCCAGTAGGCCTACTCAGACTTAACATAATGTAACCAAATCTAACCTAGCCTAACCTAAGCTAACCTGAACTAACCTGAACTAACCTAATATTAGTAGAAATAAGTGAAATCCTATCATTTTTTGGAAGATTATGCTGGAACCCAACACTAACATAATATAACATAAACTAATCTAACCTAACCTAAACTAACCTAATGTGAACAGAAATTACCAAAATTGTAATATTTCTTTAGAAAAAAGGGCTGAACCCCTTCTGCTAAACATAGGCCGAAAGCACTAGGAACAAGACACACGAGAGGGACGCGCTGAGCCACCACGTTCCCTCCACACAGGAGTTCGGATATCTGATTCATTACTCACTGAAGAGTTATTCGTTCTCTTTGATGATTTACCCTTTATAGCACAACATAAAACTGAAATCATTGAATTATTATATGTATTATATCATTTATTTATTTATTTACGACCATCTGAGTAAATAAATAAATAAAAGACAAGGACCACAGGAAAGGCATGACCTGTCTTTTCATGAGAAACTATTATTTGTAGACTATACACTGAACACCGAAGTTCCTCAAGTCCACTTACATCCATTATGGTTTCTATAGCTAATAAATTGATATCGCTTCATTTATTTCAAGTCAATGTAATCATGTGTTTATTTTAAATTATACGTAGCTACCGGAAGCTGGAGACTTTCATTACTTTGTTCAAAGTACTGTATCCCAAACATTAACGTGCGCAGGAATTTATTTCGGGAGGAATCCAAACTCAATATGAGGGTATTGTGTATTAAAATTCCTAAAATTGTCCTAAAATTAGACTAAATTTACATAAAAGTCGAAATTTGGGGGAGGGTCCGGACCTCCAGGACCCACCCCTTGCATAGGCTTATGTTCCTGTTCCCAAACTGAAACCAGAAAATTTTTTCGTAACTAAAGATGATATAGAATCTATGCAGAATATTGCTGCAATTTCCTCGAAATTTTTAAATTATTAAATCCGATGCCATTACAATTATTGGTGTCACGGAAAATTATGCACTGTATCTTCCACACATGAAATCTATTAGCTACGTTAGTTTTAAAGATACATAAATTACACATACTTATTGGAAAGCTCTTGAAGTACCCAATAATGGAAGTTTCAGGTTGCTTTTCGATATTTGTAGCGGTTACGAAGACATTTGACCTTAAATATCAAAACCAGACTTGGGAATATTCCGTTTTTCACTTCATGAAGCCATATTTAAAAATGGCGGCTACAAATATAGAACATTTTAGCCTAGAATACACTTTCCAATGTGTTCTCTCATAAATGGCGCAAAAACAAAGTTCTCATCGTAAAATAATTTATAGTTATAATTAGAGCAACGCACATTATGCTTTTCTTGTTTAATTATGCTTTTTTATTTCAAATTATGCTTTATTGTTAATTTCAATCATTGTTTTACATTAATCGTGTATAATGTATAGTATTGACTATACATTAAATATTCTAAATATCTTGATCTATTTATTAATATTTTATGCAACCAGTTTCTTTCATATTTAATGAACTTTCTACTAAATGCATGTAAAGAGATATTCTTTACTCTTCATTACACCATTTCTTATTATCACCACCTCCTTTAACCTAGCCGGCATAACGTGGGACGTAAAACTCAAACATTTCATTTCATTTCATTTCGAGTCAGTTTTTTTATCACTTGTGTGCACCTTACAGGTGCATATATATATATATATATATATATATATATATATATATATATATATATATATATATATATATATATATATATATATATATACAGAAAGTGTAAGTGAAAGATGCCACCAAAAAGTACAGAACGTGCTCAAGTTCAAGAGGTACACATAACTATATAGTATGGAGTTCTTTTGTACTATTCATTGTTGGCGGGAAATTTTTCTCCTTCTCCTTTTTTCTTTTCTCCACCAAAGGATTATACCGAAAAGTTTACAGAAATAAAAATAAGTTTTTCATTGTTATGTTCTCAATGATTTTGCATTGTAAATATTGGTTTTAAAAATTATTAAGACAGTATGTTAAACTTGCAGTTAAACAGAATTTTCCAAGATTTGCGCTATATATTTTAAATTATGCTTTATTTTAAAAAATTATGCTTTTAAAATTAGTTTCTTCTGGACCCTTAGACAACCACAACCATGTTCAAGGTAACAACCATATGTGTAAATTGCTGTTATGCTTTTTATGCTTTTGGGTTGCCCTAGTTATAATAATTTGAAATTTGAGAGGCGAGTTCGGCTACAAGCCATATTATGACGTCATATCTTCGTTCCCTCAAATGGAATTCCTTGGGACTTTTAGTATGTTCATATATAGATGTAGTAAAATTAATGCTAAAAATTTCAGCTTGTTGTTCCAAATTTCCACCTTTAATCATCATCTTCCTTAGCCTAAACGACATAATTGTGGGACGTTAAATGAAAGATTTCGAGACCAAGATGGCAATTTTGGACTCGAGACTAAAGCAAGATTGAGCCCATTACTTGTCTGTCGAAACGAGACTGAGATTCGATGAAGTTTTCTCTCATCTCCTGTCGACACTATCCCTAGAAGTCCTGAATCTCAAACACAGTTTTAGTATTACACTATTCACAGTATAAACGCTATAATTTGATAATGTGATTGTAAGAACACAATTAAGAGCATTTAAAAGCTATAGTTTGAAAATGTGATTGTAGGAACACAATCAAGAGCATTTGAAAGTTATAATTTGATAATGTGACTGTAGAAACACAATGAGAGCATTTAAAAGCTATAATTTGATAATGTGATTCTAGGAACACAACAAGGAGCATTTAAAAGTTATAATTTGATAATGTGATTGTAGGAACACAATGAAGAGCATTTGAAAGCTATAATTTGATAATGTGATTGTAAGAACACAATGAAGAGCATTTTAAAGCTATAATTTGATAATGTGATTCTAGGAACACAACAAGGAGCATTAAAAAGCTATAATTTGATAATGTGATTGTAGGAACACAATCAAGAGCATTTAAAAGCTATAATTTGATAATGTGATTGTAGGAACACAATGAGAGCATTTAAAACTATAATTTGATTTTGTGATGTAAGAACATAAGGAAAAGCATTTATGAACGTTTAAAGATACACAAGTCATTACCCAATATACTTCAGGAATAAATATGATTTAAAAGTTGTTAGCTATATCCAAGGGCGCCGATTTCTCTGTAAATTTGGGGAGGCCCATTCAGATGCAGAAGGCATATATGAGGATTTAAAGACAAATTGCATTCAAATTATGCCTAGTATTGTATATTCTTAAGGAGGCGCGGTAGCTCAGTGGTGGATTCGCTGACTGGCTGTTGCCGGGAGTAGACGTTGACATTTAAGCTCCGGGAATAGTGATTGTATTTGCAAGCTTCGTCTTTCTTTCGACATTACTATAACTGAACAGGGTTTGCAAGTTTTGGCAGTGTTTTGTGGCTCCAGTGTTAGTGGTACCATGCAAGAACTTTGTAAGAATAGTGTAAAATTTGGTTTTGACAAAACCACACGCACGATACGCCCTAGCCCGGCTGAATTACATGCCTGGTTATGTGTACATTTTCCCAACATATTTGAGGATATCCAAGCTTTACAGCTCCATAACGAAGAGTATTGCACGTTTGTTCAATTCAAAAATAGTGATAGTTACAAAAAGTTTATGTCTAAGGCTACAGACAAATTATCTTTTACCCATTTTGATCAATCTGTCAGCGATGTGTATATTATGGACGCACAAGTTAATCTCACGAGAGTTAAAATTATGGACTTGCCATTCGATTTTCCTAATGAACAAGTGTCTCAGGTATTATGTAATTATGGTGAAATTAAAAGTGTGGAGTATGAAGTCTGGAAAACTGTGTTTCCTACACGCCTTTATAATGGTAACAGTATTTTTTTTCGATGACGTTAAAAAAACATATCCCTACTCGATTACATTTTGACACTATTAAAGGCAATGTCTCCTATCCAGGACAGTTACAAACTTGCCACGCTTGTGGATCACTTGATCACCTGATTTCCACGTGTAAACAGCGGCGACGTCCTGCCCGGTCCACGCGGCTGGAAGGGGACACCCCTGTAATGACAGATCTACGTCATGTTACAAAAACTACACGTCATGTACCCGAACGACCTGTGCCCTTGACATCCTCTGTTAGTGCTACAAATTTCGACGCTACGTCCCAACAAGTGTCAACACCGCTGTCTACTTCAGAAACTGATTTCCCCCAATTGCCATCAAATGACTCATCCGCTACCATAGTACCAGCTAAGCAACCTTCAGTTCCCACTGATTTGGATGATGGGGTACCATGCCCCCCCGAGGCCCCCCCAGGCACACCACCCTCATCTCTCGCTTCATATGCGACAGTAGTACTTCATGATCCAGCGACAGGTCTTCCTTCTGCTAAGCATGGCACGATCCAGGATATAGTGCTTCGTCCAGCTGTACCTTTGCCCGCTGACGTGTTTACTGATGATACAACCTGTTTTTCGCCTATATTATCAGTAAAACACGTGAAAAAACGTAAACCGAATATACGAGAAAGTGTGAGTGACCTCCAAACGCCTGACCTTGTGGAATAGCAACTGTGGTAAGACTTCACTGGTTTCCTTGTTTCGTCTCGTCATCACGAGTTGTATGCTGTTCTGGTGTTTTGCTTATTGCTTGTGTTACTTGCCTTATGTGGGAAAGCTATGTCAATTTGGATTTTTCTTGCTTGTGCATAGCAAAGATATTAACCTATTTTCGAGAAGTTCTTGGTTTTGTGTTTACAATCCAGTTTTTTTTTGTGTGTATATGTGTGTGGTCAACAATATGTATGGTGTTTCGCAGAGTTACTCAGTGTGTGTGCTGTTCTGCGGGCGAGGTACACTTACAGGTATGTGTCCTGGAGATTTTTACGGCCTTGTAAAGTACACATTTATCTTGTGGGTGCGCTTTTTGTGTTTTACCTAATGAACGCTGGCGTCAACTCCCGTTCGTATTTAACTTTAAACATTAATTCTATAAGAAGCATATCGAATAAACAGCTATTAGCGCATTTCATAGCGCTTCACGATGCTGATATTTATTGTTTGCAGGAGGTCAAGGATCCCGACCTATCCTTTGTGTCTAATTATACTGCTATTGTCAATATTGCGCCCCCATCATTGGGCACTGCTTTACTTGTGAAACGAGGCCTCCACGCTACACATATCCAACTATCCTCGTCAGGGCGGGCCATTCGATGTGTTATTGATGGTATATGTATTTTGGCTGTCTACGGCCCCTCAGGGACAAATCAGCGTATGGCCCGCGAACGTTTTTATCACGAAGAAGTTGTTGACCTGCTACCTATTACACGATATCCAATTTTATTTCTTGGAGACATGAATTGTCACATGTTTCCTCAAGATACGAGCGGTGAATATCACCCATCCCCAGCTTTTCATCGTTTTATTACACATTTGGGCTTAAAAGACATTTGGCTTCATTTTCATAAGAATCATACTTTTACTTTCAAATCAGCCCAAGTGGGCTCACGCTTGGACCGCTGCTATCTCCCGGCAAGCCTCCTAAGAAGAGTATTTGATATACAGCAATATGTGGCTTGCTTTACAGACCATACAGGTATTAAGCTGGTCTTACGCTTTCCGACGCAACTTCCCAAATTGTACGGTCGTGGTTATTGGAAATTAAACAATCAACTTTTAACCATCGACACGTCCGGTGTTTATTTCATGCTAGTTGGACACGATGGCTACGAGCTCGTACGATCTATCCTAATATTTACATGTGGTGGTGTCGCTACATTAAACCCCAAATTCGAACTTTCTTTCAAGGCATGGGGAAATTACATCGCCAAAACTATCGCGAGATGCACGAATTCTTATACAGTGTCCTATGCGAACTGTGGAACCAACCAAGTAGCGTTTCCAATATGGCGGCGATCATGCGTGTTAAGCACCAATTGAAACAGCTGCAACATATTCAATCGCTGAGCGTTCACATTGACGACGGGACGACAGATAGACTTGTTTCTGAACCTTCGTCTTTGTATCATTATGTTAAACGCCTAAATCGCCAACAACATCAGTTTATCTCTCATGTGTCCACTTCGGATGGGCAACAGCTCACTATCAAAGACGCCTTGTGCGAGCATTTTCAGGGATATTACACGTCATTGTACGCATTACCCGACGTTAACACAGTACCTCCCCCTTTCCTTACCAAGATCCCATCGTGCCTATCCGAACAAGACTGCACTTCCTTACTTGCGCCCATCACTCTTTCCGAAATCGAGACAACCCTCTCCCAAGTTAAACGGAGTACATCTCCGGGCAGAGACGGGATCGGGTACCGCTTTTACTCAAGCTTTTTTCCACTACCGGTCTATCAACATGCAGGCGTTATCATTCTACTACCCAAAGGCGGCAATCCGACAAGCGTGGCGGACTATCGCCCGATCACACTTCTAAACACAGATTACAAACTTTTTACTAAGCTTTTAGCCAATCGTATTAAGCAAGTTATCCTTCCGTACATCTACCCCGCTCAAACGGCTTTACACCCCTCCCACAATATTCATACCGCACTTGCGACCATTCGCGACTTCCTTGCTTATGCCCAATTTCAATCTCATCCCGTAGGAGTTCTTGCATGCGATTTTCGGAAAGCCTTTGACACCCTAAACCACTCTTATTTGTTTGAAGTCTTACAACAGTATCACTTCCCTCCTCAGATACTTACCGTTCTCCACCAGCTTTATCACAATGCTACTTCCCAGTTACAACTTAATGGCCATCTTCTTTCCCCTTTTGGGATTCATAAAGGTGTCAGGCAAGGTTGCGCGCTCTCGGGAATATTGTTCTGCCTTGCACTAGATCCTCTCCTTCATCATTTCCAGCACCCCTCTACATCGGCTCTTCACAGCTTCAAGCAACTGACAGCCATTTCGTATATGGATGACCTAACGTTCCTCTGTGCTACCACTGCTCAACTTGTCTCAGCGTTACGAAAAGTCGAAGACTTTTCCCTAGCGAGCGGTTTGCAACTTAACCAACACAAAACAACTCTTCTGACGGTCAATAACTTTCAGACCTTGCTTCCCAGGGACGTCTTAACCTCTCTGACCTGCACGACAGAATCCCTCATTTTAGGCGTCCGTTTTCAAGCAGTATGCCGCTCGTCTTACGACCATATTTGGCAGAAATTACTCCAAGTGCTGCGTATGAATTTATCATTGTGCCGCTCAAGAACTTTCACTCTAGCTCAATGCATTCACTATCTGAATATTTACATTAGTTCCAAACTCTGGTTCCTAGCGCGTCTTTTTCCACTGCCCGATAAATATGCGCGCCAAATTGAGTCATTATTTGGTTGGTTCATATGGAAAGGCTACATGTTCCGCGTGCAACGACGCGTTTTATATCTTCCGACTGCGCGTGGCGGTTTAAATCTCATCAGTGTGCGTCACAAATGTCGATCTCTTTACATGCTCACCGCCCTACATCATTTGGAACATGCCTCCTCTCACACTGCGCAATGGTTCAAATGCTGGGTAGATCGCCTTTGGCCAGTGAACAATCCTGCCCATGTTCGTTTTCCTGAATCGTGTCCAACATACATCTTACAGGTCATCCTGGCCTGGTCGATGGTTCCGAGTGACAATCGTTCCCAGGCTTGGACTCCTAAATCTCTCTATATCACACTGTTGCAATCTGAATTGATAAATGTCATCCCCCTATGTGAAGTCAGAGAATCGCACCACAATTGGCCTGCTATTTGGCGTACCATTCAAGCGCCGTATCTTACATCCCCAATGAGAGAAGCCTGGTATCGTTTAGTAAATAACTTGACTGTCACAAAAACCAGACTGTTACAGATTGGTAGGAGTGCGTCCGACATATGTGACTTTTGTCCGCAGGTGGACACTTTAGAACACCGATATACACAATGCACGGCTACGCGACCTGCGTGGCAAACTCTGTGTTCCTTTCTTGGGCTGATTTGTCGCGGTTCAGGGAGATATTTCACCTTTGATCTCCTTTTATTTCCGGAATTTCAGTGGTTCCCGCCTACCAAACAACGAGCAGTTACCTGGCTCATCTGCTCTACTATTTTATTTATAGACAACTACCGACCTTTCTGTGACCGACATCTATACCTGACATACTTGAACCGAGTTCGGAAAAAACAGTTTACTCACCTAGATGAGCAAAGATTGTTCGCTCGATTTCTCCAGGTGACTCTCGATGTTTAGTCTTAAGCTGCAATGTTGTTTGATTTTGTATATTCTCCTTGCACATATATTTTAGGTGTTCATATTAGTCTTTAGATTTAAGCCTATCCATATAAATGTCTCTATATATGTCTCTCACGCAACTGTAGCACAGAATGTATTCTATATTGCTCTAATAAATACAATTAAAAAAAAAGTGGTAGAGCGTTCAACTCCGGTGCTTGGGGTCCCTGGTTCGATCCCAGCTCGTGCCGTGTGGACTTTGTGGTGGACAAACACCGTGCTCGTGGGTTTTCTCGGGGCTCTCCAGTTTCCTCCTACTTTCTTCATTACACCATTTCACTCATTTCTCATTATCACCGTCTCCTTTAGCCTAACCGGCATAGACGTGGGACGTTAAACTTAAAGATTTTTGTATATTCTTAAATACAATAAGGAAGGGTCCACATGAGCTTTGGGGGGGGGGGGCTGCCTTGGCTATATCACATCCTTTTTGGATCTCTCGTCACGCGGATGTATTCTGTTAACTTCTAGGTGAAATTGAGATAAAACTCAGAGCATAAATTTAGTACATAAATTTAGAAAACAAGGGGAGAAAAATTCAAGATGTGACGTGAAAATGTTCTTCGAAATGAAATGAAATATTTTAATTTAACGTTCCACGATTATGCCCTTGAGGCTAAGAGAGAGGATGAGTGAAGGAAGTGAATGATTATGAAAGAAATGGTGGGATGAGAATGTAGAAGGAAATAGGGGGTAGCCCGAGAATTCCCACGGATACAATGTTCTTCACCACGAACTGATGTGGTCGGGAATCTAACCAGGGACCTCACACACCAGAGCTAAGCAAAATATTCTTCTAAAACCGAGACGAGATTTTTTTTTAATTTTCGAGACAAGACGAGAAAACCCTATTTCTCGTCAAGTCTCGTCTCGTCTCGTGTGCAACGCTAATCATTAGTTACAACTCCGATTATTTCCAGAATGTATTCGTGGCCAAAGTATCGGTAGCAATAGTCGAGTGGTCTCACAATTAGATGTTTGTCTTCGGGTCACGAGACGTTTGTGTCCCGCAGACGAGCATGGGCTTTTTCAATTGTCATCGAACTTCCTGTGCGCTTGTTCCTGTTGTATTGGGTTAAAAATAAAATTCCATATGATTAGTAAATTAGAAGTTCTTAGAGACAAGTGCCCCGGTTGCACATTATTTTTAAGTAGCTAACACGTGATTTTCTTTTTTTCTTTTTCTTTCTTTCTTTTTTTTTTTTTAAGTCAGGTTCCCTGTTCTATTACTGGAGAAATTACAGATGACGAGAACCCTAGCAGAAGTTGTGTGACGTAGGTATGAGCTCGCCCACTTTCCGCACGGGGGTTTCAAATAACACCACGGAATAGCACACAGATAACTACCTGGAGTAACAGACGACATCTAAGTATAGACCACACCTCAAAAACCGAAAATGGACTTGACCGTGTCGTTGACCTTTCCCCGCTACCCCTGTTTTAGGGCTCTTCTCGTCATCTGTGAGCTGTACTTGTCTTGGATACAAAAGCATTGGCTCTGATTCTGCTGTAAAAGTAGATTCTCATTCTTCTTATCTAAGCAATGTATTGGCCAATTCCAGATTACATTTCTACATATATTAAAGTATACTGTGAAAACATGTTCTTTCTAGGCGGTAAAAATTCTCGCTATGCCGTATATAGATTTATCGAGTCCTAATACAGTGTTTTTGTGAAATACAATATGTTCTCTTTTTAAAATGTCACACGTTAAGCCTAGCTGTGTGAGGAAACAAATGACCAACTCCAATTTTAATACGAAATATTATCAAGTTTCTTCTCGCCCAATATTAATCACAAACAATGTAGCACTCTGTGGTTTTTAATTACCTTAACAACAATCAAGGCCCCCTAGGCATCAACAAAACTATCAGTGCAAAAGCAATGACAAAACAAAGAAAAAAAAACTGGTTTATTAGTAAATATTTCATTTTGTTTCTTCTCAATCAAACGAATTCAATTAACTGAAACGTTTCCTATTTTATAGTCGTTTTTTTTTTGTTGTTGTTGTTTTTTGTGAAGTTTTACAGCTCGTTCGGGTAGTAAAGTTTTTATTATTTTTTAAACGATGATTCAGGAGTAAAAGTAACGGGGGAACGCGAGGGACGCCATTCTCCCACCTCCAACAAAATATGTACGGTGTCCTCTCAGTTCCTTACATAATTACAATGGGCAAAGATAGGAAGAGGGATGGTGTGACGTCATGCTGCAACCTACCGTCCCCCTTACCTTTTCAGATCCACTTTTACCCCTGCGATCATTTATTGCACAATAAACCAAATCAAAATTATATAACCAGTTGTTTTCCCCCTAAGCTTTCGACTGGCATGACAGTGTTCATAGTTTTCTTTAATAAAATTTCCCTCGATTAACACAAAATTTTCCCTTTTCTTAGCAAACTTTCCCTAGTTTGTTGAGTGTCCAATATCTACGACAGAAGTTACAGTGAAGTCCGGATTATCCGAGTTTCGATTAATCGTGGTTCCGTATTATCCGAGCTTAATCAAAACAAAATATATTTTTAAAACTTTTGGTTACAACGATAAGCAGTCTGCAAGACTTTGTTTCAAATTCAAAACAAAAAGAAAGAGAAAAAAGAATAAGTTAGCGTAAAGACCAAGGATGTTAGAAAATAGAGGATCTGCCCATGCGTATCTTCCTCATAGGAGCTTAATGAAGCCACAAAACAACCGAGCATCGTCTGAGCCGGAACGTCTGATTGGCTACTCACGTTTCCGCCATGATTGTTGGCTCGAAACACTGCAATCTTAGTGGCGCGGAGTGGGCAGAGTAAGTGTGGTGAAGCTGTGACGTATGGCTTCACAATTTTGTTGTATGGGCAGATCCTCTATTTTACAACATCCTTGGTAAAGACAATGATTCTCTTCTTCCTCAACGACACCAGCAAACATGACGTTGCGACGTCTGCGCAATATAACGGCCAAAAAACGAGGTAGCTTGTAACCAAGGAGAAGATTATAAAAGACTTTTAAAAGATTTACGTATGAATGCTAAACAGTACCTTAATTTTGTTGTGTTTTAATTATGTATGTATCAATATTGAATTTCCATTGTCTTTCCTGTATTATGGCTAATTCCGTTTGTACGTATGTATGTAATGTACTGTACTGTACTGTGTGTTCAACAAAAATAATAAAGACAGTAATAATAAATAATCTAATAAAGAAAAAAATCAATGAAAAACAGTAACAAGTACTGTACAAAAATGTATCCTTCCGTATTAATGGAGTTTTTGCTTATTCGAGTTAGGTCCGGTCCACATTAGCTCGCATAATCGAGACTCTACTGTATGTGAAAAGATTAATTTAGATATGTTAAGCAAATGAATGATGATGGAAGAATCACAAAGTTGGAGGAAGCGAGAGTATCTCGAGGAAATCTACGTACACGATATTGTTTACCACAGTCTTACCTGGCGGGGGATCGAACCAGGAACACCACGCACCAGAGGGAAGCACTCTAGCACTGAGCCTCCGTGCCCCCCATCCAGCCAGCAATAGTTGCAAATTGTGCTACTTTCAGGACACACAAACTATTGCTATTGGGTTGGCTTATTTGTGAAAAACAAAGAAAAAATAAGCATTTATATTGGTCAATCAGTCAACTAGAGAATTTCCCAGGATTTTTCACGTTTTATCGAAAACTTCCCTTTTTCCCTAAATTTATCTGTAAAATTTCCCTAGATTAGGGAAATTTCCCTATAACTATGAACACTGCTTGTCCGCACACTAAAGGCATCATTTGGCACAAGGTAGAAGGCTAATTATCACAGTAGCAAAAACTATTAATCTGACTTGGAACTATTAAGCAGTAATGCCAACCTGGAATATTATAAAATCCCATCTCGAAATGCAGAAATGCCCATTTTGTTCTTAAATATCCCACGCGCTAAATTAATTACAATAATTTTCAAAATTTATGAAATATGAAAATTGGAAATACTGTATGTCATTTACTTTCTTCAATATTTGATGGAATTATTCGTAAATTCAGATTTTCTCATCTCCTAATAAGAATTTTTCTTAGTTAAAAGAAGATATTGAAATTGTTGATTAAAAAAATTCTTTATTTTGTTAGCAGAATTTTGTATTTCAGACACGCTTATATGCCATGATCGTCTACTGAATGTAGTAAAATTAGACGAACTTCATTCTCTATTTATTTCGTGTGTGACGTTTCAGAAATTGCAGGTTTATAGTTTGATAATTTACTTTCCGCTGTTCATGATTAAAAAAAAAAAAAAAAAAAAAAAAAAAAAAAAAAAAAAAAAAAAAACTCCGGAGTGAAATTTACGTTCCTTCGTGCTAATTTCCTGAGATTTACAAGTTCCTGCGTAAATCACATTCACACTAACATGCACTTTGCAACAACAAAATTTGACAATTAGCACTGGTTTCACGTCTATTCAAACATCATTAGCCTACTTCTCGCTCATAGAGAATTTTGTTGGCGTCAAAGAGATAAATAAATGGAAAAATTCCATATCTGCTGCCAGTTTTGACGAAAATTCCCTTTATCCCTATTTCAAAAAATTAATGTCAAAAATCCCACAAAATGGAATATTTCTCACGAGTTGGTATCACTAGGAATTACCAGGTGGAGTGATAGGCTGAAGATTCTTGTGTTTATAATATGGGTTTAAAATATCTAAATATTTTCGCGTAGATGTTTATGCAACCCATAACTTAATGTTTGCAGCATTTTCCATATTAGCGTTTCGTAACTTTAAATGTTCGCGGTTTTTATACTCACAGAGTGAGATGTTTTTGCTTTAGAAGTATGGTTTGCCAAAACAGCTAAATTAAGAAAAAATCAGCCAACTATATTCTAGTATAGAAAAAATGTATGATTATGTATTATTATAGCAAGCCGAGGTCAATTGAGCCCAGAAACTGCCGGTGTGCAAAGCTGTAGTACACAGCCTTCTTTGCCGAGTCGAGTCTGTCTTTAGCCGAACTCGGCTACCATATATAGCGATTTTTATTCTGGGGTACATGTACAGCAAATTTTATTCAGATCCGGCAAATACCGTAGATACCGAGAAATAAAGTACCACGTAGAAATCAAGCCGACCCGAGCAAAACCTATCCACCAAATATAGCGAATTTTATTTTTTTGACCATGGGCTATTAATCCACTAAATTTGGTTCAGATCCGGCCAGTAGTTACTTAGGAATAAAGTAGCAAATACATTTTCATCTGGAGTTAAGCTATAAGCTCGAGTGTATGCATGACCCAGGAGCTAATAATTGATTCAAATGTGTTTCTACTTTTCTATTTGTTTCAAGCCACTTGAATGTAGGCCTACCATAACAATATAAGTGGTCCCGCTTAGCGTAGTCGCTACCGCTCTCGCCTTTGGTGCGAGCTGTCCCGAGCTCGATTCCTGGTGGGGACACTTGATCGAAAAAGTGTAATAGCTTTTTCAGGCCAGTGATCTTGAGTGAGATTTTCTTCATTCACACAGGGCAAATGCCGGAATGGTACCTAACCTAATGGTCCCAGGCCGATTCCTTCCTTCCCTTTCATCAGATAGTGTGCTCGCCGAAGGACGCCATCCCTCACATATGTGACGGGCTAAATGGCTTTAGATGCCGAAAGCACGGGAATCTAAATCCTAAGTCCTAATCCTAATCCTATAACAATGATAATGGTTCCAGAAATATAAATCCCGATTTCAACTTGTTTACCTCGTGCAGTGAGAAACAAGTTGAAATCCGTAGGTTTATTAGTAGTAGTAGAAATCCAAACACTTATAGTATTAGATGTAAAATTAGTATTAGATATAGGCCTAATGTATCTTTTCCTAATAAAAGTTTTTGAAAACGTCAAATTTTCCATTCCTTTGTAACTTTGTTCGTATTCATTCGAAATCAGTCATATCGTGATCGTAGTATTAGGCACTATATGTAAGCTTAAGTACCTTGCATGTAAATTGGCCCGACTGCCTCTCTTGCATTGTTACTGTTGTAGACAGTGGCGGATCAAGGGGAACGATCGGGGTGATGAAGGGGAGACTCTCTTATTTTACACACACACACACACACACACACATATATATATATATATATATATATATATATATATATATATATATATATATATATATATATATATATATATATATATATATATATATATATATAAAACCCATCCCAAAGTTTGGAGCTCTTATAAGTAGCTCTAAGTAGCAGTATTACAACCCACCACCTCCCCCCAGAAGTCCGTCTCTGGATCCGCCCCTGGTTGTAGAGACCACCAAAATTTAGATGTTCGTGATATTGTAGCGCCCTTAGTTACTAACACTACATGAAAAGTGTGATATTGAATGTTTTCGCTTTACATTTAGATTTGAAATATGTAATAACCTGACGTAGTGCAATTTGAAAAATCAAACTTTATGATGGATTTACAACATTGTTAACCTTGTGGTATTATAGAGTATTGCGAAACAATATCCTCCTGCCGATATTTGCATGGTACAACATTTCAGAGTATTCTGTTCATTAGTTTTAAAGATATAAGGACATATCAAGATAAATGGTTCACCCTGTGTATACTCGTATATATTTAGTGGCTCGGGCGAACACAATTCCAACCGCCACTTTCGGTCAGGGTCGTAACTTGTGGGGGAAGGGGGTCAACTGCCCCCAGGGAAACTCCTCGCCGTTCGAGGGGCCCACTTCAAGACAAAATTTTCTTACTCTATATACGATACGAACATGAAATTATAAATGAAGCATCAAACAGGTTTACTACATTACCTAAACAGTACAGCACACGAAAGGTAAATAAAACAAAAATGAGTCGTGGGCTCATTTCATTCAAAAGTGTCTACTATTAGAGACCCTAGAAATAATATTTATTCGTATGGCTTTGAGCTTTGTCAATATTGTCCCTTTAATTGTCGTAACGGGCCCAAGGGCGTGCGGGAGAACCCACAGGTTCCTGGGAGCCCAGAAAGAGTAAGAGAAAGATGGAAAGAATTTTGCGTGAGGGTCCAAAACAACTTTTTCTAGGGTGCCCAAATATTAATGCTTACCCCTCCAGAAAAAAATCTAAGTTACGGCTCTGCTTCCGGTCACATTGAGTTGTTAGGTAGAATGGGTTGTAATCGAACCACAGAAGAGTATATAGGTACTTTAAACTCGGAAAGCCAGACATACTTACAGAAGCTAGGGAAATTTGTTTGGTATGTGTCATTGCATTGAATTGCATGGGAACAGTCAAAGTTCATTTTTCAATTAATGTTTCGACAACGTTTCAATTAAACAAAAATTATAATTTAAAAATGAATGGCGATTTTTAGCTTATAATCTCATAAATCATTCTGTGTCTTGCTAGTATCGCAATAAAGAGTATAATGAAATTATACTCTTATCTCGGTATCATTTTCACCTCGATACGTAGCATGATTCTCATAGAGCAAGAATTTTTATGTTTACAAATTAATTATTTATTTTTATTTATTTATTTTTTCGTTTTCTCGAAAACTAGAGATGAACTTCCTTTCTAGCTTAATAGAAGATCTATCAATTGATATATGACATTGCTTTTACGATAAAACACTAACAAAAACATTTGAATTGGCAAATCTATGATCAACTCATAAATATGAGGACTACTACTACTACTACTAATAATAATAATAATAATAATAATAATAATAATAACAACAAAAGCAAATCCTTTCGTGTTAAAAATCCGCTTTACGGAATCTAATGCTCATAATATTTAAAGTCCTACTTGTTTTCACGAAAAGAGTGTTAGCAAGCTAATTCCCTTTAACAATCATTAGACTATATAGTGAACGGGAAGATTAATTACAATTAACGATGATTAATGACGTGCTTAATTAATTTCTTTTGGGCTCTTTGTCCACCATCTGCTTTTCTCATAAAGTCACCCATGCTACCGTTTACATATGACAGTACACACACACACACGACACACGCCCTCCCTTTCTTTCCCTCTCTACCGTTTCACAGCAGTTGGGGCCAGGATAAAATCATTACCAGGGAATTATCCTCAACGTAATATCTGGAAATAAGTTGTTTTTGAGTATAACGTCCCTTTCAGCAGCGAGGCTATATAAATCGGGACTGATTAACGTGGAGTCCGAACCACATGAACTCCCGCCAGGAGTCGAACCCGGGTCTCCCACGCCAAAATATATCTGGAAATGTTGAAAGAAAGCCTGTAAGTGAAATTAAAATATGTAGCATAATTAGGGCATTATCTAACAAATCAAACGTAGGATATAGCAATATAAACACGAGAATTACCATAAATTCTACTAAGGAACTCATTTTAGTACATGCAATTAACAGAACTTTAGAAACAGAAATATTTTGAGCAAGATATAAGAGAAATCTATTCATTAATCAATTTCTGAATATGTACTATAGTAATCTATTTCAAATTAATAGAGTTGATGAAAAAATTACAAACTAGTAATTCAAGAACAATATGAATTCAAGAAAAAAAACCTAAGTCTCATCAACTTGCCATTAACTGCCTTTCAAACTACATCTCAGATGTTCTTGACGAGAGTAGTTACATGATAGATATAATCATTGACCTTAGAAAAGCTTTCAATAACGTAAGTCACAAAATACTACTTCAAAGAATACAATGTAACGGAATATGGCGAGACATAATCGTATGGAAAGTTACTTTATAAAATCTGATGCAGTACGTAGCGCGAATTGACATACACCAATTACATCATGAATAAATCGTTATACCTTTTTAAGGCAATTACTATTTCTTTAACTACTATTTACTATTTACTATATATATTAACGACCTGCCATGTGAATTCAAAGATTTCCAATCCTGTTTATTTGCGGACGATACATTTATATTCATGAAAGGATCAAAGGTTAAAACAATACAGAAATCAATTAATTTTGAGCTAGATATAGGTATCAAAGTGGTTTCGAATTAAAAATTAACCTTAAATGTTGATAAAACTATGTGTGTGTTATTTAGAAATCGACATAAACTGGACCTCGTAACCCTTTATGTACGTTCCTGGCCAGAGTGAGAAAAATCATAATAGATAGGGAAAAGGAAAAAGAAACAGATTTTGACATGATTTAGTACTGTCAACATGCGTGACGACTTAGTAGGTGCTCCGGGGCTCCAGTACCAACACAACCCACATAGCACAAGTACGTCCACGGGATGTCCGAGACTGAGCCCGCAACGGACGACGGGACATCCCGGGATATCCGAATGTGCTCCCGGGACATCCACAGGATTTCCGCAGGAGATCCAGATGTCCGCTAATATCCCGGGATACGGGATATTCAACGGGACCACGAAGGGATGTCTATTGGTTTTCCCTCGGACCTCCTGTCCCATCTGGGACGTCCCGTGGACATCCTACATGGGAATCCTTCAGGACGTCCCATGCAGGACGTCCATGGGATGTCTTCTCATTGTCCCGATAATCCCGGGAACCGACTGGGATGATTGGGATCAAAATGGGACATCCCAGGGACGTAGTGTGCTATATGGGAAATAATCTTGTGCGTGCGCCGGAGCCAGAAGATTTTTAGTTTGATAGAAACAAAATACAATCATTATTTCTTACGTTCAATATTTCATTATCAAAAATAATTAGCAATTAAAACATTGAGATGGAAGTTAAAATTTCTAAGCTCTAAAACATAATTATTTGTTTCAAATTTGTACAAAGGCAACCAAGCAACACACTCTCTCCTTACTTGTCTATCTCTGGCCTAGCCCACAGTCCCCACAATTTTTTAAAAAAATTAAACTAATTGTGAATAGAATAGAGAATCGACATTGTTCATTAAAAAAATAACTAAAAGGAAATCAATTAAAAATATTGAGACTTTCCTGAAAACATATAGCACGTCCCGTCATTGATATGCACCCACATAAATTTTGGAAAGTCGTCCCCGTTGACTGTAAAGATACTGGAATTCCTATTGTGTTCTTATATTGCAACTGGAAATAATAGAAACATCTTACAACTACCAGGGTTCCAATGCTAATTCCCATAAGCAGTGGCGTATTTACGATTTTGTTTCGGGAGGGGCTTTGCTAACTTTCGGGGGGGGGAGGGGGCTTTGCCTGGAAATGTGAAAATTCTGCAAGATATTTCATTTACTTTACTATACTAAGAAAGATTTCGGGGGGGGGCTTAAGCCCGGAAGCCACCCCCTAAATACGCCACTGCCCAAAAGAGAAAATGGTAATAGAACGAGACATCTAATATATATATATATCGATTCAGATTTCCAAGGATAAATTTTATATAAGCTCTTAACATACTGAAACCGGAAGTAGTACAATATAGTAAAACTTCCTGTTTCAATATCGATTTCTATATAGTATTAATTTTAAGAGAATCTGGGAAACTACTTTTTGTATTAGTTTTAGCATCTGAAGAACAGGTTCGAGCTCCGATTTAATCCTTCTTTTGCAACCGGAAGTTACAAAATCTCTTACTTCCGGTTTTAGTATTGAATTTTCATGTATATCTACTATAGTTTCAGAATGGGAAACGAAAATTAAACGTTTAACACCCAGGGGCGTCATTTAGGGGGGCAGGAGGGGGCAATTGCCCCCCACCCCACCCCAAGAGTTTGAGGAATGCATATACTTCAATCAATTGTCTACTAGTATACTAGTACAAAACGTGAAAGTCCTTTGTCGCTGGTGCTCTTGCCCCCCTCAAGCGAAATTTGAAATGACACCCCTGTTAACACTTCTAGTCCGAAATGCTTTATCCGCGTATGAAGGGTATATTATCGGCTTCAGTCCGGAAAGCATCTTACAATGAATGCAGTGTCATCGGCACTTGTGTGCTTTAAATCGTACAGAGCGTAAACAAACACAACAGCAGACAGTTTTAAACCACATCTGTTGATATTACCTCGACATGTAATGTTGTTAGGGATCATATGTCAGTCTCCTGACTGTGAAAATCTAATAAAGTGTTTGGTTCAGTTTTTTTTTTAAATTTCTATTGATGCAGACGGGAGGAACGACAGACACAACTGACGAGTTCTTAAAATCGTAGAGAGATAACGTTTTTTTTTCTCAATGTGTCTGCTTCCTCTTTTTGAAACTCTTGGTGTACCCTCGTATTTTTTTCTTTTTACTTTTTCTTTTTAGCGAAATGTGTATGATTGATTCGCTGAGTTTGCACATGTACGAAAAATTAACGTAAATTGGCAACACTGAGAAGCAATCATACAAAGACGTGAGTATTTGATTTTGCTTTTGGTCATAATTTGATGTTTTATTTCTTCATTCTGAAAAAAAATCATTCCGTTATACCTAATAAGAAGGAAGTTATTGATTTATCAAAATACCCCTAAAATCTGCCAGCACAAGGTGTTTTAAGGATTTAACCCCTTGGGGACTTCTGGTACAGATATGTACCATGGCGTCGACCTTCGGAATTTGCTTTATAAATTTAGAATAATGAAATGAAATCTTTGAGTTTTACGTCCCACGTGTATATCGGTTAGGCTAAAGGAGACGGTGATCATGAATAATGAATGAAATGGTGGAATGAAGAAAGTGGGAGGAAACGGGAGAACCCCGAGAAAACCCACGCACACAGTATTTGTCCACCACAAGGTTCACTTGGCGGGGGCTGGGATCGAACCCAGGACCCCAAACACCAGAGGTGAACGCTCTACCACTGAGCCACCGCGGCCCCCGCTTTATAAATCTAGAGTAAAGCTTTTCACACCATTCTTTTTTTTTTTTATTCATTCAAGCGGGGAAGCATCAAAGAATATGTTTCACGGGCATTTTGCAGTCATGCGTGCGATACCTGGGGGAAGTGACGTCACAAACTTGGACGAAGGAAAAAAGAAAAGGGTAAATTTTAGAGCTTTTTTTAAAAAAAAAAAAAAATCCTGAGACATCGCTACTAATACTAGAATCATGGTCCGTATCTTGTTGTGTTTGTAATGAAGAATTGTTTCTAACTGTAACACTGAAATTTCCCTATTATGTACCACAAATGGGAATATCCAGCCCAAAGTGGAAAACGGGGATTTTTCAGGAGACTTTATCCTTTTTCGGGAATTCCTCCCCTCCGGTACATGATAGGAACATGTGAGTGCTACCGTTTAAAACCTAGCATCATTCCAAACAAAACGAGGTACGAACAATGATCGTTGGGTAAATAGAAATATTTCAAAAAATTCTAATTTTTTCCCTATTACACATTTTACTCAATGTGTTTAGTAAAGTAGTTACAGTGTCATCCCTATTTGTCGTAGGATCATGGTCCGTATCTCATTTTGTTTGTAATGATGCGACATTTCCAACAGTACCACTACCGTTGCACTGTCATGTATCTGAAAAGATAAATTTTGGTAAAAGGGATTTTTTGAAAATTTGAATTTCTCGTTACTTATTTATACATTTTGGGCGAAAATTCCTCCCCTCAGGTACACGATAGGGATATGCAAGTGGTACGATTGGAAACGCTGCTTCATTACGAACAAAATTAGATACAAACCACAATCTTAGAATAAATAATTTTGGTGCTAGAGCTGATTTACTACATTTTCCTCCCCATTTTTGGGTAATAATTACTAAAGATATACCACATTGACTTGATCCCTAGTCTTCCGTTGCAAGCGCTGCTATCGGTTGAAGGAATTCCACTCGCTTTCTCTCGCTTAGCAACAGCTGAACCCTTATTGGCTCAACGCGTGTGTGTGAGCTTTAGTTCGCATTTTTGCCACGTCTCAAGTCATTTTGGAAGCACAATAATGTATTGTTATCCAATAAACTCTAGCGTTAAGAGTGTTCATTGTAGGATCATGGTTCATATCTCGTTTTGTCTGTAATGAAGCACGTTTCAAACTGTATAACTCACGTGGCGCTAGCATGTACCTGGGAAACAAGTTTTCGAAAAAGTTATTTTTTCCTGACAAAAAATCTCTTTTTTCTAATTTGAGCGGGATATTTCCACTTCTGGTACACAATAATGGAATTTGAGTGGTACAGTTGGAAACATTGCTTCATTACGAACAAAATGAGGTACGAACTATGATACTATAAGATGGAGTCTTGACACTAGAGCTTATTGAATAGCAATAGATTAGTAGTTATTAGGAAAAAATTAGTCGGTAAGAAATAGTAAATGAATTTTAACAACAAGACTATTGACCCCAGGATCATGGTTCATATCTTGTGTTGTTTGAAATGAAGTAAATCTTTTTTTGGTAAGATTCGCATGTCCATGTCGTATACCAGAGGGAAGAAATTCGTGGGAAAAGGGGATCTTTTTTTTTTTTTTTTAAATCCTTTTTCCCCACTTTAGGCAGAAATTGTATTACTTAGGTACATATTAAGGAAATTTGACTTGTACAGTTGTAAACACTGCTTCACTCCGAACAAAACGAGGTACAAACCATGATCTTACGATAAATAGTCTCGACACAATAACTGCTTGACAGAAAGTCTAAAATTTACCTAAAAATGTAGGACTCTCAAAATGGTTAAATCACCCAACTAGAAGTTTAATTTTCTCAAACATCCATATCCTCTTTCTACTAAGATTTCTCCAGGTCAGCCATCCTCAGTGAAGTTTTTAGTTGATTTTCCTCACTTATATCAGGCAAATAAAAAGGTGGTAAGCCTACTTAAGATAAAGATCCCAGGCCGCTTCTTTCCTTCCTTTCCCCCTTCCTCGGGTAATGTGATTACTAAGAGACATGATCTCTAATACTGACAGGCCTAAAAGACCATAAATGCAGGTTATATCCAGAAATATAATTCCTAACACTAAGTCTACGACTACTCAATGCATTCGCAACGCGTTTTTACAGCTCATGCGTACGCTTGGAATACGCTGACCACGTATTTAAATGTGGATGGCTAATCACAATGCACTGCAAACGCGAAAGCAATAAAAAAAAACGCATAGAATACATCGGTTCGAGCGTATTTGGTACGTTTCGGAACAATTGACTACCTGCTGTTTCTTAATTAGTATTTCGCGTTCGCTGCGGGGCGTAACGCAACGGAAACGCATCCTCGTTTAGCCATAGCCTAATCCGTATTCTCTTTCGAACTTTTGGTTATGATTTTTCATTACATTTGGATACACCCAGTTAGTTTTCTTCAATTCTTTCATTCCCGTATCCAATGGTCTTAGAGAGACACTTATGAATGCTCTTTTCTCTCTTGTAATGTCCATGTTTAAACTCTGTGTTGTTTAATATCTCACAAGAAATTGTCGGATTCTTTGTCGTCGTAGTTCAACCCACCCAATGCATATTCTCTTGTTCCTCAAGGACATTCTGCCATAGAAGGAAAAGCGTGTGGAATTTTTGCTTCTCTCGAAATCCACAACTATCCTTAAAAGCGACGAACAAATAAAAGAACCGCTCTTGAGCTGTTTCTGTGTTCTGGCTCACCATTTATATACTTGAAATGGTTCCAAGAATCCTTGTAGGTCCATTTAAGTCTTGTTTTCTTCACATGTTTCTACACTTGTGCCTTCTCATCAGCTTTGTAATCAGTTACGAAAGGAGGAAATTCAGTTTTTCTTCCCGTCAAAGCTTTAGACCTTGTTCAATGCAATTTTTTTTAAAGGTGTCGTATTGGACAGCAGAGTACATCTTTTCGTGTGACGTTTCTCCTAGATATTCGCGAATTCCACAAAATTTATGACATTTCTCTGTGCTTAATTTTAATCTGAGTAACACACGCAGACACATACTTGCAGAGTTGTACCTTCCCCCCCCCTCCTTAATTACATTTTAAAATAGTTTGGTTTATCAATCGAAGTTCCTTTATATACGAGGGCAAATCAAAAATATCCACAATCAGGGGCGTACGCAGGGGGTGGGTCCTAGGGGTCCGGACCCCCCAAATCCCGACTTTTTGTAAATGTAGTCTACTTTTAGGGTAATTTTAGAAATTTTCATATAATTTAGCCTCAAATTGTATTTGAACCCCCCGAAACGCTTTAGACCCCTCCCAAAATAAATTCCTGCGTACGTCCCTGTCCACAATGTAGCTATAACTTTTCTTACATTGTCCATGCTGACCTCTGTCCTCGTTTGCTTTATTGTTATGCTATTGTGGTCACGTTATGAAAGTTTGATCCTAATTTCTCCATTTGTTTTCTTTTTGTTGCAGATAAATCATGCCCACTCCCATTAGAAGTTTGCACCAAAGAGGAACAACGAGCAGTGATCCGGTTTTTGTGTTCAGAAGGTGTAGCAGAGGCCGCAATCCATCAAATACTTTCTGTACAATACAGGAACAGTGTCTTGCCGCTGCGGAGTCGGACGACCATCTACGGTTCCTTTCTCATACGTAACACTTGTGCTACCATTTCTGAATTTTTCATGAATTTCATGAATGCATTGCGGCCCCTGATACGAGTACACCTTCCGACTACAAAAACCGGATCACTGTTCGCTGTTCCTCTTTGGTGCAAACTTCTAAAGGAGCAGCCATTATCTTTCCGCAATAAAAGAAAGAGAAATGGAGGAATTAGGATCAAACTTTCATAACATGAACACAACAGCATAACAATAAAAAGAGGTCAGTATGAACAATGTAAGAAAAGTTATATTTACATTGCAACAAACTTTCCTAGCATGACCACAACAGCATTACAATACAAAGAGGTCAGTATGAACAATGTAAGAAAAGTTATATCTACATTGCAACAAACTTTCCTAGCATGACCACAACAGCATTACAATAAAAAGAGGTCAGTATGAACAATGTAAGGAAAGTTATATCTACATTGCAACAAACTTTCCTAGCATGACCACAACAGCATTACAATAAAAAGAGGTAAGTATGAAGAATGTAAGGAAAGTTATATCTACATTGCAACAAACTTTCCTAGCATGACCACAACAGCATTACAATAAAAAGAGGTCAGTATGAACAATGTAAGGAAAGTTATATCTACATTGCAGATACTTTTCGACTTGCCCTCGTATTATACTATTTGGCTTGTCTGTCCGCTCTGCGGAGGACAAAATGTCTAAAGATCTACTAATTGGATCCCTATCAATTTTGTCCAGAATTTAGAGAGTCAAAGTTTAGGTTCTTGATGGATGGAGATCCATTCACCGGAATTGATAGAAATCAACCATTCACTGTTTTAAAGTTGATCACTTTAGAGCAGAAACTGTAATATGTAGCGAGAAACTGTTTTCTGTACTTATTCAAGCGTCCCAAGAATATATTTCATCTCGATTCTAATCCCTCTACTAAGTCTAAGCAGTAGAAATCTACTACCAGTTCCGGCTTCAATATTAGTTGCATATATCAATACGGGTGTACCTGCTGCACTAACATAGTGTTGTTCTGTGCCTCAATGTTTCATGTTTTATCTCTTTCATCCTAATGGTGACTAGTTCAAAATTTATAGCATATCAATAGAAAAATGTGATTAATGTAATGCAATGAAACCCACAATCAAATATTTATTTACAAGGAGTGGACATGAACGTGTCATTCGGACATCCGAAGCAAACCTAATTCACTCGATAAACATGAATCAGGTCAGGTCAGGTCATAGGTTCGGTTTTGTATGTACAGATCGTATTGGTATACAACCTTTCCCTTCATACCTATTTCATCTATCAACACAAAACTTGGTACACACATTTCTTATTCCCTATAGTATTTTTCAAGATACATTTAGATTTTGTGCTTTTACCCAGGGCCACTCCAGAGGGGTCCAAAATTGATGGGAGGGATTTTGTGGAGGGAATTTTCCCTCTTCAATTTTCCCAATTTTTCTTCTTCAAGTACGTTATCGACCCCAATACATAGCAATTCTGGAAAACTTGTTTCATGCTGAAGAGAATGAACTATAAAATACGACTTTTCAAAGAACAGTGTTCATGCAATAGCTATTTCACTGCGTGTCTACAATTTTGTATATACTAACAGGATTAATGGGTACCAGGGATTTACAGTACTTCGTTGTCGATTGCACCTAATTATTTTTTGCATAAACATATCTTTGTTATGTTTATCGAACGGACTAGATTTGATTCGGATGTCCAGATGACACGTTCATGTCCGTTCCTTATTAGATCTTAGAGTAAAGTAAGAGAGATGGGATAATTTTTGATCACTGTCTTGTAATTTCTACATAGTATTTTTCTCAGATAGAGCTAAGAAAGAAAGCATACTAGTTCACTGAACAATGTCTGTTCAATATAATACCCAATAGTTAATTCAATTTCGTTTAAAACAGCTGTAGCTACCTTTAAGAAAAAGGTTCTTAATTTTACAGGTTCTCGTGTAGTGCAAGATTTTATTTTCTTTGATCAACCCCCAACTGCAATGCATCTATTTTTTTTTTTTTTTTTTTTACAGTTCCAATTTATCTTTTTTTCTCTGTCTTCCGCTGCTTTTGTTGGTTGCTTTGTGTTTAATTTACGCTTTCCGTCTTTCCTATTTGTCTTAGGCAGATTTGAGATGCGAAGCGCAGATGTGCCTCAGCCACTTCCATTGAGGTATCTTGTCACAGATACTGCCTCTTCTTCTCCAGATACTGCCTCTTCTCACTGTATTTCTCGGTAACCGAAAATGGAGAATTATGTCTACGTCACTCAAGCAGATAGTTTAAGAAAGGTAAGAACCCCAACAGAGAGAGAAAGAGAAAGAAAGTAGGAGAGAGAGAGAAACAGAGATAGAGGGAAGGAGAGAAAGAATTGCTGACGCATTAGTTCCTAAAACATAACTAAAATATATTAAAAATATATATTGTTTAGTGTCTTGGAATATAAAAGCAGCTTTAAATGTACCGTACATGATCCTGTAATTCCACCTGACGCTTCCAATATCCTTCAATCCAAGTAGTAAGTCCGCGTAATTGTGGATCCTACAGTTGTCGAGGTAAACAGGGTATTTTCAAAAGTTTTCGAATTAATACTAATATTGCGCTGCTAGTTATAAGCCGTTTATAGCTATGAAATATACATTAGGGTGGGCCGAAAAAACTCATTTTTTTTTGTATTTTGAAGTTGTAATAGCGCGGAAAAGTTGCGAATTATATAGTCAAAGAAAAATAAATAAAAAAATATCAAAATCGGTTGACATTTCCGGTCGCGCATAAACCCTAAAGTTTGACAAAATATGAAAAAAAATCATTTTTGCGATTATTTTTTTAAATTTTTGAATTAAATGTTTTCGTAATGTAATAGTTTGTAACGTCTTCAAATAGAGCCTAAAAGCATTGTATTTTAATATGGTTTAGATCAGTTGATATCTTCCAGTCGCGCATAGGGCCTAAATTTGTCAAAATATTGAAAATCTTACATTTTTACCAGTTTTTAAAAATATCTTTAATAAACTGTTTTTAAACATAATACTTACAGTATTTTTATTTTTGAACATAAGAATATTGTGTTTTATTAAGATGCGAATAAATTAACTACTTCCCATTGCGCAATGATCCCAATGCTATAGAAAAACAGTACCTAAAAAAGATAGTCCTGTGACATGATGGGTGATAACAGTAACAACTTGCATGGTACTTTTTGACTTGCTCTATATTTAAAAAGCTTAAATATTTATTTAAGTTACAATGTAGTTTTTAACAGTAAACTTACTTTTATATATAAAAAAAGGAAGAAACAGAGTTCTGAATAAATAGTCCATGTTAGTTGAACCTGACCAGTGTCCATTAGTACTCTTCTCTATTTTGTAGCCGAAGGTACTTTGAAGACTGATTTGCTGGTGAATTTAGGCATAGATGATCTGGACAGCAGAGTGGTTCTTATAAATGCATCTTGTGATTCAGCTCCACAAACTTTTCCTGAGGCTTCCGTGACGAGTTTTACACAGCGTTCAACACCCTGCGTGTAAACTGGGAACTGCTTGAAAGTAATATTCCACTCAGGGATTGAGTCACTGCCCATGTGCGATTTGATCTCGTCGTCACTGATTTCTGCCAACAATGGGCGAGAAAATAATTCACAGTCCATCCAGTTGATAATTTCTGAGTATTCTTGCGCCTTAAAATTGATATTTGGTGGCATGAATGTTCTCCTTGCATCTCTCTGCCTTGCCTTCAGAATTCTTTGCAGTCCGAGCTCTCTTATGTGTTTCCTGTCATCTTGAGTCATGGCTAACAGTAAGTGTTCTGGGTGGGCGAAAAAAACATTCCGTTCGATCACAGGGTGACAACATCAAGCAAGGGTTTGGGAAATACCTGGTAGACTGTACTGCTTGGTAAACAAGTTCCGGGCCGTCTGTAAAGTGTTTACTTGTTTTGATAGTAAACCACATTGGCATGTATGATTTTAATATAAACAAACCTAGTTTTTGAAGTTCAGGTGAGGGGCTTTCTTCACTAATGTACAATCTGAGAGTTCTGTTTGCTTTTTTCAACACTTCGAATGTGATAAGTGCCCAGGATCTCGTACAGCCAAATCTTCATTACAGGTTCCTGATTTTATTGCCTTTGATATATGAAGTAGGTATTACTGATCTTTGCTAAGCACGTTTCTGTCTATCTCTGGGATCTGACAATCAATATTCTGGAAGTTAACCACCGGAAGTTTTTGGCAGTCTACGAACTTTTCACCGATTGGCCCTTTAGAACAACTAGGCCCATCCAGGTGCTCAAACATATGGCGGAATGGTAACTCATTAAAATGAAGTAGGCAAATTGCCCATTGTACAGGTTTCCTCAAATGAAGTTCAACTCGGCGAACCAGATCAGTTTTCCAACCTGTATTCACAGCAGTACCATCACATCCGATGGCAATTAGATTTTCAAGAGAAATACCAACGCTCAGACAGGTAAGAAATTACAGACTTGACAATATCTTCAGAGCTTCCAGAATTTGGAGTAACGTGGCCAGCGTACAGTGAGCCGGGTTCTTGAATCAGAGAGTAATGCTCTTCCTTAATAATTCTACGAAACCTTTCTGAATGAGCTTAATAAATATTTAAGCTTTTTAAAATAGAGCAAGTTAAAAAGTACCATGCACGTTGTTACTGTTATCACCCATCATGTCACAGGACTATCTTTTTTAGGTACTGTTTTTCTACAGCATTGGGATCATTGTGCAATGGGAAGTTGTTAATTTATTCGCATCTTAATAAATCACAATGTTCTTATGTTCAAAAATAAAAATAATGTAAGTATTATGTTTAAAAACAGTATATTAAAGATATTTTTTAAAAAAACTCGTAAAAATGTAACATTTTCAATATTTTGACAAATTTTAGGCCCTATGCGCGACCGGAAGATATCAACTGATCTAAACCAAATTAAAATACAATGCTTTTAGGTTCTATTTGAAGACGTTAAAAACTATTACATTACGAACACATTTAATTCAAAAATTTTAAAATATAATCGCAAAAATGATTTTTTTTTCATATTTTGTCAAACTTTAGGGTCTATGCGCGACCGGAAGATGTCAACCGATTTTGATAATTTTTTTATTTTTCTTTGTCTATATAATTCACAAGTTTTCCGCGCTATCACAACTTCGAAATAAAAAAATGAGTTTTTTCAGCCCACCCTAATATACATGGGTCTAGGAAATTTCGGTGTAAGAAAACTCGGTGTAGGAAAACTCGGTGTACAGAAAATTCGGTATACGGAAATTTAGGTGTAAGGTAGATTCGGTGTAATACATATTCATTATTACCACTTACGATAATTTATGACACTTAATATTGTGAAAACAAAACCATAAAATGTAACGAATAAAATGACCTATTTCAAGAAAAGATTTTTTTTTTCCTTGAGTCCAATACCTCTTTCATGTCTTTTTCGGGGTATTACTATAAACTACTTTTCATCACACAATGAAGCTGACACTTTTTGTCAGAAATAAAACAATTACAACTATAAGTTCAGAGAATAGTTATAGGAACAACTAAAAACACCTTTCCTATAATACATCATAGAACATATACAAGGTGATTCTTTTAAAACTCACTGATTTCATTTGGGTCTAGAATTTCTAACTGAAGTCCGATTTTCATGCGGTTTGTGGCAAATGATCAAGGAACGGTGAGCGAATTATGGAACTAAGTTTACTGGTTTAAATTCATTTGGGGTAATATCGGCCACGCCTCTAGAAATATAGCAAATATTCGCCACGGCAACGAATTGGAATTGGGTGAGGTGCGGTGTGGAGATTAGAGGTTCTTCGTTAGATGGCAACCTCGCGATGGTCAATAAGAAACAGGAAACTGGGTCGCTGTATTGAGAATTACGCTGTGCTACTGTATCAATATGATAAGGACAGAGTTACAATAATGTACTCTTTGGAGCAACGTGATTTTATCGTTAAAAAGTTTTTGGAGAACGGGATTTGTTGTTGCTACGCAAAGGGCATTTACACGTAATTTTGCCTCACGTTCTGCTCCAGACAGGAACATAATATGGTCGTTAGTGAATAAATTGCAGGAAACAGGATCGCTTCTGAGTAAGACAGGGAAGCATCGGACCAATTATTTATGATGTCCGTCTTAAAAACAGATTGATGTTAATATGCAGAAATCAAACCATTAACTTGTTTATATATTCCTTCTCAATTGTTTGTTGAGCTTAAGCAAAAGCTAAACAAATACTGTAACCCTATTGGCTTCTTATTCACTTCTCCTCCAATCAGACACTTCGGTTTGCTTGTTTTTCTTAAGTTAAGCTAAACGAGTACTGTAATCCTATTGGCTCCTTATTGACTTCTCCGATCAGAGCTAGACATTTTAGTTGCATTTTTTACAATATGAGTAACATATGATAAATAAATAAACTATGAAGATTTTGAAGAATTTAAACATTTACTTATAAAATATAAATAAAATTGTTAAAACTGTTTTTTAAAAATTTTCAATTTTCAACATTACTCCTTCAGTAACCTACCTCTAGTTTCGGGAGTCGAAAATTCTAGAACATCATAAAAACTTGAGTTTCAAATTAAATGATAGTACGTTGAATGCAGTGGCCTCTATGCTTCGGTAAATCATACGAGCGGATATCGAAAAACTAATTTCTCGTCATGTACGAGTCATGAAATATTAAAATCCGTCGAAATCTAGAATTCGAATTATTTCACGATCACATTTTTTTTTTAATTTGTCAGTAGACAGTAAAAGTACGTTCCACACAAAGTTTGAACTTAAAACTAATACGCTCATTTATCCTCAAAGTTGAGTTTTTAATAAATCCTACGGTCCACTACAACGAATGTTTTTTACACCGAACATTCCCCACACCGAGTTTTCCGTACACCGAATTTTCTGTACACCGAATTCTCTGTACACCGAATTTTCCGCTGAAAAGCGTTATTTTGTAAGACACCATATAAGCACTGCAAAACACAATTCTACAAGGACACGCAAATCAGGGGGTGAAAAGGTTCAAAATCTTCTTGGAACAGTCACGAATCCCGCTTCGCGTACTAACAGTTTTGCGAATCTGTGTGAAGCTCTAATTAACGCGGACATTCCTTTATGGAAGTTAGAAAATGTTTCCTTTAGAAACATTCTCGAGAAATACACAAAAGTTCCAAGTGAATCATCTTTGAGAAAGACTTACGTTCATAGCGCGTACAGCAGAACTATTGACGATATCCGTAAAAGTGTTGATGACAAAAATATATGGATTTCAGTTGATGAAACTTGCGATATTCTAGGACGTTCAATTGCCAACGTTATAATTAGAACTTTGGGGGGGGGGGGAAGAAGGCACACAAACATTTTTGATTACATCAGAAGCTCTGGAGAAAGTAAATGGCATGGCAATTGCACAGGATTTTACAAAATTGCTGAGTATTCTGTGGCCAGAATGTGTAAAACACGATAAGGTCCTTCTTTTTGTCACAGACGGAGCTGCATACATGAAAAGTGCAGCAATAACCCTTAAGGTCTATTCCTATGTATGCTGCATGTCACCTGTCTTGCACACGCGCTACATGGAATTGCAGAGGAAGTTCGTTCTCATTTTCCTGACTTTGACGTTCGTGAGTCAAATGTGAAAAAAATATTTCCGAAAGCTCCCTCGCGAACAAGTAGCAAGTTTTGCGACTTAGCCCCTGAACTTCCGCTTCCACCACAGTCTATCTTAACGAGATGGGGTATATTGATTACAACTGTTCTATATTATGTTAACAACTTTGAACTCATCAAAAGAATCATTGATACTTTTGATGAGGATGATGTGTCTTCAATTAAGGTTGCTCAAAGTTTGCTTAAGAAGAATTCCTTGAAAAAGGGCTCAATCTTCATTGCAAAGTTACCAGATGCTATTGCCAAGCTTGAAAAGAAAAAAGAAAGACAAACTATCGCTAGTTCTCTCAAAATCTTCAATGATACTCTCAACGATCTGAGTGCTGTACCTGGTGACAATGGCGAGTACATTCGGCGTAAGTGTGATTGTGTTGTAAGTGCTAATCCAGATTTGGGAAAATTGAAAGACATCGCTAGTGTTATGGAAGGTGATGTTGAAGGTGATGGTGTTGACAGTGACATGGATCCTTCTCGAATTACGTTTCAAGTATGCTCCAGTGACATCTGTAGCTGTGGAAAGATCATTTTCACATCTAAAGCGAATTTTTCTGACAGGAGACAAAGTCTTTCCTTTGAAAATCTTAAAATGATGTTAATAATTTCAGAGAATAAAATATTAAAAATCTTTCGTAAGTGAAAATAAACTGCTAGTGTAGTGTAAAATGATTTCACTTTAGTATTTCTTGTGCTTTGAATGTTTGTGCTAATGTAACCGCGTGTGAATTAAATGTGATAGTGCTTTTAAGTTATTGTTTCATTGCTACTACTGAAGAATGGCGAATGAATTGTTAGATGTCGTCCCTTCACGGGTTGCGCAAGTTTCCAGAATTTTAAGTGGTAAGTACAAAGTGCAAAATGAAACATTTTATTCGATTAGTAAACGAATTATAGCCTATTTTAGCTTTTACATAGTTTAATATCTATTTTTCCTCCCGAAGTTCGTGATTGCTTGTTTATTTTATTTTGTCATTTTACCTGCCATTTTTTGGATGTTTATTTTGCAATTTTGCCAGCCATTTTCGGGTTTTTATTTCGCCATTAATTCCGGGCTTTAGTTATGAAGCATGTTACTGATTCACATGACTACCTTCAACGAATTAGTATAGTTAGATAGTTGCAACTAATACATTGTTGCATAGATGACATTAGATGTTATGAACGGCTTATTACCAATGGCGCCATTTTTCAGAGCCAGGCTGGAAACTTTTAGAAGTATCCTCGAACATCTCTGATCTATGAAGTTAGATATCTTGTAGCAGAAAAATACCTCACAAGAGTTCAATTTATTTGACAGGTTTATTAACCTATTTATAGATTTGGAAACTTTATGGACATGTTGAAACTTGTTACTTATTACATTAATAAGTTAACAACTTTCTAAAGAAAACGATTAACAATGTAATAAATTACAACTTCAGTATTATTCCCATTAGTACAAATGTTTTATCTTAACTGTCGTACACATTAAATTTTGTGTCATTCAAACATACCTTAATAGATTCCATATATATATATATATATATATATATATATATATATATATATATATATAATGAAAAATATAAACGACTCTTATTAAATCGGAGTTCTTAGTCCATAGTCCATAGTAGCAATAGCCTATCTATTTTTTTCACTGGAGCTATTAAAGATCAATGGAATAAAAGGTACGAAACTCTGTAGTAATCTTTCTTACTCCATTCCTTAAACTAAGCCATGTTGTGTTGTAGTTATAAATAGAAAAAAACTGTAAAGGAAGAACAAAATTATATTTTGTATTACTTTTTGGGAAAAATCGTCCAAAGAAACGTCAACCCAAAAAGTAAACTACCACTTATAAAATTTCCCATAGAAAATGACTCATACCGTGTTTTAGTGCTATTAATGAAATATTTATTTATAAAATATAATCAAAATCAATTGAGTCATTTTTGAGAAAAATCATCCGAAAAAAAAACTAACTTCTAAAAAAATATTCTTCGTACATTTTTCAGGACAAATACACTGAGAAAAAAATTGTAGGTGGCGTACTTAAAAAGATAGGTTACATGCGTAATTCCTGTAGTTTTTGGACTTAACGTACAACAGACGTATAACTGAAAACGCATGTTTTATAATACTTTCTGTATAAGTGTTCCATCTATACGTACTTTCCGTATGAAACAATGTAGGCGGTCAGGATCTCACATACAAATGGACGTATATAACACATAGCTGACGAAGGTAACATAAGTATATGCATGTGATATACGGGAAACTGTAAGATGTCAGACATCCTGCAACGGCGCGATGTAACATCTAAGGGCAGTGCCTACGTGGCATACGGATAAAGTATGCTCCGTACTGATTTCTAAAGTAAGTAAGAGGATACCGTATATTTGTACAATATACCGCTGTCCGGAGAACGGATTTTTCTCTGTGTAAATTGTCTATATTATCAGGTTATTACTGTCACATTTATTTACGAAATATGAGAAAAAAATCTCCTGGATCGGTTTTGAGAAAATTGTCGTAAAAAACTTATTCCCAAGAATAAACTATTCTCCGTCGATTTTCTTCAAGACAAGTCAGTTATGTCAAAAATTAATAATTCAATATGAAGATTTCTCCTGAGTCGTTTTTGAGAAATTTATCAAAAAAAAAAATTACCCCATTTCTACTTCTACTCGATTTATGTTGATTAATATCTATCCTTAACTTGCTACTAAAATGAGAAGTAGTAAAAAATGCACTACAACATCCGGTTTCAATATTTATCTACATAGAGCTGAAACAATATGTGATAGCGAGAATTGGTTTTCTGGAATCGATTTAATGCTCTAAGAATAGATATCGTCGTTTTTCTTAACCAGGTATTCAAACTGCAAGTAGCATAAATGAACCACTTTCTGTTTTAGCCTCGATTACCTTAGAATAAGAACTATAATATATAGCGAGAAGTGATATCCTGTAATCTTTTAAGCGTCCCAAGGATATGTTTTAATTACATTGTAGTCTTTCCACTAAAGTTATAACTGACAGAAATCAACTACTTCCGGTTTTAAACGTTGTTCGTTAAAGAGTAAAAACTGTAAAAACCGGCCTTCTGCAATCAATCAACCGTTCCAGGAATACATCCTATCTCCTCTCTCTCTCTAATCGCTTTACTAAAACCGGAAGGGATGTAAATATACCAACACTTCCGGTTTTCATATTAATTAATGAGATATCACGTTATACAAACCAAACTCGTTTGCATTGGTGTTTACGTGACTCTGCTACTTGTTTTTGTATTAGACAGCCAGAGCAACTATCTCAATCTGAGTTCGTTAATCGTACCCAACGTTAACATATTCACGAGTAACGGTCGCGTTATCCTTTTTACTGTCTTTAACAGAGATTATTATTCTCTTAAATGTCTCAGAACACGACTATTATTGGACGATATACGAGGGATGATCGATAAAAGGTTACGAAGCTAAAAATTTCTATGTAACTTAACGAAAATTTACTAACATATGTCTTGGTGCAAGTTTGAAGATTTGGGATTCTGATCATCTATTCTCTAGAAGCGGACATTAAAAGTGATGACTCGTCTGGAAAATTGGTCAGGAGTAGAAGTGAGCTCAGTAATGAGGTTCCTGTGGTTCGAAAACACTACACCTACTTATATTCATAGGCAGATCGTAGAGGTATATATGAGGGCTAAATTTTAAAGCAATATGTAGGGAATTGGTGGCGTGCCTTTAAAGAAAGCTGGACCAATATTGTTAATGACAACCCTGGATACAGAGATAGACCAGTACTTCAATCACTCACGTCACGCTTGGAACGACTAGAACACCCTTTCTACAGCCTTGACCTAGCCCCAGTGACCTTCAACTTTTCCGTGTTCTAAAGAAAGAAAAAAAACATTATCTGGCATGTGATTATGTCAAAACCGGTGCTTCACGTCAGCTACAACAACTTTGACACGGATTTTTATGCAAATGGTATAGAAAACTTTATCTGTTGTGATAAACGGTTGAACAAAACTGTGATTACATGGAGGACTATTCCCATAAAACGCAAGTCGTGCTAGACATGTGTAATTTTCCTCTAGGTACATTGGAATATACATGATAGGTACTTGAAAAGAGAAATCATGTTAAATTCACATGAAAGGAATAAGGTTACTTCCGTTCTAAAGTACCTGCCAGGTAAGTATCTGCTGTGTGCAAAACACGTACCGAGCATGTACTTGACACATTTGCTGTCTTGTGTCAGAACTGTACTAGGCATGTGTCATGGTATTAGCAACTCTAAGAGCTGTTACAAAGGCTAGAACGAAGTCAAGGCAGGGCAAATTACGTTATTATTCATAATTATTGTACATAATTTGATATTTTCTTCTAGTGAACATCGTATACTGTAATATGCAGAAGTTTGAACGTATAAGTGGTATGGAATACTTATGAAATGCAAACACGTCACGTACATACATTACCAAAGATATAAAACTATAGTCTAGTCATTGGATTTTTCATACGTGCCTTACCTCAAAGAAACAGAAATTTTGTAGACGACGTTCCTAATTTATTTTATATTAATTAAACACCATCAGTACACATCTCACGATGAACTACCGCCTTCTTTCAAATCCGACTTTCTTCTTGACTAACTGCGTCTGCGCGGGCGTAGACAAATGAGTGTCGCAATGCGAACCAACGCACGCGCGACCGGGCCTTGGTACATGTGGTATGTGCTATTCACGTTCTTCACATTCTATATAGTAAAGCATGTAAAATATCTTTCAAGTGTCAGAAATTCCTCGAAGAGTACTTACCTAGCGACACATGCTGGGGACATGAAATGTACATTCCTCAAGTAGCAGGTATGTAAATGATAGGTATAAAAGTTAAATGGTACGTGCCTTTCATGTAGCTGGCTGAGTGCCTTCTATCATCAGATGTGTTGATCTTTCAGCTATGTCTAACACATAAGCCATAATAGGATTTGTAATCTTTTTTAGATCATCACTCGTAAAATATAAAGAAATTTCTACAAATTTATGTTTTCAGTTTCATCATCGTTACAAAATGAATAACCAATAAACAATATATAAAACATGTCAAAGCCTGCTTGAGAACATTAGGGTAGCTGCTTCTTATTTTTTTAAGTTACTAGAAACACATTATGTATATAAGTAAAGTGACTTAACAAATGCCAAACTTTCGCAGGTGTTCTTATTAAAAACAAAGAAAAGAAAAAGAAAGAAAAATGATCATTAATTAATTACTTGATATTTCTCGGTGCAAGGAAACATGTTAAAAGCCTTCAACATTGTTTCCTTTCAAGTCGAAGTCAATATATTTAATAGATTAATGGAATTTCTCTAAACTGTCTTTACTAAAACATTGGATCAGATGATCTCAGATAGAATTAATGTCACTACTACATGTAAGGGCACTTGCGCCATCTCCGTTTATCAGAAATTTAAATATTTCCCTATCAATTTCCTCTTCAGTCTATTTAAATGTCTTCCACTATGCAGTGTTGCCAGATCAATCAGTTGGAAAAGCAGGAGATTCGAAGATAAAAAAAAAACAGGAGAAAGCAGTAGACATATACAGTGGTGACGTTTGAATGTAAATCCGGGGGGGGGGCAATAAAATTTGCCATTATTAAGGGGGCAGTAGTCAAAACAAGCAGTCCAGAATTCATTTCCGATGAACTACGTTGAGCAAATAAAAGGGAAAGTCCCGATTTATATTAATATTATTTGATACACACGTGTGTGAAGTAAAACATAGTGAAACAGCAAAGTGGAGTGGGAAAATGTCTTTTCATGCACGTAATGATAATGTAGCTATATGGTAACACTTACTTGTAAATCTTACAGAAACTCAGAATATAGACGAATCTTACAGAATATGACGTACAGTTGTATTCTTTGCATTCATATTATATACAGTAAAGCTCTATAACTATATGCTCGACAGAGCTTTATGTATTATAACAGAGAAATTTCATCTTTTTATGTGAGGAAACATTAAAAATTCAATATTAATAATCTTCAACTTCTCGAAGTAAGGAAAAAGCAGGAGATTGTTCACTTTTTGTTTTCTTTCGCAGTAGATCAGTAGAACGTAGAAAAACCAGGAGATCTCCTGCAAAATCAGTAGATCTGGCAACACTGCCATTATGTGACAATTCAATTCAGTGGCGTAATTATAACGGAGCGAGTGGAGCAGTTGCTCCATGGTGTACAGTAAAAGGGCGCAAGGGCGAAAAAAAATACGGAAAACTGTTCCTTATGCAAAGAACGTTTGAAAACATTTTAAAAAGGTACGCTATGACTTTTAGCAGTTAATTGGTAACAGCCGATACCGGGGACGGATCCAGGAATTGTTGAGGGCGAGATGCAGGTCTGAAAAATAAACTAAAGACATTTCTCGATATTTGATTCGCTAACTAAAAATGTGAACTGCAGTGCTTCATAATACGTATTTATCTCCTCCCTTCTGCAGGCGGCATTGACGAAAGAAATGTTCAACACGAGAGAATCCAGGATTACCATGAACTGGAAACGCATACATTATCTGCAATGAGTGGAAAACGCACTCAGAATCTTCCTTTTGAGAAAAAAAATTAAAACATTTTTTCCCACAGCTTTGAAAAGCGCTTCATTAGGAACTAACTTATATATTCTACACCTCATGGAGGGGCACGCGAGCCCCGCGCCCCCTTTCTGGATCCCCACTGGGCGATGCCCGGATAATTGTCACTGCGATGTTGTCTATGTTAGTTTTTATTAAATTGGGTTAAGTACAGTAAACCACTTTAAACTTAATTTCCTATGAACATAATTCATAATCAGTATGTAGTAATAACTTAG
Source organism: Thermobia domestica (assembly GCF_964235325.1). Classification (NCBI taxonomy): domain Eukaryota; kingdom Metazoa; phylum Arthropoda; class Insecta; order Zygentoma; family Lepismatidae; genus Thermobia; species Thermobia domestica. Next base: position 53,181,886 of record NC_137467.1, read on the forward strand.
GAAAAGATAAGTAAAAACTTTAGGTTTCTTAAGAAAAAATAACTTTATATATAACGGAGCAGCTGAAATGCGTGGGGCAGGGGGCGGGTATGAATAAATCGATGATCAATCGATCCAGGGCACAGTAAAACTAGTTACGCCAATGATTCAATTTTGTATTACATGTTTTTTAAAAAATATTTCTAAATCAATTTTAATTTAATTAATACTTATCTATCTATTGTATACATGATGTTCATGTACTATATCGACAAACTTTAAGAAGTGATTCATCACACTAACAGATATATATATATAAAACTCATATCAGATTGAGCGAAAAATTGCATAGTTTGGGACCATTCAAATCGTGGTACTGGGACCATTCAAATCGTGAAATAATACATTGCAGCACGCGCTATTCCAATCATGAGCAGCCGTAGAGAAGGCGGTTTCTAACACATCCGACTTCCTGTCAATACATGACATATTCACTGGTGTTAAGGCTTTCTTTTTCCTCACTTTAGATCCACCTTTAAGTCCGTGAATATATGTGAAATCTGTTGGAAGTATGTCTGGGAATTGTGTAATTTGGGGAATGCCTTGCGCACCTATTCGGCATTGGTGAAATATGCATTTTGGATGACATATGTGTAGCTTCCTTTACGCAGATATGGACTATAACTCTAAAGCTCCTTGTGTTCAAAATAACACGTGTTGCAATTTATTTATTTCCGCCCTTTTGGACGAAATAACACGTAATCCAATTTATTTATTTCTATCCTTTTCGACGAAATAAAACATATTGCAATTAATTTATTTCCACCCTTTTGGACGAAATAACTGTGTTGCAATTAATTTATTTCCACGCTTTGAACGAAATAACACGTAATCCAATTTATTTATTTCCATCCTTTTGGACGAAATAACACGTAATCCAATATATTTATTTCCATCCTTTTGGACAAAATAATACACATTGCAATTAATGTATTTCCACTCTATTGGACGAAATAACCATGATGCAATTAATTTATTTCCACCCTTTGGACGAAATAGCACGTGTTACTATTTATTTATTTCCATCCTTTTGGACGAAATAACACGTATTCCAATTTATTTATTTCCACAATATCTATGAAACTATACAGTTTTAATTACATATCCGTATGAACTTCTTATTTTGATGTGTGAAATAACCTCTTAAAGTTTGTTGATATAGTATATTATCACCTTGTACAGTCCGCAGCAAAAAACATGCAACACGAGCATGTAAGTTTATTGTGAAACTACGCCTAACAGCCCAGGAAATAAACATAACGTTTAAGTGGCACGAATCACTTCAGGAGAAACCTCGGCGTCCTCCCCTGCACACTTATTTTGGAGCAAAGGACTTCGTCGATTCACAATAAACTTACATGCTCATGTTACAGGTTTTTTGCTGCGGACTGTACATAATCCGAAATGAAAGAGGGAAACAATTTAGTCTGTGTGTAACGCTGATTACTAATAGTTAACAGTTGCCTTTCATCTATTTGAGTTACCGCTACCGTGCACACAAGTTTAAAACTATTAAAAATTTAATAGTAAGTTAAAAACTGCCCTGCATCAATTTAATTACTTCTGTTGAATACCCAAATAGTCATCGTTATTTACTGATCTCTGACTGCCCAGAGAAAGGATCGATCTCTAGACCAGATGCCTGGGAGCATCGACTGTTGTTACCCTTCCGGAGGGCATCGCCTGCCAGGTGAACATTATACACCATTTCAACGCAATTAGAAAAACAACATTCATCATAGAAATAATTATTGTAACCTCAAGCATCAGATGATGTACGATTGTAAAATTCTTTGAAAACAATAAACTCAAGCGTCTACCTTTTCCCTTACCACTCATAGTACATATAGATCCTCATACTTGTTGGAGGTGGGCCAATAGTGGCTCAATGGTAGAGCGCTTACCTCTGGTGCGTGTGGTTCCTCTTTCGATTCATAGCCAACTAAGTTTATGATGGAAAACATCGTGTCCATGGGATTTCTCTTGATACTCCCGTTTCCTCCAACGTTCACATTTCATCAATTGTTCTATCATCATTCACTTGTATTAATCATCGTCCACCTTAGCCTAACGGGCACATTAAACTGAGATATTTGATTTAATATTTCGTTATATTTATCCATCACCTTTCTCTTTACTTAACATTATAATTTCTTTTTTGTTATTATTTTCCGCTAAGCTAAGTGGTTCCGTGTTTCTGTATGTCATCAGTTTCTAGTTTTCTGCGACGTCACAACTTCCAGAACAGCGTCCTGCTAGTCAATGATCAACCAGGAAGCACCCATCGTTAGTGTACTTGCACTAAGCCTAATATTGTTCTGTCATCGAGCTGAATTTAGATTTCCACAAATACGACATCAGAATTGGATGTTCAAATAAGGAATTGTTACTACGAGGACAGGGCAACAGCTAGTCATACTCACGGGAAACCTAACGAAATATAAATTTTGAATTTTCTTTATTCTGGATCATCTAGTGCGTGTCGTCCCTGGTTTGATGTCAGTTCGTGCCAAGTAAACTTTGTGGTGGACAAACACTGTATGTGTGAGTTCCCTCGGGGTTCTCCCGTTTCCTCCCGCTTTATTCATTCCACCATTCCATTCGTTTATCATCATCACCATCTCCTTTAGACATAACCGTAGGAGGCAAAATTTAAACATTTTATTTTCCTTTTTCTGGATCAGTTGTGAGTGAGGAAAGAGTGTCACAGCACAGAAGACATCGCGTTTTTTGCTAACCCTCAGCCACATTAGCCCTCAATCGACTCACTCATACTCATTCGCCCTCACACTCTTCTAAAATGAGGGTGAGAGCGGCCCTCTTGAGGGCAAAAATGAGTGAAGGATGCCCATCTCTGCAGCACACATCGAACCATTTTCTGTAGTGAAGATAATCTCAGTCTTATCTCTCACTTAGAGGACTACTTACTAGTTAGTATAGAACATCTTGTCTTTTCTATTACCTATAAACCAGCTCTAGCCTAATCTTAATTTAATTTGCTCCTATTTCTATATATTTGAAATTGCAGTAAATCCTAACTAACTGAGACTATCATCGTATATGAGATGCTCTCAGAGAGCTTAAGATGCAATAACGGCATCAGCTCGTGCTTAATTATCTTTATTGCAGCCTACCTGCATAATAATATATCTTTAGACGTCAATAAAGGACAACCGCTCTTACCATATTTAGAATAGAGCGCTAAGATTGGTGTATTTCCAAAGTAATATATTGTGAAGATTCAATTATAACTTCAATTGTATTGATTCAATTTACTTATTTTAAAATCGAGAGAGATGATGTGATGATGATGCTGAAGCTGAGCATGCTCTGCTATTTACTATTAGGACAAGAGCCATGTTAAATTCTAAAATATTAATGGCGTTTAAAGGACATAAAATTGTCCAAGAATGAGAGAGGTATATCGATTGCACAAATCTTACTGAGCAGAACAAAATGGCGTCCGTCCGTCTAGAAGCTCATGCGTAAACTTTGAGAGAAAATTGAAGAAAGAAATCATTTCGCAAACATAAAAATTGATGTTGAATGAAAACTCACACACTGAATTTTAAATAGCCATTTTCTGTCTTTTTCGGTAATTTGAACTGAAGATATTGATTCCTTTGCAGGGGCGTATTTAGGAGGGGGGAAGAGAGGGGCATTTGCCACCCCTGAGTTTGATATATATATATATATATATATATATATATATATATATATATATATATATATATATATATATATATATATATATATATATACACATTTTATCAATAGAATAGTAGTAAATCAGTAAAAAACGCGAAATTTTACTTATATCAACGGGTCTTGCCCCCCCAAGCAAAATCTGAAATGACGCTCCTGTTCCTTTGCATATTGTAAGCCTTTAAAAAAAACATAAGAGAATCAGCTTTTGTTCTAATGCTTAAGTAGTAAGTAAAAACTTGTGACTCTTATTGAAACGTTTGGATTGCGAGCAAGAAAATTTTTATCAAATCTATTTCTTTGCAAACCGACAACAATATTGATTTAATAGGGTGCCAATATTTTCACGGGGCGCCGCGTCGTTTACTCTTTCCCTACACTTTTCCTTTCTTCGTGTTCGTTCGGCACCCTCTTCCTGTTAGCGCCCGGGGCAACCACCCCTTTGCTCCCCCTTCCGCGTAGCTACGGCTCTGAGTACGATTACGTGTTGTTTGTCACGGTGTTGTTTGCCACGACTAGATTTTGGTGTTGTTTGCCACGGTATTTTTCTCTCTGGCTTATCTTATATCACAATCGTAAAGATTTATACAAAACCGACTCATAAGCTAAGGGTTGCTAGATGATCATATTATAACCATATTATAACAAATGACTATATTATAACAATCAAATCTACTATACAGAGCGTTCAAAAAGTCTCTATACACCTGAATTGTCACATATTCAAAGCAACGAGAAAATTATTTTACTCAAAATTTATTACATTTTATGGCATAAAAGCACTATGTACAGGGCGTAGCATATACACACACATTTTCACAGCAAATGTTGGAAATGTCCCCCATGAGCCTCCAAACATACTTCCACACGTTTCTTCTTGTTCTCAAATACTCTCACAAGTTGTTCATGTGGAATGCTATGAGCAAAATCTCGAATAGCTGTTTCGAGTTCTTGTAGCGTGTGGGGGTTCCCTTTATAAACAGAATTCTTTGCATAACCCCAGAAGTAAAAATCCGGAGGAGACAAGTCAGGAGACCAAGGTGGCCACAATCCCTTTGAAATTATTCGATCTCCAAAAACCTCTTGCAGTAATCTCATGGATTGGTGAGTTGTATGTGCTGTAGCGCCATCTTGTTGTATCCAAGCATTACGAATTTTGTCTTCCGTTAGTTCTCCCATGAACTGGTGAATAATTTCACAATAACGAGTTGAATCTATTGTTTGTCTGAAAAATATGGGGCCGACTATTCTTCTTCTGGATATTGCAATTCACATCCCTACCTTCTGGTCATGCAGGGGAACTTCATGTATGACATGTGGGTTTTCTGCACACCACAAACGTGAGTTCTGAGCATTGACGTAACCTGATAAATGGAACCAGGCCTCATCAGTAATATATATATATATATATATATATATATATATATATATATATATATATATATATATATATATATATATATATCCAAAATATCGTCAGACTTGTCCATAACAAACCGTGTAAAACATTCACAATACTGCACTCGTTTTACACTGTCGGGAGGAAGTAACTGCTGCACCGCTCTCACCTTATACGGGATAAGACGCAGTTTCTTACGAACCGCCTTTTGTGCCGTACCAACACTTATTGCTTCTTCCTGGGCAAGTTTTCGAAGTGGTTTATGGGGGCTACGTTGCATTGCATCCGATATGTGTAGCATTTTTTCTTCATCGAGCACTGTCGGACTACCACTTCGATCATAGTCCACTACTGTTCCAATGCCTCTAAATTTATCGATCAGTGCCCTTACAGTGTGACGATTCGGAACAGGTGTATCCGGAAACCTAGCTGCAAACTTATCTTTGACTGTCTGTCTGTACTCACCTTGTTCACGGAACACATGTTCAACCAGGAATATTCGTTGTTCCAAAGTTAACACCATTGTTTCAGAGACCGCTAACTAGATGCAACAATCAACTTCAACGTCACTTTGCCGACTTGAGTCTAAGAAAGGAACTTCACGCAAGGCGATAATATAGCAGTGTTGCAAACTTTCTCATAAAATTTTATTTCATGTGACTTTGAATGCGACTTTGACTTGCCACGATTCAGGTGTATAGAGACTTTTTGAACGCTCTGTATTTATAAAGAGAATACATACAATACAAACTGTGCCAAGCACGTTATTGGGTTACTGCGCTGTCGGCTATTAACGTCACAGTTAAATCTATTCAAGGTGAGTTCAAACACTCGATATAATAATTTGTTTGCTTAGAAACTCCAAATGTATTTCCAAAATTTATATGGCGTACAATTTGTTTGTGTTCGACTGTGTGGCCAACATTAAATCTATGCATATTATCAGGATTACTCATAAGACTTGTAGCAATCCCGACAAATGGGGACCGGAACCATCCGGAGGGGACGCGATGTTTTTTTAATATTTCATAACCTTTCTAGAGATCAAATTGAACAAAATTAGATTTAAAAATATGGATTTAGCGACCTTTTAAACGCCTTTGATGAGAGGACGTTGTATTATGACGAAAATTCTGATTTTGTGAAAGATAAGAAGGTAAGTTTTCGAACTGCGAGGATCACATTAGGCAGTTGTCGAATTAATGTGGAGAACTCTATTTAGAGCATCAGATGATTACGAAAGGAGAGAAAGATCTTCAGAACTGAGGAATTAAGATTTTAAAAAATCTGATTTCGGCGACGGGTTTCGAACCACGAACCTTGTGGTTATCGAACCATGACTTTATCCATTCTGCTACGCAGAATTCTATTACTGTTTCACATACGTTTCCCTTATAGCACGGCCAACAAGAGATGGTCTCTGACGTTTCTTACCAAATGCGGTGGGATATTGCAGCCCCTACTTTGATACCAGTGCTACCAACCACGATCACTCTGTCGTATACCATTAATTAAATTGCTACTACAGTTGCGCCGAAAAAAACCTTGACAAGCGTGTAGTGGCAATGTCACGGCGAGCTGTCAGAGACGTTCTCTTACTGGACGCACTATAGCTGCGTTGAAAGCTACCTTAAGGGGATATTCCAAAAGTTGATCGGTGGATGCGCCGTTTAGATAGGACGTAAACCTCTTGTAACTTAGTTACAATGTGCAAAATGAACTTCCTCTTCTTCAGGACACTTTTTAAAGCTTTAAAATTTGTTACTATTGTTTTAAGTTACATTTGATATAACCATCTCATAAAGTAGTGCCAAGCCCTGTGCGTCATTGTCTGTTAGGTGAATGGTTAATGTAAGTTACTCCTACTTGGATGGTCCGAGTTTCCAATGAAGACCATTCTTATTGATTATTTTATTTGAGCTACGCTCATACTGTATATTCCACAAGTTCAAGTTTGAAGTAATGTAGTCACAGCTAGTTTAATTCGAAATAATTTTCCAATATTATATTTGTTACTAAATTTACATGGCACTCCTCACTGTTTGTAGCCCTGCATAAATGCAAAATTGTTTTAAAAGTATATTTTACTTTCAAGTATTATTGATTTTTTTTAAATTGTCCTTCAAATTTATTTTATAATTATTTTCTATTTCTTAATTATAACATATTTTCTATTTATATTGTATTCTATGTTACACGTTTATTATTTATATTTTATGTCTTACCTTTGAAGAGGAGCTTTTGACAATTCAGAGCAGCAGGGACATACACATGATGCAGGCCTTTGCAATCAAGAGCTTTTTCCCCAACGAAATCACTACTTTTTTTTTTTTTTTTGTAAATTATATCTAATTTTATAGATGGTGATAGCAGGGGCGGATTCAGGGGAGTGCGTTCGAGCGATCACATCCCAGCGAATAGGGAACTTTTTTATACATTTTAAAAATAAAACATATCCTAAGTATTTTTCATCATTGTATTATAAACTTAAATTAAAACCTAAAGTAGATAGGCCTTACTTTCTTAAGAAAGTTAATTCTGCAGAAGAGCTACTTCTCCTTTTCTAAATTTGTTTTTTTCTTTTCTTACTTTCTTTCTTTTCTTTTCTTTTCTTTTTTTCTTTTTTTTGCAATCTGCTCTTACCTTGATTTGACTTCGAACGACCGCCCCTCTCAAACAATCATCCTGGATCCGCCCCTGGATGATAGACATTTTAGTAAAATATGCCCTCAATCGCTGAAATAAATTCCTGTCAAGCTTTCGATCGCTGAAATAAATTTCTGTCTACGGCCCTGCAAAACAGTGACGATTTTAGGGAGTGATCAGTTAGTAATGCCTCCCTGGAACAACGACACTTCCCCAGAAGTCATATCTCCGATAATTCAGAATGTGATTTGTGCATTATCACTTTTCACTCTCAGTGTCTTGAAACGCACCCTGTTCTGAAGTATTTACTGGTTCGCCCTATGACCCCATTTCAATATGACCAACCTTGGACATATACACATCTGAAATATCACCTTTTATGTCAGTGATCCCGAAAACTATCCATTCGACACAAATATAGGATATTTTCGATTCTTTATTCCTGTCATCCTCCCATTGTCAACTCGAAGCCAACCAAGGCTTATTTTGGACTTACGCAGCATCCACAGTGTCACTTTTCATCTTTGCACATGAATTCGACACTAATTTCGTTCGTATTTGACTACTTTTACATGTCACCTTCACCTCTTGGTAGGGATTTTTTCAGTATCTCGCCCCCACAACTATGGAGAAATTTCAACTAACTAAGTATAATTATAAATTATCATCTGAAACACAACAGTACGGGTGATCTTTCTCGCAGAGGAATTCGTTAACTACTGTTTCCATATCAATGTATTGGCTTTTTTTGCTCTGCATGCTGGAGATTGCCAAAGAGCTAAACTTCATTCTGTACTATTGTGCTATGAATATAGTAGTTTAATTCACTGAATACTCGCTTAGATGATGCTCTCGTCATAGGAAAAGTGAGATACAGTTATAAAAGAAAAACGAAACGAAATATTTAAGTTTTACGTCCCACGTTATGCCGACTACGCTAATGGAGACAGTGACGGTGAGAAATAAATGAAATCGTTTAATGAAGAAAGTGGGAGGAAACTGGAGAAACCCGAGAAAACTCATGCACACGGTGTTTGTCCATAATAAAGTTCATTCAGCGCGAGCTGGGATCTAACCAACAACTCCATGCACCATAGGTAAAGTTATAAAAGAATAGGCGTCTAAACAAATACGGAACACTACTATCAATGAGAGTTGTATAAGATTAGTTTTTTATTTATTTCATTCTAAGTTGAAATTTCAATTAATCTTGATCTTCATTACGGTTCGAAATTCGGACCAACCAGTATTGCCTACTAGGGTAAAGATTAATTGATCGCCAACAGAAATCCAAAATCCTCTGTATAACCCCACGTTCCATTATTCCATATACACAATTAAGAGTCCAGCGTAACCTACCAGTTAATAAGTTTTCTTCTTCTTATTATTATTTTTAACACCTCAAAAATATAGGCTCATAATTGAACCACTGATTGGAAAAAGGGAATAAGTACATAAAAATATTTTTTCCACTTTTAAGCTTTTCTTACCAATTGCAGTGCTATAATACAAGATTCTTGTCTTAGAGTTTGTCAGTGCTTTTGCAGTTCTTTTCTTCAGTTATACACGTGTTGAAACAAATACAAATACGCCTCGGGAAGGTTTTTTTAGCGTTTCTGAAAACTTAGGTCTGATGTACTTATTCCATTTTGCTGGAAATAGTTGCTGCAAATAGTTGCTGCAAGGACGTGATAAATCTTTTCGGTAGACTTCACAGTCTATAGCTCCTTCACAACTTCCTTTTCATCTAAGGCTAAGTAGTTACATTTTAGACATTGAGGAAAAAGTGTGAAATTAATTAAAACCCTTCAAAGTGGAGTTACGAATCTTCAATGGACCCCATTTTGCTGTTGGCCTCGCTCAACGCACTCCCGTCACCGTTCAGGGTGCACGATGGAGTTTCTTTCTTTTAGGAATACTTTCTAAGACAGTACTAGTTTTTTTTACAGCTGTTTCAATTGAGTTGTATTTGCTAGAACTCTCGGTTAAAGGAAACAAAAGATCCTATACGCAAACACAAATCATCTCTCTAGAAGCTCTAATGGAAAACGAAACGAAATGTCGTAAACATGTTACGTTCTTGAAGAGGAAAACAGCAAAACATTGATTGCACAAACGTATAATGGTATCATTTGCTTGCAAATTTAAAACTTATAGAAGTTGATGGCTTGTTAGGTGAGGGGTTAGTGAACAGGAATTTGGACTAGTGGTCCAGGGTTGGAATCTCGTCTGTTCTTCTTACGTTTTGTTTCTTTAAGCTACACTGAGTTTGTTCATTCCAATTCTTTAACTTTGAATTAAATCTAATACCAGTTAGTGAATTAAAAGTAGCTAACATTATTTTCAAATACGAGACGTTATTACATGCTTGTCACTAGCTCACAATACTCAACTTTGATATAAACTCTTGCAGCCTTCATTTAACTCATTTCTTGACGTGTTTTGTTACAAAACTCATGAATCGTGGCGAACAAAATTGCTTTACCAGATAATGGTGACTGCTTTGAGTTGAGTTGAGTTGATTTTGAGTTTAACGTCCCGTTCAGCAGCGAGGCTATATGAGACGTGGACCTACTGATTAATGTGGAATCCGAACCACATGAGCTCCCGCCGGGAATCGAACCCGGGTCTCCCGGGTGACTGCTTTGAAACCAAATGACAAGTATGAGAATTAAACGTATCATATCTGTAGTTTGGTGTGGAGAAGAAACCAAATAGCGAACGAAAGGTTTAAGAACAACCACGTTATTAATATAAACTATGCCAAAGATTATTGACTTATATGATTAAAAAACATCGAAAGCAATTGTGAAAGAACGAAAAATACTAACTTCGAATTTTGTAACTGGAGGCAAGGAAATCTAATTTAAACATACTAAAACATACCATTTAGCGCATATACAGCGTGGATCTGTGCTCAAGGCGCTAGCTAATAATCTGGAGGTTCTCAAGTCGGAACCATGTGTGAATATTTTGTTTAAATTTAGAATTTTTGATGATCATTAGTCGGCGATGACACACGTTTAATTGTCTTAAGGTATTTGAATACTTTGATCTTTCAATATTTGAATGATCAAATCTTCAATAATAATAATAATAATAATAATAATAATAATAATAATAATAATAATAATAATAATAATAATAATAATAATAATAATAATAATAATAATAGTTAATATTATTATTATTATTATTATTATTATTATTATTATTAGCAAAGTAATTAAATAACACGTTAATATCTTTAATTATTTCTCGATAACTACTCGAACTTAAGACGTCCTCGAATCTAAGTCGCACCCCGATTTCGCTGGGCTAAAATAAAGAAAAATAGTAATATGTTATGGTTTTACTATTACTAAAGCACTCTTTGATATTGGTCATTTTCGATGATTTTATGTATCCCTCTCCCCTCTCCATGTTGGGGGCACGGTATGACAAAAATTATCCCAGTCCCGAATGTCATGTACGTTGAAAATTTGATCGAAATATGTTGGATGGTTCAAGAGTGGTTCTATTTAGTTTTATATATTAATCTCCCCTTCTCTTATCCTCTCCTACGTTCTACCGTCAAAGTGAAAATATTAAAACAAAAGTTTCTAGGCCCGAACGTCGTCTTTGTTGAAAATTAGATCGAGATCGGTCAAGTGGTTCAAGAGTTGTTAAGTTTTATTCATTTTTATACATATCTCTCCTCGCCTCCTCCTACCCTACGTTCTCCCATCAAAGGGATATGATAAAAACCACCCCAGGTCCGCACCTCATCTATGTTGATAATTTGATTAAGATCAGTTCGGTGGTTTAAGCGTGATGAAGTCACCGAGACAGCATTTTTATTTTTACTTTTTTACATAGTCCCCCTTCCCCTCCCTTAAATTGTGCCGTCAAGGCAGAAAAATAAAACATCCCAGGTCCGAACCTTATCTATATTGAATGTTTGATTGATTGGGATCAGTTGGATTGTTCAAGAGTTATTAAGTTTTATTCATTTTCATATATTTACCCTCCCCTCCTCTTCCGCAAGTTCTAATATCAAAATGAAATAACAAAAAGCTTCCCAGGTTCGAATTTCATCTATGTTCAAAATGTGATTGAGAACGATCGGGTAGTTCAAGAGTTATTCACCACCGAACATTGTCACTTTTATTTTTATATTTATAGCTGTTATGTATCTTCCCCCTCCTCTCCATCCTCTATGTAATTCCGTCAAAGTGAAATGGTAAAATCCATCCCTCGCGTTAATCGAGACGGGGACATATAGCCTCATTGCTGACGTCCCCATTAATCCCCCTACTCATGCCCTTTAGTGTGTTTAAGTTAGTTTTTTTTTGTCTTCAGTTGCAAATTTCTAAGTTATTTTTCTTTGTTTCAAAATTCTCGCATTTCTTGTATGATAATACAAGTTAATAATCTTTGACTTGTTTTATATTAATAATCTGCGTTGTTCTTAAACCTTTGGTTTCCAATTTTGTTTTGTCTCTACACCAAACTACAGATATGACAAATTTAATTCTCATACTTTACATTTGATTTCAAAGCGGTCGCCATGAACTGCTTAAAAGCACTTTTTCCGTCACGAAACACCCAGCATAGGGCGTACGATATCGTCTTCAGCAATGAGAGGAAACTCCGTCTTGTTACGTGACGTCACATGAAGCACGTTCCGTTCAAACACCTAAGCAAAGCTATCACTTTGCTTCTGGTGTGAAAATAGCTCACTACGAAGCTTCTGTTAAAAGTAGCGTGATTGCTTTAATTAAGCATGCGGGCATGAACTATAGCAAGGCAGGCGCGAGATATGGCGTTAACCGTGCTACAGCATGGAGGTGGTGGAGGAGATATGAGGAAACAGGAGATGTAAGACTTAAAAGAGGAAGTGGGCGACAAAGCGTTTCCTCTGCCGAAGAAGACCAGAGTGTAATTGCCCAATGCCGTGAGCACCCTTTCATGTCTGCCCGACAGTTACGAGAGGAAACCAATTTCCCAGGCGATGTTACGACTGTCCGTCGTAGACTCAAATCCTTTGGTTTGAGATCATACAGGGCAGCTGTTAAGGAGCGACTAACAGAAGACCACATGGTTGACCGTCTGGCGTTTGCACAGTTAAATATTGCACGTGTGTGGGACGACGTCGTTTTCACAGACGAAAAAATATTTTTCAGTGCACACTTCGGGCCGAAGCGTGTTTACCGCCCCCCTGGAAAAAGGTATGCCTCTGAATACGTTTCCCGTTCTGGTCGAATGGGACATGTAACTGTCCACTGTTGGGCATGGATATGCAAGGCTGCAAATTTCGGAGGAATCTACAGGATTCCTGGTCGCCTAAACGCCCACAAGTATGTGGAACATCTGGATGAAACGCTTCCGGAAATAAAAGCTCATGTAGGTGACGGCATATTATATTTGCAACAGGACAATAGATCGATACATAATTCAAATGTGGTTCAGACATGGTTGCAGAGGCAACCTGATGTCGGAATAGTTGACTGGGTTCCTCATGGAGCAGATCTGAACCCTATTGAAAATATGTGGGCCTCTGTTGCAAGAACATTGCGGGAAACCTGGTCGAACAATCCTCCACGAACATCTAATGATCTTTGGGTGCGTGTTGAAGATGCGTGGTCGATCTGTTGCACCCAACGCTATATCTTTCGCCTGGTGGATTCAATGCCACGGCGTATGGCAGCTGTAATCGAGTCCCAAGGGGACTATACACACTATTAATAAATGCACGCCCACAACGCCATCAGCCATCTCGAGGGCTACCTAATTCGACCCACTTATTAACACAATTTTATGAAATACATTACGCGACACCAGTGAATGTAAGTGTCTCAGTATGTTCTGTATTAATAAAGAAGCTAACGTGCGAGACTTGGTGGCCGAGTGGTATTATGCTTGCTATGTAAACCAAAACCGCCTGTAACAGTGGTTCGAATCTAGTGAAGAAGACCCCTACTTTTTATCACCAGGGATATTTGCAATACGCCTTCTGCTATGTCCGCCTTCGTACGGTCTATTATATGACACATAATGTGGACCGCCATAAGTTTTTACTTAGTAAACAATTTATAAATATATGAACAAATACCTAGGTATATTAGAGTAACAATAGAATATAGAACTTTCGTCCGACTAACGTCGCTCTGCAAATGTTCATTGTATTACACCGGAAGATGAATTAAATAAAGACTGGAAAATTTGATATAAAAATTGATACGTAATAAGTTAAACAACAAAATATGTTATTATAATCTCATATTTGAAACTAATTTCGACTACAATTAATTCTCTACCTGCTTTCATAAATAATCCAAACCAAACTTCGAGGTTTGGAAAGCACAAACTAAGTGTAGCTAAGAGAAAAAAGTAACAAGAAGAGCAGAGATTCGAACCCACGACCACCAGCGTAAGAATTTCTTTTACTAACCTTTCATCTATCAAACCATGACGTGAACATGACTTTTGTAAGTTATAAATTTGTATCCAAGAAACACCATTAAGCGTATGTGCAACTACTGCTTTGCTCTTTTTCTCTTCAAAAGCGTAACATGTTTAGGACGATTCGTTTCGTTTTCCATTAGAGTTTCGAAAGAGATTATTTGTGTTTGAGTGTAGGATCTTTAGTTTAATTTAACGACACTTCTAGCAAATACAGCTTAATTCACACAGCAGTTAAAAAAACTCGTACTGCCTTAGAAAGTATTCCTAAAAGCAGAAGCTGCATCATGCATCCTGAACAGTGACGTAACTAACGGCAGTGCGTTGAGGGAGCCCAGAGTAAAACGGGGCCCATTGAAAATTCGTAATTCCACTATTTTTCCTCGATGTCTAAAATGAGACTACTTTAGCCTTACATGAAAAAGAAGCTGTGGAGGGGACTGCGAAGTCTACTGGAAAGATTCATCACGTCCTTGCAGCAACAACTTTAAGTTTTCTAACAGTAATGAAGAACAAGATTGATTGAAATTTTAACTTAGAATGAAATAACTAAAAATCTAACTCTCATTGATAGTAGTGTTCCGTATTTGTTTAGACGCCTATTCTTTTATAACTTTACCTATGGTGCATGGGGTCCTTGGTTCGATCCCAGCTCACGCTGAATGAACTTTATTATGGACAAACACCGTGTGCATGAGTATCCTCGGGTTTCTCCCGTTTCCTCCCACTTTTTTCATTAAACAATTTCATTTATTTCTCACCATTACTCTCTTCATTAGCATAGTCGGCATAATCGTGGGACGTAAAAATTAGATATTTCATTTCATTTTTCTTTTATAACTGTATATCACTTTTTCTGTGACAAGAGCAACATCTAAGCGAGTATTCAGTAAATTAAATTCAGTAAACCACTAAAACCTATATTCATTGCACAATAGTGCAGATGAAGTTTAGCCCTTTGGCAATCTTCAGCATGGACAGCAAAAAAAGCCAATACATTGATATGGAAACAGTAGTTAACGAATTCCTCTGCGAAAAAGATCACCCGTACTGTTGTGTTTCAGATGATAATTTATAATTATACTTAGTTAGTTGAAATTTCTCCATAGTTGTGGGGGCGAGATACTGAAAAAATCCCTACCAAGAGGTGAAGGTGACATGTAAAAGTAGTCAAATACGAACGAAATTAGTGTCGAATTCATGTGCAAAGATGAAAAGTGACACTGTGGATGCTGCGTAAGTCCAAAATAAGCCTTGGTTGGCTTCGAGTTGACAATGGGAGGATGACAGGAATAAAGAATCGAAAATATCCTATATTTGTGTCGAATGGATAGTTTTCGGGATCACTGACATAAAAGGTGATATTTCAGATGTGTATATGTCCAAGGTTGGTCATATTGAAATGGGGTCATAGGGAGAACCAGTAAATACTTCAGAACAGGGTGCGTTTCAAGACACTGAGAGTGAAAAGTGATAATGCACAAATCACATTCTGAATTATCGGAGATATGACTTCTGGGGAAGTGTCATTGTTCCAGGGGGGCATTACTAACTGATCACTCCTTAAAATCGTCACTGTTTTGCAGGGTCATAGACAGAAATTTATTTCAGCGATCGAAAGCTTGACAGGAATTTATTTCAGCGATTGAGGGCATATTTTACTAAAATGTCTATCATCCAGGGGCGGATCCAGGATGATTGTTTGAGAGGGGCGGTCGTTCGAAGTCAAATCAAGGAGGTAAGAGCGGAATGGAAAAAAAAGAAAAGAAAAAGAAAGAAAGAAAGAAAGAAAGGAAAAGAAAGAAAAGAAAAAACTAGAAAATGAGAAAAAGCTCTTCTGTAGAATTAACTTTCTTAAGAAAGTAGGGCCTATCTACTTTAGGTTTTAATTTACGTTTATAATACAAAGATGAAAAATACTTAGGATATGTTTTATTTTTAAAATAAAAAGTATAAAAAGTTCCCTATTCTAGGGGATGCGATCACCCCAAGCACACTCCCCTGGATCCGCCCCTCCTATCACCATCTATAAAATTATATATATATATATATATATATACAAACAAACAAGTAGTGATTTCGTGGGGGCAAAAGCTCTGGATTGCCAAGGCCTGCATCATGGTATGTCCCTGCTGCTCTGAATTGTCAAAAGCTCCTCTTCAAAGGTAAGACATAAAATGTAAATAATAAACGTGTAACATAGAATACAATATAAATAGAAAATATGTTATAATTAAGAAATAGAAAATAATTATAAAATAAATTTGAAGGACAATTTAAAAAAATCAATAATACTTGAAAGTAAAATATACTTTTAAAACAATTTTGCATTTATGCAGGGCTACAAACAGTGAGGAGTGCCATGTAAATTTAGTAACAAATATAATATTGGAAAATTATTTCGAATTAAACTAGCTGTGACTACATTACTTCAAACTTGAACTTGTGGAATATACAGTATGAGCGTAGCTCAAATAAAATAATCAATAATAATCGTCTTGATTGGAAGCTCGAACCATCCACGTAAAAGTAACT
This sequence comes from Thermobia domestica, assembly GCF_964235325.1. Classification (NCBI taxonomy): domain Eukaryota; kingdom Metazoa; phylum Arthropoda; class Insecta; order Zygentoma; family Lepismatidae; genus Thermobia; species Thermobia domestica. Next base: position 53,198,654 of record NC_137467.1, read on the forward strand.
TACATTAACCATTCACCTAATTGACAATGACGCACAGGGCTTGGCGCTACTTTATCAGATGGTTCTATGAAACGTAACTTAATTAAAACAATAGTAACAAATTTTAAAGCTTTAGAAAGTGTCCTGAAGAAGAGGAAGTTCATTTTGCACATTGTAACTAAGTTACAAGAGGTTTACGTCCTATCTGAACGGCGCATCTACCGAGTCAACTTTTGGAATATCCCCTTAAGGTAGCTTTCAACGCAGCTAAGGGAAACGTATGTGAAACAGTAATAGAATCCTCCGTAGCAGAATGGATAAAGTCATGGTTCGATGACCACAAGGTTCGTGGTTCGAAACCCGTCGCCGAAACCAGATTTTCACTTTTTATTAGTGTATTACTATACATTTGATCAAAAAATACGTATTTATGAAGCTCAAGAGAGGGGGAATTACACGCTCCTGTCCTGCCCAAATGACGCCCCTGAAACATTTGCTTGCACTTACTGAAAAGAAATTCAATGAATCATTGAATAAAACTCGTTTCTGTCCGTAGATATTTTAGAGCTCTTGGCAGTTTCCATAGATTTCTTAGGGAGCATCTTCCTAGCTTGCACTCTTTAAAGAAAGAAAAGAATGAAACTAAAGATATTTATGAAGCTCTGGGAAGATTGTGTGACTTTCCTTTAATTTAGGCTCTTAAAAATATTTCAGAACAAACTAATGGAAAAGACTGTTTTAAAGCTATAACGTTGTAAACTTGATTCCTGTTTCTTTTTCAGATGAATGGAAAGAGTGTACTACGTCACACACACTGCTTTAGACAAGGAGAGGTGGAGGACGGGGAGGAGTTGGAATAAATACTAGAAGCAACTAATCGATTGACACATGTATTGCGGGAATACATAAGAAAACTGGGCAAGAGTTTGTTATTAATTTGGACTTAGAATTTTTGTAACAAATTTTATGCCGCGGACTGTACACAAGGTCATATCTCAGGTGGATTCTCAGTATGCAGATATTAGAAATATTTTCTTAATTTTTCAAGCAATTCTCAAAGTAAATACTTTGGATGAGAGTGGCGCTATCACAAAATTAATTACAATCAATTCTGATGAGTTTAGTTATAAATTTGTCAAAGAGAAACATATGTATAAGTCAGTCTGTGTGCAGCTACTTTCTCGGATCTTCATAATGGAATTTATAAATTTAAGTTTATAGCCCTATTTGTGTTTTTTTTGAATTTTACAAGGCACACAGAATTTCTTTGCGCGAAATCGGTTTTGTTGTGGGCAAACACCGTGTGCGTGAGTTTTCTCGGGGTTTTTCTGTTTCCTCCCACTTTCTTCATTACACTATTTTTCATTCATTCTCATCATTACCATATCCTTTAGCTCACATCGCATAAGCGTGGGACGTAAAATTGAAATATTTCATTCCATTTTTCTTAAGTATATAAAATCCAGTTCTTAAGTCGCGTAGCATAAGGAGAAACAGAACATTATATAACAGAAGATTATATTAAGAAATCCGTTAAAAGAGAAAATGCAATTATAGGCCTATCCATTTACTAAGCTATTGTGATATTAATGATGTTTTGTTTTCATTTGTTTGGAGTTTAATACAGTGAAACCTGTCTTTAGCGGAATCGAGCGGGACTTGCAAAAATTTCCCTTAAAGTCAGGTTTCCGCTTAGTGGAGGTAGACTTTTCCTATCTTTTAAAAAAAATACATGCTTATAAAGGGGCATACTAAGAAAATATATTGCTGTACGTACATTGTTCGATTACAGTACTTTTTTCTTCTACGAATAAATACACAAAAAATTAAAATGAATACAAAATATGCTATGCACACGTTTTCTTTATTTTTCTAATAGCCAAGGAGAGTTTTCTGTGTACATTGCTGTTTGGCTGCTTGACTTTCCGCATACAATTTAGCCTGAGAAATTATACTTAGTGAATCAGAATCATTTTTTCGTAAGGCAAACTTTTGCAGTTCCTTTAGACTTCTGAGAGAATCTTGATATGTATTTATTCTACACTCTTCTTGGAACTCGTTACCGTATTCCTCTTCTTCCTCTATCTCGTTTTCTTCTTTCCGACATTCCGTATGATTCTTCATTAAGTTGCGGGGATTAAGGACAATTTGTGGGGGTTAATATGAGTAGTGGTTGGGGAAGATCAACATTGTTCAGAAATATTTAACAAAAGAACGAACATTTTATGCAGACAGTGTAATGTATGTCTCGCAGAATGTCTAAACATGTTCTAAACGCTGTAGTCCGGAACTCAGAATTTTCCGTTAAATGTTTATTTTTCTTTCCGTTGTCCGCGTAACACAGTTTCCGCTTAATGAAGGGAGTTTTACACGTTTTGTTCTCCAAAATTCATGGGACCGTGAAATATTTCCGTTTAAGACAGTTTTCCGTTTAACAAAGGGTCCGTTGAAGACAGGTTTTACTGTATTCTGTTTCAGCAGCGAGTCTAATGAGACCTCTCTCGTCCCAAAGACGAGAACATTTACCACTTGTTCCAGAGGATCAAAAACAGAAATGCCTGGCAACCCTTTCTTTAACTCCAGGTGTGTGTGTGAATTTTCATGATGATGAGATATGATAAGATCGGAATGCACATACTGTGGCAAAATCGTGACAAACAACACAAAAATATAGTCGTGGCAAACAACACGCCACCCTGAGTATACTGCATCTTTTCCTGTCCCATGATGTGGCCTTTTTTTTTTTTTAATTGTAGGTCAGTACAACACAGAGCTGTATGTTCTGCTCATTTATCTAAACCTATTCTTTTTCTTCTGCTGTGTTACATTTGGTTTTAATAAACCTTTTGGAGCAGGGTTCACTACCACTTCCTTTTTGGTCAACAAAATTTAAATGGTCATCTGTAGGAGCTGGTAGCTACGGAAGTGTGATCTACTCTTTTTCTTGTGCTCCAAGTTGCACTCAGAATATAGTGATATAATTCACCACATACAATTATTTTAAAAAAATCGACTGCTTCAGTATTTTCTTTGACATTTTAGCTTCAAAACAAGACCACTCAAGTTTCTTGCGTTATTACGACTGGCGGATCCAAAGGGGCGGATGGGGAAAGTAAGATCTTTTTGTTTTACTTCAAGCGTTTATCGTTGGAAAATGCAAATATGGTCTTTTCCCGACCGATTTAATCTGTGTGATAAGCCTAGTAGAATCTAAACAAATGGACATATTTGAATTGTGAATACTTCTGTCCCTAGTTTCTTGAGGTGGTCATCATAAGTTCCAAAGGAGTGAGAATATGATTCATTCGTTGGACAAACAGCTGTAGGAAGAGTGGTAAGACGGCTCACTCTTTGAACTAAAAATGTATATTTTAAAATTGTGTCCTGGAGAAAGGAAATGGAAATGGAATTCAGGTCCCGAAACTTCAATTACATTTACCTTGAATAAAGAGAAATATAGAATCTTCAGCGCTCCTTACCGAAAATCTCTCTGAACCTGAGACTTTTCGGCTGGTAGGTTGATTTATATGTATTTACGTCGTTTGTCAAAAGCGCTGCTTTGTAGAAGAATAACTAGAGTTTAAATTTGATCTGAACCACTGTAGTGCGTTCGATGCTCACACTGTAAAAAATGAGGTGTTGAAACAACACAAAATGACTACCACTTTAGTGTGTTACTTGTGTGTTAATTCAGCACCAAGTACATCGCCTTCCGAGCACATCGGAAATAACTCGTTACTTCTTGAGAGAACTTGCATTGGTATTTATCGTTTAATACGAGCAAAGCTTTGCGGAATATATTTGGCACTTATGCCAAACAACGAATAATGTTCTACGTTTTCTGTAATCGGTCATAATAATATTGTTGTAAAACTGTGAATCGTCTGACAACAGTTAGGCCTATATAGGCAACAGTTCCTCCATCTTCTGTTCACAAGTTCTAAGACACAAGAATAACAGATAAAGAAAATAGATGGAAGCACTGCTATATGTGTAACTGTAGGCAGATGATTTAGGTTTAGAACAATATTATTGTGACCAATTACAGAAAACATAGAATGTTATTAGTTACTTGCCATAAATGCGAACTATATTTCACAAAGTTTTGCTTGTACCAAGCAATTAAAAAAAAAAAAAAAAACAATGCAAATACTCACAGCCAGTAACGAGGTATTTCTGATATGCTCAGAAGGCGATTACATCGTGTTGAATTGACACACAAGTAACACTCTAAAGCGGTAGTCATTTTGTGTTGTTTCAACACCTCATTTTTTACTGTGCACTCACCGGGAATCAAAGAACAGAACCTCATTCATCAAAAAACAAAGGTATGTTTGCTACCTACTAGATCAACAAAGAAAACCGTGACTTTTGGGGTTCAACAGAGAAACATTAGGAAGGGACAGGGATTCGTTGTGATTTTTAATGACATTTAATTTTTTATTGGTAATTAACACAAGCTGTTATTGTAATTCATGGACGAAGTCCTGAGTGAATAACTGACCTTCAGACAGGCCAAACCGCTTAAGCTAGAAACTTGAAATTCGGACAGTAGATAAGATTTGTGACATAGGGTATTACTAAGGAAGGATGTCTTGGAAATTCGAGGAAAGGAAGGGGTGGTCCGAATCTCTTAGAGACTTAAAATTTGGTATTCGGATTTCTCATTTAAAATAATTTGACACGCGTTTCAACATTTTTTGATACTTTAGTAAAATGAAGAAAAAAGAAGTGGAAAGAAAAAGGACCGGGTATTACAATTACTATAATAAAATATCAATATCTAAGAATCTTTGAAGGTTAGAAACATGGAATTTGGTATGTGGACTTCTCACTTAAAATAACTCAATGTATATTTCGGCGTTTTTGATATTTTACCTAGAAGGAAAGAAAAGGAGTGGGAATTATATTATTATTATTAAGATACCCATATCTCAGGATCCTTTATTGTTAGAGATATGAAAGTTGGTTGTTTGATTTTTTCATTTAAAATAATTAAACATGTATTTGAGCGTTTTTTGCCACTTGACGTAGAAGGGAAGGAAAAAAAGTTGGGGTTGTTAACTAAAATGCCTTACGAGGTATTTGAATTTCGTGACAGTTTGAGCTCATTCAAATTCTATATGAAATACACAGAAGGAAGAAGGCGAAATATTGTGCCACAGTAGTATTTGTTATATTGTACGAGGCCGTAAACCATGCCAATTGAGGTCTGGGGACGAAGCCCCAACTAGGCAAATGCTAGCATAATATAATTTTATGGTTACTAAAAGCACAGCTATAAATAGACAATGTTTGTAAAAGCTAAATTTAAGAAATTACCTGATAGAGCCAATTTCCAACCCCTTCTTCCTAGTGTGGTCTGATGCTTTTTTCTTTACATACTCAATCTTACCATTGCAAAAGTGGTGTATTCGGACAAAATACCCTATACGGAGCATCAGCCGAAAGAGCATTTTCAACATTAAACAGGTTGAAGGCATGGCTATGGTCCCGGATGGGTGCAGATCGACTTAATAGGCTGGTACTACTATTATACTGAATACACGCACCGAGACATAAACGAAGATTACGATCGTGTCGATGACAGATTTGCCAGGAACAAGGAAGAACGTGTATTTGAGTTTGTGCTGTAACTTTAACAGAGATGCAAGGTAGTAAGGTCCGTTGTGTGGTTTCTGACCGTTGTGGTTTTTGCCCGTAATTACTTGTATTTTCAACTCGTGGGTATTTCCCAAAAGTCATGAGTCTGAGTCTAAAGTTGAACTCTTTGGGTGTATCTAAATCGCAAACAAAATCAAGAAAGATGAATTAACTCGAAAGTTTTTGAAATTACTTTTTTTAAAAAAAATCTCTAACTTAAAAAAATGTATATTATATTTATTAAACAGATATATAATATACATATGATATTTGATTTGTTTGTCTAACGTCCCACGGTTTTCCACGTCCCACGTCCCAGGACGGGTAAAGATGTGAACCTACTGATTATAGTGGAATCCGAACCACTTTTTTTCGTTCAACTGTGCCCCCACAGGAAATCGAACTCGGGACAACGCGCGCCAATGGAAATCGTGTTAACGATTAGGTCAAACGGAGTCCATAATATACCTGAGATGAAAGAAAAACAACAAGTTATACGTACTTTATTCTCTATTAGTAATTTCGTTTAAAGGTGAGAATTTTTCAAAATTAAATTTTAATTTGCATTTTTTTTTTTAAATCTGATACTGTCAAATAATATCACCAGTCGGTATGTTAAAGGAAATGTACTTTGTGTGCCGTAATGAACAGAAACATCACATTGGTTTTACATTTCTGATCTTTCGTTCATTTTATTGCAGGCTTTGCTAATCATTCAGTGGATTTCATTTTTTTTTACTATTTATGCTTTATAATATCTTACATTTTGATTCTATGTAGTTTTAATTCATGTAAAATTTATACATACTTCCTGCTAGACCTGACAAAATTTTTGTTGAATTTGTGTTAGATAAAGTTATGCATTGATATTTATGTTATTACAGTACACTGTTTGCAATATTTTATTGAATAAACTGTGCATTTACCTTAGTAGTGATTTATATGGTTAAAGAGTACTGCAATATATTATATTTATATAGGATTTATATTCTCAATTCATTTCTTTATATGTTATTGCTGTAGTTTAACTTCAAACCACCACTCTGGGTTCCTGTTAGTAGTACTGTACAAGGTTTGAATGCAGTGATGATTAGTATTATATATTAGAAAGTGTATCCATTTCATTCTCCTGTGCTTGATCTCTGCCCTTGAGTGAGCAGGCTAGTTCTATTAAGGGAAAAAAACCATAACATTCTTATTTCAGGCGAAAGGTACAAAATTCATGCTCGGGCAGTCATTACCACGGGGAATAATCATGGAGCTAGTAACATCTTTAGAGTACAGTTTGAATATTATATTGTTTTCTTTTCAATTTTCAATTTGCTGAATTATATTATGATATAATCAGAAATTAAGTCAATATGTAAAGATCGCTCCCCTATATTTTGATTCACTTGGAACACTGTATGTCATACACTATTAAACATCACTTTATAATTAATTATCGTATTATTTTAAGCTACCAAAAATCTACATACAAATAAAATTTCTTCTGTTATTTGTTGACATTTTGTATTATTCTTCATGCATGTGTATTTCTTTGTTATTTACTTTTGCGTAGACCGAGCCTGTCCTTTTTTTTTCAATTGTTGTCCCGCAATACTATCATTCAAAATATAAATGATTAAAGCAAACTGTACACTCTTTGGATAAAATGAATGCTATCGTCAATACAGTATTTTATTTTGTGCCAGTACTGTGCAAGACAGCGCATCTGATATATATCGCGGTGACTATGTATGAAGTGAATCATGACACCGCCACGCCTCCGAAACGAAAGTGTAAATTTAATTTAAATCTACAGAAAGAACATACTTTCATTTAAAAAGTTATAAATTCGGGTCCCAAAATGGAATCTGGGAATCAGGTTTACACGCTCCCCTTCTCCAGCCCTTGATTCATATGCGTCCCATTCTTGCAAATTAAAATTTCTGGTTACCTTGAGGCTTCAAGTTCCAGAGAGCGAAACCCCCTTCCCCCAAACGATTTTCCTGGATCCGCTAATGGTTATTACAAACATAAGAAAATTAAGAAAACTGAAGAAATTTCGCTCATAATAACTCTTGTAGACCTTGCCTGACTAGTGGAGACGCCTAGGAAGAAGAAGGTTCACTTAGGAGACAGCTGAGTGCTAGTGAACTCAACTTCAAACATCAAATTATACAAAGATAAATACACAGCAAAGTACGATGAATGAATTATCAAAAAAAATTATATACAGTACCTGTCTCCAGAATAACATATCTACATGACAAAGCCAAAATTTTGCTCTGGCAGCAGTAGGCAAACATTGGTGTTCCAAGTAAAGATCTTCCCCCGGAAGTTGGCTGACTGAAAGACTTCCTCTATTTGGAAAGAATTTGTCGGATTGGGACATTTGGAAATTAAAGCATATTCCTGTATTTTCCAACAATAACATTTTTAGTGATTTAAACTTAGACATAAACGCGTAATATGGAAACAAAATAGCGATGTATCGTTCCCCTCCAGGGACGCCAGCTAGAGACAAGTCACCAATAAATCCTACAGCACGTCCATCGCCGGCTACGACTAAGGGATCGTAGCCGGCGATGGCACGTCAAACTAGGACGTAAGAAACAAAACAAAGAAAAATAGCGAGAGAAGAATCCACAACATTCGAACAATCAACTAAGAAAAACACCTTAGAAGATACAGGATTCGACACAATGGGGCAATTGGAGCAAGAAATGAATTATATAGAAAATCTTTTAGATTGGAAGAAGATAGGAAAATCCCACCTTGAGAAACTAAAAAAGAGGGCCATAGTATGGGTTAAGGACAGGGCACAGCTTTTAGGACAACTAGACCAAATGAAGAAAATTAATATTAAACTTCAGGAGAAATATGCCAACCTCCAGAAAGAAAAGAACTAATAGAAATGGAAATGATGTCAGGCCAGAAAAGCAGCCACATTGAAGGAAAAAGAAACAAATGGAAGAGTTACGGCAAATAAACGTTAAATTAGAAAAGGAAATAGAGGAGCTTAAACAGGAAAAAGCAGAAATTAAGAATGACAGAGACAGGCAGTATAAAAGACTGGAAACAGAAATTCAAGAACTCACAGAAAACATAAATGAATTTAAAAAAACTACAAGAAAAAACAAGGAAGTTAAATAAATTAGAATATGAACCTAAATATCTAACAAAAAAACTTGAAGAAAAAAAGAACTAACAAATACCCAACTAGCTTTCGGACGAGCAGAGATATCATGGAAAAAGCAAAGAAACATATATAGGGATAAAATCGAAGAATTAACAGACAAACAGAAGATCGACACAGACATAGTTATACATGAAATACAAACGCTAATCAAAAAGATTGAAGAAAGGCATGAAAGAACAGAAAAAATGGAATCCGATGACAAATAACAAATATGGACAGACGTAATTAAAAAAAGAAAATCTACTGAAAGAGAACTGAAGATACAGGAAATGCAAGCAAAAACAAAACCGTCCTTGATAATAAAATCGAATCAAGGAGAGACATCAAAGCAAACAGCGGAAAGATTAACAGGAGTTATTGATCCACGAAAAGAGAAATTAAAGATAACTGGTTTAAGAACTACCAGAGATATGGTAGTACTTGAAACCGCAACAAAAGAAGACATTAGGAAAATAATGGCTAAAGAAGAAATAAGGAAAAACTTCAAGTGCGAAGAAACTAAGAAGAAAAACTCGTTGATGATCATATATGGTGTACCATCTGAATTAAAGGATGAAGAACTATTCCAAGCTTTTATCGAACAGAATTTCGATGAAAACGAGATGGAAGAAGCCAAAAAGAGTATAGCAAGGTTTCGAGCAGGAAAGAAACAAGAAAAACGATGCCACTTGGTAATAAAAGTTGAACCGAAGATAAAGAAACTGTTAGTGGAAAAAGAAAAATTCTACATCGATTATGAGGCACATAGAATAAAAGATTTCCTGGTCGTTCCACAATGTTTTATCTGCCAAGAATTCGGTCACGTTACGAAATATTGCGACAATAAGGAAAAAGTTAGATGCAGATATTGTGGCTCATTGCAACACAAAAAAGCGACGAATGTGAAGACAAAGGAAAAAAGATATGTATACCATGTAAACTAAGACACAAAGTATGTCAAAACCCACAAACGAAATAATGTGTCTCATACAAAGTAGACAGAGGAAGGATAATTTCTAAAATAAACTATGGAGAGTAAAAGGAAAAAATTAGTAAATACAAAGAGAAAAAGCCCAAGTAAGAAACGTAGGGACAAACAGAGATTGGAAAATTTTCTAGAAAGAAAAAGACAACTATTTAAAGAAAAGAGAGATAAAGAAACACAAATATATGATACAAAAGAAAATGAAAAATCGAAAACAAAAACTGAAGAAAACGAAATGGAGAAGTTAACAAAAACAACAAGGAAAAAGGAGAACTAGAAACACTTCTAGAAAATAGAAAAAAGAATAGGAAAAAGAAATTTAACGAAGAGAATTATAAATGTATGCAACAGATCCCAAACATAAATGAATCATTTGTCCACGGTGAAGAAAAATATCTTTTCCCAATTCAAGAAGAACATATACAACAAATCCAAGATCCGGAAGTTTCAAGTACAGAAAATACTCCAGTAAAACCATTAAATGGAGAAATTTTAGTAAATAATATACAATTATACGAAAACATAAACCATATGTATAGGCTAGCAAAATTGGAAGAAAAACAAATCTTAATGACTGCACTAAGATAGATAGTAAGAGATAATCATATAAATGGAAGAACTATAACATTTCCAACCTTGGAGGAAGCCGATAGAATTGAGCTGCGAATTTATGATCTCCCAGCAAACGGATGGGAGTTACTTGATCTAGTGGATGAGGTTTTTGAGAGACGAGGGATATACTGGACGCTAGAAAATGTTTACAAACATCTGGTGCGTGCGCATGGTAGAGTATACTTCGACCCAACGAAATCAGGAACGGATGCCTACATATATACGAGATATGGATAAAAATCAGAAGTATTTGAAAATTATGCAGAATAACGCACAAGGAAGTAAAATAGCCACAATGGAACTTAGAAAATAGAAATCCAAAAGATTGATATCGTAGCAATACAAGAACCATATTTACTAAAAGGCAAATTAACAACCTTTCCAGCAAGCTCAAAAATAATGGAGGACATGAATCTAAAACAGTTATAGTTTTCATGAATAGAGAAATTGAAGTACTTAAACTAACCCAATATAGTAACAATTGAATAACAACAGCTGAAGTTAAGTGTTGAAACATGAAATTCTGGCTAATAAATCGTATTTCCAATACAACTTAGAAACACGTGACTTCATAAAAAAATTCAAGAAATAATATGGCTGAGAAATAATACAGAAATATTAATCCTTGCCGATACAAATGCAAAATCAATCTTATGGAGTGCACCGGAAACAGATGATAGAGGAGAAATAGTTAAAGATTTTGTAATGCAAAACGGACTTGTAATCTCAGTCATCGGAAACACACCAACTTTTGTAGGGAATAGAGGTAGTTCTCATATTGATGTGACATGCGGAACATTTGAAATAACAAGTAGGATTGAAAATTGGCAGAATGGAGATAAACTCACTCTCAGCGACCACGAAATAATACTATTTGATATGAAAATTGAAAAAAAATAGGAAAAAACAAAAAAAATTTAATATACCTAAGACAAATTGGATTACTTTCAAGAACAAATTAAATCTACCCCAAATAAATGAAGATGAAAACTTGACCGAAATAATCAACGAAATTGAACAAGCAACAAAAAAAGCTTTAAAATAGGCTAATCCGGAAAGACAAGACAGAAGAGTATATGAAGGCTTTTGGACACCTAAACTACAAAGATTGAAAAGACTTGCAACGTCAGCCCGGTAAAGTTATCAAGCAACTTATAACCCAATACTAATGAAAGAAGACTAGAAAAAGGTAGAAACGCAAAGAATAAATATAAGGAAGCAATATTAGCGGCTAAGAAAAGAAGTTGGGATCTTTACCTCAAGAAAAATATTGAAATAGGTACATGGGGTGCACCATACAAACTCATAACACAAAAAATATACCCATTACTATTAAATACAGTCAAGAAATTAGATGGATCATACACCTCAAACAGAGAAGAAACTAAAAGTTTTAGCGAACAATTTTTTCCCAGAAATGAAAACAATAACGACACAGAAAGAAACATAGTACTAAGAAACAAAATGGGTGAACAACATACAGGAACTGCACCAGAATCAGACAAAGTCACTAACGAAGAAATAGAAAAGATCTTTAGAAAGCTTAAAAACAAGAAATCTCCGGGTGTAGATGGCATCATAAACAAAATATACAGGACGACTAAAGATTTATGGGTCCCCTACCTAACGGAGCTTTTCAACCTACTAATAAAGAAACAAGAAATTCCAGAGCCGTGGAAAGCATCAAAATTAATTATTTTCTCAAAAGGACCAGAAAGGAATCCATCCGAAGTAAACTCATATAGACCTATATGCTCATTAAAAATTTTTGAGAGAGTAATATTAAACAGAATTCAAAAATACAGAAACGTAACTGAAGACAAATTACAATTTGGATTCAGAGTAGGAAAGTCAACAGAAGACGCCATAAATACTCTTCTAGATGATATCAAAGAAAAGATATACGAAAAGAAATATGTATTAACGCTTTTCATTGACATCGAAGGAGCATTTGATAATTTATGGTTTCCATCCTTGATTGAAAATGTAAAAAAAAAAAAAAACTGGAAATGCCAGAATACTTACTGAATTTGATAAGAAACTATCAAGAAAGAGAAAAATAATAATACCCAATGAAGAGGGCAACATAGTAATTAAAACAGAGAAAGGATGTCCGCAAGGATCAATATTAGGATCCCTACTATGAGACATAGAATTAAAACCATGCTTGGAAAAAATAAACAAACAGCAAGAAGTTGGTAAAATAGTGGCATTCGCCGATGACGTCGTAATAACAACATCAGGAAACAGCCGAAGGGAATTAGAAAAAAAGAAGAAAAAGTTAAAAAGATAACAAACACTTGAAGAATGGAGTATGGAGAGTAAATTAAGGGTATCATCAACGAAAACCAAATATCTAATTTTTGGCACAAAACTACAAAGAAATCCGACTATAAAATTAAATGGAGTAGGAGTAGAACGAGTGCAAAGCATAAAATACCTTGGCATAACGCTAGACGATAGACTAAAATTTGATGAACATTTGCAATATATAGTAAAAAGGGGAAACAGTGTAGCGAATAAATTGACCACTATTGCAAGGAACAGATACAGGCTACCATTAAAAATACTAAGACTATACCAAGAAACTATTTTGTCAGCTACCATGGCGTACGCATCCAGCGTTTGGATTGATAGACTATTAAGAAATAAGACCTACAAAAACCAAATCAATAAACCACAAAGGAACCTATTAATCAGAATGTCTGGAGCTTTTAACACTACTTCGTATAGCGCACTCTGTATAATCCTTGTATACAACCAATGAACTATGTGTTATTGCAAAGGGCAACTAATTACTGGTTAAGAAAAGAAGAGAAAAGGAAAATTAGAGAAATTTTTAACAGGGATCTAAAAGATGAGAAAGAAATTAATGACAACATAATACAACTATGGGATAAAGAATAGCAGGAATACAGTGGAGCGCAACGATTACATAGAATCTTTCCTAGCATCGTCGACAGACTAAAAATAAACCACTTAAATCCAACATATGGATTGGTTCATTACCTATCAGGCCATGGACCATATGAACAACACCTCCACAGAATCAAGTTAAGACCCAGCCCAATGTGTGAATGCCGAGAAGAAGGAACTCCTGAGCACCATGTCATGTGGTGTCCATTATTAGAAGAAATTTTAGAACTAAGAACTCAAATAAGAAAAAAAACGCTGAAAAAAATAATAGAAGTAGAGGAAGACTGCAAAAAATTGGAAAATTTGATAAATGAATACTACGAACTAAGACGAAAAGCTTACAGAAGAAGAATAGAAGGATGAGTGCAAGTGGAAGAATGTGTGAAGAAGTCCTCGGTCCGGAGAAAAGACTCCTGGAACCCAAGCACTGGACTACCGTGCTTTCGTCGAGGATCAGAATGCGAGCTGCACCTCCAGTCTCTCGGTTTGGAAAGGAACTCGGGTGCAAGATGAATGTTACGTGAGTGCATGAGTAGAGGTGAAGCGAGGATAGTGTCTCAGAGAGAAAACATAGAGCAACTACACTATTACTATATATGATAAACACTATATGTCTTTCTTGACGTAACACGAAAAAATTGTTCTAGAAAAAAGTACTTATTTTATATCAACAGGTCATTTTAATTCCTCACTAAGTCAGAAAGATCCCAATGGTCAGTGACAAGATAATAATGAATAAAAGGAAAATAAATTTCTACATATAGTAATTCTACAAAATATATACGAGTATTTGACTCGTGACAGTAGCAGTCATATACAAACTAATCGTTTATATAATAATAATATAACTTTAAATATTGATATGTAAATGTAGTTGATTAAATACTAATTAAAGGATATAGTCCCTTAATTTTCATCCTATGTACAGGGTGGTCCGGAAATGGGCGTACCGCCCTTCAACATTATGGTGTTAGTTATGGTAAAATGTCTGTACACAGTTACCTTGAATTCTTAAGAGTTATAAACATCGGTATGATCACCATCCATTTCGTAACACAGCTGAATTCTGCGCCAAGTTCTCGCAGATATTTTGCGGAGATATTCCGGAGTCAGCCACAGCTGCTCGTAATTCCTGCATTGTGTGATATCGAGTGTTTCTTACTTGTTGCTTTATGAAATCCCAGAGAGCATTGTCTGGTGTGTCAGATCGGGACTTCTTGGAGGCCAGGCATAGGGAACTGGTGATGAAGCATGACCTCTTCACACATTGTTGATTAATCCAATTTCACTGCAAAAATCTGTTACCAAGCAGTAAACAAATGAATACGGATAGCAATGTTGCCAGACAATGCTAAGTAATGTTACCAAACAAATGTGGGTAAAACCTAAAACCGTCAGAAAACACCAATTAGGAGTATGCCCACTTCGGGACCTCGTCGTAGATTTCCTAAAAGAATCACTCTGCACTTCACATGCCATGAGCACAAAGTTAGCTCCAACGTACGAAACACTATTAGCAAATAAAGTAGGATTCTAGCGTGACGCAAAACCAAAATCGCTTTTGTAAGTGGAAAATGACAATTATGTCAATCGTTACTACTAAATAAGTGTTGTATAGTGCTAAAGTACAACGTTGGTGCTACCACAAACGGAAATCAAATTAAAAAGTGGATATGAATTGATGTCAAGCCAAAGTTGTCACTTTTTCAAATAAGCTATACTTTAAAACAAAAAGTTATCAATCATTAGTGCTACAAGCTTAACGTTATTGATTTTACGCACGAAAAAATATTGAAATGAAGTAGCGATACTGGCTGAACGTTAACCCAGATTCACCACCTTAATTTGCTAACAACTTTTAGTACGTAGGAACCCAACGTTGTGGTTATAGCAGTAACCAGCTAACGTAGCACTAACGATTGACACTTTTCATTTTCTGCGTAGATCATACGTAAAAGTAACAAGTTTCGTTTGAAAACAAAACCAGTATCCGCATTTTATTTGTTAATAACATTTCGTACATACAAGCGTTAACGTTGTGCTTTTAGCACTAACCTAACGCTAACGATTGACTTTTTTTATATTTTTTAGAAAGCTTATATGAAGGGTAACGGGAAAAAACAAGGAATGTCAATGAATGTGTTTTATCGGGTGCTTTGTCCTATCTATTGACGACTCTTGATACTTGATACTAACACTGTATATGGCATGCATGCCTAGATGTAGAAATGTCCATGTAAAAAGGGGCCAAAGATTTAATAGCCCTATTCTTTGAATGCGGTTTTCAATATTAAAACGCCGTTTTCTCGAAAATGCAATTTTGTGACATTCCGCTTTCTTTTCCCTTACCCTTCATTTGCAAAAGTGAGGATTTTAGGTTCACATCAAGCCAGAATTGCCACGTTAATTTGTTAATATTTATCCCTACGTAGAAGCACTAATATTATGTTTGTAGCATTAACAACTGACATTCTTCTCCTTTTCCGAAAATATATTTTTAAAAGTGGCGATTTTTGCTTCACGTCAAGCTAGAAAATATGAAATGAAATTTTTGAGTTTTACGTCCCACGATTATGCCGGTTAGGCTAAAGGAGATGGTGATAGTGAGAAATGAATGAAATGGTAAAATGAAGAAAGTGGAAGGAAACTGGAGAATCCCGAGGAAACCCACGCACACGGTATTTGTCCCCACAAAGTCCACTTGGAGGGAGCAGGGTTTGAACCCGAGATCTCATGCACCAGAGGTGAACGCTCTAGCACTGAGCCATCGCGGCACGTCAATCCAGAATCCCAACTTTAATTTGTTAATACCTTCCCGTGCGTAAAAGAAACAACGTTGTGCTTGTAGCACTAAGCACTACTAACATGGCACTAACGATTGACTACCTTTTGATTTCCCGTGAAGTTTATATGTAAAATTGGGGATTCTGGCTTGACTGTCACTTTAATTTGTTAATAACTTTTTGTGCGTATGAATACTAACGTTGTACTTTCAGTACTTATCTTCACTAACTGACACCTCTTTTGTTCTTCCCTAAGCTTATTTGTAAAAATGACCATTTGATCCGATGTCAAACTAGAACCGCCACTTTACTTTGTTAATAACTTCCCCACATAGGATCCCTAATATTGTAGCATTAATCAGCAGTAACGTAGCACTAATTTCTTGACACGTTCTTTGTTCCTTCCAATACTTACTTGTAAAAGTGACGATTTTAGCTTGACAAGGTATTATAGCTGCGTTAATTCATTATTGATCTTCCGTAGGTGAAGTACAAATGTTGTAGCTGTAACACTAACAAACACTAACGTAGCACTACTGATTGATGGCTTCTTCGTTTCCTGCATAGCTTATCTGTAAAAGGTTGATTTTGGCTTAATGTTAAGCCAGAGTCGCCACTTTAATTCGTTAACTTTTCATACGTTGGAGTACTAACATACCACTAACGATTGACACCTATTTAGTGTATTCATCTCTTTTCGTCAGGCTAAGATTAACACCTCTTTCGTTTACGTCAAGCCAAAATCGCTACTTTAATTTGTTAACTTTCCGTACCCTGAAGTACTAACTTCGTGCTTGTAGTGTTAGCCGGCAATAACGAAGCACTAAAAACTGATACCCTTTTCGTTTTCTGCAAGGTTTATCTGTACAAGTATCTATTCTGTTTTAACACACAAACTCCCAAAGAGGTCATTTTGACCCCTCACCGTCATTCATCATTCTTTAATTTGAACATTAATTAAAATATGCAAAAAAATATAGCACCAATTTTCTTCTCTCTATCCAGTGTGATTATATCCTAAATTTTATATTTCAATTACAGATGGTGATCAGAAAAATGGAAACATCTGTAGTTGGCAACACGTCAGATGTATGAGTTGGCAGTGGTGTCGTAGGGCCCGCAGCGCTGGACCACTAGTGGTGGTGTGTTAGGTCGGTCTCCATACTACGTCAGGCGCAGTGGAACAGCAGTGTCCAGTGGCTGCACCAGACGGAGGTAGTGTAAAATGGAAAACCTCCCAGATTTTCAAAGAGGGCAAATTGTTGGTGCGCGGTTATGTGGAGTGAGTGTGACGGCAGTGGCTACTGTGTTAGGTGTGTCGCGTGGGACAGTGTCGAAGGTGATGACGGCCTACACAACACACGGGAAAACCACATCGGGGAAGCGGAACAGTGGACGGAAGAAAATCATGAGTGACAGGTCACGCCGGGTATTAAAGCGCATTGTCACGCAGATCCGTCGTGTCACTGCGGAGCAAGTGACGGAGGAATTCAATCAGCACCTCCCCACTCTGTTTCGACAATAACAGTCCGCCGCGAATTACATGGCATGAACTTACGGGGTCGTGTTGCACGGGCCAAACCGCTCATCAGGGACCATAACGTTTTCGCACGCCGCAAATGGTGCCGCGACTATGCAACTTGGACCGTTGAGGACTGCAAACGTGTGATATGGTCGGGTGAGTCATCCTTCACCCTATTCCCAACCACGGGCCGTGTTTATGTGTGGAGAACGCCCAAAGAAGCTTATGATCTGCAATGTCTCCGCCCAACTGTGAAACATGGCGGCGGCTCGGTGATGCTGTGGGCCGCCATATCATGGTTTTCATTGGGTCCTGTGGTCACACTTAGCGGATGAATCACTGCCAACGATTATGTCGCAATTTTAGGAGACCACTTGCATCCTATGGTCCGGATGTTGTTCCTGGACAATGACGCCATCTTCCAGGATGATAATGCACCCATTCACACAGCTGGCGTGTTTGCAGCGTGGTTTGAGGAACATCGAGATGAAGTTCAATATCTCCCATGGTCCGCCCAATCCCCAGATCTCAACATAATTGAACATCTGTTGTCGTCTTGGAAACACGACTCCGGCGACGATTTCCACCTCCATCCTTTCTCTCACAGAACTGGCCGATGCCCTGCACGAGGAATGGTGTAAAATTCCACTTGCTACCATTCACGACCTCTATGCCTCCATCCCACGTCGCATCAAGGCTTTTCTGAAGGCGAAAAGTGGCCCGACACCATATTAACCTGGTAAGTTGCAATTTCGTTCAGGTGTTTCCATTTTTCTGATCACCATCTGTATTTTTGGTTTTCTTTAAAAATAGTGATTTACGTAGAACTACCACGAGGGTCAATTTGACACCTGCCTATTTAATTGGAAAATGAAATGAAATATTTGAGTTTTCGTCCCACGGTTATGCCTGTTGGGCTAAAAGAAACGGTGATGATGAGAAATGAATTGAATTGCGGAACAATCAAAGTAGGAGGATACGGGTGAACCTCGGAAAAACTCACGGAGATAGTGTTTGTCCACCAAGTTCACTTCCTATTTATTTTCCTCTGGATAAAAAAAAGCCTTTTTGATTCTTGTTTATACTTTTTATCAAGGTGTAGTATTGATATTCAGGAAACAATTGTGAACAACCATTGATTTGTGATGGTTGTTTTGAAGAACGTGTTTCACTTTTCGAGAATGATGGAGTCTTCAGGTAGTAAACGACTTACAGCAAGAGAGTATCTAGTACAGCTACAGGATAAGGACGACAGTGCTTCTGGTGATTAGGACAGTAACAGCTGGATTGAAAAGGAAGATGTTACAGACCTTGAAAAATAAGATCTTTCCAATAGTGATGACAAAGAAGTCAAATATTCTGATTCTGATTCTGATTCAAGTGAAGAATCTGAGCAAGGGAATTCTATTGAAATTACTGGTGGGCCTAGTGAACTCTAGATCAGAATGTGTCGACGGATGGATGTAAACAACAAGACATGCGGAAGATTAAAAAACATAATATAGTTCATATCAAACCGTAATCCACATCATTCGTTACGCGTAATATGGATGATGCTTGTGCATGTTCATTCAGACAGATTATAGCCGATACTCTACTGCGAAATGTAAAAGAGTGTACAGAATTTGAGGCCTGTCGAGTTTTAGATGTTCCTAACTGGTCAGTTTCTCTCGATGCAATTATTGTCTTGCTTTATTTCCGTGGAGCAATTAGGATGAAGAGCGTTAAGGGTAAAGTGTCTCTGGTCTCGAAAGCTTGGGCTGCAGCTTCTTTCGGAATGTCATGCCCAGACAGATTTGAAGAAATAATGAGATTTATAAGGTTTATCTCAAATCTAAGAGGAGCGAAAGACGTGAAACGGTTTTGCTTATTTTCTGATATTTGGTATCCGGAAATTTTCAATCAACTAAGATGCTAAAATCCGCATACTTATTGCAATATTGGTGAGCGTCTCTTTCCAATGAAATCTAGCCGTCCATTTATTCAGTTAATGGGTTGCAAGCCGGATAAATATGGAGACAAATTCGGGATGCTTGTTAAAGAGAAGAACAAATATGTAGTAAATAGTTTTTCATATCTAGGTAAAAGTAAAAAGAGGCCACAACGAACATCCCTCTTACTGAACATGTAGGTTTACATCTTTTCAAACCGTTCATATACTCAGGATTGCATGTAACTTGAGACAACATTTTTGTGTCTCTACATCTTGCAAGGGAACTAAAAATTAACGGAATAAATTTGCTTAGTACTATCCGAAACATCAAGAGAAAAGTTCCAGCTTCCGAACGTTTCCATAATAAAGATTTGTATACCACAGATCTGTATGCCACAGAAAACCGTGGACAATATTACACTCACCACATATCAATGCAAGGAAAACAAAAGAGTAGTGATATTGAGCATAGTTTACACTAGCGTACATATAATGAGTTGTCACGAAAATAAGAATTTGAAAGTTTCATTCTACAGCCAGCAGAAAATTTTTGCAGAAATTGTAGACCAGATGGATAGTAAATATTCTGTCAAGGTTGTTAGAAGAAAATGGACGGTATAGCTCTTTTATAACCTACTTGGTTTGGCCACCATAAACATATCTTATACAAGTGTATTACAAATAAGCATATTAGTAGACAGAAAATTGGAAAAGTTCTATCTTCTCATGTTGGCAAAGGAACGTTCTGATAAAGTAAGACAATAGCGTGTTTCGAAAGATTTGCCTGCAGTATCATCAACTTCTACAAAAAGAAGAAGTGCCAAATCGGGACATGCAGTATATTGAAACAGTATATTGAAATTTATACCTATATCCCTCAAGATAATACAGTACTATTATCAAAATTTTGATTTACTCTTGAAACTTGTACTCATTTATATGCTCACATCTTATATTTTTAAATAAATACGTAATCTATCTGTATAATAAATGTTTCTGAGTTTATCTTTAAACAGATTTCAGGTGTACATTTATTCACATATTGCTCAACACTTTGGGCGTGGGAGACAATGGCTTGATACCTGGTTAAAGCTAGTGTGGATTCTAAAGCATATTAATTTTTATATCAAGTCACATGAAGTCTTGGTTTACAAAGGAACGATAAATTTCAACCTAAAAAACCTCTAAAACACAAGGGGTCAAAATGACCTCTTTGGTAGTTCTTGTATAATCAATTTCCTGGTAGTTCTAGTGTTAACTACCACTTTAATTTGTTACTAACTTTTCATACATAGGAGTACTAACGTTGTGCTTGTAGCACTAACCGGTTTAGTATATTGGACTAACGATTGCAATTTTTGTTTCGGAACAGCTTACTTGTAAAAATGGCGATTTTGGCTTAACGTCAAGCTAGAATCGCCACTTGATTTGTTAATAACTTTTTGTACGTAGAAGCACTTATAGCACTGACCAGCACTAATGTAGTACTTACATTGACACCATTTCTGTTCTTCCCAAAGCTAATTTTTGAAAGTGACTATCTAGCCAGAATCATCACTTCAATTTCTTAACTTTATCTATGTAGGAGCACTAACGTTGTGCTTGTAGCACTAATGATTGGTGTAGGTTTTATTGTTCTTTTTCAGATGTGGTGATTCTGGCTAGATAAACGTGCTGGTTGCAATCCGAAAATTGTTTATATTGAGTTGCAATCCGCAAATTTGCGACGACTCATGCGGAATTAACCCTTTGGGGATCCGCTGCTTGACTGAAAGTCTAAAAAAATACCCCAAAAACCCCGGATGCCGAAAGGGTTAATGTTTATCATTTCCTTACTTATTTGGTATCAATAAACCTCCAGACACACGAACTCAAATGAAATCGTAACAACATTATCTAACTTGAGCACAACGGCTTTTATTAATAGTATTTTACAAATTGGCAACAAAACATAAAACATTTCATTTAGTTATGTATCACATGATAAAACATATATTTGTTATATGTATACACTTTTTTTATATATATATTTTGAGCGAAAATGTAACGAATACAGTTCAGATCATGCGAACAAAGTTTTATATATATATATATATATATATATATATATATATATATATATATATATATATTATTCAGATAATAACACAAGTATAACAACTTTGTTTCTGTAATCATTCTTCTCTTTTATTTCGTATATTGGACAGTCTGTATTTTTAACACGATATATTCAGTACCTTTATACTATATTGTCCAC
This sequence comes from Thermobia domestica, assembly GCF_964235325.1. NCBI lineage: Eukaryota > Metazoa > Arthropoda > Insecta > Zygentoma > Lepismatidae > Thermobia > Thermobia domestica. The sequence continues at coordinate 53,220,447 of NC_137467.1, forward strand.
TTTTTCAAATTACAACACAAACATATATTGATATATTTAACACTGATTCGAGATGTCAAATTATGGATATTATATCCATTCAGAAAAGGACGGTATTGTATATTTAACTGATATAGGAAAACCCAGATGCTACATTCTTCCGTAAACAAAAAATAAAAAATTAGACATTTTACGCCCGCAGTCATTTTGCTCAGAAATATATTTTAGAAGTGCAAATGCATTGTTCTTATTTCACTAATCCAAAACAATTATTTATAGAATTTTCTTTAAGGCTTAGGGAACGAAAGTTCTTCTTTCTCAAGGTATATATATATACATGTACCGGATGTATCAAAAGGTCGGAGTCGTAGGCGAACTCTGTTATGAGATACGAAAAAATAAATAGAAAGGAAAATCATTGGAAATAGGTGGTTTACAACCTAGAATGATGGATGGATTTTTCCAATCGCATCAGCCGTGTCGGCTTCACTTTGATAAGGTACCATATGCTTAATGGTATTTAGTCAGCTCCCGACTCCACTAGGTATCATTCTTATCGATTTTTCATACATGTAATGAATGGTATATGTAGAGGTGTACCAAAAGTTTAAGACCATAGGCTAACTTCGTCACAAGCAAAGATAGGTGAAAAGTGAAGAGAGAAGGATTCTGTTGAAAATGGACTGTTTTCAATGTAAAATGGTGGATTTTTTTAATTGCACCAGCCGTTTGGATTCTACACAGTTCAGTAATATTTCAAGAAAACATTGTGAGTTCAGCGGACCTTGAATTATTACCATACCAACAATACAAGGTTGCTGACGAACGGATTAAAATTGTTCTAGATTCTCTCAAATAACGATGTACACTTTCCCCGTGTCATTTTGGCGTGCCTTTGTCAGTTCGAACAGTCTTCTGAACTGAAAAACTTGCTTTTTCATTCAACATATGGCACCTTATGAAAGTGAAGCCAAAACGGCTGATGCGATTGGAAAACTCCATCATTCTAGGTTGTAAACCACCTATCCCCAACGAGTTCACACATCACACTACCCAGGTTTTCCTATATCTATGATACACTTATATTGATTCGAATTTACACATCTACCTTCTTTTATAGAACAAAAGAAGAATTTTTAAAAAATCAAATGTTATTGAGGATTTAAGTTTACACCTAAGAAGTCCAGTATGGTATTTGTTCAGCACATAATTATCTAAAACTTCAACTCTCTGTAAAGCTTTATTCACAAAGTAATCTTTGAAACCAGAGGTCGTTCAAAAAGCAGGTCGGTAGCCAGCCCCAAAATGTACGGGGGGCGGTAGAAGTTAGGGGGGTCCGACCCAACCATATTATAGTTCATTTGCAAGCCTACCGTCAAAATTTTAGGGGGGGCAGTGAAAATTTAGGGGGGCGGCATACCCTAGCCCCCGTGAAAACAGGCCTGTCAAGAACCGTGTCGTTCGCTTGGCGACAAAAGGAATCCTGAACTATATTAGCACTATTTTAAAGCAAAAAGGCAATCGAAGTTTTAGTATTGTTTTAAGAAACGTGTATAATATTCTTCAAGTAAAAAGAAAAAAGAAAAAAAACAATGTTTACAGAATTTTGATAATGTATTAGTGATATTCTTGTAATGGATCTCAGTTTGATGGGAAAAGACTGTCACGGTGCCGAAACGTTGCAAGTAATACATATTTTATTAACTCTGTCAGTGGAACATAAAAAAAAAAGAAATTCGATATAAACAATTAAGAAATTTAATTTTTAAGTAAATGAAAAATGCACCATTTATTTTTCAATCAGGGTTATTTCAAGTTATGTAAGGCTCGTTGATAACCGTATATAATCTGAGTACTTTACCTGGTGTTACAGGGAATAACTTGAGGTTCCATGGGTAAGAAGATCTGTCTGTGTAGCCCAAGAAGTAAACATTAATCTATCTTACAATTCGCCACAATGTTGTCAGCAAATATCAATGTTAACAATGTTAGCAGTATTTGAGTTACCTAATTTCAATTTTCTTATAATAATAATAATAATAATAATAATAATAATAATAATAATAATAATAATAATAATAATAATAATTGGTGGAATAAAGACTCCTGATTACTAGATGGTGCTTTCTTCTATTATTATTATTATTATGCTCTAAAATATGTCTAACAGGAATCATTGGCACAAATCCTGGGGGAATAAGGGAGTGTCGAAACAATAACCCGATTTGAAATGTGTTTCTTTTTTTGGGGGGGTGGAGAAATGTGATGATTTGTGTCCGATGGCCACAAAGAAAAGTGAGATAAAATTAATGCCTCCATCGAATAAGCCTCGAATCTGTTCGCCTCCCAATGCTGAAGACAACTCTGCTCCCCTGATCCTCAACAGCATTGTTTCTCAACTTCATAGATATTTTGAACATCGCTTTAAAAAAATATGGGAACGGTCTTACAAATCCCCTCCAATGGTGAAGACAGATTTGCGCCGCTGCCCTGTTACGTATACGAAACGAATTTAGGACAGAATGGCAGGGGACATAATGGAAGGAAATAAAGGCAGAAGGACAAAATGGCAGCGGACGAAATGGCAGGAGGACAAAATGGCAGGAGGACGAAATGGCAGCGGACGAAATGGCAGGACAGAATGGCAGGAAGTTAATTTGGCAAAAATTATAACTTCTAGGGTTCGTATTTTTAGGTTTTACCTATTGTGCTTGTTACGGTTCTCGATTTATTCATTTCTACCTCAAATGTCCAAAGCATACAAAATACAGTTAAATTGAACCAAGAGCGTAAACGAGGATAAATATCAGTTATCCATGTCTTAACTTTTTTCTTAAATTTATTTCTTTTTAAACATCTTCCAATTGATATCTTGGTTTTATAATAATTCTAAGCAGTACAACTTTTATTTATGACGAAAAAAATTTCCCGTGGACTCCCTCTGAATTTCTCTCAGGGTCTAGCTACCATTGACAAAGAATTAAATCTACTAACTGCTTTCACACACAATATAATTTTGAAACTTGGGAGCCTAGTGGTATCTTTGTGTCTGTAGTATGTAATAATTCTGATACGTTATTCTCTTGAACATCTTAATGGTATTTGTCGTTTGACTTCAGAAGACTGAGTTAAGCCTGCAAGTACAAGTTGCCTACAGTTAAAAGATATCAGGTGTACGATCTTGTTTAATAAAACCTGTCTCTCCCCTCCTCTATCTGAAAAGCCCTATATTGTTATTCACATATGAAATTCAAAGACAAAGGCAATCGTCTTTATCCAGTCATATTTTTATTTCAAGTATAAGTATAAAAATGTGCTACGCATGGTTGCAAGAGGCTAGTTTTTTTTTTTTTTTTTTTTTTGTTAATACTGAACTTAGGTACCTAATATTGGAACTAATTTTCTTCATGAATTGATGTAAGAAGCGGCCGCGTGATTTTCGACCAATTATTTCATCACTGGTATCTATGAGCAACGAGATACAACAGTGGAAGACAAACTTCGTTCTCCTCAAACTTAATACTTTGAAAAACTTATGAACGTAGTTTCGTTATCCAAATACATATTCAATCAAATCAGTTTCAGAAGTAGCACTAATCTTATAATAACGTAATGGCTGTAAGAGTTACCCTGAAGATGTATTTTGTATGTTTTCTTTTTTCGTAATTCAGAGATTTTTCCTGAATTTCACTGGAGTTATGAGAGACCTTAAATTATCAGGCATTTCACTTTAATCGCTCCCCTTTCATCCTCAATGCGATATTGGGTATATTTACAGCTTAGTGCAGCTTAAAGGAATCATGATCGTGCATATTTGATTTCTAACTTGCTTGCTCATAACGTTGCCCTCGAGACGAGATGATACTTCAGGTTTTGTCCTCTCGTGTCGTAAATGTTTGTAAAAGTTTCGTCTCTTTTTGTAAATTTATGTACAAAATGTGTCCTGATTTCCGTCTTACTTTCATGTAGAATTTATCAGAATTCTTCCAGGTTACGACGAGTCCACGAAAGATTGATATAACGACATTTAAATCATATTTATTAATGAAGTAAATTGTGTAATGACTTGCGTATCTTTAAACGTTGATAAATGATCTTTCTTGTGTTCATACTATTACTTTATCAAATTGCATATGACATATATACAATTAATCATATGACATATATACAATTAATCGGGTCTAGCAAAATTCGGTGTAGGAAAATTCAGTGTAAGAAAACTCGGTGTAGGAAAATTCGGTGTAGGAAAATTCGGTGTACAGAAAATACGGTGTACGGAAAACTCGGTGTGGGGAAATTTAGGTGTAAGGTAGATTCGGTGTAATACATATTGAATATTACAACTTACGATAACTTACGACACTTCATATTGTGAAAACGAAAACCATAAAATGTAACGAATAAAATGCTATTACCTATTTCAAGAAAAGCAAATTTATTATTATTATTATTATTATTTTGCCTTGAGTCCAATATCTGTTTCATGTCTTTTGCGGGGTATTACTATGAACTACTTTTCATCACACAATGAATCTGATACTTTTTTGTCAGAAATAAAACAATTACAACTATATGTTCATAGAATAGTTATAGGAACAACTAAAAGCACCACTTTGCCTCACGTTCTGCCCCAGACATAAACATAATATGTTTGTTAGTGAATAAACTGCAGGAAACAGGATCGCTTCTGAGGAAGACAGGGAAGGATCGGACCTCGCTGGCGGATGTTGTGGAAGATGTCAGTTTCCGACTCTAAGCAGGGGCGGATCTAGGGGGGGCGATCGGGGCGATCGCCCCCCCCCCAGAAGAGGTAACTTTCTTATTTTATATATATAAATAAAACCCATCCCAAAGTTTGAAGCCCTTAAAAGTAGCAGTATGACAACCCACCGCCCCCCCCAGAAGTCGGTCCTGGATCCGCCCCTGACTCTAAATCATCCAAGAAATCTCTATTCAACATGTGATTTATGTGTGTTTCCACTAACACTTAATTTGTATTCTTCAATTTTGCTTCAAATATCCAATATCTCATTCGAACTGTAACTTACAATGGCGAATATTTGCTGTTTTTCTTGCGGCCTGCTCTATATTATCCCAGATGAATTTAAACCAGTAAACATAGTCCCATAAATCTCCCATCCTTCCTTGATGATTTGCAGTAAACCGCATGAAAATCGGACTGCAGTTAGAAATTCTAGAGCCAAATGAAATCCGTGAGTTTTGAAAGAATCACTCTGTATATACATATGTAAGATGCAAAAATATATTGATCAAAAAAGTCTTAGTGGAAAGGGCAATATAAAGCAGGATAGTTTTATCAGATAATAGTTGTACAAATAGTTGACTTCTCCTCCAATCAGACACTTTAGTTTGTTTGCCTTAAGTTAAGGTAAACAAGTACTGCAACCCTATTGACTCCTTATTGACTTCTTCAATCAGCCGTAGATACTTTAGTTGAGGCATTTATTTTTACACCTTTGAGTAACATAAACAAACAATGTCATTTTTGAAGAATTTAGATTTAAATATTCATTTATAAAATAGACATAAAATCGTCAGAACATTTTTGAAAAATCTATAATTTTCAACTTTACCCATCCAGTAACCTACATTTTTTTAGAAGTTGAAAATTCTAGGAGGCATCCTCCAAAACAGCATAAGAACTTAAGTTTTAAATTAAATGTCGATTGGTAGCGAAGGTCGCTTCTCTAAATCACACGAACGGACTTCGAAAAACAAATTTCTTGTCATGTAAGGGCCATAAAATGTTAAAATCCGTCTATATCTAGAATTCAAATAATTTCAGGAACACAATTCAATATAAAACAATATAAAGTAGATAGTCAACAGTAAAAATAATAGTAGACAGTAAAAGTACTTCTACACAAAATTTGAACTTCAAACAAATACGCTCATTTATCCTCAAAGTTAAGTTTTTAATAAATCTTACGGCCTATTACAACGAATCTTTCTTTACACCTAACATTCCCCACACCGAGTTTTCCGTACACCGAATTTTCCTGCTCCCCAATTAATCATATCCTATATTTTGAAAACGCGAGATCCTATGTCTACCGAAAGTTCTAGTGTTTCTTGTGAGTACTCTACAATTTGTTTCCTTCGATGATTTTTTGCCCAGAGCTTCCCTTGAATTTGTCCCTATGCATATTTTATAGACTTAAAACTACTAGAGACAGTCACCAGAAAATAATGAGTACACATCGTACATATCCTCTCGTCAAAAACTTCGGAACGAGTCGAATCGACCAATTTTAATTCGTTTTCTTTACCACAGAAAGTATCTGATTCTTTGTACAATACCGAGGTTAGTTTATTCGCAAGTTGATATGGAGGATTATGTATTTATTTTTTTTTTTTTTTTGCTTGTTACTTAAAATGTTTTGCAAATAACTTCAATAACTTTTGAAACTGTTTGTCTTCACTTGAGCATATACAGATCACAGTGAGAAATAAAGATGAAAGCTGCTTCCTTCTAGTAATACCCGAAAAGATCTTAAATAATATATATAAAAAAGAAAACGACTAAAACTAATTTCTTTCATTAAGATACTGCTGGTATGAATAGAAAGCTTGCAATAGTAAGGTGTTTGTAGACGACTGTCAATTAGAATTGAAATATTATTAGTAGTTCGAATTTTGGAGCATAATGAATAAATCGAAAATTTATGTTGAAGTCTTCATTTATCAAGCAAGAAACAAAATAGTTTAAAACCCGACAATTCAAATTAACTTTCTGCCATTCTGTCCTCCTGCCATTTCGTCCTCTGCCATTTCGTCCGCCTGCCATTTTGTCCCCTGCCATTTCGTCCGCCTGCCATTTCGTCCTCTGCCATTTTGTCCTCCTGTCATTATTTCCTGCCATTATGTCCCCTGCCATTTTGTCCTCCTGCCATTCTGTCCGTTCCTTATACGAAACATATGGATAAAACCTGAAATTAATGGTAAAATGCCGTAAGTGCCATTATTGCAATTTTCATCATATTTTCAGGAAAAGTGCAATTTCACAATTTAGAAGGAATTTGTTGCCATTGTCACAGGTTTTCTCTTCCACTACTCTTTATTTATTCATGAATGACATCATACCACACATCTGTGTCGCTCTTATCTGGCCAAGCGATCTCGGTGTCTGATAATACCTGGTCTATTCCCGTTGGAATGTGTCAAGTGGAAGGGCGGGGATGCTAGTGCGTATTCAGTTCTTGGAATTTTGAAGGAGTGTTCGGTTCTTGGAATGACAAACGAAGATACTTACTTTCAAGAAATAGCCAGGTGGCATTTTCGCCGATCCCAAGAGGTTCAGCCAAAACATGGCTGACGTAGCATTCTTATTGGCCACGTACCGATGACGTCACCTACTATTACTACTACTACTACTACTACTACTGCTTGTGCTATGCATCTGTATAGTACAAGGGCAAATTTATTTTAATGAAAGAAGTTTAATGGAAATTTTAAAAAATAATCGTTAAATCACTTTGGATCTGTATAGTAAAATGGCAGACTTATTTTAATGAAAGAAGTTTAATGATAATTTTTAAAAATAATCGTTAAATCACTTTCTGAATATTATTTTTAATATTGTTTTAACAAAAGAAGTGTTATAAAAATTTTAAAAATAACAAAAAAAACTTTCCTTAGGCAGGCGGCAGGGTTTGAACCAACGCCAGAAAAGACTTTCCTTACTAGCATGTTGAGCTAACTCACTCGGCCATGAGGGCCGAAGGCAGCTGGCGGTTACTTTGTGCTATATGTATGACATGAGTCGTGATGTCGTATCTGTATCAGCCAATCAGATCAGAAGATATCTGAAGCTCTTGGGATCCGCGAAAGTGCAGCCAGGTTGGCAGTTATTGTGAATCTTAGGCGTGAGTGGTACAGAACTGGTATTTATGTGCGTTTCAATATTTGAAGATGACGAAAGTTGGTCTTTCTAGGCAACAGAAGTTGGAAAAATTTGTGAGTGAGTTCGGGCGTACTGTGTTTTCAACAGACGGTTCTGTACTGTTTTGTAAGTTATGTAAAACTGCGGTTTGCGATGAAAAGCGTTATTTTGTAACAAACAATATAAGCACTGCGAAACACAATTCTGCAAGGACACGCAAATCAGCTGGTGAAAAGGTTCAAAATCTTCTTGGAACAGTCACGAATCCCGCTTCGCGTACTAACATTTTTGCGAATGATCTGTGTGAAGCTCTAATTAACGCGGACATTCCTTTATGGAAGTTAGAAAATGTTTCCTTTAGAAACTTTCTCAAGAAATACACAAAACAAAAAGTTCCAAGTGAATCATTTTTGAGAAAGACTTACGTTGTAGCGCGTATAGCAGAACTATTGACGATATCCGTAAAAGTGTTGCTAATAAAAAATATATGGATTTCAATTAATTCTAGGACGTACCATTGCCAACGTTGTAATTGGAATTTTGGGAGGGGAAGAAGGCACACAAACATTTTTGATTGCATCAGAAGATGTGGAAAAGTAAATGGCACGGCAATTTCACAGGTTTTTACAAAATCGCTGAGTATGCTGTGGCCAGAATGTGTAAAATACGATGAGGTCCTTCTTTTTGTCACAGATGGAGCTACATACATGAAAAGTGCAGCAAAAGTCCTTAAGGTTCTATTCCCACGTATGTTGCACGTCACCTGTGTGGCACACGCGCTACATAGAATTGCAGAGGAAGTTCGTCCTCATTTTCCTGACGTTGATCTTCTTGTGTCAAATGTGGAAAAGGTATATCTGAAAACTCCCTGGCGAACAAGTGCGTTTCGCGAATTAGCCCCTGAACTTCCGCTTCCACCACACCCTGTCTTATGGAGAAGGGGTACATGGATTACAACTGTTCTCTATTATGCTAACAACTTTGAACCCATCAAAAGAATCATTGATACTTTTGATGAGGATGCGTCCTTAATTAAGGTTGCTCAAGGTTTGCTTAAGAAGAATTCCTTGAAAAAGGACTTTGTCTTCATTGCTACTACTCGTTACTAGACTACTCGCTAGTTCTCTGAAAATCTTCAATGATACTCTCAATGATCTGAGTGTTGTACCTGGTGACCAGGGAGAGTACATTCGGCGTAAGTGTGATTCTTGTAAGTGCTAATCCAGATTTGGGAAAATTGAAAGACATCGCTAGTGTTATGGAAGGTGACGCTGATACAACTGTTGACAGTGACATGGATCCTTCCCAAATTACATGTTTCAAGTATGCTCCAGTGACATCTGTAGATGTAAAAAGATCATTTTCATATCTAAAGCGAAATCTTTCTGACAGGAGACAAAGTCTTTTCTTTAAAAAGATGTTTATAATTTCAGAGAACAAAAATATGAAGAACCTTTTGTAGGGAAAATAAACTGCTAGTGTTGTTTAAAATGACTTCACTTTAGTATTTCTTGTGCTTTGAATATTTGTGCTAATGTAACCGCATGTGAATAAATTTTGATAGTGCTTTTAAGTTATTGTTTCATTGTTACTACTGAAGAATGACGAATGAATTGTTAGATGTCGTCCCTTCACGGGTTGCGCAAGTTTCCAGAATTTTAAGTGGTAAGTACAAAGTGCAAAATGAAACATTTTATTCGATTAGTAAACGAATTATAGCATATTATAGCTTTTACATATTTTAGTATCTATTTTCCCCCAAAGTTCGTGATTGCTTGTTTGTTTTATTTTGCCATTTTACCTGCCATTTTTGGGTGTTTATTCTGCAATTTTACCAGCCATTTTCTGGCTTTTATTTCGCCATTAATTCCGAGCTTTATATATGAAGCTAACTGAACAATGTTGTCAACATAATCCAAAACATTTTTCACATCAAAAATATTTCAGGCATACAAAGAATATCACAGACAAAATACCTTCTTGACCTCTGACAGTGTTGCTGCTACTTTATTTGCAGCTCATGTACCGTAAATACCGTAATAGACGCCATAGGTGTAAACATGTTATTGGATAATTTTTACCAAAAATCCATCTTGAATTAATTATACACATTTAAGACACCAACATAACGATCTAAACATAATATAGAGTTCTTACTCTGGGTACTTAACTATTTATTATGTAAGAATAACAAATAAAATATGTGCATTTGCATTGTTCAAGTAAGTATATAAAAATAGTGAACACATTTAAACACAACCAGAAATCTTAGTATTTGTCTCACAAATAATGGAATGAGAATGACATTTACGAGTAAGGAAATGTGTACAGCACAAGTTCAATGCTAGCACATATTAATTAGAAAGCTTATTTTGAGACACATTCAGTGGCGAATGTAGCTGGGACCGGGGGAGCTTAGGCTCCTCAGTTTTTTGTGACAAATATAATTTAAGCTATTATTTATATATTTTTTTTTGGAACTTTATATAGTAAACTCATGATAAACTATCATAGTCTGGGTTGTGGCTCTCCCCAGTTTTTACCTCCTAGATCCGCCTCTGAACACATTGTTTTTAGTTTCCTTTCAATGATAGTAATATCGTGCAGATATTATTTCGATTTGTTCGAAGATTTAAGTTGTAATTATCTTGCGTGATGTTTATACGTCATCTAGTACAAAACATCATTATTACAGAAGATATCTCAAAATCACACGTTCTAAATTTATCCTAGCATTGAACTAGATCAACGTGGAAATAGAAATGATATTTTAAAGTATATCTCATATACTTTCAGGTCAAACAATTACGTTTTCAAAACAATATTTCGTTTGACACTTCTTGATAATTTGCTACTTAACAGTATGATGAAACTTGCTTCTCAGAACAAGAATTGAAGCTGTTTCGTCTCGTAAATGATGTCACAAGAGTGATTTTACGTGTGAGCTTTATTACGTCTCATATTTACGTCGTGAGAATTCTGTCTCATCTCGTGATCAATTTCACTCAACAAATAACAAAGAAATAATTGAGAATTGATTAGCAAATAAATCCATGTTTCAATGCTACCTCGATTACGAGTAGTAATCAAGTACGAGTTTACCATTTTCATTCGCGACCAAAATTTATACTAAGTACCCGGCGATCGCAAAGCGTATTTATTGCTCATGCGTACTCTTGGAATACGCTGACCATGTATTTAAATGTAGATGACTAATCATAAACGCGAAAGCAATAAAATCGCTGAGAAAACGTCAGCTCCAGTGTATTTGGTGCGGGTCGGAAAAATAGACCGCCTACTGTTTAAAAGATTTCAAAGAGAAGAAAAAAGGAAAGACGTGTTACCAGGCAAAGAGATTGTAGCAAGAAACAACTGCTTCGAAGATTGTTTGTGCAGAGTATTGGAACTCTGCTATTACACACCTGGATCTGGTAAAAAGACCTGGAAACCCTAACTGGCTCACAGTATGATTTACACATCTGGTGAAAGTAAAATTACTGAATAGCCACTCTGGCCACGTTCGCTGCAGGAAGTAACGCTTTCTCGACTAGCCTAGGAGTAAATCAGTGACAAAGCGTGACCAAACTGTTTAGGGGGGCATAATTTCTAGTAAAAATTGGTCAACAAATGTTCTGATTAAGATCGATGACCACTTCTCAGAAGAAAGTTGAGTGAGCATGCATTTTATCGTTCAACCTCCTTGCGCAATACTGTCCCTCTATTCTATGGCGAGTTATGGTATCATAAGTAAAAGTTCAATATTTCATGCAGAAATATTTACATATGAGAATTACAAAATACAATGCTGGTATTCAACCAGAAAAAAAAACTCGGCTTTTACTTTCTTCGCTTTAACTGAGAGGAAGTTACACACTCTGGCTCTTAGCACCTTATTCATGTATTCAATCCCCACCATACTTTCTAGGTATAATCAGGAAACAATACTATATACAGACTTCATATAGAGCTGGAATTTACTTGGTTACACACTGTGCCAAATACGGGCCTGCCAGATTTTTTGACACCAGAGTACCAAATATAGCATAGATAATTTTCAGTGAGTTTAAGTAAAACAGGAATACTCAAGTACAGAGTCCGCCAGAAAAATGTATACACTGTTTAAGTGAAAAGAAACTATATATCATATGTCTTACATGCATTTAACTATTGTTCAAACCTTCAAATAAGCATATGTTTACATTAGATGATCAAAATGTTGTCCATTGGCGGCCAAACACCTAACAGAACGACGAGCGGTCACTACAGCTATAGCGTTCAATGTATCAATGGAGACTGAAGCACATGCCTCTGTAATCTTCTGGCGAAGGTTCTGGAGCGTTTGATTGTTAGGCGGATTGGTGGTTCAGTACTAAACGTCCATCTCCACTGACGCTGCACTTCTGTAACATTCCCAAATCTGATAAAACACCTTAAAATGTACTTACGCTGATCGAACGTCAAGTGTGCACACCTGCCATTTTATTATCTCACTAACCGCGCTGACAGTACCGACATCTGTTGAGCAAAAAAACATACTACAACATAATTTTAACTGAAAACAATTGACAATTCCGACATCTGTTGGGTGAGAAACTGTACTACAATATACTTAAATTTTAGAACAATTGTTAATGCCAGTACCCTAATACAGGATGACAAAAATTTATACATTTTTCTGGCTGACTCGTATTTTAATAGTATACATATTCTTCGAAAGTTGGAAGAAAAGTATCCGAAAACTTGTTCAAACAACAATTCAAATAAGCATGTGAACAAATAACTAGTGCTCTTTCTTGACTAATGCATATACTCGTGTACACATAGTTGCAAGTTTGATTTTAAGTTATTTGTGGTCCTTGATTCCGATACAAACGCAAGTAATTGTTTTGAATTAAAATTCAAACAGTATTCCCTGTCTCATATAGACTTCGTGCTGGAAAGAAACTTTATACTAAAATAAATCAGATAATTAATTCATAATTATTACAACAATAATTGTTACAACAATTATTTGGAATATTTTTAACTCTGTCCTTTTTTCAACGATCGTCCAACGTTTTCTAAATGTATTTTACCTTACTTAAATTGAAATTACAGTGTCAGCCTTTCTAAAATATTTTACCATAGAACAATTATTTGAAATAATTTTAACTCTGTCCTTTTTTTTTCAACGATCTACCAACTTAACATTTTTTAAATGTATTTAACCTTACTTACAATGGAAATTACAGTGTAAGTCTTTTTAAAATATTTTTACCATAGAACAATTATTCGAAATAATTTTAACTCTGTCCTTTTTATCAACGATCTTCCAACTTAACACTTTGTTAAATGTACTTAACCTCACTGAAACAGATTACAATGTATGCCTCTTTTATTTATTTATTTTTTTACCAATGATTGTTTGTAAGCGTGTTAATGACAAAATGATTTAAGATATACGTATTTGACGAGTCTTGGTAAAGCACGTGATCATAGTGCTTGAGAAGGTTACTCTCAGATCTGTTGCACACTTATCGCCAAATCAATTTGTTATGTCTGTAGAACTCCATAGTTTTTTTAAGTAATACTGTAAACATGAGTGAAATTGATTTTAAAAGTGTTCCCAGTATCCAATTAACTGGATGGAGAAGACCTATTCTTAGTTTCTTTTAGATACACTTAAAATCCATATCAATTTTTCGAAATATACAAATGTATCAGTAAATAATTTTCCGTTAGAAGAATATTCTAATTCTGTATACGTCTACGTCTGTTCTATTTAATAGTTCAAAGCAATTAATTCAAGATATGCTTATAAGTTTGTAATAAATTGAAAAATAGTACAAATTTCAGCATATTATCTATAATCATACTGAGCCTTATGCTATGAGGGTGATTCAGGAAGTAATTCCTCCAAGCCCACTACTTAGCCAATATTACGGCCAACATTCTGAACTGTTTATCATTAATGCACTGTTGTTTAAGCTATAGAATGTCACTTGTTTCATTTTCCTATCTCTTCTCGTTCCAGAGTAATGGAGCAATCCATGACATCCAGTGGTGATGTCCGGTTGAAACGGTGCCTGTCATTGAATTTCTGACTGCGAAAGGTTGTGCGCCCAGGAACATTCATCGCCTGCGACGAGTCGTGGCCAAAGCGTCAGTCCATTACGACCGATCCATTGCGATCCGGAAACGAAGTGGCAGTCGAAGGAGTACATCTACACGTTCTCTCTTTCACCACCACCTCCCCGAAAAAAAAAATCAAAGTTGTCCCATCTGCTGGCAAAGTGTTCAAAGTGTTGTTGACATTCTGCCTTATCTTGCCTATAGTCTGTATTTTGTGCCCTGCGACTTGTGGCTTTTCCCGAAACTTAAGGATCACTTTAAGGGCCAACGCTACAGTTGTGAAGCGAAGGTGGAAGCCGCAGTTTGGTAATGGTATCGCCAGCAGCTACCACAATCCTTCGCCGACGGCATGAAAAATCTTGTTTCGCATTGGCAGAAGTGTGTTGCCCGTAATGGGGACTATGTTGAAAAATGATACTACCATTTGTAGTTAACATTGCAAGTTTCCCACTAATACCTGTATTGGTGCTACCTGTCAAAAACAAAGGTATCACCTTGGAGGCATTACTTGCTGAATCACCCTCGTAGAAATAAAAGGGTAATTTGGAGTGAAAGTATCATGAGTACGATACGATCATGAGTATGATAAACGTTGAGAGTAAGAAGGAAGAGAAAAGGAGAGTCAGGAAGCAAAGTTCCACCTGTCTTCTCTTGGTAATGTAGAGCCATATAGAGAAGACACGAATGAAACCGTGGTGATCAGTTGTGTTGTTTCAGTCAGGAGTAAAAGTGTGGGGGAACGGTGGGAGACGTCGTCCTCCCACTTCCAGAAAATATCTGTACTGTCCCCCCCACTTTCTAAAAGAAATACAATGGTCAAAGATAGGTACGAGGAACGGCGTGAAGCCATGCATCCCCTTACTTTCCCAGATCCTCTTTTACCCCTGGTTTCAGTGAATACAACCAAGTTTCAGAATGTACAGACAATTCACTTTCCAAATTTTTCTGATAACTGAATCCAGGTTTGAAAGACAGATTAAAAATTAGTTTTGAGGAAAAATGTAGTAATTACGTACTACACAGACAGTAGGAACGAAATGTCAAACAACGCTAAACATGGACCAAATAAGCTAATTGTTTTATTATGGAAAACGTTTGTAGTCCATGTCGTCGTATGTTTACGTATCTCAGATTATTAATAAACAAATAATATTCCACAAAAATGATAGCTACAGTATAACTAAATACTGTAATTTTAAATAGCAAATGTTTCTGACAAGTTCAACATTACATATGTATGCTGAGTGAAATAACATACAGTTTGCAGACATAAGAACGTTTGTAAATAAAATCTGATATCACACTTACTGTAGATGATGAACGCGGTGATTTAACATGACTATGCAATATGATTTACTAACACAAGCAATGCCTAAAAGAAATATTAGATGTCCCAACGTTATGCCAGCTAGGCTGTAGGAGACAGTGATGATGAGAAATGAATGAAATGGTGGAATGAAGAAAGTTGGAGAAAACGGAAGAACCCCGAGATAATCCACGCACACGGTGTTTGTCCACCACAAAGCTAATTTGGCGCGAGCTGGGTCGAACTGAGGACCCCATGTACCAGAGGTGAAAGCTCTATCACTGAGCCACCGCGGCCTCCAACGAATATCTATATCAGATGTGACGTATATTTTGGTGATAGGTGTGAACCTCTCTAAAGTATGATATGAGACGTTTCGTTGACAGGAATATATGCATGAACAACATATGAATGGAATGAAACTATGGTTTTAGAAAGTATTTCCACACTCAAGTGCTAGGTATTTAGCTAACAGATCATATAAACACGTAGATCACTTTTAACGCATATGAAACTTCAATTTTGATTCGTGGTTTTAACTTAGTCCTATAGTTTTTTCTAGAAATTAAAATCCATTCCAGCAGGCACGTAGCCAAGGGGGGGTCCGGGGGGTCCGGACCCCCCCTTCGAGACCAGAAATGAAAAAATTAAGGAAGGATAAAACAAAATGAAATGACAAAAAGAAGGATCAGCGTTAAAAATTAAAAAGAAAACTACAGGAAGCTTTTGTTTACTTTTTCTTATGAGGAGATTTGTATTACTTGCAATATGGTGGTGAGGTAAGCGAGGTATTTTGGAAGAGTCAGGGAATTTCAAATTTCAAGAAAAGTTATGGAATTCTCAGAATTCCTGCTATTAGTCAGGGAGATTTTAAGCTTTCGAAAGCATAAGTGCCGTTGTGTAACAGCGTGGGCATTTTTAATCATAACTTTTCGTCATCGCATCCTTGCAGTATCAAACATGTTATTTCAAGGACAATTTTCTGTTGCTCCTTTAACCTGTCATTTGGAACCGACAGTAGTTGACGGAATAATAAAAACAAAAAAAATTATGTTGAAAGAAAGTTCTGTTAGCATTTGATTCAACAGAGAAAGGAACGCATGTATTGTAAAACTAGTTGAATATACATATGCTTCGCACAGGGGCTGTATTTGGAAGTCAACGCCTGTGGGAGTATCACCATTGATTTCAGCGACCGCGAAAACTATGGATTTGATTCTAATATCGGTCATTTTGGGATATTTTTTATATGCCTCGGTATCGACATCCCGCTGGCTCCCGGCCCGTATACTTGCAAGTCATCGCTAATTGAAGTGTCACCATTGATTTCAGCGACCGCGAAAACTATGGATTTGACACTAATATTGGTCATTTTGGATTAGTTTTATATGTCTTAGTTTCTCACCCCCTTCCGGTGACCCCCGGCCCGGAGGCGAATAGCGTGAATTTGGAAGTTAATGCGACTTGAGTTTCACCATTGATTTCAGCGACCGCGAAAATATGAATTTGGCACTAATAGCTCAAGTGGTAGGGCGTTGGCTTCGCATTTGGGAGGTCGTGGTTTCGAATCCCGCTGCCTATCATTCTGACTGAGGTTTTCCTGGGTTTCCCTCAGTTCTACCAGGCAAATGCCGGGATAGCACCTCCTAAACAGGCCCTGGCCGATACCTTCCCAAATCCTTTCCATTGTTAATGTTGTTGGATATCCAGTGTAAAATGGCCTCTGAGCTGTATCTGGTGATTGTTAAATAAATAAATAAATATTGATCATTTTCTACTACTTTTACATGTCCCGGTAAACGCCTCCTGAGACCCCCCTGGTTCGAATTTCGACAGAAACGTTTAACTCTGGTCTGGAGCCTGGACCAAGGTATTCGTGACTAAAATTTGGTAACTCTAGGTCAATTTGTCTGGTTCCCAAGCCGGTTCCGGTAAACGCCCCCCTGAGACCCCACTGTTTCGAAATTAAAAAAAAAAAAAAAAAACGCTTCGTCTTGATCTGGGGACTGGACCAATCCCTGACCAAAATTTGGTAACTCCCGGTCCACTCGTCTGGTCCCCAGGCAGCACACAGACAGACAGACAGACAAACACACAAACAAACTCTTCATTTTATTTATATTAAAGGATAGTTTACAAGACAGTATTCAGTATGTACTTTTTATAATAATTGAGGTCATAACGAAAGGAAAATTGTTATATTTGAATAAACAGAAGAAGAACGTAAATATTGCAAAATCTTTTCAATACTTTTTTTTTATTATTTTGCTCGAAATTTCTTCATAGTTTGTTATTAAAATACTTGCCAACATATCCTCATTTTATTGTCCTAACAAACCAATATATGTTGATAGTAAAGTAGTTTAGATTGATCGAGCGCCTGGGCCTTCAGAATTTCATGTCCATCCCCCCCCCCCCCGCCGTTACGAAATCCTGGCTAAACGAACCAATATATGTTCCAGTAAAATAGTTTAGAGTGATCGAACACCTTTTGTGATGACCACAGTATTTCATGTCACGGACCCCCCCCTTCACGAAATCCTGGCTACGTGCCTGATTCCAGTAGATTTTTTAAAATGATTTTACGAACAAAATTGCCAATTCTCATGACATTTTGTAGTCATTTAGGAGTAACAAGGAAGTCCTGCACAACCGTGCCATCTATTAATGAACAATCAGACTACGTAGTGGTGAAACATGTAACGTACGCACTAACATATGTGTTACAAAAGTGTTAGTAAGGGGGAAATGGACAGAGAGAGGTGAAACGGAAGATTTCCGTACGCCTACCTGTTTGTCTTTAACAATATAAGAAACTCTTTCTTGCAAGTCTGCGTCAATATGTTAATGTAATCGAGGAACTATGTTAACCATTAGTAAACCATTATCGTTTAAAAGCATTCTGTACTGATATGCTACACGACGTACTATATGTCAACAATTAGTTCAAAGCTGTTGACTAAATATCTTTGGTTTTTCGAAGATGAGGGTTTAGGATTTAGATTTCTGAGCTGTTGGCATCTAAGGCCATTTAACCCTTCACGTTTTGAGGGATGACGTCCCTCGGCGACCATACAATCCGGAGAAAGGGAAGGAAGGAAGCGGCCTGGGACCTGTAAGTTAGGTACCACCCCAGCATTTGCCTGGTGTGAATGAGGAAAATCTAGGAAAACCTTATTCAGGGTTTCTGGCCTGAGGAAAAAAATCCTAACTCGCAATTTTCAGAATATGACTTAGAAATGTTTCCTTATTTTGTTAGTGGATAGTGCTGAGAATTGAGGCATTCTCCGAAAAAGGGTCTATGAGCTCATAGGCCCATTTTTCGGAGATCGGCTTAAATGAACAATTATTATTTGCTCAACAAGCTCTGAAAAGTTCGTTTTGATCTGGAAACACTGTGCAAAATTATGCGTGTATTTATATCACTATTACAGCACTAACGCTTGGATCTTCAGCGTGTCGGTAGCATTGCTGGAACTGTATCTGTGTTACTATACGACTTCTGTGATGGTAATGGATAGTGAAGAAGAAATGATTAGGTGCGAACTGAATTCCAAAAAGAAAGTGAGTATCAAACGCGAGGTACAGAAACGAAAACGTTAAAGTGAAAATCCGTATACGTCTCAAAGAGGTAGAGCTACAGACGGAAAGATTTTCAAAGCAGTGGGGAAGTATTGTGGGAAGAAGAAAAAGGCCATGGTTGATACTGCTAAGCCTTACTTGGAGGCCATGCTGGGATGTCGTACTAACCCGCTACCTTTCAATGTTTTCATAGATTGCGAGATCATTAAGAATTGGACAGAAGTGGTGCATCCTCTGTTTTTGCTAACACCAAACACATTCCAGATCCATATGTATATCCAAATGAAGTACACAAAGGTTGATACCTTGCTGTGTTCCAAGACCTACAATGAACTCTACATATCATTCCAAGTACGGGTGACCAGGAACCCAAATCTAAATGTAGCCCTAGAGCAGGCTCCATATACCGGCAAAAATAAAATATGTTGACGATCTTCTCGTTCTGCTGTCACCAACAGATAGGGACTGACTTGGATGTTTTATGCAGCAAATTCAGGCAAACTCTACGTAAATGTGTTTTGCAGCCAGCACTTTTCTTTCGTTATATTCTTTTAGTTTTGTCCACATCGCATATTGCGTAGTATTAGTATTTTTCCATATTTATTTTGTGTTCTATGGAAACAGGGCACTTTGCGCACTATTACAAGACATTGTATTGCGTAAAAATGTTTACTATATAAAAAGGTGTTGAAGTTTTGTTTTACTCCGAAGTTTTATTAAATGCAACTGGTACATTTCATTGCGTTTTTCTCAAAACCATCATTTTCACTATACGCCCTTAAGGGTCTATTGAGTCGCACAGATATCCTTTCCTTCCATTTAGGGCCGGATTAAGGGAGGGCCTTAGGGAGGCTATAGTTCCGATCCTCCAGGTGGACTGGGGCCTCCACTCTGATCAAAATCTCAACTGGCTATCTGAGAAGAATCATGAAGATACAATCATCATCTTAAAATAAAATATGACCCAAAACATTAAACATATTCAATTAACGTTCCTACTGTACTTTCACAGAAGCGTATTAGGTGAAGCCAGCAGGGGCCATATGTTTTTTCTAGCCCCGGGCCTCCAAATAGGTTAATCCAGCCCTGCTACCATTCATAATATATTTGAACACATCAGTGGCGTATTTACGATTTTGTTTCGGGAAGGGCTTTGCTAACTTTCGGGGGGGGGGGGGCTTTGCCTGGAAATGTGAAAATTCTGCAAGATATTTCATTTACTTTACTATACTACGTAAGATTTCGGGGGGGGGGCTTAAGCCCGGAAGCCACCCCCTAAATACGCCACTGGAACACATCATATTTTGCATTGTAGTATATTTCGTCAGTTCATTTTGATTTTTGTGCACGACACATTGTGTTCTTTTTTTAAAAAAGGGGCCTATTTGATAGAGTATAAATTATTTTTTAATCTGTTGAAATAGTATGTGTATCTGAAAATATATTTTCTACGTAGTTTCTGCAAGTGCTAACTATATCAGCACCTTTTGCTATTTATGTTTTACTTAAAAGAAAATCTATTCAGTAGAAGTAATACAAAATTTCATTTGCGTTTTTCTCAAAACCATCATTTTGTCTTTAGGCCCTCTTTTTTTCGAAAAACGCTTCAATTGATTGTTGTTCCTTAATATTTGAAGTTTAAGTATTGAGAAGTACAATCAGTTGTCAGAGCAATCCACTAAGAAAATAAGGAAATATTTCTAAAAGCCTTGATCTGAAAATTGCATGTTTTGAACTTGTTCCCCTTTTCCGAAAAAAAATATATAGATATCAGCTTTGATAACACTTAGCATTTTGTAGTAAATTACGCTATATCCAAGTTATTAGTAGATTTCACACAAGAAATTAGTACATTTTATTTTTTTATGATTACGCTGAGCATTGTACAGATACGGAATAAAAATATCATGAGAAACCATTTATACTTAACATTGAGAAAAGAACAGAAATTTGTATGAATATGATTTAAAGGAAGTGAGACACAACGTGGAGTCTCACATGCCACCTTCTCTTGATACAATTGTGCAAACAGTCTGGCCTTATGGAAAACATATTAACAGAATGATGGTAACCTATTTTGTTATACTAGCAGAAACAGATAAGTCTCAGGGGACAATGACAAATGGAATGTTGTTTCGAAGCAATATTTCTGTGAAGAACATTTATTAATTCCTTCGAGATTCCACATGGGAATGTGACTGTGGATTAACAAAATGAAGTGCTATATCCCCAGCGGTGACCGTAGATGATGTGTTGAGATATAGACTCCTTTCATAAGGCATGACAAAGAAGTGCTTCAGTGCCAACACGTAATGATATGAACTGATTAATAATGTAGCATATAATATGATACAACGTGTAGCCTATACTTTCATTAGTAACTATCAATGTTTGCCGAAAATAAGGAAGTATAAACTTAAATTGTAAATATCTGAGTAATTAAGGGATGAAATTCTTTCGTCAGGTAACTGAACATTTACATCGAGGTTTAAACAAATACTCTGTTTACGTCTGCTGTCAGCGATGCTACAAAAGACGAGAAATACAGCTTAAAGTAGGTTCTGAGTCGTTGTAATGCGTTCGATGCTATCCCACTGGGAGTCTATCACCAAAGAGATACGTAGTAGCATCTAGACTAGCGACGAGGACATCAAATAATTGTATAAAAAGGCTAACTGACTAGGTAAGTAAACAATGCAAGGTATTTTACATTATGATGTATTTTGTTTCAATCAAAGTTTCTTGAATACTTAATCTTAATGTGCGTGTTATTTACACAAAAATAATTCTTGTACTTTGTATTCTGTAACAGTACAAGGGCCTCATTATGATAAATGAACAACAGATCTGAGTTGTAAGAACTGGTAGATCTTTACACTCTTGTCTCAATATGTCCGAGCGGGGAACGAGTGTGATCTCTGCAAATAGTGATATTATTTGTACCAATTTTACCAGTTAAAGCGTCTGTTTCGCTACTACATGCACCATCGTCTTCATCGTCACTGTCAACTATAGCACTTCCAGTCCCTTCATAATAAGGGTTATGGTTAGGAAATATATTATTTGAATCACTTGTGATTGGTGACGAAGAGGATTGATTGCTGGTAGTAAACCTTGATGACGTAAAGTTGCTCACCGTAGTCACAGATGATGACTTACTACTAGATGATTGGGAAAGCGGAGAAACAACAGAGTTGTTCTGTGCACTAGTGTTGCCAGGAGGACGTGGAAACTTGTTTACAGGAGAAACAACTGAGCGAACTATTGATGGCTCACCTTCTTTGGAAGTTTTCGCGGAACCATTTTTGACACCATTGATTGATTTTGCTTTACCATTAGCTGTTTTCATAACAACAATTGCCGGTGATGGTCCGGATGGCTTTCTGTAAGATTTCACATCACAGTGAAGATCTGATTCTAGTTTGTGACGTGGAACAAGAGGCTCGCGATGCACTCGATGATCAAACAACTCCAGAAGAACAGATTCGTTCGGTTCTGAGCTCTTCTCAAAACCACTTGAACCATTACTCTTCTGTGCTTTTGTCACGCTATTACTATTATTACTACATGTATTGTTCTGACGCCAGTATTTTTCACCAAGGTAACAACTCTGTCCGTATGTAAGTGACCACGAATTCTTCAACGTTTTCGGAGAGTCACCATCTATATGATCACCATTAGTAGTACCATTTTTAACATCCATGTTTCTATAGATATAGCTGTTGCACCGTTCGTTCAAAGAACGAGTTCGTACCCAGTGATTTGAATCCCTAACACTAGATGGTTCCCGTGACATATTACTAGAACTAAATCCAGGAGTTGCACCACATAAGGTTTCTTTAAAAGCCACTCTATACTTCGCTGACATTATGTTGTATAATATAGGATTTACCGTTGAGGAAAAGTAGTAAAAACACCCTGTTATGTAATACATCCATTCGTTGATCTCAAGATAATTCGGCGAATCTTTGGCGTATACATACAGCAGTCTCTGTGCATGGAAAGGAGCCCAACATAAGAAGAAGGCGATGACAACGGACGCTGAAAAGAGAAAAAAACCGAGACGAAAGTTTAGTAATTTTCTAAAAGTATATACATGAATATAATAAAACACACGAAATAACAAGACAAAATAGCCGAATATATAGCTCAAGGATGCTAGAAAATATAGGATCTGTCCATATGTATCTTAATTCAATGAAGCCAAAAAGCAATCGATCATCGGCAAGTCTGATTGGCTACTCTCGTTTCCTCCTTGAATGGTGGCTCAAAAGACTGCGATCCTAATGGGCAGAGCGGGCAGAGTAGGCGTGACGAAGCAGTGAGGTATGGTTTCATGATTTTGTTGTATAGGCAGATCCTCTATTTTATAATATCCTTGATATAGCCAGACACGGGAAACATTTTCATATCCTGAGGAAATAGCCTGTTAAACTCAACTAAGATTGGCATATTTGACCAGATAGTTACAGTAATATATTAATAATTCGATATTCTAACGTAGGAATAAGAACGTTAATAAAACTTTTCTGAATACTATACATTTTGTGAATAGTAAGGCCCGTAAAAAATACTTAGCTTTACAAGCAGTAATAAATATAGAATGTGGCCTGGGGAAAAGATGAAAGCTGAGGTTCGGAATTATGTTACATTTCTTTCTTATGTTTCACAGATCCAGTTTTCAAGGATATTTCATCAAAGCAAATAAAAGACCATAATTTGTTTGCAGAGCAACATATTTTTAGCATGAAGAAAGCCAATTTTTAATTATTGGTATATGGAATCTAGGACAATTTTCACCGTGGAAAAAAATCATCCCTTTAAACAAGTAAGACAAAATTTCCTCTGGATAAAATCTTTCTTCACACGGGAGGGATAAAAGCCCTCGTGGACAGAATCTTGGCTATAGACGAGTAAGACAAAATCTCCGTGGAACAAACCAAATCGGACAGAATCCTCCTATAATCCAGGAGGTATAACGTAAATGTCTTCCCAAGATTAGACTTGCTCGTCACTGGGGGTGTGGTAAGATGATAGCCAATCAGCACCCTTCAGATTTGCCTAACTTACTCATCGCAAGGTCACTCAATCTCAACCGTCTACTGCGTTCAGCAAGTAAAGAGTAACCAAGCTGACAACTCCAGATCAACGTCAAGCTGGCAAACGTCAGTACAACTTTTCGCGGAAGCCAACGACGTTATACCTTTTGGACTATAAAATAATACAAACTGAAAATAATAGTCTTACAAAAAAATAATAATCAGTCGTAAAGAATGTTAAACAAAATTATGCAGAATTCAACTAAATTTTGTTGGTTTAATTTACACAGCCTGTCAAATAAATAGTAATGCATTATTTTAATATACATATTTACAACTTATACACTACACTGCAAACTTATACACGTGGATATTATATATATATATATATATATATATATATATATATATATATATATATTGCTGAAACCTAAAATAGGTTCGCAATCCACATTAAACGTGACCGGTTTTGTGACGTAAGAGGCAGTTAAAAAGTTCCGGAGGCATGTTAAACGGAGACCTTTCGTCTGGGTTGCGAACCGCAAACCATTCTTATACATGGAATTATTGAATGTCCACCCAGTTTCTCCTAGAAGTAATTTAAATTAATGCAAGTCTTGGGGGCATAGAAAATATAGCTCAGAATTGATTAGAAACATGGGAATAGAAATTCAAACATAAAATTCGATAACACAGAAATAATTTAGAATCAGAATTTAATGATCTGATGTTGAATAATTGAATAATCACAGAACATGGTATGGACTGGTATGACTTAAAGACTAGGGAAGACAATACATAATCACTCACTTTTGGTAATTATGATGAGCAGAACCTCTGATGGACAGAATGACGGAGTAGAAAAAACTAATGATGAATACACTGACTCGCAGAGTTTCGACGTCAGAATAGAACTTCCAATACCCGGAAGAGAATTCTGTAGTATTTATATGATTTTTCCGTCATGTCAACATTCTTTGTTTGTCTTCCTAGTTCTAGAAGTCATAGCCAGTCATTTGCATTGTAGAAGTCAAGGCACTAAATTTTCCATTGGATTATGAATCTTAAAGAATATTCAAACTGCCTTCACTTCATACATTGCCTATTTTATACACATTTTAAAATTCAATTAAACATTTTGTTGGATTACACATGACTTGTTTGGTACACAATAATATATATATATATATATATATATATATATATATATTTGCTTGTATGTATGATGTGTCCCGCTTAAAACTATAACAAATGAAAATGGCATAACTTTTCCTTACAAAGATTTATCGTCGAAACTTCTTACACTCATACAACTCAGAAAGTTCTTCCACAATCAAGAAAACTAACAAACTTCAACGTGCCCAGCATTATTTGCGCGGCAAACGCCAAAACAGCACTCCAACCCCGCTCCAGATGTGCTTAAGAATTTTGTGGAGTAAAGTTGCTTACTGCAACAATTCTTTCTCGGAAATTTTTCAAAATTTGAATATATGTAAAATAAACCTAGTCCATAACATATTCCCGCAAGGAAAACTCATATACAGTAAGATATAGTGATCATGGGGACAATTTTATTAACTTCGAACCTCTTGCAATTAATCTTCCATTCCAAATGTTCATCCAAGAAGTCTTTTCATCTTGTTGAAGAATAACTCCTGGTAATGGCTGCGATATGATAAGAACCAGGTCTAAACTTTAAAAGACTTGCTTGAAAGAACTGTGATTAGAATAAGCAGTATCGCTCGGCAGATGCTTGAGAACATTTTGATTGAGGTGAGGTACTGTTTCGGTATTTTTCACCCAACTAATGGTGCATCCATTGAAGTTCATTAGCTTTCTATATTTATAAAAGAACTTGTATGTTTGTAAGAAGTTTGGGTGATAAATCCTTGCAAGTGATAAAGTTACATCATTTTCATCTGTTATAAAAGCTTCTCCGTGGGTAAGGGATTAGCGTACGCGCCCTTGGCGCGGGAGACCCAGGTTCGATTCCCGGCGGGAGCTCATGTGGTTCGGATTCCACGTTAATCAGTAGGTCCACGTCTCACATAGCCCCGCTGCTGAAAGGGACGCTAAACTGAAATTCAACTCAACTCAATTCATCTGTTATAGGGACTCATATAATTTATCAGTGTTATTATTATAACATTGTTATACATCTCAATAAGGTACACATAATATATTTTCAATTCATAAAAGTTTTTGTAATAAAATTTAATACTTGAAAATACAGCTAGCAATAAAAGAAATTCTACAAGATGATAAATCATTGTCAAAGCCCAATCTTACAACCTTCCTATAGTAGAATGCAAGGGCATTGACTTTCATAACCTAAATTCCACATCAAAAATGGAGAAATGAAGAAAGTAAGAGGAAACGAGATAACCCGAGAAAACCCACACAAACGATGTTTGTCCACCTAAAAGACCATTTATCGCGAGAGGGATCAAACCAGGGACCCACACACACCAGAGGTGAGAGCTCTACCATTTGGTCTTGCAGTAGTGTTTCCCATCCAAGGCGTAGAATGGTGTCCCGGGTCATCCTAGCCACGTGGGGCTTACTGTTGTTTTGTAACAGGAGGACCCTCTTGTGATTCAGAAGTGCTGGTTCCAGAGTTTTGAGTTTTTCTTGAACACGGTTCAACTACTGACAGCACACGGTTGCATTATTGCTCTGACTAGCTGATAGCAGTTCCCGAAGCAAGATGCCACGAGCAGTTCACCAAACACACAGGAAGATCTTCTGCTGATGCAGTGCTGGTTTCAACTGTTTTAGAACTGGTTCCTGGGATGCTTATCAATGATGACGGCACGTAGAGCTTCGTAGAGGACACACTTCTCATCACACGTCACCCTGTAAAGAAATGGCTCCTTCCTCAGACGAGACAGCAAAGAAACGCAAGTGTCTTCTCACGTTGCCTTCTGGCCCGGAATCAAATCATGCGGGACCTATTGACACAACTTGTAGTGCTCCGCAAGTTGATAGAGGTGCTGCCGAATTGTTTCTCTACTCACACTGAATTGTAGTCCCAGTTTCTCACATGTCTGGCCACTGTTCGCCTCAATTGCTGCCTGAAGACATTCATTTTGTAGATGTGTTGGTCTTCAGGCACGCGGTGCGTCTTCGAGTGTTTTGTCACTGTCCTTAAACTTGCTAAATCTACATCAGTGCACTGTTCGCGAAGTCACGACACTCTCACCAAAGACCTGGCATATCTTTCGCCCCGCTGTAGCAGCGTTTGACCCCAGTTTGTACTCGTACAGCATGATCTCTGGAGCTCCCATGTTCACTCTATCCTTACGCAAGTTCACGGTGTAACTGAACTGCCAAAACCAGGTAATATGTTGAATATATCCACACCGACAGCTGACCCTCGTCCATCTCCATTCGCATTCAACTTAAGGTGTGAGGGGCGATTGAACAAGGACGACCACGAAAAGCGACAGAACTTTCTTCGTTACCTTTATATTTACGAAAATTTACTGACATGTACGTTCAATGATATCTACCTTTCAACATGGCGTCCTGCTAGAGAAATCAAAACTGAAACCAATTTCTTAAAACTCATACATTTTATAGCTAATCAAATTTATAAAAAGGATCAAGTAGATGTGATTTACACAGATCTCTCCAAGGCGCTTGGTGTAATTAATCATGATATACTTCTCAGTAAACTTGTGACATTCAATTTTTCACCAAATCAACAACTTTAAAGTCCTATCTTTGCCAACGCAAACATCGCGTTCGATACAAGAATATTTTAACTAAGGAATATGTCGTACACCCTAGTATGCCTCAGGGATCAAACTTAGGAACTCTATTATTTATACTATTTGTTAAGGATTCACCACCTGTGATAACATCTTCCCACAAACTATTGTTTGCTGACGATCTAAAAATCTATCGTAGTATCTCCATGGAATTAGACGCTATTTCTTTGCAAAGCGACGTTAATGCTATTTTCCAAGGGCGTGAATGAAACAAGTAGCTGCTAAATATTAAAAATACAAATTAGTATCAGACACCAGGAAAATGAACTATGTACGCAATGTGATTACTATTAATCAAACGCCAATTGAGAGAGTAGATTATGTTACTGATCTTGGGGTCACTCTGCAATCGAATCTATCATCCAATATTCATGTCAACAGAGTAGTTGGTGAGGCCTTTAGGAATCTTGGCTTTGTGATTAGATTAGGAAGTGATTTTTCTAAGACTAATGTCCTCAAAACATTATACACTGCCTATGTAGGTCTAAGGTGGAATATCCAGCGATAATATGGGGCTGTAATAGCAATATATATTCTAATAGAAATATATGAACAAAATTAAAAAAATTGAAGATAAATTAGTGCGCTTTTTGACACACACAGAAACAGTGATATATCCAAAATTTGAGAACTACGAAGGTCTTCGAAACAAATATTCATTACAATCACTTGAAAGCAGGAGAACGCATTTCATTTTATTTTTCTTATATAAAATAATTCATACCGCAATAGATTCAGAATATGTTATATCAGAAACTAAAATTCACGTCCCACATAGAGCAACGAGATCCCATAATAACATATTCCGTCTGTCAGCGCAAATGACTAACGCAATGGATGTATTGCCTGTCAGAAAACATATGTTTATTGTATAATAAGATGCCACAAGGACACCCAGATATAGACACTTTTAGTTATAAACAAAATCTTCATTCTAAATAAATTAGTTGTATGTCGTTATGATATTATATATGTATTTTAAAGTGTATTACCATGCAATGATTGAAATCTGTAATTAGGCACTTTCCTGTTGTTTTTTTCCTTGACAATTCTTATCCTTGACAATTTGTACTTGTGATACTTACGGTTTGCTGTATTGTATTCACAAATATTGTTATAGTTTTCATAAAACTATATTCTCAAATTTTGATATTGTGTTACAAGTTCAATTATACGAATAGCTATTATACAGGATGGCACGAAAGTAGTTATACAGTTGTAGCACTGCCATAATATCTTTATTCCTTTAATGATGCTGGAAAGTTGAATGAAGAGCAAAGAAAGTGGATTCTTTGAATCTATTGGAAAAGTGGATTTGCTGAACATGTTCATATATTACAGGGAAACGAATATAACACTTCTTGAATCAATACTATTAACAATTTGTCTCCACCGCATAGGTGACAAATTTGATAAAAAGAAGGATCATTGCACCAAACTCCAGGCGGCACAAGACTGCAATAGCGGAAAGATGTTGATTCGGACAAAAGTTTATGTCGTAATGTGTGTTACAGCCTTGTGGATAGGTTGGAAGAATGTTGCAATGTTGGAGGAGGAAATTTGCAACACTTGCGCGGCTGCAAATTGTCATTCAACTTAAAATTTAGGCGTTACTGTATACCTACTTTTGGGCTACTCTGTATTAAATTGAGCTGCACTTGTTAGTTTTCTCTTTCTGTTCATTGAGTACTTTGTATACCTGCGGGCACTGGATGTCTTATGGGCAACGTTCTTAAAAATAAGCAATATCGTTGAACACTAATATCACCGATGTATACAGTCTAATTCTCAATTAGTAATTGGGACGTAAAACTCAAAAAATTCATTTCATTTAATTTTTTCTCAATTAGTAAGTCTTTCATTGACTTTCATCATTAGATTGTCCATCAGCCACTTTAATTGCCCATCAGCCGTCAGGAGTAATTTATTGTAATTACGACGGGTGTTCAGCAATTAATATCCCTGATATAGAAGGTATTATCCGAAATAGATGAAATTGTACATGCAGCATAATGCATTCTTTGAATGTTTAGAGACAAAGTTTCAGGCATGTCGGGTGCATAATTTTAATGTTCTGCTCTGTTTTTCCACTCAAGGTGAGCAACGATTGAGTAAATCGACAAATCTGAACAAAGAGGCGTCATTGAGTACCTCCAGATTGAGGATTAACACCCAAGGAGATTCATGAAAACATGGTAAATGTATTAGGTGATGGCACCCCTACTGAATACCTCTCGTATTATCTCCTTGCCATCTTCGAATGTTTCGTTATCATCTCACAATTCTGGACATCATTCTAACTTAAATATTACTATTTATTTTCATTCACATTTGTTATTCATTTGCCATAACTTCATCATATTTTCATTCGTCTATCTTCAGAAATCCAAAACCAAGAATAAGTAAGCAAGTACATAAGCTACTAAGTTTCTTTAATATCCTTGTATTAGTTTACAGAAAAGGCGCGGATCAGCAATTCCCAGTTACTTTATTGTATATTAGATAATAAAGTAACAATACAATGAATTGCGGCGGATTAGATATTTGTTTTTTTATATTATCCATAGTATTTTAAGCGCCTTTATTCTTCGTAAGTAGTTAAAATAGTTTTGTATCATGTTGAAGTAAAGTTGTATTAATTTATAAACATATATCACCGCCATCGGCAAAATATTATAGATTATGAAAGTTTATATTAGATGAAAGATGTTTGATAAATTTGATGTAACTGTATTTTAGATTAATAGATATTAGATACATTTCATGCAAGTTTATATTAGATTAAAGATGTAAGATAAATTTGTTGCAAATTTATATATGGTAAAATATATTAGATATTAGATAAATTAGATGAAAGTTTTATATTAGATAAATCTTATGAGAGTATTCAATAATACACATTACATAATAAACTGGTAAGATTGATGTCATATAAATTGTTATTTTTTTCTCTTTTGTTTTCAATCAAATGGTTTCCAACTAGGATATGTTATAAAGACTTATAGAATGTTCCGGATTTTTCGTACAAAATGGACATTCACTACCTCGATAGTTGTAATAGTTAACCGCTAGATCTTTACATATTAAACTGTTACATATTAATTCCTTGTTCACATTTTTATGACCATTTCTTGTTATTATGATACCTCATATTAAAAGAGCGACAAATTATGGGTAAAATTTCTAAAAAAAGGAATCACTCCACACAAATATTTACAATTTTACTCACGTCACTTTTTTCTTTCCAGATCATAAAATTATATGGTAGTTAACATTACTATTTACGAGCCTAAATTTATCATTTAACGTATCTTAACACACTATCCCGCAGTATTCACTGTTACTTGTAAATCATTTGGGGAAGCGGTATTGGACGGATTATAGGGTTATCTGATTCATGATTCTGGTCTACGTTCCCGCGTCTAAATCTCGCATCATAGACCCAGTAGTTCGGACATACCCGAAGGTCCTGACAACCGGAAACAACCAAAATGTCAGCTCTGTAGTATTACAAGAAAATTTTATATTTGATTTAATGATGACATTTACTCGAGCTCGAAAATTTATTTGTTTGATTTCCGGTGTGACATTCTTTAATCAAAATACTGTGTTTTTAATATTTCAAATATAATGTTCTGTTTACTCGTCTCTCCATACTGATTACTAGCATAGTATGTTTGAATATATACCACACAAAATGATTTATCAAAACTGAGCTCAGCGACATTTCTTATATTGTACACAGTAAGTTTTATAAGCTGCTCGATTTAACTTAAACGATCCCTCATGTGAGAAAAAACATAGTTTTTCTTTTCTGGGATTATCGAGCGCTTATACCCTAAAATGCCTTGTAGTTATCTTTCGGTGCAATACTTTGACATACACAATACATATTTCTCATGTCCATGACGATCTTTTGAAACCTCTGGGTCTGTTCGGGTCACTCTGAAACGTAGATCTGATTGCCACTTGGACACGGGTCACAAATTTCATGACCCTTTCCGTCACTAGAGCGGAGATTATGCCACCCAAATGACTATTTCCTTAAAGATTTCGACTAAAACGTCATATAAATAAGCAATCACTATCCACACGATTCACTACAGATGTCTTATCTTGTTAATGGCACAACTTATTCAGTCAGTGAACTTGCAGTTGGTATGAAATTATACGAGTAGCAACTTCTTTTCATTAACGTGTTTGTTTGCATTGGCACCAAACACTTGTTTCTTAATTTTGCTCTCTAAAAATCCTTAGCACACATTCTCAATGCATGTTGATCACCTTTCACATCCATATAATTGTAGAAAGATCAGAAATAAACTTTTGTAGAAATAAACTCTTTAATTTCTCTCACACAAGTCTCGAAAATATACTTAAACACAAGCAATAAAATGCATCATTGTAGTTTCTTTTGATCCGTTTCCCAGCTTAATTTTCAATTAAATTTCAACTTTAATTTATTAATGAATTATGGTGATAGAAGAGTGCATGGCTAATAAGGTTATTTCCATGTAAATTGGAAGTAAATTTACGGTATTAAATTTGACTTAAAGAAACACGTATTTTTAGTTTGTAACTTAGCATTGCAATGAATTTTTAATAGAAAAATACCGCCATATATTTACATATTTTTTTTAAATGTCTAAATTGTTACGAGAAGCAGAGTTCAGACAGAATTTCGAAAGAAAAACAATTGTTAGTATTCGTACCCTTTATCCATAATATATCCAACAAAATAAGTAGTTTATTGAATAAATATGGAATAACAACACTTAACATGCCACAGTTAATAATCAATAGTTAAGTATGGAATGGCAGTTAACAGTTAGTAAAGGTCAAACAGATACTATGCTCCGTAAGCAATCAAGAACGATTAGATATCCCAGGTATCTCATCTCAGAAATATACGAGGATGACTCGAGAAGTAATGCCTGTACGGTGATAGCTTTACGTGTCTTTTACAGATAGCACCAATACAGGTATCAATGGAAAGATTACAATATTAGCTACAAATGGTAGCATCAGTTTTCAACGTAGTCCTCATTTTGGGCAACACACTTGCACCAACGCGAAACAAGGTTTTTCATGCCGTCGGCGAAAAATTATGATGGCTGCTGGCCATTGCCAAACTGCTGTTTCCACATCCGTGTCACAACTGTAACGTTAGCTTTTAAGATAATCCTTAAGTTTGGAAAAGAGCCAAAGGTTGCAGGGCACAAGATCCGGACTATAGGCAGGATGAGGCAGAAAGTCAACTAACACTTTGCCAGCAGATGGGACAACTTAGATCTTTTTGGCGGAAGAGAGAACGTGTGGCGGTACTCCATCGGCTTCGTTTTCGTGTCGTAATGGTGCATCCACGTCTTGTCGCCGGTGATGAATGTTCCTGGGCGCACATCCTTCCGCAGTCAGAAAATTCAATGACAACTCGCTCTTTCAACCGGATGCCACCACTGGATGTCATGAATTGCTCCATTACTCTGGAACGAGAAGAGATAGGAAGGGGAAACAGTGGCATTCTATAGCTTAAACATCAGTGCATTGATAATAAACAGTTCAGAATGTTTGCAGTGCTATTCGCCAAGTAGTGGGCTTGGAAGCATTACTTTCCGAATCACCCTCCTAATTTAATTATGGCCTGACATGTGTGTGACAAACGACACGTGCAATTAAGATTAGATGGGTGGAAAATATAAAATTATATAATTATTAAACAACGTGATTTAATATAGCGCTAACATTTCTTGTAATCGATAAATTCCATTGCAAGGTGTTCCTGGATTTTTATTGTCTTAGAACACATTTCTTGCCAAATGGCACTTAATGGCCATTTCCCCCAAGTCTTGGGTTATTTCGTTTCTATATGCACTTATCGAAACCTCATTTTAATAAATTTTTCTTTGGAAACAAATTTTCGTTGTGCTACGATTCAGCCATGGTGATTGGAACGAAGGGATCGGTGCCAAATATAGAACTAGCAGAGGAGAAAATAAAACAAGTGACTAGTTTTCGATACCTGGGTAGTATTATTAGTAATGGTATGAATTGTGAATGTAAAATAAAAGCAGGAATAGGAATGTGGAAATAAGCCATTAGGAGGAAGAAAATACTATTTTGTGGAACATTGAATAAAGAGTTGAGAAAACCTCTCATAAAATGCCTCGTGTGGAGTACTGTACTATATGAGTCAGACACATGGACATGACGCAAAAATGATGAAAAACGACTGGAAGCTTTCGAAAAATGAGTGTGGAGGAGAATGGAGAGAATTAATTGGGTGGAGCGGAAAACGAATGTGAAGGTCTCAGAAATAGTGAAGGAGTAAAGAATAATTTTAGATGTTATTAAGAAGAGAAAGAGAAACTATTTAGAATATTGGATAAGAAGGAATTGTATCTTGAGGGATGTGCTAGAGAGTATTTTGGCAAGAAAGAAAGGGAGAGGGCGAAGGAGACTACAATTAATGGACAATATCAAAATAGAAAAATCGTACGTGAAGATGTCTAAATGTCTAGGAAACTTAGGTGAAAAAATGGCTGAACCGGGAACAGATTGCAATACAATTTCTGCTAACGGAATCTTATGGAAAAATACATGAGGAAAACGATGGCAAAAAGCCTACCACTCTCCAAGATGGGGTAAGGCCGCTATGGAGAATTTTCCAACATGGCTGCCATGCGTTACTACTATTAGTAGTCTCACTTACTGTGACCCTCCTAATTAACATAGAGCAATGTGTAATACATCTTTGTAAAGCTTATCAAACGCAGATTCCAACTATGTAACGTTGGGTTTCAAATTGTGCCCACTGACTAAAAGGAGAAGAAGAAGAAATTTAAAAGTCACAAAAATCTCTCTCTCTTTTTTTTTTTTTTTTTGAAAATATTTCATTTCTTGCAACACTGTGTGCACAGCAGCATAACAAAAAAACTCGTTATTAGATACATTACACATTTAAGTGTAACATAGACAACAGTCACTGAGATCTAGCCCGGGGAAGGTGTCCTAATATGGAATAACCTTTATGTGTTGTATCACCGAATTCAATGAAGGGAATACCGGTATACCATTATGTGAGAACACTCTGCGACCATCCTAATCACCAATCTCGTGATGTATACATCGTTGTAAAACTTATGAAACATTGATTTCAACTATTTAGCATTAATCAATATTTGACCCAACGGATAGAAGAAGAAGAAGAAGAAGGTTGAAAATTTTCAAAGTAGTTATTTATTTTGTATTGAAAAATTATAATTGCTGTATAAGCATCCTGTATCATGGATTTTACTGGAGTAAGTATACCATTGTATAAGAACAGCATGCAATATAATAATTGTCCTTATTTGTTCCAACTGGAAAATTGACTAATAGATGTAGAATATGGGCCTTAACAGCGTATCAAATTTAGGTAGAAAAAATACTAAACCGTGATCTTATTGTAATGTTAAATTTAGTGTTGGCATGTTTTCTTTTATGAAAAATACCTTAGGGAAACGGTATTCGAATGTCTACCACTCTCCGAGAGTGCATAGGTATACTGTGGTGAATTTTCCAATATTGGCGCACGTTTCCTACTACTTTATATCGTTATATGTTGAGGATTGTGCAATATTTGGAACCTTAGTCTTTATATCAATTGAAAGCAAACTCTTAAACAAGTTTTTCCGAATATTTTTATTACAATATTTTTTTTCATGGTACACTACAGTTCGGTGAGATGACTTATAGAACAGTTACTGAATATACTTTCAAGAAAAGTAAACTTATGAAGCCGATGAAGTCCATTCAAGAAGTTAAATGTAAAGATGACACGTTTTCGTCAATAAGCCTGAACTACCATTCCAACACCTGGTACTTGTGCTCAAACAACTATGATAGCTTTGATTTGAGAAAAAGGTTTTCTTACGAGCTCTGCACGTACCCTCCTTCATTATATGACAGAAGTGGGCATATGAGAGATTCTGGAAAGTTTCAACTTGCTAAACTCATGCGTGAGGAATAAAAACCGAAGTAAGTCTGCCTGAAGACGTGCAGTATGTCACTGATGGTGGGTTCTTGCTTCATTGCTTACCTTGGAATCAACAACAATCATTTGAAGGAGTAATTCATGACTATATTCATCAAAACTATATTATTCCAAAGTACGGGACGCAAACAGTTGTATTCGATAGCTATGAAAATACGTTATCAATAAAGTCGGAAATTCACCGAAAGCGAACAAAAGGGATTTGAAGGACCAAAAGTACATTTTAGCCCTTAAATGAGCGTTGCTGTCAAGAAAGATAGTTTTTTTTTCAACAAACCTATAAACAAGCGTTTATGACTTGTCTTTCGCAAAAGTTACAATCAGTTGACTGCACCACTAAACAAGTTTCTGGTAATGCTGACGTCATGTTCGTAATGGAAAGTGTTGCATTAGCGTGCAAGTATCCTACAGCGATTATAGGTGATGACACTAATCTTCTGGTCCTCTTAATAGATCAATTCAGTAATGAGTTTCATTATATTTTTCTCTGCTCGGAGGCAAAGCGAACTGCAAAAATAGAGATTGTATATTACATTAAGAAAATTAAACAAGAACTTGGTGGAGAAGTTTCCTCTCACGTTCTTTTCGCTTGTGCTGTGTTAGAGTGTAATAAAACATCAAAACTGTAATGCCTAGGGAAATGTGATTTTATCAAAATATTAAAGAGGAATGAGATGTTTAAGAAAGATACTGGTGTTTTCAAGACAGCTGGAAAATCGAAAGAAGTAGTTCACGTTGCTGGTCACGAAACTATAGCCTACCGTGAAGAGAAGAAGGTATCAAATGGATTTAGCACCTCTACTAGGGATTTGAGCAGTCGTTCTCTAAGATGATTTTCCAAGAAATGGAACCGGTGGTAATAAAACAGTGCAATGTCCTGGGAGTTCGGCGGATGCAATAGTGTTTCCCATCCAAGGTGCAGAATGGTGTCCCGGGTCATTCTAGTCACGTGGTTCATACCGTTGTCCTGTAACAGGAGAACCCTTTTGCGATTCAGAAGTGCTGGCTCCAAAGTTTTGAGATTTTCCTGAACACGGCTCAACAACTGACAGTACACAGTTTCATTAACGCTCTGACCAGCTAGTAGCAGTTCCCGATGCACGATGCCGCGCACAGTCCACAAAAAAAAAAAAAAAAAAAAAAAAAAAAGAAAAAAGAAAAGAAAGGAGGACCTTCTTCTTGTACAATGCTCGTTTATGCTATTTCGGAACCGGTACATGAGATGCTAATCAATGACGACGGCGCCGAGGAACTTCGTACAGGACCCATTTCCCATCACATGTCAACACCCTGTCCAGATATGGCTCCCTCATCAGACGAGACAAAAAAAAAAAAAGAGCAAGTGTCTGTTCGCATTGCCTTCTGGCCTGATGTCAAATCATGGGAACACATCGATTAAACTTGTATTCCTTCCCAAGTTGACAGAGGTGCTGTCGAATGGTTTCTCCACTCACAATGAATTGTAGTCCCAGTTCCTCATATGCCTGGCCAGTTTTCCCTCAATTGCTGGTTGAAGATCTTCATTTTGTACATCTCGTATTCCGGCACGTGGTACGTCTTCGAGCGTTTCGTCACCGTCCTTAAACTTGTTAAACCATCTCTGCACTGTCCGCGTAGTCACGACACCATCACCAAGGGCCTGGAATATCGTCCGTCCCACTGCAGCGGCGTTTGACCCCAGTTTAAACTCGTACAACATACACACCCTTATGATGCTCTGTGGACGTTTCGTGTGCATTCTGTCCTTACACAAGTTCACGGTGTAACTGAACTGCCACAACCAGGTAGTATGTTGGATATACCCACGCCACAATATAACCTACGCCATAACTCCATTCGCACTGAACACAGACCTCCAGAAAAATCGACAGAACGTTCTTGGTTACCTTATAATATTAAAAAGTTCTAAAATTCGGATCTAACACAATGCGCTACCCTACAGTGCATATGCAGAAGGTAAATGTTTGTACTCATTGTAGAGGTACAAGTTTTAATTCTGTGGAAATTGACATGGATAATGATTGAGATAAAAGTAATATTATAAGCAAATATAGATATATCTGTTATATCTGCTCATGACACATTCCCAGGTACGTTAATTAACTTTGTAAATTTAAAGTTATTGAACATTGCTTAGTTCATTTACGGTTGCATGTAGATGACTTTACATAGTTGTATAACCTTTATACTCGTACATGTAACTTTTATTTTCAATACAATACATATACGTTAAGTTGTATTGTATTGAAAATACCTTGCTGTGTTAGAGTGAAAATACCTTGCTGTGTTAGAGTGTAATAAAGCCTAAGTTGTATTGTATTTTCAATACAATACAACTTAGGCTTTATTACACTCTAACACAGCAAGGTAATGTGTAAGGTATCTAATAACCAGTTTTTTGTTACGCTGCTGTGCACACAGAGTTGCCAGAGATGAAATATTTTTGAAAAAAAAATGAGATTTTTGTGATTTTTAAATTTCTTCTTTTTCTTCTAGTCAGTAGGCAAAATTGAACAACGTTGGAATTTGCGTTCCATAAGCTTACAAAGATGTATTACTCATTACTCCAGGTTAATTAGAAAGGGCACAGGAGGTGCGTAAGTGAGACTTTGCGAATAGCAATAACGCATGGCAGCCATGTTGGAAAATTCTCCATAGCGGCCTTACCCCATCTTCGGAGAGTGGTAGGCTTTACGCCATCGTTTTCCTCAGGTATTTTTCCATAATTACCCGTTAACAGATATTGTAGTGCAATTTGTTTCTGGTTCAACAACAATTTGCCTGGGCTAATAAGACCCTGGAAGACCGTAGAGCATGGAAGCTTCTCAGTTCAAGCAATTGACCTTCCAATTTCGCAGAATACTTGGCATTATTATTATTATTATTATTATTATTCACGAATCAATTACAAGTTGATATATCTTATTGTTTACAATTGAATAATACAAATATAAGTGATAAGAAAAATCTTTTTTTGATATCAAGTTACTTCATTATCTGTTGATTCACGAACATTTCGTCATGTAATAATTCACCAAACCCCCTACATTTGTTTGTACAAGAAACGAAGATCTTAGTAAAACAATCTTCATCTTTTCTTAATTGCTACATTGTATAAAAGCACTCAAAATGTTTGCTCTATTGCTATGGTAGACGCATAGAAATCTTAGATAAACATTTTCATTGTTTTTAGAGTGTTGGGTTGAAACCCAACATCTGTTTAATTTACACAACAATTCACTCAGAACAGAAAGTGTCAAACAAACAAATTTACAAGTTCAATTGGAGATGTAGAAGGGTAAACAGTAATTTTCTAAGTTTCTCTTCATGAATGGAAGCTCTTAAAAGTTTGTGTCGCTGAGTTTGCGTTTTAAGGTTAATAGTCAGCGTATGGAACAATTTGTGACTATACTTTCCTAGCAGAATGCTCGTTCTTTGCACGGAAAGAATACGTTTCAGTTTCGACATAAAGGACACAAAAACCGTCACCAATCTACTTATGAACCTCAAGAACTATGAATTTGACACTAAATACCGGCCATTTTCAATTATTTTTACATGTCACCATCTCCACTTAGGAATACAAATGGAGACTGAATTTTGATTTCAACGGCATCGGAAGTGTCACTGTTCATGTCAGAGACGCTGAAAACTATGGATTGGACACTATTATTTGTCATTCTTATATATATGTCCTCCCTGCTCCACCTCTCCCCTGAATTGCATCGTCAAAGTGAAATAATTAAAGCCACCCTAGATCCGAACGTTCTTGTTGAAAATTTGATTGAGATCGGTCAGGTGGTTCAAGGGTAATTAACTTACAAACATAGTAACTTTTATTTATATATGTGTGAAGATAAGTGTATTTGAACAGATAATGAAACATTTTATTTCTTACTTTGGGACATTTTATTTTAAAATTCAACACAGTGAAAAGCATAATCGTTCATTTAATGTTG
Organism: Thermobia domestica; assembly: GCF_964235325.1. Lineage (NCBI taxonomy): Eukaryota > Metazoa > Arthropoda > Insecta > Zygentoma > Lepismatidae > Thermobia > Thermobia domestica. The sequence continues at coordinate 53,260,131 of NC_137467.1, forward strand.
AATCACTTCTCGATTTTTTTTTCTAAGTTCATTTGCTTTTCCTACTAGGAAGTTTTCTTGCTGTCTGTCATTTCTTTCTTATATATGTAATTTCTTAATCAATAAAAACGACAGATTTTTTCCCTGTCAGCATCCCCATCATCACCCCACCTTTGGTTAATGTATGAGCACGCATCTTTCATCAAGATTGAAGAAATAGTCAACGACCCAGGATATTAACCCGGAGGGACATCGAACAAAAACCTTTGAGAGACTTTTGGGAGGTAGTAGTCCGGATCGTATGAGAGACGAGTCAATATGTAGGAGCACGAGCCACGATTCCGAATTTACGAGGAGTTTATCTTGCTCTAACTTTGAGAGCACTTTGCCTTAGCAAACGTTGCAGTTATCAGTTGTGATGGATAATCCGTTAAAGAGTAATTTTGACTTTGATTAAATTTACTGTATTCGCAACGTTGGTTTTCCTGTCCGGGTTTCGCAAAACCTTAATTCTCAACTACTTGAACGACCAGCTGACCAGAGAGAAGGATGGACGGACATCAATCCACTGGGAGAATCATCGAGAAGGAAACACCGAGATTTACAAGTAAGTGCAAGTAGATTAACCAGTCCTAAACGTTACTCCCTTCTCACCCCTTTCAACCCCTTTGGCGTCACGATCTGTTTCTTTTGTATATGTTTGATCTTATTTATATGCGACCGAGGTCAGATGCTGTACTTTACGCTCTACCAAATTCAATATTTACAAAATCCTGGGCGCAACTTGTCACTTCTAACATCCCCAATTACACTGTCTATTAGCGCGTTATCTGCGCTTTCAGACTGACAAGGGACGACTGCACATATGTATTAATACCTGCTGTGTTTTCTATTCTTATAAGTTTGGAACTCATCCAAATGATTTTCACTATGCACCCAAATCATTGGGACTACAATATCATGAAAGATAGCAAGAAAGAGCTTTTAATTAGGCTTCTTGTACTTTGACTTGTTTATCATTAAAAGTTTCAAAAGAAAGTAGTATTTGGTTCACAACTTAAAAAAAAAAAAAAAAATAGAAAAATGGACTTAATCCAGGTAGCATTGGATTACAATATTAGTTAGGAAATTAACACTTGTGCGAATTAAGTTATTGTGTTTGTACCATAAAAATAAAGGTTTACGTCATCATGGGCTACGTCATGCCAACTCTCAGTTTCTTGACCATATTAGAATGATTAATATAGTCCAGAATTATATATTATTATACACAAACGTATGGCAAGTATTTTTTTTTCTTTCCGACGAATTTGTAAGGATTCGTTTCACACGCGTATGGTCGCATATAAGTTCGTATTTTGAGTGAATTTCGATGTGCATGCATATTTCACGAATTTTGCGGGATACTACAGTAGTATTGGCCCCACTCTCTCTCACTTTGGACTTTGACCCCGACATTTGTGACGTCATAGGTCAAAGGTCAATGACCTTGGCCCAGGGTCATTGACCTAGGGGTACATAGGACCACCCCTCTAAATTTTGGCAGGGGTACCATGGCCCACCCCCTAAATTTTGGCAGGGGTACCTAGGACCACCCCCTTAAATTTTGGAAATTGCCAAATCTAAAAATTGGGAATGGTAGCCTAGGACCATAGTATGTACCCCTATCAGTATGGGGGTCTATGTCGTTCCCTTTCATGGGTAAAAAAAATGCCAAAAATTCAAATTTCGAGGGTTTTTGACCTAATTTATCCCCTTTGATGAGGTGTTATTAACCTATATAGTTATATGGGCGTATACAGGGGTCCATTACCTTTCATAAGACATGGGTATATTAATGCACCCCTTGAAAAATTTGGGAGGGGTACCTTGGCCCACCACTTAAATTTTGGAAATTGACCAATTTAAACATTGGGTATTATAGTAAAGAACCCTAATATGTATTATGACAAATTTGGGTGGTCCACCTCGTTCCCTTCTAGGGGTACAAAATTGCCAAAAAATATAAACGTAAGCAATACGTTATACCACGTGTTTGGTTTTTGGTCGATTTTATCCCCTTTGATGAGGTGTTATTATCCTATATAGTTATATGGTCATGTATAGGGGTCCATTCCCTTTCATAAGATATGGGTATATTTGTGCACCCCGGAAGGGGTACCTTGGCCCACCCCCTTAAATTTTGGAAATTGCCCAATTTAAACATTGGGTATTATAGTACTGGACTCTAACATGTATTATGATAAATTTGGGTGGTCCACCTCGTTCCCTTTTAGGGGTACAAAATTGCCAAAATTTTAGTACAACCACGTGTTTGGTATTTGGTACATTTTATCCCCCTTTGATGAGGTCCTATTACCTTATATGGTTATATGGTCATGTATAGGGGTCCATTATCTATCATAAGACATGGGTACATTGGTGCACTCCGGGAGGGGTACCTTGGCCCACCCCTTAAATTTTGGAAAATGCTCAATTTAAACATTTGGTATTATAGTACAGGACCTCAATATGTATCATGATAAATTTGGATGGTCCACATCGTTCCCTTTTAGGGGTACAAAATTGCCAAAATATAAACGTCGTACCACGTGTTTGGTTTTTGGTCCATTTTATCCCCTTTGATGAGATTCTATGATTACAGGGGTCCATTTCCTACCATAAGACATGGGTATATTGTTGCATCCTTCTTAAATTTTGGCAATGGGGGGTCCACTGAAATTGTCCAATTTAAGCATAGTACAGGACCTCAATATGTTTCGGTGTTCCTATTGCCAAATTTTTAAGTACAACCACGTGTTCGGTTACTGACTCAATTAAGGTTATAAGGTATGGACGGGTATCCCCTTTCAATTTGGTAGGACCCTTCGGGTGTAGTACAGTCACGTGATCAATGATTTTGGTTTTGATGCGCGACGAGGTCCCTGGTCAATGTTCTCTAGGAATTAGGTGGAAACTTTGAACAAGATTCTTGGCATTTGAACTTTTTTTCAACTTTTCAAACTAAAAAAAATCAAAACAAAAATTGAAACGGAAACTTTTAAACAAAAATCTGGAAACAAAAAATTTTTCAAAACAAAAATTTGAAACGAAAAAATTTGAAACAAAAATTTTGAAACGAAAAATTTTCAACAAAAAAAATTTGAAACGAAAAATTTTCAAACAAAAAATTTTGATACAATAAATTTAAAACAAAAATTGCAAACAAAAATTTTGAAAAAAAATTTGAAACAAAAAATTTTCAAACAAAATTTTTGAAACAAAAATTTCAAAACAAATTTGAAACGAAAAATTTTTTAAATAGAATTTAAATCAAACAGTGATCAGCTTTCACGGTTAACCGTTAAACTTTATCCGGTTTTTAACCATTCGATTAACAAATAAACGGTTTTCAACTATTCGATTAACAAATAAACGGTTTTCAACTACTCGATAAACAGATGAACTGCTTTTTCCTTTTCACACCAGTGAGCGCAAGAATTTGCAAACTAAAACAAAAAAAAAAATTGTACTCGCTTTAAATACGCATCATTTTTGAAACAAGGTGTTAGTGTTCATCATGGATACACAGTGGAAACATCCATTTACCTGTATTCTCGCAGGGCCTAGTGGGTGTGGAAAAACGTATTTTGTGAAGCGATTACTGTCACATCTCTCAACCATGATCAATGCAAAATTTCGTAAGATATACTGGTATTATGCAGAATGGCAAGACGTGTATGCAACAATGCCGGTTCCAGTAGAATTTCACGAAGGACTTCCACGAATGAAAGATTTTCAGCCTCAAGATGGACCACATTTTATTATTATTGATGACCATATGCGAGAAGTGAATAGTGATATTGTTGATATGTTCACAAAAGGATCACATCATCGAAATATTAGTGTGATTTTTATAACACAAAATGTATTTCATCAAAGTAAAGGAAATAGAAATATGAGTTTAAATTGTTCGTATTTGGTGTTGTTTAAAAATCCACGAGACAAGTCACAAATCAAGCATATGAGTTATCAAATCATGCCTGAGCATCCACTGTTTCTACAAGAAAGTTATGCAGACACAACAAGAAATCCACATGGTTATTTACTGATGGATCTTAAACAAGATACATCCGATGAAATGCGATTTCGTACAAATATTTTTCCCGACGATTTGCATCATTATGTTTACGTAGCAACAAAATATGTTTAAATTATTGTGCATGTGAAAAGAATGACTTAGTCTGTCACGATGTCTCCTACAGTGAAACACGCTGATCTGCTACGTGCTCTGCACAAAGCTAAACCAAGATTGCGTAAAGCTATTATTGCCAATGCAGACGCTTCATTAATTCATAGTATTTGTGAATGTTGTTACAATGTCTTAAAAGGCAATGTTCCACTGACAAGTGCGCAGAAGTCAAGATTAAAGCGTTACAAGAACACGCTCCGCTATCTCGTAGACAATACAAAATCATTGGATAAAAAGAAGAAACATTTAGCCGTACAACAAGGAGGATTCTTACCTGCACTACTTGCACCTATTGTAGGAAGTGTGTTATCCAGTATTTTGTTTAAACAATAAACATCATGGAACATAGCAAGAAGATGGTTTAGTGCCACCAGAAATGCTTCAACGAATGCATGCATCATCATCCCGTGTGAGTGAAAATCGAGAATCTAATCTCGATCGTGAAATGCAATCTATATTGAATACATCGTATCCAAGTGATGAAGAAAAATGGAATCAGTACAATAGAATATTACAGAAATATCTTTATGTGATACGTAAACAAGAAGAACCAATACCACTTACAATTACATCAATGAAACCTGATAGTGGCGTCCCGAATGTTGACGATAGCACGAAACAAGAAATTTTAGCCGCAATACCACAAATGTATCGTAAGAAAGCCGAACTACTATTCCGTCGTTTAAAACAAGATGACGCAATTACGTGGGATCATAAAGGAACAGTGTACATCAACGACAATAAACTACATGTATCCAATATCGTAGATTTAATGTGTGATGTGACTCGACCGAGGAAACATTCTAATCCTCAAGGCTGGGAATTGTTTTGCAACTACCTTGCATCGTCAAACACACCTCAAGAATTGATTGGTAATCCACGAAGATTAAACTATATTGTCAAGCATAATAGTACAACAGCATCTGAAGGATCTGCACCACCAAAACCGGCACCTGAATTATTTTCTTCCGAAGAAGAAGAAGAAGATGATGATGATGTTTTAGAAGTCCGACCAAGAAGAAAACGTATCATTCCACAATGGTCAACGTACAAACCATGAACAAAAAGTTGAAATCCATTTATTACAATCCAGCACACCCTGCATCATTTTCTACTGCAAAGAAATTATGGCAAGCCACAGGAAAATCTATACCTCTAGCCAAAATAAAACTTCGGTTAAACAAACAACCTACCTACACGTTACATCGTCCTGTACGTCGTCGTTTCCGTAGAGATTTTTATCTTGTCAACAATATTGATGATCAATGGGAATGTGATTTAAATGATTTACAATCCCTTCAAAACTATAATGACAATTACCGCTATATTCTTACAGTGATTGATGTGTTTAGTCGGTACGGGTGGGCTGTACCACTAAAATCAAAAAGTGCCAAGGATATAGTGAATGCATTTGAAATGATTTTCCAGGAGAGGAAACCAATTGTGCTACGTAGTGATCAAGGAACTGAATTTACCAACAAGACAGTACAAAAGTTTCTCAGGAAACACAACGTGCAACATGTTACAACAAAGGATCCAGATATTAAAGCCAGCATCGCAGAAAGATTTAATCAGACATTGAAACATCGTATGTGGAAATACTTTACCAAATATCAAACATACAATTACATCAAAGTATTGCCTTTACTTGTAAAAGCATACAATGAAAGTCGGCATTCCAGTATTAAAATGGCACCTGCAAACGTTTCTCAGGACAATTTACTGGAGGTGTGGCATAACTTGTACGACAAAAAGCTACAACGTTCAAAACAAGATACGGATTTATCTGTTGGTGATACTGTTCGTATAAGTAAAACAAAACGTATCTTTGACAAGGGTTACCTCGAGAACTGGACTTGGGAAATATTCAGAGTAAAAGCCATTGTACCAAGAAACCCACCAGTGTATCGACTAGAGGATTTAAATCATCAACTCATCGATGGTGTTTTCTACAGAGAAGAATTACAACCAGTACCGCTCCCTTCGACGTTCCTCATCGATAAAATATTACGTACAAGAACAAAAGGTCGCAGAAAGGAGTATCTCGTCCAGTGGAAAGGATATCCTTCCTCATTCAATTCGTGGATCCCTGCAACTTCATTGAAGAAGAAGAATGGAACCTGATCAAGATTTTTACGTTACACTTCCCAGTAATAGTTCCATGGATTATTTTCCAGAAAATACATTGACTTCATATATTACGAAATTACAACGACGTGTAGAGTTTCGCCAGAAATGGGATGTGGCAATTGTAGAGATTCATTATCCACATTCTTTGCTGAACATTAACAGTAAAAACAATAAAATATATTACAAATCATCAAGTAGTAATGATCAAGAACCGTGGAAGGTTGTAACGATCCCTGTACGCTATTATAACAATATACGGGATCTTATTCATGCAATTAATATACATCATAAAGAAACCAATTTATTTATATCTCATGACGCAACTAATAATATATGCCTCATAAGACATCCCAAAAAGGAAATCCATACTTCTGTACAAATCCATACTTCTCACCAAGTGTTAGTTTAATGCTTGGATTTGAACCGAAAAGTGATTTAAAAGATATGGAAAAGGGACAATATACACCGGATGTACGATTAGGCTTACCATCACAAATGTACGTCTATTGTGACATTATTGAATCTGTCATTGTTGGAGATACAATGGTACCCTTGCTACGAATTGCTACGAAAAAGCTAAAAATAAGTTGAAAACTATGCTGGGAAGTGGATATCATAAACGAAAATGGGATGACTGCTCTCAGTTTGAGGTTGACCTTCCAACGATCAACACCACCATCAATCCTACAAAGAGACGTAAATTATCACATAAGAAGAAGAAGAGATCATTGGCATCGTCACCAGATATTTTTGATTAATTCAACGATGGCTTTCTTACATCATCAATCCTGTGAATGTGTAAAAAGTGAATTGGACATTTTTTCAACATTACCCACGCAAACCAGTGTTCTGGACAATCGTATTATTGGCTACAAACCAATTAGTTCAATAGCTGAAAATTCACCAATAGAATTTGTAGTGAGTGGTAGCAGTGATAAATACATTGATTTGCCACAAACCTTATTATACATCCAAGCACAAATTGTGAAACCAGATGGTTCCCCCTTCATCAATACGGATAAAGCAATTGCACCTGTCAATGATTTTCTAAATGCTATGTTTAGTGAAGTACAAATCTACTTGAACAATAAACTGATTTCATTTCCGTCACATAATCATCCATATCGTTCGTACCTGGAAAAACTGCTCAATTATAGTGATGGAGCTAAAAATACACATTTACAAACAGCAATGTGGTTTCAAGATACGGCTGGTCATATGAACGCAACCACAAGTGAGAACAAAGGATTTCAACAACGCTATGAACTGACAAAACAAAGTATGAAATTCGATATGATTGGACATCTTCATTGTGACATTTTTAATCAAGATAAATTTTTAATTCATGGAGTGGAATTACGTGTGAAACTTATTCCTGCAAAGCCAAACTTTTGTCTCATGGCCGGTGAAAGTGGTGTCAATGCAAAAATCAATATTCTAGATGCATCGTTGCAGGTGAAAAAAGTCAGCATCAGCCCCTGTGTCAAATTGCACACAATAAAATTTTACAATCTACACCGGCAAAGTATCCTCTGACAAGGGTTCAAATGAAATCATTTACCATCCCGAAGGATATACAATCCAAAACTATTGATAACCTGTTTATGGGAACATTGACAAATCGTATTATTGTAGGATTTACATCGAATGAAGCATCCAGTGGAACTATTACCACCAATCCATTTTAATTTCAACATCTAAACATTAATTTCTTTACATTGTACGTGGATGGAAAAGCTGTACCTTCAAAACCATTGCAACCCAACTTTGAAGAAAATCTCTACATTTCATCGTACCACACATTGTTCTCAGGCTCTGGCATACATTTTACCAATACTGGAAATACAATTTCAAGAGCCGACTACAAGAATGGATATACACTGTTTGTATTTGACTTAACTCCTGATTCTTCTGCTTGAGATTGTCACTATTGGAATTTACAACGACATGGAGCCATCCGATTGGAAGTTCATTTCCAAGAGAAATTAGCAGCATCTGCAAACTGTATTGTGTATGGAGAGTTTTCCTCACTCCTAGAGATCGACCACCAGCGCAACATTATCCTGGACTTTTAAATTACAAGGTACGTATACGTTATGTATCATTTCCATTCACGATGTTGAATACATTACAATTAGCTAGTGCTTTAAACGGTAGTCCATTATTCAGAAATCATTTTACCGGGGTATTTGCAAGCGATGAGTTGCCCTCACGGATTTCTCTTCCTCTGGCAATCATTGTAAATACAGATCCATCCACAAAATTAGGAAGTCATTGGATTGCAATTTATATTGATAATCGCGGTGTTGGAGAATATTTTGACAGCTATGGCCTTCCTCCTTATGTACCACAACATGTTGCATTCTTAAAACTCCATTGTATGTACTATAAATATAATAATAGCCAAATGCAAAGTCTTGGTTCATCTGTATGTGGCTATTATGCTTATTTTTATTTGTGCTGTAAAGCTCAAGGAAAATCTCTGCGTGAAATTCAATATTTGTTCACAACAGTACCCACGGTTAATGATCGTAGACTGCTGCAATATACCTTCCAGGTAATTTTATCATATTTATCATTGCAAGTGTATTTGTTTAATCATCATCTATTGCTATACTAATCCTCTTTTTCCTTGTTCTTTTTACAGAATTCACAATACGAAGCTTTGCAAACGGGTGCTATGCTGCAAAACATGGAAACAAATCATCACAATCAAGAAGAGGAGGCGGTCTGATGAAGAAACCCAGCTCAATATACAAACATTGTCAATAAGAAAGAAAAAGAAGAAACCAGAAAAATGAATAAAATACAATTTATGCTTATTTATGTGTTTTTATTGTCCATTCCACATACAACGTTATCAGATTCTCCTAAAGAACTGTGCGATATAAGACGAGAACCCTGGGCAAAGTTTCCACCTAATTCCTAGAGAACATTGACCAGGGACCTCGTCGCGCATCAAAACCAAAATAATTGATCACGTGAGTGTACTACACCCGAAGGGTCCTACCAAATTGAAAGGGGATACCAGTCCATACCTTATAACCTTAATTGAGTCAGTAACCGAACATGTGGTTGTACTTAAAAATTTGGCAATAGGAACACCGAAACATATTGAGGTCCTGTACTATGCTTAAATTGGACAATTTCAGTGGACCCCCCATTGCCAAAATTTAAGAAGGATGCAACAATATACCCATGTCTTATGGTAGGAAATGGACCCCTGTAATCATAGAATCTCATCAAAGGGGATAAAATGGACCAAAAACCAAACACGTGGTACAACGTTTATATTTTGGCAATTTTGTACCCCTAAAAGGGAACGATGTGGACCATCCAAATTTATCATGATACATATTGAGGTCCTGTACTATAATACCAAATGTTTAAATTGAGCATTTTCCAAAATTTAAGGGGTGGGCCAAGGTACCCCTCCCGGAGTGCACCAATGTACCCATGTCTTATGATAGATAATGGACCCCTATACATGACCATATAACCATATAAGGTAATAGGACCTCATCAAAGGGGGATAAAATGTACCAAATACCAAACACGTGGTTGTACTAAAAGTTTGGCAATTTTGTACCCCTAAAAGGGAACGAGGTGGACCACCCAAATTTATCATAATACATGTTAGAGTCCAGTACTATAATACCCAATGTTTAAATTGGGCAATTTCCAAAATTTAAGGGGGTGGGCCAAGGTACCCCTCCCGGGGTGCACAAATATACCCACATCTTATGAAAGGGTATGGACCCCTATACATGACCATATAACTATATAGGATAATAACACCTCATCAAAGGGGATAAATTAAGTCAAAACCCCCCGAAATTTGAATATTTGGCAATTTTTTTACCCATGAAAGGGAACGACATAGACCCCCATACTGATAGGGGTACATACTATGGTCCTAGGCTACCATACCCAATTTTTAGATTTGGCAATTTCCAAAATTTAAGGGGGTGGTCCTAGGTACACCTGCCAAAATCTAGGGGGTGGGCCATGGTACCCCTGCCAAAATTTAGAGGGGGTGGTCCTATGTACCCCTAGGTCAATGACCCCGGGCCAAGGTCATTGACCTTTGACCTATGACGTCACAAAGGTCGGGGTCAAAGTCCAAAGTGAGACAGAGTGGGGCCAATACTACTACTACATATTTCCAAATGTTATTGCTGCATACTAGCTGTAACGATATCTTGTATTTTTAATGTAATTTTAAATATCTTTTCTTTCCGGGCAATATGTGATTTTAAAATATGCACTAACTAGTTAGAAGAAGAAGAAGAAAATAACGAAAAAAGAAATAGAATCAAAATTGATTCTAATATGTTAACTTGATGAGCTTTTGTCTGTAAGTTGTCATAACAACGTTTTATAAATAAACGATATAATAGTTTAAGAACCATCATATAAAGTACGTATGTGTAATCATAAAGGTGTATTTTATTTCAATAATTGTGTGCCACCATAAAGCACGGAAAGATGAATGTCATATATACAGTTTTAAGTGATACAATATAGATTTAAAAAAATATGACTGAGGACCTGTAAATAACGTGTTATGTTATATAGCATATTTCAGAGTATATCACAAGGAAGTAGGTTATATTTAAAGTGAACTGAGTCACCTTGTAAACGCAAATATAGAATATTTTTTTTTTAAAGTGTTGAGTTTGTTGTTCATGCATATTTCAGCGAAATAGTGTTGCGAAAATAGAGTCAGATAAACTTTGTCAAGTAATAGACAAAAATCCCGGTGCAAAACAATCTGTAGCGTTGTACTTAATGGTGAAAACATGGAATTAGAAGAGGATCTTACACAGGAAGACATTTGCTGTTTTTCACATGCACCAGTAACTTCTGCTGATTCGATTTACAAAACGTTTCTCACTGATAAACGTAGAGGGTTTACATAGGGAAACCTAAGGAAGACATTCATAGTTCATTGCATCAGAGGTCATTAGGGTATTAAAAGAAACTGAAATTTTATTTTCTTAGTAAATGTATTTCAGTGCATATATGTTAATTCTTAATATGTTTTATATTTTTAATATGTTAAAAATTTTAATGCATATTTTATATATTTTTCGTGCATATTTGCATGCATACCTCGTAGTTTGTTTGTGCATGGAAATCCGCGCCCTAATGATAACATATTTTTTTTACCACATGTAAAAATTGTTTATAGTTATTTGTTGTTTCATATCCAGGTGAAACAATAAAATACACAGATAACAATTTGCGTCGCTTCCGAAAATGCAATACAACAATTAATTGCAACGCAAATTGCAATGCACGAAGCAAAATTTAAAAGAAACTCTTATCTATCTATCTATCTATCTATCTATCTATCTATATATATATATATATATATATATATATATCAGTGGCGTATTTACGATTTTGTTTCGGGAGGGGCTTTGCTAACTTTCGGGAGGGCTTTGCCTGAAAATGTGAATATTCTGCAATATATTTCATATACTTTACTATAGTAAGTAAGATTTCGGGGGGGGGGGGCGAACAAGTGTGTGTTGCGAATTAGCCCCTGAACTTCCGCTTTCATCACAGTTCGTCTTAACGAGATGGGGTACATGGATTACAGCTGATCTCTATTATGCTAACAACTTTGAACCCATCAAAAGAATAATTGATACTTTTGATGAGGATGATGCGTCCTTAATTAAGGTTGCTCAAAGTTTGCTTAAGAAGAATTCCTTGAAAAAGGGCTTAATCTTCATTGCAGAGTTACCAGATCTATTGCCAAGCTTGAAAAAAAAAAAAAGACAGACTATTGCTAGTTCTCTGAAAATCTTCAATGATACTCTCAACGATCTGAGTGTTGTACCTTGTGACAAGGGCGAGTACATTCGGCGTAAGTGTGATTGTGTTGTAAGTGCTAATCCAGATTTGGGAAAATTAATGAACATCGCTAGTGTTATGGAAGGTGATGCTGATATAACTATTGACAGTGGCATGGATCCTTCCCAAATTACATGTTTCAACTATGTTCCAATGACATCTGTATATGTGGAAAGATCATTTTCACATCTAAAGCGAATTCTTTCTGACAGGAGACAAAGTCATTCCTTTGAAAATCATAAAAAGATGTTAATAATTTCAGATGTTAATAAAAGATGTTAATAAAGATGTTAACAAAAATATGAAAACCTTTCGTAAGTAAAAATAAACTGCTAGTGTAGTATAAAATGACTTCACTTTAGTATTTCTTTTGCTTTGAATGTTTGTGCTAATGTAACCCCGTGTGAATAAAATGTGATACTGTTTTTAAGTTATTGTTTCATTGTTACTACCAAAGAATGGCGAATGAATTTGTTAGATGTCGTCCCTTCACGGGTTGCACAAGTTTCCAAAATTTTAAGTGGTAAGTACAATGTTCAAAATGAAACATTTTATTGGATTAGTAAACTAATTATAGGCTATTATAGCTTTTACATATTTTTATATCTATTTTTCTCCCAAAACTTCGTGATTGTTTGTTTATTTTGTCATTTTACTTGACATTTTTGGGTGTTTTTTTTTTTTTTTTTTTTTTTTTTTTTGCAAATTTGGCAGCCATTTTCTGGCTTTTATTTTGCCATTAATTCCGGGCTTTATAGATAAGTCTGTCAAGGACGTTTTGTTACTTGGTGGGAAGTTGTTCCATCTGTCATGAGTAGGACTTATCTGTCCTAACGGAATATCTGGGAACCCCACTTCCTGTGTGGTACTCCCTGGCGCTGCCACTGAAAGATTCACAATCATGCATTTTTCGATTGAGTAAATTACAACTCTAAGACAATAACATGCCACTTCAGCTCAAAGGCTATTGGTTTTGGACATATTCGTCCCCGAAGTTCATTTACCCACTGATTTGGAGAACCCTAGCTCTGAAACTATCCACTTTTGACCACGGGTCCATATAAACTTTACTATATTATATATATACTATGTGATCAAAAGTATCCAGACACCGCCAAAACATACGTTTTTCATATTAGGAGCATTGTGCTGCAACCTACCGCCAGGTACTCATTATCAGCGACCTCACTAGTCATTAGATATCGTCAGAAAGCAGAATGGAGCGCTCCGCGGAACTCACGGACTTAGTCAGATGATTGGGTGGGACTTGTGTCTGAAGTCTGTACGCAAGATTTCCACACTCCTAAACATCCCTAGGTCCACTGTGTCTGATGTGACAGTGAAGTGGAAACGTGAAGGGACACGTACAGTACAAAAGCGTACAGGGTGACCTCGTCTGTTGACTGACAAAGACCGCCGACAGTTGAAGAGGTCATAAAGTGTAATAGGCAGTCTTCTATCCAGACCATGACGCAGGTATTCCAAACTAAAGCAGGATCCACTCCAAGTACTATGCCAGGCGTGAGGTGAGAAAACTTTGATTTCATGGTCGAGCGGCTGCTCATAAGCCACACATCACGCAGGTAAATGACAAACGGCGCATCGCTTGGTGTAAGGAGTGTAAACATTGGACGATTGAACAGTGGAAAAATGTTGTATGGAGTGACGAATCACGGTACACAATGTGGCGATCCGATGGCAGGGTGTGGGTATGGCGAATGCCCGATGAACGTCATCTGTCAGCGTGTGCATCCTTCAACACAATCGAGCACCTGTTGATACTGTACGTCTGTAGCGGAGTGGTTACACGACCATAACATCCCTGTAATAGACTGATCTGCACAGAGTCCTTTGGGATGTTTTGGAACGCCGACTTCGTGCCAGGCCTCACCGACCTACATCGAAACCTCTCCTCAGTTCAGCACTCCGTAAAGAAATGGCTGCCATTCTCCAAGAAACCTTCCAGTAGCTGATTGAAAGTTTGCCTGCGAGAGTAGAAGCTGTCATCAAGGCTAAGGGTGAGCCAGCAGCATATTGAATTTCAGCAGTACCGATGGAGGACTCAACGAACTTGTAAGTCATTTACAGCCAGGTGTCCGGATACTTTTAATCACATATTGTATATATAAATGAAAGTGGCCTTGTTTCTGACTTTTTATTTCCCGAACTATCCGACCGATCTTGAACAAATTTTCAGCTTAGATGGGGCTCGGTCCTGGATCATTTTTATCATTTCACTTTGACGGTAGAACTTAGGGGAGGAGGAGGGAGGGATATATATATATATATATATATATATATATATATATATATATATATATATATATATATATATATATATATATATATATATATATATAATCGAAAATGGTGGATATTAGTGCCAAATCCATAGTTTTGGGGTCGCTGAGATGAACAGTGACACTTCCGTTCGTTGTTGTTTAAATCCAAGTTCAGCTCAGCAACTTGGGGAAGGGGTAGGGGATATATACATACATTCATATAAGTTTTATTTCTGGCGGTACGCAACGGTAGGTCGTACCGGTACCTATTTAATGAGAACGAAATCTCTCTTTTTCGTCTAAAAAGAGTTTGACAAGAAACTTCGAAAATAACTGATAGTAAATATACAGCTTTATTAAAAATCACAGTTTTTATTGTTTTCCTTTAATTTATTTCTTTCTAGTGAAAGAGTTGCGAACCTTTGATCCTTCTTGAAGTCAGTTAAGTGTACTAAGAGACTAGAAATATTTCGGCCCTTCTGTCTCCCACTCGCTAGCACGTAGTTGCGCCTCTCTCTCTTTTTTATATTCCTTTTTCGCACGGTAATATAAACCGTAAAGGCTCTGAACCAACCAGATTTTTTTTTCTGAAAAATCTAACTTCGCACAGTGAAATAATTTCAACAAATTTGTTTGTCGCTGAAGTTCGACTAAACTGAAAGCCAGTACAAAAATTCTCTTGGGACTCCAAGTCTGTACTTTCTCCGCAGAGTAGCTTTTACTCAGTTCCTATTTTACTGTATCCAATTAATTGTTTTTATTCATTATTAGAAAGAGAATTAAGCGAAAACATCCCTCAGATTTGTTTCGCGAAGTTTATCCATTAACTTAATAGAGGTTTGTAGAATATGTTCGTAGCATAATTAGTATTCTGAAAAAACATTGTGTGAATAATGTACTGTTTATGTGTTGTTATTGAAATTCAGTATTTGTGGAACTCTTGATGCCTTTTAAAAGCAAACAATAGCAGCTTACTTTCTCCCGTTTACACAAAGAGAAAAAATCCAGAAACAAATCACTAAGAAATATTACCGTAATTATTATTACGTTTATTGTATTATAAAATTAAGATTTAAGAATAAGACATTTTTAAAACATCTTTATATCGTACATGTACGTAAGAATTTTTAGTTACAAGACTTCACTGACATTATTATTATTATTATTGTTAAAAGTAATAATAGTAATAAAATAATAATAATAATAACCTGAAAAGTGTGCAACCTTTTAACCATTACGAACCTGAGGTCCAGCGTACCGGCACCTTTCATTTTAGAAATAAAATTATATATAAATATATACAGTCGCGGATCCAATATATGATCAAGGGAAGGGCTAAACCATAGTTTGCCGCTTAATCGAGTGTAAAGAAAGATTGAAGCCCATTTACCCAGTGTATACCTGAACGTCAAGGGGGGCTATAACCCTTATAGCCCTCCCCTTGGATCAGCGCCTATATATATATATATATATATATATATATATATATATATATATAGGTATATATAAACATGATGGAAAATGATCAATATTTGTGTCGAATCCATAGTTTTGGAGGTTGCTGAGATGAACAGTGACACTTCCGATGCTGTTTAAATCTAAATTCAGCCCACAATAGTAATATTTAACTTTTATTTATATAGATTAGTTATTATTTTCTGATTTTTCAATATATTTTCTTTGTTTCTATCCACGTGAGACCGCTTCAGTAGTAGTAGAAAGTGACTGATTAACGGAACATAACACTAAGTTCTTCTTATTTTAACACAGCGAATCGGGTAATTGACAGTAGTGTATTATATATTAAAATAACTATAGCATGAAAAAAATATCATGAAATAATTCCAGTAGGTCCTCCATTGAAATAATCCTGGGTGTAGATTTGGTCTGGGGGACAGTAGAAGGGCGGACGGTAACATTGAGGAGACGCTAGCCTTACCTGTCCTCTCTAAAGTCGTCACTGATTACAATGTTAGATGAACATACACCCCACATTCTAGATATGAGGGAATGCATCGCTTCACATAGAACGCTTCATGGTCTTTTGAGCAGTTAGTTCAGCAATTTAATTACCATTACATATTTTATTCCAATCGATAGATTTTTCATTACGTCTCTGATTTACATGTTAGATTAATTAACTTAATGTTGTTTAAAAATGTACGCTAGTAATTAATTAAAAGATTTTCCAGGAAGTAGGCCCCTATATTTAAGGAAAAACTTTTTTTTTTTAAATTTTGAAGGTACATTACAATTTGTCCTTGTTATGATATACACTAAATGTAATTAACAGTCGTGTTTTGGGTTGTATTACTTGTTTTACGAGTTGGTAGTTATTTATAATTTAATATTTATCTTAATATTAACTGCATATTGTATAGTTTACAAAATGTTCGAGAATGGGCCTATTGATACACTGCAAAAAATCCGTTATCTGGACAGCGGTATATTATACAAATATACGGAAAACTCATGTTTACTACAGAAATCAGTACGGAGCATTTGTTATTCTTATGGTACATACACACTGCCCTTAGATGTCACATCATGCCGTTGTAGGATGTCTGATATCTTTCAGTCTTCCGTATATTACATACGAATAGTATCGTACATTTATCAGATATATGTTACATAAGTCCATTTGTATGTGAGATCCTGAACCCCTATATACAGTTCTCTCGATCGTACGGAAAGTACGGTTATTCACAACACTTATACGGATAACACGTATAAAATATACTTTTTCAGTTATACGTTTGATGCACGTTAAGTCCAAAAACTACAGGATTTACACATGTAACCTATGTCTTTACGTACGCAACATATGATTATTTTTCACAGTGTAGGTTCTACTACAAGCTGAAGTACGTACTGAACAATATGCAGTTGAAATTATTTTTGAACAGGGAATAGTTTGTTTCGATGTCTCATCAGGAGTAAATGTGAGGGGAACTCGAAAGGACGCCGTACTCCCACTTCCAAAATATCTATGGCGTCCCTCCACTTCCTAAAAACATTACAATAAGCAAAAAAAGGCACCCCTACCTTTTCAAATCAACTTTTACATGTCTAATTTAGTGGTAGGCACAAACACTGTTTTTTAGGTTTTCAGGAAAACCGATACCGATTTGGGAAAATTTAAAAAACTGGTTTTAACCGAAACCGGTTCGGTTTTTTACCGGATCTGGTATCGGTTTTCTTCAAAATCGGTTCCGGTTTCTTTTCAAAATTCGTTCTATTTCTGACTAGAATAATGTTTTGTTGTTCTCAGGAAACCGATTCCTTTTCCACAGAAATAGTTTTGTTTACCAAACGTTTTCACAGAAACCGTCTTCAGTGAAAACCGAACCGGTTTTGAAGAAACCCGAACCGGTTTCTGTGAAAAACCGAATCAGTTTTTGGAGAAAACCGAAACCGGTTTCGATGAAAATCGAAGCGGTTTTGGAGAAAACTTAAATATCGGTTTTTTGGATGTCGGTTTTTGTAGAAACTGCTTTCAGGTTTTATAAAAACCAGTTTTGCCCAACCCTAGTCTAACTATAGTTTCTTTCATTCCATTTAAGAAACTGAAATTCAAATTCAATAACATGCATAAAATTCTTCAAGAATTATTTGTTTAGTATCGAACTCTTACAATTAGGTACATTTAACATTTGATTTTAAATGTACAGTATGTTATCCCGATTTTAGAAAATTAGCCATAGGTTCTTACATGTAACACTTCACAAGTGTTGTAGTGTTTCCTTCAACCTTTTAATTTTTAACTTCTAACACTGGTCTCTTCTAAACTTTTTCAGGCTCCTCTAGGAGATATTAACAATTAGGAACACTAACTAAAATAATAGTTTAAAAAAATCCAATCCACTCAGGTGAATAGCTCTCAATAAAAGTTATAACCAGATTCAGGGTAAAGAACAATCTTTATTCAGTAAATAAATCAGAATGAATTTTAAAAAATGAATTCTCCAATTAGCGAAAGAAATCTATTCAGGGCCCTTTAGATTCGGAGCCCAGTCTCTTAAGTTTGAATCTCAAGCACAACAACATTTTATCAGTCTCTAATTAGACTTTACTGATCAGTCATCTCATCACACCTCAGTCCTACCCTAAATCTGTCAGGAAGGCCTGACTCCAACCCCGCGCCCCCCCAAAAGTAAGAATAACCAGAAATGTCAAAGGACATCACATAGTCCAAAGACGGTTATACATCTCAAAGAGAAAACCATCATTTAGGTTTCTCTGGCATAACAAAAAAACATCTAAAAAGTACCTTAATGAAGTTTGCCTCAGAGGTTTTTTTTTTATTATTATTATTCCCAATATCCTACTTTCTCCTAGCTAGAAGATTACGGGATTCATTCATCCCGATAAGCTATCACTCAAGCTTATTTCTATCTGAAACTAAATTTCCATACTAACTACGGTCATCACTCAGACCCAAGGAATTTTTCCCTTGCTCAAACCACCATTTAGTTTAGTCCCTCAAGAAAGCCTATTTAAGAAATAAGAAAAATCTACAGCCATCAGTCTGGCCCCAGAGAACTTAATTCTCCGTCATTCGGTTAGCACTCAAATCGATCCCTAACAGATAAGAAAGTTTTTTTTAACAAAAAAAAAGATTTCCAGGCGAGGTAATGACCTAGACCAATGACGGAAGGCTTCTAACAGCCGAGATTCATTCCTGACTCCCGCATAAACTAATGCAAGAACCACTGTCTAAATACATATAATGTTTCCTCCTGTAAAAAAAAAATCCAAATAAATAGGGCTCAACTTTTTCCCTATTTATTCTATTTCTATCTAAAACTGAGGCTGATACGTTTTCGGTTTTTACTGTCTTTCTTTTCCTATCTGGACACTCATAGCTTTTGTGATCATATTTCTTGCAAGCGAAGCATTGCACTCTCTTTTTTTTCCTCTTTTTGACTAATTTGACGTGTATTTCTCTCATTACCCGACTTATTTACTTTAGCCGGATCTAAGGCAGAAATTGCTATCTGGGCCGCGTCTGATTTTTCTATTCTTTCTCTAGTATTGATGGCTGCACTAGCATAAGCATAATCTGAGTTTTTGAAACTCGCCTGCTGCATGTAGTTATATTCTCCTAGAAGATCGGACTGGATCCTTAATGATTCCTGATCAAGTTGCTTCAACGATTCAAAATTCTTCCCATGTAGAAATTGCCTAAACTTTGGGTGACACTTTGCTATTATTTTTGAGATCTGTTCTTTTTCCGTCGGTGGGTCTTTGAGTCTCAAAAACAGAGTTGCCATACTTCTAATGAACCTTGCTAACGATTCATCCGGGTTTTGAAGCTTATTTGATATCATACTTTCAATCTCCGAATTATAATCAAAACTGAAATGTTCCTGTAGAAAACTATGTTTGAATTCGGCATAGTTTTCTAATGGCCTTCTGAACTAAAACCAGCGCCCTGGTTCTTGCAGTAACACTTTAGGAAATACTAGGTCTAAAATATCTTTTTCCGGCACGTTCTTCTGTTCCGCCCACTCTTCGAGAAAATCGAGAAATTCAAAGGAGCAATGATTCTTCTCACCGGAAAAGGTTGGAGCTAATAGTTTAATATCTATCAGTTCCTCTGGCTTTCTACAATTGTAAATTGTTTCATTTGTTCCGTCGCTATTTCTAGAACTTCTTAATTTCCTAATTTCTTCTAGTATATTGGCCACATTAGCTTCCTCACTTTCTTCTAACCCCAGAGCGCTCTTAAGCTCTTCTAAGCTTATTGTACTTGTCATGGTTATTTTCTTTACTCTGCCTGATCTTAATAACATGACATTCTGCTATTGAACAAAATACTTCTTACTATTTGCTATTATGAGGTGGGTCGTTATATTTCGTCTATATTTAAAAATCACGCCACGAGCCCCCAATTTATGTAGTGTTTCCTTCAACGTTTTAATTTTTAACTTCTAACGCTGGTCTCTTCTAACGTTTTTTCAGGATCCTCTAGGAGATATTAACAATTAGGAACACTAACATAAATAATAATTTTAAAAAATCCAACCCACTCAGGTGAATACCTCTCAATAAAAATTGTAACCAGATTCAGGGTAAAGAACAATCTTTATTCAGTAAATAAATCAGAATACATTTTAAAAAATGAATTCTCCAAATAGCGAAATAAATCTATTCAGGGCTCTTTAGATTCGGAGCCCTGTCTCTTAAGTTTGAATCTCAAGCACAATAACATCCTATCAATCTCTAATTAGACTTCACTGATCAGTCATCTCTTCACAGCTTAGTCCTACCCTAAATCTATCAGGAAGACCCGACTCCAACCTTCCCCCCCTAAAAAAAATAAGAATAACCAGAAATGTCAAAGGACATCACTCAGTCCAAAGACGGTTATTTATCTCAAAGAGAAAACCATCATTTAGGTTTCTCTGGCCTAACAAAAAAAAAATGAAATCTTTTAGTTTTACGTCCCACGCATATGCCGGTTAGGCTAAAGGAGACGGTGATGATGAGTAATGAATGAAATGGTGGAATGAAGAAAGTGGGAGGAAACGGGAGAACCCCGAGGAAACCAACGCACACGGTGTTTGTCCACCACAAAGTTCACTTGGCGGGGGCTGGGATTGAACCCGGGACCCCAAGCACCAGAGGTGAGTGCTCTACCACTGAGCCACCGCGACCCAAAAAAAAATCTAAAATGTACCTTAATGAAGTTTGCCTCAGAGGTTTTTTTTTTTTTTAAAAAATATTATTATTCCCAATATCCTACTTTCTCCTAGCTAGAAGATTACGGGAATCATTCATCCCGATAAGCTATCACTCAGGCTTATTTCTATCTGAAACTAAATTTCCATACTAACTACGGTCATCACTCACGAGGGAACCTATCCAAGCAAATTTTGAGTTCGACCCCGCCTGGGACGCTGCGAGGGCCCTGGAGACACAAATTTTTCATTCAAAAGGTGCTGGGCTCCCCATACAAATTTCATATGTATTCACTGAGTTTCCTTACCCGACCGTTTCCGAAAAATCCGACCCGGAATCTGACTTTGTAATGTATACTATGAAGCACAATTTCTAACTTTTCACGCTTATATATTTGCAACGGTTGAGATCAAGGATGTATCCCTTTTCGTGTTAATGTTCTTTTAGAACAAGGTATCCAACGGCCATAGTCTCGACTCGAAGTCGAGTTACACTTGGACAGGTTCCCTCCTCAGACCCAAGGAATTTCTCCCTTGCTCTAACCACCATTTAGGTTAGTCCCTCAAGAAAGTCTATTAAAAAAAAAAAAAAAAAATAAGAATATCTACAGCCATCACCCTGGCCCTAGAGAACTTAATTCTCCGTCATTCGGTTAGCACGCAAACCGATCCCTAACAGATAGGAAAGTTAAAAAAAAAAAAAAAAAAAAAAAAAAAAAAATCAGTCGAGGCAATGACCTAGACCAACGACGGGAGGCTTCTAACAGCCGAGATTCATTCCCAACTCCCGCACAATGTAATGGCCACCTTCGCTTATATATCCTCGAATGACCATATCCTTTTTCAATGCTGTTTCTTAATTTCGCTAAAAAGAATCCGCAAAAAAAATTCGTTTGAAAATCTTTTGTAACCGTCCTTACCCTCTGGAATTTTCCATCGCATACAATAAAAGCTATATATATATATATATATATATATATATATATATATATATATAAACTTGAACGTATAACGTTAAGCAACAAGAAAAAAACAAGAATACACAACGAAGCATATATACAATTACAAGAATAAGAACTAAAATAATATTTTATTCTATCTGCATATATATATATGAATGTAATTATTGATTATACTATAGAATATATACGTCTGGCCAGACTTACCTTTTTAAACATCTAAACTGCACAATTATAATTCACTATTAATTTAATAGTAATATATACAGTAAAGGCGAAGACTCGTTCTTACAGTGTAACAATCCGATTTTGATAAAATTTGGTAGGTAGATACTACACATGAAGGAAACGAATACGTCTTTTTTTTTCTGCGGAGAAACAGTTTTAGGGGGCAAAAGCTCCCATCCAAAACTTTGAAAGTTGACACCCGAAAGGCAAGAAGAAGAGGACCAAAGTGAATGAAATTGTGCACAGATGTTGCAGACGTAAAATGAGGGAATTCGTGTCTCGTATTTTCCTAGATAAAATGTTTTGGTGGGGGCACGGATCTCTCCAAACCTTTGATCACGAAATATCAAAACGGCGAATAAGTATACGTCAGAAGTGCCTAAGGACATGAAGAATTGCAGCAAAACTTTGTGTAGGGACAATAAGCAAACCATGAACGAGTACATGTTTTTTCTTTTTATTTTCTGCGGAAACCAATGTTGGCAAGGGCGTCATTTAGGGGGAACAAGATAGGGCAATTGACCCACAAGAGTTTGAGGACTACATATAGGTCTACTTTAATTGATTATCTACTAATATACTAGTACCAAACGTGAAAGTCTTATGTCTGTGGTACTCTTGCCCCCTTAAGTGAAGTCTGAAATGACGCCCCTGATTGTTGGGGCCAAGGCGTCCTCCGAAAATAGTAAATGGTATTATAGAAGCGGAGGGAGGAGTGGACCGAAGGAAATGAAATATGTAAAATAAGGCAATTCGTCTTTGACAAGTGTCCCCATACGATTTGCTTCATATTTGGAACATCAACAGTAAACTGAAAATAAATTGATACGTTTTACCTTATGCAGAAGAACATTGTAAGGGACTAACTACCCTGAAATATTATTATATTTAAATACACTATAGGTAGGAAACGGCTACTGTTAAAATAATAAATAATCTGCCAAATGCATGGATGGTTGAAAGTAAGAAATACTGGTTGGGGTTTGTGTCCCCGGCTGTTTGGAGAGGCAAATAACTCTTCATTTTATGTCTACAATATCTGTGCACAATTCCATTCAAATTCGGTCCACTTCTTCTTGCTTTTCGGACGTCCAATTTCAAAATTTTGGATGGGGTTTTTGCCCCCTAAAAGCCTTTTTCTGCAGGAAATATTTATAAAAAAAAAAAACACGTGTGCGTTTACTTTTTGTGTATTGTTCCTACACAAAGTTTCACTGCAATTCTTCATGTACTTTGGGCACTTTTGACTTATTCGCACTTTTGATATTTCGTGATCGAATGTTTGGAAGAGTTCCTGCCCCGCCTAACCGTCTTTTCCAGGAAGATATGTTACATGTTAAAAACCCAGGTAGTTTTCGGATCAGAAGTATATTGCATTTGAGAATAATTATACAAGTTTAGTCGAGATGGTATTTCACGATAGTAATCAAGAATGCAACGAAAGTTTAAAAATTTAACAAATAATAAACTAATTAACACAAGTAACTGTATTTTATATTAGTTTATGCACAAATATTTCTGCAATTTTGTCCAGTTTAACTTTCAAAATTAGGAATTGTGAATAACAATAAAAATATTACAGATAGAGAAGTGGATCACAGTTTCAAGTACGATACGCTTGATACTTTGCGATGTAATTTGTTTCATTCTTTCACTCATTGGACTGCTTAAGCTTATGTAACTATCGGAAATTTTATAGAACGGATATGTCTGTCAACAGCAATCAGAACGAAATCGGTAAGAAACGTTCGTAATGGATGTGAGGTCATAAGAATAGATTCCGTCTCATCCGTTAACTCACTATTCAAACTTAAAAATCGTAGAAATTCACAAATTCCGATTAAAATGTCGATCGCCATAGAACGAAAATTGGAACATGTTTTGACAAGCAGTTATCTGGAATCGATTCAGCATCTAATTGAAACATATCATCTTCACTCGTATCTTTGTACTAAAACCGGAAGTCGGAAAAAATTTACTATTTCCGGTTTCAATATTGATGTCGATAGAGCAAAAACAGTAACAGATACTGAGTCCGGGGTGCATCCACGGGGTCTGGACAACTGGCGTCGTAGCTTTTTAAAATCTGGGGGGAGGGGGAGTTGCATGAATCAAAATCAAAATTCTCTTTCCGACAAAAGTTTCAAGTCTTAGTTTCTTTAAATACATTTGACTAAAATCTGCGGGAACGCGTCTCCCCCTAACGACGCCCGTGTATGGAATGCTCACAAACTTCCTAAGTCGACATATAGGTCTATTTGTATGCTTTCTTAATAAAATTATACTTGTTTTAGCATAGAAATACTTGATTTAGGTTAAAAAATTTGACCTTACTCATTATGCGTACTATTTCTTTTCTGATAAAAAAAAATAATAATTTTATCATTTTTCGTGAGAATACAGGTGTCAGTACTTAAAAATTACTTATCTTTTTCAGCTGTAGAATAACACTCATTCGGTACTGTATGAGCATAATGTCTTGCGTTATTGGATCCCCTCCAAACCTGGGACCCTTTCCAACAAAAATTTCTGGGTGCGGGCCTGTAGCGAGTAATGGTATTTTGACATGGATGCATCACCCGAGAACCTGGTTTTACCTTTGAGTTGAGTTGAGTTGATTTTAGTTTAGCGTCCCTTTCAGCAGCGAGGCTATATGAAACGTGGACCTACTGATTAACGTGGAATACTAACCACATGAGCTCCCTCGGGGAACTGAACCCGGGTCTCCCACGCCAAAGGCACGTATGCTAACCGCATAGCCAAGAGGGAGCTCAAGTTTTACCTTTGATTTTGTCCATTTATTGCAACCAGAAGGTGAAGATAACACTGTTTTCACTTCGCGTAAGTTTGGAAGTCCACTTTGAAACTAAAAACTCATTTTGTTTTGAAGACGTAATGAATGAGTAATAAGTATCGTGAATTCTGAATGTGTCAAGATTGTTTTTACTGAAGAAGTTCAATGACTTTTTCTTCCACGAAACTCTAGGTATGAAGAAGATTAAAGTATTTGGTACTAATTAACGTTCTTTGTTGTGTGTTATGGTATACTAAAGGAGTAACTATTCCCAAAATTTCAGATTTTTTTATTCAGGCCCATTGGAGATATGGACAGTGAAATATGCAAATTTGGCATAATTACCCAAATTTACGATTTTTTTCAGGCCTTCGGGAGCAGGTACAGGTCTGTAAATTTTTGTGTAATAACTTATGTGCCCAGACTACATGAATTAGGAAAAATGTTAATAAATCAAAGTTTTAGCTCTGCACGAGCTGGAGACGTGCAGCAATTTTCAATTTCGTAGGACAAATACATGCTGAGATATTCAAAACAACGTAAACGTCTAAAATCGAAAAAACGCAAAATGGCGCCAGCCCCTGTGTCGCTATGGGAAGTTGTAAAAATTAATTAATTGTGGTATTGAAGTACCTTACATTAGGATAAACATTCATGTAAAAATAGATTTTTTGGAGATGGTCGAGCGGCACATGCTTGATCACTTAGAATGGATTGACTCACAGATTACAATTTTTCACTTTATCCTAAAGTTATAAAAAATGGTTACTCGGAGAAAAGTGTTAACTTAATACATTGCCTATAGTATTATAAGTATAATAAAGAAAGAATAATCGTTCTACGTTAATTAGTTTAGAAGTTACGAGTCATAAACTAAGTGAATGTGAGAACTTCAAGATGGCGGACTATCTATGCAAAATGGCGGAAAACCCACAACTGGATTTTTTAAAATTTTTTATAGATTAATAATACTGGTACGTAGAACAAATTCGAACAGGTTTCATCTTTTCATTTTAAATGTCTACCTCAAACGGTAATTTCATTGGACTGTTTGTGCAAGATGTTTCGCACCTGTTCATATGACATCCCCACACCCTCAGTTATTTCACTCATCTTCACTCGCCTGTCGTCCAACACAATATCATGCAATTTTTTCGATTGTTTCCGGTGTGGTTGCGGTTTCCGGCCTTTTTTCACGTGGGTCATCTTCGTGGGATGCGCAACCACGTTTAAATTCAGCTTTCCAGTTTTTTAACGGTTGACATGGAAGGAGCAGAGTCCTTGTAAACGTTTGTCAACTTCGGATAAATTTCCCTAGGGGTTAGTCCATGCAAAACGAAAAATTTGATTATCGCAGGATATTCAACTTTATCCATTTTCACAACTAACACACAAGACGTCTAACTGCAACAATGCCTGCACACAAACTACTTGAGAGAATAAGTTGATACTTATACGAACAGCTGAGAAGAGCCCTCAGCCAAGAACAATAAAATTTTGCTGATTGGGGTGCCATCTCTGGGTCACGCCGAGAACTTTTCACCCCGCCCCGTCCCTTTATTTTTTTAAAATATGACCCAAAATTAAGGGAGTTATGAAGTTTTAAAAATTTCAAACTTCCTCAATTTTGAAACAATATAACGGATCGGATTTGTTATTTGTAATATGAATGAACTGACCAAATTTGGTTCCAATTTGGCTTTTAGGAAAGATATTGTATCTAAAACATATATACAAGAAATGTATTTTACTATTGTAGAAATAGATGGATATCATGAAATCTCCGCAATAGGTATATTAAAAATTCCACAGAAACTTACTAGAAACCAGAAATTCTAAGGGGGTCGCTGGCAAGAAGATGTGATAAAATGGGGGTCGTGATAGGAATTAGGTTGAGAACCACTGTGATAAAGGAACGCGACATCGCTGTATAAAACAACTAATACTCTTAAAAGTACGTAGACAATGTACTACAGATGTCTCTACAAAAATCTATCTTAAGCCAGAAATGCATGAAATATAATTGTGAGAGAGCTTATATTGCTTTTTTCTAAATTTATTTTGAGAAATAATATTTTAATTACTTAGTAGTGTAATTAAGGGTAAATTACTCTTGGTTACATTTATATTCAATTTTAAGTATTAAGTATCACGAAATAGACGCGTACTGATAACTTTGATATTTAAAAGCTATGAACTGGGAGGAGAGGTACTGCACTGTTTTCAAAGATGTACTTTGGAATTTTGGTCGGATATTGTCAGCCAACTGTTGATAAATACATAAAATTGATATATTTTTATGTTAGTGTGGTTAATAACAATTTCCCCGCTACAACTAAAGCGGCAGCCAGTGATGATTCCAGATTCTCCCCAGGCAGGGGCGGACCCAGAGGGACAATCGTCCACCCCCCAGAAGAGGAAACTTTCTTATTTTGTATATAAATAAAACCCATCCCAGAATTTGGAGCTCTTAAAAGTAGCTCTAAGTAACAGTATTACAACCCACTGCCTCCCTTAGAAGTCCATCCTGGATCCGCCCCTTGTCCCCGGGCAGGGGGGATTTCAATATAGTCTACTGGGAGTGAAAGTAGCATTACGAAGACACTGAGAATCCACATTGAGTGATAGGATGTATAGTCCTAAGAGGGGATAGAGGGAGGGGGATTCTTCCCCGGACCAACCCCGAAAATATAACTGGTAACAGCCCAAAAGTTTTCCCAATTTCTTTTCACATTATTGTTATTATTGTATAGGGTGTCCAAAAAGTCACCGAACCCGATGTTTAAGACCGTATAACTAAAGAAACTAAATGAGTTGAGTTGATTTTAGTTTAGCGTCCCTTTCAGCAGCGAGGCTATATGAGACGTGGACCTACTGATTAACGTGGAATCCGAACCACATGAGCTCCCGCCGGAAATCGAACCCGGGTCTCCCACGCCAAAGGCGCGTACGCTAAAAAGAAACTAAATGGAATGAGAAGGAATGCTCTTTGCAACAGAAAGTTCTATATATTGAGAAAATTTTCAGACACAAACATGTTTCTTGCCATGCGTGATTTAATAATAAACATTAAAAATGTTGCCAGAGTCGGAAAATTTTTTTTTGCAAATCGATTTTACTGAATCACAGAAGCCATACCCGTAATTTTTTTTAACATTTCTCAATAATACCGAACAATCTGGATGCCCATATATTGAATTTGACAGAGAAAGTACGTTGATGAAGTCTTACAAACATTGCACACCTGTATGATTGAGCTATTCACAAACCCTATGGTTTTTACAATAATACCACGCTGGCAACAGTGCTGCTGCCAAGTGTCACTGACAAATGGTACAAAATTTATTATCATTGCTATTACTAATTTTATATTTCTTTCCTTCACTACAAACAAGAAATATTTAATACACGAAATAGTATACGGTAGCCACAAAATCCGTTACCCTTAAAATGAGTAACATAAACCACTAAACGTACACAAATAAGTACATGGAAAGAACTGAATGACATGAAAAATAATGCTTTTGTGAAGGTTTATTGAGATAGGAGACATTAAGTGCCCAAAGGATCAGTCTGTCGACGTCATTCTCATGACAAAGGATAATACGCCGCCAGGTTCTGTGCGACATTTTGCGTAGCATTGCAGGTGTAACTTGAGTGAAAGTTTGTTTCACTGCTTCTGTTAGTTCGACAGTGGGTATCGTAACAGTTTGGTGCAACGATACCCTATATGAACCCCCATAGCACATTATCACAGGTGGTGAGGCCTGGGCTTCGTGGTCGCCAAGCAAGTGATTCGGAGCAGATCCAGACTACTACGAACAATTCAACACCCGGGAAAGACTTCCGTCAGATATTCGCGTACGGCGAGGGCATAATGGGCAGGTGCCCCATCATGCTGAAACAACTATTTATTGTATCTTTGATTCCGTGCTCCTCCAAGAGGTGCATTTATCAAGAGGTAACGGAACTTCGTAGCTACCCTGTAAGTGGGAAGATATTGGAATATAGGGTTTCCCACTCGTTACTCACGTAACACTTTATCAATCTATAATTTGAGAGAAATTCGGGAAAATTTCCTGCAATTTTTCTCAGAAAATCTCTCTTTTTTTAAAGAAAAAATTTTGATGCTCCCTTCTGGAATCCTGTTGTCAGTCACCTACACAAAAGGCGATCTAAACAATTCTAAATATCCTAGCATACATACTATATTTGCAAAGTTTAATTGAAATATACTGGTTAGTTATGAAGATATAGAGCGTTTCCTTACTAGAAACCATACATTTTACAGCAAATATATCTTTTGAGAGAGAGAGACAGATAATATCTTTATACTTAAATACTAGTCCGCACTTTATATGTAAGACAGTTTGTATAAAACACACACACACTTACAATGAAATGAAATGAAATATTTCAGTTTAACGTCCCATGATTATACCTTTTAGGCTAAGGAAAACGATGATTAAGGCAAGTGAATGATGATGGAAGAATTGGTGGAGTGAGAATGGAAGAGAAAACGGGAGTGGCCCGAGAAAACATACGAACGCGATGTTGTCCATCACAAACTTACTTAGCCGGGGATCGAAGCAGGGACCCGACGAATCAGAAGTAAGTGCTCAACCACTGAGCCACCTCTACACTTATAATGTAATTACGGGTATGCAAGTACCAGTCAAAGGACATCTTATCTCGATCATGTGTTGTATGGTTCATTTTTAAAATGTTAAATCTTTAAAATGACTGAGAATCATTTTAATATGAATAAAAGACAAATTGATTTATTATTGTGGCTTCGATCAAGGAATCAACATGCGTACGTACTCCTGAAACTTTCTGTAATGACAACGGCGCAAGTCTCCGATCACTACTAGGACAGCAACATAGTATAAGTTTTACAAATCGATAGTTTCATGCTGGGCGTTCTTGGGAAATATGAGGTGATGGGGTTCCCCTCGCCTTTCAACGATTAGGAATGCGTTTTTCTCGTTTTTCGCCATTTCCCAATGCTATCAAGGGCAAGTGTAGGTGTATAAATTACCTGTAGACTAAGTTCCTCATTAGGAGAACTGCTGTGCAAGCCAGAGCGAGCGAATAAGATATTTGAAAGGAAATGAAAGCTTCTAACCCGAAATATTGACCTAACATGAAGAGAATGATGATAATGCCATAAGTATAAAGCGTGGCGTTGTGTGAACGTGGGGCATGTTCTGTAGAAGACGGAGAACAGAGAATGGAATTCTTCAAAATATAATGGTATAGAATAATGTGGAGTACATTAGATGAATGGATAACGCATAAAATGTAAAAAGTGGTGGAAATATTATGAGGAGAAAAGAGTAAATTGAAGACAATTTCTGAAATATTTGATTTTAAGTTTAGCATCAATTTTCAGTAGCGAGGCTACATGGGACGTGGACTTATAGAGCTTAACGTGGAATCCGAACCGAAGGAACTTCTGCCGGAAATTGAACCTAGGTCTCTCACGCGAAGGGCGCGTACGCTAATCGCTTAGTCACAAGGAAGCACTTCAGAAAGAAGAGACAGGATTATTGGACACATTTTAAAAACATAGGGAATTCACGCTACCAGCTGTGGAAAATAAAAATTGCAGAAGAATAACAGGGTAAAAGCGACGATTGGAATATACGGATCAAATAATAAATGTTGTAGTGTGGTTAGGGGACTATATGAAAATAAAAACATTTGGCTCCGGATAGGGTTGAGTGGAATGATACGTCAAACTAATCGAGAGATTCCTGTCCCAATCATCATAAGTATTCTGCCATTATTAGCAGGTCACTTATTGCAACTGAGAAACTTCCACGGTCTTCCGTTAACATATTTGTCTTCACGTACGATTTTTCTCATTTGATAACTTCCATTAATTGTAGTCTCCTTCGCCCCCTTTCCTCTCTTTCATCCCACCATACCCTTTAGAACGTCGCTTATGATACAGTTTCTTCTTAACCAATGTCCTAACCAGTTTCTCTTCCTCTTCCTAATAATATTTAAAATTGTTCTTCCCCCGCGCCATTTGTAACACCCTCTCATTTGTTTTCCTCTCGACCTAGCTAATTTTCTCAATTCTTCTCCACACCCACATTTCGACAGCTTCCAGTCGGTTTTCGTCATTTTTGCGTAATGCCCATGTTTCTGATCCATATAGTACAATATTCTACAAGAAACATTTTATGAGTCTTTTTCTTAGCTCTTCATTTAAGGTCCCACAAAATAGTATTTTTTTCTCGTAAAGGTTTTTTTTTCGCCATTCCTATCCTTACTTTTATTCCACGTTCACATCATCTAATTTTGTAAAATAAGCAATACCCATCTTTCGAATTTATCTGTTTCCAGTGGCTCAGTGGTAGAACATTCACCTCTCTTGTGAGAGGTTCCTGGTTCAATCCTCGGATACGCGAATGCATGCCGAACAACATCGTGTGTTCTCCCATTTTGTCTCACATTCTCATTCCACTAATCAGTCCATAATCATTTACGTGCATTAACAATCCGCCTCCTTTTAGCCTGAATGGCATATCTGTGGAACGAAAAATCAGAAAACTTATTTACGTAATTCCAAAGAATCCATTATAAGAAGAATCTGATTTTTAGCATTTCTAGTGTCCACTTGCTACCCCCTACTGTCTCCACCCAGCACTGCTGGCGTATGGTAAAAAGAAAAGCTTTACAGAAATTCAAAAAGGCCTAATCACTGCGAAATTAAAATACTGCTAATTTTATAGGAATTATGTGATATCTTCAAATAGATAGAAGATAATCGTAAACTGGAACAAGAGCACGCTACAGAACATTATTTTACATCAGGTACCGCAATCACGAGTCACCTAGTAGCTTTCCGTTTGCAGCCACTTAGAAACGCGAAAATAAATCCCGATTTTCTAATTGGCTGAAAATCGAAAGCAGATGAGTGAGTAGTGATAACGGTATCACATATAAAATAATATTGTCTAACGCGCTCTTGTTCCACTTTTCGATTATCTTTTATCTATTTGAAGATATCACATAATTACTGTAAAATTAGCGGTATTTTAATTTCGCCGTGATGGAGCCTCTTAAAGATTCACGGTGCAAAGTGAATGATTTATGCTTTTTCCCATACGTTCTGCTAGAAAACTTTGTAAAAGAAGAAGCCAAAAAATATTCGCAAACTCGCACAAAAGTATTAAAGAAGAAAGCATAGAAACAAAACAATATGTATTGATTATAGTTTTAGTTTCTAAGTTCGTTTTTCTTTGTAATTTCAGTTCCAAGAAAACCGAAAACAAAATAAAGAAATATTGTCACTTCTTCACTTATAATCTCACCGGAACTTTCTGCTTAAAACAAATACGCTCTAAGGTATATCATCAGCTGCCTTTATTCCCTGCAACCTGCTTGAGCCTTTTGTTCTTTATTCTTTGTCCTGCGTTGTCTCTTTACAACATAACAACTCAAGCGAGCTTTAGCTATAAATCAACCCCTGAACAATGGCAAATATATTGTTCACAAAAGGTCAAAAGGTAACCACACGGAACTTGAGCTAAACTTTCAAGATAAATCAGACCAAACTAGAGTTTCTGTAATGCAGAAATTCATGGAAAGAAGTGACACCCAAAAATATCCTTTGAAGATCGCATACGTAAATATAGAACAGAATTACGAGGGCTACTTCTTTTTTAACCTCCGTCAAGCCATACCACAGGAGAACCTCCCAAGTTGACGAAACGGGGATAGGACAAAGTCGTTCACCGGATGTCGCTCGTGTTCCACGCCCAATACATGGCTCTACTATTCAATCATTACGAGGTAGTGAGTGTAATCAACGCGCCCGCCAAGTATGAAGAACGCGAAGTCATTCGATGGGCTTAAACTTTACGGAATTTATGGTACATATGTGTTATGAATTCTTTTCTTTTTCTCTCTCCTCGCCATCTAAAATTTCCTTCTGAAAAAGGGATTTTTTCATTAAAATTCCCCATTTTCCTCTTATTTCACTTTTCACATATTTATTTATTTATTTATTTATGCCTTCAACAGAGTAAATAACTCCAATTAAAGAAGCCTTACAAATACTGCTTACACAAATTAGATATATATCAATAAGCAATACAATAAAATAATATACATACAAAATTAAATAATATAATTAAATGTACATAATACAATTAAATAACACACTATTAATTACATGCATAGTAAAAAATAAAACACAATAAAACAAAAAAAGAAACCAGTCAAAAGAAGTAATCTAAATAAATCCTACGTACATACAAAAATCTAAATTCCAGTATAAAAATAATGCTCATCTACAAGAACTCATATTTTATTAACATATTAACAATGACGAGTGTAAAATATTGTTAAAATTCAAATTTGCCAAGGATACTTATATATCCTTACTTACTTATATATAAAGATAACCAAGAATGTTCTATCGCTTTTTCACACACCACCTCCGAATATCGATATGTCACCTACGACGTACTTGGAAGATCAAAAATAGTCCCCAGCAGCATCAAAGACCTACCAACGCTCTGGAAGGCCATGGATTCCATCGTGGCAGAATTTAGTGGGCCGTGAAGCGAAGAAGATATCAATTGCATTTTTCACCTCTACTAGGGATTTGAACTGACGTAATCTAAGGTGATTGTCCATGGAATGGAACAGGAGTATAGCGGATGCAATTGTGTTTTCCATTTAGGGCGTAGAATGGAGTCCCGGGTTATCCTAGACACGTGAGGCTCAGCGTTGTCCTGTAACAGGAGGACCCCTTTACGATACAGAAGTGCTAGTTCCAAAGTTTTGAGTTTTTCTTGAACACGGCTCAACTGCTGACAGTACACAGTTGCATTGATGCTTTGGCTAGCTGATAGTACCTCTTAATGCACGATGTCACAAGCAGTTCACCAAACATTCAGGAGGACCTTCTTTTGATGCAGTGCTGGTTTCGGCTGTTTTGGAACAGGTTCATGGGATGCTAACCAATGATGACGACACCGTGGAGCTTTATACAAAACCCACTTCTTATTACATGTCAACACACTGTCTAGAAATGGCTCCTTCCTCAGACGAGAAACAAAGAAACACAGGTGTCTCTTCGCGTTGCCTTCTGGCCCGGAGTCAAATCATGTGAGACCCATCGACCCAACTTGTCGTGCTTCCCAAATTGATGGAGTTGCTTCCGAATGTTTTTTTCCACACACACACACACACTGGATTGTAGTCCCAGTTCCTCACATGTCTGGCCAATGTTCGCCTCAATAGCTGCTTAAGATATCCATTTTGTACGTGTGTTGGTCTTCCGGCATGTGGTGTGTCTTCGAGTGTTTGCTCACCGTCCTTAAACTTGTTAAACTACCGCTGCACTGTCCACGTAGTCACGAAACTATCAGCAAGGGCCTGGCATATCTTCCGCCTAAATGTAGCAACGTTTGACCCCAGTTTGAACTTGTACAGTATACATGCCCTTGTGACGCTCTGTGGAGATCTCATGTTCACTCTGTCCTTATGCAAGTTCACAGTGTAACTGAACTGACACAACCAGGTAGTATATTGGATATACCCACACCAACAACTGATCTTCGCTTTATCTCCATTCGCATTCAATTCACGGTGTGAGGGCCAATTGAACACATACCTCAACAAAAAGAGACAGAACTTTGTTGGTTATCTTATATAATACGGGCCTGGTACCGTTTGTATGGTTGTTTTATTATAAAGAGAATGAGGCACGAACCAAAATCCTGTGATAAACAGCGACGTGATAGGAAATTTTTACATTACGTCCTATTTTTTGAGACTTCTTAGATTATTTTTGAGATATTCATCGAACATTACTATTCTGTTTCCTATCGTTGGTTTTCAAGATATAAGATTGATATTTTCCACACAAGTCGCGTACATTAATTACTAATTTTAAAGTGATTTTGTTACCTGTACATTAACACAGGACCGGCCCAGGGTGTTCTAAACTTGTCAATAAAGGACTTTTTAGAAAAAAAAATCCCACTTTCCTCGAGTATCCCTTTTCATGTATATGTGGGACATGCAAATGATACTGTTGAAAGGTTTCTTTATTCTGAAGAGAATGAAGTATGAACCAAAATCTTAGAATAAATAGTGATGATACAGTAGCTGCTTGATTGAAAGTTTAAAATTTACTTTAAAAATCGCAAACGGGTTAATAAGTGTAATACAGACATAATCCATTGTCAAATGAGCAAGGATTACTGTGTGAACTATGTAAGTAATTACTGTGTAGACAAGTGTTACAAGGTGTTCAAAAAAGGACTTATTGACGTACGCGATGCGAGTTCCCAAGAGTAGAAATGTATGAAGACATACCAATTGATGATCGTGTGAATCATGTGTTCCGTGAAAGGCGTAGATCATGATTTCTTAACTGTACTAAGAGAGGAAGAGCTGATTTTTAGTCTAGAAAGTCTAAAAAAAAAAAAAGTTTAGTAGAATTCTGTATCAGACACAAGATTTTCTGTACCAGGCTACGTAGAGGTTTCCTTAGCCAGGACCAAACTGTATAGCTGCAAATAGACGGAAATCATGTGTATCATCTATCGGTATGTGCAAGATCGGGACGTGCAAGATACAATTATGGTTATGTGCTTTGATAAACATTATCTGGGTGTATACGGACGCTATACAGTCTCATTCTTGCGTACAATTTAGATTTTCCATTTGGTCAGAAATAAATAATTAATAGTCAAACTAGTATAGAACCAATTGTGATAGCATTTGTAGATATACACTGTAAAAAAATTCATAGGTAAATTTACAAAAACGGTGGCAATCTGTTTGCCAGTCTTCAATGTAAAATAAATTAACACCTATAAAGTAAAATTACTAATATGAAATGGTGTAAAATTACATTTTTATCAATAAAAGTATCATATTTTCTTATAAGTTTACTGTAAATTTGTAAAAAAAAAAAAAAAAAAAAAAAAAAAAACGACAAATTTTTGTAATTTAATTTAAGGAAATAATTATCAACCTACAAAACGAACGGTAAATGGCAATTTAACCCCTTCAGTGCGTAATTTTCAGATGCGAACCGCTATAAAAAGTGTAGTTTTTTTTTGAGAACTTTGAATGTTGATTCTAAATCTGTTTCAAAATCACTTACATCAGAATCGCTAATTAATAACTCTTCCTCGATGTCAGCATCGTTGAAATATCGTTTTGAAACCATTACTGTGCTGTCTGCTCTCAAACAAAACAAAGAATGAAAACTATATTTGACGAAGCCCAAACTCTATTTTAATTTCTTTCTTTTTCCACTTCTTTTTTTTTTTTATTAAGGAACAATTGAAACCAGCTGAGCGGAAACTCGCTAAATATTGTCGGGATAACATTACTCATACTATGGGCAAGTATATTTGCCATACGCAATACAAAATAGCCAAAGAAAAATGAAAGCATATATATATATACGCCATCCGCACAGCAGGTGCGTTTTGAGGACACGAGTTAACTCGCCACCCACACTGAAGGAGTTAAGTACAATTTTTTATCAGTGTAGAAAAAAAAAGCTTTTCACTAAATAGATTGGAATATCATTATCACATTTTTGTTTAAGATTTTTTGGGGGGTAAAGTTCTGTGCTTCACTTATATATTCTTTGTCCGTATCCCATCATATCAATTACGGAAGTTTCAATCTTGAAGTAAATCCCTGAAATGAAGAAGAGCTTCAGTGGTGGGAAGTTGCCTCCTGCCCCCAAAAGTTAACACTGGAAATACCTTCATTTCAAATTTAAAAATACTCTATGCACTGCACAACGCAACACAGAAAAAAATGTGCCGAAAAATTTGAACTCATTCTTGCATTATTTTTGTTATACCTATAAATTAACAAAATAACATGTTCACGCGGCAAGACAAGAGTAAACATAAACTTGGAAAATCTAAAATAATTGTAGTAGAAAACAAGTGTTCATCTCGCAGACATGGCAAGCTATCCACTCTGTACTAGAGATCTGCACGGGCCGTAATGTTTAGCCCGAGCCCGGCCCGGACCGTGAATTTATAAAGTGAGGCCCAACCCGACTCCGAAATATGTTTTAGCATTTAGCTCCGAGCTCGTGTCATAATCAAATCAGCCCGAAATAAGAATGAATTACAGAAATTTAATAACTAATGCAAAATTGTATTTTTATTTACAGCAATTAGAGGCTTAATTTTGTAGTTGTACTTTAAAAGTTCTCCAGAAAGAACGGTCCAATAAACATCATCGGACAGTAAGTACATTTACGAAGTCAGGCCCGAAGAGGCCCGAGAAATATGGCTGTATATTTGAAAATTTACGGCCCGAGCCCAAAGTAATATATATATATTTTGTAGCCCGAGTCCGGCCCGCCCAATCCTGACAGAGTTTTTATACTCTGTACCCAACCATTTGCTCGTTTCTGTTCGACCTGATGATGGGAATATTAATTTAAACTGCTATTAAGCTCTAGACTCAGGTCATGTGTAAAGAAGCAAAAACACGGCTGTCTTTTCCACTTCAAAATCTGGATGGTTAGACAGATGAAACTGACTGGTGAGTGAATTAACTCTCTGCATCAGGTGAGGTAAAGATTACTAACAAGGAATTGTATTTTCGTTAGAGAACACAGAGTTTGCAGTTTGTACACTAATGACTGTACCTTATAACCTTCACGCTTGTATGTAAATAAGTAAGTTCTCACTAATGGGCAAAAAATTAAACCAGCATTTTAACATGACTGATACGTACAACTTAAAGCTCGTGCTTTTGTACTCTCGCTTTCACAACGAGAAAGAATAAAAACTGTATAAGTAACAA
Source organism: Thermobia domestica (assembly GCF_964235325.1). Classification (NCBI taxonomy): domain Eukaryota; kingdom Metazoa; phylum Arthropoda; class Insecta; order Zygentoma; family Lepismatidae; genus Thermobia; species Thermobia domestica. The sequence continues at coordinate 53,298,104 of NC_137467.1, forward strand.
GAACCACGTTCACGTTATAGCAAAGAATTCCGATGAAATCATCCAACCTCCTTGTCAAGCTTAGATTTTCTTTTTTAAAAAAGAGCCAAAACCAAATTCTCATCCTAAGTTGGACACCAAACAATAGATCAATAAGAAGACGAAACGGCCGTCCTCCAAGATGATTATGGAGTGATCTCAGAAACAACTACCTCTCAACAAGACTAATTGTACACATCATTCTTCTACAGCAACTCTCTACTGTCGTGTTCAAATCATACATCTAAACTTCCCACATTCGCCTGTGTGATAGTAGAAGATTCTATTCCATTATTCTACCTGCGACCCACGCAGAGTTAACCAAACAGAAGATAGTGATTCGTGGATAAGTTAATCCTTTCTCACATACTGTTGGTGCAACGATAAAAGATTCTTAACCAAAGCTAAAACTAATCAACGGATTATCTTATCCTATCTTAATCCTCGGTTGGTGCAACCGAGCATCAGAGTACAAGGAGATTTCAATCACAGAAAAACGGCCTCTGCAGCTCATTAGATTTTTTCTCACTGCTACTCAAATTTATACTCTCATCTCTAATGAGGTTACTCTCCAGGGTAAACGCCATAAAGTTGAAAAGTCACGGAATGCAGCTCGCCGCACTTCATTTATCAACTGCTACCAATACGACCATTGTTTCCAGAAATGTACAAAACTTTCGTTATGCAGAAAGCCACCAAAAAACCTGCACTAAACATCTTTAAAAAGTTCTGTGCTACTTGCAAAGTTCTGAATTATCATATAATTAGTGTTTAAGGCCGTGTATAACATTTTCAGCTGAGATCATCAATCCCTATATAATAACATGGTGAACTTCTTTCCAAAGTATTACGAAAACTATGAAGAGAGAGAAAACCGACTTTACTCTTATCTGCTGTCAATCTGCATTCCATTGGTATCTTCGTCTGCGGGGACAACCCAAAGTTCACGCACGTGACCTAGAGAAGGGCAGAGAATGAAAGAAACTACCTGCTTAGCCTCCTATCTGCTGTTCTGCGTTGTTGCAACATATAGACCATAAATTAAACAGCTTTTAAATGGAAGAAAATTAATTTTTAATTAGCGCGCTTTAATATTACCCTAGCAAGAAAAAGTAAAAGTGAACATGCAATATTAATACTAACAAACATTTGGACGAATTTTGAAATGTATAAAGTAAATAGTTTTCTTAATATTTTGGAAAGAAATATTCCATGTTATTATATAGGGAAATCCCATCGCATTTCGAGTGTTGGACACAGCCTTAACTGCTACAAACGCTCTTTTGTTTATTTACCGCCCATTGATCCTAACAAGCAAATTGTCAATTAGAACACCGCTCAGATGCATCTGATCTCCCGACCAATCAAGATCACACCTATTCAAACTCTGACTCGTAAATCAACACAATATTCCTCATACACACTGTTAAAAATAATTTCTTAAATTTGATAAATCGTTTCTTATCTGTGCACCGAGATAATATTTTCTTGAAAATAAGATTTGGCAATTCTCACTCACAAGGAAAGTAAAAGTATATTTTCTCGTTTCGCTTTATACAACCTCATTTATTTTGCTTTATTTCTCATTAATGAGAGTTTCAAACTTGTTTCTAAGAAACGATATTTTAGGTACACATGTAAGAAACGGTTTCTCAGATTTAAGAAAGTATTTTTAACAGTGCACTATTAACCAGCTCATCAATTCTCCTGTCGACACTTGTGGAAAATGTATTCTAGAATGGTTTTCATCAGTGATAATTTGTTCTTATATATATGACTACTTTTCAGAACTCAAGTTCTTGCACAACGAGACCGCTCAGAAAATGCTGAGGAAGATATCTACTTCCTCACAACTACTACTATCTTGCACTTAGCTTAATTTCTGCCGAAGATTATCCTAACAATATCCAGATCATCTTTATCCTAACAATTACTGTTCTACTTAAAGAGGAAACCAGGCTGTTATCCGCGTCTAGGGCTACTTTATCGCTTCTGCTGGCTGAAACCATTTTAGCGACCAAATTCAGGTGTACTTATACCAAGTTATATCTACTGAACGCCAACTTTGGGTAGCTAATATTTATGCCAGTTTCTGCTTCTTCTTTGTTCTTATGGTTTATAAATCGCACACTGCAGAGAGAATCCCACGTTTTAACGCGTACTTTACAGGCGTTTTTCAGCTATTTCAAGGGCAAAATAGCGAAAGCTAGTCTCTACTGTATCCTCCTTCTACTTGAAGGAGTAAACATATGTGATCATCGCGGTTACTAGTAACTTTTTTTCCCTATTTATTCGAAATACGTCATGATCATGGTATTTGACACTAAGGTACTTATGTGTGAACTGTCCCGTCCGTCTCACTTGCAGTAGAAACCAACAACTAAAATCGACTAAATGCAGAGAGTTCCTGTAATTATTCTGTTCAAAATCTGTCATCGCAAATTCTGTCGAGGAATTTGAAGCTTAAAATATATAAAACGATAATCATGCCTCTTGCTCTGTATAGTTCCGAAACATGGTCGCTTACTCGGAAAGAAAAACAGAGTGAAAGTATTTGAGAACAAGATCCCGAGACGAATATTCGGGCCCAAGAGGAACGAGAATGGGGAATAACGAGGACTTAAATAATTTATACCGTTTACCGAACATTGTTAGGGTCATCAAGTCAAGGAGGCTCAGATGGGCAAGTCATCTAGCCAAAATGGAATAAAGTAGGAACGCTTTCAAAGTCTTAACTGGAAGACCAATCGGAAAAAGACCATTAGGAAGGCCTAGGCGCAGATGGGAGGACAATATTAAGATGGAGCTGTCAAAAATAGGAATACAAAGTAGAAATTTGATCCAGTTGGCTAAGGACAGAAGTCAATGGAGAACTTTTCTGAACGCAGCATTGAACCTCCGGGTTTCATAGGCTGTAGAATGGTTAGGAAGGTTGAAACCTATAAAATTTGAATGTTTGTGATACTGTAGTGTCGCCAGTTTCTACTAACACTGAAAATGAAATGAAAGCTTTGTTTTACGTCGGCTAGGCTAAAGGAGACGGCGATGATGATAAAAGTATGTAATGGAGGAACGAATAAAGTGGGAAGAAACGGAAGAACATCGAGAAACCACCAGTGCACGCACACGGTGTTTGTTTATCACAAAGCCCACTTGGCGCGAGCTGGGATCGAACCAGAGACACCACGCACCAGAGGTGAACACTCTACCACTAAGCCTATAACCGCCACCAGGTTATAGAAGTATTTTTATGGATGCTCTGTATATTTCGTAGACAGTGATCATTTTCTCGATTTATACTTTATTTAGCGACGCATATAAGTTTTTTCTTCGGTGGAAATTGCTTCTTTCCCACACAACTGGACAAAGAAGTCTTTCATTGCTTTTTCATATATATATTTAAAACATTGCTTTTTGGTGAGAACATTTCAGTGAACTACGAACCTTTACAGTGTCTCTCCCTGACTTATTATTATGCACAGTATATATTCTGCAGTTATTTGGAACTGAATTAAGTGCTTTCTTTAATCATTTATGGAAATACTACTGACCAGATTTTCGAGCACTAGAGTGGCACCAACTACATTGCTTTTGCAGTTTCTTATCTGTACTTTCTCACTCCCGAGTTATCACAATGTCTCGTGCATCGTGCCCAGTGGACTAAAATTAACATAAATTATTTTCTGTATTCTGTTTGCATGTGCATACAGGTGCTTTAACTGAGTGGTTTTTAGAATGAACTGCCAACACTCTTCAGTCGACCACTGCAGCTCGTACCACCTTTGGTGCTCAGGGAGTTTGATTCCAGGTTTAGAAGCCGTAACCACGCACGTTGCGTCGGGAATCAAGTATGATTTTGTGTTAAGGGGCATAAGCTATTACCCGGTGAAGGCCGTTTTCTTACGGCTAGCCCCAACTAGTGAAGTCCCAGGTTCATAAACCTTGTGCACCAAAAAGTAATAAACGCGCCCTCCAACATCAGCACTTCACTTCGGAAATTATTTCGCTGAAGACTCACGTCGACTCTTTAGGCTACTCTTTTGGAGTAGCAACCAGGATACTACGTGGGATTACCCCGGCGATCCTTTCCCCAGTGCTAATTCCTCAATTGCGTCAATGGTGTGAGAAAAGTATTTATAGTGAATCTCATACATATAAAGGGCTACAGTGCATTAAAAAGGCAAAGTGTTATTTTAGTGATGAATTTTATTATACATATTCTGTGTTAAGTGTTGTATTCATTCCTCCTCGCTAATTTTTTTATACAATAGTATTCTAATAAATAAGTATAGTGTTATTTAATCCAGTGTATTTTAGTTGTTTCTGTGATATTTGTGTGCGTTATGGTCTGGATGACCGTCTGATCGTCCATGGGGTTTTCGGGACGAGACATCCAAACCTCTCGGCGCCTAATGCTCATCTCATCATTGAGACCGACGAGCGATTTGGAAACAATTTTAACCCCTTCTTGGAGAGGTCCTTAATCGCCCTATCTAGGTAAGTTCTGGTCTTAGGAGAATACTTATTGGCAGGACCACGGAGGACAGAACCACGAACACCGAACTCAAGTTGGTTACAAATAAATGGCAGCCCAAACAGCGACCCGACACCCGGTTGGTTATAAATAAATGTCCGCCCGAACAGAGACTTCGAACGGTTAGAAGCCCCTGGTCTAGTCACACTGAATATTATGTTTGGTATTATAAGGTTCCATTTAATATATAGGTTTAAATATGTCATAATTTGACTGACTTAGTGTCATTTAAAAACGTACAGCTGTATGATGAGTTGCAACATTTTAAATCTGGTAGTATTGTAAAGTATTAATATGCCAATCAATGTTACCCTGTCAATATTTGGATCATTCAAAATTTAAACGTTCTTTTTATCTATCAGTTTAAAAAGTTTATCTAGGATATTTCAAGATAGGTATGGTCAATCCTAAATAGCTGAAAACACTTTCACTCAACTCTTTGTAAGATATTGTCTCATATATACTATTAAATAACTATTCTATCAGACCTTGTTTCCATTTTGTACTAATACACAATAACTCACTGAGCAAGGCAATGTTATAATATGTAAAAAAAACAGAAGTAGAGAAGAGAACTTTGGTGAGAAAATGGAAAGAAGCCAGGGAGATTATGAAGGCAGGAGACAAGGCGATGAATTGGAATGCAGGACTCTCGATAAATAAGGAGTGGGAGAATATTCTGGTTAAAGAAGAAAATGAAAAGGAAGAAGAAAGAAAGAGAAAAAATAATAAGGAAAATAAGAATAATTAGAGGACAGAATGTATTCAGCGAAAAGAATAAAGTTTTAATTTTACAAGTGTACAGGTAATAAGTGAAAGTGAAAGCCACACAAGTGTTTCTCTTTAATGAAGGGGCGGAGTCTAATTAAAAGTTGATCTCCGGAGAGTATATAAGTGATGACCAACTCCCAAGGAGTCAGAAGGAGTGGAAGTCTGATGAAGGCACAGTTATTGTGTTGAAACTGTTACGTGATACTGTTTTTTTTAAATACATATTATCACATAGCCTTGCTCAGTGTGTTACTGTGTAATAATACTATTATATCCAGCAACGAATGTCAACTGGCATGAATATCATATTAGGATCTGTAACAGATTCGAAGTTCCCAAATTTCATTAGAAATAGACTGTTGAATATATTGCTGAGTGATTGATGAGTTGTGAATTGATCTGTTTATTCGGGAAACCTGGTTTACTAGACCATGTCCATAAGGTTGTCTACGGTCGATCCACAAATTAACGAAGGTAAGTTGGATTTGATATAGTATTTCACAATAAGAATTAATTATATATCGCACTATACATCAAGAAAATGTTTATCAAATATTTATACAGAATGTAACGTTTGAGAACGATTAACGCTAATAAATGTTAACATATATGTACTGTCACGCAACGAATGTACTGATAAATGTTTGGTTACAGCTGAGCACGCAGCTTGCTTCCAGCCTATGCTTTATTGCGTCTACTTCCTCACTGACTGTTTTGGGTTGGAATTTCAATATACCAAAAAGAAATTGTATCTAGCTTCTTCGTTTTTTCAGTTCACTATTCCTGCAGTAAAAAGAGGAAGTCGAAGAAAGGGAATGAAAGGTCACAGTAGCTCTTGCAAAGGAACATTGGGGGAAAACGAATGTCTAGAGGAATTTTTGGTGAAGCAAAGGAGGGAAGGAGACAAAAGTTTGAGGACCGTTTCTTTGTATATTTCAATATATAATATAATATTATATATATATATATATATATATATATATATATATATATATATATATATATATATATATATATATATATATGTGTGTGTGTGTGTGTGTGTGTGTGTGTGTAAGATCAGTGACAGAGTTAGAAGCTTCATAATCCTGAAGTCTAGAGCAGGGTTTCTCAACCTAAGGAGCGACCCCTAGCGGGTACGCGAGAGGGGTTCATGCGGGTCATGAACATAAACGGAAGAGAGAAATATAATTAGAATCTAATACAGGAAAATATTTTTAAACATTGTTTTGAATTTTGTTCTGGTAGACATATTTTTATTTTTAAACACTGTTAAGAACAACAAAAATTATGTCTACTAAATATTTTCAACAGGTGCAGAGTTCTTTAAAAAAACAATTTAAATGAAAGAGGTACGACATGAAACTAATAAGAACTGTATATTGAAATAGCAGAAAAATACAAATGCAGCAAAATCTGCATATTAAAATACAATTAAAACTGAAAGCCCTAATATATATATTAGGGTGGTCCTTAATTTTAGATTTCCTAATTTCTTTGGACTCACCCCCTAAAATGGTTCCATATGGGACTAAATTAAGGAAGGAGAAAAATTAACTTCATTGAATAATATTAAATGGTGCCCCAAGCGACCTAAAATTTTGAATCCGATTACAGTACATAATATATGGGAAAAATCTGGAATAAAACTTTGTAATTTAGAAACGACTTAAGGGAACGCAAATGGAACTAGAGGATAATGGAACTAGAGGAAGAAACACATCTAATGATGTATAGTATTGTCACAGCGACCATCTTGAAGTCCGCCATCTTGGATTCAGATGAAAATTTTCAAATAAGAAGAGGGTCATGTGACATAATTTGTTGAGGTGGCGTTTCATCAGAAACACAAATCTGGCACTATTTTAAAGATAGCCTTAGTCGTCTAAGAATTATTAACTGTGAAAATATTTATCTTTTTCACAAGTAATAACTCTTACACAACTAAATGTAAAGACATGAGTTTGGCTCGAAAAGAACAAGAGGGATATGCGCGGCTTCATTTGAAAGAGAAACGCAAAAGAAAAATGCACTTCTGAAAATGATTTGTATGAATTTTACACCAAAATATACGGAGGTAAGTATTTCAAGACATGAAGAGGAAAACCCAGTTGAGTATGTAAGATAAAATGTAAATATGTGCCTGTGCGGGTCCGGACACTGCAAGAGATGTAAAAGGGGAAAAACTAATTTTAAAACTCCAAGACAGGTTGCTGCTCTTGATCGATACAAGTCCACTGATAGAACGAGAATACATATTCTGACAGCGACGGCAGAAACATTAGGCCATAATGTAAAGGAACTAGTAATAAATATGCATCGATGCTGAGAGAAAATCCCTAGCGAAGTTGCATAAGACCACAAAAACAATTTCGGAGTGCATCAAGTGCGTTAGTTGTGCAATGAGACTGAAAACTACTGCCGAATGTGACTGGTAGAGAGACTATCGACGGGTTATCAATATTTATTACAGGAGATGCTCATGAGAGGCTAATTGATGTTCTCAGTTTGTCATCATGAAGAGGAGAACGAACATGTTATTTCTACTACAGTTCATTAGCTTGAAGAATGGAACTTGGTAAAGTTCGTGCAGGCAGTTTGTTGTCACACTATTCCCTGCAATATGTGTCATGTGAACGGTGCTTTCATTCTGCTAGAGCAGATGCTCCAAAATGATCTTCTATACCTTTCTTGTAGACAATACATTTATGAATTGGTTTTAAAATGTGTATTTGACAAGTGTTGTGTTTCGTTTGCATCTGGACCAGACGTTCTCCTATTTAAGCATTTTCAGAACGATTGGTCTAAAATAGATTGTACTAACTTTATTCCAGAATTGATTATGATAATGACGTAAGGAACATTTCAGATGTAAGAAATGAAGTATTGAATTTTGCTATCAAACTTGTGGAAGCAGGACACCGCAGAGAAGATTGAAAACCTATTGAAAACTTACCCCAAAGCTACAGTACTACATAAATAAGGGATATTTCAATTTCTTCCATGTTATATTTTTTTCTTTTTCCTCATAATGGTCTATGAATCATCTTGATGGAAAAACTTATTGGTAGTTCACGGGGAAACAAAGATTTAACTTTCTCTAGCAGTTTGTTTCCAGTTTATGTAAAATACTTCCAAAATTCTTACAAATCTGTTCCATAACTACAATAAAATAACATTACATCAAAGCATTTCGTTTTTCACACGTAATAACTCTTACAAGATTATTGGTAGTTTGAAAATAATACGAGATTTGTGATTCTGGGAAAACGCCACCTCAAAATGATATGTAACATGACCCTCTTCCTATTTGAAAATTTTGACCTTAATTCAAGATGGCGGACTTCAAGATGGCCGCCATAATAATGCTATACAAAATTAGGTTGCTCATTTTCTCTAGTTCCATTATCCAAGATATCTTTCCATTCCCTTAAGCCGTTTGTAAATTACAAGAGTTTATTCCAGCTTTTCCCCATATACTATGTATTGTAAACGCATTCAAAATTTTAGGTCGTTTGGGGCACCATTTAAAATTATTCAATGGATCTAATTTTTCTCCTAGCTTAATTTTGTGCCATATGGAACTATTTTAGGGGTGAGTCCAAGGAAATTCCTAAATTTATTTTTCCCCATATAAATAAGGACCACCCTAATATATATATAATATGACCCAAAATTAAGGGAGTCATGAAGTTTTAAAATTTTCAAATGACCCCCATTTGAAACAGTATGGTACATTGGATTTGATATTTGTAAAATGAATGTAGTCAGCAAATTTGGGTTTAATCCATTCGCTTTTAGGGAAGTTACTGTGTCCACTATATAGAAGAAATGGATTCTACTATTATAGAAATAGATGGATATTCTGAGATCTCCGCAATTGGTATATTAAAAATCAAACACAGGCTTATTACAAACCAGAAATTATAAGGGGGACACTGACAGGAGGATGTGGTAAAATGAGGGTCGTGATAAGAATTAGGTTGAGAACCACTGGTCTAGAGTTTACTCCGTTATAAGTCACTTTCAATTTTTTTTTCAATATTTTTTAAAGAGGGCATACTCCTATTTCTTTGTATATAATGTGAACTGTCATGTTTAAAAGTAAATACACTAACATGAGTTAAAAATGAAAAAGTGTCGCGAAGTTTTAGAAGTTGAAAATCATGAAATATTTAATAATTATTTACATTTAAAAACAAAAAGTGGAAAAGTGACCGACTGGACTGAGATTTGAACTCAGAACCTCTAGCAAGAGAACTGTCACCAAGTTCTGTAGAACAAATGTCGGGAAAATGACTGGAACATGTTGGCTCTGGATCTGGAAAAGCCTACTGCGACCAACGCAGTCAATCGCCATGAACATCCATGGCCGAGTATAAACCCCCAGAATATAGAGGACATATCCTTCTCCATCCTCATGAACCGCATGAAGTGCTGCAATCCGTAAAAACTAGTAACATACCACATCTTACTGACAAAGAGAACTAGTAACATGTGTGCCTTCATTCAATAACGATTCAAGCTATTCTTCAGGCTAACGGCAGTCCCATGTCATATTCACAAGATGAATTTAATGAACTCCATGTGTTTCCATGTCTTTGATAACATCTGTATATGATGGATAAATTATATATTGCTGGAAATGAGAGAGATATTTCAATTCGAACAGAACCTCAGAGAATGTAGGGATGTAGACGACATGTTGTAATAGATATATAACCAGTACCTTAAAGGTTCCCGAGCAACACGAGTGTAGTTACATGTGAATTCGTCATTACCTTTAATGCCGAGATGTTCACTGTGGTGTATAGTAGAGCTTAAACAGACCAAGTGGTTAGTCAGAAAAAATACCGCTTTTATGGACAGAGATTTCTTAGTTACAGAACATACATACAAAATGAATTGTGTACACAAACAAAACTAATGGGGTGAAGGACGGCAGATGGACAAAGTCAGATGCCGAATATCACAATACATGCAACAGGATATTGTCCAAATAAATAATTCAAGAAGCCTACGATAACCAATAATCATCACTCAGATGAGAAACTCCTCTTGGTGTATAGATCTCTAGTTAAAAATCCCTGACTTCAGAGTAACAGACTTACAGATAGAGTTAAAAAGAGATTAGAGCATAATATAAAACAAGATCCTCGAGAAGTAGGGCGAACCAATCCTAAATAGAGTAGTCTGACACAAGATAGAATACAGAAGCATTATTTTGTTCAAACAGCGATGAACCATCGGGTTCTTTAAATCATGGATTGACTGATATTAATTCCATGATTGAACTATTATAAAACAATGTTAAATAAACTAATGTTTCTATAATGCAGCATTTCAGTAGCCAATAGTTAATTTCACCATAGATTACACACCTTGATTTTTAACCTATAAGAAAAATCTTAGAAGGAAATCATAGTTCATTTAGTTACATTTCCTACATACGGATTTATCTCACCTAAATTGCGCACCTTAATTTTAAGCCTATAAGAAAAACCTAGAAAGAAATCGTAGTTAATTTAGTGACATTTTCTAGATATTGATCTATCTTATCTAAATTGCGCACATTGATGTTTAGTCTATAAGAAAATCCTAGAAGGAAATCATAGTTCGTTTAGTGCCATTTTCTAGATACTGATTTCTTCATCTAATTTTTCAATAGAGTAACTTGGATAAAGATGCCCCACTTTTTCATAATTGCTCATTTTCCACTCCTGCAATTGAGGTGAGGTGGCTGAATTTATGATCAATTTGAAGACTGATGTCTTGTTTGTAATATCTCGAAAGACAATTTTATTTCAGTAAATTTAAGAACTTAAAATAAACCATTTACAAAAACCTTTAAGTGGGGCATCTTCGGCTTGCATGTGGAGGAAAGATGCCCCAGTTTTACAATTTTTAATAATGTGCTTATGAACAACATAAAAACAGGCAACTATGCTTTTGTACCACTAATATTAGTAATTTTAATTTCTACTAATTATCTATCTAATAATAAAGAAAATTTTCAACAAAATGACAAGTATTCTCCATGTATATTTTCAAAATTTGTTTGTAAACAATGGATAAAAATAAAAGAGGAAAAAGAATTGTGGACCTTATTATTATCATTTTTTCATTTCTTCAAACTTGGATTCTTGCGATCACAATTAATGCAGTGAACCTACAGTTTAAATTCCAACGACTATAACCGCTCAAATTTTCTACGGCGTTCATACCGATATTCGAACCCATGCACCAAAGGGACACGTACTAGCAACTAGACCAGAGGGGAGGATGGCTTTCTTTTAATATGTAAAAACCCACTGCCTGAAAAAGTAATGTCTCCCCTTATAACAACTTGCTAGCTACAACACTGGTATACCTATGATATCTGATTCATTATTGGAAATGCTCTTCATTTTGCAATGAAGGGATATTTGGTTCACCCAGAAATTTAGCTTTTCAAAATAATTCAACCACATAGAGGAAGTTGTGACAAATCAAGTGTGTCGCACGATCTCTCTCCCAAGGATATTTCTTTTAGTATTTTGAACAACCCTCATACATATGCAGCTCGCAGAAATGGCTTAAAATTCAATCCATGCACGTTCTCTTGATTCAGTTTGTTAGCCGACTAGTGTCATTACAGTACATATACACATATTTGAAGTCCATTCAGTCAAATGTTGGTCACGTAAGAAGCGAAAAGAAAAAAAAAGTTTATAAATTACATCATTGAAAGCAGCAACCCAACCAGGAAACGAATCCATTACTCCAAATGGGAATTTCCCGTTTGCTTTTGAGTGAACAATTAATTACAGGTTATTACAGAACAATTAGTGTTTCATACTCAAACCAAACATTGTTTAAAACATAACGAACGTATCAATCCTTGCAACACATCATAAAGTGGTTGTCGCGAACAGAAATCTTAAACCTTTAATGTTATAAAGTGGGGCATATTTGCATCGATTTTACTGAGGCAACTTTCCCAATTTTGAAGCAAAGACGCCCCAGTCGATCACGTGACATACTCATAGACGCAGAAACACAACAAAGCCCATTAGCGTTTGTAAAAGACTGAAGTTCTTAAGCAATTATGTTTTATTCATATGTTTCTATTTAACTATCGTGAAGAGCATTACTACGTTTCACACACTAAGATTATGGACACTGAAATAAGAGTAACTTAGCTTTGTGAACAGGCCTGAACAAAAGCAGCTTCTTTCACCGATGCAACTTTCACATATATTTACTCAAGACCGTGTAGTACCGTTTCACGTGCACGGCAAGTCCTGTGACCACAAGCAACAGGCCTTGAGCAATTTGAGCAGGGGCATCTTCACTCAGTGGGGCATCTTTACCCAAGATACTATATTTTTTAGTATCAAATATTTCTCTAAAAATCAAAAATATAGTGGGGGTAAGGGAGATCTTTCGTGGAGAACATGGTGACTCAATGGCAAAGCGCTTACCTTAAATTCGAGGGATACCTGATTCGATCACAAGTAATGTTAGTTTGCGGTAAATAGTTCAGTTTTCATGAATGTACGAGGGATCTTTCTTTTCTCTCACATTTTCATTTTCCCAATTATTTTGCAATAATTGACTTTTATTAACGATTCGTATTCCTTATGCTAATGGATATAGTGGTAGTATGTTTACCTGATGGAGGCTCTAGAGGGAAATCACAACAATAACAAAAAAAAAGTATTGCTACTAGCTAAGTAGTGGCGGACCTAATCCGGAGCCAGGGAATCTAGGCCACCCAGTTTTTTGGATTGACAAAAATTTATTGAAGTACAATTTACATATTATTGAAAGTTTATGTAGGAAGCGCTGCCGTTCATTCTTCATTGCAAAATTTTTTGAAACATTAGATGTTCCTAGTTCCTGTTAACGAAGTGTTAACGAAACGGATTCCAAATTAAAATGATTTTCGTAAACTCATTGTATACCTATCATAGTCTGGTTTCTGGCTATTTAACCCCAGTTTTTAGCTTCTAGATCCGCTACTCTAGCTAAGGAATGAAAGATCATCTATGTACACCTTGTCTCAAAAAGGTTGAGCGCATTCTTTATTGGTGTTTTGAGGCAAAAATTTTCTAAGTCCAGCTTCGGGTATCTTCGGGAAAAAGTAAGCCAGGTTCGAACCTCCAAGCCAGCCTTTGCAATCGGGAAAAAGTTTGCAGATGTGTTTTTCTTCTTTTAAATATAATAAGACTTGTTACCAAGTGTTTAAAAAAGCAACATTGATTGAAATACTTAATGATACAATATTTCGAAACCTTTTTTTTTTTAACATCAGCACATGCTTGTTTGTCATTTAGCTCTCCATACGTAATGGAACATTTAAATACGTTAAAGAATCTTTCCATATGTAAAAGAATGCTCAAAGTTAAGAAATAGAACATAATTATCGCCTGAGTACTAAAATAAAAGTCAAAGTAAAACAGAAACAGCGTTTGTAATGGATATGAATGTCATAATTATCTTGAGATCCGTTATACATCGCTAGAAGCAGTTCTAGAAGTCCTTGCGTTAGCTCATTGGTAAGCTGTCGGATTTCAAATCTTAAGGTTGAGAGTTCGAATCCCGTCTAGGTTAGTCCTTTTTTATTAAATTATATTTTCCGCAATGCATGAAAAATTATATAAAATAATTACATTAGAATACATAAGTTGTGTATATATAACATAATCATTGCAGAACATAGTAATTATTATGTTTAAAATATAACATCTGAGATAATTTTCACAGTAGGTCGGTATTATATATGAGGATGTAAATACAACTTAAGAAACTCGTTCAATAGCAATAAATAAGTTATGTAGTGTATTTATTTGCATCTATTTGTCATACAGATGTAACTTCTCAATATTCTCATTACAGCATGTCATTTACATTCGTGAAATACAATATATTCCTACGGATATAGAAAGTGTATAAACAGAGTATCCAAAGTCGTATCCTGCTTCAAGACACATAACTTTTCCCGATCCCCTTAACGTCACGGGAAGAAACACAAACTCTCTTTAGAACGGAATGTCGTTACTTAGAGTCTCATTCGAATACGTTGAATATGCTTTTGTATATTCATCTCTCTCTCTCTCTCTCTCTCTTTCGCTTTGTTTATGTGTGTGTGTGTGTGTGTGTTGCGGAATATCCCAAGTTGAATACAACATTTGCGAAGTATATGAGCATCATTGTCATCGAATACCAGAAATTGAAAGTCGTGTTTCTTCAGGTTGGGTTTGCGTGTTCATGTTAGCTCACTGGTAGAGTACGGACTTGCCAATAAAGAGGTCTTGAGTTCAAAGCCTACAGCTAATAATTATTCTTTTGTTAGTAGGATTGCACAGAAATCGGATACAAGGAGTGGTTTATTTCTAGAAATATTTTCAGAAGCGTTTAGGTAGCCCTGAAAAGGGCTGTTTTCGGGAGTTAAGGCGGGGACATTAATATTGTGTCCAAGACCCTTCTGAATTTATTACACGCTCCATTCTTCTGGGCATGGAATCTATTACATGGGTGACAAATCTATCTCCTTCCCCTACCTCCAGCCATGCTTCGGAAACAAGATGCCACAGGTCATCCTGAGTTCTTGGTGGATCTGCCTCAGGCCAACTTTCCCTTAGAGTACGCTTCACTTCTGCCCACATATTTTCCATGAGATTGAGGTCTGCTCCACGAGCGGCCAGTCGATTAAATCAATCTCAGGATGCCCTGCGAACCATTCCTGAATCACACGGGAAGTATGTATTGGCGACTGGTATTGCTGGAACTGAATTACACCATCAGGCTGAAATACTCGTACAGATAGCACCATGATATTACTGATAATGTCTAAGTACTGAGCATTGTCCAGATGTCCTTCAATTCTATGAAGCGGTCCTGCTCCGCGACTGGAAATCCAACCCCAACATAAAATAGATACATGGCCACTGCGATTGCAAGCAGCCACATATCCATGGTCATATCGGGTGACTCTCGGACGATACACAAAACGGCGTCCCTCCTTTGATGTTGTGAATATGGATTCATCTGAGAAAACTACGTTTTCCCAATTGAGACCCACATTCGCCTGTGCAAACGCGAGACGGTAAATTTTGTGGTCGTCTGAGAGTTTTTCCTTCACGGCAGCAACACGGCCACGTAACCTAGCATGACCAAGCCTTCGCAGAGCTGTATGCTTTCTACCAGGAAAGAGAGAAACTTCCCTTAGCTGTCTAGACGTCCTTAGTGGGTCTAACCGGGCTTCGTTTACTAATCTCGCATCTTAGGCTTCGGTTGACACATGCGGACGACCAGGAGATCGTAAATTATCAGTCTGACCTGTAGCACCATATTTCCGAATCCATCGCCTTCCTGTAGAGGCCGGGTCACCTACTCGCCTGCTAGCTGCAGTTGCAGAATAACCTTCCAACTCCCATAAAGTAATTACTGCTGTACGTCTATCCATAGTTACCAATGTTCTGAGCTGTGAGAAGGAAGCAATAGGTAAAAGCTAGTACCTGACGTGTGATTGGTTACTTGCACGACACGCCTATTGTGGGGAACAGCGTTGCCAGATCTAGCATAATGATGCTAGATCTAGCATAATTTGCATGTCTCTAGCATCTAGCATCTTGCTTTTAGCATCCTGCCCAAATCTAGCACAATTTCAGCAAATTTATCAGAAAGCCGTAAAACCTGGAGATGAGAAAGAAGTTGGTCGTGGGAAGAAAAAGAACGGCAGAAATGTATCCTCTTCCATTGATTCATACAGTCGGTAAACCATACAGGCAGTCTTATTTTCCGAAGTAAGTTCGAAACGTCTTTGGGATTTTTTGTGGCTCCACCCAGGGTTTTCTAATCCTTTAACTCCGAGGCATGGGCGGAGCTATGGGGGCCATTCTCCCCCCAACTTTTTGACAACTTCGCCATCTTTATTTCTGACTTCATGATCATATTTATTCCTGAAATGACAGCTCCGAGACCGACCAAAAATCTGCCCCCCCCCTCCCCTAGCAGACGATTCCCAACTCCCCTTATGCTGCGAAGTAATTTTCTTTCAAAATATGTAAACAAAAACTTTGCATTCATTTATACGATATATACGCCATTGAGTCTGGCAACGACTGCATTAATTTAGCTGAGTTAAAATTTTGGTGCGTGAAGTATTGCATTCTTGCTCTCTGTGTATTTTAAGTTACGTTATCGTATCTCAACTTCGTTTTTTAAAACTCCAGAATTAGTAATTATGAGGATCTAGCATAATTTGACCGAATCTAGCATAAGTTCGATCAGGTTTTGGAATAATTCCGAGCTGTGAGTCTGGCAACGCTGGTGGGGAACGACTTGGTCAACGACTCGCGAAAGAAATCTGAAAATGGTGTGCCGTAATAATAATATCAAAAACAGTTTTTATAAAGGAATATTAATACATACGAAAAGCTGTTTAAAGAATGAATTGTTATACTGACTTTACACGTATAAAAACATATACCATATACCAAACAGATTGAGCGATATGATGTAAGCTGTTTTGAGACAAACTCTTTCGAAGTCCAACTTTGGGTATCTTCGGAAAACAGTAAACTAAAGCTGCTGGTTCGAACCTCCAAAGCCAACCTTAGTAATCGGGAAACAATGTACAGATATGTTTTTCCTTCTGTTAAATATAATAAGACATGTTGAAATGGTATTAAGTGTAGAAAAAAGTAACATTGAAATACTTAATGATACAATATTTCGAGACTATGTATTCACACTCTCGTTTCGTCATTGTGATTTCCATACGGAAAAAAGCATTTACGTATGAGCTCAGTTATATTTCAGAAGCAGCTTCCGAAAAGCGGTCATGTTAGCTCAGTGGTACACCACCGAGCGTTTAAATCGTGAGTTCGATACCCGTTCAGGTGAAATTCTTTTATGATATTCTACTTTCCTCAATGCATGAAAATTATGTAAAATAGTTACATTACAATTCATCAGTTGTATATATCAGTTGAATATATATATTCATATCATTTCACGACATAAGTAATTCTTATCTTTAAAATATAACATCTGAGGTATTGACAGAACGTCGGTGTGTTATGTGTGAATATTGAATACAAATTTAAAAAATCGTGTAATAGCAATAAATAAGTTATGTAATGTATTTATTTGCAGCTACTTTCATCGCAGATAACTTCTCAATATTCGCATTACAGCATTTAGGTAGAGCATATCGAAAATCGGATCGTGGTCCAAGACAAAAAACTAGCTAGCCCCAAACTGTCACGTAAGAAATTCGCGAATCGCAAAAGTAAAATGAAGAGATTGAGAGCGGTAATTCCTTAATCGCTCTCTCTCAACTCTCTCTTATCTGCATTTATACACATAAAAGTATATGTATGTATGTTCCAACATAACTCATGTATGCCTAGGGCAGGGTTTCTCAACCTGGGAGCCGCGGCCCCTAGGGGATCGCGAAGATAGGCGGAAGAGATAAATATAGTTAGAATCTAATACCAGAAATTATTTTTAAATATTATTTTTAATTTTGTTCTGATAGGCATACTTTTGTTTTTTATACACACTGTAAAGAACAATAAAAAATAAGTCTACTGAACATTTTCAAAGGGTGTAGAATTCGTGTTACTATTCGGTTCAAAGTCTTGTCGTCGCGAATTCTGTCGAGAAATTTTAAGCTTAAAATATACAAAACGAAAATCATGCCTGTTGTTCTGTATGGTTGCGAAACATGGTCGCTTACTTTGAGGGAAGAACATAGACTGAAAGTATTTGAGAACAAGATCCTGAGACGAATATTCGGACCCAAGAGGAACGGGAATGGGGAATGGCGGAAACTTCATAACGAGGAACTACATAATTTATACGGTTTACCCAACATTGTTAGGGTCGTCAAGTCTAGAAGGCTTAGGTGGGCAGGTCATGTAGCTAGAATGGAAGAAAGTAGAAACGCTTTCAAAATCTTGACTGGAAGACCAATCGGAAAACGACCATTAGGAAGACCTAGGCGCAGATGGGAGGACAATATTAAGATGGACTTCGCTGAGATACGAATACAAAGTAGAAACTGGATCCAATTGGCTAAAGATAGAAGTCAGTGTAGAGCTTTTGTGAACGCGGCATTGAACCTCCGGGTTCCATAGGCCATAGAGTTAGTTAGTTAGTAGAGTTGTTTAAAAATGAATTTAAATCAAAGAGGTATGATATAAAACTAATGAGAACTGTATATAGAAATACTAGAAAAATACACATGCAACAAAACCTGCACATTGAAATACAATTAAAATTAAAATCTAATGAGACACCTAAGCATGGTGTAATTTCACTAGTTCAGCAATGTCCGGTTCAATCTTCATGACGAACATTATCAAGCCATTTTCAACTGATAAGCAATTTCTCATCTTTGTTTTAATGTTTACCATAAAAAACACACTTTCGCACAAGTACGATATAGCAAATGGAATTATTACTTTTAAAGCAGCAATCCCCAGACCAGGACATTCTTCTCTCCTCATCAGGCAGAACTTGTCCAAGTCTTCGTTACAAAAAACCAGTTGCAAAGACTTGTCGCATGATCATTCTATTATTTGGTCAAGAAGTTGTGGGCTTAGATCGGATACGTTAATGGCCTCTTCAATGAAGGAGTTCAACATCCATCTTGAACCAGCACCTTCGTCGTTGGGAATATAGATATTACAGTTACTGTATCCACTGTCAGTGCCGGGCGCCGAAAAAAGGGGCCACACATTTCGGAGGAAGTGTGTTACTCATGTTAGGAAAGTGCATGTGCACATGGGTAAAATAGAAGGAAAAATGTGCTCAAAATTAAGGAAAGGTAGGGTTTATTTTGAAAATGTTATTGAGCTTCGTGCCAACCATGGTGGCGCTTCGTAGCTAGTCTGTCGACGTCACTCATATATACGGTGACATCGTACTATACTCTCGCCCCGGGCGCTGATTTTCCATGGCACTGTTCACTATAAACAAAAAAATGGATTCTACTATTATAGAAATAGGTATGTTAAAAATCCCACACAAGCTTATTATAAAACAAATTATAAAAGGGTCGCTGGCAAGAGCGTGTGATAAAAGGGGATCGTGATAGGAATCAGATTGAGAACCACTGGCCTAGAGTAATTTTAACCACATTTCTTATAGTTTCGAAAAGAGTGCTGTCGGGTTACCTATGGTGAAATGGAGGGGGATACATATAAAAGATTGGTAGAAAATGATCGATATTAGATTCATAGTTTTCGGGGTCGCTTAGATAAATAGTGAGACTTTCAATTTCGCTTAACTCCGATTAAGCTCTCATTAGTGGGGATGGGCACGAACGACTTTTCTTTGAAACTCGACTCGACTCGAAACAGACATCTTTGAGGTCTACTCTTGGACTCGGCGCGAAAAATATCTTCCAACTCGACTCGGATTAGAGTCAAGTCGAACCAAAACGAGCAAAATCCTGTGTGTAGTCCTACCTGGACAATACATAGACAATAATTATTCTATCATCAATTATACTACTATTACTACAAATAATAATAATAATAATAATAATAATAATAATAATAATAATAATAATAATAATAATAATAATAATAACAATAATAATAATAATAACCGTATTATTATTATTATTATTATTATTATTATTATTATTATTATTATTATTATTATTACAACACCGTGTACAAACATGAACAATAGATGGTTAGTAAAGGAATACTAAAAGCTAGTTGACTGCCGACGTCGGTAGTTATGAACTCTACAAGGCAAAGACATCGTTCATTACTCTAAGCTGTAAGCGTCGGTGGACTACAGATGGTCAACTATTGACCTCTCGCCAGAAATTGGTGGCCCCGCAGCGACGATCCGTGGTGGCCCAAGTTCCATTTTGAAAACTTTACTACCAGCAGCAGAGACGCGATGAAACGCCAACGAACCACAAAATTACTCTCCCAAAATATGTCAAAATGCCTATATGCGTGATTTGTTTATATTTAGGTGAATCAAAAAACACAAAACAAATACCCGGGGTGGACGCAAACTATCAATATTACGATTACTAGGCACGTGTTCTTCTGACTTCCCCACGGAAACGATCATAAAAAGCTTGGTTGTTGAAGGATAAATCATTGACGTCTTAATTTAGCCAATCAGACAAACCCCTACATCTCGAGTTCTAGAAGGTGATACCGTGAACCGTTTCAGATTTATTGCTTCCTGGTGGAGTACTATCCATGGGCAAAATTTCAGCATAATAGCCGACATGCATCTTCGGTGCCTCTTATCTTTAGTACAATTTTAACCAGAGATGGTGTGGGTCAATGAAAATTTGATCCACGACCCACCATGACCCACTATCACCCACCACCCAAATGCCCCATTGGCCCACTCTGATCCATCAACCATCGTGATCCACTCTGACCCACCACCAACTATGAACCACTCTGAACCATTGTGACCAACTCCGCCCACCAAAACCCATCGACATCAACTCTGACCGATGGCCCACGTCCTCCTCTCCATTGGCTAAAGAGGTTACACTTGTAATAAAACAAGACTGTGAAATTATCACTTATCGGAGTTTGAATTTCTACCGTTAATGGCTCAAGCACCTCTCTGTTACAATACTGGTGGGTCTGACCTTTACGATATATAATGGCAAAGTGTTTCTCATCTTCCAAATTAAAATGAATTTAAATTTATCATATATAATTATTTCTTTGTTGCCTTACAGACACATTTCAGTAGAAAATAGGGTGAAATTTGAAAGTTTCAAATCAAGGAAAAGTAGACCAACGTGAAAAAATCAGAGAGAGAGAGAGAGAGAGAAACTAATTTTCTATATAATTAAGCATGCCGTACTAATTGAAAATGCCCATGTAATTAAGTTTAGAATACAAATTTTATGGCCATTTTTCTCTAACTTTATGGCTTGATTGCCTTATGCTCGGAACGCTCCATATATTAAACACCAGCTTCAGCAATTATAAATAGAAAGCAGTGGGTATAAAATTCAAAAAGAACTTTAATTTGCATTACTCAATTTGTTTCTCAACTAATATCAATCGTTTTCGATTATTTTTACAAATCAACCCACTACCAATTTCCAATATATAGAAAATGCACCCCCGTCCCCCCGCTCATAAAAGATAATTTTAAAAAATGCCAGGACATATTCTCTTTATTTTTAATAAAGAGTTATATGCTGAATTTCAGCTCTCAGTTGAACGGCTTGTGAGATACTCAATTTTTCGCTCATGTGGTTCGGATTCCACGTTAATCAGTAGGTCCACGTCTCATATAGCCTCGCTGCTGAAAGGGACGCTAAACTAAACTCAACTCAACTCAATTTTTCGCAAAAATTCGGACTTCTACTCCCCCTAAGGATATGTATTATAATGAAAGTGACACGCGTATGATAACTTCCCAGTTGGGATTGGAGCCTGATTATATACCAAACGTCAATTTATTTGACTTTGCAATTTGACCGTGATGATTACGCAGACATAGTTACTTTCAATTTTTTATGATACATATCCTTATTTCATATGTTACAAATGATTCAAAAATACTTTTTCAAGCAGTTAGCTCCTCTAGAATCTCACAGGCTGCATCCCAAAATCCAACTCCTACTATCCTATGACAATCCAAAAGTGACTGAACTGTTTTTATTAGGAACAAATGACAAAAGAAAAATGGAGATCTTGAAAGTAAAATGTAGAAAAGCTCGGTGCCCCCAATAACTACATATTTCTCCGCCCCTTCATCCCGAACTTAAAAATAAAACTTAATTCGAATATGGTTAATTAGTGAATTTATTACAGTTAAATTCCACTCACTACATGCTACAGCTACAACTATGTAACAAAAAATAACAACTGTGAAACATGTTCTGAATTACTATTAGATTTCTTACGCTATTATTAAACATATTAGAATAGTAAACGAGGATTGTTCGTGAAATAGTATATTTGCTCTTGATTTATAACTTTTTCATACGGAAAAAAATAAAATATTATTCAAGTTTTAAACTTTGCACTCTGCAAATATGTTGCCCTCTAGGCAATGGGACTAATGTGAAATGTGGACTATTGTGGACTAATGGGAAATGCTGCACTGTTAGCGGCGCTGAAAACTTACGATTCGATTCTAATATCGAATGATTTCGATATCTTTATGTCGCTACGTAACCACCCTGGGTGCTAATGGGAGCTTAGTTGGACTTGAATTGAAAGTAGAAACATTCGCCTAAGCGACCACGAAACTATGGATTCGATACTAATATCGACCCGTTTCTAGCATTTTTGATATGTATCCCGACAGTACTCTTTTTCCAGACTGTAAGAAATATAGTTAAAATTGCTCTAGATATATCAGAATTATGTTGAAATACACACATAAATCCACTTTTATATTCTGTATAAATAGAGAGTGAGCGAGCGAGAGAGGGCGACTGAAGGCATCACCACTTCCACATTGCAAAAGCATATATCAGGAATTGAATTGAAAATCTATGTAAAGACTTTCTGCTGTGGCATGCTTCATAAGGACAATTCCAGTCTGTTCACGTGACCTTTGGGGTTCATGAATTTTTTTGTGAGCGTTCCGACTTTGGACTCTCTGTTTATACCTTCTGTTTATGCATCGAATAACTTTTCAAGAACATAAATGACATTCTGTATTATGAATGTTGAGAATTACCCTCTATATGACAAATAGCTGCAAATAAATACACTACATGATTTATTTATTGCTATTGAACGAGTTTCTTAAGTTGTATTTACATCCTCATATATAATACCGACCTACTGTGAAAATTATCTCAGATGTTATATTTTAAACATAATAATTACTATGTTCTGCAATGATTATGTTATATATACACAACTTATGTATTCTAATGTAATTATTTTATATAATTTTTCATGCATTGCGGAAAATATAATTTAAAAAAAAGGATTAACCTAAACGGGATTCGAACTCAAAACCTTAAGATTTGAAATCCGACAGCTTACCAATGAGCTAGCACAAGGACTTCTAGAATTATGCTTCTAGCGATGTATAACGGATCTCAAGATAATTATGACATTCATATCCATTACAAACGCTGTTTCTGTTCTACTTTGACTTTTATTTTAGTACTCAGGCGATAATTATGTTCTATTTCTTAACTTTGAGCATTCTTTTACATATGGAAAGATTCTTTAACGTATTTAAATGTTCCATTACGTATGGAGAGCTAAATGGCAAACAAGCATGTGCTGATGTTAAAAAAAAAAAAAGGTTTCGAAATATTGTATCATTAAGTATTTCAATCAATGTTGCTTTTTTAAACACTTGGTAACAAGTCTTATTATATTTAAAAGAAGAAAAACACATCTGCAAACTTTTTCCCGATTGCAAAGGCTGGCTTGGAGGTTCGAACCTGGCTTACTTTTTCCCGAAGATACCCGAAGCTGGACTTAGAAAATTATTGCCTCAAAACACCAGTAAAGAATGCGCTCAACCTTTTTGAGACAAGGTGTACTTATTCTAGTATATAACTTTTTGTAGCTGCACGAAGCTTTCCTTGTCTTATGGTGATACAATTAATTTCATTTAATGAATATGGCTTCACTAAAAAGAATTAAACAATATTTTTAAAGTCCTTTAGTGGGAGAAATATTCGCTGATAGACATGTCTTTTGTTAAGAGCTTGATATACTAAAATTAATACAAAATTTACGATTTTTCATTTGCTTGTTTTTCATAAGTGAAAGGAGATAATGAAATGCAATTCACCACAATTATAGATAAACAGAACTATGTTGTACAACAGAAAATATTATGAACCTGAAAAAAATTTTAGTGTTGCCATCCATAGAAGTTATAATGTTGTCAGAGTAATAATTGCCCCAAATTCTAAGTTAAGGCAGCGACTAGAGGAAAGAACTCAATTGCATTTAATTACGTAACATATTGTTTTAGTACCCTGTGAACTACTTTTTAAATAACATTACTATTTAATTTTAACAACTGTATGTTAAAACTATTTTGTTTATTACAAACTAAATACAACTATTATTTTAAAAATCAGTTTACAGGATTCCAAGACAACATAATACGTAATCAAGAGCAGCTGAGTTCGTTCCTCTAGTGTCTACCTTAACGTAGATTTTGAGGGAAATGTTATTCTGGCAACAATGTAATTTATATGGATGGCAACACTGAAATTTTTCAGGTTCATATTTTGTGTTGTAGGATAACATTATCTATGATTGCGGTACGTTGCATTTCATTATCTCCTTTCACTTATGAAAAACAAGCAAATGAAAAATGGTAAATTTTGTATTATTTTTAGTATGTCAGGCTCTTAATGATTGATGTTGATACTCTCCTTCTGTTTATTAGCATAAATACCATCAAAAGGCAAACACTAAATACAAGAAAAAAGTATATATACTTACTAAGCATCCTGATGATAGCTTTTCTCGAGTGGCTTTGTTTTGTCTCTCCATGCACAGCGCCCTCCATCCTCTTTCCCAGGTAATTAGTTTTTCGTATCCTCAAACCCATCCTCACGTATAGGATAACAATCACACCCATTGGCAGAATGAAAAACACGAAGCTACTAACTTCATAGATCGGAGAATTCGGAGGCAGGTTCTCCATGAGCATCGCACAGAACGCTGACTCGAGCACAGTGTTCCCTGATCCAGGAGGATAGTCCACGTAATTGATTGTCGTGAACACGGCAAAGGGAATAGCGCTAACAAAGGAGATCACCCAAAGGACTCCAATTATCCTGAGAGCTCGTCGCAGTCCTGACATTGTGTAGGAATGGAGAGGATGGCAAATGGCCAGATAACGTTCCATTGAAAAGGCAACAATGGTTAAAACTGATGTATACGACGTCCTGAAAAAGAGAAAAAAAAGATATAGAGAATTAAAATTGACCATAAATATTGTACGTTACAGAGCTAAAATAAATAATTTCTATGTAGAAGTACAAAAGCTATTAGTCACTTTCTAGTGATCAAAGTTATGGAAAACTAGTATTAAGGGAAAAGAAAAGAAAAATTTGAATATATATTTTTTACGTTTTATGTTCTTTAATAAATGAGCGTACGAGATCGGCGCTCATGAGTTCGGAACTCACGCTCACTCGACCTCACCCTCACGAAGTAAGCGCGAGTTCTAGATCATGATGTCGAGATAATGTTATGTGCGCCAGTTTGAGTAAGCATGATGTCGAAAGGATATGAGCGTGAGGTCGAGTGAATGTGATGTCGAAAGGATGATGTGAGCGTGAGGACGAGTGAGCATAAGGTTAAATTGATGTTGTGAGGGAGAGCTGGTTGGGGTTAGTCCAAAATTGGCACCTGTGGCTATGAAAGACCTTTTTCTGTAAGTAGACTGTGGTGTTAA
This sequence comes from Thermobia domestica, assembly GCF_964235325.1. Lineage (NCBI taxonomy): Eukaryota > Metazoa > Arthropoda > Insecta > Zygentoma > Lepismatidae > Thermobia > Thermobia domestica. The sequence continues at coordinate 53,323,827 of NC_137467.1, forward strand.
ATTAAATAATAGTCACTTTGTCTAGTTTTGTTCAATGGAAGAATTTGAGTGTGCTCGACAACGGGTGTATTCAATGCACAATGGAACCAAGCTTAATTTTGATCATTTTGAATATCTCTAAGATCTCTATTTAAAGTGTATTTCGAAGCTTAAAAGATTCATGGCCGCCTATTATAAATAACTCTTATATTGTATGTAGAAAGCAATGTTAATGTTACCATGTAGTTAAGTGTACTCCAGGAAATGTATTTTTGCGCGCTACCCTAGCCAGTTGTTTTACGCACTACCCTAGCCAATTGTTTTAAGTTGGTCACAAAATGTGTATCATGACGGTAAAGGTGAAACAAAACGAGCCCTGCGGGGCTTCTAATCCGTTCCTACTCCTCTACTCCTTCTCTTCCTACCACTACTCTCCTCCTCCTCCTCCTACTGCTACTACTACTAGTACTAATCTGCACAAAAGTAAATAAATCACTTTTTTGAGTATTATTTTAATCTTATTTTAATGAAAAAAGTGTTATGAAAATTAAAAAAAAAAACTTTCCTTGGGCCGGGTTTGAACCTACGCTAAAGCGATTTCCGTTACTAGCTTATAGCGCTAGCATGCACGGCGACGAGCATTGACAACAGCAAGCGTTTGATTTCTGCTATATGTATTCTACGTGGCAAGAAACAGATAACGCCAACCAATCAGAACCTGTATATTTAGTTCCTACTTCCGGGAGTATTACTCTCTCCACTAGTCCTGTACAGAAAACAAGGTGACAATCATTACGCTATTCGGCGCTGTGTGACAACTAACCACAAAGGTAACAGATGAAAATTGTGTAACGTTCAGTGCTGCCAACTTACTAGAACAGAAATGGCAGGCATTTTAAAAGTCATCTTCTCCACGAGACACCCTTTATAAGGAAAAGTACATCGAGTGCGCTATGAAGAAAGCCAATATGCTTCCACACCAATGAATATAGGGAGGGGTCTTTTATCGCAATCGGCTGCGAAGGAACTTAACTGTGTAACTCGAGGTGACTCGGGATTTCGTAGATTTGGAGGGCCAAGAGCTAACTTTCAATTTCATTGATCAAGTTTCTAAAGTTACCTTGTTATACACATTCATATGTTTCGACATATGAGAGAAGATCTGAAAATATTTAAGTAATTTTCAGTGGCGTGCACAAACTTTCTTTAAGAGGAAGTCCAAGTTTTCTAGTTAATGTCTTTTCAGAATTGTTGTACGCACTTAATTATATCTGAATATAATAAACATTTGTTTTTCAATAATATTTTGGGGGCCACGGTGGCTCAGTAGTAGAGAGTTTACCTTTGTTGCTTGGGACCCGTGGTTCGATACCCGGCCAAGTAAGTACGTAATGGACAACATCGTGTCCGTGGATTTTATCAGAGTATGTCCATTCTTACGACATTCTCATTCCACCAATTATCCCATTATCGTTTACTTGCTTTAATCATTGTCGCGATCAGCCTAAGGGCATAATCGAGGGACATTAAACTGAAAGGTATTTCAATAATATCTTATTGAAGAGGGAATTATTGAGAGTAAGCCCGGTTGAGCGCGAGTGCCGAGCTCGCGAGTTTGAACTCCTATGCAAAGGACTTCGTATCTTTTAATTTTTTTGATGCAATCCATTAATTTTCTTTGCATATGTTCTATGACAATAGTGAATTCTCTATCCAAAAAAATCCAGAAAAATAATTAACTAAGGGAAAGAGTTCGTAGAGTGTTCAAAAAAAAAGTTTTCACAGTAGTCGTTCATATTTCCTAAATAAATATTACATTAAATATCCCAACACAATGATAAAATTAATTTTCTTTGCATGGAATCGTCAAACAGTGTTTAAAATATTTTTTTCCTATCGTACATAAACAGTTAGTTTAAATTTAGATCTCAATTTGAACTTAATAATAACTTGTTAGCTGAGCAAGATGCAGTACTATACCAGTGATTCTCAATCGATGTGTCGCGACACATTGATGTGTCACGCAGTCACTTAAGGTGTGTCGCGAAATTTTAGAATTTAAAAACCACGAAGAATTTCATAATATTTAGTTAAAATCGAGACAGACTGTACCAGTCAACATCTCCAGCGGCAGCAATAATGTTTAGTATTGTATAAAGTCATTATAGAAACTAATTTGTTTCACTAGCGTAGTAGATATTATTATTATTATTATTATTATTATTTACAATAAAAATATCAAACAAGCAGGGGCGGATCCAGGACTGACTTCTGGGGGGGCAGTCGGTAGTAATACTGCTACTTAGAGCTACTTTTATGGATGGAGCTCCAAACTTTTTATGGATGGGGTTATTTATATACAAAATGAGGAAGTTCTCTCTTCTGGGGGGGGGGCAATCGCCTCGATCGCCCCCCTGGATCCGCCCAAGCAAACAAGTGTATCGCGATGTCTTAGATGTTCATAAAGTGTGTCGTTAGTCAGAAAAGGTTGAGAACCACTGTACTAGACAACAATTGTACACAAAATGTTTTTAAAAAGTGGCAAGCTTCTTACACTCAGTAGCAACTCGTGTTGTCACGGTATGCTCGAGTTTACATATACATATCTCAAGACAGTAAATATTTATATATATTCATAATACCTTGTTGAAGGGGACGGGGAATAAAACACGGAAATCCTTCCCTTGAGTACGCCACTACAGTCAAATAAAGAGAGCACAGAAGAACAAAGTGAATAACTTGAAGAAAAGAAAGCTAAAGCCCTACCAGCACAAGGAATTTTTCATCCAAAATAACATTTTCAAGAATGCAGCCAATCCTCGTTTCAGAAAGTGAATCGGCTCGTAAAAATATAAGTACACAAAAAAGAAATGAAATGGATTTGGATAAAGTTTCTTTCTTTATACATTTTATTCTTAAAATTTCCATCTCTGTCGCAAAGTGAATCCCTCTCTAATGATAATAGTTTCGTAAAAAGAACTGCATTCTTTCCCCGTAATCTTATTTGTTACTTCCTCTTTCAGACTATCTGTAAAGAGAGCAAAAGGTCGCCTGCAAGCAAAGAAGGCATTTTTCGTCAAGTACAAAGGAAGTTTTGAAAAAAAAAGTAGTTACAGGTCATGAATAACCTATTGCTGAAGCATTTTTCATGTAAAAGGGGAAGTATTATATATGAAAATGCCACAAAACGAACCTAAACGCTTCAAGTAAGAGCTTATTTTTTTCTTTCTTTGTTATAATATTTTTGTCTTTCAATGGAAACCTACATGATAAGACTGTGTGTCTGTGAGTATAAGAAAGCAAGAATATATTTCTAACAGCATTGCGGAACTTAGTATTGAAACAAGAGCTCATTTCTAACAGCATTGCGGAACTTATTCTTGAAAGAAAGAAGAACATATTTCCAACAGCATTGTGGAACTTAGTCTTGAAAAAAGAATACATTTCTAACAGCATTGCGGAACTTAGTATTGAAACAAGAACACATTTCTAACAGCATTGCGGAACTTAGCCTTGAAATGAAATTTCTAGTTTCAGAATTAGGCACCGAAGCTAAAGGAGATAGTGACAATGATCATAAATGAAATAAAGCAATGAAGGAAGCGGGAGGAAATAGGAAAATCCAAAGGAAACACATGCACACGGTATTTATCCACTTGTCACGAGGTGAAATTTAACTAGGAAATCCACGCAATAGAGCTGAACGCACTACCATGGAGGCACAATTGATAAACTTAATTGCTTGTTTGGAATAGAATTTAGGCGTTGCTTTCAGCAGTGAGGCTATATAAGATATAGACCTATATCTTAACGTGGGATCGGAACCACATGAACTTATATCGAAAATCCAATCCGGGTACTCCACGGCAAAGGCGTATAAAAAGGCAATAATAGTTTTCTAGCCATTACGAAGCTCTCTTGAAGTTAAGACAAAAAATGAAATGAAATGGAATAGTTTAACGTTCCACGGGTAAAGAAGATAGATAATTAAGGCAAATGAACGACGATGGAAGATTGGCAGAATAAAAATATTGGAAGAAATGGGAGTACCCCGAGAAAACTCACGGACACGATGTTGTCCACCAGAAACTTACTAAGACAGGGATCAAACCAGGAACCCCACACACCAGAGGTAAGCATTCTACCATTAAACCACCGTACCCTCCACATGATAAGACAAGAACGTAGTTACGGAGACATTATCATTAATAACAAAATTGTAATAAGTAATAACAAAACAAAAGAAAATAAGTAAGCAGCAGTGTCACATGTGTACCACGTGAAGGAGTTTGGTTTGCATAGTGTGATATTTTCTCAATATTGAAACCGGAAGTCTTAGTAGGTTTCTATCATTTCCGGTTTTAATAGGGACAATAAAGTGGAGATGGAATATATTCTTGGGATGTTTAATTGATCGTAAAAGGTGCTTGTGGAACTCTAAAGCGATTAAGAGTCTTCATCCCGGCGAAATTAAAATACCGCTAATTTTACAGTAATTATGTGATATTTTCAAATAGATAAAAGATAACTGAAATATGGAAGGAGAGCGCACTAGACAATATCATTTTACATGAGATACCGTTATCACGACTCACTTATCTGCTTTCGATTTCGAGCCATTTTGAAAATCGGCATTTATTTTCGCGTTTCTAAACAGCTGAAAACGGAAAGCCACTAGGTGACCTGGCAAAATAATATTATCTAGGGCGCTTTTGTTCCATATTTCAATTATCTTTTATCAATTTGAAGATATCACACAATTACTGTAAAATTAGCGGTATTTTAATTTCGCCGGGATGAAGACTCTTAAGCTCTTGAATTCAAGGTGTCATTTTCTTATGTGCGTGCTGTAATGCAGGTTCAATTTACTGTTAAAAAAAACTGTCTAGACCGCTATATAGGGTATAGTTGTCGTGCGCGCGTGAGGAGAGTATTCATATTAGTGATAAAAACTATTATTTCCATTGTAGAACATTTGGACTGAAAAAGGGAAATGCTGATGTTCTGAAGCGATTTTATGCTGCTTCAGGTTGGTAACACTGAGCGAAAATAAAACACAAAGGTTTTTCTTTTCCGCTTTCGAAGTAAATCTTGAAGTTGCTAATTGTGTATCGTCAAAACTTGTGTGTTACAATTGAATGCACCTTATACCTACCATCTACTGAGAAAACATATTTTATTGTCTTTTCTGTGAGTAAGGTGCTGTCATCTAAGGAGAAATAATAGAACTAAGTCTTGCCTTGCAGCCACTAACAAATTTCAGCATCTCCAGGATTTATACGACTCTTAATAGTTTCATGACTAGCTCGAAAGGGTAATACTTCCGGAAATAGGAACTAAGTACAAAGTTCTGATTGTTCGGAGTTATTCGCGTCTTGCCACGTAGCATACATATAGCAGAAACCAAATGCTTGCTGCTGTCGGCCCTCGTAGCCGAGCGTGCTAGTGCTACAGGCTAGTAACGGAAATCGATTTTGGGGTGAGTTCAAACCCGGCTCAAGATAAAGTTTTTATTTGTTTTAAATTTTCATAGCACTTTTTTCATTAAAATGAGATGAAAATAATACTAAAAAGTGATGTACTTACTTAGGTGCACATAAATACTAATAATAGTAGGAACGGGTTAGAAGCCCCGCAGGGATCGTTTTGTTCCACCTTGTCACCCATGATATACATTTTGTGACTAACTTATACCAGCTGGCTAGGGTAGTGCGAGAAAAAACGTTCTTCCGGAAGCATTACTCTTTCGAGCGGGTCGTATATTTTCATCACATCCACTGGATGTCACTGGTGCGGAAGGGGTTAACGTTAAAATCGAAAGTGGTTTATTTCTTCCACCTTTGGCCCGATTAGAGGGTTAAGAAAAAAGTTGATATCTATTAGAACGTTAAATCGATTTTAAAAAGTTCCTTCTGGGTATCTTCTTATCGTTTTTGTTTTGTAGGTCAAAATAATGAAATTTTTGAGTTTTACGTTCCATAGTTATGCCGGTTAGGCTAAAGGAGATGGTGATGACGAGAAATGAATGAAATGGTGGAATGAAGAAAGTGGGAGGAAACTGGAGAACCCCGAGGAAACCCACGCATACGGTGTTTGTCCACCATAAAGTTCACTTGGCGAGAGCAGGGTTTGAACCCGGGACCCCAAGCAGCAGAGGTGAACGCTCTACCACTGATACAGCGCGGGCTCCGTTTTGTAGGTCAATATTAAAACCGGAAGGTACAGTGGATTTCTACCATTTTCAGTCTTAGTAGGAAGTTATGGTTGGAGAAGGAATATATTCTTGGGACGTTTAATAGATTGCTTCTACTTATATATTACCGTCTTTGCTCTACAGCGATTAACGTTAAAATCTGAAATGGTTAATATTCACTATTTCCAGTTCGAATACTGCCTTTATCAAGGAACTGGATTTCTAACTTCTGACCTTCTATATCCTGGTCTAAATTGATGGCGGTGTATCGAGTAGGTCTCGTTTTATCTTCGGGACGATCAGAGACAAGGACAGTAAATATATAAAAGGGCTTTTTGGTAAATCAAATTACTTAGACATAGATTAGTAGCAGGAAATGCACGGTGCTAACTCGTTTTCAGTGATGAGTTTAACATCTCATTCTAGCACTGAACCTATACAGCGTGTTTCAAAACAACAAGACCAACCTGGATGCAGAAATCCGTCACTTCGGAATCATAAGCTGCCGAAAACATGAAAAAATGAACTTTGAAGGACTAAATACTAAAGGACTAAATGACTTACCGTAGTAGAGTTAAGGCTTCACTTAGGAACTACTAGGTGTGCTATCCAAAAATACATGTTTCAGAATCCTGCGGTACTCACGCAACAATTTTTATGGAGGGAGTTTGGCTAAAGGCATATAATTTGAAGTACTCACCAACTACTTCAGTTTGCAATCAATTTAAAGAGGACTGACTCTTTGCTAGAAGCCTTATCTCGCCGCGATGACTCGTAGTCTTAGGATAGTCCTTCCCGTTCTTTTGATCTCGCAACAAACAACTATTCTTGTTTGTTCTTCTCTGGGTGTGGATGGACGCCATGGTGTGAAAATGCATACAATTGCTGTCTTGTGTGTTGTTCGTATGTTTCTATGGATGTCGTCATTCGTTTGGGTGCGCAATATATTCTTCTTATATAGAAAGTTCTATAGGGATGTAGTTAATATATATTACGTGTGCACTACTGTTTGTATCTTGAGTGTGTTATTCTGTTTTTCTCCTGCCAGAGGGATTAGACTTTTTGGTTTATTTTGGCTCTTTTATTTTGTGTCTGAGTGTGGTAATGAACATGCCACCTTGTGTACTTGAGGGAATGTTAAGTCTGCCCTGTATGACGTTTATCAATGATCTATGTAAGCACGTGTTTACTGCTGAGTTAGTAACCACGAGAGTATCAAGACCATCCATTTCGTCATGTATTGGGTAGCATCTTCAAAGTGTAGTCTCGATTCGTTCTCCCATGGCTTCTGCTTGATTGTTCTTTCGTGAGAAAGACTACTGTGGGTATCTTCTCGTTGGAGTGGCTTCTGAACCTGGTAAGGTTCCGATTGCTATTCCATTGGAAGTATTCTGGATTTTCTGAGATTAGGGTACAGTTTCAGCTGGAACGGAAAGGCCATTGGCTGCTCCCAGTTCTGTGGGCGATACGTTTGCGTGTTGAACAGAACTGCTAGTCTGTGGGATGTTTAGCACTGATTTATGTGAAATTTCTCACATTTGTAGTGGATTCTGCTGTTAGGCATTTGAAGCTGGAGGAACTGTACCCTAGCAATCTGCTCATGATGTAGAACTTTCTGCCTTGAGGGAGATAGGCCCTGTGGTTTCTTTCTGCTAGCTGGATGTCAGAAGATGTGAAGGCCTCTCTATCAATGGAGAAAAGCCTAACGGTCACAAAGATGTATTGAGTCCGAAACGTTCTGGCTTGAGGGTTTAGTGGAATTTATTGCACGTATCCATAGGGAGGGAGAAGAGATGAACAACATTATTGCCTTTGGTGAGACGGCTTAACATGACCTTTCATTTTGGGGTGTCGGTCATATGAAGCTTTAACAAATTTCATAACTCCTTTGTGTGTATAAGATTTACGTTTGTGTATTTGAGCATAATATGTGGTTTAATAGAAGAAACTAATATCTGTCACTGTGTTTTGATGTTACTTGATGAGTGATGATCTTCGAGAGGACCGCAGCCTTTGTTCCTTTTTTCTATGGGGACTGAAGCTCTGGTGCTCCGGGTGACGTCGGTAATGACCTTCTTGCTCATCTTTCTCTCTATGGTGATGTGTGTAAGGGAATAAGAATTATACTGTGTTTTCGAAACTGTAATTTGGTAACCTAAAGGGCCGTTGTTATGATGTAAAGAGATAGTCTGTAGCGAGGGGAAATGACTTCGAAGTGCCAGTTTTTAGGCAAAGTCTGTCCACCAAAAAGGGTAAAAAGGGATTCCTCAAGGGACACACTAGCGAAAGGAGTATTTTTTTCTTTTGTAAGAGAAGTGTATGTGGCATAACTCGACGAAGATAAACAATATTGCAATTGTTTGCGTAGAACAATAAAACCGAAATTATCTGAGAAGACTACTTCGAAGTCAGGCTGGTTTGTCTAAGAAGAACTGACGACTAATCTTGATATTGTGCGCCTCATGTCACAGCACTATCTCTAAAATACTAATAGTTCTACGTTGGCTAATTGTGAAGACACTCTTGACTACACTCACTCACGTGTGTGTGTTACTGACAAATCATCCATCTCTCACATAAACTCGGTGCTGAAAAGAGAAGTTAAACTCCAGCTAGTCATTTTATGAATGTCTGAAACGCCAACCATGCTTCCAGGAATGAATGTTAGAGGCAAGCAAGATAAAGATTGAATTCGGACACTTTTATACCGAGATCCGAATACTTCAAATGACGATAAAGTAAAGAAGTATGCACTTATGATACTTATGATGTAAAGTTTGAACTTTATCTCATTCATCGTTCTCTTTAGATTGCAAATAACGAGTCTGAAAGACTACTAGAAAAATGACTTTGAAAATAAACTGAATAATTTTTTCAACAGGGTGACTGAAGAATTGTCTGGAGTAATTAGGACTTGTGATTTGTTTGTAACAACTTGTTAGGGTACGTCAACAAATTTTCACATTTCCTTGAACTTATTCCATTTCGAATATCTAATTTTACTAGTCTGCGTATGAATGTTTGTTCAATAAAATTAAGATACGATTATTTAATATATATATATATATATATATATATATATATATATATATATATATATATATATATATATATATATATATCCAAGTTCCTAAAAGTATTAAAATACTGTAAGATTTCATACCCCCACAGCTAGGCAATCTCCATAAATTCATACTTCATTCACAACTATGCATTGTTATGTATAAACATCACTAACATAGGATGCAAGGAATACACTGAGAAATCACGAAGTTTGTTCGGAAGGAAACCGAAGATGGACGACCCTCTCCTCATAAGCCGCCCCTTCAGAGAACACCCAAAAAGAGGACCACAAGTGGACAGAAGTATCAGTCTACAGCTGATCACTAACCAACATCTTTCTCCTGGGGCTGCAATGGGCAATGGAAATTCTCTCTAAACCTTATCTCTGGTGGCTGCAATGAATGAAAGACATATTCTAATAACAACGTTTCTGCCGAAACTGCAATAAGCCTTCCTATAACTGTCTCTCGAGGTCGCAATGAATAACGGAGACTCCTTTTATCACCTACCCAGGAGGCTGCAATGAGCGAAAGTGTTCCTATTTCGCCTAAGACAAACTGAACTTATATACAGGGTGGTAAAAAAAACTATTAGAACAAACTTCGGGAGCTGATTCCTGGCACCGAAACAAGCAAAAACGTCCTCTGGAGTTTGGTCAATGAGGGATAGTTTCAGGGATATAAGGTACCGAGAGCGTGGGAAAAATGAACTTCAGAGGACTGTAATTCAAAAACAACGCAACATAGAGTGTGCGGTTTAGAACATGACACTCGAAGTCATAAAAAAAATGTATGCTTCAAACCTCCGCAAGATGTGTTTGTGAAGGATTCTCCAAACGAACGTAGCGATTACTTGCCACGTTATAGGAGATCCCTACGTTCCTTTGGAGAATCCCTCACACATATCTTATAGGGCCCACACACAGTCCACGGTTTGTGCAAACAAGGCTGTTTGTGCAAACAGTTTGACTGTGTGGCGCTGTATGAACTGTTTGTGCAAACATTTTCCACATCGAACTCGTTCGAAAATTGTTTACACGAACATGATGTTTGCGCAAGCACGTCGACCGTGTATGGGCATGTTTGTGCAAACACGAGGTTTATTTCCGAGTAGGAAGCCTAGTGAACAGACGCTTATTTCTTACGCTATGGCGTCAATGAATAGGAATCAAGAATTCTGGCGAGAATTTATTGACCTTTATCGAAATTTACCTGAACTGTGGAAGGTAAAGAGTGAAGATTATAAAAACAGGAATATGAAAAATGCGGCATATGAGAAGTTAGTGAATAAAATAAAGGAAATAGATCAAACGACGGATAGAGAGTCAGTGAGGAGTAAAATCAATTCACTTCGTTCTGCATACCGAAGAGAACTAAAGAAGATAAATGCAAGTATAAAATCTGGAAGTGGTATTTTTCCCATATGGACTTTCTGAGGGACCAGGAAATGTAATTACCCGGTATTTCGACCTTGGATGAAATAATTGATGTGGAAGAAACACTAATAAGTATAGTTTTATATTTTTGACCACACATGTTTTCATTTTATATAAGTAGTGGTAAATTTGTGCTATATGTTATGATAGATATTTTCATTTGTGACCTTGTTTTCAACCAAAAAAAAAAAAAAATGGACATAGGCTTCATTCTTCACACCGCACCATTTCAAACGTATCTATTGGTAACAACAGTCGTTGTGCTGCTAACTTCAATAGTTTCTGGAGTTCGCGCCTTCGCGGCCGTCGGTGCGGCCGAAGGGGGTGGGATCAACACCGAAGCGCGGGATTTCGAGCAATGACATGATTGATAATTCCACATACAGGGTTTTCTGCTAGTGACGTCATGTGCATGACATATTTCACGTAACAACGCATTTTCGAGCGCCCAACGCCATCCCTCCACTGAGTATAGCAGCACGCGGAGTATTTGTTGCATTCGTACAAAAGGTTTTGTTCTAGTTGATAAGATAAAAATAAATCCTTGACAATGACTGCGGATCCATTTTGCAAGCAGCTTGTTACAAACACTCGCTTTGTCATTTCATCAAGCAATGAGCTCATCAACACCAAGCGACAAATTTCGTCTACTCTAGTACCCAATAACATCTGCCAGGGTGAAAAACTTGATCAGACAAAGGTCATAAGTTGACATTTGCCAGACTAAAGTCTAAATTAGAGCAATCTTACGAACAGAAAAAAAAACTTTGTAGGGTAGGCAGTGGCGGAACTACTGCCTCTGCAACGGCAGAGAGGCCCAAGACGTAAGGAGGCCTGATTATATGTGTTTTATTTTAGTGAGACATGAAATCGCAACCAAGAAAAATATTTTTTTTTACTCCCGTTGAAAACTATACGCACTATTTTATCCTAAGAATATTGATTTTGAGCGAGTATAACACCTGATTTTGCCATTCCTGATGTGATCAAAGTTGGGGAAAAAGATATATCTTTATTTTTCTGAGTAAGTTTAGAACTACTTTCGGGACAGTTACAGTCCGTTTGGCTATGAGTCTGAGGTAAATTTAATATATTACAAAATTTATTTGAATACACACAGTATATGCCTATGTAACTCGTAATCAAAAGATCATTAGGAAAATAAGTAAACATAATATTTTTCCAGAACTGTCACTGTCAATCAGCCGTGTATACATACATATCCTCGTTGAATTATAACAGTGTAACAATCATGAAAACTCCATTCACATATATTATATTCAGTTTTAAACACTTAGTAAATAGTCCTAATTCAAAGTAGCGGTAATATTCTGATTATTACATGTAGTTACTCGTGTTTACATGGTGTCATTCATTGCCTGACTTTGAATGTCTGTGTTGGAAAGAAATATGAAATGCTTAAATTGTTTTATAGGTCCCAATAAGTCCTGGCAAGATTTTTCTGTATCTGTGTGTGTGTGGGGGGGAAGGCTGATTTTGAAGTTCCGCCACTGAGGGTAGGTGTTATTTATATAGCCTACTATACATTAACGTTAAACAAGCTGCTTCAGTGGACATGCTTACGCGATTAAACTCAAAATTGAACTGAAGTTTGTGCAAACACTTGAATCGTGTATGGCCGAGTGTTCGCACAAACATGATGTTTGCACAAACCGTGGATCGTCTGTGGGCCCTGTTACGGAAGGTTGAAGCATACATTTTTCAATCGAGCAGGTATAACTTCGAGTGTCATGTTCTAAACCGCACACTCTACGTTGCGTTATTTTTGAATTACAGCCCTCTGAAGTTCATTTTTCCCACGCTTTCGTCACCTTATATCGCCGAAACTATCCCTCACTGACCAAAGTTCAGAGGACTTTTTTTTGCTTGTTTCGTTGTCAGGAATCAGCTCCAGAAGTTTTTTAAATAGTTTCTTTCCACCCTGTGTATTCTAAACCACTACTGTGTGCCGAGGATTCACTGGACTTTGAAAGACATTTTGTCTATTACAAGGAAAGTTTGTAAATTATTATAGAGATCTATTTTATAATAAATAGATAACTGTTTTATTGGACCCTACCGTAAACTTTACAATATTATCTAAATTAAAATAAAATTAATAAAATTCTATGTTAATGTATTGATGTATAGATGGTAATATGTTCGCCCAAAAAACACAATTCAAAAAATGAAATGAAATCTTTAAGTTTTACGTCCCACGGTTATGCTGGCTACGCTAAAGGAGACGACGATGATGAGAAATGAATGAAATGGAATGAAGAAAGTGGAAGAAACGAGAGAACTCCGAGAAAACCCATGCACACAGTGTTTGTCCACCACAAAATTCACTTGGCGCGAGCTGGGATAGAACCAAGGACTCCATACACCACAAGTGAATGCTTTATCACTGAACCACCGCGGCTCAAAACAAACACAGTTCAAGTAAAAAAGGAAGAATGTTATTGATGAGATTTGAACACCACAATAAACTACAAGGTTTCATAGTAGAGAAGAAATAAATAACTATAAAGTGAAGCTTTTTTCTTTACCCTTCTTTGTCTTTTTTTTTCTTTCTGGGAGAATACAAATATATAACAGCCTGAGTGAACAGCTGTGTGCAATCCAACAGTTCCGATCGTTAAGACTGGTTGAATGGTCATGATATTTCTTTTTATGGTCTGCTCCGTATTCCTGGGTTTCCTCTTACTGTTCCTTACAGTGATCATTTACTCTGTCTTTCAAAATGGCCTTCTTTTCCTGTCTTTGTTTGCCTCGTTCCGTTTCCCTGAGCAATCTAGTATCCGCTAAGAAGAACATCTAAATCTTACCAAAATGTTCAGATTGTAGCAATTCTTTTCGATTTCTTTTTAGTGAGACAATACCCTAGAAGCGGACGGAAACCTCCTTGATTCGTGGCGAGACAGCGCCGTGTGGCACTCTAAAGGAATTCAACATACTCGTATGAGAGACTTGTACTAACATATTGTGATTGACTGCTTGATCGGCGCCCAGACAGCTAAAAATCTCAAATTCGACGAATAAGATTTGTGACTTAAGGTACCATGAAGGAAGGACTTTTGGAAACTCAACGAGAAAGGACGGGAAATATTGGTGGCAGTACTTAAACTAAAATGTCAATATCTCGGCGTGTCTGAAGGTTTGAGACATCAAACGTTTCAGAGTTTCTTGTGTTTCTTATGTTTCAGAGTTTATCATGGAGTATCGTAAAGTTTTAATTATCACCAGGAAGTTATTAAAATATGATGATGAAATTTTGTCAGTAATATGTTTAGTTCTTATGTGCATGATATTAAGGAAATTAAATTCTAATGATTGTTATTTTTACAGGGTGTGCCAAAAGTGTCCAAAGTGCAAGACGGATAAGATTGAGGCTCGCAATATGATAAATTCCCGGCATTTGAAGGGTAATAATGTCAGACAAAGAGCATTTTTTCGGGCGTTTTGTAACTATGGATGAAACGTGGATATACCAGTATGATCCAGACACCAAAACCATGAGCATGTAGTGGAAACATGCCGATTCCCCTCTTTCAAAAAGGCAAAGGTGCAAAAATCAGGGGGGAAGGTCTTGATGTCAGTTTTTTGGGATTCTCGTGGGGTAGTCCTTACAGATTATTTGCAAAAGGACAAACCGTCACTGGGAAGTACTACAGCAATCTCCTGAACAAATTGTACATTGCTCTGAAAACGAAATTCCACGATATGCTCTCGAAACGTGTTCTTCTTCTAACTGACAATGCATTAGCTCATTCATCTCGTGCTGTCGACAAAGCAACTGCGTGTGGCCTTCAGGTATTACAGCATCAGCCTTATTCTCTCGACCTCGCACCCAGTGGCTTTTTCTTGTTTCCCAAATGAAGAATCCGTTGTCAAAATTTTGACAGCTCAGATGACGTCATTTATGAGGTGGAAGAGTGGATTAAAGCATAATGTGCAAACTTCTATAATGACGGTATTCGTAAAGTGAAGGAACGCTGGGGAAAATGTGTAAATCTGAGTGGTGACTACACAGACAAGAATTAACAACTACAAATTACAACAATCCCTGTAACCTGATTCTTTACTATGGTAATTAAACTTTACAATATTTCTTCGTGTATATACAGGATGGTGCTAAATTCGTTGTACAAAAGTAGAGGAGTGATTCCTGAGAGTAAAACAAACAAAAACGTTCGAATAAACATACGGCGAAAACCCCATCGTTTACGTGTTATATGCTGCCAAAAACATGAAAGAATTAATTTTAAAGGTTCATAGCTCCAAAACTATGGGACCTACTGTAGTTGGGTCAAGCCTTTACTTAGGAACTAGTATGGGCCCTATCCAAAAATGCGTGTTTCAGAATCCTGAAGTGCTTCCACAACAATTTTTATAGGAGGAGTTTGACTACGGGCCTATGATATACCGTACTCTCCAACTATCTCCATAGAAATTGTTTCGTTTCGTTTCGTTTCCTTTGAAAGATTTACGCAATCCTGGTCATCCATCGTCAAAAACAATTACCGAACTGGGATAGATGATGTTACAGAAGATGTCCGTGTCAGTATGCTAGAATTTATACAATATTTCTAATAAATACACCAGAAACACCATAGAGATAGGGCAGTGAAAGACTGTGGCTTCGGAAGATTCAACACCCGTTGTTACCAAGGCTGCAGTGAAAGACTGTGGCTTCGGAAGATTCAACACCCGTTGTTACCAAGGCTGCAGTGAAAGACTGTGGCTTCGGAAGATTCAACACCCGTTGTTACCAAGGCTGCAGTGAAAGACTGTGGCTTCGGAAGATTCAACACCCGTTGTTACCAAGGCTGCAGTGAAAGACTGTGGCTTCGGAAGATTCAACACCCGTTGTTACCAAGGCTGCAGTGAAAGACTGTGGCTTCGGAAGATTCAACACCCGTTGTTACCAAGGCTGCAGTGAAAGACTGTGGCTTCGGAAGATTCAACACCCGTTGTTACCAAGGCTGCAGTGAAAGACTGTGGCTTCGGAAGATTCAACACCCGTTGTTACCAAGGCTGCAGTGAAAGACTGTAGCTTCGGAAGATTCAACACCCGTTGTTACCAAGGCTGCAGTGAAAGACTGTGGCTTCGGAAGATTCAACACCCGTTGTTACCAAGGCTGCAGTGAAAGACTGTGGCTTCGGAAGATTCAACACCCGTTGTTACCAAGGCTGCAGTGAAAGACTGTGGCTTCGGAAGATTCAACACCCGTTGTTACCAAGGCTGCAGTGAAAGACTGTGGCTTCGGAAGATTCAACACCCGTTGTTACCAAGGCTGCAGTGAAAGACTGTGGCTTCGGAAGATTCAACACCCGTTGTTACCAAGGCTGCAGTGAAAGACTGTGGCTTCGGAAGATTCAACACCCGTTGTTACCAAGGCTGCAGTGAAAGACTGTGGCTTCGAAAGATTCAACACCCGTTGTTACCAAGGCTACAGTGAAAGACTGTGGCTTCGGAAGATTCAACACCCGTTGTTACCAAGGCTGCAGTGAAAGACTGTGGCTTAAGCATCTGCAACACAGCTCAGATTTAACACTGCATCCTTGGCAACGACAGTCATGTGAACAGGAGCATCGTTATGCAGTATTGCGAGCTCAATGAACAGTAACTGCCTTGAACGGACTGAAGCGGCTAGACTATTTCCTCCATAGAGGGCACTATATTTCATGATCGGTTTACCATCAGTGAAGTGATATTTGAGTGTCAGAAGGTAACTTTTCGAAATACCCTCGTATGTAATCCTGAGACCTGTAGCAATCATGCACATGCATGTATGAAAATAATTCGAAAGACCGAAAGGAATCTAAGTGACATCTGTTAACGTGAGTCATATATTTTCTACCACGGTATTTCAAACAAGAACAAAATTGTTATTTCTGCTATTAGTATTACAGCACATAAAAGCAAATGGTGCACATTTCATGCTTTTAAATTATAAATTTAAACAAGGATTTGACAAATTAAAAATTTATTTCCTCCTATTAATGAGGAGCTGAAGTATCTGTTTTCAAAAAATGAAAACAAGATCATAATGGCTGAATGGTAATATAAATAAATTAAAAATATTATCATAATAATTAATATTAATTTCTAAGAGCGGTAAGGTATGGAAGCAACAGCAATTACATTAACAAAATAGTTTTTTTTAAGAATCATAATCCTTCATTCATTGAATGCACAATATAATTTGCATGCACTAAATAAATCATGTTGTAAAATCCCGTATATTCAAATACCTAACCTAACACTACTATTATTGGTGATTACACATAATGAACATTTTCGTAAATTATGTTGGTATACGAGAATTTATCCACCAGATGGAAACATATGAATACAAACTTGTTTTCGTAATTTATTCAGAAGTAAATTCTGAAATACATTACCCGTTTTTGTAGTCAAATGATAAAGGAGGAGCTGATAACTTGATATAATTAACAGATATTACTATCTCTCATTTAATCTACCCTAATTTTCTGTTAGACTGTAACAGCATTTAAAAATTTAATTGTATTTATACATTAGTATTAGGGCAGGACATAGTACCATTGTCTTAGATCTTTATTATGAAAGATGTGTTTGTAATGGACGAGTACCGTGTGCGTACGTTTTCTAGGGGTTTTCCCTTTTCCTTCCACTTTCTTCGTTCCACCATTTCATAACATTCTCATCTTCACGGTCTTTCTTTTGCCAACACGGATTACCGTGGTTTGAAAATCATATCATATGGTTCGAAAATCCCACGTTAAGCTGCAGGTCCACGTCTCATATAGCCTCGCTGGTGAAAAGGACGCTAAACTCAAAATCAAAATTAACTACCAAGTTTTCACTTTTAATTCGACTAATTTAGAAGTTATGATTAATAATTTAGTTAAATTTGGCCAACTAACACTCACTGTATGACCAACGTTAATTTTATTGTGATTAAGTTGAAAACTATTATCAATTCTGTTGTTTTCTCCTTTCGATGAAAAATGGTTAGTTGGAAACTACTACGGCAAAGTAGACATCTTCAACGTATAAAAATAGTTGTTCAAAAATAGTAATTACAACCAATAGTCAACCTTTGGCAAACAATCATTTGGTGACTTTGGCTTAGATTTGAACTTTAATATACGTACATATTGATACAGTAATACATTTTGATTTTTTAAAATTGCAACTTAAACTGTATTGATTCACGAAAATGGATAATGACGATGCTAAACCGTAACGTGCAGTACTACTTATTACTAGGATGAGAGTCGTAACCATTTACACTTCAACATTAATAATTGTATAGCAGCATGTCGGTTCATAGGCAAATTCAAAATTTAAAAGAAAGGAGAAGAGGAAGTTAAATGTAAACGAATTAACTCTATGGCCCATGGAACCCGGAGGTTCAATTCCGCGTTCAGAAAACTCTCCATTGATTTCTGTCCTCAGCCTACAGGATCTAGTTTCCAGTTTGTATTCCTATTTCCGTGAGATGAACCTTCATATTATCCTCTCATCTGCGCCTGGGTGTTCCTCAGAGTCGTATTCCGATTGATCTTCCAATTCAATGTTAAATGTAAACAGAGCTTTTAATTTTGTACAATTTTAACCAATTGTGTACTTCGAAACCAAAACTTGAAACTAATAACGATATAGTTGGACATACTTTTACATGAAATTGTTATCTCGCACCTTTGATTTAGCCAGTGTTTGTTTTTTGATTCGTCTATAATGTGCTGACTGAAGCAAAATCCATCTGTAAATTAGGCGAGCGTTTTTCAACCGTTGTGTCGCGAATACATGTCAGGTGTGTCACGAGATTTTTTTTTTATATCTTCTAAGATCTTCCGCAAAGAAATTATCTTTAGAAGAAAATAAAAGATAATATCGCCAATCGATTTGATTTCGCACTTGTCTTCCAAGTTTAATGCTGGAAAGTTTGCTTTTAATGCTGTTCATTTTTTGGAAAGTTTGCTTTTTAATGCTATTCATTTTTTGGAAAGTTTGCTTTAATGCTGTTCATTTTTGGAAAGTTTGCTTTTTAATGCTGTTCATTTTTTGGAAAGTTTGCTTTTAATGCTGTTCATTTTTTTGGAAAGTTTACTTTTAATGCTGTTCATTTTTTGGAAAGTTTGCTTTTAATGCTGTTCATTTTTCTTTGGAAAGAAACACTGGAAATGAGTGTGTCTGTGAAGAGTTTGTCCACGTATAGATATGCTTTGCAAAAGTTGCCAGTGACAAATATCTCACTAGTTTTAAGTTTGATGTTTTCTTATATTTATGATGGTAATGTTTCTTTTCTTATATTACTACTTAAGAGTCATGAGTTCCATTTACGTTAATATGTTTCTATTCAAGAATCTTACGTAATTTGCTTGTGAGATTTGTATCTTATAGTCATTCCATAATTAAAAGAAATGTATTATATGTATTTTTATGTGTTTGCTTTTCTGCATCTAAGAAAAAGAATCACATGTACGGGTGTCGTGAAACTTTGAAACGTGCTTTAGTGTGCCCGAAAGAAAAAAAAAAAAAAACTGGCTCAGAAATGCTAAATTAAGGTACATGGTTTTCCTTCTTACCATCTCCAAAACGATCCAAGTTTCACCGTTACCCTAAAGATAGCTCGTCGCAATAACGTGCACCCTTCTTACGTGCACAAAATATGGAAATATTGTACGTGGGTCATTGGTTAACTTGTATCCTAAAAACTATATTTAAAATACTATTTGAAACATTGCTTTCAAAAGAAAAAGAAAGAAAACATGTTATACTTACATTTCAGAAATAAGGGCCCTAAATTTGCACAGTGCCTCCCCAAGAACCCACGGATACTGTTGCCAGAATACATTGAGGTCATTAGGCAACCCTGAAAAGAAAAAGTAAATAGAACGTATTATGAATCGAAAGAGAATATTAATACAAACGAATATCATACACGTGAAATTTTAAACAAATGAATTTCATTTTACATGGTGTAGACTTCCAAACTATAGGATGAGAAGTAACATACAGGGTGTCCGAGGTGAAACACTCTTAATTTCAAGTACTCGTAATAAAGAGGCAATAACAGTTTGGTAGGTGATAGATAGTAGCTTGGCTGCGGAAGTTTTAAATAGGTAATAAATAGTAAGGATTCGTTTATTTTTTAATGGTTCCAGGTGATGAAATGGGAAAATGATAACCAACGTTGAAAAATGTTTAAACTATGTGGTGTTAAATTGAGTATTACCTACACTTCCTCTTTGTCATTTATGGGGCGCACAGAAATTTGCATATTGCACAGACAAAACTTTATACCTATCTGTATTCTTTGTTCTGTGTTAAATACAGCTTCACAATCAGTTAAAAAAAGATTAGTTTGAATTCGAACACCATGTATTTATCAGTTGTCTTTCACGAGTCTGATAAGAGAATGGGTGCTTATCCCAGTACAACCTCCACATTTATGTCCTCGTTCGAACACCAAAAAGAAATATTTAACTTCAAATAATCTCATGGGCGTGCAACCTTTGCCCTAAAACCAGTCTGTGGACACCCCTAGATAACAGGAAAGACAAATATTACTGACGGTATGTTGAACCCACATCAACAAGTAATTTCTTGCAATCTTTTACAGTTTCTGTTTTATGAAAATATAATATTAAACCGGAAGTGTGAGATCTCTATAACTTCCGGTTTTAATAGAAGGGCTAAACGCAGAGACTGATAACTCTTGTGATATGAAATTCATGTCGAAAATCCTTTCATGCTATTTACTAATGCTTTATGAGGATCAATACTTAAACCAGATGTTACAGTGGATTGGATATCCACTTTCGGTTTTAGTAAAGGAATAAGGGCAAGCAAAAGGTGTACTGTTGAGATGTCTAGTTGATATCCATAGGATTACGTTCTTGCTAATTTTTTTTTACCATATATGCTATACTGCAATTAACAGTGAAACCGGAGATTATATATATTTATTTATTCGTATCAATTTCAGTGAGAATAGAGGAATAAGGACCAAGATTAAATCTATTAATCGAAAAGTAGTTTGTCATTATATCTTAGTGTGTCCCCTCTGATACCTGTCTACAGACGGACGGACGGACGAACATAACGGTTCTTCAGGTTGGCGCCCGAACAGTTAGGTGTAGTCGGTGCTTAATAATCATAAACATGTTATAAGTTCTTGGGGAAAATCGGTTGACGACCTATGTCTAGGTTTGTTCATCCGTAACCATTTCCTGCCATTTACCCGTCAGTCAGTGATTAGCAGGGCCCGGATATTGTTGACAAGTCAACTTTTTTCTGTTACGCATAGGACAAGGCAAGTTCAACTAAAAACGTTATCCATCAACTCTAGGTTCTAAAAATATAGTTTTTTAGGGTCAACTTTTGGTCACTTTTTGCCGTTTTGAAATTTCAGGTCATTTTTTAATATTTTAAGGTAACTTTTAGGTCACTTATGGTCTTTTTATTCTTTTTCTTCTACATAAGGAAATCTTTAAATGAACACGGTTTACGAATGTGGAAAAGACGAAGTTGAATAATCTCTTTCTTCTTCCTGACTGTTGGGGTGGAAAAACTGCATTCTAAACAAGCTAATGAAAACTAAGCTGTAGCTAGTTAACGAAAGGTGGGGGTTAGTAGGTGGCCAAACAGACAGTTTTGAGTTGTTGACCACAAAGAATGTGATCACGTGAATAACTAAAAATGGATTAGAAGGCGTACAAGGATTTTAAACAGGTTTCTATATATTATTTTCATGTGAGTATATATTATTTTCATCTACACTTGCGAACTTTTTATTGTTTAAGAGTGCTTCCTAGTTTCAACTCGGGAGTGAATTGACATTTTCAGTACCTACAATGCCGTACAATGGACTGATCAATAGAAATAAATGATCAATGGGGTGCAACTAACTGAAACCAGATTACTTGAATATGAATGAGAAATGTTAATAAAAAATCCAATGGCACACAAACATAGTCAACGTCTTGCGAATGAAATCAGAATAATAAACACACTGCTGAACAAGACTGCACTTATTTAATATAAAAACACATTTACACGTGACGTTTCGATCTTCTAGCCAAGATGCTCATCAGACGTACACTGAGTGATACAAAAAATTACTCAAGTATATATACACAATTCATCTCTCTATCTGCTCTCTCATTGGCCCGTTCAAACAGCCAATAAGAAGCGTGGAAATCTATCTGAACTGACCAATGGGACAACATAACATTTTACCAGAAAGAAACAACAAGGAGCAAACAACCATTGAATACATTAATTCATATACATATTTCTGTATTTATCAATAATATTTCTCCATTCTTTATTAATGGTGATACCTTTGGTCCAATTCATTAAGTTTACATCCCCTTCCTTTTCTATCCACCAGGCCTCTTTCCACTTTCTCGGCCACAATCTTTTTTTCCCGTTCCAGTACAATAACTTCTTCCCAGTTAACATCATGTCCCTTTTTTTTTTTACATGTTTAAAGATTGCGTTAGTTTCTCTGCCATATTTCACATCACTTTTATGTTGTTTAATTCTTTCTTTCAATAATTTCCCAGTCTCACCAATATATTTCATATCGCAATCCTTACAATTTATACAATAAATGACACCTTTCTGATCTCTCTTTTCTTTTTTCTTCCCTTTGCTTTTGACCATGTCCAACAACGTTCTGCTACCTTTTCTATACACTTTGACCCCTTGCTTTCTTAACATCTTCTTTAAAATCTCGGTATCTTCTCCTAACCCTATAATGCCTTTCCATACCCCCTCATTGTCCTCCCCACTTTTACCTTTCCCCGAGACCACAGATGCTTTAACGATATCCCGTTTACTATAACCATTCTCATAGAGCTGTCTTTTAAAGATTTCCACATTCTCTTCTACATTTTTGTTACAAATTTTGGAAATTCTTTCTAACATATTTCTTATGAAATTAACTTTTGTACTTCTATCTACATTACTTCTCTTATTACAATAAATACCAGCACTACATTCTTTTTGATACCATTGAGTCTTAATGCTCTTCCCTTCCTTACTCATTAAAATGTCAAGATAACATAATACACCTCCCTGCTCTGTCTCTAGTTCTAATTCTATTCCCTTCTCCTTATCTTCAATACTGCCAACGAACTCTATCAACTCTTCTTTTGATCCTTCCCATATCCCAAAACAATCATCAACGTATCTACATAAAAATCGAATCTTTTCTTTCCCCTTTTCTTTCACATCCTTCTCCCACACATTCATAATGATATCAGACAATACCGGACTTATCTTAGATCCTATACTTAAACCATCCTTAATCTTATATATGTCATTCTTAACTTTACAGAAACCAAACTCCCATATTAAGTTGAGGGCTTTTCTAACTTTCTCCCATTTCCAGCCTTTAACACATTCTCCCCCCATAACTCTCTTAATCGTATCAAGTATAGCACTTCTCTTTAGACTAGGGAACATGGGAAATTAATAATGATTGTATTTTGTTTAGTTTAGATGTTAAAGCCATGTTTAGATGTTAAAGGGATGTAAACTTAATGAATTGGACCAAAGGTATCACCATTAATAAAGAATGGAGAAATATTATTGATAAATACAGAAATATGTATATGAATTAATGTATTCAATGGTTGTTTGCTCCTTGTTGTTTCTTTCTGGTAAAATGTTATGTTGTCCCATTGGTCAGTTCAGATAGATTTCCACGCTTCTTATTGGCTGTTTGAACGGGCCAATGAGAGAGCAGATAGAGAGATGAATTGTGTATATATACTTGAGTAATTTTTTGTATCACTCAGTGTACGTCTGATGAGGATCTTGGCTAGAAGATCGAAACGTCACGTGTAAATGTGTTTTTATATTAAATAAGTGCAGTCTTGTTCAGCAGTGTGTTTATTTTTCTAAATCCAATGGATATTAAAAAAATGTCAATGTTTAACGAAATAAACGTTTAAGAAAACGTAAGTTTTAAGGTCAATTTTTGATTTTTAGGGTAATTTTACAAGAATTTTAGTGTCATTTTATAGGTCACTTTTTAAAAATTTTTAGGTCAACAACATCCGGGCCCTGGTGATTAGCAATGACTGAGAACAGTCATTCGGATGTTGTGTAACGCACTAAAGCTGTCGTGTTACGTAGGAATGAGAAGCACCACAACACACAGCAGAAATTTCGAGCACATTTCAAAACTCGATGGGTCCCAGCAAAGAACACTATCCGGCACGATAAAATGGAATTCTCTTTTGGACCCCACGCACCAGAGGTGAAGGCTCTACCAAACAGCCACCGAAGTCCCTTTTAATTCAAAGAATGCTACATAGTAATCTCAAGATTTCAATTGATAACCGGCACGATAAAATGGAGTTCTCTTTTGGGCACTGTTAAATCCAGATTAAAACCCATGAGAGTTTCTCCTTCTTTCTTTCTTTCTTATGCGATTATTTGAAGTAAAAACTTGCCGTACAAACCAGCAAAAATTACGGAAATGTGAGGTCTGATAGTTCAATTGTGTGGGTGACATTCTCGAAGACACCTGTCGCTGAGAGGTACGAAACATGCACATCCGCATATTGAACATGTGACACAGTGAGAAGTTTTCCATGGTCACAAATATTCTGTTGTTAATAATATGCAGATGTAGACAATATTTAAATATAAATTTCAAACGTGTCACCTGTTTATGCGCTACCCTATATGACTTCCCATTCATATTTCTGGAGAGCGTTGTTAGGAAGTGTAATGAAGCAAGCAGTTCTTGCTAATTGGCGGTTCAAATGGTTAAATTAACAAATTAATAACAGATTTACCTTGAAAACGACCATAATAATTTAACTGAATCAGCATTTTTCCCGTGTGAGAAAGCACTTATCTAACTCTCGGGTTCCTAGAAAAGGCACTTAAGGGCGTCAATAAGGAAACATTTTGCTCAAATCTAACGATTCTTAATGAAGTCGGTTCACTTCCCACTCTCTGGTGAGAGAAGCGAATTAGGAAACAAAGCAAGTATGACGCATATGTTTCTATATTTCAGTTGTCATGGTTGGGAGAATAGAATACTCTCCAGGGAAATCTACGATCGTCATTTGAGGAGAACACGGGGCATTTTTTTCCCTAAGTTTCAGCAGTGCATTTTAATTATGTATACCTGACATAACCATGGAAAAATAAAGAATTCATATCATTTCATTTTTTAAATCGTGTACCCATATACTAGTAATAACATGTAACTCTTTATGACAGCGATGAACTTTGCCTCAATCTCCCCCCCAGTAAAAATTAAAACGAAGCTTACAGGAAGATCTGCGAAAGGAAATCCATATGAAGAAAACTAGAATTCCGTTTAGCTTCTGATATTCTTCGCCATATCTAGGTTAATACTGTTTTAATGCCAGATAGCACAATGCACATAGAACCACGAAGTTCCATTCTTGCACCATTGACTTTTCACTTTAAGTACTCTATCTGTCCTTTTCTTCAATTCTACCATCCTTCCTCATGGTAACACTCCGGCCGGTAGCCAGCTCAAAAATGGGGGGGGGGTGATGTTAACAGAGCCCGATCCAACTGTATTACCTAGGTATAGTTCATTTGCAAGCCTACGGTGAAAATTTTAAGGACAGCCAGGAAAAATATAGGGGTCCCGGCACCCCTAGACCCCCTGGATATGGGCCTGTGACGCTACAACGGTGACACGCAGGAAGGTCGTTTACGAATGAAAAAGTCACCTCAGAATAGGAAGGCTTGGAAGGGAAGTAAGAAAACTGAGATTAAATCTTCTTAGTAAAAGGCAAAAGAAAGCAGTTATAAAATTCAGTCTGTAACTCAACTCAAACAAAATTCAGCTTTTGGCCACAAAAATAGTGTTCTCAGTTGGGGGGGGGGGGAATCTCCCGCAAAATGTGAAACTTTGAACATTGATGAGAATATAGAAAATTTTGTTTAAAACAGGCTGCAAAGAGGAAAGTACGATAATCTTAATTTTTCTATTAGAAAAAAAAATCTTTGAGTTTTACGTCCCATGATTATTCCGCGTGGGTTAAAGAAGACGGTGAAAATGAAATGAAATCTTTGAGTTTTACGTCCCACAGTTATGCCGCTTAGGCTAAAGGAGACGGTGATGATGAGTAATGAATGAAATGGTGAAACGAAGAAAGTGGGAGGAAACGGGAGGTTCCCGACAAAATCCCATGCACACGGTGTTTGTTCACAACAAAGCTCACTCGGTGCGAGCTGGGATCAAACCAGGGATCCAGCGCACCAATGGTGAGCCCTCTACCACTGAGCCACCAGGGCATCCTCAATTTTTCTAGGACGTTTTCTTATACATTTTTCTCCTTGTTTCAATCACTACAATTCACTCTCTCCTTGTCTCTCTCTCTCTCAAACACACACACACACACACACACACACATACACAAAAGCACTCATTTACGTCAACGTTGATGCAGTTGTGTCATCTCAAAGTTTGTTGGGGGGGAGGGGGGGGAGAAGAAGCAAGACTTTCCACCAACATGAGTTTTAGGTTTCTATTAGTATATTATTATTATACAGTTACCGGTAATTAAAAATATGTATTTGTGAAATTCAAGGGGGCAACTGCTCCTTGCTATTCGAAAATGATATCGTAATCTGGAACTTTGCGTTCTGATACGAGCACAGGCTTCGCTCGCTAATAAGGTACTAACTTTAGTTGGCGAAAAATTTGCACCTTAGAAACATAAATACTCCTCTAAAATTCCGTTGTACCCAGGTAATACCCAAGAAGGATCCTGGGGAGTCCTGACCCCCGAAATCCTGTAAGTTTCCGTAATTTTAGGGATAATTTTACAAGTTTTAATATAATCTCATATTGAATTTGGACTCCCCTCGAAAATATTTGGATCCCATCCACTAAAATAAATACCTAGATACACACCTGGTTGTACCCTATTTGTTAAATTTTATTTACAAATTTCCGTAGATGATGGAATTCTTGAGTATACGAATGCAAGTAAACTGTTACTTCCTTGCATGAAAAAACGATAACAGTTGGCGGTAAGTTATCTTTTCACATGCATTGGACATTTTCTCATAAATGGTTTTACAAATAAACATTAAGGTAAGCTGAAATGCTACTCGGATACCATGTTATTGTACAAGTATGCTTTCTTGAAAGTTAAAAATGGTTTAACACGATTAAAGTACGCATTAATATTAAAACTCGAGGATAGTTTTATACATTAAAGGTATAAGTACAAAATATAATTTTTATTAAACCATTACCATCATTAGATCATCTTTTTTTACATTTTAAATTTGTTGAATTAGTTTGCAATTCTTAGAAAATAGTTACATCTTTCTCTCTTAGTACGGTTACTATTAAGCAATATTATTAACATTAAACAACTCAAATCGGACACACCGTTCGGTAAGTCTCATTGAGCTAAATATGAATGACAAAATCGTCATGCGTAGTTTCCGAGAAAATGAAAAACTGATACTGAAATATTCTCTCATCAAGGTATCGTTTTCTTTTTCTGATGATACTAGATTTAAGCAACGATGACTTGAGTAACCCAATCCAAAAACTAAATTCGGTGTCTTTTCTCCGATGCTAGTAATCAAAATGTCAAGTGATTTTCTCCACGGAATCTTTTTACATCATGTGGCCCCGCGTAGCGTAGTCGCTAGCGCTCTCGTCTTCGGTGCGTGTGACACTCGGGTTCGATTCCCGGTGGGGGGCACTCGGTCGAAAAAAGCGTAAAAATCTTTTTCAGACCAGCTACCCTGAATGAGGTTTTCCTGGGTATTCCTCATTCACACTACGCAAATGTCGGGGTGGTACCTAACTTATAGGTCCCAGGTCGCTTCCTTCCTCCCCCAATCCTTTCTTCCTTCCCTTTCCCCGAATAGTGTGCTCGCCGAGGGACGGCTAAATGGCCATAAATGCCGAAAACCCAGAAATCTAAGTCCTAAATCCCTAAATCTTTATACATCATAATCATTATCACCATCACACAACAAAAGAATTTGAAGAAGAAACTGACACATATAGAGGGTATGATCAAAGTGACAATCCGCTAAGTACCATGTGCTCCATGTATGACTGTTTCAAACGATCATGAACGGCAAGAACTTATTATGGTTATGTCGTGTTCGAAGCTCATTAGTCAGTTTTGATTTGTTTTACTAGCAAGTGTGAAAGAAAAGTTTTCAACTTACCTTTAGTATTGTCGCTTAACCAAGATGTCAGAAAAAAGGATGATCGATAACGTATCTTGATTTCTTTCCTTTGCTCTTTTCCTGTATGTCACTACAGATGGTTTCTTAGATATGACTGACTGATATGTGAAAGTTGACTGGAGGCCCTCAGGCAAAAACAACTTTCAAGAAGCTACGTTCGTAGATTGAAAAGACAATGCGAAATAGGCATATATCCTTTCAACTAGGGTTTAAAGTGAGGGGGAATGCGGGTGGATGCAGTTACTCCACTTCAAAAAAATACCCACGGCGTCCTCCCACTTCCTAAAAAATTGCAATGGACAAAGATAGGCTAGGGGGACGGTGTGACGTCATGCGTCCCCCTAACTTTTGAGAGTCATTTTTACCCCTGCTTTCAACAACACCCCAACGCATGCAACTCAACGTTACCGCCACAAGAGTATCCTCTAAATTAAGAACACACCAAGGAAAATACACTAACTGCGCAATATGAGAGGGGGAGCTGTTGAACAAGACAAGCCCATAACTAAGGTGCCCAAGGGGGACTTAGCCTCATTGGAACTTTCAGTTACCAGTTGGTATATTTGTATAAATTAATGTAAGGTGAACTTCAGTACGTCCCCCCAAAATGATTTCATTCCTCTTCCTTGTCGTAGTATCCTGGCTACGGGTCTGACAGAACTTCTATATCACCAACAATAAACAACCAACCTTATCATCCCATCCCTCCTTGTCGTAAATTTCAGCCATATTTCCAATGGAATGATACAGGATAATACACCTGCACACACAAATAAACAAACGTCTCCTTAGCTCAAATCTATTTCACAACTGTTTAAGAACGTTTCGCAGAGTGATGAAGTCTATCCGGTGGGGTGTGGAACAAGATTGAAGAAGGGAAAGGGAGAAATCATGTGAATTAATTGAATGTTGAATCTTATCAGCTTGAAATAGAGGAATTTTAGATGAAAAATATTAAACACCGGCAGTATACATATTGTTCTTTTTAAGACTCCTTCCAGCCAGGCGCCCGGATGACGTGTTCCGCTTGACCCTCCCTAGTTGTGGATCTAATTACTCGAATGATAGTATAACGTATGGTTAATAGAATAAAGGTTAAAACTATAATTCACTCAAACTTGAATTTGTGTTCAACTCTAATACTGTAAAATTGTAAGATATACAAACACATATCAACTTAATGGAAACACATCATATGTCTCGGTTGGCAACTGTCCAGGCGGTGACCGTAACGCCAGATCGTTGGTGTGGTGTATTAGAGCAAACTTTGTACTGCGTGAAAACCATTAGAGACTGTATAATGAATTAAGAAAACTATGATAATGTAATATGGACGATTTCTCTGACTTGAAGGAAGACAAAGTTTTGGTGCTCGGTTGTGTGATGCGAGCGTCACGATAGTGGAAAATATTTTAGGTGTGTCGCGAGGGACACTATCCAAGATGATAAGGACTTACAATACTAACAGTAGTCGAAAAAACCCTCAGTAACAAGTTCCATGGTGAAAATGACCTACACAGCTAACTCTAGAAGGAAGAAACCCCTCAGTGATAAGTTTCAAGGTTATAATGACCGATAAAGCTATCAGCAATCGGAAGAAAACCCTCAGTGACTAGTTCCAAGGTGAAAATGGCCTACACAGTTAACTGTAGAAGGAAGAAAACCCTCAGTGACATGTTCTAAGGTGATAATGGTCTACAAAGTTAACAGTAGTCTTACGAAAACCCTCAGTGACATGTTCCAAGTTGATAATGATCTACAAAATTAACAGTAGTCTTAAGAAAACCCTCAGTGACAAGTTCCATGGTGAAAATGACCTATACAGCTAACTCTAGAAGGAAGAAAACCCTCAGTAATAAGTTTCAAGGTTATAATGACCGATAAAGCTATCAGCAATCGGAAGAAAACCCTCAGTGACTAGTTCCAAGGTGAAAATGGCCTACACAGTTAACTGTAGAAGGAAGAAAACCCTCAGTGACATGTTCTAAGGTGATAATGGTCTACAAAGTTAACAGTAGTCTTACGAAAACCCTCAGTGACATGTTCCAAGTTGATAATGATCTACAAAATTAACAGTAGTCTTAAGAAAACCCTCAGTGACAAGTTCCATGGTGAAAATGACCTATACAGCTAACTCTAGAAGGAAGAAAACCCTCAGTAATAAGTTTCAAGGTTATAATGACCGATAAAGCTATCAGCAATCGGAAGAAAACCCTCAGTGACTAGTTCCAAGGTGAAAATGGCCTACACAGTTAACTGTAGAAGGAAGAAAACCCTCAGTGACATGTTCTAAGGTGATAATGGTGTACAAAGTTAACAGTAGTCTTACGAAAACCCTCAGTGACATGTTCCAAGTTGATAATGATCTACAAAATTAACAGTAGTCTTAAGAAAACCCTCAGTGACAAGTTCCATGGTGAAAATGACCTATACAGCTAACTCTGGAAGGAAGAAAACCCTCAGTAATAAGTTTCAAGATTATAATGACCGATAAAACTATCAGCAATCGGAAGAAAACCCTCAGTGACAAGTTCCAAGGTGAAAATGGCCTACACAGCTAACTGTAGAAGGAAGAAAACCATCAGTGACATGTTCCAAGGCGATAATGGTCTACAAAGTTAACAGTAGTCTTAAGAAAACCCTTAGTGACAAGTTTTCAGATGATAATGACCTACAAAACAAACGGTGGTTGCAAGAAAACGCTTAGTGACAGGTTTTGCCGAGAATTAAAGCGGATTGTCACTGCAAATTGTCGTGAGACTGCGGTGTCAGTGACGGAGGAACTAGAACAGCACCTCCTACACATCATCTTCAGTCACAGTCCGCTGCGAGTTCCATGACATCGACTTGCTACTTACAGAGTCGTGTCATATGATCCACAATGTCTCTGCCCAACCATGAAACATAGCGGTGGCTTTGTAATACTATGGCCCGAAATATACTTGTTTTCAGTTGGTCCTGTGCTGATGCTTACCGATCGCATCACTACCCGTGTTGATACCACCATTTCTAAAGACCATGTGCCTCCTATAATCTAGATGTTTCCGAACAATCATGCCATATTCCAGGATAATAAATCGGTCATTCACATAGCTGAAATGTTACAGCATTCTGAAATTAACATTGCGATGAAATTGAATACTTCTTTTGATCCATTCCAGAGACACAAATCTGGCCTTGGTTTCTGCCTCTATTGTCTCACACAGAACTGAGAGATGCATTGCACGCAGAATCTTGTAATATTCCATTTGGTAACATTTACGACTTCTATGACACTATTCCACGTCTCATCGGTGCTGTTCTGAGGGCCAAAGGTTGTCCAATGCCATATTAATCTAATAGCTCCTTCTTTGGTTTTTTCATTAAAATATTATAATAGAAAGAGTTAGACATGTAAATGATTTAGGCGTCCTTATAGATTCTAAACTATGCTTTAATCAGCATATACATAAAATGATTAATGAGGCATACAAATCTTTAGGATTTTTAATTAGAAATACAAATGAATTTACTAACATAAGAGCTTGTACGGTTTTGTTTAATAGCTTAGTACGTAGCAAGTTAGAGTATGCATCAATAGTATGGACTCCTTACTATAAACAACAGGAAAGAAATATTGAAAAAATACAAAAGAAGTTTTTACGATATTTGTATTTTAAAATATACAGGGTGAATTCCTATGACATGAGAGTTTCTTACAGCAAATTATTAGACATTTTTAAATATTCGCCATTAACTACACGAAGAGAAATATCTCAATTGATTTTTTTTATTTAAATTGGTGAATGGCATTATAGATAATCATGAATGCATAAGTATGTTAAGTTTTAATACTGCCAAAATGAACTTACGGACTAGAACGCTATTTTATACTCTAAAATCTAGAACTACTATGCATATGAATTCCCCCCAAATTCGAATTTGTCGAAATTATAATAATGTATCTAAGGAAAGTCCAGAGATTGATCTTTCTTTGCCATATACTTTATATTTGAAATTATTAAAACAAACATTAGATAAGAGGTGTGTCAGATGATTATTAAAATATTGTATATATTGTATAATTTTTCTCTATTATATCCTTTATATTTGCAATTGTTGAAACAGATATCAAACAAGTAATGAGTCAGATGATTATTCGAACATTGTATACATAGTTCTTGTTTTCTGTTACGTTATAGATGTAACATTGTTTTTATTTTTCTTTACACCAATGCCAATCAATGTATATCCTTCTTTATTTTATTTTATTTTATTTTATTTTTATTTGCTCGTCTTTCTCTCTCTTTTAGTTTTATTTTATTTTTATGTTTACTCTTATTATTGTACATGTATATAAGTATTTGAATATAACTTAATTCCTGTAAGCCTATTGTAATTGGGACAGCCGTCCTGTTATAGGTGACAAATAAATAAATAAATAAATAAATAATAATTGTCTGTGTATATACTTTTAAAGAAGATGTACATTGTTTGCGGAAGATTGTTTGCGGATGAGAAGAGTCTTCATTCTTCCATTCTTGACAGAATTTAACCCCAAAGCAATGAGATGGATTAGGAAGACTGAGGGGAAAACCTTACGTTGTATCACATTAAAATCGAATAATTTTGGTAAAGGTTATAGAGGTAAATGACTTTCTTATTATATCATTGAAATAAGAAAGCTTCAAAATTGAGGGAAACTTTTTATCCAATTATCCCATACTGATTTTTCTTTTGAGTTTCACGTCTCACTATTACGTCCATTAGCATAAAGGAAACGGATAATTAAGACAAGTGAATGATGACGGAAGGATTGGTGGAATGGAAACAGGAGTGCCCCCAGAAAACCCACGGACCTGATGTTATCTACCAAAAACTGACTTGGCCGACATCGAACCAGGAACCTCATGCACCAGATGTAAGTTCTCTACCACTGAGTGACCGTTCCTCCAACATGGAAGAAAGAGGTAAGGGGCATTAAGCTACATAAGAGCATTACGCACCACGTCTTTAATGAAATTGAAATCTTTCAGTTTTACGTCCCACGACTATCTTGCGTAGAGTAAAAGACACGATGATAAGAATAAATGAAATGGTGGAATGAAGAAAAGGGAAAGTAATAGGAAATATTCCGAGAAAACTCAAGTACACGTTGTTTGTCCGCCACAAAATTCACTTGGCACGAGTTGGTTTGGAACCAGAGCCACCATACACCAGATGTGAACTCTCTATCAACTAAGTCATCGCGGTCCCACACTATGTTATAGTGCTGCCAAAATGTCTTGAGCCGTGGCAAAAATACGAACTAAATATCACACACTCGATACACTCACGCTTTGAGCCAATAAGGTTTCAGCTGTCGCTAAGCGAGAGCGCCTTAGCGAAAGGGAGTGGAATTCCTTCAGCCGATAGCAGCGCCTGGAACGGAAGACTAGCTTGGCAAGTCAATGTGGTATGCTACTGACATTTTAAGTTGTTCCTAAAAACCACGCTAAAAATTGTTACTTTTTCCTTCCATCAGTAGATAGTAGCACAGCAAACATCTAATTCTCTTCGCAGAATTACAACTTATTTCAAAGGGGAAAATTGTAATTTATAAGGGAAAGATTCGCTGGCCCTTGCCATGCATAGTATTGAAGTATAGCACTTTTAGTTTACACAGAGGGAGGTTCTTTTTTAAGATCAAAAACAGTCGTCTAGAGAATGAAATTACACATGGTAGTAATTGACGGTTGGAGTTACTATACATTTTAGCACGAAACGCCTATAATTATCTTTTAACAGTTCCTGTGATTAACCAAATGTAGTTATCTACCGTGAAATATTCAACCATTTAATTAACATTAGCACTAATGTTAGTTCGATTGGATAAAGCCACCGTCCGTACAGCATAATTCGATTTTTAGTAGTATAGAAAAATAAACGTGTCTTTGGTATAGTCTCGTATCACTATATATATATAAAACATTATCGTCAACATACGCACTCCTTTCACTTCTTTTACTTTTTTTTTTTTTTTTTTTTTTTTTTGCAACATAAAGGAATGCACAGTTTATCTTTTGAACCAATTCATATTAAGAGGCAGGCAGCACGAGCGAGTTTATGCTCCTCCTCCGTTAAGCTGAAGAATTTCAATATGCTACCTTGAATCTTCTAGTATCTTTCCTCCATGCTAACAAGGAACAGACATGAACGTGTCATCCGGACATCCGAATCAAAGCTAGTCTATTCGATAAACATAACAAAGATATGTTCATGCACAAAAAAGTAAGTGCCATGGACAACGGAGTAAGTCTCTGGGGCCCATTAACCTTGTTAGTATAAAGAAAATCGTAGATACCCCTTTCTGCTTTCCCCTCATATCTATTCTGTTTATCAATACAAAACCTGGTACACACATTTCTTATCCCCTATAGTGTTTTTCGAGATTCATTTGGAGTGTGTGATTTTACCCGGAACCACTCCGGATTGGTCCGAAATTGATGGTAGGGATTTCTGAAGGGAATTTTCCCGACATTCTCCTAATTATCCTTATTCAAGTACGTTATGAGCCTCAATACATAGCGCCTCTGGAAAGCTTATTTCAAGCTGAAGAGAATTAACTATAAACCATGACTTTCCAATGAACAGTGTTGCTGCAATAGCTATTCTACGATGTGGGTCCCATGGACTTACTCCGTAGTCCACCGCACCTATTTTTTTTTTTTTTTTTTTTTTTTGCGCATGAACATATGTTTGTTCTGTTTATCGAATGGACTAGGTTTGATTCGGATGTCCGGATGACAAGTTCATGTCCGTTTCTTGTAAGTAGGTAGAATATACGCACTACGCCATCGCGGATTCTGAAACTGGATTTTATTGGCTCTAGTCTGAGTGGTTGGTAACACAATGATCCGACGGACATTAAGTCTCTCAGTCAGGAACGCACCCAGAATCTTTTATTAGAAGCGGTCCAAGCTTTGGGGGGGGGGGAGAGTCCAATACTACAAGCCACTGCGTCTATGTAGTATTGAACGGGTATTATTCTGTATCTCGTAAAGGACGATATGTAATTGTGAAGTATTTCCGCCTACATTTTCAAAAAAATGATAAACTAGATTGTTTTTAAAAGAGAATGAATAGAGATGAAGTGAAAGATCAAATTTTCGTGTACGCTAATCATTTCCCTGAAAAAAAAAGATAGTTTTACTAGCTGAAACTGCGCTCTCCACACAGCGCATCATTCGCATATGAGCATGAATCTCCTTGCAATTCTTCACAACATCTGTACATGTCCCTTTATAGACAAAAGTTAGACATCGTGATAAACATCGGCAAAGGATACTATAAAAGAGAGATTTTTTCGATTTTTTTTCAATATCTCGGAC
Source organism: Thermobia domestica (assembly GCF_964235325.1). Classification (NCBI taxonomy): domain Eukaryota; kingdom Metazoa; phylum Arthropoda; class Insecta; order Zygentoma; family Lepismatidae; genus Thermobia; species Thermobia domestica. Next base: position 53,359,073 of record NC_137467.1, read on the forward strand.
CGTTTGCAATATTTGAGCCTACTTCCGGATGAAGTTTCTAATTCATGTATGATAAGTGTATTCTTTCTTCTTGCATGCAGTATGTAATAAGCGAATACATTAGATACAAAATTATTTATAATGTCAGTTATATATGGTGTTCATTGGGCAAACGTTGTCGAAAGGATTGGTCACAAACATATAAACGTCCATAAACATATAGTCTAAAAGAACTCCAAAGATGGCAGCAAAGTTCATTTGCATTGATTTTGGAGAAGGCTTATTAAAATACAAAGGCTTTGAACAATAATTTTAAAACATAAAGTTTATGAAAAAGATCTATTTAAATATTATATTAAACTTTAAGTACACACACTTAAACTGTTTGTCTCTGTTAAACGTGAAATCACACACAACTGTAAATGAAAGATTTGAAAGCTAAAGTTATAGGTTGGAGCTCAGACGTTTCTAATTGGTATTGTAGCATTTTAATAAATAGATTGACTAAGTGTACAAGTGTATGTAGATTGAGGAAGTTTTGGAGGATCTGTAAACGGGTCTCGGCAGCGGGCGCGCCCCCTACTCTTAGTTCTGTATGTGTAGATCTATTCGGGTAGATTGTGAAACCATGAATAAAGTATATTTTGTGCTCCGACGTCCAAGGCAAAGAGCTGAAGAAGGATTGGGTTAGTACATTCCAGGAACAATGCTTCAAGATATAATTCCAGTTCGAATGTTCTTAATCTTTGTTGTCAAACGTTCGATTGTTTATTAGGAGCGGGAAGAGTTCACTGTAGCGCTCTTCGGCAAACTCATTGAAGACCTCAATTGAAAAACGTTCCAAGTTCACCTGCGTATATATTTTTTTAGGAGGAACAAAAATTTATAATAATGAATATTTTTGTTTAGAAGTCCTTTTTTGTGGTTTGTCTTAGGTAGCTTTCACACTAGGATCCTGTGAGCCGCTCGTGTGAGCTGCAACTGCTAGCTTTACATTATATTAAATGTGCGCCTTCACACACGCGCTTCCGTGCAAGTGTCTTGGCTCTATGCTGTTATGAAGATGATTAAGAAATGCACACTTTATACTATTATACAGTTCGTTCAAACAAAAATATAGACATCATGAAGTAACTGGAGAAAATATATTTTCTCTCAACTTAGGAAACTGTAAAATGAACATTCTTCGCGTCTTGATCGATTTATAGGATGAATACAAATTGTTCTATATCTTCTTCTTTTCTTGCAATTTATCGCCAAGATTAAACCTGCAGCTTCTTCGGCTCTAGTATGGCTGCCATTTCGGTATCACCATCTTTTGAGCGGCTCAGAAGTAATCAATGCCTTCTCACTACAGGCCCACATGAGCAGCTCACGGGAACGGGTTACAGGATCCTAGTGTGAAGGTGACCTTAATAAGTATGTTCCTCGTTGTCCGTTTTTAAAAGTTCAAACTGAGTGGAAAATATGTATCAACGTGAAAAACACATGTCTGTGAATCTGGAATGCTTTTCAATTCAAATCCTCTATTTTACACATATTTTAATATTGTTTTCAAGTACCGTAACATTAATTGATCACATTTTTACTTCTTCCTCAGGCACTGAAGTTTCCTATTGCACCGATGCAATTCCCCTGAATGCTAAACCGTCCTAAATTCCCCAAATGAATTGCATAGCGAAATCCCTTTGACAGCTGAAATTATATATATATATATATATATATATATATATATATATATATATATATATATATATATATATATATATATAATAAAAAAAGAGAATTTAAATTCGAAAGTAAACTACAATATTAATATTATGTAAGTGAATGACCCCTGGAACATAAATACAAATGAATAAAAACACTGAAAATATGACAGAACTGAACTGCGGGATTTTCTTTCATTCAGATTCTCAAATTATGATGATTTAGCTATTGTAACACAGACATATATAATTAAATATTGCAACCTCAGTTTGTTTAAAATTACTTTAACGTCCACCAGAATTTACCGCGATAACTATTTCAATAAATTAAACTATTTTTTAATCCCTTTTAGACTTTGTATTTCTCTAACTCTTATCATTCATTTCGCAGAAATTAAAAATACACTTCAATCAGAGTTTGTAGGTTTCCTTAAGAAAATTTCCCCCGACACGCTCAATTGCCCCTTTTCTTATCAAATTTTCCCTAGTTCGTTTTGTGTTCAATTCCTATGACAGAAATTATGTGATAAGATTAATTTAGCTATATTAAATGAAGTGTCAACCATATTTGTTTTATTCATTTGTTTTTTGCTTCTATTTTCTTTTTTCCTCACTTTCTTAAAACAAAAAATGCACAGAAATGCACCCAGGGAACAATGGGTGCCAATTATGCTACTTTGAACAAACACATACACACACACACACACACATAAACTATTACTATTGTGTTGCTTCATTTTTGAAGAACAAAGAAAAAATTAAGGGATTTTATATTGATCAATCAGTCAGCGCGATAATTTCCTTGGGCTTTCAAGTTTTATCGAAAAATTCCCTTTTTGGTAAATTTATCTATGAAACTTCTCTAAATTTCGGAAATGTCCCTCGAACTACGAACATTGACTTCAATCAACTATGGCTTCCTCACTTTTTAAATCTTCAACAGCATAAATAAAACAAGTTTAAACAAGTCTAGCCAGAAGCTTTGTTATCATATGGTACCCGACTATTGTTCTTAGGGATTTAGGATTTAGATTTTTGGGCTTTTGGCGTCTAAGGTCATTTAGCCTGTGACGTTTTGAGGGATGCTGTCCCTCGGCGAGCACACTATCCGGGGAAAGGGATAAAGAAGAAAGGATTGGGTAAGGAAGCGGCCTGGGACCTATAACTTGGGTACCACTCCGGCATTTGCCTGGTGTGAATGAGAAAGACCTAGAAAAACATCATTCAGGGTAGCTAGCCTGAAAAAGCGTTTTACACTTTTTCGACCGAGTGCTCCGCACGGAAGTCGAGAGCGTTAGCGGAATAGTGTCTTTGTTGCCCTCGTACATAAACATTATCGTTGCACTATACCACCTAATGCCTGCAATAAAAATTCTGAAAGTAAAGTGTTGAGTGCAATATATTCTCAGAAATTATTGGCATTGTTTAAAAATAAATTGTATTCTGAGGAACATGGCAGAACGTGTGAAAGAAGGAAATCGAGAAAGAAGGCAAAGAACAATATTGTTGATAATTAAAATGAGGAAAATGATCTAGTTAAGACATTGTTTGAGAAGTTGACATGACAGAATATATATAGAAGACGGAAAGCATGGGAGGGAAGAAAGTGACATGAAATCTGAGTTTAACGTCCTATGATTATATCCTTTAGGCTAAGGGAGGCTATGATTAAAGCAAGTGAATTATGATGGAAGAATTTTGAGGAATGAGAAGGTGGGAGAAAACGTTAGTACCCCGAGAAAACCCACGGAGACGATGTTGTCCGCCAGAAACTTTCTTGGTCAGGAATCGAACCAGGAACCCTACGCACCAGAGGTAAATGCTCTACCACTGAGCCACCGTAGAAGAATAAAACTTAAATACTTCATAAGTAATATAACTTATACACGTTTTGTCACTTTCTTAACTGAGTTTAATATCCACTCATGAGAAGCGTACATAACAAGATGTCTATCTCTACCCACACCTATTTATTATGTAACCATAGCAACAACTCTTTTTTCTAATTTTTGATTACAAAAGAATAATCTCTTGATATCTCTATGTATCTTTCTTTTCTTTTCACATAATACTGTTCCACTAATTCGCCTCTGATCGCCTTTTTATAAGCTGGCAGAGATTGCCAATAATATATACAACATAACAATGTTATCGTTGTAACCGTTACTCCAACGTGGGAGGGAGGAAGAAGTAATCTTGGAAATAATTAGAAAGAGGAAAAGAAGGTGATTAAAACATTCTTTGAGAATAATTTGTTTTAAGACTGTTTGATGAAAGAAACACCATGAGAAACGAGGACAAGTATTGTAATTTATAAATGATAACAAAGAAATGACTAGAGACCGGATGTTAGGCAATATGCCTATTCTTTAATATTAAATATACGATCAAAAGATAACGTTTTAAGGTTTATATGGGGGGTCATAGTTTAAATTTAAGGTTATTTTATTTTGCCTATGTCACTCCTCCCTGCCTAAATCATCGCTTTAGTGCCTATCATTGTCGATTTAATGCATTTTCCTCAAAATAAGACTTTATTGAGGATATATAATTTAGTATTTCAAGAGAGGCCTCTTCCGAGAAATGTAAGTGCTGTTTATAGTCATAAGATGCCGTAAAACTTTAGACTGCTATGTGTACTGATAAAGTGCTGGTTTGTTGTGTGTACTGAGAAACTGTATAAAATTTGGACTATTATGTGTAGTGAGTAAGTGCTGTAGAGAATGTATTTACCATATATATATATATATATATATATATGGAATACATGTTAAACTTCGTCTTTAAATATACTGTAAAAGAAAATTTTAACAAACAGGCATATTTCTATAGTATTTGAACATTATATATGACTAATTTATTTTTTAATTGTATTGAATATTTATTTTCATTATTTCCAGTTACATTTTAGTGCCTATTTTTTTTTTAAATTTTAAATGTCAATTTGCCTGCCTATTTTCCAGGTTTTTAAATCCTAAACATCCAGTCTTTAGAAATAACACTTCTTATACCAAGACGAAATGGAAGACAGGAATCACAGTCAGCAGAAGTACCTCAATTTAGTGTTAAATGATTTGTAGAGTAATTATGATGATGACAAGGATTTATATGATACAAAACTACGTTCGTCTACCAATCACTACTCACACATACAACACATTCTCTCTCTCTCTACCTTAGCACAAATTGGAAGAATCTTGGTTTAAAAGGAATCAGATTTATATAAACCTTTATTAGCCTTTAATGTTATACTTCCCATCACAACAATACAGTAATTTGGGTTGCATAACAAACAGTAATGTCTGAAGTAAAAAAAAAAATCCTTGTAAAACATCCGTCTTTTGAAACTCGAGGATGTCGGGAGCGTCATCTGTTGGAACTGATATTTATTACAAAGGGAAAACCCTAACCAGTCTCTTGCGCTTGAGAGACAAACTTGAGTAATGTAGTTATTGTAAATTTAAATCTATATGCCCAGAGTATATTTATCTCCGAAATTTAAATTCCATATAATTCGAACTGCAATACAATTTCAATTCCATACAGGCGCATATGTTAGTTTTCATTTAAACATCACCTTGTTGTCACATCAACACCGTGACATAACACCCACACAACTAGAGGCATATATTAAAAGGTCACTACTAAAACTGCCCAACTGGGGGTAACTTATTTTAATTGCATTATAAACTAGGTCAGTAATTGAAATGGAGTTGTGTTTGTCACAGAGGCTTCGGAGTTTCATGATTAAAATAAGTTACTGCTTGTATGCATGTCATCAGGGGAAATTATTATGCAAAATTACTGCATAAAAAATTTCATTCATACATTTCCTTCCTTTCTTTCTTCGTCTTTTCCTTTTCCTTTCTCTCTCTCTCTCTCTCTTCCCTATGTGTGTGTGTGTGTTTGTGTCTGTGTGCGTCTCATTCTGGCTTCGAAACTCAGAGGTTTATCATCACAGAAGAGTCTGGATTTAGCTTCTATCAATCCTATCAAATTGGATTATTACTACACACTTTTTGAACAGCAGCGTCATTTGCTGAATGGAAGAGCGATCACGTCTAGCATGTGGGGGTCCCAGGTTCAATTCCTGAACTACCAAGTGGGCTTTGTGATGTCCTATTTCCACTCACTTTTCTCGTTGTACTATTATTATTCATCTTTTCCATTTTTTTTAACCTCGGAGCATAACGTGGAACGTTAAACTATAAAAAACAGGATATTTCACATTTTGCTTATAGTAAAGAGAGAAATTCTTCACCGCGATAAAGAGTTTCACTTTCTTTATTAGTATATTAATAAACAATTAGTTAAATACAACGCACTTTTTAAAATGAAGTGAAATCTTTCAGTTTTATGTCCCATGATTATGCCGACCAGACCAACGTTTTGTGCCCTTCTTTTACCGTTTTGTCTCTATACAAATAAATATTAAAACTGGAAGTGATAGTAATTTTTTTTATCATTTGAGGTTTTAGGAGACATGCGTGAAAATAGAACTTATACTTCCGACAGAGAGTCTATGCACCGTTTCTTGAAATTTATTAATTACTCTTTTAGCTTTATGGTAATCAATTTTAAACCGGAAATTGTTGCTCTCTGTAACTTCCGGTTTCATTATAGGGTTAAAAGTGGAGATAAAACTCTCGGTACTCTGAATTCATACCAAAGAACCTATTTTTTACGTTCTTGCTCTAATACCTGTTGAGGGACAAATATAATCCTTCTACAAAACTTCCACTGGAGCCGCGGTGACTCAGTGGTAGAGCGTTTACCTCTGGTCAGTGGGGTCCGTGGTTCGATCCCCGCTGACGCAAAGTGAACTTTGTGATGGACAAACACTGTATTTGTAGGTTTTTTCTCGGTGTTCTCCCGTTTCCTCTTACTTTCTTCATTCTACCATTTCATTCATTTCTCATCGACATCGTTTTCATTAACCTACACGACATAATCGTGAAACGTAAAGCTTGTTTGGTAGCTTCAAAGTAATTTTCTTTGTATAATACTAGGGCCTATCTAGTTCAACAGATTGTACACTGCACTGACATTGCATTGATGAAAGATTTTTTTAAAAAGAGTTTAACACAATTGCCGAAACCTTTAATTTACTGCAAAGTGATCTTCTAGAAGCATGAAAATGGAAAGTAACTATTCTAGTTAACTGAAGAGAAACTTCTAAGTTTCTCAAGTTTTATTTAATAAAACTTATTTATAGAAGTTCCAGAACAACATTAAATAAGAGAAACATAAATGTCTCAATATATATATATATATTTTTTTAAAAAAAAGTACAATTCAATTAGTGATGTTTGAAAGACAACTCTAGTTAGAAAATTATTTTCAAGTTGTTATTTGAATATTTAGTGAGAAACTACAAACTTCTCTCCTCGTTAATACTAATAATATTAGTGGAATCACTTCAAGATGAAGTGTTATTAGCCTCTGTCATGAATAACACATTTTCCTTCTCTTAACAACATAAGAAAGTTTGTCATAGATGAGGGGGGAAAGTAACGACATAATACCACAAAATCTAATTATAGAAACTACAGTAAACTTTCTATCTTCTACCAATTATCTACCAGAAATAATTGGAAAGCAAACAGATTTTACTGAGAAAGTGTAAAGTTCTGTATATTTATGATGTGACTAGATCGACCACAAGTCATGTGCTTACCATTGCGTCCGAGGGCTTTTCCGGATTTTCCTCTTTTCCCCTTCCATTCTAATGCCATTAAGTAATAAATAATAATTAACTTTCATTAATCATCTGTTTCTTTTCGTTCCTCGTTGATTTTGTGTCTGAAAAGTCAATTACATTATACGAGGTGTGTTCAAAAAGTATCGAACCTTATTTATTTTTTTTTTCGCGTAAACCAATGAAGCGTGGGTGACTTTCTTCATTGTAGATGTAGAGGGGGACACTCATGCGTAATCGTGATTTTTTTTGCCGCCCGCAGAAAAGCATCAGTCGCTGGCAGTCGATCAACGAGTGAAGACGTGTAGTGAGCACTCGTCGGATTTCAGTTGTTTTTTTTCTTTTTTTTTTTTGTAAAATAACGAAAAAAAACTTAAGCAGCGATATTACATAAAATTTTGGCAAAAGCTTTTCGATACCCAAGCGGAAACCACTCAATCGGATCGATACATTCGATTTTGAACGAGAATTCGGGCATAAGGAGAGTATCCGCGAAATTTGATTCAGGTCTTCATCGCCAAACACAACATTGCTGTTCCAGCATCAGGCTCCTTACTCACCGGACATGGCTCCGTGTGACTTTTGGTTATTTTCCAAGCTGAAAATGCTACTAAAAGAGACCCAATTTGATTCAAGAGAAGACATCACGCAGAATGCGATGGAACGGTTGCTCATCATTCCAAAAACTGTGTTCCAGAAATGTTTCCAACAATGCTGGGAGCGCTGGGGGAAGTGCGAGCATTACCAAGGAGATTACTTTGAAGAAGATTAGTGTTTCGGATTTTCAAATGAATAAATGTATTTTTGTCAACCAAAAATTCGATACTTTTTGAACACACCCTGTATATGGTACGAGGTAAACCGAACTACTTCGATCAGTGTAAAATTTTGGCATGGTTTTAGATCTTGAACTAGTATGCAAACTTGGGAAGTATTGTTGGTGTACATTCACCTGGTTTCCGAATTATGGGTCATCCAGTTTCGGGTTTAAAAATTAGTGTCATATTTTCTTAAAACAAATGAGTTCAATCGAAATTATCATTTCTGGATTACAATTGGTAAGATGGAAAAACTTTGACCTGCAATATAAGCGTGTAAAACAATGTGGTATCCGACAGACAGGTAGCCAGAACAAGAATGTAGAAATTAGAGGGGGCCCGATCCAACCATATTATTGTTCATTTGCAAGCCTATCGTAAAATTTTAGGAGGAGTGCGCCCGCTAGACTCCCCTTGGATACGGTCTTGGTTCCGAGTTACACACGAAATTTGAAATTTAAACTTGGAACGTCACCTTTTCTGAAAACAAACTAGTTCAGCCGAATCAGTTATGATTTCAGGGGCGACCCCCAGGGGAAATTTCATCTTGTCTTCATCATGAGTTACTAGTTTTTTTCCAGTGCTATTTTCATCTCTTTCCCGTATAATGAAGGCTCCCCTCGGAGGAAATCTATTAAACGAACTCCTCTGATTTGGATTAAACTTGACATTAAGGTAAACTTTGACTTACTACCCAAGTGTGTGTATTACGGTGTGAAGGCTTTTGGTTCCGAGATATGGAATATATATTGTGATGAACTTATCCAATAATGATCAATCGTAGCGTAGTGGTAGAACTTTAATTACTTAGTATATGTATTAAATACTCTTCTAACCAATCCTATCGTTCCCGATATATAAGCCATCAAAACTGGGATTTGGACTTGATAACAGTTTGGGAAATACACAGCGTGTTAATGAATTATACCGGACAAACTATAAAAGGTAATTTCTCACGTCAATATAAAAGTTTATATGGGCCTGTAATGAAAAGTGTATGTTTCAGAGCTAGGTTCTTTCGCTAATCACTGTAGAGCAGGAATGTTAGCAGACAGCGAGAAGTTGGTTCCTGCAAACGATTAAGCGTCCCATACCTAACACTTCTTAAACTGGAAGGGATATAAATCTACTGCAACTTCCGCTTTCTGTATTTATCTACATAGACTAGATTTAGCGTTCTAAGAATGGATACCATCTTGTATTTCAACTTACTATCCAAACTGAAAATGACAGAAGTCAACTACTTCCAGTTTTAACGTTGATCGCTATAGAATAAAAGGAGTAACAGACAGGGAGAAGCTGTTTTCTTCAATCATTTATGAGTCCTAAGAATATATTCCATTTCCACTCTAGATGCTAGACCAAAATCGAAAGTATCAATAGATCGGAATTCTCCATCATTTATCCTTAGAATAGCTATCTCAGTACAGAATTTTCCAACGGTGGCAATCCTACGTATTTATAAAACAAAAGAATCTCAATCTGTGCAGAACACTAATATGAAAGTTTCCATTTAAAAGCTTCGGGTTGATTTGATTTGGTGTAACTTTGACGTACATTTCAGCAGCGAGGTTATATGAGACGTAGATTTATAGCTTAATGTGGGATCCGAATCATAATGATCTGCCGGAGCCGAACCCGTGTCTCTTACCCGAAGGTGATTCCGCTATAGGGAATCAAAATTTCATAATGTGGCAACGTCGCAGATTAACTTGGAAGCCATTAGCATTACTCTACGAATACAACAAGCAGTTGAATCGATTGCTGCATTAATAAGTGATGCTAGTGTAATCAATATCAACTTTAGCTGCCATAAGGAAACAATCGATATAACTATTTGATAGATTGGTAGATCTAACCTATGGCAAGGTTACTAGAACCTATGGTTCTTTATTTGCGACGTTGCCACATAGTGCAATTTTTCGGTCGAAAAAGTGTATAAAAACGCTTTTTCAGGCCAGCCACCCTGAATGAGGTTTTCCTGGGTTTTCCTCATTCACACCAGGCAAATGCAGGTGCAGGTCCCAGGCCGCTTCCTTCCTTCCCTTTCCCCAGATTGTGTGCTTGCCCAGGGGCGTCATTTCTCAAACGTGACGGGATAAATGGCCATAGATGCCGCAAGCCCACAAATCTAAACCTCTAAACCCCTCCCCCTCTGTAATATTCAGACAGGTCCCTAACAAGACAAGGCCAGAGAGGATCAATCTCCTGTGACCTCTTTCGTCTCTCCCTAAATGTGCAGATTTCATTTTAGGACGATTCTCCCCCTGAAGTACATATCCATTTAATGTTTTCATTTTCAGAATTTCAATTTTTTTTTTTCACAAGGAAGTATTTTATTTCTTGTGCTAATTGCTTAATCCATTTCAGTATTGTTTTTGTTTCTACGCATCTCATTACAGACGATTGTGTTTCCTAATAAATAACAATTACGTTACTAAGATACTATGAAGTAATATGATGACAAATTAGTAATTCACGAAATTATCTCATCCCTTCTTTGTGTTTTACTATTCTGTCTACGGGGCTTGTGTTCAGTCTAATCGCACCAACTAAGATCAGATATGATCCTAGAAACCAAAACAATAAATAGAAGTATCTTAAAATACCAAAAAGGAAACATTTGAAATGCGCTTTGTTATAGCCTATCGAAGCTATTTCTCTTGGTTTTAGCTCTCTTAGCAAACATAATCTTATTAACTGAATGTGGAAGGCAGACGTTAAGAACCTTAGGTAACAGTCTTTAAGAGCCGATTTCACTATGTTCTTATGCTTGTTCTTGTGTTGGGGTATATTTCTACGTAATTCTTCCGAAATCCTCTTTCGGCTTCCAAAGAAGCTTGCAAGATTGTTCTTCCAATTTCTCTGTTTTTATTTCTCCCTTGATATATCTTTCTGTATCTTGGCAATATTTACTTGGTTAGATACTGTAAGTTGCAACACGAGAATTTCCCGTGAAATGTATTAAGCACATTTTGATCTCTTTTAATTCGTAACCCAGGTATATTAATTAAAATTAAATAATTATCTATTTCATGTGGTGTTGTACTTTTTAATCCATTTTTTAAACTTTTTAATGTCGTAAAATATAATCGTACCATTGTTTTAAAAAATAAATATATTTAGGAAAATAGCTACTGTTTTATAAAGATCAGTGAAGGATAGCTTGCGGAAATGTCTTCTCGGAAGTTTCTAAATTGTTTCAAATTTCTGGTATTACAATTCGCAAAGTAGAAATAATTGTTCAAATTTCTTCCTGATCAATGATGCCTGATTACAAAGCAGCTCTCTCTCCCTCTGTCTATCTCTCTCTCTCTCTCTCTTTCTCTCTCTCTCTCTTTCTCTCTCTCTCTCTCACACACACACCCACACACACACACACACACACACACGCAATAAAAGTTACGTGCAGCGGTCCCCAGGTATGGATTCAATGTATTTTGATACACATAATCCTAATTTCCAAACCCCAAGGAAATTGACCGTGTATTTTTTATGGGTGCAAAACGAGCAATTTTGAATAGGGAAGACACAAATAGCATAAGTATACAAAAAATGTTCTGTGCAACGTACCCCAAGTATGGATTAGATGTATTTTGTTACACATAATCCGAATTTCCAAACCCCAAAAAAATTGAACGTGTATTTTGTATAGGTGCAAAACGAGCAGTTTTGGATAGGGAAGGCACAAGTAGCATAAGCATACAAAAAAGTTCTATGCAACGATCCCCAGGTATGGATTCAATGTATTTTGATACACATAATCCAAATTTCCAAACCCCAAGGAAATTGACCGTGTATTTTTTATGGGTGCAAAACGAGCAATTTTGAATAGGGAAGACACAAATAGCATAAGTATACAAAAAATGTTCTGTGCAACGTACTCCAAGTATGGATTAGATGTATTTTGTTACACATAATCCGAATTTCCAAACCCCAAAAAAATTGAACGTGTATTTTGTATAGGTGCAAAACGAGCAGTTTTGGATAGGGAAGGCACAAGTAGCATAAGCATACAAAAAAGTTCTATGCAACGATCCCCAGGTATGGATTCAATGTATTTTGATACACATAATCCAAATTTCCAAACCCCAAGGAAATTGACCGTGTATTTTTTATGGGTGCAAAACGAGCAATTTTGGATAGGGAAGACACAAGTAGCATAAGCATACAAAAAAAGTTCTATGCAACGGTCCCCAGGTATGGATTCGATGTATTTTGTTACACATAATCCGAATTTCCAAACCCCCAAAAAAATGACCGTGTATTTTGTGTGGGTGCAAAACGAGTAATTTTGGATAGGGAAGACACAAGTAGCATAAGCATACAAAAAAAGTTCTATGCAACGGTCTCCAGATATGGATTCGATGTATTTTATTACACAAAATCCAAATTTCGAAACCCCAGGACGATTGACCGTGTCAATTATTATGAAAAAAAAAAAACGTATGCCCACCCTACCCAAAATCGCTCAAGGTTTTCACCTACAAAAAAAAAAAAAAAAAAAAAAAAGTACACGATCAATCGTCCTAGGGTTTCGAAAGGATACCTTACAAAAAGCAATGCATTTCTGCGTCTGTCCGATTTGGGTGATTTTTGTATATGTTGTAGCTGAGGACCCCCAGTCAATTGTTCATATAAGGCCAACTCCCTTCGACCAACCCTGTTACCTCCAGAAGTCACCAAAAGTCACCCCGTTACGTGGACTATCCTCATTCCCTGTACCCTCGTATAACACATCTTTATTTTTTGTATGCCAAATTTGAACCAGTTCTACCAACACGCGTTGTGAGACATTTGGTGACCTCTGGAGGACACAGGGTGGTCATAGAAAGTTGACAGGATATAAACAATTCCCCAGAAGGTCCTCAGCTACAACATATCCAAAAATCTCACAAATCGGACAGTCGAGGAAATGCAAGGCTGTTTGTATGGTGTGGCCTTTGGTGACCTCTTGAGGTCACAAAGTTGGTCACAGGGAGTTAGTCCTATATAAACAATTGACCAAGGGGTCATCAGCTATAACATATCCAAAAATCATCCAAATCAGACAGACGAGGAAATGCAATGCTTTTCGTACGGTGTACTTTGAATTCGGCGTAACGAAATAGATCGTATCCAGACTCTGGGGTACGCTTTTTTGCTACTATTAGTAGTATTATTCTTGTTTTTAAAATTATCACGTGCATAACGAATATATGATATATATATTTTTTTTAATTTACGGTAATTTTAAAAGATGAAAATCGATCATTTTGTTCTCTGAGGTTGGCAACTCTGGGAAGACGGTTCATAGATTGACTCGACTATAGTTCTCTTCGATTTTTATCGAAAACCACGCATGAGAAGTCACATCCAAACATTTCATTTTGTTGACTAATAGATCCTATTCGTTAGCTATTAATATGTATTATCTTTGGAAAAAATGAACCGAAATTAAATCTTTGAGTTTTACGTCCCACGATTATGCCGGCTAGGCTAAGGAGACGGTGATGATGAAAAATGAATGAAATGGCGGAATGAAGAAAGTGGGAGGAAACGGGAGAACCCCGAGGAAACCCACACACACGGTGTTTGTCCACCACAAAGTTCACTTGGTGGAAGCTAGGATTGAGCCCTAGACCCCATGCACCAGAGGTCAACGCTCTACCACTGAGCCACTTCGGCCCTATCTTATCTTCGGACAATATCGTTGTTTAAAAAATATAAGGGTTAAAGTGCAACCATAATAATTGAGATTATGCTTCATAAACCAGATTTTAAGCTTATTTCATATTGTCATCTTTCTATATCACATTTCCTTTCTAGTGACCTCCAGGAATGATTCACGGTGTGTAATAAGCTTTTCTGGTTACGACAGTTTATCGCTTATAAAGCTTTGTGAAATCCCACCAGGCTAAGATTTCACGCTAGCCATCATTTTGAATTGTAGTTCAATCAATATTAAGTGTTTTTTTTTTTTTTTTGCCAGTTTAATTTCACTTTTTTCCAACTGTTTTTTCTAAACGATTTTATTTGTTTACTCTTCTTCGCTGTGTTACACTGAAAGCATGAAAATAAATAAATGTATGTATCAAAATAATCCGTAAAAGAACATATTTTTTCCGCTACTACATATATCCTAATTACATTTATCCGTATGACGTTCCTCTGTGACCCCATATATTACTCTCGCGATCCGAGGTTGAGAAACTCTGCCATAAATCATACTATATATTATTATGTTGTTTATGTTGTTAGTGTCGTAATGAAGACTTTAATGCTAACAAATTTCAGTGTTATTTTTATCCCAATAAATGGCATGGTTTCCGTACAGTACCAACGTTAAAGCCGTGGGAAAAATGCGAACTAAAGCTAACACCCACGCGTTGAGCCAATAAGGGTTCAGCTCTTGCTAACCGAGAAAGCCTTAACGAAACGGAGTGGAATTCCTTCACCAATAGCAGCGCCTGGAAGGGAAGACTCGGTGTCAAGTAAATGTGGTATATTTATAGTTAGTTTTCTTCCATGTTTCCTCCATCGCCTCGTCCTTCTGGTTAGTCAGTCTTCTAGAATTGATACTCTACTTTTGTCCAATCCCTAGTGATCCAGAACTTATGCTTTTATAGGAGCTTTTTTTCCCATCAAGGATAGCTTAGTCCCTTCTTTTCAGACTCAGAGTAAAGAAACAGTTTTATTAATTATTGAAAACTCTGAGATCGAATACACTTCTGTGTTTCTGAGAGAAGTTCTTTTGTGTGTGTGTGTGTGTGTGTGTGTGAGAGAGAGAGAGAGAGAGAGAGAGAGAGAAAGAGAGAGAGAGAGAGAGAGAGAGAGAGAGTGTGTGTTTGTGTGTGTGTGTGTCTAGACTTATCAGCCAAGGTTTATACAATTTTAATTATTACTAAAGGTTGGGAAAATATAATTATCTCAAAGTGAGTCTTTGAGATATTGTCTCCAATGTAGCTCTTTCGTTTCCTTATTTTTCCCCAGTTGTGGGACTTGCTTTCAAACTATGCTCCGAATTATTTCGGGTCTTAAATAATTCTACAATGTTTATTAGGGTTTAACGAAAAAAAAGAAAAGAAAATTTAAAGATATTTCTTAGACATGCAGAGGTCTTATTAAACACTTGCAGGAACATAGGTTTAGAAGGAAATGGAGAAAAACTAAATACATGCAAGTTCGTCAGGATTGTAATACTGTAAATTATGGATGGGTCAAAATATCAAATACTTGCAATAAAGTGGATACTTTCAAATATCTAGGATCAATATTAACAGACCAAATTGATATTCATGAAGAAATTAAATGTAGACTAAAAGTAGAGAATTCATGTTATTATACAACTCAAAATCTTTTGTCGTCATGAATTCGGTCAACGAATTTGCAGGAATTTGAAGCTTAAATATATATAAAAGGATAATAATGATTGTTGAGCTGTATGGTTGCGAAACATGGTCGCTTACTTTGAGGGAAGAACGTAGACTGGAGGTATTTGAGAATAATATCTTGAGACGAATATTCGGACCCAAGGTGAACAAGAATGGGGAATGACAGAAACTTCATAACGAGAAAATTGCATAATTTATACCGGTTACCAAACATTGTTAGAGTTATCAAATCTAGGAGGCTCAGGTGAGCAGAACATGTAGCCAGGATTGAAGAAAAGTAGAAACGCTTTCAAAGTTTTAACTGGAAGTCCAATCGGAAAACGATCATTAGGAAGACCTAATCGCAGATGGGAGGACAATATTAAGATGGATCTCGCAGAAATTGAAATACAAAGTAGAAAGTGGATCCAGTTGGCTAAGGACAGAAGTCAATGAAGAGCTTTCGTGAATTCGGCATTGAACCTCCGGGTATCATCGACTATAGAGTGAGTAACTCACACACCAATCGATAGATCAATTAAGCTGAACAAAATGATATGGATACGTGTAGATACTATGCGTAGTTTGAGAAAATTAAAGAAAAATATTTTTATGAACGTAAAAATTGATCCTACTTATTAAGGTATTCATTATGGCTCTAGACAAAGACGGCGGTGGACAATATAGTTAGCGATATACAACCGAAAATTACGATTAACACTTATTATTTTTTTTTACTAAAATATTGTCTTAATATAATATATTCAGTGCACCAATCTATAGGTGACGTTAGGCTGAACAAAATGAAGTGGAGCACGGCGGCTCCGTAGTAGAGTGCTTCTCTCTGGTGTGTAGGGTCCTTGGTTCGATTTCTGGCCAAATAAGTTTGTGGTGGGCAACATCGTGTCCGTGGGTTTGTTCGGGGCACTCCAGTTTCCTCTCACATTCTCTCATTTCACCAATTCTTTCATCATCATTCACTTGCCTTAATTATAGTCTCCCTTAGCCTATAATCATCATTCATTTGTCTTAATCATCGTCTCCCTTAGCCTATAACCACCATTCACTTGTCTTAATTATCGTCTCCCTTAGCCTATCACCACCATTCACTTGTCTTAATCATCGTCTCCCTTAGCCTATCATCATCATCCACTTGTCTTGATGATAGGCTAAGGGAGTCGATGATTATCATTCACTTGTCTTAATCATCGTCTCCTTTAGCCTATCATCATTATTCACTTGTCTTAATCATCGTCTCCCTTAGCCTATCATCATTATTCACTTGTCTTAATCATCGTCTTCATTACCCTATCATCATTATTCACTTGTATTAATTATCGTCTCCCTTAGCCTATCATCATCATTCACTTGTCTTCATCGTCGTCTCCCTTAGCCTATCATCATCATCCACTTGTCTTGATGATAGGCTAAGAGAGTCGATGATTATCATTCACTTGTCTTAATCATCGTCTCCTTTAGCCTATCATCATTATTCACTTGTCTTAATCATCGTCTCCCTTAGCCTATCATCATTATTCACTTGTCTTAATCATCGTCTTCATTACCCTATCATCATTATTCACTTGTCTTAATTATCGTCTCCCTTAGCCTATCATCATCATTCACTTGTCTTCATCGTCGTCTCCCTTAGCCTAAGGGGCATAGTCATGGGACGTTAGACTAAAATATTTAATTTCATATTTAAATGAAGTGTTTCAGGGTAAATTTTAATTCCATGTGTAGATTTGGAGAAATGGGTGAAAAGACCGTTTTTATGACGCTACAAAGTCTGTCGTTCGTAACAAAAGTAAATTATATATTTTATTTTACTGGAACATGTTTTTTATTGATTTGTATGAATCGTATTTGCACTGTTAATGATTGTATTTAGTGTTGTTCATCTTCTTCTAATCGTGAGAGACACAGTCCTAACACTGTTCCACATAAACTTAACGGTGACACACACTGCTTGTAAGTAAATGGTGTAATAAAAAAACTGCAGACTATCATATACTACCAGGATACATAATATAGATCTCTTCCCCCAATCTCATTATCTCGCCTTCAGAAGACCTGGGAAATAAGGACCATCATGATTTCTGGCTTATTGCAGAACATATCTTAATATGTTACGTAATTTTATTGCCTTAGCCTGATATTAACCTCATGTTGTACAGAAAATTGTTAAATTTGAATTTGACAGTACTGGAAATGTATTAAAATGACGCCTTTTTATCATGTTCTATACCTGAGGTGTCAGTCTTCGCATGAGGAGGATAGGATTATGTAAACTACTTGAACCCTTTCTGAAGTAGTTTACACCCCTTTCAAGTAATGTCATCCTTTCTCACTACCATCCTTGACCCCTTTCTCAATTCTCATGTGCCAATGTAGACTGAACTTGCACGAAAACGCCATTTGCTAGTATTTCGAAAAATATGGATCGGGCACTAGTATTGGTCATTACGATTATTTTTACATGTTACATCATTTGCACCCTCTCTTCCGGGAGCTCGTTGATTCAGTGGTGCCTTCCCTGCTGGTCTAATGGATGACACTTTCGTCTTTGATGTACGGGTCCCGGGTTCGACTCTCGCTAGGAGATCCTTTAATATTTTAACTGTCTTCGATATTTTAATGTTCGTGTACTTCTTCTTAACTGAGTTACTGAGAAAAATGTAAAATTAAGTAAGCGAGTAATAAATCGCATTTTTAAGTTACTGAAGAATGTTCGGTAAATCAGTTAACTTTTTAATAATGGTTTTGAATTCTTTGTGAAGAGTTAAAGTAATTTTATTACATAAAATCTTGGGTCTCTAACCGCTTTTGTCTTATGGAAACCAATATCGAAACCGGTTCTCTCTCGCTATCTCTTACCACTTTTGCTTAATGAAGATCAATATTAAAACTGGTTCTCTCTCGCTATCTCTTACCACTTTTGGTTAATGGAGATCAATATTAAAACCGGTTCTCTCTCGCTATCTCTTACCACTTTTGGTTAATGGAGATCAATATTAAAACTTGTTATCACTCGCTATCTCTTATCACTTTTGCTTAATGGAGATCAATATTAAAACCGGTTCTCTCTCGCTATCTCTTACCACTTTTGGTTAATGGAGATCAATATTAAAACTTGTTATCACTCGCTATGTCTTATCACTTTTGCTTCATGGAGATCAATACTAAAACCGATTCTCTCTCGCTATGTCTTACCACTTTTGGTTAATGGAGATCAATATTAAAACTGGTTATCGCTCGCTATCTAACCACTTTTGGTTAATGGAGACCAATATTAATACTTGTTATCTCTCGCTATCTCTTACAGCTTTTGCTTCATGAAGATCAATATTAAAACTGGTTATCTCTCACTATCTCTTACCTCTTTTGATTTATGGAAATTAATAGCAAGACCGCTGATCACTCGCTATCTCTTATCACTTTTGCTTAATGGAGATCAATATTAAAACTGGTTATCGCTCGCTATCTCTTACAACTTTTGCTTAATGAAGATCAATATTAAAACTGGTTCTCTCTCGCTATGTCTTACCACTTTTGGTTAATGGAGATCAATATTAAAACCGGTTCTCTCTCGCTATCACTTTTGGTTAATGGAGATCAATATTAAAACTTGTTATCACTCGCTTTCTCTTACCACTTTTGCTTCATGGAGATCAATACTAAAACCGGTTATCTCTCGCCGTCTCTTACCACTTTTGGTTAATGGAGATCAATATTAAAACTTGTTATCACTCGCTATCTCTTATCACTTTTGCTTAATGGAGATCAATATTAAAACTGGTTATCGCTCGCTATCTCTTACCACTTTTGCTTAATGAAGATCAATATTAAAACCGGTTCTCTCTCGCTATCTCTTACCACTTTTGCTTAATAGAGATCAATATTACAACTGGTTATCACTCGCTATCTTACCACTTTTGGTTAATGGAGACCAATATTAATACTTGTTATCTCTCGCTATCTCTTACAGCTTTTGCTTCATGAAGATCAATATTAAAACTGGTTATCTCTCACTATCTCTTACCTCTTTTGATTTATGGAAATTAATAGCAAGACCGCTTATCTCTCGCTATCTCTTACCACTTTTGCGAATCCGTAAAATAAGCCATTTCTCGCTATATATAACAGTTTTCTGCTCTTTCGAAATCAGAGTTGCAAGTTTCGATTTTAGTAGAGAGATAAGGGAGAAGACAATCTATTCTTCGGAAGCTGAATTGATTTGTAGAAGACAGTTACTCGCTATCTATTATAGTTTTTGCTTTATAACAATTAACGGTAAAACTGAAAACGTTCAATTTTAATTCGCGGTTTGAATAGAGGTTAAGGGAAAAAATGTAAGCTGTTCTTGGGACACTGAATGGATTCTAAGAAGCCACTTCTTCTTATTACTTTTTCTGCTCCGATACTTGTCGACCAACAGATGGACGCACGGGCATGGTCGTTCTATAAGACTTCCTATACGTATGCATAGAAAACTGTGGAAGTCTAAAATCAGAAAACGTAGTGGGAAAAGTAATAAAATGTCTTGAAGATAATTCGCTTTTCACTGAAATGGTTATTACGTTAAATGAAATATTTAAATGTTCATATTCCAAAACTTGTAGTATCCATGGAACGTGTAAGACATATGATATTTCTTTTCCTACTTTTCCTCCTAGTAAAGGAAAGTTCGTGTCAAACCAGAATTTCTTGATGAAGATCGATTTGTGTGTGGGAAGAAAGAGTGTAATGAATGTGTTTCCATTTGATTTGTCGCTAACAGCTCTCAAGGATTCTCTTCAGCAGTGAAAGAGCACTTTCCATTACTCACCGATGAGAAAGTGATGAAAAGTGAGAACCTGCAAGCGATGAAAAATGACAATGGAAAGTCATCTTATCCAAACAGCACTTTCAACACGATTTTTCTTAGCGCGCAGAAGACAAAATACGAGTTTGGTTCTAGATTTATTATCTTTGAAACTTCTTCCTTAGTTGCTTCACATGTTGAAAAAGAATGTTAAATCAGAAGTTGGATTTGCATGCTAAAATATTGGAAGTTTACTGCTTTTTAAAAAGATTTAAACGTAGAAGTTACTTTATTCGATTGGTGTTATTGGAATGTCATGCTACGCCTGGTGGAAATCCAACTTCTCTAAAGCGATCAATGAACGTACCAAGGTCATGTGTAGACGTCACATACCCTGTACACTTTTACAAAATAGGCTGTGATGTCCAGTCAGTCAGGAGGCAGTGTGTTATTGAACAGCAATACGGTATGGACTGCACACATCTGAAGAGTGATTCAAACACTGGACGTCGTTCATATGCCATTTCTTTGCCATGTTCCGTTTGGGTACCACTGCAGCAACTATTTACACATAATATACTATGCCATGCCGTGCCAATGCAGCGACTATTCACACATAATATACTTTGCCATGCAGTACCAATGCAGCGAGTATTTACACATAATATACTATGCCCTGCAGTGCCAGCGTAGCGACTATTTACACATAATATACTATGCCGTGCCAATGCAGCTACTATTTACACATAATATACTTTGCCATTCCGTGCCAATGCAGCGACTATTTACACAGTATACTATGCCATGCCGTGCCAATGCAGCGACTATTTACACATAATATACTTTACCATTCCGTGCCAATGCAGCGACTGTTTACATATAATATACTTTGCCATTCCGTGCCAATGCAGCGACTATTTACACATAATATACTATGCCACGACGTCCCGCTGTTACTTTCGACACCATTTCCCAAGATGGATTGCAAGGAGAACTTCGTGTCGCTTCGTGTGCTCCGAAGAAAGTCGAAGGATTGCGACCGACGAACCGTGATCGGGCTGGTTTGTATTCAAGGCGGCTTGTCGGGACTGGGATGGGAACGGCACATCATGTGCGAATTAAAACAAAGACAAACCAAAATTTTCGACGTCAAAGTCTAAAAATAAACGTTGTAAACCATAGCATGCACGAGGCAAGACGTTAAAATGGCATATTGCTGCACGAGGCAACGTGTCAATTAGCCTGAAGAGTGATTTTCCTTTATGACTACTAACTAAAATATTCTTCATATCTATCCGCGTAAGCACCAACAGGAAATTTGGGTGAAGAATGGTGGATGAACGTACAGTATGTCGTTGGTTATAAAATTCCATGTTATTGACACAACATTAAAAGCATAAATCTTTATAATCTGTATGTTATACGGTAATACACACCCACTTGTTGCTCTAACAGCGGTGCAGACTCTGCATGATTTGCCGTATGAAATATTTCGTCACCCACAGTACTGATTTTGATGTTACTACCTTCTTCACAAGAAAGAATTTTCATGATGATTGTGCTGTGTAACGTAGAGTGTAAGTCCAGTACAGGTGGACACCCTGGACGAGACGAACCGTGGCCATAATTCATAAACTATCCACCAGAGTGCAGCGTGAATATTGCTGTAGTGTCATGCCGGATATATGCTAGCAACCGTGTATTCCTGAAGCAGAAATCCACACATTTCTTCAATGGACAAGGGTTTTGATTTCCGATGTGTCAAAACTTTTTTTGGGCACATTTCATTAAAAACAATATTCAACGTTCTTGATGTAAATTTCTTCGGTTCTGTGTTTTACTAGAGCATTTCATCATAAAAATATGTTTTAATGAAAATAATGAAGTTTCCTTCGCTGACAAGTAAACTATCCTCTTATCTCTCCTTCTTGGAATAGATAAACCACTGCCATTGTGGGAGAGATTGACTGCATAGAAACACATCAGCTAACAGAAAAATAGGAAGAGGAATGTTAAGTGTCTCAAATGAACCACAAAAAACAAGAATGACAAAGAGAATTCCAATCAACTAACGATAATGATCGATTGATAATATATTTTGACAATGATATGGAGGAGTATGACGAAAACGAGTGTGTTGGATGCGTCGAAAATTACAACGAAACAAGAAGAGAAGAGTACTGGATACAGTGTATTCTGTGTGAACACTGGTTACATGATGAGTGGTCGAAATGTGAAAATGTTTGTGATTTGTGTGACAAAGTTTCCAAATATACAAAACAAGATATAATGTACGGTACAATGTAATTACTGGCATTCATTTTTCTTCTTAAAATATGAAACATGTATTCTTACCACTTGCAAATGTTTCTTTTATAAATTCGAAATTAAAAAAGTTCAGTTTTAGATTTTCTGTAATTTTTTCTTAGTTTAATCAATGTTAAACAATATAAAATATCAATGTAAGATTGTAACGATATCTTTGTATTTTCAGCGTAATTCTAAATATCTTTTATTATACTTCTGGATAATATGGAATTTAAAAATATGTAATAGCTAGTGTGAAGAAGAAGAAGAAAGTACGAAAAAGAAAGAGAATCAAAAATTGATTCTAATATGCTATTTTGATGGGTTTTGTGTTCTTACGTTGTCATGACGACGAATAATCAATAAATTATTCCAGAACCATCTTAAGAAAGGGATATTATATACACAATCTTTTGAGATGTAGTTATTTTAGTGATTATGTGCCAAAATGGAAAAGTAATGTTAAAAAGCAAATAAACAAAAGGATTTTATGTGATTATCGTTACCTTATCGTTATAAAAAATCTGGTGGGCCTTCTTCGCAGGATCATTGCTATAGTTATAAGATTTCAGTAAAAACTTGGCATCTGTATAATATCTATATTATTAATATAACGTATTTAACTCATCATTGGTCGCGGTTCACATAATTATTCAGCTACTGTCTCACAAGACTAGGTAATTTACGATTAATTCATTTAAATAAATATTGGATTTTCCCCCTTGCATGGTAATCTATGGAAGGCTAAATGGGCTTAGTCTCCCACTTCAACAACCTTCTGCTCCCTGCAATTTTCAACTGTTTGTTGGTATGTACGTATGGATATAAGGCAAATTCAACTGAGTCCACAAAACATTATCTCACCACCCTGCCTTTGTAAGATTAGAATTTTAGTGTATCGTTCAACAGCCGGCTATATGAGTCTCTTGCCTTAGTATTGTGGCTACGAGCCTGATGTTAATTCCACATATACCTTATTTCTGTGATCAAACAATTTCTTCTCCAATTACAACGGTACGTTGTATATTTAACATTGTATATTAATATATTGTTACTACTTGTAACGATTATTGGGTCGTAAAGTATTTTATATATGTACTAGACTGGTTATGGCGAAGAAGAAAAAGAAAAAGAAATATATGTAAATTCTAATTACAATATCGGCGTGGAAAGATATTAATATATTTTGTATAGGTTTTAGTAATATGATTTTGGATATGAGGTTGGCAGGACAACCACAAATAAATAGAACTATTCAGTTTTAGAGGGAACACATATTGAAGAATAAGTTTGTAAAAGTGTTGTATACTTCTCAGTTTTGATCATTAAAATAAGTGTAAAACAGATATATAAAGATGTTTTAGTGGCTCAATACTAAGAACAAAGAACCAGTGATTCATTGTACAATCATATGTTAGTTTGTGGAAACGTGAAAATATCAACAGAAAATAAACAATGCAAATTATTGTTATTCCCACTTCCAACTTAAAACTTTCAGCTGATAACAGTAATTACTAAATATTCTCAAAGTACTATACAATAAACAGGGTTTCCAAATAATAAACTTATGAAATCTAGAGATGGAATTTTTTATTATGTAAATATGTATAATGTCTCATGTCAAAAAGCGGTATTGGTCAACATTTGTGATGTAAACATAGCAATTTGTGCATGAAACTTTTCGCCAACATGCACACGCACAAAGAAGTTGTCTAATTCTGTAGACAGAGTACACGTACCTTAAGGCTTGAATAATAGAGTTGCCACCCCTTTGAAAAGCAAACTGACGAGACATTTCATACTTTTAGCTACCTATCCAAAGCAAAATGTACGGACATTTCATGCAGATATTTGGGAAGAGGTTACACGTTTGGTTTCTTTTTCGGCAATAGCATAAGATAACTTTTTTTTTATATAGTGAAAAGCGAATTATATACTACATATCTTAATTTGTAAGATAACAAGTGAGCCATTTTGAGCCATGTAGTTCCTGTAAAATAAATATATAATAAAATCATAGCCAATTTGAATAGTGTATAGCCTATATGTTACGTACCTAAATACATGCAAATACTTATTTCATTTTCTTATGCAAATGCTTTGTTATAATTTTTGTTGTAGGGATAACAGTACTGTGTGTTATTATTGTTCCAGTTGCAGCCCCCCAGAGCCTACTATTGTTGTTAATCACATTTAAATGTATAATTCTGCAGTGGCGGATGTAGAAGTTAAAAACTACGGGGGCCAGTCAGACACCAGACTATGATAGGTATATCATGAGTTTACTATAAACTTTAAAAAAAAATATATTAATAATAGCATAAACTATTTTTGTCACTCAAAAAACTCGGGAGTCTAGGCTCCTCCAGGACCTGGACTACATCCGCCACTGTTGCTGTCTTCAGAAGTCATCTTCAATGACAAAGTTAGTTTAAATTTTCCCTTGCGAGACGAATTATTACCTGCCTCCCGCTATAGTGAGGTTTCATTTTATCGTAACGACTCTGTATAATATGATATGATAGGTTGGGACATGTTAAAGTCCCGACAGAGCCACGTTTGAAGGACTAGCTCCCAGAATGTAGGAACGAAAAAAAAAACAGTTCTGATTGGTTGGCGTTATCCATTTCTTGCCACGTTGCCTTTAAATACCAGAAATCAAATGATTGTTGTTGTCGGTCTTCGTGGCCGAGTGGGCTAGCGCTATATGCTAGTAATGAGAATCTCTTTTGGCGTGAGTTCAAACCCGGCTCGAGGAAAGTTTTTTAAATATTTTTATAACACTTTTTAAATTAAAATTATATGAAAATAATACTCAAACAAAGTGATTTACAGATAAGCAGTATTGCAGTAGTACATTTTGTGCAGATAAGTAGTATTAGTAGTAGGAACTGGTTAGAAGTCCAACAGAGCTCGTTTTGTTCCCCTTGTACTCCATGATATAAATTTTGTGACCAACTTAAAACAACTGGTTAGGATAGCGCGTATAACAGCTGGCTAGAGTAGCGCGCGAAAAAAGTACTTCCGGGAGCATTACTCTCCCGAACGGGTCGTACGTTTGAACGTAGGACATTTTCTCCAAAATCGAAAAACTGTCCAGAAATATTTTTGGATTGGTGGCAACCATACTGCATAATCTCTCTTGTAATACTAAATCGTTTTAAATGCTTCATGGTATTTTAATACTTTGTTTCTTAACCTGTCCGTAGGAGAAATAGATTGTTCAAAAACATTCTATTCTCCCACTTTCAGAAATTAAAATATGCATCTATGAAAAGATCAGTAATTCAGTCGATTAGTATTTATATTAGGCCAGAGACGACTTTTAAAAGGGAGTTGTGTCCTAATTTCGAAATAGTAATAATTTTGGAGTTTATTCTATTACTTTACAGCTAAAATGTTGTTTAAGAAATAAAGTTACTGCTTCTTTTCCAATGTTTGTTAACTGCATTACCACAAACTAATTAGCTAATGAGACTCATGTAGCGACAATTATGCGAGTACTCTATGATCGTACAATGGAAGTGGAAAATTGTTACTTTTAGTGTTAATATTTGCATGTTATCACGAAAAGAATTTTTTTTGAAGAATACGATACATTTAGTTGGTATTCGATCATTTTAATGTTATGAATCAAATATTAACAAACTCGCACAGAAACCGAGGTAAGAGTTCGGCTCGTGGGTGTAGCCTAGAAGGAGATGGGCGATTGGAACTTGCAGGATTCATAGCTCTTTGGTCTACGAATAAAACGCGAAAAAAAAAAGCACTATTTTCTATTTACACACATTATGGACGGAGGGCGGAATCCTCAAAACTTGTCGAGATTGGATAAAACTTGCAGAATTTAATCTGTCTAACGTTTCGAGAACATAAATAATTTTTAAATTTCTTTTTATTCCTATCAGGTAGGAGTGGAGGGGGCATATTCCCCTATAACATACTATGGATTGGGATATGTTTAAATTTATGTATATGAATATGGTTCAAGTTTTAAGGGGTATGCTTCCTTATATCGGTGTGTGTATAAACAGGAAAAATATTATTTTTCTAAGATTTTAATCGTAGGTCCAAGAGCTATGAATCCCGTAAGTGCTAGTTTCGTTGCAATCGGCGACTCTTTCTAGGCTGCACCAAAGAAACTGCTGCAGTAATTATCCAAAAATCCTAAAATATTACTAGTGTTACAGTACGAAACTACGTGTTTATGCCAGAAATAGCATGAATGGTTTTAAAATGAAGTACGGGATGAATGCCGTACTTGTACCTTAACTCTAGCTCACTGCGAGCATCTTACGCACCAATGCGTTCTCCACCAATAAGGTTGACTGGAATAAAAACAAACTAAATTCAAATTTAAGAGACAAGAGCGACTAATGGATGATGAAAGTAGAGCTAGTTATAAGTCTAAGATATGTAAGACATAAAACGTTAAGTTGTCCTGTTTGTGAGATATAAGACAAGGCTTGTCCTCACGACAGAATGAGGTTCGACGTGAGTTGCGACGCTCTCTTCTCCTCCGTCTGAATAGATCTGACCAAGATTTACGAAAATGACAAGATTTTATTGCTTTCGAACGCAACTGGCTGTTGCCCTCACTACGTGGTATCTTTCTAATGAAAATCCAAATTCAGCTCGATGACGGCACAAAGTGGGCCTAGTGCAAGTGCACTAACGACGGCTTCTTCCAAGTTGGTCATCGACTCACAGGACGCTGCCCTCGACGCTGTGACAATGTCGTAGAAAACCAAGAGTATTGAACCTGATGACATGAAGTAAATACAGGAACATTTAACTTAGCAGAAATAAATAAAGAAATCAGGACGGAAGGTAAACAGAAAAGTGATGAGAAAGTACAAGAAACTATAGGCAAAGGAAGAAGTCGCTGACGCTCTAAGTTTATTGTTTCTTAAAGAATTTTACATTCATACATCAATTGATGCTTGAGACTACAATTTTTATGAAGAATAATGTCTTCCTGATGATGACGAGATTCTGCACAATGTCCTATGGGTAGGCGATGTCCTCGGCAAGGGTATTAACCGTAGGTGTCCCAGGCAGCTGGTCTTGAGATCGATCCTCTCTCTCTGGCAATCAAAGATATGCAAATAACACATCTTGTTTGGATATGCAACACTAGATACTAGTGCTTAACGAAGAAAATGTTCAAAAATGAGACATATATCAATCGACGGATCTTGTTCAGGAGAACAAAATTGAAAAAGTGGGTGTTAATTCTCATTTTTACATGGAGGAAAAGAAAATCTTGTATAGCTGAAAATGTAGTGCAGATCAATAACCACCCTAACTATTACGTTGGAACTGATAGTGAAGCATAGCATACCTTCGTCAAGAATTTCATTATGACACTTACGCGGTACCGTATAGTTAATTACATTTTAGCCTAAATTAACTCGTTAACATAATTGTTTTTAAGTATAAAAAAGGAATGAAATATTATGGTCACACAGTTACGCCGGCTAGACTAAAGATGATGGTAATGATAAGAAATGAATGTAATGATGGAATGAAGAAAGTGGGAGAAAGAATAAGAGAACCCCGAGAAAACCCACGAACACAGTGTTTGTCCATCACAAAGCCCACTTGGCGCGAGCTGGGATCGAACCAGGTACCGGTACTCCACGCACCAGAAGTGAATGGTCTACCACTGAACAATCGTGTTTAAATACAAATATAGTCCAAAGATATGATATATATCGATGGATAAATCGCATAGCACTGAACAAAATGACGCACTTGAAGAAAAAAATCCCAATGCGTAGTTTCCACAAGGAAAATGATAAAAGTGTATTTTTATAGTAGTTAAAAATAGTGACGACCTCAGCTTTTAATTTCTTTCGAGGTTAGGTGTAGAGGCAGAGATTTCTTGGTGGGGCAGCTATTATTTCTTTTTATATACCGTAACTACTAGTTTTATTTTATTTGTACTACGTCACTATACGACATGTCTTGGGAACAATTGGTAGTGTAGGCAGGCACAGCTGCTACCGGCGGCTGGGGGAGCGCTTACCCACTTGCTTCGTTGGTAATAACAATTGAAAGTTTTTCTGCAGGAACAGTGTGTATGCGTGTGCTTTATATGTGAAATAAAATGCACTATTAAGTAGAAAATCATAGGTATTGATGTTTGTCTTTCCCTTATATAGTGATACACGTAAAATTCCTCCCTGGCACAGTGCTCCTAACAGCGATGCATATATCACTTGCAAATAGTAGATGCACTTAACAAGAAAATAGGAAGTGAGAATGAGAAAGCAGACCAGAGTAACGAATACTTGAACAAAAGAGTTAATTACACTTTTTTTTAAATACCGGAATTTTTCCAATGAAATATCTGCTAATCGGGGGTTCCTACATTTTCACCGGAAAATTTACTGCTATTTCTTTTTAGGTCCATAATCCAAAGAATCACTTCTTAGCTTTTACTACGAAAAAAAAATAATTCATTGATTAGCTTCGAAATAATACACTGAGGAATTGCTGAAAATAGCTTAAGCACTTTCCGGCTGCAAATATCTATATATATATATATATATATATATATATATATATATATATATATATATATATATATATATATATATATATATATATATATATATATCGACTAGAATAATTTTCGGATTACCAAGAAAGTCAACATATTAAAAGATTTTCATGAAAGCAAAAATTTTAACACTTCACAGCTTACACATTTATAAATCTATTATTTTTAATGTGAAAAATAGACATGTTGTCATCTTTAACAAAAATGTTCATAGCCATAATACAAGACAAGACAGTCACATATTCGTGATGCATCAAAACATGTTAATATAAGCAAAACTGTGTATATGAATTGTGTTAGATTATATAATAAACTTACTATATACTTAAAGACTATAGAGACTATAGTCTATAGTATTTACATTACTAACCGACATAGTCTATAGTATTTAACTAATGTTACCGTTTTTTCGTAAGAAGTTATCTAACCTACTTGCTGTAAAGTACTATTACAGTATTAAAGAATACTTAAATGATTCATTAAATGAAGAATTGGCAACAGATATTACTCCTTAGTACATGCCAGGTGTGGTAGAAATGATTTCCTAATTACCATTAAAAATTGATATCTCCTATTTTATGGATTTATAGTTTTGCAAGATGTACAAGTGCAATATTATGTATATATTGTAATGTCCCACGTAATGTAGTGAATAAACAATTCTACACGCCAGTGTTTACAAACACCACCACGTGGTTTGGCAAGAGGATTTCACACCAGATGGATCTACAATCACCTGCAGATGACGGGCTTCTGGCCCGTCCCACGGAGCAGAAGACGACCACGGGGCAGCAGTGCCACCGCCACCCAAGGAGCCCTGTAAATTGTTAAATCAAGAATATAAATTGTTAATTAATGTAACAATTAACAAAGAAAAATATCCCGTAATCATTGACAGAGGTAGCTCGTTGAGGCTATGACCGAGAAATTGGCTTCCTCCAAACACAAACTTGATTCCTTTCAGCACCAATCTACGAGGAATTGAGAATTCCATCGTAAATTTATGTTATACAGCTTTAATTAAATTCAGGATTGGCTCAATAACTTTTTCCCACTATTTTCGAATTTTAGAGCACGAAGACTTTTTGCCTTTATTTGGAGAGGACATTCTAAATCGTTTACAGGCCAAAATTGATTTGCAAAATAATACATTATCAGTATACAAGAAATCACGGTCGCCGCCGTACCCAATTCAAGTTGACGTTCAAGAAAAATTATCAGCAGGCGAAATGCATACAATAAAACAGCATAAATCGGCTTACGCATTTACTACTCGAAAGGTTACTTTACCAGCCTGGTCACATTGTTTTTACCAATTAATGCCAATCGGAAAATCGATAATGAATATTTAATCATCTCCCCATTTGAGAATTTGTTAGACAAGTACGGGCTACAAACTTTGCCTACTAAAGTACCTAAGAATAATTTCACACTACTAATATCAAATCCCACTAATAAACCAGTAACACTAGTAAAAAAACATACCGATCGCATATGTTGAAGAGAACGTTCAAGAAGTAAGATATACAGGGTGATTATCAAACAGACGAACAAAATGATGACACATTCTATAGAACTGAACAGGAAATCCAGGATAGGCTGAAAAGACCAAATCCCTTTTTGATATTAAATTATTCGACATATACCCGGATTAAACGAATGAACAGAAAAAGGTTGTACTTGATCTACTTTTTAAATATAGGGATGTCTTTTGACATACACCAACAGACATAGGCCACTTTCGTGGTTATGTACACAAGGATAGATAAAGGAGCCACTTTTCATCAGAGGTCACCTCCCATTCCTTTAACAGTAAGACCGCAAATTGATTTGCAAATTAAACAGCTTTTAGAAGCTAATATTAAAGAGACTAGTGACAGTTCCTTCTCGTCGCCACTTCTCATAGTTCGCAAACAAAATACTTCAGAATTTCATCTAGTCCTGAATCTACCAAGCATGCAATAAGTTTACAAAATATTTGAGCATTTCATTCCAGTCCACAGAAGACATTTTGCATGTACTAAAAGGCAATTCATGAATTTCGACTATCGATATAAAGTCTAGTTATTTTCCGCTATTATTGCATCCTAAAAGTAAAAAATACATGAATTTCGAACTTAATCATACTAGGAAGGCGTATGAATTTCAACGCTGCATCATGGGCCATACAACCTCAGCGGCCACGCTAACTATAGCAGTACGCATGGTCTTAAAGGGTTTACCACGTCGTATAACTGCTTTTGCTGACGACCTGGTCATAGGAAGCAAAAATTGGAAACAGCAACTATCGGACTTGGAATTGCTCAACAAACTAAGGAAACACGATTTTAGAGCAAGCCCAAATACGACCTATCTATTATGCTCGGAATTGGATGTCTTAGGATTCACAGTTAGCGGCAAGGAAATCAAGATTTCACCCAAAATTGCCAATAAAATACGAAAATTTAAGAAACCAACCTCTAAAAGGACCTTGAACCTGAACCCGCAAAGTGGGGATGATGTATATATTTCCTGAAACCTTGGTCAAGGTAAGATCAGAACCGGTTACCAAAATTGGGGAGGTCTCAAGCATTTCGCTTGAGGGCAGCACGTTATTCATTTTTATTAACACTTTAAGCGTGTCTTAAAGTCCGTTGCAACCCCGAAAAATCTGAAATGGAGAGAGATATGAAAACAGAAAAACACGTCTTTCATCATTTCAAAAGTATAACGTATCAAAGTAAAATAAATTATCCTAGGATCCCCCGCAGGATCCCAGATGGTGACAAACAAATTTTTTAAATGGAATGGGGTATCAACTTGCACATCGTATGAAAGTTGGTGTTAAATAAAAGAAGATAAATCAAGTCGCGATTCTCTACGATAAACCTGTGCAAAATAGCGGTGGGTCAAAATATCAACACAATCTTCATTGCAAAGTCTATGGCCACTCGTATGTATCTGAAACGGTGCAATAGGTGTAGAAACAAAAACACGGATATGTCATTATTTCAAAAGTATAATGATTCAAAGTAAAAAAAAAATGTTCCAGGGTCCCTCGCAGGGTCCCAAACTCAAAATATTGAAATAGGAAGGGGTTCAAATTGAATATCGTATGGAAGCTTATGTTAAGTGAAAGAAGAGGAAACAAGTCTCGACTCTTGGCGAAAAAGTCTATTGCCACTCCTATTAATATGAAACGATGTAAAAACAAAACAAAAACTAAAATGTATCAAAAGAAAAAAGAAATATCCCAGTTTCAACTGCAGGATCCCAGACGGGGTCCTACCCAAAAGTTTCAAGTGCCAAGGGGGGTAAATAAGCATATCGTGTGAAAGCTCGTGTTAAATGATATAGAATTGCACATTGGACAAGTCTCGACTAACGATAAGCATTGCAAAATGGCTTGAGTCATTTCCTTTGATACATTCTAGTTTTTGTTTTGTTTTGTTTTGTTTTTGCACCTGCCTCACAGCTTGAGATTAATAGGAGTGGCAACAGACTTTTTCATCAAGAGTCGAGACTTCTTTTATCTTCTTTCACTTAACATAAGCTTTCATACGATACTGTGAACGGGGGAAAGAATTAATGTATGTGATGCATAAATTTACAAAAATAATTAATTTACTAGAATGATAATGTGGGAGGAAACATCACACACAAGCTAGTAATTACTATGATTATGCGCACCCTTCCACTCACAAAGATTAAACAAATGAAATTAGGTCAGTCGGTAGAGTCTGAATTCTTAATAACAAAATTTTGAAAAGATAATTTAGAATATATGCAGCATGAAACTCTTGCTAACAGGGATACGCAGTTTTAACATCCACCCTGAGTGTGAAAATTACCCACAGTTACATGAAACATGCTCATCGTATTCACGGTTTATGTATAATCCCGGCATCTGGCCTGAAAAGAAGACATAAGGACAGGAAATTGTAACACATACCTGACGACAAAGCTGTCTGAAGAAAAAGGGAATCCAAAATTTCCGCTCCAATCCTTTTTAATGTGCTGAACGAACATTGCAATTATGCCAATACATTTTGTTACAACGCACTCGCGCGCAGACTCGAAGATGAGACAAAAAAATTAAATTTTAAATAACACTTATAGCAAAGCGGAGCTCTCGCCTATAATATCGTTTGTGCACTCTATTGAACCACTTTCACCGCTGTCTTCATTCTTGAAGTGTCCATCTAGGTGTGTTCCGATTCTACTGCAACTCAAAGCTGATTCCTTCGGCTCCCTTTAGTTGACGGCCAATGTTGTCTTGGGTTATCATATCCCCTCTTCTTCTGGATCTCTGGATCTCAGCTATTCTCCTTCCGCAGGTATCTGTCAGCAACAGCAGCTGGGTCTCGCTACTCCAGTGGCGGCTGTGAAGGCTGTCCTTCTGATCATGTTACTATTAATAATACGTACTTGCACTGAAAGTTTTACTAATTCGCAGCAATACGAAAGCACTTAAATATTATAACTATTTACACGAAGGATTGAGTCTCTTGTACGCGTGTACTATGTGATCGAAACGAGCTGCGATATATGGAAACATTGGTCACGGGCCTAAAATTGACTGGCGCACTAAGTTCGTCAGGACCAATAAATTAGTACTTTTTAATATTCACTACGAATAAAATAAGAACATGCTCTCCTGAGCTTAGTATATGATCCCCATGTCTAGATTCTGCAAGGCACTTCACCGGTTAAGATAAAAAAAACTGTCACTTCAAACCGAACTTGCCGCAAATGATCTCAACACCACCAAAGCTATGAAACAAGTGTCCCTTCAAAACCGAAGTTCTCGCAAACGATGTGTATGCCACCCAAAACCATGAAACAACTGTCTCGAGTGTTATCCACTCTTTGGTTTTATCTCAACCGAAGTTCATTGTTTGTTTGAACTCCGCGTCGGGTCAAACCACTTTCAGCCACTTCTACCAAAATAGGTAGGAAAGGTACTCCCCTCACAGGAGGCCTACCTGTGACCTACTTAACTTATAAAATCAACAAGTTTGTTTAAATTTCTGCGTATTGTAGCTCACACCAATTAAACTGTTTGACGTCACTATATGCGTTCGCTAGCTTATTTAATAAGCTTTTATTTGGTGTATATAACTCACAAGCACTATATCCTGTTAATTTGCAATGTTTAATTAAACACAAAAAAATACTAAACTTGTCACTAGTCATGCTAGTTGACTTCTCGTGACGTGTGCTGCCATCTCGTTACGAATTACTTAAACTCTTGTCTAAGTGACGTTTAGAATGGCGTAAGCCTGTAATGTTTACTTTTAGTGTTTTAACTTTAGAATGGTTTCTCAGTGTAAATGGAATAATATAAACAAACTACACATATTACTTAATATTAATACAGTCCCTCAAGGGCTGTCATAAACTGGCACCTGAAAACAAGGATTGTTTCTTGGTTTGAGTGTTCCCTTCTTTAGCATCCAGCATTGGTATATGGTTGAGGTTTAAAAAAAAACTAAGGTGTGTGTTTGCCCATAGGTAACCTCTCAAAACCATCAACCAGGCTTATGATTGCTATTAGTACAAGCCATTAATATTATATCGTAAACATAATATCGATTTAAAATATATCTAAATAATACGGTTTCATCCAGAAAGTTTATTTACACAATACTAAAACATATTCTTGTAGCAGACCATGCTGAGGAAGGCAGACGAAAATTACCACACACCAGAGACATCTAACGGATGTTTCTGAATTATTACAACTAGGACCAAAGTGGACTCTTTCAAAATTTCAAATTTCTTCAACTTCTCCGCTCAGGCAGAAGTTCGTTGGTAAAACGACGCATGTTGTATCTGGGACGTGAAAAATAGGCGTGGCTAGCAAAGTTCACACTCTATTGTATCTGCCACGGACACGCTAAAATTTCGTTTGCTTCGAACTCATTGTGAACATTGACTTGTCGTCTACACAGAAACAGTGTATGTTCCTCACAAATAACACACTAGGAAGTGTGACTATTTCTGCTTATAGACAAAGTTTGAAGTTAATGGTTACTATATCAAAATAGGGTGGCTACAGTGGATAACTGTACATACCCAAGCTGCAGTCAGAACAAAGCTCCATCAGAGAAGCAAGTTTTCTTAAAGTTTTTTTTTCTCTCTGAGGGCTTCTCTGCCTCTACGAAAAGCAAACTAGCGTATATGAAGCTCAAATGTTCTATCTTCTCCATTATTATATGTAAATCATATTGAAATATCGCTGTCCCAGTATCATGTCCAGTCCTGATGTTAATCTACATATAATCAAATACGCTAAACAAACATTATATATACATAAATACTAATATGTCGTCTGCTCCCTCTGCTACATATGCAAATCAAATAAAATGGATATGCTAATTGTCCTAATTAAAAGATTAAATACTCCCATACTATAGCAAAAATTTAATATGCAAATAATATATAAAAACACTGTTAATGTGCTGTTCACATTATTCCCCTCCTAAGGAAATGCAACCGTTAATTACTTAATCGTTGCATTTTCTCAGAAGTGGAGACAATA
Source organism: Thermobia domestica (assembly GCF_964235325.1). NCBI lineage: Eukaryota > Metazoa > Arthropoda > Insecta > Zygentoma > Lepismatidae > Thermobia > Thermobia domestica. Next base: position 53,394,831 of record NC_137467.1, read on the forward strand.
CATTTTACGCAAACATCATACAAGAGCCGTATATTCCTAAAGCTAAACAAAATATTCCTAACCTACGTAACTATATTCCCACAATAATGCAAAAGAAATCATTAAACTAGATATCAATACAACATAAGCAATACACAACCTATCTATATACAAAACAACATTCAGCGCAACAACTCTCTTGTGCCTGCGGTGGAGAGGTGCGACCGTGAGTGATGGGATCATTCAGCTTTCCTTCCTGTATGACGTGTTTGGTTACATTTCCTCTTCTACGAGTCATCTGGTCAGCTGGTTCCTGCTGAGGCGCGCCTTCGCGCTGTACATACCTCTTCAAGTGGAACACGTTTCTTTTCATTTTTATTTGTTTCGTGTCAGAGATGTTAGTTATCTTACGGGAACGCTATTTTTGAATACTGCGTACTGGACATTACTCGGAACCGACAATAATGCGTAATTGTTATTCACATGCATAGGAGACTACTGTGGCTTTATTTCACTATGTATCTTAACGAGACTTTCTTCACTCATCAACCCTGATGGTTGTGTTGCACACACACTTGCGAAGCACACCTTTGCTTCGTACCAACTAGCGATTTCTTGAATTATCTATCTTATACCACCGTGCAGGAAACTCAATTATTTCTGGCTGTTTTCTTCTACTACAAATGCGCAGTGATCCATTCTACTTTGGCGCTATGACCAGCGGACTCAGATAAGAAGTGGGATGCTTCTTTATGATTCCCCACGCCATCCATCGATTAATAGTGTTCGTAACGGCAGTTCTGTGACGTAACGGGTACAGGTACATTCGGGTCTTCATTGGTCGGTCATCGGTCACTTCTATTGTGTGGTGGTAGTCCTTTACTGTACCGGGCTTCTCATCAAAGATCTCTCTATGTTTGTAGAGCACGGCGTACAACTTCTGTTTCTCATCCCCACTCAAATCAGTATACTTTTCGACGTGGTCTATAATGTCATTTGGTGTAGCCTGGGTTCGAACCTTCGCCCACTTCTGTGGCGAGTATACAACATTTGCAAGTTCGGCTGCGGTTGGGAATTTCCCATCGTCCAACCGGCTGCGCAGAGTAGCCAACTCTTGCTGGTGGCATCCATCTGCCGACGCTAGCGCGAACTGCGGCGTAGTCAGCGGTCCCATCCTCGACGCGCACATACTACTTAGAGTGGGATTACATAAATCAACCACTTCATCCTCGAACTCCCAGGATAATTTTCTTATAACAAGTTCTTCTTCTTCGACCTCTATGTCGCGAAAAGAAACTTCTATATGGTGGGGGTGATTCAACAAAAGGACGTTCCTCTCATAGTCTAATATTGCCCTACTTTCTACGAAAAACTGTGAACCCAAAATAAGTTCACGGTTGAGCCCTTTCACAATTATTGCTGAAGTATAGAACTCCTTTCCCGCAATAATTAGTTCTAATAACACCTGACCAATGATCGATGCAACGGAACGACCGAACGCAGAACTGACACGTATGTTGGATGATTTAATAAACGCTGTTGGGGATCACGCTGTCGTATTGTTTCCCAACATTGGAGCGAGATCGCAGAAATACTTGCTCCGCTATCCAATAATGCCAGAACTTTGTTTTCAAACAAACCTACTTCTACTTCCGGTAGTGTCACTAAATTATTCGTAGGTAATTTCTCAGTTGACGTCTCTAAGAGATCTCTAAAAATCGCATTCGTCTCATCGAACAAATTCCTATCAATTTTAATTTTGTCCCCATTTCTTTTCAAAAACATTATTTCTGAATGACGAATGTCGTCGTTTCCACCACGATTGAAATGTGTGGTGCCAATAATTCTCTTACAAGTATAACAGTCTTCATTCTCTAGTGTCTCTATAATTTTCACATATGTCTCACGACTATCTTCTTCCTTTTCTTCTAATGCATGACTATGTTCCACTACGCTATTACGCATATTCCCAGTATTAAAGTTCGCCGGTTCTCCAAGAATATTCAGCACGCTAGTATTCATGGTACCGTCCTGAGAACATGCGGACAGTTCTCAGTTTCTCTGATTGCTCCCTGGGCTATTCGCACGGGAATTGCCAAGGGACGAGACTTGTCTCGTGGACTGAGTAGCCCTCTGCTCGTGAACACGGAGCTCGTTCACCTCTGCAGCATAGTCACTGTTTCGATTATTTTCTCGTTGCTGCATATTACCACGACCCCGGTTCCTACCTCGCCTTTGCCCTCTGTTGTTTTGGTTCCCAGTTCGAGACCCTCCATCGTCATGAGATCGACCATTGGAGTTTCTCGAACGCCAATTACCGTTTTGATTGCTGTCTCGATTATTATAGTCTCTCCTGTTACCCCTAGTCTGATAAGGTCCAGTGTCCTTATGGAACCTCCTGTTTCTTCTGGGGTTACTCGGCCTACTGTTCCTTGGTGGGGGGAAGAGCGCCCTGCTTCTTCTTCTTCTTCGATTGTGAGGGCATTGATTCCCCTCCGGTTATTTGAATTCGGTTGCTGGTAGGTGGACTGCAGCTCACCTACTATACTAAGCAACTCATCTATAGAGCTCGGTTTCGAAGAAACTATGCACCTATAGATGGAAAACGGCAACTGTCTCGGTAATACCCTTAACAATACTTGTGGTGGCAAAGGGGAGTCGAGAATACTGTTAGTGTGTAGTAACTCCAACAGGTATTCTGTAGGTTTCTTGTTGCCCCGTGTCTCGAATCTCGAAGTCAGGATAGAAGCACGGAGGTTAGCTAGCTTCTCTTCGCTCAAATAAGCCTCCTTGAAATGCTTTACGAGGTCCTCATAGCTCCGGCACTTCCCTATTTTGACCTGAACCCATTGTCTTGAGATCCCTCTAAAACAGTGGGATGAAAATGCAAGACGCCTCTCTTCAGGCACACCAGTCAAGTCAAAGTAATTTTCTAGTTCGACCAAGAAGTTGTGGGCCTGTACTTCTGATTCTGACCCAGAAAAAAATGGGAAGAGATAAATCTCTATGCAATAGCCCTAGCGCAGATGCAACTTGACAGGTAGAAACATTACTACTGCTATTATTGTTGTTATTGTTGTTGGTGGGTGGGGCAGCCTGCTCATCTGAACTCTCACGTCTCGAGAGCTCAGGGGACTGTCTCGCATGGCTCGGTCCAGCGACCGGCGTGTCAACTCCATCATGTGAAACAGAGGCTGTGTTTTGACAGCTGGAACTACTCTCTCGCACCGACTCTCTTAACAGTTCCAACTGTTCCTCCCATCTCATTTCCGCACGTCTTAACTTTGACTGCAAGTGCCCTACGGAGCTCTCCACAGTGGCCTTTACACGGTCTACTTCGTTTGACATCGCGGTTACATTTTCGCCCTCTCTCTCCATGTCACCACGTAAATGGTTGAGATCACGAGAGACCTGCGCTAGATCCGAACCAAGGACCTCAGATATTTCGCCTATCCTATTCTCAGTATTGACCTCTAGTTGGTTCACTCTTTCTTCTGTGGCCTCGACAGAAGTTTTCAGCTCCTGGCAGGATGCTGTGATCCGCGAATCAAGAGCTTCCGCTGAGGAATCAATCCTGGCCTCCAGCTCTGCGACATTCTGAAGCATTTCCTGCCTGAAACTGGCAGTAATTTGCTTCTCGACAGCTTCTAACCTCTCTAGCATAACTCTACTAGAGTTCTCCTGCCTGTGAGCTATCTCTTCTAACGTTCTCTCCTGTGCCCTTTCTTGCTTCTCTAGCTTCTGTTCTTGCTTTTCTAATTTCTCGGCAATTTCTAAAAGTGGCTTTTCCTGCTTCTCCGAAATTTCTAATAACGTCTTCTCTTGTTTCTTCTCTTGAGTATCTAATTTTCCAAAAATCTCAGTTAACGATTTTACTTGTCTCTCTGCTATCTCTTTAATCATATTAAACAGCGACGCGAGACACGGGTCAGTAACGGTATTAGTGACTTGCGCTGAGGTGGACAGAATCGGTTCCCTAACCTGCTCCGGTTCGTTTACTCTTTCAGTGTGTACTGTACTTTCTCCAGGCGGAACTACTTCCTCGAGAGAAGTATTTACAACGTCTATTGCATCACCTACGGTGTCCTGAGACTCCGACGGGAACTCTATAACTTGCGCAAATTCATCTTGTACAAAACTGTTGCCTGCAGAGCCCTCCATTTCTCTAGCGTTTCTACGCGTTAAAACCATAAATGTGTTATATCAATAACGATAACAATAAACAAGATATTCTCTAATGTGCCTAGCTGTTCTCTAATATATTATTCCCCTCCAAAAGCTTTAAAGATTTCAACACACTTTCAAAATGCACATAAAACACACAAGCAATAACACAATTAACGCACCGATAAGCAAACACAAATAAATCTTAAACTTTCTGGATGGCTTCTCGCGACAACCTGAAAGAAAAACATACTGACTCGCGTCTGGCTTGTCCTAATAACCGTGAATCCGGTGGGTAATTTTCTTCTCTCGTTGTGGCATCATAATCCAAATAAACAGACAAATAAAAAACTTTAAACTTTACTTTCTTGCCACAACGTTAACTATCCAAAACAAACTTTAAAAGGGACATTGATACAAAAGTTACACTCAGGATGGTGTGTGCCGTGCCCCACGCGAACGGCAGCCAAGTTCTTTGTGAACGGGGGAAAGAATTAATGTATGTGATGCATAAATTTACAAAAATAATTAATTTACTAGAATGATAATGTGGGAGGAAACATCACACACAAGTTAATAATTACTATGATTATGCGTACCCTTCCACTCACAAAGTTTAAACAAATGAAATTAGGTCAGTCGGTAGAGTCTGAATTCTTAATAACAAAATTTTGAAAAGATAATTTAGAATATATGCAGCATGAAACTCTTGCTAACAGGGATACGCAGTTTTAACATCCACCCTGAGTGTGAAAATTACCCACAGTTACATGAAACATGCTCATCGTATTCACGGTTTATGTATAATCCCGGCATCTGGCCTGAAAAGAAGACATAAGGACAGGAAATTGTAACACATACCTGACGGCAAAGCTGTCTGAAGAAAAAGGGAATCCAAAATTTCCGCTCCAATCCTTTTTAATGTGCTGAACGAACATTGCAATTATGCCAATACATTTTGTTACAACGCACTCGCGCGCAGACTCGAAGATGAGACAAAAAAATTAAATTTTAAATAACACTTATAGCAAAGCGGAGCTCTCGCTTATAATATCGTTTGTGCACTCTATTGAACCACTTTCACCGCTGTCTTCATTCTTGAAGTGTCCATCTAGGTGTGTTCCGATTCTACTGCAACTCAAAGCTGATTCCTTCGGCTCCCTTTAGTTGACGGCCAATGTTGTCTTGGGTTATCATATCCCCTCTTCTTCTGGATCTCTGGATCTCAGCTATTCTCCTTCCGCAGGTATCTGTCAGCAACAGCAGCTGGGTCTCGCTACTCCAGTGGCGGCTGTGAAGGCTGTCCTTCTGATCATGTTACTATTAATAATACATACTTGCACTGAAAGTTTTACTAATTCGCAGCAATACGAAAGCACTTAAATATTATAACTATTTACACGAAGGATTGAGTCTCTTGTACGCGTGTACTATGTGATCGAAACGAGCTGCGATATATGGAAACATTGGTCACGGGCCTAAAATTGACTGGCGCACTAAGTTCGTCAGGACCAATAAATTAGTACTTTTTAATATTCACTACGAATAAAATAAGAACATGCTCTCCTGAGCTTAGTATATGATCCCCATGTCTAGATTCTGCAAGGCACTTCACCGGTTAAGATAAAAAAAACTGTCACTTCAAACCGAACTTGCCGCAAATGATCTCAACACCACCAAAGCTATGAAACAAGTGTCCCTTCAAAACCGAAGTTCTCGCAAACGATGTGTATGCCACCCAAAACCATGAAACAACTGTCTCGAGTGTTATCCACTCTTTGGTTTTATCTCAACCGAAGTTCATTGTTTGTTTGAACTCCGCGTCGGGTCAAACCACTTTCAGCCACTTCTACCAAAATAGGTAGGGAAGGTACTCCCCTCACAGGAGGCCTACCTGTGACCTACTTATAAAATCAACAAGTTTGTTTAAATTTCTGCGTATTGTAGCTCACACCAATTAAACTGTTTGACGTCACTATATGCGTTCGCTAGCTTATTTAATAAGCTTTTATTTGGTGTATATAACTCACAAGCACTATATCCTGTTAATTTGCAATGTTTAATTAAACACAAAAAAATACTAAACTTGTCACTAGTCATGCTAGTTGACTTCTCGTGACGTGTGCTGCCATCTCGTTACGAATTACTTAAACTCTTGTCCAAGTGACGTTTAGAATGGCGTAAGCCTGTAATGTTTACTTTTAGTGTTTTAACTTTAGAATGGTTTCTCAGTGTAAATGGAATAATATAAACAAACTACACATATTACTTAATATTAATACAGTCCCTCAAGGGCTGTCATAAACTGGCACCTGAAAACAAGGATTGTTTCTTGGTTTGAGTGTTCCCTTCTTTAGCATCCAGCATTGGTATATGGTCGAGGTTTAAAAGAAAACTAAGGTGTGTGTTTGCCCATAGGTAACCTCTCAAAACCATCAACCAGGCTTATGATTGCTATTAGTACAAGCCATTAATATTATATCGTAAACATAATATCGATTTAAAATATATCTAAATAATACGGTTTCATCCAGAAAGTTTATTTACACAATACTAAAACATATTCTTGTAGCAGACCATGATGAGGAAGGCAGACGAAAATTACCACACACCAGAGACATCTAACGGGTGTTTCTGAATTATTACAACTAGGACCAAAGTGGACTCTTCCAAAATTTCAAATTTCTTCAACTTCTCCGCTCAGGCAGAAGTTCGTTGGTAAAACGACGCATGTTGTATCTGGGACGTGAAAAATAGGCGTGGCTAGCAAAGTTCACACTCTATTGTATCTGCCACGGACACGCTAAAATTTCGTTTGCTTCGAACTCATTGTGAACATTGACTTGTCGTCTACACAGAAACAGTGTATGTTCCTCACAAATAACACACTAGGAAGTGTGACTATTTCTGCTTATAGACAAAGTTTGAAGTTCATGGTTACTATATCAAAATAGGGTGGCTACAGTGGATAACTGTACATACCCAAGCTGCAGTCAGAACAAAGCTCCATCAGAGAAGCAAGTTTTCTTAAAGTTTTTTTCTTTCTCTCTGAGGGCTTCTCTGCCTCTACGAAAAGCAAACTAGCGTATATGAAGCTCAAATGTTCTATCTTCTCCATTATTATATGTAAATCATATTGAAATATCGCTGTCCCAGTATCATGTCCAGTCCTGATGTTAATCTACATATAATCAAATACGCTAATCAAACATTATATATACATAAATACTAATATGTCGTCTGCTCCCTCTGCTACATATGCAAATCAAATAAAATGGATATGCTAATTGTCCTAATTAAAAGATTAAATATTCCCATACTATAGCAAAAATTTAATATGCAAATAATATATAAAAACACTGTTAATGTGCTGTTCACAATACTCAACTTGAACCCCTTTCCATTTCAACATTTTGAGTTGGATCCCGTCTGGGACCCTGCGAAGGACCCTGGAACATTTTTTTTTACTTTGAATCATTATACTTTTGAAATAATGACAAATCCACGTTTTTGTGTCTACACCTATTCTACCGTTTCAGATATATTCAAGTGGTCATAGACTTTGCAATAAATATTGTGTTGATATTTTGACCCACCGTTATTTTGCACAGGCTTATCGTAGAGAGTCGCGACTTGATTTATCTTCTTTTATTTAACACCAACTTTCATACGATATGCTAGTTGACTCTACTTTCTATTTAAAAATTTTGAGTTGGACTGCATCTGGAACCCTGCGGGGGACCCTGGAACAATTTATTTTACTTTGATACGTTATACTTTTGAAATGATGAAAGACATGTTTTTCTGTTTTCATATTTGTCTCACCGTTTCAGATTTTTCAGGGTTGCAACGGTCTTTAAGACACGCTTAAAGGTGTTAATGAAAATGAGTAAAGTGCTGCCCTCAAGCGGAATGCTTGAGACCTCCCCAATTTTGGTAACCGGCCTTGATCTTACCTTGACCCAAGCTTTCATAAAATATATATACACATCACCCCCACTTTGTGGGTTCAGGTTCAAGTACATTCCGTGTTAGATGGAGTAAAGAATCAGACTCGGTTATTGAAAAGCAAGGGGACTATATTGAAAGCATGTGAAGAGACACTATAAAAAAGATAAACAGATATTAAGGTGCATTACTTATGGGATGACCCTCGTTTTTTCTGTATTAATATAATATGACAAATACTGTTGTTTATTAACTCACTTCGTTCAATCCGTTACGCTAGGACCAGCTAAAGAAAATAAAATTATAAGTGAATTTTTACTTTAAAAATGTAAAATATTGAAACTGGAAGTAATATGAAATTTACACCACTTCCAGTTTAGTAGAATGTTATGGGTGGAGATGATTTTTTTTCGAAACAATTAACTGATTCTAAGATAATGTTTGTCACTATCTATTACAACTTTTGTTCTATGGCGATACACGTTGAAACCGAAAGTATTGTAAATTTTGATTACTTCCGGTTTTTGTAGACTGATATGGATGAAGATAACATTTTTCTAGAGACGTGACATCGATTTTAAAAAAAGCACGTGTCGTTATCAATTATTACTTTTTTGCTATAGTTACCTACGTTGAAACCAGAGTAAACGTTGATTCTACCACTTTCAGTTTCAGCAAAGGGTTAACGGAGGTGATGGAATGTATCCTGGGCCGTAACTTGCGGGGGGCAGAAGGGGCAACTGCTCCCCAGAGAAGCTCCTCGTCGTTCGAGAGGGGGCTACTTTAAGACAAAATTTTCTTACGATACGAACATGAAGTTATGCATCAAACAGGTTCACCATATTACATAAACAAAACAGCATACAGAAGTTAAAGAAACCAAAAATGAGTCCTGAACCCATTTCAGTAAGAAAGAAACGTCTACTATTAGAGGGCCCTAGAAACAATACTTATTCGTATGACTTTGATACTTGTCAATATTGTTTCCTTAATTAATTTGTCATGTATGTAACGGGCTCAGTTGAGTAACTAACGGCCTCGCAACCTTGTCATGCGGGAGGGCCCACAGGCTCTGAGGGGCACATAAAAAGTAATAGAAAGTCGGAAAGAGAGGGGCCCAAGAATTAGAAAAGCAACTGTTTCTAGGGGGCCCAAATACGCGTATTAATATTTGCCCCCCCCCCCCCTTCCCAGAAAAAATCTATGTTACGGACCTAAATGTATCCTTGGAACACTGAATAGATTGCTAAAAAAAAACACTTCTCAATGTCATCGTTAATGCTACGATATTTTTCAAGAAACGTTCGGCGGATATAGTAATTCTATAAAGACATTCAATACTTATTCATAGCAAAGTTTGTAAGTATAATTAATGAGAGAGTTGACTTTATTCTAATTTAGAAAACGTGCGCGAAATTAACGATATTTAAATAACAAGGCAATAGTACAACAATGAACACATTTCAGCACAGTGTGTCTAAGGACTAATAGTTCTCTAATTATGTTGATGCAAATTTTATAGCACTGATCGTCAAAACGTCGATCGCGAACTACTGGTACCTCTCGGGGACATTTTCGGTAGATCGCGTTAACGCTCAGGTTGGCTAACCTTGATCAGTATTGCCATTGTGGGGTAAAATTCACTAAATCTAGAGGATTCGACTTCCAGAGATACTTGATGGCAAAAAAGGAAAAAAATCTATCCTTCTTACTAGTTAAAAAGTCTGATTTTTTAAAAAAAATGTTATTACATGTATTATTTATTACTAACTACACTTCAATTTCTTCCTTATGTACACTCATGTCCAAAATTATTGTCGCATGTCTATAAATATGTTGTTGTAGGATTATAATTTGATAACGAATTCGTCCGGTATTTCTTATACTGTTAGTATGTGTATAACCGGCAAAGACATGTATGTGGCAAATTTCATGTCAAAAGAGCAGTAAATAAGAACAATGAAACGAAAATAAAACTTTCTTGTCTGTTTAGCAACATATTGTTTTACTCATTCTAATTTTCGTATTTATAATCCTTTTCCTATGAAATTTACCACAAATATACATTTCCCAATTATACACATAGTATCAGTATTAAAAGTACCCTGCAAAATCATTATTAAATTATATTCTTACAAGAAGACAGTTATAGATATGGGGCAATCATTTTGAACATGAGTGTACAATTCACTTTTAGTTTCTTTTCGTTATATATAGTTTAATTACAATTGATTCCATATTTACTAGAAATGTAAGTTTATAGGAAATAAACGAATGTAAGATTTTTTAATAAGCAAGTTGGTAGGTCTTTTGGTTGGTAGCTCACAGTAGGATTTAAAAACGGATGGTAGCTCACAGTAGGATTTAAAATACTGATGGTAGCTCACAGTAGGATTTAAAAAACGGATGGTAGCTCACAGTAGGATTTATAAAAAACGAATGGTAGCTCACAGTAGGATTTAAAAACGGATGGTAGCTCACAGTAGGATTTAAAATACTGATGGTAGCTCACAGTAGGATTTAAAAAACGGATGGTAGCTCACAGTAGGATTTATAAAAAACGAATGGTAGCTCACAGTAGGATTTAAAAACGGATGGTAGCTCACAGTAGGATTTAAAATACTGATGGTAGCTCACAGTAGGATTTAAAAAACGGATGGTAGCTCACAGTAGGATTTATAAAAAACGAATGGTAGCTCACAGTAGGATTTAAAAACGGATGGTAGCTCACAGTAGGATTTGAAAACGGATGGTAGCTCACAGTAGGATTTAAAAACAGATGGTAGCTCACAGTAGGATTTAAAAAGCAGAACGGTAGCTCACAGTAGGATTTAAAAACGGATGGTAGCTCACAGGAGGATTTGAAAACTGATGGTAGCTCACAGTAAGATTTAAAAACGGATGGTAGCTCACAGTAGGATTTAAAAACGGATCGTAGCTCACAGTAGGATTTAAAAACAGAACAGAAGCTTCATAACTTTGGTGACAACTGTTCTATACAATTATAATCAATGCTCATGCTCAATGACCAGCAGCGAAAATGAAGAAATTGCCTCCGAACGCAATGGGCACTTGTTTTATAACGTCGATTTCATTTTATGTTACACAATAACAAACAAAGCAGTGTCTTTTCAGTACCTTACCAGTTGAAAGACAGTTTTGCATAAACAGGCATTAAATTATTGGAATTGGATTGGATTTTTTTATTGATAATATTGGTAAATGCAAATTTCACGCTGTATTAAAAGTGCTCATCTCATTTCTAATGTAAAGTTTTATGTTTCTATTATTACTGTTTTTCATGTCGGGGACAACATTACAATTTAACATGTAACAGCAAACTTTTAGCATCAAAGAGAAGCATGCATTTTATATGGAAATTGTGTAACTCAATTACCTTTGTATGGGGGATAATAAAAAAAGAAAGAAATGACGTTGTTTTTAACTGGAGTACGTTGTAATAATATAAGCTTCTTTTCATCAGTGGACATATTTCAAAATCATTTCCATAATATACATGCGTCAATTACACGCTTTGTTGGGTTAAAATAAGAACAATTAGTAATAATGTTCCGTTAGTCAGTCACTTTTTTACTATTACTGCAGCGTTCTCAAATCAATAGAAACAAAGAAAATATAATGAAAAATCAGAAAATAGTTACCTATTTAAATAAAAAAAAATAAATAGTAATATTGTGGGCTGAATTTGGATCTCAACAACATCGCAAGTGTTACTGTTAACCTCATAGACTCCGCAAACTATGGATTCGCCAATAATATTGGTTGCTATCGATCATTTTTGATATAACTCTCCCTCTTCCGTAAGTTGCACCGTCAAAGTGAAATGATAAAAATTATCCCAGGCCCGAACCTCATCTATGTTGAACATTTGATTGAGATTGGTCCGGTGTTTCAAAAGTTATTCTCACAAAAATAGTCACTTTCATTTTTATATATATGGAATGGTAAGAAACTATTTGAACAAACTTCGGGAGCTGATTCCCAACACCGAAACCAGCAAAAACATCCTCTGGAACTTGGTCAGTGAGGAATAGTTTTGGCGATATAAGGTGCCGAAACCGTGGGAAGATGAACTTCAGACGCATATTTTCGAAATACACTGAACTCTAGCCAGAAAGCATTGTGAACGGGGTTACGCTTGGCAACAATGTAGGAAAAATGAATGACGTTTATATCGCGATCACGAGTCATGACCTATATATACCACAAAGTAAACGCCAGCTGGTGTCGGTCCTGGTAGCCCAGTGGGTTAGCGCAACATACTAATAAGGAAAATCGTTGTTGGCGTGGGTTCAAGTCCTGCTTTAGGAAAGTTTTTTTTACTACTTTCAAAAATTTTTTATAATACTTCTTTCGTTAAAATAAGATTAAAATAATATTGAAAAAGTGATTTAACGATTATTTTTTAAAATTTTCATTAAACTTCTTTCCTTAAAATAAGTTTGCCCTTGTACTTATACAGATCCATAGTAAAAGAACAAGTAGTAGTAGTAGTAGTAGTAGTAGTAGTAGTAGTAGTAGTAATAATAATAATAATAATAATAATAATAATAATAATAATAATAATAATAATAATAGTAGTAGTAGGAACTGGTAAGAATGCAATTGAGCATTCGTTTCCGTGCGATGTTGCCAAACCTAATGCCTTCTGGCTAGGGCTGAGTGTATTTCGAAAATATGCACTTCAGACGGCTGTAATTCAAAAACAACGACACGTAGAGACTGCGGTATAGAACATGACACTCAAAGTCATACCTGCTCGATTGAAAAATGTATGTTTCAAACCTCCGCAAGATGTGTGTGAGGGATTCCCCAAAGGAACATAGGGATTACTTGATAGGTTATAGGCAATCCCTAAGTTGCTTAGGGGAATCCCTCGCACACATCTTGCGAACACAACAGTTCTGCTATCTTATGTTCATATATGCTAAGACACAAGAATAACAGATAAAGAAAACAGATGGAAGCACAGCTACCTTTGTAACTATTGTCAGATGATACACAGGTTTACAACAATATTATTGTGACGTATTACTGAAAACATAGAACATTATTCATTACTTGGCAGAAGTGCCAAAGATAAAACTTTGCTCATATTAAAGGATAAATACCAATGCAAATTCTTGCAGGTAGTGACTAGTTATTTTTGATATGCTAGGAAGGCGATGTGTTTGTGCTGAATTGACACACAAGTAGCACGCTAAACTGGTAGTCATTTTGTGTTATTTCAACACCTCATTTTTTACAGTGTACATTTCAATTATACTCTTTCTCTTATTACAAAAAAAAATCTAGTTGTATATATTTTTTTCTGAAAATATAAGTGGAAGTATGTTACAATTACTTATCGTCTTTTCAGATGCAGAACAATACCAGTTGTAATACTACACAAACGTAGTGGCGTGTAGTATGGGACCCCACCTTTTCAAAGCTTGGAATGCTGCCAAGAAATAATTTTGGATGTGCGCTTGTCTCGAAGTGAAAATGAACATTTCCCATACCACATTCATCTATACACTTGTTGTGTGTGCTGTTGCACCATCTTGTTGGAACTAACCAAATAAATTGAATAGGTCCGATACGTGTTACTCAATAATACCACAACGCATCAATAGCGCCGAACCAGGCAAAAGTGTATATCTACTAACTACTAACTATCTGGCTGAACCCCTTATTTAGTTGGGTGGCCGATTGGCCTCAGGTTTATTGTTGTTCGGTGCAGTACGCAAAGATATGAAAACATTTATACCTTGTTCTCTTACATGTGAGTTTTTTTTTTTTTTTTTTGCATTGTTAAATTACTATAGATTTCTAAATTATGCAGATTCAATATTGAAACCGGAAATATATTTATAACTTCCGGCAGCAAGAGAGTGATAATGTGAGACATGCAACCTGTTTATCGGAAGCTGAATTCTCATCAAAAACGATTTCTCATTATCTCTTACAATTTTTAATATTTAGGAATCAATATTGAAACCGAAAGTTGTACTAGTTCTTACTTTAATAGAAGACTCAAGCTGAGATGAAATCTATTCTTAAGATTTGGAATCCATACCATAAATCGTTTGGATCGATAGAGAACGTATCATATATATATATATATATATATATATATATATATATATATATATATATATATATATATATATATATATATACATGGTCATAGTAAATACATAAAGGAGTTTTGGTAATCTAACTCTTCGAAAATAGTTAATATAATATTAATCTATATATTTTGCATTACTTATTTCGTCATATACTAGGGAATTTTCTCTTATAATTTCCCTCTAGTTGAATTTCCACGATTTTTTCTTATTGTCCGCCATTTTAGGCCAAACGAGGACCCTTTTCGCCTAAAATGGCGGACACAAATCTTATCATTTATCTGTCATAAAAGTGTCAGATAATTGGTTAGGCGTAACGAGGATTAGACCAAACGAGGATCCTTTTTCGCCTAAAATGGAGGACACAAATCTTATCATTTATCTGTCATAAAAGTGTCAGATAATTGGTTAGGCGAAACGAGGATTAGGCCAAACGTGGCGACACGCTGTCACTGAACCTTCTTGAAAAATTGCGAGGCACATGGGTGAAATATGTATTTTAAAATCTATCCAGTTTGAACTTCCATTTCAGTTACTTCTCTGAAAAATTAGCTGCTATAAGTAATGAGCAGGGTGAGCGTTTTCACGAGAATATTTTGTAGATGGAGAAACGTTATAAATGGAAATGGGTATAACTACTAAACCAGCAGGATAGCGCAATATACAGGGTGTTTCAAAACAACACCGACAACGTTTGGGAGGTGATTCCTGACACGAAGATAAGACAAAAAGTATAGACCAACCTGGGTACATAAATACTTCCTTTCGGAGTTATAGGCTGCCGAAAGCATGAAAAAATCAGAGGGAAGGTGGAAGTGCTAGGAACGGCAGCTCCATGTTTCTTTGTGCTCACAATAACGTGTGATGATATGTATTTCGTCACGGTATATTTCACGTTTTCTTCACTTATAAGCGTGAAAGTAAACATCGCACCATCTGTTTCTCCTAGTACGAGAGACCGTGCTGCTGATGATCCTGAACACTTCCGACATCGCGCTAAAGGATTCCGTGTTCATTGCTATCAAGGCTTATCGCTTGCCTACTTTGGACCAATCATAAAGTCAGAGCATATATCAAAATTCGGTTGATGGCATGTCTGGGAATTACACCCTGCAGGAAATAATCCGTACACCCATTAAACATTAATGAAATATGCATTTCTGGATTGTGTATGCGTGACTTCTGGACAGCCCTAGCTCTGAAACTATGCACTTTTCGTCATAGGTTCATATGAACTTTTTCTCTTATTTCGATGTGGGGAATTACCTCTTAAAGTTTGTCGATATAGTTCATTAACACCCTATATATATATATATATATATATATATATATATATATATATATATATATATATATATATATATATATATATATATATATATATATATATATATATAGGTGTTGTACAGACCTTGGTATAAATTAGTTGTAAACCTGGGGGCCCTGCAAAATGTTCCCAATCAGGCCCCGCACCACTTAAGGCCGGCCCTGCCCCGAAGCATATTATCCACAAAGAAATCACAGCTCTGATCCCTTTAAATTTATTTATTTATTCAACAAAAACAGGCTCCAGGCCCAGTTACAGTGTTGTTCCTTTAAAGATACATTTTCTAAAGTTATATATTTTTAATAAGATTATACATTTTCGTTATCACACATATTTTAAAGCCTATTCTTATACACTATTTTCGACATTCCAAAAACAACTACATCAGATATCATTTCAATGGAATTGTTGAAAGCGCTCATCCTTCATATAGGAAACTTAGTAATGATATTTGCTCTTGTCTTTTTGCAGTAAATTGTACGTTATTTCCTTCCCGGTTTCTACTTGACGCTCCATGCAATTAAATCTTCGAAATAAGATGCGGATAGTCAAATTTTACAGTGTAACAATTTGTGTAAAAAAACAAAAGATCCGTATGTTCTCTCCGCTCTTTCAAAGTGTGCATATTGAACTTTTGTACTATTTCTGAATATGGCCCATATTTAGGATCAGTGGCGTATTTAGGAGGGGCTTCCGGGCTTAAGCCCCCCCCCCGAAATCTTAATTACTATAGTAAAGCATATGAAATATCTTGCAGAATTTTCACATTTTCAGGCAAAGTCCCCCCCCCGAAAGTTAGCAAAGCCCTCCCCGAATCAAAATCGTAAATAACGCCACTGTTTAGGATACATACTTACCAGTTTTTCTGTAAGTAATTAATTTCAAGATTTTCGATTGTATCCTTTCAATCACATCAATGGGTTTCAGTGCTTTTGGCAACACAACACAGACTCACATATTCTAATTGATATCTTATAAAACTGAAATACGGTTTCATTAATATCACATCAATTTGAAACTCTTTGCCTATTCTCACAATAAACCCAAGATTCATATATATTGTTAATATTATTTTTATGATAAGTAAAACTAAATATAGGATTAAACAGGACCTCCAGATCTTTAATTAAGTTAATTGTATTTAAAATAGTTCCTTTGATAGAGTAGTCATGTTAAATACTGTTTGCTTTGCAGGTAAAGAAAGGACTTTTGCTTTCTTTCACGTTCAACTTAATCTTGTTACTGTAACTAACTAACTCACTCAACGTCCTATGGAACCCGGTGGTTCAATGCCGCGTTCACAAAAGCTCTCCACTGACTTCTATCCTTAGCCAACTAGATTCAGTTTCTACTTTGCACTTCTATTGCTCTCCCATCTGCGCCTAGGTTTCCTTATAATAGTTTTGTAATTCGTCTTCAAGTTAAGACTTTGAAAGCGTTCCTACTTTCTTCCATCCTGGCTACATGACCTACCCACCTGAGCCTTCTAGACCTGATGACCCTAACAATGTTTAGTAAAGTTATTGTTACACAATTTTTTAATATTGCATTTTTAATATATTATAATAATTAAGTCTATTTTCAGTTTTATATAGTTCAAGCGAATTAATTTTGTAGATTATTTTAAGTATCAGCGAATAGGAAGGGTACACAGAAAAAAGAAGCTTATTGCAATTTTTGCGAAAAAAGCCGATATGGACATCGCCTGTTGGTGCTAGTTTGTACTTCTAAATGCACTGCGAATATTGTGGAAGAGAAAGCGACTTGTTGCAGAGAAACTTACACAATTAAAACAGCCCAGAAAAATTCGAACGTTTTCAAATTTGTCAGATCTACGAAGTCGTCATTCAGATTTAATATGAAATTTCTCCTCCTTTTCCTGTGCATATGCATATATGAGGAAGTTTTAGCATTTACAAAGACGTTCTATTTCAAAACAGAAAGTTACGGTACTCGTACATTTAACAATGTAGGTGCTCAATTTATGTAAAATACAACAATTTTTAAACTCTATTTCAAAAACATGAAACGGATTTTTGATATGGTTTCAGTGGCCCAGAATAAGTTAAATCATCTAACTTATTTCTGTGTTATAACTGGTAGTTCTCGATCTTGAAACGAAATGAAATCTTTGAGCTTTACGTCTCACGTTTATGCCGGCCAGGCTAAAGGAGACGGTGATGATGAGTAATGAATGAAATGGTGGAATGAAGACAGTGGGCGGAAACGGGAGAACCCCGAGAAAACCTACGCACACGATGGTTGTTCACTTGGTACGAGCTGGGATCGAACGAGCAACCACCGAGGCCCAGTTGTCGGTATTCTATGTACGACCAGCCTCACTACTATGTTTACATAGTTTGCAATTCTACCATACTTTACAACGTTAGGATTTAGCATTTAGATTTCTGGGTTTTCGGCATCTATGGCCTTTTAGGTCGTCACATATGAGGGAAGACTCTCCTCAACGAGCACCCTATCCGGAGAAAGGGAAGGAAGGAGGCGGCCTGGGACGTATAAGTTAGGTATCCCCCCGGTATTTGCCTAGTGTGAATGAGGAGAACCCAGGAAAACGTCATTCAGGATGGCTGGTCTGAAAAACCTTTTTACATTTTTTTTTGACCGAGTATCCCCAATCCTTTACAATGCGGAACAATGCCTTGTTTATTTACATTAAATTTTCCTGACCCTCAAGTATGCTTCTCATTTTGTTTTGACCTTGAGTGGATTATAAATTGATTAACATTGTTTTATACTGCACAAAACAAGCTAACAAAGTTTTCATTATAAGTAAAAACCGGAAGAAATACTCGTTTCTGGTTAATTTCGCAAACGCTTGATTTTCAATCTTATTCCTGAAAACCAGCTTGTAGCAAGTACTGCTTGAAACCTGGTTTCTCTCACGTCCTTCAATTATGTAAAAGTAATTTTCCTTCAGTACAGAATGTTACATGACCCTAACAATTAGTTTCCCATACCATATCGCTATAAAATTCACCACTGGTATGCTTTCCTTTCGGCTGAAATACATGGTAACTTAAAAAGCTAAAGAAAAAAAGGAAAAGGGTTTGTGGGAAGATTGTTAATGTGATCTGTATATGTCTTCCTGCTTATACATTATATATATATATATATATATATATATACTGTATATTTCTTAGGAAAGAAAGCACATGTAAAATACTTGGTTTGCCTTGTTTACCACTGAACATCGTACGTGTCCTGTTGTCCTTATTTGAAAGAGAATATAGTTAGAAACGAGATGTGATCAACTAGATGGTTAAGTATTGCCTTGACGACGAAGAATCAAATAGTTTTATCTGTTTAGTTAAACAGACTAAATTAATAAATCCTGTTGGGGATTACTTTAGCGTAAGTTTAATACTTACTTGTTAGAGTATTGCAGAAAAGAGAGATCCTAGTTTTTAATCTTTTGGAGACGACTATTAGTCTATTTTCATGGACGAAATAAATGAATGCCCTACGAGTGTAAGCCAGTCAACACTAATATTAGGTATTGAAAACTTATTTGACAATCTTTAAAATCTTTGAGTTTTACGTCCCACGGCTATGCCTGCTAGGCTAAATGAGACGGTGATGATGAGAAATGAATAAAACTGTGGAATGAAGAAAGTGGGAGGAAACGAGAGAACCACGAGAAAACCCACGCATAAGGTGTTTGTCCACCACAAAGTTTACTTGAACTTATTTGACAAATTAATTGTCCAATCCAGATAAGGATTGACCTTGAACAAATTGCAATGGAAATGAAACACTCACCAAAATAATGCTGAACGCATTCTGAGCAAATCTGAAAAAGCCCTCAAGATTATTCAGTCTGAGAGGTCGTTAAATTCAATATGGCCGCCGCTGGTGGTCATTTACGGCAGTCATAATAAAAAACGGAGTAACAAAATTACAGGCTCAACACTCATTATAAAAGTTGTTCACCATTATGTGTCCTTTCGAATGAGACATTGAATACGACTCTAATATACTTTATAGGTTATCTACACATAGTAGGTCCTTTATGCTTCTTGTAAATGTAAATGTAACTCTGTGGTAATTGTTTTCAATGGCTGAAAGGTCGATTACTGAACTGTAACTGATTATTTTAATTTTACTATGCAAGTTTTTAATATTCGTTGTCTTGTTGTTGTTTGTTACAGGTAGTGGAAAACATTGAATAGCATACTGCTCACTCGTCATAGAGAGTTTCATTATATGTAAACAGGTGTACACAGAAGATGAAAGACCCACATGTTTATCTCAGAATGAATGCCAAGGAATTCAGAAAGCGAGTGAATTATGTGCAGCTGCACTGACAGCTAAACTTGGAGGAAAAGTATATCAAGAATTCCGAAGGAAGTATGTGAATTCCAGTCAAATCAAGAAGGATACACAATCAAAAATGCCGTCCGATGGAAAGACATCTGCAAGTATTCTGCTTTCAAATTCGCCAGCATTTCATTGTGCTCTTAACTGCTTGTTTCGTTCCAGTAAAAACTAATACTTCTCAAAAAACAACATTGAAGTTATGTGAAGAACACAATGATGTTTGGACCATGACTGCAGAAAGTCATATTGAATATGCCAGAGATTTGCTTGCAAAGGACGTAGTATACCACACTACTTGCAGTGTAAATTTTAGAACAAGAAAGGGCATTTCAGGAAAGATGAGAAAGTGGATGTCATCAGGTAAATACGATCCGAAGAAAACATGCAGGCCCATACAGACTGAAAGAGAGGATGCTTTTTTGCAAGTAATTGAGTATTTGGAGATGAACGATGATGAGCAGGTTACCATAAGTGATACTCTGTCAGACACATGAAAGCTAAACTATTGGAGTTATTTGGGGAAAGAAGCATTATAACTAAAATGAATTGTAAAGTAGATGTTATTACTTTAAAATAGACACCTGCTAGAATCCTTCAGGAGTTTTATGAGAACATCAGAAAAATACTGTGGAGGAGAAGTTGAGATTAGTGACAACTGCAACAAAGTTAATAAAAGGTGCAATGAAGTCCATAGAAACATCAAAAGAATACTACCCTTCCGCTAACGGGTACGATCTTGAAAGTCCCATGTTATTTTTGCCTGAAGTGTTAAGAGTATTTCTGAAAAAGATCGCTACAGTTGCACTCACGGAAACCAAAATCGCTTTGTTGGTTATGTGTATAATCAATTTAGCTCGACCAAAAGTGATGCAAGCTCCACTACAGGATAGTTTGATCGTGCAGATTCACCATCATTTTGGTTCCCGCTTTCTATTGGACACCCTGCACCGTTACGTGTATTGCATTTCATATTCTGAGGTTCAGTACCTATTTTGATGCTCTCCCCATAAAAGTTTTGAAGAATTCTAGGAGATTTCTATTTGAAAGTAGCAACATCTAGTTTACCACTTATTTCAGTTATAGTGATTCTTTCCCCAAATAACTCAAATAGTTTAGCTTTCATGTGTCTGACAGAGTATGCTTGCTCTTCCGAATAGCACAGCTCCTGCTTTATAATATTTACTAAATCACATATGGTAACCTGCTATCATCGTCCACCCCCAAATACTCAACTACTCGCAAGAAAGCAACCTCTTTTTCAATCTGCATGGGCCTGCCTTTTGTATTCGGTTCGTATTCACCTGATCACATCCGCTTCTTCATCTTTCCTGGAATCCCCTTTCCTGTTCTAAAATTTACAATGCAAGTAGTGTGGTACACTACGTCTTTCGCAAACAAATCTCTGGCATATTCAATACAACTTTTTACAGTCATGGTCCAATCATCATTGCGTTCACATAATTTCAATATTATTTCTTGAAAAGTATTACTTTTACTGGAATTAGATAGTGATATTCCAACTTACCATCATATCTATCAGGCTTACCATAAAACAAGCAATTAAGAGCACAATGAAATGCAGGCGAGTTTGAAGGCAGAACACTTGCAGATGTCTCTTCATCGGACGGTATTTTTGATTGCATATCCTCCTTGATTTGACTGGAATTCACATACTCTTGATGTACCTAGGCACTGTTGTACTTTTTCTCCAGGTTTGTCTGTCAGTGCAGCTGCACATAATCCACACGATTTCTGAATTCCTCGGCATCCCTTCTAATGTAAACATTCTTGAGGACTTTTTCAGGTTAGCTTAGAATGTGTTTAGCATCATTTTTTCGCATGTTTAATTTCTATTTCAATTTGTTCAAGGTGAAGTACTTTTTTCTCGTACGTTGATTGGACTATAAATGTAGCTAAGGCACTCTTATGCTAAGGCATACTCTTCTTATCTATGTCCACCCTTTCTGTCCAGATGTTTATATACTACATCCGTTCTCAACCTAACGATCATCTTGTGTGTTTATATGTCACATTCGTCCTCATCAGAATGATCAGCTGTGTTTGTATGTGTCATACCCGTCTTTATCAAAATTATGATGTGTGTTTATATGCCACATCCGTCCTTATCAGTACGATCAGCTGTATTTTATATGCCGCAATCGTCCTCGAAACAACGATCAACTGTGGGTTTATATGGCACATCCTTTTCAACAGAAACATCAGTTGTGTTTATATACCACATCCATGCTCAACAGAACAATCAGTTATCTGTTTATATGCCACACGTGTGCTCAACAAAACGATCTGGTGTGTGTTTATATGCCAGACTCTTTCCAATAGAAAGAAAAAAATGAAATGAAATCTTTGAGTTTTACGTCCCACGATTATGCCGGTTAGGCTAAAGGAGACGGTGATGATGAGTAACGAATGAAATGGTGGAATGAAGAAAGTGGGAGGAAACGGGAGAAACCCCGAGAAAACCCACGCACGCGGTGTTTGTCCACCACAAAGTTCACTTGGAGGGGGCTGGGATCGAACCCGGGACCCCTAGCACCAGAGGTGAACGCTCTACCACTGAGCCACCGCGGCCCTTCCAATAGAACGATCAGCTGGTGTGTGTCTATATGTCATATTCGAGCTCAACAAAACAATCAGCTGTGTTTTTATGCCACACCCGTGCTTAACAGAGCGATCAGCTATTCGTATACCAAATCCAGCCTCAACGAAACAATCAACTGTGTATTTATGTGCCACACCCATCTCTAAAGGGTTGACATGAAGATTATGGCTGTGCAATACCTGACTTTTCAAATTTTCTAGCTCAATAGTTTATAGTTAAAAATTATTTTTTATTATTTAAACGGATCGAGGATATATTAGTTTGATTGGAAGCATTCAACGTTTAACTTTGAAAGAAAGGACAATATAGTAGTTTGATTGTAAGCATTTTTCTATTTTCTTTGAAAGGAATGGGGATACAATAGTTTGATTTATATAAGTTCTTAAAAATCTATTACCTAGTAGTAGAAAGGATACTGTGAAAGCAGCGATTGTAAACTGTAAAAGGAATGTACGTATGCGAATGCGTTTCTTGCTCTTAAGTGTTACTTCAGAAAATATGGACAGGAAGATATCTTCTCTATGTTCGTATTTATTGATTTGAGTTTCCTTCTGCCACAATTACTATAATATTCTGTTTCTATTCACCTTCAACTTATAACAACTCGTGCACTTGCTCAATGTAGCCTTTCCTGCTAATCTCGTAGTGCACAGAGTCATAGGTTTAATTCCCGATTGGAAGCCTTTCTGATTGAATCCATTGTTTTGATTTGAATTCTATTTTAAACAAAAAGGTCCCCATGCCTCATTCAATCTTCTTGCAGAGTTGAGATATTAGACTCCAATCCACTCAAATCACAAACCCCCTGCAAAAAAAAGTTTGTGACAATAATCTGTATAAATATGTAAATGTTTTCAAGGACAATGGTCCGGCACCAAAGATATTTTCTTTTATGACCAGACCAGTACATTTACGTTGTTAAATTTTGTAGCCAAACAGATTTTTCTAGGTAGTTAAGATATAATACGTAAGGAGGCCATTAAGAGTGGATGTAGGTTCAATTTATAAAGAAGACATTTTGTGAAATATAAGATAAATATTGAAAAGTATTCGAAAATACATAAGGTTAAATCTATTTTATTCTGTGAGTTATCATTGAACATTCATGGAGTAAATTAGGCCTACGTCTTAAGTTCATTAATCCTATTTCTGAAGAACTTAGGGCAGATGTGTAACTAACTGTCCAGAATAGCTGAAGTTAGCAATATAATTGTTACAAGTTTAAAAATAATGTATGATCTAAACTTCAACGTTAATCTTTAAACAATAGCTAAGCAAGTTACTAAGCCGGTTTCTGAGAGTCATTACACTTTTTAAATAGTCATAATTCGTCCTCCATAGTTGACTTATAAAATATAAAATATAAAATGCTGCATTGAAATAAAGCACGAAAATATGTTTTCATTTTGATACGAGAGTCTTTCCGAAAGCTTCCCGTGTGGCGCTGACATTGTGCGCAAGAAGTAACAAGCTATGTTCATAGAATATAACACGTATGGCAAGATAGCCCCCCCCCCCATTTTAGAAAATTGAAACAATGACTAGGTCATTCGTTTGTACTACGTTTGTACCGTTCGTACCGAAAATATTTTCGTTTGTACTATTTTCCTTATACGGTTACTTGAGAGGTCAACTGGGGGGGCTATCTTGGCGCCAAGATAGCCCCCACGTATCACAGCATAAAAAATTGAAATACACCATTCGAAAGCAAATCGTTTGTACCGGAAAAAGTTTTGTTTGTACCCTGATAGTTTTCGAGAAACAGGGGATGACATTTGGGGGCTATCTTGTACGCAAGATAGGCCCCCTAATGTGTACTTTTTCCATGCCCATTAATAAGTGTTATGTGTTTATTCATGTGAATTGATGTGTATTTAGAATTCTGGTTGTGATATTCAAATTAAAAAAAAAAAAAGAAAGAAATCGGATATATCTCAACGTTAGAATTAAATCGGCGAGTGGGAAAACAGTGTGAGTCCAAAATTAGATATTTTGAAGTAAAGGCAAAAATAACACTAAAGATGTAGAACTACAAGTTGTAATGAACAGCAGTGCAATTTAAAAGACCTCGCACGTTATAATAGAATGCTATAATGGCGACTGTACCTTTGTGCCATTAACAAACGAAAGGTATTCATATATCTCAAAATGCGTTTTGCGGACTAGTAGTGTTTCTCCACTCATCGATTCAATTAAATTTTCTCTATTTCTGCCCTTTTCCGTAAGTAAATACGTATTATTCAGCAATGGCATACTTGCTTTTGTCTATTGTCTGTGAAAACGGCAAGCTTCTCGAGCCGTTAATGTGATAGATATAAACAGTTAATTTCTTCAGTTGGTGTAAAGCTGAAACGTGGAAGGACGCAGTTTAGGTAAGCAAATATTTCATTTTTTTTCTTTGTTTAAGATTATTTCGGTAAATCCAGTTTCTTTCTGAATTTGTACACATTTTGTTATTCTTTTTACGGTATTTATTTACGGAAAATGGCACAAATAGATAAAATTTAATTGAATCGATGAGTGGAAAAACACTACTAGTCCACAAACCGCATTTTGAGATCTTTGAAGACAGAACTTTCATTTGTTAATGCCACAAATGTATAGTCGACATTACACCATTCTGCTATAACGTGCGAGGTCCTGAAAATTGTACTGCTCTTCACTACAGCTTGTAGTTCTACATCTTTAGTGTTACTTACCTCAAAATGGCTTATTTTGGACTCACAATGTTTTCCCACTCGCCGAATCAATTTTAACGTTGAGTTCTTCCCAACAAGTTCTTTTTTTTATTATTTGCATATGTACAAGCAGAGTTCTAAATACACAAATTAACATGAATAAACACATGATACTTATTAATGGACATAGAAACAGTACACATTAGGGGGTCTATCTTGCGTACAAGATAGCTCCTCAAATGTCATACCACTCTTTCTCGAAAATTACCAGGGTACAAACAAAACTTTTTTCGATTCAAACGGCACAAACGACTTGCTTTCGAATGGTATATTTCAATTTTTTGTTCTATGATACGGCGGGGGAGCTATCTTGGCGCCAAAATAGTCTCCCGCCCCAAATGTCATCCCCTGTTTCTCGAAAACTATCAGGGTACAAACAAAACTTGTTTCGGTACAAACGGTACAAACGATTTGCTTTCGAATGGTGTATTTTAATTTTTTGTGCTGTGATACGGGAGGGGGGTATCTTCGCGCCAAGATAGCCCCCCGCCCAAAATGTTATCCCCTGTTTCTCGAAAACTATCAGGGTACAAACAAAACTTGTTTCGGTACAAACGGTACAAATGATTTGCTTTCGAATGGTGTATCTCAATTTTTTGTGCTGTGATACGGGGGGGGGGCTAACTTGGCGGCAAGATAGCCCCCCGCCCCAAATGTTATCCCCTCGTTCTCGAAAACTATCAGGGTACAAACAAAACTTTTTTCGGTACAAATGGTACAAACAATTTGCTTTCGAATGATGTATCTCAATTTTTTGTGCTGTGATACGGGGGGGCTATCTTGGCGCCAAGATAGCCCCCCCAGTTGCCCTCTCAAGTAACCCTATAAGGAAAATGGTACAAACGAAAATATTTTCGGTACAAACGGTACAAACGTAGTACAAACGAATGACCTAGTCATTGTTTCAATTTTCTAAAGTGGGGGGGGGGATATCTTGCTATACGTGAATATAACGCCATCTATGAAAATATAACGTATTAATTTCAACTGTCTCGCTTCGTTAGCTCATTACACGTACTCTGAATCGGTCGCTGTACATCGAGATCACATCGTGTTCCAATCCAGAGGGCAGTTTTTGTTGTCAAAATTAAGGAAAAGTTATGGCTTCGAGGATATTCAGTCTAGATTTAGCACTTTCGTCGTACGAACAATTGTCGTGTGAACTACTGTCCGGCTCAAACCTTTTGACGTTTGGCTAAAGCCAATGGCGCTCAAGAGCGACGTTGTCAGATTTCATTTCCTTTCGTGTACAAGAATTATATGAAACGTTTCTCTCGTAGAATAAAGAATAACGTGAGACGCAGATGAGAGAACGAAGTAAACCTTCAAACCGAGAAGGTGAAAGAATAAACACTGGTTTAGATTGAATTGTGTATGAAGAAACAATCTTACAATAAAATAACAAACCACTGTGCGTAGAATCATGCTTTTCTCCCCTAATTATTTAGAAACGATTTTCTTTTTCCTAAACATACACTGACATTATATGAACAACGACGTTTTTGAGTGCAAATAATGTTTATCTCAAGCATCGACTATTAGACAACTTTCATTGGATATTGTTAAGAAGAGGCCACGCCTTGAACGTCATGTCAACGCACTGCAACAGCGTGATTCAAAGACTACTTTAGTGAACTGATGAAGCTAAACAAATTGATACATTATTTCGTCCATAGATGGCACTATATGGCGATATTTCAGTCTTAGTTCGAGAACTTTTGGAAATACTCTCGCACATATCGATATTCCATTCTCTTGCATATCTATCCATCATTGTACTATGTAAATGGTCTACTCCACAGCAATTGAAATGGAGAAAACAATTCAACAATTCTGTTTACTGTTAACTATAATCGGCTTACCAATTCTGTTACCTCGAAACAAAGAGCTTATTGCTGTGAGTATTGTGTTCGTGATGGTCCTGATCGAAAGATAATCCAAAGCTTAGTGGTGAAACCTGGAAAGTGAGAAACTCAAGGATTGCCTAATCTTCGAAGATGTGTGGTTTCCAATGTTACCAGATCCGCATTCAACATACTATTTTCTGTAAGGCTATGCAAACAAAAGAAGCGAAAAGTCTATAGAAACAATCTACATATCATCTACATACCAAATATCAAAGACGAAATAGACAAAACTGTTATTGACATGATAAATCATGTAAATGACAACATAGAGAAATATTCTTCATTTGTGCTAGTTCCAATTAGATATATTAATTCGAACTCGCAAACAGAATCGCAATATTTGGAAACTGTCAAATACAGTAATGGTTAACTAATAAAATTATTAACGCTCAATAAGCATAGCTGTGATTAACGTAAACAACTAATTACTGCTGACTATTTACTATAAACTAGCATCAATTACCCGCCTCGCTGGGTTAAATTAACAAAAAAAAATAGTAATGTGTTCCGTTATTCAGTCACTTTGTACTATTACTAAAGAGTTCTTTGACATCGGTCATTTTCGATGATTTTTGTATATCCTCCTCCTCTCCCCATGTTGCGGGGCAAGGCATCAGAAGTGTCACTGTTCATCTCAGCGACCCAGAAAACTATGAACGCGACACTGATATTGGTCATTTCGATCATTTTTATACATATTCCCCTCCCCCAAGATGTGGGGCTGATTTTGGACTTAAACGGCATCAGAAGTGTCCCAGTCCATCCCAGCGACCTGGAGATCTATATATTCTACACTAATATTGAGTATTTTAGATCATTTTATACATCTCTCCCTTCCTCTTTCCCAAACTGTGGGACTGAATTTGGGTTTAAAGAGCATCGAAAGTGTCATTATTCATCTCAACGACCCCAAAGACTATAGATTCGACACTAATATCGGTTATTTTGGACTATTTTAAATGTCTCTTCCCCTCCCTTAAGTTACACCGTCAAAGTGATACGACAAAACCATCTCACGTTCGAACTTGATGTTAGTTGAAAATTTGATAGAGTTCGGTCCGGTGGTTGAAAAGTTATTAAGTTTTATTTATTTTTATGTACTGCCTCTCTCATTCCCCTTCCTTATCTGTGGTCAAAGTGAAATGATAAAAAAGAAATCTCGGGCCCGAACCTCATCTATGTTAAAAATTTGATCGAGATTGATCGTTTGGTACAAGAATGATTAAGTTTTATTTATTTTAATAATTCCCCCACCTTCCCCTCCCCTAAGTTCTACCGCCAAAGTGAAATGATAAAAACACTCCCAGGCCCGAACATCATGAATGTCGAAAATTTGATTGGGACCGGTCGGGTGGTTCAAAAGGTTAAGAGTCACAAACACTGTCACTTTTAATTTTATAATATAGATTAACCGTCTTAACAAAAGATTCCTCAAACAACCAATCTTGTTGAGCATACAATAAATTATGGTGAACATATCTCTAAGTCCGATTCCATCTTCTGGAAGCATTACATATCTTCAATTCATTTTATAAAGTGCGTAGCATTGTGACTCCCTTATTTTGGAAGCTAACATTAAAAATGAAAGAAGATATTTCAATTATTTTCATATTTCTAAAAAGGACACAAAATATTGTTTGAAATCCATTTGTTTTAAATAAATTATCACTCAAATGATGGTCCCTATCATTGACAAAAAGTGCAAAACCGATGCTAAATGAACGTTGCCTTGCTGCCAGCGAACCGCAATTTAATTTAAAATCTTTCCACTAAAAAAGGGACAATGTTTTTCCGATAATGCCATGTCTTTCACTGAAACGAACACGTGTACATTTATTCGATGATACACTCTCCACCCAAAGTTATCACACTCCCAGAAAATGGGTAGTTAACCGTTTTTCCGCACCAGTATAACTCCCTGATTTGGGAGAAGCATAGCTTCAGATGAAAAAATGAAATCCTTAAGTTTCATGTCCCACGATTATGCCGGCTAGGCTTTAGGAGACTGTGATGATGAGGAATGAATGAAATAATAGAATAAAGAAAGTGGGAGGAAACAGAACCCCGAGGAAACCCATGCACATGATGTTTCTTCACCACAAAGCTCACTTGGCACGAGTTGGGATCGAATCAAGGACCCCATGAACCAGACGGGAATACTTTACCACTGAGCCGCCGCGGCATAGCTTCAGATGGGGAGGGCGTGTGGTAGTAGGGAGCATTTTGCCAAACAACGTTGTAGGTGCTCTTTTCAGTGTGCAGCAACACGTGATCGAGAGAATATTGTGCCTTTTTAGTTCAGAGGTTTAATAAAATCACAGGTCACCGGTAGCAACAGAGCACGCACTTTGCATCCATTTCCTGGTTTGTATACATAGTAAAGATCAAAACTGAACGATTATTGATTGAAAATATATTAAACGACATATTTTAAACGACATTCTAAGTACTTTCCAGAGATAAATAAAATGCTGTCGTGTCTTTTGTTTTTGAATTTATTAACTTACCGAATAGGACAGTTCTTTCTGTCATACTTTTTGTTAGTTTCGAAGACACATGACGTAAAGATGGAATATTTCCTTCCAAATCGTAAGCCAAACTCTAGCGTACCTGAGTTCGGCGCGGGAGACACGGATTCGATTCCCAGTGAGAGCTCATGTGGTTCAGATCTAAAGGTAAGCTGTATGTTCACATCTGATGTAGCTTAGCTACTGAACGGGATGTTAAACTCCAAGTCAATCAAAAAGTATGGCTAATGGTTAATATCACTTTTAACCTTACAAGTTTTCAATTTTAAACACATGGTAAAACAGGCGTTATCTTGAGGAGAGAGATTCGTCAAATGATCATATCTTGTAATTGTATGGTTCTTACTGATATAACTTCTTATTTACACGTTATTTTACACCGACTTCACATTTGTTCTTACAAAACTTTTGCCTTTAGTCGAATATCCAGCACATTCTTTTGTCCGACTCCCCCGTCACTTACCCAAAAGACATGAAAGAATTTAAATCAAGCTATGTTATGGATAAATAAATTCGTAATAGTTATGAAAGTTGATTGCTCGTCGTTGTGAAGTGACTACAGCCATCTGTTGACAATAGAAGAATGAAACGCTGTCGGGTATAAATGTGCTTTGCTATATTAAGAAACAGAAACCGTAAAGTTAATAACCTCTCTGTAAAATGTTCAATTAAACAAAGAAAAGATTGAAAATGTAACTTATAAGTAAGGAGTTTGGTTAATGACAACTCTTTTATACAAACTGCGTTCAGTAAGTTCTGCACAAATGGATATATATTTGTATTTGTTGCAATATGAGGATTTAATTTTAGGTGAACAAACTTTCATTCTTTGGCTACATAATACTAAATAGTTATTTCCTATTGTTCACAGGTAAACCACAATGGACACTGAACTAGATATCAGAATCCGACAACGGTCGGTAATGGAATTCCTGTTGAAAACCGGTGATGTATCAGCTACATCGATAATCATAGGAAGTTGCTTCCAGTTTATGGGGATCAGGCATTGATCCGCGCTAGTATCCAATAGTGGCTGCAGCAGTTTAGAAAACCCGGACTTTCCAGAGCAGCACAGAAAATGATGTTCTTTTAGTCAGATCAGTGCGGTGTCATTTTCGTAGACGTTTTGGAACTTGACTCCACAATCAACAAAGAGCGTTACTGGATACTGGATAAGATGCGACGTATTCGTCACACCAAGAGACCAGAGTTGCAAGGAAAGGTTATCAAACTCCATCATGACAATACTAAGCCTCACACAGTAACGATGATACAGCAGATACGTATGAAAATGAGATAGGAAGTCGTTCCTTAGCCTCCATATAGTCCGGAGTTGGCTCCTTCTGATTTCTTCCTGTTTGGTCGCCTGAAGACCTCCTACAGGGACAAACATTCGACAGTGACAAGGCCGTCATTTTTTGTGTGAAACAATGATGTAAAAGGTAGTCATCTGAGTTTTACCAAAGCATGGAAATAACGTTGAACGAGATGCGTTACAATAGAGGGAGGTTACATTAAGTGACATTGCCTAGTAGCTGAAGGATTAAAGTATACTTATTTAAAATTTCATAGTTATATTGCAACTAATAACAAAGTTATAACAATCTATACTATTGAACGCTCTTTGTATATTTTCCATATCCGTCCGAAAGACCAAAAATGAGTACTATTTAAATAATTATTACCAAATTTGGTCAGAATGTTAAGGGCCAAGAATTAGGAACCAAGTTTGTATTTGGACCCGATACTCAAGCCGGAAGTGGTAAAAGTTTACAATTTCTAGTTCTGATGATAGCTTCAGAGCAAGAACGGAAATAGATAGTGATATGTGGTTCCTTCAATCGATTAAGTGTAAAAAAAACAAATTACATTTGGATTCTTAATTCTCTAATAAAACCGGAAGTCGTTGAAATCTATTACAACTTCCGATTTCAACATTGATTTACATAGAACTGAAACGGTAACAGATAGCGAGAAGCGGTTTCTTGGAATATGAAATACGTACTATCTTCCGTCTTAACCCTCTACTCAAATCGGAACTGGCACAAATCAACTACTTCCGGTTATAACATTGATCACTGTAGAACAAAACGCGTAATAGATAGCAAGAAGCGGTTTTCTGTACTAAATTTAGCGTCCTAAGAAATATATTCCATCTCCTCCCCAATCTGTCTACTCGGACCGGCAAAATCAAAATCTCCCACCTTGGATTTTAACGTTTATTGCCACAGAGCAAAATCGTAATAGATAGGAAGAAGCTGTTCTCACCAATTAATTAAGCGCCTCAAGAAAATATTCCACTTTCACTCTAAACTTTGTATTAAAACCGGAAGTGGAACAAAATAAACCACTCCCGGTTTTAATATTGATCGCTATAGGTTGAAAACTGTAACAAATAGCGAGAACCAACTTTCTGTAATCAATTAAGTGTCCTAAGAACATATTCCATCTCTAACATAACAATTATAATTGAGAATATATACAGGGTGTTTCAAAACAGCATCGACAACGTTTGGAAAAAATGGAATCTTTGAGTTTTATGTCCCACGGTTATGCCGGCTATGCTAAAGGAGACGGTGATTATAAGAAATGAATGAAATGGTGGAACGAAGCAAGTGGGAGGAAACGGGAGAACCCCGGGGAAACCCATGCACACGTGTTTGTCCACTTTGTGGACCGGGGCTAGGATCGAACCCGGAACACCAAGCACCAGAGGTGAACGCTCTGCCACTGAGCTAGCGCGGCCCGCGACAACGTTTGGGAAGTGATCCCTGACACCAACATAAGACAAAAAATATAGACAAACCTGGATGCACAAATGGAGTTACAGGCTCCCGAAAACATGAAAAATGGACTATAAAAGTCCATGGCTCCAACACTATGGGACCTACCATTGTCGGATCAAGATTTCACTTAAGAACTAGTATGTGCCCCATCAAAATATCCATGTTTCAGAATCCTGCGGAACTTCTGCAACAGTCTTTACAGAAGTAGTTGGTGAGTACTTCAAATTATATGCTCTTAGGCAAACTCCCTCTATAAAAATTATTGCGTGTGTACCGCTGGATAGGGCACGTATTTGTTCCTAAGTAAAGTCTTGACCCGATTACGGTAGGTCCCACAGTTTTGGAGCTACAGACCTTTAAAGTTCATTTTTTCATGTTTTCGGCAGCCTGTAACTCCGAAAGGAAGTATTTGTGCACCCTGGTTGGCCTATACTTTTTGTCTTATCTTGGTGCCAGGAATCACTTTTCAAACGTTGTCGGTGTTGTTTTGAAACACTCTGTATATCACACATAAAATACCAAACTACTTCATGAAGTGTGCATGCGACACTGGATACAATTTTGTTTCCCTCCCTCAAAACAAAATTGTATCCTATACAAGTATATTTATTTCTACTGGTTTTACTTTCATATACACAAGTCTCTATGTAATCTGTCTCTCGCCTTCATTTTTTAATGCCCATCTAGAAGAGGTAATGAAAAAGAGCCCACAAAATGAAAATATCATTTCAGTAAGAAGTAGAATAATTAGGTGTATATGGTTTGCAGATGAAACGGCGCTTTTGCAGAATCTTAAGAGATGTTAGAAAACTTGATGAAGGGCTCTGAAAAATATAGGGTGAAAATAATTATTAGAAAGACAAAAAACATGGTGATAGGAACGAAGGGGTCGGTGTGAAATATAGAACTAGGAAGGGAGAAAACAGAACTGGTGACTAGTTTCCGATACCTGGGTAGTATTATTAGTAATTATGTGAAATGTGAACGTGAAATAAAAGCAAGAATAGGAATGGCGAAAGAAGTCTTTAGGAGGAAGAAAATGCTATTTTGTGGAACCTTAAATAAAGATGAGAAAAGACTCACAAAATGCTTCGTGAACTGTATTTTACTGTATTACATGGGGCAGAAATAATGGACATTATGCAATAATGATGAGAAACAATAGGAAGCTTTCGAAATGTGGTTGTGGAGAAGAATGGAACGAATTAGTTAGGTCGAGCGGGAAAACGAATGAGACAGTGTTAGAAATGGTAGGGAAGAAAAGAACACTTTTAGATATTAAGAAGAGGAAGATAAACTTATTGGGGCATTGGCTAAGAAGGAACTTTATCATGAGAGACGTGCTAGAGGTTATAGTGGCAGGAAAGAGAGGAGGGTGAAGAAGACTACATTGGACGATACCAAAACAAAAATTATATATGGAGACAAAGAGGTTATCGGAAGACCGTGGAGCATGGAATATTTTTAGTTGCAGCAATTGGTAGGTCATGTAAAGGCATGGCCAGAAAACAATGGCAGAATACCTATGATGATGATGATAATGTGTTACTATCATGTGCATTTTAGCTGCATTAAATATGAAGTATTTACATATATCATCTAGTAAATCGTGTACTATATATTTTAACAAAGGGTGCCTAAATAAATGCACGATCTGTTTTAGAAGAATAAAAAAACTACCGAATACTGTTAGTAATGAACAACATACTTTTCAACGCAATGGAAAAAATCATTATTTCCTTAAAAACATGGACACAGGAATTTACTGTACTTTCAGGAATGCCATTTTGTTTGACGAGTTTTATAAATTGACAAATGCGCTATCTTTTGACAATGTTATAGCTGAACAAAAATTAAAAATTACAGAGTTCATAATAAACTCTCGGCTACATCCCAGGCCATTGTCAACCATATTTAAAAATGAGTCGTAAATCAAAAAATATTTCCACAACCCAAACAACAGACGTATGTATACGCCATGATCGACCGTAAAAACAAGGTCAAACTTGCCAACAGGGGCGGCGATTAGGGGGGGCAAAGGGGGGCAGTTGCTCCCCCACTTTTCTGAAATGGCCTATTAATGTATATAGTTTCAACCAGGGAAATTTGTATATTAACATTGATATACAAATATTAAGATCATGTCTTGCCCCCCCACTTTTAACGTCCAATCGCCGCCACTGCAAGAGGTAGTGTGGGAAGTATATTATTTAACACAGAGAACGCCACTTCTTCAGTACCTTTAGTCAGTTTTTACTGACAGTGATAATGACTTCTCAACAACGTCTCCAGGATCGGACCAAGGGCCGGTAAATCTGGGCGACCGCCCGAGGCGTCACAGTCAGGGGGCGCCAAAACGAGCTTTAAAAAGTAAACTTTATAACAAGTTTTGTACTAACTTCTCTTGGTTTATATTTTTGTAAAGTAGCATCAATTACATTATCTTCTTTTTTCCATTCCACCGTGGAAGAAGAGAGTTTCATAGTACTAGCGGGCTCTATCGACAAATGTAGACATGGCATGTGGAAGAAACAGTGGAGGGGAGTTGGTACCGGTATTGTTCATAGCGGGCCATATTCTTTGTGAACTTTACCCAGTCAATGAATGTTATTGGATTTTATACATGTTTCTCTTTTAACCCATTTGGGACCAAATTATTATTTTTTTGATTTCTTTCACTTTAAGAATTCAATTTAGTTTATTATTGCCTACGTATCAAGAAAAAATAACATTTTGATTTTTCCTGCGCATCGGATGTGACTTACGCCCTGTCCTATAAATAGGACGCTGGTCCTTTCTGATATACTAAAAAGGCCATATTCCTAACTAATTGTATTCTATTGCTTGAGTGAAGCAATTCAAATTTTTACCTCTAAGTGTTTCAAGGCATTAAGTGATCACGGCTGGTCTATCAGAAAGTCTACGAAGTCTTCCTGATTTATATATGCGTGTGTGTTTTGTATTCATGCTTATTTACCAAAATCATACAAAATAAGATATATGACACATAACTAAACATAACGTACAAATACCAATATTTAGAACACTAAACTGTTACGTTTGAAGTTCAGATAATTGCTATTTTGTAATTTCGATCTACCTGTGCTAGTTTGTTACACGTGTTTGGCTTTGATTCAAAGTTTATTTTTCTTTGCCTTCTTGGTATTTCACGAAAGGCTTTGAAACACAATGTGACATTACTCTTTTCAAAGTATGATAATGATATTCAAGTGCATCTAATGGCATCTTTACGTCTTCCTTTCCATATTGAAGTAACCACTTCCAGCGAGGCTTACATCATTGCATACATTTGAAAGTGTGACCGCCAAGTTTGATATATATGATAGATATACATATATGTTGCGTGTAAATGTCAGAAGATCCATATTGAACTGAGTTGGTTTCGTAAACATGATTATAAGTTTACGATCATCATGTTAATAATTCGTGTAAATATGACCCAATACCACTTCTTGCATCTTATATCAATTCTAAGTTTTTGAAACAGTCGACACCTCCCATATGGTTATTGTAGGATAACATGAGGCTGCTCAATTCTAATATGTTCATCATGTAGTCGACTCCACCTCATCGTTCACGAAACAGGATGTATGTGTCAGAATTTGTGCCAATTACAACACGTCAATTGTCATTCCATTTGGCAATGTGAACCTACCATCCCAGTCGAATCTGCATTCATATGAACTCCCTGCATATGTATTTACTCAACTCTTGAATCAGTCAATGGATACTAAGACACACGATGCTTTGCAGAGTAAAGAATCCCTCTGCTCTGAATCCCAATTCACGAAGATGTATTAGCAGATCTCTACTTGCGAAAACATTCTCAAAATATAGCAGATGACTATTCAGACCATTTACAATATCTAGCATATTGAAAACCACTCTGGAATCTTAAGAAAAATCGTCTTCTCTATCATGATATATATTGTCGCTAGCACTCTCCTTTATTTTCATATCCTTTCCATAGCAGAGATCAAATTTTTATAACAAGTTTTATAATCGTACACCAGAAAATGATGATTGTTCTTTATATGTACATCATAACGAAATATTTCCTTCACTATAGCTATATTGCACTGAGTCACTGTTGAAAATACGAAAGAATATCTCTGCAGGTGATTTGTTTACAACATTTCTCTTTCAGTTCGGTGAAGTTTCTGTCAGTTTGTACACCAACTAGGCGAAGCTTTGTGTATGATGCGTATTTTTTTTTTTTTTTCAAATTTGAACATTATTATTTAGCACTTTTCTTTTTCTACCACTTATTTCTCTACTGTAGTTACAGTAAAGCTTAGATGCAAATTGCATTCAATTGAGAAAAGTAAAAAAATGTAGTATTTAAGTATTGAACAATGAATGATAAGCGTAAGAACGCGAAAAATCAAGGGCGTCAGTCTATCTATACATTCGCTTTTATTACTTAGTAGTATATTGCTTTGGACCAGCGTCCTATTTATATGACACTAATGTTTCAACATCTATATCACCAAAGTAATAACAAAATTAAAATAACTTTTTTATAGTCTGATTGCTGCGTACCTATTGCTGCCTAATACATATAAATTGAATGCATTGTTTGTATTAAAAACAAAAAAATAACGTTGCCCGAAACATACCCAAATAAAGTAACTTACAGCGATAAATTTAAGCGTCCGTCTTTTACAGAGGGAAAAAAATGTATCAAAAAATTACAGTGCATTATGACAGGTCTCCAATTGCTCCCTGTAATTAGCAGAACACGAAAACCTTATTCTTCTTTGTTATAAAAAATAAAATATCAAGTGTCCTAAAAATACTACACTGGTCCCAAATGGGTTAAGGTTAGTGTAAAGGGACAAGTTTTGCCGATAGATGGCACTACAGTCTTCGTATCTCTTCCATGTATTTTTTTTTAACCTTTCACGAAATTTTACCATTTCTTTTATAAATTTCAACCTAGAGACTTCAAATTTTTGGAGAAGGAACTCCATAACCTATTAAAGAGAACAATCCGTGCCGATTTTTTATTGAGACTTTTATGCATTGTTGAAACTGTTACATTGTTAAAGGTTTGGATATCCATTTCAACAATCAAGTCATTTCAATAATGAAGAAAATTCTAAATGAAGAATTGACACGGATTATTGTCTTCGATAGATTACGAAGTTCCTTTTCTAAAAATTTGAAGTCTGTAGGCTGAAATTTGTAATAGAAATCGTGAATTTTCGTGAAAGATAAAAAATACATGGGAGAGATACGAAGACTGTAGTGCCATCTATCGGCAAAACTTGTCCCTTTAAACCAACCTTAAAGTGGTAGTGGAGGGGGCAGCACTTACTTGTGACGTGCTAAAAACAAATGTATTTAAAATTGTTTAATTTGTTGTTAATTTTCAATAATAGTGCAATTTAACTTTTTATTTAGTTTTACTTAAGTCTTGTTATGCTATTAATTATCACGCCCGAGGCCAAAGGTTGCAAAATTAGGGAAACAATTTGTGTAAATTATCCTAGATTTTAAGGTGCTCTTTTTATGGAAGAAAAACATAAGAACTCTTTCTCATAAAGTTCCCTAAATTGACTTTTATTGTTTACTTATCAAACTTACGAAAGTTAGAGGATTTCTAATACTAGATTAAACCTGTTTTTAAGCATTAATCTTGTAAGAGTGTTCAGCTTTTGTACAAATTCGTGAGATACGTTTTATGAATACTATGGACTTCAACTACTAGGACCTACATAAATTGGATTGTTCATATTGCTGTGCGTAAAATAAGTTCAACACATGCGAAATATATTTATTGGGATTTCAAGTTATTAGATTGTTACATAGTTGGTTATATCGTAGAATGACTCCTGATATTATTGATATAAAAAATATTTTACAATATACCAGTAGAATAATCATGTCACATTCAATAAATGCTTTTAGATATTGATTTTGTTTATACGTATCGGTACATAAATAATTATAATAAAAGACTACAATGTGATTGGTATCATGTGTATATTTTTAAGTACTAGATATCCCTAACATGTTATATCATGTATTTGAGTATTAATTTCTCTTTTTGAAAAATGGGTTTAAAATATTAAAACCACTATAATAATATGTAAAGTATATGCTACGACTTGGGTAAGGGGCGCTAAAAGGTTACTTTGCCCGGGTGAAAATTTTGCCTTGGCCCGTCCCTGAAAATCTCGTACGTGAACTGTAACTATAATTTGGACATAACGCCGCGGTAGCAACCTAAAACATTTACCAAGATAAAAGGAAAAGCTGCAGCGAACCACAGCATAGCAACTCGTTATATCGTGCAGGTTGTATAAATAGTATACCGAAGGTCCGTTAACTTGGAGTTCGTCAGAAACGGATTCAAACAAAACTTATACCAAAATTTTTTGCACATTTTGTGCAGTTTTGTGCAACACATCTCCAGTTTTGTGCATCTTAAGAAACCTAAAATTTTTCATATTTAAATTTTTCAACGGTATGCCAGGCCTGAGTTCGTCCAACCGGAAAATCAGAAAAACATATATAAGTTAATAGACCGAGTTTTGTGCAGTTTTGCGCACCACTTCCCGAGTTTTGTGCACCTCAAATAACAAAGATATAGCCCCTTGAAAATATTGAGTATGCCAGGAACTGGAGTTCGCCTAACACTGATTTCGGCAAAAGTTACATCAATCGTTAGCATTTATTTTGTGCAATTTTGTGCACCATCTCCCGAGTTTTGTGCACCTCAAATAACAGAGATATATCTCCTTAAAAATAGTGCGTATGCCAGGCCTGGAGCTCGTCTAACACCTATTCCGGCAAAACGTACATCAATCGTTAGCATTTATTTTGTGCAATTTTGTGCATCACTCCCCAAGTTTTGTGCACCTCAAATAACCGAGATATAGCCTCTTAAAAATAGTGCGTATGCCAGGTGTGGAGTTCGTCTAACACCGATTCCGGCAAAAGTTAAATCAGTCGTTACCACTTATTTTGTGCTATTTTGTGCAGCATCTCCCGAGTTTTGTGCACCTCACATAACATAGATATAGTCTTAAAAATAGTGCGTATGCCAGGTGTGGAGTCGTCTAACACCAATACCGGCAAAAGTTACATCATTCGTTAGCATTTATCTTGTGCAATTTTGTTCACCACTTTCCGAGTTTTGTGCATTTCAAATAACAGATATATCAACACTTGAAAACAGTGCGTATGCCAGGCACTGGAATTTGCATACCACCGACACTAGTCAAAGTCATATAATTCGTTAGCATTTAGTACTTGCAATTTTCTGAAGGATCAACGGAGTTTAATACACATTAGGTAACTGGGATATAATCACTTGAAAATAGTGCGTATACCAATAGTCCCAGTCTGTACAGTGCCAACCAAACCTTTTACTATGTCAAATGTTAGTACTTCTTTTGTAGAGTTTTGTGCACCATGTCCCGAGTTTTGTGCACCTCAGATACCCGAAATATAAGCACTTGAAAATTGTGCGTATACCAATATCTCAAGTGCGTACAACGCCGACCATATCTCTCAGTATGTCATATTTTAGTACTTCTTCTGTAGAGTTATGTGCACCATGTCCCGAGTTTTGTGCAACTGAGATACCCGAAATATAGCCACTTGAAAATAGTGCGTATACCAGTAGCCCAAGTGCGTATAACGCCGACCAAATCTCTTACTATGTCATATTTTCGTACTCCTTCTGTAGAGTTTTGTGCACCATGTTTCAGGTTTGTGCAACTCAGATACCCGAAATATAACCACTTGAAAATAGTGCGTATACTAATAGCCCAAGTGCGTACCGCGCCAATCAAATCTTTTACTAAGTCAAATGTTAGTACTCCTTCTGTAGAGTTTTGTGCACCATGTCCCGAGTTTTGTGCAACTCAGATACCCGAAATGTAACGACTTGAAAATAGTGCGTATACCAATAGCCCAAGTGCGTACAGCGCCAACCAAATCTTTTACTAAGTCAAATGTTAGTACTCCTTCTGTAGTGTTTTTTGCACCATGTCACAAGTTTTGTGCACCTATGATCCCCGGAATATAGCCACTTGAAAATAGTGCGTATACCAATATCTCAAGTGCGTATAACGCCGACCAAATCTCTTACTATGCCATATTTTAGTACCCATTCTGTAGACTTTTATGCACCATGTCCCGAGTTTTGAGCAACTCCGATACCCGAAATATAACGACTTGAAAATAGTGCGTATACCAATATCTCATGTGCGTACAGCGCCGACCAAATCTCTTGGTATATCATATTTTAGTACTCCTTCTGTAGAGTTATGTGCACCATGTCCCGAGTTTTGTGCAGCTCAAATACCCGAAATATAACGACTTGAAAATAGTGCGTATACCAATAACGGAAGTGCGTATAACGCCGACCAAATCTCTTACTATGTCATATTTTAGTACTCATTCTGTAGAGTTTTGTGCGCCATGAACCGAGTTTTGTGCAACTGAGATACCCGAAGTATAACCATTTGAAAATAGTGCGTATACCAATATCTCAAGTGCGTACAGCGCCGACCAAATCTCTTAGTATGTCATATTTTAGTACTCCTTCTGTAGAGTTATGTGTACCATGTCCCGAGTTATGTGCAACTCAGATACCCGAAATATAACCACTTGAATATAGTGCGTATACCATTATGTGAAGTGCGTAATTCCTGTGAAAATTTTACAGGATAAACACTACAATTTGACGTACCACTAGCTCTGGTCACCACTGTACGCACTTGGGCTATTGTTATACGCACTATTTTCAAGTGTTTATATTTCATGCATCCGAGTTGCACAAAATTCGGGATATAGTGCACAAAACTCACCCTAAGCAGTACTATCATTGGACATACTAAGAGGTTAAGTTGGCGCTCTACGCACTTGTTCTATTTGTACACGCACTATTATCAGTCATATTTCAGGTATCTCACATGCACAAAACTCGGGACATGGTGCACAAAACTCTACAGAAAAAGAACTAACATTTGATATATTAAAATATTTGGTCCGCGTTGTACGCACTTGGGATATTGGTATACGCACTATTTTCAAGAGATTATCTCTCGGGTATTTGATTCCACAAAATTCGGGAAATGGTGCACAAAACTCTACAGAACGAGTAATAAAACATAACATAGTAAGAGATTTGGTAAGCGTTATACGCATTTGGGATATTAGAATACGCACTATTTTCAAGTGGTTATATTTCGGGGATTAGAGGTGCACAAAACTCGGGACATGGTGCACAAAACTCTACGGAAGGAGTACTAACATTTGACATAGTAGAAAATTCGGTTGACGCTGTACGCACTTGAGGAATTGGTATACGCACTATTTTCAAGTGGTTATATTTCCGGTGTTTGAGTTGCACAAAACTCTGGGCATTGTGCACAAAACTCTAGAGAAGGAGTACTAACATTTGATTTGGTCGGCGCTGTACGCACTTGTTCTATTTACATACGCAGTATTTTCAAGTAGTTATATTTCCGGTATCTGAGGTGCAAAAAAACTCGGGAAATGTTGCACAAAACTCTACAGAAGGAGTACTAACATTTGACTTACAAATAGATTTGGCCGGCGCTGTACGCACTTCCGTTATTGGTATACGCACTATTTTCAAGTGGTTATATTTCGGGTATCTGAGGTGCACAAAACTCGGGACATGGTGCACAAAACTCTACAGAAGGAGTACTAAAATATGACATACTAAGAGATTTGGTCGGCGCTGTACGCACATGAGATATTGGTATAAGCACTATTTTCAAGTGGAAACATTTCGGGTATCTGAAATGCACAAAACTCGGGACATGGTGCACAAAACTCTACTCAAGTAATACTGACATTTGACACACAAAGAGATTTTGTTGGATCTGTTTGCACCTGGGCTATTGGTATACGCACTATTTTCAAGTAGTTATATTTCTCTTATCTGAGGTGCACAAAACTCGGGACATGGTGCATAAAATTGCACAAAATTAATGCTAACGATTAATGTAATTTTTGGCGGAATCAGTGTTATCTGAACTTCACACTTGGCATACGCACTATTTTTAAGGAGCTATATCTCTGTTATTTGAGGTGCACAAAACTCGGGAAGTGGTGCACAAAATTGCACAAAATAAATACTAACGATTGATGTAACTCTTGCCGGAATCGGTGTTAGACAAACTCCATACCTGGCATACGCACTATCTTCAAGGAGCTATATCTCTGTTATTTGAGGTGCACAAAACTCGGAGATGCTGCACAAAATTGCACAAAATAAATGATAACGACTGATGTAACTTTCGTCGGAATCGGTGTTAGACGAACTCCTCACCTGGTATACGCACTATTTTCAAGAGGCTATATCTATGTTATTTGAGGTGAACAAAACTCGGGAAGTGGAGCACAAAATTGCACAAAATAAATGCTAACGATTGACATAACTTTTGCCGGATTCGGTGTTATCCGAACTCCACCCCTGGCATACGCACTATTTTAGAGAGGCAATATCTATGTTATGTAAGGTGCACAAAACTCGGGAAGTGGTGCACAAAATTGCACAAAATAAATGCTAACGATTGACATAACTTTTGGCGGAATCGCTATTATCCGAACTCCATACCTGGCATACGCACTATTTTAGAGAGGCAATATCTATGTTATGTGAGGTGCACAAAACTCGGGAAGTGGTGCACAAAATTGCACAAAATAAATGCTAACGAATAATGGTAATTTTGCCGGAATCGGTGTTATCGGAACTCCAAACCTGGTATACGCACTATTTTTAAGGAGCTATATCTCTGTTATCTGAGGTGCAGAAAACTCGAGAGATGGTGCACAAAATAAATGCTAACGATTGATGTAACTTTTGCCGGAATCAGCGGTAGTCGAACTCCAGGCCTGGCATACGCACTATTTTTAAGGAGCTATATCTCTGATATTTGAGGTTCACAAAACTCGGGGAGTGGTGAACAAAATTGCAGAAAATAAATGCTAACGATTGATTTAAATTTCGTCGGAATCGGTGTTAGACGAACTCCACACCTGGCATACGC
The DNA here is from genome assembly GCF_964235325.1 of Thermobia domestica. Lineage (NCBI taxonomy): Eukaryota > Metazoa > Arthropoda > Insecta > Zygentoma > Lepismatidae > Thermobia > Thermobia domestica. The sequence goes on from NC_137467.1 coordinate 53,438,357, forward strand.
ACTATTTTCAAGAGGCTATATCTACGTTATGTGAGGTTCACAAAACTCGAGAAGTGGTGCACAAAATTGCACAAAATAAATGCTAACGATTGATGTAACTATTGCCGGAATCGGTATTATCGGAACTTCACACCTGATATACGCACTATTTTTGAGGAGCAATATCTCCTTTATGTGAGGTGCACAAAACTCACGGAGTGGTGCACAAAATTGCACAAAATAAATGCTAACGATTGATGTAAGATTTGCCGGAATCGGTGCTAGACGAACTCCAGGCCTGGCATACGCACTGTTTTTAAGGAGCTATATCTCTGTTATTTGAGGTGCACAAAAGTCGGGAGATTGTGCACAAAATGCACGAAATGAATGCTAACGATTGATGTAACTTTTACAGGAGTCGGTGTTATCGGAACTCCACACCTGGCATACGCACTATTTTTAAGAAGCTATGTCTTGGTTATGTGAGGTGCACAAAACTCGGGACGTGGTACATAAAATTTTACAAAATAAATGCTAACGATTTATGCAACTTTTGCCGGAATCGGTGTTAGACGAACTCCACACCTGGCATACGCACTATTTTTAAGGAGCTATATCTCCTTTATGTGAGGTGCACAAAACTCGGGAAGTGGTGCACAAAATTGCACAAAATAAGTGCTAACGATTGATTTAACTTTTGCCGGAATCGGTGTTAGACGAACTCCACCCCTGACATACGCACTATTTTAGAGAGGTTATATCTCGGTTATGTGAGGTGCACAAAACTCGGGAGATTGTGCACAAAATGCACAAAATAAATGCTAACGATTGATGTAACTTTTGCCGGAGTCGGTGTTATCGGAACTCCACACCTGGCATACGCACTATTTTTAAGAAGCTATGTCTTGGTTATATGAGGTGCACAAAACTCGGGAAGTGGTACATAAAATTTTACAAAATAAATGCTAACGATTTATGCAACTTTTGCCGGAATCGGTGTTAGACGAACTCCACACCTGGCATACGCACTATTTTTAAGGAGCTGTATCTCCTTTATGTGAGGTGCACAAAACTCGGGAAGTGGTGCACAAAATTGCACAAAATAAGTGGTAACGATTGATTTAACTTTTGTCGGAATCGGTGTTAGACGAACTCCACACCTGGCATACGCACTATTTTTAAGAGGCTATATCTCGGTTATGTGAGGTGCACAAAACTCGGAGAGTGGTGCACAAAATTGCACAAAATAAATGCTAACGATTGATGTACATTTGGCCGGAATCGGTGTTAGACGAGCTCCAGGCCTGGCATACGCACTATTTTTAAGGAGATATATCTTTGTTAATTGAGGTGCACAAAACTCGGGAGATGGTGCACAAAATTGCACAAAACAAATGCTAACGATTGATGTAACTTTTGCCGAAATCGGTGTTAGGCGAACTCCAGTTCCTGGCATACTCAATATTTTCAAGGGGCTATATCTTTGTTATTTGAGGTGCACAAAACTCGGGAAGTGGTGCACAAAACTGCACAAAACTCGGTCTATTAATTTATATATGTTTTTCTGATTTTCCGGTTGGACGAACTCAGGCCTGGCATACCGTTGAAAAATTTAAATATGAAAAATTTTAGGTTTCTTAAGGTGCACAAAACTCGAGACGTGGTGCACAAAACTGCACAAAATGTGCACAAAATTTTGGTATAAGTTTTGTTTGAATCGGTTTCTGACGAACTCCAAGTTAACGGACCTGTATACCGATCTAACCGCCCGAGGGTGGCAGATTCTGAGGTCACGCAACACTCCATGGAGGAAAATTCATCGTACAGTACACCGCGATTGTAAAAGCAACTCGTTATGTCCGAGTTGACTGTAGTGTGTTATTTTCAGGAACTCGGGAAAACCATCAGAAGCTTTTTCACCATGCCGCAAGAGTTAATCCAAGCTCAGGCCCGGAGGATAGTAGAAGTGTGCCTGCCACTGCTGCAAAATCCACGTTATGTGCATTTTTTGAAACGGACTCTCACATGCGATGAAATATGCGTATTTTTAGAAACTGGAATGTGCAAAACAAGTGGTTGAACAAAGACCAACTCCAGAACCAGTCGTTGGACAGAGGCAGCTTGGCCCATAAAAATTTTATGTGTGGTGGTTCTACGAGGGAGTAATTAACTTCCAGCTTGTTCCCAACTTGGTCGTACTATCAATGACAATGCTTATTCCGAAGTGTCGGAGCGAACGTATTCTGCACTACCTCATTAATATCCTGCATTAGTGAAATAAAAGCGGGCTCTGTTGCAACAGGATAAAACTTGACTCGTAAAACGCAACAAGAATACAGAAAGTTGATGGCATCCAACTGATGCCAAACCCGACATACTCCTGTCCTTATACCTTCGGAATAATACCTCTTTTGGTTCTATGATGCACTTCTTGAGATCACAATGCTTCACGAATGAGCAGAAGATGGAAACAGCAGGGACTGACTGCTTTACCTTTGAGTACAGGACATGGTATCAACGTGGTATCAAGGAACAAGCAGGAAGGTGGCTGAAGACAGTCTAACACAAGGGACTATACTTTGAGTGTCAGATTTCCTTCATTTACGGTAATAAATACAGGTATGCTTTGAAGCAGAATACTGCAAGATTTCTGACTTATCCTTGCATATACTGCCGTGCTCCTATTATAATAATCAAACCTTGACTAGTGTTTACTTCAATGTATCAGTTTTATCTCAGTAGATGACGTGATTATCCTACGTCACCAATATTTAGATTTACCAAAAAAAAAAAAAAAAAAAAATGAATTTCTACATTATCTTCGAAACTATGCTGATCCATGTCATTTTATCCAGTTCAATAAGATACATCGATTAGTTTATTATACAGGGTGTTCCGAGAATACCTAGACTCGATGGAAGGACAATATTAAGACGGATCTCGCAGAAATAGGAATACGAAGTAGAAACTGGTTTTAGTTGCCTAAGGACAGAAGCCTTATTAAGAGCTTTGGTGAGTGCGGCATTCAACCTCCGAGTTCCATAGGCCACAGAATTAGTTAGTTAATTCGAAATTGAATAGACCAACTTCACATGCGTGTTAAGGATCTAAATACAAGCAAAAAGTATTTATCTGTGACTTTGATCGGAAACGTCTAATTAGGAAGATTAGGTAAATTTAAGGTAACTACTTTACATCACATTGCACTATTTACGTTAAATTAGCCCTGCCTCTGTAATTATTAGTTTCCAACCAAAACCGCAGAGAGATCATGCACACCTAAGCAATGTCGGTCACGTAAGCAAAAACCGTTTATTTCCAAAGCATCCTATATATATATTTTCAGAAACTTTTTTTAAAAGGAGTTTCCGTTATCAAAAATTCCGTTTTATATTTCATGTTTGTCTGTCTATCTCTGTGCCGATCCAGCTGGGAAAAAAAAAATAAAGAGCTTGAAATCTTTCAGTTTAACGTCTGACGAATATCTCCGTTAGGCTGGGGTCTCGGGTTCAAACCCTGCTCCCGCCAAGTGAACTTTGTGGTGGACAAACACCGTGTGCGTGGGTTTTCTCGGGGTTCTCCCGTTTCCTCCCACTTTCTTCATTCCACCATTTCATTCATTACTCATTATCACCGTCTCCTTTAGCCTAACCGGCATAACCGTGGGACGTAAAACTCAAAATTTCATTTCATTTCTCCGTTAGGCTGAAGGAGACAGATGATTAAGGGAAGTGAATGATGAAGATGAAATAATTGGTGGAATGATAATGAAGGAGGAAATGAGAGTATCCCGAGAAAATCCATAGACATGATATTGTCCATCACAAACTTACTTGGCGGGGGATCGAACCAAGGACCGTACGAACCAGAGGTACCGGTAACCGCTCAAAGAGTGAGCCTCCGTCGCTCCCCCATCTCAAGAACTACTTGAGGGACCACTATAAATTGTGGCATGGATATGAAACGTCAAAACTTAAGAATTACGTTTGTTGATAGAGGTGTTATTCAAACCGGAAGTGGTAGACCATTTCCGGTTTTAGCATTGATCACTAAATAAATAAAAACGGTAATAGATAGCGAGAAGCAAGCAGCTTCCTACAATCGATTAATATCCCAAGAATACATTTCACCTCCAGCCTTGGGGCCACGGTGGCTCAGTGGTAGAGCGTTCACCTCTGGTGCATGGGGTCCCGGGTTCAAACCCTGCTCCCGCCAAGTGAACTTTGTGGTGGACAAACACCGTGTGCGTGGGTTTTCTCGGGGTTCTCCCGTTTCCTCCCACTTTCTTCATTCCACCATTTCATTCATTTCTCATAATTACCGTCTCCTTTAGCCTAACCGGCATAAACGTGGGACGTAAAACTGAAATATTTCATTTCATTTCACCTCCAGCCTTAACTCTATACTAACACCGGAAATGATGGAAATCCTTTACTATTTCCGGTTTCAATATTTAACTACGTCAGCCAAAACGATCAGAGATAGCGAAAGTTTTTTTTTTTTAACAAAAAAAAATCTCTTTATCGTTCTAAAAGTAGAGGACATCTTTTGTAATCCTGTATTCTACTGAAAGTGGCAGGAATTAATCTTTTCTGGCTTATGTTAAACACCATAGAGTTAAAAACGTTAAAATAAAAACAGCAAGAAATGATTTTCTGGAGTTAAAAAACCATAATCATGCCTCTTCTTCTGTATGGTGGCGAAACATGATCGCTTATTCTAAGGGAAGAACGTAGACTGAAAGTATTTGAGAACAAGATCCTGAGATGAATATTCGAGCCCAAGAGGAATAAGAATGGAGAATGGCGGAAACTTCATAACGAGGAAATACATAATTTATACGGTTTACCAAACGTTGTTAGGGTTATCAAATCTAGGAGGCTCAGGTGGACAGGTCATGTCCAGGATGAAAGCAAATAGGAATGCTTGCAAAGTTTTAGCTGGAAGTCCAATCGGAAAATGATCATTAGGAAGACCTAGGCGCAGATGGGAGAACAGAATTAAGGTGGATCTCGCAGAAATAGAAATAGAAAGTAGAAACTGGATCCAGTTGGCTAAAGATAGAAGTCGATAAAGAGCTTTAGTGAACGCGGCATTGAACCTCTGGGTTCCATAAGCCATAGATGCCTAGAGTACTCTGTATATTCCATCTCCATTCTAATCTCTGTATTAAAACTGTAAATAGTAGAAATGAGTTTTAATATTATTTCAGAATATATCACGCCATTAGCAAATCTTCAATATCATAAAGTCGGAAGTTTTAAATATGGAATTCAATATGAGGGGAAATATATTGTTGAGAGGATAACGGAAGCGACATGCAATTTAAACTTGTACCTCCGCTTCCCATCTTCTTCCTAGTACAACGCAAGTTTTGCGTGGGAATTGATGAGCAGGGAGAAATGCGCACAATGCGTATTTTAGAAATACACTGACCTCTAGCCATAAGACATTGTGAACGGGGTTACGCTTGGCAACAATGTAGGAAAAAAGAATGACGTTTATATCTCGATCACGAGTCATGACCTACATATAGCAGAAAGTAAACGCCAGAATGCTGTCGGCCCTCGTAGCCGAGTGAGCCGGTGGCAATAGCCTAGTGGTCTCGGGCGTTCGGCTTCGGATCATTAGGCGCAATCCACTGGGGGTTCGAATCTTCCTGAAGAGTAAGGTCGGAATTTTAACTGTCCTGGTTCTTTCTGTGTTCGTGTCCCTGTCGTGTTTGGATTACACTGAAATTGCGCGAACTGCCCATGGCGAACAGTATCCCAGTTGGGACGAACTTTTAAAAAAAGTGAGCTAGCGCAACATGCTAGTAAGGAAAATCGTTGTTGGCGTGGGTTCAAACCCTCCCTAAGGAAAGTTTTTCTTTTATAATTTTTAAAAAAATTTATAACACTTTTTTCGTTAATAATATTCAAAAAGTGATTTAACGATTGTTTTTTTAATTTTTCATTAAACTTCTTTCATTAAAATAAATTTGCCTTTGTACTTATACAGATCCATAGCAAAAATAATAATAATAATAATAATAATAATAATAATAATAATAATAATAATAATAATAATAATAATAATAATAATAATAATAATAGTAGTAGTAGTAGTAGGAACTGGTTAGAATGCAATTCAGCATGCATTTGCTTCCGTGTGATGTTGCCAAACGTAATGTCTTTTTGCTAGTGTCGAGTGTATTTCGAAAATATGCGCGCAGAATAGCTAATGAGCAGATGGCAGCAGGGAAATTTCCGTTGCTGAACAAATAAAAATTTCAAACTTCAATTTTGACGTCGTGCATACTGCGAGAAACCAAGTTTCTTCACGTAACCTATTGGTTTAGTTAAATAATAATGCAAGATGTGATCTAAAAGTACAGTGAATGTAGTTGCACAGCGCCACCTACCAATGGTGTATCCATTTCAATTAGCAAGCCCCGTAGCCTAAACCTTTGGTACAGTCAGTGTCGAGTTTGAGCGAGTTATGACATGTTAGTTGTCTTCTAGAAGCAGAAGAGTAAAGACGTGTTAAGAGTGTATGTTGCGTGCCCAATATTAAGTTTTGTTCTAAATTGCTAAAAAAAAGTGACAAAAAAGCTCACGAAATGTAAAGATCAGTGCATTGTGATGAAGCGTTGACACGGAAGACTGTTTACAAGTGGTATGAGCGATTCAAATGTGGCAAGGAGTCTATTGAAAACAAGCAACGATCGAGATGTCCTTTGATGTCAAAGACAGATGAAAAATGTTCAAGTGACACAAATGATTAGTTCAAATAGTCGAATGACTATTTGACAGCTTTCCGAAGAACTAAATACCTCGTATGGATCCGTGATAAAAGCATCTGAACCGCTGATTAAATGGACAAATGACTTCCTTTTTCACTACAAAAACGTGCCGTGCCACATCTTGCTTTTGATCCGTGAGTTTTTGGCCTAAACATTATTCCTGTCTTTCCGTATCCGCCTTACTCACCATATTTAACAGCATACGACTTCTGGCTCTTCCCAACATCAAAACCACGCTTAAATGTTCTGACACCATTCCTGACATTGGGAGGTCAACAACAGTGCAGTTGAACACCCTTCCACAAGAAGCCTTCCAGAAATACTTCGTCATGGATTCAACGTTGGAATAAGTGCATTGCTAGCCAAGGACATCACTTTAAAGAAGATTAAATCAAATTCCGTGTAAGCTTATTGGTTTGTTTCTAATAAAATGATTCACCATACTTTTTGATTATATCTCGTATAAGATTTTTCTTAGTTTATTAATTATTAGTTTGAAGATAAAAGTAACTAGGTATCCAGTAGTTAATATTAGCCGTTTCGGTCTCTACTGCTTACCTCTCATCATAAGAATTCAAGTTCTTCAACCAGCATTTTATTCTCTCATCAACACGTGTTTATTGCTACCTTCCTATTTTCTCCATTATTGAGCGGATATCGTGTTGTTAAACTTAACTCCGATACGAAATTAAATTAGAAGATGGAATCTGCAGCTTGCTTCCTTTTGCTGTTCGCAATTCTGATTTTCCGTCCAGGTGACGCAGAAAATGAAACCGAGCGCTTTCTTGGAAATTGTTTTGCCCACAACAGTCAATATCAGATTTTTCATTCAACATTTTCTCCAATATACGTTACAGAGTTTTCTTCTTAATGCTTCTAATTCGCCTATGTTGCATCTCCGTGTAAATTGGTTCACCGATTTGTCGATTCATTCAATTCGAAAAGGACAAAAAGGTATGCGGTCATCGCATCAAACTTGCTTGTTCCCATTTATAAAATATAATCATGGCAATTTGTACAGTTGAGTTCAGTTTAGTGTCCCTTTCAGTAGCGAGGTTATGTGAGACCAGGACCTACAGTTTAACGTGGGATCCGAACCACATGAGTTACCGCCGGGAATCGAATCCGCGCCTCACACGCCAAGGTAACATATGCTAACAACTTAGCCACGAGGAAGCTCATTTTAGTAGAGTAATTCCTGAAATATTTACTTATGAAACATGAATAATATTGTAATAAAAGAGTTCGTGGTTCGGAGCGCACTTTAGTACCTTCGTAACTTCGTGCTGCAACTACACATCCAAAAAGTCAAACTAAACTTGATTCTATAAACAGTGAAACATAGAAGGAATTTTAAGGAAGAGAAATTAACTATTGCTTATATTAAAAAGATACGATCCTAACAATCGCCTAATTCTTTGAGGACAAACATGGGGAAAAATTATCAAGATCTCAGGCCTCGGGATCCGACTGTGGGAATTACCGATAACAAAGAAGGAACTCAAACCATTTATTTATTCGTGTTCGGCGTTATTTGCTTATGTTCTTATTGCAACATGTAAATCGATGCATCCTAAATATTATGAAAAAATGAAGATTCACAATCTTATTTCATATTATATATATATATATATATATATATATATATATATATATATATATATATAGATAGATAGATAGATAGATAGATAGATAGATAGATAGATAGATAGATAGAAGACGTCTTCCAAAAACAACCTCTTACTCTATGTAAACTTTTACTGCTCTCCTCAAAGTCTAATCTTTTGCGCAGACAAAATTTACCAAACACTTAACCACTTAACATTCTGGAGCATACAGATGTTTAAAAAACGGGATTTCATAAAATTACCAGTAAAAAAAAATGCTTAATTACGTTTGTTGTCTATGATACAGTAAAATTTAATATTCTTAAATTGTAACATGCTATTACATGTAGATGTAAATTGTGTTGCTACCAAATGAAAACTTAAACTGAGTAATGAGATAGTAAAATGAACGATTATGTTCGCTGAGAATTGTAACAGTAAATGGTGTGTAAAACTGTAATAGAGAAATTGTGTCTTCTTTGTAATAAAGGCAAAGTAGATTTTTTCTGATACTTACTTAGAACATAGGAAATATATTATTTTAAACAAACTTCTGATATAATAAATTTTAATTGGTCTATGTTACCTGAGTTCAGGTTTAGGAGATGTAAAGGCACAGGCACAATTAGATTATTAAGAGTAATCGGTGAAACGCGTATCTTGCATTTTTTAAAAAATTTAAATAAGGCTTTTGACCGCATGAACTGTAAAGTGTTAATGGGAGTTCTGAAGGATGTTGGGTTACAATGGAGAGATCAAAGACTTTGTAAGAAACGTGTACATAAAACAAGAAGTGAATGTTAGACTAAAGGAAGAAATGACAGAAGAGAGTTCAATTAGAAGATGAGTTCGACAGGAATGTTGTCTCTCCTCGGCACTATTTAATATCTATCTACAAGATATAATGGAGAAGAGTTTATATAATGAAGTGATATTTCGGTAGGAGGATCGGTAGGATCTGTTTTTCTGCAAGATGCTATAAACGTCCGCAAGAACAGGGCAAAGTAGAGCACGTGTCATAATTACAGGGCGTCTATACTGTCTGACTCCGGGCCATTTTCTGCAGAAAAGAGTTGTGTGAATGGAAAAATAGGCGAACACGTATCTCATTATTTTAGAGGCACACATTTTAAAAGAAAAAGTTGTGTCTCACGGTCCCCCGAAGGGTTTCAGACAGGGTCCATCCAACCAAAATTTTCAAATGGTAAGAGGGGTCAAGTAGTATATCATTGAAAAGGTATTTGAAAAGAAACAAGATGAAACAAGTTCCGAGTCTCTACGTTCACTCTGTACAAAATGATATACAGTCTCAAAATGTCAACACAGTTGTCATGAAGGAGTCTATGACCACCATATTGCACAGCGCATACAGACTTGGGACTTGTTGCAGACTGTTCCTTCTCACAATACCTTTCAAACCATATATTACTTCACCCACCTTACAGTTTGAAAATTGTGAGGTGGACCCTGCCTGGGACTCTACGAGGGCCCTTGGGGCAATACGTTTTCATTCAACATATGTGGTCCAAAAAATAATGGGATACGAGTGCGTCGATGATACCATTCACTCAAACGTTTCCGCAAAAATGGTCCGGAACAAGACTTTATAGACGCCCTGTCGGCATGGCACGTGCTCTTGCGGACGTTTAAACCAGTTTGCAGAAAAACCACCATTATTGTTTGCTTCGCGGGTGCTAATATTACACATGCTTTCATATTTGTGCGTATTTGTCCGTCCAGGAAAGTACGTGAGCTCGACCAAAAAAATGCGCTTAGAAATAAGAGTATAAATAGTTTTGGTACCCTAAAGCGATAGGTGATGTCAGTTTGTCTGCAAGATGGTGCAAATTTGCACTAATAGATGGCTACATAGTAGCAGAGAGATAGCACACCTCATGTCTATCACTACACTACTCCCAAACAGTATAACTCCAAACGCTAGTTTTTCGCATGAGGAAAAGTTGAATATGTAGTGAGACGTCAAATGGAGCGGCAAGTGGTGATTAATCCAATTAATGTAATGTGATTGGTTAGAGTGAAAGTGCGACGCAAGGTACGTCACTAGGAAGGAATTGGTCTGGAAGGTGAGACATTTGCATGTTTTCTAGAAGAAATAATAATGCAGAAATACGAAAATATGTTAGAAACCGAAAGTCTCCGAACGTTAAAGCGCAGTGGTGAAGATTGTAAAGAGAATGAAAAGGAAGAAGTAAACGTATAATGACACTAAGTCCTGCAAGAGACAACGAAAGTAGCCAAAGTGAATACGAACCGTCGACAGTGATATCACACAGTTTACTGATGCCACACCAGAGAACATATTCCAGGATTATCATGTGCGCACATTCAACTCATATAAAAAAAAACTCCTGCAACAATACCCGAAACTGAAGGAAAAAAAGCAATATTAAATGCGTGTTACAATATGTAGTAAAGAAGCGGCAAAACTTGGCTGCGTTGAAAGGAAATCTCCACTACAGTTAAAGACAATCAAGCAGGGCACCATAGCAAAGTTTGATGAAGCGCGAGCTATGGGAGTTAACGTCGTGTAATTATGGCACGTGTACTATTTTGCTCTGCTCTTGCGGACGTTTACAGCATCTTGCAGAAAAACGGACACCACTGTTTGCTTCTGGACTGCTAACATTACACATGCTTTCCTTTTCGTGCGTATTCATCCGTTCGAGCCCAAGTACTTTCCTTGTGGGAAACAATTCCTAAGTCTCATTGGCTGTTAGAAGCAAGAGTCACAGTGACTCTTGTTTAGCTTTCTTTCTTTGTTTGATGCATGTAATTATATTATCTCTTCTCTTTCCCCCTTTCTCTCTAAGTCCGGCAATGCTACTTAACGTCGGAATATAATTATTCACGCTGGGAAACGGACCGGTAATACAAACAAGCATCCTTCAATATGAAAGAGCTTAATTAGCAGACCAATTAAAATAACATTGCATCTCCGCTACATTAATTGCGGAGAAGATGAAAACCAGAGGTTGTATTTGCTTAGTTGTCCAGGAGTACCAGAATAGATCCGTTCCTTACTTCAGACTTCTTCATTTGCCATGACTAACACATTTCTCCCCCTCATAATTATTTAATTCGATGTGTTTAACAAAATTCAAAAGCCAAACGTTCATGGTTCACTCAGTAAATATCTCGTGTCAGGTTTGAAAGATTTTTGATTAAACCCTAAATCCTTTAATTATGGTATATTATGAAAAGAGAAACATTAAAATCGCTGTTTGCATAGTTTTTCATAGCATTCATTCAGTTGTCCTATTCTTTCCACCAAATCATTCATGTTTGGGAGGACGTAGTAGTTGGCTTTTATCTACGTTTTTATTTAATTTAATGAGAGTTGGTGATTCCAATTCCCTAGCCGCACTGCAGAACCAAAGATCTCAGCAAGGGAAAGATAGGTGATCCTGAGTCGGTATTGCGGCGTCAACTCAGCATCGTGAGGTCAATTGGGGAATTCTTTAAAGAAAGAAGTAATGAATCCCAGTCTAGAAAGCCGGCAATAACGGCAAGAGAAGCCTATATGTTGATCACGTATAACCAGAAGCGTATCTCTACGGTAAAAACTGGGGGCCAACCAGAGCCTAGACTATGATAGGTACACCATGAGTTTATAGTAAACTTTCAAAAATATATAAATAATAGCTTACATAATTTTTGTCACTCTAAAAAACTTGGGGCTAGGCCCCCCGAACTAGATCCGCCACTGCGTATCACCCCAAAGGCATGAGTGCTACTGGAAGAGCCTCGCCTCCAGAAAGTTGTTGCGTCAGAAGTAAGTAATCAGAATTGATAACTGTATACAAAAGAAATTTTGTGCATTAGTAGGGTAACCTATGAAGATATTTTTGGTAACGTTACTTTGAATTAAGTTGATTTAGATTAAGTAATGTTACGTTAAGTTAAATCAGATTTGCTAGAAAATCACAAAAATCCCGAACAAAGGTTAGTAGATCATCAATTAATACGATACTCAAACTTTATCCCCTTTTCACCTGTAAATTACAACGGGGATAGGAAGGATTTTACATTACAAATTTCATCGAATTGTTACGATATTATCCACTTCCTACTCAGGCCTATCCACGGGGGTTCTAGGGGGCCGGGCCCCCTAAATTTTTACCGACCCCCTAAATTTTCAGAATAGGCTTGAAAATGAAGTATAATAAGATGCTGAAATAAACCATGGTAAGATCGGCCCCCCTAACTTCTACCCCCCCTACATTTTTGGGCTGGCTACCGGCCTGTTCCTATTTCGATATTTGCAATGGCTCGATGTGGCTCTAAACATCCTTGATGCTATTTTAAGGTAATTAGTATGTAGATGCATAGATTGTAGGAATGTGCTACTACTTGTAATGCCATTGTGGCGCAAATAAGGTGACAGAACAGTGCTTAGCAGATTGTACGAAAGCTGAGAGGTAAATAAAATAGCTTTCTTTTGGCAAGTTGTTTACGAAGGCTAGTATTTAAAAGTATCATTTCTGCGTTAGATCGACAAGAGATGCAAAAGAAAAATTAAACTATAATTCGGCCCTGATGGTCAACAGAACCGAGTCAAAGATTGTTCTGCATAAATACAGGATACCTTATTGGACATTTTGGTTCTGTCTGTGCGTCGACACATCAAAGCAAAGGCGTAAAGAATACCGAAAAAGCCTTTTAGAATCGATTTTACCGCGGTGCACAAAGTTTCTTTTCACACTCTGACATTAAGAATTCATTGGGTTGACTTTTTATTTTCTTGTTTTATTCACACATGATGTGCCGTGCTTGTGTGGTTCCCATGATGTGTTTCAAAGGCAGCCTTGAAGTCAAACCAATCCTGTGATGGCCAGCGTGACCACCCAGCAAAAATATTTTGAACTAAACTATGCAGAAAAAAAATATTTAGATCTGAGGAAAAAGTACTAAAATTCTATCTGACATCATATTTATGACATTTTACGATATTAACATCTTATTAGAAGATTTCCAGCAGTTCCCCCTCGCCTGTGAGTGGAGGAATGAGCCCAATAGTCTTGAAAAAATCCCAATTTAAATTTTTAAAGTAAAAATTCGATACAAAGTGTGCAAACCAGTTACATCATCCCAATTTTGACTTTACAGCCCCAAACTAAAAATCCTCGCGGAATCCCTGCTTAATTGTCGTATTAGAACACACTGTAAAACCATTAAAGTAACACAAGTATGACAAATATAGAGGATGTCGGAAGAAAACAAGAAATATTATAAAATGGGCTTATTGAGAAAATCGAGTTTTAATTCCTTAATAGTCTACTGTTTAAAAGGATTACCAAATATGTAATATTGTTCACTGCAGTCATTTATTGTTTTAAACCCTTCGTTCTTTGACACTTTTGTACTTCCCATTTTCCCCAATATAATTAAATATAAGTTACAGCACGAAATCTATAGAAATGGATCTGTTTCCTCTTGATATTCTTAATATGAAAAGCAAAAGTCGGTTAACTGGAACAGTGAAATTTTATACATTGCCAAATTTTCATGAGATTCCTATTTCTCTCCCAAATGAATTTATGAGAAAAAGAAGAATAGGAGAAAAGTACTAGATTTGATGGTGAACGTACTAGAACACTAAAGTATTATAAAAGGTACTTGCGGTATAAAAGGTAAAGTACGAAAGTACTAGCGGTGATCACACTGGTGATGGCTCGTCGGCCGCGAGCTCTCGGCTTTCTTCGGAGCAAACGAAGCGACACGAAGTTGACCAGAACCAAGGGAAATTGTGTAAAAAGCAGCACGGCATGGTAAAAGTATTTGTGTTGGTCGCGGATGTGACAAGGATGGAGTCATGGCAGGGAAATGACATGAGCATGGCACACTATGTGTGAATTAACCTTCAGGGAGTAGTAATTGGGCCAGCTGATCTAACTTTTGTGCTTCTGAGTCCCGGTCCAGGGGCCATGGTTTCTGCCTTCCCAGAGGTCATGGCCAGGGATGCATAGGACCACTCCTATATATTTTGGCAGGGGACCTTGCCCACCTTCTAAATTTAGGGGGTACTTAGAACAACCCATCTTAAATTTTGGAAATTGTCCAATCTAAAAATTTAGTATGTAAGTTTAGGACCAGTGTATGTACCTCTGTATGTTTTGGGCGGTCCATCTCGTTCCCTTTCATGTTAAAAAAGAAATACAAAAAAATCAATTTTCGGAGGTTTTTGACCTAAGTTATCCCTTTTGATGAGGCCTTATTACCTTATATGATTATATGTGTGTGTAGAGAGGCCTATTCACTTTCATGGTATATTGGTGCACCCCTTTCAAAATTTGGGAGAGACTGGCCAACCCTTACATTTCGGAAATTGACCAATTTAAAAATTTTGGTATGGTAGTATCTGAACCTAGTAAATACCACTATGATTTTGGCTGGTCCATCTCGTTCCCATTCATGGTTAAAAATGCCAAAAATGTAAAGTTTGGAGGTTACTGACCTAATTTATTCCCTTTGATGAGGCCCTATTAACTTATATGATTATACGGATGTACACAGGGGTTCATTTTGTTTCATTAGGCTTGGGTACATTGATGCGCACCTTTGAAAATTTGGGAGAGGGTACCTTTTAAATGTGGGAATCAAACTAATAAATGTTCTTCAGGGCCCTAAAAAGTACCACGATAAATTTGGGAGGTCTACTTCATTCTCATTTAAGGTTAAAAAAATGCCAAAATTAGTACAACCACGTATTTGCCACGAGGTTAATAATCAACCCAATTTATTCCGTTTCATGAGTTCTTGTTACTTTATATGATTATAATAATGTGTACAAGGGTGCATTACCTTTCATAAGACAATGACACATTAGTGGATTTCTTTCTTAAAATTTTGGGTCAGGTACATCGACTCACCAATTAAATTTGGGGATAGCCAAAAGTAAAAATTTGGTAAACATTCTCTAGGATTCATTGTAAATTTGGGTGGTCAGTCTCGTTCCCTTTCATGGGTAAATAATTGGGATATATTAGTACGGTCACGTGTTCGGTTATTAACATGATTTTCTTTTCTTGATGATACCTTATTACCTTATATGGTCATATGGATGAGAATAGGGATCCTGGACGTGGGTACATTGATACTATTATACCATCTTAATTTTGGGAAAGGAGTACTTAGTACAATCACCTTAAATTTGATAATTGTCAAAAAATGAAGTTTCGTAAATATTCTTTAGGAACCAAATAGACATTTATGTGCATTTCATCAGTCTTGACTATTCCCGCCTGTGGGTAAAAAATACCAAAATATAAACGTAAGCAATAAGTTGTACCACGAGGAAGGTGTTCGATTCGTGTAATTGACCTAATTATCTTATTTGATAAGGTTTAACAAGTTATGAATATATGATTGTGCACAGGGGTCCATCTCCTTTTATAGAACATGTATACATCGACGCTCCCTTTCCAAAATGAGTTACAGTACATGGGACCCCTCTTTAAATTTGGAAATTACCAAACAACAAAATTCTTTAAACGTTTTCTACACCCCAATGTAAATTTGGGGGTGGTTCTGCTTTTTCCCCTCCTAAGGTAAAAAAAATACCAAATATTCTGCTGATTATTGACCTAATTTATGTTCTTAGATGAGATTTAATTACAACATACGATTATGTGGTTAAGTATACATGGTTAATTCTTTTTTATATATAAGGTTTAAGCATATTGATGCAGTTCTCTTAAATTTTTTGGGAGAACTACCTAGGACCATCCTTTAAAATTTGGGAATTGTGATAAACAAAATTTGGTAAATGTTCTAGTATGAGGAGCGAAGTTTGAATGTTGTGCTTAACGTTCAAAAAGATACTGTAAATAGTGACAATCTAAATTTGTGTATGATGACATATTTTAATACGTTGAAGGTTATTGATGTAAAAACTTTGAGAGAACTTGGATCCTGATAGGCAACGATTGGTATGAAGCAATACTTTGAACTTTAGTCGCAACTTATAGTCTGAGATCATTAGTGGAAATTTATTTTTAGTGATATCTGATTGGTTGATTTTACCTGTAGCTATAAATTACGGACCTGAAATTTGATAGGTAACCTATTGATAAACATTAACAATTTCACACATTGAATCTTAGAATTGTAGTTTTGATCCATAGTCTAACGTCAAAATTTTGAAACATGATACCTGACAAATCGTTTGATATGCAACAATACTTTGAACTTTAATCACAACTCACCCTCTAAGGTCATTATTCTTGATGCAATCTGATTAGTTGTTCACTATTTTTGGTGCAATCTAATTGGCTATTCACTATTTTTGGTGCAATCGGATTCTCTATTCACTATTTTTGGTGCAATCTGATTCTCTATTCACTATTTTTGGTGCAATTTTATTTGCTGTTCACTATTTTTGATGCAATCTGATTGGCTGTTCACTATTTTTGGTGTAATCTGATTTGTCGATCACCGAAAAGTTATTCTTGTTCCAATCTGTTAGGCTGATCACTTTCAAATCTTTGCTGCACACATTTTAAAAAGTTTTTGCTTAACACTTTTCGATCACTGCTTTATTTTAAATTTTTATTTTGAAAATTTATAATTTAAAAAAAAATTGTAGAACAAAATTTTCGAACCAAAGCTTTCCAAACCATTTTTAATCTAAAAGTTTTTTTGTTTTTAAAATTTAGTTTGAAAATTCTGGTTTTACAATTTTTAGTTTGAACATTTTCGGTCAACATTTTTTGCATCCACTGATAAATATGATTAAAACAATGAAAACTGTTTATTTGTTAATCGAATAGTTAACAATCGAATTTACGAGTATGTGAATTTAGTACCGAAAGTATCAATTTCATCTTCCATTTTATTGCTGTAACGCAAAGGGAAATGGTAAAAAAAATTTACTCTACCAGTTCCTATTCCAATATTGATTTCTATAGAGCAAAAGGAATAATTAGAACGCAGTAAGAAGAAATAAGGAACACCAGTGGCATATTTACGATTTTGTTTCGGGGGGGGGGGGGGGGCTTTGCCTGAAAATGTGAAAATTCTGCAAGATATTTCATATAGTTTACTATAGTAAGTAACATTTCGGGAGGGGCTTAAGCCCGGAAGCTCCCTCTAAATACGCCACTGAGGTACACTTTTCTTATATGGATTCGCAATTTAATGAATAGGTTCCGTCTCCTCTGTTATTCTTGCATTGAAACCAGTAGTAAAATAACTCCAAATATGTCTAAATTCAATATTGATTGCTCATAATTGTAAGATACAGCGAGAAAGTGTTTGTGATATGTATTCAACATCCGAAAAACAGGTTCCATATCTTCATTTACAACTTTATTGCAACCAGAAATTATAATTCTAGTCAGGGGAGTACCCACGGAGGTCCACTGGGTCCAGGCCTGACCTCCAGAACTTCCTAACTCAACATACATTTGTACACTTTCTCAACAAAAGTATACTGATTTAACGAGAAAATGATTGCAGTAACATGAAAATTTGATGTTACACTTCATTCGTACTCTTTGTTTTATAAAAACAATTTTGCTCTATCATTTTCTTTGTGAAAATATAGGTGGAAGTACGTTACATTTACTTAACGTCTTTTCGGGTGCAGAATAACGCCCATTAAATATACATAGACGTAGTGACTTGTAGAATTGGATATCTCCCAAGGCTTCGACCCATTCCAACAAAAATAAATTCTAGGTGCGCGCCTGATTCTAGTACTTCCGGTTTTAGAAATGAACTCGTACTGTTTGGAAGTCTACCCTAGCTTCACAAACTAAAACGAAACTCACTTGTTATCAGTAAAGCCTTTAATGAACTCGTATTGTTTGGGAGTCTACCGTAGCTTCACAAACTGAAACGAAACTAACTTGTTATCAGTAAAGTCTTTAATAATGAACTCGTATTCTTTGGGAGTCTACCGTAGCTTCACAAACTGAAACGAAACTCACTTGTTATTAGTAAAGTCTTTAATAATGAACTCGTATTCTTTGGGAGTCTACCGTAGCTTCACAAACTGAAACGAAACTCACTTATTATTAGTAAAGTCTTTAATGATGAACTCGTATTGTTTGGGAGTCTACCTAGCTTCACAAACTGAAACGAAACTCACTTGTTATCAGTACTAATGAACTCTTATTGTTTGGGAGTCTACCGTAGCTTCACAAACTGAAACGAAACTCACTTGTTATCAGTAAAGTCTTTAATAATGAACTCGTATTCTTTGGGAGTCTACCGTAGCTTCACAAACTGAAACGAAACTCACTTGTTATCAGTAAAGCCTTTAATGAACTCGTATTCTTTGGGAGTCTACCGTAGCTTCACAAACTGAAACGAAACTAACTTGTTATCAGTAAAGTCTTTAATAATGAACTCGTATTCTTTGGGAGTCTACCGTAGCTTCACAAACTGAAACGAAACTCACTTGTTATTAGTAAAGTCTTTAATGATGAACTCGTATTGTTTGGGAGTCTACCTAGCTTCACAAACTGAAACGAAACTCACTTGTTATCAGTACTAATGAACTCTTATTGTTTGGGAGTCTACCGTAGCTTCACAAACTGAAACGAAACTCACTTGTTATTAGTAAAGTCTTTAATAATGAACTCGTATTCTTTGGGAGTCTACCGTAGCTTCACAAACTGAAACGAAACTCACTTGTTATTAGTAAAGTCTTTAATGATGAACTCGTATTGTTTGAGAGTCTACCTAGCTTCACAAACTGAAACGAAACTCACTTGTTATTTGTAAAGCCTTTAATGAACTCGTATTGTTTGGGAGTCTACCGTAGCTTCACAAACTGAAACGAAACTCACTTGTTATCAGTAAAGCCCTTAATGAACTCGTATTATTTGGAAGTTTACAGTAGCTTGATAAACTGAAACGAAACTCACTTGTTATTTGTAAAGCTTTACTAGATTACCTTATTTTCCTTTTTCTTTAAGTCTCCGGAAAGAAAGCGTACAAAATATCGTATTTTGTACACTTCGTAGCTCTTTTAGTTTTTCCTTTTTTCTTCATACAACGTCATTTTTCTTTCCTCGCAATAGCCAACGGGCTCTTATGGCCAAAAAGGAAATTGCGTTAAGAGAAAGGGTGGTTGTTGTGTATAGACAAAGCAAGATAGCCTTTGTCGTAAATGGTTCCCATGTCAGTAGTAAGGTTTCGAAGGCGGGGAAGGGAAACCTGTATAATCGACAGGAAGGGTAGCGATCTTTTTTCTTCTGTACTGCTTCTCTTCTCCATTTTCCTTTTGGTCATTTTGAAGAGAACAGAGCCTGAAAGCAGTTTTAAAGAAATATATTCCTTGTTATTGTCTCCAGGTCACGTAGTGAGTCTGTATTATCTGACATTTTACTGTCTACTTATGTGGGGCAAAATAGGCTATGAAAACCATGCGTGTTTTAAAGCAGGGTTGCCATGTTATTGAATGAAAACTCGCGATACACCTGGTATATAACGAGACAAAAATGAATTTTATATACACACACATTATATATATATATATATATATACATACACTAAAGTTTTACATCTTACGCTTATGCTGGCTAGGCTAAATGAGACAGTGCTAATAAGACATGAAGGAAATGATGGAATGAAGAACATGGGAGGAAATGGGGGAAATGCGAGAAAACATACGCAGACGGTGTTTGTCCACCACAAAGTTCACTTGGCGCGAGTTGGTATATAGCTGACAAATGTAAAAAAAAAAATGCTAATTCCAAGAGTTAATTAAAACAGAGGTGAAAAAAATTAAATGAAATAAGTTATTCTGTTTAACGTCCAACATTTACGCAGGCTAAGGAAAACGATGGTTAAGGCAAGTGAATACTAGTGGAATGAGATAGTAGGAAGAAACGGGAGTACCGCGGGAAAACCCACGGGTACGATGTTACAACACAGCACCAGCTTATTTGCCCGGGGATTCAAATACGGACCCCAGGCAAAAAGGTATGCGCTCTACCACTGAGCCACCGTGCCCCCTCTGGAAGTAAATAAAAAATAATTTAGTTTGAAATTAACTCGTGAAACTATGGTAAACTTGAAAACTATGCAAATTCAACAAAACGTTGCATGTGGTAGATCTTTAACTTTCAGTTCCAATAGACCAGGGCTTCTGAACCTGTGGTACGTGACCCGCTTTTGGTGGTGCATATACCTTATGGTTGTATCAATAATTAATATCCTTTGGTGGTACGCCCTGGGGAAAAGGTTGAGAACCCCTGCAATAGAGGGTCAAACCTTAGAGACAGAAACTGTTATTGCGTTCTCGTCATCTATGATTTTTTTATACTATGTGGTGAGTGTTGAAGCCGTATATCATAGATTTATATCTATTTCGGCTTGAATATAGGGATAAAGATCAAAATGACACTTATTCTTGAGACATTAATCCTTCCCTAAAATCACTTGTCGCTATCTATTATAGTTCTGTTCGAAGGATCGACTTTGTAACTAGACATGTTGATCAATTTCAGCCTCTTCCGATTTTAGGAGAGGAATCAAGGTGAAAGCGAACGCCTTCATCTCGAACGAGGAGGCGCTAACGTATTCAACGCATCCAGACAACACGTGTTGGTGGTGGGGAATTCGACATGACGCATTTCGTCTTCACTACCGACAAAGGATTCACTGTACTGTGTATAGGTACACTCATGTCCAAAATGATTGTCGCATATCTATAACTGTCTTCTTGTAAGAGTATAATTTGGTAATGATTTTGCAGAGTACTTTTAATATTGATACTATGTGTATAATCGAGAAATTTATATTTGTGGTAAATTTCATAGGAAAAGAATTATAAATACGAAAATTAGAATGAGTAAAACAAAATGTTGCTAAATGGACAAGAAAGTTTGTTTCTTTTTATTCTTCTTATTTACTGCTCTTTTGACATGACATTTGCTTCATACATATATTTGCCGATTGTACACATAGTAACATTATAAGAAATATCGGGCGAATCCGTTATCAAATTATATTCCTTCAACAACATATTTATAGACATGCGACAATATTTTTGGAAATGAGTGTACATTGCAGTATTGTTTGCTTCTGGTTACAAATTTCGAGTGTGCATTGTTATCAACGCTGCATATTTAGTGCCCGTATAGTGGGATAAAATAACGTCTACTTTGCCGCGTTGCTAACGCCGCGATTACAACGTCGGTATAGTCCAGGCCTAAGACAAATAGATAATATAAGTTACAACTGGAAAGATTTCTTGAGACCCGACTATGAAGCTTTCCGAGTATGTGACAGGCGCACTACGCTTGCGCGACTGTGCATACACACCCTTGTCAGCAGTAGTACGAACTCCTAGAGTACACCACCATTTCATATGGGGAGGGGATGAAAAGAGTACTGAGAAAATACTGATAACCAGTGGCGTATTTACGATTTTGTTTCGGGGGGCGCTTTGCTAATTTTCGGGGGGGGTTGCCTGAAAATGTGAAAATCCTGCAAGATATTTCATATACTTTACTATAGTATGGTTTCGGGTAGGGCTTAAGCCCGGAAGCCCCCCCTAAATACGCCACTGTTGATAACATATGTTGAACATGGTCTTGGATATGCACCTAGGAAAATTTTGTAGCTTTTGGAGAACGATAGAATTTCCTTCCCAGGCCATCCCTTGAAATAATCATTAGTTCACACAACTACGAACATATAAAGGAAGTGAATTTAATATAGCAATACGATCTGAGGTATTGCTGTCTTCTTTCCAAGACTGTGTCCTCCACGAAGGATTGAACCAAGAATCACGTGTATTGGTAGTTTCCTTTAAAAAGAGAATTTGCTTGTTTAACCAAAGTTATAGGAGATTATACAGCGTGTTTGAATGAAACAACAGAATTTATTACATATTTCAACACAAAATATTATTTCAATTATATATATACAGGGTGACCCAAAAGTAGGTATACACCCCTGCATTGAACAAGTATAATGTTCTAGCTTATAAGTTTATTTGCTTCGGCTGTTCCGAGCTTAAGATATAAGTAAAAAGACATTAAAACAAATAATAAAGAAACTATGGATAACAATAAGAAATTATATAAAATGCAGTGAGCTGATCAGTACGGGACTGTATACCTACTTTCGGGCCACATATATAAAGTATATAATATATACTATGTGTTTCTGTGTAATATATTCTGTCTTGAAAGGTCCATAATACTGCTCTCAGTAGGATATCTTACTATTAGTAAAACTGAGAATGTGTTCACTTTAATTCCAGAACGAAACAACTGAACGGGGAAACCAAAGGTACGTGAATAGCATACCGAAGTGGCGATCTGATATACCGCGAAGTGGCGGTATGTATTAAAACTAACCTGATATTTGGCGTCGCCCTGATTTAGAGCCGGAGAGAGCCTGGACAAAGACTGACGAAGGGATTTTCCCGTTTAAAACTAGACGGATTCAACATTAAGAACAAAATTTTAAAATAGAAAAAAAAAGATTTTTCAAAAATTAATGAAGTCTTTCTTTTTTTTGAAAAAACTGAAAAGCCATGCTTTTACTAAAGGAATGTCTGACGTTCAATAATATTGAAATGGTAACCCTACACAGTATAAAATGGTTGTATTAATTCAACTCAAATTTAACACAGGGCAGTGGTTCCAGGGTGACTACAACTATAAAGTGTTAATTCAACACAGACCCCGCGGTGTTGGAGATTAACACAGGGGGTGTGTTTCATTTTAACACACAACCGGCGTTGAGTGGTGTTAAATTCGGATCTGTGTTAGCATTTTCGGTGTTGATTCGACACCATGTCATGGTCGGTAGTGTGGGAAAAAGTGTTGAATATTACTTGTGGCGGCGTTGAACCAACACGAAGAAAGTAACACAATGTGTAGTGTGTTAATTATTTTGTGTTAATATTACACCATATCAAGTATCAATATAACACAGTCCATGTGTTATTTCAACATCATTTTCGTATTATTTCAACACACAATCTGTCATAATTCAAGGTCAAAGCCGTATAAGTAACACAATTTTGGTGTTAATTCAACACTCCCTGTGTTAAAATTCAAGGTCAGACCACCAGATTAACACCGTTTTTGGTGTTAGTTCGACTCCACTTCTGTGTTACTACGACACCTATTTCGGTATTGAAATAATTCCGTGTGTGGAGTTGATAGAACCATTTTTCTGTGTTGGAAAACCATGTAATGTGCATGCTTACGCTTACCGAAGATTCTACTTTTAAAATAAGAATAGTAAACCACAGAACACTTCATATAGAAAATCTTCATAAAAATTTTTGTCGTCTTCCCCAATATTTATTGTGAAGTATGGTGCGAAACACAACCCTCACCATCTTGTTCAAGTATGATAGGAAGTTGTTACCTATATCCTTATATTATGTTAGCTTCTCAATCGTGTTTCTGCTTGTTTCCCGACATTTTTGAAGCACAGTCCGCGGTGTTGACTGGTGAGCTCTAGTGCAGTGTAGAAGTGACACAGTAATACGATGTTGTTTCTCGCTGTTGACATATTTCTTCAGAGACATTATGTAAAACAATTGAAAACACATCGCGCGCTTTGCACGTTGAAATTTTGCGAATATCTGGATTTTTAAAAGTGTTTCTTTCTACTGCGTTTGTCTGTAGCTCCAGTACATAAGCCTTTATAATTAGATGTGCAATATATTTGGCAATCACGCAAAAAACAACACCGAAGATTCTACACTTGTGTTAATTTAACACACAGGCTGTGTGTCATTTCAATTACCGGTATTTGATACACAACTCCAAATGGAGTGTGAGTTGTTTTAACCACCTGCTTGTGTTATATTTTAACACAATCGTGTTAACACATAGGCATGTCGTTGAAATAACACGATTTTTTACAGGGCAGACTAATGGAAATTTATGCTTAGCGATTACTATTCAATATACACCTTGCAATGGCAAGCATGTCGTTCGGAATACTCCACCGAAAGAGCACTGCCAGTTAGAGGCTTCCGTGTGACCATTGTCATTGGTAAGAAACAAATTGGTTCCTCTAATTAATTGTCTGCTGAATGTTGAAACTTCACTGAATCTGAAGCAAAAAAAAAAAAAAAAAAAAGTGGTCCGTGGAATATTCCTCAATGAAAGACTCTCTGTCTCACAGCTGAGCATTGTGTTTTGGAGCATTTTTCCTCCTTCAGAGAAAAGCATCTGGAAACCAGTGATCCTTGCATCCCATTCAATAAACCTCTATTCATGTGTGTCACCAAAGTTTCCTAGTTTCTGAAATTCTAAATTTTAATACCAATGATCACACGTTGTAAGAGAAATGTGTTTTGGATGTATAATAATGTATGTGAGTGGTAGTTGTTGCTGTAATCAGGGCAATAAGTGGAATAAGACTATCACGCAGTTACAGTATTATTTTTAATATATGAGCTGGCGACACTACTTGCACTCGAGTAGGAGAGAAACCTGCCTGTCTACCAGTGTCACAAGAAAAATTATCCATGTAATCAAGTGCCTTACACACGTACTATGTGTGTATATATAATCAAAAGTTTGGTACCCAGAGAGTATTCGTTTGGACTACATTCAAATAATAGATTCATCCTCAAGGATTAAGACAAAGGTTAACTTTCAATTAACCCTGATGAAGGACTAGGGACGACTTGGGCAATGGGGACCAGTTGTCGACAGGGACGAGATGGGTATCATTCGATTCGTATTGACGAGTAGATCAATAATTGATATGCCATTTTCCCGAAAATTCAATATTTATCCGGGAAAATAATAAAAATTCTGGATTTTGAGCAATGGGGACCAGTTGTCGACAAGGACGTGATGGGTATCATTCGATTCGTATTAACAAGTAGATCAATAATTCGTATGCCATTTTCCCGAAAATTCAATTTTTACCCGGAAAAATAATAAAAATTCGGGAATTTGGGCAATGGAGACCAGTTGTCGACAGGGACGACATGGGTATCAATCGATTCGTATTAACAAGTAGATAGATAATTCGTATGTTGATTTCCCGAAAATTCAATTTTTACCCGGGAAAATAATGAAAATTCGGGAATTTGGGCAATGGGGACCAGTTGTCGACAGGGACGACATGGGTATCATTCGATTCTTACTGACGAGTACATCAATAATTGATATGCCATTTTCCCGAAAATTGAATTTTTAGCCGGGAAAATAATAAAATTTCGGGATTTTGAGGAATGGGGACCACTTGTCGACAAGGACGAGATGGATATCATTCGATTCGTATTAACAAGTAGAACAATAATTCGTATGTCGTTTTCCCGAAAATTCCATTTTTACCCGGGAAAATAATAAAAATTCGGGAATTTGGGCAATGGGGACCAGCTGTCGACAGGAACGAGATCGGTATCATTCGATTCGTATTAATGAGTAGATCAATAATTGATATGTCATTTTTCCGAAAATTCAATTTTTACCCGGGAAAATAATAAAAATTCGGGAATTTTGGCAATGGGGACCTTTTGTCGACAGGGACGAGACGGGTATCATTCGATTCGTATTGACGAGTAGATCAATAATTGATATGCCATATTCCCGATAATTCAATTTTTATTAGGTCAAATAATAAGGGATTTTGAGCAGTAGGGAACAGTTGTCGAAAAGGACGAATGTGTATCATTCGATTCGTATTAACAAGTAGATCAATAATTCGTATGCCATTTTCCCGAAAATTCAATTTTTACCCGGGAAAATAATGAAAATTCGGGAATTTGGGCAATGGGACCAGTTGTCGACAGGGACGAGATGTGTATCATTGGATTCGAATTGACGAGTACATCAATAATTAACATGCCATTTTCCCGAAAATTTAATTTTTATCCGGGAAAATAATAAAAATTCGAGAATTTGGGCAATGGGGACCAGTTGTCGACAGAGATGAGATGGGTACCAATCGATTCATATTAACAAGTAGATCAATAATTCGTATGTCGTTTTCCCAAAAATTCAATTTTTAACCGGGAAAATAATAAAAATTCGGGAAATTGGGCAATGGGGACCTGTTGTCGACAGGGACGAGATGGGTATCATTGGATTGGTATTGACGAGTAGATCAATAATTGATATGCCATTTTCCAGAAAGTTTAATTTTTCCCGGGAAAATAATAAAAATTCGGGAATTTTGGCAATGGGGACCTGTTGTCGACAGGGACGACATGGGTATCAATCGATTCGTATTAACAAGTAGATAGATAATTCGTACGTCGATTTCCAGAAAATTCAATTTTTACCCGGGAAAATAATGAAAATTCTGGAATTTGGGCAATGGGGACCATTTGTCGACAGGGGCGACATGGGTATCATTCGATTCGTACTGACGAGTAGATCAATAATTGATATGTCATTTTCCCGAAAATTCAATTTTTATCCGGGAAAATAATAAAAATTCGGGAATTTGGGCAATGGGGACCTTTTGTCGACAGGGACGAGATGGGTATCATTCGATTCGTATTGACGAGTAGATCAATAATTGATATGCCATTTTCCCGAAAATTTAATTTTTATCCGAAAAAATAATAAAAATTCGGGACTTTGAGGAATGGGGACCAGTTGTCGACAAGGACGAGATGGGTATCATTCGATTCGTATTAACAAGTAGATCAATAATTCGTATGCTATTTTCCCGATAATTCAATTTTTACCCGGGAAAATAATAAAAATTCGAGAATTTGGGCAATGGGGACCTTTTGTCGACAGGGACGAGATGGGTATCATTCGATTCGTATTGATGAGTAGATCAATAATTGATATGCCATATTCCCGAAAATTCCATTTTTATCCGGTCAAATAATAAAAATTCGGGATTTTGAGCAATGGCGACCAGTTGTCGACAAGGACGAGATGTGTACCATTCGATTCGTATTAACAAGTAGATCAATAATTCGTATGCCATTTTCCCGAAAATTCAATTTTCACCCGGGAAAATAATAAAAATCCGGGAATAAGCGCAATGGGGACCAGTTGTCGACAGGGACGAGATGGGTATCAATCGATTCGCATTTACAAGTAGATAGATAATTCGTATGTCGTTTTCCCGAAAATTCAATTTTTATTCGGGAAAATAATGAAAATTCGGGAATTTGGGCAATGGGGACCAGTTGTCGACAGGGACGAGATGTGTATCATTCGATTCGTATTGACGAGTTGATCAATAATTAATATGCCATTTTCCCGAAAATTTAATTTTTATCCGGGAAAATAATAAAAATTCGAGAATTTGGGCAATGGGGACCAGTTGTCGACAGAGATGAGATGGGTACCAATCGATTCATATTAACAAGTAGATCAATAATTCGTATGTCGTTTTCCCAAAAATTCAATTTTTAACCGGGAAAATAATAAAAATTCGGGAATTTGGGCAATGGGGACCTGTTGTCGACAGGGACGAGATGGGTATCATTCGATTCGTATTGACGAGTAGATCAATAATTGATATGCCATTTTCCCGAAAGTTTAATTTTTCCCGGGAAAATAATAAAAATTCGGGAATTTTGGCAATGGGGACCTGTTGTCGACAGGGACGACATGGGTATCAATCGATTCGTATTAACAAGTAGATAGATAATTCGTATGTCGATTTCCAGAAAATTCCATTTTTACCCGGGAAAAATAATGAAAATTCTGGAATTTGGGCAATGGAGACCATTTGTCGACAGGGGCGACATGGGTAGCATTCGATTCGTACTGACGAGTAGATCAATAATTGATATGTCATTTTCCCGAAAATTCAATTTTTATCCGAAAAAATTATAAAAATTCGGGATTTTGAGGAATGGGGACCACTTGTCGACAAGGACGAGATGGGTATCATTCGATTCGTATTAACAAGTAGATCAATAATTCGTATGCCATTTTCCCGAAAATTCGATTTTTACTAGGGAAAATAATAAAAATTTTGGAATTTGGGCAATAAGGACCAGTTGTCGACAGGGATGAGATGGGTATCAATCGATTCGTATTAACAAGTAGATCAATACTTCGTATGTCGTTTTCTCGAAAATTCAATTTTTACCCAGGAAAATAATACAAATTCCGGAATTTGGGCAATGGGGACCAGTTGTCGACAGGGACAAGATGGGTATCATTCGATTCGCATTAACGAGTAGATCAATAATTGATATGCCATTTTTCCGAAAATTCAATTTTTACCGGGAAAATAATAGAAATTCGGGAATTTGGGCAATGGCGACCTTTTGTCGACAGGAACGAGATGGGTATCATTCGATTCGTATTGACGAGTAGATCAATAATTGATATGCCATTTTCCCGAAAGTTCATTTTTTCCCGGGAAAATAATAAAAATTTCATGAATTTGGGCAATGGGGACCTGTTGTCGACAGGGACGACATGGGTATCAATCGATTCGTATTAACAAGTAGATAGATAATTCGTATGTCGATTTCCGGAAAATTCAATTTTTACCCGGGAAAATAATGAAAATTCGGGAATTTAGGCAATAGGGACCAGTTGTCGACAGGGACGACATGGGTATCATTCGATTCGTACTGACGAATAGATCAATAATAATATGTCATTTTCCCGAAAATTCAATTTTTATCCGGGAAAATTATAAAAATTCGGTATTTTAAGGAATGGGGACTACTTGTCGACAAGGACGAGATTGGTATCATTCGATTCGTATTAACAAGTAGATCAATAATTCGTATGCCATTTTCCCGAAAATTCTATTTTTACCAGGGAAAATAATAAAAATTTAGGAATTTGGGCAACAAGGACCAGTTGTCGAAAGGGATGAGATGAGTATCAATCGATTCGTATTAACAAGTAGATCAATAATTCGTATGTCGTTTTCCCGAAAATTCAATTTTTACCCGGGAAAATAATGAAAATTAGGGAATTTGGGCAATGGGGACCAATTGTCGACAGGGACGAGATGGGTATCATTCGATTCGTATTGACGAGTAGATCAATAATTGATATGTCATTTTCCCGAAAATTCAATTTTTATCCGGTCAAATAATAAAAATTCGGGATTTTGAGGAATGGAGACCACTTGTCCACAAGGACGACATGGGTATCAATCGATTCGTATTAACAAGTAGATCAATAATTTGTATGTCGTTTTACCGAAAATCCCATTTTTACCCGGGAAAATAATAAAAATTTGGGAATTTGGTCAATGGGGACCAGTTGTCGACAGGGACGAGATGGGTATCATTCGATTCGCATTAACGAGTAGATCAATAATTGATATGCCATTTTTCCGAAAATTCAATTTTTACCCGGGAAAATAATAAAAATATGGGAATTTGGGCAATGGGGACCAGTTGTCGACAGAAACGAGATGGGCATCATTCGATTCGTATTAACAAGTATATCAATAATTCGTATGCCATTTTCCCAAAAATACAATTTTTCCTGGGAAAATAATAAAAATTCGGGAATTTGAGGAATGGGGACCTTTTGTCGACAGGGACGAGATGGGTATCATTCGATTCGCATTGACGAGTAGATCAATAATTGATATGCCATTTTCCCGAAAATTCAATTTTTACCCGGGAAAATAATAATTCGGGAATTTGGGCAATGAGGACCTGTTGTCGGCAGGGACGACATGGGTATCAATCGATTCGCATTAACAAGTAGATAGATAATTCGTATGTCGATTTCCGGAAAATTCAATTTTTACCCGGGAAAATAATGAAAATTCTGGAATTTGGGCAATGGGGACCAGTTGTCGACAGGGGCGACATGGGTATCATTCGATTCGTACTGACAAGTAGATCAATAATTGATATGTCATTTTCCCGAAAATTCAATTTTTACCCGGGAAAATTATAAAAATTCGGGATTTTTAGGAATGGGGACCACTTGTCGACAAGGACGAGATGGGTATCATTCGATTCGTATTAACAAGTAGATCAATAATTCGTATGCCATTTTCCCGAAAATTCGATTTTTACCAGGGAAAATAATAAAAATTTGGGAATTTGGGCAATAAGGACCAGTTGTCGACAGGGATGAGATGGGTATCAATCGATTCGTATTAACAAGTAGATCAATAATTCGTATGTCGTTTTCTCGAAAATTCAATTTTTACCCGGGAAAATATTAAAAATTCGGGAATTTGGGCAATGGGGACCAGTTGTCGACAGGGAGAAGATGGGTATCATTCGATTCGCATTAACGAGTAGATCAATAATTGATATGCCATTTTTCCGAAAATTCAATTTTTACCGGGAAAATAATAAAAATTCTGGAATTTGGGCAATAGGGACCAGTTGTTGACAGAAACGAGATGGGCATCATTGTATTAGTATTAACAAGTAGATCAATAATTCGTATTCCATTTTCCCAAAAATACAATTTTTCCCGGGAAAATAATAAAAATTCGGGAATTTGGGCAATGGGGACCTTTTGTCGACAGAAACGAGATGGGTATCATTCGATTCGTATTGACGAGTAGATCAATAATTGATATGCCATTTTTCCCGAAAGTTCATTTTTTTTCGTGAAAAAAATAAAAATTAGGGAAATTGGGCAATGGGGACCTGTTGTCGACAGGAACGACATGGGTATCAATCGATTCGTATTAACAAGTAGATAGATAATTCGTATGTCGATTTCCAGAAAATTCAATTTTTACCCGGGAAAATAATGTAAATTCTGGAATTTGGGCAATGGGGACCATTTGTCGACAGGGGCGACATGGGTATCATTCGATTCGTACTGACGAGTAGATCAATAATTGATATGTCATTTTCCCGAAAATTCAATTTTTATCCGGGAAAATTATAAAAATTCGGGATTTTGAGGAATGGGGACCACTTGTCGACAAGGACGAGATGGGTATCGTTCGATTCGTATTAACAAGTAGATCAATAATTCGTATGCCATTTTCCCGAAAATTCTATTTTTACCAGGGAAAATAATAAAAATTTGGGAATTTGGGCAATAAGGACCAGTTGTCGACAGGGATGATATGGGTATCAATCGATTCGTATTAACAAGTAGATCAATTCTTCGTATGTCGTTTTCTCGAAAATTCAATTTTTACCCGGGAAAATAATAAAAATTCCGGATTTTGGGCAATGGGGACCAGTTGTCGACAGGGACAAGATGGGTATCATTCGATTCGCATTAACGAGTAGATCAATAATTGATATGCCATTTTTCCGAAAATTCAATTTTTACCGGGAAAATAATAAAAATTCGGGAATTTGGGCAATGGGGACCAGTTGTTGACAGAAACGAGATTTGCATCATTGTATTAGTATTAACAAGTAGATCAATAATTCGTATGCCATTTTCCCAAAAATACAATTTTTCCCGGGAAAATAATAAAAATTCGGGAATTTGGGCAATGGGGACCTTTTGTCGACAGGGACGAGATGGGTATCATTCGATTCGTATTGACGAGTAGATCAATAATTGATAAGCCATTTTTCCCTAAAGTTCATTTTTTTCCGGGAAAATAATAAAAATTCGAGAATTTGGGCAATGGGGACTTGTTGTCGACAGGGACGACATGGGTATCAATCGATTCGTATTAACAAGTAGATAAATATTTCGTATGTCGATTTCCGGAAAATTCAATTTTTACCCGGGAGAATAATGAAAATTCGGGAATTTGGGCAATAGGGACCAGTTGTCGACAGGGACGACATGGGTATCATTCGATTCGTACTGACGAATAGATCAATAATAATATGTCATTTTCCCGAAAATTCAATTTTTATCCGGGAAAATTATAAAAATTCGGTATTTTAAGGAATGGGGACTACTTGTCTACAAGGACGAGATTCGTATCATTCGGTTCGTATTAACAAGTAGATCAATAATTCGTATGCCATTTTCCCGAAAATTCTATTTTTACCAGGGAAAATAATAAAAATTTAGGAATTTGGGCAACAAGGACCAGTTGTCGACAGGGATGAGATGGGTATCAATCAATTCGTATTAACAATTAGATCAATAATTCGTATGTTGTTGTCCCGAAAATTCAATTTTTACCCGGGAAAATAATGAAAATTCGGGAATTTGGGCAATGGGGACCAATTGTCGACAGGGACGAGATGGGTATCATTCGATTCGTATTGACGAGTAGATCAATAATTGATATGTCATTTTCCTGAAAATTCAATTTTTATCCGGTCAAATAATAAAAATTCGGGATTTTGAGGAATGGAGACCACTTGTCCACAAGGACGACATGGGTATCAATCGATTCGTATTAACAAGTAGATCAATAATTTGTATGTCGTTTTACCGAAAATCCCAATTTTACCCGGGGAAATAATAAAAATTCGGGAATTTGGTCAATGGGGACCAGTTGTCGACAGGGACGAGATGGGTATCATTCGATTCGCATTAACGTGTAGATCAATAATTGAAATGCCATTTTTCCGAAAATTCAATTTTTACCCGGGAAAATAATAAAAATATGGGAATTTGGGCAATGGGGACCAGTTGTCGACAGAAACGAGATGGGCATCATTCGATTCGTATTAACAAGTATATCAATAATTCGTATGCCATTTTCCCAAAAATACAATTTTTCCTGGGAAAATAATAAAAATTCGGGAATTTTGAGGATGGGGACCTTTTGTCGACAGGGACGAGATGGGTATCATTCGATTCGTATTAACAAGTAGATCAATAATTGATATGCCATTTTCCCGAAAATTCAATTTTTACCCGGGAAAATAATAAAAATTCGGGAATTTTGGCAATGAGGACCTGTTGTCGACAGAGACGACATGGGTATCAATCGATTCGCATTAACAAGTAGATAGATAATTCGTATGTCGATTTGCGGAAAATTCAATTTTTACCCGGGAAAATAATGAAAATTCTAGAATTTGGGCAATGGGGACCAGTTGTCGACAGGGGCGACATGGGTATCATTCGATTCGTACTGACGAGTAGATCAATAATTGATATGTCATTTTCCCGAAAATTCAATTTTTATCCGTGAAAATTATAAAAATTCGGGATTTTGAGGAATGGGGACCACTTTTCGACAAGGACGAGATGGGTATCATTCGATTCGTATTAACAAGTAGATCAATAATTCGTATGCTATTTTCCCGATTCGATTTTTCGATTTTTACCAGGGAAAATAATAAAAATTTGGGAATTTGGGCAATAAGGACCAGTTGTCGACAGGAATGAGATGGGTATCAATCGATTCGTATTAACAAGTAGATCAATAATTCGTATGTCGTTTTCTCGAAAATTCAATTTTTTCCCGGGAAAATATTAAAAATTCGGGAATTTGGGCAATGGGGACCAGTTGTCGACAGGGACAAGATGGGTATCTTTCGATTCGCATTAACGAGTAGATCAATAATTGATATGCCATTTTTCCGAAAATTCAATTTTTACCGGGAAAATAATAAAAATTCGGGAATTTGGGCAATGGGGACCAGTTGTCGACAGAAACGAGATGGGCATCATTGTATTAGGATTAACAAGTAGATCAATAATTCGTATGCCATTTTCTCCAAAATACAATTTTTCCCGGGAAAATAATAGAAATTCGGGAATTTGGGCAATGGGGACCTTTTGTCGACAGGGACGAGATGGGTATCATTCGATTCGTATTGACGAGTAGATCAATAATTGATATGCCATTTTCCCGAAAGTTCATTTTTTCCCGGGAAAATAATAAAAATTTCATGAATTTGGGCAATGGGGACCTGTTGTCGACAGGGACGACATGGGTATCAATCGATTCGTATTAACAAGTAGATAGATAATTCGTATGTCGATTTCCGGAAAATTCAATTTTTACCCGGGAAAATAATAAAAATTCGGGAATTTGGCAAAGGGGACCTGTTGTCGACAGGGACGGCATGGGTATCATTCGATTTGTACTGACGAATAGATCAATAATTGATATGTCATTTTCCCGAAAATTCAATTTTTATCCGGGAAAATTATAAAAATTCGGTATTTTAAGGAATGGGGACTACTTGTCGACAAGGACGAGATGGGTATCATTCGATTCGTATTAACAAGTAGATCAATAATTCGTATGCCATTTTCCCGAAAATTCAATTTTTACCCGTGAAAATAATAAAAATTCGGGAATTTGGCAAAGGGGACCTGTTGTCGACAGGGACGACATAGGTATCAATCGATTCGTATTAACAAGTAGATAGATAATTCGTATGTCGATTTCCGGAAAATTCAATTTTTACCCGGGAAAATGGAACGTGCACTTGGTCGATCTATTACAACGTACTTATACGACTCCAATTTGGAATTCCGTAAATTAAGGAGAAATTATTTTGCAGAACCTGGACGATGCGTTAATTCAACTGAAGGAAGACAAAATCCCATATACATAGCTCTAAATAACCGGAACCATTTTGTAGCATTATTGCCTAGTGATGCCAACGATTAATTGTAAAGTTACGTAAATGGAGTGATTTCGGCGTAATTAATGCAGGACAATAAACAGCTGATATAAGTTAATTAAAAGGGTATCACCATCCAGGATATGAAAATATGTAACTTATGAAATTATGAATTTCAGTTATTACAATACGATAGGTACTTAAATAAAAGTATATATTGAATGCAAGTGGAGCCGCGGTGTGTCAGTGGTGACTCGAGTGCTATCCAACTTACTGTGTGGGCGTGTGGAAAGTGCTCTGTGAGTGTGTTTCTATAGCGTGTTGTTTTGAGAGCTGTTTGCTAGAAAACGTATAGTTCCCTGTTGGTGCGCTGTTTATCAGTGAATCATGAATACGATACTTGAAAATACCGTCAAATTTGAGTTTGATAAGAGTTTATCCCATTTAAAATCGACGCCACTTGAGGTTCATACCTGGCTTGCCGATAAATTGAAGGTCACATTGGACCAAGTTGAGGCCATTCAACTGCACAACGAATATTATTGTCTTTATGTTAAGTTTAGTGCTAATAGTGCCTATGATAATTTTTTTGCGTACAAAAACTGAAAAGATAATTTTTACTCTTTCTGCTGGGACTGAAAGTTTCGTCCATATTATGAGTGTTTGTGAAGATGTCATACGAGCGCGAATTTTTGAATTGCCTGTAGAACTGTCTCGAAGTGGTTCACACAACACTAAGCCCTTATAGATGTATTTCTAAAGTACTCAATGAACAATGGTCTGATACATTACATTTTCCTCTGTACAATGAAGTTCGCGTTGTGTATATGTCTAAAGAAGCACGTTCCGTCTAAATCGACATTTCAGGGTCATAGGGCTACAATTATGTATCCTGGTCAGCCCATATGTGCTTTTCCTGTTGCAGTAGTACGCATGTTTAGTGAATGTACTAAACGTCTGCCTCGTAATCTACCTGCCCGACATTTACCTGGTCCTCTACACATGAGTGAGTTGTTCGTCGGACCTATACTCCAAACTCAACAGTATTCAAGCCCTACTTCGTCTTGTCACAACACTGGCTGGTCAGAAGCTGTGGATATGACCGAACTTTGAACCAGGTGTTCCTAACATACAAGAGGTGCAACTTTTCCCCTTTACGCCCACCCGATTCACAATCGTTATCCTGTGTTACTACTAGCGCTCTCATGACACGTTCTGATATTCGTAAAAGTGTAACTCCCCCCTAAATTTTGGAGAGTTTCCTGCCTGCTCCTGTGCCTCCCCTCTCTCTTACTTCAAGTCTACCTCTCAATAGTGATGACGTGTCTGCTAACTCAAGTGCTTTCCTTGACAACTCTACAAGTCAAAATTGTACTGATAAGTTATTGCTGCCTGCTCCCCACCGAAGACACGACTGGACGAAACAAAGAACGGAAGGTTTCAATAGCTGAGAAAACAGCATTATCCTCATGCAATAAATACATACAGTAGTTACTGCAAAATCTTGCGAAGTAACAAGTGAAAGTAAATTCCCTCCCTAGGTTATTTCAACAGTTCCTACTCAACCATAGTGTTTACGTTTATGGTGCTTTGTTATCGTTTTCATTCGAGTGACTTTCCCGTTTCTCTTTCTTCAAGATGTTATTTACGTATCTGAGTTTCTGAATTCCCTTAATGTTTTTTACTCCATATATTATGTTTTCTCATCATTTTGCAACAATTAATTTTAACAAATCTATCACCCGTCTGAAATTTAATGCTTTACAGGATTTTTTACGTTGTCATTCCATTGATATTTGCTTAGAGAAAGTTGGTACTGCATCCTTTGTGAATATTCAAGGCTACGATGTTTATAATAATTCCACTCACAATGCTGCGGGTACCGCTATTCTTGTTCTTCAAGGTACACAGTTTGACAATGTGTTTTACCAACCATCTTGTCACTTAAATAGTGGTATGATAGGTGATGTCAAAATTTTGGACTTGTACTCGCAATCGGGGAACAATCAAAGGGCTGCCAGCAATTTTCCGAAACAGTTGTTGCCCAGGAATGTGCCGGCCATTATGCTGGTCTCATTATCGGTTGTGATTTTAATTGTGTTCTACATCAGTCACAGCAAATACCGGGCTACAATTATTGTGCTACTCTGTACAGGTCGGTAACAGTCCTTGGTTTGAAAGATTGTTGGCTTACGCTATATTTAGCTTCCCCAGGTTTTACCGTTTTCACGCATACAAGTTCGTCCAGGAGAGATTGTTTTTTTTTTTTCAACTTTTGCTTCGCAAGCTACTTCATATGAAAATTTCCCCTACATGTGCTTCTGACCACTTTTTACTACATTTAAGT
This sequence comes from Thermobia domestica, assembly GCF_964235325.1. Lineage (NCBI taxonomy): Eukaryota > Metazoa > Arthropoda > Insecta > Zygentoma > Lepismatidae > Thermobia > Thermobia domestica. The sequence continues at coordinate 53,475,415 of NC_137467.1, forward strand.
ATTATATTAAGCGTTAACAAAATACCAAGAAGCACAGTCTCTGGTATCTAAATACATCTATTCTAGTGGAACAATTATATGTACAAGAGTTTACACAAACCTGGCACCGTATGGTTCAGAGTCGTTCTTCTTGTAAAATTATTGCTGACCATAGGAAATACAGTGTTAAACGCTCGCTTTGTTATGTGCCTATCTCCTATTGCAACGATAAGGTACAGGGTTTCGATGTTCTTTATAACTTTTATTATGGTGTACTTCATAATTTATATGTTCTGGCTCTTCAAGGGGACAAAGGAATAACATCCATTAAAGAGGTGAAGGCAAAACTATTACAAATCCTTTGTCGTCAACGAGCGGGAATTCATATCCGTAGTAAAACTTTTATATATCCACGGATTATGATGAGTGTGTGTCTGTCTATCAAGTACTGCGTGAGCGTCAGCGCTCTAGGTCTCAACTTATTGAAAGTATCACTGATGAAAATGGAGGATCCGTCACTTAGTTTTCTGATAAATAAAGGTAACTAAGAAAGTGCAATCGCTTTTTCACCAACAAACCTTCGAACATCGATATCTCACCTGACATACCTGGAAGATCAAAAATAATCCCCATCAGCATCAACGAGCTTCTGCCAACGTTCTGGAAGGCAATGGATTACATAGCGGTAGAATTTGGTGGACAGTGAAAGGATGAAGGTATCAAGTGCATTTTGCACCTCTACTAGGGACTTGAACTGGTTTACTCGAAGGTAGTTGTCCAAGGAAAGGAACAGGTGATAATTGAACGGTGTAGTGTTCGGGAGTATGGTGCATGCAATAGTGTTTCCCATCCAAGACGTAGAATAGTTTCCCGGGTCATCCTAGCCACGTGAGGCTTAGCGTTGTGCTGCAACAGGAGAATCCCTTTGCGATTCAGAAGAGCTGGCTCAAAAGTTTTGAGCTTTTCTTGAACACTGCTCAACTGCTGACAGTACAAGTTGCATACATGCACTGACCAGCTGGTAGCAGTTCCCAATGTACAATGCCCCGAGCAGTCCACCAAACACGCAGGAGGATCTACTTCTGGTGCAGTGCTGGTTTCGGCTGCTTTGGAACAGATTCATGGGATGCTAACCAATGATGACGGCGCTGTGGAGCTTCGTAAAGGATTAAAATCTCATCACATATCAACACCGTGTCCAGAAATGGCTCCTTCCTCAGACGAGCCAGCAAAAACACACAGGTGTCTGCTCGCGTTGTCTTCTGGTCCGGAGTCGGATCATGTGAGACCCATCGACCGAACTTGAGTGCTTCCCAAGTTGATGGAGGTACTTCGAATGGTTCCTTAACTTACATTGGATTGTAGCCCCAGTTCCTCATGTCTGGCCACTCTTTGCCTCAATTGCTGCATGTAGATCATTTCTACATGTGTTGGCCTTCCTGCTTGTGGTGCGTCTTCGAGTGTTTCGTCACCGTTCTTAAACTTGTTAAATCACCGCTGCACTGTCCGCGTAGTCACAACACTCTAACCAAAGGCCTAGTATACATTCCGCCCCGCTGCAGCGGCATTTGACCCTAGTTTGAACTCGTACAGCATACAACTCTTATGACGCTTTGTGGAGATCCCATGTTCACTCTGTCCTTACGCAAGTTCACGGTGTATCTGAACTGCACAATCAGGTAGTATGTTAGTATACCCACACCAACAACTGGCCTCCGCCTTATCTTCATTCGCATTCAACTCACGCTATGAGGGCCAATTGAACACAGACCTCCACAAAAAGCGACAGAACTTTCTTGGTTACCTTTATATAAGCTATCATCCTTCGATCCTACCAACGTCATTACCGACGTCATTACCTACCATCAACATATTGGACAATGTGACGCGGTCTTAGTTGCCTTTGACTATTCTAATGCTTTCGATTGAGTGAACCATACATATTTATTCTGTCGTCTTCAAGCTTATGGATTTGGAGATATCTTCCGCAATTGGATTCAGCTGTTATATTGAAATTGGTCAATTAAACACAAAATTAATAGATATCTCAGTTCTGCCATTCTCATTAGTAATGGTATCCAACTATGCGGTCCGTTGAGAAGTCAGCTTATTGTTAGTTAAGGGCCATTTCTATATAACGTCTGATATACCCTTCATGGTGTCATTTTATATAATACTTCTATGCGAGCTTATTCATAGTTATTCATGTTTCATATTTTACGATTGTTCACGCAAACTTAAATGTTTTAATACAGCACGCAAGGTTCTACGAGTCAGTATCCGAAGTCAAGCTTAACCCTAATAACACGTACGTAATGCCTCTGGGTAAGTCGACCAGTATTACTACTACTTCCATTGGTCAGCTACAGCAGTCACTTAAAATCTTGATTCAGTTCTCGTGTGGTTGATATTATTACTAATAATGTTGGCCATGCTGTCAATCGGTTAACTTATGTTCTTGACCAACATCGATTTCGTAACCTTAGCCTTTTATTTCGCCTAGAATTTGTGCATTTGTATGGGATCTCAGTTAAATTATATTGCCCTAGTTCTGTCTTTTTCTAACTGCCATCTTGCAAAAGTTAAGACAATTGTGGGTAATTTGTTATGGAAACCTATGATATTTCGTGTTTCCTATCAAATCTTGTGCAGCGATTTCCAAAACGGTGGATTGAATTTGAAAGATATCGAATTGCAAACTAAAGCACAATTTCTCCAATGATGTTTATGTGTACTCCACGAGCATCCTGATCATCCTACCACACAGTTCCTCATGAACTTATTACAACGTGTTCCATTAAGAGCAGCCTTCTATCTTGGAGATCTCCCACTTCCAATATACTTGTCTGAATTTTTTCTGTATGAGGTTTGATATCGACTGTTGAATAATGATTTAGACGAAGTGCCCTCTGTGAAAAAAACTGTATTCGATCCTTCGCCAACCTTGTGGTCTTACTCCTAATATAGTTGCTAAGCATCCACATCATAATTGGCAACGTATCTGGTGTGTTTTACATGCTCCTTATTTTAACTTATCGTGCAAGATCTGTGTGATTTATTGCGGTGCATCACATTGTTGATACTGTAGCCCGACGACATTCACTTGGGTTTATTGACTCTCATCTTTGTGCATCTTGCACGGTAAAGGACATTATTTAACACTGTCTTACAATAGTTGTGAAACAAGAGTAGTGTGGCCTCAGTTTTGTCCTATAAAGCCCACATGTGCCGCACTACTCCCACTGCTATTTCAGTAGAATTAATTCTTTTCCCCGACTTTACTTTTTCCCGAGAACTATGTACGAAGCTGTTACTTGGTTGATTGGCAGCATTGCTTTATATTTGTTAGCAGAATCTTAGAAACTTGTTCATGCATCCTATACTGTGCTTTTATATGGTATACCAGTTTCCTTTTGTCATGCGCAATAGGTTATTTGCAATTTTTTAGTGTTCCATACATAATGTACCTTTTCCTGTACCTGCCAATTTGTATCACCTTCCTCATTTTGTTTATTGATTTGTATTGATATGAAGTTGCAATAAAAATATTTAAAACAAGTGATAGAGCGTTCCCGTGTAACGTGGGTTCCTGTCACCACGGCATGGCGCGTCCTCAGGTTGTTCAGAAATATTCACAAAAGCTTCGGACAAGGACGTAACAAGTAAGTTCGAGAAATAAAGGATGGACGTAGTTGGAGTTCAGGAAGTTAGGTGGTAAGGAAATGGATCTGTGAATTCCGGAAATTTTACGTTCTTTTACAGGGAAGAAAATAAAAATCACCAGTTAGGAACAGGGTTTTTCGTTCATAAACGTATATTACCAGCAATTAAACGGGTTGAATTGGTTACTGACAGACTTTCTTTTATTACTCTTAAGGGACGGTGGTGTGATATTATTGTTTTAAATGCACATGCCCCAACTGAAGATAAGGATGACGATATTAAAGAGAGTTTTTACGAAGAAGTGTAATGGATATTTCACCAACTCCCGCGATACCATATGAATGCGAAGGTAGGACGAGAGGATATTTTCAAACCGATTATAGGGAACGAAAGTCTGCATAAGGAAAGTAATGACAACGGTGTTAGACTCGTGAACTTTGCAACATCCAAAAACCTAATCGTGAAGAGTACAAAATTCCCAAATCGCGACGTTCATAAATACACTTGGACATCACCACACGGGAAAACAGATAATCAAATTGATAACGTTTTAGTAGATAGAAGAAGGCAATCTAGCATAATTGATGTCCGGTCGTTTAGAGGGGCTGATTGTGACACTGACCACTTCCTGGTAGCAGCGATAAAACTAGAGAGGTTATTGTTGAATAAGGGTAATATTCATTGTCCGAAAACGGAGAGATTCAATTTAAAGGAATTAGAAGAGAGCCAGGTAAGAGAGAAATACCAGATTGAAGTTTCGAACAGATTCTCGGCTTTAGAAGATTCGGAGTGCACTAGTGTTGAGGATACCTGAATTGAAATTAGAGATAGCATTAAAATTTCAGCAAAAGAAAAATTGGGACACGCGGAAATACGTAGGAACAAACCATGGTTCGACCAGGAATGCACAAAACTAGCAGAGAAGAGAAAACAATCAAACTTACGCTGGCTACAAAATCCGAATGAAATAACTACACGAAATTTCGCACATATCAGGCGGGAAACTTCCAAAACTTTTAGAACAAAGAAACGCAATTTCTTGAAAGCTAAAATTAAGAAACTTGAAAATAATAGTAAAAATAAAAACATCCGGGACATGTATAAGAGAATCAACGAATTTAAGAAAGGCTATCAACCTCGAGCTTATATATTAAAGAAATCTGACGGTACAGTTCTCACTAACACGGATAGCATCTTAAATAGATGGAAAGATTTCTTTGATGACTTGCTTAACACGCAACGAAAAACTAGTGTACCTGGAGAAAAGGAGATACACACCGCAGAACCGTATATTCCAGAACCAAACCGAATAGAAGTAGAAACCGCTATAAAGAAACTAAAGAAACACAAATCTCCGGGTGTAGATGAAATTCCGGCTGAGTTAATTTTAGCTGGAGGCGAAAAATTGTGGAACAAGATACACAAACTCATTCTCCTTATCTGGAACAAGGAAGGATTGCCACAAGAGTGGAAAGAAGCAATCATTGTTCCAATTCACAAGAAAGGCGACAAAACTGACTGTAATAATTATCGAGGCATTTCTCTTCTGTCAACATCCTATACAATCCTTTCAAATATTCTATTAGCAAGACTGACCCCATACGCAGATGAAATTATTGGAGATTATCAGTGCAGATTTAGACGAAATCGATCAACTATCGATCAAATATTTACCATTCGCCAAATACTCGAAAAAAAGTGGGAATACAATACCCCGGTACATCAACTATTTATTGATTTTAGAAAGACGTACGACTCGGTTAGGAGAGAAACATTATACAACGTTCTTACAGAACTTGGAATACCGAGAAAGCTAATTAGAATCATTAAGATATGTTTAAATGAATCCCAAAGTAAATTCCGGGTAGGAAAATGTTTGTCCACGAGCTTTCACGTCGAGAATGGTCTGAAACAAGGAGATGCGTTGTCGCCATTATTATTTAACTTCGTTCTGGAATACGCTATAAAGAAATTCAAAGATAGCAACCAGGGCCTACAGTTGAACGGTATTCACCAGGTTATGGCATATGCTGATGTAAATTTAATAGGGGATGATAGGAGAACAATAGAAAGAAATGCAGAGATCTTATTAAACGCTTGCAAGGACATGGGTTTAGAAGTAAATGCAGAGAAAACTAAATACATGGAAATGCGTCGGGACCGGAATACAGCAAATTATGGATGCGTTAAAATATTAAATAATACTTTTGATAAAGTGGATAGTTTCAAGTATCTAGGATCAATATTAACAGAGGAAAATCATATTCACTGAGAAATTAAATGTCGACTAAAAGTAGGGAATTCGTGTTACTATTCGATTCAAAATCTCTTGTCGTCGTGAATTATGTCGAGGAATTTGAAGCTTAAAATATACAAAACGATAATCATGCCTGTTGTTCTGTATGGTTGCGAAACATGGTCACTTACTCTGAGGGAAGAACATAGACTGAAAGTATTTGAGAACAAGATCTTGAGACGAATATTCGGACCCAAGAGGAACGGGAATGGGGAATGGCGGAAACTTCATAACGAGGAACTACATAATTTATATAGTTTACCCAACATTGTTAGGGTCGTCAAGTCTAGGAGGCTAAGGTGGGCGGGTCATGTAGCTAGAATGGAAGAAAGTAGAGACGCTTTAAAAGTCTTGACTAGAAGACCAATCGGAAAACGACCATTAGGAAGACCTAGGCGCAGATGGGAGGACAATATTAAGATGGATCTCGCAGAGATTGGAATACAAAGTAGAAATTGGATGCAATTAGCTAAGGATAGAAGTCAGTGGAGAGCTTTTGTGAACGCGGCATTAAACCTCCGGGTTCCATAGGCCATAGAGTTAGTTAGTTAGTTAGTTATATTTACAAGTGCATTGAATATGTATAGTTGGATATTTATATAAATAATGGATATTAATATATTTTGTTCAAATAAAATGATAATTAATGATTATGCCTTTTACGTTTCTTAAAAAATTAAAGGACTAATGTGGATAATAGTATTATTTAAATTGAATTATTAAAAGAAATTCTAGATAGTATGTATTTTTGAGGGGTATTTAACCCAATTCGTGACTTGCCTTACATGTTCAAAATAGAACTCCAGAGTGGAGGTGGGGCGTGGAGTAGGAACTCATAGTTGTCCGGCTACTAATCGGCGGCAGTTTTCTCTCAGGCCAGTCCAGAAAATGTTATTCAAGATGGCAGACAATTGTGTTAGCGTGTATACACAGTTTAAGGTGACGGAAGTTTTAGTGTAGCGATTAAAACCAGCTGAAGTTTACAAAGGACTTCAATCACAATACAGTGATGGAACAATCATTCGCAATAAGACATTTGAACAGTGTTAGCGCTTCAAAGATGTCGTATGACTGTCACTTACGGTCCCGTTCATAGTGAATTACAGCCCAAAGCAGTTATTACTGGAACTTTCCTTTTATCACTTTAAAACTCTTATTATAGACAATCGTCGTACAATAATCCTTCGTTAGAAACAGTAAATACTCTAATTTTTGACCACTTGAGTGAACATTAACTTTAAAATAGGTTCCCACTTTAGACCAGCACAATACGTTGAGGTCTGCACTGAATTGAAAGACCACTCTGACAAGGAAGGCCAGTATTACATCTGTTTCGAATTCTGAAAGAATTTCTAGGAGGTAAACATTTCCACAGTGAGTATGAAGTATGATGTGACTGTTCAAGAATGATTAAGGCGTACTTCTAATTCTTAATATGCCGAAGCCTTCCAGGCCATAATAAATGCTGGGATAAGTGTATAACTGTAGCAGCCGGTTATGTGATATAAAATTGAAGTTTTCTTTTCTTGATTATTGTTTTTTATTTTTATTTTATTTTTTACAAAAGTACTGGATTGACTTGAATACCCACTGTATGTATAACTTGATAGCATTGAATCACTATCGGTTTGTTGTTGGTTTCTATTATTAGGACAATTTGCACAATATTCTATTATTCTTTCGTGTATTTTCGGTGTATATGAAAAAATCCTTATATTCTTAAATTCAATATCTTGTCACTATATTATCACTTCAATACATTATCACAATAAGTTCATTTCCATTATTATTTCTGGTATTGATTCATTATTTCAAGCATATATTGTCATGTTCTATTATTGTTCAAATATGTATGTAATGACATTGTATTACTTTTTAAATACTTTAATATCTTGTTCCTGTCGACAACTGGTCCCCATTGCCCAACTTCCCGAATTTTTAATATTTTCCCGGGTAAAAATTGAATTTTCCTGAAAATGGCATACGAATTATTGATATACTTGTTAATACGAATCGAATGATACCCCTCTCGTCTCTGTCAACAACAGGTCGCCATTGCTAAAATTCCCGAATTTTTATTATTTTATCGGATAAAAATTGAATTTTCGGGAAAACAACATACGAATAATTGATCTACTTGTTAATACGAATCGATTGATACCCCTCTCGTCCCTGTCGTAAACTGGTCCCCATTGCCCAAATTCCCGGATTTTTATTATTTTCCCGGGAAAAAATTGAATTTTCGGGAAAATAGCATACGAATTATTGATCTACTTGTTAATACGAATCGAATGATGTCCATCTCATCCCTGTCGACAACTGGTCCCCATTGCCAAAATTCCCGATTTTTTATTATTTTCCCGGATAAAAATTGAATTTTCGGGAAAATGGCATACGAATTTTTGATCTACTTGTTAATACGAATCGAATGATACCCATCTCGTCCCTGTCGACAACTGGTCCCCATTGCCCAAATTCCCAATTTTATATTATTTTCCCGGGTAAAAATTGAATTTTCGGGAAAAGGGCATATCAATTATTGATCTACTCATCAATACAAATCGAATGATACCCATCTCGTCCCTGTCGACAAAAGATCCCCATTGCTCAAATTCCCGAATTTTTATTATTTTCCCGGGTAAAAATTGAATTTTCCTGACAATGGCATACGAATTATTGATCTACTTGTTAATAGGAATCGATTGGTACCCATGTCCTCCCTGTCGACATCTGGTCCCCATTAACCAGATTCCCTATTTTTTATTATTTTCCCGGATAAAAATTGAATTTTCGGGAAAATGGCATACAAATTATTGATCTACTTGTTAATACGAATCGAATGATGTTCATCTCGTCCCTGTCAACAACTGGTCCCCATTGCCCAAATTCTCGAATTTTTATTATTTCCCGGGTAAGAATTGAATTTTCGGAAAAATGGCATATCAATTATTGATCTACTCGTTAATACGAATCGAACGATACCCATCTCGTTCCTGTCGACAACGGGTCCCCATTGCTCAAATTCCCGAATTTTTATTATTTGCCCGGGTAAAAATTGAATTTTCGGGAAAATGACAAACGAATTATTGATCTACTTGATAATACGATTCGATTGATACCCATCTCGTCCTTGTCAACACCTGGTCCCCATTACCCAGATTCCCGAATTTTTATTATTTACCCGGATAAAAATTGAATTTTCGGGAAAATGGCATACAAATTATTGATCTACTTGTTAATACGAATCGAATGATGTTCATCTCGTCCCTGTCAACAACTGGTCCCCATTGCCCAAATTCTCGAATTTTTATTATTTCCCCGGTAAGAATTGAATTTTCGGAAAAATGGCATCTCAATTATTGATCTACTCGTTAATACGAATCGAACGATACCCATCTCGTTCCTGTCGACAACTGGTCCCCATTGCCCAAATTCCCGAATTTTTATTATTTTCCCGGGTAAAAATGGAATTTTCGGGAAAATGACAAACGAATTACTGATCTACTTGTTAATAGGAATCGATTGGTACCCATGTCGTCCCTGTCGACATCTGGTCCCCATTACCCAGATTCCCTATTTTTTATTATTTTCCCGGATAAAAATTGAATTTTCGGGAAAAGGGCGTATCAATTATTGATCTACTCGTCAATACGAATCGAATGATACTCATCTCGTCCCTGTCGACAAAAGGTCCCCATTGCCCAAATTCCCGAATTTTTATTATTTTCCCGGGTAAAAATTGACTTATCGGGAAAATGGCATACGAATTATTGATCTACTTGTTAATACGAATCGAATGATGCCAATCTCGTCCCTGTCGACAACTGGTCCTCATTGCCCAAATTCCCGAATTTTTATTATTTTCCCGGGTAAAAATTGAAGTATCGTGAAAATGGCATACGAATTATTGATCTACTTGTTAATACGAATCGAATGATACTCATCTCGTCCCTGTCGACAACTGGTCCCCATTGCCCAAATTCTCGAATTTTTATTATTTCCCCGGTAAGAATTGAATTTTCGGAAAAATTGCATCTCAATTATTGATCTACTCGTTAATACGAATCGAACGATACCCATCTCGTTCCTGTAGACAACTGGTCCCCATTGCCCAAATTCCCGAATTTTTATTATTTTCCCGGGTAAAAATGGAATTTTCGGGAAAATGACAAACGAATTACTGATCTACTTGTTAATACGAATCGATTGATAACCATCTCGTCCCTGTCGACAACTGGTCCTCATTGCCCAAATTCCCGAATTTTTATTATTTTCCCGGATAAAAATTGAATTTTCGGGAAAATGGCATATTAATTATTGATCTACTCGTCAATACGAATGGAATTATACCCATGTCGTCCCTGTCGAAAAAAGGTCCCCATTGCCCAAATTCCCGAATTTTTATTATTTTTCCGGATAAAAATTGAATTTTCGGGAAAATGGCATATGAATTATTGATCTACTTGTTAATGCGAATCGAATGATACCCATCTCGTCCCTGTCGACAAAAGATCCCCATTGCCCAAATTGCCGAATTTTTATTATTTGCCCGGGTAAAAATTGAATTTTCGGGAAAAGGGCATATCAATTATTGATCTACTTGTTAATACGATTCGATTGATACCCATCTCGTCCTTGTCGACACCTGGTCCCCATTACCCAGATTCCCGAATTTTTATTATTTACCCGGATAAAAATTGAATTTTCGGGAAAATGGCATACGAATTATTGATCTACTTGTTAATACGAATCGAATGATGTTCATCTCGTCCCTGTCAACAACTGGTCCTCATTGCCCAAATTCCCGAATTTTTATTATTTTCCCGGGTAAAAATTCAATTTTCGGGAAAATGGCATATCAATTATTGATCTACTCGTCAATACGAATCGAATGATACTCATCTCGTCCCTGTCGACAAAAGGTCCCCATTGCCCAAATTCCCGAATTTTTATTATTTTCCCGGGTAAAAATGGAATTATCGGGAAAATGGCATACGAATTATTGATCTACTTGTTAATACGAATCGAATGATGCCAATCTCGTCCCTGTCGACAACTGGTCCCCATTGCCCAAATTCTCGAGTTTTTATTATTTCCCCGGTAAGAATTGAATTTTCGGAAAAATGGCATATCAATTATTGATCTACTCGTTAATACGAATCGAACGATACCCATCTCGTTCCTGTCGACAACTGGTCCCCATTGCCCAAATTCCCGAATTTTTATAATTTTCCCGGGTAAAAATGGAATTTTCTGGAAAATGACAAACGAATTACTGATCTACTTGTTAATACGTATCGATTGATAACCATCTCGTCCCTGTCGACAACTGGTCCTCATTGCCCAAATTCCCGAATTTTTATTATTTTCCCGGATAAAAATTGAATTTTCGGGAAAATGGCATACGAACTATTGATCTACTTATTAATACGAATCGAATGATGCCCATCTCGTCCCTGTCGACAACTGGTCCCCATTGCCCAAATTCCCGAATTTTTATTATTTTCTCGGATAAAAATTGAATTTTCGTGAAAATGGCATACGAATTATTGATCTACTTGTTAATGCGAATCGAATGATGCCCATCTCGTCCCTGTCGACAACTGGTCCTCATTGCCCAAATTCTCGAATTTTTATTATTTTCCCGGGTAAAAATTGAATTTTCGGGAAAATGGCATATTAATTATTGATCTACTCGTCAATACGAATCGAATTATACCCATGTCGTCCCTGTCGAAAAAAGGTCCCCATTCCCCAAATTCCCGAATTTTTATTATTTTTCCGGATAAAAATTGAATTTTCGGGAAAATGGCATATGAATTATTGATCTACTTGTTAATGCGAATCGAATGATGCCCATCTCGTCCCTGTCGACAACTGGTCCTCATTGCCCAAATTCTAGAATTTTTATTATTTTCCCGGGTAAAAATTGAATTTTCGGGAAAAGGGCATATCAATTATTGATCTACTCATCAATACGAATCGAATGATACCCATCTCGTCCCTGTCGACAAAAGATCCCCATTGCTCAAATTCCCGAATTTTTATTATTTTCCAGGGTAAAAATTGAATTTTCCTGATAATGGCATACGAATTATTGATCTACTTGTTAATAGGAATCGATTGGTACCCATGTCGTCCCTGTCGACATCTGGTCCCCATTACCCAGATTCCCTATTTTTTATTATTTTCCCGGATAAAAATTGAATTTTCGGGAAAATGGCATACAAATTATTGGTCTACTTGTTAATACGAATCGAATGATGCCCATCTCCTCCCTGTCGACAACTGGTCCTCATTGCCCAAATTCCCGAATTTTTTTTTCCAGCGTAAAAGTTTAATTATCGTGAAAATGGCATACGAATTATTGATCTACTTTTAATACGAATCGAATGACGCCCATCTCGTCCCTGTCGACAACTGGTCCCCATTGCCCAAATTCTCGAATTTTTATTATTTTCCGGGTAAGAATTGAATTTTCGGAAAAATGGCATATCAATTATTGATCTACTCGTTAATACGAATCGAACGATACCCATCTCGTTCCTGTCGACAACTGGTCCCCATTTCCCAAATTCCCGAATTTTTATTATTTGCCCGGGTAAAAATTGAATTTTCGGGAAAATGACAAACGAATTATTGATCTACTTGTTAATACGATTCGATTGATACCCATCTCGTCCTTGTCGACACCTGGTCCCCATTACCCAGATTCCCGAATTTTTATTATTTACCCGGATAAAAATTGAATTTTCGGGAAAATGGCATACGAATTATTGATCTACTTGTTAATACGAATCGAATGATGTTCATCTTGTCCCTGTCAACAACTGGTCCTCATTGCCCAAATTCCCGAATTTTTATTATTTTCCCGGGTAAAAATTCAATTTTCGGGAAAATGGCATATCAATTATTGATCTACTCGTCAATACGAATCGAATGATACTCATCTCGTCCCTGTCGACAAAAGGTCCCCATTGCCCAAATTCCCGAATTTTTATTATTTTCCCGGGTAAAAATTGACTTATCGGGAAAATGGCATACGAATTATTGATCTACTTGTTAATACGAATCGAATGATGCCAATCTCGTCCCTGTCGACAACTGGTCCCCATTGCCCAAATTCCCGAATTTTTATTATTTTCCCGGGTAAAAATTGAATTTTCGGGAAAACGACATATCAATTATTGATCTACTCATCAATACGAATCGAATGATACCCATCCCGACCCTGTCGACAAAAGGTCCCCATTGCCCAAATTCCCGAATTTTTATTATTTTCCCAGGTAAAAATTATATTTTAGGGAAAATGGCATATTAATTATTGATCTACTCGTCAATACGGATCGAATGATACTCATCTCGTCCCTGTCGACAAAAGGTCCCCATTGCCTAAATTCCCGAATTTTTATTATTTTTCCGGGTAAAAATTGAATTATCGTGAAAATGGCATATGAATTATTGATCTACTTGTTAATACGAATCGAATGATACTCATCTCGTCCCTTTCGACAACTGGTCCCCATTGCCCAAATTCTCGAATTTTTATTATTTTCCGGGTAAGAATTGAATTTTCGGAAAAATGGCATATCAATTATTGATCTACTCGTTAATACGAATCGAACGATACCCATCTCGTTCCTGTCGACAACTGGTCCCCATTTCCCAAATTCCCGAATTTTTATTATTTGCCCGGGTAAAAATTGAATTTTCGGGAAAATGACAAACGAATTATTGATCTACTTGTTAATACGATTCGATTGATACCCATCTCGTCCTTGTCGACACCTGGTCCCCATTACCCAGATTCCCGAATTTTTATTATTTACCCGGATAAAAATTGAATTTTCGGGAAAATGGCATACGAATTATTGATCTACTTGTTAATACGAATCGAATGATGTTCATCTTGTCCCTGTCAACAACTGGTCCTCATTGCCCAAATTCCCGAATTTTTATTATTTTCCCGGGTAAAAATTCAATTTTCGGGAAAATGGCATATCAATTATTGATCTACTCGTCAATACGAATCGAATGATACTCATCTCGTCCCTGTCGACAAAAGGTCCCCATTGCCCAAATTCCCGAATTTTTATTATTTTCCCGGGTAAAAATTGACTTATCGGGAAAATGGCATACGAATTATTGATCTACTTGTTAATACGAATCGAATGATGCCAATCTCGTCCCTGTCGACAACTGGTCCCCATTGCCCAAATTCCCGAATTTTTATTATTTTCCCGGGTAAAAATTGAATTTTCGGGAAAACGACATATCAATTATTGATCTACTCATCAATACGAATCGAATGATACCCATCCCGACCCTGTCGACAAAAGGTCCCCATTGCCCAAATTCCCGAATTTTTATTATTTTCCCAGGTAAAAATTATATTTTAGGGAAAATGGCATATTAATTATTGATCTACTCGTCAATACGGATCGAATGATACTCATCTCGTCCCTGTCGACAAAAGGTCCCCATTGCCTAAATTCCCGAATTTTTATTATTTTTCCGGGTAAAAATTGAATTATCGTGAAAATGGCATATGAATTATTGATCTACTTGTTAATACGAATCGAATGATACTCATCTCGTCCCTTTCGACAACTGGTCCCCATTGCCCAAATTCTCGAATTTTTATTATTTCCCCGGTAAGAATTGAATTTTCGGAAAAATGGCATCTCAATTATTGATCTACTCGTTAATACGAATCGAACGATACCCATCTCGTTCCTGTCGACAACTGGTCCCCATTGCCCAAATTCCCGAATATTTATTATTTTCCCGGGTAAAAATGGAATTTTCGGGAAAATGACAAACGAATTACTAATCTACTTGTTAATACGAATCGATTGATAACCATCTCGTCCCTGTCGACAACTGGTCCTCATTGCCCAAATTCCCGAATTTTTATTATTTTCCCGGATAAAAATTGAATTTTCGGGAAATGGCATATTAATTATTGATCTACTCGTCAATACGAATCGAATTATACCCATGTCGTCCCTGTCGACAAAAGGTCCCCATTGCCCAAATTCCCGAATTTTTATTATTTTTCCGGATAAAAATTGAATTTTCGGGAAAATGGCATATGAATTATTGATCTACTTGTTAACGAATCGAATGATGCCCATCTCGTCGCTGTCGACAACTGGTCCTCATTGCCCAAATTCTAGAATTTTTATTATTTTCCCGGGTAAAAATTGAATTTTCGGGAAAAGGGCATATCAATTATTGATCTACTCATCAATACGAATCGAATGATACCCATCTCGTCCCTGTCGACAAAAGATCCCCATTGCCCAAATTCCCGAATTTTTATTATTTGCCCGGGTAAAAATTGAATTTTCGGGAAAAGGGCATATCAATTATTGATCTACTTGTTAATACGATTCGATTGATACCCATCTCGTCCTTGTCGACACCTGGTCCCCATTACCCAGATTCCCGAATTTTTATTATTTACCCGGATAAAAATTGAATTTTCGGGAAAATGGCATACGAATTATTGATCTACTTGTTAATACGAATCGAATGATGTTCATCTCGTCCCTGTCAACAACTGGTCCTCATTGCCCAAATTCCCGAATTTTTATTATTTTCCAGGGTAAAAATTGAATTTTCGGGAAAATGGCATATCAATTATTGATCTACTCGCCAATACGAATCGAATGATACTCTTCTCGTCCCTGTCGACAAAAGGTCCCCATTGCACAAAGTCCCGAATTTTTATTATTTTCCGGAATAAAAATTGACTTATCGGGAAAATGGCATACGAATTATTGATCTACTTGTTAATACGAATCGAATGATGCCAATCTCATCCCTGTCGACACCTGGTCCCCATTACCCAGATTCCCGAATTTTTATTATTTACCCGGATAAAAATTGAATTTTCGGGAAAATGGCATACGAATTATTGATCTACTTGTTAATACGAATCGAATGATGTTCATCTCGTCCCTGTCAACAACTGGTCCTCATTTCCCAAATTCCCGAATTTTTATTATTTTCCCAGGTAAAATTGAATTTTCGGAAAAATGGCATCTCAATTATTGATCTACTCGTTAATACGAAGCGAACGATACCCATCTCGTTCCTGTCGACAACTGGTCCCCATTGCTCAAATTCCCGAATTTTTATTATTTTCCCGGGTAAAAATAAAATTTTTGGGAAAATGACAAACGAATTACTGATCTACTTGTTAATACGAATCGATTGATAACTATCTCGTCCATGTCGACAACTGGTCCTCATTGCCCAAATTCCCGTATTTTTATTATTTTCCCGGTTAAAAATTGAATTTTCGGGAAAATGGCATATCAATTATTGATCTACTCGTCAATACGAATCGAATTATACCCATGTCGTCCCTGTCGACAAAAGATGCCCATTGCCCAAATTCCCGAATTTTTATTATTTTCCCGGGTAAAAATTGAATTTTCGGGAAAATGGCATACGAACCTATTGATCTATTTGTTAATGCGAATCGAATGATGCCCATCTCGTCCCTGTCGACAACTGGTCCTCATTGCCCAAATTCTCGAATTTTTATTATTTTCCCGGGTAAAAATTGAATTTTCGGGAAAATGGCATATCCATTATTGATCTACTTGTTAATGCGAATCGATATATGCCCATCTCGTCGCTGTCGACAACTGGTCCTCATTGCCCAAATTCTAGAATTTTTATTATTTTCCCGGGTAAAAATTGAATTTTCGGGAAAAGGGCATATCAATTATTGATCTACTCATCAATACGAATCGAGTGATACCCATCTCGTCCCTGTCGACAAAAGATCCCCATTGCCCAAATTCCCGAATTTTTATTATTTGCCCGGGTAAAAATTGAATTTTCGGGAAAAGGGCATATCAATTATTGATCTACTTGTTAATACGATTCGATTGATACCCATCTCGTCCTTGTCGACACCTGGTCCCCATTACCCAGATTCCCGAATTTTTATTATTTACCCGGATAAAAATTGAATTTTCGGGAAAATGGCATACGAATTATTGATCTACTTGTTAATACGAATCGAATGATGTTCATCTCGTCCCTGTCAACAACTGGTCCTCATTGCCCAAATTCCCGAATTTTTATTATTTTCCAGGGTAAAAATTGAATTTTCGGGAAAATGGCATATCAATTATTGATCTACTCGCCAATACGAATCGAATGATACTCTTCTCGTCCCTGTCGACAAAAGGTCCCCATTGCACAAAGTCCCGAATTTTTATTCTTTTCCCGAATAAAAATTGACTTATCGGGAAAATGGCATACGAATTATTGATCTACTTGTTAATACGAATCGAATGATGCCAATCTCGTCCCTGTCGACACCTGGTCCCCATTACCCAGATTCCCGAATTTTTATTATTTACCCGGATAAAAATTGAATTTTCGGGAAAATGGCATACGAATTATTGATCTACTTGTTAATACGAATCGAATGATGTTCATCTCGTCCCTGTCAACAACTGGTCCTCATTTCCCAAATTCCCGAATTTTTATTATTTTCCCGGGTAAAAATTGAATTTTCGGAAAAATGGCATCTCAATTATTGATCTACTCGTTAATACGAATCGAACGATACCCATCTCGTTCCTGTCGACAACTGGTCCCCATTGCCCAAATTCCCGAATTTTTATTATTTTCCCGGGTAAAAATAAAATTTTTGGGAAAATGACAAACGAATTACTGATCTACTTGTTAATACGAATCGATTGATAAGTATCTCGTCCCTGTCGACAACTGGTCCTCATTGCCCAAATTCCCGTATTTTTATTATTTTCCCGGTTAAAAATTGAATTTTCGGGAAAATGGCATATCAATTATTGATCTACTCGTCAATACGAATCGAATTATACCCATGTCGTCCCTGTCGACAAAAGATGCCCATTGCCCAAATTCCCGAATTTTTATTATTTTCCCGGGTAAAAATTGAATTTTCGGGAAAATGGCATACGAACCTATTGATCTATTTGTTAATGCGAATCGAATGATGCCCATCTCGTCCCTGTCGACAACTGGTCCTCATTGCCCAAATTCTCGAATTTTTATTATTTTCCCGGGTAAAAATTGAATTTTCGGGAAAATGGCATATCCATTATTGATCTACTTGTTAATGCGAATCGATATATGCCCATCTCGTCGCTGTCGACAACTGGTCCTCATTGCCCAAATTCTAGAATTTTTATTATTTTCCCGGGTAAAAATTGAATTTTCGGGAAAAGGGCATATCAATTATTGATCTACTCATCAATACGAATCGAGTGATACCCATCTCGTCCCTGTCGACAAAAGATCCCCATTGCCCAAATTCCCGAATTTTTATTATTTGCCCGGGTAAAAATTGAATTTTCGGGAAAAGGGCATATCAATTATTGATCTACTTGTTAATACGATTCGATTGATACCCATCTCGTCCTTGTCGACACCTGGTCCCCATTACCCAGATTCCCGAATTTTTATTATTTACCCGGATAAAAATTGAATTTTCGGGAAAATGGCATACGAATTATTGATCTACTTGTTAATACGAATCGAATGATGTTCATCTCGTCCCTGTCAACAACTGGTCCTCATTGCCCAAATTCCCGAATTTTTATTATTTTCCAGGGTAAAAATTGAATTTTCGGGAAAATGGCATATCAATTATTGATCTACTCGCCAATACGAATCGAATGATACTCTTCTCGTCCCTGTCGACAAAAGGTCCCCATTGCACAAAGTCCCGAATTTTTATTATTTTCCCGAATAAAAATTGACTTATCGGGAAAATGGCATACGAATTATTGATCTACTTGTTAATACGAATCGAATGATGCCAATCTCGTCCCTGTCGACACCTGGTCCCCATTACCCAGATTCCCGAATTTTTATTATTTACCCGGATAAAAATTGAATTTTCGGGAAAATGGCATACGAATTATTGATCTACTTGTTAATACGAATCGAATGATGTTCATCTCGTCCCTGTCAACAACTGGTCCTCATTTCCCAAATTCCCGAATTTTTATTATTTTCCCGGGTAAAAATTGAATTTTCGGAAAAATGGCATCTCAATTATTGATCTACTCGTTAATACGAATCGAACGATACCCATCTCGTTCCTGTCGACAACTGGTCCCCATTGCCCAAATTCCCGAATTTTTATTATTTTCCCGGGTAAAAATAAAATTTTTGGGAAAATGACAAACGAATTACTGATCTACTTGTTAATACGAATCGATTGATAACTGTCTCGTCCCTGTCGACAACTGGTCCTCATTGCCCAAATTCCCGTATTTTTATTATTTTCCCGGTTAAAAATTGAATTTTCGGGAAAATGGCATATCAATTATTGATCTACTCGTCAATACGAATCGAATTATACCCATGTCGTCCCTGTCGACAAAAGATGCCCATTGCCCAAATTCCCGAATTTTTATTATTTTCCCGGGTAAAAATTGAATTTTCGGGAAAATGGCATACGAACCTATTGATCTATTTGTTAATGCGAATCGAATGATGCCCATCTCGTCCCTGTCGACAACTGGTCCTCATTGCCCAAATTCTCGAATTTTTATTATTTTCCCGGGTAAAAATTGAATTTTCGGGAAAATGGCATATCCATTATTGATCTAATCGTCAATACGAATCGAATGATACTCATCTCGTCCCTGTCCACAAAAGATCCCCATTGCTCAAATTCCCGAATTTTTATTATTTTCCCGGGTAAAAATTGAATTTATCTGATAATGGCATACGAATTATTGATCTACTTGTTAATAGGAATCGATTGGTACCCATGTCGTCCCTGTAGACACCTGGTCCCCATTACCCAGATTCCCGAATTTTTATTATTTTCCCGGATAAAAATTGAATTTTCGGGAAAATGGCATACGAATTATTGATCTACTTGTTAGTACGAATCGAATGATGCCCATCTCGTCCCTGTCGACAACTGGTCCTCATTGCCCAAATTCCCGAATTTTTATTATTTTCCCGGGTAAAAATTGAATTATCGTGAAAATGGCATACGAATTATTGATCTACTTGTTAATACGAATCGAATGACGCCCATCTCGTCCCTGTCGACAACTGGTCCCCATTGCCCAAATTCTCGAATTTTTATTATTTCCCGGGTAAGAATTGAATTTTCGGTAAAATGGCATATCAATTATTGATCTACTCGTTAATACGAATCGAACGATACCCATCTCGTTCCTGTCGACAACTGGTCCCCATTGCCCAAATTCCCGAATTTTTATTATTTTCACGGGTAAAAATGGAATTTTCGGGAAAATGGCAAACGAATTACTGATCTACTTGTAAATAAGATTCGATTGATACCCATCTCGTCCTTGTGGACAAGTGGTCCCCATTGCTCAAAATCCCGATTTTTTATTATTTTCCCGGGTAAAAATTGAATTTTCGGGAAAAGACATATGAATTATTGATCTACTCGTCAATACGAATCGAATGATACTCATCTCGTCCTTGTCGACATAAGGTCCCCATTGCTCAAATTCCCGAATTTTTATTATTTTCCCGGGTAAAAATTGAATTTTCGGGAAAATGACATATCAATTATTGATCTACTCATCAATACGAATGGAATGATACCCATTTTGTCCCTGTCGAGAAAAGGTCCCCATTGTCCAAATTCCCGAATTTTTATTATTTTCCCGGGTAAAAATTGAATTTTCGGGAAAATGGCATATTAATTATTGATCTGCTCGTCAATACGAATCGAATGATACTCATCTCGTCCCTGTCGATCAAAGGTCCCCATTGCCTAAATTCCCGAATTTTTATTATTTTCCCGGGTAAAAATTGAATTATCGTGAAAATGGCATACGAATTATTGATCTACTTGTTAATACGAATCGAACGATACCCATCTCGTTTCTGTCGACAACTGGTCCCCATTGCCGAAATTCCCGATTTTTTATTATTTTCCCGGGTAAAAATGGAATTTTCGGGAAAATGACAAACAAATTACTGATCTACTTGTTAATACGATTCAATTGGTACCCATCTCGTCCTTGTCGACAAGTGGTCCCCATTGCTCAAACTCCCGAATTTTTATATGACCGGATAAAAATTGAATTTTCGGGATAAGGCATATCAATTATTGATCTACTCGTCAATACGAATCGAATTATATCCATGTCGTCCCTGTCGACAAAAGGTCCCCATTGCCCAAATACCCGAATTTTTATTATTTGCCCGGGTAAAAATTGAATTTTCGGGAAAATGGCATACGAATTATTGATCTACTTGTTAATACGAATCGAATGATGTTCATTTCGTCCCTGTCAACAACTGGTCCTCATTTCCCAAATTCCCGAATTTTTATTATTTTCCCGGGTAAAAATTGAATTTTCGGGAAAATGGCATACGAATTATTGATCTACTTGTTAATACGAATCGAATGATGTTCATTTCGTCCCTGTCAACAACTGGTCCCCATTTCCCAAATTCCCGAATTTTTATTATTTTCCCGGGTAAAAATTGAATTTTCGGGAAAATGGCATATCAATTATTGATCTACTCGTCAATACGAATCGAATGATACTAATCTCGTCTTTGTCGACAAAAGGTCCCCATTGCCCAAATTCCCGATTTTTTATTATTTTCCCGGGTAAAAATTGAATTTTCGGAAAAATGGCATCTCAATTATTGATCTACTCGTTAATACGAATCGAACGATACCCATCTCGTTCCTGTCGACAACTGGTCCCCATTGCCCAAATTCCCGAATTTTTATTATTTTCCCGGGTAAAAATTCAATTTTCGGGAAAATGGCATATTAATTATTGATCTGCTCGTCAATACGAATCGAATGATACTCATCTCGTCCCTGTCGACAAAAGGTCCCCATTGCCTAAATTCCCGAATTTTTATTATTTTCCCGGGTAAAATTGAATTATCGTGAAAATGGCATACGAATTATTGATCTACTTGTTAATACGAATCGAATGATGCCCATCTCGTCCCTGTCGACAACTGGTCCCCATTGCCCAAATTCTCGAATTTTTATTATTTCCCCGGTAAGAATTGAATTTTCGGAAAAACGGCATCTCAATTATTGATCTACTCGTTAATACGAATCGAACGATACCCATCTCGTTTCTGTCGACAAGTGGTCCCCATTGCCCAAATTCCCGAATTTTTATTATTTTCCCGGGTAAAAATGGAATTTTCGGGAAAATTACAAACGAATTACTGATCTACTTGTTAATACGATTCAATTGATACCCATCCCGTCCTTGTCGACAAGTGGTCCCCATTGCTCAAAATCCCGAATTCTTATATGACCGGATAAAAATTGAATTTTCGGGATAAGGCATATCAATTATTGATCTACTCGTCAATACGAATCGAATTATATCCATGTCGTCCCTGTCGACAAAAGGTCCCCATTGCCCAAATACCCGAATTATTAATATTTGCCCGGGTAAAAATTGACTTATCGGGAAAATGGCATACGAATTATTGATCTACTTGTTAATACGAATCGAATGATGTTCATCTCGTCCCTGTCAACAACTGGTCCTCATTTCCCAAATTCCCGAATTTTTATTATTTTCCCGGGTAAAAATTGAATTTTCGGGAAAATGGCATATCAATTATTGATCTACTCGTCAATACGAATCGAATGATACTCATCTCGTCCCTGTCGACAAAAGGTCCCCATTGCCCAAATTACCGCATTTTTATTATTTTCCGGGTAAAAATTGAATTTTCGGAAAAATGGCATATCAATTATTGATCTACTCGTTAATACGAATCGAACGATACCCATCTCGTTCCTGTGGACAAGTGGTCCCCATTGCCCAAATTCCCGAATTTTTATTATTTTCCCGGGTAAAAATGGAATTTTCGGGAAAATGACAAACGAATTACTGATCTACTTGTTAATACGAATCGATTGATAACTATCTCGTCCCTGTCGACAACTGGTCCTCATTGCCCAAATTCCCGAATTTTTATTATTTTCTCGGTTAAAAATTGAATTTTCGGGAAAATGGCATATCAATTATTGATCTACTCGTCAATACGAATCGAATTATACCCATGTCGTCCCTGTCGACAAAAGGTGCCCATTGCCCAAATTCCCGAATTTTTATTATTTTCCCGGGTAAAAATTGAATTTTCCTCATAATAGCATACGAATTATTGATCTACTTGTTAATAGGAATCGATTGGTACCCATATCGTCCCTGTCGACACCTGGTCCCCATTGCCCAAATTCCCAAATTTTTATTATTTTCCCGGGTAAAAATTGAATTTTCGGGAAAATGACAAACGAATTATTGATCTACTTGTTAATAAGAATCGAATGATGCCCATCTCGTCCCTGTCGACAACTGGTCCTCATTGCCCAAATTCCCGAATTTTTATTATTTTCCCGGGTAAAAATTGAATTATCGTGAAAATGGCATACGAATTATTGATCTACTTGTTAATACGAATCGAATGACGCCCATCTCGTCCCTGTCGACAACTGGTCCCCATTGCCCAAATTCTCGAATTTTTATTATTTCCCGGGTAAGAATTGAATTTTTGGGAAAATGGCATATCAATTATTGATCTACTCTTTAATACGAATCGAACGATACCCATCTCGTTCCTGTCGACAACTGGTCCCCATTGCCCAAATTCCCGAATTTTTATTATTTTCACGGGTAAAAATGAAATTTTCGGGAAAATGACAAACGAATTATTGATCTACTTGTAAATAAGATTCGATTGATACCCATCTCGTCCTTGTGGACAAGTGGTCCCCATTGCTCAAAATCCCGAATTTTTATTATTTTCCCGGGTAAAAATTGAATTTTTGGGAAAAGGCATATGAATTATTGATCTACTCGTCAATACGAATCGAATGATACTCATCTCGTCCCTGTCGACAAAAGGTCCCCATTGCTCAAATTCCCGAATTTTTATTATTTTCCCGGGTAAAAATTGAATTATCGGGAAAATGGCATACGAATTATTGATCTACTTGTTAATACGAATCGAATGATGCCAATCTCGTCCCTCTCGACAACTGGTCCCCATTGCCCAAATTCCCGAATTGTTATTATTTTCCCGGGTAAAAATTGAATTTTCGGGAAAATGACATATCAATTATTGATCTACTCATCAATACGAATGGAATGATACCCATCTCGTCCCTGTCGAGAAAAGGTCCCCATTGCCCAAATTCCCGAGTTTTTATTATTTTCCCGGGTAAAAATTCAATTTTCGGGAAAATGGCATATTAATTATTGATCTGCTCGTCAATACGAATCGAATAATACTCATCTCGTCCCTGTCGACAAAAGGTCCCCATTGCCTAAATTCCCGAATTTTTATTATTTTCCCGGGTGAAAATTGAATTATCGTGAAAATGGCATACGAGTTATTGTTCTACTTGTTAATACGAATCGAATTATGCCCATCTCGTCCCTGTCGACAACTGGTCCCCATTGCCCAATTTCTCGAATTTTTATTATTTCCCCGGTAAGAATTGAATTTTCTGAAAAATGGCATCTCATTTATTGATCTACTCGTTAATACGAATCGAACGATACCCATCTCGTTTCTGTCGACAACTGGTCCCCATTGCCCAAATTCCCGAATTTTTATTATTTTCCCGGGTAAAAATGGAATTTTCGGGAAAATGACAAACGAATTACTGATCTACTTGTTAATACGATTCAATTGATACCCATCTCGTCCTTGTCGACGAGTGGTCCCCATTGCTCAAAATCCCGAATTTTTATATGACCGGATAAAAATTGAATTTTCGGGATAAGGCATATCAATTATTGATCTACTCGTCAATACGAATCGAATTATATCCATGTCGTCCCTGTCGACAAAAGGTCCCCATTGCCCAAATACCCGAATTTTTATTACTTGCAAGGGTAAAAATTGAATTTTCGGGAAAATGGCATACAAACTATTGATCTACTTGTTAATACGAATCGAATGATGCCCATCTCGTCCCTGTCGACAACTGGTCCCCATTGCCCAAATTCCCGAATTTTTATTATTTTCCCGGGTAAAAATTGAATTTTCGGAAAAATAGCATATCAATTATTGATCTAGTCGTTAATACGAATCGAATGATACCCATCTCGTCCCTGTCGACAACTGGTCCCCATTGCCAAAATTCCCGAATTTTCATATTTTTCAGGGTAAAAATTGAATTTTCCGGAAAACGACATACGAATTATGTATCTACTTGTTAATACGAATCGATTGATACCCATGTCGTCCCTGTCGACAACAGGTCCCCATCTACCAAATTCCCGAATATTTATTATTTTCCCGGGTAAAAATTGAATTTTCTGGAAAATGGCATACGAATTATTGATCTACTTGTTAATACGAATCGAATGATGCAAATTTTGTCCTTGTCGACAACTGGTCGCCATTGCTCAAAATTCCGAATTTGTACTATTTTCGGGATAAAAATTGAATTTTCGGGAAAATGGCATATCAGTTATTGATCTACTCTTCAATACGAATCGAATGATGCCCATCTCGTCCCTGTCGACAACTGGTCCCCATTGCCCAAATTCCCGAATTTTTATTACTTTCCCGGGTAAAAATTGAATTTTCGGGAAAACGACATTCGAATTATTGATCTACTTGTTAGTACGAATCGAATGATACCCACCTCGTCCTTGTCGACAACTGTCCCCATTGCTCAAAATCCCGAATTTTTATTATTTTCCCGGGTAAAAATTGAATTTTCGGGAAAATGGCATATCAGTTATTGATCTACTCGTCAATACGTATCGAATGATGCTCATCTCGTCCCTGCCGACAACTGGTCCCCATTGCCCAAATTCCCGAATTTTCATTATTTTCCCGGGTAAAAATTGAATTTTCGGGAAAACGACAAACGAATTATTGATCTACTTGTTAATACGAATCGATTGATACCCATCTCGTCCTTGTCGACAACTGGTCCCCATTCTTCAAAATCCCGAATTTTTATTATTTGACCGGATAAAAATTGAATTCTCGGGAAAATAACATATCAATTATTGATCTACTCGTCAGTAGAAATCGAATGATAGCCATGTCACCCCTGTCGACAACTGGTCCCCATTGCCCAAATTCCCGAATTTTCATTATTTTCCAGGGTAAAAATTGAATTTTCGGGAAAACACCATACGAATTATTGATCTACTTGTTAATACGTATCGAATGATGCTCATCTCGTCCCTGCCGACAACTGGTCCCCATTGCCCAAATTCCCGAATTTTCATTATTTTCCCGGGTAAAAATTGAATTTTCGGGAAAACGACAAACGAATTATTGATCTACTTGTTAATACGAATCGATTGATACCCATCTCGTCCTTGTCGACAACTGGTCCCCATTCTTCAAAATCCCGAATTTTTATTATTTGACCGGATAAAAATTGAATTCTCGGGAAAATAACATATCAATTATTGATCTACTCGTCAGTAGAAATCGAATGATAGCCATGTCACCCCTGTCGACAACTGGTCCCCATTGCCCAAATTCCCGAATTTTCATTATTTTCCAGGGTAAAAATTGAATTTTCGGGAAAACACCATACGAATTATTGATCTACTTGTTAATACGAATCGAATGATGCCCATGTCGTCCCTGTCGACAACTGGTCCCCATTGCCCAAATTTCCGAATTTTTATTATTTTCCCGGGTAAAAATTGAATTTTCGGGAAAACGACATACGAATTATCTATCTACTTGTTAATACGAATCGATTGATACCCATGTCGTCCCTGTCGACAACTGGTCCCCATTGCGCAAATTCCCGAATTTTAATATTTTCCCGGGTAAAAATGGAATTTTCGGGAAAATGACAAACGAATTATTGATCTACTTGTTAATACGAATCGATTGATACCCATCTCGTCCTTGTCGACAACTGGTCCCCATTCCTCAAAATCCCGAATTTTTATTATTTGACCGGATAAAAATTGAATTCTCGGGAAAATAACATATCAATTATTGATCTACTCGTCAGTAGAAATCGAATTATACCCAGGTCGCCCCTGTCGACAACTGGTCCCCATTGCCCAAATTCCCGAATTTTCATTATTTTCCAGGGTAAAAATTGAATTTTCGGGAAAACACCATACGAATTATTGATCTACTTGTTAATACGAATCGAATGATGCCCATGTCGTCCCTGTCGACAACTGGTCCCCATTGCCCAAATTCCCGAATTTTTATTATTTTCCCGGGTAAAAATTGAATTTTCGGGAAAATGGCATACGAATTATTGATCTACTTGTTAATACGAATCGAATGATACCCATCTCGTTCTTGTCAACAACTGGTCCCCATTGTTCAAAATCCCGAATTTTTATGACCGGATAAAAATTGAATTTTCGGGAAAAGGGCATATCAATTATTGATCTACTCGTCAATACGAATCGAATGATACCCATGTCGTCCCTGTCGACAAAAGGTCCCCATTGGCCAAATTCCTGAATTTTTATTATTTGCCCGGGTAAAAATTTAATTTTCGGGAAAACATCATACGAATTATTGATCTACTTGTTAATACGAATCGAATGATACCCATCTCGTTCCTGTCGACAACTGGTCCCCATTGCCCAAATTCCCGAATTTTCATTATTTTCAGGGAAAAATTGAATTTTCGGGAAAACGACATACGAATTATTGATGTACTTGTTAATACGAATCGATTGATACCCATCTCGTCCCTGTCGACAACTGGTCCCCATTGCCGAAATTCCCGGATTTTTATTATTTTCCCGGGTAAAAATTGAATTTTCGGAAAAACGACATACGAATTATTGATCTACTTGTTAATACGAATCGAATGATACCCATCTCGTCCTTGTCGATAACTGTCCCCATTGTTCAAAATCCCGAATTTTTATTTTTTTCCCGGGTAAAAATTGAATTTTCGGGAAAACGACATACGAATTATTGATCTACTTGTTAATACGAATCGAATGATACCCATCTCGTCCTTGTCGACAACTGGTCCCCATTGCTCAAAATCCCGAATTTTTATTATTTTGCCGGATAAGAATTGAATTTTCGGGAAAATGGCATATCAATTATTGATCTACTCGTCAATACGAATCGAATGATACCCATCTCGTCCTTGTCGACAACTGGTCCCCATTGCCCAAATTCCCGGATTTTTATTATTTTCCCGGGTAAAAATTGAATTTTCGGGAAGACGACATACGAATTATTGTTCTACTTGTTAATACGAATCGAATGATACCCATCTCGTCCTTGTCGACAACTGGTCCCCATTGCTCAAAATCCCGAATTTTTATTATTTTGCCGGATAAGAATTGAATTTTCGGGAAAATGGCATATCAATTATTGATCTACTCGTCAATACGAATCGAATGATACCCATCTCGTCCTTGTCGACAACTGGTCCCCATTGCCCAAATTCCCGGATTTTTATTATTTTCCCGGGTAAAAATTGAATTTTCGGGAAGACGACATACGAATTATTGTTCTACTTGTTAATACGAATCGAATGATACCCATCTCGTCCTTGTCGACAACTGGTCTCCATTGCTCAAAATCCCGAATTTTTATTATTTTCCCGGATAAAAATTGAATTTTCGGGAAAATGGCATATCAATTATTGATCTACTCGTCAATACGAATCGAATGATACCCATCTCGTCCCTGTCGACAACTGGTCCCCATTGCCCAAGTCGTCCCAAGGACTACGTAACATTTCACTAGTAAAGATAATTACCAAAGGGAATCATACATTTCACCGTTAAACAGGTTATTTTTTAGATAGATGTCTGTACAGACTGATGTCTAAACTTTGAAAAATATTAATGCTAAACAACAGCTTAGCTCAACTCATAATTTCGTGCTATATCTAGAATCAACATGTTCTAAAATGCCAAAATGCGCAGACACTTCCATCTGGTAAGCTCGATATAAACCAATAATAGCCAGTTATGCAAATCGATAACCAGACTTTGGATGCCAGAATGAAATCTTATCTTCTGCTTTCTAATTTGCTGTGGGAAGCGATCGGGGCGATCACTCCCCTAGAAGAGGAAACTTTCTTAATTTATATATAAATAAAAGGGATAATTTTGGAACTGGGAGGCCAAAATCAGGTAAAATCCCCATGTTTGCAGAAGAAATGGTGTTACGTAAGTGTAATTATTAAGTACTAATATAATTTAACATAACCTAACCTAAACTAACCTAACCTAGCCTAAACCATCAAAAACACAGAAAATATAGGAAGAAAGTACGGATTTTAAGTAAAGAATTCTGGCCTCCCAAATCCAAATATCCTACTCTAACCTAAAGTAAACTAACTCAAACTAACCTATACTAACCTAACCTACCTAAACCATTAGAAAATAGAGAAAACATAGCAAGAAAGCACGAAATTTAAGCAAAATATTCTGCCCCCCCAGTTCCAAAAATATGCCTAAATATAACCCGTCCCAGAGTTTGGAGCTCTTAAAAGCGAGCAGTTTTACTATACAGATTCACAGTATAACTAGTAGTAGAAGTAGTAGTAGGAGTAGGAACGGGTTAGAAGTCCCGCAGGGGTTCGTTGGGTTCTATTCTCGACATAAAATGGGCAAATTAAAGACTTCCCCGGCCACATTTTTCCGTGCATTTTACAATTTATGGATCCATGTAGTAAAACTGCACCCTTAAACGTAGCTCTAAGTAGCAGTATTACAACCCACCGCAACCCCCAGAAGTCCGTCCTGGATCCGCCCCTGTATGAAATACTCATTATACATACATATTATATATACAGGGTGACCGCGTGACTATGTTACAAAATTTAAGGGATGATTCCTGACACTGAAACAAGAAAAAAAGTTCAAATAAACTTTTGTCCAACGTACATAATTTCGGAGCTACAAGGTGCCGAAAGCGTGGGAAAATGACATTCAAAGCTCTATAGCTCGACTATGGTGAATGATAGAGCTAATGCGGCATGGTCACGTCAAAGACACCGAAGCTGCTGTATTCAAAAATGCTTAGGTCGAGATCGTGCAATTCGTGCACAAGGGATCCCCAAAGGAGCGTAGGGTTTCCCGGATAATCTGTCAAGAAAGATGGGTCGAAAAGGATACGGATGAATAGCTGTCCCAAATGCTAGCAATAATGCGTCTGTACTAAGTCGATATCTCACACAAGCACAAAATGGCGAACAGTTTTATACGTGCCATGTGTGGTTGCATAACGCGCACTAAATAATAGTGGGAAACATGAATGGAAAATGTGAATAAATTGGTACAAATGGTAAATACATTATAGTACATTGTCCTGTTCATTGCACGTATAGACGCGTTTAATAAAGGGAATAATCATGAAACGTACTAAAATGTTGTACAAACATCACACTAACATTGTTTCTCTTCCATGTAGTTTTGTCATTGAAAGCAAGTAAAACTAAGTGGAAAAACCGGGGGTATGGGTGCTTTCTTCCAGGCAGAAATCTTATTTTATTTGATGATACGAGCCGAGGATACTTTTTACGAGAGGGGGATTTTTCCGGCATCACATGTTAATTTGACCACTGCCACAGAACAACAGTAAAATATCCGTTTCTTATCATTAGCCGTAATGTGCGTTACCCGAACATTGAAAAATAATAAGAAAAAACAATTTATCAGGACGTTTGTTTTAGTCGCTGCTTCCGATGTTTTGCAAGACTGGTTCCGAGATTTTGTCTAGAATGCTTAACATGTCGTCATATTTTTATCGTTTAGAAGATATTTTGTTTTCACAGACGGCGTTATCACCTGAAGTACACCACAGTTTGCAGGTTCGATCACAAGCATTTGTTCTTCTGTCGTAGAAAACAATCAAAGGTAAGGAAAGTATAAGACAACCCTGCTAGAAGGCGTTGTGGAAGGTGGAAGGTCATTCTTCGTGTGGTTTGTTCTTGCGTACGAGTTCCTTAGTGCAGTTTGTGCTTTGCTTGTTCGAATGTGAAATTAAATGGAGTATTCGATAGCAGAACTCGCGGACATGATATTTATATACGGTCAAGCAAATGGCAACAGTCGAGAAGCTGATAGGTTATATCCACTAAAGTATCCACAAAGAAGATATCCAGCCCATACTATGTTTGCCAGACTTTTTCAACGCTTACAAGACACGGGGAATTTACAACCTCAATACTACGACCAAGGAAGACGAAGAACCACAAAGACTCCGGACTTTGAAGAACAAGTGCTTGATCGTTTCGCCCAAGACCCAACAGTAAGTACCCGGAAAGTAGCACGTGAAACGGGAGTAGCACAAGATACTGTTTGGAAAGTAGTACACGAGCAACAGTTACACCTCTATCATCCGCAGAGGGTTCAGGGCTTACGTCCAACTGACTTTCAACCTCGCGTTCGGTTTTGTGAGTGGTTTCTCCAACGCTCTGTAATTGATCCGCAGTTTGCTTCCTACGTGATTTTCACCGACGAAGCTTGTTTTACGAAATACGGGATATTTAATAGTCACAATAGTCATGTACAGTATGGACAGACGAAAATTCTTATGCAATTGTGGAAAGGGGCCACCAAGACCGATTCGCCATAAATATGTGGGCGGGTATTATCAGTGATCAGATAATAGGTCCATATTTACTACCACCACGATTAACTGCATCAGTGTCTACGAGATTCCTGCGAGACATACTTCCAGAGTTATTAGAGGATGTCCCTCTCGGTGTTCGTCAACGGATGTGGTTTCAACATGATGGCTCCCCAGCCCACTTTTCAGCTAGTGCTCGAAAGTATTTGAATCAAACGTTTCGAGACAGATGGATTGGAAGAGGCGGTCCTTGTAATTGGCCTGCACGTTCCTCAGATTTGACTCCACTTGATTTTTTCTTGTGGGGTCATGTCAAAACACTTGTCTATGAAACGCCTATAGACAACGCAGAAGAACTATTAGCACGAATACTCGCTGCCTGTGATACTATAAAAACAGCTCCTGTGTTGTTACAGCGGATGCGTCAGAACTTACTGCGACGCTGTAACGCCTGTGTTGAAGTAGAGGGACGCCATGTCCATCGCCTACTGTAGGATAATTAGGAAATTTGTCTCGTTTACAGGTAATTGATGATGTTCTTGGCTGCATTCAATCCTGCTGTAAAATGTTGATTGAAGACATTATTCCCATTCTTGTGACTTTTGTTTTTAGGAAACAACCTCTTTTGCATTATGGTTGTTTCGCTCAGTTTTGTTTATTTGTTTTCAATGACAACAATACATGGAAGAAAGACTTTAATAGTGTTATCCTTTTACAACATTTTAGTACGTTTCATGACTATTACATTTTATTAAAAGCGTCTGTTCAATGATGGGACAGCGTAATATCATGTATTTACCATTTGTACCAAATTATTCACATTTTCCTTTCATGTTTCCCACTCTTATTTAGTGCGCGTTATGCAACCACACATGACACTATAAAACTGTTCGCCATTTTGTGCTTGTGCTAGATATCGACTTAGTACAGACGCATTATTGCTAGCATTTGGGACAGCTATTCATCCGTATCCTTTTCGACCCATCTTTCTTGACAGATTATCCGGGAAACCCTACGCTCCTTTGGGGAATCCCTTGTGCACGAATTACACGATCTCGACCTAAGCATTTTGGAATACAGCAGCTTCGGTGTCTTTGACGTGACCATGCCGCATTAGCTCTATCATTCACCATAGTCGAGCTATAGAGCTTTGAATGTCATTTTCCCACGCTTTCGGCACCTTGTAGCTCCGAAATTATGTACGTTGGACAAAAGTTTATTTGAACTTTTTTTCTTGTTTCAGTGTCAGGAATCATCCCTTAAATTTTGTAACATAGTCACGCGGTCACCCTATATATATATATATATATATATATATATATATATATATATATATATATATATATATATATATATATATATATATATATATATATATATATATATTAAAGTATAAGAGAAATAATAAAATAAGAGCACTTACACCATTTATTCTATTCATATTTATTAGTAGATGTGAGATCTCTTCTTGACAATTCCTTCTTTCAAGACAAACATCTAATAGCATGTATAAATGTCTCAAATTGAATTTGACAATACACCCTACAGAAATGTGGACAAATAAGAATGTATTGGAAAATATACACAGACGAAATTTTTTTTAACTCTCAAAATGCGTGTATATCTTCATAAATGCTCACATATTGTAACTGTACTTATTTTCTATTAACTATACTGTGAAAGGGGTGGGTTCACCGAGTCCTGATCACCTCCGAAAAAAATAACTTCCAAACTCAACATACATTTGTATACTTTCTCAACAAGGGCACCATGTTGCGGTTTCCAAGGGGGGGAGGCAAGTATAAGCGACGTTTCAAAAATAGTTTCAAATTTTGCTGTATCTAATGTAAAAATTCTATTGGATTTTCGATATTCTGAAGTACAATTTCCTCTAGGGGGGCAATCGCCCTACCTTGCCCACCTGATGAGCGCCCTTGTTTCTCAATGAAACTATACTTGTTTAGTAGGGAAATGATTGATGTAGCATGAAAATTTCGTATTATACTTCATCTGTACTCTTATAAAAACAATTTAGTGCTATTTTTTCTCAAAATATAGATGGAAGTATTATACAGTTACTTATCGTCTATTCGAGTGCAGAATAATACCCGTTCAATACTAAATAGACGTATTGGTTTGTAGTATTGGACCCAGTGGCGTATTTACGATTTTGTTTCGGAAGGGTTTTGCTAACTTTCGGGGGGGGCTTTGCCTGAAAATGTGAAAATTCTGCAAAATATTTCATATACTTTACTATAGTAAGTACGATTTCGGGGGGGGGGGGGGCTTACGCCCGGATTGGACCGCTCCCAAAGTTTGGGCCCCTCCCTACAAACATTTCCGGGTGCGCAACCTGTGTACTGTCGGTCTTCTAGTATCACAAGGAAAAATTAGATAAAAGTATGCTTCAGTACCTGCTTCATTTTTTTAATACAATCAATTTTTAGGTTTACAAAATAACTTATATTTTTCGATTTTCTCGAAAATTGCACATGAGAATTTAAACTCAGCCATGTTACTTTGTTTAACTCAACGA
The DNA here is from genome assembly GCF_964235325.1 of Thermobia domestica. Lineage (NCBI taxonomy): Eukaryota > Metazoa > Arthropoda > Insecta > Zygentoma > Lepismatidae > Thermobia > Thermobia domestica. The sequence continues at coordinate 53,509,461 of NC_137467.1, forward strand.
CGTGTATCATATGGTAGAATAAAGTAAAGTTGGGAAGTTTTTTTTTTTCTTCGTTAAAAGCTAATAGAATAATATTGGAAGTTCCTTTATCTACATTTTTCTTCTTAAGTATTGTATCAAACGTTATTGACGTCAGATACTTCAACAAACATATAGATTTACAAGGCATACTCTCCTCTGCCAATGTATGATTAAGTCAAATCTTGTTGTTACGACATGGAGCACTGGCGCAAATCTCGGGGAATGAGGGACATGTCTAGGGATGCGCATGATTTGTGGCTTTCTCATCTCGAAAATGTGCTGTAAAAGTGATGTCTCCACTCGAAAAATTTATATTTTACTATTGGAAGAGTCGTGTCTCGACTCAAATTTTCTTAGGAAAATCCTGTCTCGACTCATCTCGTGCGCATCCCTAGACATGTCCCCTCCAATCTTGGAACTAGAGGGGACTGTTCCCCCTAATAACCCAAATTGAAACATGTTTTCTGGGGAGAAACGTGATAATTTGTGTCTCATTACCACAAAGGAAAGTGAGATGAAATTGATGTCTCCCCAAAGAATAAGTCTCAAATCTGCCTGCCTCCCAACGTTGAAGATAACTCTATTCCCCTGATCCCCCCCAGCATTATTTTTCAACTTCATAAATATTTTGAAAATCGCTTTAAAAAATATGGGAACAGTCTTACGCGTACTTCCAATGTTGAAAATAGATTCGCGCCGCTAACATGGAGTAATCATTTAATGTGTATTCAATCGAATATATTGAACTTATGCAGAATTACAGAGAAAACCACAATCACTGTTAACAGCTCGTGTAGAATGACACCAGGCATTTTGGTCATTGTGTTTACTGCACTCGGTTTTCCTGCCTGTATAGATTACAGAATCTGGAGGGAAAAGGGGGAGGATATAGCGGAAAAGCCGCGTGATCGTGCAAGCGAAAAAAAAAATCTGAGTACACACTGGATATAAATTGCTAAACATTTTCCTTTTCAAATTATTTATGATTTGAACTTTCGTCAACAAAGATATAGAAAATGTAAAACATTTGCGGAACTACGCTTCATTGAAATATATTGTATTCTTATTCAAAATAGTGTCCAAAAATGAAAATAAAAATGAGTTATAAATTTTAACAGATGGCATCCTTGTATCTTTTTTTTTTTTTTTTTAAGTTGGATCGATTCGATAATTTGCTTCCAATAGATATGTTTACTTACGTGACTGCAAAATAAACATGTGACGACAGAAACGTTTTGAAACTAGAAATATGATTTTTATGTTACTCTTACGCTTCAAACGACAATCATCATATTCCGGTAATTTTGATTCTCGGGCTTACGTCACAATTCCATAATTCCAATGAAAATAGAATCTTTCAGTTTAACGTCCCACGTTTATGCTTTTGAGGCTAAGGGAGACGGATGATTAATGCGAGTGAGTGATAATGAAATAAATTGGAGTGAGAATGTGGGAGGAAACGAGAGTTCCGAGAAAACGGACCACGATGTTGTCCACCACAAATTTATCTGGCGTGGAATCGAACCAGGGACCATACACACAAGAACTAAGCGCCGTACCACTAAGCCACAGTGTCCTCTCATTATAAAGGATAAATTATATTAAAATTTATGTAATTATCCCTTAAATTAAACTAAATTTACAGAAAAACGGAGTTTTCGGGATTCTGGACTCCAAGGACCACCAGGCCGATAGCCAGCCCAAAAATGCAGAAGGGGCCCGATCCAACTATATTATAGTTCATCCGCAAGCCATTCGTGAAAATTTCAGGAGGGCCAGCAAAAATTTAGGGAGCTCCCCCGCTAGACCCCTCGTCAATACGAGCCTGAGGACCACCCGTTCTGTAATCCTTGTAGTTACGGAAGAAGAGGTGGAAAAGACAGAATAAATCACAGGCCTTTAACTAGTTTGTTGAAATCTTATGAAAGATATTATCTTGGAAAGTTATTATTTTTGGAACATAACTGTACAATACTTGCCTTTTTTGTGTGGATAAATGAATAGAATACACTGCATGTGTGTAGAATGCAATTTTGAACATTATTGCACTAAGGTGTGCTTGAGACGGGCCATCTCCTTCGTTGCTACGTCACAGCAACAGATATTCGTTTCAGAGTCATATAAGTCACGAGATCTGTTGAAAGGAAACCGTATTGAACATTGCTTTATTAATCGATTCAACTTGAAAACAGGTTCATGGATATTGTCTGGTTTAGTACCGTGCCGTGGGGCAACGGCTCCGGGCGCCGAAGTAAAGGGGGCGCAAAATTTGGGAGAAAAGGAAAAATTACTTCACACACACACACACATATTATATATATATATATATATATATATATATATATATATATATATATATATATATATATATATATATATGGGCGCCATTTTCCAAGGCACGGTACTGGCTAGTATGTATGTAATTTTTGGTAGATTCTGTATTTTTTTACATATATAAAAAAATGCATAGAACTTTTTCTTTGTATATTACAGATTATGCTCTTTATCTAACAACAAATTACGTGGTACATTTTTCCTGGACCAAAGGCAAGTGTATATGCTCAGAATTTTCCTTTCCTTTTGAGTCGTACTTTTTTGTGAGTGACAAGATAACGTCTTTATAGGTATAAACTATTACAAGTTTTTCAAGTTCCATAATAGAAAAAATGTTAGAAACCAGATGATTTAGTTTTACTACTCTAAAATCATTGCTTATTAAATAGAGAAAGCTCCCATATGTTCTCCTGGTTATGACGGACATCACATGTAGGTTTTACGCGATACAATTTCGAAATGAACTATTAGTTCTGAGCAGGTGGCTTGTATTATTAAGTTGTACATTTCGTTTGCCGCATAATTGATTAATGTCAACATATGTTGTTTGAGGAATGATTGTACATTTTGTATGGTTATAATCGTGAGCTGAAGCAAGTATTCAAATGTACACTGGGTGGTATTTGCGACTCAGAAAAGTAAACTAAATTGCTTTCATAATTTTATCTAAAAAAAAAAAAAAAAAAAAAAAAAGCTTTTTAAAGTGAAATCATTCAAATACTGGTCATGAATTTGTTTAATTCAAAATGATTGGGTCATTCCTTTGAGTAGTAAATCAAGTGAGCATATTTTAACCATTCTACCTGTGGGAAACGAAATACCTGACAGAGAAGATATATTTGTTCCATCAATAGTGCGCACTAGTTAACTTATGCAACACTGACAATCATGAACATTGTACTACACAGACACAAATGGTCTGTTCTCTGTCACAGCCATTGATGTTATATTTATGTCGTGGAAATGGATGCACTGATGCCAGAGTTTTCACATCAGATGCATTGTGCAGTGTCAAGGCTCAACAAATGAAGCACACAAGGGCTTCGTCATGAAGATCAATAAATTAATTACGTTTTGCTGTATTAGCAAAGTGGTTGATGACATTCTTTCAATTCATTATACAAAGAATGGTTTCTGATGGCCAAAATCGCGAGAAGAGAAAGAAAGAAAGAAAGAAAGAAAGAAAAAGAAAAAAAACTACTATATCCCAACGATGCTTTGGCTGCTTTCCAAAATGAACTTCCATTCTTTTTTTAACGTCCTTTTTCTTCAACGAAATTACAAATTATTTTTGTAACATTGTAACATCCAAAAATGTCAGTGGAAACACTGCTTTAGTAGCGCAAAAATCAACCCTAATACACGACACTCGATATTTAGTCAGTAGGATAGAGGTGGCTTTTAATGCATGTTACACGGATCTCCGGATGTGCAGACAAAGAAAAAAGTAGAAAACTCCTATTCCCTCCCCCTCCCCCCCGTCAACCCTTTTATTAAATATTTATTACGTTTCAACTACCTGATTTTCTATACACCACCTTTAAGAAGGCACTTATGTGTTGGGTGGGGAGGATTGCGTGCTACAGTGAAATTTAGAGCTATCTCGGTGTTAGTTCTCTACTAGAAGGGCCACCCCTACCGAATCGGTCTAAATAGAGTAACCAGAAGAAGAGTGTTCTGGGAGAAGCCAGCAGTTCTCCAGTAGCCAAGTTAGCGGAAATCACAGTGCTTGGTATGACAACTTGAACGTTAGTTTCAGGCGTGGCTAGAGTAATTTTAACGGCTGGGATACTGGTGAGGGTGCAAGGCAACAGGAAACCAGCAGTTTATTTTTCCCTAGTTTGCAGAACTAGTTGAACACGTGAATCACGTAGTTCGTGAAGAGTCAATTTTAAGATCAGCCCACTATGACAATGTAGCTATATCGCTTGAGTATAAGATATTACGCAAGACGCGTTCCCAAATTCCTCATCTTAATTCAATTTCATTGATAGGTGGAAACCTTCTTTGTGGAGATCATGGGAAAGCTTGTATACAAGGTATGATAGGTGCTTTAATCGCATAGAAACAACATAGAAAAGTTGTACAGAGTTTTACCTAGGTTTGTATACAATAAAGTTTCTACAATATATTGGTGTAGATCTGTTCTTAATACTTTACCAGAGGTTGAAAATTGATGCCTTATACAATCGCCGGGAGGCTATACTTCTCATTGTATCCGAACCCTATTTTAAACTTAAGGTCGTTCAAGATTCTCCAGGGAATAGTTTCAAATGTTCTTCCTACCGACGATCTCTCTTATGGCTAAGCGGTTAGCGTACGCGCCTTTGACATCGGAGACCCAGGTTCGATTCCCGGTGGGAGCGCAAGTGGTTCGGATCCCATGTTAGGCCTGTAGGCCCATATCTCATATAGCTTCACTGCTGAAAGGGACGCTAAACTCAAATCAAATCTTGTTACCCTCCCCCGAAAATAATACTGGAAACTGAGGATAGGCAACATTTTTTCCAGTTCCTCTGCTAACTAATTACTAGAAGGTAAATTTTTAAAACAAAAATCTCAAAGTTGGTTCTGACGATTTTATTTTTTTTTTCATAAAGCTGTGGTTCATAATCAACCTTATAATGAAAGTTCAGGACAGTGACCCATATATTGTATTTTAGATGTTCCTTGTGTTTTTTTCTGTAGGTTAAATTAAAATAAAGTTAAGCAAAAACAGACCGAAGTAAGAAAGAAAGAAAGGAAAACCCACAACTTTCTGAAAGTCCTATTAAACTTAGGACGTTTCTTCTTGTGTTGACTTCTTGCACTAATTATCATGCACGATAATTGCTTTCCTCTTACAAATCAAGATTCTTGTTTTCTTCTTGTTCAATCTTATTCGTCGTTTGGGTAAAACACATCCAATTTATTTTTAAACTCTTGTTAACTTTTAAACTTAACGTAAGGACATTTGGGTTTATGATGAGAGTTCGAGAGAAACAGATTTCAGCTGCTGATGAGCTCCGAGAGAAAAAGGAAAAACAAAGACAGATGCACAAGTTTAATGAAGAAAGCGCAAGATTATTCTCTGTTCCGTTTCCTTTGTAGACATCAGCCTTAAAGAGGAGATGTTAAAACCAGTAGTTCTCAAAAGCGTCGCTTGGAGGCGTAAATGTCAATTGCGTAGCGGACGCTACTGAGTGAACGTAAAGTAGTGGTTTAGCCAGTAAATTATGATAGGAGGAGTCCCTGAGTTTTCAGGAAGAGCAATCTTTTTTCTTACATACTAAAAGGAAACCAATATTCTTTAGGAAATTAAAAGCATTAATAACTCAACATACACAATATTATGCACATTATTATTATTATTATTATTATTATAGGGAAACCTCTAACGGATACCTGTCAATAGCAAAAATCTTTCAGTTTTACGTTCCACGTATATACCTGATAGGCTTAAGAAGTCGGTGATGATGAGAAATAAATGCAACAACCAAGGGCGCCCATGTTGTGGTTTCCAAGGGGGGAAAATATAAGCGAGGTTTCAAATATAGCTTCAAATTTTGCTATAACTAATGTAAAAATTCTATTGGGCTTTCGATATTTCCAAGTACGATTTCCTCTTAGGGGAGGGGGCGAGCTTCCCACCTTGCCCCCCCTCTTGATAGGAGCCCCTGGCAACAACTGATTGAATCAAGTGGGCGGAAACGGGGGAACAAGAGAAAACCAACATACTTGGTGTTTGTCCATCACAAAGTCAACTTGGTCCGAGCTGAGATAAAACCAAGGACCTTACGCACCAGAGGCGAACACTATCACTGAGACATCGAGGCCCCCTCTTCCCAATAGCGAACATCTCTATAATATGTATATACTTCTTAGTCTTAGCAAAAACTTATGTATAAGGATTGTAGGAAAGAACCCTCTCTTTAACAAACACACTTTAATAAGGGCAGGAGGGCCTATGTAAAATAGTTTTCAGTGTTGTTTGATTAACACGTGATACTAACTTTTGCATTTAGAAACATGTTAATAATAAATTAATAACCGTTGATTACTATAGAGTAAAAGATTTTTCTCTGCAATCAGTTAAATCATTATTTCAAGAACATATTTTGACCCCACTCTAAACACGCTCATATCAAAATTTTTGCGTAGGGCATGATGGGTAGAGAGAAATACAGGACATTTTGGTGCCAGACGACGGCAGGGAAAATTCCGTTGTTGAACCTTTCAAAATAACTCAAAACTTCAATCTGACGTTGTGTGGGCCGTGATAATGCTAGTTTTATCATTTATTTCTCTACAATTTTGTTAAGCAAACGAAGACTGATTTGCTTTTAATAAAAGTCGATTTTTTTTCTTTCTTACAAGATTTTCTCGAAATTATTTAGAATTGTCTTGCGGCGGCGTCTTTAAGTTTAACCTACGATACAGCGGGTAGAAGATAAAGAAAAGATATTTTTTGTTTTTTTCTTCTTTGTCCTTTAATGTTACCGAAAGTCTTGTCTTCATCTTAAGCTCTTCTTTCTCTGGAAATCTCCAGTGCGTATATGAAAATGCTTTTCTTAGGATCTCCAGTCTCAAAGCAGCTTAAGATGTTCATTTTCCGTATTGCTAAACCCAGTCCAAGAAGATATTAAAAACACAACTAAGAATTTACAAGGTTGCGAACAAAGTAATTAGTCATCCTGGGATAATGGAACGGATTTTAAGAAATTCTCGTGAGAAAACTGAAAACAATTATTAATGTTATGGGCTTTTAATTCAGACTGAGATTTCCCACTACTATTTGCTTAATGTTCCTTATTTCTTTCTGCTTCAAATAATTGTCTCAGGAATTACAAACACAAGGTTTCTTTGTAATGGTATTGCGCACAGAGAGAGAAAGTTGGAAGTTTTAAGGGCCCTTCCAAGGCAAATACTCAGTTGAGATTGTGTGTGTCTTGCCTCCTTTACCTAACACCAAGGTTTAAAAGAGTTAATATTATATGCTGATAACGAGGATGCATACTACAACTAAAACTTGAATTCTGTGCAGTTGGTGGGGGAGACGGTGGCTCAGTGGTAGAACGTGGGGGGGTTCCTAGTTCGATCGCCGGCCAAGTACATTTTTGGTGGACATCGTACTCATGTTTTTTTTTCTCGGGGTGCTCCTGTCTCCTCCCAATTTCTCATTCCACCAATTCTTCCATAACCATTCATTTGCTTCAATCATCGTCTCCTTTAGCCTAACAGGCATAATCGTGGTACGTTAAACTCAAAGATTTCATTTCATTTTCTGTGCAGCTGGCGGGTCGGGTGCATAGGTTAGTGTTCTCAACCAATGTGTCGCGACACACTGGTATGTCACGCAGTCTTCTAAGGTGTGACATGAAACTTTAGAATTTATAAATTATGAAGAATTTAATAATAATTAAAGTTGTGGCCAATTTAAGCTTGCAGTGACGTTAAGCACTGGCCCACTCACAATTATAAGGAAAGTATTGTATTCATGCGTGAGTTTAGGAGAGTTTTCTACAGCTGATAGCCAGTGTATGAAGCGAAACGTAGGAATCGAGACAGAGCTTCCGATTGACGATCACATAGCAGACAGTCACGTTCGAAGATCAGTTAACAAACAGTACAAAAGAAACACCCGAAATTTCTTTATCCGTGGGATCCTTGTACAGTACCTTCCATTGCACCAAAATTTATGCACTCTCTGACCTCAATCAGAAATCAGCGCTCTACCACTGAGCCACCATGCCCCCTTGAGAATGAAACTGCTTACAAATCTCAAATCTTTCAAAAATAAAAAAAAAAAGAAAAAAAAAGAATCCTTCGTTGTCTCTCTGCGCCTTATTCTGTAGAGTTTTCGTCAACACAACGCAACAATTACATCTTAAGTTCCGATAAGCATAACAGTTATAATTACTCATTGGTTTTTACGTAGCGTTGAGATCAGCAAATTGTACAATGAAAGCCTCTGTCTTTAATACATTATGGGGAACCTCGTGGTAAATATGGAAATTTTGAAAGATGCCAATTATAATAGAAAATTGGATCTCAATAAAGTACATTGTGCTATTCCTTGTGCTTCTGTTGGATCGGAGTTCCTTCCAGCACTGAGGGTAAATGATGGGTGGACCTACAGCTTAACATGGGTTCCTAGAGGGAATCGAAGGTGGGTCTCCCGCACTGAAAGCGCGTACGCTAACCATATAACCAAGGAAGCTCGAGAGCTTGCGTAGGTTTTAATATTCACATTGTCGTTCACATTGAAGTTTATACAAAGAGGCGGTACAAATTGTTTTCCAAAGCTTATTATTATTATTATTATTATTAATATTTGTAAATAAGAATCACTATTGATTTCAGCGATAAACTTTTTCACTGTGGGGACCTTGTTGCTTCCATTGTACCAAAATTTATGCACTTTGTGCTAAATAATCCAGTTTGCATATTGTCCATTTTTTTATGCACTGATGCACTTCATGCTACTTTGTCAAATTGTCCATTTTTTTAATTGCGTACTTTTATTTATCATCCCATCTCTTATCTTTGCTGTTGCTGACACTTTTCCCCTCTTCTAAGAATTACTTTTTCAACAAAAAGATCACTCGTCATTAGAGTGGTAAGGAAACAATATCACTCATATTCTTATATGGATCATCACGTCGTAAATGTGAATACACGTTTAAAACAATTTGCCTTGCCTGGCTATTTAACGGACTGCTACCTCTACGTAATCAAAAATAATACGCAGCTAAACAGACTAAATTGCCCTTACACAGATCGCCATATTGCAGCTGTACAGCAGAAAACAAGCAATTTTATACATATGTATGAATTATTGTACTTCAGAGATATATTGTAGGTCTTTTATCAAATCATAACTGCACAATTTGTTCTACATAAAGGGTAATCTTCTTTAAAATATGGGATTATTTGTTTGCGCGCATCGACAAACCGCATTGGCAAATACAGAAAATGTTGCAGCACTGTGTTCGTTTCTATAACTTAAGATCATTGCGTATTTGCGAGCATGCATTAGGTATATATTAACTATTTGTTAGCTCAAAGTATTAATAATTTTAACTGTGTGCAGCTAAATGTTAAAAAAAAATGAGGTTTTGTAATAGGAAACTCTTTCATAATGGTGCAGTTCTAAGATTACTTGGAATTATTTATGGTTGGTGATTTGGAGCTACTGAAATTACGTCACTGAAAACTTAGGTTGGCTACGACTATAGTTAAGGTGGATCACCACCAGCGTTTCCAATGTGTGTGTAATTACGCAAAATGTGTGCAATTTTGTCCTGTGTGTGAATTTTGTGTGTAATGCCAATCTGTGTGCATTTTGTGTGTAGTTTGGCACAATTCAAAAATTTTGATCATTGATGATTTTGGCGAAGTTCTTTCATTCAAATATTCATTTTTTCCATTATTTTGTGAAAACTACGAGCGCCAACGCCTGACTCCAGGGCAGGGTGACAATAAAACCTATCTTATTTCCTTTGTCATTTCTTATCTCATTTCTTGTCTTTCAGAAGCGTTTGTCATGCCCGTCAGCCCACATTTCCGAGGTTCAAGCAAAGCAATATGAACAAGTGTTGACCCTCAATGATGGCCAAAACATGAGGGGGAGGAGGGTAAGAAGTCTTTGTCTTCATCACTTGTCAAGAAAATGCGATTTTGCAAACAGATGAACAACAGAGTGAACGAAAGGGATGGGAGGTCTTTCATTGAACGGAGGACAAAAATGAAAAAAAAAAAAAAGAGAGAGAGAGAGAGAAAAGTTAGATCAAAGATTCAAAACGCTTTCTGTGACAAAGGGCGGCAAGAAGATGACAGTTTTAATATAATAATAATAATAATAATAATAATAAATCAAACGATAAATCTTTGAACAATGGCTGGTCGATGTACGTACAGGTATGTACACCTTGTCTCAAAAAGGTTGAGCGCATTCTTTATTGCTGTTTCGAGGCAAAAATTTTCTAAGTCAAACTTCGGGTATCTTCGGGAAAAAGTAAACCAGGTTCGAACCTCAAAGCCAACCTTTGCAATCGGGAAAAATCTTGCAGATGTGTTTTTCTTCTTTTAAATATAATAAGACTTGTTACCAATTATATGTAAAAAGCAACATTGATTGAAATACTTAATCATACAATATTTCGAAACTTCGTATTATGTCAGCACATGCTTGTTTGTCATTTTGCTCTCCATACTTAATGGAACATTTAGATACGTAAACGAATCTTTCCATATGTAAAAGAATGGTGAAAGTTAAGATATAGAACATTATTCTCTCCTGAGTACTAAAATAAAAGTTAAAGTAGAACAAAAACAGCATTTGCAGTGGATATGAATGTAATTATTATCCTAAATACCCCTATATACCGCTAGAACTATTTTTCGAAAAGCGCTTGTGTTAGCTCAGTGGTACGCCGATGGATTATAATTCGTAAGGCTGAGGGTTCGATTCCCATGTGGGCCAATGCTTCTTTTTATGAAATTCTATTTTCTGCAATGCATGAAAAATTATATAAAATAATTACATTAAAATACGTCAGTTGTATATATATAACATATAATCATTGCAGAACATAGTGATTATTATGTTTAAAATATAACAGGTGTTCACTGTACGTTGGTATTCTATGATATATGTGAATGTTAAATACAAATTAAGAAAATAATATCATCGCAATGAATAAATTATGTAGTGTATTTATTTGCAGCTATTTGTAATCGGAAGTTACTTCTGAATTTTCTCTTTACAGCAAGTGATTTACGCTTTCTGAAAGGTAAAGAAACTATTCGGGTATAAACAGAAATTAATATACAAACTCCAATCTTCGTTACAGACACAAAACTCCCGATCCCCAAACCATGTAAACAGGAAATTTACGAACATGAAGTCATGTCTAAGAGACTTATTTATACTCGAGAAAGAAGGCAGAATAGGATTTCTTTCCAAAGGATTTCAGTTCAATAATCTGCAAGGCTTTTGTATATGGATGTGGTCCCTGTCTCTCCGCCTCTTATATATATATATATATATATACAGTGGCGGCGATTGTACGTTAAAAGTGGGGGGGCAAGACTTGACGGAAGGTTTTATAACTAACAGGATACTATCTTTTTTGGTTAAAATACCGTATATCGTATTTCATATTTTATTAAGTAAATTGACAAGAGCAACGTAAGTAGATACTAGCCCTTTGTACTCTTAAACAACAAAGGTGTAAGAAGGGATTTGACTCCTTGCTCATGAACATCTTAAAATTCAAAGTGGCTGAGTATAATATTGAATCCTTGTAAGAAGTGTGTTCCAATAGGTTAATTTTGGGGTTATTTTCCGTGGCAATTAAAACGCAATTTCTGCAGCTTTCTTAACTCCACGGGAGGACAACCATCACTTACTCACGCAACGGCGAATGTTATATGGCATCATTTTTTTTCTATGAACCAGTAATATACAAAAAGCTTACATTTCCAAATGAAACTATATACTGTACATTAATTGGTTACTTCAAAAAAAGTGGGGGGCAACTGCCCCCCTTTGCCCCCCTAATCGCCGCCCATGTATATATATATATATATATATATATATATATATATATATATATATATATATATATATATAAAGTAAAAGCGATCGATATTAGTGTCGAATCCATAGTTCTCGTTGTTGCAGAAATTAATAATTACAACTCCAAAAGCAACTTACAGTCCAAATTTAACTCTCATTGTAAAGCTCCTTTGTGGTTAAGCGTATAGCCCACACGCTTTCGGTGTGGGAGACCCAGATTCGGCCCCCAGCGAGAGCTCATGCTCGGATTCTACGTTAATTAGTAGGTCTACGTCTCATATAGCCTCACTGCTGACGGGACGTTAAACTCAAAATCAATTCAATCGATTCAACACCCATTATTATGGCGGACGATAAAGGATGAAAAATAAAATGTCTCTAGTGTCAAATCCATAGTTTGAGTTCGTGACACTATTACAAACACAATGTTATTGAATACCACGTTTTGGTATGAGCGACTATGCCACCTGGATTTTGAATTTACAGGAGCAACATCGAAAGCATTGCTCACACAGCTCCAAATGTTTTGATGTATGTATACGTGTATATTTCAGCGAAACTCCGGAATGTCTGGAGCAACTTTTATCTAACATGGGAGACATATTACTTTCAATCTAAGAAAAAAAATATTGTGGAATTCAGATACCTCAAGGGATGGAAGTTGGGAGGAGTGACATGTAAAAATAGTGTAAAATGACTGATTGTAGAGTGTTATCCATTGTTTTCTGGGTCGTTGAGATGAGTAGTGAGGCACTCAATGGCGTTATATCCAAAGTCATCCCCATCTTCACAGGATGAGGGGCTTGGAGATATGATTAATAAAATGTAAAAACTTACTTAAATATTTGTCGAAGTAATAGTTTTCTGGGGTCGCGAAAGCGTTTCTAATAACTTTGGAATGTAGTTTGTAACCACTTCAAGATGGGCTCTTTAATCATATCAATTTCTCACCTTAAGAAGAAATTACCATCTCAACTCGTATATTTTTATCAAGGCTATTCGCAATCGAGAAAAAAATGTGTAGATTTATGTTTCGTCTTTTAAATGATATACTAAATGTAAAATCAGAGATTGAGTTGGTCGGTGGGTCAAATGGGTCAAGATTTGTGAGTGGGTCAGTGGATCGTAGATCAACAAGGTGTGACCCACTGCGAAACACCATCACTGTGACTCACACTAACCCATTGACCCACCAACCCATTCTGCTCAGTGCCTTCTAGATAGCATTTTCTGAACACTGGCAAGTTTGTCTGCGTTTTACTTTCAAGATCTCTATTTTTCTTCTTTTTTTTTCATTTGGTTATAATGAAGAAAGAAGTTCAGGCTCTTTCGGATTTTCATATTTCCAGTTGTAACAATGGCAATAGGATTTACTACTTGGCTTTTGAGATGCAAGCTATGAGTTTTTAGAGGAGCTAACTACTGGAAAAAATTGGTTTAGTACAAATATAACCTCTTAAGTCAGTAAAGAGGATGGTGTGGATAATGGATCAAATTTAATGACGATGCATTTTAGTGGGTCGGAGTTCGTCACAATGGTTCAGAGTTTTTTATATTTGGTGGTTTGTTCAGAGTGGGTCATGGTGGGTGAATGGTTCACGTTGGGTGTTGAGTCATTGTGGGTTACGATGTGTGCTGGGTCAGTATGTTGTGGATCAAGGCTTCATTGACCCACACCATCTCTGGTCAACATTGCACTCAAGAGGAGAGTTTTCGAAGGTGCGCGTCGGCGATTTTCTCAAATTTTGCACATAGATAGTACCCCACCAGAAAGCAATAAATCTCGAAACGGTTCACAGTACCATCAATTTGTTTGATTGGCTAAATTAAGACCTCAACAATTTATTCTTCTACAAGCGAGATTTTCTTCATCGTTTCCGTGGCGAAGTCAGAAGAATATGCGGCAAGTAAACTTAAGGTTGAAGGTTCGCGCCCACCTTGGGATACTTGCTTTTTCCCCTAGTGTTTTTTGCACTCACCTGAATATAAACAAATCAAGCATATGGGCGATTTAACATATTTTGGGGGAGGAATTTTGTGGTTCGTTGGCGTTTCGTCGAGTCTCTGCCGCTGGTGGTATAATTTTTAAAACCGAAGTGGGGCCACCACGGATCGTAGCTGCGGGATCCAACTTTTGGCGAAAGGCCGCCAGTTGCGCATCGGTGGTCCACTGACGCTTACGGCATGGGGGCTTGTATCTGAAAACTAAGAGAATAAAGAAGCATGGTATCCATGAAGTCCGTTGACACTAATAAAAGTCTGAAACGATGAAACAGATTTCAACACCGGAAAACATGTATATTATAATTTGAAAGGTACCCCGTGTCGAGGAAAAAGATTTGCCCCAAGGTTCCCCGGAGGGTCTCAGGAGGGGTGCAACTCAAAATTTGAAAATGGCAAGGGGAATCAAGTAGTATGTCATTTAAGAGTATTACTATTTTTTTTTTAAATGGTAGGAGTCTCGAGTCTTTATGCTAACTTGTGCAAAATAGCGAGCGTTCAAGATGGTAATAAATCCTTCATTGAAAACTCCTTGACCACCTCTACAAATGTGAAACTGTGAAACTACCCAGAAGAGGTAAACACTTGTCTTACCATTGCAAAAGTATAATACACCAAGGTAAAACAAGAAGCGACCCATTATGGGTTTATTACATCACTAATATTAAATTCTACGTTCCACGATTGTGTCTTTAAGCTAAAGGACAGGGTGATTGCGAATTATGAAATTAATGGTAGAATATAGAATTGACCCACAACCAACTATGAACCACTCTGAACCATTGTGACCAACTCCGACCCACCAACGTAATCAACTCTGACCCATGATCCACGTCCTTCTCCCCATTGACTAAAGAGGTTACACTTGAAATAAAACAAGACTGTGAAATTTTCACTTATCGGAGTTTGAATTCCTACCGTCAATCGCTCAAGCACCGCTCTGTTACAATACCGGTGAATCTGACCTTTACGATATACAATGGTAAAGTGTTTCTCATCTTTCAAATTAAGATGAATTTAAATTTATCATATATAATTATTTCTTTCTTGGCTTACATATACATTTCAGTAGAAAACAGGATGAAATTTGAAAGTATCAAATCAAGATAAAATAGACCAACGTAAGAAAAAAAGAAAGAAAAACTAGTTTTCCATATAATTAAGCATGCCGTACTAATTTAAAATGCCCATGAAATTAGGCTTGGAATAGAAATGTTATGTCAATTTTTCTCACAACTTTATGGTTTGATTGCCTTATGCTCTGAACGATCCATATATTAAACACCAGCTTCAGCAATTATTATAATAGAAAGCAGTGGGTATAAAATGCAAAGGACTGTAGTTTTCATTCCTCAATTAGTTCCTCAACTAATACCAATCGTTTTCGATAATTTTTACAACAAATCAACCCACTACCAATTTCCAATATATAGAAAATCCCCCCCCCTTCGCTCATAAAACACATTTTTAAAAATGCCAGGACACGTTCTGTTTATTTTTATTAAAGAGTTATATACTGAATTTCAGCTCTTTAAGTTGAACGGCTTGTAAGATACTCAGTTTCTCGCAAAAATTCGGACACCTACTCCCTACTAAGTATATGTGTTATAATGAAAGTGATACGCGTATGATAACTTCCCAGTTGGGATTGGGGCCTGATTATATACCAAATGTCGTTTCATTTGACTTTGCAATTTGACCGTGATAATCACGCAGACATAGTTACTTTCAGTTTTTTATACTAGGTATAATAATTCAAATATTACAGGTGATTCAATTTTTTTCCAGCAGTTAGCTCCTCTAAAAGCTCACAAGCTGTATCTCAAAATTGAACTCCTATTGCTATTGCCACTCTTACAATTGCAAATATCAAAATCCAAAAATGCCTGAGCTTTTTTCATTAGAAACAAATGAAAAAAGAAGAAAAATGGAGATCTTGAAAGTAAAATGTAGACAAGCTCACCAGTGTTCAGAAGATGCTGTCTACAATGCGCTGAACAGAATGGGGCGGTGGGTAGTTGCGGGTCGTTTCGTCCAAAGGATTTTCGTCCAGAGACATTTAGTCCACACACTTTTGGTCCAGGGACATTTGGTCCAAAGGTCAATTTGTCCAAAGAACATTTTGTCCAAAAGACAATTGGTCCAAAGGACATTTCGTCCAAAACACAATTGGTTCAAAGAACATTTCGCCCAAAAGACATTTCGTCCAAAAGATAATCGGTCCAAAGGACATTTCGTCCAAAACACAATTGGTCCAAAAGACAATTGGTCCAAAGGACATTTCGTCCAAAACACAATTGGTCCAAAAGATATTTGGTCCAAAGGACATTTCGTCCAAAAGATATTTGGTCCAAAGGACATTTCGTCCAAAAGACAATTGATCCAAGGGACATTGCGTCCAGGGATGTTTAGTTCAAAGCACATTTCGTCCAAAGAACATTTAGTCCGGTAACGCTTGGGGGTCAAGGGTTTGCTTCTCTTAGAAGACTAAAAGTGATGCATATAACATTATGACTCACAAGTAATACCTCCCAAGTGTAACACTCCAATTTTGAAAAAAAAAAATAGGCAGGTAGATACTACACATAAAATAAACGAATACGTGTTTTTCTGCGGAAAAATGGTTTTAGGTGGGGGGGCAAAAACCCCTACTCAAAATTTTGAAAGTTGACGCCCGAAAGGCAAGAAGAAGTGGACCGAAGTGAACGAAATTGTGCACAGATATTGCAGACATAAAATGAGGGAATACGTGTTTCGTATTTTCCTGGAAAAAATGGTTACGTGGGGCACAGACCCCTCCAAACCTTTGATCACGAAATATCAAAAGTACTTATAATTGTATGTCAGATGTGTGTAAAGAACATGAAGAATTGCAACGAAACTTTGAGTAGGGACAATACGCAAAAAATAAATAAATACGTTTTTTATTTTCTGTGGAAGAACGGTTTTAGGGGGGCGAAAGCCCCCATCCAAAAGTTTGAAACTTGAGGCCCGAAAGGTCACAAGAAATGAACCAAAGTGAATGAAATTGTGCAGAGATATTGTAGACATAAAATAAGGGAATACTGGTTTCGTATTTTCCTGAAAAAAGAAAAAGGTTTGGGTGGGACACAGACCCCTACAAAACTTTGATCGTGAAATATCAAAAGTGCTAATAACAGTATGTCAGAAGTGCTTAAAGGACATGAAGAATTGGAACGACACATTGGAACGACATTACGCAAAAAATAAACGAATGCGAGTTTATTTTCTGAGGAAAAACGGTTTTAAGGACAAAATCCCCCACCCAAAATTTTGAAATTTGAGGCCTAAAAGGCAAGAAGTGTACAGAGTTGAATGGAACTGTGAACAGATATTGTAGACGTAAATTAAGGTAATTGGGTTTCGTATTTTCCTTAAAAAAAAAAAAAAAAAAAAAAAAAAAAAAAAAAAAAAAAGCAGTTGCGTATATCACAGACCTTTTAAACTGTTGATTACGAAATGTCAAAAGTGCAAATAATTATACGTCAGAGGTTCTTAAAGAGTATGGAGAATTGCAACGAAACCTCGTATAGGGACAATTCGCAAAACAATAAACGAAACGTGTTTTAATTTGTGCGGAAAACACTGTTGGGGCCTAGGCCTCCTCCGAAAAAAAAGTAAATATTACCGTAATAGCGCAGGAAGTAGTGGACCAAAGCAAATGAAATTGTGGGTAGACATTTTAGAGACCCTATGTAAAGTAAGGTCTTTCGTGTAAGAATATATTTCACACATGTGTATTTTTCTATTCTCAGTATTTCTTCAAAGATACTTGACACATAATTTTTCACTTTTCTAACACAAGGGTTTGAATCAGGCACGTAGCCAAGGGGTGGGTCCGGGGGGTCCGGACCCCCCCCCTTTGGATCCAGAAATAAAAAATATTAAGGAAGGATGAAATAAAAAGAAACGAAAAAAAGATGAATCAGCGTCAAAAATATAAAACTACAGCAAGCGTTTGGTTACTCTTTCTTTTGAGGGGTTTTGTGCAGAGTAAATGGGGGGAAGGGTTAAGTTGAAAATGGATATTGTAACGAAGCATTCCGAATTCCATCTATCTCCATGCTAATCCTATGGACTACAAATGGCGATATATAAACCGGTTCGATAAGATAGAGTCTCAGGTAGAACTTAAGAAATGCCCAGAATCATCAATAATTTGAGATATTTTGAATTTTGGAGCAACAGTAGGCCTAATCCATTTTATAGAATGTCTTTACTGCAGAAAGAGATCTCGTTGCTATATTTACTTACATATCCTCATTTTATTGTCCTCACAAACCAATATGGGTATGTTGTCAGTAAAATAGTTTAGATTGATCGATCCCCTGGTGTGTAACCACAGTATTTCATGTCACGCTCCCCCCCCCCCCCCAATTACGAAATCCTGGCTAAACGAACGAATATATGTTGCCAGTAAAATAGTTTAGAATGATCGAGCCCTGGTGTGATAAGTACAGTATTTCGTCACGGACCCCCCCTATTGCGAAATTCTGGCTACGTGCCTGGTTTGAATAACTAATATTTAGCTTACTCAAATTTAAACTCCATTAATTTTAGTTACCGGTACTTATTTTAGAACTATTTCATTCACAACATGAAAATTTTAGATGTCATGTTAGCAGTTATTACAGCGACATACTTCACACTGCAACCTTTCCCTCACTCCTGTTGTTCGGCCATATTGTTTTCAGGCGTTTACATTTTTCTGAATATCTCAGCATTATTTGTTCTATCGAAATGAAAATTGCGGAATAAATCTCTATTTCAAATTTCCTTTAGAAATAAGAAGCTACTGAGTCATAATGTTATATGAATCACTTTTACTCTTCTAATAGAAAAAAACCCTTGACCCCAAAGCGTTACCGGACCAAATGTTCTTTGGACGAAATGTGCTTTCAACTGAACATCCCTGGACGAAATGTCCTTTGGACCAATTGTCTTTTGGACGAAATGTCCTTTGGACCAATTGTATTTTGGACGAAATGCAATTTGAACCAATTCTCCTTTGGACGAAATGTCCTTTAGACCAATTGTCTTTCGGACGAAATGTCATTTGGACGAATTGTCTTTTGGACCAAATGTCTTTGGATTAAATGTCTCTGGACGAAATGTTCTTTGGACGAAATATTTTTGGACTAAAAGGGTGGCCACCCGGTGCGCCCGTGTGAGTCACGGTGGGTGGTGTTTCGCAGAAGGTCACGTCTTTTTGACCCGCGATCCACTGACCCACTCACAAATCTTGACCCATTTCACCCACTTACCAACCGACCCACTGACCCACTCCATCTTTGATTTTAACATGTCTTGTTTCATTTAAAAGACGAGACTCGGGTTCGATTCCCGGCGGGAGCTCATGTGGTTCAGATTCCACGTTAATCAGTAGGTCCACGTCTCATATAGCCTCGCTGCTGAACGGGACACTAAACTAAAATCAACTCAACTCTCCTTATTAGATGTGCTGGGGAATCTCACTCCTACTGGAAGTTGAACTTAAACTTAAAGGTCATCAGAACTGCTCCCAATGAACTTGGCGGCCACGAAAGATATGGGTTGTACTGTATACTAACATTGGTCATTTTCAATTATTTCTACATGTCGCAAATTTCACAAACTCCTTCATTGTGTTAATGAGGGCTTAAATTACATGGCATCTGAAGTGCCACTCTTTATGTAAGAGACCCCCAAAATTATAGATTCGACACTAATGTAGGTCTTTTTTTTATAATTTTGATGTCAGCCTCTTTCATTCCTCCTAGGACAGCAAACGGATACCGCCACCGCTAGGACTAAATTTGGTCTTAAATCGCATTAAAATTTCTACCAATTAATTTAGCGAACAGTGCTGCATTTAGAAGCTCGGCGTGCCTACGCACTTTTGCTCTCGGCGCCCCCAATAACTACATATTTCTCCGCCCCTTGATCCCTAACTTACAAATAAAACTTAATTCGAATATGCTTAATTAGTGAATTTATTGCAGTTAAATACCACTCACTAGATGCTACAGTTACAACTACGTAACAAAAAATAAATGGGAAATATGTTCTGATTTTTTTTCAGATTTCTTACGCTATCATTAAATATATTAGAATAGTAAAAGAGGATTGCTCATGAAATAGTATATTTGCTCTCGATTTTTAAAACTTTTTCATACGAAAAAAATTAAAATTTTAAACTTTGCGCTCTTCAAATATGTTGCCCTCTAGGCACTGGCCTAGTTGGACTAATGGGAAATGCGGCACTGAAAACTTACCCTTCGACTCTAATATCGGTTGATTTCGATAATTTTTTTTGTCGCTATGTAACCACCCTGGATGCTAATGGGAGCTTAATTGGACTTGAATTGAAAGTAGAACTGTTTACCTAAGCGACCACGAAACTATGGATTCGATACTAATATCGATCCTTTTCTAGCATTTTTAATATGTATCCCGACAGTATTCTTTTCCAGATTGTAAGAAATATGGTTAAAATTGCTCTAGACATATCAGAATTATGTCGAAACACACACATACATCCACTTTCATATATATAAATACAGAGTGAGCGAGCGAGAAAGTGAGAGAGAGTGACCAAAGGCATCACAACTTCCCCATTGCAAAAGCATATCTCAGGTATTGAATTGAAAATCTATGTAAAGACCTTCTGCTGTGGCATGCTTCATAAGGACAATTCCAGTCTGCTCACGTGACCTTTGGGGTTCATGAATTTCTTGCGAGCGTTCCGACTTTGGATTCTCTGTTTATACCCTCTTTTTATGCCTCGGATAATTTTTCAAGAATATCAATGACATGTTGTAATACGAATGTTGAGAAGTAACCTCTATATGACAAATACCTGCAAATAAATACACTACATAATTTATTTATTGCGATGTTATTATTTTCTTAATTTGTATTTAACATTCACATATATCATAGAATACCAACGTACTGTGAACACCTGTTATATTTTAAACATAATAATCACTATGTTCTGCAATGATTATATGTTATATATATACAACTGACGTATTTTAATGTAATTATTTTATATAATTTTTCATGCATTCCAGAAAATAGAATTTCATAAAAAGAAGCATTGGCCCACATGGGAATCGAACCCTCAGCCTTACGATTTATAATCCATCGGCGTACCACTGAGCTAAAACAAGCGCTTTTTGAAAAATAGTTCTAGCGGTATATAGGGGTATTTAAGATAATAATTACATTCATATCCACTGCAAATGCTGTTTTTGTTCTACTTTAACTTTTATTTTAGTACTCAGGAGAGAATAATGTTCTATATCTTAACTTTCACCATTCTTTTACATATGGAAAGATTCGTTTACGTATCTAAATGTTCCATTAAGTATGGAGAGCAAAATGACGAACAAGCATGTGCTGACATAATACAAAATTTCGAAATATTGTATGATTAAGTATTTCAATCAATGTTGCTTTTTACATATAATTGGTAACAAGTCTTATTATATTTAAAAGAAGAAAAACACATCTGCAAGATTTTTCCCGATTGCAAAGGTTGGCTTTGAGGTTCGAACCTGGTTTACTTTTTCCCGAAGATACCCGAAGTTTGACTTAGAAAATTTTTGCCTCGAAACAGCAATAAAGAATGCGCTCAACCTTTTTGAGACAAGGTGTACATCATCAAACATAACGATATACGTAGATAGGTAGTTATGTATTGTGCAATTTTGTGTGCACTGTCTTCCAGTTTGTATAAAATTGTGCAATTTGGACGGAACGTGTGTGTAATGTCCTTTGCTGTATCTGGCAACACTGATTACCACCCGGAAGTCAGTACATATCTTAGCTCATTCCCTTAACTATTGCGCAATGAAAAGTTACATATTATAAATATTGTACTAGACGATAAAGTTATGTTTCAGCTACAACAGAAAACACTGGTTCATTTGGCTGTGTATTCTGATATGAAAAAAGGGAACAAATAAAAGAAAATATTTGATTCGTTTTACAATGAGCACCCGAGATGGCACTTGCTGTTAGGTCTTACTAGAAGTGCTCAATTTTATGAAATGTTCATTTGTATGAGTAAAGTATTTTAAAGTAAAGATCTTATTATGAAATAGATATATTGTTTGACCGTTTCTCGTGTTATGTTTCACGTTTTATTTAAATATTAATTTACATTTAAGAAAATTGATTTTCAGAAGAAACTTGCGCTAAACGCCATGCGTTGTTGCCAAATTTGTACTTTTAATTCCGGATTCTAGTGTTGCAGTTCGAGAAGCGGAACTTAGCTGTTATTTGCGGTAAGGTCGAAAACTTATTTCTTCAGTAAGTATTCAAACGGAATTCTATGATTAAATCTTTTATTATCTGGCACCAGTAAACACTCGACACTAGTTGGCAATGCAGCACTATTCAAGGAGCGTTTAGCATAGTACCGAAAACACCTAGTGATCCACCTTAAAATCCAGACAGACTGTACAAGTGAACACCCCAACGGTAGCAAATAATGCTCAGTGCTATATAGTGTCATTATAAAAAAAATAATTGGTTTCACTATTATAATAGATATTTGTCATTTTATTATAAATATTAATAACAAGTGTGTCGCAATGTTCAGCAAAAGTGTGCCGTCAGTCATAAAAGGTGAGAACCACTGACATAGACCATCAGGTAAGATCAACACTCACTGTATAATCCGTTTCCCACCACAATATTTCATCTCCCAAAGAGCTGAATTAAGAGACGATGTCACCATTCCAGGACTAACGGAAACAAAGCGAGGCTAAAATAATACAGAGTGTTTCAAAGTTATGTTCTATTTTTAAATAGTTATCACTCTGCGTCCGTTGTTGGTATTTGCATGAAATCAGGACTTCCGATTTCAATATATGAGACACTCCATGCAATCAATCAATCAAGGCAATCGCGCACAAGACAATCCGACCTTCTGTAGCTCCTCTAAACTTAAAATAAGGCGTTCACCCACCCCCGTCAGCGTCCTTTAAGACAGATTAGTCGAGGGCTGAAGGAAAATCGGGCATCCGCCCCCGAAAGCCTATCAGTTTTATTTTTATTAGTTGGTACATATTTAATAGCATAGACACAATGATTGTGTAACAAATGTATCAAAATGTACCAAAATGGAACTCAACAAATCTTTCGTTTCAAGCAAGATACGACAGCTATATTGTCACTTTATTATGAGAAGATTACAATGCTGATAGGCAATGATTGTCATTGCAGCAGCAATATATTCCATCCCAAAATAGGTGTATTACAATTCGGTGAGAAGAAAAACATAGTATCACCCTGGTCATTAACTACTGCTATGGTACTGGGAGTAGCAACCTCAAAAATAGTGGTAGGAGGTGAAACAGGTATCCACTAGAAAGACCTAAGTGCTCAGTGAATATCAGTGACAATTTTGAAACAAAGGGGATCTTATGAGCCGAACGAGTCAGAAAAGTACAGTGAAACCTGTCAACTTGGCCACCTCGCTAAGTTGGGCACCTGCTTATCTTAGCCTAGTTCGTCTTGAACCTGCACTTTCCCATAGGACATTCGTTACTTACTACTATATAAGTTGGCCACCTGTCTATCTTGGAAGTTGGTTACACTGAAGCAATGTTTATCCTGTGATGATAATGATAAATTTACCTGCGTATCTTGGCCACGCAAAATACCGTTTTGTTATTTTTCTTAGCTTTTTCGAATTCCCATATGAGAGGCAGATGTTCTGTATTTGGGACTGGAGAAATGAAGCAAGGATTCCCGCGATTTGCTCTTGGAGGTCAATGATCAGAAGACTATCCTGATAAAGGTGTGGTGAAGGAAGATATGAATAAGAAAAAGCACGTACAGGAATTCAGGAAATGGTTGTACGTATTTGTTTACCCTGTCTGTTTTGGTAAAACCATTAGCTATATCAGCTCCTCTCATCAGTGGCGACCTTTAGTAATTCCGGAAAATTCTCAAGGTTAAAAACTAACCACCTCAATTGTCAACTATTGGTACCTGTCGGCTTGTCAAAAGATAGCGGAGTTTTTGAGATATGAATTCCCTCAAGATTTTCTCAAAACATCTTTTGTTCGAGGGAAACACTTCTAGCTCATTAACAAGAGGTAGTTAACTACAATATTAGAATGTGCATATCTGCCAAAAAGAAGAAAACAAATACGTCTAGAATGAACCACCATTCAGTAACAACTGAAAAAGTCATATAAATTACATATGAATTTCTCAATTTATAACAGCTTTTCTTGTTTTCATCTGAATAACTCAGTGTGCTATAATATCAATTTCAATAAACTGCGTACATACGCTTCTATTTCATGGTTGTTTGTGTTATTGTGTTTTCAATCCGAATAATCCAATGTACCAGACTAGTTTTCATGTTCAGTTTTCAGTGCACATATATTAAGCATACTATAGTAATATTTTCTAGTACTGTATATTTTAATGATACTCTATATACATTATTTATAAGTAACTGTCGTGCCACTGCTTATTAAAATTTTACAATCAAGTAATTCTAGAAATCCTATTCTAAAAATACACAAATTACACTTATTTTCTGTAAGTTGGCCACCTGTCTAAATTGGCCACTTTTCGATGGAACCGATGGTGGCCAACATAGACAGGTTTCACTGTACATGATTATCTGACCTATTGATTTGATTATTTCATCCGATAAATTTGGTAGAATTCCAAATAGCACGCACCAAGTCAGTGACGTAGCGGTGAAGATAAAAAGTGAAGGGATCATAAAAACTACAATCGTGACCAGGAAAGCCGCCAAAATTACTCAATCCTGACAGTCTGCGATTCTGACGTGTAGAAAGTTAACTCTGTAGGCGTCCTGGATACCGTTGCTACAGAATTTCGAACAACATTGGGAAATTTTCCCAGGACCTGTACTACCCGTTGAGAGGTATTTACGCTGGGATACCAAGGAGAAGCTGCAGTATAAGTTATTGGTTATAACACAGAATCTTTTTTCTTTTATTTGACACATTAATAGTGTAAAATACATCACCAGAGGAAAGAATGGAAAACATTATCTATATATATAAAAGAGAACGTACAAAATCCTTTGTCCGCTCATCACGCTAATACGGCTGAACCAATTTCTTTCATTTTTGGGGGGTTATTAGGATTTGGACCCTAGATGGTTTTTATCATATCACTTTAATTTTTAATTACCAGTGTCTTGAGATAATTGACCATTCAAGTGTCCATAACGTACAAATCCTTTGTTATTAGTTCATCATAGGTAAAAATAAACGTATTTATATGCAACCCGCATGACCGTGTCACTCGGCGGGTTAACATAAATGACAGGCGATATACAGCGGAAAATAGCTTGAATCTTCTGTTTAAAATTTTTTAATTGATTTGCTTATTTTTACAGACACTTTTACAATATGCCAGCACCGGGATGACCGCAGCGAAGCGGGGCGGGTTAACATAAATGACAGGCGATATAATGTTAAGATTTACTGCAATCTTCTATGGTTTTTATCATATCACTTGAAAGCGAAAAAGTAAAAATTATCTAAGTAACAAAGTTTATTGCGTTCCGGGGTGACCGCAGCGAAGCGGGGTGAACGCTGCTAGTATAGAGATACAAATCACGCTATGTATGGAAAAGAAAAGCTACGTATATTATTTATAGGCCACCAACATTTCTTTCCTATTGTACAGGTTGCATATAAGCTAGGGTATGTAGATTCTAAACGCAAAATTGATAGCAAGTGACCACCTGCGAAGATGTTAACCCATTGAGAGAGATAATAGATCTGTCTATTGCAAAAATACATAATTAAAAAAAAATCTTTTTCAATCAAGACTTATGTGTAATAACAGATGCATGTACGTACTAAGAGACAATTTTATAAGACCCATTCCGTACTCCTTATAATGTTAGAAGTGCGGAGTCTCTTGAACTCTAACAAGTGAAATAGGATGAAGTGGAATCATGCATGGAAAGAAATGAAATCTTTAAGTTTAACGTCCCATGATTATGCCAGTTAGGCTAAAGGAGACGGTGATGATGACAGACGAGGGAAATCGTGGAATGAAGAAAGTAGGAGGAAAATGGAGAACCCCGAGAAAACCCACGAGCACGGTGTTTGTCCACCACAAAGTCCACACGGCGCGAGCTGGGATCAAACCAGGGACCCCAAGCACCGGAGTTGAACGCTCTACCATTGAGCCACCGCGCTCCCGAATCATGCATGAAGCTCTTTGTCCTGCACTAGTTTGATTCCTAAAACTCTTAGTACCATACACAGATTCATTTTAGCGTCTTATTAAGAGTTTGACTAAGACGTGATACTAACTTCCGCATTTGGAAACATGTCAGCAAATTACGAATGATTTCTGTTGAAAAAGGCCAGCCATGAGTTTTCCACACGGATGTCCAGGTTGGAGCTGGCCATTTTCGATATAAAACGTTCCTATCTTCACTAATGTTTTTCTAAATACCAAGTTAACACCACGTGTTAGTCAAACTTTTAAAAAAATCGATAAAAACGACTCTGAATAGAGCCCTTAACGTTGGTGCTTATTGAGCAATGTAAGATAATTCCGTGATACCGTCGAGGGAGAGGCAGATACAGGACAAACTCCATGGGGGGCGGTTTCGGGTCTGATGATGAAAAATCCTCAGTTTTCTCTCTGACCGAACTTCTTCAGCAGTGGCAGCAAGCAAAGTCAGCACAGAACGCAAAGCAAAGAAAGTAAAGTCAGTATAATTTTAATGTATTTATTTAGTACAAGCTATAGTGGGGTATTTACATATACAAAACTATGTATGTATCCAGTGAATCTATATGCGCTCCATTGTGCTGTACTTATATATGTGTGTCCTCCATATTCTTGATATGTAGCAGAACATCTAAGGAGTTATCTTTCGTAAGGAATTTACCACACACATACACGCAATTCTTCATCTATCCCGTACCGACGATGAAAGATATGTGTCTGGATTATTTCTCATAATGAGATGTGTGATGTTGAAGATCCAAAATTCGTGGGGGCCGTTTCAATGGACATGAAGATGTTGAGGAACCACACCGAATCCAACAGCCTCGAAACTGTTTATAAGGAAATCACGTACAAAAGAACAAAATGAGCTAAAGCTCCGTTCTACTGTACCCACACACAATTCATGGCGCACGAATCAGTGTCACTTATACCACAACTAAAATAACGCCGATATTATTCTCTGTGATGTTCAAACCTATAGGTATGTTGACTTATTGGACACCTCGTAAAAAAAAAAGAGAGATAACTCTCAGGAAACCCATGAAAAGGCGTGACCAATGAGTGAGCTAGCTAACACAAAACTGTCGTGAGCGTTCTACCACTAAACAAGTACGTCCCTCGGGAAAGGAATGTTTTGTTTGTCATTCAACACTATTTGTTGATTAGTTGATTTGTTGACTCTGAGTTTCATTCAGCAGTGATTCTATATGAGTGTGCATCTAGAACTTAACGTGAGATCCGAACCACATAAACTCCTACAGGGAATCTAACTTGGGTTTTCCGCACGAAAGTTGCATAAGGTGTTTTTATAGAGTTATTAAACATTTTCAAGTTTTTAATTAAAAAAAATATTAATAATTGAGTTAATGTCTAAGAATATACAGCACATTTTTCGTGAGATTCTTTCGGGTTGCATATTATCTCGATTACATATTACCAAAATAAAAAACGTAGAGTACATTGCTTTACATAAAATGATAGTTGAGAGTTTCTTCGTGGCTAAGCTTTCAGCGTACGTCTCTTTCGTATGGGAAAGCCGGGTTCGATTTCCAGCGGGAGCTTGTGTGGTTCGAATCCCACGTTAAGCTGTAGGGCCACGTCTCATACAGCCTAGCTGCTGAAAGGAACGCTAAACTCAAACTCGTATATCATATCATATATATATCATAAAATTATGGTTGAGTATTATTTTCTTTCATACTAAATTCTGCAAACATAACTAAATTCAGCAAATTATGTGACAGAATAGACAATTTTAATAAAGATTTTATTTCTGTCTCTAACCTGACACATATGTATCAGAAGTTTGCTCAATACTTGAGAGCTTTAATATATTTCCTGCAATTTCATACCTTCATTTAGCTCTTATCTAATAGATATCGTAGTATATTCAATTAAGTAAACAAATGATAAATGCATTGTTTGATAATGTAACCAGTTTTACTTTTATACAAACAAATTAAGTTTGGGCTTTCATCGATAAGGGATTATTTGTTTAATTGCTTCCAAAATATGTGATAAATGTGATCGCTAAACAAAACAATGTTTCTTTCTATCTTCCCTTTTGTTTACGTTTAATCCATCAGTTATTTGGTATATTCCAATACAAAGTCTATGTCAGTTGATTAGTTGACAAAGGGATCATATTCTCAATGTGATCATGTTGCACGTTAAGTTCTGACAGTATCTGACAGAGAAGAGAAACAGTCAGATGCAGCGTTGCCAGACACACGAGAATTCAAAGTGAAATGAAAAAAGTTATTTCGTTTGAGTAATAAGATACTTTTGTATAATATTTTTTTTTTTTTTTTTTTTTTTTTTTTTACAACTTGCAAACACCAGGGCATGATTAAGTGAGGGAATTAAGATGGTGTAGATCCGGGCCTGCAGGCGGACAAGGGCCTCCACTCTGATCAAAATCTCAGCTGGCTGTCTAAACAGGATCAAACAAGATACCAAACATATTCCCTTAACTTTCCTATACTGTACCTTCACAGAAATGTATTAGGCGAAGTAAGCAAGGGCCACATATTTTTTCTAGCTCCGGGCCTCGAGATGGGTTAATCTAGCCCTGACAGACGCCCATCGTTTCTTCCTAATTTTGACAATTCTGATTCTAGATCTACGGGACAAATGTTGATAAATTGTTACTATGCTAGATCTACAATTGAGCGCCAAATATCATTGACGCTTTTAAGACATTTTCTCAGTTCCAACAGACAAATTCTGTGCTAGTGCATTTGAATATGAGTATTGGCATATTTCCTACATTAAGTTTGTTCAATGTTTAATTATTAGTTTACTTGAGGGTAAAATAGCATAAAAATTGTTCATAGATCTACGATAATGGTTAACAGTTATCTTTACTAGTATGGCGATATCTGGAAACCAGAATTTAAGCCGCAGTACCCATTCGAGTGCCGAGAGAACTTTGCTTTTTTATATATAACAGAAACTGGTTTAATGCGTTCCTCTGTTCCGTGACCTCTAATTTTCGAAATTATTTTAATAGTAAATACACTGTAAGGCAAAAAAAAAAAATACAAATATTAACAAATAATAATAACTGAATAAAATGCAAAATAACAACAGCTTCGCAAAGCAGGCATGAAAGTGTGAAATTAGCATCGACAAATCACATGGGATGCTTTCACTACAAGAGCTTTCCACAACGACCTAAATAATAAGGTGCATGGGTGCATTGAATGCTAGGAAAACATACAAACAAAACACACATGAACAATGTACTGGGTGAACCAGAGACTAAATTTCCTCAAATTTTTCGTTCGGGTTGAAGTTGTTAAAAGTTCTGGGGTGTCCGAATATTATAACCTAAAGGAGGTTACAACAATAAATAAATGAAAGTATATAATGTAACAGAGAAACTTCTTCAATGATTTTAATAAATCCTGCGGTATGCTCTTCATTGGAATTACTTACCGACTACGACGCCATGCTTGGTTTAATTTATTTTAAAAGATTGACCAATGGGATAGCTTCTTTCTTCTTGTGTAAGCTCTTTAGATGGCAAAAATGTGTATTAACATATGGCTACTATTTTGATTAACCAGGTAGTTTTTATTATTATTATTATTATCATGTTCCAATGGACATGAGTAATGAAAAAATTAAAAGAACTTTCATACTCACATGAATTTTGTGATATTTCCTCTGTGAATGTAATTTCAAAAGTAAACCAAGAAACAAAAAAATAAGAAGCGATTCAGTACAAAATTAAAAAGAAAACAAGTCCTATGACCTTGTTGTAGAAGAACTAATACGCAATGAAAGTCAAAAATATGTTACATAAACACTTCCAAGGTGACTATTTTAAAGAAAAAGGAAAACATATTTTCCTTTATATCGAAAAACAAGTGTAAACAAGTGCTTTTCCTAAAAATCAAAATAGTCTTCGTAATAGTATAAAAACTGGCATTTTGAACGATCAATCACGATTCGATCCTCGATCGTCAATTATACTGTTGTGCATATTCGAGCAGCTACGTTTGGTGTCAATTGTCTTTACAGGATTTGCAGGATGTTCCATGCAGAGCAGACGACCAAAAAGGACTGATTAGTTAGTGAGTATATTTTGTGCTTATGATCATTACGTGACATATTACTGTGTAAAAGGGACCGCATGAACATATGAGTACGCACGAGAGATATCAAGGACAGACTTCTTGATAATCAATTCCAACCACTATGCTATTCGAATCACTGTTGTAACTTTTGTAAATATCACTTGTATTATTTCCATTGTATTATCCAGCGTGATGGTTAAGAGGCCTCATCACTGCGAAATTAAAATACCGCTAATTTTACAGTAATTATGTGATATCTTCAAATAGATAAAAGATAATCGAAAAGTGGAAAAAGACCTCCCTACATAATATTATTCTGCGTGAGTTACCGTTATCATGACTCATTTATCTGCTTTCGATTTCCAGTCATTTAGAAAATTGGCATTTATTTTCGCGTTTCTAAATAACTACAAACGGAAAGCTACTAGGTGACTCGTGATAACGATACCTCATGCAAAATAACATCGTTTAGGGAGATCTTGATCCACTTTTCGATTATCTTTTTATCTATTTGAAGATATCACATAATTACTGTAAAATTAGCGGTATTTTAATTTCGCAGTGATAGGAAGTTCTTTCAATAAATGTATTTCTACATGGATGCTGTCTTGCTTCTTAAAAGGTAATGCATCTTCTATAATATTTTACTTCTCAAATTGTATAACGTGATAAATAAGCACCTCTCAGCATCATTTTATTATTATTATTATTATTATTATTTCTCTGGTCTTTGTAAATGACGCCCATTTCATTCGCACCAATCTAATATTACTATAAGCTCCGAACCAGCGTTTAATCCGGTCTATTACACAGGTCCATATACCATTACTCAAGATCAACTCTTTAGGAGCTCCTCGTGGCTAAACGGTTAGCGTGCGTGCCTTTGGCGTGGCAGATCCGGGTTCGATTTCTGGCGGGAGCTCATCTGGTTTGAATTCCACGTTAAGATGTAGGTCCACGTTTCCTAAAGCTTCGTTGCTGAAATTACAACGATACATGTATTTCAATGTCTTTTATTATATCTTTATTTGTATTAGTTGGCAGAATTTACTTTGAAATTATGCACAAGCTGTTTAAGAAACGAAGAAGAAGAATATGAAAAAAAAGAATAAAGATGTATTTTCTTTTCTTTTGATATACGTTGCGGTTTTGTTAAAAGAGTAATTCGACAATGTAAAACTAGTTGTCATAGCAATAAATAATAAATAAGTTATAATTACGGATCCATCTTGTAAAAGACTACATGCACAATTCTAAGAAGTGTATTTGTTTAATTTGTTAAGTGCTATAATAAAAAGGTAATGTTTAAATGCAATAGAACTTTACTTTGGTTTGAATAAGTGTCGTTATAAAATGACGCTAAACTAAAAAAAAAAAAAAAAAAAAGCCCCCTTGATTAGCGTAGTCGCTAACACTCTTGTCTTTGGTGCGAGCGGTCCTGGGTTTGATTCCCGGTGGGAACAGTCGGTCAAAAAAGTGTAAAAGCTTTTTCAGGCCAGCCATCCTGAATGAGGTTTTCCTGGGTTTTTCTCATCCATACCAGGCAAATGCCGGGATGGTTCCTAACATCTAGGTCCCAGGCCGCTTCCCCTTCCTTGCATAGTGTTATCGCCGAGAGATGTCATTCCTCACAAGTGACGAGCTAACACGGTGATAGATGCTGATATCCCATAAATCTAATTCTTAATCCTAATTAAAATATGAAATCAAGACCATTCCTTACAACACTATCTCGACTCTAAGAGAACTACAAGATGACTTCACCGGTACGGTTAAACATACTTTTAGGTTTTCATAAGGATGTTTCAGTTATGTAGTCTGGCAACACTCATTTGCATGTCCATATTGTTGGATCGTTTTAGACTAACAAAGCTGTCTCGTAAGCTTTTATCTCTGTACACCGCGCACCTCTCGCAAAAACACCGAGATGCAATTTGGATGATAGAGTTTGAACATGAAAAGAGATCTTGTTATCAATAAATGGACTTCTATATAGTCAGGTAATCATTTTACAGTAAAACGGCGAATGAAAAATGAGTTTGCTTGTCATTTTTTTCTTTCTTTAAATTTCTCTATTCAATTCCCATACTGTGATCAATCAATTATATTTGATCCAAATACCATTACATTGCAATATACCTATATATAGTCTCCTGGTCTTCAAATAGGAATATTTTCTTTACTCCTCTTATCCATAATTATATTAGTTTTTTGCTACCTTTTATACACAAATTAGACTAATATACAAATATGTGCATGATATGATGGGAGATATTAGTTATCTATATATATAAAAGAGAACGTACAAAATCCTTTGTTCCCTCATCACGCTAATACGGCTGAACCAATTTCTTTCATTTTTGGGGGGTTATTAGGATTTGGACCCTAGATGGTTTTTATCATATCACTTTAATTTTTAATTACCAGTGTCTTGAGATAATTGACCATTCAAGTGTCCATAACGTACAAATCCTTTGTTAGTTATTCATCATAGGTAAAAATAAACGTATTTATATGCAACCCGCATGACCGTGTCACTCGGCGGGTTAACATAAATGACAGGCGATATGATGTTAACATTTCCTGCAATCTTCTATGGTTTTTATCATATCACTTGAAAGCGAAAAAGTAAAAATTATCTAAGTAACACAACGTTTATTGCGTTCCGGGGTGACCGCAGCGAAGCGGGGCGGGTTAACATAAATGACAGGCGATATAATGTTAACATTTACTGCAATCTTCTATGGTTTTTATCATATCACTTGAAAGCGAAAAAGTAAAAATTATCTAAGTAACAAAGTTTATTGCGTTCCGGGGTGACCGCAGCGAAGCGGGGTGAACGCTGCTAGTTTACTATACTATATAAACCTCCCTAAAAAGATCAAAGAATAAAACAAAGGTTTAGGAAAACATTGGTAAAAGCAGAGGCGACTATCGACATATTAATGGTGTACTATTTTTACCATCGCGACTATTAGTGGTGAAATTATATACCATACATTATGAACCATATATCCTGAAACGACCTGGAAAATTTGAAACTAATAGATAAAAATCACTGAGCTTTTACGATTCAATTATCAACACTATCTATAACAGATAGTGAAACAAAAAGTACAAAATGAAGACGGCATTTCAGTAGAAAGTAAAATGATATTGATTCAGAGAAAGTATACTGATATTGATTCAGAGAAAGTACAATGATATTGATTCAGAGAAAGTACAATGATATTGATTTAGAGAAAGTACACTGATATTGATTCAGAGAAAGTACAATGATATTGACTCAGAGAAAGTACACTGATATTGATTCAGAGAAAGTACAATGATATTGACTCAGAGAAAGTATTCTGATATTGATTCAAAGAAAGTATACGGCTTACAGATGATATGGCGCTGGTTGGAGAATCTAAAAAGAAAATCAATAAGATGCTAGAAGACATGAGGAAGGAATGTTGGAAAGAGAAAAGTCATGGTGATTGGAACGAAGTGGTTTCTGTCAAATATAGAAGTAGGAGGGGAGAAAATATAGCAGGTGACTAGTTTTCGATACATGGGTAGTATTATTATTAGTAAAATAAAAGCAAGGATAGGCATGGCGAAAGAAGCCTTTAGGAGGAAGAAAAATATATTTTGTGGGACCTTTAATGAGTTGAGAAAAAGATTTATAAAATATGGATATTTTCGTGTGGAATATTGTACTGTATGAGTCAAAAACATGGGCATTACGCAAACATGACGGAAAACGACTGGAACGTTTCGAAATGCAGATGTGGAGAAGAATGGAGCGAACTAGCTGGGTCAAGCGGAAAATGAATAACGGGGTGTTCGAAATGGTTGGGGAGAAAAGAACAATTTTAGATATTATTAAGAAGAGGAAGAGAAACTGGTTGGGACATTGGCTAAGAAGGAACTGTATCATAAGGGACGTACTAGAAGATATGGTGGCAGGAAAAAGAGGGAGGGGGCAAATTACACTACAATTAATAGACGATATCAAAGCAGAAAAATTGTACATGAAGACGAAGAGGTTAGCGGAAGACGGTGGAGCATGGAAGAATCTCAGCTGCGGCAAGTGACCAGCCAATAAGAGCAGCATACCTATGATGATGATGAAATATCAAAAGGAGGGATATTATTTCTAAATATGCTGTAATAACACAAAATTAGAAGCGTTGCCAACTGAACACAAAGTTGGATTTTCGAAACAGCATCACGTCAGTTTTATTAGAAATTTGACTTTGTTCAAGAGTACTTATTTCCAAAAAATATACTTAGATAAGTGACACATCAAATCAGTAGACGGATTTTTAAATAAATACAAAGATGATAATCCTGTTTACAGAATTGTGATGTCTCAAATCATTCCGGAGATAAGATGAACTTTGCCATACTGCTTAAAATTATGTAATTGCGACATTTTACAAGGTAACCAAAAACGTCCCTATCGTTTTTGGATACGGATTCAACGTCCGAGGAACAAGTTCTATCTTCGATCTTATTCCTCTAACCCTTTTGAGATGTTGGAATTTTAAGGTAAATTTTAGACTTTCAGTCAAGCAGCTAGTGCATTATCATTATTTATCCTAAGATCATGGTTCGTATCTCGTAGTCTAGAATGACGCAACCTTTCGAACGGTACAAGTCGCATGTTCGTATCATATACTTGGAAAATCTAAGGAAAATTGGGATTTTTCTGAAAAAAATCCGTTTTCTCAAAGTAAACAATGATAAGGAGATTGTAGTAGGGGAGGGGAGAGAAGGAGGAGGAAAGAAGCCATAACACGTGTACTCACTTTGCTGGTAATGCCGAGATATATACTGTGTGTTCGTGGATCCCATAAAATCTGTAAGACAGCATTTCTCAGAGAACAAAAAAGCCTTTTGCTTTGTGCTCTTGAAGGACGAATAGATGACGTCAAGACCGCCATCAACTTGAGGAGCTCTTTCTCAAAATACTTGTGACCTGTTTTGCAATGTATGTACGACTGAAAAATAATAAAATCTAACAGTAGTTTATGTTATGTGAGTGTTTTAAAACTATACACACATATGGTATGTATATACACGACAAATTCCAAAAGGAATATTCTACTAGTTATAGATGCACTACTTAATGTTTAAATATGGAATTTACCTAGTTTCGAAGTGCACGGTAGTTCCATACTGTAAAATGAAACTTATTTGTTTATTTTTTATTGTCCCAAGCTATTCTAGTTTGGCTATACTAATAGGTATTGACACTTTTCATATGACCTCATATGACCAATGTCAAGAATTTGAGATGGACACTGCACTTTTCTTTTATGGAAAGTGGGAATCAGGTGTATATACTCAGGTGGTTAGACGTGTGCACGTTGAGTAGGTTAAACGCATTGGCACGTGCAATGAAAATGATAAGCATGATATTGAACGTGCTCTGTGTACATACCTTATACGTAAAAATTAAAGTGGCTATTTTTATGAGTTCATAACTCTGGAATCACTCGACCGATCTCGATCAAATTTTACACACGCACTAAGTTCAGGCCTGATACGCCTTTTATCATTTGACTTTGACGGTGCAACTTAGCTGAAGAGGGGGGGGGCGGAGATATTAAGAATGATCACAAATGATCGATATTAATGTCGAATCCATAGTTTTCGGGGTCGCTGAGATAAACAGCCAATGCCGTTTAAATCCAAATTCAGCCCCCACAATTTGGAAGAAGGGGTAGGGAAACATATAAAAAAATGACCACAAATGACCGATATTAATGTGAATTACAAAGTTTTCGGCGTCGCTGAGACGAATAATAACACTTTCCATGCCGTTTAAATTTAATTCAGCAGCGTTAGTAATTTATGTCCAAAATGAAACACATTCTCCCCGTGCAAAGAATCGGGCAATCTGCTAGTTCTTGATAAATCTGCTTTGATTTCTGAATCTCAATGTACAACAACAATTGTATCACCCTATACATAAAAGATATGTATTGATTTAAAATAAGTGAAGCAACAGAAGTATGGAAGATGCTTTCGCTACGTATACCTCGCAAAATTAGCTAAATATTACTAATATAAATCATACGCGGTTCTTTAATTCAAGGACAAAAGTAGTTATCAAGAAACACCGTGCAAAAGCGCATAAGCAATGAACTATTCTACTCAGGCATACAAGAAAGTAATTTATGACTCCTAATGGTGAGAGCGAGGGAGATTAAAGCAGCATTGTGCAGTTAATATGCAATAAGCGAAGGAAACTGGTTGTTTTTGATAAACTACTAAACAAAATTAATGGCACAGTATTAAGTAATATCCACTTTTTTTTTTTAAAAAAAAAACTACAAATTATGGAAAACATGTTTCAACTTATTCGATCCTAATACTTGAATATTAACAAGTAACTGCAAAACTACGAATATATACTTTAATCTCTTCTTCAATTTGAAGGACGGAAATGAAAATGTATAACTGGAATATGAGAAAATAATTTGAAGATTTGTCTCTTAAGATTAAACATATTTAATATCCATTTTTTTATTTCTACGTTTGAAAAAATAAGTCCAACTTATGAAGTTAGATTACTTTTGACTTTAATTAAGTCCGTCAGTTAATTACGTCTGTCTCTCGTTGCAAGGCAGTATCTCAGACTTCATAATATTGCAATGTTTTCTGTAGAGTCTAAATAAGACAGTCCTGGATTTAAGCCCTTCGCCTATTAATTTATAAAAATATAGCTATCTCTATAATAATTATTTACAGTTTCTTTAGAATACCGTAAAATGTTTTCTCAATGCTTAAAGAATTCTCAACACCAGGCCCGTAACCAGCCCAAACATGTAGGAGGGGCAGTAGAAGTTAGGGGAACCTATCCAACCATATTATAGTTCATTTGCAAGCCTACCGTGAAAATCTTATGGGAGACCATTAAACATTTAGGAGGGTCCGGCCCCCTAGATCCCTCGTGGATATGGGCCTGCTCAGTACACAGTAGTGGTTTTGAATATATAGATACAATCGTCTTTAGGTTAAAGTAGGAACCCCTTCGTTCATTGCAACGTCAGGGGTAAGCGATTATAAAGAGTCCTCTTCGTCTAATGACCCTTGGAGATCGGATTCCTCCGTAGCTCAACCCCAAAAGGAAGGTAGTTGCAAGATATCTCTCTCACCCAATGCAGCCCCTAGAGAAAAGAATTAGAAGAACGTCTCCATAGTTCCGGAGAGAGAGAGAGAGAGAGAGATGTTGGTAGATTAATGACCATTTGATAACTGATATTTCAATCCACTTGTGGTCTTCTTTTATGGGAGTCTCTGAAGGGGTGGTACGTAAGGAGAAAGTCGTCCATCTTCGGTTTCCTTCGGAACCAACTTCGTGATTTCCTGGCATTCACCTTCTATCGTCTGCTGGTGACAATGCTTGTACACAAGAGCCCACGGTTGTGAAAGAAGAATCTGTTTATGGACGTTATTTATAAGTGAGTGTAGGAAAACTTACAACATTATTTTAATCATAATAATAGTAATAATAACGTCATATTCTAAGTGCGGGAAAACACAAAAAAGCTCTTTCATGGTGTATAGATCATGCACGAGAAACAAGAAGGTATCAAATAATTTATGTATGATCTCTGAATGAGAGTAAAAATATTATAGTGAGTGGTAAATGTTATGTTATTAGGATATTTGAGAATAGATCCGTGTAAACAAATGAATATATATTAGTGTTTTTCGGATATTCTTACTTCTTCCGCTTGGATTATAAGAAAAACAAAAGTTGCAGTCCTATGTTAAATCAAGAACTTGACTAAATATGCCATTAAAGTAGAAAGTTGTAATAAGTATTAAATTGTATTAAATAACGTGCTACCCTATTATGTAAGACCATACTTACACTCATAAGATATTGATTTTCCTAAACAGAAAATGAGCTCTTATTACCTTTGAAAGCGTTTCTCAACAGATGAGTTTCATTAATGGGTG
The DNA here is from genome assembly GCF_964235325.1 of Thermobia domestica. Lineage (NCBI taxonomy): Eukaryota > Metazoa > Arthropoda > Insecta > Zygentoma > Lepismatidae > Thermobia > Thermobia domestica. Next base: position 53,547,687 of record NC_137467.1, read on the forward strand.
TAGATTGACTCTATGGAGGCTAAGTATAAATACATCATGTTGATATATGACATAAAAACTAGTGTGCTTAAAACACGAATCAACTTAAAAACAAACACAAATGAAGTTGTGTTATGTGGCCACTAAGAAGGATGAATGATATATAAGCGAATCAGGGCGGTAACGCGGGGTTGCGACCATATGGAGAAGGGGTGTTAGCGACGGTGAGTATACGCACAAACAAGGTTAATGGAGAAACACTTTCTACGGCATAAAAAATCACACACCTTGCATGTAGTTCAGCTTTGCGACTCTTCTATAATCACTTTGTACACTGCTTTGATAGAACAACTCAGGTAATCTCCTTATGAAGTACTACATGCTGAAATAGTACACTTTACATTTTGTGTGCCTTCCTTATTACACTTGTGAGAGAAAAGATTCGATATATTTTGATTACTTATATAACACGAATGCCAAATCAAGTAATATATTTCTTACGTAGATTTTACAAATGTATGGCCTCTTAAAATAGGATAGCACCAATTGATAAATGATATTCAATAGTTACAGCAGAAGCTACATCCAAAGAGGTAGAGACATAAGTCAGAATCGGCCTCTATTAGATTATAAGCAAATCAAAGTAATTGTATTCAGTTAACAGAGATGGGCCCCATTTGCTCTACACATTAATCAAATTAATGCTCCACATATTAATAAAAGTCGCTTAAAACGGTAAATTGTCCATAATTTAAAACATATCAAATAATTAATGCATCAAATAAGACAGGTATGTGCAAGTTGGAACAGGAAGTGGGCCAATCAGAGAGAACCTACTGGCGTAAAGGGCCATACAAGACAACATGTAACACTTTCACAAGAATTAATTAGCCATATTAAATAGAGTAATTCGTTCATTGTGTATTAACATCACAGGGACACAGAAACTGTTATAACATTTAATCAAAATATTTACTAAATAAAAGTAGAAAAATCTATTTACCATGTCAATGGGAAACTTGACTTTTCTGAATATAACCACACTGTACGATCAAGGATTGGAAAAATTTTCAATTCAGTTCAGGAGATTACGTAAGAGAAATAGTCCTAGCCCCCAGCCTATACCCCCGTAAAAATTTCTAGGTCCGGAGAATTTTATTGCTGAAATGAGGTAACAGTGACCGAATAAAAATAAAATCGTAAGTAAACATCTGTTATCCTGTACGTTATCTTTTGACAGCCATTTTTTAATATGGCGGCTACTATAACACTTTCCACAATCTCTCCGGAACTACCGACACCTTTTGAGTGATTTAAAAGTGTAAATCCATGTTTTTGGGGCTATAGAATCTGATGAAACCGTTTCGAAATTAGTTTTAAATGGTTTCAAGTATATTTGTACCAAGTATGTGTACTTACACGCCACGAAAACTGTATAAAATTAAGTAATAGGACTTCTCTTTATTATTTCAGTAAAGAAGCAAAGACGACTATTACTTCTGCGACAATGATTCCTCAAGGTGTTAAACTTAGTTGCCTATGTATGAAAGAGCCCTCCGATAGCAGAAGATGCATAATTTGCCAATAAAATATGTCAGAGCGATTGATCAGTACGGCTGCCGGAATTAAAAGGTTACAAGAAGTTGCTGAAATTCGAATGTCGACGTAAGTAAACGTATAAAAGAAAACGATAGATAGGAAATAGTGTATCACACTGGCAACGTCTGTTACAAGGCTTATAGTCTGAAACAAAACGTAGATGTAATTCGAAAATCGAAGGAAACCGAAGCACCTTAAAGGGTTCTAGAGAAAGAGGGAGAATGTTCATTACCACCACGGACAGCAATGCTTCGGTCAGAAAAACGAGAAAGTTCTGAACCTAGTAGTGTAGTTTCACCAGAGCTTTTGCCGTGAAATATATGTTCAAACGTAGCAACGAGAGGAAAGATGGGAGATATTGAAAAATATAGAATATATGAGTCAATACGTGCAAACTCTTTTCTAGCTTCAACTTGCCATTTCTAAGACGAGATATTTTGTCGAGCTCCTGACCTGGACAGTGAAGGAAACAATTTCGCAGCTGATTTGTACATATATACAAATTGTCTACCAGCATGCATTAAACATATAAGAGCAGTTGCAGAAACAGAAACGGAGAAACATCAATCATTTGAAAAAACTGTATTTTAAAAAATAAAGGTGAAGTTGGAAACGCTTATTAATTCTGGTTATGCCCGGACCTTATCTAAATGAGACACCTTATGAACTCTATCGAAAAAGATATAAAAGTTAATAATAATGAAATCAAAATAGTCCTCGTACACACGCACGGCGAAAGAATACGCTTTTTTCCAATCCAATAGAAAGAATGAGCCACGTCTGGTGTTTGGGCAAGTTTGACACCAGAGGTAATTGCGGAGACAGTTCGAGCTGACCAATCATTAAAATGAGCTGCAAATTTCCAAGAAAAGATTTCCTTTTTGTGGATTTCGGGTTGCAAGATAAGTTTTGTGACTTCTCGAAACTTAAGAAATCATTCCAGTGCAACATAATTTGATTTTTGTCATGTTGAAAGTACCCATCATAGGATATATGTCCTGAAACTACAGAGGACAAGACAGTTTTTCGCATTGTGGTGGACATAATGCTGCTTCGTCTCAAAATACAGGAAAAATAGTTTGATCTTGCAATTGTCCACGAATATGTTCAAAATTCTTCAAGGCAGTATTTATTGTTCCGTAGTCTGTTACTCTTGATGGCCGTTTCAAGAAGGAAGGGCGTTCGCTTCACAGGAAGTTGGATGCTTTTTTTTTTTTTTTGTCTCGAATGGATAGCACTCCATGTTTTAAGTTTACTAGGATCGCTTGTGTCTTCCGCACATCCTATGTATGATAGCGAATTCCACCTCTTTAGCTGTTTGGCCTACTTGTAATAACTTAGGATCATCATTTTCTCTTACGTTGAAGGACTCCGGAAGATTAGGGTGAGTAGATGGCGGAGGATACATCAGAACGTGTTGACATGGGAGCTCTGTTTTAAGTCCACAATTTCGTCTATTAGAGATCAGCGACAAACCGCATGGTTTACCTGGAGCAGAATCATTGCTAGAACCCTGGAACAGTACCATTGCAGTCTGATGTCTTCTACGTACTCCATACAAACATGAACTATCTTCAAAATTGAAATTATCTATTGTGGAATCTTTTGTTGTGAACTAAGATGGCAAAGGTATGATTGCATTTGCAGAAAATTCGATAGCAGACACTACAAGAACATCTTTATTCTATTTGACCTCGTTATAGCACACAGATACACCATCTTTATTCATGGATGTTATGAGTTCTTTTCTTGTGCATTTTTCGTATATTGAATGCCCGATCATAATTTGCAGGGGAATTTTCTCTTTTTTCATGATGCAGCCCCTAGCTAAGTATTTGGAAAATTTAGTTAATGTTAGTAGGAACACACAAATCATTAGCATGTTCCTGATCATATACTTCATGACACATCTCCAATACTACCTCGTCCTCATATCGAACATGATGAAAAATGTGGCTATACTATCTGACACACGTAGTGTTTTTTATGATTTCCTAAGTTTAAAGCCATTAAAATTTATCTTGCAGCCCGAAATCCACAGAAAGAATAACTTTTCTTGGAATATTTTCAACACATTTTAATGCATCGTTAGCTCGAACTGTTTCCGCAATTTCCTATGGTATCAAATGTGCTCAAACCACCAGAAGTGATTCATTCTTTCTATTGGATTGGAAAAAAGTATATTCTTTCGCCGTGCGTGCGTACGAGGAATATTTTGATTTCATTGTTATTAACTTGTATGTCTTTTTGGATAGAGTTCATAAGGTGTATCATTTTAGATAAGGTCCGGGCATAACCAGAATTAATAAGTGCTTCCAATTTCACCTTCATTTTTTGAAATACAGATTGTTTTCAAATGATTGATGTTTCTCCGTTTCTGTTTCTGCGACTGCTCTTATATTTTTTAATGTATGCTGGTAGACAATTTTCATATACGTACAAAGCAGCTGCGAAATTGTTTCCTTCACTATCCAGGTCAGGAGCTCGACAAAATATCTCGTCTTGGAAATGGCAAGTTGAAGCTAGAAAAGAGTTTGCACGTATTGACTCATATATTCTATATTTTTCAATATCTCCCATCTTTCCTCTCGTTGCTACGTTTGAACATATATTGCACGGCAAAAGCTCTGGTGAAACTATGCTACAAGGTTCAGAACTTTCTCGTTTTTCTGACCGAAGCATTGCTATTCGTGGTGGTAATGACATTCTCCCTCTTTCCCTAGAACCCTTTAAGCTGCTTCAGTTTCCTTCAATTTTCGAATTACATCTACGTTTTGTTTCAGACTATAAGCCTTGTAACAGACGTTGCCAGTGTGATACACTATTTCCTATCTATCGTTTTCTTTTATACGTTTACTTACGTCGACATTCGAATTTCAGCAACTTCTTGTAACCTTTTAATTCCGTCAGCCGTACTGGTCAATCGCTCTGACATATTTTGTTGACAAATTGTGCATCTTCTACTATCGAAGGGCTCTTTCATACATAGGCGACTAAGTTGAACACCTTGAGGAATAATTATCGCAGAAGTATTACTCGTCTTTGCCACTTTACTGAAATAATAAAGAGAAGTCCTATTACTTAATTTTATACAGTTTTCGTGGCGTGTAAGTACACATACTTGGTACGAATATTTGGCTTATGAACGGCTTTTGTGAATAACTTTCTTCGGTTTACTCACAATTTGAGGATACGAACACACACACACACACACACACACACACACACACACATGCTTTTACACAGATTGCCACGTAACCAGTAGTGCTTTCCTGCATTTACTGTAAACACTATATCAGAGTGTTGAGGCAAATTTACATTTTTTAGAGCTCCTCCGTGGCTAAGCGGTTAGCGTACGCGCCTTTGGCGCGGGATACCCGGGTCCGATTCCCGGCGGGAGCTCATGTGGTTAGGGTTCCACGTTAATTAATAGGTCCACGTCTCATATAGCCTCGCTGCTGAACGGGACGTTAAACTCAAAATCAACTCAACTCAACATTTTTTTTTACCTGTCACGTACTCATTCCATTTAATTTATGCTCATTTTGTTTTGATTGTTACTTATTTTCTAAATATAATGGTAATTTCATTCTATATTTATTTATCACAGAAAACACTTGAAAACGTAAAAATTACATATAGTACCATATTTCTCTGGCTAAAACAGACTAATTGTGTTTAGATTAATTTCAATGGGAAAAGCAATTTCGGTAGATTAAGTTCGTAACTCCTGGGCTCACTGTATTAATAAATGAGGCATGTTGTCTGTACGGTAGGCAACCCAAACAACATTACTCTGCTTCAGGTTGCCTGTCATTCAACCTGTATAAATTTGCATTTCCTGGAACAACACTGATTAAAGGATACGTTTATGAAATGAAATAAAATTTGTAGTTCTACGTTCGATGATTGTCCGTTGTAGACTAACGGATATGCATAATTAAGGAAAGTGAATGATTCAAATTTTATATTAAAGCAAAAGTTATTTTTTCATAGTGAATATTTCATCGGTTGGGAAATGTCCTGATCTCCCGACGGTATATTTGGCTATAGTAGTCATTATAGCAATAGACTTTGTTATGTTGAATTGTGAATGTTAAATAGTGCTATTCCTTTCAATGCCGGTCTTATAACACAAGCTATACATTTCCTTTTGTTTTTTCTTCAGAGCGAGTCTTAATTAAATGTTTTATTTGACTGCGTTTGGGAAATATTCAGGATGAGATGTTAGGACTTGATGTGCTAGGTACAAGTAAATATCGAGAAGAGGGATTCTGAGGCTTTTTACGGTGTCTTTCGAAACTTGGATAAAGTTGGGGAATAAGTTTGATGTCATCTGATGATTCAATTCTTTCAACAATGTCTTGCTTGAAAATGAGAGCCTATATATATATCTTCATCTGCAATATACTCATGGACAGTCAATCAAAAAATGAAATGAAATCTTTTAGTTTTACGTCCCCCAGTTATGCCGTGTGTGCTAAAGGAGACAGTGATAATGAGAAATAAAAAATGGTGAAATGAAGAAGGTGGCAGGAAACGGGAGAACCCCGAGAAAACCCACGCACATGGTGTTTGTCCACCATAAAGCCCACTTGGTACGAGCTGAGATCGAACCATGGACAACACACACCAAAGGTGAACGCTCTACCACTAAGCCACTGCGGCCCCAATAGTCAATCAAATTAAAAGATGGTTCCTTCAACACTGCGCTCTGTAGATCTCTTTTCTTTGATAAAATTGCCTAAAAGTCAGTAGATATTGTTCAAACCAAGGACCATATCAAATTATTTTTTTTCATACCAATTCAAGAAATTTAAGCAAAATATTTGTAATTACAACTACCATTATAACGAATAAGTTAGGCTCCGTAAGCTAATTAAGAAAGACAAATTTAGCTCATCGTGATTTTGTGCCTCGACTTGAATGTAACGTAATAAGTAATCTTTAGCAATTTTTGGGTATTCCAAACAAAATCAAAAATTTTAAATGTAAGTGAACACTTTTTAAAACATAATGGCAAGGAAATTTTTAGTAATGAAGAAGCGGTGGATTTACTTCTTCAAACTTTCAGTCCGTTTACAAAGACATTCCGGCATTATATGAAATTGATGAAACTACAAAATCTGTCTCTAAATGCGACTCACGTGACTTATTTGTTTTCTTAGTGTAACGCTAGAAAAGGCTGAGAAAGACATAAAGAAACTTAGACCAAAATGTTCTCTCATGGACATAATGTTATTCTACTTCATGTGGTAAAGGGCTGCGGAGATATATTGAAAACTCCTATACACAGGGCCGGATTTCCCAATAGGCCCGGTAGGCCCGGGCCTATGGGCGCAAGCTCCCAGGGGGCGCACGGCCGAGAGAAAAAAATTAGAAAATATCTAGAAATAAAAATAAATAGCCATAACATATTTTTTGAATTGATTAAAAAAATCAGGCTAATAAAGCATTCTGATTTTGAAGTTCATTGGAACAAGTAATTGTTGGTAAAGTTAAACTATTTTTCAACATTATGCATCAACTTCGTTAGAACATTGATCTCAAACACGGCAGAATTGGCTGTAATTTTTTAATAAAGGTTTTTAGGAAAGTAACTTTAACCAGACTAGGGGACGGAAAAAATTATTGGGCCTAGGGGCGCCAAAATGCTAAATCCGGCCCTGCCTATACACATACAATTTGTCACTTTAAAGTTCTACATTTACAACTAAACGGAAGGAAAACATTGTTTTTTTTCCTATTCATAATTCAGGTTCTAAATGTGAGATTAATAATTACCAAACCATTGCCACTCTTTTTTTTATTTCAAAAGTAGGTGAAAATATCTTACTTCATAGGATTATGAGTCACACTCGTCTTGCAATCTACCCATATGAGCATGGCTCTTTAACACAAATATCAACTACTTCAAATTTGACATTAATTACAGACTATTTAGCTACAATTCTTGATAGAGATGGACAAATTGATGTTAGTGGACAAATTGAAGTGATTAGTGCGTGATTAACTATCGTAAAAATTGTGTTCAAGTTAGGTCAAATTATCAGTGAACATCTGCAGCTAACCACTTCCTATACTGCAATTCATTCTATTTGTCCTTTCTGACAGCTCGCCGCGTGCGCGTGGTGCTTAATGCTGTGTTGCCAGCTTTTGCGTCGGCTATTGAAACACGAAATTATTTACCGCAAGTAAATCTCAGTTTTATAAAATTAAATGGCACAAAAGAGAACTAAAAGAAATGCACTCAATAACCGGAAGGTCCTTGGCATTCAGCCTAAAACAATGTCCATTTGTATATATTCAAATTGGCAACTTGCGGAAAGGGTGGAATGTTTACCATTGCAGAGCAAGAGAAATGAGCCACTATAATTGGCTGAACGTGCTGTTGCTATAGAAACAGTTCTTCTTGCCTGACTGTTATGACCACGTGCAGCAAGGGAAAAACAGAGGAAAGCAACTGTCAGAAGGGAAAAGCTGCATCAAATAAACTGTAGTGAATGAAGCTAGTTCGCATCAAACAGTATCAGAACTGTCCACAGAACATCTTTCCACTCATTCTGCTGTTCATGGACATGCGCAAGACTTCAAATTACGTGTCACAAGTGGAAAGAGGGTCTGCTGTATAAGTTGTCACCGCAGCAAAAGAGCAAGTGGACATGTCCAGTTTCCAGTTCTTCCATGATACAAGAAAGCTATTTCTGAGTAGGTTGGTGACAGAATAAGAAACTTGGATCTGTCTACAAAAACATTAAGCGCAATTATCATTGGATGCTTGTAAGGTTGGGCAGAAAAGCTTCTGACTGGTTAAAAGATGATTGTTACGTGGAAATTATTGCAGACAAACCTATGTAAAGCAACCAATATGGACTCCATGTAAGTTGTTTGTGGTCGCTATCTGGATATTTGTACTCTTAGCGGCTGGGAAAGGTAGTTATGCAGTTAGTTTAATGTTGAGAGTTTCTCTCTATGCAGAAAATTGTAAATAAGTCTTTGTGATGGAAGAAAAAAAACAGCAGAAAACATAACTTATTGCCTACGATCTACGGTTATATAGTATGTAACAGTCTTGTTCATACAGGTTGAGTGTTTAATACAACAAAACTTTATTCCAACACCATGTGGTAAAGTAACGTGAGCAAAGCCAGGACAGTGCAATATACATACAGAAATTTCTTTTATATAACAAAACACTTGTTTCTGGGAAACATGTCCACTGAATTTAGTACGTACTTGGCCATCCCTTAGCCCTTATGACAGCTTCACACAGTCGTATGGAATTGATGAGGTTTTGACATGTCCGTGGACTGATGTTTCCCCCATCCAGTCTGAACAACCCTTTTAAGATCCTCCTCTTCAGTCACGTTGCCTTATGGGCTTTTTTAAAATTACCGAAAACGCTCGACAGAGTTGAGGTCTGCTGATTAAGGAGCAGTATCGAGTTGGTTTCGAATATTCTAAATTAACCAGTCTTTGTTAATTTCAACCGCGTGCTTACTATCATTATTTTCCTGGAATATAAACTTGTTCCGGAATCCCATTTTTACAGCATTTTGCTTTACATTATGTTTTAATATGTCACTATGAACCCATTTGTCCATTGTTTCATCAATAAATTGCGGATTTCATGTTTCATTAGCGCACTTACCGACATGTTTTACCGTAGAAAATGTGTTACATTTATCATCGGCGGTATTAGGCTTTTACCACACTTAATGCACTCCATCCAAGTGCTGTGCTGTGGAAAATCAGCGCCCGGAACGAGAGTATACGACGGCGCCTGCCCGGTACATATAAATGAGGTCGCCAGACAGCCGCGAAGCGCCACAATGGTTGGCACGAAACTTAAGAAAATTTCCAAAATTAAACCCTGCATTCCTTCGATTCTGAGCACTTTTTATATATACATTCCCGAATTTTGCGCCCCCTTACTTCGGCGCCCGGAGCCGTCACCCTGCTCCACCTCCCCCACGGCATGGCAATGCTCCATCCGAACCAATCAGATTGATCTTCATCTCATCAGACAAAATTATCTGATTCCAAAATATTTGGGTCTTGTTCAATTGATCTTGTGCAAACCGCAGCCTTGCGACACCATTCTTGTCATTAATAAGGCCCGGATTTTTATGTAATACAAAGTACCGAAATATGTACATAAATATGTAAAAAAAAAATCAATGAAATATGTAAGAATATGTTAAAAATATGAAAATATGTAAAAATATTTTTTCATGTTTATTTTGTGTCTGTGCTATTTTCTTAGCTAATAAATATACTGTAACATATTTATAATACGTCTGTAGTTTCATCCACCGCAAACCATGCGAATCACCAGTTTCAGAATGTGTTTGATAGTATCTTCATAGCACACATCCAAATAATTCTTGCGGATAGTAGATTCTTCAGAAATGTGTTTCTTGCAATATTTTCCCAAAAAGGACGCGAACTGAGGGACTTGCAATTTGTACCACGGTATGTCTGCTGCTATGAACGCATTGGCAAGGTCTTTGTAAAATTCACTGCTGTTTTCAGATGCTGGTTTTGTTTGGATTAAAAGTTTTGCTTTGCGGCACGCTGTAACACCTTGTTTTTCATGTGAATAGCTGTTTTTATGTGCTGATCCAGTTGCGACTTCATTGAACAGCCCACTTTCTTATCGCATACTTGACAAAAAACAATTTTACCGTCTGTGGTATAAGCGTCATCCATATACACGATTTCAATTTTGACGCTAAAGAGCAAGCCATCATTGAAAACAAGAAACTGACTCGGTCACAAGCGTGCACACTAACAAAGCGGTCGCGAAACTGAATCCTTTTTCCCTTTGTTTGAAGGAAGAAGTGGCGAAGTAGCAATCGAGTCATACAAAAGTGATTTTTTATTCGATTTAAGAAACAAGTGATAAAGCCTAGTCTCTCCAATCACCTCCCTCTCGGCGCCACCCCATCCCCACCCGTAGAGGGTGCACATAAAAAAAGGTGAGAAATCCAGCCAACTGTGTGCGTTTTAGTTTGTTTTGTCGGCACACATCCGATTGACGTCTGCTTGCAAAGGCGATAAGCACAAAAATCCTTATATTGTTTTCTTTCTTTATACATAAAAAAGATCCTTTTCTTTCTTTCTTTTTTTTTTTAGGATTGGAAGCGATAACTAACGACGTTTCATTGCATATTGTAGAGTGCACGATTTGTTTTAACCCAGCTTTCCCGCAATGCAAATCGGTTGAACAAAGTGAGAGAAAAATACAGATAATTAAATAAAGTACTTTTTGAGTTATTTTTCTATATATAGGCCTATTTTTATTTGCGTATTATTTAAAGAAAATTAGCGGAAAGGAGCAAGGAAACTGAATTTATGTAAAAATATGTACAGTAGACGGAAAATATGTAACAGACTTCAAAATATGTAAAAATATGTAACGTGATTTTGGTTTATATGGCTCCTTACTTCGTAATTTGCGAACATTTCATATTTTCACCAGCGTACATACAAAGGAAAAAATATGTGAAAACATAAAAATCCGGGCCTTAGTCATTAATATAAGGTCTCTTCCCAGGTATCCGACCGTGAAAACTATGTTTCAACAATACACCTTGAATGGTTCAGTTGCTCATTGTCTTACTTGGCACCTCTTCAACCAACAGTCGCACTTCCGGTATACTTCTTCGAGGGTTCTTCCGCACCTGTCTAACGAGGAAAACGTCAGAAACCTGCGGAACTACTAAGCGTTCGTCAAGTAGTTTATCTTTCCTTTCCTGAGGAATGTTGTCCGTTGTGCAATTTTATTTGAACTTACTCGAAACGTACTGCACAATAGCATGACATCTCTTCAGTACAGCTCAAATTTCGCATAACGATTTGCAGCATAGCTACAAATAGACAATTATTTTCCTTCTTGGTAGCTACCGGCTCTTTTCTCTTGACCATTTTGACGACTCCTGATACACACACTCGCCTGCAGTTGCTGAACAGTTTCAAAGAGTTTGTGCTGCGCTTACCTGTTAGCTGTTTGTACAGTCACTAAAGAAAGTATTCTTCAATTGACAAAATTTCTTTCCGTAATAACTCAACAATAAATTAACCTATTAGAGTACCGACTTTGGCAAGTTGTCAAATTATAACTATTCTAAAAATAACAACAAAAAGATCCAAATTAATTCACTTGTTTCCGAGTTATTGGCAAAACAAAATTTGTCAACTGTCAAATACTTTCTTTTCTGTGTGTACCTTGTAATAGTACACGCATTGACTTTCAGGTTGGTCAGGCACGTAGCCAGGATTTCGTGAAGGGGGGGGGGCGTGACATGAAATACTGTGGTCATCACAAAAGGGGCTCGATCACTCTAAACTATTTTACTGGAACATATATTGGTTCGTTTAGCCAGGATTTCGTAACGGGGGGGGGGGGGGAGTGACATGAAATTCTGAAGGTCCAGGTGCTCGATCAATCTAAACTACTTTACTATCAACATATATTGGTTTCTTAGAACAATAAAATGAGGATATGTTGGCAAGTATTTTAATAAACTATGAAGAAATTTCGAGCAAAATAATAAAAAAAGTATTGAAAAATTTTTGCAATATTTATGTCCTTCTGTTTATTCAAATACAGCAATTTTCCTTTCGTTATGACCTCAGTTATTATAAAAAGTACATACTGAATTCTGTCTTGTAAACTATCTTCTAATATAAAAAAATAAAGAGCTTTTTTCTGTGTTTGTCTGTCTGTCTGCCTATGTGCGTCCTGGCGACCAGACGTGTGGGCCGAGGGTTACCAAATTTTGGTCGGGGGTACCTTGGCCCAGGCCCCAGATCAAGACGAAGCGTTTTTTCAAATTTCGAAACTGGGATCTCAGGGGGCGTTTACCAGAACAGGCTTGGGAACCAGACAAATTGACCGAGAGTTACCAAATTTTAGTCACGAATACCTTGGTCCAGGCTCCAGACCAGAGTTAAACGTTTCTGTCGAAATTCAAACCAGGGGGGTCTTAGGGGGACGTTTACCGGGACATGTAGAAGTAGTAGAAAATAACCGATATTTATTTAACAATCACCAGATACAGCTCAGAGCCCATTTTACATTGAATATCCAACAACATTAACAATGGAAAGGATTTGGGAAGGTATCGGCCAGGGCCTGTTTAGTAGATGCCATTCTGGCATTTGCCTGGTTGGACTGAGGGAAACCCTGGAAACCTGTCATGATGGTAGGCAGCGGGATTCGAAGCCACGACCTCCCGAATGCGAAGCCAACGCTCTACCACTTGAGCTATTAGTGTCGAATTCATATTTTCGCGGTCGCTGAAATCAATGGTGAAACTCCAGTCGCTTTAACTTCCAAATTCACGCTATTCGGCTCCTGGCCGGGGGTCACCGGACGGGAGGTGAGATACCAAGACATATAAAAGTAATCCAAAATGACCGATATTAGTGTCAAATCCATAGTTTTCGCGGTCGCTGAAATCAGTAGTGACACTTCCATTAGCGATGACTTGCAAGCATGCGGGCCGGGAGTCAGCGGGGGGTGGATACTGAGACATGTAAAAATAGCCCAAAATGACCGATATTAGTATCAAATCCATAGTTTTCGCTGTCGCCGAGATCAATGGTGATACTCCCACTGGCGTTGACTTCCAACTACAGCCCCTGTGCGAAGCATGTGTATATTCAAATAGTTTTACAATATATGCGTTCCTTTCTCTGTTGAATCAAATACTAACAAAACTTTCTTTCAACATATTTTTTTTTTTTTTTTTTTTTTATTATTCCGTCAACTACTGTTAGTTCTAAATAACAGGTTAAAGGAGCAACAGAAAATTGTCCTTGAAACATGTTTGATACTGCAAGGATGCGATGACGAAAAGTTATAATTAAAAATGTCCACGCTGTTACACAACGGCACTTATGCTTTCGAAACTTTGAAATCTCCCTGACTAGTAGCAGGAACTCTGAGAATTCCATAACTTTTCTTGAAATTTCAAATTCCCTGACTCTTCCAGAATACCTCGATTACCTCGCCACCATATTGCAAGTAATACAAATCTCCTCATAAGAAAGAGTAAGCAAAAGCTTCCGATAGTTTTCTTTTTAATTTTTAACGCTGATCCTTCTTTTTGTCATTTCATTTTGTTTTATCCTTCCTTATTTTTTTTTCATTTCTGGTCTCGAAGGGGGGGGGGTCCGGACCCCCCGGACCCTTCCCCCCTTGGCTGCGTGCCTGGGTAGGTACACTAACTAACTAACTCTATGGCCTATGGAACCCGGAGGTTCAGTGCCGCGTTCACAAAAGCTCTCCACTGACTTCTTAGCTAATTGCATCCAGTTTCTACTTTGTATTCCTATCCACTCTTGTCCAAAATGATTGTCGCATATCTATACTGTCTTCTTGTAATAGACATTTGACAATGATTTTGCAGGGTACTTTTGATACTGATACTATGTGTATATAATCGGGAAATGTATATTTGAAGTAAATTTCATAGGAAAAGAATTATAAATACGATAATTAGAATGAGTAAAGCAAAATGTTGCTAACTGGACAAGAAAGTTTTATTTTCGTTTTATTGCTCTTATTTACTGCTCTTTTGACATGAAATTTGCCACATACATGTCTTGGCCGATTATACAATATACTAACATTATAAGAAATACGTATTCAAATTATATTCGTATAACATATTTATTGACATGCGACAATACGTTTGGACATGAGTGTACATGGACAGGATTGTTACATTGGAAAATGCACTTCTTTGCTCTTGTCGTTTAAGTATTTAGTAAAACAGAAATTTCTGTCCTTTTTAATGTTCTATCTTTGGTTATTTTCTACATAGCACACCCTGTATTATTATTTGATTGGAACAAAGTTCTACAACTTAGAAGCACACTTAGGATTGTTATACTATACTGTATCAATTCGTCAGAAGAAATACATACAAGGACCGTCAGCATCTACATAGGGTGAACCGGATAACCGCATGAGGGCTCGGGCATGGAAGGATTCTGCATTTTAGAGCAATACTCTCGGCTTTAGAAGTATTTATGAGGAACTCTATGTTGACCATTCAAGGAGTTCTTAAGCTTAGAAAATCTTAATAATTAAAGCCGATTATAATACTCTAAGTGGCCCATCTGCAGGACATCAATATATGCACCAATAATAAAAATATCTCCATTATATCGTAAGGCTCCTTCTATTGATGTTTAGTGTATTAGTGAGTCTCGTTGCCAACCAACTTACCCTGTAGTATTTCTGTAGATCAGTACCAACCAACCAAGTGCTCTATGACGTCATCAACACAGGATTTTAATTCTTACATATCTTCAAAGTTCAACCACAACATGGAAATGCCGAGGGAATCTGGTATGTGATTAGGGATGCGCACGAGACAAGATTTGTGGCTGTCTCGGCTCGAAAATGTGCTGTAAAAGTGATGTCTCGACTCGAAAAATGTATATTTCTCTATTGGAAGAGCCATGTCTCGACTCGAATTTTGTCAGAAAAATCCTGTCTCGACTCGTCTCGTGCACATCACTATATGTGATCAGAAAAGAAATGTTACGAAACGAAAGCGGGAATTATGTAAAAAGAATAGCAATTTGATTTACTAAGCATATGCTTTGTAAAGTGTACAACATTCTGTGTTTCCTGAGTATTAACATTGGCAATATATTTGTGTATTACTTTATTCTTTTCTCATAGCTTACAACCTACTTAGCTGAGTGCCTCAAATGGAGAATGCAACATAAAATTACAAGTGCGAGTTCTACTTGCTAGGAAAGGGTTATTTATATTGAGTTGATTAGGTGCCTAGGTGTTACAGTGTTAATCTCTTGTGCATGGGGTCCCTGGTTCGATCCCAGCTCGCACCAAGTGAACTTTGTGGTGGACAAACACTGTGTGAGTGGGTTTACTCCCGTTTCCTCCCACTTTCTTCATTCCACCATTTCATTCATTTCTCATTATCGTCTCCTTTACTTAGTTGAGTTAATCGTGGGACGTAAAACTTAAGGATTTCATTTAATTTTTTACTCTCGTCATCTTTTTGACTCATGTGATTATTTTCCCACATTTGCAAGTGTTTCCCAGTGCACATCACTCCATGCTTCGTTCTGAATCTTATTTTATTAGAATTAGGTTGTGTTTGTTGAAGTTTACTTTGTCTTTTCAGCCCCAAGACCATATGAGACGTGGATTTAAATTTTAAGGTAGAATCAGAACCACAGTAGTACATTCAAATTGTTATTACTTCGCACTGGAAATCAAATTCAAGACCCGCTAGTCAAGAAGCGTCCCGAAGACTATTGGTTTGTTCTCGAGGAAGAACTGGAGCATAGAGTAATATCCCAGGTTCAAATTCCAACAGAATAACAGCTCTGGAAATATATTTTAGAGAGGCTATTTATTAGCCATGGTCAGTTTCTAGCTTCATACGACTTGCTATTCAGCAATAATCTCGAAAGAAATGTTCAAAATGAATTTACGAAACTCATGGTAAGTAGAAAAGAAAGTAAGAAATGTTATTAAAAGTCAAGAACAATTCCGTTAATTTTAATTTTACACGACATATTACTATGTTAAGCAACTCCCTGTGGTACTGTGATTTGTAAACAAATACACTTCCGAAAGCGCCAATAATTCTATATTATATATATATATATATATATATATATATATATATATATATATACATTTTGACGGGTGATATTCTGCCGTTGACACTTTTACTTTGTTATTTGGCCCAGCAGAGTGAAATCAGTTTTCTTTGGGAAAATTCTCTACTGATATAAAAAGTTTCACCTTTTTCTTTCTTTCTTTTTTTTTTAAACTTATAGTGACTCTAACGACTCGTTATGTCTGGGTGCTACACAAATGACAGAACTGCTTTCCGTCACCTGTGATACATCGGAAGAATTCGGTACGATTCGTGAAACTGTCTTCCGAATGCACACTTGAAAAAAAGTGAAACAGCAGAAAGTGCATTAATAATGTTGCCAAATTTAGAAGGTATGGCAAACTAGCAATAAAAAAATAGCACTTCAAGAACTATAGCGCGAATACTGACAATTATTAGAATTAAACAGTTACAATAATAAATAATAATAGCAAACTATAAAACTATGACAACAACAAAATGAAACTTAGCGGCAACATGACAACATTGCACTCTCAGGCGCAAGCGCAAAAAGACATTGGCAAAATTTCATGAGCGTGGTTTACGATCGTGACCAACCCTTGTGTTCTGATGGGTGGCAAAATAGGTAAATCTAGGTCAAGCTTCACGACTTCTTGCGACTTCTATATTATATTAGTGGTGATTAAAATGTATACATTACCAGTGGCGTATTTACGATTTTGTTTCGGGAGGGGCTTTGCTAACTTTCGGGGGGGGGGCTTTGCCTGAAAATATGAAAATTCTGCAAGATATTTAATATACTTTACTATAGTAAGTAAGATTTCGGAAGGGGGGTTTAAGCCCGGAAGCCCCCCTAAATACGCTACTGTACATTACTCATACTGAGGGGACTATCCCCCACCGTTTTCAGATGACTCTCCCGATTGTATCATGCAATTAGCGATGTTAGCCTTTATCGTTTTTTGATGTGAATCTTTGGCACAAACAATCGTCTAAATTTTCTGTGTACATAGTATCATTTTACGTAATCTATCCATAATATTTTTTTTTAAATATCGATCCTAATCTGTAAATAAGAAATTTTTAAAAAGCAGTTGTTCAGATAGGAATGTGTAGTAGTGATATTTCATGTATTATTTGTAAGTTTTACATACTTTATAAATGGTACAGATACTTTACACTAAAACTTTGTACTGTCTTCGCACCTGCGCGATCGCCATTACGCTCTCGTCCTCGCGAGAAATAAAACTTTTATACAAAATTCTATTATTCCATCCAGTTGGGTCAAAGTGACTATGTTGGCACCACCGATACCTTATGCTTTTATTTTTTATTTTTTTTTTTTTTTATTTTTTTTTTTTTTTTTTTTTTTTTTTTTTTTTTTTTAGACAGTTGCAACGGAAGTGGAAAATACGTATCAATGTATGCGTGAAAAATAATACTTTACATTTAAGTATTATGACAATAGTCTTTTATGTTCTCTCGTACAGTTATGGGATACAAAGCAATTTTCACTTCGTCCTGTGAAATTCAAAATTCACTTCTGATTGAACTAATCATGCCATGGCCGACATAAGTCATAGCTATTATTCACGCTGTTGCCCAACGAACTTCAACCAGAGTATCACGTAAGCAATTAATTCTGTAAAAATTATACTATAATTTTTGTACTTGTAAATTACTGGACAAATTGTAGGTTAAAAAATTAATAGAGTCTATACACAAGTTTACTGTTTACTGATGCTCAGCTATAGAATTTTTTTGTTACGGGGGTCCAAGTTCAAAAAAAAAAAAACTTGGATGGAGTTTGGACAGGGCGGACTCCCCGTGAGTGCGCACCTGACGCAAATAATATACAAGTATATTATTTAAAAAGTTACGAAGTTTTGAGAGTGTTCAAACCCGGTGGAACCCTTGGGGTGTGCCCCTGTATGACGACACTCATTCACTAGGTATTTTTTTCACACATTAAACGCTCCGGTATAGTGCATATATCCTTCATCAATACAGCACATGAAACCCATTTTTAAAAATTCCTCGTTATACAGTCTAAATTTAGTGTTCTTACAACATTGAAAAAGACACTTTTTAGAGATATTATTGAATATCGCTCGCACAAAATGTTAGAAATCAACATGTCGATCACGTAGTTAATGCACTGAACGAAAATTAATGATGACATTTTTGTATCGTTTCACCACAAGTTATTCATTGTTTACAAATTCTGAATTTCTAACAAAAAGAGAAAAATTTCGCGACACCCAAGTTGGAAACCTCTGGTCTAAACTGTCAATTCGAAATTAATTTCTTAGACACTGACATAAACATTCCTATCTTTTGTAAGTTGCTTTAGTTTTGTAATGAAATCGAATAACCTTTCTACAATCTGCTTAATGAACGGTAGAAGCAAGGGCGCCTATCCTGGGGACGGTGGGGCTTCCAAAGCTGATGTGGGCCCCCCTATTGTTTATGAATATACAATATTTGGTATAATTTGAATGCAATTTATCTTAAAAATCCTCATATTATATATATATATATATATATATATATATATATATATATATATATATATATATACTAGCCTTTGGCCAGCTGGGGGCTTCGCCCCCAGACCCCCATATTTGCTCGTCCTACGGCCTCGCATGTCATATGTTCGTGCATTTATTCTTAATGTTTCCTTAAATCGGCCCAACATCCCCAGATCTCATATTTATCATCCTTTGCTCCTTAATACTCTGCTTAATAACTCACAGTTTATTTTTTTATAGTAACCTTTGTTTTGTCAACCACAATTTATCGACTTATTATATAATGAATGGTGATGTTGGATTCTCATTTTCAGAGGTTTTTTTTTCTTATTTATAATTTTCAAAAAAGAAATCTGGAATTTTTGTTCGACCATAACTCTTGCATATTTGTAAGACAAAGGTCGATTCTTTTTCTTGTAACTTTGTAGTATTTCCACACCACCCCTGTGGTATCCTGCTACATGCATACTTCTTTGAATGAAAGCTTTTGCTTCGTCATGTCTTTCGTATACTAAAAAACCTGGAACGTAAGTGGTATTTATGTCTGGGAAGGTTCGTATCATAGTGTCAAAATGAAGTTCAATATGACTTGTATTTGGACAGGCACCAAACATTCTCCATAAAGAAGCTTAAAGGGATTTCTTTTTGCGTAGACTCTTATGTTACCATCAAGTATAAGTGAAAAGGAATTTTTGCAGCAAACATGTATCATACTCCGAAATGAAAGTCCAATAGTGTTCTTCCCTGGGTAATTCCATAGCTATCACTCACTAAAAGGAACTATCGTGGAAGTTGTGGGTATACAACATTCTTTACAAAAGCGGTTCCATCAATTATTCTTTCAGACCGAACCAGTAATACAACTGAATCTCTTGATCGGACACGTCCAAGTGCGACGTACAGTTGGCCGTGAGCTAATACGTCACTCAGAAGACGTCCCATATAAATAACATTGGAAACATTTTTCAGTTCCCCATGAAACCACTTTACGGTTAGAAAGTTTCATTTCTGATGATTCACTTAGGCAAAGCTAACGAAAACGTACAAGCATACCGAATTTGAAGTTTTTATTCCAATTCTAAGTACCTAAAACATGAGATTATAGGTCCAGAAAAAGTCTCATTTAAATAACATGGGGAAATTCTTCACCCCTTCTTTAGACACCCTAAAAATTAAAAATATTCACTTTTGGCAATTTTCCTGTGGGTTTGTCCCAAAAAGCTATAATCATGTCAAATTTAATCATTGCAGCCCTGCAGGAAGTGGTCAATAATTTGAGGGTGTAAAAGGTGTTCCATATAAATAACATGGGAAGGATTTTTCAGTTCCCTATAAAACCACTCTAAAGTTGGAATTTTTTACTTTTGGCAATTTTTCTGTCGGTTAGTCGTGAAAGGCTACAATCATGCCAAATTTCATCATTCTAATCTTGCCGGAAGTGCCTAAACATTTTGGGGTATAGAAGACGTCCCATATAAATAACATTGGAAACATTTTTCAGTTCCCCATAAAACCACTTTACGTTTAGAAATTTTTATTTGTGATGATTTACTTAGGTAAAGCTAACGAAAACGTACAAGCATACCGAATTTGAAGTTTTTATTCCAATTCTAAGTACCTAAAACATGAGATTATATGTCCAGAAAAAGTCTCATTTAAATAACATGGGGAAATTCTTCATCCCCTCCTTAGACCCCCTAAAAATTAAAAATATTCACTTTTGGCAATTTTCCTGTGGGTTTGTCTCGAAAGGCTATAATCATGTCAAATTTAGTCATTGTAGCCCTGCAGGAAGTGGTCAATAATTTGAGGGTGTAAAAGGTATCCCATATAAATAACGTGGGAAAGATTTTTCAGTTCCCTATAAAACCACTCTAAAGTTGGAATTTTTTACTTTTGGCAATTTTTCTGTCGGTTAGTCCTGCAAGGCTACAATCATGCCAAATTTCATCATTCTAATCTTGCCGGAAGTGCCTAAACATTTTGGGGTATAGAAGACGTCCCATATAAATAACATTGGAAACATTTTTCAGTTCCCCATAAAACCACTTTACGTTTAGAAATTTTTATTTGTGATGATTTACTTAGGTAAAGCTAACGAAAACGTACAAGCATACCGAATTTGAAGTTTTTATTCCAATTCTAAGTACCTAAAACATGAGATTATATGTCCAGAAAAAGTCTCATTTAAATAACATGGGGAAATTCTTCATCCCCTCCTTAGACCCCCTAAAAATTAAAAATATTCACTTTTGGCAATTTTCCTGTGGGTTTGTCTCGAAAGGCTATAATCATGTCAAATTTAGTCATTGTAGCCCTGCAGGAAGTGGTCAATAATTTGAGGGTGTAAAAGGTATCCCATATAAATAACGTGGGAAAGATTTTTCAGTTCCCTATAAAACCACTCTAAAGTTGGAATTTTTTACTTTTGGCAATTTTTCTGTCGGTTAGTCCTGGAAGGCTACAATCATGCCAAATTTCATCATTCTAATCTTGCCGGAAGTGCCTAAGCATTTTGGGGTATAGAAGACGTCCCATATAAATAACATTGGAACATTTTTCAGTTCCCCATAAAACCACTTTACGTTTAGAAATTTTTATTTGTGATGATTTACTTAGGTAAAGCTAACGAAAACGTACAAGCATACCGAATTTGAAGTTTTTATTCCAATTCTAAGTACCTAAAACATGAGATTATAGGTCCAGAAAAAGTCTCATTTAAATAACATGGGGAAATTCTTCACCCCTTCTTTAGACCCCCTAAAAATTAAAAATATTCACTTTTGGCAATTTTCCTGTGGGTTTGTCCCAAAAAGCTATAATCATGTCAAATTTAATCATTGCAGCACTGCAGGAAGTGGTCAATAATTTGAGGGTGTAAAAGGTGTTCCATATAAATAACATGGGAAGGATTTTTCAGTTCCCTATAAAACCACTCTAAAGTTGGAATTTTTTACTTTTGGCAATTTTTCTGTCGGTTAGTCGTGAAAGGCTACAATCATGCCAAATTTCATCATTCTAATCTTGCCGGAAGTGCCTAAACATTTTGGGGTATAGAAGACGTCCCATATAAATAACATTGGAAACATTTTTCAGTTCCCCATAAAACCACTTTACGTTTAGAAATTTTTATTTGTGATGATTTACTTAGGTAAAGCTAACGAAAACGTACAAGCATACCGAATTTGAAGTTTTTATTCCAATTCTAAGTACCTAAAACATGAGATTATATGTCCAGAAAAAGTCTCATTTAAATAACATGGGGAAATTCTTCATCCCCTCCTTAGACCCCCTAAAAATTAAAAATATTCACTTTTGGCAATTTTCCTGTGGGTTTGTCTCGAAAGGCTATAATCATGTCAAATTTAGTCATTGTAGCCCTGCAGGAAGTGGTCAATAATTTGAGGGTGTAAAAGGTATCCCATATAAATAACGTGGGAAAGATTTTTCAGTTCCCTATAAAACCACTCTAAAGTTGGAATTTTTTACTTTTGGCAATTTTTCTGTCGGTTAGTCCTGCAAGGCTACAATCATGCCAAATTTCATCATTCTAATCTTGCCGGAAGTGCCTAAACATTTTGGGGTATAGAAGACGTCCCATATAAATAACATTGGAAACATTTTTCAGTTCCCCATAAAACCACTTTACGTTTAGAAATTTTTATTTGTGATGATTTACTTAGGTAAAGCTAACGAAAACGTACAAGCATACCGAATTTGAAGTTTTTATTCCAATTCTAAGTACCTAAAACATGAGATTATATGTCCAGAAAAAGTCTCATTTAAATAACATGGGGAAATTCTTCATCCCCTCCTTAGACCCCCTAAAAATTAAAAATATTCACTTTTGGCAATTTTCCTGTGGGTTTGTCTCGAAAGGCTATAATCATGTCAAATTTAGTCATTGTAGCCCTGCAGGAAGTGGTCAATAATTTGAGGGTGTAAAAGGTATCCCATATAAATAACGTGGGAAAGATTTTTCAGTTCCCTATAAAACCACTCTAAAGTTGGAATTTTTTACTTTTGGCAATTTTTCTGTCGGTTAGTCCTGGAAGGCTACAATCATGCCAAATTTCATCATTCTAATCTTGCCGGAAGTGCCTAAGCATTTTGGGGTATAGAAGACGTCCCATATAAATAACATTGGAACATTTTTCAGTTCCCCATAAAACCACTTTACGTTTAGAAATTTTTATTTGTGATGATTTACTTAGGTAAAGCTAACGAAAACGTACAAGCATACCGAATTTGAAGTTTTTATTCCAATTCTAAGTACCTAAAACATGAGATTATATGTCCAGAAAAAGTCTCATTTAAATAACATGGGGAAATTCTTCATCCCCTCTTTAGACCCCCTAAAAATTAAAAATATTCACATTTGGCAATTTTCCTGTGGGTTTGTGCCAAAAAGCTATAATCATGTCAAATTTAGTCATTGTAGCCCTGCAGGAAGTGGTCAATAATTTGAGGGTGTAAAAGGTATCCCATATAAATAACATGGGAAAGATTTTTCAGTTCCCTATAAAATCACTCTAAGGTCGGAATTTTTTACTTGTACTGATTTACTTAGATAGTGCTAACGAAAATGTGTAACCATACCGAATTTCAAGTTTCTATTCCAATTCTAAGTACCTAAAACATGAGATTATAAGTTCAAAAAAAGGTCCATTTAAATAACATGGGGAAATTTTTCATCCCCTCTTTAGACCCCCTAAAAATTAAAAATATTCACTTTTGACAATTTTCCTGTGGGTTAGTTCCGGAAAGCTACAATCATGGCAAATTTAATTATTGTAGCCCTACAGGAAGTGCTCAATAATTTATGTCAGCTCATGTAGTTTTATATATAGTTAGGATATATAGTTAGGATATATATATATATATATATATATATATATATATATATATATATATATATATATATATATATATATATATATAAACACCTTGTGCACCTAAATACCCCCCCCAAATTTACAGAGAAATCGGCGCCCATTGGGTAGAAGCTCACTGAATTGCTATTTTGTTCTTGCATTGATAATTTTCATAATATTTTTTATTTGCAATAACTGTTCATTACTGCAAAAATTGTGAACCAATCCAACATTCAATAACAGCTATACAATATTTCGTTTTTTTTTTTTATTAAGCGGAAATATCAGGGCTACTCATAACATCTAAACTGGAACTTTGAGAAACGGTTGCATACACTCCAATCATGATATTCTCCGCTCCCCTTTTTCAAAGCGTTTGCCCAGTAACACGCAGTGGTAAAATCAACACAAGCGCTCTCAGGCAAAATAACCGCTGCTATCCTGGTACGTAATAGTTCTTATACACTATTGTATTTTCTATTTAACTAAAATATACTTTAAGGATGACGCACATACATGAGTTCATAAATCAGATTAGGTGTCGTGTTTGAGAAAATGGAGAAAATTACATTTTTTCCCCTAAAAAATATGTCATTCTTTCCCAGTAATAATACATAGTTTCTGTTCACCAGAAACAGATTATTTCTTTATTTACAATACATGTAGGAAATATGTAGTAAATATATTGGGCTGTATATTATGTGTCTTATTCTAACACACATGACGTCGAAAAAGTGTAAAAAGCTTTTCGAGACCATCTATCCTGACTAAGGTTTTCATCGATTTTCCTCCTTCTCATCAGGCAAATACCGAGATGGTACCCAACATGATGCTCCCATGTCTCTTCCTTTCTTCCCCATTCCTGGGATACGGTGCTCAGTGGTAGAACACTTACTGTACTTCTGGTGTGTGTGGTGTTCGACGAAGAGGTAGTTCGGTTTCTTCTAGTGATGGGCAAAACTGTTTTTTTTTATAAAAACCGGAAACCGGTTTCTAGGAAAAAAACGAAAAACCGACATTTCGTTTTTCTCCAAAATCGGTTTCGGTTTTATCCAAAAACCGGTTCGGTTTTCGCCGAAACCGGTTTCGGTAAAAACGTTTGGAAAACACATGAGACTATTTCTATGGAAACGGATTCGGTTTCCGGAGAACAACGAAACACCATTCTAGGCAGAAATAGAACAAATTTTGAAAAAAAAAGAACCGGTTTTGAAAAACAAATAACCGGTTTTGGAGAAAACCGAAACCGGTTTCGGTATAAAAAAAAGGAATCGTTTTTTCTAAAAACCGAAAAACCGGTTATTGTGCCCACCACTAGTTTCTTCCCACATTCTGATTTACCAATTCTTCTATCATTTTTTACATCTCCCTTAGTCTAAAGGGAATAATAGTGGGACGTTAAACTGAAAGAAACCATTTATTGTGATCGCCGGTTAAGTGCGATCGCCGAGAAACGTCATCGCTTGTATATGACGGACTAACGTGACCATGGGTGCCGAGAGATTAGAAATCTAATTCCTAATCCTTTTAACACAGGCATCCTCATAAAATTAACCACTGGCGTGACAGCCCGTTGTAGACCTGATCCGCTCCAACGTAATCTGTTACTGACGGGTTGAACTACGTCTTTTATTCACGTGATTCCCCAGTTTGCCTCATGACGGTAGCTGAACTCAGAAAAATTGGGGATCACCGCCTAGGAATCGAACCCGAGACCACGCGGACATGAGTCCAACGCTCTCACCACTAACTAAGGAGTCTATACTTTATTATTTGTCGTAAAGAGACGTAAAATAAATAAATACAATTTAAATAAACTTAATATTTATCTGCTAACCTGCTATGAAAAAATTCTATGTTTTGCCAGTCATCAAACATCAAAAGCGAAAAGAGAACTTACTTTATGCAAGAACAGTGAAAATCTAATTTAAACTTCACTTCTGCGGAAAAAGTTGCTCAAATTGATAAAGGCGAACAACTCTTGTCTGAATAATAACTTCGTGTTACATAAATAGTTAAACTTTGAAAATTGCTTGCAGTGGTTCCTTTGTCGAGAACTTATTGTCATTAAAGTAGAACATAAGTTATTAGACTATACCAACTACTACATTCTAATAGACTCTTTAATAATACAGCATCATGACAATCAACTTGTTTACTTGTTTTGAGCGTATAAACGTCAATGTTTGTAGTTCTGAAAAGAGTCAACGTTTTATAATCTCAATATGCAGTGTTCAGAGCACAAGGGAATCAAGTCAACTCGAACTACAAGTTCTGAGCAAAAGGTTATACAATAATCTTAAGTACATGGAGCAGTTAACACTGTTTTTACAATATGAGTTATTTTATAATATCTGGAGACAGGTTCGTAGCCAGCCCGAAAATGTAGGGGGGTCCGGCTGAAGTTAGGGGGGACAGATCCAACCATATTATAGTTCATCACCATATTATAGTTCATTTGCAAGCCTACCATGAAAATTTTAGGGGGGAAAGCAAAAATTTACGGGGACGGCCCCCTAGACTCCCCCTGGATACGAGCCTGTCTGGAGATGAGTTTTTTAACCCTTCTACGCCCACCAGGGATTTGGGGGAAATCGTATACTTTAACCCTGGGGACCCTGCTGATCATTCTAATTATCTCAGAATCATGATTTATACATCGTTGGAAAGCTTATGGAACACACATTCCAACGAGGTAACATTTGTGCAAGTCCCGTTCTATTCGTAGAAGAAGAAAATACGAACAAGCTCAAACAATATTTAAATAATAGAATTTGGCGTGCCATTGAGTTGAGTTGATTTTAGTTTAGCGTTCCTTTCAGCAGCGAGGCTATATGAGACGTGGACCTACTGATTAACGTGGAATCCGAACTACATGAGCTCCTGCCGGGAACTGAACCCGGGTCTCTCACGCCAAAGGCGTGTACGCTAACCGCTTAGCTACGAGGGAGCTCTTTGTTGTGCCATGGCAACCCTTGAAGTCACTCTACGCTGACAAAATGATGCTAATTTGTAGGCAATTAGTCTTGTGACAATAATGTAAAAAAAAAAAAATGTAACCATTGCTGCAATACAAGCAGGATAAAAATTCAGAACGAAATTCCTATAAAACTCTTTGCATATCATTTTTGAAGGGCTGTTACAGACCTTCGTGTTGGCGGACCTGGTGCCCCCCCCCTCCTAATTATCACAGAGACATGATTCTTGCCTAGAAACATATCTAGACTAGAAAGTTCTAGACAAGAAACGTGCTTCTAGACCAATTCAGTGAAACGATATCTTGTCTTATACGTATGGAACAGACCTGAAAATAAATGTAATTTACGTCAAAAAAACTGAGACTCAAAACAATGGCCAACTTTGTCCCTCTTCCCTTATATAAGCAACACTTACATGTACAGGGTATTACCAGATAGTAGACTACTTCACATGCCCATTTTTGAGTGTACCTGCAAGGGAGGAATGATCTCCAATACACCTGATGCAAAAAGCAAAGGGAGAAAAACTTTATCATCTCCATCGTGATACTCCTTACATTCATAAAATCGTATCGGCAGAGAGATGCATCCTTCAGAAATACATTGATATAAACATCATCATCCTAGCTTAATTAGGAGTTAAGCTATTGAGGTATAAAGGCTTGACACAGGAGATTGTGTCAACGGGTGTTTAAAGTTTAAGCTCTGAAAAGAACTACAGATACGTATCTTAAAGATTAAGCATATTCAAAACGACCGAAATTAGACTTTATTTCCTTTTGGATTGAACGCGCTATACATAAAAGAGTAATTTCTTACTGTCTAGTTGATTGACGTCTAGGCGAAACGGATTAAGATTTGAACAGTAGGTAGGATTTGTAACGTAAAGGTACAGCCAGCGACAAAGCTTCTTTCCGTTTGATAAAATTTATTTTGGGAATAACGGAGGTATAGCTGAAAGGAACAGAAAATTACATTCTTTTTAATTTACTGAAAACTGTGCTAAAATTGTCCTTCCATTCTAAAGTTATATACGAAACTAATTTCATTAAATGGAAAGCACATGTGCCGCTGACTGTACCATTAAAGACTTTTTTTTTAATTCAACATGGAGGTAGAGGATGGAGACTGTGATTGCTCTAATAAAATATCCGTCACTCGAAATCCTTTAACGTTACAGACACGCACTTCGGAATTTAGACTTGTTATTTAAAGAAATGTATATTTTTAGTGGTTTGTACAAAAACCGATTTTTCGGTTTTCTGGAAAACCAAAACTGTTTTTTGAAAATTAAAAAAAAACTTTTTGACCGAAACAGCTTTTCTCCAAAAACGGTTCCGCTTTTTTCAAAATTGGTATTATTTCTGTCCCTAATAGTGTTTCGTTATTCTCTGAAAACCGATTTACGTTTCCACAGAAATAGTTTTTTCCTGTGTTTTCCAAAATGTTTCACCGAAATTAGTTTCGGTGAAAAACCGAACCAGTTTTCCGAGAAAATCGAAACCGCTTTCGGTGAAAAACAATTGGTTTTGGAGAAAACTAAAATATGTTTTTTGGATTTAGGTTTTCCTAGAAACCGGTTTTTATAAAAACCAGTTTTGTCCATCCTTAATATTTTTAGCGTTTTTTTTTTTTTTAAATTTTGTTAGTGAAGAGACGAAATGGCGTAACTCGCAAAATCATGCTTTTGAGTTATTACAATCATCCATCTTTACTTAACTTGCTCCATGAATCATAAAAAATTTCATAGCTGGAGTTCTTACATTAACGAAGCTACAAACTTTCTCCAAATTGTGTATCTTCAAATTAAGTGTCTTTTAAAAAAGCAATCGAAGAGGTGTAGCCAAAATACAACTATTCGCCCCTTTATTACTTCTTTCCTGGTTTTAATTTTTGAATCAGCAAACTGACATACTGTCTACGAATAAAAAGAAAAGAACGAATACTTAATATTTTCCCACGACTGTCGGGGAAAAAAGCACAAATGGTATTTATGAAGAATTGTCTGGAAATCCTTACGAAAAACTGATAGACACTAGAGAACAAATGGATAAAACTTATTACAAACAGTCATTTAGACGAACTTTATGGAGTTGTCACACTACAAAGGAAACTAGCATTAACCAAGAATCTTAACTACTGCAACTCGCTATCCACGTGTCTCTCTCACGGAAATATTCAAAATTAATGACTTTATTTCAACGAGAAAGACACTCGGTCAAAAAGTGTAAAATCTTTTTTCAGGTCAGGGAAATTTTTGTCAGTCGAGGGAAATTTTCTTACGGAAAAATACGAACACTTTTCAAGGCACGGCATGGAATGGTACAGGCACTACATATCATGTGTGAATTTAAAACGGCAGCCCAATGAATTTTCATTGCCAAAGTCTAAAAAAGAAAATTGTGGACCACATCATGCGAACAGAACCTCTCTTGTGTGAATTAACCTTAATACTGTTCCTAAATCTTGTTTACAATTTCACACGGGCGTAATTTGAACATTTTTTTTTGGGGGGAAAAAAAGTGCCAATGCGCGTAATTGGTAATGCAAATTTCTTCAAACCGAAAGTACAACGTGGTCAATACTCCATAGTAATTCCAAAAGCAATAAAAATTTAAACTTTCACTGAACAAACATTCGATTGATTGAGTGGTTTTCTTTTTAGCTTAACGTCCCTTTCAGCAGCGAGGCTATAGGAGACGGGACCTACTGATTAACGTGCAATTCGAACCACAAGAGCAGCCGCCGGGAATCGAACCCGGGTCTTCCACGCCAAATGGTGTGTACGCTAATCGCTTAGCCACAAAATAGCACAAAAACAAAGATTCGAAACAATACAATAAAAATTAAATGGGTAGCAAAGGTATTAAACGAGAATTTTCAAACCGATTTCCGGTAAAATGATATATTCAAAATATGCCACTTCGTCCCTTATGTTGTCAACACTGACTATTTTAGCTAGAAGGAAGGAAATAATGTGGGAAGAAAAGGGGATGGGAGTTGCTACTATACGATGTCTATTTCTAGGAATTCCTTAAGTTCAGAGACATACTATTATGTATTTCAATTTTCTATTTAAAATAGTTAGATGTGTATTTCCGCATTTTTTAAAATACATTTGATCAAGAAGGGAAGAAAAAAGGTGGAATAAAAAAAAAACGGGATAGGTTATAATTATTATACTAAAATGTCCATATCTTGGAATTCCTTAGATATAAATGTAGTACGTATGTGTGAAACGGTATTCTTCCTGTGAAAATATATCGGATGTTTCAAAATAATTCAAATGATTTCAAATCCTTATATTTTTCAACAATTTTGCAAATTACTTATAATGTTACTGTAAGTACTGCAACTATCCAAGTTTCAGTGATAAAAAATTGTATTTTTATTTTAAAAAATAACTCTCAAATGCTCAATGTGATCCCCTTTGCTATCCGCCACATACCAATTTGGTAATCCAATTCCTCCTAGATTTGTTTCGGGATATTTTCAACAAAGCAGCTTTTATTGCACCAGTAATGTGCCCTAGCAGTTCAGGGACATGTAGTTTTTTGATGGTGGATCTTTAAGAAATTTCGTACGAAACTTATGTTGAACAATCAACAAACCGACTAAAGTGAAATATGGAACCCGGAGGTTCAATGCCGCGTTCACAAAAGCTCTCCAAGGACTTCTATCTTTAACCAATTGGATCCAGTTTCTATTCTGTATTCCTATTTCTGCGAGATTCATCTTAATATTATCTTTCAATCTGAACCTATGTCCTCCTAATGGTCGTTTTCCGATTTGTCTTCCAGTTAAGACTTTGAAAAGCGTTCCTACTTTCTCCCATCCTGGTTACTTGGCCTGCCCACCTGAGAATTCCAGACTTGATGGCCGTAACAATGTTTGGTAAACGATAAAAATTATGTAGTTCCTCGTTATGAAGTTTCCGCCATTCCCCATTCCCGTTTCTCTTGGGTCGGAATATTCTTATCTTGTTCTCAAATATTTTCAGTCTGCTTTCTTCATTCAGAGTAAGCGACCACTTTTTTTTCAACCATACAGCACAACAGATATGAATAACGTTTTATATTATATCTTGAGCTTCAAATTCCTGGATAGAATTCCCAACGGCAAAAGATTCTGAACTGAATAATGGCATGATTTCCCTCCTTTCAATCGACATTTAATTTCTTCCTGAATCTTCCTGAATATAGTTTTGATGTGATAATAATGATCCTAGATATTTGAAAGTATCTGCTTTATCGGAAATATTATGTGATATTTTAATGCATCCATAATTTGCATTTACTTCTCTCTGTATTATTTAGTTTTCTCTGTATTTATTTGTACTTTTAGACAAATGTCTCTGCAAGCGTTTAATAAGATTTCTGCATTTCTTTGTATTGTTCTACCGTTTCCTGTTAATTTTATATAATTAGTATACGCCATAACTTGGTGAATACCATTCAGCTCTAGGCCCTGGTTGCTAACTTTGATTTTCCTTATAACGTACTCGAAGACAAAGATGAATAATAATAGTGACAACTCTGCCACTAGCGGAAGTATTTTGAACGATTATGAGGATTCCAAACAAAACTCGAAGAGAGAGAGAGGAAAGCTAAATATTTCAAGTTATGCAAAATAAAGACAATCACACAAATTCCATTTAATACGTATATTACGCTTTCTGCAGCGAAAAGTAGGAGAAAAGCTTACAAGAGCAAAATACGTATATGAAGCCAATTTTTTACACAAGACTGAATCCTGTCTTTCCTTTCCTTTCTTTTTTTCTTTTTTCTTTTTCTTTTCTTTTCTTTTTTTTTTTTTTTTTTTTTTTGTATTTTCTGTCTGTTACATAGTCCATGTGTTCAAGGCAGAATACACAGACGCCAGTTCCACGGAAATTAACTCCTTTGTAATATATATAAAATTCCAGTATGAATTGAAACAAGATACAATGAGGCAACTTTTTTTTGGCCTACTTTCAAAATTCTTTTTAATCACCTATTTTGATCGTATACATTAGTTTTTGCTGCCTATATGACTAAAAATATTAGAAAGAAAATTATATATAAGAAATTAAATTAAAGAAACAATGGCACTAACAAATGGTAATGCTGAAGAAAATATGAAGAAAAACGAATCGTTATGATATGCCTTCACTTCAGCATAAAAATGGAAATGCTATTCATTGTAAAGCCATGCAGGGGTGGATCCAGGACGGACTTCTGGGTGGGGGGCGGTGGGTTGTAATACTGCTACTTTTAAGAGCTCCAAAACTCTGGGATGGGTTTTATTTATATATAAAATAAGAAACTGTCGTCTTCCGGTGGGGGGGGGGGGGGGCGGCAATTGCCCCGATGGCCCCCTTGATCTGCCACTGAATCCATGTTCAATATTCTTGGGATCCGAATTTAGGATCCCAAGATTTTGGAGGAAATCAGAATTTAAGCTGAATAAGATACTTTACAAGAAGTACCCCGGCGGGATGGTTTTAAAATTTCGAGCTCTCTTGCTACTTTGTATTTCAAATCTCATAGCGATTACTTTTTTCATTTTACAGAGAGGTAAGTCGTAAAAATGAAACGGAATGAAATCCTTCAGTTTAACGTCCCACTATTACGTTCTTTAGGCTAAGGGATACGATGATTAAAGCAAGTGAATGATGATGGAAAAATTGGTGGAATAAGAAAGTGGGAAGAAACGGGATTGCCCCGAGAAATCCCACGCACAGGATGTTGTTCACCACAAGCTTCCTTGGCCGGGAATAGAACGAGGGACCCCACGCCCCAGAGGTAGGCGTTCTACTACTAAGCCACTGCACTCCCTCATGTAAATCGCAAATTTGAGTGTAAAGGCAGGTGTGAGCGGATATCTTTTTTTATATCCTTTCACACACAATGTGGTTCTTTCACTTATAATGTGTGTTTACGTGTTAAACAGAATTCTAAATGATAGTATCATACGTAGTTGTTATCGGTCGACAAGCAACCAATTAGATGAAGGATATGTGTCATCCAATCACATGTCGCAACGCTTACCTGAAATCAGCGATTGAGTTGCTACCATGATGATATCATCTACAAATTCTTAACTCGTACACTCCCCAATAGACAAGTGTCTGGCGCTTTCACCTTTAGCACTCGAAGTCCCTGGTTCGACTTCCGTTAAAGGAGCACTGAACGTACTACAGTAACAAAGTATTGCACCTTAAACTATAGATCCTTGTCTCAAATAGTCTCGGTGCTAAATAGATACACTATATTTCATTAAACAAATAAACAAACTATTTGTAACTACACTTAAAGTGCTTTTGTAGCTATATTAGTGCTATATACCTTTATACTAGGATAGAAAAACCATGTGCTCATTTGTACAGGGAAGCTATTTTAACACTATTAATTAAATTAACAAGAAGATGGCAAAATATTCTGTCTTTGTTTCATTTTCTGCTTTTCGCACAGGCAGTTGGTTACACTGCGATCTGC
The DNA here is from genome assembly GCF_964235325.1 of Thermobia domestica. Taxonomy (NCBI): domain Eukaryota; kingdom Metazoa; phylum Arthropoda; class Insecta; order Zygentoma; family Lepismatidae; genus Thermobia; species Thermobia domestica. The sequence goes on from NC_137467.1 coordinate 53,580,763, forward strand.
GTGCTAGAGAAATTTGACGATGGCTTAATTAAAAGTTTCCATTTACCACTAGACTAGCGTTGACTACCCATGTCGCTGGTTTGAACTAAAAACTTTAAATGCACTACTTCCTATGTCATGTGTTGTGCATTTACTGTAAACATTACAGTAAAAATTAAATATTACTATTATATAATGAATTTGAACTTAAACGGCATCAGAAGTGATATTCTTAATCTCAGCGGCCTTGAAAACTATGGATTCTACAGTAATATCAGTCATTTTCGATTACTTTTAAATATATCCCGCCCCCTTAAGTTGTACCGTCAAAGTGAAATCACAAAAATTACCTCAGGACCAAACCTCATCTATGTTGAAAATTTGATCGAGATCGATCCGGTGGTTCAAGAGATTAAGGGTCAGAAACATAGTCTTTTTTGACTTAATAATATAGATAGATAGATATCTGTTTTTATCAGTACTGTCAATTTAATTAATAACGTACAAACTTTTTGGCCTGTACAAATGTAAAGATTTTAGTTTGCCATTCTCGTATATATACACAAAAGGCAGTTCCATTTTCGACAGATATTAATGTAGTAAGACGTACGGCTTGGAATAAATCAAGATATGACTATCAACTAGATTGCCTACAAATCAAGAGCTGAGACCGTCTCGTAAAAGCGATGTCTCATCTTGGACACTGTAACGCTTTGTATTGGAAGAGCTCTGTCTTGCGTCTAAAATACGTGATCATCGGAAAAGCGCTGCCTCGTCTCGGATAATGTATCTCTTTCTATTGAGAAAGCTCTGTCTTATCGCAGAACATGTATCTGTTTATGTTGTAAGAGCTTTGTCTCATCTCGGAAATACCTTTCCATATTGCAAAAGCTCTGTCTTACGACGATAATGTGTATTTACCAAGGATTTTATAAAATAGAGGATCTGCCCTTACAATAAAATCTTGAAACCATACGTCACAGTTCCGCCACCCTTACTCTGCCCACTCTGCCCAATCGGATCGCAATGTTTTGAGCCAACAATCATGGCAGAACATGATTGTTGGCTCAAAAACCATTGCGATCGATTGGCAGAAAGTGGGAGAGTAAGGGCTGGCCGGAATGTGACGTATGGCTTCATCGATTTTATATGATACATATGGGCAGATCCTCTATTTTATAACATCCTTAGTATTTACCGTGTATTTATTTGTATTTAGGGCACAAGTGCTATTTTATCTGGCACTAGCTACATATTAGAAGAAAAATGTTACGAATAATGTTAATGTGTGAATATTTTATTTTTCCGTCGCTAGTTAAAAACGTTTGTTTATTGGTTGGCATGACAGTGATCCGGTTATTAAGGTAACAGTTTGGTTACTATATACTTGTTTATATAAAGTTTTCACTATATAATTCAACAAGACGTCAAATAATATACAATTGTATCGAATTTATATAAATAATTGATAATTAATAAGAAATATAATGTGTTTAAATGATTGAAACTAGTATGCAATCCTTAAATAATCTTCGTAGTAAGTAGCAAGTAATCTTACATGAATTTTACTACGAAATTTTAAATAATTCGAACTGGGTATCGTTATATGCATCTCGCCTAAAAAAAAAAATGGGTTATTTGTTCCTATTTGAAATGCCCTGTTTCGTCTTAGAAAATGTATGTTTGAGTTGGGAAACCTCTGTCTCGGCTGTAAAAATGTATATTTTTTTAAAAAAACAATAGAAGAACTCTGTCTCTTATTGGAAAGTGTATCTCTTCCTACTGAAAAAGCTGTCTCTCGTCTCGGAAAATATATCTGTTTCTATTTTGAAAACTCTCTCATCTCAGAAAATATATCTCTTCATACTGGAAGAGCTTTGTGTCGTCTCAGAAATTGTGCCTTTCCCCTCTTGGAAAAGCACGGACTCGTGTCAATATATATATATATATTTGTTCGTGTTAGAAATGCTCTGTTTCGTCTTGGAAAATAGTGTTAGTGTTAGTGTTAGTATTGTTATAGTGTTAGACCTCTATCTCGTCTCGGAAAATATATCTTTTCTATTGGAATAGTTCTGTCTCGAATCTAAATTCGTACAGTATATGTTTATATTGAAAGAGTTCTATCTCGGAAAATGTATCTGCTTCTATTAGAAGAGCTCTGTCTCGTCTTGTGGTAAATTCTATTCTCAATCTACAATAACTGTTCTAGTTACTCGCTTCTAATGCTTTTTAAAATGTTTATATTTCACTAATTGTCGTAAGTCACGCTTGTGAACTGAATCTGTTCACAATAAAAAAAATATGCTCTCACTTTTATCAGTGATTCTTAATTAATGGCTATTAAGGATATTAATGATATTTATGCTAATTTTTGTTATTTGTGTGGAAAAGAAACTTTGATTTGAGCCTGATTACTTTATATCAACAAGTAAAATCAGAGGCGACTTGTGAGGGAAGTTACACCTAAAAATTAGCTTTTACGCTCTAAACCAAATGAAGAACACTTTCCTAACGTGCCAAATTGTTGAATTTAACACTTAAGAGTCCCTATCACGGCGAAATTAAAATACCGTTAATTTTACAGTAATTATGTGATATCTTCAAATAGATAATCGAAAAGTGAAACAAGAGCTCGCTAGACAATATTGTTTTACATGAGACACCGTTATCATGACTGACTTATATGCTTTCGATTTCCAGCCATTTCTAAAATCGGCATTTATTTTTGCGTTTCAAAATGGATTCAGACAGATAGCTACTAGGTGACTCGTGATAACGGTACCTCATGCAAAATAATATTGTTTAGGGCGCTCTTGTTCTACATTTCGATTGTCTTTTATTTATTTGAATATATCACATAATTACTGTAAAATTAGCGGTGTTTTAATTTCGCAGTGATTAGGCCTCTTAAGACGTTAAATAATCTATTCTTTGGAGTTAGTTTGGAATGATAAATCTATTCTTCATGGATGTCATTTTCTTTACCAGCCGTCTCTGGGTGAAATTAAAACGGGAAATAGAAGGCAAAAATTTAGGTCAATTCGAGAAAGCTGTTTTCCGTTCTTTTTCCTTTGTAAAATTTCCATCGAGCATGGAAAGGAGACAAGAGCTTTTACAAAGAGAAGGTGACGTCAACTGCGATCAATGGAAATGCATTTTGTGTGGTGGCGAGGCCATCATCTGGTTAAGACCTCCGAGAACCACTTAAAGCTTTACGTTCTTCGACAACCATTTTTTTTTTTTGTAACTTCAATCTCTGTTATATGTGAACAAGTAAAATTAGAACAAAATTACCTTTGACATGAGTTGAAAAACAAGGGATGACGTAAAGTTAAAAGAAAATACGTAGATTTCACTTTCGCCAGTTACTGCATGCTTAATTAATCCCCTGGTGAAATTACTCCCTTGAAAACGCTCTCAGAAATTTATGTGTTTGCGGACAATTTCGTACCTAACGAGCTGTTACTTTCGACTGTCTTCCTGTTATTAACTACGTATGCATAAAACTATGCGTTAGATCTCTCCAACAGTGCAACTTTAAACAAATTCTTACTTAGATCGACTACTAAGTGCCGCGGTGGTTCAGTGATGGAGCGTTCACTTGTGCATGGAGTCCTTGGTTCGATTCCAGCTTGTGTTAGACAACACCGTGTGAGGGGTTTTCTCGAGGTTCTCCCGTTTTCTCCCACTTTCTTCATTCATTTCTCATCATTACTATCTCCTTTAGCCAAACAGACATAATCGTAAGAGTTAAAGATTTCATAGATTTTATTTCAATTTCTACTCACATTGGATCGACACTACACGTCTAAGTTTGCAAAATTTCCTAATATCTAAACGTTGCCGTCGAGAGAGATAGAGTGAAATAATACATTTTCCCTTTTACTAACAACTTACAATGCAGGGTAACCTGGCGTAACACGCCGATTGTGATAAGATTGCACAGACATAGAGAACATCGAAAAAGAAGTGTCACGTATTTTACTATATAGGCCAACAAGGAAAGAGTCAAATAGGGGCATAAAAATAGGGTCAAAATGAGATTATGTGGAATATAGCGAGAACGAGAAGATATATCGGAAAAGATTTAATGTACGAAATACCACCCATACTCGACGCAAGGCAGTGAAGTAGAACAAACCCATGCGAAGGATGCAGAACATCCGGAAATGGATCAATCACTTATACTGTACAACACTGTCTCAATGTGTTACAGAAACAAACGAAGAGGGTGGGAAGGTGCAGGAAGAAAGAAGAAACGAAAACGGAAAACGCTTGTTTTTCTTTGGGTGCATATGTCGCCCGTATGCGAAAGAGACGCAGATTCATCTCAATGCACGAACATGAGAGAACGCACAGGAAGAATGCAAACGCCCTTCGTATAGACAGCCAGCATGACACAACTGCGCAATGGGTTGCATATATCGCGTAATAGGAGCAACGATGGGATGGATGTTGGAAATGACAATGTGTGATAACACGAGAACAAAAATGTTACTCTCATGTTGTACGCGTATTTTCGTAGTGAAGTAATGTTGATACTTATGTGTGGTACTGATATTACTGTTGCTGTTTATCTTACGTATGTGGACCACCTACTATTAGATATATTCTACTGTGCTATGCATTTTTGTTCCCATTACGCGATATATGCAACCCAGTGTGCAGTACTGTCTCGCTGGCTGCCTATACGAACGGCGTTTGAATCCTTTCTGAGTGTTCTCACATCTTCGTGCATTGAGACGAATCTTAGTCACTTTCGTATACGGGCAACGTATGCACCCAAAGCAAAAACAGGTATTTTCAGTTTTTGTTTCTTCTTTCTGCCTGCTCCTTATCACCCTTTCCGCTCATTTCCGTAACACATTGGGACAATGTTGTGCACCTGATTGGTGCATTTCCGGATGTTTTGCTCACTTCGCATGAGTGCCTTCTACCTCATTGCCTTGCGTCGACTATCGGTAGCATTTCGTACATTTAACCTCTTCCGATATCTCTTCTCGTTCTCGCTACATTCCACATAATCTCATTTGGTCACATTTTTATGCCCCTATTTGACCTTTTCAGTGCGCTTGTTGGCCGATATAAAAGAAATTACGTGTCGCTCCTTTTCCGATGTTCTTTATGTCTGTGCAATCTTATCACAATCGATGTGTTACACCAGGGGTACCCTGCCTAATTAGTTTATTTAACATTTTTAAGTTACGGTAGACTTCCAAACTATAAAGATCAAAATCCTCATTACGTGTAGCTCACTAGACTAGAAATTTCTCGTCTTTTCTAGAAAACGAGACAAGAGTCTCAGAAATCCACTTCGAATTGAGGTTCTAGAGAACGAGACGAGAGTCTGAAAAATTCATTCAAAATTGAGATGAAACTGGAAATTTCTCGTTTCTTCTAGAAAACGAGATAAAAGTCTGAGAAACCCATTAAAATAGAGACGAGACGAAAAATTTCTCGTCTCTTCTAGAAAACGAGACGAGAGTCTGAGAAATCCATTTCGAATTGAGGTTCTAGAGAATAAGACGAGAGTCTGAGAAATTCATTCAAAATTCAGATGAGACTTGAAATTTTTCGTTTCTTCTAGAAAACGAGATAAAAGTCTGAGAAATCCATTAAAATAGAGACGAGACGAAAAATTTCTCGTCTCTTCTAGAAAACGAGACGAGAGTCTGAGAAATCAATTAAAAATTGAGACGAGAAAAGAAATTTCTCGAGTCTCATGCAACACTAGTTCACAGCAGACTCAGATCTCAAATGCTTTGTTTTAGTATTACGCGAATCATATTTAAAAAGCTACAAATTGATCAAGTGATTCTACGGGCACAATGAAGAACATTTAATGAATATTTAAAATGATGCGCGAGCCATTTTTACACAATGGACTTCAGTAATAAATATGATTAAAACTAGCGTTATTTCATACTCTTTGTGACTCTCTCGCGATTTGAAAGGATTCTGATAACTTGTAGATGATAACTAAGAAGAAAAATAAAGGCAAAAATTTTGTAAATACATTTAGAAGATGAAACGAGAAAAGGTTTTCAAAAATCAAGACGGGATTTTTTTTTTGAGACGAGGCGAGATTTCCAATTAAACCTTATTTCATTTTTGTGTCTCGTTTCTTGAGTAACATTAATTCTAATCAGAAGTAATACACTAATTATAAGTTGCAATTGGAATAGGTAGATCAGAAGCGCACACTCGGTATATAAAATCTGTCAGAATAATAAATAAAAAAATGTTTTCTCTCTCGTTTATAGTTTAGCTTTTGGGCTTAATCCCACTTTAACCCCGAAATTGAAAGATTTATCTGCCAATTTACATAAAGCGATTAAAATTGAGATGTGTCATTTCCAGTATTAATAGAGGCATTCGAGTAAAAAGTTCAATTTTTTTCAAACGCTAAGGGCCCTATGCAGAGTCGTTCTGACGCGTGATTGGTGCCATATTAAAGAACTCGAATAACGTATGTTTCCTGCAGTAGTCAGACTTTTAGTATGACGCTAATCATATGTCAAAACGACTTTACTTAAAGCAGTGGCGGATCTAGGCCAAGGCCGGGCGGCCTAGGCACCCAGTATTTTCAGTGACAAAATAATTTCAGCTATTATTTTATATATTTTTGAAAGTTTATATATACCTATCATAGTCTGGGTACTGGTTGCCCCCTCCCCGTTTTTATCTTCTAGATCAGCCAATGACTTAAGGGCCTAAACTATTAGGATCATGCTAGCGGTTCTTACAAGATTATAATGTTACAGAGGAGCAATCAAAACATGATCCAAGTTCGGGGGAAAAATAGAGCTCCTACTTTGGCACTAGTGTTTCTATCCACGATCACTCGGTTTAGCACTATTAAGAAAATTGCCATATTAAATGCACCGAAAACGCCCTAACAGGTGAGTACTGGCAACGCAGCTGCTAGCTGACGGAGGACTTCTCTCGTTCACTCGTTTATTGTAGGTTTGTAACTACATGTACGCTACTTCTCACGATCACTTGAACGTAAGTGATTTTTTTTTAAATTCTGATTTTTGTAATAGATAGTTGTAGTGATTACCTCGGAAATGTTCGTTAAGGCTGTCAACTTGTTATTATCTTTAGCGTTATGATGGCTTTAATGATTGTTATTCATATCTCCCTTTTTTATTCATTATAGAAACAAAAATGTGACTGGCGAATGCCAGACGTTACATATAGCACTGTTACATGGCAGTAAAAATCTTCTAAAAGTTTTCATCTACAGGGCGAATTTGAAACTTCTAGGAGTATTTTACGATTCAGGAATATTAAAACCTGAAGTTGCAGATGATTTAAACTATTTCCAGTTCTAGCACATTATAATGATAATAATAATGACAGAAAAGGGATTCAAACTTCATATTCTTAATCCATATCACAAAACCGTTTGTTTTAACGTTTGCTTCTTTTGGTCTATTGCGATTAAGAACCAAACCGGAAATGATAGATTTCTACCCCTTCCGGTTTAATAGAAGATACGAATGGAGATGTAATCTATTCTTAAGACTAAATTTACAATAAAAAGGTACTATTTATTAGTCATGAGTATTGTTGCTCTATAATTATCAAGATTCAGTTCTTAAGAAACTGAATCTATACCAAGAAAACAATTTCTTACTAGCTTTAACTATTTTTGCTCCGTTGCGATTGATACTGAAACCGGAAACGTGATATTGCTAGCACTTCCGGTATAGGACAGTACCTAAATCTGATTCTGAACAACTAGTGTTTTGAATATTCTCACGCAGGACCTCATTCATCAACGTCATTGACATTAGTCACAAAAACAATGGAGAGGGGTTTCTCATGTGCAGGGGCGCATCTACGAGGGTAGTCCACAAGCTCCGTACCTCCTCCCGAAAACTTGCTAACTCATTATATATTTGTACAGTTTTTCAATAAAATTATACTTGTTTAACAGGGAAATGATTGATGTAGCATACGAAGTTGATCTTACACTTCATTTGTACTCTTTCTCTTATAAAAACAACCTAGTTCTATCATGTTTTTTTTCTGGAAATATAGATGAAAGTATTTTACAGTATTTATTACTTTTTCGGGTTTTCAGAATATTACCCGTTGAATATTACATAGAGATAGTGGGTTGTAATATTGGACTCTCGTCCCCCAAAGCTTGGATCTCTCTCAACAAAAATTTATTGGTGTACACCTGGTTATATAGAGAATGATACGTTTCTAAACAACTGCTTCGCTAATTAAAGGTTTGTACTATATTGTAATAGGCAGAGTCAATAATGGGACCTAGCCTTTCACCGATTTTATTTATAAAAATACAAAATAGCCTTTGTGTTTTACAAAGTCAGTATATCAAAATCTCCCTTATAACCATGTGTGAAGAAAGTAATATTTCGTACGGGAACCCCTTCGATCATGGCAGCCACTGAGGTGTTTTGCAGCGACTTCAGGTTACGTTCCTAGGAAACCTCCTTCGCTCATGGCCGCCTCGTGAGTTATGGTTTGGGTTGAGGAATCCTCTTCGCTTCAAAGCAGCCTCCAGGGATATTTGGATAGGTAGAGCCCTAGGTATGGTTTGTGTTGAAGAACCCCTTCGCTTCAGAGCAGCCTTAGTCCAGTGCGACCTCCAGAGCTGTTGTGATTAGGCGATCAGTAGTCAACTGATGCCACCTTCCTCTGTAGTTCCTCTTTTATAGGCTCTCTTCAGGTGGTTCGTCCTCTTTCGGTTCCCATCGTGTTGATCTTCGTGTCTCTCGTCTGCTTTCGGTTCCCATCGTGTTGATCTTCGTGTCTCTGTCCAGTGTATCGTCTGCTTGTTTATGAACGTTAGCACGTATCGTCCATAAACATGGACTCATGTTGTGGTGTGAGGATCCTTACAATATCCTTTCCAATATTTACCAGTTCTGTCAGTAAATCTGCCTTATTTGTTTAGAAATTGATAAAAAAAAACTACCATTCAAGCCACAGATAAAAGTGTTCCCACTTGGATAAATTTTTAATGTCGCTTTTTATTTAACTGCAAAAAATGAAACAGTGTTTGAACATGCTTTGGATTTTTTTTAAAAAAATAAACTACTTTCAGTAATTGTTTTACATATTACAAAAGTGCCTCTGAAGTGTATGAAAATGTACGTAGTCTGATACTAATATGGACAGAAACAATTTCTGAACGTAGTTAGAAGACGTTATACATTACCGACACTTTTTGAACAGCCTCGGATGACACTTATTTGCCTCTTTTAGATATTTTTGGGCTTCTGGTTATGCATGTGCCAAAATTGTTGTTTTAGAGGGGACCGATTTTTTAAACATTAATGTTAACGTAATGGAAATTTCACTTGATAAAAATCAGTGGTAAAAGTGCCAAAACTTAGATAATTTTCTATTTGTATGTGTGTGTTTATTTTAATAATAATTTGTGGGCGCTGAATACGATGAAATTATTATTAAGGATATCAGTCCATGGAGTTACGATCAAAGTCATCTCAAAATTGGGTTAAAAATTTACTTGTAACTCAGATACTTTTTACTGTTAGCAGGTTAATATTTGTTTTCAAAATACTGTGTTATATCCTACCACAATTTATATATGATAACTAACGAATAATTTTAAAATATACAACCTGAATTATTCTCAAAACACTGTAATTATATTTCATACAGCTAATTATAAACATGTTCATAAAATTTATTTAATAATTTTTAAGAAAGTAAGTATATTAAGAAAACGTGTTTGTGTAAGATTAACAAATGGTTGCAGTATAATATATTCTTGTAAGAATTTCTTCTTTATGACCAAACAGTATCTGAAATAAAACCAAAGGCTTGTTTCCCAATATTAAGGCCATTCTTTTCTCATGACTTCCTGGATACAGTATCTGAAATAAAAGCAAAGACTTGTTTCCCATTGTTGAGGTAATTTTTCTTGTGACCTCATAAATACCGTATCCGAAATAAAAGCAAACACTTATATCTCAATGTTGAAGTCATTTTATTAGTGACTCCATGAAGATAATACCTGAAATAAAAGCAAATACTTATTTTCCAATGCTGAAATCATTTTTCTCGTGACCCCATGAATGTAGTATATGAAACAAAAGCAAAGACTCATTTCCCAATGTTGAGTTCATTTCTCTCATGACTTCATGAACACAGTATCTAAATAAAAGCAAAGATTTGTTTCCCAATGGTGGAGTCATTTTCTCGTGACCTCATGAATACAGTATCTGAAATGAAAACGAAGACATATCCCAATATTGAGATCATTTTTCTCGTGAAAACATGAATACAGTATCTAAAACAAAAGCAGACTTATTTCCCAATGTTGAAGGGTTATTTTCCTCGTGACAGCATGAACACAGAATCTGAAATAAAAGCTAATACATATCCCAATGTTGAGGTCATTGTTCTCATGACCCCATGGAAACAATATCTGAAATAAAAGCAAAGATTTATTTTCTAAAGTTGAAGTAATTTTTCTCGTGACACTGAATACAGAAGCGGAAATAAAAGCAAAGACTTATATCCCAATATTGAAGTCATTTTTCTCGTGACAACATGAACACAGTATCTGAAATGAAAGCAAAGACTTATATTCTAATGTTGAGATCATTGTTCTCGTGACCCCCATGAACAAGGATGTTTAACAACACGTAGCTCCACTGAATTCTGCGGTTTTAAATTAATACAAAAAGCATAATTAGAAATGTATCCAAGTGTGGGCTCTTTTACTACTGGAACCAGTGGTAGATTCTTAACTTTCAAGATGTCCTTGATTTCTCTGCTATTTTAGAATAGATTTGACCCCGTCCTCTTAATCAACCCGTTTGCAATTTTACGTCTCACAAAATTAGTGTCAAAAACATGCTTCTTGATTTCTCACTTTCACTTTCTAATTTATGTCCGCTTTTTGTAAGAAGAAGAGAACATGGCTTCGTTAATTTAAGACGTGTCTACGGGTCTTGAAGTTTATTTTTTTATCTTTCTCTCTTGCTTTTCCTCGAAAGAAAGAAAGACAGTGAAAGTAGAGAAGATCGCAATTTGAAGAAATCAGAGGTACGTAGCTTCCTTGACATGATGTATCAAGGGAAATAAGCGAATGCGTAGCTAGAAAAACAGAAAACGCAGCAGCGAAAAAAACAAACCCAGCAACAGAACAAAAATATTTCGAGAAATCATTTGTTGCTGAGATAATGAGAATGAATGTTCTTCTCGGAAATAACGTACCTGTGGAGAAGCGTTCTTGTTATTTTACACAAACAGACTGTTAATATTGTATATATGATATATATTCACAGCTAGTTTAGGCAGAAGAAACCTAAGAATCCCCAGGATGCCTTCTATATTACAGTTTAAGTAAGACAGCTCTTGGAAATCAGTTTCCGTGGAAGTATTTAGTTTGGTTGATGATTACATATAAGTTGAGAGAAAACATATTCTTGAAGTTGAAGTGCACATTTGCACTTTTACCCGTAAATGATGTGAGCCAAAAGCATTAGGCGGTTTTCAGAAGTCTGAAACCCACTATTTCACAAGAATCAACGTTTTTAGGAAGTTCACCGTAACATTCAATCTGTTCTCTTTCACTAATTTAAGTTTCAAACAATAGGATTAAGTACCTAATCTGATACAAAACCCACAATCTATCTATTAAAATGCTACAATACCAACAAAAGCCCCGGAGCTCCAACCCATAAAGTTTAATTTCAAACCTTTGATTTACGGTTATTTGTATTTTCACGTTTAACAGAAGCAAATATTTCAAACTATGTGTATTTTAAATAAATTATTTAAGTAGATCTTTTTTCATATAAAGTTGACTTTTTTAAATTATTGTTCAAAGCCTTTGTATTTTAATAAGCCTTTTCTAAAATCAATGCAAATGAATTGTGCTGCTATCTTTGGAGTTCTTTTAAACTATACGTTTGTGTGGCCAATCCTTTCGACAATGAGATCTCGGAAACTACAGGCTCTAGAAAGATGAGGTTTTCATTGATCGATTGCAAATTTTGTGTAGATTGTCCAGTTCTAATTAAATATTTAAAAAAAACATTGCCAGTTATTCTTTATTACATTTTTACGGGTACACGGGAAGTGTTGAAATTAAAAAAAACAAACAAACTAAAGCATCATATCCTAAGCATGATACATTCCAACACCACATTGTTGTATATACGGGTTAAATATGTCTCAGGCGTTTGTTTCCTGGCCAAATAATACTGAAAAAGGAAGGATAACCATTTCTTCAGTCTAAGATGAATCTTTATTTTTGGAGTGTTTTACCCAATGAACACCATATATAACTGACATTATAATTAATTATGTATGTAACGTATTTGCTTATTACATACTGCACGCAAGAAGAAAGAAAATACTGGTCATATATGACTTAGAAACTCCAACAGGAAGTACGGTGTAGACTTAAATTTTGGAAACGGTGAAAGATATTGAGAAAAAATAATCAAAAAATCTCCCCTTTGTGATACTTCTTGCCGATTTTTTTTTTTTTTTTTTTTTATCAAGACGTCTTTCACTTGTGCCTGTAAAGGGACATGTACAGATGTTGTGAGGAATAAGGAGATTTATGTTCATATGTGAATAATGCGCTGTGTAGAGAGCGCAGGTTCAGCTAGTATGTTTCATGAAAATTGGAGAATTTTTACGAAAATTTCGAGGAACGTTACATTTCATTGGGAGAAGTTAAATTTACTCTCTTACTATTGACTGACTTGAACTTCAAATCGCAAAATGATTCAGAAGTTTCGAAAACAGCGATAAGTACAGAGCCATCTAAGACCGATATCAAGACCAGGGATTCCTAGATTTTTGATATATTAGACTTTTGACAAATTTGAAATCCACGGTGAGATTCGAAGTACACTCTCATCAAATAATTTAATTAAAATAGATTCGATAGATAAGATTTCTCCTAATTTGAACGTAGATTATATACCCATTAATTTTAAACTATCATTTTTTTCGCTTCTAATCTTGTCTTTGGTTTCTGTCCGTACGGATTTCGACCTTGGACTTTTAACGCACAGAGATTTTGAACTGTGAGGTTTCGAGCGGCGATGTTTTAGACGGCAAGGTTTTGTCCATGCGAAGTTTAGTCCCGCGGTATTTTGTACGGTGATGTTCCGGCAGAAAGATTTTATCCATATACGCTATAAACTATAATGTAATAAGGTGAGAACTCCAGTGTCTGATTTACGTTTGCCAAGATTTGATTCATTTACGACAAATTGGATTCAGATTAGATTCTGGTCATGATTATATTCTGTGATACCTACCAAATGAAAAATAGTTATGTGTCTAAGGCAGCAGCGAAAACAAAAGTGAATTTACGTGTTAATGAAGTTCTAAAATTAAAGCGAAATGTGGAATTGAACTTCGGTAAATCTGTACACTAGCATATCATATTCATGTGTAGATGATCAATACTATTAACAAAACGTATTTTAGTTACTACTGACGCATTAGGACAGGTAACGACATGCGTAACTTTTATTATCTCCTATATCTAGTGTAAAAAATTACGGATGTGAAAATATTAAAGATTTCTTGAAAGGAAGACTTGTTAAACTTTTGCAAGAAAGATCAAGACCAAGACTGCGTGTACAACACCGAGACCAAGACCAAACGGATCTTGCATTTACTTATCATTACTCGAAAAAGACACATAATATTGCGTCAGCTATTGTATAAATAAATTGGATGTGTGTAGGGAGAGTTTTTTCTTTCCAAGAGTTTCATTGTCATCCGAAGATTATCGGGCCGTAGAAGGCAATACCTTCTCTGTGGCTAGATATATTTTAAATTTTATGAAAGGTTAAATTTTTTGAATGGTTGCATACTGGATATTACTATGGGCTGACGTAATTGAATGTACCAGATCGATGCGTGTTGAAGATGATTTTAGTGACTGTGTTGGAGATGGCTTTTCCTAATGTTGATTCTCAGAAGATATTGTTGATCCTGACCCAGAAGTTCCGCGAAGAGTTCTATGATAAGAATGAATTTACTTAGTGGATCAAGAGCGGCTTTAAGCTGTAAGTTGTAAGCTCGAATTGAGTGTAGTATGTTGGGTTGTTGAAGACCCTTCAGAAGTTGAATTTCTTTCGTGGACGTCGCTAGGTCTTCAGATGATGAACTATCTCCGGATGACGTCTTGGGTACTGAAGTGCTGGTGTCGTTAGTTGATGGCTGTAAGCTTTTAGTTTCTCATCTTTAAGCAGGAGAGCAGAATTTATAGAAAGATATACAGAGGGTGAACTTGTATTTGTAGATATTGATGTTCGTTTTGCCTGAAGTATTTGCTAAATGGGTGAGCATCCGGAGAAAAGAGGGTGGACGAGCCTTAGGGAGAATTAATTCACTTCCTCATTCCCTAATCGCAAGCAGTGGATATTATGGAGATGTACATAATACAGTATCATACTTTTTCGTACGTTACACTCCAAACATTTGTTATTATCGTACTGTGTATTTCTGTAAACCTTCAACATGCGGTGGAATTTATACATTTTACTCGGTCTACTTCAACAAGAAAGAAGGCTACGATATGGCTATTGAAAAGAAGAAGTGAATATGTAGTCAGACGAGTGATGGCAATGAAACTGGATGGGAAGAAAGGAGACCAAGAATAAAATGTATGAGTACAGGGATAAAAGTGGATCTGAAAAGGTAGGGGAACGGAAGGTAGCAGCATGACGTCACGCCGTCTCCTGCCTATCTTTGCCCATTGCCATTTTTTAGGAACTGGGGGGACGCCGTACATATTTTTGGAGGTGAAAGGAGGGCATATCCCCCTGCGTTTCCCCTCAGTTTTACCCCTGATTGGACATGATTAGCAATGGCGGAGAGAAGTCTAACAGGGGACGAATTCCAGGACAGGGCTTTTCAATTTAAGATTAATCAATAACGTTGATCCACATAAGATTCAAAAGACTCACAATTTTTTTTTAAAATGGTATATTCCACTCCCGACAATAGGCTTAGTTGTATAGGATGGAAGAAGGTAAAACTAGGTTTTACTAAAATCAGACTAAAATCAGATATATTGTACGAGATTTGTAATGGAACAGAGACACAAATGCAGTTTGAATCGAAGAGTTGAAGCTCTCTTCAGCTCGCTTTAACTATGTAAATGAATTCTTGTAGAATCTACAATAGGTTTTCAAGAGAAATCGAAAATGTTAGGTATAAAGTTAGCCAAAATAGGCCTATGTGTACAAACTCCAGCAAATATATAAATAGCTGCTTTGTGTGTACTTCTTTGAAGTGCTGATATAAGCCATTACTAACTAGTAATGTGCCATCAGTATATATAGACCAGGGCTAGGGTGATAAATTCCCAGGGACGACATATTTTTTTTTAAAAAATGAGAGAAAAGCATAGTAAGCGAGAAGTAAAGAGAGGGAGTGACTACAAGGAAGAAATTTGAGAGAGAGATTAATAAAAAACAATGTGGATACCACAGTGCGATCGAGTTATTTTTAAACCACTGTGCGTTCGAAGGAACTGAAGCTATTGCTTACTAGCTGATACCATAATATTATAATACCATAATATTCGTCTTTGGAAAATTGTATTGTTTTTGCTTGCCTATAACTGAAAATTAATAAATACGGGAGGAACAGGTCGCAAAATTTCCATGAGCCATTAGGCTTACGGACGACATTTTCTAACAGTTTTAGCTGAGGGGGATAATGATAAAGCAAGTGATTGATAATGGAAGAATTGGTGGAATGGGAATGTGGGAGGAAACTGTTGTATACCCAGAAAACCAACGGACACGATGTTGTCCACTAAAAACTTACTTGGCCGGGATCGAACCGGGGATCCTACATACCAGAGGTACGCGCTTTACCGTAATAATATTGATTACAGGTTTGTATATATATATATATATATATATATATATATATATAGTGAAACCTGTCTTTAGCGGAATCGAACGGGACTTGCAAAAATTTCCGTTAAAGTCAGGTTTCCGCTTAGTGGAGGTAGACCTTTCCTTTTTAAAAAAAAATGCTTATAAAGGGGCATACTGAGAAAATATATTGCTGTACGTACATTGTTCGATTACAGTGCTTCTTTCTTCTACGAATAAATACACAAAAAAAAATTAAAATGAATACAAAATATACTATGCACACGTTTTCTTTATTTTTCTAATAGCCAAGCAGGGTTTTCTGTGTACATTGCTGCTTGGCTGCTTGACTTTCCGCATACACTTTAGCCTAAGTGAAATTATACTAAGTGAATCAGAATCATTTTTCCGTAAGGCAAATTTTTGCAGCTCCTTTAAACTTCTGAGAGCATCTTGATATGTATTTATTCTACACTCTTCTTCGAACTCGGTATCGTATTCCTCTTCTTACTCTATCTCGTTTTTTTCTTTCCGACATTCCGTATGATTCTTGATTAAGTTGCGGGGATTAAGGACAATTTGTTTGGGTGAATATGAGTAGTGGTTGGGGAAAGTCTACACTGTCCAGAAATATTTAACAAAAGAACGAACATTTTATCGCAGACAGTATAATGTATATGTCTCACAAAATGTCTAAACATCTTCTAAACGCTGTAGTCCGGAACTCAGAATTTTCCGTTAAATGTCTATTTTTCTTTCCGTTGTCCGCGTAACACAGTTTCCGCTTAATGAAGGGACTTTTTACACGTTTTGTTCTCCAAAATTAATGGGACCGTGAAATATTTCCGTTTAAGAGAGTTTTCCGTTTAATAAAGGGTCCGTTGAAGACAGGTTTTACTGTATATATATATATATATATATAATATATATATATATATATATATATATATATATATATATATATATATATATATATATATACACACTGTATATATTTACTCCATGAATATCTATAATGTTCATGTTCAGAAAGGAAATCGTATATATGTTACTTTATTTCTTGGTATTTCAAATACCACAAACAATGTTGACAGAAAATCAAAAATAACCTTCACTTGAATACTACACAATGGTGACAGAATATTTAAACTAACAACGAACAAAATTAGCTTTGTTTAAAAAAAAAAAAAAAAAAGATGTATGAAGTCCTCTAGCCGAAGAAATGACGCTCCTTTGACTCAATGGTGTGTGGGAAACGCACAGACATCGCACATAATTATACGTCTCCCACAGATCACTTCTTTATTCAAGTGATAAGTTAACATACAGGAGAACTACCAATAACAGTTGAAAACATAAATGATAAATTATAATGTATTTGTAGGATACAAAAGTATCACGTTTTCAGTGATCACAGCTGTTAAAGTCATCTTAAGTACCACATTATTATGAATATATATATATATATATATATATATATATATATATATATATATATAAAGACACTAGATTTTCAATATCCGAAAGTATTTAGTCGATAGTCATAACTTTTGTCCGAGGAATGTCAGCATATTTTTAGAACACTAAATTAATAACACCAATAGACTCTGTTAACGCAGTAAAAAAAAGGATTACACGAACATTACATTTATGAATAAATGGGATGTGGAAACCCACCCTTAAAATCATTGTCAACAGTGAAGGTGGTATCAGATCGATTCTATTAACGCGTTCGGATGAGATAACCGCTCTATATATCGATTGAAAAAAGAAGACAAAATAATTCAAAATTTCGTTTTCGTTCAAGAGCTATCGTGTGGAGTATCGGGCGGGCGGACGGATGGACGTGCTGACAATCCAGGGTGGGCCAAATGTCATGAAAGAGTTATAACTCTGAATAAATTTCTTATTTACCATTAATTTCTATTAGTATTTCACAGACTTTAAGACCATGGATGGAAGATTGTTTACACGTATGTGTGTAATATAATCTCAGATAGGTGTCTCCCATTATGGGGCTCACGGATACGGACCCTGTGTAGCACATGATTCATGGCAATGATCAACACTTCTGACCTGAGTGAAAACCCAAACGCCATACATGAGCACGAACTGCATTCTCGGAAGTGTACAGTGTAATGCCACATGACGTCAGAAACGATCATTGGGCCATACTTCTTTGAAAATAATGAAGCGAACGCAGTAACGGTTACTGGTGATCAATATCAAAACATAGATCTAATTGAGACTATTGTACGTCCTGCAGTGGAGAATATGTCTGAGATGGGGCCACAGTACACACACAGAGAGATGGGGGCACGGCTCTCAATTAGGCTTTTGGGACCCGTTTTCAGCTATCGCATCATCTCGAAAAACACTGACATAAACTGGCCTTCCCGTTCGCCTGACCTCACTCAACTTAATTATTATCCTTTGGGCTATCTGAACGACAAAGTGTATGTGAACAAACTACAAACAATACAACAGCTCAAGAACAATATTGTTGCAGAAATACTGTCACACAGATCAGAAGTTTTGACGCTTGTCATGAATCATATGGTACACAGAGCTCGTATCTGTGAGGCCTATAATCGCGCATCCCTACCTAAGATCATATTCAACACAGAAGTGTAATTAATCTCCTATCCATGGTATTTTAAGTCTGTGAAATATCAATGGAAATTAATGGTAAATTCAAAACTTATTCACAGTTACAACTCCTTCGTGACTTTTGACCCACCCTTTGTAATCTTGTAAATCCTATTTGCGTGATCTATAATTTATTCAAGGAATGTTCAGTACCTCATGTAAACAGATAAACGTGCTAATTGTTTCACTTTATTGGTTAAAGAGTTTTGGAACATCCATGCGGCAGAAGAAAATAGTCCATTGTCAAATAAGCTGTTTTTCAATGTTTTTGTTGCTTGTAAGGCTCATTACCAAAGAACTAAATTGAATTAATGTAATAAAACAGAATACGCATGCGCAGAAAGTGGCTTTTGACCCACCTTACGCGCGAATCACGGTTTACAGTATGGCTGCATGTGAGGAATATGTAAAACACCGACAGGGTACAAGCACGTGCTTCTCGAAAGAAGCGCTGACCGATAGCCAATCATCCGATCACTGGCGGAGTAATACCATTCTGTAATGTTTACATCAGGATCAGAAGGTTCGTTGAATGAACTTTAGATCATAATTAGCGGATAGGATCCGTCATTTAGCTATCAATAAATTGAAGTTTTTTTTTTTTTTTTTTTTTGTATTTTGCTGTAATTTCACTGAAAGATCTTACAGTGGAGTTAAGACACTATTCAGAAGTATTCAGCAAACACTTTCAACAAGGAAAACAAAAATTTATAAAGGTGAAATTCTTTAGAGTAACGAAAAACAAGGGAGGTAATTAAATCCATATTTTTAGCTGGCAACAGTTCAGTACGTTTATGAATAGGTAATTTGCTCGGTGGCAGACTCACAGGTGACGTGGTCGCCTGTCCTTAATTCATTATTAGGTGGCCTAAGTAGGATTTAATTAATTTGGTTGGTTCCTGGATGCAGATTTTGAGAAGAAAATCCTCGTAAGGGAGACACTCACACACTCATAGAATTACTATGGAAGGTACAACCTAGTTTGGCTTCTATCCCTTCTTTTAAAAATAATTCTTTTACGGCAATTCTCTGAGAAGATTGCAGAAGAACCAAGACTAGTAACAACTTTATTGGTCTTTTTTGCAAAATCTAGAAAATCAAGGAGAGCTTAAGATCTGCAGGGTAGTCTGCATTGCAGGATATTCTTTTTCATCACATTTTCAAACCGTAAACCGTAAGATTGAACATATTACCTCTGCTCTTCGTTCTCACATTTTTTTAACGTCTACTTGGATTTCATCGTTTTCTGAGATACGGAAAATGACGTTTTGGTAACTACATTGGAGAGTGAAATAAAAATATTATAAAGAAAAGCTTTAAAAAAAAATTGCTGGCATATGGCGATGAACGACTTTATAAAACCATTATATAGTTTTTTTTTTTCTTTCAACAGGAAATCATGTCATAGTCCTCGAGCGGAACTTTCTTCAATATACAGTTCCTACGGTTAAGATGGTTATGAGGATTTCTACGAAAATTGTATCTGTAATGCAATTTTATTCATTTTTTTAAACTATTATTTTATAGTTAAGTGAAGGAGTGGAAAGGAATGAATGCTAAAACTAAGTTCTTTTGGTTCAAGCTTCACCTATGCAAAATGGGGAGAAAGATATAAAAAGCGAACTAGTCGTCCAAGGAATTTCATTTACCAAAAGTCTTATTTATATATTTACTGTGTGTGTGTGTGCGCGTCCGAAAGAAAAAAAAAAAAAGACAATCAAGAACTGCTTGATGGATTATCATTACTTTTGATGCCATGATTTTCTGACGCTCCCCGTGAGGTCAGCTCGACTGAGTATACCACAAATAATTTACACGCCACTTCCCAACTAGCATTTATAGTCCCAGCATTTGCAGAGTCTTATGCTTGCAAACTTCCTAGATGCATCAATCTTGCCATGCGGAAGCAATTCTAAAGCGTTCCTGTGGATTACCAAGTAAGCTAGAAAGCTAGCTCTTACACTCTTTGTCTAACAACTCCAAATTAATTCTCTAAAAAAAAGAGTTCTTCAAACTACGGCCTGTGGGTCATCACTGGTCCACGAGTACCATTAATCCGACGCTCCACAGTTTAGTTTGATTAAATTATAAAATTTACTAAGAAAATCGTACAAAAAATACTAATAATCAGATGTTTTCATACGACCAATTAGAAAAACACAATAACTGACATACGAGGGGTAGTGATTAAGAAAATATCACCTTGAAAAAAATAAAGTTACATTTTTGGCAGGTACATATCTGTAAGTTTGGTACACATTGAAATCCTCGCGCCGCAGTACCGTTGCACGACGCTAAAGGAGCCAAAACAAAATGGTGTAGCCTACTGATAAAGTGAAATATCGTGTGGCAATTCACTTTATGCATTTGAGGGAAATGAAAATTGCAACAATCCATGCTGAGTTGGTGAACGTGTATGGCAACAATACACCATCATGCGACTTAGTGATAAGGTGGAGCAGACGCTTCCAGTGTGGTTAGACAAGTTTGAATGACGAAGAATGAAGTGGTAGATTATCTCTCTATGAAGAACCGGAAATTACAAGAAAAGTGGAGGTTTCCAACGTTTTGCAAAACACTTTGCACATGACAAAGGTCGCCGCTCGATGAGTTTCCATACCCATTCAAAATGCCCGCCGAACCGAGGCAGAAGAGAAATGTTTCGCATGGTTTAAAGAAGTCATCTGGATTGGCCTGGTAAGACTGGAGTGCTGGGTATACCACTATGACCAAGACACAAAGGAGCAAAGAAAGCAGTGGTAACGTGTGGATCCACCAACGCCAAAAAAGGCGAAGACCCAATCATCGTCAGAGAAGGTGATGCTGCGTGTTTTCTAGAACTACCATAATACCCGTACGGGCCAAACCATCACAAGGACATACTACTGGAATCTAACAAGG
Source organism: Thermobia domestica (assembly GCF_964235325.1). Classification (NCBI taxonomy): domain Eukaryota; kingdom Metazoa; phylum Arthropoda; class Insecta; order Zygentoma; family Lepismatidae; genus Thermobia; species Thermobia domestica. Next base: position 53,602,170 of record NC_137467.1, read on the forward strand.
TTACGGAAGGTTACTACAACGAAGCATCGAGGAAAGCTGTCCAAAGGCAACGTCGAGCTCGCTCTGCACAGGACGCAGTCACATATGTTGCTTCCTTGGGGTGTTAAATTTTGCCTATTCCCCGTATTCCTCAGACATACCACTCAGTGACTTTTTCCTCTTTCCGCGGATGAAGAAACGACTGTGTGGTAGGTATTTTCGGAATTATGACGATGTGGTTTTGAGATAGAATGTTTCCTGAACAGGTAAAATGAAGGCTTCTAGATCCAAGATCTCTGGCAAGTCATCCATTGTTGGTAAAAAAAAAAAAAAAAATGTCGCATTGAAGGGTGAATATGTCCGCAGCTTGAAGTTTTCGACGTGATAATTAAAACATTATGACCATCCCTCGTACATAATGAAATTGAACAAGATAGCTGTAAATAAAGATACAGGATTTACTCTAAAAACTTGTAATAAGTGGGATACATACAGTAGGTAATTCACATAATAAAACTAAACGTTACAATTATGATTAATGGGACTTATGTACACGTAGCTGAAAATTTCCACTGACAATTGTCTGCATTTCTGGATCAAGTTTACTAGCGGAAATTATCAGGAGCATTTTCAAATGTTTTTCAGTTAACTTGCATCTGTATATTTAGGAGAATGTTTTTCTCGCATAGATAAATAGTTCCGAAATTGGAAAACATGCTATGAGCACATTTACGCAACTGATCGAACTGTGTGAATGAAAGTTTTATACAATTCCAGCGAAGATCAATTTAGTTTTTTTTTTTCTGAAAATATCGCTGCACTGCAAGTCTTTCAGTTCTATTTTAAGTTCTACGGCAGCGACTTCTGTGTCGGTGTTAAAAGGATTTTGAAATTCTAGATGTCGTTTGCAATTGCATCTTGAAAATGAGAATATTTTTAGAACACCCAGACCTTCAACTGCAAAATGTACTGGAAATTGAATCTCAGTTTCCTGATTGAGCGTAAGAAATGCGTGATTTATTTTTCTTTTCAAATTGGGATGGAAATAAAACAATTCGCTTCGAAATGATTTCACATGAATGTACAAATCATGCACAAGTTGACTTTCTTCTTTGTAATTTTAAATTAACGTCATTCATATGTTTAGTTAGATCTCTATAAAATGCAAACCTCCACATCCAGTCATTGTTGTGTAACCAGGGGCGGATCCAGAACGGGCTTCTAGGGCGGTGGTTTGTAATACTGTACATAGAGCTACTTTTAAGAGCTCCAAACTTTGGGATGGGTTTTATTGATATATAAAATAAGAAAGTTTACTCTTATGGGGGGCAATTGCCCCGATCACCCCATCAGAGGACGATTCTTTTCATACAAGAAATTTTGGATTATTTTTCGGAGATCAAAAACAAATCATATTAGAACATTTCCGCAACTAAGTCAGCGTTCTGCACCACAATATCGTCCCTTTGTTTGCAAAGTGTCGTTTCTAAAGAAAGAAAAAAAAAACGGTTTTTGAGTTAAGACCGATCCTGAATTCTCCTTTAGGAGCTCTATAATTCTCTTTAATAGCCGTATCTAAATTCCTAAATATCACTGTGGAATAAACAGTTTGATGTTCGTCGTATCTCAATTGTAAAAAATTAAATTTCTCTCGAACTGCTGTAACTCAAGATACGACAGTGTGCAAGAAAAATTTAGGTAAGTTCGTATTGTTCTCACAGAGTTGTATCTCAAACGAGTTTCTATTTGTGTGTGCGTGCGTGTTCACCTTAACGCGTAATTTGTTTTAATGTGTTGTTTAAGGAAGCAGGAAATATTTATGTGCCTTCACATCTGGTCCCTGTGATCAAGCTAGCTAGTAAAAAGCAACCTTTTGGGGTAGTAGAACTACAGTATAGTAAGTAGTCTTCTCAACTTCAAGTAACTCTCTAAAGAACTTAGAATTCTACATATTCGAGAATCAGAAGGAAATAATGCAAGAGGCATACACTGGAAGAACATGATGGAAATAAGAGTTTTGAAGAGGTCATCGACAACCAGCGATGCAACTAGGCTAGTTATCGCACGGGGCAAGAAGTCGCCGCCCCCCCCCCCCGCTGACCAACCAAACCAAAACGATCCTTGACTACACATTATGTTGGTATCAGACAGTAATTCTCTTATTCCATTTTTTCTTCAAGTGGTAAAGCTTGATTTCAAAATTGCAGTACATAATTTAATTTTTAGTACAAGATAAAACACCAAACTAATTAGTATTCGATTGCTAAATAATATGTGAGTAGCATGTTTGACATATTCTTATTTTCATATAATTGATTGATTGATTGATTTTGAGTTTTACGTCCCATTCAGCAGCGAGGCTATATGAGACGTGGACCTACTGATTAACGTGCAATCCGAACCACATGAGCTCCCACCGGGAATCGAATCCGGGTCTCCCACACCAAAGGCTATTTTCATATAATAACTGCATATCACAATGTTTTCGGAATTATATCGGGATGTGCATATGTGTAGAATGAATCAACAATCTGTTATGTGCATATATGTAGCATGAATCAACAATCTGTTGCTTTAGAATAGAATATTTAATTATGACAAACAGTCAATCTGTTATCTCGAGTATTATACTCGGACATTTTTCAAATCTCTTAAATCGATGCTAGTTAAATGAAAACGCAAAAAGCTGAAACTAAAATTTAACTTAGCGAGCTCGTATGTCTGCAAATGGTTTTACAATGTTCTCAAAAGATAGCTTTGAAGTTAATTTATGTTCTATGGATATAATCTTAAGGTTGGTAAGTCGTTGTTGTCCTGTTAAGCTTCTGACGTATTTTTTTATGATCTTTAGTTTCCTAAAACTCCTTCCAATGCCTTACAGTGAAAACAAATATTTGCCCAATTTTAGGTCCTCCCAATCCGGTGCCCGTGGCACAAGCCCCATCCCCCCCAGTTACGTCACTAGCGACAACTATTTTCTACAAAATCAGCCACCTACAATTAGACTACAAGGAACTACAGTACAGGAACTTAAGCACCTCAAGAACGTAAAACATTTTAAGATCGGAAAGCTTAATCTGTGAAAGCTGAAAGTCGCCCAAAATAAATACGCAGACTTAACATCTCTCTGCAACGGACCTACCCCTATCATACAAATGTCTGAGCACAAGCAATTTTACTTGCACCTTGGCCACTAGGGCGGTTTCAAACAAAACGAGTTTCTTTCTTTTTGTAACTTTGTTAACTTCAGGACTGTTTCTTGCCAATTACTTTATGAGCATAGTTCAGTAATTTTCAGTATTACATAGAGGTGCTATTAACTGTACTCATTTACGTTATATTCATATTCATGTTTACTTAAACGAATTCAATTAAACTCTAGTATTCTAGTACTCTACGACTTCAATTAAACTATATTCTATTATGTGGCGGGAATGCTGGCGGGAAAGAGAGGGAGGGGACGAAGGAGACTACAATTAATGGTTGATATGAGGAAGATCATACGCGAAGACGAAGAGGTTAGCGGGGGGACCGTGGAGAATGGAAGCTTCACAGCTCCTGCAAGTGACCTGCCAATAAAGGCAGAATACCTATGATGATGATGATGATGATGATATTCTATTATACGATAACTTATTTATAATTTCATTATTTAGACGTTGTCTTGAATTTTATTTTTCTTTCATACGGCTTCATATTCACTTAATAGTGTTAATTTGTAGTATTCATTTCATAGCACATTTTTTCTGTTTTTAATGAAAGGTCATAAGCCCTTGTTTTTTCTTTTTTACTATTGATTTCATAAACGTGTTTAATTAATTAATTAAAGAAATAAGACTTTTGGTTCTATCTTTTGTTTACTACTTTTTTCTATAACTTCATCAAAGATGAATACAGAAACTTAGATATACACAAATAGACAAATTTACAATATTCCAACTTTAATTTGGCATTATTCTTATATCCCAAAAACTGTGCACAGTGACGTTACTCATTCTTAAAACAAACATTTTTCTTTGCAAACTGACGTATCTCAAATAACATATTTTTTATAACTTAATATTACAATATTATATAATTTGAACATGTGGTATTAAAGAATATACCTTTTGCTACATTATCTCAAAAATTGGTAAATATTTGTTGGTAAACATGAGCGTAACAGGAAAGTAAAATAGGTGCAAAATTTAAAATCGCTCTCCTGAAACATGAGAGTAACTGAGATACCGCACTTTGCAAACAAAGGGACGATATACTAAATCATTTCTTCTCTTTTAATAAACTAACGGAATGGACGATGATTGAGCGTATGGGATCTGATTAACAGCTGGCATGACTTACTTTAAAACTTCTGACATATCCAAGCATTCTCCTCACCAATTCTGTAGATGAATGATACAATGTATGATTACTGGTTTAGAGCCACTGTCATTTTCTACAGCCTTTGACAGAGACCCATGACAGTTATTCGTTATTTTTTCGACGCATTTTTTTGCCACCATCATTAATGATACATCTTTTTTTTTTCGTTGAAGATTGTTTTTCTGAACAAGATTTTCAAATCCTTTAATACGTTCTTCAATAGCAGTGACTTGAGTACTATGATCTTAAGTCTAAAGTATACACAGTTACAAAGAGAATTTTCTCCAGTCCTAATATGGAATATCTAAATTTTTTGCTTTCTCACGAGTCTTGGAATGGCATATATAATACGTCTAACACACGAAAAGTTTAAATACTTCTTTGAAACATTCTTACATAACTTCAGTATGGCGTTTCCAAAAGTTACTCGTAAAATCCGGACGTCGTCCACTAAATCGTGGTTAACTAAAGGCATTAAAATTTCTAGAAGTAACCTATTTAGATATAATAGATTACTCAAAATAAATACATCACTTCCTCACAGGTTTCGAAATTATATTTTTAAGTACAGGAAAATATACAGAAGAGTAATTAAAACAGCTAAGTTACTATCAAATAGCTCCACAATACTTAATTCTATTACTAAAGCTAAAACTATGGGGAAAATCTTAAATGGTGGAACAAACAACAAAAAGAGCGACTTTGAGTATGTTAAAGTTGGGGACGAAATTATTAAAGAACCTAAGCGGATTGCAGATGTCTTCAATGATTATTTTCTAGATAGTGTACCATTACCTGACCCCATACAAGCGAGTTATGACGACTCGATGAAATTTCCAATGCATTCACATACGATCTTTTTAATTCCAGCAACAGTAGAGGAGTTATGGAAAATATTGAGTAAGATGTCTAATTCGGGATCTTCAGGTTTTGATGAAGTTCCAGTGACTGTTATTAAATTTTATTTTCCTTTCATTGTAAATCATCTCTGTTATTTAGTAAACCTATCTCTTGAGAAAGGATATTTTCCATCAATGTTAAAATTGGCAAAAGTAATTCCTCTCCATAAAAAGGGGAGTATGCATGAAGTAAGAAATTATCGCCCAGCCTCCATTCTTTCCACGTTTTCAAAAAAATTTGAATATGTGAAGTCACGACTCTGCAATTTTTTGAAGTCATGTAACTTACTATCACCATCACAACATAGCTTCCAAAATAAGAAAAGTATTGAAACAGCCTCGTTTGATTACATGTCCAATATAGCTCCTGAATTAAAAAACAGTAAATATGTTGTTGGCCTATTCATCGACTTATCCAAAGCTTTTGATACAATTGATCATACTATTCTTTTAAGCAAGTTGTATGTTTATGGTATTAGAGGAGAAGATCACAACTGGTTTCTCTCTTATTTATTCAGTAGGCAACAAGCGGTACAAATATCAAAATTAGCTACAAATGGGTTTCAAACAACTTGTTCGTCTTTATCAACTGTAATCAGAGGTGTTCCTCAAGGTTCCATTTTGAGTCCTATTCTCTTCCTGATATATATAAATGACGTGTTAGAATTTATGCATCCAGCAAAATGTATTCTATATGCTGATGACATCAGTATGATAATAGCAAGAAAATCAATAGAAGTAGTTGAGAGGAAATCTGACATTTTCACGAACAAATTAGTAAAATGGTTAACAGCGAATAGGTTAATTATAAATCATGATAAATCGATTCTCTTACATTTCATTTTCCAGGAAAACCGTGTATATCACCTAGAATAAAATATCTTCTAACTTACTCCAATATTCTTGCATAACAAAGCTTTTAGGTGTAATCATAAGTGATGATCTTTCATGGTCTGCTCATATCTCCACTTTAAACAAGAAACTAAGTAGCGTGTGTTTTGCCTTATACAAACTTCAAGGTACTGTGTCGAGAGAAGCACTTCTTAGCTTTTACTATGCCAAGTTTAATTCATTAATTAACTTCTGCATAATACACTGGGGATCTGCTGAAAATAGTTTAAGCACTTTCCGATTGCAAAAGAAAGCGATTAGAATAATTTTTGGATTACCGACAAAATCGACATGTAAAAAGGTTTTCATAGAAGCAAAAATTTTAACATTCTCCAGCTTATACATCTATAAATCTATTCTTTTTACTGTGAAAAACAAGCATCTTTTTATCTTTAACAAAAATGTTCGTAGCCATAATACAAGACAAGGTAGTGACATATTTGTGATGCATCAAAAATATGCTAATATAAGCAAAACCGTGTACATAAGTTGTGTTAGATTGTATAATAAACTTCCTCTGTACTTGAAAAATATGACCAATGTTTCCATTCTTGGTAAGACTTTATATAATCTACTCACTGAAAAGTGCTATTACACAATTAAAGAATATTTAAATGACTCATTAACTGAAGGGTTGGTAACAGATACTTACCCGTGAGTACATGCCTGGTGTGGTACAAACAGTTACCTAATTAGATGTAAATTGTCATGTTTTTATACTTAATATATCCTATTATGTGGTTTTGTATTTTAGAAAGATGCATGATGTATACCTCTGGCACTTGGCAATATTATATGTTTTCTCTCTCTCTCTCTCTCTCTCTCTCTCTCTCTCTCTCTCTCTGACAACTGTAATGCTTACATGAGAATTTCTCATGCTTTGTAAGCTAATGAAGCAGGCAAATAAATGAAATACCCGGATTTATGTTTGATGAGACCCTAAGCTATTGAAGGTAATCGGGCCTTTTATATGTCCAAATGTCCTTTGTCAACTGACATTTTATGGAGCAGGCTAGCAAAAGGAGCCCCATTACTTACATCATAGAAGTAATGCACATGTACATTTTATTGTGGCCCCGCGTATTGTAGTCGCTAACGCTCTCGCCTTCGGTGCGAGCGGCAACGGGTTCGATTCCCAGTGGGGACACTCGGTCGAAAAAGTTTAAGAGCTTTATCAGACCAGCCATCCTGAATGAGGTTTTCCTGGTTTTTTCTCATTCACACTAGGCAAATGCTGGGGTATTTATAGGTCCCAGGCCGCTTTTCCAATCCTTTCTTCCTTCCCTTTCCCCGAATAATGAGCTCGCTGAGGGACGTCATCCACCATGTACGTAACGGGCTAAATGGCAATCGCTGCCGAAAGCCCAGAAATCTAAAATCCTAATCCTAATGTATATTTAATTTTATTTATTTTCTTATCTTATTTTTGGAAATGTACTGCATATTCAGTGTTTCCTTTAAATTTTTGGGGGCCCGAGAGGGGCCCTAAGCTATAGCTTATTTCAGGTCGGTAGCCAGCCTAAAAATGTAGGGGGTGGTAGAAGTTAGGAAGAGCCCGATCCAACCATATAATTTATCCATTTACATAAAATTATATGGAATAAGAATTTCGAACTCGACTATCCAATTGTTGGAGCAGGGCTGGCCACCCGATGTTAAAGTATACATACAAGATCAAAAGCGTGGTATAAGACGCATTTCCAAAGAGTGGTTGCATCAAGGTAATACATAACGTTAAGTACGAACATAAGTACATAAACTGTAGAACAGATACATAGTCAAATGGCTTCGAGGAAGGAAGGAGACTAAGCAACATGTGCGGCCACCTTCAATCATTCCTAAAACTTCAGTTTGTTTATTTAAATATATGTTCAAAATAAGCAAAAAAAAAAAAAAAAAATGTAATAAGGAGCTACGTGTATCATATTCCATAAATAAGTAAATAGTTTGTTGTGTTCCTTTAATGTTTGCTACTGTCCCCTATAAGAAATTGGACTTAATACATGCACTCTATATAATAACGAAATGTTGATGTAAAGAAGAATGGAGGTAATTAGCTGCATCGAGCAGAAAGCGAATGAGATAACCTTAGAAATGGTGGAGGAGAAAAGAACAACTTTAGATATTATTAAGAAGAGGAAGAGAAACTGGTTGGGGCATTGGATAAGAAGGAAACGTATCATGAGGGACGTGCTAGAGGGTTGCAAATAGGGATGCGCACGAGACGAGTCGAGACAGGATTTTCCTGACAAAATTCGAGTCGAGACACGCCTCTTACAATAGAGAAATATACATTCTTCGAGTCGAGCATCGTTTTTACAGCACATTTTCGACACCCACAAATCTTGTCTCGTACGCATCCCTAGTGGCAGGATAGAAGAGGGAGAAGGAGACTACAGATAATGAATGATATAAAAACAGAAAAATTATACGTGAAGACGAAGAAGTTAGCGGAAGGCCGTGGAGCATGGAAGCTTCTCAGTTGCAGCAAGTGACCTGTCAATAATGGCAGAATACCTATGATGATGATGATGATGATGATATAATAGTTATGTCTCAAATACGTTAGAAGGAGTTATATTTATTTATGTATAATACTTACTAACATAGCTCCAAATATACTCGGAAACTTTTTCTGTTAACTGAACATGTATATTTAGTAGTTTAATAACCGTGAATGGAAGCACGAAACTAATTTTGGAAGAACGTAGACCAGGGCTATTTCTTACAGACACCATCTCAGCATTTCTTACGTACAGAGTGAGAAACTCAGCCTAACCTTCCACCAGAATATCCAATCAAGTAAATTTAATCTGAAATCACCAGGCTGTGAAGAAAAAAAAATACTAATTACTGACGAAAAACCATTCATCAACTGTGAAGCCACTTGATTGAACGAGAACCGTTTTCCTTCAGTGTTTCCTTATTGCGCTGGACCGTAGATACGTAGTTGTGTAGCCATAATATAGTAACTAATACAGAACAAAGGAACAAAACAAAGGGTTTTGGTTGTTCAGGGCATGTTGAAATAGCTTCTATTAATTACGTTCTGTACAGCAAAGTTGACAACTTACTTGATTAGTTATTCAAAGAGTTGACCTTTATTCATCTTTAGTTTCTTGAATAAGATACTAAACGATCAGTCCACCAAGAAAACCTTGTATGCATTGTGTCAAAGCAGAAACATTGAAACGGAAACTGATGTTACACGATTTAAGAACTAAAGCTGTACGAAAAGATATTTCTTACTGCGTACTTTGTAGAAAGATATTATAGTTTAACAATTTTTTAGAAAGTTGAATTTTATGGTGAACCGAATATAACTTTTTTGTGTATTTTGGAGCTGCCGAATACGAAAATGATGCTTAAGTTGAATGAAGTTAAGTAGACTACACGCAGTCAAGGGCGCCCATCTTGTGGTTTCCAAGGGGAGCAAGGATAAGCGACGTTTCAAAAATAGTTTCAAATTTTACTGTAACTAATATAAAAATTCTATTGGATTTTCGATATTCTGAAGTACAATTTCCTCTAGGGGCGAGCGCCCCACCTTGCTCCCCCCTGATGCACCCTTGCAATCAGTATTGTTGAAATTGGTGCATTAGTATAATACTTAGGATGCAAAATATTAATATGCTCGTACAAAGTAACGCTAAAGTAAAACTACATTTCTGTCTCGACAAGTGTTCAAATATTCATTCATGTTGAAGTACGATTGAATTAACTGGAAGCAAAATGCCGCACATAAGCCTAGATGCAGTAAATTTTTAGCTTCAAATAAAATTCTTTTAAATATATAATGCAAATTCATTCACGTAACACTGTTGTTTTAAATTCTGACTGTTTATTGTTAGTCGTTCTAGGCGTGCCAATTCTAGAACTTGCCTGCATGCCACTAGTATTACACGTGCCATGGTTTGATCATCACTGATATTTACCTTAGCTTCATAGGTTATTTGCATTTAGCAGAATTTTTCGTACTAAAAGTAGTACTACAATTTTATTTCAGCCGGTGTAACATTTTATTTCATTCTGTATTCTATGAAGTGCATATTGGAAATAACATTAAATCATCCTCTGTATGTTGAATCAGCATATTCTCTATCGGATTGGAGCATTTTTCCGTATGTCCTTATTTTGTGATAGATTTCTCACTTTTCAGTAGTTTCTTTCTTCCCTACATCTTCATTTATTTCGTTAGCATATTATTTATATTGAGAAAAACCCCTTCTCCGGACAGCGGTATATTGTACAAATATACGGAATCCTTATGTTTACTACAGAAACCAGTATGGAACATACGTTATCCATATACTACACACGCACTGCCCTTAGATGTTACATCATGTCATTGCAGGATGTCTGATATCTAACAGTTTTCCGTATATCACATGCATATACTTAATGTTACATTCCTCGGATATATGTTATGTAGGCCCACGTCCATTTGTATCTGAGATCCTGTCCGTCTATATTCCAGGGTGCCCATGATGTGGTTTCCAAGGGGGGCAAACATAAGTGATATTTCAAATATAGTTTCAAATTTTGCTGTAACTATTCGAAAAATTCTGTTGAGTTTTCGATATTCCGAAGTACAATTTCCTCTAGAGGGGGCGAGAGCCCCACCTTGCCCCCCCCCCTAATGGGGGCCCTTGCCTATATTGTTTTATACGGAAAGTAAGTATAGATGGAACACTTATACAGAAAGTATTATAAAAACATGCGTCTTTAGTTTTACGTCTTCTGTACGTTAAGTCCAAAAACTTCAGGAATTACGCATGTAACCTATCTTTTTAAGTACGCCACCTACATTTTATTAATCAGTGTATATCTGGAAAATATGGACCATATTCTTTACATTACAACAAATTTCATTCATTTATCCTTTGATACTGCAATACTTGCGACAGGAAAAATTAGATGTCGTTAAACTATTAGTTGAAAGACTATTACATAAAAAGGTTAATCTAACTTCGCCCACTTTTCGTTATCAATGGATTCAATAAAACGTAATAAGAACACTGCATTGTTACGCGATTCCGAAGCAATAATTCATTTACTTTATTGGCAATTGCAAGCAAAAGAAAAATACTCTTTATAAAGGTACGGTGGCCAGCTGTTTTTACCTGGTGAATTCAAAAGTAATTGAAAAATGATAAGTTTTTTCGCCAATACTTTCTCCTATTATGAAATACGTATTCTTATTCTCTAATTACTTTTTGTTATTTTTGAGTATGATTGTAATGGACAACAGCATGTCTAATTTTGGCGAGCTTCTTCAACTTCTTCCTGCATTCTCATTCCACGAATTCTTTCATTGCTATAGTTCTTCAATAATAAGCAATCTTCTTTAGCCTAGGGTATAGTCGAGGAACGTAAAACTACAAATAATCAAGGGACATAAAACTGGAAATAAGCAAGGAATGTAAAACTAGAAATAATCAAGGGACATAAAACTGGAAATAAGCAAGGAATGTAAAACTAGAAATAATCAAGGGACGTAAAACTGGAAACAATCAAGGAATGTAAAACTGGAAACAATCAAGGAATGTAAAACTAGAAATAATCAAGGGACATAAAACTAGAACTAATCAACGTGCGTAAAATAATCAAGGGACGTACTACTAGAAATAATAAAGGAATGTAAAACTGGAAATAATCAAAGGACGTAAAACTAGAAATAATCAAGGGATATAAAACTAGCAATAAACAAGGGAAGATCTAGAAATTTCATTTTTTCTTTTATCATTGATCACTTTGTTATTGTAGAGTTTCAGGTTAAGGTAGTTTTAAAGTCTGTCACTAATTACACTATGTTCTGTCCTCTTGCCAATTCCATAATAAGAGACCTGATATTCTACTATAGCATCAGTTTTCAGGTTGAAAAGTAGTAGTTTCTTCTTAGTCGATTATCTCGAAAATTACATATGAGGGTTCACTTTCAAGCTTGACTTTCTTGGATTTCACTTGGATTTCTCTTTCAAGCTTGAATTTCACTTTCTTCAGCTTGACGATACCTCTCAATGGAGTAAAAATTATATGCGTCTCACTGTTTTTCATTAAACTTTAAAAAAAAAAAAACAGAACTGATAATATAATAGGATAAATGAAAATGGTAAAACATGATAATCAGAGAAAATTAAATATATTAAAAAACATAAATAAATGAATTGGTAAGCGAAAGAACAGTATAAGTCCAAAATCGCACTTGATTAATATTTCAGTTAAAGAAATCATGTTGTATTGTACCAAATATGAAGTAAAATTTATATATATATATATCCCAATAATATGAAAAGTGTTATCAGTAAATATGAATGCATTCAAAAACAATTATTTTTGACGTTGAATACAATGGCTTAGTTTGGACTTGTACTGCACTTAATCTCATTAGTTGAAATGTAGATTTTACTTACGCATGGAGAGCACAAATGAGAATATTATTCCTATCTCCGACCGTACTGTTGATACCTCTGTACGAAATTCACGTACTCATCGTTGTAGTCGAAGCAACACGTAATCTGGTATTTAAAGTACTCACCTGTAACGAGATTGGAAAACAATAGTTAAAAAAAGAAATCAATTTAAATTTAACGTGCATATTGCTATTTTGATTACATTATTTTTGAACTTAGAACTAGCTTTTGGTTAGGTATAGATTTAGCAGAAGTCAATCATTGAAGGTTTTAACGTTGGTCACCGAAACATAGACGTCAATCATTGCAGGTTTAAACGTTGGTCACCGAAGCAGTAGAAGTCAATCATAGAAGGTTTTAACTTTGGTCACCGAAACAGTAGAAGTCAATCATTGCCGGTTTTAACTTTGGTCGCTGAAGCATAGACGTCAATCATTGCAGGTTTTATCTTTGGTCACCGAAGCATAGACCTCAATCATTGTCGGTTTTAACGTTGGTCACCGAAACAGTAGAAATCAATCATTGCCGGTTTTAACTTTGGTCACCGAAGCACTAGAATTCAATCGTTGCAGGTTTTGACTTTGGTCACCGAAGCATAGACGCCAATCATTACAGGTTTTAACATTGGTCACCGAAGCATATACGACAATCATTGTAGGTTTTAACTTTGGTCACCGAAACAGTAGAAGTCAATCATTGCCGGTTTTAACTTTGGTCGCTGAAGCATAGACGTCAATCATTGCAGGTTTTATCTTTGGTCACCGAAGCATAGACCTCAATCATTGTCGGTTTTAACGTTGGTCACCGAAGCAGTAGAAGTCAATCATTGTCGGTGTTAAATTTGCTCACCATATACTTAAAATTGTACTAGATAGGTAGAAGCAGTTCTGAGGAATCGTTTAAGCGTCACAAGGATAGATTTCTTAATCCTTATCTTCTTACTAAAACACGTAATGTTAGAACTTCGCTACTACTTCCAGTCTCAGTATTGATCGCTATAAATCAAAAGCGGTAATAGAGATATCAAAAGGAATTTTCTGATGCAGATTTAGAGTTCGAGGAACAAAGTTTCCTTTTGACTTTTATCTCTCAATTCGAAAGGAATTGCTGAAAATCTTCGATTTTCGATTTTAACACTGATTGTCATAGTCAAGAAACGTTTACGCTCAAAGAATAAATTGTACCTCCTGGTACTTTATTCTTGTATTGCAAATGGAAGTGGAATAAGTCTATTTACCACTTCCGGTTTCAGTATTGATTTCCATAATGCGAAAACAGTAGTACTAGATGGATTTAGAATCCCAAGAATAGATTTCATTTTATTTTGTATTCTTCTGCTGATGCTGGAAGTAGTAAAAGCCAGTACAACTCCGGTTCCAATTTTGATTCTTAAGTAATAATTGTGAGAGATAGCAAAAAAAAAAGTTTTTGATACGCATTCTATGTCCAAGGAACATGCTCCACCTGTTCTGTGTCCAAGGAGCAGATTCCACTTCTTCTGTGTCCAAGCAACAGGTCCCCTCTCGTCTATGTCCAATGAACAGGTTCCCTCTCGTCTGTGTCCAAGGAACAGGTTCCCTCAAGTCTGTGTCCAAGGAACAGGTTCCCTCAAGTCTGTGTCCAAGGAACAGGTTCCCTCAAGTCTGTGTTCAAGGAACAGGTTCCCACTTCTTCTGTGTCCAAGGAACAGGTTCCCTCAAGTCTGTGTCCAAGGAATAGGTTCCCACTTCTTCTGTGTCCAAGGAACAGGTTCCCACCTCTTCTGTGTCTAACGAACAGGTTCCCACCTCTTCTGTGTCCAAGGAACAGGTTCCCTCTCGCCTGTGTCCAAGGAACAGGTTCCCACCTCTTTTGTGTCCAAGGAACAGGTTCCCACCTCTTCTGTGTCCAAGGAACAGGTTCCCACCTCTTCTGTGTCCAAGGAGCAGGTTCCCACCTCTTCTGTGTCCAAGGAGCAGGTTCCACTTCTTCTGTGTCCAAGGAACAGATTCCATCTCTTCTGTGTCCAAGGAACAGATTCCATCTCTTCTGTGTCCAAGGAACAGGTTCCATCTCTTGTGTGTCCAAGGAACAGGTTCCATCTCTTCTGTGTCCAAGAAGAGGTTCCATCTCTTTACTCACGAGGAAACGGTCTGAAGTGTAAACAACCGATTTGGCTAGGGTCCGAATATGGTTATTATTAGCCCAAGTCGAAGAGATGTAGTTTTTTTTCTGATCGAACCTGACAGGCCGGCAAACTTTACTTCCGCCACACTGCCCGGTTTCCTGACAACACACGCCGTATCGATTAAATATTAATGTTCACTCTCTTGCACAAAACTGTTCCGCCCAGTTTCCACACATCCTAGCCATAAAAATACAGGCGGAAATCGCAAACATTCTTTTGCTCCGTTGACACCCTTGTGGTCAGCAGATCCACCCTCGACGGCTCGTGCCAGCTGAACATTTGTTCAGAATTGCATGCGTACCACACATGCCAATTTCATGGCCTTATTGAAAATCTACCAATATGGGACCATGTATATTCGACACAGTGTTGCCAGATCTACTGATTTTGCAGGAGATCTCCTGCTTTTTCTACGTTCTACTGATCTACTGCGAAAGAAAATGAAAACTGAACAATCTTCTGCTTTTTCCTTACTTCGAGAAGTTGAAGAAATATTATTATTATTAATATTGAATTTTCAAATGTTTTCTCACATAAAAAGACGACATTTCTCTGTTATAATACACAAAGCTCTGTAGAGCATATAGTTATAGAGCTTTACTGTATATAATATGAATCCAAAGAATACAACTGTACGTCATTCTCTATATGCATTATGGTTAGCGTTTTTATAACTTCCTGTAAGATTTACAAGTAAGTGTTGTTTAAATTGGGACTTGAGCTGGAAGAGTGGCTTAGATCGTTTCTCCGCGATCGTCAGCAAGAAATCGTCTTACGCCACGATCACGTGTGACTGCACAATATAGCTACATTATCGCTACGTGCATGAAAAGACATTTTCCCACTCCACTTTGCTGTTTCACACGTTTTACTTCACACATGTTTGTACCAAATAATATTAATATAAATCGGGACTTTTCACTTTCATTTGCTCAGCGTAGTTCATCGGAAATGAATTCTGGATTGCTTGTTTTGACTACATTCCTCTTAATAAATGGAAAATTTTATTCCCCCCCCCCCCCGATTTACATTCAAACGCCACCACTGTATGTATCTACTGCTTTCTCCTGTTTTTTATCTTCGAATATCCTGCTTTTCCAACTGACTGCTCTGGCAACACTGATTCGACATTCCTTTTTGTGGGACCTAACAACAAACACAAATCAGATACTTTTGTATATATATTAACATCTTATTCCATGCCAAGCCAACATTCCGTACCAGTAACGTCATTCGCTTCCTAGTCATAGGATGAAGGGGCGCTTTGGGGCCCCGTATTTCGGAAATTTCTGCGTATGGGCCCAAACGCCAAAATACATGTCTCCTTAATTTGGTCTCCCGTAACACATATCCGGACCCCAGCCAAATCGGTTGTTTACACTTGAGACCGTTTCCTCGTCAGCTTTACTAGTTTCCGCCTCAGTATTGTATTCGCATTGTTTGAACTTTACAGTACACAGAGAAAAATTGTGACGTTCATTCACATGTTTGACTTATAAATACACGTAGCCGCAGAAGAAATATATGTAAAATGGAATGTGATGTATAAATATGGTTTGCTGGGAAAAAATGGATGTAATTTTGTTACATTTAAACACCAAGAAGTAAAGTTTAAATGTAACAACCTCGCCTTAAGAGGGACGACAATCTAAGAATATTTTGTGTGTCACGCCGTTGCATTTACGGTGACGTATAAAATTTTATAAATCACATGTCGTTACGTTGAAATGTTCGCTAAAATCCGAAAGAAGTCGATCGAACCCGAACGGGAGCCATTTGTATTTCATGAAATTATTTAATGTTGTTCAGGGAAATCTAAAGTTGTGTGAAAACAAGTCGGCATCATGGACTCCGACGTGGACGCAAAAGGTGTAAAAAGAGGCAGATGCAATGAAGAAACTTGGCACTGCGATTATTACACGAGAGAAGAATCTAAAGGGTGGTGTGAATATTGTGACCAGTCTCCAACAAAACAGGCAAGGACTGGACAATGTACAGTATGTGGAAATAACGTATGATATACGTTAAGTTGTTAGAAATAATGATGGAAAGGATGTAGGAATGCTCTTTTGATTCTTCCCAAATGATGAATCATTACTTTCAGAACATTATTTCGGAATACACACTTTTCACACTCTTTTGATGGATGACATTGTTGTATTATTAAAAAAAATCTAATATAAGTTTTTAGATACTACTTGAACATAGCAAACAAGAATGGTTTGGTTGTCCTCTAAGGGCAAGGTTCTAGATTACTGCTCCCCCTTACCATGGAACTTTAATAAAGACATTAAACAAGGCGTGCAGGTTTACTTTTGGCGCACCACTCAGTGAAGACGCCAGAGGGGGGGGGGCAAGGGGGGCGAGCGCCCCCCTAGTAGCTACTTCTGCCCCCCTGACTGCCACCTAGACTGCCCCCCAGACTCCTACAATCTTTAAACTTTCTACATGTAGTATTTTATATCAGTATCATAAACAATCTCATTGTCTACTTTCCATGCATTTACTATGTGGCAGATTAGTCCTCAAGCTTTCTTCTTTGAGCGTCTAGGTATGCATGCATATTTTTGTTTTCTAAAATAGCGCCTTTTGAGGTAAATTTTAGTTATATTTTTTCTATGATTTTTAATTATTGTGCCTAGCAAACAATACTAGATTTGGTTGATTTTTTTCTTCTTATTGGATCAACTTGGATTGGAAACAAAAGAAAGGTAAAACCAGTTACGTAACTTGTTTGTATTTATCCAGGTTTTAAGTTTTCAGTTTCATATTGTTTTTTATTTAAAGGTTCTATACTTCTTTTTTCTGAAACATTATTCTCGGCTTTCAATATTCAGCGGATGTGCTTATAACAGCTTAGTTTGCAACTACCAGGGCTTAATTTTTTGAATGGAATAAAAAGAGTTGTGTTTTCCCTTCCTGGCAATGATGATAAATTTATGGAATTAAATTGATTCCCAATAAAACGTATTGTCAGAGTGCTAATCTTTAGTTAGTAATTGGTATATACTAGTGCTCCCTTACTTATTTTGTTTCAAAGTACTGACGTGACGTCTAACATATTGACTAGGAACTGCTGAAAAATTCGTAGCCCAACCCAGAATGAGTGCACGTGGAATGGTGAAATTTCACTTCTTCTACACTTTCCCCGAGAGTCAATATACTATCTTTTACAGTGCTCCAGTTATTACAGAAAAGTTCAAAAAATCTGAAGATTTCCTCGCACAACTGTTCGTAGCACTACCCCTATCAGATCTAAAATGGCGTCCTTTCAAGTGTTAAGTTTGGGAAATAAGTACACGTAATAGTTAGACGGAGCTAAATCTGAGGAATAAGATTGATTATCTAGACACTGAAATCCTAGATTATGCAATGTCAGTTGTGTTCGCAGGGACTTGATGGACTGGTGTATTCTCCTGAAGGAGCAGAATTCCTTTCTTTTCATTTTCCGTGGCATTGAACTTTGAATTTTTCTTTCAGTTTTGTAAGTAATGTAGAGATTCTAGATTAAATATCTGACCGTTGCGGAGGTAGTCTGAGTACGACTCCATACTTATCCCAGAAGAATGTTGCAAACAGTTTCTCAACCTACTTCTGTGTCTTGAACTTCTTGGGGCGATGGAGAAATGAGTGCTACTACTCCATTGACTGTTGTTTCGTTTCAGGATCATAGTGATAGAACCATATTTCGTCCATGGTTACTATTCGTGAGCGAAATTGATCAGCATTACGGTCAAATTGGAAGAAGACTTCTCTTAATGCCGTCACTCTTTTATTCTCCTGACAGATATTTTGGGAACCCATTATGTCGAGAACTTGCGCATACAGAAACCATTCTGAATTATGCTACCGACGAGTTCCAAAAAAATGCCCAGAATCTCTGACAAGTTTTGCTGAGAAGGTAAAAACTGAGAAAGCGGGGTGCAGCCAGACATCAGACTAATAAGTATATCATGAGTTTACTATACACATTAAAATCTATATAAATAATAGCTTAAATTATTTTTGTCACTCAAAAACTGGGGTGGCCTAGGCCCTCCGGCCACGGGCTATATCCACCAGTGGCTGAAAGGTTGTAATTTTCAAGAATAATCTCACAAATTGCATCCATGATTTCGGGAAGAATCATTGCTTTTAATCATCCTGGATTTAAAGTATAATTTGTTGAGAAATCGCCACGTTTATACTAAGCCACTTACTTCTTCACCACTGTATATAACGGTGGAGAGTTCCATGGTGTTTCACTGATTTCCTAATTAATTTACTTCGGTGATTTTCCTTGATGGAACAAAAATGTTATAACAGTTAGGATCTGGATGTTTGTGAAATTATCTGTTTGGGCACACATAATCACTTCAGAGGCCTGAGAAACAATAAGAATTTCATTATTAATATGAAAATTTGTATTTGTACATACAGAGATATGTTTTTCTAAACGATCGATTCATTTTTCTACCTAGTACCTAAACTCTTTCTGGATTGCACTACGACATTTTCAGCAGTTTCTCGTAAATTCTCTTTCTCTCTCTTTATATATATACACGTAGCATTGTTGTACTAGATGCATATGTTACTTGTTGCATACGCGAAAGTAATTCAATTTATGTTTAGGCTTGAAAATTTTCCATTGAAAAATATTTCATGTGCAGACGTTACTTATTTATTAGTTACAAATTTTACTTGAAATAAGTTTAATTTATAATCATACAGGTCTAATATGAAAACAGCAACGAAATACACAATGTAATGTAAAATAAGTCGAACGTAATAAATATGTCATTTTTGGTATGGCAAATAGCCGCCCCCCGAAAATGCTTCTGCCCCTCCTTTGCCCCCCTAAGAACTTAAAGCTGGCGTCGTCACTGGCACCACTTGGAAAGTTATAAGGTGCTGGTTTACTCTTGGCACCCACATTGTGAAAGATTTACAGGCAAAATTCAAAACTTTGCATATTTATGTGAAACACATATTCATAGAAGACATATTTATATAAAACAAATTTCTGCAGGTCATAAAATTAAATGCAAAGCAATGTTGTTTTGTGTCTTTATTACAGCTAAATGGATATGGGAATCTGTGTTCTAGAAGAGTTCACTCGAGCAGACGGCTCTACCAAACACAAAATTTATAGGTAAAATACAATGACAAACGCATTTCGTAAAAGAAGTAGATTGTGAATATACTGTAAGTAATTTCTGTCATTAGATATATTGAAATACATTTTGAATGGGAGTGAACGTATTCTAAGTGGAAATTTCTTAATAATCTGGTAGAAAGGCGGAAATAATCTGTTCGTGTTAGGAATGGACATTTGTGATGGGTATAATGTAAACATACGATTTTATTACAAATAATTGTGTGATAAAGAGCGTCATATTATAAAGTTTTTGAAGCGTCGTGTTATGTTGAAACGTAAAATCAACTATGCGAAGTGTGGAAAAGAAATGAAAATTCAAAACAGACGAATTTCTCCTCGCAACGGGCCATTTGTACCCGGAAAACCAGTGAAACCATTTTGAAAGTAAGAATTATTACGATTATTTAAGTGTTTTTCAAGGTGAAAATTATTGGGGATATTTTATGTATTTTCCACTATCCTTCTTTATGCGTATGCCCCCCGTCGCTGACGAGCCTGGTCCCTACGAAAGCACCCCCTCGCTCCGCTCGGGCCCCGTGCTGCGTTCCTGCTCTGACTCGGTTAGATAGCATTCGTGCTTTTACTGGCCACGTAACAGGAATTGGTTCGTGGTTTATGCATTAGCTCCGCATTTAGTGCATGCTCTGCAAGAAGAAATCAGAAAATGCAATAAATGTGGGAAAATTTCGTAGAGCCGTTTGCTCGATTAATAAGTTCCAGAGCCCTGCCAAAGTAATGCACATGTATTTTAGGTTTACTAGTATACGGTTTCAAGTGTAAAATCGTTACAAGTGCTTTACAATAGATGAAATAAGTCAATGCATATTAAAGACCGTCGCTGATCCGCTTGCTCCCTTCGGTCGCCACCCTGTCGCTTATGCACGGGCCTGCAGTTTCGCCCTACTCAGAGTCGGTTAGATTGCATTCGTGCTATTGAGTGGCGACCAAGCAGAGGATTTGTGTTTTTTCACTTTTGTTTTTATCATATATCCGGACTACGTAGGCCTATATATAAGAAAATCATTAAAGAAGATAAGGCCATAATTTTTCAACCATTACTTCTGATGACCCCCTTAAATTTTCTCTACGAGTATGCCAAGTGAGATTTTCATGTCGCCTAGCGCAAACCATTTAGAAGACAATAAGGAAGAAATTAGTAGGCCTAAAAGAATTATAATTCTTTCACTAATATCCTTCGTATTGTTCCCTAAAAGGTTTCCACATGAAAATATCTCACTTGACATAGATAAAATTCAAGGGAACCACAAGAAGAAACTGCTGAAAAATTACAATTCTTTTACGATTTGCGTCTAAATACGGCCTTTGGATGTGTACTATAAAGACTATAGTGCGGAAAATAAACTAACCGGTGATAGGTAGCCACTAGAAAGCACGAATGTTATCTAACCGAGTCAGAGTAAGACGAAACTGGTGGGGCTGCGCAGGAATGCGTCCGAAGGGAACAGGCGCGTCAGTGATAGCGGGTATGCGCGCAAGCGAGGTTATTCCTTCGTGCATACAACGTGCTTATGGACCGTATTACAGGATCTCTAGTTCTTCATTCATGTCACCTTAGTATTGATATATTGCCAAAGCGTGGAACGCCTCCTGTTACAGAGGTCAAAAATTTTCTTCAGACTCTCCTAATTCCTCTACTCGTTTCAAAATTGACATAACATTTCTAGGCATTTTCTACGTTCTATCTTCGCATTTTGCCCTCACTTATTTCCCACCCTGTATACGATCTGCCACTAAACTCTGTTTCTTTTGGTGCTGAATCCAGTGCTAACAATCATTTTCAACAATTGAATTTACAAAATTGGAATGGTCCCTTGTTAGGTATGTTATTGTATTAAAGTAAGTGTACCAATTATTGTGGTGAGAGCCATTATTTTGAAATTTAAACATATAATATTGACAGGTGTAATGCTCTATTTTTCCTGATTTTTATAGATGTGAAAGTGACTCATTAGAAATGGATATTATGTCATTTTATGCCTACAAAAAAAACTGGCCCTGACTAGCACTCACCCCTAAAGTTTAACGTCGCGGACTCACTTGTCAACAAGAACGTGAACAAGGCATGTTCGGTATGCTGCTGTTTTGTCAAGTAGTATTACCCCAAGTTTGTGTTAACTCATGTTGATAAAGGAGCCGCGTGGGCGCATTGGTTGGAACACCCACCTCTGGTGCGTGGGGTCCTTGGTTCAAACTCGGCTCATGCCATGTGGGCCTTCTGATGGATAAACACCGTGTGCGTGGGTTTTCTTGCGTTTCTTCCGTTTCCTCCCACTTTCTTCATTCCACCAATCGGCCTGGCACGTTGCCATTAGCTGTTAAGTTTTAATAATCACGAAGATCCATGCCCCACTGGCAGCCTGAAGTCTCAGGCACCTCGATCATCCGCTCTATTATTGTTCGCTTTATTGGATAACAGCACTAATTAGTTTCTCACAAAAGTTGTCAGGCCTTTCAAAAAACATGGATGGCGATATTTCAGACGTTGTTCGGTAGTCCAGTATTAGAAGTTTTCCCCAGTCCTACCAGGTTAATGCTGATGGCATCTAATAAGGCCGTGGTCGAGTTCGTTTTAATTTTTGTCGAAGCCTTTCTTGCTCTCCAGTCATCGTGACAAATAGGCGGATGGTAAACTAAATATAAAACAAAACTATTCATGTTAAACAATGCTATAAATGTTCATGGAAAAGAGTCAAGGTTATTTTTCTGGGTCCTTTTATGGTTGCATGCACAACATTCCAGCACGTAATGGATAAGACTTGAGACTAATAACAAACCCACTGCGAGTCTAGCTTACTCACAAGTGAATGTCGTAGCCAAATCCTTCCCAAGCAACCATCTTCTGTGTAAAAATGGGAGGATCAGCCTCCAAAAGAAGTTAAAGCCTGCATTTAAGATACCATTTCAGCATTAGGCTGTTGTGACTGATGAAATACGGACCTCAAACACTTTTTTTTTTGTCAGATACAGCTGGAAGCTGGACACGAGGTGTGGCACAAACAGTTGGAGAAGTACCTACAGAAAGCAGTCTTTCCCACAGAGAAGACCAAGATGCACATTCTGAGGAAGAAACTGTACACGTCAAAAGTAATGAGGTAATTGGTAATAGGTTTTCGAAAAAAGGAATGAGGTGTATTCATTGCTCTTTTAGAACGTTCAGTTTCGATAAATTGTCAAGCCATGTAAAGAGGCATGAAAGGATTTTGCGGTATGAATGCAGTTCGTGTAAATCCAAGTTCAAATTTCGTTCTTCATTATGCAGATATACTAAAAATTGCCTATTTTTCCCAGATTGACAGCTGGCATTAAATAGAAAATGCACATTACAGTTTTCGTACAGTCTTAAAATCTCCGAAAACTTTAGAAAAGAGCATCACTCAATTTAAGTGTTATTACAGGGATCCCAATGAAAAATTGTGTATTTAAGAAATAAAATGCAATTGCAAAGATAGTTATGTAGTCAAAACGAAAAGAAATTTAGAAGTCCGAGTAAAGGAATACATTAGAGATTCAAAAGCAGAAAATCCGGTGTCAGGTTTATCGAAACATTTAAAAGAAACGCAACACAGGGTAGAAGATTCACAACTTTTGTTTGGAGCTAGAAATGAAATAGAGACTATGACCGGAAGGGTCTGATCCTTACCTGTTCCCATTCGGGATAACCAATTCTCATAACCCTTCTGAGTTCGAGTCTTGTTCGGTATGCCTTACCTATGGTGGATTCTAGTAGTTGGTGGAAAGAGGACATTCGCCGTACAGCTGACAATACTAAAGTAAAGCATGCGCAAACCTCCAAATAGGATCTCGAACCAATGTGATACACAATTGAGGTTGCGACTGCGGATGCCCACCGTCCTTGCCACGCCTGCTGGCATTAACAGAATAAACACAAGTAATCAGACATAACATCCATCATTTCAGTAGTGATTGTGCGGAAAATACTATAAAGGTAAAAGCACACAGAAAATATACTATATATAAATTTTATTCAATTAACACAGGTTATGTATAATACTTACGTTCACAGCATTACAACATTTTATTAAGAAATTTATTCAACATGTACTAACACTCTGTGAGCCCATATTCGTACTAATTTGGAATTTACACGAAGAAATAATTATATATGATTAATTACTTTCTTTCTTTAAAGAAAATGAAGCACTGTAGATGCCGGCTATGGGAGTGAGGGGGGCTACACGCTCACAAATGGCGGTCGACAGGGACGATGATCTTCTCTGAAGATTATCAGAATCCTGGAATCTTGAGTTTTTCCTCTTCTTAAAATTGATGTTTCCGGTTATTATTCCTCTTCTCTTTTTTGTTAGTATTTGACTTATCATGGTTCACTAACACTTCACACAAATGTAGATGGGCTTTTTATTTTATGGGCTATTCACTTTAAATGGGCTTTTTTTTGTATAAAATTATATATATATATATTAACAACCTTCCACCGTCGTGCCTAGTTTGCATGGGGATGAAATGATAATTGACGGTCGAAGATCGCTGCTACTCACCATCTAGAATGAGTAGGTCGAGGATGACAAAGTAAACAACATTAAATTAACTTTGAATTAAATCTTTGTATTTTCATAATATCGTGTAATACTGTTGTTGATCGTTGACTGTGTATAAACGCCAGATCACATATCTTTAAGCATCTAAGAAGTTAACCACGAATAACTCGAACATAGCTGAGATACACGTACCTTTGAGTCAATGATGCCTGGAACTGATGTCGATGTTCTGGATGATAAGTATCTCGCTGCCAATAGTCTGTAGTGGCTGACTATTGTGAAACCATAATCCACTTTAATGGTTTACTTGAACTATTAGATCTCCTGATCTAATCGTTGATTAGGATCACAGCTAAATGACAACTGTGATATACGTATCAGTGGTTCTCGATGTTGCTGCTCCACGTACGATGCTCGTTGTCTGATCCTCACTGTATTCTCTCCTGTATTCCCTTCTCAATCTTTTAGAACCATGAGTTTTTATACTTGGATTCCAGACATCCTGGAATTCATCGTCGTTGACTTTCTGTATATCTCAGCTATTGGTAAAACATTGGTTTCACCCGAATTACATCGTGATCAAATTCTCAGACCTACAAATTTCTGCAAACTCAACGATTATGCCACAGTCAAATGTGTGTCAATGTTATAGTATTACAACTTGATGACAATTCATTCCTGAATCAAAACATTACAAATTACAAATTACAATAGCATACGAACTGACGACTTAGCGTCTAGCCGTAGCAAAAACATAACATTCATCACATATACAAAACATTGATGTAAACACATAACCACACACACTTGTTTATATTCTATGACAACATTGAGTTTCTTTATTCTGACATAACATTCAATAATTAAATATGCTTCCTTTCCCAAAATAATATATTCCTAAATAATATCAATCGTATGTATCAACATGCCCCTCCTTCAAAATGAGGGAACTCCGTTCTCGACTCAATTTCTTCCCTGAAATTGACTATAAAAATAATTGAGTATATTTATCCATCACCCTGTATATATATCTTTATATTCCTTTAACTATTTATCACATTTAAAATCTTTAAAACATCATTTAGTTACATTCATTGTTGTTCTTTTAAAAAAATACTTGTCAAGAGTCCTCATAAAAGTATCGGCTCCTGCCATCTGTTGAGTTATATACATAACTACTTGTAATTGTCTTGCATTTCCTTTGCTCGGAACTGCACATACATATACCTTCTTGTTCTCGTTCTTGGAACCTTTCCGCTACATTCAGTCGCAAAGTCCAAACCAGTGTTTGTTATCTCTGCACTTGTTTCACTAGTATCAGTGTCCATACCACTGATGTTTCCAATAAATATAACACTTTTTTATACACTATTTATCTTGTTATAGTACTCGAATATACTAATAAACAACGTCTCTTGTCGTTGCAAGATTTTAGAACACAAAAATAAAACTTGAAAAATATTAATCACTTCACTAATGGTAAGTTTCTTATCCGTAGAGTTAGCAACTCTGATTCACTTCCTTCCGTAAAATGTTGTATCAGCAACGTTTTTTGATACTGACATTGAAAAGTTCCACGTCTCATCCTATTTGCCGCGTCGCTTCGATAGTTCAAGTTGACTTTGAAAACGTGCTCCGCATTTTCCGTTAAAATTTTGGAAAATTGTTCACAGGATTACCACATCACATGGTCGAACATACACTTTTTCGCTTTTCGAGTTTGTGAATAAGTGTCTATCCGTGTTTTCCGTTTCGAAATTGGATAATTCCGTGATTTTTAGTGCATCCCTCTTGGTTTTGGTGCATAGGTTTTCGTGTGTACCAACAGTGTCTGAGTTATTTTGTGATACTTCTGTATGCTTGTGATTGTAATCTGCATTATTTTTAGTGCTAATTGTGTTTTTTTTTCAGTGTGATTTTTATCTACTTCTGCGTAGATTGGAAATAATCCGCAGTTTTCTATGTTACTAATATCGTCATATACCTTTTTATTTACTACACTTCCTTCCTTTTCTTTCTTTCTACTAAATCTACGTAACTTAATAACTATATATATTATAACTATAGACGTTGCTAGTACTAGTACTGTTAAAGATGTTAATGCAATAGTAAGTACCATAAACTTCTTCTCCATATTGCCTGTAAGTATAAATAACTAAGTGTGAAATCCCGTTTTTATTTTTCTTAAATCTAATAATCCTAAATCTCGGTCTATGATTCTCTTCTGTAAAAATTACATACTTTGTGCATAGGCCTAGTCCTAATGTTCAAAAATCGTTCATTATTCTCTATAAAATGCATAATCGATGCATATTCTAAATAATGACTAGTGTTCTAATCGTTATGTAACCTATTCGGATACAAAAATGCTATCCTCGTTACATTTTCATTCGTTTGACGCCGTCTTTGTCATTTTTTTTAAAGTCGTAAAGCCCTACATTTTCGTGCATATTTATGTTCTTAAATACACTTTACTGCTAGTTTTGACGTTGTCTGTAGGTACTATTATCTTTATAGATGTTTAATCTATCATACTTTAACATTCCAACATTCTATGTACTGAGAAATCATTCATAAAGCATCAACATCATTGTGAATGAGAGAGACTCGTCATAAGTAGGAGTGGCCTGTTGCTATACAGCGGCCATGTTCTTATAAGCTCCGCCCCCTAGCAACGGGTCCTCTCTCGCACGCGAGAGAAGCTCACTGAGTCGGCCAGGTAAGTAGTAAGTTATAGCGGACTAAAAGCCACAAACTGAATCTTGTATCCACATGAATATTGAAGATATTCATGAACTGAATACTTTTCCTTATTATTATACAAATAATCCATATGCCAATTGATCATTCTATAATAATAATAAATCAATAATTTTCCTCTCATTTTTAAAAAAACGTGAATTTAGAAAATGAATTTTGACAAAAATAATGTGTTTACATACAACTTAATGATGATTATAGACATGATGCATTATGATTGTATTCTATTTTTGACAATTTCTCGTCTATTATCTATGATTTTCTTCCTTTTCTATCCAAACTATTTACTTCTTTTAACGACTTTTTCATACTTTTTCCGTACTTTTAACGACTTCTTATTCTAGATTCGTAAGCTTACTATACTAGATTATATCACTAGCATCTACATTTTCTATTATTTATCTATTTGTCTAGCTTTACTAATAGACAATTCTTTCTATTTTTTCTTCTTTTCGCTTTTGTTTTCCATAGCTTGGAGCTACTGATTTCACTAATATTATGTTGTTATTTAACCTAGCTATTATCTATTTACACGCTTGTATCTATTTTCATCTATGATGATCTATTAACTATGCTTATTTTCTATTGCTTCTTTTTCTACCAAAACAAAGAGTTTTGCCGTAATAGTACTACGTAACCATTTTTATTCAACAACTATTCGTTTCACCAAATCAAATAGACCAATCCTAGTTTTATCTAGGATGACATAACCAAAGGCTTTTCAACTCCCAACTACCTCATGCTGTAGGTAAGTATCTTTACCTATTACCAATTGTTTTAAATGTTAATCTGATATTCCTTTTCAGGTTTTCATTGCAACTTAGACTTTTTTTTTCAAAATAAACTTCATTCTTCTTCATATCCAAAAATGTAAAAACTTTTTTTTCATAACCCAGGGCACATACAATATTGATTTACATACTATGCTTACTTCATTATTACTTGTTGATGATTATTATTATTATGATTATTATTATTATTATTATTATTATTATTCTTGATTTTGAATTTTATACCTCCGTATTGCTCTATAAAGCTTACAATATAGTACTAATAACAATATTGTCGTCAAAATTAATGATATTATTATTCCAAAAATTACATACATGATATAATCTGTTTTTAGATGTAGTTCTGGGATTGACGTATCGACTTTCAATTTTAACAATTTTTCAGTTAAACTATTTAACTCTTGCGTATGCAAGGTGAAATTTACTTGTCTCTCAGTCCAATTACCGATCAATTTAATATGTTTATTTTGAATTTGAATTATCCGTTTGGTTGGAATGACCAGCTCTCCTATTATTATGTTATCAAATTTATCATAGTTTATGAAATTTGATTTAGATTTAGTTTGATCAAGTTTTGTTGAAGTCACTTCTTGATGTACACCCACTTTTGTCATGTACGCTTCTTTTTCAACAGAAGAATACATCACACCAGCGTGTGTATATCTGAATATCACATTCCCCAAAAATTTCTCAGAATTCTGCTGGCATCCTTCCAGAGAATTATTTAAAACAATATTATTCAAACATTTTGATTCACAATCCATCGTTATGCTTTCACAAAAATATAGAAAACTTTTAAATTCGCATTTACTTTTATCCAATGAATGAAATTTACCTTCCGCCAAATAAACTGCTTCCGGTAATTCATAAAATATTCTAGTATTATTTATTAAGTAGCCCATTGATGTTACGTCATACATTATTGAAATACTAGTATCATATATTATCGGAGTTTTTATTATTAAATCAACATTATTTTCTTCGTAATGATATCTTACTAAATCTACGCTAGACATTTGGTAGAACATCCCAATGTCTGACCTATAAATAGTATTCTTCAATACGTCATGAAGACTAATTAACCTTTTAACATCAGCATTAGACAATATATGATATGTTAACTTATTATTTAATATGGTATTTACTATTTTATTTACTCTCTCCTGTACAAGATGAGCAAACAAGTTTGCCATTATCTTGCGTTGGGATTGATGCAAATAACAGTATAGCTCTTGAATTTTATTTTTAAAATCGTGCAACACATGTTGTACTTTTATTACAATCCCGTGGACTACTGCAATTTCATTATTAAATGATTCTTTTAAATTTTTAATTTCACTTGTTAATACATTTTCATGTTTACTTAATTTGTCAATAGACTGAGACAACTGTTTATTATGTATTAAGTTATACGTCGATAAACCAATAGACGATAATCCCAGTAACCACGAAAATATAAATCTTTTATTTCTGTGATTATTATTACACCTACCTTTACCATTGTCATAGACAAAATGGCAGGGTAATAAATTTACTATATTTTGTCTAAATTCTTTATCTTTTACTGCATAGTCGTTTAGAATTTCGTATGCGTCAGTACATTTATCATGTACTGGCACAGATTCTTGGAAATTCAAATGCATTTTTACAGTAGTAAACACCATATTCGTAGCATGAACAGCATATGCATTCTGCGTCAAAGCTAATCCAATCTCTGATAATGTTATTTGTTGATGTTCTTCCTCTGCTACCCCAATACTAATCAATAGTATTTGAAAAATGAAAATCTTGAACATGATGTTAACTGCAAACAATTAAAACTTAGAATTACTATCTGAATTTAAATTATTTAATTTAATTATTTCTATATCTCTTATTTATTTAATACTTATGTTTTAATTTATTTGTATGTGTACCTTGGATTATTCAACAATTTAAACAAATTTACTACATATCTCTAATTTAAAAAAATTCTCTAATTTCCTAATCACTTTACACTCTGTAAACAATATATTTTTACCAGTTAAGGGATTTTTAGATGGAAATCAACATTTACTTTGATTTCGGGACACGGACTTTTGTTGATAAACAGCGGTCCATCTCGCTGTTTCACTGATCAAAACATGTTGTTTACAGATCCCTAACAAAAACTTGTATACTAAAACTTATTCGTGTTTTATCGTTGCACATACTTTTTTAACTTTTCGTGATGTAGTCCTTTGAGTCTTAAAAACTTCTTGGTTTTTACACGCGTTGTTTTTTTTCTCTGTTTAGACATCACTGTCTAAATCCGACTCCTCATCTTGCCTATCTGAATCTTCCTCATTCGCGCTGACAAATTGTTTTAAACGTCGTATATCAATGGAATCCGTCTTCTCTTGTTCTTTCTTTGTCTCATATCTCACTTTATATGAATTATTATTCATCTTTTGCACTATTACTCCACGAGTATTGAATCTCTTCCCAAAACAAGCTGCAATGCCTGCTCTTGGCATTTCACGAATCCAAACTTTTTGACCTACGTCGAAGTTAGGTTGAGAAAACTTCTTCTCGATCTGCTTCTTTTGAGATTTAAACCGCTTCTGCAAATTCTGGTACGCTAATTTCCTTGCCTCTTTTACAGTTCTTATTCGCTCTTCGTTTTCTACATACTCACAAGGTATGTACAGATCCTGTTCCAAGAACGTTCTGGGTTCACGCCCTGTAAGCAAATAATATGGCGAGTGTTTGGTTCCGTCATGAATCTGTGTATTCATGGTAAACACTATGCAAGGTAATATCTCGTCCCAGTTTGTGAATTCACGGTCTATATAGTGCTTCATAATCTGTTGGATTGACCCTATAGCTCTTTCCGATGTTCCGATATTGTAGTGGGCATCTGTATTGGCAAAGTTTAACCTCATACCAAAACGCTCAGCCATCTCTTCCATTACTCGGCTTCGATGTGTACTATGCCGGTCCATGGCTAAAATCTCAGGAATCCCATGTTTTGTAATCAATTCTTCAAAAATTACTTCTGCTATAATTTCGGAAGTTATAGCGGGAACTGCCCTAGCAATTACGTAACGAGTGGCACTGTCTACGAATACAATTACATATTTATTCCTATGATTTTTAGATCTTTTAAACGGCCCAATCTCATCCATAGTTACATGCTGGAATGGCATATAACTCGGGTATGTTTGCGGGTGCAGTGGTGTCCTACCAGCTTTACGTTTCTGAATTTGGCAACTGATGCACTGGCTGACCTTCTCTTGGAAAAATCTTTTCATATTCGGGAAATAAATGGATTTTAATGCTCGATTATAACACTTCGTGTAGGAATAGTGTCCACCTCCATATATCGAACAATGCAAGTTCTTGAAAACTTGTTCCCTTAAAGAAAAAGGAATGCATAATAGAAATTTCTTTCCATTAGCCATCTTTTGAGTTCTGAAAAGTTTTCCGTCCTTAATTTCATACCAGCGGGCTTGTTTTTCCGATTTTTCGTCTGCTTCTTCTGGATGTTCTATAGCCTTCATTATTGGCCCAAAGAAAGAATCTTTCCTCTGCAACTCAGATACGTCCACATCTTCGTCGAACGTGATGTTGACTTCGAGATCTTCTGTCTTTACTGGTAGCGCATCTAAATCAATGTCTTCATCGGTTGGTTGAATATCCGTGTTTCTTGATAATACATCGCTCGGGTTTTTCTCCCCTGGACAATGCACTGGCGTATACTGGTATTGTGCCATCTCTAAATTGTACCGTAACAATTTCGGTGATAATTTTGGCGTTGTCTGTAAATATTTTATACATCTGCAATCAGTGTATAACTCGAATTCTTTATTATACAAATAGTAGTTGAATGCTTTAAAGGCACTCACCACGGCCAAAATTTCCAACTCCACTATATGTCTTCTCGTTTCATTTGGTCTTAACACTCTGCTATAATACGCTATAGGTGTCCACTCTCCATTCACTTGCTTTTGCATGAGTACAGCCCCAATTGATTTTGTAGACGCATCGGTATACACTCTCGTTTCCAAATTTTCTCGAAAAGGTGCCAATAACGGTGCATTCATCAACGCATCTTTTAATTTTTCAAAACTAAGTTGGTGTTCCTCGGTCCATACGAATTTATGGTTTTTCCTTAATAATTGTTGAAAATTAGCTGACATTTCTGCATAGTTTTTACAAAATTTTCGTACATAGTTAGTCAACCCACTTGGGTGGCTTACAAGCTTTTATTGCCTGAATCACTTTAGGACTTATTTCATAACCAGCTTCGCTCACAATGTGACCTAATGCCATTACTTTCTCCTCCATGAAGTGACATTTTTCTACCGACAACTTTAAGCCATATTTTCTTAGTCTTTGAAAAACTGAATGCAATACCGATACCATCTTTTCCTGATTGTTTACGTATAGGAATACGTCGTCCATGTAATATGACACCGCTTCCGGATGAACGTTAGCTAATGTCATTGCCATGATTTTCGTATATATGGCGGGCGATTGAATGTAACCCATTGGTAATTTAGAGTATTGGTACGCACCGACGCCAGGAATGTTAAACGCCGTATACTTTCTTGAATCCTTAGAAATCGATACCGTGTGATAAGCACTCTTAATGTCAAGGACACTAAAGAATTTGTGACCACCCATACATGTTAGAATCTGATGTATAGGCGGCAACGCCACAGAATGGAATTTTACATGCCGATTAAGGACCCTACAGTCCAAACAGGCTCTGATCGATCCATTTGGCTTCTTTACAAATAGCATGGGTGAGTTATAAGAGCTATTACTCTCCTCGATGATGTTCTGTTCGAGTAGGATGTTTATCTGTTCTTTAACTTTATCTCTCATAGCTATAGGTATTGGATACTGTTGACGTCTGAACGGAACTTCCGTTTCCAACTCTATCTTATGTTCTACTCCTTTAACTCTTCCTAATTCATTCTCTTTCCACGCAAAAACATCTGCGTAATTATAACATAATTTCTCTAATTCCTTTTTAATTTCTGGTTTAGTCTTATCGATAAATTTTAACCGTGTTTTATCGTAGTTTTTTCTCGCTTCTAACACCTCTTCAATTTCATCTTCTGTTAATCCTTCCTGTCTTAATTCTGATTCACTAATACATGCTTCTGCATCTCCCACTTTCAAATTTTTCGTTAACATGATTGTCTTATTTGATGGATTGATTACTTCTAAACACCCATTTTCTTTCGACAATATCGCTCTAGGTACAAATATGTTATATTGAGTCTCTAACAATTTATCTGGCTCTAATAAATATTCATTGTTTGCCCAAGAATTGACTAGGTTAACTTCAACAGTTGTCCTAGTTCTTGGTAACAACTTCACTTTATGTCCAAGGACCCATTTCGGCTTTAAACTTGTTTTTATACTTATCGCGATATTATCGGAAACTGTTCTGGTTTCCTGATCATTTCTACAATGTTTAATCGGTTTCCCAAACCTTTGAACTATGATTTTACTAGTTCCATAATCTATTCGACAATTCTGTGTCTGCAAAAAATCATTCCCGATTAACATTTGATATGGGAAATCTTTTATTATCCTAAATTCTTGGTGAAAAGTTTGATTTGAAATTTTGAACTTGATTATTGCTAATTTATTAATTACAAGAGTGTTTTGCGTGATACCTTTGATCTTTGTTTGTCGTGGAATTATTTTCGCACTCGGTGGCACTAATTTCTCATTAATAATCGAAATTTGTGACCCACTATCGAGTAACGCTTTAATCTGTCTACTATCGATCTCTAATGGTAAATATACCATATTGTTTTCCAAATTAACTGAGGCAATTATTTCTCTTGTTCTTAAGTTCCTATTCCCTGTAAATGCGCCTCGCCCATTTACAGATGTGTTCCGTTTAAATTACTCGGACCTGCTGTTTGATAGTAAGTAGTACCATTTACTTGTGCTGGTACCACTTGCACAAATCTCTGCTGATTCGGATTTTCAAAATTATAGGATTGGTGACAACACGAATTCTGACAATTTCCTTGCCAGTTCCCTTGTTGACCACGTCCTCTATTATTTCTCCAATAACCACCTCGATTACAACGCTTATTGTAATAACCATTATTTCCTCTATTACCGTTTTGACTTCTGTTACCATTATTATACCAATTCTTATTCTTATTTCCATTTCCACGGAAATTATTTCGATTATTTCCTCTATTCTGCCTATTATTTCTATAATACTGATTTTTCCCTTGTTTTCTAACATTATTTTCGTGTTTCTCTCCTTCTTGTGATTTCGCCGATAATGCAAGTTGCAATTTATCTATCTTTTTCTTTAACTCCGCGGTTTGTGTAATACTCTGCGGCTCTTGTTTGATTTTACTCTCTTCCTTATTTTTCCCTACAACTACGTGATCTAACTCAGATTCACTTTCGTCATCTTCTACTTGCTCCCTAATCTTTTTAACAAGATCTTTAATCGTGACTTTACCGGATTCTTTTTTCACGCGTTTTGCAATCTTACATTTATTCTTTTCTATCTTTTGTAAATCTTCAACAAATTTATCTAGGCTAGAATATGCTATCGTTCCAACTTTTTCCATATAGTATGGATGTAATCCTCCAACTATAATACCTATTTTCTTAATGTCAGTCATGTTCGAATCTAATCGTTCACAAAGAACGAGCATGTCATATACGTAATTGATGACAGCCTCGTCTTCATGCTGTAAACGTTCCTTAATTTTATCCTCGATATCAATTGTCACATTAGATTTGGTAAACTCTTCCACGATTTCTGACTGCAAATCCTTGTATTGGATTTCTGCCGTATTTTTCCGTTTCAGGAACAATTTAATCCATTGCCTCCCTACTCCTTTGAAAATATTAGGCAGTAATTCCTTTCTTTTGCTTTCGGCGATACCTGCCATTTGACAAGCATCGTCGAACTCATCGAAGAACGACACGATGTCATTATCGTTTTTCAAATCGAATTTAGGTAGTTTGTTAATATCTGCATAAAACGTAATGTTAGACGCCATTTTAAAATCCTTATTGTCACTATTTATTAATTTCGGATCTAAATTTATGATTGAAGGAAAGTCTTCTGATACGGATTTAGTTACCGGACTACTTGGGAAATTGAAAACTGGTTCCCTACAAAAAA
The DNA here is from genome assembly GCF_964235325.1 of Thermobia domestica. NCBI lineage: Eukaryota > Metazoa > Arthropoda > Insecta > Zygentoma > Lepismatidae > Thermobia > Thermobia domestica. The sequence goes on from NC_137467.1 coordinate 53,637,251, forward strand.
AATTTTAGGACTCGCGACCTTGTCCTGACTGCAAGAAATATTTCGTCTTTCCGGTGTCCTCACACCAAATAAATTATGCACATCAATATTTATTCCCTTACTCGCTTTCTGTGCTCTACTTAACACAGTATTTTCATTCATTTATCTCAATACTTAATTCAACTTTAATTACGAAGTGAGGGTGGGTGGTGAGGGTTAACGTATTTACTTAATCTACTTGAGTCAATGCCTTGGTCATTCGAGATCCGAACCAAATCTCGTATTCAATTGGTGAACGATGATACTACAAAATATTAGCATACTAAACTACTCAAACTATAAATATTTAAACCGGACTTAAACCATAACCACATTGAAACCTATTCTTAAAACTAAAATTATTCCGTTTCGGGATCTGAACCATAGCTATTTTCACCATAATACGATGGCTACACTAGTCTTAGCACTCTTCGAGAATCGAACCACAGCTACACTAGTCTTAGCACTCTTCGAGGATCGAACCTAAAGTATCTCCACCATAATAACCTAGTTCCGCCTGGAATCGAACCCTAAGCATACTCCACCATAACAATGGTGGGAACTACACTTAGCACTATTCGGGAATCGAACCACAGCTATCTCCACCATAACAACCTTCCACCGTCGTGCTTAGTTTGCATGGGGATGAAATGATAATTGACGGTCGAAGATCGCTGCTACTCACCATCTAGAATGAGTAGGTCGAGGATGACATAAAGTAAACAACATTAAATTAACTTTGAATTAAATCTTTGTATTTTCATAATATCGTGTAATACTGTTGTTGATCGTTGACTGTGTATAAACGCCAGATCACATATCTTTAAGCATCTAAGAAGTTAACCACGAATAACTCGAACATAGCTGAGATACACGTACCTTTGAGTCAATGATGCCTGGAACTGATGTCGATGTTCTGGATGATAAGTATCTCGCTGCCAATAGTCTGTAGTGGCTGACTATTGTGAAACCATAATCCACTTTAATGGTTTACTTGAACTATTAGATCTCCTGATCTAATCGTTGATTAGGATCACAGCTAAATGACAACTGTGATATACGTATCAGTGGTTCTCGATGTTGCTGCTCCACGTACGATGCTCGTTGTCTGATCCTCACTGTATTCTCTCCTGTATTCCCTTCTCAATCTTTTAGAACCATGAGTTTTTATACTTGGATTCCAGACATCCTGGAATTCATCGTCGTTGACTTTCTGTATATCTCAGCTATTGGTAAAACATTGGTTTCACCCGAATTACATCGTGATCAAATTCTCAGACCTACAAATTTCTGCAAACTCAACGATTATGCCACAGTCAAATGTGTGTCAATGTTATAGTATTACAACTTGATGACAATTCATTCTTGAATCAAAACATTACAAATTACAAATTACAATAGCATACGAACTGACGACTTAGCGTCTAGCCGTAGCAAAAACATAATATTCATCACATATACAAAACATTGATGTAAACACATAACCACACACACTTGTTTACATTCTATGACAACATTGAGTTTCTTTATTCTGACATAACATTCAATAATTAAATATGCTTCCTTTCCCAAAATAATATATTCCTAAATAATATCAATCGTATGTATCAACAATATATATATTTTTCTCATAACACAACATTTTAATACAAGTTGAATAACATTTTGGTTATCTGTTATATTTTCATTTTATATCACATTTATGTAGCTTTCATATTCTACTTATTAACATTAAATAGCTAATATATTTCTTACACCATTACACAAATCGTAAAATTTTAACCTTTTTTTGTAAGTATCTGACTCGTGTTATTACATCTTACACTAAATATTTTTATTATACTAAGCATATAAAATTTTCAATATTTTAATCAAAATGAAATACAAAATGCAAAAATAACCATTTTTATATGTCTACGTACTTACTTATGGCTAATTTTCAAAGTAACTTTCAATAATGTAATATTTTCATTATTCAGACCTTTAAAATACAACATTTAAACAATACTATATCAACTTACGAGTTAATTTTCAAATACAAAGCAATAATATAGTGACATGAATATACAAAATGAATTCTCTCATTAGTAAATAATTTTTCAAAACAAGTTACACATTAAGAACTTTATTTCACACAATATTAAATAATATATGTTTTTGTCGAGATTTAATAAAAGTTATCGGCGCCTTTGAGATTCACAGCTAAATTTTTACAATGTAATAATTCAGTTATGACTCTCTGATCACTCGACAGGATCTGCCTGGCTAAATTTTGAAGGAACCTACCCACAATGAATTATTTGTTTTACCACCCCGAGATGAGGCCGACTTATAGAATACGAGGTTAAAAATTCAAAATAATAAAGCATGGGATTTACCAAAATAGCTTACTTCGAGCGTTACATAAATATAATGTTACCCAAAATATATAGGGGGGACCTCATCTCCATGACTTGGCATATATCTTTGCTGGTTTTTCCATTTCTTTGGAAAAGAAAACATCAACGGCCATCTGGAAGTCGCATAGCTGGTCACAGATGCCTGCAAATATTATATGAAACAACTTTCTTTTTTTTACATTCCTTGTACTCTCTCATTCAATAACACATAAGGATTTTGTAGATTTACTAACGCAAGTTCCAACACATCAGATGAACACAGATTTTTACAGTACAGAAAATTCAAATATTTGTCAACATCTAGCAATTTCTCTAAAATTTTATGTATTCGTTGGTTATTACTTCTTGATTGAACACTTTGAGACAAACATACTGGCGTTGTAGTTAATGCATTACAAAGAACGGTCTCAACACTACTTTCTAAATCTGAATTTTTAAATTCGCTTGAAATGATGTCATGGTATTTCTCAGAACTATGTTTTAGAGCTAAGTCTAACCACATTTTACGAGTTTGTTTCGTAGGTTTCCACACCTTAAGTCGATCTACTGAATGCGACCCAATTGATTTACCAGTTAAAGGATCTAACAATTCGAACACCTTTTCTGAATTTGATGGTTTTTTAACACAAAGATAGGGTCCTTTGAACACATTGAAAAATTTTGAGATTTTCTTGTCTGTTGCGGAACTTTAGTTTGTATGTTTCAAGAAAACCAGATCATTCACCTGTATTTTGTGTTTACTCTTCTGTTGTGAGTTATACTTATCATTTCGCTTTTGGATCACTTCTTTTCTTTTAAAATCTGCCATTACCAATTTATTGTCCCAACTCTCATTATCGTTTTCGTTTGTATTATTCGTAAAAATGCCAAAATGTTCGAAGATAGGTTTTTTAGCCTGAATGTTCAAATGTAAACTGGCTGGACTCGCGCCAAGACTGCTAGATATAGAATAGTTCAGCAACACTACAACTTGTGGTATAAATTTCTCCCAAGAACCATGATCATCTTTACAAAATAGTCTGAACAATCCGTTCGTCTTCCGATAGATTCTCTCCACCGCGTTCGACGCCGGATGGTAGGGTGTTGAATAAAATATCTTAACACCATATTCTTCCATTTTCTGTTTGAAATTTTTAAAGATAAAGCAACTACCATTGTCCGCCAATATAGCTGAAGGTATTCCTAAGTGCACAAAGTACAATGATTCCAAACATTTAACTACGCATTTCGTAGTAGCGTTTCGGATCGGATAAAGAACAAGGTAGCGAGTAAAAACATCCAAAACTGAAAGTATAAATTCACACTTTGGGGGAGATGGCACAAGAGGTCCGATGACATCAATCGAAATTAATCTCCTGGGGCCTTTCACCTGTATGGTTTCTAGAGGTCTAGCTGGGGGTCGAGTATCAATTTTAGTTCGTTTGCACTCGAGACAATCGTTAATATAGTTCATCACGTCTCGCCGCATCGATTTCCAATAACAGATCTCGCTGATGAAGCTTACAGTTCTTTCGCACCCGAAATGTCCACGGTTGTTATGCATTTCTTCAATTACCAGATTTACTAAAGATGGTGGGATGCAAATTCTCCAACTATTGGGAAAGTGGAAGTTCTTATACAACAATATACCGTTTTCTAGTTTGTAGAATTTCTCTACATTTCTATTTTGCATCTTACTGTAGGGATCGTTAGGTTTCTCTAAAAATTTAATAATTTTACTGTACTCAGGATGTTCCTTTTGTTTTCGGTTAACTCTTCTGGTGTGAGGTTTCTGAAAAATGATGGAAGGACTTCTAAATTGTTCATGTCTAAAATTTCACTAGGAGGGGCTAAAACTATTCTTGACAATGCATCGTTGGCAACATTCTCACTCCCTGAAATGTGCTTTATTTCTAAATTAAATCCCTGTAGTTCAAGACTCCACCGAGCCAAACGAGAGTTCCAATGCCGAATTTTATTCAAAAACACTAGTGAGTTATGGTCTGTGTAAACTTTCACGTGATGGCCATATAATAAATGTCCCCATTTGCGTACGGCTGCAACGATTGCATACGCCTCTAATTCCGTGATAGTGAAATTTCGCTGTGCACTATTCAGAGTTTTACTGTAAAAACCAAGTATGTGTTTTTCACCGTTAACTTCTTGGAATAATATACTTCCCACTGCTACCAAGGAACTGTCTGTCACTAAACAAAAATCGTGATCTAACAACGGATGATTTAACAACACTTCTTCAGCTAACGATTCTTTTAACTGAGCAAAACTGCTCACATTCGTCAGTCCAAATCCACTTTTTATTCTTTTTCAGAAGTTCAAACAATGGATTGGCTAAATGAGCGAAATGATATACAAATTTAGAACACCACTCGAACAAACCTAACACTCGCTTAAGTTCCTTTACATTTTTCGGTCGAGGCAATGTTCGAATTGTTTCAACATACGACGGATCCTTTTTCACGCCTTCAGGTGTGACTACGAAACCAAGAAATTGAAAACTCGTATTGCAAAATGAGGATTTCTTTAAATTTACAGTCATATTGGCTTCTTCTAATTTTGTAAACAACAAGTTTAAGATTTCTAACTGTTCATCAAAAGAAAAGGTTGGTACAGAAATGTCATCGATGTACGTAACTAATTTATCAAACAATGCATGACCTAACACAACCAAAAGACAAGCCATTAATCCTACGCCTCCGTTTGCGTATCCAAAAGGGATAGATGTAAATCTATACATTTTACCATTCCACGAGAATGCTGTATAATCTCTACAATTTTCAGAAATTGGAACTTGTGTATAACTTCCTACTAAATCAATATTTGATACGTACTTTGCACCCTGAAACTTTAACAGATCATCAATTTTATTTACCTTCAATTGTTTTATTTTTACATGCTTGTTCAAAACAGTTAAATCCACCACTACTCGCATTTTACTAGTATTTTTCTTTGGCACGCAAAAGATTGGGTGTGAATGGATTGACACACAAGATTCTATTACACCACATTCTAACCACTCATCAATTTGCAAATCAATAAGTTCTTTGAATTTATACGGTAATGTATATTGCCTTTTAACCAAAGGTTGATCAGTGTCTACTTCAATTTCATATTCAAATTTGGTACAACGTCCGGAAATATTTTTAAAAATTTTCCTGTTTCAGCAACAATTTGAACAATTTCTCTTTCTCAAAATCAGACAATTGAGCTTTCCTAACCTTTTCCCGTATTTCTGAAATTGACACCAATTCACTTTCTATTTTACTATCAAATGTGTTACAGACTGCAGCTCTATTTAACGATTTACAATGCGACTTTTCAATCTCACAATCTATTTCTGAAATTTGTTGAGAATAGTAATCAAACAAAAATTTATCTTCATTAGCAACTTCTAAATTTAGCACTTTCATTTCCTTTTCATTACTACAAGAATTACGAATTTTATTATAAGCTTGATCAGAAAGAACAACATGATTAACCTATTCTTTTTCTAATTTTTGCTTTTCACTTACCAAATTATTTACTATGGGACATTCTACATTCACTTTTCCAATCTCAAATAAAATTTCTGATTCATCATCACTGTCGCTACTGACATTCATATTAGTTTCAATACCAACCTGAGACACACAATTTACCTTTTTCTGTACATCACCTTTAGTCAGAATTTTTGTAACTTTAATATTGTCAACTTGACCACCTAGCATAGGTACGTTAACGATTTCTCCTTCCTTTTCAACCGTAATAGAATTATCACCAAAATCTATCTTTGCCTTGGATTGTGTAAGAAAATTTCTACTCAACAAGCATTCAGTATTCAAATCAGAGACAACTAGCACACGTACGTCAAAACTAACTTTCCCTATTTCAATACACAATATTGTTTCAGCTTGCACCTGTTTCTTTTTCTTACCTGAAAAATCCACTAACAAAATATGTGGAGCTGGTCGCAAGTGAGGGTGTGATATGATTGACGCTATTCGTTTCCATGTCTCTAAAGACAAAAGGGTTACTGAAGCTCCAGAGTCACACAAGGCTACTATTGATTGATTTAAAATCTGTACCTTTATATCAGCTGACCTAGATTGACAATTAAATTTCTGTTCTTCATCACTACTTTCAGATGAATCGGTGTCCCAACTATCAACATTGACTACGTTCTTTCCAATAACAACAAGCTCGCATTTCGAATCATTTTTGAGTGTATTTTGACTTTCAGTACCAAAATTACCATTTACATTACCAACTCTGCCAACCGCACTCGCGTTGGAGAGCAATTTTAGTTTAAATTTTGATCTTTGTTTTGAGGAAACAACTCTTGGACTATAATACGGAAATTGTGGTGCAAGTTGAGTAAATGTGGGCATTGGCTGTGCTCGGTTCACACCATCATAGTTACTATTCACAAAGTTCACTCTCTCGTTTTGACTTCAATTTTCGTACTCGTGGTCATCTTCGTAATTACTACGATTACTACCTTGACCTTCATTGCGATCATTATTTCTTCTATAATTATTCTTACCTTTGTTCCAATGGAACTTTCTCTTATTCGGAGTTCCCTTCCTTTTGGGTCCGTCAAACTTACCTTTACCTGAATTTTTGCGGTTTTCATTACCATAATTTCCCCTTTTATTAAAATTCTCATAATTCCCTTGCACTTCATCTACCTGATTGACACGTACAGTTCTACCATGAAAGTTGTTCCTATCGTTAATATTTCTGCTGTCATAATACAGTGCTTCAAGATTTTGTATAGCTGTTAAAAATGAACTGAAATCTAAATTTGGGAATAATGCTAATTGTCGTCGTTAAGAGATAGGGATCAACTGTTTAATCGTGTTCACAATGAAAGTATCCGGTATATTAGGTGACAAACCACGTATCTTATTAAATCTTTTGTGAACAAAGTCAGTAACAGTACCATCAGTTTTTGGGTTGAACGCTTGCGATTGCAACACTGAAAGTTTACTTGCAATGATTTGTTCAGAAGCAAATTGGGCTTTAAATTCTTTAGTGAAATCTTTAAATGAACGAAATGTACCTAATTTTGACTTGTACCACTCACGAGCGTTACCGGTAAAAATAAACCCTAGTACATCTAAATATTGGGACTCAGGTACGTCTACAGCGTGCGCTGCAATCTTAAACTGCTCTAAAAACGAAGTTGGTGACTCATCATCTTCTAAACCTGAAAACTTTGGGAACATTTCGATGTCACCATGACGCAATATTCGTCGTTTAGCCCTTTTTACGTCACCCCTGTCTGATTTTCTCACTTTAATACGCTTCTTTAGCTTTGTTGTCTCACTTGCTGTTGACGAACTACAATCTGTTTGGTTGGCACTACTAGTTTCTTCCTTGCTACTGTATTTTGACTTATGGCTACTCCTATCATCACCGGATGTATTTAATCTATGCCAATTACATTCACTTCCCTCTCTACTAGCATGTTCAGTCAATGAGGTTAACTTCGTTTGGGTTTCGTCTACCTTTATTTCTAAACCTAACAACCTGTCACCTATTAAAGCAATATTTTGGTTCATATTGATTACATCAATACCGGAAGGGATAGTGTTCTGTGACAGAGCCTCGACCCTACTGTGCAATACTGCAACATTTCTTTCTAACTTATGAGTCGTATCATTTAATCCCACTATCATTTTTCTTTGTTTTCTAAATTACCTTCAATCTTATTTACCGACTCCTCGATTGCTTCAATTTTTTCGAATGCTCGGTCCGCCTTTTCTTCACATTTACCCAAATCGACCGTAATGTTCTCAAGTTCTTGATAATTTTGAACTGTTTTTCCCCCATATTTTCTCACATTTATCATTTACTACCTCACATTTCTCATCTATTTCTTTGGATATTTGTTCGTATCTACCTACGCATTCCTTTCTGATTATTTCTAATTGCACCTCAAGTTTATCATCAATCTGCCTTTTTGTTGCCTCTGATATTTCTAACATTTTAGTTTCTAAAGACTCACGCACTTTATTGGTTTGCTCGCTAACCTCAGCTATTCTATTTTCTAAAGATTCGTTGATTTTTTCAATTTTGCTTTCTAAGGACTCGCGTGCATTATTAGTTTGCTCAAGTAAAACTTGCATTTCGTCTTTGTTTGCTTTAATTGCGTCTAGCAATAACTTAACGTTATTTTCATCCATTTTACAGAATTACAGAAAATTTCAAACACGAGTCAGAATCTTACCTTATACCTTTACGTTTCTACACATGAATCACTACTTTTTGCATGCACGGTGCAGGAGTTCGGTCCCTGTTCGGGCGCCATTTTTATGACCGGAAGGGTCTGATCCTTACCTGTTCCCATTCGGGATAACCAATTCTCATAACCCTTCTGAGTTCGAGTCTTGTTCGGTACGCCTTATCTATGGTGGATTCTAGTAGTTGGTGGAAAGAGGACATTCGCCGCACAGCTGACAATACTAAAGTAAAGCATGCGCAAACCTCCAAATAGGATCTCGAACCAATGTGATACACAATTGAGGTTGCGACTGCGGATGCCCACCGTCCTTGCCACGCCTGCTGGCATTAACAGAATAAACACAAGTAATCAGACATAAAATCCACCATTTCAGTAGTGATTGCGTAGAAAATACTATAAAGGTAAAAGCACACAGAAAATATACAATATGTAAATTTTATTCAATTAACACAGGTTATGTACAATACTTACGTTCACAACATTACAACATTTTTTTAAGAAATTTATTCAACATGTACTAACACTCTGTGAGCCCATATTCGCACTAATTTGGAATTTACACGAAGAAATAATTATATATGATTAATGACTTTCTTTCTTTAAAGAAAATGAAGCACTGTAGATGCCGGCTATAATTTACATTACACGATGCACTAACATTAATCACACGCTATTTATTCGCATCACACTTTACTGCACTGTAAATTGATGGATTTGGGCGGGGGGTCATGTGGATATTCTTAGCAATGAGATTTCTCCTTGATTCTTGTTGTTCGCCGAATGGTCAAGATTTAGGCTCCGTTGTAATTATTGCTTTTCGACTGCGAATATTATCAACCTTTTACCTGTATGGATTCCTTACTTATGCATCGTGGATTTTCATTGTTTTGCATATTAGGCGCTGTTTTAACGCACGCACATAGATTTTGTGAAACTTTTACGTTTAAACACTTATGTAGGTTTTTCTTGGTCTTCTCTTGATTAAATTCACAATACATTCAACGACTGTAAAGGAAATCTTGGATATTTTTCATGGACGCCAGATATGTAGAACAGTTTATTCCGCCATCATCACCCAGCACACCTTCGCGCCTTTCAGACTAAGCGTCAGTAAGTTTGCGCTGACCACGCCAAGAAAATATTTTAAAAATATCCATAAGAAGCATTCTTTACAAGGAATATATACATTGAACGGTTTTAGACGTATTTTCTGATATAATATAATGATTAAAATGTTGAAAATAATAAAAATGTGCTTCGATTGATTTTGATTCAATAGTACTATTTCTTGATAACGTCACGACCGCATCACATCCCTTTTGTTCGGTAAAGAGGAAGCACAAGTCACCACTCACAGGACTGCCAACTCATAGAAAATGATAAAACTAAAACACAGTTTGCGTCGACGTACAGTACATGGAGCCTTATTCCAATTCAGCCAAGAAAAACTGGAAAAATTAAAATGGAATGGGAGTGAGGGGGGCTACACGCTCACAAGACTGAGGCTTGAAAATTTATTTATTCATTAAAAAAAATAAATCTAGACAAGGAATAGTTGACAGGAATGGGAGGTGATAATTAAAAAAAACTTTCACAGGAATAGCATGACAATAAAAATAATAACATGCCTGCCATATTTTAGTTCGTATCACCTTATCCGTATATCGCTGGCGCACTTGCCAACGTTTTTTTTTTCTACAGCTCTCTCCTTGGTAAGTTCGTTTCTTTTCATTGCTTGATGTTCCTATTCTTTTTATTCTTGTTTCTAACCTCCGTGACCAAGACTCGAGAGGTGAGTCGAAAACTTGGAACTCATGAATTCATGAATTACAGAAATCTGTAAGTAGATTGATAGTTAGAATTTTTGAGCTTGGTTTTGCAATGTCTAAGGACGAGTATTACCTCATTTGCCTACGCTGTAACTTGGATAAAGTACTTATTACTTTCGTGAATTCATGAAGAGTGTAATGTACCATTAGAATTAAGTAATGTGGTTTCCGCTCGGAGGAGCCCACTAAATTTATCACCTATTGTACCCTGCTAATTTTTTCCGAAATAGGTTTCGATGTATTCATGATATTCAATTGATTATAATTATACTTGGAATTAATGTGGAAATTCGGGATAATTTCGTAGTAACTATATTTTGGGGAATAATATCTTTATTCATACGTTATTTCACTATAATATTTAGCATATGGGTATTTCAAATATTGAAACATTGAAATCATCATCTTAATGCTGTACAAAAACTAGGCCTGCTATTGGGCAGGAATTCTTAGAAAAATCTACCAATCTAAATTTTGGCAGAATATTTTGGACCCTCCTCGTCCTTCTTGAGATGCCCATATCCACTCTGAAATCCGGTTTGATCCAGATTTTTACCATTTTCTATTCGTTTTATACTATTCGCCGCCAAAAAATCTCTGCTGTGATTGGAACTATTTCCTGAACTATAGTATTACGGCGCGAAAACCTCCATTCCAAGACGCGGCGTAAATCAAGGACAACACTGTAACTTCAGCTCCTCTAGATTTGGAAAATTTCTGCAGATAAACGGAATAAATCGTGGTAACACTAGTCTAAACAATAGTTAAATCATCTGGACGTAGTAGGGAGCCATAAACTGTTATTTTCATTAGCGAAAACAGGCAGAAATAGTAAAATATATAATTCAGTTCATAAGACGCCATGTTTACAGCATATAAACAGTGATAGACAGGATTCATCGTAGTATGCGAACCATTTCAGAATAGTGTAGGAAAATTTTCAAGTTTTCTTTTGTGTCAGTGATTTCAACATTTAAGTCTCCTTTTTCCCCTTCCAAAAATTCAATTTAGGATTCAATACACCTGTCCAAGTGTAGCTTCAGTTTGCATATGTAGTAAGTGTGATTTTTTTTAAATAATCACTAACATTGCGGTAGGTTTTCTCGTAGTTAGAGTAATGTCTAATATGTCTGTGTAAACAAAAACTACGGGGCTCCCATCTGCTCCTAAATTGAGCATCGTCTCAGTAAACATGGGTTGAGAAAATTTTTAGGGATTCTTTTCCTTACAGGAAGAGGGTCCCCTTTCCATTGATAGCTGCATAGTTCCTTATTTTTGACAGTCACTTAAAGAACAATGAGTTAATTGGTAGTAGGATCTCTTTGTTATATTTTCCTACTAATCTCTTTGTTAATATAGGTGGATATAATTATATATATATATATATATATATATATATATATATATATATATATATATATATATATATATATATATATATATATATATATTTCCATACGTGATTCAGACGTTGTTGTTCTATCTAGCATGTATATTGCCAATTTTTTCCATACTTTTCTCTCGATATATGTTAAATATGTCATTAATGACTAATATTTTTTTCTAAATGTAATAAATTGTATAAAACAATGTAGTTAGATAGTTTCCTTTGGAATATTTTATCCTTGCTTATACGCTGTCTTATGTGTATGTGTGTGTGTAACTGAGTGATAATTTTCAACCGTAAGTCGTAACATTAACGTTGGTTTATTGTAATGGTTTTACAATACATGACTAAGGTTATAAAGGATAAAGTCTAAAACAAATTATAATCGTCTCTGTGAGAAAAGCCAAAATAACAGGATATGCCTGAATAAACGACGATCTTTAAGAAATATCAAAATTTTCATTTGAGACAAATGTATGCATTACTCGATTTTTTTTCTGGCTAATTCAAATGTGTGATCGATCTTTGAATCTTGGAGTTCCGAGACTGGATATTAGGTAACCTTCGTTCTAAAATAATGAATAAAGAATAGAACTAAACTTTCATGTCACCCAGGCTGGGTCGGGGCAACTCCCACTGGCGTAGTTGCCTGGATCCAGGTCGGGGTTGTACGGGTGAACAATTGTCTATTCCGGATCCCTACAATATCAATACTTGAGCAATAACATTCTGAATACAGACTACCTTTTAGAAATATTCGAGTTTCTTCACCATATTCCCAAAATTATCCAGTAATTCGTTCTCCTCAGATCTCCTATCTTCTTCTTCCTTTCCTTCTCCTTCCCTCTTCCTTCCTACCTTCTTCTTTCTCTTCCTCACTCTTTCTTTCTCTATTTCTATTAAAACCTAAAAAGAGGGGTCGTGACTGGGAGTTGTCGCTATTGACACGGTCATTAAAATTGTTTGATATTTCTTCGGAAGTCCGATATGAATTAGTCAACCCGACAAATATTTCGAAGTTAGTAAAATAAAATCCATTTATTTTATTCATATTTAATTGGATTATATTAAAAATTTAAGACAGTTTTTAAAAAATCGGAAAAATGAGTTTAGTAGCGACTCTCACTCCTGCTTTTCCCCTCTCACGACGCCCCTATTATTCTATTCTATTTTATCTTCACTTTTCAAGAGTACAATTAGATTCATTTTCTCTATCCATTTGCGTGCCTTGAATATTACCGTCTACGCACCGTGAAATCTACCGTAAGATAGTATGAAGGAAAAAGATTTATGGATTTTTCTTTTTCTCTTTTTTATTTTTATTTATTTATTTTTCCCCTTTATTTCAGTTGGAAACAGAGGCAAGTCTTTACTTTGGGTACGACATAGACACTCTTGAAATTAAGCTGGGAGATGCAGTGTCAAAAGTGGCACTATCAGCCAACATAGAAAATAATATTTTCGCCCTAGAAAGACATTTGCAGGCAAAGAGATCTACGCTTAGAGCAATTTCCCAGGTAGGTGTATATATAATAGAGTTAAGGGAATTATTACTGAGAATTATTTATCACCAACGCAATTTGAGTAAATATTAGTTTTGAACTTCATTTGGTACTTTGACACTTCTGTGCATATTAATCCTCATCATTCTTTTAGTATGAGAATGAAAAAAATTACATTTAATTGGCAACCCCATACTTCGGCCTCTGCTCGTCCCGAACGTCCTTAACACATCTGTTGATACCTCCTTATTAATAAGCACGAGATCAGTAAACAGCAAAACAACCAGCTGATTAAGAAATAATAATATGGAATAGCTTTGAAACGGCTGTCTATCTACTATTATGTTACATGTTTCGAAAGTAGATAATGTTAATATGGTCAGAGTTCTAAAGGGATTGTGGAAGTATGAAGGATGTTTAATTAGAACATTATAGAAAATAAGATACATGCATTTTTTAATTATCTTTTGGAGTGATGTCACCAAAAACAAGAGAAAGGAAACAGTAACGGCCTTATTAGGTACCATCTGTACATTCACCTGGGGAAACTGAGTAAAATGGTGAAAAACCTCAGTCAGGATGCTAAGTAAATATCCTGAAGGGTTCGAATTCGCGATCCCCTAATCCAATCCTCCCGATCTACAATAGTCACATTGTGACTGACTCAGACTGTCTTGCCTCGAAATGATATCTCCTGTGAAACATTTTTGGACATCCTCGTTTTCCACAGACATTTTCCATATATGTCGTCTCTTGGGGTACACTGATTGCCACTTATTCAATAGCAGTAATATGGTTTATATTATTGCAATATTCTTTTATTTATAAATGAAGTATTAGTTCTCCATTGATAAAATAACTAACACACGTCATCAAGAATATGATTTTAACGGTCGCTTGAGATTTGATATATTATTGGGAAGAGCTCCGCTGTACTAATTTCGACGCTAATATTGCGCATCTGTTTTACAGTTGTTGGTGGCCAAACTACCGTAAGAGTGTCGCTGCTTTGCACTTTCTTACAGAATGAGGCTTCTTCCATAATGGAATTTACTATTTCAAGATTTGACGTGTGTGTAAGAATTGTTATGAACGTCCTAAACGAGCGAAGGAGCTTCTAAGGACGGGACCTACAGTTTAACGTGGGTTCCGAAAATCATGTGTCCCAACCGGAATTGAACGCGGGACTCTTTTGTTGGAAGGAAGCGAGTAAAATTTGACGTGTGGGTGGTTCTCAATCATAGTCGTGATTTTGTGACTAAGTTGTTATTAACGTTTTAAACGAGCTTAGGAGTTTCTAAAGAACGAGACCTAGTTTAAAGTTGGCTCCGAACCACATGTGTCATCTACTGGGAATCGAACCCAGGACATTTTGATTAGAAGGTAGAGAGCATTACCACTCATCCATAGGGTACACTCGTACTTTTGTGTTGTAACATGTGCATTTGTTACTAGTGAAATGACATTTTTATTGTGATTTTTTAAAAAGTAAAATAGTGCACATTAAACGGATTGATTTTTGGTCCAGATTGATACGGATTGTTTCAATAGCTAGCAGTTATTGAAAACGATGCTCGAAGGTTAATGTCTGTACAGACAATTTTATGACTGTAGAGTATCAAAGGCTCAGGCAACTCTTAGGGCTAATTTACTCTGCCTTTGAACGCCAATATTACTCTAAACATTAACACATTTTAAACCCAGTCTGCTTCAGAAGTTTACACTCAAGACTCCATTTTGAGAACATCAGGTGACATCATCTTCCAAGTGTAAAAGAAGTAAAGGATAATTAAAAGGCCTGGATACGCTGTTTTATAATAAATAACCTAGTGTTTTACCTACTGTGACTTTTACGCCTGATAAAGTATACAGTTAGATAATTTTAAACTATAGTGCTCATATCGATTCTAATAACATGTGCAGGTCAAAGTTTGCTCAGTCACACTTTTTTTTTCAGGTAACAATATTCTTATTTCAGTGCGGTTTTTTAGTATCTTCCAGAGAAGGTATAAATTTCAATACAAGTTGCCGCTCTGACATATTATGTGAATCTACTTCAGAGTTATCCGGTTAAGAAATTTTACAACTTGGTGAAATACTTTCGCCGCAGACTGGAAATGCATCTTATCACATTGTTTCTTAGTTCAAAAAGGACGGTTGTTTCTTTATTTTATTTTTTATTTTCATTTTACTTATTTTTTTGAAGATCTTGAGTTGAATAAAAGCACAAACTCTCAGCAAGGTGGACAAGCCTTTTTAGGTCAGTTCGAGGACTGATTCACATATCAGTACGTATTTTTTAATTTTCATTGTACATAGTATTTACTAAAAACTAAATTATCTGTTTAAAGTTCTTCCAAATACACTATATATTAAATTATTATCGTTTTACTTGCAGGAGGCAGGCATACATCAGAAGACGAAGAGTATTGTAGGACCAACAGTGTTTTTTGGCACAAAGAAAGAAACATATTGTGGTCCTGAAGAAATTATTAATTTGGAACAAGGATGCTCTGAGTTAAGGGCTGCAGTCTATTACGTAAAGAACTTGAACTATCCAGGTGCGTACGGTCAAATTCTGGGGCTTTTACAATGCGTCGTAACTCGACAAAACTTTCCTAAGCAATTGATGTCGCAAAGACTTTTTGAAACTGTGAATCTCCTGAAGCTGTGAAGTTTCTAAAAGTGTAAAAGTATGAATGTGAAATATAATTGACTGGACCAGTATTTCACTTATTGCTAGTGTATTATTTTGATGTTTACCCGATTATTATTTTTCATTGTTTGTAACAGTAAGTGATCTCACTTTTTAAACGATATTTAGCAAGAAAAAAACAGTCACGTCAAAAGTTCCCTTGGTACACGGGTAGATATTTAAATTAAAGGTCAATAGAAAACAATCAATGCTCACGAGACATAAAGTACAAGAAAGATCAATTGAATTTGCTTGAAATTAGCCCTGCGACTGAAAGCATATAACACCATTATCAGTATATCCAGGAACTATCCAACCTAATCTAACAGCAGATTAGTACCAACAAATTATGTGATAGCTTTCAAACAATACTATAACAATTTCGTAAATTTCAATCGCTCATGTAAACAGGCATCCTGTGTAGTCCCTAATATAACCGAAATACTGGCCAACTTACTGACGGAAATGCTATAAACGTTAATGCTGATTTTCGAAGATTACTATTGATTCTTATATATATATATATATATATATATATATATATATACATTGTCTACCAGTGTAAAAATGTTCAAGGCAGTTTCAATTTGATCTTGTAAGATTATATAATATTGTGGGATGAAACGTTGCTTTTTTTTTAGCAGTTTATTAAATTTATTTTTAAGATCTTTTAGTAGCTGTGGCTCTGGCCTAGAGTTCTGCACGGGCAAAATTAACCCTCTAATTGCTGTAAATAAAAATACAATTTTGCTTTCATTGTTAAGTTGCTGTAATCGGGCTTATTTCGGGATCATTTGATTATGAGAAGCTCGGGCCTAAATACTAAAACAAATTTCGGATTCGCGTCGGGCCTCACATTATAAATTCACAGGCCGGGTCGGGCTCGGGCTAAAACTTCCGGCCCTTGCAGACCTCTACTCTGGCCAGCATAGAGTATAGACCAAGGATGGTATTGGCCAGGGTTATTCTTACGGTACCATACCCGCATTCGCCTGGTTAAACTGTGGGAAACCCTGGAAAACTTAAGTCAGCATGATTGGCAGTGGGATTTAACAAATTGACCTCCTCACTACCTCTTAGCACTACGAGACGTTACCGCCTGAACCGCGAGGGTTGGATGTATCTTGCTTTGTTACCACAGTGATGAAAAGCAGCAGTGTCGAGAGTTTTTTTTTTTTTTTCAACAAATGGTAAACTTTGTTTCTATGAGCAATCCAGCGGTTTTGTTACAGCGTGCTAAACAATTTTTTCCTACTGCTTAATTGAGTTCAACAAGGTGGCTTCGGAGTGTGTGGAGCTTTGTTTTCTGAGCATCACAATATTCTCAAGGTAAGAACCCGATTTCCACATTTTCATTTTAAAATAAATGTTTAAGTTCAGCATTATCTCGTTAATTACCACCGATAGTGTATAATACAACATTCTCGAGATTTATTTATCACGTCTAATAATAAATTAGTAGGAAATTCATAGGTATACCTGGTGACAATGCCTGTATGAAATACCATTTTTAGATAAAGTGGTAAATAGTCTAAATTTTCTGTACTAGCATAGCTTCCTCTGCCACATTACTGAAAGGGAATAGTTCTAAGAAAAACCTAGCCGACTTTCGATTGGTATCGCAAGCTTTTTTTTTAAGGGCAAACAGTATACCAATCAATTTTCTTGTGTGTGTTAGTTAGGTTCCTCTTTTGAGCACTACTTCCTTTCAACAAAACAAAGTAGATAATTAGACATTATATTTGGATTATTTACATTATACTTAACCCTTTTAGGATTTAAGTTACCATTGCATAGTATTATCTTTTACCCAGATGCATTTTAGAACTGGGTGGTCAGCTTGGCGGTGCCAAGTAAGGGCGGAAGAGTGTGATTTTTTTTCTTAAGACAAATTTTAAAAAAAGCATGCCTTTATTTAGTTTTCAAGATATCAGATTGAAATTTTGCATATTGATTGTGTGCACCTTTGAGTATTTCTCAATTTTTTGCGACTCCTACGTGAACGCGCGCTCGAGCCTGACGGACGCAACTGTTCTGAGGGAACGATTTTTCAGAAAAATCCGGTTTTTTTAGATTTTTCCGGTTCAGGTGTATGATACGGACATGTGAGTGATACCGTTGGGAAGGGGAGCTCATTCGTGGCTAAACGGTTAGCTTACGCGCCTTTGGCGCGGGAGACCTGCGTTCGATTCACGGCGGGAGCTCAAGTGGCTCGGATTCCACGTTAATCAATAGGTTCACGTCTCATATAGCCTCGCTGCTGAAAGGGACGTTAAACTCAAAATCAACAACAACAACCGATAGAAAGAGCTCGTTATACTGAAAAAATAACGTTTGAACCATGGCTTTATTTCAAATAGTAATGACGCAGTAAATTTTTAAAATATGTATGTATAAAAAATAAGTCACCTTCAGACTTTAAAAAAATTTCCGCCTTTAGTTTTCAAGATACAAGATTGAAATTTTGCAATCGTATTGTGTACCTAACTACGTAATTTGAAAAAAAAAATCAGGTCCCTATTATAGACCCGGACCAGAGGGGCGTAAAAATTTTGAAAAATCTCCCGGTTTTCCCTGATATTCCCGTTTCTGGTGTACGGGCAAGCGAGTAATACCGTTGGAAAGGATGCTTTCTTTAAAAAAAAAAAAAAAAAAAAAAAAAAAACGGGTTATGACCCATAACCTTACAATAAATAGTAAGTAAGCAGTAGCTGTTTGAGTGAAAGTCTAAATTTTACCTCAAAAAGAGGAAATCCTAAAAGGGTTAATAATGTAAGTTAATTACCATACGAATTGTCGATAAATATACCTAATTTTTGTACCCGATATACCAGCATGAGGCCTCTTCTATTTATACGTAACGGTGGGCATTCTATTTATGTGTAACGGTTGGCACTTCTATTTATACGTAACATACATCAAGTTTGTTACGTTCATTTAAGCGTCACATTGTGCTTAATTTATACGTTACATGAGACCTTCCATTTCTATGTAACAATATTACATTCATTTTATATGTAAAAAATCGCGATTTTTTTACGCTTATTTAAGCGTCACAGTTTTTAGAGTGTAGTTTTACAATGTGAAATTAAACTTACTTGTTTTTAAATAAAGAACATTGAAGGATGAACATTATTACTTTTTTCAACGTTATGAGTCCTCGCATGCCGTTCTATCTAGGTATGGTTGTTCTAATGAATTTGATGATAGTTTGAAGGATGTTTGGTTTATTTTTAATCTATTTGTCCAGTTGTCCGTCCGGAAGCCACAAAATCTCAAGAAATACTTGATGGATAATCACATCAATTTTGGCCAGAATATAGAATGATGAAAGTCGGAAATAAAGTTCGTTAATGAAGGTGGTCCATTCAATTGATCCCGAAGATATCCCTATTAGAGAAAAACGGCTTTCCATGTATCCATAGAAGTAATTGTGGATATCAATCTCGCCAAACATACTACCGCAGTACAGTTGAGAAGTAGCGAGTTAGTAAAATGCTCAGGATGCAAAATATCTTTTTCATAATTTCTCAAATTAACGTCCCACGACTATATCCTTTAGGGTAAGTCAGGTGGATGATTTAGGCAACCTTTAGGCTATCAGATGGATGATTTAGGCAACCTTTAGGCTGTCAGATGGATGATTTAGGCAACCTTTAGGCTGTCAGGTGGATGATTTAGGCAACCTTTAGTCTGTCAGATGCATGATTTAGGCAACCTTTAGGCTGTCAGATAGATGATTTAAGCAAGTGAGGTATGATGTAATAATCAGTGCAATGATAATGTGGGAAGAAACAGGCGTACCCCGAGAAAACTCACAGCCACGATGTTGTCCACCAGACACTTTCTTGGCCGGGGATTGAACCAGAGACCGCACGCACCAGATGTAAACGCTCTCTGAGCCACCGTGCTCCCAGAATGCAAAATATTAATATGTGTGTGGAATATAATACTAAAATAAAATTTAATAACGTTGTACGCAAAAAAGTTGAAGAATTAAATATTTTCCACCATCAAATATTTATTTATACGAGGGAAGATCAGAAACTAATGTTACAAGATATGTTTCTGGAGATTCGTCTATTAGATAGGAATGAAGAGAGTGTGGTAATTTTAATACGTGAAGTTGGCAGCTGTGTAGAGTTTCAGCCACCTCGGAACTAGTTGTAGGTGAACACAAATGGCAACTCAATTGGAAAACGAAGATGTCTCGCAAAGAAGCTCGCTTAATTATCCGATTTCTGTGGGCGAAACATAACCGCGGCTAAAATTCACCGGCAGCTAGTAGAGATTTATGGAGAGACTGTAATGTCTCGTCAGCAGGTTTACAGAATGGTGTCGAAAGTTGGCGGCTGGTAGAAAGAAGCAATCCAGACGACCAGCACGCTGTTGAAGCAGTTTCACTGAGACATCATCGACCACCCTCTCTACAGCCTGGACCTCGCTCCAAGTGACTTTCACCTATTCCTACACTTGAAGGAACAAGGCTGTCACTTCCCTTCAGACAAGAAGATGAAACAGTTCGTGACAACATGGCAGAACACGTAAGGACAGGATTTTTAGCAAGAGGTAATCTTCAAACTCACCCCACGATGCGAAAAGTGCCTCAAGCGATATGGAGACTATGTCGCAAAATAACTTAACGTAGGTGCTATCTCTTGGCTGTATTGTTGTATGAAATAATACAGAGCGTTCAAAAAGTCTCTATACACCTGAATTGTCACATATTCAAAGCAACGAGAAAATTATTTTACTCAAAATTTATTATATTTTATGGCATAAAAGCACTATGTACAGGGCGTAGCATATGCACACACATTTTCACAGCAAACGTTGGACACGTTTCTTCTTGTTCTCAAATACTCTCACAAGTTGTTCATGTGGAATGCTATGAGCAAAATCTCGAATAGCTGTTTCGAGTTCTTGTAGCGTGTGGGAGTTCCCTTTATAAACAGAATTCTTTACAGAACCCCAGAAGTAAAAATGCGGAGGAGACAAGTCAGGAGACCGAGGTGGCCACAATCCCTTTGAAATTATTCGATCTCCAAAAACCTCTTGTAATAATCTCATGGATTGGCGAGCTGTATGTGCTGTAGCCCCATCTTGTTGTATCCAAGCATTACGAATTTCGTCTTCCGTTAGTTCTCCCATGAACTGGTGTATAATTTCACAATAACGAGTTGAATCTATTTTTTGTCTGAAAAATATGGGGCCGACTATTCTTCTTCTCGATATTGCAATCCACACCCCTACCGTTAAAATGTCTCTAAATTTATCGATCAGTGCCCTTACAGTGTGACGATTCGGAACAGGTGTATCCGGAAACCTAGCTGCAAAGTTATCTTTGACTGTCTGTTTGTACTCACCTTGTTCACGGAACACATGTGCAATCAGAAATATTCGTTGTTCCAAAGTTAACACCATTGTTTCAAAGACCGCTAACTAGATGCAACAATCACTTCAACGTCACTTTGCCGACAGGAATCTATGAAAGGAACTTCACGCAAGGCGATAATATAGCAGTGTTGCAAGCTTTCGCATAAAATTTTATTTCATGTGACTTTGACCGCCACGATTCAGGTGTATAGAGACCTTTTGAACGCTCTGTATATACACGTTTCACTGCAGGCTTTGTAACCTTACTTTCTGATCAACCCCCGTACTTCATCTAATTTGAGATAAAAGTCTATATTTAAGCCTAGTCTTGGTCAAATTTAGCCTCTTAAGGATTCTGGTTTATCTTTAAAAAAAAAAAAAGGTATTTCACGGTAGTACCATACACTGTGGCAGCGGTATTTCTTTACTGGAGAAAATCAGGCCCGTACCCAGCCCCAAAATATAGGGGGACCCGGCTGAAGTTAGGGGGGCCCGATCCAGGCATATGATAATTCATCACCATATTATAGTTCTTTTGCAAACCTACTGTAAAAATATTAGGGGGCCAGCAAAAATTTAGGGGGCCCGGCCCCCTAGACCCCCTGGATACGGGCCTGGTGAAAATTATCCCCGATATTTATATATCAATACCGAGCACATAATACAGGATACTCAATCACTATTACGAGCACTTTATTGATTCAGTTTTCAAGTACTCATTATTTACATTTACCAATTAGCAGAAGAATCTTTTATAAGAACACATACATAAGCCGATAAAGCGATTTAATCATGGTGACACGTAGCAAAATGAAAGTACGGTACTGTGCCTTTATATCCTACCGTAAAAACTGAAAAAGAAAATGAATCGCGTGATATTGTTTGAATAGTGCTAGTGCAGCAAACACGTAAGATATAATGAGAACGTAATTGAAAGTGAAGGTGTAATTATTTGAACAAATGAAATGTTAATTTCCCTTTTCCACATTTTGCTTTCAAATACAACTTTTGAAGTCAAGTCAAACAATTGTTTGCTTTGTTTGTTTGTTATCCAAATTGTATGGATATTTCATCACAAATAAAGCAAAATATTTTTCCTTGCTTATAGCAATTAAACAAATAACAGGGAAACGAAACAAGTTCATAGAATTAATTGCACTAAACAACGCCTAAAGGAAACATTAAAAATTCATTAAGCGAACAATCTAATTAGTTGGATATTTTCTCGTGGTATTGTAGCATATTTGCTTATGCTCTTTCAAGTAGATTTCTGTAAGCCTGCATATTACGTCACATGTGTCACAAGTAGATTCCGAAAAATGAAATGAAATCTTTGAGTCTTACGTCCCACGTATATCCTGGTGAGACTAAACGAGACGGTAAAGATGAGAAAGGAATGAAATGGTAGAATGAAGAAAGTGGGAGGAAACCGAAGAACCCCGAGAAAACCCACGAGCACGGTGTTTGTCCACCACAAAGTCCACACGGCGCAAGCTGGGATCAAACCAAGGACCCCAAGCACCGGAGGTGAACGCTCTATCACTGAGCTACCGCCCATTATTTCAGTAATGCCAAAAACAGTAACAGAATTTAAATTGATTTGATTTTATGTTTAGCGTTGACAAGAAACTGTAACATGATCTTGCTTACAAAATATTCACAAAAACACATTATGGATTCTGCAGAGTTATGTTATTTTATACAATAAAATAGTAAAACGACTATATATGGACGAATTTTAACCATAACTCGAAACACGGTGATATTTGAAACATTTCCTCATGCGAGTAGTGTGTTCGAACAATACAACTTCATGCACTTACTTGTGTCGCATATCCACTTCCTTGAATATGAAAGCAAAAAGGTTTAGATCTACCAACAAACAATTTCCATAGCTACGGAAGCGAGAATGTCAGCACAGGTTGAGGTTTCCTGAGTTGTTAACGGATCTCGTTTAGAACCTATGCTAAAAGTTTTGTTTATTTTCACTCTATATAGTTCTGATGAGTAGCAGAAAACAGACACCAAATAAGGAAACAAAATTCCATAGGGACTTGGTTTTACGTAATAACAATGGGTATGAAGCTTAGTTTAATAGCGTAAAAGAACAAAAATTACAAGAACAACGCTATGGATTAACAACAAAACTTTTAAAACAATAAACATAAAAAAAATTTAAGTAATAATATCTGCTCCAAATATTCAACGAGGGAGTTTCAGGTGCACTTGCCATGAAGCAAAAATTTATTCATAAGTACAGTGGGAGAGGCATTCAAGCTAACGTTCTAGAATGGAGGTCTCCAAGATACGGCCCGCAAACCAAGACTACATCCGGCATCCTATAATTTATTTGCATAAAATTATATATAAAAAAAAAATACTAAATAAACTATAAACAAGAGTTTTAGGTAAACCAAAAATGGATCAAAATATTGCAATCTTGGCCTATAATTAGTTTTTGGATCAGGGGTCACAAAATTTTTTGAACGGCTCCTAAATCTAGTTTTCGTACTTTCTACGGAATAAGCACATCATACAGAGTTAACTGATACTTTAGCTTTGGCTACACTATATGCAGTTCTCCAGAAATAAGTTCTAGAACAAAATTTTTGATTGAAATATATTGAATCTTCGGGTCAATTTTATCAGGAGCCACTAAGTTTTTGAACGGCCGCTAAACCGAAATTTCGTAACTTTGTACAGAATAAGCACATCATACTGAGTTTTACGTCCAACAGTTATGCCGGTTAGACTAAAGGAGATGGTGATGATGAGAGATGAATGAAATGGTGAAATGAAGAAAGTGGGAGGAAACGGGAGAACCCCGAAAAAAACCGACGCACACGGTGTTTGTCCACCACAAAGTTCACTTGGCGGGAGCAGGGTTTGAACCCGAGACCCCAAACACCAGAGGTAAACGCTATACCATTGGGCCACCGTGGCCCCAAGTGATAGTTTGAGTTTGGCTCACTATATGTAGTTCTCCAGATATAAGGCGTACGAGAAAAATTTTTATTGAAATATATTAGACCTTTTAATCAAAATATCAGATGTTTTTATACGACTGAATTAAGAAACATAGTAACTGACATACATAATGAAATTGAAAATCCTAACTGTAGTTAAAGATACAAAATTTATCCTAAAAACTTACAAGTGGTAATTAACATAATGAAATTAAACATTATAATTATGATTAATTAGATTTATTTAGCTGCAAATTTCTACTAACAATTGTTTGTAGTTGTGAATCAAGTTTAATAAGTGAAAATTATCATCAGCGACTTCAAATGTTCATGAGTTAACTTGGATCTGTATATTGCGTTTTCGAGAATGGTTTTCTCCACACAGATAATCACGTAATTTTAAATTAGGAAGAATGCCATGAACACGTTTATCCAACTGATAAAATCGTGTGAGTGGAAGATTCTTATAAAGTTCCAGCAATATATTTTCTTCTAAAACATCGGCAAACTGCAAATCAACCATTTCCATTTGAGGTTCTGGGACAAGAACTTCTATGTTGCCGTTAAACGGACTTAGAAAAATTTTGATGTCGTATGCAATTGCATCAAAATCTGAAAAATAAGACTTAAACTTTATTTTTAGAGCACCCAAGAATCTATCGAAAATGGAATCTAAGTTTGCTGACGGAATGTTTGACATATATTAAAAGACGCGATTTTTTTTTTTAACTGAGATTGAAACAAAATATTTTTCGTCGAAAGGACTTAATGTGAATCTATAAATCAAAGCTGAAACTAGTTTTCAGTAGTATATGCGTCGCTATACCTCGCCGAGTCAGCAAAATGTGTGACCATGACCTTGAAGGGTGAAGAGGAGTTACTGACGTCGACCTTGACGCGGGTAGAATGAAAGACGGTCATTGACCTTGACCTGGAAGTCATTACCATGAGTAATATTGGATCGTGGAAGAATCCGTGGGAACATTCTCATGAAAGAATGATCATGGAAACAATTTCATGAAAGCATTCTGATTCGTCTTCTTCGTGGGAATATTCTCATGGAAGCGTGAGAAACAAAAAAATATGAAACATAAAGGAAAGTAACTACTGAAGACGAGACTTTGACTTTACCCTTTAGGTCATTCAGATCATTACTCTTGAGTGACATTGGATTGAGGCGAAAAACTTCATGGGAAAAATCTCATGAAAGGATGGCCATGGAAACATTCTCATTGAAGTGTAAGAGCCAAAACATGAGGTTGAATTTGAAGTAAGTTTGTCATTATTCGTTACATCTTGCTTGATGATTAGAAGTGACATGTGACGTCTTTTTGAAAGACTACTAATACCACTACAATGCTGTAGACTAGTTCAAGTTTTAAGGTAATTAAAAATATTGATACTTTACCTGTACAAACAGCCTCAGAAAAT
Source organism: Thermobia domestica (assembly GCF_964235325.1). Lineage (NCBI taxonomy): Eukaryota > Metazoa > Arthropoda > Insecta > Zygentoma > Lepismatidae > Thermobia > Thermobia domestica. Next base: position 53,663,077 of record NC_137467.1, read on the forward strand.
AAAATGAAGTGTTGACTCTACCTATCTGTCTACATCACTGTCAAATCTCAAACTAAATAACAGGCCCGTATCAAGGGGGGTCTAGGGAATCCGCCCCCCTAAATTTTGGCTGCCCCCATAAATTTTTCACGGTAGACTGGCAAATTAACTATAATATGGTGATGAACTATAATATAGTTGCATCGCCCCCCTAACTTCAGCCCCCCCCCTACATTTTTGGGCTGGCTACAGGCCTGCTAAATAAAATGTAGTATTCGCATGAACGAAGGAAACAAGCTGAAGATGATCGTGGGAACGTTCTCATCAAAAGAATCTTCTTCGTGGAATATTCTCATGGAAGTTTGGGACACAAATCATCTCCGTGGGAATATTCTCATGGAAGTTTGGGACACAAATCTTCTTCGTGGGAATATTCTCATGGAAGTTTGGGAAACAAATTTTCTTCGTTGGGAATATTCTCATGGAAGTGTGGGAAACAAATCTTCTTCGTGGGAATATTCTCATGGAAGTGTGGGAAACAAATCTTCTTCGTGGGAATATTCTCATGAAAGTGTGGGAAACAAATCTTCTTCGTGGGAATATTCTCATGGAAGTGTGGGAAACAATCATCGAAATTTGACACCATGAAGAAATCAGCGAAATTTGGCACTGTCGGAAAATTTAACACCATTGGAAAATCTGCAAGTTTTGATACGTGGGAAGATCTGCTAAATTTGGCCATGCGAAAAGGGCCTATCTTGTTGCAATGATATGAACAAACTTTGGCGGAAACGGCTGAAATTCATCTTAAATGTAGAAGAGACTAAATATATTCTATATTCAAAAGGTACATTGTTCTACAATGGATGAAACATAGTTAAAGAAAACCACGAAACAATAACGTTAATGTCAATGAAAAACAATTCCTCTACTTATCTCAAAAACCTAAAGAGGGAGATGATTGAAATTCAGCTTGAATATAGAGAAGACTATGTAAATTCTATGTTTCAAAAGCAAATTGTCCTAAAACGGATGCAACATAATCAAAAGCACGAAACATTAATTTTAATGTTTCGTATATTTTTGATTATGGTCCATCCATTTTAGGACAATTTGTTTTCGAATATACAATCTATTTAGTCTCTTCTACATGTGAGCTGAATTCCAGCAATATCCATCTTTTGCTTTTTCGAGATACATGGAGGAATTATTTGTTTTCAATCATTTTCCACTGAGATTAATGTCAATGGAAAAATCAAGGAGAAACAAATAATTAATCCACTTATCTCAAAAACCCAAAAAGGGAGACGGCTGAAAATCAGCCTAAATATAGAACAAGCTATGTAGATTCTACATTCGAAAGGGAAATTGACCTAAAATGGATGGAATATAATCAAAAAGTTCATGAAGCATGAACGTTAAAGTAATGGAAAATTAGTGAAGAAAATAAAGTTGTCCACATATCTAAAAAAAAAAAAAACAACTATAATAAGAAAATAGCTAATTGAAAGTTTATTGCAAAGACATAATGAAGAGTTTATAAACGGTGTATAGCGCGTAAGGGAAATATGGACATAACATTGTAATAATTCAAGTTGTTTCAGTAAAATCAATAATAATCATAAAGTATATGTATCTTTTTCGAATTAATCAGGGCGCCATACTCGGAGGTTATGTGCTGGTAATATCTCATATCTTCATTTGGAATACCCAGACTTGATTTAGCACGTAACTTGACTTTTGATAAGATCACATGACATACATAGTCCGGTGCTTACGGCAAACCGGATAGACCCTTTTCGGCCTACCGGTTGTAATGATGTAAACAGACTTTGGAGAAGATAGATGAAATTCAGCTCAAATATAGAAGGGACTGTGTAAACTCTATATTAGAAAATCAAATTGTCCTAAAATGGATGGAACACAGTCAAAAAAAAGGTACGAAATATTAACATTAGTGTCAACGGAAAATCAATGAAAAACACATAATTCCTCCATTTATCTGAAACACTAAAAGAGGAAGATGGATGAAATTCATCTCAAATATTAAATATACTATGCAGATTCTACATTGAAAAAAGGAAATCATTCTAAAATAGATGGAATATAGTCAAAAACGCACAATGCACTAACATTAATGCCAATGGAAAATCAATGAACAGAAATGAATATATATAGAAAAACTACAATAAGGAGATTGCTAATTGAAAAATTATTGTAAAGACATAATGAAAGCAGTGTATAGCGCGTAAGGTAAATATGGAAGAAACATTGTCAAAAATCGCGTGGGTGATTCTGAAATTAAGGGGGATTTTGGCATTGAAAAAATCTTAAAATTAAAAATCGGAGAAATAATGTATAATTTATTTTTTACACACCTAAGGGCTAAACAAATACAATCATTACAGTGGATGAGGTCAAGAAAATATATTGTTTTTTAAAAAAATGGTAATTTATTATTTTTACAAACACAGTGGTTACAATAATACCCACGGAGGTTACAAAACATACCCAGTGAAGTTATATTTAAGTTTCATTCACTGGTAAAATGTAAGATAATGTAATATTTTAAATTGAATGCTTAATATAGATTTGTGCACACAGCTAAAATTGCAGTAAAAGTAAACCGAAATGTTCTATTTACCAAGAAAAGTTATTCCAATACCGCAACAATGTCTTTAGTATCCACAGTGGCTCTATTTGCTTTTGAGGGAAACACAATTATGAGTTCTGCCTCTATTCTGTAAAAAACTCGACTTTATTCGGAGATAGTAGACATTTTAAGGCCACGTAACGTCTGATGGTGTTTCTGCAGTACATAATTTCAACATAACAAAATAGTTTGCTGTGTAAATTTTGTCGATATCAAAAAAAAAAAAAAAAAAAAATGTCATCGTTTTCGTTGTCGCTGGCGGATTACACATTTTGATAACACAACGTTTGTTGAGATTTATTTGGTACTGGGTGCAGTAGTTAAGTAAAAATACGGAACTTTTAACACGTAACTATAATGAAACTTCTGAACATCGTTAGGTCAGAGTAATCTGAAAACAAGTTGTAGCAGTGCATAAATGCTGTTACATAAAAGAATACACTTTATGGTTGAAACACACTGAGAAAAAAATTGTAGGTGGCGTACTTAAAAAGGTTACATGCGTAATTCCTATAGTTTTTGGACTTAACGTACAGCAGACGTATAACTGAAAACGCATGTTTTATAATACTTTCTGTGTAAGTGTTCCATCTATACGTACTTTCCGTATGAAACAATGTAGGCGGTCAGGATCTCACATACAAATGGACGTATATAACATATAGCTGACGTAGGTAACAGAAGTATATGCATGTTATATACGGAAAACTGTTAGATGCCAGACATCCTGCAACGACATGATGTAACATCTAAGGGCAGTGCCTATGTAGCATGCGGATAACGTATGCTCCGTACTGATTTCTATAGTAAGCAATAGGGTACCGTATGTTTGTTACCGCTGTCCGGAGAACGGATTTTTCTTTGTGCAGCAGGCACAGAGTTGTATTGTCCCTCATGAAAATGACTGCATTTAGTGTTAGGATTACATTGAAAGCAGCTTTGTCTGCGCATATTTAATACCAATGTGTTTCTTCCCCATGTCACTTGACGGCACTTCCATCCCCTTTGGTAGCTATAACCAAAGGAGATGCCCCCTCATTTCAGTTATAATTCGCACACTGTCAACAGATGTAAACACGAAGCGTGAAGAACATTTTTACACAATGACTGCGGCAACCATAATATAACTCGTGATACCAATATATTTACGGAATAGATTACATTTTGTTGATATTTAACATGGAACATTGAAGGATTTTACAACTGATTTCAACATATCTATTGTTTTATTCATTATAAACATATGGAGAATTAATAGTTTACTTGTAGCTACAAATGGCTATTTTATTGGTTGAAGCAAAAAAAAAAAAAAGTAAAGTTGACTCGGGTGGAAACCGAACCCGGCACCCTTTGCACGTGAGTCGTAGATATTCCTCAATCTGACACGCCGTCACTTGATAACTTCATGCGTCGTATGATATATGGGGCGAGTCGAAAACTTCAAGACGCTTTTTCTCCGTTATTTTTGGCTGTTGCGCTCTCCCAGTTTGTAATATTAACACTTTAAATATGCACTAGTACTTCGCGAAAACTGACCCCGAAGCTCATTTACCAAAGTCTGCTTTCTCCTTTTTAGTTTTATTTAGTTTTGCAATTTTCTTACGACTTTTCTTTCGGCTGGTTTCTACCCGTTCAAAATTAGGCTCAACGATATCATTCGTTACGACATTTCGATTGTTACCACCATTATCACTGTAAGGAGGAGTTGCCTCTTCCAGCATTTTATTTACTGCTTCCCTCTTTTCTTCTTTTCTTTATGCCTTCTAACTTTTTCACGTATTTTTTTTTCTCTGGGCTCTTTTCTTTCGTTTACTAATGTCTGCTATCTTTTAAAATCATTCCGCTTGTAAAAATCATTCCGCTTGTAGTTCTGGCTTTGTATCTATCTCTCTCTTTTATTTTGAATTCTTCGTATAATACAGGATCTGCTTTTATTCTTTCTCTACTTCGTCTTTCTGATTCTCTTTTCATTTTTCTTCTCTTTTCTATTTCTAATACCTTACTTGGCTTTTTCTCTCCACAATTAACGCTTTTATTTGATTCCATTGTTTCTTTTTCACTAGCATTCTTTTTTTCTTGGTAACATTCTCTCTATAAAATAAAAAAGTAAATCAATAATTTTAAAAATCCAGATTTAATCAGCAACAAACCTGTTTTTATTAGCTTGGATTCTACAAAGTGCACATTCTAACACCTAACTTCAAACATTTAGTGCTTTTGTTCAAAGAGATAAGCAACATCAAATGGTACAGATGTTCTATTTCGAAATTTTACTCATGTATAACATTTAATTAAATTTTAATTCAATATTCATCAACCAAATCATATATTATTGAAAACAACATGTAATTTATATTATAGTAGCATGTTTAGCATGGAATTTTTTGGATTTTTTTCCTCCGGGTAGCTCTAATAAGTAGCATTTCAATAAGAAGCTGATAGTAACTCAAATACATAACTATTTTTTACAATAATATCATGGAATGCTCATTATGGTAACCTCCATGAACCATGTGTAACCTCCATGCTAGATAGAAGCCATGGAGGTTACTTCCATGGAAATTACGAAAGTGCACTTCAGACAGCCTGATACTCAAAGCTAGAAGACTATATATGCAATGACTTCATTTTTAGTAGGAAAACTGCTATTTTAACAATAATCAATTGAAAAAACATTCTCAATATTTTTAATAATAAAACTAGCAAATACATGGAGGTTACAAGATCAAAGAGTACGCACCTACTTTCCACAAGATGTGAAGATTTTTCACGAACACAATACTGCACACACACTTATCAACATATCACTCACAAAATGGCTGCTCTGAGCTTCACTTTCAGATGTAGAGACTGGACAGTGTTGCTTCCTAGTAGAGTTTCTGGTAATTTTAAAAGTACTCCATGGAGGTTACCTCACAACCCAGGGACAATATTTTCGCATTAAATAGGCCATGAAAATGACCTTAAAATTTAATTTCTTGCTAAGTAGTTTCATTATTTATGTCTTACAGTAGTAACTTATGCAGATTTTTCACGAATTTTCTAGTGAAAACATATTTTTCTCTTCTGTTAATGTTGAAAAATGCTGGTGGGGACACTCCACGGAGGTTACATTTAACATATTTTTCGCTTTTTTAAAAGCAGTAAAATAAAATAAATGTTAAAATAAAATCTGGGAAAACAAAGTGCTAATTATTTTTCTATTTAATAATAACTTTGTTACTTTAATATTGCATATGTAGAGGCTGAAAAATCAGAGGGACTGAAAATTCCCCTTAATTTCAGAATCACCCATATGCATCTTCTTCGAATTACCCAGGGCGACCCACGCGGAGCTTACATGGATATCACATCTGGATTGGAATCTCCAGACTCGATTTAGCAAACAACTTGACATTTGACCTAATCACTTGACACAGTCTGGTCCTTATGGCAAACCGGAAAGACCCATTCCTCAATTTTAACACAATAAGAACAACTTATTAAATATCTTTTTGTAACGAGGTATAGTTTGTAACTATTGCAAGAACACTCTTGTCGTTGGAAATAGGCTATCCAATATGGCGGTCATAGTACCAAACACGACGCGGGATTTTTTTAGAACTTTCTCTGAGTTGCCGAATAGAGTATCATGATCATTTTAGAAACAGTTTCAGGTTGTGCTTTTGAAAATCCGGACTGTAGTACAAGGAAAGATTCATCATGTATTGGGAAAGTTTAATAATAAGAATATGAAATTATAAAGGTACCGGAAAGTGCAAGAAATGAACTCAATAGCGTTGTACCTCCAAAACTGTTGAACATATCGTAGGCGCTTCAAAAGGAGGACAAGAAAATAGTATATTTTCTAATATCAATATTTAAGAATCCTAATGTACTTAAGCAGTGAAAGTATTTGCTGTGTTGAGAAATAATTTGAAGTTCTGATTAGACGTAGGCTATACGGTAATGTTCTAAAATAAGGAATTAAGAAAGATGATACTTGGTCTGGCAGTTCTGAGTGAATGAAAAGTACCTTGTTACTCTCATAGCAATCATTAATAATGATATTTCTACCTTGTATGTGGCAAAACGTATGTCCCGTGGATCACTAGGTGTTCTCGGTGCTATAATAAACACTGCTTGAATAGTGCGGCGTTGCCAGATACTGTCGAGGTTTTGCTGATGCTAGATAATAAAGGAAATAATCATGGAATTCTGCTTAGATATTTATTGGAGAAATTTGTTTTCGACTTGATCGCAATTCACAGCTAACTTCCGCTTCTCGAATTGCAACGCTAGAATAAAGAAATTTTGTTATTTTCATTACCACAGTAAATGTACAAATTTGGCAACAACGCATTATGGCGGTGTGCGCAAATTCTTCTCAAAATCTATTTCCTTAAATGTAAATTAATATTTAAATAAAACTGAAACATAACACGAAAAACGGTCAAATAATATATCTATTTCGTAATAAGATCGTTACATTAAAATACTTTACACATATTAATAGACATTACATAAAACGGAGAACTTCTGGTAAGATCTAACAGCAAGTGCCATCTTGTGTGCTGATTGTAAAACGAATCAAATATTTTCTTTTATTTGTTACATTTTTCGATATCAGAAGACACAATTAAATGAATCAGTGTCTTGTATTGTAACTGAAATATAACTATATCTTATAGTACAATATTTATATGATATAATTAAGGGAACGAGCTAAAATATGTACTGACTTCCGTGTGGTGATCCACCTTAAAAAACGTACTGCTGTTAACTGGAATCACAATTGGATAATGCACAATGTAGAGCACCACTACTCACGTCTAAATGGTATGTTCGTGATGTAGGCCAGTGTTCGTAGGTTTAGTTTAGAATATTTTACCTTCTCTTATCATGTGGACAGTACGTAAGAAAAACGACTGGAAGCCTTTGAAATGTGGGTATGGAGAAGAATGGAAAGAATTAGTTGGGTCGAGCGGAAAACGAATGAGAGAGTATTAGAAATGGTGGGTGAGAAAAGAATACTTTTAGATATTATTAAGAAGAGGAAAAGAAACTGGTTGGGACATTGTCTAAGAAGAGATTGTATCATGATGAACGTCCTAGAGGGTATGGTGGCGGGAAAGAGAGGGAGGGGGCGAAGGAGACTACAATTAATGGATGATATAAAAACAGAAAGATCATATGTGAAGACGAAGAGGTTAGCGGAGGACCGTGAAGCATGGAAGCTTCTCAGCTGCTGCAAGTGACCTGCCAGTAAGGGCAGAATACCTATGATGATGATATCAAAATTGATGTGATCAGATTTCTTAAATCCTAAATTTCCCATTGTTTTATATTTAGACATTAATAAGCAATACTGCACATACAAAAACAATACAGCCTTTGTCTATGCACTCTTGCTTCCCAAAAATATTTATTTATATTCATAGCTCTTGTATTTACTAAAGAGGCAACCTTTTTTCTCCTTTGTGTAACCACAATATTTACTTTATGATTGCGCAAGCTTCAATTTTGTGTAACATATTTCACCAACTTCGTAAGCTGCGTTACATTTTTCTATTCACTCTACAGAAACTTTTATTCTTCAGAAAAATTTGAAAATATTTATGTGGTTATTGTAATTTACAGTAAAATATTTCAGAAGTTTCATAATCTTGTTAGTCCTGTTATCTATGGATGGTATTGTAAGCCACATTACCCAGCATTTAAATATAAATGTATTTTTCCGTAACGCATTCTCCGTAACATAGAAGGTAACGGCTTCTCTTGGGCCTTGAGTATTCATTTATTTGTAGTTTCATTGGAAGATGGGTAACAGGATTTATTTATTTATTGATGTGTTCAGTGGCGGATCCGAGGAGGCAATCGGGGCAATTGCCCCCCCCCCTGGAGAGGAAACTTTCTTATTTTATATTTATGAATTAAACCCATCCTAGAGTTTGAAGCTCTTAAAAGTAGCTCTAAGTAGCAGTATGACAACCCAATGTCCCCCCCAGAAGTAGGTCCTAGATCCGACCCTGGCAATAATAATAACAATTGCAAGTGTAACAAATTTAAGTGAAATCCTAAGTCTGTGCAATGAAGTGCTAAAGTACTGAAAAGTTTCCTTAATTGTATGGTAGTTCTTCAAAGAAGAATTCCATGAGGATGTTGAATTTGCTGAGCAGATCCGATGCGGCTTTGAGCTTTGGCATATAGAGCTAGGTGCATAGCGTATGTATTATGTTGGTAAGTTCTTTTTTAAGTTGAGCTAGTTCTCTAATAGTTTAGATGAGGTCTTCAGAGGATTAACTATCGTCAGAGAGACGTCTTAGGCAGAGCCGTAGTAGGGAGTAGAGCGAGCTGGGCAGTTGGCCCGGGCGCTGATAGCAAGAGGGCACCAAATTAGCAAGAAGAAAGAAAAAGTACTGGAAATGAATAACTAACGCGTCACCCCCCCCAAAAAAAACGTATTGGCGCCCTATTAAATCGTTAATTTTGTCGTCTGCAAATAAATAGATTTGGTAAAAAGTTTCTTACTTTCTCCGCAGGCAACTCAAACGCTTCAATTATTAAATCAATATTGTTGTCGGTTTGCAAAGAAATACATTTGCAGTGTCGGATCTAGAAGGTAAAAACTGGGGGGGGAGGGACAGCCAGTACCTAGTACTATGATAGGTATATATAAACTTTCAAAAATATATAAATAATAGCTTAAATTATTTTGTCACTGAAAAAACTGGGGGGCCTAGGCTCCCCAGCTCTGGCCTAGATCCACCACTGTACATTTGATACAAATTTTGTTCCTCGCTCCGCTCTCAAACCATACGTTTCTATAAGTCACAACTAGTTTCTTCTTATTACTTAAAGATAGTTTTTATAGGCCTTATGCAGAGTCATTTTGACGTATGTTTAGCGTCATACTAAAGGCCTGACTACTGCAGGAAACGTATGTGAGTCGAACTCTTTAGTATGACACTAATCACGCGTCAGAACGACTCTGCATAAGGCGGTATATGACGATGTGATATACCAAGTGCCGAGTAATCACTAGAGTACGAAGGAACGTTTCGAAAACCAGAAACGATCAAAGTCTGAATTACGTTGTGATGGTGATGAGTTTGCTTAGTTAATCATGCTTATCTACCGAATCGGATTAATCACGAGGGTGAGAATGAAGGTATGAAAATACGACGGGTGACGGGAGAGTCACGCAGAAGGTGATGCTTGCACAGGAATAAAAAAAATAAAGTTAAACAAGGAAAATAATAACATTTTCGAACTTGAAACAATTGTGGAATAGGGGCTTAAGGCAAGGTCGCACATCAGAGGGGCAAGGTGGGGCGCTCACCCCCCTAGAGGATATTGTACTTCGGAAGATCGAAAACCTAATAGAATTTTTAGAATAGTTACCGCGAAATTTGAAACTATATTTAAAATGTCGCTTATACTTGCCCCCCTCTGGAAACCAAAACATGGACGCCCTTGGCCTAAAGGGTCAGAACTTAACCCAACGAATTTCATCTCTTCAAAGATAAATTACTACCAGTAACTTTTTTCCAAAATTCCATTGACATATGAAATGTTTCCAATTGTAAGATAAGTTTAATCCAGACGAATTATTAGGAAAATTGGTAGGAACTGAGAAAGAAATTGTATGTGAGTATATTAAATTAAATATGTAGTGTGTGTATACTGTAATTGTTCTAGTGGAGGAAGTACGGTTGAGTTTTCGTATCAATCTCTGAGGAGGTCGTTCAGATTGTTTGATTTGACTGTCCTTTGGAAGTATACGTAATTTGAATGAATTTTATTTTTGGATGAAAATCCTCCCCCTTTGCTATTTTCTGAAATGAGAATTTCTTGTTGAACCTGTTCAAAATTCATGTTGATCAGTAAAATATTAATCTAGTGTTCAAACTCTTTTTTCCTATTGATCCGTGATTTGTGTTGATTTATCGACAAAAAAATGTCAACTCTCGAACAGAAGAATTATCTCTGTTTTTTGGGGGACAAATTCGATACTAGTGTTGAGTCATTTCAAGAATAAAAGTTGTGTGTTAAACGGACAAAATTAATTTTGTGAGACGTTTGGGAGTTGAAATTTTGTTATCTGCAATTATAATTAGTTGCGAATATTCTCTGTGTAACTTGAGTATTGTTCCCTTGACTTGAGTTTAATTTTGAATTGAAGCTAAAAGTAAGGATTATTACCTGTCAAAGTCAGATTAACTGTCAAATTTGGTAATTAAAGAATAAACTCTGATGGTTAAAATTGCAGTGCCTTAAGCGATTGTTTCAAAACTTGGTATGAGAACTTTTAATTGAACAATTAGGATAGAAATTATTAAAATTTTGCTTTAGATTGGCATGGATTTAGAATAATTCTGCGAAACGTTTTTCGTGTTTGAAATTTGTTCTCCATGTTTAAGATTGGATTTTTTTTTTTTTTTTTTTTTTTTTAGGAACTTGAGGATTACTTGTTTGATTCTCTCAAACTTTACCGTGACATGAAGTAGAAAAGTGAACGTCATGTTATTTTGTTTCATGATACTCCTGTCAAGGGCTTTGTGATATGTATTTCTGCACATTGGACCATTAAAACATTTACAACATCGCTGTTATTGACATAGATAATGTCTATGTCTGTACTGCAACGTAATTCATTGCAGTGGAAATTACGATGTAGGGCAATAATACATAAAACTAGTGCCGGGTAGAACACAACCAAAGATTGTGGTACAACTTTAAGTATATTTTGGAAAATGGGCGGATATAAAATTAGACTAACCTTCTTTATTATATTCCGTGAGGACAAAATTTAAACACGACTTTCTGTAAAAACTAAAGCTGTCTTTTACTAAAAGCAACAAAAGCGAAGATTCATAACAGCAAAAAAAAAAAAAAAAAAAAAAAAAAAAAAAGCAAATAACCTTTTGTTTTCCTTTGCAAAGCATTTATATTGCAATAGCAATGTTTACAAATTGTAAAGCCGAAATAACTAATTAGAAAATTATAAAAAAAATTAAAAATGTAAACCATTTTAATGAAGTGAATTGGAAACATTGTATCTGTAAAGCATAAATTTATTAGGTTTATTATAGCGAACGCGAAGGAAAAATACTGACAGGTATATGTTTCAATACAATTACAATATTTGATTGCAAAACGTTTTTAAGATCACATTTGTTTAATATAAATGACATTAATTCATTTACTTTATATATAAATATAACGTGGTTTAAAACTATTTACTGAACAGTTGCGTAAGCATCCAGGTATTGATTGTGTGCGGTGCTAATTAAGCAAATCATACATAATTGACTATGGCCTCTATTATTACTATAACGTCATAAAAAATTCACTAACTAAACGTTGAGCGAAGCTGGTTACGTGGTTCTATTATCAATCTCTGTTGTAGGTGAAATAGTGCGGTGAGAAACAGTCTATGCTGTGAAAAATGATTTTGCATGATAGTCTATACACCCGACAACTGCAGTGGATTCAACCCTGTCGCGATTCGGTAGCCATGATGCAAAGTTAGATTTAAAAATGTGGCAACTCTGTTCTTACGTCAGAGGACTGTATCCCGTGGCCAACGACTGTGTCCCAGCATGTAGAGAACAGTGTTTATAGTTTGATGGAAATTTCCGTAACCTAGGAAAATTTCGTACGTAAATTTAGCAGAAAGGGAAAAAGGGATTTTTTTCGATAAAGCGTGAGAATCCAGAGAAATTCTGGCACTAACTTTCTGACCAACAAAAAAATATTTAAATTCTTCTTTGTTCTTCAAAAATAAACCGATATAGTAGCTATAGTGTGTATATGTGTGTGTGTTCAAAGTAACCCAGCTTGCACTCATTATTGACTGTGTATATGTGTGTGTATTGTTTGTAAAACAAAAGTAAAGAAAGAAAATAAAAACGATACAAACAGAAAGGAAATGAACCAAACAAATGTATTTAGAACTTCCGTTAATACAGCTAAACTAATGTTATCAATTAACTTGTGTGGTAGGTATTGAACACTCAACAACATAGGGAAAATTTGACAAGAAAAGGGAAAATTTTGCGTCAATCTAGGGAAATTTGACAAGAAAAGGGAAACTTTTGTGTCAATCTAGGGAAATTTGACAAGAAAAGGGAAACTTTTGTGTCAATCGAGGCAAATTTTCTTCAAGGAAACCCACAAACACTGGCTCTCGTCTCCAAGGAACGAACTAACACTCACAAAGAAACATTACAGGAAAATAGATTTTGAAATGTTGAAGCTCTTAAAATATAAGTTTACAGATGCTTATAAAATCACTACTTCTATTACCACACACGCTATGCAGTATGTAAAAAAAATGCGTCGATTGTACAAAATCTACACATGATACGAGAAAATAAATATTGGTTTACTAATCAAAACATTATATTTGACTTCCCTATTAAAACATATTTCACGCTGCAAAATCTTTACAAACCTGTTTTATTATTGTTATTAGCTCTCGGTGTAAACATATGAAAGCTTATAGTTTTACTCTAGTTGTGTGTGTGTGTGTGTGTATGTATATATGTTTATACTGTATATGTGGTGATGTATGTAGTACTTTATTTCTCAATAACTACTGGATGTTTCTGCCTTTTTGATGTATAAATGCTGCATAAAGAACAAATTAATTACGTTAAGTAAATATATGTTCTTTTATACTAACTACACAAAAAAAAAAAAAAAAAAAAAACTTGAAAATACTTAAAACTTGTTGTTAGTGTGTATTTTCATGCTTTCGGAAGACCAGTACGTATTGCTCTCATGGTGTTCACCTCCCCCCTCTCTCTTTTTCTTTCTTCCTCTGTTTTTTTTTTTTTTTTTTTTTTTTTTTTTTTTTTTAAGATAACCGTTATACAAACTCAATTTATGACGACACCAACTCACTATAAAAGTCTCTACACGAATCTGTACCAAATTTGGTGGGCAAGTTTCTGATGATCTACGATAGAAAGATCGCTATATGTAATGGCTGCGCTTCGCCACGGATATGATTGGATCGGATAGGCTCACCTTGTATGTGTTATTTTATTTATCGGTAAGTAATGACCGGATCTGAACGGAAGATAGTGGACAGATAGCCTATCATGCACGAAATAAGCTAGGTATATTTGGTGGCCGGGCTCAATCAGAGACAGGCTCGGTTCGGCTCTACTTATATACAGTATTTTACTATTCAGTAAATACTGGCCAGAACTGAAACAAATTTCATGTTCAAGTAACCCATCATCTAAAGCAGATATGTGCAATTTGGAACAGAGGATGGACCAATCACAGAGGACTTTCTGGTAGGTTGAGGCCAGTATGAGACAATGTATAACATTTTCATAACAATCGAATGGCTATATTTAATGAAGACACTCGTCCATCGTACATTAACATAACAGGCACATGAAGACTACTATAACGGGACCCAAAATATTTATTTACTAAAGAAAAGCAGAAAAATCTATTTATTTATCATTTTAGTGGGAAATTTGATTCTTCATTTTCTGAAATAGTCTCTCAATGTTCCTTGCTACACTGCATGTTCTAACGCGTATGATATTTCCCAAGGAGGACATAAATTATTCAGGGAATATTTTCAATTCAGTTAAAGATTATGAGAGAAGCGTATTTTCGATTAGGAGTTAGACAGTCCGGATGAAACGGTTCAATAAGACCGAGACTGGCCCAAGGCAAGACTGTTGCAAATGGCTAATCTAAAGAATAAGGGTCGCTATTCGGTGGACGAGTTTGGCAAGAAATAGGCTCAGCTCAGCTTGTATGTATTGTTTTACTTCTCAGTAACTACTGGCCAGATCTGAAACAAATTTGGTGTAAAAGTACCCCGTCATCTAAAGAATAAGGGGCGCTATATGATGGTGGCCGACCTAGGCCAGAAATAGGGTCGGTTCGGCAACAGAGTTTGTACTTCACAGCTCTGCACGCCGGGAACTGGTGAGTTCAATTCACCTCGACCTACAGTTATAATAATAATAATAATAATAATAATAATAATATCTAACATGGAATGTTTCACTATTAGGATTTAATATCTATCTAGAAGAGATTGTGAAAAAAGAGCCTACAAATTGAAGACGTCATTTCCGTACGAGGTAGAATCATTAGGTGTATACGGTTTGCAAATGATATGGCGCTTGTTGCTGAATCTGGAGAGAAAAAATAATATGTTAGAAAACGTGAAGAAGGGTTGTGAAAAATAAATGTTGGAAAGACAAAAGCCATGGTGATTGAAACGAAGTTGTCGGTGTCAAATATGGAAATAGGATGTGAAGACATAGAACAGGTGACTAGTTTTCGATACGTGGTTAGTATTATTAGTGATGATACGAAGTGTGAACGTGAAATAAATGCAAGGATAGGAATGGTGAAAGAAATCTTTAGGAGGAAGAACATTCTGGGACCTTGAATAATGAGTTGAGAAAAAGACTCATAAAATGCTCTGCGTGGAGTATGGCACTCTATGACTCAGAAACATGCGCAAAAATGTTGAAAAACGATGGAAGTTTTGGAAAATGTGGGTGTGGAGAAGAATTGAGCAAATTAGATGGGTTGAGTGGAAAACTAATGAGGTGTTAGAAATTTTGGGGGTGGGGGAAATAACAATTTTAGATATTACTGAGAAGAGAAACTGGTTGGGACATTAGCTAAGAGCGACTTTATGATGAAAGACGTACTAGAGGGCATGGTGGCAGGAAAGAGGGGGAGAAGGCGAAGGAGGATACAATTCACAGACGATATCAAAACAGAGAATTCATACGTGAAAACAAAGAAGTTACCTGAAGACCCTGAAGCATGAAAACTTGTCAGTTGCGGCAAGTGACCTGCCAATACTGGCAGAATGCCTATGATGGTGATTAGGAGTAAAAATGTCATGCTAAGACACAAGGCAATAGATACAAACTGCTGCTTAACAGTGTAGTTTACGATATGCAACACACAGCTAAACAATCTGGTGTAGCGGAGTAAAAACTATTGATAACATAGGAAAAAATAACACACGTATAACCATCATAATACATCTGAACTAATTTTCTCGAAAATTACGTAGTCTATGTGAATTTATCCACAATAATATTATTTTGTTAGATTAATGTGATTTACCGGTTGATTAACACAATTTCATTATTCATAATATTATAGTTAAAGAGAAATCGAAGTTTAAGTGTTAAATCAATTTTGGGCTACATCACATTAACCATATAGTATACTGTTATCCGGCTAGGATTAGGATCTAGATTTCTGGGCTTTCGGCATCCATTGTCATGTTAGCTCATCAAACATATGAGGGAAGACATCCCTCGGTGAGCACATTCTTCAAGCAACAGGAGAGGAAGAAAGAAATGAGGAAGGAAGCGTCCTGGGTCTATTATATTAGGTACCATCCCGGCAATTACCTGATGTGAATGAGAAAAAACCAAGGAAAACCTCGCTGGCCTGAAAAAAACACACCTTCTCGACCGAGTGCCCCCACCGGGAATCGAATCCAGGTTCACTCGCGCGAAAAGGCGAGAGCGTTAGCGGCTACGCTACGCGGAGCCACGTCATCCAGCAAAGGTCTTCATGAAAAGATGATGAGGATATAGTTACATTTTAACAGATGGCGTGGCTGTAGTCAACTTTTATATTTAGAAAAAAAACATCCTTTTTCTCTATTTCCAGGGAAGCTACACAAGCATACCTAGGTATTTACATTCTTCCATAACCTGTAGTTCAGCTAATTGAAATTTATCAATTAGTATAGATTTCACATTTAGATAATTACTTCCCCGTTAAACGATAATATTAGTACAGAATTTATTTATTTTATGTTTAGTTTTTGAAGTAGAATATGTTATTATATTTGCATAAAAATCACGCAACTATATAAATATAGAATACAAATTACATGAACATTTCCCAAACCGATAATATAGTGTAAACGTATGCATGAAACTGAAGGAAGATGAGCACAAAAGGGTGTTTAACTCAAAACTACTCTACCTACGCAACTGTATAATATTTGTTTTCAAAATTTTGAAAGGAGGTAGGTAAAGATTGTCCTTTTTTCGCCTATGACAATCATAAAAAGGTAAAAGGCTTCATAAAAACTAGTCTATCACATGAATATGAAGTTAAAGCATTAAATGTTACATCTCTCAAAGATGCACGTGAAAAATATTGTAGCAAGTCATATAAAGAAGCCCCAAATAAAGTATGGTTGTTGACATTCTGACAGTTTAGATGCTTTCATGAAATTGCAACATTTTTAGTATGAAGTGCTGTATTACCCACACTACACGAATGCACGTTGAGTTGATTTTGATTTTAACGTCACTATCAGCAGCGAGGCTACATGAGACGTGGACCTACTGATTAATGTGGAATCTGAATCATGTGCCCTCCAACTGGGAATCAAATCCGGTTCTCCCACACCATAGGCAAGTACGCTAACCGCTTAGTCACTAAGGAGATCACAAATACTCATGTTGTATTCATGAGGAGAAGTATGATCGTTCATGTGGTGCCTCATCTGGCCTCGAATAGCATAGTCGATAACACTCTCGCCTTTGGCATGAGCAGTCCTGGGTTCGATTTCCTGCAGGAACACTCGGTCGGAAAGGAATAACAGTTTTTTTCAGGTTAGACATGCTGAGTAGGGATTTTCCTAGGTTTTCCACATTCACACCAGACAAATACGCGTTCCAGGCCACTTCCTCATTCCTGTCTTCATTTGCAATTCTCTGGGTAGTGTGATCGCCCAAGGATATTTCCATTCACATGTGTGGCGGGTTAACATGGTCATAGATGCCAAAAGTTCAGAAATCTAGTTCCTAACCCCTAATGAAGCGTCTCATACTGACATTGTCACAAATCGAAAAAAACGTCTAAACAGGGAAAATATCTACAAGCATGCTTCACTTGTGAGCTACTTTGTGTGACTTGCCACAATATGTTTGATATACATCTAACATAGATGTAACGTTTAAAATGCTTGAACGTCATACAATATACTGGCTTTTACAACTATCATATGAGAGAAAAGGCGATCTTTACTCACCTCCTTGATTTTACTCTAAGTAACCGAGACGACACACAGTAGTGGAGATCCTAAGTTTGAATTTAGACCTAATAGTCAGTTATCAGAGCTGAGATTTCTTTACAGATTTGTCTCCTCAGTGCTATTAGGCGAATAACTTGGTACTATCGCAAGTTGTAGGACCTGAAGGTATGCAGCTTTCTCTCCCACTGGCAGCGTTGTAAATTATTATTTGATTGTGGCGGAAAGTACTAGTATTTGAATGTCTATTAAATAAATAAAGAATGAAACAGTTAAAAATATGATACAAAATTCTGAGGGCAGGAATGTCGCTCAATTCCCTTAAGAACTTCATTCAGGAGATTCCGTATGCTTATGGACCACAACGTAAAGTTAATCTACATACAACATGAGTACTTGTACAATGCTTTCTACTCTACGTACAATATTTCATGACTCAGATAACATGGTATAAAATGTCTAAGGCCAAATTTCAACCGACAAATGTGCGACTTACGAGCTTTCTTTTACAATCAGAGAACTGGCAGGGAGAAACACGTTGGACAATGGATGAAAGAGGATGGAATAAAGCTGGCCTCATATTGAACAGATAAAGGGTAGCCAATCTGAGGAAGAAGAGGTTGGAGAGAGAGAGACAGGCCTGAAAGTATTAACTGTGTGTTTAGTCACAACGTTGGAGAGGTCTTACTCTAGCATGTGCTCCAGTGGGTCTCGGTCACAACGTTGGAGAGGCCTTTCTCTAGCATATGCTCGAGTGAGTCTCGGCCACAACGTTGGAGAGACCTTTCTCTAGCATATGCTCGAGTGAGTCTCAGTCACAACGTTGGAGAGGCCTTTCTCTAGCATATGCTCGAGTGAGTCTCAGTCACAACGTTAGAGAGGCCTTTCTCTAGCATGTGCTCCAGTGGGTCTCAGTCACAACGTTGCAGAGGCCTTTCTCTAGCATATGCTCGAGTGAGTCAGGACTTTCTCTAGCATATGCTCGAGTGAGTCTCAGTCACAACGTTATAGAGGCATTTCTCTAGCATGTGCTCGAATGGGCCTCAGTTAGAATGTTGGACAGGCCTTTATTTAGAATGTGCTCGAGTGGATCTCAGTCACAACGTTGTAGAGGCCTTTCTCTAGCATGTGCTCAAGTGAGTCTCAGTCAGAATATTGGAGAGGTCTTTCTCCAGCCTGTGCTCGAGGAAATGTGTTTTTCAAAGCATTGTTTCATTGGTCAGAATACAGAACCTCAGCTTGACCGTTCTGTCTTTGAGTTAATGTGTGGCCAGCCTAAGTAAATATTAGGCAATATGTGAGCAGTAATCGATAATAACTAGGAATATTCCTGAAAAACCATCAACCAGAAAAGTGGTATTTAACCTGAAGTACGCGATTTCTTAGGTGGTGGTTAAACTTTAAAGTACGTAACATTCTCACGATTGGTGCCTTCATTCGCTATTGTTGCTCATATCCATTGTTAATATTTAATTTTTCGGTTTGATTTGCAGAATTTCTTATTTTAAATCCATAAAAAGAAACACCTGGAATTCTGTGTTCTTCATGACATACATTCATACGACCCTGTTTAACAATGACTGACTATTTGGGTATTCGAGTCTGTTTGCTGGACGGATACTAAGTTTGTGATATTAATCTTATGTTGCTGATATGAGTTTCTCACCAGACGTCCAAGCGAACATTTAATTCGCACCGACCTAATATTTAATATGTATATTTTCCATCTATTTGCATTGTTAATGCAATTGATGCATCATGTAACGAAAATCAAATTGTATCATATTGTTACATGAGTATTCAATTACATTTACACTAATTATCAGATACAATATGTTGTTTATTTAGAAGAAGCAGAAACTAAAAAAGTTGCTGATTTTCAAGTGCCAAACAAACTACAATTGAAAACAAATAAAAGTAGCAACAAATTAATTAAATCAAATTGCGTTCAAATTGATGTGTAAAGAAAATATGAATTTACTGGCTTCACTGAGGTTTATGGAAAATATTAACAGTAATTATTTTTGTGTGTGTGTGTCTACTTACCCTCTATGCGGATGGAATTGTTTTGTTGTTGACAGAAAATTTTCCAACTCTTATTTTCGTTCATTTATATACGTTCACGATGCAATGTATTGACCTTTATGAGTGATGTTCAATAGGGTGTGTCGAAAGCCAGAGGTCATACACCAAGTCTATTATGACTAAAGATATTGTAAAGTTTTGCTTGTGCAGGAATAGATAGAGTAAATTACAGTCCGGAATCACTTTTCCCTCACTAGCGGTTTTTATTATAAAAATCCTCTATAAACATTATTTCACAGAAATACTGCAATAATGTAACTTGTAAGAAAGATTGCAAAAGGCCCGAGCAAATTCTCCACAGAGGTCTTAAGCAAGCTAAGTGGAGTGAATTAGGAATCCCCCAATGCTTCGAAGCAAGCTAAGCTGGAAGGAAAGCCTAGAGTTCCGAAGCAAACTAAAGGCTTTGGGTTGTATCTCGTAGAGCTCCGAAGCAAGCTAAGCTGGAAGGAAAGCCTAGGGTTCCGAAGCAAACTAAAGGCTTTGGGTAAGGTATCTCCTAGATCTCCGAAGCAAGCTAAGCTGGAAGGAAAGCCTAGAGTTCCGAAGCAAACTAAAGGCTTTGGGTAAGGTATCTCCTAGATCTCCGAAGCAAGCTAAGCTGGAAGGAAAGCCTAGAGTTCCGAAGCAAACTAAAGGCTTTGGGTTGTATCTCGTAGAGCTCCGAAGCAAGCTTACCTGAAAGGAGAGCCTAGAGTTCCGAAGCAAACTAAAGGCTTTGGGTAAGGTATCTCCTAGATCTCCGAAGCAAGCTAAGCTGGAAGGAAAGCCCAGAGTTCCGAAGCAAACTAAAGGCTTTGGGTAAGGTATCTCCTAGATCTCCGAAGCAAGCTAAGCTGGAAGGAAAGCCTAGAGTTCCGAAGCAAGCTAAGCTGGAAGGAAAGCCTAGAGTTCCGAAGCAAACTAAAGGCTTTGGGTTGTATCTCGTAGAGCTCCGAAGCAAGCTTACCTGAAAGGAGAGCCTAGAGTTCTGAAGCAAACTAAAGGCTTTGGGTAAGGTATCTCCTAGATCTCCGAAGCAAGCTAAGCTGGAAGGAAAGCCTAGAGTTACGAAGCAAACTAAAGGCTTTGGGTAAGGTATCTCCTAGATATCCGAAGCAAGCTAAGCTGGAAGGAAAGCCTAGAGTTCCGAAGCAAACTAGAGGCTTTCGGTTAGGTATATCCTAGAGCTCCAGAGCAAGCTAGAGGAGGAATTGACCAGTCGACATTGAAGCTGTCGTTGAAATGCTCTTGTTTATATAGGCGCTTAAGGTTAGGCCGTGGCACTGCTGTTCCCTTATCGTCATGTAACTGGTGGTGTTGCTATTGTTTCCGTCGTCTGCAGTTGTAGTACTCCATAGTAATCTGCACGTCTTTGTTGTTTATAAATAGGAACACGTATTGAGTGTTTGTAAACAAAAGCGCGTGGGACATTACAATATGAATACATGGTAACGCAGGAATGATGTGTTTAAATCTAAAATGCTGAGCTGCAAACTAATAATACGATCTATATTAAAGGAAAAAGCAAAATTTCCAGTTCAGCAAGCTGATTGAACGTAACATAAGGATATACAAAAATATGCATGGGAATATGTACATTTTGTATGAGGAAATGTAGAAAAAAAGAAATGACTCCCAACAACGCTCGATTGTTGATGTGATGGAGGCCAAAATTAAACTGACAATGTTGTCTTTTCATTGAACATAGCACACCTTACCAGTATGTAGCACAAATTGGGTGGTGTGATATAGAAAAAATCCACCATTATAGATTGAAAATCATCTATTTTCCGAAAAACGTCCATCTCTTATTATTTCTTCATATCTTTACTCATAAAGAATTGGAGTTGACTCATGGCCCGGACACTTGATACACCTAGAAAACGATTTGAAGAGCACGGGAAAAAAGCAAAAACACAAAATTCCACTAGCTTTTTTCTACTATACATGTTTATCTAGAATGAAGAGAAAGTGAGTTCCTAACGGGAGGTGGATGATCACTTTTGCGTCTTATGTCCTGTAAGCGTCCCTTTCCACCTAGCATCTCAAGATCATTCCCAGATCAAGAACTATTATTATCCAAAATAATAATAATAATAATAATAATAATAATAATAATAATAATAATAATAATAATAATAATAATAATAATAATTGTCAATCTGAATACAATCAACTGACGCCTGGTAGAAGGAGGGACTTGGACCGGAAGGTGAAATTGGTCAACAATTCATTACATTCGCGTATTACCAAATGAGCTTTCCAATATTTCCAATGAAAAAGGAAAATAAATACATACAAAAAATAAATTAAATATTTATAACAAATAAAGAACACCAATAATTCAATTTCAATAACAATTTATTAAATATAACGTAATTGTGGTTGTGTATTTACAATATTTCGTTTGAATAATGCAAATACACAAGTAATACAATACAACAATAAAAATATATATATAGTCAAAAAAAAAATAAATTTAAATGTAAATAGAAAACTTCAGATATGAAATTGAATTTAATTCAGGAAAAAATCTATATATGAAAATCCTTAAATTCTTAACTTGAGCAAGTGATTATTTCTCATATAAAATTTTTTCTTGAAAAATGTCCTCCAAGTTATTAAGGTCAAATCTAAAAGTAATGTTAATCTCAACAAAGTAGTAATATTAATATTAACGTAATGTTAACGTCAAATGTGAACCCTCACAAAGCAAAGCAACCATACAATTAGCTAAATTAACTATTTTGAGCGCGCTTCTAATTTTGGATACTTCGCCTTTCGAAGACTCTGGAAAATACTACTCGAGCAATGAAACAATTATCTAATAATTCTTCCTCACGCTTAGTTTGTACTACCAAAACTCTCATTCGTGATACAATTCGCAATTATTTAATTTATTACTCTCAATCTTTATAATTTCAAAAAGTGGAACAAGAATTTTGGAGATATTGAACATTAATTCTGACTCGAAATACATTTAAATACTCATTAATCAATTCAATCAATAACTTCCAATTCTTTAATATACTAAGTTCTTTCTTTAAACTCAACCAAAATGGAATAAGAATGCTGGAGGAAAATAAACGGTAATTCGATAATCTTTTCTATCAATTTATGCTCAAGCAAACCAAAATATACGTTAAACGATACTGCGATCTGAAAAGGAAGCTGCAATGATTGGAAATATTGGAAAATAATAGTGATATCAAAATTTCGAGACTTTTACGGTCCAGCTTCTACTTAACTCTCCACATTGCATTAAAAATTAGAAATTCTTAAAGGCACGTAAGACTGGGAAAGAAACGGAAATTGCAAAAGCAATTCAATCAGATTGAGAATCAAAGTCTAATCTTGATCTTAAGAACTTGACAAACATCTAATAAACGAGACACAATTACTACTGAATGAAAAAGTCTAAATTTTCACTCAACTCTTGTTGTTTAAGTCTCGCAATTTACCTTCAATTTTCCTGTCCTCTCCTTGTTTGGTAATTGGATTACGCCTGAGCCATTTTTGGTTGAGTTAGAAGTTATAGAACAAAATCAAATTGGTCGGTATTTGCCAGTACTCATATATTCTGGAAATTCTTTTAAAATCCCTTTGAGCCTTCGTTCCCAAATAAAATAAACTGGAACGAATGATATTATATTCGGTTTTTTTACAAACCAAACATACAGATGGCCAAAAGGAATCAATTTTTAAGTGACCAAAATGGGCTTTCACAAGGTACAAAAGAGCCTTCATGTCATTGTTTTTAAGGAGCACTAAATCGTTGCACAGAATGGAAGTCTAGTAAAAAAAACAAGAAAACACACAAACTACAAACTGTGCAAGCAATTCACACCACTTTATATCACCTTTAAAGTGAGCTCTCACATACGCTACATCTTTCATAACTAAGTTGCCTCACTACGAAGAGAAAAAAAAGTGCCCGTTTGACAAACTACAAAGTTAGGTATTGTGAATTGCATGAAGACGAAATATAACATTCCGGTTTCACTAATCACTTTCTTTTTATTATACTGGCAATCCACAAAAGGATTTTGTCGATTCACGTCGCACACTCAATTACTACACAAACGAACAAAACGAAGTCCAACTTCCTCCAAAACAGAAAAACCTTCTCGGTTGAAAAGATGAACAGCAAGTCAGCAAGGTGAGAATCCTTGCTTATCTTGTATCGGCGAAGCGATAACCCCGCACCCCTCGCGATAGCTATTCATTCCTCCAGCAGACTTTTCAACTCCACAAAAATTATTTTTCCACATAATTCTTTTTTTTTTACTTTCTACTTTTTCTTTTTTTAAAACAACAATTTGAATCAAATATAATATTATAGCATGATTGATAGTGACCCTTACATAACCTTTGAATAAATTATTATAATATACATTAATTTTCTTCCAAAAATATTTCAATTTTACTTGTGACGCGTCCATTTTCGTAGGCCTCATTCCAGACGAACATGGACCGTTGCAGTCCGTAACTGTAATGGCGACCTTTGGGTTTGAGCAGCTTGTCTGAACTTTTCACCATTCCTTTCATAGTTCTTTGATTTAGAGAGCTTAACGTTCCTTGTCAGCACCGATGTTACATAAGACAGGAACTTAGAGCTTAACATTGTGCCTTAACCTGAAGCTGAACCTGAACCTTAGAGCTTAACCTGAAATCGAAACCATGTCTCCGATTCGAAGGCATCCACGTTAACAATGTAGCTTTGCTACAATGAAGATCTATTTTATTAAAGCCAATGATACTCAACCTTTCTGTGTGTAGCGCTTTCTTGGGTAAATGCAAATCTTTCAGTTTTACGTTCCATGGTTATGTCGGCTAGGCTAAAGAAGACGTTGATAGGGAGAAATGAGTGCAATAATGCAAGGAATAAAGTGGGAGAACCCCGAGAAAACCCACGCATATTGTGCAGTTTGTCCACCCAAAAATCCACTAGCAGGGAGCTGGGATCGATCCAGGGATCCCATGCACCAAAGGTGAAGTCCCTACCACCGAGCCTCCGCGGATCTTTTGTGTAAATGTTATAGTACTAAGCGTCCCTTGTCATCTTAGTCCAATCCTCTCATTCATAAATATAAGATTTGGACAAAAATTAAAAAAAATAGAAAAAAAGAAAAGGCTCCAATTTTTAAAATCAGTCTTTAAGAGTATTAATTTAAGTAAAAAGGAATTTTGTTTCTATTTGTCTTAAATTGCCCATCATTTCCCGTACATAACGTCTGCATTTCTTCCATCAAATGCCCATAAATAGTCTATCTTCCTTTTTGTTCCAGCATCCCTTTTGTAAACAAGAACGCTCCCTAGAGGTCGTTAACGCCCATGTTGTGAATTACTGATTTAAGCAACATGAATGAAACTCGCAAATTGTACAGTAAAATAGCCACACAATTAACATACAGCAGATATTGATTGAGGGATGATTAGTTGGCCATTCTCCGTACATTACACACATATTCATACTACTCATGTCTGGATAATTCGAAGCTGCTTTCATGATAAACAATCATGATTGCTGTGTCTTGTACTGTATGTGTATAGAGGATGTCATCTTTCCGTCTATGACGCACACAAGTTACTTCTTGCATATCTTTAAAACAATATCTGTTTTCAAGTTCACACAACACATTTGATTGGAAATTCCTTTCACATCTCCCTTCTCAATGGGTGCTGTGTTCACTAGAATGTGTTATACTATATATAAGCTGCTCGGGGAAACACAATGCTATGTCTCATTTCCTAACTTTTGAGTAAACTGGGAAAGAAGGTTCAACATTTCCAGTGGCGGATCTAGAAAGTAAAAAGTGGGGGTAGCCCAGAGCCGTAACTTGTGGGGCAGTGGTGGCAA
The DNA here is from genome assembly GCF_964235325.1 of Thermobia domestica. Lineage (NCBI taxonomy): Eukaryota > Metazoa > Arthropoda > Insecta > Zygentoma > Lepismatidae > Thermobia > Thermobia domestica. The sequence continues at coordinate 53,688,679 of NC_137467.1, forward strand.
CTATTCACCCCCCAGGGAAGCTCCCCGCCGTTCGAGGGGGCCTATTTTACGACAAAAGTTTCTTACTATATATACACAATACGAACATGGAATTATAAATTAATCATCAAACATGTTTACTACATTACCTAAACAAAACAGCACACAAAAATTAAATAACACATAAATGAGTCTTGGGCCCATTTCAGTAAAAAAATCTACAATTAGGGGCCTAGAAATAATATTTGTTTGCATTTCTTTGATATCTGTCAATATTGTCCTCTTATTTAATTTGTCATGTATCTAACGGGCATAGAAACGTAACTAACGGCCCCGCAGAACTTGCCGTGCGGGAGGCCCACTAAAAGTAAGGAAAAGTTGGAAAAAGGGGGCCCAATCATTAGAAAAATAACTTTTTCTATGGGGCCAAATATGCCTATTAATGCTTGCCCCCTCCAGAAAAAATTAAGTTACGGCGCTACACTGAGAAAAAAAAATGTAGGTGGCGTACTTAAAAGGATAGGTTACATGCGTAATTTCTGTAGCTTTTGGACTTAACGTACAGCACACATATAACTGAAAACGCATGTTTTATAATACTCCCTGTATAAGTGTTCCATTTATACTATACGTACTTTCCATTTGAAACAATGTTGGCGGTCAGGATCTCTCATACAAATGGACGTATACAACATATAGCTGACGAAGGTAACATAAGTATATGTATGTGATATACGGAAAACTGTTAGATGTCAGACATCCTGCAACGGCATGATGTAACACGTAAGGGCAGTGCCTAGTAGCATACGAATAAAGTATGCTCCATACTGATTTCCATAGTAAGCAAGATGATACCGTATATTTGTACAATATACCGCTGTCCGGAGAACGGATTTTTCTCTGTGTAGAATAGCCAGAATTCAGACTATGATGGGTATACGATAAGTTGACTTTAAACATTCAAAAATATATAAATAATAGCTTAAATTATTTTTGTCACTCAAGAAACTGGGGGAAGGCAAAGCCTTGGCCCCAGGCTAAATCCGGCACTGTACATTCCTATGCAATTCAATGTAATGACACATTTCAAACAAGCTTTCCCTGCCATCTGCAGATAAATTTAGGAAATTAAACTATCTGCATACTGTTCTATGTTTCAATCCCAACTTATTTCCCCTTATAGCTCAATTTCACCGAGATGTTACCGTTATATAACTAGCGCTGAAACTTACATTTTTTTGTGGTGGGAGTTCGCATTAATACGCGTATTTGGGCCCCCTAGAAAAAATGCTTTTATTCGAATTCTTTGGCCCCATTTTCCATCTTCCTGTTACTCTTTATGGGCCCCTAATAGTACACAGTTTTTTTTCCTTTTTACTGAAATGGGCCCAAGACTCAGTTTTTTAATTGACCTTTTGTGTGCTGTTTTTTTAAATGTAATGTATTGAACTTATTTGCTGCAGCATTTATAATTTCATGTTCGTAACGTATATGGAGTAAGAAAATTTCATCTTAAAATGGGCCCTTCGTCGAATGGCGGAGATGTTCCCTATGGGCAGTTGTCCGCCTGCCCCCCCCCCCCCATAATTTACGGCTCTGTATATAACCGTTATTTTCGACCAAGCCGCTCATATAATTATATATAATAGTAACCGTTGTCAATCCACTGAAGGATGGCCCATTGATTACAGATATCATTTTCTATAATAATAATAATAATAATAATAATAATAATAATAATAATAATAATAATAATAATAATAATAATAATAATAATAATAATACACCTAATGGTTTACATGAGTATGAAATAAGATTTGTATTATAAAACCAGACAATAATGAAAGGCAAATTCCAAAAAAAATCGTTATAACAATTATTTTTCTAAAATATAGTACGGAAAATTTGTTAATATAAATACTGTATAATCTAGCATCTGGTTTCGAAAGTGTTCATACGAAGTGTTAGCTTCCAAATAATGCTATGCATAAATGGCGGAAACCATGTAGAACGTATCGTCCGTCCGTCCATGGGGGATAGCCATGTTGTGTTGTCGTATGACGCTGAATCGTTGGCGAAAAGGCTTTTCACCTACCAGTTATCTTTTGTTCTGTGGCGATGAACGTTGAAATAGGAAATGTCTAATTTCAACCATTTTCTTTTTTAAATAGAGGATCAGCGACGAAGATGGGACCTATTCTTGAGAGCTGAATCTACTGCAACCAAGGATGTTATAAAATAGAGGATGTGCCCATACAACAAAATCGTGAAGCCACACGTCACAGTTTCGCCACACCTACTCTGCCCGCTCCGCGCCACTAAGATCGCAATGTTTCTAGCCAACAATCATGGCGGAAACGAGAGTAGCCAATGAGACGTGCCAGGTCAAACGATGCTCAGTTGTTTTTTGGCTTCACTGAGTTCATAGGATGAAGATACGTATGGGCAGATCCTCTATTTTATAACATCCTTGATTGCAACAGTCCGCTTCTCGATATCTCTTACAATGTTTTTCTTTGATACCTATCGACAGACGGATGGACGGAAATGAAATATTTCAGTTTAACGCCCCACGATTATGCTCTTTTAGGCTAAGGGAATGATGGTGGAATTAGAATGTTAGAGGAAATGGGAGGACCCTGAGAAAATTCATGGATACGGTGTTGTCCATTACAAACTTACTTGGCCAGAGATCGAACCAAGGCCCCTACGCTCCAGAGGTAAGCGCTCTACCGCAGAGCCACCATGCCTCCTTAGGTAAATTTACATCTTTTTGAATCTTCGTTGTAAAACAAAAAAAAAAAAACTTCTGAAAAATCCATTCACAAAATAACTTAGTTTCGAAAAAATATGGTATTGTGTTTAATATTTGAGACAAATAAATAAACTGGGTTATAACCAGTTTAACCTGGTTTAACCTGGTTTTTAAGCTGATATATAATGCATTATCTGTAATTCTACTTTGGAACTGGATACTAAGATTAAACTAATAATGAAAAAAGAAGGCGAAGGTTCTGCGAAAAAGGGATTTGGATGTATCATTTAAAAAGCATGAAGAATACAGTTACTCCAAGTTATTTATCAATACTGTGATTAATACTCTGTGGAGGATATCGATTACCGATTTTGTTTCCATCTCAACATTCTTGCATATGTACGTGAATTCGGAAAGTTTTGTGAAACAATGGCGTTAGAATAGAGTAAGCTAAATTTGATTCTTGTAAGATGCTTGTAACAAGAAGAAAATACTCCATGCCGTAAACGTTGCCAACATCTAGTGGCCCACTTTCCGGTAAATGTCGATCGTCGATATAGCGACGGATAACGACGGGTTTCGTCGAGTCGAAACAGATATCTAGAGTCGGGATGTTGAAGTTACCACCGCGTAGCAGCGAGGGCTTCATTTTGGTCTGCGCTCCTTTGATTCGTCACGGAGAATCGCGATAAGACCAACACGAACTATGACCAGCCATGTGCATGCGGTTATCATTATATACTGTTCTCTTGACGAATCGTTCCTAATGTGAGCTCCGGGATTCAAGAGTAATCCCTGCCTCTACATAATGAAGTGAAAAATCGTGATGTGATTACGAATAATTGTGTAAATTTGTAAATGTGCGAATAATTGTGTGTTGTCGATCATCAGAAAGTGAATATAGGAGAACTATGAAATAAATGTAAACCGACTCTTACCGTATCATTTTGTTATAGAATTTCATGGCGAAAGCATTTTACCTGATCCCAAACGGTTATCGTCGAATATACATGGGCAAAGGATCACTCTGACTGCCCAAATTAAAACGACGTGAACGATTTACCTCTCTAAAAGTGAGGTTTCCTTCATCGCCTTCATGGCGAAGTCGGAAGAATATGTGGCTAGTAATCATAAGGTTGATGGTTCGCGCCCACCCCCGAGTACTTTCTTAGAGTTTCTTAGGCTCACGTTGATATAAAGAAATCACGCACATCGGCTATTTATCATATTTTGGAGAGAAATTTTGTGGTTCATTAGTATTTCACGGCGTCTCTGCTGCTGGGGGTATAATTTTCGAAACGAAAGTGAGACCAGAGCGGGTCGTCGCTACGTGGCTGTCAATTTTTGGTGAGATGTCGCTAGCTGTTCACCCGTGGTCTACTAACGCTTACGGCATGGGGTAACTGATATGTTTTACCGTAGTACAAGGCTTCATTCGATTATCAAAAAATAGGAATCATCACTTCTTTAACGTTGTAAATTGAAGTTTCATATTTTCCTTTATACTACAGTCGTTGATGAAAAGAAATATATGTTATGTATAGATTACAAAAAAATATCGCTTTTACTTGTCAATTGCCGTGAATTTCAGATCATGATCGCCATTAGAAAGATTTGCGGGTTTCTTGTACGCCTTGACTCGTATGCAACCAACATTTAAGAACTGTTGTGTGGGTTGCATAAAACAAGACCAGTTCCAATCCAATCCGAAGTGACCCTCAGAGTACTTAAAATTCAATTACGTCCTATTATATCTATATATTGGTAAATAAACATGAAAGTGACTATGTTTGTGGCTAATAACTCTTGAATCACGCGACCGATCTCGATGAAATATTCAACAGAGATGAGGTTCTAGCCTGCGATTGTTTCTATCATTTCACTTTGACAGAGCAAGTTAAGGATGGAGGAGGGAGAAATATATAAAAATGATCAAAATGGACGATATTAGTATCGAATTCAAAGTTTTCGGTGATGTCGAGATGAACAGTGACACTCACGATGTCGTTTAAATCTAAATTCGGCCTACAATAGTAATATTTAATTTTTATTTATATACCTTATTTTTCTTTGATTTTTCATTGTATTTCCTTTATTCTATCGAATTTAATTCTTATTTTAACCAAACGAAGCGGGTAAATGACGCTAGTTGTTTCACATTAAACAAAAATTAACTGTATGAATCAAGAATTTCGAAGTTCATCGTGGCAGGAACGAAACCTTACCGGTAGTTCGAAGATCAACTTTATGAATTCAATGTTGTCAGCTTTAGTAATATTGATTTACTCGGATCTGATCTCTAACACAGTCAACTTATAGAAAAGAAAGTATTATTTTCAAACTAATCTCTAAACTTTAATTATTTATAAGTTGTGTCCCATTGAATGTAAGCAGTCAGCGTTTGTGGTCGTTTAGAACACAGTAACTGATTAAATCACCGAATGTGTTGTTTGCCTCTAATGCAAATCCGAAGAGGATGGAAGCTCATGTACTGCGAATTCTAATGTGTAGGTTTATGTCTCATTTAGCCTCGGTGTTAAAAGGAACTCTGAATCAAATAACCAAGGACGCTCAATAGTGGTTTGGATTCCTCTTTAAACAGTAGATTCTTTCTATCTTCGCTACCGAAAAATGATTTTAAATGTAACATAATAACAATTTAATTAGCCAGAAATGCAATTATCTTTCTGTACGCCAAAGAAAATAAGAAGTAAAGGGTTATATTATTGCTGGAGATTAAATATGGATATATAAAGAACAAGTTAGTAGTGCGTGATATACCCTTGACATGTTAACAGGTCAAACTGATATTACAAACAACCATTATTTTTATTTTATTTATTTGTTTGTTTGTTTGTTTATTTATACTTATTTCTGGGCATTTTGGGCATCTATTACCTTAAACCCGTCCTGTATGAGTTATCACCTCATTACTTCGGCAAGTACACTACTAGAAAAAGGGGATGGAGGACGCGAACTAGGACCTGTATATTACGTTTGGTCACGGCATTTGCCTGGTATGAATTAAGAACATAGGAAAACATTCACTCAAAATGTCCGACTTGAAACGGCTGTTACAACTTTTCGAAGAAGTGTCTCCACCGGAAATCGAAATGTTAATTTCAAAGGATTAACATTTTAGACTGCAGCTATGCAAACACTTAATTTAATAATTTGTCGATTACACATTTCACTTTATTTTCTTGTTATCTTTAGAGTTCATAATTTTACCTCGTAAGTAGACAATTTTTTAAGTGTTTTAAAATATTATGGTATAATTATTACAGTTACAAATGCGGCAGTCACAAACGTGTAAAACAGAGAGTAAGGGGTTGGTTTTAACGTGTAGCATCTCAAACGTGAGTAACTATTAACAATAAAGTGAATATAAATTACAACTCTTTTTTTTTCTTTCTTTCTTTTTTTTTTTTTTTACGTCTGAGTTCCTATCGGAAGAGATATATTTTGAGTTTACAGAAATATATATATTGAGTTTTGAGATATATTTTGCTGGATTCAGCACCCCTTTCAGCATTCAGGATAAATAGTACTTGGACCTAGATCTTAAGGTGGGATCCGGACATGATTTTCCGCTGGTAATCGTAGCCAGGTCTCACGCTCCGGAAACATGTACGCTAACAGCTATGAGAGAGGTCGAACTTGGGAAAGGATTTAGACCCAAGAAACAGACGTCAAAAGGGAATGTTAATTTATATATCATACATATTTTAATGGATGTTAAGATATACGACTTCCTTTGGTATGTTTTCCCTCTAAATTCTGAAAAAAAAAAATGCAAGATTGTCATACGTACGATTTTTGCTGATTGTCATACGTAAAATACAAAATGCAAAATGTTATGTTCTAGATGTTCATAAAATCATACCTCAACAGTTCCAATAGTACCTTATTGTAATCTTGAAAACTTGTGTTATTGCCAATAAATAATTGACCAGTTTAGATTTCATGCATAAACAATGCACTAATGAATAACATTATACTTATTATTACAGTCCATTAGATACAACATGTCATTTCTAACAGTTGTTTTCCTCTGTTTTTCTTTCCTGCACATAGCCATAATAATCAGGCAAAAAGAACTTTCTATCTCAATAGCACGTTCAGCCAATAATAATGGCTAATTTTTCTCGCTCTGCAGTGTTAAACATTCCACCCTTTGTGAACGTTGTTAATTTGAATATAAATAAATTCACATTGTTTTAGTCGAATGCCAATTGAGTACTAGATCCGCTGGTTATTGAGAGCATTCATTCTAGTTCTTCCCATCAGGATCCTGCCGCCTACAGTCGGACAATTTGCCCATACTGACCAGATGCTGCGGTCGGATTGTCGGCGCCGAACATGGGCGTCTTGCCACGCGATTTTCGACCACAACGAATACTTACCTTGCCGAGGAGTCGGCAAACATCCAGAAATGAGCATTAAATGCGTCGGCGCCGCCGCCGAAAAGAGGTCGGCATAAGGAGTCGGCAGAGGGTCGGACAGAGGCCTTTTCCGACTGGTTTGGCGACTCTGACGGTCGGCAACAGTCAGCAAAGGGCATTTTATTTCACGATTTTCGACCGCTTGCCGCCTTGGCAAATGGTCGGCAACTTTGAACAAGTAAATCGTCGTGCCGTCGCGGACGGGTGCCGGCTACCTTCGGCGGCCTGCCACCGTCGACGACGGCAATCCTTCTTTCCGACCGTGACTTCCTGATGGGACTCTTTTGTGCCATTTAATTTTATAAAACTGAGACTTACTTGCAGTGAACAATTTCGTGTCTCAATACCCGACGCAAAAGCTGGCAACATAGCATTTAATACCACGGGAGTACAGCGAGCTGTCAGAAAGGATAGGTAGGATAAACTGTAGTATAGTTCTTAAAACGGATGGGTATTAGGAAATAACAGCAATTTGTATCTAATTTCCAACCTTTCTTTCAGTTCTTTTGGTAAAATCTCAGGAGTTAATAGAGCACAAACAATAGCGTTTCACGCACAAATAATTCATTAATGGATAAGACTATTTCTATTGTTACTGCTTAAAGTGGTGGAACATTGTGCACTTTGTCCCCTCCCCTCCCCAGTATTCTGCTTATATCTCCGTAACTACTGAAGAATGAACAACGGGATTTCGTACACAAATGAGCACATACTATCCATTAGCTAAATGCACTGTTTTAATTGTTAGTACTTGAAGTAGGTATTCCAATGTGAACATGGCCATCTGAACAGCGTTTTGCTTGTATTTCCGTAATTAATGAGGCAAAAACGATGGGATTTCTTGCACAAACAAAGCATTAATCCTGCCGTTACTGCTTTATGTTTGTAGCCAGTGTAAACTCTCTTTCTGAATAGATATAGCAAGACATTTTATCCAGTTTCCAAACCTATTTTAAGTTATTGGATACATCACCAGAAATAATGAAGTAAAGACAACTGAATTTCGTGCACAAAGAAAGCACAAAAGATAACACTGTTTTTGCTCAGATAACACTAACGAATAACACTGTTTTTGCCAATACTGCCTGATGTGGTAATGCAACCTTCATCAGGTTTGACAGCGGCGTATTAACGAGGAATACACCGGGTTCGGATCCCCAAAAACTTCCGAACATATATTTCCACACTTTCTCAATAAATCTTTTGAATCAACAAAAACAATTGATTAACAGAGAAATGATTGATGTAGCATGAAGATTTCATCTGTATTTTTTCTCTTACAAAAACCATCTACTTCTATGATATTTGCCTGCAAATATAGGTGCAAGTATTTTACAGTTACTCATTATCTATTCGGTAGAGACTTGGCGGGCCGACTTGGGCCGGGCTTGGGCGGGCCGACTCTCCTATTTCTTTGCGCCGGGCCGGGCTTGGGCTTGCCGACACTGATTTCTCTTCAGGTCGGGCCGGGCTAGGGCCGATCAATTGCAATTCTTTAATAATTATTGACTTTCGTGAAATGATAATTGGAATAAAGCCAAACGTTGAAGAAGTGTGTCCGTGAAAAATTTTACAAAGAATGCAACACAGTTTGTATTGCTTAGCGGCTCCACTTTCACTATAGAGGATTGCAGGCATTATGCGGTAAATTGAGCTCTGACCTTGACTTCACTGAGCCCAAAATATGACAAGAACGGGTGGGAAAGTTTTGTCTGTCGCTAAACAATATTACCATCTTCACTTTATGCTAAAAATCAATTAAGTTAGATTTTTGTTACAGGGAATGGGGTTTTTGTTCTGCCGATGACAGGCAAAGTTCTAGGAGGCAATGGTACCATTCCGGAGGCGAGCGTCAGGTTGTGGACCAGAGTTTAGAAAATGTTTCTGAGGGTTAGGTCAAATTTAGTACTAAATTTTGAGAAAGATTGGGGTTCGAGCTATTTTTTTTTAATTATCGAGCCAGCGTCGGCCAAAAACTTTTAAAATTTACCGGGCCCGGGCCGGGCTTGGGCCAAGAATTTTAAAAACTTATCGGGCCGGACCGGGCTCGGGCCGTAAATCTCCAAAACTTTTCGGGCCCGGTCTGGGCTGGGCCGGGCCTAGGTACGTTCGGGCTGGATTGGGCTCGGGCCGGAAAATTCGGCCCGTGCAGGTCTCTACTATTCGGATGCAGAATAATACCTATTCAATACTACGTAGTGGCTTCTAGCATTAGCCCTCCTCAAGCTCGGATCCGCCAACAAACCTTTTTGGGTGCACGTCTGGTGTTTCTCATATATCTACGGGGTAATGGAGAACAAATGAAAGGTTTAGTGCGCAAACGAAGACAAATGTTGCACTAAAGAACGACACTAATTTGTTTTGCTATTCCTTGAAGCGGGGAGAGCTTCCTCGTGGCTACGCGGTTAGCGTACGTGCCTTTGGCGCAAGAGACCCGGGTTAGATTCCCAGTGGGAACTAATGTGGTTCGGATCCCACGTTACGCTGTACATCCACATCTCACATAGCCTAACTGTGGAAAGAGCTAAAAATTAAATCAAACCTTGAAATGTGGAACACCATGAGCTTGGTTTAGATCAATGTAGGCCTGTTGGTTGTAGGTTAAGATCAAGCTAGAACATCCATTTTAAAATTGCTGTAATTTTGTAACTAAGACTTATAATGACTTAAAGGAAAACATTTTGCTGCACAAACGACTATTATCGGTTAAGGTCTTTCCTTTGCACAAATATAGATTTCTTAGTAAGACTGGTAGTTCTAACTTGGCAATTATTTTTTTCCACACTCCTACACAAACTATTGTTATAATTAGTTGCTCAATTTGTAAGGGTTTAAGGGTGGTAACTCCAGACGTACAACAACTAATCATAATGCCTACAAATTTCAGTGGACAGGAAATCAAGTACGAATTATAAATTAACATTGTACTAAGAACATCACAAAATTCACCTTATACTTCTGAATTTGTCTGCAACCAGTGGCGTATTTAGGGGGGCTTCCCAGCTTCATCCCCCCGAAATCTTACTTACTATTGTAAAGTATATGAAATATTTTGCAGAATATTCACATTTTCAGGCAAAGCCCCCATTTAAAGTTAGCAAAGCCTCCCGAAACAGAATAGTAAATACGCCACTGCCTGCAACTCTGAACCGACTTCTCTCTTTTAATAAAAACGCTTCTCAGATTTACTGAAAGTATTACAAATGTTCTAAATGATTTACAGTTGAACGAAGTTACTCTTTGCTGCCATCTATAAACTATTTTTGAGTATGATGCAAAAGTACCGTCACATTTGATGTACGAGGTTGCACGTAATGCATTTATAATTTTTAGTGGTTCGAAGATATAGTAAATAATATCAATAATTAGAAAGACATTAACCATCTAAACATTTACGTGAGAGATTTGTGTAACATTGTAAGGTTATTCATGACATACGAACAAAATTGTCTGAGTCGTATTTTTCAGAAAAACGCACCTCCAAGAATAAGCTATCCTTTGTGAATTTTTCGAGACAAATGAGTTATGCCATATTCTCAGGTTATTAACTAAATATTTATTTATGAAATGTGAACATAATTATATGTCAGTTTTGATAAAATAGTTGAAAAAGCTTACCCCTAAGAATAAACTATCTTTTCTGTATTTTTACTAGAAAAATGACTGGAACGTTGGTTTATGAAATATGCAAGAAATTCTTAGACACATTTTAGAGAAAACAGCAAATTTTAATTTTAATCTTTCCATAAAGTACTATTTTTGGGGGAGAGTAGGAAGAAAATGACAAAACATCCCTAGGGAAACCTATAAAAGTTTTACATTTTAAATTTGGGCTCGATTGCTGAACAGTATGGGTTGTAGCTGGATGAACAGCTTAACATCTGGACGAACTGAACGACGTCTGGAAAATCCGTTTACAACATGTAGAGGCCCTGATATCTGTGAATGAACTGAACTCTCGAATTCGATTTTTTTCCCACGATCACCCGTACTTTCTTTCCCATTATTGTCAGTCAAAAATGAAAACGGTTAAAAAAAAAATCGAAACAAAAGACCACTCGAAAGCTCGAAACAAAAGAAAAAAATATGCAACATCATAGTAGGCTAATAAAATTGATACTGTGTGCATCCAGTTAGGTAAGTGAGAATAACAAAGATACTTTGTGCCGAGAAACAAACTTTACACAGACATCTTTAACCCTTATCCTGGCAACCGGGGCCTCCCAGGCCCAGTAGCTTCATTTTTCTAAAATTTCTCAATAACCATACATATTTCGAAGACATAAAATACTGAATTCTTTTATCTTTCGTCGAAGTTAAAATCATGAACATATCGAATTGGTAAAGCTAATTTTTTTTTTATTTGAAAATCTTTTCTTGACGTAACCGGGCAACCGGGGCCTAGAAGGCCCCGTATAACTTTAGTGAAATTCCTGTCAAGTATTAGATCAAATTGTCACATAATTATATATTGAACACGTGACTATTGTAACCTTTAGTCGGAACAGTATGCGGCAAAAGACATTGAATTTTGAGTGTTCTGCACTTAAAATATATACTGGGCCTGACAGGCCCGGTTGCCCGTTTACGTTACAAAAATGTCTGGACCGGGTTTGCTGTTCTGCTTGGCTTACAAAAGCGTGACACGAAGTTTCGCTACTTGACAAAAATATAAACCGGTACATTCTAGACTACATTCTAGACTAGTCTAAGCAGTAAGTGAAAATAAACATTGATTTTGTGTATTCTGCACTTAAAATATATACTGGGCCTCACAGGCCCCGGTTGCCCGTTTACGTTACAAAAATGTCTGGACCGGATAAGGGTTAAAGAAAACTTTAGTTCCTATAAGCTCTATAGTTAACCCTACGAACTTAGTTCCCAGCAAAACTGCTCCAATAGCGTTGTGGTCTTCTGGGCTACTGGTCTTCTGGGCAGCCGCAAACTTTCGACACCATTCTGCAACATGCTGACAAAGCATTACAGTCTCCCCGTAAACATCTACCAGCTGCCGGTGAATTTCAGCAGCGGTTACATGTTTCGCTCACAGAAATCGAATAACTGAGCGGACATCTTCGCGAGACCAGTTTTCCAGTCTTTCTACTTACAACTAGTGCCGTTGGTGGCGGGTGGCTGAAACTCTCCACAGTTGCCAATTCCATGTATTAAAATGATCGCACTTTTCTCATTCCCATACAAACAGACGAAACTCCAAAAATATCGGCCTTGTAATCTTAGCTTTTGGTCGTCCCTCGTATTATGAGTTAACGCTGTTTAGAATATTTTTCCCTTCAGATCTATACCTAGGTACTATCAAAGACTCATTTATCAACATAAAGGCCGTACTACTATAACTAGAAACAAGATTTGGACAGCAAACTCTCTTGCCATAGAAACGAATAAAGGATTGTTTTTTTTTTAAATCTGTATCCTAAAGCTGGTTCAAGAGGGTTCGATTTTTTTTTTCAGAAAAGTACCTCACATTAAAAAGATAAAACTTCGCACATGAACTTTCCATTCAAAATAACTGAACTTGTGTTTAAGCGTTTTCCGAAATTTCTGCTCTTATACAAGGAAAAAAGGGAAAATTCCTATATGTTACAAATTTTTTGCTCTTTGTTGTAAAACTGGCAAATGTGAGGATTTACTCAAGTTAAAAGAATGAAATTCAGTATTTCAACTTTTAATTAAAAATAATACATTTTTCGACATACTAGAAAATGCATATTTCGACAATTCTGCTTCTAATGGGGAAGGAGAAAATGACTATAATATTCAAATTTGCGATTCTTTACACAGAAAGGAAAAAGACATTTGTGAGTATTTGTTTAAGTGAAGGTAAGAAGTCTAAGAGACAAACTTCTAATTGCAATTACTCAAAAAAATGTTTCAGCTTTTTCGAAATTTCGGCTTCTAAACGGGCAAATTCCAGCATTAAGTTTTTTATATATTCTTTATTCAGATACTGCTTAATCTGAGTATTTGCTTCAGTTGTAGGCGCTAAAATCCAATATATGAACAAATAATCAAAAATGAGTAAACATGGGGTGTAACGTTTTCGACAATGTCGCTTCTAAAACGGAAAAAAGGGACATTTTTTTTTACAATATTCTAATTTCCAGTTTTGTATGCACTTAAACCTTATTCTTCGTATTTAAAGAATGGGCACCTTTATTTTTTGTTCTATTATAAGCACAATATTTGCTTCAGTGAACATGTCTAAATAAACAACTAATAATCTAATTCCGTTTGGGAAAGGGGGGCAAGAAGTCATGCAAGGGGGACAGGGGCCACATTCTGTCCTGGATACAGTCCTGTATTGGTGATAGCAATAAACGTAAAATACTTAATTTTTCTCTAAAGACAGAAACTCTGGAAATTCATTCAGTATGGTACTACGTGTATTATAACATCTAGAATGAAAAAAACAAACAATTTATTTTAAAACTATTATAAAATGGAGCTCATTTATGGCTAAGCGGTTAGCGTACGCGCCTTTCGCATGGGAGGCCCCGGATTCGATTCCCGGCGGAAGCTCATGTGGCTCGAATTCCAAGTTAATCAGTAAGTCCACCTCGCCTCATATACCCTCGCAGCCTCAACGCTTGCTGCTAAAACCAAAAATGAACTCAATGAATATTATAAAATAATGGTATTATATTAAATATGTATTCAATAAGAAATTTCAAGTATGACATATTTACTTTTGGGTACTTCTGTGTAGCTGAAATACATAATCATTACTCTTTTTTTTTAAAAAAAAATGCGTATTTTATTAGGAACTTGGAGAACGAAAACATAGAAAAGATACAATAAAGGAACCAGCAATATACAATTCTACATAATTAAAACAAAATATCCAAGAATACCAAAAATGAAATGAAATCTTTAAGTTTTACTTCTCACTCTTATGCCGGTTAGGCTAAAGGAGATGGTGATGATGAGAGATGAATGAAATGGTGGAATAAAGAAAGCGGGAGGAAACGGGAGAACCCCGAAAAACCCATGAGCATGGAGTTTGTCCATCACAAAGTCCACACGGCACGAGCTGAGATCGAACCACGGACCCCGAGCACCGGAGGTGAACGCTCTACACCAATAATAGCAGAATAAGAAATTTGAATGAATACGCACAATTTGCATAAATGCATTTTTTTTCAAGTAGTGGGTCAGAAAGGGGTGGAAGAAAATGTAGAGTCTAAAAGAGCTGAGTTGTACTAGCACAGATTGATTTGCTTTCGTACACAATAGGATGCTATAGCTAAGATAATATTTTTTAAACTTCTGCGATGTTTAACAAGGAGCTTTCTTAAAGCAATGAAATCTTCGATATTCTGTATTCATTCTCATTAACGAAGATAAAACCTAGAAACTTTAGTACTTCTAGAAAGAAGTACTTTAACAATTAATGTAGAGTTATTTTTGAAACTTTTTGAATTTTTCAAATATAATTGTACTAAAAGAAAGTTCAGAAATGTTGTATAACTATATGTAATAACTGAATCTATACAAATACGAGGTTTCGGCTCAGTTTTATAGAACAGGACTATTTTTTTAAAAAAAAGATATTGAGAAAATGTTGACAATGGGTGGCAATGCTTTATACTAAACACAAATTATGACAATATTAAGTTTAGTTTTTGTTTGCAGATTTACAACTCGTGAAATTAAATTACAACTAAATATTATTTGAAACCTTTGTCGGCTTATCTATCCTGTCTAAGCAGTAAATATAAAAGAATGTAGGCCTAATATTTATTTCTAACGAGACTCAGTCCTTACAAAGCCGCTTTAAAATGCATTCCCTAGTATTTGCTTGTTCTCATTTCTAACTTTGAAGTATCACTTGCATTAACCCAATTAAACAGTAAAGAAGTGCTTAAATCGATAATAAAAATCATTGTAACTGATTCTTCTGTTTAGGTAATATTTAACCAGTGTTGCCAACTAGAAGAAAAGTCGCTAAATCTAAGGGATTTAGCTTCCAGGACAGCGACTAAAAATCAATTTTACGATTGGCGATTTTTAAATAACGATTCAGCGACTTACACTCACAAATCTAGTGACTTTTTTGTGTTGAAAATTTCTCCTGTTGTAATCAAGCACTTTTAGTTCGAAGTAGTTTCATATGGGCAATTATACAACTTGAGTATCCCTCTACTTCGTTTTCTGTTACCCCTTGCCCTGTAACGAAGAATAATTCAAACCTTCTCTCTCACTTAGTTTGTAGAACTTCCATTCAAAAACGTAAGTAGTACGCAATTTCACATAGCCAGCCAACTAGCTGTAGTAGTGAGAGATAAAATGAAGAGGGTTTTAGCATAATAAAGTACTAACGAAACATATGAAACTGTACTTATGTAGTTCTAACAGTAATGCTTACAAATACGAGCAAAAGTACAGAAAATAATTGGAAATGATCCTTAAGTTTAAGGATTGGTTGCGTCCTGTCAACAAAGAGACGAATCGAGCATATTGTTTTGTGTTGTACTGGTAGTACTACTAATAGTAGACTTTGCCCCTCCTGAAAACGTAATAAGTTATATATAAACTACGTGTCAAAATTTACAATAGTGATTATTATAAGTATTGTGCCTATTGGCAGGTCCTGGGACTAATGAGGTATTTTTTATTATTTTTAATTTTCAGTTTGGGCCTGGAAATATTTCTTCCATGTTTCTCGATTGTCACCTTCCTCTTTTAACTCCAATATCTTCTAATTTTCAAGCCATCAATCAGTTGTATTCTTCTTTTCCCTACTCATTGCTTTCCTTTCATCTTTCCTTCTATGGCGGTATGAAGAAGACAATTTCTTCGCAAGATGTGTCCAATCCAATTGGCCTTCCTACAAAGAATACTGGTTAGAAGCGTCCTCTTCTCTCCTATCCGTTTTAAAACGTCCTCGTTCGTTACTCTTTCTGCCCATTTTATCTACTCCATCATCCTCCAACACATTTCGAAGCTCTCCAAATATTTCTTCTCTAACTTCCGTTATTTCCAAGTCTCTGAACCATAAAATCCCATGCTCTACTTCACCAATTTTTTCCTTACTCCAATATTAAGGCTGCAAGTGAATATAAGCAAGGAATTTCACGAATAATTTTTTAGCGACTTTTCACCACTTGGTTAGCGACTTCTTGTGTCAAAGTTTTGGCAACACAAACTCTGACAAGGTTTACAATAATAAATTCATTGCACAGATAATTTAGTAATGATTACGTAAATCAATAGATGATAATGAGGATTTTAAAATTTTATTGTTACATAATATTCTCTAAATAAATAGAAAGTTAAGCATAAAGGTGGATTGTTATTTCTCAAAATACAAACATTGAAATAGCAGAAAGTCAAAGATCTGTATCAATGTACAACGTAGTTGGTGGTTTGATCGCGCGGGATGTAATGGATTCGTCGCATAAAATTTTAGTTGAAAAATATCTAGCGATAATTTACCTTGGAAGGAAGAAAATAATATGTGAGGATACTAGATTTCTCGATACGGAATCTTCGTCAGATGCATATTCCGAGTGATACCAGATTGTATTAGCAGAAGATATGATACACTTGTTGGCTGTACTGTATTTGGAATAACAGGTGTAGGTAATGTTGGGTTGTCTTTACGCACAAGATTTTGCATTTACTCATACATGAATGGTGAAAAGCAATTAACGATATCTGAAATTTGGAAAACATTATATATATAAATAGATAGATAGATAGATAGATATAGATATAGGGTGTTTCAAAACAACACCGACAATGTTTGGGAGGTGATTCCTGACATCAAGATAAGACAAAAAGTATAGACCATCCTGGGTGCACAAATGCTTCATTTCGGAGTTATAGGCTGCCAAAAACGTAAAAAAAAAAAAAAAAAAAGTTAATTTTAAAGGCCCATAGTTCCAAAAACCCTGCAGTATTTACGCAACACTTTTTATAGAGGGAGTTGGTGAGTACTTCGAATTATATATCCGTAGACCAACTCCTTCTATAAAAATTGTTGCGTAAGTACAGCAAAAAAGCACATATTATTTCCTAAGTGAAGTCTTGTCCCGACTACGGCAGGTAACATAGTTTTGAAGATATTGACCTTTAAAGTTCATTTTTTTGACAGCCTAACTCCGAAAGGAAACATTTGTGCACCCAGATTGGTCTATACTTTTTGTCTTATCTTGGTATCAGGAATCACCTCCCAAACGTTGTCTGTGTTATTTACAAACATCCTATTCGCAGCAATTTGATCACATGGTCCCGGTCTGTGTATTACTTCCTCCGTTAAAGAATGTGACAGATGTAAAAGTTCCGGTTTTACCATTCAATTCCTTATAGTTCAAAAGTATTCCGTAGATTTACAACATTGGGTGTAATTTCACAGACAAACTTGTTTTAAAACAGAATTACTACCACAGCCTCAGGTTAAATTTCTTTGATCAAGTTCTTTAAGTTTCCTGTTGTTTCTGAAATGAAGCAGTTGGTAATCCGTATTGTATGTTATTGTTACTTTCAATGGGTATTATCTAGTTTCTCCCACAAATCACTTTGTAGTAATTAGATTTCGTCATTTGTAACTGTGACGAGTATAAATACAATGTGAACGTGTGGCATAAAAACGACAGTGCAGAAAATACGAACCAACTTCTGCTAGATGGCAACTAAAAGCACGAATGCTATCTAACCGAGTCAGGGCAGAAGGGGTTGCGTCCGTAGGGATCAGGCGCGACAGCGACGATGGGTATCGTTCATTTACACCGATACTCTTAGGAGTTCCTTTACAACGGCTCTCAATAAATCACAGTACCGGCTCCGGAGCTGTCGTTGGATTTGGTAGAGACACTAAATGTTTCAATAAGTTATAATCGATTCGTATTTTTCATTCCGTTTAATGCAAGTGTTTTAAATGATATTCATTAAAATTTCAGTTGCTACTTTTCAATAGAAGTATACGCTCATTATATACCTATAGAATTTTCTTTCTGAATAACTGAAATATAAATGTGACAAAACCAACCATTTATTAGTAATCTATGTTACAGTTCATGCAATATATCATTGCTTCTATCATTATAAAAGTCAAAGAAGGAGTTATTCTGATACAAAGACTAAAGAAACTTTATTAGGAACATGGAGAAAACGACAGAACTCATGGATAACAAGGACGGAGAAGGAAAATATACATAGAAAAGTTTCATAGATTTTGTAAGTTGTTAGATTCATACATTGTAAGTTGCTAGATTTATAAATTGTAAGTGTAAATGAACACGGCAATGCAAAGGTACCAGTGACACGTGCTCGCTAATGAAAGAGTTTAGTGTGTATGGCGCGTGGAAGTTTCTGAATTAACACTGAAACCGGAAGAAGTAGTAGATTTCTATTACTTCCGGCTTCTTTCAAGTGCCTAAAGTAGAGACAAAATATATTGTATAATGTCTATTCGGCAGGGTCAATAACAATCCGGTATTTAGCCTTTCACCAAATTTATTTATAAAAATATTTCGAAATTTCTTTGTAAGTACAAAGAGAATAAATCAGTCTTTCCTTATTATAAGCACAGGTGAAGGAAGGAAATACTCTGTGCTGCATTGAAAGATCTTCCCGTCGACGCCTGTGAAGAACTTTTACATCATTTCAATGCCGAGGATGATGTATTTCTTAACAGGATTGTTACAGGCGGTGAGATCTGGGTTCACTATCATCAATCAGAAACCAAAAAGGTGAGCAAGGAATGGCGGCATAGCTCTCCACTGAAACCAAAAAATTCCGCAATCAACCATCAGCAGAAAAGATCAAACTCACTCTCTTCTGGGATGCAAAGGAAGCAATTTTGGAACAGTACATGGAAAAAGGAGGGACAGAAACCAGTGCCTCGTATTCAAACCTGCTGAAAATTCAACTTCACCCTGTAGTCAAGCGTAAACGACGAAGACTTCCGTCCTCTAGTTTCCTCCTACTGCATGACAACGCCCGACAGCATACTGCCCGTTTGACCGTTAAGACTATCGATGGCATCACATTTGAGTGTCTCATTCATCCACCCTATTCACCAGATCTTGCTTCCAATGACTTTCGTGTACTTGGACCATTCAAAGAAGTTATGGGAGGCAAGAATGTCAATAGTTGTGAAGAGGTAAAATATGCAGTGCAACAGTGGGTACAGTCTCGACCAAGTATTCTGCCAACATGATACCCATGCACTTCCGAAGCGGTGGAATACTTGCATTCAACGTCAAGGGGGTTACTGAAAAATATGGGGTAAGATTTTCTTTTTATCGTTACATTCTAGACGGTATTGCACTTTTAAGGCTTTCGTTTGATCCTCCCTTGTGTGTGATATTGTCCTTCCATTATTGACATTTTAAAAGATAAAATCAAATGAAAGGCAAAAAGGTAAGAGGGTGAAACCACAAAAGAAAATATCCTTTGAAAGAGAAAGCATTGGATAAAAAATAAAATTTGCAATGTAAATACTGGTAAAACAGAAGGAAGAACATACAGAAATGGAAGTGGGGAATATTAGACTTAGCAAAACTGAAGACAAAAAAAAAAAAAAAAAAAAAAACATGGGAGGTAGCTAGTGATAGAATTAAGTGAAGAATGCGATACGAATGAAATGGGTGAGACACGGTAGAGATTGGAATTAAGGATTAAATATCATAAACACTATAGCTTTATAAAAACGTTATATGTATGGAGCTTATCATCAAAACGTCCCTTGTCCATCCAACAAAAATTTTGGCAAATCGAAAAAAAAAACTAATAATTATTTTAAAAGATTATTAAATATTGTAAGATTTGCAGAAATTCTTTAAACTATTATTGCCTTATTTTATAAACAAATTCCATTATTCAAGACACAAGTAATGAATAATAAAAGTATTTAATTTGGACAAGATACGTTTTGAAACTAAAAAAATGGACAAGGGACGTTTTGAAACAAGAGACAATTTGATACAAAATAATGAAACTCGGGAATTATTTTCTTCTTCTTGATTACTACTCATATCTATGAAAATGAACTGCGATACTCCACAGACGTCTGACAAATAACTTTTCTAAGTGCTTTCAAACTTCAAGCATCAATTTTACTAACAAATAAGTGGAACAATATGGCTGATATGACCTCAACAATGTAATCACCACAAAATATAAAGTTATCGCACAAATCTTTTGTCAATTATCTCGGTTGAGCCAAAGGTACCAACCAGTGGTGTATTTACGATTTTGTTTCGGGGGGGGGGGAGCTTTGCCTGAAAATGTGAAAATTCTTCAAGATATTTCATACACTTTACTAAAGTAAGTAAGATTTTAGGGGGGCGGCTTAAGCCCGGAAGTCCCCCCTAAATACGCCATTGGTACCAACCAACTAGTTTGTGGACTTAAATATCCATTAAATGTTCTAGAAAGCAATAAGCACTTTTGTGTCAAGTAATTGCTGAGGAAAATCCATGGACAAGAGAATTTGAAATAAAACAAGAATCGTGTTCAAGTGGGAATGGACATAGGACGTTTTGCTTCGAAACTTTATTGCTGTAAGGTGTCCGCCATTTTACAGTGGACAAGAGACGTTTTGAATAAAAGTGAATATTTCAAATCCATGTTTCTCTGCGTTCTGGGACGTTTTGATCAGAAATCAAAGTGCAAAGACGTAAATAATTATTCGATGATTCCGTGTATATTGGTATCTCGATTTTCAAAAAGTGGACAAGAGACGTTTTGATAATAAGCTCCACCTGTGGTCTTTCAGCTAACTGAATGCTAAACCACTGTGGACATCGTTTGAGATAGTTCAGCAAGCTGCGAAGACAAAATTGTGTTCTTATAGGAAGTGTCTATGATCTTTCAAAGTTAGTTTTAGCAGTTGCTTCTTCATATACCAAGCTCGCCTCGCCTCTTAGTTGAAACTCAAAAGAACTTGTGTGTTCATATGAACGTGGACGAAAGAGAACACTTTGCGGGACTCTCACGACAAGTTCTACACACTAACATACCAATTTAGAATTGCGTCTCGAGGGTGAAAAGAAAGAATAGAGAACATGGGTTAAAGTAAACCAGTAAGAAACAATAATGACCCAAAGTCCAATATTTGAAAGTAATTGTAGTTTCCAAGATAAACACCGTATAGTAAAGAGGAAAAGGACCCTGCATGCATCAACATGCATCTAAGAACATAGAGCTAAGTATAACACTATAATATATAATATTAGTAACATCTAGGCAACTTAACATATTTTGACCTCATCTCGAAATTTTTTGAATACGCGTCGCGCTCGTATCTGTATCACAGGGTCTGACTTATTACCGAAAAACAATAGCCAATGTAGGTTACAAATAATAATATTGAATAAAAAGTGCATAATGTTCTAGATTCAGTAATTACGCTAATAATAATCATAATAATAATAATAATAATAATAATAATAATAATAATAATAATAATAATACAAAGGTTTCCGAAAAAGGTTTTACAGCAGAAAAGAAATTATTTTTCATTTATTTAAAACAGTTTAGCTCTCCTAGTATTTTGTGCACTAAATATTTTAGTTCTACGCCTGTGTGTGCTAAATATTTTAACAAGTGCATATTAGTGTAAGATTAGTTACGGGCATCTAAGATATAAGAAGTTATTTAGATGTTTGTACAGTTCGATGCCTCGTTGAAGTCTTAATACCGTTATTTTCTAGTCACTTTGCTGGTCTACTCATCACCCGAACTTTGGCCACTGGACTTCCAAATCCTATGCTTTTAGTATATTCGTAAATATGAGACATGAGCTAGAAAGAGACTTAAATGAGGAACGAAACCAGACCCTTCCAGGTGTAAGGGGCCGTGATGACTGAGTGGTAGAGCGCTCACCTCTGTTGCACGGGGTACTTGGTTCGATCCCAGCTCGCCCCAAGTGAACTTTGTGGTGGACAAACACCGTGTAAGTAGTTTTTCTCGGGGTACTCCCGTTTCCTCCCACTTTCTTCATTTCCCATATTTCATTCATTTCACATCATCACCGTCTCCTTTAGCCTAGCCGTCATAACCGTGGGACGTAAAACTTAAAGATTTCATCTCATTTCAAGTGGGCTATTGAACCAAAACTAAATTATACATTTAGGGTTCACATAATATGAGACTACTTGTAGTAGTCATTAGAACGTGACCAGCACTGAATGATTCAAACTGAAATTATACGTTTCAGAGCTACGCTCGAAACCAAAGCATGGATTCGAACCCCGGTACTGGATTAAAGAGGGAAAACAAAACAGTTTACATATATGCACGTAAGAGAAATATGACATGGAACAAAGTGGGGAAGAGCAAAAGGACTAGAAAGGAAACAAGAAATATTATAAGAATGTGAAAAGAAATACAGTAGATAAGTATAGAAAAGAGAGAATGAATAATGAATTGGACAAGTGGACGAAGTATACATAATTTGCGGAACAAGATATTAGATAAAGTTAGGCTGAACGAGGACAACAAAACGCAACATAGAGTGCAGTGTGGGATGTAAGAACAAGATAACACTAATGAGTGCGGAATTAAAAGTTTTTAAACAAAGTTGGAACTTAATTAAAAGTTTAGGAAAGAGAAGATAAAGTATCCAATGAAAGCAATGATATACTGCCGAAGCTCTAACACACATTAATAATAATAAATGGTTATCTTGATAACATGTTTGTTTTACTTAAACAAAACATACTTCTTCCTGAACATATTTGAAACTCATTCCTCAAGGTTTCAAGATACATCTTATTTTTTGTCCCTGTATGTTTGTAAGATGCATCATCGAGTCAAAGGAATATAGGGTGGACCAAAAGTAGGTATTACAGTCAAACACTGATCTGCTCACTGTATTTAATATAATTTCTTATTGTTATCAAACAGGTAGACCTATCTTCTTTATTATTTGTTCTTAATATCTTTTTACTTATACCTTAAGCCCGGAACAGTCGAAGCAAATAAACCCATAAGCTAGAATATAATATCTGATCAATGCATTGGTGTATACCTACTTTTGAACCACCTTGTATAGACTAACTGTGAACATTATAACAAGCTCTAATTAGTTAAATACGCATACTCTTACACTTGTGTATCCCCGAATGAGTTATCTAATAAAGAAATGCAATTTGTGAAATCCACATTCCTTTAATTCTAAAAGTTAATATTTTGAGTTAAATTATTCTTCACTTATCATTAGCACGAAAGACGAGAGGGGTAATTCAAACATTTTTAAATACGTGAATGGTTCAGAAAGTAATGCCTCCAAAACTACTATTTCTCCAATAGTACTACAAACATTCGGAATTGTTTGTCATTAATGCACTGATGTTTGAGCATTGTGCTCACTTGTTTCACCTTCCTATTTCTTCTCCTTTCAGAGTAATGGAGCAATCCATAGCATCCAGTCGTGACATCCGGTTGAAATAGCGAGCTGTCATTGGATTTCTGAGTGCGGCGTGTTGTACGACCAGGAACATTCACCGCCGGCGACGAGTCGTGGATTCATCATTACGACCCGGACCGCCACACGCCTTCTCCTTCGCCAGAAAGTTTAAAGTTACCCCATCTGCTGGCAAAATGTTGTTGACAATCTTCTTTATCCTGCTTATAGTCCGGATCTTACGCCCTGCGATTTTGGCTCTTCCCCAAACTTAAGAATCACTTTAAAGGCCAACGCTACAATTGTAACCCGGAGGTGAAAGTAGAAGTTCGGCAGTGGTGTCGCCAGCAGCCACTACAATTATTCGCCGATGGTATGGAAAACCTTTGTTCACATTGATGCAAGTATGTGTCGGCTGTAATAGGGACTATGCTGGAAAACGATGCCACCATTTGTAGCTGACATTACAAGCTTTCCACTGATATCCAGTGTGCGAATTGAAAAATTTTCCCAGGGGGGGATGAATTTCACCCATATGCGCACCCAGTCCTCCCCCATATATATATATATAGATATAGATAGATAGATAGATAGATAGATAGATAGATAGATAGATGTACTAACAAGTACAAAACAGTTGAGATGTGAGATCTTTCATAAATTTTCACTCAAGTAATATTTAGGTTAGCTACGCAAAGTAGACCTACTTATCTTTATGCCCACTTAAAAATACTCCAGAGAGGGAAAAATGTTATCCCTGCCAGGGATAAAATTTTCCTTCTCCAGGGTGGGAAAGATTTTTTGTCAGGGTGGGAATTCCCTGGCATCCCCCCCCGCCAATTCGCACCCTGCTGATATCTGTATCGGTGTTATCTGTCAAACACAAATAAAGATATCGCCTTGGAGACATTCCTGTTTGAATCATCGTCGTATATACTAATATATATATAAAAAAAAAACATATGTGTGTCTATATGTGCTTATCATAAAATTTTCTCATAAATAAATTCACAGATTTCTCGTAGTCACATAGATAGATCTTCAACAAATCTAATAGCGTACGAAATAGTTTTCCGATTTTCGATTTAAGGAAAGATTCAAAGGATCATACGTTCTGGAGCTTTAAAAAAGAACGAGTATGTCGGAAGCCCCTCAAATTTGATAACACATTGCTTTATTGTACTACAACTTGCATACTATCCAGTCTGTGTAAAAAAAAAAAAAAAAAATAAAAAAAACACGTAATTTTTTTGTGTTAAACTCAAAAGTAAATCTTTCAGTTTAATGTCTCATGCCCTTTAGGGTTAAGGGAGATGGATAATTGAGGTAACTGAGTGATGATGGAATAAATCGGTGGAATGAGTATGTGGGAGTATTTCGAGAAAATCTACGGACACAATATTGTCCACTACAAATTTACTTGGGCACGGATCAAAGCAGGAACCTCACATACCAGAGGTAAACGCACATAGGGACCGCGGTGGCTCAGTGGTAGATCGTTCACCTCTGGTGCATGGGGTCCCTGGTTCGATCCCAGCTCGCGCCAAATGAACTTGGTGGTGGATAAACACCGTGTGCGTGGGTTTCCTCGGGGTTCTCTCGATTCCTCCCACTTTCTTCATGCCACCATTTTAATTCATTTCTCATCTTCATCGTCTCCTTGAGCCTAACCGGCATAATCGTAAGACGTAAAACTTAAAGATTTCATTTCAGAAGTAAGCTGTCTACCACTGAGTCCCCGTGCCTCCAGAATAATAGAGGAAGCCATAGTCACGTGAAAGCAATAGCCTCAATAGAAACAATAGTTTTCAACTCAGTCCTATCTGGTCGGCCCTTTTCACAAGTGCTCAACAAAGCTATTTCTCGTAGCCACAACATCAGCCAATCAGGAGCCAGCATTTTCCTTAGCCAATCACAAGCCTCCATTTATCGCTCCACACCAAAGCTTGTTACTATATATAAATTATATATGCCCACATACTATGGTCTCTTAATCACAATCCCTAAATATAAATGCAATGTGTGCATTCGAAACGTCAGATATATCAATATCTTCACCTGAATGATAGCCCGGAAACTCTTACTAAAATCACGTCGCCAGAAAACATAAATTCTTTCTTCTATCGCTCTGTGTATATAATTCGTATATTGCATGAAAATGCTCCGGTCTACACAGCTGTAGTTACCAAGGTAGTAAAAGACGATGGTTTTTGAGGATATTCAGCATGCACCCTATACACCAGATCTAGCACTGCAGTCTTGGTATCAACAGGCATGAACTACTGCAATATTATGCAGGATGCGAGCAGAGGCGGATCTAGGGGGTAAAAACTAGGGGCGGGGCAGCCAGAACCACACTATGATAGCTATATAATGAGTTTACTATAAACTTTCAATATATAAATAATTACTCAATTTATTTTTGTCACACAAAAACTGGGGGCCTGTATCCGCCACTGCATGCAAGCTCAACACACAACGACAAATTCAAATGACTGCCTCTAACTAACTGACATTTGAATCTGATAAAATATTTCTTTCATAGATGGCACTATATTCCGTAAACTGCTTAGGACCTGTCTTGCGATGTTTCAGGGCAGACCAGAAACTACTGTATTACTACTGATATAGGAAAGTATCTCTTGTTTTCCAGTCTGTGTTCAAAAAAGTTCATTTCCTTGCTTAACAGGAACAAATTAAAATTTTTATGTTCATTCTTAAATGTTCTTATATTTCATGTTGAGCTTAAATGCCAACTGCTGCCGATACCTCTCAATTTAGTAGTTATGTAATTCGGGTACTCCGCTACGTGCAACATTAACAATAGTCTATTTTAGCAATTTGTTTCATTATCCACTCCTGTAAGTGGTACCCATTTTTCCAGAATGTACAAGTAATTTTAGAAATCTCCCACCATAAAGATCTGATTACTTGTATCGTAATGGACAAATTGTAAAATCTTAAAGTACAGGGCGGGGGCCGCGGTGGCTCAGTGGTAGAGCGTTCACCTCTGGTGCTTGGAGTCCCGGGTTCGATCCCAGCCCCCGCCAAGTGAACTTTGTGGTGGACAAACACCGTGTGCGTGGGTTTTCTCGGGGTTCTCCCGTTTCCTCCCACTTTCTTCATTCCACCATTTCATTCATTTCTCATAATCACCGTCTCCTTTAGCCTAACCGGCATAATCGTGGGACGTAAAACTAAAAGATTTCATTTCATTTTTTCTTAAAGTACAGGGCGAACGAAGATAAACTGTACTCAAGTCAAATGGTGAACTTACTGTTAGGAACTACAAGGCGATATGGTGTAAGTAGACGATAGACTAAAGGTTTGTATGCAAACTCCGCCTCTACAGATACTGTAGAACTCCCTTGTAGCTAAGCGGTTAGCGTACCCGCCTTTAGCGTGGGAGACCAGAATTCGATTCCAGGCAGAACCTCATGTGGTTCGGATTCCACGTTGAACTGTAGGTCCACGTCTCATATTACCTGGCTGCTGAAAAGGACGCTAAACTAAAAATAAAAAAAAAAAAATCTACAGGTGCTACAGGTAATGTTACCAACGGAACAGGTTCGACCGATCGATCACATTCAGTGTCACTTGCTGTAACGTACCACGATACATGTTGCTGATGGCATTCCGCATATTATATTACAAAGTATCAATTATCTTCTAGGTTGTCCCATAACTAAAACTTGCAACTGCATAGAACAAGGGACACAGGATTGGGGTTAGGGGTTCGAGACAAAATGGAATCAAGATTGAGAAAACTGACTCGAACTCCAGTTTAATTCTATGTTTTGTGATTTTTTTAGATTTGTATACTTGGGATACAAATTTTAATAAGTGGTATACCTACTATCACTGCTTTCTTTTTATATTAACAATAATTTAACTGTATAATCATATTGTTTAACACAGGCAATTTCGGGCTGTATGTCTGCGCCATTTTGGTTACAGCTTACTTTGTATCTATCACAATGCACGTGCAAACTAATTTTGTGTAATACAATTTTACTACATTATAACAATTTACAAGTGCGGTAGTCGACATGACTAATATCCGTGACACTACTTTATTTTAAAAACCAGGAACTGATTTTTATTTTATAAGACATTGGATGGATGCCATTGATGTTTTCAAGACTTGTCTTTCAGGTATTGAAACAAAGTGCAGGACTTGCAAGGAGGAGCATGTTATTCTGCTGGAAATACGCGAAATGTCATTTGCCTGGCGTCAATTGACAAACGTAGGGTGCTAAGACGTTGGCAATGTAACGCACTGAGTTCATTGTGTCTCGTCAAGCACGGATACTGTTTGTTCAAAGTTCTTTATGAGTGTTCGTATGACTTGATCAATGATAGCCTAACTTGGGATAAATTATTTTGTACTTCTTTCCAGACCCGTATCCAGGGGGTCTAGGGGGGACAGGCCCCTAAATTTTGGCTGCCCTCCCCCAAAAATTTCACGGTAGGCTTGCAAATGAACTATAATTTGATAATGAAATATAATTTGGTTGGATCGGTTCCCCGTAACTTCATCCGGCACCCCCTACATTTTTGGGCTGGCTACCGGACTGCTTCTTTCAGTGATATATCTATGACGAATTTTCCGACCTCTATCATTAGCGAGGTTTACCTGTCCATGGTAGTGGTTGGCTTTATCTTGGCATTTTTTTTCCTTTACAGCAATGGACCATATTCCCTTTGCATGCCTTTCCCTTCTCTCTATTCAGGATCAATATATTTCGTTCCAGGCCCGTATCCAGGGGTGTATCTAGGGGGGCCGGCCCCCTCCTAAATTTTTATTGGCTCCCTTAAAATTTTCACGGTAGGACTGCAAATGAACTACAATATGGTGATGAACTATCATATGGTTCGATCAGGCCCTTCCTAACTTCAGCCCCCCCCCCGCCCCCACATTTTTGGGCTGGCTTCGGGCCTGTTTCGTTCATAGCTCGCTACGTGAAATACGATATACGAGGGCCGTTCAGAAAGTAATATCCGATTGGTTAAAAAAGAAACACGAAAGTAAATAAGAAAAAAATATTATATAGATCTGAAAACTACTTCTCTGCTCTATTTTTTTAACATAGTTTCCATAAACATTCAAGCACTCATCATATTTCTGCACTAGCTTAGAAATCTCCTTTTCATCAGCATAAAAATCTCCTGTCTCTGACTTGAGCCAGACTATGACCCCAACTTTGAGTTCCCCATTACCACTGAAGTGCAGAGATCCAAGCCACTTCTTCATATGTATGAAGAGATTATAATCACTGCGTACCAAATCTGGGATGGGCAACTATTCCATCAATTTTCCGTTCGAGTTCATCACTAAGCACTGATAGCCTGCAATTCCTCTCTTCGCCCACTTTTTAATGATTGAACTGATTCACGAACAACTCCTTCACTGAAAGTTCCCACGAATAGCTGCTTCCGAATGTTGTTTTGCCGTAAGAAAACGTGTAATAGCTCGCACCTCGCACTTGGCGGGGTTTTCTATTGCAGTACACATTTTAAGACGCTACAAAAGTGGAACTAGTGATCACACAAGCTTTACTCTACCATGGCTGGATGCAGACTGAGTTACGCCCACGTCTGTGCAAAGATGATAGCACTGTTATCACTACTTCACGCACAGAGAGCAATCGGAGGTTGTCCAAGGTGACCAGAACTTTTACTTTCAAAAACGGGACGCATAGGAATCGTCGACGGGGGGGGGGGGGTACTTCCACATTGCATTTTGGGACTCAGCAGTGTTTTCAATTTACAAAATACACAAGTAAGAATGATAACACAGCGTTTCTAACTTAAGTACTACCCAACAATACTTTTAATTACTTCAACACTCAGAATTCCTACTCAATTCCCACTTGAACCACAGAACACTCAATTCTCATTTGAATATTCAGAAGTTCTAGGCACGGCTGAACCTTCCCAATGAGTGTGGTACGGAAGAGTGTACAATTTGCATTGACCATTTATGTTTTGATTAATAATTATGGGACACCTCGGTCATGTTTGCTTAAAAACGGGACATTTCGGCGTCCCGTTTGAGAATCAGAAAAAACGGGACAACGGTTGAAAATAAGTTACTGTCCCGGCTAAAACGGGACGTCTGGTCACCTTGAGGTTGCCTCGTATTATTGTGTCTTGTTACGTTTAATACACTATTGCTTTCCGGTTTCTGATCTTCTATGCCCGGTTAGATTTTATTTTCATCATCCTGTATTACATTTATTTATTCGAATTAATATGTAAGTTTACTCTTCTCTATCCAATATGTTCCTCTTGTAATCTAACAGATGCCACTTGTACTTACTATTACAAAAAATGAACAATTTACACACACACACACTCAAAACTGAGATATAATACGTATTTTCTGAAAATAGAATATTAATTTTCAGTTTGAAATTTTACTTCTCAAAGACTATGTTTGTTAAGGGAGAAAGAATATTTATTTCTAGTGCTGGTAATTACAATAATTTCTTAATATATCTAACTTTAATACAATTAATAATTGTTCGAAGATCGGACATCAGCCACCATCTCTTCATTTTTGTGCGTATTTTCGGAACTTATCTCTTATAAACCTAAACACTTGGTATTGCAAGACTGCCGCTGTATCAAGATAAAACTGATTTTTAACAACTACCCCTGCCCATAAAGGGTTTTATTATGACTCCACAAAGATAGATGGTACGCAGTTTACTTAACGACAGATAAAGTTTGAGTTGATCATTAGTCTTTCGCTATAATTTGTTTTATATAATTAGGGCAACCCTAATGCGTAAAAAGCATAACAGCAATTTACACATATGGTTGGTACTTTGAACATGGTTGTGGTTGTCTAAGGGTCCAAAAGAAACTAATTTTAAAAGCATAATTTTAGAAAATAAAGCATAAAGCATAATTTAAAATATATAGCACAATTGTTGGAAAATTCTGTTTAACTGCAAGTTTAACATAGTGTATTAATATTTTTTTTTAAGAACAAATATTTACAATGCAAAATCTTTGAGAACATAACAATGCAACAATGAAAAGCTTATTTTTATTTCTGTAAACATTTCCCTGTAATTCTCTGATGTGGAGAAAAGAAGAAAAGGAAAAGAAGAAGAAACCTTTAACCCATTTGGTGCCATAATTTTTCTAATGCTACATATTTTTTGAGTGCTACATATTTTATCTTACATAGGACACATATACAAAAGAAAAATAGGTTTTGATTGTATGTACCGGGGTACGCCCGGTACAGCCTGTCCTATATATAGGACATTGGCCTTTTGGGTTGATAATTCTAAAAAATAAACAAAATTATATTTAATTTTTACTAAGTTTTATTAAACAACGTTTGCAAGATTTCATTCCCGTACAATGTGTCTTAGCACCATTACATAGCACTGTTACACTAACGATGGTAATTATCAAAGCACGGAACAGCACACAAGCCAACCTGGCATTCCTGACATGATGTTATCGGCTTTTTTGGACATCCTTGACATCTTTGCTTTCCTCCTCATTTCGTATTAGGGTATGTTTGCTAGCTTTTCGTGCTTCTGAACACTTTCCGTACAGTCCCTGTGGCCCCGGACGAAGTCTTGTCGATGCAGACTGTGAGAGCAATGCCATTGTAACACTTCTGTGAAATTCTAGAAGATCCAAATTACCTAAGTCCAAGATCTGATAAAGTTTCCATCCAGCAACTAAAGCAGTTTCAACAACATTCGTAAATAAGTTCCAATACCATTTCTTGCCCTTGATCTTGATTGGGTATAAGCTCATCAATTTGTCAAATAAATCTACGCCATTCTTGAATTTGTTATATGAAGCAATACATGAAGGCACTTTGATGTTTTCTTTACGGCCTTTGTTATTTCGTGTGACTGTTTCCACACAATCAACGGATTCAAAATTTGTTACAACAGTAACAGCCTTGTTATCATTCCATTTAACCATACTGACTTCTGAATTACGATCAAATCTTGTGTCCACAAATCCTCTTTCCTTTTTTGTTAGTTCTTTTGACGACATCAAAGGACATTTTCCGGTTCTATTTTCCCTGACTGTTCCAGTCATGAAAATGTTTCTTTGTCTCAGATTGGAAGCAAGATTGTATGACGAAAAGAAGTTGTCCATATATACCGAATGGCAGTCTGGGTTTTCCACAACGGATAGCAAAGATTCCACAACACAATCGGATAATCTGCTATCCCCTTGAGATCCAGGTTGGTAGGGAATTATATGCATTTGTTAACCATTGTGTGTGGCTAACATCCATAATTTGTACCCAAATTTCACCGGTTTACCCTTCATATACATTTTCAAACTATTTCTACCATAATATCGTACCATTCTCTCATCTATAGTTAGTTCATGGACAAATACCCCAAATTGTTGAATAGCATCATTTATTAGATTATACAAGGGTCTGACTTTGAAGTAATGGTCAGATTTGTCTATAACGTCGTTATTGTTGAAGTGAATGAACTTTTTTAATTGTCTGAATTTGTTGCGTGACATAGTTTGCACAATTAGTGGAAAATTGCAGTCAGCTGATGTCTCCCAATACATCGACTGACGTGGAACAAAAAAGTAACCACTATACAACAAAATTCCTAAAAATTGCCTGATGTCATTTTCACATACGGAAAAGTCTGTATTATGTTGAGCAGCATATCGTTTTGTCTCAGTAACGGTGTGTGCAATAATCTTTTCAATGAAAAGTTCGAATATCTGAATTGGCGTTCGGTTTGTTAATTCTGTTTTCAAATTTTATACGTGAGAATTGTCCATTTCCACCGGTGTCTTCGAATATGCACACTTACCTTTACTCCATGTTGGTCCTTTACCACTTTCTTCAACTAACAACGCATCATCACTTTTACGTTCAATTAGTGTTACGGTCCCGCACACCTCAGGAATGCCCTCTTCCCCCACATCTTGAATTCGACGATCTTCATTTTCAAGGAATTCATCATTAATAGTTTCTTCGTCACTTTCCAAATCAGGCTCTGGTGGAAGTATTGCAATATTGACATCATCATCTTCCGAGTCGGACGGTAAGTTTTCTAAGTATTGAAGTATTTCCCCTGTTGTTGTGAAGATTTGAAATAAGAAAAAAAGATATGTAGCTGCAGATCTGCACTGTAGATAGAACCTCACCTAACCTAACATGTAACAACAAATTTAAATAAAGCAGATGGTCCCTCGCGGCAATGCTACCGCGATGAACCACACAAAACCCACAGCCAGTGGGGCTGGTGGGCGTGGCATGGAAGTTTAAACCTCCAGGACATGCCTAGATAGCCTGTGTTGGTTGTGGAACGAGTGTGGCTCAAGAGGCGCTGTGCGTGACCTAACCTCACCTAACCCCTAATACCCCTACATATTTGTATAATGTCAAAAATTCTACCATTTTATTTAGTACAAGGGTCAAAGCTTTCTAAAATAACTTCGTCGCATTATCAGTAATTTATAATTTTGAAGCACATAAATCTAATATTACCTTACCTAACGTCAAGAAATATATATATTATATATATATATATATATATATATATATATATATATATATATATATATATATATATATATATATATAGATAGATAGATAGATAAAATATATAGTAAACAAGCTATCTAAATTCTTCCAGTACTGTTTACAATCTGAAGGTCCACATGATTCAGATTCCTATTGTACGTTAGTTCTATTACATTTACCATAAATAAATGGCAAATCCGTTTCAAACTTATGTATACATAGAGTTTCGTTGTTATTTTACCCGGAAATTGAAATTCCTGAAACCAGTAGGCTAAATGGCCAATGTCCTATATATAGGACACTAAAGAAACAAGGTATTTTTATCACATTATTTTATTTTCTGAGTTTAAACAACTAATGCATCAAAAAGAATTATATTTTAAGAATATAAAACAAATGCTTACCTTCGATTTCTTGGCCTTTTCCATTTTCTGTTTCGAAGACAAGAGAAACGTTCATCAACAATCCAAATTCCAGATATTTATTGATACCTGATTTCCCTCCAAAATGTACCAATCTTCCACACACGACGAACAAAGAAAGTATGTACTTGTCTGAGCATGCGCAGAACCGAACAACATTCGGTTGATTAACCAGTGTTGCAAACCGACGTATTTTGTCACTGTCCTATATATAGGACATTGGCGCCAAATGGGTTAAGCCAACAATGAATAGTGCACAAGAACTCCACATTATATTGTTATGTGTACCTCTTGAGCACACACTGTACGTTTTGGTGGCATCTTTTACTTTCCCTTTCTGTATATATACACACACCTCTATGCGAACACAAGTGATAGAAAAAACTGGCTCGAGTAAAACTTATCTCTCTTTACAGTGCATTAAGTAGAAAGTTCGTTAAATATGAAAGAAACTGGTTGCATAAAATATTAATAAAAGGGATCCAGATATTTAGAATATTTAATGTATAGTAAATATTATACATTATAAAAGATTTATGTTAAACAATGATTGAAATTAGCAATAAAACATAATAAAGCATAATTTGGAAAAATAAAGCATAATTAAACAAAAATAAAGCACAGTGGCGTATTTAGGGGGGCTTCCGGGCTTAAGCCCCCCCCCCGAAATCTTACTTACTATAGTGAAGTATATGAAATATCTTGCAGAATTTTCACATTTTCAGGCAAAGCCCCCCCCCCCCGAAAGTTAGCAAAGCCCCTCCCGAAACAAAATCGTAAATACGCCACTGATAAAGCATAATGTGGGTTGCTCTAATTATGACGTTCTGCATAATTAAGATGCTTAAGGGCGACGTCTAATGCACACTTTAGGAGAAACTTTAAAAATATATATATATTTATGAGTGTTACACTGCCAAAAAAAAAAAAAAAAAAAAAAAAAAAACATGTGGCGCACGTAAAAACGTAGGTTACATGTGTAAACCTGTAGTTTTTGGACTTAACGTAGAGCAATTGTATAATTGAAAGAGTATATTTTATACGTACTTTCAGTATAAGTGTTCCGAATAAATGTATTTTCCGTACGAACAAAACTGTATATAGGTGGTCAGGATCTCACATGCAGAGGATCGTATGTAACATATAGATTACGTATGTAACATACGTATATATAGTGTCTCTATAGGAATACCTGAGCTCGAAGGTTTTGCCAAAATTTGCTTAACATAAACAAAATGTGTATAGCCCTATATTTCTTTATTACGTTTCTTGTTCCGATGAGAATAAAGCGCATTCATTTTGACAACTCGTACGGTTTATAATGCTTCTTCTGTAGCTCTCTTCTTATTTTCAAAAAGAAAAAAAACAAGTTTCTAAGAGAATAGCCCAGAATTCACCACTAACTGAAAGTCTACGAAAACCCGAAAATCGATTTTGTCCCTAAAGGATTAATGAGATATGCGCGCCAAAGATTTCGGGCTCTAATTTAACGTGAGCCCCCTCCCCTTCAAGTTTCTGGGCTGGTCCAGAGAATGAATGGCCTACATAGTACTGTCTACAGGCTGGATGGGCTACCAAATTTCAGCTTTCGTTCTCCCATAGTTAATGTGATATAGGCGCCGAAAATTTGGGGGCTAACTTCACCACAGCCTCCCAACTTTCTGGGCTAGTCGAGATAAAGATCGACGGGCTAACAAATTTCATCTTTTGGGCCAATATAGTTAATAAGGTGTGAAAACCAAAGTTTTGGGGCGTTAACTTAACGTGAGCCCTTAACTTTTTGGGCAAGTTGAGATAATGGGTGTACCAGGTACTAAACTTCATGGGCCTTCCAACCCATTATTATTTAGCATTTGGGGCACTCAAGAACACAGATACAGGGTCTCCAAATGTGAAAATGAAAATGCAATCTTTAAGTTTTATGTCCGACTGTCATCCTGGGTAGACTAAAGGAGACGCAGATGACGAGAATAAATGGAATGGTGAAATTAAAGAGTTGTGGGAAAGGGAAACTCCGAGAAAACCCTCACACACGGTGTTTGTTCACCACAAACCCCACTTTGCGCAAGTTGGTATAGAACCAGGGCCCCGCATCATGTGTGAACCCTCTGCCACTAAGCCACCGCGGCCCAGAAGTCCTCGAGACGAGTCACATAGGCGTATACCTAACGTGTAATTTGTTCGTAGCGGGAATTTCTGTTATGGTATAGCTAATTACAAACAATGAAAAACCGAAAATGTGATGTGGACAATCGCGACCGAAAATGTAATGTGGACAATCTCAAACAAGCAATAGGTCTAAACAATCTTCGGAAAATAGGTTCTGCCAGATTTACGCTTATCGACTGTAATCGTTTATTTATTTATTTATTAATTTATTTGGGAGGGAAGCAAAGTATAATACATTTCAGTCATTACACATGCAAAGAGATGTTTTATGGTAATTGTTTTTGCTGAAATATAACTTCGGTATCTTTTATACGTGTTTAGGAGCTGAGATTATTATCTAATAATTATAAGGAAGATACAAGTTTTTTTTTTTTTTTTTTTTTTAAGGAAGATACAAGTTTTTTACCTTCGTACAACAATTCATGTTTAATAGGCGTATAAAAGGGGCTCATGCCCAAAACATTGGAACTCCATTTCTGGGACCCCATGGTGGGGGCCCGGTTCCTGACCACCACTGTGCTGAGGGATATAGGATCTTTCCAACGCCACCATCTGTATGCAACAACTCCATGCTTAAACGAGAAATAGAGTGGACTCGAGCCCAACATTTCGGAACCACATTTTCTGGAGCTTCGAGGCCAGGGCCCAATTTCTGACATTACCACTTTCGTTAATCGACCCCGACCTTTCAAACACTAACACTATAGTACAACACCATGTTAAATAGACAAATAAGAGAGACCTGAACCCAAACTTTTGGGATCTCATTTCTGGAGTCTCAGGTCCCGGAGCTTTCCAACACCACAATATGTACCCAATAACTCCATGCTTAAAAGAAAAATATAATGAAGCCAAGCTCAAAATTTCCGGACATCATTTTTGGACCTTTGAGACAAGGGCCCAATTTCTGACGTTAACACTGTGCTCAGGCGACCCGAACATTTCCAACTTCACCACCCACATACAATTCCATGTTTAATAGGCGTATAGAAAGAACCCGCGCCCAAAACTTCGGGACCCCATTTTTCTGGAGCCTCATGGCTGGGGCCCGGTTTCTGATATCACCACTGTGCTCGGAAGACCCGGACTTTTCCAATGCCACCATCTGCATCCACTAACTCCATGTCTAACACGGCTTCCCCATTGTAGGAGGATTTTGATGAATTTTCTCCAGGTTCTTTACAACTATTTACAACGTTTCAAACTATTCATAAGAAATGAAATTTCAATACATTAGAAACTATGTTCTTTTAAAATGTTCAAAATGGATGACAGCATTGATTTCCAGTAATAATTGTAAACTTTCGTAATTTTATTCTCTATTTGAATAGTAGTTTAATTTCGATTTGAGGTACATACGGTTAAAAATATTTTTGTGAAATGTAACGGAATACATTGAAATGCTCCTACTCCCACGGGTACGTGTTCCAATTATAAATCGATTTGAGGTTCAGTGTACAAATGGAAAACTCCCAAAGCGAAGTACAATATTGTAACGTTGTTGACATACATATGAATAACTGGTGATTAGGTCGGTAAGCTGTACATAAAATCATATAAATTTTCATTCATATTACACAGACAAGTACACACAGAACAGCATATGAATCTTTATCTGACTTTTGTTTCTCTAACTTTCTGACAGCCTTTACGAAATAATATCTTTACAATCGAAATATTCGTTTAACATTATTATTATTATTATTATCCTTCAATATTCATCATACATCATATTCTTCATTACTTTAAATTCTTCATATTACATAACTATTTTACATTATATTCCGTCGAAGCTGTTTCAAAGTTAGTATTACACTTCTGACATAGTCATCATTACAAATCATAATTGATTCTCAATCCATACGCCTGTAACTTGTCCATCCTACCTGCAGTGTGGGTCCTACGCAGTTTGGATTCTACGGAGTTTCGATCGTACGCAGTTTCGACCTACGTAGTTTGGATTCTACGCAGTTTCTATCGTACGCAGTTTGGATTCTACGCAGTTTCTATCGTACGCAGTTTCGATCGTACGCAGTTTTGATCCTACGCAGTGTGGATCCTACGCAGTTTCGACCGTACGCAGTTTCGATCCTACGCAGTTTAGGTCGTGTGGAGTCCATGAATATAACCCTAGTTTATAGCTGCACAGGTTAAACAAATTAAAGAGAGAAAAAAAAATATTTTTTGAGCGCATGATTAAAACTTAAATTATTTCAGGGCAACTGCGTAGGACCAAAGCTGCGTAGAATCGAAACTGCGTACGGTCGAAACTGAGTAGGATCGACACTGCGTACGATCGAAACTGCGTAGGATCGAAACAGGTTTTGAGCTGAATTTTTAGATCCTACGCAGTTTCGATCGTACGCAGTGTCGATCCTACGCCGCATTCCCGCAATAAATGCATCAAATGTGGGAGATGAATTTAGAACACCTAAATGGAACATGCCTAGCAAAACTTGTGCTGTGAGGTTTTCTTCAGAAACATTATGTAAAACAATTGAAAACACATCGCGCGGTTTGCATTTTGAAATTTTGCGTATACCTGGATTTGTTTAAGTATTTCTTTCTACTGTGTTTGTCTGTAGCTTCAATTCATAAGCCTTATAATTAGATGCCCAACATATTTGGCAATCATGCAGAAAACAACACCGAAGATTCTACACTTGTGTTAATTTAACACATAGGCTGTGTGTCATTCAATTACCGGCATTTGACACACAACTCCAAATGGAGAGTCTGTTGTTCTAACCATTTGTTTCTGTTATATTTTAACACAATCGAGCTAACACATAGGCATGCAGTTGAAATAACACAACGATTTTTTTTTACAGTGTAGCAAATGGTGAATTATGCCTGAGGAGTCCGTTCCCCTTGGGACTAACTGG
The DNA here is from genome assembly GCF_964235325.1 of Thermobia domestica. NCBI lineage: Eukaryota > Metazoa > Arthropoda > Insecta > Zygentoma > Lepismatidae > Thermobia > Thermobia domestica. The sequence goes on from NC_137467.1 coordinate 53,727,253, forward strand.
GACGAATTTATTTGATTATCATTGTTCTAATTTAAGTACCAGATTGCTATCTGACTAGAATATGAAAGGTAATTTTTATCTGCCACCTCTCCGAATTAAATGAAGCATCTGACCATACTATTAGCGAACAGTTTTATATTACTGGAGGTTGATGAAGTGAAAATAAAATGAAATATTTCGGTTGTACGTCCCACAATTATGCCAACTAGGCTAAAGGAGACGGTGATGATGCAAATGTAATGTAATGGTGGAATGAATGAAGTGGGAAGAAAGCAGAAGGCAAACGCCCGCTGTTGTCGGCCCTCGTAGCCGAGCATGCTTAGTGAGCAAACTAATAATAAAAGTCACTTTTTGCGTGGGTTCAGCCCGGGCCAAGGAAAGTTTTTTCATTTTTTTAAAATTTTCATAACACTGTTTTCATTAAAATAAGATTCAAGATAATACTCAAGTAATTACCGAGCGCTACTGTATTGGAAGTAAAACAATAGTAGTAGTAGTAGTAGAAGTTGTAGTAGTAATAGGAACGGGTTAAAAGTCCCTTAGGGGTTGGTTGGGTTCTATTCTCGACATCAAACGGGCAAATTAAACACTTGCCCTAATTTTTATGTACATTTTATATGACCAAGTTAAAGCAATTGGATGGGGTAGCGCACAAAAAAAGAAACAGGGTAGCGCGTGAATACTGAAACGCTTGGGATTGGCGAAAATGCCTTCTGCATGTACACTTATGTCCAAGATTATTGTCGCATGTCTATAAATATGTTGTTGTAGGAATATAATTTGAATACGAATTCGTCCGGTGTTTCTTATAATGTTAGTATTTGTATAATCGGCAAAGACATGCATTTAGCAAATTTCATGGCAAAAGAGCAGTAAATAAGAACAATAAAACTTTCTTGTCCATTTAGCAACATTTTGTTTTACTCATTCTAATTTTCGTATTTATAATTCTTTTCCTATAAAATTTACCACAAATAAACATTTCCAGATTATACACATAATATCAGTCTTAAAAGTACCCTGCAAAATCATTATCAAATTATATTCTTATAAGAAGACAATTGTAGATATGCGACAATCATTTTGGACATGAGTGTACATTTTTGTCGTTTTGCAGCCATTTCAAGAGAAAATACATTCTCAGGTTATAATTGTGGACGCTAAACTATTAAAAAATTCTTAAGTTCTGTTCCCTTTTGATATTTTTTTTTTTTTTTTTTGTAATTTTTCTTAAGCATTTCCTCCTGGTTTCAGATATATCAAAATTTTGTTTTTAATATATTTGTTGAAACTACAAAGATGACCCTTCATCTTTATCTTCAAGCTTATTTCTGACTTTTTCATGTACTTTGCAGATGCTTGAAACTTTTTCCAGTTGGACGCATACAGATTTAAAAAAGCCGATATAATAAATGCGTGTCAAAGATCTTAAGAATGTTGGTTTCACGAACGCCTTTCTTGTACATGGTTTTATTTAGGATACGCTTTGTATTTGTGGATTTGTTAAAAAGAAAATGTTCTTCACGCCTTCTGTTGATCCTTTTCACTCTTCCGATGACGATAAAACATTCAAAAATTCATAACAATGTTGTAGTAAAAATGAAGGCAATGAGGAGAGTTAGTATCTTCAGAAAATTTACATATTTAAATGATATAAATTAAAAGGTCAATAATTCCAAGTCCGTTTAACGAGTATTATTGTCTTTTTTCAATATTCTTACCTTTATCTTTCACTCAGCATTCTCTCAATTCCACCCATACTCAGTACCAGTGGCGTATTTAGGGGGGTGGCTTCCGGGCTTAAGCCCCCCGAAATCTTACTTAGTATGGTTAAATAAATGAAATATCTTGCAGAATTTTCACATTTCCAGGCAAAGCCCCCCTCCCCCGAAAGATAGCAAAGCCCCTCCCGAAACAAAATCGTAAATACGCCACTGCTCAGTACAAAGTTAAAAAGAAGAAAAGTATTGTTTTTCAACCTATAATTTGTGTTGGCCTTCGATTTCTACCTAGTACAAAGCTTGATTTTTGTCCTGTTTACCTTTCGGTTATACGATCTCCATATGTTAATACCTGATTGATAGGTTTTGCATTGACGCCCTTTATCAAGGTGAAGCTTTATATACACAGACAAAAACGTATGTGGCGTATGCAAAAACGTGCGTTACATGCGTAAATACTGTAGTTCTTGGACTTAACATACGAGTACATGTAATACCCTTCCACAAACCTATAACTGAAATCGTATGTTTTATAACACTTTCGTATAGGTGTTCCATCTATACGTACTTTCCGTATTGAAGAAACAACTGTGGGTGGTAAGGATCTCACATATAGGTGGACGTATATACGCATAACATATAGATAACATCAGGCCCGTATTCACGGGGGGTCTAGGGGGGCCGGGCCCCCTCTAAATTTTCACTAGGCCCCGTAAAGTTTACACAATATGCTTGAAAATGAACTATAATATGGTGATGAACTATAATATAGTTGGATCGGCTCCCCCTTAACTTCTAACGCCCCCCCCCCTACATTTTTGGGCTGGCTACCGGCCTGGATGACATATGTAACATACGGAAGCCTGTTAGATGTTAGGCATCCTGCAGTGGCATGATGTAACATCTAAGCGGGAAAAAAGGCAGTATGTATGTAGCATAGCGTAAGTTTCGTACAGATTTACATAGTAAACATAAGGATTCTGAATATTTGTACAACATTCCACAGTTTTGATAACGGATTTTTCTGTGTAGAAGTTAAAAATTGTAAAGTTATATTTGATTCGCAAAGATGGCATTAATAAATAAGAACTCAGTATCATGTTCTGATATGTACAACATGAGAGTATTTGCAAAAGTTTTCGGACTGACTGAAAATATCACGACACTGGTAATAAGACGTTCAAGGCATGTAGCAAAACTTAAGTAAGGAATAATGAATCAGTTTCAACTGTCTAGCTCCGTCAGTTCGTTCTAGCAAGTCATTGAATCAGTCACAGTGAGTTGAACTCGCATACTGCATCACAATGCTGCAATCCACAGACTGTTAATGCTAAAAGCTGATTCACACATACTGTGATTAAACTGCCAAGCTTCGTCTGTGTCATGGACGCGACCATTCATACATACCATACAATATCGCTTTCTACACCATTTCCCAAGATGGATTACAGGGAAGAAGACGCTGGTAACACTTCGTGTCGCTTCGTGTGCTCCGAAGAATGGCGAAGGATCGCGGCAGACGAGCCATGACCGGGCTGGTTTCTCTTCAAGGTGGCCTATCTGGTCACGATATAGGCACGGCACGTCATCTATGACTTTAAAAAAGGCAATCTAATGGATTTTTTACGTTAAGTCTAAAAGAAATCTTCGGGGGCATTGCGCGGACGAGACACAATAGAAACGGCACACTGTGTGTGAATTAACTTTAATTCTGCAGTGAAAAATTTGTCTTCGAAGAAAAATACAATTTTTCAGTTTAACGTCCCACGTTATGCGTTTTAGGTCAAGGAGAGACAATGAAGTGAATGATTATGGAATAATTGATGGAGTGAGAACGTGGGAGGAAACGAAAGTACTCCAAGAAAACCCACGGACATGATGTTCTCTACCACAAGTTTACTTGTTCTGGGATCGAACCAGGAACCCCAACTCACCAAAAGTAAGCGTTCTACCACTGAGCCACTGTACACCCGTGTCTTTTAAGAGATTCCGCAGCCACATTACAGCTCAGATTTAGCTCCCAGTATACAATCGAAACTGATAAATTATCTCTTCCATAGATGACGTAATATGCTGTGAACGGCTTATTAACATTTGCACGATATTTTAGTGTTAGGACGAAAATATAATTTATGAACGTAGTAGGGAATTTTGTTAAAGGTGAAGTATTACCATACCTCATATGGATAACATCACTGGTGAATGATTTGATATATTGTAAGATTAATATATTAAAGGAATGAAGTGACAGATACATAGAATTTTGGTCGATTACTTTGAAGAATGCTATGAATTATAAGATTTATGTCAATATTTTGTTTGCTTACTGAAGTTTAGCGTATTCAGCATCAATGCTATATGAGACATGAACTTACCGTTTAAGATAAAATCTAAACTACTGTAAGGTGTTAACAAAAATTAATACTCTCCCAGCGGGAAGTGAATCTGAGACTATTCATACTAAAGATCCAAGCACTAGCCATTAGACAAGAAGGGATTACTTATGTTAGCATTGGGGCCGCGGTGGCTCAGTAGTAAAGCGTTCATCTCTGGTGCTTGGGGTCCCGAGTTTGATCCCAGCTCCAACCAAGTGAACTTTGTGGTGGACAAACACCGTATGCGTGGGTTTTCTCGGGGTTCTCCCGTTTCCTCCAACTTTCTTCATTCCACCATTTCATTCATTACTCATCACCACCGTCTCCTTTAGCCTAACCGACATAATCGTGGGACGTAAAACTGAAAGATCCCATCTCTAATCTTATGTTAGCATTGGTTGGTTTATTTGGTCTAACGTCCCTTTCAGCACCAAGGTTACATGAGACCAGAACCTACAGTTTAATGTGGATCCCGAATCAGATGAGCTCCCGCCGGGAATTTTGTTAGTATTGTTGCAGAAAAGTAAATATATTATGTTCATTATAAGCAAGCTTTGTAATGTTATCTTTACCAGGCAAGTACACCTGAATTTTTAAGTAGACATTTGCTGAAAACTAATGTATAATATGTCGGATACTCAGAAACAACTGCTTAAGCCTCGCACCGGACTTTATCCTCTACTTAAAAGTATCTTTATTTGATCAATAAATGCCTCACCTCTATAGATATGAATACAAGCAGATACAGTTCTATGCCTTAGGAACACTTAATGTAATTCTGAATTATATCACCAATCATTATGTAACAAAGGCTCTTATAATTCATGTTACAGTAAGCAATTTCCAATAAACTCAATGGTTAGATTTCTCGAGTATTTGAATGTATCAATTCTCCTAAACAAACTCTGTCCAACCATGTATCTTCTAATATACACTTTCCTCCAACACGTATAATGTACGTATAATGCACGTATAATATATTGAATACCTACGGTGGTAAAAATTTTGCTGATGGCTTCGATACTACTTTGAGAATAACAATTTCAATGTTTCAACACATAAAATACTATAACCTCCAGTTTAAAGTGGAATATGAATCATTGTAATGCATTCAATATCCTCACATTGAAAATCTGTACTCGAAACCTTGTGCAGCAATAGCATGCGCTTTAGTGACGCAATTAGGTTAACAGGAATACTTCGCAGGTTTTGCGTTACATGAGGCAAGTTCGCTTACAGCAGTACTTCGTAGGCTTTATATTAAAACAGCAATACTTGGTAGGTTTTACGTTAAACGAAACAGGCTGGCTAATAACAATATTTCGTAGTGTTTAGGTTAAATGAGACAGGTTGGCTAACAGCAATACTTCGTATGCTTTACGTTACATGAGACTGGTTAACTAACAACAATACTTCGTATGCTTTACGATAAATGAGACAGGTTTTCTAACAGCAAAACTTCGTAGGCTTTGTGTTTCATGAGACAGGTTGGATAAGAGCAATACTTCGTAGGCTTCACGTTATATGAGACAGGATGGGTAACAGCAATACAACGTAGACTTTATGTTAAATGGAACAGGTTGGCTAACAGCAGTACTTCGTAGGCTTTATGTTACATGCGATAGGTTGACTAACAACAATATTTCATAAGCTTTATTAAATGGGACAGTTTATTAGGAAAAGGGACTAATTACTAATCAGAGTTTGTGATGCATAACATTGTACCTTAAACATTCTCGCCATTTTCGAGTTTCCTTCTATACTCTGTCGCATTTCCTTGTATATTCTCTATTCACGAGATCGTTAATAAGCTACTCACTTATACTAATGATCTATTTTAGTTAAATCTTCAATGCGCTATAGTTCCCTCTCACTCAACTGAACCATTATCAAGGTTCTAGTGTCATGGTGTGTGGTGGATCATGATGGGAAGTTTCACATTCTTGCACGTACTCGAATGGGGAACTATCACAGAGAAAACGTATTGAAACACTATTCTCCATACGACTATGACTTCCCAGGTATCATGTGAATCAAGATTTCAGTTTTATTGCTGAAAATGTACGTATTTATCGATACGATTTTGTTAATGAGTACCTTGAGAATGAGCATACCACACAGATAATGTGGTCTGCTCGCCTTCCTGATTTAAATGCTATTAGTCGCACATGGAATGTCCTCGGAAGACGCACAGCAGAACACCATCCATCTTCTGGGACTTCCAGTATGTCGCGGGGTACGTTAGTGTGGGATTATAACGGCTTATCCGAATATTTAACGGGCTGTGTTGTGAATAGGATACTCAATCGCTGAACGACATGTTTTGCAGTTCATTCTCTGTTCAGGTACTTCATGCTTTTTTTCATTTGTGTGCTCATCCTCAGTAATATTACACACCATATTCCCTGTATATACACACATTCTGTGCAAACATAGTGGCTCAGAGTTGCCAACCTGAGAAAACAAAATTATTGATTTTCGTCTTTAAAATTATCATATATTACAAACATATCGTAAATTCGTTATGCATGTGATAATTGTAGAAACAGGTATAATAAATACTACTAATAATAGCAATAATATATAATAAACTTATGTAGGATTCTTCAGTTTCGAACACCAAATCGGTATCACTGTCCTCATCATTTTAAAAAAAAGAATCCTTATTAACACATCTCTTACAACAACAATATTTGTACCCTCTTGTAAACCTAGCTGAAATTAGAAGAATGGATACAGAGTTGTAATTTGCCAATTCCCAATTATTGTTATTAATTTATTAGCTGGAATGATTGTCAAAAACTTCAGTGTATGTGCTTTATTTATAATTATTTAATTTACATCTACAATTTATTTGCACATTCATAAAGTGCAAAAAAGTGTGCGTTCTATAATTATCGCATATTCACCTAAAGACATTATCGTATTGCATTAAGGCTCAAATTATTGTATATCACGATAATTTATCATATGGTTGGCAAGCCTGCCATGGTTGTAACTTACACTACTAAAATTATCCTTAACTTTTGAGCACAAAGACATATTGTAAAAATTTAAGTTCATCTATGTACAAATACACATGGACATGTAAATAGTAGATAATGTACTGATTTTATTCAGACGTTTGTACTGAATGAAACTCTCTACATAGATGTATTTCAATAGCTTAACATTCATTTTTTTTAAAAAAACTATCTAGTTACTAGGATTTTTCCTGAGCTCTCGTATATATATATATATATCAACAATCACACAAATGCATTGCTGGTTTTCCATACAGAGAAGTCAGAAATATATTTAAAAAAAACATACATTGAAATAAAAACTCTCCTGTGTTATGACTGAACATTAAGAGCACTTTGTTCGTTTTGTAAAGTAAGAGGATATACAAAAACACAACTGAATTTGTTTTGAAAGTTTCGAATGAGGGAGTAAACTTTTGCATCTCATCTTCCAGTATAACCATGAGTTAACTTTTATCTACTCATTTAATCGCAGACATACAAGCACTTTCAAAAGCTACTTATTATAAATATTAGATGCTTAAAATGCTCGTCTGAAGTTTTAAATATAATTATTTAATTATATATATTCATTTTAGATACATAGAACAATTCTAATCTTTCTCATTTTTCTCATAAAAGTTTGATAGTTTTCAAGTAAAAGTCTGATGCCACTAATAAAACAATGTATATGCTTAGAGATAAGAAAATTGACCACATTTCAAACCTTCTTGGCATTAACAAATTGTAGATATAAGTTATCTCACATTTTCCGTCAATTTGGAAAATGTAAATAAACGTTAAGTAAGCAAGCTAGGTTAAAAAGACTTTCTCATTCTAGCAATAATTTTAAGATTTATATTTCTGGGCTTCCGGCATCCATGGCCATGCTAGCCCGTCAAGTTTGAGGGATGGCGTCCCTCGGCGAGCACACGGTCAGGAAAAAGGGGAGGAAGAAAAGATTGGGGAAGGAAGGAAGTGGCCAGGGACTTGTAAGTTAGGGTCCACCCCGGCATTTGCCTGGTGGAATGAGGAAAACCTCATTCTGAATCGCTGGCCTGAAAGAGCATTTTACACTTTTTGGACTGACTGTCCCCGCCGGGACCGCTCACATCAAAAGCGAGAGCGTAAGCGACTACGCTACGCTGGGCCACTAGCGATGATTCTTATATTCATTTTGCTTATCTTGTTTTGGATGAGTAATGAAATTGATGTTTTAATATCACTTTGTATTAAGTATTGACACTATTGAGATAAACATTTTATATTCACACTGTTAGCGAAACTGAGGAGGGAGAAAGGAAGTCACCTGAGATCATTATATTAGGTACCATTCCAGAATTTGCCTGGTGTGAATGAGGAAGATTACTCGGAAAGGCTGTTAGACTATTTCAACTGACAACGAGACTTACGGAAGTGTCTCAGATGATAACAGCAGATCACCACTTTTAACACAGCTGTTAAAGTACGGTAATTACACATTTCGCTGACATAAATTAAACAAAAGTTATTAGACGTAGGTGTTTTGTGATAATACCAGGCTTAAATTGAAGTGAACGTAGTTACTAACGACCTCGCCTTTCGTGCGAGCAGTCTCAGATCCAATTCCCAGTGAGGATACTAACAAGGAGACTTACAGAAGTGTCACACACCGATTTGAATAAAACTTTGCATACTTGTAGAGAATCCAAAAATAATCAACACGTATTTCTTTTTGTTTCGGCAATGGTGAAGATTTAAGGGTAGAAATTACCCTTTGAACGTTAGTAGTAGTCTCTGAGCATAGACTAAAAACAATAATTTAATATAGAAGAAAACAAACTGCAAGTTTTTTTTTAGGACAGCTGATTCAGAACTTGACATCAAAATTCAAAATGGCGGATCCAATATAGTGATTACAATTACAAAATGTCTTCTGGTTTGTAATTCTCTGCACTTAGCCTAGAACAATTATAGTTAGGAGGAGTTACTACGAGAAGGTTGCAGACCGATTTGAAATCTCTTTCTATTGATTTGAAACCCCTATATTTTAACGGAATGCTTGATTAAAGTTAGTCTCTACACCTCTCCCTTTTCGGGATGCTTATGTATAGTGAGTCCCCTTGCCTCTCACTATGGTAGAACGTCACATATCCTCAATTGTCATAATTATGAATTTATTGAGAAAACGCTTCACAGTAATGATGTTTATTATTATTATTATTATTATTATTATTATTATTATTATTATTATTATTATTATTATTATTATTATTATATTATTATTATTTGGTGCAACACTGTTTACACAAAGCTCACCTTATTACAGCAAGAACTGTGACAAATCGCAAAATGCAGCACAATATTCTTCCAAATAACTGTTTTTGTATTACGTTTATCTAATAAGACTGGTAAATCTGGGAGAAGAAAACTGATTATGAATCAGTGATTTGGATTCAAATTATATAATTACGGAAATATAAATTTATACATCAATATACATCAAGAGACTGAATTCTACCAGTTGTTAGTGCGGGATGGTTTCTATTTTGAGGTACTCTTTTATTCGTAAAATAGGTTGAAAAGTTGATTGTGATCACTCCACGAATCTAATAACAAAAGTGACTTTGCATTAGACGCTGGGAGAAAAACCTCTTGAAACCATAATCTCAGAAGATCTGATGTTAATTTTCACGAATTTGATTCTTTTACAAGGACATTTTCATATTAAACGATGTTGTTTTAGACTATAGGGCCAAATGTTCTATTCTTTTCCTGCAAAATAATTAACAACGGTGTTAACAGAACACAATTTTCAGAAATTAAAGATTGTATGATGTAGCTGAGAGTCATAGATTTATTGACTGTGCCACACTTTCTACTGTTTGTCTCTCTGTAACAGTGAGAGGTGCAGAGACTTACTTTAATCAAGCATCCCATTAAAATGAGTACAGAAAGGGGTTTCAAATAGGCCTGCAACCTCCTCTCAGTAATCTCTGCCAATTATAAATGTTCTTGGCTAACTGCAGAGAATTTCAAACCAGAAGACACTTTGTAATTGTAATCACTCTATTGGATCTGCCATTTTGAATTTTGTAATTTTGACGTCAGATTTTGAATCAACTGTCCTTAGAAAAAAAACCTGGCAGTTCTCTTCTAAATGAAATGGTTGTTTTTGGTCTATGCTCAGAGACCACAACTAATGTTCAAAGGGTAGTTTCCACCCTTAAATCTTCACCATTGCCGAAACAAAAAAACACGTGTAGATTATTTTTTGATGTTCTACAAATGTGCACAGTTTCATTCAAATCGGTGTGTGACACTTCCCTAAGTCTCCTTGTGAGTGTCCTCACTGGGAATTGAACCTGAGACTGCTCGCACGAAAGGCGAGATCGTTAATAACTACGCTCACTTCAATTTGAGCCTGGTATTATCACAAAACCCCTACGTGTAATAATAACTTTTGTTTAATTTATGTCAGCGAAATGTGTAATTACAGTACTTTAACTACTGTGTTAAAAGTGGTGATCTGCTGTTATCATCTGACTTGAAGTAATGAAAGTTAATAAGACACTACCACTTATTAATCAAACGAGAATACACTGAAATGTTTAGTTGCTGTCAGACTTTTTCACCATCACGTTTGACATACGAGGTGTCATTTTATATATGTATGATCTTTAATATTTCGACGTCGGCTAAAAGAGGCGAACGGTCGTGAAATAATTCATAGAGTAAAAGTGTAGAAGGAGAACAGGAGAAGCCGTAGAAAGCCCTTTGAAGACGACAGTGTTCACCGCATGTCGCTTGGGACCAGAGCTCGAATCATTTTTTTAAGACCACATTGCCACGTTAAATGAATCTTGTAGTTGTCATAGAAAAAAGCTTGCAACCCGATCTTTCTATTTACTGTTTAGATGTTACAACTTCCTGAAAGCAAGAAAGGCACCTCCACACATTGGGCACTGCACTCTAGTGGCCAAACAGTGAACATCCTCATTAAAAACGTGTATTTTGGAGCACTTCGCCTCCCTGTGCAAAAGAATCCGTTGTTTCGGAAGTGGCGAAACTGTTTTTTCCTTTATGCCAGCGGGAGGGCGATAGCAGGTAGCAAGCAAGATGTCCCATAGGGATGCGCACGAGACGAGTCGAGACAGGATTTTTCAGACAAAATTCGAGTCGAGACACGGCTCTTCCAATAGAGAAATATACATTTTTCGAGTCGAGCCATCACTGTTATAGCACATTTTCGAGACGAGACAGCCACAAATCTTGTCTCGTGCGCATCCCTAATGTCCCAGAAAGTTGCACATGGTTCAACTCCTTGCAAGATGAAAAAAGAGTTGTGTGTCCCTTTCAAAACTATGTTTTGAAATATGGTAGGGTTTCAAGTTTTTTTTTTTATGACAGCTACAAGTTTCATTTAACATGGCAACCAACCTTAAGAGAGGGAAACTTTTTCATATTATATAAGGGTGATTCATAAAGTAATGCCTCCAAGCCCACTACTTGGCCAATAGTACTGCAAACATTCTGAACTGTTTATTCTTAATGCACTGATGTTTAAGCTATAGAATGCCACTTTTATCACCTTCCAATGTCTTCTCATTTCAGAGTAATGGGGCGATCCATGGCATCTAGTATTGATGTCCGGTTGAAACAGCGGACTGTCATTGAATTTCTGACTGCGGAAGGTTCTACGCCCAGCAAACATTCATCGCCGGCAGCGAGCCATAGATACACCACTACGATCCGGAAACGAAACGTCAGTCGACGGAGTACCGCCACACTCCCCTTCTCCGCCCAAAATATTCAAAGCTGTTCTATCTGCTGGCAAAGTGTTGTTGACATTCTGCCTCACCTTGCCTATAGTCCGGATTTTGCGCCCTGTGATATTTGGCTCTTCCGCGAGCTTAAAGATCACCTTACGAGCCAACGCTACAGTTGTGACACGAATGTGGAAGCAGTAGTTCGACAATGGTATCGCCAGCAGCAAACACAATTTTTCGCCGACGGCATGAGAAACCTTATTTGGCTTTGGCGCAAGTGTGTTACCTATAATGGAAACTATGTTGAAAAATGATGCCACCATTTGTAGCTGACATTGCATGTTTTCCACTGATATCGGTCCTATCTTTCAAACACAAATAAATGTATCACGTTGGATGCATTACTTTCTGAATCACCCTCACATTTATAGCCTTTTCTCACAATAATGTAAAATATGGGAGCTCACAAGGAAAAAATATTCTTCGATGAGCATGGGAAATTATCTGACGAGGACGATAAGTCTCCCTCACCACCTTGACTGAGATCGAGCCAGATCCCTAGTACTAGAAGTAAGATCGCTTTCTAGCACTGCGCACTGTGATCCCAGTTGCTATTACATTATTCAATCCCGGTGGGGCCACTTGGTCAAAACACTATACAACACTTTTTTTAAGGCCAGCCACCCTGAATGAGATTTTCTTGGGTTTTCCTCATTCACACCAGGCAAATGCCGGGGTGGTACCTAATTTATAGGTCGCAGGCCGCTTCCTTCCTTCCATTTTCCCGGATAGCGTGCTCGCCGAGGGACGTCATCCCTGAAAACGTGACGGGCTAAATGGCCTTAGATGCCGAAAGCCCAGAAATCTAAAAATCCTAAATCCTACATTATTCATTTGCAGGACAACATTTATTTCGTATACAATTCTGAAAGTTAGCTCTTCAGATTTCATACACCAGTAGCACCAATTAATGAAACAAACTGAAATATTTAGTGTAACATCTCACGACTATGAACTGTAGCCTAAAATAGACGATTAATCAGTGGAAATGAATAATTAAGAAACAATAGGATAAATGAAATTGGGAAAGGAAACAGGAAAATCCCAAAAAATTCAACAAGGAAGATTATGTTCACCGCAAACTCAAATGTACTGGGACAGAACAAGAAACCCTTCGTACCAGAGATGAACGTTTACCAGTGAGCTAATATACTCTCACTAGTCACTAGTGCATAAGCAAGAGAGCCTCACTGGTATACGTCATGTCTGGTGTGGAGGTAAATATTTCCATCCCAGACCATGTAGATATGAGGTAGAGAAAAACGTGCTCGTGGGTTTCCTAGGGGGTTCTCTCAATTCCTCCCTATATTATCATTCTATCTGCTTACTTTATTTTTCTTTATTCATCTATCTGTCTTTAGCATAAAAGAAATAACCGTGTGACAATAAATTAATGAAATGAAATAAAATGTTCAGTTTAACATGTAACGATTATGCTCTTTATGTAGAGGCAGGCGGATGACTAAAGCAAGGAAATAAGGATGGACGAGTTCGAGGAATGAAATGTGGGAGGAGTGCGGAGTACCCCCAGAAGATCTACAGAGATGATGATGTCCATCACAAACTTATTTGGACGGGGATGGAACCAGGGAACCCATGCACAAGAGATAAACGTTTTAACACAAAATTAATTGTTTCATTTTGTGTACTTAAAAAATGAAACATTTCTTTTAGAGTTTCTCCGGAAGTTATTTTTTCACGTCTTGTGTTTTACGACCATCTCTAAATTTCATTTCTTTTCTTACGAAGTACAATTAATGTTCGAAGTAATCGAAATATTTATAAATCAATACATAAATATTTTTCTTTCGAAATTCTGAAAGAAAAAGCAACCTTAAAAAAAACAATATGAATTGGTGGGAATTTTATATTCTTGTACGTACCACCATGTCTTAATCCTCGAGCGTTTATTTGTAAATACTCTGCACAATATGTATGTACACTCATGTCCAAAAGTATTGTCGGATGTCTATAAATATGTTGTGGTAAGAATATAATTTGATAACGAATTTGCCCGGTATTTCTTATAATAATAGTATGTATATAATTGGCAAAGGCATGTATGTGGAAAATTTCATGTCAAAAGAGCATTAAATAAGAACAATAAAACTTTCTTGTCCATATAGCAAGATTTTTTTTACTCATTCTAATTGTTGTATTTATAATTCTTTTCCTATGAAATTTACCACAAATATACATTTCCCCATTATACACATAATATCAGTATTAAAAGTATCCTGGAAAATCATTATCAAATTATATTCTTACAAGAAGACAGTTGTACATATGCAACAAATATTTTGGACATGAGTGTACTTTCGGAATTCTTCGAGCGGATACCTTCTTTGTTAGAAGGAGGGAAAAAATCCAACGCGTATTGCTTTGGACATGAACATTTGACAAAACAGAGTATGTTTCGATTTCAGAGCACGAATGTTCACTCTAATGCAGTTTCTCTTTATTGGGATGCAGCAGAACACTACAAGATTTTTCAATGTTATTACGAATAACGAAACGTGACACGTGATTTCTTATAGTAGTTTCTTTTTTTTCGTATTTCCTATCTTTTTCGTTTTATCGTTTATTTCCTTTGGATATATTGTCTCTCTCTTTCTTTTCCATCATGTTATACTTCCTTTTCTTCCTATCTGTGCACAGTTTTTCTTAGTTTTTCTCTAATGAAAAATCGATTGTGCACAGGAATGAGAAGGACATGTATGTATTCCTCGAGTTTCTCAAAAAGCCTGAGTCTTGGTATTATCTATCTTTCAATGAAATACTGTTGGTGTTTGATGTTGTTCAAACCGCACACTGCTCCGCTACAGAGCACAAATTCTAAAGCGGTTGAACGTGTCCAGCATTCCAAATTTCTTCAGGAAAAAATTAAATCGCAACCCACAACTCACAGGTGCAGAAAATGTTTTCTTTCTTTTTCTTTTTTTTAAATACAATATAGTGGAACAAGACGAGGAAAAAATCAAAGCAGTGCTGAACATCTGGGTACAGAAAAAGTTTTTGGTTACTTTTGGGTTACCTTTTGTAATTTACATATATATACTACTTGTCAAAAGTACCGGAACCGCTAAATACCTCGGTTCGAATGCGTTTTACTGAAAACTTGAAAGACTCAAAAGTTGTAGGATACTAACAGAGATATCGGAAGCCCGTGCCTGTCAAAATGTGTGTGCCCCACGGGGCCCAACTATGATTTTTCAAATGATAGCTCCTAGTTTTTTTTTTTATTTCAAATTCGATACCTACAAAACAAACTAAATCAGAATATGTACTGCTCAAATCTGTAGGATATGATCCCAGGCACTACAGGGCCGAAAAACCTATGAGGATGAGTAGTGTGAAAAGTTCCGGAACGACTAAATGTCTCGGTTACAAAAGTTGCAAGACATCAACAGAACTGTTGGAAGCCCGTGCCTGTCAAAATATGTGCGTCCATTTGTGGGCCTCACGGGGTCCAACTGTGATATTTGAAATGAGAGCACCTATTTTTTAATTTCCAATTCGATCTACGGAACAAACCAGATCAGAATATATACTGTTGAAAGCTGTAGGATATTAGTCCCAGGCCCTAAGTTCCGGAACGGCTAAATATCTCGGTTACAAAAGTTGCAGGACATCAACAGAGCTATCGGAAACAGATCCCCCATTTTTTTATTCTAAGTTCGGTACCTACGGAACAAACTAAATCAGAATATATACTGTTCAAACAAGTTGTAGGATGTAAGTCCCAACCCCACAGGGCTAGAAACAGTAATCACGATGATAATTGTCAAAAGTTCCGTAAAGGCGAAATAGATAAGAAAGTTGCGGAAAATCAATAAAAATATCAGACGGGCGGGCCAATCGAAATGGATAATGCCCTGTGTGGCTTCATAGGGCCCCAATTTGATTTTGCAATTGGTGTCCTACACTTGTTACTGAAAATTGTGCTGCACAAAAATATGAGAACATAATGTTCTCCTCAGTTCTATTGGGTTGTGGACGATGTGTTCCAGAATACTCAAAAGTGGGTTAACGATGAAAAGTCCCAGGATTCTGAATTTACTAAATGGAATCTTATGAAACGTACTGGCAAGTAACTTTGGAGGTCATGAAAGCAGATACTACATGGGAACAGTCTTAGCTTTCTGGACATTTTCAGTAACTTGGCTAATAAAATACAGCCACCATTTAGTTTTCAGGAATACTGGGAGAAAGAAAATAATTACCTTCTGCGGCCCACCCATCTTCGGATGGGAATGAAGTTGCACTTTAAAAATATTTTGAAATTTTGCCAGCCATTTTGGTCTTTTGATTTTGCCATTGATTCTTGTTAGCCTGGAATGAAACCAGGTGTCTCTCGCACTAGAGAAGAGTGCTCCCCTACTGTCGCCGTGTTCATACAGTGAAGCTAAGAAATCTGTGTGTACAATGGCTATAGATAGACTAATAACTAGATAATAGTATAAAGAGAAATATGGATCTCGGGAATCCAATATGCCAACAGAAGAAAAGAAATTAAATGAAATTTCGGATTAAACACCCAAGGAATTAGAACTTAGGAATTAGATTTCTGGACTGCCGGCAGCTAGGGTCATTTAGTTCGTATGAGGGATGATGTCCTTCGGCGATCACATTATCCAATGAAAAGGAAGGAAGAAAGGATTGGGGAGGAAGAGGCCTGGGAGCGTTATGTTAGGTACTAGCCCGGCATTTTCCTGGTGTGAATGAGGGAAACCCAGAAAACACCTCACTCAAGATGGCTGTCCTGAAAAGGCTGTTACATTTTTTTCGACCGAGTGTCCCCACCGGGAATCGAACCCAGGACTGCACCAAAGGCGAGAGCGTTAGCGACTATGCCACGCAAGGCCACTGGTTTAACACCCGATTATGCATCGAATCTAAAGAAGGCCATAAGGAATGAAATGGTGGAGTGAAGAAAGTTGGAGGAAACGGAAACACAGCGAAATCCACTCATTATGTGTTTGTCGAGCATAAAGTTCATATAGTGCGACGTGATGGGATCGAACCAAGGACAACATGCACTAGAGGTCAACACTTTACCACTGAGCCACTGTGGTTCCCTCCTCAGAGAGAAAAATCACGTAGTGAGATTACGTTTCTTAGGCTATGAACTTTCGTGTTTCTTAGAGTACAGAATCACCGAACAAGTTGTTATAGAATATATCACCATTTTCGTTTTGTAATGTAAACAAAGCATCAAGTTTATACTTCTGGCTGGGTAAAGTAACAGAAGCCAAAATTACAATAACTACCTCATAAAACACAAAGACTGTATAATGTCATAGAGAGAGAAACAGCATAGAGAGAAAAGGAAACATTGGGAGGAATTCAACAATGACTTCAGCTAACATGCATGAGATGCCCATTCAAAAGAGCTCCTATTAAATACAATATAATAGTCAGGGTAATTATTCTCAAACCATAAAAGCATTTGTTTATTTATTTGTTTCTTGTGGTTTCCTTCACGAAAAGAGCATTCTGCGCCGTTTTAAAACTGCTGGGAAAAATACAGTAAATAATAGAGAATAAGTACACGGTAAACAAACAACTCGTAGTATTTCACTCGGTTGCCATTAAATAAAAGTTGTTACAGAGGTAGAAATGAACATTCATAGAACATAAAGGTTTAACATAATACATGCAATTTAGCTATTTTGTACTTTATTCACTTTTACAAACCATAATCAGAAACACAAATGCACGAGTTAAATGCTCTCTTGTGGGAGGGTTTGGTTTCTCTCTCTCTCTCTCTCTCTCATTCTATATTATATATATATAATCTTCATCAAAGTGAGTTTAATGTATTTTAATGTAATTTCAAAGTAAACATATATTAAGGATCATCTCAAAATTATTATATACAACATTTATATATCGTATTTCGACATATAATGCACCTTTTACGTTTTGAGAAGTCCGAAAGAAAGATTGGATCTCATACCCAAAATACGATGATTTTAATTACTCCAATTTCATTCAAATATTCTCGATTCTGTTCTGTTTGATGCATTATATATATATATATATATTTTTACGGCATCCGGCAATATTACAGCTACACATATAAATCAGTTATTCAATAAAAGCAATTTAGAAACGATCTTTTTACTTACCGCTTCATGGTATGCAGTGCCGTACACAGAAGTTCGTTCACGGAGTTCGAACTCCAAAGTTCATACAGGGTGTTTATGTAAAATGAATGAATGAATTTTGACGCTTTGTAGTATTTATTACATTTAAAGTACAATTATAAATAATACATGAAATGAAAGAGCAACTCAAACAGTTTTTGCTACAAGTGTTCAATGTAAGCACCATTCGTCACACGACACACATCGTGTCAATAGTTGAGAAAGACCCATAAACTTTCCGCCGGGATATGGCACAAAACACATTCAATTTAAGGGAGAATCGTTGCAACTGTACCATCCCGTGGGGATTTGCTGACCCGATGTGAACATTATGAGAGTTCAGTTGCCACTTAGGTGAAATGTAGATTCATCACTGAAGACGACACAATTCAGAAAATCTTTGTCATGCAGCAACATTTCATTTGTAAAATTGGAACGTAAACCGTAGGCTTTAGAGCTTGTAGCAACCGCGAACGATAAGGACGCAGTTGTCTCTTTAAAATTCTCCATACAGATGGTAGCATTGTAACTACAGATTCGGTCTTTTCAAAATGTAAAACACAAAAAGCTTTATGCTCACTAGTCACTATCATTGCTACTAGCGCATTCTAACAGCAGACACACGAAAGCTGTGCATGAGCCGCATGCGTGCGTACAAAACTGTTTCATTTCATGTATTATTTATAATTGTAAGTTAATTGTAATAAATACTACAAAGCCTTAAAGCTCCGATAGTGATTTTGAAACACCCTACATAATTTCAGGTGTTTGTATCGATACAATATTAATATGGTAGTTGCTTATTTTGTACAATATCTTGCTTTCCGCTTAACACACATGCGTTATAGATATTCCCAGACGCGTACATTTAATAAAACATTGTTAACTCTGCAAATGTTTCTTGCTAAAATATCACTGTGTGTTACAAATGAGCATGTTAACAATACGTTGTGAAAACATTTGTCCAGACAATTTAATAAAGAAAATGGAGTGTGCCTTATACATACACCAGAGTATCTTATATGTTGGTAATTATAGTACAGTGATATCTGTAGTTCTACGTTCCATGGTTATGCTCTTACGGTAACAACGACGAATGATTAAAGAAAGTGATGATTATTAATACATTGGTAGAATGAAAATGTTAGAGAAAGTGTGAGAATCTCCAGAAACTCCACAGTCACAATGTTGTCCACCACAAGCTTACATAGCTTGGGACCAAACCATGTAACTCTTGCACCAGAGATGGGAGCTCTAACACAGAGCCGCCGTGTCAAAAAAAGTTAATATATATTATATTAATTAATATTATTTATCGGGATTATGTATCATGTAATCGTACAGTCCTCAGCAAAAAACCTGGAACATGAGCATGTAATTTTATTGTGAAACGACGAAGTCTTTTGTTCCAAAATAAATGTGCAGGGAAGAACGCCGAGGTTTCTCCTCGCGTGATTCGTGCCACTTAGACGTTATGTTGATTCCCTGCGCTGTTATAGTACTCGCGCCGAGTCATGAAGCTTGGGCTCTAAACCAATCATAGAAATATTTTGCTTGAGCTCCGACATATCGGAAAACTTCGGTACAATTCGTGAAGCCGCTTCCCGAGCGCACAGTTGGGGAAACGTCAAACAGGTGAAATTCACCAACAATGTTGCCAAACTTTGAAGACATAGTAAATGAGTATTTTAAAAAAGCATTTAAATTTTACCAATAATAACACTGCACAACAATAACCACTGTAACAATTATTCTAAAACAGTAACAATAACACGAATAGTAACAACGAAAACATAACGCAAGAAAAAACAATTCATAAAACGGAACTTGGCGACAATCCGACAACACTGTACTCTAGAGAGATGTCTTCCGTGTAGCGCGAGAGAAGACACTAACAAAATTTGATGGGTGGGGGTTGACGGCCGGTACACACCCTCGCGTTCTATTGGGTGGTGAAATTGGTAGATCTAGGTCAAGCTTCACGACTCGGCGCGAATACTATAGGCGTAGTTTCACAATAAACTTACATGCTCATGTTGCAGGGTTTTTTGCTGCGGACTGTACAATACAGTTGTTTTACGTTTTAAACTGTAAAAACAAACGTTTATGTTAATTGTATAATTAGAGCGTAGTCCTGTATATTGAGTAATTATGTAATGAAGTGTCATTACATAAATTAAGCACGTGAACACACTATCTTTTGCACACCCAGATTCCAAATCATAAAATCTGAACACATGAAATACCTGGACGAAGTTTGTTACATATATATATATATATATATATATATATATATATATATATATATATATATATATATATATATATATGTTACCGTCAGAACCCGAAATTAGGTAAAACTAGAATTTCCTAGTTAAAAGTAGTTTTCTCGAAGCCGCTTCGAAAAAACTAGTATTAACTAGTCAATACTAGAATTTACGATGTTAGGTAGGTAGTTCTAATTTTTACTATTTTTCCTTCTAGTTAAAACGTGTTATTACTAGTCAAAACTAGTATTAACTGAAATGTGTTACCGTCAAAACCCGACATCTGTTGAAACCAGAATACCCTAGTTAAAACTAGTTTCATCAGACTTTCGTAATAACTCAGTATTAACTAGTGAATTTTAAAATTGACAACGCTTGTTAAGAATGCGTAGTTTACTATTTATTTTCATTAAAATACAATATTAGTAGTGAAAGCTGAAGAAATGTATTTATTAAGACACTTAGAAATAACTTTTCTTTCGCACAAACATCATAAATGTTTCTATATATTTCTAAAAAGTATTATGGCATTCACAATGTCATAAAAATCCTTTCTTTTTGCAGTACCTTGCGAAATATAAGCCCTCTTGCATGCATAACATGTGAATCCTTGTCGTTCAAATACAATTCTATAGAAACACTTATTTATTAAGAAATACACAGAAAAGACTTCCGTTTTGCAGAAATATCTGAAATGCTTTTGTATGTTAGCACAAGGTAAAATACACACTACTATTGCACTACTACTTATTCAATTCGGTGGTGCCAAAGCCAATCTACTGACGTAATATTGTATATTTATTATGAAATACAAAGAAAAACGTTTTTATTGCTAAAACATCTGAAATGTTTCTATTTGTTACCACAAGGTAAACTATCATGTCATTTTGAGTTGAGAGAAAACCTTTCTTCTTGCACAAACATCTTTTCGATATACATGCTTTCTTGCACACACAACGTGTGAACCCTTGTGGGGTTAATGCTGCTTTCCTGGCTGCAGTTCTCAACGAAATTTCAGTATCTGGTACTTCGACTGGTGTCAGGAACTGCTCATGGCAAATGTCGAATTCAGACCTACAACAGACACATTTTGTTTAATCACATGGTGTGGGAATCGTGAATCACTTATGTAAAAAATAATAATGACTTTTCAAAACAAAATAATAATGTATTTTAACGCACAATTTCCACACTCGTCATAATTAATATTTCAGAGAAACACCGGTAGTTAATCTGCGTATTTCCTACAAAAACGCCTATGCACTAAAGCACATTTCACGAGTACCGGTTTCACAAGCTAAACAACAGTCTTTTACCGGGATCAAGTTAGTGACATGTTATCAATCTACTGGTGAGTACACAGCAGACAACAACAAATGGATTACACATCATTAAATCGGTTCCGGAAAAACATAATCGACATTATAACAGAAAATTATTTTGACATAAAATGATGTGAAGAATCCATCATTATTTCGGTTAATAAAAATATTACAGATACGTATAAAACACTAACATATATGGTTAAGGATGTTGACCAAGCTCCTTCCCATTAATTTTTCCGTTTCTTGAAGATTGTGTTAAGTTGTGGGTCACTATCACCAGTTTGCAAAGCAAGCAAGACAGAATTAAAGTAATTCTATGATCTAAAAGGATCAGCGCTATAAACAATTTACTTTCTGTATAGAAATTTGAATAGCTGTGAATAATGATGTCACACGCTGACTACTTAAAAATCTAAACAAAAAAATAAGTTGTTTACAGGAATAATTCTTTCAGATCACAGAGCTATTAAATTCTATCTTGCTTGCTATCTAAAATTGTGATAGTGACCTACAACTTCCCACAATCTTAAGAAAAAGAAAGAAAGAAAGAAATGAAAGTGGTGGGGAGCTTAGTCAACAGCGTTAACATATACAATATACCTCTTAATTACCGAGCGGCCATAGATCAGTTGGTAAAGTGCTGGCTTCGCATTCGGAAGGTCGCAAGTTCGCGTCCAGCGACCTACCATCCTGACTTAGGATTTCCAGCTTTTATCCCTCTCATACCAATCAAAGAATGTGATAGTACCTATAAAACTAGGCCTTAAACAACTTTCTTCCCATATGCTATCTCGTACTCCATCCCGGCGTGTACCAGAGATGCTTAAAGGCCTTAAATCAAAATGCTTAAGGCCTTCTGCGTGCGTGGTCGCGGGCTCTAAATCCCGCTGGGAGCCCTTCGCCTCGGATACAAACCCGAGCAATGATTCGGATCCCACTTTAACCTGTAGATCCCGTCGTTAGAAGCTCCTTAGCTTGTTTAGGACGTTAATACAAATTCTATCAATAAGGAGCACATAAAAGACAGAAAACTTACCTGCAATATAATTTATCCAGCTTTCCATCCTTGGTTCCAATCTTGTCAGATCTTCATTTTTTTCTAGAACAACTCCAATGATATTCCGAAAATCCGCCTTTGCTCTGTCCACATCCGGGATTGGTATTATGACATTATCTCCCACTTCAACAGGTGGATGGGTGACATCAGAGATACGTTTCATTTTCTTGGCCTGCTTTGACAAATTTTCACGTGCTTCTTTCCTGATTGATGTGATATCAACCGCACTAGGACCAGCCTCATTTTCTCCTTCATCAAATGTTTCATGTTCACTAAGGCGCTCATTCATGTCCTCAATAATACTCACGAAGTCGTCCTCATCGTTGATGTTTTGTGAACATCTGATGACAGTGCCGAAGTCGTAAGTCCTACTCTTGGCTCAATGCCGAACATCGCACGATATGGAGACTGTTTTATTCCGGAATGATAAGCTCGATTTTTTATAAACTGAACAAAGCGGAGACCATTTGACCAGTTTGTTGTTTTATTATCATGCATCAACGAGGCAAGCATATTTTCTATATCATGATTTGCCCGTTCTATTGACCCTTGGTTTTGGCTGTCCCTGGGCTTTCCGTTGACTAACTATAACTCAGGCCAGAGTGTCGTTAGTTCCTTGATGACAGAATTAACAAACTCTCTGCCATTATCAGAATGTAAAATGCAGGGGGCACCAAATGTCAAAAATATGTCTGTCAGTGGGTAGGCTACTTCTTCAGCTCTTTTGGTTTGCAGCGCTCGCAGTAAGATAAACTTCCTCAGATGATCCTGGTATACCATGATAAACTTGAAATTACGATCAGGGTGTGCTTGCATGTCTATCAGGTCCCCTTGACATCGGCTGTTCATTTCTGTGTGAAGTATTGGCTTAGAAACAAAGCACGTCTTGTTCATACTTTTCATCCGTTGACATGTTTCACACATTGACAGAAAAATATTTATCATTTGAGTCGTAACGTTGGCATATCTCCTAGATGTTTCAGCTTTCATTCTATATCTACCTCCGTGTCCCACAGCAACATGTGATGCTTCAATAACATCAAAGATCTCCTCGGCAGGTAAGTAGTACTTCACAGGCTCACTATTCGACACCATTTTTTTTGTTTCACCAATTTCGAAAACATTAAACCGTTTCAAACGTCTGTACTGTAAAGGTGTTTTCTTTGCAGCAGATTTTGCCTCTTCAACTTCAGTTAAAAGTTTACTGTAAACGTCCTTGGTCATTGCATTATAGTGACTGTCTTTTTCATTTTCCAAACGAATAATTGCTTTGAAAAATTTTTCCTTCAAAATTGTTTCTTTATCGGACTGACTCATTACAACGAATAATCACCTCACACTTCCCGAAACACTAACACACGCGTAGCCACGACAAGAGAGACGCACCTGCACACTTTACAAAGGCTCCGAACAGACTGAGAGAAAACAAAACAATACTTTCCCAGTAGGAGAGAGTCCGAACTTGCAGAAACACTGCTAACTGATCAATTTTGGCCAGAACTAGTTTTAACTAGTAAAAACTGTATATGATTCACATTATATACTTTTTCGTTAATTCCAGAATTACCTAACTAACATAGTAAATTCTAGTATTGACTAGTTAATACTAGTTCTTTCGAAACGGCTTTGAGAAAACTAGTTTTAGCTAGGAAATTCTAGTTTTACCTAATTTCGGGTTCTGACGGTAACATATATATATATATATATATATATATATATATATATATATATATATATATATATATATATATATATATATATATATATATATATATATTATGCTATGGGCTCAAAAATTCCCATTCAATCAAGTGGAAAGTGCATGGTTCTGTATTTAGTATTATAATAGATGAACGAAAGGTAAGAAGAATAAAAAGATCTTTACTATAAGTTCGAAAACATCTCTTTCACATCAGAATCAGGACTGAGGTATGTCAACAAAAGCCAAGAATGAGTGAAAATTCCCTTGACGTCGGAAATAATATCTGATTCACTAGATGTAGCTACATTCTAGGCTATAACTGCCTCGGTAATCATATTACTTACCGAGTGCCTTAACACAGGAAAGAAACTGGCTTATCTATCATACTTGAAGAACTATGCTGAGCTGAAATGTGAATGAAGTTGATGGTTTTGAATTTCTTAGCAATATTTGTACAAAACGTGATGTTCGTCTAAACTATCCTTTGACTCAGTGGCTCTCAACCTTCTTTGACTAGAGACACACTTTAATGAGTGCCAACGATACTGAGATACACTTGCGTAACATACATTCTAATAGTATAATCCCATAAGTTTCTACAAAATACTGACTTTATATAGTACTAAGCGTTGTTGCTGAGGTTGAATGGTATAGTCTGTCTCAAAATTAGTTTCAGCTAATTAAGAATTTAGTCATGATTTTTAAATTCTAAAATTTCAAGACACACTATACAACTGTGAGACACGCCGGTTGAGAACTGCTGCTTCAACCCATAGAATGGTCAGCTATCATCGTTCACGCTACACTATCAAGCATTGACACGTACAAAACGCAACTATTTAATCAAAATTAACAACGTTATACTTATTTGAATATAAAGTTTGTTATGAATATTGTACTCATATCAAATTATACAGTGTCTCCATAAAAATACTACCATATTTTAAAGTGATATTACGTCGCTTTGGATAATCGTATTTGAAGGAAATTGGTCACATTTGAAAGAAAATCTCAAATATTTTTGTGCATGTCAACAATGGACAACAATGTCTATAAGGACGGGATCAAACACAGAAAAAGTGAATTCACTCATGTTTACTTTATGATTAGTCGATATGGGTTCATTGTTGGATGTTTAGCAGGCAGATGCTGTTTCTGCTGGAGGTCACTTGCGAAGCTTTTATGTTCCTGTATTGTTATGTCATAAAGTACGAGGCGCATTTCGAAAGAAAGAGCCGATATTTAATTGGAAACAGGTAAGTAAGTTTAGCAACATTCTTTTATTGGGTAAAAACAAGTACATGTCCACTTTATTTTTCAACATAGTCACCATTATTTTCCAAGCACTTTCTGTACCGTGGCACAAGTTTTTTTTACACCCTCTGCATAGAAGTTCGCCGCCCTGGGAGTTCAGCCACTTCAACACTGCCGTTTTCAATTCATCAGATTCTTCAAATCATTGAGATGAAAGCCACTTTTTTTAGGTGCAGAAAGAGATGAAATTCGATGTGTAGAGCGGTAATGGAGAAGCGACGATTTTCTTTAACTTTTTCATTCATTCGCTGCACCAAGTCGTCAGTCTCAATGTTTGGTCCTACAGTCTTCTCTTTGTTGTGGATGTTTGTACGGCTTTCTTTGAATACACGACACCATTGCCGTACCTTTCATTCACTCATTACATTGTCGCCGTACACTGCACACAATTTTCTATGAATTTCAGCAGCACTTTGTCCTTTCGCATGAAGAAATATAATCACAGAGCGGACCTCGCACCTCGCGGGATTGTCTATGAGCGCAGTCATTTTCAAACTCTCCAGCACACACGAAAACAAATAGATGACTGGCGAAACTATGGTTGTTTGATAGCCAATGGACCAGGTGATGTTACTGCGCAAGCATGATCCGATCACTATTTTCAGTCAGTTATAATAAAATATCGGCCCTTTCTTTTGAAATGCGCCTCGTACTAACGTAAATTTATTTCCTTTCGTTGTGTTGTGTTGTTATTAAAGAATAAGTTTGAAGGAGTAATGGCGACCCCGCAAGAACGAAGTTGGTTTGCTTTGGAATATCACAGCGCACAGAGTTTGGTGCAGATTTAGCATGCTTTTAGGCGAAGGTTTCAACATCAGGCTCATACAACACACATCGATTTTCAAGTCGTGCCATGATTTTCTGAATCGTGGCTGCATATGTCATCAAAGGAAAGGCCATTCAGGGAGACCTTCTGTCAATACGGAAATTGTGGAACAAGTGCAGTAGGCATGTGTACGTAGTCCAAAGAAGTCTGTCGGTAGAGCTAATCAGCAGTTGAACATCCCTAGATCTTGCGTACGCTACTGAAGTTTCCCACCCACAAATTGCAATTAGTTGAGACCCGATGACAACCATCAGATATAATGAAGCGTGTGTGGCGTGAATGGGAATATCATCTTGATGTCTGCATCGCCACTTGTGGGGTATACATTCAAAGTTTATGAGGTATAGTAAAAACTTTTTTGAGTTTTCTCTTTTAAATGTGACCATTTAGATTTAAATACGATTTTCTAAAGCAACGTAATATCACTATAAAGTATGATAGTAACTTTATGGATATGCTGTATTATGGTTACGTAAATTGAATTGTTAGGTTCAAGAAGGAAGTAAGTCCAGAAACTAAAATGTTGAGAAATAGAAGAAAAACTATGTAAGTAGACCCTTTTTTATCTCAACGGTGCCTTTGCATTCGCTGCTGTCAATATGTGATTTCCATTGCTTCCCTCGAAAGAGAAGTAACAAGTTGCTGCAGCCGAGATCTTTCAATTGTTAGATGCGGAAGCGTTGCCATAATGAATGATATCACGGACTTCGCTCTGCTTTGTCTTGTTAGCTACTCTAAGTAGCCTACGATCTTCACTCGTCAAGAACAAACGACTAAATGCCAAATTGGCAACACAACATTCACTTCTTTTCCCTAAACAAAGGGAGAGTTTCATAAGTCAGAGTGGCGGGGGTGGGGCCGAAGTATAGTTCGCATATTTTCCGAGTGAACAGATGGAATAGACAAGCTCTAGTAGAGTTTTCATTTAATAACCACGCAGTTTGTTCTGAAACTTTAGAACTATACACTATATCCTCACGTGTAGAGTGAAGCTTGGAAATAATGTAGTAGATAATGCAGAGTACAAAAAGTCCCTTCTTAGAGCTGACGTTTTGAAAAACGTTACGTTCAACAAAATAATGGTAATTATAAACTGTTCCCAGTACGACCTATCCTATTATCATACTGCAGGCTAAGTCACAATACACAGTTATGACTAATAGTACAATTTTAGGAAAATTTAATATTCAAAGTGTAATATCGCATGAATATGCACTTTAAACACATGAACAGAATACTGTGACTGCCGTGTAGACATACCAGCCTGCAAATTAAGTATTTGAAATTTAATTGAGTTTTGCGTCCAGCGTGATTTTTCTAATTTGCGTATAATAAACTTTAATGAACAAAAAAGAAATCAATCTTTGCAGTGATATGGTTTGTATTGTGTCGTTCCTCAATCTTTTTATTATTATTCCCTATTCTCCATTATTGTGAAGAATATTGCTTTCCTATTGCCCTATATCTATCGCCCCTTTTTGATTACTCTCGAATTCTCCAAAACACAAAAGAGTTAATTAAAAGTTTCGGAGAGTATGACTAGCACGTCGATTGAATTTTTCTCTCAATTTCAAGCATTCATTTTTTTCTATATAGACGAGTCTTCTTAATCAGGACGGATACTAACTTTTTTTTTTTATTGGTAATTTCCATTACGTCCGTCGTAAATTGGTTTCTTTGTGTGAACAGAATTACCTGTGACATTAATGAAAAGATTTGATTGTTTGCCTATGCTTATGCAACCATCAATAGTTTTTAGATATGTGGGTTGCATACTACATAGGCAACTTTCAGTTTAAAACAAAAAAATGATGATAGAATTTGAACAAAAGTTAAATCATGTTAATTTTCTATCCTTATCTCATTCCACTGTTGTAGAACAAGTAAAAATCGTTTTGCATTGTGAAACTATGGTAGACTTCGAAATTATAGGGAGATCTGTTGCATTTGGTTTAGTACAGAGATAAGGATGGGAATGAAACCTACTTTCTTTCGGATGCTGAATTTACACAGGAAAAAACAGTTCTAGCTATCTACTAAAGTTTCTGTTCTGTTTGAGTAGCTACGTAGACTAATTAGATAAGTTTTTTTTATAGAAATTTAAAATGATTCATGTTTTTCTGTATGTGTATTCTACTGGCACTCGCGCTCCATTGCTTAGCTTTCTACCTGTTCACTATGTCCTACCCCTGACTTTCCAATGATACGGATTTGTATTCTCATCATAATTTACTGATTAGCCTGTACTACAGTAGATTAGTTTGAATTGTACTTCTTAGTTTTACCTTAGACTTCCAAACTATGCCACGCAAGATTATCAGAAGTCTTATAGAACAGCTATGATCAGAGCAAAATCAGAGTGGAAATCGTTAAGAGGTATTGCGAAGTGGTTTGTCTGGAATCGACTCAGAGACCCAAAAGCAGGTTACATCTACTATACTAACCGCCTATTCAAATCAGAAGGGGTCCCGGTGGAGACACTCGATCGAAAAACTGTGAAAGTTTTTTTTTTTTTTAGACCAACTATCGTGAGTGAGGTTTCTTTAGGTTTTCCTCATTCAGACTAGGCAAATGCCGGAATATTACCTAACACACAGGGTCCCAGGCCGCTTCCTTCCTTCCATATCCTCGGAGGGACATCATCCCTCAATACATGACAGACTAGCATGGTCAAATTTGTCGAAAGCACAGGAATATAATTCCTAATTCTAATCAAATCGAAAGGAGTAGAAAATTAACACTTAACAGTTTTTAATATTGATCACTATAGAACAAAAACGGTAAGAGATATCGACAAACGTTTTTTTCAAAACAAAATAAGTTCAACGCCACAAGAAAAGATACAAACTTTAACCGCATCAATAGGTTCCTTCTACTCCGGTAACCTTTCATTTAAAATGGGAATAGTAAGATTAAACCGTTTCGTTTTCAACAATCGCAAGAAAGGAATTTAACAATACTTATTGTTAAAGCAGTTACATGGTTACTGTTACTACTGTTTTCGTTCTACCGCCAAAAACCTTTAAACAGAAAATGGCTGATTTCTACCACTTTCGGTTTGAATGGAGAGTTAGCCTAGCAAGTGGAACCTATTCTTGGGACACTGAATCGATTGCACAAATCAAAAAGTGTCCGATATCTTTTACGGTTTTTGCTGTATTAAAATTAGTACTGTAACCGGAAATGGTAGTAAATTTCAGTTACTTTCGGTTTCGGCTGAGTATTGCAGTTGTAATGATATGTTTCTTTGAGCTGCTGAATCGATTACACGAAAATCGATTGTTGGTATCTACTATCATTTTTTGTTCTACGGCGGAAAACGTTGAAACTGGAAATTGTTAAAATTCAACCACTTTCAGTTTGGATAACAGTGTAACAGAAGATTTCAAACCTATTCTGGGAACACTGATGCGAATGCAGGAAATTCTTTCTTAATATCTCTTAGCATTTTTGCTCTGATACATATCGACAGATAGACATACAGACATAATTTTTACATAAGATTTCCAATACTTATGTACAGCATAGCATGGAAGTTTAATTATTTTTATCTGATGTTCGTCTTTCAGTTTACAGTCTTTTGGAATCACATTCTGGATAAAACGGGACACTCACGAAATGTAAGATTGTTCTTTTTTCAGTAGATAATTTACAACCCAATTCGATATTTTATTCTGAATGTAACTTTGAATTACTCAACTGAGAAATAATGAAACGAAAAAACGAAGAGATGAAATGTTTTCAGTAAATAAAGTTAGTCACTATAAAATGGAAAGTCAATAAAAACCCATTAAGGTATTTACGTTATACCTACTCTGGCATAGCATTAAGCTAGCGTTTATATTATACTGTATATAGTATAAATATTGTATCTAAGAACATTTTCAGTCGTACTGAGAAAAGTGGTTTTTATTCTCGTAAGTGGTTCTTTCTTGTATGTATAAATTTTACCAACAGACAGAGCACAGGAAATCTGATACTGAAAGGTTTAATTGAAATATCAACATTATTTAAAAAATAATTGCTTCCTTTTATAGTAACTGCGTAAAATGGTTAATGAAATGAGAGAGTAAGTTTCTAAAAAAATACAAGCATTAAAAAAGCTTTTGCTTTTGACCTATCTTAATCAGAGTATATTTTCTGTACAGCTTCGAATCTAATGCAAACATGATCACATCAATAAGTATTGGAAAGAGAAAACGTTTTTTCTATAAACAAATACGCCACTAAGTAATATCTTTCTAAAGTACAAATCTATAGGCGTATATCTATCTATCTCTTTATATAAATAAATGAAAGTGACTATGTTCGTAACTTAATAACTCTTGAACCACCAAACCGACCTCAATCAAATTTTCAACGTAGATGAAGTTCCAGCCTGGGATGTTTTCTTTCTATCATTTTACTTTGATGGTGCAACTTGAGGGAGGGGGAGATTATAAAAATGAAAGAAAGTGACCAATATTAGTGTCGGAGTTGCTGAGATGAACAGTGACACTTCCGATGCCGTTTAAAAATCCAAATTCAACCCTGTAACTTGGCGAGGAGGAGGGGGAGATATATAAAAACGATCCAAAATGGCCGGTATTAGAGAGTGCTTCAGTTAGTAAAAAGTAACTGTAGTAAATCTATTCTGTGCTGTTTGCGCAACGTAGAATTTGTTGTATTCTGTCCAGTCAGTTTTGTCCTTCCCTTGCCTGGATTTCCGGGGGAAACTGAAATTAAGTATCCCACTTGTTAGGTCGCCACCGTAGCGATCGCCGCGGAAAAGATATTGTTAAAGCAATCCAAATTCGTTGTTGCAGGATAAATGCGTCACGTGAATTCGATTTTCCGATTATAACATACATACTTGTATATTATTATCGTTGGCACATTCTGCGAAAGCAATATTACACTCTAAACACAAAATTAATAATTTCGAAATGACCTTAACAACAAACTTTACTATGAGATTATATTGGCAATGGATTAATATCATATAACAGAACTGTACATTTAATATGGAACAAAGGAAAACAATAGGTTAAAAGATAAATAACATAACGTCTTTTAATAAATTTTGGTAAGTAAATAGCATTTGCCAATAGCATCCCAACAGTCATCAATGTTTGTAGTACTTGCAAAATTAGATGATAACGTCACAGTGGCATACATAATAGTGAACGATCACATTAATAGCCCGATAAGAAAATGGAGATGTTTATGGGTTATAATAGCAATATTGAATAATTCATGGTAAATATTGTTATTTGTAATTTTTGTTTACTCTACAAACGCACTTTATTAATTCGTTTCTTCATTTAGTTCCTGGCGATGGACTCGATCAATCGTGCAATTATTTATACATAAGCATTGCTATTACTATTATATATTATTATTATTATTATTATTATTATTATTATTATTATTATTATTATTATTATTATTTACGTGGTTTATTTTCCTTATTCTTTCAATTAATAATCCATTTACCATATTCATCATTACAACTTATTTTTATACTTCATAACTTTCGTCATATTTATATAATTTTTTACTATATTTTATATGACGCTTACGTTTATTTTACATACATCATTGCAGCACGAGATTACTGATTATACTTCATACATATTTTACGGATGATCAGAAAGAATTAGCCAGTGATCATGAGATGACAAAACAGATGAAACTATAAGTAGTGCATACTACGATTGCTGCTATCTTACCCAAATAAACGTCCTTGCATGCATGATACCACGTATATCACAGCACGTACATTATTAAAGTATGCCAGTTCCTGAATTTTGCTAGATATTAATTTCTTTCAGCACGAACATATTGCCGTGACGTTGATTGCAACAAGTAATGCCAAATTGAGATTTATACTGCGAATTTTGTCAATAATTAAGTGGTTTAACTATTAACCTTCATTTTGAGTGGCTAATGAATTATGAGGGGGAAAGGTTTCCACCCTCCGAACCTGCTCTTCTAGTGAACCTTCATCTTAAGTGCCATCATCTTCCCAAAATCTAAATTAAAACATATATTTGGAAAACTTACAATATCTGAAGTTGCTTCGACTTTTGAATTATATAATTGAATTACTCCCTCGATCGTATTATCTCTTCTGATTGCTTCACAGGTAGTTTAAAATACTTTGTTGCGATCAGCAGAATGAATGGTTGTATGCAAGGACGTTATAAATAGAGGATCTGCCCATATGTATCTTCATCCTATTAAATCGATTAAGCCAAAACGCAACCGAGCATCGGCACGTCTGATTGGCTACTCTCGTTTCTACCATCGTCTGATTGGCTACTTTCGTTTCCGCCATGATTGTTGGCTCAAAACATTGCAATCCTATTGGGCGGAGTGAGAAGAGTAGGGGTGGCGAAGCTGTGACGTATGGCTTCAAGATTTTGTTGTAAGGGCAGATCCTCTATTTTATAAGATCCTTGGTTGTATGAGTATTTTGTATTTATGTTATTTACGATATCTCTATTCATTTGTTTGTTTATTTTATAGTACAACTCCCTCTTCTTTTGAAGTGCAAATTTATTTCATTAGCGCCATTTGATTTTCCATTTGTAAAAATCATAACTTTTGCCGAGAAGATATATGAATAATAATATAGTAAATTTGAATGCTACACAAGTAACAGCAAGAACAAAATGATCTGTAATGAGGTCATGAAATGGCCGGCGCATTACATGACTGGCTAACGGAATACCTAGGTATATTACTAATTTTTGTTGTTTTAGTCCAGCGAACGGGTAACTGACGCTAGTCTCATATATGTATATGGTTATCAAATAATGTAAACATCAAACAAAATATAGTTCTCTGATTGACTATAGTATGCACTATTAGTCTGCAGTACAGTTCTGATTAATCGTGAAATTGGTGACATGTAAGTGATAAACGGTTTCCAGCGAAATATTGCACGATTCCTTATGGAGTGCTGCATTTCTTTAACGTCGGTGAGGATGGAAAAGTATACCTGTTCCTAATTTGATTAACTTTTAGTTTAGCGTTCCTTTCAGACGAGGATATACAGCTTAACGTGAAATCCGAACCACATCAGCTCCAGTCGGGAATCGAAACCGGCTCTCCCAAGGCGCGCACGCTAACCGCTTAGGCACAAGGGAGCTAATCTGTTCCTGAGTATAATGTCCAGAACTGATTACGGTGTTCAATGACGTTGAAGTCTGGAGATCAGACGGACTAAAGAAGATGTTGCAGTTCATCCGGATAATGCTGAGGTTTGTGGATTAGAAAGAACAGAGCAGATGTTGCAGTTCATCTGGATAATGCTGAGGTTCGGGAATCACGCAGACCAGAGGAGATGGGGCATTTGATCCTAACAATATTGAGATCTGGGAATTGGGCACACCAGGGGATGTGTTGCAGTTCATGCACATGTTCGTAATACCTTACATCTGCAGTTCGAGCAGTGTGAATTGTGCCGAATTATCATTTTGAAAATTTGCATCTTTGGCCGGAAACAAAATTGGAAGATATCCGTGGCCACCAAAATATCGACATACTCACTGGAAGTAATGAGTCTTGTAAACTTAATTACTACGGAACTCCTATGGAATACCATGTAACATGAAAAACCTGTAACATGAAGATCCATCGCCATGTTTAAAGGTAAGAAGGAGGCAGTTTGGAACGTAATCTTTTTTCGGGGGGGTATTGTATTGTACATAAACACTGCTTATTTGAATTAAGGTAAAAGAGGACTCATTGGACAGTACTACGCTTTTGCAATAATCGGCAGCTAATATTGTTTGTTTTTCACATTAAATTATTATACACAAACTACACATACTTTCTTACAAGGCTGTCTATAATCTTTATTATAAATTAACTAGAAATGTTACAGTTTCGGAAGTATATCACTTCCTTCTTCAGACTAATTCTCCAACTGAAATCATAAATAATATTACCTTCCGAAACTGTAACATTTTTAGCTAATTTATAATAAAGATTATAGACAGCCTTGTAAGAAAGTGTGTGTAGTTCGTGTTTAAGATGGACACAACTCCTTTTTATCATAATATCTAAATTATTATTAGCAGTGGCAACCGGTTTTGAAACTGCTGCAGTCTACGTTATGCATTAGACCAAGATTTTCAAAGTACACTGTACCAGATGCTGATTTGACCTCCATAGTTACTTTCACTGTGTTCACTCTACAATTCTTGATGACATCTCTTTAGTCCTTGGCGATCTCTGTCAATGAGCCTTCTCTTCCATCTGCGATTATGCTTCGCAGTCTTGTCATGAGTAGGGCCCGCAAATTGAGGAAAAAATCCACTTTTTTACGAGTGCACAAAGACGATGCTTAACATAATATATGTTCATTTTGGGTCATTGTAGGCCAGAAAATGGTGGATTTTATTTGTCCTTTGTTGCCTTTTTCTGCTTGTTTATTGGTCTTTTTTTAAGCTTTCCATAGGTCTTAACGTCATTGTTTGCACTTCATCTTTTGATAATAAACTTACTGGCCATTAACTCGAATCACCACCACTTCTTAAACATTTCTCTTTAGTAAATAAAATCCCCATGATAAGACATTTTTCAACGACTGGAGTGATAAGGCCAGATCTGCAACAATCAGAAGTCATATAAGGAGTCGTAACAATGTTCTCCACTTCTCCAGCAAGGTGGGTTGATGATGAAGAAGTTTTCTTATTTTAGTTTGTACTTCGGTTTGTGGAAGAAGGACAGGCCGTTAACCTACCGGAAGCTTGTATTTATTCATTAAATACGTAATTCTAATTAAAATCGGTCTTATTTTTACGTCCTTTTTTCCAATTTTTAGGTTATTTTTTAGATATCTTTAGGTCTTTTTATAGGTCCTTTTTAGGCAATTTTTAGTTCTTCAACTTCCAAGCCCTAGTCATGAATTCTGTAGACCAT
The DNA here is from genome assembly GCF_964235325.1 of Thermobia domestica. Classification (NCBI taxonomy): domain Eukaryota; kingdom Metazoa; phylum Arthropoda; class Insecta; order Zygentoma; family Lepismatidae; genus Thermobia; species Thermobia domestica. The sequence goes on from NC_137467.1 coordinate 53,762,712, forward strand.
CAACATCTTCCGTGTTGTTCCTCGTGGTATATCTAACAAAATACCACCTTAGATAAATATGCACTAACCAAAGCGCACCCATTTTGTATTTTTAGAAGTTTCTCATTCTGTAGTACCACACACTGTCAAATTCAATACACGTCTTTGATCTGCAGTACTTCATACATTCACCTCATGTACCATAATAAGTCGTGGCACATATACACTCACACTGTGTTATCACATTACATACCTTACATATTGCAAAAAAGGAAAGAAAGAAAAGAACGAAAAATAGTTGTTGCCTTTACTTTGATAACCATCTATATTATGTATACTGAGATCGAGAAACAACGCAAACGTTTTCCAGTTTAGAGTTCAAATAGAAGACTGCAATGTGGTAAACAACTAGTGTAAAGATTACACTAGAGATCAGTGATCAGTGTGGTTGGATCATTTGTTGCCTCCATTGAGAGCTGTGATCAATGCAGGCATGTAGCTAGGTATTATCCAAAGACGGCTTAACCGCACTGATACTTTTCTTGATTTATTTATATGCAGGAAAGGTAAACTAAAGGGATCTCGTCCTTTCCCGCTGTTTTAGTGTTCTAGCTACAAAGCTGCACTAACTTCACAGAAATAATTTCGTCTGAATTAGTGTGGCCTAAAAAGGAATAGCGAGAGAAGTGTAGTAAGATATAACGACCTTGAGTATTAAAAGTAACGGACTTTTACCACAAAGAAATGGTAGTATTTGAGTTGACTTTAACGTCCCGTTCAGCAGTGAGGCTATATGAGACGTGAACCTACTGATTAACGTGGAATCCGAACCCAATGAGCCTCCCGCAAGGAATCGAACCCGGGAAAGATAGTAGTATAGCACTGAATATATAAGGACTTCCAGAGAGTGTCACGTTATTTAAAGCAAAGAGGAGAAACCAAAATTCGTTCCAAACGTGGTTCGATCCCGACACAATATCACTTTCAGTTTTATATACTAGACGAAGAATTCAAATGAATATTTTAGAGGAAATTTAAGCGGCGAAGAAAACTTATTTCTCCGAGTAACATGACTATTCATTTTATTTAATTACCAACACGTGTATTGAATTTAGCAATAATAAAAACCTTATGTACATAAAAACTTCAAATACATCTACAGCAAAAGAATAGCTAGAAAGGAAGAATAAATTTTGTTTTTGATATTTAATTAACGTTACTGGTTTTCTTATATATATTTGTATCGGTTATAAAAAGTACATCATATATAATACCAAATGCACCATCAAATTACCGTTATTTTACGTATAGAAAATGCACTAGAAATTATAAAGTAAAAATATTTTTGCTGCAGCTTGAAACCTAGCTGAATAAACTGAAACACGCATAAACGCAAACATACCTCTAAAATGAAGTCAAATATTTGTCTATGATTTTAAAGTATTACCTATGCCACGAATATTAAAATAAATATGTCTTTAACCTATCGTAGTTCAAATACTCGCACATAAAATAAAAACAAACTTTCAGTAATGCTAATAAGTTGCCTATCAGCTAAATGATAAATATGCAAATGATCAGATAAACATTACGCTCTATGTGAGTAATACATATACATATATCAACATACAATCATGCTAATGAAAGCAAACAAAGTTACTCTATATTGATTTTCATATACGATATAAACTTGATCTGGAGCAGAAATCGATGCAAACAAATTTAACGTGTGTTTTTTTTTCTGGCTTTTGACTCTTAAGCAAATTTTACGGGGAAAAGACTTGTTAATTATATACTAATGGATGTTTGATCAACATTTGTGACACGAATAGAAATATGATTTAATGAAAATAAATAACAGGTCTTGCGGGAAGATGTTGGAAATAATTTGAATTTCATGGTTAAAAGCAAACGTAAGAAACCATCAGACAGCTTCAGAAAGCTATATACACAAATTAATATATAAGATCTTATCTTTTTCCATAGATAGTAGCTGCAGAAATCTATACACGAATTAGGAACATCAGAGAAGCTTTTATTCCTTACCTACTAATTGCAGAAAGCCGTATATAGTAATTAATACATTAGGCAAACATAATGTACTAAATTATGTATAAAGATTTTTGGGGGTACTATGTAAAAGATTATGTAAGCTTTCTTTCCTTACCTAGTAACTGCAGAAAGCTGTGTACAAGACTTAGTATAATTAGGTAGGCATTCTTCTCTTAGCTAGCAACTGCAAAAAATATATGATTAGTACATTAGGTAACCCTTCATCTCTTAGCTACTAGCTGCAGAAAGCTGTATACAGAAATTAGTACATTAGGTATGCCTTCATTCCTTATCTACTACCAGCAGAAAGATGTATACAGGAATTAATACATTAGGTATGCTTTCATCCCTTATCTACCAGCAGCGAAAGCTCTATATAGGAATTAGTTCATTACGTAAGCTTTTATCTCTTATCTACTAGCAGGAGAAAACTGTATACAGAAGCTAGTACATTAGGCAAGCTTTCATTCCTTATCTACTAGCAGCAGAATGCTGTATACAGGAATTAGTATATTAGGTATGCTTTGATTCCTTATCTACTAGCAGCAGAATGCTGTATACAGAAATTAGTATATTAGGTATGCTTTCATCCCTTATCTACTAGCAGCAGAATGCTGTATATAGGAATTAGTATATTAGGTATGCTTTCATCCCTTATCTGCTATCAGCAGAAAGCTGATACGGAAATTAGTACATTAAGTAAACTTTCATCCCTTATCTACCAGCAGCGAAAGCTCTATACAGGAATTAGTTCATTACGTAAGCTTTTATCTCTTATCTACTAGCAGGAGAAAACTGTATACAGAAGCTAGTACATTAGGCAAGCTTTCATTCCTTATCTACTAGCAGCAGAATGCTGTATACAGGAATTAGTATATTAGGTATGCTTTGATTCCTTATCTACTAGCAGCAGAATGCTGTATACAGGAATTAGTATATTAGGTATGCTTGCATCCCTTATCTACTAGCAGCAGAATGCTGTATATAGGAATTAGTATATTAGGTATGCTTTCATCCCTTATCTGCTATCAGCAGAAAGCTGATACGGAAATTAGTACATTAAGTAAACTTTCATCCCTTATCTACCAGCAGCGAAAGCTCTATACAGGAATTAGTTCATTACGTAAGCTTTTATCTCTTATCTACTAGCAGGAGAAAACTGTATACAGAAGCTAGTACATTAGGCAAGCTTTCATTCCTTATCTACTAGCAGCAGAATGCTGTATACAGGAATTAGTATATTAGGTATGCTTTGATTCCTTATCTACTAGCAGCAGAATGCTGTATACAGGAATTAGTATATTAGGTATGCTTGCATCCCTTATCTACTAGCAGCAAAATGCTGTATATAGGAATTAGTATATTAGGTATGCTTTCATCCCTTATCTGCTATCAGCAGAAAGCTGATACGGAAATTAGTACATTAAGTAAACTTTCATCCCTTATCTACCAGCAGCGAAAGCTCTATACAGGAATTAGTTCATTACGTAAGCTTTTATCTCTTATCTACTAGCAGGAGAAAACTGTATACAGAAGCTAGTACATTAGGCAAGCTTTCATTCCTTATCTACTAGCAGCAGAATGCTGTATACAGGAATTAGTATATTAGGTATGCTTTGATTCCTTATCTACTAGCAGCAGAATGCTGTATACAGGAATTAGTATATTAGGTATGCTTTCATCCCTTATCTACTAGCAGCAGAATGCTGTATATAGGAATTAGTATATTAGGTATGCTTTCATCCCTTATCTGCTATCAGCAGAAAGCTGATACGGAAATTAGTACATTAAGTAAACTTTCGTCCCTTATCTACCAGCAGCGAAAGCTCTATACAGGAATTACTTCATTACGTAAGCTTTTATCTTTTATCTACTAGCAGTAGAAAGCTGTATACAGGAATTAGTGCCTTAGGTAATTTTTTCCTTACTTAGTAGGAATAAAATGTAAAGATCCATACAGCTGCAGAGACTATTTGCAAGAATTTTTCGATATATCAATATTTTTTTTTTACCTTAGTGATAAAATTAATTAATTTTTTTGTCGAGATGATTTCCAACTACAGCCGTCATTGAATGAAATTAAGACTTTTTGTAAGAGTATAGTTAATAGTTACAGGTGGGAGTGCAAACTATAACCTTACTGAAGTAAGAGTGTAGCATTCGACCCTACTGGCATTTCTGTATGTATGCTTTGTGTGTGTGTGTCTGTTTGGGTGTTAGTCTTTCTGTTCCATGATAACGCCATTTAAAATTTATACTATTTAAGTGAAGAATTGTATGTACATTCCTCCAAACTTTTGGAAATATCCGTACTGTTTTGAATTTAAATGTATCAATAACTAGCAAATGCTTTTACATGTAACTGGAAACAATTTTGTTTTCTTCGTTTCTTCTCCTGCATCTTTCGTGAAGAATTCAACGGAATTCGAAATGTCGCACGAATTTCGAATACCTCATATAGTCATCTTGGTTGAAGCATACGAATCATTTTCTTTTCCTTCTAGGTTAAGTACTCGAATATATGGCTGGTTCCAGTGAATAACCGGCTAAGTCGGGAAAAGTAAATTTTATAGGAGAGCAGTTTATAGGTAAATTTTACAGCAGTTACCTGGTTAATTTTGACATAACTAGTTATGCAAAATGCTGTAACTTCCTCAATTTTACGAATTCGCCTTAGCCGCTTCTACACAATGTAGAACTCACCAAAAAACTTATAAAATCTCAATTTTCAAAATAAGTCGACTTAGCCGGTTATTCACTGGAACCAGTCATATGAGATGAACAATGAAAAACGTGTTTAATGATTTTAATAAAAAAAAGTCTTCAAAAAAATAAATTTCATTCTTGTAAACGTGATGAATTCCGATATATCTTAGTAAACTACCCTACCGCTTTCGCTTCCATTCTAGATGAAATATGAATAAAAAGGATGAAACACAAAGACCAAATACCAAATTTTGTATATTTAAATTTAATGTATTCCAAGATAAAGATATTGTACGAGGGTGAATCAGAAACTAAAGTCACAAGGCCGATATTTCTGGACTTTTGTCTGTTATAGAGGAGTGAGAAATGTGTTGTAATTTTAATACACAGAGTTGGCAACTATGCAGAGTTTCAGCCACGCGCATCTACGACGATAGTTGTAGGTAAACACAAATGGCGACTTGTTTAGAAAATTGGTTTTGCGAAGATGCCCGCTCAGTTATTCGATTTTTGAGCAAAACCTGTAACTGCGGGTAAATTCACTGGCAGCTGGTAGAGGCTGTAACGTATCGTCAGTATGTCGCGGAATGGTGTCGAAAGTTTGCAACTGGTAGAGAAAACGTCACCGATGAGGAGCGCAACGGCCGACCCAGTACAGCAAGAACAGATTTGAACACAGTTCGTATGGAAGAGCTAATTCAAGGCACTGTGGCGAAGCTGATTCACGTGGAAGCGACTTTCACCTGTTTCCGCACTTGACGGAACACCTAGGAAACCGTTGCTTCGCGTCAGACGAAGAGGTGAAACACCTTGTGACAACGTGTCTGAACACGCAAGGGCAGCATTTTTACCAGGAGGGAATATTGAAACTCAACTCACACTGCGACACGTGTCTCAACCGATCTGGAGGCTATGTCGAAAAATAAATAATATATGTACTATGTGTTGGCTGTATTAATTGTGTAAAACAATATACAGTATACATGTTTCTCTGCAGGCTTTGTAGCTTTACTTTCTTAACATCCCTCGTATAATAATAATCTCTACCCCTTCTCTCCCTCTTCTACGTCGAGTTTCCAAAAGCCTCCCGTAGTAGCATCTTAGGTTAAAAATCCTAGATACTGTCTAAACTTCAGGTTTCTAGCTTAGATAGTTTAGCCAAGGTGTTGATCAGTGAGTCAGCCAGGACTTTATATTATATTGAAGTACATTTTTTCTTTCCACGGAAGATTTCCTTGTTTATCTCCTTTGTGTTCTGTTTCTTTCAAACTCCGAGACAAGTATTCTTTTTATCTTTTTTCCACAAGGATGACTCGATTGTTTACAAAAGAACTGTTTCTTTGTATATATATATATATATATATATATATATATATATATATATATATATATATATATATATATATATATGAGAGAGAGAGAGAAAGACTTATCCCCTGATAGATAGTCTATTCCTCCGTTCTATTTTAGAGTTCTTTCAATCTCTCCATGTTAAAAGTACGGCTTCTTTTCCTTATGCTGACACTGAGATACTAGACTGTAGATTTAGAATTCCAAACGGTTTGGAACGTGTGCCGCATTTTCCTCCAAGACAATATTTACACCAACATGTCACAAGCACAGGATGTTCAGAACACAAAGAAGAGAAGACACAAGAACTATGAGATGCAGAAAAAGAGGGACTATGTGAAAGTTCACAAAGTTTCTTTGAAAGTGTCGTATGGATGCGAATGACAGTGGAGAGACACTGTAAACAGGTGTGAAAATCTGAAAGAACAGAAAAAATAAAAGACGAAACACGAGAATAAACTCTCCTACTCATATGTGATTGCTTATCAGATATTCGCGTAGTACAGCCAGAATGTTATTTAAACAAATGAATTTTGCTTTGCATTGCTTATCAGATACTCACGTGGTACAGACACAATTTTATTAAAACAAATGCATTTTGCTTTGCACTGCTTATCAGATACTCACGTAGTACAGACAGAATGTTAATAAAACAAATGAATTTTCCTTTGGATTGCTTATCAGATACTCACGTGGTACAGACAGAATGTTATTAAAACAAATGAATTTTGCTTTGCATTGCTTATCAGATACTCACGTAGTACAGCCAGAATATCAAAACAAATGAATTTTGCTTTGCATTGCTTATCAGATTCACGCGTAATACAGCCAGAATTTTATTAAAACAAATTAATTTTGCTTTGCATTGCACTACTGTAGGCCTCCAAATAATAAAATATAACACTCAAACCGGAAGTGTTGGTACATTTCTACCATTTCCTCTTTCAGTTGAGGGACAAAACTAGAGATAAATTCCCTTCTTGGCACACTGAACGAATAATAGAAAACCGTTTATCACTATCTATTACTGTTTCTCTCCAACTGCGACCAATGAAATGAAATGAAATAGTTAAGTTTTACGTCCCATGATTATGCCGGCTAGGCTAGAGAAGACGGTGATGATGAGCAATGAATGAAATGGTGGTATGAAGAAAGTGGGAGAAAACGGGAGAATCGCTCGAGAAACCCCCCCACGAACACGATGTTTGTCTACTACAAAGCCTACTTGGCGCAAGCTGGAATAGAACCAGAGTTGAACGTTCTGCCACTGAGCCACTGTTCCCCCCCCCCCTTCAACCGCGATCAGTATTAAACCCAGAATTTGTAATAAATTTCTACCACTTCCAGTTTTAATATTGGACTAAAGAATAATTTAAGACATTTTCTTCCCAACATAATACACAAATATATTAGTAAATATTTTGTTACTTAAAATTATTTGTGGGCCGCGGTGGATCAGTGGTAGAGCGTTCACCTCTGGTGTTTGGGGTCCCGGGTTCGATCCCAGCCCCCGCCAAGTGAACTTTATGGTGGACAAACACCGTGTGCAGGGTTTCCTCGGGGTTCTCCCGTTTCCTCCCACTTTCTTCATTCCACCATTTAATTCGTTACTCATCATCACCGTTTCCTTTAGCCTATCCGGTATAACCGTGGGACGTAAAACTGAAAGATTTCATTTCGTTTAAAATTATTTGCTCTACCAGATTTTTTTCTTTAAAGTTTATTGTATTTTGTGTCTTTTGAGACCATTACTTGAGATCACTACGAGGGAGACTTATACATGAGGGCTTCTTGTTTTAACCTCCGCCAATCTATGAGAAGAGAGACGTAAAATGACGAAAACGGAGACATTACAAAACAAAACTCTTCATTGGACGTCAGCCACAAAGACAGACAAACTTTGCTGTTCAATCATTGTGAAGTAACAAGCTTTAAAAATATTCAGATTGCAATTAAAGCGCCCGCCAAATGTAATTCTATTTCTTCAGGCATTAATCTTGAAATATTTCAGGGATCTTAGGAGATATTCAGAAATGGTAGTTTATGCCCTTCACGAACCATATGATTCACGTATTAAGTGAAGTTGTCTGGCGCCATGATTTTCCACCCCTGTTCGCCCTCATGGTGTATACCAGTAAGCCCTTCTTTAAACTCTCTCCAGCAGTCATACGTATAGCCGTCCCTTACGTATTGTTATCATAAATGCATTTGCAGTGTATAGTACAGGCTGTTTCAAAAAGAATGACCTAATTTTAAAAGTCCATATGTATTGATAAAAGCATACTACGATAATGTGATAAATTGCAAAATACTTCCAAAATCTTCAAGTTGTAGCTATTTTATTACAAATGCTCTATGTGTTCACTAGCAGTAGACTTTCGTGGACTCCGCTCAAACGTTTGCCGAATTATTTCAACAATTTCATCGGAATGGTGAGGCCAACCTGGACTCTTACCTTTGCACAAGCATCCTGTCTCTTCAAATTGGCGATACCAACGAAGAATGTTTTTTTTTTAATTATTATTCAGGCGTATCAATGACAAAACGCCGACGAAAAGCACGTTGGACCGAAACCACTGACTCAGTCCTTGCAAACCACAGCATACAAAACCCCTTTTGTTGAGCGGACGCCATCTTACTTCTGGCTGACAGCAAACTGAGAAGACGCATTGACTGACATCTAACGGCGATTTTCTGAAATTCTTGGCCACGCCCATTCAAACAACACTCATTTCCTTACCAGCATGTCCCATGTTCCGTAATTACTACCGTCCAAAATCAGATCATTATTTTTTGAAACACGGTGTATTTGTTACCAAGAGTAAAGTTACCAGAAAATAATAAAATGAAGCCTCACGAGCGAGCGCCTCGATCCTTACACTACCCTCAGCCAATCACGGCCTTCCACCTGACAACCAGAGTAACAAACCCTGGAAGCCGGGTAGAGAGAGGCCAGTTCGTGAACGTTTAGAGCGGTGAAAGGACTTGGTCACTGCGAGCGCGTGGGGAACTTCGATTAGACTTCAAAGATCAATCGCGTCTGCATTATGCCTTTTTGCCTGGAGCAATCGAATTACATCATTTAGTAAGCATACTGGGCATTTTGATTGCATTTGATATGTTCTCAAGCTCGCTACTCTACAATGATTGAATGAAAGAGCTTATCTATCGGGTAAGAAAGAGGTGACTCAATGAGATCTAAAGAAACATGAGATATGTCTCACCATTGTACACTTTTTTCATATTATACGCTAACGATATTGTAAAATTTATGAAATACATTGCTGTTTGTGAAAACTGTAATACCTTAGAAGGAATTATGTAAACGCGTCAAAAAGACACACAGAGCTTATACAATATTAATTGGCCTACGAAGTGGAGGTTCTTGTACCGCATAATCGATATGCGTAGAGACTTTCTTGCTACAACAGACATTTGACTTTTCAATTTAACAACCCACAATTATGCACCGTGGCTAAGGAAGACAAGTGGAAACAAACGGGAGAACTCCGAGTAAACCTACGTACACGCTGTTTCTCCAGCACAAAGCCCACTTAGTGAGAGTTGGGGTTCAAACGAGAAACGTGGCAGAGATAACTGCTTTATCACTGAGCTACTGTGGCCATACAACAATGATGTTTGTGTGTGTTTGGAAGCAATGGTTAGAAGAGAACCGAATGCAGCAACGGACGGCCAGTTGATCGCATAACTTTACACCATTACAAGGTTATAGAGATTCTGTTTGCATAGCCGTACGGATTGTACAGCAGCATCAATACTGCTACATGTGTATTCTCTAACGTTTCCGGGTCGATATTGAAATATAGCGCCTCTTATAATAAGCTGTTCATGGCATATAGTGCCATCTATGGAAGAAATAAAAGCAAGCTGCGCCAGTCCTTTGGAGGCGGTCATCAGTGCGCTGAGCTCGTTTGCTGCGTAACAATGCTTCAGCGCTGCACAACAATGTGAGTTGTATGGTGGATGGAGAATCTACTCGGAGCCAAAATCTCTCATTACAGCCTTGGCAACAACAACCATGTGGAATGAAGCATTGTTGTGCAGCATTCGTACTCAACGCACAAAGGCTAAATCCAAAGAACTGAAGAAGCTCGACAGTTGAAAATGATCCATTATTTCTTCCATAGATGGCACTATAGGCGCTATATTTCAATCTCGGGCTGGAAACAATTTGAAATACCCTCGTAGCTCGACGCTGATCACGGTAACGAGTACAGACTTGTCTGTTTCGATGGTTTGTCAATGTGTACTGAACGTTAGGCTGGCTGCTTACATACCACTAACAAAGGAAGTTCAGGAGAAAACACTCGCCTGCAGAGAAACTAAGCATGCCATTTGAAAGACCAATTCATGCTGATTATAGCAAGCTAATAAAATTCAAGTACAGTTGAGAACTCTTCGAGAGACTCAATGTTAAATTCACAATTTACACACGATTTGTACAGCCATTTGATGTGTTTGGATTCCGACTAATCAAAGATTATGTCAGGAGATTTGTCCGAAAACTTCTTCATCCAGACGTTATGATGTACGAATGAACCAATCAAAGTTCGTGTCCATGTTAATGAATCAGTTCAGATCGCAGCAATACAATGGATTGTTTCAGTTTGTGTTCCACAAGGCAGGTTACTGAACAAATTATATACATTCTCAATGAACTGTCGAATTTGCTATTTGCTTTGGTTATGCGGACTGTTCCCTTAGCGAATGCAACGTAATTGCAAACATAAACGAATGCAACGAAATTGCAAACATTCATGGTGCAAGCAGTCGTTTGCCTGCTTCATTTCTTTATAGAACAGAAGAACAACAGTGATCAATTTTCATCTCTAACCCAGGCCCGTGCTGGCCCACCGGGACACCGGGACGTGTCCCGGTGCGCCCTCCGAAATATCACAGTATAAATAAAAGTACAAGTTTTTAGTAATAAATTCTTACAGTTTTATTGGTAAAGAACCCGCGAAAGGTGCAGTGCGCCCTTTACATTAGGCGCCCTTCCGAGACCACAACAAAGATGAACGATTTTATTTACTCTTCTGGTATAGCACAGTTCTATACAATAAATACACACAGTTACTGTTGGCGAAGAACCCGTGAACGGCACAGTGCGCTTTTCACATAAGGCGCCCTACGAAACATCACATTATAGATAAGTGGTTTTAGTTATTCTGTATACTAGCTTTGTTTAATAAATTCAAATACTGACTGGTAGTACAGAACCTGTGAAGAATACAAGGCGCCCTTTACATAAGATGCACTATGAAATATCACTTTTTTTTTTATTTCATTCTTCTGTATTTCAGTTTTGTATTATAAATTCATACAGTTGCTATTGGCAGAGAACTGGTAAACAGTATAATCACTTACAAAAATATTATAAAGTTATATAGCTATAAAACCAAACAAAGTGATTCATCAAGAATAGTTCGGATAGTCAAACGTACGATGCATTTATGTAATACTACACTGACACTAGTCTCTAATTTACGATTTTTACGGCATCGAAGCTTTCACAGTCTTAATATGCATCCATAAATCCGAGCATATTCATTGTTCCTGTGTGTTTTAAAGCAATGTTCGGATAATCAGTACCTGTTGTATTTCTGAAAAATAGCTGAATTAATTTCCGTAAAATGTGGTCTTTCTGTCACCACACCACGGCGCGTCCTCAGGTTGTGGATCGAGTCGAGGAGAAGGCCTCTGCGATATAGAGGTTAGCTGGGAATATACTGAGTAAGCAGTCGCGGACAGACAAGGGGTGATAATCCAGCTTGAGAGTTTGGTGTGAGGCTAACAACCTCATCCTGTATAAAAAAAAAAAAAAGTTCAGATAAGTTTGCTGAATCCTCGGATCAGAACTGATAACCTGGCACGAACTCCGCAAAGTAAAATCGACATGAGATTTGGAACATGAAATATAAGAAGTCTCTATAGGGTAGGCGCGTTACAATTTCTAAAAAATGAGTTTAGAAATAGAGGTTGGACCTATTGGCATATCAGGAAGTTAGATGAGAAGGAAATGGAGGAGTCAGGTCGGGAAATTTTACGTTCTTTTACGGGGAACAAATTCAAATTTACCAACTAGAAACAGGGCTTTCCGTTCACAAACGAATACGTAATATCAGCAATCACATAGGTTGAATTTGTAAATGATAGATTTTCTTTTACTTCTCTTAAGCTCGGTGGTGTAATATTATTGTTTTAAATGCACATGCCCCAACAAAAAATACGGATGAAGATTTAAAAAACAGTGTTTAAGGGTATTTGATCATCTCCCGCAGTACCATATGAAAATTTCTGTTAGGCGGTTTCAGTGCGAAGGTAGGACGAGAGGGTATTTCCAAACCGATTATAGGGAATAAATGTTTCCATAAGGAAAGTTGTGACAACGGCGTTAGACTCGTGAACTGTGCAATATCCAGAAACCTTATCGTGAAGATTACAAAATTCCAACATCGCGACATTCATAAATATACTTGGACTTCATCAGATGGAAAAACACATATTCAAACTGATCATGTTTTAGTAGACAGAAAAGAACAGTCTAGCACAACTGATGTTCGGTCGTTCAGAGGAGTTGATTGTGATAGTAAGAGGGAGACTCGTTGAATAAAGGAAATATTCAATATCTGAAAACGGAGCGTTTTCTTTAAATAGAGGAGAGTCAGGTGAGAGGAGAGCCAGATTGAAGTGTCGAATAGATTCTCGGTTTTAGAAGGTTTGGAGTGCACTAGTTTTCAAGATACTTGGTTGAAATTAGAGATAACATTAAAATTTCAGCAGAAGAAATATTGGAGCATGCAGAAATACGTAGGAACAAACCGTGGTTCAACCAGGAATGTACTAAAGTAGCAGAGAAGAGAAAACAGAAGAAACTGCGTTGGCTACAAAATCCGAACGAAGTAACTACATAAAATTTCATTGTCATCTGGCAGAAAACTTCTAAAACTTTTAGAACAAAGAAACGCGACTTTGAAAGTTAAAATTAATTAACTTGAAGATAATAGTGAAAACAAAAACATTCGGGACATATATAAATGCATCAACGAACTTAAGAAAGGTTATCAACTTCGTGCTTATATATTAAAGAAACCTAAAAGAACAGTTCTCACTGATACAGATAGCATCTTAAATAGATGGAAAGATTTCTTTGACGATTTGCTTAACACATAGCCAAAAACTAATGCGGGTGGAGAAAGTGAAATGCATGCAGCATAACCGTATATTCCAGAACCTAACCAGACAGAAATAGAAATCGCTATTTAAAAAAGTTAAACACACATCTCCGGATGTAGACGAAAGTCTGGTTGACTTAATTTTAGCTGGAGGGGAAAAATTGTAGAGCAAGATACACAAACTCATTTTCATTATCTGGAACAAGGAGGAATTACCACAAGAGTGAAGAGAATTAATCATTGTTCCAGTTCAGAAGATAAGCAACAAAACAGATTTAATAATTATCGAGGCATTCCTCTTCTGTTAACATCCAATATATCCTCTTAAACATTGTATTAGCAAGATTGACTCCATACGCAGATGAAATTATTGGAGATTATCAGAACGGATTTAGGTAAAATCGATCAACTATCGACCAGATATTTACCATTCGACTAATACCTGAAAAGAAATGAGAGAATACAACATCCTGGCATATCAATTATTGACTTTAGACTCTAGTAGGAGGGAAACATTGTACAACATGCTTACAGAATTTGCAATACCGAAAAGGTAGATTAATTAAGATATGTTTAAATGAATCCCAAAGTAAGGTTCGAGTAGAGAAATTCTTGTTCACGAGCTTTCACGTTGAGAATGACCTGAAACAAGGAGATGCTTTGTCATCATTATTATTTACTTTGTTCTGGAGAACACGATAAGGAAAATCAAAGACAGCAATCAGGTCCTAGAGCTGAATTGTATTTGCCAGGTTATGGCGTATGCTGATGATGTAAATTTAATAGGGGATGATAGAATAATAGAAAGGAATGCAGAAATCGTAATTAACGCTTGCAGGGATATAGGCTTAAAATTAAATGCAGAGAAAACTAAATAAATGGAAGTTTGTCGGGATCGTAATACTGCATTTTATGGATGCGTTAAAATTCCAAATAATATTTTCTTTCGACAAAGTGAATACTTTCAAATATCTAGGATCATTATTAACAGACCAAAACCATAATCACTAAAATATTTGATGTCAACTGAAAGCAGGGATATCGTGCTATTATTCAGTTAAAAATCTTTTGTTGCCACTAATTTTGTTGAGGAATTTGTAGCTCAAAATATAAAACGATAATCATGCCTGTTGTGCTGTATGGTTGCGAAACATTGTCACTGACTCTGAGGGAAAATCGCAGACTGAAAGTATTTGAAAACAAGATTCTTAAACCAATATTCGAACTCCAAAAGGAACGGGAATGAGGAAAGGCGGAAACTTCATAAGAAGGAACTGCATAATTTTATACCGTTTACCAAATATTGTTAGAGTCAGCAAGTCTAGGAGGCTCAAATGGTTAGTTTATGTAGCCAGAATGGAAGAAATTAGAAACGCTTTTGATGTTGTAACTGGAAATCCAAATAGGAAAATGACCGTTAGGAAGACCGAGGCGCAGATGGGAGGACACTATTAAAATGGTTCTCGCAGAGATTAAAATATAAAGTAGAAACTGGGTTCAGTTTTCAAAGGACAGAAATCAAAGGAGAGCTTTCGTAAGCGCGGCAATGAGCCTCCTGCGTCCATAGGTGTGCTATATTAAGTTTTTGATATATTTAGCTTCTTTTTATTTGACAGAAATGTTATTACAAGAACTAAAAAGTTTTTCTGTAGTAAAGAGGATTTCGATTCGAGGTTAGAATGGCACCCATACTTTCTTTCAAAGTCTCTCTCTCTCTCTCTCTCTCTCTATATATATATATATATATATATATATATATATATGTTTGTGTGTGTGTATGTATGTATGTATGTATGTATTCCCGTTTGTATGGGCGCCCTTTTAATAGACTTGTCCACCGCCCTCATTAGTATCCCAGCACGGCCCTGCTCTAACCTATCATTATTGAGAACAGTATAACGACTAATTTTAACTAACAAACCCGTTAGTTATTGCAAAACAGTTTTTTCTGTCATCTCCGATAGATTTTAATTAGTATGTCAATATTCGTTGCTAATAATGTTGTACTTAACGTATTTAAATGCTCATATACTTATTTTGATATAAACTTCCAAGTTGAATCTCTCAAACAATTTTCAACCGTTCAGGAATTTTATTAGCTTGTTGTAATCAGCATGATTGGTGCTTCAAATAACATGCCTCGTTTCTCTGCAGGCGAGTGTTTTCTCCCGAATTTCCCTTGTAAGACATTAATCCGTATGTGTGGAAGCACTGTACAGAAAAAACTGTATGTATCAGTAACTGGACAGTGGACTTCACCAATGTGTCCACACCGCACTGTTATAGACATCTTGTTCATTTGTCTGTGACGATCCTCACAGCGGCCCTCACAGTGTAAGCTCTATGCTGGATCACGGTAACTTTTCTGTGGTTGAAATCTAAAACCGCGTGAAGGAAGTGGAATATTCTTGTCTTTCGGAGGCATTTTCGAAAGACAGCTTTACTTTATACAAAACTACTTTTTCTCTTACCAAAAGTCTGTCAGCTTATAGAGAAAAAAAGAGATAAAAAATAAGGTGAATGGGAAAGAGGAAAGTCAATATCTCTATTCTTGTGTGAAATAACTCTATCTAAACTAGGAAATTGAATTCCAAGTCTCTTTTTGTTCCGCATGACAGTTGCTATAAAAGACGAGCAGATTCGGTTCAATGGATATACAAACCACATTCCTTTTATGATATTTCCATTAAGTTTCAGAAATACAATGGTTTTTCAGCTTTCGAAATAATGATTTTTCAACTTAGCGACGTCACTTTTCGTTTTTTAAAATTTTCTTTTCTATTTTGTTTCTTTAGATATATCCTAATTTTATGTTCCTAAACTCTGACTGCTCTTAGAACACTTAACCAAAGTTTTCACTACTCACTGGATTTCAAAAGAGTTTTGTACAAAGAATTGTTAATACAAAAAAGATCATGAGATACATTTTTTTTTTAATAAATGGTATGGTTTCAGAACAAACTTTCTTACCTCATTATTCTGCTTATGAAGGTCGTAACAATCATAGAAATGTACATATTGACACAAATTCCATATATAGGTGAAAGAAAGCAGTCTAAAGAAGTTGGTGAATAACGAATCAAATAGTGACGAAAGTTCCATCTATAAGTGAGGAGTTTATTTTCAACAAAGAACATTTTCATCTGCAATTTTATGCGAAAGTGGTCGTTAACGGTTTCTCAATCTTTGAGAGAGAATAAATGTTCCGCAATTGGTAATTTCACTCTGGAACTGAATGAACGTGGTAGACAGTGGCGTATTGAGGAGGTGGGCATCCGGGCTTAAGCGTCCCCCTCTGAAATCTTATTTACTATAGTAAAGTATATGAAATATATTGCAGAATTTTCACATTTTCAGGCAAAGCCCCCCCCTTCCCCGAAAGTTAGCAAAACCCCCCGAAAGAAAATCGTAAATACGCCACTGGTGGTAGATATATAAGGTGTGATGAAAAAGTACGGTGAATGTGGTTGCACAATGCCATCTATCGATGTTTTATCCATTTCAACTAGTCAGCCCGGTAGCTTAAACTTTTGGTACAGTTAGTGTCTAGTTTGAACGAGTTGTGACATGTCAGTTGGCTTCCAGAGATAGAAGAGTGAGGATGTGTTAAGAGTGTCTGTCGCGCGCTAACATCAGGTTTTGTTCTAAACGGCGAAAAAGTACCAAAGAAGTTCACAAAATGTCAAAATCGGTGTAATTGTAATGAAGAGGTGGCATTGAAGACTGTTTACAAGTGATACCACCGTCTCAAAAGCAGCAAGGAGTTGGTTGAAAATAAGTAACGATCGTGATGTGCTTCGACGTCAACAACGGACGAAAAACGTGCAAAAGGTGGCATAAATGATTTGTTTAAGCAGAAAAATGACTATTCGAGAGCTTTACGAAGAAATAAATATCTCATATAGAACCGTGAAAAGCATTTTAACCGCCGATTAAATGTGCAAATGGCTTCCTTCTTCATTACGAAAACGCGCCGTCCTACGTCTTGGTTTTGATCAGCAAGTTTTTGGTCGAAAAATATTCCTGTCTATCCACATTTGCTGTGCTCTCCAGATATAGCACCATGCGACTTCTGGCTCTTTCCAAAAAATAAAACCATGCTTAAAGGAAAACGTTTTGACCCCATTCCTTACATTGAGAC
Source organism: Thermobia domestica (assembly GCF_964235325.1). Classification (NCBI taxonomy): domain Eukaryota; kingdom Metazoa; phylum Arthropoda; class Insecta; order Zygentoma; family Lepismatidae; genus Thermobia; species Thermobia domestica. The sequence continues at coordinate 53,780,136 of NC_137467.1, forward strand.
AGAGCCGCTGAACGCCGTTCTGAAAGAAGCCTTTCAGTCATGGATTTAACGTTGGGATCAATGCATTGTTAGCCAAGGCTACTAACATATTGTGAGTTCTACAAAAACATTCCCGTTTGCATAAACTCATTGTGTAATCCGACACAGTTGATTCCAAACATTGAGACAGAGCAGCTGAACGCCGTTCTAAAACAAGCCTTTCAGTTATGTATTCAACGTTGGGATCAATGCATTGCTAGCCAAGGTTACTAATATATTGTGAGTTCTTCAAAAACATTCCCGTTTGCATAAACTCATTGTGTAATCCGACAGAGTTGATTCCATAGATTTAGAAACCGTTAAAAATCAATTTAGTAGAAAAGGGAGATGAAAATGTCCCCTTTTGGAAACAAATTCCTCACTTAGAAAGCATACAATGAATAAGTTAAATACAGATTATGGTTTAGCAGACAGGCCATACTTATATATTTCATCGCTGGACTCAACAATGGATCGAGAACCATTGTTGTTTGGAAGTAGACCACCTGAAAGGCTCAACAGCGGACCGATAAAGGTCGTTTGGGGGCAGATCGCCTAAAGGGTTCAACAGCGAACCGAAAAAGGTTGTTCGAGAGTAGGTCACCAAATGGGTGAACAGGCAAGGTTGTTTGCAGGTAGACTGCCTAAAGCGCTCAACAGCGGATCGAGAATGATTGTTTGAGGCAGATCACCTAATAGGTTGAACAGCGCGGATCTAGAAAGATTGTTTGAGGTAGGATCGTCTAAAGGACTCAACAGCGGATCAAGAAAGTGTTTTGGGAGTATATCACTAGTATGTTGAATAGCGGATTGAGAAGGGTTGTCTGAGGGTAGATTGCCTAAAGGGTCCAACAGCGGATCAAGAAAGTTTGTTTGGGTGTAGCACACCTAATGGGTTGAACAGCGGATAGAGAAAGGTTGTTTGGGGGTAGATCGCCTAAAGGGCTCAACAGCGAACCGGAAAAGGTTTTTCGAGAGTAGGTCACCAAATGGGTGAACAGGGAAGGTTGTTTGCATGTAGACTGCCTAAAGCGCTGTTACGTGTCGTTAACTTCATATTAAAAAAAGGTAATGAGAATAGTATTAGAGTTGCACCTTAGTTTTCTCTTGTTAAAGAGGTTAATCAGCGCCGCCAAGTGGTTGGTTGACGAACTATAACCACAGGTATGTGAAATATGAGTGACGCCGCTTCATACTGAAGTAGGTGATAGCATGGATAAAATATCTCTAGTGTAGAATTGGATTCTAAGTGAAATCTACATTGTTACGACGAGTTTGACCAGATTTTGTAATGGAGTTGTGTTTTTCGCTCTTCATGTTAATAGAAATTGGATTACAAGTTTGATATAAGGTTGTGCTACGAATTATTAATACTGAATAGGAGGATTGTTTAAAAAAAATTAATAGATTTTCTGTGACTCGGTGGACGTTTAAATGGAAGGCGGTAAGTCTCATTAGAAGCATAAGTTTGTGGTGGATAAAGACTTCATTGTTCAAGATTTGTCAAGTTATTGTACATTAGTTGATTTATTTAAAGATATATTCGTTCATAAGAGCTTATCATTTAACCTGAATGGAGAACTTAGTGATATATTCGAAGTTTTCACAATCTGATATTTTGCGGCAAGCAAGTAATTTTCCGAGTGAAAGAAAGTTTTATGTTATATGGTCTCTGGAATATTCTGATGAATTTAGTGAGCTATTACTTGTTTCTCTCTGCATCAGTTTCACAATTTAATCAAACAAAACGTGGGGTGATTTCTCGACTAGGATCGCCTTACCCTATGCTACTGTCCATGCTTAATTCGGTAAGGTCACATGAGCACAGCGTAACAGCGCTCAACAGCGGATTGAGAAAGGTTGTTTGAGGGTAGATTGCCTAAAGGACCCAACAGCGGATCAAGAAAGTTTGTTTGGGTATAACACACCTAATGGGTTGAACAACGGAGCAAGAAAGGTTGTTTCGGAAGTTGCTTGCCTAATGGGATCAATAGCGGATCCAGAAATGTTTGAGGGAGCAGATCGCCTAAAGGGGTGAATTATGGAAACGGGAAACAGTAATTTAAAACATAATAGATTGTTTAACCAGAAATACAAAATAGTGGTCATTTATTACGTTATTAGAAGTCTTTGTGCTTGGAGAAATGAAACCAAGAAATAACAAGAGCCGGGGAGTATTGAAACGAGCAAGCGAAACGAGAAGAGAATTATTGGCTATGAACAAGTAATCACGGATTCATTAATGGCCTTTCTCAAAACGATTGTCTCTATCATTGACTTTTTAAAGAAAGAAATTCCGTGTCCGTTTTCAGCACTAAGACTATATGAAACTGAACCTAAAGCTTAAGGTGAAATCCGAATCGCAGTAAAGTGTTCAAATTTCAAATGATCTTTCATCAGAAATTATCTGTGAAATTTTTCAGTTTTGAATCCCACAGTTATGCTGGCTAGGCTATAAAAGAGAAGATGGTGATGAGGAATGAATGAAATGGTGGAATGAAGAAACTGAGAAGAAAGAGAGAACCCCAGAAAAAACCACGAAGACTGTGTTTGTCCACCACAATGCTCACTTGGCACGAGCTTGGGGTTCGAACCAAGGAACTCATTCACCAGAGGTGAACGAGAGAGGTTAGAAGTGAAGAAAATGTGATGATTGTCAAAAAGAGAAAACCAATTCTAGAGTTTGGCGATGATTTTAGGAGGTGACTCAACGGGGAATATCTACAATTGTGTTCTATGTGATTGCCAATACTTTCCAGCAGTACTGTCACCAGCGCGTATTTAAAGTCTCCCCCGGGTGGAGATGGATATATTTTCTATCAATATGCAGTAAACAAACTGGACTTCAGTTTTTTTTCAGGGCAGAGGAGGTATAAAGAAAGAAAGAAAGAAAGAAAGAAAAAGAAGCTGAGGTGGTGATTTCTCTTTCCATTGATGCCACGCCCGATCAACCACTTTTGACTCTCGGCACTGATTTCTTTAAATGCTGTTACGCATGCGCATGTATTTTAAAGGAAAAGTCGGAATTATACTCGTGGGCAATGCTGGCATTGAATTGATGAGAAGTGAAATTCATATTTCACATAAAATATAACCAAAAATATGTAAAGACAAAAGCCGCGGTGATTGGAACGAAGTAGTCGGTGCCAATTATAGAAGTAGGAGGGGAGAAAATAGAATAGGTAACTAGTTGTCGATGCCTGAGTAATATTATTAGTAATGATATGAAGTGTGAAAGTGAAATAAAAGCAAGGATAGGAATGGTAAAAGAAGCCTTTAGGGGAAAGAAAATGCTATTTTGTGGGACCTTAAGTAAAGAGTAGAGAAAAAGACTTCTAAAATGTTTCGTGTCGGGAGTATTGTTCTGTATGAGCTGAAAACAGGGACATTACGCAAACATGATGGAAAACGACTAGAAGCTTTCGAAATGTGGCTGTGGAAAAGAATTGAGATAACTAGGTGAGTCGAGCGGAAAACGAATGAGTTTTAAAAATGGTCGGAGAGAAAATAACAATTTTAAATATTATTAAGAAGAGGAAGAGACTAATTGGGACATTGGCTAAGAAGGAACTGTTTCATAAAGGACGTGCTAGAGGGTATGCTGGCAGGAAAGAGAGGGAGAGGGCGGAGGAAAACTAATGGAGGATATATCAAAACAAAGAAAGAGCTCCCTCCGTGGCTAAGCGGTTAGCGTACGCGCCTTTGGCGTGGGAGGCCCGGGTTCGATTCCCGGCAGGAGCTCATGTGGTTCGGATTTCACGTTAATCAGTAGGTCCACGTCTCATATAGCCTCGCTGCTGAACGGGACGCTAAACTCAAAATCAACTCAAATCAACTCAGCTCATTCAAAACAAAGAAAAATCGTACGTGAAGTCTAAGAGGTTACCTGAAGACCGAGGAGCATGGAAACATGTCAGCTGCGGCAAGTGACCTGCCAATAATAATAATAATAATAATAATAATAATAATAATAATAATAATAATAATAATAATATCATTTTGGGCCCAATATGGTCTAAAGCTAACATATGGTTCAAATGTATATACAATTACAAGATCAATTTAAGAAAGATGCATTTTCGGTTCAAAAAAGCCAGAACTACATAGTATCTTCATACGTAATTCGAATGTAGAAAGATGGTAGGATAAAATTATGATTTATCATAGAATCCGAGTCTCAATTATAACCATACCTGTTTTTCCCAATGTTTAAAAATGAACAATTTAAACGTGTTTACAAACATTCAACTATTCTAGAAACCAACATTCATAACAAACCAGGAAAATATAGTTTCACCAACAATCGATTGCTAACAAACTATTTTTTTCTTTTTAGGTTCTGTTTTAGCAGCCTTGATTGTTACAATAATATATCCGAAGTGGGTTAAGTACCACTTGAAAAGTTATGGCAAGTTATGCACGTTAGTAATAAGGTAGGCACTTGAGATGAAATGAAATGGCGAATAATTACGTGAACACTCATCGCAATATTAGATGTAGCGGAATTTAATATCCCTGTGGTACATTAATGGATAACAACTAATGACAAAAAAAATCATATCATTATGCTACCACTACATAAATAGTTACGAGCACGTAATCACTCAAGTATTAAAAGTTGTAGAGCGTAAATAATAATCAGTATACCTAAATTCTTCTGAAGCCTTCGGTGCTATTTTTTAAATGACTAAAAGTAAGGCTAAGGTCCTGACAAGGAACGAAAATGAACTTACCATCGGGACATCCGAATCAAACCAAGTCCATTCGATAAACATAACAAAAATATGTTCATGTACAAACAATTAAGTGCCATGGACAACGGAGCAAATCCCTGGGGTCCATTAACCTTGTTAGTATAAAGAAAATCGTAGGCTTGTAGTGAAATAACTATTGCATTGTTTATTGGAAAGAAATGGTTTATAGTTCATTCTCTTTAGCATGAAACAAGCTTTCCAGAGGTGCTATATATTGGGGCCCATAACGTATCTCAACAGGGAAGATTGGGAGAATGTCGGGAAAATTCTCACCAGAAATCCCTACCATGAACTTTGGACCCATCCAGAGTGGCCCCGGGTGAAAGCATACAATCTAAATGTATCTAAAAAATAGTATAGAAATGTATATACCAAGTTTTGTATTGATAGGCGAAATAGATATGAGGAAGAAGCTTGCATACCAATTCACTCTTTGGCTCATGCCTATTCTGTCTAGCAATGCAAAACTTGGTATACACAGTTCTTATCCCCTATACAATTTTTAGATACAATTGGATTGTATGCTTTCACCCGAGGCCACTCCAGAGGGGTCCAAAGTTGATGGGAGGGGATTTCTGGAGGGAATTTTCCCATCAATATTCCATTTTTTCTGTTCAAGTACATTATGGGCCCCAATACATAGCATCTCTGATAAGCTTGTTTCATGCTGAAGAGAATAAACTATTAACCATGAGTTTTCAATTTAACAGTGTTGATGCAATAGCTATTTCACTGCAGATCTACGATTTTCTATATACTAACAGGGTTAATGGGCCCCAGGGGCTTATTCCGTTGTCCATTGCACCTAATTTTTTGTGCATTAACATATCTTTGTTATGTTTATCGAATGGGCTATGTTTGATTCGGATGTACCTACGAAACGTTCATGTCCATTCCATGTGAGTACCTATGTAATCCTTGTTTCTTCAGCGAGATGATTTATATGAAAAATAATTATTATACGAGGTCTTCACTTCATTTTTCCCTAAAAATGATATATGTCACACAATTTCACATGAGATGATTCGATAGCGAACAAACTTTGTATACAATTAGATCTTGACCAACTATATAAGAGTATAAAGTATTGCATTGTTCTGACTTCGGGTTCCCGACTTAGGTATGGTCAAATTTTGGGACACATTTTCGAAAACAGGAACTCATACTTTAGCTACAGTGGCAGATCTAGCCTGGTGTCGAGGGAGCTCAGGCCCCCAGTTTTTATACTGACAAAACTAATTTGAGCTCTTATTTATATATTTTTTGGAAATTTATAGTAATCTCATGATATACAGGGTGTTTCAAACCAACACCGATAACGTTTGGGAGGTGATTCCTGATATCACGATGAGATAGAAAGTATAGATCAACCTGGGTGCGCAAATGCTTCCTTTCGGAGTTATAGGCTCCCGAAAACATGAAAAAAAAATTAAAATTAAAGGCCCATAGTTCCAAAACTATGGGGTCTCCCGTAGTTGGATCAAGACTTTACTAAGGAACTAATATGTTCTCTATCCAAAAATAGATGTTTCAGAATGCTGCAGTACTTCCGCAACAATTTTTATAGAGGTAGTTAGTGAGTACTTCAGATTATATGCCCGTAACCAAATTGACTGTACAAAAATTGTTGCGTGAGTACCTTAGGATTCTGAAACATGTATTTTTGGATAGCGCACATATTAGTTCCTACGTAAAGTCTTGACCCGACTACGGTAGGTCGCATAGTTTTGGAGCTATGGACCTCTAAAGTTCGTTTTTTCATGTTTTCGGCTAGGGATGCGCACGAGACGAGTCGAGACAGAATTTTCCTGACAAAATTCGAGTCGAGACAGCTCTTCCAATAGAAAAGAATACATTTTTCGAGTCTAGACATCACTTTTACAGAACATTTTCGAGACGAGACAGCCTCAAATCTTGTCTCGTGCGCATCCCTATTTTCGGCAGCCTATAACTCCGAAAGGAAGCATTTGTGCCCCTATGTTGGTCTATACTTTTCGTCTTATTTTGGTGTCAGGAATCACCTCATAAACGTTGTCGGTGTTGTTTTGAAACACCCTGTATATTTACCATACTCTGGATTCTGGTGGACCCTCCCTTCAGTTTTCACCTTCTAGACCCACCTCTAGTTTAAGACAAGGTTTAAGTTGAAGGACTAGCCTCTACAGTTTTAACCTATACTGAAAACGAAAGTTTTGAGACCAGATAGCAGGGAGGTAGGGAACCAGTTCTTTACCTCATCAAAGACGAGAAAAAAATAACCAAAATGTTTGAAATATGATATAAAAACAAAGAGACTCGAGGAGTATGTATAGATTGCCTTATTTTTCTTATCAAATTTGGAATAAAGACCAAAGTCTGTTCTGATTGGTTGAAATGCACTCTATTGTTTGTCTTTGTTTACTTCCAGATAGGCACCCGGAGATGCCCCTGAAAGGCTTCAATCAATTACGCTGCAGTAATCACAAGAAATAACAAATCCATTTTAGAAAAGTCTAAAGCCTTTCAAACGAGGAAACAAACAGGAAATTCAACTATTAACAATTGAAGCACCCCGCCGAACAATGATACATGATACATTTTAGTGATTTGGAGAAAAACTTTTAGTAGTATCGTTGTTATGGTCAGAAACCACTTTAGCAGCACACCAGTGCCATCTCGTGGTCAAGGGTCCCACCAAACTTTCAATATAAACAAATATAGGAATCCGACATGTTTGCTAGGGGTTAATTCCACTGATAACTGAAAATAGTCCAAGATATCACATGTATCATTGTTCGGCGGCGTGCTTCAATTGTCTTCTATCATACTCAAAATTTATTTCCCCAGACCAGTGGTTCTCAACCTTATTCTTATCACGACCCCTATTTTATCACATCCACTTCCCAGCGACCCTCTTATAGTTTTTGGTTTGTAACAAGCTCGTGTGGAATTTTTAATATACCTATTGCGGAGATCTCGCGATATCCATCTGTTTCTATAATAGTAGAATCTATTTCTTGTATATTGCAGCTACAGTTTCTTCCCTAAAAGCGAACGGTTTAAAACTAAATTCGGTCAGTTCATTCATACAGTATTACAAATGCCGAATCCGATCTGTCATTCTGTTTCAAAATTTAGGCCGTTTGAAAATTTTAAAACTTCCAAATCCCTTAATTTCGGGTCATATGATAAAAAAATAAAGTGATTTCTAATTCTGATTTACAAACTTGGAAAATTCTTAAACATATTATTTTTAAATGCAGGGCCGCAACTTGTGGAGGGCAGTAGGGGCAATTGCCCCCTCCCCAAAGAAGCTCCCTGTCATTCGAGGGGGCCCATTTTAAGATAAAATTTCCTTACTCTATATACGATACGAACATGAAATTATAAATGAAGCCTCAAACAGCTTCACTACATTACATAAACGAAACAGCACACAAAAGGTACATAAATAAAACAAGAATGAGTCGTTGGCTTATTTCAGTAAAAAGCGTCTACTATTAGGAGCCCTAGAAATAATATTTATTCGTATGGCTTTGAGATTTGTTAATATTGTCCCCTTAATGAATATGTCATGTATGGAACGGGCCCACAAGCTCCGGGGCCCATAAAAAATAAGAAAAAGATGGAAAGAGGAGGCCCAAGAATTAGAAAAACAACTTTTTCTAGGGGCCCAAATACAGGTATTAATGCTTCCCCCCCCCCTCCCAGAAAAAATCTAAGTTGACGGCGCTGTTTAAATGACTTAATAATGTGCGTTAAGGTTGAACCGGACATTGCCGCACCAGTAAAACCACACCATACTCAGGTATATCATTATTTATTTTATTTTATTTTAATTGTATTTCAATACGCTGGTTTCATTTCATTTGTATTTTTTTGGTATTTCAACACGCAGTGTTCATTACTTTCATTTCGTACATCTTTAATTTAAATTGATTTTTAAACAATTCTGAAACTGTTGAAAATGTTTAGTAGATATATTTTTTGTTGATCTCAACTAGAAAATATATCAGGACAAAATTTAAAATAATATTTAAAAATATTTCCCGGTATTAGATTCTAATTATATTTATCTCTTCCGGTTATCTTCGGGAACCAAGTGAAATCCTCTCGCGACCACCAGGTTGAGAAACCCTGTTCTAGACCAAATTACCGTAGAAACAAAAGTCAGTAAAATAGTTCTCAAATTACGAACATACACAAAAAAAAAAAAAAAACTTACACTGTACGTATATACATTCACAAATAATTGACGGAGGAAATTTATTTTCGGTCTCGGGAAATAGACAATCCCATTTAAATTTGTTTATGTCTAGCAAAAATGTTGTCATACTATAGTCAAATAATTGATTTGAAATGCAAGTAATTTTTTCCACACAGTTCGTTTTTTTATCTATGTAGTAGGTTTACAATTATATTGTCGATTGAGCTTAATTAAACGATATGTAGATTGTAATTGATCATACTTATTTCTAGAGGAAAGCTATATTTGTTATGTAAACCTAAATATTGGTGAAATACAATAATTACGACATCTACTATGCAGAAACTAATACTCAAGTGTATACATTTCAAGCCTTTCATTACGATACTAGCAAGAGGGAAGTACACTTTCTGATGTACAAGGGAGAATTAGAAACTGAGATTAGAAGGTTGAACACTTACTGATGTACAAGGGGGAATTAGAAACTGAGATTAGAAGGTTGAACATTTACTGATGTACAAGGGAGAATTAGAAACTGAGATTAGAAGGTTGAACCTTACTGATGTACAAGGGAAAATTAGAAACTGAGATTAGAAGGTTGAACCTTACTGATGTACAAGGGAGAATTAGAAACAGATTAGAAGGTTGAACACTTACTGATGTACAAGGGAGAATTAGAAACTGAGATTAGAAGGTTGAACACTTACTGATGTACAAGGGAGAATTAGAAACAGATTAGAAGGTTGAACACTTACTGATGTACAAGAGAGAATTAGAAACTGAGATTAGAAGGTTGAACACTTACTGATGTACAAGGGAGAATTAGAAACAGATTAGAAGGTTGAACCTTACTGATGTACAAGGGAGAATTAGAAACTGAGATTAGAAGGTTGAACACTTACTGATATACAAGGGAGAATTAGAAATTGAGATTAAAAGGTTGAACACTTACTGATGTACAAGGGAGAATACGAAACTGAGATTAGAAGGTTGAACACTTACTGATGTACAAGGGAGAATTAGAAACTGAGATTAGAAGGTTGACCACTTACTGATGTACAAGGGAGAATTAGAAACTGAGATTAGAAGGTTGATATTTCTTAAGTTTCGCCTGTTATAAAGGAACAAGGAGTGTGTGGTAATTTTAATACATGGAGTTGGCAACTGTGCAGAGTTTCATTCATCCACCACCTATAGCGCTAGTTGTATGTAAACACAAATAGCAACTCGTTTAGAAAACTGGTCTCATCAAGAAATCCGCTCAGTTATTTGATTTATGTGGGCGAAACATGTAATCACAGTTGAAATTCACCGGAAGCTTTCAGACATTTACGGAAAGAGTGTAATGGTCTCGTCAGCATGTCGCAAAATGGTGTTTAAAGTTTGTGGCTGGTACGGAAAACGGCATTAACGACAAGAGACGCTGTTGAAGCAATTTCGTTGGGACATCATCGACCCTCCATCCGTATATCCCCGACCTCGCTCCAAGAGACTTTCACCTGTTCCTGCACTTGAAGGAGCACCTAGGAGGTCGTCGCTTCGCTTCAGGCGAGGAGATAAACACTTCGTGACAACATGGCTGAACACGCAAAGGTAGGATTTTTTACCAGGAGAGAATGTTCAAACTCATCTCATGATGTGATAAATGCCTCAACCGACATGGGGACTATGTAGAAAAATAACCTAACGTAATCTTTTGACTTTATTAGTTGTGTGCAATAATATATGTATGTTTCACTTCACGTTTGGTAACCTTACTTTCTGAATACTCCTCGTATAATCAAAAATTATGAGTTGCTTTATTTTGATTAATTATAATAATTTCAAAAGGTGAGGCATATTAATCTATAGAGAATATGACAAGCATGTGGGTCACTAGTTAACAAATTTAAACTTTTTGTTTGTTACATGAGAAAAATCACTTGATCTTAAAGGAACTTTTTGCGCTGATTTCGAATATGCACTCGGTTTCTCTCCATCACGTACAGTTTTCCCGTAACAGAGGAATTTTCGGGAAATTCCCTCAAAAATTTCCCTTTTTCAGATATTTTATTCCCCTAGCTCCTGTCCCCTTACATATAGTAACATAGAAATTATACCTAAGTATACCTTGATTTATATTTAATAAACCCTAAAAGTTTCGTAAAAATCGCTTTGTTCTTTCTAGAGAAATAAATATATTTGTATGTATACTGTGTGCACTGTTTACTGCACCTGATAGTAATGCTTTCAGATCTCCTGAGTTGGGGTAAAAACGATTTGCTTTATTACTACAAACACAGACATAAAAATGAATATTTACAATAGTCAACAACACACTTGTATTGCTCTCTGTAAATTAGAAACGTGTATAAAAATAGAATGTACTTCCAACGTATATTTTTTTAAACGTACAGTATATGTATATCTTAATACATATATATACAATTCTCCAAGTTTTTTCGTTTTGTCCTGACCTAGTCCGTGATTTGCACCTGACAAAACAAGAGGCGGAACTTCTGGGATCAAGGCTCCAGCAGTGGAACTTATTGGATGCAGAAACGAACATATCAGTGTACAGGAAAAGGCATGTTCAATTTTCAAGCTATTTCTCAATGCAAGATAATGTGTGCGTATGTACGGATATAAATGGGTTGATGGCGGAGCTAGGAATTCCTTACGTTCCAGAAGAATGGAGGTTATTTATCGACGCGTCAAAGGTCAGCCTTAAAGCTGTCCTTTTACATAATGGAAATAAAAACCTTCTATACCACTTGCGCACTCAGTGAAGATTAAGGAATCCTATGACACCATGTCAACATTGCTAAATCTTATAAATTACAAGGACCATTGTTGGCAAATATGTTGTGATCTCAAGGTAGTTGGTATTTTATTAGGACTGCAGTGCGGTTACACGAAGTACCAATGTTTTTTATGTTTATGGGATAGCCGAGCTGATGACAAACATTATGAAGTGAAGGAATGGGAACCTAGAGTGAATTACGTACCTGGAGAATGCAACGTCAAATACGCTCCTTTGGTAGATCCTAATAAGATATTACTACCGCCACTTCATATCAAGTTAGGACTTATGAAAAACTTTGTCAAAGCCATGGACACATCTGGTGAAGGTTTCAAGTATTTGCGAGATAAGTTCCCTAACCTGAGTGATGCTAAGATTTCAGCGGGAGTGTTTATTGGTCCCCAAATTAGGAAATTAATGCTTGATGATAGCTTTGACAGCAAGTTAAACAGTGCTGAGCTAGCTGCCTGGACAGCATTTAAATGTGTTGTGCGCAACTTTCTGGGCAATAACAAAGCTGAGAGTTACACAGAAATCATACAGGACATGATACAGAAGTACAAAGAGTTGGGTTGTAGGATGTCTTTAAAAATCCACTTTTTGCACTCCCACCTCAGCTTCTTTCCTGCTAACCTAGGTGCTCTCAGCGACGAACAGGGGGAAAGATTCCACCAAGATATAATGGCAATGGAGAAAAGGTACCAGGGACGATGGGATCCTTCAATGATGGGGGACTATTGTTGGGGTCTTGTTAGAGAATGCAACATTTCTTACAAAAGAAGGAAGTAGTGTACGTTTTTGTAATCCAATGGAAGTTTCATATATTGTGATAGTTTTGATTGTCTTTTCATGACCTTTTGGTACATTTGTATTATTGTTTATTGTAAATTGTCACACTTGTAAATTATATTGTATTATATTTTATATATGTGTTTGTGGTAATAAAGCAAAACGTTTTACCTCAACTTAAGAGATCTGAAAGCATTACTATAAGGTGCAATAAACAGTACACACAGTATACATACAAACATATTTATTTCTCTAGAAAGAATAAAGCGATTATTACGAAACTTCGAGGGTTTGTTAAATATGAATCAAAGTATACTTAGGTATAATTTCTATGTTAGTATATGCAAGGGGACAAGATCTTGGGGTGTAAAATAAACGAAAAGGGAAATTTTTGAGGGATTTTTCCCGAAAATCCCTCTGTTACGGGAAAATCGTACGTGATGGAGAAAAACCGAGTGCATATTCGAATTCAGCGCAAAAAGTTCCTTTAAGAATAGCTATTTCCTTTTATGTAACAAAACCTTTGTTAACTAGTGTATCACGCATAATTTTCGAGATAATCGAAAAAACGTTTTTTTTTAATGACGCTAAAATTTATGCCACTTTTGTTTGATAGTTCTTATTCTGCGAGAACAGACTGCTTATTTATTTCTGTACTATATGTATATGTAAAACAAACGCAGTGTTGAGAAGCAGATTCTATCTACTGTTGATCTCCTTCTATCAGTTACATACATAGTATACTAAGGGATAGCGTTTATAGAATTTGAAAGCGACATTCCTAGCTCCCTATCAACGCTGTTACCAAATAAAAGAGATGCAGTGTTGCCACATCTCTGCCTTTGTTAAAACAGAGAACGAAATGTATGTCCCACCAGTTCACCTACTCGTACCTTTAGTGCATCTACATAGCTACACCCATTTGTTACACGGCAACGTCGCGTCACATCTTTTCTTTTCTTTTTTTTATTCATTTCCCTCGTCCAAACACCACCGATTATGCACTACGTTTTGCTAGAAACAAAAATCTTAAACCAAGAACTTTCAAACAAGAATTTTGAAATCGTTTCTTCTTTGTAAGGTTCTGACCATACTACTCAACCACCCACGTCTCCTAGACTTGATGTCTCTTACAATGTTAGGGGCTGCGGTGGCTCATTAGTAGAGCGTTCAACTCTGGTGCATGGAAATGAAATGAAATCTTACGTCCCGCGGTTATGCCGGTTAGGCTAAAGGAGACGGTGATGAGTAATGAATGAAATGGTGGAATGAAGAAAGTGGGTGGAAACGGGAGAACCCCGAGAAAACCCACGCACACGGTGTTTGTCCACCACAAAGCTTACTTGGCGGGGACTGGGATCGAACCCAGAACCCCAAGCACCAGGGGTGAGCGCTCTACCACTGAGCTATCGCGGCCCCTACTCTGGTGCATGGAGTCCTTGGCTCAATCCCAACACGCGCCACGTGAACTTCGTGGTGGACGAACACCGTGTGTGTGGGGGGGTTTCTCGGGGCTCTCCCGTTTCCTCCCACTTTTTCTTTCACCATTTCCTTCATTTCTCAACATCACTGTCTTCTCTATCCTAGCCGGCAAGAGTATGGGAGGTAAAACTCAAAGATTTCATTTCATTTCATTTCTAACAATGTTGGATAAACAGCATAAATTATGTATCGTAGTTCTTTGTTATAAAGTTTCCGCCATTCTCTATTCCCGTTAAGTTCCTCTTGGGTCCGAATATTCTCCTTAAGATCTCATTTTCAAATACTTTCATTCTGTGGTCTTCCCTGGCAGTAAACGATCATATTCCGCAACCGTACAGTACAATATGATTAATTGTCACTTTACATATCTTAGGCTTCAAACTTTTCGACAGATTTCGCGATGACAAAAGATTTTTGGACTGCTGAAAAATAATATGAATATATGACAAATGAGCTCTCTTTGGGAGGCAGACCCCTGTTTGCCCCTGTCTGGCTCTACATCTTCGTTCATATCCCAAATTCTGTATAGCTGCTAAAATTTTTCTATTGTCCTATTAATGTTCAAGTTCGTCTAATGGATTCTGACAAACAAATCTTTGGTTAACGTTAATTTTAAAAAAAAGATTTGATAACTAAGAGCTTTCTTTCTATTTCTTTCTTTTCCATGAGCAGATTGAAAGATTTATGTCGAACGGTCATGAACGTTGCCCTTTAAACAGAATTTTTAAAAGTCATCACATTAAAACAAACTCGTACATAAATCACTGGGAATTGTTTCTGAAATAATGAGTCTGGTGCAAAAAAGCCAGAAGCTATTGGCACATTATGATTCATGGTCATATGTAACCAACTAAAGAGAAAAAGTTAGAAAAATAATGGTGTGTGTGTGCGTGAGAGAGAGAGAAATTCTAGAACTACGAAGATGTCATCAAAAGTCATATACAAACCACCAATACACCAAACGAAAAATATATGCGTCCTTTAAAAGATAATTAATATGAATTCTTTTAAATACCTATTAAACTTACAGACATGAAATTGGCAATCATATGATGGGACGATATACTAGTATACCAGTTTTAAGAACGCATTTTTTTTTAAGTATATGCTGGGTGATTAATTGAAATATTATTTATTTATTTTATTTACTTAATCTCCAGATATACCTCATAGGCCATTTTATATTGGATATCTAACAACAACATATAACAAAATACTTTAGTTTGAGTAATATTTACCTGTACCTTGGGCAGAAAGTACTCATACATGTGCACTATACTTAGTAGAATGTTCATTTCATATTAACAAAAGAAGAATGTTTTTAATATATGTAAGTGATTATTATGGGATAGTTGTTGCTATGGACATGTTTTATGGTTACCTAGTCAGTGAGTTTGTGTGCTTGAAAAGTTAAGAAAATGATATTATAAGTTATATCAAATAATAAATCAGTTTAGCACCGTTCATAGACTTTGTCATTCTTGTTAAAAAGGTGAGATTAATGGTATTTAAATATCGAAGCTAATATTTTCATGCCAAAGAAATACTACCACTTCAGATTTTTATCTCAGCAAACGAACCAGGTTTACGACTATCTTTTTGATAAGTCGTTGTAAACAACAACAATGGAAAGGCTTTGGGAAAGTATCGGCCAGGGCCAGTTTAGTAGGTACCATTCCGGCATTTGCCTGGTAGGACTGAAAGAAACCCTGGAAAACTCCAATCAGGATGGTCGGCAGCTGGAATCGAACTCGCGACCTCCCGAATGCGAAGCGAACGCTTAACCACTTGAACTATTTCGCATGGCATGGCTATTCAAACGCATTTTCAAATTTACCGCTGTGTTACACCACTGTTATCTGTAACTAAATTAAAATTGTGACTATCTTTTTTTTTTTAGAGAGAGAGAAAGAGAGAGACAGAGAGAGAGAGAGAGAATTGTTACATTGTTAGTTGAATTAAAATTCTATAGAAATATTCAGTTCAACAAACATTCTGTATAACTTATTTATTTGGTGAACATCAACATTCTATTTGCTTTCATATAGTGTTTAATTTCCTTTTCTTAATGGATGTACAGGGTAATCATTTTCTGTTTCGAAGTTTTCAAATAAGAAAAGATAGCTGGGAAAGTACGATCAAAGGAATTCGGTCATATTCAGGGTCGTAAATAAGGGCCCCGCAGACCCCGCATTCCGGGGCGCCCCAAGCCATCAGGGGGCCCATAAATCGTGAAGTGGAACGTAAAAAGGGGCCCCACACCACGCTGTCTGCGGGAGGGCCCCCAAGCCTTTACTTACGTCACTGATCATATTCCTTCTTGCAAGCTTTTGTGACACAAGACAGGATGCACAAGCACTCATGCTAATAACGTCTTTTCAACAGGCTAAGGGCACAGAAATCTGCATGACTGGCATCAGTGCCTTTCGCAGGTATATCTTAAAACGTAATTTAACGGATTCCTGAGTTCCATTTCATTTCTTCATAAAATATAAAGATGTTCTGGCGGTATAACTTGACTCCTTGTCCATTTGAATGTTCATATGGTTGGCATTCAAATGGACAAGGAGTCTCTCTCTGATGGTAGTCTCTTGTATTTACCTGTACGTTATATCAACCTTGCATATCACCAACTTCCCAGCACATATACATCCCTTAAAAGCCTGCCTTACTAAAAATGATAAAACATTTACCATTTTAATTTTGCTTGATTATTCATCAGTGAAAGGAGATAATGATATGCAAGTTACCACAATCATAGATAATGCTATTCAATAACAGAAAATATGAAACTGAAGAATGTTCAGTGTTGCCATCCATAGAAATTACAGTGTTGCCAGAAAAACAATTTCCCTAAAATCTAAGTTAAGACAGCGAGTAGAGAAATGAACTCAACCGCATTTGATTACGTATCGTGTTGTTTTGGTTTCTTGTGAACTACTTTTAAATTAACATTATTATTTAGTTTTAATAACTGTATGTTAAAACTATTTTGTTTATTACAAATTAAATACAACTATTATTTAAAAAGTAGTTCACAGGAAACCAAAACAATATGATGCGTAACCAAATGCAGTTGAGTTTGTTCCTCTACTCGCTGTCTTAACTTAGATTTTAGGGAAATTGTTTTTAGGGCAATACTAATTTCTATGGATGGCAACACTGAACATTCCTCAGTTTCATATTTTCTGTTATTGAATAGCATTATCTATGATTGTGGTGACTTGCATTTCATTATCTTCTTACACTGATGAATAAACAAGCAAAAGAAAAATGGTAAATTTTGTATTATTTTTAGTAAGGCAGGCTCTTAAGAAGCATAAACCCACACTGTCTGCAATTCCTTCTCTATTCTGCAACGCGGTTGATTTACACCAGTCTGAACGGACAGTCCTTAGCTTCAACTCCTAACGAATAGCTATGTTCACAGTTGAAGGTGTCAAATTGAGACATTGTCCAGTTCCGTTGGGTCGATGGATTTTCTTGATGTCAACAGGCGGATCTCCAGCTTGCGAATGTCAGTTTTCTTTATTAGTCCAGGACCTTGATACAATGAATTGGGAAAAAATAAGGGAGTGATGAAACTTTTTGCAATAGTCTCAGCTTAATGTTCTAGTTAACATACTAAAATTCGCCGAATCTCCGGGCTGTGGAATCGGAGTTATGACGTCATCAATATGGCCGCCGTATGAATTTCTACGGTAAATTTTAAATGCCTATAAACGCTCACAGAATTAACGTAGAAAGGTCATTTTGTACCAAATTACAGAAAAATAGCTGAAAAATGTTTATGTAGCAATATATTACATATATCTAATATTTTCTCTGAGTTATATTAATCGATGGTGACAAAATGTCATTTTTCCAATTTTTTCTTTAAGCTTCTCTATAAATAACTAAGTAGTTATGGAACAAAATGACAATTTTCTCTTCATTACTTACGTAATACATTCTTAGAGCTGTAAAAGGGTACCAATAGGTTTCCTCTACCGTTAATAATAAGGGAGTTATATGAACAGATCACTCTTAACTACAGGCTCAATATTGGACTTGAGAAGAAGTTGATCAAATGCTATATATGGAGCACTGAACTGTATGGTTCAGAGACTTGGACATTACGGAAGTTAGAGAAGAAATATTTAGAGTGTTTCGAAGATGTTTTAAGACGGATAGGAGAGGACACTTCTAGCCACCATCCTTCATAGAAAGGCCAATTGGATTGGACACATCTTGCGAAGAAATTGTCTTCTTCACACCGCCATAGAAGGAAAGATGGAAGGGAAACGAGGAATAGGAAGAACACAGATGATTGATGATTTGAACGATAGGAGAAAATAGTGGGAGTTAAAAGAGAAAGCTGAAGATCGAGAAGAGTGAAGAAACATTTCCAGGCTCAAATCTGAAATTGAAAAAAAAAATCC
Organism: Thermobia domestica; assembly: GCF_964235325.1. NCBI lineage: Eukaryota > Metazoa > Arthropoda > Insecta > Zygentoma > Lepismatidae > Thermobia > Thermobia domestica. Next base: position 53,798,568 of record NC_137467.1, read on the forward strand.
TCATTGGTCCCAGGATCTGCCGAAAGGCAGAATACTTAATAATAATAATTTGCTTACTGTAAAGTGTGATAATTCACTAATCAGAACGTTCTGTAATACAATTTTCTTAGAATTTCTCAAGCAGATATTTTTAGATCTTATCTCAAGAGTATCCAGTACATATGAATATTCTCCAAGGAAAGTAAAACGTATATTTAGTTCGCCATACGAGTGTTCCTCAAACTATTGGCCTCGTCTCACAAAGAAGCAGTATGAATACCTTAAACAACAGTAAAATTATTCAATAAATTTGAGTTAAAAGCTTTATAGCTTTAAGAATTTTGGGAGACTTTAAATTATTTGGTCTAGGAATTAATTCGTGCGGGTGGACAAGAGATGGCGCAACGAACGGAGCGTCCCACAGTTCCGTGTGTCCACACATGTGTTGCAAACCCCTGTCATCGCGTATCGTTCGTAGTATAGGGCAGTGGATTAAAGCGTCAACAACACCAGTTTGTAGTTAAGTGAACATGGCGCAATTTGTGCCTGATAAAGTGTTTTTGCGGGGTGTCCTGCTGCATTACTTTAACATGCAGAAAAGTGCGACTGAAAGTCATCGTATTTTGGTGGAAGTGTATGGTGACCATGCTCTAGCTGAGCGAACGTGTCAGAAGTGGTTTGCACGGTTTAGAAGTGGTGATTTCGGCTTGGCAGACCAAGAGCGAGCTGGACAGCCAAAAAAATTTCAAGAAGAATTAACAGCATTGCTCGAGCAGGATTCGTGTCAAACGCAGGAACAACTTGCAGCAGCATTAGGCGTTGATCAAACAACAGTCTCCAAACGCTTGAAAGCCATGGGAATGATTCAAAAGATGTCACATTGGGTTCCTCATGAATTGAAAGACAGAGACGTTGAAAGACGAAAAACCATTTGCGAATTGCTGCTTCAAAGACAGAGGAGAAAGGGGTTTCTGCATCGAATTATTACGGGTGATGAGAAGTGGATCCATTACGAGAACCCTAAACGAAAAAAGGCCTGGGTGAAACCAGGTGAACCAGGTCCATCACAACCAAAACGAGATATTCACTGTGCAAAGGTTATGCTGTGCATATGGTGGGATATGAAAGGTGTGGTGTACTATGAGCTGCTGCAACAGGGTGAAACTATGAATGGAGAACGTTATCGACGACAATTAATGCGTTTGAAGCAAGCTCTGGCCAGAACACGACCAGAATGGGAGAACAGACATGATAAACTTATTGTTCAACATGATAACGCTCGCCCACATGTCGCAAAACCGGTCAAAACCTATTTAGAAAATGTCGGATGGGAAGTTTTACCCCACCCGCCGTATTCACCAGACGTTGCTCCTTCGGACTACTACTTGTTCGATTGCATGAACAACGATTTGATTGGACAGCGGTTTACTTCTTCAGAAGATATCGAAACATGGGTCTCTGACTGGATCGCTTCCAAGGATGAGGACTTCTTTCGCCACGGAATCCGTACATTGCCTGACAGATGGGCGAAAGTGGTGGCTAGCGATGGACAATATTTTTCTTAAGGTATTTATGTATTTTGTGTTTGTACTACAGCCTCAATGTGTGCGTACCAACCGCACGAATTAATTCCTAGAGCAAATAATTGGAACGTCATACTGAAACTGACACTTCGGATTTTCCTTTTTGTTGTGTGTATTTACCAGACTAACAGAACATTTATGAGCGAAAATGTCAAAGATATTTTATTATTGTAAATTTTATTTTAAATTTTCGAACTTGTTAAACTACAAATAAAATAGAAATATGTGAACCATTTCTTCGTGTTGATATGTTTCTATGTACACTTTCAATGTTGTTCGATACCATAATGAAATTAATGTCCGTATCTTTAGTATTTTTCTGATTTCTGAGTAATTAATAAAATATTTTTGCGTTGCGGAGATGGAAGAAGTGTGTCTTATTTGCAACAAGACCTTGCTGTCACAAGATAAAACAGTAACAGTTACTCGTGCGGTCGATACTCTAGTGAAAAGAAGTCTTTAACTAAAAGATGGATTATACGAAAAACTAGGAAGTGTTGCAGCAGTTCGGGTACGTGTCAGCTGTCGTAGGAACGACACATGTCCAAGCAGTATTACATTTTTCGTTCGACATTTTCCTTCAAAAATTCCGAAGCTGAGATTCCTTGTCCCTACCTTTGACTTCAAACAGCAGCATTGCCTCTTTTGTGCAGAGGGATGTGACAAACTTTGATAAAAACTTGCCTCTGGAGTGCCGGAACATGTACGAAGTGCGATCCAGAAAGAGTAAACAGTTAATTTTCAGTGCCGCCAATTCTCGTAATGATGAGTGGGGTCGAAATGCGACAGTTCGAGTCGAAAGTGTTATTGATTTAGTTGCTGCAGAAGCCAGATACCACAACAGCTGCTATCAAAAGTTTATTCACAAAATGCTATCATCTCAGAAGAATGGACGGCTAGAGAATGAAGAAATGGCTGAAGCACTTCAGAAACTTTTTTCTTGGTTCGAGGACTGTGACGAATGCCAACACTCTTTGAATGAATTACTCCAATGATTGCGTGATTATCTACCTTCAAAAAGTGAAACGTGCTCGGAGAAAAAAAAAACTGCGAAGAAGCTTTAGGATCATTTTGGGAGTAACATCATCATCACTAACATGCCAGGAAAAACACCTGCAAATTTGTGCTTTCGCAGTACTGGTCACAGCGTTCTTACAGATGCTTGGTATACACAAAAAGAGGACGATCCTGTAGTAGAACGTATGAGAATAGTGAAAATAGCTGCTGCCATCGTAAAAGAATACACACGTTCGATGATATAACAGATTTGATACATACCCACCAGCAGATACGACGTTTCTGAACGGCACGGAAGTAATCCCAGAAACACTCAACACTTATTTCTGATATATGCAAGAGACGATATAGTGAGGAAGATATTGTGAAAAACCAAGTTAATGTTATATGTCACGGTATTATGTCATGTGCCAAACCGAGAACTTTCCTTTCATCCATTCAATTAGAATTGACCGTATACGTATACAGACATGTTGAGTCTCGCCATCCTGTAGATATTGTAATGTACCGAGTGCTACTGTATACAAACAATGCCTTCTACTCTTGTTTGTAAACATCGCCACATGTATTTACTACACACCACGTGGGATTACTACGAGCAGCAGACAACGAAACACTGGCACTTCCTACGAAGAACATGACGACAGGACAGCAGCATCACCACTGCCCCTCTGAACACCTATAAATTCGGTACCAGTGGACAAGTACCAGTTCTCTGGTATCCCTTTTACTGCTTGCCTTGGAGCATTAGGAGTTACCTACCCCCGAAAGCCTCAAGTCTGCTTGGGAACTCGTGGTTATTCCTTTCCTCTTGGTTTAGTCTGCTTCGAGACCCTGTGACTTATAACCGCCTCACTGCTTGCTTCAGAGCATTGTGGTTTCTTTCGCCATTCTGCCTAGCCTGCTTCGAGGATCTGTGGGGACCATTGAAAACGTGTTTATCTTCAGGTGCAACATTGGAGAAGCAACGACTTGCTACCTTCTTTATGGGGAAGGGTCTTCAAAAACGGTTCCCTGAAGCCAGTTTTAACTCAAGAACCTCAGTTCCCGAATTCTTCTTAAAGTTAATATCATCAAGTTTGAAACTGCATGTGAAAAAGGTTGTCGTCGTCGTAGTGATAGTTTACAATGTTTTGCTTTGTGTGGATATTGCAATGGTAGTGGGTGTAACAACTGCAATGTTCCAGATTTCAATGATTATGATGAACCTTGCAGGAGTCTCCGTTATCTGTTTGCGAGAAAAGATATTTCCGATATGTAAGATGTAATGCATGTTTTTAATAGCAAATTTGAGAAGACATTTAGTTATTCATCGTGTAACAAATCTAATCGTTTGTGGCGCTCCACATTGGCGTTCAGTGCTTTTGTTCGTTTATTTGCGTGGTGCATTAATTATTGTTGGTTACAATGCACCATTATTAGGAGATTTAATAAAAAAAATAAGATTGTAAGGGAGAAAAGTTGATATGACAAAATAATATGTATATGTCTATCCAGGGCCGGATCTAGGATTGTCTGAGGGGAATGCACCAATATATATCTAAATAACGAATCACACAAACTCTTCAAAGTTTAATGTGAAATATTCTTTACCTCTGACAATACTGATGCATAGAACAGAAGAAAGTATTTTAAAGAGGGTCGCAAGTGTTATGCAGAAAAAAAGTTTTCTCCTCTTGACTTCTGTTCTCTTCCCTTCTTGACAAACGTTATATTATTTTGCTTGGTGAATCCTTTTAATTCAACCTTTAGAAAATCGACTTAACCTATTGCTTTTGCAAATATTTGCTTTCTTTTAAGCTCCAAACGGAACCAGGATGGCAGAAAGGTTTTGAAAGTGTTGCTGCTAGCCTCTCATTTTAGATAGTGTATATTTACAAGGAAGGGAGGGGGTCATGTGCACCTTTGCACCTCTTCCCTAAATCCGGCCCTGTCCCTATCATTTTTAAAATACAAATTAGGACTTCGTATTATTTAAATATACTAAACTTATTTAAAAAAAAAAAAATAAACGTTGAGATGTGTGCCGTGATTAAAAGAACAGACATTTTACAATCCCTTGAGAATATGTACTAACAAGTATTGACCAGGGTTTAAAAATACATTTCCTTATAATTCTAACATAAGAAAGTTGTATTACCATTGTGCAGCCGGGCTAGTGAATAATCATGCCTTACGGTAAATAAATTCATATAACTCTCTTACTGTCAATGGTAGAACAAATGTTTTACATCTGTAAGAATGTATTACGTATCCAATGAAAAAAATGTCATTTTGTTCCATAACTACCTAGTTATTTATAGAGAAGCTTCAAGAAAAGATTGAAAAAAATGATATTAATGACATTCTCTCACTTTCGATTAATATAACTCAGAAGAAATGTTAGATATTTGTAATATATTGAAACATAAGAATGTTTCAGCTATTTCTCTGTAATTTTGTACAAAATTTACCTTTCTACGTTAATTCTGAGAGTTTATAGGCATTTAAAAATTACTCTAGAAATTTTTACGGCGGCCATATTAATGACGTCAATACTCCGATTCCACAGCCCGGAGGTTCGGGGACTTTTAGTATGTTAACTAGGACATGAAACTGAGATTATTGCAAAAGGTTTCATCACTATCTTATTTTTTTCCAATTCAAGCCTTTTTTGGCTTCAAGTTACTGGACTATTATGGCCTCTCCCTGGTACTATTCGTGAGCGACTGTTCAGGCACGGGCTCTAGGTTTGAGTAATTACCAACAATAGCTCTGACAATAGTCACTTAGATTGCAGCTTCATTCCTCCGACACTATTTCACTTTGTATATGTAGAAAAAAAACAAATTGGAAAAGGGCCATTACATACTCTTCTCAGTAACGGTTTAATATAGATGTCAATTGACAACGCTCATGGACAAAACACACCCACTAACAGCTCCCGATACACTATTGCCCACTACAGGAGACACATCGTTCAAGTGTCATTCTGCAAATGGCAATGGTGTTCGTAATTCGGTTCGATATAAACCAAACAACAATCTGTATAATGTTGTTTATCCGATCTAGGAAAAATGAGTTTCCACTATACAAATCCCACACTCAAGCTTTATCTCAATTATTTTATTTTTCTCCATTTTATTTTCATTTTACTAGCTCATTAATCATTATTCACATGTATTACCCATCTCTCATATTCTACATATAACAAAAGTGTGAGTAATCTCATTCTTTACTCGGATATGCAACATATGTAAACTAGTAAAGAATTAAATGACTACTAATTAACAATGCATTACAAAAACGCATATAACAGTTTTATTTTGCCTATAATAAATGAAAAAGGATGTTGATTAATTTTGAAATATTATTCATATCTAATGGCTGCTTTCCCACTGTAACGTAATGAATTGCCAACGGTTGTACAGAGAGAAAACATAGAAACAATTATAAAAATATCACCAATTGTGGAAAGCAAAACATAAGTTTTCTAAATGTGTGTGTTACAGCTGAATACCTAACACACATTTGTATATGAAGGAATACTTTACCTCAGTTGTAATTTTCATACGTTCTGGTTAAGGCAACTACTCACCTGAAAAGAAAAAGAGAGAACCAATTAGAAATCAATCATTTAGTAGCAAAATCATCATATTATATATATATATATATATATATATATATATATATATATATATATATATATATATATATATATATATATATATATTGTAATTGATTAACAGTTTGATTCTCTTAAAATATTTACCTGAGTTTGTAAAATGCCAAGTCAAGGATAGTCCGAAATAAATTGAAGCGCTTGGAGGATAAAGGTGTTATGTTACATTTTTTTTTGAAACGTTGCATTCTGGTGGTTCATGCACGTGTTATATATGTTAATCATGCCACGTAACACCTTATTTAGTGAGTCCTCGTCTGAGTGCAGGTATTTAGGTAGGATGAAGGCAATATGTTAAGGGATAGAGTTGTGAAAGTCAATTTTCCCGTCATATTCAATTTTTTACATAACACCTTTATCCTCCAAGCGCTTCAATTATCCCAATGGAGAAAATGAAATTTCCCCACATTGCAGAAAATGCTTATAAGCACTGACCTTATTGAATATACGTATATTAGTGTGGTAAGATTATATTAGTGTATACCTTGTATAACTTAATAGTACTTGAAGTTAGTAATTGTCTAGAATCGATGATGGTGGCTCTCTTGGATTAGGAAGAGAAGTATATATTTCTGGGCATTCGGCATCTATGGATTTTTAAAGCCCATCATGTATTAGGGAAGACGTTCCTTGGCGATCACATTATCTAGAGACTTGGAGAAGGAAGAAAGCGGCGTGAAAACTTTATGTTAAATACCATCCCTGTATTTTCCTAGGGTGAATGAGAACAAACCAGAAAAAAAAACTCACTCAGGACGGCTGGCCTCAAAACGCTTTTTACATGTTCGACGAATTGCTCCCACCGGGAATCGAATCCACACATGGGCGGACCTCCTGGAATAAGGTACAGCATATATTGTGGTAGTTCGTCATTTTGACACTGCATCTGTCGAGTAGTAATGGATTGAATTTGATGATTATATATGAGTTTATGTACAATGACGTTGGCACTAATATTCGGGAGCAAAACTGAATCGATTTAGGCCTGTATCGATCTCATTTTAAAGAATATTCACCTTACGATAAACCTTGTCGCCACCACCGTTGGTGTTCTACTGAACACCATATAATCAGAATCACAGGAAAAGTAACAAGTAGTCAAAATAGTTAAAATAATGCCTCAAATTTACGCTACAATAATAAAGGGAAGTTATAAACTTAAAAATCGTTGTTGAATTCTAAAACACAAATTTGATAAGATATTCCCTCGGACACATCGGAAAACAAATTTAAAAGAAAATGACGTTATTATGGTTGCATAATAGCAAAGGGAATGTCTTGCGAAGTTTCAGAATACTTTCATATTACATTATGTAACATTTTCAAAAAGTGGGTTACGTATCTGAAGCCGGATAAGTTTTTTTTTAAAAAAAAAAAAAAAAAAGTTTTATAATCATTCTCGTTCTATTCGCATATTATGCATTTCTCTCTGTCCTTCTTGTAGGCTTTTCGTTTTCTTCATTAACTACATTTAAAATATTATACAAGTAATATACTCATCCAACCTCTCAAATAGGAATTTCCTTACATAACGCGCTTATTTGTTTTCGACAAACGTACACGCTATGCAAAACTATATTTCTCATTGCTTAAAATGAAAATAACAAACCTGTTTAAAAACTGGATTATATATATATATATATATATATATATATATATATATATATATATATATATATATATATATATATATATATATATATATATATATGAAATATATATAAAGCGAAACTTCTATATAGCGGACAGTAATGGGGAACGTAAAAAACTGTACGTTAGTGTACGGAAGTGTCTGGCATTCAGAAAAAGCTTAGGAAACACAAGAAAAATTACTGCAATTTACACAGAAATTTAGGCATTACCTTGATATTTATTTTCATATGTAATGGACACTAATGCAGTTTTCCAAGTACAGTAAAAAGAAATTTCAGTACAGGTCCTTCCTTTGTACTGTACTGTACTCGATACCTGTGTCTTGTAAATGGATCGCTTGTAGCCAGATGAAGATAAAATGCAGGAGACGTCATTCCATTGTTAAAAATGCCGAAAATTGCTAAAAAATATGCACTTAAAAAATAACTGAACGGAATGCAAAAGAAATACAATACCTTACTCAACAATGACCGATAATATTAAAAATCCTGGCAGTTATTGTTTGATATTCCAGAAAATAGTAGAGTTATATTCCTCACTGTCCGTTGTTCGGAAGTTCTACGTAGACACTTGGGAATAGTTTCCAGTGTCCGCGTTCGTTATTGAGAGTGTCAGCTATTCAGAAGTAACTTTTCCATTGTACCAAATGATATTCTGCAGGGAAATTGCAAAGTGGCTGTCATGGATAGGTTTCCGTGTCCATTAGGAGAAGTTTCACTATAAATATATACCGTATTTATTTGAATATAAAGCGCACCTTTCTGTCAGCTTTTAGACGTCCAAAATTCAGGTGTGCCTTAGATTCGATGGCGCCTTACAGGAAACCACTTTAAACATATAGAAGTTGTAAAAGGAAGAAAAAAATGAAATATGTATTTCTCCAATTCTACTTAAATTAAAGACGAAATCTTTCAGTTTTACATCCCACGTTTATGTCTAAGGGACGGGCGATAAATGAAAATAACTGATTAATAAAACTATTGTTGGAATAATAGTCTATTAGAAACACATACAATCTTGTCCACTGAAACCAACATTGCCTATAATTAACCCAAAAGTGAAACAATGTACCACTGTCTCCGTATACCTAATTCTTCAGTTGTATTCGTTCAGTTGTATTCAGTTGTATTCAGTTAGCGCTTTCTGAACTAATAATAAGAAATATCCCTCGTGGAACTAATGTGTCGGAAGACAAACGACGAACAATACCCGTCGTGGAACTAATGTGCAGGAGGACGAATGATGGACAATATTCGTCGTGGAACTAATGTGCAGAGAGATGAACGATGGGCAATGCCAGTCGTGGAGCTAAGTTGCAGGAAGACGAATGATGGACAATACCCGTCGTGGAACTAATGTGCAGGAAGACGAACGATGGACAATATTCGTCGTGGAACTAATGTGCAGAGAGATGAACGATGGGCAATGCCAGTTGTGGAGCTAAGTTGCAGGAAGACGAATGATGGACAATACCCGTCGTGCAACTAATGTGCAGGAAGACGAACGATGGGAAATACCCGTAGTAGGACTAATGTGCAGAGATATGAACGATGGGCAATGCCAGTCGTGGAGCTAAGTTGCAGGAACACGAACGATGGGCAATAACCGTCGTGAAACTAATGTGCCGGAAGAGGAACGGTGGTCAATGCCAATCGTGGAGCTAATGTGCAGGAAGACGAACGATGGGCAATATGCAATGCAATGCAATGAGGTATGCAATGACCGTCGCGAAACTAATGTCCCCATGTCGTAAGCTTCAGTGGGCCATCGATGGGCTACTAGCGACATCTCGTCAAAAAAATTCTGTCCCGCATCGACGATCCGCAGTAACCCCATTTCCGTTTTGAAAATTATACCACCAGAGGCCCACCAGTGGCAGATACGTGACCAAATGCCAATGAACCACAAAATTACTCCTCCAAAATATGTTACATCGCCTATATGCGTGATTTGTTTACATTAAGGCGAGTCTACAAAAAACACTACAAAAAGTGAAAAAGGTACACTGAGGTATGCTCGAACCACTAACCTTATGATTACTACCCCCTCATTCTACCGACTTCACTACGGAGGCACTGAGGGGAACATCGATTGTAGAGGGATAAATTGTTAATCTTTTTAATTTGGCTAATCATGCTCCTCTTTAACAGTGTATATTCGACGATAACCGTTCGCCATGTAATTTTATAATATGACCCGCGTTTATTTTATTTCATAGTTCTCCATATTCACTTTCTAATGATCGGCGATAGTTGCTATCTAAATTCATACGATTATACGCACTCATCTCAAGATTTTTCACATCGTGGTGTAGAGGCAGGGGTTACTCTTGACATCCGGAGCTCACTCGCAGAACAATTCATCAGGAAAAATAATATATAATAATAACCGCATGCATATGACTAACGATAGTTCGTGTTGGTACCTTCGCGATTCTCCGCGACGAATTGAAGGAACGCGTACCAAAATGAAGTCCTCCCTACTACACGATGGTAACTTCAACACCTCGACTCTAGATATCTGTTTCGACTTGCCGATAAATGTTGATCGTCGATATAACGACGCGTCGAAGGATTGTCGCTGGCGGTAGGGTTTCGTCAAGTGGGCCGCTAGGTGTTGGCGATGTTTACGTCATGGGGTGCAGGAAGACGAAGGATGCGCAATGCACGTAGTGGAACTAATTTGCAGGGAGACGAACGATGGACAATGCCCATCGTGGAACTAATGTGCAGAAAGACGAACGATGGGCAATGTCTGTCGTGGAACTAATGTGTAAGAAAACGGATGATGAGCAATACCCGTTGTGGGATTAATGTACAGGAAGACGAACGATGAGCATAGCCCGACCATTGCTTTACATTTTTTTATTACGAATGAACTACTTGCTATACTCATAGTGTGTCTCCTGTGAACTTTTATTGGCACCTCTTTGTTGAAATTTGAGTCGTTAGATAGCAGGTATACATTCTTTTGTCACAAGGGAAGCTTACTTGAATACATATACTGTATGTCACGTAAAAGGTCGTGTTCTTGAGAACAGAATCGAGTAATTTTGATTATGATGAAAGTTCAAGAAGATTTAGGTTCTAATAATTCTCTAATAGACAGCAAAAGATATAATTTCCAAATTTCACTGAATTTTCTATATTATATACTGTCAGTAACTCTACAATATGTTCTAATACAATTTTTCCAGAAAGTGTTAGTACAAAACTTTCCAAATGTTAGAACAATTATCGTCAGCGTAACAAGTTATATATCTTTTTTTTTTTTAAAAAAAATAGAAAGCTGTGTAGTTTACAAATGCCATTAAAATACATTTTAAAATATTACACGAATTGTTGTCTACGAATTTAAGAACACTAAAATATCCTCCTCCTACTGAGAGAGAAAGGCGCAACGTCCATCCGCAAAGATTTAATATTATCATATCAGAACCTACTATTCGACTCGATCAATACAATATTTCCACCTATAATGATTAAATTATATACTTGTATTTGATGATTTTTAGAAATTTAAATTCGAGAACTTACGTCGAGTTATTCGCGATATGGTACACATTGCACATGGTGCGTTATCGGAGAACTTGTTCCGGGCCGAGAGATTGAACATGGCGGCGCAAGCTCGGTGCTTCCACCACATCTTTCTTTCTTTCTTGTTACGTCGTATATTCAGAAACGCACAAACACATGTTAAATTATTTTAAATGAAAAGTCCAAATACCAAATTATATGCCTATTACCTTAATGGATTTTCAGATATTAACATCTTATTATGATAACTATAACCAATATTTCCTTCCATCGAATTTCCAAAAATCCTTCCTTATCGGTAGTTCAGTTCCCAAAAACTATGTAGTGTCATATGAAATTGCTTAAAAGCAACAAAAAGATGCATATCAGTACTGCGCCATAAATGCACACCTTTACATTGTAATAACTCATGCGCCTGGGAGTGGAACCTAGAACATGAACTTACAAATAAGATATTTATAGCATCTACCGTATTTATCCGTGTATACCGCGCACCTTTTCTGTCCAAAAACGACGTCAAAAAACAGGGTGCGCGGCATACACGAGGAAATATAGAATTGACCGAGCCACCAAGCATTTAAAATCACGGGGAGTTTTTATTAACCTAATACTGGAATATTGTGAGTAATTTTACAAGAGTAGAAAAGTTTTAATATAAAATGACAAGTTACAGCTCATCTTTCCTCTTTGCATCAACCGGCGTTTCAAGAACCACTTGCGGCGACTGCAGTACACGAAACTATGCCAACTGGCCGAATTAAGAAACCTGCACTTCGCCTTTTGTGCGAATGGATTATTAAAGCATGGAATTCAATTCCAGAGGATCTTGTCGTCCGCAGCTTTAAAAAATGCTGCATTTCCAATGCCAGCGATGGGAGCGAAGACTTTATTCAGTCCGATGGTGATACGTGCTCCAGCTCCTCGGGAGGCGATGACGACGAAGAAAGCTAGGCACGGGAGTGATTTCTGTTAATAATCACAGTATTGTTCGATTGTCTCTGTGTATAACGATTTTAATAATTAAAAGTAGGATGAAGCGGCTTACACGGGGGCGCGGCATACACGCGTAAATACGGTAATTCATTTAGAAACATAGGAGAAACACATTTTTATTTAAAAAAAATAATACGTATATATAAAATATGAATGTAGCTAGTAATAATTAGAGGTGGGGAGAAAATTGTAAAAGTAATGTTCAATAATTATTAGTTTCACTGTGTTCTGCAAAGACTGACTCTAACGGAAGAGGATGTAGGGGCCTATCGCAAACTCGAACCACAGCATCAGGGGTCAGATCCAGGTTGAAAGAAATTTGTAGATTTTATTGTCAAAAGGAGGCTTCTTGGTTACTTTCTATAAGAGAAGCAGTTTCAGTTTACTCTCATGTAAACACTCGTGGATTCCCGAAATCTTCCATACAACATGGCATCTTGATACTCCAAATCTTCAAATAGACTGCAGAATATTGACTCAGACAACATCATATAATGTTAATGCACTTTCTGATTGTATAGATCATTCAGAGCGTCTGTATTAACCTTAGTGACCTATCTTTTACTTAGTAGACAAAAAGAGAAAGAAAACCAAGCGAATGAAAAGCGATGAACTCAAAAATATCTTAGATATCAGTAGTTGACATTAGATTGACGACAAATTCAGGAAGACAGGGATATTCAAGAGGAGGCAAGTAATTGATTCATTAAATCTACAAATGTCAATGTCAAAAGACGAAAAATTATAATAAACATCGATTCATGCTTCAAACTACAATCAATTTGTTGACATTCTTTTTTGCTGACGAAGATACTAAGCTACACAACATTTTCATCAAGTTTAATGTCCTGGACCAGGGCAACATCCGATGACTTCTCAGTCTGTACTGTAAGTCTTAGGATCGAATCTTTCCGTTGGTACTTAGGGGGCAGGAATTTGGGAATAGACATCTAGTCTCGTAACAGTAGTTACCAAATTTCAAGCTTTTAGTTAAAGCAGTTTGATGTAGGTGACGATTACTCACAGTGGCGTATTTAGGGGGGCTTCCGGGCTTAAGCCTCCCCGAAATCTTACTTACTATAGTAAAGTATATGAAGTATCTTGCAGAACTTTCATATTTTCAGGCAAAGCCCCCACCGAAAGTTAGCAAAGCCCCCCGATACAAAATCGTAAATACGCCATTGATTACTCAGTTGATACTTCTTTTATTTGTCGAGACTTGGTTTTCCATTTTGTCCCACAACATTCTTTTTGTAACGAAATAAGTTATATATATTTTTTTTTAATGAATACTATCTTTGAATATAGGTACAAGGGCAATTCGTGAAAAACTCCGTTTGCACATGCGCGAAAAATGGCTGGGAAGAGAACATCAGTCTTGTGGCTCTGTGTGCAGTAATTCAGTAGACAGTGAGCAGTTTAAGCAGAAGGTTGTGTTGCAGTTCACTTGTCCGCTATAGCAATTGAAAATAAACACACCAATTGAAAAATCCGCCAAACGTGAAGTGCGTGCGGTAATACGATTTCTGAGTGCGAAGAAAAAACTTTCGGCAGCTGCGATTCATGGCGAACGGATCAAACATGATAAGTGAAGGTGTTGTACGTGAATGGTGTCGCATATTTGACAATGGACGAACGACAACGCCGACGTGAGGATGCGGCAAGAAGTGAACGCTCATCTATAGTTAGCAATGAACTCATGCTGGAAATTGAAAAAAAAAAAAAAAACCTCTTCGTAAAGTCCGTCGGTTCATATCATCTGAACTTTGTTCGTTTTTTCCAAATTTCTCCGACTGTTTTGTACGAGGTGGTGACAGAGAAGTTGGGATACCAGGCGGGAGAGTTTTTTGCAGAAGAAATTTCAAACCTTGTAAAACGTTATGATAAGTGCCTCAGTTTGAATGATGAATATGTTGAAAAGTAATGTAATGTTGTACTTTCTAATGTGTATAATAAAAGTTCTGTATTCGCGAATGTATGTTATTGATAACCAAACGGCGGTTTCTTTTTCGAATTACCCTCGTATATTTACCGAAACAAACAACTGGAAGTTACAGGGGAAGTTTAGCCCTCCCTAGCAATCCCCTAGCTATTGGCCTAGATACTAGTCTATAATTCAAAATGAATTTAATCCAACTCATGAGTGTAAATGCATAATCTGCTTCTTAGTAAATTGTAAATATTCAAATTCTCTTTGTAGCAGTAGGATTAAATGAAGTATAAAGAAGCACTGAGAAACAGTCCAAGCGTACAGTTGACTTTTTAAAATCATGTATATGGGTATTTTGCCACCTAACACAACATGGAATAAATTTTGGACGCTATCTCTTTTACGCTCCCTCTACAAACAGTCTTGATGCATCTTCCTTGAATGGATTCTTTGTCGTATCTTACTTCCTGGACATGCTTTCATACTCACCCCCCTGTCCCCCCACCTAAAAAAAAGATACAGCATGTTTTTTTTTCCTCCTGTATCTATCTGAATACGAAGACACGAACTCTCAATACTGGGTTAGAGCCAAGAACCATGTTCCTAAGACAAACAATGGAAGAGAGACTGCATTTCCTGAATGAACATTCTTCGTGCCCAGATGTCAGTAGCAGCTCATTCTACCGAAGTAGTCTATAATACAAAAGGGAGGAAAAGTTCACTCATCCATTCAAAGTTGAAACCTTCTGGTATGGTTTTCCTATACCTCCTTTACTTTTAGTCTCGAGAATGAAAAGAAAATACCAAATAAAAAAAAGTGGGTAGAAAAGAAGAAACGACATATCACAAACACACGGCTGTCATTTTTCTTTCTCTCTCTCTCTCTCTCTCTCTTTTTTACTTTCAACTCTCGTATCCCTTGTACGCACAGAATACGTTCTGCTTTTGTCCCTTTTTTTATCAGTCAGCACGGCAAAGCTTCTTTTTAAGGAGTTGTGATTTTATTCCCTTTTTCTCTTCTTTTGGAAGAACTAAACCATTCTGGTGACTCTTCTTCTGACTTGGACAAGTTCTCACTGCTCCTCTTAACTTTCTTCATTTTCTTCTTCCGAAACTTTTTATTGAGATGAACATCTGTTGGTATATACGCACAAACTTCTATCTGTAGATTTTGGTTGTGTTCTTTTGTATTTGGAACGAGTCTAGTTTAATACTTGTGAGAGGTTTTGGCTTAAGTTTAGAGTTACCCCTCCAGTATCAAACCTACAAAAAAGCAAGTAAAATATTAAACGTTGTTAGGTTAGGTTAGGTTAGTTTAGGTTAGATTTGGTTAGTTTAAGTTAGGTTAGGTTACCCGGTAAGACTTTAGTTAGGCTATAACAGTGACTGTACAGATTCTCATAGAAGCTTAAATTATCGCTTAAATTCAGTAATCCGTGGTTCTAATGAAAATTTAATAGATTCTTTTCATTATTCTTATATAATTCTATAAAACTCAATGCGGAAATATCACATTGAACGCACCGATTCGCTATCCTGTATGTCTACCATGCTGCTGAATCATCGAAACCTTCCGCATGTTGCAAATAGTACCCATTTCTACATATCTTTTCCCGTATTAAACGTAACTTTACTGCCAGACTTACACACCTAAACATTACATAAGAACTCCAAATCATTGTTCCTGACCTCATTTCTCCTGTAAATTTTCCAAATTTTTATAAAAAAACGGAAGGGTAAATCTAAACTTAACCCGAAGTTTTATTGATGATGAAGCCAAGATCCTTTTGGTATTCGTTTGCCGAAAAAGAAATATTTCAGTTTTACGTCCCACGTTTATGCTGAGTACACTAAAGGAAACGGTAATGATGAGAAATGAATGAAATGGAGAAATGAAGAAAGTGGGAGAAAAGTGGAAAAACCACGAGAAAACTCATGCAAATGGTGTTTGTTCACCAAAAAGCCCACTTGGTGCGAGCTGAGATCGGACCACGAACCTTATGCACTAGAGGTGATTGCTCTACCACTGACACACCGCGGCTCCTAAATCTTTACTTGACATTTGGAAGCACTTGCAATTCTATTAAGAAGTGAACTTTTCGAAATGTGCTTTCCTAACACTGAGAGTTTATTGTATACTACTGAAATTACGGTTTAAAATGAGATTTTAGAATCTTTACACTCAGTATGAACATAACGCAAAACTCCAGTAAAGAGGAGACGTCTCTAACAAATATTCCTACCCTCGTTTTATATACAGACAATTATCAAAATAATATTACCCAGATTTATGGTTTGGATCATCTTTCTCCTTCAGAACAGCTTTGATGCGAAGTCAAATATAGTCAAAAAAAAAAAACCGAATAAGAACAAGTGTAATATTACTCCATTCCGCGTGCAATAAATCACTTAGTTCTATGAAAAAGAATGGAGTCGGAACCTTGCTCCGGATTCGTGTCTCGAAAACGGACCACTGATTTTAAATTAGATTCAGGTCCACGGATTACGCGGACCAGGGGAGATGTTCAACTTTATCTGGATATTTTTCAAACCATGCCGCAGAAGCTCCAGATGTGAAATAGTCGTATTATAATCCTGAATATGAAGTCATTGCCATGAAACAAAGTAGTACTTGCCCCACTTGCCGAAGTTTGGAATTTGACTCCGACCATAGTGACGTCAAAGGTCAATGAAATTGGCCGGGAGCCAATGACCTAGGGGTACTTAGGATCATCCCCTATAGATTTTGGCAGGGGTACCTTGCCCCAGCCCCTAAATTTTGGCACAAAAAGTTTCAAGCAAAAAATTACAAACAAAAATTTCAAACAAAATTTTGAAACAAAAATTGTCAAACAAAAATTTGAAACAAAAATTTTTCAAACTAAAATTTATGAAAATTTATAAACTTAAAAAATTACGTTTCACGGTTAACCGTCAAACTTTATCCGGTTTTTAACTATTCGATTAACAAATAAATGGTTTGATCATATTTATTAGTGAGTGCCAAATGTTGAACGAAAATGTTCAAACCAAAGTTTTTAAACAGTAATCGATAAAAGTTAAAGAAAACTTAAAACTGAATGGAGCAAAGATTTAAAAATCATCAGCCAATCAGATTGCACGAAAGATAGCGATCAACCAATCAGATTGCATGAAAGATAGTGACCAGCCAATCAAATTGCATGAACAATAACTTTGCTAGTAATTATCCAATCAAATTACGTCACCTTAGACAGTGAGCTGTGATAAAATTTCAAAATGTTGTCGCATGTATTGCCTTTAGTCTATGAGTCATAAGATTCAATAAGGTTACCTATCAAAAATTGACACTTGTTTGATTTTTTTGATTTGAAATTTTTGTTTCAAAATTTTGTTTAAATTTTTTTGTTTCGAAATTTTGTTTTAATTTTTTTCGTTAGAAAATTTTGTTTCAAATTTCTGTTTCAAAAATCTTGTTTAAACCTATTTGTATTGAAAATTTCTTAGTTTGAAATTTTTGTTTGAAAGTTTTCGTTTCAAATTTTTTGTTTTGAAAATTTTGTTTGAAAACGTTTCGTTTAAATTTTTTGAAACTTTTTGTTTGAAAATTTTTCGTTTGAAATTTTGGTTCGAAACTTTTTTGTCTGACAATTCTTTTTTTCAAACTCTTGTTTGAAATTTTGTGTTTTAAAAATTTTGTTTGAAAAAATTTGTTTAAAAGTTTTATTTTCAAACTTTTTTTGTTTTGAAAACTTTAGTTTGATTTTTTTTAATTTGAAAGTTTAATACATTTTTAAATGCCATGAATCTTGTTCAAAATATACACCTAACTCATAGAGAACATTGACCAGGGAACCGTCGTCGTATCAAAGACTCGCTCATCAAAACCAAATCATCGACCACTTAACCGTTCTGGCATTTGACACCCTAAGGGTCCTACCAAATTGAAAGGGGATACCCGTCCACACCTTATAACCCTATATGATCTCATCCACACCTATATGATCTCATCAAAGAGGATAAATTGAAATCTTTTAAGTTTTACGTCCCACGGTTATACCGGTTAGGTTAAAGGAGACGGTGATGATGAGGGATGAATGAAATGGTGGAATGAAGAAAGTGGGAGGAAACGGGAGAACCTCGAGAAAACCCACGCACACGGTGTTTGTCCACTACAAAGTTCACTTGGCGGGAGCAGGGTTTGAACCCGGAGCCCCAAGCGCCAGAGGTGAACGCTCTACCACTGAGTCACCGCGGCCCCCGAGGATAAATTGAGTCAATAACCGAACACGTGGTTGTACTAAAATTTGGCAATTTTGTACGTATGAAAAGGAACGAAATGGGCCACCGAAATTTATCATGATACATATTGAGGTCCTGTGCTTATGATACTGAATGCTTAAATTGGACAATTTCCGAAATTGAAGGGGTGGGTCAATACACCCCTCCTAAAATTTTAAAGGTGTGCACCAATGTACCTAAATCTTATGATAGGGAATGGACCCCTATACATGGCCATATAACAATATAAGGTAATAGTACCTCATCAAAGGGAATCAATTGGGCCAAAACGAAACACGTGGCAGAACGTATTGCTTACGTTTATATTTTGACAATTTTTTACCTTTAAAAGGGAACGAGGTGGACCATCTAAATTTATAGTGATTTATATTAGGGTTCTATGCTATGATACCAAATGTTTAAATTTGGCAATTTCCAAAATTTAAGAGGTGGGCCAAGGTACCCCTCCCAAATTTTTAAAGAGGTGCATCAATATACCCATGTTTTGTGAAAGGGAATGGACCCATGTATACGCCCATATAACCATATAGGGTAATTAAACCTCATCAATGGGGATAAATTAGGTCAAAACCCCCGAAATTTGACTTTTTGGCAATTTTTTACCCATGAAAGGGAACAAGATAGACCCCCAATACTGATATTATAGAAGTATATACCATGGTTCTAGGCTAACACATCAAATTTTTAAATTTGGCAATTTCCAAAATTTAAGGGGGGTGGTCCTAGGTATCCTTGCCAAAATTTAGGGAGTGAGCCAAGGTATCCCTGCCAAAATCTAGAGGGGATGGTCCTAAGTACTCCTAGGTCATTGACCCGAGCCAAGGTCATTGACCTTTGACCTATGACGTCACAAACCTCGGGGTCAAAGTCCAAAACGCGATCAGGTCACGTCCTTACTACTAACAATATCTGAATCATAGAATGCATATGGCCTCCTAAAATTGTGACCTAATTATGGGCAATGGAGCGGCCGGTAAGCGTCAGCATAGAACTCACTGAAAACCAGAACATTGCTTCCCACAACATTACAAAGCCGCTGCTAATATTTGGACACCACGGTCATACGCTTTTTTAGGTGTCTACCACACATAAATATCGCCCGTGGTTTGAAACAAGGTGAACATGGGGATTGATGAAAACCATGGATTACCGTGGACTTACTCATAACTTTACCTATGGGCCAGAACTTTTTTATATGTCTGCTGTGTTACTTCATCCATCTCGAATCTGGAACTAGTACAGAAATAATTTAAAATTTTCTAAGCAAAGTATGTTCTTACTTATTCAAATTAAAATAAGGCGTAACAGTTTCAATAACTTAACGTTGTCTTCATCAGACGTTAACTGGAAGAGAGATCTCCATAACATTAAATTATTATTGTTATATCATTTTAATTGCTGAATTTCATAATATTATATTTTTAATATGAAACAATCAGGTATTGTTATAATTTACTGTTTCATTTATCCATAGAAGTAAGAGCTTGGCTCAAAGCTTTACCTTTGTTCCCTCTAGATCTTCATTCGAGAGTTTTCGAATAGCAGTTGCGTTACAGTTGGGAGCAAATATTTGTGAACCTCATAAATGTCAGGCATGTAAGAATCCAGTAGATAAAAAGGGGCTGTATGAGCTCTCTTGCATAAAAAGAACAGGAAGATATACCCGACACACAAGTGTAAATAACATTATAATGAGAGCACTCATTTCAAGAGGCATACCAGCAATAAGAGAGCCAAATGAATGTTGTAGAGCAGATGATACAAGACCAGATGGGATGATCTTAATACCTTAGAAGAGAGACAAATCATTGATTTCGGATTTTACATGCACAGACACTTGAGCCCTTTCCAATCTTCGTTTTTCCTTGCTCCAAGCGGGCAATGTAGCCAGTCGAAAAGAAACAGACAAAGGAAAAAATACCAGAGAAGTACCTAACAGAGAAGTACTAATTTGTAACCATTGCAATTGAATCCAGTGGATCGTGGATCAAAGAAAGTCTGAACTTTATAAAGGAAGTAGGTAAACGCATCACCCATTTAACCGGTAATGATAGAAAAAGCATCTTCCTAATACAAAGAATAAGTATGGCAGTACAAAGAGGTAATGTAGTCTCTATATTGGGAACCATATCACCAGGTAAAAAGCTAGACGATAGTTTCCTGCTTTAAAACACCTTCCACTATGTTACCTATTTTTTTCTGCTTGAAGAAAAATAATTTGATTTGTGTCTGACAATTATATCTTCTATATTATTTGTGTGTTATTGAAATTTATTATTATTTTAATTATTAATTATCACTTTTCCTCTTTTATTATTATTAAAGAATTATTCCAAATACCAGTTAATTTTGAAATTTCCTCTTCATTCAATGTTCAATCATACAATTTTATTTCTATTGTTTCTATTAATAATTTCTCATATCCGTGATTTTTATCATTTAATTCGTTCCAAATCCCATAATTCATGTATTTGAAGTCCATTTATCCACTACATTAACCTTTCACTTCTTTCCCCCCCTTAATCCTCACTTATTTCCATTTCCTTATTATTATTTTATAGGCATGGGGTCCAAGGTCTAGGAAAAGAGAATAGATAAATTAAGGCTAATGTGACGAGGGTGTGTAATTTGAGAAATTTAATCTCATAATTTTACCATGGTCTGGATTAACGAGCTGAATTTTTATTCAGGTAAAACTTTTGTGTTGTTAAACATAGTAAAGGGCTATAGCTTGAGAAGGAACACCTTTAAGGAGACTTCAAATCCATTTGAGAGATTTTCCAAAAATTTATTTTACACTTTAGAAGCATTCCTTCTAAAAGACAATTATATATATATATATATAAATTTTACGTACCACGACAATGCCCTGAACGCTGAAGGTTAAAGGCGGATGATTATTGAAGGTGAATAATTATAAGGTAACTAGGGGATTGAAACTGTGGGACAGATAGAAAGGCAGATCGAGAGACAAAGAGCGAGGGACACAGAAACAAAAAAAGGAAGGGAGAAGAAAAGATAGAAAGGAGAGAGAAAATCAGAGAGAAAAAGAGAGAGGGAAAGAAAGAGAGAGGAAAGAAAGGAGAGAAATGGAGAGAAAAGGGCGAAAAAGAGAGAAAAAGAGGAGAAAGAAACAAAGAAAAGTAAGAAAGAGTAGAGAAAGAAAGAAAGAAAAGAAAGGAGAAGAAAAAGAAAATAGAGAAAGAGAGAAAAAGAGCGAAAGAAAGAAAGAGAAAAAAGAAAAGGGAGAAAGAGAAAAAGAGAACGAAAGAAAGAAAGAAAGATATCTCTTAGACAATACACAGACACGATGTGCTTCACTACAAGTTCTTGCTAGAAATGAGAACTATACTACTGAGTTACGAAACGTAAAGTCACCTCACCTTGAATCAACAACATTTACAGAGTAGATGTACGTTTAACAAACTGAGATGAACGTTAAAATAATGTGATTTTTACTTTAGGTGATAATAACAAGATTTTTGCGTGATCTTTCCGCTCCTTGCTAAAAGTCTTTCCAATATAATGAGCACCATTTATCATGAAACTGTCTATTCAAGTCTATTTCTTTCTTTTTTTTTAAAACAAATACCGTGGACTAGTTGGTTAATTACTAAACTTTCGTACCGTTTCAATTTATCCGTTAAATAAGATAAAAGCGTTCTTATTCATTTGATTTAATTACAAAAGGTTCAGAGACACAGAAAAAAAAAAGCTAACAATAAAACTGCAGTTTCATTTGCAAATTAAAACTCTGCAGATAGAACTACACATTTTCCCAAAGATTAATGGTATTGTATTCAGAAAGAGTGAATTAAGGAAACGAAGGCTCTTTTTTTTTTTAAGAAAAAACTTAATGAAAAATACGTATTAGAATTCCCTTTATCTTTTCCTTGTTTGTGAAAATTTTCCAATTAGAGAATAGTTTTTTTTTTTTTTTTTTTTACTACTTCAGTAGCACTAAAAGAATAAGCAAATGAAAAGTTTAAACTATTTTAGAAGTTAATACCATTGTGACCAAAGGCTTGAAAGATTTTTGTTTTTACTACAAGTCTTAAGTTTGATTCGTGATAGCAGTACACACAGTTACCCCACGTTAAGCTCATAATTTACGTTTCCAAGTCTTGATGTTAAAAAGGCATATTAAACCAAGCTGTAAATTGACGTTTTCAATAGCCTTGATATGAAAAAGAAATGTTCAACTAAGCTGTAAATTGAGGTTTCTAATACTAATGCTGTTAAAAAGGGATGATAAATGAAGCTGTAAAATTACGTTTTGAATAGCCTTTAAGTTCAAAATTGAGTTCGAAGCTGTAAATTGAGGCTTTTAATACTCATGCCCTTATAAAGGGATGATATCATAAATTAAGCTCTAAAATTACGTTTTCAATAGCCTTTAAGTTAAACTAAGCTGTAAATTGAGGCTTTTAATACTCATGCTGTTAAAAAGAGATGATAAATTAAGCTGTAAGATTACGTTTTCAATAGCCTTTAAGTTAAACTAAGCTGTAAATTGACGTTTCCAATAGTCTTGATGTAAGAAACGAATGTTAAAACTAAGTTGCAAATCGACGTTTCCTATAGCCTTGGTGTTAAAAAAAGATAATAAACAATGCTATAAACTGAAGTTTCTAATAGCCGTGGTGTTAAAAAGAAATATTAAACGAAGCTGTCAATTGATATTAAACTAACAAGGGAAGACGGCGATGTCCTTCAGAGATAATTGTACCAAATTTGGTATGAGTAGGTAATGAGAATAGAAATAATGGGCCTTCGTTTCACCGGCGTTCAGAATCAGGAATAATGGGCCCAGGGACGGCGCTAAGGGTGGGCGGGGGTGGGCAACCACCCACCCGATGGATGGCCTCGCCCACCCATCCGCCCACCCCAACAGAACAGGGGTGTCATTAAGGGGGGACAGGAGGGGGCAATTGCCCCCCTCAAGATTTTGAGGAATACATATACTTTATCGATTGTGTACTCATATACTAGTGCAAACTGTGAAAGTCTTATGTTGTTGGTGTTCTTGCCCCCTCAAGCGAAGTCTGAAATGACACCCCTGCAACAGAAGGAGAATAATAAAGGTGACCAGTGCCGGATTTAGGTTTGATGGGGCCCTAAGCTATTGAAGATAATGGGGCCAATTTATTTCTAGCATTCTTTTTCAGCGACGAAATTTCGCCTTTTCTGTTTGAATATATGCTATATGGTAATTTATGGACCTAATACATATCTATTAAGTAAATACGTTTTCGTGTATATTTCGTTAACTTACTGTTTTGAATACATTACAGAAAAACTGTAAAATTTGTAAAATTAGCGGTAGTTTAATTTGGTACCAATAAAGTCCCTTGCCCATCTTTTTGCACCAACTATGATCAACGCTCCACGCCATGCTTCTACAATATGTGGAGACCGCATCATTTCTCATTTCAAATTGTTTCTATTCAGTTGGGTAAAGTTTGAAACGTTTCCAGGGATCCGTGTAAGTAAATACAGTCTAAATATCATCCAGGGTTGGTAATTACTGCCTGAAGCTCAACTAATCGTGTGAGCTTTTTCGAGGTCAGGTTACTGGAGTAACTCAAAATGGAATGCAACCCTCGAAAATTACACAAGGGTAAAACTGGAGAAGGGGCAACTAAAACCCAGATTATGATAGATATATCGTGAGTTTACTCTAAACTTTCAAAAATATGTAAGTAATGGCTTCAATTATTTTTGTCGCTCAAAAAACTGGGATCGTAGACCTCTCCGGCCCCTGGCTAGATACGTCTCTGGCTGAAAATCATAAAAACATCGTTAAAAAACCTAACTGTTGCACTAAAATTATTATAAGACCTATAAATGTAGGTAGCTTTTTTTTTTACTCCGACGTGAAAAGATGTTGGCACCTTGCCTTGCTATGTAGTAACCAGTGGCGTATTTAGGGGGGTGGCTTCCGGACTTAAGCCCCCCCGAAATCACTTAGTATATAAAGTAAATGAAATATCTTGCAGAATTTTCACATTTCCAGGCAAAGCCCCCCCCGAAAGTTAGCAAAGCCCCTCCCGAAACAAAATCGTAAATACGCCACTGGTAGTAAATAGTGCCGATAACCTAATGGATTCAGCCTGTTGCATACTAACTTACACAAGGTAAATTCGGGCAGTTCTGAACGTAACAATACATAAAATACTGTTAATATATACAAACGAACGACTCATGCCTAGAACGAATGGATGAAATCACTACGATTCGTGCTCCTATTCTTTCCTTTAGTCAGGGGCGGATCCATTCTGAATGTTTAGGGGGGGGGGCAGTCGTTCGAAGTCAATAGGTTTTATTTTACGTTTATAATACAAAGGTGAAAATTCTTAGGATAGGTTTTATTTTTAAAATAAAAACATATTCAATTCTGGGGGGCGATCGCCCCCTGGATCCGCCCCTGCCTTTAGTGATCTATTATTGCACTCTATAGATCACTATATGAGCTCCTCCGTGGCTAAGCGGTTAGCGTACGCACCTTTGGCGTGGGAGACCCGGGTTCGATTCCCGGTGGGAGCTCATGTGGTTCGGATTCCACGTTAATCAGTAGGTCCCGTCTCATGTAGCCTCGCTGCTGAAAGGGACGTTAAACTCAAAATCAACTCAACTCTATAGATCACTATGAAAATCAGTGCCAAGTTCTGAAAGTTATGAAAATACTTCTGCAAACTACTTTTCATACTTACGTACAGCGAAATAAAATAGCTATAATTTCGCGATGTAAAGATTATTGCCGCTTAGGGCTGTAATTCCTTTATATTTTACTATTATTTCGCGAGCTTGTCGTTTTATGCCTTCTTCTTAAGCATCCACTGTTACCAGACTCAATTTCTTGTCGAATTCCAAATAGTACAAGAAAGGGTAGCACTAGAGTTCTATCCGCATACAAGATACTGTATCACTTATGCTGTGAAGTCTTATCAAAGTAGCTAAGTGTAATGGCTGGAAAACAGGGTCCCGATTACAAATGGGGCTCTGAAACAAAATCCCCATTACAAGCAGAGCTGGGAAACGAGGGTTCCATTATAAGCGGGGCTGGGCAACAGAAATCCCATTGCAGGCGGGTTGGAAAACAGGGCCCTATTACTTGCTTCATGAGAGCTTAATACATAACAGTACAGAACACCGTTGTTGTATGTGCGTTTTATCTTATTTGCTTTTTCTTATTATTTGGAAATGACATTACAGCCACTTTTTCTTTAAAATTTTTGGGGCCCCCAAGAGAGCTATAGCTTGTTTAGCTTATACGCAAATCCGGCACTGAAGGTGACATCCTGTACTTCACAAGCAATAGGTATTACTTTCGATTGTAATGTAATAGGTTCTATGACTCTGTTTAACTCTGCAATGGACAATGATTTTAAGACAGATACTTGTAGTAATATAATGATGCCAAAAGTCGTGATTAATGAATTGAAATTTAACACACACGCACAATCGTGCTATTGAAACGCCAGTGTTTGTATGTGCTGCACTGAAAAAAAAGTGCTTTCTAAAAAGCCAACTAAATAATGGACAGAGCTGGCCAGTATTATCTATTGTCTCATTTTGAGAAAGAGAGGGAGGAGAGTAGTGCTTTGTGTCAAGGGCGCCGATCCTGGGGGCCCAGGCTCCCCCAAAGCCTATGTGCGCCCCCGCATTTTATTTATGAATATACAATATTTGGCATAATTTGAATTCAATTTGTCTTAAAATCCTCATGCATGCCTTCTGCATCTGAATGTCCCCCCCCCCCCAAATTTACAGAGAAATCGGCGCCCTTGCTTTGTGTTGGCGCGATAGCTTCTTATAAGAGGGTTCCAACTTGCAATTGTTTACAGCAATGTACCACATGTCTTACCCGTGTGGCATTAAACAGATTTGAAAAAACCCTTATTATAGCATTGTTGAGTTGATCTCTGTTGCATTCAGAAGTCTTAGCGGTCGGTGCTTGTTCAGCTAATATGTCGAAAAAATTTAGCGATTTCTTCTCAGGCTCGGTGTCTTTCTCGTGTTCAAAGAAGCGCGATTTTCAATCCGTTGATGTTAGTGATAATCCTTCTTCTTCAATGGGGAAAAAGACAAAAAATACAAATACATGTGACAACCAGGATTCGCAATTTGAAGTGTTCGATTTCGAGGAAAGTGAAAATGAACTAGATGTTGGAGAGAGCGAAGACGACAGCATTGCTTCTGAAGTTACTCATTTATATTTTTTGTCTCTTGCTTTCTTGTAATAAATACTTCAAAGATAAAAATGTTTGCAGCAGCCTATTTTATCCTTGTTTTACTTCACCTACTTATTGTGTATTTTATGTTATTAACGAAAAGTAGAGTATTATCTGTTAGTCTGCGTTGTTTGAACCTTCTTTTATTTCTATGCATTCATGTGCATTCTTGGAGGGAGAGGAGTTAAAGCAGTCTTGAACTTCTTCAACTACACAGAACACACCGTTATTATTATTTAAAAAGCTGAAAGTAGAGGTAGTGTGTGTGCCACGCGAAATTCGGTAGGTCGAGCATATTGCCACGAACTCCCGCAGCCCATCCTAAGTCCTGCATTTCTTCAGTCTTACCAGGTGAATGCTGGAATGGCACCTTCTATAAGGCCAACACAGCTGTTTTCCACATCCTTGTTTCTCCCCTATTTCGGTCTGAGCCTTAGCTAACTAAAGAGTATAAAAATTGAAATTTAATTATTGTCAAAAAATGTCTACATTGCCCAGTTCTCATTTTCGTTGTCCGCCCACCCAGCAACTAGGTCCGCCTCTTTCCGCCCACCCCATCAAGCGTTCCTGGCGCCGTCCCTGAATGGGCCCTACAGTTATGGAGAAGTATGGACTATCAATCAGGTGTTGATGGGACAGAGCTTTTGCTCGCTGTTGTGGTCACTGCAGAAGAAGTTAAATAAAGTAGAATAAAAAGGGAAAAGATGAGTTAAACACAAACAGAATGCGAAAATATTCTTCCTAAGTCCCACTACACGAATTCCGGGATACTAAATCTATCAACTTCCCTTGCCATCAACTGCCCACCTTATCTCTTGCCCATTGGGCATGCATCACTAGTTAGCCTAATGAAATGATATTATGCAAATAAATATAATATATACACAGAAATAAATCGATGTCACGAAATGCTCATGTCCACTTTGTGTTCATACTATTAAAGTGCATTATTTGTGAAACATGCGTGAGTTATATTTGGCGTTTAGAACGAAGTTGTTGTTACGAGGCTGTTTCTGTGTAATACAATTTGCTATTTTCTAGTGGTGAATAGACCAAATTCAAATATTTTCTTTATCTTTTGCGTTAACATAGTCGTGTTAAGGAACAATCTTGTATGTATTCAAACGGTTATTTTTGTCATGGTCATCCACAGTCGTTCCCATTTTAAACATCACTAATCCCAAAATATATATTTAAATTCTCCTCACAAACACGTAGTACTTTAATTTTGGTCGGCGCCACTTCGTAGATATCAGTTAATATTGGTGGGTTCAAACATTTAATATTTTCGTACCGACAGCATGTCTTATAGTATGAAGAAAAAGAGCAACTTCATTTCGACCCCTTCCTCGGAAAACTTCTGGTGACGCCCATGATTAATTTTTGTACATATTTTCTTTATTATTCTTAATATAATTTCGTTAAACTAACTAGTGATGCATATCCAATGGGTAATGGGAAGGCCAGTTAATAGATCTAGTATCTCAGCATTCGGCTGATGGGACTGAGGGCGGAAATTCTGTTAAGCTCATCTTTTAGTTTTCATTTTATTTTATTTAACTTTCTCTGCATTCTCCGCAACAGCGAGCAAAGGCTCCGTCCCATCAATATCTGGTGTACAGGCCATACTTCCCCACAAAGGTAGGGCCCATTATTTCTGATTTCGAATGCCTGCGAAACAAATGCTTCCACACGTTTGTTTCTATTCCCATTATCGACTCCTACACCAAATTTGGTGCAATTATCTCTGATTGACATCGCGCCCTTTCCTCGTAAGCTGTAAATTGAAGTTTCAAATAGCCTTGATGTCAAAAAGTGATGTTAAACTAAGCTGCAAATAGATGTTTTCAATAGCTTTGATGTTAAAAAGGGATGTTAAATTAAGCTCTGAATTGACGTTTCTAATACATTGGTGTTAAAGAGAGAGAACAAATCAAGCTGCAAACTGACTTTCTAGTTGCCGTGGTGTTGAAAGAGATGTAGGATGAACTCCTTCATTCACATCATCATCTGCAAAATACCATTAATTCAATATCGTTACAAACAAGATACAAACGATGTTAAGCAAGTGTGAAATGTTAAGTCGAGGAAAACATTTACAACAATGAACGGCCGGTTTCATTCAGGGGTAAAAGTGAGAGGGAAAGCGAGGATGTCGTCTCTCCATTCCCAAAAAGTATGTACGGCGTCCCTGCAGTTCCTAAAATATTACAATGGGCAAAGATAGGCAGGGGGATGATGTGACGTCATGCCGCTACCTACCGTCCCCCTACCTTATCAGATTAACTTTTACTCTTGATTTCGTTACTAAACTTATTTTCATTTTCTCTGTAATTTCTCACCCATATTATTATTGGTTTCATTTCCGGAACCAGGAAAACGACAAAATGTTCGATTCCGGATCGTTTGTATTAAAAAGAAAATATCTTCCGATTCCACCCGTAGGATAGTTTTGTTCTCTTTTTCAGGAAAGTCAGTTCCGATACTGCAACAGAAACAAAATAGAACCTATTTATAGTTACTAGTTTCATTACTATTAACTAATCAGATCCATTACGAAGCGCATATAGAATAGCTATGCTTAGAGACAACGTTTATGCGTCTAAATGCAATGCTTTGAGTTCCGTTTTAATCACTGTTAGCACGGCAAAGTCGAGTCATAGTCTTAGTTTCATTCGACTAGCCTGCACGCCATTGTTTGTGTCCCAAACTTTACTTGGGAAATTTTAAAAACAAAAGATATTGATTTCACACCTTAACAGACAAAAAAAAAGACTAAAATGTTTCTAAACATTTGGATACTATATACACTGGAATCTATGACGCACTTTTTCTGCCAAAATTTCAGTTATAAAATGGGAGGTGCGTCTTGGAATCGCATACAAAGTCACTCCAGCAACGGGACTGACTAAAATGTGTGCCGCCGGTTATTTCCCGGGACACGCACAGCATGACTGTGTGATCATGACTCTGACATCACACTTGTAAGATAGTACCTTTGTTCTCCTTTTAACATTGACAAATGTTTAATTTGAACAAATAAATACGTATGAATTAATTTGTACTGTCAAATTCTGAGTTGGTTCAGTGAATATCCAGGATGCGTCTTAGAACTGAATACAAGAAATTGGCACAAGTTTTGAAGTTTAGACTTGAGGGTGGCGTCTTAGATTCGAGTATATTTTTCCATGCGATATTTCCTTCCACTTTCAAAACTCAATGCAATGACAACTTCACCTTGAACTTTGATTTTCAAAGACAAAGATTGAGAAATTGAACAACTACACGTGCCAACGAACTTTTTTTTTTTTGTGTGTGTGTGTGTGTGTGTGTGTGTGTGTGTGTGTGTGTGTGTGTGTGTGTTGTTAAATTACTTTTAATCGTATTGCTCTATCTTGGCGTAGGTTTAAGGAAACCCTACAGATAATGGTTTTCATTTGTGATAAATCTGTTTATCTATTCAAGAGATAACTTTAGATATGAAGCTCAAGGAGTTCTTTGCCACTAATGAAAGTGAGATGAAATGAAAGAGGTCTTTGTCAAAGAGACAAAATGCACGAAAGTACTAAGTTAACAGCCATTGAAAGCAATAGTTGTTTAACGTTACCTACATCCCGTTTCCTGCCTAGACAATAAATGTATTCTTCCTTTAAAGGGAACAGTTCCCTTTTGTCTCTCAATCTATATATTTTGTTCTTCGTTTTACTTTCCTTTCTTTCTTTCTTATATTCTTAAATTTAGAAGTTCAACTTAGAAAAGTAGTGGTAATCCCGCCTTCTTCTTAATACAAATAAAAGCACAAATCATGTCTGAAGAGAATCCATTAGAATAGACCGCAAATCCAGAATATCTGGAAAAGAATCTTTTCTTAAGTAAAGATGTGCTCAATTATCAGGAACAATCTGAAATTTTATCTTTTCTTTCTCCTTTAGTGATTGAATTACAGAAGAAGCAAAGGTTCACTGAAAAACATTAGTTTATTCTTATTTCTCTCTTCTTATCTATTTTAATTCAATACTCAATTCAATATTATATACTTTGAGAGCTCTACAAATTGAAATTTCATATATATATATATATATATATATATATATATATATATATATATATATATATATATATATATATATACTATGTACAAGAATTTTACCAGAAGTATAGTTTTTGTATCAAAAAGACCCAATATATTTCATTCAAATATTTTCTTGTAGGCCTTATATCTCAAGGAAAATCGAAGATAGCAACCAGGGCTTCCAGTTGAACGGTATTCACCAGGCTATGGCTAATCTAATTACCTGGAGTCGATCCAATGCCAAAATCGCGAATGTGCTAATTTTGACTTGAGTTATAAGCATTTTGCTATTCAACTTACCCTGAAAAATTAGTATATAGACTTAGGTACATGTTTTAGGAATTACGATAACTTCTAATATTATTTCACATATTTCACATATGAATAATAATATATTTCACAAATGGAACTTTGGTGTTGGAATCTGATATGAAATTGCACGTAGGTGAAAATAGCAAAATTTGCACGTTCGCGGTTTTGGCATTGCACAGCAATAGAAATAATCCTTTCCATGTAGGTTCTAATAGATGGAAGTTCTTATCATTCATAAAACGTCTCTCATAAATTCGTACAAAAGCTCAACACACTTACAAGACTAAAGCTTAATAGCTCCTTCCCATGTTTTTGCAAAGTGTTATATTCGATTTCACTGACGAAATGAATGAGTTGGCAAGAACTGTGCATAGCGAAATAATAACATCTCCTAGATTCAACTAAGGCCGACAGTTTGGTACAGCGGTGTCGTTTCTAAGAAATCAAAAGTAAGTGAATATAACTTCATATATTGAGTTCTAGCAATAGTAGAGATGAAACGCAACCTTATTCGCCTACAAACAGTCTCCCATGAGAGGGAACTTCCAATCAGAGATTGTACCATCTCCTGAATTTCCCCTTTTGTTCGAGAAAGACAAGCGATTAGCACCAAATCCAATGGGAAATCTCGTCCCCTGAGAAAACTATCTAAACGAAGCAAAAACTTGAAGGTCAAATCTGTATTTGCTCCATCAATTACTGGCAAATTATTAATTCCCTCCATTAAGACTTTATACATGCTATCCGACGCATGCCTAGAAAAATTGAATTGAAATTGACGGGTTAGTGGAGGTACCATTTCGGTCCGACCACCCCTCTCATATTAGAGGCTCCCCTTCCCATATTAGGAGAAGCACTATTATAATTAGGAATTTGTCTTCCGCTCAGGTCATTTTCAAATAAGGGATTTTCATATTGATACCCCACAAACTCATCGCCACTTGAGCTAGACTGATCATTATCGTGTACAAAACCAGCCCTCATATTATTAAACTGCGCCATATTACACTTAAATACAAAATCATATAACGGGGAGAGAGGAATTACATATATACATATAAACACTACAAAATAAATTGGGAATTTTATATCTATTATGTTTCTGTAATATACTTCCATCAAGTTTCCTCCCACATTAGCATGCGACTTCCATAACTATCAGTTTTACGCATTTAGCAACCTGCCATAAACCAATGCAAGGGGTACTAACACCTATCATCTATCTCTATATACAAACAGTACCAATTGAAAGAAACAAAATGGCAAAAAAGCATTAAGCAGGACATCCTTCCACAGAGAAACTCTACTATACAGAAACTTTCAGCGAGATATAGCCTATTCATGAAAAACCCTCCAATTATTTTGGTACAAGTATTTTCACCTAGGTACCTTACTTAAATTATATTTGTGTTGCGTAGTGAAATACACATATATAACTCCATGTATCCGCTAATTCCCAGTTCTAGCTGTTTTACCCACTAGGAATATAAATAGCATTAAATTTCTTTACTGCAAAATATTTTCCGAAAATAAAACAACCAGTACTGACAATTAACGTCCACACATCAAGTGAGCGCGATAGTTACCACAGAAGGGTAGAATAGGTTATCATCTGTTCCAAATCACTGCAAATCCCAATTTCAACTAACAACTAACAAACTTTATTTTGTGTAATTCAGTAACAAATAACATGTACGAAATATAATAACGAAAGTCCTCCTTTGAAGTAAATCAATTCTCAAATATAACATCCAATGTGAAAAGTAACACAACACGGGACGATTTTTTTTCAAGGATTTGTTTAACACTCGAATCTTTAGATATAAAATCCCCACTTTAAACGCAATAAAGTATTCTTATCGAAACGTTAAATAATATAGGAATTCTCTACCCAATATGAATGACTAAGGTTAGCTACTGAAAATTACCCGGTTACGAGTATCTCACGAACCTATTGCCATTTTAAAACTGAGATTTTATTAACAAACATTTTACATATTTGTATTTTTCGACTAAACGCAACATCCCCTAGTACTATGGAACTTTCTTTATCTATGGTGGAATGGAAAAAATATGCTGAAATTGACTATTTTACAAGAATATAAAACAAAATGTCAGCAGAAAACACGTTAGAAAATTTACTTTTTGAGGCTCGTTTGGCGCCCCCTTGCCTGTGGCGTCCCGGTCAGTTGTCCGGGTTTCCAGGACGTTGGTCCGCTCCTGTCAATATATATTAATCTGAAAACTCTATAAAGGGATGTTCGGGTTCCACTTTTAAAATGTAGACTCAAGTCTCATATAGCTTCAATGCTTAACATGACACTTGATTTCAATCCAAAGAAAATTAAAAATAACGTTACTAAATTAAAGTTATACATATTTTTTCAGCAATAAAAATAAGCTAAAAAAGTGAGTCTACAAACTAATATATATATAGCGTACAATTACCAAGAATATTCTCTCTGTATACTTAGGGAAATCAAGCCATGACGGGATATCATTAAATAAAAGAGAGTCACTCGGGATATTTACTAACAAATTGCAGTCATCATTTCTACTGTATAAGCTCTCCGCAACCGACGCGGCTCAAGTTTCAAGCAATTTATTTGGTGCAGCAAAGACAAAGAGTAGACAATATACGTGAGTCAAATCCAACACTCTAGATATATTATTACACGAGCCAACTTTTACAGTATCTCCCTCAAGTTATAACGTGGACACGAACTGCAAAACAAAAATAAAGAAGTGACAAGCAGATTGTAGATGTAGGGAGCAGTTTTGAAAGTGACGAATGGTTACAGCGGAGAAAATGGAAAGAGTGAAAAACGAGAGACGAGATTAAAAAGGATTGTTTTGGAATTTACAAAGAGGTTGATGTCTCTACAGTTAACAAGATAAGAAATGTGTAAATGTTAATTTCTTTGAGTGCATTCTGCTGTAAGAGAAGCACTCTTATTTTTATCCTTGTTTTTATATGTTCACGAGACATGTGTCTTACAATGTTTTCAAATGTTACAATATAAAAATTGAATTTATTCCTATATAAAAAAAAATACGTTTCACCTGTTTGAGGTATCATGCTGAATGAAAAATACAGTAAAGCCAACATTAACCTCGGAATTGCGAAATGAAATCTTTAAGTTTTACGACCTACGATTATGTCGGCTAGGCTAGAGGAAACGAGGATGAGAAATGAAGGAAATGGTGAAATGAAGAAAGTGGGAGGTAACGGAAGAATCCCGAGAAAACTCATGCACACGGTGTTTTTCCACCACAAAATTTACTTGGCGCGAACTGAAATCGAAACAAGAACTCATGTACCAGAGGTGAACGCTCTATCATTGGCCTACCACTCCCCTATCCGTGGAATTGTGTAGCAAGGGCATGTGGATAGCGAAAATCGTGGATAACCCGAAAAAAAGGACTAAAAAATGAGATGCAATTTACGAGGGTCGTTCCGAAATCAATACCTCCTATTTTTTGTGTCGACTTGGTATATCCCTGCCAGATGTCGTTGGTATAGTGCTAATGCTTGAACCTTCCTCTTTTATTTGCAGCTGGCCCCATTGTTCTCCGGTAGTTGGCACCAGCATATGAGTGTTCCAAAATGGAGCCTGATATGGACGTGCATATAAAACAACGAAGTGTGATTGAATTCCTCTCACTGCTGAAGGAATTGCGCTGATTGAAATCCATCGACGCTTTGTAAAAGTTTATAGAGACGATATAATAGACGTGAGCAGTGTGAGGTGGTGGGTACGGCATTTTCAAGGTGGTGAAAAGGGTGTTCATGACAAGCCACAGCCCAGTCGACCCTGCACAGCTGTCATTCCTCGCAATGAGGAGCGTTTTGATCAACTCATCAGTGCTGATCGCCGGATAACGACCCGAGAATTATGTACAAAGCTGAATGTGGCGAACATTTTCAAGACTTGAAAGCTGTTGTCAAAGCTCTAAGGAAGTGGTTAGTCTAAGCTGGTTCCGATTTTTACAAGCACGGCATGCAAGCTCTGGTTCATCGTTGGCAAAAGTGCATGTATATATTAAGCCAGCAGCGTCCAACTCTCCGCCCTCTAGTCTGTTATTTAATTTTATAATAGAAACTTAATCGATCATAAATATTGCGTACTAATACAGAATGTCCGAGAAGTTTCCGTACGCCTAGACTTGAGTATCACAGAGAACAATGTCAAGTTACAACGACTCACCAAAGGTAGTCGTCAACCCTGGTTCGGCTAATAATATAAGTAAATCTTTAGTGGCAATAATTGTTTACACCTTAAAATATCTTCCGTAATTATAGTCACTAGTATTATCACCTTTTATACTGAAATTACAAGTCCATGATAAGTATTAGATAATTCATTCGTTGATTCTCTTTTAACGTATATTCACATAAACTGACTTGCAATCGTACATGTTAATTATATATCCATAAACAACTACATAGCAACCAACTATACAATAATAATGTATATTTCTTACATATATTAAAACATTCTTCTTTTGTTATTTTTAGTTAACATTATATCAGGTATAGTGCTTGTGTAGAAGCACTTTCTGCCCAAGATACAAGTAATTATCAACCGATACAAAGTATCTCGTTATAAAGTGTAAGTTTAGTTGTGTGTAAAACATACGTACATACGAGAGTATAGTTTCTGGCATGTCACTGAAATATCGAGTTACTGATAATTAGTCGTTCGTGTCATATAGTGGCATCAATGGAAGAAGTAATATTATCAATTTTAACTATATAACTGCACCAGTTTGTTGGAGGTAGCCATTTAAGGGGGCAGATTACTAAATATTTTTCAAAAGCTAACAAGTTTTCTTTTGTTCGTCTTTCATAAGTGAAAAGACGTAATGAAATGTAACTTACCACAGTAATAGATAATGTTCTTCTACACTCGAAAATACGAATTGGAAGAATTATCAGTGTTGTCATCCATAGAAACAGTGTCCAGAATTTGAATTACCCAAAAATCTAGGTTAAGACAGCGACTAGAGAAATGAACTCAACGGTAGTTGATGGCTTATGTTGTCTTGGTTCCTTGTTAAGTACTTTTTGAATAATATTAGTATTTATTTTGTAAAAACTTACAGAAGTTATTGCAAAATAAATCAGTTCATTGCATTTTATATCATTTCTTATCCATCAGGTAGACTTGGTTTCTTTATTATTTGTACTTATGTGTTTTTACTTACGTTTGAAACTCGGAAGAGCCGAAGAAAATAAACCCATAAACTAGAATGTTATACTTGATCAAGTGTGTATACCTACTTTTGGGCCACCCTGTAATATGAAAAGTTTTTTTCAACTTTGTCTGATACTTCTTAATGTATTCGTATTTTACCAATAAAATTTTATCACTTGAAAAATCTTTTTGTGCTTTAATTGGTAGTTCTTAATTCAATTTTCAAAAAAAAAAAAAAAATCATATGAAAAGTTTTTTTTATTCTGAGTAAGATATTTCGTAAAGCATTTCTTAAACAAAATTTTGTAACTTGGAAAATATTTTTATGCTTCAATTAATACTTCATGCAATTTTTTAAAAATAATAAAATTATATTCAAATCCATTTTGTACTTTGTTGGATAATTTTTAATGTCTTTTTCAAATAAAATTTTATCGCTTAAAAATCTTTTTGGTTATCGGATATCTCTCAGATCTCTGCTAAGTAGTCAAAAATTAACATTCCGATTAGAAAGACAGAATATGAACTGTCCTCATACCAGGGGTATTACAAATTAACTGATAGTGACATGTTGTGTTATGTGCATATGTGCAGCACAATCCAACAAGGAACATAATTTTGAAATAATTAACCTTCAGAGTGTGGATCGCAATTGGTGACAATTACTGAAGCTAATTTATTTATGAAAAGATTTGTAAAAGAGAAATTGATTGCTTAAAAGATTGTTGGGAAACTAATTCTTAAATTTACACCAAATGGATAGCAAAGTAAACAAGCAAATATAAGCGTGAGAAAATAGTTGAACATTACGTTTATAAGAAGATAACTTATTTTCTTCAATTCCAGTTTCCAGCAATGTATTCCTAACGTTTCATTTCTAGAAGATTATAAAAAAAAAAACTTGCTTTATCTTTCTATTCTATGAATTATTCAATTGTGAAACAGGAAATTTAATATCTGATGACACAGCAGATTTCTCTCCCCTTTTTTTTTCAGTGTCCAGAGAATTTAGCTTTGGACAATTATCAAAACGATAAATTTCATTTACTATGAAAGCCTGCTTGATGCTGGGATACAAAAAGCACTCTAGCACACAATGTTATTTCAGCACAATTAAAAAGGCTTTTCGATTTCCCATTAATCACAATTCTCCACTGGAATTATTGAAAAGAGATCACTAATGACCACTGTGATTTCAATAAAGACTTTTTTTTAAAAAAAAAAAAAAACTCTATTCTCTTATTCATTTGATGTCCTTTAGTATGGGTAACACCGAGGATATGGGAATGTGTGCATATGAGTGTTTAATAGGAGGAAAGATTCATTTATCGATGCGCTGCTAAGGGAAAAAGTACTGGTGAAAACAGCTGTGTTAACAATTTAGTTAAGCTTTAATTTTTGGACATATCGTAGTAGCAGTTTCTTCAGACCTCATTCAACACTAAAATCACAAAACCAACACTGCTTTTTTATGTTAGTTTATAGTCCCTGAAGCATTACTCAAATATTTACTCCACAATTACTCTATAATCACCGTAGAACCTGGATAGTCGCTTTAATCTTTATAGTTTTTTTTTAATTAACAATATTCAGGAAAACGCTGGATAAACTTAGTGATTTGTATGTAATTTGATAATGTGTTATCTACTGTTGAGATTGATTCATTTACTACTTAGGCTGTGGGAACTCTAGATTTAAAATGAAAATGAAATGAAATCTTTGAGTTTTACGTCCCAGGATTATGCCGGTTCGATTAATGGAGACGGTGATGATGAGTAATGAATGAAATGGTGGAATAAAGAAAGTGGGAGGAAACGGGAGAACCCCGAGGAAACCCACGCACTGGTGACTGTGCTGGCAAAAAAAAAGAGCATTTTCGCGTCCTGTTTGCGTCGTTAGGAGAAACATCAAATAATATACTGAGTAATTGGATTCTGTTTCAACTTACGTGTTCGGTTCCCGGTGGGAGCACTTGATCGAAAAAGTGTAAAACGTTTTTCCAAGCTAGCTACCCTGAATGAGGTATTCCTGAGTTTCCCTCATTCACAGGCAGAGCTGGTACCTAACTTATAGGTCCCAGACCGCTTCCTTCCTTCCCCTATCCTTTCTTCCTTCCCTTTACCCGGATTGTGTGCTCGCCGAGGAACGTCATCCCTCAAGCCGTGAAAGGTTAAATGGTTTTAAGATGCCGAAACCCCAGAAATCTAAACCCTAAACCCTCTGTTTCAACTTACTCATCTGCTATTTTCGACACAGTTTTGTTTGAAGTAGTGGTGGGCACAAAAAACAGTTTTTCGGTTTTTAGGAAAACCGGAACCGGTTTTCAAAAAAATTCAAAAAACGGTTTTCACCAAAACCGGCTTAACTTTTCTCCAAAACCAGTTTCGCTTTTCTCCAAAAACCGGTTCGTTTTTCCACCGAAACCAGTTTCAGTCTTCTTCAAAACTGGTTCCGGTTTTCTTCAAAACCGGTTCGATTTTCACCGAAACCGATTATCTGTTTTCTCCAAAATCGGTTATAGGTTTTCTCCAAAACTGGCTCGATTTTTCACTGGATCCAGTTTCGGTTTTCTTCAAAACCGGTTCCGGTTTTTTCCAAAATATTTTTTCTATTTTTGACCAGAATAGTGTTTCGTTGTTCGGAAAAGATTCCGTTTCTACAAATATAGTTTTATGTAATGTCAAAAAGATTTCACTGAAATCAGTTCCGGTGAAAACCAAAACCGGTTTCGGAGAAAACCGAAATGTCTGTTTTGGATTTCGGTTTTTCTAGAAACCGGTTTCTGGTTTCTATAAAAAATGTTTTGCCCATCCCTAGTTTCAACAGTATGAGGGACTCATATCATGCTGTAGTAGTATGGGATTATTTGAGTCGTTTCCAAACTGACGAGTACGACAGGAAAACACTAAATCATGAGTAGCCCAATCACTTTATCTTATTACATTAGATTTATAGTGTGGGGCTGATTTTTTTTTAAATACATGTCTACATATTCTGCATGGAGTTCTTCAAAGTTCGGAATTTTCATGCGGTATTCCTGAGCACATAATCCCATTTGCGAAGTGCGTTGCGTGCAACGAAGGATACTTAGAAGTTGTGCAGAGATGTTGATACTCACATGTCGAAACATGTAAAGTCATTACCTGACACAAAGACACAGATAATGTACATATAGTTGTAATTATTATAGTTCATATGAATATTTTCAACAGAATTGTTACTTAGCTCAATATCTTCCTAAAAATGTTTGCTTATTTTCTGGGATAACATATTATATATATATATATATATATATATATATATATATATATATATATATATATATATATATATATATATATATATACAGGGTGGTAGGTAATTCCATCGACAAACTTTGGGAGGTGATTCCATATATGAAATGAAAGAAAAAAGTTCCGGTAAACATAGGTCGCACAACGTCTCCTTTCAGAGTTATGAACCGCCGAAAATTCGAAAATTCATGTTTCGGAACGCTCTGCCTTAGAAACTACAGGACCGATCCCAAGCGGTTTAAGGAATTACAAAGGAACTAGTATGCGCTCTATCTAAATATCCATGTACTACCGTGGTCCGATATCGGCGAAACGAACTGTAAATAGGAAGTTGAGGTAAAGGAATACTCCTTTAAGTACTAATGGCGCGTACTAATGGCGGAGGATGTTAAAACATGGATATTTACATAGATCGCATACTAGTTCCTGTGTAATTCCTTAAACCGCTTCGGATAGGTCCTATAGTTTCTAAGGCAGGGCGTTTCGAAACATGATTTTTCGAATTTTCGGCGGTTCATAACTCTGAAAGGAGACGTTGTGCGACCTATGTTTACCGGAACTTTTTTCTTTCATTTCATATATGGAATCACCTCCCAAAGTTTGTCGATGGAATTACCTACCACCCTGTATATATATATATATATATATATATATATATATATATATATATATATATATATATATATATATATATATATATAATCTGTCGAAAGAGAAGCGATGAAGAGACGAATAATTAGACAGACAGAATGACGGATAGCATATCTATTCATACGACTTCCTCATACTTACTTATAGGAGAATTTCAAAGTTTCAGAGTAAACTCACATATTATAATATGGTATATTCTACGTTACAATAGTTATTTTTCTGCTTTACGGGAAAAATCATCAGAACAACTTAACCTAGGATAGAAGGTCCGTAGTTTCCGTTTGACCTAAGTTACCAGAGAGTGAAGATTCATTAAATTTCAGTAAAGAAGTATGTTTGAGATAACTACTCCGCAAGGAACGATTAACTGAGATCTAAAAGGACTTTTGAAACTTCAGCTTTCTCTTAAACTTGGTACCATCAGATACCTCACTCTTTTCCGTAAAGCATAATATCGATCCTTACATAGTTCTCTCATAGCATACTGGGTAGGTTTGAAGTTTCACGAAAAATATGTCGCACTCTTAATTTTCACATTATTTTGTTTATAACCGCTAATACAGTTATTCCTGAAAAATATATTTATAAGTAAGTATATATAGGATGTTTCTAAACAACATCAGCAACGTTTGGAAGATGATTCCTGATACCAAGATAAGACAAAAAGTATAGACCAACCGGGTTTCCGAAATGCTTCCTTTCGGAGTTATAGGCTGCCGAAAACATGAAAAAAAAATGAAATTTAAAGGTCCATAGTTCCAATAGTATGGGACTTACCGTAGTCGGGTCAAGACTTCGCTTAGGAACTAACATGTGCACTATCCAGAAATCCATGTTTCACAATTCTAAGGTACTCACGAAGCAATTTTACAGAGGAAGTTTGACTATGGGCATATAATTTGAAGTACTCTCCAACTACCTGTATACAAATTGTTGCGGAAGTGAACAGGATTCTGAAACTTGGATATTTGGGTAGCCACATAATAGTTTCTAAGTGAAGCCTTGACTCGACTACGGTAAATTCCATAGTATTGGAGCTATGGACCTTTAAAGTTCATTTTTTCCATGTTTTTGGAAGCCTATAACTCCGAAAAGAATCATTTGTGCACCCAGGTTGGTCTATACTTTTTGTCTTATCTTGATGTCAGGAATCACCTTCCAAACGTTGTCCGTGTTGTTCTGAAACACCCTGTATAATGACTGTTAGCACAGTAGCTTTGTGTTAGTTGAGTTGCATTAAATATTGACACACGCCTTGTACTAATTCAACTCCATCAGACTTTTGGAGTAAATTCTTACAATGGTAGTGGTAATGTCACCTACCTGACAGGATGACTAAGTACTGAATTGTTTTAGTAGTACAAAATTACTGATATTGTTTTGTGTATGGTTACCAAACAACTACTACACAATACTTTATTTCTCATTAAACACAAATAATTTATGTTGGATAATAAAGCATGTGGCGTAAATGATTTGAAAGTGATTGCAAGGAACAAAATATAGTCGTCTAAGAAAAAGTAATATTGTGGAATTTTATGTTACGATTTGGCAACCATACTTCCTGACTGAAAGAACCAGATAGGTAAATGTATGACAGAATCGCCTCAAAATTCTGGTTATCAGATAGATTAATATATATTGTAAATTTAAACCTGCACAGTACCCTTTAAGAATATCCTAAATATCTTGCAACTCACATTTAAAATTTGTATTATTAGTTCCATTTTTGATATAAGGAAAGATATAATTTGACCTTTGTACAAAGCAACAAGTAACGTGTTATACTTCCTATAATCTTTTAAGCAAACAGTTTTGTAGATGTACAAAGTCTGACAATATTTAAATGAAAAGAAGTGCTGCCATCTGTTGTTTCGTGTTCACTATATTCTTCATCATCTCCAAGTATATTTCATTCCCCGTAACCACTTGTAAATAACTTGTTGAGTTAATTTTAAGTTTAACGTCCCTTTCAGCAGCGAGGCTGTATGAGACGGGACCTACTGATTAACGTGCAATCCGAACTACATGAGCTCCCGCCGGGAATCGAACCCGGGTCTCTCACGGCAAAGGCGGGTACGCTCGCCGCTTAGCCACGAAGGAGCTCCTAGTAAATAAATTGTGTTACACTGTATTATCTTTCGTAAGGTCTTCTTCGTATAATAAGATTTTTTTGTAAAATTAGTTGTTTCAGAACTATATACAAATTGTTTCAAAAAATTTTCTCACCATGTCAGACAGTTGATTTAAATTAAGTAACTACATTTTCAAAACTTTACTCCAAAGTGTGATAGAGCTGAAGTAGTGTTAGGCTTATGCTAAAATGTAACAAGTGTAACAGAGCCATTGTGCTAAATTAGCACAGTCAGTTTTTGCTGTGAGATTTTTCTGAGAAAATCTGGTTGCAAAAACGAAATATCTCTCTCTCTCTATTATATATATATATATATATATATATATATATATATATATTATTCGGAGAAAACATTCATTAAAATCAGTAATGAAACCGATAATGAAAAAACAAAAACCACTTTTCGTTGTAATAGGTTGTTTCGTCCAGTTATGATTTGACGGTTGCTCTACATTGCTTCCAGTTTGTAACAATCTCTCAAATTAACGTTTCCTAACGAGGAAGGAACACTGGTGAGGGTTGAAATTGTCATTGGAAAACTGAATCCACATTTTAAAAAAATGAAAAATCTTTTATATATTTCTCAATTGTTTGCTCTATGAATATTTAT
Organism: Thermobia domestica; assembly: GCF_964235325.1. Taxonomy (NCBI): domain Eukaryota; kingdom Metazoa; phylum Arthropoda; class Insecta; order Zygentoma; family Lepismatidae; genus Thermobia; species Thermobia domestica. The sequence goes on from NC_137467.1 coordinate 53,841,705, forward strand.
ATTGAGACTAGAAGTGATTTATTCGAATCCCGGTTATGATAGAGAGACAGATAGTGTTGCTCACAAAACTAGGCAAAAAAAGTAATAAAGTTTTCTCGCTTCGTCTTCTTGTAAGTTTGCTGTAAGTTTCATTGTGTTTCATTCTGTAAATTTACGTACGAAATTTGTGCCCTGACGATTTTCTTTCTTTAATTTCATCTAGAATTTGTCATAATCTTTCCGCGTCATGAGAAATACACGAAGGGTGTGAATCAATAATATTTAAACTATATTTATTATTGGAATATATTGTGTAGTGACTTGCGTATTTTTAAAAGTTTATAAGTGTTCTTCATTAGGTTCGAACAATAAATTTATCAATTTATAATATTTAAGTTGTGAATCATCAAACACTAAGGCAGTTAGGAATTAGATTTCTGAAGTTTCGGCATCTATGGCCATGTTAGCCCATCACACACGCACAGTGGCGTATTTAGGGGGGGTTCCGGGCTTAAGCCCCGCCCGAAATGTTCTTTATTATAGTAAAGTATATGAAATATTTTGCAGAATTTTCACATTATCAGGCAAAGCCCCCCGAAAGTTAGCAAAGTCTCTACGAAACAAAATCGTAAATACGCCACTGCACACGCACATATATGAGGGATGACGTCCCTCGGTGATCACACTGCCCGGGAAACTGGATACGAAGAAAGGAATGGGGAAGGAAGGAAGCGACATGGAAATGTTAAGTTAGGAACCTTCTCGGCATATGCCTGGTAGGAACGAGAAAAACACAGAAGAAGCATCACTCAGGAAGGCTGGCCTGACGAAGCTGTGACACCTTTTCGACCAAGGAGTGTCCTGATAGAGGAATCGAACCCGGAACCACTCGCACCAAAGGCGAAAGCGTTAGTAACTACACCGGCCGGAGCCACTAACACTAAAACAGTGTTTGAGGTTTGAGACCTGGGTGAACTAGTGTCGTCCACAAGATTCGAGAAACTTTCCCTTGTCTCGTCTCGAATTTGAAGATGTGTTTGCTTAGTTTTCTGGATGGGACGAGAAATTTCTCTTCTTGTGCACAATACTAGTTTGAAAGCGTGAAAGAAAGATGACATTCACTTCTGTTTTAGTTACATGTCTATATCACAAATGAAGTGCTTTTTTTTTTCTAGTCATGGTTATTTGAAAAACTAAGGAACAATTTCAACCACTGAACTCCTGTTGAATTATCAAAGAAAGGAATGTATTAAAGTTATATTCTAAAGATTTAAAAAAAGTATATGAAGAAACATGAAAGAAAACAGCAGCATTGCGTGTTCATAACAGATGAATTGATCACGATACCCCTTTGGCTGCAGTAGAACGTATGTCATCCAATGGCACGGAAACTACCTACGTGTCTGCACAGCCCTTTGTGTTTTATGCCTAAAACACAGGAGAGAAATTGGACAGACAACCAAATGCCAGAGGGGAAATTAGATTTGGTGTTCAATCAAAATGGAAAACCAGCAGCACACACACCCCTTTTTACGCTCTACTCAACCAAAAGTATAAAGGATATTGTTCAGGAATTGTATGAAAACAGGAAGTGGTGATATTAAACCTGTAGTTTTCTCGTTCTGAGGAAAATAGACTAGAACTCTCTAGTTAAAGATGGGTTCGATAACGAGAAAATACGGAAGGCAGAAGGGAGTTTATATTTATGGTTATAAGTAGGTGATCGGCCGTGTTGGAACCATGATGCTCTATGTTTTTATATTTTCTATACAGTAGACGTCATGCAAAAATGAACGTAGATGTTTATTTAAAGTAGTTAGCATCAATGTTAAGTATATATATATATATATATATATATATATATATATATATATATATATATATATATATATATATATATATATATATATATATATATAGTGTGTGTGTGTGTGTGTTGTCACTTTTAGGAAAACGTGTCTTACCGTTAGAATAAGACCAATTTTACCAAGACTAATCTTATGGGTAATTGAAAAATCTTTCCCATCTTATTTATATGGAATACCTACGCCTCAAAATTATTGGGCACTTCTTGTAGGGCTACACAATGATTAAATTTAGCAAGATTGTAACCTTTCAGGTCTATCCTATAGGAAAGTCTATAGGATGGGTCTAAAGAGGCGATGAAGAAATTCCTAATGTTATTTAAATAGGCCTTTTTCGGACTTACAATCTCATGTTTTAGGTACTTAGAATAAAAATTTGAAATTCGGTAGAGTTGTGGGTTTAAAAGATACGAGGCGGCAGGACGAAGCAAAACCCGTATAACGGAACGTGTCTGTTACAGATGTTTTGTGTCGTTACCACATCCTTAATCTACACGGTTATTGTTATTTTATGTTATCATTATGGCAGTTACTGTTACATATGAGATGCGAGGCGGTAAGCCGAGCTAACGTGGGGGCTGGCGGCGAAGCCCTCAGCTGACCAAAGGTTAGTCTCCCTGTACTCCAAATGAGCTTTATAGAAATCACAATCTGATTTATTATGTTCAATTTTAGTGAGAATTCTCTTACAATTAGAGTATCGAAAGCCAACAAGCAAAATACGGTAATGACTAGAGGCCGGATGTTTAGGCATTAAAAAATCTGAAAAATAGCAGGCAAATAGGCACTTGAAATTTAAAAATGTAGGTAGTAAAATAGGCACTAAAATGTAACTCGAAATAATCAAGGTAAATACTCAATACAATTGAAAATTAAATTCAAGTCACAGATAAAGCTCAAAGAATATAGAAATATACCTGATTGTTAATTTCTTCTTTTACTGTATATGTAAAAAACGAAGCTTCACATGTATTTCATGTATAGCACCTTATCAGTACACACAACAGTCGAAATTTTATACACTTTATCAGTACACACAACAGTTCAAAGTTTCACAGCACTTTATCAGTGTACATAGCAGTCCATTGTTTTACGGCATCTTATCACCACAAATAACACTTATATTTCTCGAAAAAGGCAGAATTCTTCTTAAAACAGCGAACTTTTTCTCAATAAACTCCTCTTTTGAAAAAAAAATGCATAGAGTAGGAAATATTAGGCACTGAAGTAATTATTTAGGCGGGAAGAGGAGAAATAGGCAAAACAGACAAAATAAAATTGGCATAAATTGAAACTACACCCCCCACCAATATAAAGTTAAGAACGTTATTTTCGATCATATCTTTAATATTAAAGAATAGACATTTTGCCTAACATTCGGTCTCTAGTAATGAGTATCTTCAGTTACTAATGATTGGGGTTTGTGTGTTACTTCGATATCATTTATATTGGCAAGACTGCACGACCTAGGCGCAAGAACTAAAATTAATTGTAATCTATCAAATAGCTCTTGATATTTTCTCTCTCTCCAACGGAAGAGTAAATACGATATGTAAAGGAATTTTTCGTTAACCAAACTCCTTGTAAGTCGCTCTTTCTTCATGAAGGGTGCATGATATATATATAAATCTTGTAAAATCTTTAATTCGTTTCTCTTTTCGATTACTGTAATTTCTTCCCCTTTATAATTGCTAGAAAGTTTGATAAAAAAAAGAAACTACGTTTAGTGAAAACAGTACTTACTTGGAAATACTGCTTCGACTTACTATCGCAAAGAAGTGAATTTATCGTCTTCCATTTTAATTCGTATAGCAATTAAATTCTTCCCTTGTTTCGCTGTATTCGCATTCTATAATCCTCAACACACGTTTGCACCATTAATTGGAGATCAGGGTTAATTCCGTTCTCTCATTTTGAACCTACTAGCAGAAGTAGGATTTTCCAATTTCTCTTCGCAACCATCGCCTCCACACTCAATTAAATCTTCCTTAAGATGGAGTACAAGGAAGTGACATCAATATTCCCTTAACAACTCATGCATTTCAAGTGGGTAACATTCTTCTGCAATGTCTTGTAGCTTAACAAGACGATGGATCATGTATTGTGCTGGTACTAGTAAAGTTAAAGGAAGTTACTCGAAGAAAGTTATGAAATTTAATTATCTTAAGGTCTAAACGTTAAGATGGTATTAATTATTTGCTTAAAAGCATTTATTACCCATTTACGCAATTATAAAAATATAGCTGAAATACACATTATTCTCATGGGTCAAATAAAATATCCACGTAAACAAACTGAACAACGAAAGGATAAAAATATCGATTAGTTTCTACTACCTTTACATATTGCGGTAAACGTCCCCTGAGACACTCTGGTTCGAATTTTGGAAAAGAAACGCCTCTGGGTCGCAACCGATGGGGGCTATATTTGGAAGTCAATGGCTGGGGAGTATCACCATTCATCTCAGCGACCGCGAAAACTATCGATTTGACACTAACATCGGTCATTTTGGATTATTTTTACATGTCTCGGTATCCCCTCAAGATGACCTCCAGCCCGCACTCGAATGGGATGCATTTGGAAGTTAATGCGATCGGAGTTTCACAATTGCTCTCAGTGACCGCAAAAACTATGAATTCGAACTAATATCGGTCATTTTCTACTACTTTTACATATCCCGGTAAACGCCCTCCCTGAGACCACCCTGGTTCAAATTTTGAAAAAAGCGCTTCGTCTTGGTCTGCGACCTGAACAAAGGTATCGTGACCAAAATTTGGTAACTCTGGGTATACTCGAATGATCCCCAGGCCACATACACACAGATAGACACACAAACAAACTCTTTATTTTATTTATATTCTATATATATATATATATATATATATATATATATATATATATATATATATATATATATATCAGTGTCGTATTTAGGATTTTGTTTCTGGGGCTATGCAAAACACAGGGAAGCAGGGGGCAATTGCTCACCTGAGATTGAGAATTAAATGTATTTTAATTTATGCATGATTTGAGTTTTAATGCCAAGAATTGTAGACTGGTGAATCTTATCTGATATCATACGAAAATTTAGAAGTGAATTTAATCTTTTATTCTATTTAGAGAAGAAAAAAGGAAGCATCCTCTTGGCCTACCTAACTTCCCGGGCTACTTATTTCCCCCTCTCGATTTTCTTTAATTCAAACATTTACCTTTCTTTATAACTAAACATGGTAAATATTCCTTTAAAATAATAACTAAGGTTCCGTTATGTTGATACCCGTGCAAGTTGGTGTGGAACACCAGTTTCGCATATCAGCTCCTGTTAGTTTCGGTGTGACAAAAAACGGCCGATTTGAATCACAACTAACAACGGTCGAAGGTATGATAGGGGAAACGAAAGAAAGTAACAACTAAGAAAAAGAAACAGAAGAGTAGAATGCACAAAAGAAGGAAAAAAAAGAACGCAGTTCTTACATGGAGCGAAACTTGACAAATACAGTATTATTTCTGAACAGGGGGCATAAGAAAATGGAAAGTCAATGAAATTCTTAGAAATGGTAAGGATTGCGTGGAATGCGAAAGACTAAAATTTATTTCGGGGGAGGGGGCTTGAGCCCGATATCCCCCGCTAATAAACTATACTGACGAACTGTATGATGTGATACTTCATAACAATAAGAGAAAAAGTTTATATGAACCTGTGGGGAAATGTGAATACTTTCAGAGCTAGGGCTATCCAAAATCGTCGGAAAGCTAACTATACTGTGAATACTGTTTACTTTGCTTTACATCCAGTGGTGCAAATTCAGAGGGATGAGGGGGACATGTACCCACCAATCTTGGAACTGGAGGGGACTGTTCCCCCAATAATCCGATTTGAAATGTGTTTCTGGGGGAGAAACACTACTTCACAATACCAGTACTTCATCTACATCGCCTGATATATAATATACAACGGCTTCACCTCAGAAAGCAGAGTCAGTCTCATCTCCCCCTCTCCGTTCCCAGAATAAGCCTCACTTAATGTTGAAGACAACTCTGCTCTTGTGATCTTCCGCAGGGTTGTTTTTCAACTTCATATCTATTTTGAACATCGCTTAAAAAAAAAGGTCTTACCCCGCCCTTATTGAAGACAGATTTAAGCCGATGCTTACATTCGCGTGTAAATCGTGGTTGTCAAAGACTGATCTAGTCTTTACTTATGATCAAAAATACACTGTGACTCGTGCACCAATAGAAAAGATTATCAGGTACACAGCAAGTGCTTCCCGCTGTACCAAGAGGTTTCAACTGCTCTTCCCGCCAATTTTGCCACAGTCCTATCTCTAGAGTGGGCTGAAAAATAGTACCAAATTGATACAAAAAGGACTGAATTCATTATTTTAATACATGGCTCTATAACCCGAAAGTAAAATAAATAAAGTTCTAGAACGCCCCCCTCTTCCAAGAGTCTAAATCAAGAAAGTGCTCTTTTAAAAAATAACTTTCTAAAACATCCAAATAGGAGGACCCCGAACAACCGTGAAAGTAGACGAAACATTTCTCGCACGTCAAAGTACATACAACAGAGGCCGCAAATTAAAAGGGAAAATAGTTATCGTTTTTGGTATGTATTGTAAGGAAACCAAACATGCCTCTATTTCTAAGTGACCAATGAACCAAAACGGTATTATGGCCATATATGAAAAAATATATAAAACGAGAAACAAACCCTATATCTCCGAGTTCGTGTGTAAAGAACAGTTATAATACAATATTAAAATATAGATTATTGCGTCATTTGTTTCCCGGTATAGTTCGAATTACGAATTTTCCACACAAAGTTCGTAGCGTTATGCGGTTCAATGTCACAGAATGAATGTTTAACAGTACTTTTTAACAGTCCAACACAACATGAGTAACGTGAGATGTAAGGAAAGTCTTACTGACTCTTTTGAAAATGTGACAAGTATTTGTTAAATGGGGAGGGGGCGCGGTGGCTCAGTGGTAGATTGTTCACCTCCGGTGCTTGGGGTCCCGGGTTCGATCCCAGCTCGCGCCGGGTGGACTTTGTGGTGGACAAACACCGTGTTCGTGGGTTCTCGGGCTTCTCCCGTTTCCTCCCACTATCATCATTCCACCATTTCATTCATTTCTCATCATCACCGTCTCCTTTAGTCTAACCGGCATACCGTGGGACGTAACAACTTAAAGATTTCATTTTATTTGATTTGTTAAACGGTGCTGAATTGGATAGAATTGTACCATTTTTTTTTTCACAAAAGAGCCTGAAAATGGCAGCGTGGTACCAACGGGCCAATGAATAACAAAACGAGCTGAATTTGGTACAATTGTATCAAGTGTGGCAACACTGCTTCCCACTGAAACTGTGGAGACTGTAACGCCGCCACTCAAGTAAGTTGGGTACTACGAACTACTGAAAGCAAGAACGAATCAAATCATTCAGAGCGCGTGAGTCTGATAGAATTAGCCAATGATACACTTAGCTACTGCCAGTAGCAGACGATGAAGTTTGTTACAACACTAGCCCGTAGTGTGGCAGAGTCACTTTTGTTGCATTGTGGGAACAATTTGAATTTCCATTAGGAATATAGGGAGTGGTTGATCAGGGTAGTCAGTGCGCTATATTATCTCTCTCCTAAGAAATGTGATTAACAGAATTACAGCTTTAAAATGCTGGTTAACCTTGTATTCACTTTATAGATTCATCGAAAAAAATTCATAGAAGCCAAAGATTCATACTAAATTTTTATGCCAGTGTAGATTACCCTATGTATCTTTGGTGATGAACTTAACGTGAGCTCCATGCTCGTCTAAGTAATTGCAACTTTCGGAATATATCGGTCTTCATAAAGTAAGGTTTTTGTTTGTCACTATCGCATGATGAGTATCATAGGAACGCGTCGTCAAGCCACTGAACCCTGCTGTTCTAACTTTCCCCATGAATGGCAACGAGTGTGCACCATCTATCCACTGAATCACCATCTACAATTTCCTGAGTTCTTATATCAGGACTTTTGCTGACGTTGTTAACCTAAACGCCCATGGAGACAAGGGCGCCCATCAAGGGGGGCAAGGTGGGGAACTCGCCCCCCCCCTAGAGGAAATTGTACTTCTGAATATCGAAAACCCAATAGAATTTTTACATTAGTTACAGCAAAATTTGAATCTATATTTGAAATGTCGCGTATACTTGCCCCCCCTTGGAAACCACAATATGGGCGCCCTTACATGGAGATTATGTAAATCCACGTGCAGAAAGATGACTATTCCGAATCTGGATTCCAGAATTCCATTGCAAATTTTAACTAATTTTCTGAATTTAGAAAATAAGGAAGAAATACGTATGTCTGTGCCAGCTTTCCATAATAAGAACACTCATTACGTAAGCAAAGCTATCTTAAGCTCATAGAGAGATATGTGATCGTATAACATATTTTTCACATCGCGTTACAAATTCCCTTCGATACAATAATTTACAAATGCAATTAGTTAACATAATTTCTGGTCTTTAGTAAAGCTATACCACTTAAACGAAAATTATGGTCAACTCGAAATAGAATCAGCGGCGCAAATGTCTTCAACATTGGGGGGACGAGTAAGACTTTTTTTTTAAGAGAAAGAGAGAGATGTTCAAAATATTTATGAAGTTGAAGAACTATGCTGTGGAGGATCGGGGTAGCAAAGTTGTCTTGAACATTGGGAGGGGGCAAGTTTGAACCTTATTCTGGGGGAGGGGGGATCAATTTAATCTCACTTTCCTTTGTGGCAATTAGAAACGAATCATCACATTTCTCCCCCAAAACACAACTCAAATCAGATTATTTGGGGGGACAGCCCCCAGTTCCAAAATTGGAGGGCGCATGTCCCCCTCACTCCCGGGATTTGCGCCAGTGAACATAATCTAAGACTAGTGGCGGATCTAGAAGGTAAAAACTGGGGGGGACAGCCTGAACCCAGACTATGATAGGTATATCATGAGTGTACTATAGACTTTCAAAAATACATAAATAATAGCTTCTCTCACTCAAGAAAACTGGGGATGCCTAGGACCCCCGGCCCTGGACTAGATCCGCCACTGATTAAGACTACACTAGTAAATACGTAATTAAACTAATCAATGCATTTGAGATTGTCTTCGCATTTGTTCAGTTCGTTATATCGTCAAGAAATACATAAACTTACGTATTTTTTCCTATGGTTTCTTCTGAAAATGAAATTTTCTGGCAGTGGTGGATTTAGAAGACAAAAGCGGGAGTGGGGCACCTAGAACCCAGATTATGATAGATATATCATGAGTTTACAATTTTTCATGGGTCCTGCAGAAGTAGCTATCCAACTATAATATGTGTATTTATTTTGTAATAACGTATGCAAATTATTACAGAATAAATACAAATATTATTTAAAAAGTAGTTAACAAGGAACACACACAGCATGATAAGTCATCAATTACTGTTGAGTTCATTTTTCTAGTAGTTGCCTTAACCTAGATTTTTGGGTAATTCAAATTCTGGTAATTTCTATGGATGGCAACACTGAAAATTCTTCCGATTCGTATTTTCGGGTGTAGAATAACATTATCTATTATTGAGGCAAGTTACATTTCATTATCTCTTTTCATTTATGAAAAACTGGCCAAAGAAAAAATGTTAGCTTTCGGAAAATATTTAGTAGTCTGCCCCCTTAAAATACTTCCCTCTTTGTCAATTCCCGCTGCCCACTAGTTAGCTCCAATGCTTTCCGTTCACGGGATACTGGGTGCGATTCTCAGCGGGAAAGCCTTTTATTGATAGATCACATTCTTCAACATGTGCCAGGGTGAATTAGACCTGTGGTAGTATTTTTGCTTGAATATTATTGCCAGAATGCGATCTTTGAATTAAAAAAAAAAAATGTGTTTCTTTTCTGAACACTTAAAAATAGTCTTTACAACTGTCAATGCTGCAAAACAACATGCAGTTCTTGTCCTAACCGATAAATATTGATGCGTACTAAATATTTACATTAAGAATTACTGCAATTATTTATTTTTTTTTCTTTTCCTCGCAAGCAATTTGCAATGTTTTTGAATTACACTCCTGGTCATTTAAACAATTACTAACATTCAACGTTACAATTTGTCTCATTGGTTTTATTCTCAAAATATCTCCATAGACAACGCTAACTTTTGTCACAAAAATCCTGTCTCTATCATTCTTACTTCAAAAAACATACTCCATCAAAGTTTGGGTTGCATTTCTTTAGGGACATTCTGTACAACCAACCAACTCTATTTTACATCTTGTACATAACTGAATTTTCTTTACATCTGTGTGTATTCTTATTCGACTGGTAACGCTAAACAATGTTCATCATCATCTGCTTCGTGAACCTCCCGTTAGTTCCGCTACGTGATTTCAAGTTTCTTTCCTCTCTGAATACGACGTAACACTGCATGAATTGTTTGCAAATGAGGAACACATTAACAACGTACACTATTGCACTCAGTAATGCTGTGTGTGTATATAAGAGATATAGAATTTCCTCTTCCAGTAGAATTCAAAGTCCTATACGTATGTTTTCTCTCCGATAGAAAAACTGACTGACTGCTGTCAAATTTGCTTAACGCTTTCCAAGATTAGAAGTCAGTGGCAGATCTAGTTCGGGGCCGGGGGACCTGGAACCCCCAGATCTTTGAGTGCCAAAAATAATTGAAGCTATTATTTATATATTTTTTGAATGTTTATAGTAAGAGTTGCCTTTTACCCTTTATTAACCCTTTATTACAATTTTTTTTAAACATTAGACATAGTTTTAGTCGCAATTTTTCTGTTATGCGATGCATAAAACAATACTTGGAATCCATAATGTCACTGTCCAACGTATTCATAATATCTGTCTGGAGAGAGTTAACTTGGAGATTTCTTCAGGACCCATGAAAAATTGTACGCATGATATACCTATCTAGTCTGGACTGGGGGCTATCACAGGCCCGTATCCAGGGGGGGTCTAGGGGGCGGCCCCCTAAATTTTGGCTGGTCCCCCTAAAAGTTTCACGGTAGACTGGCAAATGAACTATAATATGGTGATGAACCAGAATATGGTTGCATCGGGCCCTCCTCTAACTTCAGCGCCCCCCCTACATTTTTGGGCTGGCTACAGGCCTGGGCTATAATAGTGCATCCATTAGGACTGTGAAACTGGTCCCCGCCAGTTTTTACCTTCTAGATCTCCCACTGTTAGAACTCCGATGAAGGAATCAATAAACGTAAAACATTTAGAATAGTATTTCGCCATTGTATTGTTTCATACGATAGTCCGATATAGCTAATTTGTTTGCCTGATACAATTTCGTGTAGTTTCCTTGTATCACACAATATCAAGCATTATTTGCAAGACACAATGATCTTCGAGAATTCACTTAGTAGTGTCAAACACACAACATTCTGCATCGTGAGGACATCTACAAGCAACCAAGGTGCGTATGTCAAGGCATACTGAGTGTAATAACAGCGTTTTGTATGTTATAGGAATAAAAGTTGTTTATTCCATATTGTAACTTTATCTATCAAACAACCTATACCCTGGCCGGCGAACGATGATTTCTGACAGCTAAGCTTGTGAGGACGACTGAGAAGTGCGGTGTTGCCATGTGCTTTTCGTGCAGGGGGAGAATCGTCTGCTTCCTCGTTGAGGACGGGAGGGGGTGAGTGAAATTTTGGCAATGTGCGGTGGTTACCGTGGAGACGCGACAGGTTCTGAGCCTAAGGTTGGTTGACCTGCTGTCTTCTGCTTGCTCGCCGTGGCCTTGTGCAAAGCTGTCAGAAATCATCGTTCACCGGCCAAGGTATAAACTGTACATTTTATTTAGCGAGCACGGTAAAGTGCTCACTAGAGTATGAAGGGTCCCTATTTCGTTCCCAGGTCACATGAGTTATTGTGGTAGATAACATCAATTCCGCAAGTTTCTTTAAAAGTTATCCCTTCCCCTCTCATATTCTTATTCTTTAATGATAATTCACTTTCATTAATCTTCTGTGTCCTTTCACTTAAAGATCATATAATCGTTTGTCGGTAAAGAGAGATTGCATTTCATTTTCATTTCAGTACTTTATTTTGTGGACACACTATATTTTCTGAATGTTAACTATTTACCAGTGTTGAAAAGAACAGTTTAAAAAAAAAAGAACAAAACATGTTTTTAAAACATGAAAAAGATGTTCAAAATGTTTTAAATATGTTTTAAAACACACACACTAAAAAAACTGGTTTTAAACATTTTGAACAGTTTAAAACATGATTTTAAACGTATTTCAAAATCGTGTAATAACGTATTTATTAAGACTTTTTTGCTCATGCAAACGATCTTTTCATTTGTTTTATTCTCGTTAAGACTACACTGTGTTGAGAACAGAATGTTTCAGTATAGATTAGTAATTCTCAACTTATTTCATATCACGACTCCCTTTTATTACACCCTCTTGCCACTGACCCTCGTAAGTACTTTTCTCGTTGTAATAAGCTTTTTTAGGTAGATTTTAAAATTTATCTACTATAGAGATTTCACACAATTTCTCAATATGCGTGGCAAAACAAAGTCTTCACCATTCTTATGTATTGAGAACGGATTGAGGAAGAATGATAAACTTGGAAGTGGTCTGACACATGAAATGGTGCTATCAAGCATCATGGCGGACATTTTTTTATTGGTATTCGAAATTTCAAATGCAAAGGGAGTCATGTTACATGTTTTAAGGCTAGAATTTCACCAGAAGTACGGTTGTGCGGTTATTTTAGCAATAAAGCAAGTCATTTTAGAGTTACCGCTTCTGAAAGTTTTCTAATTATGCCTTTAGGGGCTAAGCTCGCGTTTCGTTCAGGCGGGTGAGATTTTTGTTGCAAAGTTTGATTACTATTTCGGAACATTGACGCCAGGCCCGTATCCAGGGGGGTTCTAGGGGGGCCGGGCCCCCCTAAATTTTTACTGGCCACCTCTAAAATTTTCACGGTAGGTTTGCAAATGAACTATAATATGGAATGAACTAATATTTTTGGATCGGGCCCCCCTAACTTCCATCGGGCTCCCCCTAAATTTTTGAGCTGGCTACGGGCCTGATTGACGCTAACAAACTTATTTTAAAATAATAAATTTTCGAAGAGTAATGTTTGAAGCACACTTCAGGTTGTGTTAGCTTTAGAATATTTTCTGCAAGCCTATGTAATTGGTTGTTTTTTCAGTCATTAATTTATTGAAGAAAGGTAATATTTGGGGCGTTCAGAACACAATGAATCCAAATTAATTTTCAATAAAGTTCAGTTTTGGTTAGCAAATGAATTTTATTTCAAAACGTAATATCTTCGCAGTCAAGAGTACAAAACAAATGTAACTAAAAACATGCGAAAGAGTGTGGGATAGTTTGATATGACAGCCATTTGACAGGGACGTCAGTGGGACAGGAGAGCAACCACTCCCATCTCCACCCTGAATTTCAGATTTTAGGAACAGTAAGGCAGTTTTAAAGATCTTTTGATAAACAAAGTAAAACAGAACAAGCTTAAAGTCCTTACTCCGAATAAACAGAAAAACATACAGATGATAAAACTGGAAAGTTGCTTAGGCCCAATTTCCAGAATTTTAAACAGGCCCGAAACTGGAAAGTAGAACCACCTTTGGAATCCTAGGGCCAAAAAATTTACAAGAGAGCAATAGAGGTCTATAGCTCCTTGCGGCCAATGGAAATTGATTGTAACTGATCAAAATCCGTATTTATTCGGTGTAAGGACTTCAATTTCTTTTTTATGTTGGATTTTGATCAGCAAAAGATTTCTATATCTGCATTACTGCCCCCAAAATCTGAAATTCAGGATAGGAGGCGGATGATCTCTAAACGAACGCCTCTCTCTAGCGGCAACCATATAAAATTCTAGATTGAATCTTGTCCTGTAGTTTTTCTTTCTTTCATCTCGGATTCGTGGTTGTGAAAATATTATGCTTTCCGTCGGTGTATTCTTTTGGACACACCCTGCATTTATTTAACGTAATTATGCATCATTGACCATGGCATTCGGAGCTTGACTTATTAATCATTCCGACGCTGCAGCGTACACAATATAGTGTTAATATCTTAAATTTATGAGCACGTAGGGGGAAATTAACTCTCCTCCCCCATTCCATCAACGCCCTTGTCTAGCGATTGTCCTATGAAACTCTAGTTTACACCCTTTCACGTGGTTTTTGTTTCATTTATTTCGTACTCTTGGCTACGAAGATACTACGTTTGCTGAGCAAAAGTGAACCTATCTGAAAATGGACTTGGATCCTTTGTCCTCTGAACGCCCCATATCTAAAAATATTTTATAAAAACTAAGTTCGAGCGAAATTTATCCTGCAACCCAAATTTATTCGAAACGCATAAAACTAGTTTGTTTAGTTTGATTGATTGCAGTCTTGCATCAGTAACAAGGCTATATGAGACAGGGCTTTTTGTTTAAAATGAGATCCGAAACACTAATTTTGAAATTTTACATCAGATCGCAGTCAAAATCTGTGTAGTAAATTCTGACGTCTCGTGCCTCTATCCTCAAAATTTAATGTTAAAAGACCGAAAATTGCGCCCTGTAGCGTGGTGCATACATACAGGCAGACGAACAAATTGAGATCAAATTGTCCCAGACACTGATGTTCGGCACTGATGTTACAATAAGTGTCAGGCTTTAATGGTTAGTTACGCGGGCAACTGCCATACCTTGCGCTTTCTCGCCTGATCTCTTCATACAAACTATGCCAGGGTATACAGTTTTAAAGAAATTTTAGAACTGATGTGGGGAAGAGGGACGAAATAAAATTTTCATATGGATTTCCAGTTTTTCATAGCATTGCATTTTTCATAATGATGTTTCATTCTTTGAACTAAACCAACCATTTCTTTCTCACACATTTTGCAACGAGCTCGTATGGTCGTTTTCTTATCTGATGGAGTTTGAGAAACTTTAATAAATTTGCTGCAAATGATGTGCGTTTTTTCTTCCCGTAAAACTCACGTTAAACATTTGCAAGTTGTACGCAGACTGAGAACCAACATCAACGAATTAACGTATCAACGAATACCTGCGATATTGTAATTTCAGAACCTCAATTTAGCAAATATCCTTTTGTTTGTTTTCTGAATACAACACAAAAATTTGTTTCCATGATAATTATTTTATTTATTTTTTAATATCAGTTCTACAAGTAATCCAACCTTCGACAACGACACTTTCTCGCAAGTTAACTGAGAAATATTTAAAGAATACAATATACGTTAAAAAAAATAAGGCGAAAAGGGGACAAAATAAATTGTTCATCACCACATTGACCTGCTGTAGCCGCGGGAAATCAAAACATTCATATAAGAAGAAAATAGTTTTCTAAATGGGGAGCACTTTTTGGTAATTTACTTTCTCTGGCAGTTTTTTTTTAACAAAAATAAAATAAAATAGAAATAAACATATATTTAAAACAAGACTTAAAAAATACACGTATTTAAAACAAAATGTTTAAAACGTATACAAAATTTGTTTGAAACAAAATCAATTGTTTAAATCAAGTTTTAATTATTTGTTTTAAGCATTTTGTTTTAAACAAAACAACTCTGCTAATTACACAGCGAAATTTTAGAATAATACTAAAATTTCGCTGTGTAATTATGGCGAAAAGTGTTATGAAGAAAAGACAGTGAACATTCAGGATTATTTATTTATTTATTTATTTTTAAGGAACTATGGTAAGAACTCCGTTCAGCATGTGAAATAAAGTTTATATTAAAGAAACATACCCATCTCTCTCCATTCAGATCTTGCGGCCAAACAGACATATAGAAGTGAGGTTGCAGGATCTAATATTAAGTGACCATGAAAAAAATGTTAATAATCAAAAAGAAAGAAATTAAAAATAATGTTATTCAGAGAAACTGAAAATATGAATAAAATTGTGAACAAGGAGGAAAGAATAACATGACCAAAACACCGAAACCATGAATCGAGCGACTTTATTTGGCTTTCAGGGATGAAGCACCATCTATTAGGTCTCTGTGCAAATAATTTTCCGAAATTCCAGCTTGTGATTGGCTGAGGGATGATGTGTCCTGATTGGCTGTTGTGGCTACGAGAAATGGCTTTGCTGAATGTTTGTTTCTTGTTCCTGAAAAGGGCCGACCAAATTCCTTCCTCACAATCTCTGAAAATGAATGGAATGTCTGCATTCGAAACGTCGCATGTCAATTCAACTTCACCTGGCTTGCAGGTCGAGAAGACTTACTAAAATAGTAAGGACCATTACTTTCAACTTTATAATATCTGAACACTAGCATTGGCAGTAGTAGTTTGCAGCAACTTTTCTAGCAGTTCTTGTATGAGCGACATTTGGTTGACATTTAATAGATCCTAACAATAAATAATCACATTGAAATTTTTTCTTCATTTCAGAAGCTTCAGATGAAATGAAATGAAATCTTTGTTTTGCGTCCCACGTTTATGCCGGTTAGGCTAAAGGAGACGGTGATGATGAGAGA
This sequence comes from Thermobia domestica, assembly GCF_964235325.1. Lineage (NCBI taxonomy): Eukaryota > Metazoa > Arthropoda > Insecta > Zygentoma > Lepismatidae > Thermobia > Thermobia domestica. The sequence goes on from NC_137467.1 coordinate 53,858,080, forward strand.
TGAGTGAAATGGTGGAATGAAGAAAGTGGGAGGGAACGGGAGAACCCCGAGAAAACCCACGAGCACGGTGTTTGTCCACCACAAAGTCCACACGGCGCGAGCTGGGATCGAACCAGGGACCCCTAGTACCGGAGGTGAACGCTCTACCACTGAGCCACCGCTAGGGATGCGCACGAGACAAGATTTGTGGCTGTCTCGTCTCGAAAATATGCTGTAAAAGTGATGTCTCGACTCGAAAAATGTATATTTCTCTATTGAAAGAGCCGTGTCTCGACTCGAATTTTGTCATGGAAATTCTGTCTCGACTCGTCTCGTGCGCATCCCTGGCCACCGCGCCTCCAAGGTTCAGATGAAGCTGGCACAAGGTATTTCTTTCGTTCACCGCCGATCTCTTCTGTGTCTCCATCATTAGATAGGTTGACTAAAAAAAAAAAAAAAAAAAAAAAAAAAAAAAAAACACTCTTCTCTATGGCTGCCTCTGTAACGTGAAAACCTATTTGTAACTGTATCCTTCTCTTTTCAGTTGGTTTAACACTAAAAATTTCTTGTACTATGTTACTTTGAATTATCCAAACAAGAGTTTCAAAAGTTCGATATACTAATGATTTCTTACCCTTTTTTCCAATACAGTTCCAAGAGTAATCCGAATTATCCAAATTCGAATTAATGATATTCCGCGGTATGAATATATGGCTGGTTCCAGTGAATAACCGCCTAAGTCTACTTTTTTTTTTTTTTTTTTTTTTTTTTTTTTTTTTTTTTTTTTTTTTGAAAATTGAGATTTTACAGGTATAAGCTGTTTTTGGTGAGTACTACATTGTGTAGAAGCTGCGAAGGCGAATTCATAAAATTGAGGAAGTTACAGTATTTTGTTATGTCAAAAATTAGCATGGTAACTATTGTAAAATTTAACTTTAAACTGCTCTCCTGTAAAATTTATTTTTCTCGACTTAGCTTGTTGTTCACTGGAACCAGCCATATAATATACGAGGAGAGTCAAAAAGTTCCCAGAATTTCGTTTGTATCTCTTTATTACAACAATATAAGTACGCTTTTACTTAATCTTCAAAGTAGGCACTTTCGAAACAAAACAAACAGACACCAATGAATGTACTCTTTTCGGATCTTCCGAAGTTCAGCTGTTGTGTTGATTTTGATCTTTTCTATGGTGGTGAAACGGATACTTTTGAGCTCCTTTTTTTTTTTTTTTTTTGCCTTGGGAAGAGACAAAAACATCCATTGGTGCTACATTGTATTTAAGGCAATCAAAGTCTCTGAAGCAGATTTTCTACAATTTGCACAATGAACTTAATGTTTGCGCTTTGCTCGAACTGCTCAAGCAATTGCGTCAACGGAGCACTACAGATTCTTTCGTTCAGCTACACTGTTCGTACACTGCCTCTTATGACCTATTGGTTGGTTGTTTTTTGAGTTTTACGTCCCGTTCAGCAGCGAGGCTATATGAGACGTGGACCTACTGATTAACGTGGAATCCGAACCACATGAGCTCTTATGACCTATTCACACTTGTCAAACTCATAATTAGGCAGCCTAACAACTATAATGTACACTCATGTCCAAAATGATTGTCGCATATCTATAACTGTCTTTTTGTAAGAATATAATTTGATAATGATTTTGCAGGGTACTTTTAATACTGATACGATGTGTATAATCGCGAAATGTATATTTGTGGTAAATTTCATAGGAAAAGAATTATAAATACGAAAATTAGAATGAGTAAAACAAAATGTTGGTAAATGGACAAGAAAGTTTTATTTTCGTTTTATTGTTCTTATACGAGGGCTGCTCTATATATTTCTGGCCTAATAATGAAAATACGAATATTTATCAACGAAAATGGTTTTATTGTTTTTCAAAATATTCTCCATCAAGATTTATACACTTTTGCATGCGCTCAAACCAATTTTCGAAGCACTTTTTCCACTCCGATTGAGACACCTCCAAAACATGGTTTTTGAATGCTTCAACAGCATTTTCTGGCGACGAAAATCGTTGACCACGCATTTTTTTCTTGATGTGTGGGAATAAAAAGAAGTCATTGGGTGCCAAGTCAGGGCTGTACGGCGGATGACCCATCACTTCGACGTTTTGGCCGGTCAAAAATGCGCTGGTTTGAGCCGATGTGTGAGAGCTCGCATTGTCATGGTGCACAATGATTCGTCTTCTCTTGTTCATTTTTCGAATTTCTCCGAAGACTTCAGGCAAACAAATGGTGGTGTACCACTCAGAATTGACCGTCCTACGTTGCTCAAGCGGAACAGTCGCCACATGACCAGTTATGCCGAAGAAACAGGCGACCATTTGCTTCGAAGTGCTTCTTCCACGAACAACTTTCGTTGGATTTGGCTCGTCTTGGAAGACCCACACGGTCGATTGCTGTTTTGTTTCGGGCTCATACGCATAGATCCATGATTCGTCACCTGTGACGATCTTATAAACGTCTTTTGAAGCACCGCGATCGTATTTTTTCAGCATTTCTTTACACCAATCCACACGAGCTTTCTTTTGAGCGATTGTCAAATTGTGCGGGATCCAACGAGAACAAACCTTTTTTACGGCCAGGTGTTCATGCAATATCGAATGTATGCTGGTGGAAGAAATGCCTAGGCATGCCTCTATCTCACGGTAAGTCACATGACGGTCTTGCATTATCAGTTCACGTACGGCATCGATGTTTTCTGGCACAACGGCTGTTTTTGGACGACCTTCACGGAATTCGTCTTTGAGCGAGCGTCGGCCACGATTGAATTCGTTGTACCAGTTTTTCACAGTGCTATAGGATGGTGCTTCGTCGCCATACAAAGATTTAAGTTCATCGATGCACTCTTGTCGTGATAATCCACGTCGAAAGTTGTGAAAAATGATCGCACGAAAATGTTCACGAGTTAATTCCATTTTTTTGCCAAGTTGATTTCTTCAAGTACCTGTAAAAGAAAAAAAAATTGTCGTAAGTCAAAAAGTTCTGAGTACATTTATGCTACAAAATGTCAAACTTTCCAATGGAAATGTCAGATTGCACCTGGCAACACTTAGTGTTGCCTAGGCCAGAAATATATATAGCAACCTACGTATACTGCTCTTTTGACATGAAATTTGCAACATACATGTCTTTGCCGATTATACACGTACTAACATTATAAGAAATACCGGAGGAATTCATTATGAAATTATATTCCTAGAACAACATATTTATAGACATGCGACAATAATTTTGGACATGAGTGTACAAGATTCAGTGTGATTGCATTACAAATCCCAAAACTACAATAACATTTCGAGAACTTCGACGGCCCCTCGTATGTGTTTCTAAATTTAACAAAAAGTTCTAGTACCTATATCATGATTTACATAACGCTATTGAAAGAATTAACAATTATGTTCACATACAAAGCCCCAACAAAAGTTATTGTTTAGAGAAACGTTAATTAAAACCCTACGTAGAGACCCACGGTGTATCGGTAGTGTTGTACTCACCTCTAGTGCGATGAAACGGGAGAATTCCGAGAAAACTCACAGACACTATACAATACACCACAAACACACATGGTATGAGATCAAACATAAGGACCCATCGCATCAAAGGCGAGAGTTTGACCATCGAGCCACCTTATTCCCCACTGGCATTTAAAGCAAAATGTTTACGCATCTATTTTAAATATACTTAAAAGTAGTAGAGCAAGTAATTACAATGAAATTTTACAATAATACTAGAGTACAACAAAAAGAGACGCCAGAGATGACGCAATATATTACTCTATAGTTCACATTGAGCTGAACATAACAGCATGCTCGAGAGAAAATCTCAGCGTAGGTTTTGAGAAAACCGAAAAATTACTATATAATTTGTCTTGCTCCAACGGTGACGTGCAAAGAGCACGTAAAAGTTTGAAAATTTCATCTTTATATTTTATCCCAAACATTTTACCAATATTGTCATTATTCGATGTTTTTTTCATTACTTAGTAGTTTCATTCAGACCCGTATCCAGGGGGGTCTAGGGGGGCCGCCACCACTAAATTTTGCTTGCTTCCCTAAACTTTTCACGGTAGGTTTGCAAATGAACTATAATATGGTTGAATCGGGCCTCCCTAATTTCAGCCGGCCCCCCCTCCTACATTTTTGGGCTGTCTACCAGCCTGGTTTCATTAGCAGTCTTTAAAACAAGAACGAGCTCTCTCTGAATCACGTGGTTACGCCACTGTTCACGTGGCTTCGTTACAACTTTGGAGTTCATGATTTAATTATGTCGAGTTCGAAGTAAGCCAAGTGTGTTCCAATCTACTTGGTATTTATTTTCATACTAGCGTATGTACGTATTTCTCTCTCAGCTTATCAGTACTTTAACATTGATTAATGTCGTCTAGGAACCTTGAACCCCAATTAACTAACCTTTGACAATGACTTTCTGTTGGCGCTGACAGGAGTAAACAAGCTAGTTCTTGTTAATCATCATTATTAACTTGTTTGAAGTTGTATTATATATATATGCTTTCGAAAGCGTCATGAAACTTTTGATTGCAAGATTATCTGGGTCAAGGAACTGCTTACAATCAATCAAAGCAATGCGTTTCACTGTCATCTAGTGAGTTTTTTTTACGTTTCTCTTTGTCTATTTTGTTTCTGTTTTCCTTCTCTCTTCTTTCTGCTTATTACATTCGAGGGTTTCAATTAGTTTCGTTTCTCATTCACTTCTCTCTTGAACACAAGCGGAAACTTCCTGCCCAATCATGTCGCAAAGAAGCCATTGCATTTGTAGTGTTATTTGGAAGTTTCGTTACACTCATTTTTTTAGATGGTTTCATCTTTGTGCAAAGAGAGATCTATTGCAAGAGCTATAACAAGCTGTTACTTCCAATACGAAGGAAGTAAATAAAAATGTTATTGGAGCTGTTGCCCTTTTCAAAAGATAACTTCCTTTTCTGTATTAAAAGTTACTAACTGTATTCTTGTCTCAAGAAGGTGCTTGCTGATTTACGTCATCTGAAAGAAAACTTTTAAATATTAAATGCATTAATTGGCAATAAAAACCAATTTGTATGTGCATCAAATTACATTGATACTTGTTCGTAATTACTTTCTAAAGCTTATTTCTTTAAAAAAAAAAAAAAAAAAAAAAAAAAAAAAAAGTGCGCTATTACTGGCACTGAATTTCCAACAGCCTCCAAATTTCAGAAAGTCATGAACCAAGAGTCACATTTAGAATTGAAACTTCCGAGATCAAGTAATTTATCGTGGTGTGCTCGCACAAGTTTTCTAACCCATTACACTTCAAAATGTGTGTTCGTTATATGGACAAAACTAACCGGATAAACATGTTAATATATTGGTCACAATGAATATGGACACTGATACTCAAAAGGGTGTCGAGCACCCTACCATGATCACTCATTGTTGTACCATTATCAAAATATATATGGTTTCATACTGACGATGCCAGCTTTAATTTCTTGGGCGAGGGCAAGTGGAGAGGCCGAGGATTATTTGAGGGGTACCAGCTATATTTTTGCTAGGGATGAGCAAAACCGGTTTTTAATAAAAACCGAAAACCGGGTTTCTAGAAAAACTGAAACCCGAAAAACCGACATTTCGGTTTTCTCCAAAAACCGGTTCGTTTATTCACCGAAACCCGTTTCGGTTTTCTTCAAACATTTGGGAAACTATTTCTGTGGAAACGGATTCGGTTTCCGAAGAACAACGAAACACTATTCTTGTCAGAAATAGAACAAATTTAAAAAAAAACGGAACCGGTTTTGAAGAAAACCGAATCCGATGTAAAATAGAATCAGTTTTGGAGAAATCCGATAACCGGTTTTGGAGAATTTTTAAAAACCGGTTTCGGTTTTTCTGAAAACCGAAAAACCGGTTTGTGTGCCCACCATTGCATACCGAAATTGCACTTCTATATTACTTGACTATCTCATGTGTGTGTGGGGGGAGAGTCAGTCGGAGATGTCATCGGGAGTACCTACCCCCCTTTAGCGTCGTCACTTTCACGCATTCATAATTTCAAAAACATCCCGGGGACAATTTCAATATACGTGGGGTGAAAAGTACTGCAAAAGTACTGCTAATCCACATTGAGCGACATCAGAGAAATCGCTCCGGGGTATTCACCCTCTGAAAACATCATTGGTCTCACGTATAAAGGCTACCACTGTTATCACATCTCTCAAGTTTATTGTTCGAATAAACTTTTTCCAATTTCCCACCACTTGGAATGTATACAATTTGGGTTTTCCGAAAAGTATTATAAGTAGGTATATTATTTTCGGAACAGCTGTGAGCTCTCGTACGTGCACCTCTGAATCGAGTCGCACAGCACGACGTTTCTAGAACAGCCCGAAAACAAGTGGTTAACAGCTCACACAAATTGACCAAAGCGCTTTCACTATGCGCAACTCATCACGTGACAGAATTTCCCCTCCCATGTTCCGGCCCGCTGACTAGCTTCGCGCCAAAAGTCATACCTGTTCCTAAAATAATCAGCCTATAACAATGTTGTATCGTCGAACGAAGGTAGATTAGTATTGAATGAGTGGAATGAATATTTTCTAATGGGGATATCACTAGCGATGATCATCCCCGTCACAATACATACATATTGAATGAATGAATGTTAACGTTTTAATGGGAATTTCATTAATGAGGCTATTTATCCCCGTCATGATATTGATTGATTGATTGAATGAATGAATGAATACGTTTCAACGATAATGTCACTAGTGAGGCTATTTATCCCCGTCATGATATTGAATAAACGAATGAATGAATTCATTTTAACGACAATGTAACTAGTGAAACTATTTATCCCCGTCACGATAGATACATATTGAACGAATGAATGAATTAATTATTACGTTTTAATGGGAATGTCAGTGAGGCTACTTATCCCCTTCACGATATTGAATGAATGAATGAATGATTACGTTTTAAAGGGAATGTAATTAGTGAGGCTATTTATCCCCATCATGATATACATACTGATTGAATGAATGATTGGTTACGTTTTAATGGAAATGTCACTAGTGAGGTTATTTATCCCCTTCACAATAGATACATATTGAACGAATGAATGATTTCAATATCGGAAGCATTTCAAAAATGTTCGTACTTTTGTCACTGACGATTCGACTGGGATTGAAATGAGTTTACAACGATACTTACATTTTAAAATCTTTATTATATCTTTATTTGCATTATGGGCAATATGTACTTTTGAAATGTGCACAAGCTGTTCAAGAAAGGAAAAAGAAGAATATGCAAAGATAAATAGAAGTAATTTCTTTTCTGTTGTTATGAGATGATATTTTGTTATGATAGTGATTCGACGATATGACTAGTTGTTTTAGCAACGAAAAATAAATAATACATAACAGAGGATCCATCTCGTGAAATATATATGTACAATTTTTAAAGAGTGTAAATGTTTAACATGTTTCTACAATACATGATATTACCTACTACAATAAAAGGTAATATCATGATGCAATGTGTAAATGGGTTTTGATAAATCAGTAACCTTAATTATATAAATATACAAACTGTGAACCTTACGTTATAAGTTGATCTTGAAAGGGATGTTCAACTCATAATCAACTCAACTCAATCCCAGTCTGGATGGATTCCAGCCAAGATGGATGCATTCCTGGGAACATTCAGTGCGTTACAAAACTTATCACTGACAATCGTCACATAACCTGTCGTCAAATTACAAAAGTGTGGCAATAGCACTTAACCTGAATTTAAAAACTAAATTTACGGGAAAACGCGAATCAGTAGAGCATGAATAAGAAAACTGAGTAGCATCTATTCAGACTGACCTCGTACATAAATGAGCTAAAAAAGACAAAAGCAAAACCAAAGATGGCATAGGTATTCAAGATTCTTAACAGTCTATCCATTGTATGTTTGTAAAAAGTTCTCTTAACTTCAGTGCTTTAATGCAATCTCAAGCTCCGTTGAAGCTTTGAAAATGAGGTAACTTTTAACTAGCACTTATAAGCCTACCCATATGATTTAGCCAGTTTTTGAACGACCAAACAGAAGAGGGAATGCAACATTCCACGCTAAGCAGAAATGACTTTTCCAAGTATTTTGATAATGAGGACAATCTCTCTGTTGCTAAGTTCACATCTTTTAAGCATAAATATTAAAGGAAAAAAAAAAAAAACAGCAAATGGAATATAGAAACTAGGTGTATTCCAACACTTACTAACTTAACTTTAGTTTAAGTATTTCAAACCTGGGTGCTCAAGTGTTCTACTATAACGGCTTGTTGCATATTTTATCCAACGATGGTTAGGCATTTTATTTTGCATGAAAGAATAGTGGTACTCATAAGCGTTTTTGTGTAAATGCTTTGTTCTACAACAGAAGTTTTCCTGAATACCTCACTGACTCCCTGGAGATATAGTGGATAGACAAGAATTTCATAAAGTAAGAAACAAGAAAGAGTATTTGAACAAGTATTAGGCCTATATTCTTTGTTGTTGATGGTTAGTTACTCTCATTCCATTTAAATACCTGAATTAATTCTAGTTTTTATATTCATCCCACACAACACTCCAAACAAGACAAATACAATGTTTGTTATTAACTCTCTTGGTCTACTAATTCATAGAAGTAAGTTCAATTTGTTAAAGGGAACTGTGTGGAATGTGAAAATTGCTGAGGAGAGAGGAACTGCAACAAGTGTCTAGTTTATTAAAAGCTATATAATATATATATACCCCTATAGGTAGCCTTATTAAGAAAGGTCCAAAATTAAAATGTGATATATAATTAACCAAGAATAGGAATGGGGAAAAAACAAGCATTTAGCAAAAAAAAAAAAAAAAGACATTTTGCGGATAATTTATTATTAGCGTTTAAAGGAAAAATATTCAAATATGAAGTACGGTATATCTCAGCATTTATATCCAGGGTGTTTCAAACCAACACCGACAACGTTTTTGAGGTGATTCTTGACATCAAGATAAGACAAAGAGTATAGACCAACTTGGATGCACAAATGTTTCCTTTCTGAGTTAGAGGCCGCCAAAAATATATATATATATATATATATATATAAAATGAACTTTAAAGGTTCATAGCTCCAACACTATGGGACCTACCGTAACCAGGTCAAGACTTTACTTAGGAACTAATGTGCGCTATCCAAAAGTACATATTTCAGAATCCTGTGATACTTCCGCAACAATTTTTATAGGGGTAGTTGGTAAATATTTCAAATTATATGCCAGTAGCCAAAATATCTCTATAAAAATAGTTGCGTGAGTACCTTAGGATTCTGAAACATGTATTTTTGGATAGGGAACATATTGGTTCTGATGTGAAATTTTGACCCGACTAAGGAAGATCGCATTGTTTTGGAGTTATGGACCTTTAAAGTTCTTTCTTTTATGTTTTCGGCAGCCTGTAACTCCGAAAGGAAGCATTTGTGCACCCAGGTGGTCTATACTTTTTTGTCTTATGTTGGTGTCAGGAATCACCTCAAAAACGTTATCGGTGTTGCTTTGAAAAAACCCTATATACAAGTTACATTGTTAATGAATATCAAAATTTAGAATCTGGAATCTAGTAAATGGAAGAGAGGAATAAGGAAAGAACAAGCATTTAGAAAGAAGAAAATAAATATTTTACTGATAATTGTTCAAGTTACATTGTTAATGAATATCAAAATTTAGAATCTGGAATCTAATAAATGGAGGAGAGGAATAAGGAAAGAACAAGCATTTAGAAAGAAGAAAATAAATATTTTACTGATAATTGTTCAAGTTACATTGTTAATGAATATCAAAATTTAGAATCTGGAATCTAATAAATGGAGGAGAGGAATAAGGAAAGAACGAGCATTTAGAAAGACGAAAAGAAATATTTTACTGATAATTGTTCAAGTTACATTGTTAATGAATATCAAAATTTAGAATCTGGAATCTAATAAATGGAGGAGAGGAATAAGGAAAGAACAAGCATTTAGAAAGAAGAAAATAAATATTTTACTGATAATTGTTCAAGTTACATTGTTAATGAATATCAAAATTTAGAATCTGGAATCTAATAAATGGAGGAGAGGAATAAGGAAAGAACAAGCATTTAGAAAGAAGAAAATAAATATTTTACTGATAATTGTTCAAGTTACATTGTTAATGAATATCAAAATTTAGAATCTGGAATCTAATAAATGGAGGAGAGGAATAAGGAAAGAACAAGCATTTAGAAAGACGAAAAGAAATATTTTACTGATAATTGTTCAAGTTACATTGTTAATGAATATCAAAATTTAGAATCTGGAATCTAATAAATGGAGGAGAGGAATAAGGAAAGAACAAGCATTTAGAAAGAAGAAAATAAATATTTTACTGATAATTGTTCAAGTTACATTGTTAATGAATATCAAAATTTAGAATCTGGAATCTAATAAATGGAGGAGAGGAATAAGGAAAGAACAAGCATTTAGATAGACGAAAAGAAATATTTTACTGATAATTGTTCAAGTTACATTGTTAATGAATATCAAAATTTAGAATCTTGAATCTAATAAATGGAGGAGAGGAATAAGGAAAGAACAAGCATTTAGATAGACGAAAAGAAATATTTTACTGATAATTGTTCCAGTTACATTGTTAATGAATATCAAAATTTAGAATCTGGAATCTAATAAATGGAGGAGAGGAATAAGGAAAGAACAAGCATTTAGAAAGAAGAAAATAAATATTTTACTGATAATTGTTCAAGTTACATTGTTAATGAATATCAAAATTTAGAATCTGGAATCTAATAAATGGAGGAGAGGAATAAGGAAAGAACAAGCATTTAGAAAGAAGAAAATAAATATTTTACTGATAATTGTTCAAGTTACATTGTTAATGAATATCAAAATTTAGAATCTGGAATCTAATAAATGGAGGAGAGGAATAAGGAAAGAACAAGCATTTAGAAAGAAGAAAATAAATATTTTACTGATAATTGTTCAAGTTACATTGTTAATGAATATCAAAATTTAGAATCTGGAATCTAATAAATGGAGGAGAGGAATAAGGAAAGAACAAGCATTTAGAAAGAAGAAAATAAATATTTTACTGATAGTTGTTCAAGTTACATTGTTAATGAATATCAAAATTTAGAATCTGGAATCTAATAAATGGAGGAGAGGAATAAGGAAAGAACAAGCATTTAGAAAGAAGAAAATAAATATTTTACTGATAATTGTTCAAGTTACATTGTTAATGAATATCAAAATTTAGAATCTGGAATCTAATAAATGGAGGAGAGGAATAAGGAAAGAACAAGCATTTAGATAGACGAAAAGAAATATTTTACTGATAATTGTTCAAGTTACATTGTTAATGAATATCAAAATTTAGAATCTGGAATCTAATAAATGGAGGAGAGGAATAAGGAAAGAACAAGCATTTAGAAAGAAGAAAATAAATATTTTACTGATAATTGTTCAAGTTACATTGTTAATGAATATCAAAATTTAGAATCTGGAATCTAATAAATGGAGGAGAGGAATAAGGAAAGAACAAGCATTTAGAAAGAAGAAAATAAATATTTTACTGACAATTGTTCAAGTTACATTGTTAATGAATATCAAAATTTAGAATCTGGAATCTAATAAATGGAGGAGAGTAATAAGGAAAGAACAAGCATTTAGAAAGAAGAAAATAAATATTTTACTGACAATTGTTCAAGTTACATTGTTAATGAATATCAAAATTTAGAATCTGGAATCTAATAAATGGAGGAGAGGAATAAGGAAAGAACAAGCATTTAGAAAGAAGAAAATAAATATTTTACTGATAATTGTTCAAGTTACATTGTTAATGAATATCAAAATTTAGAATCTGGAATCTAATAAATGGAGGAGAGGAATAAGGAAAGAACAAGCATTTAGAAAGAAGAAAATAAATATTTTACTGACAATTGTTCAAGTTACATTGTTAATGAATATCAAAATTTAGAATCTGGAATCTAATAAATGGAGGAGAGGAATAAGGAAAGAACAAGCATTTAGAAAGAAGAAAATAAATATTTTACTGACAATTGTTCAAGTTACATTGTTAATGAATATCAAAATTTAGAATCTGGAATCTAATAAATGGAGGAGAGGAATAAGGAAAGAACAAGCATTTAGAAAGAAGAAAATAAATATTTTACTGATAATTGTTCAAGTTACATTGTTAATGAATATCAAAATTTAGAATCTGGAATCTAATAAATGGAGGAGAGGAATAAGGAAAGAACAAGCATTTAGAAAGAAGAAAATAAATATTTTACTGACAATTGTTCAAGTTACATTGTTAATGAATATCAAAATTTAGAATCTGGAATCTAATAAATGGAGGAGAGGAATAAGGAAAGAACAAGCATTTAGAAAGAAGAAAATAAATATTTTACTGATAGTTGTTCAAGTTACATTGTTAATGAATATCAAAATTTAGAATCTGGAATCTAATAAATGGAGGAGAGGAATAAGGAAAGAACAAGCATTTAGAAAGAAGAAAATAAATATTTTACTGATAATTGTTCAAGTTACATTGTTAATGAATATCAAAATTTAGAATCTGGAATCTAATAAATGGAGGAGAGGAATAAGGAAAGAACAAGCATTTAGATAGACGAAAAGAAATATTTTACTGATAATTGTTCAAGTTACATTGTTAATGAATATCAAAATTTAGAATCTGGAATCTAATAAATGGAGGAGAGGAATAAGGAAAGAACAAGCATTTAGAAAGAAGAAAATAAATATTTTACTGATAATTGTTCAAGTTACATTGTTAATGAATATCAAAATTTAGAATCTGGAATCTAATAAATGGAGGAGAGGAATAAGGAAAGAACAAGCATTTAGAAAGAAGAAAATAAATATTTTACTGACAATTGTTCAAGTTACATTGTTAATGAATATCAAAATTTAGAATCTGGAATCTAATAAATGGAGGAGAGGAATAAGGAAAGAACAAGCATTTAGAAAGAAGAAAATAAATATTTTACTGACAATTGTTCAATGTTATTACCGTTTAAAGGAAAAAATGTTCAAATATGATTATATATATATATATATATATATATATATATATATATATATATATATCAACATCATATATATACAGGGTGTTACAAAAATGTGTCATAATATCTTGATAACAGATTCCTCACATCAAAATAAGAAACAAAGTTCACCTATGGACCCATGCTCAAAAGTGGATAGTTTTCGAGTTATAGGGCGCCAAAAATATGAAAACTCAAATTTAAAACTCCATAGCTCCAATACTATGGACCTATCGTTATTGGGTCAAGACATCACTGAGGAACTGGTATGTGAACTATCCAAGTATCCATGTTTAAGAACTTTCCAGTACTTGCACACCAATTTTCAGAGAAATAGGTGGAGAGTGATCAAGTATTCCCAAACAGCCTCTGTAAAAAAAATGATTGTACAAGTACCGGAGGTTGTGAATGGTGGATATTTGGATAGTTCACATACTAGTTTCTCGGTGATTTCATGACCCGGGACTACTCTCGGTCCTATAGTAATGGAACTATGGACTTCTAAAGTTCATTTTTTCACATTTTGAACACCCTATAGTTATGAAACTATGCAGTCCCGACCACAAGTCCATATGAACTTTTTTCTTATTTTGATGTGAGGAATACTGTGACAAATTTTTGTAACACCCTATATATCATGCGTAATTCTTGAGCCCTGAGCACTGTGCCTCATCATAAAAGAGAATTTACTAATAGTACGAGTAATATATGAGTACAAAAGATACATTTTGCTTCAAAGTACGTCTCTGTCTGATTATACAATTGGCTACAACCAACTTGCAAATCCTTCTTAAGACCGTTGAAAAATAAATCTTACGAATTCGCACCAAGAACTATTAGAATTCCTAATTATGCTCTGAATAAGTGTTGGAAATGTTACAGAATGACTTTCTCCGTCCTGATAGGTGTCAGAGCAAACCCGGTAACAGATATCGAGAAGCGATTTCTTGCAATTAGTTCAGTGTCCCAAAAATATGTTCCATGTTCTTCGTTAACCTTCATACCGGAACTAGTTCAAATTAACAATTTCCGGATTTAACATTTATTGCCATAGAACGAATAGTGAGAAGTGTTTTTTTTTTTTACGATTCAGCGTCTCAATACAACAAAACATGACTATCTCACAACGCTCTATCGTAACCAGAAGTGGTTCACATTTAGTGTTATTTTCAGTTTCAACACTGATTTCCGTGGAGCAAAAACCGTAAACGATATAAAGGTCCGGGTTTTTTTCAGTCGATTTATCGTCCCAAGAACAGGTTTCATATTCTCTGCTGAAGCATTGTTAAAACCGGAAGTCATTCAAATGAGACATTTCTGGATTCGCTACTTATAGCCATAGAACAAAAATGATAACAGATAACGAGGAGTGTTTTTTAATCGATTCAGCTTATCGAAAAACGATCCGCTCGGGAGAGTAATACTCCCGGAAGTACGTTTTTCCGCGCCCCACTCTAGCCAGCTGTTTTACGCGCTATCCTAGCTAGTTGTTTTAAGTTGGTCACAAAATTTATATCACGAAGTACAAGGACAACAAAACGAGCCCTATATCATGAAGTACAAGGGCATAAGTACTGCAACTACTTATCTGCACAAAAATAAATAAATCACCTTTTTAAGTATTATTTTCATATTATTTTGATTTAATAAGTGTTATAAAAATGTAAAAAAATGTTAAAAAAAACTTTCCTCGGGCCGGGTTTGAACTCGCGCCAAAAGAGACTCTTGTACAAGCATATAGCGCTAGCCCACTCGACCACGAAGGCCGACGGCAGTAAGCGTTTGGTTTCTGCTATTTTAATGCAACGTGGCAAGAAGTGGATAACGCCAACCAATCAGAACTGTGTTTCTCGTTTCTACTTCCGGGAGCATTACTCTGCCGAGCTAGTCCTATCGAAAATAGGTTCCATAGTTTCTGTTAATCCTCTGTTCAAACCAGAAGTGTTCAAATTAACTACTTTTAGTTTCAACTTTTATTGCTATACGCTATGACAAAACGATAATAGACAGGAAGGGGCAATATTTTGGGAAGTAGTAGTATATGTGGTTCTAAGCAAAAAAGTTTACATGAACATGTATCTTAATCTCAACGGTTTGAGAGATACAGGTTGTGAACTGTTTTCGATTTCATGTTGCGTATTGGTCACCCTGTGGCTACTCTGCAGAGGTGAGACATAGCGAATTTGAAAGGTGATGGAATGGCTTTTCTAAGAGTATACAACATGTGGCAGTAGTATCTTTGGAAGGGAAGCTATTGAGGGAAATTTCGGAAGTTAAGGTTATTTAAAGAAATTTAATAGCAACACTGATTCCCAAATATTTCTCAATAATTTCTCTTCCAAAGCCACCACTGCTACATATTGCATACCGTTGGAAAGACCATAACCTTTCAAATCGGCTGTCTTGCCTTTGTAGAATAACTACAAAGTGAGCAATATGCAATACAAAGTCAAAAGTGGTTCACAACCTGTAGCTCTCAAACCGTTGAGATTAAGATATATGTTCATATGAACTTTTTTTGCTTATAATCACCCATACTACCATTTTCCGAAGTATTGCCCCTTCCTCCTGGGACATCCTGATATAACCGCAACACTATATGGAAATCGAAAGTGGTTAAGTTCACTAGTGCTGTTGGTTTCAGCACTGATTTTCATAAAAACAAAATCTGTAAGAAATAATGATAAGTGAATTTTTGCAATTAACTGAGCATCTCAAGAATAGGTTCTATCTGTTCCCTTAATCTTCTATTCAAATCGGAAGTGGTTGAAATTAACGATTTTTCTGTTTCAATCCTTATCGCGTTAAAACGAAAACAGTAAGGGCTAGAGTAATGGCTTTTTGATATGAATTCAGCGTCTGAGGACCAGGTTCTATCTTTGACCGTATTAATCTATCACAACCAGTAGTTATAATGTAGTACTAGAAGGTTGAGTATTGAATTTACTTAGGTTAGAAGTCTACCGTAGTTTAACATTGGGAAACGAAACTCACTTGTTCAATTCCATGATTGCAATGAGCTTGAAATTTGAACATACTACAGGTTTGTATCTTAATACTAAAAACTAGTTGATTGCCTACCTTGGTAGTCGTGAAGTGTAGGAGGCAAGGACATCCTTCATGAGGTTCGAGCTTCCGAGAAGCAAGTACTCGTACTCGAACTCGAGCCAAAAACTGTTAAAAGTTATAGGGCGCCGGCTAAACATGTTCGAAACTGCTCGGTCCGGGTTTAGGGTTGTCAAAGGCTCGGCTCACAACTCATTCACTATTGAGGTGAACCGAGAAGTAAGCGGAGCCAACAGCTAATCCAACCGACCCAGCTCAAGCACTAGTCAGTTAAGCCGAACCGAAGCAATAACTCATTCTAACCCGAGCCAGCTAGAGGCTATGGATCATCCCAACTAAGCCGACTCGAGCCGATAAACTCACCTAAGCCGAGTCGAACCGAGTTGGTTACTTATCCCAATCGAGCCAGCTTGAGAAATCGGCTCAATTGAGCCGAGTCGATGGCTTATTCCAACCGAACCTGCTCGAGCTCTTCGCTCAGTTGAACCGAGCAGAACAGGTTGACATCACTACCCGGGATGGGCTTGGGCTCAAACATTCTACCGTGCATGTCTCAGTCTTGATAGTAAGAACTACAGTATATAGATTAAGAAAAATGATTGGGTTGAAATTGGCCCTACTGGTGCATATTTTAACCAAAACAGGTAGTTAAAAATGTTCCGACCCAAATAGGGTCAAAGAGTTTAGTTAAATTGGGTTGAAATAAATTCAACCCAACGTGTAGTTAAATGTAAGAGTTCAACCTAACGACCCAGTTGCTGTGAAATCGCATAACCGGTTAATACGTTTAAACTAAATTTGGTGTCGTATGACCCAACAGAATGTAAATTTCATTAATCCGGTTATGCGTTTGACTAAACATGTAATTAAAAATGACCAAGCGTGGGGTAAGAAACGGCCACATTGTGGGGTCAATTAAAGAAGGGAGGGAGTGCAAATAACCCAACAATGAGATAAAATTGACCATGGTGGATTTAAAACATAACGAAATAATGGATTGAAAGAGTAAAGGTCACATTAATGGTTACGGGATTTAACACATGTGGTTAATGTTAAACCATCAGTTGGTTACAGAGGTGACCCAACACTACACAACACAAAGTGACTACCACTTTAGCGTGTTACTTGTGTTTTTATTCAACAGCAAGGTTGTTTTTATGCAATAACTCATAAAAGGGAATACCTTCTCTTGGGAGTGAAGTTAAGCGTATGAGGGAATAAAGGTTTATTGGAAGGACAAAGAGGTTTTACTACATTTATTTGATATCTTTATTCGCCCATTATGTGGGGAGCTTTATTCATCAATTGATTAATAATTGCCATTCATCATATGTTCATTATTTGTCATGCTGTATGTATGAAAAGATGCAGTGCAAATCAGACGCCACAACACAGTGGTACTGGTTAATTAGACAGATGAAGGGTTATCTTCTTGTGCCGGGGCTACTCGACACATAATGAGAGACTATATGATGCCCTTGTTAGTGCGAATTAAGGTTCAAAAGATGGATAAATGTTGGATGATAAATCTAGTGGTTGATATGCTAATACCAAGTCTTCTATGTGTTCGTCAGGATGTGTAAGAACATACAGTGCAACTAAATCAACACCAAGGATTTTTTGTCCGTTGTCCCGTTTAAAGAGTTCTGCCCTTTCTTCCGGTAAGTGTTGTAATGTTGATCAATTGACTCGAGGTAAATGTAGGTGGTCTAAAAGGTGGTCCTGTTTATTATTTCTCTATTCATCATATTAAACATACATTACTTGAAATGATTTCAGGAAAAAAATTTAAAAAGCAGTAATAAGTTAATGGCTAGAAATGAACATTGCCAGTTATTACATAAACACTAACGATTGAAAAGAAAAGAAAATTGCGGGCTGCAGTAAAGAGAAACGAACAAATGTAACGAATGGATGAAATGCAGTGCTCTGGGCGTCACATCACAAGATTATGTTAGTTCAGACGAATGAAGTTATCTTCTGTTCGTGGGGCGATTCAGGAACTGATGAAGACAGAGGAGGCCCTTGCTCTTCGGTATTACGATGCATATGATGGGTATGATGGATAAGTTCATGAGGTCTATAGATTATGTAGATTTGGAGTCCAACATCTCATCATCTAACTGTTAATGATATAATGGCATGAAGTGTTGGAGAGGGGTGTCAACGGAAGTTGGTGGGGCATCATTATCACGGTCGTAGCGGAGTATATCAAGTATCATAGGATGGGGCTGTACCAAACGTTTGCTGATGTAACGTATACGAAGTTGTTCAAGGTGCGTTAATAATGACGGAAAATCGATCATCTCATAAAGTAAACGTGTTGGATGCGGTAGGCTTATGCGGTATGCTGTGTGTATAGCATAGCGCTCGAGTATATTAAGTTTTTGATAGAATTTTAGGAGTGCAGATATCCAGGTTGTATGTCCGTATGTTAATGTACTCCGCATGAAGGTTTTATATGTATTGAGTACGGTATGTGCTATTAATCTCCAGGTTGTACCAGCTAATCATTTAAGAAGATTAAATCGATTTTGCGCTTGATGTATTATTTTGGTGAGATGTGGATTCCAGGTAAGACGAGTGTCAAAAATGACACTGAGATACGTAATAGTAGTTGAGGCGGGAACAGTTGTAAGATCAACCTGAAGGTGAAGTAGATTCGGGTTTCGATGTACTCGTGAGCTGCGTCGACTTGGTAAGAAAACTATGGTTTGTGTCTTGGAAAAGTTAATATTCAATCTCCAAACATGGCACCAGCGCACAAATGCATCAATATCTACTTGTATGGTTTTATTAGGAGAGTGTGTGGTTCGGCGAGTTGTGAAAAAAACGCAGTGTCGTAAGCAAAATGAAATATTGTGGTGTTATTAGGAACAACAAAAATCAGCGACGTACAGTAAGTAAGTATAATAAAGGAGACAGAGATGAGCCTTGTGGTACACTAGATTGCAACAAGATAGGATGAGATAGCGTTCTATTGATTAAGATATAAGCTAGTCGTCCTATTAAGAAAGAGTGTATGAAGTGGATGTAGGATGTTGGTAGGAGGTAGTTACGAAGTTTATATACTAAGCCAGGGTGCCAAACTTTGTCAAAAGCTTTCTCCAGATTAAATGTTACCAGGCAAGAAGGAAAACCTGAATTACATTGATTGTAAATAGTTGTAGTGAGACGGAATAATTGATCTTGAATACCAAAATTTGGTCGAAATCCAGCTTGATGTATTGGAAGAAGATTATGTGAGTGAAGATGGTTGTGCATGCAACGGACAAGGATTCTTTCCAAGATTTTCCCAAGAAAAGTGGTAAGGTAAATAGGACGATAGGATGTGACTTCTGATGGAGGTTTCTTTGGTTTAGGAAGAGAAGAACTTTACATTTATTCTGCGAACTGGATATTTTTCATTCGACTGGAAATACTCTATAAATGGTACTAAGAAAGAGTAGAAATGAGTTTGGCACTTGTCTGATGAGTATATATGTAACAGATTAAATCCTGGTGCAGTATTGCGTTTACCTCTAAGCGTATTACTAATAGTTTCGGGGTGAATCGGTATGGTTAGAGGATCATTTAGTTCAAAATCATGATCAGCAGACGGACGAAAGAAAGTAGAAGCTGCATCGATATGTCGGTTGATAGTTGCTTGTAAGCGACTTGGTGTAAGCCAAGCTGGTAGAGATGTGAATGTATCTTGAAAATAGGGCAATAGTATTACCATTTTCTGCATTCGTAAGGACTGGTTGATAATTATGAACAAAATAGTATGGCGTACGAGAAACTCGACCGGTTAATTGATGGAATTTGCGCCAATATTTTGTAGGATGTGCTTCATTAGCTAATGTGTTGCAAATTTGAATCCAGTGGCGTCTCTTAAATGCAAGGACATAATTATGAGTGATTCCTAGGTATTGGCGATGAACCCGACGCACTTCAAGGTTACCCGTAGCGAGATATTCACGGAAAGCTCTGCGTGAGGCTGAAATAAATGGTAAATATTGCGAAGGTAACTTAGGTTTGTGTAACTGAACTTCGATTGTTGGAATGGAACGTTGCGCTGCATCGTGAAGGGCTGTAGTAAGTGTAGTGATTGTTCGATCTACTTCGTGTTGTGTACTAGGCACGGTGAGCATAGTTACTGCAGTGTCTAAATCGATGCGATACTGTTCCCAATTTGCCCTTTGGTAGCAGTAGACTTTCTGAGGAGGAGACTTGGGCTGAGTATTAGAAGAACAATGAAGTTCGACTTTGAATGAGGACATGGTCACTACCTATGGAGTCTAGTACAGATATGTGAATGGAGTGAGAGAGAGAAGATGAAGTTTTGAGTACAAAAGGAGTAGTGCGACTGATAGGACGTATAGGTTTCGGTAAAGTATGGAATTCATCTTCTGTTTCATTACGAATAATATCTAGAAAGTTGTCTTTGTCACGTTAGAAGCGGCTATGAAAATTGGAATGCCGGAAGTTGGTATCATTATAGCGGAAGAAATCATAGCTGAAAGCGCTGCCTGGACGATAATAAATAGTGAAGGGGAAGTGTAGGTGCGACAGTAACTTACTATAAGGAAGATTTTGTGGAATACTAATAGCTGTGCCTCCATAGAGACGTGAACCAGTAGGAGCGTCGTGTCGAAGTAAGTTATACATTGGTATATACCATGTTAAATATGGCGCAAGGTAGGTTTCATTAAGAGCAAATGGGACAATTTGTTCTTCCCGGAGAAGTTGTGTGAAGAGGACGTGGTGCATCAACAGTGACCTATCTTAAGAAAAAGTAAATTGTAACTCATAATGAAACTATATATAAGTGCGTAGGTAGGATTATCTATATTAAACATAAACTTCAAGTGGTTGAATTTGAAAGTGCACTGTCCTTCCGGAATAAGTTGCATGGAGTTGTAAATTAAACAAAAGTTTAGCTGCGTGCATGATTTGAGTTAGAATATGGTTACGAAGAAATGGATGGATGTTCTGTAGAGGTATAGTGAGAAAACGAAGTAGGTTTTCGACAGTAACTGGATGACGTAACGAATTTGCTGGTGGAGTTGGTGCATCGACCGAACGTACGAGAACAAGGAGTTCAGGCTTAGTTTTACATTTATAGCTGTATGTTTGGTGACGTTCAGAACAGCGATCACAACGTGGTGGTTCTTGAAGGTTTGGGCAGTTTTTAGTAGAATGTTCGCGAGAAGAATAACCACATTTCATGTTGTTTGTGCATTCAGCTGTTGGGTGTGAATTATATTGGCATTTCTCGCATTGGACAGGCAGAGGTGCTTTCGTGCGAGATTGCTCAATCTTATATCGGCGTCGATAGGTATACGCACCCTTGAAGAGTTGGTCTATGAGCTGCTGTTCATCAGTCAGCACTCGTACGAGATAGGTTGGCCCCTAGTTGTTCTTGATCCTAATAAAACACTTTATAGGTAGCACTTCCCGATGAAGTTCAGCATGAATTCCGTCATCGGTACGATCAGGTTCTACACCATTAACAACTACTTACAGCATAGGAGGTCGCCGTGGTGGAGGAGGTATTTCGCGTGTACTCGGTTGCAAAGTAGAAATCTTCGCTTTCGTCCCAGAAATTTCGTAAGTTACCTTGTTACGAATTTGCGTGGCGAAATTCGGGTTACTGGATTTCAAATGATGTCTCGCGTGTCTTAACAATTTTACGGACCTCAGGACGTGGGACATACTTGATAGTTGCTGAAAGACAGCACGAACAGTGTCATACTTATGATCACTGAAGTAGGACAATAAGTTTTAGACAGGATCTGATTGGTACTGTTATTTATCGGCAGAAATGGTTGCTCAATCCATAGTATGGCTGGCAGCTGTAGCTGTACTCTGATTAACATTGGGAGTAATTCGTTGCTACTTTGGATCCAGGGTTTATTCACCATCAGATAGAGATCGAGAATGAATCCGATGTTCTTTAGTGATGCAGTCAGCGCACGTAGACGAAGGGATAGTGTTGCGGTCTGAACGAAATGTTCTCGTAACAATGCGTGGCTGCGTTCTCTGGCGACCGTCAGGTCCGATGTTGAGAGATAGCAATCCTAAATCCTGACCGAGATTCGGAGATCCGTTAACCTTGCCAAAGTCTGTAATCGTGATGTAGTAGCCAAGGGCCGAAGCCCAAATGAAGATGAAGAAAATGAAAAAGATGTTTGATAAAGTTCAAAAAACAAGACACCCTTAGAAAGTGAAAACTTTCGTCAATCCCCTAATTGCTGTAAGTGTGCAATACTCACAAGTACGTATTGCTATACTTGGTCCTCGCTGGCACAAGATAAGTTAGGTTTCTTGGTTTGACGGATTTTTTTTAGGTAAGGGATTAGGTTTAGGAAGTTTCTTTAATCATCTATTTTTGTTTATATAATCATACTTGGCTTCATATCAAACAGACTAACCCCAGCCATTAGAGGGTTACGCGCTCTCCTTGGCATAGGTTTCAATACGTATTGGTGTTGCTAATACAGGTACAATAGATGGTCTAAGTGCAATGCAAAAAACAAATTGAGAAAAGAAGAAAACTCTACGTAAAATTAGTCTTCAAAACAAAATATATATAAGGTAGTGCAAGATATAATAATGGTGCAAATATACAATAATATAATTAAAGGATAAATATAACAAGTTATACAATATATATACATATAAGCAGATATGATAATGATATGAAGTGCATTGATGTCACAATATAATTATATTATATTAGTTGAGACACATGATGGTTATATCTTCTGTCTTGGGGCGACTCGAGACTGATGTAAGACGTAATGAGAGCCCAATGTTAGTGATGAGTGAAGAACATGTGCTAAAATGGAAAAATATGAGGTATATGATCTCTCACGACGTAAATGTCAAATATTGCTGTCTCTGCGGCGTCCACGTTTGTTGTCTTAACATAGAGTGTGGTGAGTATATTGAGAGGTGGGTGTGGTAGCGATATGGAGCATCTGTAATGGTATCAAGTCTTAAAGTGTCCAGATAGAGTGGATAAGCATTGGTAATGCGTGATTGAATGTATCTTGTCCGGAGTGTAGCAAGATGATCGAAAATGGCTGGAAAGCCTGTGTCTTCGTAGGTCATGTAGTTTGGATATGGTAAGCGAATCCGATATGCCAGAGGAATAACATGGCGTTCCATAACTGCTAACTTCTCGTAGAGTTTAGATGAAGTGTGACACCAGGCAATGTGATCAAAGGTGAGAAGAAGTCGGAGAAAAACCTTGTATGTCTTTAGTAAGACATCCGCACTTAGTCCCCAAGTTGTGCCCGTAAGGCGGCGTAGAAGATTTAATCTAATTGATACTTTTTGCGCCAGTTTTTGAAAGTGAGGCTTCCAGGTGAGTTTGGTATCGAATACCACACCAAGATACGTAGCGGAGGCGCTTGGTCGAAGAAAATGCCCGTCAACTGATATATTAATAGAAAGATCAGCGGAATTTCGGCGTACTTTAGTTCGACGTTTAGGTGGAAGGAAAACAATGGCTTGTGTTTTCTCTGAATTGACAGTTAATTTCCAGTTCCTGCACCAGATAAGAAAATTCTCGAGTGTCAGTTGTAGGCTTCTGCTGATCTGAAGCATAGTTTTCCCGAGCGATAAAAATGCTGTGTCGTCAGCATATTGGAAAATATAGACATTAGGCGGTGGTCGAGGCATATCTGAGGCATATAAGATATATAATAATGGACTAAGTGCAAATCCCTGAGGTACGCCTGTGTGCGGAAAAATAGGTCTAGATAGGACATTTCCTATTGAAACATACGATATTCGATTACTTAAAAAAGAGTAAATGAGACGAATGTAGCAAGTGGGTAATCGGAGTGATTGTAGTTTGCGCAGCAAGACATAGTGCCATACCTTATCAAAAGCTTTTTCTAAGTCCATAAGGACTAGACATAATGGAAGAGCTTTATTATATTGATTGGTGATAACCGTGGTTAGGCGTAGCAGTTGGTCGCTAATAGAAAAGCTTGGTCTGAAACCTGCTTGATGTATTGGTAACAGATCGTGTTCTTTAAGATAAATATGTAGTCTGCTGACGAGGATCTTTTCAAATAGCTTGCTGAAGACAGAAGTTAACTGAATGGGCCTGTAAGAACTAACATCATGAATGGGCTTGTTTGGTTAGTGAAACATGCACACCTTTGAGACTTTCCAATGTAACAGATAATATCCAGTGCTGAGAATGAAATTATAAATAGATATTAATAAAGAAATAAAGAGAGGCGGGGATTCTTTCAGCATCCTATAAGAGATGTCATCTATTCCTGGAGCTGTGTTGCGTTTACGTCGGAGAGCGGAATGTAATTCTGTAGCAGTAATTGGTCTGGTAAGAGGATGATTTAAGTCTATTTTGTGTGTTACAGAGGGTTGTAGAGAAGGTACACTGGAAATATCAACACGTTCGCTCTGGCATGGAGACTCAGAACATCGACGATATCGCCTTCCGAGCATATCAGAAATAACTACTTACTATCTGTGAATAGTTGCATTGCTTACAGCCAATAAGTAGTTACTTTAAAGCTTTTTGCAGTATATTTGGCATTTATGTCAAGCAACGAATTACGTTCTCTGTTTTCTGTAATTGGTCACAATAATTGTTTTCTAAACTTGCGAATAGTCTGACAACAGTTACATGAGTAACAGTTGCACCATCTGTTGTTTTTATATTCTAGAACATAAGAACAACAGATAAGGGAAAAATATGACAGCACTGCTATTAATGCATTGTGGCTTCGATTCAATTTTATTCAGCGCTATTTTCTTCGTCTGTAGCTTTCCGCTTGGGCCGGAGCTAACGTTGCTATAGTAACCTTGCTCTGTCAAGACATAATTCTGCATAGTTTCGACTAAATAGACAGTAAATAACAAGCATATGTTGTAAGTTTTGTAGTACTTAATTGTCCATGTAAATAAGCTTCCTTTAGACTATATGTTTCAGGATCATGACACTTTTCATTAACCTGGTATGACCCAAGCGTTGGTTTAAAATATTATACAGTGACATAGTCATTTTGTTGACTCAATGGTTAATGCAGTTGGATTAAAAGTGACCACCCTCATTCCCAAACAACCCAACTTGGTTTAAAACTTTTAACCATACCTCATGGTCACGTTTCAATCCAATCATTTTTCTCAGTGTACTTATACTGGTGCTCAAGCAGTGTCCTCTCTCGTCAGCAACACTAAAAGTATTCCATATTACTGCTTACATTTTTCTTGGCTTTCGCTTTCCAGTCTAATCAAGCATGATTTCAAAACGAGTTAAAACGAGCTGAACGAGCGAGCCATTTATGAAACTCAACCTCAAAAACAGTGACTCGGTTCGGAACTCGAATCGAGAAAATTACCTTTGACTCGACTCGAAACTCGACTTGAATTCGACTAGAGTCGAGTTTCAGCTCGACTGGTGCCCATCCTTAAAGAAAAGTATGAACTGTTAAGATTGTTTATATTTTTGTGTTGTGTATATACAGGGTCGGATTTAGGGGGGGTGCAAAGGTGCACGCGCACTTCCTTCGTTGTAAATATGCACTACCTGGAGTGAGAAGTTACCAGTGAAAATAATAACATTTGCCGAATATTTCTGTTGTTGTTGTTGTTGTTGTTTTGTTTCCGTTTGGGCTTAAAACAAAGGCAAGTTTTGCAAAATCGATAGTTTAAGTCAATTTTCTAAAAGTTGAAAGGAAAGGATTCACCGTGAACAAACACTTAGCATTTCCAGGGCAGTTCCTCATTCACACCACAGATGCCTTTAGGCATTTAAAAAATTCCAATTCAATTCAAATGTGCTGGTAGTTATTGGTGTACCCCACCTCAGAAAATCCTGGATCCGCCCCTGTGTACATGCAAAAAGTATGGAATACTAAATAAAAGAGTGTAGATCTACTGTTGGTTAATTGGTCCTGATTAAAAAAATATTGCTTGTAATTAAAAAACTACCTTTCAAATTTTGTAATCATATTTTTTTATTCTCCATTAAAGGATTTTTATGGGAAAAAGCAAAAAGAGTTGTTTTTTATATCTTCCTTTAGTATATGTTACAACTGGCAAAAAACAAAAGCATAAAAGTAGTTTACAAACTAGTTAACAAAAAATGTTATGACGTTTTAGAGAAGTTTAGCAAGTTAGGGAACACTGTCACATAACTTCTGAAAATAAAAGACAAAAACTCTAAAGGAGAGGTCACATGGGAAATACACAAACGTACCATTGTGTCAAAACTGACACTAAAGATCGATGAAATGTTATCCCATGAAAGAAGTGTGTAACAAAAGAGGAGGCGAAAAACATTGAAATTTGACAAAATAAATATGAACTATTTAAGGCTTCAAATAAATATTAAAGTGTGTCCGTAAAGTTGCGCAACCCAAAGTTTGTTGCTTATATCTTTTGAATCAAGTACGATAAAGACCTGAGACTTAAAACAAATGAAAGCGTGTTCCATGTAAGTAGTTTCGAGATCATGATCAATGTTGGAATTTATAACGTTTCTGTGCAGTAACGAAAGAAAGTACCCAAAGTGTAAAATAAAATGTACAGTATGCACCAATATTTACCCATTGGTGCGAAAATGTGACAAAGTTGATGCAGTATTACCATGTAAAAAGGCTATTGAATGCAAGTCCATAAAATGGGTGTTTTTTTGACTGAAACACGGGCCCTGCCAACATTGTTGTTGTAAAATTACAGCAAAAGGTGTGTTTTAGGTTAATTAATGTTAAGCAATGAGAATTTGGACATAATTGATAACCTGAGTTTTTATGCAAAAAATTGAGATAATAAAGACAAATTTACACGCTTCACCATGTTTCTTGACACCCTTTTAAGAGTGTTCTGGTGATTGATTGAATTTGTGTTTTCAATGTTCGTCTTTATTTTCTCAATGGTCCTACGGTCATTATTGTTGTACACTGCATCTTTTGGGCAACCCCATAAGAAAAATTCAGGTAATGTTAACTCCGGAGAATGGAAGGGACACACATTTTTGGAGATGGTGTGGTCACCAAAAAAAAATCCCTTTCCATTTCTAATGTTCCATTGGAAGTGTTGCCAGGGTTGCCTGCTGTAGGTGAGGAATTTTTAATAGCAATTTTTTGCATAAAATCTCAGCATATTAATTATGTGCAAATTCTCATTGCTTATCATTAATTAATCTAAAAAAAAAACACCTGTTGCAGTAATTTTACGACAACCGTGTTGGCAGGGACCGTGTTTCAGTAAAAAAAAATCCATTTTACGGACTTGCATTAAATAGCTTTTTATATGGCAACACTGCATCTACTTTGTCAGATTTTTCGCAACAATGGTTAAATGTTGACGCATACTTGCACATATACTCAGAGTTTCATCCGCAGGAAATCAGTTTTCTGCAACTGAATGTTGATTTTCTTCATTTTGTACATTTTTTGTTTTACACTTTCCGTACTTTGTTTCGTTACTACACAAAAACTTGAAAAATAAATTTCAATATTTCACATAATCTCCAAAATATCTACTAATATCTACAATTGATTAAGCAGTTAAATGCCACCGAATTAAAAGATACGGGTCACCGCATTAATCTTTCTCGCTCCAACTTCTTAAGCAAATCTTGATGTGGTGGAGTTATTAATGAAGCATTTTCCTGTAAAATACAAACAAAATTATCTATAAGGCGTTTTTGGAAATTTTCGCGTAAAGAAAGATCACCCCAAAAGATAAACTACAACTTGTATGTACATTTCTCCATAAGAAAATGACTTATAGAATGAGTTAGGATATTAATGAAATATTTGTATATAAAATAAATAAATCGCAGAAATCGTATTTGTAAAAACTGAAAAAAAAACTCCTCCTAAGACTAAACTCTTCCTTGTGGATACTCTCATGGAAGTTATTTAGGGTATGTAACATTATAGGAACATTAATAAAATAGTTATTTATTAAGTATGAATACAATCAAAGTCGGCTAAGTCGTTTACACGAAAGTAATCTGAACAGAAGTTCACCCCTAGTAAACTACCCCTTCTACATTTAGTCCTAACGCAACATTATACCGGTAGAGTTATTAAAGAAATATTTATTTATGGAATATGTCGTTTTTTGAGAAAATTGTGCGAAAATATTTCACGCCAAAAAATAAACTACTTCTCACATTTCTGTTTAGGACACATGAAAGTAAAACGAAAGGAAATCTTTTAAGTTTTATGTCCCATGGTTATGCCGGCTAGGCTAAAGGAGACGGTGATGAGAAGTGAATGAAAATGGTGGAATGAAGAAAGTGGGAGGAAGCGGAAGAACCCCGAGAAAACCTACACACACGGTGTTTGTCCACCACAAAATGTACTTGGCGCGAGCTGGGATCGAACCAAGGACCCCATGCACCAAAGGTAAGCACTCTACCACTGAGCCATCCTCGGCCCCTTTTGAACAAACGAGTTGTATCATATTGTCAAGCCATTAATAAAATCTTCATTTATGAAATATGAACACAGAGTATTCAGGCGATGGGTATTCAAACTCGCCTGAATCGTTTTTCAGAGAGTCGTTCGAAAAAACTCACTTCAAAATTGAACTACCCCATCTGGAATCTTTTCCAGAAATATGGCTTATACCACGATCTTAGGTTGTTACTGGAAAATTGATTTATGAAATATGAACAAAATCGTTCGTGTAGTTTCTTAGACAAAATCGAAAATTTTGGTTTTCACTCTTCAGTAAACTGCCCTCAATTTTAGTGGTAAATAGAAAATTTGAAACTCCCTCTGGAGAATCACATAAAATCCTTAAGCTTAAAATCTGGTCTCGATACGTTGAACGGTGTGGCCTCTACGTGAGGTATATAAGGACAAACAGACGGTCAAATGTGGAAAAATCAATTTTCGATATCTATGGGCTATGAAACGTGTAATTCCGTTGAAATCCCGGATTCGATCTTTTTTTTTTTTTTTTTTTTTTTTTTATGAACACAATAGTTTCTTCGCTCCTTTCGTCGCTCGAAACCAAAAAGAAATTTGAATAAAATTTCACTTTAAATTAAAGAAAACCAAAAATAATTTATATCTATATCATAAATGTGAAGTTAATGTTGTCTGTTACACCTGCTATACACTATGAGATAGGTCCTAGGATTTATGTGAGGATTTATCTGAGGAAAAACGTTACGACATATCTCGTAGGAAATCCTACCTTCTTGTGCCATACACGGGGTAACTACATTGCAAATCCTACTGATATTAATACCAGGCGCTATATTGTTAAATTGCAAATCTTTAAAGAAAAACATAAAAATCAGAAGATAAATTAGCAGAACATACCTCATGAGTCCCTGCACCATTCATTTTGTCGGGTATTTTTGCTCTTTCACCCATATACGGCTGGCGCGGAGGAAACAAATGTTTTCACTTTCTCTCACCTGATGTCGCTCAAATCGAAATCTTACGAATTTTCGTTCCGACACAGAGCGTGCTCTAAACAAAAGAAATCTCATAGGATCGTTCAGCACATAGGAAATGACATGCGATCTGATGCCATACACGTTGAGATTTTGAAAGTAGGAAAAATCATAGGAGATTTTCTAAGGATCTACCCTATAATGTATAGCAGGCCTTACATAACAGTAAATAAGTTGACCCTTTTGAAATTATTTTTTGAACAACTCGAGTCGGATTTTTACTGTACGCTTATTCTACTGAAAGAGAAAAAACATTAAAATTTATACCAAAATTGAATATATCAAAAGCTTCTTACATTAGGAAAATGATACAGTATCAATTCACCATGTATTCCAACATTTTCAGAAAATCTAATTAACTTAAGAAAGTACTGTTTATCTTAAACCTTCCTTGGTAAAGATATATAAATGTTGTGTGTGTAAGTATTCTCGGGGTTCT
Source organism: Thermobia domestica (assembly GCF_964235325.1). Classification (NCBI taxonomy): domain Eukaryota; kingdom Metazoa; phylum Arthropoda; class Insecta; order Zygentoma; family Lepismatidae; genus Thermobia; species Thermobia domestica. The sequence goes on from NC_137467.1 coordinate 53,888,118, forward strand.
CCTATTTCCTCCCATTTTTCATTCCAATATTATCACTCATCTTATTATCACCACCTTCCTTAACTTCAGTGTATAAACCTGAGACATTAAACTCAAAAAAGGAATAAAAACGAAGACTGTCGCGGAGAAAATTAGACTAATTTTGGTACAGAAAAACCACGACCTTTATTGGCTAGCAAATGTACTAGGGTGAAACTTTGGTTCATTACCTTCCGCTTAAAAACCAAAATGACGCAACAGATCAAGTAGTTCTTTACTGCGTAGGAGTTAAAAGGCAAGCACGTACAAAGACTCGGAGGCCATCGTTCGTAAATTAGTTAAACGATGAAGACATGCGAGGGAAATATGAAGCTTGGTCAATTTACTTAACGTTTTGGGAAACTCTGACAACAGAGCAAAGTTTTCTTCTCAGACGAATGTACATTTTAACTTTCTTGTTAGAAGTTAGAATAGCAGAGTATTTTTCTGGAGCAAGGAAAACTCATATTATTAAGAAAAGTTAAGAGCACAATTCTCCATATGTTATGATATGGGCTACAGTGTTCAGTAAGCACCTCATAGGGTCGTATTTCTTTAATGTATAGTCAATCAATATTCTTACCTGCAAATGTTGTGGGATTAGTTTCCACCAGAGACCCAAACGCTGAAAATTGTTGCCAACAGTTGGTTCCAATAGAATGGACTGCCAACCCATTACATTCTCTTTGACCGGGAGTTATAGGATGAGGTGTTACCCCGAAGGTGGATAGGGAGAGGATCAGTGGATATGCCCGCACCGACTGAGTAGCCTCCCAGGAGCCCAGACCTGACATCATGCTATAATTTCCTATTGGGAACAGTTAAGCAGCATGTGTCGAAACAGCGATACTAGACAATTGAAGATTTAAAGCAAGCTGTTAGGGAGGCATTCAAGGAAATCATAAAAGTCCATGCTGCGGAAAGTTTCACACAGGAAATGGCGATGCATCATATTATGCCGCGACAATGATGGTGCTCATACTGATGTTCTGGAACACTAAACAAGCTGGAACACGAAAGATGGCAAGAGTGTAGTTCACTTAAACAGTCAGATGCTGGTTAAAATACTAATATGAAATACGTCTTTGATATATAGACTATATTGCAAGGATCCCCACATCACGACAGGCGCACGTGTCAACTCAACACGTGCTATTATTTAGAAACAACCTAGCAGACAGCAAGCCAACACGCAGGACACCGAGGAACGCCGAAAGCAGACGCACATTACGGAAGGACCCGAGGAGGACAAATAAAAGGAGGAACACCGAGGGACCCAGCATTAGTCGTCCAACTGATCAAATCACCTACACCGCCCTGAGGTAGCACTGGACTAGGGGTACACCCATCCTTCCCAAGGTCGCACTGGACTAGGGATCCTTTCAACAACCAAGCCTTGCGAAGCTGCATTGAACTATCCTTCCAAACTCACCGAACCGGCAGGTGCCTTGGAGACTGCCTTGAAAGAAGGGGCACCGTGCAAAACACCTATACTCCTCTACTTGGACATTAACGAGAAAACAGTATTGTTCTCCTTGTAATCAAAGACATTTTGTATTTATCAAATTTTATAATAAATTGGTGAAGGGATAAATCTCGGTCCATTATTGACTCTACCAAAATCATTACAATATTATTTCCTATTTTTATCGTAACTGTATTTACATTACCGGTCTTAAATGGTATACGTATATTGGATCACACTTTATTGCTACTATGTAAATTTAAAAGTGATTCAGGTATAAGTTGTTTAAAACATCTGTTAAAGTATGCTGCTTTCCGTTGTGATTAAGTGGTATTCTCATCAAAGAAGTGCAGGAACCTCGGATTCGATTCTCGGCGGAAGTACATTCCACGATAAGCTATATGCCCAGGTCTTATATGCTCTCGGTGCTGAAACGACACATTAAACTTCTAACAACTAGTTTATGAATATGTTAGGTAATCATGTATGAGACTGAGGTAATAAAATATTAGGTGCTATTACTAGTCCATATATACTGCCTAATTATAGAATTGGCCGCAAAAAAATTTTACGCACATTCCAACGTAAAGTAGCAAGAAAACAAGCCTGTGATATATGTTTTCTGATACGGTGTTAAGTAAGGCAACTAGAGTATTTAATGCGCAAAAGAATCAAATCGCATTACCAAAGGTGAGAAAAATACAAAAATTTTATGAGAAACACTTAATTAAACAGAAAAAGCTTACACTGTATTTTCACCTTGCATTAGAAGAGTTTATAATATTTGGAAATGAAAAGTTTACGCTTTGAAAGGAGATTCAGATAAAGATTTTCAGATGAAATGTCCATTGTGCTTAAAAGTGTACTCCCTTGTGCAATTCTCAGTATAAAACATCTGATTCCGTCAGGGAGTGAGTGACACGTGATATATGCGACTTCTCGAAAGACATTCGCCTGTAGTTGATTTATGTGGTGGACACCATGCAGGGGACACAAGTTCGCTTTATTGCTTTATGATCAAAACTACAGTGCTAAGCAAGCTGCAGAATACATTGCGCACGAAATAGAACCTAAAAGCGGCCAGAGGGTGTCGATTAAATTGGTAGACAAAGAATTAGGCAAGAAAAACAGCGGCGAGTATGAACAAGAAACGAAAACAACATTCAAATTCACGCCAGCTGTGACAAGTAACTTGTATACACATATCATTGTACATGATGGAATATAGACAGCCCGATTGCAACAACTTGATGACTAAGACGATGAAAGTCATTGGAAATTATCAAAATGAAAAACGAAATAGAAATTTCTAGTTCAACTACTCACGGTTATACCCTTTAGACCAAAAGAGACGGATTATTAGTGAAATTGGATGAAGAATAAATTAATTTTTGTAAGAATTGAACCCGAGACCTCAAACATCAAAGGCACACGTGTTAGTCACTAGAGCACTGGGAAGAAATTGGAAATCAATAGTTTATCTGAAATATAATATTGTATTCACATTTATTTGCAACAACTTATTTAGGATAAATAACTATCTACTCTCCTCATTTACGTGTATGACGGCTTGTAAATATATTTTTTAAGTTCAGTTTCGTACTCAATCAGTTATGAAGTCACGGTGATTGTATTAAGAGGCCCCATCACGGCGAAATTAAAATACCGCTAATTTTACAGTAATTATGTGATATTTTCAAATAGATAAAAGCTAATCAAAAAGTGGAACAAGAGCGCCCTAGACAATATTATTTTACATGAGATACCGTTACACAACTCAGTTATCTGCTTTCGATTTCCAGCCATTTAGAAAATTCGCATTTATTTTCGCGTTTCTAAATGGCTGCAAACGGAAAGCTACTAGGTGACTCGTGATAACGATATCACATGCGAAATAATATTGTCTAGGGAGCTCTTGTTTCACATTTTGATTATCTTTTAACTATTTGAAGATATCACATAATTACTGTAAAATTAGCGGTTATTTAATTTCGCCGTGACAAGGCCTCTTAAGCTATACATATTTTATTTGCCTCTTTATTAAAAATGTTTCAGACGTATTGAAAAGACAATTTCACACTGAAACATTATTAGGAAAGAAACAAACTTACAAAGAAAGCTTGTCAAGGCTATTAAAGAGATCCCGGCATTCATCTTAAGCAACTCAAAAATTATCAGTCAGGGTGCTTAGAGTGCCCGAGAATTATCCTGGCAGTGACGTAGACTTCGCTCTTGCTCAAATGTCATCCCACTGGTTAATGCAGACGCTTCGTTCAATTCAACGTCCAATCCCAGGAAAGAGAAAATGAGCGAATACAAATACCAACTTAAAAACACGCTCCGTTCTCTGCAACAGGAAAGCGAAAGGAAATGAATCGAAATGGGAGATTCGTTTTTGATAAATATACTTGTCATCTTTGTATAACGATAACTGGAGTTCGAGGAGACATAAATGCTACAATTTTTGCTTTTATATTTACATAACTTTCATGAAGAATATAGTTATTTTATATTTGAATTTTATATTATAAGTATGTGGAAAATCATTTTAAATGATAGCCATTTATGTTTATCCTGTTCTAGCAACACTCAGATTTCAACATGCTACAAACTTTCGTTCTATTGAAGATAGACACAAATATGCAGTGGACGAAATTGGAAGGGACGTCCAAAGTTTATTTTAAAGAAACCCCCATGTCCTTGAGTTAGACGATGATATGTGAACGTGTTTCCTGGTCGCGGAAACAGAGCGTGGGGGTTAGTGAATGTAGCTTCGAAAAGTATAACATTTACCAATAGGACATAAGAACAGCACTTCCAGGAAAAACAAACAAATTAAAAAACAAAAGCGAAATGAAATGAACTAAAAAGCGCGTGTTTTCTTTCTGTAGGGCTGTACAGTCTGTGCTGACGTGAAAGTTGTCAATCCTTTGTTTTATTCTCGTAATCAAAATTTTGTGTATAAGAATGGGTGATAGTACCTTAAAGAAAGGCAAGCCGTTGCATTGTGATGCAGGAGACATTTTTTTTAATGTTTACAACTTTTCTTAGAGCAAACAATAATAAATCTGACAGTGTTCATGGAACCTCCCGAGCAACATGTGTCAGTGAGAGATCCGTGTGGCGAATTGTGAAAGAGAAGGAGTAAAGTCTGGACAACCCGTCGTAACATCCTGTAAAACAAGACCAAATACACAGAAAAGACAAACAAATTTAGATTCTTTGGATGAAGTAGTAGTTCGTAGAACAATTCACAATCTCTATGCTGAAGGCATTGTCGCCACCTTAAATAAATTATTGTGCGAACTTAAGAAAAGCATTGACTTCAAAGGTTCTGAGTGGGCATTACAACAAATACTGCGCAAGTTTGGATTTAGGTTTTTAAAAAAAATCTATTGGGAATAGAAAACTGCTTTTTGATAGGAAAGATATTGTCGTTTGACGACATAAATATAGGCTCTAATTTTATTTTTTCTTTCTTTGTCGTAATAATGCATATTATATATATATATATATATATATATATATATATATATATATATATATATATATATATATATATATATATATATAGATAGATAGATAGATAGATAGATAGATAGATAGATAGATAGATAGATAGATAGATATAGATATATATATGCTAGTGTTATTCAAATACATTGTTATCTAAATTCTCTCTAGTTCGCTACCAGCATTATTTTAAACTGTAGTTACGACGTGACGTGCGAAGCGTGCAGTGTGCCATCTAAGCACTATTTGTGAATAGCGTAAGTTGGTAGTCTTACAACTGAGAGCGTTGGCGTCACTGCCAAGATAGTTCTCGCCCACTGTAGTATTGAAATTCAAACATATGAACTCCTGATCACAAAGTGCCAACGATAACTATTAACTTACGTTCGCTTGGTAATTTTTATCAAATTATATTTCTGCAATTATTTTCGCAAAATGTTTATTATTTTCATAAAGCAAAAAAGTTAAAGTTTTACTTGCATTGAGAGCTATGCTTAATATGTGTATTTAATGGACAATAAATAGTTTACATCCATTATTTCTGTTCATTTTCTATAGAGCGTCTCACTCTTAGATTGCATTACAGAGTAAATGGAGCGCGCTGTTGCCATATTTCTTCCGCCGCGCCGTATGTTTTCTTATGAAGAAAGAACGAGAAAGACAGAAAGAGCGACTGAGTGTGTAAATAAAGACTTCCTTAAATTCATATATTTTCTTTTTTTCTTCTTTTCTTTTCTTTTGTTCTTTTTTTTCTTTTTTCTCATTCCATTAGCGCAAATTCACTTGGAACGGCGAATTGGAGGGTACGAAACAACAGTCTAACAATTGTGTGTTAAAGATTTCATTTTAAGATGGTTCATAAATCATTGTGGTAAAATTTTGATGGGAGCAATACGAAATCGAGAGAACATATAAAAAACAAATAGAAAACGTATGATTGAAATAAATGACAGGCTAAACAGTTTCACACATAAATATCCTGTACCAATTGTGCGGCAAACTAAAGAATACCAGTGGGTAAGATACTGCTACTGAAGTTGGATAAGAGTGAAAACTGGAGTAGGGTAATAGTGATACATGACGAAAAAATATGACGTAGTACGAGAACGCTTATTCGTCTGTGTACGCAATATATTCGCAAATCCAATTCCGTTTGTCAAACAAAAGTTACATCGTAAAGTACATTGTGAAGGCAGCTGCTTCCCACTTCCGATGGTTTAGATCCGATTTTCCCCGCGAAACAACAGTATGATATTTTAACAATTACCAGGAGCTCTAAACGAAACATCGCACTATAATAGAAATTATAAATACATTTGTGAATATTAACGAAAGATTTGTAAATTAAAATAAAGAAGAAAAAAGAACGCGTGCTTAATACCTTTAAATTATTATCACTACTTCCACTTAGAGGTGAATTCCCTTCCATGTATTCAGTCTGTAGCTGAAAACTCGAAGAGCATGATTGAGGTGACGACAACGACGATGAAGTTGGTGAAGATGACGATGATAGTGCTATGAGAAGACGTTTTTCATCGTCCTGCAATACATCTGCCTTCCATAATTCTTGTTCCAGTTTTATTTTTATTTTTTTTTTTCAGTATTTCATTAAATGAGTTACCGACGGAACCCGTCTAACGACGCAATTGATTTTTGATAAATTAGGCAAAGTTTCGTTTTCGTTTACATTTCTTAAAACTAACATTCAGTCACATTTGCGAAAAGTAACGAGTAAACAATAGCGCATTCCACTCTGAACAATACAATCATAGATCACCGATCTTTGTATTTTTCTGTAGTCCTTTTCTTCTTTGCTTGACTTTCGCAGGAGTCGTCAATTTTCCCTCTTGTCCTTCCTTTCGTAATGTGTAAATAGTTCTTTCTGAACATCCTGTAGCTTTTGAGGCTTTTTTTTTTAACTATAGAACTAACATTCATACTTCGTGCAAAATGTTCAAACACTTTCAGCACTATTTGACGCTCTCTTCTAAGCAGCATCCCAATTGAACGTCTTTTCCGCACTTTACTCTCCATGACAAACAATATAGTAAATACTGTATAATATTATTGACACCACATAACACATATTTTAAATATTTCAACTATTTCCAAATGTAATGCTGAATAGGAACTGAACCGCCCTGATCTCTATACTCACTTCTGACACCTCAGACACACAATATCAGTCTGGAAACTGAAGAATGAAAAAAAAAAACTCTATTAAATCTGTTCTAAACAAACACACAAGTTGTGACTTTAAATGACATATAGTGACAGGCAACAAAATACAGATCGATGGACGAGGAAACAAAACCAAATAGAATTATCAAACTCTCCGAAAAGACATTTTGTTTCTTTCATGCTTCCTAAAGAAACATAGGGGAAAAGAACAAAGAGCCTTTTCATTATTCTTTATGAGCTCATGAAGTTATTTGTTATGAACGCTTTTATCATCTTTATTTGCGTATCCAACCTAAGTAAGAAAAATGGTATCACAAACGAAACCAACTTTTATTGCCAAAATTATCAGTATTCGGAAGGACATTAGAGATCATGTGGGAACTGTAAATGAATCAATTACAAAAACCAATAACTTTCTATTATCACCAGTGAGTGAGGAGTTTTATTGTTAACAGATACATTTTTATTATTAACAGGTGTATTGGCCTGCTTTGTCCTCTTCCTTAAGTACTGATCTTCTCAAGAAACGGTTTTGTTTGAGTACCAACTGCATTTTTGTGCTTTATGTTATTGCTAACTCATTTACTATCCTGATTCAAGTGTCTGAATACTTACTATTCACCCGAGATTGAAATTTGTCTTTCTTGGAAGAGATAAAGTGAAAACTGTACGCTCCCCCATGCCTGTTTTATATATATATATATATATATATATATATATATATATATATATATATATATATATATATATATATATATATATATATATATATATATATATATATATATATATATGAAAACGAGCGAAGTAAGTGTAACGTAAGATTGAGTGGAGTTGACGCAATGTTTCTTGCACGTGTGGTCCAAGATACGATTTTGTGCGATCATGCTTCTGTTAAGCAGTACAGGCCAAGAGGTACAATAGATTCGTGTTCGCATAGCATCAACATTGAATACTCATCGGTATAGCACGACACTCTACATCAGTAACATCAAAACAAACGTTATGAGGAAAATAGTATAGGCCAGATTTGTCACTGCCTTTCTTCTGGTCAGATGCGCGCGCTTTGAAAAGTTGATTCTTTAACATTAAAAGTCATAAAACCTAAATAAAGAAAGATATCAACCTGCGAATTGTTTTAAAAATAACTTCAATCATTACTCAATATTTTTCTCGCTTTGCACCCCTATCTAATATGAAAAATAAAAAAGTTTTTCACTAGTCAACTTTTTAGATATTGCATTGCAATAGTATACGCACTTTCTCTTACATTTTATTTTTTATTTTAAAATTCAAAAAGTTTTTTGAATGCAAACTTTTCCAACATTCACATCAAATGTGGTATTAATAGCTGTATAAGTTTCAATACAGCTGTTTCGAGCAAGCCTGTTTCAAAGTGGCCGCCGAAACTTCTGTACTAAGCTGTTTGGTATTTCACGATCTATTAAAGAAGGTATCCCTCGCCCTATGTTGCCGTTTGACAATTCTACGTTCACTCCTCCCTCCAAAATTGGAGGCAGGAAAAACCTTGTGTTTCACCCATATTTTAAGCCGTCTCCATTGTACATTGAATCTTAACACTGTTCTTATTTGATGTGCAGTTCGTGGGATATTGGCTTGCAACATTCAATTTGAACACTGGGCTTTGTATTTGAACGTGGAACCATTTCCGGCGGCGAGTTTGAAACAGGCTTGCCAAAATTCAAAACACATTTTGTACTAAGCTGTTTGGTTTTCCACGATCTATCAAACAAGGTATCACTCGACCTATATTCCCATTTAAAATTTTCAAGTTGGTCCCGGGGCCCCATGATGTGGGTTCTGGGGACACCGCGGCAATACCATTCCACGTTGCCTATGGCTTTTTCCTTTTTCATTTTTTGTTCCATCGTTTTCTAATCAACCGTTTCTGATTTATAAGTACTGGAAATTTTATCTGATACAGGACCATTTTTGGAGCCCATCTTGAAAACTGTGCTCCATATCATAAATTGTTTCCTACAAAAGTTGTTCAATTTTCCAAGCTCTCTCGAATGAGGTATCACTCGACCTATGTTCCCATTTGAAAATTTCAAGTACATTGCGCTCCCCCCAAAATGTGGTGGGCGGGGGAACCTCGAGTTTGACCCATTTTTAGGTCCCTCTGTATTATACATTGACTCTTAACATTTTTCTTATATGATGTATAGTTCGCTAGATATTGGCTTGTAACACTTATTTTGACTCACCCTATATTATTATATATATATATACTACTCAGATCAAGACTTTACTGAGGAACTAATCTGTGCGCTATCCATAAATACATGTTTCAGAATTCTGTGGTACTCGCACAACAATTTTTATGGACGGAGTTTGGCGACGGACATATAATTTGAAGTATTCACCAACTAGTTCTAAAAAAAAAAAAAATGCTGCGGAAGTACCGCAGGATTCTGAAACATTTATTTTTGAATAAAGCATATATTAGTTCCTCAATAAAATCTTGATCCGACTACGGTATTGGAGTTACGGATCTTTTTAATTTTATTTTTTCATGTTTTCGGCAGCCTATAACTATGGAATGTCGGATTTCTGCAACAGGTTGGTCTATACTTTTTTGTCTTATCTTGGTGTCAGAAATCACCTTCCAAAAGTTGCCGATGTTGTTTCGAAACATCCTATATATTATTATGGGTTCCCTTATTTAGGTAATTTCGTGTTACGATACGCACACCCGCTAAATCTATTCTATGTGACCGTAAACACGCATTAGTGAAACAGCAGCTCTCTGCGAGATGTTAACCCGTGCTGACTTGGCGATTATGAAACGACGTTTCCACATTATAATAAAATTTAGAATGTCCAACGGTGATACCGGAGAAACTAAAAGAGACAGAGAAACGAAACTTTGCACGAAGCAACTAGAGAAAGGACGATATCTGCCAGTGTATTGACGAACATCATTGGATGAACAGTGTTGCCAACCCAAGAGAAAGTTATATTTTTTTTACAAAATCGAATGACCTAAATTGGATATCATCATTGGAAGCAAGAATAAAAATAAAGACAAAAGAGATGGTGAACTCAGATCAGTGTTGCAAACTTTTCGAGAAGTAACGTGAAACTTGTTGAATGCAAACGTCGTTGGCGCGCACACAGAGTGAGGTACTAACGATTTGACGATTTGTACATCTTAAATTAAATATTGACAAGAACTGTTTACACTGACTCCAAGTCTAGGAGGGACCGTTGAACAGTGTTGCCATCAATACAAGAGAAAAGTTGAATTTGTGAAAAGGTACGCTATCTCGGAAAAGGTCACTCGGTCAGTATGGTTTAAAATATATAATGTAAGGCGGTAGAGCATGAGAAGCAGTACCGTTATTTGAGATCGATAAGTCAAGTACTGACCGAGATATTCGGTATATTGTTAAAGCTGAGAATTAAGGTTTGTAAAAGATGGCAACGCTGCACAGTGGGTTGGAATCCTAACAACCTGTTCAAAATATGAAAACATCGTGCAATTTGCATGGCTCTATGTACTCGTGAGTTTCCAAGGTCACTGGTAGCGATGATGACGGCAAAAGTGAAAATTTCAGAATGGCTGATCCAATTTGGCGGACAAAATATGTTCGGAATGATCCAAATTGGTTGAAAATTGAGTTTGTTTTATTTGTGAAGTCTCGAATAACGTTTTGGGTGTCACAATTGTAAAATTCAATATTCCAGTACCAATGCGGTGGGTAAAATGGTATAAATGGCCATTAGGAGAATTTCGTTAGAATGTGTCCTCCATATTTGATCAAGTAACAAGAACCAGTGTTAAGTTGGGACAGTTGAAAGTGATAATGCTATAAACAATTGCAGGTCGTTCTTGAATGGGAAAGGGAAGGTTCAATAACGTTGCTGAAACTAGAATATCCTTCGTGCATGTAATTTAATAAGAATAGTACTTAACTTTCTGCTTAACCAATATTGGCGTGTGTCGTGACAAAATAAATTAATTTGAAATATGTTGAATTGTAGGGCACAGACGAGTCAGTATAATTCGAATCCTTTATCAATTAAACAGTATTAAACAGTAGGTTAGAAGCAAACAGCAAGTATACGACGTACACAACGTAGCCCACACTCATAATGGATATCTTCTCTTCAATGTTTCTTTCTTGGAATCTAAAATCTTGGAATCCTGAATCTGGAAACCTTGTAGTCAGCGTAAACACTTCTTCTCAATATTTAATTTAAGGTGTACAAATTGTTAGTACCTCACTCCCTGTGTGCGCCAACGGCGTTTCCATTTAACACAGGTTTCACGTTATTTCTCGAAAAATTAGCAACACTGATCAGCGCTCACCATTTCTTTTGTCTTTATTTTCATTGTTGCTTACAATGATGATATCCAATTTAGACCATTCGATTAAAAACTAAGTGTTTCTCTTCTGTTGGCAACACTGTTCATCCGGTGATGTTCATCAATTACAACGACAGATTACAACGATAATGTACATTTTGTACCTACTTTCTAAGTATTGTTTCTATTTACGGGCAAAAGTGCTATTTAAAGGGCACAAACTGTTAAGAAGAAGAAGAAAATATGTAAAGAAATAATTTAAAATATTTGTATTATAGTAACAACATTTTCTTGTTTTCGTTGCTATGACAACTTGTTTATGTCGTTGTTAAGGTAACTATAAAAATATAGAACGAAGAACCATATTGTAAGGCTTGAATGTATAATATTTTAATGTGACAAATACGTTATATTTTGGAATATATATATATATATATATATATATATATATATATATATATATATATATAATATCCAAAATTGCATAATTGTGTTGTGTGATTCATTGTAATCTCTGTGCTTTATAAATATTCAAAGCATATTTGAATCAGAGAATGTAATGGAAGAAACAACGTTACAAGATGATGTCCTTTCTCTAGTTGCTTCGTGCAAAGTTTCGTTTCTCTGTCTCTTTCAGTTTCTGAGGTATCACGGTTGGACATTCTAAATTGTGTGTGTCTTTATGATTCCTTTCAGACAATCGAAATGTTCTAGCACAGCTTCTAAATTTGTTAAACCTTTTATTACATGTTACCGTAACTTACTGAACCATAATAACTTTTAAAACGTCTTTCGACTTAATTGACAAACTTTCACATTTTTTTTAAACTTTGTTCAATTCTATAAGAAAGCAGATCTGGCAATTTCTACAAGAAAGAAATGAAACTATTTTTTCTCTCTCTTTTTGGTTTGTTTCTTTCAAGAGAACTAAAGCCAGTTTAAGGTATGAAGTATGGTTTATAACCTGACAACTTAAATAAGGAAAGTTTGTACAGAAAACGAAATGAAAAGAAAAACTTCGTAATCTATCATACAGAAGGATGAAGTATAGGAGATAAGAGGATGAGAAAACACACACACACCAGCAGACATACATAGAGAAAAAAAGAAAAAAGAAAGAAAGAAAAAAAAGAAAGAGAGAGAGAGAGAGAGATGTGAAAACTTCTTGGAGATCAAAGTTATAGGTCAACATCTCACCCACTTTTCCTGTAGACCTGCAACAAATCTCTGGAGGGATGGTCTCAGAACTTAAATTGTTTTCTGTTCCACGCTATTTCCTCCGAGAAATGTGGGCGCGGAAGTTAGAAGCGTTTGAAATCTAACGTTCTGATATTACGTGTCATCACTAAGGGGTTCAATAGGAAATCAGTATGTGCTCACCCAAAAATATTCGTCATTTTGCTTGTTCAAGTGTTCCAATTAAAAGATTTTGAACTACTGTATATTTGATCCCAGAGATGAGAATCGTTAAGTTTACAGGTAGAGAGGAACTACCGAAGGTTCAATGTCGCATTCACGAATGCTCTCCATCAGTGTTTCTTCCAGACATGTTTTTTGGGGGGCACAGCCCCCCCCTTCCCGGAGCTCTGAGAGTGCCCCCCGGACGTACCAAAATAATACGTCTATACTATAATAATAAATAAAATAGTACCAGCAACACATCCTGGAATACTACGTGTGCCCCCCCCCCCCTTCGGAACATTTTTTTCTGAAAGAACGACTGCTCTCCATGAATTTCTATCCTCAACGAACTTGATCCAGTTTCTAGTTTGTATCCCTATTTCTGCGAGATCCATCTTAATATTGTACTCCCATCTGTACTTAGGTCTTCCTATTGGTAGTTTTCCTATTAGATTTTCAGTTAAAACTTTGAAAGCGCTTGTACTTTCTTCCATTCTGGCTACATGACCTGCCTACCTGAGCCTTCTAGATAGGATGACCTTAACAATGTTTGATGAACGCATGGTAGAAATAAGATAAGGTAAACCCACGCGCAGCCTGCCCGTTCGCGTGACGTCACCTTCGACACCAAATCACTGACCCTCCGAACAAGATGATACTATTGTCGCGCCCTCTCAGTTGACAGGTTGCTAGCTGTATTTCTATTGAAGATTTTCTACGTTTTCTTTGATTTTAACATTTGGTTAAATTGTTATACGCTGTTGTGTATGATATTTTATATGTATAAATATTGTATTTTGTACTGTACAACTCATATGTATTTGTTATATTGGCTCTAAAAGCTTTAAAAATACCCTCATGAGCTGTGTATGGCTGTAAAATGAACACAAGAGAAGAGTTGGTGAAGAGAATGCCAAGTTCCATTCATTTTCAAAGCAGTAGGATTTAAGCAATTGTTAGAATTTTACCAAATGAATGAATATACTCTATACAGTAACACAATATATGTGTTCTTTGCTATTACCACTTTAAATACTGCTTTTGGCATTATTTTGCTTATTATGTATCTCTCTATATAAAAGAACAAGCCCTGTCTGACATTGATCAACGCCTAACAGGGCTTTTTTTTTTTTTTTTTTTTTTTGAAATCCAAAGGGGAAGGAGAGAAAGATGAGTGGAAATTATTATCTTAAAATCTCTATACCTTGGAATCTTTGAATGTTAAAGAAATGAAGTTTAGTATTTGAACTTCTCATTCAAAACAATTATACACATTTTTTTTTTAGCGTTTTGTGATATTTTGCCTAGACGAGAAGGAAAAGAAGTGGGAATGAGAAAAGGGTGGGAATTACAATTAATATAATAAGATGTCCATATCTCGGAATCTCTTAAGCTTAAACACATGAAATTCTCTATTTGGACATCTCATTAAAATTATTAGATATGTATGTAAGCTTTTTTTGATATTTGCTCTAGAAGGAAAGAAACCAGGGCGGTTATAATTGGACAGCCATATCATGAAATCCCTTAAAGTTATTGGCATGAAAATTGGTGTTCAGGTTTTTAATTTAAAATAATTAAATTTGAAACAATTAAAGACATGTTTCTGCGTTTTTTAATGTTTCCTTAGAAAACAGAAAAAGAGGTTGGGGTTGTAATTGGTAAAATAAAATGACCATTTCCCGAAATCCCTTAAGAGTATAAACATCTTAATTAATTATGTATTTTAGCGATTTTGATATTACCGTTAAAAAGAAAAAAGACGGGAAGAAAATAGTTGCGAGTTGCAATTGAAGCGATTAGAGGATAAAGATGGTTTGTAACGAATTGTACATTTCGGGAAATTGTACACTATATCCGTTAACATACATCCCTCATCGTTTTCAAATCTCTTCACTGGGACGAGGACTCACTAAATGATGTGTTATGTAACATGACTTTCCATGTGCATGAACCGCCAAAATTTAACGTTTCGAAAAATGTAACACAACACTTTCATCCTAAGCGCTTCAATTGTTATAATAAGATAATATATCTCAAAATCCCTTAAGATTTAGAGTTCTTAGGGATATGAGAAGTGAGAGGTCGTGGGAAAAGCAAATGTAGGGGTCTGTGGGCGAAGTCCCGGCTAACCGAAGGCAGTTATTCAATAAAAAAATCTGCATGAGCTAGATTTTACATGCCGGTTTCTTGGTATTTGTTTTTGAAGCTCAAAGTTAATCACGTAACTTTAATCCATATGCGCTTATTTTCTAATATTTCACCAGTGGTTTATAAGAGAGTATTTTGGAATGAAAATTTATATTTAAACTCACATTTTTTATTTTTTAAAAATCAGAGGCATGGGTTCAAGCAACGACCATCCAGATTCTCTAGGATTTAAGTACAGACTAAGAGGATATATAATGAGTAAGCAGGAAACAGTAAGATCTACATTAATTGAAGATATATACTTGAAAAATTCCGTACTGTATGATGAATTATGTACAACAGTGCAACTGTTGTATATTTTACCAGAAAATATAAATGAAAATGAAGATCAAATATGTTCATTAAATAAGCATGACCATGGTCTTGAATTTATTTTCAGGGCGAGTAGGTTTCAAATTTAAAATCAAATATTCACAGTTCCCTGTCGAAGAACCTGCTGCAATACAACTGGACAAAATTAACCTCAAAAAGAGGACTGACATTTCTATCAAAGGAAACGTCTGGACACAATCAAAGTAGCTAACAAATATTTTCTTGCATATCACAAAAAAGAACGAGAATTTATCTGGAAAGAAATAGAGCATCATTAGAAAATTAACAAGTATAATGAAAAATGAATTTGATAACAAGTGTGAACCGAAAGTTTTATCATATTTTATCCGACTTAGAACATGTATAAGAATAAATGAACTAAACAAGCAACTGAAAAAAACCCTTCCCGTAAAAGAATATTTTAAAGAAAATGAAGAAAGTGGTGAAGTGAGAGAATTGAGTTCAGTTTTAAAAAAAAACTGGTAAATGCAAGTGGATTAGGCCTACTGGGGACACCATTTAATAATAATAATAATAATAATAATAATAATAATAATAATAATAATAATAATAATAATAATAATAATAATAAACACGACGGGCAATACTTCTAAGGTTGTGGGGAAACTTGCCTATACCGTATATATAGATGAAAGTTGATTGTTTTGGATGTAATGAGTATATTGAAATACTTGATTTACCCTACTTTTGTTTTTATGTGCATTTAAAAAACAAAAAAATATATTCCCATGCCAGAATAAAATTCCAGTAATATAATAGGCATCTAAATCTGAAATAGCAAATAGATATCTTGAAGTTAGGAGAAAACAGTAATTTCACATTGAGATTCCAAAGAGAATATACGGGAGCAAGCAGACGACAGAGCGACTCCTTTCCCGAGCGTGTCGAAGGTGATGTCATTGCGCGAGTAGGACGCAAACGCGTTCGGTGATGGACTTACCTTGTCTTATTTCTACCATTGGTGAACGTTATAAATTATGTCGTTCCTCGTTACGAAGTTTCCACCATTCCCCATTCCCATTCCTCTTGGGTCCGAATATTCGTCTAGTAGTCATGGAGCTGTTTCTCGTAGACAATAGATTTTATTGCCCCCTTAATTGCTTTATTACCTAACGACTTTCGATGTCAATATGGCCGTGTCGGCCTTGGAGAGACCGGCCCCGGGCTTGGGGGAGGTTTTCTGGGGGAAGTGGTTTTATTACTTGTGCAATAGAGGTTGTTTGGAAAAGTGGAATGACCTCCTTTCTTGTTGAAACATGCTCCTATACGATTCTTGAATCGAAATTATAATCAAATTAGAATTAAAACTATGATTTAGATAATTAGAGCATTGGTATACGTCATTGAACGCAATCCCTAGCTTCAAACATGAAACAACACGATATTTGATTAAGGATACGGCTTTGAATGCTGTTCATAGCTTCAAACATGATTTAATACGTTTATTGAATCGAAATTATAATCAAATTAGAATTAAAACTACGATTTAGATAATTAGAGCAATGGTATACGGCTTTGAACGGTGTTCCTAGCTTCAAACATGATTTAATACGTTTATTGAATCGAAATTATAATCAAATTAGAATTAAAACTACGATTTAGATAATTAGAGCAATGGTATACGTCATTGAACGCGATCCCTAGCTTCAAACATGAAACAACACGGTTTTTGATTGAGGATACGACTTTGAACGGTGTTCCTAGCTTTAAACATGATTTAATACGTTTCTTGAATTGAAATTATAATTAAATTAGAATTAAAACTATGATTTAGATAATTAGAACTTCAGTATATGGCTTAAAACGCGGTCCCTAGTTCCCACAAGGTTTTTCCCCATTAATTTAATTATGATCTGACTTGTAAAGCTCGTAACTAATTGAACAGTCTTATTTGAACTAGAAAATTATGAATAATGAATATGATTACACCCTTTAAGCTCCAATGTTTAGCAACGATTTTTAATGGTGCTTTGTTTTACGGAGTAAAGTATTAAGATGGGAGGGAAAAAGGAAGGAAAGGAAGAAATATTTATTTATTTTCATTTATTTTTCTTGTTGCGAACTGCACTTCTTTCGTTTAGCTTGCGTGGTTCTTAAATGACAGACTTAACTCTACTATTTTTCAGCGTTGTTCAGTACGAAATTTGCAGACTGATGTGTTCTTTCTTCAACGGCCATTGCAATACTGAGGGTGAAGAATGAACTTCAGTTTCTCACACCCTATGCAAACAACCTTGCGATATGATTGGCCAGGAAAAACCAGTTTGCTCCGCCTGCAATGTTTAACCATTGGGGACCAATCATTCCCTCTAGTTTGAGTGAACGGGAGAACCCACCCGTCCCCGCCTCTCTTTCCATCATCAATGTCTTGTGTGAACAAGTTTCTACCCGCTCCCCACCCTCTCTTCCCACCCGCAACAAGTGACATACATTTTTCTCCCCACCCTTCACTGCCTCTCTTTGGCCGCATCTTGTGTGAACATGCTTATACCCTCTCTCCCCCCAACGGCGACAACTGACACATTTTTCCTCACAAAGGATGTTTTCTTCAAACCACTTGTGGTGAGTGGTCTTGCGATCAACAACCTTTTCCCCGCCCATTCAGACAAACAAACAAGGTATTGCCAGGCTGTCCTTGTACTCAATACCAATAACCTGATGAATAAATGGATGTCCTTCATTTTGAGTTTGCAAAACAACACACACACAAAAAAGAACCCGTAGAATGGTTTCTGTGTTTTGCCACATACAATAATTATCCTGTTCTTTTCGGCAAAATACAAGTTATTGAAACAGATAGCTATATAGTTTACTGAATAAAGCCGGAATTTTAAAATCTAGGAACCCAGTTAACGAATTTTATTGCTTGGTAAACAACTATTACCCTGAAAAATACGACAATTTGGCGTCTTTGATGTACGAATTCAGACATGCTGGCGATGTTTTTCAAACTTTAGGCATTGTGTGAAAATTCCATGGTATTACCTCTATAGAAAAGAAATATTTGCTTCGATTCGGCAAGAGACCGACAAAGGAATTCTTTTCTGCTTCTTTGCAGACTGAGGCAATGCTGTATTACAAGGCAAATTCATTTACTTTATTTTTTTTTCTTCCCCTATTCCATTCCCCTTATGTTAATGAATAAATAAAAAATATATTATATAAATGGAGTACACATTTCCTGTATTAACAATTTTGCTCGTGAAGTTTTCTACCTTGCTTCTGCCTTGCTTCTTTAAAGTGTTTTTTCTGGATTTTTTTCTGTGTTTGTTCAAAGAAGAAGATATTATATTCAAGTAAGTTTTATATCATTATAATTGATTAGATATATTTGCATAAGTATCGAATGGTGGGACTCCCCTAGAAAATTAACACATATTGTTTTTTCTTATGAAAATAATTAACACAGTGTAGAAACGAACTAAGAGTTTGCCAATATGTTTTAACTTGTGGGGAGCATATCGAGCCAAAATCGGGGGAGCTGTGCATGAGGGATAGTCCCCCAAACAGGGGAATCGCGGCTGCCTTATAACGCCTTCCGTGTTTACCGAAAATCGGGAGGGGAGCCGTGCATGGGGGAATAGTACCCCGAACCTGAGGGAACCGCGTGTGACTTATAACGCCTTCTGTGTTTGCCAAAACAGGGGGATTCATACATGCGGGGCATAACACCCAACAGGGAAAAGCTAGCTTCCTGAACGGTCACCACGAAGGAACGAAATATTTGTTTTTTTTTAAATTGTTTGAATACTATGTTTGAGTTTTGATTCCGTTTCGGTTGCGTTTTTTGGACAAGTTGACCACAGGAAAGAGTGAAGAATGGAATTAGCATTATTATCATAGTTAAGAATATGTGGGGACACGAAAAATATCTTGGCAGTGTTAATCTTTTTAGAGAAAAATGTGTGGTGACGTCCCTTAAGAACCGTCAATGAGATACTTTATAGTTTTAGAAACGTGTGGTGACATCCGTTAAGAACCGCCGATGACAGATGGACTTATAGTTTTACTGCAGATTTTTGGAGGTTTTAAAAATGCGTAGTGACATCCCCTTAAGAATCGCCAATGAGATACTTTATAGTTTTAGAAAATGCGTGGTGACGTCCCTTAAGAACCGTCAATGAGATACTTTATAGTTTTAGAAAATGCGTGGTGACGTCCCTTAAGAACCGTCAATGAGATACTTTATAGTTTTAGAAATGCGTGGTGACATGCCTTAAGAACCGCCAATGACGGTTGGACTTATAGTTTTAGAAATGCGTAGTGACATCCCTTAAGAATCGCCATTGACGGACGGACGGACTTATAGTTTTAGAAATGTATGGGGACATCCCTTAAGAACCGCCACTGATGGACTTTACGGCAAAAATCAAGTGTGCAATTTCTTTGATTCTTTATAACTGAAATTGTGATTAAACAGAATTGCGTACTGTCCAGTATGTTGATGGTAGATTTTATATAAATACATTGTGTCTGAATGATTTGTCATGAATCTGTATTCATATTGGGATGTCTATTCGGAAAATAAGCAATTTACACATAAAGAACACTTTTAGAACAGATACATATTCAATATTTACTACAGATAATGTTCAAAATATATTGTTTAGTGTAAAATAATTAAGTTCAACAGAAAAGATAGACATTTGTCTTGCTTGTATCCCTAATATTTAGAAAATCAGTCAGTATTAAGTGTTTTTTTTTTTTATATATAAAGAGTTCTTAGTTGTAGTGGATGCAATTTTCCAAGATACATGCGAATATTGCAATTTTACGTAAATGTGTAGACTTTTCTTTCCCACAGTTAGAGTCGAAAAAAAAGAACTACGTTTATTGATTCATTTTTCCCTTTGAATTCGTGTTAGAATAGCTTGGCTATCACGAAACGTAGTGAATACTCAAATGGATCTTTTTCCAAGACATGAGGAATAAACGAATATAATTGAGTGAGAAGTGTTGGGAATATATTTGAAAAATGAACTTGCGTATTTTTAACATGTGTTGCAGTATTCAGAATCTTAATCATATGGTAGTCACATGGTTTTTGTACATACTAACTCTATATTAAGCAAGGTAATGAGTGAGAAAAAATAAATATTGGCTTTGTAAAAATGAAATGAAATACGAAATATTTTGTTAGGGATGCAGAAAGAGAATACAATGCAGTGTGAACGCGGTCTTTTGCGTGGAGGAAGAGGGGGGCTATACCCGGAGTGAATTTCCCCTCATAACTTTTTCCAAATAGTGAACGCGCTCTGTTGCGTGGAGAAGAGGGGACACTATGCCCGGACTGAATTCCCCCTCACAACTTTTAATTACTGAATGCACTCTTTTTTGCGTAGAGAAAAGGGACTATACCGGTCTTTAAGAGTAATGCCTCCCATTACTGAACGTTACTTGTTTTATATATGGATTTGGAGTGAGAGATCTCGGTTTTATCCCGTCTTTTTTAGCACTAGGATTTCAATGTAAATGTATGCAGCAGTACTAGTAGAGGGGGAACCCTCACTGAAAGACTGGGGTTCATATCCCAGAAATGATGAGGTACTGCACCACTTAAGTAAATATTTGCTCTGTCACTGAAAGACATGGGTTTATATTCCTTATTTAACCCAATAGTTTTACTTATACGCGTTTGATCTTCAATACTTTGATAGAATATTAAGACCAACAGAATATACAAGCATGTGCTATGGTTTATTACACATTGAAAACATATATACTATACTCACCTGAGAAAATATACGGAACTTTGTCGCACACGCGTTAGCACTGCGGGACTTTCAACGCACAACTAATCTTTAATTATGACTTTTGCCGATAGGTGTCACTAGTAGTTCTATTAAAATAGTATTAAATTACTATTGCTAATGTACTGGTTCTGATTTTTTTTCTTGGAAAACATATTGGTAGTATTAGTATAAAAAGTATAAGGAATCCGCAGAAATAGTGTTTGTTCAGTTGGTATGACCTAGGATTGAACTACAGACCCCCTAAACATATAAAGTGAACACCTTACCACTTTTAAATAAATAAATAATTTTGTATGAATTCCGTTTTATAACATGTTGTTGGAGTGGAGTCATATAAGTTTTTTTTTATCGGGATTGAGATATAGGATTTTACAAGTGCAAGAGTTTTTGCGGGTGAATTAGATTTATCTTTTATACGATGATGAAAGATTGATTTGATTTTATATTTCCGATCTTTAAACATTTTATCCTGTGAGATCAGACAATTTTCAGCAAGCATACTATTCGTGAAAAGAGGGAAATTAGGTATCACGCAAGACATTTGTTTGGTGTAAATGAGAAAATCATTATTATTATTTTTGACTGAATGCCACGTCGGTAATTGGACCAGAACCGTTTGCTTTGAATGCGTTTTCGGGTACGTCCGCGTCGCGACACCTTTATACCGGGAATCGGGCCCGGGGCCGCTCACATTGAACGCAAAAGCGAAAGCAAGTACGCTACGCGGAACCATCCGCATTAAAGCCAAAACGCGTTAGCGACTACGTTGTGAGGGAACACTAGTTCCCCTACCGGGAATTGAACCCGGTGGTGCTTGCACTGAATGCAAGAGCGTTAGCAATTATATTGTGAGGGGAACAATAGTTCCCCTACCGGGAATTGAACCCGGTGGTGCTCGCACTGAATGCAAGAACGTTACCGATTATATTGTGAGGGAACACTAGATTTGATCTTAAGTTATTGGTACGTTCAGCTTTGGGTTTTACACAGCACAGATAGTTTGCTTGTACAGATTTATTGAGAATTCGAAAATGTATAAAGTACTTTGCCAAAATTCTACATAGCTTTTGCAAACTAAAGATTTTGTACGTGGATAGAATAACAGAATTTTTATTTCTATTAAGTATAATTTGCACTATTTTGATGAAATTATGTTGTACTAATAATTTTTATTTTCATTATTTTGCAGAAAAGATGAAATCCCAACACCAAGCTTTTACATCATCACCGAATTTGGGGGAATGCCGAAAAAGGTTAAGAAAATTTATTTTAAAAAGAATTAAACCAGTACCATGCAGCGCAGCCATGACATGTGAAGAATATTGCAGCAAAAAAATACGAGAGCGAGGTGAAAGAAAAGCGTATTATTTATCTACAGCGTGTTATTTAAATAGTAATCAACAAAGATGGCACACATGTTCGAACTGTATTAATGAAACATTATTGGAACATTATGTTTCAAAAAAAGAAAAAGAGTCAAGTGTAAAGGAGATTTTGGGGATTAAGTGGGATTTGGAGGGGAAAGTGTGGGGGCAAAAACAAGAAGAATTGATGGAAGAGGAAGTGGATGAACTGGAGGAAGAGGGGGGTGAAGTAATTGTTGGGGTGTAAATATTTGTATATATGTGTATATATATTTGTAAATAAATTGTGTGTTGTTGTTGGATGGGTGCTGGGAAATTTGTGTTTTCTTTCCTATGAATTTTTAAATCCTTTCTAACTTTTTAACAGTACTGAGGTATTTTGATAATAGTCTCAATAACTAATGTGCAAACATATAAGGTTTCTTCTTCCTTTATATATACTTGAAATTAATGCAGGTTCTATTTTGATGAATGGTTGAATTTTGAGTTTATTTTTCAGCAAGAAGTCTCTATTTTTTTCTAAATTCTTAGAACATTCCTTGTAAGAATTAATCTGTTGTCACATGACCTATCTTCGGGAATCGAATCCTTGACGAGTGATATTAGAAAATGTTTTCGTACAAATAAAAATATTAAATGTCCAACACTGATGTACTATTCAGTTAGCCAAGACGATCATACTAACCACTTGGTCATGAAACAATTTTAGTTGGTACAGTAGAAAACAAACTGTACACGGAACTATACTGTACAAACCTTGAAGATTTCAAAACAATTGAAAAGAGAGAAAGAAAATTGCTTATTTGATTTTTCACCAGTAATATTTCTCTTTGTCTTGTGGTAAACTAATCAAAGTTTAAACTTGGATAGGCTAAAGGAGACAGTAATTATGAGAAATGAATGAATGATTTAATGTTGTTTCGTCTTGAAAAACTCCAAGAGAGTTCACTACAAGTCTAACTGTTGGTACTACCACTGACCCAGTGCTGTCTTATATTGAAATTTGAAATCATATTCTTTACTAATTAAATAAATAATTAGTGGTCTCTCTTCGCTATGTATTGAAATGATTTCCCCTTGACTGTGTATTAAAATGAAATGTGATACCTCACAATTATTTTGTTTAGGATAAAGCAATTGGTAAAATGAAGAAACTCTGAGGGGAACGCTTGGAAAAGTTACAGACACAATATGTTCAGCCATAATTTTAGTTGGTCAACCCGGAATCTCAACCATCTAAGGTGAAGTTTGGTTCCACAATTAGTTTGAAAATATGTATTCGTGAAGATAGAACAGTAAGCAAGTGTATGTCAAGTCTCATTTTAACATTTAATTGGTGTAAACCTCCCTTGGTTTTGAATTTGTGAGCGTAATGTGAAAACAATCTTATTTTATTTGACATCACATTTGCGTGGTAGGATTAAGGAAAACTTTACGTAAGATAGTTATGATACGTATGAATTTGTTTGGAGTTCACCATCATCAAAGCTATTTTCTTTGTAATCCTTAGACAGTAAACTGATAGACTTTGAAGTTCTTTTAAACATTCTACTTGGGAATCAATCCTCTTATTACTTATTCTTTTGAGTATTTCTTTTATTGGATTATCGGCTTTGCGGTATGTATTTTGACTTACCAATTACATTTTTAACGAATCGCTTGTTCAAGCTCTGCTTTTGTGTTATTTCGTTTTTATTAAAACTCAGCTTTTGAATTCTTTCGTGTTATTTATAATAACACTAAAGTCTATGAACATATTAAGAGCTACTTGTGAAATAAATGGAAAATGATATTAGAAAACTATAAGTACGAATAAAGTTTAGATGTCAAAGACATGTACGCTATCCGCTTAACCATACAAACTTTTGTTTCTTCTCGTTTCATCTCATAGGCAAGATAGAACAAAGAGAAAAAACTATTCTTATTACTTTTAGTAGTGAGGTTATATGAGACATGAAATCGATACATTGATCATTTAGTGTAATCTCCTTTCCTTATGCTCTGTAAGCTAAGAGAAATGAATAATGCTGACAATGAAAACAAAACAAAATGTACATTTAGAGGAAGAGAGAGAGAGGTCCAGAGATGGAGGGAGAGAGAGGAAGAGAAGGATAGAGAGAGAGAAGTTCAGAGAGAGGTCCAGAGATGTAGGGAGAGAGATGAAGGGAGAGAGAGATGAATAGAGAAAGGTATATATATGGAGGGAAAGAGAGAGAGAAGTTCAGAGATAGGTCCACAGAGGAAGAGAGGGAGAGAGAGAAGTTCAGAGAGAGAAGTACAGAGGGAGAGAGAGATGAAGAGAAAGATAGAGAGAGGTACAGAGATGGAGATAGGGAGAGAAATAGGATGTACACTACAAGAACTTTGTATTCAATAATCTTCATGGTTTTGCGGAATATGTTCCTATCTTTCTTCCCAACATTACGATCTTCAGAGTCAACTGAATTCCTCATAAGCAATACGAAGCTAGAACTAACCTAATGATGGATTTGTCAACAATTTCATAGTTCTCACTGTAATTTTTCGTATTATTTTAGAGAACATATGCGTAGCAGACTCCTTGTTAAAAATGTTTGAACACTAAATAATGATAAGTAAGCACTTCAAAATTAGACCTGATATATAGCTGAAGCTATTAAATACCAACAAGTTGAATGGGCTCAAGTCAGAAAGTATACTTGAACTGAAATCTTTATTTCTAGTGGGTATGAAGAACACCTCTTAAGACATGTGGGTGAATAAATGAAGGAAAACATGGGTGATGGGAATCGAATCACAAACTACCACATCAGAGATGTGTACCCTATTACATATAAAGCTATTTGATTGTACAACAGATAAATAAATAGGCGATATACTACACTTTATCCGTAAAATAAATTCCAAATTCATGAAAACGTAAGAAGGAAAGGGGGCAGAGGTTGATGTTGGAAACTTTTATAATTTGCTCAGTTTACTATAAATATTATTAGGAATTAGATTTTTTTCTTTCTTTGTTTGAGCTTATCAGTATTTAAGGACATGTTAGCTATGAAGGTCTCAGTATCTATTTATCTATAAAAAGTGTACTGCACTGTAATCAATATCGTCACTCGGAGATTTATCAACTGAATATGAGAATTTGTATAAGTTTGTAGCAAAATAGCTGATTTGGACAGCGAGTACATCTGCAACATATATTCGCAACCTACACTAAACAATGCTGACAAACATTCTCGTTCTCCTTAAACAATGAAATCTTTGAGTATTACGTACCACATTTATGCCGGTTAGGCTAAAGGAAATGACGAAATGAATAAAACTATGAGGGAAAACGGGGAAAATTCCCAAGAAAAGTTACGAACACAATATTGTCCGGCACAAAGTTCACTTCTCAGATCCTTAAACAATTTATTACTCCCATTTGATCTTTCCTATGACCAGTATTATTTTAGGTAATCTTTTGTTGTACTTATCTGTCCACATACTTTTCTGCATTAGTAGAGCAACTACCCACATCCGGTTGACAACTCTGATGAATTTTACGCTGGAACCAAGTCAAAAGCAATACCAAAAGCAAATAGAAATGGGGAGTAAACCGCTAAGGCTTCAATGGGTAATAGGATAGGACGACTGTGGACAAAGTAGGAAACTCAGCATGAGAGAGAGAGACTGGTCAAAAGTAAGAAAATGATAATTAGATACAGCTTAAGAAAATTAGATACAGCTTAAGATAATCAATATTGGAAAATAACAAGAGCAAAGGACTACTTAAGAATCGGAAAATCTAGTAAACATTGTTAAAATCTTCCCTTTAACTTTTAAAGGGATTATTTATGGATCAAATCAAACTGTCACATTGCGTTGGAATCCAATACTCTAATTAAAACAAATACATGCAAAGGATCTATTGGTGTTCAGGTATCGTGATTTCTAATTATTAATCTAAATGTCAGTATATAGAAATTCAAGCAAGCGCGGGTAAACGGGATGGGTGACTTTGTCAGTTATAAGAAAACTGTTGCAAAGATGTGATATTCAAGCAAGCGCGGGTAAATGGCATGGGTGACTTTATCTGTTTTAAAAAACTGTTGCAAAGATGAAATATTGAAGTTAATTTGAATATAAGAATCACTTCATAATCATAAAAGAATAGCAGTTAAAACTAATGGGGGTGGAAACTATGAGTTTCAGGTCTACCTTAAACTTGTTCAAACCTGTTTTCATTGGTTAATCCAGATAATACAATACATCCTACGGCGAAACGTATAAATACCAGAGTTAACAAAGGTACACCTTGTCTCAAAAAGGTTGAGCGCATTCTTTACTGGTGTTTTGAGGCAATAATTTTCTAAGTCCAGCTTCGGGTATCTTCGGGAAAAAGTAAGCCAGGTTCGAACCTCCAAGCCAGCCTTTGCAATCGGGAAAAAGTTTCCAGATGTGTTTTTCTTCTTTTAAATATAATAAGACTTGTTACCAAGTGTATAAAACAGCAACATTGATTGAAATACTTAATGATACAATATTTCGAAACTTTTTTTTTTTTAATGTCAGCACATGCTTGTTTGTCATTTAGCTCTCCATACGTAATGGAACATTTAAATACGTTAAAGAATCTTTCCATATGTAAAAGAATGCTCAAAGTTCAGAAATAGAACATAATTATCGCCTGAGTACTAAAATAATAGTCAAAGTAGAACAGAAACAGCGTTTGTAATGGATATGAATGTCATAATTATCTTGAGATCCGTTATACATCGCTAGAAGCATAATTCTAGAAGTCCTTGTGCTAGCTCATTGGTAAGCTGTCGGATTTCAAATCATAAGGTTAAGAGTTCGAATCCCGTTTAGATTAATCCTTTTTTTTAAATTATATTTTCCGCAATGCATGAAAAATTATATAAAATAATTACATTAGAATACATAAGTTCTGTATATATAACATAATCATTGCAGAACATAGTAATTACTATGTTTAAAATATAACATCTGAGATGATTTTCACAGTAGGTCGGTATTATATATGAGGATGTAAATACAAGTTAAGAAACTCGTTCAATAGCAATAAATAAATCATGTAGTGTATTTATTTGCAGCTATTTGTCATATAGAGGGTAATTCTCAACATTCATAATACAGAATGTCATTTGTGTTCTTGAAAAGTTATTCGATGCATAAACAGAAGGTATAAACAGAGAATCCAAAGTCGGAACGCTCGCAAAAAAATTCATGAACCCCAAAGGTCACGTGAGCAGACTGGAATTGTCCTTATGAAGCATGCCACAGCAGAAAGTCTTTACATAGATTTTCAATTCAATTCCTGATATATGCTTTTGCAATGTGGAAGTGGTGATGCCTTGAGTCGCCCTCTCTCGCTCGCTCGCTCGCTCACTCTCTATTTATACAGAATATAAAAGTGGATTTATGTGTGTATTTCAACATAATTCTGATATTTCTAGAGCAATTTTAACTATATTTCTTACAGTCTGGAAAAAGAGTACTGTCGGGATACATATCCAAAATGCTAGAAACAGGTCGATATTAGTATCGAATCCATAGTTTCGTCGTCGCTTAGGTAAATAGTTCTACTTTCAATTCAAGTCCAATTAAGCTCCCATTAGCACCCAGGGTGGTTACGTAGCGACATAAAGATACCGAAATCATTCGATATTAGAATCGAATCGTAAGTTTTCAGCGCCGCTAACAGTGCAGCATTTCCCATTAGTCCACATTAGTCCACATTTCACATTAGTCCCATTGCCTAGAGGGCAACATATTTGCAGAGTGCAAAGTTTAAAACTTGAATAATATTTTAATTTTTTCCGTATGAAAAAGTTATAAATCAAGAGCAAATATACTATTTCGCGAACAATCCTCTTTTACTATTCTGATATGTTTAATAATAGCGTAAGAAATCTAATAGTAATTCAGAACATGTTTCACAGTTGTTATTTTTTGTTACATAGTTGTAGCTGTAGCATGTAGTGAGTGGAATTTAACTGTAATAAATTCACTAATTTACCATATTCGAATTAAGTTTTATTTTTAAGTTCGGGATGAAGGGGCGGAGAAATATATAGTTATTGGGGGCACCGAGCTTTTCTACATTTTACTTTCAAGCTCTCCATTTTTCTTTTGTCATTTGTTCCTAATAAAAAAAGTTCAGTAACTTTTGGATTGTCATAGGATAATAGGAGTTGGATTTTGGGATGCAGCCTGTGAGATTCTAGAGGAGCTAACTGCTTGAAAAAATATTTTTGAATCATCTGTAACATATGAAATAAGGATATGTATCATAAAAAATTGAAAGTAACTATGTCTGCGTAATCATCACGGTCAAATTGCAAAGTCAAATGAATTGACGTTTGGTATATAATCAGGCTCCAATCCCAACTGGGAAGTTATCATACGCGTGTCACTTTCATTATAATACATATCCTTAGGGGGAGTAGAAGTCCGAATTTTTGCGAAAAATTTAGTATCTCACAAGCCCTTCAACTGAGAGCTGAAATTCAGCATATAACTCTTTATTAAAAATAAAGAGAATATGTCCTGGCATTTTTTTAAATTATCTTTTATGAGCGGGGGGACGGGGGTGCATTTTCTATATATTGGAAATTGGTAGTGGGTTGATTTGTAAAAATAATCGAAAACGATTGATATTAGTAGAGAAACAAATTGAGTAATGCAAACTAAAGTTCTTTTTGAATTTTATACCCACTGCTTTCTATTTATAATTGCTGAAGCTGGTGTTTAATATATGGAGCGTTCCGAGCATAAGGCAATCAAGCCATAAAGTTAGAGAAAAATGGCCACAAAATTTGTATTCTAAACTTAATTACATGGACATTTTCAATTAGTACGGCATGCTTAATTATATAGAAAATTAGTTTCTCTCTCTCCCTCTCTCTCTCTCTCTCTTTTTTTTTTTTTTTTTTTTTACGTTGGTCTACTTTTCCTTGATTTGAAACTTTCAAATTTCACCCTATTTTCTACTGAAATGTGTCTGTAAGGCAACAAAGAAATAATTATATATGATAAATTTAAATTCATTTTAATTTGGAAGATGAGAAACACTTTGCCATTATATATCGTAAAGGTCAGACCCACCAGTATTGTAACAGAGAGGTGCTTGAGCCATTAACGGTAGAAATTCAAACTCTGGTAAGTGATAATTTCACAGTCTTGTTTTATGACAAGTGTAACCTCTTTAGCCAATGGAGAGGAGGACGTGGGCCATCGGTCAGAGTTGATGTCGATGGGTTTTGGTGGGTCGGAGTTGGTCACAATGGTTCAGAGTGGTTCATAGTTGGTGGTGGGTCAGAGTGGATCACGATGGTTGATGGGTCAGAGTGGGCCAATGGAGCATTTGGGTGGTGGGTGATAGTGGGTCATGGTGGGTCGTGGATCAAATTTTCATTGACCCACACCATCTCTGGTTAAAATTGTACTAAAGATAAGAGGCACCGAAGATGCATGTCGGCTATTATGCTCAAATTTTGCACATAGATAATAGTACCCCACCAGAAAGCAATAAATCTGAAACGGTTCACGGTATCACCTCCTAGAACTCGAGATGTAGGGGTTTGTCTGATTGGCTAAATTAAGACGTCAATGATTTATCCTTCAACAACCAAGCTTTTTATGATCGTTTCCGTGGGGAAGTCAGAAGAACACGTGCCTAGTAATCGTAATATTGATAGTTTGCGTCCACCCCGGGTATTTGTTTTGTGTTTCTTTGATTCACCTAAATATAAACAAATCACACATATAGGCATTTTGACATATTTTGGGAGAGTAATTTTGTGGTTCGTTGGCGTTTCATCGCGTCTCTGCTGCTGGTAGTAAAGTTTTCAAAATGGAACTTGGGCCACCATGGATCGTCGCTGCGGGGCCACCAATTTCTGGCGAGAGGTCAATAGTTGACCATCTGTAGTTCACCGACGCTTACAGCTTAGAGTAATGAACGATGTCTTTGCCTTGTAGAGTTCATGACTACCGACGTCGGCAGTCAACTAGCTTTTAGTATTCCTTTACTAACCATCTATTGTTCATGTTTGTACACGGTGTTGTCATAATAATAATAATAATAATAATAATAATAATAATAATAATTATTATTATTATTATTATTATTATTATTATTATTATTATTATTATTATTATTTGTAGTAATAGTAGTATAATTGATGATAGAATAATTATTGTCTATGTATTGTCTAGGTAGGACTACACACAGGATTTTGCTCGTTTTGGTTCGACTTGACTCTAATCCGAGTCGAGTTGGAAGATATTTTTCGCGCCGAGTCCAAGAGTAGACCTCAAAGATGTCTGTTTCGAGTCGAGTCGAGTTTCAAAGAAAAGTCGTTCGTGCCCATCCCTACTAATGAGAGCTTAATCGGAGTTAAGCGAAATTGAAAGTCTCACTATTTATCTAAGCGACCCCGAAAACTATGAATCTAATATCGATCATTTTCTAGCAATCTTTTATATGTATCCCCCTCCCATTCACCATAGGTAACCCGACAGCACTCTTTTCGAAACTATAAGAAATGTGGTTAAAATTACTCTAGGCCAGTGGTTCTCAATCTAATTCCTATCACGATCCCCTTTTATCACACGCTCTTGCCAGCGACCCTTTTCTAATTTGTTTTATAATAAGCTTGTGTGGGATTTTTAACATACCTATTTCTATAATAGTAGAATCCGTTTTTTTGTTTATAGTGAACAGTGCCATGGAAAATCAGCGCCCGGGGCGAGAGTATAGTACGATGTCACCGTATATATGAGTGACGTCGACAGACTAGCTACGAAGCGCCACCATGGTTGGCACGAAGCTCAATAACGTTTTCAAAATAAACCCTACCTTTCTTTAATTTTGAGCACATTTTATTACGTTTTTCCTTCTATTTTACACATGTGCACATGCACTTTCCTAACATGAGTAACACACTTCCTCCGAAATGTGTGGCCCCTTTTTTCGGCTCCCGGCACTGACAGTGGATACAGTAACTGTAATATCTATATTCCCAACGACGAAGGTGCTGGTTCAAGATGGATGTTAAACTCCTTCATTGAAGAGGCCATTAACGTATCCGATCTAAGCCCACAACTTCTTGACCAAATAATAGAATGATTATGCGACAAGTGTTTGCAACTGGTTTTTTGTAACGAAGACTTGGACAAGTTCTGCCTGATGAGGAGAGAAGAATATCCTGGTCTGGGGATTGCTGCTTTAAAAGTAATAATTCCATTTGCTATATCGTACTTGTGCGAAAGTGTGTTTTTTTATGGTAAACATTAAAACAAAGATAAGAAATCGCTTATCAGTTGAAAATGGCTTGATAATGTTCGTCATGAAGATTGAACCGGACATTGCTGAACTAGTGAAATTACACCATGCTTAGGTGTCTCATTAGGTTTTAATTTTAATTGTATTTCAATGTGCAGGTTTTGTTGCATGTGTATTTTTCTAGTATTTCTATATACAGTTCTCATTAGTTTTATATCATACCTCTTTGATTTAAATTCATTTTTAAACAACTCTACTAACTAACTAACTCTATGGCCTATGGAACCCGGAGGTTCAATGTCGCGTTCACAAAAGCTCTACACTGACTTCTATACTTAGCCAATTGGATCCAGTTTCTACTTTGTATATTCGTATCTCAGCGAGATCCATCTTAATATTGTCCTCCCATCTGCGCCTAGGTCTTCCTAATGGTCGTTTTCCGATTGGTCTTCCAGTCAAGATTTTGAAAGCGTTTCTACTTTCTTCCATTCTAGCTACATGACCTGCCCACCTAAGCCTTCTAGACTTGACGACCCTAAGAACGTTGGGTAAACCGTATAAATTATGTAGTTCCTCGTTATGAAGTTTCCGCCATTCCCCATTCCCGTTCCTCTTGGGTCCGAATATTCGTCTAAGGATCTTGTTCTCAAATACTTTCAGTCTATGTTCTTTCCTCAAAGTAAGCGACCATGTTTCGCAACCATACAGAACAACAGGCATGATTATCGTTTTATATATTTTAAGCTTCAAATTTCTCGACAGAATTCGCGACGACAAGAGACTTTGAACCGAATAGTAACACGAATTCTACACCCTTTGAAAATGTTCAGTAGACTTATTTTTTATTGTTCTTTACAGTGTGTATAAAAAATAAAAGTATGCCTATCAGAACAAAATTAAAAATAATATTTAAAAATAATTTCTGGTATTAGATTCTAACTATATTTATCTCTTCCGCCTATCTTCGCGATCCCCTAGGGGCCGCGACTCCCAGGTTGAGAAACCCTGCTCTAGACATACATGAGTTATGTTGGAACATACATACATGCACTTTTATGTGTATAAATGCAGATAAGAGAGAGATGAGAGAGCGATTAAGGAATTACCGCTCTCAATCTCTTCACTTTACTTTTGCGATTCGCGAATTTCTTACGTGACAGTTTGGGGCTAGCTAGTTTTTGTCTTGGACCACGATCCGATTTTCGATATGCTCTACCTAAATGCTGTAATGCGAATATTGAGAAGTTATCTGCGATGAAAGTAGCTGCAAATAAATACATTACATAACTTATTTATTGCTATTACACGATTTTTTAAATTTGTATTCAATATTCACACATAACACACCGACGTTCTGTCAATACCTCAGATGTTATATTTTAAAGATAAGAATAACTTATGTCGTGAAATGATATGAATATATATATTCAACTGATATATATAACTGATGATATGAATATATATATTCAACTGATATATACAACTGATGAATTGTAATGTAACTATTTTACATAATTTTCATGCATTGAGGAAAGTAGAATATCATAAAAGAATTTCACCTGAACGGGTATCGAACTCACGATTTAAACGCTTGGTGGTGTACCACTGAGCTAACATGACCGCTTTTCGGAAGCTGCTTCTGAAATATAACTGAGCTCATACGTAAATGCTCTTTTCTGTATGGAAATCACAATTACGAAACGAGAGTGTGAATACATAGTCTCGAAATATTGTATCATTAAGTATTTCAATGTTACTTTTTTCTACACTTAATACCATTTCAACATGTCTTATTATATTTAACAGAAGGAAAAACATATCTGTACATCGTTTCCCGATTACTAAGGTTGGCTTTGGAGGTTCGAACCAGCAGCTTTAGTTTACTGTTTTCCGAAGATACCCGAAGTTGGATTTCGAAAGAGTTTGTCTCAAAACAGCTATCATCATATCGCTCAATCTGTTTGGTATATGGTATATGTTTTTATACGTGTAAAGTCAGTATAACAATTCATTCTTTAAACAGCTTTTCGTATGTATTAATATTCCTTTATAAAAACTGTTTTTGATATTATTATTACGGCGCACCATTTTCAGATTTCTTTCGCGAGTCGTTGACCAAGTCGTTCCCCACCAGCGTTGCCAGACTCACAGCTCGGAATTATTCCAAAACCTGATCGAACTTATGCTAGATTCGGTCAAATTATGCTAGATCCTCATAATTACTAATTCAGGAGTTTAAAAAAACGAAGTTGAGATACGATAACGTAACTTAAAATACACAGAGAGCAAGAATGCATGGATAGAACTCAATACTTCACGCACCAAAATTTTAACTCAACTAAATTAATGCAGTCGTTGCCAGACTCAATGGCGTATATATCGTATAAATGAATGCAAAGTTTTTGTTTACATATTTTGAAAGAAAATTACTTCGCAGCAAAAGGGGAGTTGGGAATCGTCTGCTGGGGGGGCGGCGGCAGATTTTTGGTCGGTCTCGGAGCTGTCATTTCAGGAATAAATATGATCATGAAGTCAGAAATAAAGATGGTGAAGTTGTCAAAAAGTTGGGGGGAGAATGGCCCCCCATAGCTCCGCCCATGCCTCGGAGTTAAAGGATTAGAAAACCCTGGGTGGAGCCACAAAAAAGCCCAAAGACGTTTCGAACTTACTTCGGAAAATAAGACTGCCTGTATGGTTTACCGACTGTATGAATCAATGGAAGAGGATACATTTCTGCCGTTCTTTTTCTTCCCACGACCAACTTCTTTCTCATCTCCAGGTTTTACGACTTTTTGATAAACTTGCTGAAATTGTGCTAGATTTGGGCAGGATGCTAAAAGCAAGATGCTAGATGCTAGAGACATGCAAATTATGCTAGATCTAGCATCATTATGCTAGATCTGGCAACGCTGTTTCCCACAATAGGCGTGTCGTGCAAGTAACCAATCACACGTCAGGTACTAGCTTTTACCTATTGCTTCCTTCTTACAGCACAGAACATTGGTAACTATGGATAGACGTACAGCAGTAATTACTTTATGGGAGTTGGAAGGTTATTCTGCAACTGCAGCTAGCAGGCGAGTAGGTGTCCCGGCCTCTACAGGAAGGCGATGGATTCGGAAATATGATGCTACAGGTCAGACTGATAATTTACGATCTCCTGGTCGTCCGCATGTGTCAACCGAAGCCCAAGATGCGAGATTAGTAAACGAAGCCCGGTTAGACCCACTAAGGACGTCTAGACAGCTAAGGGAAGTTTCTCTCTTTCCTGGTAGAAAGCATACAGCTCTGCGAAGGCTTCGTCATGCTGGGTTACGTGGCCGTGTTGCTGCCGTGAAGGAAAAACTCTCAGACGACCACAAAATTTACCGTCACGCGTTTGCACAGGCGAATGTGGGTCTCAATTGGGAAAACGTAGTTTTCTCAGATGAATCCATATTCACAACATCAAAGGAGGGACGCCGTTTGGTGTATCGTCCGAGAGGCACCCGATATGACCATGGATATGTGGCTGCTTGCAATCGCAGTGGCCATGTATCTATTTTATGTTGGGGTTGGATTTCCAGTCGCGGAGCAGGACAGCTTCATAGAATTGAAGGACATCTGGACAATGCTCAGTACTTAGACATTATCAGTAATATCATGGTGCTATCTGTACGAGTATTTCAGACTGATGGTGTAATTCAGTTCCAGCAATACCAGTCGCCAATACATACTTCCCGTGTGATTCAGGAATGGTTCGCAGGGCATCCTGAGATTGATTTAATCGACTGGCCGCTCGTGGAGCAGACCTCAATCTCATGGAAAATATGTAGGCAGAAGTGAAACGTACTCTAAGGGAAAGTTGGCCTGAGGCAGATCCACCAAGAACTCAGGATGACATGTGGCATCTTGTTTCCGAAGCATGGCTGGAGGTAGGGGAAGGAGATAGATTTGTCACTCATGTAATAGATTCCATGCCCAGAAGAATGGAGCGTGTAATAAATTCAGAAGGGTCTTGGACACAATATTAATGTCCCCGCCTCAACTCCCGAAAACAGCCCTTTTCAGGGCTACCTAAACGCTTCTGAAAATATTTCTAGAAGTAAACCACTCCTTGTATCCGATTTCTGTGAATCCTACTAACAAAAGAATGATAATTAGCTGTAGGCTTTGAACTCAAGACCTGTTTATTGGCAAGTCCGTACTCTACCAGTGAGCTAACATGAACACGCAAACCCAACCTGAAGAAACACGACTTTCAATTTCTGGTATTCGATGACAATGATGCTCATATACTTGGCAAATGTTGTATTCAACTTGGGATATTCCGCAACACACACACATAAACAAAGCGAAAGAGAGAGAGAGAGGTGAATATACAAAAGCATATTCAACGTATTCGAATGAGACTCTAAGTAACGACATTCCGTTCTAAAGAGAGTTTGTGTTTCTTCCCGTGACGTTAAGGGGATCGGGAAAAGTTGTGTCTTGAAGCAGGATACGACTTTGGATACTCTGTTTATACACTTTCTATATCCGTAGGAATATATTGTATTTCACGAATGTAAATGACATGCTGTAATGAGAATATTGAGAAGTTACATCTGTATGACAAATAGATGCAAATAAATACACTACATAACTTATTTATTGCTATTAAATGATTTTCCTAACTTGTATTTACATCCTCATGTATACCGACCTACTGTGAAAATTATCTCAGATGTTATATTTTAAACATAATAATTACTATGTTCTGCAATGATTATGTTATATATACAGAACTTATGTATTCTAATGTAATTATTTTATATAATTTTTCATGCATTGCGGAAAATATAATTAAAAAAAAAGATTAACCTAGACGGGATTCGAACTCTCAATCTTATGATTTGGAATCCGACAGCTTACCAATGAGCTAACACAAGGACTTTTAGAACTATGCTTCTAGCGATGTATAACGGATCTCAAGATAATTATGACATTCATATCCATTACAAACGCTGTTTCTGTTCTACTTTGACTTTTATTTTAGTACTCAGGCGATAATTATGTTCTATTTCTGAACTTTGAGCATTCTTTTACATATGGAAAGATTCTTTAACGTATTTAAATGTTCCATTACGTATGGAGAGCTAAATGACAAACAAGCATGTGCTGACATTAAAAAAAAAAGTTTCGAAATATTGTATCATTAAGTATTTCAATCAATGTTGCTGTTTTATACACTTGGTAACAAGTCTTATTATATTTAAAAGAAGAAAAACACATCTGGAAACTTTTTCCCGATTGCAAAGGCTGGCTTGGAGGTTCGAACCTGGCTTACTTTTTCCCGAAGATACACGAAGCTGGACTTAGAAAATTTTTGCCTCAAAACACCAATAAAGAATGCGCTCAACCCTTTTGAGACAAGGTGTACATATAATAATCTTGTGCCGTTGTAGTCGATGAAAAAGATTTCTTCTCCGTATGGTGGGCAGTGAAAATATTTGTGCCTAGTGTTTTAGAAATACATAAAAACAATATTTTCAAACTGTTGAAAATTTGAACTGAAAAATGTCTAATGCTGAAAACGTATGGTTTTGTTTCTGCGATAACATTCGCATAACCACGCAGTGCTTAATAAATGCGTTTCAAGTGTGGGAATCTAAAAGAAGAAGTATGCTTCTTTGCAGTGGATGTGCACGCGGATTAAAAGACGCAATAAACCATGACTGTATTCTGTTAGATAAAAATATATTGAAAACAAAAGTACTAAGCATTGTTATGGATATTGATACACAGGATGAAATTTGGCATGAGTTTCAAAAGATGCACGGCAATACTTTTAATAAATTAGAACAGTTTTTTCATATATATGATGATGCCATTCATAATGATACATTTCTTAATCAACTGATAGAAATATTCTTGCAGAAAGATTTTAAGAAATTCTTAATTTGGAATAAAAACCATAGTGATAGTGATAGTGTTTGTGATTGAAAAATATGAAGAAATAATAGACGTATGGATAAAATGTTACTCCTCTGTAGGCATATTACACATACAAAGTGTAAAAAGGATTTGGTATGACTTGATTTCTTCTGTGAGCGTAAAACTGATAACAAATAAATCTAACTGCTGTAATTCTCTAAGAAACTTGACAATAGTTACTGCATAGTTCGGTATAGTGCGATAATTTTAAAGATATGTTTTGATAATGATGAAAAGAATGTGGTAAATGCTGCAAAGAACTGATTAACACCAATACAAAATGAAAACTATGTACAACCCAATTTAAAATAATGAAAGATACGCTTCTGCTAGAATTATTTGGGAAATAAGTGTTTATAAGTCTTGATGAGTTGTTAGCATGTGTTAAAAGTTTCATAATGTAAGAATGAATAGATAATTTTTACTAAATAAGTGATAGTAAGATATTCAGTATAATACATTTAAGATCCTACAAACAATAACCACAAAAACATTGGGTTACAAACGTTTATGTATGTTAGTTATCAATTGGTTCTCATACAAGGTGTAAATTTTGTTTGCCATCTTTAATTCACGGATATATTATACTCTTAACTCATTTGTTCTTCTCATAAATAATTATCTGGTGTTCAGAGGTTAGTTTGTTTTCGAACTTCTTCGCATCTGCAATAGTACAACCATGTTAATGGTCAATACTAACATTGGGATCAATGCACAAATCCTTAGTCTGTTTTAATACTAGCTCAGGATAATTCTTTAGTTTGTACATGCAGTTACGACGTTGATCAGTCTTATCCATTCCGAGGATGACAATATACATTGTTTCTTCATTGGGATGGAACACTTTTCCAAAGCGTTACATAATCTTCATATTTGGCTGAACCATGGGTTCGACCCTTTCCCTTGCATGGATCTCCCTTCTTTCCAAATGTTCATTAGTATTTAAAACATTTTCAACTATATGGAAGAATACATCGGGATTCAATTCCTTTTTAGGATGTCATGTTATGTACATCGTTTGTTTAATTTTGACGCGAACTTTCAATAGTAATACCGATAAAAATATCATCATCATTGACGTCATTTAGTGTATGTTCTTGTACAAATTCGAATAATAAACGAACATATGTTTGCGGTTCTTCGATACCACTAGTGTGCATACATTCAATGGTAACTTCCTTTCCACGCAGACCAAAATAAGGATATTGCATAGTTTTACTATTAACAATGCGAAAGTATTCCCGAGTGCCTGTACCATACAATGTAGAACATATACTATGTTCTGGTGCAAAACTCGTGCTAACCCCGAAAAAAAAACACCCATTAACTCGTCGGAATCATCAGCAGTTAAGCCAGTAGTCTTCCCTACAGACACAAATTCACTAATTTTTTCACACGTAGCTTTCAGCATATTGTCTTGACGAAAGAAGCCTACACAGTACAGATCAATAATATCTTTTGCGGACTTGCAACTCTTTAACACAATAGTCGGTACACAGCCAAAATGCAGGAATGCTGCCTGCAGTAAGTTTACATATGTTTACCCTCACACCCGTAGCATAGCTTTGCATTAACACCAAGTAAAACAAAATCTTTTGTTTTGCAATAAGTGTGATCGTTATGTCCATTTTCCGTGCAATGAAGTGTAGATTGTTTCATGCATGGGTTCATCCTAATGTTATCTTCCATTAATTCTATTCCTTCATATACATGATACTCTTTCATGTATTTTTCTTTGTCTCCTTTGATTTGACATGAGGTAAAAATCTTAAAGCTTCCTGATATATTTAAATGACTAAGCTCAGAACCAACAGTTCATAATTCCCATACTTCAATAATTTGCAGAATTTTATATCCAGTCTTTAACGCTTTATGAAGTACTGGGGTACAATATGTATCTGTTAAGACATGTTGAGTGTCACAATGTATGCATTCAATGATACCTTCTTCCTTACATGTGCAACATAAGCCAAACATAAGTCAGCCGTTACACGTATATGTCTACTGTTACATGCATAATTCTTTACTTTGTGTATATGTTCTGTATCATGAAACATTACAAGTGGATATAGTACTGTAACATCCAAATACTGAATTGTCATCCATTAAATCTGTGTGAATAAAATCATACTTTCTCACACTATATTTTCATAAGATCATGTATATAATTAATGTTATTCTTAAGTTAATATTCAATCAAAATAAAAGTGGAGTTAGTCTGACGTATCAAATTAAATATTTTTTTTATATTTAAAATACACAGAATCTAATTCAATACGTAAACAAATATTGTAATGGGAAAAAAAACTTTTAAAATATTCATACTATTTTTCTGCGCATTTGTTTCGCGCATCCCCTACCTTTGCACTATAAATCCTGCGCATGCGTGTACTTGTACTAACACAAATAAAGTGGATGATACGTTGTTAAGATGTACAGTCAAAAGGTAGATGTTTCAGCAGTTGCAAAGCGAAAAATAAATAAAGACCTGCATAATGTTAAACAATTAAGAACATATTCTTCTTTTCATAATAAGAAAAGGAAAGGTGAAATTGAAACCAATCTTTCCTTATCGCAAAGTAAACATGTAAAGTACATTTCACCACGTGAAAAACGTTTTGAACTTGAAAAACAAAAGAAAATTATTGTTGTACATCCAAATGATCCTGACATTCCTGAAGAAGACGCTGAAAAATATAGGATTATTTATCCAACACAAGAAATTAGCATAGACGATACTGTGTATAGACGAAATTTCAGATACCCAAATGAAATACCGTTTGAAGAGGAAGTAGTAGTGCTAGATCAAAATACAATTTCTAATGACATTCTGATATTCAATGATGTGAAGTGTGGTTGTACTCCTAATGAAGTAAATGAAGTTTGTGTAAAACAGTTACTAGAAAAATATAAACTTTCTGAACCATTACTTTGTGAAAGTTGTGCAATTCATAGTGAGAAAGAAACTGAGCATAAATGTGTAAGTGAAAGTGATGAAGAATTAAATACTACTGTGTGGAATTTCCTAATTAAGAAATCAACACGCGAGGAAATATTAAAACAATATCTAAAAATTCATGTGAAATATATAGACGTAAACATTATTCCGCATCTTATAAACAAATTTAACTATACATATCAGGAGATTACATTCAATGATTATCACATTTCTGATTTAAGAGAAACATATCTTGAACACGATAAAAATGTGTATCAACAATCCATACTGTGAATACCAATGTCGTTTCCTAAATACATACAATTATTGTGAATATCGGTGTTCTTCTTTTTCTATAGATGAACAGTGTTTGTTATTATGTATTGACCGTTGGAAACCACAGCGAGAACTTTTGTGTTACGGGTGTTTTCAAAATCGCGCAAATTTAAATGAACATGAGTGTATTACTTTAGACTATGATATGTTATGCTATAATGCATGGCGTAGAATGGTAAGCACACAAAGTTTTGATGACTTATATAAAGATTTTGCAACAGTACATTGTGATACTGAAATTGATGATTGGACATTTACATATACATTATATAACATTTTGTTAAAGATAACATTCAGTTAATTACAGAGTTATTCTTACAAAAAGATTTACATTATAATATGCACAAAAAGTAATAATGGAAAATAAAAACTTTTCTGCTAATCAATTACAAAATAATAATAATAACAATGTGTATAAATTAACAAAAAGAAGTGATAAAAGACTTTCAGCAAAAAATTGGCCAATATGTAATTGTACATATACTAATATAAATATAGATTGTATTAAACAATATATCAAGGAATGTTAAAATCACAAATGTATCTGTATGTAAACTATGTATATCTATATCTTATTGTAATTTGTAAATAAAATTTTATCACTGTATATTACTTGTTTTCATTTATATTATTTCCTTAGATGTATGATTTTAAAACTTTCTTTTGTGTAAATGCGTTTTACATTATCGTACTTAAAATTATTTCA
The DNA here is from genome assembly GCF_964235325.1 of Thermobia domestica. Lineage (NCBI taxonomy): Eukaryota > Metazoa > Arthropoda > Insecta > Zygentoma > Lepismatidae > Thermobia > Thermobia domestica. Next base: position 53,929,896 of record NC_137467.1, read on the forward strand.
TGCAACTAAAAACTTTAACATGTGCATATGAAACTTACACATATGCATATAACAAAAATCCGTATGTTATGATCCACGTGCCTAAAATTTGTTTGTACACTTTTATATTGCATGCATGTGAAAAACTTCACATTTTCATTTTGACAAGTTGTATTTTCATTTTGACAAGTTGCATTTTTATTTTGACAAGTTGCATTTTAGTTTTGACAACTTGCATTTTTATTTTGACAAGTTGCATTTTAGTTTTGACAACTTGCATTTTCATTTTGACAAGTTGCATTTTTATTTTGACAAGTTGCATTTTCATTTTGACAAGTTGCATTTTTATTTTGACAAGTTGCATTTTAGTTTTGACAACTTGCATTTTCATTTTGACAAGTTGCATTTTTAATTTTGAAATTACATTTTCATTTTTCACAAGTTGCATTTTATTTTGACAACTTGCATTTTCATTTTGACAACTTGCATTTTTATTTTGACAAGTTGCATTTTTATTTTGACAAGTTGCATTTTAGTTTTGACAACTTGCATTTTCATTTTGACAAGTTGCATTTTAGTTTTCGTAAGTTACATTTTTTAATTTTAATTTTGTTCAATCACTTCATATTTTTACGGATCGTATGTTATACATACTCTGAACAAATTTATTTGTGAACGTTTTAAAATTGGTGTTAATTATTTGTTTTTGAAAAACACTTTTCGACATTTATACCACATGTATGTGAAAAACTTTTTGCATGTTATGATTTGCGTTTGTAAAAAAAAAAAACATTTTCTGCATGTTATGATGCTTGTATGAAAAACACTTTCTGCATGTTATGATTCGCGTTTGTAAAAACACTTTCTGCATGTTGTGATTCACTTTGTAAAAAACATTTTCTGCATGTTATGATTCGCGTTTGTAAAACACTTTCTGCATGTTGTGATTCACTTTGTAAAAAACATTTTCTGCATGTTATGATTCGCGTTTGTAAAACACTTTCTGCATGTTGTGATTCACTTTGTAAAAAACATTTTCTGCATGTTATGATTCGCGTTTGTAAAACATTTTCTGCATGTTATGATGTTTGTATGTAAAACATTTTCTGCATGTTATGATTCGCATTTGTAAAACAATTTCTGCATGTCATGATTCGCATTTGTAAAAACATTTTCTGCATGTTATGATTCGCGTTTGTAAAACACTTTCTGCATGTTGTGATTCACTTTGTAAAAAACATTTTCTGGATGTTATGATTCGCGTTTGTAAAACACTTTCTGCATGTTGTGATTCACTTTGTAAAAAACATTTTCTGCATGTTATGATTCGCGTTTGTAAAACATTTTCTGCATGTTATGATGTTTGTATGTAAAACATTTTCTGCATGTTATGATTCGCATTTGTAAAACAATTTCTGCATGTCATGATTCGCATTTGTAAAAACATTTTCTGCATGTTATGATTCGCATTTGTAAAACACTTTCTGCATGTTATGAATCGCGTTTGTAAAATTAGTTTCTGCATTTTTATATTACATGTATGTATGTAAAAAGTTGTTGCATTTTTAATCATACTATAATATTACTTCATAGTATGCATATTTAAATTCATTATTAGATCAGTTTCTGTTTTTATATGTATTCTTTTTCCCATTGCAAAGTCGGTGTTAATTTTTTGTTGTTGTTGTTGTATTATTTAATATCTCGTAATTATTTAATCGAACACTTTGTGTGAACGTATTAAGAATGCGATGAACAATCTTCTTATTTCGTTTTACTTACCGTAATACTCTTACATCAACATAGTTATGTAGTGTTAAATAATTACTATGTAAAATACTAAGGACACTTAAGTGTGAACTTAAAAAATCCTTTCTCATTGCAAAGTCAGTGTTAATTTTTTTTATTGTAAATATATTAAAAAAGTTTCTGTGGAACTCTGAACAATCTATGATTGTGAATATAATAAAAATTCTTGCAGAAACTCTGCTTACTTTTCTTAACACAATACTCATAAAGTGTAATTCATCAAATATTTGTTGCACAAATTCGTTCTTATTTATTTATGTGGATCTTTCGTTACATAAACTCTTCTTATTCAGGGTATGTTTTGTTTGTTACACAAACTTTGAGGATCTATGTTTCAAATCGCAAACTTGTAAAATACTCATCAAACTTTTAAATACTTCAAAGTATTAGTAAAATCAAGAAAAATATAAAACACTCATCAAATACCAATTTTAAACGATAGAAACCGTAAATGAGTTTCACTTTGTAAAATGCCAATGATAGCTTTTATTTAGGAAAGTTTCTTTTATTAAATAAAAATCAAGAAATGAAATTCGTATATATTTATTTGGAGATAAAGATATATACAAGCAAACAAGTATAGAAAATAATATACATGTACAAACACACACACACACACACACACACACACACAGAAATAATATATACAGATTATATTACATACAAAAAAAAAGAAATCACTTTGTCGCGTTTCTATCTTTTTCTAATAAAATGTTCACTAGTCCTTCAATATAATTTGGGTTCTTTAATAAGTTGTCATAGGTTTCATGAAATAAATGTTCACTTCTTTTGTTAGCAGAATGCGATTTCACATAATTTGAATACACATTGTCTCTCACATCTTTGCTTGCCATAATTTTCCATGCTTCTGCTTCGAGAGTTAATATATTCACAAGAAGGCACCTGTGCCCGAACTGGTTGAAAAAATTTAGGGTACAACCAGGGCATAGTAAAACTGTATCTGGTTCCCACTTTAAAATACTATCTTTAACACAGGTTTCACTTACAAAGTCACTATTACACTCGCACTGGTACTGCACACGCAAATCCAATGGAACCTTTTGGGGTGAAGATGGATAGTCCAACGGTGAAACACTTGGTGATGGCGTGCTGGGTTTGCACTCTTCTATCTCGTTGAATAACTTACAAATTTCTTCCTCCTCTTCCTCATTAAATAAATCAGGAGATGTTGATCTTCCTTCTTCTGCAAGTGTCCACTTTATCGTTGGAACTTGAAACTTTTGCTCCGGTGTTCCTGTTACTGGTACTGGTGAAGTTGGAATTAATATTGGCTCTTCTCTTAAATCAATGATTTCTTCCTCTATAATAACATCTGGAGAAGCCGGTGAGCAAATTTCTTCCTCTATAATGACATCTGGAGAAGCCGGTGAGCAAGTTTCTTCCTCTATAATGACATCTGGAGAAGCCGGTGAAAAATAGCAAGTTTCTTCATCAATAAACAAGTCCGGAGATTCTCTATGCAATTTAAACTTTTTGTTGGGAGATTCAACATAGTCAAATGTAGAATCCCAATCTACTTCGTTGCAAAGTTGAATTTCTCGCTGTACTGTACTGGCAGACGAATCCATGATGATACTATGTCAGTCTTCTCATCATACCCAGTATATAAGGAAAACTTATGTCGACGTCATATCACGTGGTACTTTAAAACACGCCCATTACATCATTTAAAATATTTTCAAATGTACTTCCCCAATTCTCTATACAACTTTCAATAGGTATAAGGGACGGAGAAAACATATACTTACATTGCATTTATGTTCTCATGTATCATTTATTGATCAAACATTCTTTTGAAACAACATTGTCAATATTATTTACATTGTGTTACGATCATTCACATCTTACAACGGTATTCCCTCAATAATGTTATTCATATCCTGTACTAATCACTTAAAATGTTATCTACGTACAAAGAAAAGTGTCAACACAATTCATACTGCAAAACTTCTTTTGTGTTTTCATTCGGTATCATATCAATGTAACAATCTTCTATTGCATTCAGTACCCCTTCATGTTTCAACAGGATCAACACTTCTTTTGTATTTCCGTTCGGTGTCGCGTCATGTACCACAATTCGTGGTGCCAAACTTCTTTTGTATTCTTCGTCAACAATGTTTTATTACTGTGTTATTATCTACCGTAACCTTAATCTTCTTTGTATTCACCATCAACATTGTTTTGTGTTCACCTAACGCATTACCAAACTTCTTTTTATTACTCTGTTGGCACTCTGTGATGTTTACCTGTCACGACCTCAATCCTCTTTGTATTCTTCGCCGACAATGTTTTTTATTGTCATTTCACATACCAATAAACTTGTTTTTATTACTCTGTCGGTATTCTGTGATGTTTATCTACCGCAACCTTATTCTCCTTTGTATTCACCATCGACATTGTTTTGTGTTCAACTACCCTGACGCCAAACTTCTTTTCTATTACTCTGTCGGCACTCTGTGATGTTTACCTGCCACGACCTTAATCTTCTTTGTATTCGCCGTCAACAATATCTTGTGTTCAACTACCATGACGCCAAACTTGTTTTTATTACCAATTAGCATAGGGGCATGATTCAACATGTTTACCTGCCACGATCTCAATCTTCTTTGTATTCGCCGTCAACAATATCTTGTGTTCAACTACCATGACGCCAAACTTGTTTTTATTACCAATTAGCATAGGGGCATGATTCAACATGTTTACCTGCCACGATCTCAATCTTCTTTGTATTCGCCGTCAACAATATCTTGTGTTCAACTACCCTGACGCCAAACTTGTTTTTATTACCAATTAGCATACAGGTATAATTCAACATGTTTACCTGCCACGACCTCAATCTTCTTTGTATTCGCCGTCAACAATATCTTGTGTTCAACTACCATGACGCCAAACTTCTTTTATTACTCTGTCGGCACTCTGTGATGTGTACTAAACGTGTCGTCGGTTTTCCTTTGTATTTGTCTTCATGTTTTAACACGCACCTGTTACCCAACAACGCCATCTTTCCCTCTTGCACAACCAGTTTCCAAAAAGCGCGCGAAAAGTTCAGTTCATGTCTTAAGTTCACCAGCGAAAGACGTACAAGAACCACGCTCTGTATATGTACCAGCAATGCCTATCATACCGCAGTATACATACATATTCTATACACAAAATTTCTAGTATGCTCACACAGTGTTCAAGAAAATAAAAATACGATCCGTCAAATTAAGAAGTCCCGCATGAATAAAGTTTATTCCCTCCAATTTATTAGGAAAATACAAATAAGAAAGAGCTTCTAATGAAGCGAAAGAATAAAAAAAATACAAGTTGGTATGCAAATGGTCAAATTAATTAATATAATCACAATCAAATTTAACAACGTGTATGCTTTAGCATACGATTTGGGAAAAATAATAAGGAGCTTGTAGGGCAAGCAATCCGTAAAATAAAATGTTCCAATTAATTTATTAAAAGAATTAATTAATATAATCACAATCAGAGATTGTTCTATGGAGTATGCTTTAGCATACGATTTGGGAAAACATAATATTTTTTATAATGAGCTTCTAATGAAGCGATCCAATAAATAAGCAGAGTATGCTTTAGCAAACGATCCAATAAATAAGGAGCTTGCTTAGCAAGCGAACCAGTACAATTGTTACAATTAATTTATTAAGAAATACAAATAAAAGAATAATTAATTTGATCATAGCATAGCTGTTAGAAACAACCCTATCAAAATCACGTGATACATGTCCTTCAACCTCTTTTCTAGAAACTACTCCATCCATCCTAACACTCAACCTTTTCCAGGAACCCGTCTAACCACCTAACAAACAGGGTAATAAAACCACCTCCCCCTAAACCTCCCCAAGGCCGACACGGCCATATTGACATCGAAAGTCGTTAGGTAATAAAGCAATTAAGGGGGCAATAAAATCTATTGTCTACGAGAAACAGCTCCATGACTACTTCGTCTCAGGATTTTATTGTCAAACACTTTCAGTTTGCGTTCTTCTCTCAGCGTAAGCGACCATGTTTCGCAATCATACCGAACAACATTTCGTTTTATATATTTTAAGCTTCAAACTCCTCGACAGAATTCGCGACTACATGAGATTTTGATCTGTATAATAATATGAATTCCTTGCATTTAGTCGACAATTACAGGTAGAGAGTTCTAATATACAAAAACACTTACGTAGAAAAAAATTGTTGTTTCTTTTCACATCTATACGTTTTATTGAGGACAATATTTTGCTTCTTTAACATAGAACTCCTTCAATTCGAAGTCTTACATAAAATTTGAACATCTCATATGTGTGTGTGTGTAACTTATGTGGTCATATAAACGTGTGCGAGAGAGAAAAAGCTTTTAGTTAGTTTACACCGGACACATGTAGAATAATACTATTATTTTTGTTTGTATGGGATTACATATTATATATATATATATATATATATATATATATATATATATATATATATATACAGTGGCGTATTTAGGGGGGCTTCCGGGCTTAATCCGCCCCCCCCCCGAAATCTTATTTACTATAGTAAAGTATATGAAATATCTTGCAGAATTTTCACATTTTCAGGCAAAGCCCCCCGAAACAAAATCGTAAATACGCCACTATATATATATATATTGTTGCATTTCACTAGTTATTGGACAACTTTATGCTTCTTTTATTTTCTACCAAAGCACTGTTTTTGCATAAGAAACCCATATTGAAGTTTCGGGACTGTTCCAACGAGTTTCTTGCGTTACAATCAAGAGGCGATGGAATTTTGTATCTGAAGTAACTGCTAAAAATAATTTTGAAAAGGATTACAATTCTTTAAAAGGAACACAATTTCGTCTGTGTGGCTTGTTTAACTATTTCAAGCAATGTCTAAAGCAAACAACGAAAAGGTGGCGTACGTTCAATTAGCAGAAAAGCACATATAGCGATTCTGTATCGTTATAATGTTAATATGCAAAATAAGGTATGGTGCAGATCAGCTATAAAGGAACTATAGTTGAATTTCCTTCTCATTAATGCCTTAACAAATGAATAACGAGGTCAAATAATAGAAACATTAAGGTACGAAAAGAAAACAATGACTGAACTACTGAAACGGCACAGAATAACTTTAGAATGTCCAAAAATTTTCAGTTTGTTACAAGTCTATATGTCAAATCGGTAACATAAACCTTGTATCGCCTGTGACACCGGACCCTTGGTGTTGAGAAACCACGCTAAAATGACAGCCTTTGTAAAACTACTGGCCGTTAAAATTATTTTAAAGATATCATTTTTACGGATAGAAAGAAGAAATCTCAGTTATGTCTGCAGATATTTCGATAAAGAAATGTAAACAGTCTCTCGAACAACCTTGATTTACTGAATGCGCTTATGAATCACATCCACAAATATATTCCCAGACATTGCTTCAGCGTAGTCTGAATTCACAATGCTATTTAGGTCCTTTCTAATCCAGGCTAAACGATTCCCAGACACGGTGAAAACCATGTACCCGCATATCTCGCCTTCACGGTTTGAGCATGGTTGTCACACAACACTTCCTCTTTCTCTCTCTCTCTCTCTCTGTCTCTCTCTCTCAGACACACACTGCTAACAAAGTGGATGAAAACCATTAATGAAATGTTTGTAATCTCTTCCCGCCGCTTCTTTAATCCTTTTTCAGGACATTCTAGAATACTGAGATTCATTATACAAATAAATTATCTCTGTTTACTTATATAGCCCTACTTTCTATACTACGTATAATTAAGTTGCTTATATTCCGTATTCCATACTGAGTTATTAGGTAGGTCTATATTGTCATATTCCTACTGAATTTCAGTTACTTATACAAAATTCTTTCAGTGAATTGTTTATTTTAATAAAGAAGCTCTGTTTCGGGAGCTGGTAAATGATACAGTGTGTCTACGTGTTGACCAATGTCCCTGGTTCCATCCCAAGGCTTGTGAGTCTGTGATAAGCTCTATATCTTAAAGGAGGGTTTCTCAACCTAAGAGTCGCGACCAGTAGGGGGGTCACGAGAGCGATTCATGGGGGTCGCAAAGATAAGCGGAAGAGATCAGTATAATTTGAATCTAATGCTGGAAAATATTTAAATATTATTTTGAATTTTGTTCGGATAGGCATGTATTTATTTTTATACATACTGTTAAGAATAACAACAAATAGGTCTACTAAACATTTTCAACAGGACCAGAGTTGTTTAAAAATCAAACTGGAAATTATAAGGGTTTGCTGGTAAGAGGATCGTGATAGGTTGAGAACCACTGTCTTAAAGTATGACGAAAAAATTGTCCAAAAGATGAGGTAGGCCTATCTATAGATCTCATTAGGCCACACAAAGTAGCATGTTTGAGAGTAAACAATCATGAATAGTTTTAGAAAAGAAATAGAGGAAATGTCATTAATCGAACTAAATCAACCTAAAAACAATTGATCCCGTACAACAGAGGTGGTGGTCAACATGTCAACCGCGGCCAACTTAGTCGATCGGTAAGTCATGAGGGGTAGCCCGCTGTGGTTTGTGTCTTACTGTCTTCGTCGATCATTTTTCTTGTTTTATGAATCTATCTAGCAGACTACTGAATAGATAAGTAGACCGTCAATGAATTTCTGAAATGAAAAATAATTCTCACAAACCTAAAAGTATTGGTCGCGCTGTATCAAGAATCACGACATTTATTATGGTGTAGCTGATACTACCAATTCGGGTTTGAAAGGAGAATTAAATTCAGGATATATGTTGTACGTACTGTAATGTAATGGTAGAGACGGTACAGGGGTTTGTTTTTTCCCCTCATCTTTTTATTACAGAAAGTGTTATAAAATAATAAGCTACAAATAAGTAGCTTCCTCGATATAATAGTTTTTATAAGAAGTTGAATCTCATGCTCGAAGCAGTGTGGAGGTGTGTTAGTTGTCTTCTACCCAGTGCAGCGCGGAGACGAAAGGAATTTCTTGTCTAAAGTAGCGCGTAGATGGGTTGGTGTTTCTGCTCAGTACAGCGGGGAGATAAGTTAATATCTCCTGCCCACCGCAGCGCGGAGATACTAGCCTCTTGCTCAAGGAGCGCGAAAAGAAAGGTAGAAGTGATCAGCTGCAACTTATGTCTTCTTGGTCTCGACGTGCTCTTTTATAGCCGTGTTTTGGAGGGAGAGCCTCGGGAGGGGTTGTAGGAGTCCTTCGTGATTCTCCGTGTCCTTTTTCGTACTTCTTCGTACGTGGCTTCTACCAGCTTCTTGATGATCCTTGAGGAGAAGCGCATGCTGTTCTTTACGAATATGAGGGGATATTTCAGTATTCATCTGAAGCGGAATCAATTCCAAGCCACCGCTTCTTGCAATCCCTTCTATCGTTTTCACTCTATACCCGCAAACAGACACAGCAGTCTTATAACATTAAACATCCCACACATATGTATAACGGAGTTTCAATTTGATTGATTGTCAGCAGCGAAGCTATACAAGTCGTGGACTTACAGCTTAACGTGGGATCTGAGCCACACGAACTCCCACCAAAGACACGCATGCTAACTATCTATCCACGAGGGAGCTCTACCTAGAGGTCTGCAGGGGCTCGGGCAGAGCTCACGGGCCGGGCTTGGGCCGTAAATTCTTAAATATACAACCATATTTCTCGGGCCTTTTCGGGCGTAACTTTGTAAATATACTGTACAACGATATATATATATATATATATATATATATATATATATATATATATATATATATATATATATATATATATATATATATATATATATATATTGCACCGTTCTTACTGGAGAACTTTTAAAGCACAACTGCAAAATTAAATATCTAATTGCTGTAAATAAAAATACAATTTTGCGTTATAAGCTTCTGTAATTCAGGCTTATTTCGGGCTCGAGCCTAAATGCTAAAACATATTTCGGACACGGGTCGGGCCTCATGTCGTAAAATCACGGGCCGGGCTGCGCCCGGGCTCAAAGTTCTGGCCCGTGCAAACCTCTAACTCTACCATAGTTTGGGAGTCTAATAAGTGTAATAATACAGCTATTTCAGTCTTGTGCTAGTCTTGTGTGAGTCTTTTGCTACTTTGTGAATTTCAAACTACACTTCAGAATTCCAAACAAATCATAGGTTTTACAATGCATAAGGTAAAGATTATACAAGGTGTCTGCAAAGATTAGTGCTGTCGAAATCGGTTTTTGAAAAAACCGAAAACCGGTTTTTGAAAAGTGAAATTTCACAAAACCGAAATGTCGGTTTTGAAAACTGCTTTTGTGGTTTCGGTTCTGAAAACCGTATTTGCGGTTTCGGTTCTAAAAAACGCATTTGCGGTTTTCAAAAAACGGTTTTCTCAAAAACCGAAAACTGCAAAGGTTACAAAAATTCGACAGCACTAATATCAAGTAACGACGAGAAAACAGCAAAGAATCTTTCCCATCTTCGGCTCTCAGTTGCCAGATGGAGGGAAATTTCCTTCGGCGTAGAGAAAAAATGCTCAAAATTTGCAAAGGGGAAAGAAGATATTTTTTCTTTAAATGTCTTAATGTGTAGGGAAATTCTTGTTTAGTATATTTTTACAATTGGCAGAATAAAAAAAAAATAAGTTGCAGTTTCTCACAAAGAGGCACGGCTATCGTTATTGGGAAGTAAAAAGATATAGAATAAAATATGATCGGTGTTCCCTTCGCGTATGAACTGTTGCAGGTGTCTGGGACTTGCGATAAGAAACCAGTCAACACATGCAAAACCACAACATTTACATTTATCGGAGTGGCAACAAATCAACAATAAAATTGTGTATTGCGATCTAAATTTTCTTTTTCTTTTCTTTTTTTAAAGAAAGATGTGGTGTTTTTTTGTCAACAAAAGACAGAGTGGCAGTACTATTTAAAAACAAGGTGAAAGAGTAATGATAATATAAAAAATCTCAGTCTAAGTGGATGAGATTTCAAATTGAATTTCATGAGTTGCAGGTGTAGTGATCTTAAATAGGGATATACCTTATTTTCTATTTAGCTTAGTGTTGTCATATTACCCGACTTTTGCGGGTACCACCCGATTTTCAGATTCTATATTAGTCCCTCGCTTAAACGTATCTTAATCACGAAAAACCACCCGCTTTTTGGGATTGGAGAAAAATCTAAGACGACTTAGTGGATAAAGTTTTGGTATATTCAACGTAAACCGCTACACCTCTGACAATCTTAATCGCGATTGAGTTAAACTTGGACTCGCGCTCAGGCTCGGGCTGTGAGCTATCTGAGCAGTGCGCGTGTGTAGGGCCATTTGCTAATAAGAGATCTGCTCTAATGCACAATAGTTTTCTTTGTGTAGTTCATTGTTTTTAATGTAATGTATTGGAGGTTCTATACGAATGAACATTCGTTTGTAGATGTTGTGACAAACATACTTGAATTAATCATGCCTTCATAAGCTACAAGAATGCCGAACGACAATTTCAAGTGTAACTTTAAAGACTCTTATAGAAGCGAATTTATGTATATTAGCCAGGGCAGAACTCAGTTTGAAGCAAAATATACACTCTGGAAAGCTCAGTTTCGTTTGAAAAGTAGGCTGCAGGGAAGCAAACTGGACCCCACCTGATTTTTTATGCATTTTGTAAATTAGACCACGAGAAACGCGAATCTGAAGGAATTTTGACATTCCGAATTTCGCAACTCGAGATATTCAAACATATAGTGACCACGGAAGTAAACCGGACCCCATCTGATTTTTTATATATTTCGTAAACTAGATCACAAGGAACACGAATTTAAAGGATTTTTGACATTCCGACTTCCGGAACTCGAGATATTAAAACTTTAAGTTTAATATAGATATATTCTCTATACGAAATATATTATGTCCTGTGAGATATATAAAGGTAACCATGAAAGTTCTGTCGCTTTTTGCGGAGGTCTGTGTTCAATTGATCCTCACACCGTGAGTTGAATGCGAATGTAGAAAAGGCGAAGGTCAGATGTTGGTGTGGGTATATCCAACATTCTATCTGCTTGTGGCAGTTCAGTTACAACGTGAACTTGTGTAAGGACAGAGTGAATATGGAACCTCCACAGAGCGTCATAAGGGCGTGTATGCTGTACGAGTTCAAACTTGGGTCAAACGCCACTGCAGTGGGGCGGAAGATATCTCAGGCCTTTCGTGAGGGTGACGTGATTACGCAGACAGTGCAAGGGTGGTATAGAACGTTTAAGGTCGGTGACAAAACATTCACGAAAGACGCACCACGTGCCGAAAGACCAACACATGTACAAAATGAAGATCTTCAGATAGCAATTGAGGCGAACAGTGGAGAGACCTGTGACGAACTGCGGCTAACATTCAATGTGAGTGGGGAAACCATTCGGCAGCACCTCCATCAACTTGGGAAGCACTACAATTTGAGTCTATTGGTCCCACATGAATTAACTCCGAGCCAGAAAGCTACGCGAGCAGACACCTGTGTTTCTTTGCTGTCTCGTCTGAGGAAGGAGCCATTTCTGGACAGGATGTTGACACGTGATGAGAAGCTCCACGGCGTCGTCATCATTGGTTAAAATCACATGAACTGGTTCCAAAATAGCTGACACCAGTAATGCAGTAGAAAGTCCTGCTGTGTGTTTGGTGGACTGCTCGCAACATCGTGCATCGGGAACTGCTACCGGCTGGTCAGAGCAAAACATTAATGCAACTGTCTACTGTCAGCAGTTGAGCCGTGATCAAGAAAAACTCAAAACCCTGGAGCCAGCACTTCCCAATCGCTAAGGGGTTCTCACGTTACGGAACAACGCTAAACCCCACATGGCTAGAATGACCCGGGACACCATCCTACGCCTTGGATGGGAAACACTATTGCATCCGCCATACTCTCCGGGCATTGCACCGTCCGATTATCACCTGTTCGATTCCTTGGACACTCACCTTAGAGAACTCTAGTTCAACTCCGTAGTAAAGGTGCAAAATGCACTTGATAACTTCTTCGCTTCATGGCAAACCAAGTTCTACCGCGAAGGAATCCATGCCCATCCCGAACGTTTTCAGAAGGTCGTTGATACTGATGGGTACTATTTTTGATCTTCCAGGTACGTCTTAGGTGGCATATCGATGCACTAAGGTGATAGGTCAAAAAGCAACAGAACTTTCTTCGTTAATTTTATTCATACTATGTAAAACTACTGTATAAGTTCTAGTATCTCGAGTTCGGGAAGTCGAAATGTCAAAATTCCTTCAGATTATTCCTCATTTTGGTCCAGTTTACAAAATACATAAAAATCAAATGGGGTCCTTTTTGCTTCCTTGGTCACTTTATGTTCGAATATCTCGATTTCCGAAATTCGAAATGTCAAAATTCCTTCAGATTCGTGTTCCTCGTGGTCTACTTTACAAAATATATAAAAATCAGGTGGGGTCCAGTTTGCTTCCCTTCAGCCGAAAAGTACACTGAAAGTGTCATCAAAGTAGTAACTAAAAAAAAAAAAGTGCGAAGGATTCCAGGTCAGTATTTGTAACACACAAGTTCACATCAGTACTTACTTTTTAGAACTCCCCACTTTTCTGATTTTAAAATATTGCAACCCTAATTTAGCTGTGACTTGTACAACCATCAAACTATCCCTTTCGCACAGTGTTGCATATATTACCATAATAGTCTTGGAGCAATAAAAAAAGTTAAAAAACAGACATAAACCAATACAATTGTCTCGATCGATAGATGCTTTCACAATTGTTAAAAGGTGTAATTAAAAACATCAAACATTGTTTCTGCTTTGAAAAGGACAAACAGGGTTTCGCTTATAAAACCATAAACACGGTTTCGGGCGCTTTCACTTTCGAAAAGAGCATTTGCGGTTTCGGTTTTGAAAACCGCATTTGCAGTTTTCGGTTTTCTGAAAAATGGTTTTCTCAAAAACCGAAAACCGCAAATGTCACAAAAATTCAACAGCACTAGCAAAGATGCTGTGTAATCGTTGGCAAATTATTAGGCAATGACTGGAAAATTGGTTATTTCCAGGGAGTCTGGTTGATAAAAGAAAAGGATGTTTAGATTTTGACTACAATAGTCATTTGAATTAACTAGGACGATTAGAATTAGGTGTATCTTAATTATTAGTTGATACAGTAAGTGTTAAAACAATGGAGATAGTTTGCGAGTTTAAATTATTCTAGCAATTATATGTTGGTAACAAAAGTGATACAAAATTATGACGAGTAATTCAACGTGTAATAGCTTTACACCAATTTGTTCTACAATCAATACTGTGCATTATGAATATATAGTTCAATATAAGTAATGTATAGCATGTAAACTAAATTGTATCTACATGTATATCGCAAGAAAAAAATTTTAACTACACTATCCTACAGAAAAAAAGAGAGATTTGTTTGTACACCCGAAGGCGTTCGTTAACGTATTTTATTTAAAGCATTTCAAAATAGTGTAAATTTCAGAGCACGAACTTGTTCGGACAGCCTGTACAAGTCTGTCATTATAAAATATTCTAGTAGCTTTTAGTTATTTAAAAATTAATTATATATATATATATATATATATATATATATATATATATATATATATATATATATATATATATATATATATATATATATATATATATATATATAGGGTGTTTCAAAACAACACCGACAACGTTTGGGAGCTATTCCTGATACCAAGATGACAAAAAGTATAGACCAACCTGGGTGCACAAATGCTTTCTTTTGGAGTTACAGGCTGCCGAAAATGAACTTTAAAGGTCCATAGCTCCAAAATTATTGGACCTACCGTAGTCGGGTCAACACTTTACTTAGGAACTAATATGTGCCCTATTCCCATATCCAAGTTTCAGAATCCTCCGGTAGTTCCGCAATAATTTCTATAGAGGTACTTGGTGAGTATTTCAAATTATATGCCCGTATCCAAACTCCCTCTATAAAAATTTTTTCGTGAGTACCTTAGGATTCTGAAACATGGATTTCTGGATAGGACACATTAGTTCGTAAGTAAAGTCTTGACCCGACTACGGTAGGTCCCATTAGTTTTGGAGCTATTGACCTTTAAAGTTCAATTTTTCATGTTTTTGACAGCCTATAACTTCGAAAGGAAGCATTTGTGCACCCAGGTTGGTCTATACTTTTGTATTGTCTTGGTGTCAGAAATCAACGCCCAAACGTTGTCGGTGTTGTTTTGAAACACCCTATATTATATATATATATATATATATATATATATATATATATATATATATATATATATATATTAGTCATTCTGTTAGTAAGAATATAAAACCAGTGACGTGTACACTACGTGAAGGAATTTGGTATGAGTGACCTGATATTTCAAATAAATAGTGACGCCAGAAGTGCCTGGTTTCTTCTATTTCCTGTCTGAGTGTAAGGTTGAGAGAGAGGATATTACACGTTCTTAGAATGCTAAATCGATTCCAAAGAAAAGAGACCACTTTTCGCCATCTGTTACCGTTTTTGCTCTATGTAGATCAATATTGAAGCCGGAAGTTGAACTGGATTTATGTCACTTCCGGTGTAAGTAGAGAAGTGAGGACAGAGATTAATCTCCGATTACTTAATGGATTGTAGGAAATTTCTTCTCGCTATATATTATCCAGTTTTTGCCATGTAGTGATCGCTGAAACCGGAAATATTTTATTTCTTCCACTTCCGCCTTGAATATTATATTCATTGGAGAAGGATATTCCTTACTTTTGACTTTATACATTCTGACCAAATCTGACAGTCATCTATCAAGAGTACTTTTTAATATTTTCGTCTCCCGGACTGACAGGCAGGATAAATACGTGGGTTGTTCAATCTGTAAGTTTCATTAAGCTGTAAAATATTTAATTTTTTAAAGACATATTAGTAAATTATACATACATATGTAGGTGGATCCTTCCTCACCTCTCCATATAATCCCCATTGAAAAATGAAATGAAATCTTTGAGTTTTACGTCCCACGGTTATGTCGGTTAGGCTAAAGGAGACGGTGATGATGATTGATGAATGAAATGGTGGAATGAAGAAAGTGGGAGGAAACGGGAGAACCCAGAGAAAGCCCACGCACACGGTGTTTGTCCACTACAAAGTCCACTTGGCGGGGACTGGGATCGAACCCGGGACCCCAAGCACCAGAGGTGAACCCTCTGCCACTGAGCCATCACGACCATTGAGATTCAGACATTTGTCTCTCCATTGCTCCAATTTGTCCAAACACCTTTGAAAAAAAAAAAAAAAAAAAAAAAAAAAAAAAAAAAAACAGGATTCTGGCTTTTTTAACACACTGTTTACATTCCGCTTCACATTTTCATCTGTTTCGAAACATTCACCATATAATGCCGACTGTAGCACCGGAAAAAATTGGAAGCAACTCGGCACTAAATTGAGGCTGTATGGGGAGTGGAACAGGCGTTCCCAATCTAAATCTTCAATTTTGTGTCTTGTTTGCATGCTGATTGTGAATGGAGGTGGGTGTTACCGTCAACAAGAAGAGACCGATTCCCTTATATGGAATAGCGTTTCCCTGAAAAAGAAATGAGGTTCGACAGGTCTTCTGTCAACTGTTGATGAAGAATCAGAATGTGGGGAGAGTACTAAATAGACAGAGCCCTGATTTTTTTACAGTGCTAAATAGACAGAGCCCTGATTTTTTTACAGTGCTAAATAGACAGAGCCCTGATTTTTTTACAGTGCTAAATAGACAGAGCCCTGATTTTTTTTACAGTGCTAAATAGACAGAGCCCTGATTTTTTTACAGTGCTAAATAGACAGAGCTCTGATTTTTTTACAGTGCTAAATAGACAGAGCCCTGATTTTTTTACAGTGCTAAATAGACAGAGCCCTGATTTTTTTTACAGTGCTAAATAGACAGAGCCCTGATTTTTTTACAGTGCTAAATAGGCAAAGCCCTGATTTTTTTACAGTGCTAAATAGACAGAGCTTGGACAAATTGGTGTAACGGTGAGACAAATGCCTGAATCTCAATGGAGATTACGTGGAGAGGTTAGGAAGGATACACCTACACATGTACGTATAGTTTACAAGCGTATCTTAGAAAACATATTGAACGACCTACATATAAAAACAAGTTTTGAGGTTAAATCAAACTATTAGTTGACGATGGGCCATGCTGGAAAGGTGTATCCTAGACTTAAACGTTACGATCTAAGGTTTTATTAAACACTGAAATGATTCACCAAACACGATACTATAAAATCTGGTGAGGTTTTATTAAACACTGAAATGATTTACCAGAAATGTTACTGTACCATTAGTATTTGTACCTTTGCACCTTGTCAAAAGTATTAGAGATTTGAAGACTGTCAGATCAAGTAGAATTTACACTTGCGCACATACTGGTAGGTTAAAGGTGATTGGAGAATCACGTAAATTGCGTCATTTAGTTGTTCGTCACTTTTACGTTTTTTAAAAAAAAGGGCGTCATTTTAAGATGTTTGAAGTCGACATCCGTGTGAAGGAAACTACATTTCTTGAGTTATCAAGTCACGTTCTTCAAAGAGCACGAGGTTGCTGGGTCAGACTTCCCCTTCTTCACTTGATTTCTTTTTCTCACTAAAAAGAAATTGGTGTTGAATGGGGTCATTTTCCCTTGACTTTGTAGACTTGATTTTCACAAGAAAAATTGACCTATTTTTTCTCCCTTTAAGAAAGTTGGACCAACATCCTTTAACTAACAATAACATGAATATGGGCGTAGAACTGCTGGTATGGGTTTCTCTGCCTCCATACCGAATTTTTGATCGACCTACAGTGACTCACAAAACTATTCGGACACTTAGAAATACCATGCATAAATGTTGATACTGTGAAAGACAAATACAATTAGTGAGTTGAAGTATGAAATATGAAGAAATATATGTTAGGCGACAGAAAAGCACAAAACACTTCATTCTAGCACAAAAATAAAAGTTACTAGTAACGCTAAACATAAAGAAAGGAAAATATGGCACCACAAAACTATTCGGACAGCGATTAATGGTAACACAATAATAGTACTTTGGAATGCAGAAGGAGGGAGTAAATAGTTACTGTAAGTTTCAGAAACAATGTCCAGAACTTAATCTTTGTGTATGTGTATTGAAAAAAGCAATTCCAGCCTGCTCAATGGGACGGAGAGGCAAGAACAGCACGTTCGATCAGCGCCAGCTGATTGTCTACCACCACGCAAAGGGCAAGAGTTGCCGTCAAATTGCGGAAATGCTACAAATGAAGAAAAGTACGGTATACGATATAGTCAAACGGTTCAGTAAAGGGGATAGGCTCGAATTGTGTCCCGCGGGAGGACGCCCAGGGAAGTTTACTCCCAGAGAAGAACAATTCATAGTGAGAAAAGTGAAGAAGAATCCTCTTCTAAATGCTCTGAATATAACTACACAACTGCAAACAGAGTTAGGGAAGCAAGCGAGTGTAGAAACTGTTCGTAGAATATTGAGAAGGGCAAATTTTCATGGCCGCGTCGCGAGAAAAAAGCCGTATATAAGTAAGGAAAACCAAAGGAAAAGAGAAGCATTTGCTAGACAACATATAGAAAAAGACGAAGAATGGTTGAATCAGGTAATTTTTGCTGATGGATCGAAATTCAATATATGTGGATCAAATGAGAGAAATATTGTGAGACGAAAACCAAATGAGGAGCTTCTGGAAAAGAATATACAAGCTACTGTGGAGCACGGTGGTGGACACATCATGGTGTGGGGCTGTATGTCCGCCAATGGTGCAGGTGAGTTAGTGTTTATTGATAAGACAATGAATAAAGATGTCTATCTTCGCATCTTGAAAGACAATTTGAAGAAAAGTGCAGAAAAGCTTGGCTTAATCAATACTTTTATGTTCTACAAAGATAACGACCAAAAGCACACACCTCATGTTGTGCAGCTTTGGCTTTTATACAACTGTCCAAAAGTGCTCCATCCACCTCCCCAATCACCTGACATGAACGTCATAGAAAATTGGTGGGATAAGTTGGAGAAGGTGGTACGAAAGACGCCCATAAAGTCTAAGGAACATCTGAGAGACAGAATACGAGAAGAGTGGAGGGAAATCTCTCCTGAATACACCAGAAGACTGGTTCAAAGCATGCCTATTAGACTACAGGAAGTTCTTGATAAGAAAGGCAAGGCCACAAAGTACTAACTTTTTGGTTCCATTGCTTTATTATTAATATTGCTATTTCCTGAGCAAAGTGTCCGAATAGTTTTGTTGTGTGATATTTTCATTTCTCTATCTTCAAAGTTAATAAAATCTTTTCTTTGTTTAGTTACAATGACATTTTTGGCTATGTAATCTCTGACATGTACTTCTGTATCTGACATACTTAATAGCAGCAATTAAATTTACTTTCTTTATACATTGAAGGTAATTTAATTTCTTTTTCATGTGTCCGAATAGTTTTGTGAGCCACTGTATATGGTCCTGGCTACGAAGATACACTATAGCTTTGCTCAACTAGTGTTTGAAAAACGAGGATTTTGCTCTAACGCCGTATTTGTTATTACATACAGGGCCGTATTATGCATTTTCCAACATAGCCTATAGCGGCAAGTCTTGCGACCGACAAATTTTCTAGGACCAGTTTTGTCTTACGCTTTTCTTCAGGTAATTTCATATTAATGAGTAATTAAATCAACAATAATTGTATTGACTGAAAACGAAAGTTACATATATATATATATATATATATATATATATATATATATATATATATATATATATATATATATATATATATATATATATATATATATATATATATATATATATAAAGTTTGGGTTATTCCGGACAGTCGCTGAATTCGGACATCCTAAGCTTTCGCTAATACTGTTCTTCGCATGTGTAATGTGGAGGCTTGTGAGGCCTATTTGAGTTGAGTTGAGTTGATTTTGAATTTAACGTCCCGTTCAGCAGCGAGGCTATATGAGACGTGGACCTACTGATGAACGTGGAATCCGAACCACATGAGCTCCCGCCGGGAATCGAACCCGGGCCTCCCACGCCAAAGGCGCGTACGCTAACCGCTTAGCCACGAAGGAGCTCCATGAGGCCTATTTGAAGCACCATACCTTCCTACAGTTCAGTGCTGAGTAGGAAGTGCAAAGAGTGTTATACGTAGTTTCAACGGTGAGGGAAAGAAGAAGAAACAGGAAAGTTCATGCACGTTTTTTGACCTGATGTAACTTTTTACTTGAATATGTTAAGGTTTTACTCAGAAGTGGTTGTGAGCAAATGGTTTAGTAAGACATACAGTGTTTTCATAAAGTCTGGACGGATTTAATTTGCTTATAATTTTCATAAAAATGCTCATAATGAAATCAAATAAAGTGCAAACGGTGGCGGAAGGATTAAATTTTTAGTTGGCAACACTGTTAGATAAGCGGCAACTCTGAACACGCTGAGAGAGGGAGGGCAAGGGTCAGTTTCTTACCAAATTCCATCCATTGTTGTTTTCATTGTTGTTTCAATGTTGACTGTTAAAAGTAAGTTGTAAGCTGTATTGGTGTGTGTGTCTTTTAAAGAAATAAATAAATGAAAAACTCCTCTGAGAAGACTATTTTTTTTTACCGTATCAAAGATGGCGTCGGTGAAAGAGAAACCGCAATGTGTTCTGTGGTACGCAGAGCTAAAATCACCAATTCTGGTGTGTCGAAAGTTCACCAAAGAGTTCAAAAAGCCGGCACCGACTGAGAGTGCAATCCGAAAGTGGCATGCTAAGTTCTTGGAGACAGGAAGAAATCAAAGTGAGACAGTTCCTTGACGAGAAATTCCCTAACCGATGGATTGGCCGCGGTGGCCCGACCGCTTGGCCGCGAAGATCACCCGACCTTACCCCCTGCGACTTCTGGCTTTGGGGTCATGTGAAAACGGAAGTTTATGCAAAGAAGACAAGTGGTTTGGAGAACTTAAAGGACAAAATCAGAGCGTCTGTGGCTGGCATTTCGGATCAAACACGGCGGAACGCTGTGAGTGGATTCCAGCACCACCTACGCGAATGTGCGGACGTAAATGGCGCCCAGTTGGAGGTATGGCGGTGAATGAACTGAGCTGGTGCAGATTACAGGTAAAAATTTAATCTTTCCGCTACCGTTTGCACTTTAATTGATTTCAATATGAGCATTTTTATGTAAATTATAAGCGAATTAAATCCGTCCATACTTTATGAAAACCCTGTATATCGAAGCAAAAACCCTACTTTACTCGTTGCATATTGGAAGAATTCTATTACTTTGCGCGTGCGTGCTCAACGCGTGCACACATTTAAAGTGCTCAAAACGGGCGAATCAAGACATTTTGGGAAGGATGAATTCAGACACGTTTATTACGTTAAGGTGAATCCGGACAATGTAATTAATGAACTAAGAGGATTCAGAACACTATCTGCTCTCTCGCTTTTCACGTTTATGAGTGTGAAATAGAGGTGTACTGACGCTCTACGTGAGATCTATTGCTTATATCTAGCGTCTATTTATTTTTGCCATAAATAAACTCCAAGGGATCACCATAAGAAGCTATAAAATTATCTTAGGATCTACCAATACAACTAAATTAGAAAATGCTTATCATAAGGTGGTCGGAAATTCTACATTACTGAATGACTACATCATATTGTATATTCCCATCTGATCCGCAACAAGTTCGCGAACATGAATTTCTTTTGTCGAATGAACATGATCCGCCAGCAGCTGGAAACAATTCCTCTTCTATGTCATCAGACACATCCCCGAACACGTCTCAATCGCCTTCAGAGTCCTCAGTTAAACAGTTCCTATCTTTTTCCTGCTGTTGCTTCTCCAAACCCACATCCCAAAGGTACGGCGTTGCTAAAAGATTAACTATTACGAATTGCAGTTTGTTTCAAACTGTCTTCTCAAACATAATCAAAGGTATGGATGGAAACAACTATAAATTTTGTGGGAAGAATTATTATGTACCATTATCAAGCAAATACGGTTCCTCGGTTGGTTTTATGAACGATGTGTGGGAGGTGATAAGAAATTGTGTTTTATCTCTGGACGATGTGTCTGAATTATGACTAGTGCTTCACGAAACTGGCAGACGTCATTAACGCAATAAATAAATAAATAAATAAATAAATAAATACTAGTTTCATTGCACACATATTGTACATTTTACAATGTAGTTCTAATGGAAACAAATGCGATTGCTATGTTTAATGACTAATCGCTATAGTGGTAGTTGCACTACTGTGCATTTAGCCTACAATTTCAACAGTAATTAGTATGGAAATTGCTATGTTAGTAATTTGTATGTATTTATCATGTATTTGTACCTAGGCATTTATGTTCTGTACTTATCATGTTAGAATGTTAGTATAGCAAGATAGTAAGTTAAAATATACCTATCATGTATATATATATCTTCCTTCAAAGTTCAGTGTCCGGAATCGCCAACCTACTGTCCGGATTCACCATTCCAAATTTGCAAATCAAAGATTTTGTAAACTTTCAGAAAATTATTTTTTTTATTTCTTAACATGCCATTCCAGGAAAACTATTTCAGTTGTACATGCATATCAACATATCATTAAATAATATGATGAAGTATTGGATATTTTCGTTTAGCGGGGTAGTTGTAAAAGAAAGAAACATCAGAACTGTCCGGATTCATCCTAACTTACCCTATATTATATATATATATAGTCACATTTTACTATTACTAAAGCGCTCTCTAATATCAGTCATTTTGGATCATTTTATATTAGAATATATACGTATATTATATATATATATATATATATATATATATATATATACGTATATTATATATATATATATATATATATATATATATATATATATATATATATATATATATATATATATATCCCTTCCCTCTCTCCGAGTTGCGGGGCTGAATTTGGATTGAAACGGCATCCGAAGTGCCACTATTCATCTCAGCGACCAAGAAAACTATGGATTCGACACTAAGTATCGATCATTTTCGATTACTTATATTATATATCCCTCTCCACTTCAAAGTAAAATGACAAAAAATATACCAGATCCGAACCTCCTATGTTGAAAATTTGCTCGAGATAGGTCGTGTGGTTCAAGAGTTATTAAGTTACAAACAGTGTCACTTTCATTTTTGTTTATATAAATTTTCTCTGCTGTTCCAATTGAAAATTAATTACTCACTTTTTTTTTTGTCTCCAATTTTCTACTCATGTATTTATGATATTGAGGAAGCAGCAATTGTTCAATGGTCCGAGGTAGTAAGAATTTTAAATATGGCCCTGAATAGATATTAGCTAGTTAAGAATTGCCAATTTAAAATTTTTAAAAAATAATCGAACCAAAGCAATAAAGAGCGCATATACAGCACATGTGACGAGAAAATAATTTCTAGGTTTGGTGGAGTATTGACTTGTGACTCAATACTATTTTAAGTACATTAACACTATTAACTATAATTTCAGTAAAGGATTAATGGTGGCTCAATGCCTATTGATAGGTATAATTGAGTGGTCTATGGGATTTCGAATTCGAATCAGGCAGCACAATTCATCATGGGTCCATATCCCATTGAAGAAGTATGGGCGTTTCTTATTGTGATCGAAATTTGTGCTAGTGTGTCACTGTGATCGAAATTTGTGCTAGTGTGTCACTGTGATCGAAATTTGTGCTTGTGTCTCATTGTGATCGAAATTCGTGTTTGTGTCTCATTGTGATCGAAATTTGTGCTTGTGTCTCAATTTTGATCAAAATTTGTGCTTGTGTCTCAATTTTAATCAAAATTTGTGCTTGTGTCCATATCGTACTGACTTAACTAGAATTCAAAGTAACACTAGTTACAAGATTATGGACAAAGTAGTCGATTGGAGAGAAGAGAATTAAATAAATAGGTCCTGGTGAGAGAGGTTTTTGGTTCGATCTCAGGTCATGCGAGACCGCGGTAGAGCACACCGTGTCCATAAGTTTTCTTCGGATTATCTCATTTTCTCCTACATTCTCATTCCATCAACATCTCTCAAAATCATCATTAAGCATACATCCCTTCTAGCCTATAGGGTAAAAGCATTACTTTTCATTTACAATTAAAGAAATACAAGGTGCGTCCATAAGCAACAAAATCAACCAACTCCGTTAACTATGCTACCGGAGTACTTTGTACGATAACAGTGAAAACATTTTTATCTACGCTTCTTTTAAGTACTGTTTAAACCAGTTTTATGCAGTTATATTTCGGTAAGTGTCCAAGCAAATGGATGTATGTGAAGCCATCGTACGAAAGTGTTGAAGGCAAACTTTCCTCGCCCAGCAGAATGCATTTTAGGAAGTTGTTGTCCTGTGCTGCAGTAGGCATCAAATCCTCAGCACACTCTTTGCTGTTGGCGTTCTGCCACTTTGTCAAAAACGAGACGCACACTTTGCTCCTCATTCCCTAACGTTCAGGGAAGTTGTGACCTCGGGGAGCATCCTTATTTTCAAGTCTATATTCGAAACGGTTGTACCATTGGTACAGCTGGGTTCTTGGTAATGCTGCATAGTCGTACAACGTCCTCAGCATCTGCAACTTTTCCCTAAAGATTTATCTGATCTGTGACAAAACGTCGAACGTTGAATGTCGTTCTGTTTCGATGCACGTGTTCTCGTACAACGACTTCACACTATTTGCAGTTGTAGCAAGCAGGCTTCCCAGATACGAACTGCAACAAACCGGTTTAAATAGGCACCAATAGAAAAGTTAGAAAAAGGTCATTCCGGTGTTGTAAAATTGTCAAGGTAGTTAATTGGCTTTCCTTTACGTTAAGTTAGGTTATTTTACGGTCGCATTTTATGCTATTGGTTTCTTAAATTACATCTTTAATATGTTTAAAAGGTTTTATTGTATTATTTATTTAGTTTACATTTAAAAAAATAAAAAAAAACTTTTATTAGCGTGCTTTTGTCATGAACAAACTCAATTTAAATTAATGTAAACTAATTATTTGCTGAGCAAAACTATACATTTTCGTTAAAATTCAACACGTGTTAAGTCTCGCCAACATCAGACACTATGGGATACAGGATACTGTAACACGTGTTGAATTTTAACGAAAATATATAGTTTTGCTCAGCAAATAATTAGTTTATATTTAATTATAACAAAGCAAAGCTTCTACTTATGGCAAATGTCACAATTTAAATGAATATCAACAAATCTCGAACAACACTGTTTTACATAGAACGGACTTTCTTGGAACCAATTAACCGCGTTATGCAAGGTATTCTCTAAGGTTTTAACTTATTTTGTTTTTGAGAAAGAAATAGATATACAAATTCAAACACATTGTAAATAAACCATAAACAACCTGATTTTGCGAAGCGGAAACGTTCCATGGAACCAATTAACAACGTTATGCAAGGTATTCCTGTAGGCTTTAACTTAAATCTTTGTAAAGAAGTAGATAAATGCTAACTCATTGTAAATAGATCTGATACAACGAGATTTTGCATAGGAGAGCAGGAAGTTTCTTGGAACCAATTAACAGCGTTATGTATGGTACTCTTGTATGATTTTAATTTAAACCTTTGTAGAGAAATAAATGAATAAATTCCGTCTCATTATAGGAAGACCTCGAACAACATCGTTTTGGATATCGCAAAAGTTTCTGAGAACCAATTAAACCCTTTTGTATCAGTAACATTCATTTGGATGTCATGAGAATGTATCCCTTATTAAGAGTCTATTAATACTGGAGATGATTAAATTTTTTAGCGGTTGCAATTCAAGACTTACGAGGAAACGGTCCCAAGTGTAAACAACCAATTTGGCTGGGGTCTGGATATGTGTCACGGGAGACCAAAGTATGAGACACGTATTTTGGGGTTTGGGCCCATACGCACAAATTTCCGAAATACGGATCTCCAAATTGTCTCTACATGCTATAACTAGGAAGCGAATGACGTTACTTGTACACAATCAATTTGGTTGGGGTCCGAATATGCCTATTATAAGCCCAAGTCGAAAAGATGTAATTTTTCTTCCGATCAAACCTGACAGGCCGGCAAATTTTACTTCCGCACTCTGCCCGGTTTCTTAACAACACACGCCGTATCGATTAAATATTAATGTTCACTCTCTTGCACAAAAGTGCTCTGCCCGGTGTCCACACATCCTAGCCATAGAAATACAAGCGAAAAACGCAAACATTCTTTCGCTCCGTTGACAATCTCGTGGTAAGCAGACCTCCCCCCCCCCTCGACGGCCCGTGCCAGCTGAACATCTGTTCAGAATTGCATGGGTACCACATATGCCAACTTCATGGCCTTATTGAAAATCTAGTAATATGGGACCCTGTATATTCGAGATTCCTTTTTGTGGGACCTAACAACAAACACAAGTCTCATACTTTTGGATATATTGCAACATATACCAAACCAAGCCAACATTTTGTACCAGTAACGTCATTCGCTTCCTAGTTATAGCATGTAGAGACAATTTGGAGATCCGTATTTCGGAAATTTGTGCGTATGGGCCCAAACCCCAAAATACGTGTCTCATACTTTGGTCTCCCGTGACACATATCCAGACCCCAGCCAAATTGGTTGTTTACACTTGGGACCGTTTCCTCGTTAGTTCTATCATTTCTCCCTAGGTGACAGCACCTTACTCACAGATAAGACAATAAAATATGTTTTCTTAGTAGATGGCAGACCTCAGGAAGCATTCAATCACAACATACATATGTTTGTCTTGATGATAAACAATTAGCAACTTCGAACTCTATTTCGAGATCGGAAAAGGAAAACCTATCTTTGATCTCCACTCAGTGTTGCCAACTTGAAATAGCATAAAATCCCTTCAGAACATCAAAATTTCCTTTTTTTCAGTCCAAATGTTCCACAATGCAAATAATTGTTTTTTATCGGTAATGTGAATACTCTCTACGCGCTCGTGCACAATAACTATGCCTTATATAACGGCCTAGGCAATCTTTTAACAGTAAATGAAACCGGTATTACAGCATGGACATAGGAAAATACCTGGAACGTAAAGTGTTAACCGCGTTATAAACAAGAGAAATAAATATTTTGGCTAGAGCCTTGTTGGAGAATGCAATGTGATTTCAGTTTCGAGATAAAATTGTAACCTCCGAACTCTTTTCGCACAATGTAAAACATTGTACATGAGGATTTAGTTAAAAAAAAAAAAAAAAAAAAAAAAAAAGATACGCAAATAATGAGCTACCATTATTACAAAAAGCACGTGCGTCACTGTTAAGAAAAAAATCAGAAAATAAATCAAGTTTCTTGTTTAACGTCCCACTATTATGCACCGAAGGCAGAAAAGACTGTAATGATGAGAATCAACGAAATGGTGGAATGAAGAGATACAGAGAAGATGGGAGAACCCCAAGAAAAGCTACGCACAAGGTATTTGTCTACCAGAAGGCCTCCTTGGTGCAAGCTGGGATCGAACCAGGAATTCCACCTACCAGTAAGTACAATGGGAAACTTGCGGCTTTTCGTTAAGGTCACTCCCCCCCATTTTGTTTCAAATTTTATTAAATAACTTAAACACAATGAAGAACACTAAAAATGTAATAAAACAGGAAAAACGAAAAAGAAAGAAAGGAAAAGGAGATAGGTAGTATCTCCAGAATGCTATTATATAAAGTAGTAACCGTGTTCGAAGTTCTTCTTACCTAGCAAAACACAAATTTAGATGCAAAGTTTATTATGTCAATATATGTAAAGGTCAACGTAGGATTGAACCATAACCTTTATGTCGTTCAACTCAGTAAAAAGAGTAGAAACTTCTAATATATCACACATGTAGGTAGCACCACGTAAGTTTCAGTTAGAGTTTTTTGTGATTTCTTAACTACTCCCTTAACCTAGTATATTAAGTAGCATCCTGTTTTCTAACCATATCTGTACTAAATTTCATGTCCATCGGCTGAGCACTTTTTGTTGCTGCGAAATTCAATTGTTACATTCCTCATTATCCGGGAAGATTATCCTTGCATTCAAATTTACGAAGATTCTGAAAGTATGACTTACGAACATTTTGTGACCTGTCATCTCAAGCGGAAGTGGGGCACATATCAAAAATTACCCTGAAGTATGGTTCTCATTTATATCCTGGCAATAAATTGGCCATTACTGCAGTATTGTCTTTTCCCTCTGCTAGTGGGTCTACAAAAGATTAACCCGTTGCGTACAAGTGACATCCATTTGAATGTCATGAAAACGCATCCCTTGTTAGTCGTATCAATCCTGGAGATGATGAAATTTGTTAGTGGATGAGAGGCAAAACTTAGATCTACTATTTCTCCTTAGGTGACAGCATATTACTGACAGAAAATACAAAAAAAATGTTGTCTCAGTAGATGGCAGCCTAAGAGAGCACTCAATCACAACAGTCATGTGTTTGTTTTGACGATAAACAATTAGCAACTTCGAGATCAGAAAAGGAAAATCTTTGTCATTCATCTCCACTCAGTGTTGCCAACCTGAAGCACCAAAAATCCCTTCAGAACTTCAGTCCAAATGTTCCACAATGCAAATAATTATTTTTATCAGTGATGTGAATGCTTTCCTCACGCGCACACAATAACTATGCACAATATAACGGTCTAGACAATCTTTTAACGGTAAATGGAACCGATATTCAAGTATGCATATAGGAAAATGACACCTGGAACGCAAGAGGTTAATATGAAATTTTAACATCGTCCTTCACTTTTCTTTTTAATTCCTAAAAAAAATGGAAACGAGACAAAATGATTAGATAGGAAGGCAGTGGGCTGTAAATGTTAATAATTGGTTTATATTGCACCCATGGCCGCCCGCGAGCAGAAGTGAAGTGTAGCTGCTTCCCTCCCCCATCGGATTTTCGAAAAGTGTTCAGTTCTTGGAAGTAAATGCCAATACTAATTTGCTTACTAATATTTACTGAAGTGAAGAAGGATATGTCAGTAAATAACTGTTGTTGTATATGATGTATGTGGAAAATGCGTGCATCCAAGTGTGTGTGTGTGCGTGTGCGTGTGTGTGTGTGTGTGCGACTGTGCTTTGGGTCGGCCTTTTGTCTCCCCTTACTGGAATCGTTTTTTGTCCCCCCCCTCTTTACAAAAAAAATCCTGCAAGCGTCCCTGCTTGCACCAGTAAGACACGTAGCAGAATATATTTTCATTTTGAGTGCTTTCTACTGAAAATGCTTCCCTCTCTCCCTTTTGGAATTGTTGGAACATGTCCCATTCGTTCGAGTAACAACACGAGACTGAACAATAAACATAGTGAAATTCCAGTTTCACTCGTGACATCTTGTTTTGTCTACGTAAATTATCTCTTACGTGTAAAGAAATACATACACGTAGCCGTGGAAAGAGAGAGAGAGAGAGATTTTGAGATGGAAAGTGGTATTGAGAAGTAAAAACACGTTTCTCTCTAACACTTTCTGCAAATGGATGTCTTCTTTCCTTTCTAGGTCATGGCTTTAATTAGAATATTACAATAATTTGGAACTAATGTACGTAGTTTAAGAAGAGAGAATTACTATTGCAAAATGGACGGACACATTCTGTAACAGTTTGCATCAACACCAATGCCAAGTTTGCAATTTACCTTGCAATAATCGGCTTGGCAATTACTGTATAAGGATATTCTGCATTTTTTGTTGGGTTTGCTACGCGTAGGACTTTGTGAAGACTGGTACAGAAGGGGAGCCCAAGACTTATTTATTCATTTTAACGAAACTTCACTGAACCTAGAGGCAGATTTAAAAAACTGTCCAGCCTTAACTACCTTCCCGAAAAATAACGTAATTTCAAATATAATTCTGCTCGACGTAATTTGATAGTGGTGCTGTTGCTTCTAAGAATTCTATTTTAATACATGTAAAAATATTTTAATAGAAATTTTTCAGTTTTATGTCCCATGATTGTGCCGCTAGGTTAAAGGAGACAATGATGATGAGAAATGAATGCAATGGTGGAATGAATAAAGTGAGAGGAAACGGGAGAACTCCGACAAAACTTACGAACACGGTGTTTGTCCACTACAAAGCCCACTTCGTGCGAGCTGGGATGAAGCAGGGACCCTATATACCAGAAGTGAACGCTGAGCCATTGTGCACCCTATATATATTGTAGTAGAGTTTCTAGATTTGGTTGTAAGCTACAATGGCCATATAGACGTCGATAATAGACTCAATCGTAGGAACACAAAGTCTCACCGTTCAATATCCGTCTATACGGCAAGATCGCTCGACAATGGGAAATCATATTAGAATCTGTAGTGCAGAAACACCCACATAGGAAATATTTAGTATAATAAATTGTAATTTATTTTGTAGTATATGAAAAGGGGAAAAAGGAAACCAAAGCCTAAGGCTTCAGTCTACACAGTCTAGGTGTTCATCCGAACCTGAGGCTAAACGTTACCGTACCTCAAGTTCACAGTTACACAACTTCAGATTCGCTCTATGTATGTATCTTTGAATATAATATTCCACTTAAGAAATTAAAAATGTTCCTAGATTGCAGAGGTCTCTTGAGAGAAGTAATATTTGGCAGAAAAGAAAAGAAAAAGGAGAGAAAAAGAAAGACAAAGGAGAAAAGAAAGAGAAAACAATTACTTGCTACGAACTACAAAGTATACATCTAAAACTGTCACATTTACACCACGGGAAGTAGTTTGGTTTGCACATAGCGTGGTATTTTCTTAATATTGAAATCGAAAGTGATAGTAAATTTCTATTACTTCCAGTTCAATTAAAGGTGAGGTGAGGTGATTTTGAGTTTTACGTCCTGTTCAGCAGCGAGGCTATATGAGACGTGGACCTACTGATTAACGTGGAATCCGAACCACATGAGCTCCCGCCGGGAATCAAACCCGGGTCTCCCACGCCAAAGGCGCGTACGCTAACCGCTTAACCACGAAGGAGCTCCAGTTCTATTAAAGAGAGATTAGAGAAAATTGTATATATTTTTCGGACACTTAATTAACTGTAGAAAACCGCTTCTTTTTTTTTTTATCCATTACCGTTTTTACTCTATAGTGATAAGCTGATCACCGTTAAAAACGGAAATAGTTGATGTTTCCTTTCGTCATTTCTGAATGTTATATAGGAATTAATAGAGTGGAGACGGCATATATTTTTGGGACACTTAATTTATTACAGAAAAACGTTTCGCTATATATTACTGTTTTTATTTCGTGGCGACCAATGTTAAAATCGGAAGAGGTTGATTTCTGTCACTTTCGGTTTGAATAGAGCAGGGTTTCTTAAGCTGGGGGTCGCAGAGTTTTATGGGGGTCGGGAAGATTAGCGGAAGATGAATGAGCGGATCAAAATTCGCTTTAATCCATTAGCTTTTAGGGAAGTTAATTTATCCACAGTATACAAGAAATGGATTCTACTATTATAGAAATAGACGGACATCATGAGATCTCCGCAATAGACATATTAAAAATTCCGCACAAGCTTATTACAAAACAGGAATTAATAAGGAAGTTGCTGGCAAGACGATGTGATAAAATGGGGGTCGTAATAGGAATTAGGTTGAGGACCACTGGAATAGAGTATTAAGAGAGGTAATACTACCTATTCTTATCATAGAATGCTAAATCGATTCCAGAAATAAGAGTTTCTTGTTATACCTTATGGTCCCTCGTGGCTAAGCGGTCAGCGTAAGCGTCTTTGGTGTGAGACACCAGAGTTCGATTCTTAGCAGAAGCTCATCTGGTCTATCCTTTCTTCTATCGTAACGTTGCTAGAAAGTTAAAAAAATAACGATTGTATTTGCTTCGTTGAATTGTGGTTTGGCGTCCCTTTCAGCAGCGAGGCTATATAGAACATGAACATAGAACTTAACGTGGGATTCGAAATTTCTGAAATTCCACCGGGAATCGAACCCAGCTCTCCCGCGCCCAAGACACGTACTCTATAGAGCAACGAAGAAGCTTACAAGGATCATAAAGAATACATTTAATGTCAACTTCAGGGTACTTCCGCTGAAACAATCTCAATTAACCATTACTTTACGCACTGACAATGATGCAGCCTCATAAGAAAGCCTTCTTCTGATTCAAATCAAGAATTCCTTTTATTTTCGTAAATTGACTACTTATTACATAAAACTTCAACACCACAGACTTTATATAAACATATTTTTCTATTTTGCTTATTCTAGAGACAATTATATGGTGTTAAATTGCAGGAAGTTTTCACGGAACTGTGAAGCTATAATCTATTATTATGCAACACATTACGAACCACTTACGTAAAATATTACAAAGCGTGGTTTAATCAGTACAACTGGATTATAAATTAATATTTACAAAATGAACGTAGGCAGTTTTGAATAAAGTTACGAACTCGCAAATGTTATGTGTTGGTCTTATTACTTTACGTAATTTCTTAATATACATGACCTCTATTACAATTAGATGTAAATAAATTTACCAACTTCTAAAAGATGTTCGAGGTACAAACATCTGGAATCGAGGTTTCTGGAATCGAGGTACAAAAACGTGATACAAGCATAATAGTGAAGGTAATACAGTATATTCATATGGATTAAACTCCTTTTTATAGTTCGATCCCTCGATAACACGAACACAGTTTGATCCTTCGTGTTACATCATTTTAGCCTTGAAGCGGGAGATGTACACTCATGTCCAAAATTATTATCCCATGTATATATATATATATATGTATTTGTAGGAATATAATTTGATAATGATTATAATGTTAGTATATATATATATATATATATATATATATATATATATATATATATATATATATAATTGGCAAAGACATGTATGTGGCAAATTTCATGTCAAAAGAGCAGTAAATAAGAACAATAAAACTAAAAATAAAACTTCTTTTGTCCATTTAGCAACATTTTGCTTTACTCATTCTAATTTTCGTAACTATAATTCTTTTCCTATGAAATTTACAACTATACATTTCCCGATTATACACATAGTATCAGTATTAAAGCTACTCTGCAAAATCATTATCAAATTATATTCTTACAAGAAGACAGTTATAGATATGCGACAACCATTTTGGACATGAGTGTAAACTGGATCCTTTCTGACAATACTTGACGCTCAATATTTTGTTAAACCGTAACTCCATGTTTCAAACTGTAAATTAACAGATAGCGGCACAATGCTAGAGTACTGGCATCGAATGTGAAGAGTTCTTGGTTCGATTCCGGACCACGTGAGTTTGTATTTGAACAATATCGTATCCATATATTTTCTCAGGATTCCTCCGTTTCTTTACCACATTCTCATCCCACCAGTGTAGTATGCAAAGGGGGTCCGTGTTTAACCTCTTCTTGAATAAGATTAAATACCTGAATCTCAATGGGAATTACTTGGAGAGGTGAGAAAGTTGAGTTGATTTTGAGTTTAACGTCCCGTTCAGCAGCGAGGCTATATGAGACGTGGACCTACTGATTAACGTGGAATCCGAACCACATGAGCTCCCGCCGGGAATCGAACCCGGGCATCCCATACCAAAGGCGCATACGCTAACCGCTTAGTCACGGAGGAGCTCCAGGTGAGAAATTACCCACCTACACATGTAGGTATAGTTTACCAATGTATCTTAAAAAATAAATATGTTACAGCTTTGGGAAACCTATATATTGAACGACCCACATACACTTTTTTTTTCTGGCTGAAAACTGTTGCATTACTTTTTCAATATTTTATAATACATTTCACTTCGACACGACAAAGTGCTTTCCGTACATGTATCTTTTTTATATATACAAAAAACATACCTTTTGCAGTTTCATGTATCCTGCCTAGTTATTTATTAAAGAAACTCTTAATGTGTAATTTAAATGTTTGATGTAAACAAAAGAAAGAAGAATTAAAAAAAAAAACATGACTTTCACTCAAGTTCATGCATATGCATCAATGTTCCTGGACGCAAACGAAGAACTTATCCTGACATCAGAACGAAATCAATTATTTAAAAGTACGCAGAGGAAATAAAACATCAACAACTACAACATTCTGTCGTAATTTTGCAACCGTGTATTAAAATATTAATAATTCCGATTTTTTTTTTCAGAAGAGAACTAAGGAAAGAAAACTTTGTCATCAGTGATAGTAACCGTAGTCGGCGTTCCTGTATACTTGCTTCTATTGTGATCTTAAATATTACATAGGCCTACTCAATATTTATAATCGAAGAAGATTAGTGCGACTTTAATCAACTCCTTTTTTTTTTTTTTTTTTTTGGATCAAAAGATCCAATATATTTCAATCAAAATATTTGCTCTACGCCTTATATCTGGAGAACTACATACAGTGTAGCCAAACCCTAGCTATCACTTTACTCAGTGTTATGTGCTTATTCCGTAGAAAATATGAAAACTCAACTTAGGGGCCGTTCAAAAATTTTGTGGCCCATAATCCAAGATCTAATATATTTAAAAAAAAAAAAATTCTTGTACGCCTCATATATGGATAACTACTTACAGTGTATCCTAACACAAACCATTACGTAATTCAGTATGATGTGCTTCTTCTGTAGAAAATACGAAAACTCGATTTAGGGGCTGTTCAAAAATTTTGTGGCCCCTGATCCAAAATCTAATTATCCAAGATGGCAGTCTCTTGATGCATTTTTTGATCGTTCCTAAAATTCTTGGCCGAGATCGTAATCTTTTGATCCATATAAAATAAAACGTTTTGACACCATTGATCACATTGAGAGGGACACGACAAAGCTGCTGAAGGTCCTTCCAAAAAGAAGTCTTCCAGAAATGCTCCAGTCATGAATGCTTCCAGTAGGAAAACTGCATTGCTAGTCAAGGACTTTACTTTGAAGCAGGTAAAATCAAATTCCATGTAAGCTTAACACTTTTTTTTTTAATAAAATGATTCACCATTATTTCTGATCACACCTCGTATTAAAGAAAAAGAGGCCCAGACTCATTGTTCACTAGAAAGATAAGAGTGTACCAGGGAAATCTGGACGTTCGGTAACCTTGCTAATAGGGCCCATACACGGTCCACGGTTTGTGCAAACAAGGCTGTTTGTGCAAACAATTTGACCGTGTATGGTGCTGTATGAACTGTTTGCGCAAACGTTTGTGCAAACTTTTTCCATATCGAACTCGTTCAAAAATTGTTTACACGAACATGATGTTGGCACAAACACGTGAACCGTGTATGGGCATGTTTGTGCAAACACGAGCTTTATTTCCGAGTAAGAGGTCTAGTGTACTGACGCTTATTTCTTCCGCTATGGCGTCAATGGATAGGAATCAAGAATTCTGGAGAGAATTTATTGAACTTTATCGAAATTTACCTAAACTGTGGGAGGTAAAGAGTGAAGATTATAAAAACAGGAATCTGAAAAATGCGGCGTATGAGAAATTGGTGGCTAAAATGAAGAAAATGGATTAGAAGGCGGATAGAGAGTCAGTGAGGAATAAAATCAATTTTCCTGTATTTCACCACATGTAGTTGAATCCATTCGTAAATAATTTTTATAGTCCACCGTCGAACTTATCTCAAGTTCGGATATTATCTAGGTAAACTTTGATGACTAAACTTAGACCGTTTCTTGAACCACTGTTTCATCCAAACTCTCTTCTTCCGTTTGGTTTCGCAGGTCTTTCCGCTTCCAAAGCACAAGCAATTACTATTGCTAAACGAGGTGCTTCAGTGGACTTATTTACGCGACCAAACTCAAAATTGAACTTAAGTTTGTGAAACAGTTGAACCGTGTATGGCCGAATGTTTGCACAAATCGTGGATCGTCTATGGGACCCTTAAGGGAGAGAGCTAGCAGCTATATTTGGTATGGATTTATCGTCTGAATAAAAGCTTCTGTCTCTGATTTTATCACTGTATCCCAGTTACAGATCCAATATTGTCTGTTTCAGTACTGAATCTGCTTAACTTTAGAAGTCTTCAGTAGTTCTACAATGTAAAACAAAACTCCTTGTTCTAAAATAATAAGCAAAACTGCTCTTCCTTTATTGTTTTTCTTTTGATTGGAAGCAAGGTTTATGGGACAGCAGTATTTCAACTGGCTGGGGGGAGGGGGAAAGCACACAATTAAGTGTGTTTATTTCTGACCTGTCTCCCTCGAACAATATAAATCTTAACGGAATCAGACAAGCAAATAGAGCATCGCTTGTAACAACAACTCTTGGAAGCGAGCCGAATGGTAAAGTCATAATTTCCAGTGCCTTCTGAACTTCTTTCTCCTTTTAGCACTCCAGCAGATAATCCAGACCTCGCTCTACAAAGGCCAATTCTTGGTCAGAGAATGTAAATCACTTTCATGGTTACTTGTACAGACTCCACGCTTCGCTTTCGGAAATACCGTAAAAAAGAAATAATCTTGACTTTACGTAAAATATTTTGTGAATTCAAGCTACTGTTAAGCTTTATTCAGCCTAAATATGATGCGACAAAAGTTTACAAAATCACCATTATTTATGGTAAGATTCCATGTCGTTCTAAAATAGCACATTTGATTACTACAGTCCTGTAGCTTGAGCAGCAAAACATATCAGAGGCTTAAACTTAGTGCACAGTATATTATTTTTCTTAGTTTTTGAAACCAGTGCAAGCAAAGAGTAAGAGGATCTGGTGGCACGTGTGTCTGCTAGAGTCTCTATTTTGGAGTGGGCAGTACGGAGAAGGACAATTAAAGTGATTTTTAATCTATATACAATAATATACTAATGAAAAATGTGAAACCTTATCGATGTAGAATCTTGGTTCCTCCTCTCAAGTGAAACGTGAAAAGTAAGCTATTCTTCTCTAGTACCCTTATGACACAGTACAGGGTGTCTCAAATTATTGTATACAGATTTTAAACCAGAATATATTACTAATTAACCCTTTTAAATTATATTGTATATTTTTATACGATAGGGTAATATCTTCATTATTCGATTATAACAATACCAATAAAGCTTTTTACCTTTTTTTTAAAGCTTGGACGCATTGTAGAACACGTTAAGTATGGTAAGTCAAGCATTTCTGTGTCGAGACATAGTGTGTGATAACGTCATAACTTTAAAACAATATATTTTGTTATGCTTATTTTTTATTTTTTGGCGGGCTTACTTTTGCACCTAGAAGATTGACATCACAGTTGGCGTGGGTCAATAAAAACTTGACTCACCACCCACCGTGACCCACGACCCACTGACTCACCACCCATGACCCACTCTGACCCACGAACCACCACCCACCATGATCCACTCCGCCCCACGACCCACCATGACCCACCACCTACCGTGACCCACACTGACCCACCACCCACCGTGACCCACTATCCACCATGAACCAATTTCATCCATTGTGACCTACTCTGACTCACCAAAATCCATCGTCATCAACTCTGAACACGATCCACGGCCTCTTTTGTACTGACTAAAGAGTTTACACTTGTAATAAAACAAGACTGTGACATTGTCACTAATCGGAGTTTGAATTTTTAGTCAATCGCTCAAGCACCACTCTGTTACAATAATGGTGGATCTGACCTTTGCGATATAATATGGTAAAGTGTTTTTCAGTGAGGAAATTGAAACAGTTCGAGGTGGGGGGAAATTAGTGTGTGCCTAAAATATACTTATACTAAGAGAGTATTCTTGCAAGTGTTAATTTCTAAACGCATTCCAAAAGAAACTTCTATTCACAGGAAAATACCCCTGTACAATATGGAAAAGGTTATGGTTTCTCAGTTCACAGTATTTTTTTCACAAAAGACTTGAAAAATCAGTTTTTCATAGTGTATAAAGGTGCTCGGGTACCGTATCTCCATAAAGTATGCACATAATATTGTAATTCGTGTAATCACTAAAACACCACGTTAAATTTAAGTTACAATTATGCATAATTTCAATTATTATGAATATTTATTCAAAGTAGTTTCCCTAAAGCAAAGAAGAGACTTACTAAAAATTAGGTACAAAGTTGAATCACACAAATAAGCCATTAGTAATACAAATATACAGTTTCCATAACTCGTAATTTTCCACCTTGAAACAAATCTGAAATCGGGTTTATTTCCTGTTGGTAACTTTCGTGGTAAATCATCCGCAGCGGAATGATGTCCATCCTTCAGCCAAGAAATAACTAGCTCGTCTACTTTGAGCTTGTCTAGCGGTGGGCCATTAACATTGATGAACAACAAGTTAGACAATGATTGAGCACTTAGTCTATTTCTAATATCAGTCATCTATAAATTCATAAGGGGAAATTTCCGTTCGCACTCTGTCGTGGAAATTGATAATACTTCTACCCGATTTCTGCAACTCCTCATCGACAATCTGCTTGTTAGACTTAAGTCTGACAACGATTTTTATTCGTCAGTTTTGAAATACTCAGCAAGAAGTATCATCTCTCTATCACCATACAACATCTTTTCCATATCGACCATGTCAGTTGGCAATGTCGAATCATGGAGAACAGAAACTTCATCTACCACGCCTTCGGTAGGGAATCTTGTGAATAAATTATCAATTAAAGCCTGATAAACTGATGATTTCTTATTTGTTTATAATTTTAATTTTTGTAATTACACATGAAGGTTTGATGCCATTACCAAGTTCCCTCCCCTGTCTAGAAAGCGAAAGGGAACGAGGTTCCTGGAAAGTGTTCAGAGGTGAATGGGAATTTCCCTTCTTCCCCTTCATTTACCACACTGCTGTTTCCCATGTGCCAAATTACGATGAATTTTAATTAAATTACCATAGTATAATTATTTCCTTGTTGAATTATCGATACTTTTCAGTGGAAAAAAGGATGAAATTTGAAAATTCCAAATTAAAGTAAGTAGACCAACGTAAAGGGAAAAAAGTGTAAAATTTTCCGTATAATTATGCGTAAAATCCAAACTTCAAATTTCCGTGTAATTAAGCTTACAGTACAAATTTTATGTCTATTTTTCTCATAACTTTATGGGTTGATTGCCCTGTGCTGTAAGAGCTATGTATAATTAACATAAGCTTCAGCAATTATTATAATAGAAAACAATGGTTATATGAAGCAAAGCACTGTATTTTTTGTTTCTGATTTTTCTTAACTAATATCGATCGTTTTCGATCATTTTTACAAACCAACTCACTACCAATTTTCCATATATAGAAAGTGCCCCCTCCATAAAGGAGAATTAAAAAAAAAAATGCTAGGACACATTCACACAACGAAGAGTTAATGCACTGCATTTCAGGTCCGTAAATTTAACGGCTTGCGAGATACTCATTTTTTCGCAAAAACTCGGATCCCAACTACCTCCTTAGGATATTATGTATTATAATGAAAGCAATATAACATCCCAGTTTAGATTAAGGCCTAACTATATGCCAAAAGTCATTTCATTTGACTTTGCAATTTGACCGTGATGATCAGGCACACATAATTACATTCAATTTTTTATATAATAATTTATATATTACAGTTATACAAAAATGTATTTTTCCAGTAGTTAGTTCCTCTAAAAACACAGGTCTCGAAAGCCAAGTAGTAGTATAAGTCCTATTGCTATTATTACAATTTAAAAATTTCAACATCCGAAAGTGCCTGAAGATCTTTTTTCACTTGGTTAGATATACTCACCTCAGGTAAGGAGACAGAAACAAATGGAAAAGGAAGGGAAATGAAGGTCTTGAAAGTAAAACGAAGACAAATTTACCAGTCTTCAGAAGATACTGTCTACAATGCAGTGAGCAGAGTGGGTCGGTAGATCATACTGAGTCGGTGGGTCGCAGTGGGTCACGGTGGGTGGTGGGTCACAGTGGGTCACATGCTGTTGACCCACGACCCACTGATCCCCTCAGAAAACTTGACTCACTTGACCCACCGACCCACTGACCCACTCCATCTCTGATTGACATTTCGTATACGCATTCAGTGCATCCCTTAGTATTTTTCAGATTTGTTTCGCATCTCTGCGCTAAAACAGGGGGTCCAGAGGTTCAAAAATAAAATAAAGGTATATTTTTAATTTAAAATAATCTCTTTTTTCGCGACTTTTCCGCCTCAGATACACGATGGGGACATGTGAATGATGCTGTTTGAAATGTTGTTCTATTATGAACAGAACGAGGTATGAACCATGATCCTAAGATAAATAAGGATGATGCTGTAGCTGCTTGACTGAAGGTCTATAATTTAGCTTTAACCCTTACAAATTATGGATTTTTTTTTTAAAGCCAATAGATTTATGATTATTTCTGGTGTTTTGTACCTTAAAGACTTTTTATACACAATGAACAAGAGGATGCGGCTCCACCGTACTTTCATCTCAATATCAGAAATGTTCTCGATCCCACATTCCCATGGAGATTAATAGGACAAAGAAGAAGTGCTGTGCAATACCCACGTTGATCTCCGCATTTATCGCCCTACACTTCGATCCTCGAAGTATTATAGAGAACACAGTGTACTCTGAAAACCCACAAATACTGGAAGATTTGAGAAAGAAAATTAAGGATTACTGTGATATCATACTATTAGAAATAATATAATCAGTATGTCTCTCTGCTCTACGTCATTGTCGATGATGTATTGTGGCAAGACGATGGCCATTTGAACATATCTGTTTTTAAGATCTATACAGCACCACAAAAATTATATATGTGTGTGCTTTAATTAGTAAAATATTCTGTTTTAAATAAAGTATACATTTAATTTGAGACACCCCGTATATTGGCACATATATTGCTATGTATATAAGGGATTCAAATAGCTACGGTGGTTCAATGATAGAGCGCTAACCCAGTGGCGGTTCCAGGGGGTACGATCGCCCTCCCCCAGAAAAGGAAACTTTCTTATTTTATATATATAAATAAAACCAATCCCAGAGTTTGGAGCTCTTAAAAGTAGCTC
The DNA here is from genome assembly GCF_964235325.1 of Thermobia domestica. Lineage (NCBI taxonomy): Eukaryota > Metazoa > Arthropoda > Insecta > Zygentoma > Lepismatidae > Thermobia > Thermobia domestica. Next base: position 53,970,577 of record NC_137467.1, read on the forward strand.
TAAGTAGCAGTATTACAACCCACCGCCCCCCCCAGAAGTCCGTCCTGGATCCGCCCCTGCGCTAACCTCTGATGCGTGAGGTTTCTGGTTCGATTCCAACTCGTAACAAATGGGCTTTGTGGTGAATACTGTGTGCGTGGGTTTCTCGTGGGTCTCGCACTTCCTCTCACATTCTTCATTCCAGTATTTCATTATCACCACATTTTCCTTAGCTTCAATGCATAATCTTGGAATGCTAAATTAAAAAAAAAATATATATATATATATGTTGCGTTCAATTTCATGGTAGAAGTTGAGTGTAACTTTTCAGTAGCGAAACTATCTAGGACATTAATAGTTTAAGGTGGAATACGAAAGACTTCAATGCGTCCAAATTTCAAAGTAATTTCTACGGGAGTCGAACCCGGGACTTCATGCACTTAAAGACTGTGCACTATCCAGTAGACTTAGACACATGAGTACGGGACGTTCAAATATGAACGGGAATGTTGATGCTTTATTCTTTTAAAGAGAGAATTATTTAAACATTATGCACTGGATTAACTTAATTATGCATATTTGAAATTACGATTATTAATGCTAGCTGTTATTTTACCTTTCTTGTCAATTGCAATTATTATATATTGGACCAGATGGTGCAATTGTGTCCAGAACTATCGTTAAATATTTCTCTCTCTCTCTCTCTCTCTCTCTCTCTCTCTCTCTCTCTCTCTCTCTCTCTCTCTCTCTCTCTCTCTCTCTCTCACACACACACACACACACACACACACACACACACAAAATCACTTCAACTCAAAGATAGGCTTTAAAAAGTTGAATGTTTTTCCTAGTCTAGAGTGTGTGATTGGTTCAAGCTATTCAGAAAAAACCGAAAAAGAGTAGAAAATTAACCCATATTCATGGACCAAGTACCCTAACCAATGAAGACAAGCTGACTGTTATAGAGCCACTCGCATAAAAGGTGAAACAATTAGAAGGACACTCTCCATTCTTGGTTTGGAACTACATATGCGAGGGTATTTTCAAAGGTTTTCGGCCTGACACTACAGTATCGCATCAGGTGATAAGCCGTTCATGACATGTAGTGCCCTCTATGAAAGAAGTAAATGTATCAGTTTCAATATATTTTTCTTTCTCAAATATATTTTTCTTTATCACCTACATGTTGTTTTCTATCCTTGGTTTAATTCCTCGTTCGTATTTCATGTTCACCACTAGTAATACTATCCAGCTATGGAAAATTAGTCACTTGTTCAATTTGCTCCCCTCCTACTTTTAAATTTGACACTAACTGTTTTGATCCAATCACCATGGCTTTTGTCTTTCTAACATTTATTTTCACCTCACACTTTATTCCGGCGGAAGCTCATGTTGTTCGGATTCCACGTTAATTACTAGGTCCAGATCTCATATAGTTTTGCTGCAGAAAAGGACGCTGAACTCAAAATCAACTCAATTCTCACTATTTGCAGTCCTTTTTCAAGTTTTCTAACATTTTATGAATGCTTTTTTCAGTTTCCGCAATAAGCGCCATATCATCTTTAAACCATATACAACTAATTATTCTATCTCCTACCGAAATACCATCTTCATTATGCAGGCTCCACTTCACAAGCTCTTAAGGTCGATGATCGAGAATATCCTTGAACTCCTACTCCAATTGAACTCTCCTCCCGTCATTTTTTTCAACTAACACTTAGTTATTCATTCATGAATAAGTTATTTCTATGAGTCCTCGAACTTACCATTTGAACTCATTCTTCTTAACCATCAACAAATTCCACTTCACCAGGACAAAAGCCTTTTCTGGATCAGTAGGCATGATTAGCTTATTAATTATAATAAGATTTTATAAGTAGCACCACTTAATCATAAAAAGGACTTGAAATTTTATATATAAGCTGTTCACTTGCAAAGCATCCATATTACCTCTCAGAATATTTCAATATTAATGAACCACCATAATCATTACCGGAATTAGATATTATTTCTACTATATATATATATATATATATATATATATATATATATATATATATATATATATAGAACACTAAATTTAGCTAGAACAAATCTCTTCTTACATTTTCAATGCACAAATTACGTCTTCTAAGCACGGAAGGATATACTGTACTACATCACCAATGTTGTTGGATGATAATTTATCAAACTCAGATGCAATACGATTCTGAATTCTCTAGATCCGTACTTTATTCAAATTATGGATTGCTTGTTGAGATGGAGGTACAGTGTTCGGAAAATGCTGCACAAAGAAGTCGAACACATCTTGGTAATTGTTATGTAACTGTCTCTAGGGCTGCAACTAGGGATACTAAAAGGGGAAAAGAACGTGTCCTGGTAGCGTTGTTGGTGGAGCGCCAAAAAGAACAATATCCTTAGAATTCACTGAAGGGGCGCTAAATTTTGGATTAGCTCCGGGTAACAGAAAGCCTAGTTGTGGACAGTGGCGTATTTAGGGGGGTGGCTTCCGGGCTTAAGCCCCCCCCCCGAAATCTTACTTAGTATGTAAAGTAAATGAAATATCTTGCAGAATAGTCACATTTCCAGGCAAAGCCACCCCCCGAAAGTTAGCAAAGCCCCTCCCGAAACAAAATCGTAAATACGCCACTGATTGTGGGTATCACTGGCATTTTTTTAAAAAGCATGAACCCTTTGATAAATTTTCTATTCATTGTAAACTTACAATCAGAAATGTAACAAGGTTTAAATAATTTGTAAAATCATTTCTTACAAACCTACAATAACGTATCCTGTTACTCTAGACAAGTGAAAACTGAGTAACTGCTGGTGTTAAAAATATATAGGTGTATGTCACACGTCCGCGCGCTTCATCCACAAAATACTAAATTTTAAAACCCCAAAATTATTACAAATCTTTAAACTTTTTATGTAAACAATTGAAGGCTGGCTTGAGTACAAAATATTAACTGTTTAAATTGAATGAATTACGTCAGGGTTGTTTCCAAGATCTAGTTTGCTTTATTAAAATAAGCCTAAAACTTATTTTTTAAACACACACGTACACGGAAAACGTCCACGTCCACGTAAACAAAGAAATATGAAAACTATGAAGATTGCTTTCCGCAGTTTTATATATATATATATATATAAGCATCTACGTTCACTCACAAAGCACTTTGGGTGTTATCTAGAGATGTTCTGATGCATGATTAGTTAAGAACTAAAGAGTTGGATCAAACATGTGTAGTCAGGCCTTTAGTATGACGCTAATTACACTTCAAAACGACTCTGCATAAGGCCCTTTAAGTCTATACTTCAGTTTTAAACTTGACATTCGCCTAAAAGTTTCATAAGCTACAGAGGAGCAAGCCTACAAGGTTTTACTTTAGCTATCTCAAAAATCACAATGTAAATGCATTTTCATATTAACCTTTACTAATAGTTTCAAATTTCTCACTTTGTATCTAAAGCACAACATTTATACACATTATGAAAGCAAGTAACACAAATTACAACCAATTTATCATTGAATTATCAATTTCCCATACTCTTCAATTCATATTTCTTTCTATCTCTCGCAATATTATGTAAAAATAATCAACTGAGAACCTACAATCAAAGATTTTACTCTAAGTTTACGCCGCAGTATTAAAAGGCCTAATCACTGCAAAATTAAAAAATACCGTTAATTTTACAGTAATTATGTGATACCTTCAAATAGATAAAAGATAATCGAAATGTGGAACAAGAGCGCCCTAGACAATATTATTTTGCATGAGGTACCGTTATCGCGAGTCACCTAGTAGCTTTCAGTTTGCAGCCATTTAGAAACTCGAAAATAAATGCCGATTTTCTAAATGGTTGAAAATCGAAAGCAGATAAGTGAGTCGTGATAACGGTATCTCATGCAAAATAATATTGTCTAGGGAGTTTTTGTTCCACTTTTCGATTATTTTTTTTTTTTTATCTATTTGAAGATATCGCATAATTACTGTAAGATTAGAGGTATTTTAATTTTGCTGTGATGGGGCCTCTTAAGTATTCTTCACAGAATAACAATTTTATGATCAAAGGAAGTCCAAGAATTCGTATTCTCCAGCTTTTCTCGACCATTATTTGTATTTTCATCATTTGCTCTTACCTTTTATTTAATTTTCTTTTTTCTGTATCTCTCTTTCTTATCTTATTTTGTTTCTCTTTGCTCATTCTACGTATTTCTCGACAGGTAAAGTCAAAGGACAACTTTTGATATCCCAACACTGCTTTGGTTTCACTCTGTTTCCTCTTACCTTTGTTTTGTTTTTTCATTTAGCGCCCAATTTGGATTACAATGGGAATTTATTTCGCTCTACGGTACATTTAACAAATTTAAACACCTCTACGAAGCAATTATACACCTAGTTACATTTCAGTACAAACAAAAAAGTCCCTTTGTCATTAATTTCCATTATACAGTTAACAAACCTTGTTGGTTGAAGTAACACATGGAAACAAGAGTATTCTTCATTTACTTTCTCTTCTAAAATCTCTCCCTCTATCCGCCACATTTCTATTCTATTTGTCACAGAAAAAGTCTCTGCTTCTTTTGTGTTGTTGCTGTGTGTGTGTGTGTGTGTTACATTCACAACTGGAAACAGCTCCACCGCATGTTTAATTGTGAATTTAATGGTCTGTTACAGAAATCACAGTTACGGAATGGAATAGGAGATATTACCGTAGAATAGCGTACTAAACAGTTGAGGTTCTTACCAACCAGCCGACACCAACTCTTCATATAATTTTCATCCTCAGTTTCCAAGAACAAAATGTTTATTTAATTGGCTCTGTTTCTCCTTCTAGAGGAAGTAATTTAAACCAAGTTCCACAAAATAGGACTATCGTCATCATCATCATAGCTATTCTGCCATTATTGGCAAGCCATTTGCCGGAAGTCACTTCCATGCTCCAGGGTCTTCCGCTAACCTCTTTATCTTCACGAATGATTTTGTTTTCTATTTTCTCATATCGTTCATCAATTGTAGCTTCCTTCGTCCTCTCCCTCTCTTTCCTTCCACCATACCCTCTAGCACGTCCCTCAGTTAGTTCTTAGCCAATCTTTCAACCAGTTTCTCTTCTCAAAAATGTGTAAAACTGTTCTTTTCTTTCCCCCACAATTCTAATACCCTCTCATTCGTTTTCCGCTCGACCCAACTAATTATCTCCATTATTCTCTAAACCCATGCTTCGGAAGCTTGCAGTCGTTTTTCATTTTTGCCTAATGTTCATGTTACTGCTCCATACGGTACAGTAGCTACTCCACACCAAGCATTTTATGAGACACTTCTCAATTCCATAAAATAAAATTCTATACTGATTGATAGCGTTTAACAAAAAAAAAAAAAAAAAAAGGTTCAAAAATCTCACATATATCAACCGATACATCTTACCAAGTGGAACAAAATCCTGTTCATCAATATAAAACATCATGTGTAGTTTGAGAAAATTAATATTAAGGTATACTCTCACGAAGTTCTTCATTATGACACTACGGGGACGACAACAATGTAATATGGCTAATGAGATATTGATCAAAGTTATTGTTAATTATTAAATTTTAACTTCTATTTAACCAAACTATTGCCAGAACATAACATATATACTAGATGATAAATCACATTTTGAGCATAACAAAATATCATGCTTAAGGCTAAATTCTGATGACAGTTTCCGAGAAAATACATTTTAAAAAATGAACTTTTATGAAAATAGACAAAAAAATAAACTTTTATGAAAATAGACAAAAATAAACTTTTATGAAAATAAACAAAAATAAACTTTTATGAAAATAAACAAAAATAAACTTTTATGAAAATAAACGAAAATAAACTTTTATGAAAATAGACAAAGTGAGCTTTTTACATGTAGACCCTACCTGACGTAATACCTAAATATGTAATATCTGACGTAGTGCCATTTGAAAAAAATGAAACTTTATATTGAGCTCGCAACACACTTGACCTGGTGATTATATATACACAGGGTGTAACATTAATGCATGTCCAAATGTGACGAGGTGATTGCGGACATCCAAATACGTAAAAATGTTCCTATAAACATGGGTCCGATGCCGCTTCGTTTCCGAGATACAGGGTGTTCAAATGTCGAGTCCCTCCAATGGCTTACTATGGAAAAGTGAATGGAAATGTTCAATATTACAGGAATAATACAATCAAGTGGGATTATGCCTGTGCAAATACATTTACACTAGCATAGAGCATGAAACTAATCAACATTTGAGGTTATTGTGTTGTCAGCGGTGCCAACCTGGTACAAAGTGTTATGTTTTCTACCAGTACTAGGCGTTTACAGGAAGTGAACAACATTGTTACTCAATAGCATTACTTCGTGGCTTTTAAAATTTAATTACTTTGTGCCTTCATATGTAAGTTATTCTCATGTGCATTCATTTGTAACGACACAGTAACACTTTCATGCAAGAGTTTTGATCTATGAACCGTTGTTTCCTATTGTGAGCCATTATTTGACTTCACACTTGGACGCCTTGGCTTTCGAAAACAAAGCGGGATCTACCCCAAATTTAGGAATGTTTTGATGTCAGCAACCATATGCTAACGTGTAGACGTCTAGTGCTATTTGAAAACGTAACACTGACAACGCTGACAATACAATAACCTCAAATGTTGATTAGTTTAATTCTCTATGTTAGTGTAAATGTATTTGCAGAGACATAATTCCACTTGATTGTATTATTCTTGTAATATTGAACGTTATTATTAGTTTTTTTTTTAAATTATTTTTAAGGCTTAACCTCAAAATTTTGTGGCTTACGATTTCTATTAAAGCATACTTTTACGCTAGTTCGTTATTCCATCGTTTCTCATTTAGTATACATTTTAGTTCACCAGATATGATCTTCGCCTCCCTCCTGTGTTTTCCCCAGCCACCACCCTCTTCGTTTTATATTCTTATCGTGTTCATGCTAATCTTAATCTTATTTCACAACTTCTATCACAGGAATAGAACACTCAACAACCAGAGAAAAAAAATCATAAGAGAAGGGGACATTTGTCGTGAGTCGAGGGCAATTCCCTTAAGGAAACTTACAAACACTGACTGCGATACTATACCCAAAGGAAGAAAGATTCACGAAGAAATTAAGTGTTGACTAAAAGGAAGGAATTCGTGATCTCTTACCGCGACTTCCGTCGAGGAATTAGAAGCTTAAAATATATACCTAGGTAAAAAGATAATCATGCCTGTTGTTCTGTATGGTTGCGAAACATGGTCGTTTACTCTGAGGGAAGAACATAGACTGAAAGTGTTTGATAACAAGATCCTGAGACGAATATTCGCACCCAAGAGAAACGGGGAATGGGGAATGGCGGAAACTTCATAACGAGGAACTATATAATTTATACAGTTTACCAAACATTGTTAGGGTTATCAAATCTAGGAGGCTTACGTGGGCAGGTCATGTAGCCAGGATGGAAGAAAGTAGGAACGCTTTCAAAGTCTTAACTGGAAGACCAATGGGAAAACGAGAATTAGGAAAACCTAGGCGCAGATGGGAGGATAATATTAAGATGGATCTCACAGAAATAGGAATACAAAGTAGAAACTGGATCCAGTTGGCTCAGGATAGAAGTTAGTGGAGAGCTTTTGTGAACGCGGTATTGAACCTCCGGGTTACGTAGGCCATAGAGTTAGTTAGTTAGTTACTTTTATAGTTTCTGACTTGTGGAATACACTGTAGATCTAATAAAATCATTTTGGCGGAACTGTTGCCGCACTAATTCAAAGTTCTGAGAAACGAAATCGATAAGAGTCGAAGTGTTCTTCACAAATTTGATAAAAAAAAAAACAAAAAAAAACGAAAAGAAAAAGGAACAAGAAGATTTCACCTTTAAAATCTCTAGAAAAAGGAACGAAACGACATTTCGCATAAACTAAAATCATTATGGCGCATAAAGGCTTTTACTTTCACGAGTTTGTTCAGAGGTTCGGAAAAACAACACTGAAAGCGTTAATACAGACCATACTTCATCGTTGGTTGTCTAATAGCAGTGAAAACAAAAAAGTAATTTTCTTTCGCGGTGGTTGCATTACTACCACCATCGCATTTGTCTTCTTTTACCTCCTTCCATTATGGTGTTAATATGCTTCCTCGTTGGAGCTTCACAAAATGAAAGAAATATATTTTCTGTTTTCAAAGCTAACCTAGTTTCATCTCAGAGCTACAAAGCCTCCAAATTTTATAATATAATACTACAAAGTAGTCACAAAATAGATATATAGAGTGATGACTAGGGCCCGGATTTTTATGTGCTAAAAATTGTAAAATATTCATTTTTTATGTGCTAAAAATGAAAAAAAAAATATTTGCTATAAAATATTTAACAAAAATAACAAGGAAAAGTATGGGAAAACGCTCAACACAAGAAAAATAAATACTGTTGATCTCCAATAGCTCTTATTCATCAGATGTCGAAATTCTATGGGTATTGCAGTGAATAACTTAAGTCTTTTCCAAATTGTCCATCGTAAAGTCATGCTTATTGTCACGGAATAATGCTTTATATTGAGAAAAGGAACGTTCTACATCACACGATGTTGACCTCGCGTATTTGAAAAGGACATATCACGAATATTCACAGCATCAACTTCGCTTGTGTTTTAAGACTTCCAATACTTCAAATATTTTACATAGAGTTTATAGTCAATGTTTTTTTGCAAGCAAATCCTTAATTGTTTTCTTACAACTTCAGTTTTCGAAGCAGAAAGAACATTTAGCTTTCTTTCAACGCACTGTACTTTTTTTAACCGAAGTACTCAATAAATCTCCTATAGTTTCTAGTTTCTTTATAGAGTGAGGCCAGAAACAGAAATTGGGAGATATGAAATGTCCCCCCCTTCACCTACAGCCACTGTCCTCCCCTCAGTTTTGGCTTCAAAGTACAAAGCTCTCGTTTAGAAGGCCTTTGTTTGGCACAAGTTACCCTAGCGCTGATAAGCAGAATTTATTACGACGCTGTTTCTGCAGATGTGAAATTGCTTGTAAATATGATGGTTAGATTTCCTATTCGTTTCCAGATGTTAATTTCTTAGAGAGAAAGAAAAAACTATTCTTTGTAAAATTTAGAATAAAATAACGAAAAATTATTAAAAATATGTATTTATTACAAAAATGTCCAAAATATTTATTTACATAACTTTTTTTCAGAAAATATGTATTTTTATGTGAAATAAAATTTGTAATTTACACTTCCAAACTCTTAATTCGAATAATGAGCTTTGTTTTGGGCTTGTACGTGTTTGGGAAAAAAATGTTTTTACATACAAATTCGGGCCTTAGTGATCATAAAATCCCGTTACTCTCTATGCATTAATAGATATTAATGAATTGTTGTTTCTTATTGTTGCAGGTGCTAGTATACATCTAAATCATGACTGATGAGTCCACTTACATCATGGAGGAATAGATCATAATGAGCCTGTGGGATCACCATACAGGAAAACCAATGAGATATGCAGCACGATTTCACTGTAAAGTTTCGGAAACTTTTTCCGAAAACAACCATTTTACGATGGAAGAAAAATCTCTTTGCAAATTGGTTGCATAAAAGATAAGCCCTGCTCAGAACGACCACCAACTGTACTGAACACGTGTGTGAAGGCTCATGCCCTTATCCACAGGGAGTATGGGGGGCCGGTCCTCTAAATTTTTACTGCCCCTCTAAAATTTTTACGATTGGCTTGCAAATGAACTATAATATGGTGATGAACTATAATACGGTTGGATGGGGACCCCCCCTAACTCCTACCGCACCCCTTCATTTTTGGGCTGACTACGGGGCTGTGGAGGCTGCAGTGTTTAACGTTTGTCGCAAAAGTTCATCCGTAAGCGGTCACAGGAATTGGATGTTCCATATTCGACATTACAAAAATATATAACGAAGAATTTGCAGTTAAAGGCGTTTAAACCTTTGTTTGTAAACGAATTAAGTGATAGTGACATGCGAAAATATCAGCAGGCTTGTGGACGAATACTTAATGTCTTTACAACTCTTCCTTCAAGGGGGTGGGAGAGAAAGTTCGGCCTAGTGTGCAATATATCACAGGAAAAAGCCAGAAACGTTTATTTCTGGAGTAAAGAAAACCCACGTTTCTACAGAACACAACCCGTCACATATCATGATCTGGGCTGCAATATATGCAAGCCGCTTGGTAGGTCCATATTTCTTTGACGCTACTGTGAATCGCATTGCGTATATCACCATGTTACGTGGTTGGTTAATTCCATATCCGCAAGATCGAGGACTGTTCGGTCGTGCATAGTTCCAGCAGGATGAAGCACCATCCCATTATACTGTTGCCGTTAGAAAATATCTCAATGAGGTATTTCCTGATAAATGGATTGGACGTGGTTCTGTCCGTTTGGCTGAACCTTTAGAGTGACCACACCGAAGTCCTTATCTGTCATTTTGCGACAATGCAGTATGCAGGGCCGGATTTCCCAATAGGCCCAGTAGGCACGGGCCTATGGGCGCAAGCTCCCAGGGGTCGCACGGCCGAGAGAAAAAAATTAAAAAATATCTAGAAATAAAAATAAATAGCCATAACTTAATATATTTTTTGAATTGATTTTTTAAAAAATCAGGCTAATAAAGCATTCTGATTTTGAAGTTCATTGGAACAAATAATTGTTGGTAAAGTTAAAAATAAAATTGCATCGGGGAGTGGTGTTTAAGCAATTAACATATAGGCCTGATATAATTTTTTAATGAAGGTTTTTAAGAAAGTAACTTTAACCAGACTAGGGGGCGGAAAAAATTATTGGGCCTAGGGGCGCCAAAATGCTAAATCCGGCCCTGGCAGTATGGTGGTTCATCAAACAAACGGTTGCTACTACACGTTAGCAGGCGGTTGACAAATTTAATGATGCTATTCCACGTGTGTTTGCTACCATCACGCCAGCAATGTTGAGAAATTCATATCTTACATGGAGGAGAATCATATTCTGTTATGAAAACGATGGTGTACACACAGACACTCTGGAATAAATATTACAAAATAACCACACTACCTCAAAGTTGTCCTCTGCTAGGATGCCACATTAATACAATGCGATCATCTATGCATATGTGGATACGTGATAGGGGTAACGGAACATTGTGATCACCCTATACAAATCAATTAAGACTTACAACATTTAATTAAGATGGCAAGTTACTCTTACAGGTTTCAAATAGTGATACAAGAGTATTACGTATGTAATATAAAGTGGTATTGCTCCAGGGGTTGCCCAAAGGTTGGTTTTAGTGGAGTCATTTGGGGCTGCAGAAAGGGGTGCAGATTTTAATCCATAATAATTATGGGTACCCACGAGCTATTGAGATTATTTGAGGAAGATGTAACTTTTTGTTGAAAATGTTATAACCAAACTGTACAATGGTAAACGCTTAGAACGCTGAAAGGAGCATTTGCGGGACAGATTGGATAATTTAGGGTGAGGAAGGGAAATTTGGTGAAAGAAAGGTTAATTTTGGGAGGACAAAAGTAAATTTTGGGGAGAAAGGTACATTTGGAGGGAGAATGGTAAACTTGCGGGAGATAGATAAATTTGGAGGCAGAGTGGTAAATTTTGGGGAGAAAGTTAATTCGGAGGGAGAGTGGTAAACTTGGGGCAGAAAGGAAAATTTGGAGAGAGAATGGTATACTTGAGGGAGAAAGGTAAATTTGGGGGGGGAAAGGCGAACTTGATTAAGAATGGTAATTTGAGGGACAAAGGTAATTTAGGGATGCTGCTGAAGATCTTGAGTGGAGATTGGCACCCTTGTTTGGTTCATCAGGTGATTTCCTAGATGGCATGGCGTTTACCTGTCCAGTGGGAGACCCAGATTCAATTTCCGGTGGAACTGTGATTTTTCTCTGTCTTCCCTTCTATTTCAGCTCTAAGTGTCACCTAGCCTCTTTAATATAGTACTTAGGGCACCCTGGGAAAATGCAGGAACCGAAGAGTGTTTCTGACATCACCTCCGTGAGTGACTGAATCAAGAAAGTGTGCAACTCTCATCTCCATATACAATTCTTGTGCCTTTATAGCATGTTCAAAAAAAGCAGGAGGAAGGAGAGGGTGTGAAAAGCTAAATATTCGTTTAGCAAAAGTTTCTATTACTGTCTTCTTTTCTAATTGACCCTTCAATGTTTGTTCCTCGTTGCAGTAAATTATCAACTTTTACTGAGCAATAAACTAAATTTTTGCTTCCGGATCAAGATACCAATATTCCACTCTCAAGTAAGCTGAATACTTGATATTAAACGTCATACTACTTTATATACTTCTATCATAAAACTTCCACAAATTGCTATAGACTTTCAGAATTAAAAACTTTCTTTTACATCTTCCAGAAGAACACTGTCAAGTAGTACTACAGGGTACGTTCACAAAATTTCAAGACTGCTCTCAGAGTAACAAATGTATTATACATTTTTGTACAGCGAACTAAAAGTCTTCGAAATATGACCCTTGGGCATCAACACACCGCAACCAGCGTGTTTTCCATTGTTCATAGACCCCTGAAAGTCCGCGCACGAGGCTGTGAAGAGACCTCGTCGAAGCCACCTGGACAGCTGAAATCGCTTCCCTTTCAGGTCTTTCTTGATTTGGGGGAACGAAATCAAGTCATTGGGAGCGAGGTCAGGGCTGTAGGATGGATGCGACAATGTTGCCAAGACCTGAAAGGCAACCGATTTCACACGATTCCAGCGGTCCACGCGGCTTCGACGAGATCTTTCTTGATTCGGGGGAACGAAACAAAGTCACTGGGAGCGAGGTCAGGACTGTAGGGTGATGCGACAATGTTGCCAAGACCTGAAAGGAAATCGATTTCACACGATTCCAGCGGTCCACGCGGCTTCGATGAGGTCTCTTAACACCCTTGCGCGTGAAGACTTTCAGGGAGCCTATACACAATGGAAAACACGCTGGTAGCTGTGTGTTGATGCCCAAGGGTCATATTTCGAAGACTTTTAGTTCGCTGGACACAAAATGTGTAGTACATTTGTTATTCAGAGACCAGTCTTAAAACTTTTTCCCCTCTTTTTCCTTTCAGTTTAACGTTCCACGATCATGCACTGAGATTACAGACGAAGATGGAAAATTATAATGATGAAATGACGAAATTAGAAAAAAAAAACGTGTAAACTTCGAGAAAGCCCACCCACACAGGTTGTCTTTTTCATCACAATGCCTACTTGGTAGAGGCTAGGATTGAATCGGGGACCCTAAGCATCAGAGGTGAATGCTCTACCACTGAGTCACTGCTGCCTCCAACAAGCCTTCATGTATTCAATGTAGTGAGCTGTGAACGAAGCACATTGATCTTGGACGGAGACAAAGGGGAAATATGCAGGGAGACACGATCTTCTGCAGTACAGGAAAACAGGCAAAGCCAATAATACCTAATAGAACAGTCTCGGAAGGTCTATTGCTACCAAAATCCCCTGATCTATCTAGTTGGGACAACAAACCATGAACCATTGACACACTGCAACAAAACACGTCCCTGGTTCCATCAAAACTCGCACCAAGTAGCCTTTATGGTGGACAAACACCGTTTGCATGGGTTTATTTCGGGGTTCTCTAGTTTCCTCCCACTTTCTTCACTTCACCATTTCATTCATTCTGATCATCACCGTCTCCTCTAGCCCACACGGTATAACCATGGGGCGTAGAACTCAAAGATTTTGCAACAGAACACACGCAACGCACAGAGCACATGTCAAATCCACGGATATGAGTGACAGCAATTCACACTGAATGTGATCGACTGAGTTAACCTGTGCCTGAAACATGGCGGTCAACATTTCCAGCAGTACCAGTAGACAGTGATGATTTCAAAATATTTTCCCTGGGGGGATTTCAATACATCCAAAGTACTAATAATCCAAATAGTACACAATCGGAAATTCTCCTTACCCCCCCCCCCCCGGGCCATCCCCTGAAATCATCACTATCTGTAGAGATGAAGGAAAAATATTGTAAGTAAACCTTTTTGTATTTGATCTACCTGTATAATTTTGCCTTGGAGTTCGTAAGTTCATCGCTTGGTTTTTCTGGTTCATCTTGTCAAATTCTGTATTAACAACAGATAAGTAATAGTGGTGTCACAGTGAATATGGCACAAGATAGAAACTGGTGAAGAACAGAGATCCGTAAAGCTGACCCCCCCCCAGATAACTAGATAAAGAGGCTAAGAAGAATAATTTTAAATAATTAGTTCTTGCAGTTAAAAGATAGGCTACAGCAAAAAAATATATGTGAAAAGAAAGTTCATTTCTCTGCACTACATTTCTGAGCTACTTAGTGTTGAAGTGTATGAAATTTCAGTCTCAAGATTTGACGGTAAAAAAATTTTGAAAGGATATAGACTACCTTATTATTACTGTAAAAAATGAGGTAGATTAGGTCAAGCTATAGAAGCAATAGGAGAAAGTCATGCAGTGGGTAAAAAAATGTATGTGTTTAAAAGCTTAAGAAGAAAATACGATCTCTGTGAGATGGGGTTGGCTATAGCTAAAATCAACAGCCTTCCGTAATATATCTACTTCTTAAAGAGAGTGGTTTTCCAGTCCATTGGATATAATGTGTTGAATACTGGAAGATTTAATGCAGGAAACAACGTGGATTGAATGCAAAGCTATACTACTGCTATATATAACTATATGAAAACGTAGACCTCTTGAATCGATAAAGCAAGCACCTTATGAGTACGTATTTCCGTAATTTCAATTTTGAAGCGGAAAACGATGTGCATTGAAACCTACTGCATGTGAAAACAAATTTCACTGATGGAAACTGAGCAAATTGCAAAACTCTTACGTTAAACGTTCGTTGTCAAGTTTATTACTCAGATAAATGTTTTAGACGGTGAAACCACAAATAATTTGAAGCTTTTATAAAGTAAGGTCTTTCGTTACCCATATTAACTGACGCCTTTCCTGGTACAGACACAGACTGATTGTTTAAGTGATGCATGTGTAAAAGATATATACGAGGGGCCGTCAAAAAGTTCCCGGAATGTTGTAGTTTTGGCATTTGTGATACAATCCCAATGAATCTTATGCAATACAGTCCTAGGTTGCCTAATTCTAAATTTAACAAGCGTGAAAACGTCTTTAACAGGCAATGTACGAATAGTGTAACTAAACGGAGAAATGTGTAGTAATCAGTTGATGCAATTTCACAGATCGAGCAACGCGCAAATATCAAGTTCATGTGCAAATTGGAGAATGTCTGATTCAGAGAGTTTCATAGCCTTAAAAACAGTTTAGAACCATCAGCTGTTTGACTCTTCCCAAAGCTAAAAATGGGCCTTTTTCGTTTCGCCAACGTAGAAGGGATCAAAACCGGTGGTCGAAGTGAGACGGTATGCGGTGGTATGCCATACCGCCTCTGGTTTTTCAGTGATGAACGCATACCGCCTCTAGTTTTTCAGTGATGAAGACATACCGCCTCTGGTTTTCCAGTGATGAAGACATACCACCACGGAAGAGTAGATGCTAAATCAATAAACAATTAATCAATAAATCCATTTTTCTACACAGTAATTGACGAATAACTTTGCACGTAAACATATTTTATTTCTTGTGTAGAAATAATTTCAAAGTTGACAACACTGACATTTTTTTTATCTCTTTCTATCCTTTGTTTTAAAATGAGGCATCTTCAAAGAAGTTCATCTAGTTTATATTTTGATATGCCACATTGAATTGTTTCTTTCCTACGTATCTGTGTGTCTTCTTGTCTTAATTAATAGAAATGTTGTATTTACAGCATGGGCGGATTGGGTTGTCTGCTGGTGGGCAGATCTTGCGGAGGTTTGAAATACCCCTCATTCGAGTAAAGGGTCCAGGAGATTTTCCGCAGGGAATTGTTAATATAAATACTCGGTTTTTGAGCATTTTCGTGTATAATTCTCTATCATACAACATAAGGGGATATTTATTTATTTTTCAGAAAGTTGTTGGCGATTGAATAAAGTCTCTCCATGCCTTGCCCCCTCTCGTAACTAAAGAGAAACTCTCTAGTTGTTTTCAGTCATTATGTAAGTAGAAATGCAATCTTTTAGGCGGCATACCTCCACTGCATTTCAACATTTATATAGCCGGTATGTCGAGTCAAAATCGTAATAAAACATACCGCCTGTTTTTTTTTTTTTTTTTTTTTCATTTCGAACACTGATCAAAATTAATGCAACGCCTCAACTTCGGAAGATAACAAAAGAGTTTTTTTGTAGGTATTTCCACCAATCACAGGAGCAGTTGGACAAGTGTGTGTGTGTATGTGTGTGTGTGTGTGTGTATTCCGAAGGTGCCAACTTTGAAAGCGATTAATTATATATTGTGCTAATAAAGAGCTACAACAAAAATCCGGGAACTTTTTGACTGTTCCTCGCACACTGTCAACTAGCGAGCATTCTATCTATTGTTTGTTCTATCCTAATCGTGATACAAACACTCCTAACAACAATTGACATAATACTCGTAAAAAAAACTTAACAAATAAGTAAATTGTAAGTATATACAAGGGTTTCTCAACCTCGGGGGTGGCAACCTCTAGGAGGGTCGCGAGAGGGTTTCATGGGGGTCGCGAAGATAAACGGAAGAGATAAATATAATTAAAATCTAATACCGGAAAATATTTTTAAATATTTTGAATTTTGTGCTAATAGGCATATTTTTATTTTTATACATGTACCTACTGCTAAGAATAATAAAAAATAGATCTACTAAACATTTTCAACAGTTTTTTTTATCATATAAGCCAACATTAGTGGAATTATGAAGTTTTAACATTTTCAAACAGCCACCATTTTGAAAGAGTAAAGCTGATCGAATTCGATATTTGTAATATGAATGAAGTGAGCAAATTTGGTTCTAATCCACTCGCTTTTGGGGAAGTTATTGTATCGACTATACACAAAAAATGGACTCTGCTATTATAGAAATAGATACGAGTAGATATTGTGAGATCTCCGCAATAGATATATTAAAAATCTCATACAAGCTTATCACAAACCACAAATTATAAGGAGCTCCTTCGTGGCTAAGCGGTTAGCGTACGCGCCTATGGCGTGGGGCACCAGGGTTCGATTCCCGGCGGGAGCTTATGTGGTTCAGATTCCACGTTAATCAGTAGGTCCACGTCTCATATAGCCTCGCTGCTGAACGGGACGTTAAAATCAACTCAACTCACAAATTATAAGGTAGTCGCTGGTAAGAAGATGTGATAAAATGGGGGTCGTGATAGGTTAAGAACCACTGGTCTATAAAATATAAAACTACTGAAAGAAGTTAAAAAGCAACTAATCTAATATATATGCGAGTCATGTTTCAATGCACTTTTTAACAGTCCTCTGTAATTATAAATGAAGCGTTATATTCTTTCTGTACATATAGAAGAAAAATACAGTAACGAAATGTGGCGAAGCTGAGTACGAAAATCCAGGAGACATTTTCCGACAGACTTAACATTAGATGGGCGGGCGACATCTGCTGCAAAATGTGGTTAAGAGGCAAACGCCAAACTCCTTTATTCCTGAATGAATTCTAATGACGCAAAACACTCACGTTGCGTTCGCAAGCACCTTCTAGGAAGGCAAGCATGAATTGACTATTAAGTAGCTAAAAAAAAAAAAAAAAAAAAGATTAAATTTTGAACGTTCAAAGCTCACTGCACAGTGCTTATATTCTTTTGTCTTTTTAGCTGTAGGCCTATATAAGAAAATCAAGATGTAATAATGTAATGTACAACATTTCACCCGTTGACACAATGGTACGACAACGTAATTAAGTTACAATCTTTATACATACACAAAACTGCATTAACCATTAAGCAAAATATGCAGCGGTTAGCTCATCAAAAGAAAGGGGCACCACAGAAACTTTTCATAGCAGAATTTACCATCGTCCATGGCAATTGAGTGACTTGTGGGGGAGGGAAAGGGAGAACTGCCCCCGATTCAAGCTCCCTGTCGTTCGAGTGATCACACGATACGAACATGAATGTATTGTAAGCTGCCGTTTTCTTAAGGTAGAGCTAAAATGTTACACGGGAAATTTTGGACTTTCCCAATCACCAGTGCCGGACAGGTCACGTTGGCTACTTGGCAATCGCCAAGGGCCAGGCCGGTAGCCAGCCCAAAAACGTAGCGGGGGGGGGGGGGGCGATCCAACCATATTATAAGTTCATCATCATATTATAGCTCATTTGCAAGCCTACCGTGAAAATTTTAAAGGGGCCAGCAAACATTATGGGGACCCAGCCCCCTAAGCCCCTCTGGATACTGGCATGCCAAGGGCCCAAGGTCCGAGGGGCCCTGCAGAAATCACGAGGTGTAGAATCTGTAGGCCTTGGGCGAATTTTTGCGTTCGCAAATGCTTTCTTGAGTCTTTCTACCAAAAAGGCTGCAGAAGCCTAAGTTCGTCTTTCCGATAGAAGTCTTCTCTCTTTTGTTAGTAATTTTCATATTGCTTTCAAATTTCTTCTTACCCTCCCATGTTCTAAAGTCACATGTAAGAGGGCATTTTCTAAATTAAAAATTGTTAAAACAAGACTAAGATCTACGATAAGTCAAAACCATTTGTCTCCTTTACTTTTTATATTTACAAAAAAAGATTTATTCCAGAATGTAGACAAAGAAAAAGTAATTGATTTGATTGCCTCAAGTGAAAAATTGCGTAAATAACTGTGAAAGTAACTTCACGATTACATTTATTTTTTTTAGTATTATTGTAACTTTCTTGTGATCTGTTTTGTACTACCTCTTTATCCAATACAGAAAATATGATTTTGTCACTTATATTTTGAAACTGACATGGGAGCCTTTAAGGACCCGCGCGAAGGGCCCTTAACTTGGCCATTCCGACACCGCCACTCACCTTCTATTATGAAATTTCTTCTTATATACAGTAGTAATTTGTAGGAGCCAAGTGGCCAAATGTCTTAGGGTGATAAGAATCAAGAGGTGTAACTAGATGCCTCACAATGACAAATCGTCTTAAAGAGGGAGATAAAACCCAGAGACTATGCGTCCTAGGGAGTACTTACAGGTAAGTGTTTGCATAGACCAGGAATCCTAGCAAAAGGAACTCTCAGAGACCAGGCGTCCTAGAGAGTTGTGAGGTGTTTGCACACACCAGGCATCCTAGCAAAAGAAACTCTCAGAGACCAGGCGTCCTAGAGAGTTGTGAGGTGTTTGCACACACCAGGCATCCTAGCAAAAGAAACTCTTATAGTTCGTTCAAGGAACGTTCAGTACCTCATGTAAACAAATACACGTGGTAATTGTTTCATTTTATTGGTTAAAGAGCCTTGTCGCATCCATGCGGCAGAAGAAAATAGTCCATTGTCAAGTAAGCTGTTTTTCAATGTTTTAGTTGCTTATAAGGTTCATTACCAGAAATACAATTTACTTACAGTGAAATAACAAAAACAACACTCTATCTAAGAACTAAATCGAATTAATGCAATAAAAGAGAATGCGCATACGTACAAACTGGGTTTGGCCCACCTTATGCGCGAATCACAGTTTACAATATGGTTGCGTGCGGGGAATATGCAAAACGCCGACAGGGTACAAGCACGTGCTCCTCGAAAGAAGCGCTGACCGATAACCAATCATCCGATGACTGGCGGAGTAATACCATTCTACAATGTTTACATCAGGATCAGAAGGTTCGTTGAATGAACTTTTAGAGACCAGGCGTCGTAGAGAGTTGTGAGGTGTTTGCACACACCAGGCATCCTAGCAAAAGGAACTCTCAGAGACCAGGCGTCCTAGAGAGTTGTGAGGTGTTTGCACACACCAGGCATCCTAGCAAAAGGAACTCTCAGAGACCAGGCGTCCTAGAGAGTTGTGAGGTGTTTGCACACACCACGCATCCTAGCAAAAGCAATTCTCAGAAACCAGGCGTCCTAGAGAGTCGTGAGATGTTTGCGCACACCAGGCATCCTAGCAAAAGGAACTCTCAGAGACCAGGCGTCCTAGAGAGTTGTGAGGTGTTTGCACACACCAGGCATCCTAGCAAAAAGAATTCTCTTGAGACCAGGCGTCCTAGAGAGTCGTGAGGTGTTTGCATACACCAGGCATCCTAGCAAAAGGAACTCTCAGAGACCAGGCGTCCTAGAGTGTTGTGAGGCGTTTGCAGAGCCCAGGCGTCCTAGCGAAAGAAATTCTTAGAGACCAGGCGTCCTAAAGAATGGAGATGACGATCAGTTGGAGGAAACTGATGCATTCTGCGTGGTGTTGACTTGTTTTTATCCAGAGATGTTACTGGCTTCATTAATTTTCGTTACTTGACGGTGTCTTCGTGGTTGTCGTGCTCAATTATTTTTCATAAATAGTCGCTGCGAACTGACATGTAAATAAATACTGTATGTTCTAAAATATTGAAATAATTTGCATTGTAAAAATCAATATTTCCAACAAGAGTGAACGTTTTGAAGTGCAGCTCTAATCTCATAAGCAGAAGCCGATTGTTGTATGGTATGAAAAATAGGAATTGGGAAGTAATTCGCATGGTAGTAAATTAGATTCATTGTTCATAGTTTTTTGTGCTATATGTTTTTATGAATACCTTTATTTTCGTGTATGCATCTCATTTTTAGTCTTCTTATCCACGATTTTCGCTGTCCGTAGTACCCTTAGCATCAATTCCTTGAACAATTGGGGTTAACATGACCTATGACAATTTCAGCAAAATGCTTATAATTCCAGAAACAATATTATATATATTATACAGGGTGGCCCAAAAGTAGGTATACAGCCCCGTATTGATCAATTCATTGCTTTTTATATCGTTTCTTATTGTTATCCATCAGGTAAACTTAGTTTCTTTATTATTTGTTCTTAATGTCTTTTTTACTTATATCCTTAGCTCGGGACAGCCGAAGCAAATAAACCTATAGGCTAGAATGTTATACTTGATCAACGCAGGGGTGTAACCTTACTTTTGGGCCATCCTGTATATTTTACATTAAGGCTTTACATTATATCAGTCAAACTTTGTTCCCTTAATTTAAGTTGTGAAGCATGAAATGGCCTCACTATACCTTTTTCCAAAAGAACTGATAATATTTTTAAATGCTGCTGCTCCTCCATCTTATGAACAAACTATATTCCCTAATGAACCATATACGATATGTATTACTTCCAAACCCTACTTCAGTAAAACACCAACTAAGGCACCTATATATAATTAATATAATTTTTAATTAAGGTTTTAAATTCTAGGAAGGGAAAATTTCATCTTTCATATATTAAAGGGGTTCCAATTTCATATTTTAGAGGGGGCTCAAATATTAATGGTTGTCCCTCCCAGAAAAATATCAAAGTTATCTTGCTGGTTATGAGACATATGGTGTAATACTTCTAATAATGCATCTGAACTAATATCTGCATAAGGGGCCTCAACATTAAAATTTTATATACCAGGTATATTCCAAGGCAGATTCGCATTATTTCGTCCCGTGAGGTTTTGGACAGGCAAAATTTCATCCAACAAGATTTTGGCCTACATGCTTTCGGCCACGGTAGATTATGGTTAGTCGAGATTTTGGGCGCAAGGTTTTGGTTTCGCGATGTTTTGGGCGGCGAAGTTTTGGTCACGCAAAATTTTGGGCAGCGAGGTTTTGGCCATGTGAAATTATGGCTAGGCAAGATTTTGGATCTGGAAGTTTTGGCCGGCGAGGTTTCAGCTTCGCGGTGTTGGCGAGGCAAGATTTTGGTCACGCGAGATTTTGGGCGGCAAGGTTTAGGCTACATGAGGCTTTGGGCGGCAAGGTTTCGACTACACGAGGCTTTAGTCCGCGGGATTTTGAGCGGCGATGTTTCAGCCACGAGAGTTTGGGCGTATATCATTCAAGAGCCCAGTATAAGTAGACTATCTATAAGATATTGTGCATTGTGCATTGCGAGTTGTTTTAATATTTTTAGTATCATGTTTAATTCATTTTTACTTTTTCAACAGTACTTTCACTTAACAATAGGTGAAAGAGGGGAGGAAATCAACACAAGTTTGCTAATGATCTGAAAAATTACATTGTACAAATCTCATAATGCAATCTCATTACATTGTACAAATCTCATTGTACAAAACGAATAATATGGTAATTTAGCATTCAGTAATTAATAGCATGAGCTTCACATACTGGATGCGGAGGCCCTTTTGTCCCGGGGTTCCAGTTCTTTCTCACTGTTAATAACTCTAAGAGATCCCTCCATTCTTTAGTCCGGATTACACAGACTTTATTGAAGCTTTCTTCACCATATAGGGGAGAGTTGCCTAAGTTGGGACTGTTCATAAAGTGGGATGCTGCCAACCCTGCTCTACTAAGCGCGACGAATGACGCGCTTCGAGTGTTCGTATGTAGAGGTTGCATGAAGTAGTGACACGACTGTTGTTGTGAGGAGCTGCAACAAGAAATACATGCATAGCAATTGCAAGTATGTATGAACAATGTGTTTCTAAATGTGTTGTGTTTTGAGTGGTATATAAAATTCGCCTGTACTGCTATAAGCGAGAGTTTTGACCTACTTCTTTCTGTTGTGACAACTATATAAGTATATGAGTGTTGACAAACCATGAAGGCGTCATTGATATTATGATGTCTTGTAAAAGGTGATCAAGATGGAACAGAAGGCGAGTTCGCAAGATGGTACAGTGGTTGAAAGCCTACGATGGTACAGCGTCCTATCTTATGAATCTGGCTCAAAGCATATACTATAATCGTAGAAAGATGTAGAACGAAACATTTCATGATTTAAGCTTAGTAAATAGGTCAATATTCCTTGAAGAAGCTGTGAGTCTGCTTAACACAAGTTTATTTATTGAATATAGGCAATCGAAATAGAGTACTTCGGCCAATAAGAAAGTCTCAATTTATTTGAAGGCAAGGTAGCATCTATGTTATATGGGACGTTCGGTCATCCTGGTCTACACCCAATTCCAATGTCTATGTTTAGCATAAGCGTAGCTTTGTCCAGATGTTTGGGTGGTGGCGTAAAGAACTTGTTTGAAGGGGGAGGAGAGAAGGTCAAAATTCTCATTACAAACTAAAGCAAAAGTGAGTTGCAAGTTACCATTTATAAAAGTTACAGGAAATTTGAGTAGACAATTGTCCCCTTGAGCTCGTATTTATGTATTCAATAAAGAAAACGTTAATAAGTTTTTTGACTTATTAGAAAAAGTGTGTAACGAACATGGATTTATTGCTGGTAATATCTACAGTTCAGATGAAATATGGATGAAAACTGTACGTAAACCGTCGAAACTGCTTGATAAGAAGGGAAACAAACAAGTAGGTGGAATTGTTACTGCCAAGAGAGGCAGAAATGTTTCAACGCGTCTGGCAGAAATATTTCACTGACATTTATTTTCGCAAGAAAGAGATAGCAGCCCATATAATGAGACCAAGTCCTTGCAGGTTCGATTAAGATAGTAAGAACAGATGGATCACTGCAGAGTTGTTCTTTGCATACAACAATGATTTTGCTATTCACGTTCAATCATCAAAACAGATTTCAGTACCGCTCACTGTAGGTAAACACACATCTTACACTGGACAACTAGCAGCATTAGATTTTGTTTCTCAGAACGGAATCGTCCTTCTCAGCTTGCCCCACATTGTGCTCATAAAGTGCAGCCGCTGGATATTTCCATATTCGGCCCATTGGAGAAGTACTACCACCAGACTGTTCAAACGTGGTTAGGCCAACATCCTGGTAGATCCTTCACAGAACACCAACTGACAGAAGATATCAATATTGCATATGGCAAGACAGCTACCGTAGCCAATGTTGCAAGTGGCTTCAGTAAAAAACGGGCATTTGGCCTATTGATTGTACTGTTTTCGCATACCAAGATTTCCTTTCTCCTTTAGGTAGACCTTCCCGTAGCAGCTGTAGGAACACTTAGAGATTGGTCTCCGCAACGGCCGTTTTCAAAAATCCACAATCACTTCATGACGGCAGCTTCACTGCGATATAATCTACAAGTAACACAGTTGTGACAATGTCGACTTCACAAGAAGTCGATAATATAGAACTACCATCCACGTCCAAATGCCTTGGTCCTACGCCTCAATCATCACTTGTCAGCGTTGAGCAGATAAGTTCTTCTCCAAATTATTTTTAAGTTACGGGAACAGGAACGAGGACTGTTCGTAGAAAATAAATGAAGTACAGTATTAATTGCATCACCGTACAGAACAAGTCTTCATGCTTTAACATCATTATCATCTAAAGGTGCCTATAAACTAGCATCTACTCCACAACATAGCAAATAGTATGAAAAGGAAATATCTCGTTTCATGGAGCTTCGTCTCAAGTTACGCCTCGTACACGCTACGGATTTTACACATCTAGTAAATGATATTGATAAGGGTTTTGCGAACCACAGTATTTCCACAGAAGAATGGATTCAGTGCTTGCAATGTGAAGATTAGTCACACTTATAGTGTTCCGGTGCAAGTGATAGCGTTTACTTTTGTGTGGAGTGCGATAACACAGAGCAAACACCATGTCCCATCTTAAGACACGTTCTGTCCCAACTTACACGACCTGCTTCATAAGATGGAACATTTACAGACTTTGTTACAAACTATGGTTTTGTACATTTGTTGTTTCTTTGGTAGAAAAAATATTTAAATGCCTTTGAGTACAATGTCTAGTGTATCCAATGAGCACATTTGTCTTTCATATTTTTTATTAGTATCTGTAAAATAAATATGAATTCCAAAAGTGCCCCAACTTATGCAGCTCTCCCCTATTTCAACTCGGAAAATGAAATGAAATCTTTAAGTTTTACGTTCCACACTTATGCCGGTGAGGCTAAAGGAGATGGAGATGATGAGAGTTGAGTGAAATGGTGGAATGAAGAAAGTGGGAGGAAACGGGAGAACCCCGAGAAAACCCACGAGCGCGGTTGTTTGTCCACCACAAAGTCCACACGGCGGGAGCTGGGCTCGAACCAGGGTCCCCAAGCACCGGAGGTGAACGCTCTACCACTGAGCCACCGCGCCCCCAACTTGAACTCGGAGTATCAAAGAAGCGCCTCGGTGGTTCAGTGGGTAGATTTCTTTCCCCTGGTGCAAGTGATAAGTAGTTTAATTTGCAAGCCATGTGAGATTGCCGTTGGCAACATTTTGTTCGTAGGTTTTTTTAGGGTTCTCCAATTCCTCCTACATTCCCATTCCACTAATACTTTCATAATCATTCACTTTCTTCAATCATTTATCTCGCTTAGAGCACAGGGCATAATCCTGAGACGTAAAACTACAAATTACATTGTATTTCATTTCAGAGTATTAAAGTGCACAAAATTTAACTAATCTATAGGTACGGTATATTGTAAAATGCTAAGTTTATATGTTTGTCTCCAATCCTTTTGTCAATGAGATCTCGAAAACCACAAGTGCTAGAAATGTGCCGTTTTCAATGGTCGATTCCAAATTTTATGTAGATTGTCAATTCTAATTGAATATTTAAAAAGACATGGCCGTTATTTCTTTATTACATTTTAGGAGTACACTAGAAGTGTTGAAATTTTAAAAATGTAAAGCATCATATCCTACGAGCTATAAATTCCAACACCGCATAATTGTATACACAAGTAGTATATCTTTCAGGCGATTGTTTCATGCTCAAGTGATACGTAAAAACCAAGGATAACCATTTCTCCAGTCTAAGAAGAATCTTTATTGTTTGAAGTGTTGTGCCCAATAAACACCATATATCACTGACATTATAATTAATTATGTATGTAATGTATTTGCTTATTACATACTGCATACAAGAAGAAATTTAACGCTGGTCATACATGAATTAGAAATTCCAACCGCAAGTAGGCTCAAATCTTGAAACGGTGCGAGATATTAAAAAATAATTGAAAAAAATCTCCCTTTTATGATCCCCCTTTCTGATTTTTTTTAAAAAATCAAAACGTCTTTCACTTGTGTCTATAAAGGAACATGTACAAATGTGAGAAATAACAAGGAAATTCATGCTCATATTTGAATAATGTGCTGTGTAGGGAGCGCAGGTTCAACTACTACATATTTAATCTGCTTTCAATAGAATTATTCAAATTATGTATTAAAATATTAATTACTGTATTGCTAAAACTTCGATAAATTTATATTACCAAATTTCCAAAAAAAAAAAAAAAATAGCTCAGAAAAATAACATTAATAACTGCGGAAAATATAAAGTACACATATGTTTCTGTATTACAGAATAAAGTATAACAAACTAATCTATATTAATGTTTAATCTACGTACATCAAGAATAGTTCCTGTTAATTTATCAAATGTAGCGTGATATTGCATGCATGAAATTAATTTTGAAAACCGATATTTTGGAGTGAGACGGGGAAGACTACTGGATTAGTATTACTTAAAGCATAACTATAGAGTCCATAAAAGAGTTGGTATTTACCATCGTGTTTGTTATCTACTGTAAACAAAAAGTTTTACCATTTTGTTTAACTCCTTGTAGCAAAATATACGAATTATTTCCTTCAGGTTTGTTTTCCTTTTTCTACTTAAATAAAACAAATCAAATGATTTTCAAATACTAGTTTTTGAGCTCTCCAGCTGGCGGTACATGGTGTTTCGTTATAAGAACCCCGTGGCACATTAGCATGGCATAACGTGAGATCAGCTTTTTCATTAATGTCTCAAATGTTATTTACAAGCCAGCAGCATCTCTCTCTGAATATCTACATTATTAACATATTGATTTTAAAAACTGTTGAAAAATGAAACATACAAATCGACACATCTCGTTGATATGAGCAGAACAGGATTTAGGGGGATGCACCCCCCTTCGCTGTAAATATACACCATTTAAATGTGAAGCTAGGAGAGAAAATAGCAACACTTTCCCAATCTTTCTGCTTTTTTTGTTTTTTCGTTTGGGGCTTAGCAGAAAGCAGAGCTTTGCAAAAGCAATACTAAGGAAAGGATTTACCAAGCAAGAGAATATAAAATTTGTCAAATAGGGGAAGAAAACAGAAGCCAACAAAACAGAAGAACATATTTTCCTGCATATCACTTGCGACCCTCTTTAAAGTACTATCCCTTCCCCCACCCCCCAATTCTATGTATCAGCGTCGTCAGGTATAAATAATATAGACGTATGTCACTTTCTATAGTTTCAGTGACAGTCACTTTGGTAGTCATTGTTGCACACACACACACACCCTCAGAAAATCCTGGATACGACCCTGGATATGGGTGAGAATGGTATAAAGGTGATTCAAAACAACACCGACAACGTTTGGGAGGTGATTCCTGACATCAAGATAAGACAAAAAGTACAGACCAAGCTAAGTGCACAAATGCTTCCTTTTGGAGTCATAGGCTGCTGGAAACATGAAAAAACGAACTTTAAAGGTCCATAGCTCCTAAACTATGGGACCGACCCTAGTCGGGTCAAGACTTGATTTAGGAACTAGTTTATGCCCTATGCAAATATCCATGTTTCAAAATCCTGCGGTACTTCTGCAACAGTTTTTACAGAGGTAGTTGGTGAGTACTCCAAATTATATGCATTTAGCCAAACTCCCTCTTTAAAAATTGTTGCTTGAGTACCTTAGGATTCTGAAACATGTATTTTTAGATAGTGCACATATTAGTTGCTAAGTGAAGTTTTGACTAGACTACGGTAGGTCCCATATTATTGGAGCTATGGGCCTTAAAATTATTTTTTTAAATGTTTTCGGCAGCCTATAACTCTGAAAGGAAGCATTTGTGCACCCAGGTTGGTGTATACGTTTTGTCTTATCTTGGTGTCAGGAATCACCTACCAAACGTTGTCGGTGTTGTTTTGAAACACCTTGTAGATAAGTAAACCCTTATGAGTAGTTTTCGAGAAAAATCAAAGGAAACGAAGTTCTAACCTCTTGCGTTCCAATGATATTCATGTAGATATTATAAAATACTCCGTTGCAAAATACCACTGATACCCATGGGATGTCATAAAAACGTATCCCTTATTAAGGTTTATATTAATCTTGGAGATGATGACAGTTTTTAGTGGATACAAGGCAAAACTGTTATTTCTCCTTAGTACAGCCTCTTACTGACAGAAGAGGAAAAAAGCTTTATCTCAGTAATTGGCAGGCCTAAGGGAGCATTAAGTTACAGCACACATGTGTTTTTGATGCAGTGGCGAATCTAGCCCGGGGCCGGGGGTACCTATCCCCCCAGTTTTTTGATTGCCAAAATTAATTAAAGCTACTATTTCTATATTTTTGAAAGTTTACAGTAAACTTATGATATACCTATCACAATCTGGGTACTAGTTTCCTCCCCCCAGTTTCTACCTTCTAAATCCGCCATTGTTTTGATTATAAACAATTGGCAGTTTCGATATTGTATTTCGAGATCGGAAAAAACAAACTTTGTCTTTGATATCCGGTAAGTTTCGCCAACCTGAAGCAGCATAAAATCCCTTCAGAACATCAAAATTTCTCTTCTTCAGTCCAAATGTTCCAGAATGCAAATATTTTTGTTTTTTAATCAGTGATATAAATGGTATCCTCGCGCTTACACAATAACTATGCTCTATATAACGGTGTAGACAGGCTTTTAACAGGAAATGAAAACCTGGTATTATAACACGCACATAGAAAAATGACATCTGGAACGCAAGGGATTAAACCTGTACGTTTGATGTAACTGCCACCTATAGCATATTAAAGTATACCTTTACTAAACTTCCATTATGACATTAGCAGGATAACAGTACACTGTATAATTAATAAGATGTAGCCCAAAATTATTATTTCAAGTAAAATCACAGTCCTCGAACAGGAAAAGCAAAATCATGTGTTACAAACTTGGCCTTAAAAATAGTTTTAAAAAAAAAGTTAATGAGATTACTATTTATGAATCAACCGTTTATTAGTAATCCAGTGAGATTACGTTTATTGCAGCTTGAGCTAGTTGTATGCTTCATTCTTACATCTGCCAAAGGGTAGTATTATTGTAATTATTTTCTGCTGTCTTATACTGATTAATACTGTATTTGTTCCACGTTTTTTTTTAATCAACAATTCAAAAAGAATGACAGCAAAAAAGTTAGGAGGTTGTATACAGGGGCGGACCAAGGCAAAATTTTCACCCGGGCAAAGTGACTTTCTGCTGCCCCCCTAGTTCTAGCCTATATTTTACATTTTATTACAGTGATTTTAATATTTCAAACTCATTTTTCAAAAAGAAAAATTAATACTCAAATACATGATATAGGTATATTTTAGTACTTAAAATATACAAATGGTATCAATTACATTGTGTTATTATTATTATTTATGTACCGATATGTATAGACAAAAACAATATCGGACAGCATTTATTGAATATTACTAATGGTGGCATGATTACTGCTATGTTGTAAATTATTTTATATCAATAACACCAGGAGTCATTTTACCATATATCCGACTATGTAGCAATTTATTCTAATAATGTGAAATACCAATAAATACATTTCACATATGTTGAACGTGTTTTACGCACAGCAATATAAACAATCCTTTTTATGTAGGTCCTAGCAGCTGAAGTCCATAGCATTCATAAAACGTATCTCATGAATTTGTATAAAAGCTGAATACTTTTACAGCACTAAAGCTTAATAACAGGTTTTATCAAGTATTAGAAATACTCTAACTTTAGTAAATTTCATAAGTTAGTAAACCATATCAAAGTCAATTTAGGGAACTTTATGAGAAAGCGTCCTTATGTTTTTCTTCCATAAAAAGAGCAACTTAACATCTAGGATAATTTACACAAATTGTTTTCCTAATTTTGCAACCTTTGACCTTAGGCGTGATAATTAACAGCATAAAAAAACTTACGAAAAACTAAATAAAGTGTTATATTCCACTTTTACTGAAAATTATCAATAGATTAAACAATTTTAAATACATTTGTTTTCAGCACCTCAAAACAATTACAATATATAACCTTCCGAGCGTTTTTGTCTGCAAAATCTCTGACAATTACATCTATGTCAATGTCTTGAAGAATGTGGAACTCAATCGACATCATGGCGAGTTCCACGAGACGCTCCCGGCATATGGTAGATCTCAAATAATTTTTAATTAATTTTAATTTTGAGAAGCTCCTTACGCCTGAAGCTGCGCTGACAGGAAGGGTGAGGGCAATTCTGAGTGCAACTGATACATTAGGGAATTTTTAAGTAAGCTGGTTACTCGTAAAATATTTTAATTGTTCAACGGGGCTTTTAGCATTTTCATCTGGTAGCAGGGAGAGTAAAACCAATAGTTCTAGTTGAAGTTATAGAAACCCTCAATATCACAATGCTCTTCATATGTTAAAGCCTCCTGAAGATCAGCACATTTCATCAGGAAATCCTTGTCTTCATTTTTGATCCTGTATAAAAACCCAAATAGGTCATGATGGTGGTTTACTTGAGAAGACCTTCTTCTAATGAGCTTATGGTTTAATCCAAAACATGAAAATAAAAGCCACTTTTGAAAGAAATTTTTGGATCTGCAATGCGCTCATCAGGGGCCTCATATTCAAACCGACGTTTGGTTTTCCGTGGTCGTAATTCTGACTCACTTGGAAAAAGGGGGTCGATTTCGGGAGTCTCTTCAATTTTTCTTGCACCCACTAGTAGCTCTTCAAACCCTCTATCGGTTTGCATTGCTTCAAAATGACTTTTCACTTGGCGATCATTTCATTTGCTTTTGAAATATCCATTTCTTCTTCTTTTTGAATCATTTTGCTTACAAGATTGATTCTGAATTGAACTGTATGTCAAAGTACGAGACCGCAAATTAACATGAAACTCTTAATCTTGCCTAAGAAAAGTTCACAAAGAACATGGCCCGCCATAAACAATACCAAGTCCCTTCACTCTTTCTTCTACATGCCATGTCTCCATTTGTCGAAACAGCACCCGTAATACTATAAAACTCTCTTTTTTCCCGGTGGAATGTAAAAAGATGATGTAATTGAAACTACTTTACAAGAATATAAACCTAAAAAGTCAGTAGAAAGCACATTATAAAATTTAATTCTTGAGGGTCGTTTTGGCGCCCCCTGAGTGTGGCGCCCCGAGCAGTTGCCCGGCCTTTGGTCCGCCCCTGGTTGCATAAAACATCGTGTATATTCAAGCTGCAGAGATAAATAAGTAACTAAGGAGAAACGAACACCATTTTTCGTCCACTAAAAATAGCCATGCAAGATGGGACCAATAAGTATTCTAAAGCACGGATGGGTAACCTTTTTTGTTTGTTTTAAAGGTCATGATGATAATGCTTACGAAGGTCGTATATGATATTTTTGAACATATCTTATTTTTCTATTTATTTTATGGTAATTTGTTACATATTTACATTCATAATTTATATGAAAATGTAGAACAACATAACATGTCAAATAACGGTTGTCCCAAAATTCACGCAAAAGTGATTTTGATAGGAAACACAAGTTCATAATTAAAAATTGTATATTTTTTTTTATTGATTTATGAATTATACAGTATAAGTTAACGTACAGAACAGCATATCGGGTAAATAACCTCCACGGCTTTGTTGGCACATACACACACTTTTGTTGAAATTTGTCATGGCCGTCTTCCATAAATGGGGCTGTATTTCGTTGATGCAGAGCTCAATTATCTCCAAGGCGTCGGTGGTCGTGTGCTTGTTGGCAAACCTTAAGACTTAAGACAAAAAAAAAAAAAAAAAAAAAAAAAAAAACTTGCAAAGATCAACGGCGTTAAATTGCATGATATGGTGGCCAATTCTGTATCAAAACGGGAAATTACACGTCCAGGAAATGTCTCATACAGTGATTGAATTGTTTCTCAAGCTATATGGCATGTGATACGGTCTTGTTGAAGCTAGATGTCATCCACATCCATATCTTGTAATTGAGATACAAAAGATGGATTGTCATGTCGCGATAGCGAGCACCATCGACTGTTATTGCCTCACCAGTAGCTGTAGAGAGCTTGTCGAATTATCCAATTCTTGACCACGGTGCCGAATTGATATTCCTAGACTCCCAGAAACACTCCTACGAACTCTTTCGACGTTATGTATTGAATAACTTGCTGAAGGACGACCAAATTGTTTAAGGTCACAAATCGATCCAAATTTTCTAAATGTTAAAACTATTTTCACGACTGATGAAGAAAAGTCACTATTTCGACCATATTTTGTACGTACGAGTTGTTCTTACGTGTAGCGTTCGAATTTTTATAAGGTTCAACCGTCAACTATCATGAATTTTTTTCTTTTCTTTGGCAACGCCTTATCGTACAAATTGGAAAAAGGAAAATCTTACACGAATTTTAGGACAACCATTAGATAAAATAAGGTAATTACATCAAAGTTAAATTTATGGTATATTTTTCATTCCTTATATAATAAACTAGCATTCTTCACAATAAGACCCCAAAGCCGCACGTTATAAATCTGAAGACCGTAGATTTCTCACCCATATTCTAGAGCAGCGGTTCTCAAACTTTCCGATAGCGCGGACCCCCTGGTCATTCGGAAAGTGATCTGCGGACCCCCTTGCAATACTATCTGAAATTCCAATGGTATTTAAAAAAATACATACTAATTTGAATTATCACTGACAATGAAAAGATCAAGAAAAATAATGCAATAAGTAATTTATTCTGAAAATACATGATTGTTTCCTAATGAACGAAATTTCAATTGAAAATACAGTATTTCAAGACTGAAAATCAAGTCTTTTTTTTTCTTTTTCTTTCTTTTATTAAAGGAAATCCACTGGATAAACAATGTTCTCAAATGTAGGGTCACTAAAGTGAAGAATGAAATTCTTTGTGTTTTTCCATAATTGCATTGAAATCTGGAATAAGTTTTGTTGCCATGAATCTTAAGTCCAATTCTACATTAAGACGATTTCGCTTTAAGGTTTTAATACTGCAAAGAGCAGAAAAGGTCTGCTCACATAAGTAACTGGTAGGGAAAGGCATGAAATGTTGTAATGCCTTTTCAGATAACTCTTCATACTCACAGAGTAGAAATTTAGTAAAGTAGGAAAACATTTAAATTTACAAAATTGCTAATTGCTTTCTTTTCAGTAATTAAAAAAAAAAAATACTTCCTACATAACAGCTGTGAGTACCATTTTATTACAACATAGTTCAATTTTTAGGTATCGCGGATCCCCAGAGTCCGTGGACCCCATTTTGAGACCTACTATTCTTGAGTATTAAATTACGAAAGCTTGATGAAAATAAATATTCATACTTACTGTTCACAAGATACTCTGTTTAGGTTTCAAGGCTTATCGAGCAAAGATAAACTCACCTGAAATAAATGCGTAAAAGTGAATTAATGAATGATAGGAAGAACATTAGTTATTTAAGAAAATATCAAATTTAAATGCTAACTATTTTCACAGTTGATTACTGATGTCATTTAAAGAATAACTATTTTTTCTAATTATATAGATCTAGATTTAATGTATACCGAAAGCAGTAGAGATGTACCATTTCCAGTGTCAACGATCACCATAAAGGAATTTATACCAGAAGTAGTAGAATTCTATCATTTCCGGTTTCAATCATTATAAACCAACGTATACCGGAAGTAGCAGAAAGCCATCATTTAAGGTTTCTATGATCAACATAAAGCATGTATACCGAAATTAGTAAAGATTATCATTTCCGGTTTCAGTGATTACCATAAAGCAACCTATATGGAAAGTAGAGATTTATCATTTCCGGTTTCAATGATCATTATAAAGATACGTATACCGGAAGTACCACTACCCGTTTCAATGATCACCATAAAGCAAAACTGATAATACAGTAGCGACATTTAGGACTTCAGGAGGAAGGCAATTGGTTTGATAATACAGTATGTTTCACTCTTATTTCAGTATTCAATGCAAAAGTGATGGAAATCTACCATTTCAATTTCCAACGTTCACTGACACATAGCAAAACTCATAATTGATGATAAGAAGCAATATTCCGTTAAGTTTTCAGCGTTCTACGAACAGGTTCCATCCTAGCTCTTATATTTCTCTATTGAAATGGAAAATAGTAGATATATTACTTCTACTTTTTCAATATTAAACTCCGCATAGTTTGGAAGTTTATCGTAGTTTCTGGATGTGAAACGAAATTTCTTGCTATTTTTTCTATTTCTAGCAAAATACCCGTTCTTCGTACGGGGAGAATACATTTAATTTTGGGCATAAAGAGCAACGGAGGGTCTATGTTCGGATTAAACGACATCACAAGTATCACTGTTCAAATCAGCGACCCTGAAAACTATGGATTCGACACTAATATCGGTTATTTTCTATCATTTTTAAATATCTTCCCATCTTATCCTTCCTACGTTCCACCGTCAACGTGATATAACAATAAACATTTCAGGTTCGAACCTCATCTATGTTGAAAATTTGACCGAGATCGGTCGTGTAGTTCAAGAATTATTAAGTTACAAACATAGTCACTTTCATTTTTATGTGTTTTTCTACGTATATCCGCTTCCCCTTCCCCAACGTTGCACCGTCAAAGTTACTTTGATGAAAAACATCCCAGGTTCAAAACCTCATCTATTTGGAAAATTTGATCGAGATCGGTTTGAGTCGTTCAAATGTTATTAGGTCAGAAACATAGTCACTTTCTTTTATATATATATATATTGATTTTTATTCATCTCCCCCTTCCTCTCCCCTACGTTGCTTCGTGAAAATTAATAGATAAAATCCATTCCAGGCCCGAACTTCATCTATGTTGAAAATTTGATCGAGATTGGTCGGGTGGTTTGAGAGATTAAGAGTCAAACATAGTTACTTTTAATTTTGTAATATAGATTAACAATACTGCTAAGATCGTCCAATTAAATGCAAAAATGCTAGATTTTAAATCTGTAGCTTAAATTTTACTTTACTGTATATGTAATAAGTATATCTTTTAGTTTAACGTCTCATGATTATGCCTCTTAGGCTAAGGGAGACTGTGATTCAAGCAAGTGAATTATGATGGAAGAATTAGTGAAATAAGAAAATGTTAGGAAACTGCCCCGAGAAAGCCCATGAACACAATTTTGTCTACCACAAACTTACTGGGCTGGGATAGAACCAGGGAAGGCAAGCGCTCTAACACTAGCCCATCGCGCCCTCGTAATTAAGAATAAAAAACTATGTTTAACCAAGTCTATGGTTAATAAACTAAGTCTATGGTTATGGTTAATGGGTTAGTTCAAAATAACCTATTCTTTCATCATGACGGGGTATATCCCTTAGTATAGACCAGTTAAAGGTTATTTTGAACAAATCTTGTGACTAACCAACGGAAAAATCTATAGATCCTGTTACAATGTTGAAATCAGGAATCGATCTCAGGGCAATAAAATTCCTAAACAAAGGAATACAAGTTAAAAACCCTGATACAGCCACATCGGTCTTGTCAGCATTATTTTACAGCGTGATTATTTCATGAACTAAATGTTCACAAAAACGTGATCATGCATGGGATACCTTAGAACTAAGATATGCAATCTTTATATAATACGAGACAAAAATTACTGTCATCTCTTCTAATTAGGTTACTCAGGTTCTTACGGAGAATATCTTCTTTATAATAGAAAGTACATCTCAAGGGCACTTCTGTGCTTCAACGTAAGTCTTCTGGTTTTCTTTGTATCAGCTTTAATATATCTAAAGAAGAATATACATTTTTCACATAATAGTCTATGTCAAGATTAGAAAGCAATAGGTAAACCATGAGCCTCTAATACACACCTGGACGGTCACGGCTTTGACAATGTACTCTAGTAATTTTCACTCTTGTGGACATTGCAGAATAAACACCACCTTCAGCGTTGACCGTCAGATTATTACAGCAATGACATACTTCCGATGAAGGATTACGTAGTTTAGTGTTTAACTAAGAAGAAAAGCAGAAGCAAATTCTGACAACAACAACTACGGATTCTTTAGATCAAGTTTGCAGATACTTTGCTGTAGAGCAGAGGCTAAAGAAACCATGTATATTTTGTACATTATTTACGAGTTTATATACTGGGACTAATTTAATTTCCTCCATTAAATTACTGAAAGAATTTTGAGATTTACTTCCAGACATTAGCACTTTTATTTTCTTTAAAGATTAATCAAGTATTTTAAAGAGATACTTCGTGGTAATTTAATATCATATTTTTTTATATACGTATATCAAAAATATAGGCGTTGGTATATATTCTT
Organism: Thermobia domestica; assembly: GCF_964235325.1. Classification (NCBI taxonomy): domain Eukaryota; kingdom Metazoa; phylum Arthropoda; class Insecta; order Zygentoma; family Lepismatidae; genus Thermobia; species Thermobia domestica. Next base: position 54,006,861 of record NC_137467.1, read on the forward strand.
CATGATGTAACAATTTGCGAAAAATGAATGTTAAAGAAGTATATAATCACATATAAGGCTGCCATTTTTTTCTCTCTCTCTCTTGAAATGAGAAGATTTCTCTGGAACTTTAAAACTGAATGAAACTAAGCCAAGAAAACATGGTAATTATTGGAAATTTACTTTCACGGGAAACTTGGCCTACAAGAGAACGGCTTAAAGTGAGTCGGGAATGTCTAGAAACTTCATTCCGGCAAATCAATGTTGTAAATATTGTGAAACAAAATTGGAACTAGAATTAAAAAGTAAGGATTGTCCTAATTAAATGGGGACATCTGATAATCTTACATTTAAGCTTTGTCCACATTAAGAGAAGAGGATGAGATATAGATAGTGAAAAAGAAACTTACGTAATGGATAAACGTAGACAGAACGCATGGGAACAAAGATAACGATGCTTCAAATGAATTACATATCATGCTATTCCGTATACTGTATCCTTTTCTGGGCCGCGGTGGCTCAGCGTTCACCTCTGGTGCATGGGGTCCCGGGTTCAAACCCTGCTCCCGTCAAGTGAATTTTGTGGTTGACAAAACATCGTGTGCGTGAGTTTCCTCGGGATTCTCCCGTTTCCTCCTAAATTCTTCATTCCACCGTTTCATTCATTACTCATCATCACCGTCTCCTTTAGTCTAGCAGGCATAACCGTGGGACGTAAAACTTAACTGTGTACAGAAAGGGAGATACATTAAATGAAATGAAATTTTTAACAGTTATTCTTTCATAACAATAACAAATAGAATATAGATTTAAAACTCGTGGAATTGTGAATCATACGTTAAACACTGTAGTGTATCAGTATTATGTACAGCATCCTTGATATGTAGATTTTTTTCCTACAAGAAACATGATTGTAAGTAATAACATGATTTCGAGATTAGGATTAGGAATTAGATTTCTGGGCTTTCGGCATCTATGGCCATATTAGCCCGTCACACATATGAGAGATGATGTCCTTCAGTGATCACATTGTACGGGCAACAGGAGAGAACGAAAGGAATGGGGGAGTATTACGGCCTTTGACTATTATGATAGGTACCATCGCGGCATTTGTAAATTAAGAAAACCCAGAAAAAATCTAATTCAGAATGGCTGGCCTAAAAAAAAAAAACTGTTACACTTTTCAACCGAGTGTCTCCACCGGGGATCGAACCCGGAACAGCTCACACCAATAACATAATTTCATTTAATATCAGTACACTAGTACCATTTTATGATGGAAGATACCTATGTTACAAACTGCAGTATTTAATTTACGATTACAAGTCCTCGATTTTTAAATACATGTTTTATTAGTAATGGTTATAACTAATAGGATAACCGTTGACTGTGTTACAAAGAAGCATGCATCCATACGGTCTGTCTGCGTTTACTCATTACTAAAGACCGGATGTTAAGCAAAATTCTTTTCTTTAATTTTAAGATATGATCAAAAAATAACATTTTGAAGTTTATATGGGGAGTTATGGTTTCAATTTAAGTCAATTTTATTTTGTCTATTTTGCCTACTTCGCCCATTCTGGCCTAAATAATTTCTTTAGTAACTAATGTTGTCTATTCTATGTATTTTCTTCAAAATGAGACTTTATTGGAGGAAAATATATAATTTAGCATTTGAAGAAAGGATTCTGCCTCTTCTCAGAAATATAAGTGCTCTTTGTAGTGATAAGATGGCGTAAAACTTGCTATGTATACGAATAAAGTGCTAATAAAGTGCATCCGATTAGTTATCGGTGCAAATGAAAAATTCTTTTTTCCATTTCATAGTGACCAAGCTACTCCAACTATACAAACCGAAAATTAACGACAGTCCATTTATACATATGAGTTACGAGTCAATTTACGTGTCTTGTAAAAATATTTATTTACACCTTTGGTTACATCTGGCAACACTGTGTGGTTCCTAGTGTACTTCAATCGTTTCTTTCTAGTTTAAAAATATATGCATAAACAAGGCTTCATTTTGGTATAACCATTATTTGTGTACCGCTTCCGGTTCAAAAGTTCTACTATCCCAAACTCCGGGTTGCAATGTATATTGAGCACCCTGTATAATATGATTGGATCGGACCCCGTAACTTCTACCGCCCTCCCCCCTACATTTTCGGGATGGCTACGGACCTGAGCTAGCACGCTCGGGACCAGTAAAGGCAGCTATCTTTGCTGCAACTGCCGCTAGCGCTTACGGTGGCTTGTTTCTGAACTAATGTACTACGTGAGTCAAAATTTGATATATTTTGCTATAAAATTTCACCAAAACCATGTCTGTAAGATAAATGAATAAATCAATATGTGTTTCCAAAGTTGTGAAATCCTTTTTGATACACCCTGTATTAATTTTCTCTTTCAATCCCCCCTCTCCTTAGGATTTAGTATCCTGCCCTTTAGCTAACAGAATTATCGTGGAAATTAAACACTTGATTTTATCCCTGTGCTATTTTGTTAATTAGTTTTCATGTCATCATCAAGAACTTTTAACACTTACAAAAATTAATTTAACATGCATTAAAAGGTTGGTAAAGTAAATTGTTATTCATGGAACTCGATTTCTACACTGTGTGTTGCTCTGTGTTTAATTAAAGTAGCCTTTGAAGTGCAGCAAAAATATCTTTGTTTTCTTCTTACTTATATTGCATGCAATACAAAAAAGAGATAAATTGTTATCTTATAAAGAGAGGTTGACACTTTGAACACAAGTTTCACAAAATTCAATTAAGAGTGAACAGGGTAGCTTATTGTAAGGGATTAGATAGCCCCTTTATGTTCTGTTGCGCCTCCATTGAAAACTAATGTCTGTAAGTAACACATTATAATTTAAAGACCTCGGGGATACTATTCCTAAAAAAATCTATGGACAATAAATAGTGCAAAATCTCAAATAATTACATCAAAAGTTCAGTTTATGTTTTACTGGACATCAGATGTTGGGTTCAAATAAAGTTAGTGTATCTAATTAACACTATGCATACCAATAAGATAACAGGGACAAGTATAATCTTCCTCAAACAAATAAAGCTTCACTCGAAGTAGTCTGGTTTACCAAAACTCATCTATATATGGTCGTCTAAACAAGCATTGAGCCCTTCCCACACCAGATGGCGTTAGTGTCCCCATCGGCTCAGGTCTAACGTCATTCTCTTGAACTTTAGGAGTCTATACACGCTACACACGTATGCAAGAAGAAATCGTCCAACTTGCATGAAACATGATAAAACCACAGGCTAGTTGGTCGTGTGGGGCCTCGTTCATACATGTTGAAAGTTCTCAAAATCTTCTGTAAGCTTGCATGATGGTTTGGCCGTTCTCCATGCATGTTTATCGTGTATGTGCTCATTCGTGCAAATTGGTTGTTTTATATTTAGGCCCGCCAATCACGACAGTGGAAGGAATCACGTGACTCTTTCCTCCGTAATGCCAAAGTCATTAACGATGGATGATTTGCGTTACATGACACGGGATTCTGTATGTGAGTTTATTCAGGTATATCAGCAGGAAAAATGAAATGAAATCTTTAAGTTTTACGTCCCATGGTTATGCCGGTTAGGCTAAACGAGACGGTGATGATGAAAGATGAGTGAAATGGTAGAATGAAGAAAATGAGAGGAAACGGGAGAACCCCGGGAAAACTCAAGAATACGGTGTTTATCCACCACAAAGTCCACATGGCGCGAGATGGGATCGAACAAGAGACCCCAAGCACCGGAGGTGAACGCTGTACCACTGAGCCACCGCGCCCCATATATCAGCAGGAGTTTGGAGCTTTGTTATGTCAGTATCCCGATTTCACTGTTTTCTACGGACGGTTCTAAGGATGGGGATTCTGTTGGCTGTGACTGTTACCGACGAGAGCAGCTCGGAATTCAGTTTGCATTGTCTGAGTTCCATTTTTACAGCTGAATTACATGCCGTTAAGCTTGCCCTAGACCATGGTGGAAAGACTACAAGGTGGATGCAATGCAGTGCTACATTCTTGTCGCTCTGGCGCATGACGTCATTTTGGTCGCAGACGTGGCCAGCGAGAGTCAGATGAACTTTTAACAAGCGCTTGCTCGCTGGTATCTTACACACAAACTTCTCTTCTATTTATAGTGATCTTCAAGGAAGTAAAAATTTTAGTACAAATAATAATTATATAAACGTAATGTAATCAATGCTTAAGCTAAGTGAATTCAAAGGAAGATATTTACAATAGCAAAAGAAACAGCAATATCAGTTCATAAATTTATTAAACAACTTTGAAGCTTGAACAAGCCAATATTACTCACTACATTTTCTCCTTTTTCTTTCTCTTCTTTTCTTTCTTTTTCTTTTCTTTTTTAAACATCTGAAGTAATACACTCGAGTATGTATAGACCTGAATAATCTATAACACAGTGTATCGTTAATGCATTTTATTATTATATATTTATGTGTGCTCAAGTAGAGTAGAGGGGGGCAAGAGTACGTGGGGGGTAAGGATACGATTCCCTAAAATCAGGTGAATATATTCGCGTATGGCAATAATGCGTCATGTGGAGTTTGATGTTAATGGCGTCTAGAACCTAAACAAGTTTGAGTGTGCTGCGGCAAACTACAAGCTAGCTAGGTAATTATTTATGCTTTTCTAATAGTTTGATATAATATTGGGACATAAGTAGTTAATGAATAACTTACACAATTTTATAACGATTTCAAAGTACTATAAAGCGTTAGTTTCTAACATATCCATTGTTTGACAGGATGGAGTAAATTGACTTTCTTCCAACAGTTGGCTATACAACATCATGGAAAAGTCAATTGTGTAGTGAGGGGGAAAGGGTACGCAGATACCTATGGGGCAAGGGTACGCGTGCGTACTCTTGCCCCTTCTGTTCTATTAAAAAGAATCCAATTTGATTTAGATCTAACAATCAAAAAAGAATGTAGATTCCGTTGTAATAGAGAGTGACGGCAAACTTTACGAATACTGGTTCCCATATGTAGCCTCTAACGTTAAGAATTCTGAAGAATCCTGATATTTTCTTATGTACGAGGGATAAATTTTTATTCTAAATTCCTTACATAACAGTATCTAAGGTGGTGTTTGAGTTTTCGAAACAGATAAACGTGTGAGATAGTGACATCTGCAGTTATTGAATAACGTTACGCTTGCTTATTTTAAGCAGGTTTCAGAAATACTACGCGTTGTCCTCTTTTATCTTAAATGTCAGTAGTCTTCAGTAATAAATTTCAATGGGCCTTATGCAGAGTCGTTCTGATACGTGATTAGTGCCATACTAAAAAGTTCGACTACCGTATGTTTCCTGTAGTAGTCAGTTCTTTAGTAATCATACGTTAAAACGACTCTGCATAAGGCGGTATCAGTCCAATGATTGGTATGGGATTCTATAAAGATATATGAAGCTAACCTAACCTAACATTTGACAATATGTAGTTTCATCAAGGATAGGTCGAGAAGTTTTCAAGTTACCCTCGTAGGTGACAAGCATTCTGTAACTGATGGAATAAGCTGGAAATATATTTTTATAAAGGGTCTAAATATTATCTGATTTTTTCTGTATCCTATGCATTCCCATTACTGATATAAGGAGAATTAAGGATTTTTCTTTTCTTTTTTTGAATGAGAATCTGCAACGTCTTTAGGTACAATAAAACCAGTAGGCCTATTTAACGAAGAAATGGAGAACGAATTAGTGGAATATATCACATTACTGGATCAATTCTTCTATGAATTAACTTTAAAAGATCTAAGAAGAATGGTATACAATTTTGCTGAACGTAACTAGGTGCCCCATATCCTTTAGCCGTGTGAATCGAATGGCAGAAAGAGATTGGACAGAGTCTTTCCGTCGTAGACATTTAACAATTGCTTTGCCACAGACTTCAAAGACTGGTCTGGGGAGAGCTCGTGGTTTAGCAAGCCACAAGTTGAATGTTTTTTATTTTTAATTGTCTAAAAGATCTTGTAAGACAGAACGGCTTTTCTCCACGGGATATCTACAACATGTACGAAACTGGAAGAAATACGGTTCCTCATAAAGTTCCAAAAGTCGACTAAAAATCAGTTGTGAATAAAACTGTATCTAGTGATTTTGAAGTTAACATAACAGCTGTTTCATGGTGAGTGCATCTGGTTCCTTTATTCCCCATATATTTAACACAAAACAAATGAAACAAGAATTATTCGATGGCTCGCCGCCAGGTTCTGTGGGAATATCTAATCCTGGTTCATCAACTCACAACTTTTCGTAGAATGGTTATATTATTTACACCAACATGTGCGATCAAATTCGGTTACGAAAAAGGTATTTTTACTTGTTGATAATCAGACCTCTCACATTTGAATCGAAGCGATTGATTTCTGCAGGCAAAATAGGATAGTGATGTTGAATTTACCACCAAATCCCAGTCATAATTTGAAACCATTAGATCGCTCCTTTTTTGACCCGATGAAATCCTGGTATTCAACTGTGTGTGATATGGATGAGGAATCATCCATCCCACATAATTCCAAGTTCCGAGTTTCTTTACTGAGGCTTACTACAAAAAAGACTCATGAAATGCTTCGTGTGGAGTGTTGTACGGTATGGGGCGGAAACGTGGACATTACGTAAAGGTGATGAAAATCGACTGGAAGCCTTCGAAATGTGGGTGTGGAGAAGAATGGAAAGAATTAGTTGGGTCGAGCGGAAAACGAATGAGAGAGTGTTAGAAATGGTGGGTGAGAAAAGAACACTTTTAGATATTATTAGGAAGAGGAAGAGAAACTGGTTGGGACATTGCCTAAGAAGATATTGTATCATGAGGGACGTCCTAGAGGGTATGGTGGCGGGAAAGAGAGGGAGGGGGCGAAGGAGACTACAATTAATGGATGATATAAAAACACAAAGATCATACGCGAAGACGAAGAAGTTAGCGGAGGACCGTGGAGCATGGAAGCTTCTCAGCTGCGGCAAGTGACCTGCCAATAAAGGCAGAATACCTATGATGATGATGACTACAAAGCTGCAACTATTGGTATCCAGCCTTCAAGAATCTGGAGTTGTCCTACTGAATCCAGATGTGCTCACTGAAGAAGATTTTCTTCCTTCTATTGTGGATGTGATAGACTTAAATGTAGGAGCCAGGTCTGGAGACGAAAGCATTCCTGAAGCAACAAATCAAGCATCAGATCTGAATAGAGCCCAAAATCGTTCATCGGATGATTCACTGGAAGTAAAAAGGGACCCATGCGGTGCATCCAGATCAAACACTCCTTTGCCAGCTGCTCGTCCTCCTCCATCTGTTACCAAACCTTTAAACAGTAACGTTAGATCCTCACTAGAAGCAAGCAAGAGCTCATGCTGACTGTCCACTTCAAACACTCTTCTGCCGGTTGCTCGTTCTCATTCATCTGTTACCTAACCTTCAACCAGTAACGCTAGATCCTCACTAGAAGCAAGCAGGAGCTCATGCGGATTATCCACATCAAACACTTCTCTGCTGGCTGCTCGTTCATCGGTTACCAAACCTTCAACAGTAAACTAGATCTTTACTGGAGGTAAGCAGGGGCCCATGTGGACCATTTAGATCATTCACTCCTTTGGTGGTTGTCAGTCCCCCTCCAACTGCTACCAAGCACTCAACCAGTAGATCTTGAATCTCGAAGTTAATCAGAGATTCTGAAATCCTCTCCTTTCAAGCAGAACTTACTTTCGAAACGGCGCCTTCCAAAGAGCAAAGGCAATCACCATCTTGCACCAGGAAAGCTACAACCGAAGTTGTAGCTACAACTCCTCAGGTCAGTGAGGAAGTAGTGTATGAGTGTCCAGTATGCAATATCATTTACAGTGATCCACCAATAGAAGACTGGATCAAGTGCGCAAGATGCCATGAATGGTGGCATGAACAATGCACATCATATAAAGGAGTAGGCACCTTCATCTGTGATAATTGTTAATGCTCTTTTGGGTGCGTACTCTTGCCCCTTTGATTCCGTACTCTTGCCCCACATATAGGGGCAAGAGTACGAATTTGAATGTTTTCATTTTATGAGTTCTAGTTCCTCTAAGAATAGAGGTATATAAAAGTTGAGTTCACATTTCGTAAAGGAGAGTTCAAGCTTTGTGTTCCATGTAAAAGTTTTCCGTTGTAACTATTTTTTACCAAAATATATAAGTTTAATTAAAATTTGCGTACTCTTGCCCCCCTTTCCTATATATTTTCGTAACACACTGATCGGTTTTGATTTACTATTATTATTATTTTGCTTGAAAGAGAATTCTTTACTGATGACCCCATTTAAATTTTGAGAATATCTCAAGGAAGAATTCATGGTTTTCGTAAACAGAAAAGCACGTACGTATATTTTCGTTATCCTTTGACAGTTTTTTTAAGAGGTTGCTCCTACGTAAGTTTCGTCAGAATCTCAGGCAGGCCCGTATCCAGGGGGTCTAGGGGGGCCGGCTCCCCCGTAAATTTTCGCTGCCCCCCTAAAATGTTCACGGTAGGCTTACAATTGAACTATAATACGATTATAAACTATAGTATGGTTGGATCGACCCCCCTAACTTCACCCGCCCTCCCCTACATTTTTGGGCTGACTACCGGCCTGATCTCAGGGGAGGTTAAAAACTTTATTGCGCATGGAAGCACGTATTTAATATTTTAAACATTGTTTTTATTTTTGATTTATAAAAAAATCATCTTATTTGAAGTCGCTGGTCGCTCATTTATAGAATTTATATTTAAACAAAAGGTTTGGTGAAACTGGCAGTTCTCTGAATATTAGTTTCAAAATTTACGCCATAACAAACTGCATTATTAAACATTTGTACGAAATAAAACGTTACATATACTATTGTGTTCTAAAAATATATAGAAATAAATATGTAACTTTATATACAAAGCACCTCAAACAAAGAAATTGCAACTTGACTATTTCAAGTAAGAAACAAAGTACTAGGCGTAGGTGAAGACGATGTAGGGTTGTTACACCTAGACTAGAAAACATATAAACCATAAAATTACATAATTTTCTTGATAAGTTTTTTCTGTCCCGTGGACTAAAGAAGACAAAAGATAAATGCAAGTGAATGATTATGTGGAATTTGGTGGAATAAGAATGCGGGAGAACCCCGACAAACTCACGATGTCCACCACAAACTCACTTGACCGAGAAGTGGACCAGTATCCCTTGTACGAGGGTTGAGCCTTCTGCCACTGCGCCACCGTGCTTCCTAGATTGGTTGAGAATCTATCATATTTTTAAATTTACTGCAGTTATTCTTAATTTTGTAATTCTGTAGGGGGCCCCTAAATATGTATACACCCTCCATTCCAAAAGAAACCGAACGTTTTTAAAAAAAACAAAAAAGCAATGTACATTTTGGAACAAATCATTTTTATTAATCAATGTATTCCCCTTCTGCATCGATACACATATTTGCACGCTCCAACAAGTTGTCAAACGACTTCTCCATGTCCTTTATTGGAATGGTCTTTAGAACGGCGGTCGTCGCCTTCTCAATGGCATCAATCGATGCGTGCCACTTTCCTTTCATCGCCAAATGCAGTTTCGGGAACAGATAGAAATCGCACGGAGCGAGATCTGGTGAATAGGGCGGATGATGCAACCGAATAATGTGATTTTTGACCAAAAATTCGGTTACAAGTCGCGAACGATGTGATGGTGCATTATCGTCCAAAAGAGTCCAACTGCCGATTTCGCGATATTCGGGCCGAATACGACGAATTCTTGCCAGCAAACGCTTCATGACGCCCAAGTAAAACTCTCCAGTGACTGTCTGGCCGGGCTGAACAAATTCTTTATGGATAATTCCTTTTGAATCGTAAAAACAAATCAGCATCACCTTAACTTTTGACTTCACCAAGCGACTTTTTTTGGGTGTTCCTTCATCCGGCGCTCTCCATTCAGCACTTTGCCGCTTTGTTTCGGGCTCATATTCGGACACCACGTCTCGTCACCAGTTACAATCGATTTCAAGAAGTTTCGATCCTGCCGAGCACTTTTAACGATGTCTTTGCAATGCGCAATTCGATCAACTTTTTGGTCTTCGGTGAGTTTGTGTGATACAAACCGCGAATTAACCTTCTTAAGGCCCAAAACTTCGGTCAAAATGCGGTATGCGGTTGTTTGAGGAATGCCTAATTCCATTTCAATAACTTTCACCGACGATTTTTTGTTATGTTTGATGAATTCACGCACTTTTTCGATGTTTTCTTCCGATAATCTGGTTCTGGGACGGCCTGATCTTTCGTCATCATCGAGCGTCTCTCTACCCGATTTGAATCGCCTGAACCACTCGTAAACGTGCGTACGGGATAGACACTCATCACCGTATGCATTTTGTAGCATTTGGTGCGTTTCACTAAAAGTTTTACCCAGTTTAACACAAAACTCAATTGCAGCTCGTTGTTTGAAAGTCATTTTCCGACCGATGTACAGAACACACTGACAGTTGAAACGCAATAACTTTGTTGCCGTGCATCCAAATGTCATGACATTTATACCAGTTGTCAATGAGGGACTACGCCATCTACCGGTAAAATATTACAACAGATGGCACTGGTGGTGCTATTTGTTTTCAAAAGTTTGGTTTCTTTTGGAATGGAGGGTGTATGTAATTATCCAAAGTTATGATTAAAATGAACAAAAATTTCAAAATCTGAGTGTTAAAATGTCCCGACAATGTCGCCCTGACATGGTAGGTGGATACTATATTCTCTTGATCTAATACATTGTTATATATCTTTGCAACCGTTAACCGTTATTACTAACCTTCCATTCATTAGTTAATTTGAAGTGCAACGTCCCGTTTTAGCACCGAGGCCACAGGGAATGCAGACCTCCAGAATGAAATGGGACCTGAACTACTTTAACGCGTTCAATGCTCTCCATTTGTGTAACTCGAGGGAGGTAAGCCTCCTAGATCATCGTGCTTCCCTTCTCGAGTTACAGGCCTGCCTCTGTGGGGAAATTTTTGTCTCAATATCTTATGTAGAAGGAAATGATGATAGAAATGATAACCTCTGGCGTTTCCCCTCCTTCATGATTTCGAATGCGGGTCTTGCCTCGAAGTTCGTCTTTTTAAATCGTATTATTGAACTTTTGTATGCAGAATCAACACAAGCTACTGTAGCCCTATATACTATTATTACATACTATTAATACTAAAAAGAAACAACATAATGAAATCGCTTTTTTATAATTTCATTTAACATTGCATTTATTTATTACTTTTATGTAAAACTTACCATATTTTAGGTTTATTTTGTCCTGACGCCTGCAAGTTAAAATCCATTTCTGGAAACATTTCCCCTCTTTTTGAGGAAATCTAAAGTATTTTATATTAGTTCCCTTAGTTTTTCTGTAATAATTACTACAGCCGTACACTGTACAGTTAGGCATTCTCGATATCATTTAAAAGAACAAAGTAACAAAGAATTTCTACTTGTCACTTAAAGCTGCGCCTTTTCCCGTTGTCTCTTGCAAACCACATGACGTCACAGCCACGACAGCGCTCCAGGCGACATGCGCATGCAACCACCTTATAGTCTTTCCACCATGCCCTAGACCATGCTTTCACACTTTCGCTACGTCGCGTGCTGGTTTGCACCGACTCTCAGAGCGTTCTCGTTAGCCTACAGCATGTCTAGCCGAAATGCGGGGAAATAGAAGTTATTTAATAATTCGATAACTTCATGAGCAATTACTTATGAAATAAACAAAAAGAACTCCGAAACCGTTAATTTTGGAGAAAATGCTTTAAATAATAGTTGTATTCAGTTTGTAATACACACAATACGTAGTTTCAACATACACTTATTAAAATTAAATAATAATGTTATTTAAAAAGTAGTTTACAGGATTCTAAAACAACATAATACGTAATCAAATGCAGTTGAGTTCGTTCCTTTAGTTGTTGCCTTAACTTATTTGGGGGAAATGCTATTCTAGCAACACTGTAATTTCTATGACTGGCAACAGTGAAAATTTTTTCAAGTTTATATTTTCTGTTGTAGAATAACATTATCTACGATTGTGGTAAGTTGCATTTTATTATCTCCTTTCTTTTATGAAAAACAAGCAAAAGAAAAATTGTATTTTAAAAAAAATATTTTTAGTACATCAGGAACTAGAATGAGTTGATGTAGATGGCCCCAACCCCTTCCCCTTAGGATAGACATTTTAATCAAACTGACATTATAAAAATGCAGTGCGAGGTAGAAGATAACAATAATATAATATTCATTTCAAACGATTTTCCCGTTATTCGATCACCCACAAGAACAGTCACCTTTTTATGTTTTAGATGGGAATATATTCATTTATTTATTCGTCACCACATTACCAACCACAATCTTAGTCAAGATTCTATTAGATATATCAGAAACTTCACCGATTTATATGAACACGTGTTAAGTAAAGAAAAATTGCAACGCTCAACACAGCCCTTAAAAAAACAGTTGCTTTCGATGTCTGCAATTTGTCAAATGTGTCATCGAATCAATCGTTTCAAAGTAGGTAAGGTTATTTCTTTCTTTGCTGCCTTCCTGCATATAAACAAGTATACATATAACTAATACATTTCGTATTGAGAACGATTTATAGCGATATGAGTACATGTGAAGGCTGCAACTACATAAATTTTAGAATATAAATTATAGTGCTCAGAATTTTGCATCAAATAACCTACTACACCTTTGCTTACAGATTAATGTAGAGAGTTGAATCGCAGGTAAGTATCCAAAATTTGATCTCTCGAAGTTATTCCAGGAAAATGCACGGCGTCTTCATGTATTTGTTTTAACGTGACTCCCCATATCTCTTAACAATAAACTTTTACAGCAATTTTCATTGCAGAATACTTTTACGAAGCACAGAAAGGCGAATCTTCTGTTTCTCTTTCCAGGTTTCCCCACAGATCCCGAAAAGTGGCTGACATCCCGAAGGAAGTATACTTTCTTTAAAGGAGTTTATTCTCATAAAAATGCATAGAACTGGCACAAGTGACCTCACCGATATGTCCTGAAATGGAATAGCCTTGTTGCAGATGGTTGTTCGTTGCAGAATACAATTCATCGCAAAAATCTTTGGGTAGAATGAAGAATATTTATGCAGAAGACCTGCCTCAAATTTTGATATTTGCATACGGATATATATATATTTTACCAAGACATGGTTTCATCAAATATGTGTCATATTTATTGCTGATGGGTTACAGAGAGCAACGAACTTAAGATTATCACTGGACACATGGTGCTCGCAGAGGTTTTTGCAGTTGGTCTTTCTTTCTCAACGATGGGTTTCACCTAGATCATGTCTCCGGCTCTGAAATACCTAGCGAAGATTTAATTGATCACTCAAAGTGTGGATCACAGTTCTCTGGGACACGTGTAGCCCTGTGTGGATCGCACGTTGTCTAGAGGGTTTCCAGGAGAGCCATTAAACGCAGCTTCTGAGAAACACTTGGAATCATTACACTGTACGTTCACATTCTATACCCTTATTGGGTTAATTCATAGCTGGAACCTCCTGGTTTATGCATCACTTAATTATGTTTTAGATGGTAGTCGACCATGTGAAGAGTTCGTTTTCTTTGTGCTGTTTGTGAATTTTAGACACAGAAAACTCGGCGTAGAAAAGTGTTGGTTCACCTTCAAAAACAAATCCGATGCGATGGATACTACGTGCACGGGGAGACTTGAAAATGAGACCTTCTGCGTAAGAAGCTTCCATGTTTTGAGTTTTCGTCTATCCATAAACTGCTTGCTTAAAATTATAGCCAAAATATGAGATTTAAGAACTCACTGAATATTCAAATATTCATTCAAAAAAAAAAAAGTGATTTAGTGGTTTACGTACACACGTTAGCTGAAAGGATGTACAAACAAGTATGTTGAAATGGTTCTAATTGCGAACAAGATCACTACGCGTATGAAATAAAGTGTTACTCGGGTATCGCACTTATTTCTCTTTTGAAATATAAACGAAATGAAATCTTTCAGTTTAATGTCTCATGATAATGCCCCTTACGCTAAGGGAGACGAATGATTAAGGAAAGGGAATGATGATGGTGGAACAAGAATGTGGGAGGGAACGGAAGTACCCGAGAAAATCCACGGATACAATCCACCACGAATTTACTAGGGATCGAACCAGGAATCTTATGCACCAGAGGAAAGCGCTCTGTCGCTGAGCCACCGTGCTTCCTCCGCGCATTTCTCTTTTGAGGTTCAAAATTCCTTCTATTTTAAGCTCCTTACCTTCTTTGGGTCTTTATAAATTTGAAGAATTAAAATATTTGGCGTAGGTACGTTAGTACACAGATCACTTCGATAATGTTTCATCCTCCACCCCACTCCCCAGCATGAAATGACACCTTGAATGATATGCAGGGTGTTTCAAAACAACACCGACAACGTTTGGGAGTGATTCCTCACACCAAGATAAGATGAAAATTATAGACCAACCTGGGTGCACAAATGCTTCCTTTTGGAGTTATAAGGTGCCGCGAAAATGTGAAAAAAAAATCAACTTTTAAAGGCCCATAATTCCAATACTGTAGTCGAGTCAAGTCTTTATTTAAGAACTGATATGTGTTCTATTCAAATATCCATGTTTTAGAATCCTGCGGTACTTCCGCAACAATTTTTATAAAGGTAGTTTTTGAGTACTTCAAACTATATGCCTGTAGCCAAACTTGCTCTATAAAAATTGTTGCGTGAGTACCACAGAATTCTGAAACATGGATTTTTGGATAGAGCGCATATTAGTTCTTAAGTGAAGTCTTGACTCAACTACAGTAGGTCCCATAGTTTTGAAGCTATGGACCTTTAAAGTTCTTTTTTTTTTTTTTCATGTTTTCGGCAGCCTATAACTCCGGAGGAAGCATTTGTGCACCCAGGTTGGTCTATACTTTTTGTCTTATCTTGGTGTCAGGAATCACCTCCCAAACGTTGTCGGTGTTGTTTTGAAACACCCTCTATACCCAATAGAACTATATAAGTATGTATTAAACGGTCGATTGTCCACAACTGAAGTGTTTGTTTTACCGAGACATTTATAGAAATAACTCAGCAGGTAATGTATTGAAAGCAATCATCGTATTGTATCACTTTATCCCGTCCCTCGAGATGCTATTACATAAATGGATATACTCATGTATGTATTCAAACATTACAGTATTTGAGTAACAATATAGAGTAAATAATACATATTTTGTTTGATGGAAGTTAAAACGAATGGTAGAATACTGTTTAGTGTTTCTAAATTTTAGAAAAGTGTTTACTTTAGCTTGAAACAGCAATGCAATCATTTAATGCTATTTTGAAATGATTGAAATTTAAACATAAAATCAAAAGTCCACTTGTTCGTATTTGCTTTTACATAGCGATAGACATGTTTATGTTCTGAATGATGGAATGAATAGAAGGTTAATGGTACTTAAACAATGTTAGTCTTTTAAATTGCATTTAAGTATTTACAAATTGATCTGCCGTATTCTCAGTTGCATGTAACACTTCCAAAGCTGAGGAAAGAGGGACATTAAAATGACGTTCCATATTTATCTACTTATAATTCATTAATTGGATTGAACTGCAATCATCGAGTCAGTGTTGCCAGATTTTAATACTGAAATCCCCATCTTTTCTGGTTAATTGAATTCAGCGTTCGTTTTCAGCTCACCAGAAAGACACATTATTTGCATTTTTCTTCTTCTCTCTCTTTGCATGAAGCTTAGGGTCGTGGCCTTTGACTTCCCTTTACGTTATGCTGTTTTATTGGATGTGCAAACGTATTTGATATATAAGGATCACAACTATCGCGCATCCCTTCTTAATTCTCTGTGGTTATTGGATTTACTGTGGTTCTATTAGTTTGCTCATTTATATATCCGAGATGTGGCTAGGTTTTCCATTTGTCCAAAGCAGACTGTAGGGAGGGATGCGCACGAGACAAGTAGAGACAGGATTTCCTGACAAAATTCGAGTCGAGACATGGCTCTTCCAATAGTAAAATATACATTTTTCGAGTCTAGATATTACTTTTACAGCACATTTTCGAGATGAGACAGCCACAAATCTTGTCTCGTGCGCATCCCTAAGGAGGAGGAGTATCAGAGTTTCTTTTTCCATAATAATATAACGTAAGTCTTTCTATAATGAAAAATAAGTCTTATCTAATTGACAAAAGAAAAGCAAGACAATTTAAATCACATATGCTCTATGAAATACATGGAAATCTCGACTATATTCGTGATGTATAGGTTTCTTGCCTACCAAGAAGAAATGTAGAAGTACGCTGGATAGCAATATACATTAATGAGGATATATGTTATGAAGTGCCGAGTTTACAGAAGTAAAAAAAAAAAAAAAAAAATGTTTATGCAAGAAATATAAAGGTTAAGAAAAAGTTGCAAATTTTTGCAAATTCTGTAACTACAGGTAAAAAATAAAATCTTTGAGTTTTACGTCCCATGGTTATGCCGGTTAGGCTAAAGAACACGATGATTATGAGAAATGAATGAAATGGTGGAATGAAGAAAGTGGGAGGAAACGGGAGAACCCCGAGAAAACCCACGCATACGGTGTTTGTCCACCACAAAGTTCACTTGGCGGGAGCAGGGTTTAAACCTGGGAACCCATGCACCAGAGGTGAACGCTCTAATATCGTGATACTACATACCTAAGTTCGTGATAATGAAATATTGAATATAGGGCTGTGCGATATCGAAATTTCGATATCGACATTCCATATTTTTCTGATATCGGTATCGAAAAAATATATCGATATCGAATATCGACAATATCGAATATCGATATCGACAATATCAAATATCGATATTGAATATAGACAATATCGATATCGAATATCGACATCGATAATATCAAATATTGACAACAATATTGATACGTATCGACAACATCAAATATGGATATTAAACATGTTGATTGGTCTTGAATATTCATGTTGATATAGACAATCCGTTTCAAAATGTTTCAATGGGGGATAATCTCAGAATACTTGTTAGTCACAGAAAACAGACTTGTGTTCCTTCTAATCCACCCCTCTTTCCTCAGAAAAAGTTAATCAAAACAGTCATATAGGTCTAATTGTCTTTCCCAGCTTTCATATTGGTCATGATTGCGGAAATAATGAGCGTGAAACAGGGTGTCATAGAATATGCGTGTTTTATTTGTGTGTAGGTGTTTATTTCATGTATGTGCATTTGTGAATGTGCACGTGTGGCAATATGCGTTTGAGAGAGAGAAGTTCTTTCTATAACATTACACGTGCGTGCGTTGTACTTTAAGCTCACGCACAAACAATACTTGATCCAGATATGGACGATAGGGACCTCGGTGACTCAGTGGTAGAGCGTCCACCTCTGGTGCATGAGGTCACGGGTTCAAACATTGCTTCCGCCAAGTGAACTTGTGGTGGACAAACATCGTTGCGTGGATTTCCTCGGGGTTCTCCCGTTTCCTCCCACTTTCTTCATTCCACCATTTTCATTCATTTCTCATTATCACCGTCTCCTTTAGCCTAACCGGCATAACCGTGGGACGTAAAACTCAAAAACTTCATTTCATTTCAGAGATGGACGAATGTACCCGATCAACAAAAACAAAATCGGGGAATCTCCGTTTCTCTTTTGTGCTAATTATTTGATGTCTTACTGCAACAGGAAATCGATGCATATCTTTCAGTGCCATCTAGACAGTAGTGCTATTCAACCGTTCGCACCGGTTCGCTAGAACCGGTTGTTAATATATTTCGAGTCTGCTAAACCGTTTGTTATACCTAGACATAACAGTAAATTTTACCCAGTTATATCCAAGAACGAGCAAGTTTCAGTTTGTTTGGCTTTGTTCTTAGAAATTCTTACAGCTACAGGGTTAGATATATGATCTCTCAGAATAAGGTATAAGCAATTTTTTCTTAATTTCAAATGGGCTGGTTAGATATCAAGAATGAAAACTAGGATCACATGAGTGCAGTATGAGAGTTATTTACATTTGAAACGCATAATACCATTATCAAGAACTCTTGATCCATTGCTGGGTTAAGGTGTTTCCAATAGTTCTTGACAAACATCTATTTTGGATAATTCGTTTCCAAGATATTAGCAGTGCTACATAATTTCGTCACAACACCTTATATTAGGTTGCTGTCTAGGTCTCTACTTGCCACTTGTGGTATCCAGTGAAAAATTTGATTTTGTCTATCTTGTATGATTTGCTTCCTAAGAGAGAGGGAGAGAGATTTCTTTCTATGTATCCATCTACTATCTCTCTCTCATATACGTATATATAACCAGTTGTTAAAAAATTAGAATAGCATCACTGCCTTGGCTCGTAAGTGTTTGTGTAGGTACCAGCGTTCTATCGGAAAGAGTATTTAGTTGTGGATGCAATATCGTAACTGATGCTCATACTTCACTTAGTGCAGAGGCATATTTCTAAACAAGACAGTTATTGTTCACTTTTCTCTGTGTGTGTGATGTATGTGTTTATGTTCTTCTAAGTTAATCCGTTGCCTTTACAATTTAACACTTGGACTTATTCTTTTGTAGTATTTTATTTTAATATTCAATTTTAAAAAAGCACGCGATCAATGGAGATCTATTTCATTGTAACTGTACCAAAATTCTGCTTAAAATATTTTTCGTATAAACGCAAATTCTGCGTTAGAGCATTATGTGACGTTTATCTGAATTCGTACACTTTGTGCAGTGTATGCTTCTTGTTGATCGTGCTGCCGCCTGGTGGTACTAAAAGTCAGATTAGAAGAAGAGGAAAAGGAAAGAATGGAGTTTTTAGTTAGACTTCAATGTGTGTTGGTGTGTGTGTGTGCTATGAATGACTCAGCTAAAATTTTAGAATAACGCTGAATCCTGAACCCAAAACATTTTGAAGAATATAAATAGTAATATTCTTTTTTAAGAAAACTTTAATATTCGTGATATTGCGTAATCATCCATTAAAAACAGTGCTGTTAATGTGGATGTTTTGGTAGTTTTGAAATAAAACATTATTAAAGTAAATCAACCCTAAGTAATATTGCATAACAACAAGGTGGAGTGATCAAGATTAAAGGTGAAAAAAAAAGAACTCGGCGGGTGGTACTTGAAGACAACGGACGTATAGCAAACGACCGACACAAAAACTGGTCGAAATAATTCTGTTCTTCAACAGATATCACCACATAATGTTGTTACTACGTTCACTAGGAATGACTGACTGTTAAATTCTCAATACCGGAAGAAAGGACGATTTTTGTGAGTGGATTCGACGGATATACAGTGTCTCAACTAAAATGTGATCACACTAATCCATAAGCCATGGTGGACAGAAAATGTTGAAGTGAGTGGTAAAAAGTATACTTACGAATTCGTTACACAAATGGGGCGACAAGTGTAAGAATAGTTTGTTTATCTCAGGTACGTTTGTTTATTTCCAATAAATGGCACAATAAAATGTAATTTTGTCAGTTTTTCTTTCACAGATTGCATGACGTAACGAGAACGTGGTTGTTGGATAACTTGTGTTCGATTCATGAAAGTAGGTGATGCTCTCGTCTATTTTCGTAATACGCCTTAGGTCTTCACCCAGGTGATCCGTCCGAATCCGGACCGTAACGGTGAGGTGTGTCGCGTCTTCCTCAAACAATCGTCGCGTGAACAAACTTTCCGAACCCACAAATAAAATGGTGTAAAGCTGTATTATTTGAGGGCGAGGAATAGGGAGTTCTCTGCGGAGGCCGGTTGAGGACGGTGTGCACCATGCAGCACTATGCTGCTCGAACCCAGAACCGTAATAGAATGGCTAAGCCCTTCACAGGGACAAAAGTCTCAATCAGGAAGGTACGCGGATCGAGCCCGGACACCGTAATATCATGTTATTGTTAAGTTGATAATCTTTTGTATTAAAGGGCTTTACACAAAGACGTGACATATCCCACATGAACTGAAGAGGTTTTTTGTTATTGGTTTCGTGCAAACTCATATCTAAAAGTATTGATGTTTTCATTAAATTTAAAGCTTACGTCTTATACCATTATTCAGTTTTCCTTATGAAATCAATTTAGAAGGTTCTAAGTCATTCCTAATAATAAGGCACCTAATAATGCATATTCTAATGCATAATGCATATTCTTTGTACAATCCGCGGCAAAAAACCTGCAACATGAGGATGTAAGTTTATTGTGAAACTACGCGTAACAACACAGGAAATGAATATAACGTCTAAGTGGAACGAATCACGCCAGGATAAACCTCGGCCTCCTCCCGTGCACACTTATTTTGGAGCAAAAGACTTCGTCATTTCACAATAAACTTATATGCTCATGTTGCAGGTTTTTTTGCCGCGGATTGTACAATTTTTGCACAAAGTTTGGTTTGATTCGGTGAAGAATTGCAGCCGATAATGTAAGTTAAATATACAATATTTAGGTGGATTAAGTAGACGTAGAAACATCCCTGCCCAACCGCCGATTTGGACTATCTTCAAAAGGAACCAAATTTTTAACCCATACTCATCCTCTGTCAATTTGGTTTCATTCTGTTAAGAAATGAAGTCAAAAGAGAAAATTAAATATTAATATCGAATGTTGGGAGCATAGTCCCCAAGCCCTACAATAATTTGACTCATGGAACGGGGCGTTTTTCTACCTCATACGATTATCGTGCCGTTTGGTTTCATTCGGCTAAGAAATGCAAATGCAGCTACTATCGCAAACCAAAAAGGGTTATATATATAAAGCAAAACCCACCGCAATTTTTTCGAGACAGTATTAAACACCAAATTCGAATATCGATATCAACAACTTGATATCAATATTAAGTATCGATATCGCATATCGAAATCGAATATCGACGATATCGATATCAAATATCGACGATATCGATATCAAATATCGACGATATCGGATATCGATATCAAATATCGACGATATCGGATA
This sequence comes from Thermobia domestica, assembly GCF_964235325.1. Lineage (NCBI taxonomy): Eukaryota > Metazoa > Arthropoda > Insecta > Zygentoma > Lepismatidae > Thermobia > Thermobia domestica. The sequence continues at coordinate 54,027,847 of NC_137467.1, forward strand.
TAGATATCGAATATCGACGATATCGATATATCGATGTCGATATTTTTGCGATATCGATTATTGATATAAGTTTATATCGATATCGATGATATTGATATATCGACATATCGCACAGCCCTAAGATGCATACTATCATCTACAGATCCTCTACCATTATAATTTGTATCAGTCATCGGGTTTACTTTACTGACATGCTCCACTTCGTCTCCACGCGCATTCAAAAAGTAGGACTGATTTAGGTACCTTAAAGTAAGGTAAAATATACATAATAGGATTGAAATGAAATGAAATTTGTGAGTTTTACGTCCCACGGTTATGCCGGTTAGGCTAAAGGAGACGGTGATGATGAGAGATGAATGAAATGGTGGAATGAATAAAGTGGGAGGAAACGGGAGAACCCCGAGAAAACCCACGCACACGGTGTTTGTCCACCACAAAGTTCACTTGGCGGGAGCAGGGTTTGAACCCGAGACCCCTAGCACCAGAGGTGAACGCTCTACCACTGAGCCACCGCGGCCCTTCATAATAGGATTGAGTAGAGTAGGGTAGAAAAGAGTACAAAAGGGTATGGAAGCAGTGGAGTAGGGAAGGGGGGCCCAGAGGGGCCGCCCCCCCAAAGAGGTCCGACAATGTACTTTAGTACTTTGATGTTTGTAATTTTTTTATATATTTTTATGTTTATATATTTTTTTGTTTGTAATTTTTCTATATGTACCTATAACAGCACTTGCCCTCCCCCCAAACACACATCCTGGCTACGCTACTGTATGGAAGGGTTAAGTTAGAGTAAGGTAAGTAAGTATGGACTACTTCTAAAATTAACCCAACGCAATTTCTCGTGTCTACGTAAGGATACCAACTGAAGAGAGAGAGAGAGTTGTAAAATTGACCCCAGTCATATTCCATTCTGCATCAAATGCAAAGGAAGTTTCATTTAAAGAAGAAATTGAATTTTTCCTGGCAATGTGATTTCAGTAAGTGTTCTCGGGTTATTAGCTAGGTGGTTAGATTCATCACAATCCATGCATTCATTACAGTCCCCTGCATTCGAAATGTCGGATGAAAATACCTTCCCCTTTCTAATAACACGAGAAGATTTACTAAAAAGTTCCTTTTTTTTTTTGTCACTCCTTTGGCAAAGCTGGTGAAACCACTCATCACACTGTAAATTCTGAATTCAGTTTTCACACTGCATATTATATTGTTTTTCTGTACGTGTCACTGATGTCTTTAGAGCAGGAAGTAGTGAAACGAATCGTCAAACACGGTGCCTTAAGTACCTCTTTATCCCCGAGCTTTGTGACATTACTCACATTTACCTTTAGAGCTACTACGATGTTATGCTAAATTCTGTCCGTCTACTGCTTGTAAGGATTCATGTGGCTCTGAATAGCGCTTGGCTGTGCCGGACTCTTGTAAACGAGTCTTGCTTTTGCCAAGGCAGATTTACGTTTCCTCATTGAATCCGTAGAACGCATTGAAACAAGTAGACTCGCATCATTCCTAACTTCACTCACGATACAACTACGATTTTTTTCATTTAGATTATTGAGCAAAAAACAGTTAAGAAAGCACTTAAGAACTTAAGAACTTGTGATAATTACTGAAATGAAATACTACTGTGAAAATGTATATACATTAAAACAATGGTCCTGTGCCTTTTAGAATAATTTCATCCACAGATTCTTCGAAGCACAAAACTATTCACTTTAACAGACTGTTCTTAGCTTTCTACATTACATTGATAATAACATCTGTTGCAATTTGTTCCTTCAACATTTATCAGTCCACTGTCATCATTTCACGGCTTCCACTGCAAGAACTGCACTCACTTGATCTCTATGAGAATTAACTTTTCCTCGTATCGTTTTAAGGGTGAACTCGTTATTGTGAAGTATGTAATTATCACGAAATTATCGAGACACGTAATTGCAAGTGTTTGCTTCACAATATTGTAATGGGATATGAACTAAGGATCCACCAGAACATTTTTATTCATGTTGAGAATTCAATCAGTCCTTAATGAGTAGTTAAGCAGCCTTTAAGGAGTTCATTGCCTAATGGTTGTTGACACCGATTTTCTGTTTTACGTTGTTAGCTGACTTTACATTGAAAGATTAATTACCTATTGCTTTGTTGTTAATGAAGAAGTCTTTGGACTTACAAAATATTTGTAATGAACAGTGGTAGCGACCTTAGTACATTTTCCCTTTGATCACACGCGACACTCTTAAGTCTGACTTGTTACATCAATTGCCTCTCAATTGGTTTGGTCTTATTGGCTCCTCAAGTCATGCTACTACAAGACATTGTCCGCTTCGTTCGTTTACCCATCACACGATGTTACAACAAGGAAGTAATGGACAAAGAAGTATGTTGACTCTGATGTCGAGTCTCTTTTTAGTACGTTTACTTTCAACAATAGTGAGCTCAGGAGGAAATAAAGTCCGTGTTTCCACATGTCGACTACTAAGCACAAAGTAGCTATGTCAATGTCACTTTTGGGCAATTGACCACGCTCATGAAATCTTGTGGTGCCACCATCATCTCATCATCATGACGTCAGAGGAACAGTCGGGTCAAAAGCAATTAAGAGAGCATGATCTTCGTCATTTGTCTTTTGAATCTTAACAACTACGTAGGACACATCGGAATCACCCTGCCTTCGGTCCGGCATTCGATGCCATGGTCAAGTCTTCATCACGGATATCAACGAAACACCCCAATTTGCAAATAACTGGAACTTTGAAGATAGTGCCTAAATTCACCCATGAGTGAGAGAGAGAGAATGGATCTACATCGAATTAGGGTGAGACTGTTCAAAATTAGTTGATTTCCCTTTGGTCTTCCATCTGTTTCTTTAACGTCTTGATTGCTACCATTTACCAGAAACATGTATTTTATTTCAAACAGATTTCTCGTTGTTATCAGGCACCTCTTAGGTGCATCCCGTTGTAAGCTTGCGCGCTTGCACTTTGAAAGTGAGCTTGGACTTACTGCTGCCAGGCATATTGATGTCGCTACTGTGAGGTTTCCTTATATTTTGAAGGCTCTGTATAACAACGTGGAAAGTAATAAAAATTATAATTGACAATGCCGTCAATAAACATGAAAGTCGGGGCATTTTAAAATTCCGCAAGAGCCACGTCGAGACGCGAGACCTTTACTCCAAAAGAGAGTGTGTCCTGATAAAATCATACGATTGCAACCCTAGGTATAGCCATTGAAAAAAGCGTATTGATGTTGTTATTGGTAAATAGAAAGCACGTGAAAGTCAATCGAGTCATGAGTTACATCATGATATCCTGCCTATTGAATGAACGCTTGCCCATGGCCTTAGCCGCTCAGTTACTCTGTTGCCTTTGGATGAGGTGGACCTTGCGCTTATGCTCCGTCGGAAAAATAGTTAGTGTTAAAATAGAACAACGTATCAATGGGCAGATTATTTTCAAACTGGTAAAAATCCGCAACATAAACTTACGATTAACTAAAGATGACTGTTTATCACGCAGACAAGTTTTTGAATCATTCAAAAGGTTTAAAGAGGGACGAAAAGTGATCGCAAACAACCTGCACCCTAGAGACCTTGAATGTCGAAAACTGACTCAAATATTCAAATAGTCAGCGTTATGATTCGTAAAGATAGTCACTTGAGTATTCGAACTGTTGCTGAAATCACATGAATTGACAAAGAAAGTGCTCGTCAAATTTTACATGAAAGTTATTAACATGAAGGAAGTGTGTTTCAAGTTGGTGCCAGGGAACCTAATATTGGAACGAAAAGAAACTCGAACATTTGAGCTGACATTTTCGCAGACAATGAAAAAGACTACTTTTTTTTTTTTTTTTTTTTAACTTGTGACTAATTGTGACTTGACATGTAGGATCTTGGAACCCAAAGCCAATCAACGCATCGGAAGAGCCTAAGTTCGCCGCGCCAAGAACCAGAAGGACGCTCGAATGAGCAGATCAAAATTCAAAACAATGATGGTTGTTTTCCTTTCGACATCCGTGGGATTATGGTCGTTAAGTGGGTACTCGAGGGTGAATATTTCAACCAACCTTATTGCTTTATTGTGCTGAGAACCCTTGTGAACAAATAAGAAGACTATGACCTGATTTGTGAACAAACAAGATTCTGCACCAAGACATTGCTTCTGCTCACACGGTACTGTAAGCATAGACGCCCGAAGGTGAGGGCAGGGTGGGGCCCGCCCCCATCTGACTCACAAAAATGTACACATAATATAGCAAACCACGTATAATAAATATCAGACGTAATAATAGCAACCATGGAGATGGGCCCTCCCCTAAAAGGTTTTCTTCGGGCTCCCCTAATTGTAAGTGAAGACATTCTTTTTCCCAAACATGAAATCCCTCAACATAGACCATCCGCCATATTTGCCGGGTCTTGTTCTCTTTTCTTATTTATTTCCTGAGGTGAGGTAAGAACTGACAGGAACAGATTTCAGACAGTAAAAGCTGTGGAAAGAAAAGCAACGGATATCATGAACATGGTTTGTGTGAAAACTATTGGCAACGCTGCTTCCAACAATGAAAAATTGGCATGGAAGTACTGTGTAGGGATTGAGGGGTAATGCCACTGTTGTACAAAATGAGCAATAAAAGATTTTGTAGCACTAATTCTTTTTTTTTTTTTTTCTAGGCACACTCGTAAATCTATAATAGTTGTGTTGGCAGCTGCGATAGTGGTCTTTCATATTTCCATGATTTCGCTCCTATCTGATGTCGAAGGAGTGTCTGATGATGGCCCTGGATGCTCTGTTCTGGATGATTTGTAGCTGTTTGAGGTGACACTTTACTACATGTTGCCACGCAGGAGGGCGCATCATAAAGATGGGCGCTCTTGTTTTGTGTGTGAAGGATGGAGATACGAGTAGGAACAAGAGTGTCCAAAGCTAAGAGATACGTGCATGGACCTACAGTTGAATTTGTGCGTCACCGTCAGGAGAATACGAACAACAACAACATTTACATACAACTTGATAGTTATAGCACTGCATTTCTTTACATATGCAGTACATAGGGGAATGTGGGGTAGAACCGGGTACTTGGGTCAAAGCCAATTACCTCTTTTCAAAATAAATGCTCTTCTCCCTCTTCTAGGTGAATGAACTAGGTATTACTACTAGAGAATAAATTAAATGAAATTACAGCTTCCAGTTTAACATCGCACGATTGTGTCTTTTAGGCTAAGGGAGACGGTTTGTTAAGGTAAGTGAATGACGATGGAATAATTGATGGAATGAGCATGTAGGAGAAAACAGGTTTATCCAAGAAAACCCACGGACACGATGTTGTCCACCACAAACTATTGGAGAAGAAGAAGTGGCCTGCCATCAGTTGTGCTGTGACAATGCTCCTTGTTGTTTTCAAGAATTTGTACTTTCTGCACGTTAGATGTAGGAGTTTTCTCCAACGTCTCCTGCCAAGAATAAACAGATAAATAGCATTATTCATACAGCATTTAATAAGGATTTTATTGACATTAACTAATCGTATTTTGTCTTTTGCTAGGCTTTGTGAGAACATGTTTCTTGTAACCAGTACAAAAGGGACAGAACCGGGCACCTGTGGTGTGTCAGTACCTTGAAGTACCTGGTTGTACCCCACCAGTTTCTGAAAGTGAAAAATAATTTGTTTTATTGTATAAGTAGACCTATGTCCAATCTGAGAATAACAGAAGTATTTTAATAATTAACGTAACTACAGATTATTGTTTGTGTTGGGATTATAGGTCCGAAAATATCGGACCAAATGATTTATAACATAAAATCTACAGAACAATAATAAGATTTTACAATTGCATTAGTTATTTGTTTACCCAACATTGTTAGGGTTGTTAAGTCTAGGAGGCTCAGATGGGCGGGTCATGTAGCTAGAATGGAAGAAAGTAGAAACGCTTTCAAAGTCTTGACTGGAAGACCAATCGGAAAACGACCATTAGGAAGACCTAGGCGCAGATGGGAGGACAATATTAAGATGGATCTCGCAGAGATTGGAATACAAAGTAGAAAGTGAATACAGTTAGCTAAGGATAGAAGTCAGTGGAGAGCTTTCGTGAACGCGGCATTGAACCTCCGGGTTCCATAGGCCATACAGTTAGTTAGTTAGTTATTTGTACAGAAGTATTTTTAATATCTAGTACAACAACAAAGTGAGTATTGGGAATGTCTGAAATTGACACAAAACAAACTTTTAAAGCCTTGACCAAAGTAAATTCTCAAATAGACTATATTCTATATGAATAGAGTTAATTGACAAAATGAAACATATTCTTGCAACGCTGAATATTTTGCTGAAAATCGCACCTCGATATCTGGTTACCGTTTTGGTTCTATGGCGATAAATATTCAAACCGGAAATGGCTAATTTGAACGACTCCTGGTCTGCATTGAGAGTTAACGAATGAGATGGAACCTATTATTGGGAAGATTAATTGATTGCAGAAAATCAGATCTCAATATTACTTACCGTTTTTTTTTTTTTTTTTTTTTTTTTACCGAGCGAGTAGTCCCTGGTTATGATTTTTACTTTTTTTTTTTAATTATAAGGAATTTTAGTTAGAAGTTATTATATGTGATTTTAATTTTAGTCCTATTTTGGAAATTGGATTTTTCTTAAAAGTTTCTCTGAGGCTTTGTAAGCTCTCAAATAAGTCTGGTTTCTACTTGAGGACCAGCAGCAGGTTCATTTAGTACTTACGGATCCTATGGTTTTTGGGTTCGATTCCCCTTTTGAAGGCAGGTCTCGTGATCGGCCTGCCGGATAGAGTTTATAGGTCTTACTCTTAAGCGAACAGAAATTATGGGCCTATATCGTTTTGTTAAACATCCTACAATTTAACCAGTTCCGTAGTGAGGGACACATATATTTCCTACCTGAGGGAATATTGCCTTACCTTTAACCCTACCCAAATCCTTGTAAATTGATTAGATAGAATCCTTATTTTGTAGTACTGTCTCTGACAGGCTGTACTACGAGCAGGCGTTAGGCCAGGTTTCTGAACGAATGCTGAAGGAACCTTTGAAAATTAAAACCTCACTGGAAGGCGTGTAAGCGAATGCAAAGAAAGTGAGTCCGCAGGCCCTAAGATTTAGAGTAACTTTAGTTAAATGAAGGTTTCATTTAATGTTCTTTAAAGAGTTATCAGAGTAGGAGCTATATCTCGAATACGGGCTATAGTTTGAAATATACTTTTCCGAAAGCCAATTTGTGGACTCGCTAACTCTTTTCGTATTAGGTTGATTCGAAGTTAAACCCAAAGGTTTTCTTTCAAAAATAAAGCATGGCAAGATAAAAATTTAGACTTTTATTAACAGGATATGTTTCAGTATGTAATTTCTTTGGCTTAAAATTATAGGCCTACCCCTAGACATAGCCGGAAACTGATATCCTCTGGGTATTAGAGTTTGTGTATCTTTGTTATGTACCTTTTAAAATATGCAGATTTGGAGCATTTATTCTTAAGATTTGGAGTTAATTAATTGAGGTTGTTTGTAAGGCGGGTTGCCTAACATAATTATCATTCCCCGAGCGAGTTACGGTCAGTACCCATTATTATAATATATACATATTTTAAAATTTAATATTACCTTTTTTTTTTGCATACCAAAGAATCATAATAATAGAGATCCATCCGAAGAGTGGGTCACAATAGAAGTGCGATGTTAGCCGGTACCGGTACTGTAGCTGAGCGGCCGGTGAGTGTAGCCGAGTGGTCTGAGACGTTAGTCTGATGATCATAAGATAAAATTCATTGTGGGTTCGAGTCCCTCTGTAGTAGCAAGGATGGAATTTTTAATTGTCCTCGATGTTTCTGCGTCCGTGTCCCTGTCGAGTCTAGTAGTCCTGAAAGGAGGTGGCAATAAGTCAGGAAGTTTTTTTTTTAAATAAAAAGTGGTAGAGCACTAAGTTCTAGTGCATGGAGTCCCTGGTTCAATCCTTGTTCAAGTAAGTTTGTAATGAACAACATCGATTCCGTGAGTTATCTCGTGGTACTTCCGTTTCTTCTTACATTTTTTATTCACTTGCTTTTACAAACCGTCTCTCTTAGCTAAAGGACATAGTCGTACGACGTTAAAAGTGAATGATTTCTTTTCGTTTTCTCGGAAATGACACACGAGCTTTTACGCTTACGCATATCACTTGTTCAGCCTTGTAAGCAGGCCCTACCCAAGGAGGGGTCTAGTGGGGCCACGACCCCCTAAATTTTTACGCCCTCCCCTAAAATTTTCACCATTTGTATCCTCGCAAATGAACTATAATATGGTGATGAAATATAATATGGTTCGATCGGGCCCCCTTAACTTCTACCGGGCCTCCCCTACATTTTTGGGCTGGCTACCGGCCTGCTTGTAAGTTCTATTGATTGGTACTCATATATGACTCATCTCTGGACATTTTATATTATTTTAATGCTAATAATATTTGCAGAATTTGCAAGAAATGTATTTCAGTAATCATTATTGTAGGAACGGCCGCCAAGCGAGGGGAAAGTCAACGAAGTCGGGGGAACTCAAATCTTATTGCATATAATGAGGTCTATTTAATGTAAAACAATTATTACAAGTCCATAATTTTTAGCTTGTTTATACACTACAGTAAATATATTCAATACTGTAGCGGATAACTAAGCAAATCTGTTTTAGGAATATTTCAAATTCCAGAAGGGGAAATCCCCCTTCTTGCTCCCTATAGCGGGCGGCAATGCATCATTCTATTTCAATGTAAAAATTCAAACAAATACCATAGAAACTTTCTTTTCCCCCTATTTCCTTTCCATTGCATACAGACTTGATGGTAAGCATTAATTCCCGCAACACCATCAATATCAATAGTAGATTAGTATTCTTTCCAGTGAATCGGAGGGGGAAATGTAACTACACACATTTAAAATAATAGCAGCTATTAGAATATCATAAAGAGAGCATTTATTACGATTTTAAATCATCAAATATCGTCAATAAATTGAAACTGTCTTGCGTGCTCAGTAATCAACCGAAAAGCAGTCAATTACAAAAGATAAAATATTACCTTCATAATATGTTTCAGTGTTTTAGTTTGCAATAATACAAAACATATGTATCCTATAAAATGCCATAAGAGATGTGTAGGATATGCATCATTGCTTCACTCGTTTTTATATATAGTGATAATACTGAGTGCACAAAATAAATGATCCTTCCGTAACTAGCCGCATTGAAGTTCGGAGAATCGTCCCTCAATCGCTCTAACTGATATTATACGAAGATGACTAATGAGAGTACAGGAAGATAGATGGTAGCGCTAGGATTTCAATATAACAAATTGCCTAAACACTGAAAACAGAAACTACCTTTGTTATATTAATTACCTCTTTAAATCCTTATTTTCTTTCTGGAACTATATTCAAGTAGCCTACAATAGATGAACTTAGTGATTAAGCACATTTTGTTGACACTGAAGTTGTAGTTTCACAGGGAAAAGAAGTAAGAGAGAACTAAAATAGGAAACATGTGTATGATTTTAACCAGGTACACCACTTTCTGTTAGTCCCACACTTAACATATCTGGGCATTATCTTTGACTCACGTGTGAAATGATCTGCTCATCTCAAAAGTCTTGCTCTTAAAGCAACTTACTGCTACGCCTAACTGGGACTACTTGAGGCCTGAAACCTAGCATACTTCTCAACACAAGGTTTTTTTACGCCCTGTTTTGACTTATGGCTTTACAGCCTGGCTATCAGCACCAGAGTCATATTACCGCAGGCTACAAATTCTTGAGCGCCATGCCCTACGCCTTGCCTTTCGAATTAAATTACCAAGCCCTACACGTGACTTCTATGAAAGAACACCTTTTCTACAAATCCTCTATCACCTAGAAGACCTCAGACTCCGGTAAATTACGAAGCGATTCCAGACTCACCATCCACTGCTCTTTGATGCTATGCACCCCGAAGCTACTCTCCGCAAACCTTTAACTATTCTCCGGCATTCCCCACTCTCTCTGCTGTTTACTCTGTACCACTACGTTCTCCCACCAAATAGTCCCGACTTTCGACTTCTTGAAGACTTCCTCATTGCAATCACCCCACCATATATCATTCCATCTTATGTAGCACAGTGACTTCACCGCACTAACAGGGCTCCACTCGTCTCCATTACGTCCAGAGCAGCCCCTGGACAGAAGATAACATTCATTCGTCTCTCTAACCTTCTTCTCTGTATTGTGTTGTAATGTCAAGTGCTCCTCATTGTTTCATTTCTCACCATTGTTCTGCTATCACGCTCTCCTGATGAATTGCTCGCCAGTGTTCATATGTTTTCGTGTCCTGATGATTATGGTTAACGGCCATAATGTCCTTTAATTTGAATGAACTTGGATATAATAAAGTTAATAAAATCTATTTTGCCTCACGATAATCAACCTACACCTGGAGTTCCTATTAACTCCGCTTCCCAAATAAAGGGCGTAACCTTTTGGGTGGGAGCTAGCCACGGCTAGCAAAAAAATAAAAAATGATTTCAATATCAAGCTAGACGAATCATAGGGCATTTATTTTGAACTTGGTTTTCTGCCTGGTTTACGAGTAAAAGCATAGTAAAAGTTACGAAAATTTAAAAATAATCATTTTTAGGACCGCTTTAAAAGGGTATCATAGAGTAGGGTAGGGCAGGCAGTGACGTAACTAAGGGAGAAAGGGCAAACGGGGCTTGTGCCCTGGGCGCCGGATTGAGGAGCGCAAAACTGGACAAATATTTATTTTCACTATAAGGCAATGAAATGAGTTCTAGCAAACTAAGGATCATTAAAAAATTTACTCAGAAACTTCATAGGACAACTTACCAACCTCAGGATCAGGAATAAAAGCGAGGGGGAACGCGTGGGGACGACGTCCCCGCGCTTCCAGGAATTATCCGAGGCGTCCCCCACTTTCCAAAAAATTACAATGGATAAAGATAGGTAGGGCGGGCGGCGTGACGTCATGTGATCCCCTACCTTTTTAGATCCACTTTTACCCCTGCTTAGGATCATATCCATGGAGCGTAAATTAGTTTCAAACCTATCTTATAAGAACATAGTAAAAAAAAAAAAAAAAAAAAAACCTTTGCAGCTAGAAGAGCCCGCAAAGTTACATTTTAGTTCCAGCTTTCTGTATTTTCACTTACGTTGAGATTTAAGAGATCTGCAATATGTCCGAGTGTAATTACTTCAGACAACAGCTTAACTGTTTGTCATAATTAAATATTCTATTTTAAAGGAAGAAACTGTTGATTCATTGTACACATATACACATTCCGAGTGTAATTCCAAAAGCATTGTGATTTAAAAGTTATTGTGATAAGACTATAGGAATATGTCAAACATACTACTATCAGATTATTTGGCAATCGGCTACTAAGTGGCGTGACAAACTTGTTGGCATTTGAAGGCGGTGCTCCAAGTTCCCTTTAAATGCTGCTAGCAAATGAGAGGCCTGCGGTATTGCCACGTTTATTTTGTACACATTCACTTCAGTCTATTCCCTGCCACCTGATCGCGCTGTAGTTCGTCTGCTTAACCAAGTCATAGCCGCACCCCTTTACCACTTGGCAACATCGCGTCACAACTTGCGTTTTATTCATTTAGCTGAAATGCCAAGATGTTTGTCACACGCTTTAATTAGTTTGGTTTCATCTTGAACTAAAAATTAAATTATGTACTGGAATTTTGAAATTAAGCTTTACCATTTGAATAATAAAAAAAAAATGAATAGGAGAATTATTGCGTGATGCCAACATCAGATGTAGTCGGGAGCGTTTTGCTCTGGTTAGTCAGGGGGTCGGAGACGCTAAGACTTGTTCTTATTCTGGGCGACAACTAGCCTAGCTACATTGCTGAGGACAAGGTAGAAAAATAAAATGAAATCTGTAAGTTTTATGTCCCATGGTTATGCCGGCTAGGCTAAGGAGACGGTGATGATGAGAAAGGAAGGAAATGGCGGAATAAAAAAAGTAGGAAGAAACGGGAGAACCCCGAGAAAACCTACGCACACAGTGTTTGCCCGTCACAAAGCTCACTTCATGCGAGATGGAATCAAACCAACAACCCCATGCACAAGAGGTGAATGCTCTACCAATGAGCCACAGTGGCCCCTAGGGCAGAGTAGCGTAAAGTAGGGATAAGTAGGGTGGGATAGAGTTGGAGTAGCTTAGATCACGTTTATCTTGGCACGCTTCTTGTCTAAAGGACGGATCTGTCTGTAACGCGTTGTTGCCACGCCACGGTTAAGTTGAGAATTACAATACGCTAGGAAAGACAGCAAAACGCCACAACACTTACGTGTGGCAACCAAGCACTTCAACTACCCACCAAATAGCAATAACCTCATCTGATGGGCTGCCCGACTACTAATGCCACCTACACGACAAAACCAATAAGACCTCTACTGGATTAAAACATTCACGTGAGTACTAGCAGAAAATACTTTAAAGGCCAACCAAGTGCATTGGCGGGAAGTGTGCCAGATAAAATAAACGTACTCTAGGGTTAGGGAAATTTGGATCAATTTTATTAACATTTGTTAACAGAGTGTAATTTCTCGTCTCTGTGTGAGGATATCAAATGGAGCGTCTCTGGACACCTGCAGCCATGTTCAGAATACAAATGCTTGTTACTCTCCCACAATCCAAGAATGCGGTAACATTATGCAAAGAAGTTTCCTCCGCTTGCGAAATAGTTCCATGTTTATAACCGCTCATAAAGAAAAACAAACATAACTTTCGTTTTCCTTGCATATTATTAAGCATACAAGCGAGCAAATTACCCATTTATTCTCGCTAAATATTCAAAATTTCGCTAGAAACGGACAACCAACATTGAAACTTAACCCAGTCTAATATAAATAAAATAAAGAGTTTGTTTGTCTGTGTGTCGGTGTGCGGCCTGGGGACCAGACGAGTGGACCGAGAGTTACCCAATTTTGGTCACAAGTAGTACTTTGGTCCATACCGCAGACCAAGGCGAAGCGTCTTTTCAAAATTCGAACCAGGGGGATCTCAGGGGGGCGTTTACCGAGACATGTAAAAGTAGTAGAAAATAACCTATATTAGTGTCAAATTCATAGTCTCCGCGGTCGCTGAGATCAATGGTGACACTTCCATTACCTCTGACTTTCAAATTAGCTATGACTAAGGGGGTTACAGGGGTAACTATAACATTTTAAGTAGCAACTTTCATCATGTTGTACTTATTTGAAATGTAATGAGTATGGAGACCAGTTCTGGAAACTGCATGTAGCTAGTGTGTACCTAGCCAACATGGCGGCCTTCCGTATAGTACGGTCGAAGAAACATTGCAAAGCTGTAAACAGAGGGAAACATGGTACTGTTTGGGATATACCACATTAATCCAGGAGATGCTCGAACTGCGCACTGCGCACTGCCCACCTCCTGGCAGTATTGTAAACATCGGACGAACTCCTCTCGAATACGGCTAAAAGTCATTACCGGTATGGAATGACAGGCATCAACTATGCACTGGCGCAACTCCGCAATGCTGTTGGGCTGTGTGCAGAATGCCAGAGTCTTCAAATAGCCCCAGAGAAAAAGGTCGGGTGAAAACGACCTGGCGAACTTGCTGGCCATTAAATGGTGCTGTAACGACCAATCCGTTGTCACGGAAACACGCTGTCTAAATAGTCATGTACAAGGCGTTGAAAATGGGTAGGATAACCACCATGCTGAAAAAAACAGGCGGAATCTTTCGAAATTCTTGGGGATTCTCTTCCACTGCCTCCACAATCAATGGTATAATCAAGTCTTGCAGCATTGCCAGGTACTTCTCACCTGTTAATATTAAATCGATGAAGAGGGGCTCGATTTTGTGATTACCGAAGATAACCGCCAAGACATTCAGCGACTATGGATGCTACGTGTTGCCTTCACGAAATACATGAGAATATGTGTCACAATAGTATCGGCAGTTATCCTATTGACCTTGCCATTCAAGTAAAACGTACTCTCATCGCTGAAACATACCTTTGTCAGCACAATAATCCCACGCGCCAACGCCTCCCACATCTGCTTACAAAACTCGATACGCATATCGGGATTATGTTCACTTAACTCCTTGACCATACATAGTTTGTATCAATGGATGTTTTTTTTCTTTAAGATTCTGTGTGTTATTGTGCGTGACACACCACACGTTTGAGCCACCATTGTTATGAACTGTTGAACATGCACAGTCAGCTTCAGCACTGTTGGTTGGAAAACCACATCTTATAGTGGTGCACGAGTGAACAGAGTGACCTTTGCTCAAGTACGTGTGTCCAAGACCAAAGCATCATCACGGGTAATTCGTCCTCATAAACTACATCTCCTCACCCGCAAGTGTAGCAGTTCAACAGCAGCGCAGTTGAAAAGTGTGCGTTCAGAACACGTGCGGTCAGGGGTTCGAGCTTCGGAGGGTTCATTTTTTCGTTAATATTATGGTACCTGTTTTATATCAGTTTCAGTTCAATTTGCATGTTTTTTATTTGTAATATTTACAGCGCTAAACGTGTGGTACATGTATTTTGCGTTTGTTCAGAACTAGACCTACGTTAGACTTTGGAGTTGGTTGTGAACACGGTCTGGTCTCTACACGTGATTACCTTTCAAACGAGGTACTACACGTTGGAGGTTGCTATTTTAAATATTATAGTTACCTCCCGTAACCTCTTGGGCGCCCTTATGAGGGGATTCTCCATATCTATCAGCATAACGTTTCTTTTTATGTCATTTGAAAGTTACAGAAGGTTTCATGTTTCTATCTGCCTTGGTTTCTTCAGGAAACGGGCCTTAGTGTTATACATGGAACGTACTTCGGCCGTACTTTACGGACGGCCACCATGTTGGATAGGCGACAAGCAGTTTTCAGAACTGTCTCTACACGTGATTATCTTTCAAATGAGGTACCACACGATGGGGAGTTGCTATTTAAAATGTTGTAATTACCTCCTAAAATCACTTGAGCCCACCTCATGGTGCATTCTCTCTATCAGCATAATGTTGTCTTTTATGTCCCTTGAAAGTTACAAAAGGTTTCACGTTTCTATCTGCCTCAGTTTCTACAGGAGACGGGCCTTAGTGTTATTCGTGGAACGCACTGTATATTCTTCTTGATAATCGAGGACACTTATCGCTCACATAAGGAACAACTATTCACAAAAATATATTTTGTAAATTTATACAGAAAGTATGCTGCCGGTTGAAGTAATCAGCATACTCTCGTCTTCCGATTAATAGAAACAAACTGCGAACTACTTTTACATATCATGCATGCACTACTTGCGGATTTGTGAATTATTGTTTGCTCGGAAGAAGCTCGAACTGATTTTCTTTTTTAATAACGAGACGTAATATGTATAAGATATGGTACCTTGTGAAGATACATTATGTAATCTCCCAACTTCTTCTTTAAGTTTTTGATTAATGTTTTCCTAATGATGATAAACGATCGTCCAAATCTTTAACATCAGTAGTTTCTCAGAGACACTTGCATGACGATGTACCCTGGACTATTTTTTTTTAAATCGTTTTACTATTTCATGAAAGCGTCTGCTTCTAAAGAAACAAAAAACTAAGTCCTTTATCGAAAGTAGGTCTAAGAAACACAGCTACTAACAGTTCTTGAGGAGAAAAATTGTAACAACGAAAAAATCTGATGCATGTGTTACACACATACAGAAACCTCGTCTTCCAGTTTTGAATATCTCCCCTTTTTTTTATCCCTGGAACGTATATTTATCTTCATGTATATCTATCATCATCCATTCCCAACTGGACCAGTTGCGTGCTGAAGTAAGAGAGAGAGAGAGAGAGAGAGAGAGAGAGAAAACGTGTTGGGCGACACGAAATGCTTACGGATTAGAAGTTTCGCTGTTATTACTACAGAATTGATACTACTATTCTTACAGTTTCTTTAATAATAGAGATATGTCTTGAGCAATGTCTTGCATCAGCTTTTCTCGAGAATGTTAGAACAATCCGATGAGAAGTCGCGTCTCTGATAGAATCATTTCATTATAAGATTTATTGTCTGAGCTACATTAGATTATTATAACCAAAATTCAAGAACACTTCTATACTACTATATTTTTATATATAAAATAGAGAAGATTAAAGCTTTTGAGCACCAAGATTGTTTGAAACGTAACTCACAGTTTAAAATGAAATCCGAACCAATGTAATGTTATTCCGATTTTAGTGCTCTCTCACCGGAAATCGAACCTGGGACCACTCCACTAGACCAGCGGGTAGTAATAAAGGCATGGCAATATCGTCCATAAGGTGCCTACCTATTCAATGAGCGGTCCTGGTTTAATTTTCAGTAAGGGGCGAGGATTATTTTCTCGTTCTACACTTGTTCCAGTGAGGCTCATTGTCTGGAGAAAAGACGCCCAAAATCACGAGTTTCTAGTAATTCTCAGCGCTCCACGCAAGCAGAGTTCAGTTCTGTAAAGCTCCATGCAAGCTGAGCTTGGGAGGAAAACCAATAAGCTCCACGCAAGCTGGATAGTTGCGGTTAGGAAACTCTCAAAGCTCCACGCAAGCTGGATGGTTGCGGTTAGGAAACTCTCTCAAAGCTCCACGCAAGCTTGGAGAACGATTGACTCCTCACAATGCTCCAGCCAAGCAGAGTGGCACGGAGAACTCAAAACTCCAGACAAGTTAGGAGGCTTTTGTTAGGCCAGGATCTCTCAGAGCTCCAGACAAGCTAAGAGAGATGAGTTGACCACCCGAAACTCATGTCAACAGAGGCGATTCTAGAGCTTTATATCTTCTGAATATGGGTGGCCTTGGTGTTTCTCTTTTATTACATGACCAAATGGTGACGATGATTTCTGTCGTCTCCTTCGTGTGGTAACTTCTAGTGAAAGAGCACCTGGTCTTGTTTATAAATAAAAAAAAAGCGTATGTTAATGTTTGTAAATATAATAACATGCAGGATATTACAGTATATAATATACAGGGTGTTTCAAAACAACACCGACAACGTTTAGGAGGTGATTCTTGACACCAAAGTATAGACCAACCTGGATGCACAAACGCATCCTTTCGGAGTTATAGGCTGCCGAAAACATGAATAAATGAACTTTAAGGGTCCATAGCTCATAGCGAAGGTATGGGACCTACCGTAGGCAGGTCAAAACTTCAAGTACGAACTAGTATGTACCCTCCAAATATCCAGGTTTCAGAATCTTGCGCTACTTCCGCAACAATTTGGCTTGGCCCTGATTGGTACTTTATTTGTCGGTAGCTGCTGGCCGAATGTGAACGAAATTTGGTGTGCAATACCTAAGGAATCTTTATATTTGGTGGCCAACTTCTGACAAGGGCAAGCTAGTCTCGAAAGCTTTGGGTTACTTTATATGCACTTTCTATAGAATTTAATGTGTAAATGGGTACAAGGGATAACAGCGGCCGTGTTCCACAATTTTGCACACCGAGAGCTTTTGTGTTCGGTTCATCGACTGTGATCTGTTTGTTTTATTTATATTTTAATTATTTGTTCATTTATTTTTACTTTAATTAATTCATTGAAATGCTTTCCAGTTATAAATTATGTTTTAAATCCTTGGAGACAAAAAAAGTTTGTCATAAAATTCACGAAATGGTATTCAACCTTTATAAAACGCATAATCCTTTATTGACTACCGAGTGGAAAACCATTTTCGAAATTGGATTACATATAATTGCCTCATAATGGTACTGATTATTGGGATACAAATTACCATGCAGGAATATATATATATATATATATATATACAGGGTGGGCCATTTTAATTAATCCACGGAAATATCTGAAAAATGATAAAACATAGAAGAAATGTTTCAAGTACACGTTATATATTGCTAAGGGGGAAACCCAATTCCGCCAAAAGTACCCCTCCCCGACCCCCCTAAATGGGGGTAACGGGGGGTAACTTTGAAATGTCAAATGGGAACATGGGTCGAGTAATACCTCGTTCGAAAGGTCTTGAAAAACTAAGTAACGCTGTACCAAAAGATGTTTCATATTGTGCACCAGTTTCAAAATGGCCGCCATGATATGGTTCGGAAACTCCAGTACCCGTAGTGTGAAAACCATGGAAGGTAAATTAATGGAACAAATTTGAAATACGTAAATATCATAGGGCATATCGAATGATGTAGTCCCTGTGATCCCAGTGGCCTCCCTGAAGGGGTCTTGTGGGCTAACTTCAAAATTTCAATGTCCGACCGGACAACGGTTCGGGCGTACGCTTGACCTACCCAATGCTGTTTGGAAGGCAGACTTCATGCATAGAGAATTGGTGCACTAAGTTAACGCGGATGGCCACAGTTACATTTTGATTAACTATTAGCATTCATGTCATATTGTGAGCTTGAGGGACGAAACGGTGTGTACGTATATCCCCGAAATGCTTTCTGAATAACCAGCACGCATTGCATAAAAGTTTCTCTTTTTTTAGTCACTACAGCGTCATCCTTACAAACAAATGTCTCAACCACACCATACCTATTTGTAAGGTTAGCCTTAATTTACGAATTAAAGTAGAGTTCTCGTTTGAACTTTCACTTTACTTTCCACCCCACTCACATACAGAGCGCAGGGAGAGATTATTTTGCAGAACTTGGATTTCTCTCTATACATTACGGCAATTTTACTATAATATTTTTATCTCTGTTGTATTATTCTCGAGCCTTGGAACGCCTCCGTGGTTTTCCTATTTAATTTCGTTATTTTCATTTATGTCTAACCGCATTCATACTATGGGCACTAGACGTTTTCTTAGACACAGTCACCATGTCTTTGCGATCATTTTGAAAACGGTGTCTCATGTCGAAAATTTTCTTACAGAAGCTGTTTGATATTAATTTGTCTATGTAACGTGATGTTACTCGCTTCAAGCTGCTATTTGAAATTCTCAAGTTGGCCCCGGATACCTTTCAGTTGGCCCTTGGAGTCACCCCGACAACACCTCTCGATGTGCCTTACGTCAGTTAGCTACTCCAGTTTTTCTTTTGTTGATTTATCTCCAATCGCTTTCATACTACGGGTACTAAACCTTTTCTCTGACACGGATACTATGTTTCGGCGGCCTTTTGAGAACACTGCCATTCCACATCAATCGTTTTCTCCTGCAATATGTTAGATTTTGCAAGATTTATCGAACGAGGTACCACTCGACTCATGTTACTATTTGAAATTTTGAAGTTAGCCCCCAAGACCCCTTTAGGGAGGCCACTGGGATCACAGGGACCACACCGTTCGATATGCCCTATGATATTTACGTATTTCAATTTTGTTCCATTCATTTACCTTCCATGGTTTTCACACTACGGGTACTGGAGTTTCCGAATCATATTATGGCGGCCATTTTGAAACCGGTGCACAATATGGAACATCTTTTGGTACAGCGTTACTTAGTTTTCCAAGACCTTTCGAACGAGGTATTACTCGACCCATGTTCCCATTTGACATTTCAAAGTTACCCCCCGTTACCCCCATTTAGGGGGGGCGAGGAGGGGTACTTTTGGCGGAATTGGGTTTCCCCCTTAGCAATATATAACGTGTACTTGAAACATTTCTTCTATGTTTTATCAGTTTTCAGATATTTCCGTGGATTAATTAAAATGGCCCACCCTGTATATATATATATATATATATATATATATATATACTAATCCTAAAAGTAATGTGGAATGTGATTCAATTTTAAATGAACATTGCACAGTTAATATGGGCGTCCATTTTCTACATTTATTTGGTTTATTTCGTACAATATTCATTTTTCGATATGTAAAACTAGATTGTATTTAATGTGTTACAAACCAGCTACATCTGCACTGTTGATATTTTAAATGCTTAGCTATGTATGCGCTATTGATATTTTTAAACCCTTAAAGCAATATTAGACTATCTTATTTATGATTTTAAATTATTTGAAATGGTACCTTAGGAACATTCTAAATATCTACGAGGAGTGACCAAAAAGTAAGGTAACAAAGCATGGAGTGCAACTTGTATATACTATTATATACAACCAGTGGCGTATTTAGGGGGGGCTTCCGGGCTTAAGCCCCCCCCCGAAATCTTACTTACTATCCCCGAAAGTTAGCAAAGCCCCCCAGAAAGTTAGCAAAGCCCCTCCCGAAACAAAATCGTAAATACGCCACTGTATACAACCAATACAGCCAAAATATAGTACATACTTTAGCTTTTGTTTTTACAATAGTCTCAATATCGGTTGTGGCACTTATCGCATCCTGGGATGACTTTGAAGATTTCCTGTTGGTAAAAATTCTGTCCTCGCCTGTTCAACCACGCCTGTCATGAAGTGTTTCACCTCTTCTTCACAGAAGCGAAGCAACGGCCTCCGAGGTGCTCCTTCAAGTACAGAAACAAGTGCAATTCGCTTGGAGCGAGGCGCGGGTTGTAAGGAGGCTGGCTGATGATGCTCCCAGCGAAATTGCTTCAACAGCGTGGTGGTTTACTCTATCAGCAGTAAAAACTTTCAACATCATTCTGCGACATGCTGACGAGATCTTACATTCTCTCCGTAAACCTCTGCCAGCTGCCGGTGAATTTCATGGTCTATGATCGAACTGTGAACTACTTGCACACCAGAGATCAGCTCTCTCGTATACTAGGAACACGATAGTAGAAATTATGATATTGCAATGTTCGTACGTTCGTTACTCTAAACAATTAGTCGTGAGCGAAAGCGGAGTTTTGAATCACGTTTTTAAAAAAATACAGGAGATAACTAGGGATTTTATTTTGGCCGAGTCAGTGATGCCAACCAGTAGAAAAAATCCCGTTTTTTTTATTTAGCTTCATGCAACCTTCACCCTATTCAAAGACAAAAAAACAATTCTAGAAAACTCTGCATAAGAAATGAAAATGACCTAAGTGTAAAACAGTATATAGAGATCTCAAATATACTACAGTGCTTACTTTCATTTTTACTTATGTGCAGCAAGACACACAGTTCCAATCTCGAAAACAACAAATATATATATTTCTATCATGTAGGTCTAGCTTTTATACGCGAAAGAACAGGAATGGTAGGCAAATCATTATTGAAAATATTACTCCAGAGAAGAAAACGTCTACAAAATTAAGGAGCGTTGTGTCTAACATGTCCTCTGATATATATATTTTATATACAGGGTGTTTCAATATAACACCGACATTATTTGGGAGGTGATCCCTGACACGAAGATAATACAAAAAGTATAGACCAACCTGGGTGCACAAATGCTTCTTTCCGGAGTTATTGCCTGTCAAAAGCATGAAAAAATGAACTTGAAAGTTCCATAGCTCCAATAAAATGGCACCTATCGTAGTCGGGTCAACACTTAATTTTCGAACTAGTATATGCCCTGTCCAAACATCCAAGATTCAGAATACTTCAGTATTTCCGCAAACAATTTTTATAGAGGTAGTTCGTGAGAACTTCAAATTACATACCCGTAGCCACACTACCTGTATAAAAATTGTTGCGTGAGTACCTTAGGATTCTGAAACATGTATTTTTAGATAGGGCATATATTAGTTTCTAAGTGAAGTCTTGACCCGACTACGTAAGGTCCCATAGTATTGCAGCTATGGACCTTCAAGTTCAGTTTCTCATGCTTTCGGCAGCCTATAACTCCGAAAGGAAGCATTTGTTCACCCCACCCAGGTTGGCCTATACTTTTTGTCTTATCTTGGTTGTTTTGAAACACCCCATATATTATATATATATATATATATATATATATATATATATATATATATATATACACTGACCCTTGGTTGAGTAACGTCTCCTACAGAGGGCCGAAGCCTCGGACGAGAATTATCCTTCGTTAACTTCAATATAAATACCGGGCAAATTTTTTACACTCCCACATGTGATATAAGCTCAGTAATAGGCATTAATCATAAATGTTTTTTGTTTGTATTTTATTCTCTAGAACTAGATAGTAATATTATTAAAAATTTTCTATATATCTATACTCATATGCCCCGACGAATAACCAATGAACTGAACACACAACTGTTAATTCGAATATCAACCTTAATTCATTAGCTAAACTCCATAGATGACAACACTTCTCAATAATTTTAGATATATATACAAATTCCTGTTAATAGCGAATAATGATCTGCAAAACCAATGGCTTCAATATCAGAAGGTACGTGCACACTAGTAGTGCACTCAATGTTCCCGAGTAAAACTACAATGTTCAAAAAAATGTTCGGAATGAAAGACGCCCGTTTTTCTATTTTTAAAATAGGCCCTATAATAATTTAAGTTCATATTCGCAGACATTTTTATGGAAAACTTCTACATCATTCAGAAGGTTTAGATCAAAACATTTACTGATAAAGGGCACAGTGTTGCCATATCTACTGATTTTGCAGGAGATCTCCTGCTTTTTATACGTTCTACTGATCTACTGAGAAAGAACATGAAAAGTGAACAATCTCCTGCTTTTTCCTTACTTCGAGAAGTTGAAGAAATACTATTAATATTGAATTTTCAATGTTTCCTCAGATAAAAAGATGAAATTTCTCTGTTATAATACACAAAGCTCTGTAGAGCATATAGCTATAGAGCTTTACTGTATATAATATGAATCCAAAGAATACTACTGTACGTCATCTTCTATAAGATTCGTCTATATTCTGACTTTCTGTAAGATTTACCAGTAAGGGTTGTTTAGATTGGGACTTGGGTTGGAAGAGTGGCTTAGATCATTTCTCCACGATCGTCAGCAAGAAATCGTCTTACGCCACGATCACATGTGACTGTACCATATAGCTACGTTATCGCTACGTGCATGAAAATACATTTTCCCACTCCTCTTTCACTACGTTTTACTTCGCACACGTGTGTATTAAATAATATTAATATAAATCGGGACTTTCCCTTTTATTTGCTCAACGTAGTTCATCGGAAATGAATTCTGGACTGCTTGTTTTGACTACTGCCCCCTTAATAATGGCAAATTTTATTGCCTCCCCCCGGACTTACATTCAAACGCCACCACTGTATGTGTCTACTGCTTTCTCCTGTTTTTTTATCTTCGAATCTCCTGCTTTTCCAACTGACTGATCTGGCAACACTGAAAGGGCAGAACCTACGCAAGAGATATTGACTTCAATTGGCACAAACTAAAAAAAAAAAAAAAAAAAGATACCGGTGCTTCTTAAATACTAATTAAATGTAAGCAATATGTAAGATCTGAATTTTATTTTAATAATTATGTACAATGACGCCACCACCTTTTAATTTCTTGGGAGCGGAGCAAGCGGTGAGCAGACATTTTTTGTGGCTAGCTAGCTACTTTTTAGTATGCCGAAAATAATTGTTTTACATTATTTAACCTACACCACAACATGAGGGCTAAACCTATAGATACGAGAGTACACACAGGAGCTGGGCCTTCCAAAATTTAGTCGTGCTCCCCACGTGAAACATCAATACAAATTGCTCGTTATGTTTTATACAAGGTGTTTCTAAACAACGCCGTTTGGGAGATGATTTCTGACATCAAGATAAGACGAAAAGTGTAGACGAACCTGGGTGCATAAATGCTTCCTTTCGGAGTTACAGGCTGCCGAACACATGAAAAAATCAAATTTAAAGGTACAAACCTCCAATACCTAGGAACTAGTATATGCCCTATCCAAATATCCATGTTTCAAAATCCTGTGGCACTTCTGCAACAATTTTCATAAAGGTAGTTGGTGAGCACATCAAATTATATACCCATAACCAAACTGCTTCTATAAAAATTATTGCGTGAGTACCTTAGGATTGTAAAACATATTTTTGGATAGTGCACATATTAGTTCTTAAGTGAAATCCCGACTCGACTACGGTAAGTTCCATAGTTTTGGAGCTATGGACTTTTAAACTTCATGTTTTTGGCGGCCTATAACTCTGAAAGGAAGCATTTGTGCACCCAAGTTGGTCCATAACTTTCGTCTTATGTTGGTGTCAGGAATCACCTCCCAAACATTGTCGGTGTTGTTTTGAAACACCCTGTATAAGGTTTATTAGTTTAGAAATATCGTTCATTGATCGGTGCTAGTTTCCAACATTTCAGAACTTAAATAAGAAAGATTGAAGTGACTCGGGAAGGGGGGGGGGACAAAGGACCAAATCCTAAATAAGGACTTTTAATCTAGTCTCAACATTATTCACTGATACTCATTAAGGTATGGTTTGTGTGACAAAAGCTTTTAGAATAAATTCTAAGATTTATTATATCAGAGCAGTTTATTCTATATTAAATCATATACATTATTTCGTTCAGCTAACGTCCTAAATCTCACCAGGTACACTGAAGATATAGAACATATTTTTGGTGTCACACTTATAAACAAAATATGGCGTTTCACAACCACACTGAGAAAAATCCGTTCTCCGGACAGCGGTATATTGTACAAATATACGGAATCCTTTTGCCTACCACAGAAATTATTATGGAGTATACGTTATCAATATGCTACATAAATGTTATTGAAAATGAAATAAAATGAAATTTTTGAGTTTTACGTCCCACGGTTATGCCGGCTAGGGTAAAGGAGACGGTGGAGTTGAGAAATGAGTGAAATGGTGGAATGAAGAAAGTGGGAGAAAACGGGAGAACTCCGAGGAAACCCACTCACACGGTGTTTGCCCAGCACAAAGTTCACTTGGCGAGAGCAGGGTTTGAACCCGAGACCCCATGCACCAGAAGTGAATGCCCTGCCACTGAGCCACGCGGCCCCCCTTAGGTGTTACATCATGCCGTTGCAGGATGTCTGACGTCTAACAGTTTTCCGTATATCACATGCATATACAGAACAGGGTAATGCAATTCTAGATTCTGAACAGATATATATATAAAAAAAACAGGTACCATATTAAATGCTTAGCTCAGTAAATGAGCTACCATATCGTGTGGATTAAGAACATGGACTTGCAACAATTAAATCCTTATCAAGTTCTACTATTCAAACACACAATTGAAAAAAGGATTTCAAACTGCAGTCCATAGTTATACGTATTCCGCAGAACGCTCAACATACGTCATCTGAAGTTCACAACGAAATAATATATCTTTTGTCAAAAATGGCGCTGGACAAAATAAGGACAGAATAGTCTATGATGAAAGTAAATCACAGCTTCTTTGCTTGAAAGCATATGCAATACGAGACTCCTCCGGTATGGAAAATTTTTCAATGGCTGTGAGGTTTGTGAAAGAACGAAAGATGCATGAACATTTATGGGATCGTTCTCAATTACCGCGTTCATCACTTTAAGGCATAGGCCTACTAGAAAACTCTTTGAATCTCTTTTTAAAACAGGTTTACAAAAAGAAGAAATAATTTGTCAGTGCTATGACGGTGGTATGATGGCAGGACATAAGGAAGTGTTCCACAACTATTACAACAACTTTCAAAACCAGTCCCTTATGTTCACTGCTACAATCAACTTCATATTGTAATAAATCATATTTGTTCAGCGAGTCCTAATATGAAAGAATATTCTGAATTAGCCAAGTTGTCGTACAGGTTTTTCAGAAAACGTGGAGTGCCACAGATGTACAAATGCCAAAAGCTTAAGCATTTTATGATAGAGGTCTGTACGGACTCGGGCCTACAAACTTCGGGCTCTGATCCCAAAGTTTTAAATATACAACCATATATCTCGGGCCTAAACAGAACTTTCAAAGTACAACTGCAAAATTAAACCTCTAATGGCTGTAAATAAAAATACAATTTTGCGTTAACTATTAAGTTTCTGTAATTCGGGCTTAATTCGGGCTCATTTAATTATCACAAAGGCTCGAGTGGGTTCGGGCTCAAAGGCTAAAACATGTTTCGGAATCGGGTCGGGCCTCACATTATAAATTCACGCCCCGGGCTCGGGTTAAAAATTCCACTCCGTGCAGACCTCTACTTGATGAACTAACTTAAGTACACTCATGCCCAAAATGATTGTCGCATATGTATAACTGTCTTCTTGTAAGTATATAATTTGATAATGATTTTGCAGGGTATTTTTAATACTGATACTATGTGTATAATCGGGAAATGTATGTCTGTGGTCACTGGCGTATTTACGATTTTGTTTCGGGGAGGGCTTTACTAACTTTCGGGGGGGGGGATTTGCCTGAAAATGTGAAAATTCTGCAAGATATTCCATATACTTTACTATAGTAAGTAAGATTTCGGGGGGAGCTTAAGCCCGGAAGCCCCCGTAAATACGATACTGTCTGTGGTAAATTTCATAGAAAAAGAATTATAAATACGAAAATTAGAACGAGTAAAACAAAATGTTGCTAAATGGACTAGAAAGTTTTATTCTCGTTTTATTGTGCTTATTTACTGCTCTTTTGACATGAAATTTGCCACTTACATGTCTTTGCCGATTATACATATACTATCGGGCGAATTCGTTATCAAGTTATATTCCTACAACAACATATTTATAGACATGCGACAATAATTTTCAACATGAGTGTACTTGATGGAATTGACACTTGGGAACAACGAAAACTTATTCCAGAGAGATTTGATAGTATAATATCTGTTCTGGAGTGCTTTCCATAAGAGGAATTAGGACATGTAGATACTGCGAGATTTAAAATAGATAGGGGAGAGTTCCCGAAGTTGGACCGGTTCCTAGATTGGACCGCCTTATATTTTGAAAAGTAGATATATTTTAAATATAAGAGTTAGGTACACTGTTTGCAGATAAGGGAAGGAACACTTTGTTTACAGTTTCTCGCCACCTGCACGCAGTAAAGCTGAGAACGGCGAACGCGTATGTTATGCAGATCTGTTAGTGCTGGGATCGCAAGTGAACTTACATCATTAACAGGTAACTATCAAGGTTTTAAACTATACACGCGTCAAATGTGTTGTTTTAACTACAACGTAATGCATGTGCTTTAATATTTCAATGTAATAGAAAATTGGAGAACACGTCTTTTTGTTTCAACGTAGCAGTTGCCCAGTTTGAACCAGCATGTGTTGCCTGGATTGGACCGGTTCATTGCAGGCAACCATTTTAAAATAATTTCGTGTAGAGTCGGCATTTTAAAATAATTTCGTACAGAAGTTCGGCGATTAGCGTTTGACTTAGCAGAAAAATGTGGTGTTTCTCACACGTTCAATCGGGAGAAAGGTTTGGCTGAAAAAAAGTGGTTCTATGCATTTATGAGAAGAAATCCTGAACTTTCTGTGCGTCGACCAGAAGCTACCTCATTACAAAGAGCAAAGGGATTTAACAGAGAAAATGTAGGACACTTTTTTGATCTTTTGCAACGCAATGTGGACCAATTCCAAATCACAACAGAGAGAATTTACAACGTGGATGAATCAGGATTCACTACTGTCCAGAAACATCTACCGAAAATAGTTGCTAAAAAAGGAAAACGTCAGGTAGGTGCTGTTACAAGTGGAGAGCGCGGAGTGAATACTACAATGGTATGTGCAGTGAGTGCGGCAGGTGTCTATATACCCCCCATGATAATATTTAAAGCCAAAAAGTGGAATAGTGATTTTGAGATTGATGCCCCTGCAGGAAGCATTGTCAAGATTTCGGATACAGGATACATAAACTCTGATTTGTTTGAGGTATGGCTTGAAAATTTTAGAAAGAATACAAACTGCAATGAAGAAAATAAAGTTCTTCTTTTGCTTGATGGACATACCACACACAGCAAGAACCTAGTGGCTTGAAAATTTGCAAGAGATAACGGCATTATTTTACTGCAGCTACCTGGTCACACTACACACCGTTTGCAACCACTTGATGTTGCATTCTTTGGACCTTTGCAGACGTATTTCGTCCAAGCACAACAAAAGTTCTTAAACACCTACAAAGGACATCAAATAAAACAATCAAATATCCCAGCTCTTTTGAATGAAACATACGGCAGAGCAGCTACAGTCGCTAATGCCCACAGTGCATTTCGTGCAGCGGGGATTTGGCCGGTTAATCGTCACGTTTTTGCAGACCATCTATTTGCTCCATCCAATACTTTCTATTCTGATGGCAGTTCTCAACCAGGATGTGGGTTTCCCAAAGAAGATCGTACAAAACAACAAAGCAAGTTATCAACCATGCGAAGTCTAGAGTCAGAGCTCGAATCAGAGGACGATAGTGATGATGACAAGGATTATGTGCCACCTACCAAGAAACTAAAGAACTTCAAAAAGACCTTATTACAGATATCCCCTTTACCAAAAGCAATAGATCAACCAGGACCAGCCAAAGTAAAACACAGAAGGCTGTTGTAATCACAAGTAGTGCTTACAAACTAGAGCTTGAACATTCAGCCGCGAGAAGAAATAAGATGATCCAGAGGAAGAAGAAGTTGTTTCGAATCAATGAGAAGCAAACCAGTTGGTTTTGCTCCCTATGTAAGAAAAACAGGCAAGAAAATATGATTGAGTGCTTGAAATGCCGCCGTTGGGTCCACACTCGTTGTGCAAAGGTGAAACCAAGTAAAAAAATATATATATATACTATTGTTCAACATGTAACGTTCCTCCCACTTCTTAAATACGCAAAGCAGATGCAACTTATCATTTTGCACACAATAGCAAATTGTGTTAAGACTTATTTCACTTTCGTAATTGAGCAGTGAATATTATTTCCATTTTTTTTATATTTCTTCATTACGTAAGGGTCCTGTAAAGGTAATAAATTTTTCCTAACATTTATATTAATTGCGCAAGTACTTCTGCGTTTCAATTGTCAAGTATTTTCTTTCTTGTTTGAGAGTAAATTTATTTTATTCGTTAAAGTTTCTGCGAGGTCCATTCTAAGAAACGCGTGGTTCAACGTAGGAAACTAGTTTCCTTAAATGGACCGATGTCAATAATTTAATTTTTTTGTAATAAATATGTCAATAATGAGTTTTTGTTACAGTATGCACATCATTTTAAAGCAGATACAATATATTTTGAAATTAAAACATCATTCTCTTATTTAATTGTGTATTGACTACTTTATATGGTAAATAGTGGTAACTGGTTCAAACTAAGCAACTCTCCCCTAATTAATAAGACTTAAATAAATAAATAAACTTAAATAGATAAGATTACATTTTCACTTAAAAGTCTGTTTCATTACCGTTCTAATGTTACAAATCCTATCAACATTTGAGCCAATTAACAGTGCAGTACAACACAGAGAAATGCATCTCGGAAAAGCAGATTAAGTTCTGAGACGTATGGCAAGATAGCCCCCCCCCCCACTTTAGAAAATTGAAACAATGACTAGGTCATTCGTTTGTACTACGTTTGTACTATTTGTACCGAAAATATTTTCGTTTGTACCATTTTCCTTATAGGGTTACTTGAGAGGTCAACTGGGGGGGGGGGGCTATCTTGGCGCCAAGATAGCCCCCCGTATCACAGCACAAAAATTTGAAATACACCATTCGAAAGCAAATCGTTTGTACCGTTTGTACCGTTTGTACCGAGAAAAGTTTGTTTGTACCCTGACAGTTTTCGAGAAACAGTTGATGATATGTTCGGGAGGGAGGATATCTTGGCGCCAAGATAGCCCCCCAGGTATTACAGCATAAAAAATTAAAATGCACCATTCGAAAGCTAATCGTTTGTACCGTTTGTACCGAAAAAAGTTTTTCTTTGTACCCTGATAGTTTTCGAGAAACAGGGGATGAGATTTGGTGGCTATCTTGTACGCAAGATAGGCCCCCTAATGTGTACTTTTTCCATGTCCATTAATAAGTATCATAGGTTTATCCATGTGAATTGATGTGTATTTAGAATTCTGGTTATGCATATCAAAATAAAAAAAAAAAAAGAAGAATTTTTCAGTAATAACTCAACGTTAGAATTGAATCGGCGAGTGGGAAAACAGTGTGAGTCCAAAATAAACCATTTTGAAGTAAAAGCAAAAATAACACTAAAGATGTAGAACTACAAGTTGTAATGAAGAGCAGTGCAATTTGCAAGACCTCGCACGTTATAACAGAATGCTATAATGTCGACTGTACATTTGTGGCATTAACAAACGAAAGTTATTTTTTCAAATATCTCAAAATGCGTTTTTTGGACTAGTAGTGGTTTTCCACTCACCGATTCAATTAAATTTTCTCTATTTCTGTCCTCTTCCTTAAGTAAATACGTATTATTCAGCAATGGCCTATTTACTTTCGTCTATTGTCTATGAAAGCGGCAAACTTCTCGAGCCGTTAATGTGACAGAGATAAACAGCTAATTTTTTCAGTTGGTGTAAAGCTGAAACGTGGAAGGACGCAGTTTAGGTAAGCAAAGATTTCATCTTTTGGTTTTCTTTGTTTATGATTATTTCTGTAAATCCAGTTTCTTTCTGAATTTGTACACACTTCGTTATGCTTTTTACGGTATTTATTTACGGAAAAGGGCACAAATAGATTAAATTTAATTGAATCGTTGAGTGGAAAAACACTACTAGTGCACATAACGCATTTTGAGATGTTTGAAGAAAGAATTTTCGTCTGTTAATGCCACAAATGTACAGTCGACATTATAGCATTCTGTTATAACGTGCGAGGTCTTCCAAATTGTACTGCTCTTCATTACAACTTGTAGTTCCACATCTTTAGTGTTATTTTCGCCTTTAACTCAAAATGGCTTATTTTGAACTCACACTGTTATCCCACTCGCCGATTCAATTTTAACGTTGCGTTATTATCAACAAGTCCTTCTTTTCATTTGGTTATGTTCATCAAGAGATCTAAATATACATAAATTCACATGAATAGACACATAATACTTATTAATGGGCATGGAAAAAGTACATATTAGAGGGCCAATCTTGTGTACAAGATATCCTCCCAAACGCCATCCACTCTTTCTTGAAAATTATCAGGGTACAAACAAAACTTTTTTCGGTACAAACGGTACAAACGATTTGCTTTTGAATGGTGTATTCCAATTTTTTGTGCTGTGATACGGGGGGGGGGGCTATCTTGGCGCCAAGATAGCCACCCGCCCCAAATATCATCACCTGTTTCTCGAAAACTATCAGGGTACAAACAAAACTTTTTTCGGTATAAACGGTACAAACGATTTGCTTTCGAATGGTGTATTTCAAATATTTGTGCTGTGATACGGGGTCTATCTTGGCGCCAAGATAGCCCCCCGCCCCAAATATCATCTCCTGTTTCTCGAAAACTATCAGGGTACAAACAAAGCTTTTTTTCGGTACAAACGGTACAAACGATTTGCTTTCGAATGGTGTATTCCAATTTTTTGTGCTGTGATACGGGGGGCTATCTTGGCCCCAAGATTGGCCCCCCAACTGTCATTCCCTGTTTCTCGAAAACTATCAGGGTACAAAGAAAGCTTTTTTTGGTACAAACGGTACAAACGATTTGCTTTCGAATGGTGTATTCCAATTTTTTTTTGCTGTGATACGGGGGGGGGGCTATCTTGGCGCCAAGATAGCCCCCCAGTTGACCTCTCAAGTAACCCTATAAGGAAAATGGTACAAACGAAAATATTTTCGGTACAAACGGTACAAACGTAGTACAAACGAATGGCCTAGTCACAGTTTCAATTTTCTAAAGTGGGGGGGGGGGGCTATCTTGCCATACGTAGTTCTGAGATCTTCTCTGCCAGCTTTGGAGCAAAAAGACAGTCTGGATCAGTGTTGCCAGATCAGTCAGTTGGAAAAGCAGGAGATTCGAAGATAAAAAAACAGGAGAAAGCAGTAGACACATACAGTGGTGGCGTTTGAATGTAAGTCCGGGGGGAGGCAATAAAATTTGCCATTATTAAGGGGGCAGTAGTCAAAACAAGCAGTCCAGAATTCATTTCCGATGAACTACGTTGAGCAAATAAAAGGGAAAGTCCCGATTTATATTAATATTATTTAATACACACGTGTGCGAAGTAAAACGTAGTGAAAGAGGAGTGGGAAAATGTATTTTCATGCACGTAGCGATAACGTAGCTATATGGTACAGTCACATGTGATCGTGGCGTAAGACGATTTCTTGCTGACGATCGTGGAGAAATGATCTAAGCCACTCTTCCAACCCAAGTCCCAATCTAAACAACCCTTACTGGTAAATCTTACAGAAAGTCAGAATATAGACGAATCTTATAGAAGATGACGTACAGTAGTATTCTTTGGATTCATATTATATACAGTAAAGCTCTATAGCTATATGCTCTACAGAGCTTTGTGTATTATAACAGAGAAATTTCATCTTTTTATCTGAGGAAACATTGAAAATTCAATATTAATAGTATTTCTTCAACTTCTCGAAGTAAGGAAAAAGCAGGAGATTGTTCACTTTTCATGTTCTTTCTCAGTAGATCAGTAGAACGTATAAAAAGCAGGAGATCTCCTGCAAAATCAGTAGATATGGCAACACTGGTCTGGATATGCCAACATGCTTACTATACAGACAAAGACAAATTACACAAGACTTGCACTAAGATTTCAGATCCTTACTTCCCTCCGTTGAAAACAAAAACAGAAGATTTAAAAGATTTTCTTGTTGAAGAATCTCTAAATATGACTCAATATGGAACAATTCAGCAAAATATGAGAACACGTTTTCTTGCTTTAAAAGTGTTCTTAGACCACAAATAAAATCAATGTTTCACGATAGAGAATCTAACTATGTCCCATTGGCATTCCAAAAACAATACTCGAACACTTTAGATATAGACCTCTTTGTCGAAATATTTCGAAGACGTTCTCGACGATTAAAAGTGTAGAAGGTTTCTGGGAAGTGAAACCAAACTTAAAGAGTTTTTAAACGGTATCTAAAACAAGTTTACATGGAGACCTATCAATGAGGATGGGTTCTATTACTTCTTGTGCTATAGTATATAGGCTCGAAAAGAAGTGCTTGCTTTCTTTTCTTTCCTTGTAGCGCGTTAGACATACATACATATTTTCAATTGTTTAGTTTGAAATAAAATAGCCTAATCCTATGTCATTAGGTATGCACAATACAAAAGATAGAAGTTCTCAACTGCATTAAGCATGCATGCATCTTGTTGTGAAGTTTATGATATATGGCTTGATACATTCTAGAAGTATATGATTAATGTGATAGTGTCACATTTTTTTTTTTTTTTTTTTTTTTATCAACAGAGAACTCTGCTTTCTTTTAGATAGTCAAATAATACAGGATTAAGCCAAAACAGTAGTGTAAATTAGAAATTATGGGCCATATGGAGAGTCCTTCTGACGTGTGATTAGAACCATACTAAAGCGTTCGACTTACATATGCTTCCTGCAGAAGTCGGGCGTTTAGCATGACGCTAATCATTTGTCAAAACGACTCTGCATAAGGCGGAGTATTTCTTTAATATATATATATATATATATATATATATATATATATATATATATATATATATATATATATATATATATAGGGTGTTTCGAAACAACACCGACAACGTTTAAGAGGTGATTCCTGACACCTAGGTAAGACAAAAAGTATAGACCAACCTGGGTGCACAAATGCTTCCTTTCGGAGTTACAGGCTGCCGGAAACAAGAAAAAAAAATAACTTTACATTTCCATAGCTCTTAAACTATGGTACCTATCGTAGTTGGGTCAAGACTTCACTTACGAACTAATATGTGCCCTATCCAAATATCCATGTTATAGAATCCTGTGGAACTTCCGCAACAATTTTTATAGAGGGTATTTAGTTACTGGGATATAATTTGAAGTACTCAGCAACTACCTCTATAAAAATTGTTGCGGAAGTACCACAGAATTGTGAAACATGGATAGGCCTATTTGGATAGGGCACATACTAGTTCCTAAGTGAAGTGTTCACCCGACCACGGTAGGTCCCATAGTTTAGAAGCTATGAACCTTAAAGTTTATTTTTTTATGTTTGCGGCAGCCTATAACTCCGGAAAGAAGCTTTTGTACACCCAAGTTGGTTTATACTTTGTGTTAACTTGGTGTCAGGAATCACCTCCCAATTGTTTTAATTCTAAGGAGACCAACATTAAAACCGGAAATGGTTGATTTCTTCTGCTTCTGATTTGAATCGAGTTAAAAGCGATGGTATCAATTCTTTAGAACGCTAAATCGGTTCCGTAAAACCAAGCTATCTGTAGCGTTTCTGCTTCGTAGAAATAAATTTCAAAGACCGGAAATCGTTGTAGATTTCTACTATTTCTGGCTTTACGCGTAGTAGAGACTTACGAATGGAAATGATACACATTGTTGAGACACTTAATCGGTTACAGGAAACCGCTTCGTACTATTACCATTTCCAGTCCATAGTGATCAACGTTAAAACCGGAAATGGTTAGTTTTGTACCACTTCCAATTTGAGTATCATATACCAATAGAACTCCGTTCCTAATTCTCTTGAACCTCTATATTTTTACCAATACAAATTTTTTGTTGATTGGTCGAGTAGTTTTTGAGACTTTTTTGTCTTCCGGACAGATGTCCGTACGGACTGACCCGGTGAATAACGTATATTATATGTATATATTATAGTTTTGGTAAATCGAACTCCGTAATAAAAATGAGTCAGGCACTGGTATGTAGAGAAAATCATAACTAGTATCGAAATAGACCAGTAGTTTTCAAGTAATTGCAAAACCTTGATGGTAATATGATAAGATATGAGAGATGCAGTGTATAAATATTAATAGAATGTGTCTGTTCTTTGTCAGGGCTCCGAAATCTAGTGGCGCGTAGTTTCCATTACTTGTCTAGATACTAACTTTGGTTGCTCAGTCCGCACATACCCTGAGCGGGGCACAGCACTTTGTGTTTGTGAAACGCCAGGTCCAATACTAACTACCTCTATTTTCGGATCACCATGCCAGGACCTCCTAACACGCCAGACACTCCGTCTGGACGGCATTCTCTTCCTGCCACAGTAATGGGGCAACCACAAGATCGTCGAACCCGGCCACGAGAACGAGAACGTGAACGAACATCGTCTGGGTCATCTTCTGTTTCTACCACGTCTCCTGTCAGGGATAGAGATCGCTTTCGATCTCCCACCAATCTTCCGAAGCCTAAATACACTGACGTTCTCCTCAGCCCACCTAAACGCCGCACAGAAGAGCCAACCTTACCATCTACCTCTACTTCATCCACCGCCGAACCCATCATTGTTGACAACCCTGCCAATAACGTTTACACCATCCTATTCACCAACGTCAAACCAGAATATTTCTCTATAAAAGGCATGTATCTCCAGCTTACCCGCTATTGCACTAGGCTTGATATGCAACAACTGGTGAAAACTCAAAATGGTGTCATTCTTAAAACTACTAATCCCCAACTGTATGACCATTTCATATACAAAGTAGGGCCAGCCATGTTCGGGACTAATGCCAAAATACAACTATTGAAAACACCTAACCAGAAAACCCCACCGCCACCACGTCGCACTCCACTATTATCCGTAGTAATTCGTGGCGTCGATTCGAATCTCACCGAAAACGAGATCCTCGCAGAACTTAAAGAAGAGGGCTACCATCCCAAAAGGGCACTGCGGATCAAAAACGCCAATGGTCCGACATATATGGTTCGTCTACTTACCGACGACCAAACCCTGGTCGATGAGCTGCTCCAAAATGGCGTCTACATCTATCGTTGCCATCATCGGGTGGAAGCATCGCGCACTTCTCCGCCTCTGTCATTACGGTGCGAGAATTGTCTAACGTACAACTCTCACCCTACCAATAAATGCACCTTACCATCTGTGTGCCCACACTGCAAAGGCGCTCATAAGTTGAAAACTTGTCCAAACCTAGCACAACCAGCCAACTGCAATACCTGTGGTGGACCCCACCCCACCTATTCTTATCAATGTCCGCAAAAGCCCAAACCTTTGCCGGACAAACCCGAAACTGTCGTACCACTTCGCATCCACCCAGCAACTCAAGTATCAACCGCCACTCAAACATCTCTTCTACCGCCACCCACCGTTGAAAACATCCTACAGTTCATAACTCCCGTGCTTCAAAACACCTTCCCATATCAACGGGAGACAATCCTCAACCATGTCACTAAAGCAGCATATGATATATATTTCATCTTCATATGGCTGCTACCTACTCCGGGCTGTCAACATACTTCCATTTTCACTCTGATGCTCAACCATGAATACTCGCACACAGGGGAAATGGCCAAGCACCTTTCTATTTTCAAATATTCGCTCCTTGCGCACCAATAGGGTCTTATTACAAACCATGGCTGCCACATATAAAGTAGACTGCATCCTCCTAAATGAAACATTCCTAAAACCTAACGAGCGGTACTACTTTCCTCACTATACTCTTATCAGAGACGACCTACCACAACATCCAGCTCGCGGGGGAGCAGCTATTACGGTCAAACAAACGATACCGCGACGACACGTTATACCGCCAAACTGTCAACGCTTCTCTGAACGTGTTGTTACCACAGTCTACTTTCCATCCATCACGTTAACTATTGCCACAATCTACGTCCGCTCTACGCAGCCTTTGCCTTATCAATTCATCACCTATCTGGATCTCAACTTCCGCACTTATATTCTACTAGCCGATATTAATTACGCATCTCGCACCATGGAACAACAGCAGCGCTTTACCGACTTTCTGGCCACTACCCATAGTTCTGTTCTCCCACTACCGCACCACACTCGACCAGATAGTAACACTACCCCCGACATAGCAATAGTCTCCAATAATCTACTCTCTCGGACATCTGTAGAAATTCTAGGGTCTGTTGGAAGCGACCATT
The DNA here is from genome assembly GCF_964235325.1 of Thermobia domestica. Taxonomy (NCBI): domain Eukaryota; kingdom Metazoa; phylum Arthropoda; class Insecta; order Zygentoma; family Lepismatidae; genus Thermobia; species Thermobia domestica. The sequence goes on from NC_137467.1 coordinate 54,064,612, forward strand.
TACCAATTCTTCTCACTGTTACCCAGACGCCTCCATCAAATCCTCCAATCAATCCAGCCCCCAAATATAATTTCGCCAAAGCAAATTGGGACCTGTATCAAGAGAATATTACCGCCACCCTCGATGGCCTCAGTCCCCAGCTAGATTCACCCGCCAACCTTGATCAACTTTGCACCACATTAGAAAACGCCATCATTCACGGCACTGCCCGTTCTGTTCCCCAATCTTTTCAACATCAGAGCCGCCACAATCTTCCTGCCCGCGCAATAGATATTCTAACTCGTTCGCACCAGTACTTAAATGAATATCATCGCACCAACGATCGCCACTTTTTACATCTCCATCGCCAATTCCAATGCATGGCGAAACATTACATCATTGCGAGAAAGCGCCTACATTGGAGACTATCCTGCAACCAACTCCGCGAGGAGCGAAATCCGACCAGGTTCTGGAACCTTTTCAAACGTCTCATGTTCCAGAAACATGTACCCACGTATCCGATCCTTACTGACGGTATTGCACCTACCACGGACCATGACAAAGCCAAACTTTTCTCACAACATTTTGAAGCAGTTTTTGCTCCTCATTCGGACCCTATCTTCACTCATCCCAACGATCATACTATAGAAACAACAGGTTCTCCCGCACAAGCACGTTTTTCCTCAGATTTCACCCATCAACCACAGCCCACCGATCCAATGCTGGCACCAATTACATCTCATAAAATCTACGATGTACTGAAATACCGTCGCAATACCGCACCAGGTCACGATACTATCTCATATCGCCAACTCCTGCATGCCCCACCCGTGTTCTTGGTCTTGCTTGCTCAACTCTACTCCGCAATGCTAACAACAGGCTATTTTCTTCCAGCTTGGAAACTTGCCAAAATCGTCGTCTTCCTGAAACCACAGAAGGACCCAACCTCAGTGGCGTCCTATCGACCTATCAGCCTTACATCTGCCTTCAGCAAGACGTTTGAGCGCATCCTTCAGAAGCGCCTGCACCCCTATACCATGGAACGAGCACTCATACCATCTACTCAAGCTGGATTCCGCCCATCTTTTGGCATCAATGTCCAACTTCTCAAACTATCGTCGCTTCTGGTCAATCACTTCAATAAATGCCTTCCATCTGTCCTGGTTTCCATAGATATTGAACGCGCATTTGATACGGTTTGGCATGCTGGTTTGATCTATAAGCTTGCATCTCTTTTGCCGTTCCCCTATGTGCGAATCATAGCTCAGTTCCTCCATGGTCGCTCTGCTTATATTCAGATCAATAATGCAAAATCTCCAACCTTTCTACTACGGGCCGTGTACCGCAGGGCTCAGTTCTATCCCCACTTCTGTATCTCCTATATGTCGCTGATATGCCTCAACCGAAGCCTCCTGTTCATATTCTTCAATTTGCAGATGACACCGCTTACCTAGCACTTGGCTCTTCTGTAGACCGAATTAACAGCATACTTCAACCTGCGTTGGACGACCTTGTCGGATGGTGCCTCAAATGGAAACTTAAATCCTCTAAAAACGCAAATGACATTGTTTGCCCGTAGTAAACACAAATATTGCCCCACACGAAATCCCGAGCGCCTAAGTATTACACTTCTGGACACACGTCTTCCGCTCCACGATACTCTCAAATATCTTGGTGTCACATTTGATAAACATTTAACATGGAACGCCCATCTTCGTCTCTTGGACGCCAACATCCGCCATCGCCTCAATCTCCTAAGACACCTAAAGGGCACAACGTGGGGACTTAACGCCAAAATGTTACTATACACATATAAAGTGTTTGTCCGCCCTGCGCTCACCCATAGTCATCTCGCCTGGCTATCAGCGACATCCAAATTTTACGACCGCATCAAACTCCTTGAACGGCGAGCATTACGAATTGCGTATTCTCTCTCTCAACAGACGCCAACAAGGGAGGTATACCGCCGAACCACCATGCCCACTATCCTCCCACATCTTCGCCGCTTACGCACCCGCTATATCTTTACTCGTATTGCCCATGCACATCCTATTATTGACGAAGTGCTGCAACAAACGCCTGCGGTACCCAAATACGCCTATCCACCAATAGACCATCTGTTAGCCATATATGAACAGGACCATTCACCTGCGCAATACAACCCGCATCGTCGTATCTACACCCAAAATGTACATATCCATCGCCCGTGATCACCACCTGGCCTCCTACATCGCTTAATATCTCACTCCTTACTGCTCAATAGCTGACTTTCAACTTCAACTCACATTTAGATTACCCTTTCTATTTCACACCATTTCATAACAGCCTGCAACTTTCTAACTTTCTCATCATCAACAGTCGTTATATATCTCTGGCCATAGAGAAGGCATAACCTTCTGCGGCCCGCTCATCCCCGGATGGGAATGAAAGACATGTGAAAAAAAAAGTCTGCCATATGTTCAATGATACTAGATGTGGTTGATGCCCATGCAACCATAAGTGTAAACTATTCTTTCTTTTAATAAGGAATTAGATTTATCAACCGAACAGCCTAAACATATTAACCCTGTGTGTCCGTGTATCCGTATGGATATTAAAAAACCTGTAGGACACCAGGAGCAGACCCAAGGGAGGGGCGACCAGGCGATCGCCCCCCCTCCCAGAAGAGAAAACTTTCATATTTTATATTTAAATAAAACCCATCCCAGAGTTTGAAGCTCTTAAAAGTTGCTCTAAGTAGCAGTATTACAACCCACCGCCCCCCCAAGAAGTCCGTCCTGGATCCGCCCCTGCAGGACACCTTGACGAATCATCAGTAATTTTGTATGTATAGGGCCAAAAGTTATAATCACATTTGTTGATAAAGGTGATGCCTTCCTGGAAGTGTGAGTAATCATTTTTTTGCAGTTTTAACGTTGATCACTATCGAGCAAAAACGATAGTGCTAAAAGAAAAGCGGTTTCCAGTAACAGATTAAGCGTCCAGAATTTCTCACACCCTTCTTGAAGTCTCCACCAAAACCAGAAGTGACAGAAGTCCACTACAACTCAGACCGGTAGCCAGCCCAAAAGTGTAGGGGGACCCGGCTGAAGTTACAGGAGGCCCGGCCGAACCTCATTATAGTTCATCACCATTATTATAGTTCATTTGCAAGCCTACTGTGAAAATTTTAGGGGGGCAGCAAAAATTTAGAGGGGCCCGGCCTCCCTAGACCCCCTGGATAGGGCCTGATACAACTTTCGGTTTCAATATTGATCTACGTTGAGTAAAATGATGAAAGAGAGAGAGAAGCATTTTTTTTTCTGAAATTAGTTTAGCGTTCTAGGAATTGATACCATATTCTCTCTTAACCCTTTCTTCAAACCGGAAGTGACAAACGAATCACTTCCGGCTTAAACGATCGCAATGAAGTAAATCGATACTAGAAACCGATAGTCAAACATTGCAAGAGCAAATTCAACCTTCACTTTAATTTCTTTACAAAAACCGGAAGTTATTTAAATCTATTACCTGTTCATGTTTTAATATCAATCAATTGAAAAAAAACATCACCAGCCTTTGCGTTGCGGACACGTCATACTGCTCCCATTCTTTGGTGAATTCCTGGGAGATACATAACATTGTCTTGCGTTAAAGATCCAAGTCTTACATTACTTATTTTTTTTAAGTTTTTTTTAAGTCGGTTGCAAAACCATCCAACATAAACCAGCAGCCGCACCTGATTCCTATACTTCCAATACTGCAACATCAAGGATTATCAAGAAAGCAAGCAGGCCATAAACTGTTAACAGAAGACTATGACAGCAATGGATTCAAGAACACCTCATTATTACTCTTTAACGAAAAAGAAATTTTATTATACAGGGTTGGGCAAATAAAAGTGGCCCGGTCAAGTGGATACGATTGGACGTCAATGTATGCATGGAACCACACCACATGTACGCATACCACCAGATCAGATCTTAGTGCGGGATGTATCCGTGTGAGTTGAGCAGTTCACAGGTGAAGATGGTACTCAGAGTGCAGCAGAGGGTGTTCCTTGTGGAATGTTACCTAGCTGGCCGACCCGGTCACTTGATCTATCCGTGTGCGATTACTTTTTGTGGGAAAACCTGAAGTCCAAGATGTATCGAACAACTCTAATAGAATTCAAGAACTGCAGCCGAACATTTCTGATGAGAATGTAGCAATTCCAGCAGCCCAGCCTGCCCCTTCGATCTGCCTTCTGCAACTTGCTAACCAGGGGCCAAAAGAGCCAAGAGATGAAGGGTGGCCATTTTCAACCTCTGTTATAAGCAGGTTAGCGAACTATTTCCTTCTTCTTCTTCTTTTTTTTTTTTTTTTTTTTTTTTGCAGTGTTTCTTTGTGCCCTGGGACTCTGTTCTCTGGGCCACTTTTATTTTCCCCAACCTGTATATATATCCGAGAATGATACAAATCATTCGATTCGTTTGTTCTTATTGAGCTCAACAAAATGATAATATAAATGGGAGTTTGGAAAACCTAGGTTTGGAAAAATGGAAAGAAAAGAACGAGTGTGAACTTAGCAGAACCACTTTTGAAAATTATAAATATTTGCATACCATATGTTTGTACTGCGTTTGTACCGGTTTGTACCGTAAAAATTTTCGTTTGTACTGGTCTCAAATTCGAGAAAATCGAAAAATAAAGTGGCCCTGCTAAGTTCACGTGAATCTAGCAGAACCAGAATACAAATTTCTACAAATCTGAAGATTTTCTGTATGAATCGTTTGTTCTACGTTTGTACCGGACTGTACCGTAAAAATTTTCGTTTGTACCGGTCTCAAATTCGAGAAAATCGAAACATAAAGAGGTCCTGCTAACTTCACGTGAACATAGAAGGACCAGAATACAAATTTCTACAATTTTGAAGATTTTTTTTTTTTTTTTTGTACGAATCGTTTGTACTGCGTTTGTACCGTAAAAGGTTTTCTTTGTACCGGTCTCAAAATCGAAAAATAAAGTGGTCCTGGTAAGTTCACGTGAACATAGAAGGACCACTGATAAATGTCTAAAAATCTGAAGATTTTTCTGTACGAATTGTTTGTACTGCGTTTGAATTTGTACCGGATTGTATCGTAAAACGTTTTCTTTGTACCGGTCTCAAATTCGAAAAAATCGAAAAATAAAGTGGTCCTGCTAGGTTCAAGATGAGATTAGAGATAAGGTTAGAGATAAGATATATCTTAAAATGTCGATAGCCATGCTTATAATTGTTGCAATACTCAACAATTATTGGCATTATTGGCATTAAAACGTGTAATCTGAAAATTATCGGTGCCGTACACATGAAAGAACGGCAAGTTGTTGTTTCTGTCCAGGGTGGAAAGTAATGAAAGATTTATTTTAATATATTCAAAACAGTACTTTCACAATTAATAAGGCAAATGCCGCCTTGTAAAATTTCCACATTAGTTTTATAATAGAAACCGAATTTGTATCTGAAGTTACACTATCAATTTTGTTCCCTGAACTTCTCACTGTCACAATATATATCACTAAATGCATGCAATAGAGAATCAGTAGCACGTGTATTTTTAGTGCATATAGGACATTCCATACAGTTCCCTAAAGGATCTATCTAAGTATTTATTATCTTCCTGCTTATATCGAATGTTATATGTGAATTTATTTGTTTTATTTATTGTGTATAAATCCTTCAGTTAATTTATGGATATTGTTTGCACTTTAAGTAAGGCACCCTATTAAGCACATTCGATGTAAAAACAGGTCTTACTTTTACAATATAAATAAAGTATGGTTTGTGTTCTGTATTTATTGACTCTTTGTTTAATTATTATTGGAATATTTATATTTTTAAAATTTGAGGAAATTAGTCAATAGTCTTGCTACCCTCAAGTGAACTTAGCAGGACCACATTATTTTCCGTTTTTTCAAAATTTGAAACCGGTTCAAAAAAAATTCTACGGTACAATTCATAGTACAAACGCAGTACAAACGATTCGTACAGAAAAATCTTCAGATTTGTAGAAATTTATCAGTGGTCCTGCTATGTTCATATAAACTTGGTCCTGCTACGTTCATATAAACTTAGCAGGATCTCTCTATTTTTCGATTTTTTCGAATTTGAGACCGGTACAAACGAAAATGTTTACAGTAGAAACGCAGAACAAACTATTTGTACAGAAAAATCTTCAGATTTGTAGAAATTTGTATTCTGGTCCTACTAAGTTCACATAAACTTAGCAGGACCACTTTATTTTATTTTTTTTCGAATTTGAGACCGGTACAAACGAACATTTTTACGGTACAATCCGGTACAAATGCAGTACAGTAGCATGTTGACCTAACTTCTGGCCCACTTTTCCCCCCACCCCCTAACTAACAAAAACTATGAAGCCACCACTGACCATTGTACTTTAACACAGAAGGATAGCATAAAGCCCCCTAACTAACAAAAACTATGAAGCCGCCACTGTGCACTTTAACACAGAGGGATAACCCAAAGTGAGATTGAATATGCTTTTATGACATTTAAAATCATAAAAACTTACACCTAAACTTACATCTAAAACTTACATCTAAAAACTTACAATCTAAAACTATTTCTCTTCTATCTTATAGTGTCCCCATGGTAGAGTATCTATCCCATTCTTTAAAACACATCTCTTATCATCCACACAACTTAAAGCTAGCTTATTTACTTCTATACTGTACAAATCGTGCTTATAACTTCTAATCAAGTTCATCTTCTTATAATATTCTTTTTGGCTAATCAAACAGTCCTTATATTCGTTAAATGTGAGTTCTTTATACACAACACTCTTCTTAACACCTTTAGCTTTCTTACAACACTTTTCTTTATCGAACTTACCTTTAAAGTCTTTATCTGTTAAATCTATTTGAGGTGCTTTTATACTGTACATCTTACTTCTTAAACCCACAAACTCTTCTATGATTGTGCCTTTAATCTCATCCTTCATCTTACCAAGTATTTTCTTATTGATTTGCGGTATCTTATATTTGTTATCTTTAGGGTAGTCACTGGTATCGAAGTAATCAATGTAGTTTTTCATGTCCTCGTACACATCTTCTGTTTGAATATGGTATATATAGCTATCAGTATCTGTATAACATACTTCTATTTTGTCTTGGTATTTTGGTTTCATCACATTGTAATGCAAGTCGTACATTAAATATTTGGATAGATCTAAGATACTCATTCCAACATATATTGGTTTATTGAAAGTTAATTTTGTTTTATTCATTATGATCGCACATAGATTCTCAGTATAAATAATTCTATCTTTAAAATTTGGTTTAGCAATTAGTTTTTCCACTCTTGTTGGATCACATTCTATTTTTATAGGTTTACATCTCTTTCTAATATTTTCCATAGTCTTTCCGAAAACTGAATTGTTCATGAGCTTATAGAAGTCTTTTTCAAAGTCATTTGTTGCTCTAGTTCTCATCTGCGTGTTTAAATCAATATATTTCTTTAACCAATCTGATTGTTCGAACTCTATTACTCGATGTATCTTGGTAAGTTTTAATCCAAGTGAAAGACATTGTTTTAGGTTTCGATAGTGAATTACATATTTTTCTTTGTCATATAGGGTTGTTAAGAGTTTTGATTGTTTTGAACCAGGTGGACACATGTTTTGAGGTGCTAATGGGTAGTCTTTGTGAACGGGAGTGATTTTGGCAGACGTTCGTCCGCAGACAATTCAACACTTACCAGGGTTGCCAGTACAAATAGAAACAAATTATCAGAAAACTAAACAAACAAACCCGCCATCATAACCACAAATTCCAAACAAATAGTGATTAATATCGACTAAGAAGAATACTAAGAAATGAAATATTATTGAAATAAATTACAAAAAACGGAACTTCAAAACTTTCTTCATTTCAGAATATCCCCAAACTTCACGTCATTACACTAATTTACACCCCACCGATTTAAATAAGGCCCATATTTTTACAAAGGGCAAGGTCCTTTCTACAACATATAACAAAATAAAAAGGGGGAAATAATATTTAAATACTTAATATACGAACTGAGTTCCAAAGTTCCTTTTGTATTACAGATATATGCCAACTTCACATCATAAGACTATTTTACACCCCGTCGATCTAAATAAACTGTTTATCATTACAAACAGGAAGGTCCTTTGTAAAACATATATTAATATAAAATGGGGGACATAATATTACATACTTTATATACGAGGTGAGTTCCAAAGTTCTTTTGAGTTAGAGATATCTGCCAACTTGACAACAAAAGACTATTTTACACCCTGTCGATCTAAATAAACTGTTTATCGTTCCAAAGAGGAAGGTCCTTTCTACAACATATATTAATATAAAAAGGAGAAAATAATATTTCAATACTTAAAAAACGAGGAGAGTTCCAAAGTTCTTTTGAGTTAGAGATATCTGCCAACTTGACACCAAAAGACTATTTTACACCCCGTCGATCTAAATAAACTGTTTATCATTACAAAGAGGACGGTCCTTTGTAAAACATATATTAATATAAAATGGGGGACATAATATTACATACTTTATATACGAGGTGAGTTCCAAAGTTCTTTTGAGTTAGAGATATCTGCCAACTTGACACAATAAGACTATTTTACACCCCGTCGATCTAAATAAACTGTTTATCATTACAAAGAGGACGGTCCTTTGTAAAACATATATTAATATAAAATGGGGGACATAATATTACATACTTTATATACGAGGTGAGTTCCAAAGTTCTTTTGAGTTAGAGATATCTGCCAACTTGACACCAAAAGACTATTTTACACCCCGTCGATCTAAATAAACTGTTTATCATTACAAAGAGGACGGTCCTTTGTAAAACATATATTAATATAAAATGGGGGACATAATATTACATACTTTATATACGAGGTGAGTTCCAAAGTTCTTTTGAGTTAGAGATATCTGCCAACTTGACACAATAAGACTATTTTACACCCCGTCGATCTAAATAAACTGTTTATCATTACAAAGAGGACGGTCCTTTGTAAAACATATATTAATATAAAATGGGGGACATAATATTACATACTTTATATACGAGGTGAGTTCCAAAGTTCTTTTGAGTTAGAGATATCTGCCAACTTGACACAAAAAGACTATTTCATTCCCCGTCGATCTAAATAAACTGTTTATCGTTACAAAGAGGAAGGTCCTTTCTACAACATATATTAATATAAAAAGGATAATTTAATATTTCAATACTTAAAAAACGAGGAGAGTTCCAAAGTTTTTTTGAATTACAGATATCTGCCAACTTGACACCACAAGACTATTTTACACCCCGTAGATTTCAAGAAACTGTTTTTCATTACAAAGAGGAAGGTCTTTTCTACAACACATATTAATATAAAAAGGGGGAAATAATATTTAAATACTTCATATACGAGGTGAGTTCCAAAGTTCTTTTCAATTACAGATATCAGCCAACTTGACACCATAAGACAATTTTACACCCCGTAGATTTCAATAAACTGTATATCATTACAAAGAGGAAAAATCTTTTTAACACATATATTAATATAAAAAGGGGGAAATAATATTTAAATACTTTATATACGAGGTGAGTTCCAAAGTTCTTTTGAATTAGAGATATCTGCCAACTTGACACCATAAGACTATTTTACACCCCGTCGATCTAAATAAACTGTTTATCATTACAAAGAGGAACGTTCTTTCTACAACATATATTAATATAAAAAGGGGGGAAAATTTTTTCAATACTCTATATACGAGGTGAGTTCCAAAATTCTTTTGAATTAAAGGTGTCTGCCAACTTGACACCAAAAGACTATTTTACACCGCGTCGACAAAAATAAACTCTATATCATTACGAACAGGAAGGTCCTTTCAACAACATATATTAATATAAAAAGGGGGAAATAATATTTAAATACTTAATAAACGAGGTGAGTTCCAAAGTTCTTTTTAATTACAGTTATCTGCAAACTTGACACCATAATACTATTTTACACCCCATCGATCTAAATAAACTGTTTATCGATACAAATAGGAAGGTCCTTTCTACAATACATATTAATATGAAAAGGGGGAAAAATATTTAAATACTCTATATACGAGGTGAGTTCCAAAGTTCTTTTTAATTAAAGGTATCTGCCAACTTGACACCAAAAGACTATTGTACACCGCGTCGACCAAAATAAACTGTTTATCGTTACAAATAGGAAGGTCTTTTCAACAACATATATAAATATAAAAAGGGGGAAATTATATTTAAATACTTTATATACGAGGTGAGTTCCAAAGTTCTTTTGAATTAAAGGTATCTGCAAACTTGACACGAAAAGACTATTGTACATCGCGTCGACCAAAATAAACTGTTTATCGTTACAAATAGGAAGGTCTTTTCAACAACATATATAAATATAAAAGGGGGGAATAATATTTAAATACTCTATATACGAGGTGAGTTCCAAAGTTATTTTTAATTAAAGGTATCTGCCAACTTGACACGAAAAGACTATTTTACACCGCGTCGACCAAAATAAACTCTATATCATTACGAAGAAGAAGGTCTTTTCAATAACATATATTAATATAAAAACGGGGAAATAATATTTAAATACTTTATATACGAGATGAGTTCCAAAGTTCTTTTGAATTACAGATATGTACCAACTTAACACCATAAGACTATTTTACACCCCATCCATCTAAATAAACTGTTTATTATTACAAAAAGGAAGGCCCTTTCTACAACATATATTAATTTAAAAAGGGGGAAATAATATTTAAATACTTTATATACGAGGTGAGTTCCAAAGTTCTTTTGAATTACATATATCTGCCAACTTGACATATAAGACTATTTTACACCCCGTCAATCTAAATAAACGGTTTATCATTACAAAGAGGAAGGACTTTTCTATCACATATATTAATACAAAAAGGGGGAAATAATATTTAAATACTTTATATATGAGGTGAGTTCCAAAGTTCTTTTGAATTACAGATATCTACCAACTTGACACAATAAGACTATTTTACACCCCGTCGATCTCAAAAAACTGTTTATTATTACAAAAAGGAACGCCCTTTCTACAACATATATTAATTGAAAAAGGGGGAAATATAATCTAAATTCTTTATATACGAGATGAGTTCCAAAGTTCTTTTGAATTACAGATATCTGCCAACTTGACACCATAAAACCATTTTACACCCCATCCATCTAAATAAACTGTTTATCGTTACAAATAGGAAGGTCGTTTCTACAATATATATTAATATAAAAAGGGGGAAATAATATTTAAATACTCTATATACGAGGTGAGTTCCAAAGTTCTTTTGAATTAAAAGTATGTGCACACTTGACACAATAAGACTATTTTACACCCCGTCGATCTCAACAAACTGTTTATTATTACAAAAAGGAACGCCCTTTCTACAACATATATTAATTTAAAAAGGGGGAAATATAATTTAAATACTTTATATACGAGGTGAGTTCCAAAGTTCTTTTGAATTACAGATATGTACCAAATTAACACCATAAGACTATTTTACACCCCGTAGATTTCAAGAAACTGTTTAGCATTACAAAGAGGAAAGTCCTTTGTACAACATATAATAATATAAAAAGGGGGAAGTAATATTTCAATACTTTATATACGAGGTAATTTCCAAAGTTCTTTTGAATTAAAGGTATCTGCAAACTTGACACCATAAGACTATTTTACACCCCGTCGATCTAAATAAACTGTTTACCATTACAAAGAGAAAGGTCCTTTCTACAACATATATTAATATGAAAATGGGAAAATAATATTTGAATTCTTCATATACGAGGTGAGTTCAAAAATACTTTTGAATTACAGATATATGCCAACTTGACACCATAAAACTATTTTACACCCCGTCGATCTAAATAAACTGTTTATCGTAACAAATAGGAAAGTCCTTTCTACAATATATATTACTATAAAAAGGGGGAAATAATATTTAAATACTCTATATACGAGGTGAGTTCCAAAGTTCTTTTGAATTACAGATATCTGCCAACTTGACACCAAAAGACTATTTTGCACCGCGTCGACCAAAATAAACTCTATATCATTACGAAGAGGAAGATATTTTCAACAATATATATTAATATAAAAACGGAGAAATAATATTTAAATACTTTATAAACGAGGTGAGTTCCAAAGTTCTTTTGAATTACAGATATTTTTAACTTAACACCATTAGACTATTTTACACCCCGTAGATTTCAAGAAACTGTTTATCGCTACAAAGAGGAATGTACTTCCTACAACATATATTAATATAAAAAGGGGGGAAATAATATTTAAATAATTTATACACGAGGTGAGTTCTAAAGTTCTTTTGAATTACAGATATCTTCCAACTTGACACCACAAGACTGTTTTAAACCCCGTCGACGTAAATAAACTTTTTATCATTACAAAGAGGAACGTCCTTCCTCCAACAAATTTTAATATAAAAAGGTGAAAATAATATTTAAATACTTTATATACGAGGTGAGTTCCAAAGTTCTTTTGAATTACAGATATCTACCAACTTGACGTATAAGACTATTTTACACCCCGTCAATCTAAATAAACTGTTTATCACTACAAAGAGGAAGGTCCTTTCTACAACATATAATAATATAAAAAGGGGGAAATAATATTTCAATACTTTATATACGAGGTAATTTCCAAAGTTCTTTTGAATTAAAGGTATCTGCAAACTTGACACCAAAAGACTATTTTACACCCCGTCGATCTTATTAAACTGTTTATCGTTACAAAGAAGAACGTCTTTTCAACAACCTATATAAATATAAAAAGGGGGAAATAATATTCAAATACTTTATATACGAGGTGAGTTCCAAAGTTCTTTTGAATTACAGATATCTTCCAACTTGACACCATAAGACTATTTTACACGCATCGATCTCAATAAACTGTTATCATTACAAAGAAAAAGGACCTTTTTAACACATATATTATTACAAAAAGGGGGAAATATTATTTAAATACTCTATATACGAGGTGAGTTCCAAAATTCTTTTGAATTAAAGGTGTCTGCCAACTTGACACCAAAAGACTATTTTACACCGCGTCGACAAAAATAAACTCTATATCATTACGAACAGGAAGGTCCTTTCAACAACATATATTAATATAAAAAGGGGGAAATAATATTTAAATACTTAATAAACGAGGTGAGTTCCAAAGTTCTTTTTAATTACAGTTATCTGCAAACTTGACACCATAATACCAATTTATACCCCATCGATCTAAATAAACTGTTTATCGATACAAATAGGAAGGTCCTTTCTACAATATATATTAATATGAAAAGGGGGAAAAATATTTAAATACTCTATATACGAGGTGAGTTCCAAAGTTCTTTTTAATTAAAGGTATCTGCCAACTTGACATATAAGACTATTTTACACCCCGTCAATCTAAATAAACTGTTTATCGTTACAAATAGGAAGGTCCTTTCTACAATATGTATTAATATAAGAAGGGGGAAATAATATTTAAATACTTTATATACGAGGTGAGTTCCAAAGTTCTTTTGAATTACAGATATCTGCCAACTTGACACAATAAGACAATTTTACACCCCGTCGATCTCAACAAACTGTTTATTATTACAAAAAGGAACGCCCTTTCTACAACATATATTAATTTAAAAAGGGGGAAATATAATTTAAATTCTTTATATACGAGGTGAGTTCCAAAGTTCTTTTGAATTACAGATATCTGCCAACTTGACACCATAAGACCATTTTACACCCCATCCATCTAAATAAACTGTTTATCGTTACAAATAGGAAGGTCCTTTCTACAATATATATTAATATAAAAAGGGGGAAATAATATTTAAATACTCTATATACGAGGTGAGTTCCAAAGTTCTTTTGAATTAAAGGTATGTGCACACTTGACACAATAAGACTATTTTACACCCCGTCGATCTCAACAAACTGTTTATTATTACAAAAATGAACGCCCTTTCTACAACATATATTAATTTAAAAAGGGGGAAATATAATTTAAATACTTTATATACGAGGTGAGTTCCAAAGTTCTTTTGAATTACAGATATCTGCCAACTTGACGTATAAGACTATTTTACACCCCGTCAATCTAAATAAACTGTTTATCACTACAAAGAAGAAGGTCCTTTCTACAACATATAATAATATAAAAAGGGGGAAATAATATTTCAATACTTTATATACGAGGTAATTTCCAAAGTTCTTTTGACTTAAAGGTATCTGCAAACTTTACACCATAAGACTATTTTACACCCCGTCGATCTAAATAAACTGTTTATCATTACAAAGAGAAAGGTCCTTTCTACAACATATATTAATATGAAAATGGGGAAATAATATTTGAATTCTTTATATACGAGGTGAGTTCAAAAATACTTTTGAATTACATATATACGCCAACTTGACACCATAAGACTATTTTACACCCCGTCGATCTAAATAAACTGTTTATCGCTACAAAGAAGAAGGTCTTTTCAACAACATATATAAATATAAAAAGGGGGAAATAATATTTAAATACTTTATATACGAGGTGAGTTCCAAAGTTCTTTTAATTTACAGATATCTGCCAACTTGACGTATAAGACTATTTTACACCCCGTCAATCTAAATAAACTGTTTATCATTACAAAGAGGAAGGTCCTTTGTAAAACATATATTAATATAAAATGGGGGACATAATATTACATACTTTATATACGAGGTGAGTTCCAAAGTTCTTTTGAATTAAAGGTATCTGCCAACTTGACACCAAAAGACTATTGTACATCGCGTCGAACAAAATAAACTGTTTATCGTTACAAATAGGAAGGTCTTTTCAACAACATATATAAATATAAAAGGGGGAAATAATATTTAAATACTCTATATACGAGGTGAGTTCCAAAGTTCTTTTGAATTAAAGGTATCTGCCAACTTGACACCAAAAGACTATTGTACACCGCGTCGACCAAAATAAACTGTTTATCGTTACAAAGAAGAAGGTGTTTTCAACAACATATATAAATATAAAAAGGGGGAAATAATATTTAAGTACATTATGAACGACGTGGGTTCCAAAGTTCTTTTGAATTACAGATATGTACCAAATTAACACCATAAGACTATTTTACACCTCGTTGATTTCAAGAAACTGTCTACCATTACAAAGAGGAAAGTCCTTTGTACAACATATAATAATATAAAAAGGGGGAAATAATATTTCAATACTTTATATACGAGGTAATTTCCAACGTTCTTTTGAATTAAACGTATCTGCAAACTTGACACCAAAAGACTAGTTTACACCCCGTCGATCTAATTAAACTGTTTATCGTTACAAAGAAGAAGGTCTTTTCAACAACATATATAAATATAAAAAGGGGGAAATAATATTCAAATACTTTATATACGAGGTGAGTTCCAAAGTTCTTTTGAATTACAGATATCTTCCAACTTGACACCATAAGACTATTTTACACGCATCGATCTCAATAAACTGTTTATCATTACAAAGAGGAAGGACTTTTCTATCACATATATTAATACAAAAAGGGGGAAATAATATTTAAATACTTTATATATGAGGTGAGTTCCAAAGTTCTTTTGAATTACAGATATCTACCAACTTGACACAATAAGACTATTTTACACCCCGTCGATCTCAAAAAACTGTTTATTATTACAAAAAGGAACGCCCTTTCTACAACATATATTAATTGAAAAAGGGGGAAATATAATCTAAATTCTTTATATACGAGATGAGTTCCAAAGTTCTTTTGAATTACAGATATCTGCCAACTTGACACCATAAAACCATTTTACACCCCATCCATCTAAATAAACTGTTTATCGTTACAAATAGGAAGGTCGTTTCTACAATATATATTAATATAAAAAGGGGGAAATAATATTTAAATACTCTATATACGAGGTGAGTTCCAAAGTTTTTTTTAATTAAAGGTATCTGCCAACTTGACATATAAGACTATTTTATACCGCGTCGACAAAAATAAACTCTATATCATTACGAACAGGAAGGTCCTTTCAACAACATATATTAATATAAAAAGAGGGAAATAATATTTAAATACTTAATAAACGAGGTGAGTTCCAAAGTTCTTTTTAATTACAGTTATCTGCAAACTTGACACCATAATACTATTTTACACCCCATCGATCTAAATAAACTGTTTATCGATACAAATAGGAAGGTCCTTTTTACAATATATATTAATATGAAAAGGGGGAAAAATATTTAAATACTCTATATACGAGGTGAGTTCCAAAGTTCTTTTTAATTAAAGGTATCTGCCAACTTGACATATAAGACTATTTTACACCCCGTCAATCCAAATAAACTGTTTATCGTTACAAATAGGAAGGTCCTTTCTACAATATGTATTATTATAATAAGGGGGAAATAACATTTAAATACTTTATATACGAGGTGAGTTCAAAAGTTCTTTTGAATTACAGATATCTGCCAACTTGACACCATAAGACTATTTTACACCCCGTCGATCTAAATAAACTGTTTATTATTACAAAGAGGAAGGTCCTTTCTACAAAATATATTACTATAAAAAGGGGGAAATAATATTTAAATACTTAATAAACGAGATGAGTTCCAAAATACTTTTGAATTACTGATATCTGCCAACTTGACACCATAAGGCTACTTTACACTCCGTAGATTCCAATAAACTGTTTATTATTACAAAGAGGAAGGTGCTTTCTACAACATATATTAATATAAAAAGGGGGAAATAATATTTAAATACTTAATAAACGACGTGAGTTCCAAAGTTCTTTTGAATTACAGGTATCTGCAAACTTGACACAATAAGACTAATTTACACCTTGTCGATCTAAATAAACTGTTTATCATTACAAAGAGAAAGGTCCTTTCTACAACATATATTAATATGAAAATGGGGAGATAATATTTGAATTCTTTATATACGAGGTGAGTTCAAAAATACTTTTGAATTACAGATATCTGCCAACTTGACACCATAAGACTATTTTACACCCCGTCGATCTAAATAAACTGTTTATCGTTACAAAGAAGAAGGTCTTTTCAACAACATATATAAATATAAAAAGGGGGAAATAATATTTAAATACTTTATATACGAGGTGAGTTCCAAAGTTCTTTCAATTTACAGATATCTGCCAACTTGACGTATAAGACTATTTTACACCCCGTCAATCTAAATAAACTGTTTATCATTACAAAGAGGAAGGTCCTTTCTACAACATATAATAATATAAAAAGGGGGAAATAATATTTCAATACTTTATATACGAGGTAATTTCCAAAGTTCTTTTGAATTAAAGGTATCTGCAAACTTGACACCAAAAGACTATTTTACACCCCGTCGATCTCAAAAAACTGTTTATTATTACAAAAAGGAAGGCCCTTTCTACAACATATATTAATTTAAAAAGGGGGAAATAATATTTAAATACTTTATATACGAGGTGAGTTCCAAAGTTCTTTTGAATTACATATATCTGCCAACTTGACATATAAGACTATTTTACACCCCGTCAATCTAAATAAACGGTTTATCATTACAAAGAGGAAGGACTTTTCTATCACATATATTAATACAAAAAGGGGGAAATAATATTTAAATACTTTATATATGAGGTGAGTTCCAAAGTTCTTTTGAATTACAGATATCTACCAACTTGACACAATAAGACTATTTTACACCCCGTCGATCTCAAAAAACTGTTTATTATTACAAAAAGGAACGCCCTTTCTACAACATATATTAATTGAAAAAGGGGGAAATATAATTTAAATACTTTATATACAAGGTGACTTCCAAAGTTCTTTTGAATTACAGATATCTGCCAACTTGACGTATAAGACTATTTTACACCCCGTCAATCTAAATAAACTGTTTATCACTTCAAAGAGGAAGGTCCTTTGTAAAACATATATTAATATAAAATGGGGGACATAATATTACATACTTTATATACGAGGTGAGTTCCAAAGTTCTTTTGAGTTAGAGTTATCTGCCAACTTGACACCAAAAGACTATTTTATACCCCGTCGATCTAAATAAACTGTTTATCGTTACAAAACGGAACGACCTTTCTACAACATATATTAATTTAAAAAGGGGGAAATATAATTTAAATACTTTATATACGAGGTGAGTTCCAAAGTTCTTTTGAATTACAGATATGTACCAAATTAACACCATAAGACTATTTTACACCCCGTAGATTTCAAGAAACTGTTTAGCATTACAAAGAGGAAAGTCCTTTGTACAACATATAATAATATAAAAAGGGGGAAGTAATATTTCAATACTTTATATACGAGGTAATTTCCAAAGTTCTTTTGAATTAAAGGTATCTGCAAACTTGACACCATAAGACTATTTTACACCC
The DNA here is from genome assembly GCF_964235325.1 of Thermobia domestica. Taxonomy (NCBI): domain Eukaryota; kingdom Metazoa; phylum Arthropoda; class Insecta; order Zygentoma; family Lepismatidae; genus Thermobia; species Thermobia domestica. The sequence continues at coordinate 54,083,057 of NC_137467.1, forward strand.
CGTCGATCTAAATAAACTGTTTACCATTACAAAGAGAAAGGTCCTTTCTACAACATATATTAATATGAAAATGGGGAAATAATATTTGAATTCTTCATATACGAGGTGAGTTCAAAAATACTTTTGAATTACAGATATATGCCAACTTGACACCATAAAACTATTTTACACCCCGTCGATCTAAATAAACTGTTTATCGTAACAAATAGGAAAGTCCTTTCTACAATATATATTACTATAAAAAGGGGGAAATAATATTTAAATACTCTATATACGAGGTGAGTTCCAAAGTTCTTTTGAATTAAGGTATCTGCCAACTTGACACCAAAAGACTATTTTGCACCGCGTCGACCAAGATAAACTCTATATCATTACGAAGAGGAAGATATTTTCAACAATATATATTAATATAAAAACGGAGAAATAATATTTAAATACTTTATAAACGAGGTGAGTTCCAAAGTTCTTTTGAATTACAGATATTTTTAACTTAACACCATTAGACTATTTTACACCCCGTAGATTTCAAGAAACTGTTTATCGCTACAAAGAGGAATGTACTTCCTACAACATATATTAATATAAAAAGGGGGGAAATAATATTTAAATAATTTATACACGAGGTGAGTTCTAAAGTTCTTTTGAATTACAGATATCTTCCAACTTGACACCACAAGACTGTTTTAAACCCCGTCGATCTAAATAAACTTTTTATCATTACAAAGAGGAACGTCCTTCCTCCAACAAATTTTAATATAAAAAGGTGAAAATAATATTTAAATACTTTATATACGAGGTGAGTTCCAAAGTTCTTTTGAATTACAGATATCTACCAACTTGACGTATAAGACTATTTTACACCCCGTCAATCTAAATAAACTGTTTATCACTACAAAGAGGAAGGTCCTTTCTACAACATATAATAATATAAAAAGGGGGAAATAATATTTCAATACTTTATATACGAGGTAATTTCCAAAGTTCTTTTGAATTAAAGGTATCTGCAAACTTGACACCAAAAGACTATTTTACACCCCGTCGATCTTATTAAACTGTTTATCGTTACAAAGAAGAACGTCTTTTCAACAACCTATTTAAATATAAAAAGGGGGAAATAATATTCAAATACTTTATATACGAGGTGAGTTCCAAAGTTCTTTGGAATTACAGATATCTTCCAACTTGACACCATAAGACTATTTTACACGCATCGATCTCAATAAACTGTTATCATTACAAAGAAAAAGGACCTTTTTAACACATATATTATTACAAAAAGGGGGAAATAATATTTAAATACTCTATATACGAGGTGAGTTCCAAAATTCTTTTGAATTAAAGGTGTCTGCCAACTTGACACCAAAAGACTATTTTACACCGCGTCGACAAAAATAAACTCTATATCATTACGAACAGGAAGGTCCTTTCAACAACATATATTAATATAAAAAGGGGGAAATAATATTTAAATACTTAATAAACGAGGTGAGTTCCAAAGTTCTTTTTAATTACAGTTATCTGCAAACTTGACACCATAATACTATTTTACACCCCATCGATCTAAATAAACTGTTTATCGATACAAATAGGAAGGTCCTTTCTACAATATATATTAATATGAAAAGGGGGAAAAATATTTAAATACTCTATATACGAGGTGAGTTCCAAAGTTCTTTTTAATTAAAGGTATCTGCCAACTTGACATATAAGACTATTTTACACCCCGTCAATCTAAATAAACTGTTTATCGTTACAAATAGGAAGGTCCTTGTGTTTACAAATAGGAAGGTGTTTTCAACAACATATATAAATATAAAAAGGGGGAAATAATATTTAAGTACATTATGAACGACGTGGGTTCCAAAGTTCTTTTGAATTACAGATATGTACCAAATTAACACCATAAGACTATTTTACACCTCGTTGATTTCAAGAAACTGTCTACCATTACAAAGAGGAAAGTCCTTTGTACAACATATAATAATATAAAAAGGGGGAAATAATATTTCAATACTTTATATACGAGGTAATTTCCAACGTTCTTTTGAATTAAAGGTATCTGCAAACTTGACACCAAAAGACTAGTTTACACCCCGTCGATCTAATTAAACTGTTTATCGTTACAAAGAAGAAGGTCTTTTCAACAACATATATAAATATAAAAAGGGGGAAATAATATTCAAATACTTTATATACGAGGTGAGTTCCAAAGTTCTTTTGAATTACAGATATCTTCCAACTTGACACCATAAGACTATTTTACACGCATCGATCTCAATAAACTGTTTATCATTACAAAGAAAAATTACCTTTTTAACACATATATTATTACAAAAAGGGGGAAATAATATTTAAATACTCTATATACGAGGTGAGTTCCAAAATTCTTTTGTATTAAAGGTGTCTGCCAACTTGACACCAAAAGACTATTTTACACCGCGTCGACAAAAATAAACTCTATATCATTACGAACAGGAAGGTCCTTTCAACAACATATATTAATATAAAAAGGGGGAAATAATATTTAAATACTTAATAAACGAGGTGAGTTCCAAAGTTCTTTTTAATTACAGTTATCTGCAAACTTGACACCATAATACTATTTTACACCCCATCGATCTAAATAAACTGTTTATCGTTACAAAGAGGAAGGTCCTTTCTACAATATATATTAATATGAAAAGGGGGAAAAATATTTAAATACTCTATATACGAGGTGAGTTCCAAAGTTTTTTTTAATTAAAGGTATCTGCCAACTTGACATATAAGACTATTTTATACCGCGTCGACAAAAATAAACTCTATATCATTACGAACAGGAAGGTCCTTTCAACAACATATATTAATATAAAAAGAGGGAAATAATATTTAAATACTTAATAAACGAGGTGAGTTCCAAAGTTCTTTTTAATTACAGTTATCTGCAAACTTGACACCATAATACTATTTTACACCCCATCGATCTAAATAAACTGTTTATCGATACAAATAGGAAGGTCCTTTTTACAATATATATTAATATGAAAAGGGGGAAAAATATTTAAATACTCTATATACGAGGTGAGTTCCAAAGTTCTTTTTAATTAAAGGTATCTGCCAACTTGACATATAAGACTATTTTACACCCCGTCAATCTAAATAAACTGTTTATCGTTACAAATAGGAAGGTCCTTTCTACAATATGTATTAATATAAAAAGGGGGAAATAACATTTAAATACTTTATATACGAGGTGAGTTCAAAAGTTCTTTTGAATTACAGATATCTGCCAACTTGACACCATAAGACTATTTTACACCCCGTCGATCTAAATAAACTGTTTATTATTACAAAGAGGAAGGTCCTTTCTACAAAATATATTACTATAAAAAGGGGGAAATAATATTTAAATACTTAATAAACGAGATGAGTTCCAAAATACTTTTGAATTACTGATATCTGCCAACTTGACACCATAAGGCTATTTTACACTCCGTAGATTCCAATAAACTGTTTATTATTACAAAGAGGAAGGTGCTTTCTACAACATATATTAATATAAAAAGGGGGAAATAATATTTAAATACTTAATAAACGACGTGAGTTCCAAAGTTCTTTTGAATTACAGGTATCTGCAAACTTGACACAATAAGACTAATTTACACCTTGTCGATCTAAATAAACTGTTTATCATTACAAAGAGAAAGGTCCTTTCTACAACATATATTAATATGAAAATGGGGAGATAATATTTGAATTCTTTATATACGAGGTGAGTTCTAAAGTTCTTTTGAATTACAGATATCTTCCAACTTGACACCACAAGACTGTTTTAAACCCCGTCGATCTAAATAAACTTTTTATCATTACAAAGAGGAACGTCCTTCCTCCAACAAATTTTAATATAAAAAGGTGAAAATAATATTTAAATACTTTATATACGAGGTGAGTTCAAAAGTTCTTTTGAATTACAGATATCTGCCAACTTGACACCATAAGACTATTTTACACCCCGTCGATCTAAATAAACTGTTTATCATTACAAAGAGAAAGATCCTTTCTACAACATATATTAATATGAAAATGGGGAGATAATATTTGAATTCTTTATATACGAGGTGAGTTCTAAAGTTCTTTTGAATTACAGATATCTTCCAACTTGACACCACAAGACTGTTTTAAACCCCGTCGATCTAAATAAACTTTTTATCATTACAAAGAGGAACGTCCTTCCTCCAACAAATTTTAATATAAAAAGGTGAAAATAATATTTAAATACTTTATATACGAGGTGAGTTCCAAAGTTCTTTTGAATTACAGATATCTACCAACTTGACGTATAAGACTATTTTACACCCCGTCAATCTAAATAAACTGTTTATCACTACAAAGAGGAAGGTCCTTTCTACAACATATAATAATATAAAAAGGGGGAAATAATATTTCAATACTTTATATACGAGGTAATTTCCAAAGTTCTTTTGAATTAAAGGTATCTGCAAACTTGACACCAAAAGACTATTTTACACCCCGTCGATCTTATTAAACTGTTTATCGTTACAAAGAAGAACGTCTTTTCAACAACCTATATAAATATAAAAAGGGGGAAATAATATTCAAATACTTTATATACGAGGTGAGTTCCAAAGTTCTTTTGAATTACAGATATCTTCCAACTTGATACCATAAGACTATTTTACACGCATCGATCTCAATAAACTGTTATCATTACAAAGAAAAAGGACCTTTTTAACACATATATTATTACAAAAAGGGGGAAATAATATTTAAATACTCTATATACGAGGTGAGTTCCAAAATTCTTTTGAATTAAAGGTGTCTGCCAACTTGACACCAAAAGACTATTTTACACCGCGTCGACAAAAATAAACTCTATATCATTACGAACAGGAAGGTCCTTTCAACAACATATATTAATATAAAAAGGGGGAAATAATATTTAAATACTTAATAAACGAGGTGAGTTCCAAAGTTCTTTTTAATTACAGTTATCTGCAAACTTGACACCATAATACTATTTTACACCCCATCGATCTAAATAAACTGTTTATCGATACAAATAGGAAGGTCCTTTCTACAATATATATTAATATGAAAAGGGGGAAAAATATTTAAATACTCTATATACGAGGTGAGTTCCAAAGTTCTTTTTAATTAAAGGTATCTGCCAACTTGACACCAAAAGACTATTGTACACCGCGTCGACCAAAATAAACTGTTTATCGTTACAAATAGGAAGGTCTTTTCAACAACATATATAAATATAAAAAGGGGGAAATTATATTTAAATACTTTATATACGAGGTGAGTTCCAAAGTTCTTTTGAATTAAAGGTATCTGCAAACTTGACACGAAAAGACTATTGTACATCGCGTCGACCAAAATAAACTGTTTATCGTTACAAATAGGAAGGTCTTTTCAACAACATATATAAATATAAAAGGGGGGAAATAATATTTAAATACTCTATATACGAGGTGAGTTCCAAAGTTCTTTTGAATTAAAGGTGTCTGCCAACTTGACACCAAAAGACTATTTTACACCGCGTCGACAAAAATAAACTCTATATCATTACGAAGAGGAAGGTCCTTTCAACAACATATATTAATATAAAAAGGGGGAAATAATATTTAAATACTTTATACACGAGGTAATTTCCAAAGTTCTTTTGAATTAAAGGTATCTGCAAATTTGACACCAAAAGACTATTTTACACCCCGTCGATCTAATTAAACTGTTTATCGTTACAAAGAAGAAGGTCTTTTGAACAATATATATAAATATAAAAAGGGGGAAATAATATTCAAATACTTTATATACGAGGTGAGTTCCAAAGTTCTTTTGAATTACAGATATCTTCCAACTTGACACCATAAGACTATTTTACACGCATCGATCTAAATAAACTGTTTATCATTACAAAGAAAAAGGACCTTTTTAACACATATATTATTACAAAAAGGGGGAAATAATATTTAAATACTCTATATACGAGGTGAGTTCCAAAATTCTTTTGAATTAAAGGTGTCTGCCAACTTGACACCAAAAGACTATTTTACACCGCGTCGACAAAAATAAACTCTATATCATTACGAAGAGGAAGGTCCTTTCAACAACATATATTAATATAAAAAGGGGGAAATAATATTTAAATACTTTATAAACGAGGTGAGTTCCAAAGTTCTTTTGAATTACAGATATCTGCAAACTTGACACCATAAGACTATTTTACACCCCGTCGATCTAAATAAACTGTTTATCGTTACAAATAGGAAGGTCCTTTCTACAACATATATTAATATAAAAAGGGGGAAAAATATTTAAATACTCTATATACGAGGTGAGTTCCAAAGTTCTTTTTAATTAAAGGTATCTGCCAACTTGACACGAAAAGACTATTTTACACCGCGTCGACCAAAATAAACTCTATATCATTACGAAGAAGAAGGTCTTTTCAATAACATATATTAATATAAAAACGGGGAAATAATATTTAAATACTTTATATACGAGATGAGTTCCAAAGTTCTTTTGAATTACAGATATGTACCAACTTAACACCATAAGACTATTTTACACCCCATCCATCTAAATAAACTGTTTATTATTACAAAAAGGAAGGCCCTTTCTACAACATATATTAATTTAAAAAGGGGGAAATAATATTTAAATACTTTATATACGAGGTGAGTTCCAAAGTTCTTTTGAATTACATATATCTGCCAACTTGACATATAAGACTATTTTACACCCCGTCAATCTAAATAAACGGTTTATCATTACAAAGAGGAAGGACTTTTCTATCACATATATTAATACAAAAAGGGGGAAATAATATTTAAATACTTTATATATGAGGTGAGTTCCAAAGTTCTTTTGAATTACAGATATCTACCAACTTGACACCATAAGACTATTTTACACCCCGTCGATCTCAAAAAACTGTTTATTATTACAAAAAGGAACGCCCTTTCTACAACATATATTAATTGAAAAAGGGGGAAATATAATCTAAATTCTTTATATACGAGATGAGTTCCAAAGTTCTTTTGAATTACAGATATCTGCCAACTTGACACCATAAAACCATTTTACACCCCATCCATCTAAATAAACTGTTTATCGTTACAAATAGGAAGGTCGTTTCTACAATATATATTAATATAAAAAGGGGGAAATAATATTTAAATACTCTATATACGAGGTGAGTTCCAAAGTTCTTTTGAATTAAAAGTATGTGCACACTTGACACAATAAGACTATTTTACACCCCGTCGATCTCAACAAACTGTTTATTATTACAAAAAGGAACGCCCTTTCTACAACATATATTAATTTAAAAAGGGGGAAATATAATTTAAATACTTTATATACAAGGTGACTTCCAAAGTTCTTTTGAATTACAGATATCTGCCAACTTGACGTATAAGACTATTTTACACCCCGTCAATCTAAATAAACTGTTTATCACTTCAAAGAGGAAGGTCCTTTGTAAAACATATATTAATATAAAATGGGGGACATAATATTACATACTTTATATACGAGGTGAGTTCCAAAGTTCTTTTGAGTTAGAGTTATCTGCCAACTTGACACCAAAAGACTATTTTATACCCCGTCGATCTAAATAAACTGTTTATCGTTACAAAACGGAACGACCTTTCTACAACATATATTAATTTAAAAAGGGGGAAATATAATTTAAATACTTTATATACGAGGTGAGTTCCAAAGTTCTTTTGAATTACAGATATGTACCAAATTAACACCATAAGACTATTTTACACCCCGTAGATTTCAAGAAACTGTTTAGCATTACAAAGAGGAAAGTCCTTTGTACAACATATAATAATATAAAAAGGGGGAAGTAATATTTCAATACTTTATATACGAGGTAATTTCCAAAGTTCTTTTGAATTAAAGGTATCTGCAAACTTGACACCATAAGACTATTTTACACCCCGTCGATCTAAATAAACTGTTTACCATTACAAAGAGAAAGGTCCTTTCTACAACATATATTAATATGAAAATGGGGAAATAATATTTGAATTCTTCATATACGAGGTGAGTTCAAAAATACTTTTGAATTACAGATATATGCCAACTTGACACCATAAAACTATTTTACACCCCGTCGATCTAAATAAACTGTTTATCGTAACAAATAGGAAAGTCCTTTCTACAATATATATTACTATAAAAAGGGGGAAATAATATTTAAATACTCTATATACGAGGTGAGTTCCAAAGTTCTTTTGAATTAAGGTATCTGCCAACTTGACACCAAAAGACTATTTTGCACCGCGTCGACCAAAATAAACTCTATATCATTACGAAGAGGAAGATATTTTCAACAATATATATTAATATAAAAACGGAGAAATAATATTTAAATACTTTATAAACGAGGTGAGTTCCAAAGTTCTTTTGAATTACAGATATTTTTAACTTAACACCATTAGACTATTTTACACCCCGTAGATTTCAAGAAACTGTTTATCGCTACAAAGAGGAATGTACTTCCTACAACATATATTAATATAAAAAGGGGGGAAATAATATTTAAATAATTTATACACGAGGTGAGTTCTAAAGTTCTTTTGAATTACAGATATCTTCCAACTTGACACCACAAGACTGTTTTAAACCCCGTCGATCTAAATAAACTTTTTATCATTACAAAGAGGAACGTCCTTCCTCCAACAAATTTTAATATAAAAAGGTGAAAATAATATTTAAATACTTTATATACGAGGTGAGTTCCAAAGTTCTTTTGAATTACAGATATCTACCAACTTGACGTATAAGACTATTTTACACCCCGTCAATCTAAATAAACTGTTTATCACTACAAAGAGGAAGGTCCTTTCTACAACATATAATAATATAAAAAGGGGGAAATAATATTTCAATACTTTATATACGAGGTAATTTCCAAAGTTCTTTTGAATTAAAGGTATCTGCAAACTTGACACCAAAAGACTATTTTACACCCCGTCGATCTTATTAAACTGTTTATCGTTACAAAGAAGAACGTCTTTTCAACAACCTATATAAATATAAAAAGGGGGAAATAATATTCAAATACTTTATATACGAGGTGAGTTCCAAAGTTCTTTTGAATTACAGATATCTTCCAACTTGACACCATAAGACTATTTTACACGCATCGATCTCAATAAACTGTTATCATTACAAAGAAAAAGGACCTTTTTAACACATATATTATTACAAAAAGGGGGAAATAATATTTAAATACTCTATATACGAGGTGAGTTCCAAAATTCTTTTGAATTAAAGGTGTCTGCCAACTTGACACCAAAAGACTATTTTACACCGCGTCGACAAAAATAAACTCTATATCATTACGAACAGGTAGGTCCTTTCAACAACATATATTAATATAAAAAGGGGGAAATAATATTTAAATACTTAATAAACGAGGTGAGTTCCAAAGTTCTTTTTAATTACAGTTATCTGCAAACTTGACACCATAATACTATTTTACACCCCATCGATCTAAATAAACTGTTTATCGATACAAATAGGAAGGTCCTTTCTACAATATATATTAATATGAAAAGGGGGAAAAATATTTAAATACTCTATATACGAGGTGAGTTCCAAAGTTCTTTTTAATTAAAGGTATCTGCCAACTTGACATATAAGACTATTTTACACCCCGTCAATCTAAATAAACTGTTTATCGTTACAAATAGGAAGGTCCTTTCTACAATATGTATTAATATAAGAAGGGGGAAATAATATTTAAATACTTTATATACGAGGTGAGTTCCAAAGTTCTTTTGAATTACAGATATCTGCCAACTTGACACAATAAGACAATTTTACACCCCGTCGATCTCAACAAACTGTTTATTATTACAAAAAGGAACGCCCTTTCTACAACATATATTAATTTAAAAAGGGGAAAATATAATTTAAATTCTTTATATACGAGGTGAGTTCCAAAGTTCTTTTGAATTACAGATATCTGCCAACTTGACACCATAAGACCATTTTACACCCCATCCATCTAAATAAACTGTTTATCGTTACAAATAGGAAGGTCCTTTCTACAATATATATTAATATAAAAAGGGGGAAATAATATTTAAATACTCTATATACGAGGTGAGTTCCAAAGTTCTTTTGAATTAAAGGTATGTGCACACTTGACACAATAAGACTATTTTACACCCCGTCGATCTCAACAAACTGTTTATTATTACAAAAAGGAACGCCCTTTCTACAACATATATTAATTTAAAAAGGGGGAAATATAATTTAAATACTTTATATACGAGGTGAGTTCCAAAGTTCTTTTGAATTACAGATATCTGCCAACTTGACGTATAAGACTATTTTACACCCCGTCAATCTAAATAAACTGTTTATCACTACAAAGAAGAAGGTCCTTTCTGCAACATATAATAATATAAAAAGGGGGAAATAATATTTCAATACTTTATATACGAGGTAATTTCCAAAGTTCTTTTGACTTAAAGGTATCTGCAAACTTTACACCATAAGACTATTTTACACCCCGTCGATCTAAATAAACTGTTTATCATTACAAAGAGAAAGGTCCTTTCTACAACATATATTAATATGAAAATGGGGAAATAATATTTGAATTCTTTATATACGAGGTGAGTTCAAAAATACTTTTGAATTACAGATATATGCCAACTTGACACCATAAGACTATTTTACACCCCGTCGATCTAAATAAACTGTTTATCGTTACAAAGAAGAAGGTCTTTTCAACAACATATATAAATATAAAAAGGGGGAAATAATATTTAAATACTTTATATACGAGGTGAGTTCCAAAGTTCTTTTAATTTACAGATATCTGCCAACTTGACGTATAAGACTATTTTACACCCCGTCAATCTAAATAAACTGTTTATCATTACAAAGAGGAAGGTCCTTTGTAAAACATATATTAATATAAAATGGGGGACATAATATTACATACTTTATATACGAGGTGAGTTCCAAAGTTCTTTTGAATTAAAGGTATCTGCCAACTTGACACCAAAAGACTATTGTACATCGCGTCGAACAAAATAAACTGTTTATCGTTACAAATAGGAAGGTCTTTTCAACAACATATATAAATATAAAAGGGGGAAATAATATTTAAATACTCTATATACGAGGTGAGTTCCAAAGTTCTTTTTAATTAAAGGTATCTGCCAACTTGACACCAAAAGACTATTGTACACCGCGTCGACCAAAATAAACTGTTTATCGTTACAAAGAAGAAGGTGTTTTCAACAACATATATAAATATAAAAAGGGGGAAATAATATTTAAGTACATTATGAATGACGTGGGTTCCAAAGTTCTTTTGAATTACAGATATGTACCAAATTAACACCATAAGACTATTTTACACCTCGTTGATTTCAAGAAACTGTCTACCATTACAAAGAGGAAAGTCCTTTGTACAACATATAATAATATAAAAAGGGGGAAATAATATTTCAATACTTTATATACGAGGTAATTTCCAACGTTCTTTTGAATTAAAGGTATCTGCAAACTTGACACCAAAAGACTAGTTTACACCCCGTCGATCTAATTAAACTGTTTATCGTTACAAAGAAGAAGGTCTTTTCAACAACATATATAAATATAAAAAGGGGGAAATAATATTCAAATACTTTATATACGAGGTGAGTTCCAAAGTTCTTTTGAATTACAGATATCTTCCAACTTGACACCATAAGACTATTTTACACGCATCGATCTCAATAAACTGTTTATCATTACAAAGAAAAAGGACCTTTTTAACACATATATTATTACAAAAAGGGGGAAATAATATTTAAATACTCTATATACGAGGTGAGTTCCAAAATTCTTTTGTATTAAAGGTGTCTGCCAACTTGACACCAAAAGACTATTTTACACCGCGTCGACAAAAATAAACTCTATATCATTACGAACAGGAAGGTCCTTTCAACAACATATATTAATATAAAAAGGGGGAAATAATATTTAAATACTTAATAAACGAGGTGAGTTCCAAAGTTCTTTTTAATTACAGTTATCTGCAAACTTGACACCAAAAGACTAGTTTACACCCCGTCGATCTAATTAAACTGTTTATCGTTACAAAGAAGAAGGTCTTTTCAACAACATATATAAATATAAAAAGGGGGAAATAATATTCAAATACTTTATATACGAGGTGAGTTCCAAAGTTCTTTTGAATTACAGATATCTTCCAACTTGACACCATAAGACTATTTTACACGCATCGATCTCAATAAACTGTTTATCATTACAAAGAAAAATTACCTTTTTAACACATATATTATTACAAAAAGGGGGAAATAATATTTAAATACTCTATATACGAGGTGAGTTCCAAAATTCTTTTGTATTAAAGGTGTCTGCCAACTTGACACCAAAAGACTATTTTACACCGCGTCGACAAAAATAAACTCTATATCATTACGAACAGGAAGGTCCTTTCAACAACATATATTAATATAAAAAGGGGGAAATAATATTTAAATACTTAATAAACGAGGTGAGTTCCAAAGTTCTTTTTAATTACAGTTATCTGCAAACTTGACACCATAATACTATTTTACACCCCATCGATCTAAATAAACTGTTTATCGTTACAAAGAGGAAGGTCCTTTCTACAATATATATTAATATGAAAAGGGGGAAAAATATTTAAATACTCTATATACGAGGTGAGTTCCAAAGTTTTTTTTAATTAAAGGTATCTGCCAACTTGACATATAAGACTATTTTATACCGCGTCGACAAAAATAAACTCTATATCATTACGAACAGGAAGGTCCTTTCAACAACATATATTAATATAAAAAGAGGGAAATAATATTTAAATACTTAATAAACGAGGTGAGTTCCAAAGTTCTTTTTAATTACAGTTATCTGCAAACTTGACACCATAATACTATTTTACACCCCATCGATCTAAATAAACTGTTTATCGATACAAATAGGAAGGTCCTTTTTACAATATATATTAATATGAAAAGGGGGAAAAATATTTAAATACTCTATATACGAGGTGAGTTCCAAAGTTCTTTTTAATTAAAGGTATCTGCCAACTTGACATATAAGACTATTTTACACCCCGTCAATCTAAATAAACTGTTTATCGTTACAAATAGGAAGGTCCTTTCTACAATATGTATTAATATAAAAAGGGGGAAATAACATTTAAATACTTTATATACGAGGTGAGTTCAAAAGTTCTTTTGAATTACAGATATCTGCCAACTTGACACCATAAGACTATTTTACACCCCGTCGATCTAAATAAACTGTTTATTATTACAAAGAGGAAGGTCCTTTCTACAAAATATATTACTATAAAAAGGGGGAAATAATATTTAAATACTTAATAAACGAGATGAGTTCCAAAATACTTTTGAATTACTGATATCTGCCAACTTGACACCATAAGGCTATTTTACACTCCGTAGATTCCAATAAACTGCTTATTATTACAAAGAGGAAGGTGCTTTCTACAACATATATTAATATAAAAAGGGGGAAATAATATTTAAATACTTAATAAACGACGTGAGTTCCAAAGTTCTTTTGAATTACAGGTATCTGCAAACTTGACACAATAAGACTAATTTACACCTTGTCGATCTAAATAAACTGTTTATCATTACAAAGAGAAAGGTCCTTTCTACAACATATATTAATATGAAAATGGGGAGATAATATTTGAATTCTTTATATACGAGGTGAGTTCTAAAGTTCTTTTGAATTACAGATATCTTCCAACTTGACACCACAAGACTGTTTTAAACCCCGTCGATCTAAATAAACTTTTTATCATTACAAAGAGGAACGTCCTTCCTCCAACAAATTTTAATATAAAAAGGTGAAAATAATATTTAAATACTTTATATACGAGGTGAGTTCCAAAGTTCTTTTGAATTACAGATATCTACCAACTTGACGTATAAGACTATTTTACACCCCGTCAATCTAAATAAACTGTTTATCACTACAAAGAGGAAGGTCCTTTCTACAACATATAATAATATAAAAAGGGGGAAATAATATTTCAATACTTTATATACGAGGTAATTTCCAAAGTTCTTTTGAATTAAAGGTATCTGCAAACTTGACACCAAAAGACTATTTTACACCCCGTCGATCTTATTAAACTGTTTATCGTTACAAAGAAGAACGTCTTTTCAACAACCTATATAAATATAAAAAGGGGGAAATAATATTCAAATACTTTATATACGAGGTGAGTTCCAAAGTTCTTTTGAATTAAAGATATCTTCCAACTTGATACCATAAGACTATTTTACACGCATCGATCTCAATAAACTGTTATCATTACAAAGAAAAAGGACCTTTTTAACACATATATTATTACAAAAAGGGGGAAATAATATTTAAATACTCTATATACGAGGTGAGTTCCAAAATTCTTTTGAATTAAAGGTGTCTGCCAACTTGACACCAAAAGACTATTTTACACCGCGTCGACAAAAATAAACTCTATATCATTACGAACAGGAAGGTCCTTTCAACAACATATATTAATATAAAAAGGGGGAAATAATATTTAAATACTTAATAAACGAGGTGAGTTCCAAAGTTCTTTTTAATTACAGTTATCTGCAAACTTGACACCATAATACTATTTTACACCCCATCGATCTAAATAAACTGTTTATCGATACAAATAGAAAGGTCCTTTCTACAATATATATTAATATGAAAAGGGGGAAAAATATTTAAATACTCTATATACGAGGTGAGTTCCAAAGTTCTTTTTAATTAAAGGTATCTGCCAACTTGACACCAAAAGACTATTGTACACCGCGTCGACCAAAATAAACTGTTTATCGTTACAAATAGGAAGGTCTTTTCAACAACATATATAAATATAAAAAGGGGGAAATTATATTTAAATACTTTATATACGAGGTGAGTTCCAAAGTTCTTTTGAATTAAAGGTATCTGCAAACTTGACACGAAAAGACTATTGTACATCGCGTCGACCAAAATAAACTGTTTATCGTTACAAATAGGAAGGTCTTTTCAACAACATATATAAATATAAAAGGGGGGAAATAATATTTAAATACTCTATATACGAGGTGAGTTCCAAAGTTCTTTTGAATTAAAGGTGTCTGCCAACTTGACACCAAAAGACTATTTTACACCGCGTCGACAAAAATAAACTCTATATCATTACGAAGAGGAAGGTCCTTTCAACAACATATATTAATATAAAAAGGGGGAAATAATATTTAAATACTTTATACACGAGGTAATTTCCAAAGTTCTTTTGAATTAAAGGTATCTGCAAACTTGACACCAAAAGACTATTTTACACCCCGTCGATCTAATTAAACTGTTTATCGTTACAAAGAAGAAGGTCTTTTGAACAATATATATAAATATAAAAAGGGGGAAATAATATTCAAATACTTTATATACGAGGTGAGTTCCAAAGTTCTTTTGAATTACAGATATCTTCCAACTTGACACCATAAGACTATTTTACACGCATCGATCTAAATAAACTGTTTATCATTACAAAGAAAAAGGACCTTTTTAACACATATATTATTACAAAAAGGGGGAAATAATATTTAAATACTCTATATACGAGGTGAGTTCCAAAATTCTTTTGAATTAAAGGTGTCTGCCAACTTGACACCAAAAGACTATTTTACACCGCGTCGACAAAAATAAACTCTATATCATTACGAAGAGGAAGGTCCTTTCAACAACATATATTAATATAAAAAGGGGGAAATAATATTTAAATACTTTATAAACGAGGTGAGTTCCAAAGTTCTTTTGAATTACAGATATCTGCAAACTTGACACCATAAGACTATTTTACACCCCGTCGATCTAAATAAACTGTTTATCGTTACAAATAGGAAGGTCCTTTCTACAACATATATTAATATAAAAAGGGGGAAAAATATTTAAATACTCTATATACGAGGTGAGTTCCAAAGTTCTTTTTAATTAAAGGTATCTGCCAACTTGACACGAAAAGACTATTTTACACCGCGTCGACCAAAATAAACTCTATATCATTACGAAGAAGAAGGTCTTTTCAATAACATATATTAATATAAAAACGGGGAAATAATATTTAAATACTTTATATACGAGATGAGTTCCAAAGTTCTTTTGAATTACAGATATGTACCAACTTAACACCATAAGACTATTTTACACCCCATCCATCTAAATAAACTGTTTATTATTACAAAAAGGAAGGCCCTTTCTACAACATATATTAATTTAAAAAGGGGGAAATAATATTTAAATACTTTATATACGAGGTGAGTTCCAAAGTTCTTTTGAATTACATATATCTGCCAACTTGACATATAAGACTATTTTACACCCCGTCAATCTAAATAAACGGTTTATCATTACAAAGAGGAAGGACTTTTCTATCACATATATTAATACAAAAAGGGGGAAATAATATTTAAATACTTTATATATGAGGTGAGTTCCAAAGTTCTTTTGAATTACAGATATCTACCAACTTGACACCATAAGACTATTTTACACCCCGTCGATCTCAAAAAACTGTTTATTATTACAAAAAGGAACGCCCTTTCTACTACATATATTAATTGAAAAAGGGGGAAATATAATCTAAATTCTTTATATACGAGATGAGTTCCAAAGTTCTTTTGAATTACAGATATCTGCCAACTTGACACCATAAAACCATTTTACACCCCATCCATCTAAATAAACTGTTTATCGTTACAAATAGGAAGGTCGTTTCTACAATATATATTAATATAAAAAGGGGGAAATAATATTTAAATACTCTATATACGAGGTGAGTTCCAAAGTTCTTTTGAATTAAAAGTATGTGCACACTTGACACAATAAGACTATTTTACACCCCGTCGATCTCAACAAACTGTTTATTATTACAAAAAGGAACGCCCTTTCTACAACATATATTAATTTAAAAAGGGGGAAATATAATTTAAATACTTTATATACAAGGTGACTTCCAAAGTTCTTTTGAATTACAGATATCTGCCAACTTGACGTATAAGACTATTTTACACCCCGTCAATCTAAATAAACTGTTTATCACTTCAAAGAGGAAGGTCCTTTGTAAAACATATATTAATATAAAATGGGGGACATAATATTACATACTTTATATACGAGGTGAGTTCCAAAGTTCTTTTGAGTTAGAGTTATCTGCCAACTTGACACCAAAAGACTATTTTATACCCCGTCGATCTAAATAAACTGTTTATCGTTACAAAACGGAACGACCTTTCTACAACATATATTAATTTAAAAAGGGGGAAATATAATTTAAATACTTTATATACGAGGTGAGTTCCAAAGTTCTTTTGAATTACAGATATGTACCAAATTAACACCATAAGACTATTTTACACCCCGTAGATTTCAAGAAACTGTTTAGCATTACAAAGAGGAAAGTCCTTTGTACAACATATAATAATATAAAAAGGGGGAAGTAATATTTCAATACTTTATATACGAGGTAATTTCCAAAGTTCTTTTGAATTAAAGGTATCTGCAAACTTGACACCATAAGACTATTTTACACCCCGTCGATCTAAATAAACTGTTTACCATTACAAAGAGAAAGGTCCTTTCTACAACATATATTAATATGAAAATGGGGAAATAATATTTGAATTCTTCATATACGAGGTGAGTTCAAAAATACTTTTGAATTACAGATATATGCCAACTTGACACCATAAAACTATTTTACACCCCGTCGATCTAAATAAACTGTTTATCGTAACAAATAGGAAAGTCCTTTCTACAATATATATTACTATAAAAAGGGGGAAATAATATTTAAATACTCTATATACGAGGTGAGTTCCAAAGTTCTTTTGAATTAAGGTATCTGCCAACTTGACACCAAAAGACTATTTTGCACCGCGTCGACCAAAATAAACTCTATATCATTACGAAGAGGAAGATATTTTCAACAATATATATTAATATAAAAACGGAGAAATAATATTTAAATACTTTATAAACGAGGTGAGTTCCAAAGTTCTTTTGAATTACAGATATTTTTAACTTAACACCATTAGACTATTTTACACCCCGTAGATTTCAAGAAACTGTTTATCGCTACAAAGAGGAATGTACTTCCTACAACATATATTAATATAAAAAGGGGGGAAATAATATTTAAATAATTTATACACGAGGTGAGTTCTAAAGTTCTTTTGAATTACAGATATCTTCCAACTTGACACCACAAGACTGTTTTAAACCCCGTCGATCTAAATAAACTTTTTATCATTACAAAGAGGAACGTCCTTCCTCCAACAAATTTTAATATAAAAAGGTGAAAATAATATTTAAATACTTTATATACGAGGTGAGTTCCAAAGTTCTTTTGAATTACAGATATCTACCAACTTGACGTATAAGACTATTTTACACCCCGTCAATCTAAATAAACTGTTTATCACTACAAAGAGGAAGGTCCTTTCTACAACATATAATAATATAAAAAGGGGGAAATAATATTTCAATACTTTATATACGAGGTAATTTCCAAAGTTCTTTTGAATTAAAGGTATCTGCAAACTTGACACCAAAAGACTATTTTACACCCCGTCGATCTTATTAAACTGTTTATCGTTACAAAGAAGAACGTCTTTTCAACAACCTATATAAATATAAAAAGGGGGAAATAATATTCAAATACTTTATATACGAGGTGAGTTCCAAAGTTCTTTTGAATTACAGATATCTTCCAACTTGACACCATAAGACTATTTTACACGCATCGATCTCAATAAACTGTTATCATTACAAAGAAAAAGGACCTTTTTAACACATATATTATTACAAAAAGGGGGAAATAATATTTAAATACTCTATATACGAGGTGAGTTCCAAAATTCTTTTGAATTAAAGGTGTCTGCCAACTTGACACCAAAAGACTATTTTACACCGCGTCGACAAAAATAAACTCTATATCATTACGAACAGGAAGGTCCTTTCAACAACATATATTAATATAAAAAGGGGGAAATAATATTTAAATACTTAATAAACGAGGTGAGTTCCAAAGTTCTTTTTAATTACAGTTATCTGCAAACTTGACACCATAATACTAATTTACACCCCATCGATCTAAATAAACTGTTTATCGATACAAATAGGAAGGTCCTTTCTACAATATATATTAATATGAAAAGGGGGAAAAATATTTAAATACTCTATATACGAGGTGAGTTCCAAAGTTCTTTTTAATTAAAGGTATCTGCCAACTTGACATATAAGACTATTTTACACCCCGTCAATCTAAATAAACTGTTTATCGTTACAAATAGGAAGGTCCTTTCTACAATATGTATTAATATAAGAAGGGGGAAATAATATTTAAATACTTTATATACGAGGTGAGTTCCAAAGTTCTTTTGAATTACAGATATCTGCCAACTTGACACAATAAGACAATTTTACACCCCGTCGATCTCAACAAACTGTTTATTATTACAAAAAGGAACGCCCTTTCTACAACATATATTAATTTAAAAAGGGGGAAATATAATTTAAATTCTTTATATACGAGGTGAGTTCCAAAGTTCTTTTGAATTACTGATATCTGCCAACTTGACACCATAAGACCATTTTACACCCCATCCATCTAAATAAACTGTTTATCGTTACAAATAGGAAGGTCCTTTCTACAATATATATTAATATAAAAAGGGGGAAATAATATTTAAATACTCTATATACGAGGTGAGTTCCAAAGTTCTTTTGAATTAAAGGTATGTGCACACTTGACACAATAAGACTATTTTACACCCCGTCGATCTCAACAAACTGTTTATTATTACAAAGAGGAACGCCCTTTCTACAACATATATTAATTTAAAAAGAGGGAAATATAATTTAAATACTTTATATACGAGGTGAGTTCCAAAGTTCTTTTGAATTACAGATATCTGCCAACTTGACGTATAAGACTATTTTACACCCCGTCAATCTAAATAAACTGTTTATCACTACAAAGAAGAAGGTCCTTTCTACAACATATAATAATATAAAAAGGGGGAAATAATATTTCAATACTTTATATACGAGGTAATTTCCAAAGTTCTTTTGACTTAAAGGTATCTGCAAACTTTACACCATAAGACTATTTTACACCCCGTCGATCTAAATAAACTGTTTATCGTTACAAAGAGAAAGGTCCTTTCTACAACATATATTAATATGAAAATGGGGAAATAATATTTGAATTCTTTATATACGAGGTGAGTTCAAAAATACTTTTGAATTACAGATATATGCCAACTTGACACCATAAGACTATTTTACACCCCGTCGATCTAAATAAACTGTTTATCGTTACAAAGAAGGTCTTTTCAAAAACATATATAAATATAAAAAGGGGGAAATAATATTTAAATACTTTATATACGAGGTGAGTTCCAAAGTTCTTTTAATTTACAGATATCTGCCAACTTGACGTATAAGACTATTTTACACCCCGTCAATCTAAATAAACTGTTTATCATTACAAAGAGGAAGGTCCTTTGTAAAACATATATTAATATAAAATGGGGGACATAATATTACATACTTTATATACGAGGTGAGTTCCAAAGTTCTTTTGAATTAAAGGTATCTGCCAACTTGACACCAAAAGACTATTGTACATCGCGTCGAACAAAATAAACTGTTTATCGTTACAAATAGGAAGGTCTTTTCAACAACATATATAAATATAAAAGGGGGAAATAATATTTAAATACTCTATATACGAGGTGAGTTCCAAAGTTCTTTTGAATTAAAGGTATCTGCCAACTTGACACCAAAAGACTATTGTACACCGCGTCGACCAAAATAAACTGTTTATCGTTACAAAGAAGAAGGTGTTTTCAACAACATATATAAATATAAAAAGGGGGAAATAATATTTAAGTACATTATGAACGACGTGGGTTCCAAAGTTCTTTTGAATTACAGATATGTACCAAATTAACACCATAAGACTATTTTACACCTCGTTGATTTCAAGAAACTGTCTACCATTACAAAGAGGAAAGTCCTTTGTACAACATATAATAATATAAAAAGGGGGAAATAATATTTCAATACTTTATATACGAGGTAATTTCCAACGTTCTTTTGAATTAAACGTATCTGCAAACTTGACACCAAAAGACTAGTTTACACCCCGTCGATCTAATTAAACTGTTTATCGTTACAAAGAAGAAGGTCTTTTCAACAACATATATAAATATAAAAAGGGGGAAATAATATTCAAATACTTTATATACGAGGTGAGTTCCAAAGTTCTTTTGAATTACAGATATCTTCCAACTTGACACCATAAGACTATTTTACACGCATCGATCTCAATAAACTGTTTATCATTACAAAGAAAAAGGACCTTTTTAACACATATATTATTACAAAAAGGGGGAAATAATATTTAAATACTCTATATACGAGGTGAGTTCCAAAATTCTTTTGTATTAAAGGTGTCTGCCAACTTGACACCAAAAGACTATTTTACACCGCGTCGACAAAAATAAACTCTATATCATTACGAACAGGAAGGTCCTTTCAACAACATATATTAATATAAAAAGGGGGAAATAATATTTAAATACTTAATAAACGAGGTGAGTTCCAAAGTTCTTTTTAATTACAGTTATCTGCAAACTTGACACCATAATACTATTTTACACCCCATCGATCTAAATAAACTGTTTATCGTTACAAAGAGGAAGGTCCTTTCTACAATATATATTAATATGAAAAGGGGGAAAAATATTTAAATACTCTATATACGAGGTGAGTTCCAAAGTTTTTTTTAATTAAAGGTATCTGCCAACTTGACATATAAGACTATTTTATACCGCGTCGACAAAAATAAACTCTATATCATTACGAACAGGAAGGTCCTTTCAACAACATATATTAATATAAAAAGAGGGAAATAATATTTAAATACTTAATAAACGAGGTGAGTTCCAAAGTTCTTTTTAATTACAGTTATCTGCAAACTTGACACCATAATACTATTTTACACCCCATCGATCTAAATAAACTGTTTATCGATACAAATAGGAAGGTCCTTTTTACAATATATATTAATATGAAAAGGGGGAAAAATATTTAAATACTCTATATACGAGGTGAGTTCCAAAGTTCTTTTTAATTAAAGGTATCTGCCAACTTGACATATAAGACTATTTTACACCCCGTCAATCTAAATAAACTGTTTATCGTTACAAATAGGAAGGTCCTTTCTACAATATGTATTAATATAAAAAGGGGGAAATAACATTTAAATACTTTATATACGAGGTGAGTTCAAAAGTTCTTTTGAATTACAGATATCTGCCAACTTGACACCATAAGACTATTTTACACCCCGTCGATCTAAATAAACTGTTTATTATTACAAAGAGGAAGGTCCTTTCTACAAAATATATTACTATAAAAAGGGGGAAATAATATTTAAATACTTAATAAACGAGATGAGTTCCAAAATACTTTTGAATTACTGATATCTGCCAACTTGACACCATAAGGCTATTTTACACTCCGTAGATTCCAATAAACTGTTTATTATTACAAAGAGGAAGGTGCTTTCTACAACATATATTAATATAAAAAGGGGGAAATAATATTTAAATACTTAATAAACGACGTGAGTTCCAAAGTTCTTTTGAATTACAGGTATCTGCAAACTTGACACAATAAGACTAATTTACACCTTGTCGATCTAAATAAACTGTTTATCATTACAAAGAGAAAGGTCCTTTCTACAACATATATTAATATGAAAATGGGGAGATAATATTTGAATTCTTTATATACGAGGTGAGTTCAAAAATACTTTTGAATTACAGATATCTGCCAACTTGACACCATAAGACTATTTTACACCCCATCGATCTAAATAAACTGTTTATCGTTACAAAGAAGAAGGTCTTTTCAACAACATATATAAATATAAAAAGGGGGAAATAATATTTAAATACTTTATATACGAGGTGAGTTCCAAAGTTCTTTTAATTTACAGATATCTGCCAACATGACGTATAAGACTATTTTACACCCCGTCAATCTAAATAAACTGTTTATCATTACAAAGAGGAAGGTCCTTTCTACAACATATAATAATATAAAAAGGGGGAAATAATATTTCAATACTTTATATACGAGGTAATTTCCAAAGTTCTTTTGAATTAAAGGTATCTGCAAACTTGACACCAAAAGACTATTTTACACCCCGTCGATCTTATTAAACTGTTTATCGTTACAAAGAAGAACGTCTTTTCAACAACCTATATAAATATAAAAAGGGGGAAATAATATTCAAATACTTTATATACGAGGTGAGTTCCAAAGTTCTTTTGAATTACAGATATCTTCCAACTTGACACCATAAGACTATTTTACACGCATCGATCTCAATAAACTGTTATCATTACAAAGAAAAAGGACCTTTTTAACACATATATTATTACAAAAAGGGGGAAATAATATTTAAATACTCTATATACGAGGTGAGTTCCAAAATTCTTTTGAATTAAAGGTGTCTGCCAACTTGACACCAAAAGACTATTTTACACCGCGTCGACAAAAATAAACTCTATATCATTACGAACAGGAAGGTCCTTTCAACAACATATATTAATATAAAAAGGGGGAAATAATATTTAAATACTTAATAAACGAGGTGAGTTCCAAAGTTCTTTTTAATTACAGTTATCTGCAAACGACACCATAATACTATTTTACACCCCATCGATCTAAATAAACTGTTTATCGATACAAATAGGAAGGTCCTTTCTACAATATATATTAATATGAAAAGGGGGAAAAATATTTAAATACTCTATATACGAGGTGAGTTCCAAAGTTCTTTTTAATTAAAGGTATCTGCCAACTTGACACCAAAAGACTATTGTACACCGCGTCGACCAAAATAAACTGTTTATCGTTACAAATAGGAAGGTCTTTTCAACAACATATATAAATATAAAAAGGGGGAAATTATATTTAAATACTTTATATACGAGGTGAGTTCCAAAGTTCTTTTGAATTAAAGGTATCTGCAAACTTGACACGAAAAGACTATTGTACATCGCGTCGACCAAAATAAACTGTTTATCGTTACAAATAGGAAGGTCTTTTCAACAACATATATAAATATAAAAGGGGGGAAATAATATTTAAATACTCTATATACGAGGTGAGTTCCAAAGTTCTTTTGAATTAAAGGTGTCTGCCAACTTGACACCATAAGACTATTTTACACCCCATCCATCTAAATAAACTGTTTATCGTTACAAATAGGAAGGTCCTTTCTACAACATATATTAATATAAAAAGGGGGGAAAATATTTAAATACTCTATATACGAGGTGAGTTCCAAAGTTCTTTTTAATTAAAGGTATCTGCCAACTTGACACGAAAAGACTATTTTACACCGCGTCGACCAAAATAAACTCTATATCATTACGAAGAAGAAGGTCTTTTCAATAACATATATTAATATAAAAACGGGGAAATAATATTTAAATACTTTATATACGAGATGAGTTCCAAAGTTCTTTTGAATTACAGATATGTACCAACTTAACACCATAAGACTATTTTACACCCCATCCATCTAAATAAACTGTTTATTATTACAAAAAGGAAGGCCCTTTCTACAACATATATTAATTTAAAAAGGGGGAAATAATATTTAAATACTTTATATACGAGGTGAGTTCCAAAGTTCTTTTGAATTACATATATCTGCCAACTTGACATATAAGACTATTTTACACCCCGTCAATCTAAATAAACGGTTTATCATTACAAAGAGGAAGGACTTTTCTATCACATATATTAATACAAAAAGGGGGAAATAATATTTAAATACTTTATATATGAGGTGAGTTCCAAAGTTCTTTTGAATTACAGATATCTACCAACTTGACACAATAAGACTATTTTACACCCCGTCGATCTCAAAAAACTGTTTATTATTACAAAAAGGAACGCCCTTTCTACAACATATATTAATTGAAAAAGGGGGAAATATAATCTAAATTCTTTATATACGAGATGAGTTCCAAAGTTCTTTTGAATTACAGATATCTGCCAACTTGACACCATAAAACCATTTTACACCCCATCCATCTAAATAAACTGTTTATCGTTACAAATAGGAAGGTCCTTTCTACAATATATATTAATATAAAAAGGGGGAAATAATATTTAAATACTCTATATACGAGGTGAGTTCCAAAGTTCTTTTGAATTAAAAGTATGTGCACACTTGACACAATAAGACTATTTTACACCCCGTCGATCTCAACAAACTGTTTATTATTACAAAAAGGAACGCCCTTTCTACAACATATATTAATTTAAAAAGGGGGAAATATAATTTAAATACTTTATATACAAGGTGACTTCCAAAGTTCTTCTGAATTACAGATATCTGCCAACTTGACGTATAAGACTATTTTACACCCCGTCAATCTAAATAAACTGTTTATCACTTCAAAGAGGAAGGTCCTTTGTAAAACATATATTAATATAAAATGGGGGACATAATATTACATACTTTATATACGAGGTGAGTTCCAAAGTTCTTTTGAGTTAGAGTTATCTGCCAACTTGACACCAAAAGACTATTTTATACCCCGTCGATCTAAATAAACTGTTTATCGTTACAAAACGGAACGACCTTTCTACAAGATATATTAATTTAAAAAGGGGGAAATATAATTTAAATACTTTTAATACGAGGTGAGTTCCAAAGTTCTTTTGAATTACAGATATGTACCAAATTAACACCATAAGACTATTTTACACCCCGTAGATTTCAAGAAACTGTTTAGCATTACAAAGAGGAAAGTCCTTTGTACAACATATAATAATATAAAAAGGGGGAAGTAATATTTCAATACTTTATATACGAGGTAATTTCCAAAGTTCTTTTGAATTAAAGGTATCTGCAAACTTGACACCATAAGACTATTTTACACCCCGTCGATCTAAATAAACTGTTTACCATTACAAAGAGAAAGGTCCTTTCTACAACATATATTAATATGAAAATGGGGAAATATTATTTGAATTCTTCATATACGAGGTGAGTTCAAAAATACTTTTGAATTACAGATATATGCTAACTTGACACCATAAAACTATTTTACACCCCGTCGATCTAAATAAACTGTTTATCGTAACAAATAGGAAAGTCCTTTCTACAATATATATTACTAAAAAAAGGGGGAAATAATATTTAAATACTCTATATACGAGGTGAGTTCCAAAGTTCTTTTGAATTAAGGTATCTGCCAACTTGACACCAAAAGACTATTTTGCACCGCGTCGACCAAAATAAACTCTATATCATTACGAAGAGGAAGACATTTTCAACAATATATATTAATATAAAAACGGAGAAATAATATTTAAATACTTTATAAACGAGGTGAGTTCCAAAGTTCTTTTGAATTACAGATATTTTTAACTTAACACCATTAGACTATTTTACACCCAGTAGATTTCAAGAAACTGTTTATCGCTACAAAGAGGAATGTACTTCCTACAACATATATTAATATAAAAAGGGGGGAAATAATATTTAAATAATTTATACACGAGGTGAGTTCTAAAGTTCTTTTGAATTACAGATATCTTCCAACTTGACACCACAAGACTGTTTTAAACCCCTTCGATCTAAATAAACTTTTTATCATTACAAAGAGGAACGTCCTTCCTCCAACAAATTTTAATATAAAAAGGTGAAAATAATATTTAAATACTTTATATACGAGGTGAGTTCCAAAGTTCTTTTGAATTACAGATATCTACCAACTTGACGTATAAGACTATTTTACACCCCGTCAATCTAAATAAACTGTTTATCACTACAAAGAGGAAGGTCCTTTCTACAACATATAATAATATAAAAAGGGGGAAATAATATTTCAATACTTTATATACGAGGTAATTTCCAAAGTTCTTTTTAATTAAAGGTATCTGCCAACTTGACACGAAAAGACTATTTTACACCGCGTCGACCAAAATAAACTCTATATCATTACGAAGAAGAAGGTCTTTTCAATAACATATATTAATATAAAAACGGGGAAATAATATTTAAATACTTTATATACGAGATGAGTTCCAAAGTTCTTTTGAATTACAGATATGTACCAACTTAACACCATAAGACTATTTTACACCCCATCCATCTAAATAAACTGTTTATTATTACAAAAAGGAAGGCCCTTTCTACAACATATATTAATTTAAAAAGGGGGAAATAATATTTAAATACTTTATATACGAGGTGAGTTCCAAAGTTCTTTTGAATTACATATATCTGCCAACTTGACATATAAGACTATTTTACACCCCGTCAATCTAAATAAACGGTTTATCATTACAAAGAGGAAGGACTTTTCTATCACATATATTAATACAAAAAGGGGGAAATAATATTTAAATACTTTATATATGAGGTGAGTTCCAAAGTTCTTTTGAATTACAGATATCTACCAACTTGACACAATAAGACTATTTTACACCCCGTCGATCTCAAAAAATTGTTTATTATTACAAAAAGGAACGCCCTTTCTACAACATATATTAATTGAAAAAGGGGGAAATATAATCTAAATTCTTTATATACGAGATGAGTTCCAAAGTTCTTTTGAATTACAGATATCTGCCAACTTGACACCATAAAACCATTTTACACCCCATCCATCTAAATAAACTGTTTATCGTTACAAATAGGAAGGTCGTTTCTACAATATATATTAATATAAAAAGGGGGAAATAATATTTAAATACTCTATATACGAGGTGAGTTCCAAAGTTCTTTTGAATTAAAAGTATGTGCACACTTGACACAATAAGACTATTTTACACCCCGTCGATCTCAACAAACTGTTTATTATTACAAAAAGGAACGCCCTTTCTACAACATATATTAATTTAAAAAGGGGGAAATATAATTTAAATACTTTATATACAAGGTGACTTCCAAAGTTCTTTTGAATTACAGATATCTGCCAACTTGACGTATAAGACTATTTTACACCCCGTCAATCTAAATAAACTGTTTATCACTTCAAAGAGGAAGGTCCTTTGTAAAACATATATTAATATAAAATGGGGGACATAATATTACATACTTTATATACGAGGTGAGTTCCAAAGTTCTTTTGAGTTAGAGTTATCTGCCAACTTGACACCAAAAGACTATTTTATACCCCGTCGATTTAAATAAACTGTTTATCGTTACAAAACGGAACGACCTTTCTACAACATATATTAATTTAAAAAGGGGGAAATATAATTTAAATACTTTATATACGAGGTGAGTTCCAAAGTTCTTTTGAATTACAGATATGTACCAAATTAACACCATAAGACTATTTTACACCCCGTAGATTTCAAGAAACTGTTTAGCATTACAAAGAGGAAAGTCCTTTGTACAACATATAATAATATAAAAAGGGGGAAGTAATATTTCAATACTTTATATACGAGGTAATTTCCAAAGTTCTTTTGAATTATAGGTATCTGCAAACTTGACACCATAAGACTATTTTACACCCCGTCGATCTAAATAAACTGTTTACCATTACAAAGAGAAAGGTCCTTTCTACAACATATATTAATATGAAAATGGGGAAATAATATTTGAATTCTTCATATACGAGGTGAGTTCAAAAATACTTTTGAATTACAGATATATGCCAACTTGACACCATAAAACTATTTTACACCCCGTCGATCTAAATAAACTGTTTATCGTAACAAATAGGAAAGTCCTTTCTACAATATATATTACTATAAAAAGGGGGAAATAATATTTAAATACTCTATATACGAGGTGAGTTCCAAAGTTCTTTTGAATTAAGGTATCTGCCAACTTGACACCAAAAGACTATTTTGCACCGCGTCGACCAAAATAAACTCTATATCATTACGAAGAGGAAGATATTTTCAACAATATATATTAATATAAAAACGGAGAAATAATATTTAAATACTTTATAAACGAGGTGAGTTCCAAAGTTCTTTTGAATTACAGATATTTTTAACTTAACACCATTAGACTATTTTACACCCCGTAGATTTCAAGAAACTGTTTATCGCTACAAAGAGGAATGTACTTCCTACAACATATATTAATATAAAAAGGGGGGAAATAATATTTAAATAATTTATACACGAGGTGAGTTCCAAAGTTCTTTTGAATTACAGATATCTACCAACTTGACGTATAAGATTATTTTACACCCCGTCAATCTAAATAAACTGTTTATCACTACAAAGAGGAAGGTCCTTTCTACAACATATAATAATATAAAAAGGGGGAAATAATATTTCAATACTTTATATACGAGGTAATTTCCAAAGTTCTTTTGAATTAAAGGTATCTGCAAACTTGACACCAAAAGACTATTTTACACCCCGTCGATCTAATTAAACTGTTTATCGTTACAAAGAAGAACGTCTTTTCAACAACCTATATAAATATAAAAAGGAGGAAATAATATTCAAATACTTTATATACGAGGTGAGTTCCAAAGTTCTTTTGAATTACAGATATCTTCCAACTTGACACCATAAAACTATTTTACACGCATCGATCTCAATAAACTGTTTATCATTACAAAGAAAAAGGACCTTTGTAACACATATATTATTACAAAAAGGGGGAAATAATATTTAAATACTCTATATACGAGGTGAGTTCCAAAATTCTTTTGAATTAAAGGTGTCTGCCAACTTGACACCAAAAGACTATTTTACACCGCGTCGACAAAAATAAACTCTATATCATTACGAACAGGAAGGTCCTTTCAACAACATATATTAATATAAAAAGGGGGAAATAATATTTAAATACTTAATAAACGAGGTGAGTTCCAAAGTTCTTTTTAATTACAGTTATCTGCAAACTTGACACCATAATACTATTTTACACCCCATCGATCTAAATAAACTGTTTATCGATACAAATAGGAAGGTCCTTTCTACAATATATATTAATATGAAAAGGGGGAAAAATATTTAAATACTCTATATACGAGGTGAGTTCCAAAGTTCTTTTTAATTAAAGGTATCTGCCAACTTGACATATAAGACTATTTTACACCCCGTCAATCTAAATAAACTGTTTATCGTTACAAATAGGAAGGTCCTTTCTACAATATGTATTAATATAAAAAGGGGGAAATAATATTTAAATACTTTATATACGAGGTGAGTTCCAAAGTTCTTTTGAATTACAGATATCTGCCAACTTGACACAATAAGACAATTTTACACCCCGTCGATCTCAACAAACTGTTTATTATTACAAAAAGGAACGCCCTTTCTACAACATATATTAATTTAAAAAGGGGGAAATATAATTTAAATTCTTTATATACGAGGTGAGTTCCAAAGTTCTTTTGAATTACAGATATCTGCCAACTTGACACCATAAGACCATTTTACACCCCATCCATCTAAATAAACTGTTTATCGTTACAAATAGGAAGGTCCTTTCTACAATATATATTAATATAAAAAGGGGGAAATAATATTTAAATACTCTATATACGAGGTGAGTTCCAAAGTTCTTTTGAATTAAAGGTATGTGCACACTTGACACAATAAGACTATTTTACACCCCGTCGATCTCAACAAACTGTTTATTATTACAAAAAGGAACGCCCTTTCTACAACATATATTAATTTAAAAAGGGGGAAATATAATTTAAATACTTTATATACGAGGTGAGTTCCAAAGTTCTTTTGAATTACAGATATCTGCCAACTTGACGTATAAGACTATTTTACACCCCGTCAATCTAAATAAACTGTTTATCACTACAAAGAAGAAGGGCCTTTCTACAACATATAATAATATAAAAAGGGGGAAATAATATTTCAATACTTTATATACGAGGTAATTTCCAAAGTTCTTTTGACTTAAAGGTATCTGCAAACTTGACACCATAAGACTATTTTACACCCCGTCGATCTAAATAAACTGTTTACCATTACAAAGAGAAAGGTCCTTTCTACAACATATATTAATATGAAAATGGGGAAATAATATTTGAATTCTTTATATACGAGGTGAGTTCAAAAATACTTTTGAATTACAGATATATGCCAACTTGACACCATAAGACTATTTTACACCCCGTCGATCTAAATAAACTGTTTATCGTTACAAAGAAGAAGGTCTTTTCAACAACATATATAAATATAAAAAGGGGGAAATAATATTTAAATACTTTATATACGAGGTGAGTTCCAAAGTTCTTTTAATTTACAGATATCTGCCAACTTGATCTCCATGATCATTCACTTACCTTAATCATCCATCTCATTTAGCCTCAAGATTGTAATTGTAGAACGTTAAACTGATATATTTCATTTTATAAGGGATGAGAAATAATTTCCATTCCACCAATTCCTCCATCATTATTCACTTGCCTTAATCATCGTCTTCCTTAGCGTAGAGGCAATAATCAACAGACATTAAATTCACAGATTTAATTGCATTTCCAAATGGAATAGCGAGACTAAAGCAGCGTTATGTCTGTCTGTTTGTTCGATTTAGGTTAGCGTCCATTTTCGACACACAGCCTATGAGACGAAAACATACAATTTAAGTTGGAATCCGAATCATCGTAATACGTTAAGATTTCATTACTCTTTCCACGGGGTTTAATCCTAAACCACGTTACGAAAGGGACACGCACCAGCCACTATTCCAACAGGGAAAGCAATATTATACGAAACATGAAACAAGAGACACTATTCATATTATTAAACTTAATATTTTCGTTGTAACGCCGAAAATAAAGTACTAACCAGCAAGAATATTTGAAAACAAGATAGAATCTACTATTAAAACGAAGAGGTAAAGATGTAGGTTAAAAATTGACAAGAAAGAGATCATCTTAAAAAGTTAGGCTGCTATTCTGATATTAGTTCCATTAACTATTAGCAACAACGAAAAATAAACATACCAACATACTGTTGAACGTCATAACCTTGTATCATTGTTAAAATGTCTAATGTTTCTCTGAGATACTATTATACATTTTGTCAAATCGCAGTAATTTGCCTATTTTAATATAGTTTTAGCGGTTTTATCTGTGCAACAAATCACTTACATTAATTTGCAATGTTAATTTTAATGCGACTGGTTAACAATAATCATGTTTTATCTTTTTAATAACGTTTCCATTCATATGTCTTGACGTATATTTACAGTATAAGAAAATTTAATTTTTTTTCCTCTTGCATTTCTGTATTAAAACCACATATTATCACTCTTCAGAAGTGATCAACGAGGGAAGAGGGAAGAATTCAATGAGGGAAGAACGAGAATAATTAATAATCAAGAAGAATTAGTTCGTAGCTTCTGCACGTGCACGTTTGTTCTCTGGGTTTTGTTTTTACCTCATAACTCAAATTCCCAGCCTTTACGAAAGTATTGCAAAGCACAAGATGTGCTTCTGTACATAATGCTTCATATTCACGAGCATTACATAGTTAAAAATAAACAAGACGGATTGGTTCTGCATACATCCAATTTTGTCCTTCTTTTATTTAAAAAGAAAAAAGAGAAAATAAGAAAGAAAGAAGATAACCCTCACAATTTTAGGCCACACAGGAGTAAACGCGTCACCAAGCTTGTAAGTTTTGTGGTTTCTTTCGTGAAATTTTAGATTGTTGCGTCTTTCTCACCCCAGAAAGGAATTTTAATGAAGACAGTTCATCGACTGATACGAGACAAATGATAAATTTATTGAAAGAGTGTTACTTGTAGATTGTCACCAAGACACTTTAAGGAAAATGACCGTCGGTTCTAAACCACTGTGGAGGCACTTCCCAAAACAAATTAACACTCACACATTTCAGACTAGCTGGGGACGAAAAACAGGAATAAGAATGACAATGCGGTGCCAAATTTATAAGAGAAATAAGCACACGAAAGTTGTAGTGTATAATTAAAACTTCACTTATTAAAGTATATAATGAAATAGGTAGCATTGCCGGAAAATGATAGTATTATTTAGTAGAGGGACGAGCGTGAAATAATGAGCTGTATAATGTATTATTAGAACTAGACGGGTAGAGATTTGGCAACAATTGAAACACAAGGTAGAAAACAGCACCCAACCATATGAGAACCTGACACTTTCCTTCGGAAAAGAAAAACAATTCTAGAATTCAGCTACGTAAGGGGTCAAGAATAGCACGACCTGTCGCTAAAAAATACTCTTTATTACTGGGCCAATATGCGAAGCATACAAACCGCATGATGACAGAAACGTACCAAAACAAATTTGTGTGGTCATTTTAAGGAAATGTTCGCAGGACACGCTGGCATCTCTCGTAATTTATGAAGACACGTATACTACGAGGGGACCTGGTCAGATTGCCTCTGTGAGGGAAAAAAAGGAAAAGGTCTTTGTAAAGCAACCCCAAGGGGAAAGAAAACAAAACATCAATGATCCAGAGAAGACGTAAAGAGGGGGAAAGGAGAAGAATCGTGCTTGTTTTAATTCTCTTAAGTAAAATAATTAGCTAATTCAAAGTATTGTAATACTTAAAGATGCTCGGAGTTGAGTTATAATATTTAACATTTAAATCTAAAAATAGTAAATGGAGCACTATTTCTTTAAAAGACTTTCTCTCTCTCAATCTATATAGGGTCTATTCACATACGTATAATTATATATTACGTATAATTATATATGTACAAATATTATCAGTCCACTGCTAGGCAAAAGATCACCCACGACTTAGTTAAAAGAAGTACGTAATCTGTGGAAATATTTGGAGAAAAAATAGCATTATTATTATTATTATTATTATTATTATTATTATTATTATTATTATTACTAGTAGTTAGCAACACCATAAAAAGAAATTGAGAAAAGGAGGATCATTTTAATATTGTATAGCCATTTCAAGTAGATATATATTTTTATGGAGATATTTTGAATACCGTTATATATATGGCTTATACGTTGTAAATTTCGTTGTATTTAGCCAACAAGTATTAATAACATTATTAACACATCGGTAGTATGATTAAAGGTTTATCCAACAATTATTAATACCAGTAGTTGTTCCATTATTATTAAAAGTAGTTCTTAGCTGCCCTTTTATTTTTGTTATTATATCAAGCCAGTGGCGGAACCAGAGGGGCGAACGGGGCGATCGCATCCCCAGACGGGGAACCTTTTTTTATTTTTTATATATAAATAAAACCCTCCCACAGTTTAAAAGTAGTTCTAAGTAGCAGTACGACAATCCACCGCCCCCCCCAGAAGTCGGTCCTGGATCCGCCCCTCCAAGATTAGGATAGAAATAGAAATATTCGTATTCTAGTAAGCAAGTACCATCTGAGAAAATTGAATGAAATTGTTACAAAAGATATAATATTTGATAAATCATGATTAATGAATATTCGAATACATTCGGAAAATAATTTCGTAAGTCATTCACATTTGTCACTTAAGAATGTTCATTCTAAATTTTTAGCTTGCCTAACCTCAGCAGGTGGTCTCGGGCCAAAGAGGGTGACTTTGAGAAAACGAAGGAAAGAAAAGGGGAGGTCTTAGAAAGAAACAGGAGAGAAACCAATAAAGAAAAGAGGGTGGTCAAGAAAACGAGAGAAACCAATAAAAAACCAAATAAAACACAGTGAAACAAAATAAAAAGAAAATTATTGGTAAAGTTAGACAAAGGGTGTGTCAGAACGTAGAGAAAATGGCCAGTGATTGCAAAGGACGAATAGGAAGGAAGAAACAAAAATGAATACGTAATTAGTGCGAAATAATGAAAGAAGAGGACAACAGGAAGACAGGCAATTGAGTTAAGAGAATCGCGGATTACAGATTTCAATTTAGGGGTCCAACAAAGCCCTGATGTTTGGAATATAATTTTAGTGGGGCAACAGTAAAAGTTTTTCTAATAGTGTCATTTTCTGTAGTGTCATTGTCTTTCATTGTCTCAATACACGCAGTACAATTTTTGGAGATTCAACATGCGGAAGTCCTATATAGTGAGACAGTGGAGCCACCTTGCTGGGATTAAAGGAAGACGTTCAATGGACAGTTGTCAGCAAGAAGGTAAAGTGACATTTTATTACTTGAATTTTGTGTGCAATGCGTGATATTATATCTAGTAGCGGCGATTGGGTGTTAAATGCGGAGGGGCAAGACATTAAAATAGATATACAAATATTCAGATCGTTTTCCTTGTTGTTTCTAACAATGTTTGACGAAAGGTTGTATAACGAATAGAATACTATCTTTCTTAGTTAAAATACCTTATATTGTATTTCATACTTTATGAAGTAAATTGACAAGAGCATCGCAAGTAAGAACTAGCACTTTATACTCTTAGACAACAAGGGCCTTATGCAGAGACGTTCTGACGTGTGATTAGTGCCATAGTAAAGAGTTCGACTAACATATGTTTGCTGCAGTAGTCAAGTCTTTAGTATGACACTAGTCGTTCGTCAAAACGATTCTGCATAAGGCGGCAAAATTGTAAGAAGAAATTTGATTCCTTGCTCATGAACACCTTAAAATTCTGTCTGGAAAACTATGTGATCAGATTATCTAATAACAACTTTGTAAACTAAATAAATAGAAAAGATAATATTACTCATAGTAATAAATAGTGAGGCTTCATTTGCAAAGGTTAAGTTGAAACTAAAGATTAACAAACAACTTAATTCTTAATTCCACACATGCTATTAAATGTGTTACTAGTTATTACTCTTAGAAAATAAAAGACAGCAAATACTACAAGCATATGCTACGACATTTAATGAAATATTCACTTTTGCAACTTCCTAAAACATGTTCGTTGTCATTAGGTGCAGTTTTCACTTTCCTGAAACACATCAGAACACAATACTTAGATTCACTCCTCACTCCAGTTATACAAAATAATCCTAAAACATAGAATTATGTTGGGAATTCATTAAATTTAATTGTATATATATATTGTATAATATATGTATATATATATATTTAATTGTATATATATATATATATATATATATATATATATATATATATATATACTCGTCCATCCCTTTACACACCACTTCACTCGTACACTGCAAAACAATGGAAAAGGTAGAAGATTTTTCTTATTACCGTACTCCCTCCTTTAATCAATATTCCTTACTATTAGAAAAAAAGAAAATACATTTTAGAAACTGTCAGTTTTTGTGCAGTTAAAGAGTAACTTGTAAAAGACTTTTTTTTTTTTTTTTTTTTTTTGCGAAATATTCTGTCAGTTAGTTTCAAAGCGGGTAACATATCGATCCCTTGTAAGAAGAAACGAAATTATGCTGGAATTCTTGTGCTCCAATAGGTTAATTTTGGGGTTATTTTCCGTGACAATTAAAACGCAATTTCTGTAGCTTTCTTAACTCTACGGGAAGACCAATACATACTCACGCAACGACATACAGTATATTAGGATGGCACCATTTTTTCTACGATCCAGTAATACATACAAAAACTTCACATTTCCAAATGAAACTATACACATTAATGGGTTACTTAAAGAAAGTGGGGTGGGAACAGTTGCCCCCCTTTGCCCCCCTTTGCCCCCCTAATCGCCGCTCATGTACATATATACCAAATGACACGTCCTCAATCGAAAGTCGATCATAATTTGAGTAAAGTTATATTTTCTCCCTTTGTTTTGTAAAATCACACTAAATTATTTTGTATTAAAGAAAAAGAACAACTTTCATTTTTGGGTTAGGTAAAAGCCTAACTTATATACTTGGGTTAGGTGCAATATAAGATATCTTCAGTAAACTTGTAAGTTTTTTAAAAGTTAATTAATAATTTTTCAATCAGCAAAGAATTGATTTTCTAAAATAACACCAACAAATATTCGCCTATCATCATAACAGTCTTTGTATTTGTTAATTGTATTTCCATTTAGCTGTTCAACCTATTAAAATACAGCTAAATGTACTAAGTTAAACAGTGTACTAAGTGTACTAAGTTAAAGTGTAGCTAAATTAAACCATTGAGTTCATTATCCCAAATTTATTGCTGAAGAAGTAAGAGTTATGGTACAGATAACTGTAGATGGAAGCTAGCAGCAAACAACAGACCGAAGTCACGAAACCCTAAGATCAAAGTAATTAATATATATTATGGTAAGTCATCACTATTTTGAGTTTCATGTTCATTGTGCGTGTGTGTGTGTGTGTGTGTGTGTGTGTATGTGTGTGTGTGTTGTCAGAACTTTCTTGTCATCCTGTATACATACGTATATATTACAATGAACTGCACCAAAATATATACCAGGCTTGATATTTGATATGCAAGAATCTTCATGTGCTTAATTACACGAAGATTTTTGTTAATAATAATTTGTATAATACTACTTGTAATACTATTTGAGACTAGTTGTAATACGATAAATATACAAAAAAAAAAAAAAGGTTATTCTTTCACCTATTTACCGTCGACATTTGATTTCTTCTTTGAAACATCTCTTCTTCCAAGCGCTTTCCTGTAGCACATTCACCATATTGACGAATATTTTTAATTATGGATTAAACACAGTAATATACATTTTCCCGTATGTGCATTTCGCCCATAACTACTATATACTTTACACATGTACAAAGCAATATTTGTTATACACGCAAAGTCTATTCTACGTACAGACCTAAATTATGGTAAATAAAACGCTTATCATTTGGTTTTGTTATACACACAAAGCGTAATTCATGAGGTATATTTTCACTATATTTTGTAATGCCTTCAAATGGATTGCTCGTCTGGTTTAACTTCCCTATAATTGTAGTCCTAATTGTAGTCCTTTAAGATCATTAACGCTTCTTTCACACTACTTTTCTGGAGTAAATACTCGAAATATTCGAATAACTTGGTCCAATGTTCTATCTTGGATTAATTTTGATTTAACAAGGCGTTAGAATTTAAAGTAAGCGACCATTCTGTTAATTTTGTTTGAAAATTGTTGTTGACCTTCAAAGTCAAACCTCAGCAAATGCGCAAATATGTACACTCATGTCCAAAATTATTGTCGCATCTCTATAAATATGTTGTTGTAGGAATATAATTTGATAACAAATTCACCCGATATTTCTTATAATGTTAGTATGTGTATAATCGGCAAAGACATGTATGTGGCAAATTTCATGTCAAATGAGCAGTAAATAAGAACAATAAAACAAAAATAAAACTTTCTTGTCCATTTAGCTACATTTTGTTTTACTCATTCTAATTTTCGTATTTATAATTCTTTTCCTATGAAATTTATCACAAATATACATTTCCTTATTATACACATAGTATCAGTATTAAAAATACCCTGCAAAATCATTATCGAATTATATTCTTACAAGAAGACAGTTATGGATATGCGACAATCATTTTGAACATGAGTGTACATCTTAAACAGGTTAGAAGTTTTAAGACAACAGAATCATCTCACACATACCTTGTTTTTTTCGTTACAACATTGTTGCATCATGCAATAACTTTGTTTCCTAGCTGAATAATAATAATAATAATAATAATAATAATAATAATAATAATAATAATAATGGTGTAAACTTATCAGACACGTATGCACTATCCTATAATATTCAAGATGTATTATATTGTAAAAGCATTCATTTTTTCTTTCCTCCAAGCAAACCTTCACAAGCCTTTAGGTAAACAAGTCTCAATTGTTTACAATAGTTACTTCAAATGACAGTTACAGCTTGTGAAACTGCAGAAAGTTTAAGCACCATACTGTGAAGGATAATTTATGTTAACCAAATTTTTCCATTTCCACTGTCAGAAATTTTCTAAAAGCACTGTGACACATCACGTACAAAATAAGATCAAGTTAAGTGAAAAGAAATACAATCTACCTTCATTATCACAAATCCCATGTAAAATTATGTATTTTCATGACAGCCCGCAGTAAAAGACAAGGGGGGCTCTTATTGCATTTTCATAAAGTGTTCAGTTGTTGGAAGTACATATCTAAACATACTAACTGGCTTACTTTCTCATTAAATACTGAAGTCTACAGTTTAGGGGTCGTCCACATATTACATAAAGCGGCAAAGGAAGGGAGGGGGTTCGGCCTTGCGTTAGGAAATGTGACAAGGAGGAGGACGGGGTTTACGTCTTCGTTACGTAACGCATCTTTTTTGCTATATTTTCATTTTAATTCTCAGATTTATATGCAATCTTTTAAACAAATAATTGTATCCAGTTCTTTTCTTTTTTATAAACAAGTAAATGAATATTTCTATTGTTTTGGGAAATTGCAACTATAGCCTGTATAAATTGAATCATGCAGAAAGAATTCGAAGACACTACTAGACACCAGCATGGCTGGTGAC
This sequence comes from Thermobia domestica, assembly GCF_964235325.1. Lineage (NCBI taxonomy): Eukaryota > Metazoa > Arthropoda > Insecta > Zygentoma > Lepismatidae > Thermobia > Thermobia domestica. The sequence goes on from NC_137467.1 coordinate 54,122,544, forward strand.
GAACCCTGCGTATAATGCAATACAATAAAGCTCCGTTTTGTGGCTATTGCAGCTTTGTATTTACGGCACACGGTTTTCTTAGTAATTTGTTAGTAATCGTAATCATTGCTTGAAAATGACCTCGCATTCCCACTCGTATCGCTATTTCTGAGAATCTTATTTAAAACTTTTGATTTGAATCGTTGCCCACTCTACTTTTCCGTGAAATAATATTTTCCGCGACTGAACGATCCACGATGTGCAGAGGAAAATAAGATAATAAAAATCAAATTCGTTGCATATTCATCTCGTACTGAATTTTTTGGTTTATGGATTTGAATATTTTGAGTTTATTCGCATTCTGGCACTGATTGGGACAAGAAGAAGTTGAAAAGGGGTAAACTAAAGTTCAAAGTCTAAAGAAGATGCTCGAAAGCTTGTTCACAAGCCCTATACAACGCACTATAGAAATTTTTAATAGAATAATTACGAGAAGTACAGTTGAAGTTTACAATAAACCATGTTCTCTAGGTGGAAATAAAACTTTTTTTTTCGGTAGAATGAGATATTTTTTACTAACATGCTTACTTTATTAGATATGGTCACGATACTTGTAGGATATATTAAAGGAATACCAAAGCTTATTTTAAAATAGTATCTGTGTGTCTGCCAGTACTGTTGCCAGCTAAAGAAAATTTTAATTTCCGATTTTAGGGGGAACTTTTGAAAATAAAATCCTTTTTGTCTATATTATTTCCCTATTGTTGGCTATATTCGAACAAACGTACCACTGTCTGAAACTCTTGTCCTTAGCCTACACAGCACACCATAAAAAGTTTCAGTAGACTAATTAGGTGAAGTGCAGTTGAGGTTTATAATCAACCATGTTCTGTAAAAGGTAAGAAAATGGTGAATTTCTGAGGTAGAATGAGATTTTCTTTTTCAGTTCCATGCTCACTTTATTAGATATTGCCATGATACTTGTAGGATATATTAGTGAGGTACCAAGGTTTATTTTGAAATAGTTTTTGTCTGTCTGATGGCAGAGTTTCCAGTCAAAACAATTAATTCTCGATTTTGGGTGAAAAATTCGGAAAATGTCCCCGTTTTCATATGTTATTTTCCTTTTGATTGCTACATTGGAACAAACGTACTACAACCTGAAATCCTTTTCTTTGGCCTACAGAATGCACCACAAAAAGTTTTATTAGGATAATTAGAGAGGCTGTAGCCCCGGCATATCTGTTAATTTTTCCTTCTGAGGAGTAAAAAGTGTCAACATTTCATGTGTATCATGACATATCTTTTCTGTCTCTTTGTATGGAAGCCAGTGACTTCAAGTTTTCACTGTACCTTGTCAACACACAAAAGATTTTTTTTAGGTGATTTGTACCAATGTGGCAACAGTGGTGCTAGATGCAAAAAAACTTGAAATTCGGTTGGAAATTTTTTGTAAATTTTCACCTTACATTTCCCTCGATAATTCCACCCCCCGTTGGCAACACTGCAATGTAACTTACACCAAAAAATAGCCACATCCCTTTTCTAAAAAAACAAGGTCTCAACCATATTCTAACTGAAAATGTAGGAAAACAGCAAAAATGACCTGGGTCCGAAAGGGTAATCAAGCAATTTTAGTCTTATAGCTACAAAGAAACAAACAATTTGTAAGTTACGAGGGCTTCGACTAAAGTTCTGCTGATTATTTCAATAATCTTCAACATAAATCAGTAAATAAAGTTGCCAGAATAAAAAAAAACTTTAAAAAATACATGAACGGTTTTTATTGAAAAAACATAACATGTTTTTTACTTTTTTAAGTGCTTTTTAGACTCACCTTAATGTAAACACATTACGCATATAACCGATTTAACCTATTTTGGGGGAGTAATTTTGTGGTTCATTGACGCTTATTTCATGGGGAACATACCTAGAAACAACTAGGCACGTTCTCCAGGTACATGTCAGGCGTGTGCCTAGGGGTGGTCATAGACTGTGACTATCACTTGCCATTCATGTGATTTCTCTCTCAGAGGTACATAAGGCACATACTGGACACATTCCCAGATACCTGAGGGAAGATGATAGGCATATGCCTGCTATGAAATTGTGCTGTTAGGAAATAGGAGTACTAAAGAACAATTGAAATTCGATTCACGTCAACCATTATTTCATTCCGTAACAACACATATGTGTTTTGTTCCTAATGCACGTCCGTCACGGTTCTCTCGATATCATTTACGTACATATAGCGAATATGCAATGGACACACAACTCTGATTTCTTATTCATACTGCTAAACGAAAGTTGAATACCTTGGGAACTTTTCTAATTGTCCTTGGGGACTAATTCATACATACTTGTTGCACCACTCAGGTTGGGGTCTCTATTGTAACGCATCCGTGACGGTTACATTTGTATGCCATTCGTTGCTTTGATCACAATATTTCAACCAATACCAAGGATACATAAAAACGTTCATTTACGAAATTGGCAAGCAGTACCAAGCCACGTGGAAATCGTTTCATTACATCGAGCTGCGTCAATTTCTGTTGGTTTCGTCACAATATTCCAAGAAATAGTATATTTATATACAAACTCATTTTTCACACTGGCAGCCATATTGGATTATAGATGAAACGTCTTTGATATTTTGTGGATATCTACTATTGACAATAAACATAAATATCAAATTTCGCTTCTCCAACTGCAGTGGTTTGAGTTGGACATGCGTGTGCGGCATTTTGAACTAAAAATGTCACGTTTTTGAACATTTCGTATGTTTTCGTCATCTACTGATCAACATTTATGCCAAATTTGGTTTTCATAGCTTCAGCAGTTTAGCATGCCTATTCTTTCGACATAGGTTTTAAGCGGCCATCTTTGATTCAGATGGTCATAGATTTTTCAATTAAGCTTTTGTTTACATTTTCCATGGCACCATTTTGCATACGGTTGTCGTACACAGTCGGGACATGTTCCATTTTCTTTCATTTCACAGCTTTCAAACGATGTGCTACTTAACCTCCCTTGCCACTTTAAACTTTGGAGTTGGACCCCGTCTGGGAACCGGCGGGTGACCCTGGGTCATTATGATACAGTATGAATCTTTAATATAGGGCATTTCTGATAGAAACCTAATAGTAAACTAGCAAATAGTACATTCAATTTCTTCTTTCTTTCTTTTTCCTTTTCTTTTCTTCTTTGGTTCAGTTTGCATAAGTAGTCTGGAATGGAAGATATGACCTATGCTACCTACTGCGTTGATACTAATGTACAGAGTGGCCCAAAAGTAGGTATACAGTCCCGTACTGATCAACTCATTATTTTTTATATTATTTCTTATTGTTATCCATCAGATAGACTTTGTTTCTATATCATTTGTTCTTAATGTCTTTTTACTTATATCTTAAGCTCGGAACAGCAGAAGCAAAGAAATCTATAAGGTAGAATGTTATACTTGATCAATACAGAGGTGTATACCTATTTTGGATCAGTACGTCCAATGAACACTACCGAATTTGCAACAGAACCACGCTGAAACAAAGCATGTGTGTTAAACTTCTGATGTTATCCTAGATGTGTCTAGGAGATCTATAGTTCTACTGGAAATTGAGTATGCTATTTCTTTTAAAGGACTTAATGAATGTTTCAAGTATCCTCTATATATTCGAATAGTCCTGAAAAATATATAAAAACAAACGTTATTTTTATATTACTGTTGGATTTCTAGACAGAACTTTATACTGTTAGGATATTTTCTTACTACATTTAAAATCCACATTTTTATGTTCTCCCATTTCTTTTTCTTCTTCTCTCCCTTTCTCTCTCTCTCTCTCTCTCTCTCTCTCTCTCTCTCTCTCTCTCTCTCTGCCTCATTTCTGAACCTCTTTGTAATATACATCGATTGGTTTCAATTTTTCATTGTATGTGTTAAGTTTCTTCCTACATCAACTTATGAATACGTATTGTTTCGTCTCTGTTTTATTCTTTCATTTTATCGATACTAATACATGGGTAGTTTGAAATTAGAATTACGCTGTTGTTGGTAGGTGATTTTAGTATGGGAGAGAGGGAAGGAGGAATGAGAAGGGGTCTCTTTACCAGACACGAATGTGATAAGAATGTGTATATTGGGTAGCCTAGCTGCACGGCGTTAGTTGTCGCATTTTTTACATGCGGAGTGTATATGCGGCTGGTACTAGACCAGCGGGGAGGGCTTACTTCTTCGTCTTCCAGTTCAGTTCATTCCCTCTCACTATGACAAGTCCTGGGTGCGGGCAAGAAACCCAATACACAGGCTTTATTATTATTTGTATTTTGTCCCTTTATTTAAGTTCTGCACTAATTGGTTTTCCGATGCAATCCTTCTTCCCTAACTATGTAAACATCATTGCCTGCAGTATCCTATAAATATATCGTATACTTTATGCAGTTTTGCACAGGATGTATAATTTGTAAATGCAGACATCGACTATAGGAACACCTATGACGTGCATCGATACAACAGCATTTCTTTTTGAAGAGAATTATAACAGTATTTCTTCATTTTTATCTCCAAATATTGAGACAAATTTGATAATACATATTAATGGATATTTCCTATTAACGTTTCACATTTATTTTTTATTTTAAACAATAAATCCATATTTTATTGGAAACCACACTTGGGTATGTCCATAGTAACTCACGTTACGTAATGACGTACATTTTGAAGGATACTAACCTCAATAAACGTAAAAGCTCCGTTTTTGTTTTAAAAAAAAGGAAAGCTGTCATATTTATACAGATAATTACCAAATATCGTCATTTTATATGATATAGCATACCTAGGAGAAAAGAAAATACTATAGTAAGTTACGTAACAAATGTTTTCCCTACATTCAGAACCTATGATTTTTTTAGAAAATTTTCTTTTTTCCTGGTATAGCTATGTGCATGAAAATACTATGTAAGATAGTGACACACATAATTTAATATTGACAAAAATATTAAATTTTTATTTACATTTTATGACTACTTATTTTAGTGGAATATGCACAGTGCCGGGTAACTCACGTTACATTTGTCAACGGTCTTTTATTATTAAGTATAAGCAACATACAATTATAATAATTTGAAATAAGCACAGTTTAACTAAGTTGAACATTGAACTTTACTTTAAGAAAAGGTTTCATCAGTTATATGAAATTTTAATTGGGATAACGACAGAAGAAAGTAAGACCTATGTAATAATAAATAAGGCTTGTATAATATAATCAACATTAAAACTTAATAGATGAAAGGTAACCTACGGGGGAAAATAAGAAAATAATAATTCTCTGAAAAAAATTTAATGATATAGTTAATGATATAGTATAAGTAATACAACTATATTTTTTTATCAAAAGAACAACTTGACTAAAAATTATAACTATATTTCTTTCATGAATTTTTGTCCCTATTTCCGTGGACATACCCACTTGAGGATATGTAGCATCACAGCTTAATAAGAGAACAGAAGCAAGATACAGAAATATACTGCTTTCTTGGATAACGGTAAGAAACAATTATTCAGCACATGCTAATTTTAAAAATCGTGAAGAGAGAAGTGAAAGTCAATCTTCAATCTTTACTGATTTTAGATACAAGTTGTGGATATTTTTATTAAACCTCAAAGAAAATATTGACCATTTTGTATAAAAAGAAATGTACTTTTTACGTTACTTATGGTAAAACATACTTTTTAACCAGAGCAGGTTTAAAAGATAGTTAAAGAGTTAAATGCAGACTTTCATTATTGTGTTGTTTCAACATCCTGCGAAGCAAACGAAGAAAACATACAACATATTGTCACAGAAAAAAAGGAGTGAAAATTATCGAAAAAAATGGTTTTCTTTTACATGATGTAAATATGAAATGTTAACGTCGTAGGAATTTGCCTTTCTTTAATGCATTTATCCCTGACTAATTTCAATAGGAAGCAGTTGTGTATTTGTGGGGAAACCATAAAGAAAATATGGACTTTACTGTAAATAATAATAATAATAATAATAATAATAATAATAATAATTATTATTATTATTATTATTATTATTATTATTATTATTATTATTATTATTTATTTATTTATTTATTTATTTAATTATTTATTGATTGATAATAAAGACCACAGCCGAGGCCAAAATGGTCATATGTACAATAATATACAATAAAAGATTACGAGAGAAATACAAAGAGAACAAAACAAATTAAAATACATAATAATAATAATAATAATAATAATAATAATAATAATAATAATAATAATAATAATAATTTTTCGTACGATTTACTTTGAAATTGTTTTATTATCGTATCAAGTACGTTGTACATGCAAAATTGAGATTCGGAGAGGATATTGCCCCCTTTTGCTTACTTGTTGTTAATAGATTTTAACAACAAAATACCTTGTTCTCTTCTACAATCGTATGCCAGGATTGTAGCACCAATTTCATACGTTAACATATTTAAATAATACATAAACGTATTTATATGCATCTATTTATATTCTTCCTTTCCTCCTTTGTATGTATTTACATTTAACTTCAAACAACGTTTTCATAAAAAAACAAACAACCCAGTAGAGTATTTGATCACAAATTGCGGTATTACCAGTCACACATGTTATCCCTACTACACATAAAACAGTAGTAACTTTACTCAATTAGATACTTATATTGTAATGTGCTTTGCGGTGTTGCCACATCGTCACGTTTCTACCTGGCCCTATTGCTAAAACAAGTTAAGATGGTATAATACCATATTGTGTTTTTGTTTTCTTTTTACATGTAACATCAATTACCACGCTGAATTTGGGCGGCACTTTCAGGCCAGCCTACACTTGAATGAATAAATGGGATCTACACTTTACATTCAATGGCTCATGCTACAGCTCATTACATAATTTAATTAAATAGCAAAGATTGTAGTTAAATTAGTCTTATATATCCAAATGGGTCGGGCGTACATAATAGTAAGGGTCACTTACGGTGATATTGAGTTATTAGGTACAATAGGTTGTAATCCAACCACACTATAGTATGTAGGTGCTTATTGGGTATGTGCAATAGCATAGAATTGCATGCGACTGGGCAACCTTCTTTCCCAGCTGACTCGAGAGTTAGAAAAACTGACAAACCATTATGTTCTCCCGAGCCGCTCCTATATGTACTGTACACTACTAAATGATAATTAACTGTTTACTTTCTGTAATTACAGATTGGACAGTAATCCTCCAGAGATATTTGTTGATTCTGCTGGTTTCGGCAATGGTTGTAAAGGCGGTACCACTACCAACTTGCTCGAAAGAATCCTTACTAGCCGCAGTTTCAACTGTAATTCAAGAGGATTCAATCAAAAATATTCAGTGCTGGAAATCCAAAACTTCATTTTGGTTTAAAGTGGCATTTCAAATAAAGCCTAACTGGAAATGCAAAAATAAATTGCAAAGATTAAGTATAAAACTGCGAAATTGTTATCTAAATAATGAGGAGATTCGGAATGAAATTAACGAACTTTGTGCAATTCAAAAACAAATTAAATTGGGACAGGATAAGGAATTTCAAAATTTATTACAAGAAAGAGCACAACAACGTATACTATTAGAGGAAAGAAGAAGTGAAGAGGACACCAACGACCATACTCACGAAGTACTGAAAGCGATACAAGCTCAAGATTATGAAGAAAATCAAGAATCTTGGATGTGTGTGAAAGAAACAGGTAAATTGTTATTAAAAGTAGTTAAGATCAACACAAACAAGAAAACTGTTTTAGATAGTTATGCTAGTAGTTTTAGCTTCTCATTGTCCAAAATGGAGTGGATGAAAATTGCTCCAACTGTTGGTGATGTGAAGCTAAAACGACCCGTGCTGCAGAAAGGCTGGACAGAATTATTTTATTGTAAATTTAATGAAATAAACAAGGGTTGTATTCTGAAATTCCTTTATCATAGAATTCGGATTTCAAAATCATCTAAATTTTTCTGTACCGCATATGCAAGGTGCATGCAAAAATCTTGTCGTACGTACCAGTTTATAATTCAGAAAGATCCAGGAAATTCATTGCAAGTTGACGTCTCTGTGATTGGATTTGGGAATTTCGTTCATAATAAACGTACTATTTGTAAACGTTTCACACGAGGTATACTTAGAAACGAATTGGGTAAAAAATGTAAAATCGAAAGTCCAACCATAGTTCGTGAAGAACTGTTTAGAACTGCAGATAGTAAGTCTCTGAATGTAGGCAATCTTACCCCATGTCCGTCTAAGCATGTTTTAAAAAGGTTAAGTCACGAATTTAATATAAGAGAGGATAAACATAAAGATTACTTTTTAGATGTTGTAGGAACATGGAGGGAATATGAAGATGATAGAATAAGTTACATCAGAGAAATAAGTTATTTACCATTTAAAGTGCAATTATTTAGTAATCAGCAAATGGATATTTTTGTGAAGGAGTCTGATCCAAAAATACTATATGTTAATTCTACAGGATCTGTTGTTTCAAAGCCCAATTGGTATGACAGTAAACGTGCCTATTACTATGCTGTCGTTTTTCAAACAGTAACTGGAGAACTGCCAATTCCACTTGCTGAATATCTTTCGACAAACCATACGGTACCATCCCTAAGTCATTTTTTCTCCAATGTTCGTCGAGAGTATTCATTGAAAAGTTCTCAAGAAATTTCGTTAATAGAAATAGATTTTAGTTTCGCGCTAATCCATTCCGTCTTGCAGGCATTTAACAGTGAGAGTCTAATATCATATTTGACTAGATCATGGGAATCCTGTTGGGATAACGAAGAATTTAATGGAGCATGCGTACATATCTGCAATGCACATTTATCGCATGCGTTATCTGTACACTTGTCTCGAAAAGATGTGCCGAAATCTGTGAGAAAGTTTTTGAAGAAAGTGATCTCTAACCTACAGGAATGTACTTCCTTACAAGTTTGCACGGATGTCTTTACCGATTGCATGATAGTGCTACATTCGGCTTTTAAAACAAGGGAATGTATAAATGCAATCAATAGAATAAATAAAGGTGTGACAGGTGAGCTGAACCACAAGTCTATAAAAGTAGGATATAAACTACACAGAAATATTGGCAAAACTTTACACGAAAAGTCACCATTCTACCAACATTTTTTACTTATACGTGAGAAAGTACGTAAAATACAAAATTATGAATATGAAGAGGAAATAAACGAGTTTCAATCCGAAAAAGCAGCAGACACTTTACTTAAATATTTCATGCCATATCTCCCACTATGGAGCGCTCTTATATTAAGTAAAAAGAAACGTTTACGAGGAAAAGTTCGAGCGTGTAACTCCTTAGTAGAAGGGCACTTCCATTACATCAAAAACCATCTCCTGCAATCAAAACTATTTAGAAAACCAGGAAGGTTTATAAGAGAGTTGTGGAAGAGCATCAAGGGAAAGATAAATATCCATAAATATGAAGTAATAAAAAAACGAAGAATGGACATTCAATCGGAAATTTCTGCTACAGAGAAGTGGGGACCTAGAAGGCGGCGTCAACGAACATATTGCAGACCAAACACTATACAGGAAACTTTTTCCACTAGAGACGATGATAAGTCTTCAAGTGATTCTTCCGTTCAGTTTGTGAGTAATGACATAAAAAAACTATTATTTGTTACAGTTGGTGTAGAGTGGCAGAAAGAAGTTTGTGTAAAATTGAATATACCATTTATAAAAGAGAGCATGCCGAAGACCGAGTGTGAATACTTAGAGCTTAATTGTCCTAAGGAGAAAATAATTACTAAGGCTGATGGAAATTGTCTCTTTCGTGCAATCAGCTACGTTATATGTGGAAGCGAAGATTACCACATGGAAGTACGTACAAGTGTCGTGAAGTTTATTGAATGTAATAAAGAAAAATTTGAATGTTATGTCGACGAAGATTTAGAAGACCACCTAAAAAGAATGCGCAGAAATCGGGAATGGGGAACACAGTGTGAACTTCACGCATTTTCGGCCTTGCTTGGTGTACATGTATTTACCCATACAAAAATTCTCAATGGATACAAATGGGTATATCACACCCCAAGTTGGTTAAACCTACAGCATAACAAACCTAGTATATATCTTGAGCATCGTGTTAATCATTTCAATGTTGTCTTAACCATTGAAAAGAAATGAAGTGTAGTTTTCTATAAATCAATTACTTAGTCTTCTCTACTATCCAACTAAGTGTTGTGGCATATATTAAATATTTTATTAGACATCACGTATTGAGCATACTGACATTTATGTCCGCTGTTAAATTTAAGTAAATATGAGTTCAATATACGTCTATAAAGTAAGTCACACTTTAACCCTTTTTAAGTTCTGGCACCTACTGTATATCCGGACCTTAAAGGCAGAGAGGAGTAAGCCATTTTTATGAAATTTTCAGGAGATACAGAAAACAGTGACTTACTTCTTTTTGCCTTTAAGTGCCTTCTGACTTATATCCAATTTTATTGTTGCTATTTGATAAAGTATTCATAACACAACTACAAGCTTTTTAAGAATAAGATATATCAGAACTCGCGTTTCAAATCTGGCAATAACTCATTTTCAGAAAAAAAAATGACTTACTCTCCGCTGCCTTTAAGGTCCGGATATATAGGCACTAAAGTAGCGTCTTCATTATTCGATTATAAAATACCAATAAAGCTTTTTACTTCGGTTTTCTTTTTCAAAATCTAAAGGCATTCTAGGACACGTTAGGTATGGTTTCACGCCTTTCTGCGCCGAAACATAGTCAGTGATGACGTAATAACTTTAAAAAACATTTGTTGTTTATGCCCATTTTATTATTATTATTATTATTATTATTATTATTATTATTATTAGTATTATTATTATTATTATTATTATTATTTGTGTACGTTCTTTTTCACCAACATTGAAATTTTGTACGCACATTCACTGTACCCATTAGCATTTTTTGGGATTGTTTTCATACCAGGGAGGCACGGTGGCTCAGTGGTAGAGCGTTCACCTCTGGTGCTTGGGGTCCCGGGTTCGATCCCAGCCCCCGTCAAGTTAACTTTTTGGTAGACAAACACCGTGCTCGTGGGTTTTCTCGGGGTTCTCCCGTTTCCTCCCACTTCCTTCATTCCACCATTTCACTCATCTCTCATCATCACCATCTCCTTTAGCCTAACCGGCATAACCGTGGGACGTAAAACTTAGAATTCATTTCATTTCATTGTTTTCATACCTCTGTGTAAAAACATTGGGGTCCATAGAAGATAAAATTTTAAAAAGGGGATATTTTTAAAGAAAAAAATCCTGTATTCGAGATTTTCCCACCTCAGATATACGATGAAAACATGTGAATGGCATCGTTTGATAGTCTGTTTTATTCTGAAGAGAATGATGTACGAAGCATGACTCTAGAATAATTAGGGATGTCTATCTGGAAATTTTTATTTTGCATCCAGGTCTTTTGGAGTAATCTGAGTCATTGTGAGGCTCATTGTTTAATTCTTTTCCCGTACCCTTGAAATGTAGCACACATTTAGTACATCCCTTATTATTTGTTAGTTGATTTTCAGATCCTTGCGTAAACACAGCAGGGTTCATAGGTGCTCAAAATTTGAAACAAAAATGAAAAATCTCGACTTCTCTCAAAATTTTCCGCCTCACGGACATGATAGAGAAATGTGAATGGTGCCGTTTTGAAAGACTGTGAAGAGAAAGATACGAACAATGATTCCAGGATAAAGACTAATGACGTTCGTAGCTCCTTGACTAAAAGTCTGAAATTCACCTGAAAATAAAATTAAAAAAAAAAAACCTTAAAAGGGTTAAAAATATTACTACGAGAAATCTATTTATTGTATTTCATGACGTAGGTTGCATATCATTAACTGTTTCTTACGGTTTTTTTATGTCATGTCATGTCAGATTTGTGTAGTTTCCATTTTGGCCCGCTGGTCATCAAACCTGTTATAATAATGTGTGTCTGTAAAGTAAGTACCACTTTAAAAAAACTACTACGCGAAATATATTGCATTATATGCTGCGTATGGTAAAGTGGACATTATGATTTTTTTTAAATCATGTAATTACAGACTATTGTAGTTTCCTATCTGGCCCATGGGTTTTCAAAGCTGTGATAATGGCGGCTGTTAGTGTCAAGAACAGGGAGGCCCCGTAGCCAGGAAGGCGCTAGAGGGGGAGGCTCCCTAAATTATTTTTTGACCACTGTATAAAATAACGTTAAAGAGAATTTTCAAACTGTCAAAAAAAAAATCAGTGAAATTCTTGCAATTATATTTACCAAATAAAAATCAACTTTGCGAATTCTACTCATTTCTGTGTAAAATTATGTTTCTTGCCAGATACACGAAACATCTTCAATTGCCTTTACCCATTTCAAGAATTTGAAACCGTACCCTATTATTGCAATCATAACAAGCATCCAAGTTTACCAGGTGCACTTCCAAACAATAGTATCGTAGTCTACAATCGCTTATTTTGGAAGGTAGAAAATTGAGTGCAAACGTTGAGTAAAATATACCCTTCTATTTTGTATTGGTTAAATCTAAAATTGTTGTAATGTAATTTTGTTCTAATTAAAAATAAATACTTCAATTTCAATTATTAATATTTAAAAAATACTTCACAAAGAGTTTGTATTAAGTACACAAAAATGAAACAAAAATTTATGGTTTCAATAATTGAAAAATAACTAACAAACCAAACCACTTGCCGTAACGGGACGATTTGTGTGCCTGAGCCGCTGCACGCTATCTGTTAGTGATAGTGACTGGTGGAACTACGTCCAACCTAGCGCGAACGCGTGGTAAGCGCGCCGCGTCGCCCTTTCGCTAACTGGCATATCGGCAGCTTCCTAGACCTAGTGGTTGTCACGTCTTTAGTTCACGTGAATCTCCAATTTTGCCTCACGACGCTGTTCGACGCCGCAAGTTGGGGAGCACCGGCCGAGAATCGAACTCGGGACCACGCGGAAGTGAATACAACGCTTTAATCACTAGATTACGTGTCCCCCTAAAAATAACTACAGATTCTGTAAATAATAAAAAAATAGTACAATTTTATGGTGTTTTTTGATGTCTTTATCATTACCCCCTCAGTCTTCATTTCTGCCTCCCCCCTAATAAATCAGGCTGGCTACGGGTCTCGTTGAGAAGTAATTCTGCGTGTTGAAATTTGAAAGAGAACGGTGTTCTGCGTAAATGCAACGTTCGTTTCGAAGTAAATATGGGAAGAAACCGTCTTTCAGGAAGTATATCTAAATGACATGAACACAAGTAGTCATAACTGGTTGCTTATGTCCCCCGAAAATATTTGAACGTTCTGCTGTACATGAAGAACGTGTCAAACATGTAAGGGAGATCTTCCAAAGACTCCGACTAACTCTGTGCGTAGGGCATCATTGAAGTTAAAGGAGATTCCCCAAAGCTAAATGGTTTTTATGCTTTTATGTTTTTATGCTAGATTCCATTTCGCAGCGGCAGCTCTACGGCATTTTTTTTTTAAGCAGGGTACACAATCACAGGCATGTCCTATCTGGATATACTCCAGATTTCATTAATTGCACAAAGAATAAAGACTGTGATAATTATGTTTTACAACAAGATGGAGTACCATATCATTATCACTGTCATGTTCGATCATACTCAATGAAGTCTTGCCAGAACATTGGATAGGAAGAACGACCCTTTGAATAAAGATGATCTGAAATTCCTTCCAGGTTCCTAGATTTAACCACCTTGATTTTTTTCTTATGAGCTTACATGAAGGATCGTGTTTACGTGCTTCCCCTTACATAGAACCTAGATGTACGGTTGCCAAATGGCCAGTTTTTTACTGGCCTGGCCAGATATGTTGCTGTTATTTGATTAAAGCCGGTGACCGGTCAAACTTTTTACAAACCCCTTTATGGCCGGTTTTTCAAATATGTATCTAGTTCGAAGTAGAGATTTAAAAAGTAACTTTCATTCTGTAAATCAAAAACTGTCACCTTCACCATCTATTAAATATTAACATATTTTATTCATCTGTATACACAGTTTTAAATGGATGATAGGGACTACATCAGGGAAAATTTGAAATTGACTTGTAAGGAATTTTATACATTTATTGAGAGTTGAAAATGACTTCTTAAAGGAATTTCCTGTCATTGAAGTATTTTTTTTTTTATTAATTTTTTAAGTCCAAAATTGTCACATAAAGATTAATATACTTTTGTTCATCTGTTTCGATAATTTTAAAGAAGTGGCAGTTACTGATAAATACAATAAAATGATCAATGTCGATTTCAATTTCTCATTTATAGCACAATGTATCTGTTAAGATTATTAGTGAATGTACAAAAGATTATTCAGAGTGCAGGTGCTAATGCACTTTTGTTCACGATAGTACATTTCCATCCCATGGATGGGTCCGAACCACGGGCATCATTTCAGACTGCGCTTGAAGGGGGCCAAGTGCACCACTGACATAAGACTTTCACGTTTTTTACTACTATATTAGTAGACAATCGATTAAAGTATAGGTATTTCTAAAAAACTCTTCGGAAGGGGGGAATTGTCCCCTCCTGCCTCCCCTGGTCTGAACAGAGATACTTTATACTCAGACCTATATCACAGGGAATTTTGGGGGTGCCAGTTTTTTATTTTCCAGAATTGGCAACCCTACCTAGATGAACTACAAATCATAATTTGAGAAGCAGCAAAGCATAATTTGGTCACACAAGATATGGTATCTAAAGTCTGGCAGGAGATAGATTTTCGCATAGATGTTTGTCACGTGAATCACGGCTTACACATTGAATACATATAATATGTTCAGTCCACCATAAAGCCGTAAAGACCCTTTGTATGAAATGAACAAAAATTGACATGATATGTAGAGTATTTTTTTAAATTAATATTTCAAAGTGAGACTTACTGTACAGACACGGTGTACAATACATTAATTACTTGAATTCCCCCAAAGAGAAGACTATGAATTAATAGAAGTTTTGCAGTTTATTGTGGGAACATTTTGCAGTGTAGCATTTCCATTATATGCAATAGTTAATAGAGCTCATTTTCTTAAAAGTAATTTTACATCTGAAATAGGATAAGTTCTTTATCACAATTGTTTAATTTATTTGTAGTATTTCCTCATTTAAAATGAAGTTGAATTTATGTTTTGTAAATTAAGAAATAAGAGGATCTTTTGTAACTTTATAATAATAGAGAGTAAATATAAGGAGATAAAATATAAAGAATGAATTGATAGTTGCTTATATTTCATGTTAATATTCAAAATATGAAAATAGTTACTCTAGAGAGAAACATTTCTTAGAAAGCAGGCATGGTTCTTAAAATAGAATATAGGTTGTTGTAGTTTTGGTAGTAAAGGGATTAAGTTACACACATCTATTTATTCATATTACATCCACAGTTAGATTGAAATAATGGAGCCATGGAAACAAAATAGAGTCATAAATACAGATTATGAATTGAATAGATTAAGCCCGTCAAGGAGGAAGACCTCCATGCACTATGAACATTTTGTATGTTGTTTTTCTACATAACTGAATCAAAAGGTTTTTACTTACAAGATCAATGATGGTTTTGATACAATGTAGACCATTATGATGACTTAGTAATTTTGTCAGTCAACTAACCTGACATCGATTCTGACTTATCTTACTGTTCTGACAGATCTGCCGCTTTTGACCCTTGTTTATTTTGTGATTAGTTAAATATTTTTTTCTGTTTTGGCCTTTCAACTGTATGAGTTCCTTGTTTAATTATATACCCCGAGATTGTCACTTTCATTTTCTGACTTCACTTCCTTGAAAGTGAATTTACTTGTTTGGTACAAATTTATGATGTTTTTTGTTATTTTTAATAACCGGAAATTTTAATATGCTTTTATAGCTACATTACAATAGTAAGAAACTAGCAGTTGGCTCCACTCCATGAAGCTGGGTAAAAAGTGAGTGTTTTTCAAATTCAATTGCCAAGTAGCTTAGTGTGTTATTACAGTTAAGGAATGATTAATGTTTTTGAATAATAAAGGAGAAAATTCTGGTTCGGAACGCTTGAAATAACGGTAATGGTAGTCCATTTGTTAACAACATATTACAGGAGTACACACTGTATATCCTGCAACAGACCTTCGTAAGGCGTAATGCAAAGTGGTACAGTTTAGCATAGACATGTGATGTTGGCAGTACATGTACAGTTTGCATAGTTTTCGGGTACATTGATTTGAACCGGGTTATCATTCATAATTTATTAATCAATCAATTTCTTAATTTTCTTAGTTAGTTTAACAATTTCAAGACATAAATGCATTAATATTATTCTTAATTTATTTGTGAGGATTAATACTGTGAAGGTGTCATTTATTAACGAAACATCATGTATCACTTTTATTACAAATTTTCTGACATTTCATATTGAACTTGATTTAGTGAAAGCAGCAATCATTACTTATTCAAATTACGAATTATTAATTATAATCGTCAAATCTATGCTGAATTACATTCATTTTTTTCTTTCAGTTCATTATCTAGTTCATTTACATTAAAATCAAGAAAGTATTTCTGTCTTCCGTTAACTTGTCTCTACATGTAATAAAACAGCAGATTGTTTCCTTTGTCCGCATCCTATCATCACATCATATTGGTCAATCTATGTGTCCGCACTTTTTGTCATCAACGCAAGAGACCATAGAACAACAAGGAAATTACCTGAGGGATAATGAAGAAAAACCAATGGAAGATGTTTCAAAAAGGAGTGGAATGACGAACATGTAGTCGCGTGGACTCTCGGATTCGAGTTTTAGAAGTCCGTATCTTGCTCTGTTATATAAAGAGCATTAGTCTAGTTCTCATGTCATTTAACGTCTTACAAGTATGTTTCATCTATAACAAATATTTTAATATCAGCTAAAGTTCATTGCCGCAGAAACATCTGCATCGCTATACAAGCCACGCTGGACTTCAACTCACATTTGTCATCATGAGTGGACGAGAAGAGTGGAACTATACCAACGTAAGAACGGTGATCTTTCAAATGATTCCAAGAAAGAAGACCGACAAAATGTTCAAGTAAGTGCAAATAGATCTGACCTGTCTCATGAGCTACTTTCCTTTCTTACCATATTCTTCCCCTTTATATCACAATCTGCTTTAAATTTATGTGTTTAATATCATTCAAAAGCAACCTATGTCAAATCCTATAATCTTTAGCTCTAGCGAATTTAATTGTCAAAATCCTAGGCGCGGATCAGTTAAAAATCGCAAACATTTCTATTTGTTTTCGTTTTATCTGAACTATTTGAGCTGTCAAGTGACGACTACACATGGCAAAATCCGACGTAGCTGTACATGCTCCACATGCTTTTTTTAAAAAAAATTTAAGTTATAATATTTTATTTGTACACGTTTCATTTACACTGATTCGATACATGACACCTTCACAATATCATTACCTCTTGTCTTTAAGGCTTAGGGAAGGTTTGGGTGTAAGTTAAAAGATGTTGTTCGTTGTAACATCAACTGTAATTCGTATGTTAGATATTCTTGTAATGTAAGACGGTAGAACTATCAGCAGATTTAACATTTATACATTTCATTTCTACTGAAAAGAAGCAAAGAATGAAAAGACGAATCATCTTTTATTCTTAATTCTGATACATATTACTTTATTAAATTTCCTAATACAAAATAGGTTTCAATTTCTCGCTTGATCAAACCAACAACTGTAATAATATATTCATGAGTTATACCCAAAACGTTGGCAGGATATTAACCAAAATCTGTGGAACCGAGTCTACATAATATCCTTTATACATGAACAAGTTTCAGTTTACAGCCTATAGTAATTATGCTGGTAAAACTTTTATAAAGAACATTATATATGTCCAAGTTTCCTAATGGTCATAATCTACTTTGTTACATTTAGTTGCTTTTTAAATGTCTACTTCAAGTCTGCTTCCTCGCAAATGTGTCTGCATCCACTGGAATAAAGTTCTGAAAAGCATCAGTTGAGGACACTTTGTCCAGGACGAATTGTCAATCATTACAAATTTAATCACAAAATTACGATATCCAAGATTACGAACAAACATAGTACCTAAGGTAAAATTCGATGAAACTTTTAAAAGTAATTAACTGAATGAGTAACTACCGTTAACGTGTGAGTTCAAAGTATGCGATGATAGAAATAATAAAACATAATTGTGCAATGTATGAAGTTATATCTACATTTTATGATTGTTTCAGGTTTTTTTTTTATATAATTAAATAACATGTGAAAATATTTACTCTTGCACATCGAAAAAATAAAGGTCGATGAGAACTATAGGTGAAATATGTGTTTTCATTTTCAATAATTTGTATGGTAATTGAAATGTGGATTTACTTCATGAAATGCATATATTAGTTTAATTGATATGAGTCATGCTTCCTCTTAAACATCCCATAGTGGAAAGTTTAAACGAAATAAAAGAAAAGAAAGAAAATGATTTGGGGGCGCGGTGGCTCAGTGGTAGAGCGTTCAACTCAGGTGCACGGTGTTCCTGGTTAGATCCCAGCTCGAGCCGTGTGGACTTTCTGGTGAACAAACACCGTGCTCGTGGGATTTCTTGGGGTTTTCCCGTTTCCTCAAACCTTCTTCAGTCCACCACTTCACTCATCTCTTATCATCACCGTTTCCTTTAGCCTAACCGGCATAACCGTGAGACGTAAAGCTTCAAAATTTATAAAAAAATGATTTTACATTTACATTAGTACATTTACATTAGTATATGTATCATGTTGTTGATTTTTTAAAATCAAAAAACTACAATATAAATTTTAATAAATAATCATAATGAATTAATTCTTTTTAAAAGCTGTTTAACCTATTCGTTGAGCAAAACAATAAATTTAGTGTTAAAAAAATTAACGTGTAACAGTTTTGCCAACTATACATTTTGGCTTCATCAGACGTTGAAATGATAAACATGATACTCAAGATATATATATATATATATATATATACTAGGTTTTTTATGCTGTAGGTTTAACCAACTAGGGGTGTGATATACCCATTTGTATCCATTGAGAATTTTTGTATGGGTAAATACATGTACACCAAGCAAGGCCGAAAATGCGTGAAGTTCACACTGTGTTCCCCATTCCCGATTTCTGCGCATTCTTTTTAGGTGGTCTTCTAAATCTTCGTCGACATAACATTCAAATTTTTCTTTATTACATTCAATAAACTTCACGACACTTGTACGTACTTCCATGTGGTAATCTTCGCTTCCACATATAACGTAGCTGATTGCACGAAAGAGACAATTTCCATCAGCCTTAGTAATTATTTTCTCCTTAGGACAATTAAGCTCTAAGTATTCACACTCGGTCTTCGGCATGCTCTCTTTTATAAATGGTATATTCAATTTTACACAAACTTCTTTCTGCCACTCTACACCAACTGTAACAAATAATAGTTTTTTTATGTCATTACTCACAAACTGAACGGAAGAATCACTTGAAGACTTATCATCGTCTCTAGTGGAAAAAGTTTCCTGTATAGTGTTTGGTCTGCAATATGTTCGTTGACGCCGCCTTCTAGGTCCCCACTTCTCTGTAGCAGAAATTTCCGATTGAATGTCCATTCTTCGTTTTTTTATTACTTCATATTTATGGATATTTATCTTTCCCTTGATGCTCTTCCACAACTCTCTTATAAACCTTCCTGGTTTTCTAAATAGTTTTGATTGCAGGAGATGGTTTTTGATGTAATGGAAGTGCCCTTCTACTAAGGAGTTACACGCTCGAACTTTTCCTCGTAAACGTTTCTTTTTACTTAATATAAGAGCGCTCCATAGTGAGAGATATGGCATGAAATATTTAAGTAAAGTGTCTGCTGCTTTTTCGGATTGAAACTCGTTTATTTCCTCTTCATATTCATAATTTTGTATTTTACGTACTTTCTCACGTATAAGTAAAAAATGTTGGTAGAATGGTGACTTTTCGTGTAAAGTTTTGCCAATATTTCTGTGTAGTTTATATCCTACTTTTATAGACTTGTGGTTCAGCTCACCTGTCACACCTTTATTTATTCTATTGATTGCATTTATACATTCCCTTGTTTTAAAAGCCGAATGTAGCACTATCATGCAATCGGTAAAGACATCCGTGCAAACTTGTAAGGAAGTACATTCCTGTAGGTTAGAGATCACTTTCTTCAAAAACTTTCTCACAGATTTCGGCACATCTTTTCGAGACAAGTGTACAGATAACGCATGCGATAAATGTGCATTGCAGATATGTACGCATGCTCCATTAAATTCTTCGTTATCCCAACAGGATTCCCATGATCTAGTCAAATATGATATTAGACTCTCACTGTTAAATGCCTGCAAGACGGAATGGATTAGCGCGAAACTAAAATCTATTTCTATTAACGAAATTTCTTGAGAACTTTTCAATGAATACTCTCGACGAACATTGGAGAAAAAATGACTTAGGGATGGTACCGTATGGTTTGTCGAAAGATATTCAGCAAGTGGAATTGGCAGTTCCCCAGTTACTGTTTGAAAAACGACAGCATAGTAATAGGCACGTTTACTGTCATACCAATTGGGCTTTGAAACAACAGATCCTGTAGAATTAACATATAGTATTTTTGGATCAGACTCCTTTACAAAAATATCCATTTGCTGATTACTAAATAATTGCACTTTAAATGGTAAATAACTTATTTCTCTGATGTAATTTATTCTATCATCTTCATATTCCCTCCATGTTCCTACAACATCTAAAAAGTAATCTTTATGTTTATCCTCTCTTATATTAAATTCGTGACTTAACCTTTTTAAAACATGCTTAGACGGACATGGGGTAAGATTGCCTACATTCAGAGACTTACTATCTGCAGTTCTAAACAGTTCTTCACGAACTATGGTTGGACTTTCGATTTTACATTTTTTACCCAATTCGTTTCTAAGTATACCTCGTGTGAAACGTTTACAAATAGTACGTTTATTATGAACGAAATTCCCAAATCCAATCACAGAGACGTCAACTTGCAATGAATTTCCTGGATCTTTCTGAATTATAAACTGGTACGTACGACAAGATTTTTGCATGCACCTTGCATATGCGGTACAGAAAAATTTAGATGATTTTGAAATCCGAATTCTATGATAAAGGAATTTCAGAATACAACCCTTGTTTATTTCATTAAATTTACAATAAAATAATTCTGTCCAGCCTTTCTGCAGCACGGGTCGTTTTAGCTTCACATCACCAACAGTTGGAGCAATTTTCATCCACTCCATTTTGGACAATGAGAAGCTAAAACTACTAGCATAACTATCTAAAACAGTTTTCTTGTTTGTGTTGATCTTAACTACTTTTAATAACAATTTACCTGTTTCTTTCACACAAATCCAAGATGTTTCACTTTTTTCTTTAGTGCTTAATTTTGTTCTGGGTATGGTAGTGTTTGAAGCTAAAGTGGATAGTTGGCGAAACGGTTACACGTTAATAATTACATTATTTTGTGTTCCACCTATTCGAAAGCCGTCGTTAATTACTCTTTGTATGGCCGGAGTGCAATTGAAGAAGATTTTAAATTTTTACATTGGAATTGTTAACGGAGAAAACATGATACGTATGAATGCACTTTCCTAAAATAATGGATGTTGATAAATAAATGATAAAAGGTATGCAGCCAACTTTGATGTCTAAGTTTTCTTTGATGTTGTAGTGTTGACCCTATAAGGTATTCTTCTATGTAAAGATGCATTGAAGAATGTTACAATGGGTATAATAATTCATGAACCTGGAGTGTGCAATAATGCTGAATCTCTTCTTGACAGAGGAAGTCACACAAATGTTATTCAACTTATTGTTTATGATATTTCGTAGTAATATTGTTAAGGGAATTGTAATATTCGTGGTCTCTAATATCTGAGAGCAAACGAAATAGTTTCTCTCTTTGAAGAAGTCAATAATAATAGTGATTTTTTTTAAAATTAAATTTAAATTTTCACCTCTCAAGATGAGCTTCGTGTGCTGTCTATTGAAAGAAATGCATGCGAATACAGATAAACTCACATTACAATAAGTTAATTTTATGAGTTAATAATGATAAATTTTATTAAACTTTTTAATATTGAGGTAGTATATGTATATTAAGATATCTCTAATATGGAGTGGAGTTAATATTTTTTCCTAGTTCTTTGTTTATGATGTATTCTCTTCTTAAGTATTTGATATCATATCTCTTATGGTATATGGTAGTTTTTCTAAAATAATAAACGCCTACTTATAAAACACAAATATGTCAGGGATAATGATAGTTCGTAATAGTAAACAATTAGCCTAATAATGTCATTTCCTATTTACCTGATGCCGATGAATCTCCCTATGGTGGACATTTGATGATATACAATTGTGACGGTTTAAATTCCGGTTTAAAACTACATTGTTTCAATTTAATTTGTTTTTAATACAACTCGATCCGTAACCACATTCATGTTTCAGCATTATTGGTTGTGTATTTCTACAGTAATATATTGTGATGGTTTAATCGTAACATGAATTATATTGTGTCAGTGCAATTACTTTAAAACTGATATTGTACATGAGAAAAAGTACTTGTTTTTTATTAAAACAAGCGCAGCAATCATATTTGGATTTTAACATTAATATTTGTGTAACAGTAAGTTTGTTCTTCACCAAAGTTAATAAGACCGTGTTAAATGTTAACAATTAGAGCTTTAAAGAAAGCACGATTTTAATATACAAAGTACAGCAAGCGGAAAATTTGGGCGCAACAATAAGAAAATACAATAATTAGTAGCAACCCATACTTTGAGAAGAACACATTTATTCATTTCCTTCGTCATAATATTGCTTTATAGTTATTCCAAGATATATTTTCAATTTCAAATGTTTTGAATTACTTCAGTTTTGTTTCGAATACTTTCAGGAACTTCATGTAATGAAAATTCTGTAAATTACCTTATAGGTTGTCATGTTAGTTTAAATTTTGTACATAGAAATCTAAAATTTATGACAATTTATTTCTAGTTAATATTTTCTACATTTTTGCCTACTAATAACATTTCATATATTATCAATTTATAGCCAAATGTATAAATTTAATTGACCGACTGCCAAAATACTGTTGTTGTATATGTAAATATAATAAAAAATAAAATAAAAATCAATAAACCTGGTTTCATTTGTGCTAAACCGATAATCCCTGTATATGTATAGTATGTGGAAACCAATGCAAAAGTAAAACTTAGGTAGCTGAAAAAGCACTTAAACGACATCTTGCAATGAAAACAGTTCAGTACTTCCCTCCTATATTTCATACTTATTATTTCCACCCTTTTTTTGTTAATATGTACTAGAAGGTACCATCTCTGTATTACGAGGTTCATTTTCTTCAAATCAGTGAGATCTCTTCAAATCAGTGAGTAATCAGGGAGTAAATTATCTTCAGGGCATAAAATTTCCAGATATCTTGTAATGACAGAAGTTTTGAACGTCATTAGTATATTTCATATTTAAATATTATTTCCCCCTTTTTATATTAATACATGTTATAAAGAGGATGTTACTTTTTGTAATGATATGGATTTTATTTATATCGGTGGGATGTAAATTAGCGTAATAGAGTCAAGTCTTCAGATATTTTAAAATGAAGAAAATTTGAAACTTCCCTCGTATATTTCCTATTTAAATAAATTTCGCACTTTTCATATTAATATATGTTGTAGGAAAAACCTTCTCCTTTGTAATGATATACAGTTTATTTAAATCAGCGGGTGTAAATTGGTGTAATGGCGTCAAGTTAGCAGATATCTATAAATGAAGAAAGTTTGGAACTGTATTTCTTTAATTTCTTTACAACGACTTCTACTTCAATTTGGTTAGGTTCTGGAATATTCTGGAATTGTGAACATATAGCATATATAAGTTGAATCATGCAGAACGGATTCGAAGACGGTACTAGATATCGCCATGACGAGTGGCGAACACTTCGTGTATTAGCACACTATACAACTCCGTTTTGTGGCTATCGTAGCATTGCATTTACGGCACACTGGCGAAATTCAAATACACGAAGCATCCTTGATCCCGGAAAATGAGGTTGATGTTAGTTAGTTAGATCCTGTTTCACCTGCATCTTCCGACAGTATTTTCTCTTTGCCAATCATCGATGGTCTAAAACGATTGGTGCGATCTCCTTGGGAAAACGACAGTTTGCAATTTCGAAGAATTAAAAATGGTTAATTAATCAACCTTATGGGGTTCAAATATTGTTATGGGACTACGATTTTTTAATACTTTTATTTGTTGCCGTAAAACACTACAAATTTATTAAGAATACAAGCATTGTGTAACAAAATATTTTAAAATTAGTTTTTTATTGTAATACCCCGCACCAAATACGCAAAATTGGTGAAAAACAAAAAAATCAAAAAGGGTTACGTAACAAGGGAGGTAAAGGGGGCAAAAATTGGCCTAAAATAGCGTTACATAATATGTGTAAGGTCGGAAGTATTATAGAATGGCGTCGTTCGTCTGTTGACAGGTATCAGAGCTAAAACGGCAAAAGATACAAAGATGTGTTTTTTTTTCGATTCAGCATCCTAAGGATAGTTTCGATCTCCTCCATTAATTCTCTATTCGAACCGGAAGTGGTTCAAATTAGCCACTTCCGATTTAAACGTTTATCGCCATAGAAAGAAAACGCTAACATATAGCTCCTATATATATATATGAAATGCTAAAATTTTGTACGAAGTTGCTCGATAGATACTCTGCAATACCACTAGATAAACAAGCAGTGTTGCTAACGCAACACAATATTGTATTTTCTCAAATTGCACTACTTAAGGTATTACCTATTTCTAATTTAGATATTAAATAAAACCACAATAACACATACATTGTTCAGTGTAACAAAGGACAATACAGTATCACTAAGATCAACATTTTGGAGATCTCTAATAAGTGAAATGGCGTGGACGGTGGAATCAGTGCCGGATTTAGGTTTGATGGGGCTTAGGGATGCGCACGAGTCGAGTCGAGTCGAGATTTAAGCCTGCCTCGACTCGACTCGAGAAAATGTTGTCTCGACTCGAACATATGTTGCTGTCTCGACTCGACAGTCTCTGACTCGACTCGACTCGAATTCGAGTCGAGACGTCTCGAAATTCGAGTCGAGACAAAATATATGAGTTAAAATATACACACACATCACCCAGACCATTATGACTACCTACCTAATTGCTAGTATGTCCACCTTTGGCACGAATAACAACGGCAACGCGTCTTGGCATGGTCGCAATGTTCCTAGGTGGGTCGCTGGAGAGAGTTGGCACCACATATGCACACACAGGTCATCTAATTCCCGTGAATTCCGGGGATGGGGTGGTGCGCCCTCAGGTCACGTTCAATCACATCCCAGATGTGATCGATTGGGCTCAGATCCGGAAATTTTGGGGGCCAGCACATCACTTGGAACTCGCTCCTGTGTTCCTCGAACCACTCCATCACACTCCTGGCCTTGTGACATGGTGAATTATCTTGTCGAAAAATACCACTACCGATGAGAAACGTGGCCGTCATGAAGGGATGCACTTAGTCTGCAAGCAGCGTGCGACGCCTCGGCCGTCATGGTTCCTTGCTCGAGCTCCAATAGACACATGGATGCTCACCTGAATGTTCCCCAGATAATAATTAAGCCGCAGCCAGTTTGTCTCCGCCCCCCAGTACAGATGTGAAGGAGCTGTTCCCTTGGAACACGACGGATTCGCATCCTCACATCGTCATGATGAAGATGATATCGGGATTCATCAGATAATGCAACGCTCTGCCATTGTGCCAAGCTCTAGCGGCGATGGTAACGTGTTCATTTCAGTTGTAGTTGCCGATGTCGTGGTGTTAACATTCGCCATCGTTAGGAGTGTTCGATGCACTGTGTGTTCAGACTAGTGTTGTGAAGTTCTGTGAAAAAAACATAAATTTTGGGTAAAAAAACAGTTCTTTTACCGTTTTCCCGAGCTGAGGAAAAAACGGAAAATTTGGGTATTATCAGAATCATCATTTTTGTTAATCACAGAATCATTTTAGTTAATATGTTAAATCAAACATATTTCATAGAGATATCTTCATTGTTCTATGTAAAATTCCGGAAATTTTGAAACCATTAAAAAAAAAAAAGTTCGGAAATATTGGCAAAAACAGGAAAATATAGTTTAAAAACTATTTGTTGGCCTGATGCTAGTAATCTTACTTGCTGTAACATATCTGCAACATATACAGTAGGAAGTCGAAAATTCGAACTAATTGGGACCACAGGTAGTTCGGATTTTCAATTTTTTCCGATTTTCGAAAATGACCAAGAAAATGCCATTTAGGCTTACATATACTGTACGGTATGTTCTTCTATCGATACAGTGGTTATTCAGTACATACAGTAATTACAATATCATACGTAAGGCTACTTATATTTAATGTTTCTGAAGAACCTGCTTGTACTCTAAATAACACTGTTCTTGTAAGTCACACTTAAAACTTATAGGCCTAAGAAAAAAATAAAAATAAAAATACATGACGAACAATTACATATAAATGAACTTTTGTAAAAACACTGACTTCACATAACGTAGATGGACACGCTATTGTTTGTTTATCGCTAGCGTTAAGACAAAATGTAAAAAGCTTCTAGGGACCGCGTTCGGATTTTTGACGTTAGGATTATCGACGTCCTACTATATATACAATGTATTTCGCTAACGGAAAAATACTTAAAGCAACAGGTTTTAATTCTACTTTACATATATATACCGCACAAGTGAGTAAATTTGAGCAGCGAGAAATATATTAAGTGAAACTTCCGTTAGTTATTATTACAGACTAGCAAAATATCCGTTCTTCGCACGGGGAGAATACGTTTCATTTTGGATACAAAGGGCACCAAAACTGTCACCAATGAAGTTGTGGAGCCCCAAAACTATGAATTTGACATTAATACCGATAATTTTCAATTATCTTTACATGTCACCATTCCCCTTAGAATACTAATGGGGCTGAATTTGTGGATTTAAACGGCATCTTCTGTTCATCTCAGCGAGTATGGATTCGAGGCCATTTTCGATCTTGTATACATCTATATCTATCTATCTATCTATCTATCTATCTATCTATCTATATATATATATATATATATATATATATATATATATACAGAGGCGGATCCAAGGGGGCTATCGCCCCCCCTCTCTTCACACTCAAGTATACACTGCATAAAATGGGCTTCAATCCTGCTTTACACTGGATAAAACTGCAAACTATGGTTTAGCCTCTCCCTTGATCATATCCTGGATCCACCACTATACTGTATATAATGCTCAAAAAATTTAGGGGTTCAGCTGAAACATTACACAAGACCTTAAGATAGTGTATGAATAAGCTTGTGTTTGACTCATATATATCATACAAGAAGGAATGCTTTAAGATACACTAGAGAAATGGGGCACATGCTGGTGTTGGGGCACGGAAAACCTTGTTCACATGGCTCATGACACAAGACGGTTATGTGTGTACCTCTCGAACTGCTCACAAACAGGCAAGGCAACAACACTGATTGTTCCTTAATACGTCATATGATCACTTCGAATAGCCAACAGAGCCTCGCACCTGCGTGGCATGGATTCAATCAGATTATCGATGAGTTCTTGGGGAATGTTGTGCCACTCATCCAGAAGAGCGACTTCCAGCTCTGGAATGGTTGTTGGATTCGTCTGCCATGCATATCCCAGACATGCTCAATTGGAATGAGATCCGGAGAGCATGCTGGCCACTTCATCCGAGCGATACCCTCAGCATCCAGCATCTCATCCACTAACCGAGCTCTGTGAGGACGAGTATTGTCATCCATGAAAAGGAACGAATCACCAATGGCACCAGCATAAGGAAGAACAAGAGTTTTCATGATCTCATCCCTATATCTGAGAGTCGTCAAAGAGCCATTTCGGATGATGTAGAGCTCAGTACGCTCACCAATGCTGATTCCTGCCCACACCATCAGTCCACCACCATGATACTGGGATCTTTCTCGCACAAACATGGGATTGTGTCGTGTTCTACAAACTCTCCAGATGAAAACACGTCGATTATCTGGCTCCACACTGAATCGAGACTCGTCAGAGAACAAAACATTGCCCCATTCATTGCGTTGCAACCCACGATGTTCCTCTGCGTACGCTCTTCGATCAACACGGTGTCGTGCAGTTAATGGGACACACCATAGGCCTACGTGGCGATTGCGGACCGTTTGAGTGGATATTGTGCGTCCTATTGTTGTTCGGAAGGCTTGCGGGAGCAGAGTTGTATTCTGACGCCGGTTTCGACGGGCTGTTAACAAGAGATAACGATCGTCTCTGGCTTTGGTTGCTAGTGGACGGCTCTGTCCTTGTCTTCTTCGAACACTTCAAGTTGTTTGAAATCGATTCCACAATCGGGAAATCACACTTTGTGCCACTCCTATGGCATGTGACACCTCCCGCTGTAA
The DNA here is from genome assembly GCF_964235325.1 of Thermobia domestica. Lineage (NCBI taxonomy): Eukaryota > Metazoa > Arthropoda > Insecta > Zygentoma > Lepismatidae > Thermobia > Thermobia domestica. The sequence continues at coordinate 54,151,126 of NC_137467.1, forward strand.
CTGACCAGCTTCCAACCTGCCGACAGCTCGCCATGCCAACGATTCTGGCAAATCACTTTGTTGCGCAATTTCCCTACGTAGATTTGTGACGCACTAAACACAATGAGAACAAAGGTATCCTGGAGCTGGAATGTGTTGGCAGCGCCACACTACAAAATGATATCTGGTAGCGCCACGTCACTGATCACGTGCACAGATGTTTCAAACGGTTCGTTTGCACGTTGGGCCTTCATGATTTTAATCTGAACTGGACAAGATACAGTGTTCTCACATTATTCGTAAGAAGTTTAACATGTGTTTTCATCTGATTACCTAATTTTTTTGATCAGTATATATATTAGCTAAATATACCCATTCTTCGCATGGAAGTCCATTCATGTGGAAGTATTACCCTCATTTCCGCGACCACGAAAACTTTGGATCTGAGACTAAATCGATCATTTTGGATTACTTTGACATGTCTCGGTATATCCCCCCCCCCCGCTGATTCTCGGTCCGCATACAATGGTAGCTGAATTTGCAAATCATCGCTAATGGAAGTGTCACCATTGTTCTCAGCGATCACGAAAACTATGGATTTGACACTAATATCGGTCATTTTGTATTACTTTTACATGTTTCGGTATCCCCACCCCCCGCTTACTCCCGACCCGCATACAATGGTAGCTGAATTTGCAAGTGATCACTAATGAAAGTGTCACCATTCATCCCAGCGACAGCGAAAACTATGGATTTGACACTAATATCGGTCATTGTGGATTACTTTTTTTTGTCTCGGTATCCCCCCCCCCGCTGACTCCCGGCCCACATGCGATTGTAGCTGAATTTGCAAATCATCGCTAATGGAAGTGTCACTATTGATCTCAGAGACCGCGAAAACTATGCATTTGACACTAATATCGGTGGATTGCTTTGAGGATTACTTTTATATGTCTCGATATCTCAACTTCCCCTTCCCGGGGACCCCTGACCCGGTGCCGCATAGCATGAATTTGGAAGTTAATGCGATCGGAGTTATACCATTGATTTCAGCGACCGCGAAAACTATGAATTCAACACTAATATCTTTTATTTTCTACTACTTTTACATGTCCCGGTAAACAACCCCTGAGACTCCCCTGGTTCGAATTTTGACAAAATCGTTTAACTCTGGTCTGGAGCCTGGACCAAGGTATTCGTGACTAAAATTTGGTAACTCTCGGTCAATTTGTCTGGTTCCCAAGCCGATTCCGGTAAACGCCTCCCCCTGAGACTCCCCTGGTTCGAAATTTCAAAACAACTTTTCGTCTTGATCTCGGGCCTAGGCCAAGGTACCCCTGACCAAAATTTGGTAACTCTCGGTCCACTCGTCTGGTTCCCAGGCCGCATACAGACAGACAAACACACAAACAAACTATTTATTTTATTTATATTAGACTAGATAGATTCTTGCAAATTATACCAGATTTTCATATTATCTTTCCGGACTAATTTTAAAGACCCGCTCCTACATATCTTTATATGTATACAGTATATCTATATTTATATCTATATATGTATATAACAAACGCAGGAATTACCCCATAAATAACGCTCCTGGAGGACCCCTTTCTCAAAAAAATTGCTGGGGAAACACTTGTACAAAATTCAGTTTTCGTACCGAACGATTACCGAGACGTGATGAAAAAAAAAACAACTTTTGCGATCGAATTAAAAGAAAATAGTTCTCCTCAGGTTAGTATTCACTGATAATATTTTTATAAAATTTATATTTGATGGGTAAATCAGTGGACTTTGAATACATCCACATCGTATCCACTGAGTTGCGAAATTGTGTACCTCCAGACATGGACGGCCGAAGAAAATTTTCTAGGGAGGAATCTTCAATGTTTGCTATATTAGTCTGGCATTTAATGTGCATGGTTTGTTATATTACGTATACATTTTCGTGAGCCAGAGAGGTTGATTCTTATCAAACACGGAGATTATGAAGGAGCACATCTACTGTACAAAATATAATAAAAACATCTCTTTCGGATTTCTATCATCCCGCAGTCCAACCCCGAGACGGAAACATAGGAGATAGGCTTTTTGTTTTTAAACAAGATAACATGCCTAGCGAATGCTTTACATTGTAAAGATTATATTAGTGAAAATTAAACTAATATAATTTTACAACTTAATATACATATCACTAAATGTTGAGCTCCCCGTTGCTATGTTGTTAGCGATGCGCCTTTCTCGAAGGAGGTTTGATTCATGGTAGGCGCTCATGTGTTTCAAATCCGACATTAAACTGTACGTTCACGTCTTGTAGAGCTTTGCTCCTAAAAACGACGCTAAACTATAATCTAATTTAATATTACTAAATATTAAAAAATAATGACTTACCAATGTGACGTCAATTTGGCAGTCATCAAATCCATTTTATACTTTCACTTAATCCAGTGGATATTAATATAACAATTACAAGACACACGCGCATATAAATACTCAGAAACAAGCACATACACACGTACACATACACAAATATGAACACTACAAACCTATTTTTACATGTTGTGGACTGCACTGCATCAAGCACTGTTATCTTCGTCATCATCTCATGTATCTGCATTTTCTGATTCATCCACAGATTTGTATTTGTACGCATCAATCATTTTAGCATTTTCGGAAGGTTCAGGCTTCGTTCTTCATTTAAAGAGTCCGGTTCTCTGTATTGGAAACAGAATGAGGGAAGGGAGGGGGAATTTATATTTTATGAATGGATAACATTTTGAGAAATATATACAAAACATGCCGCTTCCGACGCAGTACTGAAGCATTTCTTTCAGCAGGGAATTACTAGTGGTCCCCTGAGGATCATACCCCCTCCCCTCTCAAGTTGTAAAGTGAGAAGGGACAGAAACATCCCAGAAACTCAGGGTTCAGTTGACAATAATAAACTATAGGTAAGTAAACATCTTGTGCAGAGTCACGTTTTGCTTATTTTTGAACATTTCTGTGAAATCAACAATACAACAGCGGAAATACTAACTGGTTTTATTACTCCAACCATCGCTTCAACTAATTCGTCAGTGAGCCATCTAAATTTTCGTTCTTTTTCTGTTTTCGTTCTCTTTCTCTTTTTCTGTCCTCGTTCTTATTCTCCACATCTTTAATGAAGTAGGGGGCGCCCAACCCCTCGACATTTGGATGTCTTTTCCTCTTGGTTTCGCCACTTGAAGACAATCACCACAGCACTCCTCGAATACCTGACAAGTCCTGCAGTTTCTGAAATTCTCTTGCTGAGTGTTTCTGAGCGAGTACTTTCTTCAAAATAATATTAAAAATTATAGAAAAATTTGCGAGACATTCGAGTCGAGTCGAGATTTTTAGCAGCTTTCTCGTCTCGACTCGAAAATTCGAGTCGAGAAATACGTTTGTCTCGACTCGTCTCGAATTTTACAAAGAGAGTCTCGACTCGAATTCGAGTCGAGTCGAGTCGAGATTCGAGACGTGTCTCGACTCGAGCGCATCCCTAATGGGGCTCTAAGCTATTGAAAGTAACGAGGCCTTTTATATGTCTAGGTTTCTTTTTCAGCGACAAAATGTCTATGCTTTTTGGGTTTGAATATATACTATATAGTAATTTATTGACCGAATAGATATCTAAATACGTACGTTTACACACAAAACATGTATTTTATTAATTTAAATATTGATAAATTTACATCATTTTATAATTTTAACATTTACAACACATTGCAAAATTCTTTACAAACACAACTTACAGACTCATGTTCTAGTGTCTAGAAACTTCCTATAACATAAAACTATGAGATGTCAATATGTTACGCAAACTACTAATAATCATACAGGGCAAATCAAAATGATGTACCCTATTTCAGAAATTTATTCTGTGAAATCTGATAAACATATATTATTTTGAAACGTGCGCTTCAAAAGGTTAACCTGCAAAGTTTAGTTTCCACCCAATGTTTCCATTTTCTACCAAAGTGAGTCAGCAGCGAGCAGTTAGGGAAAACGCCGTTAAATAAGAACGCAGAGATCTTTCATAAAATAAATCCGTAATTACTGTATACATGACTTGACTCCATGCGATTTCTTCATATGGGGGCTTTGTAGAGGATCATGTTTACGTGCCACCACTTCCAACAACATTGATTGGTCTACGTGCCTTCATCATAGCAGCCATTGTTGATTTTGACCGCAACATGCTGGAAAGGGTTTGGCAGGTGAAAGGCTATCGTTTTGATGCATCCCGTGTTACACGAAGTTCTCACATAGAGCATTTGTAGCATAGGAAAATTAAGCCAGAAATGGCTGAAAACGCTAAAAAATTATTAGAAAACAAATTTTCATTTTAACACGTTCTATGGACTCCCCTAATACTCCACAGAAAAATTTCCCAAAAATCACACTTGGGCAACCACCTGAAATGACGTCATCAACATGGCGGCCACGTAACTACGACTATTTATGCTTATACGGTAATATCTCATCACAGTACTGAGATACAAACTTCGTTTTGGTGTCAAATTAAAGATAAAGGATTGTTTAAGTGATTTAGGCTAATATCGTTATTAAGTGTTAACGCCATTTTTAAATATGGCGGTTATTATCTTAAAAATTAATTTTCTTCGTTTCATTTCATTTATTTCATAGTAGATTACTATGAAACTATCAGATATACGGAAAAATGCCTCGAAGGTAAATGTTATAGAGTACAGCCTATCCCTTTCCAAAGGTGCCAATATCATTTCTGTATCTTAACAATTAAGCGAACCAATCCATTTTATGGAGCGCAAGATGTTGAATTTTCAACACTTAGATTACTATCAACATGAGAGAATACGGTTTTTTTTATAATTAAAGGCGGAAAAACGTTTGGAAAATAAAGTTTTAACCCATTTCTTACACCACTGAGACATGTAAGGACGTATCTTTGCCCTTACTGGTTTGTTGTAGTAAGGTAAAACGATTAAATATATTTATACATAATTATATGTTAATTTTTTGATTTAATTAATAAGACTATATATAATCTGTTAGGTCTGGCCAGACACACACACACATACACACACACACACACACACACACACACATATATATATATATATATATATATATATATATATATATATATATATAATTTTAGAGGATAACTTGTGTGTAGAATTTTGTTCAGAGTTTGTGCTTATATTTTTTTCTCTAATGTACTTTTCTGTTTTAGCTTTCAAATATTTGGCTGAAAATTTTAGAATGAATTTCTAGAAGCTCGGAGGCTTTGCCTACCCAAGCTGTTCTTTTTATTAGCGAAAATATAAACCTCATTAAAAAGAGAAAGTAAAGCATCCACCGACCATATAAAAGAAGACCCTCAGTCGTATTCTTTTAGAAGATGATCAGGAGGGCTAAGTGACGTCCTTTTGAAATTCTCTGTCTTCTGGTAGAGAACTATCTAAATGATGATAGTTGCAGAGAGTAGGAATTTTCTCTGGGCCTAAGTGATGGCCGTAGAAATATTATTTTGAAATAAATTCATGTAGGGAAGGCATGAGTGATGGTCTATACAAAAGCGTTGATTTAACTGAGTTCTGAGATTCAAATTGCTAATATATTGAAGTATTAGATATTTTTTTTAGGTCAGAGAAGACCTAAGTGATGGTGTTCTCTTTCAGGAAGTTAACCTTCCATGTCACAAGTGGGTGTCATAGATAAAAGGTTAATCTTTTTTTTTTTTTACTGATGGAAAGTTGTAGTCAGGCTTTCTTGATAGAAGTAGGACATCGGTCGAAGCTTGTTCGAAGTGGCGGACAGCGGGTTTCCGAGTAAAGTTGGGAATCTGTGGTGTTGGGGGATGCACCCAGACATTAAAACATTCAAGCATCGATTAAGATATTTTTTAGTCAAAAGATACAAAGGTTAATTAGTTAGGGCTGAAAGAACTTTGATGACAGAATTTTGATAATATGTATATTTGTCCTTTTATTCTGTAAATAAAATAATATCAATCCTATCAGATATATAAAATTAATTTCGAAAAATCGCAGAGTAAATCCTATCACCTTAGTTTGATAGATTAAAATTAGATTACAGTTTAAACCTTCGGTTGTAGGAGAAGAAGAGAATTAAGACAATAAATTTATTACTAAAGGTAAGATAAGAGCAATGCTTTATGAGAGAAGCATTATATTTAATTATGTATGGGCCTGTTACACGCTATGCATTTGAGGTTATGGAGAAGAACAGGTAAAACCATAACAGACTCCTGAGAAAATCGTCAAAAATAGCACATGGGCAACCACCTGAAGTGACGTCATCAATATGGCGGCCATGTGAAGACTTTAATTTATGCTTATACGATAATATCTCATCACAGAATCGAGATAAGAATGTCGCTCAGGTGAAAAGTTAAAGGTACATGATTCAAATGATTTCAGTTAATGTCGTTTTTATGTGTTACCGCCATTTTTAAATATGGCTGGTATTATCTTAAAAAATGATTTACTCCGTCTCAGTTTCTTTGTTTCAAATAAGATTACTACGAAACTACCAAATACATACATACGAAATATTTTTAGTATTTTAAAGTAATATTAATATCGTTAATTTACTTCGCTTTCTAATGGCAAAAAGTCTGTATTTTACATTATAATATTATCAAACAACATTTCCTTTATTACGAGTTCTAATTTACAACATTTCCTTTATTACGAGTATCCAACTTGTATTGCTTTGTGAAGTTTAGGGGTACAGAATGTGTTAGTAATGGCACAATCACTTTCGCAATGCACACAATTGTCGATATTTTCATAATCTAAATGTCTGAACATATTCCTCAGAGTTTCTAATGTTGTCTTCCAACGAAATTTTCTTCCAAGTTGTGTCTTGACAATACTAATACAATAGTAATAATACATGGTTTAGAGTATTATAAGTACAATATTTGTGTGTTACTAAAATAGTATCATATAATTTATTACAAAATGTCTATTTCCACACAAAAAATCTTTATAAAGTTCATTGAATATATAAACCAATGTACGTAGAAAATTAAATATGGTAATGCGCAGTCTTCTGCACAGGTTTGTGAGTATAAATCAGGTCGTGGCTGATACTGGTATAAAGCGGACTCTACCTTGATAAGATGTACAGTCAAAGGCAGTCTGTTTCGGATGGTGAAAATACATCATTACATATAAAACCATTTTCAACTTCTCATAAAAAACGAAAAGGTGAAGTTCAAACTAATCTTTCATTATCCAAAAATAATAGTGTAGACTCAAAGTATATTTCACAACGTGAGAAACGTTTTGAACTTGAAAAACAAAAGAAAATTTTTCTTGTGCATCCAAATGATCGTGATATTCCTGAAGATGATGATACATGTAAAATTATTTTTCCTAAGCAAGAGCCAATGAAAGACTTAGTTTACAGGCGAAGTTTCAGATATCCAAATTAAAAAAACATTTGAAGAGGAAGTAGCAGATCAAAATACAATTTCTAAAGACATTTTAATATTCAACAAACTAAAGTGTGAATGTACTCCTAATGAAGTAAGTGAAGTTTGTGTAAAACAACTACTATAAAATTATAAACTTTCTGAACCTTTACTTCGTGAAAGTTGTGCAATTCGTAGTAAAATCGAAATTGTGCATAAATGTGTAAGTGAAACTCCTGAATAATTAAATGCTGTTGGGTGGAAGTTCCTAATTAGAAAATCAACTCGTTAAGAAATATTAAAACGATATCTAAAAATTCATGTGAAATATATAGATAATAACATTATTCCATATCTTATAAACAAATTTAACTATACATATCAGGAAATTACATTTAATGATTATCACATTTTTGATTTAAGAGAAACATATCTAGAACATGATAAATATGTGTATGAACAATCGTCAGTGTGAGCATCAGTGTATTTCCCTAAACACATACGACCTTTGCGAATATAATTCTAATTCTTTCTGTGTAAAAGAACAATGTGTGTTAATATGTATTGCAAGATGGAAACCAGAACATACACTTTTGTGCTATAGATGTTTTCAAAATCGCAGTAATGTAGATGAGCATGAATGTATTACTTTAGACTATGATATACTATGTTATAATGCTTGGATTGTATTAGTTAATATGCAAACATTTGATGCGTTATATGAAGAATTTACAACAGTACATAGTAATATCGAAATTGAAGACTGGGAATTTACATATGCATTATATAACATATTATTAAACAAAGACAACATTCAATTAACCCTTTCCGGCCCAGTGGTTTCAGTGTGAAACCACAGTTTTAACTCTTTTCTCCGTGCAGCCTAGTGGATTTAGAATGAAACCATCTTTTAGTATAAACTTTGCAAGCCATCTAAGGACAGGAGTTTAAATTATTTCCAGGATTTTCATTCGCGCTGAAACTGTATAGCCAATTGACGTTGAAAGTTTGTTGTTTTCTTTCCCTTCATAAATTCATTCTTTGGGAAACAAAGGGTTAATTACTGAATTATTCTTATAAAAATATGTACAATAAAATATGCATTTTAAAAAAGTTGTAATGGAAAATGAAAACTCTGTGCTAATGAATTACAAACCATTTTGTGTAAATTAAGAAAAAAGAAAAGTAAAAACTTTCAGCATTAAATTGGCCAATATGTCATTGTGCATATAATAATAATAAAAATCTTGAATGTATTAAACAATATTGTAAGGAATATGTTAATGAAAATTTGTGAATAAAATTTATATATATATATATATATATATATATATATATGTATATCTTGTTCCCTTGAATACCTTTTTCCTTTTGATGGATCGCTTCATATTTTTCCTTTTGTACGATCGCATGCTATGAAGCTCAGAAGAGCTACGCTGTGAACTTGTAAATAATTCGTTTCCATGGGAAACTCTGCTTTCTTATCTTTTACGGATCGTATGTTATACATACTCTGAACAAATTTATTTGTGAACTTTCAAAAATTTCGTTTGCTGTGCAACTTATTTTGACGAATCGATTTCGAATGAAATCTCATAAAGAAAAACTACGCTGTGGACTTGTAAATAAATTATTCGTTCGTGTTATTTGTAATAACACTCGTTGTTAAAATTGGAAAGTCGTAAGAACAGCAACGCTGTGCACTTATAAATAATTTCAAAAATAGTAAAATGTGTAAATCAGTTTTACATTATCACACTTAAAAGATTTTAAGGAAAAAATTATTTCATACATTTAAAAGTATATCGTATATTAAAAATAAGCTTATGTATTTTTCTATGTCCTGTATGTTAAAAAACAAATTTCTGCATTTTTACAATAAAATAGTTTCCTCTATTGAAACGAGCATATGAAGAATTGCATTTTACAATCAGAGTTTCATGTAATGAAATGAACATATGAAGAATTGTCTTTTACTATCAGAGTTTCATGTAATGAAATGAACATATAAAGAATTGCATTTTACAATCAAAGATTTACATGTAATGAAAAGATATGAAAAATTGCAATTCTAATTGACGTATATAAAATAACTTTTTACGATTTACAATTTGTGTATATGAAAGAAATAACTTTCTGCAGTTTTCATTCGCGTATCTTAAAAACTTTCTGTTTCATATTTTTACGGACCGTATCTTATACATACTCTGAACAAATTTATTTGTGAACTTTCAAAAATTTTCGTTTCCTTGGAAACTCATTGTTAATTATTTATTGGATCGTTTGCTGTGCAAACTCCTTTTAAAACTAATTTTATTAGATCACTTTCAATTATTTGTTAGTTTGCTCTATTCATAATGAAATCTCATAAGAACAAATACTACAATAATTCTTAACAGAACAGCCGTAGATTGTGATTATTTTATTCGTTCGAGTTATTTATAATAACACTTGTTAAAATTGGAAGCTCGGAACAAGCGTAGCTAGTGAACTTGTAAATAATTTATTCGTTCGTGTTATTTATTTTAAATTAGATCATTTGCATAGGAAATTCAAAACACTTTGTGTGAACAATTTAAAAATCGTTGTTAAAATTAGAAAGTCGTAAGAACAGCAACGTTGTGAACTTGTAAATAATTTGTTCGATCGTTTCATATTTTTACGGATCGTATCTTCTTTTTATTTTTCGTTTCCTATGGAAACTCTTTCTTATCTTTTATGGATCGTATGTTATACATACGTTGAACAAATTTATTTGTGAACTTTCAAAAATTTCGTTTGATGTGCAAACTGGTTGTTAAAATAGATTGTGCTTCTAGGAAGAATGTTTCGAACTTGTAAATAATTCTATCAATACGATATTCATTTATATAATGTAGAACAGCTATGCTGTGATCATATTAGTTAGTAAAATTAAAAACTTTCAAAAATGTTTTCTTTAATTATAAAATAATATATCATATAAATTTCAATGTTGAAAATCATATCAAACTTTTTAAAAATAATTTATAGTAAAAACCCCCATCAAATATCAAAACTGTACATTAAGTAAATAATAAAAATTTGGAATTTTTAATATTTTGGCAACTATGTTGCTCGGACCGTGAAAGAAGAAATAAAAATAAAAAAATAAATTTTGTGAATATATTTATTTCACTAACATACAAAATACAAAATATCTATACAAACAATAACAAACACACATATACAAACATACAAGTATGGAAAAATAATATACATACAGAAAAGAAAAAAATATATACATACAAATATAGAAAATATACATAAACAGAAAATACAAGAACAGAAAAACAGAAAATATACATATACAAAAAATTACAGGATACAATTTAAAAATCTGTCTATCTTCAGAAGTATATTAATCAATTCTTCAAGAAAAGTAGTATTTTTTTAATAATTGTCCATACTGATTAGGAAAGATGTGCACGTTTACTTGAATATTTAAATGGTCCTTTCTATACGTGTGAAACACTTTATGTATAACACTCTTATCGCTCATAACACACCACGCTTCAAGCGATACTTTGTTTACAAAAATGCACCTGTGCCCGAATTGATTAAAATAATTTAAACTCTACAAAGTAGCAGTGTTCGGTTACCAATTTATAATGCTGTTTTTAACACATTTTTCGTTTACGTTGTCACACTTATAGTCACTCGTTTCTTCTTCTTCTTCTTTTAACACCACTGATAAATCTACTTGATATTTTTCCGGAGAACATCCACAATCCGTTGGTGAAACAGTTGCTGGTGGTGTATCCGCTCTCGATTCTTTCAATTCTTCAAATAAACGAAGAATTTCTTCATCTTCTCCCTCACTAAATAAATCTGGGGATGCCGGTACCTCCACATCTGGTGATGATGCTAGTCCATCCAATTCAGGAAATAAATCGGGATATTGTGCTACCTCCACGTTTGGTGATGATGCTAGTCCATCCAATTCAGGAAATAAATCGGGAAATGAAGATCTTTCTTCTTCTTCTTCCTCTCCCACCAAGCTCCATCTCATTGAAGAAATTTTTAGTACTCCTCCATCTGGTGAGCCCTGTGTTGGTGATGATAATGAAACTGCTACTAGTACATGATCATCTGCTAACCCATTTGATGAAGCTGGTGATCCCACTGGAGACGACGGGATTATTACAGGATCGTGCCATAAATCGATCATCTCCTTTTCGATTATGATATCAGGCGATACCGGAGAATCCTCTGTAAACTTCAACTTCTTCTTCGGTGGTTCGAACGACGAATCGCAATCTACCTCGATTTCTCTTTCTGCTTGACTCTTAAACGCCTCCATGCTGATACTATGATCAACTTCTCTTCAAACCCCATATATAAAGAAAATTATATCATATCACATTGTACTTTAAACAGTTCTATTTCTACATTTATTCAAATATTTTTTTCGAAAACAATCAATAATCATAAGGAAAACATGTGATCTTTTAAACAACAACCTGATATCATGTTCCGATGATTCACATTACCAAAGATATCATATCACTTGATATTTTAAACCGTCTTATCACTACAATTGCAAATATTATTTCGAACACAACAAATATTCATAAGGAAAACATGTGATTACTTAAAACAACACGATAATACCATGTTCCGGTCATTCCCATCTTCTGTATATATTAAGCAAAAACTATAATGTTGTTCACTTGATGAAATAGATATCAAATATTAATTTCAAGATACATCTATGACTTACATATAATATTATTGTTCATCAGGTATAAATAAACCATATTTTTCTATTGCATACTCAACATCATTTCAAAGTTCAATGTAACTGTTCATTCGTCTTTCTCTGTCAACATTGTACCAATCTTGTTTATTATTATTATTATTATTACGTCAATAGTTTTTCTAATAGTAGTAAAGTTATGTGTTTGTGACCATGGTTATTTATCGCGGTGTCAACAGGTCAATACCCTAACAATTTTATTTACTAATGCAGCGGTGATTTTCTTTTGATAATTACTCATCATAGCGTGGTGACATGTTGTTTAGTCATGTATCCACGCTCATGATTGGTTATCGCTGTGTCATCATGTTTCTCTAATCATACTAAGGTCAAAACCCTAACGATTTTATTTAGTAATGCGTCGACGGCTTTCGTTTGATAATTACTCATCGGGGCGTGGTCACATGCTGTTTAGTCATACGTCAACGCCCGTGATTACTTATCGCATCGTCAACAAATTTATCTAATAGCACTAAGGGCAATACCCTAACAATCTTATTTACTTATGCGTCGACGGCTTTCGTTTGATAATTACTCCCCGTGGCGTGGTCACATGTTGTTTAGTCATGGATCAACGGTCAACAAATTTATCTAAAGGTACTAATGTCATTTCATCCGGGTTCGAAAAGCGCGCGAAAATATCAGTTCGTTCCTTCAGTTCATCGGAGACGGATTATCCAGCATTTTACTCCGCATTTTAACAATATTTAAATGTCTCGGAACTCTTCATCACTTCACACAAAGTGTTCAATCAGTTTTCAGACGAAACGAAAAAATAAAAGATAGGAAAGAATAAAAGTTACAATGAGCTTCTAATGAAGCGATGGAATGAAAGTTGCTCGGAGAGCTTTTAATAATGTAAATGAATGACAAAAATAAATGAAATACACCTATTCCTTTTTCTCCCCTACCAATCCTTTCCCTGGTTTCACGTCAGAAGGGCCCATACAAAAGGGCGAGGACAAGAAGGCCCGAATGAAAAGTGCCGCGAGTCAAAAGGGCCCCGGTCATAAGAGCCCGAGTTAAAAGGGCCCTGCATCAAAATATGCCGGGTCAAAAGGGTCCCCGGCAAAAGGGCGCGAGTCAAAAAGACATTGCGCCAAAAGGGGCCCCGAGTCAAAAGGACCACGCGATCAAAGGGCCTAACGTCAAAAAAGCCTGACATATAGCCTGAAAGGCATGAGAAATAGAAAAATGCTTAGATTAAAAGTATTCAGTGGACACCACCTGATTTGTGTTGAAGGAACGTACATGTGGATCTGTATACAGTGTTATTGAAAGTTATTACGACAGCCCAGTTACGATTCATGTGAACAGAGAAAAGTGTTGCAGGTGGGCATTCATCAGTGCCGTTTCATGGTGCGGGTGAGCTTGGCAACGACCCTGGCTGCCGAAGTTAGGTGGCGCAAAATTCGGGAGTGTTGTCCAATGAACATCATATGTTAATCTCAATATTGTTGTGTATGTAATGTATTATTTCACTATATACTGTATATTCAAAGAAATAAAATCACTCATCACATATGAATCAGAAAATACTTGAAAGTAGACGAAAATATCAAATCTGGAAATAAGTTAGTAAATGATTGCCTTCATTGAGAGACCTTCTCCAATTCTCCTCATTCCCAATTTCTTTCTTTCTGGAGGAGAGAAAATCTTGCTTGTCACACTGAGTATGTATTGAAATTGAAATTGAAACATTTGAAAAAGTTAGAACCTGACCGGGATTTGAACGCGGGTCCGCCGAATATAAGTTCAATGCGCTGAACACTTACCCACCTCATCACTTCATCTTCCGCCTAAACGATTAGCTAGTTAAAAGCATTGCATGTAAGACTACACACAAAATACTCGTACTAATACTCGTATAAGGAGATGTTCCTTATGAGTGTCACAATGACTTACTCGAGGTCTCCTTCATTAACTCAAAAACAAGTGACACAGACCTCGTCAATGAGGAAAATATCGCGAAGCGTTCTTCAAGATGAGGCTACCTCATTGTTTTTAACTGGTCCCGATTTATGTTACTGCAATTCTTCCTTACCATAACTTCTAATTTCTAAAGAAGGAAAGCCCGCAGACATTATTTTCGCATTCTTTGAATTGCATCAACACGTGTAGAAATAGTGTGTGCTGTTTATGTAACATAGCTACTAGTTTATTTTCTTATCTTTGTGTCAAGTGTGAAAGATTATCGTTTGTAGCAAGATTCTAGCCTAAATTTATGTGACACAAGTACCCCTGTCTATTTGAAAATATTTTATGGTATATAATATGCGGAATTCAAGTTGGGTGCCATGATCATTTAACGCAGTTTTAACACCAATACCAACCTCTAATATCTACTTTTCCTTTGTCCATTTGTCTCTTTGTTACTGCCCTGTCATGATACTTTTTTCTATTAGATACATATGTCAAACACCCTGTCTCATAAACAAATGATAATGTGTCAAAAATGAGTTCTCCTTCACATTTTATGGAAATATAGAGCCTAAACTGAAGTCAGATCATAGCCTTTTCCATTAAAAAATGTACGATCCGCAATATAGTGTAATTCAAAATGGCTTCCACGGTGACCACACTCCAAGCAAATGCAGTTTTTGCAATAACACCAATTGCAACATTTGATTTTCCCCCGCCCACGCGTGTCGTTATTATTGTTCTGTCCCAATACTTTTGACTAACCCTTTATGGAGATCCACATGTATGTTCTTACACCAAAATTAAAGAAACGTTTTCAAGATAATATTATTCATATAATACGTATTTTTCTACTTTGATTCAGGGGAAGAAATTGAATATTAGAACTAAAGGAACAGTCATTACTAGATAGTCTGATTGGGCTAGGTCTCGAGAATACAAACTTAGAGATATGATATGATATGATTTTCACTTTAGCATCCCTTTCAGCAGCGAGGCTGTATGAGATGTGAACCTACTGATTAACCTGGAATTCGAACCACATGAGATCCCGCCGCGAATCGAACCCGGGTCTTCAACGTCTACAAATTCAGAGAGACGCGGTTGAAAGCAAAATTTCATCGAGAAACGACTTAAGCGATAGGAATTGTTGCAGAACAAACAGCAACCAAACAAAATTAAGATCACAATTCAAGTTTCCTTTTTGTCTCTAATAACCACTGATATTCTTCCTCCTATTGGACAATCACTTCTACTTACTAAGGTGGCACTATCCTCTCATGCATCATTGATTTCCACTTCTGTTTTGATTTCAGGCTTTCTGCCCGTGGGAGTATTTCTACCCGGGCTCTTTCCACTCAAGCCCTTTTTCGCGGGACCCTTTTGACATGAGGCTCTTTTGACTCGGGCCCCTTACTCGCGGGGCCGTTTTGACGCATGGTACTTTTGAGCGGCGCCCTTTTGACGCGGGGCCCTTTTGACCCTGGCCCTTTTGACGCATAGCTCTTTTGAACGGGGCCCTTTTGACCCGGGCTCTTTTGACGCGGGATCCTTTTGACCGGGGCCCTTTTGACGCGGGGCCGGTTTGACCGGGGAACTTTTGACGCGGGGCCGTTTTGACTCGGGCCTTTCTGTCGTCGCCCTTTTGTCCGGGCCCTTCTGACATGTAATCCCTTTCCCTATACACCGTACTCCGGGTTCAATTCCTTTGTCCATATATGGGTTGTCATTTTTTCTATAGGTGTTCCATGGTAATCAGGGTAGGATCCTGGGTTCGATTCTTCGAATAGGTATTATGAGTTTTTCTAAATTCACACACTGTTCATATGGTTCCTGTAGACACATGGTCTATATTATAACAAGGAGTATGGCTTGTCATACGAAAGAATAAATAATATTCAATAATTCAATAATTGGATCATTTCAATATTGGGATTGTTGTAGTGGTTCAGGGGCTATTTTAGATTTCTCACACGATGTTCGAGTAATTTATTACGAGGGGATTAAATTTTTAACTTTTCACATAATGTTCGAATAGGTATTATGAGCTTTTCTAAGTTCACACACTGTTCATATGGTTCCTCTAGGGTCATGGGGTTATCAGTTATGTCCATGGAAAGCAGGATTCCTACCATCTTCTCTATAATACTTCACATCAATATATTTTCATTTTTTTAATTCATTGAGGAGGAGGGGGTATATTTTAAACAAGTATGGCTTGCCATATGAGAGAATTAAAAAAAAAAGAAGTGAAGGGTCCTGGCTTATTTTACCAACGAGTAATATTTTACATATTACGAACAATTACATAAGCTGGAGGTGCCAGGGCAGTCTTCAAGGTCCACAAAAGTCATTCAACTACCTCCAGGGAAAAAAACTCCTAACACAATTTCATCAACCTCTTGCATCAGTTTCCTGGTTGTGACACACTAGATAACATATCATATCAATAGATTGTGTCATTATCAATCAATAAACCTTTGATATCTCTTATCTTATCAAAGAGCGGTCTCTTTAACGACCCTTCTAAATCATAACTACTTAGTTTTCTCGAATAAAGATCGCAAGCACCGCTGACAGCTCAGGAATAAGCTAAATCTATGTTACGGCACTGAATATATGCTTATGTAATGAATTACGACCACATGAACTTGTATAAGAAGCAGGATACACTGAAAATGAAACGCGAAGTATGCGAGACATCGGATTTAATTCTAACTTGTTTGATGATCCAACTCGAGATCACACATAGCAAAGTTGAGTGTCGTAGCTCGCACCACAAGGTTCAGGAAGTTCGTGTTATATGGTGTCAATTAAGCACAGAGATGTGAAACGGTATAAGATAATGAACGTTATATTCTGTTATACTCTGACAGTCAAAGCAGAATGTATTGGATAATAAATGAGAAATTGTAAAATTTCACTTTCGATACGATTAAATACATTCATGCTGCTATGTATTGCATTATTCGTTAGGAGGTATTGAACAATTCTGATTCAAAGGAAGGAAATATACTACTGTATAGTACTAGAATTAATTTAATAAAGTTTAATTGTGTAGGCAGTACTGAGGCTGAGGCTATGTGAGACAAAGCCTATCGCTGAAAGTGAAATATGGGTTACTATAAGGGTTTTATCCCAGGTATGATATACCCACTGATGATTGAACCTGGAACACACACATAGAAAGCATTAGCGCTAACAAATTACCTATGAAGAGACACTACACCATACAATAATTCTAAGTCAAAACTGAGGGCAAAAAATAAGAAGCAGAAACAACAAACTGTACGATAATAATACCTTCACAATTTTAATTTCACACTATTTACTTCGAGACATTCGAGACCAAATCGAGACGAGACTGAGACCGAGGTCGAGACAAGCATGTGTTGATCGGGTGGAAACCGAGATACAGACAGCGATTTTTGACTCGAGACGAGACTGAGACCGCTATTGATCAACCGAGACGAGAATGAGACTGTGCAAAGTCTCGTCTCGTCTTGTCTCGATACCATTCCTACTCGACAGCTCACAAATTCGATTATCGTGGGTTGAAACTCTTAAAAACCACAATAACTGAGTATAGACCCTAGTTTGAAGTAGCAAGAGCCAAATCACGAGGTTGATACTAGACAATGTATTTTAGCATGGTTTGTTTGGAGAATGCGAGAACGAGTCTATACAAGACGTGTGGCTCTATGAATCCTAACTGTGGCTGTGTGATGTTTTGATATATTGATCCATCCATAAGAAATTTTCGATTATCTAAATTTCAATACCGAAAAATTGATAAATAGACCTTTTCGGTATTTGATATTTTCGATATTCAGTGTGTTCGCTTTTTTGATATTTCAATATCTTTCGATATTTTCATTTTTCCTTTTTCTTATAACATGTTAGAAGTTGTCATATAGACAGTCTACTAGTGACGCAACGGGTCACGAACTTCGTGAAACGTTACTCGGAAGACAATGCAGAGATACAGAGTGATCGAGTAAGACCCATGACTGGGTAACCATGACTGACTCATGATCCGAAGTGGCCCTATGGTTCGATAGATCCCATAGACAATACAACGATATTGTATATTTGTAAGTTACTTCCATTTTTACATTTTTTTCTGTTAACTATTTTGCGCAATAGGTGTTATTTAAAAGTGCACAGGGTGTGATTACGAAGGAGAGGCAAATATATAGAAAAATGTGTTGATGTATGATTTTTAAACGTTGTTACTGTAACAACAGACTCGTCGTTTTGGGATTGGTATGACAACCTGTTTCTGTTGATTATGAGACTAAGAGAATATAGATATTGAAAGTCGACATTGCATATTATTGGTATGTATTATTTCAATGTAGTACAATCGATATTTCTTGCGGAATATATAGATATAAACTACAAGTGTTTGATTATGTTATGAACCTTCATTTAACTTAATATCATATATGCATAGTATTTTCGAACTGGGTAAAGTAACGAAAATACCTAAGAAGATATCGTTACAACAAAACGTCGTCATATACATGGGATGTGTGTATGAAGCTGCTAATGCAGTTCTAACGTACCTGATTCTCTCCTCTCTCATCGCATTTTCACTAAATATATTTTTCTCGCTTGTTTGCTTCTGTGTGTCAAGTATTGCAATGAAAGATAACTACAACGTTTATAAGGGTACAAACACACAAAATCTCAAAGATAAGTTACATAGTTCTCTTATGAGAGATCATCCCGGTTTAATCGGCTTGTAAAGCTTCTTCTTTAGAACATAAAAGATACCGCTGAGGGTAATCGGTTTTTGTTAATTCTTTTGTTTTAGGCCATATTCAAAAACCGCATATTTGAAGACGAATAAACATGAAATTACAATAAACACCATTAATGAAGTATAAAATTTTACAGTAATGCTGCAGAGCTATTTCGGCTGCTTCTCAGTCACCAAATGTATCTGGGTATCCGAGTATGACTGGGTCTCCGGGTTTGTCCAGTCACCAAACCAGACTCTGGTCTGAGAAGCGAGACCCAGACAAGGATGACCCGGACAAAATTCGAGATACAAGTGGCCCATGTCCCGTTCCATCATTGCCATATACACGATAGAACAGTTAATTATCTCATTAATGCTATAACTGAACAACACTTTTGGTAGCTTGCTGGATCATTTTTACTTTTCAGCAACGATAAGAGAGAAGAAAACGTGGTGACTGTAATGGAAGTGGATGATTATGAAGGAATTGGTGGAATGAGAGTGTTTTATGAAATAGAAAAACCCAGAGAAAACTACGGCTACACTTTTGTCTAGCACAAATTTGCGTGCCCAGGATCAAACCAGGGACATCTCACACTAGAGGTGAGCGCTCTACCAGTGACCCACCTGCAAGTGAAAAAAAATGCATTGAAATTGGAAGTGATGACTTAAAACAGTCTTACTAAGATCTTATGATATCAGTTTCTAAGCGTGTATCTAGCTGGAAATGTGTACACATTCTTACACGAACAATACTCGAACAAAGGAAGAGGTTGGAAATTCCAAAGTGGAATCGAGTCAAACATTTATTTTAGCTTGTCTTTTGATGGTAAGTGCGCAAATTCAACATGTATCCTCAAACGAGCGCATACAACGCACAAAACGACTACGCCAAAAGGAGCCAATTAAAAAAAAAAGAAGTTGATGAGGTTACGTACACAGAGAAATGAATGCATTTCATTCATTGTCACTTGTGAGCAATCTTGAGAAGATTAATAAGTTAGCTGATAAAGCTTTTGAATACAAATCACTGTGTTTGAGGAAATTTGAGAAATGTAATAAAGAACTGTTTTTATTAAAGATAATAAGGAACTGTAAACAATCCCTAGTTTAGCTTTGTTTAAATATTTTTACATAATTTCATAAGATCAGTATAGCAATGTAAAGACAAAATAACTCAAAGGTTTATGTTGTCAGGGCTCTATTCAATCCAATCAAATTTTCATGAATTTTATGGATGCAGTAATGAGACATTGAGAGAACATTATGTTTATCATTAACAACACGGTCATCTGTTTTAAGGTGATCTGTCGCCATAGCAGTATATAGCTCTATTTGCTCGCTCGAAAAACTTGTATTGATTATACCAGGGGTAAAAGTGCGAGGGAACGTGGGTGCACGCGATCCACTACCTCCAAAAGATACGTACGGCGTTTCCCCAGTTCCTAAAATCTTACAATGAACAAAGATAGACAGAGGGGACGGGGGACGTCATGCCACTATCTACCGTCACCCTACATTTTCAGATATATACTTTTATATCTAGATTGTATGTATCAAATTTGCTACCAAAAATTTCTAACATTTCACTTCAGAGTTATACAATTGTTCTAAATTGCTTGTAAATGTTTCCGAGATTTATTTTAGTTGTTGGTATTTGTTTCCACCCATAATGTGGAACAGAAAGGTGCATATGAATGTATATTTGTATTTGGTATTGTGTGTGTGTGCGTTTGGTGTTCGGAGAGAAACTCAAAAGAACTTATTTTGACAGAATAGGACAGCCGTGTCTAGTTTCCACCATTCTTCAGAATAATATGATCCCTCCCAAAAGCAAAGTGAAACGAATTGCAGGGGAGGGGACAAAAATGAAGACGGAAAGAAAACAGATGTGAAAGAAAGCAGGGGAAAAACTGTGGGTCGGTAAGCTGGAAAGAAAAAAGATTTTATAAAACTTTGTATACATTAAGTTGGTTTACAACAATGCTTGCTATACAAGCTTACAACAATAAAAAGAAAAAAATACAGTAAAATTTTCTTCTACAGATTCATAGATAACTAGGTTCTGTACGAAATGACAGTATATCAGAGTCCTAGAACAAGCGTTAACTGAAGATGCATCTGATTCCACTCCAACAAACCAAAGCTTGTAACAACATGGAGTAACAAAATATTGTAAAATTTTCGCTTTGAGATTCATATATTACTTAATTCTGTACACAGTGACAGCATTTCACTGTCCTTGTGCAAAAAATAACAGGAAAAGCATACGATTTCTCCACAACAATTAAAAGGTAACAACAATGTAAACAAACAATAGTAATAAAATAATAACTGTAACTAAAAAGAACTTTGCAAATCACATCAAATATTAAAAATTTAAATATTATTTCCCCCTTTTTATGTTAATATATGTTCTAGAAAGGACCTCTTTCTTTTTAATGGTAAACACTTTTTTAGATCGGCGGGGAGTAAAATAGTATTATGGTTTCAAAGTAGCAGATATCTGTAATTCAAAAGAACTTTGGAACTCAAGTAGCATATTATGTATTTAAACATTATTTCCCCCATTTTATATTTTTATATGTTGTAGAAAGGACCTCTTTCTTTTTAATGCTAAAGTTGGCAGATATCTGTAATTCAAAAGTACTTTGGAACTCACCTCGTATATAAAGTATTGAAATATCATTTCCCCTTTTATATATATATATATGTGTTAGAAAGCACCTTCCTCATTGTAATGGTAAACAGTTTATTTAGATCGACAGGGTGTAAAATAGTCTTATGGTGTCAAGTTGGCAGATATCTGTAATTGAAAAGAACTTTGGAACTCACCTCGTATATAAAGTATTTAAATATTATTTCCCATTTTTTATAATAATATATGCTATAAAAAGGGCCTTCCTCTTTGTAACGATGAACAGTTTGTTTAGATCGACGGGGTGTAAAAAAATCTTTTGGTGTCAAGTTGGCACATATCTGTAATTCAAAAGAACTTTAAACCTCACCTGTTTTTTTAACTATTGAAATATTATTTCCCCCTTTTTATATTAATATATTTTTAGAGAGGTCCTTCCTCTTTCTAATGATCAACAATTTATTGAGATCGACGGGGTGTAAAATTGTGTTATAGTGTCAAGTTTGCAGATATCTGTAATTCAAAAGAACTTTGGAACTCACATCATTTTTTACAAATGAAATATTATTTTCCCCTTTTTGTATTAATATATGTGTTTAAAATGTTATTTTTCTTTGTAATGATAGACAGTTTCCTGGAATCTACGGGGTGTAAAATAGTCTTATGGTATCAAGTTGGCAGGTATCTGTAATTCAAAAGAACTTTGGAACTCAACTCGTTTATTAAGTATTTAAATATTATTTCCCCCTTTTTATATTAATATATGTTGTAGAAAAGACCTTCCTCTTTGTAATGATAAACAGTTTATTGAAATCTACGGGGCGTAAAATAGCCTTATGGTGTCAAGTTGGAAGATATCTGTAATTCAAAAGTACTTCGAACTCACTTCGTATAAAGTATTTAAATATTATTTCCCTCTTTCTATATTAATATACGTTGTAGAAAGGTTATTCCTCTTTGTAAGGATAAACAGTTTATTTAGATCGACGGGGTGTAAAATAGTCTTATGGTGTCAAGTTTGCAGCTATCTGTAGTTGAAAAGAACTTTGGAACTCACCTCGTTTATTAAGTATTCAAATAATATTTCCCCCTTTTTCTATATATATATGTTAGAAAATACCTTCCTCTTTGTAATGATATACAGTTTGTTTAGATCTACGGGGTGTAGAATAGTCTTATTTTGTCAAGTTGGCAGATATCTGTAATTGAAAAGTATTTTGGAACTCACCTCATTTATTAACTATTGAAATATTATTTCCCCTTTTTTATAGTAATATATGTGTTAAAAAGATCCCTCCTCTTTGTAATGATAAACAGTTTATTGAAATCTACGGGGTGTTAATTAGTCTTATGGTGACAAGTTTGCAGATACCCTTAATTCAAAAGAACTTTGGAACTCACCTCGTATATAAAGTATTTAAATATTATTTCCCCCCTTTTATATTAATATATGTTGTAGAAAGGACCTTCCTCTTTGTAATGATAAACAGTTTATTTAGATCTGCGAGGTCTAAAATAGCCTTATTGTTTCAAGTTGGCAGATATCTGAAATTGAAAAGAACTTTGGAACTCACCTCGTATATAAAATATTTAATATTATTTCCCCCTTTATAAATTAATATATGTTGTAGAAAGGACGTTCCTTTTTGTAATGATAAACAGTTTATTGAGATCGACGGGGTGTAAAATAGTCTTATGGTGTCAAGTTGGCAGATATCTGTAATTTAAAAGTATTTTGGAACTCACCTCGTATATAAAGTATTGAAATATTATTTCCCCCTTTTTATATTAATATATGTAGTAGAAAGGACCTTCCTCTTAGTAATGATAAACAGTTTGTTTAGATAGACGGGGTGTAAAATAGTCTTATGGTGTCAAGTTTGCAGATACCTGTAATTCAAAAGAACTTTAAAACTCACCTCATTTTTTACTAATGAAATATTATTTTCCCCTTTTTATATTAATATATGTGTTGAAAAGATCCTTCCTCTTTGTAATGATAAACAGTTTATAGAAATCTACTTGGTGTAAAATAGTCTTATGTTGTGAAATTGGCAGATATCTGTAATTCAAAAGTACTTTGGACCCACCTCGTATATAAAGTACTTAAATATTATTTCCCCCTTTTTATATTAATATATGTTGTAGAAAGGACCTTCCTCTTTGCAACGATAAACAGTTTTTTTTAGATCGACGGGGTGTAAAATAGTGTTTTGGTGTCAAGTTGGCAGATATCTGTAATTCAAAAGAACTTTGGAACTCACCTCGTATATAAAGTACTTAAATATTATTTCCCCGTTTTTATATTAATATATGTTGTAGAAAGGACCTTCCTCTTTTTAATGAAAAACAGTTTATTGAAATCTACGGGGTGTAAAATAGTCTTATGGTGTCAAGTTGGCAGATATCTGTAATTGAAAACAACTTTGGAACTCACCTCGTATATAAAGTATTGAAATATTATTTTCCCCTTTTTATATTAATATATGTTGTAGAAAGAACCTTCCTCTTTGTAATGATAAACAGTTTATTTAGATCGACAAGGTGTAAATTAGTCTTATGGTGTCAAGTTGGCAGATATCTGTAATTCAAAAGAACTTTGGATCTCACGTCGTTTATTAAGTATTTAAATATTATTTCCCCCTTTTTATATTACTATATGTTGTAGAAAGGACCTTCTTCTTTGTAATGATAAACAGTTTATTGGAATCTACGAAGTGTAAAATAGCCTTAAGGTGTCTAGTTCGCAGATATCTGTAATTCAAAAGTATTTTGGAACTCACCTCGTTTATTAAGTATTTAAATATTATTTCCCCCTTTTTATAGTAATATATGTGGTTAAAAGATCCTTCCTCTTTGTAATGATAAACAGTTTATAGAAATCTACTTGGTGTAAAATAGTCTTATGTTGTGAAGTTGGTAGATATCTGTAATTCAAAAGTACTTTGGACTCACCTCGTATATAAAGTACTTAAATATTATTTCCTCCTTTTTATATTAATATATGTTTTAGAAAGGACCTTCCTCTTTGTAACGATAAACAGTTTATTTAGATCGACGGGGTGTAAAATAGTGTTTTGGTGTCAAGTTGGCACATACCTTTAATTCAAAAGAACTTTAGAACTCACCTCGTATATAAAGGATTTAAATATTATTTCCCCCTTTTTATATTAATATATTTTGTAGAAAGGACCTTCCTCTTTGTAATAATAAACAGTTTATTTAGATCGACGGTGTGTAAAATAGTCTTATGGTGTCAAGTTGGCAGATATCTGTAATTGAAAGAAACTTTGGAACTCACATCGTATATAAAGTATTTAAATATTGTTTCCCCCTTTTTATATTAATATATGTTGTAGAAACGACCTTCCTGTTTGTAACGATAAACTTTTTTTGAGGTCGACGGGGTGTAAAATTGTCTTTTGGTGTCAATTTGCAGATATCTGTAATTCAAAAGTATTTTGAACTCACCTCGTATATAAAGTATTTAAATATTATTTTCCCCTTTTCAAATAAATATATGTTGTAGAAAGGACGTTCCTTTTTTTAATGATAAACAGTTTATTGAGATCGACAGGGTGTAAATTAGCCTTATGGTGTCAAGTTGGCAGATATCTGTAATTGAAAAGAACTTTGGAACACACCTCGTATATAAAGTATTTAAATATTATTTCCCCCTCTTAAAATTAATATATGTTGTAGAAAGGACGTTTCTTTTTCTAACGATGAACAATATATTGAGATCGACGGGGTGTAAAATAGTCTTATGGTGTCAAGTTGGTAGTTATCTGTAATTCAAAAGCACTTTGGAACTCACCTCGTATATAAAGTATTGAAATATTATTTCCCCTTTCTTATATTAATATATGTTGTAGAAAGGACCTTCCTCTTTGTAATGGTAAACAGTTTATTTAGATCGACGGGGTGTAAAATAGTCTTATGGTGTCAAGTTGGCAGATATCTGTAATTGAAAAGAACTTTGGAACTCACCTCGTATATAAAGTATTTAAATATTATTTCCCCATTTTTATAATAATATATGTTATACAAAGTGCCTTCCTCTTTGTAACGATGAACAGTTTGTTTAGATCGACGGGGTGTAAAATAATCTTTTGGTGTCAAGTTGGCAGATATCTCTAATTCAAAAGTACTTTGGAACTCACCTCGTATATAAAGTATTGAAATATTATTTCCACTTTTTTATATTAATATATGTTGTACAAAGGACCTTCCTCTTTGTAATGATAAACAGTTTTTTTAGGTCGACGGGGTGTAAAATAGTCTTATTGTGTCAAGTTGGCAGATATGTGTAATTCAAAAGAACTTTGGAACTCACCTCGTATATAAAGTATTTAAATATTATTTCCCCCTCTTTAAATTAATATATGTTGTAGAAAGGACGTTTCTTTTTCTAACGATGAACAATATATTGAGATCGACGGGGTGTAAAATAGTGTTTTGGTGTCAAGTTGGCACATACCTTTAATTCAAAAGAACTTTGGAACTCACCTCATATATAAAGGATTTAGATATTATTTCCCCCTTTTTATATTAATATATTTTGTAGAAAGGACCTTCCTCTTTGTAATAATAAACAGTTTATTTAGATCGACGGTGTGTAAAATAGTCTTATGGTGTCAAGTTGGCAGATATCTGTAATTGAAAGGAACTTTGGAACTCACCTCGTATATAAAGTATTTAAATATTGTTTCCCCCTTTTTATATTAATATATATGTTGTAGAAAAGACCTTCCTGTTTGTAACGATAAACTTTTTTTGAGGTCGACGGGGTGTAAAATTGTCTTTTGGTGTCAATTTCCAGATATCTGTAATTCAAAAGTATTTTGAACTCACCTCGTATATAAAATATTGAAATATTATTTCCCCCTTTTTATATTAATATGTTGTACAAAGGACCTTCCTCTTTGTAATGATAAACAGTTTATTTAGATCTACGAGGTCTAAAATAGCCTTATTGTGTCAAGTTGGCAGATATCTGTAATTGAAAAGAACTTTGGAACTCACCTCGTATATAAAGTATTTAATATTATTTCCCCCTTTATAAATTAATATATGTTGTAGAAAGGACGTTCCTTTTTGTAATGATAAACAGTTTATTGAGATCGACGGGGTGTAGTTTTATGGTGTCAAGTTGGCAGATATCTGTAATTTAAAAGTATTTTGGAACTCACCTCGTATATAAAGTATTGAAATATTATTTCCCCCTTTTTATATTAATATATGTTGTAGAAAGGACCTTCCTCTTAGTAATGATAAACAGTTTGTTTAGATAGACGGGGTGTAAAATAGTCTTATGGTGTCAAGTTTGCAGATACCTGTAATTCAAAAGAACTTTAAAACTCACCTGGTTTTTTAACTATTGAAATATTATTTCCCCTTTTTATATTAATATATGTGTTAAAAAAGATCCTTCCTCTTTGTAATGATAAACAGTTTATAGAAATCTACTTGGTATAAAATAGTCTTATGTTGTGAAATTGGCAGATATCTGTAATTCAAAAGTACTTTGGACTCACCTCGTATATAAAGTACTTAAATATTATTTCCCCCTTTTCATATTAATATATGTTGTAGAAAGGACCTTCCTCTTTGCAACGATAAACAGTTTATTTAGATCGACGGGGTGTGAAATAGTGTTTTGGTGTCAAGTTGGCAGATATCTGTAATTCAAAAGAACTTTGGAACTCACCTCGTATATAAAGTACTTAAATATTATTTCCCCGTTTTTATATTAATATATGTTGTAGAAAGGACCTTGCTCTTTTTAATGAAAAATAGTTTATTGAAATCTACGGGGTGTAAAATAGTCTTATGATGTCAAGTTTGCAGATATCTGTAATTGAAAACAACTTTGGAACTCACCTCGTATATAAAGTATTGAAATATTATTTCCCCCTTTTTATATTAATATATGTTGTAGAAAGGACCTTCCTCTTTGCAATGATAAACAGTTTATTTAGATCGACAAGGTGTAAATTAGTCTTATGGTGTCAAGTTTGCAGATATCTGTAATTCAAAAGAACTTTGGAACTCACGTCGTTTATTAAGTATTTAAATATTATTTCCCCCTTTTTATATTAATATATGTTGTAGAAAGTACGTTCCTCTTTGTAATGATAAACAGTTTATTGGAATCTACGGAGTGTAAAATAGCCTTATGGTGTCTAGTTGGCAGATATTTGTAATTCAAAAGTATTTTGGAACTCACCTCGTTTATTAAGTATTTAAATATTATTTCCCCCTTTTTATAGTAATATATGTGGTTAAAAGATCATTCCTCTTTGTAATGATAAACAGTTTATAGAAATCTACTTGGTGTAAAATAGTCTTATGTTGTGAAGTTGGTTGATATCTGTAATTCAAAAGTACTTTGGAACTCACCTCGTATATAAATGATTTAAATATTATTTGCCCCTTTTTATATTAATATATGTTGTAGAAAGGACCTTATTCTTTGTAATAATAAACAGTTTATTTAGATCGACGGGGTGTAAAATAGTCTTATGGTGTCAAGTTGGCAGATATCTGTAATTGAAAGGAACTTTCGAACTCACCTCGTATATAAAGTATTTAAATATTGTTTCCCCCTTTTTTATATTAATATATGTTGTTGAAAAGACCTTCCTGTTTGTAACGATAAACTTTTTTTGAGGTCGAAGGGGTGTAAAATTGTCTTTTGGTGTCAATTTGCAGATATCTGTAATTCAAAAGTATTTTGAACTCACCTCGTATATAAAAAATTGAAATATTAGTTCCCCCTTTTTATATTAATATATGTTGTACAAAGGACTTTCCTCTTTGTAATGATAAACAGTTTTTTTAGGTCGACGGGGTGTAAAATAGTCTTATTGTGTCAAGTTGGCAGATATGTGTAATTCAAAAGAACTTTGGAACTCACCTCGTATATAAAGTATTTAAATATTATTTCCCCCCCTTTAAATTAATATATGTTGTAGAAAGGACGTTTCTTTTGCTAACGATGAACAATATATTGAGATCGACGGGGTGTAAAATAGTCTTATGGTGACAAGTTGGCAGATATCTGTAAATTAAAAGAACTTTGGAACTCACCTCGTATATAAAGAATTTAAATTATATTTCCCCCTTTTTAAATTAATATATGTTGTAGAAAGGGCGTTCCTTTTTGTAATAATAAACAATTTGTTGAGATCGACGGGGTGTAAAATAGTCTTATTGTGTCAAGTTGGCAGATATCTGTAATTCAAAAGAACTTTGGAACTCACCTCGTATATAAAGTATTTAAATATTAATTTGCCCTTTTTAAATTAATATATGTTGTAGAAAGGACGTTTTTTTTTTAATTATAAACAATATATTGAGATCGACGGGGTGTAAAAAAGTCTTATGGTGTCAAGTTGGCAGATATCTGTAATTCAAAAGAACTTTGGAACTCACCTCGTATATAAAGTATTTAAATATTATTTCCCCCTTTTCAAATAAATATATGTTGTAGAAAGGACGTTCCTTTTTTTAATGATAAACAGTTTATTGAGATCGACAGGGTGTAAATTAGCCTTATGGTGTCAAGTTGGCAGATATCTGTAATTGAAAAGAACTTTGGAACACACCTCGTATATAAAGTATTTAAATATTATTTCCCCCTTTTTATATTAATATATGTTGTAGAAAAGACCTTCCTCTTTGTAACGATAAACAGTTTCTTTAAATCTACGGGGTGTAAAATAGTCTTGTGGTGTCAAGTTAGTACATATATGTAATTCAAAAGAACTTTGGAACTCACCTCGTATATAAAGTATTGAAATATTATTTCCCCCTTTTCATATTAATATATGTTGTAGAAAGGTCCTTCCTCTTTGTAATGATAAAGAGTTTATTTAGATCGACGGGGTGTAAAATAGTATTATGGTGTCAAGTTGGGAGATATCTGTAATTGAAAAGAACTTTGGAACTCGCCTCGTATATAAAGTATTTAAATATTATTTCCCCCTTTTTATATTAATATATTTTGTACAAATGGCCTTCCTCTTTGTAACGATGAACAGTTTGTTTAGATATACGGGGTGTAAAATAGTATTATGGTGTCAAGTTTGCAAATACATGTAATTGAAAAGAACTTTGGAACTCATCTCGTTTATTAAGTATTGAAATATTATTTTCCTCTTTTTATATAAATATATGTTGTAGAAAAGACCTTCCTGTTTGTAATGATAAACAGCTTATTAAGATCGACGGGGTGTAAAATTGTCTTATGGTTTCAAGTTTGCAGATATCTGTAATTCAAAAGAACTGTGGAACTCACCTCATTTTTTACTAATGAAATATTATTTTCCTATTTTTGTATTAATATATGTGTTTAAAATGTTATTTTCTTTTGTAATGATAGACAGTTTCCTAAAATCTACGGGGTGTAAAATAGTCTTATGGTGCCAAGTTGGCAGATATCTGTAATTCAAAAGTATTTTGGAACTCACCTTGTATATAAAGTATTGAAATATTATTTCCCCCTTTTAATATTAATATATGTTGTAGAAAGGACCTTCCTCTTTGTAATGAAAAACAGTCTCTTGAAATCTACGGGGTGTAAAATATTCTTATGGTGTCAAGTTGGCAGATATCTGTAATTCAAAAGAACTGTGGAACTCACCTCATTTTTTACTATTGAAATATTATTTCCCCCTTTTTGTATTAATATATGTGTTTAAAAGGTCATTCCTCTTTGTAATGATAAACAGCTTCTTGAAATCTACGGGGTGTAAAATAGTCTTGTGGTGTCTAGTTGGTACATATCTGTAATTCAAAAGAACTTTGGAACTCACCTCGTATATAAAGTATTTAAATATTATTTCTTCCTTTTTATATTAGTATATGTTGTAGAAAGGAAGTTCCTCTTTGTAACGATGGACAGTTTATTTAGATCGACGGGTTGTAAATTAGTCTCATGGTGACAAGTTTGCAGATACCTTTAATTCAAAAGAACTTTGGAACTCACCTCGTATATAAAGTATTTAGATATTATTTCCCCCCTTTTATATTAATATATGTTGTAGAAAGGACCTTCCTCTTTGTAATGATAAACAGTTTATTTAGATCTACGAGGTGTAAAAAAGCCTTATTGTGTCAATTTAGCAGATATCTGTATTTGAAAAGAACTTTGTAACTCACCTCGTATATAAAGTATTTAATATTATTTCCCTTTTTCTAAATTAATATATGTTGTAGAAAGGACCTTCCTCTTTGTAATGATAAACAGTTTATTTAGATCGACGGGGTGTGAAATGGGCTTATGGTGTCAAGTTGGCAGATATCTGTAATTCAAATGTATTTTGGAACTCACCTCGTATATAAAGTATTTAAATATTATTTCCCCCTTTTTATATTTATATATGTTGTAGAAAGATCCTTCCTCTTTGTAATGATAAACAGTTTATAGAAATCTACTTGGTGTAAACTAGTCTTAAGTTGTGAAATTGGCAGATATCTGTAATTCAAAAGTACTTTGGACTCACCTCGTATATAAAGTACTTAAATATTATTTCCCCCTTTTTATATTAATATATGTTGTAGAAAAGACCTTCCTCTTTGTAACGATAAACAGTTTATTTAGATCGACGGGGTGTAAAATAGTGTTTTGGTGTCAAGTTTCCACATACCTTTAATTCAAAAGAACTTTGGAACTCACCTCGTATATAAAGTACTTAAATATTACTTCCCCCTTTTTATATTAATATATGTTGTAGAAAGGACCTTCCTCTTTGTAATGATAAAGAGTTTATTGAAATCTACGGGGTGTAAAATAGTCTTATGGTGTCAAGTTGGCAGATATCTGTAATTCAAAAGTATTTTGGAACTCACCTCGTATATAAAGTATTGAAATATTATTTCCCCGTTTTTATATTAATATATGTTGTAGAAAGGACCTTCCTCTTTGTAATGATAAACAGTTTATTTAGATCGACAAGGTGTAAATTAGTCTTATTGTGTCAAGTTGGCAGATACCTGTAATTCAAAAGAACTTTGGAACTCACGTCGTTTATTAAGTATTTAAATATTATTTCCCCCTTTTTATATTAATATATGTTGTAGAAAGCACCTTCCTCTTTGTAATAATAAACAGTTTATTGGAATCTACGGAGTGTAAAATAGCCTTATGGTGTCAAGTTGGCAGATATCAGTAATTCAAAAGTATTTTGGAACTCATCTCGTTTATTAAGTATTTAAATATTATTTCCCCCTTTTTATAGTAATATATTTTGTAGAAAGGACCTTCCTCTTTGTAATAATAAACAGTTTATTTAGATCGACGGGGTGTAAAATAGTCTTATGGTGTCAAGTTGGCAGATATCTGTAATTCAAAAGTATTTTTGAACTCACCTCGTATATAAAGTATTGAAATATTATTTCCCCGTTTTTGTATTAATATATTTTGTAGAAAGGACCTTCCTCTTTGTAATGATAAACAGTTTATTTAGATCGACAAGGTGTAAATTAGTCTTATTGTGTCAAGTTGGCAGATACCTGTAATTCAAAAGAACTTTGGAACTCACGTCGTTTATTAAGTATTTAAATATTATTTCCCCCTTTTTATATTAATATATGTTGTAGAAAGTACCTTCCTCTTTGTAATAATAAACAGTTTATTGGAATCTACGGAGTGTAAAATAGCCTTATGGTGTCAAGTTGGGAGATATCAGTAATTCAAAAGTATTTTGGAACTCACCTCGTTTATTAAGTATTTAAATATTATTTGCCCCTTTTTATAGTAATATATGTGTTAAAAAGATCCTTCCTTTTTGTAATGATAAACAATTTTTAGAAATCTACTTGGTGTAAAATAGTCTTATGTTGTGAAGTTGGCAGATATCTGTAATTCAAAAGAACTTTGGAACTCACCTCGTATATAAAGGATTTAAATATTATTTCCCCCTTTTTATATTAATATATTTTGTAGAAAGGACCTTCCTCTTTGTAATAATAAACAGTTTATTTAGATCGACGGGGTGTAAAATAGTCTTATGGTGTCAAGTTGGCAGATATCTGTAATTGAAAAGAACTTTGGAACTCACCTCGTATATAAAGTATTTAAATATTATTTCCCCTTTTTTAAATTAATATATGTTGTAGGAAGGACGTTCCTTTTTGTAATGATAAACAGTTTATTGAGATCGACTGGGTGTAATATAGTCTTATTGTGTCATGTTGGCAGATATCTGTAATTGAAACGAACTTTGGAACTCACCTCGTATATAAAGTATTTAAATATTATTTCCTTCTTTTTATATTAATATATGTTGTACAAAGGACCTTCCTGTTTGTAATGGTAAACAGCTTATTAAGATCGACGGGGTGTAAAATAGTCTTATGGTGTCAAGTTGGCAGATATCTGTAATTGAAAAGAACTTTGGAACTCACCTCGTATATAAAGTATTGAAATATTATTTCCCCCTTTTTATATTATTATATGTTGTGCAAAGGACCTTCCTCTTTGTAAAAATATGGGCTTTATTTAAATCGTTGGGGTGTAAATTAGTGTAATGACGTGAAGTTTCGAGATATTCTGAAATGAAGAAAGTTTTGAAGTTCCGTTTTTTGTAATTTATTTCAATAATATTTCATTTCTTAGTATTCTTCTTAGTCGATATTAATCACTATCTGTTTGGAATTTGTGGTTATGATGGCGGGTTTGTTTGTTTACTTTTCTGATAATTTATTTCTATTTGTACTGGCAACCCTGGTAAGTATTGAATTGTCTGCGGACAAACGTCTGCCAAAATCACTCCGGTTCTTTGTGATAGTCATGCAATTCTTTAGGATATTCAAGATCAACTTCTAATATGTAACCAGTATCAGAATCATCAGGTATGTTTGTGAAATCTATTTCTCTTATCTCATCTTCACTTAACCATCTGAATCCCTTATACGGCATATATTGACTCATTGCCCACCCATACAAGTTATTGGCATCTAGATACATTAAGTAAGAATCTTCTTTATTCTTATTGTAATCTTCCATATACTTATTGTTTGCTTTCACATATCTTTTTGAGCATTGACTAATCCCACCTCTTATACCTTTCTCTACCATTAATACCATATCGTAATCAGTTAATAACTCTAGTTTTATAGTTGTCATCTTTAACATTGCATCCCAAGCTAAACCTGGTGCTGTCATATACCAAGCTGGATCGAGACCATAAGCTTTAAGACATGTTTCTCTAAAGTTCTCAAACACATCTGCTAATAACAACACATCGGTTTTTAGATATAAGTCATGGTATTGTCCGAGATTCTTAATTTTAAATGTTTTCCACACTTTCTTTGCATGCTTATAATCCTCATCGCTTATATGTGTGTTGTTAAGCTTGTTGTAGAATGCTTCCTTTGGTGGTAATTTTCTTTCTCTAAACCTATCCCAATTGTTAACATAATCGTACGGATAAACACCTTTTCTTGTTACAAGGTTAAATTGTTCTTCATCAGGATAGAAGTGTTGTGTGTGCACCATTTGTTCTCTCGTTAGGTTTGATGATAATTTGTCTAAACTACATGCCATAAATCTAAATGAATCTACGAATTTTAATTTGATAGTTCCAACTTTTTTACTGAATGATATGTAGCGTTGCTCGTTATTAGGTATTAATTCTATTGGTTCTTTATTACATCCTAGCTCTTTTATAAACAAGTGAGAGTCATATCCAGATAAGTTATGTATAATCACTGGTACGAACTTAGGCATTTTAACTTTTAAGTTACAGTTGTTACATAATGCAGCTACAAACTCTCCTGTTATATGATCGTGATGTTTAACTTTATGGTTTTCTGGCGTATATTTTACTTTACAGTAAGAGCAGGATTCGGATTTGTTGAACTCTTTTCTCTGACTTTTTGTTAATGGTAATTCGTTGTTTTCTTTATATATGTTCGAAATTTGTTTGGCTTCTTTCTTTAACATTCTTATGAACTTCTTAGCTGCATCTTTACCTCTATACACAACAGGATTTGTTTTACTTCCATCACTTTTTACAATATAGTAACAGAACCCAGATGGTTTGTGCTGCTGATATTTTTTAGTATATGATTCATCTTCCGGATAACATTGTTTACATCCCATAACCTTATGTAGCAGACATTCAAAATCAGCGTAAATCGTAAATGGCAACTTCATCGTAAATTGATAGTTTTTAAATTCAACGTATGTATCTTTCGGTGGCATTTCTATCTTAACAGCTTCGTGAGTGGAACAATCTTTTTCGTGTTTATCTAATGCACATTGTGAGTAAAAATATAACAAGCATCTATCACATAAGTATTTTCGAGCTCTCCATTTAGTTATTTGGCTGCTTACTAATCTACTTAGATCTTTAATCCAACAATAGTGTGTTTTAACTTGGTCTTCATTTTGTTCTTTTACATATAATAAATTCACATGGATGTCTTTCTTGTTTTTAGTATGATATAAAACGTATATTGTATATTTTCTATCATCACTATATGTATAAACGTTAAATGATATATTGAGCCGTCTTTCAATTTTTGGGATGTCACTTAGTTTTACAGGAAAATGAATATCTTTTAATATTGTTTCTAAGTCTTTAACAACTTGCTTGTACTTTGGTGGTCGTTGTGGATGTTTCTCAACAGGATGCAATGCAGAGGCAATTGAATACAAGAAACATTTTTCATCTTTGTTCTTTACATTGATAACAGCTTTTTTCTTTTTAATTTCATTTGGTAGTTCTATGTATGATGATCCTCTATATGGCGCATATTTATTAAGAGCTAACTCTAAGTAGTTTATATTTGTAAGAGCCCATCCAGAACCTCTAGCTTGGAACTCATCCATTCTTGCTCGTAATATTTGTTTAGCATCACTTAAGAATTCTTTTAGATTGGTTGATTGGAATACCTCTTTGTTATTAATGTTGAAGTAAATGTCTTGAATCTCTTTACCTTTCTTATATTGACAGCTTATTAGGAGATTAGCCTTTAACGATCCATGTTTTTGTAAGCTGATGTTCAATCTATTTATTAAAGCTTTTGATGTTGAATTGATATATTGTTCTAGAGGATCATGTTCTTTATAAGTTGTTGTAAATTTCCATGTTTCTAATCTTGATTTGAATGCTGTGCTTTTAAGTTTTACATTGATTGGTACTGATTCAACTTTGATTCTTGGTTCTTCAATTACTTCTTGTTTAAATGGGAATATATCTCTAATCTGTCTCCTGCTTTGTTCATCGTCATATTGTTTAAGAAGGTCTATCAGTTCTGCTTTTCTTAATCGGGAATATCTTCTGATTCCCCTCTCTTTACATTGGCGCCTTAACTCTACTACGGTAAATTTACTATAATTATTCATCCTATTTATTATATAGAAAATCTTTATTACTCTTCAATTTTTATCTTCACCGGGTTATTTCAGTTCATTTTCATTTATCCTAGTACAACGCTTAACATTGTACACCCCTGCCATTGTCTACATATTACGCGTTGTATTAGAACACGGCTTTCATGGGATTAACCCATCAAAGTCACATATACACATTTAAAACTGAATCATTTTTGTAAGCTTACTCATCATCATCATCATCATAATCATCACTACCATATTTATATTCATCATCACTACTCAAATCAGATGTTTTTTGTTGCATTACTAATAACTCTTTTTCCTTTAACAGTATTTGCTTCTCTAGTAGTGTTGCTAAGAGTTTAAGATCATGATGAATTAGTTCAAGTCTATCATGTAATAAATCAAAATCTTTCTCCATATTTGTTATATAGAAAACCAACAAAAATGAAATAAATTTAAAAATCTAAGAATAAAAACAAACATGACTAGTGCTAAGGAAATATTATCTTACAAACCTATATTTGATTGTGTATGTAAATATTTAGATATTGGTGGTTACAATGATAAGGACAAAATAAATTTTAGCGTGTCCATAGGTATGTTAGATCATTTGTTCAAGAAAGCCACTAAAGAAAAGAACTCATTTCTCATACAAAACATTCTCTATGCAAACGTTATGGACTTATCCGATGAGATATTAGATTCACTAACTAATGAGCAATGGTTATCTATAGGCTACGATGATTATGAGGAGGAATATAACTATGATCACATTACAGAAGACTTCATACGCAAATATCAGGAGAAAGTTAATTTGATTGAAATATGTTTATGGAAAAATTTATCGGAAGAGTTTATAAGAGAATTAGCTGATAAAGTTGATTGGGAGATTATTTCAGGAAGCCAAGACTTATCAGAAGACTTTATAAGAGAATTTGCAGATAGAGTTGATTGGAAAGAAGTATCGTATCACCAAAAGCTATCTGAAGAATTTATTAATGAGTTTATAGATAAAGTTGATTTTGATGCTATATCTTACAAAAACGAACTCTCTGAAGCCTTTATACGAGAACATGCAGATAGAGTTAATTGGTGGTACATATCTGGAACTAAACAATTATCAGAAAACCTTATAAGAGATTACGCTGACAAAGTAGATTGGGAAATGATTTCAATGTCTCAAAATTTAACAGAAGAATTTATTGCAGAGTTTGAAGGTAGAGTTCATTGGCGTAACATTTCAACTTATC
This sequence comes from Thermobia domestica, assembly GCF_964235325.1. Taxonomy (NCBI): domain Eukaryota; kingdom Metazoa; phylum Arthropoda; class Insecta; order Zygentoma; family Lepismatidae; genus Thermobia; species Thermobia domestica. The sequence goes on from NC_137467.1 coordinate 54,188,237, forward strand.
AAGACCTATCTATAGACTTTATATATTCATTTAGACATTACGTAGATTGGAGAGCTATAATAAGAAAATATCATAATAATCCCAATTTAGGTGATATGTTGAATGTAGCATTCGCTGTTGCAGCAGAGGGTTAATGCATAACACTTAAATTGTACTTTGATGGGTTAACCCATAAAAGCAATGGTATATTTAGTTTCTCGTACTTAAATGTCTCTTAACTGAATAAACCTGTCAACAAGATCTATATCACTTAAATCTGTGTTCATATGCGAACCGTGCCAAGTTATTCTATCATCATAGCGTTCTTTAGCTCTGTTGTATAAGTTGATAGAGTTTGGATCGTCGACGTTAAGCAGAATACTCATACTTGGATACTTAAGTTTGAGTTGTTTAATCCTACTTTCGTAATTGCATGTTTGTACTCTTCCAACCCAATACTTATATCGTTCTATTCTTTCTTTTTGATCTCGTTCTTCTTCGTCATAGTAAAGGAGTACATTCTCGAGTTGTTCTTTAGTAAGGTTTTTCTTGATAATGAATAGCCTATGTATCTTTCCTGGATCTTCTGTATATGGTGCTGCAACTGTTTTAAGATAATCAACTTTGCTTTCTAGTTCTTGATTGTACAATCGTAATTGCTCCATTTGTTGTTCTATCTCTTCTACTTTTGATTGTAACTCTTTTTGGTCTTCTTGAATCTGTTTAAAATTAGAAACGAAATAGTCTTCGATGATATCATAGCATTTGTCGTAGAAGTCTTGTGATATCCAAATAGCAATAGAGAGAAATATCTTTTTGTAGACATATGTTCCGGAGATAATAACATTTGTTTCTGCATCTCCTCCTTTTACTAAATATGTAGAAGAGCGACCGCTGGAATTCCGGCAGTCGGTTTTCTCATCGTAATACCTTATTAGTTCTTTTGATTGTTTATTTTCTAGCCAGTGTCTAAACCTCTTACCACCGCTCTGACACAGCTTAGTAGCGTTGAAATATCCTGTACTCTTATCTATAATCAGCTTGAAATCACCAAACAAACCATACCAGTAATCATCTTTAATCTGTTCGTAGCAAATATCGTTTAAACTAGGAGAATTATCCATAGTACCCATATTTATTATATAGAAAATCTTTATTTTTAACTTCATTTTCGTTACCAGCTAGTTTTTACTGTCTAAGATGAGTTTCTGAAGTTCCCAGCTTCGGAGGGACTTCGAAGTTTGTTGTATTGTGCTAATTTGACTTCATATGATGCCTGTTTGAAACCCTCGGAATTCCGATGATTAATCCCAGCCACTTCGAAGTTTGTTGTGTTGTTAATTTTTGATAATTTCCACAGCTGGAATACAAGCGCTGGAAATATATGTTATGGGGTAACGTTTCGTTACCCCCTTATCTCGTTCAAACTATCCTTTTATGGCATAATAACCATAAAAGACAAACATCTATATTTACACTACAACATTACTCTTATCTATCCAACTATTATGTGAATCATCAAACCCTAGCCATTTGACATATACTTTATCACCTTTCTTTCTCAACACTTTCTCCACCAAGTATTCATCTTTGTGTTTCGTCTTTAATAGTTCTGGTTCGTAAAATCTACCTTGCACATCCTCTTCTTCCAAATCTTTAATTCTATATGTAGGCGGATTAGATGGAATAACTTCACTAATAACAAATACTTCTGTTGACCAATTAGGTGTATATCCCTTCTCAAATAGCCCTTTCAACTTACTTATACGAACATGATCACCTAACTTGTATTTAGGCTTAACACGCTTATATTCTTTTTGATACACTTTCTCCAATATTGTTCTCTCATTCTTCTTGTTAACTTCTATAGGTTTTAAACCAATTGTTCTATGAATTTGATGATTATACTCTTTAACTAGTGTTGGTAATATCTCTACCCATTTGTAGTTCCCTTGTGTTGTGAACCTTTTCCACATGTTCTGCTTAAGCGTTCTATTGAATCTTTCAACCACAGAAGCTTTCTTACCACTATAGGTTGAGTAGTGATTAATCTTATTTTCCTCCATCAACTTCTTAAACTCTTTATTGTAAAACTCTTTACCTTGATCTGTTTGTAAGTTACTAGGTTTTCTCGTTCTTAATATGGATTCGAATGCTTCTGTAACATTCTTCCCACTCTTATCTTTAACAGGAACAGCAAACGCATATTTCGAGAACACATCTATAATCGTTAGCAAATACTTATAACCTTTATTGATTTTGGAAACACCTTTTAATACTCCGCTATCCATTTCTACAAGATCAGCCTGCCAAAGATCATCGATACCTTTTATAACTACACTTAATCTGTCAAAGTTTTTTCTAGATGGTTTGTGAATTTCTTCTATAATGTCTTCTCTAACGCCTTTACCTTCTTCTAGTCAATCAGGCTTTTTAACGAATTGAGTTTTAGTAATACCACATACAGAACAAATACCTTTCTTTAGATATCTTCCATTCTTTGTTTGTTCAATTCTAATAGTATCTTTCTTCGTATCTGTTGCTTTCTTACACTTAACACAATACATCCTGTTTATTATATAGAAAATCAATAACTATCGCTGTTTAATATTATGCTATCAACATTCTCACCATCATCATCACTATCTTCGTCTTCTCTTTCTACATGCATAAGAAGCAATAGTAATTTACCATGTTTCAGATCAGAACCTTTAGATGGTCTAACTGCTAATTTATCATTTGTATTAAAGTGCAGTGGAAAAGTTTCAACTAGAGAATCATTTAAATATATATCTATATAATACGTATTGTAAGATGATTCTATATGCATTAACCTACCTTTATAAAGAAATTTGTATGCGATAGATAGATTATGTATTAAAAAGAACGGAGTTTCAACATTTTCTGATATCAATCGACTATGAAGCTCTATAACATGACTCCGTTTGGTGAAGTTAAGCTCTTCTTTCAACATAGCAATATCTTTTCTCACAACTGTATTATCTAACTCTGATGTCATTTTAACATTACCAAAGATATCCATATTTATTATATAGCAAACGTCTTTAGGAAAGCTCTCTTTCTATGTACATTACAACAAACAATAATTGTCCTTCTTCCATAGCTGAATTTTTATTTGGTTTAATCGTAATTATATCGTTCTTCTTAAAGTCAAAAGGTATATTTTCAATCAAAGTATCACCCAAATATATATCTAGAAAGTATTTATCCAAACTTAAGTCCATGTGCATTATTTTCCCATTATAGAGAAATTTGTAACCGTTAGAGAGATTAAATATTCTAAAGATTGGCTCCTTAACGTTTTTAGCTCTTAATCGATATAGTAGAGGCATGGTTTCTTTCTGCATAACCAACTTAGTAGTATCCATCCTAATCTTTTGAAAATCTTCTTTCTTTATGTATGTGTCTTGTAACGTTTCTAATGCATCTTCAAATCGTTTTCTATCGTTCTCTAATTGAGCTTCTATTGACCTAAGTTGACTTACGCTAACAATATCATTTAAATTCTCCAACAATTTTAATTTTTCTTCACTAATATCAACATCACCTTTTCTATCTTTAACATTACCAAATATATCCATACTCATTTATTATACAGAAAATGTCCATCCTAGTTTTTCAAAACATTTCTTTAACATCTCTATTTGTCGAGGTGAGTGTTTAAAATCAATATCAACATGAGCATCATGCTTTTTCAACAGATGGTACAATACGCATTTTAGGTTAATAAACAATGCTCTTTCCGGATACAGCTCCCTAAAGACCTCGTGTAAGTTTTCGAAGTCGTTTATAAGTGTTTCCTCCATATGTTGTAATTTTAATGGTTTTTGATCGGTAAGGTGATAGTGTATTAAATAGACATCGTCATAATATTTTGTGTATTTGTTTTTCTTTAGTACTTCTAGAACATCTTTTGTTGATATTAAATCTTTTGGTATATCTCTAAGTTCATCATTTAACACCTTGAACACCTCTTCGGGAATAATTCTATCCTGTAAAGCTTGCAAACGAGATAACTGTAACTTAAATCTTTTTGTAGTATCGTACCATGGTTTTCTCGCACAAGCAGCTCTCATTCCTTCATTAGTATCGTAAACCCAACCACTCTCTACAGAACAATCATCACAAATGTAACCTTTTGTTAACGACTTACTACCACAATTACTGCACTTTAATGGTCTAGAGCTATAATTCGACAACAAGTCCTTTAAGGTAATTATTGGACGTAACTTTTCCAACTCTTCTTCTGTGTACAAAAATTTTGGTATTAGCATTTTCCACAAATCAATAACTGTATATACGTTGTTTCTATCTCTTAAGTCTAACTCGCTAACATACTCAAAATACTGATAAAAATTATAACTATCTAGTGAATCTAGTTCATCCTCATGCTTCTCAAAATAATCTAAAAATCTATTGTGTATAGCTTCCATATTTATCTTAAAGCAAAACTTTTATGGATACAAACCATAAAAGCACTTATTCATTTTTAATCATATACATAACGTCGCTAAAAGAATACCCTTGATTTAGAAGATCTAAAACCTTAACACAAAGATGACCACATATAACTGAGTTAAAGTCTTGTATTCGTTCGTCATTGTAAAAGAAGTTTTCGGTACCAAGATATTGTACTAGTTGTTTAGGAGGAACACCACCATAAGAATCGAACACATACTTTGTGTTGTTATCTTTCCAATAGCATATCCAATGAGTACCAATGTTTTCTGATTTATCAAGGTTAACTACGCCACACTCATTTACATAAGGTTTTTGTGGAAGTTCATCACTCATAAATACACCTCTAAATCGTTTTATCTTTAATTCTTTAGCCAACCTCTCTATATCGAAGTTGGTCAATGGTTTTAGTTTTTTGACTTCTTTGGTTTACCTGCTCCCTGCTTTTCTTCCATAGCCATATTGTGTCTTTTTTGTTCTTCAAGTTCTTGTTTATTCTTCTTAGCATCCAATACAGTTTTAGTAATCGCTGCTGCACCACCTGCTAATGAGCCAACTGCTCCTAAAGCTGCTAGAATGGCTGGAATTGTAAAGATAAAACCGCCAATATGCTCTTTCTTAATCTTTTTCATTTGTGCAGTAGTTAAAGTTAAATCCATTCCTTTACCTTCTTTAATTTTCTTGGCTTTATCGTTAAGTTGTTTCTTTGTTAATACATGATCAATATTTAGATCCTTTAGTTCGTTATAAGGAACACTAAACATACAACCTTTAATAGAACACATATTCCTATTTATCTAAGAGAAAATCTTGGTTTGTAAAAGTACAGTTGTTGTAGCTCCACCAAAATCAATTAAGGAATCATTCTCATCTGTTATCCTTATCTCAAAATTGTCAACCTTGTCTTTGGATATAGGGAAAAATAATGGATAAGTGGGCTCGTAAATAATACTATGTTTGAACTCAGCATCTGTTTTGAATGATGCTATAATTCCTGTTTCTCTATGTGTGTATTCTGTATCTTTAACAAACATGCCATCTGCTATATTACAGTGAACATTTATAGTATCAAACGGATGAAACTTTGGCAACTTACTTCCAATATGTGTTTTGTTCTTTTCTAAAACTTCAAAAACATTAAACCCGAGGACAGTACCTATACTCCCAATTGTAACATCATTACTATCAGTTTCAATTTTAACTCTATTTCTTAAATGATCTTCTGATAATGTTATGTTGATGGATTGAGATTTTAAATATTCATTAAGACTGTTTAAGCTGTATTGCCCTTCTGGTATAAAAACTTGTCTATCACCATATGAGAAACTGTTTTTTTCTGTTGTTATGTTTGGAGTTAGATATGTACTGTAAAACCCAACTAGTCCTATACTTAAATAGTTGCTCTTGTTGTCTAATTCGTAATGGAGTTTCTTCTTTAAAACAGAAGTATCACTCGTTAGCTTAAATACCTTAGCCATTTATTATATAATAAATGAATGAGTTTGATTTACCTAGAGATATTCCAAGAGAGAAAGTAATCAAGTTAATAGAAGATGTCATTCGAAAGTTAGAATGCAGTTTAAAGAAGAAAAAGAGAAAACTACGAATTGTTAAATATGCATACTACACTTTGATCACGTTGTCGGTTATTCTTTCTGCAACAACTGGGTTTATTAATATTTTTATACCTGTAACAATTTACTCAATATTAACAACATCTCTTGCAACTGGAAGTGCTATAATAACAGGTTTGTCTTCGAAGTTAAACATAAGCAAAAGAAAAGACGAATATAAAACCATTGTCACTTGTATTAACTCATTTAAAGAACAGTTAGAGATGATAATAACATTGAATGGGGAAATGGATGGTGAATATATAAAAGATACGTTGCTTAAGATTAGAGAACAACTTAAAGATATAAGATCATAAGATTTGCCCCGCTGTATTCGGAGGTCCAAAATGTTCTTAAAGGGTGAGCAAAACGCTCACCCTACAGTTCATCCTCAAACTGTTTGAAAGGAGGCCAGTGCTGGTGGCCCCTGATTTTCTCTATAATAAATGAGTAAGAAAACTATTAATTGGGATGTAAAAGAGATGATAAAAGAAACAACAGCTAAGAAAAGAAATGGAGAGCTTATACCTGATGATGTTCGTTGTCTTATCGTGGGTCCCTCGGCGTGTGGAAAAACGTTTTTGCTATTTAACTTCTTATTACAGCCAGGTTGGTTAAACAATAATTACTTCTACATATATTCTAAAAGCATGAATCAGCCAAAGTATGAGCAGTTAAAAGATCGATTTGAAAAGGCAGAACTAAAGTTTAAGAAGCAAATAGCAACGTTCTTAAGCGGTAATGATTCTATTGTACCTATTGATGAATGTGAAAAATACTCTGTTGTTGTGTTTGACGATTACATTTTGGAGAATCAAGATACTGTTAGAAATTACTTTACAAGAGGTAGGCATAGACATTTAGACTGTTTCTATCTTGCACAAACATATTCAAAAGTACCTAAACAGCTTATAAGAGATAACGTCAACTTCCTATGCATATTCAGACAAGATGATACTAATCTTAAACATGTGTATAATGAGTTTGTTGGGGGAGATATGTCTTATGATAAATTTAAAGAGATATGTTCAAAATGTTGGCAAGAAGATTATGGTTTCATAGTAATTGATATGACAAGGAAGGTAAACAATGGTAAGTATAGGAACAAGATAAAACACTTCTTAAACGTTTGATGTTTATTGACGTTTTACGTTTTAACGTTTGACGTTCTTTGACGTTTATTGACGTTTATTGACGTTCTTTGACGTTCATTGACGTTTGTTCTTTGACGTTCATTGACGTTTGTTCGTTTGCTATACAATAAATGGATGAGAAAGAAATTGATAAGAATATTAAGCTGAAGGAGTTCTTGATAAAGGGCTTCAAATCTTGGAAGAAAGAAAGAGCAGGTATATACGATAAATTTAAGACACAAGAACAGCCTGTAATTGATGCTATTCAAAACTTGGGAAGTGAGATCAAAGAAGTAGCAGAACAAAATAAAAATCTAATAACTGAACTTGTTCCAGTTGTACATAAGACGGCTTCAATAGATCCTAGTCTACTAGAAACACCTAAAAAGATACCTTATGATAGTTCTCCAAGCAGTAGTGATACACCTATAACGGGAGAAATAAAACAAATGAGAAAACAAATTAAAGACAAAGTGGAAGGAGTAGAACCTTTAACAACAGCACAGTCATTTGGTAAGATTGCAACGAAATATTATAGTAAAAGAAATGATACTGTGTTTGGAATAAGAACTGTAGAAGAAGATGGAAAAATAATAAATAAGATAGGAAATTTGGAAGTTAAAGTGAATGGTGATGATTTGATAATTAATGGTAAAACTTATAAAGGAACAGAAGGTCTATGGGAATTGTTAACGACGAATACTAATAAAACCATTGAAGATTATGATGATGATTTTGAACAGTACAAGGAAATAATAATAGACTCAGATGCCGCCTTCCAAAAATATAATCGAGATAAAAAGGTAGCATCTAGTAGAGGTTCAAAGTACATTAATATTATCAAGCCTATTTGGGATAATTATATTAAACCAACTTTACCCCCAACTCCTAAAAAGAACACGACGCCTAAAAGGAGTGGTGAAGGAATTAAACAATATACAGAGATACCTAAAGAATATGGATGGATGGATGATGTGAGAAAGTTAATTGATCGGTTAATAGTTATAGATGGAGAAGAAAGGGCTGGTAATCATAACTTTTACAATGAGAAAGTAGATATAGTGAGTATGATTAATAATAAGCTTTCACAGTTTATTCCTAATGATCCAAAAGGTATAGGTTATTTGATTAAGATCTTAAATACGTTACCACCACGATTCTGGAATGATGAGAAGCTTGGAAAAGGACTAATGAATAAGATCTTAAACATGAAGGGGATACCAGAGTTACATATACCTGGCTTCAGATTTTGTGGGCCTTTTACGAAGCTTCAAGAAAGGTTAGAAAGAGGTGATGAAGGTATTAACCCATTAGATGAGGCCTGTAAAGAACACGATATATACTACAGAGACAATAAAGATACAGAGTCGAGACATATTGCAGATAAGGAACTGGAAACTAAAGCATGGAAAAGAGCATTTAGTAGTGATGCGCCAATTGGTGAACGATTAGCTGCTTTTGGGGTTGGTACTGCTATGAATGCTAAGGTTAAGTTGGGATGGGGGTTATAAGTTTCAGAAAATTTTTCCTCGGTCGACTTTACGACAATGCTAATATTTATATAGCTTGATGGTGTTTACCATAAAGCGCTGTTTCAAGATTTTCTTTATAATAAATGGATATTGAGAGTTATGAGTTACAGAGTTTTAAAGCTAACACAAGAACATTTAATAATTTGAATGAAGCTAACAAAGATATTGAGTTCGATTTCAACGTGGGGGATGGTTTTATACACCCACACAAAGCAGATTGTCATATGACTTTTGAAGTTGTTGGTGCATCAGCTGGAGGAACATTTGGTGCAAACGATACTATAAAACTTGTAGATAACTTCTTCCCATTCTTCTTTTCTCAAATTGAGGTTAGAAAGCATGGAGTTGTTATAGATAAAATCGAGCTACCTGGAATTACATCTACAGCTGTCGGAACATTAAAGATTTCCAAGCCAGAAGTTGAATATTTAAAACAAGTAGGATTTGAAACAGATGATAAACTTGGTCTAAGAAAGAACTTTAGTGTTTTGTATCCATTGAGATTAATTCCAGGCTTCTTAAGTGATTATAAAGAGGTTATGTGGAAAGGCGGATTGAGAATAACATTTACAAAAGCTAACAACAATAACGATGTCTTGTACAAATGGACTGGATCGGGAGCAGCTCCTCACGATGGAAAAATAACAATAAAAAGTATGGAGATAAGAATGTCTATTGTTGAATATGAGTCTAATTACGAAAACAAGTTAAAATTGAATATTCTTAAAGAACCCAAAATCATGTTTTCATTCCATACTTATCAATGTGTTCAGAAGACTGTTGTAGGTTCTTTCTTGGAGTTTGATGTTACTACTCAATTTAATTCTAGACAATTTGATATGCCTGATTTCGTAGTTGTAATGTTCCAAACTGATAGAAGTGGCAAACAAACAGCAGATGCAAGTAAGTTTGATCATTGTAAGGTGAAGAATATCTATCTTAAGAATGGGAGGAATGAGGTATTTCCAAAAGAATCAAGAAACTTAAATATTGCTAACAAGGATTACTTTAAGATGTATGAAGATTATACTGCGTTTAAGAGAATAACGTGTGGCAACACTGAAATGTACTATGACCCTAAAGAGTTTATAGACAACAGACCAATGTATGTGATTAATTGTAGTAAGAGGAAGAATGTATCAGTAAATGAAAGAACAAACATTAAGATTGTTGTAGACTTTGCTGAAGTTGTGGCTGCTAATACTATTTGTTATGCGATTTTAATTGGGCGAAAGAACTTTACATATGATCCTAAGAATGAGAAAGTAGTAGAAGAGTTTTAGTTAGTTAGCAAAATATCAACGGGCATAAGGGTATCGAAAAGATACCCTCAAACTGTTTTCATTAACGATTGTTTTATGGAAGTTTTTCCATCAAACGAAATTGACGAAAATGATTAAATATTTTTGATTTTCTATATAATAAATACGATGGCGAGTCACATTGAACTTTTAAACAAGCTTGGAAGTCTTGAGCAAAAACAAGTTATTGGATTAAGAGAATTAGAATTAAATACAGAATATAAGATTGTGAAAATAGAAAAGATTAAAACTAAGTTTGGGAAGAGCATTTTAGTTGAATGTGAAGAGTTTAAAATATTTCTTCCACCTAGATTTACAAAACATTTAACAGATAAAATGATTGATGAGATCGTTAAAGATGGAATAAAAATCAAATACACTGGTCTAAAAGAAAACTATCCAACTGTTGAGTTCTGTATGTAAATCCAAAAATGAATGAAAATGAACAAAAATATGTTGTCAGAACCAAAAATGGTGTGATTAGAATGGATCCTCAAAAGAAGTTTATACTGACTAACAATTTCAATGTAATTGTGAAAAATGTGCAAACCGAAGTTCAAGTTGTTTTTGATATTAACGGTTGTCTATTCAGCTTGAATTACGATCAGTGGACAGAGTTTAAGAAGTCATTGTTTCCTATAGAGAACGAGATTAACAGAAGATTCCATTATCAGTATCCGAACTTGTAATTTTAAGTATGTTCTAAGTGTTTTATGGTTATAAAGCCATAAAACTGAAATCTTTAAACACACACAATGCATAAGGAGAAGCAGTACTTTTGAATGTCATTCAAATTTTAAAGATACATGTATAAATAAGAGATTTATTTGAGTTTTTCTAATTATATCCTTAGAGTTATGCAACTTATAAGACATTCGACAGATAGGAAATTTATTTGTCTATTGATTGTCGTTTGAATTTTGAAAATCGGTTAATAAACAACGGAGATATAACAAATTCAGAATAGTATCCTTAGAGGTATGCAACCCACAATACAGCCAAAAGATGGCAAATTTATTTCTCTGTCGAATGTCGTTTGAATTTTGAAAATCGGTTAACATTCGGTGAAGTTACAGAGAATTTTAGAAAAAATCAAAATTTCGGGAATTTTTTACGGGTTTATTTTTGAGTTTTCGGAAAAATGTTATTCTTTAAAAAAGTCTTACAATTTTATGTAGATTATGCTAGTATTTTTTATTTTTCAAATTTATGAATTTTATTTTTTGCAGTGTATACCAACTCATAATTTTTTTTCAGAAATTTGCCAACTTTTTTATTTGATGAGTTAGCACATTATAACTATGGGGACGTAAGACTACCCTATTAAAAATATTTTGGGTAAACACTATAATATTGGGCAAGTGAGTTGGCATCACTGACATTTTTTTCTTTTTTTGAACATTGATGTTTTAGCTATATTTGCTAGCTAGGTGGACATTCTAAGAAGTTACTCAGTTACTCAGTAGATAGTGCTGTATATCATGTAGTTTATCACTTTGCTAATAGATGGCGTTGCTTGTAGAAGTATTTGTTTATATATAAGGACCAATTTTCACTTGATTTCTTGAGCGTAGTGTTAGCCGAGCTCGCTCGCTTGCAGTCTGGCCAGCTGTAAGTAGTTATCGGCGTGGACGTTGCAGGTTCGAGTCGCCTCCAAGCCAGAAGAAGGATTTTCACTCTCTCATCAATAAGCAGCAAATCAGATTGAGTTGACGTGAATGGAGACTAGCGCTAGTCGGGAAAAGAAAACGGAGGCACAAGAGAAGCAGCAACAGAAAGAAAACGGAGGCACAAGAGAAGCAGCAGCAGAAAGAGAAACAAACAGAAAAAGGAGCCTGAGAGGCAGCCAAAAGCAAACCAAACAAACAAATAAGAGAAAGGCGTAAGTCCTCTCAGGTCCACCTGTGCACAGGTTTTGCTGCTTTTTACTTTGAAAATTTATTTATGTTAGAGTTATTATAATTTTAAATGTCATAAAAGCATATTCAATCTCACTTTGGGTTATCCCTCTGTGTTAAAGTGCACAGTGGCGGCTTCATAGTTTTTGTTAGTTAGGGGGCTTTATGCTATCCTTCTGTGTTAAAGTACAATGGTCAGTGGTGGCTTCATAGTTTTTGTTAGTTAGGGGGTGGGGGGAAAAGTGGGCCAGAAGTTAGGTCAACATGCTACTCAGTACAAACGATTCGTACAGAAAGATCTTCAGATTTGTAGAAATATGTATTCTGGTCTTGCTATGTTCACGTGAACTTAGTAGGACCACTTTATTTTTCGATTTTTTCGAATTTGAGACCGGTACAAACGAAAAGTTTTACAGTACAAACCAATACAAACGTATGGTATGCAAATATTTGTAATTTTCAATAGTGGTCCTGCTAACTTTACACTCGTGAGATAAAAACTTTCGTCATAAACGTTAAATTTGATGAATGGGTATTATAGCTCTTATTAAGGTGATATCAGAGTAAGACTTACAAGGTGCGCAGGCCACTTGAGAACAATTTTGATGGGTCCCACATTTCCAAGTCATCTTGCACCACGGTTTATAAGATTATACTGTAATATAGTGTATACTATATATTTTATTTCTGTGTAGTAGAATGGAAAACAACCTAAATGTACATGCAAGTTAAAAGAACAAAACAAGTGCCATCTACATTTCAGTATAAAATTGTACACATGTAAGGCTACAAGTTACTCTGTAGGCAAAAAGTCATAATACCACTTCTTTTAGTGATTGTCAAATGACTTATTCAAAAATAAAATTAATTTTCTTTGGGAAAGAATGGAAATGTAAGCGTACTCTTGAAAACAGATTACGTTTTTTGAACTTCTGAAAATCTCTTTATCATTCATAAATTATATATATATATATATATATATATATATATATATATATATATATATATATCCTTTTTATTAGTTATTTTTGGTTGTTTTCTCTTGATAATCTTTCAGAATGTTATCTAAATTCAAACGAATGCTAATCCCAGATTCAATTGATTATTTCAACTGAATGTTGATCAGTTTCAACTTGGAAAAGCTTTTACACATTTTTCACCTGTGTGAGCGGTCCCGGGTTCAATTACTGGTAGGAACACTCGGTTGAAAAGTCTTTTCCAAACCAGTCATCCTGAGTGAGAGTTTCCTAGATTTTTCTCATTCACACCAGGCAAATGTCGGGGTGATACCTAACATACAGGCTCCAGGCCGCCTCTTTCCTTTCCCAACCCTTTCTTCTATCCCTTTCTTCGGATAGTGTCATCACCGAGGGACGTCATTCCTCATTACGTGACAGGGTAACATGGCCATAGATGCCCAATGCCCACAAATATTATTCCTAATCCTAACAGGGTTACAAGGAAGTTAAATTCTTATGAGAAGTTTACAAGGATATTAAATTCTTATGGGTAGTTTACAAGGAGATTAAGCTTTTTATGGGAAGTTTACAAGGAGATTAAGCTTTTTGTGGGAAGTTTACAAGGAGATTAAGCTTTTTATGGGAAGTTTACAAGAAGATTAAGCTTTTTATCGGAAGTTTACAAGGAGATTAAGCTTTTTATGGGAAGCTTACAAGGAGATTAAGCTTTTTATGGGAAGTTTTCGAGAAGGTTAAATTTTTGTGGGATGTTTTCGTGGAGCTTAAATTCTTATGGTAAGTTTTCGTGGAGAATAAATTCTTATGCAAAATTTTCTAGGTTAATTTTTTTGTTAACTTTTCGAAAAGATTAAACTTTCATGGTAAGTTTGCGTGGATGTTAAATTCTTGTGGAAAGCTTTCGAGGAGGATAAATTCTTATGGGAAGTTTTCTGGAAAATCGAAGTAAACAAACTTTAGTGGCACTGAAATGTACATCATTCCTTGCCAATAATAATAATAATAATAATAATAATAATAATAATAATAATAATAATAATAATAATTGCCTAAAAACGCGCGAAAATGTGCTAAAAACATTAGGTAAGGGTGTACTTACGTACCAAAAATAATCAAAAATGTAATTGCATTCATTTTTTTCTGTACTACAGATAAGTGTTCTCGATTGGTATAGCATGTTCGTTTGAGTTGTACAAAATTATATTTTGGTATCGATAAGTATTAATTGTTTGAGTATTTGGCTTGACGTTTGTAGAGAAATGCGGAAAATAGCTAGGATTGCCAAATGTCTCGATTTTGATCGGAACAGCCCTGGAATTGAAGAAACTATCTAGTCTGCCGGCCGGGCCTTGTCGCGACTTCAAAATGTACCGATTTTGATATTTATTGATGAAGTTGGTTACTACTGTTATTAATTTTGCAACCTAGTTTCCACGTTATTATATAGAGGTTTTAAAATATATAGGAAACTTTACAACAGAGACAGTCAAGTAGCAATATGCCTGACAACAAAAAGTTTAAGCTCATTTTGAAATTGGTAAAGATGGATTTCTCAAGAGAGCAACAAGTAATCACAAATAAACATTGAAATGTGAACTGCAGTAGATCTGGGTGTGGCAGCAGCTGAAGCAACAACAACAAACAGATTTTTTTATATTAAAGTATATTAAAGTATTACGATAGTTAACTATTTCTATTTTGTACTTTTGCTTTGTATATATTCAGGTACGTGACATATAGCCTATGCATTAGCTACATATTAAAATTGTTCATATTTTTATTGTATTTTATAGAGCCTATATGATTTATTGTCTTACTTTCCTTTTATCAATTGAATATAAGAGATACATCCAATTTTTTCTAGGGACGGGTAACAGATAGAAACGTGCTATTTTAAAACACGTGAGCAGTCGTTGTCAATGCGTGACACAGATGGCAACACCGTACGACACACAGAACTCTATCGGCAGCAGGCCCGTATCCACGGGGGGCCAAGAGGGGGCCGGGCCCCCCCTAAATTTTGGGTGGCCCCATAAAATTTCACGGTAGGCTTGCAAATGAACTATAACATGGTGATGAAGTACAATATGATTGGGTCGGGCCCCCCTAACTTCTACCGCCCCCCCCCTAAATTTTTGGGCTGGCTACGGGCCTGATCGGCAGTGGTGAGAGTGATGACTGTTTTTGACACGATATCGTAAAATGGCGACGGTTTCATTATAAGAAAATCGTGTATTCATTCGTTCTCCATTTGCGTGATATGTCGCGCTTGAAATTCATCGCTAGTTAAGCGAGACATGTGATAATGGTGTCATGGATATGTCTGTCTTGGTTTGCTGCCACACAACGTTATGCCTTCTTTGAACTGTCGCCCCTACGAAAGCATATTAATTTCGGCTTCGCACAAGCCAGTTTGATGGCACTGTGCAATGTCAACTTTGGAGGCGATGTATTCCACACTCATTCGGCAATCCTCCAAAAGAACTTTCTTCACTCGTTCGATTATGTCGTCAGACCAGCTTGTGTGAGGCCGAAATTGTCTTGGTTTTTTTGTCACACGATCTTCTGCCTTCTTTGAATTCCCACACCACACGAACGCACATTAGGCACATTCATAATACCATCATCACATGTTTCACTCAACTGGCGATGAATTTCAAGCGGTGTCACCACGCAAATGGAGAAACGACGAGTATCGTATCAAAATCAATCATCACCCTCACCACTGACGCTAGAGCTCTGTATGCTGTACGGTGTTGCCATCTCTGTCACGCATTGACAAGGAGTGCTCACGTGTTTTAAAATAAACAGCATATTTCTATCTGTTAACAGTCCTAAGAAAAAATGGAGGTGTTAGACTAAAATTTGAATGCACCTTGTATATCATTAGCTCTTCATTATAAGACTGGTACTCCCTCTTTCCCCTTCGAAAAGCTATATAAAGTGTTCCTACATTTTGGTTTGGAAAAGTGGCAAACTGCATGAAGCATTTCGACATTGTGCTTTGGAAGAATTGCAACCTTAAGAGGGTAACTCAACTGTTTTCAGAGCAACTGAGATAAAAGAAAAGTTTTATATATATATATATATATATATATATATATATATATATATATATATATATATATATATATATATATATATATATATATATATATATATATATATATATATATATATATATTTCACTTTCCTTAATTGAATAAATTTATTCCTTGCTGGAGTTTTTTTCTTTCTAAAGGAAACCCAAACACCGTGTGCGTGGGTTTTCTCGCAGTTCTCCCTTTTCCTCCCACCTTCTTCATTCCACTATTTCATTCATTTCTCATCTTCACTGTCTCCTTTAGCTTAACCGGCATAACCGTGGGACATGACACTCAAAAATTTCATTCTATTTCATTTTCTAAAGGAAACCCTTCTTCTCAGGGTGCAGGCATTCGATCACATATGGCTTTTAGAACGACGAACCTATAATCGGGATTCACGACCAACTGAGTTTTAGGACGATGTTTCTACAATAGATGCAAAGATACATAGAGACTCAAATAACTCTGTTAAATGGTAAGAGTTTATCTTACATTTAAATTATGACTGAATTCACGAAGAACTTGTTGCTAACAGAAACATTCTCTAGTGACAGTACGTAAGTTTATAAATAGCTCCCGCTTGACGAAATAATTATTTCAGAAGCGTGGAAAGAAGTGGTTAACCTGCAAGAGGTTTTATGGCGACATCTGTTGCATGTTTGAGATGAATATTTCATTCCATCACACGAGACAAAGAACGTATCATAAATCTTTCTGTAGCATTTAATCGTCCCCGACTAGAACGGATTCTTCTTCCCCTAACACACAATAATAGTACGATAAAAGTGGAACTTACGTGTAGCGACTACGATGTTTGCACAATGTGTGCGTTTTGTGGGACATGCATAAGCTCTCAAAGCCACAAAGGCAGGATTAAAAGATTTAGAGCTGGCCAAATCCATTTCTAAATTAATATTTTGGCTTAAGTTTAGAGTTGCCCCTCCAGTCTTAAGGTGCCCTTGGACTTTGCAACATACAAAAAACAGTGCTTAAAGTATTCCGTGGGCTTCACAAAAATTTAAAAGGTTTTCTTCAATATTTTTGCGCATCCGGTACACCTGTTCGTCATATTTTACAACTACCATGCTGCTGAAAGCTTCCGCGAATGCTTCCGCATCCGGCAAATAGTACTAACTTCCACATATCTTTTCTCGTATTAAACATAACTCTGGTGCCGAGCTTACATTCCTAAACATCAATTAAAAACTTCAAATTATCATTTCTTACCTAATTTCTCCTGTAAATTTTCCTGCTTTTTATAAAAAAGCGGAGAGGTAACTCTAAACTTAACCCAATATTTTCTTACTATCGTATTAGCTTTTACCGCTAACAGTAACCTTTCCTAATGGATCATATTAAAATTTTGTCGATGCGATTAGTGGAAAAGATTTCCAATCAAAATTGAAATGAAATGAATGAAATGAAATATGAGTTTTACGTCCCACGATTATGCCGGTTAGGCTAAAGGAGATGGTGATGATGAGTAATGAATGAAATGGTGGAATGAATAAAGTGGGAGGAAACGGGAGAACCCCGATAAAACCCACGCACACGGTGTTTGTCCACCACAAAGTTCACTTCCAATCAAAATTGAATATATTATTATACTAATCTTTCTATTCTACTTGCTTTGCCCTTCAACGGCAAATTCTTATTGAAATGAAGCCTTCAGTACGAGATACATTCAAATTATAACATCTCCATTTCTTCTAAGGACTGATAACGAATAGAAACGTGCTGCTTGTTTTTAAACACGCGAGCACTCGTAGTCAATGCGTGACAAAGATGACAACACCGTATGGCACACAGATCTCCAGCGGCTGAGGTGAGAATGGTGGTTTTTGAAACTTAACGATACTCGTAAAATGGTGATGTTTTTGTTCGTTTTCTCCATCTGCAAGACGTGACACCGCTTGAAATTCGTTGCTAGTTAAGTGAGACATGTGACGATGGTGTTATGGATGTATTTAACGTCCGTTTGTGGATGCGACAGTTTAAAGAAAGCACAACGTCGTTGACAATAAATCAAGACATTCTCGCCTTGCACAAGCCGGTCTGACGACATGATCGAACAAGTCAAGAAAGAACTTTCGGGGGATCGCCGAATGAGTGTGGAACACATCAGGCCCGTATCCAGGGGGTGGTCTAGGAGGAGCCGGGCCTCCCCTAAATTTTTGCTGCTCCCCCTAAAATTTTCGCGGTAGGCTTGCAAATGAACTATAATATGCTGATGAACTATCATATGGCTGGATCGCCCCCCCCTAACTCCAGCCGGGCCCCCCTACATTTTTGGGCTGACTTCGGGCCTGGAACACATCACCTCCTAAGTTGGCATTTCCGTGGGATCTGTGTACACAATCCTGCATAAAGACCTGAAAATGCTAAAAGTGTTCTCCAGGTGGGTGTTACGAATGCTACTGGGCGACCACAAGCCTACGCGCGTAGCATGTTGTCAGGCAATGTTGACGTGTGATAACGACAATGAATGGGACTTTCTTTTCATCGATGAAAGACACTCTCCGTGGGCGCACATTCACTAGGCGTATTGCTATTGCATCACCTATTTTCCAGTGGTCAAAACAGACTCCTAAAGAAGCGTTTGCTGCTGCCATGGAATCATAGCGTCGACGTTGTGAAAAATGTATACGGCTGCAGAGAGATTACGTTGAGAAGTGACACAAGTTTCATAGTTTTCGTGTCATTAGTTAATGAGAAAAACAATAGGTGGCGCTGTAACTTGAATCATTCGTGGAAAGGAGACGGATAATTCACGAAAGTTAAATAATTATGGACAAGTGGTTGGAATGATCATGCGGGAGGAAACGAGAGAGAATCTCGAGAAAATCAACAATGTTGTCCACCACAAACTTAGATAACCTGGGATCGAAGCAAGGACCTCTCGCCTTTAGAGAAGCAGGCCCGTAGCCAGCCCAAAAATTTAGGGGGGGCCGGTCGAAGTTTGGGGGCCCCGATCCAACCACATTATAGTTCATCGCCATATTATAGTTCACTTGTAAGCCTACCGTGAAAATTTTAGAAGGGACCAGTAAAAATTTAGAGGGGGCAGGCCTCCCTAGACCCTCCCTGGATACGGGCCTAAAGAGAAGTGTGCACTATTACTGAACCACTGTCAGGGCCGGCGCTAGCAGTTTTGCCGCCCTGGGCGTTACTTTCACATGCCGCCCCTTTAATCTACAAACTGTCTTTTGACAAAAGACGTTCAAGTGTCACGAAAAAATAAGATGCCCCATTTAAGAGCATGTATAAAATGGAAAAGTAAAATAATAATAATAATAATAATAATAATAATAATAATAATAATAATAATAATAATAATAACTGCCTCTTTCAAATGCTTACGCAATATATAAACGACTCCTTACGTTTTAGTCACGACTAAGAATTTTAATTTTTAACCTTATTTTATATGAAAAGGTATTTCCTATGGAGTATGAAGATAATATAGTGAATCAGATACTACGGCAAAACTAAGTGATTTAATGTACTAAAATACAATAGAGATACGTAAATTTAACATATCTTAATTGAAAGAAAGTTTTCTTGCTTTGATATGAGCAAATTCCTTTATCACATTCGCATAGTCCAATGTTTCAGCCAATTCGTGTTCTACTGATATCGCTAGACTACTCAAGTGTGTTTCAGACATGAAAGAACGTAGATAGTTTTTAATAAGCTTAAGTTTCGAAAAACTTCTTTCTCCACTTGCCACTGTTACCGGTAAGGTTAACAAAACCTTAAGTTCAACACTGATATTGGAAGCAAAATCATGTTCCTTAATTAATTTTAAAGTCTCTTTTGGTGAACTTTTAGGCTTAATTATAGCGGGTAACACTTGCAGTTTGTCTTTCAAATCACTAGGGTTAATATCATCCGATTCTTTGAGTGTTAAAGTGCTGGCAAGTTTAGTACACTTTTCAGACAAAAGTTCAGGTGGCATATCTTTAAGATTACTTATATCGTAAAGAAAATTGAAATACTCGCTGTGATGTTTAAGTTGCTTAAACCTTTCTCTTAATGCTAACACAATCATCCCTAGAATTTTGTAATAAATATCAACCTTGTTTGTGGATCTTCAATAGCTTCATCCTCTGCCTCACACTGAAACTCTCTCTTCTTTCGACTTCGAGCTTGCACTGTATTACCTATCAGTGGATCATCCATATCTAATGCTGATGCCAACTCCCATCACATCAGCTAAGTAAGACTGAAACTTTGCACCATTTCTGTTCATCTCAAAGTACTCAGATGTATTTTCAAGAAACCCGATTGCATCCAACACATGAGTATCAATGCTTTGGAGACTTTTTCTTACTATGTTTGTGTGGAATAAAAAGTCATACTAGATAACGAGTGAGCAAAGGAAAGGAAAGTCACGCAGCTGGTTTGCTATACACAGAGCATCTTTGGCGACCATTCTACCTGTTCTATTGTCGTTACTTATTTAAAGTAAGACATCATAAACCTTCCCTATTTGATATCTAAGTGGAGTCAGAGCATCAATTCGGCTCTCCCACCGTGTGGTGTTTAATGGTTTTAAAGTGAAACTGCTAATACGTTCCTTTAGTATAGCCCAACGTTGAACTGACGTAGAAAAAGTCATTAACTATACAAAGAAAGAAAAGAAAGAAACGGCGTACTGAGATGCTGTGGCTGCATCGTTAACGACAGTATTTAGTGAATGACTACAGCAAGGAACATAGAAAGCTCGGGATTGTTTTCTAAAATTCTCTTCTGAATACCTGAATGCCTTTCATATTAGAATCGTTCTTATCCTTGACCTCTCATGTTTTCGATAGGAATGTGAATTTCCTTTAGCTGTTTAATTATTACTTCTGTCAGTCCTAGACCAGTGGTGTCTGTTACCGGTACGAAACCAAGAAAATGTTAGCAAATTTTTACAAGGCATTCTCCATTTAAGTAACGATTACTGCCATTTGCTCTGTGTCAGAAATATCTGGTGTGCAGTCTAGTATTATACTATAATATTTTGTATTTCTCAAAAGACAGGATTTTACTTTTAATTTGTTCACTAAGAATTTGAATAATTTCGTTTTGGACATCTTTTCCTAAGTAATAGTGGTATTTATTTTGTCTCCCCATGGTTCTTTTAATGTTTTCGGCCATGACGCTGTCTAACTTTGCAAAGAGTTCTACCAGTTTCGGAAAATTACCATTATTACTTGTGTTAAGTTTACCTGATGTTCCGCGTAACGGTAGACATTACTCACCTAAAAACTGTATTATTGTAACTAGTCGTTCTATTACGTTCTTTCAATGTTGTGCTTCGATATTTAACATTTTCTGGTCTTCTGCATCAATTGAGTTGATTTTGAGTTTAACGCCCTGTTCAGCAGCGAGGCTATTTGAGACGTGGACCTACTAATTAACGTGGAAAGCGAACCACATGAGCTCCCGCCCGGAATTGATCCCGGGTTTCCCACGCCAAAGGCGTGTACGCTAACCGCTTAGCCACCAAGAGCTCTCTGCACCAATTGTAAGACCACTCTTCAGTCTTATCAAAAGCTCCATCCACCATCTTTGCGCTTCAAACTGAATAGAAAACCTATTATGACTAGCCAAACCTTCAGAAATGTGGTGCCAATTGTTATAGTCATCAACTACTGTGTGAAAGATGTTTTACTTGTGGAAAATAATTTGAAACAAAACCCGAAAACATCATTCTTATTTTCTGAATAAACTAACCACTTTCTGAATGTAGTTTCGCTATTACATAATGTGTATTTGTGACAGTTATCTGCGAACCGACGGTTGAAATTATCTCTGGGACAGTTGTCAAACTTGGTAAATTGCCTTGGAGAACCTTTTTTGATTAGGGTGGTTCTAATATTCGGAATGAATAGTTTATAAATTGGTTAAAAACTCGCTGCTAGAACCTAAATGTCTCTAGATGCTGTAGGCTAGAAACGTCTGTTTCAAGTGGGAGTGTACAGTCCGCAGCAAAAAACCTGCAGCATGAGCATGCAAGTTTATTGTGAAACGACGAAGTCTTTTGCTCCAAAATAAGTGTGCAGAGGAGAACGCCGAGGCTTCTTCTGGCGTGATTCGTGCCACTTAAACGTTATGTTGATTCCCTGGGTTTTTAGGCGTACTTTCACAATGAACTTACATGCCCATGTTGCAGGCTTTTTTGCTGCGGACTGTACCTTTTGCATACTTGAAGCGTTAGAACATTGTTGAATAGAAAAAAAATATAAAAGACACCTTGATAATCTTATCCACCCTAGTTGAAAATATCTACGCCGCTGCAAGGGAAATATTGAACGAAATACCTGTGGCTAGTAGTTTGAAAATTTAAAATGAGGGGAAATGCTCTGAATTTTCTGAGTATTTTCTTGAATGTGAGTGAAGTTCAATTACATTACCAGGTGAACACAATTTTATTTTTCCATGTGAGCCTATTACAAAGCATTATATTTTGATAATATTCTTTTCTTTTTCAAATTTTGCCGCCCTGAGCGGTGGCACGGCTCGACCCCCCCCCCCTCGCGCCGGCCCTGACCACTGTGTAACTCAAGACAATAATGGACTATAATTTAACCAACGTGCTAATGTTAATTACATGAATAAGCACGGTGGCTTAATGGTAGAGTGCTTACCTATGGTGCTTGAAGTCCCGGTTCGACCACCGACCAAGTAAGTTTGTAGGGGACAACATAGTCTTCGTCGGTTCTCTTGGAGTACTCCTGTTTCTCCCACTTTCTCATTCCACAAATTCCTCCATCATTACTCGCTTGCCTTAATCATCGTCTCCCTTGGCCTAACAGGCATAATCATGCGATGTTGAAATATTTCTTTTTCGTTACGTTTAATTTAATAATATTTTTTAAGAATAAAGAACTGCAATTAATCTTGGATAATTATTATTCTGAATTTCGTAAAAAAAAAGAAAAAAAAAGAAAGAAAAGAAAGAAAAGAAAAGAAATCTTGAAGGATCAAAGTAATCAATGTTGACAACTGCTGGACTAAATGAAAGAAACACTGATCATCTCGGTAAACAATTGTTTTCTAATGTATTTATCTTAGTTGACTAAATGCAACGTGATTGGATCGAAAGCAGAACTAAACAATATGACCCGTGATGAGCTGAAGAATATTGAAAGACAAGAAAACAGACGTCACACGAAAATGAGTTGGTCAAGGTTAATGGATCGCTTCTAAATCCATTTGGTTAGACATTTGTTGTTGCGGTTCACAGGAGAGGATTCAATTAGACAAAGTGAAGGCTAAAGAGAATATTCCATTTAAAATATGAGGTAAGTTCAGTGAGTACGTAAAAAATATAGGAGTTTGTTAGTTCCAGTAGTGTCATTTCAGATTTTGTCATGGAGCAGGGGGGAGGGGGCAGGGCTGTCCATTGACAGTTCCACGTTTTATTAGTACTATATTAAAATACAATGTATTAAAATCCATGTATTTCTCAAACTCAGGGGAGGGAGCAATTGCCCCCCTGCCCTCTACAAATAACATTTCTGATTTGTCCAAATGATGTCCAAATGTCTATTTCTTACAGACCAAATGATGAAGGATAAGATTTTGGTTTCACAGTGTGAAACTATAGTACGATCGGGGTACAGGAGGGAATCTGTGGGGTCCCCAAATCAATTTGAAAATGTAACAATTGACCCTTGATTCCCCTGCAAGAAGTCCTAACGGACCACCTAGAATTGATTGTATATAGCTTATGGTTCCCCGGGTACTTCAGTGGGGCCTTCTATCATCGGAGACTATTGCTACACCAATGACTGCTTCTCTCTTTCTAAGGACCATGAATAGGAAACATAGTAAAAACAGGATAATTTATTAAATGTTTCGACCTCAACAAAGACAATACAGCCTATTAAATATTTCGACTTCAACAAAGACAAAACAAGACAGGCTATTACATGTTTGGACTTCAACAAAGATGTATAACACATAGTTTTGATAATTATCAAAATGATATATCGATGATCAGTTCCGCAGTTATTTCAGTAATTCTTTTGTTATTCTGCAATCAAGGGTCCAGTCTATGCTTATTACAGGCCTTTTGCTACTGGGTATCCTGGAGGCTGAGACCCCCATCGGCCACCTTCAGTCCCCCTTCAGTTGCCTGCTGGTATGTAACATGTTATGTTATGAATGAATGAATGTAATATCAATTCAAGTCAGCACCCGTATCTTAGTGTTCCGGCTACTAGCCTCACTGGTTATCTGCAGCGTATTACGCATTGTGCAGTGCAAGCTATTTTAATTGTTTAAATAGTTAAATGAAATTTACTAATTCAAATGTATTTGCATTATAGTAATGGAGGATATTTTAAAACAAGTTTGCTACTTACGTGAAATTTTATTATGTACATACAAAATTTCACATAGCCAAACTGAATAACAAGGTAATTTAAGTATTCAGTAATAAGTAATGTGAGCTTCAAAATGCGGGTGCGGGTCCCCTTTGTCCAGTGCGGGAGAGGGCGATCCATTGCACCACCTATTGTTATGCCTGTGGTTCAATATTATAACTACTGATACATATATCAGTTCTAGTTCTAATGAAGAGGAACATGGAAGGTACAGAGCTAAAATTGAGGGTTTTAACAGAACTCAATTTTAATACAGGCAGGTAACCACAATATGATTACCATTTAGCATATTCCTTCAACACCAAGGCGCTGAAGTTGCGGTTAACACAGACCTGATATTACCGGTTTGACACAGAGCCAGTATTGAAGGGTGTGAAAATAACAACAATGAACTAAGGAACGTCAGAAATAAGAACAGGATCAAAGTGTTCTTTGTGAGTAATATTCCAGGTGAACACAAACCATTGTGATATTAATATTAATAAATCTATTATTCGAGAACGACCAGTCAAACTTTCCATTTGTTAATAACAATGATCATCACAGCCGCCTCAAAATCTGGTGCATCAGATAGATGGACTTTAGTGTGCACTAGCACTTTTACTCTTTGAGGATCATGGAAGTTGCAGTGGATTCAACTCTTCCGCCTTTAGCAGAGCGATCAGGACAGAGAATATGTATATTTTTGAGCTGATGAATCCATATAGCTTTAATATATATATATTGCGTTTCAAAACTTGCCCTTATTGACTTATGGGCAGAAAATGAAAACTAATCATGTCTATCTCTGGTAAACATTTCACAGATGTGCTTCCAAAACAGGGTGCTAGAGAGTACTTTGAGTCGTTATTGCGTCCATTCGTTTTCACTGCGTTTCGAAACTTTCAAACGCTTCTCCTGAAAAGTTAGGAATTTTGAGTTATGTCACTTGAAATAAACAGGCGATATATATATATATATATATATATATATATATATATATATATATATATATATATATATATATATATATATATATACATTGTTTTAAATCTGGTTATTTGTATTGTGCGGATTGCCTAAATTCACACTAGCAAACAAGAAAAACTATTACAAACCAAGATATATATATAGACAGACAAACTCTTAACCAGATCGAATCGAACCACAACACCTCTTATCAGAGATGAGCGCGCTACTACCCCGTGCCCGTTACTGCCCATACCCGTGTACGTTACTGTTTCCTTAAAGATATAGTATAAGCTATAGTACCATTAACAAATTGTTAATAATAAGCTGTTATTACTGAAACTAGCGGAAGTCTAATTATTCTTCACGTGGGAAGAATAAGGTAGAATAAATACAAAACCGAAGCTTTGCACTTGAAGAAATGGTTCCCTTTCCCTCCTTAGAAACAGACTTTTTTGAAAGCGCACTGAGGAAAGAAAAACGTAAGTGGCTTATGTAAAAACGTACGTTACATGCGTAAATGCTGTAGATTTTGGACTTAATGCAAAGTCTTATGTAACATCCTGCAGCAAACATCCTAAACCGGAAACGTATGTTTTATACGCACTTTCCGTACGAAAGAAAGAACTGTATACAGGTGGGCAGGATCTCACATACAGATGGACGTATATAACATTAAGGTGACGTATATAATATAAAGCTGACGTATGTAATGTACGGAAGACTGTTAGATGTCAGACAACCTGCTGCAGCGGCATGATGTAACATCTAAACGGGAAAGGCAGTATGTACGTAAGGCATATGCTCCGTACAGATTTCCGTAGTAAACATATTGATTCCGTATATTTGTACAATATACCTTTGCCCGAATAACGTAATTTTTCTCAGTGCGCTGATACATATATGTTCGGTCATTTCTAATGAAGGGATTGAGTAATGAATTCCACAACTCCAACTTAAGTAAATCCCTCACTCGGCACTTTTTTAAGTAAAAGAAAAAAATAGAATATTATGGAAATTTCCCTCCTTAGGAATGAAATTTTCGAAAACGTGAAACATGTATTTCCTTATTTTAAAGTAAGACTATAAACTGAAAAGTACACCTTCAACTTGAACAAATCGTCATACTGATCACTTACTGATTAAGAAAGAATGAAACTTCAGTATTACAGAAATTTCCTCCTTTAGAAACGATAAAGTGATTTCTCTTATTAGACAGGATTTATATACCAAATTTCACATTTCCAAAGTAAACGTCTTCTCATATAACTTTCTAAGTATTGATCAGGGTTGGATTAACCCATCTGAAGGCCTGGGGCTAGGAAAAATATGTAGCCTCTGCTGACTACACCTAATACATTTCAGTGAACATACAGTACGAAAGTTAAGGGAAAATCTTTCATATTTTTGGTCATATTTTAATTTTATAATGATGATTGTATCTTCATGATTCTTTTTAGATAGCCAGTTGAGATTTTGATAAGAATGGAACCTAGTGACTCAAGGCTATAGCCCCCCCCCCTTAATCCGGCCCTGACAAATTGAATATTATACAGACGATGTTCAGGCCTCCCCTTAGCAGGATTTTTGTTTCGAAAACTATGAAACTTGTAATTCTTTACTTTTAAACGAGAGTTCGTATACTGAATTTCACACTTCCAACTCAAGTAGTAGGGATGCGCACGAGACGAATCGAGACAGGATTTTCCTGACAAAATTCGAGTCGGGACACGTCTGTTCCAAATAGAGAAATATACATTTTTCGAGTCGAGACATCATTTTTACAACAACATTTTCGAGACGAGACAACCACAAATCTTGTCTCGTGCGCATCCCTATCAAGTAGATCCTCACATATGGCACTCTTCTGAATATGATTGAAAGGATCACCCGTACCTCCTCAAGGGAAATTTTTGTAAATACGTTTCTTATTAATTTTTAATTAAGGCTTAATACCAAATGTTGTTCCTTTAACTTAACAGAATCCTTACATTTGGCGTTTCTCGATTAAATAGTGGTAAATTTTAATATTATAATACGGAAATCGCCTCCCGTTCCCCCTAGGAAGTTAAAGTTTCGAAAATCTCTGAAGCACGTATTCAATAATTACATAACCACACACAAAGAAATATAAAGGTTCTGGGCACCGGACTCTCAAGATATGGATTCAATGAATTTAGTTACGGCGAATCCAAATTTCGAAATCCCAATACGATTGACCGGGTCAATTTTACTTTATGGGCGAAAAATATGTGTTCTCCCTATCCAACATCGCTGAAGTTTTTCGCTCAAAAAAAAAAAATAAAAAAAAAATGACACGATCGATTGTCCTGGGATTTCGAAATTTAGATTCTATGTAACAAAATACATCGAATTCATATATTGGGGTCCGGTACACAGACCTTTTAAGTTTTAAGTGGCCGTGTTACTTTTAGTTAAAAAGAGTAAACACCGAATTTTACCCTTTCAACTTAAGCGAATCTATATTACATTTATCATTTATTGAATAAGTAATGGGATATTTTAACATAAGAAATTAGTCAATTTCCGTCTTTAGTTGTTAAATTTCAAAAATACTTTAAAACTGTGTTTTCTTTTAACAAGAATTTTTTAAATGACTTCTTTTCAACAACTTCAGGGATTCGTTGGACATACTACGGTACTCAAAACAAAATTAAACTGAACATCCCTTAAGATACTTAGCTCCAAAAATCCTTTCTTAACTCTTGTTCGATGACAAAAAGAATTCTGTCCAAATTTTTCTTTTGGTATGTTCTGGACGATGAATCAAGGACACCGATTTCCCTGTAACTTTTTTTTTGGGGGGGGGGGGAGGACATCAGATGTTTGCTTGTTTCCAGACAAGGGTCTGAGAAGGCAAATACGTGGATTTTAAGACAAATTGAATTCAAATTTTGCCGAATATTGTATATTCATAAAATATACGTTTAACAATAAAAAAATACATATTTATAAAAATGCATGGGGTCTTACATAAGCATTGGGGAGGCTGGGCCCCCTCGGCCCCCAGGATCGGCGCCCTTGTGAGGAGTGAAACTCCTCTAATATTATAATAGTGTAAGCCTACTCCTGATATATTTTTAGAGTTAAGTCCTAAATACATGTCATACCTTAGATGTAATATATACATATAAAATTCATATTTTAAAAATTATATATGGAGGGAATAGTACGAATATTTTTATTGATAGTGTATGCTTTGGTGTCCTGTAGATGGGCCATTTACAGAATTGCAATCTGTTTAAGTATTTGAGATTATCTAATTTTCAGAATTCTTTTCAATGTTTGCAATTTGTTGTCCATAAGTATCTTTTAAAAATTAAGAGTATAACCCTGAAGCACAGATACTTCTATTCGCGGGGTCCCAGGTAGTTTCTCAATTCGCCCTACGTGAACATTGCCACTGCTAACAGATAAATACTGAGTGTTAACGAGCGGTAACGATGTGGTATTCACAACAATTTGTGTGATGGCAAATCAAAAGCAAACCCAAGTCTATTCGAATATAATGTGGGAATTAAAAAATAGCTTCAAACAATTCTGATTCTTCATTAAAGTGTCAAGTCAAAATTATCGACACGAATTTAGTAATTTATTCTGTGCAGAGTTGCCAGACCTACTGATTTTGCAGGAGATCTTTTTCTACGGTCTACTGATCTACTGTGAAAGAAAATGAAAAATGAACAATCTCCTGCTTTTTCCTTACTTCGAGAAGTTAAAGAAATATTTTATTATTAATATTGAATTTTCTTTTTTTTTTTTTTTTTTAGATAAAAAGAGGAAATTTCTCTGTACCCATACACAAAACTCTGTAGCGCATATAGATAGTTATAGGATTTTGATGTAGCCTATAATGAGAATACAAGGATACAACTGTACGTCATCTTCTATGTGCATGATGGTTGGCGATCTTTATGACTTACTGCAAGATTTACGAGTAAGTGTTGTTTAGATTGGGACTTGGGTTGGAAGCAGCGTAAAAGTGAGGGGTATGGTGGGGGGACGTCGTTACCCCACTTCCAAAAGAAAAGCTATGGCGTCTCCCACTTCCTAAAAAATTACAGTAAGTAAACATAGGCAAGGGGGACGGCCTATCATATGTCACCCTGCCATTTCAGAACCACTTTTACCCCTGGTTGGAAGAGTAGCTTAGATCATTTCTCCACGATCGTGAGCTCTTATTCTGAAGTAATTAAAATTCAAATTTATGTATTGTATGTATTGTTTTATTTTGAAATTAAAGTAATAATGAATTCTGGACCTCTTGTTTTGACCGCTGTCCCTCTTAATAAGGACAAAATTTTTGGTCCCCCTGGATTTGCACTCAAATACCGCCATTTTATGTGTCTACTGCTTTCTCCTGTTTTCTATGTTCGAATCTTCTGCTTTTCCAACTGATCGGTCTGGCAACACTGATTCTGTGGAATCTAATACGCACTGTTATTGTGAGACATGCGCTTCGGAAGGTTAACTTTCAAAGTTAAGTTTCCACGCAGTGTTTCCACTTTCTAAGACTAAGAGTCAGCAGGAAGTACGAAATGAATTACACTAGTTAACAAAGGTTTTGTTACATAAAAGGAAATACCTGTTCTTAAAGGAACTTTTTGCGCTGAATTCGAATATGCACTCGGTTTTTCTCCATCACGTACGATTTTCCCGTAACAGAGGGATTTTCGGGAAAATCCCTCAAAAATTTTCCTTTCCGTTTATTTTACACCCCAAGATCTTGTCCCCTTGCATATACTAACATAGAAATTATACCTAAGTATACTTTGATTCATATTTAACAAACCCTCCAAGTTTCGTAATAATCGCTTTATTCTTTCTAGAGAAATAAATATGTTTGTATGTATACTGTGTGTACTGTTTATTGCACCTTATAGTAATGCTTTCATTGAGGTAAAACGTTTTGCTTTATTACCACAAACACATATATAAAATATAATACAATATAATTTACAAGTGTGACAATTTACAATAAACAATAATACAAATGTACCAAAAGGTCATGAAAAGACAATCAAAACTATCACAATATATGAAACTTCCATTGGGTTACAAAAACGTACACTACTTCCTTCTTTTGTAAGAAATGTAGCATTCTCTAACAAGACCTCAACAATAGTCCCCCATCATTGAAGGATCCCATCGTCCCTGGTACCTTTTCTCCATTGCCATTATATCTTGGTGGAATCTTTCCCCCTGTTCGTCGCTGAGAGCACCTAGGTTAGCAGGAAAGAAGCTGAGGTGGGAGTGCAAAAAGTGGATTTTTAAAGACATCCTACAACCCAACTCTTTGTATTTCTGTATCATGTCCTGTACGATTTCTGTGTAACTCTCAGCTTTGTTATTGCCCAGAAAGTTGCGCACAACACACTTAAATGCTGTCCAGGCAGCTAGCTCAGCACTGTTTAACTTGCTGTCAAAGCTATCATCAAGCATTAATTTCCTAATTTGGGGACCAATAAACACTCCCGCTGAAATCTTAGCATCACTCAGGTTAGGAACTTATCTCGCAAATACTTGAAACCTTCACCAGATGTGTCCATGGCTTTGACAAAGTTTTTCATAAGTCCTAACTTGATATGAAGTGGCGGTAGTAATATCTTATTAGGATCTACCAAAGGAGCGTATTTGACGTTGCATTCTCCAGGTACGTAATTCACTCTAGGTTCCCATTCCTTCACTTCATAATGCTTGTCATCAGCTCGGCTATCCCATAAACATAAAAAACATTGGTACTTCGTGTAACCGCACTGCAGTCCTAATAAAATACCAACTACCTTGAGATCACAACATATTTGCCAACAATGGTCCTTGTAATTTATAAGATTTAGCAAACTTGACATGGTGTCATAGGATTCCTTAATCTTCACTGAGTGCGCAAGTGGTATAGAAGGTTTTTTATTTCCATTATGTAAAAGGACAGCTTTAAGGCTGACCTTTGACGCGTCGATAAATAACCTCCATTCTTCTGGAACGTAAGGAATTCCTAGCTCCGCCATCAACCCATTTATATCCGTACATACGCACACATTATCTTGCATTGAGAAATAGCTTGAAAATTGAACATGCCTTTTCCTGTACACTGATATGTTCGTTTCTGCATCCAATAAGTTCCACTGCTGGAGCCTTGATCCCAGAAGTTCCGCCTCTTGTTTTGTCAGGTGCAAATCACGGACTAGGTCATTAAGTTCACATTGCCGGATGAAATGTGGCTCGCGAACACAGTCAGGGATGAACGTTGGATCCTTGAATGTACATGTTGATGTCGATGGTTCATCAAGGTCATGATCATCATCAGAGTCTTTTGGCCATATCTCTTCCCAGTTGGTAGGGGGCTCGGGAAGTGGAAGTTCTTTTGCATTCTGTTACATTTGATAACAAATATTGATAACATTTCATGAACAAAACGAAAAATCTTGGAGAATTGTATATATATGTATTAAGATATACATATACTGTACGTTTAAAAAAAATATACGTTGGAAGTACATTCTATTTTTATACACGTTTATAATGTACAGAGAGCGATACAAGTGTGTTGTTGACTATTGTAAATATTCATTTTTTATGTCTGTGTTTGTAGTAATAAAGCAAATCGTTTTTACCCCAACTCAGGAGATCTGAAAGCATTACTATCAGGTGCAATAAACAGTGCACACAGTATACATACAAATATATTTATTTCTTTAGAAAGAACAAAGCGATTTTTACGAAACTTGTAGGGTTTATTAAATATAAATCAAGGTATACTTAGGTATAATTTCTATGTTACTATATGTAAGGGGACAGGAGCTAGGGGAATAAAATATCTGAAAAAGGGAAATTTTTGAGGGAATTTCCCGAAAATCCCTCTGTTACGGGAAAACTGTACGTGGTGGAGAGAAACCGAGTGCATATTCGAATTCAGCGCAAAAAGTTCCTTTAAGATCATGTGATTTTTCTCATGTAACAAACAAAAAGTTTAAATTTGTTAACTAGTGTTATTGATATTAATCGCAACAAGCTTCAAAAAGTTTCGTAGGAGATAGACTATTGGCTGATGTGTGCTGTATTACGCCAGGTGCTCACATAGAATATTTGTAATATGTTTAAAGACAACTTGGACAACTTACGTTTCTTAGCATATGTCTAACAATACCGTAACATATGCTTATTAAATTTCAGAGAATACATTTCTGAAATCGGGTCCTTGGAGATATGATATTATATATATATGCAGTATGGGGCTAAATTCGTTGTACAAAAGCAGAGGAGTGATTCCTGGGAGTAAAACAAACAAAAAAAAATATGTTCCAATAAACATAGGGCGAAAGTCCCATCGTTTACGTGTTGTAGGCTGCCGAAATCATGAAAAAAAAATGAATTTTAAAGGTCCATAGCTCCAAAACTATGGGACCTACTTTGGTCGAGTCAAGACTTCACTTAGGAACTAGTATGTGCCCTATCCAAAAATGCGTGTTTCAAAATCCTGAGGTGCTTCCACAACAATTTTTATACAGGGAGTTTCACTACGGGCCTATTATATAAAGTACTCTCCAACTACCTCCATAAAACTTGTTGCGTGAGTACCTTGCGATTCTAAAACATGTATTTTTTGGATAGAGCATACACTAGTTCCTAAGTGAAGTCTTGACCCGACTACAGTAGGTCCCATAGTTTTGGAGCTATGGACCTTTAGAATTCATTTTTTCATGTTTTCGGCAGCCTATAACACGTAAACGATGGAGTTTTTGCCCGATGTTTATAGCAACTTTTTTGTTTGTTTGTTTTGCTCTCAGGAATAACTCCTCTGTTTTTGTACAACGAATTTAGCGCCATACTGTATATATATAATATTGAGGGGTAAAAGTGTATCTGAAAAGGTGGGGGCCGCATGACGCACGCCGTCCGCCATGCATATCTTTCCCCATTGTATTTTCTTTTTGGAAAGTGAGGGGACGCCACATATTTTCTCTGAAAGTGGGGTACGTCGTCCCTCGCGTCCCCCTCACTTTTACTCCTGTATATATTAAATACGAGTATGTTGCACATCTGAATTTCAACTTTTTTTTATTTTTCTTTTTTGTTTTGCCTCTCCCTATAACTATACTGTATGATGTATAACGCAATAACGTTCATTGTATTCACATTTTCTTCAAGGCAAGATGGCACAAATACATACCGGTAGTATACTTGTTTAAAGTACATATATTTAGGAAAACGCCGCTTTATTGGAGAATCAGAAGAGATGATGCTCTTTCTATTTATTTTAAGTTCCGCCGTTCCTTACTTTTAAATTTCAATATTGTATTCAAATAGATTTCGGTTGCTTTTGATTTGCAAGCTAAAGTTACCAGGCAACCATATTATGTTTTTACACCTGTCATTATTTTTCGTGATGTAGGAATCATTTCTACCCCTAGGGGTACCTGTATGTGACAGTTTCTGAAAGCTGAGCCATGTCACGTCGGCTAACGTAAATAACAGGTTGCATTCGACAGTTAGATATCAAGGATTCGCAGTGAACATGTCTGTGTCGAACACAGTGATCAGGGCTTGTTTACTATATGAGTTCAAGTTGGGCACAAAAGGTGCGGAAACAGCAAGAAAAATATGTGCAGAGTTTATAGAAGGTACAATTAGTGAACGGACAGATCAAAAAGTGGTTTCAGACCTTTTTGGCCGGCGATGAGACACTTGAATGCAAACCTTGATCGGGCAGACCAAAATCTCTCGATTTGGACGATCTCAAGGCAGCAATTGAAGATGATTCAAGTCAAACGTGTCAAGAACTCGCTCAACGATTTGGGGTAAGCGATGAAACCATTCGTGTGCACTTGCATGAGCTTAGAAAATCGTGGAAACTAAGTAAGTGTGTCCTTCACGTGCTGACTGCTGCGAACCGTCTCCAACGACTGAACATTTGCTCTTCCTTGCAGACTAAGAAAAAACTGTCCAACTTTGGACTGTGTGATGAAAAGTGGGTAATGTATGATAACAAAAAAACGCTCGTACCATTGGCTATCGTCAAATGATTCCATGCATGTAAGTGCAAAACCTGCTCTTCATCAGCGGAAGGTGATGCTGTGTGTATGGCGGACAACTGCTGAGATTGTGCATTATTGGAGGAGATGATTTCTTCTCTCGGTTGGGAACTTCTGCCACATCCAACGTATTCACCAGACATTGCTCCATCAGACTACCTTCTATTTTGTCTATGCACAACCACACGCGCAATTGACAATTCAAAACTCGAGAAGAGGTTGGAAACACGGTGGCGCAGTTTCTTTTTTTGAGTTCCAACACAAAGATTTCTTCAAAAATGGCATATATAGGCTTGTAAAACGATGGGAGAAGGTTGTAGAAGCGGATGATAGATATTTTGCGGAATAAACATAAGATAAACTTAACATTTTCTTTCTTTTCTGTACTCAAACCACACGAACGTTCTTGGTTACCTGGTAGTAATGGGAACACAGCTTCTGTAATCGTCGGCTCAATGCCAAAACCGCGAATGTGCAAACTTTGCTATTTTCACCTAACTGTAGTTTCATGTTATTCGGGGCACACAGATTCCAATAACAAAATCCCATTTATGAAATATGAGTATTTTAGAAGTTATCGTCAATTCCTAAAACATGTACCTAAGTCTACATACTGATTTTTCGGGGTTAGTTGAATATTACAATGCTTATAACTCAAAGTCAAAGTTAGCACATTCGCGGTTTTAACATTGGATCGAACGTGTAAACACTTATCCCATGTTGTTAGCTGACGATCAGCACTTATCTGTTAACAGTGGCAATCTTTACATAGGGCGAACCGGGATACTACCCAGAACCCCACGAATAGAAGGACTCGCGCTGCAGAGTAGTACTCTTGATTTCCTTAAAGTTATTTACGGAACAAACTGTGAACACTCAATAAAATTCCGAAGATTAGAAAATCTCAAATAGTTAAATCGATTACAGTTCTATAAGTGGCCCATCTGAAGGACGCCAAAACATGCACTATGAATAAAAATATTTCCATTATCCCCTTCATAGAATGTTCAGTGTATTAGTCCCGTTGTGCTCCAACTCATCATGTACGTAGTATTTCTGTAGATCAGTACCCGACAATTGAATACTCTGTGACGTTATCAAGCTTTTTAGTTCTGACAAGGGACATGTTTCGGTTCGAAAGTGAGAATCAAAATAAAACTTCTTAGACGTAAACAGGACTAAGTACTGACCACTGTTGTGTGAGTTACTCCCGTATAAAATTCGTTTTTCGCCTACAGCGTCACCTATCCTTCGAAACATTAGCAGTTAGATTCCGCTTTGTTGGCGCTGAGTGAAGATCAATCAGGTGCGTCAGTGTATGGTAGTAACCTCCAACTAGTGTTAGATGTGGTACTTGGCGAGCGAGGTGTTACAATTAACCCCCTTTATATAGTTGAACTGTTAAAAGGCAAACTAAGGCGCAGATTTAAGGAATAAACGTCAGTTGGTGCGGAAAATGAGTCATCTGCGACATTTCTGTACAATCTGATTATCAGCGAGTACGAAAATGAAGTATATGCAAATTATAAACCCATCAACACTAGACAGAAATGATGAAGAAAATGGCACGGCACAGGAAGATATATATATATGATAGCAGTTCAGAGCGGGAACAAGACAGCAGTCCAGAGCGGGAACAAGGCAGTAGTCAAAGCGAATACGACGTATCTCCAGCACGAAAACTGAAAAGAACAGATGTTTTATTGCAGTTTGCGGACGAGGAAATCCGGAGTATCTACAAAGATTATCATGAAGGAGGATACGATTCGTATAGGAAGCTTCTGGCACGACACAAGAAAATTATTTCGTTAAGTAACTGCAAACCTATCTTGGATTATGGACACGCGTTGCCTACGAACTCTGCTTCATTCAAAGGAAATTGGGAAATGAAACTCCAAACAGCAAAATGTGAAGTCATCGAATTATTTGACGAAGCACGACAGTATGGAGCATCACAGTGCGTTACTGGCATTTACAGTGCTGGAATCTCCAAGTGGCAAAAGAAGTTGGATTATTGAATTGCAAAGCTTACGACCCTTCCAACTATAAAAGGACATTGCAAAAAATGCAGGTATTCGTGTAAGTGGGAGGCGTTTACTAGTGAAATAAACGATTTCATACATTTGCATCGTTTGCCTGCAGCCAGTGTATGGAATTGTGACCAAAGTCAGTTCAATTATAGACTGTCATCTCGTGCTGCTTTATTGAAACGAAGAGAGAAAGGCAGTGTTAAAACTATTCAGGCAATGTTCAGCACGACTCATTGCTATACCATTGATGTTGGGATATCCATGGATGAGAAACTTGCGAAGATATTATAAATTTGTTTCAAGGAGCCGCAAGGACACTTTGCTCCATAGGTGTCAGTGAATGTGCAGCAACGATGTCCTCGAAATCTGTTTGTTGACGGTAACATTAGCGGTAAAAAGACGAAAGAGCATTTGAAGCTTTTTTTTTTAGTGTTCTGGCAGAAAACATGGACGAACACTCTATTTCTTTGTGATTTGTGGTCTGGCCATAAGAATGTCACATTGCTCGCAGAGGCTATTCCCGAGAAACACATTGATTTAAAAATAATTCCTCCCAAGACCACCAAATATGTTCAATTTCTCGATATCTATTTTCTTCGGCAATACAAACTTTACGCCCGAAGAATCACCGACTGTTCGCTTACGCTTTGATAAGCCCCTAGTGAAGTTGCATGAAAGATGTCTCATAATGAACATGCATTCTCTAATCTATTATCAACTGTCAGCTCCAGTTTATCAACTGATGCTTCGTTATACCTGGCAAAAATCGGGATATCAGCTTGAATCTCCAGTTGGTAGCTTTCGAAACGTGATTGACGTAGCCTTCAACTTTGGACTTTATCTCTGTGGACATGAAAGTGAAGAACACATGCAGTGCGCAGATTTACCTTTATTGAGGTGTTCTTATTGCAAAGTTATGTTATATTGTACTCATTTCATTGTAGACCCGCATGTACACTTTTTTTTCATTTCCATTTGTTACCTTAACAACATAAAGAACTTCTGTAATTACTCGTCTTGTGCAATTGTTATACTTGTCATCGTGTGCACACTTACTTCATGGTTTTTCAGGTCTTAAAACTGAATTAATGTTATTTGCTTGTAGTGCTGACTGCGCAAAAACTTTTTACACGGGAATGACTCAACCTACAGTGGTAAATGCTTACCCCTGTATATATCTGCCAAGTTTTATGTTGATCCTCGCGTTCGAACCGAAACATGTCCCTATGAGAGGGCTTCGAAGTTTTGCCAGGGCATTCAGCTGATCGGACTATCAGTATGAAAATAAAACTAAAATCCATTTGAAAATGCTCCAAGAGCATTGCCAGAACGAATTTGAAAAGAATGGAGAGATGGAGGAGTGGGAAGGATAACTGTGATTGTTCCTACATGTGAAAGTAAATATTTTTATCCGCACCTTCTGTTTCTCGCAAAAATTTGCAAAATATCATCTTTCTATGACTTACGGTTCCCGAGATATGATTCCTTAAATCTCCCGAAATTCGAAATTCTTGGCCAATGTCTGCGGAACGGTGGCCAGTTGGACAGTGGCCACCGGTTACTATTTGGTACCAAAACACTTACTATCATCTTACGTTCTGATCAACGCCAATATCATATCTCTATAACTTATTGTTCCCGAGATATGGCTCCTTAAATCTCCGGAAATCGGCCATCTTTTTAGCCAATGTCTCGGGAACGGTAAGAGTGACGCGAAAAATGTCATCACTTCTATTGAATGGAGGGCTCAAAATTTAAAAGAAATCGCAAATAACAGACAAAGAGACAGAGAACGCAAAACGCTTTTTCAGGCCAGCCACGCTGAATAAGGTTTTCCTGGGTTTTCCTCATTCACACCAGGCAAATGCCGGGGTAGTACCTAAGTTATAGGTCCCAGGCCGCTTCCTTCCTTCCCTTTCCCCGGATTGTGTGCTCGCCGAGGGACGTCATCCCTTAAAACGTGAAGGGCTAAATGGCCTTAGATGCCGAAAGCCCAGAAATCTAAATCCCTAAATCCGAAAAATGATGATCGCCAGCATCTCTCACGTACAAATTATAAGAGTCCCCTCCCCCCGGTCTTTGGTTTGACAAAGAAGGAGATTACATCAGGGCAGAAAATTTCAAAACCAGACAATTAAATTCAGAATAATCAGTTTTGAATTGGACAATCCATATAAATGTTAAAAAAATATCTTACCTTAGGACTTGGCATTTGGGTAACACACTCACTCTCTCTGCACTGAAGTACCTGTTGTCGATTGCAGTTTTTGGATCAATGTCCTTAAGTAAAGAGCCATCGTCAGAAATTGTCAGGAAATCATGCAGTCTTCAGTGAATTCCTGTAAGCAGCCTTAACACTGTTGAGACTGCTGAAGCCTCTCTCACATGAAGCAGTCCTCACAAGTAAAATTTACAAAAAATGTGACAATTGGAAGCAAATTTGCGAATCTTGTAATGAATGTTTCTATTTAAGGTGGAAAACGAGGGGCAAATTACAACGTTATGAAGACCTCACTTTCTATGTCCGTTGTGAAGACTTCAGATTCCGTGTTTTCTCTCACTCAGTGACTATTTTCGTGCGAAACGAAGCAGTGTAGCCCTGTGAGTTTAGGCAGAAACCATTGCTACTGAACATTGGTCGCTAGCTCCGAATTTCTTGTCGCCAATGGCTACCTGGCGATCGGAAATTTTGTGCCCTGGGTTAAGGTATGTCATATATTTACTAAACTTCTTTAAAATATCAGTAGCTTTAAACCACTGTGTGTATATAATAGCGGAAGTGTTTCACTCCTCTTCACCCACGACATATTTACAGAAATTTGTACTCCCACGCGCAAAAAAAAATTGCGCGTATACTGTAACTCACGAT
Source organism: Thermobia domestica (assembly GCF_964235325.1). Lineage (NCBI taxonomy): Eukaryota > Metazoa > Arthropoda > Insecta > Zygentoma > Lepismatidae > Thermobia > Thermobia domestica. The sequence goes on from NC_137467.1 coordinate 54,227,513, forward strand.
TTTCCGCATTTATTCCTTTTTCCTTACGTTTATGGGTAAAATTGAATTATTAGTATGTGGAGATAATAGAGAGCAATCTATCTAAGGAGATATTTCCAAAAAATATAATAAAATAATAAAAATACAGACAAAAAACTAACTATGCTCGGTTTTGTGTATACTGGCAACGATGATTTCTAGGGATTTTTTCAGTAGCACAGCACGATTGCGGAGGGAATTCAGTAGGGGAGTCGAGGAGCTGGATAGTGGACTAAAATGTTGCATTAATTGGTTAAAACCTAGTATGTAGATTGCCTGCCAAATATAAATTAGCTTCTGTAACTAAGATGTCGTACGAAAATATAGAATTAAACAGAAAAACTCTTATGTTAAGGTTCGAAGCGATACGCACCATGGTTATGAAGATTATTTCTTAAGAAAAAAGAACAAACACAACGTAGCCTCTGTGGTTAGGTGGATAGAGTGGCGGACTCATAGTTATTTTATTACTTTGACACCACATCGAATCCCATCCTATCCTTTTTTTTTTTTTTTTTTTTTTTTTTACAAAACATTATAATTTTCATGTTAATAAGAACCGAAGCAATATACTAAGGACAACTTGTTGATATCCGGGATTACAGTATTATTGGTAATAGGTATTGTTTTCACTTCATGTTGTTGTATAGCTTCTCTCACCCTGTTTTCTTGGGAAAATAACAATTTTGTCTCCAACAAAATGTAAAGGATATATACGGACAGAAAAAGACATCTTAGTATCAAACGTGATTTATCGTGATGAAATGGACTAGTTTGCCATTATTTAAAAAAAAAATAAAAAAAAATAAAGTAAATTACTGAAGTTGACTTCCCTTTAGCTTTTAGCTAAAAAAAATATTTTTGTCTTTATAAGACTATACTTTATGAGGCAAGGTGTGTGATCATACCCACAAATTTAGCTAGGGAGTGAAATATAATCGTTTATACAAACATTTTACAGGTTTAGGTGCGTGAAACACCAATACACCATGGTCTCGCTCATCCGACCATCCTTTGTTACACATACCGTATGATCCGATATATCATTGCAGAAAGCACCAATCGGCAAGAAGAACTGCAAGTTGTGGTCTTAATCTATTTTTCATGCTCTGGAGCAGCGTTTCCCAACCGGTGTGCCGCGGCACACTGGTGTGCCGTGAATGGGCCGCTGGTGTGCCGTGAGGAAATAGAAACAAATTATTAACTCTATAGCAATCAAATTGCAAGACAGGAAAAATGTATATTTGTATTTCACATTACTATGAACCTCTACTATGAATCTACAACTTTAAGTTTCATACCGTGTTACTTTTCTGTACATTTTTAATGTTGAAAAAAGTATTTGTTATCATTGTTATGACTATTATTGCTTCTTTATTGTTGCAAACTATTTCGTAACTTGAAATTTTAAAATATCATTCAATTCTTTCGACAAAGCAAACATGTATACACATTATCTACATTTGTGTTTTAAAACTAAAAGAGATTTGTTTGTTCGTTCGTTATTTAGTGATCTTTCTTCTTAGTGAAAAGTTGGATTTCGAAAAAGAAAGCTTAGTTTTAAAATCCTGAGTCCAATATATCATTACAATTGCTTTCTATTTTTAAATTAGAATGAAAAATAAGCATAATGATTTACCACGGGAGAAAACCAGTGATCGAGCTTTCTTTTCTGTGAGAAGATCAGTAATCATAGAAAAAAATACTACAGTATTTTATATTTACAAATAATAATATTTATGAGTGTGCCGCGAGAATTCAAGTTACACCTATAGTGTGCCGCAAGTTGATAAAGGTTGGGAAACGCTGCTCTGGAGTATATCGCCTAGCGCGCCCGTCTACACGTTGACTCATACATCTATCATTTAGTGCAGACACGTATCCAGGTTTTCTATTCGGAGGGGGCCCAACACGAATCCTCGTAAGCACGTAATTCTAATGTTTTAAAAATATCAATATCAATAATAATAATAATAATAATAATAATAATAATAATAATAATAATAATAATAATAATAATAATAATAATAATAATGCAACAGTTCTGTATTTCTCTTAAACTTTTTCCTACTTTTCATTTATAAACCGGTTTACTTTGGAAACTGCATTATAGCACAAACAAAATGAAACATATTTTCGAGAGAAATGTAACTAAAGAAAACTGTCTGCTGCGTATATCACATAACAAAAATAGCAAGAAAACATTGAGTGTATCGTTCTAATATATTAAAGTTAAAAACAGAACGGAAACAAAATGTTAATCCTATTTAATTCCTGTTCTTTAATTCCAAATGGTATAATGGCATTATGGTATGTTCTTAGAATTATAACAAGACAACAGCACATTGCCCAAAGTTTGGACACTGACTATTAGTAAACTGATATAAAAGAATCTCAAAAGGGTAAAAGCATGTTTATTAAAAAGTGCTTGAGTTTCGGAGGGGGACAGCCCTCAGGCCCTCACGCTGGATACGTCCCTGATTCAGTGCAGTGCAGCTATTTGTTATAAAACATTATTATTAGATGTGTAATATGTAAAATTATATCATAAGTTTTACTTTTAATAGGTCTTTTCTTAACACATCCATATTATCCAGCGTTCTGCCTGCCTGTTTATGTCGGATAAGCGAAATTCTACTGTATTTCCAAAGCTAGCATATACATGAACTAGAATTGTATTGTCCTATAACAGACAATAGTGTGAAATGCTTATATTAAAAGGCTGGAATAAAAAAAAATTAATACTGTTTTGGTAGCGTGAGAACAAATTAAAAACAATTCAATATATTTCCTAGGTATTAGATTATCATCTTATTGTGTCGATATGTATTCTTTTTTTAAACATAGTTTTAAAAGTCATACCATTCTCAATATTCCTAAGGAAATCGAAAGAAAACTCCTATGTGCCTCTTGTGGCAAAGCGGCTTAAGTGCGTGGTCTGAAACGTTAAGGTATAGATAGAGTACCCGTATTTCAAAAATGCAAATCCGGGACGCTACTAAATTACGAGAATCTTTGAAATGCTTAAAATTGAAAGAAGTGTTGAATACTAATTTACTTTTCTCCATTAGATAGAGTTGTTCAAGCATTACGTTATCACATTTTTATTCCTTTTACTAGACCTTCTTCCAAGGGCGCCGATTTCTCTGTAAATTTTTTTCTGGGAGGGCATTCAAATGCAGACGAAATATATTAGGATTTTAAGGCAAATTGCATTCAAATTATGCCAAATATTGTATATTCATAAATACAAAAGGGGCCTACATGAGCTTTGGGGGGCCCGGCCTCCTAGGATCGGCGCCCTTGCCTTCTTCCTTGTTAAGCAAACGTAAGCAGATGATTTACTCCCTTCCCCTGGTAAGCAACATTGTTTTTGTTTCTCAAGATTTGTTGTGTTTCGTGAAATAACAGCAGGAATTTCCAGATTACTTAACCATCTAAATGAATGTTTTCACTTAGAGTCATCCCGTCGATTCGCTTTGCCTAGGACTAAAATAAATTAAGGGTCAATAATGAAAGAGACATGTGGATCGAAGATCTTTCTTTGTTCGAACTTTGATTTTTTCAAATCCATGATGGGAAATTATATTATGTGTACAATTTTCGAAATTAATAGTATACAATCGTAAAAATATCTTACAAAACGATGGTTTATTGCAAAATACTTTGACTCAAAGAATAAATTACAAGTAATAAACTTGTTACTTTTCCTGAAGAGTCTAAGTCTTGAATGAGACAGAGGCTCTTCAGCGTAGTGCTTGGAAAGATTGCCTCACTTGTTCTACCTTCCCGTGACGCAGCCTTGGTTCGACTTGATCCTAAACGGATTATTCAGAAGTCGAAGTCGGAAGATGTTTCCCATTTTTCCCAAACACTCTTGGTCGATTACTATCTGCCTCACTTGTGAGGGGACAACCCCATGCCGTAAGCGTCGGTGGACTACCGATAGGCAACTAGCGACATGTCCCCAAAAATTGGTGGTCCCGCAGCCAAAAATTGGTCCCACTTCCGCTTTGAAAATTATACCACCACCGGCAGAGAAGCGACGGAACGCCAACGAACCACAAAATTGTTCCCCTAAAATACGTTAAATCGCCTTTGCATTAAGGTGAGTCTACAAACATTTTTTTAAAAAAAGTAAAAATAAAGTGCCCTGAGCTGGGCGTGAACCACCAACCTTAGGGTTATTAGTTGCGTGTACTTCCGAATTCGCCACGGAGGCGATTATGAAGACACAGCTTGTAGAGTGATAAATCGTTGAAGTATTTTTAATATTTCTAATCAGAGTGCTCCATTAACCGTGTATATTTGACGATAACTGTTTGGAATCAGATCAAATGCACTCGTCATGTAATTTTATAACAAAATGGCAAGCGTCTATTTACTTTTTTCATAGTTCTCCCATATTCACTTGCTAGTGATCGGCGACAGTTGCCAACAAAATTCATACAATTATACGCACCCACCTCAAGATTTTTCACTTCATGATGTAAAGGCAGGAGTTACTCTTGACCCCCGGAGCTCAAGTATTGTCCTTATAATAACAATTCGTCAGGGAAAAGTAATATATAATAATAACCGCATGCACATGACTGGCGATAGTTCGTGTTGGTCCCTTTGCGGTTCTCCGTGACAAATCAAACGAGCGGGGATCAAAATGAAGTCCTCGCTGTTACATGGTGGTAACTTCAATATCGCCGATTCTAGATATCTGCTTCGACTCGACGAATCCCTGCCACTAGTGGCACACTAGCGGCAATCCTTCGACGCGTCGCTATATTGACGATCGCCATTTACCAGCAAGTGGGCCACTAGGTGTTGGCGACGTTTACGGCATGGAGAAGCTAATAAACAAACAAACCAATAAATAAATCTAAAACCTTATAAAAAAGTTTTCCCAAAATTTACATCTAGCAAAATCATTTGTTGGTATTCCAGAACTGCAAATTCACCTGTATTCATAATTTACTTCTATCGTAGTTTTGATATGAGAATAATGTGTCTGAAACTGTAACACAGGTCATTAAGACTTTTTTTTTTTTTTTTGCTTTAGTCAGATTTAGCAGTTTTACTTAGCAGTTAGTCAATTTGGATCTGTGATTTCAGAGTTTTAGAGATTTCCTTAAATTTTTCATTTCTACAACAGTTTGCAACTAACACCATTAACGTATCTCTTTCGATATTTCCATAGGCAATGGCTTGGTCACTCCCAGTATATTTCATACAATGAACTACGGTGTCTTACTCCATTAACCCGAACTACATTTAATATCCAACAACTCTGTACATTTTCTCTTAAATCTGCAAACTTTCTACTAGGTTAAAACTGAGTATTTTCTATTTTCTTCCTTTCTTGCTAAAACGAAAGTGTTTCTTTAGACAACCTGAAATGATGACTCTATATTACATTATGTTGCATAGGGCATTTTATGTAGCATATCATTTGACAGTTGGACACTTTCTTCGTATATTGAAAGCAACAGGGATTAAGTCCTTCTACACTTACATGAGAAGTAAACAAACTCTTTTTAATTCGTGGAATTGTGCCAATGCACTAGGTCCAGAGAGTTTTTAATTTAAGATGATTATTATTATTATTATTATTATATTTTATTGACTTAGGTTTTCCTGAATATTAAGCAATATTTCACAAAAAGCTGGTATTTTTAAACAAATGTGTTCGATATCAAGTTTTCATAAAGTAGTCACTCTCTCCTATAAATAATTTCAAAGGGGCCGAGGTGGCTCAGTGATAAAGCGTTCACCTTTGGTGCATGGGATCCTTGGTTCGACCCCAGCTCGCACCAAGTGAATTTTGTGGTGGACAAAAACCATGTGCATGGGTTTTCTCGGGGTTCTCCCGTTTTCTCCCACTTTCTTCATTCCACCATTTCATTCATTTCTCATCATCACCGTGTCCTTTAGCCTAGTCGGTATAACTGTGGGTCGTAAAACTTAAAGATTTGATCTCAAATAATTCCAACCCAAACAGTTGCAGGAAGTATGTCATTTCGAATAAAACAAACTACTCTATAAAATTTTCTAAGTATTATTATTTTTTAAATATACAATTCTAGCGGACCTTATTTCTAAATCGAAGGGTAAGAAGACTAAATTCACTCTTATTATTATAGATTAATTTCAATTGAAGCCGTTAAAATAGTTGGGGAAAAATTAGAAAGCCATACCCTATATTCCAGTGTGCCACAACCGGATAACAGGCACACTGGCGTGCCCAGCAAATTACAAGAATATTTGTCGAGTTTATTTTATTTATTATTATCAACGATTCTCCCATGGATCAGCTGTCTGTATACAGTTAAACAAACAAGTATCACGTTGAGGGAATGAGTGTAATTATTTACTTTAATAGTAATAGAAAGGTATATTTTCTTGTATTTTCTACCGGGAATAACTGCATCCGGTCTAGAAAGCTGGGGCTAACAACGAAGGAACCCGATATGCCAAACACACACCACTCTATAGTCATGAGTGTCACAAGTCCTTTTCTACGTCTTGGCACCCTAAAGGTTGTTGCCTTCAAAGAGAGAGAGAGAGAAATAACTTAAGTCTATTGCACTTCCATGCTTAAATAAATACATTATGTAAATAACTGTTTCGTTTTCTGTTTTTTTTATTATTATTATTATTATAAATTTCTTAGGAAGTTGACTGCCATATGTATGCACACTGCTCTCCCGTGCAGCGCCTCGTGTATGATTTTCCATACATAAACTATATATTCCAAGTTTGTTGTGTTCGTTCTATAGGTATGTTTGTAATTATATGCATATGGCGTAGAACTCAAAACTTAATGTCCACGCTACGTATATCCAAAACTATAGACAAAGAAATTTATGAACAAAGACATTTATAGCGCTAAAACAAAGGGCAAAAATAAAGAATTACTGGCGGATTGTTGCCCGTAGTGCACAGGTATTAACGGTTAACAGTGTTAAATTTAAACACATAGTTTTAATTAAGCACGAATTTAACTTATATAGAGTACAGTGCGGAAAGGCTGAGGAGTTTGCTAGGATCGTTACAATATCGAACCCCGTAAAATGTACTGCAAACCTGTCCGCAAGCCCCCCGTAATGTTCAACAGATGTTGTGTATTAATGCTCATTTCAATGCAAACCTATATAGACCTACGCACTTCAATACTAAACGAAGGTGCAGAGACTATTCATGAGTTCTAGTATTAAACTCTCTCACCCAATGTATTCTCCTAACATGTCTCCCAGCGATTACAATATTTTTTTGGTATCTCAATCACTTCCTAGTAGGATAGCTTTAACTAGAGACCACTGATTAACCTGGTATTGGATGTTTCACTTTCTTACCTTTGGAGTTGACAGTCATGGGTTGGACATTTTACTCGCAAAAATCTAATATTAACAACGTTTCTTCTATAATTTCGTAATATTGTATTATTTCTTTGTATTATTCATTAGCTTGGTTAGACTTGTTTAAACACTTTTCTCTTTGCACCTATTCCTTAACGTTGGATAAAAATACACTAGCTCTCACCGGGAATCAAATCCAGAACCAATGCACTTGAATCATTTGGCCACAACAAGGCACATTTAAAAAGAAGTTTCGATTTTGTTAGGAAAATTGTGATTGGGTGTAACATTTAAAAATATATTTAAGAATGGGTACGGATGAAACACACTGAATTTTCTCGCTCGAATTTCTTAAACTGACTCGTGTTAGGCTGCAGCTATTACTGAAACATTTATTTGGGAAATGCGAATAAAATAATGTGTTTTAGAAAACTTTGTTCGAAGCAACTTACGTCCAAAAAAAAAAGTACCCATTCGTCATATTTCTGTTAGAAATAACTTATGCCATACATTAGAATTATTAAGGAGATAATTGTATGTGAACTATGAGCAAAAGCGTCTGAGTACTTTCTGAGAAAATCGTTAAAAAAGTCATCCCCAAGAATAAAATATCCCTTGTATATCTTTTCAGGACAAACGAGTTATGCTATTTATGAAATATGAACAAAATTGCCAGAGTAATTATCGACAAAATCGTAGGGTAAAACTTGCTCCGAAAAGTAATATACCACTTCTAGCTTTTTAGAATGATGGAATTATACCATATCGTTAGGTTATTTATGTAACATTTATTTATGAAATATGAACAAAATTGGGTCAGGCGTTAATGGGAAAATCGTCGAAGAGTAGGCTAAACTACCTCTTCTGAATGTTTACAGGACGAACGAGTTGAGTCATATTGTCAGGTTATTAATGATACATTTATTTATAAAATGTGATTGAGAAAATTGTTCAAAAAAATGCATCCCATACAGTAAATTACACCTTACGTATTTTTTCAGAGCAATGATTCATACTATATTTGTAAAAATACAAGCAAAATCTTTACAGCCGTTTTTGAGACAATTTAATGATTTTAAATTTTCATCCTTCAGCAAACTACCCTTATTTTTAGGTATCGGAGGATATAGAATGCGAAACGATAGTGTTATGAACACAAATCTCCGGGTGTAGATGAAATTCCGGCTGAGTTAATTTTAGCTGGAGGCGAAAAATTGTGGAACAAGATACACAAACTCATTCTCCTTATATGGAACAAGGAAGAATTGCCACAAGAGTGGAAAGAATCAATCATAGTTCCAATTTACTAGAAAGGCGACAAAACTGACTGTAATAATTATCGAGGCATTTCTCTTCTATCAACATCCTATAAAATCCTTTCAAATATTCTGTTGGCAAGACTGGCCCCATACGCAGATGAAATTATTGGAGATTATCAGTGCGGATTTAGACGAAATCGATCAACTATCGACCAAATATTTACCATTCGCCAAATACTCGGAAAAAAGTGGGAATACAATACCCCGGTACATCAATTATTTATTGATTTTAGAAAGGCGTGCGACTCGGTTAGGAGAGAAACATTATACGACATTCTTACAGAACTTGGAATACCGAGAAAGCTAATTAGATTAATTAAGATATGTTTAAATGGATCCCAAAGTAAAGTCCGGGTAGGAAAATTTTTGTCCACGAGCTTTCACGTCGAAAATGGCCTGAAACAAGGAGATGCGTCGTCGCCATTATTATTTAACTTTGTGCTGGAATACGCCATAAGGAAAATCAAAGATAGCAACCAGGGCCTAGAGTTGAACGGTATTGACCAGGTTATGGCATATGCTGATGATGTAAATTTAATAGGGGATGATAGGAGAACAATAGAAAGAAATGCAGAGATCTTATTAAACTCTTGCAGGGACATGGGTTTAGAAGTAAATTGAGAGAAAACTAAATCCCTCGATGTGCGTCGGGACCGGAATACAGCAAATTATGGATGCGTTAAAATATTAAATAATACTTTTGGTAAAGTGGATACTTTTAATATTGATCCTAGATATTTGAGAGAGGAAAATTATATTCACGAAGAAATTAAATGTCGACTCAAAGCAGGGAATTCGTGTTACTATTCGGTTCAAAATCTCTTGTTGTCGCGAATTCTGTCGAGGAATTTGAAGCTTAAAATATACAAAACGATAATTATGCCTGTTGTTCTGTATGGCTGCGAAACATGGTCACTTACTCTGAGGGAAGAACATAGACTGAAAATATTTGAGAACAAGATCCTAAGACGAATATTCGGACCCAAGAGGAACGGGAATGGGGAATGGCGGAAATTTCATAACGAGGAACTACACAATTTATATAATCTACCCAACATTGTTAGGGTCGTCAAGTCTAGGAGGCTTAGATGGGCGGGTCATGTAGCTACGTAGAATGGAAGAAAGTAGAAATGCTTTCAAAGTCTTGACTGGAAGACCAATCGGAAAACGACCATTAGGAAGACCTAGGCGCAGATGGGAGGACAATATTAAGATGGATCTCGCAGAGATTGGAATACAAAGTAGAAACTGGATGCAGTTAGCTAAGAATAGAAGTCAGTGGAGAGCTTTTGTGAACGTGGCATTGAACCTCCGGGTTCCATAGGCCATAGAGTTAGTTAGTTTTTTTAAAGTGTTATAAAAACTTCATGTCTAGAGTTCGGTCCAGATACGTCGAACAGTATGGCCTCTATTTGAATACATGAAAAAGCGTGACGAACCGACAGACGAACAGATGGACAGACATCAAAATTACTTTTTCGATATGTGGGGGCGTGGAACTTGAATTCATTGAAATCTCGAATTCGATTTTTATCACTATTACTACAATTTCTTCTTTCGTCACTCGAACGTGAAAACGAATAGGAATACAACGACACGTAAGGTGATAATTTGTAATTCCCAAAATTTAATGAGTTAAGTTTAATGTGTTGCCGTGCTAGAAAAAAAAGCTTATGCCTGTTTGTTATATTATTTTAAAATCAGTTTTTCACGCTACTATATAATGTAGAAATATGGTATGATTATCGTTCATACTCATGCTATCTTTTGGAAATATTCGTGTTCCGCATACATAGATCTGTATAATTTAGCTTCGTTCAACGAAAACATTCCTTACACAGACTTATGATTGCATTTTGAAATCGTGTTTTTGTCGTCGTTAGAATTTAGTAAATATAAGCATAACACTCAAATTAGTTTTTGACTTTTACAGAAAACCAAATTTCTGTAAAAAAAAAAAAAGCCCAAAAGAAAAAACTGCGGCTAACTTAATCCCCACCCTCCTTGTGCAGTGCAAGTGTTATATAAATTATTCCCTACTCTCATTCGTTGCCGCTAGCGCAAATTATAAATAAATTTTAAAAAAATCATTCCTATAAATCAAAAAGGCAATCTAATCAAAGTAAATAATTTTAAAAAAATAAAAATTAAAAATAAAGTAATTGTTTTTAAGCACTCAGGTTGTTAAATATATAATTTGCTTATAGTTTACTTATTGTATATTATTTGTTTAATCATAATACATAATACTCGTAATTTTAATCTCACGTTAAATTCTTAGCCGTAATCGCTCGTAACTTTACAGTGTATTATAAAGATTTATAAATTATTTGTTTTAATTTGTTTTTTTTATTCATTGTCTTTACGGCAAGCACTTTTCTCTTCCCCAACATCTTTTCAGCGGCCGGTGAAAACGGGAACTGCTTATATAGTTTATAATGACCTTTCGTGGGTGCTAAGAGCCACAAAGCCAAAGTTTAAAGCAAATGGTTAAAAAAATGTCGTCTGTTAGCAATCCAAAATAAATCGTTCTATTCCCAATAAACCCACAAAGGTCGGTCATAATTTCTTGCAATTGTGGATATGAAAAAAAGAGAGAGAGGGAGAAAGTCAATACTCTAAAAAGAAAAAAAAACACAAGCACACACACAAATGATAATTTGACATCAGCTTTTTCCTTTCTTCCTTTTTTTCACGACAACAAGCATCATTCGATGTAATGTCATGTCGATATAACAAGGGGTAAACTTGGGAAGACTGTCAAGGTCGCGTATGTTATTTTTCCTGTTCTTGACACACAAATCTGAAGTGAGTTGTCTGCTGTTCAAGAACGGGCAGGTAACATACAAGACCATAAACTGAAAACAATAACTGTTTCCAATAGTACACGTATTCTAATACTGAATAAATACGTCGATTAAAGGATACTATCAATAAGTTATTTCCTTATTATACTGTTTCGGTTCTTATTAACATCAAAGTTATACACTTCCAATAATGTTTTGTTAAAAAAAATGGGATGGGATAGGATGGGATTCGATGTGGTGTCAAAATAATAAAATAACTACGAGTCCGCCACTCTATCCACCTAACCACAGAGGCTACGTTGTGTTTGTTCTTTTTTCTTAAGAGATAATCTTCATAACCATGGTGCGTATCGCTTCGAACCTTAACATAAGAGTTTTTCTGTTTAATTCTATATTTTCGTACGACATCTTAGTTACAGAAGCTAATTTATATTTGGCAGGCAATCTACACACTAGGTTTTAACCAATAAATGCAACATTTTAGTCCACTATCCAGCTCCTCGACTCCCCTACTGAATTCCCTCCGCAATCGTGCTGTGCTACTGAAAAAATCCCTAGAAATCATCGTTGCCAGTATACACAAAACCGAGCATAATTTTGTTTTTTGTTTATATTTTTATTATTTTATTATATTTTTTGGAAATATCTCCTTAGATGGATTGCTCTCTATTATCTCCACATACTAATAATTCAATTTTACCCATAAACGTAAGGAAAAAGGAATAAATGCGGAAAATCGTGAGTTACAGTATACGCGCATTTTTTTTTGCGCATGGGAGTACATTTTTGTTTGACACGAAACAAGATATAAGGTAGAATTTTTGGAAATAAGTATCCTAAGGTGCGCTCAATTTTATTTTGTCTAGAATAGTGTCTCGAATGAATTCCTATTGTTAAAAAAATTTCATTTAATAAAAAGTATTATTTAAGCATTTTTGAAATTTCGTACCTGAAGTGAAAAATGGAGTAATTTTTTAATGTTAAAATTTTCCATTACGTGTTCACTAAATGACAAATGTATAGATTCGCTAAAGTTGGAAGGGTAAAATTCAGTATTTACACTCTTAACTAAAGAATAAACATTCTGTACATGTTTCAGATATTTGGAATACTTCGCACCCTAGGGAGAACGGGACACAATTTCTATATTAAAAAAAATACGAACCTACGGCCCCCAGTTTTTTCAATGTCAAAAATAATTTAATCTGTTATTTATATATTTTTTGAAATTTATAGTAAACCTCATGATACTATCATAGTCTAGGTTCTGGCAGCCCCTCACCCACCCAGTCAATGCTTTTTCAATGTCAAAGTCTGAAAAGGAACTTCGTGTGCCACGGTATGGGAATGGCACACCATGTGTGAATTAACCTTTAGAAAAGACAGCCCAATGAATTTTCAATGTCAAAGTCTTGAAATAAACTTCATGGACCACAGTACGACATTGGAATTGCATTTTATCTGTTATTTAACCTTTCGAAAAGACAACCCAATGAATTTTCAATGTCAAAGTCTTGAAATAAACTTCATGGACCACAGTACGACATGGGAATAGCATTTTATCTGTTATTTAACCTTTCGAAAAGACTACCCAATGAATTTTCAATGTCAAAGTCTTGAAATAAACTTCATGGACCACAGTACGACGTGAGAATGGCATTCTATCTGTGAATTAACCTTTAGAAAAGACAACCCAATGCATTTTCAATGTCAAAGTCTTGAAATAAACTTCATGGACCACAGTACGACGTGAGAATGGCATTCTATCTGTGAATTAACCTTTAGAAAAGACAACCCAATGAATTGTCAATGTCAAAGCCTCAAAAGATACTTCATGGACCACAGTACGACGTGAGAATGGCATTCTATCTGTGAATTAACCTTTAGAAAAGACAACCCAATGCATTTTCAATGTCAAAGTCTTGAAATAAACTTCATGGACCACAGTACGACATGGGAATGGCATTCTATCTGTGAATTAACCTTTAAAAAAGACAACCCAATGAATTTTCAATGTCAAAGTCTTGAAATAAACTTCATGGACCACAGTACGACATGGGAATGGCATTCTGTCTGTGAATTAACCTCTAGAAAAACAACCCAATGAATTTTCAATGTCAAAGTCTTGAAATAAACTTCATGGACGACGGTACGGCATGCGAACGGCATTCTATATGGGAATTCACCTCTAGAGTGTGGGTGTGATAACCAATCGATGAAGACTTCCTTCTGCTGTTTCATGGCTTTTTTATCCAGAAATGTTGCTGATTTCATTAATCTTCGCTCTCTGATGATGATTGACATCTTCTTCATGATCGTCGTTTAAAGTTGTTTAAAGCCTGCACGTGGTGTTGGAAGCACATGTTTAGCCTTGCAATATCATTGCTGATTTTAATGTTTGAGTTTGAAGAGTTATGAGAAAATAATCATAAAGAATATTAAAAAATGCAAAATTAATAACAATTTGTAAAGGAAAGTATTGGGTCTGACTTATACAAGTGTGTTTCTAACTACGGGTGATGTCTTTTAGTTTTGTGAATCAATTTGGAGCTGAGAAATTTCTCCTTATGTTCAATTCCCCAAATGTTGTATTCATTGCTTCGCGTTATAAGGATTGCTGTCCTTGAAAGTTTTGCGTCTTATGAAGGAAACCACGATGATAATGTACGACGGGTGATCACAAAGTAAGGGCATAAAACCTCCAGTGAAACGTGTATATATTTTTTTCATACAAGCAATACACCTGAAGGTTATGTTTCGACATAGTCTCATATCAGTTGAGGCATTTGTCACATCGTGGGACGAGTTTGAAGATTCCCTTCTAGTAAAGACACTACCATGGTCTGGTATTATTGTGCAGAATGTGACGAACGCTTCCGAACTGCATCCCCAATTCTGCCATCAGATACCGTAACCTGATGCTCCTGTTGTCCTGAATCAATTCCTCCATGCGAGCTGTATTCAAATCTGTTGAACTCGTGCTGGGTCGGCCATTGTGCTCCTTGTCGGTGATGTTTTATCTACCAGCCGCAAACTTTCGACACCATTCTGCAACATGCTGGCGAGTCTTTCCGAAAATTACATGTTTTGCTCACAGAAATCGATTAACAGAGCGGACTTCTTCGCGAGACCAGTTTTCTAAACGAGTCGTTGTTTGAGGAGTGTATTTCCAAAACATTCTACATCCAAAAATGTCCGATTTTGAATTGATTATGGAAGAGTGTGCTATGGAACCTCTTACATTAAATTTTGTAATTATTTTTTTGTCAAAACACCTTATTTTATGTGGTAAATTCTGTTTCAAATATCACTTGCCATAGTGTTTCAATGTAAAAAAATATATAGTTTTCTGCCCTTTCTGAAGAATTCTACCAAACGGGTTTAGCATGTTTTGGAAATACACTCCTCATTTGTGTACTAACGCCACAGGGTGGCTGAAACTCCCCACAGTTGCCAACTTCATGTATTAAAATTACCGCACACTTCTCATTCCTATATAACAGACGAAACTCCAGAAATATCGGCCTTGCAATCTTAGTTTCTGATCATCCCTCGTACAGAGAACATAACGAACGACTATAATAAAACTATCCAGCGACAGAGTAACACCAAAATTATCCAGTATTAATGAAGAAAGAAACAGAAAATAATGGAGCAAACACATAAAACAGAGAAAGCAACTTCAACTTCAGTGGTATGTGACGAAACAAATAGTTGGGCTACTTTCCGTTTACGTAAAGCAGAAGGAAAACCACCGGAATAACGTTAATAGTTTTCAATCCATAATTAGGTCAAGATTTTCAGGAGTTTGAGCATATAAGTAGACCCTTAGACCTACTCTTAGACTAAGTTGGGAACATTTCTAGAATTAGTTTAGTTACAGAATGTTCTATAAATATATTCCATAAGAACTTAAGCACGTCTAGTTCTCCGTGATCAAAGAAACACGAAGCTGCTTTCGTATTCTGAATTCCTTTCATAAGTTCTCAAATTACGAGAAGATTAATAGTAATTGGCTTGTATAATTAGAAACAAAGCATGCTTTGTACTGTTTTTGTTGCAAAATTGTTTAATTATAACCGTCTCTCTCCCACACCCACAATAAGTACAGAAACTAAGAAATAGTTTACAAACTTCTGTAAAACCAAAAACTGCAAGGTAACAACATTGAACAAAGACAAAAGTTAGGGATAGTTTCAGAGCGAACGTTTCAATCATTCTCTATCTGCTAAAATATAATCCTTTTTTTAAAAAGATCAAGTGGAACTGAGGAAATTCAGAAATAGATTTTTTTAAAGAGGAGATCAAATGAAAATGGAAAAATTCAGAAATAGAATCTTCTTTTAAGAGGAGATCAAATGGAAGTGAAAAAATTCAGAAATAATCTTTTAAGAGAAGATCAAGTTGAACTGGGAAAATTCAGAAATACAATTTTTTAAGAGGAGATCAAATGGAAATGAGAAAATTCAGAAATAGAATATTTTTTTAAGAGGAGATCAAGTGGAAGTGGGAAAATTCAGAAATAGAATCTTCTTTTAAGAGGAGATCAAGTGGAAATGGGAAAATTCAGAAATAGAACTTTCTTTTAAGAGGAGAGCAAGTGGAACTGGGAAAATTCAGCCAGTGGGAAATTTCTGTTAATAAGACAAGTTGAGTAAATGTCCAAGTACTCTACAAAGAAATGACGGTGTTTAAATAACACATTTTTTCTACCACTATTAGTGAGTTATTTCAACTTCAAGACCATCCCCTTCCTAGGGTATCATAGTATACACAGGAACAATAGATAGCCGAACTCCAACTCATGTAAATGTTGCCAGAAGATTCACATACCCACAAAACTATTTTCGTAGAGAATTAAAGAGGAAAGAAAACATAGTTTATTATTTGGCATACACACTAAATATATATAGCGTAAAGCTTAGCTCATAACGAAAAGTAACAACTAATATAAATTCTCACTGTCAGTTACTTTGTTTTTTATAGTAGTATGCGCGTCGGTACTGGTTCTTTAATTCCTTAGATAGATTAGCATGGATATCTACGCGCAAAACACATACTTAAACGTCATCTTTTACAGCAATCGATGCTATTGAGTCAGAGTAAGGATAGAGGTTTCAGCTGCTCTTCCCGCTGCAATCAGTGATGCCAACTCATGGGGAAAATCCCTTTTCGTGGGCATTTTTGGGGTTAATTATTCGGAATGGAATGAAGGGAATTTTCGTTGAAATCGACAACATATATGGGAATTTTCACTTTATATATAAACAACACCAACAAAAATTTTCTACGAGCGAGAAGCAGACATAATAAGTCATCAATAAGCGTGTCAGTGTTGTCAGCTTTTAGTTTGAAGTTTTCTCTTTGTTATCGGTAAAGTTTAAGCTAGTGAGGAGTGACTTTATCATATGTGATTCTTAAAAATCATATCAGGAAACGAAATTTGTGCTTTGGTATTTGAAGAAAGAAGAAAACAAACAATGAACGAATGAAAAAAGATAGCAAAATACCAAACGAGAAACAATTATTTCCAAACGTTCCACATAAAATGAATAGAGAACAAAACTTTTCTTGCATCATTTGACTCAGAATAAGGTGATGATACAAGAGTATCACAGAATCATTGCCTTTCTGAAAAGGTAACAAAATATACTTTTTCTCGATTAAGGCAAATTGACGAACTATTCTATACACGTAGAAGCTCTAAATTTACTGATAATTCACCTTGAAATAATACAGCGTGGGAGATTCAGATGCAAAATGGGATTTTTTCCCCTCTTGAAATGGGCTTTTATAGGGTTGCAGGTTGAAATCTTATACAACAGCTATGTCTGTCCTCACATCTGTCTATAGGAATCACAGCTAAAATGATAAGTATGAAAAGTCATATAGAACGGCTATCTCCGTCCTCACATCTGTCTATAAGTATCAGAGCTAAAACGGTAAGTATGAAAAGTCTTATAGAACGGCTATGTCCGTCCTTCCATCTGTCTATAAGTATCAGAGCTAAAATGATAAGTATGAAAAGTCTTATAGAACGGCTATGTCCGTCCTCCCGTCTGCCGATAGACATCAGAGCTAAAACGGAAAAACTTGGAAGTTTTATAGAACAGCTATGTCCGTCCGTCTCTCTGTTAATAGGTATCAGAGCAAAACCGATGGCAGAGCGAGAAGTGGTTCTTTGTAGGAACAACAGATTCCACGTTCTCCCTTGATTTTTATTCAACCCGGAAGAGATATAAATCAACAATTTCCGGTTTCAGCGTTTATCACCACAGAACAAAGATGGTAATAGTTAGCGAGAAGCGTTTTCTTCTGAAATTCGTTCCGCGTCTCATAATAGATTCCATCTTCATCTTGATATCTCTACTGAAACCGGAAATAGTACAAATCGACTACTTCTTCCGGTTTCAATATTGATGTTTATAGAAGAAAAACGATAATAGAATGCGACTACCTGAGTTTTATATGGATTCAGAATCCCAAGAATTGACTTACACTGAAACCAGAAGTAGCAAAAACTAATTTAAATTCCGGTTTCAGTATTGATTCTTGAATAGTATAATAATAGTAGTAAGAGACCGTAAGAACCTGTTTTTGAAATGGATTCAGCATCCGAAACTTGACTGAACTGGGATTCAGTACCCTATCACCAGAGAGGGTACATGATATGTGGACCAAGGTGGATCAGAACTATATGACCTCCCGCCGGGAATCAAACTAGAGTATCTCGGTCCAAAGACGCATATCCTAACCGTAGAGGCACGCGTTAGAAGAACAGGTTTCATTTCTAAAATTATTCCTCTATTGCAACCAGAAATTCGCATCCTTCCGGTTTCATTATTACAGTTGCATTGTTTAGAAGAATACTGTATTTCCTCAATGTGAAGCGAACCTCACTACTTTTTTAAGCAGTATAGAGTTGACTTTTAAGTTGATTTCCAGCACTGGTGTTCAACACAAAATAGGAAAACAATCCATTTTCTCTCTTCACAAACAGTATTTTGTAAAAGCGTAATAAAGATGCCCTTTTCTCTTTATTGTGGGTAAATGTTGGCATTTTGTTGCATGCTTTGAATTTTGCTTTTCTTTTTCTGTTGTTCAATGTATTCTATGAGTACAAAAATCTACAACTCGTAATAAATTTCTTGTGCGGAGGTCTTGTTAAAACGTAAAATCCCATTATCTTGGGACCCGTCGTAAATCTTCATGAGCTGGAGGACGAAAACTTGTTGAGCCATGCTTCAGTTCGGGAGAGGAAGAAAAACAGTTTCCTTTTTCCCTAAAAGTAGAGAAAAGGCATTTGATATATCGGCCACGGTTGCTACGAAAACTAACAAAAGAAAACAAAAAGTTAAAATGTATGTCCCCCTTTCTTTGACTTAAATCATGGCTTCTCTCTTCTTTTCGAAATAGTGTAATATTAAACCACAAATAAGAGCCTGTGCAACATCTGTATGGATTTGTACTTCATATTTGTTGCAAGTAGTAGGTTAGACTTGGTGATAAATAATTTTAGCCTGTAGCAGATAAGAAATGTCCAAAGATGTGACCCATTCAGTACGAATCAATACATTTCTTTCAGATGAACAAAACTATATGGGAAAGTTTAATTCCTCGTGTGTAGTTTCTGAGCAAGTCAATGAAAAATACCATTTTGTAATCCCAGAACTAGTGCTATAACTACGCCATCTGTTATGATCAAACTGTACTAATCA
Organism: Thermobia domestica; assembly: GCF_964235325.1. Taxonomy (NCBI): domain Eukaryota; kingdom Metazoa; phylum Arthropoda; class Insecta; order Zygentoma; family Lepismatidae; genus Thermobia; species Thermobia domestica. The sequence continues at coordinate 54,246,724 of NC_137467.1, forward strand.
AACGTTTCATTATGATACTAACAAGATGCTTAAACCCAACCCAATTACTCTTGAATTTTTATTTGGGTTCAATTGAGCAAACGGTTCTACAAAACAGAAAATTTATACGAAACTAATTTTGTTGCGAACAACTAAAACGAATTTTGATTGATAGTGAAAATATTGTATATGTAAGCGTGCTCTTCCACTACCCTTGTTTATGTGTATACCCCAGTTGCTAACGCGCCTGTTCCCTACGGCACCCCCTGCTGCGCTTCTGCTCTGACTTGGTTAGACATCATTCATGCTTTTTAGTGGCCACCTAGCACAAGTTGGTTCGTGTTTTATTTACTGTAGTTTTTATGCTATACGTCCACACTATTTATACTGAGCCCTCCTGAAGTCAATCTGCAAGTAGTAATTTAGGTCCTAATTTAGTGCATACTCTACTAAAAGAAATACAAAGCTTTATCCTAAATTGAAAATGTAAGAATTTTGTCAAAATTTGATGCCTTTTAGTTAATTAAAGTGTTATTTCTTTCAGTTTTAACTGGAAATCCAATCGGAAAACAATCGTTAGCAACACCTAGGCACAGATGAGAAAACAATATTAAGATAAATCTCGCAGAAATAGGAATTCAAAGTTGAAATTGGATCCAGTTGGCTAAGGACAGAGCTCAATGGAGAGATTTTATGAATGCAGCATTGAACCTCCAGGTGCCATAGGCCAGGCACGCAGCCAAGGGTTGGGTCCGGATCCCCCCTTCGAGACTAGAAATGAAAAAAATAAGGAAGGAGGAAACAAAAACAAACGAGAAAAAGAAGAACCGTCGTTAAAAATAAAAAAAAGTCACAGCAAGCATTTGGTTACTTGTTCTTATTAGGAGCTTTGTGTGGAGGAAATGGGGGGAGGGGTCAAATTAGAAATGGATATTATTGTAACGGAGCATTCCGAATTTCATCTAGTTCCATGCTTATCCTATGGACTACAAATGACGATCGATAAATGGGTTCGATCAGAGAGACTCACAGGCAGAACTTAAGAAATGCCCCCAGTTACCAATATTATGAGCATGGCAACATAGATTCCAGTTACACTTGTTAAAGAAGTTTTCAATTTCGCGGCAACACTAATTCATTTTATAGGATGTCTTTACTGCTGAAAGAGATCTCGTTGCTATTTTTGACGGCATTAAAAGAAGATAAGAAAAATAAGAAGACAAGAAGAACCGAGTACGAATGACCTCGGAAGATTAGACCCTATAACTTTTTTAATACATTTTTAATATTCTTTTATTCGAGATTTCCTCATAGTTTGTTATTAAAATACTTATTAACACATCCTTATTTTAATTTCGCCGGGAGGTAGACTCTTAAGATATTTCATTAGGTTATTTTTCGACATATTCTTCATACCGGTTGAGGCGCTTGTCGCATCGTGGGATGAGTTTGAAGATTCCCTTCTGGCAAAGACACTACCACCATCTGGTACTACAGATTATTGTGCACAATGTGACGAACGCTTCCGAACTGCATCCCCAATTCTGCCATCAGATACCGTAACCTGATGCTCCTGAATCAATTCCTCCACGCGAGCTGTATTCAAATCTGTTGAACTCATGCTGGGCCGGCCATTGTGCTCCTTGTCGGTGATGTTTTATCCACCAGTCGCAAACTTTCGACACCATTCTGCAACATGCTGGCGAGTCTTTCCGAAAATTACATGTTTCGCTCACAGAAATCGATTAACAGAGCGGACTTCTTCGCGAGACCAGTTTTCTAAACGAGTCGCTTTTTGAGGAGTGTATTTCCAAAACATTCTAAATCCAAAAATGTCCGATTTTGAATTGATTATGGAAGAGTGTGCTATGGAACCTCTTACATTAAATTTTGTAATTATTTTTTGTCAAAACACCTTATTTTATGTGGTAAATTCTGTTTCAAATATCACTTGCCATAGTGTTTCAATGTAAAAAAAAATATAGTTTTCTGCCCTTTCTGAAGAATTCTACCAAATGGATTTAGCATGTTTTGGAAATACACTCCTCATTTGTGTACTAACGCCACAGGGTGGCTGAAACTCCCCACAGTTGCCAACTTCATGTATTAAAATTACCGCACACTTCTCATTCCTATATAACAGACGAAACTCCAGAAATATCGGCCTTACAAGCTTAGTTTCTGATCCTCCCTCGTACAGAGAACATAACGAACGACTATAATAAAACTATCCAGCGACAGAGTAACATCAAAATTATCCAGTATTAATGAAGAAAGAAACAGAAAATAATGGAGCAAACACATAAAACAGAGAAAGCAACTTCAACTTCAGTGGTATGTAACGAAACTAATAGTTGGGCTACTTTCCGTTTACGTAAAGCAGAAGGAAAACCACCGGAATAACGTTAATAGTTTTCAATCCATAATTAGGTCAAGATTTTCAGGAGTTTGAGCATATAAGTAGACCCTTAGAACTACTCTTAGACTAAGTTTGGAACATTTCGAGAATTAGTTTAGTTACAGAATGTTCTATAAATATATTCCATAAGAACGTAAGTACGTCTAGTTCTCCGTGATCAAAGAAACACGAAGCTGCTTTCGTATTCTGAATTCCTTTCATAAGTTCTCAAATTACGAGAAGATTAATAGTAATTGGCTTGTATAATTAGAAACAAAGCATGCTTTGTACTGTTTTTGTTGCAAAATTGTTTAATTATAACCGTCTCTCTCTCCCACACACACACAATAAGTAAGTACAGAAACTATGAAATAGTTTACAAACTTCTGCAAAACCAAAAACTGCATCGTAACAACATTGAAGAAAGATAAAAGTTAGGGATAGTTTCAGAGCGAACGTTTCAATCATTCTCTATCTGCTAAAATAGAATCCTTTTTTAAAAGGAGATCAAGTGGAACTGGGAAAATTCAGAAACATAATCTTCTTTTAAGAGAAGATCAAGTGAAACTGAGAAAATTCAGCAAGTGGGAAATTTCTGTTAATAGGACAAGTTGAGTAAATGTCCAAATACACTATAAAGAAATGACGGTGTTTAAACAACTCATTTTTTCTACCACTATTAGCGAGTTACTTCAACTTTAAGACCATCACCTTCCTAGGGTATCATAGTACACACAGGAACAATAGATAGCAGCACTCCAACTCATGTAAATGTTGCCAGAAGATTCATATGCCCAGGAAACTATTTTCGTAAAGAATTAAAGAGAAAATCAAATATAATTTATTATTTGGCACACATACTAAATATATCGCGTAAAGCTTAGTTCATAGCAGAAAGTAAAACTAATATAAATTCTCACTGTCGGTTACTTTGCTTTTTATAGTAGTATGCGCGTCGATACTGGTTCTTTAATTTCTTGGATAGGGCCTATATTATCTTGGATATCTACAAGCAAAACACGCACTTAAACGCCATCCTTTACAGCAATCGATGCTATTGAATCATAGAGTAAGGATATAGTATAAGAGGTTTTAGCTGCTCTTCCCGCTGCAATCAGTGATGCCAACCCATGGGGGAAATCCCTTTTCGTGGGCAATTTTGGGGGTTAATTATTCGGAATGGAATAAAGGGAATTTTTGTTGAAATTAACAACATATATGGGATTTTTCACTTTATATATAAACAACACCAACAAAAAATTCTCTACGAGCGAGAAGCAGACATAATAAGTTATCAATAAGCGTGTCAGTGTTGTCAGCTTTTAGTTTGAAGTTTTTTCCTTTGTTATCGGTAAAGTTCAAACCAGTGAGGAGTGACTATCATATGTGATTCTTAAATTTCGTTTCCTGATATGATTTTTGTGCTTTGGTATTTGAAGAAAGAAGAAAAACAAAACAATGAACGAATGAGAGAAAAGACAGCAAAAATACCAAACGAAAAGCAATTATTTCCAAACGTTCCACATAAAATGAATGAAGAACAAAACTTTTCTAGCATCATGTGACTCAGAATAAGGTGATGATACAAGAGTATCACAGAATCACTGCCTTTCTGAAAAGGTAACAAAATATATTTTTTCTCGATTACGGCAAATTGACGAACTATTTTATACACGTAGAAGCTTAAAATTTACTGATAATTCACCTTGAAATAATACAGCGTGGGAGATTCAGATGCAAAATGGGATTTTTTTTCCCCTCTTGAAATGGGCTTTTATAGGGTTGCAGGTTGAAATCTTATACAACAGCTATGTCTGTCCTCACATCTGTCTATAGGAATCACAGCTAAAATGATAAGTATGAAAAGTCATATAGAACGGCTATCTCCGTCTTTCCATCTGCCGATAGACATCAGAGCTAAAACGGAAAAACTTGGAAGTTTTATAGAACAGCTATGTCCGTCCGTCTCTCTGTTAATAGGTATCAGAGCAAAACCGATGCCAGAGCGAGAAGTGGTTCTTTGTAGAAACAACAGATTCCACGTTCTCCCTTGATTTTTATTCAACCCGGAAGAGATATAAATCAACAATTTCCGGTTTCAGCGTTTATCACCACAGAACAAAGATGGTAATAGTGAGCGAGAAGCGGTTTCTTCTGAAATCCGTTCCGTGTCTCATAATAGATTCCATCTTCATCTTGATATCTCTACTGAAACCGGAAATAGTACAAATCGACTACTTCTTCCGGTTTCAATATTGATGTCTATAGAAGAAAAATAATAATAGAATGCGACTAACTGGGTTTTCTACACTGAAACCAGAAGTAGCAAAAACTATTTTAAATTCCGGTTTCAGTATTGATTCTTGAATAGTTTAATAATAGTAGTAAGAGACCGTAAGAACCTGTTTTTGAAATGGATTCAGCATCAGAAACTTGACTGAACTGGGATTCAGCACCCTATCACCAAAGAGGGTACATGATATGTGGACCAAGGTGGAATCAGAACTATATGACCTCCCGCCGGGAATCAAACTAGAGTCTCTCGGTCCAAAGACGCATATCCTAACCATAGAAGCACGCGTTAGAAGAACAGGTTTCATTTCTAAAATTATTCCTCTATTGCAACCAGAAGTTCGTATCCTTCCGGTTTTATTATTACAGTTGCATTGTTTAGAAGAATTAGTGTATTTCCTCAATGTGAAGCGAACCTCACTATTTTTTTAAAAGCAGTATAGAGTTGACTTTTAAGTTGATTTCCAGCACTGGTGTTCAACACAAAATGGGAAAGCAATCCATTTTCTCTCTCCAGAAAGAAACAGTATTTTGTAAAAGCGTAATAAAGATGCCCTTTTCTCTTTATTGTGGGTAAATGTTGGCATTTTGTTACATGCTTTGAATTTTGCTTTTCTTTTTTTTAATGTTGTTCAATGTATTCTATGAGTACAAAAATCTATAACTCGTAATAAATTTCTTGTGCGGAGGTCTTGTTAAAACGTAAAATCCCATTATCTTGGGACCCGTCGTAAATCTTCATGAGCTGGAGGACGAAAACTTGTTGAGCCATGCTTCAGTTCGGGAGAGGAAGAAAAACAGTTTCCTTTATCCCTAAAAGTAGAGAAAACGCATGTGATATATCGACCTCGCTAGCTACGAAAACTAACAAAGAAAACAAAAAGTTAAAATGTATGTCCCTCTTTCTTTGACTTAAATCATGGCTTCTCTCTTCTTTTCGAAATAGTGTAATATTAAACCACAAATAAGAGCCTGTGCAACATCTGTATGGATTTGTATTTCATATTTGTTGCAAGTAGTAGGTTAGACTTGGTGATAAATAATTTTAGCGTGTAGCAGATAAAAAATGTCCAAAGATGTGACCCATTCAGTACGAATCAATACATTTCTTTCAGATGAACAAAACTATATGGGAAAGTTTAATTCCTCGTGTGTAGTTTCTGAGCAAGTCAATGAAAAATACCATTTTGTAATCCCAAAACTAGTGCTATAACTACGCCATCTGTTATGATCAAACTCTACTAATCAAACGTTTCAGTATGATACTAACAAGATGATTAAACCCAACCCAATTACTCTTGAATTTTTATTTGGCTTCACTCGAGCAAACGGTTCTACAAAATAGAAAATTTATACGAAACTAATTTTGTAGCGAACGATTGAAACGAATTTTGATTGATGGTGAAAATATTGTATATGTAAGCGTGCTCTTCCACTACCCTTGTTTATGTGTATACCCCAGTTGCTGACGCGCCTGTTCCCTACGACACCCTCTGCTGCGCTCCTGCTCTGACTTGGTTGGATAGCATTAATGCTTTTTAGTGGCCACCTAGCACAAGTTGGTCCGTGTTTTATTCACTGCAGTTTTTATGCTATACGTCCACACTATTTATACTGAGCTCTCCTGAAGTCAATCTGCAAGTAGTAATTTAGTGCATGCTCTACTAAAAGAAATACACAGCTTTAGCCTAAATTGAAAATGTAAGAATTTTGTCAAAATTTGATGCCTTTTATTTAATCTTTCTTTCAGTTTTAACTGGAAATCCAATCGGAACACAATCATTAGCAACACCTAGGCACAAATGAGAAGACAATATTAAAATGGATCTCGCAGAAATAGGAATACAAGGTTGAAACTGGATCCAGTTGGCTAAGGACAGAACTCAATGGAGAGATTTTGTGAATGCATCATTGAACCTCCAGGTGCCATAGGCCATAGAGTTAGTTAGTTATTTCAGTTTAACACCCCATAATTATACCCTTCAGGCTAAGGGAGACGGATGATTAAGGCAAGTGAATGATGAATGGAAAAAACATTCGTGGGATTAGAATGTGGGAGGAAACGGGAATACTCAGAGGTTCATTCCATGTCGAGTGGACCAATGGTCCCCCACTGCATTATCTCCGATTTTTTTTCAAATTTTGCACAAATGTTACCTGATACCAAAAATGAAGAATGGTCAAATTTGAGTTTAAGATATGTATTGGTTGTGATACTAGGGCGTTTTCAAAATGGCTCCTGTTTTAGCAACAACGAGCAGCAAATGTCTTCTCCCATTTTATAGTGCTTGTCATTTTGAACTTGTCATATGTCCACCGGCAGAAAAGATAAGGAGATACGAGGGAAGCGGATTCAGGAATCAATTCAGCATCGAAACAAATTATACAATCTCATTCGTTATCATTATTGAAGTCAGAAGTGGTAGAAATTAAGTGTTATCGGTTCCAACATAGATAATAATAGAACTAAAACGGTGAAAGATAGCGACAAGTGGTTTCTTGGATTCGCTTCAGCGTCTAAAGAAAATAATTCTCCAGTCTCACTACTAAAACCAGAAGTGGTACAAGTTTACTTCTTGTGGTTTCAATATTGATGTCAATAAAACAAAAAAGGTTAAGATAGCGAGAAGCGCATTCTTGAAATCGATTTTCAGTTTCAAAGAAATAGGTTTGACACAGTGAGTTTATTGAGAAATTGAGAAGCAAACCATGACGTCACACGGCAAGCAACCCAGGCTGGCGAGAAAAACAGGCTACGGCGCTACGTAACAACACGAGTGTGACGTCATCAACTTAGTCCGACTCACTTTTCTAGCTGAATAGTGGAATTTTAACTGTAGTTCCATGGTTCTACCACAGGTTAATTTCAGAATTTCTTAATGTAACAGGGGTAATAGCCTATTTATGAGAATTCTATTTAGAATTAAAATAATTCCAAGCTATAATCGAACACATACATAACCACCCCCTTTTATTATATGTATGTTACACGAGCGAAGCGATTTAACACAGGGAATATTTGGGTCAAATTATAGATCTTATATCATTTCCAGCCTGTAGGTAGAATCCAATTTAAGGTAACAAACCTTACAGAACAATTAATATATCAGCTGTGAGTGCCTGCATAGAATTTCAGTGCCTGTATTACTTCGGGGTGGCGAAAAAAAATGTATTACAGGAAAGATAGAATATATTTATAACAGAAAGTTAGTGAAATATGAAATGAAATAGCTAATTTAACATCCTACGTTTATCACCGAAGCTAAGGGAGACAGTGATGATAAGAAATGAACGAATTGGTTAATGAAGAAAGTGGGAGGAAACGGTAGAACCCCGAGTCTCCAAAAAATTTTCTTGGCGCGAGCTGGAATAGAGACAGAGATCCCACGCACTAGAGTAAAAATTTAAACACCAAATAGTTTACCATCGCTCCTTACCTGCTCGCTACGAACGCACGTGCGCGTGTGCCCATAAATTTAACTCTGCCCTGGCGCGGAATACATGCAATTCTTTGTTTTAGTGGTCACCAAGCATAGGTTGGTGCGTGTTTTCTGGATGGAAAATATTTTTACGGCAAATTAATTTCCACACACACAATGAATCTCTAAGCAATTATTTGGGCATGCGCCATAGGCAAGTAAGTTTGCAGAATCCCTTAGGGAGCGTTTCAGGCAAGAAAAAATAAGTACAATTTCTTGTTTTAATTTGGTGAATTATTGTAAATCTGGACGTTTGACTATGAGAAAATATTCTTGCAATAACTGGAATTTCTGCCAGCCATTGTGTATCAAAGTCCGCTGTCCCTGTGAATTAAAAAGTAATTTGATACAGGAAGTCACTGGCGTCTCGAGCATATAAAATTGGGGGGGGGGCATCAAAGAAATTGATTTAAATGGTACTTCCTAGTCCAAACTGTTTATTATCTTCGATTGCATTGTTACCCTTTTGCTTACCTTCAAGGATCCGCTGAGGTACATCACGAACTGTTATAATCGTTTCACATCCTGAATATTATATTCCAAATAAAAAAATATGATTATTTATATGTTATTCTATCGTTAGTAAAAAAATTAAATTAGAATAAAATATGGAATATTTTGTACTTCAAAATATTGGGGGGACGTGTCCCGCTCGCCCCCCCCCCCCCGCTAGAGACGCCCGTGCAGAAAGATTATCTTTGCACTCACTTATGTGCCACTATATTTTAGACGAGAAGAAAAAACGCAATTACTCTTATTCATAATTATCTGGAATTTTACTTATCTCCCTCGTACGAAGTAACACATACATATTTTTAAAACTGGTGAAATGATAATGTGGGAGAAGACGAGAGACTCTGAGAACACCCACGGACATGATCTTGCCCACCACAAACCGAGGCCCCCGAGCTGGGATAGAAATTTATGTTTTAAAAAAACAGTTTAAATAAAAGACCACGTTAATTCAAGTACTGACACACACTAAATAAGTGATGGATGTACAATATGCAAGCAATCGTATAGATTGAGAGTGAGGATGAACTTACCATGGCAAAAACTGAGTTATAAACAGATACGGAATTCTGTTCCACTCATTTTTTGCATTTTTCCTACAGGTTAAGGAATCTTACAGAAGTTATAAAAGACGAGTTATTTTCACAAAAGGAGGTTGAGTATAAGGAATTAATTTACGTTTGCGTCAACCCTCCTCCTATGAATAACTATCGAGTAATACTAACAAATTTGGTGGATAAAAGTAATCAAAAAGCACCTTTTTATTGCATTTTTTGTTAAATATGCTGTAAAAGATTCTGTATCTGAATTCACACGCTGCTTAACGCAGGGTTTGAAAAGACCTGGGCTTTTTTGAAAAAGCCCAACCCACCTGGGCTCAGATGGTTTTTTTCGGGCTTAATCGGGTTTTTTCGAAATATTTCAATGTCTTTGGGGTAAAAGTGTTAAAATGAGATTTATATTTCAAGATTGTCATTGTCACAACTTGCACCATTTTTCTACTTACTGTTGCTTTGAAAAAAATTGTCGCCATTTTGAAATTTTACATTCGATCACCGAGAAAATCTATACAGCAAATTTAGCATATCTCGTGCTTCCACCGTCAAAAATTCAATTTAGAAGACTGAAAATTGCGCTTCGTAGCGTGGATATTCGCTGTTTTGAAAAAATGGCCGCCATTTTGATATTTTAAGTTGGTATACCGCTAAAATCTATACAGTAAATTAAGAGTGTCTCGTGCTTGTACCCTGACAAATTTAACTTAAAGGGCCGAAAGTTGTACCCTGTAGTGTGTGTGGTAGAGGCAGACAAACGAGTTAAGTTCATTTTGTGTTTAACGCCCCTTTCAGCAGCGAGCCTATATGAGACGGGACCTACTGATTAACATGGAATCCGAACCACATGCCAGCCTCGGCAGGCAACTGGAAAATGATTACAATAAAGGAATGAGGACGGAAAGACCAGGATTTGTACTTGGGGCATTAAGAGGCCCCAGCACTGCGAAATTAAAATACCGCTAATTTTACAGTAATTATGTGATATCTTCCAATAGATTAAAGATAATCGAAAAGTAGAACAAGATCTCCCTAGACAATATTATGTTACGTCAGATACCGTTATCACGATTCACTTATCTGCTTTCGATTTCCAACCATTTAGATTATCGGCATTTATTTTCGCGTTTCTAAATAACTACAAACGGAAAGCTACTAGGTGACTCATAATAACGGTAACTCATGCAAAATAACATTGTCTAGGGAGGTCTTGTTCCACTTTTCAATTATCTTTTATCTATTTAAAGATATCACGTAATTACTGTAAAATTAGCGGTATTTTAATTTCGCAGTGATAGAGCCTCTTAAAATCATTTGAGAATAGTCGTTTCTGCTACCTCTTACCATTTTTGCTCTGATACCTGTCGGCAGAGAGAGTTGTTGTACAGTGTATGCCAAAAAATATATATCCAACGATTATATGTTGAGCAAATTTTAAACTTTAATGTCCAACGACTATGTATGAATCTAAAGGAAGTGGTGGTAAGGGAATAATAATAGTACAATAACGAAAGAAGGAGAAAAAAGGGAGAATCAGGAAAAAACTCATGAACAAAGTGTTTGTCCACCACAAAGTCCGCTTGGCATGTTGAGCGATATTATTCCAGCCACGAGTAATATATTTTATGCAAAAGTTGGTAATTTTGCGTTGTGTCCAGTTTGCTTCCGCCAGCCAGTCAGTTTGGTGACTCTAAAACGAAGTGTGTGTCAAAACTTCGTTATTCATTGTGTATTCATTCCCTTTTGATCAATAATGTATTTCCGTGTATGCTCGAAACTTCGAATAACTCTCATTAAATGCATTTAGTGTAAGCATGATGTAACCGTGCATGTCTTCGATGTGTGGAATATCACATTTAGCTACTCCTGCTCATTCTGAAGTTTTGTTAAATGTCTATAATGTAATGTTTTGTTTGTGAAAAGCAGCAGAAAAATCGACTGTATTGTAAATTTCATCGAAAAATAACCAACTCTATAATGTATTCTGTCTACTGCCTGTATTTGTGAAAAAATAAATAAATAAATCATATTTCCTGTATTTGCAACAAATCCTATTTTAAATTCATGTCAATACATGTTTGAATGGCTATCCAATCTCCGGCTAAACTAGTTTCTGTCTCAGATATCGTAGAGTTGAGCACACATGGAAGTTAAACATAATTTATGATTACAACTTCCTAAAGGAAATAACAATTTCGGAGTAAGAAGCAATTTGGACAAATAAAACTATTACATATATATACAGAGAGAGAGAGAGAAAGAGAAAGAGAGAAATTGAAATTGAAAATATTCAATGGTCTGAAACAAAATGCACGAGCTTTTAAATTGTGAATGATCAGAAGCTTCTTAGTTTTGTCATTTTCCCTATCGTTATGACTCCCTTCGTTTGACGTGTTTATTAGGATAGTGTAAGTGGAAATTATAATATGTTCTAATGTTAGTGTAATTCATCCGATAACTCTTAAACGCAATCGAATTTGATTTTTCTATTTTTTCTTTTTTTCTTTTGGAAATATATAACTAGATTGGGGGTTCACTCGTGCAGATAGCAAATAGAAAATTCAGGTAAAATACGATGTGATATATTTCTTGCGAAGGAATGAGAGTGCGAAAATAAGTAATTACTCTTAGTGCACAGTATGTTAAAATGAATTTTGAGTGATATACGCATAAACGAGGATAGTAGAAGAGCACATTTTCACATACAATTCTTTCACTACCCTCCGTCGCTGACGCACCTGCTCCCTACGGACGCACCTCCTCGCTTCCGCTCGGACCACCTTGCTGCGCTCCTACCCTGACTCAGTTAGATAGCGTTCGTGCTTTTTAATGGCCACCTAGAAAAAGTTGTTTGGTGTTTTTGTGCACTGTAGCTTTTACGCCATGCGTCCACATTGTATTTATAGTGAGCCCTCCTGAAGTCAACCTGCAAGTAGTAATGCAGCTCCTCAGGCTCGTAGCCAGCCCAAAAATGTACGGGTCCCGGCTGAAGTTAGGGGGGGGGCGATCCAACTACATTATAGTTTATCACCATATTATAGTTAATTTGCAAACATACCCGACATGCAAACATTTGAAAATTTTAGGAGGCCAGTAAAAATTTAGGGAGGGCCCGACCACCCTAAACCACCCGTGGATACGGGTCTGGGACTGTCTCCCTCAATAATCCAATTCGAAATGTGTTTTCGGGGGAGAAATGTGATGATTTGTGTCCGACTGCCACAAAAGAAAGTGAGATTAAATTGACGTCCCTTGCTCTCAGAAATCAGATTCATCTACCGTAATGTGTGTCTTATTTCCCCCGCTCAGAATAAGCCTCAAATCTGCCTACCTCCTAATCCTGAAGACAACTCTGCTCCCTTATCCTCCACAGCATTGTTTTCAACTTCATATTTTGAACATCGCTAAAGAAAGGGAATGATCTTACCCGTTCTCCTCAATGTTGAAGACAGATTTGCGCCGATGCACATTTCACATCTACATGTTGAACGAAAACTTATATCACATTTGTAATTCAGTGCTCCAAACTAAAGACTATAGGGCCTACAGTGTCACAAACTTTCTAATTTCTGTGACCTCTATAGCAGTAACAACGCAAGTGAGATGGACGGGGCAACGCATATCAGAAGTACATTAGTATCTAATACTATGATCATGATGAAACGGTAGATTTCAATTGAATAGGAACAAAGTTGCAAGAGACTGAAAATTTGACATTTTTTTTTACGATTTGTTTTTCAAAATCCTTTATTTTGAAAAACTGCTTGGATAAGTACCACATCCAACTGCAGAGATGGTGTTCAAAACATGAAATACCAGGTCCAATTCTAGATAGTCTACCAATTGATATAAAAAATCATAACGCCGTTTACAGCATTTGATATCTCGAACAGTTTGTGAGCGAGGGTACGGGAATATGGATTTCTTCAGGAATAACCGACATCAAAATATTGTCCCACTTCAGGTACATCTTGCACATAAAGTAAATCTTAACCACATTTGGTTAAGATGCAACTTCGGATTCATTTCCTTCCACTTTGCATTTCTGTTTTTTCCCTCCATTATTCCAGCATACACTTTCTAGTTTAGTTAGTAAGACATTTTTTTTTTTTTAATGTTTACACATTACGCTCTATAGTCTGTTTACCTAATATCGCATCAAGACGTCAATACATATACTCCGCAATTCAACTTCGTTTCTCTCAATAATTACTCACCACACAGTGATTATGTTTATATTCCGGGCTTAAGCATCCCCTCCCCCCGGAAATCTTACTTACTATAGTAAAGTATATGAAATATCTTGCAGAATTTTCACATTTTCAGGCAAAGCCCCCCGAAACAAAATCGTAAATACGCCACTGTATATGTTCTAAAAATGGCACCCACGGACCACAGAACACTATTCTACAAGTCTAACTAAACAATATATATATATATATATATATATATATATATATATATATATATATATATATATATATATATATATATATATATATATATAACTTTCGGGTCCTCATCTGAAGACTCGAATTGCATTATATGGCAACGTCGCAGATAAAGAACCATAGATTAGATCGACCAATCCATCAAATAATTACATCGATTCTTGTGAGATGACAGTTAAAGTCAATAGACGTTGACACTAGCACAACTTATGACCTTAACAGTCGATGTAACTCTTTGATGGATTTGTAGAGCAATGCTAATGATTCCAAGTTAATATACGATGTTGCCACGTAATGAAATTTTGATTTCCCCCTAGCGGCTGAAGGAGGCCCCGGAGTACACTCCATCACATAACATTTTCGCTTTATTTTGACCTATAGAAAAGTGCTCTGTGGTCCGTGAGCGCCATTTTCTAAAAAGGTACCCATGCACAACAGAGTACTCTTCTTCAGATCAAAATAAAGCGAAAAATTCTATAATGGTATACTCTCCGGTGTCTCCTTCAGCCTCTATGGGGAATGAAAAGTTTCACTATATGGCAATGTCGAATATCAACTTTGAACCATTAGCATTGCTCTACGAACCCATCTGATCGATACATCGATTGCAACGCTAACAAGTGGTGTTATTGTTAACGTCTATTGACCTTAACTGCCATCTGGAAAGAATCGATGTACCGTAGATAGGGGCTACTTGGACCCAATTTTGCAATAAACTCGTTCTTACGGCCTGTATTCATCCACAAAACTCGAAAGGTATTGTCAAAACCCATATTAAATGGAACTACAGGCTTTATTGTACATACTCGAGGACAGTTTTAGTTACATACGTTGAAAACAAAGCACAAGCTATTATTGTAGAGAATGGGTTCAAGTAAGACTCGCGTTCAGGCTACTTGAACCCACCCCCATATTTCCCTACAGAAAACCATTGAAATTTGCTCTGAGACTAAGTAGGACGTAGGTGTTCCAAGAACAACACTTTTTATTTACTGCAAAACACAAAGAGAACATGTTAAGAGGTACTATCAAACATAATGATTGTAACAGCTGATTACGTTTTCTTCTGTAGCTGCACGGGTCCTATCTATATTAGCAGCGAATCTAGTCGTTGACTGGAGGTGCATTTTCTAAAATAACTTCACTCAATCTCGACTGGGAAGATTGTCTTAGAAAGCAATGACAGTTCTCCCATGCATGGCAAAATAGGACTTCACAATAAATCTGAAATCAAGTTAATTAACGAGGAATCCGAAATCAAAACTTAATCAAGATGGCTAAGGAAGGCTAATTCTTCTTCTTCAGTGAACACTTTTCAGATGACCCGGATTCTGCCTTGATCTCTTCTTTAATCTTCTTTTTATGGTGGAACGACTTATCTTGAAGAGAGCTTCTGCTTCTTTTTACCAGACCGAATTGCTGCAAAACATTCTTCAAGCTGTTGTTACGTAAAATCAACATATTTTCGATCTCCAGGCAATCGTTTACATTGAAGTATCATTATGTACCGGTAAACGTAAGGAAACAATGAAAAATCCTTACTTGTGAGACACGTGGCAACAGATCTCTATGTTCCATTGATAAAGATAACAAAGGATGGGGTGGGACAAAATAGGCCTGTTTTCCAGGTCATGTGTAAACATTTCATTAAGAATGAAATTACGCACACACCTTACTCTATAACAGGAATTTTCAAACTGTGCGGCGCGCCATCCTGGGGAGGCGCCGAAGGTTGTAAGGGGAGGCGTGAGAAGTTTTAAGAAAAGATCCTACAAAAGAATATATTTATAATGCAACACGCATACTTAAGTCTGCACCCTTCTCTTTTAGTAATACATAGTGAACTAAGATTTTGTATCACCTCTGTTCCATATACGATCAGGAATGGTCCTTTCACCTTTGGCTTAAACGTGTATAATGCTTGTTAGATGGCTACTAACGATCTTCTATTTATCTCTGAAGAATAGTATGTCTTCTTAACACAGATTTATGTCCAATTTGGGACAAATACTTTCCAGAGAACACAGAGCACAAGTGGGTCGTGAATCCACTCAACGCAGAGAATCCATCAAATTTCACCACCCGAGAAGAGGAACAGTTTATTGATCTCTCTTTAGGCAGGACATTTAAAACCAAGTTCCACTCTACATCGTTGCCTGAATTTTGGAGCTCAGTGAAGAATGAATATCCGGAATTAAGTAAGAAGACATTGCAAGTGCTCCTTCCTTTTGCAACTTTCTATTTCTGCGAAACCGGATTTTCAGCAATGGCGGTGATCAAATCCAAATATATGTAAAAACTAAATCTCCAGAAAGAGATGCGTATTGCCATTTCAAAGTATGTGCCCAGATTTAATAAATTGTGTGATTTAAAAAAGCCCATACATCCCATTGACTTTGCTCAGCATTTAAATGTGTCGGTTTTTGTTACGCAAATTCCCTTTCTGCTTGTATTTTTCAATTTTAAATTAAATATCTGACTTACCACAATTTATAGTTATTAACTTCAGCTAATAACATTAGAAGGTGTAGTCAGTGTGTACAATGTAGATCGCCTGTGTTAATGAGATATTTTCATTAGTGATTAACAAATGAAACATAGTTTATCATAGTGATAGTCTTTCTTTTAGGAACACATGTATTTATGTTGTTGACATATTCCATTTTTGACAGGAAAGGCGCGTTTATACTTTGGTGGTTGAGGGGAAACGAAACTGCAGAAAGTTTGAAAAGCCCTGCTCTATATGAAAAAGTTTACCATGTCAGTTTCATTACCCTATATAGGTAGTTACTTATATGTTTACTTAGCATTCAATTCACTTCCTTGCAAATAGTGTCCATACATAAAAGTTTGGCGCCCAATAGATACACTCTTTTCGTCAATGACGTACGCGCCTTTGTCGTGGGAGACCCGGGTTTGATTCCCGGCGGGAGCTCATGTGGTTCGGATTCAACGTTAATCAGTAGGTCCACGTCTCATATAGCCTCGCTGCTGCATAGGACGTTAAAATCAACTCAACTCAACTCTTCTCGTCAATGACTCATGTGGTTCGGATTCCACATTAATCAGTAGGTCCACGTCTCATATAGCCTCGCTGCTGAAAGGGACGCTAAACTAAACTCAACTCTCGTCAATGACCTTTCTCACTAATGCTGCTACTTCGTAGCCTACCACAGAACTCGTTTCAACATGTGTACGCTTGCATTATGGTCCCATCTAACGGGATCTAATTCTGAACTCAACATTGCATTGTATATGGGAGTTTAAACGAGTTTTTGGTATGGGTCCAAGTAGCCCCTTCAGGGCCCAAATAGCCCGCAAATCACGATATATAACTATTTGATGGATTGGAAGAGTTACTCTATGACGAGGACCCGAAAGGTATACAATGATATACAGGCTATGTATATATTTTGCTTTAGTTTGACTTTTAGAATAACCTCTGTAGCCCGTGGGCGCGAGTTTTAGAACACCCGATATATATTAGGTTTGTCTTTATTTTTCGTCTTGAGTTTATTTGACTCTCACCTCACAAAATGGTTGCATATCAGCAACTCATTAGAAAAGTTCCCTCAATTCAACAACAATTATTAAATGGTACCCCAAGCTACCTCGAGTTTTGAATGCACTTACAATACACAATACGAGACATTGTAAAACTCGAAAATCGAAAAATTAGAACCATCCTAATATACATATATTGGAAGAGAGAGAGAGAACGATGAAGAAAAGAAAGAATTGAAGTGTCACCAGTGACTCAGAGGCATATTTTTCACGCTCGACTCTAGCCATAAAAACTAAATACACGTTTCTCATTGGTTGCAATTTGCCATTGTCCAAACCTTCAACAAACCTTCAACCGCCATTGTCCAAACAATCAAGCGGGTGAGGTTCAAAGTTGGACAACCCGACTGTGACATAATGTCACGTGGTAATATCATGGGGTTAAAGGTGAAACAAAACGAGCACTGCGGGGCTTCTAACCCCCTTCGCTCACTGACGCTCGCCCAACTATGTTTCGTAAAGTAAATAAATCACCTTTTATGAATTATATATATATATTACGTACAAGAGAAAATTAGTATCACTTTTATCTTATTTTAATGATATAAGTGTTACGAAAATTAAAAAAAAAAACTTTCCTAGGGCTGGGTTCGAATCCACGCCAAAAGCGATTGTCATTTACTTGTCTGTTGCGCTAACACGCTCGACTACGAGGACCGACAGCAGCAGACGTTTGATTTGTGCTATATGTATGTTACGTGGCGAGAAACGGTTAACTTCAACCAATCAGAACCGCGTATTTAGCTCCTATGGCTTAGAGTCAAGCGTGATTTAAAAATATGCGACAGAAAGTGAATCGTCCGCTTGGCAAACGGAGGGGCTGAATTCAATTTGTAGCCAGTTCAACAAGAAGAGTTCTTTTCCAACACTGTTTTGTACGGTATACACTGGTATTTTAATAAAAGTAAGTAATCTAAAATATTATAAATCTGGTATAAACAAGACAATCCTTCAGCTGCTGTTTGTATAGAAACTAGGGACTCGTATTCAAGTACGCACTTAGAAACCAATGTTAACGAAAACAGATTTTTTTCTTGTTTTGTTTGGATTAATAAAAGAGCTTTCAATCGGTGTGCGAGAGTTAGGTAATTAAAATAACCCAAACTACACCCCATATAATTCGAGAGAATAACACATCTCATGATAAAACAATACGTTTCGAGTGAAGTTGATCCAACTTTCTCTTTCACATGCACATGTTACTGTATATTAAATGAAAAAGGTCAATCTATGCATTATAATGCAGGTATGTGGAAAACATGGAACGCATTTCAAACTTTCGAAAAGTCTGCCCTCTATGAAATTCTCCGTAACATATCATTTCTATACACCAGTACCCAAGTCATATAAACTCTTCAATTCATTTTCATAACAAACTCAAACTTTTGTAATGTATATTATTAAAATAGCGGCTTTTCCATGTAACTTCTTAATTGGAAGGTTACCTAGGAGTTATTGTTTATTTCTCTCTTTTCGTAGAACATGGGCTAACGATATCTAATTAGTGGTATGGTGAACAGAAGATGGTTCACCCTGTTAGCAGAAATATTCATTCATGATTATACGCTGTGATTACAGAGATACTTATCCAATGAGATTCTAACCTGAGTGTTTGCGCATGAATTGTATGCACTTCGACGTATCACATTACGACGAGGATCTTTTAACAAGTTCTTGAGAAAGTCATTATGTTCTCAAGAATATTTTAAGTGGCAATTTAAAGCACTTCGTATATCTAATTACTGTTAGGTTTAATCATGTACAAAATGTATGAAAAAAGAACATCTAATCAACTAGAGATAATTGATACTTTTGTGATAATTTAATTACAAAACTTTTCTTTCTATTATTATTATTATTATTATTATTATTATTATTATTATTATTATTATTATTATTATTATTATTATTATTATTATTATTTGTCACAAACTGTTTCATCTGTATTCGCAAACTTCATTGTTAAATAATGACCTGATTAGACTACTTTACGGAGAATTTTGTTTTTAGAATACTCTCCAAATGCAATACAGTGAAACTTCTCCTAACGGACACTCTCAATAACGGCCACTTCTCAATTCCCCGGCAGAATATCATTCGGTCAGTGGCGTCGCCTTATACAGTTCGCAAGAGCACGTGAACCACCAAATATTGTGCGCTATTTGTTGCACCTTAAGATATTTAATAATATTTAAAATATTATTATATTGTTGTTTCGTTTCTACTCTCAGCTTGCTTTACCCCTTGCGTATATGCATTCCATCATTACACTACGTTCGCAGCACCGCAGCGAGCGTGATAAAATTGCTCTGTATGTAGTACAGATGGGAAACGCGGGTAGCTGAGGGAAGGAACTCGGTCTCCTGACATTCAAAGCAACATTTGAACAAGCAGTGTTGACAGCTGTAGTTGGCTAATTTCCAGTAATGTGGCGCTTTAAACAAAGACTGAACTGCAATTTAAAATAGAATATAATAGCATATAACTCATTCTTTCAATCAGTTATCTACATTTCTTTTTATCTCAATTTCTTATAATGAATATAAATTAACAAAACAAACAAAATCACGGCTTTCCAAGGTCGTATCGAGGGGAATGGGAGGTTTAGAACCCTTCCCCAGAAATTCTTAAGTTAACGCAGAACAAAATTAAACTTCAATTTATTTTCAAGACTTATTTTTAAATACCAATAATCTCTGATTTGTCTTTAGGCTACAGTTTTCCTGCCTAAATAAAATAAATATTTGTAAGAAAATCCAATAGCTCATCAAAGCATACTGTACTTGGTATGGTAATACCTCACCTTCTGTCTTGTGGGAACCCGAAGGAAATTTTGGAACTGATTTTTCTATTTCAACATTCATCTTTAACACATGCAAAATAGAAAAAGACGATTATTGTTATTTGCAGTAACGTACGTTCAGCTGTAACACTTCTAAAAATAAACGCGGAAACGGTTTCTCTTTTGGGGGAAGGGTGGACTTACTTCGGAGATTGTACTTTATGAGGAGAAACATTATTATCTCACAAGGGAACCTTCCGAAAATGATAGTTGCAGTGAAAGATGTGGCTTATGCCAATTGAAAGAGCTGTAACAGAGATGTTCATTCCCAAAAAATTAGCTGCCCATGGCAATAGGTTCAAGAAATATAAGGGGTGGAAGTTCGGGAAACAGCAAGGTTGGACAGGGGGAAAAGTGCAAATTCCGCAAAAAGGGGGCACGGCAAAATACAATGCTAACAAGTGATGTATAGAAAGAGACTTGCCACAATAAGGAACAAATGAAGGCCAACAGTGGGGTTAACAGTGTTGCCAACTGCAATGAAAAGTACATGTATTGCAAAGAGCACTATATGAAGTGAGTGCAATATTCAGTGTCAACCTGTCATGTAGAACATAAGATATGGCGTGTATAATCAATGGTACAATCTAACAAAAGAAAATAGAAAAAACAGAAGTATGAAAAATACGGAAAAGACAGAGTTGGTCATAATGCGCCACATTTGTCACGAGCTGTGCATATTAGAATGAACAAAACAAGAAAGCACCGACTATGCTGGAAACCGATGTACCTAGAGTCGAAAAGAAAAACGAGTTCCAAGGTTGGCAACACTGGCCATGAAAATCCAGACAAGTCTAATATAGTTAGGCCACTCGATTCACAAAAAGAAAATTCCGGCAACAGGCATCACTCGGAATGCATCAATGCTAGAGTGATTGAGGCAATATCAAGTTGAGGAACATGAAATGGTTGGGTTGAGCCAACAACCGATAATAGAAGTAGTGAACATTATGTCATGGTTGGGTCGTATGTGGGAATATACAGGGTGTCCCACCAAACTTTGTGACTTAAAAGATTTGCGAAACGAACAAAAATGTGACGGATCCAATTGTGAAGGAATGCACCAATGTCAGCGGGTGATAAAAGTCTGTGAGAAGCAAGTGCCCCCAGGATCCCCATTATAGGGCCCCAGGAGCAAACTTCAAATTTTCAAATGGCAAAAGGGACCGAGTGGTACCTCTCTCGATAGATTATGGAATGTGCAATAACATCTATAGGAAACATTTACTATATGAAGCATGTTTTTCAAAATGGCCGCCACAAATATGTTGTCTTAACATGGCATCGAACATTGTGATCCTAAATTGCTGCGAAGCGAAAAGAGATGTTGCAAATCCAATTGCACAGGAATGTACTCATGTCGAGGCCCAAGAAAACTTTGTAAGAAGCAAGTCCCCCAGGGCCCCCATCACAAGGCTCGAGGGGTCAACCGCAACATTTCAAATGGGAAACAGGGGCGGATGATATTTCTCTGGATAGATACAACACCGCCTATAAGAAACATTTGCTATATGAAGCATGGGTTTCAAAATGGCCGCCAAAAAGGGACGTTGTTCTTGTCACCGAGTAGATATTTTTGGCGACTATTTTGAAATTCCATATAGTAAATATTTCTGATATGCGTTGTTGCATATTCCAAGATTTATCGAAAGAAATATAACTCGACCGATGGTGCTATTAGAAATTTTGAGGTTGGCCCCTGGGACCGTATGATGGGGGACTTAGGGGCACTTGCGTCTCACAGAAGTTTGTTGCCCGCTGACAGGGGTACATTCCTGCACAACTGGATGTGTCACATTTTTTTCGCTTTGAAACTATTTCAGTCGCAGAGTTAGGTGGGATACTCTGGATATATCATATAGGCAGTGATAGTACTGCAGACAGCAACACACAGCAGATCAAGCCTTTGATTAAGTTTCCTTTCTAGAGGTGTGGATATGTGATAGAAAGACCACCAAAGGTTCCGACACCTCTAGAGTACTGTTTCGAGACATTCACAAGCGATCATTGTACCATGTGTGACGGATTGGCAGTATTCCGCTGTGTTCACTCCAAATGTATCTTCTGTTTGGACCATTGTCTCATCGAACAATTGCACGTACAATGCGGACGAGCATGTACAAATGATGCGAAGGCTAATGCGCTGTTGCCGGAATTTTCTTTTTGTGAATCGAGTGGCCTAACTATATTAGAATTGTCTGGATTTTCATGGCCAGTGCTGCCAACTTTGGAACTCGTTTTTCTTTTCGACTCCAGGTACATCGGTTTCCTGCATTGTTGATGCTTTCTTGTTTTGTTCGTTCTAATATGCACAGCTCGTGATCAAATGTGGCGCATAATGGCCAACTCCGTCTTTTCCGTATTTTTCGTACTTCTGTTTTTTTCTATTTTCTTTTGTTAGATTGTACTACTGATTATACAAGTCATATCTTATGTTCTACATGACATATTGACACTGAATATTGCACTCACTTCATATAGTGCTCTTTGCAAATCATGTACTTTTCATTGCAGTTGGCAACACTGTTAACCCCACTGGTGGCCTTCATTTGTTCCCTATTGTGGCAAGTCTCTTTCTATACAGCACTTGTCAGCATTGTATTTGGCCGTGCCCCTTTTTTTTTTTTTTTTTTTTTGCGGAATTTGCACTTTTTCCCCCTTGTCCAACCTTGCTGTTTCCCGAAATTCCACCCCTTATATTTCTTGAACCTATTGCCATGGGCAGCTAATTTTTTGGGAATGAACATCTCTGTTATAGCTCTTTCAATTGGCATAAGCCACATCTTTCACTGCAACTATCATTTTCGGAAGGTCCCCTTGTCAGTGTATTCCAAAGTAACAAAAGTGATAACGCTTTGTGTGGTGGTATAGATACTGATCGATTTATAAATGTGTTTGCTAGTATTTATTACTTCTTTTCCATAATTTACATTAGCTATGTACTGTTAGAATTTTTGATAGGTATATGCTCGACCGTTTTCAAAACTATAGCTTATATCCACCCTTATATCTCCATTGCATCTCTCAACTAAAAGTAAACATATGCTGAACTATAAAAAAAATAGGTGGATATATTCCGTATACTCTCGTATACCCTTCTCGATAGGCATGTAGTATTAGAGTTTCCTAAAATAGTTTTTTTTTAATACTTTCTCAATACTAGTGAATCTCAGCAGGCCCATAGCCAGCCCAAAAATGTAGGGGGGCCGGCTGATGTTAGGGGGGCCGATTCTACAGTATTATACGCGGTAGTTCATCACCTATTATAGTTCATTTCCAAACCTACCGTGAAAATTTTAGGGGGCCAGCAAAAATTTAGGGGGACGCGGATTTTAAACTACTGTATATCTTTTAGTGCACGGATGGATTGTGAAAGTTTAGAAAAAAGGTAGAACATAATCGACCAAAGTTAACTATCATCTGGAGGTGAAAAGTAAAGTGTGTCGAAATTTCAAAGTTAATTTAAAACAATAAATGGCTGATAGTGATAAATTACGAAATGGACATATGATTGTTTTGCTTTTCTCGCGTCTTATTTGAAGCAGTGGAATGTATTTGCGACATCTGATTGAAAATGTAAAGAAGTATGAGAACTGTAATAAACACATTATAATTATGCTGAATTTAACTAGTGTGAGCACCACGGGTGCATGTCTTTGGTGGACAGGTCTCGGGTTCAATTCCGGGTGGGAGAGCAAACACATTACAGTAATCTCCTTTTAAATTGTAAATCTCGTCTCGTATAGCCTAAAAATCAAACATAGAACGTAAATACAAAATAAACAGTCATGAAGTGTCTTGAGACAACAATGCAAAAGTACTTGGACAAAGTGCTTAACGCTACAGTACCGGCTTCGGAGCCGCCGATGGATTTAGAGGACATACTAAATGTCATCCGAAATATGAAGCATGAAGATGTGATGAAGATATATAGAACTCATGGCAAAATGAAGTCTAGTAATATTGGGCGGAAGAGGAACCTCAATTACAGAGGGGCTAATTGTTCCACTCCCGCCCACGAGAGTTTGTGGTGGACATTGTGTCCGTGAGTTTTCTCGAGGTTCTCCCATTTCCTCATTCTCATTCCACCATTTTTTTAAAAAATCATTCCCTTTCATTAATCAGCTGTCACCTTTGACATAAAGGGCACAAACGTAGTAAGTGAAATAAATTATTTTGTAGAGAAGGGCGCGGTGGTACAGTGGTAGAGCGTTCACCTCTGGTGCATGAGGTTCCCATTCGCTCCCAGCTCTCGTCAAAATGAACCTTGTGGTGGACAAAACGTGTGCGCGGGTTTCCCTGGGGGTTATCCCATTTCCTCCCACTTCCTTCATTCCACCATTTCATTTGTTTATCATCATCACTGTCTCCTTTACCCTCCACGGCATAAGCGTACGACGTAAACCTGAAAGATTTCATATCATTTTGAGGAGGTTCCGTTAGAGCTTTTTGTCGGTGGGAATCATTTAATGCAGCTGGTTTAGGATAAGAGGAAAAGTACCATGAAGTGTACACGATTAGTGCCTTTCCTTTAAAAGGTTTCTTCCTTGTACTTTAAAAAATGATTTAAACCTTGAAAAAGGTATTATGGGATGTGTATTTTAATCCAACCTAAACGTAATATTTACATATGTACTAACATTCCATTTGCACGTTTAAGAATTTCTTGCTTTGTTACCATTCTCGTTAGAAAAAAGTTCCCATGAATTTTGTGATAACCCTCGTATTATTTCCAGTTTAATACCTATACCAATAGTATTTGGTAATTTCTACCAAATGTTTTGGTCAAATTCACTAAATGCAGGTTTAGTATTTATAACCAAATTATTTAGTTCCAAGAATCAAATCTGGATCATTTTAACCAAAGTTTTGGTATTTCCAACCAAATTCTACTTATTTGGTCAAAATTACCAAATGCATATTTGATACTGGTAACCAAATACTAGGTTCTTCCAACCGAACAAATTGTAACCAAATGATTTCGTGCTGGTGACCAAACGTTTGGTTGGCGTTATATTGACCAAACGATTTGGTCCCCAGCACCTACATTTTTGGTCAATCTGACCAAATCTTTTTTTTCTCAGTGTATGTTTGTGACTTAATAACTCTTGAACCAGCCGACCAATCTCGATCGAATTTTCAACATAGATGAGATTCGAGCCTGGAATAGATTTTTTAAAAATCATTTCACTTTGACGGTGGAACTTAAGGGAGAGGGAGGAGATTATAGAAACGATCGAAAATCACCGATATTAGTGTCGAACCCATAGTTTATGAGGCTGCTGATATAAATAGTGACACTTCCGATCGCGTTTAAATCCAAATTCAGCCCCGCAACTTGGGGGGAGGGGAGGTATATAAAATAATCGAAAATGACAGGTATTATTGTCGAATCCATAGTTTTTAGGGTCGCTGAGATGAACAGTGAGAGTTTCGATGCCATTTAAATCCAAATTCATTCTCGCAACTTGTGGAGTGGAAGGGGGAAGATATGTAAAAATGATAGAAAATGAAAGATAACAGAGAGCGCATCTGCAATAGTAAAAAATGGCTGACTAACGGTATATATTACTATTTTTTTCTTTTTCAACCCAACGAAGCGGGTAATTGACTAATTCTTGATAAATCTAAAGATACGAAAAAATGGTTTACACTCGTAAAGCGCCCAATGCTAAGTGAAACACAGGAACGTTTTCAGTTTAACAGGCTGTTCGAACGGAACGTAAAGGGCACACAAAATAGCGCGGTGGAACGTTCACATTCTTATGTTAGGGAACCTGTAACACCTCAAATCTTTTATTCAACAATGCTGCATTGTTGGCATGGTAAGGGACTAAGAGGGAACAATAGCATGCTGAATTGGAAACGTTGCTTTTTTAATTTAACATTGGACGCAATACGAAAGTGGAGCCCAAGCGGCTGGTTCAATTAAAAAAAAAATCAGCACTTTAGATTAAAAATTGCCTATTTTCAACAACCTTCCTGACTTTCGGTCTTTGGTTATAGCTGAGTTGGCCTATGGCCCGGGACTTTTCAAACGCCTGGTATAAATACAGGGTGTGATTGGAAGTTTTAAGACTGGCTTTGTAATTTTAAAATGGTAGTACTTACAGGCTATTGCGATGGATCTTCTTCAAAGTAGTCCCTTGCTCCATGAACACACCGATTCCAAAGGTGTTTTCACTTTCGGAAGTAATCCTGAAAATTATATTTTGCAAGGATGAGAAGAACTCTCTCCATATTTGCCTAGATGTCTTCGATTGAGTTCTCTCTCTTCCTATGTCAGTGACTATTTTAATTTAGGAAACAGGTAGAAGACGGTAGGGGCCAAATGATTGGAATTGGAAGTTTTGGAAGCACAAGGATTTTGAATTTGGCCAAAAATTCCTGAATCGATAACCCGTTGTTTCAGTTTTTCATCAATTTTGCGCAATTAATAATCCGCTACGACACACTCAACAGGTTGCTACGCTGCACTGAATAAAGATATCAGAGTGATTCTTGCAGTACGTATCAAGGCCACACCAAGCCACCGCTTCCACGCTTTCTCTTAAGCAGTAGCGCCACTTGTCTTAAAACCTTCCAATCACACCTCGTATATATATATATATATATATATATTAAAAAAAGTTTGTCGCATACTACTGTATTATCGTTTTTGCTGTACAGAAATCAACGTCAATACCAGAAATAGTAGTAAATTTCTACAAGTTGTGGCTGAAAAAGAGGAATGAAGTATAAGATGAAACCAATCCTTGCTGCATTGAATCCGTATACGAAAAAAAAAAACGAATCTCGTTATCTATTACCGTTTGTTCGCTATGGAGAACTGTGTTACAACTGAAAATCAAAGATTTTTCCACCAGTTTTCAATTTGAAAAATAAAATCTTTCAGTTTTTCATCCTATGCTGTTTAGGCTCAAGAAGACTGTTATGATGAGAATGAATAAAATGAAGGAAGTTAGAAGGAAGGAGGGTATCCTGAGAAGAAACACTTAAACTGTCCTTGTGCACCGCAAAGCCCACTTAGCGGAGAGAGGGAATCGAACCGGAGCTCCACGCATCTGAGGTGAACGCTCTACCCCTGAGCCCAATCATTTTACGGTTTGAATACTGGGATAAAAGGTAGAGAAAAAAAACTTTCTCCTTGGGCGCTCGACTCATATTAGAAAGTTATTTGTCGCTCTCTTACAATTTATACCTTTATACTCTATACGAACCAATGTGTTACCGGAAGGGGCAGTGCATTTTTACTAGTTCCGGGTTTAGCAGGAAAATGTGGAAATTGAAGTTATTATTGGGACACTGAATCGATTCGGGAAAACCGGTACTCGATATCATTTATCAGTTCTGTTGTGATACCCAGTGACATGTTTAGGTTGGATAACGAGCTCAAGCCTCCCCGCGAAATAAATTTGTTCGTTCTTTGAATTCCACGTACAACAATAATCCTCCTTACTATTTCGAAGAATTTAATGGAATTTCCATTTTCTTATGCCATTTGTTCAGAAATAATACTGTATTTTTGAAATTTCATTCCGTGTAAGAACTGCATTCTTTTCTTTCTTTCTTTCGTCCATTCTAGTCTTCTGTTTGTTTTTCTTAGTTGTTACTTTCTTTCATTTCTCCTATCATACTTTCAACCGTCGTTAGTTGTGATTCAAATTGGCCGAAGTCAAGTAACACCAAAACTAAGAGGAGCTAATAAGCGAAACTTGTGTTCCACACCAACTTGCACGGATATCAACATAACGGGACTTTAGTTATTATAGCAAAGGAATATTTACATCGTTTTGTTATAAATAAAGGCAAATGTTTGAATTAAAGAAAATCAAGAGGGAAGGGAAAAAGTAGCCTGGGAAACTAGGTAGGCCAAGAGTATGCTTCCTTTTTCTTCTATGAATAGAATATAAAGTTAGATTCAGTGCTAAATTTTTGTATTATATCACAAAAGATTCACCAGTCTGCAATTCTTGCTATTGAAACTGAGATCAGAATATTTCAACTTCAATTTGTTCAAAAATTTCTTTCAGGTAAAAACGTACACAGCTCAAACTGAATATTTCGATTTTTTTTCCTAAAATGAAATCAGTTAAGTTGAAATGAGATTACAAATATTCAAAGTGTGTTTGCAGAAGCGTCATTTCAGATTTGCACGGGGGGAGGGGGTAAGATCCTCCACCTACATACGAGTTTCAGGTTTTTTTCCTAGTATATTAGTATAAAATCGATTAAAATATATTTAATTCTCAAACTCAGGTGGGCAATTGCTTCCCCTGCTTCTTTGCGTTGTGCACAGCCCTTCCTAAAATAAAATCCTAAATACGCGACTGGTGATACCTCTCGACAGTCAGACGAAAAAATGGACGGACTAACACAACCGTTTTATAATACTTCGCATACTTGTGCATAGTATTGTTTGAAAGTCTACTAGTAGCTATTTGTTTTCTTCTCAGTCAAAAACTGAAGCACAACTTCAGACACAAAGTAATGTTGTGTTTTAATAAAAATTCGAAGCTTAGCGTATGGCCATAATTTGTCTTACCAAGGGAACAGCTGCTACTTGTTCTCAACTGAATTCGTTATCTGGTACTGGTGGTGCATAAATTAGAACTTTGTTTCTAGATACGGGTATTTTCCCAACTTTTTTCTTTTAAATTGTAACGGATCACTCCATTACAGGAATTGTTCATGTTAATTTAATATGTTTGTTGTTTCATTTTATAATTTTGTTAACTGTTTAAAGATTTGAAATTTCCAATTCTGATATCAAAGGTTATTTTTATACTATACATGAACTACTCGTATTAATAATTTATATTTTTTTTAAGTAATGTCCTTATTGTTATTGCAGGGATGGAGGTTCATCGGTGCGGGCGAGTATTTAATATAATACCGAAGATAACTAAATTATTTCTATTGTGGGATGTGGGCTAGTAGTTTTTTTCTTGGGCTAGTAAAATTTTGCTGCTTATTTGCATCCCTTATCTATTAATTTAATTATTCGAAAATGAATTTCGCATTATGCATTGACCTGCAAAATCATATTTAACTGATCTGAAATCTAGGCGCACGGTGGCTCAGCGGTACAACGCTTACCTCAAGTATGTGGGGTCTCTGCTTCGATCCCCGGCCAAGTTAGTTTGAGGTGGACAACATCGTATCCGTGAGTTTTCTCGCAAATATTCCCGTTTCCTCCCACTTTCTTATTCCACCAATTGTTCTATCATCATTTACCGTAATCTTCCGTTTCCCTTAGCATAACAGCCATAATTTTGAAACGATAAACTGAAAGATTTCATTTCATTTTTGTTCTGAAATCCTGTATTTGTTTCAAGATTAATTATAAGCCAGAAGAAGAAAATAAATTAAATACAATGAAATTCTAAATCATGAAATATTAGGTTGCATACTTTTTTTAAGAGGGGGCGCGGTGGCTCAGTGGTAGAGCGTTCACCTCCGGTGCTAGGGGTCCTTGGTTCGATCCCAGCCCCCGTCAAGTGAACTTTGTGGTGGACAAACACCGTGCTCATGGGTTTTCTCGGGGTTCTCCCGTTTCCTCCCACTTTCTTCATTCCACCATTTCACTCATCTCTCATCATCACCGTCTCCTTTAGCCTAACCGGCATAATCGTGGGACGTCAAACTTAAAGGTTTCATTTCATTTTCATTTTTTTAAAGAGCAAGACCAATGGATGACATTATGAAAAAAAAAAAGCAGGTCAATCTTCTTATGACTCTTGTGAAAGTGAAAATTGGCTAGTGCTTTGAAATGGTAGTAACACATGTCTTATTGACAGTCCACCACTGTCCTTTCGACAGTTTTGTTGCTGATACAATTGGTTTAAAAATGAAATGAAATTAAATCTTCAAGTTTTACGTCCCATGATTATGCCGGCTAGCCTAAAGGAGTCAATGATACTGAGATATGAATGAAATGGTGGAATGAAGGAAAGCGGGAGTAAACGAGAGAACCCCGAGAAAACCCACGCACAAGGCGTTTGTCCATCACAAAGCTCACTTGGCGCGAGCTGGGATCGAACCAAGGACCCCATGCACCAGAGATGAACAACCACTGAGTACAATGTCGTGATCTGTTAATGATGTTATTGCTTTATAAAATGTCCCAATAGTGATCGAACGATTGGAATTTTGTCTGCTCACTTTGCTAAAGGTTTGTTTAATTACTTGAGACAAAGTTAGTAATTTAGTAAGATTAGACAGTTACAATGAAATTGATGTCTTTCAGTATAACGTTCCACAATTATACCCTTTATAGTCTAAGGAAGACGGATGATCGAGACAAGTAAATGAGGATAGAACAGGAGTTTTCAAACTGTGCGGTGCGCCTCCCTGAGGAGGCGCGATGACTTTTTTTTTTTTTTTTAAATAAGACCCTACGAAATAACATACTTATAATGCAACACGTATACTAAAGTATGCACCCTTCTTTAATAATACATAGTGGACTATCCCATTGACTTTGCTGAATATTTAAATGTGCCGGTTTTTATTATTTAAATTCCTTCTCTGCTCACATTTTTTGATTTTCACATAACTATCTGACTTTTCACAATTTATTAATTATTAACACGGGCTAATGACATTAAAAGCTGTAATCAGTGTGTACAACGTAGATAACCTGTGTTATTGAGATATTTCCATTAGTGATTAATAATTGAAACATAGTTTATCATAGTGATACTCTTTCTTTATGTTGTGACACATTTAATTTTTTACAGGGGGAGCGCGTTCAGATTTGGGTGGTTGAGGAGATACTCAACTGCAAAAAGTTTGAAAATTCCCGGGATAGAAGATACAAGAACTAAATGAGTGATACAGTTGCAATGGTAGCTTAAAACACTTCAGTCAGGGTGTTCTCGATCTCTTAACATTCAACTTTCTCCTTAGCTGTAAATGATCAGTAATTAACAAATATCCACGAGAACACTGTAAATTATACATTTTATGAATGACAATATTTGTCGTCAATCCTTTCGTTTTCTAATGTAGACTGTTAAAACGTTTGGAGATTGATTTTCTTTCCGGCATATATGCGACATCAGCTCTGCAACTACGGTGGCAGTTTGAACTAACAAATGTAAACAACATATGCACACTCATGTCCAAAATGATTGTCGTATATCTATAACTATCTTCTTGTAAAACTATAATTTGATAATGATTTTGTAGGGTACTTTTAATACTGATACTGTGTGTATAATCGAGAAATGTATATTTGTGGTAAATTTCATAGGAAAAAAATTATAAATACGAAAATTAAAATGAGTAAAACAAAATGTTGCTAAATGGACAAGAAAGTTTTGTTTTCGTTTTATTGTTCTTATTTACTGCTCTTTTGAAATGAAATTTTCCACATACATGTCTTTGCCGATTATACACACACCAACATTATGAGAGATACCGGGTGAATTCGGTATCAAATTAGATTCTTTCAACAATATAGACTTGCGTCGTGAGCAGTCGGTGTTTAGTAGTAGAAGTGTGTCCTTTGTGTCAAAATTGTTGTGTCAAGAAATTACAATGGAGCAACGAGGAGTGATTCGATTTCATTTTTTACTTCTGGAAACGGCTTCGGAGACATTCGAGTCTATGGAAAAGGCTTATGGCAATAATTGTTTAAGTCATGCACAAGCGTTTCAGTGGTTTAAACGTTTTAAAGAAAGACAGGTGCCGCTCGAGGACAATGACAGAACAGGGTGTCCCACCACATGTTCGGTCGACCGAAAAACACTGAAAAACATCGTGATCTTCCGGCAAACGGCCGTCATTTATCATGCAGAACTATCGTAGAAGAGTTAACATCTATAAATCACCTTTCCAAGACAATATCCGGAATGTTTTGATTAAAAAAATGTACAAGAGTTTTGCTGTAGTTTCAAGCAAGTAAACAAGTGTCTGTTTTTCAACCACTCTCCATATTCACCCGATTTGGCGCCGAGTGATTTTTTTTTATTTTATTTACCTAAATCAAATTTCACATCAATGATCAACACACAATGACATAACCGATATTCAAACCATAGAATGACCGCGAGTTGAATAACATCCCAAAGAAGGACATTTCTGACAGTTTCATATGGTTGTATGAACGTCTTGTGGGTTGTTCTCAGGTGTGTGTGTGGGGAGGGGGGTAGACTATGTAGAACATCTGAAGCATTGAAACCTTCATCTTAAGTTTTCAAAAAAAAAAAAAAAAAAAAAAAAAAAAAGCAGGAAAATTGAATTGGATACAGTATATTTAGAACAAAAGTATAGTACTTTAACCATATGAATAACTTATGGTTTATTATATATAGGTGAATAAACAAAATTCTGTACTCTCCCACTGGAAGACAACGTAGTGGTAGAAGGAGATGGGTAAACATCGACCATTTTTCCGATAATGACGGCGATAGAAAGTACAATTGTTCATAAAACTAGGATATCATATAAATGTTAAGATCAAGCACTAAAAATTATATTTATGTAAGATGAAAAATATTGTAACCAAGTTACATAAATACCATGCGAAACAAAACATGGTTCTGGGTATGTTTTAACAGTTTAGCCTTTTTTTGTTTTTAACTTGGCCACAATTTTAATATGAAGCGCTTCATTAACTACACTGTATAAATGTTTACTGAACACTAATTAACTCTGGTCTTCACGAAAGCAAGAAGTATAATGATCCATGAACCGCCTCATACTAAAATTATTGTAGCAAATTCCAAAATAGTCTAAACTGGCAGAAAATCAAGAACCAAGCTTTGTGTGGGTTGTTTATGTTACTTGCTACAATGTGTTTCATATATATATCTTACATACAGGTGCAATGCTTGAACTTCACATGATATAGTGGACTGTGTTTATTGCATAGTCAGTAATTGAGTATTTATGACTTTTTTTTTACTTTCACAGGCGGAAAAAAGGCCTATCTTTACCCATCCGCGTTTGCTAAAACACAAAAAACTAACTCTAGTTGGTTGGTTTACATTGTGTATGCATAAATTACGTTAGAAATACAATAACAGAACTTTTTCTGATAACACCAACCGTTGTAACGATCTGTACTAACAGTCTCCTTTTGTTTTTCATTTAAAATAATAATCCTCAAGGACAGTCACCGAGTCACTTAGGTCACGACTTTTGTCCGGGTCATCCGGATCTACGTCTCGCTTCTCAGACTCGGTGACTCAGAGAGACCCAGAAGCAGTGATGCCAACCTGAAACGCTATAAAATCCCATGTTGTATCTTGATTTGCCATGTTGTACAATAATAATAATAATAATAATAATAATAATAATAATAATAATAATATAAAAATGAAACTTATGTATGTCGTGTGCCACTTTTTTTTTTTTAATTTCTGGGTGGAATTATCAATAAATTTTGATCTTCCTCGTTTATAAAATAGTTTGTAAATATGTATTTTCCTTAGTCGCAAGAAGTATATTTTGTTATGGTGTCAGAAATGCAATGACCCCATCATACCTTTGTACCTTCACCTTACACTGAATCGATTCTTGCTAGAGAAAGTGTTTTTTACACACATCCTGTGGAACGTTTGGAAATCGATTGTTTCTCGTCTGATATTTTACTTCCCTTTATTCATTCGTTCATTGTTTTGATTTCTTCTTTCTTCAAATACCAAAGCACAAATTTCGTTTCTTGGTACTTGATGTTTAAGAACCACATATGATTAAGTAACTCCTCAGTAGCATAGACACTGCAGATAAAAGAGAAAATACTCCAGACCAGTGGCGTATTTAAGGGGGGTGGATTTCGTGCTTAACCTCCCCCCGAAATCTTACTTACTACCTACGTATAGTAAAGTAAATGAAATATCTTGCAGAATTTTCACATTTCCAGGCAAAGCACCTCCTGGAAAGTTAGCAAAGCTCCCGAAACAAAATCGTAAATACGTCACTGCTCCAGACTAAAAGTTGAAACATTGACACGCTTATTGGTACTTCCCACTTGTAGAAAATTTTGTTGGCGTGGATTATACATATTGTGCAACACCCTATGCAGGGTGTAAGATAAATGCATGGCCAAAAGTGACGAGGTGATTGCGGACATCCGAATAAATAAAAATGTTCCTATAAACATGGGTCCGATGCCGCTTTGTTTCCAAGTAGAGGATGTTCAAACGTCGCGTCCCTCCGATGGCTCACTATGGAAAAGTGAACGGAAATGTCCTATATTACAGGAATAATACAATCAAGCGGAATTGTGCCTGTGCAAATACACTAACATAGACAATGAAACTAATCAACATTTGAGGTTATTGGGTTGTCAGTGTTGCTAACCTGGTACAAAGTGTTTTGTTTTCAAATAGGACTAGACGTCCGCACGTTAACATATGAGTGCTGACAACAAAACGTTCCTAAACATGGGTAAGTTATTCTCTTGTGCTTCATTTGTAACAACACAATAACACTTTCATGCAAGATTTGTGATCTATGAACCGTTGTTTCCTATTGTGCACCTTTAATTTACTTCGCATTTGGACGCCTTGTCTTTTGAAAACGAAGCGGAATCTGCCTCATGTTTAGGAACATTTTGTTGTCAGCACTCATATGCTAACGTGTGAACATCTGGTACTATTTGAAAATAGAACACTTTGTACCAGGTTGACAACACTAACAACCCAATAACCTTAAATGTTCATTAGTTTCATTGTCTATGTTACTGTAAATGTATTTGCCCAGGCACAATTCCGCTTGATTGTATTATTCCTGTAATATTGAACATTTCCATTCACTTTCCCATAGTGAGCCATTGGAGGGACTCGACATTTGAACACCCTGTATCTCGGAAACGAAACGGCATCGGACCCATGTTTATAGGAACATTTTTAATTATTTGGATGTCCGCAATCATCTCGTTACTTTTAGTCATGCATTTATGTTACACCACGTATATGTTCACATTTTCAAAAAAAAAAAAAATCCCTTTATCCTATTCGCAATAATTAAGGTAAAAAAAAAAAAAATCCCACTTGTTGGCATCCCGGGACAGGACCGAAGACTCAAACAGTCCAAATGGCCCGAACAGACTCAGCGAAACAGAAGCAGGTAAAATGTCAGCTCTATAGCATCAACACAGAGTTTTATAGTAGATGAATAGTGCCCACTAATCGAGCTCCAACGTTTATATGTTTTCACATCTTGAATATTTCAAACACAACTTAATTATTCGTTATCGCATACTAAACAATAACACTGTGATGTGTCAACATAAAACTATACAAAAGGATTTAACAAAACACTGTTTGAACGAAGAGTAATTTTTCATTTACTAAACGACAAGTTTCACAGGTTCGTTCGATTCATCATAAGAAAAAAAAAAAAAAAAAAAAAAAAAAAAAAAAAACCTGTAGCTAATCTTTCCTGTGATTCTGATGCACTTATACTCAGTTAAACCTTGTAGTCTATCTATCAATCCGAAATTTAGTAAAAACACACACACACACACACAGAGAGAGAGAGAGAGAGAAACGACAGAATCGTGATTATTGAAATTACATTAACAGGCTCACACGTGCTCCCAATGAGCATGATGATGTTTCATTCCTGGTCATCGAATCCGGTGAGTCACGGGTCGCGAATTTCATGATCTGTTCTATCACTCATATATCTATATCTATCTATCTATATTATATATATATATATATATATATATATATATATATATATATATATATATATATATATATATATATATATATATATATATATGTATATATATGCGTTCTACAGGGCTCGTCTGATCTTGACTCCCCCCTTCCTGTCATGAAGCTAAAACTAGATTTGTTGTATTGGGTAGTCTAAAACCTTTTGAACCTGTGGAGGTCACAATTGAAAAAAACATTTATTATGATTTGAAAATTGCATTATGAAACCCAGCGACGCAACTAAGCTAGCTGTCTCCCGGGGCAGGAACTCGCCTTAGCGCCCCTCCCCCTGACCAATCAAACTAAAAGGCTCCCCGACTACACCTTATATTGTTATCACACAGTAATTCTATATTCGATTTCTTCTTCAAGTGGTAAAGTTTGATTTCAAAATTTCAGTACATAATTTAATTTTTAATACAAGATAAAACATCAAACTACGGTAATTAGTATCTGATTGCCAAATAAACTGAGATTAGCGTGTTTGACATATTCTTTTCTTACAATCTTATCACAATAACTTTAAATCACAATGTTTTTGGAATTACAATCGGGATGTGCATATATGTGGAATGAATCAACAGTCTGTTGCTTTAGAATAGAATATTTAATTATGACAAACAGTCAAAATGTTGTCTCGAGTATTATACTCGGACATTTTACAAATTTCTTAAATGGATATAAGTTAAATTTTAGTTCGAGCCTTTTATGTTTTAATTTAACTTTGCAGACTCTTTTGGCAGCAAAGGTTTTTATATGTCCTTAAAAGACATCTTTGAAGCTAACTTATGCTTTACGAATATGATCCTAAGTTGGTGATTTTAGTTCGCTAAAACTCCTTTCCTTGCCTTATAGCGAAAATAAATATTTGTAAAGTTTTATGCCTCCCCAATCCGGCGCTCAGGGCACAAGCCCTGTTTGCCCACCCCCTTAGTTACGTTACCGATGAAACCACATATAACTACACCATTTTGTCCGATTACCTTCTGCCATTTTTCCGGTAAGCAACAGCATAATCTTGTCACTATACTACTTCAGAAGCTTCCAGTCAAAGAATTGTGATATATGGTTTTCACAGGCCTCTTTTAAAACTAACAACATCATTCAGCGAGTTCTGCAGAGACCGAAACAAATTGTAATATGATGGTGCCACGTAGTGGATATACGGTGAATGCGTTAAAACTTCCCAGCCAAGTTATCTCAATTTTTGATAGGTGGTTAAAGATGTATGCCGTCCGACGTTGTCAGCGTGGTATATGATACCCTTCTTGTTGACCAGTTCCGCCCATTTCTTTTGACTTGATAAGAACCTCGCGCTAATCAACGACAGCACATTTCCGAGTCTACCGTTCTGCACTGTAGCAGCAGTTCATGGTAGACGATGCCCTTCCAATCCCACCGAACGCACACCATAATCTTCTGTCAGTGTGAGCTTTACCACAGACGATGGGGATTCTCGTAGCTTCGACCCCGAGGCTATCCACGGTTTATCATTCGTAATCATAAGCTTCAGAAATGGTTCGAGTTGATTCAGTAGAGATTCGCAGATGGAAATTCAATCTAGTAAATGTTTCTGAATCAGATCATGTGGCACCCGAAACGTCGAACTGATTTTTGTAACCAGCTTTCTCCGTAATGGCTTAATACTATTTCATGACGGATATTTAGATCATTGGCAATGTCATTATTGCTTGCCAGATTATCATCTGCTTTTGCTGTGATTGATCGCCCACTCCAAGAAGTATCTTGAACATCGAAATTTCCGGGACGAAAGCGACTGAATCATGCTTGGGGAAAGGACAAGGCAAAATCAAACGTTTTATTGTATTTTTTCCACCGTTTCATCGGAAGTGCGAGGCCAACCTGGACTCTTACCTTTGCACAAGCATCCTGTCTCTTCAAATTGGCGATACAAACGATGAATGATTTTGGGTGCAGGCGGATCAGTGCCAAAACGCCGACGAAAAACCTGCTGGACCGAAATCACTGACTCAGTCCTTGCAAACTATAGCACACAAAACCCGCTTCTGTTGAGCGGACGCCATCTTACTTCTGGCTGACTGCAAACTGAGGAAACGCATTAACTGACATCTAACGGCAATTTTCTGAAATTCTAGCCCACGCCCATTCAAACAACACTATTTTCCTTGCCGACACGTCCCATGTTCCGTAATTATTACCGACCAAAACCAGGTCATACTTTTTGAAATACAGCGTACATTTACAGAATTCAAAACGAAAACATTATCGCACTCTCCAGGCAACTTTGTAATAGACAGCAATCAGTGTTGTGGATTTAGTCATTTTATCGCTAAATGTTGCTGTTTTTACATGGTATTCAGCCAATAGTAATTAAGTTTTATTATTAGCTACAATTTTGATCAATTTCTACGTTCAAAGTTGACAATTTTTAGCCATTTTCCAATCACAAATCGCTTGAAAATTACGAATAAAAAGAATAAAGTTATTATTTGCTATTTTAATAATCCTACTTCTTACAATACTGACATTGCGCATACCACAAACCATTTTACATATCTTATTTACATTCTTTCTTACTAACATGATTCCACATTTCCACTGCTAATTTCAATGCGTAATTAATTTCCAATTCAGAATTTGAGTATGTTTAGAATGGATTGTGCAGCTTTTTAAAATTATTGTTCTATATCAGAAGCCTCCAAACCACGGTCCGCGAACCAAACACAGGCCCACGAGCGCCAACTGCATTCTTCGACTAATCAAACATAATTGACGTTTCGCGTAATTCTGCTGCTTTTCACAAGATGGTACTTGGCGCTACTGTATGTTGGTATTATGAGCTAGCTAGGTCTTGGCCCTGAGGACTAAGTGAACAAGTCAGTGGCCATTAGGCTAGAAAGCTCGGAGACCTGTATTATAAATCAATATTCTTGATATATAGCAAACATCCGCAAATATTGAGGGAGGGGGGGGGGCTTAAGAGATGTGTAGCTCCTCGTCAATGATACAAACAAAACACGCTGTAAATATTTTTAAGCATGAGTAAAGGATAAAAGTATTTTAACTTGAGAATACCAAGAAGAATATCACAGTGAATTGTAATTTACAGTAAAATTTAGAAACAATTTGCATGATTAATTGTTAAATTCTATTAGGTATATATTTAGCTAAAATTTTAGAAGAATTTAGCCATTTTTAGCTAGATTTTGTATGTCACTTAACTATATTCTCTAGCCATATTTTGGCAACTCTATGTTTGATACGAGTACTTAACAATTTTTATATGAAGATTAAAAATGGACTCGGGACATTAAAGAAAAAATCTCTTCCTCCTCTCCTTAAGAAAATAAGTCAAACTCAATGAAAGGGTGGATTCCAAAAGAGCGTAAGTCAATTATTGTCAATTTTGAGATATTGGTTCTATTAAGTTCCATTTCAGCATCTTCGTATATTAGACTAGATTTCATGCCAAAAAACTCCATAAATCAAATTAATTGTAGACAAAAGAAAACAGTGTTGTTTTTCCAAAATGTCCTTAGTCAACAATATTCTCTGAAGTTATTTTCTGACTCATGCCTAAAAGCATTTATGTAACTCTTGCTACAGATGATAATTTCACCGTTATCTTACGAAAAGTAGGCAATTACATTTTTTTTTATGTAGATTACTTTTCTTTCACAGAAATAGAATGATGGTAACACACACAATAAATCATATCCTCAAAAACTGACTTTTTTGACAGGCTCTTTTGGAATTGAGTTCTATTGTATTCATCACAAAAATGTCCGTAATTGTTTGCTTTTGAGAAGCATATTTGTATTTTGTCAGTCATTTTCTTTCTTCCCACTCGAGCTCCTTCGTGTCTACCTGGTTAGCGTATACTCCTTTGGTGTGGGAGACCCGGGTTCGATTCCCGGCGGAAGCTCATGAGATTCGGATTCCAGGTTAATCAGTAGGTCCAAGTCTCATATAGCCTCGCTGCTGAAAGGGACGCTAAACTAAGATCAATTCAATTCTTGACTCCCACTCCTCTGTTACGGGGTCACAAGAAATTCAAGAGTTTAATGAAGCCGGTGCTAAGTAGAGAAATTCGTAACTATGATGGAAATAGAATGTAGGCTGCCAAATATGCAACTGCTTGTGGACTATACGACAAGTTATACTATGTATATAAACAAGCTTTTTCATACTAAGATAAATCAAGCTCCCCGAAATATGTTTGATATTATTAGATTGAGTTATAGCGCTCATGCAATTACAAACGTAAGCCGCTCTTCTTTTTTCGTTTTTCTTCTTTTATTGTGCATTTTAATGAGATGCTTCAATATTGTATTACGCTCAAAGTTTTATTTTTTTTCAAGTACAACTCTATCCCTTCAAAAACAGCTTTTGAGTTTACAAATTACGCGGTTGTATAACCACTCAACCTAAGGGAGCAGCCACGCCTGCAATCTAGTAGTAATATCGAGACATCATCATTATCATCATCATTCTGCCATTATAAGCAGGTCACTTGCTGCAACTGAGAATCTTCCATGCTCCACGGTCTTCCGCTAACCTCTTCCTCTTCACGTACGATTTTTCTGTTTTGGTATCGTCCATTAATTGTGCTCTCCTTCATCCCTTCCCCCTTTCTTGCCACCATACCCTCTAGCACGTCTCTCATGATACAGTTCCTAATGTCCCAACCAGTTTCTCTTTTTCTTCTTAACAATATTTAAAATTGTTCTCCCACCCACCCACTACCACCACCGTTTCTAACACACTCTCATTCGACTTCCGCTCGACCCACCTAATGAACATTTCCTTTTTGACCAAAGGTTGTAACTTAAAAGACACCATCGTGTAGAACTAGTCTTCAATATACATATCAAAAATCTCAGAAAATATTTCTTCGTTACGGAGATACAACGCTTCAAACAATGGGGGGAAAAAATAGCTGCTTACGTCACGGCAACACAGACAAGGGTTTTGGCGTGACGTCACAGGTTCGTATTGCTCTATGAGTTGCATTGGAAGCTACAGGGAATCTTTTCATATTACAATTTCTTACTGTAAACCACAAATAAATTTAGTATAATAGTGAAAGGAAAAATGGCAACATAAGTAATAACTTACTGTATATAAATCATGTTAATAAGACCTATTTTCCTAGCTTGAAATACATTAATGGTCATTTGTATAGTTCTATCGTTACAAATATTTTAGATACTTGTACACTTAAGCAGGATTACTTTACTATTTAGGGATGCACGCGAGAAGAGAAGAGACGAGAAATGGAAAAGTCTCGTCTCGTCTCGCAGCCTCAAATGTTGGTCTCGTCTCGCGTCTCGTCTCGCCTCGCAAATGTGAAGTCTCATCTCGCGTCTCGCATAAAATTTTGAGTCTCATCTCGCGTCTCGCGCGAGACTTTCTCGCATGGTCTCGCAGTCTCGCATATATTCTGGGTCAAAATTTTGCAATGTATTATTCTATGGTGTTAATGAATGATGATGTGATATTCTGTTCGAAGGCAGGTATTTGACCTAAAAGTTCCTTGGCAAGGTGAACCCATGGTGGTTTGCCATTGGTTTTTATGGGATGAATGTTCATAACATCCTAAGGAGACGGAACCTAGAGTTCAACATGGTATCCGAACTTTTGTCCTCTCCGCTCCAAATTAAAAGTTGTGATGGAATTTGATTGCTGGACCATTAATTTTTGTCAAATTAATAGCATAATTTACAGCAAAACCAGCATAAATTGCCCCTGGACCCAACATTGTTTTCCAGTTTAGAGGTCTCCAGCAATTTTTGGCTCTTCTAAAATATCGTCGCCACTATCAACATTTACGCGTTTTGGTCGTTTCCTTGAAGGGTGATTTTCCATTATAAAGATGTTTTTATACCACCAAAAGCGCTTGTAGACGACAAAAGAACTCCTCACAACACAATACGACCCAATTCTTTCGGTTCGTTCGCGCTTGTAGCAATGTTGCATTATCGCATTTTATCAACTTTCGCTTTCAACTTATGTAGTGTTGCCAGATCTAGAAAATAAAATTACTGACAGATATAGGGCCTTCCATCTCCCACCAAACCTATGGGGCCATCCTACCAAACCAGTGTTTAAATTAAACTTCCGAAGTAGAGTTTTTTTTTTTTTATAAATAACTAGAAAGAAAATACTTATTCCATGTAAAAATATCATGTTATTTCTGCGAGACGGTCCGGGAGTAAACTTTGACGAGAGGGGATTTCCCCGCCATCCCCCAACATTAATCGCTAGTAGTAATGTGAAAAAGACAGAAACAACAGAAATATCACATTTCGCAGCAATAAGGAGTCTTATTCGCTTTTCAGACCAAAAACAGAAGTTCATGTATTCGTGCACACCCCCGTCTGTGTGTTTGTGTCGCAAAATAAAGTCCTAAATCGATGCTGTGATAAATTTCCAATTTACAAACCTTTTCTTTTTTACTGATGTTTAGAAACTAAAGAAGGCTTTAATTCTGAAAATCAACCTTGAATAATAATAAATCTCATAAAATGTTTATTACCCTAATCACTTTTTTGCTCCTGGAGGCATTAACGCTCAACTTAGAAAACTCAATAAACGTAAAATCACTAAATATACAATTAAATGTAATTCATAAATGTTGCGAGACTGCGAGAAGTCTCGCGAGACTTCTCGTGCAAGACTTAACCGAGTCTCGTCTAGCATCTCGTCTCACATGGTTTAGTCTCGTCTCGCGTCTCGCATAAAATTTTCACTCTCGTCTCGTGTCTCGTCTCGCAAATGAGAGACGAAACGAGACTTTTCGCGTCTCACGTGCATCCCTATTACTTTTATATTACCCCAAAACATTAGAGTCTAAACACTGTATCAGTTCAA
Source organism: Thermobia domestica (assembly GCF_964235325.1). Lineage (NCBI taxonomy): Eukaryota > Metazoa > Arthropoda > Insecta > Zygentoma > Lepismatidae > Thermobia > Thermobia domestica. The sequence goes on from NC_137467.1 coordinate 54,289,331, forward strand.
ATTAAGTCAATAGCAGCTTGAGAATATCTAGGCCACCATGTTATAGCTTTTCTTTGCTTTGAAGATGTATTGTGAATCTCCATGCTATCATACTACGGCTGCAAATATGCACTTTCTGCACCCCCCCCCAAAAAAAGCTCTTAATCCCTTTAAAAATATTCATATCCTATTACGCCCTTTCATTTTTTCTACTATTTACTCTGTATATTAGCAATTGGTTACCCCGCCATTGCTACAACTATTTCTTATATTAATACTACAGCAATCGTGTTATATAGCGCTTTACTTGCTTACTATATTTCTACAAGGGAAATGCTTTTGCGATCACTGCGGTGGTTTGAAGCTGAAGAAAGCTGTAGCGAATAGAGGCAGACAGATGATTAGGCTGCCGGAAGACCGTCATAAACAAGATAAGTGCTCGAGAATTTTTCTTGTGACCTAGGTGCCAGTTCTTAAACCTAGGCACCATAATAATACAAGTTCATACATGAGTCTTCATAAATTTATTTTTGATTTAACTTATTTAGGAGCCAGACTCCTATTTCCAATCCAGGCGTCCAGGAGTCTCCCTTTGCCTACAGGGCATATTCGTGGAACATAAAAGTAGAAATTTCATTTTACTTTATTCAGTAATAAGCCACTGTAATTAGTTAATTATCATTACTGTGAGACCACATCTGTTTATTTGTTGGTTTAAATGTTAACTCATGTGCTCAAAACACTTCAGTCAATTTGTAAATGTTTACATGGACTAATATAAACAATGTACGGATATGTTCCATGAGCTAAAGAAAACGACAGTAAGCGCGAAGATATTATGATGAAATAATATTGTTAATGTGTAAAGTAATTCCATAATAGCACTGGTAAATTATCAAAATGCTCATGAACATAATTATCATCGTAAGTTTGTGCGTCCTTGTGTTGAACTCAATAAAGAATTTAGATTTTTACTTCGAGAATTTTTTTTCATATATTAATTTCCTTAGGCATTCCCATGAGCGCATAACTATCGAATCCATATACTGCATATAAGAAATTAGCACTCTACTATCAAATAATTATGCTTTTGGATTGTTGATTTTTTTCTTAAGAATGAATAAAATTTGCTGACTTTCCAGGGGAAACGTTGATCATTCTTCTTCGAGCTCTGCCAGTAGCTGAAGTCGAGTGCCGTGCGTGTCGCAGCATATCTTCAAAACTTGCTGACCAGGAACCATAACTTACGCTGCCATTTTCAGTTTGACTTGGCCGTTTATCCAAAACACGATCTGGGTTGAAAAGAATTAACCGAGTCGCTTCAAATGCCTTCACGATATTATCACTTTGTGCGGCAATTTTGTTCATAGTTTGCTTAAGAAGGGATAGAAACACGTCTTTGGAGAGAGTGCCACATGTGTACTTCCTCCAATCACATAACACGTTTTTCCATGCAATTTTCAGAGGTCGGAAGAAGCAAACATCGAGAGGTTGCAATAGATGAGTGCTATTAGGTGGTAGCAGCACAAAAGAGATATTGTGGCGTTTACTTTGCCGAATAACTTCTACGGACAGATGACTCAAAAGATTACCGCCAAGCATGATTTTGGGCCCTTCTTTAGTTCTGAGGTACGGCAAGGCAACTGAGATAAACCAATCTTCAAATACTGCAAGATCAAACCATCCACTACGATTACGATTGTACCGAGTCTCTTCAGGTCCACCTTCCTGCCATGTATCCCACACTCGTTCCGCTGTATATAAAACATATGGTCGGAGTAAAGTACCATCGCCGGCTGCTGCCATCATTATTGACCCACTGGTTTTTGACGAGTCGATTATTCTTTCTGCGTGTTTTGTACCGGGGATGTTTGACTGGCTGGTCTAGTTGAAGCCGGAAGATTGTGAATGTAAAGCTGTAAAGTAGTGGAAATAAAGTCCTTAAAGCGTTCTTTTTCCCTGGCACTTCTGCTATGAATATTTATGTCAGCCATGATGATTATATTTTTAAAATTATGGGGTATATAATCGAGAAAGGTATTGGATGACCAGGGCGGATATAGATGATAGCTACATTAACTGTGAGAGAAGGATAAATAGAGAAGAAAAGATTTTCAGGTAGATGTGCAAATGCAGGAGGATTGTATTGTCGATAAGGAAGGTTTGGTGAAAATTCAATCAGTACTCCTCCTTGAGCGCGCGCATGTGCATCATGGTAATCACAACATTGAAGTTGATAGCCGGTAAGTCGTGCAGAAATGGCTGGTTTTAAAGCTGTCTCATTCAGAGCTACAATATCAACTTTTTCTTCTAGCAAGAGTGGCTCGAGAAGTACTTTGTGTTGATGAAATGATCTGATGTTAAGAAAGAGTGAAATCAAAGCCATTATATACACTCCCATGTTGGTTTTAGACTGCTGTTTCTAGAGGTGCGATGTGGAAGTGGACAAAATTGCCTGAATATGTAGCTGTAAAGTTTAAATTGAACAAAAATTTTGCTGTTAAAATGGCAACCCGAAGAATGTGCTCGCGTTGGAATGGAAAGACATTTTGGAGTACTATGGTGATGTAACGAAGGAGATCTTCGACAGTGAGAGGCTAAGTGAGAGACTGTGTAGGTGGTGTGGATTTGTCAAAACTTTGTACTGGTACTGTGAGTTCTGGACGTTCAGGTATTGCTTGTGGTTTACTCTTACAGCGATAACTATACGTTGGATGATTTTCGTTACATGCAGAGCAAGTTGGTGGTTGCTGCAGATTTTTACAAGCTTTTGTTTCATGAGGTCCACTACAGTACCCGCATTTAGATGTACTTGGACATTGGTGTGTAAAGTGAGAATTATAAGTTTGACATTTCTCACACCGGATTGGTAAAGGCCCTGTCGTCTTGGAAGGGTCAACACGATGGAGTTTCTTATAGATAGGAGCTCCATATGTTAATAGATAATCTAACTAAGTTTGATTTTGAGAAAGAACGCGAACCATGTATGTGGGGCCATTGTTATTTTTAATGCGAATGCACTTGTTAACGTAGATTCCCTCTTGTTTGAGTTCCTCAAGAACCTCGTCATCACTCATTTCGGGTACCACTCCTCTGATAACGACAGAAAACATGGGTGGTTTTCGAGGAGGTGGTGGTTGTTTTGTTTTCCTATCTGTTTGTTTTGTTAGTTTCGCAGTTTTGCCAAAGATCTCATAAGATGCTTTATTTCGGAGTGTTGTACCGAAATTCCGGTCCTTAGAACGAATGATAAATCCATTCCGAGTTTTAACGACATTTTCCGTGCTGGCTCGTGGTAGGTACTTGATGATTTGTAGAAACACCATCTTAGGATGGGTGTATTTTGTGTCGAAATTAGTAATAGAAATGAAAAGATTGGTTCTTTGGTGTTGTAGAAATTAGAAGATGAAGCGGAAGTAGTGTCCATTGCAGAGTCTAAGTTGGTAGTCAGAACAGGAGACCGAGATCTATCGCGAGGCCGTTTACTGGAATGTGCAGAGTCACCAGAATCAGTACCATCTCTGGGTCTAGTTATTCGCGAACTGGTTTGACTACCCCATGAGAGGTGCCTAGTACGACCGGAGCGAGACACATTGTCACGGCCTACTGGAGAAGAGCCAGGAGCCGGTGGCCCCACGTACGGGGTAGGTTCTTGTGCATTGGTCCAAGGACCAGCAGTACCTATCCGTGTAATTTAACTAGAATGAGAAACGAAGTGAAAATAATAATGATGATTGATAATGATGAAATTCCAAAAATACAAACGACCCTCCGAAAGTGTCAACTTTCGTCGATCCCCTAAATAGCGTATGTCTGTGGTGCTTACAAGTGCGTATGCTACACCTGATCCTCGCTAACAGATTAACAGCTATAAGAGAGGCTGGGTTCTGCTCAAAGGTAAAGATGGCAAAATGAGATTTTTTTAAGGCTAGCACGAGGCTAACTACCTCTGAGAGGGCTACACACTCTTTCAGAAGAAGATTTGACGGAAAAGTAGGATTTGGTTAAGGGTGGCTGGTCTAAGTGAAGGTAAATTATTTATTTATTTACTTTATTAACTTTATTATAGCATTGTGTAAGCCATTATGATCTTTGCGATCATAATCATTAGGATGTGAGGAGGAAAAACTACACAAATTTATAACTTAACAAACACATTGAAATTACATAGTACAAAATAAAACAAAAATGAATGATAGGAACAAATATATATATAATAGAAAATGGAAAATATTAAGATATCCGTATGGAGATGCAGGTAGAGATCAGGAGTGACAAATGGATATAGTGGCAGAGAAAATGACATACGTAAGCTTCAATGATATTACGTTAAATCGTGATAAAAGGATGAGCGTGAAAGATGAGATGAGGTGCAAGCACAGGACAACACAAGGGAGATGTTAGGAAGACGAATGCAGTTATCTTCTGCCTAGGGGCGACGCTAGGCTAATGAAGACAGGAGGAGCCCTGTTAGTTACAAGAGGGTTTACTGTGCACTATATGAAGGAAAAACATGAGGTAGATGAGCATGCAGACGATAATCCTCCAGAAGTGTGAGGTCCAGGTGATCAGGGGGAAGCGAGTAGCAATAAAGAGTATAAAGTAAGTGTAACGGTGTGTAATAATATCGGGGTCGGGTAGGATGGAGTGCAAGATGGTGCATAGTGGCAAAAAGAAGAGGATGATGTTGAGTGTAACGTGTGGTGATAAATCTTTGACGGAGTGTCTCCAGGTGAAATTTTAGAATAGGAAATGTGATGAGTGAATACAGGTCACGAATAGGACTAGGTAGAAATATGCGAAAGGCAAGACGGAAGGCATATCGTTCGAAAATATCAAGTTGTTTATAATAGGATAGTGGAGCGGAGATCCAAGCGGGAAAACCATATGTGATGACTGGTCGGAGAAATCTTTGTAGATATTAAGGACTATACTTGGAGATAGGCCCCAGGTAGTGCCAGTGAGACGTTTCAATAAATTAAGTCTGTTTCGTACTTTGGTTGTCACTGATTTGAGATGTGGGGTCCAAGTCAGACGGTGGTCAAAAACTATCACAAGATATGTTACTGTTTTTGAAGGCCGGAGAGGAACCTGGTTAACTGTAAGGGAAAGTAAAGAGGATTTTGATGAACTCTGGTGCGTTTGCGTGGCGGAATAAAAACTATAGTTTGGGTTTTGGCAGCATTTATTGTCAAATTCCATTTGCGACACCAGGCTATGAAGCGATTAATAGCTTCCTGAAGACAGACATTGATTTGTTGGATAGTTCGGCAGAGTGCCAGAAAAGCTGTGTCGTCCGCATATTGTAACAGGTAAACATTGGGAGGTAATTCGGGAAAATCTGCGACAAAGAGAACATACAAAAAATGAAATGAAATCTTTAAGTTTTACGTCCCACGGTTATGCCGGTGAGGCTAAAGGAGACGGTGATGATGAGGGATGAGTGAAAATGGTGGAATGAAGAAAGTGGGAGGAAACGGGAGAACCCCGAGAAAACCCACGAGCACGGTGTTTGTCCACCACAAAGTTCACTTGGCGGGGGCTGGGATCGAACCCGGGACCCCAAGCACCAGAGGTGAACGCTCTAACACTGAGCCACCGCAAAGAGAACATACAATAAAGGTGATAAGACAGATCCTTGTGGCACACCGCACAGTAGAAAAATAGGATGAGAGAGTGCATCATTGATAGCGACATAAGACAAACGGCAGAGGAGAAAATGATAGATGAGACGGATGATTGTGATAGGAAGTTTGAGTTTAAGTAGTTTGTAGATAAGGGCCAAATGCCAAACTTTATTAAAGGCTTTTTCAAGATCAAAGAGAACCATACATGACGGTTGAACGGAGTTATAATGATTGGTAATAAGTGTAGAAAGGCGGAGTAATTGGTCATTTATTGAATAGGAAGGTCGAAAACCAGCTTGATGAGAGGGAATAATGTTTCGATCTGTTAAGTATGGATGTAAGAGCTTGACGAGAATGCGTTCGAAAATCTTGCTGAAAGTGGAGGTTAACTGAATCGGTCTGCAGGATGAAGTTTCGGATGATGGTTCATTTTGTTTTTGAAACATAAGGGTTTTTGATACCTTCCAATCTTTCGAAAAAAAAAAACCAGTGCGAAGTATGAAGGTATATATCAGTGATAGAAGCATGAGTAGTATGATGGGGCTTTCTTTAATATGGCGATAGGTGATACGATCGAATCCTGGAGCTGTATTGCGTTTTCGCCAGACAACAGAAGTAATTTCTTCGACTCTAGTCGGAGCAGTGAGAATATGTTCAGGAAGTCTATGAGTCACAGCAGGCTGAAGAGATTTAGATTGAGTATTTACTGCCTCAGCAGGATGAGGGTGGAACATATGATCAGGTGGAGATGGTGTAAAGATAGCTTGAAGATGATTGGCGAAAGCGTTCGCTTTATCCTGGTCGGAATGAATGGCTGTATTATCTAGTACAAGGGGGTAAGGAGTCTTAGTGATTTTTCCACAGAGTGCATTAAAGCGTTTCCAGTAGAGCGTGGAATGCGATGTTTCAGCAAGATGATTACATGTTTTGATCCATTAGCGTTGCTTATAAGCTGTAATATAGTTGTGAATGGTGAAGACGTAAGGTATCAGGGTTTCGAGTGTGTAGGTATTCGCGATAACACTGACGAGAACGACGGATCATAGCGAGGTAGTGAGGTGGTAGTTTAGGTCGATAAGGTATTGATTCAGTTTGTGCTAATGTATAGAGGTGAAGCTTGCTGAATAGCATTGGTTATAGTAGCGACTTGAGTCGAAAGCTCGTCAGGAGTTGTAGGTGAACGATAATGGTCGATGGTAGAAGAGATGTAAGTGCGATAATTGGCCCAATCTGCTTTATCATAGCGTGGTGTGAGATGAGGCGATGATGCTGCTTGTGAAGGGACGAGACCAGTATGATACGTGATTTTAATGGGAGCGTGATCACTACCTAGTAAGTCTAAGACTGCCACGGTACAACGTGTAACTATTGTATTGGATGTAATTGCAATATCGGCTGTGGTATTGGAAACTGGACGTGTGGGCGAAGGAAGGTTGAGAAGAATTCCTGAAGTGTGAGATGCTATATGATCTTGAAATTGGGTGCGTTCATGAGCGGAGCGACTATGAAAATTTACGTCTGCGAGGATGAGAAAATGTTTGAAGTTATTAGAGATGTGAGAGAAAAAATCTAACGGAATTGGAGTGCCGGGTCTGACGTAGATGGTAGCGAAAGTAAGAGCGATGGATTTAAAATACAAAGTAGCTACGATATGCTCTGGTAAGACTAGTGCAGGGCAGCTATGTTGTCTGAATGGTAGATTATGGCGAAAGCCCATTGCAACTCCACCGTTCGCTCTTAACGCTGTTGTTATGTTATCATGGCGAAACAACGTGTAGTTGGGAAATCTGCACTGCATGGACTGAGTCAAAAAAGTTTCATTCAGAAGAAAAGCAGTGATGTGTTCTCCTTGTAGGAGTGCTTGAAAAAGAGTTTTATTTTTGGTGATGGAACAAATATTGAGGAACAGCAAAATGAGAGGAGGAGGAGGAGGATGAATTTGGCGTTTGAGGAATTGAAGTGTCGGGCTATAGCTCTTGCCTTCTATTTGTTCTTCTTTTTTGACTTGTTGTTTGGTTGTCGTAAGTTCACAGTTTGTGTTATCAACGTATATTTTTCACAAGTAATTGGGTGTTGTTACATTTGCCAATAGATTCCATACCATTTAATAGTTTGGTCTCCATTAACATTGTTTTTCAGGATATACTTGTATTTTTTCTTTGTTCACCACAATAGCACTTCAACTCATGTGTATAGAGGTGGTAAATTACATTACTGCTCCGATATTTATGGCTAATGCACGTCGCGTCATCTATTGACCACCAACCGAAAACGCGACTTCCTAGCTTTAACAATAGCAGTTTAAACTACAAAAACAACTAAGTTGTAATCGTCCGATTTCACCCCATTTGACGGTATATTATATATATATACCGTAAGTAAAAAATATCGTTCTTGAGGTTGATACCTGCATCTAAGGTTGCCCTTGAGACAAAGAGTTGAGGCTGTCTCGTCTCAAAAATGTGCCATCAAAGTAATGTGTCGTCTCGGAAAATGAGTTTGTTTCTTCCGTATTTGTAAAGCTCTGTCTTGTCCGAAAATTCAGTCTCATCTCGTCTTTTGGGCAAGCTTATTGCTACCTAAGTGTTACATAAACTAAGAACTGGTATATTCTGTGTACGTTTACTTTGCGTAAAGAATTGACACGTGGTGCTTTTACGAACAGTTACCGACTTTCGTTTGTCTGGGAAACGCGTAAAATGTTGTTTTAGTGATCCTCAAATCGTTTGGACTACGTTTTGCGTTCTTTTAAGAGTCTGCCTGGAGCACCGAAACTGTTCTAATAAAACTGAAATACTAAGAAAAAACAAGTGTTGCAGGTTTCGAGTACAAAGTTCCATCGAAAGTCCAGATTGTTGAAATGATATTAGTCCTCAGCGGCAAAGAAAGAAATTACTAATACAACAATTCCATTTTTTTGGTCAGGCAGCAGTAAAATTCAGGAGGAACGCGGAGGGACATCGTCTCCCCATTTTCATAAAATATATATTTCGTAAAAAATGTACAATGGGCAAAGATAGGCGAGGGGGCAGCGTGACGCCATGCTTCTCCCTACCTTTTCAAATCCACTTTTACACCTGTGGTCAGGCATTACAAATTAGATTTCTGGGCTATCGGCATCTATAGCCATCACGGCGATCATGCTGCCCAGGGAATTGGGAGAAAAAAAGATTGCGGAAGGCAGGAAGAAACCTGGGGCCATGATGTGAATTACCATCCTGTTCTTTGCCTGATGTAAATGAGGAAACCCCAAGAAAAACCTCACTCAGGGTTGCTGAAAAAAGTTTACATATTTTCGACCGAGTGCCCCCCACCAAGAACTGGAGCTAGGTCTTCTCGGACAAAAGGTGAGAACGTTAGGGACTACATTACAGGAAACCACTCCATTTTGATGAGCTACAGCCTGTGAAATTATAGTAGAAAGTCGAAAATCCGAACTAATTGGTACCACAGGTAGTTCGGATTTTCAAATTGTTCGGGTTTTCGAAAATAACCAAGAAAATGCTATTTAAGCTCAAATGTACTGTACGATATGCTCTTTTATCGATACACTGGTTATACAGTACATACAGTAATTACAATACCGTACGTAAGGCTACTAACATTTAATGTTTCTGAAGAACCTGCTCGTACACTAAATTACACTGTTGTAACTAACAGTGTATGTGAATTAAGGTATTGCTATAACACCTTGTGGACTGTATTATTAACGCTGATTCTAAGATTTGGCCTTGTTATTTTTATACTATAAATTTATTACAGATATAAAATATGATTCACACTATAAATGACTACATGCATTATTGCTTCGTTATAAACAAGTCCTTATACAACATACATTGCTATGATACAAATAATTATATTTTTGGTAATTACAGTAACTGCTGCATTTATATATATAGTAATTAATAAACTACTTGCATTACTGTACTGATCAAACTGGTAATTAATTGTCTTTGATGCGTATGAACTGTTTTGATTGCAATTATGGGAAATTCTGCTTGCTGTGTGGTTCCACACTGCACATTTTTGACACTGCACTGTATCCAACTAGCAGGATAAAAATATGTCAATTAAATGAATACACACAAATAAAAAAAAAAAAACTGAACAAACACTTAAAACTTAACTTGTATAGGTCTAAGGGAAAATGAAAAAAAAAGTATGATAAACAATTACATATGAATGAGCTTTTGTTAAAACACAACGCCAACCGACAACCCTATTGCTTGTTTTTCGCTAGCGCTAAGACAAAAAGTAAAAAGCTTCTAGGGACCGCGATCGGATTTTTTATGTCGGATTATCGACGTCCTACTATATGCAACACTGAGAAATATTTTTTTTCTTTTCTGATTAGAGAGCAAAGTTTAACGTTTGAAAAGTAAGAAACATTCTTTTATTACACAGTGTCACTTACATTATGAAAGTTTCGTTTTTTAGTTCATTTTCTTCTTAACTCATTTTAGCTTCATTTATTCACTTGCATCGTTCAAATCGCTTCACTGGGATAAACTATAGGAAGCCATATTCAAACCGAAAATTGCAAAAGTTCTGCAGTGATAGTAATTATAAAAAAACACTAAAATAATATGAAAATTAAAGAAGAAAAAAACTAATAAAATAAATTATTAAGCCCCTACGCCAAAGTTGAGATCTATATAATCTCGGTGTTTACCCGTGACGTCAGACGTGTGACAGTTATTGTCATAGGTGCTGGCTTTTACGTGAAATTTCTTGTGTAACTTATGCATAAGATCCAAGGCCATCATTTGTGGCGGGGCAAGGGCCAACTGTCCCCTCAGGGAAGCTCCCCGCCGTTTGAGGGGGGTCCATATTACGACGAAATTTTCTTACTTCATATACGATACGAACATGAAATCGTAAATGAAACATCAAACAGGTTCATTACATTACATAACCAGAACAGCACACAAAAGCTATATAAATCAAAAATGAGTCGTGGACCCATATCAGTAAAAAATGACTATTGTTAAGGACCCTAGAAATAATATTCATTCGTATGGCTATGAGATTTGTCAATATTATCATCTCAATTAATTTGTCATGTATGGAATGGGGCTAGAGAAGTAACTAACGGCCCCGCAGACCTTGCCGTACAGGAAGGCCCACAGGCTCCAGGTTGCCCATAAACAGTAAGAGAAAGATGGAAAGAGTACTAATATAAGTACAGTGGCATGAAACGGGAGAAGTTAGAAAAAATAAAGGAAGAATGACTAATATAAGTACAGTGGCATGAAACGGGAGAAGTTAGAAAAAATAAAGGAAGAATGACTAATATAAGTACAGTGGCATGAAACGGGAGAAGTTAGAAAAAATAAAGGAAGAATGACTAATATAAGTACAGTGGCATGAAACGGGAGAAGTTAGAAAAAATAAAGGAAGAATGACTAATATAAGTACAGTGGCATGAAACGGGAGAAGTTAGAAAAAATAAAGGAAGAATGACTAATATAAGTACAGTGGCATGAAACGGGAGAAGTTAGAAAAAATAAAGGAAGAATGACTAATATAAGTACAGTGGCATGAAACGGGAGAAGTTAAAAAAATAAAGGAAGAATGACTAATATAAGTACAGTGGCATGAAACGGGAGAAGTTAAAAAAATAAAGGAAGAATGACTAATATAAGTACAGTGGCATGAAACGGGAGAAGTTAGAAACAATAAAGGAAGAATGACTAATATAAGTACAGTGGCATGAAACGGGAGAAGTTAGAAAAAATAAAGGAAGAATGACTAATATAAGTACAGTGGCATGAAACGGGAGAAGTTAGAAAAAATAAAGGAAGAATGACTAATATAAGTACAGTGGCATGAAACGGGAGAAGTTAGAAAAAATAAAGGAAGAATGACTAATATAAGTACAGTGGCATGAAACGGGAGAAGTTAGAAAAAATAAAGGAAGAATGACTAATATAAGTACAGTGGCATGAAACGCGAGAAGTTAGAAAAAATAAAGGAAGAATGACTAATATAAGTACAGTGGCATGAAACCGGAGAAGTTAAAAAAATAAAGGAAGAATGACTAATATAAGTACTGTGGCATGAAACGGGAGAAGTTAGAAAAAATAAAGGAAGAATGACTAATATAAGTACAGTGGCATGAAACGCGAGAAGTTAGAAAAATAAAGGAAGAATGACTAATATAAGTACAGTGGCATGAAACGGGAGAAGTTAGAAAAAATAAAGGAAGAATGACTAATATAAGTACAGTGGCATGAAACGGGAGAAGTTAAAAAAATAAAGGAAAAATGACTAATATAAGTACAGTGGCATGAAACGGGAGAAGTTAGAAAAAATAAAGGAAGAATGACTAATATAAGTACAGTGGCATGAAACGGGAGAAGTTAGAAAAAATAAAGGAAGAATGACTAATATAAGTACAGTGGCATGAAACGGGAGAAGTTAGAAAAAATAAAGGAAGAATGACTAATATAAGTACAGTGGCATGAAACGGGAGAAGTTAAAAAAATAAAGGAAAAATGACTAATATAAGTACAGTGGCATGAAACGGGAGAAGTTAGAAAAATAAAGGAAGAATGACTAATATAAGTACAGTGGCATGAAACGGGAGAAGTTAGAAAAAATAAAGGAAGAATGACTAATATAAGTACAGTGGCATGAAACGGGAGAAGTTAAAAAAATAAAGGAAAAATGACTAATATAAGTACAGTGGCATGAAACGGAGTAAGTTTAAAAAATAAAGGAAAAATGACTAATATAAGTACAGTGGCATGAAACGGGAGAAGTTAGAAAAAATAAAGGAAGAATGACAATTACAGTGGCATGAAACGGGATAAGTTAAAAAATAAAGGAAGAATGACTAATGTAAGTACAGTGGCATGAAACGGGATAAGTTAAAAAAATAAAGGAAGAATGACTAATATAAGTACAGTGGCATGAAATGGCAAAGGTTTAAAAAATAAAGGAAGAATGACAATTACAGTGGCATGAAAAGTGAGAAATTAAAAAATAAAGGAATAGTGACTAATATAAGTACAGTGGCATGAAACGCGAGAAGTTAGAAAAAATAAAGTAAGAATGACTAATATAAGTAGAGTAGCATGAAACGGAGTAAGTTTAAAAAATAAGAAAAAAATGACAATTACAGTGGCATGAAACGGGATAAGTTTAAAAAAATAAAGGAAGAATGACTAATATAAGTAGAGTGGCATGAAATGGCAAAGGTTTAAAAAATAAAGGAAGAATGACAATTACAGTGGCATGAAACGGGATAAGTTAAAAAAAATAAAGGAAGAATGACTAATATAAGTACAGTAGCATGAAACGGAATAAGTTTAAAAAATAAGAAAAGAATGACAATTACACTGGCATGCAACGGGATAAGTTTAAAAAAATAAAGGAAGAATGACTAATATAAGTACAGTGGCATGAAATGGCAAAGGTTTAAAAAATAAAGGAAGAATGACAATTACAGTGGCATGAAAAGTGAGAAATTAAAAAATAAAGGAATAGTGACTAATATAAGTACAGTGGCATGAAACAGGAAAAGTTAGAAAAAATAAAGGAAAAATGACTAATATAAGTACAGTGGCATGAAACGCGAGAAGTAAGAAAAAATAAAGGAAGAATGACTAATATAAGTACAGTGGCATGAAACGGAGTAAGTTTAAAAAATAAGAAAAGAATGACAATTACAGTGGCATGAAAGGGGATAAGTTTAAAAAAATAAAGGAAGAATGACTAATATAAGTACAGTGGCATGAAACGGGAGAAGTTAAAAAAATAAAGGAAAAATGACTAATATAAGTACAGTGGCATGAAACGGAGTAAGTTTAAAAAATAAAGGAAAAATGACTAATATAAGTACAGTGGCATGAAACGGAGTAAGTTTAAAAAATAAAGGAAGAATGACAATTACAGTGGCATGAAACGGGATAAGTTAAAAAATAAAGGAAGAATGACTAATGTAAATACAGTGGCATGAAACGGGATAAGTTAAAAAAATAAAGGAAGAATGACTAATATAAGTACAGTGGCATGAAACGGAGTAAGTTTAAAAAATAAAGGAAGAATGACAATTACAGTGGCATGAAACGGGATAAGTTAAAAAATAAAGGAAGAATGACTAATGTAAGTACAGTGGCATGAAACGGGATAAGTTAAAAAAAATAAAGGAAAAATGACTAATATATGTACAGTGGCATGAAACGCGAGAAGTTAGAAAAAATAAAGTAAGAATGACTAATATAAGTAGAGTAGCATGAAACGGAGTAAGTTTAAAAAATAAGAAAAGAATGACAATTACAGTGGCATGAAACGGGATAAGTTTAAAAAAATAAAGGAAGAATGACTAATATAAGTACAGTGGCATGAAATGGCAAAGGTTTAAAAAATAAAGGAAGAATGACAATTACAGTGGCATGAAACGGGATAAGTTAAAAAAAAATAAAGGAAGAATGACTAATATAAGTACAGTAGCATGAAACGGAATAAGTTTAAAAAATAAGAAAAGAATGACAATTACAGTGGCATGAAACGGGATAAGTTTAAAAAAATAAAGGAAGAATGACTAATATAAGTACAGTGGCATGAAATGGCAAAGGTTTAAAAAATAAAGGAAGAATGACAATTACAGTGGCATGAAAAGTGAGAAATTAAAAAATAAAGGAATAGTGACTAATATAAGTACAGTGGCATGAAACAGGAAAAGTTAGAAAAAATAAAGGAAAAATGACTAATATAAGTACAGTGGCATGAAACGGAGTAAGTTTAAAAAATAAGAAAAGAATGACAATTACAGTGGCATGAAACGGGATAAGTTTAAAAAAAATAAAGGAAGAATGACTAATATAAGTACAGTGGCATGAAATGGCAAAGGTTTAAAAAATAAAGGAAGAATGACAATTACAGTGGCATGAAACGGGATAAGTTAAAAAAAATAAAGGAAGAATGACTAATATAAGTACAGTGGCATGAAACGGAGTAAGTTTAAAAAATAAAGGAAGAATGACAATTACAGTGGCATGAAACGGGATAAGTTAAAAAATAAAGGAAGAATGACTAATGTAAGTACAGTGGCATGAAACGGGATAAGTTAAAAAAATAAAGGAAAAATGACTAATATAAGTACAGTGGCATGAAACGCGAGAAGTTAGAAAAAATAAAGTAAGAATGACTAATATAAGTAGAGTAGCATGAAACGGAGTAAGTTTAAAAAATAAGAAAAGAATGACAATTACAGTGGCATGAAACGGGATAAGTTTCAAAAAATAAAGGAAGAATGACTAATATAAGTACAGTGGCATGAAATGGCAAAGGTTTAAAAAATAAAGGAAGAATGACAATTACAGTGGCATGAAACGGGATAAGTTAAAAAAAATAAAGGAAGAATGACTAATATAAGTACAGTAGCATGAAACGGAATAAGTTTAAAAAATAAGAAAAGAATGACAATTACAGTGGCATGAAACGGGATAAGTTTAAAAAAATAAAGGAAGAATAACTAATAAAGTACAGTGGCATGAAATGGCAAAGGTTTAAAAAATAAAGGAAGAATGACAATTACAGTGGCATGAAACGGGATAAGTTAAAAAAAATAAAGGAAGAATGACTAATATAAGTACAGTGGCATGAAAAGCGAAAAATTAAAAAATAAAGGAAGAATGTTAATTACAGTGGCATGAAACGGGATAAGTTAAAAAAAATAAAGGAAGAATGACTAATATAAGTACAGTGGCATGAATTGGCAAAGGTTTAAAAAATAAAGGAAGAATGACAATTACAGTGGCATGAAACGGGATAAGTTAAAAAAAATAAAAGAAGAATGACTAATATAAGTACAGTGGCATGAAACGGAGTAAGTTTAAAAAATAAAGGAAGAATGACAATTACAGTGGCATGAAACGGGATAAGTTAAAAAATAAAGGAAGAATGACTAATGTAAGTACAGTGGCATGAAACGGGATAAGTTAAAAAAATAAAGGAAAAATGACTAATATAAGTACAGTGGCATGAAACGCGAGAAGTTAGAAAAAATAAAGTAAGAATGACTAATATAAGTAGAGTAGCATGAAACGGAGTAAGTTTAAAAAATAAGAAAAGAATGACAATTACAGTGGCATGAAACGGGATAAGTTTAAAAAAATAAAGGAAGAATGACTAATATAAGTACAGTGGCATGAAAAGCGAAAAATTAAAAAATAAAGGAAGAATGTTAATTACAGTGGCATGAAACGGGATAAGTTTAAAAAAATAAAGGAAGAATGACTAATATAAGTACAGTGGCATGAAATGGCAAAGGTTTAAAAAATAAAGGAAGAATGACAATTACAGTGGCATGAAACGGGATAAGTTAAAAAAAATAAAGGAAGAATGACTAATATAAGTACAGTGGCATGAAACGGAGTAAGTTTAAAAAATAAAGGAAGAATGACAATTACAGTGGCATGAAACGGGATAAGTTAAAAAATAAAGGAAGAATGACTAATGTAAGTACAGTGGCATGAAACGGGATAAGTTAAAAAAATAAAGGAAAAATGACTAATATAAGTACAGTGGCATGAAACGCGAGAAGTTAGAAAAAATAAAGTAAGAATGACTAATATAAGTAGAGTAGCATGAAACGGAGTAAGTTTAAAAAATAAGAAAAGAATGACAATTACAGTGGCATGAAACGGGATAAGTTTAAAAAAATAAAGGAAGAATGACTAATATAAGTACAGTGGCATGAAATGGCAAAGGTTTAAAAAATAAAGGAAGAATGACAATTACAGTGGCATGAAACGGGATAAGTTAAAAAATATAAAGGAAGAATGACTAATATAAGTACAGTAGCATAAAACGGAATAAGTTTAAAAAATAAGAAAAGAATGACAATTACAGTGGCATGAAACGGGATAAGTTTAAAAAAATAAAGGAAGAATGACTAATATAAGTACAGTGGCATGAAATGGCAAAGGTTTAAAAAATAAAGGAAGAATGACAATTACAGTGGCATGAAACGGGATAAGTTAAAAAAAAATAAAGGAAGAATGACTAATATAAGTACAGTGGCATGAAAAGCGAAAAATTAAAAAATAAAGGAAGAATGTTAATTACAGTGGCATGAAACGGGAGAAGTTAAAAAAAATAAAGGAAGAATGACTAATATAAGTACAGTGGCATGAAAAGCGAAAAATTAAAAAATAAAGGAAGAATGTTAATTACAGTGGCATGAAACGGGATAAGTTTAAAAAAATAAAGGAAGAATGACTAATATAAGTACAGTGGCGTGAAAAGCGAAAAATTAAAAAATAAAGGAAGAATGTTAATTACAGTGGCATGAAACGGGATAAGTTAAAAAAATAAAGGAAGAATGACTAATATAAGTACAGTGGCATGAAAAGCGAAAAATTAAAAATAAAGGAAGAATGTTAATTACAGTGGCATGAAACGGGATAAGTTAAAAAAAATAAAGGAAGAATGACTAATATAAGTACAGTGGCATGAAATGGCAAAGGTTTAAAAAATAAAGGAAGAATGACTAATATAAGTACAGTAGCATGAAACGGAATAAGTTTAAAAAATAAGAAAAGAATGACAATTACAGTGGCATGAAACGGGATAAGTTAAAAAAAATAAAGGAAGAATGACTAATATAAGTACAGTGGCATGAAAAGCGAAAAATTAAAAAATAAAGGAAGAATGTTAATTACAGTGGCATGAAACGGGATAAGTTAAAAAAAAATAAAGGAAGAATGACTAATATAAGTACAGTGGCATGAAAAGCGAAAAATTAAAAAATAAAGGAAGAATGACTAATATAAGTACAGTGGCATGAAACGGGAGAAGTTAGAAAAAATAAAGGAAGAATCACAATTACAGTGGCATGAAACGGGATAAGTTAAAAAAAATGAAGAAAGAATGACTATTATAAGTACAGTGGCATGAAACGGGATAAGTTAAAAAAATAAAGGAAGAATGACTAATATAAGTACAGTGGCATGTAACGCGAGAAGTTAGAAGAAATAAAGGAAGAATGACTAATATAAGTACAGTGGCATGAAACGGAGTAAGTTTAAAAAATAAAGGAAGAATGACAATTACAGTGGCATGAAACGGGATAAGTTAAAAAAAATAAAGGAAGAATGACTAATATAAGTACAGTGGCATGAAAAGCGAAAAATTAAAAAATAAAGGAAGAATGTTAATTACAGTGGCATGAAACGGGATAAGTTTAAAAAAATAAAGGAAGAATGACTAATATAAGTACAGTGGCATGAAACGGGATAAGTTAAAAAAAATAAAGGAAGAATGACTAATATAAGTACAGTGGCATGTAACGCGAGAAGTTAAAAAAATAAAGGAAGAATGACTAATATAAGTACAGTGGCATGAAACGGGAGAAGTTAAAAAAATAAAGGAAGAATGACTAATATAAGTACAGTGGCATGAAACGGGAGAAGTTAGAAACAATAAAGGAAGAATGACTAATATAAGTACAGTGGCATGAAACGGGAGAAGTTAGAAAAAATAAAGGAAGAATGACTAATATAAGTACAGTGGCATGTAACGCGAGAAGTTAGAAAAAATAAAGGAAGAATGACTAATAATACAGTGGCATGAAACGGGAGAAGTTAGAAATATTCAAGGAAGAATGACTAATATAAGTACAGTGACATGAAAGGAGAGAACTTTAAAACATGAAGGAAGAAATAATAGCATAAATACAGTGGGACAAAACGGGAGAGAGTTCCATTAATGAAATGATACAGGTAAAGTGACACAATACACGAAAATTGTAAGAAAAACTAAGGAAGAATTAATAATATCAGTAGCCTAAGACAGAAAATATATTTTTAAAAAAACTAACTAAGAATAAATTAATGATATAAATACAAAAGCATTGAACGAAAGAACGTTAAAAATGAATCTACTAACATGGTGTCTATTACCACCATATCTTTATCCAACGATCTAACAAGCGACTATTCACAGCAGCAGAGATGAACTATCTATGAATAAGCCACCGTGGTCTTAGCAGTTGATAAGTGAGCAGAAAGTAACTTGTATTCACCTCTACGCGTTCTCTTTAATCCCCAAAAAGGTTCGCTTGTAGCAGAGGCAATAGAGAGTTCTCCCTGTGCTCTTTGATACACTGTTTGAACGAGAGAAAGCCAAGCCAATTCTATCGATTTTTCTATATGACATTGATGTCATCAGTTCATGTTCTGAACTCAATACCTCCTAGGCATCAATGCAAGACTATTTTTTATCTTAGACTTGAACAACCTCTATTTTTTTCTTTTTTTCTCTTTAATAACAAATAGTCAATCCAATTTCGGAGAACAAAAGATATTTTCCATTCTATTTATAAATTATCTATAAAATTAAGTCTCCACCGGTATGCTTATAGAAGCAGAGACAAAATGAACAGAAAATAAAACTTCCAGAACCTAATGTTAAAAAAAAAAAAAAAAAAAAGCAATTCTTAGTTGTTCGGTTCTTACATCTTATCTCGAAAACAAGTTGAACAACAGTATTATAATCCCTGAGGTAGCACTACTGCTGAAAGAAGGGTGCCTGTGTACTCGCGCAAGCGTAGTGCGTTCGTCACGTGTTGGGTGAGCTGGATAGAGGATCTCAAAAACCATTCGTACCAATAACTCATTTAATATATAATAATTTATTGAATATACCTGTATTGCACATATCCGTGAGAGAACAATACCACGGATGCATATGATTTTCACAATACTAACCTTATTTTCATTCGATTTTTCATCTTATTTCATAGTAATGTATATAGGGGCCTTTGCGCACTACTCCGAAGTGTTGTTGTAGTAAATTACAACGTTAATACAATTTATAGTATAAGCGTCCAGCTGGTCATTTCATTCTGCTATATTACATGCTACCAGAGTTATACTTTACCGAATCTTAAGCAGTCCTTTTCCCCCCCCCCACTTTGATACCTTTAATTCTACAGAAATTCCTTTTTAACATAGTCATATTTTATTTGGCCAATTTCTGTCTGTTCATTATATGAGCCTCCTTAACATCAGAAGCAACATGGCTATGAGCACTTCGCAAGGTAGAATGAACAACCTCCAATGACTGTTTCATCTATAATACACTGTTATTCATAATCAGGGCCCGGATCTTGTTGACCTAAAATTTTCTGAAAAGTGACCTATAAAATGACACTAAAATTCCTGTAAAGTGACCCTAAAAATCACAAAAATTGACCTTAAAACTTGCGTTTTCTTAAACGTTTATTTCGTTAAACATTGACATTTTTTAATATTCATTGGATTTTTAATTAACATTTCTCACTCATATTTAAAAAAAAAATGTTTCAGTTAGTTGCACTCCATTGATCATTTATTTCTATTGATCAGTCAATTGTACGGCATTGAAAGTATTGAAGTATTGAAAGCGTCAATTCACTCCCGAGTTGAAAGTAGGACGCACTCTTTCCTAGTTCGCAAGCGTAGACTACATGAAATAATAGATAAAAACCTGTTTAAAATCTTTGTACGCCTTCTAATCCATTTTTAGTTATTCACGTGATCACATCCTTTGTGGTCAACAACCTAAAACTATCTCTTTGGCCACCTACCAACCCCCACCTTTCGTAAACCAGCTTAGTTTTCATTAGCTTGTTAAGAATAGTTTTTCCACCCCAATAGTCAGAAAGCAAGAAAAGAGATTATTCAACTTCGTCTTTTCCACATCCGTAAACCGTGTTCATTTAAAGATTTCCTTATGTAGAAGAAAAAGAATAAAAGAACCATAAGTGACCTAAAAGCTACCTTAAAATATTAAAAATCGACCTGAAATTTCAAAAAGGCAAAAAGTGACCAAAAGTTGACCCTAAAAAACTATATTTTTAGAACCTAGAGTTGGTGGATAACGTTTTTATTTGAACTTGCCTTGTCCTATGCGTAACAGAAAAAAGTTGACTTGTCAACAAGATCCGGGCCCTGTTCATAATTAATTATTCTTTAGAATTCCTTGAGAGTAAGTTATTCAGAAGAAGATACATTCGCGTTGCATTTATTTATTTATTTATTTTATCAGAAGCACGTATTTAATTTCTCGAAGCTCAACTTTGAGCTTCCGGTATTTAATTGAAGCGCAAAGCTACAGCATTATATTTTCGAACATCGTGTTTGTGTGCAGAAGCATTACTATTATACAGACATTGGTCAACATAGTACAAAATGCAGTGTTCGGTTTCCTAACGTTAAATCCGATTTAAAACGTTAACATTTAAAATTTTCAACCCACAACTAAACAGTTGAAATTCATATCATATCAATTACAAACGTCGTAGTCACTAGGTCACTTAGAGCTATTGGTGTAATTTAGAAAAAAATAGTCCCCCCCCAAAAAAAAAATCAATTTTGAAAGAGTTCGTAAATGTTATCTTTTTCCCTAATTAAAACATATTTTCTCGAAATTATATTTGCAACTAGAAAGGTACACAATACTATGGATTTTGAACTTAATTAATACACAATTACTGATTAAAGGGTTATATTAATTTCCTCATTTCCAGCTTAATGAGGGAATTTCAAAAGACCAATTCTGCAGAAAATGATTTTTACAGCCAATCCTTTCAAATATCAATTATAATTACATCAACTTCCATTCTGAGAAACTGCTTGAGAGACGATATAATTAGAAATTACATATTAAATAATGGTGTGTAAATGAAGCTTTGGAAACTATTTCAGGACATACATAAAATGTACTTTATTCATTTTCTGCCGAGTTGGTGGTTTGACTTTCCTTCGTTAGGCTGGAATTTAAAACTTTTTTAACTTCAAAATTCACAGTATTGTGTATCTTCCTATTTTCAACTATAACTACTAGAAAATATATTTTAATTGTCGACTACCTGAACGTGCGCTGTCTACTCAGCGCATCGTTCTGTTATGACCATGAATCTCCTTCCCACTGTGTATGTCTCCTTACTCACACAAGTAAAGGATAGGAGACTCCCAAAGGAAGTGAATGTTGGAGTATAGAAATGTTTAGATGTTGGAGTAAGTTTGTAGCTAATTTGTAGAAGTAACACGATATCAAGTGGAAATATTTTTTAATAAATCCATATCCGTCAGAGTACGCCTCATTGCGTCTCTTGAGGCCTTTGTAGTTGTCAGCATGCAATATGTTTTGCCAGATTTAAGCAAAGCGCCTGCAATGTCCGTCAACCCGCCGTACAGAACTTTTCTACTGGCTGCCTAACACCGTAGTTTCGGCCTGCAACAATGTTAATTTTATGGGCTCAAAACGACCCCTAAAATGTTGAATAGAACAATAACGAATGGTTTTTGAAAATTTGAATGCTAACTGGACACTCTATCGACCAACGAAAATTTGGAATCGGCCAACGAAAACGGCACGTTTCTAGCACGTGTGGTTTTCGAGATGCGCTCTCTACACAGCGCATCATTTGCATATTAGCATACATATCCTTCTAATTCCTCACAACATCTGTACATGTCCCTTTACAAACACAAGTGAAAGAAGTCTTTTAAAAAAATCGGCAAGGCGTATCATAAAGGGGAGATTTTATTGATTATTTTTTCTCATCTCCCACCGTTTGCAAGATTTGAGCCTACTTCCGGTTGGAGTTTCTAATTCATGCATGACCAGTGTTTTCTTTCTTCTTGCATGCAGTATGTAATAAGCAAATACATTACATACACAATTAATTATAATGCCAGTTATATATGGTGTTCATTGGGCAAAACACACCAAAAATAAAGATTCATCTTAGATTGGAGAAATGGTTATCCTTCCTTTTTCATTATTATTTGGCCATGAAACAAACACCTGAGACATGTGCAACAACTATATACAACATTGAGATGTTGGCATGTATAACACGTAGGATATTATGCTTTAGTTTTTTTTTTTTTTAATTTCAATGCTTCCAGTGTACCCTTAAAAAATGTAATAAAGAAATAATGGCCATGTTTTTTTTAATATTCAATTAGAACTGGACAATCTACGCAAAATTTCCAATCGATCAGTGAAAACGTCATCTTTCTAGAGCCTGTAGTTTTCGAGATCTTATTGTCGAAAGGATTGACCACAAACATATAAACGTCCACAACATATAGTTTAAAAGAACTCGGAAGATTTAAGCACAATTCACGTGCATTGATTTTAGAGAAGGCTTATTAAAATACAAAGCCTTTGAACAATAATTTTATATCATAAACTTTATGGAAATGATCTTGTTAATTAATTTATTTAAAGTACGCATACATAAAATGTTTGTCTTCGTTAAACGTGAAATCACACATAACCGTAAATGATAGATTTGAAAGCCAAAGTTATAGGTTGAAGCTCAGGCACTTTTAGTTGCTGTTGTAGCATTTTAATAGATAGATAATTAATTATAATGTCAGTGATATATGGTGAGCACTGAGCATTAGGCAAAACACTCCAAAGAATAAAGATTCATCTCAGACTGCAGAAATAGTTATCAATCATTGTTCTATCATTAGCCATGAAACAAACCCCTCAGAGATATACAACCCCTATATACAACTATGTTGTGTTGGAATGTATAACGAACATGTATAACTTCTTTTTTAAAATGTCAACTCTTCCAGTGTACCCCTAAAAATGTAATGAAAAACAGACACATTTTTTAAAAAATATCTGTTAGAACTGGACAATCTACACAAAATTTGCAATCAACCAGTAAAAACGGCACGTTTCTAGCATTTGTGGCTTTCGAGATCTCATTGTCAAAAGGATTGGAGACAAACATATAGACCTAGCATTTGAATATATAGATAATTGCTTAAAAAAAAAAGCTGCATTAGAGAAGGTATAATAAAACCATATCCTTATTATAGATAAATTTGCTTCAGTAGTCTACAATATGAATCAGACATCTGTTATTACTGTTATATATTGGATTTCAACGGGTAATTTAGTTATATACAGAGTGATTTGATACCCTATATACCTTATTAGGATGTCTATCTCTACGCCAGAATAAACAAAACAAGTCTGCTTGTATGTATACAAACAAGGAAAGATGATTTCTTTCTGCCTTATGAACGACAGAAATTTTGCAAACTAGACTTTCAAGCTCTATAACAAAAAACGCTAATACTGATAGGAAAGGTGGTCTTGAAACTTATTCAGAAATTTATATTGTAGTCTTTCAAAACTCTCTCTTGGATTCTGGGATAATTATTTGTGAGATTTACTTAAGAAAATAAAGGATTCCTTTAAATTCTGTGGAGGAAAAGTATATCTGAATGAGCATGTGTGGAAAGGTTGACGTGTATGGAAATATGCTTATTGCAAGGCACATCGATATTTCCGTTCCACAGACGAATTGTGGTAGGAGATTACCTTAAGCGCTATGGGTGTTGCATTGGCGTCGTTACTTTTTAAGTCTGTGCGGGGGAACGCCGGATGAATCAAAATTAAAATCCTCTTTCCGACAAAAGTTATATATAGAAAATAATGTAGTTTCCTTAAATACACTTGACTAAGATCTGGAGGGACGCGTCCTCCCCGACCCTCCCTAAGACCCCCATGAATGTTGCTTATATCCACGAGTACATAGTGGCTTACAAATTGGAGATTTGAGAGAAACTACTACATAATTGTTAGAAATTATAAATAATGTCACAGTTAAGTAAAATAATGGTTACTCCTAACTTAACCCTTACGTAAACTTTTCTAATATTGGCGTATCTAGAGAAGGTTTACCCAACATTGTTAGGGTCGTCAAGTCTAGGAGGCTTAGATGGGCGGGTCATGTAGCTAGAATGGAAGAAAGTAGAGACGCTTTCAAAGTCTTGACTGGAAGACCAATCGGAAAACGACCATTAGGAAGACCTAGGCTCAGATGGGAGGATAATATTAAGATGGATCTCGCAGAGATTGGAATACAGAGTAGAAACTGGATGCAGTTAGCTAAGGATAGTAGTGGAGAGCTTTTGTGAACGCGGTATTGAACCTCCGGGTTCCATAGGCCATAGAGTTAGTTAGTTAGTTAGTTAGAGAAGGCCAAAGGAGGCTCCTCCGAATCTAATAACTAGAAACTAAATTTAGTAAATGGAAAGGACATTTTTAAAATACATTCTTTTTCATCAAACATAGGGAAAGCTTGTTGAAAGACAAAAGCTGGTAGCGATGCGTAGATCACTGCTAGTACAAGGGACTACCGCTTACTAATGGTAAAAATCCCACACATTGGTAATTTTTTTAATTGTGCATTTGTTTCTAATTTTGAGAATGCGAAACCCAATGCAACTATTGCTACATGTGTTCGTGCATGGCATCCCGTGAAAAATCACCTGTAAGTTGGGTTATAAATTTGCTTTCATTTCAGATATTGTTGATACTGTCTCGTAACTCAGTAGTAGGATAATATTATTTTTATGCATTTTGATAATTTAATGAAGGTAATTACATAAAGAAAAGGTTATGACAATAATATATAGTACATAAAGAAGGTCATGACAATAATATAGAAATTACAGATTTAACAAAAAATGCCTGTCATGGAGAAGACCTCCATGCACAAACTTCTTATGCGTTGTTTCTCGGCATAATTAATAAGTACTTACAGAAGGTTATAGCGGTATAGGCTGAGGTCCATCCTGATGAGGTTCTAATGGTCGACTCTGACTGTTCTGACTGACTGCCAATGAATGACCAAAAACTGACCCATTGATTACAATTTCATACGTTTATATACTCTGTTCTTGGCTTTTCACCTATATGCAGTTCCTTATTTTGTTTTTATTTATTTGAATATTTTCAACTTCATTTTTAGCTTTTATTTTCTTAAAAGTTCGTTTACGGAACCTCATCCTGTTTGTTTCTTTTATATTTTTAATTTTGGAAGTTTTAATACACATTGAGATGAAATTATATTACAATACCACGGTATATATATATATATATATATATATATATATATATATATATATATATATATATATATATATATATATAATATTGTCTACAATTCCAGTAAAGTTTAGTTTTCTCAATTGCAAATATGATAAAGAAATAATTAGCTAAGAATAATTAAGACAGCATTAGTCTGAAAGAGCTGTCGAGATCGCGCAATTACGTATATTTCAGAAAGGTAATTATAAACCTGTGTTCATATCCTTATAATTGTGCTTAATCACTTCTTTTTTTATCAATCTCCAACAGCTTCAGAGTATAATTACCCTGAAACTAATCTATCTCTGTATAGATCTTAGTGCACCTGCTCGCTGCTAAGCTTAATAGACATCTGACAATTAACCGAGCATCACAGCTGATCTATCTCATGCGTCACTTGAACTAAACAGATTATTTTTAGTGGCATATTATGTTATAGCCGTTTAAATAAATCACAAGCATAGCCAAGAGTTTCTATTCCATACATATTCAGTGTTGAAATACTTTGAGTGGATTGTCATGTTTCCTACGAAACTGTTTCAGTGAACCAATTCTGAATTTCAAGTAGAGTAACGTGTCATTAGCAAAATTTTTTTATCATTAAGTGTTACGTTATTTTCTGGAAGCTATTGAAGTGAATAATAATTGCATTTCTGATGATTTCAGAGACAAATTAGCAACGAAAAAGCATTATTTTATGACCAATATATATATCGTTTAACCTAAAGCAGGAAGATGATTCATCATCATCATCATCATCATCATAGGTATTCTGCCATTTATTGGCAGGTCACTTGCTGCAACTGAGAAGCTTCCATGTTCCACGGTCTTTCGCTAACCTCTTCGTCTTCACGTTCAATTTTTCTATTTTGATATCGTTCATTAATTGCAGTCTCCTTCACTACCTCTCTCTTTTTCTTTCCTGTCACTATACACAGAGAAAAATCCGTTCTCCGGACAGCGGTATATTGTACAAATATACGGTATCCTCTCGCTTACTATAGAAATCAGTACGGATCATACATTATCCGTATGCTAGATAGGCACTGCCCTTAGATGTTACATCATGCCGTTGCAGAATGTCTGACATCTAACAGTTTTCCGTATATCACATGCATATACTTATGTTACCTTCGTCAGCTATATGTTCCTATACGTCCATTTGTATGTGAAGTCCTGACTGCCTACATTGTTTCATACGGAAAGTACGTATAGATGGAACACTTATACAGAAAGTATTATAAAACATGCGTTTTCAGTTATACTTCTGCTGTACGTCAAGTCCAAAAACTACAGGAATTACGCATGTAACCTATCTTTTTAAGTACGCCACCTATAATTTTTTTTCTCAGTGTACCCTCTAGGACGTCCCTCATGATACAGTTCCTTCTCTTCCTCTTCTTAATAATATCTAAAATTGTTCTTTTCTCCCACATATTTCTAACATCTCTCTTTCGTTTTCCGCTCGATCCAGCTAATCCTCTCCATTCTTCTCCAGACCCAAATTTCTTAAACTTCCAGTCGTTTTCTATTATTTTTGCGTAATGTCCATGTTTCTGTCCCATACAGTAGTGTTTTATGATTCTTTATTCAAGATCCCACAAAATAGTATTTTCTTTCTCCTAAAAGCTTGTTTCGCCATTCTTATCTCTACTTTTATTTTACATCCGCATTTCATATCATCATTAATAATGATTTATGAAAGTGAATGATTATAAGAAGGAATTGGAGGAATGAAAATGTGATAGAAAACGGGAAAAATCCCGAGAAAACTCATGATCACAAGTTATCTATCACATAATTAGTTTCAAATTCAGCTTTGAAGTTACTTTGCAAATGAAAAGTAATTAGGAATGTATATCATGTAAAGGAATTTTGTTTGGATTTTGGTAAACCAAACTCCTGAATAAATTACATTTCTACCAAACCCTAGTCTTAAATATAGAATTTTAAATGAGCTATACTTTAAGTCAAATGAATATTTGAAAAATGTTTAATTCTAAATATTCGTCGGGTAGAAATAATTCAGTTTCGTTTTAGTGTTATATTTCATGGATATATTAGTATTTTGTATCCAGATCATTATATACTAACCCGCTAATCTCAACAGTACTGCGGGCAGTCTATCAAGTAAGGATGATAACCATGATCATTCCGATTGGAATATATGGGTAACCAATTTCTGATTGTCTATATCTTGGGCAGGATCAATTGGATAGACCATCTCCATCAACAAACCTGAGTCCTAAGTTTTGTCCCTCTTCATCTTGTCTGAAATCGATGATAATTCATCAAGTAGTTTTGGAGATTTTGTATCTTCTGGACGAACACACGCACTGACAGAGTAAACATATAAAGTAGTTTACGATAAAGCAAGCTCCTTAAAATTTAACTTCGAAATATGTGCTGCTAATTTTAGAATGGAATCCTGTATCTTAATTTCATTTACTTCCATCAATAGAGTTATGAAATGGGACGCTGACCAAACTTCTACATCAAGAATATTGTATTGTCCCGCATAGTTGTGTTCACAAACTTCAAATATGTGCGTCTTACTATGATTTATTACGACTCCAGACGGCGGGGACAACAGTGACACCATAGAACACATGACAAGGGAACAGCAATGCCACTACCTCACCTAGAGCACCGATGTAACCACGAGGATTCCATGAACAGACATCAGTTTCGACTAGACAAATTTCCTTTCTTGGCTTACAGTCGAGCCTAGGAAGTACCTCTCCTAAACCCAAAACCTCCAGTTTCCAGTGGAACTATTGGTTTCGTTTTCCTCCTGGCTTGCAGTGGAGTCTTTGGGAACCTTTACCTCTTTCTGTGCTTGCAGTGGAGCATAGGGAGATTACTTATCACAAACCCCGGCCTAGCTTGTAGCGAAGCCTTGTCGGGACTTTAACCCCTCTCTGCTTGCAGTGGAGCAGCGACTGTCCTACCTCTCCTCACGTAGCTTGCTTCGTGAGGATTCCCTCCTGAGATCGTCAGGTCGCCGAGACACCTACTTAACCCAAACATTAAGAGAATTCTGTAATAAAAACCGGTGGAGGGAGAAAACGATTCCGGACTGTAATTTCCTTTACCTATGCTTTACCAACACCTGCCGAAGCAGAACTTTACAATAAGCAGCTTCGAATTTGGAACAGGCCCATATCCAAAGGGGGCACGGGACGCCTTGCTCCCCCCTAAGGTTTTACTGCCCCCCATAAAATGTTCACGATAGGTTTGCAAATGAACTATAATATGGTTGGATCGGGCCTCCCTAACTTCTATCTCCCCCCCCCCCCCGTACATTTTTGGGCTGGCTAGGGGCCTGATTTGGAACTGATGAAAAAGAGAGAACACGAATCACTTAATTTATAATAACTTTATTAAGTACGGATTAAGTATTTCAGAACAAAGATAAGCACTCCGTACTATTAATCAATGTTCCATCAACGTGTGACTAGAGTCAGAATTGTTTTCTGTACCTATTAACTCTTGTGAAAATACCAACTTCGTCCATTCATCATACCTTTTTTTTTAATGCTCGTAGCTCAATAAGATAAAACAAATTCCTAAACAGTTACTGGATAAATAATAACAATAGAAAATCCGCCACCGAAAATAACATTATTATCTATAATGAAACAAGATGTCATATACAGCAATATTTTTTTTTTTAAAAAAAAGAAATAATTAAAATAGATCAAAACTTAATTACAAACCAAATATACAAATAAAATATGACGAAGCGCAGACATCCGTGTGGTATTAATTAAATCAGATCAAGCAAAGTTGAAAGAACATAAATTACATTCACCTCACAGAGTTCGAAGCAAAACTGACAAGTTTATCCTATGGACTACGGTACAGGATATCGCATATAAATTGGAAATTCTCATCCAATTAAATGCACTGAATGATTATTAGGTTTCTTTTTTTTTTTAATTTAAACCTATCGAATTGATATGGATAGCAATGACATATATCAGAAAGCAAATAAACAAAACCACACAGACACCAGAAATTATTTATAGAGAGATTGACATATGGTGAAACAGTAGCTTTAGTAAAATATACCTAGTACAAACGAGAGATACTCGATTAAGTTTTTAATGATCTGTTTAATTGGTTAGTTTCTAAATGAAACATTTATCAGACTATTAATAGCTTAGAAGAGTTTCATGAAATTCCAAAGTAAAAATATTTATATTAGTAAGAATACGGAGGGTTGGGGACAAGGAAGGTAATTGTACTCATTATATAGTCTTATGTACTGACAAACACTTAGTGACAGTATAGGGTGTTACATAAATGTGTCAATATTTTGGGAACAGATCCCTCGCAGCAAAATAAGAAAAAAAAGTTCATATGGACCTTTGCTCAAAAGTGGATAGTTTCGGAGTTATAGGGCTTTAGTTATAGTTTCGGACTTTAAACGTTCATAGTTCCACTACTATGGGACCTATCGCAGTCGGGTCAAGACATCGCTGAGCAACTAGTATGTGAACTATCCAATATCCACCTTTCAGAACCTCCGGTACTTGCACAATTATTTTTAAGAGAGACTGTTTGGGTGTACTTGATCACTCTCCACCTACCTTTCTAAACCTTGGTGTGCAAGTATTGTAGCATTCGTCAACATGGATATTTGGATAGTCCACATGCCAGTTTCTTAGTGATGTCTTGACCCGACCACGGTAGGTCCCATAGTAGTGGAGCTATAAACTTTTGAAATTCACTTATTTCACATTTTCGGCACCTTATGACTCCAAAACTATACACTTCTGAGCACAGGTCCATAGGTAAACTTTTTTTTCTTATTTTGGTGTGAGAAATCTGTTCCCAAAACATTATGACAAATTTATGAAACACCCTGTATATGCAGAATATGATTTAACGAAACATATTGTTTACTGCACGAAACTTCTCACACAGGTACACACAGCCACACACTAACGTTCCTTAATAAGTAGTAAGTAAGTAGTTTAATTCTTTTAGAAGGTTTCCATAAAATATTATTAATAGCGAGGAGTAAGATGTTTAATACAGTGTTGCAAATTAATGTACTGGTATACTTCCTTTAAAACAGAATAGTTCAGTAATTAAAACAGAAGATATACATTTTTTTCTTCTTTCAGTTTATACGTCCCATGGTCGTACTGTGTAGCTAAGGAGATCGTTATGGCGAGAAATAAATTAAATGGTGGAATGAGAGGAAACGGGAGAATCCTGAGTAAACCTCCACACAAAGGTGTTTATCCACCATAATGTCCACTTAGCGCAAACTGGGATCGAACCTGAGACCCTACACACCAGAAATGAAGGTTCTACCTCTCAACCACAGCAGCCACCACACAGGACAGAGTTACATTCTGATTGTATCGTTTCTAATGATACTGGTATAGCGTCAAATAATTGCTCCCGCCCTCAGATCTTCCAGTGTTTCTAGATTTTTAGTATGCACTATGATCCTTAGTGTTTCTCAAACAATGAAGTCTACGAGGCTAAATCTAGAGATCACGGTGGTTCTTCGCAGTACTTTCTCTTCGTCCTATCCCTTTCTTGGGGAATCCTTGATAAAGAAAGAAAACATCATACCAGTACCGAGATGAAAGTAGCGAGAAGGAACCCATCTTGTTGAAGGTAGTATCAATCTTCATTTTTAAAGAAATATATCATTAAGATAGACAATACCACAAAAATTGTATCTGCTTTAATTAGTAGCATACTCTGTTTTAAATAGTGTATGTATTGTAGTATTCCGCGTGGTTGTGATTACAAACACCTAATATTTGCTTCTATTTACAAACATCAATCATGTGCGTCTTACTATGGATTACTATGGTTGCAGACGACATAGACAACAGTGACACCACTGGAGACATGACGACGAGGGAACAGCAACGCCATCGCCACATCTGGGGCACCTATATAACAGAGATGATTCCAAGGGAAGACATCAGTCTGTGACTGGTCATCCTTCCTTTAGCTTGCTCTGGAGCTCTAAGAGATATCTAGTCCAATAGCCTGTAGTTTTCTTCGGAACCCTAGGCTTACCACCTGCCCTTTTAGCTTGCTCAGAGCTCTGTTGGGTATTCTAATCTCAGTCACCTAGCTTGCTTCGGAGCTATGTGACTCTTAAGCCCCTCACTGCTTGCACTGAGCATTGGGGACTCTAAAATCCACTCCATCTAGCTTGCTTCGAAGCTCTGTAGAGATCCTGTTCTAAGCTGCTCGGTCCTTGGGTCACCTCTCTTTACCCAATATTAGAGAATTTGCATTATAGTAATAATTTTGTAATATACTGTTTATAGTGAGTTTTGTAATAAAAGCTGGTAGTAGCAAAATGATTACGGACTGTCATTTGGAGTGACGATATGGAAAGAAACAGGAGAAGCCAGGGAAACTATGTTGTCCACCACGAACTCACTTGGTCGAGGCTCAAAGCAGGGACCCGTCGCACCAGAGGTGAGAGCTTTACCACTGTTTCACTCTACCTCCCATTTTAAGAATATGGTATGAAAGTATAAATACAGAGTCCACCAGAAAAAAATATACACTTTTAGTCATCCTGTATCAGAATACTGGCATTGACAATTGTTCTGAAATTTAAGTATTTTGTAGTATGGTTTTTCGGCCAATAGATGTCTGTATTGTCTATTTTCAGTTAATTTTGTAGTACGGCTTTTCGCTCAACAGATGTCGATACTGTCAGCACGGTTAGTAAGATAAAATGGCAGGTGTGCACACTTGACGTTCAAGCAGCGTAAGTACGTTTTGAAGTGTTTTATTAGGTTTGGGAATGTCATTAAAGTGCAGCATCAGTGGAGGGGGGAGTTTGGTACTGAACCACCAACCCGCTTAACAATCAAACGCATTGTTGACATGTTTGAAGCGCGTGGAACGATTTGCGATATTCACAAAGGAAGGTTTGGAAGAACGACTATAGCAACAATCGTGCTGACAGTACCGTCATCTGTTGAGCGAAAAACCGTACTATAAAATTAACTGAAAACAATTGACAATGCGGACATCCGTTGAGCGGAAAACCATACTACAGCATACTTAAATTTCAGAACAATTGTCAAGTATCCTAGTACGGGATGACAAGTACATATTTTTTCTGTTGAATTTTGTATAATACTTCCCTAGATACTGATTTTTCTTTCTTGTGATTCTACAGTTACAGCACTTATTTTCATGCGAATGCTGTTATGTTCAAAAGCTGATTGGTTTACTATCCTCAAGATGTAACGTTAGGTAATAGCTCAAATATCACAAAAATGCAGTGTCAGTTTTAATTAACAAAACCTAGACCCACTTTCAGGGTACCATCGTTTCCACCCACTTTCTTGTTGTAATTCTTTCATCATCAATTATTTCTATGTAATCCATCTCCTTTAACTTACAATGCATAACCGGGAAACGTTGAAGATATCGTATTACAAAGTCGTTCCCTTTCTCCATTCACTCATTTTGTCTGTAACTCTGTAACTCTTCTACACAACTTCAGTGTTACTCCTAAGCAATTCTCTAATGGCGATTGTGTGTTTTCGAACATTTGTGATTTAGAAATCCTGAGTAATGTCCATTAACTACCCATAATTCATTTTGTTGTGAACAAGTGAAATAGTCAATTGGAAACCGCGAGAACATTTTAAAATGCAAATCAATTTTTAAAAAAGAAGAGAATACCACCGGGATTAAATTTGCATTGCGACAGATCGAACTTCGTCCAAACTGATATACGGCAAAAAAAAAAAAAAAAAAAAAGCATTTTAGAAAAGTTTTCACAAGTCGTCTTGCGAGAGAGAGGGAGAAAAAGTAAAAGTTTCGTTGAAAGCAGTGAGGAAAGATAGCAAATTGAATTTTGTTAGGTTATCTGTCTCCGCTGGTGACTAAAATCTTGCATTTAAAAGAATTTCGGTCACGTGTAGAATAAGCAGACAGAGATCTCCTATATCATTTCCATACCCACAAACTGAATTTGTATTTTTCAGAGGATTTACATCATAAATAGGTAATCTTACAGATGTTATCCAGCAACGTAAATCTGTCTTCAACGTTGGGAAGAGGGGGGAGACGGGTAAGACCATTACCATAATCTTTTCTTCTTTAAGCGATGTTCAAACTTTTAGAGAACTTGAAAATAATGTTGTGGAGGATCAGGGGAGCAGAATTGTCTTCAATATTGGGAGGCGGGAAGATCTGAGGCTTATTCTGGAGACATCAATTTCATCTCTTTCGTCTATGACAATCGGAGTCAAATCATCACACTTCTCCTCCCCCCCCCCAAAAAAAACATTTCAAATTGAATTATTAGGGAGAAAGTCCCCCAAGTTCCAAGATTGGAAGGCACGTGTGCCCCTCATCCCAACAAGGATTTACGCCAGTGGTGTTAGCGTCAAAATAGTTAGTATCCATCATCTTTATTGTAATATTCGGCACAGTAACGGTACACTGGTGTTTTGTCCCTCACCTTTTATTATGAACGATGGTTATACACTTCGTACAAAAGAAAGTAAGTAAATAATTTTCTATTTGTCTCTAGAAGTTCTTTCCTCTAGTACAATTGAATCTCCTTTCTGGTTGCAGCACGGAGGTTTGAGGTTTGCTAATAAAGAATCACCCTGCCCGTTGCAGCTAGTCTAAAGGAACTTCTTGTCTGTCGTAGCACGGAGGTAGGGTTATGATATCATACCCGTTGCAACTCGGAGATAGGTGAGGATACCTCTTGTCTGTTGCAGCACAAAGGTAGTATTAAAGGAGTCTCCCTTGCCCATTGCAGCTAGAGATAGGTAGGAATTGATCGGTTAAACAACTGATGATTTCTGCTTCGAGGTGTTCGTTCAACGTTATGTAATATATTTAATGACGAAGATAGTCAACTTCATTGGTCATTAATTCTGCCAGCAATATGTAATATATGACTTAATGAACTAAAAAATACTATTATGTGTGTGCTCTCCAAGTACGGCGTAGTGTTAATTGTAGAAGACGAACATATGATGCATTACATACTTTCAAACTTTGCACAGGCAGGAAGTAATACGAATTACATTATTCTGTATGTGACAATTGCAGCTCTAATATTATGAGTCACTTATGCTGAATAGAGGACACATGAAGCTCATGTGTCAACCCATTACATTACACTGACTGCCAGGGCGAAATCGGGTAAAATAAAGTGCGGGGCCATTTTTATTGGAAGAAAATATGTATCAAAATGATCAAATAATTTCTGAAAAAAAAAAAAAAACTATCAGAAGCCGGAAAGCTAAGATGCCCAACAACTTTCTGAGGACGGAGAATTTATTTCACAATTTAAAACTTACGTGCTTGTGCATCACTGGTGATTCGCAAGGCTTCAAAAACAAGGATGTAAAAGCCTGCGAATCATATATGATGCATATGGCTCCGCAAAGTACACCAACTGTGAATCATCGGTGATGCACATGGCAGTGAACGTGTTAACAATGATAAGATAGAAATTTAATGCAAGTCAAGAACTGGAAAACAAAGTTACAAAAAATAGCAATTCTTTATCAGGAATGGAAGCAATCTAACATTGTATAACAATTGAGTTTAAGTTTATTAAGTAATGTTAAGTTCGTGTTACAGATGAGAGTTCAGTTGATGTAAGGAATAATATACTAATTAGAAGCTAAATTAAGTGGTTGCAGTTTTGGTTAAGTATTAGCCGAAGTATAATCTTAAAGGAAATAAGAACTATAAATCTGTAAGTCATTACAAATAAGAATGCGATAAATATCTATTGGTTCCAATACCTTTGGCTACATTACGCGACGCTTCAATAAATTTTCCACCCGTTTCGAGCACTCCTCAAATCCTTGATTACAGTATTCTTCCAGATTACTGTTACCTCGTGATACCCCAGATGTGAAATCAATAGGTAAATTACCCGGAGCTAAATAGTGCATTGACCATGACTGTCTTTGCATTCAACTCTGGTAATTTGCCTATCCTCGTGGAGACATTTCCGTCAGCAGTAAATCTTGCGAATAAATTGCAGCAGGCTACCTTAGCCTTTATGCGGATTCAAATCAAACGTTACTTAATTCTATAGTAGTGACTCCTTTAATACTACCTTTGTGCTGCAACAGACAAGAGGTATCCTCACCTATCTCCGAGTTGCAACGGGAATGAGATCATAACCCTACCTCCGTGCTACAACAGACAAGAAGTTCCTTTAGACTAGCTGCAACGGGCAGGGTGATTCTTTATTAGCAAACCTCAAACCTCCGTGCTGCAACCAGAAAGGAGATTCAATTGTACTTAGAGGAAAGAACTTCTAGAAACAAATAGAAAATTATTTACTTACTTTCTTTTGTACGAAGTGTATAAACACAGCCTTTATGCGGATTCAAATCAAACGTACCATAATCTTAAGCAACCATGATGGACATCTTTTCTACTCCTAGGAGCCACGGTGGCTCAGTGGTAGAGCGTTCACCTCTGATGCATAGGGTTCTAGGTTCAATCCCAGCTCCCGCCAAGTGAACTTTAGGTGGACAAACACCGTGTGTGGAAAGGTTTTCTCAGGGTTCTTCCGTTTCCTCCCACTTTCTTCATTTCACAATTTTCTTCATATCTTATCATCACCGTCTCCTTTGACATAACCGGCATATACGTGGGACGTAAAACTTAAAAGATTCCATTTCATCTTTTCCACTCTTAACTCGTGTAGGTACTTGCGCACTACTTAGTGTTTCAGTCACGAAATGAAATCTTTAAGTTTTACGTCCCACGATTATGCCGGTTAGACTAAAGGAGACGGTATTTAGTGTTTCAGTCAGTAAGACGGTTACTTCTAATACAATTCTGTGCGAATGAAAATTTGTTTCTGACCCAATCAGGCCGGATGTAGAAACAAGAAATAAAAAAGGAGAAACCCATAGCAAAAACATTGATTTGTCTTCTCAAGATGATGGAATCTCAAGACAGTTTCGTTTCAAAACCAGATCGAATGCGTTAGAAATTCCGTCCAAGCAAAGTTCTGATATTGCGATAGATTCTCCCGTAACTTTTGGTTATACAAACATCAAAAATGTCATTCTTTACTTACGTTATAGTTTCCGTATTGTAGCGATTGCATTTTAAAGGGATTCTTTTCGCTAGTTAAGAAAGTACAGTGTGATTTCATCTCTCTTAGTATTTTCTCTGTAAGGAGATCAATGTCGCTACCGGAAGTGATAATACATTTCTTTCAATTTCAGTTTTAGTGCAGAAATAAGAGTAGGAACAAAATCTGGGTTTTGGAATCCATTATCTTGGAATTAAGAAATCTCTTCTCGCTACGTATCACCGTTTTTGCTCTATGATAATCGACGCTGAAATTGGAAATACCTTATTTTCTACCACTTCTGACCAGAAAGAAAAATGATTTTTTTTTCAATTTAACACCCCATGAGTGTGATCTTTAGGCCAAGTGAGACGGGAGATTAAAGGAAGTGACTGCTGATGGAAGAAATGGTGGAATGAGAATGTGGAAAGAAACGAGAGTACCCCAAGAAAACCTACACATGCTATGTTGTTCACCACAAAATAACTTAGATAGGGATAGTATTAGTGAACCCACACCCTAGACGTAAGCGCTCTACCACTGCGCCACAGTGCCTCCTGGCAAGCATAGTGGTTTAAGAAACATGGAATTTATTGTTCGGCCACTGAATCCATATGGGAAAACCGTTTCTAGCTGTCTCTTAATGTTCTGCTCTGATACTTGTCGACAGACAGATGAATGAGCGAGTAAACTGGCAAACGGACCCATTCTATAAGGCCTTCCGTACTTAAGCACAACATTAAAATTGGCATGACGAATTAGATTTCTGGACTTTCGGCATCTATATGCAATGTTAGTTCGTCACGTATGATGTATGACTTCTCTCTGTGGTCACACTATCCGGAGATAAGGAAGGAATTAAAAGACCTGGGACGTGTATCTTAGGTACAGACCAGTATCCAGAGAGGTCTAGGGGGCCGGGTACCCTTAAGTTTTTGCTCGTCCCCAAACTTTTCACGGCAAATGAACTATAATATGGTGATGAACTATAATATGGTTGGATCAGGCCCTCCAATAACTTCAGCCGGTCTCTCCCCCCCCCCCCCCAACATTTTTGGGCTGGCTATCGGCCTGGTTAGGTACCATCCCGGTATTTGCCTGGTGGGAACAGAGGTGGTCATTTTTCCTAACCCTCCCTCACCGTCAATTGACGCCCCTCACCCTCCATTGACGCCCTCCCCTCACCCTCCCTCCCTCACACTCAACCTCCATTGACGCCCTCACACTGCCCCTCCCTCACACTCATCCTCCATTGACGCCCTCACACTCCCCCTCCATTACTTTATCGCCCTCACCCTCCATCGCCCTCACCCTCAATTACTAAAATGAGGGTGAGGTGAGGGTGAGGGCGGCCCTCATGAGGGAAAAATGAGGGAGGATGACCATCTCTGGGTGGGAATGAGGAAATCCCAGGAAAACATTCAGAATAGCTGGTCTCAAAAAAGCTTTTAGAATTTTTCAACCAAGTGTCCGCACCAGCAATCGAACCCGGGATCGCTTTTACCAGAGACAAGACTGTTAGCGACTGTTATACAAAGTCGGAAAGCGTATATAAATTGGAGTAGAAACTTAAAGCTCTCAAAATGTTAAAAGATTGTTTTTCATTTTCGTGAGAGCGGACTTTGTAGCACTGAATATTTTGTTCTGTTTCGTGTTAATATCACAAGAAGCCTTAAAAGGTGTATTGCGTGAGACCAAAATTAGTTTTATTCTGTTGGTATCTTTTCGTATTCTGAGTGAAATGTGCTTTGAATCACGTCTTCTATGGTTTCTAATCTTTTATTTTTTCCCCTCAATGAAACACTGTTTTTTTTTTTTTTTTTTTCCTATTTCTTGAGCTGAAAAATATTTTTTCTTTCGCTTCCTCCTGAATTCTTAATACCATTAAAATGTCTGCTATTACTTGAGGCAAACAAATTGATTCAAACGAAAAAGAAAACGCTAGCAAATCAGAGGTAGAAATTGCATGTAATGGTTACAAAAGAAGAAAAAAATTGATGAAAAAAAAAGAAAGAAATTAAGTCTCTGACTGGGAACAATTTGTGAAAAACGAGAAATGAGGCAAAATGTCTTCTACCAACGAAACCACACGGAATCAAAAACTTTAAGGTTCTGTAACAAGCATTTCAATTTAACAAGAAAAACGCTTATTCAGGACAGAAGCTTTTAAACTTAAGAGATTCAACTAAAGGAAGATGTAAATAAGGTAAGTACGTACTTAACCTCTAAAAGTGAAGCCCATACAGCTGAGTCTCAACTTTAGGGAAGTTTTATTTTTCTCCTTGTGCATGTCTTCTATAATGCAACGCTTTCATCTTCCAACGTTTTAAAGTAGAAGTTTCAAACGGTTACCTATTTAGATTATAACAATGATTCATAACTGAAAGCGCACAGTTTACTGCTGTACTGTAAACCCCACAAGAGAAAGGAGGAGACAGAAAATATGACATTGAGAAGGAGCAGCGGTATTATAGTGATCGCAACGAGTCGTGAAGCTTGACCTACATCTAGTAATTTCAGCATCCAATAGAACGCGAGGATGAATTCCGTTTGTCAACCCCCAGTCCAGGGGCGGATCAAGGGTTGAGGGAACCCGAGCAGCACAGTCAGGAGGTACCGAAACGAACCTCAAAAAGTAAATTTTATAATATGTTTTCTACTGACTTTCTCGGTTTATATTCTTAGAAAGTAGCGTCAATTACGTATTTTTTCCATTCCACCATGGAAGAAGAGACTTTCATCGTACTAGGGGGGTTGTATCGATAAATAGAGACATGGCATGCAGATGAAAGAGTGGAGGGAGAGTTGGTATTGTTTATAGAGAGCCATGTTTTTGTGAACTTTTTTCAGGCAATGAATGTTACTAGATTTTAAATATGTTATAGCTTAGCTCACGAATCTGTGCCGCGGTTGACGATAACGAAAAATTAGAATCGCGGCATAGTTTCATGAGCTCTACTCTTTTAAAATGGTAGTGGAGGGGGAACAGTATATATAGCACTTACTTTTGATTTCTTAGAAACGACACCACCACGCCAAACTGTCGGCCTTTGTTGAAAGTAGTCTGTAGATGATGATGTTTCGGGATGTACAGTTCTTGCCTAATCATTAATTTCAACAGTGTTTGTGAAATCGAATATACTACTCCGCAACAACATAGCAGGGAGTTAGAAATGACGGTACGAAATATATATATATATATATATAAAATCAGCGACTACCTTTGAATTCTTCCTCCTGCCGCGTAAAACACGTTCAACATAGTATGTGAAATGTTTTATTGGTATTTCACATTATTAGAATAGATTGTTACATAGTCGGAGAATATGGTAGAATGACTCCTGATGTTATTGATATAACAAAAGAATTTACAGTAGCAGTAATCATGGCACCATTAGTAATATTCAATAAATACAGTTCGATATTATTTTTGTTTATACATATCGGTACATAAATAATAATAAAAACACAATATAATTGATACCATGTGTATATTTTTCAGTAGTGGCGGGAGCTCATGTGGTTCGGATTCCACAATCTCATATAGCCTCGCTGCTGAAAGAGACGCTAAACTAAAATCAACTCAACTCAACTCATTTTTCAGTAGTATATAATAGCTATATCCTGTATTTGAGTATTAATCACTGTAATAATATGTAAAATATAGGCTAGGACTAGGGTGGCACCAAAAAGAAACTTTCCTCAGGTGAACATTTTGCCTTGGTCTGCCCCTGCTCCAACCACGAAACTTTTACCAGACTCGTTTTCGTGCTTTACGGAGAACATCTTCTGAGAGTACAGTGTTGTCGGACTGCCGTCAAGTTTCGATTTGTTGTTATGGTTTTGTGTTTCTGCTATTAATATTGTTAACTGTTTAATTTGAATATAATTGTCAGTGTTCGTGTTATAGTACTTGAAGTGTTTTGTTTCTTTCTTTCCATTTTTGTCTCTCTTTCGCCATGTCTTCTAAGTTGGCAACATTGTTGGTGAATTTCTCAAGGATATCCTTGGAATTTTTGATTTTTCACGTTTTCTCAGCTGTGTGTTCGGAAGATAGCTCCACGAATCGAGCTGAATTCTTCCGATCACTGTTTCTTCCAGACCTGTTTTTTTTTAAGGGGGGCACTGCCCCCCCGGAGCTCTGAGAATGCCCTCCCTCCCCAGAGGAGACCAAAATAATACGTCTACAATATAATAATAAATAGAGTAGTACCAGCAGTGTCCCCCGGAATACTAAGTGTGTCCCCCCCCGAAACATTTTTCTTTTTTAAACGACTGCTTCCGATGTATCACACATGAGGCAAAGTAGTTCTGTGATTGGTATAGAGCCCAGGTTTCACGAGTCCTCGCGATCATTATCGAGTAGCTGCATATCGACCAGAGCACAGGACAGCCCAGGCAAGGAGCAGTACAGGCAGCAAATTGTGAACAATGGTACACTGTCTCATATCACATACTCACCGGAACACGTGCTACACCAAGATGTCTCCAATGTTGTGATTGAGACACACGGTCAATGTACTCACATTTCTTTCTTTCTTTCTCTCTCTCTCTCTCTCTCTCTCTCTCTCTGTGTGTGTGTGTGTGTATCATCTCCTACCTCCCTCTGGCTCAGGGGCGGATCCAGGACCGACTTCTGGGGGGGGCGGTGGGTTGTCATACTGCTACTTTTACGGGCTCCAAACTTTGTAATGGATTTTATTTATATATGTAAAATAAGAAAGTTTCCTCTTCTGGGGGGGGGGGGCGATGGCCCCGATCGCCCCCCCTGGATCCGCCCCTGCTCTGGCTCAGTTTGGTTCTCTTGCCCCCTGTTCGATATGTAGTTAGTCTTAGGCAAAAACAATATAACAATGTAGAGCAGTCGATGATTGTGCAGATATTCTATTCGTTGATCAATGACTACGTGTACTAGGGTTATTTACGGACAGTTGTAAATCATTGGTTCATTCTCCTATACGACACACATCGGATAGTTGGAAATTGGTGGTTTATTCCACAGCATACACTGAAAAAAATGTATGTGGTGTACGTAAAATCGTATGTTACAATTGTAAATCCTGTAGTTTTTCGACTTAACGTACAGAAAACGCACAACTGAAAACGCATGATTTATAATACTTTCTGTATAAGTGTTCCACCTGTACGTACTTTCCGTATGAAACAATATAGGTGGTCAGGATCTCACATACATATGGACGTATATAACATACAGCTGACGAAGGTAACAAACATATGTTTATGTAATATAAGGAAGACTGTAAGATATCAGACATCCTGCAATGGCATGATGTAATATCTGAAAGCACTGCCTATGTAGCATACGGATAACTTATGCTCTGTGCTGATTTCTATAGTAAGCAAGGGAATTCCGTATATTTGTACAATATACTGCTGTCCAGAGAACGGATTTTTCTCAGTGTACATCGGACAATTGGAAATTACTGGTTTATTCTCCTACGACATACATTAGACAGTTGGAAATTACTGGTTTATTCTCCTACGACATACATTAGACAGTTGGAAATTGTCGGTTTATTCTCCTCCACCATATGTTGGACAGTCGTAAATTACTGATTTATTTTCTTACATTGCATACATCGAACGATTAGAAATCACTGGTTTATTCTCCTGCAGCATACATCGGTCAGTTGAAAATTATTGCTTTTTTCTACAGCGTACATCGGACTTTTGGAAATTACTGGTTTATTCATACGGTAGCCATAGATATGAAAAAAAGCCGGCTTTTTTGAATCGATGGTTTTTTTCACATAAAAAGCCGGCTTTTTTGAAAAAAAAAAAACGAGAATTTTGGCTTTTTTCATTTTCATGATTTTTCTATCTAAATAGCTTTCTTATAGTATATTCTATAGTTAGATAAGAATTCCAAGACCTAAATGCCATATTTCGCTCTGAAATTCACCATCAAGATGGAAGGAGCATATGTTTTACGAATTAAAGCTAACATGAAGAATGTAGTATTTGAGGGCAATTTTAGAGGCTATTCAACGCTTGAGTTATCGACATTTTTTTCCTTCTCTAGATCATTATAGTTTGTCATCCGTGTTTCATTTCTAAGAGCTTGGTACTCTAGCTTCTAGCGCAAAAGTTAAACTTATGTTTTTCTATATATCCGTCAAAGCGTACGTTCTTTAATATATCCGTCTACCCGTACTTCCACATTTCTGTTATACTGTAGCTGTGCAACGATTTAGCAATAATTTTCCGGATACAATCTTGAATACTAATTTATACAAATAATCAGTAGCGGATTGAGAAAAGTACTTTGGGAGAGGTTTCTCTGATTGTTTCATTTCCTAAAATGTCCTAATTTTATTTGGGAGGAGCTTGAAGTTTATGAGTACAGGCATAATATTTCGTTTCGTTTATATATTTAGCGATAATCTTTCGAATACAACCTTGAAGATCATTTTATTCTGAGAATCAGTGGCGGATTTAGAAGAGTATTTTGGGAGGGGTTTTTCTTACTAAGGTTTAGTTTTTCTAAACATTCGTAATTTTTATTTAACGGGAGCTTACAGTTT
Organism: Thermobia domestica; assembly: GCF_964235325.1. NCBI lineage: Eukaryota > Metazoa > Arthropoda > Insecta > Zygentoma > Lepismatidae > Thermobia > Thermobia domestica. Next base: position 54,332,467 of record NC_137467.1, read on the forward strand.
ATCAGTAAAGGCATGACTAATAGATATTTCCTTTGCTTTAGACATTCCGTAATTTTGGGGAACAGGATTCAGCCCGAAAGACCGCCCCTCTAACCTTTGCAAAACCGTCACTGCTGGTGATTATAGTAATAATAACGATTTAAAAACAATAAGAAAGAAAATCGGCCAACTCACAGCCCCGCAGTATTTCTACTTCACAGATGGAATGAAGAAAAGCTTTGTCAGAATGGTCGAATGCTGGGTTGAATCCGAACTTCCCGATAGAAGCGCAAAAGCTCCACATAGTCATGTGTGTTTGTTGTGCAGTTGTATTTATCTTAACTTAAATATATTCCGTAGTCCTTTTTTTTTTTTTTTTTTTTTGTGGTGGTGGGGTGGGGAGAGTTCCGTAATGATATGAAGGGTGTGAGCCAAGAACATGCTAACCAACAAATTTTCAATTGCTGAGTTATGCAGCACCAGATAGACAGCAACGCATACCGCTTCGTTTAATCCTTCATGTATAGTCTTATGTGATAAATCAGCTTTCCGATTTTCAAAATGGATTGTGCAGCAGAAAATCTCTAATTTCTTAAAATAGTAAAATTGTGGGTTACCATGTTCTTGCCTCACGCCCTTCATATGTTGAATCCCTCTTCTCAAAAAATTCAGAAAACTTGAGGACTGAGTAAACCGTGATGGTGGTTATATAAAACTATAGAGTTTCAAGAATATACAGAACCAAAAGCTCTAGATGTGCAGCCTTTAAGTGTATCATATAAATCTAAGTATTTCTCTTATGTTTTATTTTAATTTTATTTTGTTCCAAAAAGAGGGTATGGGATATTTTGAAGTAAAAATACTACATAGAATTTTCCTAGTTATTTATGTATTTTTTAAAAGAAGTATTTACTTTTAGGGTTGGCTGGCTTACACCAGCTGTTTTTTTCTTTTTTTAAAAATAAACAACTGGTTTAAACCCCCCCCCCCCAAAAAAAACGAAAAATGCGAATCGTGTGAACTTCATGTTGACGTTTCCACACCTCAAACAATCTGCATTAGTTTTATTTCCTTTTCACTTTTTAATCAAGGTGTCCCATGTTCAATTCTCGGTAGAACCACAACCCTTCTTTCATGCGTAAACAAAGTAGCGGTACGGATGTAACTTTAAGCAAAAGTCTTCTCCTTGATAACCTCGGTATTACGTAGGGATGTTAAGCCTAAACTACGAAACGAAAGCAAATTGTATATTTCTGCATGCCTGAATGCCTGTTGTTTTATAAAGAAGCCAAGGTTGCTTAAATATATTGATATAAATTGGCAAAATTTATCGATTGCCTACGTAGCTTCCAACATTAGCTTGGATTGTACTTTCAATGATATGTACGTACTAAATTTGTAATTTAATACCTCAGTTTTAGCGTACTGATTATGATATGTTGACCTTTAAAGTTTACATACAAAGCAATAACAGGATTTTTCCGTTATTGTTTTACATTAAGAGTAATGACGGGATTTTCCCGATGGCTAGGGCGAGAGATACCGAATTTAAGAAATTTACTGACCGGATTTCTTTAAGCTTATGTGACCTCTTCCAACATAACCCCGTTGTTGCATAATAACACCAAGGCGAAACAAACTTATTTATGTCAATATGTAATATAAATACATAAAGCAAAATATCTAAACCCAAAAAACCTGGTTTAAGCCAAAAAAAGCCTAGTTTAAACTCCCCCCCCCCCAAAACGGGATTTTGGCATTTTCAAAGAAAACATGGTTCTTCCCAACCCGGCTTACTTTTGTATATAGGAAGTTTAAAAAAAATATTATATGCATTGGTTAATCCTTTGAAATTCATAATGTAAATATGTTGAGAAGTAAAATTGTTTGAAATATCTTTTCGAAATTCATGGTTTATTTTCGAGGTTTTACATTATTATCGGCATCAACCACTAATTAAATGACTTTTTGTGTTATAGAGAAGCGAAACAAGATCTGCTTTATCAATTTAAGGCAGAATTTTGAAAAAAGACCAAAATTTCCCAAGAAAAAAAGCGAAGCAGAAAAAACCGAGTTTTTTTTTTTTTTTTTTTTTCAAAAAAGCCGGTTTCTTTCCGAGCCCTTGCATCTCTAGGTAGCCACATGTGGAACAATGAGTGCCTATGAATTGCTACTCTACAATCGAAACACTCCCCACTGTTTTCTTTTTAAATTTAACGTTCTTAGTTTTAATCTTCGGTTGCAGGTCTAGCAAATAGCACGCGTGCCCTTCGTGCAAGAGACCTTGGGTTCGATTTCCAGTGAGAGAACATCGAATACAATACAATTATTTAGATCCGGCTTAAAAAAAAAATTGTATCTCTCTTCAAATGTAACTTAGCTGCTTATAAGGACATTTTCCAATATACATACTTGTCTCAATGTTCTGCCCGTAACAAAAATCTTTCAGTCTAATATCCCATGACTATGGAAGAAAGGATAGAATAAGAATGTACCCTGGGAAAACCTACAGGCACTATGTTGTCTATCACAAACTTACTTGGCCGGGGATAAACTCAGAGACCCTACACACCAGAGATAAGTCCTATACTACTGAGGCACCATACCTCCCTCCCTGACCGTAACAAAAGTTCTATATTATGATGATAAACGAAAAGGAGGTTTACAACAGTGTATTTTTATATCCTTTGGGTTGACGGAAATCTAGTTTCAATTTCAAGAGCCTCGTATGTTTCTTCTATGTACCAAGTAAAATGAGATTACGTTCTTATATGTGTCTGAAGATGCCAGTGCCTAAGAATTATGGCTTCGGGGGAAAACACAGTCTATGTCTTCTTAAAAAGCTTAATTCGCAATTTCCATCGTTGATTTTATTTCTTCTTCACATGTAAGATTTTTCACTAACTATTCGACTATATCACAAATGTTCCGAAAATTAGTAATCTCTCTATTTTCACCCATTCCAGTTCTCCAGTTGTTACAGTCTCTTTCGTTCAAATCATAGTTTCTTCGTCCTTCTATTATGCCCCTTTATATTTTCCCCATTTATTCTTCATAGTTTTTCTCTCAGGTTTTTATCATCTTTGTCTTCGATTCAGTTTACACAGCAAAAGCTATATCTTCTCCATATTGACTTCACTTAGCTCTAACTTCCTTTCGATGTAGGGGAGACCGGGGCTGGTTGACGAACTGCATATAACTCCTTCATTAATTAACATAATGAGCTGTTGCTGTTGTCATAAAAGAGCGACCTATGGATGCAGCTGCCACTTTCATATGGAATTTGTAACTTCCGGATTATGGCGTCTATTCGATAGAGAATGTTTTTGCCAGTCTGAAGTATTTTTTTCAGTCCTCCGTTACATCACAGAATCGTCACTACTTGAAGTACAGGGGTAAGTAATATAGTATTAGTTAGATCTGAACTTTGTTTTTATGGATATTCAAACAATAAAACGTAAATGCCAAACAGTTGCTGAGTAATTACGACTTTATTGCACAACATGGGCTTGAGGTTAGTTGGCGTATAGCATTTGGGATTGGTTGGCAAGTGCGCCGAACAGCCTCGTGTGATATTTTATTTCATTTTACTTTTATTGTTACATTGTTTGTTTTATTGTTATGTTGTTTACAGTTCTAACAATCTTTTACTTCAATGTTATAGAATAGCATGTACGTATTGAATTACTTTCAAAATTTAGAAATCGAGATGAGACTGTATGCCGGACTCTGACTTTTCTGTATAGGCCTAATTCTCAGGATCAAGAATATTTTGTATGTGCTCTTTTGTTACAAAAATAGAGGCCTAGCTATTGCTTTTTTTTTTCTTTGTGGAAAGTAAGAAATAAACTGCATTTCTCGATAATTCAGCTAAAACATATCTTAGAGTCTCTTAGCTACTTTGTGAACAGCGGAAAACAAACTATCTTTCTTGATAGTTCAGTTATTTTAATTACATTTTTAAATAATATGAAGAATTAACCTACACCAAATTATATTAAAACTGATGTGGTTTGATAACTTGTAGCTTTCAATGTCATGACAACCAAGCTAGAATGAAAGAAAGAAGTTTTCATATTTCATAATGCTGATTCTTTTAAATGTTGTGAATAAAAGTCATTTCAAATTTCAAATAGCCTACTTCATTGTACTATATATAAAATAGAATTTACAAAAATAACGTTTATTTCTAATCAATCCGATTTTTGTTTGTGTTTTGCTATTTAAATATATTTAAAAAGTATGCCAATTAGCTCCACAATAGCAGACAACCAGTCCCTTAGGGGTCAATTGGCATACTCCGTTTTAAAAGAAAGAAAAATTTATTTTTCGAAAACTGTGAGCAACAAAACAAAAACAAAAATTGAATTTGTTAGAGAACTCATTGGTCTGTCCGTATACATCCATTACATTGCAATACAGTGCACCATCTGCTTATAAAAAAAATAAAGAATGAAAAGTTCGCCAACAGCCCCGGTCTCCCCTATAGTAAATTTATGATGCTAAAAATGAACATGTTTCAATTTAATAATGTTCTTTTTCAATTGTTATGGATTGGTGATTGTTTAGCTATTTCCGAGCTATGAAAGATCTGTAAAATTACAGTGCTCTGAGTTAGTAGTGGCGACTCAACATTATTTTAGTGAACCACGTTCTGCTGGATAATTTGGAACCTAATTTGTATTGTTGAGTAGTTTACAAAATATGTTTTGTCAGGTTTCCTCATCACATAACTATAAATATACAAGACTTCTAATATTGAGACAAAAATCCATGTAAACTTGAAATATCTTCTGGATGATGGAAATATGTTAGTATTGAATGTTCTGTTGCCACCTACGTAATTACTTTGTATTTCTTCGATGATGACAGAAGAAAATTATTACTCGTCCGGCAAATTCTGATATACCTTGTGACTGCAACAACAGCACATGGCAATCTATATTTCCAACAAGATGGTACTACTGCTCATACTTCAGTCATGAGAATATCATCTCTGCATAAGGTGTTGCCAGGTCGCCTATTTCTCACATTGTGGACGTTCTATAGCTCGTTGTCTCGACCTTATTATCGAGTTACTGAAAGGTGGCCTCTGACAGCTGCATATGTTGTAAACAAAATGAGAGGGAGGATTGTTCACCAAACACAACATTATTCTTGTACGCTGATTTTAGGCAATGAAGGTCACTGACCGCGCTGTTGCCGGTGGTTGAGACGACTTATTAAATGTCTTGGGGCTCATGCAGAGTCTTTCTAACGCTTGATTAGTGCCATACTAAAGAGTTTGACTAACATATGTTTCCTGCAGTAGTCAAGCCTTTAGTGTAACGCTAATCATACGTCAAAACGACTCTGCATAAGGCGGCTTAAGTTGGTCGCCAGAGCTGCTGTCTCTGTTGCGGAGCCTCTGGCATCATCGCCTCCAATACTCTACGTGCTCTACCCAACTGTCAGAAGCCAACTTGCCTTGCGCACACTGTAGTGTCTGATTTCTTCGCTGGGGACACCTGAAGCACGTGCTGTAGAAAATGAGGCCAGTAAATTAGCAAAAAGTCAAAGTATTTGTAACAACGTACGACAGGAAGCATTGCAACATGCAGGGACGGACTCGTTTGAGTTGGCGGGAAGAGGTGGTGAAAGATTTTCAGTTTTCTCTCTCGCCGGACTTTTGCAGCGCTGGTAAAGAAGGCGCGCCCAGGCGATAGCCAGACGGGAGACTTTGAATTTTGCACAAAGAAGCCGTCATAAAGTTTGTGCTTCTTTCAGAAGAAGAAAAAACTAAACGTTGCCATACGTAATGCCTTCCTTTGCCTCTCTCCCTCTCCTTCTCTTCCATCCATGTCTCTAACAGTGTGTGTGGGAGAGGTTGTGTCAAAGAAAAAGGATCATTGATAAAGATTTGGCAACAATTTGGGTTCAGTTTATTACATGTCAGTTACTTTTCAAGGGAGAGAAAAACCAAACAGGACAGTATGAAAAGAAATTTCACACGAGGGCGGCATCCCTTTGTGAGCAAGTGGCTGTCTTTAGACTGAGGCTACTATACCTGTGCCACTGAGAGAACCGGACTATCCTTCGCCGTCCTCAGCCCCTTCCTAGATCTGCTTATAGCAACATGTACTGACAACTTTCGACGAGAGCATATCAGAGTACATTTTAAGTGATGGTGCAAATCAAATATGAATTTTCTAAGATGTAAAGTACTTTCTGATACACCCTGTACAGGTTAGTATTGTAAGTGATTTCTTTGGAACTGTACCAAAAATAATAACTTGAGATCATATCTACTAGGTCGAAATAGATAAAAATAAATCAAAGATTGATGGCCACTAGATTGCATAAAGTAAGGAATAAACCTCAACATTCTCGGATTAAAAAGTGTATAAATCTTGTGTTATGTCATTTCCAAGCTAAACGGCGTGACAAACATCTTGGCATTTGAAGGCGGCGCTCCAAGTTTCCTTTAAATGCTACTAGCAAATGAGAGGCCAGTGGTATTGCCACGTTTATTTTGTACACATCCACGTCTATCCCCTATCACCTGATCGCGCTATAGTATGTCTGCTTAGCCATAGCCACCCCCCTTAGCACTCGGCAACGTCGCGTCAGAGCTTGCGTTTTATTCGTTTAGCTGAAATGCCAAGATGTTTGTCACAGGCTTTAATTAGATTGACATCAAAGAAATATATTTTTTTCAGAATTAAAAGAAGGATGAATGAAAATCAATATGATATGATACTCACGGTAACTTATGGTAATATTTTCATGCAAAAAAATCAATGTAGTATAGGGATCATTTACCTGAAAAGAAAGAGAAAATAAATATTAAAGAAGTAGAACAAAAATCGACGAATTTATTCAACAATATTTATTCTAGCTGATAGAGATAGTTTGGGTCAGTGTGTCGTGGCTCAACAGGACGTGACTCACTGCAACCCATGACTAGAACCGTCGAGAGCCAGCTCGGGCCCCTGGGTTGAGTTATTATCGGGCTCGGTATAAAAACTGGCAAACTATCTCTCATATATTTATTAGTTACATTATACTAATTGCATTAAATGCATATACTAATTACATTACTAGAGTTACACTTCGTAATTTACAAAACAGCCTTCCTTGCTTTCCTGCTAGCAAATATATCACTAAAGTTTAGCTGAAGGGCTAAGGTAGACTCCATTATAAGAGTTTCAAAGTCTGATCATCTTTGTTGGGTCACCGATAACCGAAGGACATTTTTTACTCTTGGAAGTACACTAAATGATATTTCAGTGCCCGCCACAGACACTGGTAGAGTACAGAAAATACGAAAAACAATATTAACGTTCGGAAAAATATTGACAAGTTTTTGATCATGAATTGTGTTCAGCAACTGAAATGGTGTCAGAGCACCACTGAAGTTGACAGATTGAATCACCTGTAGATGAACCATTTCGTTAATGATATATCATTGCTGTATAGTTCTAACTACATTTTTACTTTTCCCTCAAGTTCATCATTGCTCAGCGTTGGAAACTTCCACAAGAAATCGAATTTCATGTTTAGATCATGTATATCATCTAACTGAAAATTTCTCCGGGGGTTCTTTCTTTCTTGTTCTTCAAGAGTTTCATCTGCTAAACGTTTCTTGATTATGCGCTTTTCTGGAAAATTTGAAGTTGTTCCTCGATCTCACAAGTTTACATACTTGCTAAATGTCTTCCCATTTACTGCGTATTAGTATTAGATATTCTCTCAAACTTGTGATATTGAAAAAAAAAAAAAATGAAATGAAATCTTTAAGTTTTACGTCCCACGATTATGCTGGTTAGGCTAAAGGAGACGGTGATAATGAGAAATGAATTAAACGGTGCAATGAAGAAAGTGGATGGAAATGGGAGAACCCTGAGAAAACCCACGGGCACGGTGTTTGTCCACCACAAAGTTCACATGGCGTGAGCTGGGATCCAACCAGGGACCCCAAGCACCGGAGGTGAACGCTCTACCACTGAGCCACCGCGCAAACTTGTGATATTGTCAACTTCAACATCCAAAGTAATTTCTCTCGCTTGCAAGACAACGTTCCTGTAGTTGATGGCTGTCAGTATTTTAAACCATATTTGATGACGTAAGTATACACTCAAACATGTTTAGGTAACTTTCAGTCCCGTTTATGTCATACAGAGTTTAGGAACTCAGTTTGAGCTTTTTCAGATCCCTCAGATCAGATTTTTCTCAGAAGGAAAATATTTTTCTTTTGACAGACGAAGTTATTTAAAGAATCCTTTTCTGTACTTTGTGCACACATTTATAGTAAAAGAATCAACAACTAATAAACAACCTACCAACCAAGCATAATAAATAAATAAACGTTAAACGATATCGAGATAAACATGTTTTTAAAAATACGGAAAATATTTGTAGCAATTTTCTCTTTAGCACAAGGGTTATAACACTTCCTGTATTCGCCAGACCCCTCAACGGTCCGTGTCCCGGGTGAAAAGCCTCTGCTCCCCCACCCTCTCGTCGGCCCTGCCCATGACCCACTCCATTTAGTGCATTGTAGACAGCGTCTTCTGTACATTGGTGAATTTATCTACGTTTTACTTTCAAGGTCTCCATTTTTTCTTCCTTTTTTTTCATTTCTTTCTATTTACTTACCTGAGATGTATATCTAAGTGAAAAAAAGAACTTCAGGCACTTTTGGATATTGATACATGCAATTGTAATAATAGCATTACAACTTACTACCTGACTTACGGGAGACAGTCGAATTTTATTTATTTTTTTAATGCGTTGGCACATTTTATCTTGATTTGAGACTTCAGATTTCATTTTATTTCCATTGAAAAGTATCTGTAATCCATCAAGGACGTAATTATATATGATAATTGAACTGAAATTCATCGTAATATGACCCATGAAAAACGCTTTACCATTTTATATCGTAAAGGTCAGATCCATCGTTAATGTAACCGAGTATTGCTTGAGCGATTGACCGTAGAAATTCAAACTCCGATTAGTGATAATTTCACAGCCTTGTTTTATTACAAGTATACACTTTTTATTCAGTTCAGAAGAAGGCGTGTAATCATGGGTCAGAGTTGATGACGATTGGTTTTGATGGGTTGTGGGTCAGAGTTGATCATGATGGGTTTTAGGTCATGGTGGGTCGTGGGTCACGGTGCGTGATGGTTCAGTAGGTCATGGGTCAAGTTTTCATTCATCCACACCATCTTTGCTAGCTGACTAACAAACTTTTTAAGTATATAATTTTACTATTTATTAATGTAATCTGTATTTAAATATAAAATGGAATGCAGAATATAAAATTATTGTAGGTCCGTCTCATGATGAAGATGCGTGTTAGGGACAAAATAAAATGGAAGACCGTATTTATACTCAGAAGAGAGGAGCTCGATCCTAGGGCAGCAAATTTCTAAGAATGAAAAGTTCTCTCCAACTCTTGAATCATCTAGAGGACAATACTAGGAATAGAAAGTTATCTGACTGTGAAGGTATATTTTGAAATTTTGATCAGCGTTTGCGATAGTACCAAAACATGCAGAATCTTATTTCCTAGTGTAATTACAGGTATTTTTGAACTTGTTTCCAAGAAAAATACTATAATACTTTCTCTTTTGTCAGTTTTTGTGTTGTTTCTGTTTATACATAACTGAACAAATAAGGGAGGACCGCACAATTGTCCTGGGCCCAGGCACGTAGCCAGGATTGCGTAAAGGGGGGGGGGTCATCACACCAGGGGCTCGATCATTCTAAACAATTTTACTGGAACATCTATTGGTTCGTTTAGTCAGGATTTCGTAACGGGGGGGAGGGGGAGTGACATGAAATTCTGAAGGCCCAGTAGCTCGATCAATCTAAACTACTACTTTACTATCAACATATATTGGTTTGTGAGGATATGTTGGTAAGTATTTTAATAAACTATGAAGAAATCTCGAGTAAAATAAAAATTATTGAAAAAGATTGTACAATATTTACGTCCTTCCTCTGTTTATTCAAATATAACAATTTTCTTTCATTATGACCTCAACTATTATTAAAAAGTACATACTCAATAATGTCTTGTAAAATATTTTGCAATATCTGCGTTCCTTTTTCTGTTGAATCAAATGTTAACAGAACTTTCTTTCCATATATATTTTTGTTTTTATTATTCCGTCAACTACTGTATGTTTCAAATGACAGGTTAAAGGAACAGCAGATTTTTTTTTTTTTTTAAATAACATGTTTGATATTCCAACGATGCGATGACGAAACATTATGATAAAAAAATATCCACGCTGTTACACAACGGCACTATGCTTTCGGAAGCTTGAAATCTCCCTGACTAGTAGCAGAAATTCTGAGAATTCCGCAACTTTTCTAGAAATTTCAAATTCCCTGACTCTTCCAGGATATCTCGCTCACCTCGCAACCATGTATTGCAAGTAATACAAATTTCCTCATAAGAAAGAGTAACCAAAAGCTTCCTGAAGTTTATTTTTAAAGCTGATCCTTCTTTTTCTAATTTCATTTTGTTTCATCCTTCCTTAATTTTTTTTTTTCATTTCTGGTCTCGAAGGGAGGGTCTGGACCCCTCGGACCCCCCTTCCTTGGCTACGTGCCTGCTGGGTCCCGGGGGCCTAAAATATTGAAATATGGATCTAAATGAAATTTTTTGAAATATTTGAGTCGAACATTCCACGATTATGCCCTTGAGGCTAAGTAGGGGAAATGATGATAATAGACAAGTGAATGTTGACGGAAGGAATGGTGTAATGAGAAAAGTGGGAGGAAACAGGAGTACACCGAGAAAATTCACGGACACGATGTTGTCCACCACAGACTGACTTTGCCGGGAATTGAACCAAGGACCCCATGCATTAGAGTTAAGCAACCAACCACAGAGCTACAGTAATGTTCCCATGGGCCTGAATGAATGCAATGATCAAATTTTAATGTAAATATAGTTTATAGTTTTGATCAGATATGGTTCAAAGTGATCATTTCGGAGAAATTGTATAGCATGCAATATTACTGATAGATTAAACTAATATGTTGATAGTGCAAACGCCTCAAAAGAGAAAGCAGGAAGACCTAGTATGAATATAAATGAAGTATAAAAGTATGTAAAAAGATAGTCCGTCTCTAAATTAATTTTTGTTTTCAATAATGGATATCGCTCATATTTTATCTATGCCAGTGCGGTAATACATTTAGTGGATATCGCTCATATTTTACCTATGCCAGTGAGGTAATATTTTTAGTAGTCTTTTTTTTTTTAATGTAATATATTGCGTCTATTATGTTCAACCAGAAAGGAACAGAATATTCGTGAGTTAAATCACAATATCGCCCGTACAACAAACACCAATATCAACGAACGAGCACAAGATGCTTAACGCCATTTTCACTTATGAAAAAAACAGTGAAGCACCGATAAACATGAACCTGGCACATAAATATTGAAGAGATATCACAAAGCAAATGCACACTATCAACACACACAATGCACAATCACTAAGGAAGAAGAAAACATTATAAAGGGTACCCTAAACGTACAGTCAGCGACAAAAGTTTTTTTTTCGTTTGATAACATTTATTTTGGGAGTAAGGATGGTATAGCTAGAACGTATAGAAAATATCTTTCTTTTTTAATTTACTGAAAACTATACTCAAGTTGTCCTTCCATTCTGAAGTTACCTACGAAACTAATTTCATCGAACGGAGAGAACTATTGTCGCTGACTGTACCATATTATTAACAGTATTGAGAAATAAGCCCGTATCCAGGGGGTCTAGGGGGCTGCCCCCCTTAAATTTTTACTGCCCCCCTAAAATTTTCACAGCAGGCTTGCAAATGAACCATAATATGGTTGGACCGGCCAGCCTAACTTCTACTGCCCCCCCCCCCTATACTTTTGGGCTGGCTACAGGCCTGTTGAGAAATATTGTTACCGAAAGAAGCACCACGATATTGACGGATTGACATGCGATATTGAACATCTAGAAATTCTAAAATCCAATCATCAATACCGTGATTTGTTGGGGAACATTGACGATAATATTGAAAAAAAAGTATGTAAACGTCAATATTATTGTGTATACCGCTGGAAAGTGGTCAGTTTCCTTCAACTTGTTTGCTGTCTTCACCATAGATAACATGCCTGGTGCAAGTGGAAATATTTTTAACTGAGGAAGTCTGTGAAATAAACAGTGGTTAAGGTGGCACCCAACAGTTAATGGAGTTTTTAGAGCTGTACGAAACACTGTCACAACCAGTATACTTAGTGGCGTATTTACGATTTTGTTTCGCGGGGGGGGGGGCTTTGCTAACTTTATTCCTAGAAATGTGAAAATTCTACAAGATATTTCATTTACTTTAATATAGAAAATAAAATTTCGGGGGAGAGGACTTCAGCCCGGAAGCCCTCCTTAAATACCCCACTGTGAGTATGTATTCAACATTTGTCCCGCAGGGGATGAATTTCACCCATACACACACACCCAGCCATCTCTCCCTTTCTCTTTATTATATAAAATATTCTCTAATATTAAATACCTCTGTGTGTATCATTCTTATTGGCTTCGTTTTACAAATACTGTTTATAGATGCTTTTAGGTGAAACTAGTTGATTACTCTGATGAATGTGACACTGAAATGTCATAACAAGGATGCTATTCACGGAATTCCAGAACATTTGGAGACTTTCCATCCCCTTCAAGCTTCTTTTGGGCTTGCTCCTGGCAAAAAAAAAAAAAAAAAAAAAAAAAAAAAGAAAAAAAAAGAAAAAAGAAAGAAAGAAAAAGAAAGAATGTCATTTTCGTATGAATAGACAAATATTTCAAGAAACGTATGTGATAAAATAGTATCAGTGACAAATGACTCCGGGTAGCCTGGTCGCTAACACTCTCGCCTTTGGTGCAAGCGATTCCGAGTTCAATTTCCTCTGTGGACACTCGGTTGGAAGGTGTAAAAGCCTCTTCGGGCCTGAGTGAGATATTTCCTGTGTTTCCCTAATTCATACCAGGGAAATCATGGGATGGTACCTAACTTAATGACTCCGTGAATTTTTGCACGGTACAATTTCACACGGTGCAGATTATCGAGCAATTTCACACGGTTCTGTTAATCATTCTGCAGGTGTCGTGCATTTTCAGACGGTCCACCTGTCAATCACGTGGACACTATAGGGGGAGGGATGACCGCTTTCACTATAGGGAGAGGAATGACACAGAATAAATGTGAACTAAGTAAGAACAGTAAAAAGGCAAACAGAAGCTTAAATACTAACAATTGCAATTAATACTAGAAAAGCTAGGAAAAGGACAATAAATGAGCAAACACGAGAAAAATAATTACAAAAAATAATAAAGTTAATAACGAAAATAATAGCACATTAAACTAGATTAAAATAAAAAAAATAAAAAGGATAATCTGAAAACAGACTAATATGTGTTGCTGATGTCACTCCAGTATTTTCGGAAATTGATATCGTTTTTACAGGTCAATTTTCAAGGCATTCTGCGCCTAAGGTGGTAAAAAGCTGTAATTTCAGAAATTAATGTATGTCAACAATAAAGTCATTCTCAACAATAATGAATATAATAAGCATTTTGTTACCTTGGTATCTTGAAATAAGCTTGAAGATGGTACCTCGTTTTTTACAGTACGACGCATTGGAAAGAGACGGACTAATTATGTGTTTTGCTTACGAGGGTTTTGAATCCAGCACCGAGGGACAGCGAGCAATGGTTTTCTGACGAAACTTTTAAGAGTTGCTGCAAGTATTTTTCTCAATTTGTACACCATATATGCAGATATAGGAAGCGCACACGATAATACTTTGGTTATACAAGTCTTATGTGCACTGCTGCCAGATAAAACAGAACGAACATATACGCAACTGTTTATATTTCTTAAAATGTGGTCTGGCCAGAACAAACCTCGACTGTTGAAAGTGGATTTTAAGTATACAGAATCAACGTATTGCGTGTGGTGTTTCAGTCTGTATTTCAACCCTTCGCCAGATGCTCTGGTTGAAATGGTACACTGTAAATTGTATGGTGTAATGAAACACCCCAAAGTACCCTTTTTAGGTGTGATGTAGCACCTATGAGGTGTTTTTGTGAATAAAACTCCCTTAGGTGTCACGTATACACCCTTTCGGTGTTCAAGTTCCACATACAGGTGTAAGGCAAGCATAAGGTTTTACTTTACACCCTTTGAAAAGGGTGTAAAGTTAGTAGGCTAGTATGTAAACGATTACGCAGAGGTGTAAACTGCTCAATCAGGAAGTTCACATTAGTCGTTTTATTACTCTGGTAAGTATATATTATAGTCAGGTATGCAAATATAGTATTCTTTTCAAATATAAATATTTTTAACGTTGGTCTTCAAACGAAATATAGGACAAGTGTAAATAATAGATTGCGGTGTAAGAAATTAGTATGAAAGGTTGATTCACGTAGTGCCGGAAACTGACTTGAATTACATATTTTTTTGTATCATACGCGCTTTTGGAAAGAAATACAACATTACAGGTAAAATATAGCATTTGATAATGTTAGTACCATTGTGATTAACATTTTTATTATTTAAGATTGTAACCAGTTAAGAAATGTTTAAGAACGTTACCGGTATATTGAAACAACTCTTGCATGGTGCATTCAAAGCTGGAATAGGGGATACGGACAAAATCTCGCGGCCGAAACATCGCCGCCCAAAATCTCGCCGGCCAAAACCTCGCGGGACAAAATCTCGCCGGGCCAAAACCTCGCCGCCCAAAACCTCGCGTTGCCAAAACCTCGCGGGACAAAATCTCGCCGGGCCAAAACCTCGCCGGCCAAAACCTCGCGGGACAAAATCTCGCCGGGCCAAAACCTCGCGTTGCCAAAACCTCGCGTTGCCAAAACCTTGCCACCCAAAACATCGTGTGGGCAAAACCTCGCCGCGAATGAAACTTTTCTTTAAAATTTACCCAATGAGTTTCTTAATATGCAATTTCACATTACAAATAATAATAATAATAATAATAATAATAATAATAAGAAGAAGAAGAAGAAGAAGAAGAAGAAGATACAAAACATCGTGTGCGTGGGCTTTCTCGGGTTATTACCGTTTCCTCCCACTTTCTTTATTCGATCATTTCCTTCATCCTGGTCATCTACGTCTCCTTTAACCTACAGGACATAATCAAGGGACGTCGTAAAAACTCATATATTATTTCATACTTTCATAAATATTATTAGGTTTTGTTAAAATTTTAAGTTTTTGGATGTTCCAAAGTTCACGAAACTAACCCCGTTAGTTGTCATTATTTTTCTTATGCAGACTTTCTTTCCCTATAACCAGTTTAAAAACATCCTGTCGCCCTACCTTCACATTGAAATCCTCTAATACAGAAATAGAATTTTCATATGGTATCGCGCGACTTAGTCAAATACCCGTCATATTTCTTCTGAAACAGCCTCTTTTATACCGTCATCCTTATCATCTGTTGGAACATTTCCATTTTGGTCAGGCGAAATTTTGGATATGGCGATTTTTAGGGGCGCGAGGTTTTGGAAGACGAGGTTTTGGCCAGGCGAGGTTTTGGCCCCGCGAGATTTTGCCCCGCGACGTTTTGGGCGGCGAGGTTTTGGCCAAGCGAGATTTTGTCCCGCGAGGTTTTGAGCGGCGAGGTTTTGGCCAGGCGGGATTTCGGCCAGGCGAGATTTTGTCCCGCGAGGTTTTGGGAGGCGAGGTTTTGGCCAGGCGAGGTTTCGGCCCGGCGAGATTTTGGGCTGCGAGGTTTTGGGAGGCGAGGTTTTGGTCAGGCGAGGTTTTGGTCCGCGAGGTTGTCGCCGCGAGGTTTTGTACCCAAACCCTGGAATAGACGTTGTTATATTTAATTTGCAAAGCTTGGAACACGAGATGCACTTTTCTCTGCTTTGAACCTTGAGCACAACGACTACAATGGGATGGTTCTATATTGCTGTTAAACCAACATCTTTCATACATGACTTCGCTTGGTATTACTGCCAAATAACATATCTGTAACACTGGGTAGAACATTGCCACAGGTAGGCTTATTATTTCAGGTAGCAAGTTTAGTAGGCAAGGTTCTGGAACACAGGTCCCCCTTCCCACTGAGTTGTAATAAAGGCTGAAAACAACGTATCCTGCGGGGCTCTAACCCGCCTTCACTCGCTAACGCTCGCTCTGCAACGTACTTGTATGTTAGTGTATAACATGAAATGCGTATTTTTTCTATCATTTTCTGTGAATTTCTGCGTCGATAAAAACAGTGGTGACGAAACTAAATACCGGGAGGGAAGAGTTTCACTCTGCAGTGTATCTAACTATTTTTAAAGGTTGCAGTTTAGGCCTACATGTTATAAGTAGCCCAATCTGTTTGCGTTTAATAAAGAACGTCATAAATTATATAGTTGTTATTAAATGGAGGAATGGTTCATCATTCCTGTAGTAATGCAGAACTATTGTGTATGATGACATATTAAGGAAATTATCAATTTAAGAACAACGTAAAACTTACGTAAGTGAGATACTACCATGTATTAAGCACCTTGCGGGTTTACGTTTGACGCACCAATCGAAATAATTGTTGAAAAATTTTTTCACCAATTTCCTAAAAGATTTGTGCTGGGCGACATGAAAATATCTCAATTTGCGCAGATAAAATTCAAGGAGGCCACCAGAAATAATTGTTGAAAGATTACAATTCTTTTTCGATTTGCTTATAAATACAGTTTCCGGATGTATAGCACAAGAACTACAATGCAAAAGCATAAACCAACCTGTGATAGGTGGTCACTAAAAAGCACGAATGCTATGTAATCGAGTTAGGGTAGGGTGAAACTGGTGTGCCTGCGCGGATGTGTACGAAGGGAGCAGGCGCGTCAGTGCTGGTGTGTATACGCGTAAGCGAAGATAGTGAAAAAGAAATGGATTTTGGCAAATATATGAATTTCAATAGCAATTATTATGGTTTCATACTAGTAACGTTCCACTTGCAAACATAAAATGCTGCTTCTGTACATTGTGCAGAATACACCGCAAGTGGAAAATAACATTTAATGGAGTAATCTCTCATATGCACTCACTTATTTTATCCACCTCAAGACCCTTGTAATGATTGTACACTAGTACCCCTACATTTGTAAACCTAAACTACAGCTGTATTACTTTGCATAAAATTTTGTCGCCTACAGAAGTATGTTCCTTATAAATATATCTTTTCATACAAAGTATTAAATTTTACCTGTAAATCTTTCAAAATGTGGTGCGCCAAAACTACACCACTATCTAAAGCAGATTGGGTAAAAAAAGATATTTCGTTTTATTCGAGTTCATTATAAAACAGGAGCAACCCGTAAAACACAGCACCGACGATATCAATGACTAAAAGATTGCTTTAGTGTTTGATAACTTAGAGACTTACATAATATCTTGTAACTGTACGTTTAAATCAATTTAAGGCTAACTATGCTTGAGTTTGTTTTAAGTATACATTTATCGGTTAACAAATTATTTTCTCTTGTTTTAGCCAGGGAAGAATTCAGATACGTTTCCACTTGAGAACTGTGGAAGTCCTCGCCGTTGGACTATCGGCTAGCGCATGTGCCTCTGCTGTACGTGGTTCTGGGTTGAATTCCAAGTGAGAACCAAAACTTAATTTTAGAATCCTTTACCTGCTAAACATCTGTCTTCTCCATCATAAAGAGCATAAGCGTGGGAAGTTAAACTAACGAATTTTCATTACATTTTTTTCTATGAATGTGAATTCTTTGGGGGAAAAGGAGGTGAAGAAGAAATTTTCCTTTATTTTTTAAAAAAAGGCTATGGGATTGGATAGCTTGTCTTTCGGGATTGACTAGTGAAACTTGATTATAGTACATCTTTCTTTTAGGATTATTATTGAAATCCAGCATTTTGGTAAATATGGAATAAAAGTATTGATAAAACATCAGAGTGTGGATAGTGTAAGGGTAAGTGTAGTTGCTTCAACACATAATAAATTTACAATTTCTTTCAGATTCTGTGTCTCAAATGGAAATAATTAATTTTATTGTTTTAACATACAATATAATTTTTAAACTTGGGAACCTAATGTTATCTTTGTGTCTGTAATACGTATTAATTTGTCGATTGATTTCAGAGGACTAAGTTTAACCCATAAGCACAATTTGACTATAGTTCAAACATATCAGACGTAAGATCGTCTTTAATAAAATCTCACCTCTCCCTCCTCTACCTGAAAAGCCCTGTATTGTTTTCCACATATGAAATTCAAAGACAAAGACAATCGTCATCAACCAATTTTTTTTTTTTTCAAGTTTAAGTATTAAACTGTGCTTCGTATGGTTGTAAAAGGTTGGGTGCCTTTTTGTTGTTGTTGTTGTTGTTGTTAATCTTGAATTTAGGCACCTAATATTGGCACTCATCTTCTTCATGAATTGGTGTAAGAAGAGTCCGCGTGATTTGTGGCAAATTGTTTCATCACCGGTATCTTTGAGCACTGAGGTAAGAGTGGAAGACAAACTTCGTTCTTCTCAAGCTTGATACTTTAAAAAACTTATGCAAGCCGTTTTGTTATTGAAATACTCTAATAGAATAAGAAATAAGAATCGAGTCTCAACGTTATGCTTTATGCAAAATAGATGAGTTCGCGGTGGCTCAGTGGCAATGCGTTCACTTCCGGTACTTGGAGTCCCTGGTTCGATCCCAGGTCGCGCCGTGTAGACTTTGTGGTGGACAAACACCGTGCTCGTGGGTTTTCTCAGAGTTGTCCCATCTCCTTTAGCCTAACCGGTATAAGCGTGGTACGTAAAACTGAAAGATTTCATTTCTATGCAAAACGGAGTTAGGGAAAACTATCACCACTGTTTTAATTCAAAAAGTATATGGCTACTCCAAGAAATCTGAAATGCTTTCAAAACCTACGGGGGACGCTGGGGCAAAACTTCTTACATCCATGCGTTGTATTTTCCTTTTTAATGATGATACACTTTGTTTCTGTTTTTCTATCCGTTTCACTGTTTCGCATTTAGAGGATTGGCCATAGACTTTAACGAAAACTGTGTTGAGATTTTGATCTTCCACCAGTTGGCTACAGGATTAGCGTAGAGACTCGAGGCGGCATTTAGATATTGGAAACAAGTTAGTTGTTCTGAGATTTTCCCTCTGATTTTAAAATAGCCACAGTTATCTTCGCGGTAGCTTTTTCTTTCATCCTGTAGTCTTCGCAGCTTTTCTTCAAATTCTCTAACATTGCATTAATTTTGATTTTAGATTCCGGGAATTGTTCCATCTTTTCTCTTTTAACAATACCTTGCAAACGATGGCTCCTCTTGTCATTTGAAAATTCTATAGTTGAACCTTGCCTGGGACAATCCGCGGAACTCTGGGGCAAATTTTGTTACCTCGATACGTTTTACGGTATAGAAATGAAGAAATACGTATATTCTCGTTTTGACATCTCTTTTACGGGATGGCAGCGGACTTCATGCCCACCCTGTATATTTAAGCACAGTTAGCTTTGGCTTCTCTCTGAAATAATAAGCATCTAGGCAAGCAGATATATATAGTTTGATATCGATTGGTTTGTTTAGGCTTAACACCCTTATTTGACCGCGGGTTGGGGAAAGGGAACTTACTGCTTAAATACCATCTGATCCCAGTTTTCACTTTAGAAATTTTGTAGCCCACCGGGTTTCGAATCCGGAATCTTCTGACTAAAATTCGAAAATTAGATACAATCAACGTAGACGGATTGACTTTCAGATATAGAGAAATGTGAGCCTGAAGCTTACACTATTTGTTGCCCTAGTTTTTGGTATAAACTATTTAAAAAGAGTTTAAACCTGTGATGGCTAACTTCTCAGGACTACGGGACCACGGGGTGCATATTTCGAATCTCGAAGGCCGCAGCCCTGTTTCAGCTTTTAGTGTCTCTTTTATTTATTTCATCGAACAAATAAGGGAATCACTTTTGATTGCGGTGGTTGAACAAACTATTTGCGCGGCGTAAGACTTTCTTTGGAAATAAAAGAAGCCGTGTCGGTTTTCCGTAACCTCGGGGAAAAATAGAAGCTATACCAGGTTAAAATACCTTGCTGGTTTCATCAAGAATTCAAGCTGGAATTATTATGGAAGCTTGCTGGGTTTTGCTGAATATGCTCGATGCAACAGCAGGTTCCAAAGCCGACAGACATCCTGGAAAATTTTACTGTATTAAGCTGGTTCAGCAAAGATCTTCCAGCATATATTTAAACCTGTGTAGTTAATAAAACGACAAATGCTAAATCTAAAATTGTCAGAGATAATAAAAATGTTAAAAACCTTCATAAGTTAATATTTATGCAGGTTCCTAGTGGCCAGGAAAGTCAGGGAAAATGACTTGAAATCAGGGAAAGTTTATAAAACATATTTTTTCTAACATTAATTGTAGCTACGCCAATTTCGGCTTAGCAACCATTAATGATCACAGTATGGAACGTTACTCAGATTTATATGGGTGGTAAGTGGAATGTAAGTATGAGCAATTGATTACTGTTTGTCTCTAAATGTTCTCATATATAAATATTCACCGTTATTTATTCCTTATTTATGTATCGTTATCCAACACTTGCCATGAAAGTCAGGGACTATTCTACCAAATGTCAGGAAGGTCACGGATAAATAGTACTATTTATTTGAAGTACTATTTATCCAGCGTAGAAAGTGTGGCTTATTAAATCACTTAAGAAGGCATATATATATATATCTTTTTTTGGGGGGGACCTCGCCATGACCGCCATTTTGTTTTCCGTTCTGTGTGCACCATCTATATTTATAAAGTTCAAAGAATTTCTCGATAGCTTCGGCAATTTGTTTGCAATGTAAGTACTATTTTACCTGAATTTTAACCTGTTCTGTTTAAGAAATGGATGTTTCGAAATTGTGCGGTACGTGCCCAAGGAAAGAGCTTGACGAACCAACAGTAAATTTCATTGGTTCATCATAGCTCTGGGGAATCCCTTGCGCACGCATCGCACAGTTTTGAAACGTATTTTCAAAATAAAACATTTATGATTTTGTAAGTGATTTGTTAAGCTGCACTTCTTTCTATGTTGGATGATATTTGAAATATAGGCCTCTAAAATTCATTTCCCACCCTTTTATAAGCATATATCTCTGAAACGTAGATTTTGTTCAAAGTTCAAGAACAGTTTTTAATTATTATTATTATTATTATTATTATTATTTTGCTTGTTTTCACATCCAGTATCTAACATTCATTTTTTGTATACGTATTAATGTAACACCCTGTATACACCTGAAAACTTGTAAATTGTGACAAGGAAAAGGCAGAAAATTTCCGGTCGCCACAAAAGTGGGAATCCTGTCATATTTCCTTGTAGGTTACTAATATATTTCTTCTATAGTTTGTATTCCATGTATGTAAATGTAATGTTTAGTTAAGTGAAATAAACGAAATAACTTTATGTATAACAAAATTTTTTCTTGATTTTGTTAAAAGTGTACAACTTGTAGAATAGTAAATGATGTACGTTCATTATATGTATTTTCACTTGTAATCAAGACTTTGTCAAAGTGTAATGTAATATGTTCCCACCGAAGGTGTAAGATATCACCTTTCAGGTGCTTCCCCTTCCCGCAGGTATGTGCTATTTGCATAACGTTACCTGCAGTGTACTGTGTTGATTTGTATATTGCTTTACATGCAGTGCACACGATAAGGCGTGGAGGCCTGTAGTCTCTAAAAAATTGGGTGCAATTGGCGGATTTGATCAAGAGTAGTATACGTGAAAGGTTATGCAACTTTTTATATGTACCTGCTGGCTACATGATTTCGCATGATGGACTAGTGCTTCAAATTTTGTTTTCTTCTTCGTGTTTGAGGAAAAACACACCAACAAGTAAAGACAAAGTGAAAACAGCCCATCATGAGAAATGATGTAGTCAGTAGTTCGACCTGAAAATTTGCATAAGCTTTCATGCATGCTACTCTTGATTAAATCTGCCAATTGAACGCAATTTTTAGAGACTACCGGCCTCCACGCCTTATCATGTGCACTGCATGTAAAGCAATATACAGATAAACACAATACATTGCAGGTAACGTTATGCAACCAGCATTCACCTGTACGAAGGGGGAGCACCTGAAAGGTGATATCTTACACCTTCGGTGGGAGCACATCCCATTACACCTTTCGCGTGGAAGCATTTACACCCTAAGGTGTAACTAGGGTGAAACAAGAAAAAATTGTTTCACCCTAAGGTGTAATGTTACACCTTCCTCTTCAGTTACACCTTCCAACTTGTCAATTACACCTCAAAGGTGGCAGCATTTAGGTTCTACCTAAGGGTGTAAGTGAAGGCAGTGAAGTTACTCCTCAAAGGTGTTTGTTTACACCCAAGGGGTGATAGTTTGGCGGCAAAATTTGCAGGTTCGTTACACTTATAAGTGTTAGGTAGCACCTTACAAGTGTTAGTTAACACTTTTGGGTGCAACCTTACACCACGTGGGTGTAGTTGTGCGAACTCGATACTGTACACCTTTGGGGTGTAACAAATCAGCCGGTGGAAATTTTACACCCTTCACTTACACCTTGAGGTGGAACCTAAATGCTGTCACCTTTTTGGTGTAAAGTTACACCTTTTTGATTTACAGTGTAGAGTATAAAACCTCGTCGAAGAATACCTCCAGAGTGGAGATGTACGCCATCATGTTCATATGTATAGTGCATTAGCATTTAAATTATCAAGCAGGATTGATGAAAATTGGCTTATCGTCATGAAGAACTGCCCATCTGGCCAGAAAATCGAAGAGTTCATCGATTATTTCATTGAACAATAGATGAACAATCCAAACATTACAAGAGAAATAAGGAACTACAATGGTCAAATTCAGAGAACAAACAACCCAGTGGAGAGATGGTACAGATCGACGTATATAACATATAGCTGACGCATACAACACACGTATACATCAAAGAAGATTGAGTTGATATTTCGATCCATCACTATTTTGCACAGGCTTATTGTAGAGAGTCGAGACTTGATTTATCTTCTTTCATTTAACACCAACTTTCATACGATATGTAATTTCTACCCCTTCCCATTTAAAAATTTTGAATGGGACCCTGGGACAATTTATTTTACTTTGATGTGTTGTACTTTTGAAATGATGAAGGACATGTTTTTCTGTTTTCATATCTGTCTCACAATTTCAGATTTTTCGGGATTGGAACGGACTTTATGAATACGATTAAAGATTTTAATAAAAATAAGTAAAGTACTGCCCCCAAGCGGAATGCACGAGATCTCCCCAATTTTGGTAACCGATTTTGATCTTACCTTGACCCAAGTTTTCAAGAAATATATACATCACCCCATTTTGTGGGGTAAGGTTCAAGTACATCCCTAGTAAGAGAAAAAAATTGGAACGGACATATAACAATGAGAACGCATAAGCCATCTTGTATGCCCACACAAACCACAGAGACAGATATACTTTTTCTGTATGCGTATGTTTTCTATTTAATCCAGGCTCTGTCCATAAGAGCTGTAGAAAAGTCGGGGATGACAGCAGATCTCTTCAGAACCTGTTAGAGGGTGATCAATTAATGAAAAAAATCGAAGGTAACACTTCCGCAACCGGGGCCTTCATTGTGAAATTCAATATTCAAAATGGCGCCCGCGCGCAAGTACCAAATTATATTTGAACTGAAATATCTTCTCACAGAAACAAGTTAGAAACTTCGTTTTCGAACCAAATTAAAGATAATTGATAGTAGAAGTAAGAAAACTAAGTATATTGTTTACATGTTGCCGCCATATTTAAAAATAACGGTTATTTGGGACAAAAATTAGTTTTTCTCGTTTCTCTTTTTTCATTTCCTGACAAATAACTATGAAGTTATTAAAATATGAAAACGCAGCCCAAAGTAATTAAAGGAGCATAACCTTAGATTTCTATCGTTACCAATATCTTTACTAGATCTTAAAAAATGACGGAGCTATTGAAATTTAAGTGGCGCAAGGTGTAGCGTTTTTTGGACTGTTTAATAACACTCACTACGCGCAAAACTTTCAAAGCTATTATTTTTCAACAAATTTAAATAGTCCATTCATTTTATCGATATATTAAAGGTAATAGGTTGCTGTGTCGTAGGAAATGAAATAATACTATTATTGCATTTGTCAAATATTATTATTAACATGTTTGTTCATATAATATGTAGCTAATGTAATTATTATATTTTTTATTTTGCAGACTTTGATGTCATGAGAATTTATTTTAATTTGATGGTAATATCATGTGCTTGTGAGAGCTAGTAATATTTAACTAAGTTTTCTACACTTTCAAGAATTTTACGAATATATGACTTTAGCTGTGGCTTAGAGAATATTTACACGTTTCTTTTCAGAGCATAATGTAAAATTACAGACACCCAACATGAAACACTCATGTAATTTTTGGAACAATTGAAGAGGCAGTGACAGATGTAGCAGGAGTTGCACCATTTTCAAGCAGTAATTCACTCAGATACATTTCAAAGACGATAAACTTTGCTTTTGTGCAGAAGTAGTCTTTTAAGACATCTTGAATTTGAATTTTGTTTTCCGAGAAAGCCCAAAATCTTTCAATTTGCCCCGGTAGGAATGTGTACATGACAGATTAGTTAGTAGTATAGGTGAGGCAGTTACCCTTTGCTGTCTTTCCACATTTTTAACCGAGGTGATTAGATAGTTACATAAAATCCTTGCGGGTGCGTGTTTAACCATTGCTGAAGCTCCTGAAGAATAAATCAAACAGATCAGCAAATGTTTGTAAACCTTTCACTTGAGTTTTACGAAGTTGGTTCATAACATCAGCAATAATTGCTGTATTCATTGATGAATGTCCTTCGAAAACGTACTCAGACGGTTCCAACAACTTTTGCAAAGTAGACAAGTAGACTACTTTATTTGCTTGACGAAACAGTGGAAGTTTTCGTCTGTGAATGGTCTTCGACAACGGAGTTGTTTTGTACAAAAATTGCCCGTTTCGGAATGCCACATAAGCTTTATGGTAATTCAGGATTTCTTCTGCATTATAATCTGGTACAACTTCATGCGACATGAAATGGTACAACTTCACAGGACTGTGAACTTTGTACGGGATTTCCCTGCACTCCATAAAATTCTACCATTCTGTTAACAGAGTTACGAACTTCATCAAGTACATTACTTAGGAACTCATGGTCTGTTTGTGATATACCAAGAATCTGACTGAAGATTTGATGTGTCGAAAGAACTTTGTGGTACGACAGTTCTCACTCCGTAATATAATTCTTTCTGCGCGTCTGACCCATAATTCCTTCCGATGATTTCTTAGATCTATTTATAATCTGTTCAAGTATCATATCAGCACCAACTGCGCTAAATACATTGTTCGTTCTTCCGACTACGAAGTGACCATTCATGAACTGAGCATTTATTTCCGGGTGTTGAGTCTCCAAATTTCTAATTTTTTCGAGATAGAGGGACGCGCACCACAGGAAATTGATTCAATTGAATGCCATGAATACCGGAAGCAACTGCTGTACAATATACAGATGCAGCGGCCAGTATCCTTCTCGGTCAGCTCTTATAAGGATTTTCAGCAGAATAAAAGATGTAAAAACTGTTCAAGGCAGCGGCACTGCTCTGAGATTGAGCTGAGTTTCTCTGAAAAGTTCTGCAAAGCTTCGGTATTTGACCTGAATTAATGCCCAACTCCATGAACTGATAAGAGCACGTTAAGCTTGTCTTTCTTTCATAATAGTCATAGTGTCAACGAACTGCTGGAAGACAGACGTATAATATTCACTTTCTTCCAGGAAAGCCTTCCCTTTAGCATAAACACATCTGCAATCATAAACATATCTCTCACTGCCCTACCGTAGATAGTTCCCTTTAGAATACTCTCGGTTACTTTGGACCCAAAAATTTTCTATGAAAAGGGACTCCAAACCAATACCAGATATGTACTTTCCTGTGAAGACAAGGTCATGTGTAATGATCCTAGCATGAGGATAATATTTGAAAATTCATTGCTCCTAAGTGAAATTTCGGCAGCAATGTGATATCCCTTCGTCACATATTACAGGCATTGAAGATTGGTTTAAGTGTATAAGTAAGCTCTGGAAGTTTTTTTCATTGCTGTGTGTACACTATTACAGGATACGGCAGTACTGGAAGAAAGCAAAGTTGTTTCTTAGAAACATCTGAATCCGTTATTATCGCATTCACAGTACCCCGCATCAGAGTGGATTCTTTAGTTTCTAGCTCGTATGTAGCATGCATTATGTCTTGAGTAAACTCCTTCTGACGCAGATTATCGATGCTTAAACCATACAGTTCGGGAGAAATTGTCAGCGTGTTTTGAATCGATATAGGTTGTACCTTTCTTTCTTATTTCTTCAATTGCTGAGATGGAAGCAAGGATCGAAGATGACTGGAGGTCTTGCTAATACCGACTTCGACAATTTCGGTTTCGATGGGACTTTTGTTGGCATTTGCCGGAAAAAACATCATGACTGTATCGTGGCTATCACGGATTCCTGACAGAGTAGCCTCTTCAAGGTCGAAATTGTTCATAGCTCTTACCGTGAAACTATCACCCTGCAAGTGGCTTGAAAAAGACAAGGTGGAGGAACAGGTCTTTAGTGTATATTGTGCAAGGTTGATTCCTGCTTGCATGATATCTTTATAACCAACTGACACACCTAATTTTTTCATAGTTGAGATCAGTTGTCTGATTTTTCATTCCTCATGAATTGAATGTGCCACCATCAAATGCGTGGAGGTTGCTTTCCTACGACGATATATATTAAAGAATAAAGTCTGGAAGATTGACTTCAATAGATTCTGAAAATTTAGATTTTGTTGGTCGGAAAATTCTTCAAGATCATTTTCACTGTCTTCGTCAGTGATATGTAGATCTTCGCTTGCGTCCCAGATATGATGTTCAGCTTGACCACTTGTAGCACTTCTGCAAGGAAATCCCAAAGAGGTTGAGGAATTCTAGTTGTTGGCCAGGACTTATGAAGTTGCTGATTGTCCCCAAATTCTCTTTCACTACCGAAATCTGTGTGAAGGAGAGCCGTTCGTACTTCTTTCGCTGCACTCGTATGTTAACCGATCTCAGTTTGTCAGTTACTTCTTTGGCATTAAATAATGAGATGAAACTAGAATCGGTTTATTTATTTTCGAAGGCTTCGAAAACCTTACTTTTCCTCCAAAGTTTAATAACTTCGTTGTTATTAAAATTCAGTTCACTGTTTCCATTAATGAAGTCTCGAATTTCCGACAATGTCAATCCACACCCTCATCTAATAGTTTCTCGATAATTGTCAGCACTTTATTAAGCACTCCACTTTTATTAGTTTTCTTGGACTCTGTAGTTGTGCTATCTGATTTCTGAGAATATTTATTGAACTTCAGAAGATAGTGCCCAATAGAGGCCTTATGATAATAGAGATCTGCACCGAAAACAGGGAATTCATCCTCCAAGTCACAAGTTCTCGTAAATTCATCATCTTTAAAGAACATGGTTGCGGATAAAAATGTAGTTGCACGATTTGATCAACATATTTTGTACTTTTGTTTAATTCCATTGTGTTTCTCTTTCCCACATACTACACATAAAACATTTCTTGCTTTCTTGTTTGAAGATGGTGATTATCGAACTGGAATATCTACTCTCATTTTCTTTGCCATTGGCTCAGATTGAGATTATACTGAACGTTGATCCAGCTCCTCAGTTTCACTACGTTCTTTTTTCTTTTTCTTCCGTAACAACACATTCTTGTTTAAAACATATAGAATGCGTCATTACAATGATAAACAAATTCTGCACCTTGCTGAAGATCCTTAAGTCTTTTCAGAACACCATCCTTGCGAATTTCAGCTGCAGCTATAACATCTTCTCTCCCTCGGAAAGACGACATTGTTTTACCTGAAGAGTTGTCATGATTCTGGCAAATGATGCATGCATTTACGTCTAATACGGATGCAGAGGAAGAGGTGTCTTGGGATGGGGAGATGCCAAATAGGTTTTCTATAGTCATTGTCTAGGATATTGGTGCCAACTATGGATTTTTATTATTCCACTGTCCACATTAGTCTGCAACATTAGCTACACATTATACGAACAAACATGTTAATAATAATATTTGACAAATGCAATAATAGTATTATTTCATTTCCTACGACACAGCAACCTATTACCTTTAATTTATCGATAAAATGAATGGACTATTTTAATTTGTTGAAAAGTAATAGCTTTGAAAGTTTTGCGCGTAGTGAGTGTTATTCCGGTAATTTATTAAACAGTCCAAGAAACGCTACACCCTGCGCCACTTAAATTTAAATAGCTTCGTTATTTTTTAAGATCTAGTAAAGATATTGGTAACGATAGAAATCTAAGGTTATGCTCCTTTAATTAGTTTGGGCTGCGTTTTCATATTTTAATAACTTCATAGTTATTTGTCAGGAAATGAAAAAAGAGAAACGAGAAAAACTAATTTTTGTCCCAAATAACCGTTATTTTTAAATATGGCGGCAATATGTAAACAATATACTTAGTTTTCTTACTTCTACTATCAATTATCTTTAATTTGGTTCGAAAACGAAGTTTCTAATTTGTTTCTGTGAGAAGATATTTCAGTTCAAATATAATTTGGTACTTGCGCGCGGGCGCCATTTTGAATATTGAATTTCACAATGAAGGCCCCGGTTGCGGAAGTGTTACCTTCGATTTTTTTCATTAATTGATCACCCTCTAACAGGTTCTGAAGAGATCTGCTGTCATCCCCGACTTTTCTACAGCACTTATGGACAGAGCCTAGACTAATTAGTTATTT
This sequence comes from Thermobia domestica, assembly GCF_964235325.1. Lineage (NCBI taxonomy): Eukaryota > Metazoa > Arthropoda > Insecta > Zygentoma > Lepismatidae > Thermobia > Thermobia domestica. The sequence goes on from NC_137467.1 coordinate 54,361,326, forward strand.
CCGTCGCACCCTGCAGTTTTTGTCTAGCAAAATTCTTGTTATTTCTCGCATTTAGGAATGCTACTCCTGTAGAAACATTCTGTCATTTATTTAACTCTTTATTCTTAGATATTCAAGCTATGCTAAGCATCAGTGCTGGAAGTCTTTTATAAAGGATATGTCCGTCTGTTGGTCTGCCCGTTCGTCCGATACGGTCTGTCTGTGTCAACATGTATCAGAGCAGAAAATGGTAACAGTTGAGAAGCATCTTTTGGAATCGAATCAGCAACCCAAGTTCCATCTCAGCCGTTAACTTTCTTTCAAACCGGAAGTGCTATAAAAGTAATCACTTCCGGTCTTAACGTTGAGTGCTATAGAACGAAATCAGTAAAACATTGCGAAAACTGTTATCTCGGAATTGATTGAGTCTCCAGAAAAGAAAATGTATTCACCTGGTGTATCTCTCAATTAAAACCGGAAGTGATAGATATTTTATACTGTTTCCGGTTTCAGTATTAATCTCCATAGTTCTATAGCAAATATGAGGGATGATCGAAAAAGGATTACAAAGCCCATTATGACTTATGAGGGATGACAGTTTTTGTTCAACCGCTTATCACAACGGCAAATAAAGTTTCTATACCATTTGCATAGAAATCTGCGTCAAATTCTCGTAGCCACTGTGAGACAGCGGTTTTGACAATCACATGCCAGACAATGATGGCCAGCCATTTTTTTTCGCTTTAGAACAAGAAAAAGGTGAAAGTCACTGGAGCTAGGTCAGGGCAGTAGAAGGGATGCTTTAGTCATTCCAAACGTAACGTCAGTGCTTGAATTATTGAGTCTTCAGCTGTGTCCAGGGTTGTCATTAACAATATTGGTTCGTCTTTCTTTGAAGTCACGACGTCACTTCCCTACATGTTGCTTTGAAATTTAGCTTTACCTATACGCTTTTACAATTTTCTTATAAATGTCAACAAGTGTAGAGTTTTTGGCCTACAGGAACCTCACCACTGATCTCACTTGTAGTTTTGACCATTTTTCCAGACGAGTCATCATTTTAAACGTCTTCTTCTCGGGCATATATGATCAGAGTCCGAACTCTACAAACCTGCACCAAGACAGACATGTTATCAATCTACTAATAAATTTTCGTTAAGTCTTCTTTCCGCCTAAATTAAAATACCGCTAATTTTACAGTAATTATGTGATATCTTCAAATAGATAAAAGATAATCGAAATATGGAACAAGAGCGCCCTAGACAATATTATTTTGCATGAGGTACCGTTATCACAAGTCACCTAGTGGCTTTTCGTTTGCAGCCATTTAGAAACGCGAAAATAAATGCCGATTTTTAAAACGGCTCGAAATCGAAAGTAGATAAGCGAGTCGTGATAACAGTTTCTCATGTAAAATAATACTGTCTAGGGCGCTCTTGTTCCACATTTCGATTATCTTTTATCTATTTGAAGATATCACATAATTACTGTAAAATTAGCGGTATTTTAATTTCGCCGGGATGAAGACTCTTAAGTTACAGTGAATAATATAAAAGTCTCATCAATTCCGAGAACATTGGATTAATAGTAGATGCCAGCAAAGCTTCAAGATCATATTAAAAGTCTCATCCTTTGTAGCCTTTCTTTGATGATCCCTCGTATTTAAAATATAACAAGAAACTTTTTTTTTTAAAAAAAAAAATCCTTTTTGAATCAATTCAGCATCTCAATAATAAGTTTTCTCTATCTGCTCCGTTATTTTTCTAATAAAACTGGAAGTGATAAAAATCAGCCTCAATATTAAATTCCCGCAGTTCAGAAGTTTACCGTAATTTCACATTGTGAAACGAAACTTTTTTTTTTTTTTTTGTCGATTCATAAGTGTTAATTACAAGCAACAAAACTCCTGAACCTGTCTACAAATTATGATTTTCACCATTTTGTAATGTTCATTTCTATTGATTTGAAAGTGAAAGTAATTTGACGCTAGTCATATGTCTTTTTTCTTTTTAGAAAAAAAAAAGAAGAAGAAAGAAGATATGAAGTGCAATTTCTTCACTACTTACGCGCTCAATAAAGGTTCTATGTTGTTTTTAATATATATATATATTTCTGAAATGAAGCATCTTTTCTTTATTGCTTAGCGTTATATTAAATGTTATATTTTGTCATTTTGTTCAAATATTAGAAGAAAACTGTTTTTAATAACAAACTTGTTTGTCCAGTTAGAATGAAATGAAATATTTTCTCTAAGGGTAAATGAAGGTGATATTATTCTCTTTAAAGAGAGACCTTTTCATGTACAAAGCACTTCTTGAATAGTGTATTTATACATAGGATTGTTTATATATATATGGCTTGGGGCCAATGTCACTTTTTGGCAAAAAGAGAGATACTCTTCAATTGTAACGTCTAGAAATGGATTTTTTTGTGCAAGAAGAGCTAATGTCAACACGAAATTGTTTGGAATATATATACACCATTCATATTAACATTTGCTTTTCTTGCACAAGAAAATATTCATTTATAGCCGTTTAAATGTGGAGAACATCTCATTTTTGCCAAAAATTGGCATTGGCCTTTTTAGACTCAAGCCACATATTACATATTACATTATATATATATATAATAAATTTCCTCTCTCGTTTTCCCCAGGAAAGTGAACAACAATGGGGAAAAGAAGACATTCGTTGCACGCGCAACACACCTAGACACAAGTGGGTATTGTTGGCCCGCGCGCTGTCGCAGCACTTGCGCAAAGCGAAGACTACGATCATCTACGGCATGCGTGGCTATTGGAAAGTGTCAGCACGCCTCGACAACTAACCTCGAACCATATGAAACAACGCATGGGCGTCAGCCTGGAACATCTTGTGCGTTACCATCATGATGGCAATAACTTTCTGCTCCGAATTGTGACGGGGTATGAAACATGGGTTCACCATTTAACGCCCAAATCGAAGACGACGGATGTTTCCACTCCATCGATGCATCACCTGTTCGTAAGAAGTTAAAAACAAGGCCCTCTGCAGGGAAAGTGTTACTCACAATGTTTCGGGACGCCGAAAGAGTGTTGTTGCTGGACTTTTTGGAGGTTGGAACAATCACTGCAGCGCGGTATTGTCACACCCTGTCGAAATTGAAGGAGGCGATTCGGAACAAGCAGCCTTGCCTTCTCATATCTGGCGTTCTGTTGTTGGATGACAATGCGAGACCACACTCAGCGACGGCAACGCAAAACCACATTGCAACTCTTGGCTGGGAACATCTTGTCCATCCGCTATACAGTCCTGATTTAACACCCAGTAACTTCCATCTACTTCCGGGTTTGAAGAAGACTCTCGGTGGCAGGCGCTTTCGAAGCAATGCTGGAGTCACAGAAGCCGTTCGACGCTTCTTCCTTATGCAGAGCCCTGAATACTTCCTGGAACAGTTTTTTGAAGCTTATAGACCGGTATGACAAATGTATCAATCTACGTGGTTCATATGGAAAAATAAAGGTACATCTGATCTTTAGTGTTACATGCTATTTTTCAGGGATGGAAAAAGAACCGGTTCTGACCCGCTTTTGAACCGGTTGAGGCACCAAGAATCTATGTTAAAAATAGAAACCTGTCCGCAGTGTTTCTACAAGAATCGGTTCATTTTCCATCTCTGATATTTTTGATCTTGCATCCCCACCTCTGTCCACAGTCGCCTGGAGAATCTTATTTTCGGACTCCCCTTCGTACATGTTAAGTAGGTAGAAATTAGCTGGATTATGCTGTCTAAATGGGTTTCTAATGGAAAGTGGATATGTAAAAATAAGATTTGAAGAGATATTGAAATTACAGGGATAAGTAATCTTTATTCAGTAAGAGGTGGTTTGGATTATGTGTGAGTCATTGTAGATTGGTTTCAGCACCAACAACGTATTATTTTGTGAAACAAAAGAATTTAAGAAATTGAGAAATTTGTAAGAGTTTGGTTTATCTAATGCGGCTTATTTTTTTAACCATACAATTGTGTTGGGTGATGATTTCAGAACTTTCCTCGCCGAAGAAGACTGTAAATAGACTGGTGCTGAAAGTTATATTGCGAAAAAACTTTTCATTCAGGTTGAGCACAATCGGAGAAATGCTCCGGAGGGGAAAAATTCGTAGCTGCCAGGAGTCTTCTTGGGGGCCACCCTCTGAAGTGATCGTTGGTTGGAGATATTGGAGTTCATTCAATATCACAGTGAGCTAAATCCGGAATTTGATTAGACCCTATTTATATGAGCAATGTATACATACACTTGTATTTTGCGAGTTGTCCCTACTGGTTTAATAAATATAGGTTGCTACCTTTCCAAAGTATATATATATATATATATATATATATATATATATATATATATATATATATATATATATATATATATATATATATATATATATATATATCGTTTGTTAAAAACAAATCATATCCATCTAACTGATAGAAGGAAAGTGGCAGTATTCAAATCACATAAACCTTATATAATATTTTAGCTATAACAAACTGATAGGGCCTATGGCAAATTTAGTGAATTTCGATCATTGTTAAGAGATTTAAGTTGATCGCAGAACAGGAAGTTAATACAACGCATCCAACGTCATTTATTTAAGCTCAGTTAAAGTTTTAACTAAGTAATTAACAATCTCATACTATTGGCAAAATACAGTCCTCAGAATACAAGAAATCATTCTAACGGCGCTAGTGCGGTACAAAAATTACCGGCAAACGCTCCATGACCGGCCGGTCTAGCATTTTGTTTCCAGGATAACTAGCTTCCCTCGCTTCGCCTATAAAGGTGACAGAATTTTAATCAATATTTCAGATTTTCTGTTGTGGGACAAGTTTCTTTTTGTCTGTCTGCTGCTGCTGTTGTGAGGTTCTCTCTTATTTTGAAGATCCCATATTATAACGTGGAAACTAAATTCCATAAATAATATAAGAAACCGGATATGCTAAAGTCCTGACGGAGCTACGTCAAGACTGGGGGATATTTCCTCCGAAATCAGGACAAGTGGTAACCTTAGATGGTTAGCACATGTGCCTTTCGTACACGTGATCCCGGGATCGATTTCCGGTTGGACAACACAAAATAAATTAATTCTACACACATTCACTTTCATTATTTTGTCTCTCCCTTAACCTAAAGGGTACAATTGTGTCACGTTAAACTATAACATTTAGTTTCATTTTTCGTTTTTTTTACGAAGGAGTATTCGTTTAGTCTTTCAGATTATTAGAAAATACAAGTACAAAACTGCTAGACAAATAAGTTACTTTATCTCTAAGAATTGATTCAAAATTTCTGTATTGAAGGAAGGAAATAGATATTTGTTCAAGGAATTAGGGAATTCAATTAGTCTAATCTTCAATCTTTGTTTAGTTCAAGAACATATTTACGTTCTTTATCATTCCTCATAAATGTAGAAACATATCTATGAAAAGTGCATAATTTCAGAGCTAGAGCTGTTCAAAATCGCGAAAAAGTCAAATTTTAAGAGGCCTTATTTTGAATTCGAGAGACTGTAGATACTGGTCCTTATCAGCGTAAAGGAAGTCACGCATACGCAATCCAAAAATGCATATTTCATTAATGTTCAATAGGTGTACAGAGTATTCCGTGCAGGGTGAAATTCCCAGTCATGAAATCAACCGAATTTTGAGATATGCTCTGATTTTATGATTGGTCCAAAGTAGACAAACGATAAGCCTTGATAGCAGTGAACACGGAATCCTTTGGCGCGATGTCGGAAGTGTTAAGAATCGTCAGCAGCACGGTCTCTTGTACTCGGGAAAACGCATGGTGCAATGTTTTCTTTCAAGCTTATAAGTGAAGAAAACGTGAAATATACCGCGACGAAATACATATCATTACACGTTAGTCCGAACACAAAAAACATGGAGCTGCCAGTTCCTAACATTTCCGCCTTCCTCCGAAGCATTGAATGTTCATTGTTGTCGAGGCTTACCTCCTGCCTACTTTGGACCCTAGTTGAAATTAGCGTTTATCTGAAAACTCTATTGAGAGCATATCTGAGAATTACACCCTGTACGGAATACCCTGTACATCTATTGACAACTGATGAAATATGAACTTTTGGATTGTGTATGCGTGGCTTCCTTTACGCTGATAAGAACTACCATCTACAGCTTCTTGAATTTGAAATAGGGCCTATTAAAATTTAGCTTTTTCGCGAATTTGGACAGCCCTCTGAAACTATACACTTTTCGTCATAAGTCCATATGAAGTTCTTTTCTTATTTTGATGTTAGGAATCACCTCTTACAGTTTGTCGGTTTAGTTCATTAACATATATATATATATATATATATATATATATATATATATATATATATATATATATATATATATATATATATATATATATATATATATATATATATACACGAACTTTCAGTTTGCACATAGAAGCTTAAGGGAAATGGGCCTTGTGTATACAGTAGGAAATAATACATATATGCAACCCCCTTGCACAAGACGAATACTACGCTGAGACACTGTATCTCCAGTTAATATACATATCAAGACACAAGAAAAACAACGCTGATATTACCTGGAGGGAAGTTAGAGATGGAGAACAGACTCAACTGAAATGCAAATTATCATTTCAGCAGACGAGAATGAATTGTCTTGTATTCAGATCCGCATGTAATTTTACGGAAGAATATTCTGCTTTGAATGTCATAGGGTGTTAAGCAAGAGGCCTCAGAAACCTGCTGAGAGATCAATCTCGATTAGGTTTCCATATTAATGTCGACTGATATGGGTGGCATTTACTGAACTTTCCGTTCACTATGGGACATCCCTATCCAATGGAATCAGAATTGGAAACTCAATTCAATTTCTCTCCTATTGTAGGCTTTTCAAATGCTCTAATTTTTTTTCTTTTTTTTTTTTTTTTAGGCGTTTGGCTTACCAAAACTTAAGAGTCTTCATCCCGGCGAAATTAAAATACCACTAATTTTACAGTAATTATGTGATGTCTTCAAATAGATAAAAGATAATCGAAATGTGGAACAAGAGCGCCCTAGACAATATTATTTTACATAAGAAACCGCTATCACGACCCACTTATCTGCTTTCGATTTCGAGCTATTTTGACAATCGGCACTTATTTTCGCGTTTCTAAACAGCTGAAAACGGAAAGCCAATAGGTGACTTGTGATAACGGTATCTCACGCAAAATAATATTGTCTAGAGCGCTCTTGTTCCATATTTCAATTATCTTTTATCTATTTGAAGATATCACATAATTACTGTAAAATTAGCGGTATTTTAATTTCGCCGGGATGAAGACACTAAATATATTTACTTTGTTCGTGTGTCCGTCTTTTTGGTACACACACTAGCCCGCTAGATCGAGGTCAAAATTGATGGTGATCCATCAAATAATCCTTGAATGTTTTTTAACTTAGACATCAAAAACGAGCATGAAATGAAATATTTCAGCTTAACGTGTCAAGGTTATACTCTTTAGGCTAAGAAATCGGTGGTTTGGGAAAGTGTATGATAGTGGAAGAAGTTAAAAGTGGACTAGTTAAATTATAAATCAACTGTAGCAAAAGCTCCTATAATTGATGATGATCGTCCCTGTTGGACTTAGATTGTTAAATAAATAAATAAATAAATAAATAAGAATTGGTGGAATGATAATGTGAGAGGAAACAGGAATACCCCGAGAAAACCCACGAACACGATGTTGTCCACCACAAAGTTGGTTGGGTTCGAACCAGGGAGTCCACACGCCAGAAGTAGCCTCTCTATCACTGAGCCACCGTGTCCCGTAACTTAGAAATCGAGTTAGTTGATAGAGATGGTCCAGCCACTTGAGCTGCTAGTAATCATCTATTTCCGGTTGAAGCGTTTATCACTATAGAGCAAAAATTGTAATAGACAGTGATAAATCAATCAATTAAACATTTCAAGATGTATTCCATCTCTATCCTCAGTTCTCTACTAAAACTGAAGGTGACGGAAATCCAACTTCCGGTTTTAATATTGATCTCCATAGAAAAAAAAATAACAGATAGCAAGAAACTGTTTTTTCCGGAATCAATTCAGCGTTCTAAGAAAAGGTAACATTTTCTTTCTTAAATTACTATCAGTGGTAGAGCGTCCACCTCTGGTGCATGGGGTCCTTGGTTCGATCCCAGCTCACGCCAAATGAACTTTGTGGTGGACAAACACCGTGTGCATGGGTTTCCTCGGAGTCCTGCCGTTTCCTCCCACTGTCTTCATCCTCTACCATTTCATTCATTTCTCATCATCACCGTCTCGTTTAACCTAACCGGCATATTCGTGGAACGTAAAAGTTAAAGATTTCATTTCATTTTCTTTTAAATCTATTTACACTGGAAATTGCAGAAGTCAATCCCTTCCTGTTTTACTTTGACCACTATAGAGTAAGAACGGTAGTATATGGCGAGAGACTGTTTCTTGCAATCAATTAAGAGACCCAAAAATATATCTCAACTCTAATATCTCTACTAAAGCGGAAATTCACAGAAATCCACTTCCATTTCCGGTTTCAATATTAACTGAGAAAATATCACACCAGAAATTAAACTTACTGGTGATATTGCTTCTTGTTTGTTATATAAACAATGGTGGTGATAAATGCCATGCAGATTCTGTAATATGGAAGTCAATGCTGGCAAAGGCTTAGTAGCAAAGCAAGAATTAGAGACATTTCATGTTTAAGGAATAATAATAATAAAAAAAAGTTTTCCATGCTGTTATCCTCCTCAGAAACACTCAGACCCATATACAGGAAATACAATGCTGTTACAATTCAGGCATACTCTCACTTAGGTTTTTCCGGACCATGCTGGCGATACTAGTGTGTGGTAAGTGAAACGAAGAGCAGAACAATGAGTAGCACAAAATCATTGGGAATTTTGGTCAAAGGATGCAACAAACTGGTAATTTTTCGTATTGTTAAATCCTGCTTGTGCAGCTAAAGGTTAGTAGAGCATAGAAAGAGAGAATTACAGTCAGGAATCGTTCTTTCCACTACCGACTTTTACTGCAAAATCCGCTATAAGTAGTATATTACAAATATAACTTTAACGTTAATTCTCTAATACTACGTTAAGAGAGGTGACCTAAGCCCTGAGCAGCCTAGGATATGATCTCCACAGAACTCCGAGCAAGCTAGATAGAGTGGATGTTAGGATCCCCAATGCTCCACGTAAGGATAGGGAGGATTAAGAGTGACAGAGCTCCAAAACAAGCCAGATGACCAAGATTAGGAGTCCCAACAAAGCTCTGAGCAAGCTGAGAGGGAAGAGAGGAAGCCTAGAGCTCCGAACAAGCTAGAGGCTTTGGATTAGGTATCTCCTAGAGCTCTGAAGCAAGCTAAAGGAGGAATGTGACCAGTCACCGAAGTTGATACTTGTCACCGAAATCATCTCGGTTATATAGGTGTTCCGGGTGAGACGGTGGCGTTGGTGTTCGTCACATGAACAAAGGTGTCGCTGATGTCCCTGCCGTTTGTAGCGATAGTAATCCGTAGTAAGACAAATATGCCTGATGGTTGTCAATATAAGCACATTTCGCTTATTTGTAAACAAAATCAAGTGGGATATTACAGTATTGTGTTGAAGGACGAAAGAATAGAGCAGTCAGTACCCGACATGCACGGGATGGTAGTAGTGTGGATAACTGTTCGTGTTGTTTTAAAGTGCGAGGAAAGGTAGCAGTGCGTGCCCGACAGACATTGAAAATAGAGGTAGCGATGAAATGAGAAATAGAAGCTAGTTGTTTGTGCTATGTTGAAGGACGAAAGAACTTAGAAGAAAATGTATTATTATGGAGAATGTTGATGTATAAAGAACAATAAATTTCATCAAAGCTGAAGGATAGAGGAGGAAAGGTATTAAAGATCTAAAACAGTAAGAAACTTTAAAATGATATATTACTTTAGTGGGGGCATATGTCAGGAGAATAACGGTGTACGCTGTATTCTTTAAGTATTAATTGAATTGAAAGTTAAGCATTTCTTTCAGCACCAGGGCTATATAAGACGTTGACCTACACTTTAATATAAGATCCAAATCAATGATTTCCACGGCAACTAAACTCGGGTCTCTCGCACCAAAAGGTCCATACGTTAACCATGTAGAGGCAAGCGAGATTCATTGAGGTGGTCGTTATTTTTCGACTGCGGAGTACATTTTAGTCTCACCCCTAAAATGGTTCCATATCATACCAAAGTAACCTATGAGAAAAAATTAGCTCGTTTGGATATTAAATGGTGCCCCAAGCGACCTCAAATTTTTAATGCATTTACAGAATGCAATATGTAAGTTACGGTATGAATTCGAACATGAGACAAAAAATATCTTGTAAATTTGGAACGGCTGGGGGTGACAATGGGACTAATGGAGGTAGAACAGCATCTATTATTGTGTAGTTTAAAATTTTTAATAGGAAGGGGTTCATGTGACATAGTCGCAAACACACATCTGATGTTATTTTCAACTTACCGTTAACCATTTAATAGCTTTTCGTTTATTTTTAATAGATTTAACACATTTAATCTATTAATATAATTAATAGATAATCGTAGTATATGTTTATTAACTTAAAATTACTTTACCGAACTTACGAAGTACTTTTGTCTGGTATTGCATATTGAAAATACATTAAAAACTTGAGAGCGCTTTCAGTACTTTTTAAATTATTCAGCAGAATTTTTGTCATGGATTAATTTGGTCTGGCGTGGAGCCATCGTAATGGGCAAGACAAATACTCGAAAAATAAGAACCGCCCTAGAGCTTCATGTTTCATAAAGAAATAAGCCGTCCTGAGATAAGTAACATTGAAACAAAGAGAAAAGCAGTTCGAAGGTTACTAAAAAAAGAAAAGAAAAAAGAAAATACTATATATCATATGTAACAAATGAATAGAAATCAATTGTCTAAATCTTGGAAATCACTATTCACAAGTTCAATGATGTATATGCCAAAACTCTTTCATTCCTCAAGAGAAGGATATTGAATAATACGTAGAAATCATCATTGGAATAATTCCAGGAGCAGTTCAGAATATTGGGATTTTATTTCATCGCCAACAGAGAAAGAATTCCCAGTAGAGCAATATCTCACTTTGAAATAAAGGAAGGTGAAGGGGGGGGGGGGAAGTGTGAGAAGAGAAATCAATGCAACTTATACGATCTTTGAATTTTCCAGGGCAACGAAATCGTTAATGATGTATAGCGCCAACTATTTCTCGTGAAAGTGAAAATTTTCAGATGTTCATAATAGATAAGTTTAGGGGGCCAGAGTATCGTTTTCATGGTGGCTCAACCGCTGGAACGTGCCATAGTTACAAATTGCTTTCTTTGAAATACTTTTTTTTTTTTATTCTTTTTCTTTCTGTATCCAATATTTGAACATTAAAATGGACGAGGGCAAGATTTTAGTGATATCTTTTCTTTCTATAACTTTTTAGGTGAATTATGGAACGAAAGTCTACAAAGTAGGTCTATTGAAAAAGTTCCTTTTATGTCCACTTTAAGAGAGTTTGATTTCATGTGTTTGTTTGTCTAAGAGATGGAAATTTTTATTCTTATATTCGTCCGTCTGACAGGACATTTCTATTCTTATATTCGCTCATCTGAGAGATGGAATTTTTTATTCTCGTATCCGTCCGTCTGAGAGGTGAAAATTCTATTCTTGAGTCCGTCCGTCTGAGAGACGGAAATTTCTATTCGTTTTTCCGCCCGTCTGAGAGACGAAAATTTCTATTCTTGTATCCATCCGTGTGAGAGACAGATATTTCTATTTTTGAGTCCGTCCGTCTGAAATACGAAAGTTTCTATTCTTGTGTCCATCCGTCTGAGAGACAGAAATTTCTATTCTTGAGTCCGTCCGTCTGAGAGACGGAAATTTTTATTCTTGAGTCCGTCCGTCTGAGAGACGGAAATTTTTAGTCTTGAGTCCGTCCGTCTGAAAGACAGAAATTTCTATTCTTGAGTCCGTCCGTCTGAGAGACGGAAATTTCTATTCGTTTGTCCGTCCGTCCGAGAGACGAAAATTCTATTCTTGTATCCATCAGTCTGAAATACGGAAGTTTCTATTCTTGAGTCCGTCCGTCTGAAAGACGGAAGTTTCTATTCTTGTGTCCGTACGTCCCGAGACAAAAGATCTTAACTACTTGTTGGATCACAGTATATTTTGGCCAGGATAAGAGGGTCAAAAGTTTGAAATCGAGCTTATTGGCAGAGTTGATCCAACGCTGAAAGTAATATCCACTTCCCGTATTTGCGTTTATTACTATAGAACGAAAATGGTAATATATCCAAGAGTTACAATTTTTGCTCTATGGATATCATTTTCGATTTTAGCATTGAAATAAGGACGTTCGCTAAATCCATGTAAGAAAACCATGGTAGGTCTACTAATTTTGGGATTTAGGACTAGATTTCTGGGCTTTTGGCATCTATGGTCATGTTAGCTCTTCACATATATATGTGGTACGACGTCTCTCGGCAATCACACTGTCGTGGGAGTTGGAGAGAAGGAAAGGAATGGGGAAGGAAGGAAATGGACCGGGATCATTATGCTAGGTACCATTCCGGTATTTGCTGGTGTGAATGAGAAAAATCTCTCAAAATGGCTGGCCTGAAAAAGATTTTGCACCTTTTAGACCAAGTGTCTCCATCAGAAATCGAACCCGGGACCGCTCGCATCAAAGATGAGAGCCTTGACGACTACGCTACATGGGATTTAATAAAGGTTTAATGGAGGAAGTGGTGTCTATTCTTATGGTTTACGCTTTGACAATTGTCAAGAGATGGAGGAACGTTCACATATACCGTTTTATAGCCTAAGACCGCATAACGTACTTTGAAAATCTAATAATGGTGGAAGAGAGTTGATCATCATAAGCAGGAACTCATATTCTTAATAAATTCCCAATATAACTAAACTTTGTCGAGGAAAACTTGCCAAAGGGCATGTTCAGATAAAAATACCAGCTTTTTCTTTCGTACTTTAATATGCTTCCTCCATTTTGCCATCCTATTTGTGTCTCGCAATAGAACGTCAGTTCATTAGCTGAACGAACACAAGGGCTCCAACTCATGTCATAAAAAAAGATAGGATAAAATGACGAGAGACTGTGATAACCAACTCATCACTTGGTTGAAGTGAAGTTTCAAGGTTGCAACAGATCAAACGCCGACTGGACTCTGTAAACAACGAATATTTTACGTCATTCTTCTTTGTCTATATATACACACAAATGCACACACAAACACAAGCACAGAGAAATGTGACTTTCATATTCTGTTTGTAATTTCAAACCTTCACAAGTCGCAGCAAGGGATAAGCTGCTGTTAGAATAACACAAACATTACTTGGAACGTTTTGCTGGAAGCAAATTGGGATTTCATATTATACGCACGAAATATATATGTTGACTTTTATACGTGAGCGAAATAGTCACTACAAAAGAATTTAGAACAGAGTAGTTTGAATCCTTTTGAATTCAACATTTCCGTCCTGGATGCGAGTGATCCTGGTTCAATTTCCGCTCGAAGTTTATTTGGGATACGTGTTGTACGTTAAGTTGTAAAGCCACATATCTCACAAGCTTATGTTCGTCGTTGAAAATTAACGTTAAACTTAATACAATCATCTATATATTAAAGTGTTAAGTTTATGTTTGTCTCCAAAGAAAAGTTATGTTTGTCTCCAGTTCTTCCGACAATGAGATCTCGAAAAATCACAAATGCTAGGAACGTGCCGTTTTCGTTGGTCGATTTCAAGTTTTGTGTAAATTGACCAATTTTAACTGAATATTTAAAAGAACGTGGTCGTTATTTCTTTAGTAGATATTTTAGGGGTACATTGCAAGTGTTGAAATTAGAAAAAAATACTAAAGCATCATATCCTTTGAGTCATATATTCCATCATCATAGTTGTATATAGGGGTATATGTCTCAAACGTTTGTTTCATGGCCAAATGATAATGAAAGTCAAAGGATAACCATTTCTCCAAGCTAAGATGAATCCTTATTCTTTGGAGTGTTTTGCCCAATGAACACTATATATCACTGACATTATAATTAATTGTGTGTGTAATGTATTTGCTTATTACATACTGCATGTAAGAAGAAAGAAAACACTGATCATACATGAATTAGAAACTCAAACCGGAAGTAGGCTCAAATCTTGCAAACGGTGTGAGATCTTGAAAAAGTAATCGACAAAATCTCCCCTTCATGGTACTGTAGCTCTTGCCGATTTTTATCAAGAACTTTCACTTACGTCTGTAAAGGGACATGTACAGATGTTGTGAGGAATAACAAGGAGATTCATGCTCATATGTGAAACATGCGCTGTGTAGAGAGCGTAGGTTCAGCTAGTCTATATATTAAAATGCTAGAAAAGTTTATATGTTTGTGGCTAATCCTTTCGATAATGAGATCTCCAAAACCAAACCACAACTGCTAGAAACGTGCCGCTCTCGCTGGTCGATTTCAAATTTTATGTAGATTTGCCAGTTCTCATGCAAATTTTCAAAAATCTTGTCTTTATTTTTCTATTCCACATTTTAGGCGTCATTTTGGCCGTGTTAGTTTAATATTGCAACTAGGTTGATACCCTTGTGAAAGGTAACCAGTAGAGGAGCTAGGTATAGCAGGTTATTGGATATTTCAGGAGCTTTGCTTTAATCTGAATGACAAAACCTATTGCAAGCTCGCAACTTCGAAGGCTTGCTGACCCACAATGAGGCGTACTCGGATATGAAATTATAAGAAAAAAATATTTGCATTTGGTTATCATCTATCACTTACCCAAGCTTGCCACAAATTCATCTCAACATTTTATATATTAAAATACTATATTTATATGTTTGTCTATAACAATATACTCCCTTGAGAGCCTCCCTGTCCTTTGTTTGTGTTCGTAAAGGGACTTGCACAGACATAGTGAGAAGTGGGAAGGAGATTCACGCTCATATTAGAAGTGTGAGCTGTGTAAATAGCGCAGGTTCAGCTAGTATAGACTTTAAAGAGTTGATTTGAGTTGATTTTCGTTTAGCATCTTTTTCAGCAGCGCGGCTGTATGAGACGCGGATCTACTGATTAACGTGGAATCCGAACCTGCCGGAAATCGAACCCGGGTCTCCCACGCCAAAGACCGATATGCTAACCGCTTAGCCATGAGGGAGCTGTAGACTTTAAAGAGTACGTATACTCTGATGTAGTCTTAGTCCTGAAAGGTAACATAGATGGATTTACTTTGTAAATTGTTCATTTGGTAAGCAAAGCAAATAAACATGGAGTTTATTCAGCGCCGAGACTACATGAGATATGGATCTACAGTTTAAGATACAATCTGAACCGCGGTAATGCATTGAAATTTCTAAAGCTTGTTCTACCGGAAATCAAACACAGAACCACATGTACCAAAGGAAACGAACATAAAAATAGGTAAAATGAAACTCAATAACTCAAATCTATCACAACATGAAAAGTTGGTCCTGTATTACAAGAATTGAGCAAGAGCTAAAATGAGACAGAATTTTCGTGACGATATTGGAGACGAGACAATACTTATCCAATAGAAACAGATACGGTCTACATTTTTCGAGACGAGATATCACTTTTACTGGACTGTTTTTGAGACGACACAGTATCAACTCTTATCTCATACGCGTTTCTGTCCTGCAGGGGTGGATCCAGGGGGGGCGATCGGGGCGATCGCCCCCCAGAAGAAGAAACTTTCTTATTTTATATATATAAATAAAACCCATCCCAAAATTTCTAGCCCTTAAAAGTAGCAGTCTGACACCCCCCAGAAGTCGGTTCTGGATCCGCCCCTGCTTTCCTGATTGTAGTATACCAGAAGCCCCATAACGACAGCAACGTTCGTCCCACTTGTAGGTAGAGACACGGTGACTAATTTGTAGAATGCTGACCTCTGACGCGAAGTGTCCTGGTTCCATCCGTGATCATGTGAGTTGATGTTGGAAGCTTGGTATCCGTATGTTTTCTTGTGGTTCTTCCATTTCCTCCCATCTTTATAGCCTAAAAGACTTAATTTTGGACGCAAAAATTTAAGTTTTACGTCCCACGGCTATGCTGGCTAGGCAAAAGGAGATGGCAATGATGATAAATGAATGAAATAGTGAAATGAAGAAAGTGGGAGGAAATGGAAGAATCCCGAGAAAACCTACGCACACGGTGTTTGTCCACCATAAAGTTCACTTGGTGCGAGCTGGGATCGAAGAATAAACGCACCAGAAGTAAATGCTCTACCACTGAGTCACCGCGGCCCCAACCGTGAACAGAAGAATACATAATTCATTAAATTTTATCATTTGAACTTGCTTCTATTAAACTAGGTCAAAGCGAGACAAGTGGTTTTTTGTATCGCAAAAGAAAAAGGCTTAGAGGAGAAAAAGTTCCAATTTGCTAGTAACGATCGCCCCTCCATCCTTTTAGTCGATTCGCCACTGTTTGCACTTGGTATATTTTACGTTCTTCCCCTTGACACCAAACACTTGACGTGAAAACAGAACGGAAAGAAAATCGAAAGTTCGATCATGAATGGTAAATTTCATCTTCTGATCATGCAATCAAGAAATACAAGGGAACTGTGTACAAAGCACTTGAGACTGTCACATAAAACTTCGATTCAATTACCTACTAGAGTCAAGAGCTTCGATCTCATACAGCTCTCCGAAGAAGACGAAGAGTTTTAAAAAACAGTACCAATGGCTAAGCCATAAAGGCATCGTTATTCTTATAATATATAAGTGTGGTAATTTATGGGGAACTTTATGCAGGTTTATCAGAGTAATGCAGCCGACTGAAGTATTCTCAACAAGTTAATTAATCACACTTACCCAAGGTCGCACTTTTGAGAATGTAGAGATCAGTTCGTACATGTCTCTTATTGGTACTTAACACCTCTCTTATTAGACTAAATTGTAGTAAGATTTTTATTAAATGATTTTTTGTTCGAGGTGCTATAAAGTATCTCGTAAACATGCTGTAGAAAATAGGTCAAATTTGTTAAAATTAAATACTTTTTTTTTTTTTTTTTTTTTGAGGCAACGATCAAAATTACAATTGCAGAAAAGTTCAGAAACATAATTACTTTATTCGGTATCTAGCTAAAAATTAATACTCTATACTTGTAATTTTGATGATATTGATCGATGTTTCAATAAGCATACAATTTAGACAAGTACTTTCCAACCTGGGGGACTTGAAAAGCAATCAAAGAAAGTGCAAGGTAATGACAAAAGGCATATATTTTGGGTCTAGGAAGATTCGGTATAAGAAAACTCGACGTAGAAAAATTTGGTGTACTGAAACTTCGGTGTAAGGAAAACTCGGTGTGGGGTAAGTTAGGTGTAAGGTGGATTCGGTATAATGCATATTGTGTATTACCGCTTACGATAACTATAAAACATCATGTTGTGAGAACGTAAACACCATAAAAAGCACGAATAAAATGCTATTAAGTATTTCAAGAAAACAAAATTTATTTTTTGCAAAATTTATTTTTTATTTATTTCCGATATCTCTTACATATATTTTGTGGGGGATTATTATAATTTGTTTTCATCATAGCCAATATGAGACTTTTTTTGTCAGAAATAAAACAACCACAACTATAAGTTCAGAGAATAGTTATAGAAACAAGTGAAACACGTTGCATATAATATATCAAAGAACATATATACATATGTAAGATGCGAAAATATATTGATCAAAGAAGTCTTGGTGGGATGGACAATATAAAATGGGATAGTTTAATCAAATAATAGTTGTAGAAATATTGAGATAATAATAGGAACAAAGGTTAAAATAATAAATAAAAATAATAAGTACATGTACACTATGGATTGTAGGCCACTCCTCTCAAATATTGAGCAATGTTCCCATTTTCAAAAGTGGTTGCAAACAACTGCAATCTAGAAGTGTGCATTTGTATTTCTCTTTACTGTTATGGGAGTGACCTGCATGTAACCGTCCAATTTGCCTGCTCCCTTCGTAATTTTACCTTCTTAAATAAAGAAACTATGTATTTTTTTTAAGAATTTAGATTTAAATATTTATTTATAGAACTGTTCTCATTGGAACTGTACTCCTTCAGTCTTCTTCTTGTTCGCCTCAACCACAGGTTGGTGGGCAACTTGGAAATTTTAAAACTTTACTCTCGTTTGGGAGAGCTGTTTTATACTTTGATAAGATTTCTTCTTCGTAACTGCATCTAGATATTTCATCCTTGGTCTTCCTCTTCCTGGATTTCATTCTGCCTTTCCCTCTATCAGCACGGTGATTCAATCGGAGTACCAAATAAGATGGCCAAGCATGCTGTTTCATCTTTTCCTATTATCTTCATGATCTGTCGTCCTTCATTGGTTTCCTTTAGTACCTCTTCATTCCTTTTCCTTTCGATCCATAATATAAGCAGCATTCTGCGCCAACACCACATTTCAAATGCTTCCAGCTTGGATATTTCAGCTTTTCTCAATGTCCATGTCTCTGATCCATAAAGCGCCACGCTCCATATCAGGGTCTTAATAAATCGTTTACGAATGTCCAGCGACACATTTCTTGATGTTAGGAGTTCTCTTTTCCTTTTTGAATGCTTGTTTAGCCTGCGCTATTCTTGAACTTACGTCATTTTCACTTCTTCCGTCTGAGGATATAAGACTTCCTAAATAGGAGAAAGTCTTAACGTCTTCGATTTTCTCTCCATCTAGCCGTAAGTTTGCCTCTTCCTGTCCTACTCTTGTGCACTTTATCACTTTTGTTTTCTTCTTATTATCTTCATTTTCATCCCTCCAGTAACCTACATTTATTTTTGGAAGTAGGAAATTCTAGAAAACAGCTTCTTAAAAGCATAAAAACTTTAAAATTAAATGTTGATTGGTAGCGATGGTCGCTTCGTTAAATCACACTGACGGACATTGAAAAACTAGTTTCTCGTCATGTAAGAGTCATGGAATGTTATTAAAATCCGTCGAAAACTCTGATTGAAATTATTTCATGATCACATTCGTTTTAAAAAATTCCTTATAGTAGACAGTAAAAGTTTGTTCTACCCATAGTTTGAATTTAAAACTAATAATTAACTAACTAACTCTATTGCCTATGGAACACGGAGGTTCAATGCCGCGTTCACAAAAGCTCTCCACTAACTTCTATCCTTAGCCAACTGGATCCAGTTTCTTCTTTGTATTCCTATTTCTGCGAGATCCATCTTAATATTGTCCTCCCATCTGCGCCTTGGTCTTCCTAATGGTCGGTTTTCCGATTGGTCTTCCGGTTAAGACTTTGAAAGCATTTCTACTTTCTTTTATCCTATCTACATGACCTGCCCACCTGAGCCTTCTAGACTTGATGACCCTAACAATGTTTGGTAAACCGTATAAATTATGTAGTTCCTCGTTATGAAGTTTCCGCCATTCCTCATTCCCGTTCCTCTTGGGTCCGAATATTCGTCTCAGGATCTTGTTCTCAAATATTTTCAGTCTATGTTCTTCCCTCAGAGTAAGCGACCATGTTTCGCAACCATACAGAATAACATGCATGATTATCGTTTTATACATTTCAAGCTTCAAATTCCTCGACAGAATTCAGGACGACAAGAGATTTTGAACCGAATAGTAACACGAATTCCCTGCTTTCAGTCGACATTTAATTTCTTCGTGAATAAGACCTTCGTCTGTTAATATTGATCCTAGATATTTTAAAGTATTCACTTTATCAAAAGTATTATTTAATATTTTAACGCATCTTGCCATATTACGGTTCCGTAGAACTTCCATGTATTTAGTATTCTCTACATTTACTTCTAAACCCATTTACTACTAAACGCTGCAAGCGTTTAGTAAGGTCTCTGCATTTCTTTCTATTGTTCTCCTATTATCCCCTATTAAATTTACATCATCAGCATACATCATAACCTGATGAACGCCGTTCAACTCTAGGCCCTGGTTGCTATCTTTGATTTTGCATATAGCGTATTCCAGGACAAAGTTGAATAATAATGGCGACAACGATTCTCCTTGTTTCAGGCCATTCTCGACGTGAAAGCTTGTGGACATTTTTTTTTCTACTCGGACTTTACTTTGGGATTTATTTAAACATACCTTAATTAATCTAATTAGCTTTTTCGGTATTCCAAATTCTGTAAGAACGTTGTAGAATGTTTCTCTCCTAACCGAGTCGTAAGCAGTGTTGCCAACAACCTCTGAAGAAAATAGATAATCTTCAGAAATAAGATTTTTTTTACGCAAAAAATATCTAGATTTTGAACTGCTAACCTATAACCCACATTGTAGATTTTAACCTCCCTTTTGGTGTGTAGGATTATAAGTAAGTTATAGTAAAATGTGAAACGTTGAATTTTGTTCGCAGAAGACTAACAAGCAACATTCATAACTAAATTACAATAAAATCCATCAACTCATCTGATTTGTGAAAATTAACAGTCACATTATCAGCTGAATTGAAATAAGTCACCATCGATGAGATCGCAGCTAGCCGAGGCGCTGGAACTGGATGCCTCATCGTTGGATTGTGGATTGGTTGTGATTATGTAGCCTGCCATTGTCCGAATTTTCAGTAGTTCTTATAAACACTTCTTATTTCCCCGTACATCCACATGAATCATCATGATTGCATTGTGAATTTTCAAGCTAATTAGATACCCTGTTTGTTTCCTGTAATAAATATAAATCTATCTCTGTGTCTTGAAGAACTGAACAGTTTACTAAATTTGTATTAGAAAACTTTCATTCTTGCAATGAAATGTGAAAATTAAAATAATTAAAAAGTAGCAAATAATAAGGCCATTACGAAAGCGACATTGAGATTCTGAGTCGATATGTATTGTTAAATAGTTGTAAATCTGTGGGTGTGGAGAGAGAAGAAGAATGAAAAATTGTTTATTGCGTAATAAAATACCCTATGACTAGAGAAATCAATTAATACGATGAATGACAAATAGGCTATTTAAAAAAAAATACTTCATTTTGTAAGAAAAAGAATTTTTACAATTCATTTAACGGCTAATAAAAATGGCAAAAGAGTTTCACAAAATAAGCTATATTTGAGGCTATAAGCATTTCGTAAATTTGTCTGGCTAAATGCAACTCCAAATAGGCTAGATTTAACCAAAAATAGGCTAAATTGGCATCACTGGTCGTAAGCCTTTCTAAAGTCATTAAATAGTTGAAGTACCGGGGTATTGTATTCCCACTTTATTGGCCAAATACACGAAAGGATCTTTACTTATATTCAATTTATCATCATTGCAAATCCACTTGTGATACGATGTGTTGTTTCTCGATATATCTGACATTATCTGCGTTTTCCATCTGTGATGTTTCTCAGTACATGTTTTCTCTAGTTTTTTTTCGCATTTATAACGTGATCTTGTATTTCTTGCATGAAGTCATTTGTCTCTGAATATGTACCATATTTCATCCACTGGAATATTGTCTCTCTGTATACACGTTCTTCGTTGACTTATTTAGGTGACTTCTTATCCATTACTTCCTTCTGTGTTGTTTTTTCTGTTTGTACGAGGGTTGATCAGAAAAAAGGTTACA
This sequence comes from Thermobia domestica, assembly GCF_964235325.1. Taxonomy (NCBI): domain Eukaryota; kingdom Metazoa; phylum Arthropoda; class Insecta; order Zygentoma; family Lepismatidae; genus Thermobia; species Thermobia domestica. Next base: position 54,382,932 of record NC_137467.1, read on the forward strand.
AAGCCTGCAGTGAAATGTGTGTATATATTATTTCATACAATCAATAAAGTCAACAGATAGTACATACATGACAGTCTCCATATCGGTTGAGGCACCTGTCGCATTATGAGATGAGTTTGAAGATTTCCTCCTAGTAAAAATCCTGTTCTTGCGTGTCAGCCACGTTGTCACGAAGTGTTTCACCTACTCATCTGAAGCGAAGCGATGACCTCCTAGATGCTTCAAGTGCGCAGACAGATTAAAATCACTTGGAGCGATATTCGGGCTGTAGGGAGGGTGATCGATGATGTCCCAACTGTGTTGTCTGTTGATGTCGTGCTTGGTCGGCCATTGCGCTTCCCATCGGCGAAGTTCTCTCTACCAGTAGCAAGCTTTCGACACCATTCTGCGACATGATGACGAGACATTACAGTCCCTCTGTACCAACTGCCGGTGAATTTCAGCTTCGGTTACATGTTTCGTCCACAGAAATCGTATAACTGAGCAGGCCAGTAGCCAGTCCAAAAATGTAGGAGGGGCCGGTAGGAGTTAGGGGGGGCTGATCGAACTATATTATATTTCATCACCATATTATAGTTCATTTGCAAGCCTACCATGAAAATTTTAGTGGGGCCCGGCTCCTAGATTCCCCCTCGAATACAGCCCTGTAACTGAGCGGACTTCTTCGCGAGACCAGTTTTCCAAACGAGTCGCCATTTGTGTATACCTACAATTAACGCCGTAGGTGGCGGGTGGCTGAAACTCTGCAAGTTGCCAACTTCACGTATTAAACATTACATCATCTCCTATTCTTCTATAACAGAAGAAACTTCAGAAATACTGGCCGTGTAACCTTAGTTTCTGATACTCCTTCGTATTATTTTCGATTCCTCCGTGTAGCTTAGGTGAAGTGATATGTATTTATGGTCTCTCGCTACTATTGCTCTGTATAGTTTTGAACTGTTTTCCGTAGAAGTAATTTCTTAATATTTTAATTTGCCTGAAAAAGATGTAAATTTCGGATATTGATTGCTGCTCGTTCTCTTTTAGGGATGCGCACGAGACAAGATTTGAAGCTGTCTTGTCTCGAAAATGTGCTGTAAAAACGATGCCTCGACTCGAAAAATGTATATTTCTTTATTGGAAGAGCTGTGTCTCGACTCGAATTTTGTCAGGAAAATTCTGTCTCGACTCGTCTCGTGCGCATCCCTATTCTCTTTCCTTTCTTGACAGTGGTAATGCTTTTTCTGTAGCCGCTTCTGTCCTTTGTCAATATTCTTTTAGTACTCCTTTCAACTTCTGCTTGTTTGCTCTCTATCCATTTTATTACTTACAATGAGTATATTAGAATTAACACTGCAAATGTATTAATACCGGTAGTTTTTATTAGGTTATACTGCTGAACTGTGTTTTGCATATACGTATCTTTCAGCCTCTGTTGGTAATTTTGCATTATTTCGTCTCTATTCTTCTCGATTGGTTGAAATGAAATGAAATCTTTCAGTTTAATGCCCAACGATTATGCCCTTGAGTCTAAAGGAGACGGATAATTAAGGAAGTGAATGACGATAGAAGAATTGGTCGAATGATAATGTGGAAGGAAACGGGAGTATGATGAGAAAACACAGATACGATGATGATCACCACAATCTTACTTGGGCGAGGATCGAACCAACTACCTCACATACCAGAAACACTCTCATCGAGGATAGTTAAAATTCCAAAGGCTCTCCCACCGGGAATGGAACCCGGGACCACCACTGAGCCACTGTGCCGCCTCGATAAATTGAAAGCTAGGTGCTTGTATACTTCTTTTTGGCTTCATAGCTTCCATTGTCTCTTCTGTGGTTAACTTACGTTCTTTGATTATTTGTTTCCTTTGATTAACCTGTAGTGTTTTATATTTCTTTATTCCATAAATGGAAGCCAAATTTTGGTAATGTGGGTGCAGGTTGGGTAGGGATTAGACAGAATAAAACAAAAACACTAACATCTACAGTCATGTCTAAAATGATTGACGCATACCTATAGCTGTCTTCTTGTAAGAACATAATTTGATAATGATTTTGCAAGGTACTTTTAATATTCTTACTATGTGTATAATCGTGAAATGTATATCTGTGTTAAATTACATAGGAAAAGAATTATAAATACGAAAATTAAAATGAGTAAAAGAAAATGTTGCTAAATGGATAAGAAAGGTTTTTTTCGTTATATTGACCTTATTTACTGCTCTTTCGACATAAAATTTATCACACATACGAGGTCTTTGCCGATTATACAGGTACTAACATTACAAAAAATATCGGGCGAAATCGTTATGAAATTATATTCCTACAACATAATATTTATAGATATGCGACAACCATTTTGGACATGAGTGTACCTAACAAATACGTTTACGTACATTCTTCAATTTGACTCAACAGAAAGTAAAACACTGTATAATAGGAACTAGTCTATGAGAGACCTAAGAAGTAACTCAAATATAACCAAACTATTCTACCAAGGAATTTCAGTGGTTTTCAGTAGATCCCTCAGTTGGTTCTCTATGCTCACGTACGGTTTGATATTCATATGCATTAGGTGCAGTTTTGAGTTCTTTCTATTTGTTTAGTTCTACGTTGAATCCGAACTTTGTGTTGTCCAGTGATTCAAATAGTAAGTTTAGTCCTACAACAGCAGACTTAGGTTATCTCCTTGGAGTATTCTTCTCCTAATTTGTATATCTTCTATCTCTTAATTCTGTGTAATTATCTTTCAAATATGGTGTTGTATTCCACCTGCTAATGTTTCATTTACTGCTTACATGTTAATTAGTGCAAGATCCAGAAGGGTAGCATTAAATCGTAGCATTAAATCCTATGTCCGTCTCCTTTAGCCTAAAGAACATAATTGGGCATTTAAAAAAAAAATCTGATAGTCTATGTACGCTGTGTATATGTTTCTACTTTTATTATAAGCTTGATATCATTTTACCGAGCTTATTATTAATTGTTCTTTACATATCGCCCCCAGAAAACAGAAAGGTGCTAAGCGCCAAACTGCAAATTTCTCAGAAGAGCATAAAAACGAATGAAATGCTAATTAATTCCGATTCTTTCATTCTTCTATAGAATTCAGTTTTCACTGCAGACCTTTCATATTGTCTCCTGCCAATTGCCTCCTTTCTGCCAACATTAAACATGAAATGGGAAGTCAGGATATGCACTTAGCTGAAATCAAAGGAAGTGGCGCTTAGCTCCTTTCTGCTTTCCGGAAGTGATATGTGAGTATTTTGTTCAGTCTTTCTCCTGCTTCATTATTATTATTATTATTATTATTATTATTATTAAATTCTGTATCTGAAATCTCAGAAATCGGTTGAAGACCAAGAAACAGGGGTGTCATGTGCATGGTTTACGAAGTGTGGAACCGCTAAACAAGGTTGAAAATCACTGATCTAGACTATTATTTCTCCTCCTATGGGATATCAAAGTGCGACAGGCACTATACTATTCTTAGACTTGAGGTAGCAGAAAGATAAAACTAACAGACCTCTGTTCAAGTCCTTCAAAAATTATCCTAAGTCAAGTTTCATTAAGAATACACTCTTGTGTTTTTAATTTGCATAAATCATGTTACGTAGACAGTGTTTGCAGACTTATTATTACATTCTGCAATCTTGTACTCAATGGGGCATTTGGTCAGGGCATCAGAAAACTTAATAATTTAATATCTCAACAACATGGTCTTTCGGCTTCAGAAAACGTGGTATTATGACAGAAATTGTACTAGAAACTAAAGCAGTTGAGTGTTCCTTCTTTATCTGTAATTGGTGCTTGAAAATGAGAAGTACCAGAAATAATTAATAGCTTCGCAAAAGAAGATATGTAATAAACAGAAAATTTTAGAAGTATGTATAGGATCTTGTATGTCAGAACAGAAACTACTTGTTTTCTTGCTGTATCGAAGATTTATTACGTTCTTACGACTTCTTTGATGTTTTAAATCTCAGATTTTTTTGTTTAAAAAAACGTACATCATTATCTCCTAATGACTTCCAACCTTTATTTTCTTAATGCCTGATCACAACTGCGTACAGATTTGTTATATACCTACACATATATGCGATATAAAATATGCCTCAGAATTGTATGCCATTAATGCAGCTACACGTGAGAAAACACGTAACAACCTGTGCTATGTGATCACTACAATCTAACAAGTATTTATTCCAGGTTCGGGGTAGAGTGAAACTGGAGGACTTATGCCGTAAAAATGAAATGAAGTCTTTCAATTTAACGTCCTACGTTTATGCCCTTTACGCTAAGAGAGTTGAGTTGATTTTGATTTTAACGTCTCGTTCAGCAGCGAGGCTATATGAGACGTGGACCTACTGATTAACGTGGACTCCAAATCACTTGAACTCGGATGATTAAGGCAAGTGAATGATGGAAGAATTAGTAGAATGAGAATGTGTGAGGAAACCGGAATGTCCCCCCCCAAAAAAAAAAAAACAGACACGATGTTGTCCACCATGAACTAACTTTGGCAGAGATTGAACCACTAACTCTACCACCGTGCTTCCCGACCTGCGGTGTAGTGCGAGGATGCAATTGTAAGTAGCTGGTGCATCAGTATTAGTGACTATCCGCGTAAAGGAAAATAAGTACGAAAAACACGCACCATTTTCTAGGTTTTGTGCTAAGTGGTCATTATAAGCTAACCTCGCATTACAATTGCACAGTAATGAACCACACTTCCCAACGATGAACCACACTATATTCACTAAGTGTTCACGTGTTGTTTACCTACATAAAAATATTTAGTAAACATAACTCTTCTTTTTTGAATTAACACATTTTACCATGTGCAAATTGTCAATGTGTCAAAATGTTGCTTCCATTATAAAGGATCAGCCACTTGTAATTGTCTTGAGAAGGCATAAGAAGGTTCACCTGCTCTTCCTTTAAATATGTTACATGTAGGCAATGATGGTATACTGCAGTGGTGGTATACTGAATATGGTTTCTGTATAACTTTTGTGAGCACGTTCAGGAATGTTTAGTTGTCATATAACAAGCAAAAATCCAACCAAATATATTCAAACTCTGAATACATTTCCCCCAGGCGAGTGAAGGCTCATTTTAAAGGTCTTACTAAGTACTATTAAAATATGTAATAAAAACCCAAATATTGTGGTTTTAAAACAAAGTTATGACTACTTTTGTGCTTTCTCCATAGACGGTAATGTTAATTAAAAATCCAATTTTCGTGTCTCTATTTCGCCTTTGCCCAACCTAATATGTATTTTTTTTTTTTTTTTTTTTTTGTATTAACTCATGTATTACTGTAACATATATAAATTTTATTGGCTTATCTGCTGCGGAGATAGTTTATGAGAAATGAGCCTCATCCCTTTCTTTCCTTGGCCTGTAATGAGAAAGTTTTTTTTTTTTTTTTTTTCGTTACGACTCCTTTTAAGAATCGTCACTGAACAATTGGGTTCCAGTAATCACTTTTGATATTCTAACCTTTATGTTTATTGTCATCGTATTTTCCACCGTTTGCTTTCAGAAGTTTCTTTAGTCTCCGAACAAGAACTATTATTGTCCAAAAACCGTACATACAACCAAATTTATTTTTCCTTACTGAAATACCACTCTATCTCAGTAAATCTTCCTTCATTGTCTTAAAGATGTACTTAACCATTCAAGCGGTTGTTAGGGCAGCGATGGCTCAGTGGTAGAGCGTTCTCCTCTGCCGCATGGGGTCCTTGGTTCGATCCCAGCTCACCCCACGTGAGCTTTGTGGTGGATAAACACAGTCTAAGTGGGTTTTCTCGTCATTTTCCCATTTCCTCCCACTTTTTTCATTCCACCGTTGCATTCATTTCTCATCATCAACGTCTTCTTTAGAATAGCCAGCATAACCGTTTCATTTTGCAAGCTGTTGTGACGTGTTGACACGTCATGCGATACGAAGCAGAATTGGTTTGATATGTGTGAACGTCATGACGTAGTTGAATTCTCATCCAATATTAACTCTTATCTGTTTTTTAGTTTCTATTGGGCGTGATTCTGTACACTTTTAGAATTGAAATGGACTCAGGCGAGGAAAGCAATCATATAAGTTGTAGATGGTATTCGTGGAAGAAATATCAATTATTACAAGATGTTTCAAAAGATTTTTACATCTACGTCGTATCATAAAACGCACCTGTACTTTCCTGAAATATTGGAGCAAACTGAAGCTGCTTTTTTTTTTTCCCCCTCTAGAGTTCGAAAGAGAAATTGACTGTTCCCACTTAATCCCAGAGTAAACAACCAATCGGAATAAAACCGTTTTAACGTTTAAGCTTCGACAGGTGCAGCTGATTGCAGTCCATTAGTTCGATCATTTTCACATGTCGGCATAGTCAGTCCACTTTGATCAAAATCTCTGTTACTTCACACATGGTTCGGAAATAGACACAAAAGTTTTTTTTTTTTTTTCAATCTGACAGCATGGAGGAAGTTGCGAGTCAAACGGAGAACGGTAGAGGATAAAATTGACTTTTCTACGAAACGTTTTCCAAGCTCATTTAATTTAATTTAAAAAAATAATGAGATAACGTTCGATTCTTATAGTTCGTGTGACCACACACAAATGACACTAATTATATTGATGAACGGATTCGTAATAAAATTAATAATCTACTTTACGTAGAAGATAAGGATAATGGTGTTATGAACAACCTAGCTTTACTCTAATATTAGTTTTATTATTACATACATTTGCAAATTAGGAAAATAACTAAATAAAAGCAGTAAAGAAATTACCGCGGTGGCTCAGTGATAGAGCGCTCACTTCTATCAGTGTATTCGGTCCCTGGTTCGATTCCAGCTCACACCTCGTAGTGAATGAACATATATGCTTGGGGGCAAGGCGGCTCAGTGGTATAACGCTGATCTCTGGTGTGTGGGGTCCCTGGTTCGACCCCGAGGTAAGTTTGTAATGGACAGCATCGTTTTTTCGGGGTACTCCTGTTTTTTCCCTCCACTTTCTTATTCCACCAATTCTTTCATTATGATTCATGTGCTTTAATCATCGTCTTCCATAGCCTAAAGGCCTTAATCGTGGTACGTTAAACTCAGAAACTTCATTTTTATGTATGTTTGGGTTTTCTCGGGATTCTCTTGTTTCCTCCCACTTTATTCATTCTATTATTTTGTTCATTAGCATTATCATCTCCCTTAACCTCGGATCGTAGTGGTGAGACTGATTTCTTTTTTTAATCGTAGTAAATACCTCCTATGGATGTATAAATGAAGAAACTATATAAATCAAGTTGAGCATTGACTTGTGATATTAACTACAATTGAAGAATTGGGGCACACCATGGTTCAACCATCGTTCACCTCTGGAGAGTGGGGTGTCTGGGTCGATCCCAGGACAGGTAAGTTTCTGATGGACAGCATTGTGCATCCGGCTGGCTCCGAAAGCATTGTGCTTCCGACAGCTAATTGTATTTAAAAGTGTGCAAACAGGAAAATCTACATTGTAATAAACTTTTATTAGCAGCTACTTAGATAAATATTTATTAAAACAATGAAGATATTTTGATAATGGAGGGCACGAAAATACAGATATGATTAGCTAAAATTTTCTTCTTGGGGCTTAAGCCCTTCTCCTGCGTCACCATGGCACCAAACATGTGAAAATATTTAATTACATGATTTAATAATCACGTTTTAAACAAAATTTCAGTACTCTAGAATAATCATTTGGCCGACATGGAAATTAGCTACTTGATACCAAACCTACGATATATTTTACTAGCTTGATATTTATTGTAATTTTATTTTCTTGACATAATATTTCTGATTGAAAAGATGTTACCAATGGGATTTATCAATAAAAAATTGAAACTTTTTAGTAACATTACGTATAATCGATTTAGGTTGTATTCTAAATATGTAACTCAGATTAAATACAGTATGTAGTTCTTTATCGAGCAATTGATTTCATATCATCTCTTCAGTAACGAAACAAGGATGTTTAGGACATAGGCAAAGGTTTAATATGCAAGATATATACTCTCGCAACGTGGAGTGCAACAAGGCGATCCTCTAGGTCCCGCTTTGTTCGCCATGACAATTCAGTCCATAGTGTCTAGGATTAACTCTGAATTAAATATCTGGTCTTAGATGATGGCACTATAGCAGAAGATCCTGACACAGTTATAAGTGAACTACACAATATTCGAACTATGGCAGCAGACATCGGACTACACTTAAATTTTACGAAGTGTGAAGTAGGATTTTTAGGAATTTCGCAAGATCGAATAAAAGTGTTATATTCACAATTTAAAAATTCAGCACCGGGAATACAACTTATCACAACTTCGTCAGCCTTTCTACTTGGTGCAGCCCTTTCACCTGAGGCAACACGTAATTTGTTAGTCGAGAAAACTAAAAAGTTAGAATTTTTCTTGTCACGTCTGGCCCTAGTCTCCGCACATTCAGCTTTTTATCTCCTTCGTGCGTCGTTCTCCATACCAAGAATAATCTATTTTTTACGCTGTTCTACTTCTTGGCGTGAAGTCGATTTACTAGAGAAGTTTGACACCGTTCTGAAATGTGGACTGGAATCGTTACTCAACTGTAACCTAAATAGCAACGCATGGATACAGGCCTCCCTTCCAGTTGATTCTGGAGGTCTTGGTATTCGTCGGACTGTCGATTTGGCGTATCCTTCATTTTTAGCGTCGTTCTATGGCTCCCGGCATACCATTGAGATACTCCTCAACCAACTGAATGAGCCTCACATAGAATCTGATGTCCAAGACTGCATATCTGACTGGTCTAACCTAGTTGGTTTAAGCCCTCCTGAAATAACGGGCAGAAGTTCGCAATCAATTTGGGATAAGCCAATCATCAAATTACATCAGTCAGTCTTATTGCAAGAAGCAGACAGTCAAGAGGATAAGGCTAGACTTCTCGCCTCCTCATCAGCAATTTCAGGTGCTTGGCTACAGGCATTACCTTCACACACCCTAGGACTGCACCTTCCAAACGAAAGTTTTCGTATTGCAGTTGCACTTCGCCTAGGAGTAGACATCTGTGAATCACGCAACTGCTCTAAATGTGGTGCATCAGTCAAGCAGAATGGTCTACACGGTCTGTCTTGTATAAGTAGCTCCGGAAGACATGTGAGGCATTCGAACGTGAATGACATTATCTGGAGAGCACTCACATCGGCGGAAGTTCCATCTGTTCGTGAACCTGTGGGGTGTAACAGATCTGATGGCAAAAGACCAGATGGCATGACGCTGGTACCATGGAAGAGGGGAAGGATTCTTCTCTGGGATTTCACCTGCTCTGACACTTTCGCGTCATCTAATCTCACTCTTTCTTCATCTCGAGAAGGAGCTATTGCAGCCCGCAGAGAATGCGAGAAAAGAAGAAAATATAAAGATCTGCTCAATAGATACATGTTCGTGCCCGTAGCCATTGAATCGAGCGGTATTTGGGGCCTCGAAGGTCTCAATTTCATCAAAGAAGTAGGCCACCGTATAGCACACCTTACTGGTGACAAGCGGGCTACTACTTTTCTGATACAACGTATCAGTATAGCAGTTCAGCGAGGAAATGTGGCTTCCATTTTAGGTACATTACCTCCTGGAAAATTATTAGAAGAAGTTTTTCTTTTATAATTACCTGTTCAGAATATGCTGTTTATCAGTCTGTAAAAAAAAAATGTCAAATATGTTCCAATTTATAGATAAAAAAGTATTCTAAACTGCAAATTACTATATATATATATATATATACACGTTGAAGATTAAGTGAATTATTGTAAGTATTACATAGTATAGAAATATGACCCATGGAAAATTTATTGGCCTTTTCGCTGGACTGTTGTACTCCTACAATGTTAGCTGGAACAAAGCAAGTACACACACACACACACAAAATTGTCAATATATGGACAACAAAGTCGTGTGTACCAGCAACCAAGCAAGAAAGGTTAATGAGAGGTGATCGCAACCTTGTGTTACAGGTTAATGTTGCTAGGTTACAGTGTAATAACTCACAGGGGTACGCTAACCGATCAAGTAGTTACCACTACCGATCATAGCCTGTAACCGATAGCCTAGTTAGCATGTTAGAACAACCGACTGCTCGATTGACGAAACAGATGGGCATCGATTTTCTAACTGCCTATTTTGATTACTGTAACATAGGTAACTACAAAGTTTATTGTTCAGTTGTGCTTATGATACCCTTGTACAGTGTGCGAATTAGATAATCTATATTGGGGGGGGGGATAAAATTAGGTCAACAGGACGTAAAGTCTGAAGGTGTAATACTTCAAACTGAGACAATAATGTCTTACCCCCCCACACACACACGAGTGTAGGACAAAATCCAAGCGGACAAAATCCAAGAGGACAAAATCCAAGCGGAAAAAATCCAAGAGAACAAAATCCAAGCTAAATTCTGGTAAGGCGGACAAAATCCAAGCGGATAAAATCCAAGGAGCAGTATCATGTGCGTAGCTGTGGTATGTGCCTGTGAACACCCTAATTAAATTGTATGTTTGTTTCTTTCTTCAATTGTAATTCATTCTAAAGTTATATCTATAATTCTTCAATTTATTGAAATAATATTTCATTTACATTTAAAGAACTGAAAATCCAATAAAATATGTAAGATTGACACAGTAAGAGAGCAGATGAGCTTTAATTACTCATAAGATAGTCTGGTCACTGCTAGGACATGCCCAGGTGAATCCAATCTAGGGTTAACTGAAATATTTTGACTAAAAAGAGTATACTCACATAAATTAACCAGAAAATGAAAGCACTGGCTAATATCAGAGATAACAAATAACAACAAAGCAGCCCAGTCTTAAAAAGAGTACACTACTTACTTAATTCTATTATATTTATTGAGAATTAAAGTAAAAATAAAATTTAAAAGATATAATTTAGATATAAAAAAATACTTCTCTACCCTCAAAGTATCTACTTCAGTTACAATTGTCAAAATAACCAATAATATATACATTTTCATTTAGTTTGTCTAGACACATTTTCACATTTCGATTTTCTAGATAACACTTTTACATTATTTAATTCAGACACATTATTAGATTATTAAAAATACACACTTCATATTTCATAATTATTTGTTTCGAAATATACATAAAACACTATCAACAAACAAATCAAGACTTCTGTATGCCACCTCATAAGAATTGAATTAAAATACTCCAATGATTGGTCTCACAATAATATGCTGAGGTCTTAAATGTATTATACTGTATATATATTGACAAGAAAATACATACTTTTATAATGTATTTGTACACACATTATATTTTTACATACTTTCATATGGATGGATAAGTAATTAAAGCTCATCTGCACTCTTACTGTGACAATCTTACATGTTTTGTTGGATTTTCAGTTCTTTAAAAGTAAATGAAATGTTATTTCAATAAATTGAAGAATTGCAGATAAAACTTTAGAATACATGACAATTGAAGAAAGAAACAAACATACAATTTAATTAGGGTGTTCACAGGAACATATCACAGCTGTGAACATGATACTGTTCCTTGGATTTTATCCGCTTGGATTTTGTCCGCCTTGTCAGAATTTAGCTTGGATTTTGTCCTCTTGGATTTTGTCCGCTTGGATTTTATCCGCTTGGATTTTGTCTGCGCCCCCACACACACACATAAATATGGCATCTTTAATAAGTAAGAGATTTATTTATTCAATAATCTACTGACAATAACTATGTACGTACAGTATATATTGTCTGACATGCACACACCACACCTAATCTTTCTGAACGTGTTTAAATGTACTCATTCTTGTGCCCGTAGTTCTCTAAGGTTCATTTACTTAATAATTAGGCCCGGGCGATAGCCACGATCACAAGCATAGGGCCTATGTTAATTTTTCTACTCATATTGAAATTTTTCATTTCGCGTTTACAAAAAAACAGTGTTATGAAAAACACTAAAATTATCAGTTAAACCGGACTTACTTTTAAAAAGAAATCTAAGTATTAGCCTATTATACGAGAAAAGGATTGTTGTTGATCCCGATTTCTGGCTTCAAAGTCAAATCGAAGGCCAAATATTTGAAAAATCTCAATTCAAATTTCGAGCTTGCACTTCTACTCCCCACTAAAGCTGCGCTTTTCATGCCTTTTTTTAAAAATTTCGATTCCATGACAGCTCAAGAAGTCAACACTTACAATTACTTTATTGTTAGGTTACAGATGAATTGATTCACTATGTGCTACGTTATTCAAATAAAGTAAAACATTACATTAAAGTTTTCCAGACAACATTATTGGCGTGGACAGCAAAATGTACAGAGAAAAAAAAGATGGAAGAATGAAGGGTTAACTTTAAAAAGCCCGCTCCAGTTGAAGAGCTTATACAGACAGAGACAATGACACGGAGAACCAATCGTATTAGCAAATGCTCAAACAAATCTTCAATTATACGCTTACTCACCCTCACATGTCTGCTCACTAGGGGCGCATCCCCAGCGTGTATGTTAACATATAGCCACGAGAGAATATATCTCAGATTTTGAGTACAGTTTCAAAAGTTCATTTCCGTAAACTATAAAAGGCAGTGATTACTATGCTAATTACCACAAATTAAACGCAACTTTTGAGTTGCATACACACAAACTACTAGGAAATGAGGACCATGTGTTAACAAAGAATACACTGGAAAATGAAAAAAAATATAGACAAACAAAAATAAAAATAAAAACAAAAATAAAAATAAGATGACAATCGATACAAATGTAGAGGATGAATGACATGTCCGAACTCCACTAAGTATGGTGGAAGAAGCTATTTGTTTAGTTCTTCTTGGCCAACCGTTAAGAGCATTTATAAATCCATATGAGAATTTAAGCGCAATTAGTACATTCAAATTCACGAACGACGATGAAGGGTACGAGGATACGGTTGCAAGAACAACTGTAGTCATAGTAATATAGTTCAACTAAACAACGGTGAAAATAGTGGGGGAATTAGAAATGACCAAAAGTGAAGAGTTTACATCGCTCATTTCGAAATGCAACTACAAGATTAAACTTACAAGAAATGACAAAAATCAGTGAAATTTGGTGTTATACTAAGTATAGTTTTTTGGGGGGGAAGCGAGCATCCCCGGTGGGGATACTTCAGCTGACGTCTTTGGTGGGGAACAAAATGTGATTGAGGGGGAAAATCCCCCTCATCCCCCCCGGACCCTGCCCTTGTAACCTACCCATATCAGCAGTATCTAACAACCAGCAGTGAGAATTTGTTTCGGTGTTACTCTTTCCTATAAGCAAAGACGTAAAAGGTTTTCCGTATTCGTACCGTAAAACAATGTATGTACAATGTACCTAGGTATTACGTTTCTTGTGATCACAAAATTATTGCTACGAGTGTATGAATTATTTGACGAGTTACATGATTAGTAGTGCTACCATCTAGTGTGGTTATTTGTACTAGAAACATGTCATAACATTTTATTCATTTAAATCTCAGAAAATGCATAAACTTCCGTAAATAAACTTTACTTTACATTTCTCTGTTAATTCATATAGAATAAATATTTTAATAACTGTTTTTCTATTCCTTCGGATGTATTCATTATTCTTAAAACTTATTATTCTTAAAATTGCAAATGGCGACGTTGCTGTTTGTGCTTCTAGTAATGCAGTGTTACTAGTAAACAAGTTCTGGAGGGTTAAATTTAACTTGTGTGAAAATCGGTTGATAACAACAGTGTATTTTAAATTAACCTTCTTCTAACCTATTTTATAGGTTAATAACAACCAAACACTGTATTGTTTCTACGCATTTTTTCAGTAACCTTTTTCGATTGATTACCGGTGACCTCGAAAAATTAACCTCTTTTGTCTCAGAAGGATTGTTGCAAATTACTAGCTGGTTCTAGCAGCCAAATTGTCCATTAACCTCCACTAGGTTACCGCTTATTTTTCTCAGTGTACAAAAGGTGTGAAGGAAGAACTTTTAAGAGCGAACACAAATAATATGGTGCTTGTGTCTGCTGTTTTTAATCTATTTCTGCTATTTTATTACAAGTTTAAGAATGTATCATTGGTTATTTATACAAAAGAGTTAATTACTTTCTGAGTAAATAAGCATGATATGGGATAAATCCATTATATGGGCTACATCACAAAATTAACAATAAGAATAATATTTAAATACATACTACGCTAATTTAATTGCTGTAACTCATCTAATCTACTGTTTCTTTGGGAGATATGAAATTAATAAATACTTTCCTTTTTCAACGTAACGTACCTTACTGTTGTCGAGAGTAAGAGAATCAATGATGCTATAAAAGTATGTACGGGGAAATTCATTTATTCATTTCATGTAACAAGGGCAGTAGCGTAGCGTGGTATTCCGAAATGGGGATGCCAAAGCTAGTCACTTGAGCGATACAATACTACTAAAATTAGCAATACATAGCTATACCGATGGGAAACATAGGGTTATAAAAAATTTAGAAGGAAGGCCCCCCTAATTGGTGGCCTAGTGGGGCATGCAGAAGCAAATGCGTGGATTACGTTAGAAGCCCATAAGCAATTGTCTCAGCTTCTTCTTGCCACTACCGTTGTGATGAGAAAACTCGGCCCCACTGTTGTATAAACATTGTTTCCAACATAGTTCCCATGGGCAGCTTCTTTCTCCCCATACCATACTTCAATCTCGTTCTTGATAAAGTCGCCCCTACAAATTTGTCATCTTGGGTCCGGAACTCAGTCCCCCATTCGTGAATATGGTCCTCAGTGTATACGTATATCATTTGAAGATGCAAATAGAAAACACTTAAACATTCGGGGAACGGGTAAGACCGTTTCCATTTTTTTAAAGCGATGTTCAAAATATTAATGAAGTTGAAAAACCATGCTGTGGAGGATCAGAAGAGCAGCGGCGTAGCGTAAGAGAACGCCGGTATGCCCGGCATCCCCTGTTAATAAGAAAAAGTACGTATTTCATTATATATAAATTGTTTGCTTGTAATTATCACAATTATTTCCACTGCAATCTTCTGGCGCGCTCTCTCGACTTACTTTGACAAGAGGAACCTACGCATGCGCGTCGCCCAGATGCACATTTTCTGTCTTTCCTCCTCGTATGCTATTTTCCTCGGGCTTCCAGGCCTACTGAAAGCATCGGGGTTTTCGTCTGCTTTCTGTTGAATGCGCATGCGCAATACCTCCCTTCTCACTCCTCCTCATCCCTTGCAACCCAACATTTGCTTTAGATATACGCTAGCATATTCAAGTATTTCCAACTGTATATATTTTGAACTAAGCTATAGTTTCTGAACAGAACGAGCGAGCCCTAATATAAAGGAAATAGAACAAAATGGAAATGGTTAGTTCAACGCATTTTTGAAGCATGCCGGTTATGTAAATAATAGTATTAAAGTAGTTATGCCTTAATCGTAACTAAATGCATCGTAATTGTAATCTTCATCGTAAAGGAGCTCACAGACACAGACATAAATTTAAAGCATTCTGTAGAATTACGGTTACCGATCTGGTAGGACAAGAGAGCCACCACTCCCCGTCACTCGCAAAGATTGTGCCAGGGCCCTTCAGTCACTGGCACAAATCTCGGGGACATAAGGGGAACATGTTCCCTACAATCTTGTCCACCCCCCCAATAATCCGATTTGAGATTGTGATGATGATGATTTCTATCCGACTGCCACAAAGAAAACTGATGTCCTTTGACTTGTTTCATTTTTAACCCATTACCCGCCAAAACTCTTGTATCGTTGTTAATGTCATTAAGTGTTTTTATTCATAACTGTGTGAGATATAAAGACGCAAAATTAGTGTTAAAATAGAAATAGCCGATATAGTTCAGGAAATACAACCCGTCCCATTTTTAGGACAATGGCAGAATACGTAAGCATTTTATATTTGTATTTCACAAACGTCCTTGAAATTGGGAAATTTATGAAATTGTTCCAAATGAATACACATTTGCACACTTATTTGTTTTACATACATGTAATTCTAAATTACTTTATTGTTATCCTAAAGGAGTTTGTACACTTATATTGCACTTATCTTTATGCATTTGTTAGTTCATCTCCGTTATGATTCCGTTTCACAATGAGAATTTCATTTTCCTTATCAAATCTATGGTCCATGAAACCACGTTTTGTTTCTTTCTCCATCTGATTGCTGTTCATCAAAGAGCAGGGGTCGATCTCATCACTATGTTACTTTTCTAATAAATTCACAATTTCACACACTGTAAGGGCAGGCTTATACAATGTCAGTATTCTACGAAACACAACCTTCGTTACTTACCACCAGCATCTAATAATATCTTTAGAATTACCAATATTGGATAAGACTAAATTATAACACATAGAAAACAATACTAACGTAACCAGCCAATGTCCCAATTTTGGGACGCTTGAAATAAATATATGAGAAATTTAACTAAATGCACTTATGTTGCATAGCAGACGATCATATTACTTTGAGATACATGTTGTCATAGAACAAACGTTATTTTATTGAATATGCAATACAAATATTACGCTAAAACGGAAAAAAGTTTGCACAGCTGAAAAATGCAAATTCGACATAACGTGGCGCCGTATCTTGGCCATCGTATTATTAAAAGTTTGGGAGTAACTTCTGTATCATGCAGAAGAGACTGTAAACAAATGAAAGGAAATGAAATATTTGAAGAATATCTTTCCAAACACTTTCAAAAAATAGTAAAAAAGAACCGTCCCAAAAAAGGGACAATGGCTGATAATGGGTTAAAAAAAGAATCGTATTCTTTAATATTTCATTGTCATTAATTATTAGTAGTCTATTTTCAACTATTTGTTTAATTTCTGTAACAATTCCTATAATGCTATTGTGGTAATCATAATTTTGCTCAGATAAGAGTATTGTTGCGCCAAATATAGGCCTGATTGATTTTCTTTCATAGTTTTGGGGAAGTCATTATTTGTATTGTTATAAAACAAATGTCCTAAAATTTTAATGTGGATCATTGTGGATGCGTAAGTAGAAACATGTCAATTATTATTATGCATATATTCAAATTTCAGAATGTACTCACGGCACTGAGTTGTAATAATGATATGTACCACTATTTCATCTACATCATTTGGTATATAATATACGAGTACAACAGGTTTACCTCAGAAATTTGATTCATCTACTGTAATATGAGTCTCTTCTCCCCTCCCCCCACAATAAGCCTTAAAATGTGCCCTCCTGCTGATGTTATAGACAACTCTGCTCCCCTAATCCTCCACAGCATTTTTTTCAACTTCATAAATATTTTGAACATCGTTAAAAAAGGAAAGGATTATGGAATAGTCTTACCCATCCCACCAACGTTGAAGACAGATTTGCGCCCTTGACTTCAGTATCTGGATACAGAAACAGGCCCCCAGAGTTGGTTTAAGTGCTTTGTCTTTACATCTTCAAATGATATAACACTCAGGCCCATATTCACGAACGGGCGTCTGAGTTCCGGACCCAAGATGACAAATTTCTAGGGGCGATTTTTTTTTTTTTTTTTTTTGAAAGAACGAGATTGACGTGTGGTATGTGGAGAAAAAAGCCGCCCACGAGAAAGAAATGAAGGGAACGATACTGGAAACAATGTTCATACAAAAGTGGAGCCTAGTTTTCTCGTCACAACGGTAGTGGCAAGAAGGAGCTGAGACAATTGGTTATTAAATTCTAACGTAATCCACGCATTCGCTTCTCTATGCCCCACTAGGCCTCCAATTAGGGAGGCTCCCTCCTAAATTTTGTATAACCCTATATTTCCATTCGGAATAGCTATGTATTGCTGGTTGCAGTAGTACTATATCGCACAAATGACTAACTTTGGCATCCCCCTTTCGGAATATCACACTACGCTACTGCAGAAGAGCAGAGTTATCTTCAACATTGGGAGGAGGGCAGATTTGAGGGAGGAGAGCATATTTGAGACTTATTCTGGGGGAGGGGAGATGAGATTCATATTACGGTAGATGAATCTGATTTCTGAGGTGAACCTGTCGTATATTATATACCAGGCGATGTAGATGAAATTGTGATACGTATCAGTATTACACATCAGTACCATGAACACATTCTGAAATCTGAATACATGCATATTTATAATTGATATGTTTTTATTTACGCATCCACAATGATATACATTAAAATTTTAGGACACTTGTTTTGTAATAATATAAATAATGACTTCCCCAAAACTATGAAAAAAAATCAACTATGTATGGTGCAACAATACTCTTATTTGAGTAAAATGATGATGATCTCAGTAGCATTATAGGAACCGTTACAGGAATTAAACAAATAGTTGAAAATAGACTAACAATAATTAATGATAATGAAATATTAAAGAGTACGATTCTTTTTTAAAAATGAAACAAGTCAAGGGATCTCAATTTCATCTCACTTTCCTTTGTGGCATTCGGATACAAATCATCACAATTTCAAATTGGATGAAAAGGGCATGTCCCCCTCATCTCTCCGGGATATGTGCCAATGACTGAAGGGCCCAAGCAATCTTTGCGAAGGGCGGGGAATTCTGGCTTTCTTGGTCTACCAGATCGGTAACCGTGATGCTTGTGTGTGTGAGCTCCCTCAAAGAGTTCCTGGCCACGCCACTGGACATATTAGGTATTTATGATAAAGATTAATAGTTTGCCTTTAATTATGATTAAATTACGATGTATTTAATTACGATAAAGCATAACTATTTTTATACTATTATTTACATAACCGGCATGCTTCAAAAAGGCATTGAAGTAACCATTTCTGTTTTGTTTAACCTCCTTGATGTTAGCGCTCGTACGTTCTGTACAGAAACTATAACTTAGTTCAAGATATATAGAGTTGGAAATACTTCAATACGCCAGCGTATATCTAAAGCAAAATGTTGATTGATTGATTGATTATTTAGTTTAGGGTCCCTTTCAGCAGCGAGGCTATATGAGACGTGGACCTACTGATTAACGTGGAATCCGAACCACATGAGCTCCCGCCGGGAATCGAAAAGCAAAATGTTGAGTGGCAAGGGGAGAAGAGGAGTGGAAAGCAAGTAGTTGCGCATGCGCATTCGACAGAAAGCAGACGAAAACCCCGTTGCTTGCAGTAGGCCTGGATGCCCGAGGAACGTAGCATACGACAAGAGGAAAGACAGAAAATGTGGATCTGAGTGACGCGCATGCGTAGGTTCCGTTTGTCAAAGTAAGGCGAGAGAGCACATCCAGAAGATTGCAGTGGAAATAATTGTGATAATTACAAGTAAACAATTTATATACAATGAAATACGTATTTTTTGTTATTAACAGGGGATGCCGGGCATACCAGCGTTCCCTTACGCTTCGCCGCTGCCAATAAGATCGCAAAGTTTTGAGCCAACCATCATGGCGGAAACGAAAGTAGCTAATCAGACGATGGCGGAAACGAGAGTAGCCAATCAGACGTGCCGATGCTCGATTGTTTTTTGGCTTCATTGATTTAATAGGATGAAGATACATATGGGCAGATCCTGTATTTTATAACATCCTTGGACACATCAGTAATTACTAAAATTGGCGACTATGGCGATACCAAACGTGTGATAGTGAAGGAAGCCAAGAAGATGGAACTTCACATCATGATGGTACTGGAGAAGAGGAAATAGAACAAAGTGACCCCGACAATGTAATAAAACAAACAATGGAATATGGTGAAGTCACTAGTGAAAAGGAACATTATCCAAAAGAGTCGACGGAATGGATGACTGCTGTGCCGGAAGAACACAGCTGGATATTACACGTGAGAATGCTAATAGTCCTTAATAATGTATTAAATATTTAGAATAATATTTACATTTTAAATAACAGCTTCCCTAAGAACACCACACTACGCCACTGCTACGTCACGTATCCTTTAATTTGTCCTTGCATTTGGATTTGCACCGCTTTCAGGAAGAGAGAGAACATAATTAAAAGAAAACAAATTAAACTGGATTAAGAGAAGACCAAAGCGCAGAGACCCTTTGGGAAGGAGATAAACAAGATATACTTACAAAGTATTATTAAGTCTTCTCTTGATGATATTATAACAACCATGACTAAAGTTCTTGTACAGCATAATCGATTGACAACTGTCGCGATTTTGCTTCTGTGTCCACGATCTTTGAACTACTAAAGTTAGTTATAATCCGTAGAAAGAATAGGAGAGAGATTCTACAACAGTTTACATTTCGTGATTTCCTATTATCAACAGCACTATTAGAGCATTAAGATTATATTTAAGTCTTCGTAAACTTCAATGCAATGCCATCATATTTACAAAGTTCTGAGTTTCAATCTGAAATTAGTGTAAAGTTAATCGCATTAGATTAAAAACACATGGGAGACTGGCATCTTTGAAATAAACAAAGGCTTTAGGATCATTCTTGAATTATGAATATGACAGACAAATTAAAGAAAAAAAACTGCGTGACGTTGAGTTCCACGAAGATAAGAGTACCAGAAATAAAAGAAAGAAATATCTCCGTTTCTATGCTTTGGAAAACAATCTGCTGGAAAGACGCTAAGCCAGTGGCGTACACAAAGAAGATTTCAGGGTTTTAAGCAAGATATTTAAAAACAAGCATTTACCATATTATATATATATGTGTGTGTGTGTGTGTGTGTAGTATATAAAACCGGCAGCTTCATGTTTTTTTTGTGTGTGTGTGTGTGTGTGTGTATGTGTGTGTGTTCGGAATAACGTGAGATGCGATGTATTTCGTCACGGTATATTTCACGTTTTCTTCATTTATAAGCGTGAAAGAAACCATAGCAGCATGCGTCTTCCCAAGTACGAGAGACCATGCTGTTGAGGATCCTTAATCATAAATTCAGAGCATATTTCAAAATTCGATTGAAGGCATATCTGGGAATTTCATCCTCCATGTATACTATGTTCACCCATTGAACATTAATGAAATATGCATTTTTGGATTGCGTATGTTTGACTTTCTTCACACTAATAAGGACCACCATCCACAGTCTCTCGAATTCGAAATAGGGCCTGTTGAAATTTGGCTTTATCGCAATTTTGGACAGCACTAGCTCTGAAAGTATGCACTTTTCCCTGCAGGTATATATGGACTTTCTCTCTTATTTTGATGTAAGAAATCGCCTTTTACAGTTTGTCTGTATAGTTCATTAACACCCTGTATATACAGACGTGTTCAAATTATTAGACTCACGCTCGAAAAATGCAAAGTTGATGTAGGAATCCTAATTTCAGAGCTCTAGAACATTTAATTTACTGGTTAAACCACCAATATAGGATCCTTAACTTGTTTGTGGTGATATCACCGTTGAATAGCAGATAGTATTAGTGAGGGGGGGGGGGGATTCTGAAAGTGGTGTTTCAGTTGTAGATAGCTATTATAGTTCCTCTCAACAAGTTACAGTCTGAAGTGTTGTGGTTCTGTCGTGAGAAGTTAACGACATTCAAAACGATCAACAGTTCGAATGGGCCAGTTTAAAATGATCGTGACGTGTTTCGTGTATCAATCTTTTATTCTGTGTAGTCCTGTAATTGCAGCATAATAGGAAAAGCAAAAGACCTTTCTCCGCCTAAAATGGAAGTTAACAAAATACTTCTGGTGGAAAGAAGATATACACAGCAATACATTGCTAGTAGAGTTGGGATAGAACAAAAATCTGTGAGTAGAATCTCTGTTGAAATGAACAAGAGCCAAAATAGGGTTGGGAAGTGTGGGCGAAAACCAAAGCTATCGCTAAGAGGTATAAGAAAACTAGAGATTGGCTCTGGGAAACAGAAGAGCAACTTCTAATAGACTTAAGTATAAAAATGGCTGAGTATGGCGCAGATATTTGACCTGAAAGTGTTCGCAGGATTCTTTGTGCCGAGGGAATAAAAGCACATAGTCAAGAAAGAAAACAAAAATAAGAGTCTACTTAAATCATGGCAAAGAACCGCCTCAAATTGGCACGAGGCCTAGAATATTGGACTCCTGACGATTGGATAATAGTGTGTTTCAATGATGAATCATGTATCTTTCTGTCTGATGAATGTTCACAATATGTGCGACGTTGACCTGGGAGGAATTCAAGTTGGAATGTCTTTAGTAAACCGTGAAGTATCCTACTTCAGTCATGGTCTGGGGTGTGATCTCTGCTTTCGGGCCTGGAAGACTGTATATACCGGTAGTAAAGAGGACAATGAAGCACGGCCAATACCTACAAGTCCTTCAAGAATGTTTTCCCAGACTGCACTCTGATTTGATGACGTAAATTCATCTTTATGCATGATGGAGCTCCATGCCACCGGGCCAAAGCTGTGACAAAATTCTTCGAGCACAACGGAATTAGTGTAGTTCTGTGGCCAGGCACTAGTCCTGATATAAACCCGATTGAAAACTTTTGGAGCTTCATGAAAGAAAAGCTAGAGAAGAAGCACATTAGAACATATACTTACAGTGTTTCAATTGATCAAGAAGATCAACAATTTGTGGTATCACGATGCTGAATTGAAGGCAAAATGTGCTAAACTCGTACATAGGATGCCACAAAGGATAAACGACGTAATAAAGAATAAGCGATTTCATAAGAAATATTAACCTTTGTGTGAGAGATAATTTTCTTGTAAGTATTCCATTTCATTTTTTGTTTCCAATTTCGATATACACACTTTATAGTAATTATATTTGAATGTTACGTACGCTTTTGTTTTATTGATATTGAAAAGCATATACCCACCCTATAGAAATTAGGACAGTGTTACAAAGTAGTAATTTGGACTAAGTTCGAACGTATTTTCTCACGTAATATTGTAAAAACAGTAAAATATTCAGAAACTGAACGTTGAGTCTAATACTTTGAACATGTCTGAATCTCTCTCTCTCTCTCTCTCTCTCTCTCTCTCTCTCTATATATATATATATATATATATATATATATATATATATATATATATATATATATATATATATATATGTGGTGTCTCATAAGTCCGTTTACATAGGCCATCTCGGTAATTACTGAAGAAACGAAAAAGCGATAAGAAATGAGAGTAATGTTGTTGGAAAGTATGTGTTTTCAATCTAAAATGCTGGAATTTTCGGAATTGGACCAACCGTTTGGGCTCTACACTGGTATAGCGCCCAATGGTAAAGAAAAATGCAACGTTGCCACGTCATCGTTTTACGACAATGAAGATAAGTGCATGTGGTTTGAAGTATCCTGACCAAGGAGAATAGAAGGGACGGCCACAATGAAGGATATGAAAAAGGATCACACGCAACGTTAATCCAAGTCAGTGGCGTCATCATCAGAAGGGGAGGGGGCAGGTACGAAAAGAAATTGAATTTATTCACGGCAAACTGGTCTTAATTGCTGGTAATGTATATACAGAGAGAGAGTGAATTGACGCACGAAATATCATACACTGAAAATATGTCATAAAATTTAAGTGTGAAAGCTTACAGTGTTTCAATTTTAGTATGTGTAACGTGGACTCACCTATGGGTCAAATTTTGTGAATGCCTTGCTTGTGCGATGTTGCGTTCGTTTGTTTTTTTAACTTGACGGACAAGTGCCGGTTGACACTTGAGCAGAAAGCGGAAACAGTGTTGTTTTGCCCAGAAACAAAACGTGGCTGGAACACAGCAACCTGTTGGTGTTCATTTTCATACCCTACACAGACAAACTGTATAGACTATCCACAAATTGTGAAACTGATGTTAATTTTGTAAAGGAAACCACTGAGATTTAACATCAATATCCCATACGTTTTTCAACGTGGTGAAATGTGGCCATCACATAACCCAAATCTTAATATCTGTGATTATTTCTTACGGAGATATTTAAAGAAAACTGTCTACCAGAGCAAATCACATCTCACAGAACTGCAAGCAATCGTCCTGATATTTTTTTCAGGAATTGGGTTGGACTTGTGACGTAGGGTCATAAATAAAGTCAATGTTGGTTTCAATGAGGTAGTACGCCAAAAAGGTGCACATATTTAACATGTCCTCCATGGTCATTAATCATGTATATTTCAAAGAATAAATCAATGTTCAGTTTATCACATATTTTGAACATGACATTTCGAGCCACATTGTACTATAAATACCTGAAATTATATGAACTCAGGGACTTTTAACCTCCCCCTTGATGGGCTTCTGCGCACGCTACTGCACTAGACTATATGAACCTTAATGTTAATGTTGGTATTCTTATTTACAAAACTCTCAAACAATTACTCATCCTATTACGTTTTTTTTTTAAGTATTATATCAGCTATGCATACTGGTGGAAACGCATATACAGGGTGTTTCAAAACACCAACAACGTTTGGGAGGTGATTCCTGACAAAGATAAGATGAAAAGTATAGACGAACCTGGATGCACAAATGCTTCCTTTTGGAGATATAGCCTGCCCAAAATATGAAAATATGAACTTTAAAGGACCATAGCTCCAAAACTATGACACCTATCGTAGTTGGGTCAAGACTTTATTTAGGAACTAGTATGTGCCCTATCCAAATATCCATGTTTCAGCATCCTGCGGTACTACCGCAAAAAGTTTTATAGAGGTAATTGGTGAGTACTTCAAATTATATGCCCGTAGCCAAACTTCCTTTATAAATATTGTTGCATAAGTACCTTAGCATTCTGAAATATGTATTTTTGGATAGGGTACATACTAGTTCCTGTGTGAATTTTTGACCCGACTACGGCAGGTCCCATAGTTTGGAGCTATGGACCTTTAGAGTTAATTTTTTTATGTTTTTGGCAGCTATAACTCCAAAAGAAAGCAGTTGTGCACCCAGGTTGGTCTATACTTCTTGTCTTATCTTGGTGTCAGGAATCACCTCCCAAATGCTGTCGGTGTTGTTTTGAAAAACTCTGTGTATGGCTGCGTTGGGGGGGGGGGAGAGAAGTTTAAACTCTCAGTTTTAAGCAAGTGCCTGGTTACGAATATAATGTAACTTTTTATAGCGTTTTTTTTCCTCACAAAAGTAGTTCTTAATCAGCAGTACATAAATAAGGCTTCTGGTTTTTTAATCTAGGAAAATGGCAGTCCTATTTATGTACTGATTAGGCTAAGCACTATTTCTAAGGGAAATCTCATTAAGAAAACGAGAGAAAAATCTTGAAAATGTATTAAGAAGACTCCTTTGAGTGTCATGGAATGGAGGAAAAAATAGATCACCAAATTTCGTCGTGCTCGTTAAACCATGAGCAATGGTGATAGTTCGTGGCGTCCTACGCAGGCCATATCAAAGGAAATGGTGAAACATTCATGATATTGTCTTTAACGATCATCAAGTAAAAATATTTGAGATAGCTAAGACAGTAAACATCTCAGTTGAAAGTGATTTTCATATCAGTACTCTTGACCAGGGGTAAAAGTGAATATGAAAAGGTAGCAGCATGAAGTCACGTTGTCCTCCTGCATATCTTTGCCCATTGTAACTTTTTGTGAACTGGAGGACGCCGTGCATATTTTTGGAGGTGGGAGGACGGCGTTCCCCCGCATTCCCCCTCACTTTTACCCCCTGTCCTTGACAAATATTTAGATATGAAGAAGATGGCGGAGATATGTGTACCGCGATTGCTCACTGTTGATCAAAAGCGGAATCTCATGAACATAGCGAAACCGTGCTAGGATTTGTGAAAGTCATACTCAAGTGAGTGAGACGTTATGTCACTGTTAATGAAAACTGAAGACATTGCCATCATCAAGAAAGCAAACAACAGTCAAAGCAGTAGAATTCAGCTAGATAAAAAGTTGTAAAGAAAGCAGGAACTGTTCCATTGGCTGGGAAAGTCATTGTAACGGTTTTCTGAGCTTTTCATCAAGTGCCTTGACAGTGGTAAAACTATTACAGTTGAGTGTTATACTTTATTGTATTTTTTTCTCCACAAAATCCTCATGAAACGAAGAAAACAAATGTCTTTTACCGACAATGTCCCGGGCCGCGCCTCTACAACTGAGAAAACAATTGCACTTCACTATTAAGTTGCTATTTCATCCATCATATTCTCCAGATTTACCCCCACGATATTTTCATCTTCAGAGTTCTGAAGACTTAAGAGTGGTAAATGAAGATTTCTATCTAATGAAATGATAATGATTGACACAAACGTCTATTTTGCAGCATTTGACATTTTTTTTTTTTTGAAGGCATAATTTTAAAAAAATCAAACGAAGCTTAGGGAACTAGGAATTAACCTTCTGGGCTGTCGGCAACTACAGCCATTTAGTCCGTCACGTACCTGAGGGATGACGTCCCTCTACGAGCACACTATCCGAGGAAAGAGAAGGAAGAAAGGATTGGGTAAGGAAGGAAGCAGCCTGGGACCTATATGTTAGGTACCATCCTGGCATTTGCCTGGTATGGATGAGGGAAACCCAGAAAAAACCTCACTCAAGATGGCTGGCCTGAATAAGAGGTTACTTTTTCGACCGAATGTCATCACCGGGAATCAAACTCGGGACCGCTCGTACCATCAAACGAAGTTTATGTAGCGTAAGGGATACTACATCGATAAATAAATCCTGCTACACACAGTAAAGAGAATCTCGCTTAGGAGTTTAATATCACGGACTTATCAAAATACATACCTTAAACAAACGAAGAGGTCAACTTTAATTTGTTTATTTTGATTTCTGTTTTGGTACTCTAACGAGTCCACGTCAGGCCAAAATTCCCTGGTTACAACGAATGTTGACTGGTATCCAAGCATAGTCCCTCTTTAATTAATCATAAGAGTGAAATGAGTTATTTCAAAATTTAAAACTAAGGCTCAATCATTCAACGTTTATATTTATGTTTTGAGTTTCTCCCACATATGGTGGCAACGATTAATTATGTATGACAAGTTTACAAGTGTTGTGAATGACAATGTCAAGAGGTTTTCGTTTTCACTCACGAACACATGATTACAGAGCTCTTTTCTCTTCACGCTTTGCAGATTTGATTACTTGTTAATTTATCTGCACTAATTAACAAACTCTCTGTAATACTGGTAGGTTTAGGAATTAGCAGAACCCAATAACACTGCAGAAGCAAAATGCTACAACTGAATAATATTCTGTACCGATTTAATCTGGTTGGGATTGCTATTATTCAGCTTACATACAGGTCCGCAACTAGCCACAGAGTTTGCGGGGGGCGGGGACATGAATATGTTAGGGTGGCCAAATCATTATACATTCTCTTACCAATATCTAAATTGTGTTTTTTTGTATTAATAATAGCATTTTGTGTTAACATCTGAAGGGGCCACGAAAAGTTTAGGGAGGGCAGGCCCCCTGACCCCCCTCTGGTTGCTGGCCTGCTTCCACCCCTGAATTATCATACAAAAGATCTTCCCTTCCTGCAAAAACAGATCCAGTGGGGGCAAAGGTTAGTTCACCTCTCTCAGAGATGGCGTGCGTCAATGACAACGACCCATGACCCACTGGCGACCACCTGCTGTGACCCACTAATCCATGATCCTCCATGACCCACCACCCACAGTGACCCACTCTGACCCACAAGCCCATCGTCATCAACTCTGATCTAAGATCCACGCCCTCCTCTTCACTGTCTAAAGAGTTTACACTTGTAATAAAACAAGGTTGTAAAATTATCGCTAATCGGAGTTTGGATTTCTACGGTCAATTGCTCAAGCACCGCTGTTACAATACCGATGGATCTGACCTTTAAAATATAAAATGGTAAAGTGTTTGACATGGGCATATTATGAATTTCAATTTATAATTTTTTGTAGGCCCAAAACAAGACGTTGTCTCCCAATGAAATAATACTGGCTACGGATCTGACCTGGGAGCAGAAAGGGAGAGGGCGGCCCTTACTTTTCCTCTAGGTCAGGGTTCCTCAACCTGGGGGACGTGAGAGGGTTTCATAGGGTTCACGATGGTAAGTGGAAGAGATAAATATAATTAGATTCTAATATCAGAAAATATTTCTAAATATTATTTTGAATTTTGTTCTGACAGGCATATTTTCATTTTTATACATACTGTTAAGAACAACAAAAAATAGGTGTATTACATTTTCAACAGATGCAAATGTTTTTAAAAAATCAATTTAAATGAAAGAGGTACTATATGAAATTAATGAGAACTGCATATTGAAATACCAGAAAAAAATACAAATGCAACCAAACCTTCATATTGAAATACAATTAAAATTGAAAGCTAATGAGATACCTGAGCATGATGTAATTTCACTTGTGCGATTCAATCTTGGTGATGCATATTATCAAATCATTTAAAATATTCAATAACATTTTTTGACAATTGTCCAAGTTAAAATTTTGAAACGGCCTCCATTTTGAAACAGTATGACGTATCGGATTCGATATTTGTAATATGAATGAAATGACGAAATATAGATTAAATCCATTCGCTTTTAGGGAAGTTACTGTATTCACTATATACAAGAAATGGATCCTACTATTATAGAAATTGATAGATATTGTGAGATTTCCGCGCAATAGCTTATTACAAACCACAGATTGTAACGGGGTCGCTGGAAAGAGGATGTGATAAAATGGGGGTCGTGATAGGAATTAGATTGAGAAAGACTGGTCTAGGTCGTCAACGGCTAGCACCTGTTTTGATGCGTCGCTCTTTGATGGTGCAGTGGGACAAAGGCTTGGGAGCAATGTAATATACTTCGTAGGTACAGGCTAGAAAAGAGAGGACGGAAATTTTTGAAATGGATAAAATGTTAAACGAGGTAAAGTGACAGATCTGTGGAAGGTGTCGTTAGGTTTATGAAGATTTTTCATTTTATTTTAGTTTCTGCAATTTTATTTTATTTTATTTTCAAGCTAAACCTTGGAGCTGCGGACGATAGAACACCGTGTTTCTACCTACGATAATTTCATTAAGAATAACGAGTTTAGTGTAAGTTTTGCTGGAATTTCAATATCCAGAAATATCAAGTTGTTCCAACTCTTAACGCTCGTATCCTACATTTGATTAAAGCACTTCATAGACGAGATACATTAACGAACTGAAAACCAACAGGGACTATACGAACAACACGGTACTTCCGAAAATGTGGAAAGTATCAGCCTAGCCGTGTTCTGCAGTATGCGTCTATCCGCTCGGAGGCATGCGTCTGAACTTAACTTCAGCATTTGTTCGGTTAGGCGTATTTTGCATTTAGACTTGCATTTTCACCCATACAAATTGACTGTTGTGCAAAAGTTGAAGACTGGGAATTACAGGAATTGAAACGCGTACATGAAATAGAAGCATTTTTTTTTTTTTATCAAAAAGATAACTTCCATTTGTTCATGAGTGATTAAGTTCATTTTCATTTCAATGGCATTGTGAATTAATAGAACTACCGTTATTAGGCTTCTGAAAATCTCCCCCAAAATACACAAAAGACCGCTACACAGCCCTAAAGTGACAGTTTGGTGTGCTGTAGGCAAAATTCATGTTATCGGTTCTTAATTTCTTCCACGATGATAATAGAAATGCTGTTACCGTGAACTATGACAAGGAACCCCTTGAGTGCGAGGTCGCAAGTGCAATCTCTTTTAAGGCTCATTTGAAAGTGTAATGTGAACAATGATGAGAGGAAAAAATATTAGCTGCTAATGACTCACCATATGCATCAAGAGGGCGAACGAAAATACGTGTCCGGGAGGTGCAGAGATCAACCTTCTATGGGATATATTATATATATTACACATCACAAAATGGACATCGTTGACATTCACGGAATGTTCAAAACAAACCATTAACTTGCACCATGAACACCGAATGAAAAATGACGTGCCATAATAATAAATGTTCGCACCATCAAGATCGAAGGCGAACTTCTTGGGAGTTACAAACCGTTCAGGACGTTCAGCTAGGTATCCACTCCTAGAGAATTCATATAGAATCATATTAGTGTAACGGGTGCCATCACATTCCATCAGTTCTCATCTCCAAATTGTATCAATATGATTCTATATGAATTCTTTAGGAGTGGATACCTAGCTGAACGTCCTAAACGATTTGTAACTCCCAAGGAGTACGCCTCCAATCTTGATGGTGCGAACATTTGTGATTATTATGGCGCATCATTTATCATTCGGTGTTCATAGTGCAAGTTAATGGTTTGTTTTGAACATTTTGTGAATGTCGACGATGTCCATTTTGTGAAGTGTAATACATACATCCCATAGAAGGTTGATCTCTACACGCCCTCCTGATGCACATGATGAGTCATTAGCAACTAATATTTTTCCTGTCATCATTGCTCACACTACACTTTCAAATGAGCCTTATTAGAGATTACACTTGTGACATCGCACTCAAGAGCTTCCTTGTGAGTGCTATGTCCACATGATCAGCAACTTCTTCTTACCTGAATTATGGCGAAAACGCATTTCTATTCGTCGGACGTGATTTCAACAGAATAGGGCAACAGTCCACACAGCTAGAGCATTAATAGCTGTTCTTCACCCTCTTTTCCTTGGTCGCCTTATTTGCAGATTTAGGAACATTCATTAGCCTTCTTGGAACACAGATCTGTCTAAATACAATTATTTCTTGTGCAGTTACCTCAAGGCACGTATATATAAGCATAAGCCTGTACATTGAAAGACCAGAAGGAAGCTATTCCCATAGAAGGTGCCCAAATCGACAGAGCAATGGCGGAAAGAATGGACATCAAGTTCGAAGAATATATTCAGAAATGCATCAGTGTTAACTAGGGATGGCCACATTTTTTCGAAAAATACTTTTTCGAAAAATGGCTTTTTCAAAAACGAAAAATGAAAAACGAAAAATTTTTCGAAAAACGAAAAACGAAAAATTTTTCGAAAAGCGAAAAACGAAAAATTTTTCGAAAAGCGAAAAACGAAAAATGAAAATTTTTTCGAAAAACGAAAAACGAAAAATAAAAATTTTTTCGAAAAACGAAAAACGAAAATTTTTTCGGAAAACGAAAAACGGAAAACAATCGAAACAGAAGGACAAAGTTTGGAGATGGAACACGAAGGGACGAAACGAAACTGAAGAGAAATTTGTAGTTGCGAAAGAGCAACATTTCTTTCCCTGCCTGGTTTGATTGCAGTTGTAAACAAAAGAAAATAAACGCATCATTACATACAGATAAGCTTTACTCCTGGACTGAAATTGAATAGTATCTTATTTCGCTGATGCGGCGTGTTCTAATCGTAATAGCTATTTGAGACTGCTTTTATCTCGTACTCGCCTTTGCTGATACGGTACGTGGTTTCATATTCGCTGTGACTGCATATTTTGGTATCAATAAAAGATTGTTGTTTGGAGAAAGGACACGTGTCCTACGATATCAACACTTCTGATATGTTTATTGGCCTAGTGGGAGAAGCATTAGTTCGTTACGAGAAATACCCAACCGAGGTTCATTATATCAGTTACCAACGCAGAGCTTGTTTCGAACTAACTGCAAGAAGATATTTTCGGGAAGTATTTACAATGGGAAAGTCGAATATATGGGAACATTTCACTCGTGAAAAGGGTGGTGTTTCCTCAAAATGCAATTACTGTCAAAGTATTATCCACAATCGAAATTCAACAACTGGCTTGTGGTACCATTTAAGATCACGACACGTTGGTGTTATACAGGAAACATCAAGACAGCAGTCACTGGAAGAGATTATTGAGGCCGAGGGTGATCCAGAGATGAAGCCACAAAAGAAACAGAGGTAAGTGGTTGTATATAGGGTCTACATATCTATTGGTGTCATTTGAAGCTTCTACCTTCCTCCCCGAGTGGGGTAGATAAGATTTATTTAGGGGACACTCGTGTTTAACACTCTTAGGGTAAAAATGAAAAATAACGTGACACGAACACACTTAGTGGACTATTTATCTTTACACTCTTGTAACTTTTAGAATAATATAAAAAAAGGCTGAAATTTTGTTACAAACTAAGGATGCTACAGTATCACGAACATCCACAAAGATCCAAATGTTTTAGGCTTCTATAACAGTAATTAATAACATGGACGGGCATGCACATCCACAGTACATTAGTGTTACATACTATGATCATGATATGGTTTATTTCAAATAAATAGGTACAAAAAGTTGTCATCATAGGTATTCTGCCATTATTGGCAAGTTACTTACCGCAACTGAGAAGCTTCCATGCTCCTTAGTCTTCATGTAAGGGGTTGCAATTTGACTTTTTTTTCCCGAAAGATTTTATTTCGATAACTGCTTGGATGAGTATCATATCCAACAACATAGAAGGTTTTCAACGGACGTAAAGATAATAATGCAGTTTACAGCAATTTGATATCTCAAACTGATCTGGAGATATGATACACATTGGTAAAGTTTGCAACACTGGTTAAAATTATGTAATTGCAACAATTTATTGTAATTACAAGTACCAAAATCTGTTTCTGTAATGTTATAAAAGCAAAGAGGATCAAGATAATTACAATCAATCCCCAAATACGTCATTTTTAGGAGTATCGCTATCAGTATTCACGTTTTTCATACCCCCTGAACGATTTGAGATATCAAATTGTTGTAAAGGCTCTGAGAAGTTTACGTCTTTTGAGAATCACCTACGTGATTAGACGTACTATTTATGTAAGAAATTTTTCGAAAAAGTCTAATTTTCAATTTCTTGTATTCATTCGAAATAAGCCATGGTCATAGTATTCGACACTAAGGTACTTCGAGTTTGCATTTCACCGTCTGTCTCACTTGTATTCATAGACAGATCAAGGGGAGAAAGGTCATTCACCTCCCCGAGTTTCACAATCACCAGTGCTGCAAAAGTCGGTGAGAGAGAAAATAGAATCTTTCACTACCTTCTTTCCTCACCGTTGAGTTCGTCCTGAATCCGCCTATGCTTTTATTAATACTATTATCAGGTTTCTGAAGTTTAGATGCTTGTCATATTGCAGCGTCCTTAATATGAAACACTGGATAACAAATTTGTGTTGTAAGTTATCGTTTAATATTTAGATTTGAGATATGTAATAACATGGCATAGTGCCGTTAAAAATATAACTTTATATTATGTTGGCAACACTATTAATTTGTTGGTACTGCGGAGTTTATTAGACAGAGTTCCCTTGTTGTTATTTGCATCTTACAAAATTCCAGCCATTTTTATCAATTAGTTTTAAAATTACATGGGCGCAGTGGCGTATTTAGGGGGGTGGCTTCCGGGCTTAAGCCCCCCCGAAATCTTACTTAGTATAGTAAAGTAAATGAAATATCTTGCAGAATTTTCACATTTCCAGGCAAAGTCCCTCCCGAAACAAAATCGTAAATACGCCACTGCATGAGCGTATCAAGATCAATGGTCCATCTCAAATTTTTATACTATAAAGTGAAGAAGTTCCATTATATATAATATAAGCCTAAGTAATCATTTTTTTTCTTTCTTTAAATGTAAAATCTCAAATGATTGTTGCGTTTCCTTCGTTTAAAGAGACCCAAGATATTTTTCAAGTGAAAAGAAAACATATAAATAGAAGAATTGCAATCTACTTTTTATTTTAAGCTTAACACCTTGCAAATGTGTTCCGATGATGATGAGGATATTGGTTCTGGTTTAGCGCCCTACTCAACTATAGAGACGTGAACTCAGCGTAACATGAGATACAAACCACTTGAGCTCCAGCCTGGAATCGAATCCGGTCTCCCGAGCCGAAGACGCATACGCTAAACATATAACCACGAGGGACCTCGAATGGGGCTGCGAACTAAGGGAGATGCTAATGAGCAAAAATAATGGAATTAAGAAATTTAAAGGAAAGGGAAGAACCCGGGAAAGCCCACATGCACTGTCTTTATCCAGCAAAAATCTATACAATTAGCGACGACGCCAAAGAGGGGAAGGGGTAGTTCTTTGATGCAACGCTACGCCCCGACTGCCGCCTACAGACCTATTGTAATGTAGGCTAAACAATATCAGGATTATTTGATAGTCCCAAATTCATCTGTGCCTGAGTGGTTGATGGAAGATAAGAGACTCCAAAACACAGTTTCAACATAAATAGAAATTGAAAGCTAATTATGAATATTTATTAACGTTTATTTGTGAATGAGTAAACGTTTAAAACATAACTTTGAACACTTCTGGTGTAAGTTAAAAGCACTTTTTTTAATTTTCTACTTTATTTTACAAAGGTAAACAAATATTTTTTCCTAATTCTGTACCGAAGCGCCATTTCTCCCTCAAAACCTGTGCCCCTCAGTCAGTAGCGTAGCCAGGATGTGTTTGGGGGGAGGAAGTGCTGTTATAGGTACATATAGAAAACATATAGAAAAAACGAAAAACGAAAAATTTTTCAAAAAAACGAAAAACGAAAAATTTTTCGGAAAACGAAAAACGAAAAATTTTTCGGAAAACGAAAAACGAAAAATTTTTCGAAAAAACGAAAAACGAGATTTTTTTCGAAAAACGAAAAACGAAAAATTTTTCGAAAAAAACGAAAAATTTTTCGAAAAAACGAAAAACGAAAAATTTTTCGAAAAAGCGAAAAACGAAAAAACGAATTTAAAATTTCCGAAAATCGAAAAACAGATTTTTCGAAAAAGGCCATCCCTAGTGTTAACATCCACCACATGACATGTTTTCCACACTTGATTTTGTAAAATAGTATTTCAGTTCGAACTAAAGACTAGATATTGTTTTATTTTAATTTAAATAACGAATCTATGATTCAGAAAAGTCAATTCTTTCTGCACCACCCAGTATAACATCTACATGTCAGTTGCTTCAAATCCCAAGAGAACAGCTTTTAATATCATTTTTTTTAAATAGACCTTTATAAGATTATATGTTGATTACAGAAAGGTCACACCTGAAAGAAGTAATGCTTAATTTAGCTGAAATATTATGTCAAAAGACGATTCCAAATGTGTTCTTGATCATACGGAAAGATTAATAATATCCATAGCCTTTTGAGCTGACTTTTCCTATTTATCTATGTAAGCGTAGGAAAGAGAAAAAAATAAGCATATTAGAAACGAAAAAAAGTAAATTAAAATTGAAAAAGGGAAAGATAGCTAGAAAAGGGAAAATTAGCATTTGATGTGCTTACTGTAAATGAAAAAAAAAAGATTGGTTCAATTTAATACGGTGTAGAGAAGCCAGGCACCTGTTTTTTTTTTTTCCCAAAATTAGTACATATATCCTTCCGGACTGTATATATCTGTTCTCTCTTCAATTTCAGCTACTATGACATTTTAACGAAACCTCCCCTGTTCGGACTATATTGCACCCAAACCTTTTTACTTTAGTAACCTAAATTTAAAATCTACGGGTTACATGTCCAGCAGTAGTCGGATATCATTTCTTCACACCTTGCAACTGAAGCCTGTGGAATATGTGAGTTACTACAGTCACCTAATTCCATGACCATTGAAATAGCCTACTGTACAAATCCTACCGAGACTAGTGGCGGAGCTCTGTAATTCAGTTCTCAATAACACCGAGATACTGTGGTGGGAAACGGTTTACTATGAGGGTTATCTTGTATGATGGTCTGGATTCTAGTTTTGATTCCGAGCGCACGTTAAAAATAGGTTACTCTTCCTAAACTCGAAAGTACAAATTCAAATTGTGTGGATCTAAAACTGCAAGACATTGTCTTAACGACAACTGATCACATAATGTATACTCATATACTTCAGAAAATGAAATAATGTGTAGTTAGCCTTGTCTGATAAGAAATTCAATCAACAAACACATCAACAAGAAATTCAATCAACACCAAGGGGGACAATACCAGGTAGCTACGAGAAAGTAATGATTGATCGTAGACAACTGCAGGTATTGTAATGAAAAATCATTGTAAGTAACTACTATCTATGTTCAGGATATCTGCTACTATAATAACCGTGATCACAAATAGAGAAATACCATTTACATTAATAAAAGTGAAACAATGGAAAGTACGATTTTGTCACATACTGTAGGATAGAATGGTGAGGCAAAACCAGGAATAATGGATTTATGGAACTAACATTTACCGCACTCGAAGCATCTTATGGCTTACTGAGGCCAATTTATACAATGTTCATGAACCCATTCTTTACATTTAAGACACTGCATCCAAACGTTGTTCCTCCTCTTTTCATTGCGTTTTATCTCTACAACAAGAACTCTGACTGTGGCGAGTATTTCCATTGTCTCTCTAAACCAGCCCTGCCCACGGCGAGCAGATAGTGGAAACTCTCCTCGTGAACGCTCACGAGCATTCTACGGGCAAATACCATTGTTCGTGCTTCGTGGATCTTCGGGTTTTGTCCTTAGAGGAGCGGAAGTGTTGTCAACCTTGGCGGTAATCATTAGCTTACCAAAAAAGAAAAAGTATGTATGGTAACTGATTGCCATTTAGTGTAAAGTGTTTTTTTACAATGTGGTAACCGTTAACTATAGACAATACAAACTTGTAACAGCAATCAAATGATAAACTATGTAGGCTACGTTCCTTTTCTTCTTTTTTCTTTCCTTTTGTTAAAGAGGGATGTGGGTTTGTTATATCCGAGTGTGGGTTTGTTATATTATGTTGTTTCGCTTTTTAGGAAAAGAGATAATCTGTTGATAAGAAAAAAAAAACTGTAGCACTTGTTTGTAATTATCTAAGTATATCTCCAGAAAATTAGCTTATGCATGTATGTGTGTACGAATAGGCTTGGCAAAGGTGGAGATTAGAAGCCACATTACACTATCAATAGGAAGAATAGTATTTCTTACTCCACTTTTAAAGTTACTTTGATCGCAAAGAATCCAACAAAATATTAAGAGAGCCAAAGAGATTTTCCATTTTTAAGTGTGACCGTTAGTGACTGCAATTAGTTTTTTTTTTTTTTTTTAACAAGGAGTGTCTTTTTAATAAGGAAAAATGTATTGTCCCTGGCTGGTTGCTTGCCGGTGGCTTGTTAAAAGTGAAAAAGAATGTTAAATCATTTCAACGACTGAAGCTACACGCTTGTCTTTCTTCGATAGTTACTGACTGATTTTGAAAGTCACAATGTTGTAGGCCTACTGTAATAGCGTAGGTCTACTGTAATAGCGTAAATTCGAAAGGAAACGTTCCAACTGAATGATACGAACAATTATTCCCAATGTCTTGAACATGAAACGTGGGTTGCACGGATAACGCTTAAAATAGGCTGGACTGCACTGGAATTTCCTTCCGGCAAATTAGTGTTTGGTCGAAAGTCGGTTCTTCTGTGTAATTGTCTCTTAACAACATTTGAACATTTCTTTTAGATAATAATAACTAACTAACTCTATGGTCTATGGAACCCGAAGGTTCAATGCCGCGTTTACAAAATATTTCCACTAACTTCTGTCCTTAGCCAACTGGATCCAGTTTCTACTCTGTACTCTTATTTCTGCAAGATCCATCTTAATATTGTCTTCCCATCTACGCCTAGGTCTTCCTAGTGGTCTTCTTCCAATTGGGTTTTCAGTTAAAATTATGAAAGCGTTTCTAATTTCTTCCATTCTGGCTACATGGCCTGCCCATCTGAGCCTTCTACACTTAATAACCCTAATAATGTTAGGTGAGCGGTATAAACTATGCAATTCCTAGTTATGAATTTCCTCCAATCCCCATTTTCATCCCTCTTTGGTCCGAATAATAATAATAATAATAATAATAATAATAATAATAATAATAATGCGTATTATTATTATTATTATTATTATTATTATTATTATTATTATTATTATTATTATTATTATTATTATTATTATTATTTTCAACCTCCCGTCGTTCTCCTATCAATCTAGCAACGAAAGGCGTTTACAACTTAGCAAACGTGAAGCGAATGACAAATTACAGACCGAGTGCTAATGTAATACAACGTCACGAATTGTGTAAGCAAGCTAAAAAGGTCTGAAACAATTCGTTTCCAATTTTTGCAGTCGTTTTTACGTCTGTAAGATGACATGTTTAATATTAGTTTCTTTCTTTCTTTCTTTCTTGTTCATTTGTTAGTTACTTCAACGCTAACTGTAACCTCTATCATGCGTCTTCCTCAACCAAAAAACGTACCAATTTTATTTCCTGCAGTGTTTTCGCGTCACTGCTTTCGAAATGGGGAGGGGGAGAGCACACCTGCACATTTCACGCTTGCGTCTGCTCAATGCTTATCATCGTGCGAATTTCTGGCCAGGCTTGGCCATAGGTTTTTTGCCATCATGTGTGGTTGGCAACACTTATCGGATGCAGTGGAAGAAGCGAAGCTAGCAGCACCTGTGCTCACCTGTTCTTATCTTCGCTCGTGCCCGCTCACGCTTTGGCTCCGGGAGCCAATTCA
Source organism: Thermobia domestica (assembly GCF_964235325.1). Taxonomy (NCBI): domain Eukaryota; kingdom Metazoa; phylum Arthropoda; class Insecta; order Zygentoma; family Lepismatidae; genus Thermobia; species Thermobia domestica. The sequence continues at coordinate 54,421,276 of NC_137467.1, forward strand.
TGGACAGGCCTGCTCTAAACACTCTCTTGAATTCCTTTGGATCTAGGGCACCAAAAATTGAGAAATAAACGATGTTTCACTGTATAGAAATAGTGCTGGTTAGCGTTAATAACAATGCTGAAGTAGATTCGCTGTTATTCGCTGAATTTGCAGACATACATATTCTCTCGGCGCCGAGCAGAAATTGCTGACTGTCGTGATACATGTGGAAATAGGGAATAGTGGAAGATGTCTCCTGCAACGGACAACCACATGATTGTGGTAATAGTCTGGCCTCTTGCAGCTGATGTTAAACAGCAAACTATTTAAAGTAAAAAAAAAAAAAAAGTAAATAAAAGAAACTTAGAAACAACTGATATCCCAATCCTGTTGATGTTATCAATTTTTGTGGAACCAAAGTGGTTTTCGATTTACCTGTTGGCAGACTAACATGGAAAACTACGCAATAAGCTCCCCCATTCATAAACTTCATTACTCGGACACAATAGATGTAACCTTTGGCTTAGTGAAGAAAGTTTATCGCAATGGTACTTAAAAGAAGCTCTTGAGCCAAATCTACACCCGTGAGTTCCTTGTCAATGCTGAAAGTGTATTTAAAATTATTCTAGACGGCAGACTATATGCTACTGAACGTAAATTTCTAGTTATAAGCGCAACTCACCTTCATTTGTTTAGATTTTAGCGAACAACTTAAGATTGATGGAAATCAAAAGTGTAGAAAGTGAATCAAATAACATGTACCAAACGGTATTATCTGCGCTAGTATTTATTTTAATAGGCTTTTGTACATTGTATATATTTGGGTGTTAATATTACATCATAAATTGCACACTCAAATATCTAGTGTACAAGAAGGAGTTTGGAACCAGTTAATAATTTATTTAATAGTATTTTGTAGCTACTACCTGGCTTCACATTCTTAAAATTCTTTATTGTCTTTTAATTATTTACTAAAATTCTTTATTGTCTTTTAATTATTTACTAAAATTCTTCATTGTCTTTTAGTTATCCACTAAACTTCAAAGAAGTGGAGAGAGCATACGGAAGTGCCTTAAGCATACTGAACAATCTCTTATTATTATTCGGACCTAAACACTGGCTTGAAATTCTTCGTACCTGCAAGAATATAGCTAAACTAGCACATGTTTTAAATAAGTATTTGGGTCAGAGTAGAACAAAAGGTCGATTATTTCAAGCATCTGGGAAGGATTTTGACGAGAGACGCTTACTGCACCAAAGAGATCACGTCAAGAATTGCCATAGTCAAAGAAGCATTCGACAAGAAAAGATCACTCGTAACTAGGAGGCTTAATCTTGGATTAAGGAAGGAGCTGGTCAAGTGCTATATAGCTATGAAATATTGGATCGTATGGTTCAGACACTTGGACATTACTTAAGTTTGAGAAGAAATATCTAGAGAGGGTCGAGAGATGGTGTTGGGGAAAGATGTAAAAGATAAAATGGACAGTGAGAGTAACAAACAAAGATGCTTTGAAACGGATAGGAGAGAAGAGAACGCTTTTAGTCAGCATCCTTCGTAGGAAGGCCAATTGAATTGGACACATCTTGCGAAAAAATTGTCTTCTTCATACCGCCATAGAAGGAAAGATGGAAGGAAAGCGAGGAATAGGAAGAAGAACACAGCTGATCGATGATTTGAAGAATAAAAGACAATATAGGGAGTTAACACTTTTAGGATTTCTACTGTTTGAGGTACAGTTTAGACTTTCACTCAGATAGCTACTGCTTCTTTACTATTTATAGTAGGATCATGGCTCATACCTCGCTTTTTTTTCAGGGTTGAGCATACTTTCCGACGGCGTTATCCGTATCATACACCAGAAACGGAAAAAAAAAATTAAAAGTAAAAACTTGGGAGAGTTTTCGAAAAAAAAAATTCGAATCTTTTTCGCCCGTCTGGATCGGGCCTGGGATCACGTAGAGATCTGATTAAAAAAAAAAAAACGTTGGTATGTACACTCATGTCCAAATTTATTGTCGCATGTCAATAAATATGTTATTTTAGGAATATAATTTGATAACGAATTCGCCCGTTATTTCTTATCATGTTAGTATGTGTATAATCGGCAAAGACACGTATGTGGCAAATTTCATGCCAAAACAGCAGTAAATAAGAACAATAAAACTTTCTTGTCCATTTAGCAACATTTTGTTTTACTCATTCTAATTTTCGTATTTATAATTATTTTCCTATGAAATTTATCACAAATATATACATAGTATCAGTATTAAAAGTACCTTGCAAAGTCACTATCAAATTATATTTTTACAAGAATACAGTTTGGACATGAGTGTACATAATACGTGTGCAAAATTTCAGTCTTGTATCTTGAAAACAAAGGGCGGAAAAATGGTTGAAAATCTGAATTTAGGCCCTATGGCTCAAAGGTCATTTTCATCACTATAACGAGCTATTTGCAACAGTGCTACTCACATGTCCGTATCATACACCTGTACCTTAAACATCGGGAAAAACCAGATTTTTTCTGAAAAGTGAGAGATATTTGCGCCTCTCAGGCCCGGGCCCGATTTCACGTAGAGATCTCAAAAAAAATTGAGAAATACCCAAAGGTACACACAATCCGTGTGCAAAGTTTCAATCTGATATATTGTAAACTGAACGCGTGATTTTTTTTTTTAATTTGCCTTAAGAAGAAAAAAAATCACGACCTTCTGCTCCCACTTGGCCCCTAAGTTGACCATCCGATTCCAAATCGCATCTGAGATATCCTTTGATCCATCTTTGACTTGACCAATAAAAAAAAAAAAAAAAAGCTTAAATACCTATTATAAAACCTAAACAAGCGGTCAAAGACGATATTACGCCATGGTAACAAGAATTAAAATAAACCCTGGGAGGGTTAAAAGAGGAGGCTGAAGATCGAGAAACGTGGAAGAGACCTAAGATAAAATAAAACCTCATTAGTCTCAGAACCTATCAAAAGGTAGAATGCTTTAATAATAATAATATAATAAACTTTTGACAGAACATAAAATATTTTTGTTCCACTTGCCCTGCATCAGTATGTTATCGCAGGCCCCAACAGATACACACTAACTCCAGACGCGAACTCCAGAAACAAAGGAAATAAATAACACAGTCAAGTCTTCAACCAAGGAAAATAATTTAAGTACCCTACTGAAATGTTTCTTTTACACATTTTTAACTTGCATAATAATAGCTATATTATGTATCAAAAAGTCAATGCGAACAAATATGGGATACATTATTTTCCTTTGGTCGATCAAGAGAGAAACTGTGCCATAAACGCACCTTTTCGATATGCATCTCTTATTACTCTTCTTGTTTTAATGTTAATCGTGAAATCTTGAATATTTCAGCAGATTTTTGATAGCCCATTCAATCTATTGTCATTACTAATGCATTTTATCAGTCTTTCCCGTTCTGATGGTTTCTCTTTTATACTTTTGAACAACGAACAAGCTAAAGTCTCCAGTCTAAAGGCTAATCTCCAGTCTCTATTCAGGAGACAATCTGTTGTTGAAAAGGATCCTGTGAAAGTGCACACTATAGAAATTTTTTTGCATAATTTTTCTTCACGGCTTTAAACTAAACATTCTACACATCTATCTTAGAAAAAAAAAAAAAAAACATTAGTGCATTTGGGCTAGAAGTGAAAAAAGAACACCATTATTTTGTAAAATATTGTATTGCTAACAACATTGAAAATTGAACCCTGCGTCTAGTTAATAGTGCACTAAAGAACCATTTTATAGATAGCGTATGATATACTTTCTTTCCTTTCTTTTTAATATTTTTAATTGTCATTAAGTTATTTAAAAAAATAAGAAGAAATCTTAGAGATAATGGGGAAGGCAGTTAATAAGCTCAACATTTTCCGAAACATTTAATATACCACAAACATTTGTGGCTATATTGTTTTTGTATGTGGTAGTTTTAAAAAGAAAATGCTGTATGCAGTTTATTAATCATTTGTAAACGGGAATTAAAAATATTTAAACAGCTCCTTCGTAGTGTTGCCAGAAAACAAGAAATTTCTCGTGTCTCAAAAATACAAACATAGACTTTGAATTTGTTAAAAAATTTATTAACTCGGAATAAATTATTTACCAGGGTTTATTATTTCAAACGAGGAGTAACCTACAAAGAACAGGGAATACCTAAAGTTTTTTTTTTTTTTTTTTTTTTTTTAATGATTCTTACATACAGCTTTCATTTCTATTTTTCAGTAGATTCAAGATTAATTATTTTCTGGTAGTGCCCCAAATTCAAGTACAATGTTAAAGCATGCATCGAGATCAGTATTTCAGAAGATCTCATTCCTGGGGCTGGTGGGGATATCTATGTATAAAAATCCTGCTCTAGATGTACAAGTTCTCTTAATGGTAGTCTCTTTAGTAACTAACCATTGTTTCATGGTCCTTCTCGTTCCGAACAAAGAAACGTGTCAGCCCTTTTCGGTACTGACAAAGGAACATCTTATATATATTGATAGTAGCATTGCCCAGTCAAACAATGCGCAATCGATAGAGAAGTGAAAAAAATTAGAAATCCAAAGTTTTACGGGCCAACACCCAGAAAAACTGAAGATACAGAGGAAAGAAGGATCTAGAATAATGTGAAGATAGCAATGCGAAAGATGCGCTGACACAGAAAGAACTTCAAAATGGTTAAAGTAATCAAAATGACATTTACACAACAGCATAGTAAGCAAACATTGTGCCCACAGACCAAAAATGTAGGGGGGCGGCTGAAGTTAGGGGGGGGCCCGATTCAAAAATATTATGGTCCATCACTATATTATAGTTTATTTGCAAGCTTACCGTGAAAATTTAGGGGGGCCCGGCCCCCTAGACCCCCTGGATACGGGCCTGCCCATAGATATACTCAATAACATCATATGTAATGCAGTGTTGCAACTGACCACAAAATGAAGCTTTGTTAAATGGCACGGAGCACAAATTATAACATTTAGAAGATCTAATTGTGAGTATAACCATACCTGTGAATTCTTGATATACAGTGTTGCCAAAGTTTGAAGATAGGATAAAATATAAATATTGGAAATAGAAGAGTACATACAGTACACGATTCGTCCGTTATTTTTGTACTTCAGTGATTATATTCTTGTTTGTGGTTTCATATTTTGGTTTCAACTAGTTCCAATCGTGTACTGAATGTACTGTTCTACATCCAAGATTCATATAGGAATTCATATAGGCCTATCTTCAAACGTTGGCAACACTGCATATCAAGAATTCAAGGTATGGTTATACTTATAATTAGATCTTCTAAATGTTATAATTTGTGTTCCGTGCCATTTAACAAAGCTTCATTTTGTGGTCAGTTGCAACACTGCATTACATATGATGTTATTGAGTATGTCTGTAGGCACAACGTTTGCTTAATATACTGTTGTGTGAATATCATTCTGATTACTTTAACCGTTTTGAAGTTCTTTCTGTGTCAATGTATCTTTTGCATTGCTATCTTGACATTATTCTAGATCCTTCTTTCCTCTGTATCTTCAGTGTTTCTGGGTGTTGGCCCGTAAAACTTTGGATTTCTCACGTTTCTTCACTCCTCTATCGATTGCACATTGTTTGATTGGGCAATGCTACTATCGATCGTTCCCTTGTGAGTTTTGAAAGGATGCTGGCTTGACAATGAAATTTAGTTTTCTTTTTATTATTTTATGATATTACTCGAACCTAAGCCTTTTTTTTTTTTTTTTTTTTTTTTTAATCGGAAAGTCATATAGGAATCGTGAAGTGGTGCCAGAGGTTGTGAAAAAAGATTTCAGGATAGGTGGAGAAGGCTTGCCTTTCGACTATACCGATGGTACTGACAAATATTCCTGCCGTAGTAATTCATTACTGTTCAGTCGAAACTAAGAGGTCGTTGTTGGGAGATTGTAGTCGTGTTGTGTGTTATGCTGTTCACCAAACCAAACTTGGTTAAAAGTTGTAATTTTAGCCACTTGGCATAACAGCTCTTTTTTGTGGTCCTCAGCCGCTGTGGTGTTGCCACGAGACGAGACAAGCACATCCTTTCGAGAAGAGACATGCTTTGTACAATACGAGACGAGACAACCTGAAGTCTCGTCTCGTGGCAACTCTACTACTTCGTGGCTAAGCCGTTAGCGTATCGCCTTTGGTGGGAGATTCAGTTGCGATATTCGGCGGGAGCTCATGTGCTTTCGGATCCCGGGTCTTAATTTGTAATTTCAATTTACATTCAAAACCGAACTTTAAAACTGTGCAGTTTAGAACAGAAACAGAAAGTTATGTGAAAATTAGGACGGTTGTAAATTCATATTGTCTTATTGCTCCGCTGCAATTTATATTCTTAACTAATTTCACTACTTCCTGATTAAATCTTGACGTAAAAATTGGGAGACAATGCACTTTCATGAAGACCGGTATTTGTCTACTTCCATTTATTATTATTATTATTATTATTATTATTATTATTATTATTATTATTATTATTATTATTTACAACAATAAAGATTCAACTTGGTAAAATAGTGTTTCCGGTTTTCACTTCACTTACATGAATTGGAAGAACATTGGCAATAGCAGACTGTATTGCAACTCACTCGCAGACCTTCTTCAAAGAAAGAAGCTGAAGTGCAAACCCTTCTTCTGCTCGTACATACTACTGCATGAGTCTTGAGCGAATCACCGAGATCAACGTGTGATTGCCTGTGCTGTAATCTCATTTGCTCATATCCTGCTGCTCGTCATTATGTGCGAGCGCCTTGCAGAGTAGTTGGTTAGTGCAGAGTTACGATGAAGTTGGTTTTTCTTCGCCGTAAGTCTTCATTCTTCTTTTAAATATGCTCCTTCACCTCCTTTTCACCAACACACTGGAATCCTCGCATTGTTGCTTTGCAGATTCTAACAAACTAGCCACAATGAAATTGCACAACTCTCATGTTTTACTTATACATGTCTTGAGGTAAGAAGATCAGTATAAAAGCAGTACATAAACACGGCTCTCAATACTCTTAAGTCTTCCAACCATAAATACACTTACGAAACAAAACTCTGTCCACGTCCAGATGAACTAAAGAAAGCATGGAGTCGGAAAGAAACTACCACTGACTAAGTCTGTATTCGATTGATATCATTTAATTTATCAATAACTAGCTTCAAGAACCAATCTTTGCATGGGGACTGTATTTGGAAGTCAACGCCTGTAGGAGTATCACCATTCATCTCAGCGACCGCTAAAACTATGAATTTGAAACTAATATCTGTCATTTTGGATTATTTTTACATGTTTCAATATCCTCCCCCCCCCCCCCGGTGACCCCCGGCCCGTAGCCTAATGGGGTGAAATTTTAAGTTAACGCGATTGCAGTTTCACCATTGATCTCAGCGACCGCGAAAAATATGAATTCGACAGTAATATCGGTAATTTTCTACTACTTTTACATGTCGCGGTAAACGCCCCCCTGAGACCCTCCTGGTTCGAAATTTGAAAAAAAAAAACGCTTCATCTTGGTTTGGGGCCTGAACCAAGGTACCCATAACCCAAATGTGGTAACTCTCGGTTTACTCATCTGGTTCCCAGGCCGTACACAGACGGAAAAACAAACTCTTTATTTTATTTATATTAGATTAGATGATATCCTATATATAAAAAAAAGTATTTATAATACAACGACACCAGAATTCCCGATGGAGACACTCGGTGAAAAAGTGTAAATGCTTTTTCAGGTCAGCCATCCTGAATGAGGTTTTCTTGGATTTTCTTCATTCACACCAGGCAAATGTCGTGAAGGTACATAGCATGTAGGTCATAGGGCGCTTCCTTTATTCCCTTTCCTCGAATAGTATCATCGCCGAGAGACGTCATCACTCATAGGTGACAGACTAACATGCCCATAGATGCTAAAAGCTGAGAAATCTAATTTCTAATCCTAATCGTAACAAAGACAGCAGAGTAATATGGTTATTTTGTTAGCATCTCTGAGATTCATTAGTTGAATTCGGTGTTTCGGTTTTCGTCTCTTTTTAACATAAAAATTATATAAGATGTGGACGTACCGTGGAATTCATCTTCATCTCCTGAACCCGGTGACGTGGTGACCAGTGGAGGGGCAGATGATTGGGGAGGCACAGGTATATTTTTATATACCAAAAATATTAGTTTTATATGGTAATTTAGGAGGGACAGTTAGGAGAGATGATATCGAAGGACTGACGTCTCTTTTCCTCTTCTAGTGTCGTCACTGCCCAAATCACATGAACTCCTACCGGGAACACGAACCCGAAACATCTATAAGATTTAAGTATCTATATCACTCTTTAATGAACATGATGACAATTCTGTGTAATCTCAGATATTGTGACGTTGGTGAAGTGAAATGTCACAGACAGAGAAACAGTGGATTTATATAATTTTTGCGGTAGAGAGGTGTAACTCACTACGTTGCTCAGATGTTCAATGGGGCGCACGAAACGCATGTAACTCATTTCCTCGTTAAAAAAAAAAAAAAAAAAAAAAACAGTTATATTTTTCTTCTACCACTTCCGGACCGCGCATGAGTGTCCCCTCTATATCTACACTGAAGAAAGCCACCCGCGCTTCATTGGTTTACGCGGGAAAAAATAAGGTTCGATACTTTTTTGAACACACCTAATACATTCAGGCGATAGCGTACACAGAATAACATCAACGGAGATATGAACACCCAATGGTTTTGTCACACACGATTATTACATGATACATATTTTAAAAATGAAATTAAATGAAATCTGAGTTTTACGTCCCACGCTTATGCCGGTTAGGCTAAAAGAGACGGTGATGATGAGTAATGAATGAAATAGTGGAATGAAGAAAGTGGGACGAAACGGGAGAACCCCGAGGAAACCCACGCACACGGTGTTTGTCCACCACAAAGTTCACTTGGTGGGGGCTGGGATCGAACCCAGGACCCCAAGCACCAGAGGTGAACGCTCTACCACTGAGCCACCGTGGCCCGGCTACATATTTTAATGTGGTAAGTGTTTATTTTTCTATAATATTTTGCAGAACTGGGGGATTAAAACCCGGAAACCCCCTTTGCGTACGCCAGTGGTTCTCAAACTGTCCGGTATCGCGGACCTCTTGTTCATTCGGAAAGTGATTTGTGAATAGAATGCTATCGAAGTGCAATGCTATCGGAAATTTCACATGTATTAAAAATACACTGATTAGAATTACCACTGACAAGGAAAAGGTAAAAAATAATGCATTAAGTAATTTATTCTAAAGATACATGATTGTTTCCTAAGTGAACGAAATTTCAATTAAAAATACAGTAACTTTGAAGACTGAAAATCAACTATGTATAGGAAAATCCACTTGATAAGCAATATTCTCAATTGTGGGGTCACTAATGTGAGGAATGAAATTCTTGGTGTTTTTCCATAATTGTATTGAAATCTGAAATAACTTATCACCATCAATCTCAGGTCCGACTCCACATTAAGATGATTTCGCTTTAAGGTTTTAATATTGCAAAAAGTAAGAAAAATCTGCTCACGTAAGTGGTAGGGAAAGGAATCAAATGTTGCACTGCCTACTTAGACAACTCTTCATACTCACAACGCAGACGCAACCAAAAGCTACAAAGTTCATTTTCTTTGTAAACGTTTTCCCATAAAGTTCCAGGATAGTTCCAATAGATGTTCTTGTTCTGCGTTAGACATATTCATACCTTGTACATCAGCGTTTCCCAACCGGTGTGCCGCGGCACACTGGTGTGCCGAGAATGGGCCTGTGGTGTGCCGCCAGGAAATCGAAACAAATTATTAATTCGATAGGAACCAAATTCCAAGACATAGGGGAAAATATATATTTGTATTTCACATTATTATGAACCTCTACCTTAAATCTACAATTTTAAGTTTCATACTGTGTTACTTATTTTTAATGTTGAAAAACGTATTTATCATTGTCGTGACCATTATTGCTTCTTTATTGTTGCAGACTATTTCGTAACTTGAAATTTTAACATATCATTCAATAAATTCAACAAAGCAAACATGCATACAAATTACCTACATTTGTGTTTTAAAAGTGTAGATTTGTTTATTTATTTGCTATTTAGTGATCTTCCCTTTTAGTTAAAGGTTACAGTTTCCAAAAGAAGAAAAGATATTTTTAAAAACCCAAGTCCTATATTTCATTGCAATTTTTTTTTTTTTTAAATTTTAAAATTAGAATGAAAACTAAGCATAATGATTTACCACAGGGGAAAATCAGTGATCGAGCTTTTTTCTCTGTAAGGAGATCAGTAATCACATAAAAATACCACGGTGTTTTATATTTACAAATAATAATAGTAATTATATATATATATATATATATATATATAATATGGGTGTGCCGCGAGAATTCAAGTTACACATTAGTGTGCCGCAAGTTGAAAAAGGTTGGGAAACGCTGTTGTACATCATGGATTTCTACATTAGTGAAAGGATTTTCAATCCAACCATTACCAGATTGTGGAACTGAGAAATATTATCGAAAGCTTGCTATAGGTATAAGTGTTTTGTGCATTTCAACAGAGAGTTTTTCACCTGAAGAATCAATGAAATTCTTGAGCACTAGAAATAATGAATAGTGATTTTATTCTACTCGTACTGCTCACAGGTGCAGGTTCTTAATCTTAAAAATACTTCTTTCATATCAGCTGTGAGTTGCATTTTATTACAATACATTTCAATTTTTAAGTGTCGCGAGGCTCGCGGACTGGCTAGGTCTCGCTGATCCTACTTTGAGAACCACTGGCGTTGGTCTTTTTATTCAGCTTGTGTTACTTTTGATGGTAAAATTCCGCAGCCGAAACTAAATACAGTGAAACCTGTCTTTAGCGGAATCGAGCGGGACTAGCAAAAATTTCCATTAAAGTCAGGTTTCCGCTTAATAGAGGTAGACCTTTATTTAAAAAAAAAAAACACACACACATGCTTATAACGGACATACTGAGAAAACATACTGTTCTACGTAGCTTGTTCACTTACAGTACTTCTTTCTTCTACTAACTAATACACACACAAACACACACACACACACAAAACTTAAAATGAACACAAAATATGCTATGTACACGTTTACTGTATTTTTCCAATAGTCAAACAGGGTTTTCTGTATGCACTGCTGCTTGGCTGCTTGACTGTTCGCATATGCTGTAGCCTGAAAAACTACACTAAGTAAATCAGTCGTTATTCCCTAAGGCAAATTGTTCAGAAGGTTTAACAAAAGAACGAGGATTTATCGCAGACAGTGTAATATATATGTTTGCCCCTCATACAACATCTAAAAATTTTCTAAACGCTGTAGTCCGGAACTCAGAATTTTCCGTTATTAGGTTTATTTTGCTCTCCGTTGTCCGCGTAACACAGTTTCCGCTTAATGAAGTGACTTTTACATATTTTTTTACTCCAAAATTCATGGGACCGTGAAATATTTCCGTTTAAGACAGTTTTCCGTTTAATAAAGGGTCCGTTGAAGGCAGGTTTTACTGTACCAGTAAACAGTTACAGGATTTGAATGAAACTGTCATGTGTACAGAACATGAGGCGTGGAGACAGAAAAGTTGTGTAATCTTGTCAGGAAACTGTTACACACTATGATAATAATAATAATAACCCTGCGGTGTTTGTTTATTATCTTAACATGTGCACCATGTTTATTCTCCGTCATGTTTTGTTTCGTCTTCGTTTTATTTTCTATCCTCTTATTGTCTTGTTATTCCTCTAATGGATCCTTGAAGAATATCAAAACAACCGTACTTGAATGAAGAGAAAGAAGACATGATTCTTTTCTATTAACGACGCCATAGAAACACAACAACAAGTGTTATTTGATGAAAACCATGCTTTACACGTGGTAAAGCTCAGCAAGTGACTACTGTGAAATGATTTTCTGGGGGTAATACACGTGTCCAGTAGCGTAGAAAGGATTTTTTAAAGGAGGGGGAGAGAGTATAAGAGGCCTAATCACTACGAAATTAAACTACCACAAATTTTACAATAATTATGTGATATCTTCAAATAGATAAGTTAATCGAAATGTGCAATAAAGGCGCATTAGACAATATTATTTTGCGTGAGATACCGTAATCACGATAGCTTTTTGTTTGTAGCAGTTTAAAAACGCGAAAATAAATGCCGATTTTCAAAATGGCTGAAAATCGAAAGCAGATAAGTGAGTCGTGATAACGGTATCACATGTAAAGTAATATTGTCTAGCAATCTCTTGTTTCACTTTTCGATTATCTTTTATATATTTGAAGATACCACATAATTACTGTAAAGTTAGCGACATTTTAATTTCGCCGCGATGGGGCCTTTTCAACTGTTGAGGTAGACGCTTGTGTTTTAAAATGAAAATGAAATGATATTTGTCAGTATAACGTCCCAGGATTATGAACTTTAGGCAGAAGGAAATTGATGATTAACCCTTTGAGTACCAACGGGATACATGTGCCCCATGCGAATAATTCAAACATCGTTGGGAATTTGTTTTTAGAAAATTCTTAAAAAAAAAAATGTTCTCCCATCGGATCAGATGTGACCAGGAGACTGTGTTTAGTTTCCAGAACTGTGTATAGATGTCAGGAATATCCCACATTAAGGGATTCGTACTTATAAAAGAATGTTCACATTTTTAAAAATGGTAGTCAAAGGGTTAAGGCAAGTGATTGATGATGGAATAATTGGTGGAATGAGAATGTGGGAGTAAACGGGAGTATCCCAAGAAAACACAGACACAATGTTGTCTAGCACAAACTTACTTGGTTGAGGACCGAACCAGGAACCTCACACACCAGGCGTAAGCGTTGTACCACTGAACCACGGTTGTGTTTAACACTTGAGAAAAAAGTTAGGATTTTACCATATTATTAGCATGCAACGAAACCAAAAATATTCAAAGATCAGACAGTTGGTACATCTTATTAAGCTGAACGAACTGATCTGCTTATGAAATGAAAGCCTCATGCGTAGTTTTCGAAAAAACGAAGTATTTTATATAAACTTAAAAATTCATGTTGTACAAGAAGTATGCTGCTTACTGACATGAAACTGATACTGAAACATGCCCTCATTTAATTTTTCGATTTCCAATGGAAACACTCTGTCGAAAATGTGTCAATTTTGTCAGGCCATTTACCGTAAGTTTTTTTTTCTGAGTCTTCCTCATCAACACCAGGCAAATGCCGAGATAGTACCTAACATACAAGTCTCAGGCAACTTTCCTCCCTCCGTCCCCAAATAGTGTGCTTGCCGAGGAACATCATCCCCCATACGTAACGGGCTTAAGACCATAGATGCCGGTATTGTCGAGAAACATGAGTAAATAAATAAAATAAGCTTTATCCTTCTGATCTTAGCAAGGAGAAATAAGTACAGGTTGATGGTAGTTTGGTTTTTGAAGAAGAGTGCATGTGAATGAATATACTGTTGAGGTGCTGAGTAATGATGCGGTTGGATCCCAGGAAGAGGAGACGTTGGTGAAAACCAGATGGCCAAATAAGGCGAATGATAAGCCTTCATTCGATGGTACAGATGGTAGTAAAAAGTTGGAAGAATGGTTGGAGCGGTTAAGAGGTGATATAGAGACGGCATTGGAACAGAATGAAGAGGTTTCGTCAATGACGTTGGATAGATGGTATGATAGTGTGATTCACGGGTGTATTCAATGGACGAAGTTATGTGGCGAGAAGAATGGAGAGGCTATTCGTGATAAGAAGAGGAAGAAGCCGGATTCGAAGAAGAATCGATCCTTTGCATATTTGAGGCGCCTACTATCAAAAGCTCCAAATCCATTTTTTAACTGAAATTGAGTTATATATCGCTTGTTATATGGTTAGTCTAAAGGAATACCATGGAAACAGAATTTTGTTTAAAAGCTTAATATTTCATACTAAAAAAACTAGTTCAAATATGGGACTTTGTACTCGTGTATATGGAGCTTCACTGCACGATTTGCGAGATTACTCGAACCTAAGTGAAATGGATGTGGCGGATTTTGATATTAGGAGCCTCATTTGAATGAGCTCATGAAGAAGAACCCTCGTAAGATCATGGTTCTCTACTCTTCCTTCGACAATACGTTCTATTTAGAAGAGATACGCATCAGGAGGAATTCAGAAACTCTTCAATGAGCTCTGGTCTACGAAAGGATGTTGTAAGGTTGTCTTCAGGGAGATCGAAGAGTTGGATAGAGATAGGGAGTTTTGTTTTCGTATCAGTATGAAGGAATTCAAGAGGAAGATAACCAAGATTAGTGCTACATCAGCACCGGGACCAGATGGGCTGAGGAAATCGGTTATGCAGGGGATACCACGACTGAGGTTGATATTAGCATTGATGAATGTTATGTTATATGGGGGGAAAATACCATCTAGCGCTAGACATCATCGCACCGTCCTGATCCCTAAGCAGGAGAGAGAGCTCAGTACACCTGAAAACTGGAGACCAATTACTATCGGGTCAATGCTAATTAGAATTTTAACAGCCACACTCAGCGATCTATGCAGGAAGAATTTCCATTGCAACAAATCCAGAAAGTTTTCAAAAAAGGTGAGGGGACGGAATCAAATTGCTTTCTACTTCATCGGTTAATCTATCGAGCAAAACGTTCCTGTGGAGCGTTTTGTGTGCTCGATGTCAGGAAAGCTTTTGATACGGTCTCTCACATGGCTATCCTGAAGGCACTGGAATCCAGTCGTTTCGCAAAGGACCAGGGACATCATTAAGGAACTCTACAAGGGTAACACCAACACGTATGAAGGCCACAATGTCAATATCAGGATGGCGAGGGGAGTGAAGGAGGGGGATCTGCTGAGCCCTCTGCTCTTCAACTTGGTATTAGATGAATTGCTGAGGAGTTGAAGAACGGAATGATGGTTTGAAGATGGGTGGCAATAAAGTCGGTGTATTGGCCTATGCAGACGACTTATTATTAGTAACCAGGGACAGAGAGAAAATGACGAGATTGTTAGAATCGGTGAAAAAATTTCTAAGTGAATTGGGAATGAGCCTTTCGGTAAGGAAATGCGTGGACTTCGTGCCTGCGGGAAAGCATGGATATCGAGGAACCCCAACTTAACTATGGGTTCAGAAAAAAAATCGATCCATTGATGTGGATGAAGCATTCCGGTATTTGGGATGTTATGTTTACCATCCAAAATGGAAAGTTAGTGACGTATGACGCTGATTATTTAAGCTTGTTGCTTAAACAAGGATCAAGAGACTTCCCTTGAAACCAAGGAAGAAGTTGCAGTTGGTGAGATGTTACCTTCTTCCTCGTTTCTATTATGTTTCGATCATTGCGGAAGCTAAAATTATGATGTTACGTGCGTTGGATGCAAGAGTGAGGAGATTTCTAAAGGATATATTGCATCTACCTGCATCAACTACGGATTAGCTTTTTTTATCATTGGCGATGGCGATTGAGGTTTGGGTGTTCCACTCTTGGAGGACCTTATTCCGAGATTACAAATCAAAATGAAGATTAGGCTTTTGGACTCGAAGGACCCTGTAATGAGGATGGAAGGAGGAGCGGCACTCTTCAGGGATGTGGAACGTTACCCACGAGAAGAAGATTACAGGAAAGACAACCCAGGATAAGATGGACAAAGTTAGAGACAGCAAGAAGGATGCCTAAGTCGAGAACTGGATTAAGTTGAAGTCACAAGGTTAAAGAATAAGGTTGTTTCGTGGATCGAAGATCGGCAACTGCGTTCTACAGGATGATGCCTATTTAACCGACAGTCGCTTTATAGATGCACTTCAGCTACGGACAAACACAATTGGTGCGAGGACTGTACTGTACCATGCTGGAATTGTGCAAGAAGTATCTTGTAGGCTGTGTCATTCCCCATTGGAGACCGCTGGGTATATGCTTGGCAAATGTTACTTTCATAAGGATAGATGAATCCGTCGTCATGAGCTGGTGGAGTTTATATTAAACCATTGTGTACGAAAAGGTTATTCAGTGTATCACGAGAACACTATTGAGGTGGAAGGTGAGAGACTTAAACAAGATTTGATCATAGAAACTGAGCAGAAGAGATGCGTTACTGATGTGCTGACTCGCATTGAGGATGAAGATACCCTTGGCCGAGCAGCTAAAGAAAAGCAGTCCAAATATCGGGCGATATCAAGAGGTTTCGACTCCGATAGAGAATTTAAGGTGTTGCCAAGGATGTTATAAAATAGAGGATCTGCCCATACAACAAAATTGTTAAGCCATACGTCACAGCTTCGCGACACCTACTCTGCCCACTCCGCGCCACTAAGATTGCAATGTTTCGAGCCAACAATCATGGCGGAAACGAGAGTAGCCAATCAGACGTGCCTGCTCAGACGATGCTCGGTTGTTTTCTGGCTTCATTGAGTTCATATGATGAAGATACGTATGGGCAGATTCTGTATTTTATAACATCCTTGGGTGTTGCCGAGAATCATTGGCTCCCATGAGGCAATGCCCAAGGATATGATAAAAGCGTTGGCGAAAATTGCACTAGTTGAAGTGGGTGTGTTGCAAATAATGTCGATGGTCGCTTTAAGGATATCCATAGAAATCATTACTAGTCACTTCGATTATGGTCATAGATTTGTAAATGCTCGTTAATCCGTTCTAACTCTCCCCATCTCACCAACGGTGCGCGTTGGTAACGAGAACAGAGGGAAGTTTTCATTCCCTCCCTCCTCGGCTAAGCGGGAGAGACTTCAGGTAGTTACATTTGTCTCTTGAAATGTGCTGTACTTTGGTAATAGCCGTTTTAGTGTGTTTCGTATTTAGCCTTCAAGCCTTTTTAGTGTTTTTTGTATATGTTGTTATGGTTAATTTATTTGCTGCTTTTAATGTGTATCTTAAATTTTAGATCATATAGCCTTTTTGTATCTTATTTTATTGTCCCTTATATCCAGCTTTCTTTGTAAGGCTATTATATTGTGCTTCATTCAAATAAATTGTAAAGATGTGGGACAAGTTAGTCAGATTTAGTTTTAGTTAGATTTTTGTTTTATTGTTAATTAGGCCTATATTGTTTACGTATATACGTATATAAATAGTTTGTATTGTACTACTTTTGTAGGAAGTTTTAAGAAGAACCTGAATAATATTTATAGGAAGCTTCATTAGAGTAGGAATAAATAGCAAATGAAAATGAAATCTTTGAGTTTTACGTCCCACGGTTATGCCGGTTAGGCTAAAGGAGACGGTGATGATGAGTAATGTATGAAATGGTGGAATGAAGAAAGTGGGAGGAAACGGGAGAACCCCGAGAAAACCCACGCACACGGTGTTTGTCCACCACAAAGTTCACTTGGCGGGAGCTGGGATCGAACCCGGGACCCCAAGCACCAGAGGTGAACGCTCTACCACTGAGCCACCGCGGCCCCTAGGAATAAATAGCCTTCACACTAGGATCCTGTGAGCTGCTCGCGTGAGTTGCAGCTGCTAGCTTTCTATTGTCTTACATGTACGCTAGGGTGTATCGAAAAAAAACTTTTTTTCGAAATCCGGTTACGGCTAGTGCGGATTTTTGGCCAAATGGCATCAATAAAACATATAAAAAATCTCAACTCGATCAGACAACTCCTTCAGCTGCCGAGTTGAGCCCAAATATTAGAAAAATCAACAAAAGAATCACTTTTCAACTGATTTTCCAAAAAAATATTTTTAATATTTCTTATATTTTTCAGTCGTTTAAATTATTGAAATAGCATTGGAAAGGACAAATAAATACATAAAACAAATTTATTACGGTTATTTCTGTGCACCACAAGCATAAAAACCTAGTTAATTATTTGTAAAAAGGCACTAATTTTCTGGTGTACCGTACATTTAAATTTTAATATAAAATTATTGAAGTCTCTTGAATAACGAAGAAAACACTTTAGTGCTAAATTCTAAGAGCAGTAATAGTATAAATAATTTGCTCTCAATGCCTTATGCATCTGCTTATCGCACTAGGTCACTTGTCGCCCACCCCTCCCCGAACGCCTCTTCTCTTGTACTTGCCCAGCTGAAAGGATCGGTCTTATCAGTCACCAGTAGTCAAGCAGCTGTTTCGAACATGATTGTCGCTGCTTGAGTTATTTATTAGTGAAGCAGGGAATTTTAACTAAGTAATTTATTTTCGTGTGAAGTGCTGTGTGTAGAAGTGAGAACAGTGTTTCAGTTGTGTTAAGTACCTTTTATTAGGAAGAGAGTGACAGATACGCTGACGTTATGGCATCGACAAGTTTTTTAGGAATAGCATTATTGGAACACCCAAGGAATTCGGTAGAACGCAGCTACCTACCATTAAAGATGTATTGAGACAATACCTATGGGAGCAAGAAAAAAAAAAGAGAATTTTGGGATCCCGCAAAGAGCCTTCAACAAAGGATTTATCTTCTATCGTCACCAGTAAGATTGTTGAAATTTGGGATTACGCCTTAATCAGCGGCGAAGCAATTCTCAGTGTCAGAAGAACTATTACAATGATATTGAAGTACCATAATATTGTCCGTGACTTGCAAAAGTCAAAGTCCAGTTTCCAAACTTGTGTCCAACGAATTGCTGATTTTCAACAGTCTGCCAAAAATACTTTATTCGATATAGCCTTTTGTAAGTGTTCCGATCCTCTTGCATGCAACTGCGAAAAGCGAAGAAAAGTGCCAGTGCTAGAGGTGCCTTTTCTTCTAGATCAAAGAACCAAAAGAAAGGACATTGGTCTCACAAATCTCAGTATTATTAGCGGGGATGGTACCCCAATAAACTGCGGCCTCAAGAATGGTGCTATGTCCCTCTGTCAAAAGTCTTTGAACAGGCCTATCCAAAGAGTTGTTTGCATGTTCCACACCAATGAACTTTCACTTAGATACTTATTCCAGTCCCTCGACGGAAAGACTACAGGACCAAATACCTACGCGGGTCCAATTGGAACATTGCTTCAAAATTGTGAAACTAAAGCCATCACACGTTTTGAAACCATTCCAGTACGCTGGATCTCTGATTTGAAGCTGGAAGAAAGCAGCAGTCTAAGCAGTGATCACCAGTATCTTCTTGACATTTGCAAGGCAATATCTTCAGGAGATTGTCCTCAAGGTTTAGCAGAAAGAAATATAGGAAAACTACATCAAACAAGGTGGTTGAGTCTTGCAAATAGAACATTGCGTCTTTATGTATCAACCAGTAAGCCATCCGAAAATCTTGTGCACATAGCTGTTTACATCATGAAAGTCTACGCATTCATTTGGTTTTCAATTAAGAACGAACTATCTATCGTGGAAGGACCAAGCCATCTATGGAAGTTGATGACATCTTCCCGCTGTCTGGACGAAGTTACAAGAAATATTATTGACCCCGTCGTCAAGAGAAATGCCTGGTTTAGCCATGCAGAGAATCTAATCTTGTCAATGATTTCGGATCCTGATGCTGTCAAAAGGCAATTAGGTTAGAGAAGAATACTCAAAGCTAGAACAACATTGTGTCAAACCAATGCCGTTCGAGAATTTTCTATTCTTCTGGAAATTAGACTTGACGCCCCATCATACGTATGGCTAATCGATTGGTCAAACTGTAAATTAACGGAGCCACCACTGACAAAGAATATCAGTACTAAAGTTCTGCGTGAGAATATTAGAAGTTCTGCCTTTGCAAATGAGGACAAAATACTTTCCTTGTCACACACAAAGTGTTGAACGAATGGTCAAACTCGTCACTGAGGTTGCATCGGCTGTTTGAACGGCACAAATTCGACTTAGCTACTCTGAAGTCACGGAAGCAAATGCCGAAATTTGCTACAAAGTCCTCCTACATGACTGGCAAGTAACTAAGAAAAAAATGAACGCATCGATCTCGCATCGAACGACTCGATCTGCAGCCACCTCCACGTGGTGAGTCCCGCACTATTTCCTAAACTTATTCTCAGCAATTGGAGATAAATGAAGAGCTGCAGAATTCTCTTTAGTCGCATACAGAAACCTCCTTGTTTTATTAAAAGCGATAAAGTAATTTTAACGCCCATATATTGTAACGTTTGTCAGGAAGGAAATTCGCTGCTTTTTTTTTTTTTTTTTTTTTTTTTAATTCAGTAGGTTTTTATGCTTATGGTGCACAAAAATAGCGATAATAAATTTAATGTTTGTATTTCTTTGTCTTTCCTAATGCTATTTCGATGACTTGCACCACCGAAAAATATAAGAAATATATATATATATATATATATATATATATATATATATATATATATATATATATATATATATATATATATATATATATATATATATATATATATATATATATATCTGATTTTTCTAATATTTGGGTTCGACTCGGCAGCAGAAGGAGTTGTCGAATCGAGCTGGGATTTTTTATACGTTTTATTGATGCCATTTGGCCAAAAATCCGCACTAGCCGTAGCCGGATTTCGAAAAAAAATTCGATACACCCTAATGTACGCCTTCACACACGCGCTTTGGTGCAAGTAAGCAGCGCCTCTGAGCTTCTATGAAAATCACTTCGCCACTAGCTGGCTCGAGCAGGCTGCTGGCCGGGAAGAAAATAACACACAATAACAGCCCTTCACATGTGAGCGTGAACTCAGTTTGAATGGAGAAAAGTGTACATATTTTATATATATATATATACAGGGTGGTAGGTAACTCCACCGACAAATTTTGGGAGGTGATTCCTCATATGAAATGGAAGAAAAAAGTTCTAATGAACACGGGACGAAGAACGTTTCCTTTCAGAGTTATGAACCGCCGAAAATTCAAGTTTCAAAACGCTCTGCCTTAAAAACTACTGGACCGATCCCAAGCGGTTTAAGGAATTACAAAGGAACTAGTATGCGAACTATCTAAATATCCATGTTTTACCATTCTCCGTTATCGGCAAAACGAACTGAAAAAAGGAAATTGAGGTATAGGGATACTCCTTTAAGTACTAATAACGCGTTCGTTTCGCCGATAACGGAGGATGGTAAAACATGGATATTTAGATAGTTCGCGTACTAGCTCCTGTGTAATTCCTTAAACAACTTGTTATAGGCTCTATAGTTTCTAAGGCATGATTTTTCGAATTTCCGGCAGTTCATAACTCTGAAATGAGACGTTTTCCGACCTATGTTTATAAGAACTTTTTCTCTCATTTCATATAAGGAATTACCTCCCAAAGTTTGTCGGTGCAGTTACCTACCACCCTGTATATTTCATGTTGAAACTTTTCTCATTTTGGTGTTATTTTGATGAAATGCACACTTTATACTATTATACAGTTCGTCAAACGAAGATATAGACATCCTTAAGTAATCGAAAAAATTTCTTTCATCTTCTTTGAGTTTAAGAAATGGGCCGTAAAATGAACATTCTTCCAGTCTTGATCGATCTATAAAATGAATTCACATTGTTTTATACCTTCCTTTCCTTTTTTCTTGGAATTTATCGCCAAAATTAAAACTTGTAGCTTCTTCTGGCTCTAGTATTGCTGCCATTTTGGTATCATGATATTTTGAGCGGCTCAAAACTATTCAATGCTCTTCACACCACAAATTCTCTTGAGCGGCTCACAAAATCCTAGTGTGAAGGCGACCTAAGGGTGAAGGTATCAGTAGGCGAGAGAGCAAGATAGTGTGTGAGGGAGTCTATTGAGGGTCCGATGAGTGCGAGTGAAGGTATTTGTGAGGGAGTCCATTGAGGGTGTGCGAGGGTAAGGAAATGAAAGGACATCTTTCAGTTTAACGTCCCACGATTAGGCCCTGTAGGCTAATGGGGACTATGCTTAAAGCAAGTGAATGACGATGGAAGACATAGTGGAATCAGAAAGTGGGAGAAAAGAAACTAGAATATCCTAAGAAAACCCACGAACACGATGTTGTTCACCCCAAATTTAATTGGCCGGGAGTTGAACCAGGGACCACATGCACCAAGGTAAATCGCTCTACCACTGAGCCTTCGTGCCCTCCAGTGAGGGTGAGGACATCATTTTTTGAGGGTTGAGGCTAGTGAGGGTTAAGAAAAATATCTATCTTTGCTGGCTAGTGAACAATTCTAAAGCACTTTTCGCCAAGATGATGTCTATCTGCTTACAAAACTTAATACTTACTATATCTGCCTTTCATATTGTGATATCGAGATACGAAAGCCCTGAATAAATTATGAGTAGTCTCGTATCTAGGTATTATGTTATTACTTCTCACACGTGCTATCAAACAAGAAAATTGAGCAAAAATGAAATGAAGCTTTCGTTGAGAGGATAGCTATTGCGCTACACTCGTAAGAACCAGTTCCTTAAATAATGTATTTTATTGCAGACATACAGAAGAATATTAGATTGCTTTTTTTGCAAAAGATACAGTTTCCTCAGTTTAAAATATGGAAATAAAAAGTATAAATTATTGAGAATATGCTGTTTCAACTGTGCTTATCTGCAGAGATTTCTACGACAAATGATACGACTAGGTTATTAAAGAATTAAAAAGCAATGGAAACAAGCAAATCTTAAAAGAGGCTTACACAGAAAGGTTTCAACTTAAGTGAATACTTTAAAAAAATCTTATACACTGAAATAATATCTGAAGCCTTTCAAACAAAATGCTAAAACATTCAAAAACCCATATTAACTCTCTAAACAAGCTAATAAATAAAATAAAAGTTTGTCTTTATAACTTTTCAAAGGAAAAGAACAGCATCGTTTTACTGGAATTTTTTAACTTAAAATTTTATGGATTTTCTTCATATCTACTTGTTCTATGTAGTAAGTTGAATGCAATTCAATAAAATATTTGTGTTATCAGGATGTTGTATAAAATCATTTCCTTGTAAAGTGTCAAAAAGTTTACATGTATAGTTTGCGCAAGAAACAAAACTCTTTTTTTTTTTTTTGTTTCTTGAAGTCCACGACATATACGTAACATTAAATCCGATTTAAACTATTCGCTGAACGAAACAATACGTTTATTGAAAAAAATATTCAAATGTAACAGTTTCCCCAAATATCCACTTGGCTTCATCAGACTCAAGACTCATATTATATATATATATATATATATATATATATATATATATATATATATATATATATATATATATATATATATATATATATATATATATATATATATATATATATATATATATATATATATAGAGAGAGAGAGAGAGAGAGAGAGAGAGAGAGAGCGAGAGCGAGAGTGAAACTATCCCTGAATGCTGATTGGCTACCGAAGGCTCTTCCTCTTCCATCACAAAACCACCACAATCACCATTGAAGGGGATTGGGTGAAGTAGCCTACGGTAGCCAATCAACTTTCCAGAATTGTTTCACTGTCTCATATATACTAGGTGTTTCAAAAAGAATGACCTGATTTTAAAAGTTACATGTATTGATAAAAACATATTACAAAAATGGGATAAATTGCCGAATACTCACAAAATCGTCAAGATTTAGTTATGATATTACAAATGTTCTTTGTGTTCACCAGCGGCAGCACGAACATCAGCTAGACGATAGATAAATTCGTCCATTTTATCGGAAGTGCGAGGCCGACCTCGACTCTTTACCTTTGCACAAGCGTCCTGTTTCTTCAAATTGGCGATACCAACGATCAATGATTTTGGAAGCAGGTGGATCAATGCCAAAACACCGAAGAAAAGCACGCTGGACCGAAATCACTAACTCAATCTTTGCAAACTGCAGCACAGCACACAAAACACCTTCTGTTGAGCAGACGCTGTCTTACTTCTGACTGGCTGCAAACTGACAAGGAACAGACGTGAACGTTTCATTCGGACATCCGAGTCAAACCTAGTCCATTCGATAAACATAACAAAGATATGTTCATGCACAAAAAATTAAGTGCCATGGACAACGGAGTCCCTGGGGCCCATTAATCTGTTAGTATAAAGAAAATCGTAGACTCGTAGTGAAATAATTATTGAATCAACACTGTTCATTGGAAATTGATGGTTAATAGTTCATTTTCTTCAGCATGAAACGAACTTTCCAGAGGTGCTATGTATTGGGGCTCATAACGTACTTGAACAGGGAAAATTGGGAGAATGTTGCGAAAATTCTCCAAAAATTCCTCCCATCAACTTTGGACCCTTCTGGAGTGGCTTTAGGCAAAAGCACACAATCAAAATGTATCTCGACAAATACTATAGGGTAAGACATGTGTGTAAGAAGTTTTGTATTGATAGACAGAATAGGTATCGTATGAGAGGAAAGCGTGTATTGATATACAAGCTTTTCCCTAATATCTATTCCATTTTTTTTCTGATTTTCTTTGTTCCTGAAGAAAGGCTTATGTCCATTTCTAAAGCGTTGATCATAATGTTGGAATGTATCTCATTAACCTTAGTGTGTTGTTGTGTGCCGCAGTTGGCGGACCCGGATAAAACCCGTATGAATCCGTTTTCAATGTTGTATTACAACCTACCTGTTCTTACTTTCATATATCTTATGTATAATTACCCCTGTTTCATTTCTGGCCTTCACTATTCACTATTAATCATAAACAATTCTTATTTACATGATTTTTTTTTTTTTTTGGCTTTTTCCTACATCCGTATACATCAGTATAGTATTATTGCGCAAAATTAGTATCTTGGAACATTAGTATCTATAATGATTAAACAATGCTGCCTATTAAATATCATGTCTTGCCAAAGGGTGAGGCTAAATTTACACTGAAGTTGCACTACCCGAGCGTGACGTAATATCACGTGATATTTACTCTAGTTTGCACACACAACTCTATTGATAAACAAGTAATTTACTTACGTAGCGATCATCAGGGAGCGGAGGAAGCTAGAAGCCCCGCAATTCTCGGTTTGTTCCACCTTGACCCAAGGATAATACAGCAGCATACATATCCTTAATTAATAACACAGTGAGTTTGAAACACTGTCAGTATATGCTCTACTACCGTCTCATGTCATATCGCATCAATCCGCGAACACACACAGTCCACAATTTAACTAACGTTAGCGATGCATGAGTCCAGACATGTATCGAATCTCGACTCGACTCGAATTAGAGTCGAGTCACACTTTGTCTCGACTCGTCTCGAATTTTCAAACTTATTTCTCGACTCAAAATTTCGAGTCGAGACTGCTTGTAAAAATCTCGACTCGACTTAGGTGTCTTGAAAATCATTGTATAATTTTTATTATTATTTCGAGGGAAGTATTCACTCACAAACACTCTTGAAACTAATTCCAGCATTTATTACTTTAGAAAGGTACAGAACGCATAAACTTAATAGTTAATCTTTCGAGATCAAGATTTAATTTTCAGATCAATTCAGTTAATTAAAACTAATAATGTCGTGATATTTGATTGTACTTCAAATACAATAATAATAATAATAATAATAATAATAATAATAATAATAATAATAATAATAATAATTGGTTATCTAGTTTGTATAAAACTATTGCGATAAAGTGAACTTTATAAATTCTCTGAATGAGCAATTGGCAGTCTATAGTGATTGAGCCACGCGGTGCCAACTCTCTCCAGCGACCTACCAAGGATCATTGCGTCCATGCCAAGACGCGTCGCCGTTGTTATCCGTGCCAAAGGTGGAAATACTGACAATTAGATAGGTAATGTTCTCGCTGATATGTGTGTATATTTTAACTCGTATATTCTGTCTCGTCTCGAATTCGAGTGAAGTGGAGACAGAAAGTGTCGAGTCACCATTTCCTCAAGTCGAGTCGAGACAGGCCTAAATCTCCACTCGACTCGACTCGTGCACATCTCTAACTAACGTTTTCTCCCTTATTAATCACCCTATACTTATGACCTTTCTAACGTTTCTTATTCTCATTATCACATTTAGTCTAACTCTCTCCATTTCTGGGGGGCGCGGTGGCTCAGTGGTAGAGCGTTCACCTCTGGTGCTTGGGGTCCCGGGTTCGATCCCAGCCCCCGCCAAGTGAACTTTGTGGTGGACAAACACCGTGCTCGTGGGTTTTCTCGGGGTTCTCCCGTTTCCTCCCACTTTCTTCATTCCACCATTTCACTCATCTCTCATTATCACCGTCTCCTTTAGCCTAACCGGCATAACCGTGGGACGTAAAACTTACAGATTTCATTTCATTTCATTTCTCTCCATTTCTCCGTAAAATTTGTATTTCCAGCAGTGTCCGAAGTGGAAAAATAGCAGAGGCGGTATGTTTTATTATGATTTTAACTCAACATACCGGCTATTTAGATACTGTCTTGATCACTGAAATTCCAGAGACGGTAGTCCTCATTACTAAGAAACCAGAGGCGGTATGGCATACCACCGCATACCGTCTCACTTCGACAACTGATTTCGAGGCCGCCATCTGTAGCAGTATTTTAGTATCACTATCATTTTAATAGATGGCTGATTATCGCAGAGCATCATTTTTTTAGGTTTATAAAGGCATCTTTCTTTCGATTTTCTCGAAAGTGACGCATGATAATCGCTTTGTTCAACTCAACGAGATGGTATGTCTCATCTTTGGGAAAATGTTTTTTTTTTCTTTTTCTTTTTTAAAGCTAGTAATCTTGTATAATTATATAAGAAAAAAGCACGTTGGTTTATAGTATAAAAGTCATAGAAGAAACCATTAACACTTCTTTACTCTTTCTGACTACGTGTTGAGAAGCAGAGCATTTGTTTACCCTTCAGAGTCTGTTGACCATGAAAGATGTTTGTGGCGTAACGATTATGAAAGACAATCTGTTATGTTTACATGAAAAGGAGTACAATGTAGCCAACGAAGGATGTTGCTTTTAGAATCATAATAGCATAACGAACACTCTTGTCATATTAGGTGGAAGCACGTGTAGGAAGTCATGATATTATTTTCCCTTGGAATATATAAACAGAATCATCACAAAACAGATGGGTATACAAGATTTTGGAAGCAATGCGACTGTAATTTAAATTTAATTTGGTATTGTAGTTCTACACATTTTAGATACATAACAGTAAGTAGAACATATGGACATGCTTTCAATCAGTACAAAATAATAATAATAATAATAATAATAATAATAATAATAATAATAATAATAATAATAATAATAATAATAATACGAAATCTTTAAGGTTTATGTCTCATGACTATGCCGGCTAAGCTAAAGGAGACCGTGATGATGAGCAATAAATGAAATGGTGGAATGAAGAAAGTGGAAGGAAACGGGAGAACAACGAGAAAACCCAAGTGCACGGTGTTTGTCCACCACAAAGCTCACTTGGGATCGAACCGAGGACCCTAGGATCAGAGGTGAACGCTTTGCCACTGAGCCACTGCAGCCCACACAATCAGTACATGTAATATTTCTAATATGCGAAAAATAACTATTTTATATCATTAGAGTTCAGTGACGATTGGGGTACTTTGACTTAAGAATTTTGTCCAGATGACAGGGGTCTGTCTGGATCTTGATCCGGAGTTCTACTACATAAAAGGATCTGGAGAGCTGCCTAGACCAAGTCAAAGATGACTGTAATTCAGGGATCTCACACACGGAGAACCCATGCTCACTTGGCCTCATTCTTTATGAAGTGATATGAAGTGAACATGAGGTTGAGTAAGCGCGAGGTTCAATTATTATGTGAGCGTAAGGTCGAGTGAGTATATCTTACCAATGGTTTGAGAATGAGGTGAACTGGGTGCGATGTCGAAACAATGACGTGAGCATAAGCTTGAATGAGCGCGACATCGAAATAATGATATGAATTTAAGATTGAGTGAGCGCGATATCAAAATGTATTATTATTTGGATATCATAATCCTCACATCGAGTTTGAACGCGATATCGAAATGATGTGAGTGTAAAGTTGAGTGAGGGTGAAGTCGAAATGACATTGTGAGCATGAGGATGAGTGAGTGTAATGTCAGGTTAGTGATGTAAGCGTGAGGCAGAATGAGTGTGATATTAAGTTGATTGTGTGAGTGTGATGTTGAAATAATAGCGTGAGCATTAGGTTGAGTGGGCATGATGTTGAGTTGATGATGTGAGCGTCAGGTTCAATGAGTGTGATATCGAATGGATTATGTGAGTGTGAGATTTAATGAGATTAATCCAAACTAAGAACCCTTGCACCAGATAATAATATAAGTCTCTCCGCCTCTCATACAGAAATTGGTATTGCTATGACATTTGTTCAGGTGTATATATATTTTCAGAAATGTTTCTCAAACCTGTTTCTTCAGAAGTAATCAGTTAGGCCGTGTGTAGGGTTACAGACAGTGATGAGAATTTTCCGGAAAATTTTGAAACGGAAAATTTTCCGATTCATAAAAACATACTCCACTTATTCCTACATCGTTGTATAGCCGTGATGTGAGGTGGAAAATTTTCTTCTATATTTTCCGGAAAATTTTCCGTTAACAAATATCAGTGATCAAGTAACAATTCCTCAGTATTCATAAATTGATTAAATTCATGTATAGAAATGTTAAAAATTGAAAGATTGTCTAAAGAATCTGAAAATTTTCATGGCTCAGACAATTTTCAGAGCTATGTAGGAGCAAGTGAAATACTTTCTCATGAATCGAAGAGTTGTCTGTCCTGTACAGTGATGAAAATTTTCCGGAAAATTTTGAAACGGAAAATTTTCCGATTCATAAAAACATACTCCACGTATTCCTACATCATTGTTTAGCCGTGATATGAGGTGGAAAATTTTCTTCTATATTTTCCGGAAAATTTTCCGTTCTTAACAAATATCAGTGATCAAGCAACAATTCCTCAGTGTTCATAAAATTGATTGAAATCATGTATAAAAATGTTAAAAAAAAAAAAAAGTGAAAGATCGTTTAAAGAATCTGAAAATTTTCATGGCTCACAATTTTCAGTACTATGTAGGAACAAGTGAAACAATGTTTCATAAATCAAAATATTTTGTGTCTTGTATGGAAAAATTGAAAAACTTTATATGAGTCGGAAAATTTTCATCATTTTGAATCAAAAAGTAAAACAACTTTTTGTGAGTCGAAAAGTTTTATTGCTCTATAAAAACAAATGTAAGGAATTTTCATGAATCGGAAAATTTTCATCACGATGTAGAAACAAGTGAAAATGCTTTTCATAATCCGGACGGTTTTGGATATTATGTATAGTGATATTAGGTGGATTTTCCACTATATTTAACTGCACATTGAGATATACAATTCCTGTAGAGGAAAATTAGACAGCAACAAATTATAATTTTCCAATTAGATTTCGGGAACCAGAAAATTTTCTAATATTTCAAGTTGGGAAGTACAAATTTACATAGTGTTTCTCTCTCTCTCTCTCTCTCTCTCTCTCTCTCTCTCTCTCTCTCTCTCTATTATATCTACTTATTTATAAATGTTGCAGAATGTAAATCTATAGAAGTAGTAAAGCTATGAGAAAACCGTCTTAGGCGTATTAAACTGACGAAATCTAATATTGTAAGATCAAAGGTGGATTCTGAGGGAAGAACGCATTGAAGTTTTTGAAACATTCTTCAAATGAAGAATTGTTAAATTTTCACTTCATGAAACTTTTTAAGATAATATTTATTACCAATAAATTTTACGACTAAACAGCGATGTAGGAATAAGTGGAGTATGTTTTTATGAATCGAAAAACATTCATGACTTTTAATAAATTGAAATTTTAAATAATAGAATGGGATATTTGTACTCTACAAACTCATGTTCTCTGCACTTTGCATACATACATACATACATACACACACACACACACACAGAGAGAGAGAGAGAGAGAGAGAGAGAGGAGTGGAATTGAGTTGATTTTGAGTATAACGTCCCTTTCAGGAGCGAGACTATATAAGACGGGACCAACTGATTAACGTGAAATCCGAACTACATTAGCTCCCGCTGGGAATCGAAGCCAGGTCTTACATGCCAAAGGCGCGTATGCTAACTGCTTAGCAACGAAGGAGCTTGCAGATGAAGAGAGAGAGAGAAATACTGTGTAAAATTTACTTCCCAACTTGAAATATTAGAAAATTTTCCGGTTCCCGGAAGCTAATAGGAAAATTATAATTTGTTGTTGACTAACTTTCCTCTACTAAAATTCAATTTTGTGGCTGAATGTGCAGTTAAATATAGTGGAAAATTTTCCACCTAACATCACTACACATAATATCCAAATTTTTCCGGCTTATGAAAAGTTTTTTCCACTTGTTTCTACATCGTGATGAAAATTTTCCGATCTATGAAAATTCCTTTCACTTGTTTCTACAGAGCAATAAAACTTTTCGGTGCACAAAAACTTGCTTTACTTTTTGCTTCAAAATTATGAAAATTTTCCGACTCATAAAAAGTTCTTCAATTTTTCCATATAAGACAGAAAATATTTCGATTCATGAAAAATGGTTTAACTTGTTCCTACATAGTAGTGAAAATTGTGTGAGCCATGAAAATTTTCAGATTCTTTAAACGATCTTTCACATTTTTACATTTCTGTACACGAATTCAACCAACTTTATGATTGCTGAGGAATTGTTACTTGATTACTGATATTTTTAGAACGGAAAATTTTCCGGAAAAATATAGCGGAAAATTTTCCACCTCACATCACTAGTTACAGAGACCTTTCACCACAGAATATTTTAGTGTGCCTAAAATCTCATACATACTGAGAAAGAACGTGAGAATTATGGTTGTTAAAATTATATTATTACGACAGCACAGTTGTGTCTATGTGACGAATTTTCGTGGATCACTAACAAGGAAGGTTTTTCAAGCAACACACACTGATTTGCTTGAAACTCCTGGAGTTAATAAAGGAATCAAAAATAAGACATACGCGTTTTTTTTTTTCATATCAACCAACGTGGGAAGGTGAAGGGGGTAAACACCCCTTAAAGCACGAACATAAGGCAATTTTACACTTTTTTAGCAAGGCCATAACTAGCAACGCGCAACGCGAATTTGCTTGAAATTCCTGGAGTAAATAAAGGAATTAAAAGTAGGATATGCATGTTCTTTAATATCGGACAACGTGGGGGTTGAAGGGGTAAACAGCCACGTAAACTGCGAACATACGCAACACCACACTATTAAGAAGACCATAACTAGCTACGCTGTTAGAGATACACATTGGCTAATGTTGGAAAACAGATAAAGCTTAGCAACGTGTGTGTTATGGTGATACAATATTATGTGACCCATTGTACGTTGCTAGTTATGGCCTTGCTAAAAGGTGTCATATTACCCTGTTCGCACTTTAGGGGGGGTTACTCTCTTCATATCCCACGTTGGCCGATATATAAAAACACACCTATGTCCTTCTTTTAATTCCTTTATTCACTGCAAGAGTTTCAACGAAATCCGCATTGTGTGTTGTCTGTTATGGCCTTGCTAACATGTGCCATATTGCCCTATGTTCGCATTTTAGGGAAGTGTTTACGACCTTCACTCCGCACGTTGGCCGATATATTTATATATAAAAAAAAATCTTGCGTCCTAGTCTTGATTCCTTTATTCACTCCAGGAGTTTCAAGCAACTCGGAGTGTGACACTTGGAAAACCTTGCTTGTAAGTCTCCATGCTCACAGATCTGCGCGATTCATCGGATCTAACTGATTGGAAATGAAATGAAATGAAATCTTTAAGTTTTACGTCCCTCCCACGACTAGGCTAAAGGAGAAGGTGATGATGTGAAATGAATGAAATGGTGGAATGAGGAAAGTGGGAGGATACTAGAGAACCCCAGGAAAACCCACGGTGTTTGTTTACCACAAAACTCACTTGGTTTGAGCTGAGATCGAACCAAGGACTCCATGCACCAGACGTGAACACTCTATCGCTGAGCCACCGAAGTCTGCACTAACTGATTTGATCTGCCTGGTCCAAATCTGGAGACTTTGGGCTCATGTCACCACGTACGTTACGGAGTGTTCTGCTACTGCTACAGTCTAGCTGAAACGGAGCACAATCACTGATATTAAGGCGCAATCTGTGAATTCACTCCCAATGGAATTATTTCTACCTTTCTAGATCAGAGCTCATATTTTTAATCCAATGACATTATTATTGCTCAGTCAATACGGTTCTCAGTCAATACTGTGACTCCAATCCGGATCAAACTTAGGATCACCCACACTAAATAAATTTGGGCCAATCATTAGAACTCACGCACAACGTTTTAGAAAAGTTATTTTTTTGTTTTTCAGATGATCAAATATTGAGTACTGTATATAAAACTTGATATTCTAACTTTTTTCTCGTTTTTTAGACATCCAAATTATTCTATGCATAAGTAATGTAAGTTTTATAGAATAGAATATTCGTATTGTCATTAAGTCTGTATGCAAACAATATCCAACGTCAAATGAAGATATGCAAGCAAATTCCTTTTTTACTTATACCAATATAAGTTTATCTTTCTCAAATTCCTTAACATTTTAATAGGTTACAGCAACTAACCAAGCATACACATTGAGTAATAGGTAAATTTTGCGAGTGTATTGGTAACCTCCTCATGAATGTTATCCCTTAGCTAGTTTTGATAGTCTGCTATACGATATATCAACTTGTTTAGCAGATCTTGTATTATATGCATGAATATCTTGTCTACGCTCCACATCAGACATATTTTGTTTTACATATACTAAAACCATATATCAAATATATACAAATTTACAACGGTCATAATTTTCAACTTACAGAAACAGGAATTTTAGGAATGATCAAAAAAATGGATCAAAAATTGCTATCTTGGCCAAAAATGTTGGGAATGATCCAAAAAATGCAACAAAAGATTGCGAATTTCGCCAATAATTAGTTTCTGGATCAGAGACCGGGACCACAAAATTTTTGAACGGTCCCTAAATCGAGTTTTCATCCTTTTTTTTTTTTACGGAATAAGCACATCGTACTAAGTATATTGTTTGTTTTGGTTTGACTATACTATATGTAGTTCTTAAAATATGGAGCGTTCAAGAAAATATTTGACTGAATGAAATATATTGGACTTTTTTGGATCAAGGGTAACAATTTTTGAGCGGCTTCTAAATCGAATTTTCGTATTTTTTACGGACCAAGCACATCATACTGAGTTAAGTGATAGGATTTGGCTGCACTATGTGTAGTTTTCGAGATATAAGGCCTAGAAGAAAATTTTTGCCTGAAATGTATTGAATCCTTTGATCCAAAAAAAAGTTTACAATGTTCTTTATATGCTACACCACTGATTATTTTTCTGTCTATAGATCTTAGACCAAAAACGGCAAGAGATAACAAGAAATGGTTTTCTGATATGGTTTATCTCAATTCCAACCAGAAGTGGTATAAATTAGCTATGTTTTTGTTTCAATGTTAATCGCTATAAAACAAAATTGTAAAACGAAGCAATAAAAATTTCATATGTAAAGGTGACTGGTAATTCGACCTATACCTTGAATAGAGTTATTTTAGAACTAATTTGAAACAAATTTGTTGCTATGAACCGGAGCTCTGGAATCAGTGGTTTCGGAATAATTTTTCAGATTTTTTTTTAATGCCAATTTACGACCAAAAATGGCAAATTTTCAACAAACTAATAACTCTGACTACTAAACATATTTCTTCTAACAACTGACCAATTACTTATTACTGTAAAGAAAAAAGAAAATGCCTACCATTACCAGAAAGTCAGAAATTAATGGGTCTCAAATTAGATGTTATTGTTTAAAAAATCCGTTATATTAATAGATAATATATTAATCCTTCATATTAAAGCTTATAAAAGGTATAAAGATGGTTAACTTTTGAAATATTAAGAAAAAAGGATACAATGCGCTCTGCCTTGGTAGCACTAAATTCTAATTTGATTCGTAAATTCACTTGAGAGTGAAAAAGTTGTCAGTGCAGAAAAATAAATGGGAAAAATATGAAAAGTAATTAAGTTTAATTAAATAAAAAAAATGTGCTCGAATTGTCTCTTTTGGTTGAGTATGCAAGTGCCTGGCCTACGACGTACTTCAGTCACTGTAACTCGCGTCCACTATGACTATGACATCCATAGGATGACACTTGTCTTAGATGTTAATTGGATCCGACCTCTTCTACCCTAGATGTGGAACTGAAAGTACTAAGGCGTCCAAGAACGAATAGGGATATAGACGAATATGTATTAAAAAATTGGAAATTTGGCCAATAATTAGTTTTTGGGTCAAGGACCACAAAATTTTTGAACGGTCCCTAAATCGAGTTTTCATACTTTTTTTTTTTTTTTTTTTTTTTTTTTTTTTTTTTTACGGAATAAGCACATCATACTGAGTAAATTGTTTGTTTTGGTTTGACTACACTATATGTAGTTCTGACAGGGCTCCCGATATGTTCTGCAAGGAACCCTGTGAGACACTGAACAAATTATCTCAGTTGTAACGGCCGCCACTGTAACTTGGTAAAGAAATAGATTCAAATTCAGCTGTTATTATTCTACTGAATCAAAAAGTGGTAGAAATCGATTACAACTCCCGGTTTCAATATTGTTTTCCAATGATCAAAGATTGCTTTAAAACGAGTCAATACGGAACTTTCGGTTATAATTCAGTAATAATATAATCAAATATAAAACTTATCCTTGCGACGCTGAAGCCATATTAAAAAAGGCATTTCTTACGGTTTTTCCTTTATTAATATTCAAACCGGAAGTGGTTTTAACTTCTGGTTGCATTAGGGAAATAAAGTTGGAGATTAAGCGTCCGAAAAATGTGCTCAATCATTTACCGGTAACAGCTTCTCGCTATTTCTTGTTTTTTGCTTTATGGAAATCCATACTGAAACCGGAAGCAGTAGTAAATATTTCAATCAATTCCGGTTTTAATAGAAATATGCAAGTGGATATGGTATCCTTGCTGAGACGCTGAAACGATTCCAAAAAACCGCTTGTCGTTATCTATTACCTTTCTTGTTCTATGGTGAACAACGTTGAAACGGAAATGGTTGATTTTTTTTTTTACCACTTGCGTTTTGAATAAGGATATAAGGAAGCAGATAGAACCTATTATTGTTGTGATGAATCGATTCACAAAAAGCAGCTTTTCGATAGCACTTACCACTTTTGCTGACAAACTGACAGACGGACCTGGCGGTTCTATAAGACTTCCAACACTTATCCATAGAATAATTTGGAAGTCTTAAAACTGGGAAGATGGTTTTGATATGGATTCAACGTTCCGAGAACAGGTTCCTACTCCGACCTTATCCCTGCACTGGAACCGGAACTGATTGATCTACAACTTCCAGCTTTAATACTGAAACTATACAGGGTGTTTCAAAACAACACCGACAAAGTTTGGGAGGTGATTCCTCACACCAAGATAAGGCAAAAAGTATAGACCAACCTGTGTGCACAAATGCTTCCTTTCGAAGTTATAGGGTGCCGAAAACATTTAAAAAAAATGAACTTTAAAAGTTCATAGCTCCAAAACTATGGGACTTAGCGTACGTAGTCCGGTCAAGACTTCACTTAGGAACTAGTATGTGCCCCATCCAAATATCCAAGTTTCACAATCCTGTGGTACTTCTGCAACGACTTTTAGAGAGGTGGTTGGTTGGTGGGTACTTCAAATTATATGCCCTTAGCCGAACTCATTCTACAAAAATTGTATGATTCTGAAACATGTATTTTTGGATAGGGCACATATTAATTCGAAAGTGAAGTCTTGTCCCGACTACGGTAGGTCCTACAGTTTTGGAGCTATGAATCTGTAAAGTTCATTTTTTTATGTTTTCGGCATCCTATAACTCCGAAAGGGAACATTTGTGCACCTAGGTTGGTCTATACTTTTTGTCTTATCTTGGTGTCAGGAATCACTTGTCAAACGTTGTCGGCGTTGTTTTGAAACACCCTTTATAGTTTCAGTATTAAAGCTGGAAGTTGTAGATCAATCAGTTCCCGTTCCAGTGCAGGGATAAGGTCGGAGTAGGAACCTGTTCTCGGAACGTTGAATCCATATCAAAAACATCTTCCCAGTTTGAGACTTCCAAACTATTCTATGGATAAGTGTTGGAAGTTGAAACACCCTGTATATAGTTTGGAAGTCCATTACAGTATCATAACTTGAAACAAAGTGTACTTATTATTTTAATATAAATATTACAACTATGAAATAAAATATACGTTTATTGCGATTTGCAAACATTTCTGCTGACAGAGTTATGCTTCATGCATGAAAATGTGTCATAACAGTTACAAAGTGAATACAAACTAAATTTCGGTTTATAACGTGTACCGTTACATGTAACTTTGAAGTCAACATGTTTTCTCGCATTTGAAACCAAAGCAATTACTGATTATGAAGCTTTAGGCTTCTCATACGTATCTTTGAAATATAGGTACACACAAACACTCACAAAAGTATACAAATATTAAATGTCATTCACGTAGGAGTATCCAACGCAACTAAGTAACGCACTAACTCTGTTGGTGATTTATTATTGCGGTCCGGTTCCATTTTCACTAAAGGCAAGCAAAAGTTGTAATTACTTGATTTGACAAATTTCAGTAGCTTCGTATTTACTCTTGCGTTTGTAAACAAGGATTATATAGCCTATAAGTACAAACTTCCCAACCTGTGCCACAGTATTCTCTGTAAATTTGTATTTCGAGTCGTCCTTTCATTACGAAGCAAGTACAGCTCGGAAAACCCGATATTATTTGCAGTTTAACCTTTTGATATGCTGTAAGGTTTTAGTTCTATATTGAAAACAACCTTTGAAATACAATTCATAATCGTCGTACCGTACAAAGGGAGGTAAAAACGTTGATGCACGCAAATGGACAGGTGTTTAGTATGTGCAATGAAAAGATGTACAAAGTCAGTTAGTTTTACATTTTTATTATTACTTTTTTCCATAATACAAAACGTCTAAATATTCAATGTGAAAGATATTAATTATTGCGAGTCCTTATATAATATTGTTCTGACACTTACAGAACACAGCCATACACATGTAGTAAAAAAAAAAAAAAAAAAAAAAAAAAAAAAAAAAAAAAAAAAAACAGTAAATAGTTTGGGATAGTTCGAAATTTTACCTTGGTGTTTGATACACGTGGTCCGAGTTTGATTCCCGGTACTAAACGAATTACAATGAATTCGGATTGCACCTTGATTCTCTTCCATACACAGCCACTGAGTTGCGACACCGATTTGTGCATCTGCTTGTGGAGCATTGTTTTAAATTGGAACTTTCATATGGAGCAACCGCAGTTGCTGCAACTAAAAGAGAGGATGTCACTGATTGCTCTCACGCAACCGTCTTGAGTACCGTCTCTCGTGAAGAAGCATTATGTTAAATGGAAGGTTTCATACAAAGACAATAAAATAAGCATACTTAAAATGAATGAATATTTTGAGAATATAAATTGCGAAAAAAACACAAAAGCTTTTGGAAAGGTTACAGCTCTCTGTACGCAATGATATTAACATTGTATCGTATTTATTAAGAAATGGTGTGTCACTATTAGAAGTGCATGCGTCATTATTAAAAGTACGAGGTAAATGCAAAAGGAAAGTTTCCAATGCACTGGAAATATAAATGTTGGCAATATTTTCTTCTTCCTACTTCCAAACAACATGCACGCACCTCGTTAGGGGTGGTCGCTCAATCTTGACTTCGGAACAGTTGGTAATGGAGCTCCCGATTGGCGCTAGTGCCAAGTGCTAAATCTGACAGTTATTCGGTTTTAATATATAAGAGGTGTTAAATATATTAAAATTTATCACCAATTGATGGAGAGTGTATGGTTGGTAGTTGGTCGTTCTGAAATTCTCAAGCAAAGTTAGCAGGAAAATATCAATTTCCGGGCGACACAATAACGAAGGTCGAGCGAACTAATGGTCAGCACTTGTTTTCTATGTTGAAAGAACATTTTGGCCGGAATGCGCTTCAGCAACGACAAGGAGTGAACGATGAGGATCAAAGTTACGTCAAACACATGCCGTTGACCGTGAATCGAGCATTTGAGTCGCGGCTCACAAAAATCTCATTGTGAAACACGTGTTTCTACCGCAGGATCAAGGTTGTAATGCAGCGCATACTAGGGTATATGACGTATACCCACATAATAATTTTACACTTCAATGTATACTGACTTTGAATCAAGTATGTAACAGAAGGTATAAGGGTGGACATAACACTATACTTTTGAAGATGGTTGAGCATAATATCTACCAAAACTAGCACTATACCACTGGGCAAGATCATTCACAATGGAAAAATTATATGGTCTTCTTTATTACAGATTATAATACAGAGAATTTCTAATGTATACGCAGTGTATAAGTAGTGATGATCTCAGTATGAATTAATTTGTATGTGACAAATAGAGGGGAAGAGAAATTTTGGGAGGCAGCAATTTGTTTTGTATATCGGAAAGAATCTTTTTATATTATTTGATCTACAATACAACATGTCTGAGGAACGCAGATGGAGTCAGATGTAGGTAGCACAGAAGTGCGCGCTATCTGTCTTACCTTCTCAACGTCATATGTGTATAGCGGAGGAAAGGGAGCCAACTATGCTATATTAGGCTCCTCCTTACTCGAGTGCTAATCTGGGGCTGATTGTAACACAAGAACATTTTAATTCTTGGTTGGATAGCTGAATATTTTATTACTATAATAATACAGCCAAAAATACCAATCCCTCTTGCATCCTTTATTTCACACTTCAGATTCTGAAAGCTTCCGTGAATTTGGCAGGGTAAAAATATGAACGCTTGCTAATACCCACCTCTCTAATGAGAAAGTTAAGCCCTCATAGGTCTAAAAGTGAATTAAAAAATGATCTAAATGGTATAGAACAAAGGTTTTTGATACGGGATTACGTTCTGTATTATGTTTATTAGTACAGCTAAAGGAGATCAATTTCACACAGCTTACAATAATGTCAGAAAATAGCGAGAATTTAATCCATCTACAAAATGGAAAAGTACCCTTTCGAAGCAACAAGTTTGAAATGTGTATTGTCTAAACTTTTTCTCTCTGTATATAGCTACACACAACGCACCACACTTAGAATTGGTTAAATCCGCTTAAACATAAAAGATAGCTCTCTTCTGAAGCATGTTTTCAACTTTT
Source organism: Thermobia domestica (assembly GCF_964235325.1). Classification (NCBI taxonomy): domain Eukaryota; kingdom Metazoa; phylum Arthropoda; class Insecta; order Zygentoma; family Lepismatidae; genus Thermobia; species Thermobia domestica. The sequence continues at coordinate 54,460,344 of NC_137467.1, forward strand.
CCTTTCATATATTTTCTTCCATGTTCGTCTATTGTACATATCAACCTTTTACTATTATTAGGATTTATACGGTTAATAAATCCACTAAAGTGCTAGCATGTATTTCGTAGATCACCTGGTGCTGCTGCAGTGAAGAATGTAGCACTATTAATACTTGGTTCGTGAAGTAATTTCGTAAACGTTTTCCAGTACTTTCTATCTGAGAATGACCAAAATTATACGAAAAACGATATGTACACTTTCCTCATCCTGAAATACTGTACAAAGTTACGAACTGTCTTCACAAAAGTATTGTAATTACTGGAAATGCAGTTTATTAATCAAATACGTGTATTTATGATATAATGAGTGTGCTTTCTGTACCTAAGATTCCGGATTGAATTCCCGGTAGTGTTTGTTCGGATAAAGATTCGAGTAATGGTTCAGATTACATTTTGAGCTGTAGGTCTGATCTCGTATAGCGTTTATGCTGAAAAAGACGTTAAACTCTACTCTATCAGTCAAATCTCCTATGTAACTCTTTTTGTGCATACCGTCCTTGGTTCAAATCCAGACCATTTGAATTTGTAGTGGTTACTAACACCTATGTCCGTGCGTTATCCCGTCTTCTTCTACATTCCCATTCCACTAATTCTCTCAATCACTCAATTTCATCAAATAACCCATCTCCTTTCGTCTACAGGACATAATCGTAAGTCATTCCAAGATTTCATTTTTCAAGAGAACCAGATGTAATTCTTACTGATGTTTGATTAATCTTTCAACTGAATAGCTCTAATTCCGCAGATGTTTCTTTGTATCACTAGGGGAAACATGTGATTCTCTAAAGCAACTGCTGTAAAGGTGATTAAAGCTCCAATCGCCATACGAGAAAATGCACTTTGTCGCGGCGAAAAGTCACATACATTTTGATTACACCTCGTATTCTCTGATTCGCTAAATTCGTACTTAAAAACAAGGACACACAACTTTTATATATATATAAAGCAAAAAGTTCATATTATATTTAATTGGTTTGACACATATATATCCACTAGTATACAGAAATCATGCTGCATATAACCCAAATGTTTTCCAGCCTTAATTAGTCTAACCAACTTGACACGAGTTTCGTCACAGGTTCAACAGCAGTTCTCAACTTAGAGAGCAAAATTAAATTACATTCATTCAATTACACATATACATCCAAACAAATATGCTAGCATCACTGAGAGCATGCAAATATACAGTAACGTTGTTCGTTAAGTTTACAAGGCTTTCGGTAATTTTTAAAGTTATACATGATATTACAAATAGTATGTGTGTCCTATTTACGAGTACGTGTGTCATCGATATATATCAGTAAACAAAAGATACAATCTGACCAAAAATCATGGTTTATACTATATATATATATATATATATATATATATATATATACAGGGTGGTAGGAAACTCCACCGACAAAATTCGGGAGGTGTTTCCCGACACCGAAACAACAACAACAACAACAACAAAAAAAAAAAAAGTGCTTTTGCAATTTTCTCTAGGTCACATAGTTTCGGAGCTACATGATGCCGAAAACGGGGCAAAATACACTTTAAAGCGCTATATCTTCTCTATTTCGAATGATAGAGGCAAGGCGGTATGGTCACCTCAAAGGAACGAAACCTGATCTATTCAAAGATGGGTATGTCGCAATCGTGAAATCAGTGCACAAGGGATTTCCCAAAGGAGTGTAGGGACTCCCGGATAAACTGTCAGGTAATGGATAGGTTTCCCACCTGGTAACCATGTCGAGATCTCAAACAGAGACGAATTCATAGACGCGTCATAATAGGTATGTGTGGTTGCATAACCACCAGGTACTGATGGTGACCAACAATGAAGTTGTGGATATGAAGTGTGGGTGAATACACTTCGGGAGGTGACTCCCCAACTGGAAACAAGGAAACAAGTCATGAACAGAAGTCGAAAGAGGCGGTGTGTTCCAGCAGGAACGGAGCAAAAGATCGCCCACAAACCGTGGGTAAAGTAGAATATCTTCCGAACGAATTGAGATAGTGACCTCGGTCCACAAAATGAGAAAGAAAATCATACTCAAGGAAACTGATGGTGCAAACTGAATGGAGCAGATGGAACTGCGCAATGGGAGTCCATACAGGAAGAAGGGGATTCCGCAAAGCAGACATGATAAGGGCAGTGAAAAGTGAAACAGACGTATGTAATATGACGTGTTACGTATGGCTTACGTACGAACTGTGCGGTAAGTGCTGGAAAAGTGGGTATTCCTCATTGCAGTGTCGGAAACCAATTCAAGGGAACACCGCCGAACATGGGTGTTGGTGCAGCGGCTCCGCAACAAGCAGAGTACGCAGACATTGCAGGGCCGAGAATCGCTGTAGGCCCTACCGAGTAGGGAACTGAGGCATGGAAGACATGGACAAAATTAAGCATGCGTACAGGCAAAGATGGACTGTATTTTCAAGGATGATACACTACAGCTCGTACTAGTGTCCGCGATGAATAAATATCACAAAGAATGACACTAAATGTTTCAGAAGTCTTACAACAATCTTACCTGTGGCAACACTAAAGACGATGCTCAAAATGACGTCCACCACTCTGAACACAGGCATTCAGACGTCGTCGCACAGACCGGCGCACACATCGAAACGTGTCTGGTTCTTCCCGCAAAGCGTCACAAGCGGCTCGGACGCGTTGTTCCAACGTTTGAATATCAGGTACCGGAGTAGCATAAACAACAGTTTTGAGAAGCCCCCATAAATAGAAATCCAGAGGGTTTAAATCCGGCGACCGGGGAGGCCATGACAGGACCGCCACGGCCTATTCACTTGCCCGGGAAAACATTGTTCAAATAATCACGCACGGGGCGACAGAAATGCGCCAGGACACCATCGTGCATATACTACATACGTTGTTGTAAGACCAACGGCTCATCCTCCAGAAGTATAGGAAGTATCTCGCGCAAGAAGTTCAAATAGATAGACCAAGTGAGTCATTGTGGAAGAACAACTAGTCCAATGAAATGGTCACCCAGAATCCCTGCCCAAATATTGATATGAAACTGGTGGCGGGCCTCTACCATTCCATTTGGATTATCCATAGACCACAGATGACTATTATGAAAATTCTGGATACCATCCCTTCCAAATTGAGCTTCATCTGTGAACAAAATGAAGGAGAGAAAACCAACAGTTGTTGCCACGAAATGGAGAACGTGATTACAAAAGTCCAGCCTGGGAGGAAAATCCCCTGGTGATAGACCCTGTACCCGTTGCAAATGATAGGGGTAAAATTGTTGGCATGAAGGAACAACAACACCCTCTCATGACTGACATTATGCTGAAGGGCAAGCTCCTCCCTGGAACTTACACACGGGTCATCGAGCACATGTTGTAAAATACGTTCTTCGGTATGCACAGTGCGTTCCTCGCGTGGTCTTCCCGTGTCATACATGGTAGGGTGAAACGTTCCGGTCTCACACAAAGGACGAAACAGCGTTGCAAATGTTGTATGATGCGGTTGGCGTCTATTGGGATATCGATTGTTGTATAATCGGGCTGCCTGCCTACCATTTCCATGTGCTTCTCCATACACAAAAATCATCTCGGCCTGTTCTGATTGGTGTAATGGGCCATTGTCAAAACACACTACACTATGAACGTGATTCACAACACACAACGTAGTAGTTGCCTATTTCAACTTCACGGATGACTTTGACAGATAAGGTAGGTCTGCTCAATGGTGATGTATTGTTTGTTGGTTGTGCACTCAGTGTTTCTTCAGTGCTAACTCCTTGTGCATCGGAATGACCTGGACTGGTAACTTGGGGATTCTCTCGAGGCAAATCAACAAAGTACGTATGTAGTGTGGTTTAGCCGTATGGTAGCTATGGCCCTCTGTTTGTGACCGTGCAATGTTCCCGAAAATAGTCAATGTTTTGATGTCAGCAGTGTTCGAATAAACGAGGAGGTGCAGGGGAATCACCCTCACGTAAAAGCTTATTCCCGGCTTATATCATGAAAATAACATAGTATCCCTGGCAGGAATAATTAATACCACTGCATTGTTGGTTACCATCAGTACCTGGTGGTTATGGATCTTCACCACAGCGAAGTGAAACTACTGCTAATTTTAAAGTTTTTTATAATATCTTGAAAACAAATAAAAAAAAAAAAGTGCACTAGATAATATTTTGCATGTGATACCGTTATCACAACTCACCTATCTTCTTTGGGTGTTCCGCTATTTACAAAACCCGCAAAAAATGCTAAATATTTCGGCAGTTGCAAATGGAAAGCAGATAAGTGAGTTGTGATGACGGTATCACATGCAGAATCATAATATCTAGCGCACTATGTTTTTGCTTTCCCAATATTTGTATTTATTTTGAACATATTACAGAAAAACTATCAAATTAGCGGTAGTTTAATTTTCGTTGTAGTGACGATCCTTATGCAACCACACATAGCGAATATGACGTGTCCACCATTTCGTCCTTGTTTGAGATCTCGGCATGGTGCAACTAATTATGGTTACCAGGTGGGAAACCTATCCATTCACGCCTATTCTGACGTATCTTTACCTGATAGTTTATCCAGGAGTCCCTACGCTCCTTTGGGGAATCCCTTGTGCACTGATTTCACGATTGCGACATACCCATCTTTGAATAGAGCAGGTTTCGTTCCTTTGAGGTGACCATGCCGCCTGCCTCTATTATTCGAAATAGAGAAGATATAGCGCTCTAAAGTGTATTTTGCCCCGTTTTCGGCATCATGTATCTCCGAAACTATCTGACCTAGAGAAAAGTGCGAAATGACTTTTTTTCTTGCTTCGGTGTCGGGACGGTGGAGTTTCCTACCACACACATATATATATGAGAGAGAGAGAGAGAATCTCAAACCCCCCTGACATAGGATAACTCTATTACCACAGTTATAACAAAATGTAAGAGAAAAAAACACCTCCAAATATATTGTTCTCAATCTAAAGTGAAGTAGACGAGCCGTTTGGGCTGTACATCCTTTATGCGCCCAATGCTAAATGAAAATGCAACGTTGTCATTTACCTGCACCCATAAGTGAATGAAGTTCCTGTCTTTTACGCTAACGTGTTGATGGCCAGCCCCTCATTTTAAAAATGGCCCCATAATCTTTATGTTGTGGATACAGGTGAATGGCAACGTTGCACTATCATTTAACATTGGGCGCATAAAGAGTGTACTGTACAGCCCAAAAGGCTCGTCCGATTTTTTAAAATCACTTTAGATTGGAAACATTATATTTGGAGACGGGTTTTCCCCTTACAGAGTTACCCTATGTCAGGGTACTTTCGAGACACCTTGTATTATATATATACCGTGTCCATAAAAACATGGTAAAGCATTATGTTTTAATGCCTATCCTCACAATAGAATTAAAAATCAAACGTATGATTAAATAGAACTGAAGTAAAATCTGCTTGAGCGTTGCGGAGGTTACGTTTTTCAAGCTGTGTTCCTAAGTGTCTGAGAACAAACCAATTGACGCGGTTAAAAGACAACAAGATTTCTCAAATAGGTCAGTAAAAGAAACCTCTTTTTCACTATTTACTTTGTTCTGTTGTGACTCGGAAGTTAATAAGGTGACGGGACAGATTCCCCCAAAGGCAACGCGGAAAGTTTTTAACTTCTCCTTACGAAGAGCAGTAAAGTCTTAGAATTTCCAGAGGGACTTTGTAAACATACGAACAACAAACAAATCCTTTTGTAAGTTTTGCATGACTTTTGGTTATACTACGTGTAACAAAACTCGAATTTCAGCGTTGGAAATTTCCAGCCAATCACAAACTCAAATTACATTAAACAAGTATCGGTTCTTGAATTTTGTTGATAATAAAGATACTAGTGATATGCTATTAAAGACTATTTATCACACGCTAACAGTATCACCGCCTCTACTTGATTTTTTTTTTTTTTATTTTATATGTATTCTATATATAGTCTTAGCTTAAAGATGATACATATCCGCCTACGACTACGGGCGACTACACGGTCGATTTGAAGGGAGGAGGGAGGGGTGGAATTTGCTGGTACTCAATTTTATATATATACTTATACAGGGTGTTTCAAAACAACACCGACAACGTTTGGGAGGTGATTCCTGACACCAAGATAACACAAAAAGTATAGACCAACCTGGGTGCAGAAACGCTTCCTTTCGGAGTTATAGGCTTCCGAAAACATGAAAAAATGAATTTTAAAGATTCATAGCTCCAAAACTATGGAGCCTACCGTGGTCGGGTGAAGACTTCACTTACGAACTAGTATGTGCCCTATCCAAAAATCAATGTTTCAGAATTCTAAGGTACTCACGCAACAATTTTTATGGAGTGGGTTTAGCTACGGGCATATAATTTGAGGTACTCACCAACTACCTCTATAAAAATTGTTGCGGAAGTACTGCAGGATACTCGAACATGAATATTTGGATAGGGCACATAGTAATTTCTAAGTGAAGTCTTAATCCGACTACAGTAGTTCCCACAGTTTTGGAGCTATGGACTTTTGAATTTCATTTTTCCATGTTTTCGGCAGCCTATAACTCCGAAAGGAAGCATTTGTGCACCCAGGTTGGTCTATACTTTTTGTCTTATTTTGGTGTCAGGAATCACCTCCCAAACGTTGTCAGTGTTTTGAAACACGCTGTATTTGTATTGAAGTTATAATAGACATACAGTATGCTGTATGTATTTAATTTCTCGGAAGTATATACAGGGTATATAGAATTTTAAATTACCCATTTTGAAAATAATATACTCGATTTATGCAACTCCTAATATTTTTGTGATTTTTGCTTTACTTGTGCATTTATGTACACGCCACACAGATTTAACTATCGCGCTCCGTGTGCATCCGGTACAGTTATTTATGAAACATTATGCCTGGCAAATGAATATTTTTCTGGACAAAGGATGTCCCATAAACAACGCAACTTTCCAAATGCCCGCCATTTCTGTTCTAGTAAGTTAGTAGTGCTGAATGTTCCCCTATTTTCATCTGTTGTCTTAATGATTAAATGTCACGAAGCGCAGAATAGCGCTTGATCATCATCTGTTGTATGTACTAGGAATGGTCACAAAGATCCGGTTCCGGCGGAACCGGTTCTCGGAGATCCGGTTTTCAGAACCGGTTCCAGACCTGGATTCGAAAACCCGGTTCCAGAACCGGATCTTAGGAACCGGTTCCAGACCTGGATCCGAAAGCCCCCAAAGACCCGTAAAGGAGGCACAAAGTTCATCTTCAAAACACTGCAAAGAAGACCATGCGCTTGTGCCCTCCCCGCCCAGACCCGCTTATGCCTCCAGAAAAAAAAATTAGTCCACCAGTGGGTGTTTAGCCAAATGAGTTGGCCAGTTTGCCTGTTTAGCCAATGAGTTTGCCAGTTACCCAGTTTATTTAGCCAAATGAGACAAGCGGCCGCCGCCTGGGCGCCTGCCTGTCGCTTCCACCATTTCATCTAGCACACTGTTCACAGTCTGCCAGCAGCTCGGGTTTAGCGTAAGGATGGCCACAAAGTTTCGGTTCCAGCGGAACCGGTTCCAGACCTGGATCCGAAAATACGGTTCCAGAACTGGATCTTGGGAACCGGTTCCAGAACTGGATCTTGGGAACCGGTTCCAGAACTGGATCCGACGAACCGGTTCCAGACCTGGATCCGAAAAACCGGTTCCGGAACCGGATCTTCTAGAACCGGATTCGTTCAGACCCGAAAACCGGTTCCACCAGTAACCGGATCTGGCCATCCCTAGTATGTACAGGTAGGAATGAAGCGCTGTACGACGGAACAGGGTGTTGTCATAATGAAAACTTATTAGAAATGTGGTGAGCACTCCATTCCTACCTGTACAAAAAGCATATTACGATCATGTGCTATTCGGCGCTCCGTAACTTCTAACCACAACGGTAACAGATGAAAATCGTATAACGTTCTATGCTGCCGATTTACTAAAACTGAAATGGCAGGCATTTCAAAAGTTGCGTTTATATGGTACGCCCTTTATACTGGGAAATGGAGAGTTGGTTATGCTGCGTGGACGAACGGCGACATAACATTTGTACCGTGTTATGCAAAAATGAACTAAGCGCCAAACTTTGAAAATCCACGTAAATGCGACGATTGGTTCCTGATAAGCATTAGAACGTTTTGCACAATCGAAAAGAGAGGAAAACCAACACCTTTCCATAAAAAAGGAAACATAATTTCACTTTTGATTACGGCTCCATTAATGCTGGACATCAACCTATATACCGGTACGTAATTTTCTTAAAAGTATGAAAGTGGCGCTTAGTTCGTTTTCGCATGACACAGTACATTTGTGAAAGTAAGATAGCATTGTGACCTTTGCTATTAGTAGCCATGGAGCGCTAATCCGTGCAACAAGCTTCTGTTTTCCAGGTCACATCACTTTGCATGTCGTTGACATTTAGTGGCACACCAGATCCCCAGACCTAAGTGCCTAGACTTTCTCCTTTGGGAATACTTGAAAGATAAGATGTGTGGAAATGCTGAAGGAACGGATCAAGTAGGAAATTGCGAATAACTTCCTCAGAAGTCTTTGGACTGTCACGCAATGTTCCGAATCGTCTTGTGCAATTCATTGTGCTAACCGAGGTGTTCATTCGCCAGAGAGTGATTCACAAAAAAAAAAAAAAAAAAAAAAAAAAAAAAAAAAAATCTTTACCAAATGTACTCTGAACGCTGTAGTAAAGTCTACGTGACATGCAAGTAAATGGACATCTGTAGCGAGAAAAATAAAATAATTTGGAGAAATCGAAAATGCTCTTCTGTGCATTTCATTCCAAATGCTCCACCCTACAGTAGTACGCTACGATACAGAAATAGCTATTTAGCAAACTCGAATAAGGAATTACTTCACCCAGAACTCGCGATCTTTATGGAATAATAAGTACAATAAAACTCCTTGTTACACATAATGCGTTCAATAATTTCCTGGACTGCCTCGAAATAATATAGGATTACTTCACAATGGTAAACAAATTTAATACTTTGTTCGTTTTCTACATACATCCCTTTCAACGCCACACACTTGCGCGGACTAGTCGTGGTGGCTGTGGGACGTCATAGTAAAGCCCCCCCCTCCTTAGAAGAGAAAACTTTCTTATTTTATATATAAATAAAACCCATCCCAGAGTTTGGAGCTCTTAAAAGTAGCTCTAAGTGCCAGTATTACAACCCCCCGCCCCCACCAGAAGTCCGTCCTGGATACGCCCCTGTAAAGTCGTCAACTAGAATGGTGTTCAGCAGCATCGTCATATTCGCTTGAATCAATGCAACATCCTGAAAACGCCCCCCCCCCTTGAGAAAATATTTGAGCTGAAAAGTATTAAGTCCGCTGGAGCCAAATCAGGCGAGTATCGCGAGTGTTCAAGAACTTTGCTCAAAAACTGATGTACGAGAAAACTGGTGTGGAGCGGTGCACTTTAGTAAGACATTTAAGTCCATAAGCGTTCTGCATCATTCTGTACGTTTTAGTCGCAGTACTACATTTAAAACAAAACTTGATTTGCAGCACGTTGTTCCATTCTTCCCACAATGACAACGGATAACGAAATACAATGAATAAAGAATATGACAAAGGTCCTAAACAGTATTAAAGTGGACAACTTTTCTTGGGCGTTCTTGAACCTCTATGACTAGTTACGCGGGTATGTGGCGCGGGAAAGGGTATATAAAAAACTAACATAGTAACAATTTTATCTGGCATAATTAGGTATTCTATTTTGGAGTAGTCCTGGAACTTATTGAATGTAATGTGAATCACATCACAAAATAAAAAATCCTGATTTAATTCTTTCTTTTAACCTCCGGGATAAAGACAATCCAGTGTGTTATCTGACCTTGTAGCTGAGGAAGAAATTTATGAAGAAAAAGAAAAAGAAACTTACCAACTGGGGTGTCCAATTCAACTGCAAGTTTTAACTTACCTGTAAAAAGAAAATGAGAAAGTAAGTTAATGTAATTTCTACATAAAATATCAAAATTTACAGTTATTTTTAATTCCTCCAAAAATGTCCAATAAGTTTCCAATAAGTACTTTATTGTAGTATAACTTTTTTTTTTTCTATTTGCTTTAAAAGATGATAATTCAGTTTGTCTTTGGGTCATTGTGGATATTTCCAGACACCGAAAGCATGACGTAGGAATTACGTTTTGCGATCAGAGGCGGAAGAAAGAGATCACGTTGAGCAAAAAAAAAAAAAAAAAAAAAAAAAAAAAAAAAAAAAGGGGGGGGGGAGGACAGAGTTAATGAGATAGATCAAATGGAAAGAAACATGGTTGGGAGTTTTCGGTTGGCCATGAATCCACGAGTAGTGCACCTCGAAAACCATCAACCACATCTTGTTTAACTGTCAACACTGTCTTATCGGCAAAAGGCTTGATGCCATATTCTACGTAGCTTTGTATGAGGAGTTTACTGAGAGCTCGAACAGCCAGCTGTGGTGTCAGACAGATTCAGTTGGAAATGGCTAGGGTTATTTATTTATTTTTGCATAACTGCAGAAGTTTCCTTCATGGAATTTTAAATAATAAATTAATTAAACGTAATTTGTGGTGATTAAAACAAAATGTCGTTATTAATGATTTTAGCTAAAACGCTGAAGACTCCAAAGTTCCAGCAGAAATTATTACGACCTTATACTATCCTCGCTTAACTAACCGAAACGTAAGCAGGCGAAACACCCTCTATATTATATATATATAGGATGTTTCAAAATAATACCGAGGTGGCCCCGCGTAGCGTAGTCGCTAACGCTCTCCCCTTCGGTCCCGGCTTCGATTCCCAGTGGGATCACTTGGTTGAAAAAGTGTGAAACGCTTTTTCAGGCCAGTCACCCTGAATGACGTTTTCCTGGGTTTTCCTCATTCACACCAGGCAAATGCTGGGGTGGTACCTAACTTATAGGTTCCAGGACGCTTCCTTCCATCCCCAATCCTTTCTTCCTTCCCTTTCCCCGGATAGTGTGCTCGCCGAGGGACGTCATCCCTCAGACGTGACGGGTTCAATGGCCGTCGATGCCGAAAGGCCAGGAATCTAATTCCTAATCAAAACCACCCCGTTAACATTTGGGAGATGAGTCCTGACACCAAGATAAGACAAAAAGTATATACCAACTTGGGGGCAGAAATCCTTCATTTCGGAGTTATAGGCTGCCGAAAACATGAAAAAAATTAAATTTAAAGGTCCAAAGCTCCAATACTATGGGACCTAGCGTAGTCGGGCCAAAACTTCACTTATAAACTAGTATGTGTCCTATCCAAATATCCATGCTTCAGAATCCTACGGTATTTCTGCAACAGTTTTTATAGCGGTAGTTTGGTGAGTACTTCAAATTATATGTCCGTAGGCAAACTCCCTATATAAAAATTGTTGCGTGAGTACCGCAGGATTTTGAAACATGTACTTTTGGACAGCGCACATATATTTCCGGATCGAGTAAAGCGAATTCTAAGAACTTACTTCATTTTAAGATAGTCATACAAAACGAGATAACGAAATTCTACAAGCTTAGTTAATTTTAAAGTAATCATACGGAACAAGTGAACAAAACTGTACGAACTTACTCAATTCGCTCAAATAAGTTGCTCATACTCCAGGCACGTAGCCAAGGGGTGGGTCCGGGGGGCCCGGACCCCCTTCAGATCCAGAAATAAAAAATATTAAGGAAGGATGAAACAAAAAGAAAAGAGAAGATGAATCAGTGTCAAAAAAAAAAAGCTACAGCAAGAGTTTGGTTACTCTTTGTTATGAGGAGCTTAGAGTGGAGGAAACGGGGAGGGGTCAAGTTGAAAATGGATATAATTGTAACGAAGCATTTCGAATTCCATCTAGTTTCATGCTAATGGAGTACAAATGACGATCGATAAACCGCTTCGAACAGATAGACTCTCAGGTAGAACTTGAATGCCCAGAATCACCAATAATATGAACCATTTTGAATTTCGCGGCAACACTAATCAATTTTATAGGATGTCTTTACTGCCGAAAGAGATCTCGTTGCTATCCTTGACGGCATTAAACGAAGATAAAAAAAGAAGACAAGTAGAACCGAGTTCGAATGACCTTGGAAACCTATATCTTTTTCAGTACTCTTATATTCTTTCACCGTACTCAAGATTTCTTCATAGTTTCTTTTATTAAAATATTTACGAACATATCCTCATTTTATTGTCCTAACAAACCAATATGGGTAGTTTGCCAGTAAAATAGTTTAGATTGATCTATTGCCTGGTGTGTAACTACAGTATTTCATGTCACCCCCCCCCCTCCATTACGAAATCCTGTTGTCAGTTAAAAATAGTTTAGAATGATCGAGCCCCTGGTGTGATAAGCACAGTATTTCGTTACGCTCCCCCCTGGCGAAATCCTAGCTACGTGCCTGTCATACTCGTGTATATAAGTGAACATAATTTAATGAAGTTTTACACATTAGTGCTGAAAAGGGTAGGTGTAAGACGTCAGTAAGTACTGCCCAGTGCTCTGTTTCGTTCTTGTGTTACGTGAAATCATGATGCGCTTTTTGAACAAGGTATCAAAATATTTTGCCATATGATTTCTTTTGTTCATTCAATTTATCAAAACATTTCATATTTAGAATGCTGTCATTTTTTAATAAAACTTACAGGCTAAAACCGATAATTCACGACAGAAGAAGAGTTACTAAGGATCGTATTTAGGTAAGCGGCAAATATATGTCACCTGTGTAAACATAGAAATAGCGTTGAAAAATGTGATTCATTATAATTACTATTCAATAGTAATGCAAAGCTAGTTTCTTGTGATCAACTAGCACAGGTTCGTGGTTTTTCGCAAATGTGTTTCTTTACCCGCATACCGACTATTGCTAACGCGCCTGCTCCTATTGTAAAGTATTTGTGCTAAATATGGAACGTCATATTTTCATTTTTTAAAAAAAAAATATAATCATTAAAACAACTTCTAGTGCCAAAATGAATAACTTCTCTGTCCTGGTTTATATTAGAATTCGTTATACAAAGGAATCGTCTCTCGGAATTAAGTAAAGTTGTTCGTTGCCACCCATTATATACAGACTTTATTATTAGTCTAGTATCAGCGGTTGGGAAAGTGGGCAGATAGAAAACTTTATAAAAGCGAATGGTTTACGCAGTGTATTCTAAACAGATGATCATTACAGCTTAAAAGATTATGCATAATTAAAACTGTTCCATGAGAGTTGTTTGTCTCTCCCATTATCCTTTTCCTTCTTAATCGCACACACTCTGGGGGCTGTTTATTGTTGAAAAGTTTTATTCCAGAGGCTTTGCTCTATTGTAATTCAACTGAGCACAATTCGAGATTCTACAACAACGAGAAACATTTCCTAGAATTGTAGTTGCATTCTTTAGAAAAAAAAAATATACACATGTGAACGCGTTTGAATCAAATTTTTATGTGAGGAAGTATACCAGCAATTACTCCACAAAAAGATTATACAGTAAACCCCCGTTAACACGAATTCCAAGGGACTGAAAAATCAGGAGTTCGTGTTAAAAAAAATTCGTGTTAACCGGGGACCCAAATTTTATTATTCAAATACATTTTCTCCATACATACGCACTACAGTACACAGACTATACATACCACTACAGTATATTATGTATGTCATAGAAAACACTAGAGGTGGTGTCGAGACGAGACTGAGAGTTTCGGTCTCGTCTCGATTTCGAAAAGCACGGCTCGGTCTCAAATTCGAGTTAAGACCGAGATCGAGACTAGTTTCGGTCTCGGTACCATCCTCTGAAAAGTGAAAACACTACAGTAAGCTTATTATCCTATCTTCGAAGTTAAAAAAAAAAAGAAAAAAGAAAGGAAAAAGTTTCCACGCAGAAAAACAAGGTCAAGTTATAAAATTGACAACTCCGCTAGCAGGTTGGATACTGCTAGTAACGGAAAGGTATTTATGACTGCTGTCACCAGTTTGGAGTTACAAGGGAGAGAAGACGTTTTGTCTCGAGCTGTCACCAGCTCGTCTGCCAAGCACCTGCACGTTCAGCGCTTGACGGAGGACAGAATCAACACCTCATAAGAGAGGAAAGATACCAGTTTCTGGTTTTTCTCTTATTTACAAGGCAATTTTCGTCTGTATAAATACTGTATGACAAAAACTGATCTGGAGTGAAATCTAAAATAGGAATAATGATCTGAAAAAAAACTAAGGATTGAAAGTTCGTGTTAAATGAAAACATTTACTGACTCAAGGGACTAAAAATTAGTTCGTAATTCGTGCTAACCGAAATTCGTGTTAACCGATAAAACTTCCTATAAGATAAGATGCCGGGACCGAAATTTTGTTCGTCCTAACCGAGTGTTCGGCTTAAGCGAGTTCGTGTTAACGAGGTTATACTGTATATATATATATATATATATATATATATATATATATATATATATATATATATATATATATATATATATATATAGGGTGTTTCAAAACAACACCGACAACGTTTGGGAGGAGAGTTCTGACACAAAGATAAGCCAAAAAGTATAAACCGAGCTGGGTGCACAAATGCTTCTTTTCAGGAATTATAGGCTGCTGAAAACATAAAAAAAATAAACTTTAATGGTCGATAGCTCCAAAACTATGGAACCTACCATAGTCGGGTCAAGACTTCATTTAGGCACTAATATCCAAATATCCAAGTTTCACTTAGGAACTAGTATGTGCCCTATTCAAATATCCAAGTTTCACTTAGGAACTAGTATGTGCCCTTTCCAAATATCCATGTTTCACTCAGGAACTAATATGTGCCCTATCCAAATATCCATGTTTCACTTAGGAACTAGTATGTGCCCTATCCAAATTTCAGAATCCTGTGCTTGGTGAAACTCAGAAAATCAAGTTAAACTATTGCTTTTGCAACACTTGGCTTTCTTTAAGTCATAAACGGAAATATGACGGCAGATAGTTTCGGAAAGTGTTGCTATTTTCAGTGTTAGCTTCTCATTTTGGATAGTGTACATTTATAACGAAGGGGGGAGGGCACGTGTACCGGTGCACCCCCTGAATCCGGCCCTGTATTATACAGGGTGTCCAATATGAGGGTCACTACGAAAGTTTTGAGATACGCATTGTTGTGGCACAGTATTTGAATTCCAACAATTGCGTTCGGCAGTGGTATCCAGAGCGAAGAAGCGAAGCAAGTTTCAACTCGCCTCGCTTATCGGCGTGGCCATATTGCCTTCACTTGTTTGTTGATGTGAGCATTATTCTGCTGTCTAGAATGGAGCTCGAAAGGGAACATTTTCGGGCAATGTTCCTTTACGATTTCAAAAGCGGTTTGAACGAAACACAAAGCCTTGACCGTTTGCAGGGGGCATTTGGGGACCTTGCTCCTTCCCGTGCTACAATTTTTCGGTGGTTTAGTGAATTCAGAAGAGGCCGAACATAGCTTAAAGGTGAAGAGAGAGCTGGAGGTCCGGCAACAGCTGTGTCAGATGAAAACATTGCCGCTGTGGAACAAATGGTTCGAGAAAATCCTCGAACAACTTTTAAGGATATTCAGTCTACAGTGAACATCGGATCGCCAGCAGTAACAAAAATTCTTCATGATCATATTCGGCTCAGGAAGCCTTCACCTCGTTCTGTGCCTCACACTTTCACTGAACAGCAGAAGCGCATGCGTGTGGAATGGTGTGAAGAAATGCTTGCAAGATTTGATGGAGGCAATTCTCGACGCGTCTCTGGGAGACAGGGACAATTTGACACTGAAAATAAACGCCAGTCTACAGTTTGAATCTTTCCAGACGAAAATCCACCCACGAAAGTGAAGCGACCGCGAAGTGTGGGGAACTTTCTTCTCCAAATCTGGCCATGTTGCAACTGTTCCACTTGAAGAACAAAGGACTGTTACTACTCAGTGGTACACCATTGTTTGCCTAACAAAAGTGTTCCAGAAGCTTCGGGAACGGCGTCCAAGAACTGGATTGCGTAGGATCCTGCTTCATCATGACAATGCGTCCGCACACACGGCCAACATCACAATTCAGTTTTCAGAATCTACGGAGGTCAAACTTATGACTCATCCGCCGTATAGCCCTGACCTGGCCCCGTGTGATTTTTTCTGTTCCCCGGTATCAAAGATCGGATGCGTGGGAAGAGATTTTGCAGCCCTGAAGAAGCTGTAGTGGCTTACGAGAATGAACTTTCAACACTTGAAGAAAAAGACGGGCAACATTTCTTTCAAAAGTGGTTTCCGAGGATGCAAAAGTGTGTACAGTGTAATGGTGAATACTTTGAGAAAATGTAAGTGTTAAATTGATTATAAGTATGTAAGTTATTTCACATCTCAAAACTTTCGTAGTGATCCTTGTATACAACGCAATCCAGAGTTTGGAATAGTAGTACTTTTGAACCGGAAGCGGTACACAAATAATGGTCGTACCAATATGAAGTCTTGTTAATGCATATATTTTTAAATTAGGAAGCAATGATTGAAGTACACTAGGAACCACACAGTGTTGCCAGATGTAACCGCAGGTGTAAATCAATTTTTAAAAAAAATCACGTAAATTGACTCATAACGCATACGTATGGATGTTCTGTCGTTAATTTTCAGTTTGTATAATTGGAATAGTCTGAAAAGTATGGAACGGAAGAAAGAATTTTCATTTCCACCGATAACCAATTGGATGAGGCCTCTGTAAGTTGTAACTAAGGAAATCGTTGTTTTCATAAATTAACGTTCTGAATTGGCAACACTGCTGATGTTTCAGTGCATCAAACGGTGTGTTAAGGATCTGTCTACATCTACATTATACAATTCCTGAAAATAATGAAAATATCATGATAAAACTTTACATATATGCACCCGGCAGCAATATATATTACATGTGGAGCTACTTATGACGGCAATATCCACAAAACGTTACAATATAGACATCAATACGTTATGACGTAACTTACTTATACACTTACTGTGTATTGCATTACTTAAAATTTAGAGAAATTCTTTCCGTAAGTAATTTTGGGATTTGGAGTCACCGTGACTCAGTGGTAGAGCGCTTACCTCTGGTAGAAGGGAATCCCTGGTTCGATCCCAGTCTATGTGATTGGTACTGAAAGACATCGAGTCCGTGGGTTTTCTCAAGTTCCTCTCACCCTTAATTTTTTCAATCTACCAGTTATTTGAAAATCTCTGACTTTCATTTTTTTTTTTTTTTTTATAAGAATAAAGGACATTTTTGGGACGCGAAGCTAAAAAGAATACGGGGTGTATCAAAAGATCTGGGGCTATATGCCAAAAACATTATGGGTAAAGTTATGGAAAAAAAGAAAGTTAATTAATGGGCTTCTAATTTGTAATGGTGTCTATCTATCTATCTAATATATATATATATATATATATATATATATATATATATATATATATATATATATATATATATATATATATATGTGTGTGTGTGTGTGTGTGTGATCAATAATATTTCTTGTGAATTTTGGAAAAAAGGATAATTAATGTAAAGTAGGCTATTGGTTATTTATTACACATTAACATATAATCGATGTTGAATATGCACTTTCTTTTCTGTAACCTTTTGCAGAAAACGTTGTTTTGTAGTAATATTTATATCAACGAAAAATGTTCATTATAGTTTCCTATCTACGTTAAAAATCCAACTTTCACTGCTCCGAATCCATTGACTAAGCAGATATATATTAATATTTAATCATACGTTTCTACTGTTTACCTCTGCCAAGAACGGGTCTAGTGGTATTACTAACTGAAGAGTCATTATAGAACATTATAATAAAAGTGTATAGTGTTTACGAGAAGACTACTACCTGGGTACTTCCCAAACGTTCCGGAAGGGCACTGAAATATTGTGCCACAAGCCGTTCACAACATTTATTGCTATCTATGGAGGAAGAAATGTAACAAGTTAATTTGAATGGGTGAAATAGTTAATTTTTTTCGGTCAAAAATGTAAACACTCTATCCCCACAAGGATACACATATTAACCATAATGTAATGATAAATATCCAGGTCAATTCAAGTGCTAAATATAAAGATTTTAAACGAATGAGTGGCTTCTGATATGGTAGTATAAAACTGAAAAGGTAAATAAACATAAATCAAAGCAACGGACAGAAAAGAACTGCACGCAGCAACATTTGGCCAGTGAAGCACACAAGTTGTCTGTGTCACAGGATAACAAAAATATTGTCCGCATGATCGTGATGGATTGTCGTACAAAGAGTGCACAGTGTTAGTTCGACGCTGGAGCACGGTAACAGGAGTAAACTTGTCTGCATCGACGGTTCGATGACGTCTATTGAACACTGGAATGGTGATTCGCACCTCTTTGCATTGACGTCCATTGATCCAGAATCACACATGCCTGGTGCAACAATGGACGAGTGAATATCGTCGCAGGCGTCTTGATTGTAGTAGACGATCGTGGTTTCGGAAAAAAATTCGCGCTTCAACCTTATCTACAATAATGAGTACATGCGCAATAAACATTATCATAGAAGGCGCAATGTACTAGCGTAGAGTATCAGATATCATAGCTTTCGCACTGTGAAAAATAAAACATCATTTAGACACTTTTAGTACAGATGTTGAGTGGAAAATTAATGAAATAGAGTTTATAAAGAGTGGTCCGCGTGTCCAAAAGCGTTAACTCTCAAAAATCAGTATCTAGTATGACATATTTAAAACACTACTTCTCCGACAAACAGTTCGAAAACAGTGATGACATACATTTTGTATAAGTTGTTTCTCTATTTTTGTAGTGCGAAAGGTACATGAAATGGTATAGTCATCATTGAATACATGATTTCGACTGCAACACACTGATTGCATCTTTTCCAGTGACAGATACCTCAAAGAATTTCCAGAAATCATCACATCTTCCTTCAAATAACTTAGGTCACTGCGTTTCAGCAGGATAATGCTTGACCATATGTATCCTGCATGTGCAAGCCTTCCTAGAGAAAAGATGGACACCTCTGTTTCCATGGTTTGCCCAGTCATCTTTATTTGTCATAGCGTTCCAGCTGACTGTGTTGATGAAATGCAATATGCCAGAAGATGTCTCAGGATCAGAATCAACGTCTGTTTAATTTGATATCCTCAACATGTAGAATCTCTGACTGCATGTGAAACCTCACGCCATACTTAATTAGAAGGGTCATAAGTGTTGTACGGTTCATTACAAACTAAATCATTTCTTTAAATTTATCTGTTCTATCCACGCACGGACAGTAACGATGCCAGGTTAAAGTTCTTGAATAGTAGGGGTATGCGGTTTTCTTTTTCTTTTTTCTTTAAGGGAGAGGTAACTGTTTTCTCCTATACCGAAAAGGAAAGTTATGCAGGGTGTTTGAAAACCACACCGACAATGTTTGGGAGGTGATTTCCGACACCAAAATAAGACAAAAAGTATATATCAACCTGGGTGCACAAATGCTTTCTTTCGGAGTTATAAGCTGCTAAAAACATGAAAAAAATGAACTTTAATGGTCTATAACTCCAAACCTATGAGATCTACCGTAGTCGGGTCAAGATTTCGTTTAGGAACTAATGTGTCTGCTATCTAAAAATATACGTTTCAGAATCTTAAGGTACTCACACAACAATTTATATACAACTTTGGCTACGGGCATATAATTTGAAGTGCTCACAAACTACCCTTATAAAAAATTGTTGTGGGTGTACCGCAGGATTATGAAACTTGGATATTTGGATATTAGTTGCCTACTATACTTTATACTTTTTCCCTTATCTTGGTGTCGGGAATCACATCCCAAACGTTGTCGATGTTGTTTCGAAACACCTTATATACAATTTGACCCACATTACAATGCACTTATCTGGGAGGGGGCAGGCATAGGCATCAGAGGGCATTCACACCACTTCGGATCTCTAGAGTCACTGCTCACGCGTAACCTTATTTTCCCTGTAACTTTCATAAACAACAGTCTACATTATTTTTTCTTTTCTTTGCTTCGCATTTTTTTTTTAAATGTGTAAAGCGGAGTTTCCAAATTAAAAAAAGAAAGAAAAGTAAATAAGATTAACTTTGACATAAATTGCATTAAACCAACGAAGAATTATGTGTCGAACAAACCCAAGACGGCAGCTTCTTCCTATAAAGAGAGCAGATTTTTTTTTTTTTTTTTTAAAAAAAGGACCTGAGATGTACATCTAAGAAGAACAAGAAGAAAAGATTTAAAATGTCAAAGAGTCGGAAGGCTTAGAAAAAGAATGAGAAAATGGAAAGTGAGCGGAAATACGAAAAATTTAAGCTCTTTTTGTCTTAGAAGACTGACCAAGCTTCTGTATCTTTGACCTTTGAATGTCAGGGATGAGAAAGAGTATTGTCTAGTTTCACCTTCTTATGCAGTTTCCATCTTTCTATCTTACATTTGCTTCATTTTCTTTAACAGAGAGAAAAAGAAAGATATTATAATTCCTCCAGGGATTAATTCCAACCCAAAAAATATCAAAAGAAGAGAAAAAACTTTCTCCAAGGTTTACCACTACGTATCTGATATGTTGTAGCATATGTTTAGTAGAATAACTGTTTCAGTGTTTAACGTGATATTATCGGCTGAATGATTTTCTTTTTTCTTTTGGGGGGGGGTTGTTTGAGTTTAACGTCCAACGTTTATACCTGGGCGGCTAAGACAGGCGTGGAGCTACTGATTATAGTGGAATCCGAACTATTTTTTCGTTCAACTGTACCTTCAGCGGGAATCGAACCCGGTAAAACTCACACCCGGTAAAACATACATCGTCCAGTTTTAATATACTGTATATCCTAATAATAAATGACAAACTTCTCAGTCTGTGCGTCATACTAATTCTAATAATAAATAGATACGTTAATAAATATCGCCACATACGCTATGTGTACATGAATAACGAAGTCCTTAAGTAAGTGCATAAATACAATGCAGACATTGGGATGATTGGTGGGCAATATCAATAATAATAAATTTGTTGGATATAAACAATTACTAAGCTTTTAATTAAGCCCAATTTTAACATATGTATGCGGACAAAGGGCTTAGGGGGAATAACTAGTACAAAGTATTGACATTATGTAGAAAAACTCCACGTTTTTTTCTTCTAATATTCATTAATATTTAATGTTACTTTTTCATAACGGACAATTAAGTTAGTAGCCATATGCATGGTTTAATGTTTGATCCCATGTTAAATGAGGGATATTTTTGAATCCAAAACGAGTCTTTCTTGTAGCAATTTTGTGCAAGTTGACAGAAATTATAAATTTAAGATAGAAGAGGTAATTTTTTAGACATAATAGTAAATTTGGCTAGAGAACAATAACTTTGGAGCGAGGAGAATGATAAATTTAAGGAAGGGAACGGTAATTTTGGGAGCAGAATAGTAAATTTGGAGGGAGAGGAATGGTAAATTTAAGAGATGAGGTAACTTTGGGAACATAATAGTAAATTTGGATAAAGAATGGTAACTTTGGAGAGAGATGAATAAATTTAAGGAAGAGGGTGGTAATTTTGAGATCAGAATAGTAAATTTGGAGGAACAATGATAAATTTAAGAGATGACAAATTTAAGGGAGAGGAATGATAAATTCAAGAACCGAATGACAAGTTTAAGAGAGACGAATAACAAATGGCTGGTTCCATGTACCAGCCAAGTCGACTTTTCTTTCTTTTTTTCTTTTTCTTTTTTTTTTTTTTTTTGTTGAAAATTAAGATTTTACAGGTATAAGCTTCTTTTTCTGAGTTCTACATTGTGTAGAAGCGGCTAAGGCGAATTCTTAAAATTGAGGAAGTTACAGTGTATTGTTATGTCAAAATTAGCATGGTAACTGTTGTAAAATTTAATTTTAAACTGCTCTCCTGTAAAGTTTATTTTTCTCGACTTAGCCGGTTATTCACGGGAACCAGCCAAATTTAAGAGAGAGGAATGTACATTTAAGAGAGAGGAAGTAATTTTAGGACATACTAGTAAATTTTTGATTGAGAATGGTAACTTTGGAGGGAGAGAAATGATACATTTAAGGGAAAAGATGGTAATTTTGGGAGCAGAATGTAAAGATTAGGGACTGCACCCTAGCCCGTGGCAGAGAATGGGAGGCGTTAGTATTTATTCGTACAGGTAAACGCTAGTTTACACTGGAATATCTAACAAATCTCCAAGATGAATCATAATGCAATAATAATAATAATAATAATAATAATAATAATAACAGGAAGGTTGACAATAGCTGACTAAAGTTCATCCACCAAAATGACGTCGTACTGTAGAATTATATGCAGCTTCAGAATTAAGTAACTCTATGGGTGTATGTCATTTCGTTGTATAGTTTAGGAAGCCTATAGAACAGAGAACGTTGAATTATTGAAAGTCGGGGTCGTACTGTATGAAAAAGATGTGCGTTGCATCTTTGTCTGAAGGGAATTCGCAAATACGATGAGTTGACCATGTGTAAGTTTTTCCGATATATTTGAGGTCACTGATTTTATGACGAGTGTCAGATAGTTGATTATTTAGTGTTTGTAACAATTCATGTTTTGTCATCATACGTGTGCAAGGTACTCTAAAGCCTACTATTGCAAGGAAGAAGTTTAGAGTTGAGTTTACCTGAAATAGGTTTGTAGGAGCTGCCAAATCAAGATAGGTGAACAATATTCCAATTTAGTAGAATTTATTGTCTTGTAGAAAGCTGTGAAGGAAGAGATGTTCCAAATTTCTGTTAATCTGTACAGGAGTCATAGAAGACACATCGTGTGCTTAGTGACAGTATTTATATGTTCTGTGAAAGTTAGTTTTGTGTCAAAAGTAACTTTGAGATCCTTATGACTATTGACTCTCGTAATAGGCAAACCATTTATGTTGTATGAAGTGTGTATAATATTTTTTTTCTTTAGGGAGATTATCATGAATTTACTTTTATCGGGATTAATTTTTAAGAGCCATGTGTTGCACCAGCAGGAATAATTATCTATGTCGTTTTGAAGTAGCTCAGAATCTTCTATACTGTTCATTTTTCTAAAGATTTTACAGTCATCTGCAAATAATAGGATTTTGCTGGAATTTGAGTTGAAGGAACTATAGTACGGAAGGTATAACGTCGTTGGCTTCCCGCCGAAAGTTGTAGTGACGTTTATGGGGAGTGGCCAACTTGGTTACTCGTGACTTACTGAGTGCAGTATACGGTTGGTGGTGATTGGCTACCCTCTTACCACACCCCCAGTGACGAGCAGGTCCAAGCACACGAGAAGCCAACGACGTTATACCTTCTGGACTATAGTCAGGTCGTCCATGCACAATATGAATAAGAGTGATCCAAGTACACTTCCCTGTAAAAATTAAATCTTTCAGTTTTACGTCTCACGTTTGAGTTAAAACGGACGGTGATTATGAGAAATGAATGAAATGGTGGAATGAAGAAAATGGGAGGAAATGCGAGAACCCCGAGAAAACCCACGAGCACGATGTTTTTCCACCACAAAGACCACACGGCGCGAGCTGGGATCGAACCAGGGACCCCAAGCTACGGAGGTGAACGCTCTACCGCTGACCCACCGCGGCCTCTACACTTCCCTGTGGTACTTCGGAAGTTACAGGTAGAGAGTTAGAAATCGATCACTCCAAGACAACTGTCTAGGTGCGACCTTGTAAGTAGCTACTCAACAAAAATAAGAGTGCCCCATGAACACCGAATCTATTGGAGATTTTGGAAATTAGATAAGAATGGTTAATGGAATTATTCGTGTTACCACTCTGAAAAGTAACACACACTACACAAGAAAACTTAATAAATTATATTTTGGTTCTGCGGAATTGCTTTTATTCTACACAACAAGATTTCTTTCTTCGTTACTTTTAGAAGGCTTTTTTCGGTTAGTCTTTGACATTCCTCATAAGAAAAAAGTGTGACTTGTTTTCTGTGATTCTCCTTGCTGTCAACTTTCAACGTAGTGCTTAGAAATTCACTCACGCAGTAAGAAACAAAACAGATTTACTGAGAAGAAAGAATCATCCTGTTTAGAAGAGCCATCTCGAGATTATGTGTAAGAGAAGTTTCACGTTCTTCTGGTCATTCCAAGTCATGCCAGATCATCGGATCTGATTGTTTCCGGTTCACGTGTTACGGAGTTCATGAATTATTCTAGCACTGTTTACCATAGTTGGGCACACTCAAAGTCACTGCGTGAGGTTAAGGGGTACTGAGAGACCGTGAATGTGAGGGTGAGTGAGGTTGAGTGGTACTGAGGGGCCATGAGGTTAAGGAGTACTTACAAGGTCCGTTAGGGTGAAGTCAAGTGAGGTTCAGAAGTACTGAGGAACAACGAGGTCGAGGATGAGAGGTGGAGTACTGAAGGTCTGTTAGGATGAAATCGAGTGAGGTTGAGGAGTTACTGAGGGGCTATAAGCAAGAGAGTGGAAGTTGACAGGTGGTAAGGGTTCGTAAAGGTGAGGGCAAGTTTGTGATCTCGAGGTTGAATG
The DNA here is from genome assembly GCF_964235325.1 of Thermobia domestica. Classification (NCBI taxonomy): domain Eukaryota; kingdom Metazoa; phylum Arthropoda; class Insecta; order Zygentoma; family Lepismatidae; genus Thermobia; species Thermobia domestica. The sequence goes on from NC_137467.1 coordinate 54,484,884, forward strand.
AGGTTTCGGGAAGTGCCCATCTATGCTGACCACTGATAATTGAATCCGGAACCACGCGCAGAACAACCAAGCGTTGGTGGGTTGCATTGGACGTGGAATCCGAACCACACGAGCTTCCGCTGGGAATCAAACCCCGAACTTTCCGAAGCTGCGTACGATCACAATAGAGCCACAAGGAAGTTCAAAAAGCAAGCACGCTAGCTTGTTGGACTATCTTTACAAGATTTTTGTTTCTGCAACGATGAACTTTCGGGTTCTTCAATCCATGAAATAAGTTAGATATAATCAAATATGAGTCCATTGAACAGTCATACTTACCTGTTAAGTCTTGTGTCCAAATCTATTCGTGTACCTATAGCTAATAATCTTGATACTCATTCCGTAGGTGCGGTTAATTAACACATGACTAATTACCATCAAGCACTGAAGCATTACACATGAGATATATTTAGAGTAGGTCCACGAGCAATTTGAACTGATGCGAAGTTGACAGATAGAGACAAGGAGCATGAACTTGAATTACCGTTAAAATCAGAAATTTTGGTGAGCGAGAGAGGTACTGCAATTACAAACTGCCCTTGAATGGAGTAACTTTGTCGCTAGTTTCATTGGATCTGACAGCGTTAACTGTGCGTGAAGTTACATTGTTCTGACATTCAACAGACACCGTTTTCACTGTCAAACCAAGTTACACTAACTGAAGCAAGTTCCTCAAAACTTTCCTTTCCTGCCTTATTTTGACAATGGATCCATGCGGCAACTTAAAATGATATTAAAGAAAGAAAGGTAGAACATGGATGCTGGAGAATATAATCAGACGCATGAATGCCTGCAGGTTTTAAGTAGAGTTAAAACCGCAATGTAAGGAAGAATAAGAGTACCTATAAGGATTTTTCTCACGGGGAGAGGGGGCAAGAAAGTTGATGTAAAATCACATCAACATAATATCCCTCAGAAAATTATGTTGAACTAAAACTGGAATATTTACAATTAAAAAAAAAAAAACATTAGTGTTTAAAGGGAAAAATGTCTAGGGTACCCTAATCCAAGGATTCTCAACCTGGGGGTCGCGAGAGGGATTCATGAGGCCGCGAAGATATGCGAAAGAGAAATATAATTAGAATCTAATACCGGAAAATATTTTTAAATATTATTTTGAATTTTGAGGCAGTGCCGGATTTACGTATAAGCTAAACAAGCTATAATTAGGGCCCCCACTCGCTTGGGGGCCAAAAAATTTTCAAAAAAAAAAACAGATGTAATTTCCAAATAACAAAGAAAAGCAAATACGATAAAACGCACATACGACAATGGTGTTTTGTATTATGTACTAGGCTTTTATAAAGCAAGTAATAAGGCTCTATTTCTCAGCCCCACTTGTAATAAGGCCCTGTTATACAGCCCCACTTATAATGGAGCCCATGTTTCCAAGCCCTGCTTCTAATGGGCCCTTGTTTCCATTTAGATGTCCATTAGTGTTGTGTCACTTTGCATTTCGGTGATCGTAAAAATTATTCTAAATTATAAAGTTCAATGTACAATGTTCAATTAGGATAATGTACTGGGAACAAGGAGGAAATTTAAAAGATAAAACAACACGAGAGCATTATAGTCAAAAAGAACCTAAATGCAAACGCATGGATATGTTGTAATGCAAACTGCAAGAAACAACTAACTTTGTAATTCCCTGTTTTTTTCAAAGAATGCTTGGTAGAAACACGAGTTGTAAAGAAAATTTTCTTACGTACACATATTGAGCAAGACATGACTTGACAAACCATCTGATGTCAAAATAATACTAAAACAACCGAATTCAGGACTAAAATGGAACAATGAAAACACGGAAGTGTCAAGTCGTATAAAACTTTACGATTGATAGATTTCAGGGTGTTTCTACTCTATCATTGCTAGGAATTGGTTGGACGGAATCTTCGTCTTTAGAATTCCAGCTTCACCATTCTACTAATCAGGCTGTGGTTTTTGAAGATATAACTCAACTTCTTGTCTTAAACTGAGTCAGATCCAGACCTTAACCCGTTATCAATAGACAGTTTTAATCGGATCGAAAAGACATACGTAAAGTGGAAGACAGAAATCATCAACTTCATTAGGTTCATCGCCACCGATTGAGAACATCAGCCCAACTATGCACAAAAGAAGAATAAGACGGCAGAGGTGCTAGTGGACCAGTTGCGAGTTAGTCTTGCTCATGTGTACAGTTACATTCCTTGGCAAATCGTGTAATTTATTCAGACACTTGAAACATACACATTTCAACTATTTCTAAAGAATTAAAATCACAGTAAATTTCTTAAAATTAAAATGCATTTATGTTTTCATTTACACATTATGCAGCAAACCACAAGGGTTAGGCTGATTTGAAGTAACTACTCACAATGGAGTGTGGGTGGAATTAGTTCACTCTCATTGGTATTGAAAATAAGTAGTTTATCTCCCCCTAATTCATACCAAAGAGAGGTGGGACGAAAATTAGGTCCATAAATTAGCATATAGCACATATTCAAACCTAAAAAACGGCGACATTTTGTCGTTGAAAAAGAAAGCTTGAAAGTACCCCCAAAGGACCCCCAAAAATTGACGTATAAAGGGCTCAATCAAACCTAAATCCGGCACTGCTGATAGGCATATTTTTATTCTTTTACATACTGTTAAGAACAACAAAAAATGAGTCTACTAAACATTTTCAACAGATGCACAGTTGTTTATAAATCAATTTTAACGCAAGAGGCCGATATAGAACTAATGAGAACTGCCTATTAAAATACCAGAAAAATACAAATGTAATAAAACTTGCATATTGAAATACAATTAAAATTGAAAGCTAATGAGATGCCTGAGCATGGCGTGATTTCACTAGTACGGCAATGTTCGGTTCTATCTTCGTGAAGCACATTAGAAAGTCGTTTAAAATACTCAATAACCCTTTTTAAACAACTATTCAGTTTTTTAACCAAAATTAGAAATCACTTTATTTTTATTACATAACCCAAGGTTAAGGGAGTTTTGAAGTTTTAAAATTTTGAAATGGCCTCCATTTTGAAACAGTATGACGGATTGGATTCGATATTTGTAATATGAATGGACTGGCTAAATTTGCTTAGGGAAGTTACTATATCCATTATATACAAGAAATGGATTCTACTATTATAGAAATAGATGGATATCGTGAGATTTCCGCAATAGGTATATTAAAAAAAAATCATACGCTGGCAAGAGGATGTGATAAAATGAGGGTCGTGATAGGAATTAGGTTGAGAACCACTGCTGTAATCGATAGATCTAATTGATCTGAACACAATGATATGGATGAATGTAAATCCTCATGCGCAGTTTTCGAGAAAATGGAGAAAAATTGAAGTGACCTGGGTTAATTTTAGTAGGGGGCAATTATAGCTAAGGCACAATTTCTATATTGCAATATTTTATAGGTAGAGTCAATGATGTACAATCCGCAGCAAAAAACCTGCAACATAAGCATGTAAGTTTATTGTGAAACTAAGCCTAACAGCCCAGGGAATCAATATAATGTCTAAATGGTACGAATCACTCCAGGAGAAACCTCGGCGTCTTCCCTTGCATACTTATTTTGGAGCAAAAGACTTCGTCGTTTCACAATAAACTTACATGTTTATGTTGCAGGTTTTTTTGTTGCGGACTGTACACGGGAGTTTCAACTCTTCACCTTTTTTATTATAAAAATGTCCTAGAAAAAACTAATAGAAACATTGTACAAGAATTTATATAAGCCTTAAAATGTTTTAAATAAATTTTCTCAGTGTAAGATAGGAATAATTCCGTTCGACGTACGATGATGACTTGGTTAGGATTTCATCTTAATCCTTAGTAGCCTCAGATGAGATAGGTTTATACATCATAACTCATGGCGGTCTGGTTAGTAAGTATTATACCTCTGGATAAGGTATTAGGATTGTACTCCGTAGCCCATGGTGTCCTCGGGAGCAGGTATTGTAGGTGAACAATCAACACTGGCATTGATAAGTTCTTGGTCCGGTCGTTCGCTTTTATAGCCGTCCTTTTGGAGGGAGGATCTGTGGAGGAGTTCTCGGATTTTTTCGTGGGTCTCCGTGTCCTGTTCGTTTCTTGCCGGAAGGTACAATTTCCTCTTGTCGCGTCGTTTGCCACTATTTATTTATAGTCGTAAAAACATGTGTTTATAGTGAAAACATGAGGCTTATAGTATATGCGAATGTATGGATCCTTGCAATATATTTCAGTTTTATACCTCAACGCAGTATGTGTTATTTAGCATAACACCTACCAAAGTATAATTGATTTTTTAAAAAAAATCTGTTTTTATTAGCTGCTATAAGGAATCAAAAAAATGCTTCCATTCACCACACAGGGATATCATAATACTTTGTCTACCTTTAATTTTAAGCTAGTCATTTTTTTTAAATACTAGCTGAACCTGCGATGTCTACTCAGCGCACCATTCTGATATGATCATGGATCTCCTTCACATTTTCTAGCTATATCTGTGCATGTCTGTTTACACACTTAAGTAAAGGACAGGACAACTCACATGCAGCATAAATTGCTATAGATAAACATGTAAACGTAGCTTTTAATGTATAGATGTTGGGTTGACTTTATGGCACACTTGGAGAAATGACACATTATGTCAAATGGATTTTTCCTCTTATAAATCCATATCCGTCCGAATATACCTTACTACGTCTCTTGAGGTCCTCGAAGTTTTTAGCATGCAATAGGTTTTGCCCTTCAGATCTAAGTAAAGTGCCTGCAATATCCGTCAACCCGCTTTACGTAGCTCCTGTGCTGGTTGTCTAACACAAGGATATGAACCTTAGCTTCGCAGTAGCTACAACGGTAATCTTATGGGTTCAAAACGACCCATAAAATGTTGATCAGAACAATAACGGCACCTTTTTCTAATTTTGAATGAGAACTGGCAGGTTTACACAAAGTTTGAAATAAACCAGTGAAAATACGAGGGCTATCCAGAAAGTAGATTACGTTTTCGTCTGTGTCCGCTAGGGGCGGGGCTAGCGCGGCCATCTTGGGGTCAGAGCGTTGCGCAGCTCAGTCGGCATCTAGCCGTGCTAGTGAGAGGTTCGTGCTGTGCTCCGTTAAGATACTGTGACGGTTTGAAATGTCTGCGTTAATTGAAAATCCCGCGAGCTGCGAGGTGCGTGCAGTAATAAGGTTTCTGACAGCAAAAAACTGTAAACCGATAGAAATCTATCGGCAGCTGTGTGAAGTGTATGGGGACAACATTATCACTGAAGGTGGAGTGCGACAGTGGGTCATAAGATATAAAAATGGCCGAACCAATGTTCACGACGAAGATCGAAGTGGGAGACCCAGCAAAGTGACTCCCGAACTTGTCGAAAAAGTCGATGTTAAAGTCCGTGAAAATCGAAAGTTCACAATAACGGAACTTTCTTTGAGTTTTCCACAAATTTCGCGAAGTTTGTTGCACGAAATCATCAGCGAAAAGCTTGGTTACCACAAGTTTTGTGCAAGATGGATTCCAAAAATCTTGACAGAGGACCACAAAAATCAGCGAATGGCTGCAGCGTTGCACTTTTTGGACGCCTACAATAAGGATGGTGACTCTTTACTCGATCGCATCGTTACTGGTGACGAAACATGGGTGAAACACGTGAACTGTGAAACGAAATTGCAATCAATGCAGTGGGGGCACACAGGTTCTCCCCCAAAACCCAAGAAATGCATGCAAACAATGTCGGCAAGGAAGATGATGGCGACTGTTTTTTGGGACAGAAAAGGTGTGATTTTGGTGGACTTCCTGGAAAGAGGCACTACAATAAACGCTCAAAGGTATTGCCAAACTCTGCAAAACCTCAGAAGAGCAATTCAAAACAAGCGCAGAGGAACGTTGAGCTCTAAGATCTTGTTGATTCACGACAACGCCCGGCCCCACACGGCAAATGTCACGCATGAAGTTCTTGAATCTTTTCAGTGGGAGTTGTTTCCTCATCCGCCGTACAGTCCCGACCTGGCACCGAGCGACTTCCACCTATTCCAAGCAATGAAGAAGTGGCTGGCTATGCAGCGTTTTGATGACGACGAACAGCTGCAAGAAGAGGTAACGAAGTGGTTGAAGTCGCAGGCGGCCGAATTTTTCGACGAAGGAATTTCCAAGCTCGTACATCGCTACGATAAATGCCTTAATTTGAATGGTGACTATGTCGAAAAGTAGTATTTGTGTGTGGCTTTCATCTGTATATAATAAAATTTGTTTCCTATACTTCGTTGATTTTTTATTCCAAAACGTAATCTACTTTCTGGATAGCCCTCGTAGCATGTTTCTAGAGCTTGTGGTTTCAAAGATATCATTGTAAAAAGGATCTGACCACAAACATATAAATGAACGTATAATTTTTTCTTGTCCATAAACATATAAACCTAGGATTTTAGTATATAGTTTTATTTTAGCACTGTATGTGGCTTTTACAACGTTCCAAAGCACTATAAAAATAATCACAGTAATTATTACATAAAATGAATGAATTAAATTTGAATTTTATAATGCCTTGAGGCATTTGTGGTGTGAATCAGTAACTGCCCTGGAAATGCTCAGAGTCTGGTCTCCGGAATAGAACCCACGACTTCCCGAATGCAAAGCCAACGCATTACCAACTGAGCCGCGGCCGTTTTGTAACGGTATAATTTTCAGTATATAGGGCCTATAATTACCTTGCTGCTTTAGATCAGGAATTTATTTAATCATGGACACTTGGAATATGGCTGGATACTTGTATCGTACAGAATCCTTATGAAAGTGTTTGCATTTTCACTACTAGCTTCTCATTTTAGATAATTTACATTTACCCCCCCCCCAAAAAAAACAGGGAGGGTACCCGTTAAACGGCCCTAAATAAATAGATAGATAGATAAACTGTAACAGTGCTATTGATTAAGCACCAACAATCTCAGTTAGCTTGTCAAACAAACAAGTATGATCCTTAGTACCAAGTTAGGCTTAAGCGTCCTTACAACGACAAAACATAAGTACACTGATTACTAATAAGGCATTTATTGTATGGTACCTCCATAATCCAGATAATAGCTTCCGTTAACAATTGTGATTCAACTAAGCTTCTAGATATCTATTAACATAAAGATTCCACCTAAAGAGAACATACAAGAGATGCATAATCAATCTTGACTTCTTTGCACAGAATATATCCTGACAACTAACATTCAATATAAAGGCATGTGCAAGTATTCCATAACACATTGTGTCCGCAATTATTCCCAACAATATATATATTATAGATACTTTATACAAAAATGTACTACTTTATTCTATTTTGATGTAGAACTCATTTTTTCCAACTACGTTCATCGTCCAGAAGGTGATCCATCCCCTCGAAAACAACTTTTCTGCAATATCTCTTATCCTAAAGGACATAGATTCGAATTGAAATGGATTTTTTAAAATTTTTTTATTTATTTTTATTTTTATATATTTATTTAACAATCTCCAGATACAGCTCAGAGGCCATTTTACACTGGATATTCAACAACAACGATAACAATGGAAAGGATTTGGGAAGGTATCGGCCAGGGCCTGTTTAGTAGGTACCATCCCGGCATTTGCCTGGTAGGACTGAGGGAAACCCTGGAAAACCTCAGTCAGGATGATCGGCAGCGGGATTCAAACCCACGACCTCCCGAATGCGAAGCCAACGCTCTACCACTTGAGCTACTTCGCTCGTTAATTTTGAACAGACTCAGCACTTGAGTTAAGCTAAGTTACCAAACATTAATTTTCAACAGTTCAACAGTTTCCTTATTTGTGACATTTCATGAATACAAAATAGAAATTTAAACCAGTCGAGAATACTCCAAGCCCATTGCCAGAACGAACATAAAAAGAAATAATCTTTTTGAAATTTATATTAAATTATATATTAAGTTTATTTGATTAAATTCAATCGATAATACACTTACATGTTTGGAACCCGCGTATTAGGAGATCTATTGAATTAGCCATATTGAACTGTCACTTTATCACCGTAGGATCGGATTTACGGGGGTGCAAAGGTGCACGTGCAAGCCCCCTTCGTAGTAAATACACACTACCTAAAGTAAGAAGCTAGTAGTCAAAATAACAACACTTTTCGAAAATGTCTGCTGTCATGTTTCCGTTTGGGCTTAGAAGAAAGCGAAGTTTTGCAAAATCAATAGTTTAAGTCAATTTTCTGAAGGTTGAAGGAAAACGGTTGCACCGAGAGCAGCATTTCCATAACTTCTCATTCTCACAACAAGTACCTAAAAGCATTTTTTAAAAAATCAAATTTAATTCGAATGTACTGATAGTTATTGGTGCGCCCCCGTCAGAAAATCCTGGATCCGGCCCTATATTATTATATGAGAGAGAGGGAGAGAGAGAGAGAGAGAGAAGATGATAGATACTAAAAAGGCACATAATCAGTGGCCACCAGTTACTATTTAGAACCAAAATGATCACCATCCTCTCTTAGGTATGGATCAACACCAACATCATCTCTCTATGACCTACGGTTCCTGAGATATGGCTCCTTAAATATCTCGAAATCGGAACTTTTTTGTCAATATCTCGGGAACGGTAAGAGTAACGCGAAAAAAAATCCAAGATAGTTTTTGATGCTCTATTGAATGGAAGGCTCTCAATTGAAAAATTGGCAGATAACAGAGAGAGAGAAAGAGAGAGACAGACAGACAGACAGAGAGAGAGAGAGAGAGACAGACAGACAGACACACACGCATACACACACACACAAACACACACGCACACAGAGAAAGAGAGAGAGAGAGAGAATTGAGTAACGAATTTTTAAGTTTGTTGAATAATACAGAAAACACTTTCTTCCTTTAGAAGGGTAATACAGAAAGCACTGATATATATATATATATATATATATATATATACGTCTTAACTTAAGGCACTCGTGACATACTATGTTGAAAGCATAACTTTTGAACCTCTTTCTTCGTTGTCTTAGGATACGAATTATATTTAAAATATCATGTACTAGCTGTATTCGACTAAAAGCAGGGAATTCGTGTTACTATTCGGTTCAAAATCTCTTGTCGTCGCGAATTCTGTCGAGGAATTTGAAGCTTAAAATATACAAAACGATAATTATGCCTGTTGTTCTGTATGGCTGCGAAACATGGTCACTTACTCTGAGGGAAGAACATAGACTGAAACTATTTGAGAACAGGATCCTGAGACGAATATTCGGACCCAAGAGGAACGGGTATGGGGAATGGCGGAAACTTCATAATGAGGAACTACATAAGTTATATGGTTTACCCAACATTGTTAGGGTCGTCAAGTTTAGAAGGTTTAGGTGGGCGGGTCATGTAGCTAGAATGGAAGAAAGTAGAAACGCTTTCAAAGTCTTGCCTGGAAGACCAATCGGAAAACGACAATTAGGAAGACCTAGGCGCAGATGGGAGGACAATATTAAGATGGATCTCGCAGAGATAGGAATGCAAAGTAGAAACTGGATCCAATTGGCTAAGGATAGAAGTCAGTGGAGAGCTTTTGTGAACACGGCATTGAACCTCCGGGTTCCATAGGCCATAGAGTTAGTACTAGCTGTATTGAAAAATTTCTCTTAAACGGCTTGAACCGTTTTCCCGCGATTTTGATAGCAAAGAAGATCACCTTCATTTTTAGTTATAGAGATAAAACATAACTAGCAAAATAAACTTCAATATATGGTTTGTCTTAAGTCTTAGTTCACTGCTTTTACCCTCTTAAAGAATAAGATATAAGTCTGTATAAACACTAGACAATGTAAAGACAATTTCTTTTTTTAGTTTTTTATACAGCAGAATCTCGCTAATTCGCTTCCTGATATCTCGACGTTCCGTATAACTCGACGATCACCTTTTTCTTTAAAAAAAAAATATCGCTAAATGATTTCTGGTGGTCAAGCAGAACATTTTTGAAATAATGCGGTGTCCTGTTAATAGCTATATTGTAATTGTTTCTATAATCGCATATACAATGCAAACAGTGTTGGTACATTTTAATTACTATATTGTTATAATCACAAAACATACTTATGTGTAAGAATGTTCGTTTTTTCATGTTCTGTTCGAAAATTTGTAATGGTGTTCAATTTCTTACCATTTTTGCTTTCCTGGAAGCTTTACAAAACATACTTTAAGCTTCTCTACTACACAGAAGTGTACTGGCTACACTGCTTCACAGTTCTCGGGAGGTTTAGGGGCTTCCGAGGCGAAATTTGCCATTTTTTGGAAACTAAATACTAAAACACGAAGGTACTGACGGAAACTTTCTGGTTAAGAAAGCTTTCTTTTATGGTTAATATTACGACTTGTCAGATTTTAACTGAAAGTGCAAGGGAAAATATATAATTATTACGAAACTGAAGCAACATTCTAATAAAAGTTACTGCTCTAAAAGAAACAACTGAAAACCAAGATTTGTCACAGTTCCCAACTTGTGCTAAATATAAAACAAGTTTAAGGGAGCCTGTTTTATAGAAAAAGGCTTGTTGAGAAGCTTCAGTGTATGAAGACGGAGTTCAAAGAAACTTTCAGCAATATTGGATCCATCACAGATGAGCTCTCCCCAGGGGTAAAAGTGGATCTGGAAAGGTAGGGGAACCAATGACGTTATGCCGTCCCTCGTGCCTATCTTTGCCCATTGTAATTTTATTAGAAAGAGGGGGGACGCTTCCAGGGGATGACGTTCCCTCGCGTCACCCTTCGCTTTTACCTCTGGCTCTCCCTGTTCTATACCACTTTCCCAACCGTAGTCAAGAAAGTGCAAGCCCACTTACAGATGAAATTAGTAGAAATTCAGTGCGAGCCAACTGTAAAGAGAAAAAATCAGACAAATCCCTGAAATCATAATTATAATAATTTATTGCAATCCGTTCATCGTCATATAACGAAATTGGACATGGCGGTTTTGAATATATACGTAAATATTTATATATTACGTATGGATTTTTCTAGATTCACTAATTTACCTTACTGTGCAATTAAATTTACGTATACGAATTATTTTGAACATATTGTTCTACAGAGTAAGAGCATTGTCATATCAAGTACTTTTCAAATTTCATTCTAAAGCTATTTACAGGGACCTGATTTTTTTATGAGGTAGATCGTATCACCTTTGCGAGCAACTGATTTACTGCATATGATTGCCTGTATACTTATTTGGTTGTATGTATCAGTAGGAACAACATCTCACTTGTAGAGAAGAACAGGTCCTCAGCGAGATCCAGGCAATAGGCATTCATACCTCTCTTCTGAAGATTGCTAGTGATGGGTATCCATCTAGTACCCGGATTTCTTTGTTTCTTCTTTTTTCTTTTCTTTCCTTTCCTTTCTTTTCTCTTCTTTTTTTTAAGAAGACTGCTGTATTAGGTAGATATTTCCTTACTTTCTACATACATCATTAAGTATAAAAAATCATTTTTCCCCCTTTGCAGCCAACACTGCTGTAGACTGTTGCCTGGTCCGCTAGAGATAACTAAGTTTGGCATGCCTGCTCGAGACAATATGAGTTTGTACCTGACAGCATTACCTTTGGCCTGCCAAGATACATTCCCTCCCCATCTACTCATAGGAACCATCAGAACGGATTAGGAAGCTGCAAAGCCCTGTCTTTTAACATTATGGTTTTGTTTCGAGCACTTACGATATAGCCTATACACCGAAAAAGTGTGACGTCACAACCTTTTCGTTGTCATGGTGATCGCCATTTTATTTTCTAAACAACAAGTAGCCTAAATACCTAAAGAATCTAAATGCAAAACGAAAACAGTGATGAAATATTTATGTTCCTTTTGAAGTATTTCTAATCAATGAAACTAAAAAACAGAGATATAGGAAAAGAGAAAACAAATGTATTCATCTTGTTCATAATCAGACATTAATCTTAAATAATTCTGGAAAATCTTTGATTCATTAATATAAATATCAGAACAATGCATACGTGAACAGGATTGTGTAACAGTTGTTTAGAATATATGCTGAACCATTGATAATTGGATGTTTTCTTATTGTACTGTTTCTAAATACTTTAAAAAAAAATTGATAGGGAATATAAGAATAGATCAAACCTACATCCACTGATATCAGACCTACATCCTACTACCTGAAAATTTGGGTTATTTTTTTTTCCTTTCTTTTGCAATACTGTAGACATTAATATTGTTCTCTTCCATTATCAAGAGTGGACATAAGAAAAGTAAATGTCCCAATAGAATTAACACTGTTCTAAAAGATTTTTTTTCTTCTTTTAAATCATCATATATTTTTACACTTTGCCTTGTGCCAACATTTTGTCAATCTGCACGTTAGAGAGTTTATATTCTGTATAATTGCTTCTTAAGGTGGATTGCATGATAATGATATTTATATTAATTATTTGATTTCTACTTTATCACTTATTGTTAGAAATATTGCGCTTTTGGAAATAAGCTACTTAGATAGTTTTTTACTCTATGAATTTTATTCATTTTACTCGTAGTTTCCTAAACGCATTTGCATGTTCTAAATCTGTACCCGTTCTCATCAAGTTTATTAGTAGTTAAAACATTTTATAATTGTAAATAAATTTACAGTAGTTGTCCTTGTTTTTGACTTCTAAATACTCCTCTCGCGTTTGTATAAAAGAAACATGGCGATCACCACGGTAACAGAAAGGAAATAACACCATTATTTCAGTCTATTAAAAGAGTAAACAGTTAGTAAGAAACCTATTTCAACTAAGATTTTTTAAATTATTGTTTTCCTACGTATTTATACTAACTTTCTGTACAGATTACTTTATACTGTTCTAACTAATACGTGTAAGAGAAAAATGCACGAACTTCTGAAACTCTCCTTTTTCATAGTGTGTGTTATGCTATCCCATTTTCTTTCATCCTTAAGAGCCTGGAACAAGAGATAGCGAGTAACAATGCGAAACACATTTTATAGCTCCGTAAACCTAGACAGTTGTCTGCTGAAGAATATCTAAAAAAGAAAACCGTAAATATTAACGGGAGAAAAAAAGACAACAACGACAACACGAACAGCAAATTTCTTCTTTTCATTTTTATCAAAACATAAAAGAGAAAGAAAGCTTTAATAAAAACACAACCAAGAGAAATAGGTTTGAAGAAAAATACCCATCTTAACAGATACAAAGGTTAACTAAATTGAAAACAGTACAAGGGCTCTCTTCGTTTTTTAAAAGTTTTTTTTTATTATTATTTTCAAGAAACGTTTCGAACAAAGCGAAAGAGTTTTGAATGGATTGATAACCTCATCGCTATTTCTTCCGGTTGAGAAAGGAAGTCCCCCCCCCCATTCTCAGCAAAAAAAGAAAAAGTAAAAAAAAAAGCTGTCGAACGAAGATAGAAGAGAGGGAAAATATACGAATCGTGAAAAGATTCCAACTAATTTACAAGTTAAATAGGCCTTGTATGAAAAAAAAGTATAGTTTTGTTAAGAATGTGTCGAAATGTGTGTTTATTTAGGAAGTTTGGAGTAGGGTTCGGCCCTGTGTGTGCGTTCAACGTGTCTAGACGAAATTTTGAATTTGGGTAGGGATTCGAATTTCCTTCTTACGTCAGATATAAGAGAAGTTTGCTTAAAGCTAAAAATTAAAACTACCTATTTCCTTTAAACCCCTCTAACGATTCTGTTTATACAGGGTGTTTCAAAACAACATCGACAACATTTGGGAGGTGATTCCTGACACCAAAATAAGACAAAAAGTGTAGACCAACCTGAGTGCACAAATGCTTCCTTTCGGAGTTATAGACTGCCGAAAACCTGAAAATAATTTAAAGATCCATAGCTCCAAAACTATGGGATCTACCATAGTCGGGTCAAGACTTTGTTGCGGAAGTACCCTAGGATTCTGAAACTTAGATATTTTGAGAGGGCACATATTAGTTCTTAAGTGAAGTCTTGATCCGCCGACTACGATAGGTCCCATAGTTTTGGACCTTTAAAGTGCATTTCTTCATATTTTCGGCAGTCTATAACTCCGAAAGGCAGCATTTGTGCACCGAGGTTGGTCTATACTTTTTGTCTTATCTTGGTGTCAGGAATCACCTCCCAAACGTTGTCATTGTTTTGAAACACCCTGTACTTTATACATTAATATTTCATTAACAATTCTATAATGCAATACAAGTCATTTTTCAGGAGAAAATTCAGACGGGTTAATTTCCTATTAGGGTGAGTTCTTTCCGGACAATTTTCTTAAACACAACTCAGGCGATTTTGTTCGTATTTTATAAATAACCTGACAGTATAGCATAACTCATTTGTCCTGAATAGACCTATACCCATAAGTGGTAGTTTATTATAAGTGGTAGTGCAACAGTGTCTTGCGAACTCGACCGCTAATGTGGACTGAAAGGGTGATGAACTACCGAAAAATGTCGAGTTTTATGGAACAAGGTGTGAACTATTCACAACTCATATTTTACTGGATAATACTCTAATAAAAATTCTATGGGGTAGATTGGAAATTCCACGAAAAAGAAGTACGCCTTTTACCAAATTATTGTCTATGAGATGAAATAATATGATGAGGATGGGCTTGCTTTGTACGAAATAATCTAAATTATATTTGTGTGTCGGCCATCTATAGCTAATTAAATACCAATGTGTTTCGGAGGAGTACAAAGCTGATGTTTGTCCTTTATAACCTCAGCAATATGGATATACCGATCAAATTAATTGGTTATCCAGCTGTTATCAAGCGTATATGTACTACCATGAGCAAAATAAATGACGCGTCTCTTTATTTTGAAGTTTTTTTGAAAATATCTCCGTTTTCTTTATATGTTCGAAATTTCGGAAGGTTTCCCCAGCAGGACAGGTTAATAACAAACCCGTTTTTAATATTTGTGTTAGATATTAGCTTAAAATAAAGAAATTAGAAGCAAAAAACATTAAATCGACAGAAATCTCGAGAATTACCAACTCTGCTAAAGTGGGAAATTTTCAAGAACGCGAGGGAATTCTGCAGTTCAACACGAAGCAGCGACATCTATGTCATTGAGAGAAGCGTGGATTAGATCTACAAACGAAAATTTTAACGAAATATTTCTAGTATGTCTTATTATATGCATTATCAGCGAACTCCAAATATATGAATCTATGCTAAGTATTAACGTATAGATAGTGCAAATAGTGGAAATTACCTATGGAAAAAGACGAATTGTTAGCCCAATCGTAATGAAAAATCGTCTTTACTGTAGAACAGGTTCAGCTTACGTAAGAGAGCAAATAGCTCAGTTAGGTAAAGCAACGAGTTTGTATACCGAAGGTAGACGGTTCGAATCCCGTGGAAGTACTGTTGTCATTTTTATCACTAAGGTTATTTTATTTATTTTTTATTTGGGAAAGTATCAAATTGTAACATATGTGTAAAACTCATGACGATACAAAAAAAAAAAAAAAAAAAAAAAAGAGAAAATATCGTCGCATTTGCATTAGTGTGTCTAATTTTTGTTTGCAAACAGATTCGTAATTATTTCCCCTGTGCTCACTGATGCATAACGAATGTTTTCAGTAAATGTTAATTCTAATTTGGAGAATTTTATAGTTTCACAATGTTTCTCACTACATAGTCTTCTATCTACGTGTTTGGATATTTTGATAACAGATTTCCCTATTAAATGTTTAATTTTCTCTATAAATATTTGTCTTAAATTGAAATTGTTTTGAATTTACTACATAAGCAAAGTTGCCCGAAGGAGGGGAGCTCAAGTAATAGATATTCTACGTAAAAGCAACCTATTGTAGAATGATGATGCTTCTTACCTTCAGCACATAATCTTAACGTTAGAGAGTCAGAGAGAGAAAAATCCTGGTTTTTCCTCCTCTAGGACCACCCATCTTAAACCTCTACATATCATTGTTCGTCTCACATAATTTCGGCTCTCCAAAGACATTCATATTTATTATTATTATTATTATTATTATTATTATTATTATTATTATTATTATTATACAACGTTCTTACAGAACTTGGAATACCGAGAAAGCTAATTAGATTAATTAAGATATGTTTAAGTGAATCCCAAAGTAAAGTCCGGGTAGGAAAATTTTTGTCCACGAGCTTCCACGTCGAAAATGGCCTGAAACAAGGAGATGCGTTGTCGCCATTATTATTTAACTTTGTGCTGGAATACGCCATAAGGAAAATCAAAGATAGCAACCAGGGCCTAGAGTTGAACGGCATTCACCAGGTTATGGCATATGCTGATGATGTAAATTTAATAGGGGATGATAGGAGAACAGTAGAAATAAATGCAGAGATCTTATTAAACGCTTGCAGGGACATGGGTTTAGAAGTAAATGCAGAGAAAACTAAATACATGGAAGTGCGTCGGGACCGTAATACGGCAAATTGTGGAGGCGTTAAAATATTAAATAATGCTTTTGATAAAGTGGATACTTTCAAATATTTAGGATCAATATTAACAGACGAAAATCATATTCACGAAGAAATTAAATGTCGACTAAAAGCAGGGAATTCGTGTTACTATTCGGTTCAAAATCTCTTGTCGTCGCGAATTCTGTCGAGGAATTCGAAGCTTAAAATATATAAAACGATAATCATGCCTGTTGTTCTGTATGGTTGTGAAACATGGTCGCTTACTTTGAGGGAAGAACATAGACTGAAAGTATTTGAGAACAGGATCCTGAGAAGAATATTCGGACCCAAGAGGAACGAGAATGGGGAATGGCGGAAGCTTCATAACGAGGAACTACATAGTTTATACGGTTTACCCAACATTGTTAGGGTCGTCAAGTCTAGGAGGCTTAGGTGGGCAGGTCATGTAGCTAGAATGGAAGAAAGTAGAAACGCTTTCAAAGTCTTGACTGGTAGACCCATAGGAAAACGACCATTAGGAAGACCTAGGCGCAGATGGGAGGACAATATTAAGATGGATCTCGCAGAGATAGGAATACAAAGTAGAAACTGGATGCAATTAGCTAAGGATAGAAGTCAGTGGAGGGCTTTTGTGAACGCGGCACTGAACCTCCGGGTTCCATAGGCCATAGAGTTAGTTAGTTAGTTTATTATTATTATTATTACTATTATTATTATTATTATTATTATTATTATTATTATTATTATTATTATTATTATTATTATTAATGAATATGCCACCCTTACATAGCAGGGCAGACAAAATGAATAAGAAATATATTTAGAGCATCCTTTCCTCCTTCGTGAATGTAATATCACGTAGCATTTTTTATTCTACTGAAGACGACCCTAGGCCGTTATGGTTAGGTAACAAAAGAAATACCTAATATATTTATAGCGCCCCTTATCTGTAATATTACCTCTTCTTTATTTGTTCGAGGCTTCCTTACACAACCAAGGGTGACAAAAAGAATAGGAAAAGTGTCTAAAGATTACAAAAGACTTTATATTTTGTCAGAAACAAGGCAGTATATACACAACATTGCTTTCGTTAACAAGTGTTTCACCCTTGAGTCGCTTATAAAATTATGCAGAATAACTTTTGCCGATCATTGTTCTAGAGGGATTTGTCCAGGATGGTTTGGCGTCGAGCTAATAACGATAAGTATATTTATTTACATCACTGTTAAAGAAATAGCAAACTTTCTGAAAGGAACTTACTTAGGAAACAGATCTTCCTTCTACTTAGCCAGAGCCCACTCTGAAAAATTGCATCTGGCATTCTGAGTGAAAGTTCTATGGGACTATTAGAAAAATATATTCCCGTTTTCACGCTGATGGTAGAATTTCTTAAACAGTTATTGAATTACGTTCGAAGGGTAGGCGTAAATAGCGCCCCCGCAACAATGTGGCGTGGGGACCGCACAAGCTGCAAGGCCAAAAAATATACAGAAAGTACGCAGGGGCGGAGCAGGCCAAATTTTCACACGGGCAAAGTGACTTTTTGGCGCCCTTCCCCTAGTAGTAGCCTATATTTTACATTTTATCATAGTGTTTTTAATAGTTTAAACCAGGAGCGTCATTTCAGATTTTGCTTAGGGGGGGGGGCAAGACCTCTTGATATAAGTAAAATTTCGCGTTTTTCACTGATTTACTACTATTCTAATGATAAAATCTATATACATCTCAAACTCACGGGGGGCAAATGCCCCTCCCTGCCCTCCCTAAATGACGCCCCTGTTTTAAACCCATTTTCAAAAAGAAATCCATTACCTAGGAACAGTTCACAAAGAATATGGCCCGCTATAAACAATACCAACTCCACCCCCCCTGGTCTAGTGGCTAGCACGCCTGCCTTCTGTGGTACCGGGTCCAATTCCCGGTGGATTACTGTTGAACGATAAAAGTGGTTCGGATTCCACTATAATTAGTATCCACATCTCCCTTGCCCATTAAGGCATAACCGTGGAACGCTAAACTCAAGCAAACAAACAAACAATACTTAATTCCCGGCACTCTTTATTCTACATGCCATCTCTCAATTTTTCGATACAGCCCCCTTAGTACTATGAAACTCTCTTCTTCCATAGTGAAATGGAAAAAGATCATATAATTGCCACTACTTTACAAGAATATAAACCAAAAACGTCAGTAGAAAGCACATTATAAAATTTACTTTTTGAGGCTCGTTTTGGTGCCCTTCTTTCTCTGGCGCCCCGGGCAGTCGCCCGGCCCTTAGTCCGCCCTTGAAAGTACGGACGCATAACTAAGGACTGCGGAGGAGAGGTTAACCTTCATGTTATGCCACTGGTTTGACGTGTTTGAAATGTTCAGTAAGTGATCAGTTGGTGAAATAATTTCGACGGTTACTGATGTTTAAAGTTTAGCTAAGACAAAGCTACCTAACCAAATACATTTGATATCGCGATGTCACAATTTGATCTTTCCTCACATAAAAAAGATAAAAACAATAGTAATAAAAACCCTTACTCGTACTGGGCTCCTAACTAACTAACAACCTAATTCTTACAGACTAGTTGCTCTGACCAACTGAGTTTCGATTTCTTACGCGAAAGAAGTCTGTTATATTAAGAGGCTTGCTTTTCATTATCAAAACTGTTCGAAGTAATACGAACATGGCTTAAGAACAGGGACGGAACTGAATTACCACTCGATTGACCTTGAGGGCAAATCACCAAAGCGTAGCTATAAACGTTAAGTTCAGCATGCATTTCTCTGGAGTTGTGTTCAGTATTCCTATCTGCCAGTCATGCTTGTTCGTAGGAGTAATATGTTACAAACCTAACCTTTCGATAGAGCACAATGACACAGAATCAAAATTAATGAATTCTTGCCCTTGTGAACTTGGGACACCACCATCTGCAATAAAACTGTCGTGTTTTCTGAAGTGATATTTTATCGAAAATAACTCGTTTTCCTTTATATATCCGAAGTTTTTGAGGGTTTCAAAATGAGGAAACGTTACTGACAAACAAGGACGCATTTAGGGGTGGGTCCAGGTGGTCCGGACTCCCCTCTGAAATCCCAACTTCTCTGTAAATTTAGCCTAAATTTAAGGATTATCTTTTAAATTTTATTATAATTTATCCTAATATTGAAGTCGGACTTCTCCCGAAATAAATTACTGCATACGTGCCTGCTGACAATTTTCAATATATTCCTTAAATAAGTAAAATAACTAAATTAGGAGCAAAAAGCTTCAACACGGGCTAACTTTTGTCCACTGCCAATATTGTGAAGCAATGAAAATTATTTATCGAAATATGTGAGCAGGGAATTCTAACAGCCAGCCATTTTATTTAAATCGTAGTAAACCCTGTAACCGGGCGTTAACGTGAAGACAAAGCTTGGTCCATTGGTAAAGTGTTGGAAGAATATAAACTCAATGTTCGTAGGTTCGAATCTATCCACTCACCATAACATTTTGTTCTTATGTGTAACGATGAAATAAGAAAGAAAAAATGTATAACCGTTAAGACAAAACTTCAACCAAGTCTGAAGAGAACAATACTAAAATAGTAATACAATGACGTCAACCAAAAATTATTTCATGTAGCGTTTGGACGAAATTACAGCTGTTAACAATTGCAGAAATAAAAACAGGCTGTAATGCAGTCTAGACTTCTGAATGCATTTACTTCCTGAAAACTTCCGTCTCGTCATTTGTATGCCGTTAATCATTGTAAAACCTTTCAATTGGAAGTGAAATGACACAAACTAAAACAGTTTTAAATCAATAAATGTCTATGTGTAAAAGTAGGTGTCTTTTATCTGTAGTTCTGAGTTCCTTTTACTTTGAAGTGACAAATGAGAGAAGAAAGTATGGTGTTCGAAAAAAAATCAAATTTGAGATTTCAACGAATTTACACGTATTATAGCCCCTAACACCGAAAAAGTTATTTTTCGATACATGTCCATCAGTTCGTCCGTCCGTTCGCTACACTTTTCTGTGCACTCGCCTAGAAGCCATACCTCGCCAAGAAGCCATACTTGAACATACCGTAAATTAGTTGAAAAATTTACGGTATGTTCAACTTATCTGCACCAAATTTTAGTTTAAGATTTTCATAGTATTTCCTATAGTTTTTTTTTTATTTCCCTCCTACTCCCAAAACAAGGGTAGTTTCCTGTACGATAAAAATAAAAAAAAAGATATTTTCTCATAACTGGCTCTAACGATCTTGTTTTCTTTCTTTTTTTATCAATCAATATTTAATTAGCAACCCTATTTTGTGGTATAAGGCATTTATCTGAGAAAAATCTACAAGGGGTAGTTTATACTAAGGGGGTGAGTTTTTTCTCAGTGATTTTCTCAAAATGGACTCAAATGTTTTCGTTCATATTTCATAAATAAAGATTTCATTAATAACTTATCAATATGGCATAACTCGTTTGTCCTAAAAAAATGCGAGGGGTAGTTTATTCTTGGTGGAGTGTTGTCTGGGCGATTTTCTCAAAAACGACTCAAAAGAGTTTATTCATATTTCAAAAATAAATATTTCGTTAATAACCGAACAATATGGCAAAACTCGTTTGTCCTGAAAAAATATGCGAGGGGTAGTTTACTCTTGGGGGTGTTTTTCCTCCACGGTTTTCTCAAAAATGAGTCAAGCAATTTTGTTCGTACTCAGAAATAAATATTTCATTAAAAACCTAGTAATATGGAATAACTCGCTTACCCTGAAAGAATCCTCAAGAGATAGTTTATTCGGGGAGTTATTTTTCCCTCACGATTTTCCCAAAAATTACTCGGACAATTTTATTGATAATTCATAAATAAGTATTTCATTAATAACCCTATATTTTAGTATAAGTCATTTCTATGAAAAACAATTACAACGGATAGTTTATTTTTGGGGTCAAGGTTTTTTCCCCGACAATTTTCTCGAACGACAGGCGATTTTGTTCAAATTTCGCAAATAAATATGTCATTAATAACCAAAAGTATATCTTAACTCATTGTTCGAAACAATTCACAAGAGGTAGGTTACTCCTGACGTGTTCTTTTTGAACGACTTTCCCAAAGTGACTCATTTGATTTTTTTCATATTTCATAAACAATGATTGCATTAATTGGTCTATTATATGTCTAATGAAAATGTGCTCAAAGTGTGAGTTAGTTTTGTAGTATGGATTTTCTTCAATCGAAGTTTTTTATTCGATAATCTGACATTCGATGTATTTGAATAATACGATAATTTTATTCGTATTATCCAAATACACACTTCAGTAACAACTGCGGCCTAACACAGTTAAGAAATTGAATTGAAAAAGTTTAGTGCGGTGGCCCTATAATTGAATATTTTTTGAGAAACTCCCTAGCTTTTTGTGGTAAACTCAGGCTTTTCTTTTTCGAGCGACAAAAGAGAGAAGAAAATATAGTGATTGTGAAAATAATATCAAATTCAGATTTCAACGGATTTACATGTTTCATGGCGTCTACATACCGAAAATGTGACTTTTCGACACCCGTCCTTCCGGTCCGTCCGTTCGGCACACTTTTATATGCACTCGCCTAGAGGCCATACCGTTCAACTTATCTACACCAAATTTTAAACTTAGGGTTTACTTAGTATTCTTACAGGAGCTTTTCCATTCTTTCCTACCACCTAAAATAAGTGTGGTTTACAAACAGCCGAAAATCGAAAAACGCTATTTTCTCAAAAATGGTTTTAACAATTTTGTTTATTTTTCATTAATCAATATTTAATTAACAACCCTATATTGCAGTATCAGATATTTCTCTTAGAAAAACTTACGAGGGGTAGTTTATTCTTGGAGGTGACTTTTTCTCGACGATTTTCTCAGAAAAGACCCTGGCGAATTTTGTACACACTTCATAAATAAATATTTGACCTTACAACATTGTATAAGTCAATTGACCTGAAAAATATATGAGTAGTAGTTTATTCTTGGACTTGAATTTATTCCCAGTGAGTTTCTCAAACACGACCAGTTGGCAACCCTGTATCTCGACAACGAAGCTGAATTCGAAAACTGCAAGAGGACCATTTGTCTCCTTTTGATGTCACGAATCACCTCCCGAAGTTTGTGGACATCTTTCAGGTTCACCCTTAATGAAGCTTCTTTTCGAAAAGTTAACTATTAACTTTAGGCATTGTTTATCTTTTTTTAAATCACAAATGTCGTTATTAATTTTAAGGCAGAGAACTACTTCTGAGAGAATAGATCTTGAAAAATAATTTTAAAACTTAGACTTTTGTTTTCGAGACATTCCAGACAAGACGAGACATTTTACAAGCTATCTCGTTTCCAAAACATTTGCCTCGTATTATCTTGGATGTCACAAAGCGCGTCTTGTCTCTTTCTCGAGACATGTCTTATCTCGTGCGCATTCGTTAACACTTGGGAAGGATTATCTTTCTACTCAAAGCATTGTTTTTATAATGGTTGCATATTTATGATAATTGCTGTCCACATAAATTACAGTCCTTTCAGTTGAATTAATTTTTATTATTATTATTATTGAAATTGCAATATCTAGTTTAACGTTGGACGATTATGCATCTACGCTAAGGGAGAATGATGATGAATGAAATGGTGAAATGAAGAAAGTGGGAGGAAAATGGAAAATCTCAAGAAAACACATATCCATGCACACGGTATTTGTCCACCTCAAATTTCACTTGGCACGAAGTGGAATCGAGCCAAGGACCCCCTGCACCAAAGGTCCCTGCAATGCTTTATTATTATTATTATTATTATTATTATTATTATTATTATTATTATTATTATTATTAATATTATTATTAATAATAATAATAATAATAATAATAATAATAATAATAATAATAATAATAATAATTGAAGCGAGCTTAACGAGTTTCAACCGTACGACTCAACCAACGTTTGGGTGCCTGTTCGTTCGTCTGCTCCTCTCATAAAAGACATTTCATTTTAATGAAACTAGTAAGTGCCTTCTTTTAGCTCTGCGAAGTAACTATTGCTTGGAATATGAATCTGCAAAACATAAGAGGTAAAATTAACCAAATGGTGCAAGTTTCCACTTATATATACAAAACAATTTCGCAATATCAACTACGTGAATCTTGTCCCATAAAGAAGCCGAAGCCCCTACACCGAAGAGCCCTCCGAGATTTGATCATTGTCCACACGGACTGAAATTGTCATTTGAAGCCAAGACTTTAATATGAAGCCAATAATTTCTTTAAAATAGACGGAAAATTCGGAAGTTATAAGCATTTTCATATTTTTGCCTTTTCCCATAAGGGAGCCGTAGCCTCCTATACTGAAGACCCCCCCGGAGATTTGATCATTGTCCACTCGGACTGAGTTTGTCATTTGGAACCAACACTTTAATACGAAGCAAAATATTTCTTTAAAATAGACGAAAAATTCGAAAGTTATAAACATGTTAATAATTATGCCTTTTCTCATAAGGGGGCCGTATTAGCCTACACTGAAGAGCCCCACGAGATTTGATCATTGACCACTTGGACTGAAATTCTCATTTGAAACCAAAACTTTAATATGAATCCAAAAATTAAACTTTTACATCAATTTAAACTGACTGGGTTCCAGTTCCCCCCACTATTGTTTAGTTTAGTTAACTGGTAATTTGTGACAGCTTCACATCATCAAAAGAATGTTTCACTTCCCCTCCCCTCCCCTCCCCCAGGAGTTCGTGCTGGATTCACCACTGGAATCAATAGACACTCTTCCTATTCTTTTTGTCACCCTTGATTGTGTAGGGGCTCCCTCGTACAAATAAAGAAGCGGTAATATTACAATCAAGGGGCGCTATATATTAGGTATTTTTTTAGTTACCTACCCCTAACCGCAGAGGGCCATCTTTCGTAGAATAAAAAATATTACGTGATATTCCAATCATGAAAGGGGAGAGGATGCTGTAAATATATTTCTTATTCATTTTGTCTGTCCTGCTTATCAAAAATTACTTTCTGTTGGAAGGCTACTGAAATGAGAGGGGCAAAATAAAAAGTCGTACCCCCTCCTACATGGTTGCTCAAATAAGTACTAAAGAAAGCATTTTAAATTAAGATATTTAAGATTTAAACTAGGAAACTAAGATATCCTACATTATGTAAGGATGGCATATTCAGGATTATTATTATTATTATTATTATTATTATTTGAATGTTTTTGGAGCACCGAAATTCTGTGAGACGAACAATGATATGTAGAGGTTTAAGATGGGTGGTCATAGAGGAGGAAAAACCAGGATTTTTCTCTCTCTGACTCTCTAACGTAAAGATTATGTGCTGAAGGTAAGAAGCATCATCATTCTACAATAGGTTGCTTTTACGTAGAATATCAATTACTTGAGTTCTCCTCCTTCGGTCTACTTACCTTATGTAGTAAATTCAAAACAATTTCAATTCAATACAAATACATTGTAAAACTTTTCCGTAATTAAACATCTAGGGAAAATTAAACATTTAATAGGGAAATCTGTTATCAAAATATCCAAACACGTAGATAGAAGACTATCTAGTGAGAAATATTGTGAAACTTTATAAAATTCTCCAAATTAGAATTAACATTTACTGGGAAACATTCGTTATGCGCCAGCGAGCATATGGTGAGCAGTGAGCACAGGGGAAATAATTACGAAACTGTTTGCAAACAAAATTAGGGACGCTAATGCAAGTGCGACAACAGCATTTTTCTTTTTTTGGTATCGTCATGAGTTTTACACATACGTTACAATTTGATTCTTTCCCAAATAAAAAAATAAAAAAATAACCGTAGCGTAGTGATGAAAATGATAACGGCACTTCCACGGGATCGAACCCGCTACCTTCAGCATACAGACTTGTAGCTTTAACTAACTGAGCTATTTGTATTTTTACGTGAACTGAGCCTGTTCCGGTAAAGACGATATTTCATTATGATCGTCCTACCAATTCGTCCTTTTCCATAGATAATTTCGACAATTTGCTCTATCTTTATGTTAATACTTAGCATATATTCATATATTTGGAGTTTGCAGATAATGCATATAATAAGACATACTAGAAATATTCGTTAAAAGTTTAGTTTGTAGATTTAATCCACATTTCTCTCAATGACATAGATGTCGCTGCTTCGTGTTGAAATGCAGAATTCCCTCGTGTTCTTGAAAATTTCCCACTTTAGCAGAGTTGGTAATTCTCGAGATTTCTGTCGATTTAATGTTTTTTGCTTCTAATTTCTTTATTTTAAGCTAATATCTAACACAAATATTAAAAACGGGTTTGTTATTAACCTGTCCTGCTGGGGAAACCTTCCGAAATTTCGAACATATAAAGAAAACGGAGATATTTTCAAAAAACTTCAAAATAAAGAGACGCGTCATTATTTTTGCTCATGGTAGTACAGCAAAGTGCCCGTGGTGTTATTCTAATTATCACGGATATTCTGGCTGAAAACCAGAAAAGGGTATTGTATTCTCCGTTAAGTACTAGTCTCGGTCTCAAATATCTTCGAACGGACTTTTTATTGGTTTCGGTTCACAACCATCGAAACAGTAGATGGTTGTTTAGTTTCGAATTCGTATGAATAGAGGCAAGTTTCGTCCCTTTAATGACTTACCTACATTGATTATTATTATTATTTTAGCATTTCTTTACACCAATTGACACGAGCCTGTTTCTGGGCTTTGGGCAAGTTGTGTGCAATCGAACGGCTTCAAGTTTTCGTACGTTCAGGTGTGAATGCGAAATATGCATAGTATTTATTTCATGTTAATTTTCAAGAATGTCTGAATCTCACAATATTTACATGCCGATCTCTCGCAATCATTACACGCGCAACATTAGCATTACTGGCGTAACGTGGATGGACGAGCTTTACAAAAATCATCACCGAGAAATAAGCTGGAATTGAATAAACACACACGCAATTGTACACAATCCCATTGAATGGTGCTTCATCCTCAAAAGCTAAATGAAGTCGCTCGATGCATTATTTTTGTGTTCAAGTACACTTGAGATAATCGAAAATCAATGTCCGACTATGTTAATCAGAAATTACCCCTTCTCACACAAAAAGAGAAGCTCTTCAAACCAATGCGAAAAAT
Organism: Thermobia domestica; assembly: GCF_964235325.1. Lineage (NCBI taxonomy): Eukaryota > Metazoa > Arthropoda > Insecta > Zygentoma > Lepismatidae > Thermobia > Thermobia domestica. The sequence goes on from NC_137467.1 coordinate 54,511,424, forward strand.
AAGCGTCTATTCTTCAAAGTTAATATCAGGAAAACGGTTATAAATAGTTATATTTTATCCACACTTTTACAATAGCCCTCTTATACTACAGCTATAGTTACGTCTACTAAGTGGAAAGACATTTACCTGCTTCTCATTACATAAGATATCTATCTTTTACTATTGTTCTTAACTGCAAATAAGTTGTTCTATTTCAACAGCCAATATGATGTAAAAAATGTTTGTAAGATTTTTCTAAATATAAATAAAAATAATGAAACTCTCTATGATTTATTGTAGCGCCAGCTACTGAACAGCCTTGTAACTCATTATAGACTTGCTAGGAAGATACAGTATTTCTCTTTATAGAGATGGAATATGTGTTCTCATTCAAAATTGGTGAGCAGGGCCGGTTCTAGACTTTTCTTAGGCGTAAGAAAACAATATTAGGTGTCCCCACTTAAATCGTAATAAAAGAGTAGAAAGTTGTAATGGACAAAAATTCTTCAAATAATTGTTACAGTTGCAAATTTCTTCAATATCTGTTCTTAAACACATGAGTACCCTGATGTTCAAAAATTTTCGTGTTAACTATTTTTTTTTTTTTTAATTTAGTACATTAACAAATAAAGACATTGTCAGTCGAAAAACGATGTTTTTTTTTCTTTCTTTCTTTTCTGTTCTATTATGTTGATGGTTGTTTTGGACTTCAGCGTCCCTTTTGAGCACAGAAGCTATATAATACGTGACCTCGACCCAAGAGCGCACATGTTGTGGTTTTCAAGGGGGGGCAAATATAAGCGACTTTTCAAATATAGTTTCATTTTTTGCTGCAACTAATGTAAAAATTCTATTGGGTTTTTGATATTCTCAAGTACAATTTCCTCTTGGGGGGGGGGCGAAGTCCCACTTTGCCCTCCTGATGGGCGAAGTCCCACTTTGCCCTCCTGATGGGCGAAGTCCCACTTTGCCCTCCTGATGGGCGCCCTTGCCTTGACCTAAAGTATAATGCAACGTACGTTATAAACAGTCGGTTCATTACGGAGTGAGTGACAAGAAATATCATCAAAGAAACTGCATTAACAATAAAGGCTTTTTCTCCAAGCGTATTTGTTGTCTATTGTTATCACGAAAAAGTATTCACAGCCTCTCTGCTGGAAAGGGACGCTAAACGAAATCAAATGTAAACACTACATGAATATTAGATTTTTACATTGAAAAGTAATAATAATACACACCAATGCTGTTTTTTTCTTCTTCTGTTTTTTCATTAAATTTCTCACATAAGGTTTCACACACCTTATTCCATGCATCCCGTTTTTTTATTTCTATCTCTATACATTTCGCACTTTAAATTCCATATCTCGTGATATTTTTGTATTTCGTTAATGAATAGTTCTTCATTCAGTTCTTCGCTTTTCATTTCTGCGGGCGCGGGAAAGTCTGCACGTGTGGCTTGCCTCATTGCCAGCAATGGTTTCCGACCCGCAACACCTGTGCGGACTCGCTGCGAGCCAGCAGTCCCCACAACTCTCAATTTTTGCCCGCTGCGGGCCCGCAGCAGAGTCGTGCGGTAAAGTCTGCACGTGTGGCATGAATGATATGAACCAATGTATTTCCGGCACGCGCGGGTCCGCAACAGACTTTTCTGCACGTCTGAACCGAGACTAAGTGTTCTTCTCATGTTTGACTTCTTCACGGTTACGTATTAATAACGGTGGTTCTTTGATATGTTGTGTTATGCGTTGATTGTGCTAGGTTTGAGCAGTAGCGACGATTTCTTTGTAACTTTGGGGGTGATTGAGATGACATTCAAATTATGGCAGATATTATCTAAGAATACATTAATGAGGATTTTTAATACAAACAAATCGGCACAAGGAAACTTCAATGGGGATCTGGCCCTCCAGGATCGGCGCCTATGAGTCAGGGGCGGATCTAGGGGTGAGCGATCGGGGCGATTGCCCTTCCAGAAGGGAAAAAAATTTTCGTATTTTATATATAAATAAAACCCATCCCAGAGTTTGGAGCTCTTAAAAGTGGCTCTAAGTAGCAGTATTACAATCCACCGCCCCCCAGAAGTCAGTCCTAGATCCGCCCCTGCCATGAGTATGACAAAAGGATCGTCTCATTGTTCGAGAGCATATTCTTGAGTGTAATGTCTAGGAAGAAAGTTTTTTTTTTTTTTTTTTTTAGTTTCTTTGTGCGTTTTGTGTTCAGCCTTATGATTTCTGTTTTAAGAGCTACTAGTTCAGTCCTGGTAGTTGCTTGTTCTCTGGAACATACTGAGGCTCATTCTGGGCAAATATTTTTTTGGTTTGACCTAGGTTTCTAACACTATTCTCGCTGAAAATTAGATGGACACAAAGTAACTTACCGAAGATGTAAGAGTCTTTAAATATGAAGTTTGTTCCTTGTGTTTAGTAGCGAGTTTACTATTTATTTATTTATTTAAGAAGGACACAAAAGCTTAGCATTACTGTAACCTAAAATACTATAGTGGGCCGTATTATCTAATTAATAAAAGAAAGACATTATTATCAAGACTATTCATGTACATTATTTGCATAATAGATACGCACAAGATCTGACTATATCATAGCTAAATATAATTTATCAAATTATATTTTTAATTTACTCTTATCATCAATAAGAATATCTATTGTCGATTCAAAGTAGTAAACCCTGTTGTAGGAAGCACACATCTGCCATCTAGAAGACTCCTTAGCCTTATTACAAATGAACAGAACGTTATTTTGATCTCGCCTATTTGGATGAGGCAGGGCCGGATCTACGAAATATTGCGCCGAAAGACGTGTATCTATCTTCCCCCCATTCCTCCCAATTTTGCATCGAAATATCGTCCCCTACATACTCTCAACCAGCTACGCCCCTGAGGAAATACCCCGAATTGACCACCCCCCGTAGATCCGGCTCTGAGATGAGGCCCCATAAACTTGATCTCTTCTAATAAGTCTATACAGACGATTTTATTGTATACGATTTTGTTTTTTAAAAAGAACGTAGATTATGAGTAAATAACCTCCTTTCCAATGATAGTAAATTAAAATTTAGTATTCAGTTAGAAAGCTGAATTATATTTGAGATAATTTTGAGACTGATTGATAGCGAGGAATTATTACCAAAACACGTATTTTAGGAAGGATAAAAAAAAATGGATCAAAAGATTACGATCTTGGTCAAGAATTTTAGGAATGATCCAAAGAACAATGCATCAAAAGATTGCGATCTTGACCAATAGTTTTTGGATCAGGAGCCACAAAATTTTTGAACGGCCCTTAAATAAAGTTCTCGTATTTTTAACGGAATAAGCACATCATACTGAGTTAAGTGATAGTTTTGGTTTGGCTACACTATATGTAGTTCTCCAGGTATAAGGCCTACAAGAAAATTTTTGCCTGAAATATATTGGATCTTTTGATTTTTTTTAAAAAAGTGTATGGTCTCATTTTTTTAGTGTATTTGACGTATTCCGCATTTTATGTTTGAGAAGTAAGTTTATTTTTATTTTTATTTTATTAGTAACTACTTCTTTTGCGTTCAGTTTAGTTTTCCATGTTGCTTAATCCTTTAAAGACGGTTATAATGTTTTTCTCTCAGACGCAAAAATAATGACTCCATAAAAGCTTTATGATAACTTAGCACTGCTCATATGACCTTAAACTAATGCGAGATAAATATGATTTAAGAATAGAAAATATAGTATTCAATTAGATCAGCTTAGAAATTTAACTGCCATCATCATGAAGTCTGTTTCCAACAAGAAATATTTATTTTAAATGACAGACTTTGCCGCCCCCGTGCAGATGCACGTGTTGCACATAATGGTAGAGCGAGCCCTGCTAACAGCTATATCAGATAAGGTATTAAGTTTCTTATTTGACAAACTAAACACAAAATGAGACTTGAAAACCACAACCCGCCCTGAATGTAACAAGGGGCATTAATGGCACGCCCGTCCCGAAAGAGTTAAGTTTGAGCCAATTCGTTCGTTGTGATTCCCGAGTATTTGTTAATTTTTATTGGAAAAAATATGGGTATTTTCCAGTGTAACAGATTTGTCTAGATCGCTGGTGGAGTCCTGTCTTTTGGAGTAGAGAAGTAGTTTTTACTTTTATTTTAAGAATTTATTTCCAATCTCTATTTTTCGCGCCGCTTGTGAAAAGTTCGTAAATTCTCTTTAGAATCTCACCATAATATACGTTATATATGTAGTACTATTTGCGTTGATCCAATACGGCGTTGTCCGTGTAAACGGTCAGTTAGCACTTAAAAATAAAATTAAGTATCATTGACGTCCAGAAAGGGCGGTATTCTGAACCTTTAGGACACGCTCTTTTGTGTATGAATTTCTTGTTATTTTTCGTTTCTGATGGGCAGCTGAGTAGTCCTGTTGAGGAAATTCTTGATCCATCTTATGATAGTTATTAGCATCTTATAATGGTTGCGTTAGCTCAACGAATAAATTACGATTCCATACTGCATCAAAAGGCATTTTTGATCATGCAGTAAAAATTGTCCCTTTTTCTTCTTGTGTAATAGGTCGTCTTTCTGTATATTGTTGACCAGCTGCACTAACCGGGCCAACCGTGGAAACGCAGGGGCGTTTTTTCTTGTCGTGGTTGAGATACAAGTGCATTCATTTGGACTAGTATTTTCAAAATTAATTTGGTGAAAATATTTGTTGTAAATGCTACGAGATAATAATTGTTCAAATTTGTTTTGTGTTTGTCAGTGAAGAGTATCTCTGCCTCTGGTTTCTCTGGTTTTTAGGTGGATTGGATGGATGCCGTCTGACCGTGGTGCTGTATCACCTCGTTTTCTTCCTTTATTTTTTTCTTCTCGTACAAGTAGTATGATATCACTGTTAGGGTTGTGTGTGTCACTATTTGGTAAAAACAAAATAACTATATAGCCCTATACACAATCTGCAACTCAAAAAATGTATGTTTTTTTTTACTTTAAAATACGTATATCAATAAATGATCTACTATAGTAAAATAAAAACTAAGAACCAGGGCCGGCGCTAGACAATTTGCCGCCCCATGGAATGGCATCATTGGTCACCCCCATTTCTCCAGAAAGAACAAATTTTAAAAGCCAATAATTTAAGTATGCTACCCCATCATGAACAACGAAGGGGAGGGGAAAAGCACTCGCACTCAGAAATGCTTAAACACTATAAGTACAATCGTTGTGTCTGTGTTTTTCTTTGAATAATAATATATTATATTAGTGAAATATAAAGCAAACATATCTGCAGACGAAAGATGGTAATCCGTTTTATAGAAGTCAATATGGAGCTTCAATCTCATTATAACAGTTTGCAATTCCATGCAACTAGGTCTTTTATCTTTATTTCTTGATTTATTTCTACCTCTGTTAATTTTTTTAAAAAAAACTTGTTTGCACCTTCAATGATAAGGAACTTAATTGTATCAAAGACAAGATTAGTTTTTGTATCAAAACTGTAACTGTGATAACCAACTAAATGAAACAGGCGTTTGCTACTATTCGAGAATAAAGTTCTTGTATTTGACAACAATCAAGCAATTCATGCTGGGATTTGTTTGACCATTTGCTTTAGCACTGTCCATGTGACCTAAATATGATTTATGAATATAGTATTTAAGTAGGTCAGCTTAGAAATTTAACTGCTATCATCATGAAGTCACTGAAAGTATTTGAGAACAGGATCCTGAGAAGAATATTCGGACCCAAGAGGAACGAGAATGGGGAATGGCGCAAGCTTCATAACGAGGAACTACATAGTTTATACGGTTTACCCAACATTGTTAGGGTCGTCAAGTCTAGGAGGCTTAGGTGGGCAGGTCATGTAGCTAGAATGGAAGAAAGTAGAAACGCTTTCAAAGTCTTGACTGGTAGACCCATAGGAAAACGACCATTAGGAAGACCTAGGCGCAGATGGGAGGATAATATTAAGATGGATCTCGCAGAGATAGGAATACAAAGTAGAAACTGGATCCAATTAGCTAAGGATAGAAGTCAGTGGAGAGCTTTTGTGAACGCGGCACTGAACCTCCGGGTTCCATAGGCCACAGAGTTAGTTAGTTAGTCATCATGAAGTCTGTTTCCAACGAGATATATTTGTTTTAAATATAGTTATGACAGACTTTGCCGCTCCATGGAAATGCACGTGTTGCACATAATGGTACAGCCGGCCCTGCTAACAGCTATATTAGATTGTCAACTAATGACATATCTTTTGATATCAAAAAATTAGTTTTATTTTTGAATTTTAAAAAAAATATATATAAAGTTTACCAGCCCGTGTCATTTTGCTCAGCTCGACATCTTAACTTTGGACAAATATTATACTTTATACAAAAAAGAATTTGAAGAGTTTCTTTATAATTTTATTCGATATCACATTAGACGTACAGTCATACTGAACACTGTTTTATAGCTAGTGTCGAATGAAAAACTTGAAGTAAACACTAATCAAGTATTAGTTAGTTTCATTTTAATACATAAGGAGGTTATCTTGCAGTAAGGGACGTATCTGAGGACCGGACACCACAAAATCCCAACTTTTCTTTAAATTTAGTTTAATTTTAGAAGCGATTTTACAAATTTTAAAAAATCCTCATAGTGACTTTGGACTCCCACATAAAATCTTTGAATACCCTAGGTGTGATCAATAATTACGGTAAACAATTTTATTAGAAACAAAGTAGTAAGCTTACATATGGTGAATAATTTTATTAGAAACAAAGTAGTAAGCTTACATACGGTGAATAATTTTATTAGAAACAAAGTAGTAAGCTTACATATGGTGAATAATTTTATTAGAAACAAAGTAGTAAGCTTACATACGGTGAATAATTTTATTAGAAAGAAAGTAGTAAGCTTACATACGGTGAATAATTTTATTAGAAACAAAGTAGTAAGCTTACATATGGTGAATAATTTTATTAGAAACAAAGTAGTAAGCTTACATACGGTGAATAATTTTATTAGAAACAAAGTAGTAAGCTTACATACGGTGAACAATTTTATTAGAAACAAAGTAGTAAGCTTATATGAAATTTGACTTAATCTCCTTCAAAGCACTGTCCTTGGCTAACAAAGCAATTGTCTTAACGTTGAATCCATGACAGGAAACATTTCTGGAAGGTTTCTTTTGGAAGGAAGTTGCGCTGCTCTGTCGTGGCCCTCTCAATGTCAGGAAAGGTGTTAAAAAGTTTTCCTTTAAGAGGCCTCATTCCGGCGAAGTTGAAATACCGCTAATTTTATAGTAATTATGTGATATCTTCAAATAGATGAAAGATAATTGAAATGTGGAACAAGAGCGCCCTAGACAATATTATTTTGCGTAAGGTACCGTTATCACAAATAGTGATGTGAGGTGGAAAATTTTCCCTTCTTAACAAATATCAGTAATCAAGTAACAATTCCTCAGCAATCATGAAATTGATTGAATTCATGTATAGAAATGTTAAAAAGTGAAAGATCGTTTAAAGAATCTGAAAATTTTCATGGCTCAGACAATTTTCAGTACTATGTAGGAACAAGTTAAACAATTTTTCATGAATCGAAATATTTTCTGCCTTATATAGAAAAATTGAAGAACTTTTTATGAGTCGGGAAGTTTTAATCATTTTGAAGCAAGAAGTAAAACAACTTTTTTGTGAATCGGGAAGTTTTATTGCTCTGTAGAAACAATGAGATTAATTTTCATAGATCGGAAAATTTTCATCACAATATAGAAACAAGTGGAAAACACTTTTCATAGGCCTGACAATTTTGGATATTATGTATAGTGATGTTAGGTGGAAAATTTTCCACTATATTTAACTGCACAGAGCTACAAAATTAAATTTCAGTAGAGGAAAGTTAGTCAGCAAAAAATTATAATTTTACAATTAGCTTTCGGGAACCGGAAAATTTTCTATTTCAAGTTGGGAAATAAAATTTTACAGTATTTCTCCCTCTCTCTTGCTCTGCGAGCTCCTTCGTTGCTAAGCGGTTAGCATACGCGCCTTTGGCATGGAAAACCTTGCTTCGATTCCCAGCGGAAGCTCATGTAGTTTGGATTCCACGATAATCAGTTGGTACCGTTTTATATAGTCTCGCGGTTGAAAGGAACGTTAAACTCAAAATCAACTCAATTCAACTACTCTCTCTCTCTCTCTCTCTCTCTCTCTCTCTCTCTCTCTCTCTCTCTCTCTCTCTCTCTCTCTCTGTGTGTGTGTGTGTGTGTGTGTGTGTGTGTGTTTGTATGCAAAGTGCAGAGAACATACCTCGAGTTCGTAGAGTACAAATATCCCATTCTATTATTTGAAACTTCAATTTATTAAAAGTCATGAATATTTCCCGGTTCATGAAAACATACTCCACTTATTCATTCGGTTCATGAAAAATTGTTCCACTTGTTCCTACATAGTACTGAAAATTGTCTAAGCCATGAAAATTTTCAGATTCTTTAAACGATCTTTCACTTTTTAACATTTCTATATATGAATTCAATCGATTTTATGAATACTGACGAATTGTTACTTGATCATTGATATTTGTTAAGGGAAAATTTTCCGGAAAAATGTAGAAGAAAGTTTTCCACCTCACATCTCAACTAAACAACGATGTAGGAATAAGTGGAGTATGTTTTTACGATTCGGAAAATTTTCCGTTTCAAAATTTCCCGAAAAATTTTTATCACTGTAGAGGACAGACAATTTTTCGATTCATGAAGAATTGTTCCACTTGTTCCTACTCAGTAGTCTACTGAAAATTATCTAAGCCATGAAAATTTTCGGATTCTTTAAACGATCTTTCACTTTTTAACATTTCTATATATGAACTCAATCAATTTTATGAATACTCACGAATTGTTACTTGATCATTGGTATTTGTTAAGAAGGGAAAATTTTCCGGAAAAAATATAGAATAAAATTTTCCAACTCACATCACGGTTAAACAACGATGTAGGTATAAGTGGAGTATGTTTTTATGAATTGGAAAATTTTCCGGAAAATTTTCATCACTATACGTGTACAGGACAGCCAATTTTTAGATTCATGAAAATTTTTTCCACTTGTTCTTATATAGTACTGAAAATTGTCTAAGCCATGAAAATTTTCAGATTCTTTAAACGATCTTTCACTTTTTAACATTTCTATATATGAATTCAATCAATTTTATAAATATTGACGAATCACTGATATTTGTTAAGAACGGAAAATTTTCCGGAAAAATATAGAAGAAAATTTTCCACCTCACATCTCAACTAAACAACGATGTAGGAATAAGTGGAGTATATTTTTATGAATCGGAAAATTTTCATCACTGTAGGACAGACAATATTTCGATTCATGAAAAATTGTTCCACTAGCTCCTACATCGTACTGAAAATTGTATAAGCCATGAAAATTTTCAGGTTCTTTAAACAATCTTTCACTTTTTAACGTTTCTATATATAAATTCAATCAATTTTATGAACACTGACGAAATGTTACTTAATCACTGATATTTGTTAAGAACGGAAAATTTTCCGGAAAAATATAGAAGAAAATTTTCCACCTCACATCTCGACTAAACAACGACGTAGGAATAAGTGGAGTATGTTTTTATGAATCGGAAAATTTTCATCACTAATCACAAGTCACCTAGTGGCTTTAAGTTTTCAGCCGTTTAGAAACGCGAAAATAAATGCCAATTTTCAAAATGGCTCGAAATCGAAAGCAGATAAGTGAATCGTGATAACGGTATATCATGTAAAATGATATTGTCTAGGGCGCTCTTGTTCCACATTTCGATTATCTTTCATCTATTTGAAGATATTACATAATTGCTGTAAAATTAGCGGTATTTTAATTTCGCCGGGATGAGGCCTCTTAAGCAGAGTTTTAATTTTTGAAAACAGCCACAATTCGCATGGTGCTATATCTGGAGAGCACAGCTAATGTTGATAGGAATATTTTTTTTGACCCAAAACTCGCAGATCAAAAGCAAGGTGTAGCACCACGTGTTTTCGTGGTGAAGAAGGAAGTCATTTGCCCATTTAATTGGCGGTTAAAATGCTTTCCACGATGGCTCAGTGATAGAGCGTTCACCTTCGGTGCATAGGGTCCCTGGTTCGATCCCAGCTCGCGCCGTGTGGGCTTTGTGGTGGACAAACACCGTGCTCGTGGGTTTTCTCGGGGTTCTCCCGTTTCCTCTCACTTTCTTCATTCCACCATGTCATTCATTACTCATCATCACCGTCTCCTTTAGTCTAACCGGCATAACCATGGGACGTAAAACTCAAAGATCTCACTTCATTTCATTTTCTTTCTCTCCTTAACCATAGGTTGGTGGGCAACATGGAAATTTTAAAACTTTTTTCTCCCTTGGTAGAGCTGTTTTATACTTTCATAAGATCTATTCTTCGTAACTGCATCTAAATATTCTATCCTTGGTCTTCCTAACCCTGGTTTTCCTTCTGCTTTTCCCTCTATCAACACAGTGATAAAATCGGAGGCGGATAAGATGGCCAAGCATGCTGTTTCTTCTTTTTTCTATTATATCTTCATGATCTCTCTCCCTTCATTAGCTTCTTTTAGTACATCTTCATACCTTTCTCCTTTCGGTCCATGATATGCGCAGCATTCTGCGCCAACACCATATTTCAAATGCTCCCAGCTTAGATATTTCAGCTTTTCTCAATATCCATGTCTCTGATCCACAAAGCGCCACGCTCCCTACCAGAGTCTTAATAAATCGTTTCCGAAAATCAGGGCTTACATAAATATAAAAACAAGACGATGAAAAAAAAGCTTTTTCTAGAATCGAGATGAGGTGAAAAAGAATTCTTCTAGAATCGAGACGAGACCATCAAATTTACGAGACGAGATGTAGAAGCTTTATTTCTTGTCCCATTTCCTGGGTGAAACCACTTGCGCGCCTACCAGTTTTTGTAGCTCAAGGTAACCTAATGGTTGTCATATGTCTCATCTTTGATGATTTTTTTCCCTTTTAAATGTTAATTATGTTGTAAAATTTCCTCCTTGCGTTCCAGGTGTTATTTTCCTATCTGCATGCTGTAATACCAAGTTTTCATTTACAGTTTGGGATTTAGGATTTAGATTTCTGGGCTTTCGGTATCTAAGGGTAGTTAGCCCGTCACGTATAGAGAGATGAAGTCCCTCAACGAGCACATTATCCGGGGAAAGAGAAGGGAAAAAGGAATAGGGAAGGAAGGAAGCGACCTGGGACCTATATGTTAGGTACCATCCCGGCATTTCCCTGGAGTGAATAAGAAAAACCTAGGTTGGGCTGAAAAAGCTTTTAACACTTTTTCGACCGAGTGTCCCTACCTGGAATTGAACACGGGGCCACGTCTCCAACCGGGAATCGAAGCCGGAACCCGGCACCGAAGGCGAGAGTGTTAGCGACTACGCTACACGGGATCACTCATTCACCGATAAAAGATTATCTAGACCGTTAAATAGGGAATATTTACTGTGCAAGTGCGAAGATAGCATTCACATTACTGACAAAGAAAAATATTTGCATTGTGGAATATTTGGACTGGAAAATGGAAATGTTGATGTTCTGAAGGAATTTTACGCTAGTAAACGTTGGCAACACTGACCGAAGATCAATTTTTTTCCCTTTTTTCCCCTTTTTTCCGATCTCGAAATACGATATCGAAGTTGTCAATATTGTTTATACTCAAAACTAACACATGACTCCCTTAGGATTGCAGTCTACTAAGACATTTTATTTCTGTCAGTAAGTTCACTTAATGAGAAATAATAGAATTAACTCGTGCTCTGCATCTACTAAAAAGTTTCATCATCTCCAGGGTTAATACGACCTTTAACAAAGGATAGGTTTTCATGACATCCCCATGGACTCACTGAAACGCAAGGGGTTAGTTCGCCTTCGTACGTTTACAAATGACCTATCATTCATATTTTAAAAAAGAACGTCTTTTGTGTCTATAAAATCACGTATAATACAGAAAAGTAATGTAAGTCTTGTGTTTGTTTGAACAAGCAATGAATTAATTAAGTTTGCTTTGCAACACATTAGTTTGTAAATAAAAGACAGACTAAATAATAATCAACAAAATAAAAATGTCAAATTTCAGACTGTGAGATATCTATAAAAGAAACAAAAAATATATGTATATTTTAAACGAAACGATATAAGCTTAAGAAAAAAGACAATATGAACTACATATGTTGCATTTCCTTTTAGACCCTAATGGAATATATATGTACTTGACAAGATATTGTTATTTCTTTGTGTGTGTGTATGTGTGTTTAATCAAACAGGAATTTAGTTTCTTTCTTGAAAATAATTTTGTTAATTTAGTTTCTCATATGCAGATTCTATGTACTACATTTATTAGTAATTCAATTAAAAAATACAGTTTTAAAAAATATTCTTGATTTCGCATGTTCATGGTAACTTTAAGTCAGGATGTTATAAATGGAATGAAGATATTCAGATCGCAACGGATTTAATATACGTAGGTTTACTGGTTTCTTCTTTCTTTTTCACCTTTTTCCCCACTCAGTATCTTCTGGAGCCGGGTTTCTCAACCTGGAGGTCGCAAAGATATGTGGAAGAGATAAATATAATTGAAATATAATACGAAAAAAAAAATATTTTGAATTTCGTTTGATAGACACTTTTTTTAAGTACTGTAAAGAACAACAAAAAAATAGGTCTAAACATTTTTAAACATGTGCAGAGTTCTCTAAAAATAAATTTAACCCTAGATTACTAGACTGGGTGAAAATTCACCCATAGTTTGCTTTCGTAGTGTGTTACTAGAGGGTACCACCATCTAGTATCATGTAGTTCCTGGTATTCTCCTCTTTTTCCGTGCAGTGTGTGACCGAATGTTGAAAGTAGTGTTTTGAGATTTAGTTCAGCGTCAAATACAGGCAAGTGGGTGAATTTTCACCCAGTCTAGTGTTTGTATTACTAATGAATGAGCAACTCTCGCTAACAAACAATGGAATTCATCACACATATTAGTGAGTGCGTAACGCAAACGCTGCACCTACTCACCACCGATAATTACAGATTGTCCAAAACAAAGCGGCAAAAGCGATTACTCGGCACGAACTCGGCACAACGCCTCCACAAACACATGAGGACTTGGAACTTCCGTTTCTCCAAGAAGTCAGAGACAACTCCCCGCCAGATTCTGGGCAACAGTCCACAACCACGTCAACGACATCGGAACAATCCTCCCCCGACGAGCAACATTCAGAATGCCCCCGACCAACGTAGGAATGTACTAGCCTACAATGCCGCCAAGGAGGGGATGCGACAGTCTCAGCCCCAGAAACACAAATACAAACAAACAAAAGCCCGAAGAGCACACAAAATGCAAGGCAAGGATATCATGGATAAAAGACGCATTTTGAGAGATCAGGAAATTGCTAGTGCACTTTTGAAAGAACTTGATACAGACAATTTTGATGCAGTTGAAGAAGAATTTGGAGACAGTGAACCTGATCAATTAGAAGTAGACGAAGTTGAGGATGATGTTATTGATTATGACGATAGTGATTTCGATCCCGATTTTAATCCAAACGAGTGTGTTTCTTTATCCGACTCCGAAGAAGATAGCTTTTCAAAACAACGTCCCGAAAAGAGAAAAGCCGATTCACTCTCAGTGAAACATCCTTCAAAACAAAGACGTAGATCTGAAAAAAAAAAAAAATACCGAAGAATTAGGAAGTTTACCCTGGAAACCTAATTCTCAAAATTCACATCATCTTCTTCTGAAGGAATCAGTTATCAAAGGACGAAAACATGTAATGTGGTCAACTGTTGAACATCGAAATAAATCGAGAGTATCTGCGAAAAATATAATACGTAACATTCCTGGTCCTAGAGGGGATGCAAGAAAAATAACTTCTGAATTGGACTGCTGGTCTTTGTTCATGGATGACGAACTGCTTAGTAAAATTGTACTTTACACAAATCTAAGAACAGCTTATACTCGAAACCCAGGTTGGGTAAATGATCTCACTGTTGAAGAACTCAAGACGTACATTGGTATTCTGTTCATTTCAGGAGCTAGACGAGACAACCACATGCCAACTAAGGTCTTATGGGGGAGCTTGGTTTGCAAGTGTACCCAAGTGTGATGTCTCATGAAAGATTTGTATTTATTTCAAACTGCCTTCGGTTTGATGATAAAACAGATAGAGCTGAAAGACAAACTTAAGATCCATTTACCCACATACGCTGGGTGTGGGAGAGATTTATTTTTCATTGTAGGAAGCACTATCAACCATCGTGTGAAGTGACCATTGACAAGCAACTCCTAGCATTCCGAGGAAATTGCAGATTTAGAATGTATATACCAAGCAAGCCTGACAAATGTGGTATTAAGATAGTTCTTATGGTCGATTCTAACTCATTTTACCTCGTAAGCGGAATTCCTTATATCGGGAAGGAAACACCAAATGGTAACAAATTACTGGCTGAATATTTTGTGGAGGAACTATCTGGAACTGTGCTTCTTTTGTGTGTAATGAGCACAGGGACACTTTCTGTAAAGCTTGTCAGTACGGGTTCCTCTATGAAGTTCAGTTAAAGGACTTGTGGAATGAAAATGAAGCAAAGTTTTGAGAGCACTATTTGAGTAAAATCGTCTGCTCTAAGAATAGTTTACATTAAAACTTTACATTAAAAAAAATTAAAAAAATGAGTGAATTTTCACCCAGTCTAGTATTGAATGTATAGATGATCTCTCACAATTGTCTGATACGCACCTTTTCTCGTATTGTCCAAAAAAATAGTATTTTAATATATGTCGAAAGAAATAAAATACAATGAAAACTTATGGAAATGTTTGTTTTTGTTTTGTAAACATTTTGGGTAAAGCATAAAAGTTTAATTATTAGTGATTAAACAAATGCTGAATTTTATTGGTGAAAATGGGATTTTAGTTCATTTAAGTTTTGCACAGGTTTCCTTTGATATTATTTACCGAAACATTGTCCAAGAGAAGCATAAGTGTATCTACTTTAAAATATGATTCTAAGCTTCAAATCAAATAAATCTCACACAGGGTAAAAACAATTAAAAAAAATGTGGGAGAATTTTCACCCAGTCTAGTATTAGAAGACAAAAAAAAAAATTTAAAAAAGTCTAGTAATCTAGGGTTAAATGAAAGAAGTACGATATAAAACTAATGAGAACTGCATATGAAAATACCAGAAAAAGTACAAATGCAACAAAAAACTGCATATTGAAATACAATTAAAATTGAAAGTTAATGAGATAAATGAGTATGGTGTGATTTCACTAATGTGGCAATGTCCGGTTCAATCTTCATGACGCACATTACCAAGTCTATTAAATTATGTTTCTTTGGAACAGATAGCTGGTACAACTACCCCGACCGAATTCGTAACTGTAATCAATCCGTTAATATCTTAATGGGTAGCGGTGTTTTAACGGTAACTATCGTTCGCATGATCCTCTCTACTGCCTTTATCAGAGTTTAGTTACTGAACACTAATATTATATTTTTGTTATTAGTAAAATATGATTCAATAGCGTTAGATTAGAGGAAGTAATTCTCTCAATATTATACATATACAGGGTGTTTCAAAAGAACAGCGACAACGTTTGGGAGATGATTCCTGACACTATGATAAGACAAAAAAAAAAAGAGACCTTCCTGGGCGCAGAAATCCGGCATTTCGGAGTTACAGGCTGCATATAACATGAAAAATTAACTTTAAGTGTCCATAGCTCGAATACTATGAGATCTACCAGAGTCGGGTAAACATTTTACCTAGAAGCTTATATGTGCCCTACCCAAATATCCATGTTTTAGAATCCTGCTGTACTCCCGCAACAATCTTTGGTTGAATACTTTTCATTATATGCCCGTAGCTAAACTCCCTCTATAAAAACTGTCGCGTGAGAGCCGCAGAATTCTAAAACATGGATTTTTGGATAGCGCATATATTAGTTCCTAAGTGAAGTCTTAACCCGACTACGATAGGTCTCATAGTTTTGGAGCTATGGTCCTTTAAAGTTCATTTTTTCATGTTTTCGGCAGCCTATAACTCCGAAATGACGAATTTCTGCACCCAGGTTTGTTTATACTTCTTGTCTTATCTTGGGGTCAGAAACCACCTTCCAGACGTTGTTTTGAAACACCATATATATATATATATATATATATATATATATATATATATATATATATATAACAATCGCCTGAAATTATACTGTAATTTTAGTATAGAATGTTTAAATGATGTCAGATAACCTCAAAATGTTATACTGCAGCAATGAGCCTCTATCTCTCGTAAACACAACACCAACCATATTTATCAACTTTTTATCCTAACTTGTACAGTTGGGAAATATATACATGCGAATGATTACTCAGAATAATTCATATGTGCAACGTTAATTTGCGGCTACACCAAAACTAACCAAACTAGATATGTTCAATGTGATATCGATCATATCCAACGAGAATCCCAATCCGTCTGCTATTTCTAGGATACTTTTTTTTTTTTTTTTTTTAATTTTATTTGTTCATTCTACTGACTCAGTGAAATATTCCGCTGACCATTTTGACAGATGTCAATATCATTTCGTTGTTTTGCTAGCTCAAATAACCGATACTATCTGAGTGCTCTCAAACTGAGCGTAAGCTTCAGTAGGCAATTGTTTTAGTTGAATTGTTTATGTAGTCTCTAAACGAGTGCTCCTATCGCGGGTTGTAACTGTGGTTTTCACTGTCCCAAACGGAATCCCAATATCCTCAAGAGGCATAATGTGTCAAGGCGGATGCACTTCCATGCACAGACACTGTTGCAGTTACTTGTCGCGTACCATTGTCGTGGGGTCTTGTCCTATTATTCTGTCCTTCGAATACACGTTTGTTTTGCCCGAGTCTTCCACATTTCGTCCCGTTCATACCATTACATATATGATTTTGGTGGTTACATCATTGTTTTTATTTTTTTTTTTTAATTTTACCTTACATTGATACATCATACACCCCGCTTCTCATTTTAATACTTTACGCTATATCCAAGATCGCGGCTTTCAAGATGGCCGCCAAATCAGTGTTAAAGCATATCAAATATCTTGATATCCTGGTGCTGCCCATTTTTTCCGTTTTCGACATAAACGGGTATCTTGCGAGGTTTACCTTATATCATATTGTCGCATAGTGCGTTATGTTGCAGAGCATATCTCCGGTGTTTCTGGACGGGGGCAGCTCTAATTTGGCATTTTTTTTCTTCTTTTCTATTATGTGTCCTCTGGGCGAAGTTTGACTCGGATGTGATCCTGCCTCGTTCTGTACGTTGCTTGTTAGCCACGAGAGAGCTCAACTATAATAATGAGATAGCTAATAGAAAGATTAATGCAAAGACAATAAAAAGCTTAAAAACGATGTATAGCACGTAAGGTAAATATGGTCTTGTGAAAAGTAAAGTTGAGTAAAATCAATAATAATGATGAAGTATATGGATCTTCTGGGAATTAAGCAGGGCGCCCCGAACAGAGGCTACAGGCTTGAAATATCTCACATGGTTTTGAAATCTCCAGACTCGATTTAGTACGCAACATGACATAGTCTGGTCTTTAAGGCAAACCGGATATGCCTTTTGCTGGACAAGTAGCCTAGCGTCCAAGGAATAAAGATGGCTACTTTTGTTGTCCGAGCTTGGCCAGGGACAAGGTCGCTTAGCCTTGGCAGTAGAGGCTGTCCTCTACAGTTTTGCAAGCCGGGAGCTTCGGATTTCGATTTTTACTTTCTCTTTCTATCGTTCTTAGAACTTTTGAGAGAAATATTTGCTTTTGTAGTGATTTCAGTAAGAATCGTAATCTTTGGATATTCCTGAATCAAACAGTAAATTAATTAACTAAAATTAAATTAAAGAAAAGTAATCAATTTTTTTAAAAATATACAATTTTTGCAGCAAGAAAAACTATTGAAAAATGACATTGTTGTTTTATTTGTATTATCTTCTATTCGTGTAATTTCATAAAAACACAACACATAGCCTACCCTACACACTAAATTAAGTCTTTGACGTCTTACCAAATTTATGATCAATAAAAATAAATAATGTTAAAACTGATGGACTGAGAATTCGAGGAAAAACCGGATTTTAATACACATATTCATGCAAATTACGTATATACTGGTGTAAGGCACGTATCCAGGGCGCTCTGGAGGAGCCGGGCCACCTAAATTTTTGCAGGCATCCCCTAAAATTTCCACGGTAGGCTTGCAAATGAACTATAATATGGTTGGATCGGCCCCCCTAACTTCAGCCGCCCCCTCCCCTACATTTTTGGGCTGGCGACCGGCCTGCTGGGTGTTTCAGATAAAATGCAAAGTGCTTACAAATATAGAGATAAGAGAATGAAATAAAATGCGATATTGTAAAATGTCAGACGAGAAATACAATAGAACGTTCTGCTTGCCCCATATGGTTCTTTAGTGGCCACGGTGGCTCAGTGGTAGAGCATACATCTCTGGTGCCTGGGATCCCTGGTTCAATCCAAGCTCGCAGCAAGTGAACTTTTTGGTGAACAAATACCGTGTGCGTGGGTTTTCTCGAGGTCCTCCTGTTTCCTCCCATTCCACCGTTTCATTGATTTCTCATCATCACCGTATCTTTTTACCTACATGGCATAATCTTGGGACGTAAAATAAAGATTTCATTCCATTCTTTCACATGATTCTCTACTGTGGAGCAATGAAGGTCACACGAAATTTTTAATGAGATAGTATAAGATAGCATAATAATAATAATAATAATAATAATAATAATAATAATAATAATAATAATAATAATAATAATAATAATAATAGGTATTCTGCCATTATTGGTAGGTCACTTGCCGCAACTTAGGAGCTTCCATAGTTCACGGTCTTCCTCTAACCTCTTCGTCTTCACGTACGATTTGTCTGTTTTAATATCGTCCACTAATTGTAGCCTCCTTCGCCTTCTCCCTCTCGTTTCTGCCACCATATCCTCTGCACAATTAAGAACACCATGAAAAAGCAAACAAATCTTGTACGAAAATAATTCTGCTGCAGAATATAGTTTACGAAAAGTACATTTGGTTAGGTTCTTGGACAGAATAAAAGATGAAATGTTAATGGAAAAATATGTTATCCGATATAACGTTATAAACGAAGTCATGGTAAAAATAAACAGTTTTTGTAGGAAAATTGTTTTTATACAAACTTTGGTAGGAAAAAGTTTGTCGTCTGAAATGTTTGTTGAACAGTAAACTAGGAAGTATCTTCCCGGTCTTCATGTGCGAATATGAGGTACCGTATGTGTGTAGCCTACTTGCCAGATTGTAGTGTATATTCAGAAGGAAATATAGTATATGTTAAATGTACGCATCAAGTGAAACATTTTCAATGCATGCACTCTATTA
This sequence comes from Thermobia domestica, assembly GCF_964235325.1. Lineage (NCBI taxonomy): Eukaryota > Metazoa > Arthropoda > Insecta > Zygentoma > Lepismatidae > Thermobia > Thermobia domestica. The sequence continues at coordinate 54,530,837 of NC_137467.1, forward strand.
ATTTGCCATATGGATCAAAGAGATAAGTATTATCGTAACTAGATATTTCTCGTCTACAAATTTTACATGATGACGTAAATGCAACGACCCGCTCGAGAGAGTGATACTCCCGGAAGTACGTTTTTTCGCGCGCTACCCTAGCCAGCTGTTTTAAGCTGGTCATAAAATTTATATCATAGCGGTCATGGTGGAACAAAAGGAGCCCTGCAGGGCTTCTAACCCGTTCCTACTACTACTAATACTACTACTTATCCTCTTCTTCCCCTCCTACTACTAGTACTACTACTTATCTGCAATAAAGTAAGTAAATAACTTTTTTGAGTACTATTTCCATCTTATTTTAATGAAAAATATGTTACGAAAACTTAAAAAAAATAAAAAAAAATTATTGGGCCGGGTTTGAACCCATGCCAAAAGCGATTTACGTTACTAGTATGTAGCACACTCGACCACGAGGGCCGACAGCAACAAGCGTTTGGTTTCTGCTATATGAATGCTACATGGCAAGAAACTGATTGCGCCAACCAATTAGAACCGTGTATTTCGTTCCTGCTTCCGGGAGCATTACTCTCCCGAGCTAATCCTTAAAATGCAAGGAATTACCCTCGAATTTAGGAAAATGACAGAAGGGGCTGATCCTATCATGAAAACAGGAAGTGAAATGGCAGTGGATTTCATACTTAAAAATATTCTTTGATTTGGTACTACGATCCAAGATGCGACCTAGGAAACGTTAACACTTGCGTCCTGTAATCAAGAACCATCATGAAGCAATGTTCAAAGTAATGAATGAATATAGATTAATGATTCGTTGGATCTATATACACTGTTGGGAGGGTAGGGGTTGCACTTATATACATCGTTCGTGGACGTGTGATATTGTGGTAAGGATTATATGTGAGGATTGATAGTGCATAATGATCTATGAACCCTCTCTGATCCAAGCCCCAGTTGAGGCTCGGAGTTGATGGCGGATCTAGAACGCAAAAACTGGGGGGGGGCAGCCAGAACGCAGACTATGATAAGTATATCATGAGTTTATTATAAACTCTCAAAAATATATACGTAAATAATAGCTTCAATTATAATTGTTTCTGTCTCTGAAAAGAAACTGGGTGAGCCTAGATCCCCTGGCCTAGATTCGCCACTGCTCCATGTAAATTGTTATTCTATTTTTTTTTCAGAATCTGTTAAGGAAAACTCTTGCCTTATTTAACCTTACAATATCAATGCCTTTTATTGATGTCCTCATAAACTTCTCCTTTACATCTTCTGAGTATTTCTGTTCACTACTCATATACAATAACATTGCACTTTTCAGGATGCTCTTTATTTCACTTTTCACAATTAACACATCTTATTCTTCTCTAAACATCTTCACATCTCATGACCTAATTACTTCCACTTTCTGTAACTTTACTTTATTTAAAACCTTACAAATTTATTTTGCAACAAACTCCGAACTAACAACAAGTAACTCCATAAACTAACTTGATTTTCTCCAAACTACATAGCAACCATTCTCACTACACCTCTCTTTTTCTTTTCGGTACAGTTCTAACACTAAAATATTCTCCATCTTAAAGTATTACTTAAGCTTAACTTAATTCAATACCCTAAGCCTCATTCTATCTCAAAACCCTAACATTAATATTGTAAGTTCATTTCTTCATTCCCTCGGTATGCTGTCCTGTGTATCATTGCAGGTAATTAGAATTATATTTAAGGTAGTGGCAGATCCAGGACGGACTTCCTGGGGGGGGGGAGTATGTAATACTGCTATTTAGAGCTACTTTTAAGACTCAAAACTCTGGGACGGGTTTTATTTATATATAAAATAACAAAGCTCCCTCTTCTGGAGGAAGGATAGCCATCATGGATCCACCCCTGATTTAAGGATCATAAAATAATTTCTGTTTTAAGAGTTGAATAATATTCATTTGCAAGGATATGAACAACGTGACCTAGTGTTAACGTAGGCTTCTAGGTACATTCAGGGCTTGAACCCCACTAATTAGCGGTCGACCAGATCCATCTTCATAGTATAGACCATTCCAACCATACTATATCGCTGCAAAAGAGGTGAATTACAAAGGGTACTAAAAAGTCTCGCAATACGACCATAGTTCTTATACTTTTTCAAAGTACTTTCTACCTCATTTTACACATTTTTCCATTCTTCAAAACCAGTCGTCAAAACCAGTCGTCAAAACTCGACCATCTCTCGGCAGAGATCTGGGCACACTCATTGTCCTAAGCGTTTAGTAGGGCGTCATCGCTTGTAAAACGACTTCCTTTCAGTCTAGTCTTCACATGGGGGAACAGCGTAAAGTCACATGGGGCGAGATCTGGACTGTACGGAGAGTGCTCTAACAGTTTTAGTCCAGTGGAGGCCAAATACTCTGAGCGAACAGTGTGCTGGAGCGATAGCATGGTGTTCATCCTCAAGTTTAGCGCAACTTTTTGAGAGCTGAACAACTTTAGACAGAAATTCCTCGGTATAGCACTTCCCTGTGACTGTCTTCTGTGTTTCTAAGACAACTCGCTCAACAATTCCTCGTATACCAGAAAATACCGCCACCATTCTCCACTGATGTGAACTTTCGAAGAGCCACTGGGGTCTTCTTATTTTCGAACACCCACACTTTGTTTTGAGCCTTAGTCAGGACGTCATATTAATGGAACCAAGTTTTGTCACCTGTCAAAATACTGTTCACGTAGGAAGATTTTCCATTTTTTTAAAAAAAATTCAAACATTTCACGGTATCACGCCATCTGGTCGTCGGTCAAATCATGTGGTACGCAAAAGGTATAAAGCTTTCTAACCCGAATGTGTTCAGTCACAGATGAAGATGGCCAACATGACCTTGGAGCGTCCTCAAGGCTGAGATTTCTTTAATGAAACTGTCGGTACCACATAATATCGTTATACGATTAGGACAATCCTCTCCAAACACATTAGTCATTTCCTCTAAAACAGGGCCGTCGCGTGGGCGGGCGACCGGGAAGGTTGCCCCGGGCGCCGCGACCAAAGGGATGCCGAGACGACAAATCAACAAAGTTCAAGGAATTATGTTGGTAAATGATTTTTTTTTTAAATAATGTTAATGTAGATATTTTAATAATGATCAGGCCACGGCCAAGTAAAATTACCGGTAATGTAAAACATCGTCTGGGATTATTCAACGGGAACTCTCTCCAGCCCTTTGTGAGAAGAGTTTTTATCTTGGAAAACTGACCGAGATCTGCTATTACTTACTTCTTATCCGTAAGACAGTTTGGTACAAACTGAAGAAACTTCAGTAGTAGTCAATACCATTTCTTTATTCCTATTCCGTCGAAGAAATAATCCAATAACAGAATAAATATCTTTTTAGTCATTCAATTCTGTACTAGCCTCATACAACAACTGTGTTTATTAACTATCAGGGACGTAGCCATGGAGGGGGCTCAAGGGTCCCTCCGACTAAAAGGGAGAAAGAAATCTTAATAAAATTCAAATTTAGGCTATCCTATATTGGTTTAAACTGAAAGCAGTTTTTTAAAACGGCATTACAATACAAAAAAAAAAAATTAAGACTTAATTTTTACAAAAAGTTTCGATGGGTACTGCCGGACCTCGTGTGCTCGGGGGTGTGCGTGGAGGGACCCTTGATTCCCAGATGTCCTTTCCCGGTGTCCCCGAATCGAAACCCTGGATGGGTCCTGTCAACTATTACAATGTCAACAACACAAATTGTTCTCATATCCAACATACATCCATATTTTTCTATTTTTTATATTTATGTAAGAATGCCTGTCCCATTGACATTTTAGTAAGTTAAAGCTGATGAAGATGTATTTACGGTAAATAATGGCCCAGGAAAGACTTAATTCATTGGCCATAGTAGCTATTGAAAATGAAGCCAGAAGGTTAGATTTCAGAGATATATTATCCATATTTGCTTAGAGAGAAGTCAGGAAAATGCCATTTAGTCTTTGAATTAAATATGTACATGTAATGATGATATTCTATTCACTTATATTGTAATTTATTAGTATTTTTATGTTATTATTGTATGATCTTTACACTCGTGTCCTTCGAGCGGAAAGGTTCTATGTCCAATTTTAGAAATATTGCAGGAGAGCAAAAATAATGGACACAGAATATAGGAGGACATTTGGATAGGACAATAATTCATCCATTACTTCTTGTAAAATAATAACGATTTTGTGTGCTTTTTTATGACCATTTGAAGGAGCTTATCATGCGCCATCTACAAGTATAAAAATCTCAATTAAGAAATAAGTTGCACGCGAATGTTTTGCAACAATGTATTGTTAACATCGTTTTGCATAATACACATTAACCAACCGCACATTTTGATTTTGAACATATATTATAGGCCTAATTGTAGGATTGAATTGAAGCAAATACTCACAAATAATTACAAACGTCACCTAAAAATGTTACTTTCGTATTCCAACGTTATGATAAATTTTCTGAAAAATTTATGTTAATCACAAGGATTTTTTAAAAGGAAAGATAGAAACTAACAAAGTTTTTGTTATCACTTATACATTGGGCCATGGTGGAAAGACTACAAGATGGTTGCATGCGCATGTCGCCTGGAGCGCTGTCGTGGCTGTGACGTCATCTGGTTTGCAAGAGACAACGAAGCGGCGCGGCTTTAACTGACCACAAGTGGAAATTCTTTGTTACTTTGTTCTTTTAAATGATATCGAGAATGTCTGACTGTGCAGTGTACGGCTGTAGTAATTATTACAGAAAAATTAAGGGAACTAATATAAAATACTTTAGATTTCCTCAAAAAGAGGGGGAATGTCTCCAGAAATGGATTTTAGCTTGCAGGCGACAAGACAAAATAAACCTAAAATATGGTAAGTTTTACATAAAAGTAATAAATAAATGCAATGTTAAATGAAATTATAAAAAAGAGATTTCATTATATAGTTTCTTTTTAGTATTAATAGTATATAAAGCTACAGTAGCTTGTGTTCAGGTCCAAAATCCAATAGTACGATTTAAAAAGACGAACTTAGGGGCAAGACCCGGATTCGAAATGATGAGGGAGGAGAACCGACAGAGCTGATAATTTCTATCATCATTTCCTTCTACATAAGATACTGAGATAAAATTTTCCCCACATAGGCAGGCATGTAACTCGAGAAGGGAGGCAAGATGATCTAGGAGGCTTGCCTCCATCGAGTTACGCAAATGGAGAGCATTGAACGCGTTAAAGTAGTTCAGGTCCCATTTCATTCTGGAGGTCTGCCTTCTCTATAGCCTCGGTGCTAAAACGGGACGTTGCACTTCAAATTAACTAACGAATGGAAGGTTCGTAATAACGATTAACGGTTACAAAGATATATAACAATGTATTAGATCAAGAGAATAAAGTATCCACCTACCATGTCAGGGCGACATTGTCGGGACATTTTTACACTCAGATTTTGAAATTTTTGTTAATTTGAATCATAACTTTGGATAATTTACTTTGGATACATATTTAGGGGTTCCCTCCAGAATTACAAAATTAAGAATGACTGCAGTAAATTTTAAATATGGTAGATTCTCAACCAATCAAGGAAGCACAGTGGCTCAGTGGCAGAAGGCTCACCTCTGGTGCAAGGGGTATTGGTCCGCTTCTCGGTCAAGTGAGTCTCTGGTGGACAACATCGTGTCCGTGAGTTTCTCGGAGTACTCCCGCATTCTCATTCCACCAAATTCCACATAATCATTTATTTGCATTTATCTTTTGTCTCCTTTAGTCCACGGGACAGAAAAGAGAAAACTTATCAAGAAAATTAAAAAAATATGTAATTTTATGGTTTATATGTTTTCAAGTCTAGCTGTTACACCCCTATATCGTCTTCATCTACGCCTAGTACTTTGTATCTTGTTTGAAATAGTCATGTTGCAATTTCTTTATTTGAGGTGCTTTGTATATACATATTTATTTCTATATATTTTTAGAACACAATAGTATATGTAACGTTTTATTTCGTACAAATGTTTAATAATACAGTTTGTTATGGCGTAAATTTTGACACTAATATTCAGAGAACTGTCAGTTTCACCAAACCTTTTATTCAAATACAAATTCTATATATAAGCGATCAGCCATTTCAAATAAGATGTTTCTTTTTTTATAAATCAAAAATAAAAACGATGTTTAAAATATTAAATACGTGCGTCCCTGCTCAATAAAATTTTTAACCTCCCCTAGGATTCTGACGAAACTTACATAGGAGCAACCTCTTAAAAAAACTGTCCAAGCATAAGGAAAATATACGTACTTGCATTTCTGTTTACGAAAACCATGAATTCTCCCTTGAGATATTCTCAAAATTTATATGGGGTCATCAGTAAAGAATTCTCTTTCAAGCAAAATAATAATAATAGTAAATCAAAACCGATCAATGTGTTAAGAAAATATACTTGAGCATACATAAATATATAATAATAAAATGCATTAACGACACATTGTGTTATAGATTATTCAGGCCTATACATACTCGAGTGTATTACTTCAGGTGTTTAAAAAAGAGAAGAAAGAAAGAAAGAAAAGAAGAGAAAGAAAAAGCAAAAGCAAAAAATGTAGTGAGTAATATTGGCTTGTTCAAGCTTCAAAAGTGTTTAATATGAACTGATATTGCTGTTTCTTTTGTTATTGTAAATGTCTTCCTTTGAATTCACTTAGCTTAAGCATTGATTACATTACGTTTATACAATTATTGTTTGTACTAAAATTTAAAAGATCACTATAAATAGAAGAGAAGTTTGCGTGTAAGATACCAGCGAGCAAGCGCTTGTTAAAAGTTCATCTGACTCTCGCTGGCCACGTCTGACAATGAGACCAAGATGACGTCATGCGCCAGAGCGACAAGAATGTAGCACTGCATTGCATCCACCTTGTAGTCTTTCCACCATGCATTGGGCTTTAATATTTGTAGCGTTATTTGTATATTCTATGCTATTACTATATCGATGTGAATCAAGTTCTAAATAAATAAGAATAGCACTCGATTTCAATAATTCAAAACCTGTTTTCATTAAGTTTTATGTTTTAGGTACAAAAGCCATTCACTTTAAAATATTGACATAATACTAACTTCTTTTATCTTACATTATTATGATCTTACATTCCACATTTAAATCTAGGAGTACAGAATAAACTCTGGTTGTTTTTCATAACACACTGGGATGAGGGCGCCTGGGAACTCTCGGCCCGGGCGCTTTCAACCCACGAGACGGCCCTGCCTCTAAACACTGATCAACACTTAAACCACGTGCAAAATTGTAGCGCAAAATTGTCCGGTATTCATTTTTTTACCACAATAGTTTCGCCTCTTTCCACTAACACAGCTGAAAATCAAATGACAGGGGCTGCTAAATATGCGATTCGAACTGGCATTGGTCGCTGGAAGTGTGACGTCACGCGGAAGAGAGGAAATTGCGTCTTCTGCTTTTAGCATATACTTTTTGTATGCTCCAAGCACGTTCTAATTCCATTTTTTTAAAACTACATAAAGAGGAAAATATTACTACTTCTAACACTACAAATACGCAGAGTAAATTGCTATTATAGTAAATGCGTATTAATGTTAAAATTCGCTTTTTTTTTTTTTTTTTTTTTTTTTTTTTTTTTTTGAATGTTAGTGTTAGTTCTAACTCAGAAGTAGTCACAGAACCCGGAATGCATTGTTTGTTTTTCTTTGCATTGTCTTTCTTCATTGTTTGGGCTTTATATTTTAGGTTAAGATTGCTTACACAAACAAATGTTCCTGTTTTCAAATATGTTTCTACTGTATTTTGGGTTTAGTTCGCGGCAATACAATTGAAATTAGTGTAGCCAAGCCCAATGAGGGGTAATAACCCGAACTAAAATGAAAATGTGCCCGAACAAAATTAGTAAACGCAAGTGCCAGGAAGCTAATTACTGCAAGTCTCATTAAAGGATCTGAGCCAGAACCCGACTAAGCACGAGCCTGAATAAAGGATGTGAGCCCAAGCATAAATGGGTACAAGCTACACTAATGCCAGTAAGCTCGAGCTCCACTGTGTGTAGAAGTCTCAGCCCAAATCAGCGCGCTCCCGAAAAAAATCAGAAAGCGCGAGCTCCAAGGAACCTAAATGAAATGAAAATGAAATCTTTGAGTTTTCCGTTGCACGGTTATGCCGGTTAGGCTAAAGGAGACGGTGATGATGAGTGATGAATGAAATGGTGGAATGAAGAAAGTGGGAGGAAACGGGAGAACTCTGAGAAAACCCAGGCACATGATGTTTGTCCACCACAAAGTTTACTTGGCGGGGCTGGGATCGAAGCCGGGGCCCCAAGCACAGAGGTGAACGCTCTAACACTGAGCCACCGCGGCCCCTTCCAAGCAACCTAGTTAGTGCTAGCCTCATTAAAGGATATGAGCCTGGCAGAGTTGGCCTGGGTCAATGAAAACTTGACCCACCACCCACCGTGACCCACTCTGACCACCATGACCCACCGCCCACCGTGACCCATTCTGACCCACCCCTCACGGTGACCCACCGTGACTCACCACCCACCATGAACCACTCTCTTCCACTGTGACCTATTCTGACTCACCAAAATCCATCGTCATCAACTCTGAACACGATCCACGGCCTCTTCTGTACTGACTAAAGAGTTTACACTTGTAATAAAACATGACTGTGAAATTGTCACTAATCGGAGTTTGAATTTCTAGTCAACGCACAAGCACCGCTCTGTCAGAATAACGGTGGATCTGATCTTTATGATATAAAATGGTAAAGTGTTTGTCAGTGAGGAAATTGAAACAGTTCGAGGTGAGGGAAATTAGTGTGTGCGTAAAATATACTTGCACTAAGAGAGTATTCTTCTAAATGTTAATTTCTCAACGCACTCTAAAAGAAACTTCTATTCGCAGGAAAATACCCCTGTACAATATGGAAACGGTTATGGTTTCTCAGTTCACAGTATTTTTCTCACAAAAGACGTGAAAAATCAGTTTTTCATAGTTTATAAAGGTGCTCGGGTACCCTATGTAGGAGCATCTCCATAAAGTATTCTCATAGTTGTACTTTGTGTAATCACTAAACATCACGTTAAATTTAAGTTACAAATATGCATAATTGCAATTATTATGAATATTTATTCAAAGTAGTTTACCTAAAGCAAAGAAGAGATTTACTAAAAAAATCGGTACAAAGTTGAATAACACAAATAAGCCATTAGTAATACAAGTAAGCCTATACATTTTCTATATCTCGTAATTTTCCACTTTAAAACAAACCTGAAATCCGGTTTATTTCCTGTTGGTAACTTTTTCGTGGTAAATCATCCGCAGCGGAATGATGTCCATCCTTCAGCCAAGAAATAAATAGCTCGTCTACTTTGAGCTTGTCTAGCGGTGGGCCATTAACATTGATGAACAACAAGTTAGACAATGTTTGAGCATTTAGTCTATTTCTAATATCAGTCATCTGTAAATTCATAAGGGGAAATCCCCGTTCGCAATCTGTCGTGGAAATTGATAATACTTCTACCCCATTTCTGCAACTCCTCATCGACAATCTGCTTGTTAGACTTAAGTCTGATAACGATTTTTCTTGGTCAGTTTTGAAATACTCAGCAAGAAGTATCATTTCTCCATCACCATACAACATCTTTTCCATATCAACCATGTCAGTTGGCAATGTAGACTCAAGGAGAACAGAAACTTCATCTACCACGCCTTCGATGGGGAATCTTGCGAATAAATTATCAATTACAGCCTGATAAACTGAAGATTTCTTATTTGTTTATAAATTTATTACACATGAAGGTTTGATGCCATTACGAAGTTCCCTCTCCCGTCCAGAGATGTAGTGGGTCAGTGGTTTGGTCGGTCAGTGGGCCAGGTGGGTCAAGTTTTCTGAGTGGGTCAGTGGGTCGTGGGTCAACAGCATGTGACCCACTGTGACCCACCACCCACCATGACCCACTGTGACCCACCACCCACCGTGACCCACTGACAGTATGATCTACCGACCCTCTCTGCTCACTGCATTGTAGACAGTATCTTCTGAGGGCTGGTAAATTTGTCTCAGTTTTACTTTCAAAACCTTCATTCCCTTCCTTTTCCACTTGTTTCTGTCTACTTACTTGAGGTGAGTATATCTAACCAAGTGAAAAAAGAACTTCAGGCACTTTTGGATATTGATGTTTTTAATAGTAATAATAGCAACAGGACTTACACTACAACTTGGCTTAAGAGACCTGTGAGTTTTTAGAGCTAACTACTGGGAAAAATACATTTTTGACTCACTGTAATATATTAACTATTATATAAAAAATTGAATGTAACTATGTGCGCCTGATCATCACGGTGAAATTGCCAAGTCAAATGAAATTACTTTTGGTATATAGTTAGGCCTTAATCGAAATTGGGATGTTATATTGCTTTTATTATAATGTGTAATATCCTAAGGAGGTAGTGAGGATCCGAATGTTTGCGGGGAAAAAAATTAGTACCTCGCAAGCCGTTAATCTTACTGAGCTGAAATTCAGTGTATTAACTCTTTATTAAAAATAAACAGAATGTATCCTAGGATTTTTTAAAATTCTTCATGTGGGGGTGGGGGGTGGGGGTGGACTTTCTATATGTGGAAAATTAGTAGGGAGTTGGTTTCTAAAAATGATCGAAAACGATCGTTGTTATTTAAGGAAAAAAATCAGAAGCAAAAAATACAGTGCTTAGCTTCATATATCCATTGCTTTCTGCTATAATAACTGCTGAAGCTTATGTTTATTGTATGGAGCGCTTGCAGCACAGGGCAATCAACTCATAAAGTTGCGAGAAAAATCGGCATAAAATTTGTACTGTAAGCATAATTACACGGAAGTTTGAAGTTTGGATTGTACGCATAATTGTATGGAAAATTTTACACTTTTTTCCCCTTTACGTTGGTCTACTTACTTTGATTTGGAACTTTGAAATTTCATCCTTTTTTCCACTGAAAAGTATTGATAATTCAACAAGGAGATAATTATACTATGATAATTTAATTGAAAATCATCGTAATTTGGCACATGGCAAAAAGCAGTGTGGTAATTGAAGGGGAAGAAGAAGGGAAATTCCCATTCACCTCTGAACACTTTCCAGGAACCACGTTCCCTTTCGCTTTCTAGACGGGGGAGGGAACTTGGTAATCGTATCAAACCTTCATGTGTAATTACAAAAATTAAATTTATAAACAAATAAGAAATCATCAGTTTATCAGGCTTTAATTGATAATTTATTCACAAGATTCCCTATCAAAGGCGTGGTAGATGAAGTTTCTGTTCTACATGGGTCGACATTGCCAACTCACATGGTCGACATGGGAAAAGATGTATGGTGATAGAGAGATGATACTTCTTGCTGAGTAGCTCAAACCTGACCAAGAAAAATCGTTATCAGACTTAACTCTAACAAATAGATTGTCATTGAGAAGTTGCAGAAATCGAGTAGAAGTATTATCAATTTCCACGACAGACTGCGAACGGGGATTTCCCCTTATGAATTTATAGATGACTGATATTAGAAATAGACTAAGTGCTCAAACATTGTCTAACTTATTGGTCATCAATGTTAATGGCCCACCGCTAGACATGCTCAAATAGACGAGCTAGTTATTTCTTGGCTGAAGGATGGACATCATTCCACTACGGATGATCTAAAGCCAAAAAGTTAACTTACCAACAGGAAATAAATCCAATTTCAGATTTGTTTTAAGGTGGAAAATTACGAGTTACGGAAAATGTATCTTGTATTACTAATGGCTTATTTGTGTTATTCAACTTTGTACCTAATTTTTAGTAAGTCTCTTCTTTGCTCTAGGTAAACTACTTTGAATAAATATTCATAATAATTGCAATTATGCGTATTTGTAACTTAAATTTATCGTGGTGTTTTAGTGATTCCACAAATTACAATTATGAGCATACTTTATGGAGATGCTCTCACAGAGGGTACCCGAGCACCTTTATACCCTATGAACAACTGATTTTTCAGGTCTTTTGTGAGAAAAATACTGTGAACTGAGAAACCACAACCTTTTCCATATTGTACAGGGGTATTTTCCTGCGAATAGAAGTTTCTTATGGAATGCGTTCAGAAATTAACACTTGCAAGAATACTCTCTTAGTACAAGTATATTTTAGGCACACACTAATTTCCCCCCACCTCGAACTGTTTCAATTTCCTCACTGACAAACACTTTACCATTTTATATCATAAAGGTCAGATCCACCGTTATTGTAACAGAGTGGTGCTTGAGCGATTGACTAGAAAGTCAAACTCCGATTAGTGACAATTTCACAGTCATGTTTTATTACAAGGGTAAACTCTTTAGTCAGTTCAGAAGAGGCCATGGATCGTGTTCAGAGTTGATGACGATGGATTTTGGTGAGTCAGAGTAGGTCAAAGTGAATGAGAGTGGTTCATGGTGGGTGGTGGGTCATGGTGGGTGGTGGATCGTGGGTCCGAGTGGGTCACTGTGGGTGGTGGGTCAGTGGGTCGTGGGTCAAGTTTTCATTGACCCACGCCAACTCTGCTACCGTCTAGAAAGCGAAAGAGAACGTGGTTCCTGGAAAGTGTTCAGAGGTGAATGGGATTTCTCTCCTTCTCCTTCAATTACCACACTGCTGTTTGCCATGTGCCAAATTACGATGAATTTAAATTAAATTATCATAGTATAATTATTTCCTTGTTGAATTATCAATACTTTTCAGTGAAAAAAAGGATGAAATTTCATAGTTCCAAATGAAGGTAAGTAGACCAACGTAAAGGGAAACAAGTGTAAAATTTTCCATATAATTATGCGTACAATCCAAACTTAAAATTTCCGTGTAATTAAGTTTACAGTACAAATTTTATGCCTATTTTAGTCACAAGTTTTTAAGTTGATTGCCCTGTGCTGTAAGCGCTCCATATAATAAACATAAGCTTCAGCAATTATTATAGTAGAAAGCAATGAATATATGAACCAAGCACTGTAATTTTGTGTTTCTGATTTTTTTTCTTAAATAACAACGATCGTTTTCGATCATTTTTAGAAACCAACTCCCTACCAATTTTCCATATATAGAAACCCCCCCTCCATAAAGGAGAATTTAAAAATATGCTAGGACACATTCTGTTAATTTCAATAAAGAGTTAATACACTAAATTTCAGCTCAGTAAGTATAACGGCTTGCGAGATACTAATTTCTTTTTCGCAAAAATTCGGATCCTTACCCTTCTTAGGATATGTAGCTATTATAATGAAAGCAATAAAGCAATTTGGATTAAGGCCTAACTACATACCAAAAGTAATTTCATTTGACTTTGCAATTCGGCCGTGATGATCAGGCACACATAGTTACATTCAATTTTTTATATAATAATTTATATATTACAGTGATTCAAAAATGTATTTTTCCAGCAGTTAGCTCCTCTAAAAACTCACAGATCTCGAAAGCCAAGTAGTAGTATATGTCTTATTGTTATTACAATTAAAAATATCAATATCCAAAAGTGCCTGAAGTTCTTTTTTCACTTGGTTAGATATACTCACCTCAGGTAAGTAGACAGAAACAAGTGCAAAAGGAAGGGCAATGAAGGTCTTGGAAGTAAAACGAAGACAAATTTACCAGTCTTCAGAAGATACTGTCTACAATACAGTGAGCAGAGAGGGTTGGTAGATCATACTGAGTCGGTGGGTCGCAGTGGGTCACGGTGGGTGGTGGGTCGCAGTGGGTCATGGTGGGTGGTGGGTCGCAGTGGGCCACATACGGTTGACCCACGACCCACTGACCCCTCAGAAAACTTGACCCACTGACCCACCGACAAACTGACCCACTCCATCTCTGGAGCCCGGCGCCAAATAAAGCCCACGCGAGTGAGCACACGAGTCTAATTAAGATTAGTGACCCTGAGCCTAACAAATCGTGTGCTCGAAAGAGATTAGGGTACGCAATCACTAAGGAGCCCAGTGAGATCAAGCTTCACTCAAGGATGCGAGACCGAGATCGAGTAAGCGCGAACCTCATTGAAGGATGTGAGCCCGAGCTTGAGTAAGAGCAAGCCTTAACGAGAATAGTGAACGCTTGCCCCACTGAAGGCAATGAACCCGAGAAGAAATCATTGCAAGTCCCACTTATGTAATTGAGCACGAGGCCATTGATAGTAGTAAACCCGACTCTAGTCCGAGCCTCACTGAATGTAGTTAGCCGAAACCTAATAAACGCGTACCCTAATGAAATTAGTGAGCGCGAGCTCCCTGCAGGCTAGTGAGTGCGATCCTCATTGGAGGATGCGTCCTAGCCCAAATGAGCACAAGCCTCAACGGGGAATAAGAACACGAACTCCATGAACACTAACCAGTAAGCTGCACATGTAATCATTTTGAATGTTAAAGCGAATATTTAAATAAGAATAAAGGCAATGAACACTACATGTTAGTATACGAAAAACCTAATGTTTTTAGCGAGCATTACTGGCGGAAAAGAGAGCAGCCAATCAGGTTTGTCTCACTTATTTTTCGGCCTCACCGAGTTACGAGAACAAAATGGACATATCCTGTTTTATAACATCTTTGCACGTTCCACAGGATTGGAATCCATGACTCTAGTTATTTAAATTTCTTTCAAGTTTTTCAACTTCTTATGTTTGAAAAATAAATTATTATTCATATTCATCTCCATGCCAATTTGATGTATGCAGAGAAGAAGTTGCATGAGGGTGGAGCTTTACTTTTTGCTTACAGGTAGCTTAAGAAGATCACGTTGTAAGTCCGTCTCATAATCTTTCGGTAAGAAATGAAAAGAACAAATACGAGCATTGTTTACATTGATTCTGTATTCGCGTTTACACCCAGAAATCCACTGTCATTGTACAGTCTACAGCAAAAAACCTGCAACATGAGCATGTAAGTTTATTATGAAACGACGAAGTCTTCTGCTCCAAAATAAGTCTGCAGAAGAGGACGCCGATGTTTTGTCCACTAGCGTGATTCGTGCCACTTAAACGTTATGTTGATTCCCTGAACTGTTAGGCGTAGTTTCACAATAAACTTGCATGCCATGTTGCAGGTTTTTTGCTGCGGACTGTACCAACAACTTTTTTGGAAAGCGGTAATATATTATATCTGAAAACTTCCTTCCTCAATTCGGACATTGAGCAACAGCACATTTATCATAATTTTAATTCATTTTTGTCTCAATAGTTATCCATTCTTTATAAATTTCACGCATCAACACCACTCACTGCATTCTCTACAACCTATTTGTTTCGTGCTCTCTTCCACGTAACGTCACGTCGCGCAAGAATTCTGTTTTTTTTTTTTTTTTTTCTCAATGGCAGAAAATGTGCTACCTGTAATACTTTATATACATTGAACAAATGATACTGAGACAATGACTAGCAATGTTGCCAACAAGTTGATACAAAAAGTCGCTAAATGAGAGATGAAATTACTCCAATTTTGGGTGAAAGGTCGCTAAAAATTATTCGTGCAATTTCTTTTTCTTTTATATATATTTAAATTATTGTTAAACACACATGATTTATCTACGTTTTTGTAGCGTAGGTAGTATTATGGCTTGAATTTATCAACGCACACACACACACACACACACATATTATATATATATATATATATATATATATATATATATATATATACATACAAGGTTTTCATAAAGTCTGGACGGATTTAATTTGCTTATAATTTTCATAAAAATGCTCATAATGAAATCAAATAAAGTGCAAACGGTAGCGGAAGGAGCGGAAGGATTAAATTTTTAGTTAGCAACACTGTTAGATAAGCGGCAACTCTGAACACGTTGAGAGAGGGAGAGGGACGGCAAGGGTGAGTTTCTTACCAAATTCCATCCATTGTTGTTTTCATTGTTGTTTCAATGTTGACTCTTAAAAGTAAGTTGTAAGCTGTATTGGTGTGTGTGTCTTTTAAAGAAATAAATAAATGAAAAACTCCTCAGAGAAGACTACATTTTTTACCGTATCAAAGATGGCGTCGGTGAAAGAGAAAGCGCAATGTGTTCTGTGGTACGCAGAGCTAAAATCACCAATTCTGGTGTGTCGAAAGTTCACCAAAGAGTTCAAAAAGCTGGCACCGACTGAGAGTGCAATCCGAAAGTGGCATGCTAAGTTCTTGGAGACAGGAGGCGTCATGGACCGTCCTCGAAGTGGGAGGCCGCCAACATCGCCTGCAACAGTGAGCGCTGTGAGTGGATTCCAGCGCCGCCTACGCGAATGTGTGAACGTAAATGGCGCCCAGTTGGAGGTGTGGCGGTGAATGAACTGAGCTGGTGCAGATTACAGGTAAAAATTTAATCCTTCCGCTACCGTTTGCACTTTATTTGATTTCAATATGAGCATTTTTATGTAAATTATAAGCGAATTAAATCCGTCCAGACTTTATGAAAACCCTGTGTTGCAAAATAAGTGTTACAACTCTTGGGAGGTGACTCCTGCCACTGAGACAAGAAAAAAAAGTTCTCTTGAACTTTCTGCTATCGGACATAGTTTCGGATCTACAAGGTGCCGAAAGCGTGAGAAAATGACCTTCGGACGCCAATAGTTCGGAAACTATCCAACGTAAAAAGGGCGGGTAAAAAGTTCACTGAAGAAGTCATACCTGCTGTATTGAAATTTTCATGTTTCACAATCCTACCATGCACGCGCAAGGGATTCCCCAAAGGAATGTAGGGAGTCCTGGATAATCTGTCAAATGAAAATTGGACCAAATGGATATGAATTGATAGGGTTTCTAGTAGGTAACAATAATTCGTTTGTATTAAGTCGATATCTGGAACAAATACAAAATGGCGGACACCTTGATACCCGTTGTGTGTGGTTGCATAATCGCCAGGTACGGATGCTGGAAAACAGTGACGTTCTGAGTATTAAGTTTAGCGAATTTGTACTCAAATGCTCTAGAAAGGCATCTGGAGTGTCGGTAGAGCACAACAGATGAAGCAGGGTGATTCACATGTGTGGAAAAACGTAACGAAAAATGCCCAGAAAAAATGCACTCAAACTAAGTAAACGTGAGTTCAAAACGTCGGAAATGTAAGGAATAGCATCAAGAACATGAAAGCGATTTCCAGTTCACCAATAATATTCTCTCAATCCGATGCAATATGATGTGCACGGTTGCATACCAATAAGGATGTAACAACTGAGGCCAAGTTGAAATTGTGCAAGGGGACTCACTAAGAAACTGGGTAAACTAAAGTAACGTCACTAGTGGGATCGCATGATCGATATTGAGATGTGGCCAATGTGTGTGTTGATATCGACATGTATCTAATGGACAAATATCAACATGTCCCACTACTGCTGGGACACCGTCCCACGTGCGAGAAATAGGAAAATAACTACTCGGGTCTTGAATCTGAGGCCGTGGGTTCCCAGTGGAATTGAAAACTGCGACTACGCAAGTGAAAGTAAGCGCTCTTTCCCTCAGGATCGAGGGAGCCTCACTTTCTCTGTATTCATTTCTTTATGGAGTACCCACTTTGTTTGGTAAGCTGTCTTGTACAGCCTCCCGATATGCTTGTGTGTTTCATTTTGTTACTCTTGCTACACAGTTGTAAACAATTAGAGCTTTAAGACGTTTCTTTCTATTTCTCATGTCGTTCTATTTTCCATATGTATAGTGTTCCAGCTGTAGTGTTATGTGCCAAATTGGTCCATTTTCGTATTTGTCTTGGCATGTCCACTGTGTAAGATACGAATTTCTGGAGGTATATTCCTATATTTCGAGTACGTCATATGTCCTAGAAGAAGTGAGTCATGGTACAAGTTTGTTATTTTCACGCTACATCAGAATTTGAACCATGGATTAAGAGATTTCTTTTCATATGTGTCGACTGTGGGACACTGTCCCAAACAAAGAGGGGCTTTGATACAATCGTGTTCTAGTTACGTTCTACCAAAAAGTGAACCAGATGTAATAGCAGAATATACAACGTTATTTTCCTAGTTTTCGCACGTGAGACGATGAAGAACAAATGAAATGAAATCTTTGTTTTACGTCCCACGTAATTCCGGCTAGGCTAAAGGAGACGGTGAGTATGAGAAATTAATGAAATAGTGGAATGAAGAAAGTGGGAGGAAACGGGAAGTACCCCGAGAAAACCCACGCATACGGTGTTTGTCCACCACAAAGTTCGCCTGGCGGAGGCTGGGATTGAAAACGGGACACCAAGCACCAGAGGTGAACGCTCTGCCATTGAGCCACTACGTGAAACGGTGTCCCAGCAGTAGTGGGGCATGTTGGCATTTGTCCATTAGCTACATGTTGATATCAAAACATACATTGGCCACATTTCAATATCGATCATGCGATCCCACTAGTGACATTCTTTTAGTTTACCAGTTTTTTTGTGAGTCCCCTTGCACAATTTCAACTTGGCCTCAGTTGTTGCAACCTTATTGGTATGCAACCGTGCACATCATATTACATCGGATTGAGAGAATATTATTGGTGAACTGGAAATCGCTTTCATGTTCTTGATGCTATTCCTTACATTTCCGACGTTTTGAACTCACGTTTACTTAGTTTGAGTGCATTTTTTCTGGGCATTTTTCGTTACGTTTTTCCACACATGTGAATCACCCTGCTTCATCTGTTGTGCTCTACCGACACTCCAGATGCCTTTCTAGAGCATTTGAGTACAAATTCGCTAAACTTAATACTCAGAACGTCACTGTTTTCCAGCATCCGTATCTGGCGATTATGCAACCACACACAACGGGCATCAAGGTGTCCGCCATTTTGTATTTGTTTCAGATATCGACTTAATACAAACGAATTATTGTTACCTAGTAAAAACCCTATCAATTCATATCCATTTAGACCAATTTTCATTTGACACATTATCCGGGACTCCCTACATTCCTTTGGGGAATCCCTTGCGCGTGCATGGTAGGATTGTGAAACATGAAAATTTCAATACAGCAGGTATGACTTCTTCAGTGAACTTTTTCCCGCCCTCTTTACGTTGGATAGTTTCCGAACTATTGGCGTCCGAAAGTCATTTTCCCACGCTTTCGGCACCTTGTAGAGCCGAATCTATGTCCGATAGCAGAAAGTTCAAGAGAACTTTTTTTTCTTGTCTCAGTGGTAGGAATCACCTCCCAGGAGTTGTAACACTTATTTTGCAACACCTGATATATATATATATATATATATATATATATATATATATATATATATATATATATGTATGTATGTATGTGTGTGTGTGTGTGTGTGTGTGTGTGTGTGTGTGTGTGTGCGTTGATAAATTCAAGCCATAATACTACCTATCCTACAAAAATGTAGATGAATCATGTGTTTAACAATAATTTCAATTTCACTTCTAATACAATATATACTTTTTACTTTATGTAAAAATGAGTTTAGAAAAACGAACAAAAGTAAAAGCCTAGAAAGAAAAATCTTAAACAATTCACTTTTACTCACTCTTCTATAGATAAGTTTGGTATCGGTAATGCATTATTTGTACCTCTAAACGGAAACACTGCAAACTGAAGGGCGGTAAGGTTGGAGTTGATCCCCTTTAGAGGGCAGGAAATAACAACAATCAAAGCGGGAACATGGAGATAAATGCTACGTACTTTCCCAGCTCGTTTGCACCTGCGCTGTTTCAAATATGTAAAAGGAAAATAAACATATATTCAAACTGATTCGAGCTAATAGTACTTGATTACAGAATAAATTTTTCGCACCACGAAAGTCGCTAGATTTGTAAGTAAGTCACCCCAATTTGTCATCTATAAATCACCAAAATAGTCGCTAATTGGAATTTTTTTTTTTTTTTGTCGCTATCCTGGAAGTCTAATTCCCTAGATTTAGTGACTTTCCCCCCCAAACTGCAATACTGATGACTAGTGCTTCTACAGTGCAGGTTTGAACATGTCTAAACACGCGCTAAGTTACAAACTCCTGAATTACGTATCCGTTCTGTTTTATTGCACTTTTCTAGTGCAGTTTCAATAAGACCAAGCTATCGGGTCTGGCGAGATAATATATGAGAAGTGAATTTACATTATAATATTCATCACAAAGAACATGTGTTTGTGTGTGTGTGATCAGCTTTATTCATAAAATGGGGTCATCTACACCCACCAAATTTTGTACAAATTTTTGTTCAATAAAAGTATGCAATCTTATACGTACAGTAGGGTGCATCGAATTTCCACTTTTTTTGAATTCAGCTTACCCTTAGTGATATTTTTTTGCGAAATGGCCTCCATATAACGTGTAAAAAATTGCAAGTCGATTGGTCAATATCTTTAGGTGCCACCAACGGCCAAAATTTTTAAAATTTTGTTAAAAAATAAATGTTATTTTTAAAAATGTAAAATATGTAGTTTTATGAAATATGGTTATCCTATGTGGTTTTGTTTCTCTAAAATGTCAATAGTTTACGTGAAAAAAAAATCAGCTTGATGAATCAAGTTAATCAAGTGCCACCAGTGGCTTAAAATATGGACAAATGTGTCCCTAATTTTTTCATTTCTTAAAATTAAGTTGCATTTTTTGTGATTCATTTGGATCGTTAATTAGATAAGAAAGATTTTGTTTTACATCTGCAGCTATTTGCTTATTTCCAAACATTAATTATGGAAATAACCCAGAACTCACCAAGAGGAGGTGGCTGCAGTTCGAGTGCCGCCCACCGGTATATACTAATGTTGCTTATGGTAGTGCAAGTCATATTGTTACTCTCTTACCTCAAACTGTTTTTCTTTTCTTTTTGTATTAAATTATGGTATTTTTTTCTTGATTGTAGTGTTGCTAGAACAAATCTATGTCGTGCTTCTTGCCCACATACCGTTGATGCCGCTTCTGTCCCCAACTTCACCATTCTTTCTACAGCGCGAGTGTGACAGGGTAAGGATGTAATAGATTCATTAGCCATTGGAGCCATCTCTGCATTTTCTCTTAGCTTCTGCAGGCTCAAGTGTTTTGTCAGTGGTGGCTCCGTCAGCGTCATGTTGACCAATTAATCATATCACCAATTAATCATCATACACACGAATGAGCTCCCATTTCGACATTTGATTGAATTTATAGACGGCAAGTCTACTGGGCCAAATACATTTAGAGGACCAATAGGATCAGCACTTCCAATCTGCGAAGAGTTGTCACTTCAGATTTTTCAGCCCGTACCAGTAGACTGGGACCGCAATTTCACTGAGGATTCAATAAACACGGATCAAAAATATTTGCTGAATATCTGCCAAATGGTTTCTTCAGGAGAATGCCTCACTGGGTTAGCTCACAAGAAGCCTGGTAAAATTCATCAAACCAGATGGCTAACTACAGCAAATAGAGTCTTACGTTTGTGCGTAGGAACAAAAGAACCCACGAATGAACTTAAAACCCTCGTCCAGTACATCATGATGGTCTACGCGTCACTCTGGTTTGCTGTGATCCGTAATACATCTTGTGCAGAAGGAGCTCGTCATTTGTGGCAACTCATCACGACTTCTCGCCACATGGAAGCGAAATACAGGAAAATAATTGATCCAGTGTCCGTAGAAATGCGTGGTACGGTCATCCTGAAAACCTACTTCTATCAATGTTGACTGACCAAGATGCTAACGTACGAGAGCTCGGCTGGAGGCGAGTCCTAGAAGCAAGACAAACGACCCAATCTGGTGATCGCGTACCGATACGAGAATTCGTCATCCCTGAAATCAACTTAGAAGCGACAAACTATGTTGATATGATTAATTGGTCAACATGACTGACGGAGCCACCACTGACAAAACACTTGAGCCTGCAGAAGCTAAGAGAAAATGTAAAGACGGCTCCAATGGCTAATGAATCTATAACATCCTTACCCTGTCACACTCGCGCTGTAGAAAGAATGGTGAAGTTGGGGACAGAAGCGGCATCAACGGTATGTGGGCAAGAAGCACGACATAGATTTGTCCTAGCAACATTACAATCAAGAAAAAAATACCATAATTTAATACAAAAAGGAAAGAAAAACAGTTTGAGGTGAGAGAGTAACAATATGACTTGTACTACCATAAGCAACAATAGTATATACGGGTGGGCGGCACTCGAACTGCAGCCACCTCCTCGTGGTGAGTTCTGGGTTATTTCCATAATTAATGTTTGGAAATAAGCAAATAGCTGCAGATGTAAAACAAAATCTTTCTTATCTAATTAACGATCCAAATGAATCACAAAAAATGCAACTTAATTTTAAGAAATGAAAAAATTAAGGACACATTTGTCCATATTTTAAGCCACTGGTGGCACTTGAATAACTTGATTCATCAAGCTGATTTTTTTTTCACGTAAACTATTGACATTTTAGAGAAACAAAACCACATAGGATAACCATATTTCATAAAACTACATATTTTACATTTTTAAAAATAACATTTATTTTTTAACAAAATTTTAAAAATTTTGGCCGTTGGTGGCACCTAAAGATATTGACCAATCGACTTGCAATTTTTTACACGTTATATAGAGGCCATTTCGCAAAAAAATATCACTAAGGGTAAGCTGAATTCAAAAAAAGTGGAAATTCGATGCACCCTAACGTACAGTGAATCATAGTGCCTATCAGGTGGGCAACCCGGCTGTTTTTTCTGTTGCGCAAGTTGCATAATTTTCAGATCTTTGAATTTATTTTGTATTATTAATTTTATTATTCCAATGCTAAGAACGGGTATTCAGCCGCCCCAAAAAATGATACATATTACTAGCAGAATTCCCGTTCTTCACACGAGGAGAATACGCTTCATTCTGGACATACAAAGGGGTAAATTTGGATTTAAACGGCATCGGAAGTATCACTGTTCGTCTCGGCGACCTCAAAAACTATGGATTCGGCACTAATATCGGTCATATTTGATCATATACAGTATATACAGTATATATATATATATATATATATATATATATATATATATATATATATATATATATATATATATATATCCCCTCCCCAAGATGTTGGCCTGAATTTGGCACCCTCACCTATGTTGCATCGTCAAAGTGAAATGATAAAAAGCATCCCAGGCCCGAACCTCGTTATGTGGCAAATCTGATCGAGAACGGTCTCGTGGTTCAAGAGTTCTATTTACTTTTTAAAAAATAGATATCTCCTCCTCCTCTTCCCCTACGATGTACCGTGAAAGTGAAATTATTATAAGAACCATCCCAGCCACGAACTTCATCTATGTTGAAAATTTGATCGAGATCGGTCTCATCGTTTAAGAGATATGAAATCTGAAATATAGTCACTTTCATTCTTGTATAGGCTTATAGTAGATTTTGCGCATATCTTTCCTTTCAAAGATTTTGCTAGAACATTACTCTTCCCGTACGAGGAAACGGTATTTGAGCTAGTATTAAATATTTTTTTTTCTAAGACTTTTCATCTTGTTTGAATATTTGAGTACTTTTCAAGCAGGCCCGTATCCATGGGAGTCTAGGGTAGGGTGACCAACCGTCCCGTAAAAACGGGATTGTCCCGTTTTTTCACTACCATTCCCAGGGCCCCTTAAAATTTTCCCGGGACGCCAAAATGTCCCGTATTTACGTACATTGGGTGCAAAAAAAAAAAACTTTCCAATCTAAAATTTCCTAATTTATATTATTATTTTCTAAGCTATGTGATTATATTGGAATATGTCTAATTACTGAGCAACGTCATTACGACGTTTCCGATATTGGATGTAGTGGCTGCACTATTTTCCCTCCCAGGTCGTCTCCTCCGAGACTCCCACTCCGCAGACGACATGGAAAACAAACTGTTTTTACTCACTGTTTCGGGCGGTGGAAGACTGATTCTCTGTCGTCAGTACAGTACAGTGTTTCCGTGATTTGGGGGAACAAAAGTAAAGAACTATAAAAGTGAAAATAAAAAGAAAACTAGTTGTAAGTGAAATAATGTTTGAAAGTAAGAAAAAACAAATAAAGGGAGTTGGAATCCGAGGCTGAGAATACTTCGTTATAAATTCTGCCGGTGAGAGATTTTGTTGAGATATTGATAGGTTTCATATATTTTTAGTAATGTTTTCAAAATTTCATTTTTTGTTAGTTGCTGATAGTTACTTATTTAATTTTTCCACAACCTTTCAATAGGTTTTAGAACGAAAAAGTGTAAATTTGCATTTTTTTTTGTGAGAGATACAGAGAGAGAGAGAGAGAGAGAGAGAGAGAGAGAGAGAGAGAGAACGGAGAGGCAAAAATGTATATTTATGGGAGCAACCTATTCAAAAGTAAAAAAGAAAGTCCCGTTTTTTCTAGTTGACGATTTGGTCACCCTAGTCTAGGGGGACCGGCCCCCAGTAAATTTTTACTGGTCCGCCCAAAAATTTTCACGGTAGACTTTAAAATGAACTATAATATGGTGATTAAATATAGATCTAATATGGTTGGATCGAGGGCCCCTAAACTTTTACCCCCCCCCCTAATTTTTGGGCTGGCTACCTGCCTGCTTCCAAGTATGACGTTATAACGGCACTCTCAGATGTCTGGCCTATAATAAAATACATTCTTAAACTATCTAACAGAATTGTGAAAAAAATAGTTGCATCTAAGAGTGCCGTTACAAGTTTCCAAATTACTGATATTGATAATAGTTTTGATTTCGTTGTTCGTTAACATTTAAAATAAAAAGGTAACGGTACGTTCCACCGCACTAAACTTTTTTGTTCCGATTTCTTAAACTAAATATTATGCTGCAGTTATTAATAGAATTTTTCTTTTGTGAAATAAAAACAAAGTTATACGGCGTTTTCGGAAAACTTCACTGAAGAAATAAAATTCATCACCAAATTTAAACTAATCCTTGTATATTTTTCCATAAGAAATAACTTACAGTATGTCATGTGATAACATTGTTAATGAAATATTTGTTTAAACAGATAATATGGTGTGAGTGATATTTTACGAAGTTGTCAAGTAAAAACCTCACCCGAAGAATAAATTACCCCTTATGGATATTCTCATGAACTCTGACTTAAGGGTTTTCACTACAACGAAATTAAACTACCGTTAATTTTAGAGTTCTTTTTTTCTATATCTTCAAATGAAATAATATTCGAAATGCAGAAACGTAGTGAACTAGACAATATGATTTTGCATGTGATATCTTTACCACAATTTACCTATCTGCTTTTGGTATGCCGCTATTTACATACCCCCCCCCCCAAAAAAAAAAAAACAATGCTAAATCTATCTACAGTTGCAAATCGAAAGTAGATAGATGAGTTGTGATAACGGTATCAGATGCAGAATCGTATTGTCCAGTTCACTACTTTTCTGTTTTTCGAATATTTTTATTTGCTTTTAAGATATTGCAGAAAAACTAAAATTAGCGGTAGTTTAATTTGACTAGTATACAAGTAAACAAAGAAGATTAGTTTCAACAAATCAGTTGATATTATTAGTGATAAGATTTTTATATCAGATAAAGCTGTTGTTTTTGTGAGTCCTGCTGTTAGTGGTACTTAGTTAATTTTAATTTAGAAACAATGAATTGTAAAAAAATGTACACAGAACAGCGTGCTTTTATACAACTACAAATAATGTGGAAAAATGGCCCAAATTACAGTGATAATGTTGAATTGTTTTGTAGTTTGTTTCCCAAATATCGCACCGCCATCTCGTGAAGGTATTCGGAAACAGTAAAAGATTTGAACAGATCTAGTTGGTATACAAAGAAAGGAAAACTTATGTGGCGTAAGTAAAAACGTAGGTTTTATGCATAAATCCTGTAATAACATTAGTGTTGCCACGAGACGAGACATTTCTCGTGTCTCGTCTCGTCTCGTAAACGAGACGAGACACGAGACGGGACAGAACCCTTTTAGACGAGACACGAGACGAGACAGACTACTTGTCCCGTCTCGAAAACGAGACGAGACACGAGACGAGACGGGACGTCTCGTGAATTGTCTCGTCTCGTCTCGTGTCTCGAAAATGAAAACGTGGCGGGAATGGCCAAGATTGAATTTGCCAGTAGTCATATAGATTGCAAAAGAAAAATCCTATTTGTGAGAAAAGATGTTGAAAAGCCTTCATAGAAAAGTGTCCTCTGTCTATTGAATGAAACAATCGTGATACATCAAGGTCCGTCGACCCTACTGTTGCTTTCCTCTTTTAAGGTCGCGTCATAACTACCCTTCTTTGAAAACCGAAGATGCAGTAAAATTGTGACGTCACGGCGGGAGCAGAAACAGCTTTCGCCCAAGGTCCTTGTCATTCACTCTTGCTTGTTTCTTTGATTTTTGCAGGAAAGTGAGTGATTCTTGCTTTCCTGTATTAAGAAAACATTAATTACTGTAGTGCTCGTGTTAGCCTATAAGCATGTCGAATTGTACACTAAGTACTTGTCACAATTATAGTAGAAATACTACGGGTTCCAAAGTTATTTATCATGTATTTCCTTCAGATCCTTTGCGGAAAGTTTGGCAAAAGAAATGCTGTCGGAAAGACGTCTTTAAAGTTGAAAGCGATAGCATCTATTCCGATCATTTTATTCTCGAAGCTTATGGACATAATTTAAAATGTGAACTTCTAAATATTCTACCCAAGAAAAAGTTTAAACAAGATATGCCTTCACTAAACTTACCATTACCATACGGAACCGTGTTGATGTAAATAATGAAAGAATTAAATGTACGGAAGTTAGGTGTTTAAAGAAAAAAACAAATCAGACATTGGGATGCGCCAGATGAAATAACTATTGTGACTGAAACAAAAAAATAACTCTTTGTTTATGTTATTTTCCGTTTGTTCTCTGGAGAGTGAGGGGCATAAACCAAAAGAAGAGCTCTTCTTTTTCCGTAAAGAGAACGAAAAACTGAAGTCTAACAGTGTGTACAAAGCCAAAATAATATATTTACAAACAATTAAACAAGTTAAAACAATTGGAAAGCAAATATAATAAAGAATTAATTTCAAAGGCCAGTTCTAAAATATAATATTGTGATCGTTTCAATAAAGTGGTTAATAACCGGGTGATGATATATTACGAAAAAGTTTTATACTAGGCCAAGTATATATGCTAATAAATGGCAAGATAAAACTAAGATGGATTGATTAAGATATCATTCGTGTATTAACGCAACACGCCTCATTGATAAATTATACAATCATCTGCGGTTACAAGTTCGAATCCCCCCGTACCCAATGTGTCAACATTTCGACGTTGTATGCAAAAAATACCGTTTTTTTTGTTTGTTTTTTTGTATTCTTACCCCAGTTTAGAAAATTTTGACTTAGCAAGGGCGCTACTTAAAGAGTGTGGAAAAATTTTCGGTGCTTATATTTGATAAATTGAATGTTAATAGGCGCGTATGCTATGACCAAGAGGTTTATTTATTTTTAGGACCCCACAGAAATGTCCGTAGATGTGTGGAAACTGGCAGTACATTATGATTTCGATAAGACTATGAAAAGTAAAAAAATTACTCTTCGAAATCATATCGAAAGTTGAAGTCTCGGGATTCAAGATAGTTGCGATTCTTTCGAAGTTCAATGGTGGCAATATGAGGCTATGTGGTGGTCTCGTTTCACCTTCTTCCAGGTGGATGGAATCAATAAAATAGTATAAAGTTATATTTCGAACATTTCACAAAAAACTGTGAATCGAAGAAAAGAAAAAGAATGTGATTGGCCGACCGTTTTATGTCCTAAGAAAGACAATTCGCTCTTGAAACTATTCGACAAGGCTAAGACATACTTCAGAATTCAGTTTTTGAATAGAAAAACACAGGAACTCCGCAGGAGGAATTTTCTTTAAGATAGTGGATGCAAAGCTATTCTTCAAGGTCTACTCAATGCTATAGTGAGTACATATTGTATCTGTATGTAGTCTTTATTTTTATGGCATTTAAAAATTTGTTTTCCTCTGCAAATCGCTACGGCGGAACATAGGCTTATTTGTCCCTGCTTCACCGCGGTGACGTCACACTACAGCTGGAGAAAGTGGCTACGCAGAAACAGGAGTTATGAAGGGACCTGTAAAAGCGCGGAACAGTAGGGTCGACGGACCTTGGTGATACATGAGCTTCCAGGAATATCATCCTTAATGTCTTGTCCCCAATTCCCCTTGCTGTAAACTGAGGAATTCTTTTTTCTTTTCTTTCATTTCTGGCTGGAATGATGACAAACAAAATCAAAGACAGGGAAGATTTTTACAAGGTCAATAAACCGAACTACCACCACCATCTATTCAATTTGAAAACTGGGTAAGGTCTACACTCATTACAGGCTGTAGTTGAAAGTTCTGGTTGAGATGGCGAAAGAGAACAGAACAGACTTGTCTTTATTCTCTGGTGGCGGTATTCTTTTTGCTATATGAACCGAAAACGGCAATTGAAGTATGTCATCTTGTCTTCTCTCTCTCTCTCTCTCTCTCTCTCTCTCTCACACACACACACACATAAAAACACACTTTTACCATTTTACCAATCGCTCGCTTATTATACAGCAGTCATGTTGTAAAATTCACCTCTTCGTTTGGAAGGCGGGCGAAAGACAAAGAAAGCAAAGATATTATCGACGAACCCTTCAAATTGTTTGCTTTCAGCAAATTTATGATACTAATAATAACACTTTAGGTGAAGAGGTTTTACAGGGGGACCTTCGTTTTGTTACGCGGAAATGTTTGATCTGACCAGAGTGCGAAATTGCCCTCTGCTTCCACGTTGAGAGGAAGGGAATACTTCCCTTTCCTAGTGAATAATATTCATTAGGACCTGAATTATGTTTAGAAATGGTTTCTTGCAGAGTGTAAAGAACATTTGGTATAATATTCATGGAACTCCGTTGAAAGCAGAAAATATCATGAGAATGATCATAATTCGAACATTGAAGAACATAATTAACAGAAAAGAAATAGGATACCCAAACCATATTTTTAAACCTGCTATAAAATGTATATCCTATATTTTTACTAATTCCTTACTCCCATGAAAGTATCCTGAGGAGGATATTCTCTCCAATTTTTTCAGACTAAAATTCTTTTATCCCGTACGATTTCCCCTTGACACAATACCAAAAAACAAATGCTGTTAAAATCCATACACATGACCCTTCCGGGACTCAACTCGGGGCCTTCAAGCCGATGGTCTATCGCCGCAGACCGCTCGGCTTGGTACGAAGATGTACGTTGTATGATTGCGAATAGATCACGACAATATAAGAAACTTTAATCCAAAATGGCCACCCAAAATCAACTTTTTTTTTAGACCACTAGCTAATCTGGGTGTACTGTAATTAGTTTGTTACACAAACGGGGCAACCACCACATAATATCACACACCCCGCAGTTATGGGAACAGATTTGAACCATGGAGGTGAAGACTGGCTCCAAGCATTCTTTCGTCCGATGTGTCGTTCAGCTGCCATTACTATGACACTTTAAGTAGAGCTTACTGTGCAGTAACACATAAAATTTCAATGAAATGTTTTAAATTACTCAATAAAATTATTTGATCCCGAGCTTTTTTTTTAAAAAAAAATAATAATTGCAACAAATCTAAACATGCTAAAATGGAAAGTAGTTTTTTGATTGGTATGGGTTAACACTGTAAAACCTAAATCAAAGTGTACACACATATCTATCTCTCTATTTATCTTTATATCTTTCCATCTCTCTCTCTCTCTCTCTCTCTATATATATATATATATATATATATATATATATATGACACTATAAAGCAAGGGGGATGATTGTATACGATAGTGTCGGGGATGGTGACACCTTTACATCGAACTTTGCTTGTCGTGTAAACATTATTTGACATTAGTGTCTTCATCTTCGACGTACCTATGAGTAATTTCTGTATATTCGTGTATTGAAACTGGTGAAACAAATTTCAATGTTTCAGAATATTAAAAAAAAAAAAAAAAGCCAGGGTCGAGAAGCCTCAGACAACTAACAGCAGAGATATATTATCTTCTAAACTATTTGTCCTTGCCTTGTGAGCTTATTTGAATTTATTTTTAAGACCTTTAGGCAACTTTGGCCGAATGGATGATGATGGGAAAATTAGTGGAATGAAGAAAGTGGTAGGATACTAGACAACTTCGAGAAAACACAAACATTAGAAAAATGAAATGAAATCAAATGAAATCTTTGAGTTTTACGTCTCACACTTATGCCGGTTAGGCTAAAGGAGACAGTGATGATGAGTAATGAACGAGATGATGGAATGAAGAAAGTGAGAGGAAACGGGAAAACCCCGAGAAAACCCACGCACACGGTGTTTGTCCACCACAAAGTTCACTTGGCGGGGCTGGGATCGAACCCGAAACCCCAAGCACCAGAGGTGAACGCTCTACCACTGAGTCACCGCAGCCCCCACACACATTCAATGTTTGTCCACCACAAAGCTCACATGGCACTAACCAAGATCGAACCGACTACCACATACACCAGAGGTGAAGGCTTCACGGTGTAGCTACCGTGACATTTCTTGTCTTGTGTGTTCTGGATAATACTTGTAACTTAATTGTATCTTGATTAGCATGGTGCAGCCTGCTACATTTTACTTTCGTTCCCATGGTATGATGCTATATTTTTTACGAGACAAGACGAGACAAAACGAGACGAGACGAGACGAGACGGAACCTCTCGAGACGAGACACGAGACGAGACGAGCACATTTTTTCGAGACGAGACACGAGACGAGACATGCTTTGCACGAGACGAGACGGGGCAGCTTGAAGTCTCGTCTCGTCTCGTCTCGTGGCAACACTAAATAACATCATCCTGCAGCAAAAGTATAACTGAAAATGTGTGTTGTATGATGCTTTCCGTATAAGTGTTCCATCTATACGTACTCTCCGTATGAAAGAAAGAAATGTCGGCAAGGATCTCACATACAGATGGACGTATACAACATACAGCTTACGTATGTAACCATTGTTTCTTTGAGAAAAAAAAGAATGTTCCGGGAGACAGACTTAGTATTAGGAGAAGCACATATTATTTTCACACCATGCTATTCTGTTTATTATTATAATATAGACGTGTTATTTTGGTCTCCTCCGGGGGCACTCTCAAAGCTCCGGGAAGCAGTGCCCACCAGAAAACATGTCTGGAAGAAACATCGTATGTAGCATACAGTGGCGTATTTACGATTTTGTTTCGAGAGGGGCTTTATTACTTTCGGGGGAGGAGATTTGCCTGAAAATGTGAAAATTCTACAAGATATTTCATAAGGAAGATTTCAGGGAGGGGCTTAAACCCGGAAGCCCCCCTAAATACGCCACTGGTAGCATACCTATAAGTATGTCATATACAGAAGATTGTAAGATATCAGCGACATGATAGCAGGAAAAAGGGGAGTAAGTATGTAGCGTATGGAAAATATATTCAACATACAGATTTCCGCAGTAAACATATGAAATCCGTGTATTTGTACAATATACCGCTGTCCGGATAACGGATTTTTCTCAATGTAGGGGGACTTTCAAGTGTAAGTATGCTTAAATCATGTTTGGAAAAAGGTAATTTAAATATTGTTTCACAGTGTTTAAGCTATTTTAACCATCTTTTGTAGAGTGCACCTCATATAATTAAGCACAATCCCTAGTTATTTTAAAAAAAATAAATTAAAACGTGTTATCTTGTGGGTTATGTTTTTATACCTACATTAAAATAAAAAATCCAATTTTGCCAACTGATTTATGGGTCACCCTGTACTTGAGAAGATTGAAGAAGCCAAAGATGAGATGCTTGGTTCACGAGTTGTCGTAGGACGGAAGATCGATAGCGGAAAGGAGGATAGTTGAAGCAAACCGGAGGATCACAAAAAGAGCCTGAGAAAAGAGAGAAAACAGAGTTCTACTTACAAGAGAGTTCACTCAGAACCACCTGGGATGCAGACACTTGATCCGCTTTCGTTTTCTTATAAGAATACATTGTCCTTTACAGTATCACTGGTAACTTTATATAAGCTGATTGTTATACCAATAAGGAGCACCTTCTTACAAGGGTGACAAAGAGAAATAGTATGTCATATAGCGGGTGTAAGCAGAATTGTGATAAATGATTCTTTTTCTATATAATTACCATTATTGCAAGCACTTACGTTATATTAAGTAATCATCTGTCATAAACTGATGACACACACAATTTTCAGAATATTATGGCTTCTAGCCAGGTCTTCTGCATCTACTTCAATAAATTTATTCTTTAACATTATCTTAAGTCTGAAGCTTTTATATCAAGCTTTCTGTTGTCCGTGAGGCAAGAAGAAAAAATAAACTGAAATCTTTGAGTTTTACGTCCCACGGTTATGCCGGTTAGGCTAAAGGAGACGGTGATGATGAGTAATGAAAGAAATGGTGGAATAAAGAAAGTGAGAGGAAACGGGAGAACCACAAGGAAACCAACGCACACGGTGTTTGTCCACCACAAAGTTCACTTGGCGGGGGCTGGGATCGAACCCGGGACCCCAAGCACCAGAGGCGAACGCTCTACCACTGAGCCACCGTGGTCCCGTGAGGCGAAAAGAAAATAAGGTCTTCTCGTGTCGTTTCGAATTTCAGAAAGCTTTACTCATTTTGTAAAATTTATTCCTCTGCTTTCATTTTTTTCTTAATTTCATCTATAGAGCGTCTCACCCTTAGATTGCAGTACAGGAGTAAATGGCAATGCTTTTCCTTATGCCCATTGTTGCCAAACTTGGCCTGAATTTTAGAAATTGTCTTTTCTCCGAGATATGGACAGATTATTCTAGAACATTGTATTCTCTATCAAATAATGTTTTTCTCATCTCAATAAAAATTTTCAAGTATTGAAATAAATTTAAATAGTGAAATCTTGCTAATGGCAAATTCTAACGTCGCATTAAATATATCACGTCATAAATTCGGAACTATAAGAGATACAATGTTGAAATTTATACAGCTATTAACACCATATTTGGTGTCAATATTGGAAAAGTTCGCATACAGAAAAACTTTTTGATTTTTAAAATAAAAAATGAAATGTAAGAAGAAGTGCACATATTATTGAAATGCAATATCTAAAAAAAAAAAAAAAAAAAAAAGTTGGCTAGTGATAAACTTTTTTTATTTTTGAGGTTAGATGGGGGTGCAAAGCGAGAAAAATATTGAGAAAGGACTGAATTTATTTTTAAAACAAATCACAGGTCGATATCTTTCTTTTAGTGTTAAGAATCAACTTTTCAAAGCGCGCGCATCTGACCAGTAGAAAGTCAGTGACAGATCTTGCCGATACTATTTTCCTTATAATATTTGTTTTAAAGTTACTGATGTAGAGTTTTGTGCTATACCGATGAGTATTCACTGTTGATGCTATGCGAGCATGATCTACTGCCTAACGAAAGCATTATCGCAAAATCGAGTCCTGGACCTCACCTACGAGAAACATTGCGTTAATTGCACTCAATCTTACGTTCCACTTACTTCGCTCGTTAGTTTTAGTTAGTTTTATATATGTTAGTCAAAACTAACATTCAAATATCGGGAGCGTATAGTTCGTATTTTCTCTCCCACGAAAGACATATTTCAATCGCTGGTCGGGTGAATAGTAAGTACAGCGAACACTTGAATCAGGATAGCAATTCAGTTAGTAATAATATAAATCACAAAAATGCAGTTGGTACTCAAACAGAACAAACTGTTTCTTCAGAAGATCAATGGAAGAGGAAAAAGCAGACCAATATCTGTTAATAATAAATCTCCTCATTCCTGGTGATAAAAAGCTATTACTTTTTAATTGATTCATTTACAGTTCGCACGTGATCCCTAATGTTGTTTCGAATGCTGACAATTTTTACGATAAAAGTTGGTTTCGCGTGTAATTCCACTTCCCTTATTTACTTTAAATACGTAGATGAAGATGGAAAAAGTGTTCATAACAAATAAATTCATCAGCTCACAAAGCAGAATGAAAAGGCTCTTTGTTCTTTCCCCCAGGTTTCTTTAGGAAGCATGGAAAAAACAAAAAATGTATTTTCGGAGAGTTTGATAATTCTGTTTGGTTTTGTTTCCTCACCCAAAGATCTGTACCTTGTTGGCTGTCACTTTATGTAATTTAAAGTCACAACTTGTACGTTTGTTTAGAACAAATATAATAGGGTTTCTTTTCATTCTTCTTCTGTTTCCAGACTGACATTATGTGTCTGAGGTGTCAGACGTGTGAAACCAGGGAGGTTCAGTTCCTATTCACCATTACATTTGTCAACATCATCAACATAGGTGTTCTGCCATTATTGGCAGGTCGCTTTCTGCAACTGAGAAGCTTCCATGATCCACGGTCTTCCGTTAACCCCTCAGTCTTCACGTACGATTTTTCTATTTTGATATCGTCCAGTAATAGTAGTCTTCTTCGTCGTCTTCCTCTTTTTCCTGCCACCATACCTTCTAGCACGTCCCTCATGCTACACTTCCTTCTTAGCCAATTGTTCCAACCAGTTTATCTCCCTCTTCTTAATAATATTTAAAATTGTTCTTTTGTCCCCTATCATTTCTAATTCTCCCTCATTCGTTTTCCGTTCGGCCCAGGTAATTCTCTCCATTCTCCTCCACACCAACATTTCGAAAGCTTCCAGTCGTTTTTAATCATTTTTTGCTTAATGATCATGTTTTTTCCTCATACAGTACAATATTCCACACAAAACATTTTATGAGTCTTTTTCTCAACTCTTTATTCGAAGTCCTACAAAAGACTTTCCTTCCTCTTAAAGGTTTCTTTCGATATTCCTATCCTTGCTTTTATTTCTCGTTCACATTTCCTGTTCTTCGGGTTTTCAGCTACAGACTGAATACATGGAATTGATTTCACCTTTAACTGGAAGCAGCGAAAGAGATTAAAAGGTGTTTTGTGTGCGTTCTTTTCTTCTTTTATTTTAAATTTACAAATCTTTCGTTAATATTCACAAATACAGTTATAATTTCTATTATAATGCGATGTTTCATTTAGATATCCTGGTATTTTTAAAATGTACTGTTGTTCCGCGGGGAAAATCGGATCTAAACCATCGGAAGTGGGGAGCAGCCGCCTTCACAATATAGTTTACGATGTAACTTTGTTTGACAAACGGAATTGGATTTGCGGATATTTTGCGTACATAGACGAATGAGCGTTCTCGTACTTCATATTTTCTCGTCACGTATCACTACCACCCTACTCCAGTTTTCACTCGTATCAAACTTCAGTAGTAGTAATCTTACCCATTGCTATTTCTTAGTTTGCCACACAATCGGTATAGAAAATCTCTGTGTGGAACTGTTTAGTTTGCCATTTATTTCAATCACATGTTTTCTATTCGTTTCTTTGCTTCCATCAAAATTTTATTGAAACAATTTATAAATAATCATAAAGGAAAAACTCTAACACACAATTATTAGACAGTTGTTTCGTACCCTCCAATTCGCCGTTTTAAATGAATTTGCACGAACGGAATGGCGAAAACGATGAAAATTATGAATTTAAGAAAGTCTTTATCTACAGACTCGGTCACTCTTTCTGTCTTTCTTATTCTTTCTTCAGAAGAAAACATACGGCGGAAGAGATGTGGCAACAACGCGCTCCATTTGCTCTGTACTGCAATCTAAGAGTGAGACGCTCTATAGAAGTTACCACGATTCTTCCACGACACAAGAGGCCCACAAAGGCGTGAGATATAACAACATTTAAACCATATTTATTACTGTAATACATTGGGTAAAGACTCACGTATTTTTTAACGTTGATAAATTATCTTGATTTATGTTTATACAATCATTTGATCATTATATAGTTTAACTAGATTAAAATAAGAAAAGTTAGTAATATATCCCGTTAGTCAGTCACTTTTTACTACAACTGAAACGCTCTCCGATACCGATCATTTTCGATCATTTTCATATTTCTTCTTCCTTCCCTCTCCCGCAAGCGGGGCTGAACTTGGATTTAAACGGTATCGGAAGGGTTACTGTTCATCTTAGCGACTACTAAAACTATGGATTCGACACTCATATCGGTCATTTTCAATCACTTTTATATATATTATATTATATATATATATATTATATATATCGCCTTCCCCCTCTAAGTTACACCATCCAAGTGAAATGATAAATCCAATTACAGGTCCGAAATTCATCTGTGTTGAAACTTTGATCGAGATCCGTCTTGTGGTTCAAGATTTACTATCACAAACATAGCTACTTTTATTTGTATTTATATAGATTATGACTCATGTGTTTAATTTATTGATGAAGGTTACCTCGGTATTAATTATGTATAGTGGTAGTATCATTACTCAATGATAACGCTCTACTAGTACTTTGTGATAGTTATTGTGTAAACGGAAAAGAGTTCTAATAAAATAGATTTATTACAATGAATTCTATTAAATTTGCAACATTTATTACAAATATGCAGACTTGTTGTAATCAACAATCGAACATCAATTCATTAATTAAGTGAGCTCAAAAGGAGTCTGCAAATTCAAATAATATAAAATCAACTAATAAGATAATAAGTTATGCTTTAAGGTTGGGGTAAAGGGGCAAGTTTTGTCGATAGATGTCACTAGAGTCTTCGTATCTCTCTCAAGTATTTTTTACCTTTTACGAAAATTCACTATTTCTCTTACAAATTTCAACCTACAGACTTCAAATTTTTAGAAAAGAAAATTCATAACCTATCGAAGGCAACAATCCGTGCCGATTTTTTATTTATAATTTTCTTGATTGTTGAAAAGTATATTGTTAAAGATTTGGACATCCAATTTCAACAATTAAGCCATTCCAACAATGAAGAAAATTCTAAATAAAAAATCGGCACAGATTGTTGCCTTCGATAGGTTATGAAGTTCCTTCTCTAAAAGTTTGAAATCTCTAGGTTGAGATTTATAAGAGAAATTGTAAATTTTCGTAAAAAGCAAAAAAATTCATTAGAGAGATACGAAGACTGTAGTGACATCTATCGGCGAAACTTGTCCCTTTACACCAACCTTAAGAGCTGTTATCAAAGAGGCCTTGCAGAAGACTGCCGTGAAGAAATTACTTCTTCAGAGACTAAGATTCAAACAAAAGGTTAGAGCTTACATTCCGAATTCGGAGATCTCTTTCTAATCTCCACGTAGAGTAACTGAAGACGTTCATCGTCGGAACTTCGAATCATAGTACGAATGCCAGATGATAATGTTCAATTTTCCAAGTTTATATACTAATCTGAGAGACTACTTTCATTATAATAAATATAAAAACAACCAGTACGTAGTAAGTCCTTGCGGCTTATTTTCGTATTGGATTTTTCTATAAAAAAAAACTATTTGTCTTATGACGTTTCAGTTATTTTTCTTTTAATACAATACTGATAAAATGTTCGTGATGGTACACTCAAATACAAAAGTTTCGTTTTAATATTTCAACGAAGTTAAATCGTAATAACCATAACACATGTATCACTAAAACAATGCTTGAGACTTACGACTTGGAGTAACTAGCAGACGTGCCCACGAGACAATTTCTCCTCTCGATTGTTAGTTTCTCGTCTTGTCTCGAGTTGAAAAATGTAATTCTCGTCTCATTTTCGAGACTAGAAATATCTCGTCTTGTAGGCAACACTAATTATGCTGAACGGTTTGTGTGCCTGAGTGCGCACTGAGGAGCTGCCTAAACTAACAGTTACATGCGGTTTGGTCAAGAGAGCGGAAGAATTAGGATTAGGATTTAGATTTTTGGGCTTTCGGTATGTATGGTCATGCTAGCCCGTCATGTATGAGCACATCACACTATCCGAGGAAGAAGAGGAAGGAAGGAAGAGTCCTGGGACCTGATGTTAGGCACCATCCCGACATTAGCCTGGTGTGAATGAGGAAAGCCTCATTCAGGGTGGGTGGCCTCAGAAGCTGGTAACGGTGTTGGTAAGCAATGTAAAGATCAAACAATATCATAAACGCGTACGATGCCATTATGTGTTTAAAATTGAGTAAGTGGAAGATACATTTAATCACGTATCTCCACGAGAAAGTATATTTATGTATGTTCAGTTGTGGAAGAAACTAAAGTAAGGCAGCTCACCTAACGCACAGCGTGTTCAAAAAGTTACACAATCTTATTAAGAATATCATGAGTACTCTTTGCGGTGAATATATTACAATAGCATATATTCATTGTGACAGAGTTAATACGCACCAGCAGCTATGCTTTGACCTTGAAGTCCTACACAGAGAGATACAGAATAGATGATCCAAATAAATCTTCCATCAAGAGACTGAACACGTTCCAGAAAACAGGTAGCGTAGTGGACGTACCGATAAGCAGTTGACCAAAGTAGTTAACAGGACAGAAGGTCCTGCATCTTATAGGAAAAACAGTGCGATGACTTTCGAGCAAGTCCCGGTTCTCTATTGGTAATGCACACACGCCTTTATGAAAGTATTTCAAAATGTACGCTTATAGAGTGGTCCAGTAACTGCTACCTGAAGACATGGATGCTCGACTACTGCCCTTAGTTCATGGAATCTAACGCCAGAAGGAAAGGAACTTTATTATTGATGCTGGATCACCAAGAGATGGTTTCATCTGGATGCATACATTAATGCCCAAAATTTTCGAGTATGGGCCAATGGCAACCCACATTTGCTTAATTAGTAGACTATGGAATACTGCATTCGCAGAAAATTGGAGTTTACCTACATGGTGCTTTATCATATAGTCGCGTGTTCCTCACATGCTTTGAACAGACGGTGACCTCTGAACATTATGAAAATATGTGGGTAAGTGGGTAAGTCTTATTCGTGGATGAAATTAAATTTGAGATATTTGGTTCAGACGTTTTCCACTGGTCTGTTGACTTGCCCACATGTTCTCGTGCGAAATTAAATATTTTCTTCTATTGACTTTACTTACACACGGTTTCTTACTTGGTACTCTACCATGAAACACGGAATATCTCAACACTCTGCTAACTGTTTCTGCTATAACGTTCTTGCCAAACTCTTAGTTTAGGGATGCCGCAATATTCACTGCACTTAGCCTGAAATTGTTCTTAATTTTGCGAAGAATAGCACATTCGTCATTATCTGACAATTTCCTGGACTGTCCAATTTGTGGTATACATTCTATTCTATTTTCATTCCTATACATCCTGACAATGTAGGTAACGGCACTCTTTGGGACATGTAATATTTCTGCTATTTTAGCGTATTTTGCGCCCTTCTGCATGATGACAGATCACCAATTGCCACTGCTATAGACTTGCATTTTTACCTTTTCTACCCATATTCGCCATAGTCCATGTAATCTGTTTGATTCACAACGTTCAGTACTGCTTACGCACCTCTGCCATGACCTCTTTTCTGCTGTTATCTGCAGTACATGTCTTGTCATCATACCATGCACTCTACATAGTACAGAAACGAGTACACACCGTTGGTGTTATCGAAACCGAATATTGATGTGAGGTATTTTTGGTCCATTATCTGTTTCACCTTTCAGAATTCAATATGTATCCACGTTTCTTTTGCCTTAAAAATTACGTTTACTTGACCGTTTATTTTTAAAAAACCAATTTGATTCTGGCAATTCCTAATAAAAACCGAATATTAAGGTGAGCGACTGTAGGTTCATCTAACAATGCCACAGCCCACACATCTATGAACACAATGCGTTACTTGGGTGAGTGTTTTCCAGGACGACTGATTTCATAGGGATTATGGCCATACAATCTCCAGGTTTATTGTCTAAAGACTTCTTGCAGGGTTATCTAAGGAATCTGTCTATATTCCTCATCCAGTCAGTATTGCGGAATTAAATTATGATATTCGTTGCTATCTTGGTAATTTCTCATAGGTAACATCTAAGAAGGTTTTCAATAACATGATTAGTCGTCTGCACTTGTAGGAAAAAAGAAACAGCAATCATTTCCACCTCGTTATGTAGAAAGTATAAGAAGAAATGATAAGACTCAAAGAACAAGAAATGATTGTTGGAGTCTGTCCTATGATATATCCACGTCCTAAGAACTTCACGGTGGTCCAATCAGCAGGGAAAGACGTGATGACAACTTTAAGGAATTTTTGAGGTGGAGTGCTCATTGACTTCTTGGAGCAAGGAACCATGACAAATTCTTAACGCTATGTGGGAACGCTGGAGAAGCTCCACACATGGTTGTGCCAAGTTCGAAGATTTGAGATCCTATTCTGTAGCACAACAACGCCCACCTGCACACGAGTCGAGAAAGACGAGAGAGGTGGCAGCGCCTGAAGTTCCTACCGCGTCCGACGTACAACCTCAAACTTGAGTCTTTCAGTTCTTCTCAAAAATGAAAGATAACCTTAAGGGACATCGCTTTCGTTCTGATGACGAGCTGAAAGCTGCTATTCATAACTGTTGTCAACATCAACCAGTGAAAATTTTCTTTGGTGAGTTTGCCATGCTAGTCATGCATTGGCGCAAGTGCGTGCAAAGGAATGGGAACTATGTCGAAAAGTGATTAATACATTACATTAGAGGACAAATATACCTATCAGATAGAAAAACAATTTTCAAAATCAGTTAACAACCACACTTTAAAATCAGTTAAAATATATTACATCGATGGAGGCATTACTTTTCAATCAACCCTCGTATTTTTGTACAAACTTCTGTAATATATTTACTCCAGTTAATGAAGGTATACCATATACGTAAGGAATTGATATTCTAACTGAAGTATTATGCGCTTTATGAAGATTTATGCTCTTATTTATGAAGTATTTAACTGAAGTATTAGTATTTTGCCTTCCTCCCCTTTGGAAAATGTGGGATCTAAATCACATGTGATATCCCAGCCAAGAATCGAATCCGAGTATCCTGCTTCAAAGACGCCTACGCTAAGCATAGCCAAGAGGAAGCTCGAAGATGGAATAAGAATAAAAAATCCGCCCCATCGCGCATTAAACTCGGGCACTCCAGTTCTCAAGTTGGTACCTTACCGACTACATCGCCGTAATGCTATTCTGTAAGCAGTCATAATACAGTGGCCACTTTATCTATTACATATATATATATCTGAGTATATAGAAACTTAATGTTACTTTTCTACAAACTAATTCCGCTTCATACTAATATATTATTAGTCCAGTCAAATTACATCAAAAACTGGCCAAACCTAGACATTTAGAATAAAAAGAAGGGACCTTCTGGAATTTGTTCGTAATCTCTTCCTCAATAACCTCCAGAAAATCTAAAAAAAAAATCCAGTTGCGAGTTTTCCGCCATTTTGAATAAACAGTCTCCCATCTTGGATTTCTCACATGCACTTAGTTTATTCCACAACTTCTACACTAATTAACGTAGAAGGATTATTCTTTCTTTATTATACCTCTAATATTACAGGCAATGTAACAAGTTATTATCACTTTCCTCCGAGTAACTATTGTTGCATAACGTTAGGATAAAGTGAAAAATTGTGAGCTCTATTAGAGGACATATTCTTTTCAGTGCCTCATGAAACTAAACAGAGTAGAAATATGAAAAAACGTGCTCGAATAAAAGTTGTTGGAAATTTCATACGATTTGAAAACGACGTATATATTTTCACTATATACAATGTCAGAGGTGCGCAATGAAGCTTCAAACATCATCCGACTGCGCTCAATTTCTGTTGAAACATATGAATGAATAATTTAACATGAAGAAAAAGATATTTAGTGATTTGAGGCGGCTTTTCATTGCAATTTCCGATAAGAACCAACAGGTTTGTAAGTCCGGCTAGTTTAATAAATAGTTCGTGATAGTGGCGTCGACAGGGGTGCACAAGACCTTGAAAGTAGACGTTTGCGCTATCTTTGTGTATTTATGCCTATTTGTCAATTCAAATTAGAGATAAAAGTTTCAAAAAGAAGTTGAAATCTATTGAAATATGTTTTACTGATGTTATGCTGTAAAAAATCCAGTTGCGCGTCTTCTGCGTTTTTGAATAAATAGCCCTAGTCCAGTGGAATTACGACAAAAATCAATCAAACAAATGTATTTTTAAAGAAAAGATTAAACATGTGAATATGTTATATGTATTGATATTATAGTAAAAGAGTAACAAAACTCTAGTTGCTGGTTTTCCATAATTTTTGGCGGCCAATTATATGAGCAATATGTGGCGTTTATCACAAAACACTATGGTAAATAATGTATTGTATTTGATAGTTATGATGGTGGACCTAGCGTAAAGGATATAAAACATTGGACATGAACAAAGAAACCATGAATACGCGTAATGGTTGAGGGTGGCATCCACTTCTTCGTTTAACTCAACAGAAATTTCTTTCCAACACAAAGAACAAATCCGAATTGATATCACTTCTGACGAAATATCTCGAGAAATCTGGTTGTACCGTACTTCAATCACGTAAATATGCAGACACATTAGTTGTGGTAAGCGCAACAAATGTTGCAAAATCTGGCTCGTCAGTACTAGTGGGAGAAGATTCAGATATTTTGGTCCTGGTGGTAGCACTTGCAACAGCTGAGACTTATATGTTTATTCCTAGCTCGAAGCGACCACATAAGATATACAGCAATACCAAACTTCAGAGAGCACTGGGAGATAAGGTGAACTGCATTTTTATTTCTGCAGGCCTTTACTGGTTGTAATACAACTTCTGCTCCACATAGTAAAGGGAAGAAACCTGCGTACAGAATACTGGGGAAAATGAAGAAGTGCGCCGAGAAATGGATGTTTTCAACAACCCAACATCATCTGTTGATGATGTGGTAGCTGCTAGAGAAAAGCATATTCTTAGCGTTATATAGATGTATAGAGAAAGAAAATCTGGATTGTTCAAGATTCTGCATGTACAAAAAGATTGTATCCAAACAACGCATTAGTGACACTTTTAACTTTGCAGTACTATCTTCAACAATAGCTGCTGCAAATCAGCATAGTCTCCATGTATTCTATCAAGTTCAGCACTGGAAAAATCAAGAGAAGACTCCA
This sequence comes from Thermobia domestica, assembly GCF_964235325.1. Classification (NCBI taxonomy): domain Eukaryota; kingdom Metazoa; phylum Arthropoda; class Insecta; order Zygentoma; family Lepismatidae; genus Thermobia; species Thermobia domestica. The sequence continues at coordinate 54,573,805 of NC_137467.1, forward strand.
ACTGAATGAGGCTGGAAAATTTGTGGTGATTGTTTTCTTTTTCCTGTAACAACATTTAAACATCATGCTCCAGAAGAACTTTAAAATTTATAGCATGCAACTGCCAGGCAAACTGCGGAAACAATTGTGGGTGCAAAAGAAAAGAGCTACATTGTACATCATTTTGTAGGCAGAGTAGTAGACACGGATGTGGTAATAGCACTACTTTAATTGAAGATGCAGATGAAGGAAGTTATGATCAAGTTATCACCAAAACCAATTTCTTTAAGAATGAAGTTAACGAAAACTTTGGGCATTCAACTGCAAAACACCATTGAGAAAAGTAAGTCTCAAAGTACACTGGTATATTTAGAACTTTTGTTTAAGTTTATTTATCATCGCAAGGCTTTTTACAGTACCATATATACTAATCAGTAGTTGAATTAGACAGCAGGACATCCTACAGAGGCTCCACCAGTAAATGTGAATGAAATGCATCGTAAAGATACTGCTCCTATGTACTTCCTCTCTCGATATCCGTGTCAATGCAATGGGCAAAACGAAGGACCTGAGTGCACTTGAACGTAGTCAAATTGTAGGGGCCAGACGACTGGGTGACTCAATTTCGGAAGTGGCTGCGGCACTCGGATATTCAAAGACAACTGTGTCAATGCTGTATCGTGAGTATCTGGCTTCTTGTAAAACCATACCCACACGGGCAAACTGCCGCGGTCAGGGGTGTGTCGATGATAGGGGTAGACGCTGAGTGGCCCGCATCATAACAGCCGATAGACGGGCCACAGTGCGTCAAACACGGAGTGGTTCAACGCAAGACGACAACGCCGCGTCAGCAGCCACAAATTCGCAACCACCTGCTCGCCCGCCATGCGGTAGAGAAGCCACTGACCCACGCGAGTATCTCTCCTAATAGCACAACACAGGAAACAACGTCTAGCATGGGCAAAGGAACACGATGCTGTTAGTGGTTTACTACTGCTATGCTTAGTTACATGCATGGAGAGCATGCCCGCGACCGTTTGGTCTCTTTAATGGACGGGTTCCGCTAAACAAGGCACCCCGCCCGTAGTTGCTCGATATTGAATTGTATCCACGTGAACAAAGTGCACGCCAGGATTTGTCCCCTAATTTTGACTCGCCTAAGGGATGTAACCCCCATTCTCTGAGGGAGTAGCATACGCCCACTGCGCGGCCAGACCGAAGTCCTGAGTGCCTATCAGTTAACCTACTGGTGAAGGCAGACTGCTAGCGAGCCAGTCCTACCATGCTCTGCAGGCATGGCGCCCAAGCGTTATAAGGCAAGCTCATCTCCCACCCGTGCTCACCGTTACCCAGATTCCTGGGATTGGCTCTCACAAGCTACCTAATCCCACGGTATGACCACAGCCCGGTATAGTCCAACCCAAATCCGGGGCCCCAGGCGATGACCGAATGGGCTTGTTCAATCCCGGCACTGCCTACCTCTATCGTTCAACTGGCAACCGCCCTGACGTGTAGAGGTACCACGCACAGTCGAGATACTCCCGTATCTCATCCCGGACCCAATGGTACGTGTTAAGTGACCATTTTGAGTTTGGTGCCAGCCCATATCCTACAGAGTTTCCTCCCTTCCGCGGGATCAGAGCCGTTACACAGATTCCTGGGATTGGTCCCTCCCCCACCTCCGTTCAATCCCTCAGCAGGCAGGAGTTCGACACTTCCCCCGGTAGGGTCATCCAAGCAATACGGGACGTCCTCTAATTACGGTAGAGGTACATCGTACATTACAAGAGCCAATGACTTATGTATACCGTCTGCTCACCGTCATTGTCATTTGGGAAGCAAGTCTCCCCTGTGTCCCAACGGGAGCCGTGCAGTCCATAAAATAGGACCGACCCTATTACAGGACACTCGAGTTAGAAACTTGTTTCCAAGTCCCACCCGAACCAATCTCCGCCACTGACACACTATGGCCAAAATGAATGCTACAGGAATGCAGCCAGGGGGAGTTGGCCAAAGGAACATTGCCTCTGGACAGTGGAAATGTGGAAAAAAGGTCTAGACAGTTTTAAATTGGTACATGCAGATGAACCGGTAAGGGAGCGTCGGCAACTGCAAGAAGAAATGGATTCATCGTGACAGCAGGGAACTGTGCAGGCCGGTGGTGGTGATATTCTCATCTGGGGCATGTTTACTTGGATTGAAATGGGTCCCCTAAAACGTGTAACATATTCCCTCACAGGCAAACGTTAGCGCGATATTCTGGACGACCATGTCATGTCATTTGCTACATCCAGGTGGTGACCTCATCTTGCAGCAGGACAATGCGCCGGCCCACTCACCGCTCTACGATGGCAGCAAACTGGTTTGATGAGCACTACTCTGATCTGGCAACACGGTCATCGGATCTAAATCCGATCTAACACACCTGGGACGCCATGGAACGAGGTTTTCGGCTGTGTACCCTCTTCCAACTATCCTGCAAGCTCTGTGTGAGATTTTGCATCAGATATTAATTGAGGTTCCACAACATTTCAGGCGCCTCGTCGAGTCCATGCTGCGGCGAGTACCCGTCGTTATCATAGCGAAAGGTGGTGTTACACGCTATTAAGTAGCTGTCTATAATTCCACTGGTGATCAGTTTATATTGTCTTCCTACTTGTAGCTACTATACTTTTAAGTTTAGCAGTTTAATAGATACGCAGAAGAATCTAAGCACAATTATAAAATCTAGTACGTATAGCGAAATAGTGAAAATGATGAAACACGATATGACGGTATTTACTGTAAATCGGATACAAAATGCATCTCAAATAATTCCGGTGAGTATGTTTCCCTTCATTTTTAATAATTAATCCCTTGTTTAAATCACTAAAGTTGTATTCTTATTTTTCCTAAAGTTGTATTTTCAAGCACTAATAGATGAAATTTTAAGGTACACTAAACTCATAGTAACGAACGCGGAAAAAGTGATCACTTATATAACCTATAATATTAGAAGTATAATAACGAAACAATGATACTTTTACGATTATTAGCTTAGAAGCCATAACGCAAAAACTACGTGCTGAGGAAAATTTCAATATAGGTTACTGCTTATCTAAAATGGCGGGAAACCAGCAACTAGAGTTTTGGAACTGTTTTAGTAAAATATCAATACATCGAACATATGCTAACAGGTTCGATCTTTTAAGAAAAACTAGCTGAACCTGTGCTCTCTACACAGCGCATCATTTGCATATGAGCATAAAACTCCTTCTCATTCCTCGCAATATCTGTACATGTCCCTTTACGGACACAAGTGAAAGACGTCTTGATTTAAAAAAAAAATCGGCAAAGGGTATCATAAAGGGAAGATTTTTTCGGTAATTTTTTTTCAATACCTCGCACCGTTTGAAAGATTTGAGCCTACTTCCGGTTGGAGTTTCTAATTCATGTGTGACAAGTGTTTTCTTTCTTCTTGCATGCAGCATGTAATAAGCAAATACATTACACACACAATTATAATGTCAGTGATATATATGGTGTTCATTGGGCAAAATACTCCAAATAACAAAAATTCAACTTAGACTGGAGAAATGGTTATCCGTTTTTTATTATAATTTGGCCATGAAACGAACGCCTGATAGATATGCAAAACCTATATATAATTAGATGGTATTGGAATGTATAATGCGTAGGATATGATACTTTAGTTTTTTCCTGATTTCAACAGTTCAAGTGTACCCGTAAATATGTAATAAAGAAATAATGACAAGGTTCTTTTTTTAAAATATTCAATTAGAACTGGACAATCTACGCAAAATTTGCAATCGATCAGTGAAAACATCATCTTTCTATAGCCTGTAGTTTCCGAGATCTCATTGTCGAAAGGATTGGTCACAAACATATAAACGTCCACAAAGATATAGTCTAAAAGAGCTCCGAAGATGGCAGCACGATTCATTTGCATTGATTTTGGAGAAGGTTTATTAAAATACAAAGGCTTTGAACAATAATTTAAAACAAACTTTGTGAAAAAGATCTATTTAAATAGTTTATTTAAAGTACATACACTTAAAATGTTTGTCTTTGTTAAACGTGAAATCATACATAATCGTAAATGAAAGCTTTGAAAGACAAACTTATAGATTAGAGATCAGGCGTTTTTAATTGGTATTGTAGCATTTTAATAGATAGATCATTAAGTTTGATTGATTTTTGTCATAATTGCATTGGACTAGGGCTATTTATTCAAAAAGGCAAAAAACGCGAAACTGGATATTTTACAGGACAACATCAGTAAAACATATTTCAATAGGTTTTAACTTCTTTTTGAAACTTTTTGGCATATAGGCATAAATACACAAAGATAGCGCAAACGTCTACTTTCAAGGTCTTGTGCACCCCTGTCGACGCCACTATCACGAACTATTTATTAAACTAGCTGGACTTACAAACCTGTTGGTTCTTATCGGAAATTGCAATGAAAAGCCGCCTCAAATCACTAAATATCTTTTTCTTCATGTTAAATTATTCATTCATATGTTTCAACAGAAATTGAGCGCAGTCGGATGATGTTTGAAGCTTCATTGCGCACCTCTGACATTGTATATAGTGACGATATATACGTCGTTTTAAAGCTTATGAAATTTCCAACAACTTCTGTTCGAGCACATTTTTCATATTTCTACTCTGTTTAGTTTTATGAGGCACTGAAAAGAATATGTCCCCTAATAGAGATCACAATTTTTCACTTTATCCTAAAGTTATGCAACAATGGTTACTTGGAGGAAAGTGATGATAACTTGTTACATTGTCTATAATATAGGAAGTATAATAAAGAAAGAATGATCCTTCTACGTTAATTAGTGTAGAAGTTACGTGGAATAAACTAAGTGCATGTGAGAAATCCAAGATGGCAAACTATTCAAAATGGTGGAAAACCCGCAAATGGATTTTTTGGATTTTTAGGAGGTTATTGAGGAAGAGATTACGAACAAATTCCAGAAGGTCCCATCGTTTTATTCTAAATGTCTACCTTAAACCTTATTTTGACTGCACTATATACAGTGATGCCAATTTAGCCTACTTTTTGGCTAAATCTAGCCTATTTGGAGAGGCATTTAGCCACACAAATCTACGAAATGTTTATAGCCTTAAATGTACCTTATTTTATGAAACTTGCCATTTATGGCCTTTTTATTAGCCGTTAAATTAATTCTAAAAATACTTTTTCTTTGAAAATAAAGTAATTATTTTAAAATTAGCTTTGTTGTCATTAGATATTATCCTATTAATTGATTTTTTCTAGACAGAGGGTGTTGTATTACGCAACAAACACTTGTGTTTCATTCTTCTTCTCTCTCCCCACCTACAGATTTACAACCATTTTACAATACGTACCGACTCAGAATGAATTTTAATGGCGCTAACGTAACGGCACCGTTTGCCACTTTTTTAATTATTTTAATTTTCGCATTTCATTAAAAGAATGAAAGCTTTTAAATATAAATTTAGTAAACTATTTGGCTCTTCAAGCCACAAAGATTGTTTCTTAAAGGAAAGAAATAGGATATCTAATCAGCTTGAAGACTCTCAATGCAATCATGATTCGTGTACGAAGAAATATGAAGTGTTTGTAAGAAGTATGACCTGCCGAAAGTATTACTGAAAATTGGGACAATATCGGTCTACATAAACATTACCAATCCACGATCCGACGATGGTGCATACAGTTCCAGCGCCTCGGCTAACTGCGACGTCATCGGTGATAACTTATTTCAATTCAAATGATAATATGGTTGTTGACTTTCACAAATCGGATGAATTATTCATGGACTTCATTGTAATTTAAAGCCATGTATATTGCTTGTTAGTCTTCAGCGAATTTAATTCAACATTGTCAACATTTCAAATTTTACTACAAACCACTTATAATCCTGTAAACAAAAAAAAAAAAAAAAAAAAAAAACTAACAAACTAAACTAACTAACTCTATGGACTATGGAACCCGGAGGTTCAATGCCGCGTTCACAAAAGCTCTCCACTGACTTCTATCCTTAGCTAACTGTATCCAGTTTCTACTTTGTATTCCAATCTCTGCGAGATCCATCTTAATATTGTCCTCCCATCTGCGCCTAGGTCTTCCTAATGGTAGTTTTCCGATTGGTCTTCCAGTCAAGACTTTGAAAGCGTTTCTACTTTCTTCCATTCTAGCTATATGACCCGCCCACCTAAGCCTCCTAGACTTCACGACCCTAACAATGTTGGGTAAACCATATAAATTACGTAGTTCCTCGTTATGAAGTTTCCGCCATTCCCCATTCCCGTTCCTCTTGGGTCCGAATATTCGTCTCAGGATCTTGTTCTCAAATACTTTCAGTCTATGTTCTTCCCTCAGAGTAAGTGACCATGTTTCGCAGCCATACAAAACAACAGGCATGATTACCATTTTGTTACATAAAACAACAGGCATGATTACACAAAAAACAGATTTAAAATCTACAATGTGGATTATAGGTTAGCAGTTCAAAATCTAGCCATTTTTGCGTAAGAAAGTTTATTTCTGAAAGCCATCCAGCCTATTTTCTTCATAGGTTGTTGGTAACACTAACGATATATGTTTTGAAACCATAACTGGACTACCTGGAAATACAAAGTACGAAACTGAGTAGTCTACTCATGAGTGCTAATTAAAATTTAATAAAAAAAATATTTAAAAGTCAACCGACGAAATTAGTATGCTGTAGACTTTGTGGTATTCAGTTTAAAGGTGTTAGTTAATATTTTAGTGCATTTATCAATCTTTAATTAACTGCTTACATTGGTCTCTTGCGTGGGCACTATTCTTCTCTATTATGCATGATGCTTCCCACTCAAATTGAGGTGGACATCTATACGCTTTTTAGAAGTGCTATTTTGAATATCAGTCCAGTGGAAGTACATAATTCCCCTCTCCGAACTTCTGATTCATCTAACAAAGAAAAACTCTTGACTCCCTTCAGTAATCAAGAGATTATGTGGACTATGTTTAGATGAAGAGAACCAGAAATGCATAAAAAATAGAAGATTTAGAGGAGAAATGAGTTGAAGTAAGAGAAACGTAATTGATTTGTGTGTCATTTAAGAATTGAATCGTTCTACATGTGGAAATGAGAAATGTGAAATGCTGCAGGCAGTGGCGTATTTAGGAGGGGGGGCTATCGGGCTCAAGCCTCTCTCGAAATAAATTTCTTATATGTACAACTTAATTAAAATTTGTCGGCAACCAAAAGGAAAAATAGAAGTGCTTATTCACGAGTTGTGCATAGTCCCTCCGAAACAAAATTCTAAATACGCCACTGGCTGTAGGTACTATATGTACTTACCTGAAGCGCCCATAAGGGAATATGAATACAATGATGCAAGTATTAGTAATTATCTAAACTAATCTAACTTATTAACAGAAATAAGCGAAATTGTAATAAATATTTTTTTTCTAAAATTAAGCTCGCAGCCTTCAACTAAATATAGTCCGATTATGTTAAACTAGTGATGCAATACATAATATAAAGGTTCTGTAGCTTTTTCATCTACTACCTTTGAACATTGATATGTCACCTACGACGTACCAGTAAGACCAAAAATGGTACGCATCAGCATCAACGACCTTCTGCCAACGTTCTGGAAGGCCATGGATTCCATCGTAGTAGAACTCGGTGGGCTGTGAAGTGAAGAAGGTATCAAGTGCATTTTGCACTTCTACTAGGGATTTGAACTGACGTTCTCTAAGCTGATTATCCAAGGAATGGAACAGGTGATAATGTCCGAGAGTATGGCAGATGCAATAATGTTTCCCATCCAAGGCATAGAATAATGTTCCGGGTCATCCTAGCCACGTGGGGCTTACAAGTGAAGGGTCCAAATGGATTAATCGAATGAAACATAGCGCGCCTGATAGAGGATGTGAAAATATGTGTATGTGCAAAGTTATAGCGGCTGAGCGCCATAAGAAACAGGGGGGGAGGGGTCAAGGTTCGTGAGAGAAGGGATATGTTATAGAAGGACATCAAACCAACTGTTGAATCGTAAAAATAGTGAAAGACAATGCAAACGATGGTAGTTTCATATATTGGCAAAAAAAGAATGGGGAGATTAGATCACGAACCTCCGCCACCATCTTGAAATCCGCCATTTTGAAGTCTATAATAATTTTTGAAATAGAAAGTAGTCATGCGATATATCAATTAGAGCCAGCACGTTCTCAAAAAGTGAATTATCAATTTTAGTGATTGTTATCTCTACTTATTTGGAACATTTACGACAATATTTATAGTTATTTACGAAAATCTAGGAGACTGATACTCGTATGTTGAAAGTTTGGATTATCACCAAAACAGATGTAAGTTATACATATTATCTACAAGCCAAGAAAACTAACAGTGAAATGTGATATCCAAGCTGTATATTATTACATTATTATTTATGACATTACTTCCAATTTATTTTATATAGTGCTGAAGAGAACTGTTCTGGTCTGGAAGAACCGCTTCCGCTTCTTTTTCGCTTTTGGTCGAAAACAATCTGGAGTTTATATAGCTCCGTTTTTGTTCCATAACACAATAAAATCTGATAGACTGGAATGTAATTATTACGTACTGTACTACTGTTTTCACTACTTACTATATTTTTCACTGAACTTTTTGTCCACCTTCGTAAGCAATAGCAACTTGGGACGAGCGTAGCATGTGATATCTGGATAAAAAGTGGACTACTGCAGTCGAATACAGCAATGCAATTTTAGCGGAAAATAAGTTATAGTGTGAGGTGCCTTTATCGAGTGTCTAACGTGTCGCATTATGTTTGATCAGTATGTTTGAAATATGAAGCCTTCGATTATTGTGCCAATTTTGCGGGGAAGGCACATATGAAGAGCTGGTGCTTTGTTGCGAACAATTATCTTCTACAGCTTCAGTGGACGATTCTAGTTTAGAAACATCTTCTTGCTCTTTTATGTCATTATCGGTATTATCATCATTATCACCATCTTCATCTGGTTCCAAGTCGTCATCTATCATCAATGTTTGTATCCCTCCGTGGCGAAGTCGCAAGAACACCCGCCCAGTAATCATAAAGTTGCTGGTTCGAGCCCCCTGCGGGGTACTTTTTTTGGTACTTTTAAAGTGATTTTTTAGAGACCTTAATGTAAACAAATCACACATATAGGCGATTTCACATATTTTTGGGGAGTAATTTTGTGGTTCATTGGCGTTTTGTCGCGTCTCTGCCGCTGGTGGTATAATTTTCAAAACGGAAGAGGGGTCACTACGGAGCATCGCTGCGGGACCGCCAATTTTTGGCGAGATATCGCTAGTTACCCATCGGTGGTCCGCCGACGCTTACGGCATGGAGGTACCATACAAGAATAAGACCAACACCAGGAATCTTGATGCAAGACCAAGACGATAAGATCCACTAAAGGACCGTGGAGTTCTCATGGTTATTGCGCTACGTCATCCAAAGGATTGGCAGGAGCGTTTTCACCCGGCAGAGGCGTCCAAAAATCAATGGCTGGAGCATCGTTGTTGCTTGGTCCTGGTTGTAGCCTGTGCTGGCGAATTCTAGTTCTTCTTCGTCGATGTGGACGTCGTTTGAAATTACTGCGACGGATACTGTACCAAAACGTAGGAGCGCAAGGCAAATATCATGTCTGTAATACTCGCACAAGACCAAGATCAACTTGCAAGAGTCTTGCTCGCGTACTACTCGAATATGTTTTAGAAGATACAAAACAAAGGGAAAAATTCTACCTGTCAATGACCAATCTCATTATCGATATTTATCTGGGGTGGTAGTTAATCAAATACCATCTCTGTGTATTTTTGTTCTTTCTTTGGAACTTATCTGAAGCATGGAGAATGGAAATGAATTGGAACTCTGTGTAGAAGACGAAAGAAAGCACAATTCTATGAACTGTTAGAAGGTAAGAAGTTCAATGTATTATTTACTTTAGTCATCATTTTATTTATTTACAATTGTTCGTGATTAGATTCTGCGAAATCCTACGAAAAATAGTTGTGTACCTAAAACAGTAGGTAAACTAAAAGTAAACAAACAAATGTTAGAAAAGTTCTCCTAAAACTAAAGCAAAACCTAGTATTGAATTTCCCTAATTCTGTAGACTATCATATACTTACATAAAGGTGAACAATATTACGTATAAAAAATATTTCCGTCACTATTGGCGCATTAACCGGGTTTGATTTCCGGTGGGAGCTTATGTGGTTCGGATTCCACGTTAATTTGTATATCCCGTTTTATATAGCCTCGCTGCTTAAAGGGACGTTAAACTCAAATTCAACCCTGGGGCCGCGGTGGCTCAGTGGCAGCACGCAGCGTTCACTTCTGCTACATAGTTTCCTGGTTCGATCCCATATCGCGCCAAGTGAACTTTGTGGTGGACAAACACCATGTACGTGGGTTTCCTCTGAGTTCTCTCATTTCCTCCCACTTTCTTCATTCCTCCATTTCATTCATTTCTCATCATCACCGTTTCCTTTAGTCTAGCCGGCATAACCATGGGATGTATTGGGGCCCATAACGTACTTGAACAGGGAAAATTGGGAGAATGTCGAGAACATTCCCTCCAGAAATTCCTCACATCAACTTTGGACCCCTTTGGAGTGGCCCCGAGTAAGAGCACACAATCCAAATGTATCAAAAAAAAAAAAAATACTATAGTAGATAAAAATGACTGTACAAGTCTCGTTTTGATAGGCAGAATAGGTATGAGGGGAAAGCGTGTATTGTTATATAAGTTTTCCCCCTCATCTCTACCCCGTCTATCAACACAATGCTGGAATACACACTTCTTATTCCCTATATTATTTCCCGAGACACATTTGGACTGTGAGTTTTTACCCGGGGCCACTCGAGAATGGTTCAAATTGATGGGAGGGATTTCTGGAGGGAATTTTCCCGACATTCTCCCAAATTTCCCTGTTCAAGTACGTTATGGGCCCCAATACATAGCACCTCTAGAAAGCTTGTTTCATGCTGAAGAGAATGAACTACAAATCATAACTTTCCAATGAGCAGTGTTGATGCAATAACTATTTCACTGCAAGTCTACGATTTTCTTTATACTAACAGGTTTAATGGGCCCCAGGTACTTACTCTGTGGTCCATGGCAGCTAATTTTTAGCGCATGAACATATCTTTTGTTATGTTTAACTGGAGATGGTCGAGAGAAATGGGCCTAATCAACTTATGCTTCTTCCCCGCCTTTTTACTAGCTGGAGTTAAATGCAATGCTGGAGTCTGTTGCTACTATGCATGTCTATATATCAAGCCAAGTATTGAATTAGGTTTTGCGTTAAACATATTCTCAGTACGTGAAATATAGTAACACACCAAATGAAGATTCAACTTCGAATAATACCTATAAATTTATAATTTTCTGGCTGTCGTAGACGTAGATATCAAAATTGCGAGTAAAGCTCTCTAGCTGGAAGCTGAACATAATTTATTTCATATATTTCAACAAATGCGTGGCCTGAATAATAATGTGTGTAGAGTACAAAGATTGTTCCTTTTATACTTCCATCTGGTATTGTTATTTGACTAACTAGTGATTTAGATTTACGATTGCTGCAAAACTTCTCCTTTCATTGGTTTGAGCAAATCCTTCCTGTATATACGCACTGTATTTTACTTAAGAGTTTCGTTTCATGTATTTTCCTCTAATTCTTGTTCTCAGTAGCAATTAGCAAATGTTTTGAAAGACTTTGACCAACCGAACTAGAACTTTGATGGCTGATTGAAGATAAGACGGAATTCGACACCTAAATCAGAAAAAAGGAGGGAAATGAAGTTTTTCTTCGGCATTCTCAAAATCTCCATAAATTTAGTAAAAATAATGTTGTACCCTAGGCTGCAGATAAGTCGAGATTTAGCGAGATTCAATCCCTATTTGTCTGATGGCTTTAGTAAAAAGCGGCAAGTGATAAACTGTTGGGAAAACTTCAAAAGATGGCATAAGGTTAGTAGTAAAGAATATCTCTTAAGCAATTGGTAGAATTCTCGGGCACCGCTAAGTTCCCAATAGACACGCGCTGTACATTCATACAAAGGGACAATCCACACTTCTGGCATAATTCATTCATCAGCTGGCTGAACCACTCCTAGCAACTCGCCTAGTACAAGGAATATGCAAATTGGAGAATAGAAGACTGAAAGAAAGTCTGATATTTGATGAAATTCTATTCTTACTGCACTCCCTACTCGGGAATGTGCGTGTTTGACGGAAATCACTTAACCCTTTTAAATTATGATGGCACAACACCTGTGCCATGGCGTCGACCTTCGGAATTTGCTTTATAAGTCTCTAGTAAAAGCTTTTTAGACCAGGTTTTTTGTATTCATTCAAATATGGAAGCATCATAGAACATATTTTATGGGTATTTTCCAGCCTCGCGTGCTCTGTCTAGGGGCTGTGACGTCACAAACATGGACGATGGGTTATGGCTTTTTTGAGGTATTTTGTAGACTTTCACTCAATCATCTGTTGAGTCAAGACTATTTATCATAGGATCATGGTTCATACTTCGTTTTGTTTCTAGTAAAGCAGTGCTTCTAACTGAGTCCGTAAAATTTCCCTAAAGTGTACCAAGTGCGGGAAATTTCCGCTCAAAGTGGGGAAAAGGGATTTTCCTTTTAAAAAATCCCTTTTTTATCGCGAATATCTCCCCTTTGGTATTATGGTACATGCTATAGACATGCGTGTGGTACCGTTTGAAAGACTGGTTCGTGGCAAAGAAAACGAGGTACAATTCATGTTTTCACAATGAACAGTCTTGATGATGATAGTATAGAAATTCACTAAAAAGGTATTATCAAGGGAAAATATGTAAATCGGCTGTAGCATCAAAACTATTCACCCCAGGGCCACTCTTTGTATGTTATTCTCTTTACCATAAAGGAAAGTTTTATTAGTAGCATTTACATGATCTTACCCTATACCAAAGGGGAGATATTCGCGATAAAAGGGGATTTTTTAAAAAAAGAAAACCCCTTTTCCCAATTTGAGCGGAAATTTCCCGCATTTGGTACACTTTAGGGAAATTTTGCGGACGCAGTCGGAAACACTAGAAACAAAACTGGATATGAACCATGATCCTACGATAAATAGTCTTGACGCAATAGATGATTGAGTGAAAGTCTACAAAATACCTAAAGAAAAAGCCATAATTTTAAAGCTGGTTAAAAATTGTTTATGGATGGTATCAACAGTGCAAGCAAATGGAAGTTAGTGTGTGTTGTGAAGCATGCATACATGACGAAAATTAGGCCCCTGGTGATTATACATGAATTCATGCTTGATCTCCTTAGAGACTGAGTATATCTCATCATCTTGAACAAGAAATAGATATTTAAATATATGTTGGGTTCATCACCTTTGCTCATACGTCTGAAGTTAAAAAAAAAAAAAAAAAAAAAAAAAAAGCAAACGGTCTTTCCACAATTCAGCGTTTGGAAATAACCTTGAACCTTGCAAATCTCGCTGTACCCGGTCCTGGGTAAAGATCTCAACCTAGTTTCCAGGTCCACATACAATTATTCCACAAAGAGAATGCAATGGTGTCCAATATAGTAGTTTCTGGCTCCAAGCACTCATGACAGCCTATTTACCAGAGGTCTGGAAGCAAAGACGAGGACGCATTGAATACTAGGAAGCGTGAAAGAGCACCTAAAACCCAGAAAGCTGGGAAAATTATCCCGTGCATAGCTTCTAGCATCAGGTGAAACTGCAGAGCTAGGATGAAAGCCAAAGAACGATGGACAGATATCCAGATACCCTATTGCTGATTACTCAGATAAGTCGGAATGGAGTCCATTACAAAACAAAAATTCTGTTTTTCGAACTCCAATAACAGGTTAGAGGAAGCGTTCAGTAGATGGAATTGTTTTTCTATTAGGTCAGGGTTGTCTGGATAAGTGTTAGTCGAGTCTTCTTTAAGCACATGAGTGTTAATTATTCACGCATGATTTATCGTTTAAGTATCAGGCTGCATTTATTCTCCCATGTGATGGTAGTTAGGAAATCCAACATGTTCCATAGCCACTACCCTCTCGGGATATCAACTACATTTAGTATCTGTGGCATGCTATGGAATATCGTATCCAGTCTCTATCTCTCTCTCTCTCTCTCTCTCTCTCTCTCTCTCTCTCTCTCTCTCTCTCTCTCTCTCTCATTTCCATATTAAAGGATGCATTACACGCATTTGTTTGGAATACAAGTAGAAGACTGGAGATACATTATCATTGCCTTGTTGCAATACGAATTAAAGGACCAACCACACGCTATTACGTAGGTTAAATACACATATTTCAGTGATCGTCCGGCGTACAAAGCAACTCTGAAGGCAATATTTTTCTTACAAACATGCAAAAAGTATGTCAAACTAAAGAACACTATCGTGGTGTTTCCAATTAGGGATAAATCTTTTGAATATTTTAGAAATAAAAAGAGAAAGTTGTGTTTCCTGTTCGCTCGATATAAAAGTTTCAAACTAAACTACTAACTTGGATTATTCAAACTATTATAAGCAATTAAACTAAGAAATTAAATCTATTTTTTCTAAACATTTCGTGTGAAGAAGAGGTTACATATACTTCATTCATTCTGGTATTTTAATATTTGCTTTATCGAACTTGACTTCACATATAAACTCCTTGCTACTGGGCTGATTTTGCTAAAGCAAAATAGTACCGAGATATTCTCCAATGATCTAAGACCAAACACAAATGACTCTACCCATCCGAAACTAAAACAGTTATACGCAAAATGAAACATTCAGAATATGTGCGATGAACACACATTCAATGATTCCTCGTATCAGTGGGCGGGGAATGTTCATATGGGTCAATAGCAAGGTTTATATATAGTTATTTTGAAAACTTTATCTACAGGTATCTATATATAGCCACCTGGAAAGCTAAAGATTGAACAAAAAACTAATAACATTCCTGAACTTCATTATCTCTCAACGAGATGAGATTTTGAATTACTTTATGGAATAAGTTGTCTGGGTTGTGGCGCAAAGCGTTCACTCCACTGGACTTCCTACTATTCAGCAATCTGACATTAAGCTTCGTGTGGCAGACAAGGGGCAAAAATGTGCTGTACGTTATTATATCGATTGTGGAAGATTAGTTCCACATCCTGTCCAAAGAATCTGTCAAATGCCAGACATTGCAATCATCGAAACGGAAAAAAAAGAGGGAAACGTTTAGAAGAATATTGACGTCAATATTGCTGCAGGTCACTGTCATAAGGTGGGTGTTTGAGAAGCCAAACGGCAAATTCTCATTCAGGATTCAGCTTAATGATGTAATAATTACAAATTTAAAAGAAGAACAGTTGAGAATGCTCCAAGAGCATTGCCAGAACGAACTTAAAGAGAATTATTTTTTCTTATTAACTTCTACAGGTTTCATACCAATTGTTCTATATAATTTATTATTATACTCATTAAACAATTCTTGTAATATATCTATCAATTTATAATTGCTTTGAGTACTAATTTTTTTTACATGTTTTGTTTAAGAGTTCTGTTAAAACGTTTTCTATGTTGTTTTACGAAGATACATTCTCAAAATGGAGGGCTCGAAATTTTAAAAAAATAGCAAAATAATATCTCTCTATAACTTACGATTCTCAAGTTAAGGCTTCTTAAATCTCCCGAAATCCGAACTATTGTTTGGTCAATATCTCGGGAACGGTGGCCAGTTGGTCAGTGGTCACAGGTTACTATTTGGTACCAAAATGTTCACCATACTCTTAGGTATTGATCAACACCAATTTCATCTCTGTATGTCTTACGGTTCCCGAGATATGGCTCCTTAAACCTCTCGAAATCGGAACGTTTTTGGCCAATATCTCAGGAACGGTAAGAGTGACGCGAAAAATTCCTATCACTTCTTTAGGTAGTTTTTGATGCTGTAAGGTCCTGGTTCGTATCTTAAGTTAATCTTCAAAATAATTCAAAGCGTTTAACACTTTCTTAACTGATTTTTAATATTTGACCATGAGAAGTGTACATAATTAACTTTTCTGCATATACAATAAAATATCTAGACCTTCATACACACACTTATTTTCTTGTCAAGATGTCTACGTACGTGTACATTTATTTATGTCATTGCTATAGTAACAACAACTCTTATTTTAGTTACCAATTACACAAATAATATCTCGAAATCTCTATATGTATTTCTTTTTCTTTATACATTATAC
This sequence comes from Thermobia domestica, assembly GCF_964235325.1. Taxonomy (NCBI): domain Eukaryota; kingdom Metazoa; phylum Arthropoda; class Insecta; order Zygentoma; family Lepismatidae; genus Thermobia; species Thermobia domestica. Next base: position 54,590,039 of record NC_137467.1, read on the forward strand.
TGCTCACATAATTCGCCTCTGATCCCTTTCTGTAAACAGGCACAGATTGCTAATGTTACATACAATGTTATCGTTGTAGACGTCGTCTCGAACGGGACTTCCATAATAGTTTTACTATGAACGAAAGAACCCTGGGTTAGATATCATGAAACATTTATCTTTTGAATAGCCCTCATATATAATATTACCTTTAATACACATATTCTACTTTTCCATTTATATATAACATTACACATTGTTATATTTGTCAATATATCTCAATATTAATAACGACGAATTACAATTATCATAAGTAAGGCTATTCAAAAATCAAACCTAACTAATAGTCTCCTTCTAGGGTACTAAATTAACTATTCCTTCATATACAAACAACACTATTTACAAACAAAGATCTTCATAATATTAAATATTGATAGGATCAGAAGTCAACAAAGTTGGAACATATAAACGCATTGATGGTCATCATTTAATACATTAATAAACTTTTGAAAAATTAAGAGATTCGATATTCATTATTCTTACTCTTTCCATATAATAAGGTGCATCTATTTGATATATCTGTCATTACTTTCATAAGTTTACATTAAAATTATGATTTTTTGTTTTTAAATATTTATAATCGCATGAAATTCGAATAGAATAAAAACAACAAGAGTAGCGTCTTATAATAAAGCTTTTAGATAATTTCTTAAATTAATACTATAAAAGGAAATTGCAACAAAACTATAAGGAATAAATTCAATAACATTTTCAGTTAATTGCCATAAATTAACTTTGTCAATATTCCGTAAATGATTTGCTTTCTACATATTTAACAAGATATTTCATACTTGTTAATCATTCATTCATATAAGTAATTATGAGATAACTTTGCAAAAGACATAAATTACAAATATAATTACATTACTTAACACACATTATAATAATAAATCGAATAAAGAACATAATAACCATAGACGTAAGCAAAGGTCGATTTAATACAAATCCATCGGACGCCTTTTTAACAGTTCAAGTTATACGTTCAAAGGGTTCATTTAAGGAACATTGTATAGCACAACCTTGTGTATGTTCTTGTCTTTCATAGGATGATACCATATTTTGATTCCTATTTACGAAATTCCTGCCATCTGCAAATTGATTTTGTGAAAATCGGCGATAATTATTACTTCTACTGAAATTCCTGTTGTTATTTCTGAAATATCTAGCTCCATTTCTATAATTAGGTTGCATTTGATTTCCGGTACCATTATAACTATTCATTCTATTATTGAAACTACGAACATTAGAATCCTTTTCAGGTTGTATATCTACATTACGAACAGATGCATATTGTGTCTGATTACGTGCATAATTACCCTGACCTCTATCCTGCATCTTATTGATATTCTGAATTACAGACTGACTCTCATAACTCTGAATGAGCATAATTAAATGGTTGAAGTTAATGCACTGAGCTGACATTAACAACTGTTGTAGTCTAAATGGCAATAAGATCCTAATTGAAGCTATAATTCGGGATTCCGGATGATTGGGATTTAATGATCTTAACTCATGATAAGTCGATACTACAAATTCAGTAATACTCCGGTGTAACTTCGGATTGTAGTGGTTCGTTCTCAAAACAGCATCTCTATTCGCTACCATAAAATCGTTTTCATAATTTGATAAAAGAGCATTCTTAAAATCTGAATATGTATGAAGACTACCTCTAATAGCTTTAAACCACGTTAAGCAAGGTGACAACAAGATATGCGGTAATAGTTTTAAGAATTGAGACTCATTTACACCCATGAGCTCACATTCATCCTGACATTTTTCGAGAAATGCCCTAGCGGGTATATCTCCTGGCACGCCACTAAACTTTGTGAGCGACTTTACTTCGCTAAACCGCAACTGTTTACCTGTGGCTGTCTTCATACCTCTACTGGAGATGTGTTTGCGCTTGGATGTTTGCCTCACTCGTTCTTCTCTATCACTACTCTCTGCACCACTCGATGATCCATCAAAATCCAATGTTGTTATTGGAGGATGATCAAGTACCCAACCTCTGGCTATAGGACGATTCGTGCCTTCGGTATCCTGGAATGAAGTACCAGGAATACACCTTTCCTTGAGGAAATTTACTTCATCTCGCAGTACTTTAATATGGTTTTCATGGTCATTAATGGTTGATTCTAAAACATCCATGCATTATTGCATTTCTGTGCTCCTTTGTACAACTTTTTCTATTTTCTCTTCGTACTTCTCGAATTTTTCCACCACATGTAGGTTCATCTGATTTAACTGATGTTGCACATGCTCCCATCAATCTTCATTACATTGATTCAATTTCACTATTTTTTCGTCAAAGTCCTGGGCTAACTGAGTTAATTTCTGGTCCAATTTTTCATCCACATGTTGAATTTGCTTGTCCAATTTTCGTTGAATTTGCTCGGATTGGTTTTTCATCTGCTCTGACTGATTTCTTATCTGTTGCGCCAACTCATCACCTTTTCGTACTTGGTCCTTGATTTGCTCGGACTGGTTTCTTATCTGTCGGGCCAAGTCTTTTAGAATGTCAGCCAAATTGTCACACGGAATCAATTCAGGATATACACTCTGTTCACTAATCATATTATTACTTTCCGTACTCATGGCCATATTTCGCTTAATTACTTTTCCACTTCGCAATATAGTAATATTAAGGTCGCGTTGAAAGCTTGCCGTTTTTACTAACCTTCGAAACGACACTTATATAACTCCCGTGGTGAGGCACCAATTTTTGTAAGGTCCTGGTTCGTATCTTAAGTTAATCTTCAAAATAATTCAAAGCGTTTAACACTTTCTTAACTGGTTTTTAATATTTGACCATGAGAAGTGTACATAATTAACTTTTCTGCATATACAATAAAATATCTAGACCTTCATACACACACTTATTTTCTCGTCAAGATGTCTACGTACGTGTACATTTATTTATGTCATTGCTATAGTAACAACAACTCTTATTTTAGTTACCAATTACACAAATAATATCTCGAAATCTCTATATGTCTTTCTTTTTCTTTATACATTATACTGCTCACATAATTCGCCTCGGATCCCTTTCTGTAAATAGGCACAGATTGCTAATGTTACATACAGCGTTATCGTTGTAATGCTGTATCGAATGAACTTCTCAAAATTGAAAAATTCCCAAATAACAGACACACACACACACACACACACACACACATTATATATATATATATATATATAAAATACAGTAACGAACTTTTTAAAGTTCGTTGATGAAGAGGCAGGGGAACGAATACTTGATAATCATTATTTGTTTTGTGACGTGTTCTTTTATACAAGGTGATTCAAATGTGTTGGTACCCCTTTAATAGTGCTATAAATGTAACTAAATTATTTGTAATCTTATACATTTCGTAGCGGTAGTGTATTTACAAGTAATCTTCTCTTTCTTTCTCAGACAACTGAGATGAGCTCCTATACTGGAGAAGAAAAGAAGATGACTGCAAATACATGAATTCATGAACGTATGTGTTTTGGTAAGAGCATGAGGGGTGCGACGTGACATCAATGCACGATTTGGCAGACTAACTCCTTTAAAAGAGGTCAATATCGCATTGGAAACAAAGTGTTTCTGACAGGTTCAATGAACAACAATCTGAGGACAAAAACTTTTATGCGAAGAAACACACATGCAGAGGTAGAGGCATCTGTGTTACGATCACCCAAGAAGTCATTGCGGAAACGGTTTTTCGAGTTAGGAATTACAAAATCTACAAAATACATGATAAAGGTTCTTCAAAGGTCTTTCTTTCAGCCAATACATGTCATCGCGCTAAGTGCACACTATCAGTATTTTCAAGCTTAATCCTCTGATCCACATTTTGACCGTTGTTTCTAATACTCGTTCAATAGTTTTGTACAACTGAAAGATGAGTATACTTGGAATATTTGACAGCTAATTCAACATTTAACAGCCGGCAACCGCGTAGTCAATGTCATTGGTTGCCTAGAACCAGCAAGAATACTCTGCAGTGATTGCCGAAAACTCTCCCCTTCACAGCACGTACAACTAGCAACACTTGTCAGACGCTAGCTTTCTTTAACCGCACGGTAGTGAGTCTTCAAATATTGCCTTAACAAAACTTTCAGTGAAATTATTGTTAACGATTTTCCACGTCGTAGCGAACTTCAATGTTGATAATGTTTTATTTGTGAACATACTCGTCTTGCTTAAAAAACATGAGTTTGGTTTCTTCTGCCCTTTCTCTCTCTCTCTCTCTCTCTCTCTGTGTGTGTGTGTGTGTGTGTGTGTTTGTGTTCTCTTTCTTCTTTTTCTTCCTTTACTGCAAATACAAAGTTGTCCAATCGTATATGGAAAAAGGTAACTTTACGCGCCAACAGTGATGTCTGATAGAAATTTGACAACGCGAAGCATAAGGATAACATTTTTCACTACCTTTCCATCAGGTTTCAAAGTCGCACGAAAAAAAAAAAAAAAAAAAAAAAAAAAAAAAAAAAAAAAAGATGGAAATCGGCGAATTCAGTCGAATTGTCAGTTTGCAAGCAGACACTGGACAGAAACATAAAACCAATGAAAGATTCCACATGCGCCAATGTTCTACTACTACAGCTGGCTCTTCCAAGTAATAGAAATCGGATCTGAAAGATCTGTGAAAATATGAAAGAAGCATTCAAGATTTGAAAGAAGCACTTTCAAAGCATTACCGGCTACTGTAGAGATTTCTCAATCTGATACTCGAGAACCTGTGGTGCTCTCATTAGTGATGGTTTCCTACTCACCCCTCTAGTACTAGAAATTACTAGTAACTCAGATTGAGCTCGATCAGAGAAATATCTCCCGGGGGATTTTCCACCTGGGACACACCCTGAAAATCACTTGTTCTCATAGTAAGAGTAAGTAGTATTTGTAATGATATAAAAAATATACGCTCAAGTATATAAACAATGTACTCCTTATATTTTACATGTGATATGTAGCTCAATGGATATCTTGTGGGATCTGCAGTTCGAATTTTGTGGGAAAGGGGGACAAAATTTTCGCGGCGTTGATCAAGCATCATGAGACAATTGGAAATCTACTTGAACCAAGGAATGGCTAACTTTGGTTTAGAAGCCAAAAATAATATCAATGGAACTATACGCTAACCACGTTTTACCCAGTTATAAATATCTGGCCATTCTACCGGCACAGCCTTCCTTCAACTGATATTATAAAAGTAACCAGAAAAGTTCTGTCGCTTTTTCATGCACCACCTTCGAACCTCGACATGTCACCTAAGACGTACCTGGAAGATCAAAAATAGTCAAAGATCTTCTTCCAACTTCCTGGATGGCCATGGATTCCCTCGTGGTAGAACTTGGTGGGCTGTGAAGCAAAGAAAGTACGTGCATTTTGCACCTCTACTAGGGGACTGTCGTCCTCTAAAGTAATTGCCCAAGAAATAGAACTGGTGATAATCGACGATGCAATATCCGGAAAGTACGGCGGATGCAATAGTGTTTCCCATCCAATGCGTAAAATGGTGTCCCCGGGTCATCCTAGCTACGTGGGGCTTAGCGTTGTCCTGTAACAGGAGGACCCCTTTGAGATTCAGAAGTGCTGGCTCTAGAGTTTTGAGTTTTCTTGAACACGGGTCAACTGCTGACAGTATGCAGTTGCATTGATTCTCTGACCAGCTGGTAGCAGTTCCCGATGCACGATACCGCGAGCAGTAAACCAAACACACAAGAGGACCTTCGTCTGGTGGAGTGCTGGCTTCGCCTGTTTTGTAACGTGTTCATGGAATGCTAACTAATGATGATAGTGCCATGGAGGTTTGTACAAGACCCACTTCTCATCACATGTCAACATCCTGTCCAGAAATGGCTCCTTCCTCAGACGAGACAGCAAAGAAACACAGGTATCTGCTCGCGTTTCTTTCTGGCCCGGGGTCAAATCATGTACCCTATTTCGTGATTAGCAGGATCAAGTAGAAGCAGTAAACCTAATCATAATCATAAAATATCGTCTTTAATTTTTAAGGAGTCCAATTTAACAGAACTGTATCATATCTTACCGTGTCTGTTCGTCAGTCCGTCTGTTCCGGAGAAGAAAAATCTCAAGGACTACTTGGCGGATCAATCTGTTGTTCCAAGAACAGTTCCATCTTCTTCATTAACCCACTACTCAAACCGGAAGTAGCTCACGTTAGCCATTTCAGCTTCAGAGCTCCTTCGTGGCTAAGCATTTAGCGTACGCGCCTTTGGCGTAGGAGACCCGGGTTTGATTCCTGGCGGGATCTCATGTGGTTCGGACCCGGCGGGACTTACTAATTCCACGTTAATTAGCAGGTCCCATCTCATATAGCCTCTCTGCTGAAAGAGACGTTAAACTTGAAATCAACCAACCATTTCTTTTTTAACATTGATCGCCATATACCAAAAATAGTAATAGATATGGGCAAGCTGTTTTCGGCAATCGACTCAGTATCTGAAGAGAGTATAGATACGAACTGTACACTCAACCTAAACCGGAAGAGGTTGAAATTTACTACTAATTTGGTTTCAACACTTTTTTTTTTTTTTTTTTTAACAAAATGGATGAAAAATATCAAAATGTGGTTTTCTTGCGATTGATCCAGCGTCCCGAGAATAGGTTTCATTTCCTCCGTTTATCCTCTATTCAAATTGGAATTGGTTCAAATCAACCATTTCCGGTGTCAACATTTATCGCCATAGGATAAAATGGTAATGAGATCGACAAAAACTGTTTTCGGCTAACGATTCAAGGTCATAAGAAAACATATCATCACAACCCGCAATGCACTTCGAAACCGGAAATGGTTGAAATTTACTCTTACTTCCAGTTTTAATATTGATTTCCGTCGAGCGACAACGGTAAGAAATATCGATATGCATGTTTTTTTTGCAATCAATTCAGTTTCCCAAGAGTAGGTTCTATCCATTTTCGATTTCAACATTTATCGCCATAAAATTGGTCATAGATACCAACAAGCTGTTTTCTGCTAACGATTCAAGGTTTCAAAAGTACATACCATCACAACCAGCAACATTCTATGAAACCGGAAATGGTTGAAATTTACTACTATTTCCGGTTTGCATACTGATCTCCGTAGATTAAAACCTGTAAGAGATATCGAGCTGGCAGTTTTTTTGCAGTCGATTCAGCTTCCCAGTAAAAGGTTCAAATCTCCTCGCTTAACCATCTATTCAATCTGTGATAGGTTCAAATTAACGGTTTCCGGTTTCAACTTTTATCAGCATAGAATGAAAACAGTAAGGCCTAGCGAGTGATTGCTTTTTATATGCATTCAGCGTCCGAGGAAAAGCCATCTTGACAAAAAATAAAAATGCCACCTATAAGATGGCTACCTACCATAAGACCACCGAGACCGACCAAAAGGTCTGTCCCCCCACTGCCTCCAGCAGACAATTCCTAGCTCCGCCTATGCTTCTATCGTTCATCTTAGTTTCTATTGCAACCACTTGTTACAGGTGTACTACTTCAAGTTTGAGTATCGAACTTCATAGTTTAGAAGCGCAGCATCGAAGTCTCACACTGTGAAACGAAAGCAGTGGTGCCCGCCCCCCTTATGTCCATGACGCACCCCCCAATTGTCTATCCGTAGATGTTCTTCCATGAAAAAATCTTTTCGTTTAATTTTTACACCCCCCTCAAACATATTTATTTGAGTTTTTAACCCTCCCAAAATATTTCAATGACGCAGTTTGCGTCATAGCCCCTCTTTGTGGGCACCCCTGACGAAACTAACTTGTTTTAAGAGGAAAGTATAAACTTCTACTTACAAGCTGCTGCTTGTATGATAATTATCTTAGATTTGTGGTAAGTAGAATTATTATTCTTAAACTGGAGTAGGTTTTTCAATGACAGCATTGACATGTGTCACAATCCATAAAAAAATCACGACGAATTCAAGAAAATTTTTAAAGAAAATTTTTCCTTTTTAATTTGCGTATCTACACTGTGACATCAGGTTCAAGTATTTACATAAAATTTATCTCGAAAAAAATACTATATGTCCTAGGAATATATGTTTGGGAAAGTTTTATACAAATTTGAAAAATCGGGAAAGGGGATTTAAATACGTTCCACACTCATGCCATGTTGTCTAAAGGAGACGGGAGAACCCCGAGAAAACCCACGCACTCGGTGTTTGTCTACTATTAGGTTCACTTGGCACGAGCTGAGATCGAACCAGAACCCAACGCACCAAAGGTGAACGCTCTACCACCGAGCCACCACAGCCCCAAAGGGAAATCAAGCAGTGGCGGCGTAAGGGTGGGGCGAGCGGTGCCTTCGCCCCGGGCCCCACTTTGTGGGGGGCCCCGGACGGTAGGTAAAAAATAATTACTAAAGAAACTTATTAGCGTGAGGTACAAGGGCCGTCAAGGTTTATAATCCACAGCTTTCCTAAAAATAAAAGTAAATATTGATTAATTGTTAATCAATATTACACCAAATAACAGATGAAACAATAAAAACATCTGTCTAATAAAACTAATCAGTGCCGGATTTCCGTATAAGCTAAACAACATGGCCTCACTCTCTTGGGGACCTACAAAGAAATTTAAAGAAAAACTGAATGTAGATTAAAAATAAATAAAATAACACTTTTATTATCTTGTGGGCTCCCAAAGAAATTTAAAGAAAAAGCTGAATGTACGTGAAAAAATAATAATACAAACGTTTCACTCTCTTGGGGGCCCCCAAAAAATTAAAGAAAAAAGCTGAATGTAGGTGAAAAATAAGTAAAATCAATTTCACTCTTTTGGGGCCCGAAAGAAATTCAAAGGAAAAAAAATATGTGATTAAAATATGAATAAAATAAAAAACTCACTCTGTTCAATTACTTCAGAGAAATTTAAAGGAAAAATCTGAGTATAGATTAAAATATATAGTAAAAGAAAAATCGAAGTATATTGTGTTGTCTACATTCTGCCTGCTTGCTTCCTGAAACATCACTATTTATTTATTTATCAGTTCAAGGGAAGGACACAAAGAAGTGATGAACGTACATATAGCTTTATAAATATAACCAAGAAAGTTGTGTCGCTTTTTGTGGACGTCTGTGTTCAAATGGCCCTCATAAGGTGAGTTGAATTCAAATGAAGATAAGGCGAAGATCAGTTGTTTGTGTGGGGTATATCGAACACACTACCTGATTGTGTCAATTCAGTTACACCTTGAACTTACGTAAGGACAGAGTGAACATGGGACCTCCACAGAGTGTCGTAAGGGCGTATATGCTGCACGAGTTCAAACAGGAGTCAAACGCCGCTGCAGCGAAGTGGAGGAGGTCTTTGGTAAGTGTGTCGTGACTACATGGACAGAACAGCGATGGTTTAACAAGTTTAAGGACTGTGACTAAACACTCGAAGACGCACCACGTGCCGGAAGACCAACACATCTACAAAATGAAGATCTTCAGGCAACAATTGAGGCAAACAGTGGCCAGACATGTGAGGAACTGGGACTACTATTCAGTGTGAGTAGAGAAACCATTCGGCAGCATCTCCATCAACTTGGGAAGCACTACAAGTTGGGTCGATAGATCCCACATGATTTGACTCTGGTCCAGAAGACAACGCGAGCAGACACCTGTGTTTCTTTGCTATCTCGTCTGAGGAAGAAGCAATTTTTGGACAGGATGTTGACATGTGATGAGAAGTGGGTCCTGTACGAAGCTCCACGGCGCCGTCGTCATTGCGTAGCATTCCATGAACCGGTTCCAAAACAGCCGAAACCAGCACTCCAGTGGACCAGTGATCCTCCTGTGTGTTGCTGGACTGCTCGCGACATCGTCCATTGGGAAATGTTACCAGCTGGTCAAAGCATCAATGCAACTGTACTGTCAGCAGTTGAGCAGCGTTTAAGAAAAACTCAAAACTCTGGAGAAAGCACTTCTGAATCGCAAAGGCTTTCTCCTTGTTACAGGATAACGCTAAGCTCCTCTTGGCTAGGATGACCCAGGACACTATTCTACGCCTTACATGGAAAACACTATTGCACCCGTCACACTCCCCGGATATTGGATCGTCCGGTTATTAGTTGTTCCATTCCTTGGACAAACACCTTAGAGGACGCAGTTCAGATCCCTAGTAGAGGTGCAAAATGGACTTGATACCTTCTTCGCTTTACGGCCCACCAAGTTCTATCGCGATAGAATCCATGGCCTTCCAGAACATTGGCAGAAGGTCATCGATGCTTTATGGGGACTATTTTTGAATTTCCAGGTACGTCTTAGGTGACATATCGATGTTCAGTGTGGTTGGTGAAGAATTTACAGAACTTTCGTGGTTACCTTTATATTAGGTTACTAGCATTCTGTTCCTAACTAAAAGCTGTTTGGTGCAGACACTATAGTTGCTGATTCGCTTGTTTTCCTTCTGTCTTTTTTCTTTTGTCCTGTATAAGTTGAATTTTCAGCGAGCGAAACTCTTTTGCTTAGCTGGTTTATCCTTTTTTTCTCTCTTGGCTCTTGTTTCTTGGCGTACAAATTTACACTTCAGCCCACAAATTTAGAGTGAATAAGGTGTTCAATAAGAAAACAAGTGTTCAAATAAAAAAAACGTGAATTATGTTATATTGCTTTCTTCTGTATTTAGATAGAAATAAAATATAATTAGTTTCTTACTTTGCCAACTTTGTGCAGCAGCTAAGTGATGGGAGCGAGGAAAGGTTAAAAGCATGTTTGTTGCTCTGATTTGGCTTTGTTCTAACCGAATGACCTGGATGGCATAGAATTGTTTATATATAATCCGTTCACCAAGATGTGCTTAGAAACCTAAAGAACAACTTGACTTTTCCCCACAAGGTATACTGAAATATGTATTTTCAATGGGGCTTGAAGCTTATAAAAGTTAGGCAACCGCTCTTCAGATTTTGATAACACTACCCGTATCTGTCGCATCATTTGAAAGGTCTTTCAGCAAAATGAAGCTGATAAGACCATACTTACGCTCCACCACGAGTCAAGAAAGACACGAATCCGGACATTCTTTCTATCGGTAATGGAATAGTATATACTTTGGAGTTTGATAATATAGTTGATACTTTCGCAGCTACTAAAGCAAGGAAGGTAGCATTCTGAATGCTGGCGTAACCCAGGCTAATAAGGTAGTGGAACAATTGCCAAAAGTAGTTTCAGGTTTCAACTAAGACAATAAAAATACAAAAGTACCAAAAAATAATAAAAAGCCGTCAAGATCTGTCAATTAACTGGTGGTGGGTGGTAATAAAAAGTAGGATGGTACACAACCCATAGTAGAATTCCGTGTTCACATATTTAATATATGATGTAGCCCTATCCCCAATTATTGAATATATTCAGGATTTTTTGTTATAATATATTCTAATACTAAGGATGTTAGTAAATGGTAATGGAAACAGTCATAAGTGACATAATATAAATATGAGTGAATTATTAAACACAAAATGATGTAATCATAATACAAGTGTGAAATATGGAAACAATAGTAAAAAAGACAAGCAGGAGAGAAACACACTAGTGCTTAACTATTCACTGATATTTCGGCAGAAGCAGTGGCACTAAATAGATCGTATATTATCACTGGGGAGAAACCTAGTAAAAGATAAATGAAGAAGACCGCAGGAGAGAAAAAAAAAATATTCTAGCCATTATTTACTAGTTCGGTAAAAAAAGTGTTTAAGTATCGTGTATTATCACTGGAGAAAAACGAATGTAAAAGTGAATGGGGTTAATTGTATGAGAAAAATCTAATCAAATAAAGCCCATGTAGCGTAAACTCAGACAGGTGAAAGACTATGAATAAACTTATCATAAGAGAAATTGCACAGGACAAACACCAAAGGCGAGAACCGAACAAGAAAATTATATGGAAAACAAAACTTACATTTAAAAATCGTATCGGTTATATTATTATTTGCATATTTTTCAATATAAGCTCATTGTTACATTTTGTACATAAATTTGTCTCTAAATGTATTATTAGGAGCATTACCTAAACTATTCTATCTAATTACAGTACGCTTTTAACCTACAATATTATAACTTAGTTGTCGGAAAATTCTGGATTCTTTGTTGTTATGTTTTGTTTGTTCTTAAGATTGTCATTTCTGTCATGGGTTGTAGTTTCCGTTACACTTGCATCAATAATCCTTTTCCTGCCATGGCCCTTGTTTAAAAATGAATATATACTGTATATATATGATATATATGCTGAATGTCACCCCTATTTATTTAACATATCCCAAATTAAGATGATTTAAACACACACACGCCAACTGGAAAGGGGGGGGGGTGAGGAGTTAACAGAAAGAATAAGTATGCAAATGAAAAATAGCAATGCATAAATCATGATTGTTCGAGAAGTGGCCCCGATATACTTCACTGGCCCCGGGCCCCAGTTTGCCTTACACCGCCACTGAAATCAAGATCCTTCTCGTACCACAGTTAGTTTTAAATTTCGTTGTTTGTACGTCATTATCTTTGAAATAAAAGCAGAGTTTACACACAATGCCAAATGTCCAAACATTCGGAGAAAATGTTCCTTTTTCTCTTAACTGAAAAAACAGCAATTCAATCCAATCAAAATTAAATATTATCAACATCAACATTTCAGCCAGGCCGCATCCAGAGCGATTGCAAAATTCTTGTTATCAATAATACTAATAACATGGTTATCAACAAGTTACCAAAAGAGTTAACCATGTTAATAGGACATTTTACCAACATTTGTGAAACCAAAATTGTTATTAGCATATTTTGAAGAAATTTAGCAATTTTTACAACAAATGTTGATAACATTTTAAAACATGAATTTAAAATTGTGTTAGAAACATTGATAACATGTGCTATTAACATTATTACCTTTGGTGTAAATTAGCCTTAAGAACTAAAGAGGATGGTAACAACAAATCCATCTGAAGTTGCGGTACTGTTGAGGAAAATTCTGTCAGAAGCACTTCAATGTTCTCGTCAAGAGTATAAAGAGAACACTATGTCACGCACAAGTGTTTTCTAATTGGCATTAAAGGATCAAAGACGGGTGGCGAGGATGAGGAAAATAGCTCCACAAGCGAGAGGTCTTCAACAAGTCGAACGGAGTACAAGCAAGATAGGTGTTGCATGATTACTGTCGCGTGATTGTTCAAAAGATCGCCAGGCAGCTGATCTTGCTCGCTGTAAATTTGTTTGTTCCCAAACGGAAGAGATTGTCAATCAGGGTGAGAAATCCTGGCGCGTTGCGGGAATTCAGCCTCATTTGGTACTTTTGGAAGAATATCCCCTCCTCACTAATAACTGAAGAAAGTGACGCTATTGAGAGCAAAATCCTTCACTTTAACGTCCCACGATTATGCCCTTTAAGCTAAGGGAGACAATGATTAAGACAAATGAATGATGATGGAAAAAATGGTGGAATGAGAATGTGGGAGGAAACGGGAGGATAACGAGAAAATCCATGAGCACGATGTTGTCCACTAAAATTTATTGTGGCAGGGATCAAACTAGGGACCTCACGCACCAGAGACTATTGGGAGAAGTTTACAAACTTATTAAGAGTACTTCATGAGTAATCAAGATGTACCGGTATCTCATATGAATTTAATGGGTGAACTAGAGGTTAATGGTATCGCTAATCTTACATGGTTTAATAATTATGAATGTTCAAATAGGTGAACTCTTGCTGGAATGAAATGAAATCTTTAAGTTTAACGTCCCACGGTTATGCCGGTTAGGCTAAAGGAGACGGTAATAATAAGAAATGAGTGAAATAGTGGAATGAAGAAAGTGGGAGGAAACGGGAGAACAACGAGAAAACCCACGAGCACGGTGTTTGTCCACCACAAAGTCCACATGGCACGAGCTGGGACCCCAAGCACTGGAGGTGAACGCTCTATCACTGAGCCACCGCGCCCCCTGAACGCTTGCTGAAACACGGGATTTCTTATCCACTCATGTGTCCCCTCCTTCCCCTGTTCCCCCACAATTCGACTCATATTGCACTCTGCTGTCAATTGGATCCATTTTGAAGATGAAGAGGCTATCAAGAAGGGCGTAACACAGGTGTGTCGGAACATCCCAGGAGAGCATAGAAATGTACCAGAGATAGATCGGGAAGTGTGTTGAGAGTGAAAGATGGATTTACTCTGAAGAGAATATCATGTAGCATGCAAATTGGCCTAGAATAGGTTGTCAGTGCTGTTGATTCGGTCATATTTCAGACAAACCTCGCATATTTCTTTCTGACCGATAGAAATCAATTTAGATAAGTTGTTCAGATTTCTTTTAGATGTGATAACAAATTGCATGCTACTGAAGCGTGCAAAGGTGATCTGATCGATCAGACGAGTTTCTTACTGGGTGATCCAGTGCAGCATCTCTTGTCATTAATCACAGCTGCTTGTGGTTTCTAACAGAGATAGGTATACCTTTATTCAAGTAAGGTCTAGTTACTCAGTATTAAAAGACTCGTCGATGGATATGGTATGACAGTTTTCAAATTACATGTTTAAGTCAACTCGTACAAGTAATATCGTGTGCACATGTTTTGAATTTCCAAGCTATGATATATAGGAAGTTTTACAGAATGGTTATATCCATCTGTTTGTCAGTCAGTCTGCCGACAGGTACCAAAACAAAAATAGTAAGAGAAACAAAGAAACACTGTTTTGGAACCTATTCAGCATCCCAAGAATAGATTCTATGTCCACCCTTATCTCGCTACTTAAAATGGAAGTGTTGTAGCCCGCGTAGTATAGTCGCTAATGCTCTAGTCTTTGGTGTGAACGGTCCCGAGTTCGATTCTCGGTGGGGCACTTGGTCGAGAAAGTGTAAAGGCTTTTTCGGGCCATTCATCCTGAATGAAGTTTTCCTGTGTTTTCCTCATTCACACCAGGAAATGTTGGGATGGTACCTAAATATAGGTCTCAGACTGCTTCCTTCCTTCCCCAATCCCTTTTTCCTTTCCGTTCCTCGGATAGTGTGATCACTGACGGATGTAATCCCTCAAATGTGACGGGCTAACATGGTTATAGATGCCGAAAGCCCAGAAATCTAATTCCAAATCCTAATCCTAGTGACGGGCTAACATGGCCATAGATGCCGAAAGCCCAGAAATCTAATTCCAAATCCTAATCCTAGTGACGGGCTAACATGGTCATAGATGCCGAAAGCCCAGAAATCTAATTCCTAATCCTAATCCTAGTGACGAGCTAACATGGCCATAGATGCCGAAAGCCCAGAAATCTAAATCCAAATTCTAATCTTAGTGACGGGCTAACATGGCCATAGACGCCGAAAGCCCAGAAATCTAATTCCTAATCCTAATCCTAGTGACGAGCTAACATGGCCATAGATGCCGAAAGCCCAGAAATCTAATTCCAAATTCTAATCCTAGTGACGGGCTAACATGGTCATAGATGCCGAAAGCCCAGAAATCTAATTCCTAATCCTAATCCTAGTGACGAGCTAACATGGCCATAGATGCCGAAAGCCCAGAAATCTAATTCCAAATTCTAATCCTAGTGACGGGCTAACATGGCCATAGATGCCGAAAGCCCAGAAATCTAATTCCTAATCCTAATCCTAGTGACGAGCTAACATGGCCATAGATGCCGAAAGCCCAGAAATCTAATTCCAAATTCTAATCCTAGTGACGGGCTAACATGGCCATAGATGCCGAAAGCCCAGAAATCTAATTCCTAATCCTAATCCTAGTGACGAGCTAACATGGCCATAGATGCCGAAAGCCCAGAAATCTAAATTCCCTTAAAATAGAAGTGGTAAAAAAAATCAACAGCCACTTTTGGCTTCAACACTGATCTTCAAATAGCACAGACGGTAACAGAGAGAGAGCAAAAAATTGGTTTCAGACATGGATTTAGCGACCACAAAATAAGTTTCACCTCAACATCTATCCAGTTATTAAAACCGGGAGAAGTGGAAACTTAAGATTGCTCGTTTAACACTTGTTGTTATAACTGATAGATAGCGAGAATCTTTGTTTTTATATGGATTCAGTGCCGTAAGAATAAGCTCGATCTCTTATTTTATTCTTATGTTGTAACTGAAGTGATAGAAATTTATTAGAATTTTAGGTTTCAAAATTGATTTTCATAGCACGAAACAGGTAATGGAATGTGTCAAACGTTTATATATGTATATAGGTTCAATACCTCAAGAATAGATTTCCATTCAGCTGTTTAAGTCTTCTACTAAAAATCAGAAATAAACTAGGACAACTTCCAGTTTTATGATACCAATATTGTAAGAGATAACGAAGAATGGTTTTGATATGGATTTAAAGTCCAAAGAACATGTTCCATTTCCTATCTTATCCCTCTATTCCAACCAAAAGTTAAATATCTATTATTTCTCCTTTTTAGATCTTATCCCTCTATTCCAACAAAAAGTTATAGATCTATTATTTCCCGTTTCAAATCTTATCCTTCTATTCCTACCAAAAGTTACAGATCTATTATTTTCCGTTTCAGATCTTATCTCTCTATTCCAACAAAAAAGTTACAGATCTATTATTTCCCGTTTCAGATCTTATCCCTCTATTTCCACCAGAAGTTACAGATCTATTATTTCTCGTTTCAGATTTTATCTCTCTATTCCAATCAAAAGTTACAGACCTATTATTTCACATTTAAGATTTTATCCCTCTATTCCCACCAAAAGTTACAGATCTATTATTTTCTGTTTCAGATCTTACCCCTCTATTCCAATAAAAAGGTACATACCTATTATTTCACGTTTCAGATTTTATCCCTCTATTCCAACCAGAAGTTACAGATCTGCTACTCGTTTCAGTATTGAGTTTACATAGTTTGGACGTATACCGTAGTTTCATAGTATGAAACGAAACTCGCTTGATTTCACGTAATCCTTCCATTTCCTTCTACTTCAATATGATATATTCCAGAAATTCTTTAATCATCATCTACTTTCCTGTTTCATTCGATCTCCTTAGTTTACAGGGTATTAGAGATGTCATCTGGTCAGTCAATACAGAAAATCCTGTGCCGTTGAATTCGATTCTATATATGCACGAAGCAGGCAAGCATATATACGAGGGTTGAATGAAAAATTTTGAGCCTAACATAGAAAATGAGAATCTGGAATAGAATAATTAGAATAGTACAACCTTTGATATTAATGTGTATTAAGCTCTTGGTTTTAAGTAACTTCTTTTGTCTTTTACAGGCTTTTGAAGTGAGTGAAATTGCAGAAGTTGGGAAAATGGGAAAAAATCAAGTACAGGTCAGTCATGAAGTATCTGTAATTAAAAGGAATGTCGGCGTCTGATATTCATCATGATATGATCAATGCCATAGATGAATCTGCTCCTTCATATGCCACCATCAAAAGATGTACAGGAATTCAAGTATGGTAGGCAGAGTGTTGAAGATGAGTCGAGATCTGGGAGACCATCAAGTGCTACCACAACGGAAAATATTGGCCTGGTACTTGATATGATCATCGAAGATCGCCGATTGTCAACTCGGCAGATAGCAGACAGGCTGGGCATATCACAGGAGCGAGCAGATCATATTCTGAAGAATGAGCAGGGTTTATCAAAAATTTCTGCTCGATGGGTCCCACGTCTTGTGACTCCCGAACAGAAACGCATTCGGTACCTCCTATCCGTGGACAATTTAAAACTGTTAGAGCGTGATGTAGACGATTTACTCTGTCGATTCATCACTATGGACAAGTGTTGGGTACACCATTACCAGCCGGAGACAAAACAACAATCCAAACAATGGAAGCACCCCTCCTACCCTACCCTAAAAGGCAAAAGTGATCCCTTCCATTGACGAAGTGATTGCCTCTGGTTTTGGGATTCACAAGGTGTGATATTCATTGATTATCTGCAAAGGGGTCATTCCATCACAGGTCAATACTATAGTGACTTTTGAAAAAAAACTGAGTGAAAATTCAAGAAAAAAGGCCACAAATGATGTCCAGAGGCGTTCTCTACCATCACGAGAATGCTCCCGGCCATACATCAGCAGTTGCCATGGCTACAATGCACAAATGCGGCTTTGAACTAGTTCCTAATCCACCATATTCTCCAGATCTGACCCCATGAGACTACCACTTGTTTCCTAATCTTTAAAAAAGGCTCTAGCAAGACGACGTTTTGAAAGCGATAATAACGTCCTGACAGCCGTGAAGGAGTTTCTGTGGCCACACCTAAGGATTTTTTTTTTCCACTGCAGCATCGTTGAAGCAAGTGAGTTGCTGTCCAAGGGGATTATGTTGAAAAATGAAGGTATTACCAAATCTGTACTTCTTATAGTTTCCTTAAGACACAAAATTTGGAATCTTGGGAATCAGGTGGTTTCCAACAGGAAAACAGCTGACAGAAATCTGCGAAAGTAAATAAAATAAGATGAAATCTTTGTTTAACGTCACACGATTATGCCTGTTAATTTAGAGAAGAAGATGTTTAAGGCAAGTGAATGATGATGGAAGAAGAATTGGCGGAATGAGAAAGTGGGAGGAAACGGGAGTACGCTGAGAAAAACTCACGGACACGATATTCCCCATCACAAACTTATTGCCCGAGGATCGAAGCTGAGAGTCCATGCACGAGAAGTAAGCACACTATCACTGAGCTATCCATGCCGCCAAACTCTGCAGAAGTGAGGGAAGGCTTCATCTGTAATGTTCCGCCGTGTACTTCGCGTTCTTATTGGCAGCTTAAACACTTTTTAAGATCTTGATAAAGTTTGAGCCACTTCGTGTACCACGTTTCACAGAACTTGGCACGAAATCATGTTAACGTGCGAAATCGAATTGTCATGTAATTGCTTCCTAAATCCCAAGATAGTGTTTGAAGGCCAACGCAACACACAATAGTCTCAGTCTCATTTTTTGTGAACAGAGGGAAATATTTCAGTTTACTGTATAGTATATATATATATATATATATATATATATATATATATATATATATATATATATATATATATATATATATATAAAATCATGGGTTAGGAGCACGTAGGGTAGTTGAGTGCAGACAAATGTCTCTCTATTTGAAAAAAGAAAAAAAGAATTAACGTCCCATTGAACAACCCACAATCTAAAATAGATTTAATACTTTTCTTAAGGAAGAACAGAATGGCTCGTTTGTCCCTCCTAATCTGGAGATCTACTCTCACTTAGGTCGGCCGTACATTGACCAGAAGACAGGACAACCGAACTGAGGTTCAGTACTGAAACACAATAAAGCTCGTAGCGACTATTCACTCGAGCACATGTTAGACAAGGCTCTTTCCAACGTTGTAACTGAAATACACAGTCTGTACACTCAGGTCTCTTTTGCCGTGCTTTGACTGGGCTTTCTTTGGTAAATATGCCACCGGCTTTACAGTTTGTTACTACGTAGAAAGACTGAAATATCTTTAAGTACAAAATGAAAGAAAAAAATACATTACCCCTATGTCTTGCAAGATTTAACTTATAATCTTAGCCAGTCATTTGCAACTTTGCACTACAAAATCACCCTACAAATTCATAGCACAGTAAGGGACTACAATTTTAGTACTTGGATCAATATATCACAATCCAATTTTGCAGTTCAATGTCTATGAAAAACAATCAGCAAATATTTCAATTTGGGAAGTCCCACCTTTCTCTTCCATTTCTCTGTGTAACTCGTTTGGTTTCAAAACGTTATGGATACTTAAAAAAAAAAAAAAAAAAAAAAAAAAAAGCCGGTCTTAGAAAGTGCGGGACCCGATTGGGAACGATTTTGGAGGCTCACATTCCCAACTCGCATTAAAGTCTACAGAATTATTACATATATATATATATATATATATATATATATATATATATATATATATATATATATATATATATATATATATATATATATATATATATATATGGTGTAACAAGAAGGCACGGCAAAATTTCAGGGGTTGACTCCTTATGGGTAGACAAGGAAAAAGGTTCATATGACCATACGTCAGGAAATGCACCATTACAGAGTTATGGCCCCTGAGCCGTCTGATGCTGTGTAATAGTTCCATTTTGCTCGCTCATTAATGTGACTCAATTTAAACCTCAATGGTTCACCCTGCAATTAAGCTAGGAAAATAGTTTTGTTATCAATGTGTTCCTGAAATATGAAGATTTCAACTGATATGTATTTCATATAATGTGCAGGCCACTACGGTGGACGGGAAGGGTAAATATGTGATGCAAAAGAAAAAAAAAATAAAACAAGTAGTTTCCCTCCCCCGTTCGCCATGGTACCCCCACATACATGAAACACGTATCGGCAGGAAGTTTCATCCTTCAGGAATACATTGATCCCAAAATTATTTTCCTAGCTTAATTAGAGACTGAGCTATTGATGTTTAAATAGAGTCACATTAAGGGCGACCAGAATGTGACTATTTCACAACATCAGACGGCGCAGTAGCCGTAACTCTGTAACGATGCATTTCTTGACATATGGTCATATGAACTCTTTAGCTTGTCTACCCATAAGAAATCCACCCCTGATATTTTGCCGTACTTTTTTGTTACACCCGATAATATTATATATATATATATATATATATATATATATATATATATATATATATATATATATATATATATATTATAGGGTGTCCAGGAATAAACTGACAAACCTTGCATACGTGTTTAGGACCTCAATACAAAGAAAAAATTATCTGCGACTTTGAGTGGATACACAAATAAATGAAATAATATTGTACGACAAACGATAAACAAATAGAGGTCCTTCCTGGCTAAGCAGTTAGCGTACGCGCCTTTGGCGTGGAAGACCTGGGTGCGATTCCCAGCTTGAGCTTATGTGGTTCGGATTTTACGTTATTAAGTAGTTCACGTCTCACATAGCCTTGCTGCTGAAAGTGACAAACTCAAAATTAACGATAAAAAATAAAACCTACCAAATAGGAAATTAACTAGCCCTATTTTAGTAACAAGGTGTTTGTGATCATAGTAGCACATAAACATTTTTTTTTCTTATATTGAAACCCTAACACCTGTGTGAAGTCCGTCCGTTGTTTTATTCAGTGCATCCATGCATCCACCCTACAAATAATTCCACGAATTACTTTGAATTAATCCGATCTGCGTAATTAGGCGTTTCTGACCAAAATCGTAGATATTTTTTCTTGTATTGAGATCCTGGACACGAAAATAGCAAGTATGTCGGTTTAATTCCAAGAATACTGTGTGGTAGAATGGAAAAGAGTCAAAATATACGGTGAAAAGGTGGATGCAAGTTAATAGATACAACAAATGCAAGCTACTTTTCCAAGATAAAATGTTATACGCATAGCCTAAGTCTATAAGTAACTAACAACATTTGTATATGTCTTCTGAAACGTACATAGCCAAAATAGCACATTTTTAGTGACTGTGAAATGATTTATTTTTAAAAAATTACTATTTTTCTTCAGAAGAAAAATGAAAATAAAAGTGCACTGCTGAAACAAATTACAAAATATATTTATTTTGAGCTAAAAATCAGTCAACGTTCATAAAATTTAAGTGAGTTACTCCTTTTTATTATTCTCTTGATTTTCCCCCCTTCCTCACCCCTCTGCAAAGTATTCTAGAATTTTGTCTAAGTTCAAACTCCTGCTCATTTCAGATTCAAGGGAGAAAACTGCCAAGGCTTTCAAATATTCTTGTTGAATTGATGATGTCATCTAAGTTTGATCAGTTTCAACACAGGAAACTTCTTTCTCCAAACGTCAAGCCACTGGGGTTGTCAAGAGAAGACATATTGCATGTATTCTTGTGTGTGTGTGTATGTGTTTGACAACAGATAGTATATATTTTACTCTAGCGTGGAGATCCCTTAGACGCGGGCTTCGATTTGAAGCGCTGTTTGTGCCCGCGGTGGCTCAGTGGTAGAGCGTTCACGTCTGGTGCATGTGGTCCCGGGTTCAAACCCTGCTCCTGCCAAGTGAACTTTGTGGTGAACAAACACCATGTGTGTGGGTTTTCTCGGGGTTCTCCCGTCTCCTCCCACTTCCTTCCTTCCACCATTTCATTCATTTCTCATAATCACCATCTCCTTTAGCCTAACCGCATAATGTGATCGCCCAAAGGACGTCATCCCTCATACATCACGGCTTAGATGCCATAAGTGAGCATAATACCCTATATATATATTATATATAGAGAGAGAGAACCTAAAAGGTGAGTACAAACTTCGGAGGTGATTCGTGACATCAAAAGAAGACAAACAGTCCTCTTGCAGGTTGTCGAATTCCGTGTTGTGTACGAGTGACAGGGGCGCCAACTGAGAATCCAAAATGTAATCCTAATATACCACTAATGCGCAACCACGTAATGTACAATTTTGCTGATGTTCACAGCCACGTTTAACTAGCTTTGATTTCATGAATCACTTCCCACAGCTTATGTACATTTTTCTGTTTCATTCCAATTGTCAGGATTCGATTTTCAATTCTAAGTTGGCACCCCCCCCCATCACTCGTACACGACGTGGAAGTTGACAACATGCAAGCGGACTTTTTGTCTTCTTTTGATGTCATGAATCACTTCCGAGTTTGTGCGCATCTTTCAGGTTCACCCTGTATATATATAACCTACAGAATTTGAACCGGCTTCATATCGATTACATTAATCATTGTTGCTAGTCCTATTGAGCTTAGAAAGGACTTGAAATCATTTATAGCTATGCATATAATTACATTATTATACAGTATTACCATAACCTGAAAAACTAGATGCACATAAATTTAAATATGTCTTTTATATCTACATTAAGCAAATGTCACGCAGCATTCCCTAAGTATATTGAAAACTTGGGGTCATCAATCTCTGTTGTTTAATTACTGCTGAGAAGTCAGATGGATTCGCAAATAACTCTCAATTTAACAGGTTAAATTTCTCGAGGGAATTATTTCGACTCACAGGAGCAAATCTCTCTTTCTCCCCAGGTGATGAAAACAACATGTTTCGTGTTACTCTCAGAGGGACTTGAAAATTACGCTTAACTCTAGGTATATATTTTACCTAATGTAATGAAACTGCAGGAAATATGTCCTCATACTCATGTACTATATGTTTCCGCTTAAAGGTCAAACATTAAACTGTGTTACACGTGTATACACCCAGAATAAAGGGTAAGTGGTTAACTTCTTGAGCCTAATAAATTGTTTTTTATTTGTTTAAAGGTTCAAATGCAAAGGTCTTCAGCAAAAACTCTGGAATATTACATATATCAGTTTCCCAAAATGGTTATCGCGCCCCCTAAAGTGTTCGCAGGAAGTTTGAAGGTTGTTCCATGGATGAATTGAAAACCTTAATATACTAGAGACTCTTTTAGATCCCTAATAATAATAATAATAATAATAACTAGCTGAACCTGTGCTATCTACTCAGCGCTTCGTTCTGTTATGACTATGAATCTCCTTCCCACTTTACGTGTCTCCCTACTCACACAAGTAAAAAATAGGAAACTCACAAAGGAAGTGAATTGCTATGTATAGATGTTGGAGTAAGTTTGTAGTAAATTTGTAGAAGTAACACGATATCCAGAGGAAATATTTTTTTCTAATTAATCCATATCCGTTCGAGTACTCCTCATTGAGTTTCTTGAGGCCCCTGAAGTTGCCAGCATGCAATAAGTTTTGCTATTCATAGTTAAGCAAAGCGCCTGCAATGTCCGTCAACCCGCCATACGTAACTTCTCTACTGGTTGCCTAACACCGTAGTTTCGGCCTCCAACAATGTTAATTTTATGGGCTCAAAACGCCCCCTAAAATGTTGCATAGAACAATAACATGGTTTTTGAAAATTTGAATGAGAACTGGACAATCTACACAAAATTTGGAACCGACCAGTGAAAACGGCACGTTTCTAGCACGTGTGGTTTTCGAGATCTCATTGTCGAAAGGATTGGGGATAAAATATAAACCTAGCATTTTAGTATATAGACTAGCTGAACCTGCGCTCTCTACACAGCGCATCATTCACATATTAGCATAAATCTCCTTATCATTCCTTACAACATCTGTACATGTCTCTTTACAGACACAAGTTAAAGACGTATTGATTAAAAAATAGCCAAGGGGTATCATAAAGAGGAGATTTTTCGATTATTTTTCTGAATATCTCGCACCGTTTGGAAGATTTGAGCCTACTTCCGGTTAGAGTTTCTAATTCATGTATGACCAGTGTTTTCTTTCTTCTTGCATGCAGTATGTAATAAGCAAATATATTACATACAAAATTAATATAATGTCAGTTATATATGGTGTTCATTGGGCAAAAGACTCCCAAAAAAAGGTTCATCTTAGACTGGAGAAATGGTTATCCTTCCTTTTCCATTATTATTTGGCCATGAAACAAACGCCGGAGACATATACAACCCTTATATAAAACAGTGTTCGAATGTATAATGCTAAGGATATGATGCTTTAGTTTTTTTTTTTTTTAATTTCAACACTTCCAATGTATCCGTAAAAATGTAATAAAGAAATAGTGGCAATGTTTTTTAAATATTCAGTTAGAACTGGACAATCTACGCAAAATTTGCAATCGATCAGTGAAAACGTCATTTTTCTAGAGCCTGTAGTTTCTGAGATCTCATTGTCGAAAGGATGGACCGCAAACATATATGCGTATTTTAAAAGAGCTCCATGGCAGAACAATTCATTTGCATTTATTTCGGAGAAGGCTTACTAAAAGCAAAGGCCTTTGAACAATAATTTAAAAGGATAAACTTTGCGAAAAATATTTCTTTAAGTAATTTATTTAAAGTACACTCTTTTAAAAATATTTGTCTTTGTTATAAACGTGAAATCACAAATAGGGATGCGGACAAAATCTCGCGGCCGAAACATCGCCGCCGAAAATCTCGCCGGGCAAAACCTCGCGGGACAAAATCTCGCCGGGCCGAAACCTCGCGTAACCAAAACCTCGCGGGACAAAATCTCGCTGGGCCAAAACCTCGCGGGACAAAATCTCGCTGGGCCAAAACCTCGCCGCCCAAAATCTAGCCGGGCCAAAACCTCGCCACCCAAAACATCGCGTGGCCAAAACCTCGCCGCGAATGAAACTTTTCTTTAAAATTTACCCAATGAGTTTCTTAATATGCAATTCCACATTACAAATAATATTATTATTATTATTATTATTATTATTATTATTATTATTATTATTATTATTATAAGATGAAGAAGAAGATACCAAACATCGTGTGCGTGGGCTTTCTCGAATTATTCCCGTTTCCTCCCACTTTCTTTATTCGATCATTTCCTTAATCCTGGTTATCTACGTCTCCTTTAACCTACAGGACATAATCAAGGGACGTCGTAAAAACTCATATTATTTCATACTTTCATAAATATTATTAGATTTTTGTTAAAATTTTAAGTTTTTGGATGTTCCAAAGTTCACGAAACTAAACCGGGTTAGTTGTCATTACTTTCCTTATGAAGACTTTCTTTCTCTATAACCAGTTTAAAAACAACCTGTCGCCCTACCTTCACATTGAAATCCTCTAATACAAAAATAGAATTTTCATATGGTATCGCGGGACTTGGTCAAATAACAGTAATACTTCTTCTGAAACAGCATCTTTTATACCGTCATCCTTAACATCTGTTGGAACATTTACAATTTGGTCAGGCGAGATTTTGGGTATGGCGATATTTTGGGGCGCGAGGTTTTGGCCCGGCGAGGTTTTGGGTGGCGAGGTTTTGGCCCCGCGAGATTTTGGCCCGCGACGTTTTGGGCGGCAAGGTTTTGGCCAGGTGAGGTTTTGGCCCCACGAGATTTTGGCCCGCGACGTTTTGGGGGGCGAGGTTTTGGCCAGGCGGGGTTTTGGCCCGGCGAGATTTTGGGCCGCGAGGTTTTGGGAGGCGAGGTTTTGGCCAGGCGAGGTTTTGGTCCGCGAGGTTCTGGCCGCGAGATTTTGTACCCAAACCAACAAATAACCGTAAATCAAAGGTTTGAATGCTAAGGTCATTGGTTAGAGCTCGGTCGCTTTTAATTGTTACTGTAGCATTTTAATAGATAGACTAGCTGAATCTGCGCTCTCTACACAGGGCATCATTCACATATGAGCATGAATCTCCTTGTTATTCCTCACATCTGTGCATATCCCCTTACAAACACAAGTGAAAGACATCTTGATAAAAAAAAAATTGGCTAGAGATACCGTAAAGGGGAGATTTTTTCGATTACTTTTTCAATATCTCGCACCGTTTGCAAGATTTGAGCCTACTTCCGGCTTTAGTTTTTAATCCATGTATGATAAGTCTTTTCTTTCTTCTTGTATGCAGTATGTAATAAGCAAATACATTACACACACAATTAATTATAGTGTGTTATAATTAATTGTGTGTGTATATGGTGTTCATGGGCAAAACATCCCAAACAATAAAGATTCAACTTAGACTGGAGAAATGATTATCCGTTTTTCATTATAATTTGGCCATGAAACAAACGCCTGATAGATATGCAACCCATATATACAATTATATGCATTGGAATGTATAATGCGTAGGATATGATACTTTAGTTTTTTCTGATTTCAACACTTCAAGTGTGCCCGTAAATATGTAATAAAAAAATAATGACAATGATTTTTTAAATATTCAATTAGAACTCGACAATCTACGCAAAATTTGAAATCGATCAGTGAAAACGTTATTTTTGTAGAGCTGTAGTTTCCGAGATCTCATTGTCGAAAAGATTGGCCACAAACATATAAACGTCCACAAACGTATAGTTTAAAAGAATTCTAAAGATGGCAGCACAATTCACTTTCATTGATTTTGGACAAGGGTTATTAAAATACAAAGGCTTTAAACAATAACTTAAAAAATAAACTTTATGAAAAAGATATACCGTATTTAAATAATATATTTTAATCGATCGTACCAGCTGTGACGTACCATACGTCAGTACAGCTGTCTGTTGAATACCTACCTGCTCCTCATCCTGTTTTTTTTCTCGCGTCGGACTGTAGAGTACTATCCGTCAGACTTCTCAGCCAATGGCGAATAGCACTACAGTCCGTCTGATAGAGGCACTACCTCACCTTGAGTACTGTTCAAACGGGTACTCTTACCTATTCATCTTTGCATCAACAGTCATCAAACACTTCATCATTCACATTTTGGGCTCTGGTCCCCCAGGACAGATCTTGCTATGCCTGACCCACGCACCGCTAATAGGACTAAAGATAAGGGACGACATGAAGGATTACCGGCTACTGTTCCCGGACGGGCTGTGCGCCCCACGAAGGCAAGACCGCGGCCGACATCCAGCCAACCATTACAATTAGCCATCACAAGCAACACACAGTTTCTGGAGACTCAACTGCATCAGTTTTGTCCAGAATTCCGTCCGATCCCGATCACCAAGTGCTGGGTCAAGCTACGCTGAACGTCTGATAGACTCACCACCTAAAAAGAAGCACCATCTTTACTCTACCACATCCACAGAAGATATGGACGCCATCGATGCCAGCCTGGATATTAACACCAAGAACACCGATCTTCCTGTTTCTACTATTTACTCGATGCTTCTGACAAACTACGATGCCAAATTTTCCACAGCCAAGTTTGTTTCGCTCCAACTCCGAAAATATCTTTCTCGAGCAGCAATAACTCAGATAGTGCATACCCGCAATGGAATTATCCTGAAGACCAACGACGGCAATCTACTGAACACCATCAAGAACAAAGTCCCGATCGACATTTTTGGGCCAAACGCACAACTGCAATTTCTCAACAAGAGCAGAAGGAAACAACCACCACCTCCTGATCAGACCCCGCTCCTATCAGTGGTCATCCGCGGAGTAGAACCCAGCTATACCAAAGACGAAATCCACGAAGAACTAAGGCTCGACGGACACACAATTACGAAAGTGCTGAGGACTCGCAACAACAAGGGACCAACTTACATGATGAGAATGCTTACTACCTATCAAGTTACGTTCGATTATTTACTGGCGAACGGAGCATACATCTACAACCGTAAACATCGATTTGAACCATCCCGTTCTAATGGTCCTCTTCCAATTCGATGTGAGCGATGCCAGGAGTACAACCCCCATCTCACCGCGTACTGCAAGAACAACACTAAATGTGAAAACTGCGCTGGAGAACACACCATACTTGCCAGCACGAATCTTCAGCAACCACCTACCTGCGCCACATGCCAAGACAAACATCCAACCTACAGCTATAAATGTAAAGCCAAGCCTGCACCTCCAGTGGATCACCCGAACTTGTCGCACCATTACGCACTTCGCCTACGGCTACAGACACACCTCACGAACATGATTATCCTATCACCATCAGCCAGCTCCTCACCTTTCTGACGTTAACTCTCCAAAACATTCATCCATTCCAAGGTCCCCATATTCTTCATTAACTCCTTGCCATATTTTGACGCGCTGGACGCTTTGCTTTTCACTTTTCACTTCCGTATTTTGACGCGTGTCACGCGTTCCGATATTTGAGCGGCTGTTTTCGCTTGCTGTCAATAGATCGCAGAAGTTACAGGTTTCCTGAGTTTTGTGAACATTTGTTAGTTTAAGTAAGCGTCAGAAGAGGCACAGATGTTTGTGTTTGTTATTTACAAAACATATTAAGCAAGTGAATGTGTCAAGTGGAATTTAAAGATGGCTACGCGCAAGAGACCGGTGTATCTAGGAAATAGACAATTATTTGGGTGCAAGTGATACTGATTCAGAAACTACTAGTGAAAATGATGGAGTAAACTCCAGTGAATCTATCAGTGATACAGGCAGTGAAAGTGATGCCCAAAGTGACACTTCAGTTGATGCTAATATCGCACCGAGTGCCAAAAGAGGGAGAAAGGACAAAGAAAAAGAATGGAAATGGGAAGAAAAGGACAATGAACCCTTGTCATTTCAATTTACGGGTAACCCTGGTATTAGGCCAAGTGTTTGTAGACACCTAGGGGGCAATCCTTCGGTATTAGAAGTTTTTTCAGTGTTTGTTGACAAACCCAGGAAAAGGTGCAAAGTGTGTTCTCAAAAGAAAATAAGAAGTGAAAGTGTTTATCAATGTAAAAAAAGTCAAGTTTCGCTCTATGTACCTCAATGTTTTGAGGAGTTTCACACCACCAAAGCCAGTTAAAGATAAGAATATAATAAACATTATTATTTGATATCATGTAGTTTCATTAATTTCACATAGTAATTAATACAGAGTGATCATGTTGTAACTATTAACACTTGGGGTATACTGCATACACGGACCATACAATAAAGCATGCAGCATTGCAAAAAATTCCGAAAAAAGTCATATGTGAAGGGGTTAAATCGTATGCGCAGCCAAGCTCAATTTAACATCAATTTCACTGCAATATACTCTGGCACCACAGTTCATTTCCATACCTCGCAACCAAATTGCCAAGACTCTAACATCTGATCATGGACTTAACGTTCCTCTTTCTCAGTATTCGCTCCTATGAGAGAAACAACAAGATCCTTTTCGAACAGCTGCTCTTAGAAGAACATGTAAT
The DNA here is from genome assembly GCF_964235325.1 of Thermobia domestica. Lineage (NCBI taxonomy): Eukaryota > Metazoa > Arthropoda > Insecta > Zygentoma > Lepismatidae > Thermobia > Thermobia domestica. The sequence goes on from NC_137467.1 coordinate 54,619,606, forward strand.
GGTATTTCTGCTAAATGAAACGTTCTTCACACCAAAATCATCCGGTCGTCTTCCGGGCTACACTATCATCCGTCATGATAATTCTCTTCCGGCCCAACGTGCCAATGGCGGTGTGGCTATAGGATTCCGCTCTCATTTGCCTTATCGGTCACCATCATTATACCACCCATCCAATACCTGAACATGTTATCATCACCTTATATTTCAACCACATCATCACCACCCTTGCCACCATCTATGTTCCTCCAGGCCATGCTATTCCACTCCATTTCTTACAGTATATATCCAATACATACCTCCATTACATCATCATGGCTGATTTAAATCTCCACAGTAGAAGTGCACAAGATCGTGACAATTTTCACACCTTTCTTAACACCAACACCACTGGTATTCTTCACGCTCTCCCAAAAGCCACAAGACCCATCTCAAATACCACTCCGAATACTGTTATCACCTCAGCCACTCTTGCAGCTCATTGTCACATTGACGTTCTCGACCCTCTGGGCAGCGATCACGCACCCATTAAACTTTCCTACCGCACACACCACCCATCAAACCAAGAACGCCCACAACCTCGCCCTAGCCTGAGGTTCGACAAAGCCAACTGGCCTCAATATCATTCTCATCTCTCCCACCATACACAACACCTCACTGCTCCAACTACAGAGGACGAGTTAAACACCACAGTTGATACAGTCATCACTGCAATCCAAGAAGCTAGCGCACTTGCCATTCCAGTCAGTCATTCCATTCCTCACCAACCTCAACTTCCACCACAGTATCTCATCATGATCCAACGCTCCCGTCAATTCCGCCGCGATTATCACCGCACCCGCAATCCTGAATCACTTTGCCATCATCAACAACTCCATCGTATAGTTTATAATTATATCAAAGCCTACAAACTTCGCTGTTGGGTCAAAACCTGTAACACCCTAGCTGACTTATCACATCCAACTAAATACTGGAAACGATTCAATGCCCTATGGAGCAAGCTTACAAAAACCTCCTACTCTATTCTTATTAACGACCAGCCGACTCCTACTGACAGAGATAAAGCTAATGCTTTCGCCCATCATCTCCAGCAGATCTTTACTCCGAATACTTCCGGAGATGCTCCATACGCAGCAGATCGCCTAAACCTCTCTGCTCCTTCATTACAACCAAATATTCAGCATCAATTACCTAACGATACGCCCATATCAGCCCCCATCACAGTTGATGACATTCATTCCGTTCTGCAGAAGAAACGCAACACTGCCCAGGTCCAGATTATATCACATACCGCCACATCAAAGAATGTCCGCCCACATTGCTTCTCCACGGGCTTATTTACAAATTACACAAACTCCGGCTCCCAATAGAATTCATCAGATTGGTCATCCACTTCCTTTCAGGTTGAATCACATACATATCCATCCACTCTAGTCTCTCTCATCCAATTTTCTTACTCTCAGGTGTCCCTCAAGGATCCGCTCTTTCGCCGTTACTCTATCTTCTCTACGTTGCCGACATGCCACAGCTTCCTGACCACGTCTACAGTTTTCAGTACGCTGAAGACACAGCCTTTCTAGCACTAGGAGCTACCATTCAGCAAATAAACGTTAAACTTCAAACTGCTATTAACAGTTTTCACACCTGATACACCCGCTGGCGCCTCACCATCAATGCCGCCAAATTCAAACTATAATCTTCATACCTCCCAAACAGACCACTCGTGTGAGACGTGATGCACGCTGCCTTTCATTAGCATTAGATTCTGTCCCACTTCATCCTTGCAAAACAGTTACGTATCTTGGCATTACTCTTGATTCACACCTAACCTGGAACAAACCTCTACAAAAAGTTACTAAGAAAGCTTACAACCGTTTAAATTTACTTAAACGATTGACTGGAACAACCTGGGGTCTAAAACCACATACCATTTTAAATACGTATAAGGTCTTTCTTCGCCCAGTATTAACATATGGCTTTACCGCTTGGATGTCTGCCCCACTCACGTATTACCAAAAACTACTAATCTTGGAAAGACACGCATTTCGCATCGCCCAACGCATAAAGCTTCCAAGTCCGACACAAGATCTCGATCGTCTCATCACCTTTCTAAACCTTCAATTTCACATTGAAAAACTCCGACAGACGTACATCACCAAGCGTTTCCAAGCACAACATCCCCTTCTATACGACGCCATGCATTACATCGTCCTTCATCCTTCCACTGTACGCTACTATCACACTCCCCTTTCCTTATTACTTACTCTTTATCAACTCTCCTTACCGCCAAACGATCCACAACTTCTCTTTCTGAACGACTACATAACTCACGCTCATCCTCCTCATATCTTTCCGTCATTATCTGCACACTAACTCCTCATTGACATAACTCAGGCTTCATCCATCTTTCATCACGGTCTAGAGCAGCCCCTAGACCAGAAGATAGTCTCTTTCGTCTGTTTAACATAACCTATGTGTTTCACCCTCTGCACCGCACTTCACCTCATTGTTCTTCCTAATTACATCTCCCTTCTATGATTATTGTCACTTTGCTCTATACATTTTAATGTATTTTTATATACTTTCTCACTCGCCTATTTGTTTATCATGCTTCTCCTGTATATGACTGTATTCATTTGATGTTATTAAGTGTAATTCCCTGCTTCCTTTTCCTTTGAAGTGTTAAAGAACGCAAAGTTCTTTAAGTCCATAATTACAATAAAGATTATGTAGCATCCCTTCGACCACCCATAATAAATCAAATCCCACCAATCATTTCCACATCTCCTCCCTAAAAGAGGGCGTAACCCTCTAACAGGGCGCTAGCCTCCTGGCTATTTTTTTTAAAGTTTTAATTCATCATCCTTTAGGTCGATATCACTATCGACCTTATCAGCTGTGACGTACCATACGTCAGTACGGCTGTTTTACTTTTTTTCTTTTTTTGCGATCCTTTCCTCTTCCCGGCTGAAAGAGCTAATAGCTTGTGTGTTTGTTCTGGCAGACTGATCTAGCCAATACCAGAGTAAACCGACGCATACTAAAAGCGACTTCAAGCCTACCTGAGGACCTATCCGAACGGCGTTCTCTGTACCTACATATTACCTCACCTGGTTTACTGTGTACACATACATTAGGCCGGAGTGCCTGCATCTTCATAATGGCGTCTCAACCTTTGGCTGGTCGTCATTCCAATCTACTACCTGCTCTTCTTGCCCCCTCTACCATGTCTGAGAAACCAGGGTTACGGAGGGCACGGTCTCTGGAGAAAAACATAGATAGTCGTTATCATTCAAGCTCATCTACTATAGCTTCAAATAGTACCTCACAACTAATCACAAGGAAGCGGATGAGGTTAGATTTACATCGAAGTTGCACCAAGTAACGACGAATGTGAGGTAATATCACATGGTAGAGCAAAGGTGGAATAAAACGAGCTCTGAGGGGCTTCTAATCCCCTTCGCTCGCTGACGCTCCCTCAGCTATGTTTCGTAACGTAAGTAAATCACTTTTTATCAATAAGGTTGTGTGTGTCCCTCTCTAACTCCCCACCGTTTGCTCCGCGGGGTCCCATTTCTTACTCTCCTGTTGGTTTATATCATCATTGTTTATAAAGGGTTATTAGAAGTCTCTATGTAAATGGGTGGAAAAGCACGATCTATAAAGCTTTTAAAAAAAATTTAAAACACTTTCCTTGGGTCGGGTTTGAACTCACGCCAAAGGCGATTTTCATTATTAGCCCGCTCGCTAGCATGCTGGACTATGAGAGCCGACAGCAACTGGCGTTTGATTTGTGCGATATTTATACTAGGTAGTGTAAAACGGATAACTCCAACCAATCAGAACCGTGTTTCTAGCTCCTATGGCTAAAGTCGAGCGTGATTAAAATAAATGCGTCTAGGGAACAGTAAATGCTTGTCCTATATTTTCTTACGAACAATTAATAGATTATTTCAAGTCAAGATGATTGTAAAAGAATATGCAAATAAAAGAAGTAGGAATGTCACATGAAGATCACATGAAGAGCGTATAGCATGATATTTTACTAATTATAGAATTGGTACCAAATTTCTACTACATCCGGTTTTAGTATTTATATTAGAGTGGACATGGAATATATTCTTGTGATGCTTACTTGATTACTGAACACTCGTTTTTCACTATATGTTACCACTTTTACTCTATAGTGATCTGCGTTAAAAAAAAAAAAAAGAAGTGGTTGTCTAGTGTCATTTCCGGTTTTAGTACTGAGATTAGCGGAAAGGTAGAACGTATTCTTGATACACTAACTAACTAACTCTATGGCCTATGGAACCCGGAGGTTCAGTACCGCGTTCACAAAAGCTCTCCACTGACTTCTATCCTTAGCTAATTGGATCCAGTTTCTACTTTGTATTCCTATCTCTGCGAGATCCATCTTAATATTATCCTCCCATCTGCGCCTAGGTCTTCCTAATGGTCGTTTTCCGATTAGTCTTCCAGTCAAGACTTTGAAAGCGTTTCTACTTTCTTCCATTCTAGCTACATGACCTGCCCACCTAAGCCTCCTAGACTTGACGACCCTAACAATGTTGGGTAAACCGTATAAACTATGTAGTTCCTCGTTATGAAGCTTCCGCCATTCCCCATTCTCGTTCCTCTTGGGTCCGAATATTCTTCTCAGGATCCTGTTCACAAATACTTTCAGTCTATGTTCTTCCCTCAGAGTAAGCGACCATGTTTCGCAACCATACAGAACAACAGGCATGATTATCGTTTTATATATTTTAAGCTTCAAATTCCTCGACAGAATTCGCGACGACAAGAGATTTTGAACCGAATAGTAACACGAATTCACTGCTTTTAGTCGACATTTAATTTCTTCGTGGATATGATTTTCGTCTGTTAATACACTTAATTCTTGATACACTTAATTGATTAAAGAAAACCGCATCTCGGTATCAATTATCGTTTTGCTCTATTGCGCTCAACGTAAAACTTGGTTGATTTCTCCCATTTTCAGTTTGAAAAGAGTGTTGAGAAAGAGAACATGTCACTTATTCTCAGAACAGTTAATTGATTCTATAAAACCGATTCTAGCTATCACTTATCGTGTTTACTCTATGTACGGTAGATCAATACCGAAACTGGAAAATGTAATAGATTTTTATGACTTCCCGTTTTAGTGGAAAATTAGAGATAGAAATAAAATGTATTCTTGTAACGTTTGATTTAATGGCTGAAACTATTCTCGCTATCTATTACCGTGTTGCTCAACAGTATTCGAAGTAAAAATCGGTAGTTTTCGAGAACTTTTAGATAAAAGTAAACCTTTATGATGCCAAAACCTACAGGATTCGTTGTCAACAACATTTGTTTATTCTGCTAGAACATTCTATTTTTTAAAATACTATATAGAGTGTGTGAAAAAGAATGACCTGATTTCGTAAGGCTATATCTTTAACATGAATAAAGTGAGAGCTTCCTCGTGGCTAAGTGTTTAGCATGCGTGCCTTTGGCGTGGAAAACCTGGGTTCGATTCTTGGCGGGAGCTCACTTAGTTATGATCCCTCGTTAAGGTGTAGGTCCACTCCTGACATAGCCTTGGTCCCGAAAGGAACGCTAAACTCAAAATCACATCACAAGATCACACATGAATGAGGAGAGTCTTGTGGCAAATTTTAAAATACACATCGAAACTCAAATTTTCCTTGGCGTGAACTGGAAGTTGCTGGTTCATGGGTGTCGATTCAAGGTTGCGCACTGCAGATAATAGCCGATACATTTCATATTTGTCGGAGCATAACTCATGGTTATTGCATCCACTATGGTTACTTACTATGCTGTATCGCAGTTCGTCTACAGTTGTTGAAGGGGAAGAACGAAGACGGTGTGTTCCACAACTCCTCTTCTAATAAAAAGTGATATTCAGTATGGTGTTGTATGAGCAAGCTAGGTAGCTATTTGCATCAACGAGACTCTTATTAACAACCAGGCTCGTATCTAGGGAGATCTAGGGGAACGGGCCCCCTAAATTTTTACCAGCCCCCTTAAATTTTAAGAATAGGCTTCAAAATGAAATATAATATGGTTGGATCGGTGCCCCCTAACTTCTGCCGGACCACCTCCATATTTTTGTGCTGACTACCACCCTATCAACAACCACATGACGCAGAAAGTTGTAACTGGCGTCAATTGAATATTTGAGTTCTAATCTGTGTTTTACATTTTGTCGCTGAGTTCTATCTTGACTCAAGATGTAGCCTTACGAAATCAGGTCATCCTTTTACTGAAACGTCATGTATATGTAAAAAAATTACATTATTAAGTAGTAGATCGTAGTAGGTCAAATGTTTACCTTTAGTAAAAGTGTTAATAGACAATAATTTGTAGATACAGTAGAGCGTCGATTATCCGAAGTAATTGGGGGACATGGGTGTTCGGAAAACTGGTTTGTTCGGATAATCGAACTGTACTGTACTGTACTGTACTGCACTGTACTTCTACAGCCAGTGCCAAACCGACAGAAATGTGCTGATTGTTGAAACACAGCGACTGGCGGCTTGGCCGGTCAGCAGCGCCTTATGAAGGCCCCATTAGAAGCAATGTTCCGCCAGCGGTGGCTCAGTGCGGCGACTACTGTGGAAAACTTGGTTTGGGAGTGAGGGGGATGATGGACAGTAGAGTGGGAGAGTAACAGGTGCGAGCGAGTACACAGTTCAGTTAAGCGGTCGTTCGGTTGACCGACGTTCGGATAATCGACGCTCTACTGTATGCCATTTTTCACTGCTGGCTGAGTCAAGCCTTTTCAGTTCTAGATTGCAAATTCGGTCCTAGTTTTACAAATACTTGAGTTTTTATAATAATAATAATAATAATAATAATAATAATAATAATAATAATAATAATATAGTAGTAGTAGTAGCCCCTTCAACATTTTTTAATTCTACATAAACTCTCTTGCTTATCGGAGCCGTGGTGGCTCAGTGGTAGAGCGTTCACCTCTGGTGCATGGGGTCCTTGATTCGATCCTAGCCCGCGCCAAGTGAGCCTTGTGGTGGACAAACACCGTGTTCGTGGGCTTTCTCGGGGTTCTCCCTTTTCCCCCACTATCTTAATTCCACTATTTCATTCATTTTTCATTACCACCGTCTCCTTTAGCCTGGCCGGCATAACCGAGGGAGTAAAACAAAAGATTAAAAAGATTTTCTGTTTTGCTTATACGTTAATTGCAAGTAGTATGTGCATCACAGTAAGAAAAGACAAATCATAGATAAAATCTGCTACATAAAACCGTACTTTGCTTATATCCAAAAACAAATATTAATTTCTTCTAGCAAAGTAAGGAAATTATTATTAGCAACTCGTTCTTTTTTAGCGTCACAGATTTTTTTAATTATTTTCTCGAAAACTATATATGAAAATTTACCCACAGCATAGACACCCTAAGGGAAAGCCTCTTCTGTATCACGGAAATGTGTACGTAATAGAGCAAACCACGTATAATAAATACCCAGAAATACCAGACGAAATATAGCAACCACGGAGATGGACTCCCCTTAGAAAATGTTCTTCGGGTGCCACTGACCCACAAGAATGTTATTTTATTCAGCTCTGACTTATTGACTGATGTGTCATCTATCTTAGAACAAATAGTTTAATAGAACAGAAATTAAAATTTGCAAAAGCAGTAAAACATGATGAATATTGGCTTTCGAGTATGGATTGCGTTAGAAGCAGCGCCGTAACTTAGATTTTTTTCTCTGGGGGCAAGCATTGATACGCGTATTTGGCCCCCTAGAGAAAGTTGTTTCTCTAATTCTTGGGCCCCCTCTTTCCGTCTTTCTCTTATTCTTTATGACCCCCTGCAGCCTGTGGGCCCTCTCGTACGTCAAGGTCTGCGGGGCCGTTAGTACGTCTCTGGGTCCGTTCCATACACGACAAATTAATTAAGGGCACAATATTGACAAATCCAATGCCATACGAATAGGTATTATTTGTAGGGCCCCTAATACTATTCTCTGTTTCACATAAAAGGATAGGAAAAAGAAGAAGTTTTTCCCCCCACCACGCTCAAGTACAGGTGAATGTTGGTGTTCCGTCTTCCACCATCAGCCCCCGCACACGGAGGTATAGAGTGTATTTAAATATGTCTAGGACTAAATAATAAATTACAACTTTCATAATAACATTGAGTATTTTAAAACACTTAATGACATTTACCTGCATTAGTGAATAAGTAGCACATGTGTCATTTTAATGAAAATTTTATTGAACAGTTGTATTGTTTATTTTCCTTCTTTTTTGGCAGTCGGGGTTATGACATAATGTTGGAATGGCAAGGGATGTCAGGGTTGGTAATTGAATTGGTTTTTACTGCTTTGATACATGAATTTCATAATATAAAATCGGAAACCAAGTACAATATGTATGGGTAAATTATCAGTGCGTTAAGATAATAACAATAGAACCTGAAATAATAATAATAATAATAATAATAATAATAATAATAATAATAATAATAATAATAATACACTTCTTGTTTCCTCTCTTATATATATATGTGTTCTTACATTAAAAAGAACCAGAAGAAAAATAACCATATATATACACACTGATAATAGTGAATAAATGCGTCTCGCCCCGGGCGCCTCAACTCAGGCAAATGCCCTGGTTTCTATTGATTATTTTCCTACGTTTTTCTCTTCGTACGTACACCTGATGTGATGGTGGCAAAGTATCTTTTTTTGTTTGTTGTTTATTAATACGCGGCGATAAATTTACGGTAAAGCATCATGCATACAAGATTCATCAACATTGAAGTCTTCTGAGTTTATTAAGGGGGAAAATTTGTTATGGTGGACTTAGAAAAACAATCCCAGATTGATTGAAGCCTGACACGAAATAGTAACTACAGATGCTACGTAATTTGAACAGGCCCATGTCTGAGTCTGTCGTTTCAAGCAAAATTATAATATTGGAGCTTAACCATCATAGTGAATTTGACGCCCCTAAAATCCCCTAAAATTTGGCGCCTTGTGTGGTTGCAATCCTCACCCGGCCCTTTCGTTGGCCTTGAGTTTAGCCAATTGATAATAGAGGAAACTGACTTTTGAATTGTTACTTGACTATTTTAATAAAAACGGAGTTGTCAACAGTCCTGACGACCGTTGAGGGGGAGGGAGAGTAACAGATGTTTGGAAATGAAATTAAATCTTTGAGTTTTACGTATCGCAGTTATGCCGGGTAGGCTAAAGGAGACTGTGATGAGAATGAATGAAACAGTGCAAAGAAAAAAGTAGGAGGAAACAGGAGAACTCCGAGAAAATCTGCAAAAACAGTGCTTTCCACCACAAAGCCCACTAAGCACGAGCTGGGATCGAACCAGAGCCTTATGCCCCAGAGGTGAACGCTCTACCACGGAGCCACCACGGCCCCAACAAAACTTTTTAGTTCTCACAGAACTCTTGTCTGGAGGTCAATGCAATTAATGGGTGCTATACATACTTGAATTTCATTATTTTCAACAGTCTATGGAGAGTTGAGTGAGAAAAGCAGGGCAGTTCATCATCGGTATTTATAGCTATCAGAATTTTATTTAACGTTGGCAATTCATTACGGGAAAAGACCTGATGAACCTTTGATCGAATTGCCGATTTCGTGAAGTCGTCATAGTTTTCCGAGAGGGGAAATACTTGTACGCGTATTTTTGGGACTTCTTAATTTATTTTCATTAAATTTAGCCTCCCGCCTACTTCTATAAACAGTTGCCTTTCCTACACTTGGCTGTTTCCCAGTCATGTCGGCGAATTCTTCAACAGTTAAATTAGGGTGTTGTTCTCTTAAAGCATGGAAGATATTCAAAATGCAACGCTTCTCACCACTTCGTAACGCTGTCCCGGGCTCATGTTTTATCGCAGAACTACTGCAAGCATCATGAATTGTCGCTTCACAAAGCACTAAATACGCAATTATTTACAATTTAATATGCACTAAAATTTGTTTCAGAAAATATAAACTATACAAAACATAATGGATACAGAATACAATTTAATATGCACTAATTTCACACGACACTATATATAATATAGTTACCACACACGCTAAATTCATACAATATTTGCACAGGTCGATAGTCTGCGCACTCGATACTCAGACAGCCAGAAGATTACCTTCCTTGAAATTGTAAATAAAGACAGAATGTCGACAGGATTGGTTTGCTTTCTCTCCCGATTCTTAAGTGAAACAATGATGGAAATTAACTTTATAATGAATTAGTTCTTATTTCTAGAAATGCAATTTAATAAATAGGACTAAAGCCAAAACTTTAATACATAAATAGTAAAAAATACTTTTCTTAAAGACAACAATTAAAAACAGTAATTGTTTGTTTTTCGGGGTTGACAGGTAAAAACAGCAGTCAGTGCTTTCTCACCATCAGGTGCGAGCGAATTGACGTACGAATTTAGTGTGTACACGATTTTGTTTATTAGAAAAGCTTCCCTCCCTGTGAAGGTCAACGGCTTGATTTCCCCTCCGTACTGGAGAGTGGTGGGAGGAAGGGGAGTTTCCTATCAGGTTGCCTGGAATAGATCTTAGACATTTTTTTACTGAAATGGGCCCACGACTCATTTTTGTTTTATTTACCTTTTATGTGCAGTTTTGTTTATGTAATGTAGTGTACCTGTTTGATGCTTCATTTATAATTTCATATTCGCATCGTATATGGAGTAAGAAAATGTCTTAAAATGGGCCTCCCTCGAACAGCAGGGAGCTTTCCTGGGAGGGCAGTTGCCCCCGCCCCCCAGCCCCCACAAGTTACGGCCCTCTATCCGAGGGTAGGTTCTATCTTTGATCTTCTTCCTCTATTCAAGCACTACTCTAAATTTGAGTATTGAAGTCGCATAGATTGAAATTACGATATAGACTTCCAGATTGTAAAACGAAATTAAGCTTGTTGTTCCAAATTACTTCGTTCACAAAATGGTTTTATGTTGCATTTCCCTGTAGGAAAAGGCAATTTTCTTATTCCTGGAAATACGTCTATTTAATATACAATACTTTGACTTACTTCACGTGCTGATGTGATATTCAATGAAATAGATCAAGAGGTTACCTGGAAATCATCACAGAAGGTTTTAATTATCTCTCGAAAGACAGAAAATTAAACAGATGCGTCGTTAGTTCTCTAATCAACTTACAGTCTAACCTAATAAAATAATTTGGAACATTAATTTGAAAACTGTGACTTTGTTCACTTCATGAGCGTGTTGTGGATGAGTTGATTTGTTATTAACTTTTACATTTATTACTGATGTTGTACGTAATTACAATAAATTCACTACTGTGAAATAAAATCATAAAAAGCTTCATTTTCTTTTTAATTGTTTAATGACTCATTACTTACCTGCTCACTACCTGCGTCTGTTTATTAATTAAAGTAAGATTAGAGAAGTTTGGAACAAGATGGCACCAGGCTTCGACGAAGTGTTTCGAAATCTAATTTACTGCAATCATGTTATTTAACACAAGTACTATTTTTGGATCAATTTTATTTCATACTATTTTTTATAATGTGTAGATATACCTGGCATCAACACATTACTACTATTTTACTACTATTACATTTATCTATTATTTTTGATAAATTTACTTTGTAACAATTTATTATTAATGCAGGCGAATAATGTATTATATATATATATATATATATATATATATATATATATATATATATATATATATATATATGCAATCACTAACGGTTTACCCAACATTGTTAGGGTCGTCAAGTCTAGGAGGCTTAGGTGGGCAGGTCATGTAGCTAGAATGGAAGAAAGTAGAAACGCTTTCAAAGTCTTGACTGGAAGACCCATCCTAAAACGACCATTAGGAAGACCTAGACGCAGATGGGAGGACAATATTAAGATGGATCTCGCAGAGATAGGAATACAAAGTAGAAACTGGATCCAGTTAGCTAAGGATAGAAGTCAGTGGAGGGCTTTTGTGAACGCGGCATTGAACCTCCGGGTTCCATAGGCCAGATAGTTAGTTAGTTAGTTATATACGCAATCACTGGCGCGAATCCTGGCGGGATGAGGGGGCATGTTCCCTCCAATCTTGTCACTGGGAGGACTTAGCGATGGCCAGTGGGAATATTCCCGATGGGAAGGAAAATAAAAAAAATGGGAATATTCCCGGTTTTTTCCCCTGGCATATAAACACCCGGGAAGGAATTTATTTCCATTTCTTTACTTTATTTTCCAAATTATAAGAACTATATGACTAATTACTTTGTTTTCATTTAGTATCATTTGCTTCTAGGTTTTAAATAATTTGGAGCTTAAAACATTGAAATTCGTTGATTGTATTTTATATAACTAATTAATAATATGATTTTTCAATTTCCATTTCCGTTTGCAATAGGAATTCGCGAAGTACTAATTTATAAATGATCAAACGGAACCAGTTTGTAATCTAGAAATTCTGTAGAGATAGAGGTGAAGTATTATCAATACACCCCGAACCATCGTCACTAATAGATGTCGGTCTGTCTGCTCTGTCTGATTCGAATTTCGCTCTCTGACAAAGTGTCAGATATTGAATAAAGAAATCTCTGAAGTCGTAAATACATATGCTTTTAAGATGTAATGGTTACGTATCAAAATTAGGGTTGCTTCTCAGGATATGTCATTAGTACCGGTGTTTCCGGGCCTGTGTTAATTAGGATTTGTTTGCTTCCTTTTACGTGTATTCATGTACCAAACTTTGTTGGCGAATGTTTGTAACACTCTGTATATTGTTCGAAATAGCCTATCTTCTTAAATTAAAGATTTAATACTACACAGTAAAAACACAGTAACAAAGCACAGTATACCTGAAATCAACATTCGGTAAATATGCTATCCCATATACTGGCAAATTTACTAACTTTTCGAGACATTACCTATGTTTTCTGGCAGTTACCAGCCTAATTTGTTTATAACGTTTAAAAATTTAATATGATTATAGTATTAGTAGTATGGCCAAGTTTAGAAAATCCACTTACATATACATTTAGGTGCACTTGTACTATACGGATCTACAGATTCTAAAATGTACCGAAAAATTTTAGGAAGTCTTTAATTTGCCCATTTTATTTCGAGAACAGAATCCAACAAACCTTTGCGGGGCTTCTAATCTAACCCATTCCTACTACTACTACCCCAACTCCTACTTATACTATGGATCCGTATAGTAACACTGCACGTAAATTTAAACTGTTTAGCGGTGTAAAGGTACTTTCTATACCAAATGTTTTATCCTACATATTTAATCCCATAAAATATATTGTAAGTAAACATATACCAGGTTATCATAAAATAAGTATTGCTATTCAGAGAACTCTGGAGACGTAACTACTCAACAGAGTGCAACCAAACTTGGTAGAAGCGTGTTTGGGAACATGCAGAGGCGATTGGTGTAGAAAACAAAATTAGTTCCGATTTTCGCCACCAGAGGTAATTGTGGCGCTGTACAACGCCATGTGAATGCAGCGTAGAAGAAAAACAACAGTAGTGCTGCAAAATAACAAGAAGGGCTGTAATTACTTCTCCAGATGCTTACTACTCACGTCCGCATGTGTTTCAGTGGTACAGATTTGAGAGTCACTATGTCCCAGAAGTGAATTGATAGTAATCCGATGTTCGCTTGTTTTTTCTTCCCACCTCTTTGCCTTGTCTTCAAGGAGTCCCGGGTTCGATTTCCAGTGAAGACACAAGCGAGTCGGATCCCATGTAAACCTGTAGGTCCAATCTTTAGAACGTCATCATCATTTTATACGGTACTAGTCACTATGCGTTTTCCTTGTTCAGAGAACTTCACGTCAAAGACCTGCCTTTGGACAGAACCTCACAGCATCATCATCGCCAATAACACATCACTACGCCACGAAGTTATTAATAGGAGTACAAATCAATGCCATGCGTCGCACGGGGGCATAACTATGACCTTTCTTTCATTGAATATCAATATCATCATTTGTCTTCCATACTACACTCACCGCACTTAAAACTGAACAGAAACACAATAGCCTCTGAAGGCGAGATTTGACACTAATCTTTTCTTGGAATTTTGGAGGGAGCTTGCATTTTATGAGCACAGGAAAGACTAACATTTAACTTCAATTTTGTAAGATATCCAAGAATTTTAATGGACGCTTCAGCTCAAAATGTCCCTCCCTCATAAATCCGCCACTGACCATGGGGTATTAATAACATCGGTAATCAATGCCATGAGACTCACATGAGAGGTAACCACAGACTTTTTTACAGCCTGTATCATTAACCATCACTAGTGTCGTTTTGCTTCCACACTGTACTTGCTTGGTGTTGTACAGCGCCACAATTACCTCTGGTGGCGGAAATTGGAACTAATTTTATTTTCTACATCAATCGCTTCTGCATGTTCTCAAAAGTACTCCTACCGGGTTTGGTTGAATCCTGTCAAGTGGTGTTACGTTTCTAGAGTTCTCTGAACAGCGATACTCATTTTATAACAACCTGGTATTTATGCGTAGTCTTTAAATAGCATAAAATAACAATAAAATAACATAATACCGTTCAGAATATACATTTTAAAGAATCCTCTGGAGACAACAGTAATAAGTACACTGTGATAGAAACTTATTTTATTTTGAAATCATAATATAGTAATAGAATGCAATTTTCTTTGTACATGAATTCCCAGAATTATGTCTGTACATATTCCCATTTTTGGGAATTTTCCCGGGAATTTACTATCACTAGGGAACTGGCTCCCAATAATCCCATTTGAAATGTTTTTTTGGGGAGAAATGTGATGATTTGTGTCCGACTGCCATAAAGGAAAGTGAGATGAAATTGATCTCCCTTGTTACATAATATTCAACAGGTTCACTTCAGAAATTAGATTCATTTACCGTAATATGATTCTCATCTCCCCCTCCAGAATAAGCGTCAAATTTGCCCGCCTCCCAACGTTGAAGATAACTCTGTTCCCCTGATCATCCACATCATTGCTTTACAACTTCAGATATTTTGAACATCGCTTAAAAAAAGAATTATGGAAACGGTCTATCTCCCCCTTCCCCCAATTTTGAAGACAGATTTGCGTCTATGCAAGCAATTTTGGTTAGTTTATGCTGTGACTAATGAATGTTATCCAGTACAATATAATTTAATAGCACTTTATCTTAAAAAAAAAAAAAAAAAAACAGCGTCTAATGGTCGACTTTGCCTAAGTGCAGCGACTACAGTATTAATAATCACATTCTACGATGAACAGGTGCCCGTGTAATGCGGACCTCATTTTATAGACTTGATGAAACTCGCATGTTAACTCGTTGTGATATATACATTTGATGAGTTTTTGAGCCAACAAATCTATGAGAGAAAATTAGAGAAAGAAAATATGATATTATTATTATTATCATTACATATGAAGCAGAACTATTTGGTCGTAGTAAGAGTCATGAGTCTTTTCTGTCACAGATGGCGCTAGTTTATTCCTGGAAATATTATTATAGAATTATTTTCAGCTATAATATTGATATGTAATTTGACGGTTGAAGCTTCCTTCTTTCTTAAAAAAAAGCAGAAAATTGAGCTATTTAATTGAATTTTACAAACTTCAGAAGTTGAAAATGAAGGACTAATCTGTGCATTTTCTCCATATTTTACTGTTTTACACCCATAAAGGGAAGAAAGCACTGGACCTTATGAAAAATTGCGTAAAGTTTAAGGTGGCAATGTTCTATCTATAGGAACGTCATCAGTCTCAACCGATCGTTCAGAATGTTCAGTGCTTGTGATTTTGATCGAGCGATGCCTGGGTCAAGAGGTTCAACCCAGGTTGATAACGAAGTAAAACCATTGACAAAGTCAAACTCACGTTACACGATATGACAGGCTGCAAAAATATTGGATGTCAATCACTGAAGCATGCACGACTACCTAAAGAAGTTCGAATACGTAAGCAAGCTCAATGCTCCGGTTAGTCATTGAGGTGATTTTGAGTTTAGCGTCTCGTTCAGCAGCGAGACTATATGAGACGTGGACATACTGATTAACGTGGAATCCGAACCACATGAGCTCCCGCTGGTAATCTAACCCGGGTCCGCTTAGCTACGAATGAGCTCTTCCGGTTACTTATGAACTCAAAGTAGTTCATTTTACATGAGCATAGATATCTTGGATATGTTCACAGTGGAAACAATCTTTTTGCTGTTGTTGTTGTTGTTGTTGTTGAAGTGACTGATAACTGGAGATTAAAAATGCATTGTTTCCAACAATATATTGCAAAAATGCTCTTGAACCCTACGTGATGATTCGACATGGACAGCAGGTACTCATCAGAGGAAGATTATAGCCGCAGTGTGATGAGATTTTAAAGATGTGTTTTTTGAGCTCTTACCAAGCCAATCAATTAATCAATTCGAATGTGATTAATGTGGTGAGAATAGAACAGTTTGAGCGGAATCATCTACAAGAATCCAGAGCTTGTAAATCATAAAGGAGTTGTGATGTAATACACACGACAACGACATACCACACCCAAGTTGATCACCCTTGGAGCTTGGACGGGATGTATTGCCATATCTACCATACTGGCCTGCCCTTGTGATGTTAGACTTTCAGTTGTTTGGTTCTCTTCAAAACTTCCTTTATGATAATGTTCAATTGCAATTAGACTAAACTAGCACCTTATTCACCAGCGTGAAGACAGGTTCTTATTTGAACCAAAAATTATGCTCACTGAAAGATTGCGAAAAGTTACCGAACAAAACGGGAAATATAAATTGATCTTTTTTCTTGTTATAAATAAATCACCTGTAAAAATAACTTCAAAAATGTCAACTTTCCGAAACATAGTGTTTATATATATATATATATATATATATAACCAGTTGAGAATGCTCCAAGAGCATTGCCAGAACGAACTTCTACAGGCTTTATACCAATTGTTCTATGTACTTTATTGCATTGAGTACTAATTTTTTTTTCACATGTTTTGTTTACGAGTTCTGTTAAAACGTTCTACGATATGTTGTTTTACGAAGACATATTTTCAACATGGAGGGCTTAAAATTGAAAAGTTTGCAAATAACAGACACACATATATATATATACTCACACACACTTAAGTTCGTGGACTAGGAACATTTTAGTAACAAGTCATGGGTTTTCGACTGCGAAAAACAAAATCATTCTTCCTTTATTTTTAGAAACTTTGAATTATTAGCACACATTGCATAATGTTTAACGTTTAAGAGGTGAACATTTCACATCAAATTAACGCGTAACATGTTTGTTCCTTACGTGCACTTTTATTTCCCCTTATTCGTGATGTAAATATATAAAAAAAATTTTTCCAAAAATTTGATTAAACTAATAGTCCTAACCTTGATTGTCCATAACTCCGGAAATAAAGGTCTGCACAAGAAAATATTTCACATGTGTTCTAAACGGGTAAAAGTCTGTCACCATGCAGAATTTCATCAAGATCAGATGAATACCGTAAATTACATACGCATTAGCGTCATTGCAGATGTTTCAACGGGGAAAGGGTGAGATATTTAAGCGACGTAAGAGTTGTACTTCTTATTATTCGTATACAATTTATTAAATAACACGTGTTTCTCAAACTCAAGGATGTATCACTTGTCACTTTGCCCTCCCAAAATGACGCTCCTGTATGTACCATATAGCTGTACAGGGTGTTTCAAAACAACACGACAACGTTTCGAAGGTGATTCCTGACACCAAGATAACACACATAAAAAGTATAGACCAACCTGGGTGCACAAATGCTTCCTTTGGGAGTTATAGACTGCCGAAAACATGAAAAAAAAAATGAACTTTAAAGGTCCATATCTCCAATACTATGGGACCTATCGTACTAGGGTCAAGACTTCACTTAGAAAACTAATATGTGCACTATCCAAAAATTCATGTTTCAGAATTCAAAGGTACTCACACAACATACTGGGGTTTATAGAGGGAGTTTGGCTAGAGGCATATAATTTGAAGTACTCACCAACTACCTCTATAAAAGTTATTGCGAAAGTACCGCAGGATTCTGAAACTTGGATATTTGGATAAGGTATATACTACTTCGTAAGTGAAGTCTTGACCCGACTATTGCAGGTCACAGTTTTGGAGCTACGGACTTTTAAAGTTCCTTTTTTACATTTTCGACAACCGATAACTCCGAAAGGAAGCACTTGTGCACCCAGGTTGGTCTATACTTTTGTGTCTTATCTTGGTGTCAGGAATCACCTCCCAAACGTTGTCGGTGTCGTTTTAAAACACCCGATATATATACTCAAGTCCAAACCTTGATCTGACTCAACTTGGCATGAAAGTAGACCTGTACTTACCTAGTAAGTATAAGAACATTTTTAATTTAACGTCCCTCGTTTATGCAGAGGCTAATAGAGGCGGTGATGATCAGATGGTAATGATGGAATCAAGAATGTGGAAGGAAACTGGAGAACCTCGAGAAAACCGACATGAAATATTTTCATGTAAAGACCTTTGGTTGCCAAATGATAAACTATCAATACTCGAGTTTGGACTTGGTAAAATTTTTGTTTAGAATAAGAATTAAGATTGGCATACAGGGTTCATACCGGCAAAATGTTATTGAAACCAGTGTTTACTTATAGCAAAGATTTACTAAATCAATGAAGGATGATGCTCCATGCAGTCAGGAACTCCTGCCGTATCTTATATCTAAAGCAAAACTTTAGTTTGTCTTGTGTACAGGGTGTTTATAAAGTTACATAACATGATCCATTTGCACAAACTTTATTGGCATAAGGACAAGCATACCAAGAGACATACTCGTCATTATCATAAATAAGTAACCTTCACTCTAACTCATACATAGGAGGCAAGGTGGCTCAATGGTAGAGCGCTTACCTCTGGTGTGTGGGATCCCTGGTTCGATCCCCGCCAAGTAAGTTTGTGGTGGACAACATTATGTCCGTTTGTTTTCTCGGAGTATTTGTTTCCTCCATCTTTCTCTTTTCACAAATTAATCCACCATCGTTCACTTGCCTTAATCATCCGTATCCTTTACCCTACAGAGCATCATTTTATTTTCTAACTCATACATACAGACATACATACTTTAAGTAATGTTACTCAGCGCTGTTCTCTTGCTCGAAACACTCGTTCGGGAATATATAACGTAATCTCTTCCGCAGCTGTGAGCTATTAAACAGCACTGAGAGACATGTGTAACATCACAAGTCTATTACATTGAAATTTATTGATTTCTCAAAATACAAATGTCTGTATGTGATTTAGAATGAAAGCTACAGTTGTCAGACAATCTCTTTAAAAAAAATTGCTGATGGATGTTCATAACGAATGCACCTGTCGGTACGGTTGACGGTAAAGTTTTTTGTAAATGGAACATTTCAAGTGACTTTACAGACACCTTGTATACAGGGTGTTCCAAAACAACACCAACAATGTTTGAGAGGTTATTCTTGAGACCAAAATAAGACAAAAAATAGTATAGATCAAGCTACGTGTACAAATGCTTGCATTCGCATTTATAGGCTGCCGAAAGCATGAAAAAATGAACTTTAAAGGTTCATGATTCTAAAACTATTGGAGCTATCGTAGTCGGGTTAAGACTTCACTTACGAACTAATATGTGCGCTATCCAAAAATACATATTTCAGAATTCTAAGGATTCACGCAACAATTTTTATAGAGGGAATTTGGCTACGGGCATATAATTTGAAGTACTCATCAACTACCTTTATACACTTCTAGGTAACTGTCGGGAAGAGGATGTAAGATATTTCGAATTTTGTTGCCGGGTATTTTGTGCAAATTAAGAATAGAGGCAAAAATACAAAGTAATTTCATACATCATGCTTTTCAAATAGACTGTCAGTACTTCAAGAAAGGTATTTTATGGACGATGCTGCATCTTTCGGTTCTGATTTACCTTAGGAGAACATAATTATTATGACTATATAAATAGTATTTTGTGGGCAAATTTCTGGAGACCATAGGTTATATAGAAGTTTTCCATTATATCTCACGTGCTAGTTACATATTATATATTCACTTTTATACTTAATTCAATATATTTTACTTGTACAAACAACAATATTGTATGAAAATCATCCCCAAGCCTTCAGAATGAAAGAAGAATAAGACAATACAACAATGTGATTCATAAGTCAGTTCGTACTAACAGTGATAAAACTCTTGCATGAGGAAGTAGTTGTTTATGTGAGCCATCCTGTTATTAATGCTAGTTAGTTATCTGTATCACTTTTGGCTTGTACTACATCTCTACATTAAAAATGATATTTGCTAACTGATTCGTAGGGTACATTGTATGTTTCGTATTTTCATGCTAAATATATATATATATATAAAATAATTAAGTACTTATTGGTTAGGATTTGGAATTAGATTTCTGGGCTTTCGGCATCTAAGGCCATTTAGCCCGTCACGTACATGAGGGATGACGTCCTTCGGCGATCGCACCATCCGAGAAAAGAGAAGGAAAGAATGATTGTAGAAGGAAGGAAGCACAAATGGACTTCCTTTGAGTAAATATCTGATAAAGGCCTGGGATCTATATGTTAGGTACCATCCCGGTATTTGCCTGTATGAATGGGGAAACAGGAAAATCTTACTCAGGATGGCTGGCCTAAAAAATTACACTTTTTGGACCGAGTGTCCGCAACGGGAATCGAACCTGTAAGCACTTATGGGATTAAATGCTGTATCGCCGGACTAATTTTAGGAAATTTACCGGGTCAATTGAAGAATTTATTTAAGATTGTGAAGAAGAATGAGTGAAAGTCAGGTAAGGGGAATAGTAAAAGTTAAGGAAGTGGTTGTATTTGTTAGTTGTTTTTTATGTTGTAAGCGGCACTGTATGTGGAGGCGGATGCACTATTTCGTGGAGAAGTACACTTGTTTTACTATACGGATCCACAGATTGTAAAATGTACAGAAAAAATTGGGCAAGTCTTTAATTTGTCCATTTCATGTCGAGAACAGAACCCAACTACCCTCTGCGGGGCTTCTAACCCGTTCCTACTACTACTACTGTTTATACTATGGAACCGTATAATAAACTGCACGCCTAATGTAATGTAATCTAACGTAACTTAAATTTGTTCCTAGCGTCCTATCAGTAGGACGCTAACAATTTTCGAACACTGTATTAATATTTTTAGGATTGTATACAAGAGCTGATAGTTTTAAGAAAGAAACGGAATCGTTCTTTAATTTTAACCTGCCAACATTAAAGTTTAGCATGTGTGATTCGTCTCGAGGGATCGTAAAGTTGTCATTGAGCATTGGTCAACATGTCTCGTCAAAAAATTAAGATTTTAAATAAAAATATATATGGTAAATTGTTTAGATTTGTGTTGTTGGCTTTTTAAGATCAGTCTCTTCTTACATATAAGTTGTTTACTGCGCAACAATTAGTTGTTTACAAAGCATGCTTAGAAACCTGACTGTATTACATGTAGGAAGCTAGGAAAGTATGCTACTTTCGACCAATTTTGCTGGTGTTCTTTATGTAGGACCCTAGGAAGATATGGTTATGAAATTTATATAGTTCTGAATAACGTCTACAACTTGACCCATACTCAGTGATGCTAGAGCGAACCCATCCCCATAAATTGCGTGCAGCCCATACAGAAGAATGGAATTTGATACTGCCACAAATTTTTGTAGGCCCTTTTAACTGTTTGGGCTGGCTACAGGTCCTATAATACTTCAATAAGAGGAGAAACTGGATAGAGAGAGAGAATCAGCAAACTCTTATTTTGTTTTGGATAACTTCTTTACAAGTCTTTCCATTTTAGCTTAACTAAAAAAGTGGGATATAAACGGAACGGGTACAATCAGGGAGAATAAGTTCCTCAAAGCTCGAATAGAATGTAACGAAACTATGAAAAAGAAACCTAGATGGTCGTTTGATAGTTGCAACGATTATGGAACAGAAATCACAGTATGTAAGTGGAGTGACAATAGTGTAGTTTCGATAGCTTCTAATTCTGTATGGGTGGAACCACTCTGAAATCTAAACATTGTTCTCTTTAAAAATTAAAAAAAGACAGTGAAGATAGACTGGCCATTTATGCCAGAATTGTAAAATCAAACCATGACAGGAGTAGATCGGATGGATGAAAATACAAGTCAACACAGAACATCAATACGAGGCAAAAAAATGGTACAGCTGCCTTATTATGTAAATGGTTGATTTCACATTTCAAAATACGTGGCTGTTACAGAAGAAAGTCTCGAACAAAAACAAGATCTCCTAAGTGTAAGAAGAAAAAAACTTGCTACATATTATCTTCAAAGGTACTGAAGAGAAACTCGGAAGGGATACAAAGGCCACCCCTTTTCACTACTTCTAGCGCAAGACTGAAGATATGACGGGTATCAACACTATCACCCAACAAGTAAAGCAGACTGTTATAATTCTCGTATGAAAATTACAACAAGGTGTGTAAAGTGCAGTGTTGATATTAATGTCAAATGTCTCATTAATGTCCACACGTAAAAGGGAAATTTTGAAAGAAAACATTGTTTCATATGAGAATATCTCAATTCTAAGCTTTGTGAGTATGTTATTTTGAATGGAGTGATAATCAGTGCAATAAATGTAAAAGAACATTGTTTGTATTACTTTCGTGTTTTTATTACATATAGCTTTAGAAACATACCTTACATTCCTAGCGTCCTATATGTAGGTTGCCCTCTAATTCAACTTCCGCCAAACAAAATTTTGAAATAATCTTGAAATTATTTAAATGTAATAATTAACTGTATTCCAGAAACATAAAAAATATCAAAATTTGTTATAAAAAAGACCTTCGGCACAAACGGGTTAATGTAATCCAGCCAAATATAACCGAATGCATTACATTTTCGTACTTTTTTGATTTTCGAATTGGTCCGGCGATATAGACTAATTCCTACTTATGCAGTATCCTGTATATTTGATAATTTTATCTTCTAAGCAATATTACCCGGCACAAATAACGAAGACTTATGGGCTACTCTGTATACCTGATAATTTCATCTTTTAAAAGAAAATACCTGGCACAAATAAGCAATCACTTATAGCCAATGCAAATAATACCGCTGTAGTAGTCTCGATACAAATCACCTTGAAGGGAAGAGTTTTAGCTATTTTCAGAATTAGTTGGCCAGTGTGGCTTAAAAATTTTTCTAATCTGTTTCCTACACAGTTAATAGCGTTGGATCTATTCGAACTTTTAACTCAAAATGAATGGAGGCACGTTTTATCATTCATTCGCCTAACTAGTTATTTTGGATTGTTATTGTATATAAAAATCACCTTCCAAACGTTTAAAACAGGAATTACAAGATACTTTGTATATTGGGTTAGTCGAATTGCATTTCCTAATTATATTCATTAGTTTAAGACTTGTAAAGCGTTTAAACTACACTTCATATTCTTCTGCATAGTTAAACCTAATATTTAGGTAATTACAACTGAAAGTATTCTACTTCACATCTTCTTATGCCATCTGCAATCACGTCCAGTATTACACGCATCAAGAACCAATGCTAGCTAACATGTCGGATTTGCATTTCATACATATGCAACAACCAACTAGGCAGCTAAGAACGAACAAAAATCCAATGTGGTTCTGCATATTTTACTCCTTTTTTTGCAAAAGAAGTTTTCGCAACCTTTAGTACCTTCTCTTTCATAAAAGAAATATATGTATATAATAAAAAAAAAGAGAACACTACAAGCATACCACTATAACTGTGTTATATAAATGAAATATGAGTTGAGCAAAAGAAACTGTATATATTAGTACAACGAATACATACACGAAAAAGGACCAAATTTGAGTAGGAAAAATGGCATAATAAATTTGATGAGATGAAAGAGATTCTGGATCCACAGTTCAACACTGTTTGTCTTGATATGAAATAAAGAGAAACAAAGCTTTAAAAAAAAAAAACAACGGATACATGAATAGGCTATTTTATGTTAGCCTAAGCATGAAACATTAAAATCTATGATTAACTGTAAAGCAAGACAAAAAATGTGCAGAGAGAGAGAGAGAGAGGGGTTTTCAAAACTGGTAACAACTTTATTTCATAAACAAGATTATGTATATACAATACAAACAAGTGTCATCATCATTATCATCATTACAGCTATCTCGTGGCTCAATGTTTAGCGCTCATGCCTTTTACGCGAGAAGACCAGAGTTCGATAACCTGGAAGGGTAATGTGGTTTAAATTCCACATTAAACCCAGCGCCGTACCTTAGATTTTTTTCTGGAAGGGCAAGCATTAATATTTGGGCCCCATAGAAAAAGTTATTTTGGGTCCTTCCGCAAAATTCGAAAACAGACCTCATCTTTCTCTTACTTTTTGTGGGCCCCCCGGAGCCTGTGAGCCCTCCTGCACGGCCATGGGCCCGTCCCATACATGACAAATTAATTAAGGGGACAATATCGACAAATGGTAAAGCCATACGAATAAATGATTTCTAGGGCCCCTAATAGTATACGTTTTTTTACTGAAATGAGCGTACGACTTGTTTTATTTACCTTTTGTGTGCTGATTTGTTTATATAATGTAATGAACCTGTTTGATGCTTCATTTATAATTTCATATTCGTATAGTATATGGAATATATCTTTGCCCCTTCACAAATTACGCCTTCTGATTAAACTGTAGGTTCACATTTCATAGTTTTGGCACTGAAAACTGTGTTAAACCACTAGATTCAGGTTGCATACAGATTCAGTACTGGTCGAAGCGTTAAGCTTCAGGTTCACTTTTCGTACAGATTCGGTGCTGAAAGGATTGTTAACCTATAGATTCACATTTTACATGCGAGGTACGTTCGGAAAGTAACATCCGATCGATCACTGTGCGTGAAGTAGTGGGGGCAGCGTTACCATCATTACACAGACGTGCGCGGTAGATCAATCTGCAGCCAGCCGTGGTAGAGTGAAGGTTGTCTGATCAGTAGTTCCACTGTGTGTTGCAATAGAAAACCCCGCCAAGTGGGAGGTGTGAGCTGTTAAACGTTTTCCTACGGCAAAACAACATTCGGCAGCAGCTATTCACAGCGAACTTTGTATCGCGTATGGACAAAGTGTGATGAGTGAAGGAGTTGTTCGTGAACGGGTTCGTTCATTTAAAAATGGACGAACAAACATTCATGACGAAGAGAGAAATGCAGGGCATCAGTAGTAGTTAGTGATAAACTCGTTCAGAAAATTGACGGAAAATCGGTGATTACCATCTCTTCATGCATATGAAGAAGTGGTTTGGATCTCAGAGCTTTGGTAATGATGAGGAGGTAAAAGATGCGGCCACAGGCTGACTCAAGGCACAGGCTGGAGATGTTTATGCTGATTGAATTTCTAAGCTAGTGAAGAGATATGATACGTGCTTGAATGGAAACTATGTTGAAAAATAGAGCAAAGAAGTAGTTTTCAGTTGTATATAATAAATTCTTCCTATTTACTTTGCTTTTTTTAAAACCAATCTGAGATTACTTTGCAAACGGCACTCGTAGATTCAGTGCTGGAAGGGGTGTTAAGTTGGGTCTACGTCAGACTGCGTATGAGTCCATGTTTCATACAAATTCAAAGGAAAAGGGATGTCAATCTTTAGGTCTACGCGTCATACAGACTCGGTCCTAAAAGGGATATTAAGTTATAGGTCCATGTTTTATGCAGCTTCTGTGCTGAAAGTGGTGTTAAACTGTAGATCGAGGTTTCTTAGAAGCTTTAATGTTGAGCAAAACTATTGGCATATACCTCATGTAGTTCAGTGTTAAAAGGGACAATAAGCTATAGGTCCATCTTTCACACATATTTGGTGCTGAAATGGACGTTAAAATGGAAGAGAGTCAAAAGTCATCTTAATAATAATAATAATAATAATAATAATAATAATAATAATAATAATAATCAGTATTTTGCCATTATTGTCTGTCCACTAGCCTCAAAATATAATTTATCAAACAGTCTCTAAACCAATATTGTTCTCGATTTATAAACGGATTGCTATGTATTTTGCACTTTTCCCATTATTTCTAACACTCCTCAAATCGTATTTCTAAGCCCAGCTAATTTTCACAAATTCTTTTACATTTCGAATTATTAAAGTACTTTATCACTTGATCGTTTGTTAGCCTTTATTGATTTACGTTTTTGCTAATTAAGTATGTGACACTCCTATGAAATATTTAAAACTTGTCCCTCGTCCAAACAGGAATTGTTCATCTGGGTTCGTGTGTTTATGATAATTCGCAGCTTCAACAGTAGCAGCTTCTGAAGGAAATCACATTGGTGAAATTTGAACTTCTGTATCTATGAAATAAAGGAAGAAAACTTAGTTGATACTCAAAGTTTTGTATTCGGCAAGTGTTCTTCCGTTAGTCTGAAGCAGTAAAAGCATAACTTCAGTCTGAATTCGCGGATTTTGGCATTCGGTTTGTATTCTTTCTGACTTTCTATATTCATTTATGCTTCAGTTATTCCCATTCATTTCCACTCTTGCATTTTTATCTATGATGTCATTGAACAGTTGGTGTAAACATTTCGCTGAAAAGATATGTATTCTCCTTATCTGTCATTCTTTCCTAGTTGTTCTCAACATTTTTCCATCTAGAATTTTTTGAAAAGGGGTTAAAATGAATTTAAATCAAACCATCCCTTACAAATATATATATAAATTTGATTTTTGTATTAATACTAGCTGAACCTGCGCTCTCTACACAGCGCATCATTCACATATGAGCATGAATCTGCTTGTCATTCCTGTTCCTTTACAGGCACAAGTGAAGAAGTCTCAATAAAAATTGGCAAGAGGCACCAAAAAGGAGAGATATTTTCGATTATTTTTTCAATATTTTGCACCGTTTGCAAGATTTGAGGCTACTTTTGGTTGGAGTTTTTAATTCATGTACGATCAGTGTTTTCTTTCTTCTTGCATGCAGTATGTAATAAGCAAATACATTACACATACAATTAATTACAATGAGAGAGGTATGTGGTGTTCGTTGGGCAAGACACTCCAAACAATAAAGATTCATCTTAAACTGGAGAATAGTTATCCTTGGTTTTTCATTATCATTTGACCATGAAACAAACGCCTGAGAGATATACAACCCCTATATGTATGGTGTTGGAATGTATAACTCATAAGATATGATGCTTTACTTTTTAACACTTTCAATGTACCCCTAAAATGTAATGAAGAATTAACGGCCATGCTTTTTAAACATTCAATTAGAACTGAACAATATACATAAAATTCGCAATCGATCAGCTAAAATAATCTTTCTAGAGCCTATGGTTCCCGAGAACTCACTGTCGAAACGATTGGACACAAACCTATAAAGTAGTATTTTAATATATAGATAGCACATAATGTCACATTGTGGTCTGAGGAGGTCAAAAAGAAATTAGGTTATTAACGCCCTCCCGTCTAGCTCATCCATGGCTGCGAACCTACCTCCTTCCATTGTACTAAATCTGGTTCCGAAGAAACATACGCTTACTACGATTAAACACTTCATTCAATTATTTAATCATATATCAATTTAATAACTCATCCCATCATGTCTTCTAATATTAGACTTGACCAAAGCCTTCGGCGATGATATTTTTCTGCAGGAGTACATTGTAGAAGTGCTACCAGCATGTGGATATTTTGTGCGGTTTATGTTGTTAGCTGAAGTGCATTTAAAACTTTGAGAACCACGTTAGAAGTATTCGAGAAAGCTTTTACCACCATTAGACACTGCAATATGCCAAAGGATATTTATAGCATTAAAAGGAAAATCGATATGGTCATTTTTCCCTTAATTTTCTCTCCCTCTATTCTCAACTTACACAAATATTTTAGAGAAAGAACGTAGTCAAGTAACAGTTTGCTTTCTAAGAAATTTAACACAAGTATTATTTCTTTTTTTAAAAAAAATATTAAAACTTTATTTGATCTCTCTAGTCTTGAAGTACGTATACTCTTAAGATTGTGACACTATCGCTCGTCAAAAAAATATGAAAAACCTGAAAGATATTACTTAATATAAAAATGAGCGATTTCAAGTTCGAATTTAATAACTTTAGTTACTTCCAAGTTACTTTTTGAAGCATTTATTAAACTCACTTATTCCAAGTTACTTTTTGAAGCATTTATTAAACTTACTTATTCCAAGTTACTTTTTGAAGCATTTATTAAACTTACTTATTCCAAGTTACTTTTTGAAGCATTTATTAAACTCACTTATTCCAAGTTACTTTTTGAAGCATTTATTAAACTCACTTATTCCAAGTTACTTTTTGAAGCATTTATTAAACTCACTTATTCCAAGTTACTTTTTGAAGCATTTATTAAACTCACTTATTCCAAGTTACTTTTTGAAGCATTTATTAAACTCACTTATTCCAAGTTACTTTTTGAAGCATTTATTAAACTCACTTATTCCAGTTTTCGTTGAGGCAACACTTGTAATTTTTGTAATCTACCATCAATAATATATCGTATTTAAAACAGAAAAGCAAATATAATTTACAATATAATTATGGCATGCACAAAATATACTTGAAGAATAAGTCTTACCAGCTTCGATGAGGCTGTAATGTCTCATAATGCCTATATACTTTTACTGGACTTGGATGCATTATTTAGTTGGAAGATGTAACTGAGGTTAAACCACTGTTAGCTACGCTCTTGAAAATGTACTTTTGTTAATGTAGCTACTTATGTACTTTAGCAGTTATGATAAGTTCAGTAGATTTTCCTGCCTTCAACTCTTCAGCAAATTCCGCTCAAGACAGGTCGATATCAAAGCGAATTATAAGGTCTTTTCTAACCTTATTCTTCAACAAACAATTCCTTTCGTTATTCCAAAATAGTCTGAATAGGACTAGTAAACGGAAAAATTGCCTTGCATTTCACGTCCAGTTTTAAGGTCATACCGGACACTGGTCAAAAACCGAACTGTCCGTTAAAATACCAGATGGTTGTCAACCCTAACTGACATACATGTAAAGTCGCGAATATACACATCTTGATGCACATAGTACTGAATGTAAATGTTGATTACGTTAATGTAAAACAATTATTATTGTCGTATATTGCATAACTTTATTAGCTACAGTAAATATATTAAAATCTGTAGTGAGTAAACAAATCTAAAATGCGTTGACATGTATCTCGAAGAACCGAGTCGCTTTCGAAGGGACAATCACTGCGTCTTGACCTCCCGCTGCGAGTAACCATATGCATAGTACTATGCACAGGAGAAGTAAACCACCGCTCCCACATGATTGCCAAACAAGTAAAGACTTATAAGTGTCATGAAGAGAACAGTAATTATTTAGTTAGAAGGAAATAATTAATATAATCTAATATTAGTTGACAGGCAATCAAAGTCTGAAGAGAACGCACGATTACAAAGATAAAGAAAATGAGACACAGAGAGGTTTTATAGTAAAGGGCTTCATGATGTATCTACTAACAAGTAGAGGGTACGATATCAGAACTCGAGTTTGTGCAATAAGTTATATATCCTTAAAGAGCAACACGTAGTGAGTTAATTACCAAGATATTAGCTGTAGTCTGCCAATTGGGCAAAAGTGATGAGTCTTCAAAGATAACATGGGAGCCTATGGGAATTGGAAAACACGAGAAGAGGGCGCCACAGGTTGCAACTAGATGGTGCTAGACGGAATTAGTGTCAAACACAAGCAGAGAACGCCACACATAGCACTATAGATGGCACTATCGGCTGGAATAAATATGAAATTGAAAGTTGCTGTCATTCGGGTACAGATGGATCTGGCAGCAGTCGTTGGCACTCTACTAAAGAGATTCGGAACAACTGATCGACCGATGAATGCGAAAGAAGAGACTGTTTAAAAGGAGATCAAGGAAATCCTGTCTAGTGATGTGGAAGTAGTGAAGACTGTTAGGACTTTGTGATTTGACCTCAAGTGCCCAGATCGTGCGTGTCATGATGATTCGGATTTTGATAAAGAGGATGAAGGTGCAAATGCTATACAATTATGAACACCGGTAGGATCGCAGGTCAGTCCTCCGAAACCAGCAGCGAGCGGTGAATCCTCGTACGACGAAGAGTCCCCGAGTAAGAAGACAAAGACGGCAGATGAGAGAGTCGTGATGATTACAAGAGGGTAAACGTACGAGTTCATGATGCAAATCCTGAAACCGATCAAAGGCGAGCAAAGCCGGAGAAAATAAGCACTGTTTTGCGTCAGTAAACATCGTTTTACGCATTCATTAAACAGATGGGTCTGCCAAAACAGTCAGGCATAAACAAAGCAGTGCTGGTCAAATTCCAGGAAATTTTGGGACGGTTGTGCCATTATTCTTAACAGGACTCTCCGAATCTGGACAGTGGAAGCCAAACGACTGTTCGACCCAGATAAGCTGAACTTTAAGGTTACACAGTCCTGGGTCAAAACGTTTAAGTGCAGGAACAAGATGTCAGCCGTGCCATCACACACAAAGTCAGTCGTGCAAGTCGTACCAGTGAGAAGCAGCTGAAAGCCACAGCTGATGGGTTCTCGTCACCAGTGTCCGAGCACAAATGGAGAAGTTGCGATTATTAGCAGGTAATCTCATGAACGCAGACTGTACAAACTGCACTGAGAAAAATGTACATGCTGTACGTAAAATCGTATGTTACATTTGTAAATCCTGTAGTTTTTGGACTTAACGTATAACTGAAAACGCATGTTTTATAATACTTTCTGTATAAGTGTTCCATCTGTACGTACTTTCCGTATGAAGAATATAGGCGGTTAGGATCTCACTTACAAATGGACGTATATAACATACAGCTGACGAAGGTAACATACATAATATAAGGAAGACTGTTAGTTGTCAGACATCCTGTAATGACATAATGTAACATCTAAGTGCAATGTCTATGTAGCATACGTCTCATTAACAGTAGTATATTAAGTCCTAATACAAAAATATCCTGGCAGACCATTTAAACGCTCAAAATGTAAGTTTCAAGTCCACATAGTTTCATTCCGTTACACTCAATAAAACATCTACTGCAAACATAAAGCGAGGACCTTGGAGGTCAAGGGATCTAACCGACTTAAAGTTTATTTATGCCCAGGAAATGGTAATTTCTCCACAATGAAATATATAAACTAGGAGGTGAACCACGACGAAATCTACTCATCGGTAGACCCTCGAGTGGACTGCGATGTGGTTTATCTTCTAGTTTCCATATTGTACTGCTTTGAGTCCTTTTCTGAACATAAATAAACCTTATTGGGAAAGTCATGTACAACTTGGATTCCTTGTATTCTGGGACCCTTAATTGAGCTGTCGGAAATCAGTGAACTAAATTCATTTTTAAGCTATCAGCACGAGTGAACTATGTAGTTTTTCATGATTTGTGATAAATTAGCATTTTTGGAAACAGTGGTAGAAACATATCTCATGAAAAGGTGATGTAAAAATATGCATCTTTTGTAGCATCTGATATGATGAGTTGTTTTAAGTTTTATATATAGTTGTTCGCAGCTCGAAAATTCACTTAAGAAAATGCAATTCATGAACATTTTTACCTTACATCAGAAGCCTTTTCAATTCTGCACTATCATGACAGAGTTTGTTAATTATGACATCATTATTCACTTTACCTATTATAGTACATCCCTTTCACCCTGCATTAGCAGGAACGATTCAAGGTTGTCTTGACCCAGATTCGCCCTTAGTCTATATTTAATACTCTTAAGTTTGGAAAATTCTCGTTCACAGCTTGCTTATGTAAAAGAGACTGTAAGGAAGAATTTATACCTCTTTATTTTGATTTCTTTCATCGCTGGTTCAATATAGTCCCACTCTGTTTCTTGTTCATACTCACTAGTTAATTCCTCACTATCATACTCTCTCTGGACACTTCCTTGCGATATCTTGGACCAAACCACTGCAAATGATTTTAGCTCTTCGATAAGTTTCCCTTTATCCTTGCTGGGAATTAACTCACATATTTTGTTCATTGCATTTGAGGGTAGTTCGTAGATCAGAAAACAGCCTTGGATCAAAACAAGCCAAGTTTAGATAAATGTTTTTGTTATGTTTCGAAAACCGGTTGGTCATTCTTTGATTGATTTTGTCGAGGACAACATTGAAAACACACAATATGAAGATTTCCTCTTCTGTACTCCATGTGATTTTATGAGATGCCAATTCACCACTCATTTTCTTTATCTTAGATACTCTTCTTTTCGGGAGCTCTGTTTCAATCCAAGGATCTTCAAGCGAAGGACATTTTTCTACTCTATCACTAATCTTTTCTGACACTATTCCTACGAAAGTCTTAGCTGCCAGACTAACTTTATCAAATTTATTCCCTGCTTTATTTAAACCGCCCTGTGCAAGGGAAATGAACCTCCAAGCTTGGACATAATCAAAAGTCTTGATTTGAAGGTAGTCTCAGAACGGACTAGTAATTTGAAATATTAGTAAAAACATCATGGCCATTAAGATAGTTTCGTAGAAGACGAACTTTTTAAACAATGAAAGAGCATCATTGCGGACTTTTTGACATAATTCATTGCAGTTACTAATTAGGAAGAGTGTAATTCCAAGTTCAATGAAAACTTGCTCCGATATCCTCTCTATAGCAGCTCTACCTTCTGCCCACTAATGAAAACGACAAAATATACGTACAGTAGCATGACACTGTTCCACGTAATCGTTACAATAGCAACAAGACATGCCCTAGGGTTCTGTTGTATATACATTTTAAGGTCCTTGTAGGACTCTGAGAAATGTCTGGGTTTTCTGTAGTAATCCAAAGAAGGATATGGAAGCTGGAAAACATTGGGCCGTATCACAAATCACAAGGTTGAAAACATGGCATAACACCACGTATGAATAAGGTTGGGCATTAACACCTGAAGCCTTGTAATGGCACTGTTTTATTGACCATTTATATTCGAATCTCCTTCAAATGAATTGGCAATGCACCTTGTCACATCTACTTCAGCTTCGTTTAATGTATCGGTCAAGGTTTGGAAGAGACTATCTCCAGCTGTAAAATTTACACGTTTTAATTTCATTGTTCCTTCCTTCACTTCTGCTTCTGAAACATATCGAATTACTATTACTGACTGGTCAAAACTAGACACATCCATTTGTCGTATCCATTACTACAGAAAATTGGTTTTCTAATTTCATTGCAAATAATGTCCTGCTTCCTGCATCTCTTCCTTAATAATACGGATATTTTTTTCTATTGTACTCTTGCTTAAAAATGTTATTTATTTTACCTTTCCACTTCCTCTCCCATCCTCTTATTCTAGATTCATGAAAAGATTTGCTTTGCTCAGTAACTTTCTTCAGATGATTGCTCAAAGTATGATCGTAGTCCCTAAGAAGAAGAATAATTTCTAGAAATTTCCATGGTTGACATCATCTAAGCTGTACGCCCTCGTCTTTCCTTCGGAAAACAAGGCCTTGTTTTCCTATTAATTTAATCACATTAATTACCGATTAAACCTGCTACTAACTTAAAGAATGATCATAAGTGCTACTAACTTAAAATGTGCAGAACATTGCTATAGACGCAAATATGTAAAAAATATACAAATTTGGGCCTGGAATCCAAATTAAATAGTTGAATATGATACAACCACAAGGACAGAGTACTTACAGAGATAGGTTACTTTATCGCTGTGGATTCAATGTTCAGAAAAACGATCAAGTGACACTTCAATATCTTCGACCCCCGTTGCTGGTAGTGGGCGTAAACAATTCATTCAGGAGGGCCGGCAGGTCAGTTCGATGCTGCCTGTAACGCTTCACTGTCACTCATTCGGATGAATCCGGAGTTCTTTAAAGCTATATTGAAGTTGCTATAGATATTAGGCATACATACCGTTCTCCTATCGATGTAATTGATGATACCTCAAGAGAACATCTCACCCTAACACACACACACAATACATCAATGCCTATTCCTTAACGCTGATGGTCTGCGCAACGATGATCTATTTACATGGGTCAATCCTCTACCCAAAAGATATACACGCACCGAGGACTGAACCAGTTTTGGTCCTTTAATAAGTTCACCGCCTAAAAGGCGATATCTCCAGAAATTGATGTGAAAACAAGGAATTTGGGGTTGGACTGAGAAGTGTCGGTATCGTACGTGAATATATCAAAATGTTAAGTAAAGATTACATAACATAATAATTCGTAACTAAATAGAAACATAATAATTCTATTGCAAACTAATCAAAACATTCTGGAGGTATAGAAATTTCTTGCAACACGTCAGGCTAAAATATATTGCTTCGATCGTTTAAAATTTTCGGATTCGATGCTCTAGAGAGACAATTAGAGAAACTACTTAATTGTTAATTTCGTCTATTGAAAGAAATTATTTTTTAATTTTGAACACAAACTGGCTTATGGATCATTGTAGTTACAGATAGTATAGTGGATTACAGTAAGATATCTTATCCCCTCACGGGATACTGACTTTGCTACCCAAATCCACAGCTCATAAATCAGGAAGAGGAGAGAAAATGACTTACGCTGCAGGTTTCAACCCCATACTCCAGGAAGGCCAGATCTTCAAACACTTTGTACCGAGGAGAATACCTGCGAAGAGCGGCGATGAGAGTGACATGCCCCCGCTGCTCCCACCCAGCTTTTTATTTGGAATTTTATCTTTGTTTTTCCCTTTTATCTAATTACTAAAAACACTTTAATAGTCATTTATCTGAAGGTTGGGTGTTAGCTTGCGGGGTCAGGTTCTATTCGGTTGCATACTGGTTTCCATCGTTTTCAGTCATTTCCATATCTTGAACATTTCATATCTTTGTTTTTAACACTTAGAGAAAACAAAGAAAAAGATTTTTGTTTGTCCTTCCTGCCGGGTACGTGACATTCTTCCACCAGGATCGCACCAACAGTCAACGTGGTCATCGTGACATTTTGTTTCACAAGGTTTTCAAACAAAGAGTTTTGTTTGTCCTTCCTGGCGGGTACGTGACAGTCCCCCACCAGGATCGCACCAACAGTCAACGTGGTCATCGTGACATTTTGTTTCACAAGGTTTCTTCCTTTTTTTATTTTTGTTTGTCCTTCCTGGGTACAAGGAAAAAATAACACTGTATAGACACTGACACACACACACACACAAAAAAAAAAAAACACTGAGATCACTTATACACTGAATCACTGAAGGGACGACTATGAGCGTGGGCAGTAACAAAATGGATATCAAGAGAGGGAATGGAGCAGAGCGTTGTCGACGGCGTAGTATGGTCCAGATTTGCAGAAAAGCAACGCTTGGAGAGATGTAGAGATTGGAGACCCCACAGTCGAAGGCTGTGGATTGCGGTTTGGTGGGGCTGTGGTCCATTTGGCAACGGGAAAATCTTCTGGATCACTAGATGTCAGAGCAGGAACAGTTGGAATCTGGATCCGGAGCGAAGAAGACTGTGTCGTTGTGGATCGCCAGATGTCGGATCAGGAACATGCGCCGTTGTCCCCACTGGAGTATGCCTTGGAAACTGAAGGGTCGTTGCGGGCAAAAGTTAGGAAGGAAACAGGATGAAACGCAATACCATAATAGAAAAATGTTTTAAATAATTGTTGCTCAGAAGAGAGAAAGAAAAAAATCTTAGTCTAGTATATTTCATGCTTCTCTTTTCTCTCGTTGCTCTTGTGTTTTTGGAGAGGGGAAAAGGAGGAAGTTGACAGTGGCAGGAAGAAAGGGAAAAGAGGTATAAAGGGGATGGTCGAAAAGAAATTGAAATAAAGGAGGCTAAGGTTACGCAATATACCAATCAGACAGCACGAAAGGGTGGTTATACAATATTTTCAAAAAGCGGATCTGCCAAAGGAAATGAAAGCGGGGCCGATAAGGAAGTAAGGCGGGTGGGGGGTGCTCGTGGAGTCGGAAGACGATAGTTGGAGGTCAGCAGCAGGGAATAGAAACGGCGGGTGAAATACAATTTACAGCAGAACCCAAAGGCGAGTATAAGAAGTAACATCGTTAATGGAGTAAAGACGATGAGTACTAGGCCGGTGTATTGTAAGGCCATTACGGGGCAGATGCCTTGTTTAAGGAAGACGAACGTCGTATAAAAGCTGAAAAAAAAGGAAAGAATCAGAAATCTGATGTTGGAGCTGTAAGCGGAAGGTTTTCGTGGTGGAGTTGGTCTGAGTGATGGGCATACCGTTGAAGGCGGCGATATACAAGAAAAATGGAAACGGAATTAGCTAAAGATAAGATGAATTGGAAAGATAGGAGGGAACTATGTATGGGGAATGCATACTCTTTGGGAATCCAACTCGCTCAACTAGGAGGGTTATAAGTGTGAATAGTGGGTGAAATTTGCTTGTTGAAATTCAGGGGAATGTTGGTAAAATTGGGATAAAAGGGGAACAAGTGATCAGCGGGAAGGGGAAATAAGGTATGATTAACTGATATTTTATTGCACCATATCTAAGTCGTGGGTTGGTAATGCTATGGAAACATAGGGAAGGACGTTGGATTAAAACTGTAGTGGGTGTCGACAGCGAATAATCACAAGGTAGGGAGACCCGAATGGTGCTAGTGTCCTGTGTGAGTAATGGTTGCTGGATACCATTCGGCGGTACGAGGAAAAGTGGAGAAGGGGGATTGGTTAAGATGAATTCGTTGCTAGATAGCTGTAGGATAAAGAAAGGGTGGTCCTGGGTACAAGAAAAATTGCAGACGCCATGAAAGAGTCCGGTTACTGTGGGGAAACTTAAGTGATGTAGGCACTTGGTGAGCTGTGAATTCCGGTTCGAAATTACCGGGATTTGGCATAGAAATGGCCTAGTGGAAAAAACACAGGAGTAACATGGCAGTGGGTGAACGGCATTGAGTGTATTAAATGAGGTGAAAAATATGGCGATATTTTGAAATCTTTTGTGGACAAGCGAGTGTTGAGTTTAGCGAGATCATTTTGTAAGGTATTGATGGGTAAGAGAGTAGTAGGAAGAAATTTCTATTCCAGTTTTCGTAAATATTGTTGAATATGTCTAGTTGAAAACTTTCGTTTAACTTATGTAGTAGAAGGGTATCTAAGTGAAAGAATAATTGTATAAACGACAGAAGGTGTTGTCGATTACTCGATAGTTGAGCCGTAAGGTTTTGTTCATCGTCAATAATTCGACGGAAAGCGGTTTGAATTTCTGAAAAAACAAGCCATGTTTCATTGGCGAGGCGAGAAAGGGAATATGAAAGGAAATATGATAAATTATATAAGTGTGAATGAACCCCTAATTGTTTATGCTTAAGAAGTTGCGTATGTGTTTTAAGTTCATGTTCATTTGTAATAAAACTCGAGATTTGGGATTCTGTAGCCGTTCCTGTAAGCCAGTTCAAAAAATTACCTAAGAATTTCTGGATATTTCTGGAGACTCTGAACATGCAATAGTATTCAGTCCAAAACTTATGACCCCCACCCCACTTTATGCCATTCCAAAATATAGCTCCTTTTAAAGTGTAATTTTCTGTAGTTTTTCTGGTGATTTCATGTATTGGATTACAACCATGTATATTGATTTAGAAGCAAGAGTATATATTCCCCGTGTACCTCAGTCTCTCCTGTAAACATTTGTTTTTGTTTGTTTTTCGTCTGATTCGTACGTCCTGAGCAGCTGTAGTTTTAGTACACGCTTGCTAATCCAAAAATTGGCACTCCACCGACAAATTAAGATGACCGCCATTCGGGAACACTTGTTGCAGGTTTTTTGCTGCGGACTGTACATGAGCATGTAAGTTTATTGTGAAACGACAAAGTCCTTTGCTCCAAAAATAAGTGTGCAGGGGAGGAGGCCGAGGTTTCTCCTGGCGTGATTCGTGCCAGTTAGACGTTATGTTGGTTCCCTGGTTGTAAAGGCGTAGTTTCACAACAAACTTACATGCTCATTTTGCAGGTTTTTTTTTTGCTGCGGACTGTACATATGACAACATGAATTGTTTTATTGACCTTCTCATACACAAGTTCATCACACTCATACTTTTATAATTTTCGGAGATGGCCTTCCCTGGACAACTTCGTATGGATTGACCCCACTGCAGGGATAAATGTTATTGTCCGGATATGATGTAACCATTACTTCTTCTATAGTAATCTACTTTCTTCTTCTTTCTTTTGTTTATTTTATTTACTTTTACATCATTTCTTTCCTTTTTTTACTTTGATTTAATAACTTTACATTATCTACTTATAATACTACCTTACAAGAAAAGTCAAAAAGTTCCCGGAATTCTGTTTTAGCTCTTTATTACCACAATATAAGTACAGATTTAATAATTACTTTAAAAATTTGCATCTTCAGAACATATACGCAATTGTTTCACAGTCCCTGCGATTGGTAGAAACACCGACGAAAGCCAGCTTTTGATATAAAGGCAACCAAGAAAGTTCTGTCGCTTTTTCACCCACCACCTTCGAACATCGATGTCACCTAATACGTACTTGGAACATCAAAATAGTCCCCATCAGCATCGACGACCTCCTGCCAACGTTCTAGAAGGCCATAGATTCCATCGCGGAGCAGCTTGGTGGGTCGTGAAGCGAAGAAAGTATCAGGCGCATTTTGCATCTCTAATAAGGATTTGAAGTGGCGTCCTCTAAGACGATTATCCAAGAAATGGAACAGGTGATAATCAGAGTGTGTAATGTCCGGGTGGTATAGCGGAGGTAGGTGTGTTTCCCATCCAAGGCGTAGAATAGTGTCCCGGGTCATCCTTGCCACGTGGGGCTTACCGTTGTCCTGTAACAGGAGGACCTCTTTGCGATTCAGAAGTGCTGGCTTCAGAGTTTTGAGTTTTTCTTGAACATGGCTCAACTGCTGATAATACACAATTGCATTGATGCTCTGACCAGCTGGTAGCAGTTCCCGATGCACAATGCTACACGCAGTCCACCAAACAAAGGAGACCTTCTTCTGGTGTAGTGCTAGTTTCAGCTGTTTTGGAACCGGTTTATGTGATGCTGAACAATGATGACTGCGCTATGGAGCTTCATACAGGACCCTTCTGATCACATGTCAACACTCTCTTCATAAATGGCTACTTCCTCAGACAAAATAGCAAAGAAACACACGTGTCTGTCCGCGTTGCCTTCTTGCCCGGAGTCAAATCATGTGGGACATACCGCCACAACTTGTAGTGTTTCATAACAAGTTGATGGAGGTGCTGCCGAATGGTTTCACCACTTACGCTGAATTGTAGTCCCAGTTCCTCACATGTCTGACCACTGTTCGTCTCAATTCTGCCTGAAGATCTTCATTTTGTACATGTGTTTTTCTTCCGGCACATGGTGTGTCTGAGTGTTTCGTCACTGTCCTTAAACTTGTTAAAACTTTACAATGGTGCACTGTCCGCGTAGTCACGACACCGTCACCAAAGGCGTGGCATATCTTCCGCCCCACTACAGTGACATTTTACCCCTTTGAACTCGTACAGCATACACGCCCTTATGACGCTCTGTGAAGGTCCCATGTTCACTCTCACCTTATGGAAGTTCACGGTGTAACTGAACTGCCAAAAGCAGGTAGTACGTTAGATCTACCCACACCAACAACTGACCTTCGCCTTACCTCCATTCCCATTAAACTCACGGTGTGAGGGCAAATTGAACACAGACCTCGATAAAAAAGTGACAGAACTTTCTTGGATACCTTTATATCTTCCGAAGTTCAGCCATCGCGTTGCTTTTGATCTACGTTGACGAAATGGTAAAGAAGGGCCATTTTTAGGTTTGTGAAGAGGCAAATATACGATGGTGCTAAACTTTTTTTTTTTTTTTTTTTTTTTTAAGGCTATCAGTTTCTCAAGCAGAGTTTCCTTAATTTGCACATGAATTTGACGCTCGATCTGTGAAGTTGTGCCAACTGATCACTATACACATCTTCGTTCAGCCACACCATTCGTACTCTACTTGTTAGGACGTGTTCATACTTGTCAAATTCATTATTATGCAACCTAAGGACTGTATTGCAGAAGATTGATTGTGCTTGCACAAATACCTAAGGACCGTATTGCACAAATAGCAAAACTACATCATCATTCCGTAAATTTCTAACTATACCTCGTATCCTTTGAACTATAATTAATTATCTCTCTTATTCAATTAAAATTTATTTCACAGAAAGCAACGAATATTTACTTTGCGAAGCATTATGGTTATGAAATAGTCCCACTCTGGTTAGATGACATCATGTCGATAGCGATTCTTGTCCTGCAGACAAATTCTGCATTTCAACATATTGAATGCTTGGTAAGAGCTGTATATTTGGAATTATAGCTAGATTGATGTTCATACGTAATGATAATCCTGTGAATTACAAGCTTATCATATGCATATTAGTTATACTGATTGTTTCTAGAAACTTCGAATGATTGATTACTCGTAGTAATATACTGTTCCATAATATTTACTAGATCAAAAACTTCTTAGTTAATCAAAAACAATCCGAAACAGTTTGATTTACCTTTTTACCTGCTTTAATTTTCTCCTGATAAAAATGATAAATATTTGTTATGCTTTAATCACATTAACCGTGACAGATTTCAAATTTTATACATAATTTGTGAACCTTTTACTTTCAGTATATTTTGGCATATTTGATATACAGAGTGGTTGTAAATTCAATACCTAGGTATTTTTAAATTTAGATTATCCTAGAAACTACCATCAGGTCTCACTGGAGTGTAATACTGTTTACTAGGTGATGTTTACCATTTATGATTTTGAAAGTTGATCTAATGAAAACCACAAAATGGCTGGTGTATACAGCGTAGAAGACAGACCTAAGATTGCCGCAAGGTATGAAGTTTGGAGATCGGGGACCGACAGAATAGCCTGCACGCAGCTCCGATCTAATCCCATGCGACTTCTTCCTTTGAGGTTGGGCTAAGGAACAAGTGTACAAGTTAAAACCAAGGGATATTAACAATCTTAAACAAAGTATCCGTGAAGTGTTTGCAAAGAGATGCTAAGAAGAGCCGTGGATTCTGTTCCTAAAACACGTTAGAACTGTGTGGAATATGCGGGTGCATATGTTAAATGTAACTTAATAACCAAATGGTACACCCTAATAATGTATTCAATGGAAATAAAACTGTGATAGGTTGTTTACTTTTTGATATAGTCATTGTTACAAATAGTACTGACTTTGCAACCACCCTGTATAATTTGAATATTAAACATTTTCTTCTTTTGAATTTTATGAGATATCTTGAGGATTCATACCAATGCCTCAGTTGTCCCAAATCATTATAACCTGAATTTCAAGTTTTGAACATAATAACCAAATTAAACGATAACAAAAGATCATAACAAACCTTTCATAATGATGGATCATTAACCTTGTAATACTCACAAGGGACGTATGCGAACCGTGACAGCTAGATATTTATGAGAATTGGTACAATGATTAATTGTGGATCACTAACCATCGTGGTGATAGTCACTCGGTGCGGAAATGCCTTGTTTACCGTAGTATAATGCATATAGTATAATGCCGAAGTATAATGCATATATCACGCAGTGGACCGCGTGAGGCTGTGCGGAGCTATACCCTAAAAACGTCTGAAAAAGGCAGAAAATGGAAAATGTATGCAGGTAACATGATACCTATGGGAGGGGAACAGGTGACCAAAAACAGCTGCCACACAAGCTGTACTGCCACTCCAACACAAACTTACAGTTTCTCAAAACGTATACCATTTATGACATTAAAACAATTAGTATAAAACGTCAAAGAAAATAAGCAAAATGTGGGTTTGTGTTGCCAAATAATTAAGATCCAAGGCTCTAAAGTTGAGAAATTATGGGACCTGTATAGAAATATGAACAAATGTACAGCAACAAGAAGACTGCGGAAGGAACAAATGTACAGTTGGGAGTAAACCACAGAATCCAGTAACTAACTGCCGTGATTCTTCACATTGCATGTGCGGCTAGGGTGAAAAATGTATGTATTTTGTCATACTATGTATGGTAATTCTGTTCCGTGTATTGGTATATTTCTGTTATTACTGTCCTGTATATTACTGTTAACCTGAATGTAGTGTGTTTTCTCTTCATCGTTGTCTCACATGTTAACTTTTCCTATACTCTTGAGTGACACCTGTCACAGGTCATTAATCTTTGCAAATCGATTCTGACGTACTTTCTTGTTACAGGTTTCCTACCTTTTATGCCACATCTTTTTCGTAATCTTTTCAGGCGCTGCGCAATCGTTTCTGTGACTTAGAAGGCATGCAGGATTATATGCAGTGTTGCAACCCCAAGAAAGTTCATGTTATAGCCTTTGGAAAGGAATAAAGAAACTGATTCCTTACAAACGCTATTGGAATTGCTGCGCTACAGGAAGACTTCCTGTTCACATTTCCGTATTATGTCACATAGGATTACTTCTTTCTACTACTACTCTAACATATGCTCTTTATTTTGTTGAATCCTGTATCAAACCTGTTAGTCACTGGATACTGTACATGCTCTGGTTTATTCCCTTCTATACATTTGTTAATTTTGCAATCTTATTTCT
Organism: Thermobia domestica; assembly: GCF_964235325.1. Lineage (NCBI taxonomy): Eukaryota > Metazoa > Arthropoda > Insecta > Zygentoma > Lepismatidae > Thermobia > Thermobia domestica. The sequence goes on from NC_137467.1 coordinate 54,662,221, forward strand.
GTTGTACATTTGTTCGTTTTTCGGTACAGATCCCATATTTTTTCAACTTTAGTCTTAATATCTCTTATTTGACAACACTGATAACCACCTTTTGCTTATTTTCTTTTACGTTTTACGCCAATTGTTTTAATGCCATAAAATAGTATACGTTCTATTTAAAAAACTAAGTTTGTGTTGGGGTGGCAACACTATTTATGTGACACTACTTCCATGCTCTTGGTCAAGTGTCCTCCTTCCGTAGGTATCACGTTACCTACACACAGTTTTCATATTCTGCTTTTTCCGGCGTTCTCGGCATAGCCTCACCTGGTCACCGTGTAGTATATGTATTATACGTAGCGGGTAAACAATGCATTTTCGCACCGAGTGATTATTACCAGTACAACGATGATTAGTGATCCACAATTAGTAAGGGTATCAATTTTCATAAATGTCTAACTGTCACGATTCGCATTCGTCCTTTGTCAGAGTTGAGAATTGCAGTGAGGTCACCGGAATTCGGCAACTTCCACGTCGTTGGTACTCGTAGTGTGGATTTATTTTATGAAAGCATTAGTGGAATGAATATATGAGAGGAAACGAGAATAACACGAGAAATCCCATGGCCACGATGTTATCCACCACAAATTTACTGGCCTGGAATCCAGTCAGGAACCCCATGCACCAGAGGTAAGCGCTCTACTATTGAGCCACCGTGCTCCCTTAATCATTACTATATAATATTTTGAAGACTATTGTAAATCTGTACCTTTTAAAGCGAAATTTAAATTCTGAAAATCATTATCCTGATTGAGCTTCTTTCCCTTTCTTAATCAGCATAAATTTGTTGATTTAAAGAAAGAAAGAAAGAAAGAAAGAAAACAAAATATGTTTCCTATATAAATTTCGAAAGTTACCTTCGATAAAAATCGAACACGACATTGTAAATCATCACCATACGCTCACGAAACGCATTCCGTGCGATAAGCTTGGTACAGAATTTAGAAGTGATCTCAGACAGATGCAGAGGAAGAGAAGTAAAGCGCTTCGGGTCACACAAGAGAGGAAAAACTAAATAAAGAGGAAATTGAATTTTTGCATCCATCTCGATTTTTGATGTGTTACTATTAGACTTTTCATCTGCCACGCAATTTTGTTGCATTCCTTACAGAAAATATGAAGGAAATTAAGTTACCTAAAATTTGATTATATATATATATATATATATATATATATATATATATATATATATATATATATATATATATATATATATATATATATATATATAGTGTGTGTGTTACAATCGTAAAATGTGGACACCAAAATTATTATATTCTTACTTGCTTTGTTCTGTAACCTATTTAAACCAATAATCCAATTTCGTATTTAGATCAGTTTATTCTCTATCTGCTCAAGCACTGCAATCACAAATCATTCATTCCATCTTATGCCATAAACTCATTAACATTGACTTATATCGGATCTTTAATTTAACTTCATACATCTGACATCTTCATAATAATCTTGTCTGAAACAATCTATATCTTCATTATTAATGTCTATACGACATACAGTATGTTACTAACTTGTTTATCAGAAACATATTATAGTGCCACAAACTAACTACTAGGTAAACAGTACTTAACACTGCATGTGCAGATATTTGTTACACATACCACCAACAATGTTTTATTAGGTATAAATATATCGGGTGTTTCAAAACAACATCGACAACGTCTGGGAGGTAATTCCTGACACTAAGGTAAGACAAAAAGTATAGACCATCCTGTTAGTACAAATGTTTCCTTTCGGAGTTATAGGCTGCCAAAAACATGAAAAAAATAAACTTTAAATGTCCATAGCTCCAAAACTATGGGACCTACCGTAATCAGATCAAGATTTCACTTAGGAACTAATATATGCCAATTCAAAAATCCATGTTTCAGATTCTGCGGTACTTCCGCATCAATTTTTATAGAGGTAGTTGGGTTGGTGATCACTTCAAATTAGATGCTTGTACCCAAACTCTCTCTCTATAAAAATTGTTGCATGAGTATCTTAGTATTCTGAAACATGGATTTTTGAATAGGGCACGTATTAGTTTCTAAGTGAAGTCTTGATCTGACTATGGTAGATCACATAGTTTTGGAGCTATGGACCTTTAAAGTTAATTTTCTTCATATGTTCGGCAGCTTATAATTCCGAAAGGAAGCTTTCGTACACCCAGGTTGGTCTATACTTTTTGCGTTATCTTGTGGCAGGAATCACCTCCCACATGTTGTCGGTGTTGTTTTGTAACACCCTGTATATACTGGGTAAGGCATCTAAAATACCATCTGAAATATCTTAAAGAAATCTCTGCAATATACAGTTTACGATAAACAATAATATCAAGTGATACTCATCCAACGAAGGTGCGGTGTGGCAGGAAAAATATAGACAACTGACTAAATCTATTCCGAAAAGAACACTTTTCACTATATAGAAGGTTGTCTAGAAAGTACTGAGCCTTTGGAGGTCAAAATTGACAACACATTTATTGTTAGTTGAAAGTAACATTGAGATACAACGAATGCATCATTTTGTTTGCTGATCCTCTGTCATTTTTAGGCAAAACCATGATTAATATTGCTTTAAAATTTATGTTGTATCTGGTCAAAAAATTATGTTGTCACTAACTTCGTTTGATACCAACTTACCATTCAGTGGATTCTCAAGAGACCGAAACAAATTGTTCCGACACGACTTAACCAGGGGATAGAAACGAGAGGCACCTAAGAGGTACGGGATAACAATACCAAATTCATAGCAATAAAGCACATGCTAAATGGGGGAGTCTCCAGTCTCCACCACTAGTCTTAGGCGACAAGAACCATGAGCAAAATTAGACAGGGTAACGAATATGAATTTAGTGTTAAAATAATTTGAAAATAACCAATGCATTTTCATTGAGAATTGGTAGCAATAAGGACGTTAAGGAATAGATGGTGGAGCAAAGGAATAGCAACTAATTTTGAACAGTCTCACTATAATTCGAAATAGTTCCAATCTCCTCTCTCTTACTCATAGGCGCTGTCCTCGAAGTTCCAGTAACTTGCAGGTTGGGTTGTCCTGAAGAAGTCCATGATGAAAACTTGTCCGACAATCAACAGTCTTTACGTCTGATTATTATTATTATTATTGGAAGTCCAACTATTTTTCAATATCAACTAGCTTCAATCGTCAGCTGACAAAAAAAAAAAAAAAAAAAAAAAAAAAAAAACAACGTAAGGTCTGACCTGCTCCGACTCATATCCTGAGACTCTAGACATTAACGCTATTTCGTGCGCAAGAGGTTTCTTCTTCCTTCTCACCTCAACCATAGGTTGGTGGGCAACATGGAAATATTAATACTTATCTCTCCCTTGGGAGAGCTGTTTTTTTTTTTTTTTTAAATCTTGATAACGTTTCTTCTGTGTAACTGTCTCTAGATATTCTATGCTTGCTCTCTATGCAGGGCTTCCTCTTCCTGGTTTTCCTTATGTCTTTTCCTCTATCAACATAGTGATTCAATCCGAGTGCCGAATAAAATGGCCAAGCATGCTGCTTCCTCTTTTCCGTATTATCGGCATGATCAGTCGTCCTTCATTAGCTTCCTTTAGTACTTTTTCATTCTTTTTCCTCTCGGTCCATGATATGCGAAGTATTCTGCGCCAACACCACATTTCAAATGCTTCCAGCTTGAATATTTCAGCTTTTCTTAATGTCCACGTCTCTGATCTGTAAAGCACCACGCTCCATGCCAGAATTCTAATAAGTCGTTTTCAAAGGTTCTTGATGTTAGCACTCCCTTTCTCCTCTTAATGCATGTTTAACCTGCGCTTTTTTTGAAATTGCGTTTTTTTTTTCACTCCTTCCGTCCGAGGATATTAGACTTCCTAAATAGGGGAATGTCTTAACGTCTTCGATTTTCTCTCCATCTAGCCATACGTTCGTCCTTTCCTGTCATGCTCTTGTACACTTACCATTTTGGTGTTCTCCTTATTTATCTTCATTTTGCGTGATTTTCCAGTTGGTTGTTCAAGTTTGCTTAATACATTTTAAATATGATATTACCGCTTTTGTTGTATGATGATCAGTGTTAAAAATCGGAAGTAGTTGGTTGAATGGTTAAAGAAGAAGATGGATATTACTCTTGGGATGCTGAATTGATTCCCAAAAAACTCGTCTCTGATCGTTTTTAACTATGTCTCTATATCGTATTGTTTCTACTCTATCTCTCAACAGACGAACATAGCCGTTCTTATAAGACTTCCGATATTTATGCATAGCATAGGGCAGGTGTTGTAAACCGTTTACACTACCGTACCACCAAAACATTACCGCTATAAGTCGCACGTACCACCAACAGCGGCTCGCGTACCACCAGTAGTACGCGTACCATAGGTTGAGAAACTTTGGTATAGGGTTTAGAAGTCTAAAAAGTAAATGAAGTACATAATTTAATGTGTAGTCCAGGAGTTGTTATAAAGGTTTGTTTGAAGGGCTTCACATAGTCCTTTAAGTAAATTACTGTATCAAATTAAAATTCCATTTAAACCATCTTGCAGTGATAAAATGGCACCCACTCATCAATTTCTCTTCGTTCTCTTCACTTCTTTCTTTGTTTTTCTTTTTTCGTTATCTACTTTAGGCTCAGCCTTTTTATATTACTTGTTTACTCGAAACATTATATACACAAAGTAAACATCGTTAAGTCTCACGAACAAGGCTAACAACACGAAATCAACTTCTGAACGAAAGTGGTCACAGAGGCGGTGAGATTTATGTAGTTTTGAGGTGGATACTAAAAAAGGATGGACTAAATCTTCTACTAACAAAGGAAATATTTGCTTCTGAAGTTTCCTTGTTGTTTTATTATCTCTTGTTCGTTGAACAACACCTGTTGTGAAATAATATATCTTGATACAGGTGAACAAATATTATTATGCTCAAATGGTCGTTGTCTTCTTTTTTAGTAGACGCAATTCGGAAGGAAGTAACTTTAACAATCGAATGTAAGTTGGTTTTTACTTGTATTGAATGAAATGTATAGAGCAGACTTTTTTTAACTGACCTTATCTCTGACATATAGAAGCACGGATTTGCGATTATAAGCTCTATGAGAAATACGTGGGCGCTATGCGCGCCGTAATTTAATAACAATACTTTTTAAAGGTATATTTGCAAGTTATATATATATATATATATATATATATATATATATATATATATATATATATATATATATATATATATACAGTGACTCAAAAAAGTATTCATACACACAAAGTTTTTGACGGAGGATTATATGTAAAGGTTAGATAAAAACAATGTTACAATCATCTGAAAATATACATAATTTACTATGTTTGTTTGTACAAAAATATCAATAGATGAAATATTTAGATGACTAAAGTAAGACTATTCATGGCTTTGGATTAATTGTTTTAACAAAAGAGACACTGACACTGTGTGCAGAGTGAAGAACACAGAAGAAGCCAAGGAATTGTTAAGAAGAGTGGATCTTATTGGAGGCAGAAAACTTATGTTTAGTCTTGATGTTAAGGCTATGTTCCCGAGCCTTAGTAGAGAAGCAATAATAAGTGTCATAGAGGAAGAAATGGATAGTAAAAGTATAAAAGGATGGACAAAAGAGAAAGTAGTTAAGGCTCTGAAGTTAATATGGGAAAACAGTTATTGTATAATAGGTGAGAAAGTGGTAAAAATAAGAAAAGGAATCAGTATAGGTTCGAGGCTGAGCCCAGTACTGGCAGAAATAATTATGAACAAATGGGAGAAAAAGGTGAAAGAAGAAGGGAGTGAGAACTTGATAATATTTTGTAGGTATGTGGATGACTGTCTAGGCTTGTGGAAAGGGACTAGGAGACAATTAGAGAACTTCAAAGATAGTGTGGAAGATAAAGAAAAAGGCATAAGCTTGGAAATGGAGTTGGAAGAAAATGGAAGAATAAACTTTTTAGACATGACCATAATAAAACAAGGAGAAGGCCTGGTTACGAGGTGGTACCAGAAAGAGTGCTCAGCGGGAGTGTACTGCCATGAGAGGAGCGACGTGGATAGGAGTACAAAGAGAAATTTCATAACAAATATGATAAGAAGAATAGAAATGATGGAGGACGAAGAGGAAGGAAGGAAGGAGAGCATACAGAAATTCTACAGACAGTTAGAGAAGAACGGTTACAGCAAGAAAGAGTTAGAGAAGAAAGAAGAACGCAGGAAGAGGAAGAGGGAGAAAGAAGAATAAAGAGGATGAAAGTGGAAAATGGCATGGCATAGAAAGTATGGGAGAAGAAACGGAGAAACTGAAGAATTTATTGAAGAAAGGAGGGGTCAGAACTTATAGAAAGAGTGCAGAAACTTTATTAAGATCAATAAAGAAGAAGAATAGAAAAGGAACTAAAAAGATTAATGAAGAGGAAGAAGGGGTCATTTACAGGGTATGGTGTGAGGACTGCGATATGTCATATATAGGAGAGGCAGGAAAGAGAATGAAAGAAAGGATAAAACAACATGAAGATGATGCTAGGAAGAAAAAAGATACCAATGCCATATACAAACATGTTAAGGAGACGAATCACGCAATTAATTGGGATAAGACGGAAGTGTTGGAGATGGAGAAAAGAATGATAATAAGGAAGTGGAAAGAAGCGGATTGGATAAAGAAGGTAGGAAGAGATAAACTGATGAACTGGACAGGGGGCTTACCAATTAATGAATCATGGCAAGGAAGTTTGAATAACATAGAGAAAATAAATAAATAAATAAATAAATAAATATAAATAAATAAATAAATAAAAATAAAAAGCCCTTATAAGAACCAAAAAATAAAGGAAGTGATTAATTGGAAAGTGAACACGAAGAATTATAGGATGGGCTGAAGGCCTCGGTAAATAAGAAAAAATAAATAAATAAATAAATAAATAAATAAATAGATAAAAAAGTACAACAATGACTCTATATATGACTGTTAAAAGAATTTAAAATTTTTTATAACAATGAATATATATATGACGGTTAAAGAATTTAAACTCTGTTATAACAACATTTATATATATGTCTGTATTTTTATTAATTTCGATCGTGTCTGAAGAAGGATATGCTAGATATCCGAAAGAGTAACAAATTATAATTTAAAATAAAGTAAAGTATTAAGCTTTGGTCAGTGTCTCTTTTGTTAAGACTAAAGTAAATAAATATTCTTTCTCAACTCAAAAAATTATTCATACAGCAACACGAACTACAAATCTCGACGTGTTCTAACAATCTGCAGTAGAAAATCAAGTTTCTAATACATTATGTGCACACCTTTAAAACAAATTTTTGCCTCGAGACCCCATGCAGGGCCGGATTTCCCAATAGGCCCGGGCCTATGGGCGCAAGCTCCCAGGGGGTGCACGGCCGAGAGAAAAAAATTAAAACTTATAAAGACACTTCATGTAAGTCACTCGATGTTTAGTATTAATAGGTGTTATACATTTTCCTTAATTTCAATTTATGTCGTTAATTTCATTAATTTCAATTATTCATTTTCATAGCTTTTACATACTTGTTTTTATTATTTTTAATTTTAGATAGGCAATCTCGTAATCGAACGGAAAAATGTCATTTTTATACTAGTACAATTTACTATTTGTATATACAAAATATCTAGTTTTACTTTAAAGCACAGTTTTTGTGTCACGTTATCAAAGTACTTCATGTATGCTGTGTTTCTGAGATTAAAACAATTTTATAATGTATTACAGAGTTTTTTTTCATTTATTTGCCCAAATGGCTAAATTGAACAAAACCAGTTATTCACCAATATTTTGTTAATACATTAACGGTATTTTGTTAAGCCCAGAACCAAGTAAATTCCCCAAGAAACTTGCAATGATAAAATTGCATCGTGGAGTGGTGTTTAAGCAATTAACATATAGGCCTGATATAATTTTTTAATAAAGGTTTTTAGGAAAGTAACTTTAACCAGACTAGGGGGCGGAAAAAATTATTGGGCCTAGGGGCGACAAAATGCTAAATCCGGCCCTGACCCCATGGTATGAACCGAACGAGCGTTTTGCTCATTTCTGGAGAAATCTTAGACAACTCATCCAAAAGTATCTTTTGTACTGCTTCCTGGCTCAAAGGATGGTGTTTCTGTACTTTTTTACACAGATAATCCCCATAACTGTTTGCTAAGATTGACATCTGGGCTTTGTGGGGGAGTCAGAAGCTTTCGTGGAGAGTTACACAGTAACCATTCCCTAGTTTTCAAAGCAGTGCGCTTAGGGTCATTGTCCTGTTGGAAAACAAACTCTGTCAAGACCCAACTTCTGCACACTATTTGGTAAGTTATGGCACAACACTAATATACTTATTAGCGTCCATGGCTCCTTCAATAAAAACTAAGTTTCCCACTCTAGAAGACGCCATGCATTCCCAAATCATCACACTTCCTCCTCTGTGTTTTACTGTAGAGATAATATGTTGCGATTGCAATTTGCTGTTTGGCTTTTGCCATACCCATCTTTTGCCATCTGATCCGAATCTATTAATCTTCGATTCATCGGAAAATACAACAGTATCCCAAAATTCGTTAGGTTTAGTATGGTATTCGTTGACAAATTTTAGGCGCTTTGGTCAGTTTACTTTTGAGATGTATGTTTTGTTTTTTGGCTGTCCTACCATGAAAATTTGCACTATGTAGTACATTTTGTATATTTTGAGGATCCACAGAGCAAGTAGACGTTGACGCGATTTCTTCGGCCAAAGACACAGTACTTCTGAAGGGTGCTTTACGTGCTAAATTGACTACTTTCCGTTGGTCGCGGAGTGTTTGCACTTTTGGGCGTCCTGATCTTCGTATATTTTCTGTTGTTCCAGTTTCTTTATATTTCTTTATGATGGAACTGACTGTACCAAAACTAATCGTGAGTTTTTTTTTTCAATTTCACTATAACTCCTACCTTCTTCCAAAGGTAAACAACCCCATCACGTTGCGTCAAGGAAAGTTAACTTTTCTTGCACCCCATGTTGACTACTAGAACTAACAACAAGAGCAGACTAACAAGCATGCAATGAAGCAATGAACCCTTGCTGCAGGTACAGTACGGTTGCTCAAGTTGAACAGTAGAAGTGTTCAAGGGACAGAACAGGATAACAGTCTCGCTGTATGAATACTTTTTTGAGTATCGTAATTACGTGATTCACATTGTGTTCGTCTCCTTATAGTCTTGGCGGATTTTCAACTCATGCAACTGTTAATGCTTTTCGTTCTCTTTGTTCCAATAACACTTTTAATTTTCTGCTCTCACTTATAATTCACCTACGATGAAACTTTTGGGTGTATGAATACTGTTTTGAGTCACTGTATATGTGTGTAGATGGGTCCTTTCTGACCTCTCCACATAATCTTAATTGAGATTCAGGCATTTGTCTCACCATTGCTCCAATTTATCCTGTCTTTGCAAAAATCAGAGCGCACTTTGATTTTAGCACTCTTTACATTCCATTTCACTTCTTCATCACCACTTGACAGGAGACCAGGTCGCTCATATGAATCTGAACTCTTCTTAAGTAAGAGGACCATACGTCCCGTTTTCACCGGAACAGTCCCGTTTTATGGGCGTGTCTCAGCTAGCCTGTCAGTAGATGGAGAAAAAGTCGTATTTGTCCCATTTTATGCAAGTAAGAGAAATAAATAACGAAGCCTGTGCCTTCACTCCTCGTAAAGCTATTAATAATACTAAAGAGACATTAGTTGAACTGAAAGTCCCAGTTCGCAGCACTGCTCGAAAGACAGCAGACGATTTAGCAGTTGCTTGTTTGTTAAAAAAAAACTTCAACGTGTTTTTTTTCTTTTTCATAAGTATCAAATCACTTCATTCCGCCTTGTAACAAAAGAGAGAGAGAGAGAGAGGGAGGGAGAGGAGCTCTGATAATAGGCGCTGATAAGAACAAAGGTAGGCCTAAATGTTCAGGGTTCCCAATTCAGCACCAGTAGCAATCTTCACAATATTCTTTTCACTTCTATGTATGTATTAGGTATTGCTAAGGTAAACAGGAACTAATTTACGCAGTGACCTCTTTCTTATTTGTTATAGCTTTTAGAAAGTCGGAACTCGTCCGGTTTTCAACTGAAAATTTTATGGTCACCTATTCTTAAGGGAAACGCAATTTCACATAAGCGACCTCGTCTCTTCTTGACGATAATCCTACCCCCACTCAGCACGGAAACAATACACAAACTTGAAGAATTAAGGTGGGGACGGGTGCCCCAGTCTCCGTACAGCCTCAATTTAGGTCGAGTTATTTCCACCATTTTTTCCGGTGTTGAAGTTTGCATTGCAAGGTGAACGTTTCGAAACAGATGAAGAAGTGAGGGCGGAATGTGAGAAGAGTGCTAAATAGCCAAAGCCCTGATTTTTATGCAAAGAGTTGAACAAATTGGTGTAACGGTGAGACAAATGCCTGAATCTCAATGGGAAGTATGTGGAGAGATGAGGAGGGACCCATCTACACATGTATATATGGCTTACAAATGTATTTTTTTTTAAAAAAATAAATATTTTACAGCTTATGGAAACTGAACAACCCACGTAAGTGAAGGAAGGGTCGAGGCAGGTGAATTAAATGAAATAAATGTTGAATGCCTGTATAATTACTATGCTAAGAAACAGCGTTTGTGGCATTTGAAGGTGATGCTCCGAGTCTCCTTTAAATAATGTTAGCATATGAGAGGTCTGCAGTGTTACCAGGTGTTTGTTTACCTTATTGAAGTAGAAAACGAGATACATCTATTAGCTACTCGTACTGCAGTGCGTCTGTTTACCCACATTTATTTACCACATGACAACGCCGTATCACATCCTTGGTTTCATTCGTCTAGCCCACACGCCAAAGATTGTGTCTCACACTTTAGTTACCATGCATCCCGAGCAGCGAAGTTACCATGGATCCCGAGTAGCGAATCTGCAATACCATCGACTAACGTCATCCATGCTCTTATTTCCCTGTCAACACTGCAGTTTTCAACGCCGTTTATGCAGCTCGCTCCTGGTTTTCTGTTTTATTGAGATTCATCATCATCATCATCATCATCATTGGTATTCTGTCATTATAGGCAGGTCACTTGCCGCAACTGAGAAGGTTCGATGCTTCACGGTCCTCCCTTAACTTCTTCGCCTTCACGTACGATTTTTTTTGTTTTAATACCGTTTATAAATTCTAGCCTTCTTCGCTCTTCCTTTGTTTCCTGCCACCTTAGCCAACTGGGAATGGAAGCAGCTAAATTTGTTAAAGTTGAGCGTCTCTCCTCAGCACCGGGGCAATATAAGACATGGACCTATAGTTTCAGGTAGAATACCGTAATGGGTTCAAATTTTCGCCTCACCAGGAATCGAACTCAAAACCACGTACGAGAAAGGTGAACGTACTAACCATCAGACTAGGATGAACGTAAAGGAAGAGCAACCTGTAACGTCACAGAGATTCCAACTCGAAATAACGTATGGAGAGCGAAACGGTGCAATTTGTTCAAACTTCAATTTAACCTTAAAACCAGGGTATTTCAGGTTTAATCCACTTATAGTTCCACGAACACATTTAATTTCTTAAATGATTTATTCTTAGTGAATACACAAAATTTCATCGCGGGGAGGTTGAAACAGTCGAACTCAAATCCTTTCAGAAAAAACATGATTTTTCTATACATAGTAAATAATGATTCGAAGTTCTACTGTGGATTCCTCTGGTCTTTGATCAGAGTCCTTATTTTGTGTGAGTGCGAGATGTAGAACAAATCTATTCCACTTCACTGAGCTTCAGTGCCTGAAGACAACCACAGAGTTTAGGCCCCGCCCTATTTCCTCTCACGGCCCCATCTGGCAATAGAAACGAAATCTCTTTTTCCATCGCGAAAGACGTGTGATTAAATTGTAAGAAAGGCTCAACGTTTAAAGAACTGCTCTTTCAGGCAGACTACACTAAAAAAGAAAAAGAAAGAGAAAAAGAAAAAGAAAAAACGAGCCATGCCAGAACATGTGAACAGAGAGTAACATCAAGCAAACCTCTCATATACATCAATCAGGGTTGCAAATTTCATATTAAAATAACTATTTTTTTGGTCGTTCCTTTTTCGTATACAGGAATAAATATCCAGTTTTTTCTTAATCTCTTTTTCGTATTTATTGGGAAGGCACATGAGTTTATTACTACATTATAGAGCCGCCCCTAATATTATATATATAAACTGTAGAGTCATGTGGGGAGATTGTTGTTTATTTCTTATATAAGAATCTATCGAAATTTTTACTGCTTGCTATAGAAATTCAGGAGTTCGAGTACAGTTTATATAATACAGGGTCACTGAACCACAAAAGCTCGTTATCATATTTTCAGAGGTTCACAGTGAGCATTTGTTTTTTTTACTTTGTTAAGCAGCTACCGTAGCAATCAAAATTTTATGAATGTATATCTGTTCTTGCATACAAAGGAATCAACATTCACAGGAAACTGTGGACAACTGAAAATTGGCAATTTGAAACTCGTTCGCCTTTCCTTCAAAGTTGTATGATATATATATATATATATATATATATATATATATATATATATATATATATATATATATATATATATATATATATATATATATATATATATTGTTACACAGTTGTGCCTCGAAGTCCTAAGCCGGACTCAAATTATGGGGCGAGACGCCCGCGCTTTTCAAATTGTGTGTGCAGTAAGGAAAAGAGAGAAAGGGAGAACGGAGTCAGTTGAGGTTCAGATTGAATTAGCAACCTGATGCCTCATTGACACCAACCCTCACGCATGTAATAGTGGTATGACCCTGGCTTTGATTTACTCAGATCACAGCGCCGGGTCCCCGGATGTAATACTTAGGTAATACCACGCAAGCGATAAATACATGAAATCTATTATGTATTTGGAGCTATGCGTGACATAAAAACTGTAAAAATAAATGTAAAATAGGAATTCCAACCCCGGCGTGATAGGGAAAAATCATAGAGAAACTGGATGTCTTAGCCACTATTGAGCATGCGCGAGAATAGGTTCTCCAAGCTCGCCGAGGCTCGTGACGTAGAGTTCGAGCGACGTCAGAACTGGCAGAAATGCGTGGGACGAAGCGCCTATATAAACGAGGCTTGTTCGCCGCTCCGGTTGATTCTGAAGCCGACGGTCGACGAGTGTGTGTCTTCCTTAGTCACGGCCGCTTTGTATAAAATCAGGTATGTGATTATTTTTTCTAAGTCCCCCCTCGACTTGGGATGAGTACCAGGAGATGTGTTAGAAACACCTTGAGAATGCTTAGTACGAATATGAAGTTAACTTGAGACCAAATCCCCTCTTCGAGAATTAACACTTTACCCTTCGGGCCAATGCAAGTTGCGATATACGAGGTTACAATTTCACTGTTTTTAATAAATCGCGGTTTAGCATAAAAACCTTCTAGCACCCACTGAATAACGTAGGGGTTGTGCTCCTCTTTACGTGGTGTAGTAATACTTTCAAGTTGTAATTCAAAGTAACCGATTTGTAAAATTCATCTGTATTCTCATTTTTATTTTTTTTATTCTTATAAATAAAACGTAAAATGGAATGGTCTCTTTAATTTAGACAAGCTATCCCACCTATCTAGATTCAGCTCAGTCTTCATATGTTACCTGGGTTTCGATTTCCAGTACCAGCTCTACCACTGAAATACGAGTCTCCCCCCACTTTGAGACTTATAGTGCACTTTTTCATCATCTTCGAACCAGTAGGCCAAAGACGTTTTCAATACCGAGGCTAAAAGGGAGTTGGACTCCGAACCAACTTTGTAATACTGGGTGGAGAGTAGAGGAGTGATCTCAAATACGATTTCACAAAAGAAAGTGTACACAATTGCTACGCCAATCTCAGAAAAACAAAAACATCATAGCAGTTTTATGGTGGAGGCGCCGGGTAACTGTGTTTTCTTGAATCTCTAAACAAATCTCTGGTGCTCATTCACTTTATAGGGGAACCAAAAATCTCAGTTGCGTGTTAGGACAAATCGGGAGTGATTTTTTTTATCGAAGAGATTTCAATAGATAAAAGTGAAACGTGTACGCGAAGTTTTGTTTTGACTAGTCAAGTGGTGTATCAGTACTATGTAAAGTCAGTAAAGTTCAGTGGCATACTTGGCCTAGGCGGTGTTCAGCCTATGACTCTGATATGCAAGTATAATTTTTCTGTTCTAAGTAGTGCGTTTTACAAGGAGTGAAGTAGTGACGAAAAAAATTTTCTATTCTCAACTTCTCTCCCTTTAAGTTGTTATAGGTCAGCGGAATAGTTGCTAGTTTCCGCAGAGCAAAACTCAGTTTACCTCACGACGTTTTCTTGTGTAGTGATGGAAATGAAAAATCGGGACGCGAGTGTTAAGACAGAATTCAGCTTCTGTTCCATGTACTTGCAAAACCCTAAATCTGCTTATGCTTCTGCTAGCTTTGGTGGGGTCAGAGTCAGTTTTATCTCTAGACAACAGAACCTCCCGTTCTACGGGATGAAAGTTCGACTCGTTTGTCCGGCGATAAGTGGCTAATACCCTTACCACTTATTTGGGAAGGATCACAGGCAGTTTTGTCTCTAGACAGCAGAACCGCCCGTTTTACGGAATGAAAGTTCGACTAGTCTGTCCGGCGATAGGTGTCTAAAATCCTTTCCCATGCAAAGCTTGGGGGTCACAGGTATCTTATTCTTTTGGTCCAGCAGGGCCCCTCTGTACTAGGGGTGCATGCCCGACGGCTGCCTGGGAATAACTGCCTAAAACTCACCTTTATGCAAATGCAATACCAAAAATCAAAATGCAGGTACACGAACCAATGGTTGGATGATCGAAATCCCCCTTGTGAATTTAAAAACAAAATATTTTTAAAAACAATGATGTTTTGTGCTTTAAAAAAAGAAAAGAAAACAAGTTAAAGAATAGAAGTAAAAAGTAAACTCATTATAAGTGAGCAAATAAGCATTATCTAATAGAAACAGCTGTCTAGTCACCTTCCGTTTCCCGTTCTAAAAAGTGAAGCAAAAAATTGATAAAGAAAGGGAAGTTGAGTATTCAAGTTCAAAGGAAGCTAAATAAAAATATTGAAATAATAATAAGTCGCATAATACGTAAAAATTTGACGTAGCATTTCCGAGGGAAGTAGCTATCAGTGATTAAATTCCTACTATATCAGAGGAAATAGGTTGATTACCCACTGCCCTGGTTTAAGAGGCCACTGACTTGAAAAACAGAGTTATTTATCAAAAATGAGTTTCGCGCAGAAAATAAAAGAAAAGCTATTAGATTTAGGGCAATCCCATTGTCCTAAGACACCCACGGGCAAACACCGTTATATTTTAGATCGGTGGAATAATTATTATTGTGTTGAATGCAATAAAATAAAAGTCCATGGGCATTCGCCTCCTGAATTTGGCCGTTGGAAAAAGAATCCATTACCGAGATACTTGGATACGTGGAGTCAGCCCAGATATCTTGAACCAACGACCGCTAGCCCGCAAACTCCAGACGCTCCGGCGAGTGGCTGCGATCTAACGCCGCTGGCCGCGTCTAGCCATATCCCGACTAGAAATGATATAGAAATACAAAGTGCTGGTTCAAGTGAAAAACCAACGCCAGCTCCTAGGACGATAAATATAAATTCTGATACTGACGAGACCCCACCGGGGGTAGATCCAAAAACTCTAGTGAACGAAGTAAACTTAAAAGATGAACTAGAGATAGCCGAACTAATAACGGCAGGTCAGGAATGCCCTCAAGCAACAATTGAGATAGAAACAACAGCAGGTGTGATACCTGATGTCCCCTCGAACCAAAGTCCTTTAGACAATAAGTTAGCTGATAAGGAAAATAGACTAAGTAACTTAGGGTTAAGTTCAGAAAATAAAGATATTGGTGTATCAAAGAAACCAGATATCCCGGTAGCGCTATATTTTCCTATAAAATACGAACTGTCAGATCCTACCACGCCGTTAGAAATGCAAAGACCGAACTTTCAATCTTTTTATGCTGGTAATAGTGATGAAACAGTGTATGCTGAGATCGGTCCTAGAACTATGTATGCTAACTTAGATACTGAATCACGAATCTCAATGAATAAAGAGCCAATTTATGCATATATAGGAACCGAACCAAGAGAAACGAAAATTGAGAGCCCTGACGAGAATAATGAAAATGAATTGCGCTCTCTGACCCAACCTAACGATGAAGCGTTAATAGACCAGATTAGGCATTCATTACAAACAGAACTGTCTCCGGCAGTAGGAAACTTAATTCGACCTTTAACTAGACAACTACGGAACAAGAAAGTGCAGGTCACAGTTGTTCGTCGCCAAGGTGACAACGAAGAGAAATTAAGTATTTTATTTCAAGCTGACCCCTCAGCCCCCTTTGAAGATTTATTACCTGAGGAAAATGTAGTTGGAAATTTTGATATGGAAATACAGACCGACGAATTTCACAAGAAAGACGTTAGCGTTCAGACCGAATACAAGTTTCCTAAAATGATCCGGATTGACACAGATCGTGAACTTAAGGTTATTCGGACAACCGCTACTCAAACCAACCCTGTCATGTTTGAATATAGCCTTACCCTCCAAGAGAAGCTGCAATATTTGGACAGTACAGATAACATACTCAGTGTAGTTAGTAAAGTTAGGTGGTCAAACGGAGATATTAGTAGTTCAGATTCAGATGGGGGTGAATCGTTGAAAGACGATTGGTTGGGATACGAACTACAGAAATTACAAAACGAAGAAATAGCGCAAATACAAAACGACAACCCGGAGTCCCCTCCTGCGTCATCGCTGGAGGATGAGTCAAAACCCTCGTGGAACTCCGAAGAAGAACTCAGATATGACCATTGGGATCCTCCCACGGTTTCTACTCCCCGAGCAGCGAACCAAGACCCACCCACAGAGGATGCAGACCAGAGAACTGACCTCGTCGCCCCTGCTCCAGTTGAGAGGAGGTTAGGTGAAGAGAAGAAAAGTGATGATGCTTTTCCCTCAGTTTGCTCCGACCACCAGAAGCAAATTGAGAAAGAAGAAGATAACGATTCCTGGTCTGAGAGTAGAATAAACGAAAACATTGGTAAAATCTTTGATTACGCGGAATTTGGTGCGTCAGTAATTTGTTTAGAAGAAGTGGAAAATAGAGACGATCCCTCAACCTCTCCAACCCAAAGTGAATCTAACAAACAAACTGTTAGTGTTAAGAATAGTGGTTTACAACCTTCAGCTAGTGCTAGTTCTAAATTTAGTTCCTATAATGAAACTAGTGAATCACCTGCAACCAAGGAAATGAAAAAGTACCAACAAGAGGAAAAGTTAGACCCTTTACACATAGTGTTTGTTTCGCCACCTAGTAGCGTAGTTACACCCACGACCCCAGTGGAGAAATTAGAGGTTAGCGAAGGGAAAAAGACAGAAAAATCAGTACTTAGCGAACAAGATAGATCTTATACATTAGAATTTAGTGCAGAACAAACCTCCGAGTTAGAAAATAGAAGCGTAACCGATACTGACTATAGGTCCGTCTCTGAAAATTTCAATACCTCGGCTTCTTTAGACAGATCCTT
This sequence comes from Thermobia domestica, assembly GCF_964235325.1. Classification (NCBI taxonomy): domain Eukaryota; kingdom Metazoa; phylum Arthropoda; class Insecta; order Zygentoma; family Lepismatidae; genus Thermobia; species Thermobia domestica. The sequence goes on from NC_137467.1 coordinate 54,679,851, forward strand.
AGATCTGAAAGATGAGCCCGTTTCACATTCATCAAGTGAAGATAAGACCTCTGATAAGCAAAAATCAAATTTTTCGTCCTTTGTAAAATTAAATCCTGAGGATAAGCCTCGTATAAATTTAAAATCTGAGCAAGAAATTAAAACTAGTCCGGTTACCGAGCCATCTATACCATATAGTTTTGAGAAACCTAAATTTACAGATACAGTAGTAACAGGCAAAGTTAGCAACCCTCCTCCCGAGGGAGACAATCAAAATTCTACTATTAGTGCTAAACCACAAGCCTTCAAGATCTATCCAAATGTTGAAATTCCCTCCTTCTCTGGTAATAGACATGAGTGTGTGGAACTTTTCTTGCAAGAATATGAATTAGTGGCTAGCATATACGAATGGTCAACCCTAGAGATAGTAAATTACCTTCCGTACTGTCTGAAAGGGGAAGCTTTCTCCTTCTATTTAGTAGACCTAGCAAACCTTTTACCTTTAAACTATAACGAGTTGAAGGAAAAACTTAAAAAGGCTTTCCCTAGTATTGAGTATACTGCAAGATTAGAATACGACGTTGATACAAGAAAACAACAACCCAATGAAAGTACTTTGGCGTTCATTTATAAGTTAATAAAGGACTTGAAATTTTTACGAGGTCGGGTTAATGAAAGTGAATTGATGAGTAAACTTAGAATGAGTTTGTTGCCAGACATCCTAGATAAGCTGATGCTTGAAGTGGATGATTGCGATAATCTCGAACAGTGCCTACAATATCTTAGAAAATTTCACACAGCACAAAGATTAGTTAGTCAGAGAATTAGCCATGACGTAATATGGGAAAATGACCGCTTGGACTGGTCATGCATTAAAGAACACCACCAACCGGGATTTGTACAGGTTAGTTCTTGTTACTCAGACGAAGTAGTAGCAGAACCGGGTTACAAAATGTATAGGAACACTCACCAAAATACCTATGGATTTGACCATGGGCAGGCACAGCTTTGTACAGTCAAGATAAAAATAGGAGACCGCTGGGCGCAAGCTCTTATAGACACTGGCTCGGAAATTTCGCTGGCTTCGAAAACCCTCTTACCCCCAAGATTTCCACTAACGGAAAGACTGAAGGGTTATGTTAAGCTTCGTGGCGTAGGTGCTCAGCCCACAGATTACATTCCTGTGGTGAGAATAGCTTGTTGTTTCAAGGATCACTTGAAAACAACCAAACGAAGGTTCCTAGACGTAGCTATAGTTGACCCACAGTTTTGCGCCTATGACGTTATTTTGGGGGTAGATTTTTTGCACAAGTATGTCACAACCATTCATTCCAAATACTTGGAACTAGCAGATAAAGACGGAAATCATGTTGAAGACCTATGGTTTACAATCCCAAAAAGTACATATGGGTATCGTCGAGGTGTGATTCATACCTTTGACTTAAAACATGTTAAACGATACCCACCATCAGTAGGGAAAAGATCGTTTAGCGATTCCCAATCAATACAGAACGATTATGCTAGACAAACGGCTTTCTCTATTCCCCCTCATAGAAACAAACCAATTTATAGGAAACGGAACCTCCCACTTAGGAGTAAGGATCCGTCTCTAAAATTGGTCACCGGGAATCCCATAAATCCCGTTGTTAGCGTACCTGATAAGAGACAAAAACTCCATGCTGAAGAAATTACCTCGCGAGTATTCGTGTGTTCCAGGGAAACTACAAAATTTCCCTCAGAGCCTACGAATAAAACGAATGGAAAAGTCAATAGACGTAAAAAGGCAAGACGTAAAAGAACTAAGAAAAGTAAGGTACCTTCCAGTGCTCCTGAGCTGGAACTTACCAATTTGGCTGACCTAGAAAAAGAGGAAAAGGATCTTTGCGGCCTCGACCCTCAACCAGGCCCTAGTTTAACTTTGGTAGCTAGTTCTACAGAAAGTTCGGGTACAGAGATTTTTCCCAGAAAGAAAAAGAAAGTGTTCTATGCAACAAAATATAGCAAAACGAACCAACACACTGTAAAGCCACCCCTGGCCTCACAGGCGCCATATGAGCCTGTGGAGGACCAGTCAAATAGAGGACAGTTAGAAACATTAGAAAAACACTTGATGACGCAAGGAAGTGTAAATGATCCCGCAACTCTCTCTGACCTAGAGAGTTCTGCTCAGGATCATAGTAAGAAAGAGGTCGTGCCAAACCCCTTGGGGTTAGGCGACGAAATTTTTGATATCTATCCGGACACTACCTATAAAGTGCACCTTCCAGCAAATGTCCGAGTGCCGTCAAAGGCTTCGTATGACATAGAAATTATCGCACCAACCGGGAACGTGCATATTTGGGAATTCTTACCGTCCAAAGTAATTCGATATTGGCACTCCTGTTTGATCCCCCGAGGTCCAGTTTTTACTGACAATGGAAATATCACTGACTATTTTTAATAGTTCAGATCGAACCAGATCTTTGTCTAAAAACCTTTATTTAGGGAAACTTGTTCCACAGGTCGAGTCCGTAAATGACGAAACGGACAATGACGAACAGGCCGTTAATCAGATCATACAGGAACATCATAAACAACTCAAGTTAATCCGTAAGTTAGCCCAGCAGGCTATGACGCATGCACATCAGCAGACTACCCACCGTGATAGCTCACGCGAGCTGGAAGATTCTAGCGATAGTGAGGACGATGAATGTTAAACGTGACGTACACGTTGACCATGAAGCCTCGCCGCCTCAAATTAGGCGAACTTATAAAAAAAAGGGGATAAACGTGGCGTATATTCATTAGTGAGTGTGTCGAATCTCCCATACATCACATAGACTACTAAAAAGTGGAGTACACGTAGTTACGCAAGACCTCTGGCATACCGGAACATGTGCATACAGGGCTATAGATAGAGCCTGAAAGGAATACATTGTGAAAAAAAAACAAAAAAAGTTATAATATACTCTTCATCACACAGAAACAAAAAGTTACTTCCTGGGATCCATTCCCCCTCTCCCTTCGATGCTGTAAAAGGCATTAGATACCCATGGCCTACTCTGGATAATAGGCACTCATCTTAGTCAGCGGCGCTAAAATTGATCTGAGGAGCAAATATGTCATCTTTTAGAATCAGGGCCCTCCCATAACTACCATACCAAGGATGTTAGACGCGTCACAGGAAAAGTTATGTCGAGATGATACCTAAATGAATGTTTTGCCAACATATTGAGATAAATATTTTTTTTTGTTTTTGTGTGAATGTGGCCGGCCACGAATGAGTTACCCTTCTTCTTCTCCTATAGCTGCCAAACACAGAGAACCTGTAAGGCAAATAAGTGTTGACATAGCTGAAAAGTAAAATATTATTAGTAGCTACTAACATTAATACGTACAGGTGTCACTTCTTGTATACTTAACTCCGACTTTACGTCATTGCAGCTGCAGACTCCTCATTCACAGTACAGGATTCCATCCGTTGCCGCCGCCTGATTATTTCATTTCTCTCTTTTGAGAAACCCGCCGCTCTCCCTCTTCGTGACTAGGACTGCATTAACCTAGAAATTAAAGCAAAGTCAATATTGCCTGTTCTGGTTGTTCGGCTACACACTTATGCCTACTTATGATACACGCGTGCTTACGTGTCGCTTTCTTGTGACCCAGGTTATCTACCTGTTAAAAAAGAAAAGGGAAGCTGGATTCCCCCCCACCAGATATTTACATAGGTTACTCCACACAGTGCCTACCCCATTTGTTTTTCCTTGAGCAATTATTTATTTTTATTTTATTTTTTTTTCGCGTAGTTCGGGCGGGAAGCATATTGATTAAATAAAAAAATAAAATAAAATAAAATATACTAGAATAAAATAAAATAGAAAACGAAATAAGGAGAAATACGCCTTAGTCTCTGACATGTTGTTTTCTGCTGCTGCTGTGGACTTCGTATCCATAGATATGAGTCAAATTTTTCTGCGACCCCTTCTGGGTGAACACAAGTGACCTTATGCTGTTGTAAAAATGGCCAATCTCTTAGCAATGACCAATCTATTGGCAAACTACGGCAATGTACTAGCATAATGCGCATATTGTATATAATGCGTTTACAATTATATATGTATCGATCATTCATTTTTTAAAAATGTAAATAGCTACCTATGTACTATACTTCGCTACATTTAGTAAGTAAGATTACATTACCTTTAGTTATGTTCGGTCAAGTTATGATCAAGTATTAAAGCTGATGCTCATTCTAGAATAATGTTTTCAGTTATGTTTATCAAAATAATAGATAGTATCATATCGTATCATTTTTTTTCATTGTGACATGCTAAACTTAGGTTAGTATTAAGGTACATGTATTTGTACGGACATGGGGTGTAGTGCAAGGCCCCCATTTTTTTATGTCCTTCCATCATTGGGTAATGGGCTAGAACCCGCTTATTGTAACTTGAGTATATTACTATCGCCCTGTTATGTAAAGTAACGGTTACAACAATGACATCATTGTGGGCTATAGTAACTTCCCAGATGTCCTACCACTACACCACTATACTCGTGTTTATCAATCATCCCTATGTAACTGCCTTCATACAAGTTAAAATCTTGGTTGGATTTGATTAAAAGGCACACAACGCTGATAATATACCGCAGAATGGTATTAAACCACGCTATCAACTGATAATAATAATAATAATAATAATAATAATAATAATAATAATAATAATAATAATAACAATAATAATAAATCACTGAAGGACAATCATTACTTGTACATCAGGTCGTGGTGAATATCAAGACCCGAATACCAGAATCCTTCATACTCTACATGACTCACATTAAGGACATTCGAGCTCTGTCAACTTGTTTTTAATGAATTTGGTATAAACTAACTAAATTCTATTCAGAATAAAACTTATGATTATACCCGTCAAAACATTTTAAAACTACAAGTCAGGAGACTTTCAAAATTTGGTGGCCCCCCTCCATAAGCGGCCCTGTTTAATAGGTGGAAAAATGCTGCTTCACAACAGCGCATGGCGCACACGAACTTTAGAATATAAATATAAGAACGTGACAGTAATTATAATGTTAAGGGAAATAAAAATCAAAATAAACAAACAAAAATAGTACTCTTTAAAACTTAAAAGTTAATTGAATAGCAGTTTGGTTGTTGCAAGTTCTTATATTGTTCGCGGATACTTCCTCAACTCTCATTCAGCGTTAAAACTAAAAGCAAATCACCTCTTATCGGGTGACGGAAGTGAGTCCAGCTGCTAACAAGGACTCAGGATGTTGTTGCGGGTAGCTTCTATACACACCAACATTTATAACGGGAAAATAGATAAATAAAGCAGAAATAGGGAAATGACATCACAACGAAATTAATAATAATAATAATATTGCCCCATAAATCATCCCGATTAGGATACACCATAGTTCCTGCTAAACAATTGATTTTTAACGATCTCTGGTTCGATCCCCAGATGGATCATTTCTTTTATCCTATATCTAAATTATCGCTCTGCACGAGCGTAAGATTATATTCGAATTGGTTATGTGAAAGTAGGTTAGAATCAAATACTTTCAATAGACACTTAGTTTACCACATATCATCCTTATCTACATTAGGGGTCCCGTGTTCGAGACCCGGAATGGTTCTGTCAAAATTAATATCGTTGTAAAAAGAATCTCAATTATCGGTAATTATTGGCATTTATGCAATTGTATCCAACCTTGAAGGAAACAGATAAGTCGGAGATCGAGTCCCGACTCACGCACTTTTTGTATGAGTGACACCCACACAACATCGGTTTTTGTTTTTTCTTAGGGAATCACTTACTAAATTCACAGATAATGCAAAACGCACTTTTTTATAATCACTGTTTAACTTTGGCCACTATCTTTCATTGTGGCTTTCACTTATTTTAGTGATAATGAAAATCGGTATGGGGATACTCCCAGGATACGAACTGTGATTTTGTTGCACTCGAGTTCAGCACTAGACTATGTTAACACTCACTAGTAAAACGAATTGGTAACTTGACGTGAAGAAATTGAAAACGCATGCTTCAAAAAAAAAATAATACACTAACAATTCAGGGAGATAGTACTTACCACGTAACAGAAGACCTCCCCTCATTGTCTTTGGAGACGTGTCTTCCCTTTTCCTCCCTTTGCGTTCTTCGAGCAAAAGATGATACGTATACGCCAACAAGCTGAAAAATATGAACCACAAAGTTAAGATCTTATTTAAACTCGTTGGTTATCATACTTAATAATTAGCACAGTGCAATAACTAGCATCATACTTAATATTTAGAATTTAGATAAAGGTAACTATTATTTAAATCCAGTCACGCCTTAACTACCAAGTTAGTTAAATTTCGGCTAATAAGTAGCCGGGACACTACACTCAACTTCAGGTCCCCGCGTCCAATCTATAATACTATGTTTGTGTGTGAGAATTTTTCGTTTCAGGCTTTTCCTTTCAGAAGCCTAACAGCAGAACCTGCCCAGGTGAGAGAAGTGAAAGGACCTGCGCATTGGAAATAACTGAGTATTCATGTTCCTTTTTATATTTTTGTTAAAAGTTATTAATTTTTAATCATTTGATAATCAATTTACTTGGAGATAACTGACTATTCATTTACATGTCTTATGTTTTGTTATAAGTTAAAGTTAATTTTTTTAATCACTTGAATATCAATCTACTTCAAAAAAAAAAAAAGAATTGGACATTCTTCTTTGTTATTCTTACTAAGCTACCTACAAAAGGATGCAATATAATGAACAAATCATAATGTGCCCAAGATAAGACTGCCTCATCTGAGGGCCTCATTTGTCAATAATTATCGTTACAAACCTAAAAACCCTAAAAATATTGATTCAAGAAATCTGTATCAATTGAGACACCATATTATCAAGGATTTAGTGAGACACTATTTAAAAAAAAGGGAAAATCAGCATACAATTGTAAAAAAAAAAACATGCACGTTAACTGTGAGATACGTCTTATCTTGAACACTATGGGTACACAAGGTGTAATAAAGTGTAAAAATAGAAATGACTTTCAATTATGAAATATTACATGTTTCAAATTTTATATCAGTCTGTTTGAGATAATTTAAAATTTTTAGTTCAATTAATTGACATAAATTTTGAGGATACTTTGGAACTAATTCTCCTAACTAGCATACTTGCAAAGGTATAAAGAAAGCTAATTAAATCTTGTTGAATCTAAACTCTGCTTAATAGTTCTATGATTATTTACCTGAGTTATTTAAAAGCATTGCATCAACTTGTTAAGTGTTATCTGTGTTAAACTTCAATCTAAAAAAAAAAAGTATGGTAACATTTCAAGGTATAAAATACCGTATTCAACACCTTTTTTTTGTACACATGCATAGCAATCCAAACAATTGACCACTCCTATCCTTTAACTTAAAAATAAATACAAATATACTTATCTGACAATGCTAATATGTCCCTGGTCTGAAGCCGGCGACTGCAACAGTATACTAGATGTCTTCTCTCAGTTGCGATGCAAAAACCCCCTTTCCCTCTCTCTCCGAACATTCGTCAGCTGAGCTGATAATTTACAAGTCACTTATCATTACACCAAGTTGTATAATTAGCTCACTTCCGCCATGCTGGCTAAAGTCAAACTTCCTTTTAACACTCTATTCCTCAACCTGACTATATCTGAGAACAAACTATACTGCAAATGTATGTCAATAAGGCAATTACGTCCTGACGTACCCATAACAAACAAGGTAATGCCCATTTTGTAAAGCACCTTGGATTTACTCACCAGATGACTCATCACCCATTAATCATTGCAGTAAATGAAAAGTATATTTAATAATCCACTTTCCTCCCTCATTATCATTCCATTCACGAGGAAACAAACCAAGTTTAGTAAATAAATCATCTTGTGAAGAACTTGTTCTACCATGATGTTATCTTTATCCTCGTATCATCACAGCTTGAACACAAGAGGCATCCTAATAGTAATGTGTGGTCAGCGCACATACACTTATTTCTAGACTTCTGATCTAATTTGTTCATGGTACAAAATTGATCCTTAATCTCATAGTGATATTAATACAATCACGTACATTATGTAAGACAGACATCTATGCCTAGACTCTGACGATGTGTGGTCAGCACACTCAGGATAGTTGAATGAAAAAAAAACATTTCCCTTATTCGATTCTCACTTTCAGATAGCTTCAATATTGGTAACCTTCGCAGGTTCTATCGATCACTATACCTTTCTTAAAAATTGATGTGTGGTCAGCCCCGTTAAAAACTATATATAATGAAAAATTACAAGAAGGATTCAGTGGACTTCCTATATAAACAAGTACTCTGCATAAGCCAAGGTTATTATGTACGCATTAATGATAATGTAAGCTAATAGTCTCTTTGATTGCAGATCTCTATCCATTGCCTTCCCAGTGTGATGTCTAGAGTAAGGCCCCCCCCCCACCGACTTGGGATCTGGAGGTACCCAAGGATCCAGATCACAGCCTATCGGCCCAATCCAGGGCTGAGCCAGAGGGACGATATGGTAATCGAATATTGTTATTGATCGATCCATCACTGTTTGATAGTGGACAACCGTTATCTAAAATCTAAACTTACATCCGGATACAGAACTTTCTCTGTGCCACAAAATTTATAAACTTCTGCAGTGACAAGGAAATCTCGTTTATCTACGGACAGACTCCTATTTACCTACATCAGTTCATTGCTTACAGGTGAAAAACTTCTCTCGTACCAGGACAAACACGAAAATTGGGACAAGTGATAATACTCAATGTAAAAGTAAAAAAAAAACTCATTTCAAATCAGCGTTGTGACAAATCATAAGAAGACTGTAAGCAACGTCAAGAGACTTTAAAACCTTCTCAATATATGAAATAGTTCAATTCCATTGTAGTAAGCATGATCTAATGTACCAAAAGCCATGGAAAGTTATTGTCTGAATATAGAAATTAAAATTCTATTGTTTGGTCAAGTAAAAGCACAAGTTTTGTGTTTAGACATTTAAAGAAGCCTATATGTGAGTATGGTAATCGACTTTCCACCTTTTCATTCCACCATGTTAAAGACCGTAATTTTTGGAACCCTCTGTATAGCTATCATTTGACAAACACCGAAGTGAAAAAGACGAGGAAGTAATTTATTAACTTCTCCATTGCTCATTGTATTTAACTGTTACTCAACAACAGGTCACCGTGACGTCTCCATATAGAATTATTCTGCGCATAACTAAATTACTTACACTATGTATTTAAGATTTAAAAACAGAAAAGTTCGCCACAAACGGAAACTTATGGTTGTTATCAGTCAAGGTTAGTTGAATTAAAAGAAAGAACGGAACATACTTCCGGCGTGTTTCTAAAACATATCAACCATAGCTTGTGTTGTGGTTAACTTTTGTGTTTAAAATCTATCCTATAAAACAACAAGAACCACCAACATGATGAAACATGATGTAACTTTATTTCGTAAATTTCCTTTGTAACCACAAAGAAATCCCTCTCGATTTCGAGTTGTATTAAAAAAAAAGGGACATAAAAATACGAAGGCTAATACTATTTTTCGTAATAATAAGACTAGGAATACTAACAATACTAACCTATAAACCCCCCTAACATTCCCCCCTAATTATAAAAGAAACGTTATACAGTCCCCGGCATAAGCCTGTACTCTAGTATAGTAAATGTAACTACACCCCTGATTATTGGAATTCGTATCTGTTATTACCATAGGCCATTAGGGCATAAACTAACACACTAACCATAGGGTCAGTCCTTCAACTATTCAGTCTCCCCCTTACTGACACAACCCCTCATGGATTCATGAAAAGAAGTCTAGAGTTGTTATATGTAATCCTTAGGTGCGCTAAAATGCGTTAATCGATTGTAATGTCTGTATATTGTCAGTATACGTAAATATCAATGTGTCCAGCGTAATGCCTACCACACAGGATGAGGGAAACCAAATCGAGGTCGCAATAGCAATCAAACTTAGTAAAAGTTATAAAAACACGTGTACCTACTGTGATCAACTTGTATAGAACAGCGCTATACAGTATGTTTGTAATATATTACATTGATTGCATTACCCATGTAAAAAAAAACAACAATAACTAATAATGTAAGATCTATTCTTCGATAACATTAGGATGAGTTTAATATAAAATGCGTATAGACGCACTTAAAACATTTATTAAGCATTAAGCAACTGTTTTAATCGCTAGTTGTTAATTATTCAAGTTATTTTACATACGCGATTTAATCATTTAGTACGCAATCGCTTCTATGTAACAAATAAATATATTACCAGATATGTAATGAAGTACTCAAATACTTTCAAAGTTATATTTTCCTTACATGTCATAAAATATTCACTTGTTTCTGGAAAGGAGAGTATAGCCTATGCTTTATGAAGTATAACTGGTATATTGGAACAACATAAGAAATTTTGTTCACAAACTGTAAGGCACAACCCCGCAATAATTTAAAAATTAAGGCCAACACAATCGAGTGTACTATTCTATATCATTGCATGTATTTCCCATTTAGTTTATACTATAAACAAGGAAAACTGCTGTTGTAATTTTATCATCCATCTCAGTCAAACTTTAAAGCGCTTCACGCTAATTTTGTTTGAGTGTATTTAATGTTGATTTTCTTTCATTTTTAGCTAAATCATATTAGTTGCCTAAGACAATTACATTTAACACGTATGACTATAATGGTACTCAGTACAGTAAATATACTGGTAATTAGCAAATCAATAAACTCACAAACTCTTAATTTTCTTTATGGTACTAAAAGTTGTACTCGTAAATGGTTCAAAGGCATGCTTAATACTATGGTTAGGAATTGGCTTTAAAAAAAATCTACTATTGTGAGTTCACACGAAACCTCTTGACAATTTTAAGCTAGAAGGATATCCATGATTGTAAGGTTTCATCCTACAAATTCCAAATCATAAAGCTTCGTACTAAACATGGTTCTTTTATCTACTATTTTGTTAGTAGAACTGTTGTAGCATTTAAATGTAGTGTAGTCAAAATGCATGAAATCTTACAATCCCGCTCTCTTGCAATTTATCCGTTCATGCTCTCCAAATTTCTCAAGAAAGTTGTTTTTAGTTTCTTAGCGCTTTACGTGAGGCCCATCAATATTAACCCTTTAACTCCCAGCAACTTGCCTTGGACAACCGTCTCTGTATTTGGATATAAATAATAGGAAGATAACTTTCGACATTTTTTTTTGTTTATTTTTTTTACCGAGGTCAGCGGATAACTGTTACACAGTTGTGCCTCGAAGTCCTAAGCCGGACTCAAATTATGGGGCGAGACGCCCGCGCTTTTCAAATTGTGTGTGCAGTAAGGAAAAGAGAGAAAGGGAGAACGGAGTCAGTTGAGGTTCAGATTGAATTAGCAACCTGATGCCTCATTGACACCAACCCTCACGCATGTAATAGTGGTATGACCCTGGCTTTGATTTACTCAGATCACAGCGCCGGGTCCCCGGATGTAATACTTAGGTAATACCACGCAAGCGATAAATACATGAAATCTATTATGTATTTGGAGCTATGCGTGACATAAAAACTGTAAAAATAAATGTAAAATAGGAATTCCAACCCCGGCGTGATAGGGAAAAATCATAGAGAAACTGGATGTCTTAGCCACTATTGAGCATGCGCGAGAATAGGTTCTCCAAGCTCGCCGAGGCTCGTGACGTAGAGTTCGAGCGACGTCAGAACTGGCAGAAATGCGTGGGACGAAGCGCCTATATAAACGAGGCTTGTTCGCCGCTCCGGTTGATTCTGAAGCCGACGGTCGACGAGTGTGTGTCTTCCTTAGTCACGGCCGCTTTGTATAAAATCAGGTATGTGATTATTTTTTCTAAGTCCCCCCTCGACTTGGGATGAGTACCAGAAGATGTGTTAGAAACACCTTGAGAATGCTTAGTGTACGAATATGAAGTTAAGTTAACTTGAGACCAAATCCCCTCTTCGAGAATTAACACTTTACCCTTCGGGCCAATGCAAGTTGCGATATACGAGGTTACAATTTCACTGTTTTTAATAAATCGCGGTTTAGCATAAAAACCTTCTAGCACCCATTGAATAACGTAGGGGTTGTGCTCCTCTTTACGTGGTGTAGTAATACTTTCAAGTTGTAATTCAAAGTAACCGATTTGTAAAATTCATCTGCATTCTCATTTTTATTTTTTTTATTCTTATAAATAAAACGTAAAATGGAATGGTCTCTTTAATTTAGACAAGCTATCCCACCTATCTAGATTCAGCTCAGTCTTCATATGTTACCTGGGTTTCGATTTCCAGTACCAGCTCTACCACTGAAATACGAGTCTCCCCCCACTTTGAGACTTATAGTGCACTTTTTCATCATCTTCGAACCAGTAGGCCAAAGACGTTTTCAATACCGAGGCTAAAAGGGAGTTGGACTCCGAACCAACTTTGTAATACTGGGTGGAGAGTAGAGGAGTGATCTCAAATACGATTTCACAAAAGAAAGTGTACACAATTGCTACGCCAATTTCAGAAAAACAAAAACATCATAACAATATATATATATATATATATATATATATATATATATATATGTGTGTGTGTGTGTGTGTGTGTGTGTGTGTGTGTGTGTGTGTGTATGTGTGTGTTCTTGAAAGTAATGACGTCTAACCAAGCAGAGTTTCTAAGGAGTAGTTTCTCCTTGTTTCTGAGAGTCTAGTTTGTTCTTGTATTACACAACTTTCTAAACAATGTAAAACTTATATATTAAGAGAGAAATGAAACATATTGTTCTCTCACTAGGATTTTTAGAAAAATGTCTGTGAAAGTTTGTCCAGATAATTTCGAATATTCTATACGTGACTGAATTTTGCTATAGGGCAGGGACAGAATTTGGTTATTAACAGAACTTACTTGTTACTTGACCTAGTTCTATATCAAACATATTTACTATTGAAGTAATATTTCTGATTCGTTTCTCTGTGTTTTGAAAGACAAATGAAATGGTTGAACGGAAAACATTACATAACGCAAAACTCTACAGTAGAAGTTCGCTACAAAAGTTTGAAGCCATTAGAAAAAGCGTTGTACAGACCACTATGTGTAAAGTCTGTCGTTGCATAACAGCAAAATTCTACAATACAGGTTGGCTACGAAGACAAATTATATTGTTGTTTGATGAAGTTTAGACTGTGTTTACCAAAGATACTATATAAACCAAGGATATTATAAAATAGAGGATCTGCCCATACAACAAAATCGTGAAGGCATACGTCACAGCTTCGCCACAATTACTCTGCTCACCCCACGCCACTAAGATCGCAATGCTTCGAGCTAACAATCATAGCGGAAACGAAAGTAGCCAATCAGACGTGCCGGCTCAGACGATGCTCGATTGTTTTTCGGCTTCATTGAGTTCATTTGATGAAGATACGTATGGACAGATCCTCTATTTTGTAACATCCTTGATATAAACGTAGACCTATGATTTAAGGTGGAATCCGGACGGGCTGAAACCAGTACATGAAATTACGAACCACATACTGTAAAGTATGACCTTACCTAATGCAAGACCTTACAGTATAGGATTAGAATTACGAATTACATTTCTGGGCTTTCATCATATGTATATGACCATGTTAAATTCTCACGTGTGAGGAATGACGTCTCTTGGTTATCACGCTGCCCGTGGACTTGGGGAGAGTAAAAAAGGTACGGGGATGGTAGGAAGCAGCCCGGGATCATTTATTAGTTACCACCCGACATTTGTCCGGTGTGAATGAGAAGAATCTCACTCAGGTTGCCTGGTCTGAAAAAAGCTTTTACACTTAATGGACTGAGTGTTCTCAGCGGGAGTCGAATCCAAGACCGCTCGCCTCAAAGGCGTTAGCCACTAGGTACGCGGGGCCACACCTACAGTATAGATTACTACAAAATTTGAAACCAGTAGGTATCGGAAACGATAAACAACATATCATAGTGTCAGTAGAATTATTTTAGATTTTGCCGGGGGGAGGGGGAAGCAGATTGTCCTTCGATGTAAGAGTTTCACATTTTTTATTACTATACATTTTCTTAAACTCAGGGAGGTAAATTGCCCTCCCCAAATGACGACCCTGTATAGTCTTCCGTTACATGGCAAAACTTTACAATATCCATTTGCCAGAAAGTCTGAAATTAGTAGGAGAAATCACTAACATCCCACTATATAGTCTGCAGTTATGTAAGAGCAAAACTGTACAAATTTGGCTACAAAACTTGAAACCAGCGTACAAAAACGACAGCTACCGGCTTTTGGCACTAACCACCGGTAATCTTATCGCCACACCACAGAAACGCACAATAAACTTCATTTCCGAAACTTTGACGTCAAGCTATGTTAAATGTAAACTGAAAAGTTCTGAGTCTGTGCTAAAAATCCTAATAATAAATACACGCGCTAGTAGTTGCCGCTAGTTACTGGGTAAGTTCAAACAAAAATAATGGAAACAATTAGACCATTTTGGATGGTTTAACGCTCCACCATTTATTCCTCAAGGCTAAAGGAGGCTGTAATGAACAAATGGATGATACTGGTGGAATGACGAAAGTGGGAGGAAATGAGAGAGACCCGAGAAACTCCACGCACATTTTTTTTCATCACAAGGTCCACGTGGCAGGAACTGGGATTCAACCAGAGACCCCAGGCGTTCGAGGTGATCGCTCTATCACTGAGCCACCGCACTGAACCCATAATTAGAGCTTTTATTAAGCACAGTTTTAACCTAATATAGTATATAGCAGACCAAAGGTTCAGATGGAGCTGTTAGTACATGTAAAACTTAATTTTCCTGCGCGGTTAAACATTCTTCAGTTCTTTTCTTTTACCATATTAATACCTGTATATTGTAATATCCTATGTGATGTTGTAAACAAACAGTTCCACGCATCAGTGTTTACCAAGAAGAAGACTTCACACCAGATGGATCTACAATCTCTTGCAGGCGACGGCTTCTAGCCCCTCCCACAGAGCAGAAGACGACATCGAAGCAGCAGCGCCACCGCCACCCAAGGAACCCTATAAATTGGATGGACAAAGGCAATTCAGTACCAGTTTTCTGGTGATCCTCCTCTAGTCTGCTACGGGACTCTGCTATCCTATCTCCTGGCTTAGCCTGCTACGGGACTCTGTTGGTCAATTAACCCGCCTCTGCTTGCTACGGAGCATTGGTTCCTTAATTCCCCTCTGCTTAGCCTGCTACGGGGCTCTGTAGAGATCCTGTCTGCGACCTTACGGTCAAAGACAACCTATAACTAATCCTGTATATTAGAGAAATTATTAGTGTAGTATTTTGTAAAAATACTTTTATAGTGGAAGCTTTTATAATAAAACTGGTAGTGGGAGATCGATTCCAGGCACTCTTTTTTATTAAATGCTCTACCTATACCTATATGAGACAAAACTGTACAATGTTTATATTTTCTTCTTTCTCTCCTCACTGATATTCAATGAGGAGATTACTTCGGTTACACATTATCGGTACAGCAATTCCAGTTATTGCTGAACTGGCTTGCAAGGGGTTCCTAATTCGATCCCCGGAAAAGTAAGTTTGTGACGGACAACATCTTATCCATGGGCTTTCTCGAGGTACTTTTGTTTCCTCCCCCATTCTCATCTCACCAAATATCCATCATTCATTTGCCTCGATCATAGTCTCCCTTAACCCAAAACTCATAATCGTGTGGTTTTTTAAACTGAAATACTTCATTTCATTTTGATTTCGATGTAAGACTGACTTTGTTTCTGCGGTGATGTACCTCTGGAAGTCCTAAGCCGTGGATTTAGTTTAACAACCATGTTCCATAACGAAACAATAGTTGAGAAACAGTAAAAGGTGAACTACCTAACTGAAACCAGTATAGCGTCATCTAAGATGACCTGTTCACTTCGTGCGGTAACATAATTCGTAGTCTCCTTGGAAGCGTGTGTTAGTGAGACTGGGAAGTCGAAATGTGTGTTCTCACCGGAATTAGCGGGTTAACGACTTTCAGGAGCGAAGGATGTTCAAACGAACGAAGCAATTAGATCGTTTCGTTCTTCTCTTCTACCGCTGAGATCCATTATCCCCATGGCTTTTCCCCTTTGAAGAAGCGGAACTACTCGGGGTGTGTATAATCCGTAGATTTTAATTCTCTGCGGTAACTGAGTTACTTCACCTCCGGTGATAATGCCTTGCTGCTTTAGTTGTTTCGTGTGGTTAGCTCAGTGGACGCCGATGGTGAAACTTAATAGAGATTCCAGTGAAGGTTTTTAGACCGTTACGTCTAGAGGAATTATTTTTGAGGATGCTGAATAGGGCCATTGCTCGTGTTATTTCTTTTGGTTCCATAAAGTAGAACCTTACACGAATGATATAATATTTGTATAATTATGGAGGGAAAAATGTTTGGAATGACGAAGCATATAGGAAAACGGGAGATTTTTCGAGAAAACTCACGATATGATGTTATACACCAACTTCATAATGAGCAGAGGACAGGCCAATTAAGCTGAGGCAGAAGGAAGCAGTAAAGGATGCGGAGAAAATGTTTAAGGTGCTTTATCACTGCAAAATAAAATACCGCTAATTTTACAGTACTTAAGTCATACCTTCAAACACATAAAAAATAATCGAAATGTGGAAAAAGAGCGAGCTACCGTTCACGAGTTACCTAGTAGCTTTGCGTTTGCAACCATTCAGAAACGCGAAAATACATGTCGATTTTCAAAATGGCTGGAAATCGAAAGCAGATAAGTGAGTAATGATAACGGTATCTCATATAAAATAATATTATCTAGCGAACTCACTTTACACTTTTTGATTATCTTTTATTTATTTGAAGATACCATATAATTACTGCAAAATTAGTGGTATTTTAATTTCGCCGTGATGAGGCCCTTTAAGTACATTGAATATGTGTCTTAATCATGTTTTCTAGGGATGTGCACGAGTCAACACATGTCTGGAATCTCGATTCGAATTGGAGTCAGAACACAGTTTATAAAATTCGAGATGAGTCAAGACAAACTTATTTCTCGACTCGAATTTTCGAGTCGAGACTGCTTATAAAAATTTTGACCCGAGTCGAATGTTTCGAAAATCTTTCTATAAATTTTTAATATTGTTTTGAATAAAGTATTCAATCAAAAACAGCCTTGAAACCAATTCCAGCATTTATTACTCTAGAGAGGTATAGAACTTATAAACTTAATAGTTAATCCTTCGAGATCAAGATTGAATTTTCAGCTCAATTCAGTTAATTAAACTAATAATTAATGTCGTGATATTTGATTGTACTTCAAATATAATAATAATATTTGATTACCTAATTCGTATTAAACTATTATGATAAAGTAAACTACATAAATTCTCAGAATGAGCAATTAATTGACAGTCTATAATAATTTAGCATAGTTATGATTAGTGTGCTTTCGTTTCCATGAACGCAATAGGGCTACATAACGTCTAAATTATCCGCTTCCCCAACTATTTTAAGGCTTAGTGTGTTGCAGCATATCATGAGTTATGTATAGTATATAATGTTGTAACATTTGTTGTACAGTCTGCGGCAAAAAACGGCAACATGAGCATGTAAGTTTATTGTGAAACGACGAAGTCTCTTGCTCCAAAATAAGTATGCAGTTGAGGACGCCGAGGTTTATCCTGGAGTGATTCGTGCCACTTAGCGTTATGTTGATTCCTTGCGCTGTTAGGCATAGTTTCACAATAAACTTACATGCTCATACTGCAGGTTTTTGCTGCGCACTGTACATCACATACTATTATAAGAGATTATTTTACATAGTATATTACAATTGATCCTTGGTGCAGTGCCAGAGCATTGCATTATCTTATGAATCCCGCTACCTTCTTCATCATGAAGATGGGGGGATGCGAATTTGTTGTGTTCCAAGGGAACAGCTCCTTGATGGCTGTACTGCGGAACGGAGACAAGCTGGCGACTGCTTAATTATGCTCTGGAGAACATTCACGAGAGCATCCATGTGTCTTGCGGAGCTCGAGCAAGGCACTATAATGGCCGAGGCGTATGCACACTGCTTGCAGACTACGTACACCCCTTCATGACGACCATGTTTCTCAACGGTAGTGGCATTTTTCGACAAGATAATACACAATGTCACAAGGCCAGGAGTGTGATGGAGTGGTTCGAGGAACACAGGGATGAGTTCCAAGTGATGTGCTGGCCCCCCCAACTTGCCGGATCTGAATCCAATAGAACACATCTGAGATGTGATTGAACGTAACGTCAGAGCGCATTGCCCCCTCCCCGAAATTTATGTGAGTTAGGTGACCTGTGTGTGCACATGCGGTGCCAACTATCTCCAGCGACCTACCAAGGATCATTGCGTGCATGCCAAGACGCGTTGCCGCTGTTATCCGTGACAATTAGGACACACTGACAATTAGGTAGGTAGTCATAATGTTCTGGCTGATGTGTACATATATTTTAACTCGTATATTTTGTTTCGACTCGAATTTCGAGACGTCTCTTCTCGAATTCGAGTCGAGACAAGCATATTTTCGAGTCGAGACAAAATTTTCTCGAGACGAGTCGAGACAGGTTTAAATCTTGGCTCGACGACTCGACTCGTGCGCAACCCTAATATTTTCAGAGATGCCTGTGCATAGCACGTGCTCCGGTGAGTACGTATATGTGATACGAAGCATTGTTCAATTGCTCACAATTTATCACCTTCACTGAACCTCGACTTGGCTGTCATGTACTCTGGTCGTATGCGGGTAAACCTTACTTAGATCAAACTAGAAACCCCTTGTATCAGAACTGAATGCTCTATCAGAGAAAATAGGGCATCTACTTCGGATTTTGTATTGTAGTCAGTCTGCAAATGAGTAAGGCATCCCATATATAATTTGATCTCAGTGATTTTACAACAGATGGACAAAACTGGATTAATCTATATTAATTACAGACTATTCTTATATTAATGATAGGGACCGCGGTGGTTCGGTGGTAGAATCTTCACCTCTGGTGCATAGGGTCCTTGGTTCGATTCCAGCTAGCGCCAACTGAGCTCTGCGGTTGACAAACATCGTTCGCGTAGGTTTTCTCGGTTTTCTTCCGTTTCCTTCCACTTTCTTCATTTCATTCATTTCTCATCATCGCCATTTCCTTTAGCCTAGCCGGCATAACTGTGGGACGTGTTTCATTTACATTTCTTTTATATTAATGAGTATTTATTTCACTTTATGTGGTCAGATGGTTTCTTTATGGAGATCAGACAAGGCTTATATGGTATCCTGGAATTTCAGTTATTTCTTTATCTTAAGCTTAAAGACAATTCTCAGCACTGGGGCCGCATGATACATGGAGCTACACCATCAAGAATCAAAGCAGAATCTCCCGTGGCTAGCCTATGCTTGCCCAGCAGTAGGAACACCTCCAAGAACATATACCGCATATTGAATCAAAATCTTATAACTTTTACGGGAATATTGGTTTGAGTTCAGGGTCCCTTTAAGCAACGAGGCTATACGAGACTTAGATATACTACTTCATATGGGGTCCAAACCACATAAGATCCCGCCGGAAATCAAACCCGAGTCCAGGGACGTACGGAGGGGGAGGACACGGGGGTCCGGCCCCCCCGAAATTTCGACTTTTTAAAACTTTTGCCTAATTTTAGGGGCAATTTTAGCAATTTTAATATAAAATAGCTTCATATTTAGTTTGGACCCCCCCCCGAAATAAATTCCTGGGTACGCTACTGCCCGAGTCACCTGCGCCAAATTCGTGCACACTAACCGTGTAGACACCAAGGAGCACTTTTACTGAGGTAACAATAGCTAGTTATTCTCTAATCCTATCATGTTCATATACAAACTTGAAACATCAGACTATCTCCCTTAACTCCTGAACACTTGATAGGGATTCCGACTCCAAACAATAGTCTTATTACTTGATGGTGAAATGAAGCACAAGCCAAATTTCATTACAAAGAAATCAGTTTTACGGGAGAGCTATCGTGAAACAAAGAAATGGATGAACACACACAAATGAGTGTGGGGTTGAATGGTAGAAGGTTACCCACAATTGCTCCAATTGCACTAAGAATAGGTAACATGGGACGAAGAAAAAAGACGAGAAGTACATATCACACGGACAAACAGAAAAAGAAGAAAAATACTAAGGACATATTATAACATGGACAAACGAGAAAAGAAGAGAAAAATACTATGGACATATAAGACGGACAAACAGAAAAAAATGAGAGAAAAGTACTAAGGACATGTAACACGGACAAACAGAAAAAGAGAAACACTAAGGACATACAACACGGGAAAACAGAATAAAGCAAAATATATATCGGTATGAATATTATTATTTGTTACGTAAAGCATTCAATTTGTATTTTTTCCGTCTTTAGAAAAGCCACTGTTAACTAGCAGAAAATAGCAAATAACTTTACTATATTTCTGAAATATTGACTGCTTTTAGACAGACTTAAGTTTTATATCGTTAGTCTACAAATTTTCTTCCTATTCACAAAAAGGAGCATAAATGCATACAGACGTATGATATATGTATCCGGAAAGAAATGTTTATCACATTATGTCTTCAGATAACAATAGAGGCAAACAAATTATGGAGTTAAACGTATGTTTGATGTTGATCAAACTAATTGAAGACCATCTAAAAAGAAAGCGTGCAGTGAAAATTATTTCCACTTCAGTAAAGGAATGGTTTGTTCTAGAAGAAGTACAAGAAGACCTTAACAGCACAGTATAGAATCATGTTGCTGCAGAAATTGCGTGAAGTTCTTATGTTAGGTACAAACTACAGATAAGCACGCACAACTATCCCCTCTCGTGTTTGATAGCATCCAGAGATTATGCACTTTCATTCGAATTACAGAATTTATCTACCAAGTCTTTTCTACACTAAGGGTACGAGCATCTTACTTTTCTCTTTATAAACTTCAAGAAAATATTTTAACTTCTGTAACTACAAAGAAAGCAGTGCAGAAGAAGGGTAAGTTAAACTCCAAGTAGAGACCTTTTATGTTGTATAAGGGTACATATGACAATGCGAAGATGAAAACAAGTGAATTGAATTCCACATGGGGAATTACGGTGGTTTTCTAAACTGTAAGGGGGATTTAATATAGGAACCGGAAGTGGAGATCTACGACTTCCGGTTGTAACAGAAGGATAAGGACAGAGGTGGAATATGCTCATTTGACCCTTAATCTATACGGAAAAATACTATTGTTATCTATTATCGCTTTTATTATGGTAATCAACGTTAAAACCATAATTTGTTTATCTTCTACCATTTCCCTTTTGAATTGAGGATTAAGAGAGAAAACAAAATTCATTATGGCAAAACTAAAGCCATGTCCAAAAGTGTGAAGGGCACACTTCGAGGATGCACACCCGAAGTATACAAATTGAGTGCACATTAGATAGGGTGCTCTTCGTCAAATTACCTTTTGATCCGAACTTCGTTTCAACGCCTCATCGTGGTAGAACATGGAACATTTTCTATAACAAAAAAGAAGAAATATATATATATATATATATATATATATATATATATATATATATATATATATATATATATATATATATATATATGTGTGTGTGTGTGTGTGTGTAAAATTGTAGAATACAATCAAGATGGTTGTATCTTCAAATTAATACTCTGGTTCCATGGGTGGAATCAATTACTCTGAACTTATTATTTGAAAGGTTCTCCGGAAGAGCTCTGTCGAGAAGTAGTGATGTGATAGATAGAAATACTCTGTCTTCTCTCTTGGATTATTTTATCCGAGGTTATATCACGTCTGAGATCTGTGAGAATAAGTTAGAAGGAATTAGTGAAATGTAAGGGAATATTGAACCCACTATTGCGAATTTACAAAGCAATATGTGTACAAAAGTGGTTTCCAAATTGGACTTCCAGAATCCATTTCAGCAACCGAAACAGAGAAAAACATTTAAACAACGTTGAGTTTAAAATATAAAACCATTGGTTACCATTCACAACAAGAATTAATTAATTCATTAGTTGTAGTTTTCATTCCACATCGTTTCAAATTTCTGATGCCCTTACAGCGGTAAACCCATTAGAATCCACAGCGATATAGGTTCGAAAGATAGAAATATTGATAGCTTCACGAAGGAGTATACGGATAACGAGACAGCGAGTAAATTACGATCAATTAGATAAATACTGGTACAAATATTGATTGTAACGAGTAGGAGTGAGCAATTTTTTAAAAAAAAAAAAAGTTCTGGATGGTTTCAACTTACACAGAAGCATTGGCTACTATTGATTTGGTAACTAGGCAACAAAATAATCACAAATAACTTTTTAGTGACAATGTATTAATTTCAAAGTATAATTGCGAAAGAGAACACTTTGCGGTACCAAGGAATGGATTTCTGAACTAAAAAAAACGGCTTGACATTCTGAAATTATACGTTGAGTACAAAATTATTTTTAAAGGAGTGTTGTTAACACTGTCCTTGCGTTTGTGTCCGGGAGACAAAAAAAAAAAAAAAAAAAAAAAATCAAGAACTAGTTTATGGATGAACAATTTAGACCAGGATGTAGAGTCTTGTTCGTTCTGAAGTAAAACATCTTGTTCGTTGATAAAACTGATATTCAAACCAAAAGTGAAAGAAATCAACCAATTTATATTGCTTTCATCAGAGTTTATTACTTACTGCATTGTTTTTAGAGTTTTTTTTTACTTTACTTATTATATTGTTTTCACCGGAGTTTATTACTTGTATTATTTTTTCCAGACTGTATTACTTATTATATTGTTTTCTCCAGAGCGTAGTAGTTACCATATTAATATATTATTTTTAGCAGAGTTTATTACGTATCATACTTATAATCTTGTTTTTACCAGAGTGTATTACTTATCCTTCTTCTTATATTGTTTTACAGAATGTGTTACTTATCATACTTATTATAGTATTTTTATCAGAGTTTATTACTTAATATATTGTGTATAACCAGAGTTCACTACTTATAATATTATGTTTTTTTACCAGAGTTTATTACTTGTCATTGTTTCCACCAGAGTTTATTACTTATCATACCAATTATATTGCTTTTGCCGAAGCTTAGTACTTATACCTATTATATTGTTTTTACCAGAATTTATTTTTATTATATTGTTTTTACCAGACTTTATTACTTATTTTTAATATATTCCTTTTATCAGACTTTATTACTTATTATGTTGCTTTCACCAGAGTTTATTACTTTCACACTTCTTACATTATTTTTACCAGCCTTTATTACTTATTATATTGCTTTTACCAGTTTTTTTCATATTTATTATATTACGTTTACCAGATTTTATTACTTATTATATCTTACACTTTCTATCATAAGCTCCGACTTCTTCAGTCTCTAGTGCTCAGGCACCCATTGGTGATTTTCAATGGGTATTTTTGTGTTGGAATCAATTAAAATAAATGGGTAATCAATCTAATGTGAGCTTTGTAGATTTATACTCATTGTCAAAACTCTCATTAAATTGTAATTACATTAATTGATTACATTAAATTGTAATTAAGTTATAATTACAGGATGTAGTCTTTAAACTGGGATAACAACTAATTGAGCAATTTCTTTTTCAGCTCTGCATGCGATGATCATTTTTATTTTAATGTTCTACACGCTGTCATTCAATATGCATTATTATTTTGATACTAATTTTCTCACACTCTCTTTTCTTTAGCCAATATTGCTCTAAACACATTTGAAGTGCGAAAAACAAAATCCCAGTGTTTCGTTTGAAGTTTGTTTAATGCAAAGTTCCTGATGAGAAAAACAAAATAATCTGAAACGTTTGCAATTTGAAAATAATTTCAAAGTTTAATTTATGTCAGTAGCTGACCCTCTTTGAGCCCCTAATTTGGTACTTATTGATCCTTTATACCTATATTATATATATATATATATATATATATAGATAGATAGATAGATAGATATAGATATAGATAGATAGATAGATATGAGACTTCGTTATTTATTGAAGCCTAAAACTGAGCACTAGCCGAAATAAATCAAATTCGATGCATATACTTTCTATTACTCTTGTAAATTATTATGAGGCTTTTAGAGGACGTTTGGCAACGGTCTGTGTCATATTAATGGCACTTGACGGAACATGAACGGGAAAATCCAGTGAAAACACACACGATCAAGATGTGCATACTTTAGCATAAGCTCTTACAGTATGTATGTATTGTTGCTCACGAGACTAGATTTGGGGCTGTCTCGTCTCGAAAAGATGTTCTAAAAATACAGTTTCGTCTCGGAAAAGTGTTGTGAAAATACAGCCTTGTCTCGAATAAGTGTTCTGAAAATACAGCCTTGTCTCGAATAAGCGTTCTGAAAAGACAACCTTATTTCGAAAAGGTGTTCTGAAAATACAGTCTTGAATCGAAAAGTTCTGCAAATACAGTATTGTCTCGTAAAGTATAGGGCTACTACAAGTGATCTTGATTTCGGTCATATCTCTTGTTAAAATATAAGGCGTCGAGTGTTGAAACATATAGCATGAAAAGAAAAACGCATTAGGCTGTATGTAGAGTCGTTTTTAGAGTCGTATTAAAGAGTTTGACTACCTGTGACACAGAGTAGCCCTGTATATATGGAAGAGCTAGTTTTGTATTTCGACACGAAAATCCAGTTTCATCTCCTCTCATGGGGAACTCACTCTCCTATAGGCTAAAATAGGTACACAAGCCCCACGTACAAATGGTGAACATTCTACTACTGATCCAACATACCCGAAGCTTCGATTCTGAATCAATAAAAGGAGTGTAGTGTTATTTCATGTTTTTTTGTATCCCCAGGAAGTTGAAGAGAGCCTCTGTATCAATTTTGAAGAGAAAGAGAATGTTACAGAAAGAAAGAAAAAAAAGTATTGCCATGTACTTTGTCGATCCAATATTTCAATCTAGCTGCATCCGGCTGTTGGTGTTAGGTTCCGCTGCCTCTGAGAATTGGAAGGACGGCGTTACTGCTATTTAAAGTAGACTACCAGCGTATATTCTATTGATTTATGTTTTTCAGATACTTGGCGCGACTGAGCTGTCATTTTAGATGAAAAATAATAACGGATCTCCTTTCTATGTAACGAATGAGGTTGTTATAGTGCACTATAGGCTTTATTTCATTTTTTAAGACTAATACTGTATCTAGGATTTATACAATGGCTATGTCCGCTCGTATGTCTGTATGCCGACAGTAGGGTTACCCATGAGACGAGACGAGAAATAAGGTTGTCTCGTCTCGACTCCCGAAAAGCTTCCCTTGTCTTGTCTCGATATTTTCTCGTATCATTTTGTAAATTGATGACCTGATCAACGAAATTAAAAAGTTCATTACTAAATTTTCTTTCTTTCTTTCTTTCTTTCTTTGTTTCTTTCTTTCTTTCTCTCTCTCTCTCTCTCTCTCTCTCTCTCTCTCTCTCTCTCTCTCTCTCTCTCTCTCTCTCTCTCTCTCTCTGTGTGTGTCTGTCTGTCTGTCATTTGCGAATTTTTCAATTTTTAGCCCTCCATTCGATAGAGTATCAAAAAATATGTGAAAGAAGTGATGGAATTTTTCGTGTCACTCTTACCGTTCCCGATATATTGGCCAAAAATGTTCCGATTTCGGGAGAGTTAAGGAGTCATATCTCGGGAACAGTAAGTCATAGAGAATTGATATTAGTGTTGATCAATACCAATATTGATTCAATATCAATTATTGATTTAACAATTATTGCGTAATTAGTTATTCATTCAATAATAAATGACCCATTATCTATTGACTCAATAATTATTGCGTCATTAGTTACTGACTGAATAATTAATGCGTCATTAGTTATTGACTGAATAATTAATGCGTCAATAGTTATTGACTGAATAATTATTGCGTCATTAGTTACTGACTGAATAATGCGTCATTAGTTATTGACTGAATAATTAATGCGTCATTAGTTATTGACTGAATAATTAATGCGTCATTAGTTATTGACTGAATAATTAATGCATCATTAGTTATTGACTGAATAATTATTGCGTCACTAATTATTGATTCAACAATTACTGTGTCATTTGTTATTGACTGAATTTAATCTAATGAATTTAATATACAATTTCAAATAAACTTCGAAAAAATTAAATCCTTTAAAAGTTCGTTCTGGTGATGTTCTTCGAGCATTCTCAACATTATTTTTCTTTATTTCATGTAGACGTTATCAGATACCTAGGTACACTCATGTCCAAAATTATTGTCGCATGCCTATAAATATGTTCTTCTAGGAATATAATTTGATAACGAATTCGCTCGGTATTTCTTACAATGTTAGTATGTGTATAATCGGCAAAGACATGTATGTGGCAAATTTGATCTCAAAAGAGCAGTAAATAAGAACAATAAAACGAAAATAAAACTTTCTTGTCCATTTAGCAACATTTTATTTTACTCATTCTAATTTTCGTATTTATAATTATTTTACTATGAAATTTACCACAAATATACATTTTCCGATTATACACATAGTGTCAGTACTAAAAGTACCCTGTAAAATTAATGTCAAAATATATTCTTATAAGAAGACAGTTATAGATATGCGATAATCATTTTGGACATCAGTGTACATTGACGTTACGAGAGGGCCATGAAGAGTGTTATATAACAACATTTAAACCATATTTATTATTGAAGAATATATTGTGTAACGACTTCCACATCTTTAAACGTTGATAAACGCTCTTCATTCACGTACAATTACTTTCTTCAGTTTACGGTTTATATACGATTACATTACACTAAAACAATGTTTGAGATCTATGATTTGGGTAAAAAAGTGTCGCCCACGAGGCTCATGAAATGTCTTGTCTCATGACGATTCTAATCTCGACAACGAGAAGAGAACTGGCATGGTTCTCGTCCCGTCTCATTTCTAATCTCGACAACGAGAAGAGAACTGGTATGGTTCTCGTCCCGTCTCAATTCTAATCTCGACAACGAGAAGAGAACTGGTATGGTTCTCGTCCCGTCTCAATTCTAATCTCGACAACGAGAAGAGAACTGGTATGGTTCTCGTCCCGTCTCAATTCTAATCTCGACTATGATAAGAATTGGAATATTTGTCATTTCGTCTCAATTCTAATCTCGTCAACGAGAAGAGACTTGGCATGTTTCTCGTTTCGTCTCGAATCTAAGCTCGACAACGAGAAAAGATTTGGCAGGTTTTTCGTTTCGTCTTGAATTTAGAAAGGTACTTCTCGCGTAGTTTTCGAATTAGCCCAAACGATTTCTCGTTTCGTGAACAACATTAGTCAACAGGTGCCAGAGGCATTACAAGAATGAGTTTACCTTTACCCTCATCCCTCTAGTATACACGGAATAGGAGCAAATTATTATAATTTAGATTGCAAAGTTTATCGTCATAGGAGAAAACCGTAGGGAATAAAAATTAACGATTTTCAGACGTCCAAACTATGCTATGCATATGTATCAGAAGTCTTATAGAACGGCTTTGTCCGTTCGTCCGCCTTTTGACGGGTATCAGAGCAAAAACGGTAAGATATATCGAGATACGGTTTCCTCCAATCGATTCAGCATCCCAAGAATAGCTTCCATCTCCTCCATTAACAATCTCTTCAAATCAGAGCTGGCTCAAACTAGTTATTTCCAGTTTCAACTTCTATCGCCGTCGAACAAAAACTGTAACAGATAGCAAACATTTTCTATATTTTCTTTCTTTTCTTTTCTTTTTTCTTTTTGCAAATGTTTCAGACTTTACAGACGACGTACTGTGACTATTTCGAATCTTCTACCGGAAGTGGTTTAACATTACTTCCGGTTTCAATACTGATTTCCACATAGCAAAAATGATAAATATCCAGATGTTTTCTGCAATTGGTTGAATGTCTCATAAAGAAGCCACACTTTCTTCATCAACTCTATTAGAACCGGAAGTGGTTCAATTTATCTATCTTCGGTTCCAACACTTATCACCATAGAACAAAAATTGTAAATGACAGCGGCAAGCGGTTTTCTGCAATCGATTCTGTGTCCCAAAATAGCTATCATCACAACCCACAAGACTCTACCAGAACCGCAAATGGTTTAAATTTACTACTACTTCCGGTTTGAATACTAATTTCCTTAAAGCTAAAACGATAAGAGATATCGATGTGCAGTTTTTTTTTTTTTTTTTTTTTAAATCGATTCAGCTTCCGAAGAATGTGTTCTATCTCCTCCTTTAAACTCTCTCTCAAGATTATTTGACGGTGGTTTCGACACGCAGTTTGAAGGAATTCTCATATCGCCATGATGTTTGTCAGGGGTCTCACTTGAGGAGCAGGCAGGTTGCCCCCTCCCCATGAGTACAGGAAAAACATGCTTTTAATAAAGTGTTCTATCAATTGTAAATCACTAATACAAAACATGAAGCTCTTATATCGATGGATAATCTTGTCTCCCCACTGACGTTGTTAACTTTTTAAATCTGAGGGGATTGCATGAATCAAAATCCTCTTTCCGAGAAAAGTTTCAAGTTTGAGTTTTTTTTTTAATACAATTGACTAAATTCTGGAGGAACGCGTCCCCCGACCCCTCGCTAACGACGCCCGTGGTCCCCCTTCTCTTCCGTAAGGAAGGAAACCTGAAGGGACGCTACTGGATATTGTCCGTTCTGCAGGTGGCGAACACACTGGGCACTTGTATGATAGGAAATAGAACTTGCAGGTCAATACAATACTGGTGGATTGGTTGGAAATTTGAAGCACTTTTCCCTAATGAAATATAGCTCCATGATACCAGTAAATTTGTTTAATAATCTTGTAAATATCTGTTCGAAGTCCGATGATTGAAAGACTCTGTTTATTAAATTATAATTTATCATAATATTCGGTAGTGTGTTTCAACTCTCTCGCTGAATCGTCAAAAAGATTTTGTTGTAAATTCAAAAATCAAGGATGTGAAAGATTAAAAGAAAGAACTTGATTTAATATAAATCATTAGAGCAGCATCTTCAGGAGACTACTCTACTACAAGGCTTGGGTAAAAAGTAAAAGTAATGGCAATATTATTATGATCCATAAACAGTGGCGAATCTATTCCGGTGCCGAGGGGGACATAGCCCTGTCAAGGTTTTTGAGTGACAAAAATTATTGAACCTAAAGGAAATAAAGGAAAAGGGAGAGCATTATTAAAAAAAAACTTAGCATTTCATAATTATCCCTATAGGCTAAAGACAACAGCAACGACCTGAAACTCTCATATTTGGACTCGAACCAGGGATCACCAGAACCAAAGATAAGCAGCTTACCACTAAGCTACCACTCTCCCTATATTTTCCTAAGAAATGTTCCAAAACTACATGAAAAATCTACAATTAAAGCAACTTACGTTACCTAAGAAAGCATTACATCACGTAGATTACTTTAATTATTAAAGTTCCATCCTAGATAGTTCCGTCTGTTACTTTGCTATTAACTCCCAACAGAAATATAAATGAACGTAATTCTTTTTCTGACTACTACTGTCCAATTAAAGCTCACTTCTTTTCAGAGACAAAGAAATAAAGAGACAGACAGACAGAGAAGAGACGGAGGAGAATTTTTTTTTTTAAAAAAAAAAGGTAAAAGATACAGAAGAATAAAAATCTCGGACCTAACCTAATTTTCCTCTTGAAATTTATTTCTTTAGAGCAGCAATGGCGGTCTAATTGGTCATCCGTTCACTCAAGAGATTTTTCCAAGAACTCTTTTTTTCGCCCTCTCTAAAATGATTAGCGAAAGAATGCTCTTAAAAGAATCTATATTTAGCTTCGCCAATAACCTATTCAATGTGTCAGTGATTGAAGAACTTCGTTAAGTGTAAATATACGCGTATATAGCTCTAGAAGTTGTGTCAAAACACAAAACTGATTTATGAACGAAAAATACATAAAAGTCTTTTCAGAATGAGCAACCATATCGAGCACAACTCTAACATTAAATAATTTGTATTATATTTCCTTATATTTGAGCAAACATGGTTTATTTTTCCCACCCTCATTCAATATCAGTGACGGATCCACTGGGTTTGGGGAGAAAGGAGAGAGAGCTTCCAAAAGCTTTCTTTTTAACTTATATTTTTAAGAGGAAACAGAATTGGATACACCAAAAACAGATTGAGGACTTTGATTTAGCATGGGCTATAAACCTTTTTCATTTTATCGCGGGTGTACGAAGTAACTTTTGAAATGAACGAAATGAGATTCTTAGTTGAACTTCACACGAATGTATTCCGAGGCTAAAGGAATAAATGAATGAATGAAATTAAAAGTATAGTTGAACTTCGCACGACTATATTCCGAGGCTAAAGGAATAAATGAATGAATGAAATTAAAATTATAGTTGAACTTCGCACGACTATATTCCGAGGCTAAAGGAATAAATGAATGAATAAAATTAAAATTATAGTTGAACTTCGCACGACTATATTCCGAGGCTAAAGGAATAAATGAATGAATAAAATTAAAAGTATAGTTGAACTTCGCACGACTATATTCCGAGACTAAAGGAATAAATGAATGAATGAAATTAATATTATAGTTGAACTTCGTTCGACTATATTCCGAGGCTAAAGAAATAAGTGATTGAATGAAATGGTAGAATATAGAAAGTGAGAGGAAACATGACAATCCCCAGAAAAACAATGCACAGGATGTTTGTCCATCACTAAATTCCCTTGATACAAATTGGGATCAAGCCAGGGATCCCAAGCACAAGAGGTGAGCTCTCTACTGTTGAATCACCCTGTATTATTCTGTACCCGAAAAGACAATAAGTAATTGTAAAATACTTCCACCTATATTTTCAGAAAAAAAAAATAGAACTAGATTGTTTTTATAAGAAAAAGAGTACAAATGAAGTGTAAGATCAAATTTTCATGCTACATCAATCATTTCTTTGTTAAACAAGTATTCTATAGTTTCATTGAGAAAGTGTATGTTGAGTTAA
Organism: Thermobia domestica; assembly: GCF_964235325.1. Taxonomy (NCBI): domain Eukaryota; kingdom Metazoa; phylum Arthropoda; class Insecta; order Zygentoma; family Lepismatidae; genus Thermobia; species Thermobia domestica. The sequence goes on from NC_137467.1 coordinate 54,710,908, forward strand.
GAAGTTCTTGCAGCTCCAGGCCCGATGGATAACCCTTGGGTGCACCACTAATTTGCACCATTGCATCATAGCCCCATAAGGTTCAACCTGCACGCAGGTAAATATAAACTTAGTGGGTGATAGCGTTACCCATTTTTTATTATACGTCCATGAACGTAATCTAAGAATCTTAATTTAGAAATCCTGCCCTCAAGCGTGTCACAACAACAAAATTCAAACGTCTTAGTTGCTTCTCACTTTCTAACGTGTTTTCCATGTGATGGAAGTTAATATTGTACTACACAATACGTGCCATAAAAAGCACGCAAAAAACTCATCGGATTTACTTTTGACAGGCTCAGTGCGATGGATAAGATTTTCTGTCTGGAATCCATCTTTTTTTTTTTTTTTTTTTCTTTTTCTGTAAAATGAATTGAAATTTTAGCTTGACAGTTCACATTTATGCTTCTTAGGCTAAAGCAGACGGACGATTAATGAAAGTGATTTTGAAAGTAATATTTTTTGTGCTCTCCCACTGGGACCACAGAACCACATGCACCAAAGATTACAACGATAATGTATATTAGTGGTGGGCACAAAAACCGGTTTTTCACCGAAACCGGTTTCGGTTTTTTTCAAAATCTGTTCTTTTTCTGACCAGAATGGTGTTTCGTTGTTCTCCGGAAACCGAATCCATTTCTACAGAAATAGTTTTGTTTTCGAAAAGTTTTCACCGAAACGTGGACAGCGTGGTTTGTAGTATTCAAGCCTAATGCCGGGGGCCGCGGTGGCTCAGTGGTAGAGCGTTCATCTCTGGTGCTTGGGGTCCCGGGTTCGATCCCAGCCCCCGCCAAGTGAACTTTGTGATGGACAAACACCGTGTGCGTGGGTTTTATCGGGGTTCTCCCGTTTCCTCCCACTCTCTTCATTCCACCATTTCATTCATCACTCATCATCACCGTCTCCTTTAGCCTAACCGGCATAAGCGTGGGACGTAAAACTCAAAGATTTCATTTCATTTTGAAGCCTAATGCCCCCCTTCCCCCGCCCAAAGATTGGACCAATCGAAAAAAAAATCTGAGTGCACGCCTAATATAGACCAATATTGAAGTACTGTACTCAGTGTTCGAACTACCGGGAAGGATGAGGGATATATCCATTTCTTTAAAAAAGAAAAATGAAATATCGGTGTGTGTGGGGGGGGACATATTTACATAGGCTGCAAATATACTCCATATGTGTATTTTTTTTTTTAAAGTATGTATCAATCCTTTGTAAAAAGTCTTAAAATCGCGCAATGACTATACTGAAAGTAAAGAAAACATACAATATTATTAAATACTCAAAACGTATTGTGGACAGAGAAATTTCAAACTGTCATATGTAGTGTATCATTTACTAAAGCCCTGGTGATCATTCATTTCATCTTCGCTTAGATATGACAGCTCGTCTCGGAATTTCATAGAGGCCTACTCTATAACATTAAATGTGACATGGCTGAAATACGTATGAATTGAGAAGAAGTCCTGTCCGCTATGAAGAGGTACTTAAACGTCAAGGGAAAAGAAGATTGTCCCTGCTCATATCAGAGTGTGTCCGTAAAAAATTTCTGTCCCGTAATAATAATAGTATACATGTACTTTTATCAGGATGAAAAAAACCGTATTCTACACGTCCGTTAGGGAACTTTTACTGAAATAATTAGTTTTACCGCAATAATTCGCTGCCTAAGCATGATAATGGTCCTTTGTTTAAATCAGTTATCAATAAAAAATTAAGTAACAATTTCGTTTACTATTTTATATCTTACCAGGCCTAAACTGATTTTGATGAATTTTTATTCAAAGACAGACAAACTGGCCCAGAGAAGATTTGTCATATTTTTCTTTGATAAAACAGTATTCATTAACTGAGATAATTGATAAAGTGTCTATAGAGTCTTTATAGAAACGTAAAGAGCAACACTTACTGCAATAAAATCTGTAGACAAAGAAAGACCTACGCTAAATATAACGTTTAGAATTCCATTTAGATGCGAAAATGTAGTAAAACTACGGAAAAAGAAAGAACTTTCAAAGTATTCTTTCTTTTACAAGTATTTTACAAGCATTCTTGTTTGAACAATAAGAATGGGGCTAAAGAAACTTTTCTTTTACATTGTTTGTGTTCAAAGAGGACACAATGTGAGTAAACATCGAAGTATAATTTGATTAAGTAAAGAGGACCAGGAGTTCCAAATAGATTTCACCAAGAATTCTCCTAGTTTAGGCCAATAGAAATTTTCTTTAAGAATAAAGGAGTGGAGAAAACCTTACTTTATGGCACTTCGCTATGCTCTTCTACACGGCTTTACAACCTGGCTTTCTGGACCTCCATTTCACGAGTTGTTCGCAATGGGATTGAAAACACACTTCTTCCGAGGGAAATTTTGAATTTAACTCAACCATTATCCAGGCTAAGCATATCTATAATACCACAAAATGGTTCTTCAACAGCTTCAAAAAGAATATTTTCTTAAAATCAAATTTGTAAGCAGTGGCGTACCTAGCATTAACAGCACCCAATCTTCCTTTCTCCTCAGTCCCCAACTCTCCATTCATATCAAAGCGTTGCCAGGTCTACAGAATTTTTCATAGCAATACGAAAAAGACGATATAAACAAAAAAAAAAAAAAAAAATTAAAAACATTTACGACGTTTTATACATAATAGAGTTCCAATCGACTGTTTGCTAAAATACGACACAAGCTGAAAAGAAACAACAACACTTTAACTTTATTTCCAATAAGATTTTTCTTGAAGAGTTGGTTGCTACCAGAGAAAAACGCTTAGACATTGAGTTACAGAACATTTTTTCAGTCTGCTTTGCCTTTCCCTCGTGTTATGCTTTGTCACTAGTGCGTCATCCGCTATTCTAAGGCTTTGGATCATCATATCCTTGTTTCGGAGTGCCCAATAAGAGAAAGACAGCTGAGGTTAAGAACAGATTACGGATATTTTATGAAAAATGTGAATTTTTACAGTTATTTTAAACTAGACCTACAGATATTTTGGCTTTCCGAAGTAGCAATGGCATAATATTACATATTTAAATTTCTATCTATTTTATTCTATTTGTTAATGTGATGTGGAGAAAATTCAAAGTATTACGTGAGGCAGTCTTAATTTTGATTATTTTTTTTTCATCCACAAATTACAGTTATTGTTCTTGCCTTAGCTGCTGCTAATTTGCTCGTAATATCCTTACTTTTTTTTTTTTTTTTTCTTTTTCGAACTTCTTCCCTATGAACGTATATATTGTTTGAGTCATCACGCAGTCTGACCCATCGATGCCCTTGATTATGAAAGGATTAGTTTAAATTTGCTCAATAAATTTTCTTTTGCAGCTGGCAATGAAAACAATAATGTTTAACATTGTATTACTGAGGCGATTCGCACATTGGAGAACATCATTATTTCTATGCTACACGATAAACTATAACTTTTCAGTTTTTGAAATGATTATAGCGTCAGTTGAGGATAACCCTACAATCACAACGTGCGGTCACCGGGATCCCAGTCCATATAAAATGAGTTCTGTACAGGGCCGGATTTAGCATTTTGGTGCCCCTAGGCCCAATAATTTTTTCCGCCCCATGTCTGGTTAAAGTTACTTTCCTAAAAACCTTTATTAACAAATTATATCAGGCCTATATTGCTTAAACACCACTCCACGATGCAATTTTATCATTGCAAGTTTTTTGAGGAATTTACGTGTACTTGGTTCTGAGCTTAACAAAATACCGTTGACGGTACTCGTGGAGCAGTGATTTGAACATTGGCACGCACACGGCGCACTTCAAAATCAGAATGCTTTATTAGCCTGATATTTTTAATCAATTCAAAAAATATGTTAAGTTATGGCTATGTATTTTTATTTCTAGACATTTTTCATTTTTTTTCTCTCGGCCGTGCGCCCCCTGGGAGCTTGCGCCCATAGGCCCGGGCCTACCGGGCCTATTGGGAAATCCGGCCCTGGTTCTGTGCCTACGCCGTTGTGAAACTGCAACACCATATTTCAGCGTTTCCCAACCTTTTTCAACTTGCGGCACACTACGGGTGTAACCTGAATTCTCGCGGCACATTCATAGATAGTAGTAGTAGTTGTTGTTGTTGTTGTAGTTGTTGTTGCAAGTATAAAATACCATGGTATTTTTTTCTGTGATTACTGATCATCTCAACACAGAGATGAAAGCGCGATCACTGGTTTTCCCCTATGCTAATTCATTATGCTTATTTTTTATTCTAATTTTAAAATAGAAAACAATTGCAATGAAACATAGACTTAGATTTTTAAAAATAGTCTTTCTTTTTCGAAAACTGCATCCAACCTTTCACTAAGAACGAAGATCACTAAATAACGAACGAACAAACAAATGTCTTGCACTTTTAACTTTGCTGTTTTAACCAAAACCTATGCATATTATTGCAATCTCACAGCTTGCGATGCGTCGAAGTCAAAACATAGCTGTTAAACAAAGTGTTGTTCTGTCATTCATATGCGAATGAGTGTTCTACGAACGTTCACTTGACGCGTACCGTACAAGTGCTTCCATTTCTCGGTGTTAGTATGACTCTCAATTGAAGCGTAATATAGTAGCTAACCGTGGAAATGTGTACGAGCTGAAATTCTGTCTGCTACACAGCAATAGATGTAGAATAATATAACTTATTACAATTATAGTAATTTTTCCATGGTAGAAATTCATAGTAATGTGAAATACAAAAATATATTTTTTTCCTATGCCTTGCAATTTGGTTGCTATAGAATTGATAATTTTGTTTCGATTTCCTCGCGGCACACTGGTTGGGAAACGCTGCCATATTTCGTTTAGCTTCAGTTCAGAACATGATGTTACAAGTACATGTTGCGTTGTTGTGTTAGTGAGGTAACGTATGTGGTCTTTTGAGTGCTGAGGTCATGTATAACCCCACGTTGTGATTAACGAAAATTGTTTTTTTTTCTTTCTTTCAAACAACCATATAGCAAAGTATATCCTAGTGAGCAAATTTCTTTAAAAATGGCGAAATCAAGAACGTATTTGAGTCAGGAAAATATTGCACGCATTTTAGATGAATCAGATGAAGATATGTCCGATATTGATGAACTGGTAAGTAAAAATGATAATGAGAAACAGGATGAACAAGAAAATGAATTTGAAGCTGATGCTAATAATGATGTTGCATACTTGTTACAACGAAAAGTGATTTATGGGAAGAATGGCAGTAAGTGGTACATTAACCATTCAACCAAAAATCTACTAAAGCCTTGAAGAAAAACATCATTATTATGTATTCTACACTATCTTGTATAATCAATAAAGAAATTAATTATATCAACAAATATAAAATGTATAAGATGATACAATAAGATGTATAAGATGATGTATCCTAACAAATCTAACCTCACCTAACCTAACCACACCTAACCTAATTTCACCACATCTTGCCTCAGTAACATTACTTAGCTTACTTTAACTAACCTAACCTTACCTAACTTGCCCTAACCTCCTTTAACCTAACCTAACCCTATGCAACTAGTCTCCAGATTCGGATCGTATATGACCCCCACGTTGTGATACATGTCCTAACGAAAGCATGTTGTGTATGTGGGGGTGACATTCTGCCAATCCAAATTTATTGAATATCATTATTTCTATGCTGCACGACGAGCTATAATTTTTCAGTCCTTGAAATGATTGCAGCGTGAGTTGAAAATAACATTCTGCCAATCAAAATTTATTGAACATCCTTATCTCCATGCTGCACGATAAACTATACTTTTTCGATTCTTGAAATGATTGCAGCGTGAGTTGAGAATAACATTCTGCCAATCAAAATTTATTGAATATCATTATTTCTATGCTGCACGACGAGCTATAACTTTTCAGTCCTTGAAATGATTGCAGCGTCAGTTGAAATAACATTCTGCCAATCAAAATTTATTGAACATCCTTATCTCCATGCTGCACGATGAACTATACTTTTTCGATTCTTGAAATGATTGCAGCGTGAGTTGAGAATAACATTCTGCCAATCAAAATTTATTGAACATCCTTATCTCCATGCTGCACGACGAGCTATAACTTTTCAGTCCTTGAAATGATTGCAGCGTCAGTTGAAAATAACATTCTGCCAATCAAAATTTATTGAACATCCTTATCTCCATGCTGCACGATAAACTATACTTTTTCGATTCTTGAAATGATTGCAGCGTCAGTTGAAAATAACATTCTGCCAATCAAAATTTATTGAACATCCTTATCTCCATGCTGCACGATAAACTATACTTTTTCGATTCTTGAAATGATTGCAGCGTGAGTTGAAAATAACATTCTGCCAATCTAAATTTATTGAATATCATTATTTCTATGCTGCACGACGAGCTATAACTTTTCAGTCCTTGAAATGATTGCAGCGTCAGTTGAAAATAACATTCTGCCAATCAAAATTTATTGAACATCCTTATCTCCATGCTGCACGATAAACTATACTTTTTCGATTCTTGAAATGATTGCAGCGTGAGTTGAGAATAACATTCTGCCAATCTAAATTTATTGAATATCATTATTTCTATGCTGCACGACGAGCTATATCTGTTCAGTCCTTGAAATGATTGTAGCGTCAGTTAAGAGTAACATTATGTCAACTCAAATTAATTGAACATCCTTACCTCTGAACGATGAAGTAAACTTTTCAGCCCTTTAAATGATTACAGCCTCAGTTGAGAGAAATATTCTGCCAATCCAAATTTATTGATGTTACTGCTGTGAATCAATATCATTGCTGTATGTTTCTTTGAGTCTTCTGCAATTGTTTTCTAAGTCGTTGCTGTAACCACCCTTACATAATGATTTGCAGTAGCGTCTCGTGATTTGGAGAAGCAGTGGTTGCAATAACAAAGATTTGTACGATTGTTTCCCTTCTCCGGTGTTCTCAAAATCTTATCCAAATAAGACAAAATACGCAAGGAAAGTCTTTTCAAGTTTTATTTTTGTATTTATTGGTTTAAGTTTATTCGCTAATATTGATACATTACATAGGCTTGTATCTTTTTAAAAAATGAACAATCACTGTCAATCTACGTTTAAACATTATTTATATACAAAATTTCTATACTGATGTTATTGAACAAGAGATAAATAGAACATATAGCTTGTGCTGTAAGACATGAATGAGGGCGATACTAAAAAAGATGGAAAGAAAATTGCTTATGCCCATGCATGGAGTTAATCAATATTTAATAAACCATACGCTATTAAAATAGAAGTCCATTTATCATTCTTTTCTAGTTGCAAAATTTTCTAATACTTTCAGACTGAAATAAGGAATGCTGTTTACCAAGTCTCCCGGAATAGAAAGCATAGCTACCACAGGTTTTTCCCTTGTCTCTTCTGAATGTAGGGGACAGAAATGCAAATATCAGTAATCGTGTATTTTTGTCTGCTGCTGTACTGTAAAAAAGAATGAATTCTAACATGTTTTTCTTCTTAAATTAAAATTAAAAAATAATTGAAACGAAAATTTTAGATTGTGAGATTAATCTCTTGTGCTCTTCAACCGGAAATCGAACTCTGTTCCATTTCAATGCACACGTGCTAGCCACTGGACCTGAGGTAGGGTTTTTCCTTCGAGATATCATTTATTAAATATTAATATCTGTAGTGATTTATTGGTTTTGAATCAATAAGGAAACTGTTGAATTTGAATACTCTGAATATAGGAATTTCTCTTTTGTGAGTGATAGAAGTATATATCGAGGCAGGAAAAACTCCGCACTGCAACTGCAAACAGGAGATATTTCTGGTCTTCACTATCAGAAAGTATTTCCTAGATTGAAAGTTACTTAAAATCCCGGATTCGATCTCAGCTAGCGTCAAGTGAACTTTGTAGTGACAAACAACGTGTGCGTGGGTTTTCTCGGGAGTTCTTCTGCTTCCTTCCATTTTCTTCGTTCCACCATTTTATTCATTCTCATTCTCACCGTCTCCTTTAGCCTATACGGTATAACCATGGGACATAAAACTGAAAGATTTCATTTCTTTTAGGACTTAGATTTCTCCTCTTTCGGCATCTAAGGCCATTTTGCTCGTCGCGTTTGAGGGATGCCGTTACTCGGCGAACACACTCTCCGGGGAAAGGGAAGGAAGAAAGGATTGGAGAAGGAAGGAAGCAGCCTGGGAACTATAAGGTAGGTACCACCCCGGCATTTGCCTAGTGTGGATGAGGAAAACCCAGAAAAGCCTCATTCAGGGTAGATGGCCTGAAAAAGCGTTTTACACTTTTTCGACCAAGTGGCTCCACCGGGAAGATTTCATTTCGTAAAAGTTTCTTATACGACAATGAAAAATGTTGATGAGAGATTAATTATAAGTTACTTAGCTGGGTGTAATGGGAAAAAATATCATAAATATTAAGTCTATTACAGTTTTGTGCTTCATTAGCTCCATTTATACTTCAACTTTTCATAGACATACCTACTAGTTTCCATATTGGAATTTCCAGAACCGATATTAGACAGTAACATCTTTAAAACTACACAGACCTGTACATAATTAAAATACGAAATGATTTAATACTTTGCTAATTCCTCTGTTTTACTCATAATAAATATTTAGTGCCAGAAACGCCCACAGGATTTTTTTCTCGCCTGCAAGGAAGGGAGGAGACCAAGACACGAGCGAAGTCGCGAATAACCTATATACGCACTTTGATACAAATAATTACGTATGTGAAACAATTATTATTGAAATATAGCCTATTGTATAACTATTAACTATAGTCTGCAACAAATATAACGTATACCAAACCTTTTTCGAAAATCCAAGGAAATTGATCCTTGTTCCCAGCTACGGGCGCCCATGCTTAGGATTCCACTAAAAAAGCACCGTCATAAATAATAATCTGGAGTCTCTCAAGACTCTGGGCACAGGCCGATAGCCAGTCCGTAAATGTAGCGGAGGGGGGGGGTAGAATTTAGGAGGGCCCGATCGAACCATATTATATTTCATCATTATATTATAGTTAATTTGCAAGAGTATCATGAAAATTTTAGAGGAGCAAGGCTCCCCTACATTCCCTTTGGATACGGGCCTGTCTGGGTACCAAAGTAAAGAACCTCTAACCTAGTGGGCATTTTCAAGGAAAAGTTGGCATACAGCATTTACTCAAAGTTCAATGTCTACATAATACAGATCCACTGTATGCCACAGAATTTAGGACTCCGTTGTTTTGTAATATCCACCAGAAAAAAATGTAGGCACTATGCTCTTTTGTGAATCGAGATTGACAGATACATTACATGAAAGTCGCTAGACGGCAGGAAGCTTAAAACTTAACTTCACTGAAACCAATGTTATTGACAAGAGTTTTTCTATTAACAGTAAGGACGGAATATGATACAAAATTAGAAAATTTAATGAAATGAACTTCGAAATTCGCGTTCTGTTAAAGTTGCTTCACTATGGTTAAGATAAATCTCAATTCTTGCAGAATAGTGTATTGAACTTCCATATTTATACATACAAGTATGGAACTTCCATAGGACTTGCATACTTATACAGCGTAACAATTCATGACTTTGGATTGATTATTTTAACAAAAGAAATACGGGCCAAAGCTTAAAACCCATTATATTTTAAATTATAAGGTGGAACGGTTTCGGATATCTAACATAAATCCTTCTTCAGAGACTATCGAATATAAATGAAAATACAGTGTATATATAGTCATTGTTGTGACAAAGTTTAAATTCTTTTAACAGACATACATATAGTCATTGTTATATAAAAAAATATTTTATTTGCTGAGGTCTTCCGCCAATCCTGTAAGTCTCCGTGTTCAATTTCCAACTAATCCATTTGAAGCACCCAGTCTCCGCATTCATTTTCCGCCATTTTTGGTTTCTATAAGGGGCTTTTTAAAAATTTTCTTCTTGTCTATGCTATCCAAACTTCCTTACCATAATTCATTATTAAGTAAGCCTCCTGTCCAGTTCATCAGTTTATCTCTTCCTACCTTCTTTATCCAATCTGCTTCTTTCCACTTCCTTATTATCATTCTTTTCTCTATCTCCAATACTTCCGTCTTATCCCAATTAATTCCGCGATTCGTATCCTTAACATGTTTATATATGGCATTGGTATCTTTCTTCCTCCTAACATTATCTTCATGTTTTAATCTTTCTTTCATTCTCTTTCCTGTCTCTCCTATATATGACATATCGCAGTCCTCACACCATACCCTGTAGATGACGACTCCTTCCTCTTCATTAATCTTTTGGTGTCTTCTCTATTCTTCTTCCATTATTCCCTACTTATATATTGTTGGTTTACCTTTCGTCATTACAATGTATTTTTAGGAGATTTAGACCGAGTTCTTTCACTTATAAGTGCTGGTGTTATTACAGTAGTTTCGAATCTTGCTGTGTTTCTAAATTGACGGCATTATTCAGATTCCAACATGGAAGCTGTTTTCAGCCTCAAAAGGAATGAGAAGCCTGATATTGAAGAGTGTTTTATCTGTCAAAAAAGAAGTGAGAGATTAATATATGGCACCGAACAAGATCTAGAGACCTTAAGTCAAGCTTCCGAGACAAGAAATAAAATGCTTGACACAAACAACAGATCTGCAATCGATCGGATCCAAGTAGCGGTATCATCAGGAGTCAATGTACCATGGTGGCATAATTCATGTTTTTTATCCTTCACAAGCAAGACTAAGATTCAGCGACCACAAAAGAAAGCTAACAGCTCAGGACCCGAAAGTTACATATCACCCAAAAAGCTGAGAAGTTCAGCACCGTAAGTCAATTGGGAGCTTTCTGCCAGAATTCTAATATTAAAGGAAAGTTATGCTCTGTGACCACATTCAATATGAGTGACATATACGAATTTGTCCTAATAGACTTACACTTTATTATACGACTAGTTATCCTTCATATACGACTAGTTATCTTTCATATACTACATCATTAGCCAGAGTTACTGATCTTATTGCAACGGAACGGAAATATCATTCAAGCTGCTTCAAAAAGTTTCAGCGAAATCATCGAAAAGTAAACAAAATTCAGCTGAAACAAGTATTGCTATGGAATGATTAGATCAATGAGATCAGAGAATTAGCAAGTAAGGGGCAGGTTATTGAACGAAATGAACTATGGGATAAATACTGTAACTTAGCATAAAGAAGCATAATGTTAAGGTACCATCATCATATAAGAAGAGAAGAGCCACATTCAAGGAAAAGCTTCAAATCTGTGTGCAAGATTGTTATGACTTCGTTGCAGTGCCAAACCTAGATGTATTGCTTGTTCCTAGGAAATTCGGACATGTACACCTTGTCTCAAAAAGGTTGAGCGCATTCTTTATTGCTGTTTCGAGGCAAAAATTTTCTAAGTCCAACTTCGGGTATCTTCGGGAAAAAGTAAACCAGGTTCGAACCTCGAACCTTTGCAATCGGGAAAAATCTTGCAGATGTGTTTTTCTTCTTTTAAATATAATAAGACTTATTACCAATTATATATAAAAAAGCAACATTGATTGAAATACTTAATGATACAATATTTCGAAACTGTATTAATGCCAGCACATGCTTGTTTGTCATTTTGCTCTCCATACTTAATGGAATATTTAGATACGTAAACGAATCTTTCCATAGTAAAAGAATGGTGAAAGAAAGTTAAGACATAGAATATTATTCCCTCCTGAGTACTAAAATAAAAGTCAAAGTAGAACAAAAACAGCGTTTGCAGTGGATATGAATGTAATTATTATCTTAAATACCGTTATATATCGCTAGAAGTATTATTCGAGGAGCGCTTGTGTTAGCGCAGTGGTACGCCGTTGGATTTCAAATCGTAAGGTCGAGGGTTCGATTCCCATCTGAGCCAATGCTTTTTATGAAATTCTATTTTCCGCAATGCGTGAAAAAATATTTAAAATAATTACATTAAAATACCTCAGTTGTATATATATAACATATAATCATTGCAGAACATAGTGATTATTATGTTTAAAATATAACAGGTGTTCACAGTACGTTGGTATTCTTTGATATGTGAATGTTAAATACAAATTAAGAAAATAATATCATCGCAATAAATAAATTATGTAGTGTATTTATTTGCAGCTATTGGTCATATAGGAGTTACTTCTGAACATTCGTATTACAGCATATCATTGATATTCTTGAAAAATTATCCGAGACATAAAAAGAGGGTATAAACAGAGAATCCAAAGTCGGAACGCTCGCAAGAAATTCATGAACCCCAAAGGTCACGTGAGCAGACTGGAATTGTCCTTATGAAGCATGCCACAGCAGAAGGTCTTTACATAGATTTTCAATTCAATACCTGATATATGCTTTTGCAATGTGGAAGTGGTGATGCCTTTGGTCGCTCTCTTTCACTTTCTCGCTCGCTCACTCTGTATTTATATATATGAAAGTGGATGTATGTGTGTGTTTTGACATAATTCTGATATGTCTAGAGCAATTTTAACCATATTTCTTACAATCTGGAAAAGAGTACTGTCGGGATATATATCAAAAATGCTAGAAAAGGATCGATATTAGTATCGAATCCATAGTTTCGTGGTCGCTTAGGTAAACAGTTCTACTTTCAATTCAAGTCCAATTAAGCTCCCATTAGCACCCAGGGTGGTTACGTAGCGACAAAAAAATATCGAAATCAACCAATATTAGAGTCGAAACGTAAGTTTTCAGTGCCGCATTTCCCATTAGTCCAACTAGGCCCGTGCCTAGAGGGCAACATATTTGAAGAGCGCAAAGTTTAAAATTTTAATTTTTTTCGTATGAAAACGTTAAAAAAAATCGAGAGCAAATATACTATTTCATGAGCAGTCCTCTTTTACTATTCTAATATATTTAATGATAGCGTAGGAAATCTGAAAATAATTCAGAGCATGTTTCCCATTTATTTTTTGTTACGTAATTGTAGCTGTAGCATCTAGTGAGTGGTATTTAACTGCAATAAATTCACTAATTAAGCATATTCGAATTAAATTTTATTTGTAAGTTAGGGATCAAGGGACGGAGAAATGTGTAGTTATTGGGGGCGCCGAGAGCAAAAGTGCGTAGGGACGCCGAGCTTCTAAATGCAGCACTGTTCGCTAAATTAATTGGTAGAAATTTTAATGCCATTTAAGACCAAATTTAGTCCTAGCAGTGGCAGTATCCGTTTGCTGTCCTAGGAGGAATGAAAGGGACTGACATCAAAATTATAAAAAAAGACCTACATTAGTGTCGAATCTATAATTTTGGGGGTCTCTTAGGTAAAGATTGGAACTTCAGATGCCATGTAAGTTAAGCCCTCATTAACACAATGAAGGAGTTTGTGAAATTTGTGACAAGTAGAAATAATTGAAAATAACCAATGTTAGTATACAACCCATATCTTTCGTGGTCGCCAAGTTCATTGGGGGCAGTTCTGATGACCTTTAAGTTTAAGTTCATCTTCCAGTAAGAGTAAGATCCCCCAGCACATCTAATAAGGAGAGCGTAGTTCTGGAATGTCTGGGACAACCTTTACCAAACTTGGGGGACATATTACTTTCAATCTAAGAAGAAAATATTGTAGTAGTATGAAGTTATGGAAGTTGGGAGGTGTGACATGTAAAAATAATGTAAAACGACTGATCTTAGTGTTTTATCCATAATTTTCTCGGTCGTTGAGATGGATAGTGATGCTCCCAATGGAGGTTACATCCAAATTCATCCCCATCTTCACAGGATGGTGGCCTGGGAGAGCTAAAAATAAAATCTCAAAAATTACTTAAATATTTGTCGAATTCATAGTTTTCGGGGTGAGAAAGCGTTTCTAATAACTTTGGAAGGTAATTTGTACCCACGTCAAGATGGGCTTTTTAATCATATCAATTTCTCACCTTAAGAAGAAATTACCATTACAATTATGATATTAAGCCAACCTTCGCAATCGATGAAAGAATTATGTGGATGTATGTTTCGTCTTTTAAATGAAACAAGACATGTTAAAATGGATGGAGTGGGTCAGTGGGTCGATTGGTAAGTGAGTGAAATGGGTCAAGATTTGTGAGTGGATCAGTGGATCGTGGGTCAAAAGGACGTGACCTTCTGTGAAACACCACTCACCGTGACTCACACTGGCCCCTTGGTGGCCACCCTTTTAGTCCAAAGATATTTCGTCCAAAGAACATTTCGTCCAGAGACATTTAATCCAAAGACATTTGGTCCAAAGGACAATTCGTCCAAATAACATTTCGTCCAAAATACAATTGGTCCAAAGGACATTTCGTCCAAAAGACAATTGGTCCAAAGGACATTTCGTCCAAAAGACAATTGGTCCAAAGGACATTTCGTCCAGGGATGTTTAGTTCAAAGCACATTTCGTCCAAAGAACATTTGGTCCGGTAACGCTTGGGGGTCAAGGGTTTGTTTCTATTAGAAGAGTAAAAGTGATTCATATAACATTATGACTCAGTAGCTTCTTATTTCTAAAGGAAATTTGAAATAGAGATTTATTCCGCAATTTTCATTTTGATAGAACAAATAATGCTGAGATATTCGTAAACGCCTGAAAACAACATGGCCGAACATCAGGAGTGAGGGAAAGGTTGTAGTGTGAAGTATGTTGCTGTAATAACTGCTATCATGACATCTAAAATTTTCATGTTGTGAATGAAATAGTTCTAAAATAAGTACCGGTAACTAAAATTAATGGACTTTAAATTTGAGTAAGTTAAATATTAGGTATTCAAACCCTTGTGTTAGAAAAGTGAAAAATTAACACGTGTGAAATATATTCTTAGTGTCCTAAGATAATATTCTTAAACAGTCACATTCTTGGCTGCAACATTGTGAAAAGTGATTGGCAAATATAAGATGAAAGTTGGAACATTTCGTGTAGAATATACGTATCTTTTCAGGTTAACCACAAGCCTGGTTTCTATTTGTAGACTATTGATAGTGTGTAACTTCGGCAGACGTTTCTACATAATTAGTGAGTTGTATGACAAACCAGAAGTGTTAACTTGTCTTGTATTTTTATTTCAGTGTTACTCCTTATGCAAATATAGTATATACCTTTGCTTTCATATTAATTTTCTCGGTACAGCACAGTACATTTAAGATATCCATTGAAAAGTCTCAAACCAAATACAAGATTACATGACCATGCGGAGGCAATGTTGTCCGCAAATGAAGAGGGAGTATGCTCTTCAAGGGGTTGTTTATCATTTTGGGAGTTGAATTCCTTAACCAACGAAGCTACAACTGTATTTCTGCGAAGCTAATACTGTATTTTTGTAAAATTATTAATGAAAGCAAAGAAAGATGGCCATTTAGTGTTCAGGCGTTTACGTTTTTTCTGAATATCTCAACATATATTTGTTTTATCGAAAAGAAAATTGCGGAATAAATCTCTATTTCAAAATTTCCTTTAGAAATAAGAAGCTACACAAGTAACACTTCCCAAGTGTAACACTCCAATTTTGATAAAAATTTGGCAGGCAGATACTACACATAAAATAAGTAAATACGTGTTTTTTTATTTTCTGCGGAAAAACTGTTTTAGGGGGCAAAAGCCCCCACCCAAAATTTTGAAAGTTGTCGCCCGAAAGGCAAGAAGAAGTGGACCGAAATTAATGAAATCGTGCACAAATATTGTAGACGAAAAATGAGGGAATACGCGTTTCGTGTTTTTCTAGAAAGAATGGTTGGGTGGGGCGCGGACCACTCCAAACCTTTGCTCATGAAATATCAAAAGTGCTAGAACAGTATGTCAGAAGTGCCTAAATTTACATGAAGAATTGCGACGAAACTTTGTGTATGGACAATATGCAAAAAATAAATGAACACGGTTTTTTTTTTTATTTTCTGCGAAAAAAGGGTTATAGGGTGCAAAAACTCCCACCCAAAGTTTTGAAAGTTGAAGCCCGAAAGCCAAGAAGAAGTGGACTGAAGTGAATGAAATTGTATGTAGATATTGGATACGTAAAATAAGGCCTTTCGTGTTTCACAAGTGTCTCCATCTGATTTCTTCAAATTTGGCAGATCAACAACAAGCACAAACAGTATAGTGTATTTTATAGCATTTCAGGAGGCACCTTTAACCCTTACAATGTTTTTCCGCATAAAAAAAAAAAAAAAAAAAACACGTGTCGATTAATTTCCTGTTTGCTGTTGATGTGCCAAATTTGAAGCAAAACGGATAGGGATACTTCAGAAACACGAAAGACCTTATTTTACATAGGGTCTCTAAAATGTCTACCCACAATTTCATTTGCTTTGGTCCACTACTTCCTGCGCTATTACGGTAATATTTACTTTTTTTCGGAGAAGGCCTAGGCCCCAACACTGTTTTCCGCACAAATTAAAACACGTTTCGTTTATTGTTTTGCGAATTGTCCCTATACGAGGTTTCGTTGCAATTCTCCACACTCTTTAAGAACCTCTGACGTATAATTATTTGCACTTTTGACATTTCGTAATCAACAGTTTAAAAGGTCCGTGATATACGCAACCGTTTTTTTTAAAGGAAAATACGAAACCCAATTACCTCAATTTACGTCTACAATATCTGTGCACAGTTTCATTCAATTCTGTACACTTCTTCTTGCCTTTTAGGCCTCAAATTTCAAAATTTTTGGTGGGGGATTTTGTCCTCTAAAACCGTTTTTCCTCAGAAAATAAACTCGCATTCGTTTATTTTTTGCGTATTGTCCCTACACAATATGTCGTTCCAATTCTTCATGTCCTTTAAGCACTTCTGACATACTGTTATTCGCACTTTTGATGTTTCACGATCAAAGTTTTGTAGGGGTCTGTGTCCCACCCAAACCTTTTTCTTTTTTTTTTCAGGAAAATACGAAACCAGTATTCCCTCATTTTATGTCTACAATATCTCTGCACAATTTCATTCACTTTGGTTAATTTCTTGTGACCTTTCGGGCCTCAAGTTTCAAACTTTTGGATGGGAGCTTTTGCCCCCTAAAACCGTTCTTTCGCAGAAAATAAAAAAAAACGTATTTATTTATTTATTGCGTATTGTCCCTACTCAAAGTTTCGTTGCAATTCTTCATGTTCTTTACACACATCTGACATACTGTTATTAATACTTTTGATATTTCGTGATCAAAGGTTTGGAGGGGTCTGTGCCCCACGTAACCATTTTTTCCAGGAAAATACGAAACACGTATTCCCTCATTTTACGTCTGCAATATCTATGCACAATTTCGTTCACTTCGGTCCACCTCTTCTTGCCTTTCGGGCGTCAACTTTCAAAATTTTGAGTAGGGGCTTTTGTCCCCCTGAAACCACTTTTCCGCATAAAAACACGTATTCGTTTATTTTGTGTGTAGTATCTACCTCCCTATTTTTTTTTTTTTCAAAATCGGAATGTTACACTTGGGAGGTATTACTTGTGAGTCATAATATTATATGAATCACTTTTACTCTTCTAATAGAAGCAAACCCTTGATCCCCACGCGTTACCGGACCAAATGTTCTTTGGACGAAATGTCCCTTGGACCAATTGTCTTTTGGACGAAATGCCCTTTGGACCAAATATCTTTTGGACCAATTGTGTTTTGGACGAAATGTCCTTTGGACCAATTGTCTTTTGCACCAATTGTGTTTTGGACGAAATGTCCCTGGACCAAATGTGTTTGGACTAAATGTCTCTGTACAAAAATCCTTTGGACGAAATGTTCTTTGGACCAATTGGCTTTTGGACGAAATGTCCTTTGGACCAATTGGCTTTTGGACGAAATGTCCTTTGGACCAATTGGCTTTTGGACGAAATGTTCTTTAAACCAATTGTGTTTTGGACGGAATGTCCTTTGGACCAAATGTCTTTTGGACGAAACGTCTTTTGGACCAATTGTCTTTTGGACAAAATGTTCTTTGGAGAAATTGCCCTTTGGACCAAATGTCCCTGGACCAAATGTGTTTGGGCTAAATGTATCTGGACGAAAATCCTTTAGACGAAATATCTTTGGACGAAACGACCCCCAACTACCCACCGTCCCATTCTGTTCTGCGCATTGTAGACAGCATCTTCTGAACACTGGTGAGCTTGTCTACGTTTTACTTTCAATATCTCCATTTTTCTTCTTCTGAATCTCCATTTCTACTGAAAAAGGCTCAGGCATTTTTGGATTTTGATATTTGCAATTGTAAGAGTGGCAATAGCATTAGGAGTTCAATTTTGAGATACAGCTTGTGAGCTTTTAGAGGAGCTAACTGCTGGAAAAAAATTTTGAATCACCTGTAATATATGAATTATTATACCTAGTATAAAAAACTGAAAGTAACTATGTCTGCGTGATTATCACGGTCAAATTGCAAAGTCAAATGAAATGACATTTGGTATATAATCAGGCCCCAATCCCAACTGGGAAGTTATCATACGAATATCACTTTCATTATAACATATATCCTTAGTGGGGAGTAGGTGTTCGAATTTTTGCGAAAAACTGAGTATCTTACAAGCCGTTCAACTTAGAGAGCTTAAATCCAGTATATAACTCTTTACTAAAAATAAACAGAACGTGTCCTGGCATTTTTAAAAATGTGTTTTATGAGCGGGGGGGGGGGGGGATTTCTATATTTTCTATACTTTTGCAATGGTAATACAAGTGTTTACCTCTTCTGGATAGTTTCACAGTTTCACATTTGTAGAGGTGGTCAAGGCGTTTTCAATGAAAGATTTATTACCATCTTGAACGCTCGCTATTTTGCACAAGTTACCATAAAGACTCGGGACTCTTACCATTTTTTTTAAATTTTAGTAATACCCGGGAACCTTGGGGCAAATCTTTTTCCTCGACACGGGGTACCTTTGGAATTATAAAATACATGTTTTCCGGTGTTGACATCTGTTTCATCGTTTCAGACTTTTATTAGTGTCAACGGGCTTCATGGATACCATGCTTCTTTATTCTCTTAGTTTTCAGATACAAGCCCCCATGTCGTAAGCGTCAGTGGACCACCGATGCGCAACTGGCGACATTTCGCCAAAAGTTGGTGATCCCGCAGCTACGATCCGTGGTGGCCCCACTTCGGTTTTGAAAATTATACCATCAGCGGCAGAGACTCAACGAAACGCCAACGAACCACAAAATTTCTCCCCCAAAATATGCTAAATCGCCCATATGCTCGATTTGTTTATAGTCAGGTGAGTGTAAAAAACACTAGGGGAAAAAAGCAAGTATCCCAAGGTGGGCGCGAACCTTCAACCTTAAGTTTACTTGCCGCATATTCTTCTGACTTCGCCACGGAAACAATGAAGAAAATCTCGCTTGTAGAAGGATAAATTATTGGGTCTTAATTTAGCCAATCAAACAAATCCCTCTATCTCGAGTTCTGTGAGATGGTACTGTGAACCGTTTCGAGATTTATTGCTTTCTGGTGGGGTACTATCTATGTGCAAAATTTGAGAAAATCGCTGACGCGCACCTTCGGAAACTCTCCTCTTTAGTGCAATGTTGACAAGAGATGGTGTGGGTCAATGAAACCTTGATCCACAAAATACTGACCCACTACACATCGTGACCCACAATGACTCAACACCCAACGTGACCCATTCACCCACCATGACCCACTCTGACTCACCACCAACTATAAACAACTCTGAACCATTGTGACCAACTCCGACCCACTAAAATACATCGTCATTAAGTTTGATCCATTATCCACGCCATCCTCTCTACTGACTTAAGAGGTTATATTTGTAATAAACCAATTTTTTCCAGTAGTTAGCTCCTCTAAAAACTCATAGCCTGCATGTCAAAAGCCAAGCAGTAAGTCCTATTGCCATTGTTACAACTGGAAATATCAAAATCCAAAAGAGCCTGAACTTCTTTCTTCATTACAACCAAATGAAAAAAAGAAGAAAAACGGAGGTCTTGAAAGTAAAACGTAGACAAAGTTGCCAGTGTTCAGAAAATGCTATCTAGAAGGCACTGAGCAGAATGGGTTGGTGGGTCAATGGGTCAGTGTGAGTCACAGTGATGGTGTTTCGCAGTGGGTCACGCCTTGCTGCCCTACGATCCACTGACCCACTCATAAATCTTGACCCATTTGACCCACCGACCAACTCAATCTCTGATTTTACATTTAGTATACCATTTAAAAGACGAAACATACATCTACACAATTTTTTCTCGATTGCGAAGGCTAGCTTGATACATATACTAGTTGAGATGGTAATTTCTTCTTAAGGTGAGAAATTGATATGATTAAAGAGCCAATCTTGAAGTGGTTACAAACTACATTCCAAAGTTATTAGAAACGCTTTCGCGACCCCAGAAAACTATTACTTCGACAAATATTTAAGTAAGTCTTTACATTTTATTAATCATATCTCCAAGTCCCTCATCCTGTAAAGATGGGGATGAATTTGGATATAACGCCATTGAGTGCCTCACTACTCATCTCAACGACCGAGAAAACAATGGATAACACTCTACAATCAGTCATTTTACACTATTTTTTGCATGCCACTCTTCCCAACTTCAATCCCTTGAGGTATCTGAATTCCACAATATTTTTTTCCTTAGATTGAAAGTAATATGTCTCCCATGTTAGGTAAAAGTTGCTCCAGACATTCCGGAGTTTCGCTGAAATATACACGTATACATACATCAAAACATTTAGAGCTGTGTGAGCAATGCTTTTGATGTTGCTCCTGTAAATTCAAAATCCAGGAGGCATAGTCGCTCATACCAAAACGTGGCATTAAATGACATTGTGTTTGTAACAGTGTCACGAACTCAAACTATCGATTTGACACTAATCTCAGTCACTTGAGACATTTTATTTTTCATCCTTTATCGCCCGCCATAATAATGGGTTTTGAATCAATTGAATTGATTTTAACGTCCCGTCAGCAGTGAGGCTATATGAGACGTAGACCTACTAATTAACGCGAACTACATGAGCTCTCGCTGGGGGCCGAATCTGGATCTCCCACACCGAAAACGTGTACGCTATAAGCTTAACCACAAAGGAGCTTTACAATGAGAGTTAAATTTGGACTTTAACGCTTTCGGAGTTGTAATTATTAATTTCTGCAACAACGAGAACTATGGATTCGACACTAATATCGATCGCTTTTACTTTATATATATTGGCGGAGAGAAAGGGACCACATCCATATACAAAAGCCTTGCAGATTATTGAACTGAAATCCTTTGGAAAGAAATCCTATTCTGCCTTCTTTCTGGAGTATAAATAAGTCTCTTAGACATGACTTCGTGTTCGTAAATTTCCTGTTTACATAGTTTTGGGGATCGGGAGTTTTGTGTCTGTAACGAAGATTGGAGTTTGTATAATAATTTCTGTTTATACCCGAATAGTCTCTTTACCTTTCAGAAAGCATAAATCACTTGCTGTAATGAGAAAATTCAGAAGTAACTTCCGATGACAAATAGCTCCAAATAAATACACTACATAATTTATTCATTGCGATGATCTTATTTTCTTAATTTGTATTTAACATTCACATATATCATAGAATACCAACGTACTGTGAACACCTGTTATATTTTAAACATAATAATTACTTTGTTCCGCAATGATTATCTGTTATATATATACAACTGACGTATTTTAATGTAATTATTTTATATAATTTTTCATGCATTGCGGAAAATAGAATTTCATAAAAAGCATTGACTCAGATGGGAACCGAACCCTCGACCTTACGATTTGAAATTCAACGGCGTACCACTGAGCTATCACAAGCGCTCCACGAATGATACTTCTAGCGATATATAACGGTATTTAAGATAATAATTACATTCATATCCACTGCAAACGCTGTTTTTGTTCTACTTTGACTTTTATTTTAGTACTCAGGAGAGAATAATGTTCTATGTCTTAACTTTCTTTCACCATTCTTTTACATATGGAAAGATTCGTTTACGTATCTAAATATTCCATTACGTATGGAGAGCAAAATGACAAACAAGCATGTGCTGGCATTAATACAGTTTCGAAATATTGTATCATTAAGTATTTCAATCAATGTTGCTTTTTTATATATAATTGGTAATAAGTCTTATTATATTTAAAAGAAGAAAAACACATCTGCAAGATTTTTCCCGATTGCAAAGGTTGGCTTCGAGGTTCGAACCTGGTTTACTTTTTCCCGAAGATACCCGAAGTTGGACTTAGAAAATTTTTGCCTCGAAACAGCAATAAAGAATGCGCTCAACCTTTTTGAGACAAGGTGTACCTATTTCATATGTCATTTCAGAGGAGGAATAAGTCTTACGCAATCCCTGCATATCAGTGTCAGGACAGTTTCATGAAATTAATCCACGTTGCGTTAAAACTAAGAAATTATACTCTGGAGCAAACCAAGTACACTGGATTCTTCGTAAGTTAAAATAAAATGATAGAATGTGTTCTGGAGAGTCTATTTATGTTCATTCGCTTGATGTTTGGTGGCTTCAGCTTGAAGGAAGAAGTTTCAGAGGATGATGAAGAAAGAGCTTTGGACAGGAAGGAAGCTGATACTCAGAGAAGGGTTCTAATAGTAGGTGCAACCCAAGATCTTGTCTATAACGTAATTGGTGGAAAACATTGGACACCAAAGCATGTTGGACTGGCAAGCACCTTACCTCAAGCGACGCGAACAAAGGAACTAGTGTCTTTGTCTCACAATGCAGGACATATAATCAGCTATCATGGGTTGTTGCAGGTCGACTTGCTATGGCAGAGAAAAGGCTGGAAGCCATTGATGATGGAACAGAAGCTGTCATTCCTCCTAATTTCGTAAGTGGTAGATTACCTATTTTACGTACGACAACATAGACACAAATGACACCAAGCTGTAAGGAAAAACACCTTTCATGCTACCTAAACGACATGATGGTAATGAAAGAACTGAAACCATGAAAAAGGTTAAGCCTTCAAGTACCAAAAGCTACGAAAGAGCTCTTTCCCGCTGGAACAGTGAAAGGAACATCTTGTCCAAAATCAACAGAAAACACAAGGAAGAAGTGGTTGCAGAAATCAGAGAACAGTATAATTGCAGAAGCTATTGCACGAGACATTTTATTTTTCTTCTGCGTCAAGATAAAGGAGACGTCAAGGAAGGCTGGACAACACCACCTGTCCACTGACATGACAAGTATCGGTTACATGCCCATCTTCCAGGCAGCTGCATATTGTTACTTTCATACACAGCGTTCTCATTACCAGGCATTAGTGTGGAGACAATCCCACTTGCAGCACCCACTTCTACCTTCCCCTTTAACAATGGGATGGAAAATTGAGAATAATTCACTTCTCCCTCATTTCTTAAGATTGCCGCCAATTCCAGACGCTTGTAAAGAGTTGATTATCTGCACCTGTAACATTGGATGCAAAACAGTTTGGTGCAACTGTAAACCAAACCCATGCACAGCATCTTGCAAATGTGGGAAGCTGAGCGACACTGACATGAATCAGTAACTGAAATTTGATCGGAATTGTAAGGTTCGAGCTTATATGAAATCAACAGTTTGGTACAATGGATCATGCACAGTACTTTACATATGTGTATTATCGGGCAGTATCACTTCATGAAAATAATGTCCATAGGGTGTCGAATAATGTTCATATCAAGTTTGGTGCAGATACGTTAAACAATAAGGAATATATCGGAAAAAAATAATTTTGTAATAGATTGGTAATACTGACAGCTGGGTGCTTGAAGGTTTTGAATCCAGCAATTGCTTTTCTAGAGCATCGAAGAATATTCATGTCAACTTGAATAGAATTTTGTTTAGCGGTGTGCAAACTTTTGTCGAACAAACACATTATATTTTGAGTTCTGCGTGTTACAAAATAGTACTTTGGCCGTATTTTTTTGTGAATTTCTGCGAAACAATGAATGTTACAGCGTGGCATACGGGAGATATGAATTCAGCAACAATAAAGCCTACTGAAACAGCACTTGAAGTGTTTTCCTCACAAATGCCTACCCATTTTTATCCTTGAGGATTTCTTCATATGCTCACCTGAGAGCCTGGGTCATTAAGCCATGTCGAGCCCGCCTGCATTGCTGGTCCCAAAGTTACGCCACTGCTAACATTTAATTTTTCGCACTACCCTCAAGTTTCCTTCGAGAAAATTTTGTCCGTGATGCAGGGAATTGGGTTCGATAGCAATTTATTTTTTCTTAGCTCCGGGAAGGGGAGAGGATTGACCAACTTCGAGACGATAAAGCCTTCCTTAAAAGAATCACTATTATCGACAGTTGTGAATTTATTCTTCGCGAGTTTGTATTTTGTGAATCAGTCTCCTCTTCTTGCAACCTGCACTCATCTTACCAATTGAGTCGAACGCTGCCAGGTGAAGGAATTCGTAACTATTACAGAAGATAACTATTTAGTGGTTGCCGAAGCAGTTGCAACTGCAGTGGACAACACGGGGAGATAGCAGAGATGCAGGTATAAATGTGTTTATTCGTATTAAGAAATTGAGCTCGTGCTGTATACTCAATGTTACTGGATCCAGTGGCAATGTTTGTTGCAACTGGAAATGTAAATCTATCCTTTTCTTATAGTATTTCTTATACATGTAAGAGGGGACCAAAAAAAAACGGACTGAAAGCGTACGGCCGTTCCTACGTTTGTTTTATCTTGGCATACTTCCTGCCAGTGCATTTGGTTGGCTTTTAAAGATTTTCTGCATGCACTCACGTAAACGTTTTAATCCAATAGACGTCTTATTTGTTTTGTCGTGTAGGTGACGTCAGTTGTCAGCCAGCCTATGAAATGAAGTCATTGCTATTTGGCGGATAGTTGAAGTGCTGAGTTGCCTTACGTGAACAAGTGAGTTACAGTGATTTGTGAGTGGTGTGGCGTTTTGCTGTTTCCTAGCATATTGTAACTCAGAACTTAACCGTGACGTGGCAAGAACGCGTTGCAGACAGATCCATTCTTTAGTCATGGAAGCGTGCCAAGATAAAACAAAGGTATTTTTTAGAGTTCTTCCGCTAGGTAGGTCTAGCAGAGACCTTCTCAAATCAGTTACCCAAACGGCGTCTGCGTAGAAGGTTGATTTTGATTGTAGTGTTGTTTTTTCTTAACTGTTCTCGTTTGCCGTCTGCAAAGTCGTTATGAGAGATTTAAAGGAACAAAACCTACAGAAAATTTGCTTCTTGTTTGCAACGGAAGCTTACAAAGAAGGGTGCTATGAGCGCACACCATTTTTCGAGTGGTTTGAGTTGTCTAAACATGATGAGATCAATGTTGGAGATCATGCTCTTTCTGGGCGCTATTCGTCATTTCAAAAAGAACGAAAACAATGAAAAAAATTGCCCAAAATCAATAAGGATCGTTGTCTCACGATCGACGAAAGAGGACTCTGCCAGCGAATTTTCAGTGAGGATTTCTTCAGTGTCACCACTGCTAGTACTTTGGTACTAGATCTAGGACCTTATATAACATTTTAGTGTTCTAGTACGTTCATCAACAAATCTAGTACTTTTCTCCTTCTCTTCTTTTCTCATAAATACATTTGGGAGAGAAAAAGGTATCTCATGAAAATTTGGCAATGTACGAAAATTTTACTGTTCTTGGTAACTTTTTTCTACCTGTTTATTTTTTTCCCCACAGTGGTATTTTCAAGAGCGAAAGTGAAACATGGGTACCGTCCGATCGCCTGCTCCAACTAATAAATAACCACAGTAAACAATATTACATATTTGGTTATCCGTTTAAACAGTAGGCTATTAAGGAATTAAAACTCGATTTTCTCAATAAGCAGATTTTATGATATTTCTTGTTTTCTCCCGACATCCCCAATATTAGTCATACTTGTGTTACTTCAGAGGTTTTACAGTGAGTTCTAATATGAGAATTAAGCAGGAACTTCGCCAGAATCTTTAGTTTGGTCGTGTAAAGTCAAAATTGGGAGGATGTAAGCGGTTTGCATGGTTTGTATGGAATTTTGACTGTAACAAATTTAAAGTTAGGGTTCTTTCAAGTATGTGGGCGTCACTCCCCCACCCTCAGGGCAGGAGGAGTTGCTGGAAACCATATAATAAGATATTAATATCGTAAAATGTCATAAATAGGGTGAAACGGGAGCAGATAAAATTTTAGTACTCTTTCGCAAGATCTAGTACTTCTTTTCTGCATAGGTTAGTACGAAATATTTTTGCTGAGTGGTCACACTGGATTTGCTAAAGAGACGCATCGCCACTAAGTTCGTTCCTCGCCTGCTCACACAGAATCTGGATATTTGGGTTCTCACGAGTAGGCTATCGTTAAGTACCCTCCGTATTTGTCAGGCCTAACACCCTGAGATTTTTTTTCTATTCCTGAGAATAAAGAAATCTAAAAAGGGAGGCGTTTTGATGGTGTGGAGTGTGTAAAAAGAGCTTAGCAGAGAGCACTGGACGATATCACTGTTGAAGAGTTCCAGAGATGCCTCAAACAGTGAGAAAGAAGACTGAAGGATTACTGGATTACTTTGAAGGAGACTGAAAGAATTTTGTAAAAACAAAAAGAACTTAATAAATTATTTTTTAGAACAAAAGTTCGGTTTTTCCGGGCACCTTCGTCTTTTTTTTTTTTTTTTTTTTTTTTTTTTTTTTTTTTTTTAATAGAGCATCAAGATAGTGTCTTGTGCTCAAGAGCAAAGCTATATTTTTATTGAAACTACTTGAATAGTGTTAAAAGATATTCTTTAGCGTTAAAAAAATGCTTTTGCCCAACCATGCTACATACAGTACCAGTCCCGGGTGTTTTTAGCGTCCAGAAGGAATCCGAACTTTGAACTTTGAGTCAGTATTTTGCAACGAAACAAACTTTTAATAGATATATATATATATATATATATATATATATATATATATATATATATATATATATATATATATTAGTTTTTAAACTAAGAAACCAGTACAATTTACGTAAAGACAACATTTTCATGGTTGTGCACCTTATGCCTCTTGCTGAAATATCCACATTAACCAATTAAAATAAGTCAATATTCAACTAAAAACAGCAAGAAAAAGAAGTGTACTTGTTTTATTAGTTAAGTATCGAAAAGCAAGTCTTTCTTTCAAAGATTGCACGACTTATTTTCTTGGAGGAGAGCTAGAGCATTTGAAGTTTTGAACAATTTTGGAGTAACATTATATAAATCTAGGATTGTTCTGGCTAGAACGTAATGTTTTGGAGCTCCAGCATATATCAACTTTAATGTCCCATTTTGACAGAGGCCAAACCTTCCATCCAGTGAATTACAGACTAAGGTTCCCTCATTTGACCTAAAAATAACCTTTTTGAGACATTCAAAACCTAGGGTGCCATAGTGGAATCTTAAGATTTTTCGAGTGGTTTTAAGCTGTCGGTTAAAGTGAGTAGCATAGTTCCTAGAATCCCAACAACATTAGAAACCCTTAATTCAACCGTTTGTATAATTATTCAGCATTACTTGTTTTACTGCTCTCAGCCTAATCATCTATCATGATCTAAGGAATTGGACGTACCTTTGCATGAAGACCACTATAGCTAGAAGTTTTACACTTCTACTCCTTCACGCCATCTATTTTATTTCTCTGATTTAAAAGCAATACTTTCGATGGTTCAAAAGAACATTATCATCAGTGTGTTCTGTTTTGCTGCAATAATGCCCACCAAATGGGATGAGTGATCGTCAGTGAAGACGCCAGCTTTAATTTCTTGGCTAGGAGGCAAGTGGGGGTGTAGAGATCTTCGGGGAGGGGGGTAATCAGCTTCATTTCTATATCGAAAATAATCTGAGACGGATCTAGAACAGGGACGTCATTTAAGGGGCAGGGAGGGGCAATTGCCCCCCTGAGTTTGAGATTTATATAGATTTTATCAATAGAATAGTAGTAAATCAGTGAAAAACGCGAAATTTTATTTATATCAAGGGGTCTTGCCCCCCAAGGAAAATCTGAAATGACGCTCCTGATCTAGAAGGTAAAAATTGGGGGGGGGCAACCAGAACCCAGATTATGATTGGCATATCAATAGTTTACTATAAACTTTCAAAAATATGTAAATAAATAGCTTCAATTATTTCTGTCACTCAAAAAACTGGTGGGGGAGACCTAGGCCCCCGGCCCCAGGCTAGATTCGACACTGAACTCATAGCTACGAGGAGCAACGCAAGGGGCGGATCACCCTCCCCCAATTTAGTCTTGTTCTCCTAGTGAAAGATCAACGCAAATTGCTTGATATAATTTATATCACGTTTATTAGTTTAGGAACACCATTCATCGATCGATGCTAGTTTTCATCATTTCGGGGCTCAAATAGGGCAAAGGTTGACGTAACGGGGAAAGTAAGGGGGAGTATCAAAAGACCAAACTTAAATAAGAAGGACTTTTAACCTAATGTCAACATTATTGACTGATATTTACACTAGGCGTGGTTTGAAAGGATTTTAGAACATATTCAATAATGTATTACATCAGAACAGTATAAATATATTCTCAATTAAATTGCTGTAGACTATTTTGTTTAGCTGGTTTAGAATCTTGTTAGGTTCGTTACACTAAACATGATAAACATATTTTGGTTTATATTTAGCAGAAGGTCCAGCAATTTTTTCTTAAAAGAAAAAAAATACAATTTCAGTAATTTCCGTTCACATTAGGTTAGTTTAGGTTAGATTAGTGTAGGGGTCCATATTTTTCCAAAAAATGATAGAATTTTGCATATTTCTACTAATATTAGGTTAGTTTACGTTAGTTCGGGTTAGGTTAGATTTGGTTACGTTATGTTAGTTCTAAGTTTTTGCATCATTCATTTCCTCTGTAAATTTTGTACTTTTTACGTGCTTCTGGACCCCTTCTGCTAAGTATAACCCCAATATTTTTGCTGAGAGTGATCGTAGGCTATTAATAAATAAAATGCGGTGTTTTACAATCATTCTTTAAAAAACACACATACTTAGACTCATGCTTAGACAGAGCCGTCGCGTGGGTCGTAAGCGCCCGGGGCGATAGTTGCAATTTGCCCCTCCTTTAGTGTGTTATCAGAAACAACCAGAGTTTACTTACTAATACTTCTAGATTTAAATATGGAATGTAAGATCATAATGTAAGATAAAAGAAGTTAGTATTTTGTCAATTTTTTAAAGTGAATGACTTTTGTAGTTAAAACATAAAAGGTAATGAAAACAGGTTTTGAACTATTGAAATTGAATGCTACTTGTGTTTATTTTGAACTTGATACACGTCAACATAGTAATAGCATAGTATATTTATACTGTTCTACTGGGCTTCTACTGGGTTTCTTTTTACAATACTGTCCAAGTACACAATGGAAAATGTTCTAAACTGAAGACCATAAATAATGCCACCCGAAGGGATCCGAAACACACGAGCTTCTGTCGGGAATCAAATCCGGATCTCTCACGCCAAAGGCGCGTTTGCTAACCGCTTTATCACGAGGAAACTCTCTCTTGGAATTCGAAAACAATCTAAAGGTATACGCCAATCTTTTGTGTAAAAAGTGAGATATGAGAGGATTATAGTCATCAAGTAATTAAAAAAAATTATGGCACTTAATAATGGCGTAGGGTTTCTGAAACTGTGCGCCATGGCAAACTGCTGAATATTGCCTGTCTTACGGGTGAACCACGAAATATTTGAAAAGTTTAATTGAAATAACAACCTTAGGATGTAGAATTTAGGAATTGGATTTCTGGGCTTTCGGCATCTATGATCACGTTACCCGTAACATACGAGGGAGTTGAGTTGAGTTGATTTTGAGTTTAACGTCCCGTTCAGCAGCGAGGCTATATGAGACGTGGACCTACTGATTAACGTGGAATTCGAACCACATGAGCTCCCGCCGGGAATCGAACCCGGGTCTCCCACGCCAAAGGCGCGTACGCTAACCGCTTAGCCACGGAGGAACTCTAACATACGAGGGAAAACGTCCCACGACGAGCACATTATCTGGGGAAAAGGAAGGGAGAAAGGATTGGGGAAGGAAGCAAGCGGCCTGGGACCTATATGTTAGGTACCACCCCGGCATTTGCTTGGTGTGAATGAGGAAAACCTCATTCACGATGTATATGTATGCTACTAATAATGTATGTGTCATACTTTCGCCTACGTTCTCACGAACAAGTGGCACTAGTCTTAAACAGCTCAAGCTCAACTTCAAAAGACTTAAAAATTAAGTATTTGTGCCCTTAAGACTTACGCCATTCTGAACTTATGAAAGTTACCCCGTTCTAACTAGACATGTTGTCGAAAAATTGTGACGCACGAAAGGTACAAGGAACCTACAAATTGTCGGGAGTGTAACAGTATATTTTCTTTGTGTTTAGATATAAACTGACTGTAAGTGAAAAAGATCCTTAATGTTTAAACGAATAATTGTATTTAATGTCAGGAACTTAGCTTGAGTACCTAGTCTTGGACTGCATCAACTAATTATGTATGTACTTTGTGCTATAAAGGAGACCTGTGTCCACGGGGAGGTTAAGGGGAGACGGGACCCTAAATTTTTACTGGTCCCCCTAAAATTTTCACAGTAGGCTTGCAAATGAACTAGAATATGGTTGGATCGAAGCCCCCCTAACTTCTACCGCCCCCCCCTACATTTTTGGTCTGGCTACGAGCTTGATATAGAGTATGAGAATTAGGGATGTGCATGAGAAGAGATTTGTGGCTGTCTCGATTCGAAAATGTGCCGGAAAAGTGATATCTCGACTCGAAAAATGTATATTTCTCTATTGGAAGAGCCGTGTCTCGACTCGAATTTTGTCAGGAAAATCCTGTCTCGACTCGTCTCGTGCGCATCCCTAATAAGAATTAACTTATTTAGACAGTTATTTTACTTTTATAGCTTCATAAAAAAGACATCTTCAGTTGAAATAATTACTAACTCTATGGCCTATGAAACCTAGAAGTTCAATGCCGCATACACAAAAGCTCTCCATTGACTTCTATCCTTAGCCAACTGGATTCAGTTTCTACTTTTTATTCCTATTTCTACGAGATCCATTTTAATATTGTCCCCCCCATCTATGCCTGGATATTCCTTATGGTGGTTTTCCGATTTGATTTTCACTTAAAACTTTGAAAGTGTTTCTACTTTCTTCCATTCTGATTATATCACCTGCCCACCTGAGCCTCCTACACTGAGAAAAATCTGTTCTCCAACCGCCACATACATTTTTTCCCAGTGTAGACTTGATAATTCTAACAATATTTGGTAAACAATATAAATTATGTAGTTCCTCAGTATGAAGTTTCTGTCATTCACCATTCCCGTTTCTCTTCGGTCCGAATATTCGTCTTAAGATCTTGTTCTCAAATACTTACAGTCTACGTTCTTAACGCAGAGTAAACAATCATGTTTTGCAGCCATATAGAGCAGTAGAAATAATTGTTTTATTTATTGTAAGGTTCAAATTCCTCGACAGAAATTGCGACGACAAAAGATTTTGAACTGAATAATAACATGAATTCCCCGCCTTTTAGTTGTAACATGCACATATAATAAATATTGCGGTCCCAGTTCGTTTAAAATTACTTTAGTATTCACCAAAACTTACCACGATAATTATTTCAATAAATTAAACTTTGTGTTTCCTTAATATTTACCAGTATTCTTAGTAATAACATTAAATGCGAACGTGAAATAAAAGCAAGGATAGGAATGGCGAAAGAAGCCCTTAGGAGGAAGAAAATTCTGTTTTGTGGGACCTTGAATAAAGAGTTGAGGAAAAGACTCATAAAATGCTTCGTGTGGAGTGTTGTACTGTATGGGGTGGAAAAGTGGACATTACGTAAAGGTGACGAAAATCGACTGGAAGCGTTCGAAATGTGGGTGTGGAGAAGAATGGAAAGAATTAGTTGGGTCGAGCGGAAAACGAATGAGAGAGTGTTAGAAATGGTGGGTGAGAAAAGAACACTTTTAGATATTATTAGGAAGAGGAAGAGAAACTGGTTGGGACATTGCCTAAGAAGAGATTGTATCATGAGGGACGTCCTAGAGGGTGTGGTGGTGGGAAAGAGAGGGAGGGGGCGAAGGAGACTACAATTAATGGATGATATAAAAACAGAAAGATCATACGTGAAGATGAAGAGGTTAGCGGAGGACCGTGGAGCACGGAAGCTTCTCAGCTGCGGCAAGTGACCTGCCAATAAAGGCAGAATACCTATGATGATGATGAATATTTATCATTCATTTTGCAGAAAATAAAAATGCACTTGAATCAACTATTGATTTCCTACTCAGTATTTCTTCCAAACCTGCTTTTTGGGGGCACTGCCTTCTCGGGGCTGTGAGTACCTCCCCGAAGCAAACCAGAATATGTTTATAATATAATAATAAATAGATTAGTATCAGCAGTGCCCCAGAATACTCAATGTGCCCCCACGGAACATTATTTCTGAAAGAACCACTGTCCTCACTTAGTATCAGTGTTCGTAGGCTTCTAAGAAAATTTCCCTCGACTGACACAAAATTTTCCCTTTTCTTATCAAATTTCCCCTAGTTTGTAGAGTTCCAATTCCTATGACAGAAATTGTGTGATAAGATTAATTTAACTATATTAAAAGAAAGTGCCAACCACATTTGTTTTATTCATTTGTTTTTGCTTCTATTTTTCGTTTACTTTTCATACGCTTTTTTAAAAATGGTATACATACAAGTACACCCAGCCAAACCATATGAAACCGTTCAGTTTAACGTCCCACGATTATGCCTTTAGGCTAAGGAACACGATGATTAAAGCAAGTAAATGATTATGGGAGAATGAGAAAGTGGGAGGAAACGGGTTGTATCTCCGATAAAATCCACGGACACGATGTTGTTTACCTCTAGCTTATTTCGCTAGTGATCGAACCACGGACCCCACGCACCATAGGTAAGTGCTCTATCACTGAGCCACCGTGTAACCCATCCAGCGAACAATGGGTGAAAATTATGCTACTTTGAACACACACACACACAAACAAACTATTGCTATCGTGTAGGATTAGTTTTGAAGAACAAAGAAAAAATTAAGCTTTTATATTGGTCAATCGTTCAACTAGAGAATTTCCCTGGATTTTTCACGTTTTATCAAAAATTCCCTTTTTGCTAAATTTACCTATGAAATTTCCCTCAGAGAATGTTCCTGGATTTGATCACGTTTTATAAAAAAAATCCCGTTTTGCTAAATTTACCTATAAAATTTCCCTCAGAGAATTTCCCTGGATTTTTCACGTTTTATCAAAAATTCCCTTTTTGCTAAATTTACCTATAAAATTTCCCTCAGAAAATTTCCCTGGATTTTTCACGTTTTATCAAAAAAAATCCTTTTTCCTAAATTTACGTATGAAATTTCCCTAGATTAGGGCCCTCAAACTACGTACACTGCTTAGTATCTCTTTAACGGCTTAATAAAACAAGTTTAAACAAGTCTCGCCATAAGCTTTGTTATCATAAGGTACCAGACTATTGTCCTTGTTGTCCTATAACCAAATATACATAAACCTTATCAGTGATGCCAACCTGAAACAATATGAAATCCCATGTCGAGAGGCAAAAGGTCCCATTTTACGTATGAATTTCCCACGTTACACTAATTAAAAGTATGCTATAATATTTAAAAAAAATTCTCTGTGTTAGTCACTTTTTATATCATCTAAATGAATAATCCGCAAATTTCGATCTTCTCGAAAACTCCCATATATGCTGCTTATTATCTCTTTCCGAGAAAATAGGGTCAAAATCTCCCACGATATGGGATTTTTTCCCCACAGGTTAGCATCACTGAACCTTATCGTTGCATATTCGACATTTTAATTTCTTCGTGAATATGGTTTTGGTCTGTTAACCCTAGAAAGGTAAACTACGTAAATTTTACGTGTAAGAGTTGGAAACACTGATGTGACGTAGCAGGAACTGTGTGTAGAAATACAAACCTCTAGATATGCTATCGTGGGTTAGTTGGCTTGAAGCTCCGACGTTAATTACTTCGGTAGGTGTTACGTTGCCTGTGCCAAACGATTGAGTGTAGAACCTTATACGTAAATTTGACGTATGTTTACCTTTTAACGTAAAATCTTACACGTAAGTTTAGCGTGTGTTTACCTTTAGCGTTAGTTTTCTTGCACGCATTTTTTACGTATGTTTACCATCAATGGATCATTGTCATTCGTAAATATTTAATTATTACTACAAAAATGGACAAGTGTGGTGCAATAAATAGCGAGGAAGCTATTTTTACGGATATTAGAGGAACCTCTGTCGGAGTCATCTGCTTCTTCTTCTGATCTCACATCAAATTCAGCGTTATCTTCCTCCATTTCTGAATCTAAGATCCAGATTACTACCCTAGTGAAAATGATATTGAACAACATTTTGTGTCAGCAATTCGAACTGTTAAATGTGAAATCTCAAATTCAACCAAAGAAGCGGAAAGTTTCCACACGTAGTATAAACGAACATAGCAGTTTCGCCACGCATTCAAGAGAAGAATCTGGATAAAATTAGACAAAGGGCAGTATATTTGAGATAAGAAGGCAAATGAACTTCCAGTTGACGAAAGGCAAGTGAAAGTTAGTGGTGTTTCTGAATTGCTAGGAAAGAATGGTCCCTGGAACACAAATCCAATGACAGATTCAAGTGGAAAGATCCCAAGAAGGAACACTGCTATAACTGCAATAAGCCAGTATGTGGTGAACATCAGATCAAAATGTGTTATAACTGTGTGTGATTTGCGAACCAATCTGACTTATAATGTAAATGAACTATTCAATATGAATTCAATATTTCCTAGTAACAAAAATAATCAGTGATATATCTAGACTTTCTCAGAGGTTTGTTCTTAAGTGTTAATAATGTTTATTTTGCTTTTTTTTCTATGTACTTCTAAAAGATTTAGGATAATAGCAGCGCCGTAACTTAGATTTTTTCTGAGGGAGGGGGCAAACATTAATATGTGTATTTGGGCCCCTAGATAAAGTTGTTTTTATAATTCTTGTGCCCCCTCTCTTTCCATTTTCTCTTACTCTTTATGGGCCCGGAGCCTGTGGGCCCTCCCACACGGCAAGATCTGCGGGGCCGTTACTTACGCCCCTGGGCTCGTTCCATACATGACAAACTAATTAAGGGGACAATATTGACAAATCTCAAAGCCATACGAATAATTATTTTTTTAGGGCCTCTAATAGTAAATATTTGTTTACTGAAACGGGCTCACGACGCATTTTTGTTTTATTTACCTTTTGTGTGTATTTGTTTATGTAATGTAGCGAACCTGTTTGATGCTTCATTTATAATTTCGTGTTCGTACCGTATATGAGGTTAAAAAATTTTGTCTTAAAATGGGGCCTCTCAAGCGGCGGGGAGCTTCCCTAGGTTGCAGTTGTCACCCCTGCCCCCACAAATTACGGCCCTGGATAATAGTTGCGCTGTAATACTATCTAAACAACAAAACTTCAATTTTGGAACATTAAGCAAAGCAACAATAATATGAATCTATATTTATAGATCATTATTTAGTGTGTACGTAAATATTACGTATGTTTACCTTTAATGGGTTGATAGTGAAGTTTGCCTTTCTAGGGTTAATATTGATCCTAGATATTTGAAAATATGAATTGAAATACAAGGAAGTAATTAAAGCTAATGTTCTGTTCAGATTTTTTCCCCTTATATTACAAACTTTGTTTAACTATCTTGTCAATCTACACCAGTGCAATGGTAATATATTATAATTACATAGCACATTGATCACAATCTTTCCACGTGTTTCTTCCGGACATCTGGTGTTGACAATTGACACTACAAAAACAAATTTGCAGCAGTGCTATGAAATACGCATTAACCTTTAAGAGTAACAAAGTTCTTAATTCTGGCAATAATCCCAGCATTTGTAGGACCACGTGCGCTTAATACAGAAACATGCATGCATATGCATGGATTTTTTTTTTTTTTTTTTTTGTAATGACAGCATTAAAGAGCCAGAAAAAAAGGCAACAACACCGCTCTGCGTGAAATTTTTACAGGAAGACTGATGCAATGCATTAATCTTAGTTAATTCCCTTGGTCTCCAATCGAGGCCGTATCACTGAAGCTTGACGTTTCCCCCTCTAGCTCGTTAGATGCTGTTGATGTATTGATTCGATAACGCTTAAAAACCAACACCAGATAAGCGTATGGAAGTCACATATCAGTGCCAATAAATATACATAGAAGTCACTTCTTTGTAATTTTAATTATAAAACCTTTTTTTTCTCTCTTTTTATCTTATCCTGATTAATTTGACTATCTTGGGCTTCTTACACAGATATTAACGGGTGTGTTTGATCAATATGTTGCGATGTTTGATATTGGATTAAAATAATCGATCATGATCATTTTGAGGTTGGATTTTAGACGCTCACTCTTGTTTTCTTGTTAATTTTTGTGCTAAATGCGGCTGTTCTAATGTAGCACTAAAATCCTACTGGTACATTACATAGCAGGGTGATTCAGAAAGTAATGTCCCCAAGCCGACTACTTGGCCAATAGTATTGTACTGTTTATCATTAATGTACTGATGTTTAAGCTATAAAATGTCACTTGTTTTACCTTCGTATCTCTTCTCGTTCCAGAGTAATGGAGCAATCTATTTCATCCAGTGGTGATGTCCGGTTGAAACAGCTGGCTGTCATTTAAGTTCTGACTGTTGAAGGTTGTGCACCCAAGAACATTCACCGCCAGCGTCGAGTCGTGGATACACCATTATGACCCGCGAACGAAGCGTCATTTGATGGAATACCGCCACATGTCCTCTTCTGCGCTAAAAATAATTGAAAGTTGTCCCATTTGCTGGCAAAGTGATGTTGACATTTTGCTTCATCCTGCCTATAGTCCATATCTTGCACCCTGCGACTTTTGGCTCTTCCTGAAATTTAAGGATCACCTTAAGGGCCAACGCTACAGTTGTGAAGCGGGGGTGAAAGCAACAGTTCGACAATACTGTCACCAGTAGCCACCAATTCTTCGCTGACGGCATGAAAATCATTGTTTTGCATTGGTGCAAATGTGTTAAATCTAATGGGGACAATGTTAAAAAAAAAAAAAAAAAATCCATCATTTGTTGCTGACATCGCAAGCTTTCCACCGATACCTGTAATGATGCTACCTGTGAAAAATAAATAAAGCCATCTCCTTGGAGGCATGACTTTCTGGATCACTTTCGTATTATTGGCATAAACTAAAAAAGAATCCAAAGTTGAGGTAAAGACAACGGTAGAGTTCACGGAAGCGAATAAAATAATTGGGTAAGCGTAAATCGTCATCTGCAGTTTTCGATACAATCTAAAATCTTTCAGTTCAACGTTTCACGACTATGGCCTTTAAGCTAAAGGAGACGGATGATTAAGACAAGTGAATGATGATGAAATAATTAGCGGAATGAAAATGTGGGAGGAAAAGGGAGTACCCGGAGAAAACCCACGGACACTATGTTGTCCACCACAAACTTTTTTTGGTCGGGGATCAAACCAAGAACCCCACGCACCAAAGGTAAGTGCTCAACCACAGACACCGTGCTACCCTTCGAGACAATGGAGACAACCGATTTCTTTTAAAAACTTAATGCTACACGATAACCACGTCATAAATTAAAATGAAACTGATGCTGATACATATATAGGCCCTACTGTATGCAAGGTTGCCCTTTGGCGATTCTCAAATCATCATTGATTCACTTCAGCGGGAATGACTTAAATTCTCAGTGTATGTGTGTCTTATAATTACCTACTTAATACACATCTGCAATTTATTTGAACTGATGCGCACGAGACAAGATTTGTGGCTGTCTCGTCTCGAAAATGTGCGGTAAAAGTGATGTCTCGACTCGAAATATGTATATGTTTCTATTGGAAGAGCCGTGTCTCGACTCGAATTTTGTCTGGAAAATCCTCTCTCGGCTCGTCTCGTGCGCATCCCTAGCACTGTGTCTTCTGAAATTATCGTATATTCACCTATTATCGCAAAGGCATTATCGTATAAGGCTTAAATTTTCGTATATCATAATATATTATCGTCGTATCGTTGGCAAGCCTGTATAGCACCATATTGCAATGTTCTATTTGGTGGTCTAAAATAACAAATCCGGGATTTAAACCCATCACCTTTCTATTTAAAATAAAGACTTATAAAAGTTTTAGAAAGTTCTTGTAAGTCTCTAAATGTTCTTCGAGTTAAATAAAGTTCTCGCTACACAAAAGTGCCCTCGGAATAAAGATTCAATTGTCTTTAGCTCGTAATAGCCTTAGACAGAAAAAAGAGGAAATGAAATGAAATCTTTAAGCTTAACGTCCCAAGATTATGCCGGTTAGGCTAAAGGAGACAATGATAATGAGAGATGAGTGAAAATGGTGGAATGAAGAAAGTGGAAGGAAACG
This sequence comes from Thermobia domestica, assembly GCF_964235325.1. Lineage (NCBI taxonomy): Eukaryota > Metazoa > Arthropoda > Insecta > Zygentoma > Lepismatidae > Thermobia > Thermobia domestica. The sequence continues at coordinate 54,749,308 of NC_137467.1, forward strand.
GGAGAACTCCGAGAAAACCCACGAGCACGGTGTTTGTTCACCACAAAGTCCACACGGCGCGAGGTGGGATCGAACCAGGGACCCCAAGCACCGGAGGCAAGTGGAATAAAAAATGTTATTAAAAAGTATAAGGGCAACGAAGCTCCACCATTTGGATCACCAACAAAATTGCCTAGGAAGCGGGAATGCACGAAGGCCACCTCCACCATGCAGAGGAAACTTCGCAAAATGGCAATGCAAGAAAATCCGCCAACATAAAGGTGTATGGTTAATCGTCTTGACGTGTCTTTGGGGACTGTGAGCTGGACATTACACCATAAACTCAAGCTGGAAAAAGTCATGAAAGCTCGCGGCCATCTTCTCACGGATGCCCACAAAAAGGAACGAAAGTGTAACGCCCGGAAGCTGTACGAACGGCATCTGGGAAAACAAAGGTGGATGTACGTCGTAACGCTCGATGAAGCATGGATTTACCTTTCCGACTGCGGCAAACCAAGAGCCATCATGTACCGAGAGAAAGGCGCCAAGAACTTCAGAAGATGGGTCCGGGAATGGATACCTGTCCGTGATTGACAGGTGGACCATGTGAAAATGCACGACACTTGCAGAATAATTAATCCGATAAAAAGGACCATGAGAAATTGTTCGATAATGGACACCATGTGAAATTGCACCGTGCAAAAATGCACGACAGCGCCTAGCCCCCCAGGCCCCGGGCTTGATCCCCCACTGACCCGAAGAACGATAAACATTCTTCGTTACGGCGGTTAAAGCCAGCACCCAAATCACTAGCAGTTCCCAATATTATTTAATATTTAAATATCCAACAGTACGTTCTTATTTTCTACGCACATATTCGTCTATTTCTATGCACATATTCGCCTATTTCTATGCACATATTCGTCTATTTCTAGCATCAAATATTTTCCTCATAACTTTTTCAGTTACTGAAGTTTAGTGAGGAGCGAAGAGAAGCGAAAAATACACTTAGTTACACTAACAGCATTTTACGAAAAAGAAGACAAAAAAAGAGACAAAAGTGTCGATGCTAACGGATATATGCCAGAAAACCAAATAAATTTATGCTCATCATACAGTAACATGTACACATCAGACAAGGAAAAAGAAATTGATTACGTCACAGTAGAGCAAGCGACATGGTATACAGAAAGCGAAAACGAAAAAAAAAATACATCATTGTTCTGTATAAACAATTTTCCATTCGCTTGTTATGCAAACGGATACAGGGTCGAAAGGAAAAAGAACATATGAAGGTCGGATCGAGCAAGCAGCAACATCGTCTTGTGTAAAGAAGCAATGAAGACTCGAAAATTTTAAAAACAAATAATAAGACGAGATTTGTCGACAACATTTTTGATTTATTTATTTGCTTGTTACAGCACAATATTCAAGGTTACACTGTTATCGAAAATGTTTAATGACCTGAATTTTTATTGTAATCCAATTTATCTTGCTGTCTCCAGCAATTGTGCAGACTTTCTAAGCCACCCATTTGATAGCTGTAATATAAGAATTCATCGTCGCTGACAAAAATAATGTCGGCACTACTATTCATTCCACCTATCTTATGGTAAATGAAAAAAAAATCTCCCTTTTCTTTCTCCCTCTTCGTCACTTCAATAGTAGAAATAAAGTAACTAAGTTAGAAATGGAAACTTCTTTGTAACATACTAATCGTGTAAAATTGACGTCATTGGTGCTCACAGGCAGGTTCTATTGCAAATTTGGAGTGAAAAAGGTAAGTGTGGGAACTTTGAGGAAGACTGGCAAAGTTTGAAGGAGATAGGTAATTTTGGGATGGAATAATGGTAAATTTAGAGGAAGATAGGTACCTTTAGAAGGGAAGAATGGTAAATTTAGAGGGATATGGTAATTTTGGAAAGGAAGAATTGTTAATTTAAAGGGAAATAAGTAATTGTGGGAGGGAAGGATGTAAATTTAGAGGGAGATAGGTAATTTTGGGAGGAAAGAATTGTAAATTTAGAGGGAGACAGGTAATTTTTGGAGGGAATAATTGTAAATTTAGAGGAAGATAGGTAATTTTAGAAGGGCAGAATTGTAAATTTAGGAAGGAAGAATGGTAAATTTAGAAAGATGGGTAAATTTTGAACAGAAGAATGGTAACTTTGGGAGGGAAGAACGGTAAATTTAGAGAGAGATAGGTAACTTTGGGAGGGAAGAATGGTAAATTTAGAGCGAAATAGGTAATTTTGGGAGGGAAGAATGGTAAAATTAGAGGAAGATAGGTAATTTTTGAAAAGAAGAATGGTAAATTTGATGGGAAGAGATAATGAAAAATAAGAGAAATTGTGCCCAAGCCCTTGGGGAGAGTGAGCACCCTTGCTTGATGTCATTAAGAACGCAATGCTGATAGTTATACTAGCAACACTTGGGCGCGCTCGTCTCTGATTGGCTAAGGGACGTCACGTGATCGCATTACATGTATGGCATCATAGGAGTCAATGTCTTCTTGATTTTGACAAATACCTTGGCCTACCTCCAAAATTTTGGGAGAGGTGGATAGAATCAATCCGCTAAATTTTCGAAATTGCCGAAACTCAACTTTTGGAGTGCCCTAACTGGTTCGAGTGTCGTCACACTGATTTTTTTGGACTTATATGCAGCTTGTAGATTCTTCAACTGTTCTTCTGTTAACAACCTTGATGGTTCAGAGGTAGAACGCCTACCTATGGTGCGTGGGGTTTCTGGTTCGATCCCAGTCTGAAAAGGTTTGTGGTGATAACATAGTGCCAGTGGGTTTCCACGGACCACTCCCGTTTACTCCCACAATTTCATTTCACTAATTCTGCCATCTTTTAGTTCCCTTAATTATCTATTTCCCTTAGCCTGAAGGGCATAACTGACGTTAAAATAAAATATTTCTTTTAATTTCTTAATTCCTTTTGATAGATCGGGTGCGATTTTATCTGTCCTTTCTGGCAATGGGTTGGTTTCTTCTGCGTACCTACAATCATTTATGTTATTAATACATTACTATTATTATTCAATGACTATTACAGATATAATAAGTATTGGAAAAGAGAAAATGGAGTTTTATGAAAAGGTCACACTAATATGAACTGAACACATGTGCTACATTGATTGAAGGGAGAGAGAGAGAGAAACAGTTGAGAATGCTCGAACAGCATTCCTAAACGAGCTTTAAAAAATTTATTTTTTCTTATTTACTTCCGCAGACCTTATACCAATTGTTCTATGTATTTCATATTATACTCATTAAACAATTCTTGTAATATAGTATCAATTTACAATTTCCTTGAGTACTAAATTTTTTCCACATATGTTGTTTAGAGTTCTGTTAAAACGTTCTAATATATGTTGTTTTACGAAAACACATGCTCAAAATGTAGGTCTCAAAACTGAAAAAGTGGCAAAATATCATCTCTCTATGACTTACGGTTCCCGAGATATGGCTCCTTAAAACTCTGGAAATAGGCCATTTTTTTGGCTAATACCTCGGGAACGGTAAGAGTGACGCGAAAAATTAATTTACTTTCTCAGATAGTTTTTGATGCTCTATCGAATGCAGGGTCCAAAATTGAAAAAAAGATCCCAAATAACAGAGACGGACAGACAGACAGACAGACACACGGACACAGAGAATTCAGTTACGAACCTTTCAAGTTCGTTGAAAATGGGGAATCACGGCGAGGAAGAGCTGAAACTCTAACCCTCATCGCTCTAAATCTTAAGGGTCATCACTACAGCGAAATTAAACTACCGCTAATTTTAGAGTTTTTTTCTGTAATATTTTCGAAACAAATAAAAATATTAGAAAAGTAGAAACGTAGTTAACTAGACTATACGATTTTGCATGTGATACCGTTATCACAACTAATTTATCTGCTTTCGATTTGGAACTGTAGCTAGATTTAGCATTTTTGCGGGTTCTGTTAATAGTGGCATACCAAAAGCGGTTAGGTGAATTGTGGTAAAGATAGAGGAATCTGCAGTATCATAGAAGGAATCGTTGATCATTCCTTAGTGCTCTGGAATTGGGGTATTTCTTGAAAAATCAATCAGACAAAAGTGTCAATTACCAACACGGACTAGTTGGCGAAATTCATGTACGAGTATAGTCTTGAATATTTCGTGTAAATGTCATCTTACTGTCGTTCATAGTCTGATTGACACACTAATATTTTAATCGGAAATATTTATACTTAACCACTGTGGACAAATTGAGTTAATGGTTTTAGTGCTTTCGGTAGTTCTGTTCTTTCTCGATCTAATCATTGCTAGTTTTGGAGGTACGCAAAGGTAATATGATACTGGGACCTTTCTTCATAAGTACAACAATATTGAGATATCCGTAGCTGTTTTCTGATTCTTGTATTCATGAAGATTTGTTTTATAATTTAAAATTATTTGGAGATTGGAACACGCATGCATTTAAAAGGTAATACGATCAATAGATGGCACCTGATAATTTTACCAATTTTACGTTAGACTTGGCAGACAAACCAGCTCTGTTGTACAAGGTTGTTTTTATTTATTTTTGGATTAGCTTAAGAAGACGATTCTACCAAATAGAAAATACGATGTGAAACATTTTTCGTGTAGGAATTAGAGTATGAATATAAGTAATTACTGTCAGTGCACAATATATTGCAATGAATTTTGAGTGATATTGAAAGTATTGTATGTGTAAATGTGCTCTTCCACTATCCTCATTCACGCGTATACCCTCCGTCGCTCACGCGCCGCTCCCTCCGGATGCATCCCCTCTCAACAAAGGATGGCCAAAAGCGGTTCCTAGCTGAACCGTTATTTGCCTCTGAACGGATCCGGTTTTCGGATCCAGGTCTGGAACCGGTTTTTAAGATCCGGTTCCAAAACCGGATTTTTGGATCCAGATTTGGAACAGGTTCCTAAAATACGGTTCTGGAACCGGATTTTCGGATCCAGGTCTGGAACCGCTTTCAGAATTTTGTGGCCATCCCTACGCTAAACCCTTGCTGCTAGCAGGCATTGAACAGTGTGCTAGGTGAAATGGTGGAAGCCACAGGAAGGCCCCCAGGCGGCGGCCGCTTGTCTCATTTGCCTAAACTAGTGTTGGGCAAATTTCAATTGAATTAACAATTAACAATTAATCTGTAAATTTAATTGTTAATTGTAATTAACAATTGAAAAAAGTAATGGTTAATTGTTAATTGCAGTTGGCCATTAATAAAGGAGAATCAATTGCAATTGATCAATCGATTGAAACTAATTGCAGTGGAAAGTAATTGCAATTGAATTCTGTAATTCAATTGCAATTGAAATTAATTGGCAATTGATTCAATTGCAATTGATTTCCACAAGAATTACTTTCAATTGATTGATGAATTGCAATTGATTTTCACTGATTAATTTTCAACACTGTAGTTCAGAGAGGGCGTGGGGCAATGAAAACTTTAGCCACGACCAATTAACTCACTACCGGTCGTGACCCACCACCCACCATAAACCACTCTTACCCACTGTGACCCACAGACCCACCAAAACCCCTCTTCTCTACTGACTAAAGAGTTTAAACTTGTAATAAAACAAGCCTATAAAATTATCACTCATCGGAGTTTGAATTTCTACGACCAATCGCTCAAGCACCGCACTAATACAATAACGGCGGATCAGACCTTTCTAATATAAATAAAATAGAGTTTGTTCGTGTGTATGTCTGTCTATCTTTGTGCGGCCTGTGGACGAGACGAATGGACCGAAACTTTTCAAAATTTGTTCACGGGTAGCTTGGTCTAGGCCCCAGACCAAGAGCAAGATTTTTTTTTTTTATTTCTTACTAGGGGGTCTCCAGGGAACGTTTATCGGGACCGGCCTGGGGACCAGAAAAGTCGACCGAGAGTTACCAAATTTTGGTCAAAGATACCTTGGTCCAGGTCCCACACCAAGGCAAAGCGTTTTCAACAAAATTCGAACCAGGGGGTCTCAGGGGGGCGTTTACCGGGACATGTAAAAGTAGAACGATATCAGTGTCGATTTCATAGTTTTCGCGGTCGCTGAGATCAATGTTGAAACTCCGATTGCATTAACTTCCAAATTCACCGTATTCGGCTGCGGGCCGTGGGTCAACAACGGAGGGGGGGGGAATACCGAAACGTAAAAGTAATCCAAAATGGCCGATATTAGTGTCAAATCCATAGTTTTCGCGGTTGCTGATATCAATGGCGACACTACCATTAGCGATGACTTTCAAATTCATCCACCGTTGTATGCGGGTCTTGGGTCACCAGAGGGGGGAATTCCGAGACATGTAAAAATAATCGAAAATGACCGATATTAATCTCAAATCCATAGTTTTCGGGATAGCTGAGCTCACTGGTGAAACTCAAGACCGCGTTTACTTTCATATTTAGCCCCCCATCAGCTAAGAAAGGGGGGCATCACGAGACATGTAAAAATAATCCACAATGACCAATGTCAAATCCGTAGTTTTCGCGGTGGCTGATATCAACGGTGATACTTTCATTAGCGATGATTTTCAAATTTAGCCACCATTATATGCGGGTCGGGAGTCACCGGGGGTGGGGAATTGCGAGACGTAAAAATAATGGAAAGTGACCGATATTAGTGTCAAATCCATAGTTTTCGCGTCGCTGAGATGAATGGTGATACTTTCACAGGCGTTGACTTCCAAATACAGCCCCCATCGGCTGTGGGCCAGAGGCATTGTTGTTTCAAAATTGGAACCAGAGGATTATAGGGACTTTTATCGGCATATGTAAAAAGTAGTAGAAAATGGCAGATGTTAGTTTCACATTCATAGTTTTCGCGGTATTGGTTGGGGGTTGGTGGGGGCCAGAGGAGATTTTTTCACAATACGAACCAAGGGGGTCTGAGGGGGGTTCAGCGGGACATGTAAAAGTAGTAGAATTTGTGTCGAATCCATATTTATTGGGGTTGCTCAGACGTATAGTGACACCCCCGATAGTGTTTACGTTCGAATTGAGCCCCCATCGGCCTTCCCAATGAATACACATGTACGTTGTTGGATATATATTCACACAAAATATATCAAATTTTAGAAATGTTTCTTAATTGTTCTCCCGTTGTTCAGTTTGTTTACATTGATATTTTATCTGATCCGTGCGAAGAACGGGCATAACAGCTAGTACGAAATGGTAAAGTGTTTGTTATGGAACAAATTACAATTAATTCAATTATATAGATAATAATTATAATTATAATTAATAATTATTTTCTTGTTGAATTATATATACTTTTCAGTGGAAAACTGAATAAAATTTAAAAGTCCCAAATCAACGTAAAGTAGACCAACGTAAAGGAAAAATGTATAAAATTTTCCATATAATTAAGCTTACAAACTTAAATGGAAATTTAGCTTAATTACATGGAAATTTTTTGAGTCGTTTTGTGCGCCTTTTTTCCTCGTTTTCTGCGTCACCGGAAATGGGTTAATGTTATCCTACAAATATGGCGGAACAAGTTAATGCGATTTCGAGGTCGTTTCCTTCACATAATCTTGTGCGTGTTTTCTACCGTTTTGTAAGCCTATTTCCACGTTTTGTGAATCAATGGTAGTGGGTCAAAATGGGCATTCAATGTAGGAAGAAAAATGATCCACTCTCCAACCAGTATCGAATTTCAAGGTCGCTTTTTCGCATTGTTCAGTGCATGTTTTTACCGTTTCTGCGCATATTTTCACGTTTTGTAGGCCAACAAAAGTGAGTCAAAGACGACCTACAAATATGGCAGAAAAAGACATATTCATTCCACTTTCAAGGTCCATTTTGACCCTCTCCCACTGATACACAAAGCGACACAAATCATGCATAAAAAATGTGAAGGAAACGACCTCGACATTCGATGGTGACGGAACAGCATTAAGTTATTCCGCTATACTTACAGGCCATTTTGACCCATTTTCGTTGTCGCACTAAAGTGGAAATAAGAGCACAAAACAGTACAAAGCAAGCACTATACGATGCGAAAGAAACGACCTCCAAATTCGATAGTGGCGGAACAATGGCTCTATTTCCTCACACATTGATAGACCATTTTGACGCATTTCTGGTGATGCTCAAAACGTGGAAGTAGGCGAACAGAATGGTACAAAATACACACTAAATGATGCGAAAGAACCAACCCCGAAATTCGATAGTGGCGGAACAGTGAGCCATTTAACTCCCCTTTAAAGCCCCGTTTAACTCGCCTCGGGTGACGCACAAGACGAGAAATAGGTGCAGAAAACTTTTTTAAAAAAAGGAAATAAACGATGCGAAAGTAACGATCTAGAAATTCGATAGTGTCGGAACAGTGGGTCATTTTCGTCACACCTTGGAGGCCCATTTTGACACACTTCTGGTGACGCGCAAAACGTGGAAATAAGGGCACGAAACGGCACGAAACATTCACTAGTCGATGCGAAAGGAAGGACCACGAAATTCGGTAGTGACGGAGAAGTGGGTCATTTTCGTCACACTTTGGAAGCCCATTTTGACACACTTCTGGTGACGCACAAAACGTACAAAACAGGCACTAAACGATGCGAAAGAACCGACCCCGAAATTCGATAGTGGCGGAACAGTGAGCCATTTAACTCCCACTTTAAAGGCCTGTTTAACTCACTTCCGGTGGCGCACAAGACGAGGAAGTAGGTACAGAAAACTTAAAAAAAAAAAGACACTAAACGATGCGAAAGAAACGACCTCGAAATTCGATAGTGTCGGAACAATGGGTCATTTTGGTCACACTTTGGAGGCCCATTTTGACACACTTCTGGTGACGCACAAAACGTGGAAATGGGGGCACGAAACAGCACGAAAATTCAGTAGTCGATGCAATAGGAAGGACCTCGAAATTTGGTAGTGGCGGAACAGTTGGTCATTTTCGTCCCACCTTCGAGGCCCATTTTGACCGCCTTCCACTGACGCACAAAACGTCGAAATAGGCGCACAAAAGGGTACGCGATGTGAAATTAACGACCTCGAAATTCGATATTGGCGAAACAGTGGGTCATTTTCGTCCCATCTTGGAAGCCCATTTTGACCCACTTCTGGTGACGCACAAAACGTGGAAATGGGGGCACGAAACAGCACGAAAATTCAGTAGTCGATGCAATAGGAAGGACCTCGAAATTTGGTAGTGGCGGAACAGTTGGTCATTTTCGTCCCACCTTCGAGGCCCATTTTGACCGTCTTCCAGTGACGCACAAAACGTCGAAATAGGCGCACAAAACGGTACGCGATGTGAAATTAACGACCTCGAAATTCGATAGTAGCGGAACTCTCGGTCATTTTCGTCCCATCTTGCAAGCCCATTTTGACCCACTTCCCATGACGCACAAAACGGCACAAAACGATGTGAAGGAAACGACCTCGAAATTTCTTTGGTGGCGGAAGAGCAATATTTGTAGGCCCATTTTGACCCACTTCCGGTGATGCACAAAATGTGGAAATAGGCGCACAAAGCGACACAAAACACGCACAAAAGATGCAAAACAAAGTACCTCGAAATTCGTTGGTGGTGGAACAAGTTAATGACGCCATGAGCACCAATATAAGTATATACTGTAGTTCTTACCAGGGGGCGCGGTGGGTCAGTGGTAGAGCGTTCACCTCCGGTGCTTGAGGTCCCCGGTTCGATCCCACCTCGCGCAGTTTGCACTTTGTGGTGGACAAACACCGTGCTCGTGGATTTTCTCGGGGTTCTCACGTTTCCTCCCACTTTCTTCATTTCATTTATTTCCCATCATCACCGTCTCCTTTAGCCTAACCGGCATAAGCGTGGGACGTAAAACTAAAGATTTCATAACATTTTTGTAGTTCTTACCATCAAGGCTGAGAACTGCACGGTCCAATTTTTTAGCCAAAGTAGAAGCCCAACCGGAATAGTGATGTCAACCGCCCGGCTCGGTTCAACTGAGCGTACAGCTTGAGCTGGCTTGGTTGGTATTACCCATCGACTGGGCTCAATTGAGCCAATGGCTTGAACCGGCTCGGTAAAGACGACTTATCGACTCGGCTCGATTGGAGCCAATGGCTCGAACCAGCTCCGTTGAAACGAGTCCATAGGCTGGGTGCGAGTCAGCTTAACTGAGCCAATGGCTCGAACCGGCTCGGTTGGGGTAAGCAATCAGCTTGGTTCGGTTCGGCTCGTGTGAGCCATCGGCTCGAACTGGCTCGGTTGGATGAGCTGTTGGCTCGGCTCACTTCTCGGTTCGGCTCGATAAGTGAATGAGCTGTGAGCGAGCCCCTTGAGTCATTCATAACCCTAAACCCAGGTCGAGCAGTTTTAAACATGTTTGGCTGGAATCCCATAACTTCTAACAATTTTTGGCTCAAGCCCGAATACTTGCTCCTCCTGAACTCAAACCAAGAACCTCGTGACCGATGTCCTTGCCTCCTGAAGATTTCTTGACTACCGAGATCGACAGTCAACTAATATTTAGTATTCCGATACAAACCGCCTATATTCCATGTTTATACAGGTACACGGTGTTATAATAATAATAATAATTAGTTATAGTCGTAGTAGTAGTATCATTGATAATTATATTGTCTATGTAGGATACTTGAAGATAGTAGTACTTGGAACTACACAAAGGATTTAGCTCGAATCGGCTCGACTCGACTGGAAACTCTATCCGAATTCGAGTCGAGTTGGAGGAAATTTTTCGAGCCGAGATCTCGAGTCGAACTCAAATATGTCTGCTTCGAGTCGAGTCGAGTTTTAAAGAAAACTCGCTCGAACTCGCTCGTGCCCATTCCTATTGTATGCATGACGGGCATATAGAGTTCTTTCGAGGGGGATAGAACCATAAACATAATATATTTAAACAATACTTAGTTTCACGACTTTCTTCCCAGGGGAGGAAAGGGACGGTAGGTATCCAGCATTTCTTATAAGTACCTTATTTGAAATACGTAAAACAGTAACAAGTGGACAATACAATATACACACATCTTCTTATCTTCAGTTTTAATTGCTGATTTCAATTGCAATTAACAATTACAATTAACAATTACAAGTTTCAATTGTCAATTGCAATAAATAATTGAATGTTTCCATTGCACCCTTTACAATTAACAATTAAAAGTTTCAATTGCCTGGTGACCAATTAACAATTAACAATTGACGAAAATTTAATTGGAAATTTTATGATTGAATTCAAATGCAATTGAAATTAATTGTCAATTACAAATTGAAATCAATTGCAATTGATTTTCAGAGCAATTACTTTCAATTGATTGATCAATTACAATTGATTTCAATTGATTTTGCCCAACACTGGCCTAAACTGTGTAACTGGCAAACTCATTGGCTAAAAAGGCAAATTGGCAAACTCATTTGGCTAAACAACCACTGGTGGACCAAATTTTTTTTCTGGAGGGCACAAGCGGGTCTGGGCGGAGAGGACACAAGCGCATGGTGCCCTTTGCAGTGTTTTGAAGGTGAACTTTGTGCCTCCTTTACGGGTCTTTGCGGTCTTTCGGATCCCTGTTTGGAACCGGTTTCTAAAATCCGGTTCTGGAACCGGGTTTTCGCATCCAGGTCTGGATCCGGTTCTGAAAACCGGATCTCCAAGAACCGGTTCCGCAGGAACCGAAACTCTATAGCCATCCCTACACTCTGTAGCACAAGTTGGTTCGTGTTTTATGCACTGTAGTTTTTATGCCATACGTCCACAATGTATTTATACTGAACCCTCCTGAAGACAATCTACAAGTAGTAATGCAGCTTCTAATTTCGTACATGCTTTGCTAACGAAATACAAAGCTCTGACCTAACCTGAAAATCAGAGGTGTAGCCAACAGGTTTACCTAGGAAGGGTCTGTCGTTTTTGAGGGGAGGGGGCAGCTACTATGATGTCACTAGGACACTGCAACTCTAAATTATTTTCCTTACTGCTAAAATCTTGCACATTTTGTTCCTTTTTTGCAGCAGCAGCAGAATTATCTTCTGAGCTGCGTTTCCTGCTTTCTTTCTTAAAATACTTTAGTAAAGATATACTCGCCTTTTCCTGAGCACAAGATAAACTTTTCGCCGTGGGTTACTGAAAAACCACTGTTGCCAAACAACAAAAGTTTTTTCCATGTCAAAGGAATTTGATATATCTCTGCTATAAAAATAACTTTAATGGTTACGTTTCCGTTCACGATACAAATTCTCGTATTGGCATAGATTGACAATTATTTTAAAACAGGTCTATATAAAATATTTTCTTGCTTCATATCGGAGATGATCCGCAGAGGAGTATTAGCTCAATCGATTGTAGCAGATGTAGTAGCAAGCTGTGTCTTTGGTAATTCCTTACACGGAAGAGATACCATACTATTTTTCGATAGGTAAGGATCGGTAAATAATTTACCGTAAATTATTAATTATATGTAAACTTTGTTATTTTTAAATGACTGAAGCCAGGTAATCTTACGATTACGTTTTAAAAGTTGGTCATTTAGGGAGTCCAGGAAATCATTTGGGGGGCCTGGCCCCGATGGGCCCCCCGTGGCTACACCCTTGCTGAAAATGTAAGACATGTGTCAAAATTTGGTAGAACTGACTGGTTAAATAATGCTTTATTTTTTATATTTTTAAAAGAAAAAGTACTGGAACTAACAGTAATAGTATTGCTTACTCGACAGGAGAGACGAAGTAACATTTCAAAACATAACGTTCTCAGTACGGGAGACATACGCAAACTCACCAGATGGCATTTCTTTATCACTCCCTTAGGTACGGAAACATGAACAGTGACCCCTAGCTATAGACTTGGAAACATCCCACATGAGTTGTGTTCCTAATGAGAGAGCAGCTGCATTCAGAAGGAAATATGTACACTCATGTCCAAAATGATTGCCGTATATGCCTAACTGTCGTGTTGCACGAATATAATTGGTTAATGATATCGCAGGGTACTTTTAATACTTTTTGTACGTGTATAATCGGCAGAGACATATGTGAGGTAAATTTCATGTCAAAAGAGCTGAAAATAAGAACAATATAACGAAAAAAACTTTTATTGTCCATTTTGCAACATTTTGCTGTGCTCATTCTAATTTTCGTATTTTTTTCTATAAAATTTATTAGATATATACATTTTCTGATTATACACATAGTAACAGTATTAAAAGTACCCTGCTTTATCGTTATGTAATTATATTCGCACAGCAAGACAGTTATACATATGCGACAATGATTTTGGACATGAACAGGGGTGCCCACAAGGGGGGGCTATGACGCAAAGTGCGTCATTGAAATATTTGGGGGGGTTAAAAATCTGTATAAATATGTTTGAGGGAGTGTAAGAATTAATCGAAAAGAAGATTTTTTTATGGAAGAACACTTACGGGTAGACAATTGGGGGGGTGCGTCATGAACATAAGAGGGGTGGGCACCACTGGACATGAGTGTACCTAATGGAGATTTTTAAGTTTTGAAATTATCTTCATAATTTTAGAACTTATATTTGTCAATTATTCTCACAGGTAATATTGAATACATCAAGTTAACTCTCAAACAACTCTCATGTTAAAGATGGTGATTAGAAAGGTTAACACTTACTGCATCGTGTTCTGAATAGTCCCGGTTTGGGTGGGATTAACCAGAAATTCTACGTCTTGTCCCGGAGGATTTTTTGTTCTGTGAATGTGTTCACCATGACTGTTAAAATTTCAAGTTCAATCTTCCGTCTTTTGAATAATGAATACACGTACGATACGTTGTTTACGAAAATAAATAAACAAAGTACAAGTGTGCAACTATCGCAATCGGAAGTCCCAGGGATAAAAATAATGTTTTAAAAATTTAGCTGAAGTGGCAACGGCTGATCCTCCCAGCAGCAATGGTTATAATAAAAACCATTGGTGTTCCTGCCTTTTCCGTGTATGTTTATGGAATTTATTTTCTTCTTTACACAGAAAATCCTTCAGAATAAAGACATTCTAATTATTTGATTTGATACTTTTAGCTGGACCAATTTTTTTTTGTTAATTGTTTGTATTTCAGTAAGTACAACCCTAAACGTTTCTTAGTTGAATATGCCATACTCAAAGTATGTGTGTTTGTGATGTGATATATATACTGAAGGTCGATCCGCGTATATGTGTCCAATTTTACACCCGTACCCCTGACCACAGAAGCGACCGAACCAAGTGGTTAAACGCGTATGCTATACCTGGAGGTGCATTCTACCGTCTGTCAAGCGAAACTGTGTATCGTGTGCATCATGGCTCCAAAGGTGAACCGTTTTTGGAAGGGCTACGTAATTGGACTTTTCCACGCCAAATATTCGGTTTCTAAAATTCAAAAGCAGTGCAAAGAAAATGGTTGTGCATTGGGTTCGACGACTATCAAGAACATAATCAAGCAGTATATAAAAAAAAGACATACCAGGTAAGCATTCACCCACTAAGGGGTCGAGGAAGCGAACGTGTACCACAGTGACTCCACAAGTAGCTCAGAAGTTGCGGCGAATGGCCTTACAAGAAAATCCCCCTCCGCAACGTGTGATGGCAGTTCGATTCCACATACCACAGTCAACTGTTACCGCGCCCTGCGTGGGAAATTAAACCTCCGGAGGGTCTTTAAAAGTCATGGATATTACCTAAGTGCGGCCCATCGCCGTGAGAGAAAGACCAACAGCAGGCGCCTCTATGAACGCCATCTATCTGGGGAAAACTGGAAGTTTGTGGCCACACTAGATGAAGCATGGGTGTATCTATCAGATTGTGGCAAAATTCGCTCGATAACTTACACTTCGCGAGATGCAAAAAGCCGTCCTGCGTTCATCCGTCATTGCAAAGCAACTTTCTCGAAAGGATTTATGGTTGTTGCCGGTTACTCTTATCAGGGCAAGTTAACAATTAGTCAGGTCCCTAAAAACTGTAAAATCAACTCTGCATTCTTTCAGCAACATATACTGACCCCAAATTATACAGAACATCTGCCTCGTTTGTATGGGCATGCCATAAAGCAAGTGTCTGTGCATATGGACAAGGCCTCCTCACATACATCTCGTTCTACACAGAATTTTCTGAAGCAGATAAAGACAGACACAGGTATTCGTGCTATTCCATTTCGTGATATACCAGTGAAATCACCAGATGCCAGTCCCATGGATTTCTGTGGGTTTGGTCTACTGAAAAGGGCACTTTCTTCTCGTCGTGTCACTACTCTCGGGGGCCTGTGGAAAGCTTGCCGGGAGGAATGGGAGAAGATTCCACTTCCTGTACTTCGTCGTAGTCTTCTACAGTGGAAGTTACGGCGCAAGACTATTGCCATAACACATGGCCATCACATTGAGCCCAACCGATGGTGGTCCCGTGGATTTTCATAAGGTTAGTGCTATTTCAAAATTGGACACATATACGCGGATCGACATTCTGTATATAAAGATTCGACTCGTACAGTTAGCCTGAAGAATTGGAAAACCAAGATATGGGAATCACAAAAAAGAAAAAAAAGAAGACGAAGAAGAAGTGAAAGATATCAAAAGCGATCTATCTAACTTTGCTCAACAAATAAAAACTTTTTTATGCCCTGGCGATGAAAATAAGTGATTCTTAAGGAAACGTTGGTTTCGAAAATCACCATAAGAATGCCCTGTCACGTCAGGTTCCAAAGATGTAAGTTACAATAAAGGAATAAGATCTAAGATGAAAGCTATTTCTCGGACACTGAATATATATATCTAAAAAAAAAAATACTATTTGCTATCCCTTATTCTGTTTGTTCTTTGGTGATATGTGTTGAAACCGGAAATGGCTAATTTGAACCACTTCCGGTTTCATTAAGAGAGAAGAGAACATATTCTTGCAATCCTGTATCGATTGTAAAAATCCTAATCTCGATACCTCTTACTGTTTATGGAAATTATACTGAAACTAAAAGTAGGAAATTTAAACCACTTCCAGTTTTGGTACAGTTTTACGGGTTGTAATGATATGTTCTTTTGAGATTCTGAATGGACTGAAGAAAACCAGTTGTCGTTATTTATTACCATTTCTGTTTTATGGCGATAAATATGGGAACTGGAAGAGGTTAATTCGAAGTACTTGCGGTTTGACTAGAGTGTTAATAGAAACTATGAAATTATGGACCAATTCCTGGTAAGCTGAATTGATCACAGAAAAAAAGGCATGTCGATATCTCTTACTACCGTTTTTGCTCTGTAAAAAAAAATCGGAATAGTTAATTTGAACCACTTCCGCTTTCGGTACAGTGTTACGGATAGTCGTGGTATATTATTGGCTTGAGTCACTGAATTGTCTGAAAAAATATCATTGCTCGCTATCTATTACCATTTTTTTTAGTTCTATGGCGATTAATGTCGAAACCGGAAATGCTGTATTTGAACCACTTTCAATTTGGATAAACGGTTAACGAAAATTGAACATATTCTTAGGATGCTGAATCAATTGAAAAATAAAAAAATCTCGGTATCTTTCACCTTATTTGCTCTGTAAAATCCAGAATTGAACGTAGAAATAGTAGCAAATTGAAACAACTTCAAGTGTTGGTAGAATCTTTCGAGTTGTGATGATTATGTTCTTTAAGACCCTGAGTCGATTACAGACAGCCGCTTGTCGCTATCTATTGAAATTTTTGTTCTATGGCGATAAATGTTGAAACTGGAAATTGTTAATTTGAATCAGTTCTTGTTTGAGTAGATGGCTAATGGAGGAGGTGGAAACCATTACTAAGACGCTGAATTGATTGGTGAAAACCACATCTCGATACATCTTAACGTTTTGTCCTATGGAGATCAGTGATGAAATCGGAGGTTGCAGTAAATTCGAACCATTTCTGATTTTGGTAGTGTCGCGGATAGTCGTGATGTCTTGAGACAGTGAATCGTTTGCAGAAAACCGGTTTTCGCTATCTATAACTGTTTTCGTTCTATGGGATAAACATTGAAACAGGCATTGGTTAATTTGAACAAGTTCTGGTTTACCTCGAGTTTCAACGAAGGTGACGGCATCTATTTTTGGGACACTGAATCGATTGTGAAAAACTACCTTGCTATATTTTACTGTTTTTACTCTACGGAAATCAGTATTGAAACCAGAAGTGATAGTACGACCCAGGCCCGTAGCCAGCTCAAAAATTTTACTGTTATCAGTTTGAAACCGGACACACTAACACTCACTTGGTATAACGCATCTCACACAGATCACAGTTGACTCACAACTGAACAACAGTGGGTCTACAATGGCGGTACTTGTCGCTACACGTGTGCAGTGTTTCGTTGCGCTAGTGTTGCCATGTCGTGCACAGCGACTTCATTCACCGAACTTTGTCAGAGGTTGTACCAGGCCCATTTCCAAGGGGGATCTAGGGGGCGCCCCCCTAAATTTTTACCGCCCCCTAAAATTTTCATGGTAGGCTTGCAAATGAACTATGGTGATCAACTATAATATGGTTGCATGCGATGCAACCCTAGATCCCTCTTAAAAATGGGCCTGGTACAACCTCTGACAATAAAGTTCGGTGAATGAAGTCGCTGTGCACGACATGGCAACACTAGCGCAACGAAACACTGCACACGTGTACCGACAAGTGCCGCCATTGTAGACCCACCGTAATTCAGTTGTGATTCGACTGTGATCTGTGTGAGATGCGTTATACCAAGTGAGTGTTAGTGTGTCCGGTTCCAAACTGATAACAGTAAAATGAACAAATAAAGGATCGAATTGAAGTTTTGTTTCAATCTTGGCAAGACACCGAAAGATACCCATGATATGCTGGTACAGGTTTATGAAGAGCAAGCAGTGTCCTTGAAATGTGTTTACGAGTGGTTCGGCCGTTTACGAGAAGGGCGAGATAATGTTTCTGATAACCCCCGTTGCGGAAGGCCATCAAGCTCTCGCACAGACGAAAACATTGTAAAGGTGAGGCCATTAATCACGAACGATCGCCAACTAACTGTGCGAATGATTGCTGAGGAATTGAACATTAGCCGTGAATCTGTGAAACTTATCCTCACTAATGACTTAGGGAAAAGGAAAACGTATTGTCGACTCGTACCACATTACTTGACTGATGACCAGAAGCACGCACGTGTTCTTGCCTCACAGGATTTTATCGCTATGGCTTCACAGGTTTTTCTTGAACAGTATTGTTGCTGAGGGATGAATCCTGGTGTGTGAGGTCCGGAAACAAAACGAAAAAGCATGGAATGGCGTTGTCATGTATCACCTAGTCGGAAAAAGGTCAAAGCAGAAAAACCACGCATCAAAATGATGTTAATAATCTTTTCTGACAGTAATGGCATAATCCACAAGGAATTTCTACCTGAGGGAACAACATTGAATGTTTCTACGTATGTTGAAATTTTGAGACGTTTCATAAAATGAGTATGACCCCAGTGCCCACAACAAGGTTTATGGTTTTTGCTTCATGAAAATGTTCGCTCTCACACAGCCAATATCCTGAGACAATTCCTGGCCCCAAAAGGGGTGGGGTGGAAATTGACCATCCACCATACTCGCCAGATCTGAATCCTTCCGACTTCTTCCTGTTCCCACGTTTCAAACTCGCGTTGAAAGGGAAGATCTTTGACGATATTCCAGACATCCAACGAAACGTGACAAGGCTCCTGAGCACCATCCCGAAAGAAGACTTCTCAAAAAGTTTCCAGAACATGTACAGCCGTGCTCAGCATTGTATAGCTGTGGGAGGGGTCTACTTCGAAGGACAGTAAGGTAAAGTTTCATTCATATTGTATCTACTTTCTATTTACGAGATCATTCACCTAACTTTATTGTCAGAGGTTGTACATTTGAATCTCTTCCTATTTGTGTGGAGTGTTGTGTGTGGTCATGATACGTTGTCTTTAGACGCTCAATCGTTTGGAGAATACTCATTCTCGCTGTCCATTACCGTTCTCGTTCTATGACAATAAACGATGAAACAAGAAATGGCTAATTTGAGCCGTTCTGATTTGAACAGAAGGTTGATGGAGCAGAAGAAACCTATTCTTGAGACACAAAATCGATTGCAATAAGCTGCTTTTTGATATTTCTTACTGTTCTTGTTCTGATACCTGTCGAAAGACGGACAGAACCGTTCTGTAAGACATCCGACACTACATAGCATAGTTCGGAAGTCTAAAATACTGTTTAGGACATGTCAGATCTGTGACTAGATCAGAAATCAGAATAGAATGATCAAGTATCTGATCTCATTTGTATTATTACAGCTCGTGGAGCAAGGAGGAAATAATATACTGATGCTTAAAACAATATCAAACAAGAATGACAGAACAAGAAGAAGTCAATACCTCGCTGGAAGTAAGTCAAAATACAAATAAGCCGTGATAACTTAACAAGTTCATGTTAACGCATTGGGGCAAATCCCGGGGGATGAGGGGGCATGTCCCCATCAATCTTGGATCTGGGGGGACTGTCCCCCAAAATAATCCGATTTGAAATGTGTGTTTTGGGGAGAAATGATAATTTATGTTCGACTGCCACTTCATCTACATTGCTTGATGTATAATATATAACAGGTTCACCTCAGAAAGCAGATTCATCTAACGTAATATAAGTTTCTCCGACACACCAGAATTAGCCTCAATCCCAATGTTAGAAACAACTTTGCTCCCCTGACCCTCCACAGCATTGCTTTTCAACTTCATAAAAGTTTTGAACATCGCTAATATACAGGGTGTTTCAAAACAACACCGACAACATTTGGGAGGTGATTCCTTACACCAAAATAAAACGAAAAGTATAGACCAACCTGGGTGCACAAATGCTTCCTTTTGGAGTTATGGGCTGCCGAAAACATGAAAAAAATGAACTTTAAAGGTCCATAGCTTTAAAACTATGAGACTTGCCGTAGTCGGGTCAAGACTTTACTTAGGAACTAATGTGTGCTCTATCTAAAAATACATGTTTCAGAATCCTATGGTACTCATGCAACAATTTTTGTACAGGCAGTTTGGTTACGGGCATATCATCTGTAGTACTCACTAACTACCTCTATAAAAATTGTTGCGGAAGTACTGCAGCCTATAACTCCGAAAGGAAGTATTTGCGCACCCAGGTTGGTCTATATTTTTGTCTTATCTTGGTATCAGGAATCACCTCCCAAACGTTTTCGGTGTTGTTTAGAAACACCCTATATATATATATATATATACGGGAACGTTCTTATCCATCCTCCTCAATGTTGAAGACAGATTTGCGACTCTGTGTTAACGCAAAGTTTGATGACAGTTCTGAAACTAATAACGAAGCAATGCGTGAAACGTTGATGCCAATTGTACCTAAAGAAAGGCATTGTATAAAAACTCCCTTCAAACATAAAAGTATAGCGGAAGTGGTAATGATAAAATCATATACTCTTCGATCTTGTTGTAATTGACATATCACGAAGTCTTAAAACAAAATTTTAATTAGGAAAACGAAACTCCTAGAGCTGCAGAAGTAAGTTAGAAACTTCAAAAATTTAGAGAAATCAAGGATTAATACTTAATTATAAGTTCGAGTTGCGTTTTGTATTTTTTTCCTTTTTTCTTTTTATTTCCTTTGAAGGAAATCAATACATGTTTCATGAAGTTCTGAATTTCCAGTAGTGATGAAATGTAATTTTCTCTGGATTTGGCTTTATATTCTAAATGGTCAATATATGACAAAATAGTGCGGTTTTACAATTCGAGAAGAGCAGATACGATCACAATGAATAAAGGAGGGGAAGGTATGCCGGATTTAACCTTCTTCGTCCCAAATGAAAATTTCAGTTATTCTGGAGTTTTACCTTTCACACACACACATTATATATATATATATATATATATATATATATATATATATATATATATACAGGGTGCGGCACGTAAAACCGGCCCGTAAAGTGAACACATAAAATGAAATGTAATGTATTGAATATGACTACTCACCTTCACAGCAGCCTTCACAGCAGGTGCTGAAAGTGTTTTCCGCCCACTTCAACAGACATGTGAGCACGATTGAGGAGATTCATATATACCCTTGTCAGTTCTTGTGTTGTAATGCTATTGGTGACATCCTGGATCCTGGTCTTGAGTTCTTCAATTGTGTGTGGATTTGTTTCGTATACTCTTCCCTTTAACAGTCCCCATAAGTAAAAGTCACACGTTACAAGTCTGGTGACCGAGGAGGCCACAAGGTTTTGCTGATTGTCCTCTCTGGTGTAAACATCTCATGCACAAGGGACAATGATGCAGCTGATGTGTGGCATGTTGCACCGTCCTACTGAAAGTAACATAACTGACGCTCCTCTTCGGTCAAGTGTGTATAAAACTCCTCCAGGATTCCCATATACACGTCACTGTTCACTGTCGTCTCAAAGAATATGGGCCCAATAACGCATGTGGCGGAAATGGCACACCAAACACCAATCTTCTCATCATGCAAGGGTACCTGGTGGATTGCGTGTGGATTTTCTGTCGACCAATACCGGTTGTTTTGGGAATTTACGTACCCAGACAGGTGGAACCACGCCTCGTCACTCATGATGAGCATTAGTGGATCCAAGAAACCACTGGCAACATTGCCCAACAGCCATGAACAGAAATGCACCCTCTTCTGCAGGTCAGGCTGCTTCAGTTCTTGCACAACACTTATCCGGTACGGTTTTAACTTCAGTCCCCTTAAAACACGTCTCCAACTTCTCTCACTCGCATGAACCTGTTGACTCAATCTCCTGGTTGACTTTCGAGGACTTCTTGTCATTATCTCCTCCACCTGCATCTTTAATTCAGGTGTGCAGACAGATGGTCGTCTGTTCCTGGGAGCATTTTGAACCGATCCTGTACGCCGCCATTTTTCAATCAATTCCTGAATGGTTCTTTTTGCTGGCACAGAACGTCCTGGAAATTTCTCCCGAAACAAATTCTTTGTTTTCACAAAAGATCCAGTGAGAATGAACCCTTCAACAATGGCAACACGCTCGGGTATCGAATACGGCATTATCACACACTGACACTCACCCGGCTTAACACAACGAGGCCTTTTTCTCAACTGGTTTCGACAAGTTTCACTTTCTGCGGCTGCACGTGATTGCTGCAGGTCACGTAAGTCGACCCGACCTCGACACGCCATCTCTTGGTAGGAAGGTAGATTATTTAAGTGTTGCCAAAAACACAATATACCAGAATATTACGACGGGCCGGTTTTACGTGCCGCACCCTATATATATATATATATATATATATATATATATATATATATATATATATATATATATATATATATGGTGACTGGTAATTCGATACATTCCTTGGAAGGGGATATTGTACAAGCACTTTGTAACATTTTCACCCATATGAACCGGGAGTCGCAAGTTAAATTGCACATTTCTGATTTCTTTGAAATTTGCCGTCTAACGATAGATGTGCGAAAAAATTTTACCCTGACAAACCTTCACATAGAGAACTGGCAGGATCTTAAAAGCCTTAGTGGGTGGTAATCGGAACTGTCCGAACAATCATATCCTCTTACTGGTGACATTGTAACTTATGTTCAACGACGTTGCCATAGCTTTGGTCCCCATTACACTGTGATTAATGGCTTACACATTGGGTTCTTTCTTTCTATATAGAGAAGGGGGAAATAAACAAACACTGACCAATTTGCCTGCATATATAGATCATTCCGTCTCAATGGAAAAAGAAATATTCTGTTGAAAGCAGGTTGAAAGTGTCAAATATCAGCAACATCAAGCACTCGAAGTTTCCAGACTACCTTTTTCTTCGCCAAAACATTTGAGACATTCCATTCCATATTCATATGACTGAGAAGATCAGCTTTTGCTCACCCCCTATTTTTGCCGAGAGCTGCCGTCCAGTTTGAATTTTGTTCCTCTCCAAAGGAAGAAGGAAGATTTTTCCACTCAAAGTGTCAAATAACAAAACAACACAAACCATTCGGAGTTTCCACGCTACTTTTTTTTTCTTTTTCGCCAAAACCTTTCTCAAGTGACAGAGAGGAATACGCACTCACCCCTCTGGTCGAAAATTGTCAGCTAGCTTGAATTTCTTGGCAACACCGGATTTCGGAGAAAATGTTGGTTTTACTACCATGTAGTGGGAGGAGAAGGTTAATAGGTCAATTTTCCATACCTCCCCCAAGGTTTTTAAGAAGTTTCTAAAACTGTACTGTAGATCGATGAAATTTTACATGTGTAAATTTTGTATCATATTCAATCATTCAGACAACAATAGTGTCCTGCGCTTGCGTATGAAGTGCAGGTTTGCTAGTTATATTGTTGCATTGTTTTGTTTTATAACTTTTTCAATGTCTTATGTTTCAGCTCACACACAATGGCTGATCGATTAACATTGGGGCAAAGAACATTTGCAGCAAGCCTAATGGAAGTGTACGGTTCATCTACTCTGGTCTGTGAAAAGTTTACAGAACGATTTGCACGTGATACACCAAGCCATTTAACAGTGTAAAGCATCTGCAATAAGTTTGTGGCTACAGGAACGGTAGCGGACAACTATAGAGGCAATGCAGGACGTCCAAGATCAGAACGATGGAAACAAAATATTGCTGTTGTACAGCAAGCTGTGTTGCGTAGTTCTTCGAAATCAAGCGTTCGATGGAGTTTCGAAACAAGAATACCTTAAAAAACAGTGTGACGCGTCTCGAAACTCGACCTTAGAATAAGACCGTACCACATCCAAGTCACTCAAGCTTTAACACTCAAGCTTTAGAAACGTAAGCGGGTGGAATGTTGTTAAATTTTACCTGAAACGACCAATATTCAGCAAGATGTTGTGAATGTAATGGCATTCAACGATGAAGCTACTTTATACATCAGTGGGTTTGTGAACCGACATAACACGATTTTCTGGGCCACCGAAAACCTACGGATCATTTGGGAACATGAACGTCACTCCCCCAAAGTAAATATTTGGTTCGCTGTGACCGCCGCCGGAGTTATTGAACCCTACTTCTTTGACGCTTAAACAGTAACCGCAGACATGTACTTACGGGTGTTGAAACAGTTCACCCTTAATGAGCTACCACTACAAATCCGCTGTGCAGGGTATTTCCAACAAGATTGCGCTCCACCGCACTGGGTCCAAACTGTTAGACTATCTCAATGATACGTTTTCCGGTCGATGGATTGATCGGGATGGATCATTGCGCTGGCCTCCATAATCTCCTGATTTAACAGACGCGATTTTTAGTTATGGGGCACGGTAAAGGAGCGCGTTTACAATACGAAAGTTCGCAACATTAATGACCTAAAGTACCGTATACGGGATGTGATATCATCCATTCCATGTGAACTGTGTGCACGTGCTTTAAATGAAACTGTTCGTCGTTGGGTTTTATGTGTTGAACGTAATGAGGAACAGGTTGAGACGAATTCAGAGTGAGTTCTCATATATTTAGCACTTGCAGCAGGTATATCATATCGGAGATTCACTTGCAGTATATCATATCAGAGACATTCTTTCGTGTATAGATGCATGTACAGTTTGTATACATTTTTTCCCATTCAGTATTAACATAATTTTGACTATATATATGGGGTGTTTCAAAACAACACCGACAACGTTTGGGAGGTGATTCTCGAAGACAAAATAAAAAAGTATAGACCAACTTGGTTCACAAATGCTTCCTTTCGGAGTTAGGGTCTATAGGCTGCCGAAAACATTAAAAACTGAAATCAAACTAAACTAAAAGGTCGATTGCTCCAAAACTATGGGGCCTACCGTAGTCGGGTCAAGACTTCACTTACGAACTAATAGGCTATGTGCCCTATCCAAAAATACATGTTTCAGAATCCTAAGGTACTCATGCAACAATTTTTATAGAGGGAGTTTGGCTACGGGACAAATAATTTGAAGTACTCACTAACTACCTCTATAAAAATTGTTGCGGAAGTACCGCAGGATTCTGAAACATGTATTTTTTTGGATAGGGTACATAGCCTATTAGTTCCTAAGTGAAGTCTTGACCCGACCATGGTAGGTCCCATAGCATTAGAGCTATGGACCTCTAAAGTTCATTTTTTCATGTTTACAGCAGCCTATAACTCGGAAAGGAAGCATTTGTGCACCCACGCTGATCTATACTTTTTATCTTATCTTGATGTCAGAAGGCACCTCCCAAACATTGTCGGTGTTGTTTTGAAACACCATATTATTCAGGATGGTCCATTTATAATGATGATAGTAAATATCTCTGAAATCGTGAAAGGGAGAGAAGGGAAATTTCACATCGAGATACTGTAGGGAAGAAATTATAGGGTAGGTGTTTTGTATCACCGGATGAACAGTGTTGTCAACCCAATATAAAGTTATGTTTTTCAAATCGCACTACGTCAAATTATTACATGTTTCAAATCAATGTGTCAAACGAAAATGTAAAATACCACATTTATTATTCAGTATTGCAAACCAAGGATGTTATAGTATCATATACATCCAACGTTTGGAAGCCTCTTTCACACATACAACACAACGGAGATGAACGGAGTAATACACATCGTAAGTACCTTAACGTTAGACACCATGGTAGTGGTTTGACTTGTTTCGAATGAATAGGAACGAAGTTACAAGGGCTTGAAAATTTAAATTTTCTCGAAAGGTTTTATTTCTAAAATATGCTTAGATAAGTATTATATCTAGTTATCTATATGGTTTACAATTGGTAAACAAATCATTTTGTCGTTTACAGCACTTCAGTGTCTCAAATCGTTCCGGACATATGATAAACATTGATAAAGTTCACAACACTGCTGAAAGTGGCGTATTGGGGAGAAATATTTAAAATGATCGTTGGTTTCATTCTCTTTTATGGCATTACAGCAAAAGCTCTCAGTGGCAAACTTCAGTAATGCTTTTCATATCTCCGGAACGATTTGAGATATCGAAGTGCTATGAACGGCAAAATAATTTATACATTCGTTGCAAACCATACATGCAACTAAATATGATACTTGTCGAAGAATGCTTTCGAAATAAAAACCTTTCGAAAAGTTCGAATTTTCAAGCCCTTGTAACTTCGTTCCTATTCATTTGAGACAAGTCATACCAAGAGCAACGGTAAGGTACTTTCGATGTGCATTATCAAATCCATCTGGGTTGTACTGTATGCGTGACAGATGCAATTCCAAATTTTGGATATTTCTGATACTATAACATCCTTAGTTTGCAACACTGTATAATGAATGTGATACTTTAAGTTTTCGTTTGACATGTTGATTTGAAATATTTAATAATCTGACGTAGTGCCATTTGAAAAGATATAACTTTATTTTGGGTTGGCCACACTGTTGGGTGTTCCTGTTTAATACTTGCAAAGATGTTCCCCTCCTTATAATTACTTCGTGTAAAGTTTTGCTTTTCTCCCTCTTTTGGCTTCTCCGTTGTCATGGTTGGACATTATAAATGATGCATCCTATATTGCATTATATAATATAGTATAGTGGGTGGTCTATAGGTCTTCAAAGGCCTTGTAACTTTTAAACCGATTAGCGTGAATGAAAATCATCGATACAGATTGGTATACTGCTTAAAATGCGATATTTATGAGAAATGTTTCAAACAAAATTGTTACTTTCTTTTGCTTATATACTTTAACATTACACCAATGATTTTTGGGACATGTGATTATAAAATATTCTACTTATTACATAATTTTAAGCAGTGACGCAAACTTTACCGATGATTATCATATGACTGGATTATTTTAGATATCGAATATTGCTTTAAACGGCATTATGATATTCGCGTCTATCGAAAACTGTCTACATGATTAAATGTAAAATTATTTAATCATATTTCTCGAAATAAAGCATTTTGGAAAACGTCAAGTTTTCAAGTTCTTGATGCTTTTTTCCTACTTATTCGAAATTCTTCATGCAGAGTATAATAACCATAGTGTTCAACACTAAAGTACTTGGGGCGTTCATTCCCCGTCTGTGTCATGTGCATTATTATTGTTGTAGAGGCACCTAAAAATTTGGAAAATATTTGTTTTACGTCCCATGGTTATGCCAGCTAGGATAAAGGAGACGGTGATTGTGAGAAATGAATGAAAAGGTGGAATGAAGAAAGTGGGAGAAAACAAGAGAACTCCGAGAAAATCCACGCACACCACAAAACTCATTTGGCGCGAAGTGGAATCGAACAAGGACGCATGCATTAGAGGTGAACGCTCTACCACTGAGCAACCGCAGTCGCCCAAAAATTTGGAGTTTGGGATCCTATTGTCTTGCGTTTATAAAACTGAATAATTAATGTGGTATTATAAGTTTTCGTTTGAACATATAGATTTGAAGTATGCAAGCCCTGATAACCTACCCTAGTACCATTTAAAATTATAAAACTTTACATTGGGTTGGAACACTGTTAATCGGATGACATTGAAGAGTATGTCAAACAATGTTTCCGTATTGATATTTGCATGTTACAAATTTTCATTACTTTTCACCAATTACTTTTAAAATTGCAAGAACGTTTCAACTGATACTGCCAATTATATATTCATCATTAATTCCAGTCACTTCAGATTGAGAAGATAACATCCCACAACCAATTAAAACAGACAATATGTTTTTTTATATTGATGAATTTGAAATGTTGTTATTTCATTCTGAAGTCTGATTTACCTAGAGAATATAAAGCAGGAAAGTAGAAAGTAAAATGCAATATCAGAAAACAATCGCTGGGAATATCACTTTCACATTTAACTCCATAAAAGTTCATTATCGACCAAATCAGCAAAGCCGAATCCTGTATAAGCGCTATATTACTACTTTTAAAAGATAGTTAAATAGCAACTAACCTCGTATTAGAAGTAATACGAAATGAAATACAGTTAAACCTGTCTATGTTGGCCACCATCGGTTCCATTGAAAAGTGGCTAACTTAGACGGGTAGCCAACTTACAGAAAATAAGTGTGATTGGTGTATTTTTAGAATAGAATTTCTAGTATTACTTGATTGTAAAATTTTAATAAGCAATGGCACGACAGCTAGTTTTAAATAATGTATATACGGTAATCATAACAATATACAGTACTAGAAAAAAATACTACAGTATGTTTAATGTAATATATGTACTTTTACCTTCCTGAAAACTAGTTTGGTACACTTAGTTATTCAGATTGAAAAAAAACAATAACACAAACAACCATAAAATAGAAACATATGTAGGCAGTTTATTGAAATTGATATTGTAGCACACTGAGGTATTCAGATTGAAAACAGAAAAGCAAAATTATAAATTGAACAATTTATGTGCAGTTTATATGACTTTTTTCGACAGTAACATATATTTTCTGTACCTTTCGAAAAAATAGCAAATCAGTTATTATACAAATTTATTCATGGTGGTGCATTCTAAACGTACTTCTTTTATTCCTTTTGGCACATATGCACATTCTAATTTTGTAGTTAACTACCTCTTGTAAATGAGCTACAAGCGTTTCCTTCGGAGCAAAGTATGTTTTGAGGGAATTCATATCTCAAAACCACCGCTACCTTTGTACAAGCCATCAGGTGCCAATAGTTGGCGATTGACATGGTTAGCTTTAACCTTGAAAATTTTCCGGAATTACTAAAGCTTCCCACTGATGAAAGGAGCTGATAAAGCTAATAGTTTTACCAAAACAGACTAGGTAAACAAATACGGACAAAGATTTCCTTAATTCCTGTACGTGCTTTTTCATATTCACATCTTCCTTCACCACCCCTTTATGAGGGTAGTGTTCTGGTCATTGATCTCCAAGAACAAATCGTGCGAATCTATGCTTCTTTGTGTCCAGTCACAAATACAGAACATCTGCCTCTCGTATGGGAATACGAAAAAGTGAAGAAAAATAACAAAACGGTATTTTGCGTGGCCAAGATACGCAGGTAAATTTATCATTATCATCATAGGGTAAACATTGCTTCAATGTGGCCAACTTCCAAGATAGACAGGTGGCCAAATTACAGAGTAATAAGTAACGAATGTCTTATGGGAAAATACAGGTTCAAGACGAACTAGGCCAAGATAAGCAGGTGGCCAACTTAGAGAGGTGGCCAAGTTCACAGGTTTTACTGTATACGAGTCTAAGTCAAACATTATCCGCAAAGTAGCTATAACTTTTGTTACA
This sequence comes from Thermobia domestica, assembly GCF_964235325.1. Taxonomy (NCBI): domain Eukaryota; kingdom Metazoa; phylum Arthropoda; class Insecta; order Zygentoma; family Lepismatidae; genus Thermobia; species Thermobia domestica. The sequence goes on from NC_137467.1 coordinate 54,778,417, forward strand.
TTGTTTATACTGACTTCTGTCCTCCTTTACATTATTGTTATGCTGTTGTGGTCATGCTATGAAAGTTTGATCCTAATTCCCCCATTTGTCTTCCTTTTGTTGCAGCTAGATCATGGCCGCTCCATTAGAAGTTTGCACTAAAGAGGAACAACGAGGAGTGATCCGGTTTTGGTGGTCGGAAGGTGTATAAGGGGCCGCAATCCATCAGAGACTTTGCGCACAATACGGGAACAGTGTCTTGACGCAACGGAATGTCTATAAATGGATTGAAAAATTCGAAAATGGTCGCACGAGGAAGGAGCCGGACGGGTGACATTATGAAACCCAAGTTTGTTGTGGATAATTTCGTACGCAGAACTATGATTAATTTCCAGATGATGTGCTACTTCATCAATAGTCACTCATCTCTAACAAAACCATTTCACGTACACTGCTCGTTGTTCATCTTTGATGGAAACTTCTAATGGAGCTTCCATGATCTATCTGCAACAAAAGGAAGAGAAATGGAGGAATTATGATCAAACTTTCATAGCATGGCCACAACAGCATAACAATAAAATAAACGACGACACAGGTGAATATGAACAATGCAAGGAAACTTATAGCGGCATTGCAGATAATTTTTGACTTACCCTCGTATTTATTGATAATACATATGCAGATATCAAGACAGCAAAAATGCGAAAACAAACAAATATTGAGCATAAAAATGATGAGTTGGAAAGATAAACCAGCTTACTTATGTACATGCAACATATATTCTAAGTTAGTAAAATAAATACCTTGTAAACTCCATGAACATGATGGAAATGGTAGCAGTTACAGGTGAAATAATAAGGAAGCGCCTATATCAGAACTCACCTGCAAAGAGATTGTAAAACAACTATTAGCAAAACTATAAGCAATACATAAGCCAAATACATTCAATATATAAATATTGTACTTTCTCCCAAATGTTCATAATACGAGGAACGTTCAATTTATAAAATGAATTTCTTTTTTTTGTCCACAGGTTGTTGTGTGCAGCTTGGCGTCCATGTCCTATCCTGTAATAAGGTAATCCTGAAACTTTTCTGCGACAACGGGTAGTTGAGGAGATCGAGTCTCAGAGAGCAGCGATGGACGATAGCAACAAGCCTTGCAGTGTGGAGCTGGCGGCCCCAGTGGAGGAGAGCTGCAACATCAAGTTCCTCCTGAAGGAAGGTATGAAACCTGTTGAAATCTTCAGAAGATTAAGTGCGCAGTATGGCGAAGAAAGTCTCTCACAGTCACAAGTGTACAAAGTGATTCAACATTCAAAGCAGGAAGAAAAAATGAAATGAAATCTTTGAGTTTTACGTCCCACGGTTATGCCGCTTAGGCGAAAGGAGACGGTGATGATGAGTGATGAAGGAAATGGTGGAATGAAGAAAGTGGGAGGAAACGGGAGAATCCCGGGAAAACCCACGCACACGGTGTTTGTCCACCACAAAGTTCACTTGGCGGGGACTGGGATCGAACCCGGGACCCCAAGCACCAGAGGTGAACGCTCTACCACTGAGCCACCGCGGCGCCCACAAAGCAGGAAGAGAATCCATTCTCAATGTAGCCCGTACTCCACTCCGAACTACTGCAGTCATTCATCGGGTGGAGCAGCCCATTCTGAATAATCGACGCATCAGTATGAGAGATTTGAGTGTGAAAACAAACATTAGCGTGGGGAAGTGAGGAAACAATCATCCATGAGCATCTGTATTTCCGGAAAATCACAGCCACAGGGTCCCCAAAATGCTAAAGTTCGACCAGAAGCAGTGTAGAGAAAACGTCTCGTCTCAGCATCTATAGCTATTTCAGGGAGAAGGCGAGAGCTTCGTTGCAAAGATAAATCACCTATAATGGGAGCTGGGCGCATCATTACACTCCGGAATCAAAGCGCTCCAACATGGAATGGAGGCATCCAGATTCGCCGCTCCTAAAACAATTCAAAGCACCGCGTCCGCTAACAAACGAATGCTCACGGTATTCTGGGGCAAAGACTGATGATATGCACTGATTTCCTGACACGCGGGACCACAATAAATGCGGCGTATTACAACAACCTCTTCTGGACCACAATCAAAGAATCTTTGGGAATAAAATGCCTATAGACGTTGAAGGATGGCATCATCATCCTGCACGAGAACGCCCGTCCTCATATGCCGACCACAAGGTCATAGGTATCACCAAACTTGGTTGGGAGATCCTAGATTAACCACATATACCTTGCGACTTTCATCATCTTGATTTCCTCAAGGAGCACTTGGGAGGACAAAAATTCCACACCGACGACGAAGCCACAACGTATGTGCTGTAATAACTGAAAAATTGTCCCAAAGAATTCTACGCTGCAGGGATGCGGGCACTCCGACACCGATGGGACAAGTACGTGTGTTTACATGGGTAGTGAATTCAAAAAGAACAGTAACTGATTCACATGTCTTCTTTAGGTAACAGAAAAACGAAATTCCGGTTATAACTTGAATATCCCTCTTATATTTACAAGACGTAAAACATTAGTGTCAGTTATAGTAAGAACCATTAATATTAGGCATATAAGAATAAATATGTAATCCACCGAATGAAATACAAATATCAGTGGGGAAGTAAAATGAAAAAGTGAAAATATTTCCATAAAAATATTTTAGATGCAATAAAATTAATTTTTGTAAAAGTTTTGTATAATACATAAGATTTTCAATGATATTCACTTAGCGAATATATTTCAGAAAATCTCATAGGAAAAGAAATTCAGAATATAATGCAGACATTTTAAAGTCAAGAAATATGTCAAAATTAAAATAAGACATTACTTCAAAATAATTATGTTCACTTCTGTAAGTGTAGTCAAAATGTACGTTTTACATACGTTCCTAAATGAACTTTCTTTGACCATTCCTCCATCATACACTCCAGACTAAGGCAGGCGGATTATTCATGAAATTGAATGGGTTAACTGCTGTATTGCTGGACCAATTTTAGAAAATTTTCCAGATGAATTGGAGAATTCATTTTGGTTTGCGAGGAAGAGTTAGTGAAACTCAGGCGACAGGAATAGTTGTAGTTAAGAAAACAATTCTTCTTCTTAGCTGTTTTTGATGTAAGCGGCACTATATATAGAGGCGGAAGGGACTATTTTGTGGAAAATTACACTTGTTATGATTTACGGGAAAAGCAGTGTGGAAATGGTGCATAAATGACAAAATTGTCACATACCGCGTTTGAGTTTTATCGAGTTGTACAAAAATAAGGAGTGTCAGTTGTTGAAATTGCGTGAAAGGCATGGTCTACTAAACAGGTGACCAGTTTGTCGTAAGTGTATAAACGAAATTACAGAAAAGAAGAGAAACATTTAAACAAACCGAATGTAATTTAAAATAATTTTCATTTTTGGTACCTTTTAGATGTCATTTATAAAGGTAGCTAAGAAAGTTCTGTCACTTAAGACGTAACTGGAGGATCAGAAATAGTACCAATCAGCATCGACGACTGCCAACACTCTGGAAGGTCATGGATTCCACCTTCGAAACAATGGTCTTGAAGCGAAGAACTTATCAAATGCATTTTGCACCTCTACTAGGTATTTGAAATGGCGTCCTCTAAGGTAATTGTCCAAGGAATGGCATAGGTGATAATCGGACGGTGCAATGTCCGGGAAGTATGGTGGATGCAATGGTGTTTCCCAACCAAGGTGTAGAATGGTGTAATGGGTCATCCCAGCTACGTGGGGCTTAGCGTTGTGCGTGAAACAGGAGGACCCTTTGCGATTCAGAAGTGCTGGCTCCAGAGTTTTGAGTTTTTCTTGAACACGGCTCAAATGCTGACGGTACACACTTACATTGACGCTCTGACCAGCTGGAAGCAGTTCCAGATGCATGATGCCGCGAGCAGTCTACCAAACAACAGAAGGACCTTCTTTGGGTGCAGTGCTGGTTTCAGCTGTTTTGTAACCTGTTCATGGGATGCTAACCAATGAAGACGTCACCGTGGAGCTTCGTACAGGACCCACTTCTCATCACATGTCAACACCTTGTCCAGGCATGGCTCCTTCCTCAGACGAGACAACAAAAACACAGGTGTTTGGTCGCGTTCCCTTCTGGCCCTGGGTCAAATCATGTGGAAATCATCGATACAGCAGTAGTGCCAATTGAATGATTAGGGAAAGAACTGATGGAATGGGAATGTGGGAGGAAACAGGATATTCTAACGAAAAACCCACGGACACAGTGGTGTCACTACAATGCTTCTCAATTTGATGGAGGTGCTGTTGAATGGTTTCTCCACTCAAACTGAATTGTAGTCCAGGTTCCCAGTTCTTCACATGTCTGGCCACTGTTCGCCTCAATTGCTGCCTGAAGATCTTCATTTAGTACATGCGTTGGTCTTACGGCATGTGGTGCGTATTCGAGTGTTTAGTCTCCGCCCTAAAACTTGTTAAACCACCACAACACTGTCCGTGTTGTCACGACATCCTCACGAAAGGTTTGGCATATCTTCTGCCCCGTTACAGTGGCATTTTACCCCCATTTGAACGCATACAGCATACACGCCCTTATGACGCTCTGTGAAGATCTCATGTTCATTCTCTCCTTACGCAAGTTCACAGTATAACTGAACTGCCACAACCAGGTAATATGTTGGATATCCTCATACCAACAACTGACCTTTGCCTTATCTCCATTCGCATTCAATTCATGGTGTGTGGGCCAATTGAACACATACGTCTACAAAGAGTGACAGAACTTTTTAGTTACCTTTATAGTATCATCCCCAAAGATATGCAACGCATAAGTCATGCATTTTATGATATATAAAGTGTTTTTTCACTATCCTCGTTTATGCGTATAAACACCGGCGCGAACGCATCCGTTCGTTACCACTCGGGCCCCCTGACATGCTCCTGCCATGAGTCGGTTAGAATTTGTGCTTTCTAGTGGCCATCTAGCACAGGTTGGTTCGTGTTTTATGCTCTAGTTTTTATGCCATACGTCCACACTGTATTTCGAACAATAATCACTAGCAAGTGAGCCAGGGTCACTACCTATTTTGGGGGACAAACAAAATAATATTCACTTTTACGGTTTTCGTTTGGCCCAGCGATACAGCAGTAGTGCCAATTGAACGATTAGGGAAAGAACAGATGGAATGGAAATGTGGGAAGAAACAGGATATTCTAACGAAAAACCCACGGACACAGTGGTGTCCACTACAAATGGCCTCAGATCGAACCAGAAACCCTGTATACCAGAGGTGAGCGTTCTACTACTACGTATATAGGATCCTGAATTTATGTTTCGGTAGGACAGACCTTGTATATTCATAATGATTTCGCTTATGTGAATAGAAAATTGAAAAAATGAAATGAAATGTTTGAGTTTTACGTCCCACGGTTATGCCGGTTAGGCTAAAGGAGACGGTGATTATTAGTAATGAGTGAAATGGTGGAATGAAGAAAGTGGGAGGAAACGGGAGAACCCCGAGGAAACCCACGCATACGGTGTGACCCCAAGCACCAGAGAGAAAATTGAAATTAATTATATATATATATATATATATATATATATATATATATATATATATATATATATATATATATATATAGAGAGAGAGAGAGAGAGAGAGAGAGAGAGAGTTCAAAAAGTCTCTATACACCTAAATCGTGGCAAGTCAAAGTCGCATTCAGTCACATGAAATAAAATTTTATGCGAAGGTTTGCAACACTGCTATATTATCGCCTTGCGTGAAGTTCCTTTCTTAGATTCCAGTCGGCAAAGTGACGTTGAAGTGATTGTTGCATCTAGTTAGCGGTCTCTGAAACAATGGTGTTAACTTTGGAACAACGAATATTCCTGGTTGAACATGTGTTCCGTGAACAAGGTGAGTACAGACAGACAGTCAAAGATAAGTTTGCAGCTAGGTTTCCGGATACACCGGTTTCAAATCGTCACACTGTAAGGGCACTGATTGATAAATTTAGAGACATTGGAACGGTAATGGATGCAATGCAACGTAGTCCCCATAAACTACTTCGAAAACTTGCCCAGGAAGAAGCAATAAGTGTTGGTACGGCACAAAAGGCGGTACGTAAAAAAAACTGCGTCTTATCCCGTATAAGGTGAGAGCGGTGCAGCAGTTACTTCCTCCCGACAGTGTAAAACGAGTGCAGTATTGTAAATGGTTTACACGGTTTGTTATGGACAAGTCTGACGATGTTTTGGATAATGCTTTTTTTTTTACTGATGAGGCCTGGTTCCATTTATCAGGTTACGTCAATGCCCAGAACTCACGTTGTGGTGTGCAGAAAACCCACATGTTATACATGAAGTTCCTCTGCATGATCAGAAGGTAGGGGTGTAGATTGCAATATCCAGAAGAAGAATAGTCGGCCCCATATTTTTCAGACAAACAATAGATTCAACTCGTTATTGTGAAATTATTCACCAGTTCATGGGAGAACTAACGGAAGACGAAATTCGTAATGCTTGGATACAACAAGATGGTGCTACAGCACATACAGCTCGCCAATCCATGAGATTACTGCAAGAGGATTTTGGAGATCGAATAATTTCAAAGGGATTGTGGCCACCTCGGTATCCTGACTTGTCTCCTCCGGATTTCTGGGATTATGCAAAGAATTCTGTTTATAAAGGGAACCCCCACACGCTACAAGAACTCGAAACAGCTATTCGAGATATTGCTCATAGCATTCCACATGAACAACTTGTGAGAGTATTTGAGAACAAGAAGAAACGTGTGCAAGCATGTCTGGAGGCTATGGGGGACATTTCCAACATTTGCTGTGAAAATGTGTGTGTATATGCTACGCCCTGTACATAGTGCTTTTATCTATATATATAAAAGAGAACGTACAAATCCTTTGTCCGCTCATCACGCTAATACGGCTGAACCAATTTCTTTTATTTTTGGGGGGTTATTAGGATTTGGACCCTAGATGGTTTTTATCATATCACTTTAATTTTCAATTACCAGTGTCTTGAGATAATTGACCATTCAGGTGTCCATTACGTACAAATCCTTTGTTAGTTCATCATAGGTATAAAAATAAACGTATTTATATGCAACCCGCATGACCGTGTCACTCGGCGGGTTAACATAAATGACAGGCGTTATAATGGTTTTTATCATATCACTTGAAAGCGAAAAAGTAAAAATTATCTAAGTAACAAAGTTTATTGCGTTCGGGGGTGACCGCAGCGAAGCGGGGCGGGTTAACATAAATGACAGGCGATATAATGTTAACATTTACTGCAATCTTCTATGGTTTTTATCATATCACTTGAAAGCGAAAAAAGTAAAAATTATCTAAGTAACAAAGTTTATTGCGTTCCGGGGTGACCGCAGCGAAGCGGGGTGAACGCTGCTAGTGCCATATATAAAAGAGAACGCACAAATCCTTTGTTCCCTCATCACGCTAATACGGCTGAACCAATTTCTTTCATTTTTGGGGGGTTATTAGGATTTGGACCCTAGATGGTTTTTATCATATCACTTTAATTTTTAATTACCAGTGTCTTGAGATAATTGACCATTCAAGTGTCCATAACGTACAAATCCTTTGTTAGTTCATCATAGGTAAAAATAAACGTATTTATATGCAACCCGCATGACCGTGTCACTCGGCGGGTTAACATAAATGACAGGCGATATAATGTTAACATTTACTGCAATCTACTATGGTTTTTATCATATCACTTGAAAGCGAAAAAGTAAAAATTATCTAAGTAACAAAGTTTATTGCGTTCCGGGGTGACCGCAGCGAAGCGGGGTGAACGCTGCTAGTGCCATATAATATAATAAATTTGGAATAAAATAATTTTCTCGTTGCTTTGAATATATGACAATTCAGGTGTATAGAGACTTTTTGAACGCTCTGTATATATATTTTAATTTTCTATTCACATAAGCGAAATCATTATAATATATATCAAAATGTGTTTCAACCTGTTGATCAATGCATCAAGCCCGAGGTACGAATAAATACTAATCCTATTTATAAAATGTAAACGAATCAGTGCCACGTTAATTGCTAAGAATAAATAGTTATGCTAACAGATGTCGCCATGTGCAGGCAATATGTAAATTTTAAACTGTTGTGATGATTTAATTGAAACTTAAAAACTATTTGTATTAATTTAATCATTTTAAAGTAGGACAAGAATCGTAATCGTATTTAGATTGTGGCATTAATACTTGTGTAACCATGTGTTGGTTGGTGGAAAAGTCCGGAAGTAAATAATTATGTATTAAAAATTAAATACGATTTGGACTATGAAGAATATAAATACTAAAATGGGATTAATTTCTTTTGGTCTGTACTATAAAATTGGGAGTGACTGTGTGACTTCATAACCCTTGAATTACCCGACCGATCTCGATCAAATTTTCAACATAGATGAGGTTTGGACCTGGCATGGTTTTCTATCATATCACTTTGACGGTGCCACTTAAAGGAAGGAGGTGGGGGAGGTATTTAAATATGATTGAAAATGACCGATATTAGTGTCGAATCTATGATTTTCGGGGTTACTGAGAAGAACAATGACACTTTTGATGCTGTTTAAATCCAAATTCAGGCCCACAACTTGGGGTGAAGGAAATATAAAAATGATCGAAAATGGCCAATATTAGTGAAGAATCCATAGTTTTCGAGCTGTGTTGAACAGTAACCCTTCCGATCCCTTTTAAATCTAAATTCAGCCCCGCAGCTTGGAAGAGGGGGAAAATATAAAAAATCATCGAAAATGACCAATATCAGTGTCGAATTCATAGTTTTCGGTGTTGCTGAGGTGAACAGTGACACTTCAAATGCCGTGCCCGCAACATGGGATCGGGAAGGATATAAAAAAAAAAATCATCGAAAATGATCGATATTAGTGCCGAATTCATAGTTTTCGGAGTCGCCGAGATAAACAGTGACATTTCAATGCCTTTTAAATCCAAATTCAGTCACTAAGCATGGGAGAGGAGGAGGAAGAAGAAATATAAAAATGATCGAAAATGGCCCGTGAACGCTTTAGTAAATGGTGACTGACTAATGAAACATTCTACTATTTTTTTATTCTATTTTAACCCAGCAAAGCGAGTAATTGATGGTAGTACTTATTCTTGGTTTTCTTCGTACCGCTCAGCATTCATACACATAAATCAGGCACACTTCCATCACTTCACCCTACAGACAAGAGTTCTCCAAGGTTCTGTTTTATCACCACTATTATGCATTCTACAGGGTGTCCAATATACAATGTAACCCGGAGTTTGGGATACTAGAGCTTTTGAGCCTGAAGCGATATATACATAATGGTTTTACCAAAATGAAGCGTTGTTCATGAATGTATTTTTAAACTAGGAAGCAACGATTGAAGTACACTAAGAACCACACAGTGTTGCCAAATGTAACCGAAGTTCTAAATCAATTTTTTTGCAAAACATGTAAATTGACTCATAACCCAGACCTGTAGATGTTCTGTTGTTAATTTTCAGTTTATTTAGTTGCAGTAGATTGGAAACTATGGAGCAGAAAAGAAGAAAATAAAATCTTTATTCTTTGGCGTGGGAGACCCGAGTTCGATTCCCAGTGGGAACTAATGTGGTTCGGATTCCACGTTAATCAGTAGGTCCACGTCTCGTATAGCCCCGCTGCTGAACGGGACGTTAAAATCAACTCAACTCTTTTGCGAACATTTCAGTAACACCAAACCACAAATTTGCTTGCCAGTAACTGTAGAACCGGAGTCCGGTACACTATAAGTTTCAGAAGTTTGTGTAAGAGCTCCAGTTCTACTATCATGGGAAGTTTAATCCATATTGGATGAGTTGGGTTACCTCATACAATATAAAGTACCTTGAGTTTTAACGAGAAAGCAATGAAGAACGAAACTGTGACAAGATCGGAAATCGAGGAGTGTACATAACTCGAAGATGAATCATATCCAATAATAAATTCTTGGTGGATTCCGTAAACTTTGGGGCTAGGATAGTACAATGAGTTAGATCAATGCACAGATGTTCAGTGAAAAAAAAAGAAAAACTTACGTAGAATCAAAATGCACCTTTACTATTTGGTAAAATCCATTATAATAATTAAGTTCTCAACGTTATAACGTTATTCACACTTTGTCTTTCTCTTACCCAGAGCCGTAACTTATTCTGTGGGGAAAGCATTAATATTTGAGCCCCTAGAAAAAGTTGTTATGGGCCCTCTCGCAAAATTCGAAAATAGTGCCTTTCTTTCCATCTTTCTCTTACTCTTTGTGGGCCTCCCGAAGCCTGTGGACTCTTCCGCACATCCCTGGGCCCGTTCCATACGTGGCAAATTAATTAAGGGGACAATATTGACAAATTGTAGAGCCATGCGAATAAATATTATTTCTAGGGTCTCTAACAGTAGACATTTTTTACTGAAATGGGCCCACGACTCATTTTTGTTTTATTTACTTTTTGTGTGATGTTTTGTTTATGTAATATAGTGAACCTCTTTCATGCTTCATTAGAATTTCATGTTCGTATCGTATATGGAGTAAGGAAATTTTGTCTTAAAGTGGGCTCCCCATGGAACGGCGAAGACTTTTCCTGGAGGGGCAGTTGCCCCTTGGCCCCTACAGGTTACGGCCCTGCTCTTACCATACTACGTTGAATGTGTATATGTGACCTCCAGTAATCCAGTGCTTTCTGCTTTTATGCTCGGAACATTAATTTTAATACTAGAAGGCTCCTTGTCCATAATTTGTATCTGAAAATGAGCTTACCCTCTATGCCACTCAGGACATTCCCTTAATCGACACATTCGCTTCCACACACCCCTGCACACTCTCACAGTATCGTTATTCCAAAATGTTAGTTGCTTGCACATCACGCTGTTTTCACGCTAAACACTTGACACTATCACTACCGGGAAATAAAGTATCAAGAACTATCAAAGGAGTCATTTTCGAACTTTTTTTTTTAGAAGAATGTACGTATAATTGAAAACTAAAATGATCTATGATCTTTTGTTTTGAGAATACCAGTAAAATGTATAACTTGGGGCTCTCTCGTCTCAGAAAGGTAAAAATGGAAGTGGTTTCTCGTCTCGTAATGTACACCGTGAGCATAAAGTTCTGCTCTGATTATAAAAAATTATTACGGAATAACCGTTGGACAGAATAATGTATACATAGGTTAGTATTAGAAGTTTTTTTAAAGACCAATAGATGGCAATAGTGCTACCCAAGAGTGACGCAGTACGTTACTTGGCGCGCGCGGGTTAGTTGGCGAAATGGCATCGAAGCAGGAGAAAACGCAATGCGTGCTGTGATATCACGAAAGCAAATCGCCCATCAGTAACATAAGAACGTAAGTGGTCTTAAAAAAAAAAAAACTTGTAATACTAACCTATGTAACTGGCCAGTATTTACATTATTATGTCAAACAATTCTTCTGTAATAAATTTTTGTAATCAGGGCAAGATTTTATGCTCACCCTGTATATTTGTTTCTATTACAGTACATAAGCTTTACCTCGTCTCGCTGGCAATATCATTAAACAAGGTAACAGTATAATAATTATGGTTAATGAAATATAGCCTAAAGTATGATTGAACCCTTTAATTTTCTGTTTAATTAAAATATTGGCCAAGGATCAGGCACGTATCAGTCGTAAGGTGACATCGAGATAAAGCAAACCACACATTTTAAAAGGTAAAGTGACGTCCACTGTTTTCCAATATAGAGAAATAACAAATCTCATGCACTAAAAAGGAAAAACGTATGTCATATTTTACTAGTAATAATTAATATGTTTTTTTTTATCTTGGACAGATTGTTTACTTACTTTCTTCATGTTTCTATGCTATGTACGGTAATATACTGTCATCTATCAGATTTTATCTATTGTTTTTTGTTTTCCCCCAACGGTCAAACAGATACTCACAATAGCAATGCACTTGCTTCTAATAATTATAAACTGCTTCTAACAGTTAAGCACTTGCTCGTAACAGTTATTTATGCCTTGCTCCTTACAGTTATTCACTTGCTCCTAACAATTATGTTTGCTCTCAAGTTATGAATTTGATCCTAATACTTGTGCAATTACTACTACTAACAGTTACCAACTTTATCCTAAAAGCTATGCACTTTCTCCTAACCATTATGCACTTGCTTCTAACACTTATGTACTTGCTCCTAACAGTTATGTACTTGCTCCTAACAATTATGCACTTGCTCCTAACAGTTACGCATTTGACCCTAACAGTTATGCAATTACTCAGAGTTATCCACTTGATCCTAAAAGTTGTGCATTTGCTCCTAACAATCATACCCTTGCTCCTAAAAATTATGCACTTGCTTCTAACAATTATGCACTTCCTCCTAACAGTTAACTACCTCCTTCTGACAATCATGCACTTGCTCCTAACAGTTATGAACTTGCTTCTAACAGTTATGCACTTGCTCCTAATAGTTATGTACTTGCTCCTAACAATTAGGCACTTGTTCCTAACAAACATTCACTCGCTTCTAATGGTTATGTACTTGCTGCTAACAGTTATGCACTTGCTCCTAATAGTTACTTACTACTTCGAAATTACAGATTTAATATGCCCACGATGCAGCTTACATCGATACAGTTGAATTAACCTACTGTACGTTGGTTACAGTGAATTATTGTGGTATTTTCCAAAGAACTTCATAGATAGGGCTGACGTTAAATCGAAGTTCTTAATTCATACAAGGCTATTGCTATTCAATCCTGGTCTCTCTCAACCAAGTCTTAGTGTTTGCAACAACCAGAAGACAAAAATCAATAACAACCAGTGAAATTATGTTAAATAGTAAGTGAAGGAATGAGTTGTTTATGTAATTGATTTTAACGCAGTAAAATATGGAAAATGTCTTTTGTTAATGAATATTTAATTTGTTATTGAATGTTATTGAAATTTACGTAGTATTGATTCTGTCAGGCGCTGTCTACTGGTCTGAATAACTGTTTATTTGCACTTTCAAATGAAGTTCTGAGTTATGTATTTTCCAAGCAATTGGTTTTAACATGCAACATAAATGATGTCAAAGTTTAAGTCCTTTTTTTTTTGCCATATCTGTTCGTATTATGCGGCTGGTTAATTTAACTGAAGGTCCCATTAACCAGTTACTACACTGCAAACTATAATAATTGAAATGAAACACTAGAGAAAAATTGGAATTAGTTCATTAATGAATCTATTCTTACCTTTTCAAAACATTTAATAGTTAACAGAGCTAGAATATTTGGAAGTCAGGACTCCAAGTTAAGGTTGTAAACAAAGGCGTATCTAGAAAGTATAAAGTGCGGGAGGTAACCAGAACCGAGACTACGTTACATGTAGGTACATCATGCGTTTCCTATAAACTTTCAAAAATAATTAATTAACACCTTAAATTATTTTTGTCACTTAAAAAAGTGGCGGGGAGGGGCTAGGCCACCCTGGTCTCGGGCTAGATCCGCCTCTGGGTATAAAATTTGTTAGATATCTGTTTGTAAATTGTCCTTGCAAACAAATTTGAAAGATGAAAATGAAATCTTTTAGTCCCACGATTATGTCGGTTAGGCTAAAGGAGACGGTGATAATGAGAGAGGATTGAAATGGTGGAATGAAGAAAGTGAGAGAAAACGGTAGAACCCCGAGAAAACCCACGAGCACGATGTTTGTCCACCACAAAGTCCACACGGCGCGAGCTGGGATCGAACCAAGGACCCCAAGCACCGGAGGTGAACGCTCTACCACTGAGCCACCGCGCCCCCACACAAACAAATTTGAGTATTAACACACAAACAAATCTAATCCCTCATGTTTCCTTGCCCCCTTTATCACTAAGAAAATTTAAAGTATTAGAAATTACCTCTTTCGGTTTAAATATAGGTCACGAAAGAGCAAAGACTGTAAGATAGCAAGAAATTGTCTTGGCTTTTTGATATGGATTCAAAGTCCCTAGAATAATAAATTTTATTTCGACTATTATTTCTCTATTCGAGCCGAAAGTAGTGGAATATTTTGTATTTTATGATTTGTAAACTTATCGTCATCGTTAAAAAAAAAATGCACGAAACAGAGTTTAGTATAGACTGAGCATTGCCAGAATATGATACAATTTCCGACTTTCTGCACGTATTACAATCTATTCCACTTCTTTCAGTTCCAAAGATGATTCTCAAACAGCGAAAACGGTAAAAGGAGGCAATAAATGTGTTTTTAATATAAGTGCAGAGTATTAAAGGATATGTTTCATCTAGACACTTATTCTATTGAAGCTGTACATACTAAAAAAAAAAACTATTACAACTTTCTGTTTCTCTGTTGATTTCTACGCAAGAAACTGTTTACGTTATTGATTCAGTACGCGGAAAATAAGTTCCATGTTAACCTTCTCTCTCTTCATTGCAACCGGAAGATTTGGATCTATAAAGGGAAAGAAATGGAATCACAATGATTATTATACTAATGCCACGAATAGATCGGGGAGACCGGTCCAAAATGGCATACATCGATTTTAAGTTTGAATATTTCCTCAGAATAGGTTTAAATCTTTCTAGTTTTTATGTGAATGCTTGCTTGAAATGTTTGAGTATTGGCGTGGAGATCGGTAAGATTATTTATTATTAAAGTTCTTATTTTTAGATTTTCTAAAACGTTCTTAAGGTCCATTTTGCCCAGATAGGCAGTGTAAAATGGCACACTACCTTGCTTGTATGAAACATATTACCTGAAGTACACGAAAGTGAATACTGATTATTAGAAAACATACAGAATGGCTGAAGGAACATTTTTGAACAAATACATTTAAACGTATCAATGTAGGCATAAACTTTATTTGCAAAACTATGTAAAAAAATACGAATATGTTAAAAGAAACTAAAGAATATTAAAGAAATTAAAAATATGTTTTAAGATTATGCCAACAACACACAAGATGAAAACTGAAAATGAAGCACTAAGTATAGTTTAACTTTCACAGACTTCACACACGTGCAGCACATGCAGCGTGACTCCAGAGGAAACAAAGCTGACAACGCAACCAGCCTTCTCCGGTTTGGACATACTGTAGGGTTCATTATGGTAAATACATGACGCATCGTTATCATCTTCAGTGGCTTCTAAATCCTTGACTAAATTCGGCACTAGATTCGTTGTCATCTTCGTTACTAAGATCAATCAAGATCCTACGTTTCATAGTTCTTTATTTTCTTTGAGATGTAGGTCTAATTTACATTCGCTCTTTGCCTTCAGTTCCGTGAGATATGTTCTACTTGTGAGGCGTTGAGTTTCTTTACGCGTAGACCTCTTTGTTTTCTATGTTCGCATTTTCTTTGTAGCTCGTGGTAGTAGAGACGTGCTGAATAAAAGTTTTAGGGGAAACTGCTACTGGAACCTCTGAAACTCTTTCCTACTCTGGTGTAGATGGACCTGTTTCTAAAGGGGAAATATCCTCAACGAAAGTTCTGTTTTTATCTTGCTGGTTTGTGACTTGTTCACACTATGCATTCGAATCCAAACTCGGTTTACTTTCGTTCATTGGCTCAGGGCAATCTGTAGTAGTAGCTGGTAGATACAAGTGGTCTGGATAAATATCTTGGTTGAAAGGACATATGCTAGTTGCTTTGAATCTATTAAGGACATTGAGCGTTGTTGCAGATTTCAAATAAGCCTTTGAAAACAATTTGGCGACTTTACTAAGACTCGAGGTTTTTCCCGGATGTGTTTTCAACCACCTTTCAACCTCTTGATTGTAATATGTGGCAAATGTATTTGAAGAAAACTGTTTCAAACGCTTCACTGCTTCAACAAATTAGACTAGGGCAAAATTGTATAGTATAGTATTTACTGTGCCGTCTTCCCTTATGCGTAGGGAAAAGAAAATCAGGTAGCTGCACATTATATGAAAGCTTGACCTTGAAGTTTATCCGCTTAACCTACCTTTAGATGAATGTACTTTACAACTGATATGTTTAAATGTCTGGACTTCCTCGTGTTGTAAAATAATTCAACATCAAAAACTGAAGAAAATAAAAGTTTTATCTACCAAAATCACTTTTTCGCTGATAACATCTACTGCATTTTACCTACACATACGTCATTTTTGCACACTAGTGTTGCTAGATCAAACTCTCATTTAAAATATTTACTGCCTGTTTCTAATCAAATACTTTTCGAAAACAGCCACTATGCCACTTTACCCAGGTATGCCATTTTGGGCCGGTCTCTCCTACATGCCACTAGCACAACATAATCCTAGGTGTGTCTAACTGTTCCGAGCAGGTGTACAGAACAGCTTCATCTTTGATCAAACCTTATGCTACTATTACCACTTTCAGTATTGAATTCACTTAAAAATCACTCTTCCCCGCATATTGTAAGATATTATTTACGCAAGAATGGATTCATATTGAATGATTCAGAATAGCGAACAGTCTTAACGGGATGATCTACCTTTTCTCGGCACAAAAATTTTTATATTGGACCTTATGGGGAGAACATCGCTACCGAATTTCCTCAGTTTCTAAGGAACTAGGTATCTCTAATGGGAAAGAAAAATTTTGCAGCATTCTACAGAAGTTTATTAACGGGTTGAAATACTTAAATTGTATATTTGTCTGCTAGTTTAGCAGAAATAAATTATTAAAAAATAAATAAATTAGTTTCTTTTTATACAAATTATAATATGTCTAACTTTGGAACCAATTATGGTAGAAAGATCAACTTTTTTTTGTTTTATTCCTTGAGAAGAAACGACTCTAATAGTTTTAATCACGACCATATCTGATACGCCAATTAAAAAATAGTATTTTAATATAAGTATTAAATTCCACCTGTCAAAGTTTGACGAGGGTAAGTCACGCCCCACTCTAAGCTTGGCCGCGGAAAGGGCGGGGGTTGGTGAAATGGAGGGGGAAGGGGATGGATGTCTGAATGAAACAGGTTCTCGACCAGTTTCTGAGATTACCTGTCAGCTGCCAAATACTGTTAGCTTTATATAGTTTGTCTCCCTCAATGGTTCCATACTAAGAGACTGGACGATGTGGTGTGAAGTATCCTCTTTTTCCCGTTACCTCTGGAAGTTCATCAAGATGCATTCTAGAGTGCGCGGGAAGAACAGCATATATCAGAAAACGCTGTTATTTTGGGCATTTTTTCCCTTCCGGACAAATATTATAGCATACAGTAGTGGCGAAGGGAAGGGGGGCAGAGGGGTGCCCCACAGGATTCCGACAATGTAAAGTCCTGGCCCCCATATATAGGTGTCCGTAAAAAAATGTCCCCTAAGTTCTTTTAAAAATAATGTCTTGGGAATATATTTCAAATTTGAGGTGTTTTCCTGGTAGCCGTCATTTTCCAATTTGGCCGCCGCCCTACGTAAATTTCTCTCTCTCTCTCTCTCTCTCTATATATATATATATATATATATATATACAGTGGCGGATCCAAGGGGAGGGCTATAGGGGCTATAGCCCCCCCCCTTGACGCTCAGATATACACTGGATAAAATGGGCTTCAATCCTGCTTTACACTGGATAAAACGGCAAAATATGGTTTAGCCCCTCCCTTGATCATATCCTGGATCCGCCCCTGTATATATATATGTAAAGAGATCGTGAACCAAGGCACTTAGAAAGATAATTTTGGTGTCAAACTATAGGTTTCTGAGGCCGATAAATTTAAATATGGCATTGTTTATTGCCACTTAGAAACCTTACAACCTGGCAACACTGTTGTCTAACGATTAACTGTACAAAGTTACAAATGCGTATATGCACGCATTACTCTAAGATGTAGCGTACTTCCTTAGGAGTAAACGAAACCTACTTTTTCTGGTAGCTTTCATCACGACAAGACATATTTTACATGGTAACATGAGAGAACATTGTCTAAATCCAATATGGCAGCCAATATGATGGCTAATTACTAGGCAACCAGGTAATGGACTTAATCAAATGCCTGTCAGTCCTAATTGGCCTAGAGCCTAGAGAATGGGAGAAAGAGGCAGGATACGGTCTCATTGAAGAAGCGTCTCCTGAGGGGGCGAGAGAAATTTAAAATACTCCATTTTTTAATGAAAAACACGGTTTTGCTTCCTTGTCCGCAGACAACACTGCACACCAAATGCTCTATAAGACGTTCTCTAAATAGCTCTGTTAGATCCAACCTGTATTGTGTGTAAACCGTGCATTTTCACGGGGGAACAGCGGAGCAAAAGCCCTGTTTTTTGTGATATTTCTGGTTTCTCGTGCTTACTTCGCTAAGACTAAGCACTGTAAGCCAATCTCCAATTATCCTATAGCAGTGTTAATTTCAGATCATTTCCTCCGGAGGCACCACGCACAGGGGGAAAGCGACTAAAAATTGCGTGCTCCACAGAAATTTCTGCGAAGATCTCAAGCACCCGAGGGTGAATTTCGTAGCTCTTGGGAGAATTCCCCCCCAGAATCACCCCTGAAATCATCACTGTCCTAGGGAGTTGAAACAAGAAGCAGGATACGCAAAAAAGAACAAACTTTCAAAGCATTTAAAGTTTAGGCTCGTTGCGCTAAGCGCCTTCTCAGGACGAGGATATGGGAATTGAAAAATGAACGTTTTCTTTTATTTATTTATTTATTTATTTATTTATTTATTTATTGAAAAACATGTTTGCCCTTTTTTGTCCCCAGACCACCATGCAGACGACACACATCAATTGTCTTATACAAAAATGTTGCCATGATAACTCCTGTAAGACCCATTTGAAACGGTGTCCATACTGTGCGTTGTTATATGGGGACAAGGGAGCAAAGCCCTGTTTTCTTTGACTTTTTCGTTTTCCGCGCTTACCCCGCTAAGACTACGCACTGTCAGTTAGTCTTATCGTTTATCCTAAAGAGTTGAAAATCAGATGTTTGATAAATGTTAACATGGGGCCTTCAGTGTACAAGGGATTCAATTTATTTACTTCTTATTTATTTGTGAACGAGAAGGACACTAGGAAGGGGTCGGGCCTCCAATTTCGAGGTCACATCGGCCCTTTAGGGAAAGCTAGATTTGAAAAGAAAGTGGTCGTGGTAGTGACCGTTTTAGAGAAGGTACGACCCCGGCATTCGCCTGGTGAAATTGAGGAAAACCTCAGCCAGGATGATCGGCATAAGCGGGATTTGAACCCACATTCAACCTACTCAGTGCGGCGTAGCAGGCGGCCGCTTTTCCCCTACATCACCGGCTGGGTTAACCACCGGCAGAGAGTTTGCACTATCTTCGTATTAAAAAGGGACATATTTCAATGCTTTTTCATGACACATGTATCAAAAAAATAAAAATGTGGGATTTGAATTCCTTGTGCACTCACGCCCCCATATATCAAATATGATTTTTTCTTGTGAACGAGCTAACAGCCTTGATTTCAATGAAAAAAAAAAAAAAACAACTTGGTACACAAACTGATTTGTACAATGATCTTGGATGAGTTCGTTAACCTGAATGACCAAATTGAAAATTTGAAAAGACGCCGTTTGAACCTCTCAAAAATTCTTAATTTCTACAACTGAATCGTTTCATGCTAAAAGAGTGTTAGTCCATAATCAATGTTTATTTTAGTTTATCAAGCCTGGGAGGCATGCAACTATAGTGGTCCTTATGTAAGTTGAATGGCATAACTTCTAGCTACCCTATGGCCACATACCATAAGTAATACATTTAGAGTAGAGGGCGGAGGGCATTTGAACAATAAATTTCCCGAAATTCTTATTTTCTCCTTCACACTTAGTAAATTTTCTTATACAAGTGCATCAATGTGCCGAATATGATATACCAATGTGACCAGAGAATGGAGAACTTTTTCAAATTTTCGATGAGACGTAAGCCCATAAGGGATATCGTTCAAATATACTCCCTTGGGAGGTAGATTTAAACAAGGGTAGGGAAGGTTTGAACAAACAATAATATGAGCCAAAGGATAATTATGGTGGTCCGCTTCAGAGGGCTACTTTTTACGGTAGAGAACTAATTGCTATTATATATCATTCAATGTGGTTGAAAACAATATGCTATCAAGTCTGAATTATTAGAATTCGATTTTTAGTTTGGTTTGCCCGGAAACTGCCTGAAGTTAATGTTCTGGACTCGGTCTGAAGGACCCTCAAATCTCAATAAATAGACCAAATAGCATTCCGTTCGCTAATTTTGATTCAGTTCATCTTATAGACACCGATTTAACCAATTTAAACCTTGCTTAAAATGTGTCCCGCACTGTTCATTCAAAACTGTCCCAATACGTATGACACACACACACACACACACACACACACAAAAGTCAGAAATGAAACCAAATTTGGTTCAAAATTGCCTTACTTCAATGTGAACGCCAGCATGATCCAGAAAAAAGTACAAACGACAGCCGTTTCAATTTTTCAAGGAAAGCTGTCTCTTGTTGCCCTGTGCCAAAAGTTTTTTTTTTTTTTTAACTCTGATTTACTAATGTACTCTCGAAAATATTCATCCTTTCTTTACATACAACATATTTTCTGAGGCAGAACTAGAAATATTTCCTGAGATGACATAAAAACAAACAGTAATGAAAAATATTTTCTTTGAAATGTCAAACGAAGTGATATAGGGGAGCGAGGTGGGGGGAGTCTCAATTGAAGTCTCATCAGATCACACAAGAACTAACTCGTTAAATTTCATTACAAAAGATTCTTTTGCAAGTTAAAATAATTTTGCACAATGTACATAAACTTTTTAGTTGTCGTTAGAAATAAACAAAATAATAAATGTCCTAAATAACTTCATTTCTCCACTGCAGCTGTAAAAATTGTTCAGAACTTTGATACTTTTGAGACATCTTTTTGGAATATTATCCTGTTGCTGTTCTTGAGATAATAATAATAATAATAATAATAATAATAATAATAATAATAATAATAATAATAATAATAATAATAATAATAATAATAATAATAATAATATAACTTTTGCCTCCTGAAAATAAACAGATGGTAAAGTTATGGTCGATACATTTTTGGAATTCGAAGGCATTTTAGAATGCTTGTCTATCATCTGGCTATCAGAAATAATTGATCACCATTTTCTCTACATACCTATAATTTTCTTACAGGGTAGAAACACCTCCTCGAAAGAGAGAAAGAGAAACAAAGAGAGAGAAAGTGACCGAACTTGGGCTATTGAACGTGAGGACAGGATGTTTACATTCGCATTGACACCTGTTGTGAAAACGGTCCCTTCATATCTCTCGGGACGAAAACAAAAGAAAAGGGTGGGCGCGGATGCCTTACCCTCGTCAAACTTCTTGACAGGTGGACTTTAATACTTATATTAAAATACTATTTTTTAATTGGCGTATCAGATATGGTTGTGATTAATACTATTAGAGTCGTTTCTTCTCAAGGAATAAAACAAAAAAAAGTTGGTCTTTCTACCATAATTGGTTCCAAAGTTAGACATATTATAATTTGTATAAAAAGAAACTAATTTATTTATTTTTTAATAATTTATTTCTGCTAAACTAGCAGACAAATATACAATTTAAGTATTTCAACCCGTTAATAAACTTCTGTAGAATGCTGCAAAATTTTTCTTTCCCATTAGAGATACCTAGTTCCTTAGAAACTGAGGAAATTCGGTAGCGATGTTCTCCCCATAAGGTCCAATTAGCCCAGTCAATGAAGGTCAAAAAACATCAAAGTTCGGAAAAAATTTGGGTAAAGCTGATTTTCTCCTAAGTGATAGACCACTATGAGAGGAACATTTTCCCAAAAGTCCCCGCCCCTCCCCCTGGAGCTTTCCCCCCCACGCCCCCTCAAAGTTGAAAAAATGGGCGTTTTAGAAAAATGGCCATATCTTCAAAACTAATAGGCATATTGACATGCTCCTTTTTTTCTCGTAATCTGTGCAATGTGCTCTACAATTTCGTATTCCTTAAAGTTTTTCATAAACTTAATGGTTTCTTGGCAATTTTAACCTAAAGAGTAAACAATGAAAAAAATCGCCCGCGCCATTTTGTTTTTCCTCTTATATTTCCTTAGTGAGTTGTGATATGGAAAAATGTTTCAACTAAATCTTAAAGAGCATAAAATTATCTTTCCAACGGTGTATATATTGTGGGGGTTACTCTTAAAATTAGCCATGTAGCGAGGTAAGTTTGAAGACGAGCGGGCTCAAATGTTCCCCTCAAATATCAGTCACTATGTTTCATTTCGAAAGAAAAAAAATAATAACAAAGCTTTTTTTTAAAAAAAATAATAAACCATTGCATTGTTAGAATAGCATTTTAGTGATATCCCTTCTCTCCTCTGGATCTCCCGCCTTACCCCCTTCCCATTCTAAAGTTAAAAATGAGCGTCATCCATCAAAAGAAGTTTTGTAGTTGTGTCATATGATTTTGGTATTAATAAGAAAATATAAAAAAAATGTAGTTTTAATGTGGTTAAATTACTATTGTGCTGCCAAAATGTCTTGAGCCGTGGCAAAAATGCGAACTAAAGCTCACACCTTCACATACCCACGCGTTGAGCCAATAAGGGTTCAGCTGTTGCTAAGCGAGAGAACGCGAGTGGAATTCCTTCAGCCGATAGCAGCGCTTGCAACGGAAGACTAGGGATCAAGTCAATGTGGTATATTTATAAATGAGCATTACTTTATTAAAATTAATGTTTCTATTGACTTTTGCAGTATGTTTAGACTATGTAGGCGGTATGTGTAGCGACATTATTGTTCACGTTGTTGGCAACACTACCCCCTTCCACTCAATCTTTATCAGACTTCGTGAAGAACAAACGAGTCAGTTGAGTCATAACAACTGGTGAGCTAGGTTGTTGTGTTCAGTGTCTCTGTGAAATACTTTATGCTATATTGCAGGAACGGTACACCCCATATTTCCAATGAATGTTTTGTGGATTGCAGGCGCAGATATGCAGCCTGGGTGGAATGGATTCACGACCTCCGTAATGAGTAGAAGAGAAGATTGTGAGGATACATGTATATTAGGAATTCCCTTTATAAACCTGGATCCTAGCAATCCATCAACAATTTTCTCTGCTCTCAGTTATGCTGCAGAACAATGTCAGAAGGAACGCCGTGCCTGTATTGTTACGTTCGATCAACCATTGTTTTTAAAGGCGGCTGAAATTGTAGCGTCAGCAAATCCCAACAGTGAAGTGTCAAAAATTATTATGAGGCTAGGAGGATTCCATCTATTAATGTCTTTTATGGGTGCTATTGGAAAGATAATGGAGGGGAGTGGTTTGGAAGACCTATGGGCTACAGTTTACGGTAAACTGACTGTGAACTACATGTTGAATGGTCACGCATACACAAGAGCTGTCCGAGTATAGCCTTACTGCTTGTGCAAGTCTCGGATATTGTGTGTCTGTGATAGCGCCAGCAAATTAAAGACATATTTCGAATATGAATTGGCAGTACGCCCACCAGCTCTGTTTGACGAAGTTTCTCTTCGAAAAGGTACAAAATCATCCTTGATGAAAGTTTTTGAAGAAGGAATCATCGAAGACCTAGATGTAAAGGATGCAACATATATTGTAGACGGAGGGTTTCTTCTTCACCATCTGCCATGGCCAAAAAATTGTACTTTTGGAGCTGTCTTAGAGAACTATTGTACACATGTTCTTAATAAATATGGTCAAAAATCTATCGTTGTTTTTTATGGTTACCCTAGTGAGCCTACCACGAAAAATGAAGAACAAAACAGGAGAGCGGCGAAAAAATCTTCACAAGACATAATTTTTTTGTCAAAACACGGTCTGTGCCACAGGAAAAGACGAGTTCTTAGGTAATAGAAACAATAAGAAGAGATTATCGTTGGCTCTGGGGTCTGAACTCGTGAAACGGGGATTGACTGTAATTACAGCAGAGGAAGACGCAGATGTTGACATTGTAATGACGGCCATTCAACAGTTGAAAACTGCTTCATAAGTTATTGTTGTAGGATCTGATACTGACCTGGTAGTCTTACTTACTGCTTTGTCTCCTGAGAAAGAAAGTGTTTTTGTTTACTTCTGTAAAGAGAAAGGTGGCGTGACTCCGAACACACGGTACTTCAGGATTGAAACATTGATTGAAAAGTTTGGAGACTGCCGGCAACTACTTTTATTGTCATGCGTTTACAGGATGTGACACGACATCGTGTTTTTATGGTATGGGCAAATTAAAAGTAATAGATATGCTCAAATCACCGGAATTTCAAAACTGGGCCAGAGTGTTTTTGGATATTTCAAAATCTAAAGGAGAAATATTATCTACAGGTGAAAAATTAGTTTTGGCTTTGTATGGTTTGGGAAAATACTCAAATTTGAATGAAGCCCGATACCACAGATTTTTGTCTTTGACAAAGAAAAGTTCATTAAGATCTAACTTTGACCTGGCCAAACTACCTCCAACTTCTGAAGCGTGTAATGAACATTCGCTCTTGCAAGTACAGAAATCGTTAGGAAATAAACTTCCTGACACAGAATGAGGTTGGATGATAGAATTAATTAAAGAAAACGGACGCTGCAAAAACACATTGAAACCTATTCCCACATCCAAGCCATTTGCACCAGACGAGCTTCTGTACATAATATCATGTTCGTGTAAGCAAGGATGTGGCCAATACTGTAAATGTAAAATAACTAAAATAGATTGCTCTGCAATGTGTGAGCACTGTAGTGGGCTGTCTTGCCTAAATTCACATTTCTATTCCGAGGAAGAACTTGTAGAATCATCATCCGAAAATTAAATAGTATACTGTATAGCTACGGAAGATTAAGTTGAAAATACTGCAGTAAGCATAGGGGACATGTTCAAAATTAAGATGTAAACATAATAAAAAATGTTAGATATAATTTCATTTGCTAATTGACTGAGGAGATCCAAGGCAAAAAATAGGGAAAGGAAGAGCAAACAAAATATTTCAAATTTTTATAGTTTGAAATGAAATGAAATGAAATCTTTAAGTTTTACGTCCCACGGTTATGGCGGTTAGACTAAAGGAGACGGTGATGATGAAAGATGAGAGAAATGGTGGAATGAAGAAAGTGGGCGGAAACGGGAGAACCCCGAGAAAACCCACGAGCACGGTGTTTGTCCACCACAAAGTTCATTTGGCGGAGGCTGGGATCGAACCCGGGACCCCAAGCACTAGAGGTGAACGCTCTACCACTGAGCCATCGGGCCTCCAATTTTTATAGTTTATTTGTTTATCTAGAAATTATTAGATTTATAAAAAAATAGAAAATAAAATAAAATAATTTTATCACTTTTTAAGAATAAAACAGAATGTGAAAATTGTCAGTGTGTTGAATAGTTTTGGAGATAATACCTTTTGTCAGAAACGCTTATTTTTAAATTTGGAATGGTAATAGGGATAGAGTAAGGTTAAAGCATCACAGGGGTGGCAGAACTAAACAAAAATGCTTTTCTAACAATGCAATGGTTTATTATTTGAAAAAAAAAAAAAAAGCTTTGTTATTATTTTTTTTTCTTTCGAAATGAAACAGTGACTGATATTTGAGGCGAAAATTTGAGCCCGCTCGTCTTCAAACTTACCTCGCTACATGGCTAATTTAAAGAGTAACCCCCACAATATATACACCGTTGGAAAGATAATTTTATGCTCTTTAAGATTTATTTGAAACATTTTTCCATATCACAACTCACTAAGGAAATATAAGAGGAAAAACAAAATGGCGCGGGCGATTTTTTTCATTTTTTACTCTTTAGGTTAAAATTGCCAAGAAACCATTAAGTTTATGAAAAACTTTAAGGAATACGAAATTGTAGAGCACATTGCACAGATTACGAGAAAAAAGGAGCATGTCAATATGCCTATTAGTTTTGAAGATATGGCCTTTTTTCTAAAACGCCCATTTTTTCAACTTTGAGGGGGCGTGGGGGGGAAAGCTCCAGGGGGAGGGGCGGGGACTTTTGGGAAAATGTTCCTCTCATAGTGGTCTATCTCTTGGGAGAAAATCAGCTTTACCCAAATTTTTTCCTTGCAAAAACCTTTATTGACTGGGCTAAATATAAAAATTTTTGTGCCGAGAAAAGGTAGATCATCCCGTTAAGTAATGAATATTAGAGATCTCAATTCCCGTCTGCCTACAGAATTTTGGTTTTCTTCACTTCCTAGTTTTCCTCTTTTGTTCTATTCTCTTTGCTTCTTCTTTCTATGCTTTGTCAGGTGTTAAAGGTGAAAAAAAGAGAATGAGATAATAAGTGCTACGTTTCAACTGTATGTGCAAGTGCGTTGTAAGACTATCGACGATTACCAGCGCCGATTGGTGCGCAAATTTAGAATAATCACCAGGGCCCGGATCTTGTTGACAAGTCAACTTTTCTCTGTTACGCCTAGGACAAGGCAAGTTCAAATATAAACAGTATCCATCAACTCTAGCTTCTAAAAATATTTTTTCTTAGGGTCAACTTTTGGTCACTTTTTGCCGTTTTGAAGTTTCAGGTCATTTTTTAATACCTTAAGTTAACTTTTAGGTCACTTGTGATCTTTTTATTCTTTTTCTTCTACATAAGGAAATCTTAAAATAAATACTTTTTACGGATTTGAAAAATACGAAATTAAATGATCTCTGTTTCTGCTTTCTGATTATTGGAGTGGAAAAACTGCATTTTTAACAAGCTAATGAACACTAAGCTGTCGCTGGTGGATGAGTGATCACGTAACTAAAAATAGATTACACGACATACAAAGATTGTAAACAGGGATTTTATATATTATTCTCGTGTGTGCAATCCACACTTGCGAGTTTCTATTCTTTAAGTGTGCTTCCTAGTTTAAACTTGGGAGTGAACTGACGCTTTCAGTACATATTGTGCCGTACAATGGACTGATCAATGGACACAAATGATTAATGGACTGTAACTAACTGAAAGAAAAATTTTGAAAATGAGTGAAAAATAGTAATTACAATCCAACAGATATTCAAAAAATGTCAGTTGAATGTCAGATATTAAAAAAAAAAACGTTTAGAACAACGCAAGTTTTAAGGTCAACTTTTGTGAATTTTACGGTCATTTCACAGGAATATTAGTGTTATTTTATAGGTCACTTTTTAGAAAATTTTAGATCAACAACATCCGGGCCCTGATAATCACCATACTGAGAAATGGTGATAGCAAAAAGACCTTGAGAGGGCGAGATGAATACAAGTATAACCTTTCAGTAAGTAGCAGTGTGCAGTAGGGCGGAGCGAACTTCAAGAAATGTAAACAGAAGCTTTTGTCTCTAGTTCTAAAAGTTGATACAAGTAAAGATAATTTCGTATGTAAAATTTCAGATTTTTATCTTTTGATTTAAGGATCCCAACTTTGAGTTAACAATGAAGCTATTATTGGCATATGATAAAAAGTAGTTTTTTTCTGTTCAGTAGGTTTATTGTTCTAAAACATGCATTAATTTTTTTTAAAGAAGTATTACTTAATTATCTGCTTTCAGAAACGCATGCTTAGTATCCAAATTTCCTTCTTGATTCCTCGGATGGAGTAATCATTCCATGTTTGGCTTTATGACCAAAAACTTTTGTGGAAACCCTGAAAACTTCTTTTACGACTCGTTCAACTGCTTGTCAATGACACTGAATTCCTGTAAATTCCAGTGGTCCTATTTCAATCTTTGCCAGCAATTCTTCACCTGACATTGAGTTTAGAAGTGGAGGTGGCGTTGTGACGGAAGCATCCCAATCAATCATCTTGTAGTAGTTTTCTGCTTCGAGATGAATCATAATATTTGATTTACAAAATTTTCTCACTCCAGCTTGATTGGTCATTCTTGCAACAACAATCTTGTTTACTGCGTCTTTTCTTACTTCAATGTCTGGATCTGCAAGAGCTGCAAGAAGAATATTTTCCCTGTGGGCAAAATAACAATTTAACTTTAGAGATCTTATTGCAGCTTCCTTCATCTCACTATCGGGTAAATTTATAACTTTCTCCAAAATAAAATAGAAGTTACGTGGTCCATCAGTGCAGTTGGAATAGGTTTTTATCTCGAACCAACTTGGAGCATACACTCTAACTATGTAGATTCAAGCAATAGGTTTTTGGATGGATTTCTTGTGCTCATGAACAAACGAAAGGTTCGATTGGCGAGCGTCAACCACCTGGCGTGGTTAAGGGCACCTGGAGAAGCAGTTTATAACAGCAGCATCAGCGTTGTCCTTTCCCTTTTGTACTGCGATGCAAGCCTTCAGCAAATACTTTTGATCAGCGCTAAAATCTTTTGTGATATTCACACAAAATTCCTTGACATTTCCAGTGACGGGCTGGAAATCAGCTATTGGAACATCCCGTGGATCAAAACTTAGCATCTTTCCGATATGCTCCGAAAATCCCTTTCGACCAGTTGTTTTGCAATCAATATTTTTAAAAATTTCTCTTAGTCGAAGCTCATTCAGATGCAATATACAAATGAGCCACTATAAAGGTCGATTTAAAGCAGTTTCCAGTCGACGTATAATTCCAGAATGTTCGCCGGTGTTTGTATTTGTTCCATCACATACCACAACACGCAAAGTAGCTGCCGAATCCGTGTCACGTATAACAGAGAGTATTTCATTTGAAATACCTTCTGCTTTGCCACTTTGTGGAGCAATATGATCCACGTATTGCTCACTAGGATATACAATAATAACGTAGTGATCCTCCTTCTTTGTTAGTTGTCCTCCATCTGGTCCAAATAGTCTGGTTTCATCTATGCGCCCATCAAAACCAACACAAATTAGCCTGCGCAAACGAACGAGATTCTGCTCCCTTGTCTCTCCAATAAATTCGCTGTCTCCGCAACTTTTTTGGTTCTAGTATATTTTCTGGTTTATCCAGTTTCAGGTCTTTCAGGCATGCATTAATTAATTTGCAAGCATCTCGGTTACTAACGCCAGTTCTTTCCATCATTTGGCTTAAGTTTGGGTACTGATGCCTATTTTGTGCTGGCCGTCTTTCGGAATCTGCGTCTTCAGAGTCGGATGTGTTTGCTTCATAAGATCATTCATCTTCCAAGGCCACACCACTTGCTTCATTTTCCTCCATACAATTCAACTGACAGGCAGTAGTTTTAGTCGTATTTAGGCTTTGCAAATGCTTTTTCCTAAACCGCTCTTCCTGGTCCTTCCTCTCTGCGTTTTTCTGAAGTGAACTCGAAACAATCTTGTCAATCGAACCGATTACCATTTTTCGACCCGAAGTCTGATCTACCCAGAAATTCCACTCAATTTGTGATACTTTTATGGCGCATTTACACAACTGTCTGTCCATTATTTTGTTTCTAACACACTTGCAACTACAGATATCAAATACTTGTTTGAAATTACTGAAGTCCGCTTTGAATGTAAGTGATGTGCGCTTGTTGCAAGTTTTAGGATAAAACTGCGTTAATTGCATCGAACAAACATTTATTTTAAGCAAAGCAAGAGAAAAATGAAAATATGTATAAACTTTAATTAAAATGTGTGGTAAATAAATTCTGCAACTATACGCAAAACCTTTTGTTTTACAAAAATACACTGACATTTGTGATGCCATCTAGCGAGAAATTGGAAAATTACAAAATAATAAAATTACTGAATCAAATTCCAGTTTGCGACCAGTAGAAGTGTGATTTTTTTAGAAATCATACTGAAAGTGTGCTTAGCACATGCAAGAGCAGCGATCTTCATTAAATTTTCATCAATTATTATTTTTTTTTTTTTGCCCCACCCTAGTGTGCAGTGATGCCAACCTGTGGGGAAAATCCCATATCGTGGGAGTTTCTGACCTTATTTTCTCGGTAGAGGTTAATAAGCAGCATATATGGGATTTTTCGAGAAGATCGAAATTTACAGCTTATTCATTTAGATTCGGGAAAAAAGTGACTAACACAGAGAAATTTAATTTTTTAATATTATAGCATACTTTTAATTAGTATAACATGGGAAATTCACACGAAAATGAGATTTTTTGCCTCTCGACATGGGATATCACATTATTTCAGGTTGGCATCACTGGCAGTGTGACTATATACCGCGTGGACGAGTTCGGTTTACATGACGTGATATTCTCTCAATTAATATCGAAACTGGAAGCGGTAGCCGATTTCTATTACTTCCGCAGATTTGAGGATGAAGCGTGATGCAAAAGCTAATCATTTTTCTTTTGTTCGTTTTTCGTAAGTGAAGAGAGATAATGAAATGTAACTTACCACAATAATAAAATCTACACCCGAAAATATGAATTGGAAGAATTTTCAGTGTTTCCATCCGCAGAAATTACAGTGGGGCCAAAATATGAATTACCCAAAAATCTAAGTTAAGGCATCGACTAGAAAAATGAATTCAACGGTAATTGATTACTTATCCTGTTGTCTTGGCACCTTGTTAAGTACTTTCCAAAAATATTCGTATTTATTTTGTAATAACAGAAAGTTATTAAAATTACACTTTCTGCTTACAGGGGAAAGGCAGAAGGAAAACCAGGAAGAGGAAGACCAAGGATAGAATGTCTAGATTCAGTTACGAAGAAGATACCATATCAAAGTATAAAACAGCTCACCCAAGGGAGAGAAAAGTTTTAAAATTTCTATGTTGCCCACCAACCTTATGGTTGGAGAGAGAAAGAAGGTTTTTAATTCACTCCATCTTCGTAATTAGGCGTTCGTAAGTAGCATATAAAATATTTTTCTTGCACAGATCCTAAACACGTATGTGAAGTTCGTCGGTTTAATGGTAGAACACCCTGTACCGCATATACTCAATTTCATTGTGTGTTATGAAATACTTCTTATAAAATACAGTACAGGCTACCATATACTGTATATATCAAAATATATCGTGTATTACTATCTCTCTCTCTCGAAAGTCATTTGCTACTCAAATTATTGTCCTCTTTCGAAAATCTTCTATACCTTCTATACGCTAACCGCATTTCAATGGAGTTTACCACATACATGTACTAGGATTTGCATAACTTTTTCGAGTATCATTCGTGTAGGCAGTGGTGCCCCCTTCCCCCTCATGTCCATGACGCACCCCCCTCAATTGTCTATCCGTAGGTGTTCTTCCATGAAAAAAAAATCTTTTCGATTAATTTTTACACCCCCTCAAACATATTTATATAGATTTTTACCCCCCCCCCAAATATTTCAATGACGCAGTTTGCGTCATAGCACCCCTGGTGTAGGTACCTGGCTCTAGGTTTCCAGTTGTGTCTAAATTTACAAGAAAATAGCTTTTTTTTTTCAGGATCATTATCTTCTAAGCCTTTTGCTTTCCTTCCCAGTTATTTGGTTCCGACTTCTCGAATCGCTGTCCTCTACATGTTTCTACCTTGTGTCACATCCGCTATGCATCACGCTGCACCATATTATTCTTTAGCACACACTCGTCACTTTTTCTTTGGCCGGCCTTGGGTTCGTTTCTCATTTAGTTCTACAGCATGCACTCTGTGAGCTACGCATTGCAAAGATCTTCTCATATGTACAAACCATCTTAGTCTACTTTTTTATTTTATTTTTTATTTTTTTTTTTTATTTTTTTGAAAAATAAACAAATCTTTGAATTCGTTAGTTTTGTAGTAAGCGTATCACTCAAAATCCCGGCTCCTTCTAAAGACAATGACGTACAAACACTGAATCAGAGTTAATTAAAGTAAGAACTTCCTAACGTGTAACTTTCCATTGTTTTAGTTTTCACTAATTTTACACTACATAGCTATATAGTAGAAAATATTCCTTATCTTGATACCTATTACACATATTTAAATAGTTCAGAAAAAGGCTCGAGTAAACTTTTTATTTATTTATTTTCATAGGTACCTATTGTGATAGATACCTGCATCTTAGATCCTCGCTAGAAGGGCTCCAAATAAGTTACTGAAAAAAACATCTAACATGCCTTTCACGAACTGGCGAGCTCAACAAATATATACTATACTAGTATTATTTGGTTAAATGAGAAGCAATGATGAAACAGAGATCCAATTATTAACATATTTAAAACTGAATTAAATTTGTATTATTTTAATTACATGTTGCGTCCAACCTCTATTCGCGTTGCTGTATATGATACATAAACAAATCGTGATTAACTCAAAAAACTCTGAGAATTTTGATTATGTAGTTTATCCATCAACTAATATGCTGTTACACAGATCATAATGCTCAAATTGAAATAGGCTACGACCTTTGTCTTATTTTACCAAATGGGTAGATCTTATTAAACAGACAAAAAGTGGTATGGTTGAACTATATTTAATGTATAGTTGTCGGAAAAAATCGATCAAAATTAATTATTTTGTAAACTTAAAATTGACACTGCACAATAACCACGCCCTTATGAAACGTTTCATTATGACACCAGCAAGTTAAGTCTTCCCTAATCAAACGTTTCGTATGACACTACCAAGGGAAGTAGGCATATACCCTAATCAAATGTTTCATTCTGACACTAGCAGATGAAGTCTCTCGTAATAAAATATTTAATATGACACTAGTAAGTAAAGTCTCTCCTAATAAAATATTTCATTATGACACTAGCAAGTGAAGTCCTTCCTAATCAAATGTTTCATAATTACACTATGAAGTGAAGTCTTTCCTAATCAAACGTTTCATTCTGACACTAGTAAGTGAAATGAAAATTAAATGAAATTTTGAGTTTTACGTCCCACGGTTATTCCGGTTAGGGTAAAGGAGACGGTGATGATGAAAAATGAATGAAATGGTGGAATGAAGAAAGTGGGAGGAAACGGGAGAACCTCGAGGAAACCCACGAACACGGTATTTGTCCACCACAAAGTTCACTTGGCGCGAGTTAGGATCGAACCAGGATCCCATGCACCAGGGGTGAACACTCTACCGCAGAGTCACCGCGGCCCCACTAGTAACTGAAGTATCTCTCAATCAAACGTTTGATTATGACACTAGCAAGTAAAGTCTCCCCTAATCAAACGGTTTGGGTGACACTACCAAGGAAAGTAGACCTATATCCTAATCAAATGTTTTATTATGGCACTAGTATTAAGTCTCACGTAATAAAATATTTCATTATGACACTAGCAAGTGAAGAATCTCCTAATCTAACGTTTCATTATGACACTAGCAAGTGAAGTTTCTTCTAATAAAATATTTCATTATTGAAACTAGCAAGTGAAGTATTTCCTAATAAAATATTTCATTCTGACACTAGCAAATGTATCTTCTAATCAAACATATCATTATGACACTAGCAAGTGAAGTTTCTCCTAATAAAATATTTCATTATTGACACTAGCAAGTGAAGAATCTCCTAAGCAAATATTTCATTATGACACTAGCAAGACCCATACTATACAGCATGGTTAATAAAGTATATATTTAACTATAATATTCTCCAAAAATAACACGCATATAAATCG
This sequence comes from Thermobia domestica, assembly GCF_964235325.1. Classification (NCBI taxonomy): domain Eukaryota; kingdom Metazoa; phylum Arthropoda; class Insecta; order Zygentoma; family Lepismatidae; genus Thermobia; species Thermobia domestica. Next base: position 54,811,811 of record NC_137467.1, read on the forward strand.
ATAAATGGCACTGAGCTGAACATATTGACAAGCATGAGAGTTAATTTTCATGTGTGCTTTTCGAGTAAATGAAGTAACACTAATTTATGTAGTGCTACAATGTATTCCACTCATTGTCAATAATAGATTTTTAAATTTTGCTGGAATAGCTTATTTGCTTATCTACTGTATGTAAAAAAAAAAAAAAAAAAAAAAAAAAAAACTATCAAATACGATTGCTGTAAACTACTTCTAACAGCATCACAACTACTAACAGGGATACACTTATTCCTTACAATGATCTACATATTGCTTCAATAAATGCTGTATTAGAAACGTTGTCAGAGAATTAACATGAAGGTAAGTTGAGTCTAAGCCTTTGATCTGTTGTTGGGATTGGAAATGCGCAGAATGCTTCAAGACATCGTTTACAATTATTGGGAAGTGATTCTAATCATAGAAACAAACAAACGGCAAAGTCTTTAGTTTAGGCAAGGCAGTGACAGGAACCGATTCATCTGAACTGGCTCCCGCAGTTCCAGTTCCCAAGGACGAAAGACAAGAAACAGCGTGCCCTGCGGGGCCTTAGCTCGCCTTTACTCGCTAACGCTCACTCAGCAATACTACGTGAATCAGGAATAGGATCGACATCTGGTGTGAAAATATAAAAAATTACATCCATGTGAATAAGGAACAGCAAGGAACTAGTGACAACCTGTGAATAATGCTAACAGTGACAGGATATCACCGTCTTGCCCCAAAACATAAAACAAACAAAATTCCATTAAGCATGTTCTCAGAATCGCTTCATTTAATATATAAAAGTCGTCGAGGGTATGGAAGAATGAAGTTTCCGGAACCATACGTGATCGAACCAGTGTATCGTCACATGCTATCCAAAAAGGCTGCACCTACTTCAGGAATGTTCAATTATGTTAAAATACTCGTATAGATGGCAAGAAATCTAGTAATAGATATCTAATGATCTATTACATTAGTTTATTTTTAAAAATAAGTTATGTAAAATCAGTATCAAAATATATTTCGTGATTTACGGAATGATCACAAGTATCGCTATGTATTACAATAACATTAAAATGAGTAGATGTCTTTAATTACAGTCCGCTGTCGCTTGCTAAAGACCTCTTTATATTATAAAATAAATGTTCAATACATATGGTTTTATTATCTAATTTTAAGCGTGGAAACGTTTTCTTTATACAACATAGATAAATGTTCAATAGATTTGCTTTACAAATCGAATCTCTTAAACCTGGAAACGTTCTCTTTATACTACATACATAAATGTTAAACAGATGTTCTTTTACTATCTAATCTAAAACCTGGAAACGTTCTCTTTACACTACACAGATAAATAAATGTTCAATAGATTTGCTTTTGCTATCCGATCTTGAGCCTAAAAACATTCAACCTTCATACGTGATAAGCTTAAGACCATAGATGCTGGTAAACACGTAAAGTAAATAATAGAAATAAATCGAGTTATGACCGTTTCAATTTCGTTCCAAAAGAATCTTCTGCAGGCTGTAACTCCGAAATGATGCATTTATACAAATGTGTTGATCTATATACATTTTAATTCTCAAAGTTTTGTTGATGTCGTTATTGTTCCTGAACACACTGTATTACGAATTTAGTGTCTCTTTACAGACAAAATAATGAACTTTTATCCTTATTCTAAAAAAAAAAGTTTGTTAAAAAATATGTTTATTTTATTGATTCCAGCTCCCAAAGTATTCCCGTTAATAGAAATCTATATGCATAGTATTTGTCAGACAAACAGTGGAAAATATAAAAATTATAAGAGAACAAAGCTTCAACTGACGTATATGTGACATGTAACGTCATTGCTAATGACAGGTATTGATAACCGGAACAGTCTCTCTGCCTAATGGCAATTCGATTTTCTTTAATCAATTTAATCTATCTCGGAATCGTATTTTACGTGCTGCCTGCAAATACGTAACCGTCGACAAATCCATGTTTATCCTCAGTGTGACTTTTTATATCTCTTCAAAATAGTTTCAACGAAGAACTGCATAGTTGGAAGTAAAAAAAAAAAAATCCTGTCCTTTGACGATTTTCCACTGATGTTATGATTTAGAAGCAGGGTGGCCTTAGGCAATTTGCTGCCCCGTGCAACAGCGTCATTTGCAGCCCCTCCCTTTCTCTATAAAGAGCAAATCTTAAAAGACACGATTTTAAGTACGCTACCCCATCATGAACAACGAAGGAAAGTGCACTCGCACTCAGAAAGATGTAAATACTACAAATACAATCTCGTTCTGCCAGTCTTTTTTCTTTATATAATAATCTATTATGTTAGTTAAAGATAAAGCAAACATACCTGCAGAAAAATGATAGTAATCCTTTTTAGAGAATTCAACATCGAGCTTTAATCTCAATATATCAGTTTGCACTTCCAGTGCAACTAGCTCTTTTATCTTTACTTCTTGATTTTCCTTCTACATCTGTTAATTTTTTTTTAAAAAAACTTGTTTACACCTTCATTGATAAGAAACTTGTTTGTGAAGAGACTAGTTTTCATATCAAAACTGTGATAACTAAATGGAACGGGTGTTCGCAACTGTTTGAGAACTGAGTTCTTGTATTTGACAGCAATCAAGCAATTCATGCTGGGATTTATTTGACCATTTGGTTTAGCACTGTCTAGTGACCTTAAACTAATGTGATCTAATGTGATCTACAGGATTATTACAAGTGATTGACCCGATTTCATAAATTTACTGTAGCTTTGCTATTAGGCATAGTGTCACAAAACTTTGCAGACATATTGAAAAGCTCAAAAAGTTTTTTTTTTTTTTTTTTTTGTATGTATGTGTGTTCCAGGTTCGCTTCTGATTTCTGGCACGAGAACCCAACAGCGAGCATTTATTCAAGATGCGACGGCATATAGAAAGTTTGTTGGAAAGCACTGTTGATGCAAGCTCTGACTCTGTTAAGTTTTTGGCAGAGAAGATGTAAACACGGTATTTTTCACATAATACCACACACAAAAATCGCCTGGGATTAGGACCGGAGAGCGTAGAGGCCACAATAACAGAAATTGCCTATCATCATTCTCACTACAACCGATCCATCGTTTTTTTCAATTTCCTGTTTAGATCGAACATCGAGACGGAAGTAAGACACTCTGAAGCACTGTAAACTGTGTATACCATACCGAATGGGCTTGGCAAGTGGTGGATCTTTGTTAAACTTCGTTCGGAAGTGTCATTACACTATTAGGACAGACTGATGCAGTGGCGTAGCAGCTGCCCCCGCAACCCCCGCAATGCGGGGGGGCCCCGAGGTATAGGGGGCCCCGAAGTCTTGCTATGAATAAAGATTTAAAGAAGTAGAACTTCAATCTTACTTACTTCTTACTACAACTAGGGCCCCTTCTCTATACTTTGCGGGGGGGGCCGCAAAAGTGTGCTACGCCACTGGACTGATGTATATAAAACTCAAGAACAACATAAACTTTCTCTGTGTCTGTCGCCATCTTGAATAAATGCTCATTGTTGCGCTCTCGTGGCAGAAATCAGAAGCAAACCTGCGACACGAAAACACTTTCAATATGTCTGCAATGTTTTGTGCCAATATGACCAATAGTAAAACCACAGTGCTTTTATGAAAATCGTGTGAATCATTTGTAATAACCCTGTACAGTATTTCAGTTTTTGTTTGAGACTGGAATCTTAAACTGTTTTGTAAAGATGTTTACAAAACGTAGATGAAAATATTCACTCATCCGGCACTTATGAAACTAATTCTTGAATTAGATCCTAGATAATCAACCGGAACGTTTTATCTCCTTTTCCTTAAGCTAAGAAAAAGAAATTTAAATCTCTAAAGGTCATAGAAATAATTCACAAGATGGTTTTGAAGTGGTTCCCGTAGACACAGTTCTTTTCAATATTTCATCAGCTGTGAAAACTTCTGAGAGAAAGAGACTGGATTTTTATTTCAACACATCGTAAATCCCTTTCAAGTTCAACAAGAACTTAACAAAAAAAAAAAAAAAAAAAAAGCTCTGGAATTCCTTCAATATATTTCTCTCTTCAGTCACAAGAACACTGGTTACTACTTTCACCCCATTTTTCCCATTTCGTATGCAAAGCCCAGTCACGGACACTTGATCATTCATATTCAGAAATAGATCACGTAGCGTCTGTTCTTGCTTTTTTTTTTTTTTTTTTTAATGTATTTATACCCCAGTTTTATCATTTAAAAATTGAATTATACATCTTTTTACTTCTCCAATTCTGAAATTTCGAGATAAGAAATAGTCAAACAATGCTTTTTTTCTACAATCGACTTTCAAACCATGTTGTGCATAAGCAGGGGAAGACTTCTAGGACGGCTACGTCCGTCTGTCTGTTGTCAGGTTATCAGAGCAAAAGTAGTCAAGATATTTATTATGCAGTCCGCTGAAAAAAAAAAAAAAAACTGCAACATGAGCATGTAAGTTTATTGTGAAACGACAAAGTCTTTTGTTCCAAAAGAAGTGTGCAGGGGAGGATGCCGAGGGTTCTCCTGGCGTGATTCGTGTCATTTAGACGTTATGTTGATTCCCTGCGCTGTTAGGCATAGTTTCACAATAAACTTACATGCTCATAATAAATATACTCCATAATTCTGGATAATCACAATAACATTTTAAAACATTTTTCTGACCAGAACAAAATAAATTATTAAATAACTATACTATTTTTGTTACAGTTTCAAGAACCTAACGTCCTCTTCATCAGACATTGAGAAAATGCTAACATAAATGAAAATGCTAACTAACGGCTGAGGAACATATAAGATTTGCTGTCATCTGTCTTTTCTCAATGTCTGATGAAGAGGACGTTAGGTCCTTGAAACTGTAACAAAAATAGTATAGTTATTAAATAATTCATTTTGTTCTGGTCAGAAAAATGTTTTAAAATGTTACATGCTCATGTTGCCGTTTTTTTTTTTTTTTTTTTTTTTTGCTGCGGACTGTACAATGTTTTTCTTTACTGCATGTTGATTTCTCTCCTTTTGCATAACGTTTCTTTATCTTGTGAGTCTTGTTTCATCTCTGGTTTGCTTTATTTTCTTCTTTTGGATGTCATCTATTACCAAAGTCTAAAATACAGAAAAAATAATAGGTTGATTCAAATGATCTCTCTCTTCCCCCCTCTTTTTAAACTTATTTTCCATCACCATAACAGCATCATCATCATCATCTTCATCATCATCATCATAGGTATTCTTCCATTTATCGCAGGTCACTTGCAACAATCGAGAAGCTTTTATGTTCCACGGTCTTCAGCTAACTTCTTCCCGTTCACCTACGATTTCTCTGTTTCGATAGTAACCATCTTTTCTCCCTCAACATTTCCAACACCCTTCTCATTCGTTTTCCGCTCGACTCAGCTAATTTTTCTATTCTTCTCCACACCCACATTTCGAATTTTCCCAGTCGTATTTAATAATTTTTGCATAATATCCACGTTTCTGCCCCTTACAGTACAATACTCCACATGAAACATTTTATGCGTCTTTTTCTCAACTCTTTATTCAAGGCCCCACAAAAATAGGCTTTCCTTTCTCCTAAAGGCTTCTTTCGCCAAAGCTATTCTTCCTTTTATTTCACGTTCACATTTCATATCACTAATAATAATATCTATGTCTCGAAAACTATTCACCTGTTCTATTCCCCCCCCCCTCAGAATGTATAACTTTCAGGAAATTGATGAAATTAGGAAATCAAAACGGCGTTTGTGATATCTAGGGTTGCATAACTTACTCTTATTGACAACTAATGCAATGCCGTTGTAAAAAAAGATCAAAATAGTCATGCTTGGGATGAATATAGCACTCATAAGCACTGTATGTTGTAAAAGTACTTTCTAAATTGCGGAATGTACTACTGAAAAATAGAAAGGTAGTAATTCAGAAGAAACTCTTAGGGGCCGTGGTGGCTCAGTGGTAGAGCGTTCACCTCTGGTGCTTGGGGTCCCGGGTTCGATCCCAGCCCCGCCAAGTGAACTTTGTGGTGGACAAACACCGTGTGCGTGGGTTTTCTCGGGGTTTTTCCCGTTTCCTCCCACTTTCTTCATTCCACCATTTCATTCATTACCCATCATCACCTAACCGGCATAACCGTGGGACGTAAAACTCAAAGATTTCATTTCATTTTTTTATTTCAAGAAACTCTTTTAAAAAAAAGCAAAAAGAAAAAGTATTTTTGCTTAAAAAAAAACGGCTTTCTATGAAGATAAAAGCACCATCCCAAAAAAGCAACAAGCTTCTTTGGATCACTAGCAACAAAAGTACGCGGAGTTAGCATTTCTTTTTCATCAATTATCCACTACTTTACCATTATTATATTGGAGATACTCAAAGCCACGTGTACATAGAGTTCTATAATTAATTAATTTCCAACCATAACTAGCCAACATAGTAGTATCAATTTGAATTTGCTCAGCACAGTAATTCTGATTACGTGGTATGATGAATTGCAATATCCTTCATTGCTCATACGAATAGTAATATCCCATCCAATAATTCAATTTATTTGCGAATGATCAAAGTTATCGTTCAATTTATTAATTCCCAAAAATCCAGATCATCGTGCTTTATTAAAATTGAATAAAAAGAAACAGGAGAAATAGTTAATAGCTAATCCACTTACTCTGTGGCGTATGGAACTCGAAGGTTTAATGCCGGATTCACAAAAGCTCTCCATTGAGTTTTGTCGTTAGTCAAATGAATTAAGCTTTTACTTTGTACTCCTTTTTCTGTTAGACCCATCTTAACATTGTTCTTCCGTCTACGCCTAGGTCTTCGCAATGGTCTTTCTTCCGATTGGGTTTTCAGTTATAATTTTGAAAGTGTTTCTATTTTCTTCCGTCCTTGTTACATGACTTGCCCACCTGAGACTTGATGGGCCTTATGCACAGTCGTTCTGACGTATCATTAGCGTCATACCAAAGGTCTGACTACTATAGAAAACATGTTAGTCGAACTCTTTAGTATCGCACTAATCACACGTCAGAACGACTCTGCATAAGGCCCAATGACTAACAATGTCAGATAAACTATCCACCTGAGCTTCATAGACTTCTTTACCTTTGACAAAGTTTGCTAAATGGTATACGGTATGCAGTTCCTCTTTATGAAGTTTCTATCATCCCACATTTTCGTATCTTTTGGGTCCCAATATTTGCATTAGGATTTTATTTTCAAACACTTCCAATCTGCGTTCTTACAAAAGTAAACGATCATGTTTCGCGACCATATAGCATAATAATAGGTATTATTATCTTTTCATATATATATTAAAGCTTCAGATTCTTCGACGGAATTCGGAAAAGACAAAAGTGTTGTCACTGAATAGTAACACGAATTCCCTGCTTTCAGTCGACATTTAACTTCTTTGTGAATATGGTTTTGATCTGTTAATGCTGATCCTACATAGCAAAAAATGAGATGTTGAAATAAAACAAAATGACTACCACTTTAGCGTGTTACTTGTGTGTCAATTCAACACCAGCCACATCGCCTTCAGAGCATATCAGAAATACCTTCTTACTGGCTGTGAGTATTTGCATTGTTTTTTTATTTGTTGGTATGAGCAAAGTTTTGCGAAACATATTTCGCATTTATGGCAAGTAACTAATAACATTTGATGTTTTCCGTAATCGGTCATAATAATATTGTTGTAAACCTGTGAATCATCTCGCAACAGTTACACAGACAGCTGTGCTTCCATCTGTTTTCTTTATCTGTTATTCTTGTGTCTTAGCATATATGAACATAAGATGGAAGAACTTTTGCCTTTGTAACTGTTGTCAGACGATTCACAGATTTACAACAGTATTATTGTGACCGATTACAGAAAACATAGAACATTATTCGTTACTTGGCATAAGTGCCAAAGATATTTCGCAAAGCTTAGCTCATGTTAAACAATAAATACTAATGCAAATTCTCTCAGGTAGTAACTAGTTATCTCCGATATGCTCGGAAGGCGATGTCTTGGTGCTGAATTAACATACAACTAACACGCTAAAGTGGTAGTCATTTTGTGTTATTTCAACAGCTCATTTTTTACAGTGTAGATATTTCAAAGTGTCCACTTTTTCGAAAGTTTTAGTTGATACTGTTTTAGTTGGTAGAACGTGCACGTCTACGTCCTTCCGGGAGGCTCTTTTGGAAGGACTTTTGTATAGATCCGTCGTCCTGCCAGTCATACCAACATGATGAAAAATGAAATGAAATCTTTAAGTTTTACGTCCCACGGTTATGCCGGTTAGGCTAAAGGAGACGGTGATGATGAGTGATGAATGAAATGGTGGAATGAAGAAAGTGGGAGGAAATTGGAGAATCCCGAGAAAACCCACGCACACGGTGTTTGTCCACCACAAAGTTCAGTTGGCGGGGGCTGGGATTGAACCCGGGACCCCAAGCACCAGAGGTGAACGCTCTACCACTGAGCCACCGCGGCCCCTTATACCAACATGATGTTTTCTGCGCTACAACTAGAATTCATGCGCTTCCCACCAGGAGAACTTTCTGCCCTGCTGAAGTACACAAAGTACTCTAATTTATAGATAAATATGGTAGGACTTTTAGGACGTTACGTCTTGCCGGAAGGACGTCGTACGTTCTATCAGTAACCTATCATAGTTTACATAGTTTCGAAAAAACGGAAAATTGAATTCGTTATTAATGAAGGAAAAACATGAAACTGTTCAACAAATTTCTGTCAACATTTTGCAGGAGAAACCAGCAAAGGGAGTCTATATAAATACAGTTTCGTTTCGTTTCACATTAACAAACTAAGGTTGAACTAACATTCTAACTAGTGGTCGTTGAATCTGGAGCAATGCAATCACTTTTATGTTAAAGCTGAGGTAGAGATAAAGATAACGTTTTTCCAACAAGACGACTCGAACATTAAAGACTTTCTATTTCAACTGTGTCTCTGCTGGCGCTGCTGCCGATATGTGTTTTTCTGTACCTCTCTCGAAAGATGAGGGACAAGTATATATGGCCGAGACCCTTGAATGGTTGGATGCGTTCAGAGTTGCCACATTGAATTACTTCACGGGCTTCGCTATGCACTGTCTTGTTAACAATCCTAAGTAGCCTACGATCTTCACTCGCAAAGACCATAGTGAATGACAAATTGGCAACGCGGCCGAGCTCATTCTCTTCTTTCACCAACGCAAAAGGGAAGGTTTCCTCTGGGATGGGCCGAAGTATGTTTCACACATTTTCCGAAGGCACACTTGAAATAGAAAAGCTTCATATTAGTGTTCCTTAACTTCATTCCTCAGTACTGACCTCAAATTCTTTCATCGTAAGCATTTGAGGTTAACATTGACAACGAGGGAGGATGAAGTTAAGTTTCCCTCGTGAATTGTCCATCTCTTGTGAATGCGACCTAAATAATTAGTGAAAGGGTTTTAGAGGCCGTGAAAGAGCGAGAGACAAAGGCTGTTACGATTTTCGTAATCCCCATGCCATTGGACAATGACACGCTTTACATGCCAGGGTTTAATTTTCGCTTGACAAATTAATCCCACAGGAAAAGCCAACAAAATGTTAATAAAAACAAATAAAAAAAATTAACCTAAACGTAGGAGAATTTCCGTCTTAACCATCATTACCTATATATGAACTACAACTTCGAAACGAGGAGGAGGGAGATTCGGTCTTAATGAAGCCGAACTAATTTGTGTCCGGTAGATTACAAGGGAAACATTGCCATTACATGCAGCACGCACACATGCACAATATTGGTGTTCGGCTGTCTTGTTTTCTGACTGAAAATTCATACCCATTTCTCTCTGGTATTCCAATTTAGTAGAAATACGTAACGCGAAGTTTCTCCACTAAGTTCCACGAATGGTATCTCTCTAATCCCTTCGTGTGGTTAACAGGCTTGTGTCCGTTGTTATTCATTGTATTATTGACCTGCACGAAAATATACGCTTCGAACCCAAAAGGTCGTGGTTTGCATAAGAATTCGGGATACTAAATTGGATGGATGCTCTATCTTTAGAAATTGCGTGATTCGATTGTAAACGTTGGCTCCATGAATGAAAACGAGGTAATGTATTATACAAGCAAGTACTAAGAACCAGGAATTGTTCGATTTTCCGTTATTAAACATACACACAAAATTGGGTTTCACTATCAAATTAAGGGGCTTCAGTTAAAACTGATTGATTACCAATTAAGTGTATAAATTAAGTTATGTTAAAAACGTGCTTGTCTGTTTTTCTTTCATTTTCTGTACTACAAAATAGTTCTATTTTGCAAAATATTTCACTGTGATTGCTGGAGTTTCTCAGTTCGGTTCTGGACACATTGCTTACAAAATTTATTTTACTAAGGGTAATTAAGATCATTCGCGCTGTTTATGAATTTTAGTGAATACAGTGTTTATTTGAGAAAAAAAATATTCCAGTGTCGTCCTACTTGCGACAGTCTTATGTGCGACAGGCACTGTTAATTGTCCTATGAGCGACCGATTCGATCAGTTAACTGGCCTGTCACCGATTCGTTCATATTAAGATAATGGAAGAAGATAAAGTTCCCTTAACTTATTTTACGCTAGTGTGATTTAGAACCTAACAATACGTATTATGAAAAATTCACGTTCCAAGAAGTCTCATTTCTTTCAGCCGTTTCACAATTACAAGGGACACACACCTTTAACATGCTTCTTGCTTAATCATATATTTTAAGGCGTAACTTTACCCTTACATTTTTATGCATAAAGCGTTCTTTAATAAGCATTGCATACAAGTATTATTAATAAACTATTGCTGGTGGAATTGGTTGGGAATAGCCAATCAGATGTAAGAGATCTCAAAAGATTTTTTTTATTATTATTGAATTGTTTTCTCATTTTATTCATACAGTCTGATGAAGTCTAAAAAAAAAAAAAAAAAAAGTAGGTAGGTGGCGAAACTGTTACACGTTTAAGTTTTCCAAAACAAAATATATTTCTTTGTTTTGTGAGAATTAGATTTGAATTAAGTTAAGGTTCAGAAAGCAGAGCTTTTGAAGAAAGGGATACGAATAATTAATTACATAGAAATATAGAACTTGATGGAAATATCCTTGTGTCTTGTTAAGATATGTGATAAGTTTTATGTCAAATTTAACTCAAAATTAAGATAAGCTTTATTTGCACTCTCAGTAGAGAGGAACAATATATTTGGCGAACAGTATCACTAGCACGTATATTTTACATAGCAAGATTGTTCGGACGCTAATAACGCCAAAGGCAAACATATTTTACGAGAGGGAATCATATTATTTGCCATTATCTCAATGTAAATTAATCGGTCGCTCATAGGACAGATAACAGTTCCTGTCGCTTATAGGACTGTCACTTCTAGGACTAATTCAATGTTCCGGGGAGGCACACTTATTATTCGGGGGGGGAGAGTAGTACTAATCTGTTTATTATTATTATATTATAGACGTATTATCTTGGTCTTCCTACGGGAAACACCCCCCGAGCTCCGGGGGACAGTGCCTCACAAAAACATGTCTGGAAGAAACTCTGAGTAAATAAGATAGATAGTTAAGAATAGAAAAATGGGTTCCGTTTCACATAGTGCAAAGTACGGTACACGTTCAATCTATGGCAAGTCAATACTCGAGCTTGAAGAGTTTATCTATAACTATTGATTTTATGAATCTTTCAGTTTAACGTTCCACGATTAGGCTAACGTGACTAAGGCTAACGTGGCTAAGGGTAACGTTACACTTTTAACTAAAGAAGATGGATGATTAATGCAAGTGAATGATAATGGAAGAATTGGTGGCATGAGAATGTGGAAGGTAACGAAAGTACCCCCCGAGAAAACCAACGGACAATATGTCGTTGCCCACCACAAACTAACTTAAACGGGAATCGAACCAGGGACCCCACACATCAGAGATAAGCTCTCTAACATTGAGCCACCGTACCGTACCCCCTGCGACACTAACCACAAAAGTAATAAGATACAAAAAATGAAATGAAATCTTTTGAGTTTTACGTCCCACGGTTATGCCGGTTAGGCTAAAGGAGACGGTGATGATGAGTAATGAATGAAATAGTGGAATGAAGAAAGTGGGAGGAAACGGGAGAATCCCGAGGAGACCCACTCACATGGTGTTTGTCCACCACAAAGTTCACTTGGCGGGAGCTGGGATCGAACCCGGGACCCCAAACACCAGAGGTGAACGCTCTACCACTGAGCCACCGCGGCCCCCTATAATAAGATACAGTAGGGGCGTATAATAAGTAAAGGTATAGTTTGGTTTCTGTGTTCTTGTATTACAACGTCCCTTTCCATCATAGCAGCTATATGAGATGTTTATATATATATATATATATATATATATATATATATATATATATATATATATATATATATATATATATATATATACAATTTAATGTCGGATTCAAACTGTTTTGTGCTCCTAGCAAGAATCGAATGTAGATCTTCCTTAGGAAAGAAGTTGTAAGTGAAATCGAATTTATTTATGTTACAATCGTCGAGAAACAGCTTGCAAAGCTAAATCATATTGGAATCAATCTATCTGCCTATATATAAATAAAAATGAAAATGACAATGTTTGTGACTGAATTGAACCATCCGACATATCTCGATCAAAATTTTCAACATAAATGAAGTTTCGGGCCTGGAATGGATTTTTATCATTTCACTTGGACAGTGCAACTTTGGGGAGTGGAGCGTGAAATATATAACTACCGATATAAGTGTGTCGAATCCACAGTTTTCGGGATTGCTGAGATGAACAGTGACATTTGCGATGCCGCTGAAATTCAAAATGCTGTCCGGTAACTTGGAAGAGGGGGGACGAAATATACAAAAATGATCGAAAATAGCCGATATTATTGTCGAATCCATATTTTTTGGGTCGCTGAGATGAACAGTGACACTTCCGATGCAGTTTTAATCGAAAATTCATCCCCTCAACTTGAAGGAGGACAAAGGGGATATACATAAAATGATCGAAAATGATAAATATTGGCGAGGGCGCTTCAGTACTAGTAAAAAGTGACTGAGCAATGGAACATATTACTAATTTTTCTTACTTTAATACAGCAAAGCGGGTAACTGACGTTAGTAACAAATAACTACAATTGGAATAGAAGTCATTAAAGCTTACAATTTAAAAAAAAAGTCACTATTTTGTCATTTAATTGGTGGGGTTATGGAAAATTTCTAAAAAAATTTTGTCAATATGGTCGGCCGCTGGATTTGAATCCTGAACTTTTTATATCAGAAGAAAGCTAATCATTAACCTAGCCCATGTCTTCCTCATAGCTGCTTATAGAAATGCTTGGTCAAATTTAAAAAAAAAAAAAAGAAAAAAAGAAAAGAAAGAAAGAAAAATCAGTTCAAGTGCTTTTACTGTCCTTATCTACTATTCATTACTTTTACTATTTATTTCCGTGTATTAAAACAATTATATCTTTTGTGTTTCTGTGTTGCCGAAGACAAATAATATTTAGCAACCTTTATCACAGTTACAAGAGGTTCAAACTAAACCAACATGGGAGTGAATGAAATCTTAAAAGAGAGTTCACGAGATGCACTATTAAAGCCCGGAAAAGCCAAACAAATAATTCTTATCTGTATAGCTGTAGGAAGACAAACAGTGGTATGTACACAAGATCTTTAAACACATAGCATTGCATACAATCACTTGATTATATCAAGGGTACATTAATTCAGTGTATGCTCTGTCAACACTTCTCTCTCTCTCTCTCTCTCTCTCTCTCTCTCTTTCCAAATGAAAATGTCTTAAGTTTCAATTAAATATTTGTTAGAGGTTTTCCTTTCTTTAAATCAGGAGTCTTCAACGCATAGCCCGCGAGCCAAAAGTGGCCCAGAGATCATCTTATTGTAGTCCCGTGTAGTTTTCAAAACTTAAATACTGAACCCGATATCTCTCCTTCAGACTTCAATATTAATTCAGAAAATAGAAAGCCATTCAAACCATGCTCTTTTACGTGACGCTGCTACTGTGTTCTCAATACATGCAATTTCCATTTTGCGATATAAATGGTTTATTTAATTCCTAATGCATTTCTTTGTGTATTTCAATTAAAGATACAATATTTAACAGTTGTTTTATCCAGACAGCGTATAACTTTAAAATACTGAACCCGTTCTTGAAGAAAATTTGTAATTTGAACATATTCATTGCATATATATTAATTCTATCAGAACAACCATTTTAAACAAAAGCTGTTTACCATTACAACGGATAGAAAAAAATTAACACTTATTAATGTGAAACAAAATGGTTACGAGGAAAGTACAAGGTTTGATTCCTCTACGGAGTAGAAACAAATCTACGAAATTTGACGTATTTCGTAAACGATTTCAATTTATAAAGGTAGCGAACTGCAGAACAGAAAACTACGGCTAACGAAATTCGAAGTGGTCACTGCGGATCACTTTATTCAAAGCCTGTTATACAACCATTGATATTAGTAGGCTGTAAATCATGATCACCATGATCATTATGATGATGATGATCATCATCATCATCATAGGTATTCTGCCATTATTGGCAGATCACTTGCCGCAACTAAGAAGCTTCCATACTCCACGGTAGAGACCTGCACGGGCCGTATGTTTCGGCCCGAGCCCAATCCAACTCGAATGTACCTAGGCCCGGCCCCGAAAAGTTTTGGAAATTTTTGGCCCGATCCCGGCCCGGCCCGATAAGTTTTTAAAATTCTTGGCCCAAGCCCGGCCCGGGCCCGATAAATTTTTTAAAAAATTTCTCTCAAGCCCCAATCTTTCTCAAAATCTTGTATTAAACTTGACCTAACCCTCAGAAACATTTTCTATACTCTGTTCACAACCTGACGCTTGCCTCCAGAATGGTACCATTCCCTCCTAGAACTTTGCCTGTCATCGAGAGAACAAAAACTCCATTTCCTGTAAGGGGCCGCGGTGGCTCAGTGGTAGAGCGTTCACCTCTGGTGCTTGGGGTCCCGGGTTCGATCCAAGCCCCCGCCAAGTGAACTTTGTGGTGGACAAACACCGTGTGCGTGGGTTTTCTCGGGGTTCTCCCGTTTCCTCCCACTTTCTTCATTCCACCATTTCATTCATTTGTCATTATCACCGTCTCCTTTAGCCTAACCGGCATAACCGTGGGACGTAAAACACAAAGATTTCATTTCATTTTTCCATTTCCTGTAACAAAAATCTAACTTAATCGATTTTTAGCATAAAGTGAAGATGACAATATTTTTCAGCGACAGGCAAAACTTTCCCACCCCTGCTTGTTATATTTTGGGTTCAGTGAAGGTCAAGGTCAGAGCTCAATTTACCGCGCAATGCCTGTAATCCTCTATAGGGAAAGTGGAGCAGCTAAGCAACACAAACTGTAAATAGGTAATGCATTCTAAATAGCTATTGCATTGCTTGCTATAACATTTTTCACGAGCACACTTCTTCAACGTTTGGCTTTATTCCAATTATCGTTTAACGAAAGTCAATAACTATTAAAGAATTGCAATTAATCGGCCCCAGCCCGGCCCGACCTGATGAGAAATCAGTGTCGGCCCGTTCAAGCCCGGTCCGTGCAGGTCTCTACTCCACGGTATTCCCCTAACTTCGTCTTTACGTACGATTCTTCTGTTTTGATATTAATTGGAGTCTCCTTCGCCACCTCCTCAACCTTTTCTGAAACCATACCCTCCAGCACGTCCTTCATGATACAGTTTCTTTTTAACCAAATGCCCCAACCAGTTTCTGACAGGGTGATAGGCTATTAAAGCTTCTGGTAGACTGTCTCAGTTTGGAAAACTAACGACGAGGTAACTTAATGTCCTTCGTTACGACCTTTAGGCAAAACAAAAAGACATGTGACCAATGAAAGTAAACGATTTAGGAAGAATAGGAAGAATGAGAATGTGGGAGGAAACGGGAAAGCTAAAAATCAAACCAGGGACAAGGGCGCCGATTTCTCTGTAAATTTGGAGGGGGTCCATTCAGATGCAGAAGGTATATATATATATATAAAGATTTTAAGACAAATTGCACTCAAATTATGCCAAATATTGTATACTTATAAATACAATAGGGGGACCCACATGAGCTTTGCTGTGGCCCGGGCCTCCTTGCCCCCAGGATCGGCGCCCTTGACCAGGGACACCTCGCACCCGAGATTTAGCACCGAGGCAAGATACCTTTGGGGAGTAAGTACTTGGCGGTAGGAAAGCCTTTAAAGAAAAGAAACTAGGCTACTTCTGATTGCTGCAACCCTACCTATCACCAATGATGTAGAGCCTCTAAGTCTCGGTTCAGACGTGCAGAAAAGTCTGTTGCGGGCCCGCAACAGAAAACTCTGTTGCGGACCCGCGCGAACCGGAAATACATTGGTTCTTATCATTCATGCCACACGTGCAGACTTTCCCGCACGACTCTGCTGCGGGCCCGCAGCGGGCGAAAATTGAGTTGCGGGGACTGCTGGCTCGCAGCGAGTCCGCACAGGTGTTGCGGGTCGGAAAACCATTGCTTGCAATGAGGCAAGCCACACGTGCAGACTTTCCCGCGCCCGCAGAAATGGAAAGCGAAGAACTGAATGAAGAACTATTCATTAACGAAATACCAAAATATCACGAGATATGGAATTTAAACTGCGAAATGTATAGAGATAGAAATAAAAAACGGGATGCATGGAATAAGGTGTGTGAAATCTTATGTGAGAAATTTAATGAAAAAACAGAAGAGGAAAAAAAACAGCATTGGTATGCATTATTATTACTTTTCAATGTAAAAATCTAATATTCACGTAGTGTTTACATATGATTTTCGTTTAGTGTCCTTTTCCAGCAGAGAGGCTAGGAATACTTTTTTGTGATAACAATAGACAACAAATACGCTTAGAGAAAAAGCCTTTATTGTTAATGCAGTTTCTTTAATGAGATTTCTTGTCACTCACTCCGGAATGAACCGACTGTTTATAACGTACGTTGCATTATACTTTAGGCCGAGGCAAGGGCGCCCATCAGGGGAGCAAGGTAGGGCGTTCGTCCCCCCCCCCCCTAAGAGGAAATTGTACTTGGGAATATCGAAATCCCAATAGAATTTTTACATTAGTTGCAGCAAAAAATGAAACTATATTTGAAAAGTCGCTTATATTTGCCCCCCTCCCTTGAAAACAAAACATGGGCGCTCTTGGGTCGAGGTCACGTATTATATAGCTTCTGTGCTCAAAAGGGACGCTGAAGTCCAAAACAACCATCAACATAATAGCAGAACAGAAAAGAAAGAAAAAACATCGTTTTTCGGCTGACAATTGTTGTTTTTATTTGTTAATGTACTAATTTTTTTAAAAATAGAGTTAACACGAAAAGTGTTGAAAATCAGGGTACTCATGTGATTAAAAAATAAAAAAGCATGCTGAGATGTAACAGAAATATTTTTGTTTCTCGTGCAATTGATAACATTGTGCACGTCGTTGCTATTCTAAAGATAACAACTGAATGTTTTCTTACATAAAGAACAACTTAAACAAAGTTATCTTGCCATGGAACTCTACCTATGTCGTTACAAAATAATCAGCCCATCTGTTTCTGCTTCCGTTTGCTGTGTTGCCTCCTTTTGGTGTGCTACACGTATTGGGGATTTCCTCAAAACCTTCTATCGTTAAATGCCAAAATTATAAAAATGTTTCCTTTTTCTCACCTTAGAAATGGATTATTCGGAAACACTAAATCCATTATTTTTATTTAAGAGTTTACGTTAAGAATTTCACATCTCCAATCTAAGCGAGTCCTATACTTTCTCAATATATAACGGGAATGTCACTACTATAGAAATGAAATGAAATCCTTGAGTTTTACGTCGCACGATTATACCGGGTAGGCTAAAGGAAATAATAATGATGATGATAAATGAATGAAATGGTGGAATGAATAAAGTCGGAGGAAACGGGAGAACCCCGAGAAAACTCACGCACACGGTGCTTCTCGCACCACAAAGCCCACTTGACGCAAGCTGGGATCGAACTAGAGGTGAACACACTATCACTGAGCCACAGGATCCCACTACTATAGAAATCCCCCATCTCCCCTTCAAGAGAAAATTTTCAAAGACGCTGAAACCTGTGCTCCATTATTTTTAATATGAGTTTACATGCCGAATTTTACATCTCTAACTGAAGCAAATCCTCACATTTGGTAATTTGTGAATAAATAAAGGGAAATTTTACTATTATTGAAACGTCCCCTCTTGAGCGGGATATTCGGGAAGTCTAAAAAAATATCTAATTTTTAATTTAAAGCCACCATGTCAAAAAATCGAAATTAGTCACGCAATTGTTAAACTACGCCAGTGGCCGCTAATAACGTCTGAAAATGTCTATGAATAGGTCTCCGAATGTATAACTTTCTGTGCTCTTACAAACGATAATTAGTTAACATAATTAACTTACCTTAATGTAACAGCCAGAGCTCCTCCGTGGCTAAGCGGTTAGTGTATCCGCCTTTGGCGTGGGAGGCGCGGGTTCGATTCTCGCCGGGAGCTCATGTGGTTCGGATTCCACGTTAATCAGTAGGTCCACGTCTCATATAGCCCCGCTGCTGAACGGGACGTTAAACTCAAAATCAACTCATTAATGTAACAGCCAACATTTCAATTGGTAGTATCGCAAGTCTCATGAAAGTATCTTCTGCTTTAATTTTATCACTTATTTTCGATAAGAGTTCATCAAATGTAGTGATGCTCATACGAAAATAATTAAAGGTCTTTTCTTCGTCATTGCGCAAGTCAATAAACATGGAAGAAAATTCACCTTTAAGCAGTCGTGAGCTTACGTACGGATGAACCCAGTATCGTCTCTGTCTCTTCCTTAGGATTTTACTGGCTAAGCATACAAAAACAGCACGTTTTCTTTTTTCAATTTCCATCTTCAACTGCAGCTGAAAATAAAATGAGCTGTTTTCTATGTCTATGTGAAGTGGTTGGGCTGAGACGCCCGCACGAGTCTGCTGCGGGCCCGCAGCAGACTTTTCTGCACGTCTGAACTGGTTGATCTTTGACGCCCGCACGAGTCTGCTGCGAGTCTGTTGCGGGCCCGCAACAGACTTTTCTGCACGTCTGAACCGAGCCTAAAGCAGCGTTTCCCAACCGGTGTGCCGCGGCACACTGTGCAGCGAATGGGCCGCTGGTGTGCCGCGAGGAAATCGAAACAAAATTATTAATGCTATAGCAATCAAATTGCAAGACAAAGAGGAAAATGTGTATCTGTATTTTTAATGTTGAAAAAAGTATTTGTTATCATTATTGCTTCTTTACTGTTGCAGACTATTTCAGAACTTGAAATTTTAAAATATCATTCAATCCTTTCGACAAAGCAAACATGCATACAAATTTTCTACATTTGCGTTTTAAAAGTAAAAGAGATTTGTTTGTTCGTTCGTTATTTAATGATCTTCATTGTTAGTGAAAGGTTGGATACAGTTTTCGAAAAAGAAAGTGTACTTTTAAAAACCTGATTCCTATATCTCATTGCAATTGTTTTCTGTTTTTAAATTAGAATGCAAAATAAGCATAATGATTTACCACGGAGGAAAACCAGTGATCGAGGTTTTCTTCTATGTGAGAAGGAGATCAGTAATCACAGAAAATAATTATCATGGTATTTTATATTTACATATAATATCTATATGAGTGTGCCGTGAGAATTCAAGTTACACCTGTAGTGTGCCGCAAGTTGAAAAAGATTGATAAACGCTGCTCTAAAGCTATACTAAACGTGTCTATACTTTTTGTTGTGTGTGTTGTCTATCTGTAGATTCGCAATAGACTACGATCTTCGTTAATCTTGAAGACTCAAGACACGTGACACTAATAAAGATTGAATGACACTGCTTTACAAAAAAGATGCTTACTTCTTTGCAACCCTTGTTTTGACCTACACATCAGATACTGTACAACGCAATTTCGAGAAGCGTCAATAAGAAACCTTCATATGACCTTGTTATTCGTTCTTGTAAATAACCTATGTGACAACGACAAGAGCTTAATGTATTCCGAGCACGTTTTTGTTGTTGATATACTTCCCAATGAGCATAGGGTATATAATCCTGATAGTGTGACTCCGTAATCTACACTTCATAATTTTCAATTGAATTGCCTCTAATATTTAAAAGAGCTACGTAAGGATTTTAACACACAGTGTATATGCAAATAGTACCTCGTAGAGGATCACATTCTCTCCTGAATGAGTTCTGCATCGGAATTTATCATGTGCTACTATGCGAATAATGGAGCGAGTAATTATTCGTTATGTGAATAATGGTGCGAATAATAGTTCGGTACGAATCGATACGATATGAACGAGGCAAAATATAACAAACAGTAGAACTAGATTGGTTTTCGTAGAAAAAAGTAGAAGTGAAGTGTTAAGATCAAATTTTTGGCTACATTAATAATTTATCTGCTAAACAAGTACAGTTTTATTAAGAAATTACACAAATGTATACCGAATTACTAAGTTTTTTTGGGGGGGTCTGGATCCGGTGAACGCCCTACGTGAGTGCACCCCTGCACTGACAAAAATTCCGTTCTCCGGACAGTGGTATATTTTACAAATATACGGAATCATCTTGCTTACTACAGAAATCAGTATGGAGCATACGTTATCCATATACTACCGGTACATACGCACTGCCCTACGCACATACTTTTGTTACATTCCTCAGCTATGTTATATACGTCCAATTGTATGTGAGATCCTGATTCTGTTTCATACGGAAAGTACGTATAGATGGAACACTTGTACAGAAAATATTATAAAACACGTGTTTTCAGTTATACGTCTCCTGTACGTTGTCCAAAAACTACAGGAATTACGCATGTAACCTATTTTTTTAAAAGTATGCAACCAACAATTTTTTCTCAGTGTGGTCCGTGTGAATTTCAGACACTTCGAAAGTATTGAATAAATACTCCAAAATTGCAAACTGAATTTGAATTATTGTACAGTCCGCGGCATAAAATTTGTTACAAAAATTCTAAGTCCAAATTAATAACAAACTCTTGCCCAGTTTTCTTATGCATTCCCGCAATACCTGTATCAATCGATTAGTTGCTTCTAGTATTTATTCCAACTCCTCCCCGTCCTCCACCTCTCCTTGTCTAAAGCAGTGTGTGCGACGTAGTACACTCTTTCCATTCAGCTGGAAAAGAAACAGGAATCAAGTTTACAACGTTATAGCTTTAAAACAGTCTTTTCCATTCGTTTGTTCTGAAATATTTTTAAGAGCCTAAATTAAAGGAAAGTCACACAATCTTCCCAGAGCTTCATAAATATCTTTATTTTCATTCTTTTCTTTCTTTAAAGAGTGCAAGCTAGTAAGATGCTCCCTAAGAAATCTATGGAAATTGCCAAGAGCTCTAAAATATCTCCGGACAGAAACGAGTTTTATTCAATGATTCATTGAATTTCTTTTCAGTAAGTGCAAGCAAATGTTTCAGGGGCGTCATTTGGGCAGGACAGGAGGGTGTAACTCCCCCTCTCTTGAGCTTCATAAATACGTATTTTTTGATCAAATGTATAGTAATACACTAATAGAAAGTGAAAATCTTATGTCGCCGGAGAATCTCTTCCTTCCCCCCCCCCCCACACACCCGAATAAAATCTAAAAGACACTGGTTTTAACAACAAACCTATAGAGTTACGATAGCACATTGCTAAAGAACTTACATTTGGTTTCAAGAGTCGAAGGTTTGATCTCAAGCCATATGACTTCCTGGGTGACATTGAAAGAGAGAGAAAGAGATTCAAGTATGGAGACAGAGAGGGATGATTTGTTTACACAGATTTAGAATTGGGGAAAAAATGATCGGACAGCATTCGTATTATGACGAAAATTCTGATTTTGTGAAAGATAAGAAGGGAAGTTTTCGAACTGCGAGGATCACATTAGGCAGTTGTTGAATTAATGTGGAGAGCTCTTTTTAGAGCATCAGATGATTACGAAAGGGGAGAAAGATCTTCAGAACTGAGGAATTAAGATTTTAAAAAATCTGATTTCGGCGACGGGTTTCGAACCACGAACCTTGTGGTTATCGAACCATGACTATCCATTCTGCTACGGAGGATTCTATTAATCGTTCACATACGTTTCCCTTAGCTGCGTTGAAAGCTACCTTAAGGGGATATTCCAAAAGTTGACTCGGTAGATGCGCCGTTGAGTTAGGACGTAAACCTCTTGTAACTTAGTTACAATGTGCAAAATGAACTTCCTCTTCTTCAGGACATTTTTTAAAGCTTTAAAATTTGTTACTAGGGTTTTAATTAAGTTACATTTGATAGAACCATCTGATAAAGTAGTGCCAAGCCCTGTGCGTCATTGTCCGTTAGGTGAATGGTTAATGTAAGTTACTTTTACGTGGATGGTCCGAGCTTCCAATCAAGACCATTCTTATTGATTATTTTATTTGAGCTACGCTCATACTGTATATTCCACAAGTTCAATTTTGAAGTAATGTAGTCACAGCTAGTTTAATTCGAAATAATTTTCCAATATTATATTTGTTACTAAATTTACATGGCACTCCTCATTTGTTTGTAGCCCTGCATAAATGTAAAATTGTTTTAAAAGTATATTTTACTTTCAAGTATTATTTATTTTGTTTAAATTGTCCTTCAAATTTATTTTATAATTATTTTCTATTTCTTAATTATAACATATTTTCTATTTATATTGTATTCTATGTTACACGTTTATTATTTACATTTTATGTCTTACCTTTGAAGAGGAGCTTTTGACAATTCAGACGATGCACAGAGGATGCAGGCCATTGCAATCCAGAGCTTTTGCTCCCACGAAATCACTACTTTTTTGTTTGTATATATATCTAATTTTATAGATGGTGATAGCAGGGGCGGATCCAGGGGAGTGTGTTTGGGATGATCGCATCCCCCAGAATAGGGAACTTTTATACTTTTTATTTTAAAAATAAAACATATCCTAAGTATTTTTCATCTTTGTATTATAAACGTAAATTAAAACCTAAAGTAGATAGGCCTTACTTTCTTAAGAAAGTTAATTCTGAAGAAGAGCTACTGCTCCTTTTCTAAATTTGTTTTTTTTTTCTTCTTTTTTTTCTTTCTTTCTTTCTTTCTTTTTCTTTTCTTTTTTTTTGCAATCCGCTCTTACCTTGATTTGACTTCGAACGACCGCCCCTCCCAAACAATCATCCTGGATCCGCCCCTGGATGATAGACATTTTAGTAAAATATGCCCTCAATCGCTGAAATAAATTCCTGTCAAGCTTTCGATCGCTGAAATAAATTTCTGTCTACGGCCCTGCAAAACAGTGACGATTTTAGGGAGTGATCAGTTAGTAATGCCTCCCTGGAGCAACGACACTTCCCCAGAAGTCATATCTCCGATAATTCAGAATGTGATTTGTGCATTATCACTTTTCACTCTCAGTGTCTTGAAACGCACCAAAAAGGAACTGTTTTGAAATATTTACTGGCTCTCCCTATGACCCCATTTCAATATGGCCAACCTTGGACATATACACATCTGAAATATCACCTTTTATGTCAGTGATCCCGAAAACTATCCATTCAACACAAATATAGGATATTTTCGATTCTTTATTCCTGTCACCCTCCCATTGTCAACTCGAAGCCAACCAAGGCTTATTTTGGACTTACGCAGCATCCACAGTGTCACTTTTTATCTTTGCATATGAATTCGACACTAATTTCGTTCGTATTTGACTACTTTTACATGTCACCTTCATCTCTTGGTAGGGATTTTTTCAGTATCTCGCCCCCACAACTATGGAGAAATTTCAACCAACTAAGTATAATTATAAATTATCATCTGAAACACAACAGTACGGGTGATCTTTTTCGCAGAGGAATTCGTTAACTACTGTTTCAATATCAATGTATTGGCTTTTTTGCTGTCCATGCTGAAGATTGCAAAAAGGGCTAAACTTCATTTGCACTATTGTGCAATGAATATAGGTTTTAGTGGTTTAATTTACTGAATACTCACTTAGATGTTGCTCTCGTCACAGAAAAAGTGATATACTGTTATAAAAGAAAAATGAAATGAAATATCTAATTTTTACGTCCCACGATTATGCCGACTATGCAATGGAGAGAGTACTGGTGAGAAATAAATGAAATTGTTTAATGAAAAAAGTGGGAGGAAACGGGAGACACCCGAGGACACTCATGCACACGGTGTTTGTCCATAATAAAGTTCATTCGGCGTGAGCTGGGATCGAACCAAGGACCCCATGCACCATAGGTAAAGTTATAAAAGAATAGGCGTCTAAACAAATACGGAACACTACTATCAATGAGAGTTATATAAGATTAGATTTTTAGTTACTTCGTTCTAAGTTAAAATTTCAATCAATCTTGTTCTTCATTACTGTTCGAAAACTTAAAGTTGTTGCTGCAAGGACGTGATAAATCTTTTCAGTAGACTTCGCAGTCCCCTCCACAGCTTCTTTTTCGTGTAAGGCTACAGTAGTCTCATTTTAGACATCGAGGAAAAATAGTGGAATTACGAATTTTCAATGGGCCCCGTTTTACTGTGGGCTCCCTCAACGCACTGCAGTTAGTTACGTCACTGTTCAGGATGCATGATGCAGCTTCTGCTTTTAGGAATACTTTCTAAGGCAGTACGAGTTTTTTTTAACTGCTGTGTGAATTAAGTTGTATTTGCTAGAAGTGTCGGTTAAAGGAAACTAAAGATCCTACACTCAAACACAAATAATCTCTTTCGAAACTCTAATGGAAAACGAAACGAATCGTCCTAAACTGAAAAGAAATTCAATGAATCATTGAATAAAACTCGTTTCTGTCCGGAGATATTTTAGAGCTCTTGGCAATTTCCATAGATTTCTTAGGGAGCATCTTACTAGCTTGCACTCTTTAAAGAAAGAAAAGAATGAAACTAAAGATATTTATGAAGCTCTGGGAAGATTGTGTGACTTTCCTTTAATTTAGGCTCTTAAAAATATTTCAGAACAAACGAATGGAAAAGACTGTTTTAAAGCTATAACGTTGTAAACTTGATTCCTGTTTCTTTTTCAGCTGAATGGAAAGAGTGTACTACGTCACACACACTGCTTTAGACAAGGAGTGGTGGAGGACGGGGAGGAGTTGGAATAAATACTAGAAGCAACTAATCGATTGATACAGGTATTGCGGGAATGCATAAGAAAACTGGGCAAGAGTTTGTTATTAATTTGGACTTAGAATTTTTGTAACAAATTTATGCCGCGGAGTGTACAGTAGCAAAATTATGCCGCGGACTGTACAGTAGCAAAATTATGCCTGAAATATAGTACAACGTCCCGTCCAGGATTTTTCCGTGATATAATATGTTGTAACGTTCTAAGATCATGTAATTATGTTAGTAATAATTATCCAATGAGGACTAAGAAAGAATAACTATTCTTTTTTATGCTTATTATTGTTTAATTTCATAAGGAACAGAACTTAATTGCTCTGGCAATGCTGACATTGGAATAAAACATAGTACACGCGTTCTAAATTTCAGAAGACCAGTAATGATATGAAAAAAACTGGTTAAATTATTTCTACCATCATTCTAAAATGTGGATATTATGGATGTCCTTGCCAGTTTTAACTCCATGAGCCGCCACTGATGGATAGGAATTTTTAGTATCTCTTCGTGGCCCTTTACAACACAGGGTGGAATAAGATCATTTCATAATAACGTTTTGGTTACAGTATTTTCTTAGGGCTTTCTCAACCTACTCTAACATTACAATAAGAAATACAAATGCCTCGTGTGTGTCGCATTTAGACTCAGATTTCGTAGTATCATCAATTTCATATATTGCCGGAATTTGCTGCTTCTTCATTACTAAAAAATTTCTTTCCATTATGGTTTTAAAAAGTGAGAATTCATGTGTCGATTTTTTTTTTAAATCCCCCCTCAAAAATGCTAGGATTACGTTGTATTCATCGTAAGAACAAAGCCAGGATAAACTTGAAATATATATTTTTAAATTAGTTTACGGAGTCCAACTAATTCGCTTTAATGGTATCTGTAACTACAAACTTTTCGTTTAAATTTCTTGAAATGGTATGATTTAGATTTAATGTCTGCAATGATGTTTTTAGTGAACCAACGCGGGAATCTCTGGAAATACGCTTATTTGTAGAAGCACATTTATCAAATACTGCATATTATAAAATAATTTGTAAAACATTTCAAGTGAAGCATTGACAGCATGGCGTTCACTCAGGATGGTCCAATTAATTTGGAATAATTCCCTATAAAGAATTTTGAAATTGGCTTTCCTAAAGTTGGAGGTCCGAACATTAGATGTAAGTTTCGATTTATAGCTCTTAGTAACAGTATGTGAGAATTAAAGCGGGATAGATCTAATGCATATCTTCTGCCACTAATGGGAAGTTTTCATGCTGCACTATGGTGCTACCAACGTCTGTTAAGAACACATCAAGTCTGTGTCCTTTTTGTTCAATTTTATTGCATAACTACAAACTGAAATATGATATGAAATTAGTTAATCTTTCAAACCTTGGCTATGCATCAATTTTGTTTAGTTCCCAAACTTTAATCTCAGCAATGTTGAAGTTCTCTACAGCCCAAATTGTGATTCGCGGAAGGTAATTTTCTTCTAAGTACAAATTCAATTGTCCAGAATGATCGTTTATGTATCAAGTTTAGAATATATGACAAATAAAACTACGAATTGATTTACAAATGTACTAAAATACAATCAATGTCCACAAATGGATTAATTTTGATAGCATCATATCTACAATCTATGGTAAGAAGAATAGCCACTCCCCTACTTTTTCCTTGGTTCAGTATTGTGGTACTTTCGAAAGATCCTGTATCTCTCATCAAATAACTCAGTCACTGTGAATTGAGCTCCCTCATTGGTATGTGGATTGCATACGCGTCTTACAAGTGGGAGACCCAAGTTTGATTCTCAGCGCGAGCTCAAGTAGTTTGGATCCTCGTTAAGCTGCAGGTCCACGTCTCATATAGCCTCGCTGCTAAACGGTAGGCTAAATTCAAATTAATTCACTGTATGAATTATTTAACCAAGATTCAGATATGACTATTTTATCATAATTAGCAGCGAGAACATTACAATAGCTCAAGTGGTAGAGCATTAGCTTCACATTTTGGAGGTCATGGGTTCGACTCCCGCTGCCAACCATCCTGACTGGGGTTTTCCAGAGTTTTCCTCAGTCCTTTGACCGATACCTTCTCAAATCCTGTCCATTGTTGTTGCTGTTAAATATCCAGTATGCAATGGGCTCTGGTGATTGTTAAATAAATAAAAAATAAATAAACAAATAAATAAAAACAATTTAACTTTGGACATTATCCTCCAACATTCTGGTAAAAAATAATAATTAATGCTTTCTCATAGGTGCCCTTCAACTTTTCTTGGTTTATCATAATCTTTATATTCGACCTGATTATTACCCTGATAGGTGTGTACCAGACAATAGCTAAAGAAAGTTTCATTATTTCTTCCCTATGATGGATATCCATGCTTAAAGACGTAACAAAATTGCGATTATGGAATCTTATTTGCATAACAAGCTAATGTAAGCTTTCAGATAAATATCTTAAACTTGGAAAAGAAGTCTCATAAATAACTGAATATTTAAAACTATGACTACTAAATTCTAACAAGGTAAAATTGTTTTTCCACCCTCTCATTCCTGTCAAACAAATCGAAAGCTTAATGGCTTTTATATTACGTGATAATAACACATTTGCATGAAGTGTAGAGAAGATAAACAATGTACAACATTTTATTGAAAGCTATAGTAACTTGTATCATGGATAGAGCTTGTGTTATTTTTTAGATCTTAGCAAAGTATGCTTGCTAACGGTATATATATATTGATTTAACAATACATTGTATAGAGTACAACGTGAAACTGGTTTAGTCGTTCATTCTTCTCCGTTATTAAAATGGCCGTACAAATATTTTGCGTAGTCTGATCATGTAGTTTTATCATCTTAATACAATCAACACGCAATACAATCATTATTCATAAACACAACTAGCCCAATTAGAATTCTGTTAAATTTGACAAAGAGTAGAAAATGTGATCAGAGAAATCATTATAGTGTATATTTCTCAAAGTCCGATTAACACACACTGGTGGCGTGTACAGTAAAACCAGGAGAGAGTGCACTGGAGGAAAGATTGCGCGGAATCCAGAAAAAGTAGGGAAAGTGATGGGCTGTCTAATAATAACGAACGAAGGACTGGCAACCACGGAAATAGAGCCGACATGAATCAATGTGTCTACGGAAGCTGTGTGCTGAGAAGTATGAGCCGCGTTTTGTGTAAATAATGCAAAGTAAGTATTTGCATTTTGATAAATGTTAAATATAAATTCATAGAAAAGATATTTTGGTCTCAAATAATAAAAATGGCTTATATCTGAATTAGTACACTATCGGAACTAGCGTTGTACATACTTTACTGTCAGTCTGAGGAATTCCACCCAAACTACTTAGATATCTCTCTCTCATCCAGGTTCGCATAATAATAAAGTAGGAGAGATGGCGCAATATATTCACTGAACACAATAATACGAGAAATTGCGTATACAGAAATTGGGATAAGTAACATATTGTTTGAGAACATCGTAGTGTAAAGCGTAATTCTTAAATACGGGATTACTATAGGTTCTTCCTATAGGTAAATGTTTATCTCAAGGTTTTTAAATAAGTTAACTGAATGTCTATTTGAAGATGCTTTATTTTATTCTGTTGCACAATTTATAATTGTTTAAATAATATAAAGTAATATATCGCAAAGAAGGCTACAAATGTTCGCTTTCAGTTTTCTCTTGTCTAATCATAAAACATATGTTATCGATTATATTAGTTTTTTGTGATATCCTTATGATTTGCGCTCTCACATACCAATGTGCGTGCGCGATCTAATCTATCCCACTAGGAGAGTTACTAAAAATTAAGGTTTTTGGTAAATAGGTCACCGCTAGTAGCACAATCATTTTTTTTTCAATTATTGCAGGTATGTTATTATGCACAAGGTACTCAGTAACACACTGTCATTCTTAACAATATTAGGTAAATATTAGATATTTCATATATGTTTGTTTAATTATACTTGAACTATCTTTGCTTCACCTTACTACCGAAATCATTTCCCGAACCAAAGTAATGTAAAGTGATTGCAAATATATTTCTACTTACTGAGTTTTACATGTACTTTGTCGCTGATATATATTTATTTCTAATACATGGAAGAAATTTTATACTCTGATCGAGCTATATATATATTAAGTATTGATCCATACAAGTGAAGTGCATATTTTAGTAATAATAATAAGAAATGATAATGTCTCAGTCTGTCACTCTCTGCGTCATGCTAACTTCTAAAAGTAAAACAAACACGCTAATAGATATCTCTACATGCGCTATCGCTTGCTACTCAATGATTTAAATGAACGTAATATTGTGTATTAATGTAGTCCTTGATCAATATGGTATGGAATTTGAAATGATTGGTGGGTAATAATAATAATAATAATAATAATAATAATAATAATAATAATAATAATAATAATAATAATAATAATAATAATAATAATAATAATTTGTTAAGTGCAAGTAATTAGTCCTTTCAGTTAACCACAATTTAAGTCAATAGTGTACAAATAGTCTATTTATATTACAAATAACTACTTGTACTATTATAATACCAAATTATAGTACAAATAGACTATTGTGTTAATTATAATACAAGTAATTTAATTATAATACAAAATTATGAACAATGTATTTATAATACAAAATGTGGTATGGAGTTTGGAATGGGAACATATATATTCTATTTATAATACAAGATAATCTCAGAGTAACCTAATTCCAAATAGTTGGCAATTGCCGCTCCGTTAGGTTCACTGCCTTCCTATCGCTTTGAAATTATTCTGCATTATAAATAAATCCCTGCCCTTTATTTGAAAACGGATAGTGTGATGATGTTGAATATGATTATGCTTTAATGTTTATACTATGACTAGCAGCGTTCACCCCGCTTCGCTGGGGTCACCCCGGAACGCAATAAACTTTGTTAC
This sequence comes from Thermobia domestica, assembly GCF_964235325.1. Taxonomy (NCBI): domain Eukaryota; kingdom Metazoa; phylum Arthropoda; class Insecta; order Zygentoma; family Lepismatidae; genus Thermobia; species Thermobia domestica. The sequence continues at coordinate 54,841,981 of NC_137467.1, forward strand.
TTAGATAATTTTTACTTTTTCGCTTTCAAGTGATATGATAAAAACCATAGAAGAATGGAGTAAATGTTAACATTATATCGCCTGTCATTTATGTTAACCCGCCGAGTGACACGGTCATGTGGGTTGCATATAAATACGGTTAGATTTAGCTATGATGAGCTAACAAAGGATTTGTACGTTATGGACACTTGAATGGTCAATTATCTCAAGACACTGGTAATTGAAAATTAAAGTGATATGATAAAAACCATCTAGGGTCCAAATATTAATAACCCCCCAAAAATGAAAGAAATTGGTTCAGCCGTATTAGCGTGATGAGCTAACAAAGGATTTGTACGTTCTCTTTTATATATATAGATTAAGACAAAAGTCATATGAAAGTTTAAATAAGGTTGTAATTATTTGTATAAAATTCTCAAATATCTAGGTATTTATTGTATGTCAATCACAAAATAAGTTTTCTAATTAAGCAATACGGACATAGTATACAAACTATGGGTAGTTGTTACCGTTTACCTTTAGCATGGTCCAATATTTAACAAGTTTTACCGTCAACCCTAACGTAACTATAACAATATTTTGATTAGAGCATTAATATATGTGAAACAGACTGTCGAGCAAACTAAACAACAAAGTTAAAACGTAAAGAATAACAACTTTTAATGATGTACAATTGCACGATTGTTACCCAAAAAATTACAGCAAGCCGAGGGTAAGGGGTAGGGTAACTAGTAATCTCAAACGCAGAAATATCAACATGGGAAGTTCAAGATTACTAATAAAACTCCAACTGATCAAAGCAGTATTATATATATATATATATATATATATATATATATATATATATATATATATATATATATATTATATATATTAAGAGTATATATCTATGTTACAGTTTCGGCTATGTAACATAGCCTTCCTCAGACACTTGCTTTGGTCAATTGGAATTTTATTAGCAATATGGGAAATCTCTAATACAATAAATTAATTTGTTTCGTACTACACATATATAAGACAAATTAGAGGGTGCTAAATATACCATCCCTAGCCTAAGCTTCCAGCAGCCCTAGACTCTAGCGTACCCCGTCTACTCGTTACTCTAGGGTCGATATTTTCCTTGTCTATCAGAGGTCAAAGTGAGGGAGAACGCGAGGGGACGCCGTACTCACGCTTCCACAAAATATCAGTGGCATCTCCCTAGTTTCTAAAAAAATACAATGGGCAAAGATGGACAAGGGGAACGTCGTGCGTCCCCCTACCTTTTCAGGTCCACTTTTACCCCTGTTGTCTACCAAATATTATTATTAAAACTCTTCAGTACTGATGAAAGGTTTAATACTATGAGTTTTATTGTATTTTGGTGGGAAGAGGAAAATTCATCAACAAGCAAACATAACGATAATGCGATTAAAAACGCAAATATGTAAACGAAGAATTACAGGATGATGTGAGGAGTTCTAATAAAAATTACTTCGCAGTGCAGTACTCGAGCCGATATGAATTGTCAATGAAAATTAAAGAAACGCTAATACAATAAATTGAGAGGGGAATTCAGAAACAAAAGGCAGTATAAGTTTTTTGTTACTAATTTTTAAAGTTTTGCTTAACCCTTTATTGGTCAGTGTTGCTCTCAAGCAACACCGCACGAATTATAACTTCAATGATCATTTAACTGGCATTATTGCTTTCATACGATATTCATATACATGATTTGCGGGTCGCTTCTTTAGATACTTCTAATATTCGTGAACAGGGGACAGTCAAATTTAATATTGTAGAAGCTTTATCTCCTACGTTCCGCGAAAGTTTTTTTTATTATTATTTTTTATTTGTGGTTTCTTGCTCTCTAGGAAAATATTTCAACAAAACTATTGCTAATTGCTGACGTGAGAGTATTCTTATCATATTTGACCATAATAGGGCAATGCTGCTCAGTAGCTACACATAAGATCTATTTTATGGCAAGGTTGCTTTCAAATAAACACCCTATATTTTGTAACCAAAGGACAAAAATACTTTGAAAATTACGAAATTATGATCAAGAAGACATGGTTCAACCATAAAAGCAGACTAAATACTTTAATGGTAATGCTATCAATGCTTGTCCAGTAAAGAGTTAAACCTTTTAAAAAAAAAATATTATTGAAGAAGAAAATGGTTAAATGATGTTTAGTTGGATTGAAATTTAGCTTCCTTTTAAGCACGGAGAGTATGGAATTTGCTATACCACCGAGAACTAAACCCGAGTCTCCGCCGTCTGAAGTACGCACACTGCCAATACGTATAACAATGAGGGAGCAAAATTAAATGACGGTTGCACTGTTATAATTAGTGTTAACTACAAGACTCTCGTCTCGTCGAAAAATAGACAAGAGTAGAGGTGTGAACCACATTTAAATTTGGGACGAGACAAAAACACATTACAATTTTCGCCTAAGTACCCGGCTATTTGAGGCGATCGCAAAGCGTATTTATTGCTCATGCGTACTCTTGGAATACGCTGACCATGTATTTAAATGTAGATGGCTAATCATAAACGCGAAAGCAATAAAATCGCTAAGAAAACCTCAGCTCGAGCGTATTTGGTGCAGGTCGGAAAAATAGAATGCCTGCTGTTTAAAAGATTTCAAAAGGAAGGAAAAAAAAAAGGAAAGACGTGTTGCCAGGCAAAGGGATTGTAGCAAGAAACAGCTGCTTGGAAGATGGTTTGTGCAAAGTATTGGAACTCTGCTATTACACACCTGGACCTGGCAAAAAGACCTGAAAACCCTGACTGGTTCACAGTATGATTTACACATCTGGTGAAAGTAAAATTACTGAATAGCCACTTTGGCCGCGTTCGCTACAGGGGGTAACGCTTTCTCAAATAGCCTAAGACTTATTCTCGCGACGAGACAAAAAATTTCACCACCTTCGTGGACGGGCAACACTAATTCACCGAAGCCTTACGTCTCAAACACTGTTTTAGTGTTATACGGTTCATGGTTTACAAACTATAAATTGATAAAATGATCGTACGAACACAATGAAGAGGTCTTATCAACGTTTAAAGATATACAAGTTATTACATAAGAAATTCCAATAGTAAATATAATATTTGTTACGTCCCTCTCTTCTCGGATTTCTCATCACGCGGAAAGACAAGACTCTTGGTAACTTCTATATGAAATTAAGGAGAAAAAACACGACAAATTTTGTACATAAATATATAAAACGATACAAAAAAAATTCTGACACGAACCAAGAAAACCTTTTTCGACAATCTAAACGAGAGGGGAAAGAATACTTTTCCCGGCGGGAACTCATGTGGTTCAGAGTTCACGTTAATCAGTAGGTCCTGTCTCATATAGCCTCGCTGCTGAAAGGGACGTTTAACTCAAAATCAACTCAACTCAACGAGAAAGAATACTTCCTGAGTCAAGACCACACAAGATTTGTTTCTCGTTTTTACCCGCCTGAACCTCACTTTAAAACCTGGCTCACAATTACAAATGCTATTTCTTCCATTGATTTTTGAATGCAATTATACCTATCTGTTGTATTTCATATTATTTTGTGAGTGAAAATTAAAATTTAAAAAAAAAATATTAAGGAATATGAGTTTTATTGGATCTCGATAAAAATTTTGAAAAGAATCGGAACCAGACCTAAAATTACTTGCCGAGCCCTGGTCTAGATCTTATCAAATATGAATTGAAGTTACTTGAGCTATTTTTCGAAGCACTATCCTGCCAATACATTTTTGCCATCTGATTATGAGCCTCTTTACTTGTTAGCCATTGTAGAATTATTTTTCCCTTCTTTCTATCAATAGAAATTTGTCTGAACCATATTTATTGTCCATAATACGACTACTAATGCTAAAAGACTCAAGAGTTGAATCTAGTTCGTACCTTTAGGATTTCTTACAATTAATCTACAACAGTAGTTCTCAGCCTTTTGAAGTCTACGAATCCCCGTTTGCGAGCCGCATACGACTCCTTCTTCAACAACAATAATACAACGTATTAAAAGCTATTATACCTTAACGGTGAACCATCTACAAACTGTCAGAAGCCCCTGAAAACGTCCCAGGGTTATGTCTTTTAGAATAAAGGAGACGATAATTAAGACAAGTATGAGAATGAGAGAATCAGAATGAGAGAGAAAACAAAAGTACCCCGAAAAACCTACAGACAAGATGGTGTCCGTCACAAAGCCCCTGGAAACGTCCCGCGATTATGCCTTTTAGAATAAAGGAGACGATGATGATGGAAGAACTTATGCAATCAGAATGAGAGAGGAAACAAAAGTACCCCGAAAAACCTACAGAAAAGATGGTGTCCGTCACAAAAGCCCTTAAAACGTTCCAAGATTATGCCTTTTAGAATAAAGGAGACGATGATTAAGACAAGTGAATGATGATAGAAGAATTGATGCAATCAGAATGAGAGAGGAAACAAAAGTACCTCGAAAAACCTACAGAAAAGATGGTGTCCGTCACAAAAGCCCCTAAAACGTTCCAAGATTATGTCTTTTAGAATAAAGGAGACGATGATTAAGACAAGTATGAGAATGAGAGAATCAGAATGAGAGAGAAAACAAAAGTACCCCGAAAAACCTACAGACAAGATGGTGTCCGTCACAAAGCCCCTGGAAACGTCCCGCGATTATGCCTTTTAGAATAAAGGAGACGATGATGATGGAAGAACTTATGCAATCAGAATGAGAGAGGAAACAAAAGTACCCCGAAAAACCTACAGAAAAGATGGTGTCCGTCACAAAAGCCCTTAAAACGTTCCAAGATTATGCCTTTTAGAATAAAGGAGACGATGATTAAGACAAGTGAATGATGATAGAAGAATTGATGCAATCAGAATGAGAGAGGAAACAAAAGTACCTCGAAAAACCTACAGAAAAGATGGTGTCCGTCACAAAAGCCCCTAAAACGTTCCAAGATTATGTCTTTTAGAATAAAGGAGACGATGATTAAGACAAGTATGAGAATGAGAGAATCAGAATGAGAGAGAAAACAAAAGTACCCCGAAAAACCTACAGACAAGATGGTGTCCGTCACAAAGCCCCTGGAAACGTCCCGCGATTATGCCTTTTAGAATAAAGGAGACGATGATGATGGAAGAACTTATGCAATCAGAATGAGAGAGGAAACAAAAGTACCCCGAAAAACCTACAGAAAAGATGGTGTCCGTCACAAAAGCCCTTAAAACGTTCCAAGATTATGCCTTTTAGAATAAAGGAGACGATGATTAAGACAAGTGAATGATGATAGAAGAATTGATGCAATCAGAATGAGAGAGGAAACAAAAGTACCTCGAAAAACCTACAGAAAAGATGGTGTCCGTCACAAAAGCCCCTAAAACGTTCCAAGATTATGTCTTTTAGAATAAAGGAGACGATGATTAAGACAAGTATGAGAATGAGAGAATCAGAATGAGAGAGAAAACAAAAGTACCCCGAAAAACCTACAGACAAGATGGTGTCCGTCACAAAGCCCCTGGAAACGTCCCGCGATTATGCCTTTTAGAATAAAGGAGACGACGATGATGGAAGAACTTATGCAATCAGAATGAGAGAGGAAACAAAAGTACCTCGAAAAACCTACAGAAAAGATGGTGTCCGTCACAAAAGCCCTTAAAACGTTCCAAGATTATGCCTTTTAGAATAAAGGAGACGATGATTAAGACAAGTGAATGATGATAGAAGAATTGATGCAATCAGAATGAGAGAGGAAACAAAAGTACCTCGAAAAACCTACAGACAAGATGATGTCCGCCACAAAAGCCCCTGGAAACGTCCCACGATTATGTCTTTTAGAATAAAGAAGATGATGATTAAGACAAGTAAATGAGGATGGAAGAATTGATGCAATCAGAATGAGAGAGGAAACAAAAGTACCTCGAAAAACCTACAGACAAGATGATGTCCGCCACAAAAGCCCCTGGAAACGTCCCACGATTATGTCTTTTAGAATAAAGGAGATGATGATTAAGACAAGTAAATGAGGATGGAAGAATTGATGCAATCAGAATGAGAGAGGAAACAAAAGTACCTCGAAAAACCTACAGACAAGATGATGTCCGCCACAAAAGCCCCTGGAAACGTCCCACGATTATGTCTTTTAGAATAAAGGAGATGATGATTAAGACAAGTAAATGAGGATGGAAGAATTGATGCAATCAGAATGAGAGAGGAAACAAAAGTACCTCGAAAAACCTACAGACAAGATGATGTCCGCCACAAAAGCCCCTGGAAACGTCCCACGATTATGTCTTTTAGAATAAAGGAGATGATGATTAAGACAAGTAAATGAGGATGGAAGAATTGATGCAATCAGAATGAGAGAGGAAACAAAAGTACCTCGAAAAACCTACAGACAAGATGATGTCCGCCACAAAAGCCCCTGGAAACGTCCCGCGATTATGTCTTTTAGAATAAAGGAGATGATGATTAAGACAAGTAAATGAGGATGGAAGAATTGATGCAATCAGAATGAGAGAGGAAACAAAAGTACCTCGAAAAACCTACAGACAAGATGATGTCCGCCACAAAAGCCCCTGGAAACGTCCCGCGATTATGCCTTTTAGAATAAAGGAGACGATGATGATGGAAGAACTTATGCAATCAGAATGAGAGAGGAAACAAAAGTACCCCGAAAAACCTACAGAAAAGATGGTGTCCGCCACAAAAGCCCCTGGAAACGTCCCACGATTATGTCTTTTAGAATAAAGGAGATGATGATTAAGACAAGTAAATGAGAATGGAAGAAATGACGGAATGAGTGGAGTAACCCGAAAAAAATCCACAGACAAGATGGTGTCTATCACAAACTTACTTGCCCGGGGATCGAACCCAAGATCACATGCGTATCAGAGGTAAGTGTTTTATTACTGAGTAATTGTGTCGCACGCAATACTCGAAGAGACGCAGCTCATTTGCATGAAAACTCCCTCTTTGGCATATTGTTTTGTGGGCTGATTGCGGAAGATCTCTCGGTCTCTCTACAGCATCCAACAGTAGTCTGCTAGCATGTTGATATTCCATCTTTTCTAGTATTTTCGCTCCATATCCTTGATGCTTTGATGGAATTGCTCTCCCTGCTCGTCACTTACTGTACTTAGATTCCCCAGAAAGTAGTATAATGTGAATTAAGGAAGTGCTGTTGTAAACTTATTGAGTATTCCAAATCTTTGAATTTTACCGACTGTTTTCTGTAATGGGCTTGAAGTTAGGATCCTTAAAGTTACCAAGAAATTTGTGAATGACTTCTTTAAACGCATTCCAAGTCTCCTGCAGAGGTACGATCATCGCATTATAAAACTCCTTAACTTTCATTAGTTTTCTGATGTCTGGACCAATAAATACACCCTCTTTCAATTTAGGATGTGAAAGTCCCAGAAACGTTTTGGTCAAATATCTCAAACATTCTCCCTCTTTTAACAGAGCTTTTAGAAACTGTTCCGTGACGTCAAGTTTAATTTGAATTGGTGGTAGAAGGATTCTATTAGCATCAACTAAACTTTCCGTATTACATTTTTACCTACAGGTTGTATCAATGTTCGAGGTGGCCAAACTTTCTGGGTCCAGTGATGAACTCTATCACTTCTATCCCATTTGCAGAGGAAGCACGGATCTTTGGTATAATTTGCCTATTGTCCTAGAATCATGGAAATAACTTTTAAGTCGCCGCTTATTGTTCATTATACTTAGTTTTGTGAGGATTACAGATAGATTTTCGTAACTTTCTTTTAGAACCACAGATTGAGCAACTGGAACTGAGGTGTCTCTACTCCATTAAGTAGCAACACTGCTCTTTTAGAGGAGTTGATGAACTGTCTCCAGTTGTTAGCCTCATATGGTATATTCAACTTCTACATCAATCCAACGATTGTAACAATATACTAGACTTTCTTCTTCACAAACGTAAGGAATGAAATATCTCTATTTCTAAACCGAGAAAAAGAAGTAGCTGGTGCCAAAAGATTTTTCCTTTAGTCGAGAACTCTATAGCTCTGCACATTACTTTGTAGGACCCAAATCTCTAACTGAATCACTAAGTTCTGCCAGCGAAAATAGCTCAAGCTCGTTGTTTCCTGCAATAGCTTCAGACTCATCTGTAGCCTGATCATTATCTTCCTCAGAACTTGAGTTGGTATTCAATAATGTTCCTGGACAGATTGAAATAGGCACTTCTGAGCAATGCAGAACGGGGAGTCTTGCTGAAGGTAGACTCGGATAAACAATGACCTTTTTGTTTTTTGTTGAAACCTTGTATGTTGCACGGACAAAAATAACAGTGATCGGTATGATTTCGATGTTCTTTCCAGATGATAGGCACACCAAAACGAAAAGACTGTTTTTTGTCCTTCCACTACTTTCGAAACTCTTCTACACATGGATAACATACTTGCGGGGAGACCAGAATTTATCTTGATCATCTAATTTTACACCAAAATAAGCGAAATAACCTTTTTAAACAATGTTTGTTATGTTCTACTGATATTTCTTCACTACATATTCTCCACAAATGTAGAAAAAGAATCTGGTGAATTCCAGCTACCCCTTGGGGCCATTTAGACCACTTCCTAGACAATACGAAGAGTGTATACCGCACACCAACTAGCGTTTACATTCCAAGCTAAGTCAATCCACCGTTAGCATAGGTATATTTATAAAAGCGTTCTTTGACATTAGACTTTCACAAAATTTAATTTAATAGAGAATGGTGCCTGAATTTTGTTTAGTAAAAGTAAATTTAATTAGTAGAGAGTATAACATATTTGTTTCCTGTATGTTTACCTTGTAAATTTAAAACTACATTGCCATTTGTATTCCTGCTATGTAGCGAGAACGTGTTTAATATGCTCTTTACACAGCGCTCAGAGAAAGAGCCAAATCGTATAGCAAGATGTGCGTTTGTGGAAAAAAAAAGTTACATGATACAGCTTTTTCGATTATTCCGTTGAAATCAGCACCCCGAAATCTATAAAAATCACTTACTAGTTTCTAAACACTTTTTCCATCGCAGGCTAGTGTAATTGATTTAAATAGAAGTACTTGCCGCTTCCGGATGAAGGAACCTTTCCGAATTCCACATTCTGACGATGTACACTTTTTGTAGATTGATTTATCCCACACAGTATTTACTAGATCCATCAGAATTGTAGTAGTTTTTCCGAAGTGTGGACAAGGTGGCTTAGTGATAGAGCCACTCACTTCTGGCGCGGGGGGACCTCGTTCGATTCCAGACCATAAACGTTTCTACGGGACAACATTGTACTCGTGAATTTTTTTCGGGATTATCCTCTTTTCTCCAACATTCTGATTTCACGAATTCTTTCGCAATAATTAGTTTCTATCTATTATCTGTCTCCATTATTGGATTGGATTTGAATTTAGCATTCCTTTAGTAGCGAGACTGTATGAAACGTAGAACTACGGTTTAATGTGGGATTCGAATCTCATGCACTCCCGCCGGGAATCAAAGTCAGGCCTCCTATGCCAAAATCGAACACGCAACCCACATAGCCATGAGTAATATCTCTGTATTAGTCTAGAAGACTTACGTTATGAAGTTAATATAATTTCCGTTCTTCCTCCAATAAATTCTGTACTGAGACAAAGTAAGTCAATTAAATATATGTATCTCTCCTTTTTCGAATTCTAACGATGTTCTTCTAACCTGAACGACCTGCTGCGACTTGTTAGTTTAAATATTGTATTTAAATAGGGTTGCCATATGTCCGTATTTTGTACGAACTGTTTGTAATTTTGGTTCCGTGTCCGTATCGTACAAGGCATGAAAGAGGAAAATGTCCGTATTTGACAGTTTTTGGAGCTGCTCGAAAATTCCCGAGTCGGAAATCGCTAAATTCTCGGGCGAAATTTAGTTTTTCACTATTGACGTTGTGGCAACACCGTTACCGTGACAGATCAGAACCGCCGTACCACCGCTTGTCATTTGTTTGTTGTTTTAGTAAGCCTACATAGTTTTGCATCAAGTTAGTTGTTTTTATTTTATATAAATCATGACAAGTAAGCAGAAGAGGAAGTGTGGTTTCAATAAAGATTTGAAGAAGGATTTTAACTTTATTAAAAAAAGCTCGGCAACGAACATGACGAAGAAATGTATTGCACGATTTGTTAATTCTAAGTTATCAGTTGCATTTGGTGGTCGTCGGAGTTTAAGCAGATCGGTAGCTAGCCCCAAAACGTAGGGGGATAGAAGTTAGGTGGGACTAGAGATGTGGGTCGGGTAAATACCCAGTGGGTAGGTAAATAAAAAATGGGTATTTACCCGGGTATTTACCCTTTTTGTATTTACCTACCCAAAAAGTGGGTATTTGACGAAAACTCAATTATTATGAAATTTTAAGAATAATCAACCATACGGTGACTTTTTTCAGTATTTTATGAATTACTGAAATTGTTACAAGCATTACACTACGGATATTTTACACCAAAATGCATAACATCCCTTAATTTTATAGAGATTTTTTCAGTATTTCGTACTGTTGCAGAAATACAAGACCTGGCAACACCACAGCACTGGTTTGAATATCAAAAAGGGAAGATAATCGTTGCAGTTGGTCTCTGCCTTCAATACTAGTCTTGTACTGTGCTCTGACTGTTCTGCAAGGTGGGATTGCATCAGTTTCTGTCTAAACTATATTCTTTCACTGTTATTTCAACAGGGGGTGCGGTGGCTCAGTGGTAGAGTGTTCACATCCGGTGCTTGGAGTCCCTGTTTCAATCCCAGTTCGCGCCGTGTGGACTTTCTGGTGGACAAACATCGTGTTCGTGGGTTTTCTCGGAGTTCTCCCGTTTCCGTTTCATTCATTTCTCATCATCACCGTCTCCTTTAGCCTAACCGGCATAAGCGTGGGACGTAAAACTTAAAGATTTCATTTCATTTTTGTTATTTCAACAGTGTTTTGAAAGACTAGAAATGTAACATGGGGAAGAAGGGTCATGCATGGCATTCTTTAAAGCCAAATACAAAGGTGGTGTTTGCAAGTTTTGTAATAAAGAATATAAACATGCTAATGTCAATAAAATGACAAATTATTTTTTTTTAAGTATTTTAAGTGCCCAGCCCATGTGAAACGGCTTGAAGTACTTTTTCGAATACCATTGCAAGTACATCATCTGCGAAAGAGATAGTTGATTTATTAGAAATAAACATTCCTGATGCTTCAATGTCAAAAGAAAGCCCTGCACCTCTATCGCTGGGTTCATGTGCAATACAACTACTAGTTCTCATTCAAGTAAATAATTGGGTTCTTTGTCACCATTTGTGAACCGTATGGATGCAATCACAAACGTAAGCTGCAAACAGTTTAGTATAGCTTAATTTAGTAAGGTGGATATTAACCCTTATGGTACCAAGGGGGTGTTCGTGGAACCCACAACCAATTGCTTTTCGGCCCGAACAAAAAATTCAGCATTGTCAGAAGGAATGTTAAAAACATAATTCAATTGCATTTCTTTCTCAGTGACTATTGGTTTACCTTTCAAAATCCTACATTGGGTTCACGAACCTCTCTCCCCGTTGGCAAGGCATGCATTTGAGAGTGCCTGAAGCTTCAATGTGAGCTGTTATATAAAAAAATTAATGTTACATATATCTACAGGGCAGTGTCCAATCGATGTGATAACACCTGGGAAAAGAACAACCATCAACAAGAATATAATTTAATAAAGCCTTTGAATGAAATTGAGACTTAAATGAAATAAATATTTCACCCAAGAAATATAAGAAAATGTAATGCAAACAGTTCTATACCGCCACGGAGTCCACCACAAAGATTACATTACATTACACTGAGTATTGTTGTTGATGATTATTCTCTTCCCAGATGAGGTGATTTTACCTCGATTGGGCACTATAAGTATACCTGGTAGATAACATTTATTTTATTATATGACAGCTCACAGTGAATCTTCAGGTACCATCAAATGGGGTACTTACGGGGAACTAATGGCAACTTGAACCTCATATTCATGCGCAGGATGTTAGATTCATATGAAATAGACACCAATATCAACTACAAAATAATAACAAATTAACCCCGTTCAGATGCGGTGCAGGTTTGCAGACAGTTTTGACCATGGCGCACCCGCGGTACAAGTGTGGATATAATTCTGGGGTTAACGCGGCATTTGAAACCTATTTTTTCACATTTTTCCTTGGAGAACTTCATAGGTAAAGAGATCAAAATATTGAATCGAATTTTTTGAAAGAGGGAAATTGTGGGTGTTAGCTGTTACATTTTTCAGAAGAAACCCTCGTGTACACCTATACATACATCTAAGTTTTAACAACATCGATCAAGCATGCGAAATAATTCACATCACTTTTCCGATTTTATACGTCATTGCTCACGAAAAAATCAGAGTTGAAGCATAAGGGATTAATGTCTCCTGGGGGTACCTACAAGGGGACCCACTTGTCATCTAAAGATTGATTTGGGGCCATTTTACTATCTTACCCACCTATGCCCTTTCTTCACCAAGGTGTGAACGGCTTTTAAACTTAGATTCGTTTCACCAAGACCTAAAAAATGAAGAAAGCATAGTATGACTTCAAGCCTTAGCTTAGGTTGTATACATAGAAATCGTTTATAAACCTTATTTGTTTAACCCTAGGGTGACTTTAAATGTAAAGTCTACGATGATTCCGAATTGTGTGATGATTCCGACTCTGATCTTAGGGTTGATTCTGAGTAGGACGGTAAAATTTTTGTCGTTTTATAGTGCTCCAAATATTGTAGAGGTTAATTGCTGCTCTATACTGAATAAGTTAAAGTATAAATATTACCTTCATTGAGTTACTATACAGCTTTACGTTGTTCATCACATTAATATTTTAAATATGCTATTCCAATAAAATACTTTCACAAAGCATTAGTGTTAAACCTCATTTAGTAAACACTCGAAAAATCAGGAATTCGTTAATTAAATGTTTTACGAACTGTTATTCCTCATTTTATGGATAATTTTCTCTCAGCGGCATATTTAGTAAATAATTTGATCGACCAATTCATTTTTAGTTACTTTGATTATTCTGCAACTTTCGTAATCATACAATTACGTCTACAGAATAGCAAATTGGGTAAATGTGTAATTTGTTTAGTTTCTAAGTATTTTCTAGGTTATTACTTACTAAAGCCGAGTTTCTTTACTTTGATACAATTACCGGTATATCAAAAATTTAGTTGTTACAATGTAATTTCTTAAACAGATTAAATTTATTAGTTCAGTAAACCAGGAGTAAAAGATAAGAAACTTATTGGTATAATTCTTTGCATAATTGACAATTCAATACATCTCATTATTTATAGATAAAATACCAAAAACAACATTATTTTGCGTCAAGAAAGTAACCAGCTGTATCTGGAATATCAGTTCAGTTTTCTTAATTATCAAAAAAGTTGTTTTTCATCTGTACTATTCAATTTTTTAAGGTAATGTTAAAAATATATATGTATAATAAAATTGTTGCAAACTTTAGATCCTCAAAATAGGAAAGTAATTATTAATAATTAATTTTCCGCCATTAATATATTTGGCAAACCAAAAGAAAACGTGTTTGTTTATTTTAGTAATAGAGATCCTACTGTTATTTAAATAGTTTAGTTAGTGTGTTGGTGTGCCGATGATTTGAAAAACTGAAGGTATTGGAAGATAAAAAAGATGCACCAGACTGAGAAAAATGGAGAAGCAGTTTTATTAGACGCGAACCTAAGGAAGAACCTAAATTACGTGTCATTAATACAGGAGCTGCTGTTAGGCAGAATACTTAATAATAGTCATTGGTTTGGTGACAACTGACTTCACTTTTGTTAGTCATCGTTATGTTCTATCATAAATTTTATATTTTCGAGTTGGTTTGGTCCACTATCTAATTCTACCGCCTAGCTGATTGGACGTCTCATAGGTACACTAAGGTAAAAGTTCATGGGATAGAATGGACAATTATTTTCTGCGAAGGGTAATAGAAGGAAATCTAGTATCAGTAGAAAGAAAAATGATGGTCAGTAGCTAGGAAATCTGTATTCTGTTACTTAATAAATATCAAATTCATTCTTTAATTACTAGAAAAAATGATTAGTTAAGTGGTTATATAATATTCCTGTTGCAGGTGATACAAATTACCATTATATTTTCATTGACAACGATACAATCCATTTATGGTTAATTAAAACATAAAATACCCACTAAAATACCCATTTTGGGTAAATACCCGGGTATTTACCCAGGGTATTTACCCACTGAAATAAATACCCAGGTATTTTACATCCCTAGGTGGGACCGGATCCAACTATATTATAGTTCACTTGCAAGCCTACCATAAAAATTTTAGGGGGCAGTAAAAATTTAGGGGGGGCCGTACCCCTAGACCCCCTTGGATACGGGACCGGATTTAAGTAAACACGTCGAAAACAAAATTTATTCTGTGTGTAGAGACCTTATATTTGATCGGTCGTCATTTCAATGCTTGTCTGCATTTTGGGTCAAAAAGTTATGGCAACCCTATATTTAAATGCAGTTAATTTGCCTCAGTCAACGATTGATAAAATATTCCAGAAATTCCTAAGATTTTTAGGGTTACTCTTGTCCCACCCCTGTGCCAAATCAAGTTGTGCACTAATGGAATCTACTGCAAAAAAAAAAAAAAAAAAAAAACTTTCATCCGAATTCGAACCAACATTTTGTTTTCGAGTTATAGCTGTTTTTGCATTTTTCCGACAAATTTTCTACTGCTCCCAGCGCCAAAAGGAAGCATTTGTGCTGTTGTTCTATATATTTTTTGTATTATCTTGTCAGAATCAGCTCCCAAACGTTGTCGGTGTTGTTTTGAAACACCCTGTAGATGAAGCAAAATACACTTTGTGAAGGATCCGACTATGATGAACTTATTCCTTAGGTACGTACTATTTACAAAAGAAACTTTATTAATTTAGTATCTAAATAAAAATAAAGATGGGAAATTTATATACATCAGGCAAATTAATATGTATCATAAATTAATACATGTTTTTGTATTTGATGCCATATCGTATATTAATAGTACATATCATGTTGTAAATACAAGTAGATTTTTTTTTCATTCTGTAGAGAATTTAACGGAAAAAAATATGTAATTAACACTGACATCTCTGGTGTTGATTTAGTATGAAACAGAAAAATAATTCAATGATTTCAAAGTTTTAAAATTAATATTGAGTGTTAAGTTCAACTGAAACTTAACTATTTTCTTTCATGACCAGTGCGTACCCGTTCTATTGAATTTTATTATTTAACGAATTTACTAGAGAGTTCCGATATAATGGGAGAAGCGTAATGTAGAACTCAATGCCGGGCTACCCAATTAATTATTAACTCTTTTGTCTTCATTTTCAAATATATTAATTAACCTTTCCCTACTGATAACGCAGTAGTTTCATTTCAGGTTTTGCTTAAAGGGAGAGGAGACAAGACTCTCCAATATTATTAGATATTTCATGTTTTTCACTAGTATATTGCTATATTAATAATTAGCATATATAAAATGTATGTATGTTCCAGTATAACTCTGGAACGCCTGGAGCAATTTTAATTAAAGTTGGTACATATATCACAATCTGAAAATAATACTGTGGGGTAAGTTCCTTCTTTAGGAAGCACGTTAAGTTACAAATCCTATGTTCCAATTTTTAGCTTAATCAGTTAGGCCAAGCGATTGAGCAGTCAGTATTTCTTTTATATAGATAGCAATTTTTATACATGTCTGAACTTCCATGAAGTCTTCATATATGTAATGATGGGAAGCGTTTATTCTGTCCTGGAAAACAACGTCATTTGTTACGAGACATACAGTGGATCCACGGCCCACGAACTTCACCAGTTCCGTAACGCTGTTCGTGAAGGGAAATTATATTTCCCATTGAAATTATCCGCTATAGCCACTAAAATATGATACTGTATGTATTTTTTTTTTACATTTTAAAGACAAGCAAATAACACTAAATTAAATAAATATGATTGCTAAAATAATATAAAGAATGCAAAAAAAAAAAAAAAACGTACAACTCTGACCAATAGTGTGTTACCGTGAACGTGTAAAAACACTACTGTGCGCATAGGATAGCGTTCCCAGGGTTAAATGACATTCAATGTATTCTTATTGTAAAAGGGAAATATTTCAGTCTGTGAGTAACGCTAATTCATAATATAAAGGTAACCAAGAAAGTTCTGTCGCTTTTGTGAAGGTGTGTCTTCCATTGGCCCTCACACCGTGAGTTGAATGCGAATGGATATAAGGCGAAGGTCAGTTGTTGGTGTGGGTATATCCAACATACTACCTGGTTGTGGCACTTCAGTTACACCGTGAACTTGCGTAAGGACAGAGTGAACGTGGAACCTCCGCAGAGCGTCTTAAGGACATATATGCTGCACAAGTTCAAACTGGGGTCAAACGCCGTTGCAGCGGGGCGGAATATATGCCAGGCCTTCGGTAAGGATGTTGTGACTACGCAGATAGTGCAGCGGTGGTTTAACAAGTTTAAGGACAGTGACAAAATGCTCGAAGACGTACCACATTCCGGAAGACCAACACATGTACAAATTGAAGATCTTCAGGCAGCAATTGAGGCGAACAGTGGCCAGACATGTGAGGAACTGGGACTACAATTCAGTCTGAGTGGAGAAATCATTCGGCATCACATCCATCCACTTTGGAAGCACTATTAGTTGGGTCGATGGGTCCCACATGATTTAACCCTGGACCAGAAGGTAACGCGAGTGAACATCTGTGTTTCTTTGCTGTGTCGTCTGAGGAAGGAGCCATTTATGGACAAAGTGTTGACATGTGATGAGAAGTGGGTTGGTTAGCTTTCCATGAACCGGTTCCAAAATAGCCGAAACCAGCACTGAACCAGAAGAAGCTCGTCCTGTGTATTTCGTGGCATCATGCATCGGAAACTGCTATCAGCTGGTCATAGCATCAATGCTACTGTGTACTGTTAGCAGTTGAGACGTGTTCAAGAAAAATTTAAAATTCTGGAGCCAGCACTTCTGAATCGCAAAGGGATCCTCCTGTTACAAGATAATGCTAAGCCCTACGTGGCTGACTCGGGACAACATTCTACGCCTTGGATGTGGAACACAAGGGTAAAAGTAGATCTGAAAAAATAGGGGGACGGTAGATAGCGGCATGACGTCACGCCGTTCCCCCTGCCTATATTTGCCCATTGTAATGTTTTAGGAACTGGGGAGACGCCGTACATATTTTTTCGAGGTGTAGGAAGACGTTCCCCCGCGTTTCCCCTCACTTTTACCCTTGTGAAACACTATTGTATCCGACATACTTCTCGGACATTACACCGTCCGATTATCACCTGTTCCATTCCTTGGACAATCACTTTAGAGGACGCCAGTTCAAATCCTTAGTAGAGGTGCAAAATGCACTTGATACCTCCCTCGCTTCACGGCCCACCAAGTTCTACCGCAATGGAATCCATGGCCTTCCAGAACGTTGGCAGAAGGTCGTCGACACCGATGGGGACTATTTTTGATCTTCCAGGTACGTCTTAGATGGTGGGTGAAAAACCAGCAGAACTTTCTTGGTTACCTTTATAGTTAAAACCATTTCTGACCGTGTGATTCCATTTGAAATCACAAGCTTCCTTGGCTTTCATAGCGCATATATTGTGCCGAATGATTCCAAGTTGTCTCATACGTTGTAGTTATAGCACCCTGGCAATATATAATTTTGAGGGGAAAAATGGATTTTCTTACTTCCTTAGACTTAAACATATAATCCATTGAAATAAAAAATTTCTTCATTTGGAAATAATAATTCAGGTCAGAAAGGGTTAACACTCGCCGCTCTGTTACATTTGCTATCTACCTTCCTTTATTTGAAAATAGATAGATGGTGATTGTGAAACATGAACATGCTTTGCTAGTTTATTATGAACACAAAGGAACCACATCAAATGAATATAAAGTTGTATTTATACAAAATCCATAATATTGTATTCCATGTCAAGCACTAGTAACTAAGCAACGTGAATATAGCATAAAACTACGCGTGTCAAGTTAGACCAACCACCAACACCAAAACGACCGGAACATATCTCAGAATTATGGGCTATTTATGGGCTAATTAGTTGCTCTAATTCCAATTTTTGGGCTCCTACTGTTTAGCGGGAAATCGGATTCAAAGTGGGCGAGTCCAGCTTGATATCAAGCTAGAACCCCCCATATGGTTAGAATGGTCCGATCGAAAAAATTCAAACGCCAGAATTATGGGCTATTTATGGGCTAATTAGTTGCTCTAATTCCAATTTTTGGGCTCCTACTGTTTAGCGGGAAATCGGATTCAAAGTGGGCGAGTCCAGCTTGATATCAAGCTAGAACCCCCCATATGGTTAGAATGGTCCGATCGAAAAAATTCAAACGCCAGAATTATGGGCTATTTATGGGCTAATTAGTTGCTCTAATCCCAATTTTTGGGCTCCTACTGTTTACCGGGAAATCGGATTCAAAGTGGGCGAGTCCAGCTTGATATCAAGCTAGAACCCCCCATATGGTTAGAATGGTCCGATCGAAAAAATTCAAACGCCAGAATTATGGGCTATTTATGGGCTAATTAGTTGCTCTAATCCCAATTTTTGGGCTCCTACTGTTTAGCGGGAAATCGGATTCAAAATGGGCGAGTCTAGCTTGATATCAAGCTAGAACCTCCCATACGGTTACGGTTAGAATGGTCCGATCGAAAAAATTCAAACGCC
Organism: Thermobia domestica; assembly: GCF_964235325.1. Lineage (NCBI taxonomy): Eukaryota > Metazoa > Arthropoda > Insecta > Zygentoma > Lepismatidae > Thermobia > Thermobia domestica. Next base: position 54,860,760 of record NC_137467.1, read on the forward strand.
AGAATTATGGGCCATTTATGGGCTAATTAGTTGCTTTAATCCCAATTTTTGGGCTCCTACTGTTTAGCGGGAAATCAGATTCAAAATGGACAAGTCTAGCTTGATATCAAGCTAGAACCTCCCATACGGTTACGGTTAGTATGGTCCGATCGAAAAAATTCAAACTCCAGAATAATGGTCTGTTTATGGTCTACTTATTTGCTCTAATCCCAATTTTTGGGCTCCTATTGTTTAGTGGGAAATCGGATTTAAAATGGCCGAGTCTAACTTGATATCAAGCTAGATCTCCCAATATGGTTACGGTTAGAATGGTCCGATCGAAAAAATTCAAACGCTAGAATTAAGACTGTTTATGGGCTAATTCAGCGTTTCCCAACCGGTGTGCCGCGGCACACTGGTGTGCCGCGAATCGACTGCTGGTGTGCCGCGAGGAAATTGAAACAAAATTATTAATTCTAAAGCAACTAAATTGCAAGACATAGGAAATAAATGTATATTTTTGTATTTCACATGACTATGAATTTCTACCATGGAAAAAAAATTACTGTAATTATAATATATTATTCTACATCTATTACTGTGTAGCAGACAGTATTTCGGCTCGTACACATTTCCACGGATAGCTGCTATGTTACGCTTCGATTGAGAGTCATACTAACACCGAGAAATGGAAGCACTTGTACGGTACGCGTCAAGTGAACGTTCATAGAACACTCATTCGCACGTGAATGACAGAACAACACTTTGTTCAATAGGTGGGTTTTGACTTCGACGCATCGCAAGCTTTGTGATTGCAATAATATGCACCGGTTTTGGTTAAAACAGATAAGTTAAAAGTACAAGACATTTTCTTGTTCGTTTGTTATTTAGTGTTCTTAGTTCTTAGTGAAAGGTTGGATACAGTTTTCGAAAAAGAAAGCATATGTTTAAAAATCTGAGTAATATATTTCATTGCAATTGTTTTCTTTTTTAAAATTAGAATAAAAAATAAGCATAATGAATTAGCATAGGGGAAAACTAGTGATCGAGCTTTCATCTCTGTGAGAAAGAGATCAGTAAAATTCTGAATTTTACAGAAAAAAATTACCATGGTATTTTATATTTGCAAATAATAATAATAATATCTATCAGTGTGCCGCGAGAATTTAAGCTACACCCGTAGTGTGCCGCAAGTTGAAAAAGGTTGGGAAACGCTGGGCTAATTAGTTGTTCTGATCCCAGTTTTTGGGCTCCTACTGTTTAGCGGGAAATCGGATTCAAAATGGGAGAGCCCAACTTGATATCAAGCTAGAATCCCCAATACGGTTAAAATGGTCCAATCGAAAAAATTCAAACTGCAGAATTATCGGCTATTTATGGGCTAATTAGTTGTTCTAATCCCAATTTTTGATCGGAATCAAATTCTGCGAGTCTAGTTTGACATCAAGTAAAAACTCTCCATAAGGTTAGACATCTCGAATCGAAGAAAATCAAACGTCAGAAATATGGGCTATTTATGTTCTAATTGATACTGTAATTCCGAGTTTGGGTCTGCTACATTTTAGCAGGAATTCCTTATCAAATTGTGAGATTTGCCTTAACTTCTTGCTATAAACCTTGGGCTATAACACTCCGATCAAAAGAATTAAAACGTCGGAATTATGGGTTATTTGTATTGCTAAATTGTTGCTCTAATGTCGAGTTTTTTCTTCTATCTTAGCAAGAAATCTCAAGCAAGATTGGTGTTGATTTTTAGATAAGTTGGGATGATACTTTCAAAGTTGCAGTGAGAAAACATCGATGTTTATTAACTGAAAATTGATTTATTTGCACTCTCCGCAAATGTACATCTATATCTCTACTAGTAAATCCATGAATTCTTTTTTCACGTGTTTATGTTCATTATGTTTTGAAGTAAATAGTGTATATATAGAATTTTTTATATAGTGAAATATCATTATTTTTTAAATCAATTTTTTTTCTAAGGAAATGCCTCTTTGCCGTTGCTGGGGCCGCAGTGGCACAGTGGAAGAGCGTTTACCTTTTGTGCGTGTGATTCCTGGTTCGATCCCAGATCGCGCCAATTGATCTTTGTGGTTGACAAACACCATGTACTTGGGTTTTATCGGCATTCTACCGCTGTGCCATTGCGGGCCCCAGCAACGATGAAGAGGCATTTCCTATAAACTAAAAAAATATTTAAAAAAACAATATGATATTTCACCATATAAATTCTATATATTCACTACTTGCTTCCAAACATACTGAACATATAAACGTGAAAAGACATTTCATAAATTTACTAGTAGAGATATATATTTGCATTCGCGGAGAATGCAAAAAAATCAATTTTCAGTTAATAGATATCGACGTTTTCTCACTGCAACTTTGCAACTATCATCCCACGTTATCTAGAAATCAATACCAATCTTGCATGAGATTTCTTGCGAACGATAGAAGAACTAAAATCGACATTAGAGGAACTAATTAGAAAACAAATAAACCATAATTCCGGCATTTTAATTATTAGATTATTTATAGCACTAGGTTTATAGCTAGAAGTTAAGCCAAATCCCACAATTTGATGAAGAACTCCTGCTAAACTGTAGCAGCCCCAAACTCGGAATTAGAGCACCACTTAACCCAAAAATAGCCCATAATTCCGGCGTTTGAGTTTTTTGGATCGGACCATTGTTACCGAATCGGAGGTTCTAGCTTGATGTCAAGCTAGACTCGCCTGTTTTGTTTCCGAATTCCCGCTAAACATTAGGATCCAAGAAAGAGAATAACAGTAACACATTAACCCATAAATAGCCCATAATTCTGGCGTTTGAATTTTTTCGATCGGACCATTATAACCCTAACTACATGGGGGTTCTGGCTTCATATCAAATTAGACTTGCCCATTTTGAATCTGATTTCCCGCTAAAGAGTAGGAGCCTAAAAATTGGAATTAAAGCAACTAATTAGCCCATTAATAGCCCATAATTCCGGCGTTTGAATTTTTTTGATCGGACCATTCTAACCGTAACCATATTGGGTCTTCTAGCTTGATATCAAGTTAGACTCGCATTTTAAATCCGATTTCCTACTAAACAATAGGAGCCCAAAAATTGGGATTAAAGTAAATAAGTAGTCTATAAATAGCCCATAATTCTGGCGTTTGAATTTTTTCGGTCGGACCATTTTAACGGTAACCATATTGGGTCTTCTAGCTTGATGTCAAGCTAGACTCACCTGTTTTGTTTCGGAATTCCCGCTAAACATTAGGATCCAACAAATAGAATAACAGCAACACATTAACCCATAAATAGCCCATAATTCTGGCATTTGAATTTTTTCGATCAGACCATTCTAACCATATGGGGGGTTCTAGCTTGATATCAAGCTGGACTCTCCCACTTTGAATCCGATTTCCAGCTAAACAGTAGGAGCCCAAAAATTGGGATTAAAGCAACTAATTAGCTCATTAATAGCCCATAATTCTGGCGTTTGAATTTTTTTGATCGGACCATTCTAACCGTAACCATATTGGGTCTTCTAGCTTGATATCAAGTTAGACTCGCCCATTTTAAAACCGATTTCCTACTAAGCAATAGGAGGCCAAAAATTGGGATTAAAGTAAATAAGTAGTCAATAAATAGCCCATAATTCTGGCTTTTGAATTTTTTCGGTCGGACCATTTTAACCGTAACCATATTGGGTCTTCTAGCTTGATATCAAGTTAGACTCGACCATTTTAAATCCGATTTTCTACTAAACAATAGGAGCCCAAAAATTGGGATTAAAGTAAAAAGTAGTCTATAAATAGCCCATAATTCTGGCGTTTGAATTTTTTCGATCGGACCATTCTAACTGTAACCGTATGGGAGGTTCTAGCTTGATATCAAGCTATACTTGTCCATTTTGAATCTGATTTCCCGCTAAACAGTAGGAGCCCAAAAATTGGGATTAAAGCAACTAATTAGCCCATAAATGGCCCATAATTCTGGCGTTTGAATTTTTTCGATCGGACCATTCTAACCGTAACCGTATGGGAGGTTCTAGCTTGATATCAAGCTAGACTCGCCCATTTTGAATCCGATTTCCCGCTAAACAGTAGGAGCCCAAAAATTGGGATTAGAGCAACTAATTAGCCCATAAATAGCCCATAATTCTGGCGTTTGTATTTTTTCGATCGGACCATTCTAACCATATGGTGGGTTCTAGCTTGATATCAAGCTGGACTCGCCCACTTTGAATCCGATTTCCCGCTAAACAGTAGGAGCCCAAAAATTTTGATTAGAGCAACTAATTAGCCCATAAATAGCCCATAATTCTGGCGTTTGAATTTTTTCGATCGGACCATTCAAACCATATGGGGGGTTCTAGCTTGATATCAAGCTGGACTCGCCCACTGTGAATCCGATTTCCCGCTAAACAGTAGGAGCCCAAAAATTGGGATTAGAGCAACTAATTAGCCCATAAATAGCCCATAATTCTGGCGTTTGTATTTTTTCGATCGGACCATTCTAACCATATGGTGGGTTCTAGCTTAATATCAAGCTGGACTCGCCCATTTTGAATCCGATTTCCCGCTAAACAGTAGGAGCCCAAAAATTGGGATTAGAGCAACTAATTAGCCCATAAATAGCCCATAATTCTGGCGTTTGAATTTTTTCGATCGGACCATTCTAACCATATGGGGGTTCTAGCTTGATATCAAGCTGGACTCGCCCACTTTGAATCCGATTTCCCGCTAAACAGTAGGAGCCCAAAAATTGGGATTAGAGCAACTAATTAGCCCATAAATAGCCCATAATTCTGAGATATGTTCCGGTCGTTTTGGTGTTGGTGGTTGGTCTAACTTGACACGCGTCATAAAACTGCAGGTAATTGTTGCAGTTTAGGTTTAAGTAGTGTAATATTTAATAAGCATTATTGGCAACCTACATGAAGCAGAACACCATTAATAAACCGTAATTATATTTAAATTCGTATAACCGTAAGTTGGTTAGCAAACTAAAAAGAAAAATGAGAACAATTAGGGTTTACCAATTAAGCACGTTTTTAACCAGGCGAACCGAAGGAACTACGCAAACGTTTAGAAATAATTGTGGTAAAAAAAAAAAAAAATAAAATAAAAAATAGCTCAGCTTTAAGATACCGCCACTGAGTCTCGAAGAACCGCTATGTGTTAAAACCACAATTTTTCAGGAGAAAAAAAAAATCCAAACTTAAAATTTTGCCAAATATATACGGAAACACTTCAAAAGTATGATAAAAATTGGTTCTGCGTATATATTATGCGCTGGACATTGTTATAGCTTGCTTCAACAATATATTACTATTTTTGTGTTTATAGCACTGCCGATTTACCTTTTGCGTCTTTATAAACACATAGAGGATTTGTATACATTAATCAACACGTATGTGATGAGAACCTGAAGCCTTTAATTACAATCTATTATTTTTTTCATTGTTGTGGCGAAACAATTGAATATTCACTTATCACATTATAAGGGACGCTGCCTGAGAGCTTTCAGGTTCTTTTGCACGACATAGCTCATTTTCGACAAAAATGTCACATAGTGGTTCTTCAAGGCGCGACCTTTGTTTCCTTTTCATTTACATTATGTTTATTTCACAAATCTGGCAGACTTGGTCTTCTATAAAGCCATTTTCTATTGCGGAATTAGTTACAAATTGTAATGGGTATTCTCGAGTAAGATTAGTTAAGTAACTTATTGATGTACTACGTCCCACTCACAATAATGAATATTATGGAAAGCCCACTAATATGAACTACACTGATCATTAATGTAATACACGGAAGAATCATATAAATGGATTACGAGAGCCATACGTGCGCACGTATGTTATCATCAGTTATCTCTGTATTAGATAACCACAAAATGTTCTGTCTGAATTTAATCCTGCAAAATGAAAAGAAATAATTTGCGATAAAGTAACTTATGTATGTTATTGTTAGTTATCTATGCATTAGATGACCCCAAACGATTCTATCTAAATTTGATTCTAGAAAGTGAACCGAATTAATCGTGAAATAAAGTATGTATGTTATTGTTAGTTATCTATGCATTAGATGACCCCAAACGATTCTATCTGAATTTGATCCTAGAAAGTAAACCGAATTAATCGTGAAATAAAGTATGTATGATATTGTTAGTTATTTATGCATTAGATGACCCCAAACGATTCTGTCTGAATTTGATCCTAGAAAGTAAAACGAAGTAATCGTGAAATAAAGTATGTGTGTTATTGTTAGTTATCTATGCATTAAGTGACCCCAGAAGGTTCTGTCTGAATTTAATTCTCCAAAGTGAAAAAGAGATAACGCAAAGTGTGACGTGCAAGGAAGAATAAGAAATAGTCCTAACCATAGCAACTACAAATCTCCAACGCTGGAACAAACAATGGTCTCTATGGTGGAAGAACTCTCCGGAACGAGGACCAAATAGCTCATGCAGTACATAAATTCACCTTGTCCAGGATTCGGATTGTCATCTTTGTAAATAATCTCTAACGATTGGGACAAAAGGCAATCCTATGGTATAATGTACGGGGAAGATTACTATTTCCCAATTAAGTCGGTTAATGATGATTAAGTGGCCTCAGCAACATGTACTTTTGCGTTTTGCTGAAGCAGAAGAACGCTTCTACTATTCATTCTACTAGGCACCATAGTTTTCAATTTTTCATGCACACCTTCGAATTGCTGCAGATTTCGTTGTCTGATGATGTGACAGGAGTTCACGACGCACAATATCCCAAACAGTACACAAAATATAGACCATATGATTCTGTTGAAGGCAGCAATTTTTTTCATTGTTTGGAAGTGGGTGTATTCGATACCAACCAATGAGTATCATGAGGCTGCACGTCAGTATCCCGACCATAAATAAGCTCTTTACCAACAGAATGTAGTGGGTGTGGATGAGTGTTGGGCTGTAACTAACGAAGAAGATGCGATGTCTTTTGAAGCGATATGTGGGCGCATTGTGAAGCAACATGCAGGACACCATATCTGTTGACCATTACTGGATGCTTGCGAAAACGTTTGCGATGTGCTTCATGGAGTTCAATATTGTAACGGTCTTCAGTGATGATTTCATCTTGATGGAGACTGATATGGTGGATCACACCTACCATGGACCACCAAACCAACCAAAATCAGCTTCCGTGAATGGAAGGTGTTTTAGAAAGCCACTCTGAACGTTGGTCACGATCCAGCCACTGTCATAACCACTTATGACTGCCACAGCACATTCACTTTTAATCAGAAGTAACAATCTACTGCAGAATACCTTTCTGGTTATTCCACTACTCTCGGAGAACTGCACTCTCCAGTTGGTAATCTTCAACGGCAAGTATCGACTCACGTGGTGTCACACTTTCACGTTACCGCTTACGTGGAGTTCCCGAATGAAAGTGATATGGTAAATACCTAACTCGTTCACTACCATGGTCTTCGTGACGAGCTAATCGGAATATAATGGTCGGATGTCGTAGGTCTAATTTTGAATATTGTGTCACTAGCACGAAATATCACGTATCAACGGTATGTGATGCGTTCATACTACTGGATCAATGTACTGTTGATGTCCTTTGCAGCTAGATGTGTAGAATATTCTTGTTTGTAATCGTAAAATAAACTCACTTGCAATTATGTGATTTAAAATGTACACTTTTACACAACCTTTCCAACATCATATTACTTTCTGACTGACTTCACTGATCACCCCAACATTCTTACCGTACATGCATTTGTGACGTGGTGGCCTCGGTCCCTCTAGGTGTTTGCATACAAAATCTCGTGGCCTAAACCTCGTAGCCAAAATATCACGAAACTCAATCTCGTCGTCCTAAAGCCTTCACACAAAAAACGTAGCGGGCCAAAATTTCGCCTAACCCAAATCTCGCCGCCCAAAATCTTCCATGATTGCTCAGATCATCACGGAATAAAATCTCGCCCAGGGTAAAACCTACAGAAACTCGCCATAAGTACTTGTTCAGAGTAGAGAGTTTAATATATCCCCGTATTTATATATATTCACATAGTATTACATTAAAATAATGGCTAATGATTTCCAGCACATGCATAGAAAATACACGCAAGGTGACGATACGTTCAGTAAGATGTGCTGGTAATACTGCTCTTACGTCAGAGGACTATGTCTCAGGACTATGAGTTCCGTAGGTGATAAAGGAATATGAGGAGATAAAGTGTGGGAAGTGGTAACAACTGTGTGTTATTCAGTCAAACCCAACACTGTCGTAAAGTAGAAAAGAAAAATGGAAGTGCCATAAAGTATTTCGGAAAGACGAATGTTTGTGAATAGAGATTGAAGTTAGACGTGTCCGCGGTGCACAACAATGTTTTTAGAGACTTCCTGACACTGTTTTCGCCAAAATGATGGAACCACTTCACCGGAAGCACTAAAACACAATAAAAGCCATTATCCGTGTTGTATAGCGGTCTCTCCGCCATATCGACAAAGGTCGACGTGCTGAGGATATACGATCGACAAAGGTGACGATATACTGCGAATTCCACACGTGTAACAGCAAGTGATAGAGATGGGAGGCTATTACATTGAAGGAATGTAACAGGTGTTCTGTGCATAAGGTCAGGTACGAATAATAAGAACGGTGCCGTTACTTTTTATCAAGCCCTTATAAATATGGACAAAACTTCGAACACAATTAACGATATTGCAAGGATCCCCACATCACAACAGACGCAAGTGTCAGCTCAACACGTGCTAATGATTATAAACAACCTAGCAGACAACAAGCCGACACGGAAGGTACCGAGGAACACCGAGAGCAGACGGACCTCACGGAAGGAGCCGAGGAGGACAAATAAAAGGAGGACCACCGAAGGACCGAGCATCAGTCGATCAACTGATCGCCTAACCTTTACCTTCCTATGTCGCTGTGGACTAGGAGCACCTCTTCCTTACCCTATGTCGCACTGGACTAGGGTTCCATCTTAAACTTATAATCCAAGCCTAACCTACAACCTGCCAAAGTGTTCTGGAAACTGTCATGAGTGGAAGGGGCACCCGGCAAAACATTTAGAATCCCTTCACTTGGTCATTGAGGAAGAGACATTGAATTAGACACACTTGTATTTATTATATTATATCTTGTAATAAAACTTGGTGAAGGGGAAAAGACACCCGGTCTATCATTTGACTCTACCAAAACATTACATGATGGAGGCGCCGGGTACCCCTTCCAGTAATTGGTTCATTCTAACTGGGTATTCTAACTGACTCATATTAGCTTTGCTGCCTTAAATAATTTGACCTGGAAAAACAACACACTGAATCAAGGAACGTTTGTTTTAAAATAATAAATGTGTGACAGTTTCGCCAGATTACTGAACATAATTGGCTCCATAAGACACTGTAAAACCAAGAAAGAGTTGCATCTAAATATAACAGGATTCTGGAAAAATTGTTCTGAACGCTGGTTGGCTCACCAAAACTGATTCATGTTATGATTGGCTGAATCACGTTTGGTCAGTCAATTAGCGTTCAGAACCGTTTTTCTGGGATCCTGTTATATTTAGATGCAAATATCTCTTGTTTCTACAGTGTCTGATGAAGCCAATATGTTAAGTTAGTTGGCGAAACTGTCGCCAATATGACAGTGTCTGATAAAGCCAATATGTTCAGTTAGTTGGCGAAACTGTCGCCAATATGACAGTGTGATAAAGGCAATATGTTCAGTTGGTTGGCGAAACTGTCACACAGTTACTAGTTTAAAATAAACGTTGCTTCGTTCAGTGATTTTTTTCTAGTTCACGATATTATTCATCTTACAAATAGAAATGAGAAAGATGTTACTTCAAAACATAGACTAACATAACACTTAATTGAAAACAGTATCTGCAGTTAATGTCCACTAAATATTTAACTAAAATACGTTCAATGGACAAGATTGAGTCAAAGTTGCATTTGTTTCACAATTATGTATTCATTCAATTTGAATAGTAAACATTTTATGTTTCTAGTGTCTAAAGCAATCATTTCTGGTTCCATGTTAATCTTTCATTATCACTATCTTCTTCTTCCACTTTTATTATTATTATTATTATTATTATTATTATTATTAATGCTAGAGCGGAAATCGCAAAAGGCACCAAGGCAATGAGCAGCAAGGAAGGAAGAAGTGAAATATACAGGGTTTGAGAATAAGGAGGGCTCGCCAGGCAAACAAGATTGGGGAACAACTGCTATAGAGCATAATTCACATATAAAAGAAATATGATTTTCTTCCTCTTCATATTTAAATACCTTTTTCAATAAAGAACGTTGTGGGATTAAAAGAAAAATATTCTGCCAACTTGCACTTTGAAAACAGTTCGTAGATAAAATCAAGAATTACGATTGAACGAAAAAAAACTAAGAGAAACCAAAGAATTGGAAGAAGCGATCATATTTTACATTCTCTAATATCAATATTTGTTCTAGAATCAAAGAAAATACTGACGGTAAAAAATTTACTTACGTTGCTCACTTTTCTTCAATTCGAATAAAGTGTTGTTCCTTTAGTATTCAAAATAATTTTTAACAGCAGGACAGAAAAATAAATGAAACGAACGTTCGCGTTTAAAACTAGAAGTGTCACTGTACACCAAATGAAAGAGTTTGGTTTGTCACAGTGTACACAACGTGGGAATTGAGAATTGATTTTTTTTAACACCTCAACAATGGAAGCTTTTCAGTGCCACAATATGCCCGTCAACAATTCTCCGCATTTCTCCTGCCGCAATCTGAAAAGAAACTGATTTGGACCAAGGGCGCCGATTTTTCTGTAAATTTGGGGGGGGGGGGAGACATTCAGATGCAGAAGGTATATATATGAAGATATTAAGACAAATTGCACTCAAATTATTCCAAATATTGTATATTCATAAATACAATAGGGGCCCACATGAGCTTTGGGGTCCCTCGGCCCCCAGAATCGGCGCCCTTGATTGGGACTGTGCTAAGAAGGAACTCATGAGGAACATGTTGGAGAGCAGGAGCGGATCCAGGGGGAGGGACAATCGGGGCAATCGCCCCCTCCCCAGAAGAAGAAACTCTTATTTCATATATATAAATAAAATCCATCCCAAAGATTGGAGCCCTTAAAAGTAGCAGCATGACAACCCACTGCCCCCCCGCCCAGAAGTCGGTCCTGGATCCGCCCCAGCTAGAGAGTATAATGGCAGGAAAGAGAATCGTCTCCATCCCCTTCTCTTCTCTTTCCTGCCACATTATCCTCTAGCACGTTCCTCATGATACAGTTCCTTCTTAGCCAATGCCTCAGTTTCTTTTCCTATTCTTAATAATGTCTAAAATTGTTTCTCTCCCCGCCACCATTTCTAATATCCTCTCATTTGCTTTCCGCTTGACCCAGCTAATTCTCTCCATTCTTTTCTACACCCACATTTCGAAAGCTTCCAGTCATTTTTTTTTAAATTATTTTTGCGTAATATCCATGTTTCTGACCCATACAATACAATACTCCACACGAAGCCTTTTATAAGTCTTTTCCCCTACTCTTTATTCGTCCCACAGAAAAGACTTCTTTCTCCTAAAGGTTTCTTTCACCATTCCTATCTTTGCTTTTATTTCACATTCACACTTCACACCATTACTAATAATATTACCCAGGTATCGAAAACTAGTCACCTATTCTATTTTTCTCACTTCAGTAATTGATACCGATTGCTTCGTTCCAATCACTATGGCTTTTGTCTTTTATCACCATTTTCATCTCATTCTTTAGAGCCTTTCCTAAAGTTTTCAGTACCTAAGAGGATGGTGAACACTTTGGTACCAAATAGTAACCGGTGGCCCACCGTTGCCCAGATATTGGCTAAAAATGTTCCAATTTCGGGAGATTTAAGGAGCCATATCTCTGGAACTATACGTCATAGACAGATGATATTTTGTGAATTTTTCAATTTTGAGCCCTCCATTTTGAGCATGTGATCTCGTAAAACAACTTATTGTAGAACGTTTTAACAGAACTCTTAAAACATGTGGGAAAAAATTTAGTACTCAAGGAAATTATAAATGGATGATATTACAAGAATTGTTTAATGAGTATACATAATAATAAAGTACACAGAACACTTGGTATAAAGCCTGTAAAAGTTAATAAGAAAAATTAATTCTTTTTAAGTTCGTTCCGGCAATGCTTTTGGAGCATTCTCAACTGGATTCTTCTGTTTTTTTGGATATTCGATGAGCTTCAAACTACAAAGTATCATTTTCGTGTTATATTTAGTCTATTAGAAAAACATCTTTCGAGAATCAAGACGGGTCGAGATTTTTTTTTTTTTATTATACTTGTCATCTTTTGGGCAACACTATCCATAACTCAGCGTGCAGCAAGAAAGACTTGTGTATTATTTCCTTTCCGATTCAACCCTCCGTTATTTTTAACTATCTCTGTGCTTGTATTATTAATGGTTCCCCTTCAGAAATAATCAGCGCTCTAATCATTTCTTCTATATACAAATTAACGAACGAATACTTTCCCGGGTCCAGCTTCATGAGTCCATTTTTTAAAATATAGCTGTACTTGTTTTCTAGGAACCAGAGGCAATAAGATCTAGCTGCTATTTCATAAAAAAAAAAAAAAAGGAATCCGTTCGTATAGGACATAATAATGTTTAACACAGGGATGCAAATAAGCAACAAAATTTTACTAGCCCAAGAAAGAAGCTACTAGCCCACATCTTACAATAGAAATCATTTACTTATCTTCGATATGATATTAAATAGACGCCCGCACCGATGAACCACTCGCCCTGGGCGCATCCCTGGTTTAATATCTCATGCGATATGACAATCCTTGACAGCAGGAACAATTAGCATGCGATCATTTAAGCCAAAGATCACTTGACGATTCCTCATATTTCTGTGGTTCTCACGCCTTCTAGTTATCTTTCAGTGCAACGCTGTGACATGTAGACGCAAACAATGACCGAGAAAGGAAGTTATAGATTTAGTGAGGAGAGAGAGAGAGAGAGGGAGAGAGAGAGAGAAGAAACTGTGATAAAATCATATCAACAGTCTCATACGTAGTTTCCACGTGTGTGTCTATGTTTTGTCGTCTCGGGGTCTATCGGGAGTCACCGGCTGTGGCAGTTTATGAATCTTAGTAACTCTGCGTTTTTCGCGTCACAGGCAGGGGTAAAAGTGAATCTGAAAAGGTAAGGGAACACGACGTCACGCCGTCCACCGTGGCTATCTTTGCCCATTGTAATTTTTAGGGAGTAGAGGGACGCCATACATATTTTTTGCAAGTGGAGGAACGATGTCACCCTGCGTCACTCTCACTTTTATCCCTGGTCACAGGTCATGAATTTTGTGACTCGTTCCATCACTGACAGCCTGGGATCGAATAAAGGACCCCTAGTAAAAGAGGTGAATGCTCTACAATTGATTCACATACATGTAGTTAATATAGTCATATTACAAGCCAAATATTTCTCGACTCTACTTTCCATATGGTTACACACAATTTATTGCTTTTAATTCGATACTTTTTTTTAAAAAAAAATCTTAATATACAAATATATTGCCAATTCATAACTACGTGTAATAAAAGAAAAGCCACGTTATAGTAAAACCCACGATACGCGAGGTATACCAGGATTAACGTGTCCATATGTAAAGAGAAAGTAGCACTAACGACACCGTTCCCGACTTTCTCTGACCTATTTCATCCTTATATGCGTATTGCGTTTCTTCACCTCTAGACTGTTTAGGACTATCTCGTATTAAATGATATTAAAGGGGATGTTTATTAAAGAACCGGTGAAGCAGTAAATTTGATTTTAACATTTCCGTTCATCACCTGTGCGACAAGCAAATCATTTCAACCTTGAAACCGTTCCGCTAACTGATCTGCATAGTCAGTAAATAAATAACATTCACTAACCATGTTATTTTTATCACTCTAGAACAAATTAAAACATATTTTTTCCTTTTCTACATTTTGATTTTTTTCAGTTAATAATAGATTTGATAGATTTTCCGAGAGGAAGGATAAGAATCTCTAAAAATATTTCTGAATAGAAAATAAATTTGATCAGGTTTGTGCTTAACTCCTTCGAGATGGGCATGGCATATAAGCATTGATCTGGTTTGTGCTTAACCCTTTCGAGATGGACATGGAATGTAAGCATTGATCTGGCTTATGCTTAACCCTTTTGAGACGGGCATGGCACATAAGCATTAATCAGGTTTGTGCTTAACCCTTTCGAGACGGGCATGGCACATAAGCATACAAGAGAATGTTTCGTGGAGGCAGTGATGTAACTAGGGGTCAAACGGGGCTTGTGCCCCGGGCGCCGGATTGGGAGGGCGCAAAATTGGGCAAATATTTGGGGGAGAGTTTCCGGTTTTGTTGGTCAGGGGGTGCTAAGGCAAGTTCTTGCCCCGGGCGACAACTAACGTATTTCCGTCGCTGCGTGGAGTACGGGTGTGGTTTATAAACACAACATCCTGACGGAAAGAACAGATGTAATTTATAAGTATCATTTGCATTTAATTTGTCAAATAAGTAATTCAATACCCAATCGTAGGATTGGATGATTTCAGGACGTCCTTTTTAGTCTCTAAACAAAGACTGACAAGCCGTGTTTTAAAGGTTAAAGTAGGGGAAGAGACGGTGTTTGTTGGGTGTAGAATTTTCGTACTGTACTTGACAAGGACAGTATATATCGTACGCTTTCTACAGAACTAATCCGATGTTGTTCAAACTTGCTGTCAAAGTAAACACTAACTTGGTACGCAAATGAAAAAAAAAATCTTAGATTTCCAATTTGCGATGTGATCAATGTTCAGGTTTGGAGTTACTTAAATCTTTGCGTGTTTGTGCGAATGAAACGTCCACTTTGACGTCTGGTGAGGAAAATCATCTCAACAACATATCATAGGGAGTGTCTATCGTCACGCGTCTAACGTTACAAACACTGTACACGTCTAGCAAACAGGTTCGGATAACTGAGATAGTCCGTTGCTGAACAAAGTCGTATGGCACCATGGAGAGAACACAATTAAGAATGATCGTTCTTTATGAATTCAGAGAGGCACTCTGCACAGAAAGCTGGAAGAAAATGGCCAAACCATTTGCCGTTGATTTGTCAAATTTCGTTCCCGTCACACAGCGTTGCAAAATGGACCCCGTGAACCAACCAACATCAAGTATGGATGAGCCTAGAACACTGTGGAAGCATACTCTTGGAAATGTGTTAGTGTTATTCCAGACAAATTAGCCATATATCATACATCGTAAGATGAAAAGTTGATGACCTCATGAATGCCATCGGTCGAAAAGAATCGCCGTTTGGAAGTGTTCAGTTCTCTGAATGTTAGGACTAACCGGGACAGTTTCTTGCGTCGAATTGCTACTTCAGATTAAAAAAAAAAATGGGTTTTCTATGGCAATCATAAACGGTCAAGATAATATGTTGGATTATGATCAACATCCACGACAGATTTGTAAACCATTTGTCCAACTACAAATGTTGCCGTAGATGTATGTGGTGGGAGTGATCAACCGTATCTTTCTAAGACAAAGTGGAACCAGCAATGCAGATCGTTTCAGTGCTGTATTTCATTAAATACGCCGCAAACTTGACTCAAGGTATCCAGCAATGGTCAACAAGCATTATCATGATGGACGATAGTGCTGGCCTACGTGTCGGACAAAGGACAGTGTAGGATCCATAAGTTACAGTACGAGATCCTTCCTCACCCACTATATTCCCCCGACATGTCTCCTACTGATTACTGTCTCTTCCGGCATCTTTATCACTTTATGTGAGGGAAGACCCAGATGATCGGACTATGCAGTTGAGGACTCCTTTGCATCGCGGACTTCAAACTTCTTTCGCCACGGAATCCAACCGTTGGCTGAGCAATAGTATGGAGTAGTTGACTGCGGCCATTTTGATTAAGCAGGTATGGATTTTTTTTTTATGAGGCACCTGGACTGGAAATTTCATTCGTACCATTCCAATATCTAGAACAAAAGTTAGGGTAGATACATGGAACAAACCTATTTAAACGTGAAGTAAACGCAGTGTGTACATATATTAAAAGTTCTGGGTGGACATGAATTTCATCTCACTTTCCTTTGTGGCAATCGGACAAAAATTATCACATTTCTCCCCCCAAAAACACATTTCAAATCGGATTATTGGGAGGACAGTCCCCCCAGTTCCAAGATTGGAGGGTACATGTCCCCTCATTCCCAATTTGGGGGATTTGAGCTAGTGGTAAGTACTATAGGTTACCTAGTTAATAAACTACCTTCAACTGCACAAACGCGAGCATCGGTAGCCGTGGCCTATCCCTCCCAATCTTTTCCTTCAATTTCCCCAACATAATACGAGCAGAGTTAAAATTCTAAGGAATTTTGTTGTGTGTTTAACAGAGGTTTGGAGTTCCTTTCCGACAAAAAATTCAGCTTGTTTGTACCCGGATTTTTAATCTACAATAGCAATTAAATATTTGATATTTCAGTATATGCTGAAATATCTTGGAAGGCTTTGCATAAAGTAAAATACTTTCAAAAATAAAAGTAGCATTATAGATAATGATAATAACGATTACTTGCTGTGATACATATCCTAACATAGAAATCAAAATATGGGAGGAATTTTTTGCTTATTAAGGATACAGTTACCGCATGTGAAGTATAAAAAGAGGTATAATTTTGTTTTCAAACAAACTCGGATCACTACTCTTTCTTCTTGGTTCTGATAGTATATACGTAGGTTTTTAATTACGTATTATGCTTGGCAAATCTGCTAGAGTGGCTGCCGCACTGAGAAGTGCAATCTACAAATTGAGTCACCAAAGGATAAAAAGCTAATGAACTTCACAATTTTAATTAGTCATAGAAGTTAATAAAATAGCGCACAATTATGTGAAGAAGAAAATACGTATTTTTATACTGCAAACTCAAAGTTCAGTCGCTGAAATTAAACCTTACAATACTTAATTTAAGAAGAAAGAAAGCATTGAACTTCAATACGAAAAATCGTCCCGTTTTTTTATTATGCGTTGTTGAAGAGTTGAACTCTACATATGTTTAAAAACTACATTTCAATAGAGATTTTTTTTTTTAAATCCAGATTAGGAAATTTCATCTTTACACACTAATAGAAAATGAAGAGCTTTAATTCATAACAAAATATATTGCTAAATTTGTCCTGTGTAGTGATACAATGCAAAGCATGGCATTTTCATTTGCGAAAAAGAAAATCTACAGCGTCAATTTCACCAATTCTTCCACTGAATGCTACGCCATAAGCTGGTTCTCGCGGTTTGTAATTATTAATTAGCTTATGATATGTTAAAATAATCGAAAATGACCTATTTTAGTATCCAATCCATAGTTTTCGGTGTTATTGAGATTAATAGTGACACTTTCGATCAGGGGAAAAAGTGAAGGGAAACTTAGGGAACAACGTTTCCCCACTTCCAGAAAATATATATGGCATCCCTCCACTTCCTAAAAATTACAATTTGCGAAGATAGGCACGGGGGATGGCGTGACGTCATGCATTTCCCTACCTTTTCAGATCTACTTTTACTCCTGCTTCCGATGCTGTTTAAGTCGAAATTCAACCCTAATCGACACGGGATGAGAGTGATAAGGAATGCAGTGTAAAAATAATCGAAAACGACCGATATTCCGATGCTGAGATGAATTGTGGCACTCCAGATGTTGTTAAAGTGCAAATTCGGTCCCCATTGGCATGGAGGTGAGGATAAGGAAGATGACATTACAGATTTTTGTCACTATAGTTCTATACTTTTACTGAAATAGGTATCCTAAAGGGGGAAGGGTTTAAATATATTTACTTTCCACAAATCTTATATGATCCTTGTGCGAAGAAGAGGTCTTTCAGCTAGTTAGACCAGGACTAAAAGTAGATCTGAAAAGGTGGAGGGACGGTAGGTAACAGCATGACGCCACGCCGTTCCCCCTGCCTATTTTTGCCCACTGTGATTTTTTAGGAACTGGTGGGACGCCGTAAATTTTTTTCGAGGTAGCGGAACGGCATACCCCGCGTTCTCCCGCACTTTTACTCCTGAGTTAGACCGTAACGGTGAGAAAGAACGAGAATCGGTTTCTTGCCATGGATTCAGTGTTCCAAGAGTAGGACCCATCTCCTTTCTTAACCCTCTAGTCAAACAGAAAGTGGGGGAAATCAACTATTGTAAGTTTCAACGTTGATCGCTATGCAGCAAAAAATACATAGAATAGATAGCAACAAAAGATTTCTCTTTCGGAATGGATTCAACGGACCAAAAATAAGTTCTATTTTCACCATTATCTCTCTACTAAAATGGGAGGTGGTAGAAATTCACAATTACTTGTGCTTTAATGTTGATACTCGCAGAGAAGAATCGAAGAAATTAAATGTAGACTAAAAACAGGGAATTCATGTTATTACTCAGTTCAAGATTTTTGTCGTCGTGAATTCTGTCGAGGAATTTGAACCTTAAAATATATAAAACGATAACCATGCCTGTTCTGCTGTATGGTTGCGAAACATGTTCGCTTATTTTGAAGGAAGAACACAGACAAAGTATTTGAGAATAAAATCCTGAGACGAATATTCGTACCCAAGAGGAACAAGAATAGAGAATGACGAAAACTTCATAACGAGGAAATTGCATAATTTATACCGTTTACCAAACATTGTTAGGGTTATCAGGTCTAAGAGGCTCAGGTAGGCAGGTCATGTAGTCACAATGGAAGAAAGTAGGAATGCTTTCAAAGTTTTAACTGGCAATCCAATCGGAAAACGACCATTAGAAAGACCTAGACGCAAATGGGAAGACAAGATGGATGTCGCAGAAATAGGAATACAAATTAGAAACTGGATCCAGTTGGCTAAGGATAGAAGTCAGTGGACAGCTTTTGTAAACGCGGATTGAACTTCCGGGCTCCATAGACCACAGAGTGAGTGAGTGAGATATAAAAAGCAGTAAGACATAGCATGGGATAGCTTTTTGGTATTGATTTAGCATCCCAAGAATAACGTTAATTTCGACCTATATTATTCTATTCGAAACGGAAGTGGTATAATTTTCTGTTTCAATACTAATGTCCACCGTAAGGAAAGCATAATAAATTGTGAGAAGCACTGTATTGATTCAGTAACACAAGAATAGGTTCCCCCTTAAACTTTATTCCTCTCTTGCAAAAAGTAGTAGTAATTACCTACAACCATTTACACCCTCAATATTGATTCCTGTGTTATTATTATCATTAATTGTAAGGGAGACTAGAATCTATTTTTGACGTGAATTCAGCGTCTAAAGAACAAATTAAATATTTTAGTTTTATGTCTCTCACTTATGGCTGTTAGGCTAAAGGAGACCGTGATTATGAGAAATGAATGAAATAGTGAAATGAATCAAGTGGGAAGAAACGGGGAAATCCCGAGAAAACGCACGCACACGGTGTTTGCCCACCACAAAGTCAACTTGGCACGACCTGGGAACGAACCAGGGACGCCACGTATCAGACATGAACGCTCTACCACTGAGCCACCGCAGTCCTTCCAAAGAACAGATTCCATCTCTCATCTTATCACCTCTATTGCGACCGGAAATGTTTTTGCTACTGCCGCTATTTCGGGTTTTAGTAGTTGAACTAGCCTTTGCCTAGCTGGGAGCTAAGTCCAAGACCTCCGCGTTCGCTCGGCTTATGTATCAGCTTTTCAATATTTTTGGTACTATTTCACCTAAAAGATAACAGTTAAAGATATCCCAAGATAACGCCTATTTAAATAGCATAAAGATTTTTCATGTCCTCTTTAGACCCCCTAAAAACTAAACAAAAAAAAAATTATTAACTTTTGGCAATTTTCCTGTAGGTTAGTCCCGGAAATATACAATCATGCCAAATTTAATCATTCTAATCCTGCCGGAAGTGTCTAAACATTTTGGGGTGTAGAAGACGTCCCATATAAATAACATGGGAAAGATTTATCAGTTCTCCATAAACCACTCTACAGTTGTAAATTTTTATTTTTGTTGATTCACCTAGATAACGCTAACGAAAACGTACAAGTATACCGAAGTTTTTATTCCAATTGCAAGTGCCGAAAACATGAAACTGTAGGTAGGGCAAAAAAAAAAAAAAAAAAAAAAAAAAAAAAAAAAAAAATACACCCATTCAAATAACATTGGAAATTTTTCATCCTTCCTTTAGACCCCTCTAAAAATTAAAAAATCATATTTGGCACTTTTCCTGTGGGTTAGTCCCGGAAATATACAATCATGCCAAATTTCAACTTTCCACGTCAACCAGAAGTACCCCTTTATTTTATGTCAATTCCTGTAGTTTTATTTCGTAGGAACGGAAAGAAAGGAATATATATTTTAGCGAAGTATTCTTCTTCCTACAAAATCTCTTCTAATAGAATATTGATAGAATATTAAAAAATATAAAACATGTTATCAATATTCCCATAAGAGAAACTAATATATGGAAAATAATAATACTTGGGCTACCACGTATCTATCTTTCTTTCTTCCTACGAAAAACAGGGAAGAATCAACCAAGTTTTACATGTTATATTCTAGCGATGCATTTATCCCCTACGGGCAAGGTATTCCTGTTATGTTTTCAAGAATTCAGACCAACCTAGCTCCTACATATATTATTTTGTTTGCAGAACAAGCCAGAAGAACTTTGCATCTTTGCAACCTTAGTTCTTCCAGACATTACTCGCATACTTTTTTATATTTATTTTCTTCCAAGTTTAATTCAGAGAAGAAAGAGGTCATACGTGGTTCTCATGTTATGTTATTTTGAAATATTACTGTACCATTGTATAACTTACAATATTAACATTTACGATGTTTTTCTCGTACCTTTCCGTATAGGCCTTACAATTACGCTATGCCCGTGTATGGAAAGTCTTATAGAACGCTTATGTTCGTCGTCCAATCTGTATCAGAGTTGTCAACCGCAGAAAAAAAATGATCGATTTTCGTAATTAAAATTATCCTGTATCACACAAAGTCACGGTATATTCCTTATAAATGTGATAATTGCACACGACAGTAATACAAGTAATAAGTAATACGTATAATACAAGTAATAATAGAGGGAGTCCAATATACAATCCAACCCGGAGTTTGGGACAGTAGTACTTTTGAACTTGAAGCGGTACACAAATAATGGCTATACCAAAATGAAGCCTTGTTTATGCACATATTTTTAAACTAGAAAGCAACGATTGAAGTACACTAGGAACCACACAGTGTTGCCAGATGTAACCGAAGTTTTTTTTTTTTTGCAAAACACGTAAAATTACTCGTAAGTCATACGTATGCATGTTCTGTCATTAATTTTCAGTCTGTTTAGTTGGATTAGCTTGGGAACTATGGAAAAGAAAAAAGATTTTTTATTTTTTATTTTTACCGATAACTAATCGGATGAGGCCTCTGTTAGGATGAACTAGGGAAGTACTACTTTGGGTAGTATTATTAGTGATGATATGAAATGTGAACGTGAAATAAAAGCAATGATAGGAATGGCGGAAGAAGCCTTTAGGAGAAATAAAATAATATTTTTTAGGCCCTTGAATAAAGAGTCAAGAAAAACACTTGTGAAATGCCTTGTGTGGAGTATTGTACTGTATGTGGCAGAAACGAACATTACGCCAATATGATTAAAAAAGACTGGAGGCTTTCGAAATGTGAGTGTGGAGAAAAATAGAGAGAAATAGTTGAGTCGAGCGAAAAACGAATGTGACGGTGTTAGAAATGGCGAGGGAGGGAAAGAACAATCTTAAATTAGGCCTCAATGTAGTTGTATAAATTTCACACCTTCCGTGCGAAATGCTTTTCAGCGTGTGCTCTCATCCTATTCTCAATGGGATAAATTGCGTCGAGTATGAATCTGAATAATCTTTCGGATGTACTGAAATTAGTACATAGTAAAACAGGTGTGTTAATTCAACACAATGGCTCATTGTTACCGTAATCGTACGGTACTAAATTGACACATGGGTGGTACTACTTAGGGGTAAAAGTAGATCTGAAAAATAGGGGGACACATGGCATCCAGTGGCAGATATAGGCCAGGGCTGGGGGGTGCCTAGCCTCCCCCCATTTTTTGAGTGACAAAAATAATTTAAGCCATTATTTATATATTTTTGAAAGCTTATAGTAAATTCATGATATACCTATCATAGTCTAGGCTCTGGCTAGCCCCTCAGTTTTTACCTTCTAGATCCGCCACTGATGATATCACGCCGTTCGCCGTGCCTAACTTTGCTTTTTTTTTTTTTTTTTTTTTTTTTTTTTTTTTTTTTTAAAGGAAGTAGAGGGATACCATCAGGTCTCTAGCCAGCCCAAAAATGTAGGAGGCGACCGGCTGAAGTTAGCGAGGCCCGATGCAACCATATTATAGTTCATTTGCCACTCTACCGTCAAAATGTTAGGGGGGCAGCCAAAATGTAGGGAAGTTCCGGCTCCCCTAGACCCCCCTGGATACGGGCCTAGATGCCATAGATATTTTTTGGAAGTGGGGTAACGGCGTGCTCCCGCTTTCTCCCTAACATAATAATGAGCTGATATACATAGAGAATAATTGTATTAAATATTGAAAACAGATGGTTGTATCTGTGCTAATGTAAATGTTGTCTAAACGTTCATACATTCACAAAATTATTTACGTGAAATATTACATACAGTAAAACATATTGCATATTATTTGGCATAAACGTCGAATATACAGCGTGAAGCTTTGTTCAATGCTAGAATAACAACTAATGCAAACTCACAATGTCAGTTACTTAGACATCTGTTTAGAGACCTGCACAGAGTCCAATTCAGCCTGAATGTACCTAGGCCCGGCCCAGCTCGGGTCCGAAAAGTTTGAGATTTTCAGCCCAAGCCCGGCCCGGCCCGGGCCCGATAAATTTTAGAAGTTTCGTAACATTTTTCACGGGCACACTTCTTCAACGTTTGCCTTTATTCTAATTATCGTTTAACGAAAGTCAATAATTATTAAAGAATTACAAGTAATCGGCCCCAGCCCGGTCCGACCTGAAGAGAAATCAGTGTCGGCCCGCCCAAGCCCGGCCCGGCCCAAAGAAATAACAGAGTCTGCCCGCCCAAGCCCGGCCCGTGCAGGTCTCTACTACATCTGTTATATGAGCGCAAAACAATGTGGAATGTACAAATTATTTCCAATGCCATTAGCGGAATGCGTAACCTAATAATTACAACATTTCTGTATTTCAAAGTAATGTGCAACCGAAAAGTTACAGTATTCCTGTATCTGCCTTATAAATATGCGCTGTGAGACATGACGAATAATAATCATCAATTTTAGTACCTTAGCGCCATTAGCGGAATGCGTAACCTAATAATTACAACATTTCTGTATTTCAAAGTAATGTGCAACCGAAAAGTTACAGTATTCCTGTATCTGCCTTATAAATATGCGCTGTGAGACATGACGAATAATAATCATCAATTTTAGTACCTTAATGGCTTACGTTAAGCACCTGAGCTAGTGTGTTACTAATAATATATGGTATATATTTAAAGAATACCATGGTGCTGTTCCTGTTTCTGAGTTTCTTCGTTTAATCACCTATTCTTTAACACCACTACAGTGATATTTTAACACCAGGAATCGGGTGTTGGGGTTAATACAGGAATAGTTTTATTGATTACACATGTAGCTTGTGTAAAAATATCACGCTAAAGTAGTAGTCATTCTGGGACAACTGCCTATGTTAAACTTGAGGTGTATTAACACTTTTTTTTTTTTTCTGCTCAGAATATATCCTGTCTGATCCTAGAGTTACATTTCAATGAATCGATCAGCTCAAAATTGTACTTTTTAGGTCGCCTTCACACTAGGATCTTGTGAGTCGCTCGCATGAGCCGCTCATGTAAACCTGTGGTGTGAAGACGTACTTCTGAGCCGCTCAAAAGATCGTGATACCAGAATGGTAGCCATGCTAGTTCCAGAAGAAACTGCAGCTTTAATCTTGGCGGTAAATTGTAAGAAAAAGAGGAAAAGAAGATATAGAATGATGTGGATTCACCCTATAAATCAATCAAGACTGGAGGAATGTTCATTTTATAGTCTGTTTCTTAAACTGAGAAAATTTTTCAATTACTTCAGGAGCCTACATCTTCGTTTGACGAACTGTATAATAGTATAAAATGTGCATTTTATAAGTGGAAGACCAAAATGAGAAAATTTTCAACATCAAATATATGTACACTTTTCTCCAATCCAGTTGAGTTCACGCTCACCTGTAAAGGGCTCTCCTAGGATTACGTGTTATTTTCTTCCCTACCAGCAGCCTGCTTGAGCCATCTAGTGGCGGTGTGATCTTCATAGCAGCTCAGAGCCGCGGCTTACTTGCACCAAAGCGTTTATGTGAAGGCGTTTATTTAAGACAATGTAAAGCTAGCAGTAGCAGCTCACGCGAATGTCTCATAGGATCCTAGTGTGAAGGCTACCTTACAGTATGTTACACATTTTAAATAGTTATAGCTCTGCGTACATTGAGGCACGGGAAATGGTTGTTACACTGTAATGACGCATAAAATAGGAATTTAACGAGGATTTGTAACTATACAGGCAAGCTACAGTGCTCTGTTCAGAGTTTGTAGGATTAAAACTATATGTTGTCGATTAATGTTTATTTGGTAACACTTCTATAGACACCCTGTATCATATTTACTTATACAAGGAATGTATCGATTAGAAACTTTCATAGTCGCTGTTAAATTGTGCGGGAACGAATTTAATTTGCACTCCCTGCTATTCAATTTCCCATTGAAACTATGTTCATTTATATATTTGCTGCTACCTTTTGTTCCCCCTTTTGTAGTTTAATTAACATACCACATTTTTTTTATTGAAAGAAGAGACCCAATTCAGCCACACACACATATATATTGGCTTACAATTACCGCTACTGCTTCCTTGTTAACTACAAGTCATTTTTAACAGTTGATTCTGGGTAAATGAATGGGTGCGGTCTGAATAGTTGAAATATATATATATATATATTGCTCACTGTCATTTTTAACTGCTTTTCCAATGCATCACTTTTTGTTGTTCCGAAGACCATTAATAAACAGCGACTGAAGAATTGGCGTAGTCTTTTATTTAAAATTTCCTTTTATTGTCCTCAAGGTTGGTTCAAATTTGAATATTTACCATCTTTTCAGTATAATGTTTCAGGAATCCAGAGCTGTCTGAACTATTAAGACGCTTACCTTCTGTATAAAAGAAGTTTGTTTGTGTGGTGTGTGATTGATGTGGTTAACATGTTTAGCTATACTGTGCGAGGACTTAGGTTTAATTGCCGATAAGAACAAAACTTTCGAGTTTGACTCTGCATCACATGGCAGGATAATGGAATTCATACTAAGTTTCCTGCCATTATTTGCAGGCAACTTGTCGCAACGGTGAAATTTCAGCAAGTTTCTTGTCATAACTGGCAGTCACGTACCACGAGGTGAGGTTTCGTCAAGTTCTCTATTATTATTATTATTATTATTATTATTATTTAAGTCACTTGCTGCAAATTGAGGTCCGATCAAGTTTTCTGCCGTTATTGGCAGGACATTTTAACTCAATTTGAGGTGCCATTAATTTTCTGCCATCGATGGGAGTCATACGTGACAAGTTGAGGCTGTATCAAGTTTTGTCCTCACTCTCCGGTTACTTACTGCAAATTGAGGTTCTCATCAAGTTTTCTGCCATCACTGGCAGTTCAATTGGTGGAATTTGAGCAGGGGTGTCATTTAGGGAGGGAAGGAGGGGGCAATTCCCCCCAAGAGTTTGAGTGGCACATATACTTTAATCGATTGACTACTAATATACTAGTACAAAACGTGAAAGTCTTATGTCGGTGGAGCTCTTGCCCCCCTCAAGCGAAGTCTGAAATGACGCCTCTGAATTTGAGATTATCATCAAGCTTGCTGTAATCTTCGCCAGTCACTTGTCCAGAATGAGGTTTCTGTCATTACTAGCAGTCATTTGGCACGATTTGGGGTTATATCAAGTTTCCTATGATCATTGGCAATCAACTATCGCAAAGCGAGGTTCCCATTATTTTTTTTTCTGTCACAATGGCAGTTATTTGCTCCAAATTGAGGTTACAATTATGTTTCATAATCATTTCCAGATAACTTGCTGCTAATTGAGGTTTTATCAATTTTTCTACCATCACAGTGACAGATCATTTGCTGCAGTGTAAAGTTCCACCAAACTTTCAGTCATCATTGGCAATCACTTGCTTCAAGTTGAGGTTCCATTAAGTTTTCTGCTATCATTGGCAGATAAATTGCCGGACTATAAAGCTCAATTAAAATTTTCATCATCACTGCCAGTCACTTGCTTCAATGTAATGTTCTCATTAAGTTCTCTGCCATCACTCACAGTTGAATTACTGCAGTTTCAAGGTATCATCAAGTTTCCTGTCATCATTCTCAGTCAATTGTCCAAAGTCAGTTTACCATTGTTTTCAATCATTACTGGCAGTCATTTACCACTATTTGAGTTTCTATCAAGTTTCTTATGATTGTTGGCAGTCAACTGTCACAAATCGAGGTTCCCATTAACTTTTCTGTCACACTGGCTGCAAATTGAGGTTCAATCAAGTTTTGTCACCACTGCCAGATTACTTGCTGCTAATTGAGTTTCCAACAACTTTCCTCCCATCACTGTGGCAGGTCATTTGCTAAAAGTAAGTGTATAAAGTTCCACCAAACATTATACAACCAGTTTATAAAAAAAATATATCTATTTCCGGTTTCAACACTCATCACTGTAGTGGAGTAAAGTAATAGATAGCGAGAAGCAGTTTTTCTTATATGGATCCAGCACCACAAGAATATGTTATATTATTGATTTTATTCTTCTATGGCAACCGAAAATGGTAGACCAACTCCGACTTCCGGTTTTAATATTAATCCCCTTAGAGCATGATGCCAACCCGTGGTAAAAAAAAAAAAAAAAAAAAGTGGGATTTTTTTGACAAATTTACTCGGAATAGAATAAAGGGAATTTTCGTCAAAATTGACAATATATATGGGATTTTTCATTATATATCACACCAACAAAATTCTTTACAAGCAGGAAGTAGACATGAGTCATGAATAAACACCATAAACATCTTGTCTACTTTTAGTTTGCTAGAGACATGATGGCTCAGTAGTAGAAATCTTTCTTCTGTTGCATAGGGTCCCTGGTTCGATCCCCGACCAAGTAAGTTTGTGATAGACAACATCGTGTGCGTGGGTTTCCTCGGGGTACTCCCGTTTCCTCCCACTTTCTCATTCTAACACTTCTTCCAGTATCATTCACTTCCTTTAATCATAGTCTCTTTTAGACTAAAGGGCATAACCGTGGGACGTTAAACTAAACATTTCCCTTTATTTTCATTTTTATTAGTCTGCTATCAACGAAGTCCATGCTGTTGAGAATTGGCTTAATCAAATGTGATTCTTAAAATATTAATTGCCAAGAAATGAAATTTGTGTTCTGGTATTTGAAGAAAAAAAAAGAAAAAAGAATTTTAGAAATGATCCCAAAAAATGCACCAAAAGATTGCAATCTTGAACAATAATTAGTTTTTGGATCAGGGCCCACAACATTTTTGAACGGCCAATAAATCGAGTTTTAGTATTTTCTACGGAATAAGCACATCATACTAAGTTAAGTGATAGCTTATGTTTGGTTACACTATATGTAGTTCTCCCGATATAAGGCGTACAAAAAAATTTTTGATTGAAATATACAGGATCTTTTGATTTTACAAAACAATGAACGAATAAAAGGGGGAAATATATATATCAAACGAGAAATAAATAATTTCGAAACGTTCCACTTGAAATGTCTGAAGAAGAGAACTATTCTAGTATTGTTCGGCTCAGTATAAGGTAGCTAATACAATGTAGTACAAAGGTGTGATGGAGTCACTACATTTCTGACAAATTTACGAAATATACACGTTCTATTATTAAGAAAAACAGTTAGTCACAAAGTATTTTAAACTCGTAGAAGATCGAAATTTATTAATAATTCACTTAGAAACTGAGAAAAGTAATACACGACATACGTGAGTTTCATTTTCATATTTTACAACAACAATAATAATAATAATAATAATAATAATAATAATAATAATAATAATAATAATAATAATAATAATAATAATGTTTAAATGTTTATTAGGGACAAACAGCTACAGCCACAAAGTGCCCCCAAGAAGGATTATACAAATATAGGGCGCTTACATTTAAACATAACAAAAATGAAACATGCAATATATGCAATGGGTATATGCAATGGGTATAATATATATATGCAATGGGTATTACAGATGAACATACAAAAAAAATCATAATGAAAAAACAAATTAACATAATTATCATCTCAAGTACTTCCCAAACAAAGTACACCCAGTCATGAGACTAAAATAATAACATATTAATATGAGTTTACAATAGGGAAAGAAAAGTATATAACATATTAAAAGGAACATACATATAGTCATGAAGTTACAAAAGAAAAATACATGAAGATCGTAAAAAAATATATAAGCATAATTTTCAAATCAATTAACACAATCAAAGTACACTCATTCAAAAGACAGAAATGATAAATAATAAAGTAAGTATACCAAAGAATACAAAATAAGCATATGGAATAAGCATATAAAACTCACAACCAAGATTAAAAAAAAGAAGAAGTGTTGTATCCAAACAAGTGAACAAGGATAAAAGAGAAAAAGATGATAGGAAGAGAGAAAGAAAGTTAAAAAGAGAGAACAAGAAAAACCTAAAAACAAAAACAAAATTCTCAAATGGCACCTTGCAATTTATATAACCTTTAGAATTTTAATTAATTGTGAAGATATCTATAGCATAGTAACACTTATTGGCTGTATCTATAGCTTTATAAATTGAACATTTCAGGGTAGGAACATTCGAAACAGAAGATACACAATTTCTAACATAGCGATGGTGATGATGATGATACTACTACTACTATTATTATTATTATTATTATTATTATTATTATTATTATTATTATTATTATTATTATTATTATTATTGCAGAAAATATTAAATTAAGACGCAAATTGGGATTTTTTTTGCCTCTTGAGATGGAAATATTTTTAGCGTTTCAAGTTACATCACTGCCTTAGAGCGAAAACAAGAGATAGCAAGTAATGGCTTTTTGATATGGATTCAGCGTCCAAGGAAAAGGTTCTATATTTTAGCTTATCCCTCTGTGTATTGCAACCATTAGTTACCCTGCTACTTTTATGTTCAGTATAGAGCCAGCACAGTTTAAACAGCTACCGTAGTTTCCAAATGAGAAACGAAGCTCAGTTGTTTATTTAATATAACTGCACGACCCTGATTGTACTTCAAAATTTCTTAACTAGAAATCAAAAAGCACATAATCCTAGATTATCTTGTGTCAATTAGTTGCTAAGCAAACATTAATTACTGATTAGTCCGGTTATCAATCTTTTGAAACTACATAAAATCAACCGACAGATGCCAGAAACATTGATTTCGAGCTTATCAAATAATAAACGTATAGTAATGATTTCCTAATCTTTCAGGTGATGCATTTGTAAACAAACTTTTCTTTGTTAGATAACAAAAGTGTAACGTATATAGCTATTATACAATAGTAATGTCTTTAACCTCTTTATTATTACATGATTTTTATCATAAACATTAGAAATGATCGTAGTAATATTTCCTTCACAAGTGCTCTCACGCAAAAACTGTTTATCATATTAACTGAGCAGCATTGTCTGTCCATCTGCCCTTTCATATGTACACGAAAACTCGAAAAAATTCTCGAAATTAAATTTAATTGGTATGTGCGTAATTTGGTACAGGAACCTATTTTTCGATTTATACATATTTCGATTTATATATTTATTTCGAACATATTTGGTACAAGTCTGTACCATATAAAAAAGGTTAAGTTTAGAGTTACCCCTCCGTTTTGTTTAAATATAAAAATTAGGAAAATTTACGGGAGAAATGAGGTAAGAAATGATTTGGAGATCTTATGTGATGTTTAACTCCATAAATTTAGCAGTAAAATTATGTTTAATATGAGAGAAGATATGTGGAAGTGGGTACTATTTGCAAGGCGCGGAAGGTTCGATGATTCAGCAGCATGTTTATTTTATATCGAGAACAGAGCACAACGAACCCCTGCGGGGCTTCTAACCCGTTCCTACTGCTACTACTACTACTACTTATTCTGTGGATCCGTATAGTAAAACTGGACATGAAACTGGAGAGGCAACTCTAAACTTAAGCCTATAAAAAATTGAAGATGTTACGGTTGATTCCTTGTTTTTATGAATGTTTCCACTGAAGCAAATATTATCGGATTAAATGATATCGTAATTAATATTAACCGATATAATCAAGGCACTTAAGAATTATGTTAATTACTTCTGTTCTAATTAGCACTAAATTTGTTTGGTGTTCTCGAATATTTATCATTGGTAAACGAGGGGGTGCAGATTTAAAATAGAGGTCTCACTAGAAACTTATTAGAAACCATGTCTTTTTGATATAATCGATACTTAGTACATTCTAACGTTCACGTTTTACAGGTGACTTTGCATTATTCAGTGCAGAGCGTATAACCATTATGGCTATAAATATAGCATTTTACGTTAAAAAAAAAATGTATCGTGAAAATAAACGCAACAACCTGAGTGAATTGTTAATTGTTCAAAGAAGTATTAGGTCTACTTATTATGATGCAGATTGACAATAGAGATCAAAGTAGAAATTCAATGCATTTACAATGACTATTTGTCAATCGACACTTATAAGCTTCAAAAATCTTATTTTATATGGTACTTTTGTTCCTCAGTACAGATCAACTTTAGGAGTGCATAGCCGTTATATATATATATCCAGTGGCGTATTTTAGATTTTGTTTCGGGAAGAGCTTTGCTAACTTTCGGGGGGGGGGGGAGGGCTTCGTCTGAAAATGTGAAAATTCTGCAAATTATTTCATATACTTTACTATAGTAAGTAAGATTTCGGGGAGGGGGGGCTTAGGCCCGGAAGCTCCCCCTTTGTGTTAATGAACTATACCGACAAACTAAAAGAGGTGATTCCTCACATCAAAATAAGAGAAAATGTTCGTATGGACCTATGGCGAAAACTGCATAATTTTTAGAGCTAGGGCTGTCCAAAATCACGGAAAAGCTCAATTTTAATAGGCCCTATTTCGAATTCTAGAAACTGTGGATGGTGGTTCTTAGTGTAAAGGTAGCCACGCATACACAATCCAAAAGTGCATATTTCATCAATTGTCAATAGGTGTAGAGGGTATTTCGTGCAGTGTATAATTCTCAAATATCTTCTCTGTAGAGTTTTCAGATATACCTTGATTTCAAGGAGGGTTCAAAGTAGGCAGGAGGTAACCTTTGACAACAATGGACTCCAGTGCTTTGGAGGGAAGGCGGAAGTGTTAAGGAACCGGCAGCTCAGTGTCTTTTTTGTGCTCGGAATGACGTGTGATGCGATGTATTTCGTCGCGGTATATTTCACGTTTTCTTCACTTATAAGCGTGAAAGAAAACATCGCAGCATGCGTTTACCCGAGTACAAGAGACCGTACTGCTGCCAATCATTAACAACTCCGACATCGCGCCAAAGGATTCCGTGTTCACTGCTATCAAGGCTTATCGTTTGCCTATCTTGGACCAATCATAAAGTCAGAACATATCTGAAAATTCGGATGCTGGCATGTCTGAGAATTTCACCCTGCACGGAATACTCTGTACACATGTTGAACATTAATGAAATATGTTTTTTTACTGTATGTTTTAATGGATTTTCCACCTATTCCACGCAGTTCTGAGACATTTATGGGCATACGCTAAATCGACATAAAATTAGGCGAAGAAACGTGCCACATCAACGTAGATACCACAGGTTTGCTGGCGGTGTAGGGTAGGGAGTTAGCGCAAAGAGATGTAACGCCCTCAGGGGCGGATTCAAGGGGCAATTGCCCCCCCCCTTCCGAAGAGGAAACTTTCTTATTTTATATAAAAATAAAACTCATCCCAGAGTTTGGAGATCTTAAAAGTAGCTCTAAGGAGCAGTATTACAACTCACCGCCCCTTCCCCCAGATCCACGCCTGAACGTCCTAGATATCATACGATAGGCTTCTCTTATGAAATGAAATGAAATCTTTGAATTTTACGTCCCACGGTTATGCCGGTTAGGCTAAAGGAGACGGTGATTATGAGAAATGAATGAAATGGTGGAATGAAGAAAGTGGGAGGAAACGGGAGAACCCCAAGAAAACCCACGCACACTGTGTTTGTCCACCACAAAGTTCACTTGGCGGGGCTGAGATCGAACCCGGAACCCCAAGCACCAGAGGTGAACGCTCTACCACTGAGCCACCGCGGTCCCAGGCTTCTCTTATGATATACTAGTCAGTATAATTTTCAATATAATTTCGTTAAGATCCCATTTCAAAGTTACACGAATTCTTTTGGTTTCCCTTGTTTCCGTCTTTCTTCCAAACGCCGAACATGTAATGTATGGTGAGTTACTAGCGTGTTCATATTCTAAAAGTCTTTTGGTTTGTTCAACGCTGCTTGCCATGTAACAAATACCCTTTACAATTGTTACCAAACGTTTACGAGATAAATTATTAATTGTAACAAGCTTACTGTTATACTTTATGACCTAATGTACAACCGGAAATGATTAGGATCATCAAGCTTTGAAACTAATTTACTACTGACTAGAAAGGTAATAGTGAAAATTGGATTCCTATACAATGCATTAAGCGTCCAAGGACTTACTGCTATTACTGGCTTTTATAACGAAATCTTTGATTAATTGTATAAAATTAGTGAGATTTTTTCCTTTTCCCTCTCACTAATTTCAACCTCGAACCAGAGGCGTCATTTCAGACTTCGCTTGAGGGGGGCAAGAGCACTATTCACGTAAGACTTTCACGTTTTGTACTAATATATTAGTTGACAATTGATTAAAATATACGTAAACCTCAAACTCTTGGAGGGGGTCAATTGCACCCTCTTATCTCCCCTAAATGACGCCCCTGCCTCGAACTAAAGCTGCGAGTAAAGTCTGTAATTTCAAATAAAACACATTCCGCCTTATGCAGAGTCGTATTGACTTTGATTAGAGTCTTACTAAACGCCTGACTACTGCAGGAATCTTATGTTAATCGAAATCTTTAGTATGGCACTAATCAAGCGTCAAAACGACTCTGCATAAGGCCCATTATGTCTTACAAAAACTAGAATTCTTTTTTTATATATAAAACATTCTCATGGAAATATTTAATTTACAATCAAGGAGGAGAGATTCATTTTGTCACTATTGACCCATTTTAGTCCCATCAGTAATGATGATTGTGAATCACACACACACACAAAATCACGCCATTTTCCATCAAAATTGAAATATTTTACGAAAACTTATGTAGAGCCTCCATATTTCTATAAATCGTTGATAAACTCTTTTTTATTTTTTGACACGTCAACACCTAAGCAGTGGAGGTTTTCTAAAGACCTCAACAAGCACACAGTATTTTGTGTCAAAAGCAAGGGTAAAACTGAGGGGGAACGCAGCTTGATGTCGTCCCCTCACTTCCATAAAATATCTATGGCGTCCTCCCACTTCCTACGAATGGGCAAAGACAGGCAAAGGAGACGGCGTGACCTCATGCGTCTCCCTATCTCTTCAAATCCACTTTTAGCCCTGGTCAAAATAGAATAATCATTACGTAGATAATCATGGAACATTGACACGAGGTGAAGAAGGGAGAGAGAGGTTCACTCTCTCGTTGTCGATTGGTTTTTAATCAAAGTAATGGAGATGATTCTAAAGCTTCAAAAACAACCAATAGTGCATCAAAATCCAAAAATATATTTTTAAAATAAAGATTATCATGGAACATAGTTTAATCGGAGAGGGTGGGATATCCACTATATATAAAAGGGCAACTTTACCTCTGATTCCTGACGTTTTATATCCCAAGCACTGACAAGGGAACTTCGGGACAAAGCACTCGCCTGCAGAGAAACTAAGCATGCTATTTGAAGGACCAATTCATGCTGGTTACAACAAGCTAATAAAATTCCTGTACGGTTCAAAACCTTTCGAGAGATTCAACGTTTAATGCACGATTGCGCCTCCTAACGACCTACCGTTATTATGCAGTTTTGATGGTTTGAATTTGTTACTACTTAATTACTGGGGTCCATTGACAGACAAATTGTCCATTGCAAGTTGAATAACGGATGGCAAAGACGTAATAGTTGAGAGTTGAGTTGAATTTGAGTTTAACGTCCCGTTCAGCAGCGAGGCTATATGAGACGTGGACCTACTGATTAACGTGGAATCCGAACCACATGAGCTCCCACCGGGAATCGAACCCGGGTCTCCCACGCCAAAGGCGCGTACGCTAACCGCTTAGCCACGGAGGAGCTCCGTAATAGTTGAGAATATACCAAAGAAGTGCACACGATTTGTACAATCATTTGATGTGTTTGGATTCCGACCAATCAAAGCTTATAGCAGGAGATTTGTACATAGTATGAAACTTCTTCATCCGGACGTTATGATGTATCAACGAAATAAAGTTCGTAGTCATGCTAATGAATCAGTTCCGATCACCATGGGCGCCCGAAGGGAAGGGCAGGGTGGGGCCCGCTTCTCCCTTGGCTCACGAAAATATATACATAATATAGCAAACCACGTATATTAAATACCAGAAATAATACCAGACGTAATATAGTAACGATAGAGATGGCTCCCAACAGAAAATTTTCATCGGGCGCCCCTTCCATCATCGTGATACATTGGATTGTTTCAGTTTGCGTTCCACAAGACAGGTTATCGAACAAATTATATACCTTTTGAATCACCTATCGAATTTGGTTTTTGCTTTGGTTACGCGAACTGTTCCCATGACGATTGCAACGCAATTGGTAAGTTTTGTGTTTTTATGACACGTTTTACATTAAATTTGTATTTCGTTCTTTTTAAATATATGAGAATAGTGGTAGTTCTGGACTCTTTGTAAAGTATTTTATACGTTAATACGAAAATAGAACATTTTTTAGTTAGAAGAACTGATTTCTCGAACACTCTTAACATCGCAACCCAACGATATGACAATGTAACAAGTTCCAAAATTATTATTATTATTACTTTAACGTCTCTCAGTGATGCCTTTTAGGCCAAAGAAAACAGATGATTACTGAAAGTAGCGATTTCAAGATTATTTTTTTGTGAGAATCGAACCCGAGACCACGTAGACACTCGCTGTCTAAGCTAAGCGGTCAGCGTACACGCCTTTGGCGCGGAAGATCCGGGTTCTATTCCCGGCGGGAGCTCAAGTGGTTCGCATTCCACATTAATCAGTAGGTCCACGTCTCATATAGTCTTGCTGCCGAACGGGACGTTAAACTCAAAATCACTCACTCACTCCCACTCACTGGATGAGTAAGGAGGGATGCTTACTGTAGCAAAGAGATCAGCTCAAGAATAGTCATGACCAGTGGCGTATTTAAAGGGGGCTTCCGGGCTTAAGCCCTCCGAAATCTTACTTACTATAGTAAAGTATATGAAATATCTTGCAGAATTTTCACATTTTCAGGCAAAGTCCCCCCCCCCCAAAAGTTAGCAGAGCTCTCCCCGAAACAAAATCGTAAATACGCCACTGGTCATGACCAAAGAAGCATTCAACAAATACTGGACAAACAACGTAAGCAAGAAGTTCTTGAGGTGCTATATATGGAGTATTGGATTGTATGGTTCAGACACTTGGACATTACGGAAGTTGAAGAAGAAATATTTGGAGAGCTCGAAATGTGGTGCTGGAGGAAGATTTAGAAGATAAAATGAACAGAGAGAGAGAGAGAGAGAGAGAAAGAAAGAAAGAAAGAAAGAAAGAAAGAAAGAAAGAAAGAAACGAAGATGCTTCAAAACAAGTAGGAGAGAAGAGAATGCTTATAACCAGCAACCTTCGTAGGAAGGTCAAGTGGATTGGGCACATCTTGCGAAGAAATTATCTCCTTTATGCCGCCATAGAAAGAAAGAAGGAAATAGAGGAATAGAAAAAAGAAGAACACAACTGATCGATAATTTGAAAAATAGAAGAAAATATCGGGAGTTGAAAGAGGAAGCTGAAGATCGAAGACCGTAGAAGAAAAATTTCCAGATCAAAATCTAAAATAAAAAGACTCATTAGTACCAGAATACTTAAATAATAATAATAATAATAATAATAATAATAATAATAATAATAATAATAATAATAATAATAATAATAATAATAATAATAATTCCAACCGTATGTCTTAAGAATAAAAGGAAAAGAGGAGGCGAAATGGAGAATAGCGTTACCATTTTGGATTTCATCTACTAACACTGTGTCGATTGATTCTGATGTACTGATGTCAGGAACTAATGTGAGCCACAGCGAACTAATGAAAGCAGAACTTCAAGTGGTTGTGAATCTGTATGTCCTGGGAGGATTTATTTTAATGTACGTACTTAAAAAAATGAAGCTGATCAGTCTTCGATAAAATACTATTAAAAGGCAACAAAGATGTGTGTAATATACTTATTTGATTTGATTTCAATTTAGCGTCCCTTAAAGCAGAGATTTACATGAGACAGTGACCATTATGGCTTAACATGGAATTGGAACCATTCGAGCTCCTACCGGGAATTGTAACATTTTTTGTGTGTGTGTGCAGGCCTTTTTAATGAAAGTGCCTCAGTTTGCAATTAAAATTATTCTACGCGAGTACGTGAAACTACGTATGTGCTTGTTATATGTAAATTCATCTTACTTTTTCCTCATAAAAATCGCAAAATCTATCTTTTTTTTTTCCTGAAAAATTTAGCAACACTACCACCCTGTTATTGTAGACGTTTGTTATCAACTTGATATTAATTCCTAGTTTCGCTAAAAGAAGGATGAATTCAGTAGTTTTTCGTTTTCAGACATTCAAGTGTTTAGTTGGAAGCACGATTCCATTTATTGCACTAATCTGGCTCATCTAGTGTCATGAAAGTTTCAGATGATTTTTGTCTTAAGATTCTTCATCCCGGCGAAATTAAAATACCGCTAATTTTACAGAAATTATGTGATATCTTCAAATAGATAAAAGAAAATTGAAATATGGAACAAAAGCGCCCTAGACAATATTATTTTACATAAGAAACCGTTATCACGACTCACTTATCTGCTTTCGATTTCGAGCCATTTTGAAAATCGGCATTTATTTTCGCGTTTCTAAACGGTTGAAAACGGAAAGCCACGAAATTAAAATACCGCTAATTTTACAGTAATTATGTGATATCTTCAAATAGATAAAAGATAATTGAAATATGGAACAAGAGCGCCCTAGACAATATTATTTTACATAAGAAACCGTTATCACGACTCACTTATCTGCTTTCGATTTCGAGCCATTTTGAAAATCTGCATTTATTTTCGCATTTCTAAACGGTTGAAAACGGAAAGCCACTAGGTGACTTGTAGTAACGGTACCTCATGCAAAATAATATTGTCTAGGTAGAGACCTGCACGGGCCGAATTTTTCGGCCCGAGCCCAATCCAGCCCGAACGTACCTAGGCCCGGCCCAGCCCGGGCCCGAAAAGTTTTGGAGATTTTCGGCCCGAGCCCGGCCCGGCCCGATAAGTTTTTCAAAATTCTTGGCCCAAGCCCGGCCCGGGCCCGATAATTTTTTAAAAAATTAGCTCGAGCCCCAATCTTTCTCAAAATTTAGTACTAAATTTGACCTAAGCCTCAGAAACATTTTCTAAACTCTGGTTCACAACCTGACGCTTGCCTGTCGAATGGTACCATTGCCTCCTAGAACTTTGCCAGTCATCGAGAGAACAAAAATTCAATTTCCTGTAACAAAAATCTAACTTAATTGATTTTTAGCATAAAGTGAATATGGCAATATTGTTTAGCGACAGGCAAAATATTCCCACCCCTTCATTTTATATTTGGAGTTCAGTGAAGGGCAAGGTCAGAGCTCAATTTACCGCATAATGCCTGCAATCCTCTATAGTGTAAGTGGAGCCGCTAAGCAACAGAAACTGTAAATAACTATAGCATTCTTTGTAACATTTTTCACGGACACACTTCTTCAACGTTTGGCTTTATTCCAATTATCGTTTAACGAAAGTCAATAATTATTAATGAATTGCAATTGATCGGCCCTAGCCCGGCCCGACCTGAAGAGAAATCAGTGTCGGCGAGCCCAAGCCCGGCCCGGCCCAAAAAAATAACAGTGTCGGCCCGCCCAAGCCCGGCCCGGCCCAAAGAAATAACAGAGTCGGCCCGCCCAAGCCCGGCCCGCGGGCCGGGCCGGGCTTCGGACCAGGCCCGGCCCGTGCAGGTCTTTATGTCTAGGTCGCTCTTGTTCCATATTTCAATTATATTTTATCTATTTGAAGATATCACATAATTACTGTAAAATTAGCGGTATTTTAATTTCGCCGGGATGAAGACTCTTAAGCAAATAGATATCCTTTATATTCACTTGACAGAATATCCTTTATATTGATTTTGTAATAAATTTTCTGAATCTATCTGAATCCCATTACACTGTGTTAAGTATTAAACGCATTTCAAATGATTTTATTTCTATGTAGCTCGTATTTCATAGTGTAACGTTCATTATTATAGTTTACCGTAATTACTTTTTTCTTT
Source organism: Thermobia domestica (assembly GCF_964235325.1). Classification (NCBI taxonomy): domain Eukaryota; kingdom Metazoa; phylum Arthropoda; class Insecta; order Zygentoma; family Lepismatidae; genus Thermobia; species Thermobia domestica. The sequence goes on from NC_137467.1 coordinate 54,899,563, forward strand.
CTTTCTTTCTTTCTTTTTTTTCTGTTTTCTTTCTGTTACATTTATTGCCCACAGTTCGAATAATAACATGTCACCTTAATTTGTACACATAATTACAAGAATTAGCGAACACATCACAACTACCTTTTATTCTCAAATCTACATGGATATTCTTTTCTTTAGTTGTCATAGCAACACGAAAACAAAACTATCATTACATGACTATATAGCTATCTCAACATATATTCTACATTTCTTCTTCTTCTTCTTCCTAACAGATTTTGCACTTTTAAACGCCGTTGGCCAAAATAGCTACAATTAAAAAATGGAAATAATTCACAGATATCAGATATACAATATCGTTGTAATAGTAATAACAGTTATGCACTAAGAAGCTATGAATGTAAGGTAAACTGAAGTAAACCTCACCAAAAAGAATGTTTCGGCTACAACTGTCTTAGTGTACTGGCCAGGGGCGGATCCAGGGGGCGATCTCCTCCCCCCAGAAGAGGAAACTTTCTTATTTTATATATAAATAAAACCTATCCCAGAGTTTGGAGTTCTTAAAAGTACCTCTAAGTAGCAGTATTACAACCCACCGCCCCCCCCCCCCCGAAATCCGTCCAGGATCCGCCCCTGGCTCTAGCTACATGCCTTGATAACAGTGTAATCTCATCATAATGTGAGGGAGAGAACGCTTATTTAGTTATTTTCGGACTATTATCGGGTGTCTTAAAAGGTAAAAACCACGTCAATCATAGAAGACAAGGGCCGAATTCGAACAAAACGTTCTGTTCGCGGTGATACCAAAGGACCAATCCGTTACAATGATGTATATAGACTTTGGTTGAAATTCAACTCAAATGTAGAAGAGACTATGCAAATTCTATATTCCCAAAAGCAAATTGTCCTAAAATGGATGCAGCATAGTCAAAAATCATGAAACATTAACATTGTCAATGGTAAATTAATGAAAACAATGAAGTCATCTTCACATTTCAAAAACTATAATAAAGAGAGGACTAATTAAAAGCCTATTGCAAAAACATAAACGATGTATAGCACTAGGTAAATATGGATAGAACATTGTCAAAAGTCAAGTTGTTTGAGTAAAATCAATAATAATGATAAAGTATATGCATTTTCTGCGAATTACCCAGGTCGCCCCACGCGGAGGTTACGTGCTTGAAAGATCTCACATCTGGATTTGGAATCTCCAGACTCGATATAGCATGCAACGTGTAATTTGACCTGATCACGTGACACAGCCTGGTCCTTATGGCAAATCGGATAGGCCCTTTAGGCTACATTCTAGGGGAGACGTATCCCTACGGAGTTGTCCAACTAACCCTCCTGCAAGAGCAAAGATAAATTGTGTGTTATGCTGGTGCAAGGCACATCATTTACCACGTAATATTGAAGTGCAGCGCCCTCACATTTTGACTCTCCCAAGATAATATTTTCTGGTAAAAATCTGTCCAAGGAGTAGAAATGTTTTTTAATTTAGATGTTTAGCAACACAGAAAACAGACATTAGCACACAATGATATTCTCATTAGTACCATGACATTGTACAAAACGATCTCCCAATCAGCATACCAATCCTATAGACTAATTAACAGTTCAAGTCAATACCAAGATAGCTTCATTTGCAGGCAAAGAATGTAAATATATGAAGACTACGGGAAAACCATATGACTTTTCAGGATACCATAAATTATTTAATTACCTGCACGCAAATGAGGAATTAAAAGAAATGCCCACTACCTTTATTCTATGAAAAGTGACGTGACTAAGAAATTTTTAGTATAAATCAAAATTGGTTGTAAAGATCTAACATAATTCTTATTTCCAGTTTTGAAGAAATGATATTTTGTCAAAATTATGGATTAAATAACCAAAGGTCAGATTTAAAAATATTTATACCTTCCCAAAAAACAAGTTACTGCCCTCTATACGCTTTCTTTTAGTGTCTAACTTTAGGAGTATATTGCAAAACATAGGATATCGTATTAAAAATTGAAGAAGAAAATAAATCTGATAGTATGAGCGGATATAGGAATTGTCTGCTGCGGGGGGAGGGGGATTTTTGGTCGGTAGTGCTCGTGGGTTTTCTCGGGGTTCTCCCGTTTCCTCCCACTTTCTTCATTCCACCATTTCATTTATTTCTCATTATCACCATCTCCTTTAGCCTAACCGGCATAAGTGTGGGACGTAAAACTTAAAGATTTCATTTTATTTTCAGTTTTTTTGATCGGCAAGCAAGCTGTATTTTGACAAGTCATTTTCAACGTGTTGTGTTTTTCAGAACCGAAATTCATGTCTTTTTTGTCCTTACAGTCTTGCAAATTTTGACATAGGTGGCCATCTAATAGGTGACATTTTTATTTTTTTGCCAAAAAGTTGGGGGGGAGGTAATGCCTTTATGCCTTCCATAGCTCCGTCCATGGCCGTAAGATAATCCCGTGACTAGTAAATCACATTACACAAAACAGATTAAAGGTTTGTTTCCTGTATATTTTCGACTAGAAACAAAGAGAAACTCTTTATTATATATATATATATATATATATATATATATATATATATATATATATATATATATACAAGCGCGGATTGAAGGGGGGGCTATAAGAGCTATAGCCCCTCTTGACGCTCAAGTATACACTGCATAAAATAGGCTTCAATCTTGCTTTACGCTGGATAAAGCTGCAACTATGGTTAAGCCCCTCCCGTGATCATATCCTCGATCGGCCACTATATTATATATATATATATATATATATGATCCAGGATATGATCAAGGGAGGGGCTAAACCATAGTCTATAGCTTTATCCAGCATATATAATGCATAGACCACTTTTTTCCTGCAATTCCAAAGCGCTTGCACCAAGCGGTGATTGCCCCAACTAAGTTTATCTTGGAGCTCTGTAATGAAACCTTATAATAATGTTTGATATCCTGAAATATATTCCCAATCAACTTTATTCTGAAACTCTTATACAAAATCCTCTTACAATATACGAAATTTTGAAATATGCCTCTAATATGGGCCCTCTCTTTCAAAATGCACATGAGGAACCACATACAGGAAATGGAAACTACATTTTCAATAAACAAAGCGTTTAGAATAAGATAATTACAGATTTGGTTATTGATAATAGTATCGGTAATACTTTGTTATTATATTTAATCTTTCAAGTCACGTTTGATTTTTTCTTAAAACCTGTCAATAAATAACTCCGATATAAAATGTTTTATTTTGCCAGGATTTTCAAATATAAATCCTGCATTAAATTGAGTTACTTTCCAATGTGCGGGTTGGCAACACTGTGACCCATAACACCATGAAACCCTTGAGGACAATGTTTCAACCCTCCATCTCTAATACAATCCTAGTTATAGATAGTTTGTACATGTCATCTTTATATATACACAGTACCGGTATGGCGCTAAATTCGTTGTACAAAAGCAGAGGAGTGATTCCTGAGATTAAAACAAACAAAAAAGTTCCAATAAACATAGCGCGAAAACCCCATCGTTTACGTGTTATAGGCTGCCAAAAACAGGAAAAAATGCATTTTAAAAGTTCATAGCTCCAAAACTATGGGACCTACCGTAGTTGGGTCAAGACTTCACCTAGGAACTAGTATGTGTCCTATCCAAAAATGCGTGTTTCAGAATCCTGAGGTGCATCCACAACAATTTTTATAGAGGGAGTTTGACTACGGGCCTATGATACAAAGTACTCTCCAACTACCTCCAGAAAAATTGTTGCGTGAGTACCTTAGGATTCTAAAACATGTATTTTTGGATAGAGTACATACTATTTCCTAAGTGAAGTCTTGACCCGGCTACAGTAGGTCCCATAGTTTTGGAGCTATGGACCTTTAAAATTCATTTTTCAAATTTTTGACAGCCTATCTGCTTTTGTACAACGAATTTAGCGCCATACTATATCTATCTATCTATCTATCTATCTATCTATCTATCTATATATATATATATATATATATATATATATATATATATATATATGGAGAGAGAGAGAGAGTCCTTCGGTACTTCCGCAACAATTTTTATAGAGGTAGTTGTCGAGTACTTCAAGTTATGTGCCCATAGCCAAACTCCCTCTATAAAAACTGTTGCGGAAGTACCGCAGGATTTTGAAACATGGATGTTTGGATATCGCACTTATTAATTCCTCAGTGAAATCTTGACCCGACTACGGTAGGTCCCATAGTTTTGAAGCTATGAACCTTTAAAGTTTAATATTTCATGATTTCGGCAGCCTATAACTCCGAAAGGAAGCATTTGTGCACCCAAGTTGGTCTATACGTTTTGTCTTATTTTGGTGTCAGGAATTACCTCTCATACGTTGTTGTCGTTTTGAAACGCCCTGTAAATAGAGAAGGAAGCTTATCGGGCATTATGCTATTCTTTCTACTGCAAAATAATCTAGCTAGGAATATGAGGGATAAAGTAACAAAAGAGAGAAATGTGAGGCAACTAGCTTTGCGTCTACGAACATTCAATGGAATCAATCATTTCCAAAAGGCCATATATCCACCAAAGTAAATTGTTGAGGAGAAGTAAAAAAACTTAGGATTGCAAAACTCAACGTGTACAATGGCATCGATGATATTGAGGCAACAGTGTACGTAACAATGTTATCAGACAATTTTTTTTTTTTTTTTTTTTTACGTGGGGTGCGCATTTCTTCACATACGTCTCGACTTTGTATTAAAATGAAAATGTGGTCGGGATGTACACTCAAGTCCAAAATGATTGTCGCATATCTGTAACTGTCTTCTTGTAATCATATAATTTGACAATGGGTTTTCAGGGTACTTTCAATACTGTTACTATGTGTATAATCGGAAAATGTACATTTGTGGTAAATTTCATAAGAATTATAAATACGAAAATTAACTAACTAACTAACTCTATGGCCAATGGAACCCGGAGGTTCAATGCCGCGTTCACAAAAGCTCTCCACTGACTTCTATCCTTAGCTAACTGCATCCAGTTTCTACTTTGTATTCCAATCTCTGCGAGATCCATCTTAATATTGTCCTCCCATCTGCGCCTAGGTCTTCCTAATGGTCGTTTTCCGATTGGTCTTCCAGTCAAGACTTTGAAAGCGTTTCCACTTTCTTCCATTCTAGCTACATGACCCGCCCACCTAAGCTTCCTAGACTTGACGACCCTAACAATGTTGGGTAAACCATATAAATTATGTAGTTCCTCGTTATGAAGTTTCCGCCATTCCCCATTCCCGTTCCTCTTGGGTCCGAATATTCGTCTCAGGATCTTGTTCTCAAATACTTTCAGTCTATGTTCTTCCCTCAGAGTAAGGGACCATGTTTCGCAGCCATACAAAGCAACAGGCATGATTATCGTTTTGTATATTTTAAGCTTCAAATTCCTCGACAGAATTCACGACGACAAGAGATTTTGAAGCGAATAGTAACACAAATTCCCTGCTTTTAGTCGACATTTAATTTCTTCGTGAATATGATTTTCCTCTGTTAATATTGATCCTAGATATTTGAAACTATCCACTATATCAAAAGTATTATTTAATATTTTAACGCATCCATAATTTGGTTCCGTGCATGTAGCGCCCGTGGACTTAGCGCCCAGTGTTTCTGGCTCACAGAAAGAATTTTATATTGATTTTATCTCACAATCAGGGATGTCCAGTTCATTTTACCACTCTTTCCACAGGTCGTTAATTCCTGTTATTTTCTTACATCCATGTTCCGTGTACTTAGCGTCCACTAAGTAAAACTGTTATGAAGAGGGAGAGAGAGAGAGGGAGAGAGAGACAGAGAGACCAGCCAATAGCACTGATTATGACGCTTCAATGAATCATAACCTCCGGGGGAAAGGGTGAAACGCAGAAACGTAGTTATATATATATATATATAATGTGTGTGTGTGTGTGTGTGTGTGTGTGTGTGTGTGTGTGTGTGTGCATGTATGTAACTGTACTCCGTGGTATGCAATGCTCTACAATATTTAAATGTACTATAAACTAAGGTTACATATTTAGCTTTTAATGTGAAAACTATGTAAAACAGACGTAATCTAGAAACCGCAGTGAGGATAAGGCATACAAAAAACGGTGAACATATTCTCACTACTGAGAACCGGGACAAAATGTAAACTGGCGAAACACCGGGATAAGAGTCTTCATGGAGGTCACGGTGGTTCAGTGGTAGAAACACTCACATTTGGTTCATAGGATTCCTGGTTTTATCCCATCTTGCGTCAAATGGGCTTTGTGGTAGTCAGACGCTGCGTGCATGGATAAACTCGGAGTTCTCTCGTTTTCTCTCACTTTCTTCATTACACCATTTCATTCATTCTCACAATCACCGTCTCCTCTATCCTACTCCTATCTCCTTAATCGTGGGATGTAAAATCCAAAGATTTCATTTCATTTCAAGATCTTCCAAACCGGGACTGTCCCGGTAAAAATCTGTCATATGGTAACTCTGACTATATAACAACATCGGGTTTGATACTAAAAAAGAAAAAAAGTCATTATCATATGGTATTACACAGTTTCAGAAAAAAAAAATCTAACAAGCCATCCGCATTAAGTCTGATACATATTTCACAGCTTTATGCGTAATATAAATCTATATAGTTAAGCAATTGATATACACTACAAGCACTGAAAAACAACGTAACGTTCTATAATAAAAAGAACGTTGCTTTACGAACCAATAAGTTAATCGCTCTACGAACCTTATTGTACACATTATACCCTAAAGTTACAGCCTTATGCAGTAATCAATTCCAATCAGATATTGAACGAGCATGGTGTTTCTTTGAGAATAATCCATCACTAAGTTGAACAAGCGCCTTTGAAGGCTAGTCATCTTCCATTTTACCCTCTTCTTCGGTAATTCATATCGCTGCTCTTGTTCGATGCAGTTGAAACCATGGCCTCATCCTTTTGTAATGTCCATCCACAAGGAAGGATGGACAGGTTCAACCTTTTGGAATTTCAAATTCGAAGCTTCTATCAATTTACTCGTTCGTGTCTCTTTCTGTAATTTTGCTATATGAACGGGTATGTTGCGAGGAAACAAAAGAGGCTAGCAAAGAAATTGAATCGTAAGATCACCGTAAGATGAAAGTCGCATACTCCAGATATACCTGATACGTAATGTTGATCAAAATAAATTAGGAATTCTTCAGTTTCTTCTGGTACGATTTGCTGTAAGTAATCCATCACTTCTGACCCTTGTCAGAGAGAAGGAAAACAAATCCGTCCACCATTCCATAGAAATCGGACTTTCTCATTCTCCCTGTAAAAATTCGCCAATCCCAAGTGCTGCAGTATGTACTTCGTGTTCGTGTGACTTGTCTGGAACGCTTTGGCTTACGACTTCCCTCACTAGCCACGTCTGGTTGTGAGTTTAATTTATATATTCCTATATATGTTTGTTTTATCCCTCCTCGCTGGTCTAGTGGCAAGAACGCAAGCCTTTGGCGTATGAGGTTCAAGATTCGATTCCTGGTGGGAGAGCATTGAATGACCAAAGTGGTTCGGATTCCACTATAATCAGTAAATTCAAGTCTTCTTTAGTCTACCTGGCAAAACCATGGGACATAAAACTAAATACAAACCTATTTATTTATTTATTATTTTTATTTATTTATTTATTATTATTATTATTATTTATTTATTTATTTATTTATTTATTATTTTATTTTTTTTATTTTTGCAAAAGGGAGGTTTTATTATGAAGTAAAACACTGTTCAGAAGTATAATATTGAAATTTGCAAGAAGAAAACTTATTTCTGCGTAACAAAATTAAAAATTTAATTAGTCTCAGGTAATTGTTTTACAATTCTCCATGTCTTTTTAGGTACTTTTCACTACACTAATTAGCACTTTGATAAGTCGTGATGAAATGTAAACATAGTTTCGTTGCAATTCTCCATGTCCAGTAGGCATTTTTGACGTACTGTTATTAGCGCTGTTGATATTTCGAGATCAAAGGTTTGAAGGGGTCTGTGCCCCACCCAACCATTTTTCCCAGGAAAATACGAAACACATATTCCATCATTTAACGTTTATAATATCTGTGCACAATTTCATTCACTCCGGCTAACTTCTTGTCTTTCGGACCTCAAATTTCTCCAAATTTTGGGTGGAGGCTTTTACCCTTAAAACAGTTTTCCCCAGAAAAGAAAAAACACGTATTCGTTTATTTCATGTGTAATATCCACCTGCCAAATTTTATCAAAGTCGGAGTGTTACACTTCGAAAATGTTACGTGTCAGTACATTCATGTAGCTTGCATTTGCGGCAGAAAGTTCTTGTTTTGTGCTCCCTCTTTGCTGGAGAGAATTTCTTAGACTGTTCCTCTTCAGTATGCAGGGAAGCTTCCATTCTCCGTGATTTTTTCTCAACGTTGGCCAACTGCTAACCAGACGAAATGAAGAATTTACGGCATTTCAAACTTTTTTAATGTCTGTTTCTCGTTTGAAATTACGCTTTGATGACACAATACCATAAGTGTTGAGTCCACTTACATCAGTTATGTAAAATACTGTCATAGGCCATTTTGTTCATTGTTTTGTAATCTAACAGCGAGCCATATAATTGTTAGTGTGAACGTGTGATTTTGTTGTGTTGTAATATATGATAACTTTGAGTTTTTCCTCCGCTCTAGAAGTGACCACTTCAGGATAGTTGTGCATTGTGTTTTGCAATGGGTGATCTTACTGGGTATATATTGTCAAAATAGGCAGCGCACCCAAAAAATGAGAAATTGTTCGTCTACAGTCATATTATATGTAAGAATAAAATTATATTGCAGAGTGTGTGAAGAATCTGCAACTTCACAAATTAGGAACAGTTCATCATCAGGTATTCTATTAGCGCCGATGTTGTCATCAAAACATAAGGCAGCCCATGTAGGATCGCTTTTCTCCGGAGTTTTGCTTTTTGCATTAGCACGTGCTTTTGTATTAGCTATAGGTGCTACGCTTCAAACTTCTAACCAATCCTCTGGATAAGAAAACTACTCAACGTCTCATTTCAATATCGGTACCTGAACAAGAAACTTCAATTGCATTTGTATATAAGTCTGCTAATATCTTATCGTCTGTCGGGAATCAATTTCTTCATTGTTTATTGATTTACCAAAAATATTCCTCCTCTACCATCAATAGTGACGTGTATTGTTAGTGATCTGTTTGTCTACCACGTGCAATGATCAAAACACACTAACAATAAACAAAACTTTACATACAATCAGTGGCAAAGCCAGGATTTCTATTCGGGGGGGGGGGGCAGTGTCCTACTCCGGAAAACTTTTTTGTTAATGTGGAGACTGAAAGCACAAATTTAGATTTTATTCTAGCAACTTTTTAAAATTTTGGTTCTTGGGAGTTCATATCCCGGGAAACTCCCCCTGGATACGCAAGTGCATACAATGGAAAAATTAATACAGTTTGATAGACAAAAGCAACTATTATGCTTCTGACAATGGACTTATATAAATGAATAAATAAAGAAAAGCTGCTACTAAAATAAGCAAAATTGCAAATAATTAAATCAATCAAACTAAATAATAACACATAAAGTTGCAATATGTTATATCTGACTTCATTGGTACAGTTAGAAGATTATCAGAACGTTCACTCCGCTACGAGCCACAATCTTAATCTATTCTGAATCTATCCTCATATTTCTTCATTAAGGCTCGAGTTTAATGGACCCACTCGGCACCCAATGCTATAAATTTTAAAAACTATCACTTAACTCACGGAAATGAAAAAAAAATACTTAAATAACATAATACAAGAACACAACCAGGGAAATGTCATAGAATTTCAATATTACTAAGCCTTAGTAATTATTAAAGAAAGTATGCGTACGAGTGCAATGGACCCACCTGGTAGTCCTAGGCAGTGGCGGCGGTTGGACGTTAAAAGTGGGGAGGTGGTAAATTTGTATGTCAATGTTACTTTTCCTGGTTGCTTGTAACACTTTGTTAGACTAAAGGCTGTATAACTATTAGGAGGCTGTTATATAGACTAAAGGCTGTATAACTGTATAACTATATTTTTCAGTTAAAATACCGTATATCTTGTTTCATATTTTGTTACGTAAATTGACAAGAGCAACACAAGATACTAACTCGTTGTACTCTTATACAACGAAGATGTAAGAAGAGATCTGATTCCTTGCTCATGAAATCAAAAAATCATAAAATCATGCATCTTAAAATTCTGTCTGGAAAATTGTGTGATCAGATTAGGGACCTATTTAATAACAAATTTGCAAAACAAATAAATAGAAAGAATAATATTAATCAAATAATCATAGTAATGGATAATAAGGCTTGTTCTGCAAAAGTTATATTGAAACTGGAAATTAATGAACAACTTATATTTTTAATTCCACGCATGTTATTATATGTGTTATTACTCTTAGAAAGACAGTGAATACTACAAGCATATGCTATGACATTCAAAGAAATATTTTTGCAGCTTCCCGAAACATGTTCGTTGCCATTAGATACAGTTTTCATTTTCTTGGAATACATCAAAACTCAACAATACTTAGTCACTCCACATTCCAGTTATACAAAATAATCCTAAAACCTAGAATTATGTTGAATTTACTAAATTTAATTGTATAACAAAACTGTATATGTACACCCCTAAACTCGTATATTACACTGCAAAATTATATATTCCTTACTGAGCTCCTTCGTGGCTAAGCGGTTAACGTACGCACCTTTGACGTGGGAGACCTGGGTTCAATTCCCGGAGGGACCTCACGTGGTTCGGACTCTACGTTAATCATTAAGTTCACGTCTCATATAGCTTCGCTGCTGAACAGGATGTTAAACTGAAAAAAATCAAATCAAAATATTCCTTACTATAAGAAAGAAGAAAAGAACTGTCAATTTTTCAAGAAAAGAACTGTTTTAGGAACTGTCAATTTTTGTGCAATTAAAGAATAACTTGTGAAGTACTTCTTTTCTTGCGAAATGATATCTCAATTAGATCCAGAGCGGCTTACTAACATATCGAGCCCTTGTAAGATGAAATGAAAGTACGCTCGAATTGTCTCGCTCCAACAGCTTAATTTTTGGGCCATTTTTAGTGGCATTTTTAAAACGCAATTTCTGTAGCTTTCTTAACTTCACGGAAAGATAACCAATACTTACTCATGGAACGGCAAATATTTTATGGTACCATTTGTATTCTATAAACCAATAATACATACAAAACTTTATATTTCCAAATGAAACTATATACATTAATGGGTCATTTCAAAAAGTGGAGGGGCAACTGCCCCCCTTTGCCCCCCCCTAATCGCCGCCCGTGGTCCTAGGGTTAAAAGTGTATCCTTGTATGGATATTTAGATAGAGGAAATACTAGTTCTTGCCGAATTGCTTTAACTACTTACGATATGTTCCATTATTTTTAAACTAGGGTTTAAAATGTGATTGATTGCGTTTAGGGCGGCTTATAACACTTGACACATGTTCATTAGAACGTTTTATTTTCATTTGATATAAAGAATTACCCAGCAAATTTTGGCATTTGAATTTTTTGACACCCTGTATTTACGATAGGAAATGAAGTTATGCAATGTACATAAATAATTGCTGTTTTCCATGCAGTAGTATTTGCATTAAGGTGCGTGTAGTTATTATTATTTAAAACTATATAAATTTTAAAATAACGCTGGCACATGAATTCACATCTATATATGAAAATCTCATAGGTGATATGATAATGCTCTTAAGTCGTAATTAAATTGTACGTAATTACAGATGTACATGAAAAGTCAGAGTGTTAGAGCTGACGGTGATGAACAGAAGAGGAAGAAAAGAAAACATTTCTTTCAACTTGCCTAAGGGGTTTTAAAAGTGACATGACAATTGTGCAGGAAGTTTTAAAACCCCTTAGGCAGGATCTTTCAAGTGAAAAATTTTTGTTCTTTAGTCGTCAAAAGAGAGGGGATGGGATAAATGATTTGAGTACGAAACTACTCTTTGGTCAACCCTAGCACACTGATAAGCATCAAATATTTTCTGGGCGCTAAGTATACGATATTATATGTGGGCGCTAAATCTACGGGCGCTAAGTGCACTCCACGCATAATTTGCTTCCGACGCATCCATAGATAAATCCTTCCGACGCACTTCCATGTATTTAGTTTTATCTGCATTTACTTCTAAACCAATGTCCCTGCAAGCGTTTAATACGAAAATTAGAATAAGTAAAACAAAATGTTAGTAAATGGACAAGAAAGTTTTATTTTCGTTTTATTGTTCTTATTTACTGCTCTCTTCACATGAAATTTACCACATACATGTCTTTGCCGATTATACACACACTAACACAATAAGAAATACCGAGCGAATTCATTATCAAATTATATTCCTACAACAACATATTTATAGACATGCGACAATAATTTTGGACATGAGTGTACATATGTGGAGTGTATTTTCAAAACATGCTAAATCCGTTTGGTAGAATTTTTCAGAAATGGCAAAAGAAAAACTATATCTTTTTACATTGATCATACCGCAATGATTTAAAAAAAAAAAATTATAGACTCTAGACAGAGGATTATGCTGGCAAAATGTTATACCTGTCAAAGATCTAGAAGTTAGGGTTTTGAAACGGTTTAGTTGGCGCATAGCATGCTTTGGCAACAAACTTGGCGTTTAGCATGTTTTGGAAACAATATTTGAGGATTTAGTATGTTTTGACACTAAAGAGGCGAAGTATTGAACTATGGCTTCACAAACACTTTAATTCTTTAAACAAAGTTACAAAATGTATGGAGTGCATACCAAAACAAAAAATTGTTGTTGTTTAATGTGGGTAACATTTTTCTTTCTTGTGTGGTATATTAACGTACACTCATGTCCAAAATTATTGTCGCATGTCTATAAATATGTTGTTTCAGGAATATAATTTGATAACGAATTCGCTCGGTATTTCTTATAATGTTAGTATGTGTATAATTGGCAAAGACGTGTATGTGGTAAATTTTATGTCAAAAGAGCAGTAAATAAGAACAATAAAACGAAAAGAAAACTTTCTTGACCATGTAGCAACATTATGCTTTACTCATTTTAATTTTCGTATTTACAATTCTTTTCCTATCAAATTTACCATAAATATACATTTCCCGATTATACACATAGTATCAGTATTAAAAGTAATCTGCAAAATCATTATCAAATTATATTCTTACAAGAAGACAGTTATAGATATGCGACATGAGTGTACATATCATTTAAATGAGAATTATTAAGAAAATTTCCTTTATATAAATACCCCGCATCAGAAAGCAGCATTCAAACTCTAAGTTTTTCTTGTGACAAAAGCCCATCAACATCAATAACATTGCGTAGTTCTGTTTTGACCTGTGCAAGAATCTGAGAACAATCGCAAACCTATAATTCCTTCCGAAGCAAGGTTAAAGTGGATGCAAAAAGGTATGGAGACGGTAGGTAGTGGCATGACGTCACGCCGTCCCCCTGATTATCTTTGCATATTGTAATTTTTTAGGAACTGGGGGGACACCGAACATAGTTTTCCGAGGTGGAGGAGGACGTCCCCCCGAGTTGCCCCTCACTTTTACCCCTGTTCCGAAGTAATTGGAGTGAGAACTCTGTTAAGAAAATGTGACAAACATAATACAATTTCATTGCAGCTACGTCCATATTCGATTTCCAGCAATAAAAAAAAAAAAAAAAAAAAATGCTTTCTTAAGCACACTGAGAAAAATCCGTTCTCCGGACAGCGGGATATTGTACAAATATACGGTATCCTCTTGCTTACTACAGAAATCAGTATGGAGCATACGTTATCCATATGCTACATACGCAGTGCCCTTAGGTGTTACATCATGCCTTTGCAGGATGTCTGACATCTAACAGTTTTCCGTATATCAGATGCATATTCTTATGTTACCTTCGTCAGCTATATGTTACATACGTCCATTTGTATGTGAGATCCTGATCGCCTATATTGTTCATACGGAAAGTACGTATAAATGAACACTTTTGCGGAAAGTGTTGTAAAATATGCGTTTTCAGCTATAGGTCTGTTGTGCGTTAAGTCCAAAAACTACAGGAATTACGCATGTAACCTACCTTTTTAAGTACGCCACCCACAATTTTTTTCTCAGTGCAAGCCATTCTTTACATGCAAGACCACTTCGAAGATGTAGTACCTAGCTGTCGTGAGTAAAAAGCCTGTCCTTTGACGTCTTCGGAGGAGGTTGATTTTGTATTATGTCGAAATTTACGGTAATTGTATTATCTGGCTTACGATACAATTAAAAAAAAAATTGCTCTAGCTCTATGCACCATGTATCTAACTACACAAAAAATAATTACAAAATTTAATCATAGTATACTCTTCCATATTCAATTCAAAATCGGCCATTTCTCGATTTAGCATGTTTTGGAAATACACTCCTCATATAGTCTTTTCGCAACGACTAATTCAATTTCAAAAGTATGAGAAAATACAAATACGTTTCTAGCCATACGGGATCAAACCATCTAAGTTCCCTTTTAGCTACGCTACTGCTGCACAGTAACTTTGCGCTTAGATTCAAAACCTTGCTCAAAGATGTGGGAGTTACCATTTCACAGTTTTCTCTATTTCCAAAATAGCTAAATATGAAATTATTATTATTTACTTCTTCTTCCACAACGGCACCATAATGCGCCGTTATAAACAATACTAATAAAAAATTTTGCGCCTTCCATGCTCCTTTCTTTCCTTTTACTAGCCGACCATTACACACACATACACACACGCACACACACATCCAGAATTATATTTGTTATCAGTGTCTAACACACTGTCATTCGCTTAGTTGTCTCAGCAAGTGCGCACTCAGAAATTTTGATTGGGAGGGGTCTAATACAGGGCTGGATAAACTCATCTGGAGGCTCAGGGCTAGAAAAAATATGTGGCCTCTGCTGACTACACATAATATATTTCTGGGAAAGTACAATAGGAAAGTTAAGGGAATATGTTTCATATTTTTGGTCATATTTTATTTTATGATGACGATTGTATCTTCATGATTCTTTTTAGATAGCCAGTTGAGATTTCCATCAGAGTGAAGGCCCTGTACCCCTCGAGGCCCGGGGCTATAGCTCCCTAAGCTCCCCCTTAATCCGGCCCTGGTCTAATACTACAAGCCACTACGTTTAAGTAGTACTAAACGGGTATTATTCTGCACTCGAAAAGAAGATAAGTAATTCTAAAATACTTCCACCTATATTCTCAGGAAAAAAGTATGGAACTAGATTGTTTTTATAGGGGATGGAGTACAGATGAGGTATAAGATCAAATTTTCATGCTACATCAATCATTTTTCTGTTCAACAAGTATAGTTTTATTGAAAGAGTGTACAAAATGTTGAGTTAGGAAGTTGGGCTCCGGACCTGGTGAACTTGCTCGTAGGTGAGCCCCTGTGTCTCAGTATAATATATCGACAAAGTATTTTATTATTATTATTATTCCTATTTATTATTATAATTAATGTAAAGTATACGGTAATTCTATCTGAAATACGATGCTCTTGTACGGCGTATGCGTTGTTAAAAACTTTCATCCTCGGAAATAGAGAAAGAGCATTCAAGCCTGTGAAACTCATGTCTCTATCTCTTTCAAAAATAAAATGCATAATTGATATTATAATTCAAGTCTTTCATTCCCGAAGGATGAAAAATATTAATAATAAACCCTTCCACCTTTATTCTATGAAAAGTTATGGGACTTGTAATTTTTAGTTCGGAACAGAAATTAGTGGAGAAATTTCTGTTAATAATCAATACCACCACCATCAAATAAAACATCTCACATAAAAACATTATCAATCACAGTTTGTAAGCAAAAAACATGTTCACTCTCAAAAACACTGCTTTACGTACCCTCTATATTTTAAAATTGTAACAAAGTTAAAAATGCATGCCCAGAAAGCTACAGAAATTTTGTATAAACGAAAGGGAAAGTAAAATTGATAGCTCTAATTCTATACGACCTATTACTAGCGTATCGCGTGACTGTAAGGAATATTCACAAGCTTATTTCTTGTGGACTTCGACTAGACTACAAAATTGCAGGACAAGAAAGATTATTGATACAATCAGAGTCGTACGATCATGAATGGGCTGGTAAGTTTGCTGCAGAACGATAGTACTGCCACCATGCGTAGATTGGTGAAAGCTTTGTTCTAAAACTTCCCATTTCCTTAGCTAACCCGTTTCTTTATTGCTGTTAACTAGTGGCGTAAATATACTTTCTTTCCTCTACCCTTTGAGCAGGCCCGTATTCAGGGGGTCTAGGGGGCCGGGCCGCCCTAAAATTTTTACGGTAGGCTTGCAAATGTACTATAATATGGTGATGAACTATAATATTGTTGGATCGGCCCCCCTAACTTCAGCGGACCCCCTCCAACATTTTTGAGCTGGCTACCTTTGGGGAAGTACACACTTTTCTTTACCTTTTTTTATGTACGAATAATAATTGTTTCTAATTGTTATCTCGATAACTACTATCTTAGCAATTCTCTTTCAGATTAGTAGCAAACTTAAAATAATAATCAAAACGACACAATCTACTCGTACAGGCCGACAAAGACTAAGCGTTGTATCAAGAACACACCAATCTTCGGAAAACTAAATATACAGCCTATCATCCCACGATTATTCCCTGTAGGCAGTAAGGGATCTAGATGGAAAAAACTTGGAAGGGGGGCAGCGAGAACCCCCACTATAATAGATATATCACGAATTTACTACAAACTTTCAAATATATAAATATAACTAGGAATGCAATGGATGTACCCGATTGCAATGAAATGAGCTGAGCGAGCTTAAACTACGTAATCATTCCTTGCCATTATGCAATAATAAATGCCATTTTTAATTGTTGACAAAAAAATCGCGTGAAAACTTTTTCCCCATGTTAAGTCTATGGAAGCGTTTTTCGGTGATTATTCCTCGATGGTACATCGGATTTTTTTATTTCGTCCTATGTTCTCACTCAGCACGACATACTCTATCAGCGTGCTAAGTTTGGTTGAGATCGGCCAAACGGTCTAGGAGGAAGCGTTTTTCGGTGATTATTCCTCCATGGTACATCGGATTTTTGATTTCGACCTATGTTCTCACTCAGCACGACATACTCTATCAGCGTGCTAAGTTTGGTTGAGATCGGCCAAACGGTCTAGGAGGAGTTCGCGGACAACCAAACGGCTAACCCGAGTATAAGAGCTTCGCTTCGCTCAGCTCAATAAATTATTTTTGTCACTCAAAAAACTGGGGGTCTAGCCCCCCTTGGCCCTGGAGTAGATCCACCACTGTATGTAGGTTGAAATGAGAGGAATGATTAATGAAAGTAGTAATTAGTGGCATGAGAATGTGTAAGCAAATAGGAAAGCTCCGAGAAAATCCACAAACACCACACCAGGTTTCTCACCAGAAACACACATTATGGGATCGCGCCAGCGATCCTTCGCATGAAAGGCGAACGCTTTACTACTGGTACACATAGTGCCAATCTCTTCAGGGCCTCAGTACAGATATTTGTGAAGGACTCATATCAGAGAAGCATTTTTCTTAGACATCTAGCTCTCGCCTTCGGTGTGAGCGGTCCTGGGTTTGATTCCCGGTCTTAAAAGCTTTTTCAGGCCAGCCATCCTGAATGACGTTTTCCTGTGTTTTCCTTATTACCATCAGGCAAATGTCGGGGTGGTACCTAACGTACAGGTCCCAGGCCGTTTCTCTCCTTTCCCAATCCTTCCTTCCTTCCCTTTCCCCGGATAAAGTTCTCTCCGAGAGACGTCATCTCTCACGTAACATGACGGGCTAACATGGTGGTAGATGGCGAAAGCCCAGAAATATAAATCCTGATGGGCTAACATGGTGGTAGATGCCGAAAGCCCAGAAATATAAATCCTGATGTGCTAACATGGTGGTAGATGCCGAATGCCCAGAAATATAAATCATGACAGGCTAACATGGTGGTAGATGCCGAAAGCCCAGAAATATAAATCCTGACGGGCTAACATGGTGGTAGATGCTGAAAGCCCAGAAATAAAAATCCTGATGGCCTAACATGGTGATAGATGCCGAAAGCCCAGAAATATAAATCCTGACGGGCTAACATGGTGGTAGATGCCGAAAGCCCAAAAATATAAATCCTGACGGGCTAACATGGTGGTAGCTGCCGAAAGCCCAGAAATATAAATCCTGACGAGCTAACATGGTGGTAGATGCACCGAAAGCCCAGAAATATAAATCCTGACGAGCTAACATGGTGGTAGATGCACCGAAAGCCCAGAAATATAAATCCTGACGGGCTAGCATGGTGGTAATGTCGAAAGCCCAGAAATATAAATCCTGACGGGCTAACATGGTGCCGAAAGTCCAGAAATATAAATTCTGACGGGCTAATATGGTGATAGGATTTATATTTCTGGGCTTTCGGCATCTATCTTAGAAATCTAAATAATGATGCAACAGTTCAACTGAAATAATATGTATAATCAAACTAAAATAATTCATAGTTTGTGATAATTTGACAGAACATTTTTGAATTTTATTTTCGTTTTAAGAATGAGAGGGAGGAGATGTTAAAACAAAATTAAGTTTATCAGTTTAAGGTCCCACGATTATGCCTTTTAGGCTAAGGGAGACGGATTGATTAAGGCAAGCGATTCATGATAGGAGAATTGGTGGAATAAGAAAGTGGGAGAAAACGGGAGTAGTCCGAGAAAACCCACAGACACGATGTTGTACACCACAAACTAACTTGGTCGGGAATCGAACTAGAGACCCCATGCACTAGAGATAAATGCTCTACCAGTGAGCCACTGTGGCCCCCGAGGTTAAAACAAGTTCGCTACTAATCTGAAGTTTTATAAGGTACTAGTCTCCACATCTCATATTAGCGCTGGAAACTCCCAAAGTGCTTGAGTTCAGTGTTTTAAGCATACCTTTGTCCCCTTTCTCCTTCCCGCAAAAAATAGTAGAGGAGATCCGAGTTAGTTGGAACAAAATCAAAATAACTTAATTTGTAGACAAAAATTTACTTAATTTTGAAACATTTTTGTCTTCATCATGTAGAACTTTACCTACATATCTAAATATTTGCTCAGCAAATGTTCTCAAAAACATGATTAATGTATGATTAACATTTGATTGGATCATTTTCATTGAAAATTATGCACCTCCTCCAAAATAAAATCTTATGGGTGCAGTCTATGTTCTAAATCTTGCATCGTGCATGTGGGTACCCCTGTTTAAGACTTGAATAAAATGATTGTATTAACTCTAGCGTCCCTTTCAGAAGCGAGGCTATACGAAACGTGGATCTACAGTTTAACATGGAACCCGATACACATGAGCTCCCGCCGGGAATCGAGCACGGGTCATTCACGTTAAAAGTACGTATGTTATCCACATAGCCACAACAGAACTAACATACACAAAATGAATAGCAGCGTAAATTAAGTATGCAGTAAAATTAATACGAGGTTCAAACATCATGTGCAGAAAGGTGGATGAAAGGGCTTTGTCGGCTCTATATACTGCTGGTAAAATATTTAGAATCATGAGTTCGAGTCTTTTCTTTGGCCTGAATACATATTTGTCTTATTTCAGCATCGCTACTTTATATTTCATTATCTGTTTTAATCTGTAGTAGAGGGGACATAAGAATTTTAAAGAAACAGTACCGTGCGGTGGAAAATCAACGCCCGGGGCGAGAGTATACGACGGCGCCCCCTGTACATATGAGTGAGGTCGACAGACCAGCCGCGACGCACCACAATGTTGGCGCAAAGGGTAAGAAAATTTTCAAAAATAAACTCTGCTTTTCCTTGATTTTGAGCATTTTTTATTATTTTTTCCTTCCATTTTTCCTTTTTTCTCCTCAATTTTGCGCTCCCCTTATTTTGGCACCCGGGGCAGTCGCCTTGCCCCCCCCCCGGCACGGTATTGTAAAGAGATTACCTACCCTTGAGTTAAATTCATTTCCATAATTGCAACATTAGTGTTTTTTTTTACCATTGGGGTACCGAACTTGAAATTCAGGAAGCTGAAGCATTAGATATAAATGTGGAAATCATACCTAACAGAAGAACAAATCCCAAAATTTTGTTCCAGTTTTTTTCAAAATGGCGGCAAATATGAATTCTTATCTTGTGTTTGATTTCATTGATTTAGAATGGAAATCGTCGAACAAGTACGGTATGTTATTTGTAAGGAGTCTGTGGCTAACTAAAGTTGTTTTATATTTTTATCTTACCTGTATGTCCAGGAGACAAAAAGAAAATTAAGAACTACTACATGAATCACCTTCAATTATGGTCAAACATTAGGAATCGAGCTCATTAATAGAGCTGATATGCAGATTGAAAATAGTAGATATAAACTATTTCTGGTTTTTTCGTTGATCACTATAGAGAAAAAAATTGTAGAATATGATGTGCAAAATTTAAGGACGAAAATAGATGAAGTAACAAAGCATTGCGTACTTGATTGAAATGAATGAAAGCTCGAAGGCCAGAGGTCTCCCACACGTGCACAGGGGATAAAAGGTTGCTCAGGGTGACCACAGCGCCCAATAGACCTGTTTTCCCAAACACGACATCTGTTGAATGAAAGAGACGAGACCGGTTTGTGTGTCAGAGTCAGATAACTGTCAAGTTGCATTGAGGCGGTGTTACTCACAACGGCACGCCAGAGACAACATTCAGGTGTCTTCACACGGGAAAGAATAGTCGAAAAACTGGAATAAGAACTAACTATGACGAGTTTAGACCAGGAGTTTGGTACTGTCCACAGCAGGGCTGAATTAACCTATCTCGAGACCCGGGACTAGAAAAAATGTGACCCTTGCTGACTTCACCTAATACATTTCTGTGAAAGTACAATAGGAAAGTTAAGGGAATATGTTTTATATTTCTGGTCATATTTTATGATGATGATTTTATCTTCATGATTCTTTTTAGATAGCCAGTTGAGATTTTGATCAAATTGAAGGCCCTTATTTACCTGGAGGCCCAGGGCTATGTATAAACCCCTCTTAATCCGACCCCGGCCCTGGGCTCACGTGCATCGGGGCAGGCACGTAGCCAAGGGGGGGTCCGGGCCCCCCTTCGAGACCAGAAACGAAAAAAATAAGGAAGGATGAAAAAAATGAAATGAGAAAAAGGAGGATAGCGTTAAAAATTTAAAAAATCACGAAGCTTTTGGTTACTCTTTCTTATGAGGAGATTTGTATTACTTGAAATACATGATGGCGAGGTGAGCGAGATTTCTGGGAGAGTCACGGAATTTGAAATTTTTAGAAAAGTTACGCAAATCTCAGAATTTCTAGAAGAGTTACGGAATTCTCAGAATTTATGCAACTAGTCAGGGGGATTTCAAGGGAGATTTCAAGCTTCCGAAAGTATAGTACAATTGTGTAATAAAGTGGAAATTTTTTATCATAAATTTTCGTCATCGCATCCTTGCAGTATCAAACATGTTATTTCAAAAACAATTTTCTACTGTTCCTTTAAACTCTCATTGGAACAGACAGTAGTTGACGGAATAATAAAAACAAAAATTTATTAGGAAGGAAAGTTCTGTTAACATTTGATTCAACGGAGAAAGGAACGCAGATATTGTAAAATATTTTACAAGACATTATTGAGACTTTTTATAATAGTGAATATGTACTTTTTATAATAGTTGAGGTCATAATGAAAGGATAATTGTTATATTTGAATGAACAGAGGAAGGATGTAAATATTGTAAAAGCTTTTTCAGCACTTTTTTTATTATTATTATTTTACTCGATATTTCTCATAGTTTGTTATTAAAATACTTACCAACATATGCTCATGTTATTGTCCTAAGAAACCAATATATGTTGATAGTAAAGTAGTTTAGATTGATCGAGCTTTTGGGCCTTCATAATTTTGTCTCGCCCCCTCCCCCCCCCCGCTTGTTAGAAATCCTGGCTAAACGAACCAATATAGGTTACAGTAAAATAGTTTAGAATGATAGAGGCCCTGTTGTGATGACCACAGTATTTCATGTCACGGACCCCCCCCCTTCACGAAATCCTGGCTACGTGCCTGATCGGGGGCATTCCGAACCACAGGCAGTGTTGTGCGAACGAGAGGTGGTGGTCGACCACGGTCAACTATAACAGCGGACGACCGCTACATTGTGCAAGAGGCAAGAAGGGACCGACGTCAAAAAGCTGGTGCTATTGCGAACACATCTAAGGGGACTGCAATTTCACCGAATCTCACGCTCCAGAGTGGCACGTTGACTGCATGAAGGTACTCTATTTGACCTACTGCCATTACGTACTATTCCGCCGACACCTGAACAGCCACATCACCAGCAATGTTTGCGGTGATGCCAAAAACATCTGGACTGGGTCGAGGATAAATGACATCGCGTTATTTTTTCTGAAGAGATAGATTCATGGTGCATGGGGGTTCCGGCCTTACACTTATTTGGTGAGAGGTAGGAAAACCCAATGAGCTCAGGAACATTGTCGAACATGATTATTTTGGCGGTTCAATGTTCTTGTGTGGGAAGGAATAATGTTGCATCTGTTTACCGACCTTCCAATTTATGAACGCCGTACACTTATCGGTCAACATTATAGTGACATTATTTCTGCACGTGCGTCTTTTCAGAGGTGAGGTTGGGCTCCAAACTCTTTATGAATGATAATGTGCGACCGCATTAAACTGTGCAGGTGACCTAGATCGTGAGACGAGAAGGTATTCGGCAAACAAACTGACTTGCCTCTTATCCCGACTGGATTACCATCGAACCTATTTTTGGGAATCTATGGAGAAACATCTTGTAGCACGTCCAGATGCACCAAAGACCTCCCAACAATCGTCAACATCACCGGTGCAGTAATGGAACTCCATACCACAACAACTTATTACCAACTTTGTATTGTGAGCACATGGGAACACGTTGCAGAGTATGCATTGCTATTCACGGTGATCAGATATCCTTGTAAGAACCATTTCGCTCTTATGATGTCAGAGGGTTCATAGTGTAAGTTATCGATTCTGTATAATATTCTTCTTATTTTTGCTATTATAATCGCGTATTTCTTTCTGCTGTTTCCTGTGTCATACTTTAGCACTAGTTTCTACGTACGGTTCAACTTTCATTAAACTATGCCACTTGTGAGTGAAACAGTATGCGAAATTTACTTTCATCCGTACATGTTGCACACTAATGTAGATAGGAAAAACCATTCTCCTGCAACTGATTCAGCATTCTGAGAATAAATTGTAATTTTCAACTCACTATTGAATCCGGAAGCGATAGGAATCTATTACTATTTCCGGTGTCAATATCGATTTTTATTAAGGAAAACGATAAGAGATAGCAAGTAGAGGTTTTAGATTCGATTCAGCATTCTAAGAATAAATTGTAATCTTTAACTCTCTATTGAATCCGGAAGCGATAGGAATCTATTAGTATTTCCGGTGTCAATATCGATTTTTATTAAGGAAAACGATAAGAGATAGCAAGTAGAGGTTTTAGATTCGATTCAGCATTCTAAGAATAAATTGTAATCTTCAACTCTCTATTGAATCCGGAAGCGATAGGAATCTATTACTATTTCCGGTGTCAATATCGATTTTCATAAAGGAAAACGATAAGAGATAGCAAGAAGAGGTTTTAGATTCGATTCAGCATTCTAAGAATAAATTGTAATCTTCAACTCTCTATTGAATCCGGAAGCGATAGGAATCTATTACTATTTCCGGTGTCAATATCGATTTTCATAAAGGAAAACGATAAGAGATAGCAAGAAGAGGTTTTAGATTCGATTCAGCATTCTAAGAATAAATTGTAATCTTCAACTCTCTATTGAATCCGGAAGCGATAGGAATCTATTACTATTTCCGGTGTCAATATCGATTTTCATAAAGGAAAACGATAAGAGATAGCAAGAAGAGGTTTTAGATTCGATTCAGCATTCTAAGAATAAATTGTAATCTTCAACTCTCTATTGAATCCGGAAGCGATAGGAATCTATTACTATTTCCGGTGTCAATATCGATTTTCATAAAGGAAAACGATAAGAGATAGCAAGAAGAGGTTTTAGATTCGATTCAGCATTCTAAGAATAAATTGTAATCTTCAACTCTCTATTGAATCCGGAAGCGATAGGAATCTATTACTATTTCCGGTGTCAATATCGATTTTCATAAAGGAAAACGATAAGAGATAGCAAGAAGAGGTTTTAGATTCGATTCAGCATTCTAAGAATAAATTGTAATCTTCAACTCTCTATTGAATCCGGAAGCGATAGGAATCTATTACTATTTCCGGTGTCAATATCGATTTTCATAAAGGAAAACGATAAGAGATAGCAAGAAGAGGTTTTAGATTCGATTCAGCATTCTAAGAATAAATTGTAATCTTCAACTCTCTATTGAATCCGGAAGCGATAGGAATCTATTACTATTTCCGGTGTCAATATCGATTTTTATTAAGGAAAACGATAAGAGATAGCAAGTAGAGGTTTTAGATTCGATTCAGCATTCTAAGAATAAATTGTAATCTTCAACTCTCTATTGAATCCGGAAGCGATAGGAATCTATTACTATTTCCGGTGTCAATATCGATTTTCATAAAGGAAAACGATAAGAGATAGCAAGAAGAGGTTTTAGATTCGATTCAGCATTCTAAGAATAAATTGTAATCTTCAACTCTCTATTGAATCCGGAAGCGATAGGAATCTATTACTATTTCCGGTGTCAATATCGATTTTCATAAAGGAAAACGATAAGAGATAGCAAGAAGAGGTTTTAGATTCGATTCAGCATTCTAAGAATAAATTGTAATCTTCAACTCTCTATTGAATCCGGAAGCGATAGGAATCTATTACTATTTCCGGTGTCAATATCGATTTTCATAAAGGAAAACGATAAGAGATAGCAAGAAGAGGTTTTAGATTCGATTCAGCATTCTAAGAATAAATTGTAATCTTCAACTCTCTATTGAATCCGGAAGCGATAGGAATCTATTACTATTTCCGGTGTCAATATCGATTTTTATTAAGGAAAACGATAAGAGATAGCAAGTAGAGGTTTTAGATTCGATTCAGCATTCTAAGAATAAATTGTAATCTTCAACTCTCTATTGAATCCGGAAGCGATAGGAATCTATTACTATTTCCGGTGTCAATATCGATTTTCATAAAGGAAAACGATAAGAGATAGCAAGAAGAGGTTTTAGATTCGATTCAGCATTCTAAGAATAAATTGTAATCTTCAACTCTCTATTGAATCCGGAAGCGATAGGAATCTATTACTATTTCCGGTGTCAATATCGATTTTCATAAAGGAAAACGATAAGAGATAGCAAGAAGAGGTTTTAGATTCGATTCAGCATTCTAAGAATAAATTGTAATCTTCAACTCTCTATTGAATCCGGAAGCGATAGGAATCTATTACTATTTCCGGTGTCAATATCGATTTTCATAAAGGAAAACGATAAGAGATAGCAAGAAGAGGTTTTAGATTCGATTCAGCATTCTAAGAATAAATTGTAATCTTCAACTCTCTATTGAATCCGGAAGCGATAGGAATCTATTACTATTTCCGGTGTCAATATCGATTTTTATTAAGGAAAACGATAAGAGATAGCAAGTAGAGGTTTTAGATTCGATTCAGCATTCTAAGAATAAATTGTAATCTTCAACTCTCTATTGAATCCGGAAGCGATAGGAATCTATTACTATTTCCGGTGTCAATATCGATTTTCATAAAGGAAAACGATAAGAGATAGCAAGAAGAGGTTTTAGATTCGATTCAGCATTCTAAGAATAAATTGTAATCTTCAACTCTCTATTGAATCCGGAAGCGATAGGAATCTATTACTATTTCCGGTGTCAATATCGATTTTCATAAAGGAAAACGATAAGAGATAGCAAGAAGAGGTTTTAGATTCGATTCAGCATTCTAAGAATAAATTGTAATCTTCAACTCTCTATTGAATCCGGAAGCGATAGGAATCTATTACTATTTCCGGTGTCAATATCGATTTTCATAAAGGAAAACGATAAGAGATAGCAAGAAGAGGTTTTAGATTCGATTCAGCATTCTAAGAATAAATTGTAATCTTCAACTCTCTATTGAATCCGGAAGCGATAGGAATCTATTACTATTTCCGGTGTCAATATCGATTTTCATAAAGGAAAACGATAAGAGATAGCAAGAAGAGGTTTTAGATTCGATTCAGCATTCTAAGAATAAATTGTAATCTTCAACTCTCTATTGAATCCGGAAGCGATAGGAATCTATTACTATTTCCGGTGTCAATATCGATTTTCATAAAGGAAAACGATAAGAGATAGCAAGAAGAGGTTTTAGATTCGATTCAGCATTCTAAGAATAAATTGTAATCTTCAACTCTCTATTGAATCCGGAAGCGATAGGAATCTATTACTATTTCCGGTGTCAATATCGATTTTTATTAAGGAAAACGATAAGAGATAGCAAGTAGAGGTTTTAGATTCGATTCAGCATTCTAAGAATAAATTGTAATCTTCAACTCTCTATTGAATCCGGAAGCGATAGGAATCTATTACTATTTCCGGTGTCAATGTCGATTTTCATAAAGGAAAACGATAAGAGATAGCAAGAAGAGGTTTTAGATTCGATTCAGCATTCTAAGAATAAATTGTAATCTTTAACTCTCTATTGAATCCGGAAGCGATAGGAATCTATTACTATTTCCGGTGTCAATATCGATTTTTATTAAGGAAAACGATAAGAGATAGCAAGTAGAGGTTTTAGATTCGATTCAGCATTCTAAGAATAAATTGTAATCTTCAACTCTCTATTGAATCCGGAAGCGATAGGAATCTATTACTATTTCCGGTGTCAATGTCGATTTTCATAAAGGAAAACGATAAGAGATAGCAAGAAGAGGTTTTAGATTCGATTCAGCATTCTAAGAATAAATTGTAATCTTTAACTCTCTATTGAATCCGGAAGCGATAGGAATCTATTACTATTTCCGGTGTCAATATCGATTTTCATAAAGGAAAACGATAAGAGATAGCAAGAAGAGGTTTTAGATTCGATTCAGCATTCTAAGAATAAATTGTAATCTTCAACTCTCTATTGAATCCGGAAGCGATAGGAATCTATTACTATTTCCGGTGTCAATATCGATTTTCATAAAGGAAAACGATAAGAGATAGCAAGAAGAGGTTTTAGATTCGATTCAGCATTCTAAGAATAAATTGTAATCTTCAACTCTCTATTGAATCCGGAAGCGATAGGAATCTATTACTATTTCCGGTGTCAATATCGATTTTCATAAAGGAAAACGATAAGAGATAGCAAGAAGAGGTTTTAAATTCGATTCAGCATTCTAAGAATAAATTGTAATCTTCAACTCTCTATTGAATCCGGAAGCGATAGGAATCTATTACTATTTCCGGTGTCAATATCGATTTTCATAAAGGAAAACGATAAGAGATAGCAAGAAGAGGTTTTAGATTCGATTCAGCATTCTAAGAATAGGTACCGCCTTCTCCCTTAAGCTTGTATTCAAACAAGAAGTGACAGAAATCAACCGCTTCCGGTTTTAACATTGATCGTTCAGATAACGGAGAGCTAGAGGGAATCAGTTAGTGTCTAAAGAATGTACACATTTCATCTTCACTCTAATCTCTCTACTAGAACCAGTAATGACAGAAATCTATTACCACTTCCGGTTTTAATATTATTAGGCAAAATTTCACGCCATGCAAACTAAAATTCTTGACGTAGTGTACACGTGGCACTGTTACTTGTTCAAAGGACATTTATATTTTAAATTTCAAAATAGAGAAGTGGGAGATAAAAATTACATACAGCGCATTAGGTAGATGTTGTCGCACTCTCCAACAGGCCCAATTATGCACAGTGTCATCAAGAGACTTATCAATGTTTATTCCAATAAGAGTTCAGTTGATTTTGAGTTTAACGTCCCGTTCAGCAGCGAGGCTAAATGAGACGAGGCTACTGATTAACGTGGAATCCGAACCACATGGGCTCCCATCGATAATGGAACCCGGGTCTCCCACACCAAAGATACGTACGCTAACTGCAGTGTTTATTCGAATAAGACTGTACGTTCATTATATTTCAATAATTTCTGGAATGGACTTCCTTCCTAACAAAGCTGAATACAATCAATCACTCCGGAAATAAATATATACCGGTATACGAAGATGTCCTGACTAGCTGATCTAATTTCTGGTCAAACTGCTTAAGATGAAAACTTGAAGTTTAGATATCATAGGTTCTATGATGTACGGTAGCACTAAGAAGAATTTTCTTCTTTTGAAACTTCATGTGGAAGAAAGGGTAAAAGGTTGCAGGTATTAAATGTCCATAAATCGGAAGAAAAGAAGAAAATGAAATTAAGTTTTACGCCCCACGAGCATGAAGGCTAAAGAAAACGTTGATAATGAGAAATGAATGGAATGAGGAAGATGGTAGGAAACGGGAGAACCCACGCACACGGTGTTTGTCCACCACAAAGTTCACTTGGCGCGAGCTGGGATCGAACCAAGAACCCTAGGCAGGAAGAAGAGAAGATTAGGAACAATCCTTGAAAGAATTACTACTTAAAATGTAGGACAGGAAGTTGATGTTTGAATTTCTCATTTAACATAATTAAACGT
The DNA here is from genome assembly GCF_964235325.1 of Thermobia domestica. Taxonomy (NCBI): domain Eukaryota; kingdom Metazoa; phylum Arthropoda; class Insecta; order Zygentoma; family Lepismatidae; genus Thermobia; species Thermobia domestica. The sequence goes on from NC_137467.1 coordinate 54,928,309, forward strand.
TTTGGTTGGAGAATGGGGATTGGTTGGTTCACCTAAATATATTTTATTTAAGATCTTTATTTTACATATCATAATTAATGTTTGAGTAACTGCGAAATAATTAATCGGGGTCTCACCTACAACAGATCTTAATACAAAACATATTTCTCTTTCTTCTGTAATTTGACTTTCAACTCAATATCGCTTTATGATTCGAGATCCAGAACCGATATTCCCAGAAAGTCGATATCAGGCTCGCAACAGACTTTTTAAAGGAAAAATGATTTCCGTATTACCAATTGTGAAAGTTTTTTTTTTTTTCAATCAGAAAATCAGTTTCGCATCCATAACAGTTTATTCTGGAACATTCATTTCGGAGCCCAAACCAATGGAGTAAGGTTGCCAGCTTATTCAGAGAGAGAGAGAGAGAGAGAGAGAGAGAGAGAGAGAGGGGGAGAGAAAAGAAAAATCTTAGTGATATGCGATAGACCCTATTTAAATTTTACAAATAGCAAACATATAAAATGGTTTTACACGGAAAATTAAAAGAAGTCTAATGTAAAATGTGCTAGTAAAGTTTTAGAACTTACTATCTGGGAACTTTACAGTAGAACCTATTTACATCTGTCGGTTTCATAGCTATTAACAATCATGCTTATTACTATTGAATAAAAACTAGCAAATTCCTCCCCTCTCCACTCCACATGTTGTGAGGGGAAATATTAAACGTTCCTCCTTTTGCACCTTTCATATAGAATTCATTAAGCGTTCCTCCTCCTGTACCATTTTATATAGAATTCATTAAGCGTTCCACCTTCTATACCTTTTACATAGAATCCATTAAGCGTTCCTCCTTCTATGCCTTTTGCATAGAATTCATTAAGCGTTCCTTCTTCTATGCCTTTTACATAGAATTCATTAAGCGTTCCTCCTCCTATACCTTTTACATAGAATTCATTAAGCGTTCCTTCTCCTCCTCCTATTTTTTCTTTTTTATACAATTCATTTCAAGACTAAGTCTCACACGAAATTCGAACAGCTTAAATGCACATCTTAGCGAACCAATCCTATTACTTTTTCCAGATCAAGTATCTAAAAACGCTGCAACACGAGCTTAATTATTTTAAATGGGAAGTATAAATACCAGATTTAATATTTCTACATTTAAGGAATTCCAAGATACGTACATCATATAATAATAATACTTCTCTACTTATTTCCTCCAACTCATTTTCTTCCCTTCCAAATGAAATACATATAAGTATATACAATAAAAAACGAAAGTACCGAATTAGTTTAAATGAGAAATTTAGATACCAAATTTCACACCTCTATGACAATCCAAAATATGGACATCATATTATAATAATTGTAATTCGCTCCCCCACCCCCCTTTATCACACCCATTTTTCTTTCCTTGTAGGAAAAATATTTTTTTAAAAAACTGAAACATACAAAATTTCGTTTCTCTAACCTTAAAAGATTCCGAGATATAGATATCTTATTATAATAATTGCAATGTCCACCTCTTTCATTCCCTTGCGGATAAATACCACAAAACGTTGAAAGACGTGTCCAATTATTTTAAATAATAAGCCCATAATTACCAAATTTTATGTCTCTAACACTCCAAGAGATCAACCTTTTTAATATAATAATTGTCACACTTATTTCTACCCCTTTCTTCCTCGTTGAATTTTCAAAAATCCTTCCTTAGTGGTACCTTACGTCACAAATCTTATGAAGGAAAATGAAAAATGAAATAAAATCTTTCTACGCATAAGGGAGACGATCATTAAAGCAAATGACTAATGATGGAAGAATTGGTGGAATGAGAAAGTAGGAGGAGTTGAGTTGAGTTGATTTTAGTTTAGCGTCCCTTTCAGCAGCGAGGCTATATGAGACGTGGACCTACTGATTAACGTGGAATCCAAACCACATAAGCTCCCGCCGGGAATCGAACCCGGGTCTCCCACGCCAGAGAAAGTAGGAGAAAACGAATCACCCGAGAGAACCCACGAACACTATATTGTCCACCACAAACTTCAACTTGGCTAGGGATTGAACCAGAAATCCGATGCACCAGAGGTAAGCGCTCTATCACTGAGTCACTGTGCCTCCCTAAATCCTATGTAGAGCCCAAATTTCAAGTTTCTGGGGTGTTGATCAGTCAGTCAAAACTTATTTTATACATAGAACTTATTCTTTTCGTTGTTGGAAAAATGTTAATTGCTGTTTCAATACATAAACACTTCCAAAGTTTAATCGTTGAAGTACATTTTTACCTTTCTTTTCGGGCCGTGACCCAGTGTGACGTAGTCTCTACCACTCTCACCTTTTCTGCGAGCGATTCCGGGTTTGATTCCCGCTGCGGACACTCTGTCAGAAAAGTGTGACAGCTTTTTCAGGCCAGCCACCTTGAGTGAGGTTTTTCCTGGGGTTCCCCCCTCATTCACACCAGGCAAATGCCGGGATGGTACTTAACACAATAGTCCGAGGCTGCATCCTTCCTTCCCTTTCATCGGATAGTGGGCTAAATGGGCTTAGATGCCGAAAGCCCAGAAATCTCAGTCCTAATCATTCCTTTCTTTTCGGGCCGTAACCTAAAAACAAATTCACACGACTACATTTACACCCAGAATTCAGCATCAAAATTAGAAGGAAAATATTATGACACTATTTAATTATATTTAAATAATACAAAAGCGCCGTTGCTCCTAGTTACTACATGCTCAAAGTCAGCTTTCGTTTACGAAAAAGAGAGAGGAAAAAAGGAGGGACCTTCATGAGCTCAGTGGTATAACAATAACCTCTGATTGTTACGTCCCTCGTTCTGTCGTAGACTCTCATGGTGGAAACATCGCAGCCGCGAATTTCCGAAGATTCTTCCGGCCCTCACTATCTTACTTCATTAGCAGAGGTGCTCATCCTCCCAAAAGCATGAGCGCAATCCGCCCGAAATGTTCCTTTGGCCTGTTTTTAGTTGAAGGAACCGACTTAAAAAAAAAAAGTAACAATTTCGTTAATTTCTGTTAATATTAGGTTAGGTTAGGGTAGCTACTTCAATTATTATGTTCATATCCCCTTCCGGTAAGTACATATAATCTCTACTGCATTTCGCACTTCTCGGTTCTATACCATGTACTTCTATTCCAATCTTGGGGGCCGCGGTAGCTCAATGGTAGAGCGTTCACCTCTGGTGCTTGGGGTCTCGGGAACTCGGAAGTGAGCTTTGTGGTGGACAAACACCGTGTGCGTGCGTTTTCTCGGGGTTCTCCCGTTTCCTCCCACTTTCTTCATTCCACCATTTTACTCATCTCTCATCATCACCGTCTGCTTTAGCCTAACCGGCATAACCGTGGGACGAAAAACTCAAACATTTCATTGAATTTTTTCTATTCCATTCTTAAATTATACATAAATCTATTAGGTTTCCCGTGTAATTATTTTTCTTCCCTATATTTGGCCCCTTTCATCTTAACTTAACCCGTTCCTTTCTCCCAAAATTTATCATTTTTTCTTCCAAATTTACCGTTCCTCAGTTTGATTGTATCATTTCCAAAGAAAAATTATATTCCTCCCTCTAAACAATCTTACTGGTGCAACCTGTACTTTAAAACTTACCTTCGGGCACCCCCGCGCTCACGAGCTATATCATCACTCAATGGAATTTATTTGTTCCCAGACTCTTGTAAGGCACGTTGGAGGAACGCTTTAAAGTAAAGATTACATTTATTTTGTTCTTAACAATTCTGCTACACAAAGATTTCCATTCTTGACTCTTCATTATCTGCATATATAAAGGATGGCCAAAATTTTCCGGAATCGGAAATTTCACTTTCCGGAGTTCAGAAAAGTCCAGACTTCGGAAAATTTCCGAATCGGAAACACTCCAGAGTTTTTCAAAATTCCGGAATTGGCCATTTCTAATAGATATATTTCCCCTAATATATATTTATTAAAATATATTTTAAAATCTTTAACGTCGTTCGGTTATACCCAGTAAGTTAAAGGAGACGGACAATTAACGAAAATAGGTAATTATGAAAAAAATATTAATGGAATGAGAATGCAGAAGAAACGATAGACTCGAGAAAATTGATGGTTGTCCACCACAAACGCACATACCTTGGAATCGAGTCGAGTTGAGTGGAGTTGAATTTGGGTTTAACGTCCCGTTCAGCAGCGAGGCTATATGAGACGTGGACCTACTGATTAGCGTGGAATCCGAACCACATGAGCTCCCGCCGGAAATCGAACCCGAGTCTCCCACGCCAAAGGCGCTTACGCTAACCGCTTAGCCATGGAGGAGCTCTACCTTGGAATCGAATCAGGGACCCCACGCACTAGAGGTGAGCGCTTTAACACTAAGCTAACGTGCACCTAAATATGCTTTAAAGTTTTACAAAAAGAGACCTCCTACGTGGCTAAACGGTTTGCGGATGCGACTTTGGCGTGGGAGAATCGGGTTCGATTCCCGGTGGAAGCTCATGTGCTTTGGATTCCACGTTAATCAGAAGGTTCCGTCTCATACAGCCTCGCCGCTGAAAGTGACGTTGAACTCAATATCAACGCAACTCATCTGCAAAAGATTGATTCTGATTTTGAGTTTAATGTCCTTTCCAGCAGTGAGGCAGTATGAGACTGGACCTACTAATTAACGTGGAATCCGAAAATCACATGAGCTCCCGCCTGGAATCGAATCCGGCACCTGCAAAAGACCTTACTTACCTTATAGTACAACTTTTTTCTTTTAAATGTATTTATTTGCATGTTTAATAATATTGTAAACGAATAAACTTTGATAAACATCGCAGAGAAATACAATATTTCGTGTTCCGTCCTTGTTTTGTAATTTAAACGCTGAAGTCTCGAAGGTTTTCAGCCTATATTTTCCTAATTGAACATTTAAGTTTTGTTTCAATTGTGTGAAGAGCCAGTGATTTCTCTCAACAGTAGAAAACTACAAGTGTCTATATATATATATATATATATATATATATATATATATATGTATGTATGTATGTATTTGTTCTGAATGAAACACTGAAATTAATTTCGGAAGGAAGTCGACCCAGTGACGACACTAGAAGAGAACAAGAAGAGGTGCTCCCCAGTCTTCTTCCTCGACTGCCTCTCAGACATATTGTATTGTAATGTAGGTCAAGTACATAATATAATATAAAAGAACCAGAGTGGGATTTAGTTAAGTGCACCGGTGCACCTGCACCCATCCCCCTTTGTTGTAAATATACACTATCTAAAATGAGAAGCTAGCAGTGAAAATATCAAAATTTTCCGAAAGTTTCTGACGTCCATTTTGGGGTGTAGAAAAAAAAAGCGGAGTTTTAGCAAAACAGACAGTTTAAGTTGATTTTCTGAAGATTAAAGGAAAATGAGTTACCAAGCAAAACAATATTCCTCATTCACACGACAGATGCCTAAAGGGATTTAAAAAAAAAAATCAAATATAATTCAAATGTAGTGGTAGTTATTGGTGCACCCCTCGTTAGATACTGCTGGGTTCCGTCCTAAAAACTATTATTTTTGGTATACAAATATTAGCTGCCCCCCAAAAAATGTATCTGCCCCTCCGTTCCCTTCCAAGAAATTAAAGCTGTTGTCCACAGTAAATCAATCATGTTCCATATTTAAAGGTTCCTTAGCTTGGTAGAACTAAGGAAAAAGTACTGGAAAACATTACCCATACACGTTTTGGTTACAATAATAATAATTTATGTTATGAAAATGAAATCTGTCAGTTTAACTTCCCAGAGAAAATGAAATGAAATCCAAGTTTCACGTTCCATGGTTTTGCCGGTTCGGCTAAAAGAGATGAGCGAAATGGTGGAATGAAGAAAGTAGGAGGAAACGGGAGACCCACGAGAAAACCCACGTGTGCACGGTTCACCAAAAGTACACACGGGATCGAACCAGGGACCCCATGAACCGGAGGTGAACGCTCTACCACTGAACCACCACGCTCCCTAGGCTAAGAGAGATGATAATTAATTAAGGTAAGTGAATGATGGAAGAATTGGTGGAGTGAGAGTGTGGAGCAGAAATGGGAGTACACAAGAAAATCCACGGATACGGTGTTGCCAACAGCAAATTTTCTTGGTGGAGGATCGAACCAGAGACCCCACGTACCAGAGCTAAGAATTCTACTACAGAAGCACAGTGCCCCTTAATTTATGTCTGAATGATTAAATTATTTTATTCTTAGTATTTTCTGGCTCAATGGTACATACAGCCTTCACCTCTGGTGCATGGGGTCCTTGGTTCGATCCCAGCTCGCGCCAAGTGAGCTTTGTGGTGGACAAACACCGCGTGCGTGGGGTTTCTTGGGGTTCTCCCGTTTCCACACACTTTCTTCATTCCACCATTTCCTTCAATTCTCACCATCACCGTCTCTTTTAGTAAAGCCGGCATAATCGTGGGACGTAAAACTTAAAGACTTCATTTCATTTTCCTTAGTATTTTCTAATCTCACTTGCAAATGCGAAGATTTATCAGTATTTTTTTTTTTTTTTTTTTAAAGGACATTGTTAGCAAACTCTTTACTGGTGCTATGTAGTCAGAATCAATAATACAAGTGTAAGAAATGATAGCTCCAACCTAAACTTAATATTATTCCTGACTGAACAACACGTTCCGGTAATGCTTTCGAAAAACTAATCGCTGAGAGGAACGTTTACGAACGTTCTACGTATCAGAAATGTTTCACTAAAGCAAAATTGAAACTCTAAGCGTTACAGTTCGTGTCGATTATGACACTGTGAATATAAAATATTTGGAATATAATCATTACCAGGTAGGCACATAGAAATTTTTGTTCGGAAGTGTCGAAAGTTTGAGGAAGAGGTAATATTACAAGATACCATGCCCATATAGTATTGAACCGGTATTATTTTGCATCCTAAAAGATGCTAAGTAATTGTCATGCTTATATCATCATATCATCAGAGTAAATTGTATAATAAGAAGAGTACAAATCAATTGAATTGAATTGAATTTCAGTTTAGCGTCCCTTTCAGCAGCGAGGCTATATGAGACGTGGACCTACTGATTAACGTGGAATCCGAACCACATGAGCTCCCGCCGGGAATCGAACCCGGGTCTCCCGCGTCAAAGGCGCGTATGCTAACCGCTTAGCCAGGGAGGAGCTCAAAGAGTGCAAATCAAATATAATATCAATTCTTTATGCTGCATATATATATATATATATATATATATATATATATATATATATATATATATATATATATTATGGCCGGATTTAGGGGGTGCAAAGGTGCACGTGCACCCCCCCTCCCCTTCGTTGTAAATATGCACTATCTAAAATGAAAAGCTCCCTTTGGGGCTTAAAAGAAAGCAGAGCTTTCAAATAATTTAAGTCGATTTTCAAACGGTTGAAGGAAAAGGATTCACCAAGCAAAACAATATAACATTTGTCAAGTAGGGAAGAAAACAGAAACAAGGAGGGAAGAACTTTTTCCCCGAGCATACCCCATGCGATCCTCTTTAAAATACTCCCCTCCCCCGTTCTATGCATCAGTGTTGTTAGGTGTAAAGAATATTGTCACATATCACTTTGAAGAGTTTCAGTGTGATTAGTTGTTTTGGTAGTTGCTGGTGCACCCCCTCAGTCAATCCTGGATCCGGCCCTGTATTATATATATATATATTATTACGAAATTTAAGGGGTCCGAACACCCCCGCATGGGTGAACCCCTGATCGTTACATTTTGTGGTTTATGGGCAACCTAGACGACCGGACGCGGAATTCGAATCTTAGGCTTCTCTTTTCGGAAGCGACAATGCTAATCACCGCTCTAGAAGAAAATTAGTGTCGAATTTTTTAAGCAGGAAAGATATTGACAGCATAAACGAAAAGAAAATTTTGAATACTTACCTAGTAGAAGAATTGTAAGATCAGATACTGCTAGACTAAACAGGTAATAGTTAGTTGCCGTATGCATACTGGTATTACGAATAATCACTATACACACTGACACGTTACCAATAATACCGGTCACAAAAATTAACACATACACCACAGTAATGGGAATCACTATGTTTAGAGGGAGTCTCTTCGGGCCTCGAACCCGTAACAAGTATTCCTCGAGAGACAAATTAAACGGCGGATAATCCGTAGAGTTATCAAATAATTCCTCCACAGATATCTCACCCGATTCCTCAAAATCTCCTGAAGAACTTTCCATGGAATCCATGATAGATTTCTTCTTAGAATATATTACTACGGGGAAAAAATGGAAAACTTTTAGTTTTTCAGTCACTTCAATAGCTTAAACGGAAGTTTCTTTCATGTAGACATACTGTTGTATTTCTTTCTTCAAGAAATTAAGTTCCGCAATCGTATTGTAAGTGAGACAGGATATAAGACATATTTCTCACAATTTTGTTGATTATTTTAATCACAATAAATTTGTCAACTTTTAACGAACCACTGAAACACACTGAAAACAAATATACTAGTTAGCACACACTATTAAAATATCAAAATAGATTTAAGTAAATACACCAACTATTGATATGCACATAACAGAAACACAATTAAGACGTTATATTAGGAATATACGTAAAATTTTCTATGGTTTGTCTCACAAAATCAATGTAAAAGAAAATATGTTTTGGTCACAAGTATGTCTATTTTATATCTTAAGGGAGTAATAAAGTTTTGCAAGCGGCTAACTTCGTTAAATGTATTAATTAGTTCATTTTCTCTGTCGCTTTTGACTAGTTTTGTTTTGCTTTCTTTTAAATTTCGCTTTACAAAAACTAAAAAGTTTACGAGCGCCCTCGCGGTTTCCCTTACTGCGCGGGCGACGAGTTCGAATGCTGCTGATCAACTCATACGTACGCGCCACTCGCGTCCCACACCGTAAGCACTGCGGTTCTAAGACTGCCTGACTTTCCGCGGCTCTACGAGTGGCTCCCTCTTTTCAGCTGTTCCATATGACGTCACGTGTATAAACCAACTCGGAACCGAAAGAGACACGCTTCTCGTTTTTGCCAGCCTACTCAATATCTATCGACAAGCCTATTTCCAATGCCCGCGAGACGCGAAATAATACGCCTCTATCATTGTATCGAATAAAACCACATCTCTTAGAAAGTATTACATTTCCTTTCTTTAAAGAAACAGAATAAGGGAGAAAAAAAGAGTAAAAATGGAAATCGTTCATGGCTTTATTGTATACTTAAAAATATATATAAGATAGAAGGAAAGTCACGTTCTATTGGTAAATACGTTTTATCAGCACAAACTCCTCAGAAAACCGTATACATTATCATTTTTCTTTAGCACTCACCAATTTTTTTCTCATCCTAATAAACTAATTTTAAAAAAAAGTGAACGTAAGCACACAGTATCAGGAGTTCCACAGGGCTCCAACTTAGGCCCTTTACTATTTCTCTTATTTATCAACGATCTTTCAGATCACATACCCAACAGTTAAAAAAGTATTGTTCGCTGATGATGTCAAAATATACGCCAAAATAAAAAATCTATGCATGATTTACAACACGACTTAGAGAATATTGCAAACTAGTGTTCAGTTAACAAACTTGGAATAAACATAAACAAATATAACGTATTATCACTCAGCAGAAACAAAGAAGTCTTAAATATGATTATAAGTTTAATAATACTTCTATAATCAGATCAAATGCAGTTAAAGATTTAGGTGTTGCATTTGACCTGAAATTAATGTTAATTAAACACATTGAAAGTGTTATTCATGATGGTTTTAAATTGTTAGTATTCATTATTAGAAGTAGTAAGGACTTCAGAAATATTGCAACACTCTTGAAAATGTATTATTCATATGTACGCTTCAAGTTCGGAATATGCTACTGAAAATTTGGAATCCCTCGCAACAAAGTATTGCCAACAAATTGGAAAAGTTCAATCACAATTTCTTAGGTATTTGATATACAAGGTAACTGCAATTTACCCTTCAATTAAAAACTATGGTACATTCAGTGGCATATTTAGGATCTTGTTTCGGGGGGGGGGGGACTTGAGAACCAGTAGCAAGCATTGGTGTTGTACGTATAATATGAAAAAGTAATAATGAAATTATTTCGGGGGGCTTGAGCCCGATAGCCACACCCCTAAATACGCCACTGAGTACATTTATAAATAATTTTAATATTTACTCATTAGAACAAAGGGGTAATATTGACTATCTGGCATTTCTTTTTAGAAAAAAATAGTTCAAAATGAATTCTATTGTTCAAACGTTATATGATCATTATACTTCCATGTTTCTTCAGTTAGAACTAGAACTACTGTAATAATACAGGTCTCTTCTCGTGCGAAAAGATTAGGACCAACATAATGCTGAAGTCATACATCTAGATAGTATGTTCCGTGTGTAACACAGTATGTCAAAAGCATGATGAAGTTGATATATGTACAATGTCCCGTAAGGCACTAAAAAAAACTGTTGTAGAAATGAATTATAATATTTCAGCACTCTAATTGGGCATCTGCCTGTAGTGTTGATAAATAATTAAATTAATCGTTTTTCTTAAACGACACGTCAGAAAAAAAAAGTTTTGAGAAAAATGAGAAAAACTATACTACACAGTATAGTTTCTCCCCAAAACGTCTATTTATCTCATCTAATATAAATAAAATAAAGCGTTTGTGTGTTTGTCTGTCTGTCTGTCTTTGAGCGGCCTGGGGACCAAACGAGTGGACCGAGAGTTACCAAAATTTGATCATGGGTACCTTGATCTAGGCCCCAGGTCGAGACAAAACGTTTTTTTTAAAAAAAATTCGAACCAGGGGGTCTCAGGGGAGACATTTACCGGGACCGGCCTGGCGACCAGACAAGTTGACCGAGAGTTACTAAATTTTGCACGAATACCTTGGTCCAGACTAGGGATGGCCACAAAGTTCCGGTTCCGGCGGAACTGGTTCCGCTAGGAACCGATTCTCGGAGATCCGGTTTTCAGAACCGGTTCCGGACCTGGATCCGAAAACCCGGTTTCAGAACCGGATCTTAGGAACCGGTTCCAGATCTGGATCTGAAAACCCGGTTCCAGAACCGGATCTTAGGCACCGGTTCCAGACCTGGATCCGAAAGCCCCCAAAGACCCGTAAAGGAGGCAGAAAGTTCACCTTCAAAAATAATGCAAAGAGGACCATGCGCTTGTGCCTTCCCCGTCCAAACCCGCTTGTGCCCCCAGAAAAAAAAATTGGTCCACCAGTGGTTTTTAGCCAAATGAGTTGGCCAGTTTATTTATTTATTTAACAACCACCAGATACAGCTCAGAGGCCATTTTATACTGGATTAATAACAACAACAACAATGGAAAGGATTTGGGAAGGCGTTGGCCAGGGCCTGTTTAGTAGGTACTATCCCGGCATTTGCCTGGTAGAACTGAGGAAAACCCTGGAAAACCCCAGTCAGGATGGTCGGCAGCGGGATTCGAACCCGCGACCTCCCGAATGCGAAGCCAACGCTCTACCACTTGAGCTACTTCGCTCGGTTCGCCTGTTTAGCCAATAAGTTTGCCAGTTATCCAGTTTATTTAGCCAAATGAGACAAGCTGCCGCCGCCTAGGCGCCTGCCTGTCGCTTCCACCATTTCATCTAGCATACTTTTCACAGCTTGCCAGCAGCTCGCGTTTAGCGTAGGGATGGTAACAAAGTTTCGGTTCCAGTGGAACCGGTTCCGCGAGGAACCGGTTCTGATTCAGAACCGGTTCCAGACCTGGATCCGAAGAACCGGTTCCAGACCTGGATCCGAAAAACCGGTTCCAGAACCGGATCTTCTAGAACCGGATCCGTTCAGACCCGAAAACCGGTTCCACCAGGAACCGGTTCTGGCCATCCCTAGTCCAGACCCCAGACCAAGGCGAAGCGTTTTTTTTCAAAATTCGAATTAGGGGGTCACAGGGAGGCGTTTACCGGGACATATAAAAGTAGTAGAAAATGACCGATATCAGTGTCGAATTCATAGTTTTCGCGGTCGCTTAGATTAACGGTGAAATTCCGATCGCGAGTAGTATTTTGTTGTAGCTCTGATAATAATAGTTATCCTATGCCAGGGGACTTTTGAGACACCCTGTATGTGATCGATTTTAATCATAGTCCTATCTACGCTACAAATACGTGTAAGGAAAAATGGATTCGCGATTGAAATGGTAAGGTAGTTTCAAGAGCGGAAAAAATGGCAGGCAGAAGAAATGACAGGCAGAAAAAATGACAGGGAGGGAAAACAATATGTAAGCACGTGACATACACCACATAAGAAAACATTTTCAAATATGTTACTCAAACTTACCTTTTGCATGTAGTCTATTAGTTGAAGAACTTCTAGCCTTGTAGACATATTATTAGCTTTGTAGACAAAAGTGTGTTGTAATTCCCCATAGGAGCTCATATGGTTTAGTTTCCATGTTAGGCTGTTGGTCGTCGTCTTATATGGCCTCGGAATATCTACCAATTATATCATATTGTGTTGAATATCCTCGTCAGTTCTTGTAGCAATAAACGAAGAAAAATTAAGACGTAGGAGATTTAGAACTGACAAGCCGCCCGAAGATTTTGTAAACTAAAATTTGTAGAGCAGAAGTTGTGAGTTCGGGACCTGGGTTGCTTAATTAATGAAATAGAACGCTTTTAAATTGGAAACAGGTTGTGATGTGAGAGTATAGAGAAGAGATTGAAGAGCAAGGGATGAATTTAGGGTGGGTACAGATCTACACACCACTTGCGTGATGCTCTCGGCGATTCTCCACCGAAGTCTCTCTTCGAGCGTTGATGTCTTCTTTTGGGGTACATCATGTTCCGGCGATGGACTCCTAGACGACTTGAAAAGAAATCAGATCCAACGTAAATAGTCTCAATCGGTGGCGATGAACAATGCAGTGTACATATGCTACTTTGACAACAATATCAAATTTGTCAATAACACAAGAAGGCGTAAATGCAGGTATTAGCTTAAGAGTCTTCATCCCGGTGAAATTAAAATACCGCTAATTTTACAGTAATTATGTGATATCTTCAAATAGATAAAAGATAATCGAAATGTGGAACAAGAGCGCCCTAGACAATATTATTTTACATGAGAAACCGTTATCACGACTCACTTATCTGCTTTTGATTTCGAGCCATTTTGAAAATCGGCATTTATTTTCGCGTTTCTAAACAGCTGAAAACGGAAACCCTTAGGTGACTTGTGATAATGGTACCTCACGCAAAATAATATTGGCTAGGGCGCTCTTGTTCCATATTTCAATTATCTTTTATCTATTTGAAGATATCACATAATTACTGTGAAATTAGCGGTATTTTAATTTCGCCGGGATGAAGACTCTTAATGAACATGGAAAACCAAGAGTCGCGGCTCATACGTCTTGCATCCTTATATCGTAGGTTAGCCCATCCACAACTCCACCTTGTGTCCTCTCTAGGGTTCACATTCGTCCCTGAAAATCCGGAACAGTCACGGAATCGATATCTACGTCCCGGCGCGATATTTCTCGGGACGCTTAAATACCCCAGATTTCAGCGAAGAAGAAAGGGAGAGAGTATTATAGTTTGCTTTTTTCACAGGATTAGGTACATTTATAATTATTCTTTTCAACTTCTGAGTATGGCAATTCAAAAGTTTTTTTTAAAAAAAACTTGAATACATAAAATATGGATTAATCAAGTTCGCGATTTAACTACTTTGACATTAAACGAAACATTCGTTTCATTGGGCCAAAGGCAAAAGGTTTTACCGCTCAATCTCATTGTTATCTTTAGTACTCTGTTTCAATCTGCCTCTTGCTTCTGAAATATTTTAATCAATAATCCCTGACCGATATTTTTAGTAATTTTCCGCTGACCATTCAAGAAGAAAAATATATTATTTTAATTAATAAAACTGACCAGACAACATAAGAGAAATAATATTGTAATACATAATATAACAACAGGTCCTGAGAAATTAAAAAAATAATGCTTACCAAGGGGGAGGAGGTAAATCATCTGCTTACGTTTGCTTAACTAGGGAAGAGAAGGTCTACTAAAACCAAGGTGACCAGACGTCCCATTTTAACCGGGACAGTCCCTTTTTTCAACCGTTGTCCCGTTTTTTCTGTTTCTCAAACGGGACGCCTAAATGTCCCGTTTTCAAGCAAAATTGACCCAGGTGTCCCGTAATTATTATTCAAAATATAAATGGTCAATGCAAATTCTACACTTTTCGTACCAACACTCATTGGGAAGGTTCAGTCGTGTATGGAACTTCTGAATGTTCAAATGGGAATTCAGTGTTCTGTGGTTTAAGTGGGAATTGAATGGGAATTCTGTGTGTTCAAGTAGTTAGAAGCATTGTTGGGTAGTACTTAAATTAGAAACAATATGTTATCTCTCTTACTTGTGTATTTTGTAAATTGAAAACACTACTGAGTCCCAAAATGCAGTCTGAAAGTCAGATATTTACTTCTCGCCTCGTCGATTCGTTTGCGTCCCGTTTTTGCAAGTAAAAATTCTGGTTACCTTGACTAAAATGACTAAAAATGTGATAACGTAATATTTGAACAATTCTATCTAATGGAAGAAAGTAAATTAGTATAGCTATAACACTTCTTTTCATTTTAAGCATTTCAAAGATTCTCGTAATTTAGTAGCGTCCCTGATTTTCATTTTTGAAATATGGCAACCCTAGTCCTCTTAGTTTTGTTGGATGGCCTTGGTCATTGAATAGCCATTTCAAAGAAATCGCCACATGTGTCTGATGAAAATACAGCCTGTGTAGATTGACGTCAGATAAGGTGATTGTTGAAATGGGGACAAAGGAACAATTTGCATGCTTATTGGTTAAGAAGTAGTACGTGAAAGCAAACGAATCAAGACAAAATAGAAATTCTTGTATATGAATATGTAAATGAACTGTTAATTGCACTGAAAGAAAATAGAAATCAAAATATAATTTTAACATTAATCTAATAATGAGAATTTACTCATAATCTAATAATGAGAATTAATCTAACAATGAGAATAATGAGATTTCGAATAAATAATTTTTGTTATTTATTTAGAATTTGAGTCCAATATGTTATTCCCAAAATTTATTATTATTATTATTATTATTATTATTATTATTATTATTATTATTATTATTATTATTATTATTATTATTATTATTATTATTCTCTATTATTATTTTACACAATTCATCGTATTGGGCACGATACTTTCACAATATTCCATATATATCTGTTGTCTTTCAATTGTATCTGAATGAAGACTTTGTATCTCTTAACATTCGCGTTGAGTTGAGTTGATTTCCAGTTTAACGTCCATTTCAGCAACAAAGCTATATGAGACCGAACCTACTGATTAACGTGGAATCCGAACTACGTGATCTCCCGCCGGGCTCTTAACATTCGCATCTGCTTCCTTTTGTACGTTCAAAAATTCCTTGCAGGGCATATCGAAATTCACAACCACTTGGAGTTCTGCTTTTATTAGCTGACAGTAGCTTCAGTTTTTTTGATATCAGTATATCACGATTGACCGAAACTGTTATGTGATTGAAATCGTATTGAGACGAAGGTTAAGATTCGGCAACCTAATTATTCTTGAACATACGCTTGGGGTGTCCGTTGGAAACGAATTAACGCAACCAGTTGCAGTTTCTTTCAGAATACATAATTGGATTTGTTGTTGACAGTGTGTAAAATGTCAATTCGTATAATAATAATAATAATAATAATAATAATAATAATAATAATAATAATAATAATAATAATAATAATAATAAAAATAATAATAATAATAATAATAATAATAATAATAATAATAATAATAATAATAATAATAATAATAATAATAATAAACCACTCTTATACAAAACAATTTTTAAAATTTCTAAGACCATCATTTCTTCTATTTATTTAAAAAGCGGAGGTTTTGTTGGGGCCCAAATTAAAACGTATAACCTAAAACGTGTCAAAAACAACGTAGTTCTTACGGAAAAAAGATAAGATCTCCCCTGTACCACAGTGGCGGATCTAGAAAGGAAAAACTGGGGGCCAACCAGAACTATGATAGATACATCGAGTTTACTATAAACTTTGAAAAAATATAAATAAGAAATTATTTTCATCATCCAAAAAAACTGGGAGGCCTAGGACCCCAGCCCCGGACTAGATCCGCCACTACTGTACCACCATCCGTATCAACGTTCCCTATGATCACAGTGTTCCCATCCAATCCGTAGCTCATGCTTTCGCAGACCCATCTTTTCTCCTGATTTCATTCAGGTCTTGGGCATCTTCCTACCCGGAACAATTTTAGTGTGTACAATTGAATACTTCTAATTGCTGTCCTTGTTTCATATTTAGTAAATACCCTACTTTTCTTTTCGAGCTACTTTTATGCCACCCTTGCTTTCAATCCATTACTACAGTAATGAAATCTCAGGACGAATAATGAACATTGCCTTTGACCGGACTTAAATCCGGGATTTCATTCTAGACTTGTGGCAATTTTTGTCCGATTGTGACAAATTTTCGGTGGCCTTTATCTGCCAAACGACACACTTTCGGACACTTGTACCTATTCTCAAATTTCTTCGTTTGTCATAATTTATCACCAGTCTGAGTTTGTTCCCAGGTCATGGAAACACAATATAATATTAACTAATTAAACTAACTCTATGGCCTATGAAACTCGGAAGTTTAATATCGCATTCACAAAAGCTCTCCATCGATTTCTGTCCTTGGCCAACTGGATCCAGTTTTTACTTTTGTATTTCTATTTGTACGAGATTCATCTTATTATTGTCCTCCCATCTGCGCCTAGGTCTTCCTAATGGTCGTTTTCCGATTGGATTTCCAGTTAAAAATTTGAAAGCGTTTCTACTTTCTTCCATTCTGGCTACATGACCTGAACACCTGAGCTTCCTAGACTTGATGTCCCTAACAATGTTCGGCAAACGGTATAAATAATGTAGTTCCTCGTTATGAAGTTTCCGCCATTTCCTATTCCCGTTTCTCTTGGGTCCGAACACTCGTCTGAGGATCTTATTCTCAAATACTTTCAGTCTACGTTCTTCCCTCAGAGTAAGCGACCATGTTTCGCAACCATAAAGATTAACAGGCATAATTATCGTTTTATATATTTTAAGCTTCAAATTCCTCGACAGAATTCGCGATGATAAAAGATTTTGAACTGAATAATAACACGAATTCTCTGCTTTTAGTCGACATTTAATTTATTCGTGAATGTGCTTATGGTCTGTTCCCTATACACACAGGGAAGTAATATTGTGCGTAAAATGTTTAAAAGAAAAAACCGCAAAATCACAATACAATCAAATAGATATTAAGTCAGTCAATTGAGCTAGTTTCGCAGTGAAATGAAAAGTATTTTACTTTGTGTGTTTGTTGATGACAAATATAACTTGTATATTAGATTCCTGTCTTAATTATATCTGTATATCTGGAGTAAATATGTCATAGCCCCAATTAGCTCTCGGATTGCATTTCAGCAAATGCATTTAACATTCGAGACTGGAGCTTATTAGATTAGTGTCCATCAGATATTGATCTCTGAACGCTACACACTTAATGAATCACGTTAGAGATAATGAGTCTCAGAATCATTCTTGTTTACAGTTGTTACATTGACTTCAATGGTAAATCGATGTTTCATAATCTCTGTTAGTGGAAATAATATTTTTAAAATAACTTATTTATAACTCAAGGGTTTAGCTGAATGACATCATGAGCTCGGATTTGAAAATTACTTCTCGATCGTTGTTAATTGTTCTTGTGTGGGGTACCTCTCGCGGATGCTAACCCGAGTGCGTATCAGATGTTGCTTTGAATAGTGAGGTAAACTAGATAATAATCAAGTATAATGTTGCAAGCAGTAAAAATCATAGTATATTGTTTGAGTTGAGTTGTGTTGATTTTTAGTTTAGCGTCCCGATCAGCAGCGAGGCTATATGAGACGTGGACCTACTGATTAACGTGGAATCCGAACCACATGAGCTCCCGCCGGGAAACGAACCCGGGTCTCCTACGCCAAAGGCGCTTACGCTAACCGCTTAGCCCCGAGAGAGCTCAGTATATTGTTTGCGTTACATGTAAACTATTATAATGCAAAAGAAGAAGAGATAAGAATGTGTGAATAATCTACAGTACAGAGTGCCCCCAAAGTGTGGAAACACCCAAATAAAAGACAGGATTTAAAAAAAGTAACACTGCAAGTGTAATATACGTGGAGGGAAAACTTTTAGAACATGCGATTCGATGGCCATTATCTTGAAATCCGTAATTTCGAATCCACTTTCAGTTTTAGAATGGAAACCATATGCTGTGATACCTTGTCTCATTTGAAATTTTCTTAGAAATTCAATACTGTGTTTGTTTTTGCTTTGTCATCTACCATAACGAAGTTCTGACTGTTTTTTGTTTTCTTGGTATCGTTTCAGGTGACTAAGATGAGATGACTGTGACGCAGGCAGAACGCATTGAGTATCATTTTGATGTCAAGACAGCGAAGCACAAGGTCCTTGCTGAGGACTTTAACAACCATCACCCAGATAGGACACCCATTAGCCATAAAACAGTAAGCAAGTTGATCAGGGAAACAGAATTCGTCGACACAATGTTAACAGCAGTGTTGGCAGCATTTTGCAAGAGTCCAAATCGAAGCACTCGTTGATTGTCCCAGGAAAGTGGTATTAGTCGCGCATCCATCATGCGTGTTTTGTTCCTGCATAAGTGACACTCCTACAAAGTACAAGTGCATGAGCGCGTATTAGAGGATGGCCCTCATTGGCGTTTAGTATTCGCGTAATGGGCAACAGAGCAAATACGTCAAAATACCCGTTTCGTTTACAACGTCTTATTCACAGATACGGCCAACTTTTACGTTTCTGGTGAGATGACCGAACAGAATGTTCGTTACTAGTCGGACACCAATCCCCACTGATGTGATGCATCTGCTGGCATTTTCTGGAGAAGTGATGGTATTGAGTGCTGTGGAGGGGACACGTGTTGTTGGTATGGAGATACAACATTGTATGTCTTCTACCAACACAATGGTACCCCTCCGCATTATGAGAATTGTGTTCGTGAATATTTGGATGTGCAGTTCCCCAACTCGCGGATCGGTAGATGTAGTATTGTGGTCATTCTTTCACATCCTCCTGATCTCACTCCCCTAGATTTTTATCTTTGGAGACATCTCGAGTCTATTGTGTATTTAGTGAAAATTCGAGATATTGACCACTTGAAGGAATGCATAACAAACGCTTGTGCAAGCATAGTTGAAAGCATTTGGTGCAAGATTTTGGATGAATGGGAAAAAAAGAATGACTTTGAAAATTCAACGGAATGGCCAACACATCGAACACATCCTTTAATCGAGAGAAGTATGTGATATGTGACTGATGCCGTGTGAAAACAAAGTCATAAGTTCATTATGGAAGTGATAAAGCAAAAGAAAACACAACATTGGATTCCTGAGAAAATTCCGTTTTAGGTGAGAACAAGGTATCACAACATGTGATTTCCATTTAAGAAAATGAAAGTGAATTCAAAATGACAGATTTCAAGATGGCGGCCATCAACATCACATGTCCTGAAAGTTTCCCCCCACTCCCACCTGTAGTACTAATCTACAGTTTAACTTTTGAAAGTAGTTTAAAATCCTACCTTTTATTTGGGTGTTATCACACTTTTGAACTAGCTTGTACTTCGTGTAAGCAAAACAAACTCCCCGATGATCCGTTGGATATTGTTTAAGTGAGTTACCAATATATGAAAATAGTGAAATATGCACGTGTGTGGAGCTCCGCGGTTTTTAAAACAATTATTATTAGTGTTCCTCTATTTGACTGAAGGATCTTTTGTTCAGGTATAATTACCAATTTTATTTCATATGGTCGTATTTAGATTTTCTTTGTTACTTTTTTGTATAGTACAAACATTCCATCAATTTCTCTAACGTCTTTCTTCTTTCTTTGTATTGTAGAGTATTCCTGACCTAATACTCTATTGAACTGCCCATACACTTTTACGTTATAAGAAATTGTTCTTCTAAAATTTATAAGAAAAGTTCAAAATGCTGTCCGTGAACTTCAGTGCAGACGTGACATCGGTAAATAATAATACACGGACTCCAGTTATAATATCGGATGAGTCTGCATGCAGCAACAATACGAGCTACCAATTTGTCATTTGAATGTAGGGGTGATTGATACACAAAATATTTTACATGTTCCCATAGAAAAAAAAAAGTTGAAGGGGTGAAATCTAGAGATCGTGGTGGCCAAGCAATAGGACCTCCACGTCCAATCTATCGCTCTTCAAATGTTTCATTCAAATGTACACGAGCAAGTTGCGCGAGCTGTACAGGTGCTTCATCATGTTGGAAATACAATTGCTGATGGATAATTAATGGAACGTCTTCCAACAATTCATGTAGTTGTTTGTCAAAAAAAAAAAAAAAAAGTATGTAAATGTCCATATTAAGGCGTGAAGGCCAAATATATGATCCAATTATTTGATTATTGAGAATATCAGCCCACAAATTGACACTAAAATTATGCTGATGTCCTTGATAATCCGTTATTCGGGTTTTCTTCGTCCCATACATGTATACATTCCTCCAATAGTTGTATACACTTTTCTGATTAAACATAGATTTATCTGTAAAAGGAACATAGGCGAAGGAAATTAAATACGATTGCATTGCTTCAGAAACCATTGGACAAACTTCATCCTTGGGATGTAGTTTGCTGGTGTTACTGCCAACACTCTTTGTGGATGGTATAGGTAAAGTTGTTGCTCGCGCACAACTCTCCACACACTTGCATGGAATGTGCCAATAAATTAATTTGCTGTGTAATTGTAGGCAAATTGTATGCCACCTAGTGTAGTACTTCCTCTTCAAATTCCACAGTTCTTGTTGTTCTTCTGCTCCATGTGCCGTACTTTCGAACATAGAAAGATCCTGATTGTCTTAGCCTCTGGCCGATCTGCAAGAAAAAAGAATGATGAGAGACATGTGTATTATAATGTCTCAGTTAATCCTTTCCTGGCATTTCCTCTTGCATATCCGTGAGCCCTGGGAAGTTTAAACGATGCATGCTTACTCTGAAATAAAAAAGCCAGAACATCTTTTACATTGATATTTTTCAAGTAAACTGCTCTTATAGTTCAGTATTTAACACTAAAATTGAAACACTCGAAACTAGAACAACAACAATAACAAAAAATGATAAGCATGTACTCTCCACCCTTAATCCTTTTAGCAAAAGGCGATGAACGAAACTTGGTCACTAGGTTCGTATTTACCTGTCAGGACTAGTAGAAACTTATGTAACGTGTACTTAAAGAAGAATTGCTGCAAAAAATAAGGGATCGATTGTTTTCTTTGATGATACCGATATTAAAGATTTTCGAATAAATTTTGGCCTGATAATAACATTATTTTCTTTAGCGGTATCGCGAACACTAATTTAGCAGTAATTTTGTGTATAAGTTTCATCTCAATGGTTTCATCTAACATGAACTTAGCCCACCTAGATTTTTTTTTAATTTTTGTTTTTTGACGTTTGTATAAAACCACATTTCTTTAACATTGTAGATCGTCGACACTAATTGAGCATTAATTTTTGGATGTGTTTCACAATTAGTGCATGTGTGGGGTGGGGCAAGGTTCACGGACATATACTAATGTCCTAAATAAAAATAAAATCTGATCAAACCAAATCACTTGACTAAAGCAAATCACTATTATTTATTAAAAGTGATTTGCTTTGATTGGATTTTATTTTAAACCAAGGCAAAGAGTTGCAAAGCTAGAATGAACGACATTCACATAAAAGTGTATGTTTTAAAGTTCAAGATTTAGCAGTAATGAAATATACTCAAATCAGAGAAAGACATACTCAAAATGTTCTTGTAAAGAATCGTCTTTCTTCCTTTTCTCCTGAAATTTAACATCCATTGGGGGGCAAGATGTCTAGTGCAGAATGCTCACTTTTAGTGTGAAAGGTCCTGAATTCGATCCTAGAACATGTGATTTCCTGATCGACAACATCGTGTCTGCAGATCTTCTAAGAGTTCTCCCGTTTTCTCCATATTCCTATCGCGCCAATTATTTTACAACGATTCGCTTTCGTTGATCACCTGTTTTCTTTTGCCAAAAGGACATAAACGTAGGATATAAAGCAGGATATTTAATTTTCATTTCAGACAGTTCACATCCACTGATTAGAGGTGTGCACGGGCTCGCGCCGAGCCCGCGGTCCTAAGCCCGACTCCGCACGCGGGCCGGACTTAAGCCTGCAAAACATATATCACTTCGGACCCGGGCTGATTTCGACCAGTAAAATTTTAAATATGCAACCATATTTTTCGGGCCTAACTTTTTAAATATACTATATATACACACAACGATATTTATGGGACCGTTGTTTCTGGGAACTTTTAAAGCACATCTGCCAAATTAAACCTCTAATTGATGTAAATAAAAATATAATTTTGCGTTAGTTATTAAGTTTCTGTAATTCGGGTTTATTTCGGGCTTATTTGATTATAACACGAGCTCGGACCTAAATGCTAAAACATATTTCGAACTAGGGTCGGGCCTCCCATCATAAATTTACGGGCCGGGTCGGGCCCGAGCTAAAAATTACGGCCCGTGCAGACCTCTAACTGACATAAATATTAAATTCAACACCATCAGTTAGTGTCTCATGAAACAAACAAAACCAAAGGGACGGAGAATAGTGGTATTAATCTAATTAAATGTACGCTACCGGTATTCTGGAATTACAATTTACATTAGGTAAGCAAATTCTCAGATGCAATTCTCTCTTCTCAAATTATGTGAATTTGTTGTCAAATTAATACCTTAATTTCATGTATTAATTGTGTACAGACAACAATTGGTATACTAGAGTTTAGTTTGAAGCGAGAAAATTTTAATTTTTACAAGTCTGACTTCACTCACGAGCCGCTTCTACATGGAATAGTCTTACTTTTCTACAAAGTCAATTTTTTTTTTCTTTTTACCTTGCTTTGAAGGGCTTGCAACATGGAAGAAACAAATACTCTCTTTCGTTTGATCATACGTTCAGGTAAAAGATCTCCACGTTGCATGTTTCTTTTCAGATGAACTTAATGAACGTTTCTGTACTCACGCCACACTGAGTGTAACCGCGCTTAAATTAATACAATGTTGAGCAGCAAAAAGACTTGATTCCCAGATTTCAAGGTATACGAACATGATTTGCAATGAAAGCTCATGTATTTTTAGTTTGTTTTGCTTGTTTATTTTCCCCTCTTTAAAGATACTTCTTCCATACAACCGTATGTGTGGGTCTTGCATCATAAATAAATGCGGTCTGAAACTCAGCTCGTTAGAGAAGTTATGTACATATCTGAAACAAGCACCTCAATGTAATAAGAAGACAAATGAATGCTTGATGAATTCGAATTTAATGTTCCTTTTTAGGATGGAGGTTATGAAACGTGTACTTACGAGATGTGATCAAAACATACATGGAAGTATTTTATTAGCATTAAAGTAATAAGCTTACATGGAATTTGATTTAATCTCCTTCAAAGTGCTGTCTTTGGCTAGAGTACGTTCGTTTTAACTTGGCACGCTTCCCGCCAGTGCACTTGGTTGGCTTTTAAAGTACATTCTGCTAGCACTCACGTGAACATTTTAATCCAATAGACGTCTTATTGGCTTTGTCGTGTAGCTGACGTTAGTTGTCAGCCAGCCCATCAAATGAGGCCATTGCTATTTGGCGGGTATTTGAAGTGCTTAGTTGCCACGCGCGAACAAGTGTTACAGAGACTTGTGAGTGGTGTGGCGCGTTTTGCTATGTTTTCTAGCGTATTGTAACTCGCAACTTAATTGCGGCATGGCAAGAACGCGTTGCAGACAGATCCATCCTTTAGGCGGGAAGCGTGCCAACATAAAACAAACGTACTCTAGCAATGCACTTATCTCAGCGTTGAATCCATGACCGGAACAATTTCTGGAAGGTCTCTTTTAGAAGGGCTTCAGCTGCTCTGTTGTAGCCCTTTTAATATTAGGAATGGTGTCAAAACTTGTTCCTTTAAGCAGGGTTTTGATTTTTGGGTAGAGCCAAAAGTTGCATGGTGCTATATCTGGAGAGCACAGCGAATGTGAACAGACATGAATATTTTTTTCGGTCAAAAACTCTTGGATCAAAAGCGAAGTGTGGTGCGGCGCGTTTGTACTGAAGAAGGAAGTCATTTGCTCATTTAATCGGCGGTTAAAAGTGCCTTTCATTAATCCATACAAGATGCTTAGTTCTTCGGAAAGCTCTAGAATAGCCATTTCCCTATTTGAATGAATCATTTGTGGCACTTTTTACATGTTTTCATTTGTTTTTGACGTTGAAAGACGTCTCGATCTTTGCTCCTTTTCAACTGATTCCTTACTGCTTTTGGATTGCTCATACCACTTGTAAACAGTCTTCAATGTAACCGCTTCATCGCCATACACTGATTTTGAAATTTCATGAGCTTCTTTGGTACTTCTCTGCAGCTTAGAACAAAACTTAATGTTGGCGCGCGACAGACACCCTTAACACATCTTTACTCTTCTGCCGCTTTAAGCCAACTAACATGTCACAACTCATTCAAATCCGACACTGCCTGTACCAAAGGTTTAGGCTACCGGGCTTATTAGTTGAAATTGATATAACATCGATAGATGGCACTGTGCAACTACATTCAACTTACTTTTTGATCATATCTTGTGTATGATCTTCCATTATATTCGAACTACACTTGAGTAGTAGGCCCCCCCGTATATCTAGTCGAGTCAGCAAAAAATTTGTGACGTCATAGGTCAAAGGTCAATGCCCTTGGCCCGGGGTCAATGACCGAGGGGTACTTAGGACAACC
Organism: Thermobia domestica; assembly: GCF_964235325.1. Lineage (NCBI taxonomy): Eukaryota > Metazoa > Arthropoda > Insecta > Zygentoma > Lepismatidae > Thermobia > Thermobia domestica. Next base: position 54,953,236 of record NC_137467.1, read on the forward strand.
CCCTCTAAATTTTGGCAGGGGTACCTTGGCCCACCCCCTAAATTTTGGCAGGGGTACCTAGGACCACCCCCCTTAAATTTTGGAAATTGCCATATTTAAAAATTTGGTATGGTAGTCTAGGACCATAGTATGTACCTCTATCAGTATTGGGGGTCTATGTCGTTCCCTTTCATGGGTAAAAAATTGCCAAAAATTCAAACTTCGGAGGTTTTTGACCTAATTTATCGCCTTTGATGAGGTCTTATTACCCTATATAGTTATATGGGCGTATACAGGGGTTCATTATCTTTCATAAGATATGGGTATATTTGTGCACCCCTTTAAAAATTTGGAAGGGATACCTTGGCCCATCCCTTAAATTTTGGAAATTGCCCAATTTAATCATTTGGTATTATAGTACTGGACCCTAATATGTATCATGATAAATTTGGGTGGTCCACTTCGTTCCCATTTAGGGGTACAAAATTGCCAAAAATATAAACGTAAGCAATACGTTGTACCACGTGTTTGGTTTTTGACCTAATTTATCTCCTTGGATGAGGTCCTATTATCTTATATAGTTATATGGTCATGTATAGGGGTCCATTCCCTATCATAAAACATAGTCACATTTGTGCACCCCTTTAAATTTTTGGGAGAAGTACTTATTAATTTTGGAAATTGCCCAATTTAAACATTTGGTATTATAGTATAGGACCCTAATATAGATCACTATAAATTTGGGTGGTCCACCTCTTTCGCTTTTAGGGGTACAAAATTGCCAAATTTTAGTACAACCACGTGTTTCTAAATCATAAAGGAAAAGTAAATAAACTTCGCGTACAATTCAACGAACTTACATAAAATAGTAAATATTGAAGCAATTGTCAAGAATGACATAGGGGAGACCGGGGTATTCACGAACACTTAAGCTTTCATTATAAATAACTCTTTCGTTTTTGAAGATAAAATAAAGATTTTTTTGTGTATAGAAAGCTCGGAGTTTTTCTTATTTACTAAAGAGCAGAGGAAAGTCAAAAGTAACATTTTTCAACAAATCATTGAGATGTTTTAAAAGTGTACCTTTGTTCGTGATTGCTCCAGTGGTCGGTGTAATGCCGAACATTCTGTTTACTTTAAACTTTCCTTTGCAAAACAAGCGAAATGCATTAAAATACATTAAAAATATACCGTAATTTAATATTTAAATCTTTAATAAGAATTATAATTACATAATAAGTAATAAATATAGCAAATTATAAATATAGCGAACTATTCTAATTCATAAAGCTAATAACGCTTATTACCAAGATATGATATATTTTCCAAACCAATTTCATTAACTTATTACATACTTTTCAATAAAAAAAGAACTATTAAATCACCACCACTATTATTTATTTCACACCATGACAATCCCGAACACTCCGGGGTAATGGCGAACATTCTGTCTGGCATTTCCCCATGAGACATCATTTTATTGTTAAAGTTAATACTAATTGTTGACTGCATATAGGCTAGTAAGATTACAAAGAATTAGTGCTCAAATATAGGGGAATATATAGCCTCATCTATAACAATATAGATAAGAGCCAACTTACTTTGGCCACATTGTTGAATCAACGTTGTAAGTGAATCGACAAAAACAACAAAACTTCTGTCTTCCTGGCAATCCATTCAACTGACTGTCACCAAATTTATGCTACACTTTTCCAGGTCTCTCCGCTATCGTGCAACAAAATCGTCTGTTTTCTAACAAACTTCCCTGGGCGTAAACTTGTGTGTTCGGCATTACCCCAGTGTTCGCGAATACCCCGGTTTCCCTTAATGTATAATTTAGCATCTTGTGTATAATAGCAGACTCGCAATCAGTGTTGAAAGTGATTGTGCTCTTAGTGTTGGTCGCTTTCAAAAACTTTTATTTTGCGCAATCTATGCTACAAGAGGAGGGGAGATGGTGCACATGGGTGAGATCGCGCACGACGGTGATACTTCAGAAACAACCTAGTATGATGAAGAAAATGCAAAATATGTTTCTGAAATCTCAGTCAAGCGACATCGAACATTTATATGTTGCTGCAAAACACAACACTTACTTAATATTGGTACTATGATAACAATTATAAACTGTACTATCAAAATAACAAATAATCTTGAAGTAGACAATTGCTTAACAGATAAACTTGGATTTAAATAAACATTTACCTCATGCCTGTATTACTAAGATAGGGGGAGCAGAGATAATATTTTTGGGGGTAGACTTCAGTTTACCTCTCATATATAATAAGTACACTGAAACAAACAATTGAAAATTTCAGAAGAGCTAGTTGCAGTGAAAACTTTCTTCTAAAAACAATGAACTTTCTTCGGAAATTTTACCATATTTCTCTTAAATTTATGGATCGCAACATACAGAAATTGTGTCACTTCGAAATCCTGATTCATCCTAAATACAATGATATTTATGAATCATAAATCTTATGAAATTGAGGAAAAGCATCAGCTTCGTAAGTAATCTCCTTAAAATTTCATTGATTTTAAAAGAAAAAATCAAGGCATGGTTAGTGAATTAGGATGCAATGCATTTACTGAAATGAAAAGGATTGCTGACATATCTTGAGAATAGGAAGTTATGTCTACAATGAGAAGATTTTGCAATAGGGATGAATAAATAATGCATAAATAAATTCTCTTAGTTTATTTTCTGTGCAGAGAAATTTATATAACTTAGATAAGAGGATAAATAAAGATCATCATTTCAAATTATAAAAGTAGGATAGAATTTCAAACTATACAAATTCAAAACAGAAACCGGAAGTAGAATATCTATAACTTCCGTTTCCAATACAGGAATGAAGCCAGAGGAGGAACCTGTTCTTCAGACACTAAATCCATATCGAAAATAGTTTCTATTATCGCTTGAAATCATTAGTCATATAGTAATCAATATTGAAATCAGAAGTTCTAGCAGTTTTTCTTCCTATTATTAAGTATTCTGTTTTTTGACAGGTCCTGGAATTATTGAGAATTTTTAAATATATTTTTTTAATGTTTGGGGCTGGAAATTTTTCTTCCACGTTTGTTGATCTTCAGCTTCCTCTTTTAACTCACAATACTTTATTCTATTTTTCAGACTGTCGATCTGTTGTGTTCTTCTTCTTCCTACTCCTTGCTTTCCTTCCATCTTTCCTTCTATCGCGGTATGAAGAAGACAATTTCTTCGCAAGATGTCTCCAATCCAATTGGCCTTTCTACAAAGGATGCTGGTTAAAAGCTTCCTCTTCTCTCCTATCCTTTTTACAACATCTTTATTTGTTACTCTCCCGGTCCATTTTATCTTCTCTATATTCTTCCAACACCAAATTTCGAAGCTCTCGAAGTATTTCTTCTCTGACTTTCGTGGTGTCCAACTCTCTGAACCATATAATCCAACACTGCATATAGCCTATACCACTTGAGCAACTTCTTTCTTAGTCCAATATTATGTCTGGTAGTTAAGAGTGATCTTTTCCTGTTGAATGCTTCTTTGCCTATGGCAATTCTTGACTTAAACTCTTTGGTGTAGTAAGCGTCTCTCGTCAAAATGCTTCCCTAATATTCGATAAATGTCTGGTAGTTGTTGAATGCTTCTTTGCCTATGGCAATTCTTGACTTGAACTCTTTGGTGTAGTAAGCGTCTCTCGTCAAAATGCTTCCCTAATATTCGATAAATGTCTGGTAGTTGTTGAATGCTTCTTTGACTATGGCAATTCTTGACTTGAACTCTTTGGTGTAGTAAGCGTCTCACGTCAAAATGCTTCCCTAATATTTGAAATTATCGACCTCTTCAAGTTCTCTTTGTTCTACACTGACCCGTAACGGCTCGTTCACACGGGATATTCCCATGACTATCGATTTTTCGTTATTTCCATTCCATAGAGAAATAATCATCAGGGTGAAACTTATTCTTGCGACGCTGAACTCATATCAAAAATGCATTTCTTGCTATTTCTTACCATTTTTGCTCTAAAAGGATCAGCATTGAAACCAAAAATAGTAATATATTTCTACCACTTCCGGTTGGAAGAAGAATAAAATTGGAGATCGAATCTATTCTTGCAACACTGATTTCATATATTTTTTTTAAAAATCTTCTCCCTACATATTACCATTTCGTTACTATAGCGAGCAGTGTAAAACCGGAATTCGTAGATTTTTCACCTTCCCGGATAGAATAGATACAAAAGTCGACATGAAATTTATTCTGTACGCTGAGACCGTATAAAGAAGCCAGTTCTCGCTATCTTTTATTGGCTTTGCTCTATGGAGATCCATATCTAAGCCGGAAGTGATAATGGATTTCTACACTTATGTTATTAGCAGATAGATTAGAATAAAGATGGAGTTTATTTTTGAGACATTAAACATATTCCAAGAAATTGCTTCAGGATAGTATCAATTTTGCTATACAGTGACCAACTTTGAAACCGGAAATGATTTATTTCTACCACTTCCGTGACGCTGAAACGGTTAAAAAAAGATTCTAGCTATTTCTTACCGTTCTAGTTGATACGCGTCGATAGACAGATAGACGGACTAAAAGTCGTTCCATACTTACCCATAAAATAGTTTGTCAATAAAGTAAGCTTACGTAAGAGCATCCATATGAATAGTAAGTAATAAAGATTACTTGCATTCAGTATACAGCAGATAACTTACAATTTACGACGTATTATGTTCGTCACTTCGTTACCTCAAAGTCAACTTCTGCACTGAGAAGTTTGACTTATGTGTTAATTTAATAGTCCTCTAGGCAATACCACTAAAATACCAATCTGATTACTCTAATTAATTGTGCGTTGGGTACTCAATATGTCATATGATCAAGCTTAATGTTACTCACACCACTTGTCAGAGATTGGGTGATATCAATAAAAGTAAGTAACTACTCCTGAGAAGTCCTGCTCGAGAATCGGAGTAACTACACCTGGAGTAATCTCCTCCCTTAATTTCGTATCAATAAAACAAGCCACTACTCAGGTCTAGTCTGCTCCAGATTTATGAACGTTTACTCGCGCTTCCTCTGCACGTAGCACTGAGTCGTATCAATAAAAGAAGTGATTACTAATTTCTCCCATTCATCGCGCAGTCATTTCGTTGTTTTTAACCTATGGCGTGTATCTTAAAAGCCATGAAACGGGCAAGTAGCAACGATAGCTTCAATCAAAGTGCATTTGTTGATATTCTAAAAGAGTTTCCAGTGGTACTTTCAAAGTCACAGCTACCTGGAAGTAAACGAAGGAAAGCCGAAACTTTGAAGGTAATTACAGTGAAATGCAACGAAATATCAAACACATCTACGACTGAGACACAAATTCATAAGAGAATCTTTAATATTCGAGCGAGAATAAAACAAAAATAAAAAAGAAGAAAAAATAAAATAAAAAAAAACGGGAAAGAAGAAAGTAATATTGAAACCATGGGAATGAACCTATTTGAGCTGACGGATGTTGATTGGAATCCAGCAATATCAAGATTAACACGACAAGCGCATATCACGTGTTGTCCAAGATCTTTGTAGATTGTTTGGCTTTAAGAACGAAATCAGACTCTTGGCTCCTTTGTTTTCTTTTTAATAAAGTCCAGCCACCCACGTCATAAATCACGTCCATCTGATTGCGTTTTCCACACCATACGTGTCCCCTTTCGCCTTGACATAAACAAAATACATTCTCATGTATACACCCTTTCTATCAACGTTGAGTTGAGTTGATTATTAGTTTAACGTCCTTTTCAGTAGCGTGCCTATATGAGACAGAACCCACTGATTAACGTGGAATCCAAACCACATGAGTTCCTGCCGGGAATCGAACGCGGGTCTCCTATGCCAAAGGCATGTACGCTAACCGCTTAGCCACGAAATAGCTCTTCATATTAACGTATTACTCTCCAAAATACTAGGTTTCTTTAATGCCACTTGTGTATAGTCAAGTGCTCCGATAGGGGCCGCGGTGGCTCAGTGGTAGAGCGTTCACCTCTGGTGCTTGGGGTCCCGGGTTCAAACCCTGCTCCCGCCAAGTGAACTTTGTGGTGGACAAACACCGTGTGCGTGGGTTTTCTCGGGGTTCTCCCGTTTCCTCCCACTTTCTTCATTCCACCATTTCATTCATCTCTCATCATCACCGTCTCCTTTAGCCTAATCGGCATAACCGTGGGACGTAAAACTCAAAAATTTCATTTCATTTCAAGTGCTCCGATAGCATGTATATTGTTCTTGCCACTCTGCCTTTGCTGTTTGTATATTACGCACACTTCCGGAAACAATCCATTTTCAGGTAGTCATAGACAGTACTTTGAGCCACACCAGAATCCACTGACATTCGACCTTGAATCCCGGATCACTCACGTAACGCAAGAAAACCAAGGGCACCGATTTCTCTGTAAATTGGGGGGGGGGGGCATTCAGATGTAGAAGGTATATATATCAGGATTTTAAGACAAATTGCACCCTAATTATGCCAAATATTGTATATTCATAAATACAATAGGGGGCCCACATGAGCTTTGGGGGGCCCGGATCCCCTGGCCCCCACAGGATCGGCGCCCTTGAAGAAAATCCGCATCTTTTCATCATTACGTAGTCCACCACCCCGAATTTCGGTTGATTCTCCTTTAAAAATGTTGTGCTAATCACTACATTTTCTTTCACAAACTTATAATGCTTTTTGTAATCTCCATTTCCAACATTTCTATGCAGTTTATAAGTTTTTCTACGTAGTAAAACAATCATATACTCTGTCATATTTCGCACGGAGTCACCTATTTAGCTTGCTCCACAAATTTGGAGAAGTTACTAGCATCACAGAGGAGCCTTTGATTTTTATTGATATCAAACGCGTAGTAGTTACTCGGCTCGAGAATAGAGGTGTGGTTACTTCAAAAGGGTGGGGCTTCTCCGAGGTCAGCCGATACGACTAGTGCTCAGTTCTCTTTTTATTGATACCAATGCAAGTAACTACTTCAAAATTGGGCGTAATGAGTAACTTCTCCGTTTTATTGATATCACCCATTACTAGCACATTACACACATATCCTTTTGTTTATAATAAATATAGTTCTAGCATATCTTCTATACATTACAAGTTGTTGTAGTTATATTACAATGACTCATTGGCAGAATGTTCGGCACTACAACTCTGTCCAATTACAGTGCGTGTAAAACAAAGAATAAGATTCATACTAAGATTATATAGATTTATGTTAAAATAACAATAAGTAATAACAACAGAGAAAATTTATTTTCGTATTAACTCTTGCATCTTATATTGTATAGTAACTGTTATTAAGTGAATTATATTTGTCTCAGCGAATTTGGGAGCTTCTTCGTGGCTAAGCGGTTAGCGTGCGTGCCTTTGAAGTGGGAGACCCGGGTTCGATTCCTCGCGCGAGCTCATGTGTTTCGGATTCCACGTTAATCAGTAGGTCCACGTCTCATATAGCCTCACTGCTGAACGGGACAAACTCAAAATCAACTCTATTCTTAGTAAATTAGGCAAAGAACCTACGAAAAGAATGCAGTTTATACGCCAGGTTGCCTAAAAATTACTGAGCATTTGGAGGTCGAAATTAGGAATATATTTATTGTTACGAAAAATTTTATGAGACTAAATTTGTTCGATTACCTTTTCACATAAACTCGTTGCTAAAAAAAAAAATCCTATGGTTTCTAGTAAAAAGAAAGAAAAAAGAAAGAAAAGAAAAGAACTATGACACGCCATTTTCGCACATTTCTTTTGAAACTAACATAACAACGTTCAGAGAGTTCTGCGGAAACCGAAACAAATTATAGTCTGGCGGTGCCAGGTTTGAGCTATATACGACATATGCACTGAAACCTACAAGAAAAGTTTTCTCAATTTTTGATAGGTCATTAAAGATGTATGCAGTCTGACGTTATCAGTGTGGTACGAAATGTTTTCAGTTGACCACTTCCTACTGTTTCATTTGAATTGCTAGGTGCGTTCGTGAAAATTGTCGGCAGGAACAGTTTCGACTTAATTGATCTTCTCGGTAGCAGCAGCTAGTCATGCACGATGTTCAGGGCCAGATTTCTCAATAGGCCCGGTAGGCCTGGGCCCTATGGGCGCAAGCTCCCAGGGGGCGCATGGCCGAGAGAAAAAATATAAAAATATCTAGAAATAAAAATAAATAGCCATAACTTAACATATTTTTAAAATTGATTTTAAAAAATCAGGCTAATAAAGCGTTCTGATTTTGAAGTTCATTGGAACAAATAATTGTTGGTAAAGTTAAACTATTTTTCAACATTATGCATCAACTTCGTTACAACATTGATCTCAAACACGGGAGAACTGGCTGTAATTTTTTAAATAAAGGCTTTTAGGAAAGTAACTTTAACCAGACTAGGGGGCGGAAAAAATTATTGGGCCTAGGGGCGCCAAAATGCTAAATCCGGCCCTGACGATGTCTTTCCAATTTCACCAAGGGCACCGCTAGACTTTCAGTTGTGGCCATCACTGTAGGGTTTGCGACAGATTGTGGAGATTCTCCACGCTTCGAACACAAACTTTTTCTCACATAGTTGTCGTATGACTGATCCCATTAACGAACTTACCCGTGATAATTGTTCTAGATATCTTCTCCAAAATATTCAGAATTTCAAAATTCGCTTTCGTTCCATAACCACTGTGCGGAATAACGGACCGTCGTACTAATATTTAGTTCCACTTCCGTGATTCTAATATGAATGGCAGGTACAATACGTAATCCACGTCCAAAAGCATGGTCCTGTAATCCACTTGTCTTGTAGATCGCATGATGTAGTGTGAAACGGCCTATTCTGTGAAGTCTACTATTATATTTTGGTCTCTGAATCCGACAGCTACACAGGATTTCAAAGCCTGACCGTGATTGGGAGACCACTTTATTGGTAGATCCTCTTTTCCATAACCTCAGTGTTTCATGGGAGACCACTTTATTGGTAGATCCTCTTTTCCATAACCTCAGTGTTTCATGGGAGACCACTTTATTGGTAGATCCTCTTTTCCATAACCTCAGTGTTTCATGGGAGACCACTTTATTGGTAGATCCTCTTTTCCATAACCTCAGTGTTTCATGGGAGACCACTTTATTGGTAGATCCTCTTTTCCATAACCTCAGTGTTTCATGGGAGACCACTATATTGGTAGATCCTCTTTTCCATAACCTCACTGTTTCATGGGAGACCACTTTATTGGTAGATCCTCTTTTCCATAACCTCAGTGTTTCACAAGGAAACACAAACTCAAAAAGAGTACGAATTATGCAATTGGTCATTACTGTCCTTACTTTTATTCAAATACTTTTATAAAAATACTAAGAGCAAGAACCGCTCTACTATATGCGTAACATGTATATACATTTTCATGGGCCGTTAAGTATCGAGGGTCGGCAAAATCTGTCATACTATAGACCTATTATATAATATATTTTTTTGTTGGAAACAGATTGTATGATGAAGGAAGTTAAATTTACTGACCTGACCTATTTGAATACTACATTCATAAATCATGTTTAGGTCGCATTAGTTTAAGGTCACATGAACAATGCTAAAACAAATGGTCAAATAAATCCCAGCATGAATTGCTTCATTGTCGTCAAATTGAATAACTCATTTCTCTACCAGTAGCAAACACCTGTTCCATGTAGTTAGTTATCCCAGTTGAAAATTAGTCTTGTCTTTGTCACAAACAAGTTCCTTATCATTGGAGATGGAAATAAATTTTCTTTTAGCTTTTTAACAAATGTAGAAGGAAAAATCAAGAAATAAAGATAAAAGAGCTAGTTTGACTGGAATTGCAAACTGATATATTGAGAGTGAAGCTCGATATTGAATTCTATGAAAAGGATTACCATCGTTCCTCTGCAGGTGTGTTTGCTTTATCTTTCACTACACAAGGAGATTGTATTTGTAGTGTCTACGTATTCCTGAGAGCGAGTGTACTTTCCCTCCCCTTCGTAGTTCTTTTAAAATCTTAAAATAACGACTTTTAAGATTTGTTCTTTCTGGAGAACGCAGGGAGCAAATATCATAGCACGGGGCGGCAAATTCCCTAGTTCCGGCACTAATTGAGAGTCAAAACTGTTAATAAACAGGAAATTTCAGGAGAAAATGTAGCAATTAACGAACATTGCCATATTAAACAAAAAGGTTTGTTCTTTGTGTAAATTTTCAATTCAATTTTGAGAGAAGACATTAAAAACAAGTAGCAATGTCGTATATACACCACATGAAACAGTTTAGTTTGTATAGTGTGATGCTTTATCAATTAATATGCAACCATTAGATGTAGTAGTGATTTAGGATTTAGATTTCTGGGCTTTCGGCATCTAAGGCTATTTAGCCCTTCACGATTTGAGGGATGACGTCCATCGGCGAGCACACAATCCGGGGAAAGGAAGCGGCCTGGGATCTATAAGTTAGGTACCACCTCGGCATTTACCTGGTGTGAATGAGGAAAACCCAGGAAAACCTCATTCAGTGTGGCTGGCCTGAAAAAGCGTGTTACACTTTTTCGACCGAGTGACCGCACCGGGAATCGAACCCGGGACCGCTCGCACATATTAGATGTAGTAGATTCATCCATTGTATGTGTGTGGATTTCTCTCGTAAATCTTGTTGTTTACTTGACCCCCTGCCCTGAAAAAGAGTTGAGTTCAGTTCATTATCAGATTAACGTAACTTTCAGCAACGAAACTCTATGAGACGGGACCTACTGATTAACTTGGAATACGAACCCATAAGTTCCCGTCGAGAACCCAACCAGGGTCTACCAGGCCAAAGGCGCGTACGCTAACCGCTTAGCCACGAAGGAGCTCGCCCTGAAAAAGAATTGAAGTTCTTGAAGGATAAAGGTTAGGGATGGTACCGAGACCGAGACTAGTCTCGGTCTCGTCTCGGTCTCGTCTCGAATTATCGAGACGAGACCGAGACCGAGACGGACTTTTATATACCGAGACGAGACCGAGACCGAGACAGGCCTCTATAAATCGAGACGAGACCGAGACGAGACTTAGGTCAGTCTCGAAAGTCTCGGTCTCGTCTCGAATATTGATATTGATAGATACTAAAATTGCCTTCACTCAAAATTTCTTTCGTTGCTATGTTAGATAATATGAGAACGGATGACTGATGTACAGTGGCGTATTTAGGGGGTGGTTATCGGGCTCAAACCCCTCCCGAAATAAATTTGTGATCATTTTTTGCATTGCACGTACAACGCAAATGTTTCTTCCTCGTTCCTCAAGTCTGTCCCGAAACAAAATCTACTGCTGATGCAAATAGAATTCTCTCTCTCTCTCTCTCTCATATATATATATATATATATATATATATATATATATATATATATATATATATATATATATATATATATATATATATGGTCGCGGCCCCCAGGGCCGCCCTGCATAGGTTCCCGGGGCCCAACTTTAATTTTAAATGGAAGCAAGGGGTGAGTGGTACCTCATTCGATAGATCTTTAAAAACCAAAAAGCGTTGTGGCAAAAAAATCTTTCATATCGGGCATTGTATTCAAAATGGCCGCCAAGACATGTTGCCTCTATCAGATACAGTAAAACGTGCAGTACCACTAATATGAAAACGGTTGAACATAAATGAACCGAACAAAAACTCAAATAGAAAATGTCATGTGGCACATCGATTGATATTGTCGCGGAGGCTTCCAGGGCTATCCTTTATGGGGGCCCAGGGCGCAACTTCAAAATTGTAAATGGAAACATGGGGTGAGTGATATCTCGTTCGATATATCTTTAAAAACTAAAGAGTGCTGTTGCAAAAGATTGTTCAATATTTTCAAAATGACCACCAAGACATGGTACCTGCATCAGATAAAACGTCCAGTATCACTAATATGAAAACACCAGAACAAATATCCGAATAGGAAATCACAGAGGTATTTATCATTCTATCTCTCGGGAATGTTGCAACAGTCGAAAAGATGATTAGAAGAAATCTAACTTTTAGAAATTTATCCTAACCTCATTCCGTAAGTGAGTGAAGCGGTAAGGATCGGTGAAATTGCAGATGAGAGCCTTAGTTTTCGCAAATTGTATCTACGAAACAAAGTTATTTGAAATGTGTTTTTATAAGAGATAAATGTCTCTGTAATGTGATAAAGTATGTAAAATTCTTGTTAAATGGTATCTTCCATTTTGATTGCAGGCAATGGTTTGATGCAAAAATGAATAAACTGAAATGCGAAACAAATTTGTCGAACAATGCAATTTAAGAACAATGTTTACAAACGTTGGTTTTGTTCAACAGTCGTCTGCATGATATTGGTTCGCTTCTTTTCCTTCTATGTCTTCTTGCATGTGATAGAATATGAGTTTCACTGAGATGTCCACAGTTACATTCCGAATAACTTTCAACGGTAATTTCAGTTGTGATCATTTGTAACGAAACGGTACATACTGATGCAGATATGTCCCAAAAATCTTGCACGCATTGTGTTAAATTATCAGGGGTGGGCAAAATGTTGTTAAACTTGAATTTTATCTTAATTTTATTCACCTTATTTCACTTTATTTTTATTCATTATAGTACCAGTCATTTGTACACATAAGTGTTTCAGACAAACCATATCTATTGCAAATAAAAGTGAGGTCCTCATTTGAGATTTTACCATTCATCCCGCTTCACCTACTTACGGACAGAGATCGGAAAGATAATTTTCTATCATTTCCTCCTTTTCATCATGTCAATTACACTTCAATAATCTCTTTCTCCGTTGCATTATACTCCAGCCGTGAAATGATAAATACCCTCTGTGCTTTTCCTATACGAGTTTTATTCTGTTCACTTATCTCCAACTATTTTCATATTAGGAGTCTAGTGGTACTGGACGTTATATCTGATACAGGCACCATGTCTTGGCGGTCATCTTGAATACGGTGACCGATATGAAAAATCTTTTGCCACAACGCTTTTTACTTTTTAAAAATCTATGGAACGAAGTATTACTCGTCCCATGTTTCCATTTAAAATTTTAAAGTTTGGCCCTGGGACCCCATGAAGGGCGGCCCGGGGAAGCGCCGCGACAACACCATTCGGTGTGCCCCATGGCATTTATGTTCAACCGTTTACGAGATATCTCCGTGGAAAGATTAAAATGGGCCATCCTGTATATATATATATATATTAGAAATGCTGAAATTTTGTACCAAGTTGGGAAATTCTTCTAAATACTCTGCAATATTAGATAAACATACAATGTTGCTAAAGCAAAATAAAGTTGTATTTTCTCAAATTGCGCTACGTAAAGTATTACATATTTCTAATTTAGTTATTTAACAAAACCACAATAGCCCATACATTATTTAGTGTAACAAAGGACAACACAGTATCACTAACATCAACATTTTGGAGATCTCTAATAACTCAAATGGTATGGCCGGTGCAATGCGCATCAACTGTATCTTAGCGTTAAATACTATGATACATTTCGAATGAATGAAGAAACAAAATTTCAAGAAACGGAAAATTTAAATGTTTCTAAAGACTTCACTTCCGAAAACGCGCTGACATATCACGTCTCATCATGTAGATGCTTCCAAAAGACTTAAATGCTTATAACGCCATTTACAACAATTATTTCAAATCGTTTCAGAGATACCAAACACATTGGTAGTGATTGTTATACTGCTTAAAATGACGTACAGTAGAGCGTCGATTATCCGAACGTCGGTCAACCGAACGACCGCTTAACCGAACTGTGTACTCGCTCGCACCTGTTATGGGGCGTTTACACTTAGTCGATTTGCGTTCCATTCAGTTGAATTGACGTCACTTTCAACTTAATCGACCGTGTAAACAGGACTTCAACTTAATCGCTTGTTGATCGAAAGCGACTAATCGACTAGCAACTGAATTGAAAGACGTTCTATTTTCTGTGGTCGATTCTATTTTCTTCTGCTATAACACCGCAAATTGTACCAATTACTTTTTGCTTGGACATCTTTAAAATTGCCAGTCGATTTCGAATCGACCAAGCGAGTCGACAAGCAGCATTCAATTTCGGTTGAAACAATTGAACACATCCATCGATCTCATTCGGCCTAGTTGCTTCGATTTAGTCGCAAATGCAGCGAGTCGATTTAGCCGTGCGACTAAATCGACCAAGTGTAAACGCCCCATTACTCTCCCACCCTACCGTCCATCATTCCCCTCACTCCCAAACCAAGTTTCCCACAGTAGTCGCCGCACTGAGCCACCGCTGGCGGAGCATTGCTTCTAATGGGGCCTTCATAAGGCGCTGCTGACCGGCCAAGCCACCAGCAAAATGCGTATGTAATATGTACATATTTTTGTTTAATAAACTGTACCACATACTATATATTCCTACTAAAGTTGCCTTTGTACATTACTTTGTAATACTTAAAGAGATGTCTGTTTTTATGAATAAATTTACTGTACAGTACTTCTTTGTGGCAAATAAACATGTACAGTTCGATTATCCGAACAAACCAGTTTTCCGAACACCCATGTCCCCCAATTACTTCGGATAATCGACGTTCTACTGTATTTGTGTTAAATTTTTATAATGATTATTGCTTTCCTTAGCTTCTATAACATTACAACAATAGTTTTTGGTGGTTTTAATTACAACAAGTTGCAGTTACATTATTTTAAGCAGTGTTGCCCACTTGAATAAATTGCTAAATATTATTCTAAATATGTGCAAATAACGCAGATAAACTGCAAAATATTTTAGAATTACTCGTAATTTGTTTTATGATGCAAGAATACTTTCAAGAGACGACGTTTTTCATAGTCTTTGGGCTACTTATAATGTTAATGTTTAAGTCTTCGTTCCAGCAATACATGTAAATGCAAATTGTAACTGAAATTAAATGTAACTGATACATTTTCAGTAACACTAGTTGTTCCCCCTAAGCCTTAGGCCTAGTGTACATTTTATATTAAGACCGTGCTTAATTAAAGATTCTAATTACACCCTAATTATATTTCACTTGTTTTAGTTTGACCACCGACCTCAAACTCGATCCATACCATATAGCTATATGCAATTATCCAAAGACTTACAGTTAGTAATACACAGTGTTCATTCTTGTTTTGTTTTGTTTTAGTTTAACGTCCCACAGTTATGCTAGGGCGGCTAAAGGAGACGTGGAACGAATGATTATAGTGGAATCCGAACCACTTCGGTCGTTCAACTTTACCCCTACCGCAAATCGAACTTGGGACCACGCGAACCGAAATCAAGCGTGCTAGCCGCTAGACCAAATGGGGGTCCTCACATTGTGTTGATTTAAATCATTCACTCAGTGTTGCCAGATCCGAAGATTAAAAAGTAGCGTGTCTGTACTCCGAAAGTAGCGAATTCGAACTATTTGTAGCCCAAATATATAGAAATGAATACTGATAGTGCTAATGAAATAATTTAATATGAGCTGGAAGATGTGCTGGACGTATTGCAAGAATAAATTATAATCGTCGGACGAAAACAATTCTAGACTGGATACCACGAGACAAAAAGTCTAGGAAACCTCCGCATACAAGAAGGTGTGACGAAATCAAGCACCACTGAGGAGTAACCTGAAAAAGAATTGCCCAAGTTAGATAGTTGTTGAAGACTTGGAAAGACCTTCATCCAGCAATGGATTAATAATGGTTTATTATGATGATGGTGATGATTTTATTATATCTGGACCTCGGAGGTAACCTAAACCAAGTCATAATTTCGTAATTTTAGAGAAGCGAAAAACCGGTTTCTCAACTGAGACCTATAGTACTGTTTTTGAAACTTACTAAGTAGTTACAAAGTAGTAAGATGCTTTCAAACTTATATTATTACACCATTAGAAAGAACATAGTCTATTTAAAAAGTATTGTTAACTCAATTTCAACCAAAAAGTGACAGCATAGTCTACCTCGAAAGTTCAGATATATATATATATATATATATATATACAACTTTTACTAGGTAAGGTAGGGTAAAAATGGATCCAAAATTTAATGAAAGTCGTAGAGCAAAAAAAAATACATTTGACTATTCAATCCATCATGTTGCAGCAAAACTACGAAAATTAATATAAAAGAAAACTAGAAAGTTAAGAATCACTTGTTCTGGCGAGTGAGAAAAAATAGATACAGATAACTCTAATTACCTATATACTTATATAATATGTATGTTCAAGTTTCGCAAGTAATTTTCAATCAATATAAAATTTCAACGTAATGAACGCACGATTAGTTTTCTCGAATAAAGATTACATGCACCGTTGAGAGCTCAGGAATAAGCTTAATCTATGTTACGGCACTGGATATGTGCTTACATAATGCATTACGACCTTATGAACTTGTATAAGAAACAGAATGCACTTAAAATGAGACGCGAACTATGTGAAACATCGGACTTTGAATCTAACTTGTTTTGTGATCCAACTCGAGACCTCACATAGCAAAGATGAGTGTAGTAGCTCCCACCACAAAGTTCAGGACGTTCGTGTTATAAAGTGTCAATTAAACACGGAGATGTGAAACGGTAATAAAACATTTCATCAATTTGAAACAAAATACGTATTTTGTAGTAACAATTTACCCTACTTGTTAAGATAATGAACGTTATATTCTGTTTTTAAAATGACAGTCAAAGCAGAATGTGTTAAATAATAAATGAGAAATTGTAAAATTTCAATTTTGGTACGATTTAATATATTCGTGCTGCTATGTGTTGTGTTATCCGTTAGGAAGTATTGAACAATTCTGATTCAAAGGAAGGAAATAAACTACTGTATAGTACTGGAGTTAATTTAATAGAGTTTAATTGTATAGGCAGTTCTGAGGCTATATAAGACAAAAGTCTATTGCTGAAAGTGAAATATGGGTTACTATTAGGGTTTTAGGATGATATACCCACTGATCATTGAACCTGGAATACACACATGGAAAGCATTAGCACTAGCAAATTAGCTATGAAGAGGTACACCATACCATAATTCTAAGTCAAAATGAAAGGAAAAAATGAGCGGAAACGACAGACTATACGAGAATAATACTTTCACTATTTTAATGTCACACTATTTATTTCGAGACTTTCGAGACTTTCGAGACGAGACCGAGACTTGGTACTCGAGACCGAGACCGAGATCGAGACAAGCATCTGTCGATTGAGACGAGACCGAGACCGAGACGGTGATTTTTTACTCGAGACGAGACCGAGACCGAGACCGTTATTTATCAACCGAGACGAGACCGAGACTGTACAAAGTCTCGTCTCGTCTCGTCTCGATACCATCCCTTAAAGGTGGTATGTAACAAATTGAATATGTTGGGAAAATTGACTTGCACAACTTTCTCCGTTAACGTACCACCCTCATTGTTTCTAAATATCTGCACAAGGACGAGGACTCAGCAAATCATGTGTTAGGTAGCATGAGTAGCATATAACACGTGCATGAACAGCCAGAATGTAACATTTCGAAAACTGTAACATAACACGTTTATTCTCCAAGCGCTTCAATTACTTTGATGATAGGTGACGTGGTGGCCATGAGATGCTGACCATCTTCTGAACAAATGCTGTGGCAAGGGATGGCTTTAATCTAAACCTTTTCATTATGCATCACAACGATGTTCCTAGTACGACAATTCCGATAGAAGCACGTTGTGTAGATTTCTTTGGATTGTTTCCCAACGTTATAGCCACTTATCTACGAGTATCTTCTGATTATCTTCAGTCTTAAAACGACTAAATTTCGATAAATTAACGACGGAACCAGTGACGGATTTAGAAGCTAAAAAGTAGGGGGCAGCTAACCCAGACTATGATAGGTATATCTTGAGTTTACAATTTTTATGGGTTCTGCAGAAGTTTCCGACTTAACCCTAGAAAGTCCGTGCTCGCATCTGCTACGTGAAGGACGAAGGGAAGGGGAGTCAAATGTTGCCCGCGTTGGTTATAAGTACATTTCAGAGTACATTTGTTCAATTTCAGTTAACATGTTTAACTAAATTTCAAAAAAGAAACTTTTCAAGGAACTGTTATTTTTATTTGTGAAAAACGGGCTAAATACAGTGCATAAAACTGCGTATATATTATACCATTTTTTTAATAATACGATGCAGAAAACCAGTATTATAACTAACACTGGACAAGCTCTATGGAAGCCTAAATGTTTATATAAAGGAGAAAAGTAACATTTTTATCAAGTAATACAAGCTTTAGATATGAAAAAACAAATGAAAGTAAGTTTGGGGAAAACAAAGACGGGTAGCACCTATGACCAGGGGGGGATCAAATCTGCCCGCACAACATGATTTTTTTTAAAAAAAATAGAATTCAATATATTACAATTGAAAAGAAGCGAAAATGAACCTTTTACCAAAGGGAACAATAACAAAAAACAAAGAATCCTGAATACATATTAATCCATATAAAATAAATAAAAAACAACTCGGGAGCAAAATTGATCCCCTTGGTCTTTCTAGGGTTATTTTCTCCCGATGGTCATTATGGCTAGGTTGGACATTGACATTCAGGATCCCAAGTATTGTTTTACACATTACATAACAGAAACTCTGCAAACTGAAAATATCTAATATTTCAAAAAATATCCAATAAAGTATAAAAGACAACGCTTACTATAAACTTTCAAAAATATATAAATAATAAATTATATTTGGCGCACAAAAAACTGGGACCGGCCCCAGAATACATCCGACACTGCACGGAATCTGTGCTCTAAAATTTATTTCTTATGTGATAAATTGCCTGGCGTGAAGGTTGGAGGAGTGTTAAAAGCCTCTTTTCATGTGCTGTGTGCATCTACTAAGCATTTTCTTACTTACTTATTTTCTTTCTTGCTTCCTTACGTATTTTCTGCTTTAGTAACCCACTTCTTTGCTCTTGACTGAAATTGTTCTCAATTTCTGACTGTAAAAATAATACAAAATAATATAAAAATAATGAATAAGAATTTACAATAAGAAATCAAAACTAACATATGAAGAAATAACAACAATATTTTCTAAAACGTAGATACATAGTCTGAAATACCGCCACTCTTAAAGGGTTAATGTTGCGTTGAACAACTTATGGCGTTGAGAACAGCTAAAGGCCCCAAATAGCATAGTCAGGGAGCTTGAATAAAAAAACAAGAGGTTTGCTGCATTTAATTTATTTGAGTTTGACGTCCCGTTTCATCACCAAAGGTAAATGAGACATAACGTCCTTTTTAAAGCTGAAATCCAAGCAACTACTCCATTTTGTATCTGAGAAAAGTACATCACTTCTACGCTGGATATTAAAATTGTGACTACCAACATAAAAGACACTCCTTTGTCACTGGATATAATAATGTTTTCTACTTTTAGATATAGGTACGGGTCGTGTTTAAGTAGTTTCAATCAGAGAGTGACATTTTTGGATACACCATATTTCAATGAGAAATTTTATTGTACGCCTTATATCTGGGGAACTACATATAGTGTAGCCAAATTCAAATTATCACTTAGCTCAGGATTTAGGATTTAGATTTCTGGGCTTTCGGCATCTAAGACCATTTAGCTCTTCACGTTTTTGAGGGATGACTTCTCTCGGCGAGCACACAATCCGGGGAAATGGAAGGAAGGAAGCGGCCTGGGACCTATAAGTGAGGTACTACCCAGGCATTTGCCTGGTGTGAACGAGGAAAACCCAGGAAAACCTCATGCAGGGTGGCTGGCCTGAAAAAGCGTTTTCACTTTTTCGACCGAGTGCCCCCACCGGGAGTCGAACCTGGGGCCGCTCGCACCGAAGGCGAGAGCGTTAGTGACTACGCTACGCTGGGCCACTATCACTTAGCTCAGTATGATGTGCTTATTCCGTAAAAAAAAGAAAAGAAAAGAAAAAGAAAAGAAAAAAGAAATCGATTTAGGAGCCGTTCAAATATTCTATGGCCCCTGATCCAAAAACTAACTATTGACCAAGATCGCAATCTTTTGATCTATTTTTTTTGGATCATTCCTAAAATTCTTGTTGAAGAAGAGAATAGAAGTTATTTATAGAGTTGTATGTTGATTGAAATCTCTGAAACCCAATACCACTGATTCGACTTGTCAGGGTTGCTTCTCATAACATGTGGGTAGAATATATCAAATTCCGTTCGTAGCGGCAGACTTGGCAGTTTGAGCTAGAAAACAAAACCCACACTCACTCGAATGTTATACAACAAATGTTTCTTTTTTAACCTTATATTTACTAACTTTCACTGAATGATTGATCCTAGGAACATGAATAATTTCAATAATAGTGGCTTAATTAAGTTTGCAGATTGAAAGTCAGTTTATTTTGGAAATGTTAATACATGAACAGCTTTCAAGAGAAATATCCGTTTTCTTGCATCATCAATTCTTTACTCTGACATTTCTCAGGTAACGCGTAAGGTAGAAACATCTCTTCTCTTATTATTTTTTTAACGTAACTTTTTCTTTGAAACTTCACTTTCATGAAGTTATTATCCCACATTGGAGAGATTGATTTTCAATGTTGCAGCCTTTCTCTGGCAATATTTTTTTTTCTTACGTCTCGTAAAATTGTTTTTCAGTTTGCCGTATCAATTTTTTCATAGCAACTGACAGCAAACGATTCACTTTTCTTTCCTTGTTATGTAACAAGAAGAAAACTCCGCAGCTTTTTCCATGAATAACAGAAATAGACACCCGCACTGACATGATCTTGAATGAAGTGGAAGATGGGGACTAAGTGGACTGAAGTTCTCTCCAAGGCAACTAAAAGAACATTTTAAAAAAAAGCAATCCTTTGAATGAATTTAATGATCAAAATAATAATGTAGCAAAATGTTTCGGGATAAAATCAGCATAATACATCAAAAGTCCTTTAATGGACACCTTCATAACACGAACATCTGACTTTTTCGACCAGAACAAACTTTTTGTATCATTACAGGAGAGAACCATCCATTTTGTGGACATTCTCAGGTATGGACACAGACCCTCTTTTGTTTTCGTCCAACGCTTTGTAAACTTTGTAACAAACAAATGAAATGAAATGAAATGAAATTTTTATGTCTTACGTCCCACGGTTATACCGGCCAGGGTAAAGGAAACGGTGATGATGAGAAATGAATGAAATGATGAAACGGGAGAACCCCGAGAAAAACCACGCACACAGTGCAGTGGCGTAACTAAAGGTTTGGGGGCCTCCCCGCAAACAGTGTGGAGTGGGGCCCCTTCTCTACATCCCACTTCACGATTTGGGGCACCCTGATGGCTTGAGGCCCCCCGCAATACGGGGTCTGCAGGGCCCTTATTTACGCCCCTGACACAGTGTTTGTCCACCACAAAGCTCACTTGGCGCAGGCTGGGATGGAACCAAGAATCCCATACAGCATAGGTGTTGCTCTACCACTGAGCCACCGCAGCCTTGCTAACAAACAAATCATTATCAACTCAGCTCGCACGTACTTAGCACTGAATATATCTACAATTTAAAAACAAACCTGCGGTACAGTACAGAAGACAGAAAAAAAATTCCAGGCAAATATATTTGTCATAAGCAAATTGGCTTCGTGAATCACCACACAGAACAATTGCACAACTTAACTTGGAATTATTTTCTCTGCACTCAACTACCTGCTTTCTGGTCAGAATCCTAGAAAACCTTCAATGAAAGAAAATAATCGAAAAGAACGATCTTATAGACAAAAATTTTATAACTATTCTATCACGTCATGTTTCCATATTCTCATACTAAACACAACAATATAAGATTAACTACAAAATATCGGACTACAGGCATCACGATACTTGCGTTTTTCACACTATCTACACTTTGAGAGCTTTAGTTTGGGCTTTTTTTTACGAGAGGGCGAGCTCGGATCAGATTTGAAAATTTTAGTACCCATAAAATGGTATTAAATATACATTTATAAATAGAAAATGTTTGTGAATGCCGAAATTTCACACCGGAGCGCTTGCGAGGAGAACTTACCTACTCCCCTGGCTATTCCATAGGCGCGCCCTCACCGTAGGATCAGCGTGGGACCAACGCAGTCAAGTAAATGGAATTGCGTAATACCTATTTCATAAAGAGAACAATATATTCTTGGTGGTTATGAATACTTAGAAGTTAAATGCCTTTCCGTTCTAAATGTGAACATTCTATATCTTCAAATTTACATTAGTTCTGGAACACATATTTCAAATAAGAGTTTTTTTTTTTAAATTTTTGAACCTAATAGCATGTACGCACACTATGGTTAGCGAGCACCAATGACTTCTGAATGTGGATATTATTCTGTGCAAAAATTAATGATGCTGACGAACGGATGCATCATATGAGGCAATACAGAACTTACCCAATAGGAACAGATGTATCTTTCCGAGACACAACTGCATTTTTACGATACTTTTTGAGACGAGACAGCCTAAAATCTCATCTCGTAGGCAGCGCTAGTAAAAAATCGCGAAGCTAACGTGCTGACTTACCATAATGAGAGTATGAAGGTTCAATGAGAAAGCGATCATCTCAGGTTTCAAGGATCATTTGTTCGATTCTAGACTATGATGTCATGTAAATTTGTCGAGAACAATATCATATCTTAGCTTCCCTGAGAGTTCTTTCTTTTCTTTCTACTTTGTCATTCGATATTTTCTTTCATCATCATCATCACTTTGTTCACTAATCATCTGTCTCCGTTAATCCTCCGGGGATATTTAAGGGATGTTAAATAAAGATTCTATATCATTTCACTGCAGGAAATCAATAAGCAGTCTGTTCTTTTTCCTAAATAATTTTACATTGATCACACGTTAAGAACTAATAGACCTTAGTAAAACATAAATATTTTCATGCGTAAATTTATACGTACTAAGATTCTTGCATACTACTACACATAAATTCATTTACTGTTTTCCCTGTATCTCTAATAAAAAAAAGAAAAATCTTTTCCTGCCTCTGTCTGAAAGCAGGAAGTTTCGTTTCGTAAACAATATTGTTTTTCAGCAAGGAGATTGCTTGTAACAATCGTCTGCTAGTTGACCAGTGATTTATCTAAACTCCCCTGACACCCTCCTAAAATTTTTGGATCCCCCCGGAAATAAATTCCTTACACACCCCAACTAGTGGGTTCAATATTAAAAAGTATTTATTCTCGTTTTGCCTAAAGCCCTCCAGGGCTTTGTAGAAAATATTTTAAATCAGTGGCGTATTTAGGGGAGCTTCCGGGCTTAAGCCCCCCCGAAATCTAATTTACTATAGTAAAGTATATGAAATATCTTGCAGAATTTTCACATTTTCAGGCAAAGCCCTCCCCGAAACAAAATCGTAAATACGCCACTGTTTTAAATGATCTTATCTTTAAGCAGAACGGGAATTCCCGTTCTGCCTAATCTTTGGAAACAGGGAATTCTATGCGAGGAGAATTTTTAAAGGGAAATGCAGCACCGAAAAGCTTGACTCTTAGCGCGTTTGTATGCAGATCGGAACTCATGTTTAAAATGGCTGTAGTAACGAGAGTGAGAATTAAATCCAAGCTGCCAAAATGCAAGGAAAATTCTGACGAGGACAAAATCACAGGAGTATACAAGTATATTGGATGTACCAGTGCACACCGTATATGATTATTTTTTCCCTTCAATTGTCATATATTCTAAAATGTTATCTGTTTTTTTTCAACTGAAACAACATTTTCTTTCTTTTAAAATGAAGAAAACTAAATAAAACATAAAAATGTTATAATAAAAGGGCACACGGAGAAAAATGCATAATCCAGTCGGTATGTAAATGCTATTTTTACCAGGTTACGCGCGTCACCACATTAAGTAATGTTGTTTCATCAGTAGTACGATCTACACCACCGTCCAGCAAAAATTTTGTATTGTGGGACCACCATTTTAAATCTAGAATTAACGCCATACCCATTCCTACGGTGGTAACTTAGGTATATAATGTTGTTACTACCTTCCTACGAGTGTCCCCTCTTGGTTCTTTCTAAATCTGTGACTTCCTACCTTACGAGAGTAATAGCTTTTAACACGAAATCAATCATGTGAATGAAATTATCCAATCACAGCGAGTCTAGTTCGACGCCGAACTCCAGACTTGGCATGGTGTTCCCACCTGCTGTACTTTTATACATGAAATTACATTACTTAAGGAGCGTACTCGCGTAAATACGATGTATCCACACGGAAATCCTAGTCCTTTTTTCTCAGTGCAGATTAGCTTTTTCACACATACTCATATAAAAAGTTCTGGGTATTCCTATTTACTATACCCTTAATACATTTGAAATACTTTTAGCATAACACAGTAAGACCATTCATTTAATTACGAATAGTAACTGTGATGCTATTTGATTTCAAAAAGATCGTTCTTGTGAGGTAGCATATAGCAGTCTCTTACGTATTTTGAGTAATGTATAAATATTAATTTAATTCTGAAAGACTGATATTTTTTTTATAGCAAAGATCAAAATGTGAAATATATACTTACTATAAACAGTCTTACGCCTTTTGCTGGCTTAGCAGCATTTTCTTAGATGTTATTTCCGTAAAGTGAAGAATTTCAGACAACATTTTAGATGCATAACAGTTGAAAAAAAATCATTCTTTTATTAATCTGCGCCTATGATTCTGTCGCTTGAATTTAGTCCGTTTCGTCTGAATTTTCCTTGGGGGTTGTCCTCTTGAATTTTGGTAATTCTAACGGAGTTTGTAAGAAGAATAAATATTTCTTCAGGTTTCATTATAAATTTTAGATGATATTCTTCTTGTTCTTCTCGGAAAAATGACGAGGATACAGTTCTTTATTAGCAGTGTTATTCATATCTACTTTGGTAAAGATGAATGTGATTAAAAAAAATACTTGTGAGCAAATGGAAAATTGATTGACTCAGTTGCAAGAAGGCCGTTTGACATTGTAACTGAAACAAACATAAGTAAACTTAATTCGGCATAATATCAAATTATTTCACATAAAGATTTTATTCACTTTGTCAGTAGTTCATCTCTAACATGCTAAGAGTCGCAGTACGTAAAAGATGCCACAGTTCACATCCTCGAGACATGTTTGGCCATATATTAAACAATACAAGAGGATGCATAAGGCGACTCTTAAGAAAGAATGTTAGTGTGCTACATCATAACTATTTTTTCGACATCACCTTATCAGCTTATTTGTTTTATATACATAATTCTATACTATATGCAATAGTATATATAGGTACTTCTATTTTTATATGTATATAGTCAATGTAAATAGCAGCAATACAAAATAACGATATTGAAATACTTGTATGTATTTTGAAGTTTCAATCAAATCAAAAGGTCAGATAATCGGGAATAAGGGCTGTCTTACGCATCCTTTTTCATTGTTTGCTTAATATAGGGCCAAACATGTCTTGAGGATGTGAACTGTGGCACCTTTTACGTACTGCGAGCAGTGGCGGTTTTAGCGGGTAGGCCGGGTAGGTACGGGCCTACCCAAATTTTTAAAAAATATATAAACACTAAAAGATACAATAAAGAGTAAATATATTTTCCACTGTTTATATTAATAGTAAATAATTATTTAATAAACAGCATCAACCACTACTGTAAAAGTAATTTCCTGCATATGTATCCATACGCAAGGGAGCGGACCTTCCCAAAATTAAAATCCTAAAGCCGCTCCTGACTGCGAGCCTTAGCATGTTGGAAGTGAACTACTGGAAAACTGAATAAAATTTTGTTGTGAAATGACTTGATACTAGAACGAAGTAAGTTTGTTTTATCTTCGTTTCAGCTACAATGTCAAACGGCTTTCTTGCAACTGA
Source organism: Thermobia domestica (assembly GCF_964235325.1). Taxonomy (NCBI): domain Eukaryota; kingdom Metazoa; phylum Arthropoda; class Insecta; order Zygentoma; family Lepismatidae; genus Thermobia; species Thermobia domestica. The sequence goes on from NC_137467.1 coordinate 54,979,057, forward strand.
GTCAATCAATTTTCCATTTCTCTACAGGTAGCTTTCTTTTTTTTTTAATCACATTTACTTTTACTGAAATAGATATTAATAACACTGTTAATAACAGAACTGTATCTAGTCATTTTTCCAAGACGAACAAGTAGAATGACATCTAAAATTTATGATAAAACTTAAAGAAATGGTTATTCTTCTTACAGAATATGTTACAATTACTAAAGAAAAATTCTCTTGAAGAAATTCCCCCGGAGCAGAATTCCTCTTCTCGAAAGATTAGGCAGAACGGGAACGGGAACGAAAGATAAGATCATTTAAAATATTTTCTACAAAGTGCTGGTGAGCCTTTAGGCAAAACGGGAAGACACCATTAAAAATCTTGCTATTTTGGTGTTTACAAGATTTTGAATTCTTGTTTTTAAGTGCCAATGAGATAAAACAACTTACTTTCGACAAGACAAATTTTCAAGCAAAGCACGCAACGCAAGATTGAATGGAAATCAACTTTTACACGGCTGTGATCGTCACAACAACGTTTGATCAACCGATTTCATCTCGACGTCACACCAAGCATGAGAAAGTCGACGCTAATTGGCTCTGGCTGAAGAAGGAAATCCAATAGAATCGTTCGTTGCATCAACGACTTTTAGTTTGTAAAATAATAATATAAAAAGACGATAATAGTATACAACCTTAATGCAAGATTGCAACCCCTCAGATTTTTTGAACACCCCCCTAAGTTCAAAATTCTGAATAAATAACTGTAGCCGACAACATGTTAAACCTGCATATCTTTCGATAGAGTTAAGAGTCTTCATCCCCGCGAAATTAAAATACCGCTAATTTTACAGTAATTATGTGAAATCCTCAAATAGATAAAAGATAATCGAAATGTGGAACAAGAGCGCCCTAGACAATAATATTTTACATGAGAAACCGTTATCAAAACTCACTTATCTGCTTTCGATTTCGAGCCATTTTGAAAATCGGCATTTATTTTCGCGTTTCTAAACAACTGAAAACGGAAAGCCACTAGGTGAATTGTGATTACGGTACCTCACGCAAAATAATATTGTCTAGGGCGCTCTTGTTCCACATTTCAATTATCTTTTATCTATTTGAAGATATCACATAATTGCTGTAAAATTAGCGGTATTTTAATTTCGCCGGGATGAAGACTCTTAAATCGCGTAAGCAGAGCTGGATAAATTTTCTCTTTCTTGTGGGATTCGGGCGAAAGAATTCTTTATTTCGGTAAAATATGATTCCTCAAAAACGAGTTTTAGCGAAGTCATTGACAAACAGATCATTCCACTAAATACAGCATGTAGATTGAGGGTACTGATTTGGAACCTACTATTTGTCTTTCGATCGCTTTTCTCGTTCTTGAAATACAATTTAATCCCTCAAAATAGATTCCTAGTGACGTTACTTTAAGACATGCCAATAACACTGGACGGCTGGTAAATCAAGAAAACTGATTTCGAACTTAATGTGCGTTATTCGATTTCTTGTTTTCGTTCTTGGGATACAGTCTAACACCTCAAAATAAATTCATAATAGCGTCATTGACACACAGCTTAAAACTAGCGGACAAATCAAGGGTACTGATTTCGAATCTAAAGGCTGATAGTTGTTAGCCCATTTATTTTGCTGATAGCTCTGATTCAACTGTGTACGAGACGTTAGAAACGTGATGTAAATACAAATTCCAAAGTGATATTTCTGTACCACCTATAATGCTTTCTACATTACTACTGTACTACTAATATATTCAGTTTCAGTTTCAGTTTTACGTCCCGTTCAGCAGCGAGGCTATATGAGACGTGGACCTACTGATTAACGTGGAATCCGAACCACATGAGCTCCCGCCGGGAATCGAACCCGGGTCTCCCGCGCCAAAGGCGCGTACGCTAACCGCTACTAATATATATATATATATATATATATATATATATATATATATATATATATATATAAATGGTTATCAAAATAATAAAGACATCCAAAAAAGCGAAAGTTGCAAGATTATATGGTGTTCGATCATCTTTCGCCCTCATAAAATCTCTGGTATGATGTGGAATAGAGGTTGTAAATAGTAGCAAATAGACTGTTACATCACTCCATGAACAATGTATCACTCAGTTCCTTGAGAGAGAAGGCAGAAATCTGCGCCAATGTATATCTCGAAAACAAACTACAGATATTGAATTATGGCACATTCCAGGGATTAGCTTCAACAGCTCCAGCTGTGTAAGTAGGCTAATTATCATCATGAAACGTAATGCCATTGCGCGGAAACAACATCTGAACCCTAGGATACACATGGTCCCTTAAAATGGCAACTCAATCACGGATTGTCACGCAACCGGTAAGCATTAGCACAAAACCCACTGAAAATAGAGACATAGTGACCCATATCACAGAGTCGCTGACATTTTTCATGGTTGGACGAAGAATCTGCGAACAATACGCTTCTTCGGATGTCCCTCACACACAAACACAGTCTGTGGTTTGAAAAAAAGGTGGCTCCAACCATATTACACGTTTTCAGTCATCACCGGTCCATGTTACATGTTTGTGACCTCATTGGCGTCTCTCTAAATCGTTATGACTTACTAGCATACTAGCAGTAAGCGACTTACTAGCAGTTTCGCCCGTGCAACATGACCCAATACGTTCAGTTCAGGTAACTCATTGCGAACTGCGATCGTCGACACAGCCTGTGGGGGGTGCTGCTTGAGTTCCTGCGTTACGTGTGCCGATGTTACACTACAGTTCTGAGTGATCATACGCTTAAATTCCCGGGCATACGTCACTGTTCTGGTAGTTTTCTTCGATCATTGTTCATCTTTGTCTATTAGGTTTTTGCTGCAAGTTTTGTAACGTGTCATCAACTTCGACACTGTTTCATCGTGACATGAGCATAACACTTGCCACTTTCGTCACATAACCGAGCACCAACAATTTGCCCTCTCTAGAAATCAGAGTTGTCGCTCATTTTACACTATCGTCGTCTGCTCACTCCTGTTCTACTGCTCCTCATGCAGTACAGAGTCTACCGTATCGCACTCTAACAGTTTGACGCTTCCGCTGCCGCCTGACTATTGCCGGACGGAATAGCTAATGTATTTCCAACTTGAAGTGTTTCCATTATTTTGATAACTAACTGTATATAACAGTTTAAATTTGTAAATTTGTTTCTCACATTGTACTAAATATTTCTTTTTCTAACTGTAGTTGCGGATTTCAAGGTTCATCACAAAATGCAATAAGAACCACCAAATAATCACGATCCAGAATAATTTTTTTTTTAAGTAACTTTCCTCTGTCTCTGTTGAATATAACACAGAAACGTAGTTCTATCTACGTCACATGTTTCAAAGTACACATTTCTCAAAGCCGGGTATAAAACGAATGTACTGGTAGTGGAGTTGTGCCGAGATCTCTAGAAATATATATAGAGACTCGGTCTTCACAAACATGCAATATTGTAGTCTGTCAGTGTAACTTTGTGTTTGTGGTTACGGTGAAGTGTCCCTTTTTTCAGCATCCATTCTTGCAGTTGCAGCAGTAGCGAACAGAACGTGACTAAAAATATAAGGTTGGTTAGCTAGCAGCATATATATATATATATATATATATATATATATATATATATATATATATATATATATATATATATATATATATATATATATATATATATATACAGAATCTCTTGAAGCAAGAAGAACCTCTTTTCTGTTTCATCTGTTTCTGGAGAAGACAGATGCTGTAAGAAAGGGCAGTTAGTTAGTAAATTCCATCCTGTCCCAAATACCATACAGTATATTTGTATATAAGAATACAATTGGATAATTGGATTTCACCACAACCAATGAACAAATTTCAAGCGGAAAACTGCTCATAAGTTTCCACGAAAACGTTCTGTTTTATAGGAAATTCAACTGCAATTAGAGAGATATCTTATGTAAAGAAATAAGTATAAAATATTTACTTTAATATCATCTGGCTAAAACAAACGCATAGTAAATGCTTATGGAAGAATAGGCGGAATGAATGAAGTGATGAGAAAGGGAGAATATCCAAGGAAACTACACTGTTAAAATACTTTCTTAAATTTGAGAAACCATTTCTTATCTATGCACCGAGAATATCTTTTCTAAGAAACAAGAGTTTGAAACTCTCATTAATGAGAAGTAGAGAAAAGTAGATAAGGTTGTATAAAATGAAACGAGAAAATATGCTGTTATTTTCCTTATGAATGAGAATGGCCAAATCTCAATTCTAAGAAAATGTTATCTCGGTGCACAGATAAGAAATGGTTTCTCAAATTTAGGAAATCATTTTTAACAGTGTACACAATTCACCATAAACTTATATAGTTTAAATCGATCAAACCTACGAGGGGCGTCCAATAAGTTATCTACTTAGACAGGAAGGGAGGGGCGAGGCATAGTGACGTCTGATACCACGCTAAGGCCATTATCGAGAACTCCGCCGTGCAATTTGAGGCCAGACGGGCTGTAAGCAAAATGTTTGTGTTACGTTGCGTAACGAATGTTTGTGTGACGCCGCGAACAATGGATTTACAAAAGTTATGGCACCGCTCGGTCATCAAGTTTCTCACTAAAGAAAGGAAGGAACCAAAGAGATCCTCTATTTCCTCTTCCGAGATCTGAAGAAACATCTGCGGTGGCAACATTCTTCGACGGGCAACGAGGTCCAACAGGCTGTTTCCCAGTGGTTTGCAGGCCATGACAAAGACTATTTTTTTCTCTGGGATTTTTTCGCTGCCTACAAAGTGGCGATGGTGCATACACATCGAAAAACAAGGATGACCAGGTGAGCCTATCTGCATTCCTTCCTGTCTACGTAGGTAGTTATTGGACGCCATATCTTCGAAACTATCATGTTTTCTCGTAGGGGCAACAGAAATTGGATTTCTAAAAGTATATACATATAATTTTGAGAAGTTGTATAATTACACATTCAAACATTATTATTTTATATTTATTCACTAGTAATATGCAGGGGTAAAATTGAGGGGGAACGCGGAGGACATCGTTCCTCCACTTACAAAAAATATCTATGGCGTCCCAAAATAATAAAAAAAAATACAATGGGCAAAGATAGGCACGGGAACAGCGTGACTTCAAGCGTCCCCTTACCTTGTCAGATCCACTTTTACCCCTGGTGATATGTGTGTCACTGTTATGAGCATTCGTGTCATTGTTAGGATATCAGAAATCTTTAAAGAATTCTCAACCTAAAGTTCTCGTGACCACCAAATAGAATAAGATGCTTATCACAATAACTAAATATTTTTAAGGTAAAAAAAATGTATAATCTTATTAACTTAGTTTAAAGTTACTGGCCCTAGAAAATTGCAGCAGAATCTTCATTAACTTTTAGGAGGCAGATGGTGTCAGTATCTGTAAAAAGAAAACCACTCTTAGTTTATACTTTCTGCTTAAAATAATGACGAAAGCATTACGCAAAATTTAACAATGTTTTTTTGTCGCTAAGGTGTAGTCTTGTGAAAAATAAAACTAGTTGCACGTATTATTTTGAAATATTTTGTATTCACATTTGTAGAAAGATTTGGTCCAAAGATATATGTATCTATAACATGTAATTTCGTTTTTTTACTGTACATATATTTCACGTTTTCCTCTTAGTCTGCTGAAAGCAATTTACAGTATTTAATTTAATTTATATGCAAGTTAAATAGCGTGTTTCAAAATAACATCGACAACGTTTGGGAGATGATCCCTGACACCAAGATAAGACGAAACGTATAGACCAACCTAAGTGCACAAATGCTTCCTTACGAAGTTACAGGCTGCCGAAAACATGAACAATCAACTTTAAAAGTCCATAACTCCAATACTTACCATGTTTGGGTTAAGTCTTGGAACTAGTATGTGTCCTATTCTAATATACATGTTTCAGAATCCTGCGGTAATTCCGCAACAAGTTTTATAGAAGTGATTGGCGAGTACTTCAAATTACATGCCTGTAGCCAAACCGCCTCTGTTGAGTGAGTACCTTAAGATTATAAAACACGTATTAGTTCCTAAGTGAAGTCTTGACCTGACTACGGTAGGTCCTATAGTTTTGGAGCTATGGACCTTTAAATTTTTTTCATGTTTTCGGCAGCCTATAACTCCAAAAACAAGCATTTGTGCACCCAGGTTGGTCTATACTTTCCGTCTTATCTTGGTGTCAGAAATCATCTCCTAAACATTGTCGGTGTTGTTTTGAAACATCCTGTATAAAAATATATATTTATTAAATATATAAACTTTTACACATTACCGATATCTACAGCCTTAAGCCATCACGCATGAGGAATAACATCCTTCGGCGAGCACTATCGAGGAAGAGGAAGCGGCCTGTGACCTGTAAGTTAAGTACTATCTCGGCATTTAGTGATGTAAATTAGGAAAACTCAGGAAGAAACCCTCACTCAGGATGACTGGCATGTTACACATTTTCGGCCGAATGTCTACACTTCCGGGTATCGAATCCGGGGCCGCTGATACCAAACGCGAGAGTCGCGCTACGCGAGGCCACTTGAAAGAAAATAAAAATTAATTAATACACCTGAATTTATTTAAACATTTTTTTTTCTATTAGCAACAGTAAACTAATTGTTTGCCTTTTTTCATAACTTCTTTTGCTTAGATAGAAAAACATTGCACAATTACATAGGTAGGTCCAGATTTATGGAAACGAATTGGAACGTCCACTAGGGGTGCTGTAATCGCACGGTGAGAAAGCAAAGCAGAACATTCAAACGGCAAGTGTATGGAGAAGACGCTAGCAGACAGTGAAGTGTTCCGAGGCAAAAATGCCTTCAAAAGTTAGCTCATTCTGTGAGGCATATGTGCCAGCACTTTCTAACATATAACACAGCTACACTGAAATTCCGGAAAGTGTTTGGCGAAGGGTTTCACCAATTCCAAAAAGGGGATTGCCAATGTATTCAAACGCAACAAGCATGCAACCTCAGAGGAGGTAGGTGCGCGTACAGCGACAAGAAGAAAATACCTCCGTCCCAAACTGACAATGAATGTGGTTCGAAGTGCAGCAGATGGTTACACAGGAGAATCCGCCGACGCAAAGAACCGTTTCTAGGACAATGGCAAGTTCGGAAACAACTGCGCAAGGGATAATCACCCAAGATTTAGAGCTTAAAGTGAAGTTTAAGCCACGTTTTCACACCCTCACAGCCAAACACATTCGTGACCGCAGGATATATTGTAGACGGCTTTCTGAACAGTATTTAGGGAACGCCAAGTGGAAACACCTGGTAACCTTAGACGAAGCCTGGATATATTTGTCAACTACCACTCTGCTTCGAGCCCTGTACTATCATACAAAGGCTGACAAGAACCGGACAAATTGAGTTCATACCTGCCGCGAAAGTTTTCTCCGGGACTTCATGATGGTTGCCGGTTTATGCCACAAAAGGAAACTTTCACTGCATTAAGTTGCGCATAATGCGGAAAGTAATGGAGTATACTACCAACAGCACGTTCTGGAGCCATTATAAAGGTAGGATATTATTTCTTTGTATGATGCTGAGATCAGTGGCGTAAATAAAAGGTTTGGAGGATTTCCCGCAGACAGCATGGTATGAGGCCCCTTTCTACGTCCCACTTCACGATTTGGGTGCCCCTTGATGTCTTGAGGCTCTCCCGCAGTGCGAGGTCTGTGGGGTCATTATTTACGCTCCTGGCTGAGGTGTCAAAGGTTTTCAGTCGTCAAGACAAAGCGTCCAGCCACACGGCTTGAACAACTGTAGCGTGCATTGCCCGCCAAACGTGTGACACTGATATCCGTGCTATCCAATATTTCGATATCTCTCTCAAGTCCCTCGATGTTGCACCGATGGATTTCTGTGCCTTTGGGTTATTGAAACAAGCCGTTTCCTACCGACATCTGCACATGTGGAAAGTTTACACTAATAAGTAGATGAAACTAGATTAGATGGTTCTCAGTAGAAACCTCTTCTGATGGAAATTCCGGTGTCGGTTTATTGCCTATTGCCAGGGTAGACGTATAAAACACAATCGCTGATGGAAACATGCTTTAAGCCCTATGGTGGGTGTTCCGAGATCCATAAACATGGACCTACCTCTGTAAAATCTGCCTTTATGTTATTCATGTTCGTATACGGTATTTTTAAAGATTTATTAACACCATATATACATTTTTTCATTATTCAAGTACTATCACTCACAAAAATGAATGGCAATTACAGAATGCCAAAAACATGCATGTACTTTTGCTGATGATTAAGAAGAACACTGCCGAAAGAAAGACAGTCGTTCACCAAAAACGAATGCGAAACTTTTTTTTTTCCTTAGAAATATGACCTAGGGTAAGTGAAACAAAAGAACGGTTTGGACTTCTTTAGTCTCGAAACTACCAAATATTTTCATTCCTCCCAAAGATATCTGCATTTCTTCCTCTTTGAATACGGAGGTCTAAAACACACTCTATTTGACAGAGCAATGTAAAAGAAGTCTATAGGTGCATTTCCCTAGAAGTGAAAATATTTCTGAGGAGTATCCAAAGGTGTTCTGGCGCATCAATTGACAGTTGGTGGCAGATAGCGTTTAAAGACACGTTTCGAATTAAAAGGATTAATTTACAACCAACCAAATCTCTCAAGCAAACTTACCTTAGTTACCAAAAGTATTTAAACATTTCCTCAAACCAAATATTTAATGATGAGTATACTGTGCATACAAGTACAAAGGTTTTACACACACAGTAGTATCTTCAAGCCATGTGTAGCTTTATAGTGGTATCGTTGTAGCATCAAACAACATAGGGTTTTTAATTCTATATAAGTTCTTTTTTTAAAAAAAAAAAAAATCCGATGCCATAACAGGAATCATAACATATTTCAAATCTCGAAATCTTTCTTCTTTTGAGTTTAACATCCCACGATTTTGTTCGTTAGCCGAAGGAAGACGATGATTAAAACAATTGAATAATAATGAAAGAATTTGTGGAATGAGAAAGTGAGAGGAAACAGGAGTACACTTAGGAAACCCATGGGTGATATGTTGTCCACCACAAACTTACTTGGCAGGAGATCGAATATAAATCTCGAAATATCACTTTTTTTGGAAAGTACAACTAAGAATATAGGAAACATACGTAACCATATTTAAGAACTAGGTCTACATTTATATTCACATGACAAAGCTAAGAGTAACGTTACTACTGGAACAATGATTGAGTAATTTGAAATTTTACGTCCCTTTCGCCATCAGGACTATATGAGACGTGGATCTGCAGCTTAAGATGGGATTCTAATCACTTAAACTTTCAATACGAATCAATCCTCAATCTCCTTCAGAGAACGCACGTATGCTAAACATATAAGGGGCACGGCGGTGAAGAGGTGAAGTACATACCTCTGGCGTGTGGGGTCCCTGGTTCATCCCCAGCTAAGTAAGTTTGTGGTGGACAACTTCGTCTCTGTGGGTTTTCTCAGGTTACTCCCATTTCCTTCCACGTTGTCATTCCACCAATTCTTAAATCATCATTTGTCTGTCTTAGCTTAAGAGTCTTCGTCCCGGCGAAATTAAAATACCGCTATTTTTACAGTAATTATGTGATATCTTCAAATAGATAAAAGATAATTCAAATATGGAACAAGAGCGCCCTAGACAATATTATTTTGCATGAGGTGCCGTTACCACAAGTCACCTAGTAGCTTTCCGTTTTCAGCTGTTTAGAAACGCGATAATAAATGCTGATTTTCAAAATGGCTCGAAATCGAAAACAGATAAGTGGGTCGTGATAACGGTATCTCACGTAAAATAATATTGTCTAGGGCGTTCTTGTTCCACATTTCGATTATCTTTTATCCATTTGAAGATATCACATAATTACTGTAAAATTGGCGGTATTTTAATTTCGCCGGGATGAAGACTCTTAACTGCCATAATCCTGAGACATTAAACTAAAAGATTTAATTTCAATTCATTTGCTTACCACAAATACGTTCTGTTGTACAAGGTTTATAAAAAAAAAGGCTTTACACCTATGAAAACTCATATTGATTTATTTCTTTAGCTTGCAGACATGGTTTTAGTGTGATTTTGTAGCAAAATACATCGAGTTTATTACCTTATACGTACATAAAGAGGTTCAATATGGCTTCCGTTGGCAATGCAGCACACATCCCATCTGAAGTCTCACTTGCTTTACAACATCTTCAGATGTACGAGGACGACCTGAAGATTTGTTGTATCTCAGCGAACATCTAATTTCAAAAACTTATGCCACTGATAAATAGTAGGTCTACTGGGATGATCTTTGTACGAAAATTACGTTGCACAGTTGTCGCAAACTTGGATTCTTGAAACCAAAACATACAGCTAGCACGCTCGGGATTAGTAAAGGGCAACCATCTTTGCTGCAACTGCCGCTGGCGTTTGCGGTGGCTTGCTTCTGAACTAGTGTACTACGTGAGTCAAAACTTGATGTATTTTACTACAAAATGACACCAAACCCATGCCTGCAAGATAAATGCATAATCAATATGAGTTTTCAAATTTGTATAGTCCTTTTTCATACACCCTGCATGAAGAATAATGAAATTACTTAGAAATAAGTTTTGCGAAACAAATGTTTGGCTTGTTTTAGGTTTCTTACGCTAGAATTCTGTTCTATTCTGTCTCCACAGGAGCAGTTTTGTTCCATCATTTAGTATTTATCATTATTTATGTAGTTTTAATATCTACTGTAGTTTATGAAACATGAACATGGAACATGAAACCCAGCAAAAAAAAAAAAAAAAAAGATATAGTTACGGTATTGTGAAATCAAGTGATTTTTACGTCCTGGCAACCCCGACAAATTTCGCAAATCCTGATATTTCTACTCAATTTTACATCTTCTTGGTAAGAAGATAATATCTCGGTAAGAAGATAAGATTGGATGCGAATATACTCTCGGGTTACCAATTAGACATCCATGGTTAACGCCCGTGATGTTGTTGTTGTCAAGCAAGGGAATTTGGAATCTTCTGTAACCTACATTTCGATCAGCTACGGAATGTGAATTTTGGTTTCGAACTACTAGAAATAGACACGAATGGCTTTGAACGTTTCTGCTGCTCAGCCACAAGACGGGTTAAATGAAGCATGTACCGCAACTTTGGAAAGAAAATAAATAAAAAAAGATGAAACGGTTGTGGAGGAGCCGAAAACTTTCATGTGAGTTTTTCAAAAGTCTTTTTAGTCTAAGTTTCCACATTACGCTTTGACGCTTCCTTTTAAGAGAGAGAGAGAGAGAGAGAGAAAGAAGTTTTTGCACATAAATGCATAAATGTCTGATGCAGTATGGTATGTATGGTATACTATATTCTGTTTCAGGAGTACATTGAAGAAGGATAGCTGGGAATAGCTTTTTTCTAACTCTGATTTTAAAGTGGTCCACACAGACTTTATTTATTTATTTATTTATTTATTTATTTATTTATTTATTTATTTATTTATTTACTCAAGTAACACATTCATGTTTATTAGGGAGAATAACAAATAAAAACGAAACACGTGTTGTCTCAAATGAAAATTCTAAATAAAAATTTTCATATGTCTAAATCTTTAGAGTGCACTGCCATTCTGGTAGAACCTTGGTATCTTTGATTCTTCCAAACTATGCGTTCTTACTTTATTGGCAGAAACATAGATTACAAACACATAATAATAACAATACAAAAACACACTAAAATAACTTTACATTTTAAATTTTAAACGCAAATAATACAAATGAATAGAATCGGATTGGCATTTAAATATATGCAATTGAAAATTATGACTCACATACAAAAATGTAGTGAATAGCAGGTCCGTATCCACGGGGGGCCGGACCCAGCTAAATTTTTACTGGCCCTTAAAATTTTTACAGTAGGCTTACAAATGAACTATAATTCGGTGATGAATTATAATATGGTTGATCTCCCTCTCCCCTATATTTTTTTGGCTGCCTACAGACCAGGCTAAATAGTTTGTAGTTATATCAAATTTTAATTTCCAATTATAGTAGAACTCCTCTGGTCCGCCCTCGGCTGGTCCGCCAAAGCAGTTGATCCGATCGTGCTCGAGCCGAACTTGTCCCAACTCATCGGTGAATCACGAGGCCCATTGTCGTTTATTGTTGTCGCGGTATTGTTGCTGCTTGTCCGCTGTAGTGCTGCGTCATTTCTTCTTTTCTTTCGTTGTGCGTGTTTTCTGTACTGTACTGAGCAGTTTTTAGGCTTACTTTTCGTTGATTTTAGGACAGTATTCTTCTGTGTTATGTAAATCCGTAGTATTGTCTGATCATCCAACTGTTTTTGCGTTTCGACCATACCCCCAGTCCCAAAGGTGACGGATTAGAGGAGTTCTACTGTATAAACAATGTTACATCGAAAACATGCTAACATAAAAAGCACCATAATTTACAACTTATCGTTAAAATTCCAATTGAAAATATTTCAGATTAGGTATATATCTCAATAGGCTGATTTTTGTCAAAGAAATAAAAATAAAATGCTATTTAAAATGCTTTAAAAGAATGAACATATACTAAAACTATGCTATATAATTAAAAAAAATAGTAATTTAATTAAAAATGACTAACTATAAAATACATAAGAAATAATTAAATAACTTGATACCAGATTAAGAGATTTCGAGATATTGAATTCTTATTATAATAATTGATAACCCGAATTGCTTCTCTTTGGCGTTTCAATTTCCAAAACTTTAATTTTAGTGGATCTTTAAGTCACAAGTCCTCTGAACTGTCTAAATTTTAAGTTTCTAGCTTAAGCAGTTTGGCACAGGCGTTCATCCATCAGTGAGGAATGGAATGCAATATTTATGATGCAGCTGCAACGCAGTCTCCTCCAAGGGGGTCCCGGGTTCGATCCCAGCCCCCGCCAAGTGAACTTTGTGGTGGACAGACACCGTGCTCATGGGTTTTCTCGGGGTTCTCCCGTTTCCTCCCACTTTCTTCATTCCACTATTTCACTCATCTATCATCATCACCGTCTCCTTTAGCCTAACCGGCATAATCGTGGGGCGTAAAACTCAAAGATTTCATTTTCATTTTTCAGTCTCCTCCAATGGAAACTTCGATTCTAGGCAATAGTCAGTGGAGGTGGCCGCTAGTCGACCAGTGGTGGAAACACGGTATTTACTAAGTAAGTGACACATTCAAATTCGGTTCAATATAAGTAAACCAACCTCTGTAATAGCTAATAATAGATATTCTCCTGAAACGGATTGTTTATGTATTTAGACCTATGTATGGTATATAAAAAAGTACATTGCCAGAAAAATTTGATGTTGACTGTTGTTTGTCTTCTAATAGCGATGCCAGATATGTTTCTAACAAGGACACACATGCTACTAACAGCAGGGGGTAAAAGTGAGAGGAACGCAGGGGGACGCCGTTCCGCCACCTCGAAAAAAATATGTACGGCGTCTGCCCAGTTCCTTAAAAAATTACAATGGGCAAAGATAGGCAGGGGGAAGGATGTGGCGTCATGCCGCTACCTATCATCCCCCCATCTTTTCAGATCCACTTTTACCCTGTCTAACAGTAAGTATTTCTAAACGTACAAATGGACCGCTTGCATGCCAAGTGGCCTAACTCCAAACAATGAAAAGAAAAACGGACTAATACCTCTGTAGATGGATATCTTTTTTTAAAAAATGCATACAATAAATTATAAAACTATAAACTACATAGTTGTGGTTTCGAGATCCAAAACAACAAAAATATGAATTCTTCATGACATATTGAGCTTCAAATTTCTGTCCTAAAAAATTTCAAATTTAGAATAAGGCCACTTGGCATCCAAGCGTTACAAATTTCAAGGCGTAGAATTCATGTAACTCGACATGTTCTGATACATTTATCCTATCGTTAATTAATCCCTACGAAACTTTAGAATAGAAAGGCTTGTCAGGGCACCTGAACTATCCTCGGACAACCTGCTCCATTTCGTCATCATCAGGGCACATAATGGTGCGATCCTGAAAACTCCGAACTCCATGAAAAAAATCCTTTTCAACTAAATACAAATTTGAAATTTGTGCCAGTCAAAAGCGCTACTCTATCTTGGTACCTATGTGCACTAACTTCCTGAAAATATAAATATTTAATAATGGCTATCTACCCGAAGAAAAACATCTTTTGCGCAATTTCACTACGTCGATTAGCCAGTATCAGACGTTTCACGCGCTAAGTGTTCAGAGGAATGACTGCTGTGGACTTCGAAGCATCATGGACATGATCCTCACCGGCCGACGTACGGCCAACTTGGAAACCTTTTCACCAATCAAACTCCTTTTTTTTTATTTTGCGGCTGATTGTGTCGTTGTTGTACCCTGCTTGAAGTCTTTTGCAGGGAGTAGGTCCTGGAGACCGGACTTCCTCTCAAGAAATCCAGATTTTCTGTAAATTTAGTCGAATTTTAAGTGAATGTACACATTTTTAATATATTTCTTTCTCATTTTGATATTAGATCTCCTAAATAATTCCCCATCCCAAAATAAATTGCATACTGCCTTCTGCAGGTATTCGCAGTTACTACGAGTTCGTTCGCAAAAAGGAAAATAAAATCTTTCCTCCCATACACTGGTCCGTATATGTTGTAATGACAAACATTCGAGGCTATGAGACAATTTGAGAAGGTAGTAAGCAAGGGTTTGGGTACAAAACCTCGCGGCCAGAACCTCACGGCGACAACCTCGCGGACCAAAACCTCGCCTGGCCAAAACCTCGCCTCCCAAAACCTCGCGGCCCAAAATCTCGCCGGGCCGAAACCTCGCCTGGCCAAAACCTCGCCGCCCAAAACCTCGCGGGACAAAATCTCGCGGGGCCAAAACCCCGCCTGGCCAAAACCTCGCCGCCCAAAACGTCGTGGGCCAAAATCTCGCGAGGCCAAAACCTCGCCTGGCCAAAACCTCGCCTCCCAAAACCTCGCGGGCCAAAACCTCGCCGGGCCAAAACCTCGCCGGGCCAAAACCTCGCGCCCCAAAACCTCGCGCCCCAAAATATCGCCATGCCCAAAATCTCGCCTGACCAAAACCTCGTTGTAATGACAAGAAAAATTCTAATGCATGCTTTGGAAATGTATATACAGGGTGGTTCAGTAATGTTGGACAGCCCTGAATAAATCGGAAACCAGAAGAGATATTAGCAAGAGTGTGGTGGATCCAGATACTTGTAGAAGGGGGACGTCTTTTGAGGTACCACACAATGTTACCAGGTCAACAGTGTTGCCAGCTCAGTACAAAGTTGTATTTTTTAAATGGAACATATAGAAGTTTATGCCATCAAAAGAATTAGTACAGAATGTGAATACCAACAAGCGAAACCGCATCTGTCAGTGTTGCCAAATAAGGAAGTTATAAAGCTTCAAAGATCAAGAAACTAAAGTGTCCGTAGAGCAAAACTAGCAAAAAGGCAAGAAAAATAATACTACGGAATGAAAAGGAGGAACCGAAAGAGTAAACCAAAGAACGCACAGCATCCAGTGAGTAACAGGGTTGCCACAGCAAAGGGGAAAAAATTGAAAATTTTGCAGTTGCTATAGGAGGAAAAGTGCCCATATGACATAATGCTGGAAACATTATAGAAAGTCTATGTAAGATTCAGGAATCCTAATAGCGTTTGTTCGAAAGCGATATCTCTAATTGTTTTCGAGATACACCAAAGGTGTGCGGAGTTTGCAACACTGCATAATTGATTTGACGATTAGACCCGTGTAGTTTTTATATTTTGTTGGGCGTATCATTTTCATTACTCGTTCCTGTAGTTTGGAGGGCGAGGGAATTATTATGCAGTGTTGCAAACTCCGCACACCTTTGGTGTATCTCGGAAACGGTTAGAGATATCGCTTTCGAACAAACGCTATTAGGATTCCTGAGTCTTACATAGACTTTCTATGGTGTTTCCAGCATTATGTCATATGGGCACTTTTCCTCCTATAGCAACTGCAAAATTTTCAATTTTTTCCCCTTTGGTGTGGCAACCCTGTTACTTACTGGATGCTGTGCGTTCTTTGGTTTACTCTTTCGGTTCCTCCTTTTCATTCCGTAGTATTATTTTTCTTGCCTTTTTGTTAGTTTTGCTCTACGGACACTTTAATTTCTTGATCTTTGAAGCTTTATAACTTCCTTATTTGGCAACACTGACAGGTGCGGTTTCGCTTGTTGGTATTCACATTCTGTACTAATTCTTTTGATGGCATAAACTTCTATATGTTCCATTTAAAAAAATACAACTTTGTACTAAGCTGGCAACACTGTTGACCTGGTAACATTGTGTGGTACCTCAAAAGACGTCCCCCTTCTACAAGTATCTGGATCCACCACACTCTTGCTAATATCTCTTCTGGTTTCCGATTTATTCAGGGCTGTCCAACATTACTGAACCACCCTGTACATAAAAATTAAATGACTATGTTTGTTACATTATACCTCCTGAGTCATCCTACCAATCTCAATCAAATTTTCAACATAGATGAGGTTCGAGCCTAGGATGTCTTTTATAATTTCACTTTGTCGGCACAACAAAAGGGAGGGGGAGGGATATATATATATATATATATATATATATATATATACAGAGCCGTAGCTAGAGATTTCGGCGCCTCTACTCTCACCACACCAAGCTCTTCCTTCCTTTTTTCTTTTTACTTATAAGAAAAGCTGCAGATATTGTTATACTACACTGAATCTTTATTAAGCTGCTTGGGCAGACCATTTCAACAGCCAAAAGCTTATGTATTCTTTTACAAATAAGAGCCGTTTTCAAGAGACGTATTTTTCACCTTTTGTTAAACTTGATAAAACTACCTTTGGTTGTACACAAATCCACTTGAAGAATAGTTACGGAAATTTACAATACAACTATTTGTAACTTTTCATACTATCGATAAGAAATGAAATTTCAATACATTAGAAACTATGTAATTTTATTAGTATTGTAACAATTTTTCAATAATATCTATTGAAGGTTACAATTGTTTAATAATAATAAATGAATGCTACAATTTTTTAAAATTATAACGTCAAAATAAAAACTATCGTCCAGGAACTATTATATAGCATTAGAAACTATATGCTTTTTAAATGTTCAAAATGGGTGACAACATTAATTTCCAATATTATTTTAAACTTTTGTAATTTTATCCTGTATGTGACCATTCAAATAGCATTTTAATTTTAATTCTTTTAATATCAGCAATTAAACGGGTTGAACTTGTTAATGATAGACTTTCTTTTATTACTCTTAGGAGTCGGTGGTCTGATACTATCGTTTTAAATGTAAATGTTCCAACAGATGATAAGGATGACGGTATAAAAGACGCTGTTTCAGAAGAAGTATCACGGGTATTTGACCAAGTCCCGCGATACCATATGAAAATTCTATTTCTGTATTAGAGGATTTCAATGTGAAGGTAGGGCGACAGGATGTTTTTAAACTGGTTATAGGGAAAGAAAGTCTGCATAAGGAAAGTAATGACAACTAACGGGGTTAGTTTCGTGAACTTTGGAACACCCAAAAACTTTATCGTGAAGAGTACAAAATTCTCACATCGCGACGTTCATAAACACACATGGACCTCGCCAGATGGTAGAACACACAATCAAATTGATCACATCTTTTTAGTAGATAGGAGAAGACAGTGTAGCATATGTTCGCAAGTTCAGAGGACCCGACTGTGACACTCATCACTATCTGGTAGCAGCGATAACAAGAGAAAAAGATGATCGTTGAATAAAGAAAATATTCAACATCTGAAAACGGAGAGGTTTAGTTTAAAGAAATTAGAGGAGAACCAGTCGAGAAGGGAATACCAGATGAAGTATAATAAATACTCGTTTTTAGAAGGTTTTCAGAGCGCTAGTGTTGAGGATACTAGGGTTCAAATTAAAGATAGTATTAAAATTTCAGCAAAAGAAAAAATGAGGCAGGCGGAAATATGTAGGAATAAACCGTGGTTCGACCAGAAATGCCCCAAATTAGCGGAGAAGGGAAAACAGTCGAAACTGCGTTGGCTGCAAAATCTGAACGATATAATAACAGAAAATTTCGTTGACATCAGACGGAAAATATCCAAAATACTTGGAACAAAAAAAAAAAAAAAAAAAACGCGATTTTTTGAAAGCTAATATTAATGAACTTGAAAATAAAAGTAAAAATAACAAAAAAATTCGAGACATCTATAGGGGTATCAAACGAATTCAAGAAAGGTTATCAACATCCTGCGTATATTAAAGAGAGGCGACGGAACAGTTCTCACTGATACATATAGCATTTTGAATAGATGGAAAGATTTATTTGATGAATCGCTTAACACAGGCAAAAACTAATGTTCCTGAATAAAGAGAAATGCACAACAGAACCATAAATTTCAGAACCTAGCCGAACAGAAGTAGAAATTGCTATAAAGAAATTAAATAAACAAAAATCTCCGGGTGTAAACGAAATTCCGGTTGAACCAATTTTAGCTAGAGGAGAAATTGTGGAACAAGATACACAAACTCATTCTCCTTATCTGGAACAAGGAGAAATTACCACAAGAGTGGAAAGAATGAATCGTTGTTCCAATTCACTGTATGAAATATTATTATTATTATTATTATTATTATTATTATTATTATTATTATTATTATTATTATTATTATTATTATTATTATTATTAATAATAATAATAATAATAATAATAATAATAATAATAATAATAATAATAACAATAACAATAATGTTTTTGTTGACGGCCGAGAGTGCAATAAAAAATTTACAAATCACCATACAAATTTAAATTTGTTTCTCTTTTTGCTATGCAAAAATCAAAATCTAAAAAAAAAAGTACCTGTATATAGGCTATATCAGTAGTTCTCAACCTAATTCCGATTACGACTTACGATAACCGTCTATTTCTATGATAGTAGAATCCATTTCTTGATTTCTTGTATATAGTGGATACAGTGACTTCCCTAAAAGCGAACAGATTAAAACCAAATTTTGTCAGTTCATTCATACTTCAAATATCGAATCCGATCTGTCATACTGTTCAAAATGAATTCCATTGGCCGGAGTAAGTACACTTTTTCGTCCATGGTAAGCATTAAAACAAAGACACGAAATCGTTTGTGAGTTGAAAATGACTTGATAATGTACGTCACAAAGATTGAGCCGGACATCGCCGCACTAGTGAAATCACACTATATTCAGGTATCTCATTATCTTTCAATTTTAATTGTATTTCAATATGTAGGTTTTGTATCATTTGTTTTTTTTCTGGTATTTCAATATGTAGTTCTCATTAGTTTCATATCGTACCACCCCTAACAGCACAAGATGTGCTAGGCATGTGACATTAAGGTGTCCCATCTATTTTTTACGTACCCGACACTTAGTATATATGGTATTCATGTGCTAAGTATGTGCTTCAGCTACCTAAAGTTTTAGGTGCTTGTTACACCAAATTGATATTTGCGACTATGTACCACAAAAGGTAGCTTTATATACATGGCTCAGTTTCGCACTGTGATAGTCATTTGTTTTTATGTCATCACTTGGAACACACATCTTTCATGTTCGAGGTACTTCCTTTAGTTGCATACTTTTTCAGATACTTATGACACATAGAAAAATAATTGATATCTGCAGCGACACACAAATGACTGTCAGCTGTTTGCATTAGCTCATGCGCAGTAACATGCAACGGTTTCTAGCGCTTTCTGTCCTTCTAATACACAATCGCTTAGAAAAAAAAGCAACAAATGCATCAAATTTTGAAGATAAATTTAGAAGAAAGAAATGACATAACTGATGAATAAAGATTAAGATGAATCTTTCGTACATATGTGAAAAAGTTAATCATTTACGTACGTATAGGGATAAAGAGTTGTATTTTTTATATGCCAACTGTCGCCGATCATTTGAAAGTGAATATGGAAGAACCATGCAATAAAGTAAAGAGACGTACGTCATTTTGTATAAAATTACATGGCGAGCGGATTTTGTTTGATCCCAAACGGTTATCGTTGAATATACAGGGTTACAAGAGGACTTTGATTAGCCAAATTAAAAAGACCCCAAGGATTTATCCCTCTACAGCGACATTTTTTTTATCGCCTCCTTGGCCGAGTCGGAATAGCACGCCCTTAGCAATCAAAGAGTTGGTGGTTCGCGCCCGCCTTCGGCTACTTTTTTCTTTTACATTTTTTTATAGTGTTTTAGCACTAACCTTAATGTAAGCAAATTAAGCATAAGGACGATTTAAGATATTTTGAGGGAGGAATTTTCGCTTACGGTATGGGGAACAACATACGTAGAACATCCCCAAGTAGCTTACATCTAAGACATGTGCCTGGGGCAGACATAGACTGTGACTATCACTTGCCATCCATGTTATTTCTCTCTCATAGGTACATAAGGCAGATACTGGGCACATTTCCATGTACCTGAGGGAACATGAGAGGCATATGCCTGCTATGTAATTGTGCTGTTCTGGTCTTTCATTTAAATTCATTTTTAAACAACTCTGCGCCTGTTGAAAATATTTAGTAGACCTATTGTTTGTTGTTCTTAACAGCATGTATAAAAATAAAGAATAAACCTATCAGAACAAAATAATATTTAAAAATATTTTCCTGCATTACATTTTAATTGTATTTATCTCTTCCGCTTTCTTCGCGACCCTCGTGAAACCCTCTCGTGACCCCGAGGTTGAGAAACCTTGAAATAGAATATATATATATATATATATATATATATATATATATATATATATATATACAAGGGTGGATCCAGGGGGGGCTATACCCCCCCCCTTGACGCTCAGGTTTACACTGGATAAAATGGGCTTCAATTCTGCTTTACACTGGATAAAACGGCAAATTATGGTTTAGCCCCTCCTTTGATCATATCCAGCATCCGCCACTGTATATATATATATATATAGAGAGAGAGAGAGAGAGAGAGAGAGAGTAGATTGATATGGATAGGTTGATAAATACACTCTCTTAGGAAGCAAACCACACAAAGTACACAAAAGCAAGATTTTTATTGGATACCACAAGTGACAAGTACCAACCTACACAACATTCTAATATTACAAGGTAGTGTGACAAAATTGGGTAGCAATGCGAATATCTTGGAAACGAATTATCCAAGATAAATTATTGTCAAAAAGAATTGGAAAGACTTTAATCCAGCCATAGATCAACAATTATTGATAATGGTATGTACCCGTTTCAAATATAAATAACCTTCAGCACTACATTTATGTGATCCCAGTTCTCATTCTTGATACCTGAACCATGGTCTGAATATTTGAGATGAAGAAATAAACGCTTATACCTTGTTCTGAGAGATCGTATGTGTAACCTGAAGCTGTAAGAAAACAAAGACAGTTAAACTAAAGTTTACTGTTCCTGGGTATTACTGGGTAAAACTTATTATGTCTGGGTATAACAAACGGTTCTGCGAACTCGAAATATTTTAACAACCGGTTCTAGGGAATATGTACGAACCGGCTGAATAGCACCACTGCATTTTCTTACAAAATGATGCAGCCATGCATCGTCTTGTTTCTCCAGATATTGAATGAGACAGCCGAAAATAATAAATAAATAATAAATAAAAACAAAAAATAAAAGGAAGACCGCAAATAATTGAAGTTTACTGTAAAACCCTAACAGCACAATTACATAGCAGGCGTATGCCTATCATATTCCCTCAGGTACATGGGAATATGCCCAGTATGTGCCTTATGTACCTATGAGAGAGAAATAACATGGATGGCAAGTGATAGTCACAGTCTATGGGCGCCCCTAGGGACATACCTGACATGTACCTGGGGAACTTACCTAGTATATTCTAGGTATGTTTTTCCCCATACCATAAGCGAAAATTACTCCCTCAAAATATGGTAAATCGCCTTTATGTGTAATTTGCTTACATTAAGGTTAGTGCTAAAAGACTAAAAAAAAGTAAAAGAAAAAGAAGTAGCCGAAGGCGGGCGCGAACCACCAACTCTTTGATTGCTAAGGGCGTGCTATTCCGACTCAGCCAAGGAGGCGATAAAAAAAATGTCGCTTGTAGAGGGATAAATCCTTGTTTTTTTTTTTTTGTTTTTTTTTTAATTTGGTTAATCTAAGTCCTCCTGCAACCCTGTATATTCAACGATAACCGTTTGGGATCAAACAAAATCCGCTCGCCATGTAATTTTATAACAAAATGACGTGCGTCTCTTTACTTTATTGCATGGTTCTTCCATATTCACTTTCAAATGATCGGCGACAGTTGGCATCTAAAAAATACAACTCTTTATCCCTATACGTACGTAAATGATTAACTTTTTCACATATGTACGAAAGATTCATCTTAATCTTTATTCATCAGTTATGTCATTTCTTTCTTCTAAATTTATCTTCAAAATTTGATGCATTTGTTGCTTTTTTTTCTAAGCGATTGTGTATTAGAAGGACAGAAAGCGCTAGAAACCGTTGCATGTTACTGCGCATGAGCTAATGCAAACAGCTGACAGTCATTTGTGTGTCGCTGTAGATATCAATTATTTTTCTATGTGTCATAAGTATCTGAAAAAGTATGCAACTAAAGGAAGTATCTCGATCATGAAAGATGTGTGTTCCAAGTGATGACATAAAAACAAATGACTATCACAGTGCGAAACTGAGCCATGTATATAAAGCTACCTTTTGTGGTACATAGTCGCAAATATCAATTTGGTGTAACAAGCAACTAAAACTTTATTTAGCTGAAGTACATACTTAGGACATGAATGCCATATGTACCAAGTGTCAGGAACCTAAAAATAGCTGGAACACCTAAATGACACATGCCTAGTACATCTTGTGCTGTTAGGGAACATACGTAAATAGTGTTCGATTTTGATACCACATACTGTACTTTTCTATAATTTAGAAAGTTTCAATCACATTCATTGCTTTTAGTTGACATCACTTTACCCATTTATTCGTGACAGATAAACGAATAAATTTCACGTACAAATAGTAGTTTCTAAATCCTCTGAACTACAACGTTTGTTTGCATATGATTATTTTCCGGAAAACCTTATGCTCAATCATTTGATTTTGACGCAACATGGTGTATATTTTCTTTGAAATTTTCCGAACATACGCACCTTTTTGAAATTGTAATTGTGTTAAATATAAAATTGTGAAATTTTACCCTTCCCCGATTTAAAAGTGGAGGTTGCATGTTAATTTTACTTTCTTAAAAAAAAAAAAAAAAAAAAAAAAAGTGTAGGGCCTAGCTATATGATTTTGTCGAGATATTGCATACATTATATTTTCTGTGAACTTTCCGAATTATATTGATGGCATGAAGTTGAAATCAGTCAAGAGCGACGGGATACATTTACTCCTCCTGATTTTTTTATACGTTCCACCACGTTAACCTTCGTTAACACTTATTCGATTTTGATTTATGAATATATTTTGAAGTTTCTTTTGTTCAGATTCTGCACTTCTAGGGTGTGAGGGGTGAATTTCACTGTAATGAAGTTTAAGTTATATCCTCAACGATTTTTAAAAAAAAAATGCTACACAGGGCCGTAGCGGAGATAGAGACCCCCGCAAAATGAGTGGCCTCCTTTAACATGGATATTATATAGTAGACCTATATCGAAATACATAAAAAGAACTGATACCGAATAAAATGCTGGAATAGTTTAAATGATAGCAAAAGGAAATAATAATAATAATAATAATAATAATAATAATAATAATAATAATAATAATAATAATAATAATAATAATTATTATTATTATTATTATTATTATTATTATTATTATTATTATTATTATTATTATTATTATTATTATTATTATTATTATTATTATTCCAAATTATGGTATGCATAAGTATTAGAAGTCTTACAGAACGGCTAATGTCCCTTCGTCCGTCTGTCAACAACAGTTATCACAGTAAAAACGGTAGGAGGTATCGAGAAGCGGTTCTCTTGCAATTAATTCAGAGTCCCAAGAATAGTTTTCATCTCTTCCAACAATTTATATCTAAACCGCAAGGGGTGTAATTGAGCACTTCCAATTTCAATATTCATGGCCATAAATCAAAAATGATATTAGCTAGTGAGAAACGGTGAGAAAAATACAAGACCTTCAGTCTACAACGATACGTGTATTTTCGCTTGTATTTTATACTTGTAATTTAACATCTTTGGGCAGAATATGCTTGTAATTGATGCACAAGCTGTTTAGAAAAGGAATAAAAAGATATATGTAATTGCTCTTTTTTTAGTGGAGATACGTTGCTATTTTATTATTATTGAAGTAATTCGAGGATGTGAAGTTAGTTATCGTGTCAACGCATGCAAACAAGATATAATGATTCCTCTGTAAGAAGCTACACGTCTACTCTATAAAGGTGTGTATTTATTTAATTGCATGCTACAGTGAAAGGTAAAAGGGGAAAGGTAATATAAAATGATTTTGTGATTTTGTAGCCTAGTTTAAATATAAGATAAGACTGAGGACCTTTCAATAAGTGACATTGTGTAAATATTTGGTGGTCCTTTGCCGTTATAAGTCCATCTCTTTATTAAAGCCAGAAGTGGTAGAAATTTACAACCACTTCGGTTTCAATATTCATTTAAATAGTTAAAGAAACGGGAAGGGGTTTTGAGAAGCGGTTTTTTGGGAATCGATTCAGTATCTCAACAGAAAGTTAAATTCCCTCTGGTTTTAACTGTAATGGCTATAAATGGAAAACAGTAATGGCTAGCTTCAAACGGTTTTAGGGAATCGATTGAGAGTCTCACGTAAATAAATATGTTCATCGTATATCTTTATACTAAAACCGAAAGTTGCAGAAATTCACTTCTACTTCTGGTTTCAATATTGATTTTCATAGAGCAAAAGCTGTATGAGATGTTGGGAAATGGCTTTTTAAAATTGACTTATCGTGCTTAGAGTAAGTTTCATCTCTGACCATATCACTTTATTGCAACCGAAAGATTTATATCTACTACTTCCGGTTTTAGTGTTGAATTTTCATAGATAGGAAATCTACAATACTTTCACACCGTGAAACGAAACACATTTATTATTATTATTATTATTATTATTATTATTATTATTATTATTATTATTATTATTATTATTATTATTATTATTATTATTATTATTATTAGTAGTAGTAGTAGTAGTAGTAGTAGTAGTAGTATTTTAGATAGATGGAGAACTCGATAATTTTTACTGCG
Source organism: Thermobia domestica (assembly GCF_964235325.1). Lineage (NCBI taxonomy): Eukaryota > Metazoa > Arthropoda > Insecta > Zygentoma > Lepismatidae > Thermobia > Thermobia domestica. The sequence continues at coordinate 55,004,360 of NC_137467.1, forward strand.
TTGACAAGGAATTATTTCTGCTTAACTGACTTTTTTTGAGTTTTACGTCCCACGATTATGCCGGTTAGGCTGAAGGAGACGGTGATGATGAGCAATGAATGAAATGGTGGAATGAAGAAAGTGGGAGGAAACGGGAGAACCCCGAGGAAACCAACGCACACAATGTTTGTCCACCACAAAGTTCACTTTATGGGAGTAGGGTTTGAACTCAGGACCCCATGCACCAGAGGTGAACGCTCTACCACTGAGCCACCGCGGCCCCTCTTAAGGCTGTTGCTACCTCTTTGTCAAGTCGAGTTTTCCCCTATCTAATAACATTGGAACTTTTTTCGAATTTTTCTCAGTAAGCAATGAACAAATCCCTACAAAAATTTGCATGGAGTCAGGTCAATAATAAAGGATTCCTTGTATGAGCTTATAATTTTACTAAAAGCCTCCAATTAAGTTATTCATTCCCCCCTTTTTTATCATGTGAAGATTCGCAACAACGCATTGACGACACTCGGTTCTCTCTTCTAGCAGGTTGCGGAGGGTTACTTTGAGGTTGAACATTGTCCACAGCTGCGAGGGGACCCTTTTCAAGAATGACATATTTATGGCATTTCAGTGAGGAGGCGTTGAAGTACGTTTTCTTTGCTGAAAGCAGAAAAAAAGAAATAAAAACAATGAGAACAAATCCATTCTTCTTTTACATTAGCTTTTCCCCCGATCATGGATAGACAGTTGTAAGCAATTAGAAGCGAACTGTCTCTATTGAATAAAGATACTTTTAGTGTATACGAAAGCGAATATCACTTCATTATTATTATTATTATTATTATTATTATTATTATTATTATTATTATTATTATTATTATTATTATTATTATTATTATAACTTTTTTGAATAAAATGGCATACAAAACCTATAAAAATAATACAAAGGCCATAATATGCGTGGCTTTAAAAATGTGCAGAATTTGTGAAGTTCCCACACGAAAGTCGTAAAAATACATAAACCTTCCATTATTTCCATTTCCTCCCTTTTCTCTGTAACATCAAAACAAGAAACCCTTTTGCCATTTTCGTCTTCAGCACCCTTATCCAATAATGTCTGCTTATGTCTCCGTTACACAATACCGGTACCTACTAAAGTTTGGAGAATAGTGTAATTTTTAGATTCACCCTTTTCTCCGCGACAATTCAAAACAAAAACTAATCTCGCTTTTTCAGTGCTATTTTCGTGTTTAGCACTCTAAAATTGTCCAAAAATGGTTATTCATAACTCCATTAGAAAATCTATATTGAACAACGTTATTTACTAAAGCGTTTCTAGGAGCAGATTTTTATGTATAATCACTATATCTGTATCCGGTAACTGTTCTTTGTCTTTTCTTTCCACCTGAAACAAATTTTAAATGCATTATCATCATATTTCATGCATAATATAAATTACTGCATATGTATAAATAACTGCCTTTGGAGTTATAGTCACAACTTCGTATACTATTTTAAAAGCAAAGCAAAGCAAAGCAAAGCAAAAAAAAAAAGTTCCGCACTTTTATACTAATTAAACTCCAAGAAACTAAATGGAAACTACCACAGATTTCATATTACAGAAATAAAACTGTTAATTTGCCCACATCTCTAAGTACGTTGGGTAAGGTTACCATACATTAGCATTTTTACAGACATGTCCGCATTTTGAGAGTTAAAATTTCCATCCACATACATTTCCTGACCAAATTGTTTCGTTGTCTTGAACAGCGGTGGACACTTCTAAATGGTACAGCCATATGGAGATTTACGGCTAAGGTGTACCATTTAGAAGTGTCCACCGCTGAACATGGCTAACTCTAGTCACACCGGGACTCTACTTCTTACTATTGTGTTTAGTATAAGCTTTCCGCATATTACCCAGGTAAGGAGGGGAGTACACGTAGAAGTATGCTCACATTTTGACATTTCAGAATATGGTAACCCTAAAATTGGCCATTTGCCCAACTTGGCCTTAGTTTTGTAGAAGTTTCATTTTCTCATTGATCAAGACATGCATTACATGCTACCGTGTGAATTGATTATCTATCTATCTTGGAATTCGGCCGCATTAAGGTAGTCTCATTTTCGGGTGTTCCTTACCTTTGGGCTCCTATTTACGTTTATATTGGGCACACGGTATAATATTTTCTTCATCTCTTAAAAACCTTGTACGAGAAGAACATCTATTACTGTTGTTTTCAAAGGTCAATAAATCAAAGGTAGAAAGAGGGAAAAGCTGCTCATTAAAACTAATTCTCCCAAAAATACGAGAAACGCTAGCAATGTTCCTTGGTTTCTATGTTAACTGTAAGTGATTTTTGAACATAACGTTACCAATATTATACGACATTGCAAATAATTTTGTATTCCAGTTGAAATGGATTTATTGAGCTTTAGATAACCTATTATGTTCTTATTGGAAGACAATTCCATCTGGAAAACTCAGGAAATTTATAACAAATAAGGGCCAGTTCATATTGCAAAACGAAATAAAAAAATTAACAGCATAGCTCCTTGTTGGTTATCTATCAAAAGTTTAAATGTTTCACAGTAGGGATCGCTGCTTTACGTACTTTGCTACTTAGATGGTGTTTCGAATTTTCCTTGAACCAGAGATCTTATTTGCATGTAGCGTTATACGCGGAAGAAATGAAACTCTGAAAAAAGAATGTACCATAGATGTGATTTCTGGGTAATAGCATGTTATATACTTGCCACGTTCAAATCATCCCCAACGGGCTTCCTTGTACTTAAGCAGAAAGTTTACCCTAACTGTATTCGTAAATAACACTCGAAACAAGCTATAAACGGCACTAGCTAGGGATGCGCACGAGTCGAGACATGTCTCGAATCTCGACTCGAATTCGAGTCGAGACACACTTTGTAAAATTCGAGACGAGTCGAGACAAACTTATTTCTCGACTCGAATTTTCGATTCGACACACTAGTCGAGTCGAGACTGCTCGTAAAAATCTCGACTCGACTCTAATGTCTCGAAAATCTTTCTATAATTTGTAATATTATTTTGAAGAAAGTATTCACTCAGAAACAGTTTTGAAACCAATTTCTGGGAGCATTCATGTGTCTAGTGGAGCTCGAGCAAGGCACCACAACGGCCCAGGCGTCACACTGTTTGCAGACTACGTACATCCCTTCATGACGACCATGTTCCCCAGCGGTAGTGGCATTTTTCGACAAGATAATGCACCATGCCACAAGGCCGGGAGTGGGATAGAGTGGTTCGAAGATCACAGGGGCGAGTTCCATGTGATGTGCTAGCCGCCCAACTCGCCGGATCTGAACCCAATCGAACACATCTGAGATGTGATTGAACGTTACGTCAGAGCGCATCGCCCATTCCCCGTAATTTACGGGAATCAGATGACCTGTGTGCATATGTGGTACCAACTCTCTCCAGCGATCTACCAAGGATCATTGCGTCCATACCAAGACGTGTCGCCGTTGTTATCCGTGCCAAAGGTGGACATACTGACAATTAGGTAGATAGTCATAATGTTCTCGCTGATGTGTGTGTATATTTTAACTTGTATATTTTTTGTCTCGACTCGAATTTCATTCATGTGGTAGCTTGATGAAACAGTATTCCATCACATATTTTTATACTCATGCGAAAATGTTTTAGTTGAATAAGTATGACATTGACAAACGGGTATACTTCAATAAAAAGTAAGGCCTGTATTTTAAAATGAAGCATCAAAAGATAATGTATAAAATTAAAATTATTCTGTTAATAATATATGTTGTACTATTTGTATAATACTGTATGTGTTGTAGCCATATATAAAATTTCACTTCCACCGTTTGGAAATAAATATTCCATATGTAGAATGCGTAAGTTTCAAGGTTATTATTATCAGGTTACACTATATCCTGTAACCAAGAAATAAATCCCTATTCATATTTCGAAAAGTTATAATAATAGAAAATGATATTTGCATCTACATTAAAAGTACCTATTTCATTATGTATAGATGTCTTTCTTGTGTAATAAAAGAATCCCTGATACTACAGTTCACTTTCTCCTACAAATGCGCTCTATAAGAAGGGTAATGTGTGGTCAGTTCCTCAATTTCCCAATTGATTCGCGATACTGAATCAATACCGAAAAATTTGTCATCACTAGGAATAGAATTCGACAGCATTCACGCTAAGAACAAATTTGTGTAACAAAAGAAGGTTTATTTCTAAATTTTCTTCGCATGTGGTAAAAAAAAAAATGATTACTATTTAGCATAAAAATTCTATAATAGTATTCAAAGTTGTTAAAGCGATACATATTATAATTATAATTATTAGTCCAAAATTCTACCTTAACTGGTTTACCTGTTTCCGTGAGGTTACAAAAGTGAAAGAGCGCTAGTGTATTCAATGTGAAAACCCAGCTGGTGTCGGCACGGAAACAATGAATTGATTTTAACGTCCCTTTCAGCAGCGAGGCTATATGAAACGAGACTACTGATTAACGTGGATTCCGAACCACATGAGCTCCCGCCGGGAATCGAATAAGGATCTCCCACGCTAAAGGCGGCAGGGAAACGAGCATTACCGGCAAGGGAGAACCTATGTGGTGACCTCACATTTTAACTAGGTTACTAGTGTCAAAGCCGCACCGAGATTCCCTGCTCCTTACAGGCTGTTGTTCCACGGATTCCCTATAATAATAATAATAATAATAATAATAATAATAATAATAATAATAATAATAATAATAATAATAATAATAATAATAATAATAATAATAATAATAATATTTCACACAGGAGATTGATCTAGAATCACAGCCGTCTGTTAATTTATATTTGTATAACCAATCACTAAATCTAAGACTTTGAAATACACGAGATGCAAGAGGCACCTCGTGCTTGCTAGGTTTGAAAGTAACCACAAAAACTTCCAATAAGACTGAACGAATATACTAAAAGCAATAGGTTCAGCAAAGAAAATAAAGAGAGCCCACTCTTCCTGAGTGCCATAAATCTGTCCTCGAAAAAGGCGACAGGGCTAGAAATATTCATTCCGCAGATGCGTTATGGACAGAGTTTTAAAACCTGTTTTAAAGGGCTAGCCCGAATTTCTTGCACGCTGCTAACACAAACAGGAAGAAAGAGAGATCGCACTGTTGCAAATCTTCACATGAAAAAAAAAAGGGGGGGGGAATGAATAACTTAATTGGAAGCTTTTAGTAAAATTATAAGCTCATATAAGGAATCCTTTATTATTGACCTGACTCCATGCAAATTTTTGTAGGGATTTGTTCATTGCTTACTGAGAAAAATTCGAAAAAAGTTCCAATGTTATTAGATAGGGGAAAACTCGACTTGACAAAGAGGTAGCAACAGCTTACTTTTTGTCTACATTGTGTTTTATGTTGGTACTCTTCTTTTTATTGTTTTCTTACTTGTTATTGTTATTATTAGTATTAGTATTATTATTCCATTGCAATGTAATGCTCTGATACCACGTGCTGTATTTTTGCCAAAAGCTGTTCGCGGCACTAAAATAAAGATTATTATTATTTTTTATTATTATTATTATTATTATTATTATTATTATTATTATTATTATTATTATTTTCGAAAACTGTCCTGAAAAGAGAAAGACGGATTCTGTAGTTCTGGTGCCAATAGACAAAATCAAGGCTGCAGTCTAGTCATGTACATCAATATTTCTTTCTGTCCTATCCAGCTTCGTATAAGGAATGCCGCCTATTTGTCGCTTTAGCTGTAACATCAGCCGCCGCCTCGTGGAAAAAACCGCCCCGCTTCAGTGCAAAATGGATTGGCCAGGTCAGATTTTGCCGGCTATTGTGTTTTTACTGCTAGATTCAATTTAGCTTCAACGCCTTAAGATGGGGCAATCATGTGTGAAGGTTTCACGTGAGGGAACAATAACGTGATTAGAACCGCAACATTAATAAATGCCAAAGAGCAAAGAAAAGTATAAAAATGTTTTGTTTGCAGAACTTTACATTTTTGTCTCTCTCCCCTCTTTGTCTTAGTGTGGCGTAGTACTCTACGTACTTAAAATGTGAATTCCTAGAAGCAGAAGCACTGAATATCTTAGTAGGCGTGGTCGAACTGTGAACTATTCTTTGTAATACCCGGTTGTGTTTGTGGCCGTGCCAAGCTTTCAACCAGTTCGTCATATTTGTTCATTCTATAGAGAGCCATCCTTTTGAGAGCATCGGTCTTGCAGATTCTCAGAAGATTTGTTGACGAGGATGCCTCTGTCGTTTGTTAGGAGCCAAAAAGGAAAGCGTTTGCTACATGAACAGGGATACTTATACCAGAAGGAGAAAGTGCTTAATGAGAAGATCATCTGGAAGTGTAGGGAATATGAATTGTACAATTGTCGGGGAAGATGCCACACATTGGATGACGTGGTTGTGAAAGTGACTGAACATAATCATGCTCCTAGTGCATCGAAAGTAAACGTGCTTAGTGTGATAGATAGTTTGAGAGAAAGTGCGCGTCAGTTTCACGATACTCCACAAACTATTATTAGTAATGCGATAGAAGGAGCATCTAATGCAGTTATTGGTCAACTACCTACCTTTAGTGCAATGAAAAAGGTTGTTCGACGTGTCCGTAACATAGCTAATAGAATACCAAATACACCGGCATCATTAGTAGGATTGCATATACCGCATGAGTTTACAGTGACAAATGATGACGAACAGTTTCTGATGCACGACAGTGGACCAGGAGAACAAAGGATTCTAATTTTTTCCACCAGAAGAAACTTACATTTTCTAAAGCATTGCAAACACTGGTATTCTGACGGTACTTTCAAAACCGCTCCTATGCTCTTTCGTCAAATTTATACTATTCACGGTGTGAAAGACAATGTAAATGTACCAACTGTTTTCGCGTTATTACCTAACAAAACGAGGGAGACATATGGCCGCATGTTGGAAGCACTACATACACTTGAACCTACGTTGGCACCAGAGACGGTTATGACAGACTTTGAAGCTGCAGCCATGAACGCATATCGAGCAACTTTTCCAGGAATATCTCTTCGTGGTTGTTTTTTTCACTTTTGTCAGTGTCTCTGGAGAAGAATCCAAGAAGGAGGACTACAAACAAGGTACGGCGAAGACCCCGAATTTGCTTTAGAGATAAGAAAGCTAAGTGCCCTAGCCTATGTACCAGAGATTGATGTCATAGAGTCTTTCGAAGTCCTTACAGATAGCCAATTCTATCAAAGAAATGATGAACATCTTAGGCCTATTATTGATTACTTCGAGGACAATTGGATAGGGCGGATTACGCGAAGAGGAGAAAGACGACCTCCAAAGTATCCCTTGTCTTTGTGGAACTGTTTCCAATCTGTAGTGGATTCTCTTCCCAAAACCAACAATTCTGTTGAGGGATGGAACCGACACTTCAGTTCCCTTATAGGTGCTCATCACCCAAATATTTGGTCATTTCTCAACTTGCTAAAGAAGGAACAGAACCTTGTGAGCGCACGAATCGAACAGTTAGTTGCAGGTCAATATACACAGAAACCACCACGGAGATACAGAGAAACTGCACGAAGGATTATGTCTATTGTACAGGACTACGGAAACCGTCCATTGGAAGATTATTTGCGAGGTATCGCGCATAATGTAGAACTTCAAGTATAAAAGTGAAACGTGAGTGAAATAATCCTGTAAAGTGAGTGAAATAATTTGGAAATTTTACAAACTGCTGTGATGAATGTGGATTTTTGAGTGAGCTTAGAACAGACTGCTGGATATTTTTTGTGTGCGCGCGCGTGTGTGTGTAGAAGGAAACTTATAATAGACAGCTGTGGTTTTTCTTTTCATTTCTTCAATATATATTCGTCGTCGAAGCAAAAAATAACAAAAAAAAAAAAAAAAAAAAAAAACCACTAATCACGCCAAGGTCGGTCCCAAGCCCGAGTAAAGTGAGAGGGGTGGTTTTAATGAAAGTACATTGACGATACACATGCATATTTCACTTTTAAGCTATCTTCCTCTCTTCAATTTCTAAGAAGTTTGATTTAGCAATTTCAAGAACTACTTGATGGCACCATCAATTTTGAACAGCACGTAGAACCAGGGGCGGATCCAGGACCGACTTCTGGGGGGAGGCGGTGAATTGTCATACTGCTACTTTTAAGGGCTCCAAACTTTGGGATGGGTTTTATTTATATATATAAAATAAGAAAGTTTCCTCTTCTGGGGGGGGCGATCTCCCCCCTGAATCCGCCCCTGTGTAGAACGTCAAAAGTTACGAAGGAGGTTCGTTGATGGGACTATTATCCAAACTAGAAATGGTAGTTTGGATGTCAATTGTAGTTTGAAAATCAATCATTTCCTATTTTATCGTTTATCATTATACAGCAAATAGGCAATAGATAGGGAGAAACGGTTTTTCTCAATCGTTTAATTATTCCAATCATACATTTTATCTCCATTCTTAACTCTCTACTAAAATTGGAAGTCATGAAAAGTACACCACAACCAGTGCCGGTTAAACTATTGATGTGCACAATGAAAAACACAACAGAATATAGCGAAAAATAGTTTTAGGGAATTAATTTAGCGCTGTTAGAATAGATATAATTTTTATTAACTCTTTATTCAAACCGGAAGTGGCAATATCTGGTTAAACGTTGGTTACCATATTGTAAAAACGGTAATAGAAGGCGAAAAATGGCTTTCTGCAATCTATTAAACGTGCCAAGAATATATACCAGGCCCCTATCCACGGGGGTAAAGGGGGCCGTCCCCTTAATTTTTTACGGTAGGATTGCAAATGAACTATGATATGGTGATAAACTATTATATGGTTGAATCGGCCCCCTACTTTTTTGGGCTGGCAACTGGCCTAATATGATCCATCCATTTAATCTGTCTACTAAAATCGAAACTGGTACAAATGAATTTTGAACAGCATGTAGAACCACCTTTTATGTCTTCAATATTAATTAAGAAAATACCATGCCATTAACATAAATTAAATATAATTTAAATTGTTGAAGGCAGAGGGCAGCAAAGGAACTGAAATTGTTGAGCTGTTAGAGAATTCAATTTTAGTATTTTTTATTCATTGTACCAAATCAAAGTCCTTCGTGTTGTGCACATTTTGATACTGCTACTTGTTACATTACCAATGTCGTAGTACTACACTAGTACCAATGTCGTAGTACCAACACTAACAGTGACCTAGTCAGGAACTCAACAAAGGGGGTTAATTAATCCCATATATATATAATTCATTCCCGCTGTGGCTAATCTTTTCAGACGGAATTTTATGCAAGGAGGAATTTCTTTTAGAGAAATGCGGCACTGAAGTGTGGTTTATAGGGATAGATACATCCGGATATTTTTTATTTGGATATCGAATAGAAATTATCCGGATGACGGATAACAAAACGGATAAATCTGGATAATGGATAATTTACGAATAAAGGATGCACGCAAATGACGGAAAATATCCGGATAACGGATATATTCGAATGACGGATAATATCCGGATAATGGAACATTTGGAAAGCAGATAATATTCGGATGACGGATAAAGGATAATATTCGGATAACTGAAACTGTTTTATGTAGATCATATAGGAGTGAGATATGTCAGTCTATTCTGCTCAGAGTTATCTTTGATCATCCGGGCTGTGATTTTACCTTTGAAAGGTATTTCTTCCTAAAATGTTTTCTAGTAACTCTTAACTTTTATATGTTGTTTCGGAGGGCACGTAGTTCAGTGGTAGAGCGCTTACCTCTGGTAGGTAGGGTCTTTGGTTCGATCACGGTTTAGTACATTTGTGGTAGACAACATCATGTCTGTCGGTTTTATCGGGGTACTCTTGTTTCCTCCCGTTTTTCATTCCACCAATTCTTCCATCACCATTCACTTGCTTTAATTTGCGTCTTCCTTGCCCCAGCGAGCATAATCGTCGCACGTTAAACTCAAAGATTTCATTTCATTTTTTCTTATGTTCTAACAGTTTTACAAAGAGGATGGTAAAGTATCCCGCATCTGGCATGTTCGGAACGAAATGAAATGAAACCTTTGTTTTACGTCCCACGCTTATGCCGGCTAGGTTGAAGCAGACGGTGAAAATGAGAAATGAAGGAAATGGTGGAATGAAGAAAGTGGGAGGAAACAGGAGAACTCCGAGAAAACCCACGTACACGATGTTTGTCCACCACAAAGTTCACTTGTTTCGAGCTGGGATCGAACCATGGACCCCATACAACAGAACACTGAGCCACCGCGACCCCATCTTCCGCACGAGTAGAATTAGATATATTTAAACTTTTATTTTAAGTAAACTTCTAAAACTTTTATCTTTCTACAACATTTGTGTGAGTCCGCTCAACCCCGTAAACCTTATACAATTGTGGTGAAATTTTGTATCTTCCTCCAACCTTCCGTAATAACCTCATTTTTGGGCTTAATTCTCCAGTAGTAAGAATTTTTTTAAAAAGGTAAAATCCACTCCATGTTACAAGGTTACACACACACAAAATTATTCTCCACTATAAAATATGTAAACATTATCCTATTTCGATGAAACATTGTATTTTAGGGTGTCAACATAATTCCCATCGGTTGTGGTTAAAATTGGCCAAAGGAAAGACAGGTGGACGTAATCACCCCCCAAAATTCGAAGCTTCCTCATTTAAGTTATGATAAATATTTCTACAATGATAACTTTCGCCAAATTATTCTAATTATGACAAATAACAAAGGATTCTATTTTGATACAGTATGGCGCATATTTTCTTTGATGCTTACCATCATCCCACTACTTGGGGTTAAAGTCTGTCAAAAAAGTATAGGGCTAAACTCTTAACCCTTTAATGGGCAATCTTGCTCACAAGCAACATCGCAGTCTATTGCGTTATCCGCACAAATTATAACTTCAGTGATAATTTAATTGGTATTATTGCTTTCATACAATATTCATATACATGATTTGAGGATCGCTTTTTTAGATACTTCTAATATTCGTCAACAAGGGACAGTCAAATTTAGTATTCTAGAAGCTTTATCTCCTACCTTCCGCGAAAGTTGTTGTTGTTGTTGTTATTATTATTATTATTATTATTATTTGTGATTTCTTGCTCCCTAGGAAAATATTTGACCGAAACTATTGCTAATTACTGAGAGTATTCATATGATATTTTACCATAGTATGGCAACTACTCAGTAGCAACACATAAGACTTATTTTAAGGCAATGTTGCTTTGAAATAAACACCCTGTATTTTGTAACCAAAGTACAGAAATACTTTTAAAAACTACGAAATTATGATCAGGAAGACATGGTTCAACCATAAAAGCAAACTAAATATTTTAATGGTAATGCTATCAATGCTTCCCCATTAAAGGCATAAATTAAAAGGAAAATATGTTTTCCGATAATTTCCGTAAAATAATAATAATAATAATAATAATAATAATAATAATAATAATAATAATAATAATAATAATAATAATAATAATAATAATAATACAATTTGACTTTGAAGGAATATGGCACATATTTGAAGGCTGTTCAATGATTCCCACTGCATGAAGTTAAAACCGGAATATGTTATACTCACACCGTGATTCCAAGCCTGTTCCAGAATAACTTGAAATGAAATGAAATGAAATAAACTCTTTAAGTTTTACGTCCCACGCATATGCCGGTTAGGATAAAGGAGACGGTGATAATGAGAAATGAGTGAAATGGTGGAATGAAGAAAGTGGGAGGAAACGGGAGAACCACGAGAAAACCCACGAGCACGGTGTTTGTCCACCACAAAGTTCACACGGCGCGAGCTGGGATCGAACCAGGGACCCGAAGCACCGGAGGTGAACGCTCTACCACTGAGCCACCGCGCCCCCCAGAATAACTTTCGTAAAATATTCGATTTTGATGGAATATGGATTATGTTTCTGTCTGAGAAAGGACTTTTTAATATGGATTCAGCATCTCAAGGATAAACATTAGCTTTGCTTTTGTTGTTGAATTCAAACCGGATGTGGTGGAAATAATAATTTTCGTAACATAGCAAATGAAAGGTATTAAATTGCAAGAAAACGACTTTTAGAATCTATTCAACTTTCGGAGAGTACATTCAATTTCCACCCTTATATATCTACTAAACCCGGAAAAACTAGAAATCCAATACCATTTGCGGTTTCAATCTTGATCTGTATAGACCAAAAAACAGTAAGAAATAGCGATGTGAAATAGAAATTGGCTTTTGCTGTATTCAGATTCGAAGTGTTGGGTATTATGGTTTCCGGTTTTAACACGGTTTATGGGCAAGTAAGCATGTTCATAGGCGCTAGTACTTGTAATTTTCGAATTATCACGTAACTGCGAATTGATGTAAGTCGAGCTTTGCTCGTACGTGAGTCAGGAGTAGGGAATACTATACTATTCTTATGAGTATTGTGTTTAGCAATACTACTTCATATTTGAAATATAGACAGATGTGTTGAACCTACAAAAGCATCAGTTTCTCCTGGCATGCTATTTTATTGTCCTAGAGAGGTCAATATACCTGATGATAAAAAGGGAAAGAGAGGTGGAATGTGCAGCTGGTTTTGTATTTTCCTTGTGTTTTGGAGTGACAATGAATGAACATATTGGCGTGCTTAAGGGGATCTTCTACCCCTTCGCTTATGTTTCTAACTCTCCATTTGATAACATGTAAATTTTGATATGGTAATTTCTAAAAAAATATTGCACGTAATGGCTTGAAATTTTTAATAGAATACACAAGACCCCTATAAATCCAACCACGGTCTCCAATTTACGTTACATGCGTTAGATTAATTGCAACATATTCTTCAGTAAGTTTGACAACAGAGAATAAAAAATATGCTGCAGAGGAGAGAGGGCTGACCATCTGTTTGCTTGTTAGCTGCTTTTAAAGGACGCAGTGATTCTCACTTCTCAGTGGTTAGAATGGCCTGGACTAGAAGAGCCCAAAACCACTTTTTTTTTCCTATCAGGATGTGTTTTCCCCCCCCCCCCCTACAGTCGAAAGAAGAAAACTTGTTTCGGTAAGCATTTTGAATTAGAAGCGAAAAGCAAAAACTAAGATCAGAATGACACCACGGACGGATTAAAGGGAGGGGCGGTCACTCCCTCCGATAATATTTAAATACTTTGAATAATCGGAGTAAGAAACTAGAAATTGCGTAATCTAATAAGAAAACTTTGTTCAAGAACGTATACAGATCAAGACGTATTTCAAGTGTCACAGCATTGTACTCCCTTCCCCTCCCAAATCCCTTCTGAATAAGTTCTCTTTTGTTTCTCTGTTCCATATGAGCATTTAGACTTACACTTGCACTATCCAGTATTGATTTTGACCATACCATCTGCATAGCAAGGCGAGTAAGGTTTAGTCCTTCCTGCCCCCTTTTTTAGAAATTGCCAATTATAAAAAAATAAAAAAATAAAAAATCGAAAACAATTCATCTCAACGATAAAGACTTATACACATTCATTATTGCAATCTTAAAATAAACTCATCACCAGTCGCCTATGCTAGTGATCTAATATAAGTTAGTTTGAAGCCTTATGTATTTTTTTCTGTAAATAAGTCCGAATTCATATTTGTTTCTATTGTTGCATCGACAAAAGTGAGTGCCAAATCGTTTCAGGCTCGTTGGTCTTTGCGAGATCCCTAAAGATGCAAGGCCCTGCGCAGTCGCCCACCACTTGAGATGCCTCTGCACTAGAGGTCTACACGGGCTCGGGCCTACAAAGCATCTATCATTTCGGGCCCGAACCGGGCTCGGGCTGTGAATTTTTAAATATACAACCATATTTCTCGGGATTTTTTGGGTATAACTTTCAAAATATACTTTAAAACGATACAAATTGCACCGTTCTTTCTGAGAACTTTTAAAACACAACTGCAAAATTAAACCTCGAATTGCTGTAAATAAAAATACAATTTTGCATTACTTAAGTTTCTGTGATTCGGGCTAATTTGACTATCACAGAGCTCAGTCCGGGCTCGGGCCTAAATGCTAAGACATATTTCGGACTCGAGTCGGGTCTCACATTGTAAATTCACGGGCCGGGCCGGGCCCGGGCTAAAAATTCCAGCCCGTGCAGACCCCTACTCTGCACCCGCACACATTCCTTCCTAGTCCAGAAAATTTCCCCCCTTCCGCATCGTCAATAATAGTAAATTTGTTCCTCGTATATTTGCTTATTATTATAAGAGAAGTTCAAACCAGAACTCTAAAATTTGTTCGTTCTCTGGGGTAATGTGAGTAATGCAAATTAAGAAAGATATGCGTAATATACAAATATCAGAAAAACTTGATATTCATTTGAATAGACCTTTTACGTAATGTTTATTTAGAAATGATAAACTTATGCAAATATATCGAGGCATCTTAAATTTAATGTTAAACAGTGGTGAGTGAGCCGTAGCTTGAAAACTACTACTATTTATTCCAATATTGAATTAGACCAATTTGTAAAAAGTAAGATAACCATAGTTGAAAATAGTGTGTATATTTTTATAGGAGGAAACCCAAGATGACATTCTCGGTAATAATAATAATAATAATAATAATAATAATAATAATAATAATAATAATATTAATAATAATAATAATAATAATAATAATAATCTTCCTCCTTCAATCATAGGTTGGTGGGCAAGAAGGAAATATTAAAACTTCTGTTTTATAATTTGATAAGGTCTCTTCTTCGTAATTGCATCTTGATATTCTATTCTTGGTCGGGCCGCGGTGGCTGAGTGGTAGAGCGTTCTTGGTTCCATCTCAGCTCGCACCAAGTGAACTTTGTGGAGGACAAACACCGTGTGGGGGGGTTTCTCGGGTTCTGCCGTTTCCTTCCACTGTCTTTATTCCACCATTTCCTTCATTTCTCAACATCACCAGCTCCTTAAACTTACCAGACATAACCGTGGGACGTAGATTTTTCTATCATTTGTTTTCCACTTCCTGGTTTTTCTTCTGCCTTTCCCTATATCAACACGTTGATCCAACCGGAGTGTCGAATAAGATAGCCAAACATGCTGTTTCTTCTTTTTCCTATTATCTTCATGATCTGTCGTCCTCACTAGCTTCCTTTAGTACGTCTTCATTCCTTTCCCTTATTATTATTATTATTATTATTATTATTATTATTATTATTATTATTATTATTATTATTATTATTATTATTATTATTATTATTATTATTATTATTATTATTATTACCATGGTTACTAAGCCGTTATTTCCTAATATTCGGGACTGGAATTCATTAATTCTTTTTGTAAGTAGTTCTTAAACTGCCTCAGCACCGAATATCTTGATTCTGTAACGAGTTATTGAGTTGAGTTGATTTTAACGTCTCCTTTAGCCTAACAGGCATAAACGTGGGACGTTAAACTAAATCAAACCAAAAATCTCTAACGAAAATCAAACCTGGAATCATGCGTACCAAGTGCGAAAATAGTGTTAACAATTCAGATGTATATGAGGCACAGAGAGAAAGAATTTATCTGACTCCCCTTAACAAATTCCTTGCCAGGGGCCTTATTATCATACAGCGAATCTAAGAACACATGTGATTTTCCTGGTTTCGGAAAGGGAATTCAGAGGGAAAGAACTTGTTAACTGAGAACACCCCTTCTAGGTCACGCTAAAAGAGAATGAAAACATCATTGTAGTTGAGAAAAAGAAAGAAATTACCTGAGGGCTATAGATTAGGACCAGCTGTAGGTACTGTTTCTTGGGACTGTTTCATTGATTCCATTTGTCCAAGAAGACAGGAGGCGATGCATCGTGTATTGTTTTCAAGATCTACTGTCGGCAAGTGAAAAGCAGACCAGTGCCATATATCAATCATTCATATACGTTCATATTCTACAACTTTCAGTTCAGACTCCAGACAAATTCGTTGAACTATGATTCATACCCTACGAATGCTCTCTTTCAGACTATCTGTATGAACAATCACACACAGGAAAAAGAGCATAATTTCATGTTGCAAAGAAAGAAAGAAAGAAAAACAAACGAAAAAGACAAAAAGGTCTAGTCTCGATGCTCGGTTCAGAGAATGTATCAAGTTTGTAAAGACTATCAGTGGTTTCACTGGCGTCTCTGGCATGTAAATTTTGGGGGGACATAAAAAAAGCTATTTAAGTGGTACTACCTAACTCATGGGCGTCTCTGGCGGGGGGACGAGGGGGACGCGTCCCCCCAAAATATTTTGTAGTACAAAATATTCAATATTTTATTTTAATTTAATTTATTTACTAACGATAGAATAACATATAAATAATAACTATATTTATTTGTAATATAATATTCAGGCTGTGAAACGATTATAACAGTTCTTGATATACCTTAGGGGGTCCGTGAAGTTAAGCAGAAAGGTGACAAATTAAATCGAAGATAATAAGTAGGTTGGGCTAGGTACTACCATTTAAATCACTTTTTTGATGTCCCCCCAAATTTTACATGCCAGAGACGCCAGTGACCTAACCCAAGATATGTATTATCTTTGATTCCATTTGTTACTTTCACGGACCCCCTGAAAACTCCGAACTCTGTTATAATCGTTTCACAGCCTGAATATTATATTCCAAATACGATCGTTAGTAAATACGGTGTAAATTAAATTAGAATAAAATATGGAATATTTTGTACTTCAAAATATTCTGGGGGGGACGCGTCCCCCTCGCCAGAGACGCCCATGAGTGGTTTTACCCTAGAAAAGAGGGCGGGCTGAAGGGGTAGCATGAATACAATATTTCAAGTGTTTTCTGAAATAACAACCTGAATCTATTGTTGTAAGCAAAAGGAAGACAAAATTAAAGAGGAACTCATTGGTGGTTATATGGTTAGCGTACTCGGCTTTCTCGTGGGTAGAACGGGTTCGATTCCTGATGGGGACTCATATCGTTCGGATCCCACGTACAACTGTAGGTCCACGTGTAACATAGCCTCGCTGTTACAAGGAACGTTAAATTAAAGTCAACTCAACAGAAACAAAGAATATACAGTATCCATTTGTAGGTAATTAAAATGTTGGAATTACAACCACAGTATGCAAAGTAAGTAATGTAAGTTCAATGAGACGAGGAGCAAGATTATTCTCAAATTTCTCGCCTCACGTGAGCAATACTCCTTCACCCAAGTCTTTGATCTCAAACTCTGTTTTACTGTAACATGATTTATGGTATAAAAAACTAAAAATTGATAAAGTGATTGGAAATATAATGAAAGAGTATTAGTCACCTTTTAGAGATATGCAAATCGTTACGCAATATTCTCCAATAGAGTTTAAACAATGATCTTGGAATTTAATAAATATAATCATACTTTATTTCCTATATAATTTAAGTTTTCCGCTGCTGCTGAACTTGCTAGCGCGAGCATCTTTGGTATATGGAGCATCGAGTTTGATTTCCGGTGGGAGAGCCCTAAAATTTCAACTCTTGACAATGATTCGTATTCCACTTTATAGATGCACGTCTCATACAGCCTTGCTGCTGAAAATTAACGCTACACTCAAACCAACCAATCTGTACAATTTAACACCAACTGAATATTTAATTTATTCTTTTATCATAAATATTGAAGGTCAGAAGTTTATCTCTCGTCATTTGTCATTCTATGATTTAATATTTATCTATTGATCTGCTTAAAATATTTATGTTACCTTTAGTCATCTCTTTATTATGAAAATTATTTTCACATGAAAAATAATGTCTATTTTCTACAGGAATTAATTTTAATTGCATACTTGTGTCTAATACTTGATTAATTGTATATTATTGTTTATGCTACATTATTATACATGTAAGAGCTCATGAGTTCGGCCAGTGTCTTTGCATTTCTATATATTTCAAAAAATTACCTTGTTAAAGTTAGTTACAAGTAGTTCTGACTTTTATGTTCGTATAAATATGAACATTGATTAAGGAACCTGCGTGTTATTTGAGGTCACTCGGTCAAAAAAGTGTAACAGATCTTTCAGGCCAGTCATTCTGAATGAGGTTTTCCCTGGGTGTTTCTTATTCACACCAGGCAAATTCCGGGATGGTACCTAACTTACGGGTCCGAGGTCGCTCGCTTCCTTCCTTCCCCGGATCGTGTGCTGGCCGAGAGACACCATCCCTCATACGTGACGGGATCATGGCCTTTGATGAGGGTAATGCCATAAATATGTATAAACAAATAAATAAATTAATTAATTATTATTATATTCAACAGTTATACCTATATAGCATTTAACTTTCCTATTACCAAGTGCAAAATTCTTTCAAGACTATTTCCAAAATTCAAATTCAGAAGTTTATAAACTGAAACAAGAACTGTTTGATTACTAGGCGAGACGATACTTTTGCAAATTTACGAGAAGAAATGTTTTCATGGACAACACTAAAACTAAAATAGACACTACAAACTAAGATATTATTGCATATAATACTTTTATCTTGAAGCAACAGTGCATTATACATTCTATAATAGTTTTTGCTTCAATTGTAAGTTGCTCACCTGTCTAAATTGGTTAGTTTTCAATGAAAACGATTACCGATGATAGGTTTCACGTTGGGGAAAGAAATTAACGATCCCACCTCTGGTATGTAGATTAGTGGTCCTATCAAATTGCGTTAGCGTAAGTGGGTTAGAATCCACCTTACAGCAAAACAGACACCAGAGGTAATATTGACCAACTTTATTAACAAAATATAATATTAAGTCACCAAATATGGGCAACTTCTTTTCTTTCCTTTACTTCTAAGAAAATTTCATTTCAAGATAAAAGTGTTTAAAAGAAAAATTTGGAAGGCCTTTGCCAACCAAATCATAACTATGATGGTTGTTTATATATGTATGAATTTGCATTATAAGAGAAAATTGAAAGAAGAAAAAATCTTGTATTAGAAACACTCGTTCCTAACATGAAATATTACGTGCTAGTTCTTAATGTGTTTCTACTTACATCTTAAGCTTGTTTCTACTTACATCTTAAGCTCGGAAGAGCCGAAGCAAATAAACCTAAGAACTAGAATGTTATACTTAATCAATGCAGGGATGTATACCTACTTTTGGGCCAC
The DNA here is from genome assembly GCF_964235325.1 of Thermobia domestica. NCBI lineage: Eukaryota > Metazoa > Arthropoda > Insecta > Zygentoma > Lepismatidae > Thermobia > Thermobia domestica. The sequence continues at coordinate 55,023,467 of NC_137467.1, forward strand.
CCTGTATATAATTATGTGGCATCACGGGCTCCAACCCCTGTACGTCAAGGGCCCTGTGCTTCCTTTCAGTTTTGCTTGTCATTCCAGTATATGGATACCTTTGGTTGGACCTCTGTCAACGAAACATACATACCCCACACCTGAAGAATGAAGAAACGCTATGCAGAAATTGGCTCAAACGTGTGACATTATATAGCTTTCATTACTATAGCGGCCTGCAAACCTCAGAAATATGGGATTGCAAGGCAATGCACTAACGCGTTATTGGATTTAATGTGTACCGCATTGCAGATCAAAGTTATCCTCCCTCCCCCGTCTTGTTTAATTTCAGGATTTTGAAATATTGACGAAATTACCTAGCATGAAGAAGAAAGTACTAAATACTTTTCGTTACAATCCATGAAGAGCTATGACCGGCTAGATGGGTTTCTTCAATGGGGTGGCGCATGATCAAAGCATCGTCTTCTAGGCGACATTATTTCAAGATTTCTGAACTGGTATTTAGTATCTCTAATTCAGGCTCCTCAACTGCTTCATGATGTTGTATCAATACCAGGAATGGATTTGTGCTTCCAATGAAAGTAGAATCAGAGACCACGCACATCAAAATCGTACGCATTTAACTGTTGTTCTAAGCAAACGCTCAGCAATAATAAAATATTTTATATATTCTTTCTTTTTTTAATGCTATTTATTCACACCCGCGGACAAAACTCCCAAGTCCTGCTCTCGGGCTCAATAGGTGAGTGATCCCGTTTGAGCACTAGACCTATAAGTAGATAGCAAGAGTCCTAGGTAGAGCTGTTCCGATAATCGAGTAATCGATAACAATTCGATAAAATTTCATAACTGTTTCATCGATAAAGAATTTTAATTTTATCGAACTTTCGAGACTCCCGAAATGTTCGAGACTTCCGAAATGTTCGAGACTTCCGAAATGTTCGAGACTCCCGAAATGTTCGAGACTCTCAAAATGTTCGAGACTCTCAAAATTTTCGAGACTCCCGAAATGTTCGGAACTCTCGAAGTGTTCGAGGTACTCGAAATGTAAGAAACATTAGACAATTTCGAGACACTCGAACTGTTCGAGAGTCTCGAATTGTTTGAAACCAGCAAATACAGAAATATATCAATATGATCGCATTTGTCGATTTGCTTGAATATTTTGAAAAGTTCGGGATTATTGGAGTGTTCGGAAGAAACAATGTATTCGAGGTTATCATAGTTGTATATAATATGTATTAGATATATGCAGGGTGTTCATTTTAAAACTTCTCTCCTTAGCAATGAAGTGAAGGAAATGTTTTTTCCTCACAGATCTGTATAAGGGTTAAGCAGTCTGTCAGAAGAGAGAAAGTGGAAGAGAAAACATGCATCACCCGAATGGAATTGGAATCCAAGACACCATTAGTCTACTAATACTGTAGTCACTTTGCCGATTGCACCAATAACGGGGCGGGCAGAAAAATAATTTTACAAATGATTTCGAGAGTTTAATTTAAAGTTCTGTATAGATACAGCTACTGATATAGGTAGAGGTAAGGAAATTCGATAAGGCTGAAGACTTAGCAGACTTCCGTTTCGAAAATTTACTATCGGGCGCTCGAATGCCTTCGAGTATTTGAGATTGTCGTGAAACAAACCTTGAGAATTTTGAGTGTGAAGCTCCCTATTACAGGCCGTCCTGTCTGTCTGTCTGTATGTGGCATCCGACGATAACTTTCGAACGGATTGACCGATTTTGATGGAACTCATTTTAAAATGCTCTCGTTTGCTTTCACCAGACACCTACTGTTTTGGTTGCCATACGAGAAGGGGAATTTTTCCAAATTCAAGTATTTGTTCTTACTTTCAGCGTAGGCGTGTGAAAGCTATGATAACTTTCGAATGAATTGTCCGATTTTAAAGAGGATTGGTCTAAATGCAAATGTCAGGTATCTGTTGCTCTTGGTTACTTTACGATATTTGATTTTGTATACAGCGGCGTAGCGAGCATTACAAGATTGGGGGGGATGAAACTTGAATTGCCAAGTCTTGATTTTAAAAATGCCAAGTTTTGATATATATATATATATATATATATATATATATATATATATATATATATATATATATATATATATATATATATACATAATCAAGTGTTTCGAAAATCTTAGTCTCACTTTACCAACCCTGCGGAAAACTTCACAGCAACCTTATTTTCATATTCGCCCCATTCCGTGCCCCATCTGAGATACGAATACGAACAGCCCCCTGTTCCGAGTAAAATTTCACACCTCAGCTCAGAATCACTATCATCTTCCACGATGCACAACTGTTAATTTGACAACTTATGGCTAGTTTTGATAGTCTGCACCAGTCAGTCCTCACCAGAAATGCGGAGAGTTTTTTTTCTCTTCTGTCCTCCAGTCTCCTCCCACTTCCATTTCATAATTTCGCACTCTGATGAAAATTATTAAATACCGGCAAGAAAAATACTAATATATAACCTCCCTTTTAGGCGCCCCTCCAACCACAAGCCCGGGGCACGTGCCTCGCTTGCTCCCCCATGAGCTACATAAGTAACATACAATGATTACGTAATGCTTTGACTTATAAATACTATAAAGAAAGGAAGAATTGCAATTTTTGTTTTACTTTCCGAAAGAACCAACTACGTGATTAAAAATAAAGTAGGAAAGGCAACACATTTATATGAAAATGAAGTGAAACACACACCGGTCTATGCTTTCACCCAGCAGACGTATTGTTTGGCCCCCCAAAATGTGACTTTTGGAATCATGCACTTAGGTTCATAGCGGAAGAGACAGAACGACTTGACCCATCCATTGTAGCTTTCGTCCATCGAACATTTCCAGAAACCTACTGTGCCCCCCTGTGCCGTGGGATGGAAAATCAGCAGCCGGGGCGAGAGTATACGACGGCGTCCTCGTACATATGAGTTAGGGCCACAGATCATCCGCGAAGCGCCACCATGGTTGGCGCGAAGCGTAATAAAATTTTCAAAAATAAACCCTGCTTTTCCTTGATTTTGAACACCTTTTATTACTTTTTTCCTTCCATTTTATATATGTGCACATATATTTTCCTAACATGAGTAACATTATAGGACCATTTCCTAAAGCAGAAAGAGGATTTAAATACATACTAGTTGTATTCCAAATAATTTTTCCTGTCTCTCTTTTTCTTTCATTCTCTTTTTTTCATTTTACTCCCCAATTTTGCGCCCTCTTTCTTCGGAGCCCGGAGCTATCGCCCCCCGTTATGCAAGGCACTGATGATAGCATTTCCAAAACACACTTTTGTTCAGTTCTCCCTACTCGAAAAGCCCTGTAAATAGAAAGTCTTACTGCAAAACAGAACTGAAATAAGCTATTCTTGTCCTCTATATTAATATGATCACCTTTTGTTTCAAAGCGAAAGGTTTATTCACACACAAAGCATACACGGTTACACAATACAAAATATATTCACTCTCGTATCAAAATATACTTCCCTTTGACACTTTACAATTAGAAAGAAACTCTTAAATTTGACAAATTCACATACTATACATAGTAAAAGGTTTATACTAATAAACCTGCCATGTTTTCTTCATGGGAATACGGGACATCTTAGATCCCCTTCCCCCAAAAAACTTTCCAACAAAATCCAATAAACTGTACCTCTGGTTATGAATAACAGTATAATAGGCCGCGGTGGCTCAGTGGTATAGCGTTCATTTCTGGTGCATGGGGTCCTTGATTCGATCCCACATCACTTCCAGCGAGCTTTGTAGTGGAAAAACACCGTGTGCGTCTCGGGGTCCTCCCGTTTCCTCCCACTGTCTTCATTTCATTAATTTCTCATCATCACCATCTCCTTTAGCCTAGCCGACATTTATTTTTTTCAACAATATAATAGGCGGAAGTTCCCTCAGCTGCAGCCACTTTTCTCTCGTCGTTCCCTGCAATTAACTTTACGGACTGAAGATGTTTACAATCCAACTACTATAAAAAATGCCTTAAAAACTTAAGATAATGTCTTATAAAAATGCTTTACAGAAAAACAATATGCAAACGATTCAAATCAGTGATACAATCTACATTCAATATTCTTCGCGCGTTTAGCAATATTTATTTACATGGTAGTATTTGCCAAAATTACGTTTGTCAGTTTAATCTGATGAAAAGTTGATTTTTCTCCTTGTGGCGTGTTTCTAAGCCCTGGACCAAGCACAATTCTGTGCCCATATCATCTCAAAGATATTATAATTCTTGTTACTTTATTTAATGTCTCTCTGAAGAAAAAGTCACTCATCTTTCCTGTGCTTGTACATGTAGAAACACTCAAAGCCATCTTACCTTTTTTTTTTTATGTTGGAGAGTGTCCGAGTTTCCACCAGGTACAATGGAAAAAGCATTGTTGCGAATTTCTCTCGCTATCAAGTCGGACAGGGTATTGTGATAACTCGATCAAAACTGTTACATGCTACACTTTATCGTTCATTCACGTTATCCCTTCCACTTCATTACTTTTCGAATAAGCTTATATTGATAGGAGAAATAAGATTGAATTAAAATATGGGACATTTGTCTGTCCCGAATAAATTTATTGGGAAGCGGTATTCTCGGGCCCAAATTCGGGACTGTCCCGTTTTATACGGGACAAATGGTAGGCTTAGTACTAACCAGTCACTGCCTAGTTCTTGTTTTATTAATATCAATTCTTCCAGTCACTACCTGTTGCCTTGTATACGCTCTTGTATCAAATGCTTTTGCGCCAATTCTCTACTTGCCACTGAAACGCCTCTTCTGTCTGTCTTTGCATGCCAACTCTATTCTGCTTTTGTCAGTGGTACAATTTCCGATTTTCATTAAAGATTCTTCAAAATGTTTACGAATATCAAATGAAGAAAAGTGAAGTGTAATCATTTGCAACAAGTAAAGAAGCTATAAACGAATAAATCAATTTATTTCAAGATAGGTAACTACACAAAATTTATGCCAAGTCTATAAAAGAACTGATAATGTTTTACAGCAACTGGCTACCTAAGAAAATGTTAAACCGAATAAGTCAATTGAACAAAACGGCATTCTTCAAATTGCCAACTATGTATTTTAATTTGCCAACTTGTCAAGCGATTGGTAACTTTGGGGGGGGGAGGCTCCCCCCCTTTACCCCCCCCTTAACGACGCCCCTGTTTGTATATACATAAGATGCCGTGCGGCTCTGGGGCATTACGAACCTCAGATTAAATGCGTACCTGGGAGGGAGGGATGCGGCCGAAGCGTGGTGCCGACAACATCACATTCATCTACGACTGAAATCAATAAAGTTTGGAGAATTAACTCCACACTCCCTATATGCCCTCATGGCATGATGTTATACACAAGGGAGAACTTTACATATGACAGAACAGAGACTAAAGGAAAATGAAATGAAATGAAATCTTCCAGTTTAATGACCTACTATTGTCTGTTAGGCTAAGGAAGAAGGATGATAAAGGCAAGTGAATGATGATGGAATAATTGGTGGAATAAGAACATGGAAGTAAACGGGAGTACACTAAGAAAACCCACGGACACGATGTTGTCCACCACAAACTTACTTGCTCGAGGATCGAACCAGGCAGGGACAAAAGGGATGAAGGGGAAAGGGGAGAAAAACATACGTGCTCTGACTTACATTTCAATGGCTCTGATTCAATTTCCATATCAAATTGAAATAACTTCCGATCACTTCTTAAGGAGAAAAAAGAAAAACATTATTTCCTCAAGAGTTCTCTCAGCTGCTTCGTATATTGTTGCAAACAGACTTTCAAATAAAAATTGTCGTGCAGTTACTTGCTTTGCAGTTGTTGAAAGAAATATTAGACCCTATCTCTCCCGTCGTGTCCTGCATACAATAGACTACTTATCACTGTTTCTTTCTTTTCCGAAACAAGAAGCCAATGTCTTTGAAACCGATTGCGATTACATTGCACTTCTGTTGTAACCAGATTTTTCTATGGGAAACAAGGTTATACTGCTAATTCAAGCTGAAACGGTGCTGGAAAGTGTGTTTAAGTTACTGAAGTGAAAATGTCAGCGAAAAGATCATATGGGATATTTGGATCATTCTGAAACTTGGATATTTCGATAGGGCACATACTAGTTCCTAAATAAAATCTTGACCCGAGTACGGTAGATCCTATAGTATTGGAGCTATGGACCTATAAAGTTCATTTATTCATGTTTTCGGCAGCCTATAACTCCAAAAGGAAGCATTTGTACACCCACGTTGGTCTATACTTTTTGTTTTATCTTGGTCTCTGGATAGGGTTGCCGGGGGATTCTAAGTCGTAAGTACTGATGTGAACTTGTGTATTAGAAATACTGACGATCCTTCTGACCATTTTTTTAGTGATTTTGTTAAGTGACACTTCCAATGTACTTTTCTAACACAACTAAAGTAAAGAAAATTTAGTTTTTGCCTTTAATGTTTTATTAAGTTCAACAAATGTGAGTCTCGAATTGTAGAGTAGGTATTAAGTAAATATTACAGTAAGATATCTCTAAGACGGATATCTGTAAGACAAGTTGATTAAAAAAAAAGCAAGCGATATATGGCTGATGTTGTTCATACGGTTTTCTCTCTAAGAAATACAAAATAATTTCTAAACTTTTATCGTAAGAAAGCTAAAACATATTTAGGAGTCTTGGTCCATCTCTTATAAAAGTTCTAATTATTTTCAAATATTTCTACTTGAAATCATACTAACATATGAAATTACCACACTTTCACAGTATATGAAATAAGGTATAAACATTTTAAAAGAAAAAATACTAATAATGAATCTAATCTAAACAAAATGCTAAGGATACCGTGGTTTAATTTGCAATCATTTCTGAATATATAAAGACTAGTTAAACATATAGATTACGTAACAACATAGACTTGTTCAGTTGAACTGGACAGAATGTTATCAAAGAAATACGCACCCATGAGATCATACACTAGTATTCATGGGTTGAACCAAAATTAGGGATGGGCACGAGTCGAGTCAAAGGTAATTTTCTCGAGTCGAGTTCCGAGCCGAGTCACTGTTTTTGAGGTCGAGTTTCGAGTTGAAGATGAGTTGATTCACTATGGGCTACGTTATTCAAATAAAGTAAAACATTACACTGAAGTTTTTCAGACAACATTAATTGCGTGGACAGCAAACTGTACAGCGAAAAGATGAAAAAATGAAGGGTTAACTTTAAAAAAAACCGCTCCAGTTGAAATGCTTATACAGACACGGACAATGACACGGAGAACCAGCCGTATTAACAAATGCTCAAACAAATCTTGAATTATTCGCTTATTCACCTAAAAATCACCTTCATTAACATGTCTGCTCACTAGGAGCGTATCCCCCAGCGTGTACGTTAACATATACTTACGAGAGAATACCTATATCTCAGATTTTGAGTACAGTTTCAAAAGTTCATTTCCGTAAACTGTAAAAGCAGTGATTACTATGCTAATTATCACAAATTAAATGCAACTTTTGAGTTGCATACACACAACCTACTAGGGAATGAAGACCATGTGCTAACAAAGAGTACACTGGAAAATGAAATAACATGCTATAACAAAAATTAAAATAAGATGATAATCAATACAAATATAGAGGATGAATATGACATATCCGAACTTCGCCAAGTATGGTAGAGGAAGCTATTTGTTTACTTCTTCTTGGCCAACCGCTAAGAACATTTATAAATCTATATGTGGCTTTGTTATACGCAATAGTACATTCAAATTCACAAACAATGACGAACTAAAGGGTACGAAGGTACAGTTGCAAGTAACAACCGTAGTCATAATAATATAGTTCTACTAAACAACGTTGAAAATAGTGGGTAATTAGGTGGTAAGTAGAAATGACCAAAACTGAACAGTTTACATCGATCATTTCGAAATACAGCTAGAAGATTAAATTTACAAGAAATAACAAAAATCAGTGAAATTTGGAGTTATACTAAGCATAGTTTGAGGGGGAAAGCGAGCATCCCCGGTGGGGATACTTCAGCTGACTTCTTTGGGGGGGAACAAAATGTGATTGAGGGGGAAAATCCCCCTCACCCCCCCGGTAATTCGCACCCTGCATGTAATCTACATAGATATAGGTCATGTTTAATATATTGGAAATCCACCAACATCTCATGTTGTTCCATCCTCAAGTAGCAAAATAAAGGAAGAAAGAAAACAACTCTTTCCCACAGCTGGGTGATCTCAATATAGAAACACTGACCGCCAAAGAAACTGAGTGTAGTGGGGTGTGGACAAAAGCCATTAGCAACTAACATTAACCACTTAGCCATTAGGTGGCACAAATTTCCTTTAACTTCTCCGAAAGAGAACTTAAACAAAGGGGAAAAGGAATGTATAGTTCCATAAATCTATCAACGAAATGCACAAATGTAGAAAATGAATTTGAATACACAGCATAAACATAAATTTTTACGGTTCACAAAAAATAGACCTGTTTAATTTTCAAGAAATTACATTAAATCGATAGAATTTTATCTGTTATTTTATTCTTTTGTTAGATTGTAACCTTGCACTTGTAGTTATAATCAATTTCTGGGGAGAGTATTTGATCATAGTTTTTTTTTTTTATTTAGAAAATACAGTATCTTTATGAGATATACATAGCACACTTTTATATGGTAATAAACTGAAAGTGGGGACCATGGTGGAAAGACTACAAGGTGGATGCAATGCAGTGCTACATTCTTGTCGCTCTGGCGCATGACGTCATTTTGGTCGCAGACGTGGCCAGCGAGAGTCAGATGAACTTTTAACAAGCGCTTGCTCGCTAGTATCTTACACGCAAACTTCTCTTCTATTTATAGTGATCTTCAACGAAGTAAAAATTTTAGTAGAAACAATAATTATATAAACTAATGCAATTAATGCTTAAGCTAAGTGAATTCAAAGGAAGATATTTACAATAGCAAAAGAAACAGCAATATCAGTTCATAAATTTATTAAACAACTTTTAAGCTTGAACAAGCCAATATTACTCACTACATTTTCTGCTTTTTCTTTCTTTTCTTTTCTTTCTTTCTTTTTCTTTTTAAACATCTGAAGTAATACACTCGAGTATGTATAGATCTGAATAATCTATAACACAGTGTGTCGTTAATACATTTCATTATTATATATTTATGTATGCAAGTATATTTTCGTAACACATTGATCGGTTTTGATTTACTATTATTATTACTTTGCTTGAAAGAGAATTCTTTACTGATGACCCCATATAAATTTTGAGAATATCTCAAGGGAGAATTCATGGTTTTCGTAAACAGAAATGCACGTACGTATATTTTCGTTATGCTTGGACAGTTTTTTTTTTTTTTTTTTTTTTTAAGAGGTTGCTCCCACCTAAGTTTCGTCAGAATCTCAGGGGAGGTTAAAAACTTTATTGAGCAGGGACGCACATATTTAACATTTTAAACATCGTTTTTATTTTTGATTTATATAAAAAAAAATCATCTTATTTGAAGTCGCTGATCACTTATTTATAGAATTTGTATTTAAACAAAAGGTTTGGTGAAACTGACAGTTCTCTGAATATTAGTGTCAAAATTTACGCCATAACAAACTGTATTATTAAACATTTGTACGAAATAAAACGTTACATATACTATTGTGTTCTAAAAATATATAGAAATAAATATGTATATACAAAGCACCTCAAACAAAGAAATTACAACTTGACTATTTCAAGCAAGAAACAAAGTACTAGGCGTAGGTTAAGACGATGTAGGGTATTACAGCTAGACTAGAAAACATATAAACCATAAAATTACATAATTTTCTTGATAAATTTTCTGTTTTCTGTCCCGTGGACTAAAGAAGACAAAAGATAAATGGAAGTGAATGATTATGTGGAATTTGGTGGAATGAGAATGCAGGAGTACCCCGAGAAACTCACGAACACGATGTTGTCCACCACAAACTCACTTGACCGAGAAGCGGACCAGTATCCCTTGCATCAGAGGTGAGCCTTCTGCCACTGAGCGACCGTGCTTCCTTCATTGGTTGAGAATCTACCATATTTTTAAATTTACTGCAGTCATTCTTAATTTTGTAATTCTGGAGGGGCCCCTAAATATGTATATGTAATTATCCAAAGTTATGATTAAAATGAACAAAAATTTCAAAATCTGAGTGTAAAAATGTCCCGACAATGTCGCCCTGATATGGTAGGTGGATACTTTATTCTCTTGATCTAATACATTATTATATATCTTTGTAACCGTTAATCGTTATTACGAACCTACCATTCGTTAGTTAATTTGAAGTGCAATGTCCCGTTTTAGCACCGAGGCTACAGGGAATGCAGACCTCCAGAATGAAATGGGATCTGAACTACTTTAACGTGTTCAATGCTCTCAATGCTCTCCGAGTAGAGCTGATGGCTCACCCCAACCAAGCCGAATCGAGCCGATGGCTCACTTGAGCTGAGCCGAACAAGAGTCGATGGCTCACCCTAACCGAGTCGAACTGCTTTGTCGCGACAAAACGCTGTAACTTTGGCGGAGCAGTTTTAAGAAAAAGAGCCGTAAATTCGCTACAGACCGGCTAATTTCCTACTTGCATCGAAATTCTCTTTGGAATATTTTCAAAAGTATTTGACTCAGCTCAATGCTGGGCCTGGTGAACATAAATATCGGTGGCGGGAAATTCAAAAATGCTTATAGCGACAAAACAATGTAACTCAAGTTACAACGTTTTGTCGTGACACGGCAGCGAACCAAGCTGATGGCTCACCTGAGCCGAGCCGAACGAGCCGATGGCTCATCGAAACCGAACCGGCTCGAGCCGATGGCTCAGTTGAACCGAGCCGAGCCTAGCCAGAGCTCGAGCTGAGCCTATGGCTCAGGGCTCGAGCCGAGCCGGTTGACATCACTACCCCCGACCCCATCTGGCAACGGTTCTGATGCTCCTTCGGAATATAAGCCGGAACCTCGTGAACGATGTCCTTGCATCCTAGCCTTCACGTCTACCGAGGTCGGCAGTCATCTAGTTTTTAGTATCTTTCATGTATATACAGTGTTGTTTATAATAATAATAATAATAATAATAATAATAATAATAATAATAATAATAATAATAATAATAATAATAAGTTGTAGTAGTAGTAGTATCATTGATGATAATTAAGCACTGTATATTGTTTATATAGGATATTTGAAGAGAATACTTGAAACTACATACAGGATTTGGCTCGACTCGACTCGAAACTCGACTCGAATTTAGATCGAGTTTCGAGTCGAGTTGGAGGAAATTTTTCGAGCCGAGTTCTCGAGTCGAGCTCAAAGCTGTCTGTTTCGAGTCGAGTCGAGTTTCAAAGAAAACTCGCTCGTGCCCATCCCTAACCAAAATATGTATGATTATGCCAAATTTTATACATTTTTCATTCCCTTTAACTTTCTTTAAAAAGTCTCGATTGCATAAAATCTTATAAAATTCTACATATGATACGTCTTTCATATTGTACAAAACCAGTAGTAATAATTTGACAGACGTTCATCTTGTTTCTGTCATCTGTCCACTCGTGATTGAGATTGACACAGAGATGTAGCGGTTTACGCTGAATATAACAACACTTTATCAACAAAGTCGTCTTAGATATTTCTCCAATCCAAAAAACCGGTGGTTTTTCGTGATTAAGAGATGATTAAGCGGGGGACGAATATAATACCTGAAAATTTGATGGTATCCGCTAAAATCAGGTAATATGGCAACCCTATGTCAGGAATCACCTTCCAAACGTTGGCGGTGTTGTTTTGAAACACACTGTATAAAATAATGCACCTCGTTATTCTGAATTGATGCAAAACTCTTACGTTCTTAAAGCCTACATTATTCGTCCAGGAAGCAATCTGCCTCCACCAAACGACTCTTCTAGATCCGCTAGTGTGTGGACTCATCATAATGTACAAACCGACTGTATAGAACATATGCTATACTGTATATTCACAGTCGAGAAAATAGATTTATTTCCGTTTTTCATCTTCATTAAACTTAGTGATGATTTCAAGGTTTCCCCCGGGTAGGCTTACCATACGTCCTAGATTCAAGCCCCGTTCGGAAAATTGTCTGGGATTAACTAATGCCCGAAATTTTTGCGAAAATGGAAGGCTGGGAAATTTCGCTGTGTTTGGTCAAGTTTGGCTTGCAATTCTGTCTTATGCTGATATTTATGAAAAAATCAATACAGTTCAACCTCTCAAATCCGAACTAATTGGGGCTGAAGCCTGTTCGGATTTCGGGGGGTTCGGATTACCCGGGAAATAATATTACGTACTTATTTCGTCACTGAATTGGCGGTAAAACAACGACTGAGGTTAGACAGGGTGGCCCAGTGGTCGAAAGGGCAGTGACCTTGACTGGCGGGTGTACACTCATGTCTAAAATGATTGTTGCATATCTATAACTCTCTTCTTGTAAGAATATAATTAAATAATGATTTTGAATAAGCATTAAGTCTAAAAGTGTTAAAACCTTAAAAAAAAAAACTAAATTTGTGTGATTAAATCATTTTTTTTTCATTTTCCAGCTGTAGTTATTTTTTTCTCCTGAGAACGTGTTCGGATTTGCCGGGTTTTCGGATTTCCGGGTTTTCGGATTTCCGGGGTTCGGATTTGAGGGGTTGTACTGTAGCGATAAGTGTTCTTCGCAAGAATACTTTACTCAGGAAAAAGACAATAATATAAAACTATATTTTAATTATAGCAAATGAGCATAAGCATTTTTGGAACTTAAGATTAGACTTTTCCTTAACTTCTCAATAAACACACACCATTCTTTAAAATATCCAGAAATTACGGTAATCCTACCCCAAGGCATTTTGAATACACGGAGAGTGAAAGTAGCAAAAATACTGGTAAGCCACGGTGAACATGATCAGAGATATGTGTGTGGGGAAATATTTCTCCTAAACAACCCCCTGAAATCACCACTGATTTGACTAATATTTATTTTACTGAAAGGCTAAAGGAGGAGTTTGCGCCCAAAGCATCATCATATTTGATTGCGTCAATGTGTGAACTAGTGGCTATTAAGAGAAAGCAAACACAACAGAAGATAACACATTTGGCTTTAAAATAAAATTTTGCTGCATTTTAGCAACACCGTATGTGATTAATATGGTTGAGGTTTTGGACGTATACTATATCGTATGAAGAGCAAATTATCCTATTTGTACGTTTAAGACCTTAAGACCTATGCCTAGCAACACTGATACAATAGCTGTCAGCAAATAACAAACAAGAGATAAAATTCAGGAAGAAATTGAACTTCCTTTGTGTGTGCGTGTGTGTGTGTGTGTGTGTGTGTGTGTGTGCAATTCCTTTCTGTGCGCTTTCCTTTCTCCTCACAAACACAACTTTGCAATAACTTATTAGATGAAAAAAAAAGTTGTTTGACTGCAAGAAGGAATCATTGGAGAGGTAAAGGAACCGAACTGTCCATCACTATTTTTGATAATACCCGAAACTTCCATAATATTCGAACTTTCGATAGTACCCGAAACTTCAAGAATACTCGAAATGTCGATAATACCCGAAACTTCGATAATACTCAAAATTTCGATAATATCCGAAACTTCGAATATACTCGAACTTTCGATAATGCCCAAAACTTCGATAATTTCAAATACTCGAACGGTTTCGAGTAACCGATGACAACTCGATAAATTTTCACTCCCGAAGTTCGATAGGTCTTCAGCCTTATCAAACACCCCTAGTCCTAGGCCGAACGTGTGTCAGCTCCAATGGCAGGATCTCGGGTTCAACCGACCTCGAGTCCCCAGTTATTGAAAACAACTAAAAAGAAGCGCCATATTGCGTCAATATGTAATACTATTTATTTAAATGAAAATTACTGTATATTTGAAGTTTTTTAAATCGGGGAAAAGGGGGATTAATTCGCCCTTAGTTGGAGGCTAAATTCATCGTTTATTCCTGACTGATTTTAATCAAAGCTGTGAAAACTGTGCCAACCTTCAAATAATATATACTTAAAATTTTAACAAAAATCTAATAATATTTATGAAAGTATGAAATAATATATGAGTTTTTACGACGTCCCTTGATTATGTCCTGTAGGTTAAAGGAGACGTAGATGACCAGGATGAAGGAAATGATCGAATAAAGAAAGTGTGAGGAAACGGGAATAACCCGAGAAAGCCCACGCACACGATGTTTTGTATCTTCTTCTTTTTCTTCTTCTTCTTCTTCTTCTTCTTCTTCTTATTATTATTATTATTATTATTATTATTATTATTATTATTATTTGTAATGTGGAATTGCATATTAACTTATTGGGTAAATTTTAAAGAAAAGTTTCATTCGCGGCGAGGTTTTGGCCACGCGATGTTTTGGGTGGCGAGGTTTTGGGCGGCGAGGTTTTGGCAACGCGAGGTTTTGGCCCGGCGAGATTTTGTCCCGCGAGGTTTTGGGCGGCGAGGTTTTGGCCACGCGAGGTTTTGGGCGGCGAGGTTTTGGCCACGCGAGGTTTTGGTCCGGCGAGATTTTGTCCCGCGAGGTTTTGGGCGGCGAGGTTTTGGCCACGCGAGGTTTTGGGCAGCGAGGTTTTGGCCACGCGAGGTTTTGGCCCGGCGAGATTTTGTCCCGCGAGGTTTTGGCCGGCGAGATTTTGGGCGGCGATGTTTCGGCCGCGAGATTTTGTCCGTATCCCGTAAGCAAGATATTGGCTCCACCATGATAAAATATACACAAAACGACGCACGTACACATACACATACGCGCACGCTCACGCAAACATAAACACGAAACAGATAAGAGAAAGAACTAAAAAAAATACAGTAAACTGCACGAGAACAAACGTATCTCTACTGTAGAGGAAGACAATAACTTATGCCTCTCGCGAGTTGTTGGCGCAATCAACCGAATATCGCAGCCCCTAAAACACAATGCTAGGCTGCACTTAAAATCCGCGCGCTCTGTTCACTGCGTGACATCATCGCCTGACCAGGATGTACTACTGACCTGGAACCAATTTACGTAGGCTGGCAACTATGTTTAAACTTCCAACCTTCTTTCTTTCGCTCCCAGAGGAGAAAACGAATACTTGTTGTCCGTACATACACATACCTATTTTTTTTATAATGGACTCTTCTTCTTCTGTCATGCGCAGAAGTGTCGAGGGACCTAATATTAGAGGGTAAATAGTACTTACACTAGCTGCTTTCTTCAAAATTGAACCTTAAAGACAGAGTCAAACTGGAGCCTGTGACAATGCAGACAAATGGCAAGAAGTCGTTCCGAAGGCTATGGAGTCAAAATAGATGTTGATTAAGTTTATAAACAAATGATGCTAAACTTATAATTTAAAGGGAATTTTTAAACGATATCTCGGAATGTGGTTCACCTGCCGTTCATATTTTCTTGTCTGATTGTTTCATGTGGCTGTGAGGTAAAATAAGTTTTGGGCCTGTCTTAATAATCTTAATATTATTACGGCCCTTCCCCTATTTTGAAATAGTTAAATTAATAATTTTGAAAGTTGAAACTAACTCGTCATAATAATTTTAAGTATGCAAATTGCTTGCTGCTAGTGGCAAATATTAGCGTCAGATAAGCTAGCGACATCTGTTGGGATTACTGTCTACTATCAGGAATTAGGGTGTCACAATGTGACGTTTGCTTTTTACGTATGAATAGGATTTCTAGGTTATAATTTTAGTAAACTGCAATATATTGTCCATGATTAAGGTAAGTATAAAGCCTTGACTACCAGCAAGAGATAGCAGCACGTATACGATATCTCACAGATATATTTTGTAAGGAGAGTTCCCCCGTGGCTAAGCGATTAGCGTACACGTCTTTCGCGTGGAAGACACGGGTTTGATTCCCGGCCGGAGCTCATGTGTTTCGGATCCCACATTAAAACTGTAGGTCCACGTGTCATATACTGTGAAAATCAAATTCAAGAGACAAGTTGAATCAATAATTAGAGAATGATCTCTGAACTTTTTGATTATTTTATCCATTATATACTCACGGAATTAATTGGCTTACTCCCATAATGAGGAGTTTGGTGAGATGGCAACATTGTAGCTGTAACGTTTTTCAACGGTGTAGCAGGTTTTGGTATACTGACGTAACTAATGCTTGTAACGAAAGCTATATAGGCTTCATTTGGGTTTATTCTTGGATGAAGTAGTATGATATATATTGTATTGATGTTTATACGGTGTAGGTTCACATACAAAGAGGCAAATCCTTGATCTCAAAGGGTGATGAGAATATTGATATAAAAGTTTTACCAAATGTATAAAATTGAAATTGACATTAGTTTGCTTGTGAGACCACAATAGCCCAATAAGTGGATCCTTAGCGTAGTGGTTTAAGCGTTGGGTTTATAATTGACAGATCTGTATTCAAATCCTGCTCCTGTTACTTTTATTTCCACAATCCAATCCAACTAGTTGCCACTGTTAATTATTTCGCTTACTTGTTTGCATAAAGCTTGTTGTTGCTCTTAATGCAATAAATAGAAAATGGGTATCAGTAGACATTATCTTTTTTTGCAGCGGGTCGCAGGTTCAATCTCACACCAAGTAATTCTTACTTCTTGCATCAATAAGCTGCAAATTCAATCTAATTGCTTATAAATTTATGTATCATGAAAATGTAGGGGTAAAATGAAATGAATGCGGCAAAAATGTTTCACAAAAAGAACATTTTGAGTACCCTTTCTGAAAAATTTTCAAACGAGCATTCATCGGTATGTTAAAATTTATATCAACAACATTCTCAAAACTTGAAATAACTTGATTCACGGTTTATCCTGATTTTTAAAAGCATAAAATTGCCGTTTAGTTTATTACTGTTAACACACACGGTTGTTTGCGAATAAAATCATTCATATTATGAATATTCGATTGTTAAGTTTCAATTCCTAATTTTCACTATTAATAATTCTATATAATCTTGTATTTTTGGCACGATAATCTTCAATTGTAGAAAACATTAAACGTCAAACGGTGCCTGCTTATACCCATTTATTTTGTTATTGGATTAGGAACAACAATAAGATGTATACTCTAAGCCTCTGTATCTTCACGTACAGCAGACAAATGTTTTTACTACGAACTAGGGCCATAATTTGCGGGGAAGGGGGGCAGGGGGTAACACCTCCCAGGGAAGCTCTCCGCTGTTCGAGGGGGCCCATTTTAAGACAACATTTTCTTACTTCGTATACGATACGAACATGAAATTATAAATGAAGCATCAAACAGGTTCACTACATTACATAACCAAAACACCATACAAAATGTCGATAAAACAAAAATGATTCTTGGGCCCATTTCAGTAAAAAAAAAAAAAAAGTCTACTATTACTCGTATGGATTTGAGATTTATGAATATTGTCTCCTTAATTAATTTGTCATGTATGAAACTGGCTCAGGGGTAACTAACGGTCTCTCAGACCTTGCCGTACGGTAGGACCCACAGGCTCCGGGGCCCATAAAGAGTAAGAGAAAGACCGAAAGAGGGGCCCAAGAATTAGAAAAACTTTTCTAGGAGGCCTAAATACGCGTATTAATGCTTGCTTTTCCAGAAAAAAAAACTAAGTTACGGCGCTACTACGAACACATTTTCTTACGTTCATAACACAAACAGTGGCACACGACGGAAGAAGACTACCAGAAAGAAGAAGACACAAGACGGAAGAAGACACAAAGAGGATACGAAAAAAAAAACACGAAGAAAGACGACTTCCCTCATGGGTCCTCCCTACAAGAATACGTCTATAAAAGAAGATCTCAAGAGGAAACTATCAGTTTATCGCTGATCACTCACCCACCAACACTTTCTATTGGGCCGCCATGAACTACGGAGAATTTCTTTAATTATCTCCTGACGCTGCTATGAGCGAAGAAGTTATCCTCGATAATTGTCTACCAGCTAAAGGCAACTGAACCTTTATTCCGAGGCCATTTTCGTGTGCCAAGGATATTTGTTGAACTCTGGAAACATTTAGAGACTACAAAAGCTTTGTAAAAATATTTATAAGACTTTGTTTTTATAATAAAAAGTAATGGGTTTAAATACCGAGTACGTTATTTAAGACTCTACCAAACGGATCATTGAAATCCAAACAATTATAAACAACATAATTAATAATAGTAACCAGTAGGATTGTAGAAATAAAAATAAAAGAAAGCAGTACAGCTTGGATTCGAACTCAACTGTTTGGATTACTAACCTGACGTTTAAACCACTATGCTGCGGAGGCATTTAGTAGATCATTGCAGGCTCACAAGAGAGACATCATCAATTTCAATTTTATGCTTTTGGTAGAACTTCTATCTGAATTTTCTCATCACCCTGCGAGATAGAGAATTTGCCACTTAGTAAATGGACCTATCAATACTATATTACTTTAATATATTCAAGAACAAAACCAAATGAACCACATTCATATCCTTCGTTACAAGCATTAGTTATGTCAGAATAGCATCCAAAGTAGTAAGGAAGCATTCGGCCAGTTGGCGCATGCTTGGCATTTGACTTTCTATGCTTGTCCTTTCAACGCGTACTTTCATACAATCTGCCTTTTGTTGTACTTGCAAGCGATACATTATACCCTTCGCAGAGCGTTATGGCATCACTGGCCGTCCATTGGCTATTGACTTGACTTGTAAAACGCTTGCGTCAAGCTTGAATGTAACACTGAATGCAAGGTTGCCCCATGTAACTTCGTTACTGGAATCCAGTTTGCGGCATGCTTGCGCGTTTTCCAATCAAGCTGGATGCAAACTTGGATGACTTGCAATTCAAGCTTACAACAAGCAGTTTGCAAATTGTCTCTGCTATTAGGGCAAGATCTGTTATACCGTTACTTAACTTTGTAAGTACAATGTTGCCATCGTGAAATGTGCTGAAATGCTTATTAGGGTGATAAGTAAATTAATTCCTTGAGTGTACAGAGCACTTCATTTTACTCTTCAGAAGTATGATGGGAAAAATCAAAATATCTCAACATTGAAAGAAACAAACTATCACAAAAGTCCATGGGTTTATTTTCTAAATGTTAACAGCTTGTCTTTGGACAAAGTTTTGAATATTCAGCTTTTCAAGTTGATTCAAATATTGCGAATATTTTCACACCTTATTCAAACATATTGAAAGAAAGAGAAACGTACTGCCATCTGTTGGCAATTAACGCTCTTTTAAACTAACCTTAAAGGTAACTGACAGGAATGGTGCTTACAATTCAGACCAGGGAAAGGGTAATACATATACTTAGACACACCTAACTGTACTACTCACTTTGTTATTATTATTATTATTATTTTTTTTTTTGTACTATGAGCAACAACCTATACTGCAACACTAGAGTAGCTTTTCCTTCTCTAAAGCAATATTTCCTTGTCTAAACCAGCTTTAGTTTTTTCTGAAGCAGCTCTTCCTTGTCTGAGGTAGCTTTGTGTTGTCTGAAGCAACTTTTCCTTGTTTATAGCAGTTTTTCCTTGTCTAAAGCAACTTTCTTCGCTTGTCTAAGCTAGTTTTTCCTTATATGAAGCACTTTTGTTTTGCGTAAAGCAGCTTTTCCTTGTTTAGAGTCTATTTGTCTTATCGAAAGCAGGTTTTCCTTGTCTAAAATAGCTTTGTGTTGTCTAAAGCAGCGTTTTCTTTGTCTAAAGCAGGTTTTCTTTGTTTCATCATGTGGTTCGGATTCCACGTTAATCAGTAGGTCCACGTCTCATATAGCCTCGCTGCTGAAAGGGACGCTAAACTAAAATCAACTCAACTCAATTCTTTGTTTTAAAGCACCTTTGTCTTGTCTTGACAAACTGTTGTTCGCCAATGCTAACAAATTCTTCAAATTGTCGTGGAATAGAGTCAGCATCTTATGGTAGTAAGTCAACATGAAATGAAGTCTTTGTTTTACGTCTGACAGTCATGCCGTGTAGGCTAATCGTATGTTAACAGAAAACCCTAATAATAAACGTTCACGCTAGTAGATGGCCCTACTTGCCAGGATTCTGTTGTTTAAAACAAATGATTAAAACTTGTTTTAAGCAATTGATTTGGTTTAAAACAAATTTTGTATACGTTTTAAACATTTTGTTTTAAACACGTGTATTTTTAAGACTTGTTTTAAACATGTTTATTTTTATTTTATTTTATTTTTATAAAAAATATGCCAGAGAAAGAAAATTGTCAAAAAGTTCTCCCCATTCAGAAAACTACACTGAGAAAAATCCGTTCTCCGGGCAGCGGTATATTGTACACACTGCATCAAAAAAATTCCGACAGCTAACGCCGTGGAGCAAGGCCGCCCAATATACACTTCTTATCCCATAATCCTGTCTAGTAGAGACTCCTTCTCTCTCCTCCTTTCTTCTTTCCCATATTAAAATTAGCTAACAACATGAACGCAATTCTAATTTCAAACTACACATGTATTAGTATCGATAAAATGAAATAACAAAACCGAGACGAAACAAGATACATAAATTTATTTAGGAAGAAACTGAAACACACACAATGAAAAATTGAAACCAATGGATGTCTATTACACAGAGGTTCAGAAAAGAGACAGAGAGAGAGACAAGGCGAGAGAAGAAGAAAAAGAAAAGGAAGAACAGATAAAAATGTGGAATTTTAAACTTAGTAAGAAAAAAAACCTATCATTATAAAGTTCCGTTACCAGAAATCCAACAGTAATATAGAAATAACGATTGTTTTTATATATTTTTTCAGGACTATTCGAATATATAGAGGGTGCTTGAAACATTCATTAAGTCTCCTTCAGAAAGGATAGCATACTCAATTTCGAGTAGAACTGTAGATCTTACAGACACATCTAAGATAATCTGGATCTAGTGGTCCAGATAATTTACCATCTTATATTTTTAAGGGTTGTGTAGATGTTTTGGTAATTCCTCTTTGCTACATTTATAATCTCATTTTGGTTACTGGGTGTTTTCCTCAATGTTGGAAAATTAGTAAAGTGACTCCGATTTATAAATCTGGGAATCCAAAGGATATTACAAACTATAGACCTATTTCATTAATATCGATGCCGTCTAAAATATTTGAACACATATTGTACAGTAAGATATTTAATCTTTTAAAATCATACATAGTAGAGTGTCAACATGGTTTCTTACCGGGGAAATCCACTACTACAAATCTAACTAACCTTACGCAGTTTATTTTGGACTCCTTGAACGGAAACAGTTGTTCTATTGATGTAATAAATACCGACTTTGCGAAGGCATTTGACAAATTAAATCATAACATATTGCTTAACAAATTAGCAAATTTGAGCTTATCAGAAGCGTTATTAACTCTAATTATATCCTATTTAAGAGAACGTGTACAGTTTGTTACTTATAATGGGCTATGTTCAGATAGATACGTGATTCATTCAGGAATACCTCAAGGGTCTAAACTGGGTCCACTCTTTTTCCTTTTGTTTATTAAGGATTTGCCTGGCGTTATAAAATATTCCAAATGTCTGTTGTACGCGGATGACTTAAAAATATTTCGGGCAATAAATAATATGGAAGACGCAAAGAAATAACAAAAGGATCTTGGCAATTGTTACAAATGGAGTATTGATAATAAATTACAATTTAACGTTAAAAAATGTTCTGTTATTACTTTTTCACGACAGGGTGAACCAGCTCAATATAATTATAAAATTTGCAATAAAATATTACAAAGATCAACACAAATTAAGGATTTGGGTGTTACTTTAGATACAAAATTAAAATTTAATCTACATATTGATAGAATTGTTAATGAATCCTATAAAGCTTTAGGATTCATAATTAGAAATTCAAAGGAATTAAACAATGCAGAAGTGTTAGTTAAATTATTTAATTCAGTAGTTAGAAGTAAATTAGAGTACGCTTCATTAGTATGGTCCCCCTGTTATGATAATCAAATAAGGAAAATTGAATCAATACAAAAAAGATTTTTAAGGTATTTATGGTACAAGAGATTCAAAATCTCTGCGTATGATATGAAAGTTAACTATAGTGTTATCCTAAGGGAATTTAATTGTACGTCTCTGGTAAAAAAGAGGGAAATATTTTTCTGTTTAAAATTATTAATGGTATTATAGTTAATCAAGATTTTCTGGAAATGTTAAAATTTAGCACTAGTAGATCTTTAAGAGTACGATTACCATTTGTTATACCTAAATCTAAAACAACCTCCCATAAAAATTCACCACTTGTGAGACTTTGTAAGAAAGATAATGATATAAAATCTGGAATAATCGTGGGTCTTACGATGTCTTTGGAAAAGTATATAAAATTGATTCAATTGTTTTTGAACCCTGCTTATGTAATGCAATGATTATGTTATTGCATTCAAAAAAGAAAACACTAGCCTGCATGAATGTGCTATTTTAGACTTTTTTCTTTTTTTTCTGTTCTTTTCCTAATATTTATTTTAATCTAATAGATTATTTAGCAATTTCACAATTGTATATTTGAATTTGTATTCACCTGTTGTAATTGGAGCAATTGGCTCTGTAATAGGTGTGGGTTAAATAAATAAATAAGTAATGTCAAAAGTTTAACAGACGGTTTGTTTCCGCGTGGTTCGCTTGTAAACTCGGTAGTGTCCATTGGACGTACCGATGCAAACTACATTCTAAAAAAAAAAAAAAAAAAACAAGTAGGTAGCGTAGGTCATATATTCCATTCCGGACTACTAATGCAAACTGAACAAAAAAAGAAAAGAAGAAAAGAAAAACAAGAAAGAAAGAAAGATAAAATTGAATGAGTGCTATTTTACTGGTAAATTTTTATCAGAAATATCCTGTATTAAAAGTCCAAACCGTATCATAATGAAAAGTTACAAATGTTCAAGTGGAAAATTGGATGTTCCTTATAGATGTAGCAGACCTTGCATGTTTCAAATTTCAACGTGAATAAACCACATTGAATTATAAGATGGAAACAAATTTGTGTCGAACTAGTATAAATAAATTTTTGTTTTCAAATAACCAAAGAGGTTGCCATTTTCTAGTATTTTCCGAAGATTTATCTCTTCCGAACATCCAGCATCACTTTCATCTCTTGCGGATATAACGTTGTAATTTGCATAGATAGAATGAACACACTAGAGCTCAAACGGATCATCGCGTCAGTCGGATGATGTTGGTTAGCTTAAGGACCACCACTGGGTCGAGGCTTTAAACCGGTAGTGACCCGGTAATTCGACTGAGACTCGGTAACCCAGATGATAAAAAAAAAGTATTTTGCTTATTCCCTTGCGTTTAAACAGTATTTCTTTCAGAGATGACCAGGACTAGAGACGTTATACCCAGAGCACGAAAAACTCGACGCTGAAGTTACCAGCTAATTACATTTTCCAGACCAGGTCTATTGGTCTCTTGCTCCGTTCTAACTTTGGAACATGCACACGCATCTGCAGTTCAAGTGTACGTGAGAGAGAAGGGGAGAAGTGAAAGATGCAACAACAGGATACGGAAACATCAAGAAAGAAAGAAAGAGAAAGAGAGAGAGAGAGGGACGAATATAAATATGAAACATATCATTACAGCGTATGATGAAGAACTCACACACTGTTTATTCGTATTCTCGCCAGTGATGCTTTGTAAGTTCTCCAACAGAAAATAAGTGTCTGTTTGCAGCCATTATTTTATGTGAAAAAGTTAAACTACCTGGTGGGGAATCGAACCCAGATTTTCGCTTGGAGGTCTGGTATTTTACCACTACACCACCGATTGCTTTACCTAAACTTTGTTCAACAAATGCTATAGTATATCTTTCTGAGAATGATAACACGAAAAGTGTTTACTGCACATCAATGAAGTGTTTCGAATGTCCTGTTAAATCCCTTGCCCTTTCCCAACCAACATTCGTAAATCGCCTCTATCATGATAAAGGTGTTTACTCCCACGTTCTTAAGCATTGTATGTCGTATATGATAAATCGATTTTTCACTATCACAATGAAAAAATGCACCTTTGGCGTGAACAGGATATCGGTCATTTTTGATGAGTTTTATATAACCCGTCCCCTTCCCATGTTGCGGAGCACGGCATCTTCAGTATCATTGCTCATCTCAGCCACCTGGAAAACTATGAATTCCACAATGATATTGGTTATTTTGATCATTTTTATATGTCTCCTATTCCTCCATGTTGCGGGCTGAATTTGGATTTAAACGGCATCAGATGTGTCACTGTTCATCTCAGCGACTCCAGAATTATAGATTCGTTTCTAATATTGGTCATTTTTCGTTCTCTGTTAAATGTTGCTATCCTTCCCCCTTCCTTGAGTTACACCATCAAAATGATATGAGGAAAACCATATCAGGCCCGAACCTCATCTATGTTAAAAATTTGATCGAGATAGGTCCCTTATCCAAGAGTTATTAACTTTTATTTATTTTTATATATCTTTCCCCTCTCCTCCGCTCCCCTAAAGTTTGCCGTCAAAGTGATATGATGAAAATCACTCCAGGCTCGAACTTCATCCATGTTGAAAATCTGATGCAGATCTGTCCGGTGGTTCAAGACTTATTAACTCATTAGCATAGTCACTTTTCTTTTTATTTACATTGATTTTTGTTTATCTCCCTGTCCTCCCCTTTCTCTACATTCCACTATCAAAGTGAAATGATTAAAAGCATTTCACTGCACAAACGTAATCTATATTGAAAATTTCATCCAGATTGGTCGTTTGATTCAAGACTTATTAAGTTTTCTTTATTTTTTATATTTTTACATCCTCCCCCTCCCCTAAGTAACACCATCAAAACGAATAGATAAAAATACTCCCAGGTACGAACATTATAATTATTGAATATTTGTTTGAGATCTGTCGGGTGGTTCAAGAGACTATAAAGTCACAGTCACTTTCAATTTTATAATACAGGTTATTATTATTATTATTATTATTATTATTATTATCATTATTATTAATAGCGTACTTTTGAATTTGCACGGCGAAATTACTGCATGATATGTTTTTATTTCTGTATTTTTTTTCTGGATTGAATGTGGTTTCCTTTATTAGTGGGCACTAATTTCTTTCTAGGTCGTCGAATAAATGAATTTCGTTGTGCACCTAGGTGCAAATAACCTTACAGGAAGGGGCTTGATCGTTCCAAAGATCAAGACTAAAGTAGGGAATATTTGGCTTTTAGTTTCAGGTGACATGGTAGTGTAGGGATAACATAATGGACTTACGATTAATCAGTGTTAAATTCAGACATTTTCACCCGGGGGGAATGTGAACTCCTGGGGGGAGGGTCGTTTTTTCTGTATTTTTGCAAGAAAGCATCATATTTAACAATTCCATTCACGTACCCATCTGAGCTAATATTGAGGTTAATTGCTGATAAAGGGTGTCGGTGGTAGTTCACTACCGGAAGGGCCACCCCTACCGAATTGGTCTAAATGGAGTAGCCAGACGAAGAGTGTTCTGGGACAAGGCAGTAGTTCTCCAGTAGCCAAGTTGGCGGAAATCATAGTGATTTGTACGGCAACTTGGACATTAGTCCCAGGCGTGGTCAGAGTGATTTTAACGGCTGGGATATTGCGGGGTGGAAGGCAACGTGAAACCAACACTCTGTTTTACCTAGTTTGCTGGCAGCAAAAATAGAACATATGAACAATGGTCTTTCGCAGTTCAAAATGTAGTTCCGGAGGTAAAATATCCCCCATTTGGATCTCCGGGAGGGGGATGGCTTGGGAAGGACTATTGGACAAGAAAGTAATAATGGGGGAAGACAGACAGAAAAAGAAAGACAGGGAGGAGCAAAAGGTTTAGGATAGGGACATGGAACGTACGTACTATGTTACAGGGAGGAAAATTCGAAAATCTTAAAGAAGAAATGAAACAAAATAATTTAGATTTGGTAGGCGTTTGTGAAGTTAGATGGGAAGATAATGAGGTATTGAACAGCAAAGGATATAGAATGTTTTACACAGGTAATGAAAAGAGCATTCATAATGGCGTAGTATAATTCTTGGAAAGCGCTTAAAGGAGAAGGTAGTGAAAGTAGAATTTATTGATGATAGAGTTATGATGTTAAGACTTAAAGGGAAAACGAAGGATCTAGTGGTAATACAGACATATGCACCGACGACTTCGCATGCACCTGAAGAAGTAGAGGAAAATTATGAGAAAATAGAAGAAATTATAGATAGGGAGAAAAAGGGCGCATGCATAATTTTAATGGGAGATTTCAATGCAGTTGTGGGAGAAGAACAGGAAGGTAGTATCGTAGTCAAATATGGTTTAGGCGAAAGAAATGAAAGGGGAGAGGGACTGGTGAATTTCTGTAGACAGAATTCACTAGTAATTGGGAACACTTGGTTCAATCAGCACAAGAGAAGAAGATATGCATGGAAATCACCAATAGACAGCAGAAGATATCAGATAGACTATTTTATGATTCAGGACAGGTATCGGGATAGCTTAAAGAACGCAAAGACCCTTCCCGGGACTGATATTTTCTCTGACCATAGTCTTGTGCTGACCGAAGTAGACATTCAACTGAAAAATGTAGGCAGAAGAAAAGTAGGTAACGAAGTGTTGAATACTGAAAGGTTGAAAAACGAGGAAATAAGAAATCTTTTCGTTGAAAAATTTGAAGAAAAATGTTCAATCGAGGAAAGAATAGGCGCAGGTAGTAACGCACGGTGGGAACATATTAAAGGTTGCTTACAGCAGGCTGCAGAAGAAGCAGTAGGTTACACGAACACAAAACTGCTAAGAAACGATGGGTTACAGAGCAGATGTTGCAGAAAATCAGGGAAAGGAAGATGTGGAAACAGGTTGATACAGAAGAGGGAAGAAAGATGTACAGAAAGTTAAATAATGAATTACGAAGAGAAACAGACAGAGCGAGGGAAGAGTTTTACAAAAGAAAATGCGAGGACATAGAAGAATTCCAAAGAGTTGGGAAATATGAGGAAATGTACAAGGAGGTGAAATCTATTGAATTTCGGATGAAACAAGGGGGTATTATGATGGCAGTAGAAAATAAGAATGGGAAGGTTGTCAGCGAGATAAATGAGGTAATAGGAAGGTGGAAAGAATACGTTGAAGACTTATATGAGAGTAGGGTTAGGCCGTGTACCCTAAATGTTGAAGTAGAAAATGAAGTAGGCGAGGATGATAAAGGATTTAGTATTCTTCGGGATGAGTTTGAAAAGGCTATATCCGAGATTAGGAATGGAAAGGCAACCGGAATAGATAACATACCAATCGAATTCATTAAAAATATAGGAAACAAGGGAAAGAAAGAATTGTTGCAACTATGCAATGAAATATATGAAACAGGAGAATGGCCAAAAGACTTTCTGAAAACGATCATGATACCGATGGCTAAGAAATCGAACATAAAGAGATGTGAGGATTATAGAACTATTAGTCTTATATCTCATGCAGCTAAAATTCTGCTCCGAATACTGAACAGGAGGTTATATGAAAGAACAAATAAAGATGTTGAGGAGGAGCAGTTTGGGTTCAGAAGAGGCAAGGTACAAGAGATACAATTGGCTTATTAAGGGCGATCGGTGAAAGATTTATGGAAAGGGAAAGAGGTGTATGTTGTATTTATTGATCTAGAAAAAGGCTTTTGAACGCGTGAATTGGGAATTGTTGTTGGGAGTTCTAACGAAGATTGGGTTGGAATGGAAAGATAGAAGACTCATAAGAAATTTATACATGAACCAACAAGTAAATGTTAGGATGGGGTAAGAACTGACGGAAGAGAGTGCAATTGGAAGGGGAGTTCGACAAGGATGCTGCCTCTCGCCAACACTATTTAATGTCTATCTAGAAGAGATAGTGAAAAAGAGCCTACATGATGATGATGGCATTTCGGTAGGAGGTAGGATGATTAGATGTATAACATTTGCAGACGATATGGCGCTTGTTGCAGAATCTGAAAAGAAAATCAATAAAATGTTAGAAAAATTAGAATGGGCTTTGAAGAATATGGAATGAAAATAAATGTTAGAAAGACGAAAGCCATGGTAATTGGAACGAAGGGGTCTGTGTCAAATATAAAAATAGGAGGGTAGAAAATAGAACAAGTGAATAGTTTTCGATATCTGGGTAGTATTCTTAGTAATAAGTGAAGTGCGAACGTGAAATAAAAGCAAGGATAGGAATGGCGAAAGAATCCTTTAGGAGGAAGAAAAGCCTGTTTTGTGGGACCTTGAATAAAGAGTTGAGAAAAAGACTTATAAAATGCTTCGTATGGAGTGTTGTACTGTGTGGGGCGGAAACATGGACATTACGTAAAGGTGATGAAAATCGACTGGAAGCCTTTGAAATGTGGGCGTGGAGAAGAATGGAAAGAATTAGTTGGGTCGAGTTGAAAACGAATGAGAGAGTGTTAGAAATGGTGGGTGAGAAAATAACACTTTTAGATATTATTAGGAAGAGGAAGAGAGACTTGTTAGGGCATTGCCTAAGAAGAGATTGTATCATGAGGGACGTCCTAGAGGGTACGGTGGCGGTAAAGAGAGGAAGGGGGCGAAGGAGACTACAATTAATGGATGATATTAAAACAGAAAGATCATACGCGAAGATAAAGAGGTTAGCGGAGGACCGTGGAGCATGGAAGCTTCTCAGCTGCGGCAAGTGACCTGCCAAAAAAAGGCCAGAATACCTATGATGATGAATGCTGATAAATATTCAATGTGAGATTATAATTTTAAAAAAGCAATCGTTTAATTTTATCTAAAACATTAAATAAAAACTGGCAAAAATATTTTAGACTAAACTTTAACTGCTATTTACAGTTTAATTTAGTTATTTTTTCCTATATTCAATAGTTACTGTTTGTTACTAATGTAGAAGTTTTTAAAAAGATTTAAATTAAATCAAATATTTTTTTGTCCTAAAACAAACATACATAGGAATATCTTAAGAAAAGTAATCATTCTTTCTCACACTTCTGATTCTAAATCAAGTATATAGCCTTGGTTTCTTCATTGCATACACATCAATAGTTTAGTTTACGAAATCTTCAGTAGGATTAGTGCCGTGTCGACGAAAATCAGCGCTTGGAGCGAGAGTATACGACGGCACTCCCGTACATATGAGTGAGGTCGACAGACCAGCTGTGAAAGGTGAGAAAATTTTAAAAAGTAAACCCTGCTTTTCCTTTATTTTGAGCACTTTTTATTACTTTTTCCTTCATTTTATATATGTGCACATGTCCACATGTGCACATGTTTCTTTCATCTCTTTTTTCTTTCCTTCTTTTCTTTTCTTTCCCCCCGAATCGTGCGCCCCTTACTCTGGTGCCCGAGGCCGTCGCCTCGCTTACCCCTCCTTCGTCACCTTCAATAACAATCTTTCACTTACATACTACTATTACGTTGATAAATTCTATATAAATCTCTAATCCAGGAGGGATAACTGTTCCTGCCTGATCCCTCTAAATAACGCCCTCTGAATCATACCCTTTAATTGACTTATTTTTAGTTAAAGAAAGGTGTATTTATTTTAACAATCATAAAACACATTTACGTCTGTTACTTCCGATGCGAGAAATGGATTTAGGCGCTCTATTTCAAAAAATGCAAGAACTGTACATTTTCAAGAACTGAAGTCTGCTGACATCAGAGATCATATGGAATGATCAAAAGATCTTCCCTATCTTTCCTTTCCTATCTCAATCTGTGCTAGTGCTACCTACTAATATATAATATAGGGCGAGAGTATAGTACATACCAAAATACAAACCTTTCTTCAACAGTTGATAATTTCATGTTCTGCCAAACTCCGTCATACCATTAAGAAATACAGTTTTTTTTGACTATTTGGTATTCTATCTTAGATGTTTAATATTTATATAGAATGGGTCTGCGTCATTTATATGTATATTGAGAGATCGGATTTCGTCTGCACATGCACGGAAATAAAAACAAATGATTGTGTGAAGTAACTTCGATATTTTGTGACTGAAATTTTGGGAGTTTCTCCAGGAGGGAATGAATTTTCTTCGGGGGAGATTCTTCCGGGCTACCCCCTGAATTCATCCCTGCGATTAATAAAGCTGTCCAGCATAGGTTTAAATCCTGTTTACCCCAAAGTTGCATTTTTTACAAAGTGATAGTGAAGATCGATTTATCATATTCGACATACAGTGCTTAAGAATGTGGAAGTAAACACCTTTATCATGATAGAGACGATTTACGAATGTTGGTTGGGAAAGGGCAAGGGATTTAACAAGACATTCGAAACACTTCATTGATCTGCAGTAAACACTTTTCCTGTTATCGTTCTCAGAAAGAAATATTACAGCATTTGTTGAATAAACTTTACGTAAAGTAATCGGTGGTGTAGTGGTAAAATACCAGACCTCCAAGCGAAAATCTGGGTTCGATTCCCCACCAGGTAGTTTAACTTTTTCACATAAAATAATGGCTGCAAACAGACACTTATTTTCTGTTGGAGAACTTACAAAGCATCACTGGCGAGAATACGAATAAACAGTGTGTGAGTTCTTCATCATACGCTGTAATGATATGTTTCATATTTATATTCGTCCCTCTCTCTCTCTCTTTCTCTTTCTTTCTTTCTTGATGTTTCCGTATCCTGTTGTTGCATCTTTCACTTCTCCCCTTCTCTCTCACGTACACTTGAACTGCAGGTGCGTGTGCATGTTCCAAAGTTAGA
Source organism: Thermobia domestica (assembly GCF_964235325.1). Taxonomy (NCBI): domain Eukaryota; kingdom Metazoa; phylum Arthropoda; class Insecta; order Zygentoma; family Lepismatidae; genus Thermobia; species Thermobia domestica. Next base: position 55,054,169 of record NC_137467.1, read on the forward strand.
ACGGAGCAAGAGACCAATAGACCTGGTCTGGAAAATGTAATTAGCTGGTAACTTCAGCGTCGAGTTTTTCGTGCTCTGGGTATAACGTCTCTAGTCCTGGTCATCTCTGAAAGAAATACTGTTTAAACGCAAGGGAATAAGCAAAATACTTTTTTTTTATCATCTGGGTTACCGAGTCTCAGTCGAATTACCGGGTCACTACCGGTTTAAAGCCTCGACCCAGTGGTGGTCCTTAAGCTAACCAACATCATCCGACTGACGCGATGATCCGTTTGAGCTCTAGTGTATTCATTCTATCTATGCAAATTACAACGTTATATCCGCAAGAGATGAAAGTGATGCTGGATGTTCGGAAGAGATAAATCTTCGGAAAATACTAGAAAATGGCAACCTCTTTGGTTATTTGAAAACAAAAATTTATTTATACTAGTTCGACACAAATTTGTTTCCATCTTATAATTCAATGTGGTTTATTCACGTTGAAATTTGAAACATGCAAGGTCTGCTACATCTATAAGGAACATCCAATTTTCCACTTGAACATTTGTAACTTTTCATTATGATACGGTTTGGACTTTTAATACAGGATATTTCTGATAAAAATTTACCAGTAAAATAGCACTCATTCAATTTTATCTTTCTTTCTTTCTTGTTTTTCTTTTTTTCTTTTCTTTTTTTGTTCAGTTTGCATTAGTAGTCCGGAATGGAATATATGACCTACGCTACCTACTTGTTTTTTTTTTTTTTTTTAGAATGTAGTTTGCATCGGTACGTCCAATGGACACTACCGAGTTTACAAGCGAACCACGCGGAAACAAACCGTCTGTTAAACTTTTGACATTATCTTAGATGTGTCTGTAAGATCTACAGTTCTACTCGAAATTGAGTATGCTATCCTTTTTGAAAGAGACTTAATGAATGTTTCAAGCATCCTCTATATATTCGAATAGTCCTGAAAAAATATATAAAAACAATCGTTATTTCTATATTACTGTTGGATTTCTGGTAACGGAACTTTATAATGCTAGGTTTTTTTCTTACTAAGTTTAAAATTCCACATTTTTATCTGTTCTCCCTTTTCTTTTTCTTCTTCTCTTGCCTTCTCTTTCTTTCTTTCTCTCTTTCTCTCTCTCTCTCTCTGTCTGTCTCACTCTGCCCTATTTCTTAACCTCTGTGTAATAGACATCCATTGGTTTCAATTTTTCATTGTGTATGTTTCAGTTTCTCCATAAATAAACTTATGAATCTTGTTTCGTCTCGGTTTTGTTATTTCATTTTATCGATACTAATACATGTGTAGTTTGAAATTAGAATTGCGTTAATGTTGTTAGCTAATTTTGATATGGGAGAGAAGAAAGGAGGAGAGAGAGAGAGTCTCTTTAGTAGAGAGGATTATGGGATAAGAAAGTGTATATTGGGTGGCCTAGCTGCACGCAATTTTTTTATGCGGAGTGTACAAATATACGGAATCATCTTGTTTACTACAGAAATAAGTACAGAGCTTACGCTATTCGTACTCTACATAGGCACTGCCCTGATGTGTTACATCATGCCGTTGCAGGGCATCTGATATCTAACATTCTTCCTTATATTACATACATATATGTATGTTACCTTCGTCAACTATATATTATATACGTCCATTTGTATGTGAGATGCTTACCGCGTATATTGTTTCATACGGAAAGTACGTATAGAGGAACACATACAGAAAGTGTTATAAAACGCGTTTTCTGTTATGCGTTTGCTGTACGTTAAGTCCAAAACTATAGGAATTAGAAATGTAACATACGATTTTACGTACTCCACATACATTTTTCTCGGTGCATTTTGTTGCTATGTGAATGTTTTGATTTCTCGTGGCTGCAGCAGGTCAATGTGGTGATCTACAACTTATTTTGTCTCTTTTCCCCCTTATTTTTAACGTATATTGTATTGTTTAAATGCTTCACAGTTAACTTGCGAGAAAGTGTCGTAGTCGAAGGTTGGTCTACTTGTAGAACTGATATTAAAAAATAAATAAGAGAATTATCATGGAAACAAATTTTTGTGTTTTATTCAGAAAACAAACAAAAGGTTATCTGTTAAATTGCGGTTCTGAAATTAAAATATCGCATTCGTTGATACAGTACATGTTGGTTCACAGTCCCCCTTACAACTTGGCAACATAAGTTTTACGGGAAGGAAAAAGGACATCATTTGGAGCAAATGTATTGAAGTAACTCCATCAGATAAGAAAACGACCATACGAGCTCGTTGCAAAACGTGTAAGAAAGAAATACCGTAGTTGATTTAGTTCAAATATTGAAGAATCATTATGAAAAATGCAATGCTGTGAAGAAACTGGAAACCCAAACAAATGGTAAAAGTGTTGATCCGAAAGTTGCTTCTGATTGTTCTATCGTCAGTGATGTGGTTGAGAAGCAACTTTAAACTTTAGGTAAGAATTAATTTTGTATCAACAATAACTTTTTTCATTATATTATGACAATTTTATTTCGTCCCTCTTTCCCACCTCATTCTAAAATTGCTTAAAACTTTTACACCTTGGCATACGGTAGCTTGTATGAAGGGACGAGGCGAGAAAGCCCAAGGTATGGCAGTTGCCCGCGTAACTAACCATTAGAGCGCGATATTTATTGTAACATCAGTGCCGAACGTCAGTGTCTGGGACAATTAGATCTCAATTTGTTCGTCTGTATGTATGTATGTATGCACTACGCTACAGGGTGCAATTTTCGGTCTTTTAACATTAAAATTTGAGGGTAGAGGCACGAGACGTCGGAATTTGCTGTATAGATTTTAACTGCGATCCGACGTAAAATTTCAAAATTAGTGGTCGGATCCCACTTTAAACAAAAAAGTCATGTCTCATATAGCCTTGCTGCTGATGCAAGACTGTAATCAATCAAACTAAACAAACTCATTTTATGCGTTTCGAGCAAAATTGGGTTGCAGAATAAATTTGGCTCCAAGTCAGGTTTTATAAAATATTTTTAGATATGGGGTGTTCAGAGCACAAGGGATCCAAGTCCATTTTCAGAAAGGTTCACTTTTCCTCAGCAAACCTAGTATCTTCGTAGCTAAGGGTACGAAATAAATGAAACAAAAACCACGTGAAAGGGTGTGGACTAGAGTTTCATAGAACAACCGCTGGACAAGGGCGTTGATGGAATGGGGGAGGAGGGCTAATTTGTCCCTCCTTGGTCATAAATGTAAGATATTAACATTATATTGTGTACTCTGCAGCGTGGAATGATTAACAACTCAAGCTTCAAATGCCATAGTCAAAGATACATAATTACGTTATACAGTGGCGTATTTACGATTTTGTTTTGAGAGGAACTTTGCTAACTTTCGGGGGAGGGCTTTGCCTGAAAATGTGAAAATTCTGCAAGATATTTCATATACTTTACTATAGTAAGTAAGATTTCGGGGGGGGGGGGAGCTTAAGCCCGGAAGCCCTCCTTAAATACGCCACTGACGCTATATAAATATAGGGTGTGTCGAAAAGAATACACCAACGGAAAATGTCATATTTTCACAACCACGAATCCGAGATGAAAGAAAGAGAAACTACATGACAAGATGCAATCTATAATTTTATATAATTACCGCTAGAGAGAGAGCCGTTCGTTAAAGGTCATCCACCCCCTACTCTAAATTTCAAATTTTTGGGGCTGTAATGCAGATTTAGAAATCTTTTGTTGAGCAAAGTCCGATATAAAGAATTTGAAGTCCTTACACCGAATAAATACGGATTTTGATCTGTTGTAATCCATTTCCATTGGCCGTAAGGAGCTATATGCCTATATTGCTCTCTTGAATATTTTTTTCTCCAAGAATTCCAAAGTTGGCTCAACATTCGAGTTTCCGACCTGCTTAGAGTATGTTTGTTTTACCTTGGCACGCTTCCCGCCTAAAGGATGAATTTGTCTGCAACGCGTTCTTGTCACGCCGCAGTTAAGTTACGAGTTCGATACGATAGAAAACAAAGCAAAACGCCACACCACTCACAAGTTACTGTATCACATTTGTTCGCGTGTGGCAGCTAAGCACTTCAAATACCCGCCAAATAGCAATGCCCTCATTTGATGAGCTGTTTTCAACTAACGTCACCTTCACGACAAAGCCAATAAGACGTCTATTGGATTAAAATATTCACGTGACTGCTAGCAGAAAGTACTTTAAAAGCCAACCAAGTGCACTGGCGGGAAAAAGATAAAACAAACGTACTCTAAAATTCTGAAAATTGGGCTTTTTAAGCAACTTTCCAGTTTTAATCATTTGTATATTCTTCGTATTTATTCGGTGTAAGGACCTCAAACTTGTTCTGTTTAACTTTGCTTATCAAAAGATTTTTAAAACTGCCTTAGTGCCCACAAAACCTGAAATTCTGGGTGGGGATGGGGGCAATGGCCCTCTTGTCCCACTAACGCCCTTGTCTAGAGGCTGTAATTGAAACTATCCCTTACATTTATTTTTGACTCTTGACTGGGAAGACATTACGTTTAGAAATAGAATTCATTTGCAGAGCAAAACTGGACTTTATTGAAAATGGATTTGGATCCTGAATGCCCCAAATTACACTGGGAAGAGGGTGTAAGAAAAGGGGGTCGTGATATGAAATAAGTTGAGAATTACTAATCTACACTGAAATATTCTGTACCGAACATAGTGTAGTCTTAACGAGAATAAAATAACTGAAAAGATCGATTGCAAGAGCAAAAAAGTCTTAATTAATTCATATGTTTAAAATCATGTTTTAAACCGTTGAAAATGTTTAAAACATGTTTTCTATGTGTGTGTTTTAAAACATGTTTAAAACATTTTGAACACCTTTTTCATGTTTTAAATACATGTTTTGTTCTTCTTCTTCTTCTTTTTTTTTTAAAAAACTATTTTTTCCAAACCTGCTGCTTGCGCTATAACTTGCCTGTCTAAGGCTAACAGGTGTCGCTGTTGATATGCGAGATCGCTGTGTAGAACGAAGTCTATTAAGAATTACATAAAAAAGGACGGTATAGCGTTTGGGATGGTTATAGGCAAACACAAAATAAAAAATAAAGTTGTTAATAGTGAACAGTTAGAGCTATAATTAAGCATGTTTTTAACCTATATTATACAGCAGACCAAAAGCTTATGCGCGACTACTAATATTAATAAATTACGTACTATATCCAAATATATATTTTAAAGTTATTGTATAAGCATTTGTTGAGATCAGAGAGAGAGAGTGAGTCAATGGACCGTACATCAAGTGGGTTAAGCGGGTTGTATGTCAAGGGTCTACAGGGCGTGACCTAATGCGACTCACCACCCGCCGTGACTCACTCTGATCCACTAACCCGCTTTGATCCACCGACCTACCATGACCCATTCTGACCCATCGACCCACTCTTCTCAGTGCATTGTAGACAGTATCTTCTGAACACTGGTGAATTTGTCCACGTTTTACTTTCGAGGCCTCCATTTTTGTTCCTTTCCATTTTTATCTATTTAGAATTACCTGACATGAGTATATCTAAGTATAAAAAGAAGGTTCAGGCACTTTTAGATATTGATATTTGTAAATTGTAATAGTACCAATATGACTTATTACCTGGCTTTCGAGATATAGTCAAATTTTACAGTTTTGTTCGCCTAATTTACCTCGATTTGACACTTCCAAATTTCATCCTAATTTCCACTGAAAAGTATCTGCAATTCAACAAGGAAATAATTGTATATGATAATTAAATTGACATTCATCGTAATATGGCCCATCACAAACAAATTACTATTTTATATCGTAAAAAAACAGATTCATCTGTATTGTAACAGAGCGGTGTTTAAGCGATTGACCGTAGAAATTCCAACTCTGATTAGTGATAATTGTACAGCCTTTTTTTTAATTACAAGTGTAAACTCTTTAGTCACTGTAGAGGAGGGTATGAATCATGGGTCAGAGTTGATGACGATGGGTTCTGGTGGGTCAGAGTGGGTCACATTGGATCGTGGGTTACGATAGGTGGTGGGTTAATGGGTCAAGTTTTCATTGACCCACGCAATCTCTGGTTGAGATCTAAAATGCAAATGAAACACTCATTTTCTGAACATACTTTAGGAACATTCTGTATGCGTAAACGACAACAAACGAAGAAAATATGCATAGAATGACATAAGTAGGAAATAAAAAGTAATAAAAAAAATAAGCTAACTTTTCATAAGAAAATAATCAACTACGAAGTGAAGCTGCCTGTTTTTAGTTTGCACAAGGGCGGAATTATTTTTTTAAGAAGCTGACAAATGACAAAGAATAAATATTTAATACTACAAATTAATAGCATTAATGTATCTTTTTCCTTGTCTGTTTCAAAATCTTCTCTTTAACGCTTGTCAAAGAAATTCTTTACGAAAGCCACCGTCAGATCAAAATATTTACATGTCTTCATTTGATTCATTCTTACGTCTTTAATAGACGACATAGCGAAAAACTAACACAAGTGAAGAAAAAAATCAGCATTGATTTATGGTTTCAAAACCTTTCTGCTTATTTAGTTGTGTCTTTGCTTATCTCTGTAGACATACATTGGTACGGTTTTATTCAATCCAGCTGTTAGCATATGCTTCCTACTTTTGCTGAATACAAACACTCTTGTCCTTGTAACATGTTTGTCCTTTCCTTACAGCGAAAAAGAAAAAAGAAAAATTCCTATGATTTTTGCCACAATGTCAAACTGTCAACAAGTCCTTTTGACAGGGGAAAATTAGCAACTGTTATGCATTGCAGGGTTCGATTACATAGTAAATGTATTGCTTTATGCAAGGCATATACGCTGCATTTGAAGCTTACTGGCTTATAAAATGTATATACAAAAATCACTGTAAGTAAAAATAAGATTAAAGCTCTTGCAACTGGATTACAGAAAATCTGGAAATCGAAACTAGAAAACAAAAATGCAGAGTCATTTGCAATGAAGGAAAAGTATTCTACAGAGTAAACTTTTGCCTAGTTATTTCCTAGATCTTCACTTAGTTTCTCCTGATCTTCACCTAGTTGTTTTCAAAATTTTCACCTTGTTATTTCCTAAATCTTCATCTAGTTATTTTTTATATCTTCACCTAGTTATTTCCAAACTCTTCACTTAGTTTCTCCTGGATCTTCACCCAGTTATTTCCTAAATCTTCACTTAGTTTGTCGTGGATCCTCACGCACTGTTTCCCGGATGTTGGCCTGATTATTTCCCAAATCTTTACTTAGTTTCCCCTGGATCTTCATCTAGTTATATCCAAAATTTTTACCTTGTTATTTCTTAAATCTTCATCTAGTTATTTTTTAAATCTTTACTTGTTATTTCTTAAATCTTCACTTAGTTTCTCCTGGATCTTCACCTAGTTATTTCCCAAATTTTCACCATGTTATTTCTTAAATCTTCATCTAATTATTTTCTAAATCTTTAACCTTGTTATTTCTTAAATCTTCACTTAGTTTCTCCTGGATCTTCACATAGTTATTTCCCAAATTTTTACCTTGTTATTTCCTAACTATCCATATAGTTATTTCCTAAATCTTCACTTAATTTCTCCGAAATTTTCTCCTAGTTATTTCCTAAGTCTTTAGCAAAATTAAAGTGCATGCGGGGATTCTCCTAAACGAGATTAAATTGTTAACTATTAAATTGTTCCTGATGAAATTGTCAATTCCTCTGCTTACATTTCTATCAGCAAACCAGAGTGCCAACGAAACGGGGTTGACATGTCAACGAAAGTACGCCATTGAAAGTTTTATTGATGGTAAGAGAAGCTTTCATTTAAATCAGGTTTTCAGCAAACATTTTGCTTAAAAGACAAAATTATGCAAAATTCTACAATATTATTAACGTTGTAATACTAAAAGATAACTCATTTATTATTAGTTAGGAAAATTTTTAACTTTTTAAATGAATCTCGTTTAAAGGCAGCTCTGAGAAATTTCTCTTCGCAGACAAAAGTGTATTGCAGTGGCGTATTTACGATTTTGTTTCGGTAGGGGCTTTGATAAATTTCGGGGGAGCTGTGCCTGGAAATGTGAAAATTCTGCAAGATATTTCATTTACTTTACTACACTAAGTAAAATTTCGGGGGAGCTTAAGCCCGGAAGCCACCCCCCTAAATACGCCACTGTGTATATGTATGTGTGCGTTTTTGAGACGCAGAAAATCCTTTCACTTCTCCAAATATGGTTATAAAATGTAACTCAAGGAGGAAATGTCCTCCCTCTGCATTCTTAACCACAGTGTTTCATGGCAATTTTTAAATATTGCGTTATCCATTGCGTTGCGTTGGTAGCTGGAAGGACCTCGGTGGGAAGAAGCTGGTAACAGTGAATTCATTCGAATGATGGACGACGGTGAAAACAGTTGAGGCTTAAGTTCGTCGCGTCAAAGTTGTTGATGTCTCGATGAAGGAAATTCCTAAGCTGTCAATTTAGATAATTAAAAAAAAAAAAGAAAAAAACAGTGAAATGGAGTATTAAAACTCATCAAGTATAATGAAGCTCACCAAAAGTGCAGTGTCTTCTTACCTAAAAACATAGGATGGACGCGGACAATTAAAGCAGATAAGTACTGAAAAGAAAGGGTTTTCTCCTCTAAGAAATTACGCGAACGTGACAACCACGTGCAAGTCTGAAGGGCCTCAACTAAACATAAAATCTTACGATTAAAATGAAAATAATTGTCACAAGTGTGTAGTGATATCTAATCGAAACATATACGTATATAAATTCCTAGTTATGCATGATATCTTTGTGTTTTTGTGATTTCCTGTATGCATGAAAACTAACTAACTAACTCTATGGCCTATGGAACCCGGAGGTTCAATGGCGCGTTCACAAAAGCTCGCCACTGACTTCTATCCTTAGCTAACTGCATCCAGTTTCTACTTTGTATTCCAATCTCTGTGAGATCCATCTTAATATTGTCCTCCCATCTGCGCCTAGGTCTTCCTAATGGTCGTTTTCCGAATGGCCTTCCAGTCAAGACTTTGAAAGCGTTTTTACTTTCTTCCATTCTAGCTACATGACCTGCCCATCTAAGCCTCCTAGACTTGACGACCCTAACAATGTTGGGTAAACCGTATGAATTATGCATGAAAACAAAACAGTTTATTTTAATATGTAGTGTTAACATTATAAATACAACTTAATATTGTGCTGTTACGCAAGGTTACACAATCACGTTTTATTTCCGAACTCTGCGTTTAGCAGGTCAAAAGTGATGGTGGTGGTAGGTGAACTTTGTGGGTGTCTCTAGGTGTATCTGTGCACGGGTCCGGTATGCAATAAAATACGGTACTATTGCATGGTGGGCTCGGGCGGGGTGTAGCTGCGCGACTCACAAGGTAAACATTAGTGGAAGGCGTATCGTTGTCTTTTGTAGGCTAACGGAGCAGTACTCTTCCGAAACACTAAAGCCAAAATAAGGACCGGTACAGAAGCACCATACAATCATTCACCCGTTTTGATGTTAGAAGTAGCGGAATGCGTCAAACAAGGCAACGTTACAGAATGACGTTCTCTCATTGGGACGAAAGCCAAAGACCGCTAAAACGTTTAACGAAAAAAAAAAAAATTTCAAAGATGAGAAATATACCAATTGATAGATCTTATTAATCCAAACAGAATTATCAGAAGGTGTAAATTCTCAGGCGCAGTTTTTGAGAAAAAAATAGAAAAAAATATTTTTTATAAATCTATTGTGCCACTTATTAAAATGAATCTAATATTGAAATATAGGCCCTACTGTCATCAAGTATTTTACTATGACGCTGCTAGGATGACAGAAGATTTCTTCACAAAGCTCACCGCTAATTTAAAAAAAATGGTGAATAACGTGAATACGTTTCATTTATTTAAGTATTTATTTATTGAACAAATTCCTAGATACAACATAACTTTGCCATTTTACACAGGGAAATGTTAACAAGAGAAAAACAAAAACAACATCGAAATAACCAGTGTACAAATAGTGTAAAAGGAATATTATTTCGCCAAAACTCGTTTAATTGCTCTTTCAAACACCAGGTAGCTCGAATAAATGTCCACATCAATATGTTAAATGATTAGAACTTTTCGGTAGTCTGTAAAAAAGAGTCCCCTGTATATTTACCAACCTAGGACGGACAAAATGGAATAGGTGCGTTTTCCGAGTTATGTGGTGAGGGATACTTAAGGATAGTTACTGAAGTATTGTTTCCCATATTAAGTTTCCATTGACTATTTTATGAAGAAATTTTAGGTCACAGTTATTTCTGCGTACTTCCAGTCTGAATATTAAGATATATCAAGAGTTCCTCCTTTAGTAAAATTGGAAATGCGGGAACACGAAAATGTACTCTAGCAACAAAGAAATTAAGAATAGAGTCAAGTCTAGAGAGATGTGTAGGTGCTGCTATGGCCCATACGGGAGAGCAGTATTCGATGTTGAGCGATATTAGAATTTTATAAAAAGTTGTTAATGATGAAACAGTGTGTAGTTCAGTAAATCGATAAAGAAGCCCCAACATGCGCACTGAATTCTTAACTATTGAGATATGGCCAGAGAACATGGGTTTCGAAACATGACATCAAGATCATTTTGACTAGCAAAATGTGTAATCGCTGATATGGTATATGCAGGGAACTGAAGTTGTTTTTTTTTTTTTATTTTTTTAAGTGTAATGGTAATATTGTCACATTTCTTGTTGTTAAGTTTCAAGTGCGACATTTTAAACCAGCCTATAAGGTAATTTATGTCTTCCTGTAGGGTAACCGTGTCTTGAATACACGATATTCTACTGTATAACTTATAATCGTCAGCAAAAAGTAGAAGGCCACTAGGATGAGCTGATAAGTGTGAGTAGAGGTCATTCATATACAGGACAAACAGAAGGAGCTCAAGTACATTTCCCTAGACACCCCTGAGATCTTGGATTGGGGGGGTTAGAAGTCGCCCTTGAAAGAACAACTCTCTGTTTACGGTCCTTCAAGTACCTGCTGATTAAAGAGAGAAATTTGCCATGTGTATTTATGCTATTGGGAAGCTTGTGGAGAAGATGAATGTGACCGACAGAGTCAAAGGAGTTGGAGAGATCAAAGTTGATAACATCTAATTGAGTATTGTTATTCATACATATAAATACATTTAACTGCACAAAAAAGAAGCGTACTTAAGTTTGTGAGACTTGGACATTTCATTAGAAAGCCGTGCTGAGAAGTGTGAATGTAAGGTGAGGTGAATTTAAGTACCGTGTTCTTGATTATTTTTTCGCAAATAATTGATATTGCAGAAAGAAGATATATTGGAATATAAGAGGATACATAATCTTTAGGACCAGAGTTATATATTGGGGTCACATGAACTAGTTTCCGACTGGAGGCATAATACATTCCTTGAAGCATCTATTGAATAAATGAATAGAGGAACCGCAATAACTAAAGCAGTTTTGTTGAGAAAGAGAGAAGCAATGTTGTCGGGCCCAAGCGACCTATGAGGAGATAGCAATTACAAGAGAGCCAGGACTTCGTCTTTGATAATAGTGAGCTTGGATATGATGTTAGAATAGATGGGGCGGAGAGAGGGAAGATGGATTGTAGAGGGAAGGGAAGTAAATGTTTTGCAGAAGTAGTTATTAAAGATGTCGGGTCTTTGATCATCACTGACTTCAGTATTCTCGTCTTGAACTGTTGCCGGTATGCCGGGAGATTCCATCTAGATTTAATTACAGACCAAAAGAGTTTAAGGTTCTTAACAGTAAAATCACCAATTGAGTCCATGCATTTAAAATACATATGTCGCTGCACCTTCTTGGTAAGGCATCTAATTTTAGCGAAATGTTTCTATGTCTAGTCACTTGGATGAGACTTCCATACATTCCAGGCAAGCTTTTAAAGAAGATTACGTAGTTCATTGTCATACCAGACCAGATACTTGTTCGATTTTTATGCAGGGGCGTCATTTACGGAGCCAAGAGAGGGCAATTGCTCCCCCCAAGAGTTTGAGGAGTACTTATACTTTAATTGATTGTCTACTAATATGCTAGTACAAAACCTGAACGCCTTAGGTCGGTGGTGCTTTTGCCCCCCTCAAGCGAAGTCTGAAATGACGCCCCTGCTTTGATGCCTTTAGGAGGAACAAAGTCCTTTATGGTTGACTGAAAGGCAGATGTGTTTTTGCCCTCTTAAGCGAAGTCTGAAATGACTCCCCTGCTTTGATGCCTTTGGGAGGAACAAAGTGCTTAATGGTTGACTGAAAGGCAGATGTGCTTTTGCCCTCTTAAGCGAAGTCTGAAATGACTCCCCTGCTTTGATGCCTTTAGGTGGAACAAAGTCTTAATGGTTGAGTGAACGGCAGATGTAAATAAGTCCATAGCCTCGTTAACAGTTCCTTCCTCTAACAATGTCACATTAAAGATGACCAAAAATGTAATAACGTAAATAATAATAATTAGAGAACGGATTTTAAGGTGCAGCACCTTTTCTAAAAATGTGGTAATATCAACCAAAGTTTAAAATATCTATTTCCGGGCATGAAAGGAACTGAAATGAACGCACTTTGTTACACCTTTTTAATGGATGTTGCACCTTTTTTGCTAGATTCATAAAATTTCCCTTCTTGTTACTTCTTTTAGCCTTCAGTACCTTTATTGTCCCTTTTCTCTCTCTTTTTTTTTTAAAAAAAAAATTGACAGGACAATATGTTTTATTTTCAATCTAGCTTACACATAACATTCCATAAATTTAGATGCAATCTTGACGGATTTGCTAGGGATAAATTTGCACTGAGTTTGCGAAACAATCCGGACATAGAAACCTTTTCAACGTCAACTGAACTTCTTGTCCATTTGCTTATAAGATGTGTACCACTGGTTTCCGTTGATGTCGAGCGAAGTTTCTCCACGTACAAAGATCTTCTGAGGGGGCGCGGTGGCTCAGTGGTAGAGCGTTGGTGCTTGGGGTCCCGGGTTCGATCCCAGCCTCCGCCAAGTGAACTTTGTGGTGGACAAACACCGTGCTCGTGGGTTTTCTCGGGGTTCTCCCGTTTCCTCCCACTTTCTTCATTCCACCATTTCACTCATCTCTCATAATCACCGTCTCCTTTAGCCTAACCGGCATAACCGTGGGACGTAAAACTTAAAGATTTCATTTCATTTCAAGGATCTTCTGAGCTCCAAGCGACAGAAACTAACATTCGAAAACATAGGAATGTTTTGCATAATCAAGTATAACTAGTTCCTGAAAATCCAGTAGTAAGTAACGATTTCTCAAGCCATAATATTGCTAAATTAAAGTTTTCTTTTTTAAATACCGAATTTATTTTAACCACAATTTTATTACAAGAATGTCGAAAGTTGTACAAGTTTGAGATTAAATAAAACAATTTCGCAATTTATGTCAAAATGTTTAAAGCAAAGATTTTAACAATATTTGCTGATGTAATGAATAAAGAGTTGATTTTAATTTAGAGTCCCGTTCAGCAGCGAGGCTATATGAGACGTGGACCTACTGATTAATGTGGAATACGAACCACATGAGCTCCCGCCGGGAAGTAATGAATAAAGAATGTTCATGTAGCTGTATACTATAGTATTTAATAAAGATATCCTATTAGTACCTTTTTGGACCTTAAAATCCGGTCCATAATAATAATAATAATAATAATAATAATAATAATAATAATAATAATAATAATAATAATAATAATAATAATAAGCAATTTGCTTCCTACAAAACGCTGTTATATGTACTAACAACCCTTCAGCCAGGTAATATGTACAAAATATTAACGCCTCTAGCTACAGCAACAATTCTCAGTACTACATAGTTATTAACCACTAACCACTGGCATGTCAGTCCTTATACGCCTGAACCTCTCCAACGCCATCTGTTAGCGACCGGCTGGACTAAGTCCAGCCTAGCAACGAACGCGCGATCAGTGTGCTACGTCGCCCTATCTCTACGCCAGGTCCCATACACTAACGTATTGACAGCTGCTAACAAGACTAGCGTATGGAATTTTATTGCTACGTCGGGAAAATACGTCAATGTATGGCCCAGTTAACAAGTGTAACAGCTTTCAAGGCCTAGTAACCGCCAGGTATTTTATTCACGTGACTTTCCAATTTGCCTCAGGACCCTGAGCGGAGCACCCAAAAATTGGGAAGCACCGACTGGGACCACGCGAACGTAAGTCTAGCGTTCTAACCACCAGAATACTGTGTCCCCTGACGTTACTTTATAGAAAATTATAGACTTACAATATTATAAGATATATATTATTATAAATAAAAACCAAAGAAGTGTGTCACAATATTGTGCGCGGGCGTTCGTCAATCAATAAGTGTTGAAAACCATCGGCTTACACAATTGGCGCACTTTTTAGATACATTTGGACCGTTAATAAACAAAGTACATAAATTATGAGGTTTTTTTAATGTAGGCTTTGCTCTGGGTGTTATTCTGCATATGGTAATTAACTCTGCAGAGAGACTGGTGTTTTACTGTGTTTTGAACAGCGGACGTAGGATTTTTGGTGTTTATATATATATATATATATATATATATATATATATATATATATATATATATATATATATATATATATATATATATATATATATATACATACGGTATATGAGAGAGAGGTACCGGCGCGGATCCAAGGGAAGGGCTATAGCTTCCCCTTGACGCTCAGGGATACACAGGATTTTCTTTACACTGAATAAAGCGTCAAACTATGGTTTAGCCCCTCCCTTGAACATATCCCGGTTCCCGGACCTATATATATAAGCTCGTATAAAACAATTTCTTCACGTTGCTTTTATTTTAAAGTCATTTCTGAAAAGTACAAAGCTTGCTGTATTGCAGGGTATATTACTTACAATAATTGTTCTAATGTTAAAAAATCTTTTCTATAACACTTAGTATACATTGTTCAGATATTGAAAATAAATAATACATTTAAGTAATTGATGCAAGTAAATGCCATAAAATGAATAAATATTTTTCACTGTTTATTAGAAAATTATCAGAACAAAATTATCATGAAGTTCCAAAATCGAATCAGCATCTAGATTACTTGATTTCATTCTCAATAGGATCAACGTCAACACGGCCAGTGTTCAAGTAGACCTCCCATTTGAAATTAAAATATAACCATGCCATCTGGTGGTTCAAATTTAAACAAACTGCTATCAAAAATTATGCACTGAAGACACGCTGCAAATATATCCCGTAGTTCATTTGCAATAAAAATGTAAACCGAAGGGCGGGCTATGTCCGTCGTTCATCCTATTGGACATTACATCCTCGATGGGCATAGCCCACCACTCGTTCGAAAATTGTGAAGAACACAATACTGATGTAACTAATTTCTTTTAATTTTATAACAGAACTAATCTTAAACTATCAATAATTAAATTTATGTCGATCATAATGGATACAAAACAAAGACGCCGACTTTCTAAAATTTCTGTGGGTGCAAATCAATGGTGGGACGTGTTATATGTTTTCAGGGGAGTGTCGATATTTTTTGGTTGATTTCTTTTAGTTAAAATCTTTTATGAACACTATCATAGAGCTCGATTATATTCACAATATAATTTCTTTTATTATTATTATTATTATTATTATTATTATTATTATTATTATTATTATTATTATTATTATTATTATTATTATTATTATTATTATTATTATTATTGTGGGGACTGCCTTTCACTAGGCCAGACACTGTGAAAGAAGAGGGCAAGATGTTGCTTGGTTGTCTTTTCATAGACACATTTGAAACAAAAAATGGTGTTTTAGAGGTCAGAAATCTTAACTTGCCTCCCAATGTTTTAATTGCTTATGTATTATTTTTTGATAATGGCAAGATTATTTGTGTGGGTGCTGGAGCCCGGATCATCCACGTAGTCTGCGCCCATGTGTTGCATGGCTCGAACCAAGGACCATATTCTTTATTAGAGTTTGGAACCTGTCATCCATCCATTATAAACGAACATGTGTTGTTTAGAGGAAGTTCATCGTCTGTTAGATGTTATTCACATCCGATATCGACATCAGCTGACGACAGATTTTCAACAAGGAAATAATTAATTATCTTACGTCTGCTCTACTACAAGGAAGTCCTTGTATTTGTAAATGATATGTAATAAACACTGGTAGTAACTTCCTATTACCTTTTGCCTACCAAACAGTCTCACACGCGTTAACTGGAATTCAGTTTTGTTTAGATCAGATGCTTTCTCAATGTGTTTGTTTCTACTGGACTCTCATTGTCATGCACCTACGACGAATCAATGCTCGCTTCGACCATCGACCTGGTAAACATTGACACAATAAGGAAATATTGTTGATGAGTAGTACGTACTTCGACTCTCGGAAGTCTTTCTCTTCCTGGTTTTAGTCTATGTGATTCTGACGACGTTAGCAGCCTAGTAGGAAGTATAGCTGCTTTATGTTGTGTCATCGATATGTTTTTTGGCTGTGTCAATTTGGGGAATTGAATGTGCATGTCATCGAGAGAGTGTCAGTACCATTGTTTCCTTCATGACGTCAGAGAGACAGTCGAGACAAATACACTTGAGAAAGCTCGATCTTGGTCATTTGGTCATTGCTCATTGGGACCTTCGTTACTTGGTCTTTCGTGACCGCACCTTCGGTCCGAAATTCGATGCCTTGGTCGATCGTCGGACAAGTCATCATGGAGATCTTCAAGACGCCTCGATCTACAAAGTACTTAGTACAGATCTAACATTTTCTTTTGCCAATAATCTTATTTCCAAAATTAGAACATTATACGGGAGTAGTTATTGACGAACTTCTACACCCGAAAGGAAGAATGTTAACGGTACTTTACGTAATAATTATGTTCTAACATGGTCCTTTAATGGGCTGTGTTGCCAGCCTGTTGGGTTAGGTCATTAGGGTTTGATGACCTGCTTACGTGTGTTTGGAAAGTTCTTATGTTTCTTTTTTTAGTTGTGCTGACATGGAAAGATCATGTGCTCTTTTTTCGAGTCTGTATGCGTGTCTGTAGAGACTCTATACTGGCTATTTTTAAAAATTATAATGGAAATTTGAATTGGTTTGATTTGAATTAAATCTGTTGATATGATTAAATTAATATTGCGCAGTAGTGATTAAATTAATAATCCGTATGAGTGATTAAATTAATAATAATAATAATATTGAATATATTACACGAACAATATGTGAGAGAATAAAAGATATTCTCCTAATAAATTAGTCGGAACAAATAAGATGTTCGAACAATATGTGAGAGAATAAAAGATATTATACAAATGGATTTGACTAATAGAAACTTACATTGAGAAATATATATATATAATTTGGAAAATGAAATATTTGAGTCCCACCATTATACCTGTAAGGCTAAAGGAGATGGTGATTATTTTATTTGTTAAAAAATAAGATGTTCGAACAATATGTGAGAGAATAAATCGCTTTACAAAGAAAGATCTTAAAAGTATATAGAAAGTGGGAACCTGCAAATTATTTCGAAAAATATTTTAAAAATAAGAAGGTGAGAACACTTATAATGTGTAAAAGTTTATGTGATACGTACTGGGATCGAACCCGGGACCCTTAACACCAGAGGTGAACACTGTATGATGGGAGGGAAATATTTATTCATGCGGGACTTTTTAATTTGTCGGATCGTAATTATTACTCGAACACTGTGTGATTATACTCAGTGAACGTGGTAAAAGCTCGTGTACGGTATGATACACTATGTTGGTACATATACAGAGCGTGGTTTTTGTACGTCTGTTGCTGATGAACTTAAGACATGAACTGAACTTTTCGCGCGCTTTTGAAAAACCGGTTGGGTAGGAGTGATGATGTGTGCTTGCAGGGCGTTGCTAAAACTTGAATTTAAATACAAAGGAAGACCGTTGACACGTTTGGTAAACATTACAGAATACCGCCAGACTGATAGAAATAACTTTGGCGCCGCGGTAGGTGAACAAAAGGAAGATTGCGGACGTGGGAGATAAACATCACAAATTGGGAACAAACTAATAAAAATAACTTTAATGTTGGGAATGCCGAACACGTGATTACCTTGCGGTTATGAAAATACTTTAAATACAGGTTATAAGAGACAAAATATATAAAGATACATCATGCAGTCGTATGAGAAGAAGGATCTTTTCAATAGCAATATTGAAGCAATATCTGATGCTGAAACAGAAATATACGAATCATCGTCAGATGAAGAATTTGATTTTGATGCAATAGATTCACCAGCGCTAACAGTTTCACCAACACCGCCATCATCTCCAATTGTATTATCAAGAACATCACGATTTTGGGCTTTAGATTGTTGTTGTAATAGTGAAAAAGTGGATCGCGAATGTATAAAGAAGGCTATTGAAAAATGGAATTTTAATGAAACACTAATATGTGAGGGATGTACGACAGGATCTAATCATGATTTTGATCATGATTGTATGACGACGCGTCCAGAATTATTGGAAATCCGCGCTTGGAGTATTATAGCAAGTCCTAGTGTTGAAGATGATGTGTTTTATTTGTACGCAAACACGCATATTATCGGACTATTAACAAGAGAAAAATTTTAGGACGCCTATGTGGAATTATTAAGTGATACAGACTATTTACCGGAATTACTAGAGATCTTCATAAGAAAAGACAAACGGAAAGCGAATATTTCAGATTGAAAAAAATGTATTCGAACAGTGCTAGTGTTTCATGTGTGTTATGTAATGGTGAAAACATTAATGTGAACTGTGTATTAAAAACTATAAAAGTATACTTACACAACAATAATCCAATGGAATGCGTGGAATGCAAGTTACATCTTCCTCATGAATGTAGACATTTTCATAATTCTGGATCATTTGCAGTGAAGTATTTATCTCTTGACAAAACTCTTAGTGAACTCTTTGAAGTGTTTGAACAAGAACATAGTGAAATCTCATTTCTATGCTTTATGCATAAAACTTGTGATCTTTTACAAAATACAGAATTTGTTGGACAGATAATTCCGTTTTTTATTTTTCATACAAATGAAATTTCACCATGTGTAAATCAGTATATTATCGATATTCAAGGTTTTAAAATGTCTGATAACGAATTTATTATTCGTGAGTTTTGTTTAACTGCATGCGATGATACAGTAAATTTCCATTGCTTGGTAAAATCACCAGTTGAATATAATTTATTATTACTAGGATGTCAAAAACAAATTGACTGGTTAACATTAAATTTGCATGGATTGAAATGAGTTAGCAAAACTGGATATACTGTATCATGCATACGAAACCTTGTATATCAATTATGCGCAAAGAATTCAACCTTTTATTGTAAAGGTTTAGAGAAATCTCTTTGGATTAAAAGAATATTTGCATTAGATAATGTCATTGATTTAGAAACAAAACATTGTCCTTCATTAAATGAATTATGTGGAAATACATTTAATGAATATTGTTCTTTTCACACAAGTATTGTAAAGAAATCAGGATGTGCATATCGTAATGCACAACAGTTGAATTATTGGTGGAATTTGAAAGATCAACAGCATTATCTAATGCATTATCAAGATTGTAATGAGGAATTGTAAATAAAATGCTTGGGTGTAAGTTTAAAAAAATTATTGTAAATTAAAAAATCTAAATTAAAAAAAATAAATAAAAAAATTTAAAAATTATTTGTGTTTTTAAAAATTTGTTTACATGTTTATAAACAATAGCATCATTCTTTTTCAAAATTTTCTTGTTAAACAATTTTAAACACTTTTCAAATGATTGAGTGCGAATAATATGATGCAGAAAATATAAGACATAATAACCACATAACACAGAATTATCATGTTGATATTGTTGAATGTTTGTAAAGTACATTTTAGTATTTTTCGACAAAAGTTTTTTATTTCCTTGGGAATGTCCATAGCAAGACTATCAAAGTAGTACCCATGTTTTTTCTTATTGATGTACACTGCAACCCAGTGGGAACCAGCAGAATCAGATGTATCAAGATTAATCATAAGTGCTGCAGGACGTTTTACCGTTACAGGAAGTTTGTCAATAGGGTAAATTCCAGTAACACTTGCACCAGTCACTTTATCAGTTAGTAACACTTTTAATAATTCATCACTATACATGATGAAGATTATTTTTAATTGTAGTAGGTATGTAATTATCACTGTTATTCACATGTAACACATAATCATACACTTTCACATATTCACTATACAGTAATGCTTCATGAACAGTACATCTATATTGTCCGAAACGATGCTTATTATGTGCACACCGATGAACGTGAAAACTTAATGCAGTATACTTTAGACAGTTTATTTCTTCCAAATTTGTAACTTCTCTTTGAAGAATTTCTTGAAGAAAACACTTTCTATTTATTCCGTATGTGTATATGGTTGTAGTATTTGAACAATATGTTTGAAGTATTGCCTTAAGATGTGAATATTCTACATCCCCTTCGTGCCAGGTAATGCCATACACATTCTCACCTAGATATTTGTTTGTGCTTATGATTGGCTCAGATAAGTTATTTAAAGGAAATGGTGGTTTAAAAACCCAATTTTGAAAAAAGGGAACGTCAGGGTTTACAATGGCTAGCTCTTTTATAATAAACTCATCTTCGTTATCATGATACGCTGAGAAGTGAACAACAACCCGTATTGTACTCAACTAAATAAATTAGAAGGTGTTATCAGTATAAATATTTGTCTTTGTCTACTTGTGCTAAAGAATCGAATTGTGCGTACACAATGCATGTAACAGGTTCAGTTAAAGTTTCTGAAAATGATACTTTTAAATTTACAGGGGAATCGCGTACTACATCCCACGTGTTATCATCTAAAGTTCCTGTTGGAGATAGAATAAATGCATACAGAGCATATCCGTTTGGATACTCATCAAGAGTAACAGTATGTGAATAATTTTGATAATATATACCAGTATCTGGAATCAAAGTATAGTAACTTAGAAGGTATAAATTATTATTAAAATCAGGTGTGAGGGGGTTGGGAGGAAATGATTTTGAACCGACTTGTAATTGCAGTTTGTTAACGTTAAAGTTTCGAAATTCAGAGGGATTAAGATGTGATTTCCCATTGAAGGCTGTGTTGGAGATGAAACCAATAATCAGGCCTTTAGGAACATTACCCAGGAAAAGATTATCAATGCTGTAAGACTTTACTTGTGCAGGTATAGTATAAGATCTTGTTTCCACTCTCGTCAGAGGTAACTTGGCTGTTTCCGAACCCATTCGTGTATTTAATTGCATAGCTAAATCTGCAGCTACATCAATACGTCATTCATGAAGAATAATTTCCTCAAGTGCAACTTTATAACTTGTATTTTCAGCAGACATTAAGCAAAAATTATCTTTACTACGATGTAGTTTTACACGCAAACTTACTTTGTTAGGAAGCATACGATCTAAACTTACACTATCCGTATGAAGACGTCCATACATTTCAAAAGATTTACTATTTTTCACCTTATTAGCACGTTTTTGAAAACCAGCATTTGTATTATCTAATTTATTAAAATTTTTTGCAGTATCTTTATGCCACATGGCACATGCTAAATGTGTTTGAGAAGCATCATGAGAATAATTTAATAATGTTTCAATGTATGCACGATAAGGATAAGTTCCTGATGAAGAACTAATTAATTTATCATTTAACGAAATATCAATTTGACTAAATAAAGAATGTAAGAAATTATTTACGGGTGCGACAACATCATCGTTAGCTAAAGTTGTACCATCAGCTTTAGTAATTTTACAACGTACATAAAGATATAGATATGCAAAATGAATAAATTCACCTGTTTCTCCCGGAATAACAAATTCAATAGGTCCTTCTGAGGTTAATGTGGAAATAGGACGATATTCAGCATTTGTAGTTGCTTCAATAGCTGTTTGTGTCATTGGTATAGAAAAGAAATCAAATTCATTGGTACAACATTCGAAACTATTTAAATTTAGGAACGCCATTATGAAAAGATGTCCTGTATATGTTTACGTTTTGTTGGTGGTCCAAACTTTACAACTGCAGGAGCGTGACCGTCTCTTTCCGTTACCAGTTAGCAACTGCCCAACTTTATTAATTGCTTTTGTCCTTAAACTATTACCAGCTTCTTTTACACGTGCACGAACCGATTCTTTAAATGGTCGATTTTCTAATACATCACCCGCAACTTGCATACCGGTTTGTAATGCTTGACGTCCTACAGTTTTTGCACGTTGTTTAAGAAATGGTAAAGCAAAACGAAATAATCCTTTAAAGAAACTACCTATACCATGTCCCCTTTGATATACAGGTCCTGAAAAATATGGTATTCCGCGCCCACGATGATAAGTAACACGTCTTGCTCTCATTTTTATTATTATTATTATTTAGAAGATGCCGGAGAGAGTTTAAAATGTAGTGTTACGGTCAGTGTCCCAGAACGAAATGGCAAATTTCGCCCTGCATGATCTTTTAATAGTATTTCAATAGTGTTAAAACAAAATTTTGCAAGTGGCATATAATGAATATCTTCAAATGTAATTGTTTGAACTTTTCCATATTTAATATCAGAGATTGTTGCTATACGTAATATAGGTGCTTTTGTATCACCTAAAAATTGATATTGTATAATATCTGTATAAATAAAAATTTGATGTGGATATCCGATATCTATGTATGGTTGTTTGAATCCGTGAGATTCTTTTACAAGATCTGATTTTTCAGAAAAACCTAATTGTAAAGCTAATGTGGGCGACAATGTAACTGATTCTACATGTTCATCACATTCAACATGTACAACATTTGAAAAACTAAATCTTATAAAACTCGATATTGCGTTTAATTCTTCTAGTAAATGACGAATGGATGGATAATATCCAACAAGAATTTTACTTTTCATAAGTTCTGCATTTTTAAATTTGTAACATATAACGTTTTCACCCGCGGTAACATTATAACATGTTAATGGAATATGTACTTCACTTAATCCTACATACCAATCGGATTCTGATAAACGATTATTATTTTTTAATTGATTAATAAAATGTGTTGGACTATTTGTAGGATATACATCAGCACTAGCATTTGAAACTAATGTAATGTAAAAACTATCATCAATACTTTCAGAAATCATTTTCGTTTAAAGTGAAGTGTTAGGTTTGAAGTTCCAAAACGAAATGGTAATTTTAACCCGTGTTCATCATTTAAGTTTACTTCTATTGTATCAAAATATTTCTTTTCAACTTTAACATAGTGTGATGTGTGAAAGACAAAAGATTTTACATGACCGTGTTGTACATTATATACACTAAGTTTTCGAACTAATGGACCTATATTTTGTTGTTGTTTTACAATATCAATGCAAACATTAATTGTATTGGGAATATTATAATCTAAATCACATGGAAATTTTCCACGTGCTAATATTAAATCAACATTTTTAACTTTTGTGTATATAACATTTTTAACATCAAGTGTATTTTCATTAATAAATCCAAAAATCTGTTGTAAACCTGGTGTAACACCAATCATACATTGATCTTCTAATTTTAAAGAATGTTTAATAATAACTTGATTTTTATTTTGTAAATAGTGTAACATACGAACATTTTCAGGAATTAATTGTAGAATCGATTCAATTGATGAATAATATCCAGGTGTTATTGGAACACGGTAGCGTTCAACTTTATCATTGATAACACTAGTAATTATAATTTCTTCATTTTCACCAACATTGTAAAAACTCCACGGAATATTAATTTGTGTTAATGCAACACCCCATTCCCCATCACTTAAATCAATAGGTTGTGCCAATTTAACTCGAAATGATGATGTATTATTATCAAAAAGATTGCTACTGGCATTTGAAGGAAGAGTAACGTAAAAGTCGTGTGTAAAGTTCGAATTCATTTTGCAGACTGAATAGAATCTGATCTAATCCACGAATTCATACTTGATGGATATCCTAACCATTTTACATACATCCACCCTTTTTTACGTTTTAATACTTTTTCAATGAGATATGTTTTCTTTGAATTTATAATTACTTTTTGTAATTCTTGTGCATAAAATATTCCTTTAATTTCTTCACCGTTCCAATCTTTTAATTTGTAAGTGACAGGATCTGACTTAATACATTTGTCAACAATAAATATTTCTTGTGACCATTTAGGTAAATATCCTTTTTCTAATACATGTTTATACTTACTAACACGTACATAATCACCCGGATTAAATTTACATGTTATATTCTTTTTATTATTTTTATTTCCGTATAATGTCTCCCACACTTGATTCACATTGGAATCATTTACTTGTGCAGGTGCCATTTTAATACTTGAATGGTATGAATGATTATAATTTTTTACAATTTGACCTAATACATTAATATAACGATAAGTATTCTTTGCAGTAAAATAACGATACAATCTTTCTTTTAATGTACGTATAAAACGTTCTGCTAATGCGCATTTAATTTCGGAATGAACACTATAATGATTAATTTCATATTCTTTAAACAATTGTTTTACATGACGATTATAAAATTCACCGCCTAAATCTGTTTGTACGTTAAACACGGGTAACTTGAAATTTTTAAAAATCTTTGTTATTGCTTTTACCATTTCAGGACCTTTCTTTGTTTTTAACGGAACACAATATGCATAACGTGAAAAAATGTCAATACAACATAATATATATTTATAATTATTATTATACTTTGCAATATTTTGCATATCTGCTAAATCCATTTGTAATGTTTCATTTGGTGCACTAACATAATACTTTTTACGTTCAAAAACTTTACGAGCTGGTGCATGTAATGTATAAGCATCTTGAGAAGCTAACCAATTTTTAATTTTCTTTTTAGATAACTTTGTTTTGCGTTGTAATGTTTGTATACTTGATAAAGAATCAGGATTTGAATAATCATAATATATTTTTGATAATTTTGTCATTTTTACATACTATATTCTTTCCACTGTTTAAATAAATTAGCAACTACTGCAGGACTAGTAGATTTTCTTACTTTACGAATACGTTGTCTACTACTACTATTCGCTTTTGATGCTGGTGTGCTAATAGGTGTACCAATAAATTCTTTAGGAACATTAAGATCTTCTAATAAAATTTTAAATTCATGAATACCTAAAGTATTTCTTGAATATTTTCTTGTACGAACAACATCATTTACTAAATCTATAATATTTGAACCTGGTATTGTTTTTCCTTGAATACGTACAATGCCAGACTTATCCCACTGAATTTTATCAGAACTTGTCAACTGTTTTAATAATAGATCTGTTTTCCTACGAAGTGTTTTCGGAACTGATTGTAAAATGTCTGATACAAATGGTAAAATAGAAGTATTGCTATCTTGTTTGGAACTTGATGATATTTTTTCTTCTTCTTCTTCTTGAATGATAGGTAAAGTAATAGGCTTATGTGAAGAAGAAGATGTATACTGTAAATAAAGATGCAAAGCTTGTTGATATAATTTCCACTTTTGTTGTACACTAAGATAACGGCGTTTTAAGATATTAATCATTTCTTCATCTAAACGTGACTGATGTGAATCTATGGATTTAAGATTTGATTGAATTTCATGTACAGCATTTTCAGGAACTAAAATCATTTTACGTAATTCTCACATATCTAACGACTGAAAATACTACTTCCTACTGCTGCAAGAAGTGGTCCCAAGATTAACGGTAAAAGCGCACCACCTTTTTGTAGTAACAACTTCTTCTTTTTATTCAATGCAGTACGCTGCTGAGATAGAGCACGTAAGATCTTTTTATGTCTACGTAAACGTTGCTTCTGACGAGAATTTAAAGGAATGTTTCCTTTTATTGTGTTTTTAGCTACTTGAGATATTGTTCTTATTAAATCCCCTGAAGCATTTTGTAAAATTTGTTTTCGTTTTGCATTTTTGCATTTGCACAGAGCACGGAGCGTGCTGTAGTGTTGTTTCATCTTCAACATATTGATGCAGACTAAACAAAAATTTCTGTATGCATGTCTTTTACGTTAGCGTACACATGCATGATTTCATTCGGAAAAATATTTGTACGTATTCGCAATGCATCCTTTGTTTTTTGTGTCAAGTCAAATAATAAATAAGTGTGAGGCTCCCGTGTTACTTCTTCGAACACACTCACGACTTCTTTACTATACCGAGGCATAATTTGCCTTGCTAAATATTGTATTTGTAATTTATCACGTTAATTTTTAAATACTATAATATAATGTGCATTTAAACTAATATCACGTGCATGTTTTCCTTTTGGAAATAAATTTTGAATAATAAATATTACAGTTAACTTTTTATGATGTGCATACTTTGTAAATAAATTAGCAACATCGCCATTAGTTTCCGACATTAAATCATCAAGTATTAATAATGAATTTTCTTTAATTTCAAATTTATTCATGTCAGGTATTCCCTCTACAAATGTATTTTTGCATTTGCATCTAATTTTGGTATTACTGCACCATAACACCAAACAATATCATTAAATTTTATACTAAACATTTGATCACATTCATTAAGTAAACGATTTACAAAACAAGTTTTACCAGCCCTTGAAGGACCAGCAATTAAAATAGTAGAGGGATGTTGAAACTTTAACATCTTGTAATCAAATGAATGCATACAATAGAGACTCTGCTTTATATACACACTCACACTCATACATTCACATATTTTCGAACATGTGAGGAAATAAAAGATAAAATTAAAGCTTGAATTTCGAAACGAAAATTTAAATAAAATGAGCTTCTACAAGAAGCGTACCAACTAAAATTGCACAGCAAACGAACAAATAAAATGATCACAGCGTAGCTGCTTTGGCATACGAACCAATAAAAAAAATCACTGGTATATGAAATTAAAGCTTGAAATGAAAAATAATAAATTATGAATAAATTAAAATAAATTAGGAATAAATTAAAAATAAATATTTTAAGAACGGTTATGCTGTGCGTACGAGCTGGTTTAAAAAAAAGAGACATTCATACAACTCACATTCATTCATTCGTGGGTCTATAACCGTAAGGTACACTTGCACGTTTTTGTACTGGTTCATCGTCAGTTACGTCAGGTTCGTCAATACGTTTTCGTTTTTTGTTGACCTCACGGTGTGTCTTTGTTTCTCTACAGCTAAAGATACGGAACCCCGGTCTACGAACGATAATGTTTGTGTTTTCTATTACTGTGGACTCTAATTGTCCAGACACTAATTTATAGAAACTCTCAAAGTTAATTTAGTGTTATCCCCCTAATTTTGAATATATCACGAACATCCCCTTGGGCATTTGTTAGCCGCATGGCGTAATTTTTACAGCCAAGACCAATAAAGGTTGTAAACTCCCAACCTTCAGGAATTTCATTTGTAAGATCACCCAAATAGTTTCTGAGCGGTAACAAGGGTTCCTCATCTTTTTTCTGTAGATACATGATACTGTCAGTGTCACAGTAGATTGCTCTGTCAGGTCCTACTGTCGTCAGTAGTTCGTAAAGTCTAAGTCTAGCCCACGAAGTAATAAATGCGGCTAGTATCACATTAGAAAACGCTAACGGAACGTTTTCGTTTTCAATGTCTCTGTATGTGACAATGAGATGGTCATCATCAATTGGTATCACACTTTGAATTTCATACCTTGCCGTAGTTAAATACCTAAGAAATGTGACCTCATCACTAACAATTATACTCTGTGACATATCTGTGCGTTGCCCCCACTTTCCATACAATGAATTGAGGTATAGTTTCGCACATTGCCTCAATCCAGGGTTCGTCCTAATATTATCATAATTTAATCGTATGCCTTCATGTGCATAATATTCTTCGATATATTTATGTTTGTCTGATTCAGTGGTACAGTAAGCAGGAAAACCAGAGGCTTCCTGCTTCATCTGAAGGAAGGAATTCACATCGCTCCCGAACAGTCCTCCTGAATTCCCCTCTTCAGGATCTAAGAGTTCAAATTCCCATATCTCATGTATATCGATTATTTTGTAACCTTTTTTAAGAGCAAGGTGTAACTCTGGAGTACAAAATGTGCCTGTGAGAGCACACTCAGCATCACTATGAGTACATTCATTAGTGTTTTCTTCTTCCATACATGTGCGGCAAAGGCCGAAAAGTAATCGACCTCCCGCAACGTATGGTAAGATCGGAAAATAGAGGTCCTTTGCAGGGACAATTGTGCATTTGACTACACCGTGAATACTTTCCACATCTGGAAAGTCCGGTCCCGTGTGAATCTTAGGTGATTTAACCGGCATAGGTTTACGCGCCATTACCCATGGGTAAAGGCTAGTTACATCGGCATAATAAATACGCTCATCACTCGTACAATTGACGTAAGAACGAAAGACCTCCGTGCGACCACCGTTGTAACAGTTCTTAGGAATAAGAAAATCAGGCAGATTAGTACAACGTTCTTGAACAAACTTTTGCACTTCCTTGTCCGTCTTTACCTTATTATCCCAAGAACATTCCCATATTTCATATAGGTTTACACCTATACTTTTCAGGTACTTACGGCGGCGCATGGTTTGCTCATATCGTTTCTCCATCGTATTGTGCGAATCTTGTGCCTCGTGCAAAACCGCGTCACGGTTAAAGGGAAAACAAAGGCGACAGGCATGGAAATAACATCCGTAATAGTCGAAGGCAGCGTTGAGTCCTTCGTGCCATCCATCGACCTTGTACCTACCAATATACTTTTCCCCACCTCTCCTAGCATGCTGGATTTCTATCCCTAATTGATATTCCATATACATAAGCCATTGCATAGCTTTTGTACTATACTTGGTCTTATGATGAAATCCCAACGCGGGAATGATAGGAATAGTATTTTCCGGTAAGTGCAAGGTACGATATGTACGCATTGCAAGACTTGCAATGGTGGATGATGTTATGAAACATTGCAAACCCTCCCTTTTCTCTTCAATAATATCGCTAAACTTGATGACCACTTCTGTTAGAATTCTAACATCATTTTTACAATAAGCCAACATATCCTTCTGCATGTTAAACTCCTCGCCACTTTCCGCACGTTCTTGGTGTCAGGCCTCCAGTTGTTTTCTTTCTTCTGTGCTTCGTCCCTCAGGGTCATAGTACTCAAGCGGGGGGTAGGGACCGACATAATTTTGATTCTCTTCAGTATTAAACAAATATGGGAAATCTCCCTTCTTTAAATTTTGACTAAGGCCTAACGTTTTCGGTAATTTTGATAATTTAGCACCAATATAGAGGAAAAAGTCGCGAAAAAAGATACGGTTACCTATGTTAATATTAAAAATCTTTTTACCCTGAATAAGAACACTAGGTACAATATGCTGGTCTTCTATTAGAGTTCTAAGACAGAAGAGACCATCGTATCTGGATGCATTATGAGCGATCACCAGGATCTTCTGAAAGACAGGACGTTCTACTAACACGTGGTTAATAAAATCCGTCATTGTCTTAAAAGAAAACGAACGATTTCCAATATTGTCACCGCACGTTTTACAAGGCTCATCGATACCTTTCCTTATACAGACGTGACATACATGATGACAACACACCAGTACAACTTCATGTTCCCTTTCACCGCGCTCATTCGGCGCCTTCAACATCGTCTCTACATTATAGGTGATGTACATAAACCTTTTCGTATGAACAGGTTGCTGTCTCTGAACAAAACATGTGTGATTTGTATCAACATACACGCGGCATGTTGAACAAAAATGCTCACCACACATGTGTTCATATTTTCGCCCCCTCTTATCAAAGATGATACCACAATCGATGCAGAGCTTTACATTATCACATACGGATTTAGCCGCTTTATTACATGTCAGATGGCTGTCAAAACAAATACCCTCAGCAAACTCTCTATTGCATGCATTACATTTAATTCTGTTTGCAGTATAGTCCCGTTCGTGAGTATGTTCGCAAAAAGTACAACGAGTTTTACACTTGTGTGCACGTGACCTTTCATCATAACCTTCCAAACAATAATAACAATACTTCCGTTTGCTAAGAAAACTTGTAATATTACGAATGGGTTCGAAATGACCAATAGTGTTACCTCTTTGATATAGGATAAAAATCTTATTTTCTGCATGTTCTCCTGGGTAACGTACTATATATTCCCGATTATTCTTTTCAATCTCCTCATAAACAACGATTTGATATTCCCCTTTCAAATATGCTTGAAAGAGGTCCAAATCAGAGATGTCACAACCTTGCTTACTTTGAATGTTAACTCCTGCCATTTCGCAGAGAACTTCTGCTTTAAGAATCCAACTATCATAGTCTCTTGTTTTTAAATTACATAAAACTTGACTACTTGCGGTATGTTTTGTTATTCCATATATTATGGCCATGGGGAGGCAGTACATATTTTTATTTTCAATGCGAATTAATCGCTTTTCCAAGTAATCTTGGTATTTGCAGTATTTTTGGACAGCACTCATTGCATTAGGTCTTCCTTGTCCGTGCAAATTCTCTGCTATATGGAATCGAAACAATACTTCTTCCCCTAAAAGGAACACTTCATTCGAATTTAGTACTCGTTCGATTGAAGTGAGGACTGTTCTAGCAGTGAAATTGTCCTTTCTTCTAAACGGCACATACACTGGTTTGTTATTAGTACTATTACTACTTTCAACGTATAAACCAATGTAGTCCATGGGGCGTGCCTTGGAAATCACATGTTCCAACGCAAAATCGATTAAACTTTCGATATAGGCCTCTGGGTTATTAATATTCCTTTCATCACCCACAGGTCTGACGACAATTTCATGGCCCGTAAGATGAAACTTACGAAACCTTTGTCTGCTTTGTCTTACAACTTCGAAATTACTATTTCTTTGATTATCCCCGCCATTATTATTATCACTACTACTACCACTTGTACTACCACTATTATGACTACCAGTAGTACTACTTGTACTATTCTTATTTATGTTGCCATGTCCAACCATTGGTGGGACACTAGCAGATGACGGTCCAGGCTGAGGAGAAAAAATCAATTGGTTCCCATAGTCATGATTATCCTGTACACAATATTGAGCTGGGTTGTATACAGGATTTTCTCCCTGGACCGGTTGCGTGGGTATAACCACAGCATTGTCCTCATTTTCAACCAATCTCCTCATTTCTTCTTCAATTGGTAATTCAACGGAATTTAAATTGCCAATCCCATCTGCTTTATCATTTAGGAAAGCTAAATCTTCATTTGATAACAAATATAAATTATTAGGACTCAAGTTATGAGTTTCTTGAGGGGTCATGACTATGGCATTATTATTTTCAGATGGGATTAAGCATGGTTCCAAAACAAATCGCGAGCCAAAATCAAAAAACTCAGATAACTCTGTATCATTTATTCTATCTACCTGACCTTCCCCACAAGCTAATAAATACATAACTTTATCTAGAGTCAATTCATACGATTCTTTACTACGGAAAAAAGAATTCATAGGATTCTTTACTACACAAACAAATCCAGTACGTCAGCACTGCTTTCGCAGTGCTGGAAAAGTAGTATATCATTACCTTCAAAGACACGAAGGGTCCGCAATATGGCTTCGCATCTCACCGATCCCCTATGGCCAAGTCTGCTTAATTCCATAATAGCTTTCCACGTGCTAAAAACCCTAGGGTACTCGTTGAGACCGCGCAAAACCTCTTGCAGGTAGATTTCATCAATAAGGTTTATTTCCTCAGTCGGGCAGAAGAAATCCATCTAAAAAAATAAAACAAAGAAAAACTATTTTGAGTAATCAACTCCACTTTAATAATAATAAAAAAAGATCAATAAATACTTCTTTTTAAGCAACGCTCACATGATAATATCATATAAAAGAAAAAAATTAATCATCTTTAGTTAATTATTGATATGTAAATGGAAATCAATCAAGTTACTTTATGAAAAATCAGTAAATATATTCACTTATATTGAATTATAAATTATTTAATTAAAAAAAATATCCACACACACACACACACACACAGAGAGAAAGAGAGAGAGAGAGAGAGAGAAAGTCTCTCTTTGTTCATTAATATTGGTTAAATACAAGTCAAGTACAATTTTAAAAAACTATATAATTTCTTTCTTTTTAAAAAAATCATAATAACCATAAGAAATACATACCTTTCAAGGCTTAGTTCTCCGTTCACAATCCACAAAAAAAGAAAAAGAAGAAATCTCAACTGGGATAGTCGGTACTTTTAATATATATAATTGCTAGCACCACAACGCTTAGCACAGCTTCAATGCCTGTAATAAAACAGGCCTCAATAAATATAGTGATAATCCTGTATACTTTATTTAATACTATTAAAATAGGTTTAATAATCAGGAAAGCTTTGTCTGTGATCTTTAACGCACGCCGACGTAAGAAAAAATGATAAGCGTACACACCAAATACATGTTATATCATGTTCTATCAAGTGTTCTCCCCCCCCCAACTAACAGTGACATCTGTCGGAGAAATTTTAAATTAACTTTAGTTTACCTCCGTGCGTCGTGTTGACGTATTTATTATTAGTCCTGAATATATATTTATATTTTTTTAAAAGGTACAGTATGATATATATTTTTTTATCCATTAAATACTACTAACAGCATTAAATAAGTGCCAAGAACCCTTCTCGCAGTTGTGTTCTGTTAATAAAACATAATTTGTGAGGGCATAGTTGATTCTTCTTCTATCAGTAAACCACCAAACGTTCATTATATTACAAATCCCTAAGGGGGACCCACCAACACATATGGACCTTCAGTTGAACATAATTATCATCATCATGTTATTACCTATTCAGAAAAAAAAAACCGGAATTGTAGGGACTAACTAATGGGAAACTTTAACGCATGTCAACGTATATGGTAGAAATAGTCGTACGTAATTCTCTTTTGCTATAATATACTATTGTTAAAATCTAAGTAAGCCTGTGACTAAGGGGAAAGGGCCCCCGCCAGTTATAGGTACGTGCTACAATAGGCATACATAATTCTCTTTTTGCTATAATATAATACTGTTAAAATCTAAGTAAGCCTGTGACTAAGGAGGAAGGGCCCCCGCCAGTTATAGCTACTTGCTACAATAGTCATACGTAATTCTCTTTTGCTATAATACTGGTAAAATCTATGGATGTCTATCTAAGAGGCAAATGCCACTTAGTTAGAGGGACATCATTTCATTTTGCTTCGAGGATACACAACAAGTTTTCAAATCAAAAGACAGTGTTCAATAACCGATGTATTTAGGGGGTCCGTCCTTTTTCTCTCTCTTTCTTAACACTAAAGCTATTGTATGCGTTATGTGGCTAGCACCCACGCAAATAACTAACATTCAGTAATATTTACTATTAAAACGCGATAATGTTGGGAAAAAGCGCTCCCTCCCCTCCCCAAGACTAAAACATTTCTTTCTGCAAATACTAGTCTTAGTTCAAACATTTGCCTTCCTAAAAGATTATGAGCTGTGTTGCCAAAGCGTAGTAGTATGCCATCTATTGGCAAATGAGCTTACTTAAACAGTTCAAGTCTCATCTGTACAACATACATATATATATATATATATATATATATATATATATATATATATATATATATTAGGTATAACTGATTTTAAAGTGATCGGTATAACAGTTAAAAAATCGTAACAAATGAATCAAACATATTGTAATTAAGCATCCTATAATTAAGCAAATAAAACTCTACAAGTAAATGGTCCGTCTTTAGCCCTTTGGTAATTCATAATCGCGGTTCTTAAGGGACCGTATATTCATTTTTAATATGTTCGCAAATTTTAAAATATTTTCGAAATTATTTCTAGGTTCACACCACAAGTGTTCTGAGCTTCTTATTTTTAACAACGAGTTTGCACAGCAAACGATTTATTTTGCAATTTGCTCCGAGTAATTTATTAGGAGAATATCTTTTTTATTCTCTCACATATTGTTCGAACATCTTATTTGCTCCGATTAATTTATTAGGAGAATATCTTTTTATTCTCTCTCACATATTGTTCCGACTAATTTATTAGGAGAATGCAAATAAGAATAAGCTTCTAATAAAGCGAAAGAATGAAATAATAATAATAATAATAATAATAATAATAATAATAATAATAACTTTAGTAATGGATTGCAAACACTTGAAATCTTGTCCCTCTTGCATGATTACAAAATGGTCGTAGGTTTATTCCCCCGATAATGTTTCTCAAAAGCAAATCGTGTAGTTTACCAATAATTATTCAAAAAAACTTTCATTATAATTAAGTGAATAATACATGTCAGTTTAGCATTTAAAAAGTTCTCACCTTAAAAATCAGAGTTCGTTCTGTTAAAATCACTGACGAAAAAAGTTCAATAAACACACAAATAAAGTTTTTCAACACACACACTATGGCACGGAGTAAAAACAATAATAACAAACTTTATTTCAATACTATATATATATATATATATAAGGATTTCATTGTGTCCCTCCCCCAATCATCATGTTTTCATCAGGTTTTCAACCCGATTTCATTAATTATAAATAAATAAAGTCATCATGTCCGCTAATATCGTTTATTCAGTGTTACGGCAAGAAATCTAAAAATTTCTTATTTACAAGTTCGTCAACCGCTGGAGAAATCTCATTCAGACAGGGAATGACATTTGGGCCTTGTAGCAATGTGCGGTTCTCATCTAATTAAGGAAAATGCTTACATGTAAAACTTTCATCAGATATTAGATATTCTGCCAAAATCAGATATTGCCACAAAAATACATTTACGTGTTTGTCCCAAAACATCTTCTAAAGGGGGAAAAAACATAAAATTTCTATCTGTCTTCTTCATCACTGCCGATAAGTATCGCAGTGACAATCATAGTTAATGGAAAAATATTTCAGTATGTCACCATTCAGAGTTCTAACGGCAAGGAGAAAGCGTCTAAGGTTATTTCAGTACATAATGGCAAGCGGAAATAAAAGTAGAAAGTACATTGACATTCTATATCTGTGTCAGCACTCAAAGTTCTAACGTAAGCAAAAGGGAAACGCGTATAAGGCAGTGACCCGGAAGTAATGGCATTTACAAAAATAAAATTGTGTTCATTCTAAGCTCGCCTTCTCTCAAAGACGGAAGAACAATTCAGTCACTCCGTATTTCAAACTTTGCTGTAAACACGGAGTTAACTATAAGGAATAAACAAATCAATAAAACGATGAATATTAACAAAATAAATAAATAAACCATTCAAATCATACACACACACACACTTCGTATTTCCCATGTTTTTTTCTCACCAATTTACATGTGAGGATTGCAATAATTCTCAGTACAATACAGCGTTCACCTCTGGTGCTTGGGGGTCCCGGGTTCAATCCCATTACAATACAGCGTTCACCTCTGGTGCTAAGGGTCCCAGGCTCATTCTCAATACAATACAGCGTTCATCTCTGGTGTTAAGGGTCCCGGGTTTATTCTCAGTACAATGCAGCGTTCATCTCTGGTGCTAAGGGCCCCGGGTTTATTCTCAGTACAATACAGTATACACCTCCGATGCTAAGGGTCCCGGGTTCGATCCCAGTACGTATCACATAAACTTTTACTCATTATAAGTGTTCTCACCTTCTTATTTTTAAAATATTTTTCGAAATTATTTGTAGGTTCCCACTTTCTATATACTTTTAAGATCTTTCTTTGTAAAGCGATTTATTCTCTCACATATTGTTCGAACATCTTATTTTTTAACAAATAAAATAATCACCATCTCCTTTAGCCTAACAGGTATAATGGTGGGACTCAAATATTTCATTTTTCAAATTATATATATATATATTTCTCAATGTAAGTTTCTATTAGTCAAATCCATTTGTATAATATCTTTTATTCTCTCACATATTGTTCGAACATCTTATTTGTTCCGACTAATTTATTACGAAAATATAAATATTAATTTAATCACTCATACGGATTATTAATTTAATCACTACTGCGCAATATTAATTTAATCATATCAACAGATTTAATTCAAATCAAACCAATTCAAATTTCCATTATTATTTTTAAAAATAGCCAGTATAGAGTCTCTACAGACACGCATACAGACTCGAAAAAAGAGCACATGACCTTTCCATGTCAGCACAACTAAAAAAAGAAACATAAGAACTTTCCAAACACACGTAAGCAGGTCATCAAACCCTAATGACCTAACTCAACAGGCTGCCAACACAGCCCATTAAAGGACCATGTTAGAACATAATTATTACGTAAAGTACCGTTAACATTCTTCCTTTCGGGTGTAGAAGTTCGTCAATAACTACTTACGGGTTACGATGCAACTAGACAACACCTATTAAAACAATAGAACTAACATTACTACGACTATTGGGACCTCGAATGGTCATATGAATTTTACGGAGTGCACACTACAATCATATTTTAATTCTGTACATCGCTTTCAATCTATACTGTCCTTGTAAATGTTTTATTTTCATCTTTCCAAAATAAAATGAATTATAAAAAAAATATTCGGAAAGAAATTACTTCGATCTCTGTCCTGAATATAGCCCCACATATTGTGTTAATGTTCTATTCTAACGAGCTGTAAGATGAGGTTCTTTAAATCAAAATAAGATGAAAAGGTCATATGAACCAATGGGATAAAGTCCACAGTATCAGAGCTAGAACTGTCCAAGATTGTCGAAAAGCTAAATTTCAACACTTGCTATTTCGAAATCGAGAAAACGTGAACTGGTGGTTCATACCTGAAAGTCATACAAATGCAATCCAAAAATAAATATTTCATCAATCTGTAATAGGTGTCCAAGGGATTCCCTACAGAGAAAAATTCCCGGACATACTCACAACAGAATTTTCAGATACGGTCTGATTTCAAGGTGGGCCCAAATTAAGCCCACCTTGAAGAGCCTTGGCAACAATGGACACGGAATAGTTCAACAGAAAATCGGAAGTGTTAGGAACAGCAAGCTCTACAGTTACTTGGGTTCGAAATAACGTGTTTTATTTCAGTATATTTTACTTTTTTATTCACACATAAGCATGAAACAAAAAAATCACAGTACGCGTTAGTCCGAATGCAAGAAACCGTGGCGCTGACAACAGATAGCACTTCTGACTTCAAACTCAAGCATTCCATGTTTGATGTTGTCAAGTCTTACCTTTTGTCTACTTTGGACTCATCTTGAAATTGGAATGTATCTGACGTGAGAATTAAGTTGGGGAGTATGTCTGGTAATTATACCCTGTAGGGAATCCCTTGCACACGCATTGAACTATTGATGAAACCTGCATTTTTGGATTACGTATGTGCGACTTTCTTTATGCCAATATGGACCGCCACTTCATAGTTTCTCAAATTCGAAATAACGCTTGTTGAAATTACCTTTTCGATGACTTTGGACAGCTCTCCTTTGATACTATGAACTTTTTTCACACAGTTCTATATCAGCTTCCCTTATTTTGATATGAAAAATCATTTCTTACAGTTTGTCAGTATACATAAGATTAAGCGAGAAAGGACGTTTGTCACAAAACAGAGTTGCTCCACAGAAACAGATATTTTCTCAGACGAGACATCACTCTCATGGAATCTTTTCAAGCCGAGACAGCCTCAACTTTTGAGTTGATTTGATTTGAGTTTAACGTCCCGTTCAGCAGCGAGGCTACATGAGACGTGGACCTACTGATTAACGTGGAATCCGAACCACATGAGCTCCCGCCAGGGATCGAACCCGGGTATCACACGCCAAAGGCGCGTACGCTAACCGCTTAACCACGGAGGAGCTCAGCCTCAACTTTTGTCTCGTGTTCAACCTTAAAACTCTTTGGCATATAATAATCTCAAATATGTATTTTTCGACAATACTTTTACTCAGAGCTAGTAAAAGCGCGCGGAAAGAATAAAAAATATTACTGGATATTAAACTAAAGACTTGAATATTGAATATTGTACAGTGACCCCGCGTAGTGTAGTGGCTAACGCTCTCGCCTTCGGTGCGAGAGGTCCCGGGTTCGATTCCCGCTGAGGTCACTCGGTCGAAAAAAATGTAAAAACCTTTTTCAGGCCAGCCATCCTGAAAGCTCTTCCTAGGTTTTACAACAAAATACTTTGGTTTGTGTAATATTTACCTGTACCTTGAGCAGAAAGTACTCATACATATGCACTATACTTAGTAGAATGTTCATTTCATATTAACAAAAGAAGAATGTTTTTAATATATGTAAGTGATTATTATGGGATAGTTGTTGATATGGACATGTTTTAAGGTTACCTAGTCAGTGAGTTTGTGTACTTAACAGTTTTAAGAAAAGGATATTATAAGTTATATCAAATAATAAACCAGTTTAACATCGTTTATAGACGTTGTCAGTTTTATTAAAAATGTGAGATTAATGGTATTCAAATATCGAAGCTAATATTTTTATGCCAAAGAATTACTACCACTTCGGATTTTTATCTCAGCAAACGAACCAGGTTTACGACTATCTTTTTGATAAATCGTTGTAAAAATTTGGTTTACCTCACCCGGGACTTTGTAAATTCAATTCCCGAAGAAGAGTAAGGCTGAATTTACTTTCATATTACAGTTAATGAATACGAACTTAACTATATTGCGAAGTGGTAAGGTAATCATAAGAAAAATGGACAACGAAACAATGCAGCAGGAATCAAATACTAGTGACAGCGATGAGACTAGTGTAACACCAGGATTGGCATCGGAAGATATCTTGTTAGCTTTACAGCGACAAATAATGCAGATGTCTACCGAGATAAAGCAAACCATAGAGCAGAAGTCTGACGAAGCTAACAAGCAATATGAAGAATTAAAGCAGACCATAGAGCAGAAGTCTGACGAAGCTAACAAGCAAAATGAAGAATTAAGTAGACGAATGGAACAGAAGTTTGACGAAGCTAACAAGCAATATGAAGAATTAAGTAGACGGATAGAACAGAAATCAGATGAAACGAAACAGACAATTGTCCAGGTGGTGAACGACATTTCCTCACAGTTCGAGGAAAAGTTAAAAAGGATATCCGATGATTGTCAAGAAAAGCACAATCAACAAAACCAAGAAATTAGTGCTGTAAAAAAAGATTTAGAAGTAATAGAATCTTCCATTAAACAGCAAAAGATCCAGGTCAGCAACAACTCTAATAACATACGTGTAAATACACAGTTGTTAGCTACTATTCAGGAAGAGATTAGAACGTTACAGGCTAAAGACAACATTTACCGTAATAACTTGGGTAGTGATCGCTTTGAGTTGCCTCACTCACCAGAGATGAACTCGCCTTCGCCCGGATCTGATGAGGATATTATACTAGAAGAAAGTTGTCCGAAGAGCACTGATGAGCGAAACATAGATGGTGTCATAGCACAGCACGTCACGGATAGGAACTATCACTCAACAAGAACAAGGAATGAGAAAAAGAAGGTAAAATTAAGTGTTAAGATGAGTGAAATTAGAGCTATGAGCAAATTCAGTGGTAAGTGTAATGAGAATGCTACTTCTTTCTTAGAGAAATTCCAAGACGAATGCAATATAATGTCTATCGATCGATCACAATATATGAAATTAATACCCCATGTATTACTCCCACCTTGTTCCTTATGGTTTAAAGCAATACGTGATCACATTAGTACCTATGAGGAATTCAAAGCGGCATTGATCGCAAATTATGAAAATGACTTTTTGCTGGCAAATAGAGATGCCACCCTTAGAAATCAACACTTCAATCCTCGATTGCACAAATCTCTTGTAGAGTTTGTTGTAAATGTCTACAACGAATTAAAGGTCGTTAATCCTTTGCAATCGGAATCGAGAATAATAGCATCGATTCGAAATTTGCTTCCATTTAAATTGCAACAGATCTTATTTTCCACACAGTGTATGAGTTTCAGCCATTTATTGATGCTTGTCCAATGCTACGAAACTCAATACCATGCCATGAACCCACAATCAGGAATGGGTAAAAATAAGAATAATTCAGATCATTTGGTGCCTGTTCGGAATTTAAATATTCGGAGTGTGAATAATACAGGACCTAACCTAAGCCGAGTATACTCTAGCAATCAAAATGCGCACAATAGGCAAGGTTATGTAGAGAATCCGCCTAACCTAATTAATAGTAGCAATTCGTATGTTAGACCATATAGTCAAAATAGATTTAAAAATCGACGTAATGTATGGCGAAATTCCAGAAATGCAGCGAACTACGTGAATAGACGTAATTGGAGATCAAGAGATGGGACTTCATACCAAAGTCAGAATCACGATGAAAGACATGTACAACACAATGTAGAACCTAATCATGATAGCGCAGTACAGTGTACTTTATTAGAACCGTATGCAAGTTCGAATGTAACCTGATTACTGTTACTGAAATTAGGTTAAATTCATGTTAGTTGTAGATTCTTGTAAATTTTCATTTTAAGTTTATGTGTTAATATCAATAATGAAAACGATTCTTTAAAATACTTGAAATGCTTAAATAGAGTTTTAGGCAGACTGGAAAATTAATTTTCAAATGATTTTTTATTCTTTCTTGTTAATATGAGGAATTATAATTCGATTTATAATTAATTAAAAGCAAAGATTATTTATATTAGATTGATTTGTGTTGAAAACTTAATTGTCAAAGATTATGTTAAAAAGAAGCTCTATTCTATAAAATCAATTATCCAACGACTACCTTGAAAGAAATTCTTCTTTATTATAACATCTTAGTGCTACTATGTATGCCTTTAAATGCAACATCCGACTTATTTGTTATTTAATGCGCCCGTAAAGATTAATATTATTTGTAACCCACGTTTGTCCTTTACATTTTTCGAAATCGCAACCGTCGACGATTAATTAAATAAGCGACGATATTTTAATAAGGAAATATATTAATAATATAGTGGATAATAATAAAATAAATATAATTAATGTAATTAAAGATAAATATTAATGAAATGAAAGAATTGTTATGAATGTATTTATATATATATATGTATATGTGAAATATAATGAATAGATATACAAGGTGCGATTAAAATATGATGGGCATATGTAATGTAAAGAACACTAATGTAAACGGACCAGTGGTTCTTGAAGATAAAAGCCAAGTCTACTCATGACTTTTATATTCAGTCCCTTTGTCGAGCGACATTTTTATACAACAAAATACTTTGGTTTGTGTAATATTTACCTGTACCTTGAGCAGAAAGTACTCATACATATGCACTATACTTAGTAGAATGTTCATTTCATATTAACAAAAGAAGAATGTTTTTAATATATGTAAGTGATTATTATGGGATAGTTGTTGATATGGACATGTTTTAAGGTTACCTAGTCAGTGAGTTTGTGTACTTAACAGTTTTAAGAAAAGGATATTATAAGTTATATCAAATAATAAACCAGTTTAACATCGTTTATAGACGTTGTCAGTTTTATTAAAAATGTGAGATTAATGGTATTCAAATATCGAAGCTAATATTTTTATGCCAAAGAATTACTACCACTTCGGATTTTTATCTCAGCAAACGAACCAGGTTTACGACTATCTTTTTGATAAATCGTTGTAGTTTCCCTCATTCATACCAGGCAAATGCCGGGGTGGTATCTAACATATAGGTCCTAGGCCACTTTCTTCCTTCCCTTTTCCTGGATAGTGCGCTAGCTAAGGGGCGTCATCTCTCATACGTGACGAGCTAACATGCCAATAGCTGCCGAAAGTCCAGAAATCTAAATCCTAAATCCCTTGAATGGTGTAAAAATTGTGCTCTTTTTCTTTTTAAAGATTATTTTTTTTAACTTCTACTACACATGTTCGCTAATTTTAAATCTAGAGTCGTTCTACCGAATTTCGCAACTCAAACAAATCTGCCGGTATTTGAAAATTATAGTTTTCCTCTCTAGGAACGGAAGTTTTAAAAGTGTTGAAAGACATATTACCTTGCTTCTAATGAGAAGTTTAAGCATCCAATTTTACACCTCCAACTTAAGTAAATTCTCACATTGGGAATTTTCTGAATAAAGAATTGGAAATTTGGATATTATAAATTTTGCAATCCATTTTCCCCTTTTTCGAACGAAATTTTTGAAACATGGAAATACTTTTGCCCATTATTTTTTAATTGGGAGTCCGTATATCGAATTTCACATCTGTAACTTAAGCAAACCCTCACTTCTGTATGATGAATCGGAAGAGTTAGATATCGTCCGCTTTTTCCCTTTGAAGACCGGAATTATTGAAAACGCTCAAACACGTGTTCAGTTGCTTTCAATGATGGGTTTATGTCGCAAGTTCCCCCCTTCCATTTTCCGACATTTCTGGGATACTTTATCATTGCTCCCCTTCTCCCCTAAATTTGACCCCCTTACCTTAGAATATCTTCTTCTTTGTATTCGTTACAATGTAAGTTTTCTGTTCCATATTTTCACGTTTCAGGGCCCGCAGTTGATCAGTGGTAGAGCGCTCACCTTCATTGTTTGGTTCGATCCCAGCTCACGCCAAGTGAGCTTTGTGGTGGACAAACACAGTGTGCATGGATTTTCTCGGAGTTCCCCCGTTTCGTCCCTCTTTCTTCATCCCAATATTTTATTAATTTCTCATCCTTACCGTCTTCTTTAGTCTAGTCGGCATAAACGTGGGACGTAAAACTTAAAATTTCATTTAATTTCATTTTCATGTTTCTCACTATATTAATATGCCCTCGTCGTTGACGAGTGAGTTTATTTTCATCTTATCCTAGCACTAACAACAGAGAACCTCTTCGTGGTTATATGATTAGCGTACACTTCCTTGGCGCGAAAAACTCGATTCCCGGTGAAAACTCATGAGGTTAGGATTCCACGTTAAGCTGTAAGTCCACGTCTCATGTGGGCTCGGTGCTGAAGGGAACACTAACACTCTAATCAACAATACTAAAAACAAACATACAAGCAAACAAAACATTATCTTTTCAATGAATCTTTGTTATTGATTCAAGTCTAAACTTAATATATCATCCTGTACTCTTATGGAATTCACATATGCAAATAGAGGACATCTGTCGTTGATACGTTTTACGGAATAAATAGAGCATTATTGTCAGTATGATGTGCAGTGTCACGGGTAAAACTATAGAGATAAT
This sequence comes from Thermobia domestica, assembly GCF_964235325.1. Lineage (NCBI taxonomy): Eukaryota > Metazoa > Arthropoda > Insecta > Zygentoma > Lepismatidae > Thermobia > Thermobia domestica. The sequence continues at coordinate 55,097,335 of NC_137467.1, forward strand.
TTATCATCTAACCTACCTTACAATGCACGCTATGCGCTTGAATACAATATTGCAACGTTTCCGGACAACGCTTCATCATCGCTTGTCAACGCACTGTCATTATTCTGATTTACATCACTGAATAATTTTACTTTAGTGGTGTCTCTCAGTTCCTTCTACTATAGAGTACAACAATGTCTACATATACACGTACAGCTACGTATATTAACATGCATATTCTCAGTTCCCTTCAGAAGTCAATGCCAACGATTGAATTTGCTTTCTCATTGATCAACGACGTGTGAAGACATGTTTTCTACTTTTGGAAATAGTTTATTTTATTAAAGAGTTTGGTATTCCAAAACTTCTTCATGTATTTACTTCACCCTTGTGTCCGTTCTTCTGTCCATCCAAGAGATTAAAAAATCTGAAGAGCAAATTTTATGAATGACCATCGTTTCTAGCCAGAATGTAGGTCAAAATTTAGGATTTGAGTTCCTTGATAAACGGGATAGTCAAACTGGAAATGGGACAATAAATAAATCATATCCGCTTTTACTTTGATCACAATTAGGGTTGCTAACCGTCCGGTATTTTACCGGACAGTTTGGTTTTTGATCTCCTTGTCCGGTATCCGGTACAACCTCAAAACCGGATGTTAAATGTCCGGTAAGTTTTCCTCTTACTAGTCCTGTTCTCTATTCTATTCAGATTATTTTGTAGTGACGAAAGGAATCGTTTGTCGATGAAAATGGTTAAATCAGAGCTTATAATTCGCTTTGATATCGACCTATCGTGCTCGGAATTTGCTAAAGAGTTGAAGGCAGAAAAATTTACTGAACTTATCAAAACTGCTAACGGTCAACAAAAGTGCATTTTGAAAGCACAGCTAGCATTGCTTCATCCTCAGCTACTATATCTTCCAATTAAATAATGCATCGAGATTCAGTAAAAGTATGTAGGCATTATGAGACATTACCAGCCCCAGTAAAGCTGGTAAGACTTATTTATCAAGTATATTTTGTGTATGTCATAATTCTATTACCAATTACATTTCCTTTCCTGTTTTAAATACGATATATTATTGATGGAAAATTACAAAAATTACATGTATCGACTCAATCAAAACTGGAATAATTAATTTTAAGGAAGTTGCTTCAAAAGTAACTAAAGTTATTAAATTCGAACTCCTAATCGCTTAATTTTATGTGAAATAACCACTTTCAGGTTGACCACTTCTTTCACGAGCGATGATGTCAGAATTCTAAGAGTATACATACTTCAGGAGGGTGTCCGGTATTTTCCATTTTCAAAAGTTTGCAACTCTAATCACTATATTGCAAAAAAAAAAGAAAAAGAAAAAAAAGAAAAAGAAAAAAAAAGAAAAAAAGAAAAAAAACCGGCAATAAATCGAGAGAACCGGTTTTCTGTCACGGAATAAGTGTCCGAAGAAACGAATACACTTCATCTTCATCCTTAATTTTCTTTGGAAAGCAGAAGTGAATAGAAATTCACTATAATTTCCGGTTTCAATATATTGAACTACACAAAGAAGAAAGGGTTCAAAACGGAACGTGGCAGAAATAACCATTTTCAGTTTTAACGTTGATCGCCATAGAGTTGAACGGTAACAGGTAGCGAGAAGCAGTTAGTTCTCTGTAAACAGTGACGTGTCTGAATACAATAGTCCATGCCCACTCTAATATCTCTACTAAAACCGAAAGTGGCAGAAATCAACTACTTCCGGTTTTAACATTAGTCCCGTTTTAGGGAAAAATTGTCAAAGATAACGAAAAGCGTTTTCTGCAGTCAGATAAGCGCCACAAGACTGTATTCCATTTTCCCTCAACTCTCTCTACTAAAGCTGAATTCCAGTTTTAACGTCAATTGAGAAAATATCTCGTCATAGAGTACCAATCAAACTACTTCACATGACTCCTGTGACACTAATGCTTGTTTACATGTATAACTAATATAAAGGGTATGGCTCCGCGTAGTGTAGTCGCTAACGGTTTCACCTTTGGTATGAGGGTTCTCTGGTTCTAGTCCTGGGTCGGGCACTCGGTCGAAAAAATGTAAAACACTTTTTCAGACCAGTCATCCTGAGAGGGGTTTTCCTCATTTACGTCAGGCGAATGCCGGGATGGTTTCTTACATAATGGTTCCAGACCGTTTCTTTTTCTTCGCCGTAGGGGGCGCAGTGGCTCAGTTGTAGAGCGTTCACCTCCGGTGTTTGGGGTCCCTGGTTTGATACCAGCTCGCGCCGTGTGGACTTTGCGGTGGACAAACACCGTGTTCGTGGGGTTTTCTCGAGATTCTCCCGTTTCCTCCTACTTTCTTCATTCCACTATTTTATTCATTTTTCATCTTCACCGTCTCCTTTAGCCTAACCGGCATAACCGTTGGACGTAAAACTCAAAAGTTTCATTTCATTTCATTTCTCTTCCCCCCCCCCTAATTTCCCGGACAGTGTGATCGCAGAAGAAAATCATCTCTCATGTGTGACGGGTTAATATGGTCATAGCTGCCGAAAGCCCAGAAAACTAATTCCTAATCCTAATGTACGAGTAAATGCTATTAAAGAAAAGTTCAGTGCCTATAAAATGAAATAAAATAAAATAATTTAGTTTAGTAACCTTTTAGGCTAAGGAAGACGATTTTTAAGGCAAATGCATGATGATGGAAGAATTAGTGGAATGAGAAAGTGGGAGGAAACGGGAGTGTCCCGGAAAACGCCATGACACGATGTCGTCCATCAAAACTTACTTGGGTAGGATTGAACCATGGACTGCACGCACCAGAGAAATGCGCTCTATCACTGAGCCACTTGTCTTTCTTCAGTCCTTATAAAGCACAAAGAGTTGGAGATGAAAGAACGTAACAAAAAGTGACTAGGATAATGTTAGAGGGTGCATCGAATGTAGAATGCTCTTTGCATCACAGGAATCTGTATCATCGGGAATCTGTATAGGATTTTACGTACGAATAGATCCATACAAACAAGTTCTTACTGCTGAAGCTGTTCGTTTTCCATTATATTTTCAATGCTGTATCAAATACCGTAGCTTATCTTCTCAATTAATAGTTTCAGGTGACCTCCCATGATATCATGATAAAGGCAAGCCGAATCCCTCATTCAACATGCTTTCCAATTTCTCTTTTGGTTTCATCTTTTTGTCTACAGCTGTTGGCAATTTATAAACTTTCGACATTTTATTTGACTATACACGAATTCACGGTTAAGTGGTAGCTTTTTTTTTTCATAAAGAATGCCCTACATGGAAAGAAATAAAAGCATTCCGATAGACGTTCTTTGTTTTCGTTTTTCCATATTCTTTCATTGACGAATCAGATTCTCATATCTCCCATATCAATCCCAATGATGTACCAATCCCTCCGTTTCTTGGATGTATTACGAATTCAGCAGTTAATAAATGGCCACACTGAAAACCAGATACCACTTAAAATGGGAAAATTATTTCTTAATAATAATAATAATAATAATAATAATAATAATAATAATAATAATAATAATAATAATAATAATAATAATAATAATAATAATAAAAATAATAATAATAATAAAGCTCTACTTTGCTTCCTATTGCAAACTAAACAATTTTTTACAAATTCAAAAATTGTTTAGTTTTTACTTTACGCTCACGTAAAATACTAAATAAAATATATAATAATCATAATAATTTCCTTTTCTGCCGAAATCATGCTTAGAAATTGCTATGTAAAATAAGATTTGTTTTGCTGATATTCGATACTATGATTGTCCCCAAACAGGTGAGAAAATTCATATAAAAGTTTAACAGTATTATGTATAACTTCCACAAATTTTGCAATGTGTAGAGGAAATAAGTTTCATGTAAATTTATACAAACAGAGAGCAGTTTATCACTTGTATTCTGACTGTTATGTGAATTTGAGTGAGAGCTTTCCTGTAACCCGTTTTAAAATATCAATATATATATATATATATATATATATATATATATATATATATATATATATATATATATATATATATATATATTGCAGTGTTTTAATATGCGACTGTTCAGTTCAAGGATCAGGGTTCATAGTTGATCTTCGTACTTATATCAACTATCCAGGCATCTTTCGGGAATTTGCCGGGCCTGAAAAGATGCCAATTGATTGTATATAGGCCCTCAGCGCCCATGGCCTGCAAATTACAAAGAGGAAAGGAACCTGAGGACGATACCATTAAGGTAAACAACCGTAGAATGTTTCCTTTTCATAGAGGGTCTTCTTCCAGGGCGCTGTTCCCCTTCCCTCCGTTGCCCCTAAGTAATCTTAACAGCCAAGTTACAAACTAGCATGTTACGAAAATTCATGCTAGCTCTTAAATATGTGTTGTACTTCTATTCCTAGTTACGTTTTTAGCTTCAACGCAACTAGAAAAAAATGGGGAAATAAAAGTACTTACACGAATTGCCCGAACACTGTTTTTGACCGCACCGCACAAATGAAAAGTAACTTAATACTTAGCAACTGTTTGATTGTTGATTTATTTTTACAGAAACAAAGAAAAAGAAAATAATAATGGTGATTCTAAAAAGTATTAAAAATTTGGATATCGATAAACTTATTTCTATTGTCTAATTTTCAATTTAAATAAATTTGATTGTTAATATCCAGTACAGGTTCCATATTTGTATGTGAACATTCATTTTCATTCCTTTTCCTAAGCAATTCAACAACATAATTCTTGGTTATAACATTCTTTTCTTAAACTTTATCAAAATTATGGAATGCAAATACAAATAAAAATAAAAAAAAGCACTACGTTGAGTGAAGGTACAAGGCTATCAAGACTCAATCGTCTGAAGTAAAAACCAGTTGAGAATGCTCCAATAGCATTGCCAGAACGAACTTAGAAAGAATGGAAAGATGGAGCGGGAAGGGTAACTGTGATTGTTTCTAGTCCTACATGTAAAAGTAAATCTTTTTATCTGCACCTTATTCTGTTTCCCGCAAAAATTCGCAAAATATCATCTCTTTATGACTTATAGTTCCCGAGATATGGCTCCATAAATCTCCCGAAATTCGAACTTGTTTGGCCAAAGTCTGGGGAACGGTGACCAGTTGAACAGTAGCCAGTTGACCGGTGGTCATCGGTTACTATTTCGTACCAAATATTCACCATCCTCTTAGGTATTGATCAAATCAATATGATCTCTCTATGACTTAGGGTTCCCGAGATATGGCTCCTTAAATCTCCCGAAATCCGAACTAATTTTTTGGCCAATATCACGGGAACGGTAAGTCATAGAGAGATGATACTGGTGTTAATCAATACCTAAGAGGATTGTAAATATTTTGGCACCGATATGAAAATTTGTGGTCACTGGCCAAACGAGTGGCCAGTTGGACAGTAGCCAGCAGTTACTATTTGGTGCCAAAATATTTACCATCCTCTTAGGTATTGATTAACATCAATATGGACTCTCTCTATGGCGTACGGTTCTCGAAATATGGCTCCTTAAATCTGTGGAAATCGGCCATTTTTTTTGGTCAATATCTCGAGAACGGTAGGAGTGAGGTTAAAAATTCCATCATTTTCTCAGATAATTTTTGATACTCGATCGAATGGAGGGCTCAAAGTTGAAACAAATCGCAAATAACAGACACAATCACACACAGACATAGAGAATTCAGTCACGAACTTTTTAAGCTCGTTGAAAAGTGAGTTAAGACGTGTGAAGTGTTGCCACAGTCCTAGCTCTGAAGTGGGCTGAAAAATAGTACCAAATTGAAACAAAAAGGGCTGAATTTTATACCAGTGTAATACACGGCTCTATAACACTAAACTGAAAGAGGTAATGTTCTAAAACAACCCCCCTCTTCCAAGAGCACAAATCAATGTGTCGATATAGATCTATAAAACGCAGAAATGTTCGGATATCTTTATATTCGTCAATATGGCGTCACTAATAAACAACTTAGCCCTCTAAGCCGGCAATTATGTCCATGTAGTTTTCGTGTTATTATCTTTTGGTGTAGAATCTTTGCAATAACATAAATTATAGACTTACTTGAGCATACCCTGGTTTTCTTCATAATATTCAACACTTGATTCAACGTGTTTGTGTGGTTCTATTTCTTTTTAAGGTTTGGAGATAATATTTCCACCACACCGCTTCCGTCTCGTCTCCATGCGTGGCGCGCATGCGCCCATCTAGCGTCATTTGTATCCAAGTATAGTTCGAATTACGAATTTTCTACACAAAGTTCCTGAGTGTTAAGCGGTGCAACGCCACAGGATACAAGTTTAACAGCATTGTTTAAGAGTCCAACACATAGTATAAGTAACCTGAGATGCAGGAGAAATCTTACCTACACTTTAGAAAATGTGACAAGTATTTGTGAAATGGTGCTGAATTGGGTAGAATCGTACCATTTTTTTTTTTTCACAAAACGGGCTGAAAATGCCAGCGTGGTACCAACGGGCTGATGAATGACAAAAAGGGCTGAATTTGGTACACTTGTACCAAGTGTGGCAACACTGTACGTGTGAGAGAAATAGAAAATAGAAAGAATTCAGCAAGCTATGGCATGAATTTTAGATATAAACTATCTAAAATGCGGATTCCTCGCACAAGAAAAATAAGATTTATGGAAAAGATTTAAGATATTTTGAACCTTTTTTTCTTCTTGTTAGGAATCTTAGGATAAGTCTTTTCATAAGTATTTTTAGTTTACGTTTTCGGGAAGAAATGAGTGCGAAGGAAAGAGCATAGAAAAGCATAGGCGAAGCATTAAATTTTGTTCTTATTTAACCCTTAAAAGGAAACATATTTTTCACATACGCCAAAGGAAACATGGGTGAATATTTTCCCATGACTCATAACTGTCACATTATTGTACTGTATATTTTGAAGTACTTGCTTGAGAGTTAATGAAGTAATTAAGAATATATGATCACTTAAAAGAATCAAGAAAAACTGTGAAAAATTAAATACAGAAATCAAAGATTTTTGCAGGGGCGGATCCAGGGGGGCGATCGTCCCCCCCAGAACAGGAAACTTTCTTATTATATATATATATATATATATATATATATATATATATAACCCATCCTAAAGTTTGGAGCCCTTAAAAGTAGCAGCATGACAACCCACCGCCCCCCAGAAGTCGGTCCTGGATCCGCCCCTGGATTTTTGTATAATACTTGTATTTCTGAGGTATTAAATTTTACAGCTGTATAAAAGTTTTTAAAAAAATAGTTTGTTGAAAAATGCTAATGCTTATCAATAGAGATATTAATTTACTGTTTACCTTGAAGCTGGTAAGGAAACATCTACAAGTCTTGATTACGGGGAGTATTTTGTTTGCAATTAACATTCCGAAGTTCTCAACAAATAATTCACTGGAAAAAGTCACGTGAAAGGAAACATGGGTGAAAATTTATCCAACAATTACGTATACAGTGTAAACAGAAAGCAGTATAAACAGGTTTACACCATGATCATGATGTTGTTACAAAGGGAGAAACATAACATGGAGTCAAAGGTCAACGCAGTCTTGTCAGTTTGCAACAAAAGATATAACTTTCATCTGGGTGAATTTTCATCCATGTTTCCTTTTAGGGATTAAGAAACATGGAGAAGTCTTTTGCAGGAAACTTACAAAGAAGAATTTCTCGCAAAATAAATAGATAAATAAATATACAGGTGGTTCAAAGAGTTCATGGTCCGTCGTGAACAATGTATACTCCATGCTGACGTTTCCATTAAACCCCAATCAATAAATTAAACAATAACTTTAATAATGCACAGAAAAGAGCCCACAATGATTGTAAAACTAGTGAATATTAATATTAGAAATACTGTTATACAGAATGATTTGGGACGCTTAACAACCTTAGGACCATAGAACAAATACTCAGAATACATATGGCAAGAAAACAGCCAGACGTGAAAACTATGATAGCGTCAGAGCACATACAATTAATTAGCTACTCCAGTGGCAAAAGTTGATCTGGAAAGGTAGGACGACACAAGACGTCACACTCTTCCCAGTGACTATCTTTGTCTATTGTAATTTTTTAGGAAGTAGAGGAAGAGGGGTGCCATAGATTTTTTTGGAAGTAAGAAAAAGGTGTCCCCTCGCGTTCCCCTTCACTCTCGTACCCCTGAGTTACTCTTTAATTACAGAAAGTCAATGTCACTGTAATGTCAGAATCTTCATTTAGTCAGGTTCTCACCATGTGACTTTTGGGTACTTCCAAATTTTAAAAGGGGAACAGTTTATACGGAACAAAACTTGACAATTTACAACAGCTTGTTAGGGGTTCTCAGCACTTTGCAAAAATAATTCTAGAAGACGTTCTGACTTTCCAAACAGAAAAGAAAGGCAAAGTCGCCGGGATACTTGCATTCGATTCAATAGACATTACTCGGAGAAAGATAATAACTTCCTTGATTAAGACACGTATCTCTCAACAGTTTTCTCAGTTCTTTTGGGACATCCTTTGTATATAAATAGAGGCGCAGAAGTTCTTGGTCAAGAGAGGACTTGTTCCATTCAATCACCTACTCTGCTCTCCAGATTCGTCTACCACGAACTTTTTCTTGTTAGCCACATTGAAATTAGCCCTGAGAGGACAGAGGTTTTTGGACATTTCAGACATCCAACGTAATGTTATTACCCAGCTGAAAGCCATCCCTAAAGACGAGTGCGCCAGAAGTTTCCAGGATTTCCACAGCAGTTCCCAGAAATGATTACCATTTACGGGGATTACTTCGAAGGACAATAACTGCTGTCTTACATATGGCAATAATCTATTCGAAATATAGATACATTCAGCGAATCTTCTGGACAGAGGTTGTATATATGAAAATATGAAATCTTTCTTTACGTCTCATGGTTATGCCGGCTAGGCTAAAGGAGACGATGATGATAAGAAGTGAATGAAATGGTGGAATGCAGAAAGTGGGAGGAAACGGGAGAACCCTAAGAAAGAACACGCACACGGTGTTTGTGCACCGCAAAATTCACTTGGCGCGAGCTGGGATCCAACCAAGGACTTCATGCACCAGAGGTCAACGCTCTACCACTGAGCCACCGCAGTCGAAGATTGTATACAGGGTGTCTTGAAACAACACCGACAACGTTTGGGAGGTGATTCCTGACACCGAGATAAGACAAAAAGTATAGACCAACCTGGGTGCACAAATGCTTCCTTTCGGAGTTACAGGCTGCCAAAAACATGAGAAAATGAAAAACTTAATGGTCCATAGCTCAAAAACTATGGGACCTACCGTAGTCGGGTCAAGACTTCACGTAGGAACTAGTATGTGAGCTATCCGAAAATACATGTTTCAGAATCCTAAGGTACTCACGCAACAATTTTTATAGGGGAAGTTTGGATATGGGCATATAGTTTGAAGTACTCACCAACTAACCTCTGTAAACATTGTTGCAAAAATACTACAGGATTCTGAAACTTGGATATTTGGATAGGGCACGTACTAGTTCCCAAGTGAAGCCCTGACCCAACTACGGAAGCTCCCATAGTTTTGGAGCTAGGGACCTTTAAAGTTCAACTTTTCATGTTTTTGGCAGCCTGTAACTTCGAAAGGAAGCATTTGTGCACCCAGGTTGGTCTATACATTTGTCTTATTTTCGTGTCAGGAGTTACCTCCCAACAAAAGTTGTCGGTGTTGTTTTGAAACACCCTGTATACGAGAAAGATAACAGAATTTTTGATACAATATTTCATCGACGATAAGACATCTGCGCTAATGATTTGGTTGTGTGGGTATAAATTAAGAATATTACAGATATACTTGTTCTAGTAAAATAAATGAAAGATACACATCGTTCGGGACGAGAGAATATTGTGTATATATAAAACAAATATTTTTTGTCTTTGCCCCTTGATGTGTAGTGTGATTATAATTACCCCTTACAATTTAATTGCTCTTGGGTTCTTAGTGACAGTTTTTGAATAGTTCCCTGAGTTCTTTGTTAAACAAATTCAATTTTAAAATTTTTCTATAACATACATACAGCAAATGCCCTTGAGTATAGAAACCAGTTTAATTGTAACATTGATATTATAAACAAAATATCGTCAAAATACGCCGAAAATAAAAGAGCAATTTAATTCTTGCTAAAATTCTTGTCCCTGAAGCATATTCATTAAAGGTCAGGACAAAACGCGTTTATTTTACTACAAAAATGATTAAATCATTTTCCAATTATAGCAATTAACATTTTATAACCTAAAGGGAGGTTAAAATCATAAACATTAGATGTATGATATATTGTCTCCCTTATGCTTAGATATTGTTTTTAGAACAATCCTTTTTTTTCTTAAAAAAAAAGAAAGAAAAGTGTCACATGAAATCCAAGGAGTAATAACCCAAGATGGACTCTGCTAATTAGATTCCATGTTTTTTAGACGATGCGTTCTTAACGCAAGAAGTATGCTGATTGCATGAAAAAGGTAGTGGTATAAGTATTGGGTGGATCCCACGAAAAGGGTAGTGGTACAGATAGTGGGTGGACGTCATGAAAGGGGTAGTGGTACAGGTATTGGGTGGACGTCATGAAAGGGGTAGTAGTACAGATATTAGGTAGACGTCATGAAAGGGGTAATGGAAAAGATATTGGGTGGACGTCATGAAAGGGGTAGTGGTACAGATATTGGGTGGACCTCATGAAAGGGGTAATAGTACAGATATTAGGTAGACGTCATGAAAGGGGTAATGGAAAAGATATTGGGTGGACGTCCTGAAAGGGGTAGTGGTACAGGTATTGGGTGGACGTCATGAAAGGGGTAGTGGTACGGATATTGGGTTGAAGTCAAAAAAGGGGTAATGGAAAAGATATTGGGTGGACGTCATGAAAGGAGTAGTGGTACATGTATTGGGTGGACCTCATGAAAGGGGTAGTAGTACAGATATTAAGTAGACGTCATGAAAGGGGTAATGGAAAAGATATTGGGTGGACGTCATGAAAGGGGTAGTGGTACAGGTATTGGGTGGACGTCATGAAAGGGGTACTGGTACAGATATTGGGTGGACGTCATGAAAGGGGTAGTAGTACAGATATTAGGTAGACGTCATGAAAGGGGTAATGGAAAAGATATTGGGAGGACGTCATGAAAGGGGTAATGGTATTAGGAGGGTGGCGTACTAATTGGTCGGGAAAGGGAGTATTGCCATTTATACACGTTTGTTGCTATGGGCATATCATATTATATATGTCACAACACATAACTTTAACCACAACATGCAGTAAAACATAATTTGCAAGTGCTGATATTTCAAACAAAATGCGCTATTTCAATTTGATGTTAGCTTATAGATAACAGCCGCGGCACTCGGCGATACAGCTATCAACCTTGGAAGCGCCTTAAAAATTTATTACCAAGCAACATTCACAGGATGAGCGAATTATTTTCTGTATTATAAAAGAAAATAATATAGATATAAGGAAAAAATATTAATTTTATTTTGTTGAAAAAATATACATTTCGGGGCTCCATAAGAGAGAAGACCCACACGACGTTTACCAGATTACCCAACGGGAATATGCTATCGATAGAGACGCTCTGATCTACGCAAGAAATAAAAATGTTTATTTATTTTTTTTATTTTCATCCAGTTTGGGGAAAGTGAATATAAAGTGAACATAAGTTAGCAACATTGATGTCCTGCTTCTACTACTTGAGGACAGACAGGTGCTGAAAGTAAACCTTGTCTTCATTTGTGTGCACCCATGTATGGAACAATAACTTCTCTGTGCAGAACAACGTAGTTTCTCACAGAACGTTTGTCAAGTCAAAATCGCCACTCACTAATAACGAAATTTAAAATATATTAATCGTTAGTACTATGTTAGTACTGCAAACACTATGTTAGTACTGGCATCCATATAAAGTGATTAACGAATTAAAGTGGCGATATTCATTTCACGTAAAACCAAAGTGGCGATATTCATTTCACGTCAAACCAGAATCGCCACTTTTGTAAATATTTTCCAAAGTATACAAAAAGGGTGTCAATCGTTAGCACTTCCTTAGTACTGGTTAGTACTGTAAGTATTACGTTAGTACTTGCACCCATGTAAAGTTATTAACGAATTAAAGTGGCGATATTCACTTGACGTCAAGCCACAATGACACTTTTTTAAAAATATTGTCCAAAGTATACACAAGTGGTATCAATCGTTAGTACTTATTAGTACTGCAAGCACTACGTTAGTGCTCTCACCCATGCAAAGTTATTAACAAATTAGAGTGGTGATATTCGCTTGACGTCAAGCTAGAATAACCACTTTTGTAAATATTGTCCAAAGTATACAAAGGTGGTATCAATCGTTAGTTCTTCGTTAGTAGTGGTTAGTACTGCAAGCAATACGTTAGTACTCTCACCCATGTAAAGTTATTAACGAATTCAAGTGGCGATAATCACTTGACGTCAAGCCAGAGTCGCCACTTTTGTAAATATTGTCCAAAGTTTTCAAAAGTAGTGTCAATCGTTAGTGCTTCAAGCGCAACGTTTGTAGTCTCAGCCACATAAAGTTATTAAACGAATTAAAGTGACGATATTGAAATAATGCCAAGCCGAAATCGTAGCTAGGGACATTCTTCTAGCTTGCCAGAAACATGGTTCGTAGAATAACCTTCGTGAAGTTGCCTCTCATAGGAGCACTGGTTATCTTGTCTAGTTCAATCGTTAGTGCTTCTAGAAAAGTTGATTTCATTAGTGTTTCATATTAACAGTATAGATATGATCAATTATATGTTACGAAACTCCTATGAGCAACTGATGGGCAATTATTAATAGGGTCAAATTCTTGGGAAATTCAAAATCACGAATTATCTTTTCTAGTTCAATCGTTAATGCTTCTTAGATCTGCAGCTCCCAACTTTAATGCTTCAATAGTAATTTCTGCGTATGGGCCCAAACGCCAAAATATGTGTCTCCTACTTTGGTCTCCCGTAACACATTTCCGGACCCCAGCCAAATCGGTTGTGTACAAGTAACGTCATTCGCTTCCTAGTTATAGCATGTAGGGCCACTTTGTAACCCCGTATTTCGGAAATTTCTGCGTATGAGCCCAAACGCCAAAATATGTGTCTCCTACTTTGGTCTCCCGTAACACATATCCGGACCCCAGCCAAATCGGTTGTGTACAAGTAACGTCATTCGCTTCCTAGTTATAGCATGTAGGGCCACTTTGTGACCCCGTATTTCGGAAATTTCTGCGTATGGGCCCAAACGCCAAAATACGTGTCTCCTACTTCGGTCTCCCGTAACACACATCCGGACATCAGCCAAATCGCTTGTCTACAAGTAACGTCATTCGCTTCCTAGTTATAGCATGTAGGGCCACTTTCGGGTCCCGCATTTCGGAAATTTCTGCGTATGGGCCCAAACGCCAAAATACGTGTCTCCTACTTTATGTCTCCCGTAACATATATCCGGAATTCAGCCAAATCGCTTGGGTACAAGTAACTTCATTCGCTTCCTATTTAAAGCATGTAGGGCCACTTTGAGGCCCCGTATTTCGGAAATTTCTGCGTATGGGCCCAAACGCCAAAATACGTGTCTCCTACCTTAGTCTCCCGTAACACATATCCGGACCCCAGCCAAATCGGTTGTGTACATGTAACATCATTCGCTTCCTAGTTATATAGCATGTAGGGCCACTTTAGGGCCCCGAAATTCGATAATTTCTGCGTATGGGCCCAAACGCCAAAATACGTGTCTCCTACTTTGGTCTCCCGTAACACATATCCCGACCTCAGCCAAACCGGTTGTATACAAGTAACGTAATCTGCTTCCTAGTTATAGCATGTAGGGCCACTTTGTTGCCCCGTATTTCGGAAATTTCTGCGTATGGGCCCAAGATATATAATCCTTGACCCATGGGCGAAGACTACGTGGGTGCTCCGGGGCTCCAGAACCCACACAAATAATGCACCGCACCCACAAGATTTTTAGTTTATTACAAACAAAATAAAATAAATATTTCTTATTTGCCATTATCAAAAAATAATAAGCAATCAAAACATTGAGATGAAAGTTAAATTTCAAAACATAATTGTTTCTTTCAAATGTGTTTGTGCAAAGGTAACCAAGCAACAGACTCCCTCCCCCCTGCCTGTGTCTGGCCTAGTCAAAGGCAGCCCCCACAATAAAATTATATTTAAAAAACTCGAACTATATTGTGAATAGAAAAGAGCACAGCCCTTTATGACAGTGTCCATAAAAGATTTTAAGTAAAAAGAAATCAATTAAAACATATCAAGACCCCTGGAAACATGTAATACGTTCCGTCATGGATATGCACCCACATAAATTTTGGAAAGTCGCTGCCGTTACCTTGACCTCAATCATGGATGAATCGAGAAAGGATGAAAGAATAAAAATTATGCAGATAAATACAAGTGGTTCAGTTACAGTAATGAACGAGACAAAAGAACTCGCCGAGAAGAAAATATAGACATAATTTTAATATAAGAACCTTATACAAAAAACAAAAAACAAAAAACAAAAAAAAAAACTAACAGTAATGGGAAAAACAAGTAATGTTCACAGGAGAGAAACCTATAAACAACACAGGTGAAAAACAAAACACACAAGGAGGGAAATCAAACTCAAACCACATTGGAGAGAAACCTATGGCAGTGATAGTGAACAGAAACAAAAACTACAAAATTCTAAATCTAACCCAGTTTAGTGATCCGTGGACGAATTGTATAAAACTTAAATCACAAAAGGGAGATATTATGATATTAAACTGTTACTGTCAACACTGTCTCGATATAGAACCTTTTTTTTAAAACACCACGACTAAATTTCTGTGACACTTACAAACACAAAGATATATGCGCCGACGCGAATGCTAAATCTCCAATTTGGCAGAGTAGATATACAAACGACAGAGGACAGCAAGTAGAAGAAATGATAGCAGAAAATGATCTGGTGGTAATAAATGAGGAAGGTCATCCATCCACGTACAGGAGTAGACAAGGGGTGGATCAAACATAGACATAACACTAACAACATTGCAACTCAGGGAAAGAATAACAAATTGGAGGGTACTAGACGCGGCTATCCTAAGTGATAATAACGTAATACTATTCGATATAAGCAGCAAAACAAATTCTAACAATCTAAAAGAAAACGATAAAACTGTAATATATAACACTAAAAGAATAAATTGGACTAAATTTTGGTAGATAATTAAATTGCCACAAATTGAAGACGGTAGCGATGTTGATGAAATAGCTGAAACATTGGAAACTGAAATAACTAAAGCAATTAAAAGTTCAACTAGAACACGAACATTACATGGAAAATCAAATAAAAACAACTCCTTTTGGAATAATGAACTAAAAGACTTAAAACTAAAAGCGAGAAGAGCTAGGAAATTATATCAAGAGTAGAGATGCAAGGGCTCGGAAAAAAACCGGCTTTTTTGGAAAAAAAACTCGGTTTTTTCTGCTTCGCTTTTTGCTTCGGAAATTTTGAGCTTTTTTCAAAATTCTGCTTTAAATCGATAAAGCAGACTTTGTTTTGCTTCTCTATAACACAGAAAGTCATTTAATTAGTGGTTGATGCCGATAATAATATAAAACCTCGAAAGTAAACCATGAATTTCGAAAAGATATTTTAAACAATTTTACTTCAACATTTTTACATTATGAATTCCAAAGGATTAACCAATGTATATAATAAACACATTTTAACCTCCTATATACAAAAGTAAGCAGAGTTGGCAAGAACCATGGTTGTTTCTGAAAATGCCAAAAACCCGTTTTAGGGGGCAGTTTAAACCAGGTTTTTTTGGGGTTTAAACCAGATTTTTTGATTTAGATATTTTGCTTTATGTATTTATATTACATATTCACAGAAATAAGTTTGTTTCGCCTTGGTGTTATTATTCAACAACGGGGTTATGCTGGAAGAGGTCCCATAAGCTTAAAGAAGTCCGGTCAGTAAATTTCTTAAATTGAGAAACTCCCGCCCTAGCCATCGGGAAAATCCCGTCATTCTTTTAAATGTAAAACAATAACGGGAAAATCCTGTAACATTTAATTTGCATGTAAAATTTAAAGGTCAACGTATTATAATCAGTACGCTAAAACTGAGGTATTAAATTACAAAGGACCCCGCACTTTTCTTTTGGAAAGTGGCTTTCGGCTAATGTTGTTGAAACTTCACTGGTTGATAGTTCTTAACATGTGGATCAAAAGTCTCAATGGGCACAAAGACCGAAATCCACTCCTTCCCCCCCAAAAACCGTCTCCAAGTAGCTGGGGGGGGGGGATTGAACTGATTTCAGCATGTAAAACAATTTGTTGTTTTAATCAACTCAACAAGGACCCCAAACAACCACATGTTAGACTATCAAACTACCCCACTTGACACCGCCCTTTGCCCCCCACAATCCCCCCCCGCGAATTACCTTACGGATGTTCCATATTACTGTAGTTTATAGTTGCGCGTATGTGTTGAAATACCTACAGTTTTGGTCTCATCGACGATATAATGGGTTTCACGTATCGCTGATTACGAATCTGAGGTGAGAGTTCTAGAATTCAAGATGGATGATCAATATGGCGGATCAAAAGCACGAAACTCCTGAATGTAGCCACAAATAGCTGTTTACTAGGGTATTTTGGGTCGTTGGTTACGAATCTCAGGTCAAAATTCTTGAATTCAAGATTGCAGATCCAATGTGGTGGATAAAAACGTCGAAGCCACAAATCGTAGTAGACTAGAGTGTTTTTAGATCGCTGTTTAAGTACGCAATATTCCTTGATACTTCAGCCACCATGTAGAATTATTCTGCACCCTTGCCCTTTACCAAAACCCACCACAGATATCTTAAACGGTGTTAAACGGTGTTAAAAGAATTCATCAATTATCTGTTCATTATTTTCATCATTTCGGTTTGCAGCATCTAATGTGGTACTTAGCAATGAGTCATCGGGATATCTAATATTCTGTAAATGTCGTGCATGGCCTAAATACCACAAAACACTTGCAACGTGCGCACATGTACCTAAAGTACGAGCACCGCTTTGACATGTACTGTAGTAACCTTGAATAACATTTTGATCATAGTCCTGGTCATTGTGTTAGTAGACAGAGGATACCGCGATGCAATTCCTTTACTGGAATATTTAGGAATTGATCATAGAATGCCCGCACTCCTACTACCACGTGAAAGACAACTATCAACAGAAGAAGCGAATACTTCTCGGCTAGTTACTAAAAGTCGATGGATACTCGAGGCAAGAAACGGGCATCTAAGATCTGTTTTTAAGTTTCTAGCACAGACATTGAATCTGCAACATGCAAAGAAACTGAATAGTTTCTATCGCATAGCTGGAGCTATTTTGAACAGATACCATCCCGTTATTTTCATGCAAGATGCAACCATTGAATTAGCTAGAGAAATGAGAATAGGTCAATCATGCCGAACGTTGTTAAAGCAAGAGCGGAGGTAGATAATCTTATTAGAAGGAACGGTCAATGGGTACCGCTAAATGATCAAGGCCTAATTGATTTCTCTGTACTTAACTTAAACTACTTACGAGATTTGACTGTAGGCACATATCAAGTAGATCTCTCATCCTCTTACGTCCAAGATAAACTAATACGAGATAAGGATGAGCAATTCCAGCATACCAAAAAGTAACTGAACCGGGATTCCTGCGCATACGTCTCTACTCAAGGTTCCGCAATGCAACTAAGCATCAAGATTTCATAGCATATGTAGCCAATGATGAAGATGACCAGGATTATGATCAAAATGTTATTCAAGGTTACTACTGTACATGTCAAAGCGGTGCTCGTACTTTAGGTACATGTGCGCACGTTGCAAGTGTCTTGTGGTATTTAGGCCATGCACGACATTTACAGAATATTAGATATCCCGATGACTCATTGCTAAGTACCACATTAGATGCTGCAAACCGAAATGATGAAAATAATGAACAGATAATTGATGAATTCTTTTAACACCGTTTAAGATATCTGAGGTGGGTTTTGGTAAAGGGCAAGGGTGTAGAATAATTCTACATGGTGGCTGAAGTATCAAGGAATATTGCGTACTTAAACAGCGATCTAAAAACACTCTAGTCTACTACGATTTGTGGCTTCGACGTTTTTATCCACCACATTGGATCTGCAATCTTGAATTCAAGAATTTTGACCTGAGATTCGTAACCAACGACCCAAAATACCCTAGTAAACAGCTATTTGTGGCTACATTCAGGAGTTTCGTGCTTTTGATCCGCCATATTGATCATCCATCTTGAATTCTAGAACTCTCACCTCAGATTCATAATCAGCGATACGTGAAACCCATTATATCGTCGGTGAGACCAAAACTGTAGGTATTTCAACACATACGCGCAACTATAAACTACAGTAATATGGAACATCCGTAAGGTAATTCGCGGGGAGGGGGGATTGTGGGGGGCAAAGGGCGGTGTCAAGTGGGGTAGTTTGATAGTCTAACATGTGGTTGTTTGGGGTCCTTGTTGAGTTGATTAAAACAACAAATTGTTTTACATGCTGAAATCAGTTCAATCCCCCCCCCCAGCTACTTGGAGACGGTTTTTGAGGGGAAGGAGTGGATTTCGGTCTTTGTGCCCATTGAGACTTTTGATCCACATGTTAAGAACTATCAACCAGTGAAGTTTCAACAACATTAGCCGAAAGCCACTTTCCATAAGAAAAGTGCGGGGTCCTTTAGTATGTAGGTATCATTGAAAGTCCAATCCAAGCTAATGTTGGAAGCTAAGTAGGCAATCAATAAATTTTACCAATTTTAATCAATATATTTAAGCAACCTTCGCTTCTTTATAAAACAACAGGCATGCAGAAATATATATATAATTTGGTTTCGTTTCGTATGTTTAGGCTTAACATCCTTACTTAATACCGAGGTTATCAAGGAGAAGACTTTCGCTTAAAGTGACATCCGAAAGAGTACTTGGTTTACACATGAAAGAAGGGTTGTGGTTCGACCGAGAATTGAACATGGGACACCTTGATTAAAAGGTGAAAAGGAAATAAGACTAATGCAAATGGTTTGACATGTGAAACGTCACCATGAAGTTCACACGATTCGCATTTTTGTTCTTTTAATTTTTTTAGTTTAAACCAGTTATTAAAAAAAACAGCTGGTGTAAACGAGCCAACCCTAAGAGTAAAAACTTCTTTTAAAAAATACACAAATAACTAGCAAAATTCTATGTAGTATTTTTACTTCAAAATATCCCATACCCTCTTTTTGAAACAAAATAAAATTAAAATAAATCATAAGAGAAATACTCAGATTTATATGATACAATTAAAGGCTGCACATCTGGAACTTTTGGTTCTGTATATTCTTGAAATTCTACAGTCAAGTTTTTTATAACCACCATCAAGGGCGCCCATCAGGGGGGTTAAGAGGGCGCTTGCCCCCCATAGACGAAGATGTACTTCAGAATATTGAAAATCCAATAGGATTTTTACATTAGTTACAGCAAAATTTGAAACTATTTTTGAAACGTCGCTTATACTTACCCCTCCTTGGAAACCACAACATGGGCGCCCTTGACCACCATCACGGTTTACCCAGTCCTCAAGTTTTCTGAATTTTTAACAAGAGGGATTCAACATATCATTATGGAACTTCCAAAAAAAAAAAAAAAAAAAAAAAGACTACGGAATATATTTAAGTTAAGCTAAATACAACTGCACAACAAACGTGACTGAGTTGTTGGCTTTTTCGCTTCTATCGGGAAGTCCGGAATTCAACCCAGCATTCGACCATTCTGATAAAGCCTTCCTTCATTCCATCTGAGAATGTAGAAATAGTGCGTGTACTGGCCGACTAGGAGTGTAGGAGTTGGCTGACTTCCTTTCTTATTGTTTTTAAATCGTTATTATTACTAATTACCACCAGTGACGGTTTTGCGAAGGTTAGAGGATCGGTCTTTCGGACTGAAGCCTGTTCTCCAAAGTTGTGGAATGTCTAAAACGAACGAAATATCTATTATTTATGCCTTTACTCATAAACTTTAAGCTCCCGTCAAATAAAAATTACGAATGTTTAGAAAAACTAAACATTAGTAGTAAGAAAACCCCTCCCAAAACACTTTTTTAAATTCGCCACTGATTCTCAGTATAAAATGATCTTCAAGGTTGTATCCGGAAGATTATTGCTAAACATATAAACGAAACGAAATATTAGTTATGCCTGTACTCATAAACTTCAAGCACCTCCCAAATAAAATTAGGACTTTTTAGAAAACGAAACAATCAGAGAAACCCCTCCCAAAGTACTTTTCTAAACCCGCTATTGATTATTTGTATAAATTGGTATTCAAGGTTGTATCTGGAAAATTACTGCTAAATCATTGCACAACTACAGTATAACAGAAATGTGGAAATACGGTTTGACGGAAATATTGAAAAACGTATGCTTTGACGGATATACAGAAAAACGTAAGTTTAACTTTCGTGCTAGAAGCTGGAGTACTAAGCTCTTAGAAATGAAACACGGATGACAAACTAAAATGATCTAGAGAAGGAAAAAAATGTCGATAACTCAAAAGTTAAAATAAAGTTAAATAGCCTGTAAAATTGCCCTCAAATACTACATTCTTCATGTTAGCTTTAATTCGTAAAATATGTGCTCCATCCATCTTGATGGTGAATTACAGAGCTAAATATGGCATTCAGGTCGTGGAAATTTTATCTAACTATAGAATATACTATAAGAAAGCTATTTAGATAGAAAAATCATGAAAATGAAAAAAGCCAAAATTTCCAAAATTCTCAGTTTTTTTCCAAAACAGCCGGCTTTTTATGTGAAAAAACCATCGATTCAAAAAAACCGGCTTTTTTGCATCTCTACAAGAGACGTGGGAAATAGAATTGAAACAAATACGACTAAGAAAGTACAGAGAGCAAAAAGAAATATATCAAAATAAAATAAAAGAAATGAAGGTAAATATTTGTAAGAACTACCTTAAAGAAAATACTAACCTAGACTCGGGGTGAACCATATAAAATAATTAGTCAGAAAATAATGAAGCCGACAACTTCTCAACCTTAAGAAATGATGACGGCAGTTTTACTGAAGGATGGGAAAACATCATAAAATTTTTAATGGAAAAACTTTTACCTAAGGACTGAAAAGAAGACGATGACGAGATGCACAAACAAATGAGGGAATAAATGAAAATTTTACCAATAAACGACAAAATTATGGAAGAAACAACCAATCAACAAATAAGTAATTACATAAAAATGTTAAAAAAGACGAAAGCAGCAGGTCCAGACATGATAAAATCAGACATTTTTCTGGAAAATGCAGATACATGGTCACCATATCTATCAAGATTCTACAGTTTATGCCTCAAGACGAAAATAATTCCTAAAATATGGAAACACTCAAACTTAGTAATAATAAAAAAAACGAAGGTAAAAAAAATGATGACCCCAAGACGTATAGACCGATCTGTCTTAAAAATAATAGGAAAAATATTCGAAAGAGTAATCACTAACAGACTAAACAAATATCGGGGAACATATAAAAAGCTACAGCATGGCTTTAGGAAGAAGAAAAATACAGACGCTATAATGAGGCTTTTAGAATTAATAGAAAATGGAAAAAATAGACAAGTACCAGGTTGTAATCTATGTTGATATCACTGGAGCTTTTGACAATTTGTGGTGACCATCACTCTTCAAACAATTTTAAAAAAATGAAATTACCTAAATCACTACAGGCAAGTAGCCAAGGGGTGGGTCCGGGGGATCCAGACACCCACCTTCGGAACCAAAAATGAAAAAAAAAATAAGTAAGGATACTCAAAAAAGAAACGAGAAAAAGAAGAATTAGCGTTAAAAATATAAAGCTACTGCAAGCGTTTGGTTACTTTTTAGTGCAAGAACCTGTGTGTGCAGGAAACGGGAAGGGGGCGGTCAAGTTGAAAATGGATATTATTGTAACGAAGCATTCCGAAGTTCATCTAGCTTCATGCTAATCCTATAGACTACCAATGACGATCGATAAACCGATTCCATCAGAGAGACTCTCAGCTTGAACTTAAGAAATGCCCATAATCACCAATAATATGAACCTGGCAACATAGATTCTAGTTACACTTAGTAAAGAGATCTTCAATTTCGCAGCAACACTAATCTTTTTTTATAGGATATCTTTACTGCCAAAAGGGATTTCGTTATTATCCTTAACGGCATTAAACAAAGATAAGAGAAAGAAGAAGAAAGAAGTCAATAAGAACCGACTTCGAATGACCTCGGAAAACTATATCTTTTTCAAGACTTTTTAAATATTCTTTTACTCGAGATTTCTTCATAGCTTGTTATTAAAACACTTACTAACATATCCTCATTTTATTGTCCTAACAAATCAATGGGCATGTTGTCAGTAAAATATTTAGATTGATCGAGCCCCTGGTATAATAACCACATTATTTCGTCACGGACACCCTATTACCAAATTCTGGCTATGTGCTTGATCCCTATACCAACTAATGTTGGAATACTGCACCGAAAGACAGGTCACTTACAAGGCACCAAATAATATTACATCATATACAACAAAGGGATGTCCACAGGGATCCATATGCGATCCAACGATGTGGGACATCGTTATCGAACCCTGCCTAAAAACAATGGAAATTACTGAAGATACGGAAGAAGTAGTAGGGTATGCAGACGATATCGCAATAGTTATATTAACACGATCAAGAGAGGAAATTGAGAGGAAAGGGAACCAAGTCTTACACACGCTTCAAAAATGGTGCGAAATAAATAAACTGAAACTATCAGGAAATAAAAACTAAATACACGATATTCGGGCAGCATATTTGCGGATCCTAAACGTTTCAGCATATCCTCTGATCTGATTGGTCGATACAGATGCGATATCACAAGACATGATCTACATATAGCACAAAGTAAACGAGCATTATTGTCAGCTGTGGTAGCAGAGTGGTCTAGCGTAACATGCTAGTAACGAAAATGTTCTTGGCGAGGGTTCGAATCCTGCCTACGGACAGTTTTTTTTACTACTTTTAAAAATGTTTATAACACTTCTTTCGTTAAAATAAGATTAAAAATAATATTCAAAAAGTGATTTAACGATCATTGTTTAAAATTTTCATTAAACTTCTTTCATTAAAATAAGTTTGCCCTTGTACTATATAGATCCACAGCAAATGTAGTAGTAGTAGTACGTTTGCCCTTGTACTATATAGATCCACAGCTAATGTAGTAGTAGTAGTAGGAACGGGTTAGAAGCCCCGCAGGGGTTGTTTGGATTATGTTCTCGACATCAAATTGGCAAGAATGCTGAAACGTTTGGGATCGGCAAAAATGCATTCGGGCAATCTATACAAAGAGATCCAATATTTAAGACTAACAATCAAAAAATTGATCGAGTGAAAGAATTCAAGGATTTGGGAGTATGGATTGACGATAAACTGAACTATGCTAAACATGTCGAAAACGTAACTGACAAAGGAAAGAAAGTAGCACATAAAATACTCACAATTGCAAGAAAAGACTATAAGATACCCAAAAAGACTCTACAAACGTACAATAATGCTGTAATAATGCTAACAGTAAAATTCTGTGCCAGCATCTGAGTTCACAGAATATTTGTAAATAAAAAAAAAAGTGAGCAATATTTCATTTTAAAACTGGAAATGTTGGACATGAACCATATCCAATTCTGACGATGATCATTACACAGTAAAATGATAACAGATATCAAGAAGTGGTTTTTCGAATCGATTCAGTATACCAAAAAATATATTACAGATCCTCCTTTACCTCTCTACAAAAACTAGAAATTTATTACTACTTCCGGTTTCAATATTGTTGTTCGTATAGCGAAACCAGTAAGAGACATGAAGTAGTGAATTTTTGATATACCTACAAGTAGATTCGGCATCGCAAGAATATACATGTATATATCTTGTTCCATATAACAAGAGGCCGAAATGGAGCCTCAGACATTCTGTATATTTGTACAAGTGCGGACACTTTTATGTAAAAATAATAGTTTCAATGTCAATGTTAAAGAACTTTTGGTGTTATTTTATATCTGCATTTTCTATTGTTTAAGGCGAATTATGTTTTAATAATTGAACTAAAAATGTTAACAAGATATGGTTTACTATATTTACAGGGGTGTTAGTTCCTTCACGTCCGGAGTATGTTTTGCTATTTAAATTCTATTAAAATACGATGCATGCAAGGGGGAAGGGGGAGGACTGTAGTTGTTGAAATCTCACGTCAAATCTCGCATGTGTGTCTTTCTTCAAGATTTCATATTGACTGATAATAATGTCATGTAACAAAACCCCTACGGCATATGCAACCAAATGCACAGTCCGACAATGTGGATCACATAACATGAAGCTCTTATTTCTATGCCGACTTTCTTAATAGAAAAAAGTAAACGATATGTGTGAGATAATGCCCGCCTTCGCCCAAGCTTACGATATTATTCCCGGTTTATTTGAAAACATATTCTTTTAGAATTGAATAATATGTCAGTAATAATAATAATTATTATTATTTTACTAACAAGGAATGGACATGAACGTGTCATCCGGACATCCATATCAAACCTATTCCATTCGACAACCGTTATAAAGAAATGTTCATGCACAAAAAAATTGGTGCCTTAGACAACGGAGTAAGCCCCTGGAGCTCATTAACTCTGTTAGTATCTAGGTATAAAGAAAATCGTAGAATCACAGTAAAATAGCTATTGTATCAATACTGTTCATTGGAAAGCCATGACTTACAGTTCGTTCTCTCCAGGATAAAACAAACTTTCCGGAGGTGCTATGCAGGCACGTAGCCAAGGAGGGGGGGTCCGGACCCCCCTTCGAGACCAGAAAGAAAAAATTAAGGAAGGATAAAACAAAATGAAATGACAAAAAGAAGGATCAGCGTTAAAAATTAAAAAGAAAACTACAGGAACCTTTAGCTTACTCTTTCTTATGAGGAGATGTGTATTACTTGCAATATGGTGACGAGGTAAGCGAGGTATTCTGGAAGAGTCAAGGAATTTGAAATTTCAAGAAAAGTTATGGAATTCTCAGAATTCCTGCTACTTATCAAACTCGACTCGACTCGAAATCAACCTCAAAACAGTGACTCGGCTCGGAACTCTTCTCGAGGAAGGTACCTTTGACTCGACTCGAATTCGCTTCGAGTTTCGAGTCGAGTCGTGTTTTAGCTCGACTCGTGCCCATCCCTACTCCCAATTTTCCCCGTTCAAGTACGTTATGGGCCCCGATATATAGTACCTCCGAAAAGTTTCTTTCATACTGAAGAGAATGAACTATAAACTATAGCATTCCAATGAACAGTGTTGAAGCAATAGCTACTTTACCGCGAGTCTACGATTTTCTTTATACTAACAGGATTAATGGACCGCAGAGACTAACTCCGTTGTCCATGGTACCTAATTTTTTGTGCATGAACATATCTTCGTACTGTCCGGTTGACAGATTCATGTCCGTTCCTTGTAAGTAGTATTTTCAAAACAGGTGACGAGATTTTTTAAGATTTAATGGAATTCACACGTTCATTCTTCAATGGTTTCAACCTCAAGAATGAAATATTCATGAAGGATCTCATAACAAGAATTCTATGAAAATGAACGTGTGGATCAAAATATATGCGATCTTGGCCAATGAGAACGACCCTAAATCGAATAAGCACATCATATTGAGTTAACTGATAGTTTGGGTTTGGACACATATGTAGCTCTACAGATGTAAGGCCTACAAGAAAATTTTTGATTGAAATATATTGTACCATTTGATCCAAAATCAGCAAGATTAAAATTGGTGGCTATACATTTTACTATGTAGCTCTACACCTGTATGGAAAGATGAATGTATGAACAGACGAACGGATGTCAAGAATCTCTTTTTCAGTACATAGTCTGCTGTATTTGTGTTGGCATATGAAAAGCGTCCATGAGAGTTTCTACATTCCAATTTCTTGTGCGAAAGTTAAAAAATAAATGTTTATAATGTGCTAGTGAACGCAAACATAAGAAGAAAAATAGCATACCTTTTATTTACTACATACACTTCAAATCAAAAAACATGAGAGAAAAACTACACATGAGTCTAATGGAAATATTTACGTAGTGACGTTCCGTTTACATAAACTTGTTTGAGGTTTGTTATTGCAACTTTGAAAATTCTTTCCCCGGGGGAAATAAGTTGCACTATTACAGCAGAAATGAACTACGTACTTGGCTGGAAATTGAGTTGCAGTTATAAACGAATCTTTCCTTTTTTACTGGTTTTTAAAATCAACAACATTAGGATAAAGAAGTCTCATAAAACTAACTAAATCTATGGCCTATGGAACCTGGAGGTTCAATACCGCGTTCACAAAAGCTCTCCACTGACTTCTATCCTTAGCAAATTGAATCTAGTTTCTACTTTGTATTCCTATTTCTGTATTCCTATCTTAATATTGTCTTCCCATCTGAGGCTAGGTCTTCCGGTCGTTTTCCGGTTGGTATTCCAGTTAAGACTTTGAAAGCATTCTTGCTTTCTTCCATTGTGACTACATGACCTGCCCACCTGAGCCTCCTAGACTTGATGACTCTCACAATGTTTGGTAAACCGTATAAATTATGTAGTTCCTTGTTATGAAGTTTCCACCATTCCCAATTCCCATTCCTCTCGGGTCCGAATACTCGTCTCACATCAGGATCTTGTTCTCAGATATTTCATTCTACGTTATTCCCTCAAAGTAAGCGACTATATTTCGCAACAATACAGAACAACAGGCATGATTATCTTTATATATAGGGTACAGCGGGGTAATTCGAATAGGCGGGGAATTTGAATAATGTTAAGCATTTTGCCAGCTGGAGTGGAAATGCGGTTCGCCATGTTAGTGAACCTGTGGTGGATTTGTAGGTGGTGGTTTGCAGAAGTCGCTCTCAGAAATACAAACTATTCCTTCGGTTCTGAAGGTTTATACGAATTTTTGTTTGCTGCAAGGTAAGTACGAATGTGTGTATTTTTAGGTCGTTATAATTTTCAACGTTGTTTCCTTAAGCTTTCCTTATTATTAACTGGATAAAATGAAACCGTTCTGGATTATAATCGTATCAGTAGCATGTGGGGCATTGATATACTGTACACTGGCGTCAACTAATCAGCAGTTTTCATACCACGTTGTGAATGGAATATTCGTCGACTGCGGGGCAATTTGGATAATTCAAAACGGGGCAATTTGAATAGCAGTGAAATTAGAACTATAGGCCTACTATTTTATATTTGTTTGTCAAAAGCGAAAGCTTCTAGTGTTAACAAGGAAACTGCGAATTCTTATTTTGACTTACTGGGAAAATTAATGAACGAGTATGATCTCCATAAACCATCGTAACCGTATTTATAATATGGACGAAAGTAATCTTCCTCTAAATAACAGACCAATAAAATTTTTGCAGAAAAGGGTAGAAAAGAGGTGGTAAGTTTTACATCTGTTGAGCGAGGGGAAAATGTAACGCTGATAGCATGCTGCAATGCCAGAAGGTCTTTTACACCTCCTGTAGTAATATTCAAAGGCGTACGCCTAAATCCGGACTTTAAAACCCAAAATCTCACTCACAACTTTTGTCCTTAGAGTTCTACCAAAGTTATGACATCGAAATGCTTTACCTACCTTCAGACACAACACACGTATTATAACTACTCGATCGCTGTGTTTCTAAGGCCTTAAAGCCAATTACCACCAAGAGGCAACTATCTGGATTCACTAAAACCCGAGGTCAGTGATTAGTAAATCTCAGTTCTGCATTTTGATCACTGAAGCCTAGAAGTGGACAGCTTCTGTTAGACTGGCAGTTAATGGGTTTTCCTGTATTGGTATCTACCCGTTTAGTCCAAAAGCTATTGAAGAATTTCGATTCGTCCCTTCGGAAACGTATGTTCTTATTATACATTTTGAGGAGCAGTCTTCTCGGGAAGAAGATCTTAACAGCGCGCCTTCTTCTTCCGGTCATGGCTTTCAAAACTTTGTAACAACGAAGCCTATAGATGAACCCATACAACAAGTGCTTCCCAGCTCAGAAAAAGTTTGTGTGCAGAAGAGACGTCGTGTCGCAGGCAAATCATGCCACTCAACTACTGAAAATATTCGGGCAATGAGAATAAAACACCTCCGAGGAAAGACGCAAGCATCGGGTGCAACAAAATCCAAAGACACTACAAGAAAGAAGAGTGCTAATACAGAACCTGCCAAGAAAAAAACAAATGCATGCTCGAAAGAAACTGATATCCTCTACCCCTTCCAGTGACGAAAATGTAGGCCTAAGTCTAAAGATGGCTGCAGGCAATGAAAGTCAAACAAGGAATTGCTGTTTTTACCTTCTTAATTACTATTCAGAACGTTCTTCTAAAAAGGGAGACTGGATTCGTTGCCAGCGTTGTAAGACATAGTTCTACGAAGTCTGTGTCGGTGCAGAAGGTCGAAAACAGTTTATCTGTTGTCGTTGTCGTTAAGTAAGAACGATGGAAGATGAATTAACCAATTACGGCTCTTTGCCTTAGACAGTGTTCTGAACATTTTTTTTAATGTAGGACTACATTCAAAAAGATAGCTATAGGTGACGCATATTTACAATTTATGTAGGCCTACTTCTTTTCATTCAAAACTAGCATATTTCCACTACCGTAGAAATTGCAATCTAACTATTAAATAGTTTATACATTATTTCTGTAAGACTTGTTTATTTTGTTGGTTATTCATATTACCCCACTCGTTATTCAAATTGCCCCTCACATTTACGTTTTTCGAAATTTCGGCGGGAAAATTGAATACCCAAATTTCACAATGATGTATCTCAGATACTATCTTGAGAAAAATTGTTAGGTAATAGTAAGGTTTAAAGTTTTTGTTCACAATTTTATATTTGAATATCAATTACAGTTTCCGAGATATATGAGAAAATGTCTGAAATTATTCAAATTACCCCGCTGTACCCTATATATTTTAATCTTCAAATTCGTCGACAGAATTCGCGACGATACGAGATTTTGAACAATAACAACACAAATTCCCTGCTTTTAGTCCACATTTAATTTCTTCGTCAATATGACTTTCGTGTGTTAATATTGATCCTAAGTATTTGAAAGTATACTTATCAAAAGTATTATTCGATATTTTAACCCATCCATAATTTGCCGCATTACGATCCCGACGAATTACCATGTAACTCTCAAAAAGTTATTTTAAATAATACTTGACAGAGATAGTGTTTACGGTTTCTCTTTTATTTATACAAAGTTCGGAAGACATTTTAAACTACATAATAGCTTTACGTTTTAATAAAATAAAAACAATTACGACTTGTTACTTCAAGTTATGTAAATTGTGACCTTGTAACCATCTGATGCTTGGATGTAAATTATGAACTTACGATTGTTGACTGTTTCAGTGTATCTAAATATAACTTATCACTAGAGACCGGGTGTTAGGTAAAATACCTATTCGTTAATATTAATATATGATCAAAAATAACGTTTTAAAATTTATATGAGAGGTTCTTATTATTTCAATTTCAGAACATTGTATTTTGCCTATTTCACCCTTCCTGCCTAAATAATTGCCTTAGTGGCTAGTTACTTATTCTATGCATTTTCTTCAAAATAAGATTTTATTGGAGCAAAATATATAGATTAAGTATTTCAAGAAAGGATTCTGCCTCTTCCGATAAATGTAAGTGTTGTTTGTAGTGATAAGATATCGTAAAACTTTGGACCTTTGTGTACTGATGAAGTGCTGTAAAACTTTGGACTGCTGTATGTACTGAGAAGTGTATAAAATTTGGATTGTTATGTGTAGTGGTAAAGTGCTGTATAGAATGTATTTACCAAATTAGATGGGATCATCGGCGCAAATTTGTCTTCAACATTGGGGGGACGGGAAGACTGTTCCCATATTTTATATATCTATATCTAAATCTATCTATCTATCTATCTATCTATCTATCTATCTATCTATCTATCTATCTATCTATCTATATATATATATATATATATATATATATATATACATATATATATATATATATATATATATATATATATATATATATATATATATATATATATATATATATATATATATATATATATATATATATATATAAGCGATGTTCAAAATATTTATGTGTGAAGAATCAGGGGACAGAATTGTCTTCAGTGGCGTATTTAGGAGGCTATCAGGCTCAAGCTCCCAGCGAAATAAATATGTTATTTTTTCGCATTCCACGTACAACAATAATCCTAACCATTCCTACGAATGTCATTGACTTTCCACTTTCTTATGCTATTTGTTCAGAAATAATACTGTATTTCCCAAATTTCATTCCATGTAAGAACTGAGTCCTTTTGTTCTTTCTTTCGTCCTTTCTACTTTTCTGTTTCTTTTTCTTGACGTTACTTTCTTTCATTTCGTCTATCATACTTTATCGACCATTGTCAGTTGTGATTCAAGTCGGCCGTCATCAGTAACACCAAAACTAAGAGGAGTTGATAAGCGAAACTGGTGTTCCCCCCCCCCAACTTGCGCGGATATCAACATGACAGGACTTGAGTTATTATAACAAAGAAAAAATTATATTGTTTAGTTATTTTTAAAAGAAGGAAATATTTGAATTTAAAAAAAATAAAACGGGGGAATAATTAGCGCGGGAAATTAGGAAGGCCAAGAGGATGCTTTCTTTTTCTTGTATGAATAGAATAAAGGGTTAGATTCACTTCTAAATTTCTGTATCAAATCATATAGGATTTCTCGGTCTGCAATTCTTGCCATTATAACTTCAATTTATGCATAAATTAAAATATATTTAATTTTCAAACTCAGGTGGGCAATTGCTCACTTCCTTCTTTGTGTTGGGCATAGCCCCCTCAAAACAAAATCCTAAATACGCCATTGGTTGTCTTCAACATTGGGAGGTGGGCACATTTGAGGCTTATGCTAGAGAAGGAAGATGAAACTCATATTACGGTAGATGAATCTGATCAACTGTTGTAGAGTATATTATATATTAGGCGATGTAGATGAAGTAGTATTACAAATCACTGCCGTGAACACATTCTGAAATCTGATATATGCATATTTATAATTGGTATGTTTCTAATTAGACATCCACAAAGATCCACGTTAAAATTGTTTTATAATAATATAATAATATAAATAATGACTTCCCCAAAACTATGAAGAAAGAATATCAATTATGTATGAGGCAACAATACTCTTTGAGCAAAATGATGATAACCTCAATCTAGGACGCCGATTTCTCTGAAACTTTGGGGGGGCGGGAGATTCATAAAAAAATGCATAAACCAATACATATAACAAGAGAAAATACATATAAAAATGCATATTCATAAAAATGCAGGGGGTCCACGTGAGCTTTTGGGGGCCTCCGACCTTGATCTCAATAACATTAAAGGAATCGTTACAGAAATCTAACGCATGTCATATACTCTTTAGTTAACAGATGTAACCTTAAGATCACGGAGAAAGATATTCCAGCAATTGAATTATTTTCTTTGCTTACGAAGCATCCTCTCTCAAAAGAAAAATTGGGACACGCGGAAATACGTAGCAACAAACCATGGTTCGAACGAGCAGAAAAGAGAAAACAAGCAAAATTACGTTGGCTACAAAATCCGAATGAAATAACCACACAAAATTTCGTAGACATCAGGCGGGAAACTTCCAAAACTTTTAGAACAAAGAAACGCGATTGTTTGAAAGCTAAAATTTAGGAGTTTGAAGATAATAGTAAAAATAAAAACATTCTGGACATGTATAAAGGGATCAACGAATTTAAGAAAGGCTGTCAACCTCATGCTTATATTAAAGAAAGCTGATGGAACAGCTCTCGCTGATACAAATAGCATTTTAAAATGATGAAAAGATTTCTTTGACGATTTGCTTAACATGCAGCCAAAAACTAATGTGCGTGGAGAAAGGGAGATACACACCGCAGAACCGTATATTCCAGAACTCAACCGAATAGAAATAGAAATCGCTATAAAGAAATTAAAGAAACACAATTTTCCGGGTGTAAACGAAATTCCGGCTGAGTTAATTTTAGCTGGAGGCGAAAAATTGTAGAACAAAGTACGCAAACTCATTCTCCTTATCTACAACAAGGAAGAATTGCCGCAAGAGTGGAAAGAATCAAACATTGTTCTAATCCACAAGAAAGGCGACAAAACTGACTGTAATAATTATCGAGGCGTTTCTCTTCTGTCAACATCCTATAAAATCCTTTCAAACATTCTATTAGCAAGATTGACCCCATACGCAGATGAAATGATTGGAGATTATCAGTGTGGATTTAGACGAAATCGATCACCTATTGACCAAATATTCACCATTTGCCAAATACTCGAAAAGAAGTGGGAATACAGTAGCAAGGTACATCAAATATTTATTGATTTTAGAAAGGCTTACGACTCTGTTAGGAGAGAAACATCGTACAACGTTCTTACAGAATTTGGAATACCGAAAAAGCTAATTAGATCACTTAAGGCATGTTTAAATGAATCCCAAAGTAAAATCCGAGTAGGAAAATTTTTGGCTACGAGCTTTCACGTCGAGAATGGCCTGAAACAAGGTGATGCGTTGTCGCCATTATTATTTAACTTTGTGCCAGAATACGCTATAAGGAAAATCAAAGATAGCAACCAGGGCCTAGAGTTGAACGGCATTCACCAGGTTATGGCATATGCTGATGATGTAAATTTAATAGGGGATGACAGGAGAACAATAGAAAGAAATGCAGAGATCTTATTAAACGCTTGCAGGGGTATGGGTTTAGAAGTAAATGCAGAGAAAACTAAATACATGGAAGTATTAGTCGGGACCGTAATACGGTAAATTATGGATGCGTTAAAATATTAAATAATTCTTTTGATAAAGTGGATAGTTTCAAATATCTAGGATCAATATTAACAGAGGAAAATCATATCCACGAAGAAATTAAATGTCGACTAAAAGCAGTGAATTCGTGTTACTATTCGGTTCAAATCTCATGTCGTCGCAAATTCTGTCGAGGAATTTGAAGCCTAAAATATATAAAACGATAATCATACCTGTTGTTCTGTATGGTTGCGAAACATGGTCGCTTACTCTGAAGGAAGAACATAGACTGAAAGTATTTGAGAACAAGATCCTGAGATGAGTGTTCGGACCCAAGAGGAGCGGGAATGGGAATGGCGGAACTTCATAACGAGAAACTACATAATTTATACGGTTTACCAAACATTGTTAGAGCCATCAAGTCTAGGGGGCTTAGGTGATCAGGGCATATAGCCAGGATGGAACAAAGTAGGAACGCTTTCAAAGTGTTAGCTATAAGACCAATCGGAAAACGACCATTGGGGAAGACCTAGGTGCAGATGGGAAGACAATATTAAGATGAATATCGTAAAAATAGGAATACAAAGTAGAAACTGGATCCAGTTGGCTAAGGATAGATGTCAGTGAAGAGCTTTTGTGAACGCGGCATTGAACCTCCGGGTTCCATAGGCTATAGAGTTAGTTAGCTTACGAAGCATGAGTAGATGCCTAGGCTGATACTACAAATAGATTAAATTCCCATTTACTGAAAAGATGGGTTCTACTGACATTGGATAGTCTGTATATTCTTCGTGTGCTGGGGCCTAGGGGAGAAAAGGAGATAAGATTTCATATCAGGTTACGTCACGCACAGTCGCACGCCTTCATTTTCATTAAAAATGTAAAAGCCAAGAGAAACAAATGTCATCTCACATTCCTTTGTGGCAGTCGGACACAAATCATCACACTTTTCTGCAAAAAGCACTTTTCAAATCGGATTATTGGGAGAGTCTCCAGTTTCAGTGTTGGGGGGGACATGTATCCCCATTTCCTCGGAATTTGTGCCCGTACCTACGGCTGAGACAACTTTTCAGCATGAGGAGAGAGGTATATCCTCCTCTGGCATTTATTGTAGCGGAAGTGGAAGTGTATTTATAAGTAGCGGAAGTGGAATTAATACATATTGATGAGACTACTAAACGCACTACAGCACGAAGTTCAGTTTGAAATACTACAGATTACGATTCTTTTTTTAAAATGGAAAAGCCAAGAGAAATCAATTTCATCTTACATTCCTTTCTGGCAATCAGACACAAATCATCAAGCTTATCCCAAAAAGCACTTTTTAAGTCAGATTATTGGGGGGAGTGTCCCCCCACGTCTAACATTGGGGGGACATATCCCCCTCGCCCCCCGGGATTTTCGCCAGTGGATGGGATACATGTCAAATTTCGTTTTTATATATACAGTAAAAGAATACATTAAAAAACAGGTATGTTTCTGTATTTCTGTATTTCTGGAACATAATCCATGACTTGAACTTACTTTTTAATTGTGTTCAGTATTTATTTTAATTATTTCGAGTTACTTTTAGTGCTTATTATACAGCTTAATTTTAAGTGCCTATTCGCCTCCATATTTTCCAGAGTTTTAATGCTTCAATATACATGACTATATCAAAGATCAGGTTCCATCTCTGTACTTATCACTTTATCACAATCAGAAGTTACAGATCTACTACTACTTCTGCTTCAGTAGCTCCGTACTTACCTCTCTATCACAATCGGAAGTTACAGATCTACTACTACTTCCGCTTCAGTATCTCAGTACTTATCTCTCTATTACAATCGGAAGTTACAGATCTACTACTACTTCGGCTTCAGTATCTCTGTACTTATCTTTCTATCACAATCGGAAGTTACAGATCTACTACCACTTCCGCTTCAGTATCTCCGTACTTATCCCTCTATCACAATCGGAAGTTACAGATCTACTACTACTTCCGCTTCAGTATCTCTGTACTTATTTCTCTATCACAGTCGGAAGTTACAAATCTACTATTACTTCTCCTTCAGTATCTCTGTACTTATCTCTCTATCGCAATCGAAAGTTACATATCTATTACCACTTCTGCTTCAGTATCTCTGTACTTATCTCTCTATCACAATCAAAAATTACAGATCTACTACTACATCTGCTTCAGTAACTCTGTACTTATCTCTCTATCGCAATCGAAAGTTACAGATCTGCTACTACTTCTGCTTCAGTATCTCTGTATTCATCTCTCTATCACAATCAAAAGTTACAGATCTACTACTACTTCCGCTTGAGTATCTCTGCTCTTATCTCTTTATCACAATCGGTAGTTACAGATCTACTAGTACATCCGCTTCAATATCTCTGTACTTATCCCTCTATCACAATTGGAAGTTAGAGATCTGCTACTACTTCCGCTTCAGTATCTCCGTACTTATCCCTCTATCACAATCGGAAGTTACAGATCTACTACTACTTCGGCTTCAGTATCTCCGTACTTACCTCTGTATCACAATCAGAAGTTACATATCTACTACTACTTCCGCTTCAGTATTGAATTTGCATAGTTTGTAAGTCTATTGTAGGTGTCACTAAATGAAATTCACTTTTTTCTTAGTATTTGCCCATACAAACACAACATTGAATTCTAGAGTAATCTTCAGATGAGAACAAAGTATCTCCACTTATAATTTCTATTTAACAAAATGAAAGTGAATTCAAGATTGCTGTCTTGAACATTACATGTCCTTTTTCTAAATCTGTACTACTAACCTCCAGTATTATTATTATTTTTTTTTTGGAATCCTTTTGAAATCCTGCTTTTTATTTGGATGTTTCCACACTTTTGAACCACCCTGTATATTACTTGATAGTGTAAAGCACACGAAATTTAGTTTCCAGAAAATAAAGAAAGAAACGTAAATTAAAAAAAAAATAAATAAAAGGAATCAATCTTAAAGAAATTCTCATCACAGTTTAGAAAGAAGAGACAATAGAACTATGGGAAAGAGCGAAGAGAATTTAAGGAGATGAAAATTACTAATGAAAGACGCTACTAAGTCGCCGAGCACAGTGCAACGTCAATAAACACGCAGTTTGGCTGAGAGTAATGCGAGCCGAGAATAAACATTTCTTTTGAAAGGTTGTTGAAGTGATATCAACTCATGAGAAAATTTTGTGGGATTGTTTAAAACATTAATTTCCCGAAAAGGGATAAAGGGAATTTATATCGCAGTTGGCAGCAAATATGACAGTTTTCATCGACAGCAACAAAATTATCTATGGACGTGAAGTTGAACAATAATTCCATAATATTCTTGAAATCAGTATTAATTGACAAAATTTGTTACCGGAAAATGTATGCTAGTGTATAAGTAAGTTGTGATTTTCAGAAAGCAAACTCCAAGACACGTAAATTATACTCTGATTTCTCTTTAAATATAAAATATAACTAATGGGAAAAAGATAAAATGAAAACTGGGTTTTTGCAATGCCGGCTAGGCTAAACGAGACGGTGATGATGAAAAATGAATGCAATACTGGAATGAATAAAATGGAAGGAAACGGGAGAACCTCGAGAAAACGCACCCACACGGTGTTTGTCCACCACAAAGTCCAGTTGATGCGACCTGGAATCGCAACATACAACAAAGCTGAACTC
Source organism: Thermobia domestica (assembly GCF_964235325.1). Lineage (NCBI taxonomy): Eukaryota > Metazoa > Arthropoda > Insecta > Zygentoma > Lepismatidae > Thermobia > Thermobia domestica. Next base: position 55,133,956 of record NC_137467.1, read on the forward strand.
TCTATCATTGAGCCAACGCGGTCCCTCTCAGAAGTAGGGACGAAGACCCTTCTCTTGGTATAATATCCTAGTTAGGGCGATGAGAATGTTCCCCAAACTTTCACACTTTGTAACCATAGTAGTATAACACAAACACACACACACACACACACACACATACGCACACAAAGCTTTTTACTATTCGGTAAAGTTCAGTACACTTTCAATGTACTTCTTAAAATCAAAATATATTCATAAACTTCTCTTGTTGATATAACCATTTTTATATTTAATATAATTTGTAATGTTAATTGTTCTTTCCTATGTAAAATAATGGCAATTTTTTTTTAAAAAAACATGAAGCCACTTAGTCATTTACAAACATTAATAGGTTACATCCAATTACCAGAAATAATATTTTGAAATTTATATTATTTCATATTGCTCTTCATAATATTTAATTACAAGAAAACAATTATTTTGATGTATATAGTATTTTAATTAAAACAATGTGAAATGTATTATTTTAGCGAAATATATGTATTATACTATAAACAAATTTAAACAATAATATTTTATTCGAGTGCTCGACATAAGCATTGTATTTGAGTTCTAAATGTTTTAGGAATTTCCTCTTTTGGAAGTAAATTTTTCCTGTAATTTAATTTGCAGATGGTTACTAGTTTGTGAGTATATAGTTATATAATTATTAGGCTAGTTAGAAATATTTAAAATTAAAGTAAGTACAAAAAACATTAGTATTTACAGGGGTGCGCACAAGGGAGGCTATGATGCAAACTGCGTCATTGAAATATTTGGGGGGGTAAAAATCTATATAAATATGTTTGAGGGTGTATAAAAATTAATCGAAATTGTTTTTTTCATGGAAGAACACCTATGGAGGAACAAATGCGGGGGGTGCGTCATGGACATAAGGGGGTGGCACCACTGGTATTTAATTAAATACAGTTATCAATTCCGTAAAAAACGCATGATTTTATGCTTCAAGAAAAACAGTGTTTGCACCAATACCAAGTTGTAACATTTGATTTTCCTCCGTTTACGTATCTCTTTGTTACTCCACTGTCATTATACTTTTTTCTATTATAGTGCTGCCAAAATGTCTTGATACGCTGCAAAAATACGAACTAAAGCTCACACCCTCGACACACACACACGTTGAGCCAATAAGTGTCCAACTTTCGCTAAGCGAGAGAGCCTTGCAGCCGTCTATGGCAAAGAGAGTGGATTTCGTTCAGCCGATAGCAGCGCTTGGAACGGGAGGCTACCCCATGCAGTAGGCATCGGAGGACCACCGATGGGCAACTACAGATATCTCGCCAAAAATTGGCGGTCCCGCAACGACGATCTGCGGTGGCTCCACTTCCGTTTTGAAAATTATACCACGAGTGGCCCACCAGAGACGCAACGAAACGCCAACGAACAACAAAGTTATTCCCCAAAATATTTTAAATCGCCTATATGCGTAATTTGTTACATTAAGGAGAGTCTAAAAACACTTAAAGAAGTAAAAAAAAATACTCCAGGGTAGGCGCGAACCACCAACCTTTAGATTACCAGGTGCGTGCTTTTTCGATTTGACCACGAAGGAGATGGAGAAAATATCGCTTGCAGAGGCATAAATCGTTGATGTATTTTTAATTTAGCTAATCAGAGTGCTTCTGTAACCATGTATATTTGACGATAACCGTTTGAGATTAGATAAAATCGTTCGCCATGTAATTTTATAACAAAATGATGCGCGTCTATTTACTTTATTTCATGGTTCTCCCATATTCACTTTCAAATGATCGACTACAGTTGTTATCCAAATTCATACAATTATACGCACTCACTTCAAGATTTTTCACTTCATGGTGTAGAGGTAGGGGTTATTCTTGACCCCCGTAGCTTACTTTAGGAACAATTAATTAGGAAAAATAATATATAACAATAACCTCATGCACATGACTGGCGATAGTTCGTGTTGGTCCCTTCGCGATTCTCCGCGACGAATCGAAGAAGCGCAGATCAAAATGAAGTCCTCGCTGCTACGCGGTGGTAACTTCAATACTCCGACTCTAGATATCTCTTTCGACTCGGCGAAACTCTTCCGCCAGTGGAACACTAGCGGCAGTCCTTCGACGCATCGCTATAGCGACGATCGACACTTACCAGCAAGTGGGCCACTAGGTGTTGGCGACGTTTACGGCATGGGATAGGTGTCAAGTCAATGTGGTATATATATAGATACATATGTCAAATACAGCACACCCTGTCTCATAAACAGATGGCAGTGTATGAAAAATGAGTTCATATTCTCATTTGTGGGAATATTCAAGCGTGAATTGAAGTAAAAGTATACCCTTTTCCGTTTTCTTTTCAAAAAATATTGTATGATATGCAATATGGCGGAATTCAAGATGGCTTCCACGGTGACCACACTCCAAATCAATACAGCTTTTGCAATAACACCAGTTGCAACATTTGCTTTTCCTCCGTCCACGTATATCGTTATTATTGTTTTGTCCTAGTACTTTTGACTAACCCTGTATACAAATGCATGTATTTTCTTACAGCAAAATTAAGGAAATGTTTTCCATAGATTTTCTTTTCATACTAATATTTATTTTTATACTCTGACCCGGGGTTCAAAATGGAATTTTAGAACTAAGGGGACCATCATTAATATAGTAATTCGAGGAGAAGTGAACATAGTTAGCGTGAAAGTGAACAAATCCTACACAGAAATGATAGCACGCCTGAGTGACTATTACATATGAATAGGACAGATCTTGTGCATTCTGATAATGCAAGTATGGTTCATATCGTGTCTGAAGCACGTGTAAAAGTGAGAGGGAATGCGGGCGGAAGCTGTTCCTCACCTTCAGAAAATATCTGTGGCGTCCTCACTTTCTTAAAAAATTACAATGGACAAAGGTAGGCACGGGGAACAGCGTGACATCATGCGTCCCCCTATCTTTTCAGATGCACTTTTAGCCCTAGTCTGAAGTAATGTGCACGGAAGGAAATGAATCATGAAAGGCGAATTATTCATTTCGCCCCACACGTGAGAGTGACGTGAATATATATATGGGGTGAAGTGGTGAGAAGACTGGTATATAATGGGTATACAGCTAACGAAGAACACCTACATGATGTAAAAATACATAAGCTATTGTACGTAGTAGAAATGCTTAAGAAACAAGTGGCTACAAGTGATTAGAATCCCACGTTAAACTCTAAGTTCAGTCCTTAGGACGTCATCATCCTCCCATGGAAGGCAATAACAAATCACCATGGTTTCAGCTAGAACACTACATTACAGTTCTTCTGGTAGAACACTACATTACAGCCACACTCACAGACCCATGTGTATATATATGGAATGATTACCAGGACTATTCACATCACTCCAAATTATGTTAGTCATTTCACCCCATCTTGTCGTCTTTTTTCAAGACATGTTTTGTAGCTTTATGTTCGCAACATATTGAGATACATCTATATACATGTGTACCTAATAATAGCCTCATGCTGCTGTGGAAGTATTGGGTACAACACGATAACTTCAGGAAGGAATTGCCCTAGTTTCATATTACAAAAGCAACAAAAAAGGCTACAAATCAATTCACCTTCCCTGCTGTCCGTGCTCGCTACATTCAATAGTCCGCTTCTTTCCTCTGTGCACTACCTTCCTTGTCAGCCCGAGACTCAATACTGCACATACAGGGGCTTTGCAAGTTCAATGCCGATCATGCTTTGTTGTCACATATAATTAACCTTAACTCTATTCACTTCACCTTTTATGGTCACTTCCTCCCGAGTTACTCTAGATAAAGTCTGATCGGCCTATGTCACGAGATAACAAGCCCAGAGAGAAGAGACTGCAAGCAAACTTTCATAGAGATCCGACTTAAGCAGTAGTGATTGTTGCTAAACAAAGAGCAACCAAACAAAATCAAGATCACCATCCAAGTTTCCTGTTTGTTACTAATAACCACTGATATTCTTCGTTCTTTTGGACAACAGTTCAACTTACTAAGGGAACACTAGCCTGATATTCAGGCTCAGTTTACCTGGATCTTTTTGACGCTGGTCCTTTCGTCACGGGCCACTTTTGACTCGGGCTCTTTTGTCGCGGGGATTCTTTAGACCAAACCCTTTTCACGCGGGGCCCTTTTGACGGGGGACCCTTTAGACTCGGCCCCTTTGGTCACTGGTTCCTTTTGACGTGGCTCCTTTTGAGGCGGGGCCGTTTAGACTCGGGCCCTTCTGTCCGGGCCCTCCTGACATGGAATCACGTGGCTCTGTATGAGGGGAAAACGAAAGGCCGTAACTTTAATTTTGTCACGGCAATTGGCAAAATAAAGTATAATAAAATCCCAGCTTAAGGTAGGTATCCAAATTTCGTTTCGAGCCCTTCAACTGTTTCCTTCAATGTGAAAGAAAAAATAGAAAAATATCCCGTTCAGTCCTAGAACAGGAATTCTTAAAAGCGCTGGGACACGCATCCGTTTAGTTTTAACGAGTAACTTACATAAAAAAGTTTCATGTACTTAAATCGACATACTGAGAAAGATCCGTTATCCTGCTTAGATCATGCCGTTGCAGAATGTCTGACATCTAACAATCTTCCGTATATTACATAGTACGCTTATGTTACATTCTTTAGCTATATGCTATGCAGGCCGGTAGCCAGCCCAAAAAATGTAAGGGGGGCGGTAGAAGTTAGGTGGGATTCGACCCAACAATATTATAGTTCATCATCTTATTATAGTTCATTTGAAAATTGTAGGGGGCAGTGAAAATTTAGGGGTCCCGCCCACCTTAGCCCCCCATGGATACGGGCCTGATGCTATGTACGTCCATCTGTATGTGAAATCCTGACCGGCTATATAGTTATTTCTCTCATACGGAGAGTACGTATAGATGGAAAAGTTATATGGGAAATATTATAAAACCTAAGTTCTCAGTTATACGCTTCCTACGGAATGTTACATATAGTCATACTTTAAGTCGTTAGTTTTTGGACTACAGGATTTACGTATGTAATTTGTGCTTTTACGTATACCACATACTTTTTGTCTCTTTGCAGGATCGTAAGAAACTAAATGTTTCGCATAAAAATTAGACCCATGCTTCCCCTTTTGGAATATGTATTTTTAATCAAACTATAAAAAACACAGTTACCAATAAACTCCGCAATGTTGTCTACTACAAACTACTCATAGTCAGGAATCGAACCAGGGACCACTTATACAATAAGTGAAAACTCTACTACTGAGCCACCGTGCCTGTATTCTTCAATTCTAGTTATAATGTCGACATATTACAATCCAATATCCAATTTGATTTATACAGTTTGTATTTCCATCGATAAATATATATATGCATGCTATTTCTAGCCTTATCTCACAAGGGAACCTTCCGAAAATGATAGTTGCAGTGAAAGATGTGGCCTGTGCCAATTGAAAGAGCTCTAACAGAGATGAGCATTCCCAAAAAATTAGCTGCCCATAGCAATAGGTTCAATAAATATAAGGGGTGGAAGTTCGGGAAACAGCAAGTTTGGACAAGGGAAAAAAGTGCAAATTCCGCAAAAAAAAAAAGGGGGGGCACGGCAAAATACAATGCTGACAAGTGATGTATAGAAAGAGACTTGCCACAATAGGGAACAAATGAAGGCCACCAGTAGGGTTAACAGTGTTGCCAACTGCAATGAAAAGTACATGTTTTGCAAAGAGCACTATACGAAGTGAGTGCAATATTCAGTGTCATGTAGAACATAAGATATGACGTGTATAATCAGTGGTACAATCGAAGAAAAGAGAACAGAAAAAAACAGAAGTACGAAAAATACGGAAAAGACGAAGTTGGCCATAATGCGCCACATTTGATCACGAGCTGTGCATATTAGAATGAACAAAACAAGAAAGCACCAACTATGCAAGAAACCGACGTACCTGGAATCGAAAAGAAAAACGAGTTCCAAAGTTGACAGCACTGGCCATGAACATCCAGACAAGTCTAATACAGTTAGGCCACTCGCTTCACAAAAAGAAAATTCCGGCAACAGGCATTAGCCTTCGCATCATTTGTACATGCTCGTCCACATTGTACGTGCAATTGTTCGATGAGACAATGGTCCAAATAGAAGATACATTTGCAGTGAGCACATTGGAATACTGCCAATCCGTCACACATGATACAATGATCGCCTGTGAATGTCTCGAAAGAGTACTCTAGAGGTGTCGGAACCTTTGGTGGTCTTTCTATCACATATCAACACCTGTAGAAACCAAACATAATCAAAGGCTTGATCTGCTGTGTGTTGCTGTCTGCAGTACTATCACCGCCTATATGATATATCCAGTGTCCCACCTAACTCTGCGACTGAAATAGTTTTAAAGCGAAAAAAAATGTGACACATCCAGTTGTGCAGGAATGTACCCATGTCAGCGGGCGACAAACTTCTGTGAGACGCAAGTGCCCCCAAGTCCCCTATCATAGGGTCCCAGGGGCCAACTTCAAAATTTAAAATAGCACCATCGGTCGAGTTATATTTCTTTCGATAAATCATGGAATATGCAACAACCCATATCAGAAATATTTACTATATGGGATTTCAAAATGGCCGCCAAAAATATCTGCTCGGTGACAAGAACAACGTGCATTTTGGCGGCCATTTTGAAACCCGTGCTTCATATAGCAAATGTTTCTTATAGGCGGTGTTGTATCTATCCAGAGAAATATCATCCGCCCCCTGTTCCCATTTGCAATTGACTCCTTATGATGGGGGCAAAGGGGGACTTGCTTCTTACAAAGTTTTCTTGGCCCTCGACATAAGTACATTCCTGTGCAATTGGATTTGCAACATCTCTTTTCGCTTCGCAGCAATTTGAGATCACAATGTTCGATGCCATGTTAAGACACAACATATATTTGTGGCAGCCATTTTGAAAAACATGCTTCATATAGCAAATGTTTCCTATATGTGTTGTTGCACATTCCATGATCTATCGAGAGAGGTACCAGTCGGTCTCTGTTGCATTTGAAGTTGGCTCCTGGGGGCCTATGATGGGGATCCTGGGGCCCTATGATGGGGATCCTGGGGGCACTTGCTTCTCACAGGCTTTTATCACCCCCTGACATTGGTACATTTCTGCACAACTGGATCCGTCACATTTTTGTTCGTTTCTCAAATCTTTCAGGTCACAAAGTTTGGTGGGACACCCTGTATATTCCCACATACGACCCAACCATGACATAATGTTTACTTCTAGTATCGGTTGTTGGCTCAACCCAACCATTTCATGTTCCCCGACTTGACATTGGCTCAATCACTCTAGCATTGATGCATTCCCAGTAATGCCTGTTGCCGGAATTTTCTTTTTGTGAAACGAGTGGCCTACCTATATTACACTTGTCTGGATGTTCATGGCCAGTGCTGCCAACTTAGGAACTCGTTTTTCTTTTCGATTCCAGGTACGTCGGTTTCTTGCATAGTTGGTGCTTTCTTGTTTTGTTCATTCTAATATGCACAGCTCGTGATCAAATGTGGCGCATTATGGCCAACTTCGTCTTTTCCGTATTTTTCGTACTTCTGTTTTTTTCTGTTCTCTTTTCTTAGATTGTACCACTGATTATACACGTCATATCTTATGTTCTACATGACACTGAATATTGCACTCACTTCATATAGTGCTCTTTGCAAAACATGTACTTTTCATTGCAGTTGGCAACACTGTTAACCCTACTGGTGGCCTTCATTTGTTCCCTATTGTGGCAAGTCTCTTTCTATACATCACTTGTCAGCATTGTATTTTGCCGTGCCCCCCCTTTTTTTTGCGGAATTTGCACTTTTTTCCCTTGTCCAACCTTGCTGATTCCTGAACTTCCACCCCTTATATTTATTGAACCTATTGCTATGGGCAGCTAATTTTTTGGGAATGCTCATCTCTGTTACAGCTCTTTCAATTGGCATAGGCCATATCTTTCACTGCAACTATCATTTTCGGAAGGTTCCCTTGTCAGAACGAGTTCTGGCCATAAAGGAAGAGTTGTGTTTGTGCTTCATAGACTGGCAAAAAGCTTTCGACAGAGTCAATTGGACAAACATTTTGCAAATACTTAAAGAGATATACGGGTCAATTGGAGAAACTGATGGCTCATTCGCAACCTGTACATGGGACAACGAGTCAAGATGCGCTTGAATGAAGGAGAAACCAATAGGAGTGTTGAAATAGGAAGACGAGTCAGGCGAGTCAGATAAGGATATAGTATGTCACTCCTATTATTCAACAGTTATAGTGAGTGATTAATGAAGGAGGCATTAACGCGAATTGGAGATTTCAAGATTGGAGGGTAGATCATTAACAAGGACAGGTATGCAGATGATACTGTTGTTATGGCTTGAACCGAAGGACTAGAGGAGATGATTGACAAAATTGTTGACTGGAAAACTATGTGGAATGGAAATCAACATCGAAAAATCGAAAGTCATGAGAATATCGGGTGGAAATTCTCCCTTACGGGTCAGAGTAGAACAAAGAATACTTGAAGAGGTCGACTATTTCAAATGTCTGGGAAGTATTTTGACGAAAGACACGTATTGCACTAGGGAGATCAGGTCGAGTATTGCCATAGCCAAAGAAGCATTCAACAGGAAAAGGTCACTCTTAAGTAGCAGCCTTAATATTGGACTAAAGAAGAAATTGGTCAAGCGCTATATATAGAGCATTGCACTCCTTGCTCAAAAATGAGAAAAATGCATGTTCAAAACAAAATAAGTAATGTTTACTCATATTTGAGGGAAAATGTCTCATTATTTCCAAATGTGTTTTCATTTGTGAGCTCAAGGCAAATTTTCAGGTTCCCATTTATGAGATTTTCTCACTTCTTAAAAATGAGAATGTAATAGTAAGTGATTTGCAACATCATAGATGATTAAAAAGTAACGGTAACAATCTTACCGAAGTAATATTACTATGTTTTACTGGAGAGTAATATTGCTAGGGCTTAATTACTATTCAGGAAACGAGATAAAGAATTTAAGTTGTAGCAGAGTGCGAATGGATATGAGTACCCAGTAGGTGATGCAGCTGAGGTGGCGTATGGATACATATCATGTGACAGCGGCGAGGAGCAGCATACGTATCAACTTTCGAACGTAAGTTTGGGTGAAATGGAAACATACTACCATAGACTAAAAGTTATTGTACTACATTCGTTAGAGTGTAGAACGCTGACCCCCTCATACAGGTAACATAGGTTATAGCAATCAGTTTGGCTCCTTTATGTATCAAAGCTCAGTACTCAAATTCACATAATAACGAGTGCAGCAATAACAACTGAAGGCGAGTTAGAGCCCCGTAGGGCATGCTGTTTTATATATTACAATAGAACGGGGAGGCATGTCATTCTTTTACACCCTTCGCCATTCGTTATAACGTATAAAACACCATATGTACGGAAACAAAGAATACATAAGTTATCTGTGTAGTTAGAAACAGCGTTACAAAAGTGTGATTTATTATTATGGAATTGTAATAAATAGGTACTTTGTACTGATCACCTAGCATAGATTTGCACCTTCTTTTTTCGTCACCAGCAATCGTTTTAATGACACACGTTTGTAGGTTATTTGTTGCATAGTACTGTACGCATTTGCTCTTAATTTAATGTAGAGGCTGCAGTAGCTCAGTGGTAGAGCGTTCACCTCTGATGCATGAGGCTCTTGTTTTGATGCCAGCACGTGGCAAGTGGGCTTTCTGGTGGATAAAAACAGTGTACATGGGTTTTCTCGGAGTTCTCCCATTTCTTCTCACTTTCTTCATTCTACTATCTTTTTCGTTCTCATCATCATTGTCCCAACACAACTGTGGGAAGTAAAACTGAAAGAGTTCATTTTTTTAATTCGACGTCCCACGATTGTGCTCCAAGGCTAAGAGAGACAGTAATAGAGATGGATAATAATGGTGTAATGAAAAAGTGAACGTACGTTTCTTGGCAGTTTTTGCATGGGTTTGTGTCCTTATTTCCAATCTGAATTGTATCCTTAGCTGTGGAGTTTTAGCACATTTATGAGGGGCAGAAGCTGCTGCATGCCCCTGCCGTAATGAAGAAGGTGGAAGGTAGGGGCTGAGTCCTAGAACTCCAGACCTTCCCCGAAATCGCTACTTTTATGTAAATTTTATCTAATTTTAATGACAATTTTACATATTTTAATACAATTTGTCCTTGTATTGAACTTGAAACCCCTCCGAAATAAATTCCTGTGTACGTTTCTTGTAGGAGGAAACTGGAGAATTCTAGAAAAGCCCACAAACACGATGTTTTCTCTTGTAGGCAACTTTTTTATGGTAGAGAAGTAGACATATTGGTAGAGAAGTAGAGAAATAGTCGATGACTCAGTGGTAGAACTCGCTTCCGATGCATGAGGTCCCTTGTTTGATTCCACCTCTGTCAAGTGGACAGTGTGGGTAAACACCGTATGTGTGTATTTTCGGGATTCTCTCACTTTCTTCATTACAGCATTTTTGCTCATTCTCATCATAACGTCTCCCTGAGCTTCGTAGTATAATTGTGGGACGTTACATTCCAGCAGAAATTGTTGTCGTTATTCTGAAGTAGACGGATAATTCTTGAATCTTAATTATTAAGTTGGTATAATGTTGGAGGAAACAGGAGAATCTTGAGTAAACCACGTCGATGAAAAAAAAATCTTGAGAAAGTGGACAGTGATAAAAAGGAAAATGTTCAACTGTCTGGTGCAATAGGAATAAGTAACGCACCTAAAATGCAAGTCATCGTGGCATTCGTTTTTGTTCAGTTGAAGTGAAGATTTAAATGTTATGTTTTAAACAATATAACTGTAGGTGTTTATAGAATATATATTCTGGATGTACTTACAGTTTCAATTTTTTGCATGTTTATATTTTGTTTATATCCATTTCCGTCTTCTCGTATTTGAAAACCTCGTTTCTGTGCCCCGTTGCTTGATTTTGAGGAAGATATTTCTCAAATCTTTTTGAGAAATGTGTTTCTCAAAATTGGGGCTATACGTCTCTTTCCTGAAATGTTATTTACTCAATTTTAAGAAAAAAATACATTTTTTCTCAAATTTGAGAAGGCATTTGCATTCTCAGAAATGAGACATAATTCCTCGCATTTTAGTCATTATTTCTCAAAATGATTTGAGAAAATCGAAAGCTTACTTTTAAGAATGTATTACTCGGTGCACAGGTAAGAAACGGATGTTCTTGATTACGAGGATTTTTTTTTCGAATTTAAGAAACCATTTTTAACACTGTGGACTTTATGATTCAGAGACTTGGACATTACGGAAGTTAGAGAAGAAATATTTAGAGAGCTTCGAAATGTGGTGTTGGAGGAAGATGGAGAAGATAAAATGAACAGAAAAAGTAACAAACGAAGACGTTTTAAAATGAATAGGAGAGAAGAGAACTCTTCTAGCCACCATCCTTCGTAGAAAGGCCAATTGGATTGGACACATCTTGCGAAGAAGTTGTCTTTTTCATACCAGCATAGAAGGAAAATGGAAAGAAAGCGGCGAGTAGGGAGAAGAAGAACACAACTGACCGAGTACTTGAAAATTAGAAGAAAATACTGGGAAAAGAGGAAACCGAAAATCGAGAAACATGGAAGAAATATTTTCAGGCTCAAATTGAAAATTAAGAAGAAAAAGGAAAAAAAAACCTCTTTAGTCCCAGGACCTGCCAATAGGCAGAATACTTAATTTCTACCCTGCTGCTTTCACTTGGTTATTAAATAGTAATAACAATAATAATTTTCAAAGTTTTTGTTAATTCATAAATGTGCATAATAATGAAACCAACCTTAGAACACTCATTCTCGAAACCCATGTTTTGTGTTATGTATGGAATTTCTCTGTTTTAGTTCATTTTGTGCTTTACTTATAGTTAGTATTTCTATTGTAATATTTTTAAAAGCCCTCCTCCTTGGTCTAGTTGTTAGCTAGCCTACCTTCCTCGGTCCGGTGGGAGACTCTTAAAATTTGAACATATTACGGTGATTCACATTCTACACTGAGAAAGAAAAATGTATGTGGCGTACGTAAAAACGTAGGTTACATGTGTAAATCCTGTAGTTTTTGGACTTAACGTACAACCCATGTAACATCCTGCCGGAAACGTAAACTCCAAACGTACTTTCCGTATAATTGTACCGAATAAACGTACTTTCCGTATAATTGTGCCGAGTAAACGTACTTTCCGTATAAGTGTGCCGAATAAACGTTCTTTCCGTATAAGTGTGCCGAATAAACGTACTTTCCGTATAAGTGTGCCGAATAAACGTACTTTCCGTATAAGTGTGCCGAATAAACATACTTTACGTATGAAAGAAGGAACTGTATATAGGTGGTAAGAATCCCACATACAGATGGACGTATATAACATATAACTGGCGTATGTAATATATTTATACTTATCTAATATACGGGAGACTGTTACATCTCAGACAATCTGCAGCTGCATGATGTAACATCTGAGCGGGAAAAAAGCATTACGTATATAGCATTGGATAGCATATGCTCTATACAGATTTTTCGTAGTAAACATAAGAATTCCGTATATTTTTAGAATACAGAGCTATCCGGATAACGTATTTTTCTCAGTGCACCTTAAATTGTATGGCTACGTTTCGAATAACCTCGATTCTAAAAAGATATGTTACATTCCAACCTCCCAACCAACTAATATTTAGTGCCTTTTGTTACGAGACGAGAAATTAGGAAATTAGGTTAATCTCATATAGAAGACTCAGTGTCGTGCCGTGGGGCGAAGCCCCCGGGCGCCGAAGTAAGGAGACTCAAAATTGTGGAGAGAAAAAAAGAAAAGAAAAGAAGAAAATAAAACTAGAGAGGAAAATTACTTGGGATATTTTAGATCCACAGCAGTACTTTTCAGTCTAGTATTTCATTTGAGCATTGTCAGATTTAAAATAGGAAAATGCGTGTCCACATATTGTTGCATGAGAACCAGAGAAACGTAAATTCATTTTTGTAGGTTTACAGGTGATAGGACAAAAATATTATTTTCCTAGAAAGATCCGTTTTAAATAAGATGGTAATTGAGCCACATTACAACAGATAATCGACAAGGAAAACAGATGGCGTTACGTGCCATTTACACCAAGTGGGGCTTTCAAAATTATGTCTAAACATGAAGAAAACGAAAACCGCATTTGTGGAGTTACGTTTCTCTGGTTCTCATGCGACGATACTTAAAATGGAAAGAAAAAGGTAATAAAAGTGTTCAAAATCCAGACAAAACAGTTTTTCTTTAATTACGTTTCGCACAAACCAGAAACCATAGTGACACTTCGTGATCAAGGGCGCCAATTTCTCTGTAAATTTGGAAGGCCCACTCACACGCAGAATATATATATGAGGATGTTAAGAAAATTGCATTCAAATTATGTCAAATATTGTATATTCATAAGTACACTAGATGGGCCCCACATGAGCTTTGGTTGGTGGTCCGGGCCTCCCCGGCCCCCCAGGATCGGCACCCTTCTTCGTGGTTGGTCTATTGACCTCATTCATAAGTACGGGACCATCGTTGTATACTCTCGCACCGGGTGTTATTTCCCACGGCACGGCACTGAAAAGACTCCTTTTGCGAAAAGTCCACGAAAGATCTGACGGAACAACATTTAAACTATTTTTGCAATCGAAATATATTGTGTAATAACTTGCTCATTTTTAATCGTTGTTAAATACTCTTCAGTTTGTTCGGACAATTACTTTATCAATTTTTTCTACTATGAATTATGTAACATCAACACAGCGTCTGAAATATAAGACTTGCGTGAACTAGTGTTGCCCATTAGTCTCGAGATATGTCTCGTCTCGTCCCGAATTTTAAGAAAAAGGTATTTCTCGTCTCGCCTCTTTGTATGAAACGAGAAATTTCAAGTAGGAATGGGCAAACCGGTTTCTAGAAAAAACAAAATCCGAAAATCGACATTTTGGTTTTCTCCAAAACCCGTACTTTTTCTTATCGAAACCGGTTTCGGTTTTCTCCAAAACCCGTACGCTTTTTTATCGAAACCGGTTTCGGTTTTCTCCAAAAACAGGTTCGGTCTTTTAACTGAAACCGGTTTCGGTTTTCTCCAAAACTGGTTTCGGTTTTCTCAAAAAAGAAAAAACGGTTAAATTTCCACCGAAACTAGTTTCGGTGAAAAACTGTGTTGGTAACCACACAAAACTATTTCTGTGGAAACGGAAATGGTTCCCAGAGACCAAACAAAGCATTATTCTGGTCAGAAATAGAAACAGTTTCGGAAAAACTGAAACCGGTTTTCCTGAAAATTTTTCCAAAACCTGTTTCGGGTTTTCTAAAAACACGTTTTTGTGCTCACCACTAATTTCAAGTTTCATGATGAACATTAGCAATAATGTAAATGTAACTCTTAATTCGTATTATTCAGAAAATCTTTGTATATCACTTGGTAGTGAGAGAAATTATCTGCAAGGAAATACGCAAGTATGAGTTTCGTAATGTAATTTTGGTTTTATTATTTAGTTTATATTTTTGAGTTTTACGTTCTATAGTTATATTATTCAAAGACACAGTAGTCCATTTCTCTTCCTATTGAGGGTAAAAAACAACATATTTCTATAAATTTATTAGACTAAGTGCATTCGCTTTACCTTGAGAAAAAACACGTATGTATACATGTTATTCATTGGACATGACATCGGGACGCCATAACCTTCTACAACACAAATACGTGACATGAAATTGTATTACGAAGGAATGATGGAGACACATCACATGTGGTAAACCTTGAGGTGACATCGGAACGTGACAAAGTAATGCAATGAGATACACAAGCTACTTAGAATATGGCTTAGTTCCCGGGTTTTCGGAGGGAACAATTTATTTGTTTTGTTGAGTGAGATCTAACTCTATGGATATATTAACAGAAAGAATTCTAGTCAATTTCCACTCGAACAAGTGACACTTTTCTTGAGTTGACATATTACTGAATTAAATTTAAATCTGCACTGAGATATACTTTCCACATTCAATTTAAGTTAAACTAATTTGGTGATGAATTGTAACGGCTCAATAAAACCGATGAAATATAGTATTGTTTCTTGAAAACAAAAACGAACAAAGAAAGGCCACTTATCTTTAAAGAAAATGTACTCTTGGAGGAAAGAAATGTTAGTACTTTGGATTGAAATAACGACCCTGGCTATTGTTCGGTAGATGGTACGAAATTAAAAGGTAGAAACTTCACAATATTTCCATTCCCATATTCATATACAACAATAATTGGCGCTGCCGGAGAGAGCAGAGATGACTGTCCTTCTCCGAAAAGGAGACCCACATGTATCATTGGATCCGGGAGGAGATATTGACATCTCAACGTCTACATGGTACCTCGAAACGAAAAGAGAACTAATTTTCTATTGTTTGGACGATCCTACCGCGTGGAGGGAAGGCCCGAATTGTGAATGGGAGAGATTAATAGGAAACTAGGAAATGATGTCAATCAAAAACATCTGGGCAAAGCTTTCAGATGCCAAAAAGTGAATTTTCTGACAAGGTCAAGAGCGGGCCTCAATCTTAAATGGTGTCTTGACCTATGCCATTGAATCCGGGATGACATACGGAAGTATATCAATGTGTTTGCTGTATCTCTACGCAATAGGCAGTGGCTTTTGAATGATAAAGGTAGGCAGGGCCGGGTATTAGCAAGTCCCTTTGGGTTTGACTAAGGTTACCGAAACAGGGTTGGACTCTGCCGGGCTGTGGTCATACTGTGGGATTCGGAAACTGGTATTCGTCTCAGCACGATGTGAGCTTTTCTTATAAAAGTCAAGAGTCATATCTCCATAGTATGGTATTCTCTGATTCTGTAGCAGAGTTTCTTCCACAGTAGGAATATCTGGAAGGCAGTCAGGACACAGTCCATCTTAGTAGTGCGCGTATTCCACTCCTCTGGAGATAGGGATCACACGGAAAACAAGGTCGGAGAATAAAGTTTGAAGGTGCATAACGATGCATGACAATGCACGACAATGCACGAGGACTGTTGAGAGTCCAGATAGATAAATACGTACAGTCTGGATGAAAAATCGGTCTTGGCCCATAAAGTAGGGCAACATGCTAGATCTCCTCATTGGCAGAAGACGACTATACTTATAATACAACAGAACTATGTTGGTATACGTCAGCAACATAGATAATACCTTTGTTTCTTTTTCACCCCTTATTCTCAATTTTCCTTTCAAAATATTCATTGCTTTCATGTCCTGTTCCATTTTTATTATGTTCCTATATTCAAGTTAGATATTCTTTTCCAGGACTGAGGCTTTATAAGACATGAGCCTACGCTTTAAAGTGGAATCCTAAACAACAGTCATTCATTCAAATTTCAAGACTCTCCCATCGAAATGGGATCCGGGACCGTGGGAAAAAAAGTACTCTCTAGACACTAGGCCAGTGTGAAGGGTTTCGTTTTGATTAAATACGTATGCGTTCACATTGCAGTAGTGCCTTTCAGCTATTAGCTGCTTTCAACTCACTATTCTTATTGCTTGTAAGGAGCGCTATTGAAGGCATAAATGAAATGTTTAATTACAGATAGAGGTAGAATTCCATTCAGACGCTACACAATTTCGTGCATTCGCAGAACAGAAACGCGTAAGTTAAATCACTAACGCAGAAGTATGTGACGTGTCTGTAGCAAAGGATGCATATTATGCGACATATACTGGCGCCGAAAGCGAATCAATTCACGGAAGGCTATATTGAAGCATTTTCTGATGCACACTTCAGTTGCTCCAGTATTGTTAAAAGATGCCACGAACACGTAATTGCTGTGAAAGTCGTAGGAAAACAATATGCAGCGTGACCGCCACCCCTGGGCTGTGTATTATGGACTAAACTACAACCCAAAACGGACTTCAATTCACCTGGCAGCACCGATGTTGTGCGGAATTGAAACTTATGACATCGGAGGATTCACCGACATGGCCAATCAACCATTCACCTTGTCATTCACGAAAGGCGAATGTTAAATAACTGAAAGCCAGCCACGCCGTGCAGCGGGAGATCAACTGCAGAAAGCTGTACGACTGGATATCAGTATAAGTTTGTAGTCACCGTACAGGGATACCGTATCTGACCGAGTATGGAAAGGTTTGATCAATTACGTTGAAGCGTATCGACGCAAAAGAAACCAAGTATTTCGTTCAGGGTACCTAATATTATCGACCGGGTTCATAGTTGTGGCTGGATTTTGTTACAGAAGAAAATTAAAGCCATGTCTCGTTGACAGCAATGTGAAAATCGGCCCTCCCTAATGGTCTAGTAGCATTCAATACACAGGGTTTTGAGTTTAATTCCGATAAGAAGAGCATAGAAATTTTAATATATTATGGATGATTGGATTCCACTTTTAAAAAATAGGTTAATGTTTCATATATCAATGATGCTGAAATGGACGTTAAATTCTAATCCAACTGACCTATCAATGTAAAAATCAATGCTACGCACTGTCAGAAACATGCATTGGATGAAAAGCAACGCAACCACCACAAAACACGGATAGGATGCTAATAAGGATAAACTGGATCAGGATGAGGCGTCTCCTCATAAAATCAAATACTCGTAATCTCTGGTATTCTATAGACTGATGGAAGCCAGATAAATACATTCACTTTACTGACATTCGAGTGAGTAATCCTTTAGCCAGTTAAAAGGCCTGTCGTCTTCTCAAACAACTCATGGCCTCTGGAAATCGTCCTGTATGGAAGTCTTCTTCAGTGGAAAGTGCGCTGTTGGGCAATTGCCAAGAAAGCTGGTCACATTGGAACAGTAGGACTATTTGATTCAATTGCCGTAGTAATAGAATTGTGTGTCCATGTATGAGAATTGTGAATAATCTTTGAGGAATAAAGAGCAAACTGAATTTATTTTATTGTATACATTCGAAATTTTCGGTTAACACAAATACCAATAAATAGATTAGCACTTAAGTTTATATAGACCTGTATAAATAGAGTCAGGATGATAGAACACACTTTTTCTCCTTCGATACTGAAACACAAACCTACATAATAAACTATGTGTGATATGAATATATAGATATGAGTGTAACTATAAGATGCCCTGTTTTTGGCATTCTAATCCCTTAGAGTACGCCATTTAGAGAACCCCTTACAGTAATGTGACATGATAAAAACCTTGAGCCAGGAACTAGATTTCAAGATTCGTTTCAAACGGGTTAGCTGTTTTCTGTGATGCGATCTCGTTAACATCTATTCAAGGGGAAGAAATCAACTTTTCCCTCCCAAAACCATCACTTTGGAATAATTTGGGACACGTGTCCATTTATTTGTAATGGGGGATTATATGCCGGGTTTCATCTCCTTAACTTTAGGAATTTATTCTAAAGTATTTTATTCTCGGTGAAACATTTGAATTTCCTTTATCTTGTTTATCATACGTATTAAAAAAAATCCTTTCTTTGTTCACTGCTCTCGTAACAAGATAAGTTTTCTGGTCAAATCTCTCCTTTCTTGATTAACACCTTGCATTTCAAGCGTCATTTTTCTATGTGCGTGCTGTAATACAAGTCTTTCATTTAGTGTCAAAAGACACACAGTTATTATGCACGGGCGAGGAGAGCATTCACATTACTGATTAAAAAATATTTGCACTGTGGAACATTTGGACTGGGAAAGGAAAATTTTGATGTTCTGAAGGGATTTTATACTGCTTCAAGTTGGCAACACTGACCGCAAACAAAGACAAAAGTTGTTTGTTTCTTTTTTCCGATCTTAAAATACGATCTTGTAATGTGTGTCGTAATTGAATGCTTCTTTAGGCTGCCATCTACTGAGAAAAAACATGTTTTTCTTGCTTTTCTTTCAGTAAAGTTGAGTTGATTGAGTTGATTTTGAGTTTATGTCCCTTTCAGCTATATGAGACGGGACCTACGGATTAACCTGGAATCCGAACCACATGAGATCCCCCGGGAATCAAACCTGGGTCTCCCACGCCTCTGTCAGTAAAGTGCTGCCATCTAAGCAGAAATAGTAGAACTAACTCGTGCCTTCCTGCATCTAGTAAAAAAAGTCATCTCCAGCATTAATACGACCCTTAATTAAGGATATGTTTAATGACATTCCTAAGGATGTCACAGGTATCTGTCACTGGTATATTTTATGACACCCACCTGGATGTCACAGGTACTCCAGGGGTTAATATAACATGAACTATCAGTGGATCATTTTTACTCTTCCCTATAGTCGTACATATTACCGCCTCCTTTTCTGGGAGTGGAATTTCTCGAAAACGCTGAAATACGTATTCATTTTTTTTTTTTTAAATAATCATCAGGTGTTTATACAAAGAATTTCATACCTCCAACTTAAGCTAATTCTTATATTCAGCATATTCTGAATAAATAATGGAAAATCTTAATATTATAGAAAATTTTTCCCTTATAATTTTTAGAAGCGGAATTTCTGTAGAGGCTGAAGTACGTATTTAATTATTTTTATTTAAGAGTTTATATTTTTACATCTCCGAGTTCAGCAAATTCTCACAATGGCCATTGTCTTAATAAAGAAAAGCAACTTTCGATAATTTATTACTGACCATCTGTTTTCCCTTAAGGAGTGAAGTTTTCCTGAGATGCCGAAACACATGTCCTTTTGTTTTTATTTAAAATGTATGTATATACCTAATTTCACATCTCTAAATTAAGCAAATACCCAAGTGTGTTTATTTGATTCGTTTTTGGGTTTAGTGTCCCTTTCAGCAACGAAGCTATATCAGCTTAGCGTAGAATCCAAGTCAACTGGAGCTTCCGCTGGGAATCGAACCGGGACCTTCCTAGACTAAAGATGCGTACGCTAACCGCTTATCTCAAGGGAGCTCAAGAAAATACCAGATATGACACTTTCGATCACCTCTTTACTTCTTAGGAGCGCATTTTTGAAAATGGTGAAAAACACGTATTCTCTTATTTTCAGTTAAGAGGTAATATAGGGTATTTTACAACTTCAACTTAAGTAAGTTCTTACATTGGACCAGGAATAAAAGTGGATTTGAAAACGTAGAGGGACGCATAACGTTACACCATCCCCGTGCCTATTGCATTTTTTTTAGAAAGTGGAGGGACGCTATAGATTTCTTTTGGAAGTTGGGGAACGGTGTCCTCCCGCATTCATCTTCATTTTTACCTCTACACTTTCTGAATAAAGAAAAGAAATTTTATGTACCATAAAAATGACAACTTTTTTCCAATTGAATTTTAGAAAATGCTAAAACATGTATGGACTTATTTATGGTCAAGAATTTATATACTGACTTTAACATCTCCAACTTAAGTGAATTCTTTAATTCCAAATCTTGAGAATAAATACAAGGAAAATAAATAAATGAATTGTAAATAAATAAAGGAAATTTTCCATATGATCGACAATTTCCATATTTCGGAAAGAATTACATTGGTCAACAAGGTTTTTGTTACAAGGAATCTGAATAGTGTCCTAAGCTAAGTCAAGGGTACTAAATTCGAAAATAAAATCAATTTTTGTCTATCGGGTTCCACTTTCTTGTGACGTGCTACCCCCTCCTTATTGAAATCGGTAAAAAAAAAAAAAAAACGGCTGCCTGTGGTTTATTTGCCATGGCTGAATTTAAGTAACTTGCAGATTTATTGCTTGAAAGAATGTTAAAAGAAAGTAAGATAAAATCGAGAATAGTGCAAGAAATTCAGGTATATGCCCCTGAGGCTAACGAACATACTTCAGGAAATGAGTGAGGTTTGGCAACATTGCCGATGAGTCATATTCAATCATATAGAATTGCATTGTGATTCTTTCCACCTGTGTCGCAGCATTGTGAGTTCTCATAGCGTGAGACACTTCCTGTTGCATGTTGTTATGGATTAGTGAAATTTGAGTGTTGTGGTTATTCAGAAGAAAATTCCTTGTACCTGTGTCAATAGTGCAAATCCTTTCTGTTATATCGGTGGAGACGTGACTTTCAAGACACAAAAATGACAATTGACCCTGCTCGTAAAGAAGTGCTTTCGGGTGTAAGGTTGGCGACCAATACAAAAAATGGGCCCCCCACGTACGCTACTTGACATGTGTTAGACTTCTAACAGGCTGGGAAAAAGGCTCACGACATATGCTGTTCACTGTTCCAATGATTTGGCGGGAACCAACCAAACTGTAATTTTTGTCTAACAAAAATAGCTGGAATCAAGTCGAGAACAAAGAAGAGTGTGCAATACCCGAATGTACCATCTGTTATGAGACTTGTATGCCACAGTGAGGAATTACTTATACCAGTGCCTCCAGAAAATGTAATATTGACTGATGATGAATCTGGTAACGAGCATGAAGAAGGTTCAGAAGAATCCACTCATGCCGACCCAACATCTGAACTGTCCTATGAATAAAATACCCTGCACATTTTGACACAAGGTGATCTCAAGGATTTTGTTCTCGATTTAAATTTGTCTAAGCAGTAATCTGAGCTTTTAGCTTCGCGATTGAAAGGATCAAATCTTCTTTCTCCCGATGCAAAAGTTAGTGTTTTCCGTGACCGTCATGCTCTTTCTTCTGAATATTTCTCGAAGGAAAGTGACATTTTTTTTTTTGTAACAATACCGAATCCGTTATGCAGACTCTTGGCCATGCATATACTGTAGTGTAAATAAGTGGCGCCTGTTTTCATAGATTCTAGTAAATTGAGTCTCAAAGCAATGCTCCACAACGGGAACAAACTTACTTCTGTTCCGATTCGTCACGCAGTTAACCTTGAGGAGACTTATGAGACTTTTAAACTGTTTCCCACTTTTATCCAATATGACAAATACAAATGGAATATCTGTGCAGATATAAAAGTAATTGTTATTCTGGTTGGCATGCAGCCGGGGTACGCAAAGTACTGCTGGTTTCTTTGCGAGTAGGACAGCAGGGATAGAAAAATCGCTTTTGTCGAAAAAATGGCTTACTCGGAATGAACTGCTGCCTGGACATAAAAATTTAGCGAACACTCCTTTTGTTGACCCTAAACATGTGTACTTACCTCTACTGTACATTAAATTGGTACTTATTAAAAGCTTTGTGAAAGGAATGGACCAAACATCACATGCATTTATGTACTTGCGACAGAAGTTCCCAAATATCAACGATGCTAAAATAAAGAAAGGAATATTTGTAGGACCGCGAATTAGGGAATTAATGAATGATAAAAAACTTTGTTTGACTTGTTGAGTGATGTTGAGAAAATGGCATTGCTGTCCTTTGTAAGTGTGTGCAGGAACATTTTAGGCAACCATAAGGTAGAGAATTATGGCGATATTGTACATGAAATAGTGAGATCATATCACCGTATGGGATGTAACATGTCATTTAAGCTACATTTTCTGAACGACCACTTGGATTTCTTCTTAGAAAAACCTCGTACCATTAGTGATGAACATGGTGAACACTTTCACCAGGATATTTCTCAAATGGAAAAGCGTCCAGCAATGTTGTCTGTATATTGCTGGACTCTACGCCTGGACTTTCCTGGCAAAGTTTCGCAGGAAATCGGATAGAACACATTTTTAGGTAAATTTCTTAATTTTTTACTTATTTCTATGCTGCTCATTCCTTTGATTCCTTTGTGTATTAATACAGATTTTTAAAATTTTATGTAAGAAATTATTGTTGCGAGACAACATGAAATATATATAATACGTAAGCTCCTATAGGCATGCACAAAAAACACTTTATGACAAAAACTGAAGCTAATGAAGAAATTCAGCAATTTGATCTGGTTTCAAGGCCAAATTATCTTCCAGAAACAGTTTGTTCTGTTCTTGTGACAGAAAATGTATTTTTTTGTATACCAGTGTTACCAGAAATGCTGTGATATATATATCCTTCAAGGGCGCCCATCAGGAGGGGCAAGGTGGGGCGCTCGCCCTGACCCCTAAAAGGAAATTGTACTTGAGAATATCGAAAACCTAATAGAATTTTTACATTAGTTACAACAAAATTTGAAACTAATATTTGAAATGTTGCTTATACCTGCCCCCCCTTGGAAACCACAATATGGGCGCCCTTGATATCCTTATTTTTATTTAAAAGTATAAACACCGAGTTTAAGATCTGCAACTTAAGTAAGTCCTAACATTTGGTACTTTCTTTTTAAACAAAGGGAAATTTGAGTATTTTATAAATGTGACCCTTTCTCCCCATTGGAGAGTAATTTTCAGAAACGTTGAAATACGTTTTTAGTTATTTCCAACGAAAAGTTATATATCAAGTTTAATCTCCCTAATGCCACAGATTCGTGATACATTATTCTTAGGAGAAAATTCGAACTCTCTTTTCCCCTTCTTTGGAACAGGTATTTCCAAAACACTTCCTTATTCCTTATTTTCGTAGCAAAAGTAGTATTCTCTGCAAATGCAAATGAAATGAAATCTTTGTTTTACGTCCCACGATTACGCCGGTTAGACTAAAGGAGACGGTGATGATGAGTAATGAAGGAAATGGTGGAATGAAGAAAGTGGAAGAACCCCGAGAAAACCCACGCACACGGTGTTTGTCCACCACAAAGTTCACTTGGCGGGGGCTGGGATCGAACCCGGGACCCCAAGCACCAGAGGTGAACGCTCTACCACTGAGCCACCGCGGCCCCAGTATTCTCTGCAAATTTCATTAACTTCTATATTAGTATGGCCTGGACAATGAGCCACCCTTTTCTCTTTTCTTATATATAAGCAGTATATATATAATCGTACTGGGTATAAATTATGAAATTTAAAATTGCAAAAATCAGAAAGCAAAAACAAAATTGCCATCATCCGTACGACGACTTACCTTTTAGCAAGCTGAATTCATTTTCTTCTACTAATAGGTGTTCAGCCAATAGTTAGGAGGAATGCCTTCAGATGGCAGCACTTATCAGTAGCTTGTTTTTATATCTCTCATTCCCTCAAGAATAAGTAAGTTTTTCTCCTAATTTTTGTTCTTTTTAATTGACCCATGCAAATATTATTTATTGAGTTGTGTGCCATCTATTGAGGAAAATCTTATCGATAAGAATAATCAATTTTTATGGCTTCGAACTAAGATAATAAAACCTAGGTAGTTACAACGATATTGTATATCTATTTTGTAAATTTCTTCCATTTTTATATCTTGGTTTCGGGCAGCGGTGCATAAAAGTACACAATCTGTTGTGTAGAAGAAGAAGAAAAAAAAGAATTTATATGTTGTTGATTCTAAATAGAAAGAAATAAGATTTAATCTTAGTAGCTCAAGATTTAATCTTAGTATGTTGATATTATGTGTATAATCGATGATCTTAGTTACCGCACAGCAGATAGTCGTTTATTTAAATGTTGCTATGACAACCACCGAAATAGAAAAGTATTATTAATGAAGTTTTGAGGATAATAAAAGGTAATAGTGATACAAGGTGGTGCGTCTTATTTAATGCAATTTGATCGTGTTGATATAGCTAGTAAAAATTACGCGAACTGTGGGCTGGAATGTAACATAAATATAACGTTACATAGTAATAATTAATTATTGTGTAGAGTGACTACAAAATTAAGTAAGATATTTTTCCCCTTAGTTTTAAGCAATATAAGTTTATAATTTGTACCGATGTGATTTCCCTCCGACAGTGATTTAGCCTAAACACACTACGATTTCTCATAGCATGAGCACCCGTCATCTGTTAATTTAGTAAAGCCAGTTAGAA
Organism: Thermobia domestica; assembly: GCF_964235325.1. NCBI lineage: Eukaryota > Metazoa > Arthropoda > Insecta > Zygentoma > Lepismatidae > Thermobia > Thermobia domestica. The sequence goes on from NC_137467.1 coordinate 55,158,729, forward strand.
GTGGCCGGTCGTGGAGAACGGTTTATCAAAAATTTAAATTTAACGGTAGTATGATCAAATTTGGAACCTGTTAGAATGAGAATTTTGAAAACGAAGTTTTGGTTGATTGAATGGAAACTACACACTAAGGCTAGATGCGATGGGATTTAATGTTCAAAACTAGAGGCGGATCTAAAAGGTAAATTCTTGGTGGCCAGCAAGAATCCAGGCTATGATAGGTACATTATGAGTTTACTATAAACTCTCAAAAATATATAAGTAATGGTTTAAATTACTTTTTTCACTCAAAAAACTAGAGGTGGCTAGGCCCCCTGCCCCTTGCTAGTTCTGCCAGTGTTCAAAGCGGGACCCGAAGCACTGTAATGCGTTCGAATTTGAAGGTTCTGTCACCGGGAAACGAACCGAAGATCCCGTGTACAATAGGCACACGCCCTAGCAACCAAACCTGATGAAAGATCAACACTACTTGGACTTATATTGGAAGTATTCCCGCCGGAGATTGAACCTTGAGTATATGCACACAGGAAGTTAAAGTCAGGTCAGTCACAATATAAATTGAAACGAATTAGTACGTGGATTCTAATAATATTAGACGAGGATTGGAAATAAAGTCATGGCTTGACAATACGTGCAGAGAATGGAAACACATTATTCTAGAACAGCAATTCTCAGTGGTCTGCGGATCCCTGGGAGTCCGCGGGAGGTCACCAAGGGGTCCGCGACTTATTGTTGGGAAATTAGGTTTTATCTTAAGCTAGCTTTCAGTAAACATTATTGTATTAATAAAAATAATCAAATCGAGTTAATTAATTCTCGATTAATTCTTAGAGTTACCAGAAGTACATGTTAAGAGTAAATGTAGAACCTACTCTTCCTCAGAGTAACTTTTGAACTTCCTCTTTTTCAAATAATAAAAAAATGCTTCTTTGTACACTTCTACATACAGAGTGTGACTCATCGCATCATAAACAAAAATATTTTCACTTGTTTCTATGTATCTATTTACGCTTGTACATTAACATATATACAAATTCAAGGCTAGAATAATTTTCCCAACTCAATATAGTATGTTATCATCAGGGCCTGGATCTTGTTGACAAGTCAATTTTTTTCTGTTACGCATAGGACAAGGCAAGTTCAAATACAAACTTTATCCATCAACTCTAGGTTCTAAAAATATTTCTTTTAGGGTCAACTTTTGGTCACTTTTTGCCATTTTGAAGTTTCATGTCACTTTTTAATATTTTAAGGTAACTTTTAGGTCATTTATGTTTTTTAATTCTTTTTCTTCTATATAAGGAAATCTTGAAATGAATACTGTTTACAGAGTTGAAAAACACGAAGTTAAATAATCGCTTTCCCTGCTTCGTGACTATTAGAGCTGAAAAACTGCATTCCTAACAACTTAATGAATACTAAGCTGTAGCTGGTTGACGAGGGGCAGGGAGTTGGTAGGTGACCAAAGCAGATGGTTTTGGGTTGTTGACTATAAAGGATGTGATCATGTGATTAACTAAAAATAGATTAGAAGTCATACAAATATTTTAAACAGGGCTTTTATCTATTGTTCTCGTGTATACACTCTACACTTGTGAACTTTATTCTTTAACCTTTATTTTACGGCTTGTCAGTACACTGCCAGAATAGTAAATCCGTTCTTTCCCGCGTGGCACTGTACTGACACAGGCGAAAGGTCTACTTTGACCCGCGAGCACACCGGTTGAGAACCAACGTTTTTGGCTCCTTTCACTATGGACTATCTCTTCATACAATAAGGCACATCAGTTAAAAAAAATATGTGTGCTCGCGGGTCAAAGTAAACATTTCGCCTGTGTCAGTACAGTGCCACGCGAGAAAGAAAGGATTTACTATTCTGGCAGTGTACTGACAGCCGTAAAATAAAGGTTAAGTGTGCTTCCTAATTTCGACTCAGAAGTGCTTTCAGTACGTACAATGCCGAGGCCTAAACCATCTACAGCTTCTCATTTAAGACAAATTTGTTTCTGAGTTTGGTGAGGACGTTTTTCGTACTGACGGTGCAATATTGTTTTGCAAGATATGTGAAATAAAAGTGGCCGCAGAGAGAAGATACACTGTGCAAAAGCATATCAACCGCGAGAAATATTTACGCGCAGTAGAAAACAAACATAAAAAGAGGTGTTCGCAGTTGTTACTTGTGGAGAGTGCTTCGAATAGTAAAGCAAATCCTCAGTGTTTTCAAAACAGTTGTGTGAAGTTTTTGTGTCTTCAAACATTCCTCTTTGGAAACTTAACAATGTGAATTTGCAGGATTTCCTGGAACGTCATACAGGTTGCTGCATTCCAGACGAATCGACTCTTAAGAAAAATTACGTGCCAAAGTGTTACGAGGACACAATAACAAAAATAAGAGAGGAACTTCGAAATCAGATTTTTTTTCTATAGACGAGATAAGTGATGTGGAGGGACGGTATATAGCCAATGTTATTGTTGGGTCAATGAAAGCCGCCGAACCTAGCAAAATATTTTTGCTAACTAGTGAAGTGTTGGAATCTGTCAACCATTTTACAATATGTAGACTTTTCGATAAATCGATGTCCTTTCTTTGGCCCGAAGGTGTCCAACATGACCATATTCTTCTTTTTGCAACAGATGATGCTTCGTATATAATTAAGGCTGTTAATTCAATAAAATTATTTTATCCAAAAATGATCCATGTAGCGTGCTTAGCTTATGGTTTACACCGAGTGGCAGAAGAAGTACGGGCATTTTTTCCTAAAATCGATTCCTTGGTTTCGAATGTCAAAAAGATATTTGTGAAGGTCCCATCCCGGAGAAAGGCATTCAAATCTGCCGCGCCAAACATTCCTTTGCCACTACAACCTGTTGTTACAAGATGGGGAGCCAGGATCGACGCTTGTGTTTATTACTGCGACAATTTTGATGTAGTAAAACATGTCGTTAACTCATTTGAATTAGAAGATGCAAAGGCAATCCAGTATGTCCAGGATCTGTTTTCCGACAGTGAAGTACAGTGTCAATTGGCATATATAAAATCGAATTTCGGTTTCCTGCCTACATCTATCATGCGTCTTCAGGAAAAAGATGCTCCTCTTGCGGAATCCTTACTTGTAGTTCAAGAAACAAAAGCAGCGTTGGAAAAAGTGTCAGGTGATGTTGGCAATAGTGTTTGTGTAAATTGAAAGGTGTGCTGGAAAGAAACAACGGATACAATACTTTGTGTGCAATTTCAAGTGTACTGCAAGGTGAAGTGTTATCCTCCGAAGTTGAAGATTTAAACCCCAATGACATAGTTCATTTCAAATATGCGCCTATAGCTTCTGTTGACGTTGAAAGGAGCTTTTCCAAATACAAGAGTGTGTTAGCGGACAACAAGCGCTCATTCGCTCAAGAGAACTTGCGCATGTTTACAGTTTTCTACTGTAATGCTGAATAAGATATGAGCTAAATTTTGTGACAATTATAAAGTAAGTTCCTGAGTTAGTTTGTTGTGTCACAGCTTACAAAATGTTTTTATATTGCTAAACTGCATATTGCAAAGAAATGCTTAACTATTTACTAAATCGGCAAAGTTTAGTTTTAATATTATTGACTAATTTTTTTAAACCATAGACAAATTATCAATGGACTGCAACTAACTGACAAAACTTTTGAAAATGAGTGAGAAATGGTAATTGAAATCCAATAGATATTCAAAAAAAATGTCAATGTTTAACGAAATAAACCTTTTTAAAAATGCAAGTTTTAAGGTCATTTTTGGGAATTTTAGAGTCATTTTATAGGTCACTTTTCAGAAAATTTTAGGTCAACAATATCTGGGCCCTGGTTATCATCATAAGTATTCTGCCATTATTGGCAGGTAACTTTCCACAACTGAGAAGCTTCAATGCACCGCGATCTTCTGCTAATCTCTTCGTCTTCAGGTACGATTTTTCTGTTTTGATGTTGTCCATTAATTATAGTCTACTTCGGCCCCTCCCTCTCATTCCTGCTACCATACTCTCTAGCACGTCCTTCATGATGCAGTTCGTTCTTAGCTAATGCCCCTACCTGTTTATCTTCCCCTTCTTGATAATATCTAAAACTGTTCCTTCTTTCCCCGCCATTTCTAACACCCTCTCATTCGTTTTCCGATCGACGTAGCTCCATTCTTCTTCATGACCACATTTTGAAAGCTTCCATTTGTTTTACATACATAAAAAAACTAAAATTACACTGACATTGTACTTTGTGATACTGAAACCTGGCTGTATGGGGACTTCTGGAATACCCTGTGCATTCTTGTTAAAAGCAGACCTAAATCATGTTTAAAGTGGAAGTTTCTGTACTTGGAATTTCAGCTCAATATTGCATTTTGTATGCCCTCTTTTGACTTTCAGGAAGTTTATAAGCCAAGTTTCCCTCATAAGGAAAAGCAACTTCAAATGGCCACATTGCATTGTAGGACTGTAACGCAGATAAAATCCAGCCCGGTTATAAGAGACATAGGAAATGAGGAAAGAGACTTCTTACATCCATGGTAACTTCCAAACCATGATTATCTTCGAGTGCACAATATTTCCTTATAATTATATTCCGTAAACACGTAAATTGCTACCTGGTTCTAATTACGTCCTAGAGACGTATTTTTTACATTAATCTCTTGCGCTATGATTTTCGCTTTTCATCTTTCAAAGTTACAAGAAAGTTCTCTTACAGTACGTATATTCAAATGTATCTGGTTTCCAATAAACCACTCTCAGCCTTAGGGTTTTAGAGTTTATATATACGGTACCTATATATTCAAATGGCAAAAACATATGAACATTGAATTCGCCAGAGTCTGCGGTTTTAAAGAAGCGAGCATCTACCCTGGAGGGCATTTTGTCACAGATTTATGTTACAAAATAGAAATCAATGTTCCATTATGCTGAACACACAAAGACAAAACTGGGGAAAAGAGACAGTTAAAATGAGGGAAGTCGAACAGAGATTTTTCTTGCTGATTGTTCTGTGGTTTTGAAAACGAAGCATATCCCATGGGGAGACTGGGAATTTGAATAGTTGTGGTGTCAAATACTCAGACGACGGGAGAAAAGAAATTGGATCTTCAAGGCAATATCAAGAAGGAAGAAATCAATTTGGACTTTTTCCTTTATTTTCTGATACCTTGTTATTCGTTTTTCTACCTGTGAGGCATTTCCCATTGAATGCCATTTACAAGAATGTAGGGAAAACGTTGTGATGATTTCATGAAAATTCGATCATTTATCTGGTTACTTCTAGTGACTCAATAGTGTGTATAAGCCAAAAAATACGAACCAAATTTTATCTTTTTTTTTTTTTTTTGGTAAGTTTTGCTACTCCAGTGCTTATAAATACATACAATAAAAAACATGGTCTAATTTTTTACAATCACTGTTTTAGACTTCCAAACTATGTTGAGCACTAGTAGCTATAGAAAATCTTGTATTATTGGGCGAAAGACTGTCCATCCGTCTATCAACTGGTATAAGAGCAAAAATTGCAAGGTATAGCAAGAAGTGGGTCTGTTGAATAGGTTGAATGTCACGAGAAAGCATTCATCTCCTGCTGTAATCTGCTATTGAAATTGGAAATGGTAAAAATCATTATATCGTGTTTCAACATTTCTCACCATAGAGAGATAAATCGGTAAGATATAATGAGAAGTGGTTTCTGGAATCGATTCCTTATTTCTCTTCTTAAACTGGAAGTAGTTAAAAAATGCTGTACCATTTATTCCTAAATCTAATATAAATAAAATAGAATATTTGTTTGTCTGTCTGTGTGCAGCCTGGGGACTAGACAAATAGACCGAAATTTACCCAATTTTGATCACGGGTACCTTGGTCTAGGCCCCAGAGCAAGACGAAGCGTTTTTTCTTTCAAAATTCGATCGAAGGAGTCTCAGGGGGAGAGGTCTTTAACCGGGACATGTAAAGGTAGTAGAAAATGACCGATATTAGTGTCAAATTCATAGTTTTCAGGGTCACTGAGATCAATGGTGAAACGCCAATCGCATTAACTTCCAAATTCACCCAATTCGGCTGCGGGCCGCAGTCACCGGGCGGGCTATCGGGGCATGTAATGATCGATATTAGTGTGAAATCCATAGTTTTCGCGGTCGCTGAGATCAATGGTGACACTTTCATTAGCGATGACTTTCAAATTCAGCTACCATTGTATGCGGGCCGGGGGTCACCTGCGAGGGTGGTACCGAGATATGTACAAATAATCCAAAAATAACCGACCTAATGTCAAATCCATACAGCGATCCCTGAGATGAATGGTGATACTCTCACAGGTATTGACTTCCAAATACAGCTCCCAATCAGTTCGGGGCCAGATATTTTTTTTTTCAAAATTCCAACCAGGGATCTCAGAGGACGTTTACCAGGATTGTAAAAGTAGTAGAAAATGACCGATATTTTTCCTTTCGTTGTTAAGTTTGTTTACATAGATATTTTATCTGACCTATGCGAAAAATGGATATTTCAGCTAGTATTTTATACTTTTTCACTAGTAAGATCTTTAAATTAACATCTTGTAGTATTTCCAAACTTATGTAGCTTTAGGGATTCACGTAGGTTGGCTTCCAACAAAAGCAGATGAGGGGTCAAATACCAAGTTTTGTCACCGTTTAGCACTAAACTATTTTCGTCAGGGATGACCAGTACATTTTATCAGTAATGATGCGGTGTGCGAAACTTAGACAAACTTCCTACAACTTGCTCGATCTCGTATCGATCTCACACTCCAAAGCACCCGCGGTTTCGCACGCACATTCTCACTCGAAAACGCACACTTTTTCACTGCCATTGCAATATTTCATTTCATAACAGTGCTTCGCATTTTGTCCGCCATATTCGATCCCGATCCACCATTTTGAATTGTATACTTATAGTATCTGATTCACACCTAGCGATGACGAATATCTATATTCCCAATTCCAGATCCATAGCTTTTTTTTTTTGTAATTTATGTTCGCCATATTGGATCCGCCGTTTTGATATGTAAACATCTGATGTCAGATTCGTATGCAGCTACCTTTTAAACCTGTATAAATAGACCATGACCTAAAACAATTACATCATAACTTCCTATTCTGTCCACGTTTTCTGGTGTTTCGGAGCTTGCCTTGTTCGGATCTTCAAATGGTCACTACGCCCTTTGCAGGCCACGTCCAAGGTGAGGTATAACCTGTGAGGTGTATTCGGTATAACCTTTTCAACGATATATAATACATGCATATTACCGTGTACCACTTCACCTACTTGTCTTGTAAGTAATAAGGGCTATTGATTCTAACAAACAGGAAAGTAACCTAATAAAAGCATTGTAAAAGTTAACAACAAGTAATCAGGACTATTGCCTAATAAAGAGAAGAATAGACTAGTAAAAGTATTGTAAAAACTAAGTAGGGAAAGGCTATTGGCTATAACAAACATTAAGGTAACCTGGTAAAAGAATTGTAAAAACCACAATACATTTTCTTTTGAATACAATAGTGTCAAAGACATGCCGAATAGAGATCATTTTCATTAATGGTAGAAAATGTAAGACGCAAAAAGAGATTTTCATTTTAAACTATTGAAAGCAGGTTAAGTAAAGAATTAAATAAGAATGTCTCATTTAATCACATTATAAGCAAATTAAAATATTGAATGTGCATACTTCCTGTTTCTGAATTGCAAAGAAATCTCTCAAAGAATAGGTTAATTTAAATTTAACAGACTGTGATAATGTGCAACTTACATATATTTAAACTTTTTTTTAACTTACCGGAATTGTCTTAAATTTTCTGTTGAAACCTGGGAGTTTTAAAAGCACATTTGAATGTATTATATGTGGAAAATAATGACGAACTGTATTTTACTCTCTCTCTCTCTCTCTCTCTCTCTCTCTCTCTCTCGCTCTCGCTATATATATAAGAGATTTAATTCACAAATAACCTTCAAACATTGACAAAACTATGTTGAGGGATAATGCATTTCCTGTTTTCTTGGAATTCTATTAGGCCACTAATTCTTTCTTTTTAATGTTTTTTTCAGTTTCCTGTTGTGGAAAATAATTTAATGAGTTCTCGTTAACCTCAATAGAAATTCCTATAAAACTTTAATTCCGTTGGAGCTCTGTTAAATCAACTAACATTTACATTCGTTGCTAATTAACAGTTTGAACGACTCTCTCTCTCTCTCTCTCTCTCTCTCTTTTTTTTTTTTTGTAATGCATCCTAACGTCCATTGTGTTTTACCAACTCAAAGAAGAAACACAAAAGGACATAGAATATAGGGTAATACTAATGCATGTACTTATCTATTTAACTAGAATTAATATTGAAATGTTAGTTTTTAGATAATTGATTGCTATAAACCCTTAAATTATGATAGCGAATTGCTTAGGCGATTTTATTCAGATCATTGTTAAACAAAGTACCGTATAATAGCTTTTACAACAAGGATCTTATAAAATAGAGGATCTGCCCTTATAACAAAACCTTCCACTCCGCCCAATAAGATCGTAAGGTTTTGAGCCAACAATCATGGCGGAAACGAAAGTTGCCAATCAGACGATGGTGAAGACGAGGGTGGCCAATCAAACTTGCCGATGCTCCGTTGTTTTTTTACTTCATTAATGAAATAGGATTAAGATACATATAGGCGGATCCTTTACTTTATAAAATCCTTGGTTTATAAGCATCATTTTGAAGAAAACAAAATCTAAGCGTTGTGGTATGTATAAAGAAACAAACATTAAGGATTTCAAGATTTAGGAAAAGAAAAATTAAAGCTGTTGGAGTTGAGTTGAGTTGTTGGAGTTGTTGGAGTTGAGCAATGGGTTGTTGGAGTTGAGTTGAGTTTAGCGTCCCTTTCAGCAGCGAGGCTATATGAGACGGAATCTACTGATTAACGTGGGATCCGAACCACATGAGCTCCCGCCGGGAATCGAACCAGGGACTCCTACGTCAAATGTGTAACTAGTGTGCAAGGTATTTTCTCCCACACAGAATCCTCAGATATGCTCTAATTTCAAGGTTTGCCCAAGATAGGTGCATTTTTATCGTATAAAACTGAATGAGCTTTGGTGGTGGTGGTGGAAGGAACCATGTATCCAAATTCTTACAGTGGGAAGCACTGCCCGTATCTTCACTTATCCCTCAAGGACGAATTAATTTCGGGGTATACGGTGTCTAAGTGGTAAAGCTCTTTACCTATGGTGTGTGGGGTCCGTGGTTCGATCTCCCTACCAAGTATGTTTATTGTGGACAACATCGTGCTCGGGGGTTTTCTCGGGGTACTCTCGTTTCCTCACACTTTCTCATTCTACCTATTCTACCATCATCATTCACTTGCCTTAATCACCGTCTCCCGTAGCCTAACAGGCATAATTGCGGGATTTTAAACTGAAAGAAAGAAGACAAACTAAGTTCATAAGGAAATTGATAGTTATTATAGGTAAGTTCCCATCGGTACAGCTATGTTAACGTATCTATCATTTTTATGGAACGATTACATAATTTGTTCACAAGTTTTGTAGGGTTTCTTAGTGCACAAGAATTTCCAGCCAAATTTTGATCACTTCTGGCATACTTCATATTTAAGATGTCAAGTTAAAACTACTTTTAGTGTTTAAAAGATTCATGTCCTAATATTGAAAATAGCTCTTATAATAAAAAAAAGCACTATTCACTTTCCCATGTATTTAAATGAAGCATGCAATCTCTATGTCTCTTTTTTCACAAACCACTGTTACAACTTGGGTTGTTGGACTTGAATCCCTTGTTCTCTGAACGCCCCATACAATGAAAGTGATCATGCCCAAGTTAAATCACCCTTAAAATCCACATTAGCTGTATCAGTTTCTGCTTCTTAGTAACGTAAAAACAAAGCTACTAGCAGGGATTTGTTTAGTAGTTGATCTTCCAGTAGTGGTAGCTGCTCTTATTATCTCGTTAACATTTTTCGTATTAATATACTTGTGAGTGGTCCAGTAGTAGCCTTACACTTGCTTCACTGTTGGTTCTAAGTTTAAAATCCGAACTATAATTCCAATCTGTATTCTATATAAATCCTTTATCCACGTTTTAGAAATGTTATTAAGCTATTTCCGTGCATGCTGATTTCGATTTTTATTGCTCTTTTCAGACCTTCTGGATAAGATCATATTGCCAAATCTTCTAGATCACCTGGTCAGGTGAGGCTTGCTACAAACTGTCAGGTTACGTAAACGAAAGTATACTGGACTAATAACTATCATCATTTCTCAATTGAACCATCCTGGCATCACAGTGTGGGGTGCATTTCTTTGATTCGACCATGGATCGGGTGAACTACCTAGACATCTTTCTAGTCGTGTTTTTGACTCTACTCAGCATTAGTGCTAACTTTACCGAACTGTTATTGCATAAGGATGGAGCACTTCCTTATTATGCTTTGGCAGTAAGGAACTACTTTAATCAGTTCTTTCCGCAGTGTTCATTCGGAAGAATAACAACATCAGATAGTCACCATGCTCACCTGACCCCCTGGTGGCTTAGTTGTAGAGCGTTCGCTTCTGTGTATGGGGTCCTTAATTCGATAACAGCTTACACCAAGCGAGCTTTGTGATGGACAAACACCATGTGTCTGGGTTTTCTCGTAGTTGTTCCGTTTCCTTCTACTTATTTCATTCCACCATTTCATTCAATTCTCATCATCACCGTCTCCTTTAGCGTAGCGGGAATATTCGTGAGACGTAAAACTTAAAGATTTCATTTCATTTTTGTAATGATTTATCGAAATGAGCAACCCTGGAAAGTGCAAACCAAAATCAGATCTACTGTATAAAAAATGTAAAAGGGTTAAAATATTAAAATTTTATATTATGCATGAGTATAAAGTTCCATTTAAAGAAAAAACCCAAAGCAATTCATTAATTCATTAAATAGGTGTTATCCATGCTAAAAGATATATTGCGTGTAATTTCGCATTAGATAACGTTTTGTTTAGACACTAGTGAAAGAAAATGAGTTTTCCAGGTAGGGTGAATGAGAAAGAATCAATAGGTAACCGATGAGACACGATGAAGTTTAATAAAAAAAAAAGAAAAGTAAGGATTATTCTAGAACCACATCGAAAAGAAATAAAATGAAAGCGAAATTCAGACAAGGGAAGACTTCTAAAAGAAGTAACATGAAACATTACTTTGAAACCTGTCATTATTGAGTGACGCGTCAGAAAATTAGTTCTGAGAACAACAGAACCTGAAGTGCGAATGAACAGGTCTGTCTGTAAGAAAACACTGTTAGAAGAAGAAGAAGGTGTTGACATTTTAATGTCATTTCATGACAATGTTGTCAGGTGCAAACATAACAAATACACAATTAGTGAAAATAACAGCGTTTTCTCTTTATATTGTTGTTCAATATCAATTCCATTTTGGTCCATTAATATTAGTTTTTATATTAACTGACACATTTCTGAATAAGCCTCAAACTATATAAACTGTGCAATCAAAACAAATCATGAGCATATATTCACAAATATATATAAGTAAACCAACAACAGACCCCCTCTCAGACATAAAAATTCTATACATATGTACATTTATATATTCTCCCTTCTTCCATTAATAAAATTGGCATACTGAGGTTGATTCATTTATATAGAGCCGTAGTCCATGTGCAATTGTACCGCGTATGCGCAACCTATCGCTGTGAGATTTGGCACGAGGCTAGCAACAGTATCACGCAGCTGTGCTCTAATATAGTCTGATGCCACCGAAACTGAACAGTTTCTCGGAAGGGTTCATTGTTTCCGACGCTAGGTTTACAACGTAGCGCATCGTAGAAATGTGTAAAGTGTGTAATTTTCGTATAGATGGTATCACTGTGAATCTCATTATACAGAAATGTGTAGCATAGAGTCCTGGTCCCACTACACTGATGAGAACAGCTACTGTATTGCGTGTGGTTTGACGTATGGTTCCCTCCGAAAATTCCCACGTATAGCGTGATGACCATTAAATATCACATGTCATAGGCGACAATCAGCTGCGTCATTTCATAGATTTAAGTTTCTCGATCGTTTCCAATAGCAGGGTACACGCTAACATCAGAACGTGTATCATGTGGCTAAGCGAGAAACGAACTAGAGTAGGCTGTATGAACTTTATCTCGAAAGTGATCAGTTGAAGTTTGTTGTTACCCCTGATGAGTCATGGATTTACCTCCCGGACTGTGGCAAAGTTCGTGCAATTACATGCAGATCTGTTGACGCCAAGGGATGAAGCACACTCTTCCGAAAGTGAGTAGAGAGTTTTCCAAAAGGCGTCATGGTTGTGGCCGGTTTCTCGTACAGGGGCAAACTGTGTCTCCGAAAAGTGGAGCAATATTTTTAAATCAATATTACATACTACCAGACTCCTCATCTGACTGAAATATACCAACATGAAATCCCAGGATTGCACGGACAAGACGTGAACCAAGTTTAACTGCACAAAGACAAGGCATCCAGCCACACTGAGACTGAACACAGCAACATCACTGAGATTCTATCGCCGTGTCGAACAGGTAACTCGAATTTCGGCAATTCTCTTCTCTGATAGGCCTGTCAAGATTTCACATGCCAGTACAATGTGCTTTCGGGATTTTAAAGCGGCGCGAGTCTCATCGTCCAGTCCGTTTCGTCTCCGCCTTGTAGAAACCTTGTAAAGACGTGTGGGATGCAATTCTCATGGTTAAGCTGCAATGTAATCTGCAATTGAAACGCCTATGCCAGGCAGTAGTCAGTACATGTGGCCAGTACATCAAACACGACCGGCGGTGGAAACACGGGATTTCCTGAGTAAGTGAAACATTCACATTGGCTCAATATAAATGAATCATCCTCTCTGGTTTTCCTTACGTTATCATTCTGATTCGTGCAGAAAACCTGCACTGAGAAAAATCCGTACCCCGGACAGCGGTATATTGTACAGCGGGGGACACTTCTAAATGGTACAGCCATATGGAGATTTACGGCTAAGGTGTACCATTTAGAAGTGTCCCCCGCTGTACAAATATACGGTATCCTCTTGCTTACTAGAGAAATCTGTACGGAGCATACGTTATCCGTATGCTACATACGCACTGCCCTTAGATGTTACATCATGCCGTTGCAGGATGTCTGACATCTAACAGTTTTCCGTATATCACATGCATATACTTGTTACCTTCGTCAACTATATGTTATATACGTCCATTTGTATGTGAGATCCTGACCGCCTACATTGTTTCATACGGAAAGTACGTATAGATGGAACACTTATACAGAAAGTATTATAAACCATGCGTTTTCAGTTATACGTCTGCTGTACTTTAAGTTCATAAACCACAGGAATTACGCATGTAACCTATCTTTTTAAGTACGCCACCTACATTTTTTTTCTCAGTGTGGGTTCAAACTTTTGTGCGAATTTATCGAATTCGGATCACACTTTTAAACTGTAGGTTTACGTTTAGAAATGCTTGGTTGTGAAAACAAGGTTACAGAAAGAAAATCTCTCTGAATATGGTTACTCTTTTGTGAAGACTATTTTGAAAATAAATGATAAGGACCGACGCACTATGAAACTCTGATGCTCTCACTTCTTAAATTAAATAACCTCAATTTGCACCTTTTACTAAAATATTTATTTACAAAATATTATCCAGATTTATTCTTTTCCTTCGAAACAGAATGAAAAATATAGTTACAAGCAAAGCATTTACACAGCAATTGTTCTTTCTGACAGCTCGCTGTATGCACGTGGTACTCAATGCTGTGTAGCCAGCTTTTGCGTCAGGTATTGAAACACGAAATTATTCACTGCAAGCAAATCTCAGTTTTATAAAATTAAATGACACAAAAGAGAACTAAAAAGAATGTGCCTAATAATCAACAAGTCTATCACTCAAGTTGACAGTCGACTAAAACAATCTGCATTTGTTTATATTCAAATTGGTCAATCTGCGGAAAGGATGGAATGTTTACCATTGTAGAGCGAGAGACATGATCCACTGTAATTGGCTAAACGTTGTGTGGCCATAGAAACACTTCTTCTTGTCTGAGTGTTACGGCCACGTGCAACAAGAAAAAACAGAGGAAAGAAATGAATCACATTTACAAGTTGCAAAAGTTGCAAATTGTGTGATTTAACAGAAGAAAATAATATGTGTGGGAGAGTTGATCTACAAAATACTGACGGCAAACGACTTGGACAATTTAATGGAATACATTTATAATAACAATAGAGAAATTGTTTTTGCAAAGCTTCCATCTGGATACTTACATCGACTTATCATAATTAACAACTTTACACACAAGTGTCTGTATTTGATTAGTCGAGCTTAGCGTCAGGGTCCCCCCAGGGTGCATTTTTGCCGATCCCAAACGTTTCAGCATTCTTGCCAATTTGATGTCGAGAACCTAATCCAAACATCCACTGCGGGGCTTCTAACCCGTTCCTACTACTACTACAACTACTACTACATTAGCTGTGGATCTATATAGTACAAGGGCAAACTTATTTTAATGAAAGAAGTTTAATGAAAATTTTAAAACAATGATCGTTAAATCACTTTTTGAATATTATTTTTAATCTTGTTTTAACGACAGAAGTGTTATAAACATTTTTGAAAGTGGTAAAAAAAACTGTCCGTAGGCAGGATTCGAACCCTCGCCAAAAACATTTTTGTTACTAGCATGTTACGCTAGACCACTCGGCTACCAGAGCCGACAACAATATTCGTTTATTTTGTGCTATATGTAGATCATGTCTTGTGATATCGCATCTGTATCGACCAATCAGATCAGAGGATATGCTGAAACGTTTGGGATCCGCAAATATGCCCCCAGGGTGCATGAAGCCTCACTTGTTTTAATAACATCGTGTGTTACATATTTTACAGTATATTTGATACACGTATAAACAAATTCAGCGATACACAGCCAAAGCAAAATCTATGTTAGTTTCATATTGAAACAATATACAATAGAGACATTTCCACGATACAATAAAATCATCCTTAGTACTGGTATATCAAATTGGTAAGTATTTTCTACCAAATTAATACAAACTTGTTACACTTAGCAAACCACTTATATTTACATTCTTAAACTTATATACGTATTGTATGCATTTTAGTATCAAAATATAAATATAATGTAATGATATGTAATTATATTTTTATGCCTTTTGAGATAATATCATACTGTTATGATTAGGAGATTACACTGGAAGTAGTTGCTGGGCCTTGGGACTCCGGAAACCCTAACTTTTCTGCAAATTTATTATAATTTTAGGGATGAATTTAAAATTTTTAACATAATGTATCCTCGAAATTTAACCATCAAAAGTTTCGAATTCCTCCCGAAATAAAATCCTATGTATGTGCCTGGATGTGGCTGAGTAAAATAATATATTTCAAGACGAATTTGTGTTCTAATTCTAAACATGTTTTCTCGTTGAATGTTATTATTATTTAACCTTTATATAGCTCAAACATTAAAGTACATAAGCAGATAATATTCAGAAGTTACTACCCCAATAATTATACAATTCTTCAGTTGTTTTCCTTCACAAATTTGTCTTCATATATATATATATATATATATATATATATATATATATATATATATATATATATATATATATATAACATGTTTAAGTCTTGTTGAGAAAGAGTACCTAGTTTTGGAGATAAAAGCATCCAAGAGAATGCTAAGAACATACACCATATTACATATTATTTCCAGGATTAAGAACCTGGAAGCTAAGCTCCAAACCACTTGCAGATTCTCGAGCTTATTGGTGCCAAAGCTTTCTTTTTGTCTACGTTAGACCCTTCTTTAGTTCCGTAAATGTGCAGTGACTCCTTGCGATTTATAGGAATCGGTTTCATTCGTGAAATAGGCTTGTTTGAAGTCGTGCGTCTGCCTTAATTTAAAATTTCATTCATGTTGGCAATGTTGTTATGTTTTCACTATCATTATATATTTATATTTTGAAAATTCTTTTTTACTCTATTTCCCTAAGCAAACGTTCAATTTCAAAGTGAAGTGTTGTTATACATTCAGTTAAAGTACGCCCAATATTTACTTATGATGTACAAAATAATTTTTACAAGCATTCTTTGTCATTAAGTTCTTGTTAAACAAAGGATTATGTGCATCGTAAAGCAAGATAAATATCTTTCTATTCACCTTTACGAGTTCAACGTAATTTTTTATTTACTTTGTAATTCATTTGAAGATCAAGCAGCTTTATATACACGCCGTTTGAGAAATTGCATACCAAAAGAGAATGCCTTCATAACAGCATATTCAGAAGGTGAGAAGAAAAGTGTAACAGTAATAAATGACACTAGCCAACAGTGAAGATGTAACTGAAATGTAATAACTATTTGTTAAGAATACCGACCAAGCTGATAACGAAAACGACAATGAAAAACTCGAATTAGTTCTCGTTTCCAAGTTAAAGAGCGGGATGCATTAAATAATAAGTATTATATTTTATTAGCATTATTGTCAATCCTTTCCGATTAGGCTTCGAAACCTCGCTGATGGTAGACAGAGTGATTAAGTTTCCTATAGGCAACAATAGCTGTGTGTATTTTGTCGCTATTTTTAGCCCGGGCTCACAACAACTAGGAGGAGGGGAAGGGGAAGAAGGGAGGAGCGGAGCATGTTTCATTTAAGCGTAGTTTCAGTCTGTTACAAATTGTGTTTTGTTCGTTTTCTGGAAAAAGATGTTACTGAAGTGTAATAATTCCAGTGATTCATTATGCCTCGCAAACGCAAAATCAAAAAATGAAATGAAATGAAATCTTTAAGTTTTATGTCCCACGCTTATGCCGGTTAGGCTAAAGGAGGCGGTGACGATGAGAGATGAGTGAAATGGTGGAATGAAGAAAGTGGAAGGAAACAGGAGAACCCCGAGAAAACCCACGAGCACGGTGTTTGTCCACGCCAAAGTCCACACGGCGCGAGCTGGGAATGAACCAGGACCCCAAGCGCCAGAGGTGAATGCTCTACCATTGAGCCACCGCGCCCCCTATAAATGCGTAAACAGTGCTGACAAAGTTTGCTACAGTTGCGGACAGGTTACATTGAAATCGCAAACGATAACAATAACGCCATATATTAGGAAGGCACCGTACTTTGGCTGTGAAATCGGTGACCACGACAAGCAATGGGCTCCTCACGTAAAAGATCTTCCATGGACTTTGCTATACCCATGATCTGGCGAGAACCATCAAACCATGTCGATGATTGTTATTTTTGTATGACAACTGCATTAACACTAGGTACTTTCAAGAAGAAAAAATCTTCCTTGACATCAGTAGCGTACCCAGGAATTTATTTCGGGGGGGGGTTCAAACTAAATATGAAGCTATTTTATATTAAAATTGCTAAAATTGCCCCTAAATTTAGGCTAAATTTTTAAAAAGTCGAAATTTCGGGGGGGGGGTCCGGACCCCCGTGTCCCCCCCCTTCCGTACGTCCCTGCTTGACATATCCTAAAGTACCGTCGGCCATGTGACCAGTGGCTCACGCAGACGGACTGCCTGTTCATGTCCAACCTGTCTTTATTCAAATGTCAACAAACTTTCTAGGAAACAAGAGGACAGAAAACTGTAAGGAACTTGTGGCAAATCTTCTGCACTGCTACGATACATTGGGATCAACATGTCCTCAAAGTTACATTTCTTAGATTTCTACTTGAACTTCTTTCCTGACAAGTATGGTGCTGTAAGCCACGAGCAATATAAATTCTTCCACCAGCAAATTTCGGACATGGAAATGAGATACCAGGGAAAGTTGAGTGCATCAATGTTAGCTGATTACTGCTGAACACTAACCAGGGAATCACCAGCAGAAAACTACAAACGCCAGCAAGGCAGTTGCACCTTCAATGACCTTTCTCCAACAAGGTAAATACATGCATAAGCTTATATAGGCAATAACGTAAATTTATCGTAACTTCAAAACGAAAGCTAATCTTGCGTTTTCACTAACGTTTTCGTTATCAGCACACCCGAAAACATAAAGATTAGCTGTTTTCATGCCAGTTACAGAAAAAATGAAATTTTGTTGGCTAGTGTGATGAATCCTGACGATATGTGATGTGCTCGAAGACTCTGTAGCGTCAATTATCGTTTTAGGGTTGCGCCACTTAGGGTTTTAGGGCCACTTCGGATTTGTTACACTACGTTCAGTAAGTAAATAACAATTAAAGAAAATGAATACAGGTACACACAAAGAAATATCAATATACCTCCACGTCATCAAATGGCACAATATATACGAGTTAGTTCGAGCGTGGCAAATAGTCAATCTCTCAGAAACGGGTATAATATACGGTGAAATTAATGCTCATAAGAGCAAGTTGCCACGACAATCATACGTGTTTGAAAAACAGTGGAAAGGACAGTCATACGCATCGACAAGGAGATACAAACACGAAATTTATCTTTAGCACGGGATGATCGTCAAATTATTCACGTGGCTGTAACGAATCGTACAGGTTTGTGCAAAGCATTGGAGTGAAGCTGGAATGCTACAACGGCCATGGACGTTTGTGTGCAGTAGATTACGTCTTATAGCATGCATGTATTCATTTAATCAATTGAATGACTGCAATTGATTAGAAACTGATAACTTCTCACATTAAATGGATACATGAGCGCAGTCACTGGCGTGCTGAGTAGCAAAGTGTAATGTTTTCGCAAGAGTCTAGCTTCAACGATCCTAGAACGATTGCCATATACATGCTAGACCCACATTATAGTAGTCAAATCACGTGTCTCGTAAATGGCAAAGTGGACAAACACAATATATAATAGTTTTCACACCATTAGCTACAACATTCGACGTCGATTGCTATGTATTGCGAGAAATACCATAGATTACTCGATATGATAAATTTCAGCAGAACAGTATCCAGCATATACGTATGTCAAGAATTGTACAAGCACTTACCTTCAAAAACTTGCATCACTGTTTTCCTGGCCGTCACGTACGTCTTACCTATCCTTAGCAAACATGCATAGGGTATAGTTGCTCGATAGCCTTGTCGTCACGATGAGACAGCAACCATTCTTGTTGTTCATACACTCATGTACAAATTGCGTGGAAGGTAATTTCTTAGGAACGTATGCAGGATCTATTTTATCCCATATCACACCGTGTATAGGCTGTGATTGAAGAACGTGGGGTCTACACCATACTTGATTCTCAAAGTCCCAGATAATATACATAGCCTACATTGTCTTGACTCTATTGGTTTAGGTATTGTCATGTAACATCCCTGTTATATAAGTTTCATTTCAATCTCATGTTTCTTTCTCAGTGTTTCACAACCGGTTATGTTATTAACCTCATTTACTACACAATATGCCTGTCTTACTGTGTTTATATTTTGAATAACATGTTTACGTCAACATGGGAGCTGGGTGGAATACCGCTTTCTTTTATTGCCAAAAGAAATCTATGTTCCAAACATGTGTATTTGCTTGATGCTGGACTTAATGTTTTAAACATGATTAGTTGTTTCCTTTCAAGGTGTTTTTTTTTAGATGGTTTCAAGGTTCAGACTTGGAAACCATTCTTACATTTACAGATAACAAGAATGAGAGGAAAGGTTCTCACAACGGTAGTAAAATAAAAAGCTTGAAGGACATATCATGACATAGCTAACTCAGATGTACTTCGAATGAATTAGTTGTGTCAGGCCAAGATCAAAAATAGAACGTAGTTTCTTTTCTGTACTGTGAAGTAGTTGTGTATTAGATGTGAAGTGACCATGTGATGTTTGTGTAAACTCTTAATTTAATTCGCTAAATTCAATTATTTTATTAAATTACATTTATCAACGACAGAACTATGAACTCTTTAAAATCCATCGAAACGAAACTTTAAAATCCATCAGACAGATTGAATAAGTACGTATTTGTTAATTGTTACTTTTGAAATTGTTAATAAACACGACTAGTTTCCTTCTTCGTTTTCCGCATACCTTTACGTACAGCCTATACTTCCCTGTTCATTGAACGCCAAAGTCATCACTTTACAGCCAAACAAAACCACGGAGGACAGATCGACAGGGGGTATTCACCACGAAGTTTAGGATGGTGCAGATCATCGGAGGCGAGCAGATCCCACCATTGGAGGACGACCGACTCCATGTCCCGAGAATATCATTCTGTTGGTTCATAGCCGCAGACATATTTTGACTTTGACATCTGAGTAGTGGCAGGAAGGTGTAGGAGAACATCATCGTGAGAGGCACATCCTCAAGAGAGAATTCGACGCCCCTGGCAGTCCAGCAGGATTAAAATCCAGATATTGGCTGACTCTAGTACATCCATGCTCCTCCAGAGAAACATTTTCATCAATCAGGTGACCAGGTTGACACCAGTCTAATCGGATCTGTCAGGCTAGTGCTCTTCCTTTATCTTTTAATCACTACCTGTCTCTCTCTCACCTATTTCCCCAACTAGTCATTTTCAAAATGAAAACATTTGAATTTTATTTAAATTCAATCATATCTTTGCAGTTAAGTACCGTATTGTGCATTAGTTTCACCCCCTATTTGTTGCATTCATTTAATGAGTGTTATAGAGGTTATTCTGAGCGACAAGTGATGACACAGCACTGACACATGATGTAGATGCTGTGAGGCTTACGCCGTTGTAAGGATCCCGAATTTCATAGTTTCGATAGTTAAATCAGGCTTATTAGGGATTTTTAAAAGATAAATCCTATTTAGTTGAACATAATGACGATGCATTTTGAGTAATGAGCACAATGTAATTTATAGTTTTTCCTGAGAGAAGTTCAGTAGAGTTATTTTAGCCCACCCGGCCACCCTCGCTACGTTTGTGCATTTGCTCAGTTAGAGTAATTTTTGGTTCATTGCTTCTTAGTTGAATTATTAAGTGGATGAGAAGATTTTGCCAAGTTATCACATTTCGTCTTTCTTTCTGATAGTATATAAGAAGTGTGATTTATATTTTGGTGTTATATATATATATATATATATATATATATATATATATATATATATATATATACCCATAATAGTGTAAGATAATTATTTAGTGTGATTAGGTAATTGTGATTTAGAAAATAGCTATAATGGAGAATACTAGAGTTATTTCATCTGCGTTAGATCGTTTAGTAGAACCCCCAGACTTTCTGGAAAATTGAACGAGTTAGTTCAGTCAGTTTTAATCATTTTGAGAATTTTTCTATCCTCCATAACCTTTTTGATATACAGAAACGTCATTTTTTGCCATATTGTTTAGAAAATGGGGTTCGCTACTTTCTGTTAGCTTTACAATCGACCGCAGAATATGATAATCTTATGTATGTTCACATTAAGAAGAAATTAATAGAGGCTTATTAGGATAATATAGTTTCATATGTTTTGTAGCAAGAAATGAGAAATAGGGAACAGTTAGATTCTGAACCTGTTTTAGATTACATTTTTCATAATTGGAAGTTAATACTAGAGTACGATCCGAAAATGCCATTCGCCGAACAAATGAACTTGATAATAGACGGGCTATCGCCTTCATTTTATTCTGTCGTGGCAAGAAAATCATTTAAAACTGTTATTGAGTTAGCAAAACTCTTAGGGCTAGATGAGAGAATTAATTTTTTTGTCAGCATGCGTAGTCAGTGATCGAAGTTCTTGGCAATAACATACGAATATAATATACATCTTGTTCGTAATAATGCTATACAGCAAAGAGAAAATATTTTATAATCGAATGAACAGAACATAAATGAAACTGTAAGTCAACCTGCAGAAAAAATAGCTTGATTGCTCAGTTAGAGGATATCAAAGTTCAACTTGAAGATCTCGTGCAACGAACTCCGTTAACAAAAGTTTCTCACGCACACAAAGGAAAATTTGTGTGTATACAATCTTATGAGCGTTCGCATTTCAAGCGCAGAAATCCAGCTCTTGCATCCTTCTCTCTCACACAGCCTATTGCTTCTGTAAAAACAGTCAATGTAAATGAGAATATTAAGTCGAACAATATGAATAAAGCAGACAGTAATATGTGTAATAATATTAGAAGTAGTAAGCGATATTATGTGCCTATTCAATATAAAGCTAATGTGCCTCATGTTAAAGTATACGAGTATATTGATAATAAGCCGCATTTATTTCTATTGGATTCAGGTAGCACTGTCAGCGTAATTTCTGGCAATAGTTTATGTAATCAGCATAAAATACTCAAAGGGATGAATTTTATTCGTGGCGTCACTGGAAATTCTCAAGAAAGTGATCAAATCGCTTTAGTGAAATTTAAATTAGGAGGACAGCATTTTACGTATCCTTTTTGAGTGTATAAAGATTTTCCGTATAACAGTACAATTGGCCAAGCTTTTATAAAAGTCGTCTTGCAATGGTCGATCATAATAAGAATTCTTTCAGTTTTGTTAAATTTGGTATTCTTCCAAGAGTCGAATTGCCACCATACGTATCTTTTGATGAAATTTCTAACCATATAGCAAAATTATATAAACTTCAAATTTTAGTGGCTCATTCTGTAGTTTTGCCTCCAAATTTAAGTGTTTAGCTTACATTAAAGAAAGTAAATGATCTTGCAAGTACTCGCAATTTACTTGTTCCCAATGAGTTAATAGATACGGAGGCAGAAATTTTTGTGCGTAAATCAGTTGTGGACGAAATTCATCCAGTAATTTCTGTAATTAGTCCTACCAAAAATAAACTTTTTTTGAAAAATATGTTGTTTTGGGTTCTGCCGAATATGTTATCAATTGCGCTAACACTAAGGTCCATCAAGTCAATACAGTAGATACAAAATATTTTCCAGAAGGTTATGATAAATACCGTATAAATGATAACCCTGAATTGTTACCATATCAACAACAGCAATTAAATGACTTAATAGAGGAATATTATTTTAGTTTTGCTTGGAATGAATTTGATTATGGTAGTGCAAAAGATATAAGCATAAAATTGAATTAGTAGACAATATTCCAGTCAGTCGCCCGCAATTTGCCATCCCATATCATCTACGGGATGAGATTAAGACAACTGATGACACAGCACCGGCATAGTACTCAAATCTCTACATTTAACTGTCCAGAAATTTTGTTTCTTACATGCCTCCATATAAATCACACGGGGAAAAATTGAGCGCTAGGTTTCTGTAGTTGAAACGGAGTTATTTGTTATGCTTTGTGTAATGAATTTCGTGTGTTGCACAAACGTGATTCTTACTTCAATTTTATAAAACGTAAACTAAAACAAAGTCTTCTAGATCTCGGCTCTGTCAAAATTCAGATAATGTTAGACGCTTTGACCCTATGGACATGGTGTTAGAATAAGATGATGATGAAGACATTTTAAATTCATATCTTGACCCAAAATTAGAAGAGTCTGATAACGAACGTAATCCAAGCTTCTCTTCGTGCTCTATCTCCTTACAATCTCTACCAGACCCATTGTTCCTAGTCGGTATGGTCCTCATTACAAAACCTTCATTAGATTTATCTCTTGGAAATACCCCTTTCGTTTGATGGGCAGACGGAGAAAAATCGAAAACACAAAATTGTTACTTTTTTCTGCGGCTCGAAACATCAGGTTACAATAGAAGTGTTGTGGTTATGAAATTGTAATATGTATATATTTGATTCCAGTTAACAGCTTTGTATTATTAACGTAATCGTTGTGCACTCACTTTCTTGGAGAAAAAGAAGGAAATCCTACTTTTTTTTTTATAAAGCTGTAGGGTTGTTTAATTTCAGGCACATCTTAAACCAGTCTTCTCAATAAGCGTATCTCATGTCATCATAATTACGAGATATATATTTTGTGTAATTTATTTCTTGCTTCACGTCTCGAGAGTAATTATGAAATGAATTACTGATATTTTAAAATTAATCTATAAATAATAACTTCTGACAAAAGATGATTGGCATCCAAAAGCACTTCATTGCTAAACAAATTCCGCAAAATTAACCACAAATGTTCGTCTTTCTTTATATTAAAAATATTATTGTATTTTAGAATAATCAGTCTTTCAGTGTTGGTAGTACATTGCCTATTGAATGATGGCAATCCCAAACCGTAGGAACTGGCAATGTCTTACAGAACATTATACCATACGTACCAATACCTTTCTTACCAAAATTATCGGTTAAAGTTTAGTTTTCATCTTGTGGCGAAAATCTTTTCTTCTTCTTTGTAGCAACAGTAGGAGGATGGCGAATTTTCTTTTATCAAACCTCTGACACGTCTCCGTCTTTTGCGCGAATATCGAAGGGTTGATAACAACTGGCCTTGTATATTGCTTAAGCGGAATGGGAGATGGGAAGGTTTACATTCATTCTTTCATTACAAAATGACTCGTTACATCTCAAAGCATTTAGTGTGGATGCAATTCTCAGAAAGTATGTAACACATTATCTAACAAAAACTGATATTTGTGAAGATAGTGATGAACCCTTTCTTCTAGTTTGGGGAATGTAAATTCACCTACTTTTAGTGGACTTTTGTTCTATGTAGAGAAATGAGTGGAGATTGTCAAAGAAAATTTGCTTAAAATCGGAGACGGAGATCAACGGAGGTAACCGACAATTTAGGATAAAAGACAACTCACCTCAAGAAATATCAATCTCACCCGGTAGATCAAACTACCAAAAATCCTAAGACGCATGACCATTGGGAACATCTTACCCCCTTACGATTCCTGATCAATTGAGAGATACCTTTCCTATAAGCACTAATACACTTGGTCATTGGGTTCCTTTTCCCTCTCACAACGCCCGGTCATAGAGAGGCACCTAATCAACAAACTCTCATTCCCTCTCACGACGCCTGGTCATAGAGAGGCACCTAATCAACAAACTCTCATTCCCTCTCACGACACCTGGTCAAAGAGAGGGACCTAATCAACAAACTCTCATTCCCTCTCACGACGCCTGGTCAAAGAGAGGCACCTAATCAACAAACTCTCATTCCCTCTCACGACGCCTGGTCAAAGAGAGGCACCTAATCAACAAACTCTCATTCCCTCTCACGACGCGTGGTCAAAGAGAGGCACCTAATCAACAAACTCTCATTCCCTCTCACGACGCCTGGTCAAAGAGAGGCACCTAATCAACAAACTCTCATTCCCTCTCACGACACCTGGTCAAAGAGAGGCACCTAATCAACAAACTCTCATTCCCTCTCACGACGCCTGGTCAAAGAGAGGCACCTAATCAACAAACTCTCATTCCCTCTCACGACACCTGGTCAAAGACAGGCACCTAATCAACAAACTCTCATTCCCTCTCACGACGCCTGGTCAAAGAGAGGCACCTAATCAACAAACTCTCATTCCCTCTCACGACGCCTGGTCAAAGAGAGGCACCTAATCAACAAACTCTCATTCCCTCTCACGACGCCTGGTCAAAGAGAGGCACCTAATCAACAAACTCTCATTCCCTCTCACGACGCCTGGTCAAAGAGAGGCACCTAATCAACAAACTCTCATTCCCTCTCACGACACCTGGTCAAAGAGAGGCACCTAATCAACAAACTCTCATTCCCTCTCACGACACCTGGTCAAAGAGAGGCACCTAATCAACAAACTCTCATTTCCTCTCACGACGCCTGGTCAAAGAGAGGCACCTAATCAACAAACTCTCATTCCCTCTCACGACACCTGGTCAAAGAGAGGCACCTAATCAACAAACTCTCATTCCCTCTCACGACACCTGGGCAAAGAGAGGCACCTAATCAACAAACACTCATTCCCTCTCACGACGCCTGGTCAAAGAGAGGCACCTAATCAACAAACTCTCATTCCCTCTCACGACGCCTGGTCAAAGAGATGCACCTAATCAACAAACTCTCATTCCCTCTCACGACGCCTGGTCAAAGAGAGGCACCTAATCAACAAACTCTCATTCCCTCTCACGACGCGTGGTCAAAGAGATGCACCTAATCAACAAACTCTCATTCCCTCTCACGACGCCTGGTCAAAGAGAGGCACCTAATCAACAAACTCTCATTTCCTCTCACGACGCCTGGTCAAAGAGAGGCACCTAATCAACAAACTCTCATTCCCTCTCACGACGCCTGGTCAAAGAGAGGCACGTAATCAAGAAACTCTCATTCCCTCTCACGACGCCTGGTCAAAGAGAGGCACGTAATCAAGAAACTCTCATTCCCTCTCACGACGCCTGGTCAAAGAGAGGCACCTAATCAACAAACTCTCATTCCCTCTCACGACACCTGGTCAAAGAGAGGCACCTAATCAACAAACTCTTATTCCCTCTCACGACACCTGGTCAAAGAGAGGCACCTAATCAACAAACTCTCATTTCCTCTCACGACGCCTGGTCAAAGAGAGGCACCTAATCAACAAACTCTCATTCCCTCTCACGACACCTGGTCAAAGAGAGGCACCTAATCAACAAACTCTCATTCCCTCTCACGACGCCTGGTCAAAGAGAGGCACCTAATCAACAAACTCTCATTTCCTCTCACGACGCCTGGTCAAAGAGAGGCACCTAATCAACAAACTCTCATTTCCTCTCACGACGCCTGGTCAAAGAGAGGCACCTAATCAACAAACTCTCATTCCCTCTCACGACGCCTGGTCAAAGAGAGGCACCTAATCAACAAACTCTCATTCCCTCTCACGACACCTGGTCAAAGAGAGGCACCTAATCAACAAAATCTCGATCCTTCTCACGACGCCTGGTCAAAGAGAGGCACCTAATCAACAAACTCTCATTCCCTCTCACGACACCTGGTCAAAGAGAGGCACCTAATCAACAAACTCTCATTCCCTCTCACGACGCCTGGTCAAAGAGAGGCAAGTAATCAACAAACTCTCATTCCCTCTCACGACGCCTGGTCAAAGAGAGGCACCTAATCAACAAACTCTCATTCCCTCTCA
This sequence comes from Thermobia domestica, assembly GCF_964235325.1. Lineage (NCBI taxonomy): Eukaryota > Metazoa > Arthropoda > Insecta > Zygentoma > Lepismatidae > Thermobia > Thermobia domestica. The sequence goes on from NC_137467.1 coordinate 55,185,664, forward strand.
CGACGCCTGGTCAAAGAGAGGCACCTAATCAACAAACTCTCATTCCCTCTCACGACGCCTGGTCAAAGAGAGGCCCCTAATCAACAAACTCTCATTCCCTCTCACAACGCCTGGTCAAAGAGAGGCACCTAATCAATAAACTCTCATTCCCTCTCACAACGCCTGGTCATAGAGAGGCACCTAATCAACAAACTCTCATTCCCTCTCACGACGTCTGGTCATTGGGTTCTTTACTTAGCTATATATTGGAGAAAACGCTTGTTGTAATATATTTTTGTATTGAAGAGAATCTTTTATAATAAAAAGGTGATTGGAAAGACCAATCTCCCGTGTATTATATTTTGTTCTACCCTACATAACAGAAGAAGTTTTACAATATTATTTACAATGAGTTGAATTGTGATGTATTGATGTTTTCATTCTTCACAAACTTTGAACAATAGCAGGTGGCGGTTAGGAATCATTTTTAAAAATAATTGCCACATTATTATCAACTAAATTATTCAAGTGAAATTTGTCAATAGAAATTTATTTTATTTTCGTACTAATAAAATAATGAAATTGGAGTTGGTGACTTATCACATTTATAGCAACACTTTAACTCCAACCAACAGGGGATTGTGATGCCCTGGGAAAAATATATCATTTTTTAAATTAATAATTCTTTGTTGTTATACGTGGTTTACTTTGGAAAATTATTTTGCATATATATGTCGAAACTTGCAAATAAGTTTGATTTTATTCCCTTCATCACTATGTTCTGGATGGATTGTTACCCCAAGCAAAAAGAGTAGATTATGTAGGTGTAACAATTGATAAAATGTTTTACTGAAGTCGTTTCTTCTTCTGCAAAAGTGGCCACGGAACAGACGAATATACATGCAAAGTCCCACAAGTACCTTCTTAGTCACATAGTAGAATATTTATTATTCTTGCTTCAAAAGGACATGAGCTTTAGTTGCGACAGCTAGTCAACTTCTTTTGGGAAACGAAACATGTTATGGTAAAAAAAAGCATTGCTTAATTGCTTTAATTTACGTGCAAAAATGATCGATTACGTAAACATATTTCGGATGCTACAATTTGAATTTAGAGAACAAAGTAAATACAGTACTATATTACCATGTTGTGAGTTATTCTTTGAGCTATGTAAATAAAATTGCAGTAACTTTGGTTGTACGAAGTATAAATGTTGCTATTCGTCATACATTTGTAAACATCACACTTTGTTTCGAAGACTGAGGCTTAATTTACCGTGAATTTGTGTATCAGAATAAGTTGGTATATTTACATGCATCTTATATATTTGATCTGTTTTCATACTGAAATTACGAGTACAATTTCCATCCTAAATAACTGCAAAATTACATTTATAACGTAAATTTTCTGCTTTTCAATTAATACTGAAAATTGTAAATATTATACTTAACTTACAAGTAAAGTATCTATCACATTCATAACTGTCATATTCACTTCTCTAACTCCGACTGTGAATCAACAGGAAAATGTATGTCCAACTCCAATATTAGATGCATAGTATGTCGTTTACTTATCACCAGCAGTTAATTTGAAGTAGGTAAATACCGGTCGAATGAATATAAAGTATATCACTTCCACAATGCTGATGACACTGGCTCCTAGAAACAGGGATATCACTCCCCCAAAGTATACTGTAAGAAGGATACAAAATACAGTAAAAAACACACGGAAATAATATTAACATTTTAAAATATTTCATTTGTATGCATAAATAAATTTAATAAATAGCGTTACAATAGTATGTTAACTTTTCACACGTACACACTCAACATTATGTGTTCGGTATGTGTACAATTTAATTGATACATGGCGTGATAAATATAGTAATATATCCTTAGCAATAGATGTTTTTGCTAAAAACACGTATTTTATCTATTTATCTATCTATCTTTTATATATTTAAGGAGAGAGCTATTACTGTTTGTCTATCTTAATTTAAATTTCCTTAGAACTCTATTAACCAATGTTATTTCGACGGGTTAAGAAATTGACACAAAAAATACTTGGAATATGGAATCTGTAAATGTCAAACTATCATCACCTGAAGAAGCGGCAAAATTATCCATCTTTTTAGAAGACGAAATACATAATTTGAACGGGTGTGTACTATTGAGTTGAGTTGAGTTAGTTTAACGTCCCGTTCAGCAGCGTGCCTATATGAGACGTGAATCTATTGATTAACGTGGAATCCGACAGAAGTGAGCTCCCGCCGAGAATCGAACCCGAGTCTCCTAAGCCAAAGGAACGTACGCAAACCGCTTAGCCACGGAGAAGCTCGGGCGTGTACTATCGAATGCATCCTTACAGTTTCTTATAGTTTTATACAAGAGTATAAGAGACGTTGTAGTATACATTCTGTGTTATTGCCCATTGTATACTAAAATGAATTTTACCGAAACACAAACAAGAATTGTGCGTGTTTTTCTTTAAAAAAATATACAGCAAATTATAAAATTTGGACAGTTACAAAAAAGACAAAAAAAAAAAAAAAACCGAAACAATTAGACTTTACTCGCGAATCAACTACCCTAGGAAATTATATAATTGGGAGTGTTGCTTCCTGCGAAACGTACGTATATACAGTAATTATTAACATAAACTGCCTTTGCTTTGTATATTTAGTGGCTTATTTCCATATAGTTATTTCCTTTCGTGTAACATGATTTATAGCTATGCATGTTAGGATAGCTACTGACATATGGTAACATTATTGTACAAATATATCATATTTCAATAAAGTATAAAATTCTCCCCCTTTTGTAAAATTCACTGTGCGTTTGCAACGTTCACGGAAAGACACCTAGAATTTGAAGATGAAAGTTTTGGAATCACTTTTTTTGTTAAGATTGATTTTTTCTATTATTTCTGAGTATATTTCGTTCTTTTCCTTCCTTTTGACGGAAGGAATAAGACGTGTGAAATTTCTTCCTATGAGAATGATATTTGCTTTCATTTATGCAATTTCTGAAGATATGCTACAACTACTTCTAACGGTAGTGGAAATGGAAAGAATGAAGTACAGCACTAATAGAGATTTTAATTTTCTTTACCACCGTAGAGAATAAGCATTTATCTGGAAGTATGCAGTTCAACATTTAATATTGTGATGCCATGTATATTGCTACAGCGTTAATATTTAGTTTTGTTTTTTATTAATTCTGCCATGTTTGAAGACAGAAACACCAGTGGTTAACAAAAAGCAGGAACAACACTAAAAAAAGGATTTGGGACTTTTTATAATAGGACCCTAATTATCGTTCAATCAACTAATATATTATAGCATTAGTGCCCGTTTTTCTTGTTAGTGTTAGATGCGAAACAGACCTAATAAAATCGGGGAAAATATAAGGTATGCGATAATGTTTGAAAGTGCATAGTCACCGCATATTTCATGTCCTGGCAAAGTAATAAAATCCAAAGGGACAGCTTCCAGGTACTCCAAGAAATAACCTGTGTGAAGTGTAAGCTAAAGAAAGTTGATAATGTTTTTCCAGTTCTCGAAAATAATTCCTGTTTTTAAAGATCAAAATATTCTAATTATTAGTCTCCTGGCGTAAGCATACGGGAGTTTATAGTTTTACTTCATGCTGCGTATATGTGTGTATATCTGTGAGTGTGTGTTGTTTTATTTCTTAGTAACTACTGGCCAATCTTAACCAAATTTGATCAGTAAATATAAAATAAAAACTTGCTCTACTCGGTAGACACGATTGGGTAGAAAGCTATTCGGCTTATTACTCGGTAACTCTCTGATAGATATGTACAAAAGGTGAACACATAGCCTATGCTGCAAAGAACAGAAATTGATCTATTTGATAACCAGTCTCGGCCATGGACAGGTTCGGCTTGTCTCGAGTCGACTTATGTGTGGCACTTTATTTCTCAATAACTACTGTCCGGATCTGAACCGCGTTTAGTAGGTAAATTGCCAATGATTAAGGGAAATAAATGTTGATATATTTAATCTAAGAAGTTGGTTACAGATGTGCTTGCACTGTATGCAGTACTTTGTTTTCCTTAACTACTGGAAAGATTTTAACCAAATTTTATGAACAAATACCACAGGGTCTAGGAAATAAAAAAATACTATAATATTGACAGCCGTGCTTTACTAGGGAGAAGCTCGGCTCAAGAACGGATGCTGAATTTCAAAATTTTCTAAGCCATGAGTTCCTGAGTTAGGTTCATTCCGGTTTTGAAGAAGGTGTACACACACACACACACACACACACACACACATATATATATATATATATATATATATATATATATATATATATATATATATATATATATATACATACATATGGGTGTGTATGATACTTCTTGGCCAGGTCACACTAAAGTTTAATGAGCGAATAGTCCATGGCTTTAATAAATATAAAGTGCTATATTTAATAACTGGGTTTTGGTTAGGACAAGTTGGATTTGGCTGGGGTTACCTTGTGTCAACTACTTTATTACTTGGTAACAAAGAGGCCGGGATTAAATAAAATTTTGTTGTAAAATTGTTTATTGCGAAGGGAATTCATAGCTAGCCTCAACTATAGATAGGCTATACTCGACTCGGATCTGAACCAAATTCAGTGGAAAGATGACACATGCAAATGACGTAAAAGCCTAGAAATTTGGTTTAAGGACAGAATTGCCTTCGTTACTCAATCGTTATATATCATATGAATATAATATTCGACAGTAACGTGCCTTGATTGTAAAAATTTCCTTCTAAAAGATGTTAGAAAATTTTCATATACACTTGACAATATTACGTATAACCTAAAAATGTGTAGCATAGTGTAGACTGGAAAGCATTGTAAAGTCATAACATATTGTATCAAGGATAGTAAGTTTATTGATATCTTTATTACTTACACCGTTAATTAGTAAGAATTTCCCTAAATTATATGTCATCATAATATAAAAGTTATTTCAATATCATCTTCTGTTAATATTTGAGTGAATCTCTTAAGCTTTCTTTGATTTAGAAATATACTGTATAAATACATTGTAGATTAGATTTGGTTCCAATTATTGTATGTAATGTTATATCATGCCATCTCAATAATAGTTGCAATACAAACACGAATATACTTTGAACACTGTTACAAGGAAATTTGATCAAGCGCAAATGAAGTTTCAAGGTTATGCGTGGCGCTTGCTCTAGTGTAACATTTTCGTGCGTTTCTTCGTAGCATGTGAATGGCTTTTAGTTGAGTAGGGTTTGTCGTAATCAGTCGGAGGAACAGTGGAGTGATTTTTGGTATTACAGTTATTAATTGTTTCTACTTGTTCAACTTAACTGATCTGTATTTAAATCTTACTCTTGGGTAAGGAAAAGTTAAATGCACATATACTGCAGTGTAATATACAAATGCCAAATATATAATAAATTATAAGCTTTGTTCTTGATGTGTAATATTCTATATTAGGAGCTATTTTTAAAAAGTAACATACAAAAGTAGATTGTTAACAATCTACGTAAAAACTCACATTTTCACTGCTCGACACTTTTATTTAACGAAGTAACTAGTTGTTTGAATTTTTAAAACTATTTAATATGAATTGAAAATAAGTGAATATAAAGTGAATTATGTATTGAATGAGATGCAGTACAAGATATTCTATAAATATACCGAAGAAATTATATTGTGTGCAAATATACGTATTTGCAAGATGTCAATTTATTAGTTATACAATATATTAGTTACAAATCTCGTTTGTATAATAAAAAATGCCTGTTTTATATATTACGTTACGATTTTACGGTTTAGGGCTCTTGGAATAGTCAACAGCAAAAGCCTCTCCCCCTAACTGCCTGAATTCCATTAGATGAGATCCACTAGTTTTGCTGGTGTTACAAATGCCCTGACAGATGACACTCAACTTATACGTAACTTTTTTAAGCTTTTGATAGGTCCCTTGCAAGCACTGAAACACGTTTGCTCTCCAGTTGATACATGAACAATATTTTACCCTAACATTAGAACTACGGTGAAACAGATTCTGTGAGAAGACAAGAAGGGACATTTTGACCCCTCTGTTTATAGAATCCGTAATTCAAACTAAATGTAATATTATTTTAGATATTCATAAAAACATGTATTACATAAATAAAATATACATTTCTCAGCTTTGTTACATAAGCAAATAAACTGTATAAGTTTCAAGGTCATACTGAAATTCTAAATATGATATGTTCAATCATCTATGCCAATAACAGAATGCAATTTTCTGACAAAATAGTTTTCTCTGAAATCAAGATTTTTACCAACAAGATATTAATTGGTTCACACGTTTAATGATTTACACAAGAGCCAGAGGCCATAATGGAGATAATATATCATGTATACATTCACGTCATATGTATGACACAATGTACTTTGGAACGACCCTTGTGGATGAATCGAAAACGAATTTACATCAAAAGCACAAATCCAGAGTTTTGTTTACCTTGCGCTTCTCGATCTGACCTTCTGTCTTTTTGCCCTACAAGTTGACTATCTTTCTTGTAAAATTTTCTATAAAATAGGTATACAGACCATCTTCTGACAGCAGTGTATCAGAGAATGCATATGTAATCTGTGGAGGGGACAAAAAATTCAAAACCAGCCAACCAAGGTTAAACATAGCACGAAAGTTATAAAAAAGGAAAATGACAATGTATTCCATATCATACACCACAGTTGTGAATCTCAAAATTGGTTTATCACTTCCTCTCCCAGTCTTCAATTATACGTATATAGAAGAGAACTTATTATTTTATTAATTCAAATCAACATAAAATTAATTCTAATTGGCAGGACTGTAACATTTTTCAATCAGATTATTTCTACACTTTCCGGCATACGAACAAGTATATTTAAGGTATGCCTTGAAGTTTGGATCCGTCTGGGTCCCCGAACTGAGAAGTATGTTGAACGACAAAATGTAGGCAACTAAAATTAGTTGTTTCTTAATGGAAATTTCTTTCAATTTCCGAATTCACAATTTCAAAAATTATTTGTATTATTCTAATTGATATACAAAAATAACCAAAAATGTTCTGTCACTTTTATGGAGGTATTTGTTCGATTGACCCTCACACCGTACGTTGAATGCGAGAGCAGGTAAGGAGAAGGTAAGTTGATGCTATGGGTATATCCAACATACTAATTGGTTGTGCTAGTTCAATTATACCTTACACTTGCGTAAGGACAAAGTAGACAAAGGACAAAGACTAGGACAAAGACAAGTAAGGACAAAGACTAGTTCAAACTGGGGCAAATGCCACTGCAGTGGATTGAAATATATGCCAGGCCTTTGGTGAGAGTATCGAGACTACGCGGATAGTTCAGCGGTAGTTTAAGAAGTTTAAGGACGGTGATGAAGCATTTGAAGACGCACGACGTGAAGGAACACCAACACATGTACAAAATGAAGATTTTCAGGAAGCAAATCTACCGATTTTCAGGAACCGGTTCTAAAACATCCGAAACAGCACTGTACCAGAAGAAGGTCCTCCTGTGTGTTTGGTGGACTGCTCGCCTCATCGTGCATTGGTAACTGTTGGTCGGAGAATCAATGTAACTGTGTACTGTCAGCAGTTGAACCATGTTCAAGAAAAACTCAAAACTCTGGAGCCAGCATTTCTGAATTACAAAGGGGTCCTTCTGTTACAGGATAATGACTAACCACACGCTCCTAGGATGACCCGGAACACCATTCCACGCCTTGGATGGGAAAAACTATTGCATTCTCCGGATATTGCAGCGTCCGATTATCACCTGTTCCATTCCGTGGAAATCACCTTAGAGGATACTAGTTCAAATCCCTAGTAGAAGTACAAAATGCACTTGATACCTTCTTCTCTTTACAGCGCACCAAGTTATACTGCGATGGAATCCATGGCTTCCTAGAACGTTGACAGAAGGTCGTCAATGCTGATGCGGACTACTTTTGATCTTCTAGGTACGTCTTAGGTGACATCTATGTTCGAAGGTGGAGGGTGAAAAAGTATCAGAACGTTCTTGGGTATCTTTATAATTTCTTGTGGTAAGTGCTTGAGCAATGTATAAATTTAGTTTTAACACAAGTGATATTTTATTTTACGCCACAATAACTAATGAAAAACTCTTTAAATACATGAAATGTTGAGGGTTGTAACAATCGTTAAGAATAATTAATAAAGAAGAATTAAAGAAAGCCGTAATGAGAAATACAACTAATGAGCGTCTCCTGACATTGTATCAGGTCTAGTCTTACATTAAATGTTCTCAACAAGCTAAGAATTTTTGTGTCAAATCAAGTAATTGATCGACATAGATAAGTAGTCACTTGATTTAGTTTCTATCTAGAAGTCCTGAGTTCAAATCTCCCATCAAAAATTTTGAGATTGTTCAATTTTAATATATCTTCGCTATGACATACAAGTTCTCTTGTCGAGAAGGAAAACGTTGTTCTAATTACGGTATTGATCGAAAATTGGGTTAGAGCCATGAATGGAGACTGACAGTCTTATTTTCTTAAATTTCTACAAATTTGATATTTTAAGTTAAATTCAACTATTTTATTTCCTAATCATGTATGATCAGTGTTTTTTATTTTACCTTTCTTCTCGGATACTGACACAGTGAATTAAAATGGCATTGTTATGTGGCATAGATAGAGGTCTGCACTCACCGGAAGTTTCAGGCCGGGCCCGGCCCGGCCCGTGGATTTATAATGTGAGGTCCGACCCGGGTACGAAATATGTTTTAGCATTTATGCTCGAGCGCGGCCCGAGCCCATGAGATAATCAAATAAGCCCGAAATAAGTCCGAATTCCAGAAATCGCAAAATTGTATTTCTATTTACAGCAATTAGAGGTTTAATTTTGCAGTTATGCTTTAAAAGTTCTCCAGAAAGAACGATCCTTCAAACATTGTACAGTATATTTACAAAGTTAGGCCCGAAAAGGCCCGAGAAATATGGTTGTATATTTAAAACTTTACGACCCGAGCCCGGCTCGGGCCATCTCAGAACTGATCTAAGCCTTGTAGGCCCGAGTCTGGCCCTCGGGTTCGGCCCGAGCCTATGCAGACCTCTAATGTGTAATTCATTCGACTATTCGTTCAAAGCAATACAAATTATTACAAAATCAAGAATTATATTCATGCATAAATTGGAGAGCGCAAGCATGTTTCAGTGCCTCATTGGCTTGAAAAGTAGGATTGCATCTTTGCAAGTGTTTCTAATACCAGCCAAATTACTGCAGTTGACCTAATGGAGTTACAGAAAAGATAGAAATAGAGACTTCTGTTATTGACTGAACCATTTCTGTATTTTCTATTATTCGAGAGTCACACACAAAGATAACAAAACATATAGTTAGATATAATTTGCTTTATTGCAGGTAGTTGCTAGAAAATAAGTAGTAGACTATTTAATAATGTAGTATTTGTTTATATGTTTTCAAGGAAAGATGATATTGCTGTAAATAATTAATAACTTTAAGTGTTTAATAGGAATCTCGTTTGGTTAACATGCATTACTACTAAAAAACGTAGCAAAATAGTAGTATACAGTAGTTCTCGTTTTAAGCTTTAGTTAAAATTAGTAATCTTTCATCATGTACCAATTTTCATAAAATGTGTGTTGGTGTCGCGACGCAAGAATGCAACTTTTATATATGAGAAACAAAAGTATAAATTTTGTGTTGCATTGACAGAATTCGATATGTAACGGTGTCCCTTGGTATTCGTTCTAATTTCTAAAGCAATCAGTTAGAAAAAATAGATACACATATTGCATATCCAACTTTATATTTTCCCAGGTGAAATATAAGAACTCCTTTATACGATAGGATAATAATGTCATATTCATCAGAAGTGGCTAGCCTTTAAAACGAATATATGTATTTTATTTTTAAAATATGTCATTTGATTGCTAATATTCCAAAATTGAAGTATAACATATTGGTTTATCTAATTTATACACTTATGAAAGGAGACGCATATTAACCACTACAAATTGTATTCTAAGTATAAGGTTGTGTGCGATAGCATGATAATTTGTGTATTTCGAAATATGTCCAATTTCATTACGCAAAATGACTGGAATATGTATTAATCAACTGAAATTTAGATGAATACTAAATGTCGTAGTAGTATAAAATTAAATTTTACCATGATATTTTGTACTTTTGTACTCGAGAAATTACACAAGAGTTTATACAATTGAAATACTTACCGAAAATATCAAGCTTGTCCTTCGTTACAGTTAGTGTCCTTTTGACTTTACTTACTTCGAAAGTGTACACATAGTGAGATGGCATTCTTGACTTGTGTCTTTTAACTCTAAACGAGAGAATATTCATTTCAAAATAAGTATATTCATTAAACTAGTACCTTAGTTGTAATATAACTATGTTTCTTACATTAAAGTTAACATAAGGTTCAAGTGAAGTGGACATGGATCGGACTACCACACAAAGCAAAATTCATATAAGACGATGTTAATACTTTACGATTTACAACGCCTTAGTTTATATATTACCTTAATATTTAATATTCTTGCAGCGTTTGGAAAGAAATGAAATGAAATCTTTAAATTTTACGTCCTACGTTTATGTCGACTAGGCTAAGGGAGATGGGAAATGAGTGAAATGATGGAATGAAGAAAGTGAGAGGAAATGGGAGAACCCCGGGGAAACCCCCACACACGGTGTTTGTCCACCATGAAGGCTCACTTGGACCGAGCTGGGATCGAACCAAAGAATCCATGCACCAAAGATGAGCGCTCTACCACTGAGCCACCTCGACTCCCAGCCTTCGAAACCAAATACAACACCATTATATGTGAAGTATCATCATCTCATTTCATATAATTAAAATTATAGTTTAGACAAACTCAATTAACTGAAGAAAATAAAGAATAGTGTGCTAGGGCCTATTTTCGTGCCACAGACACGTTCTGAAGTTGCTTTATTATTTTGTAAGAACTTCATGATGAGATAATTTTATATAGTTATGCTGTTAGTAATCACGGGTTAGATAGAAATGGAAGTTTATTTGATCTTAGGTAATCAAGATATCTCTAGTTTGTGTGAACACAGTGAGATTCAACTTAAGAATGGGTAGACCTAAATAAGTAGCAGGTTACGTTCATTAATATTAACAACTATGATTAGAAGGATGTATATGACCTAATACATACTGTGCACACAAAAGATAGGAATGCAATATTTCGTAACTAAATCTTAATTACGAAGATAGATACTTAAGCATTTTAATTCTGCAGATTTCTTAAGTACAATATTTAAAGTTCTCATTATTTTCTCTTCAACACTGTCTTTCGTAAAGTAGCCCTTCATATTTAGTCAGTTATACGTTAACAAACACGGTAAAAAGTGCAATGATAGGGTACCACTGCTTTCAGTTCAAGAGAGACGATACAGGCATTTCATCAATTTAATATTGAGTATCTATTGCTTCAGTTGTATAAATCTTCCACGAATCTTTCTCGAAACTCGTGGTTTGTAAAAAAGGGATTTTGTCCTAAGAAATGTTGTTTTTTGAAACATAACCCCAAGCCGATGCGAAGGAACATATAGTATATTATTTTACCTTTTGTTACATGTGGAAATATATTTTTCCACTAGATATAAAATTATCATTATTCTTATTAGTTAATTTACCAAATACTAAATGACATTAATATACTGTAAATTCGTGTATGTCTAATAATATGGCTTCCATGTCTTGTGCATTTACGGAACAGCAAGTAAGACAAAGGATTTCGTTTCGTTGTTGTGAAATTGGTTAGTTACATGAGATGCTACCACCAAGAGAATAGTATACTAGAAGCTTTCTTAAAGCCAAAGGTAGGATTTCCTTTCTTTCTTTAAGTGATCAAATGTTGCAAATGTACAGGGACCAAACTACGTATTTGTTCTTTACCTATAGGTACTAATAATAATATTTGATAAACTATCTTATTCAAGTACGTGTTCTAACTAATGTGACAGTGCTTACCCTTGTATTTGATGTAATACGACGATTACACTGGTCAATTCACTGGCCAGAATGTACCATCTGCTATGAGACCTGTATGCCACAGTGAGGAATTACCTATACCAGTGCCTCCAGAAAATGTGATAGTGAGTGACAACGAATGTGGTAACGAGCATGAAGAAGGTTCAGAAAATGGAGGATGCACTCATGCCAACCCAACATTTGATTTGCCCTGTGAATAAAATACCCCAGACATTTTGACACAAGGTGATCTCAACAATTTTGTTCGCGATATAAATTTGTCTAAGCAACAATCTGAGTTTTTAGTTTTGTGATTGAAATGATGGAATCTTCTTTCTTCTGATGCAAAAGTGTTTTCGTGGCCGCCATGCTGTTTTTTCTGAATATTTCTCGAAGGAGGGTGACGTGGATTTTGTAACAATATCGAATTCGTTATGGAGACTCTTGGTCATGCATACAGTGTGAAAGAGTGGCGTTTGTTCATAGATTCTAGTAAATTGAGTCTCTAAGTAGTTTTCCACAACGGGAACAAATTTCCTTCTGTTTTGATTGCTCGTGTAGTTAACCTTAAGGAGACTTATGAAACTTTTAAACTGCTCTCACTTTTATGCCATATGATAAATACAAATAGAATATTTATGGAGATCTAAAGATAATTGTTATTCTGTTTGGCATGCAGCCGGGTTACACAAAATACTGCTACTTTATATGTGAGCGGGACAGCAGGCACAGAAGAAATCACTATTGTGGAAAAAATGGCCTGCTTGCATTGAACTGCTCCCTGGACATAAAATGTGGCGAGTACTTCTATTGTTGACCCTAAAAATGTGTACTTACATCCGCTGCGCATTAAATTTGGACTTAAAATGTGAAAGATATGGAGAAAGCATCATGTGCATTCATGTACTTGCGACAGACGTTCCAAAAGATCAGTGATGATAAAATAAAGGAAGGAATATTTATAGGACAGCAAATTAGGAATTAATGAATGATGAGAATTTTGTTGACTTGTTGAGTAATGTTGAGAAAATGGCATAGCTGTTCTTCGTAATTGTGAGCAAGAACTTCTTAGGCAACCATAAGGCAAAGAATTATGGCGATATTGTATATACATCAACTAGTGAGATATCACCATATGGGATTTAACATGTCACTTAAACTGCTTTTCCTGAATGACCATTTGGATTTCTTCCCAGATAACCTTGATGTCATTAGTGACGAACGTGGTAAACGGTTTCACCTGGAGATTTCTCAAATGGAAAAGCGTTATTAAGGAAAGTGGGGTGAAGCAATGTAGTCTGACTATTACTGAACTTTACTACGGGACTTTTGTGAAGCAAAATTGCGCAGGAAATCGGGTAGAAAATATTTTTAGGTGTTTCTTAATTTTTACTTACTTCTATGCTGCTCATTCCTTTGATTCCTTTGTGTACTAATATTGATTTTTAAAACTTTATGTAAGAAACTGTTGTTGCGAGATATGTCTTTATGGCAAATACATATAATACATAAGCTGTCAAAGGCATGCATAAAAACACCTTCACATGAAAACTGTGGGCGATTAAGAAATTCTGCAATTTGATCTGGATTAAGGGCCAGATTATCTTCTAGAAACATTTTGTTTCCTTCTTGTGACAGAACCTTTGGTTTTTGTACAGCAGTGTCATAGATAAATCCTTCATAGTTAGCAAAGGAGACTATTCACAGAGAAAGTACGTACATGTATTCCACAAGTCAATTTGAGAAAGTGTTAATTTTAAAAATTTCTATGTTAAATTGTTGTTTGTATACTTAAAGATAAATTCGCAATAAAATTTAATCCCCTCCAACGTTTTGAACAATTCTATTGCTCTTCATCTTTACTTCGATTGATTTTGTTTTCTATGAAGACTCCATCTTTTGCACTATTTGGTTTTTCTCGTTAAACATTACATTTAACTTTTCCTCTGTGTTGTAAGATGACTATTGATACTTTTGATCGTTCTTCTGCCCAATGTATATATATAACAATATTAGGTGTTTCTAATATTATTTCTTCTATTTGCGGGCAATATGTGCTATTAAGATATGCACAAGCTAGCTAAAAGAAGAAGAAAATATAAAAAGATAATTAATTTATTTCCTTCAGATATTATTATTGATGTTTTGATGTTCTGTAACATAGCAATCTGACGATATGTGTTATTGGTCGTCAGAGCAACGAAAGGTATATGATATAAAAAAGGATCCATCTTGTATAATCTACATGTATGTTATTTAAATGGTGTAAATATTTCCTTCATTACGTATTATAATAAAATGTAATATCAAGATGGAGTATTGAACTGAACTTTGGTAAAATTGAAAATTACATACAAATATTCCAACTGTGGACTATAGTGTAACGCTGTATAAAATAGACAAAATTAGACAAAATAAGTTACATTGTATAAATTGGTGTTTTCCACCTCAGGATTTCTGGAGATTTGTGAGAAGATAAGTAAACAATCTCCTAATCAACTAACTTTAGATTGATTTTAAAATTACGTAGCAGTTTTATCAAATCCATCAAAACGGAATATACCTTGTTAAGGAGTGGAAGAAAAATTTACAGAAATATTAAAATTGGTGTTAATGAGAGTAAACATACACATGAAGCAAGTGATAATATAGAAATAAATGCATTTTCAGACCTAGTTGATTTTATCAGACACCTGAGTGAGCAAACGAATCAGCAGATTGGGCAAGTTAAGCAACAAATGGACAATATGAAGCAGCATATGACACAACAGTTATCACAACAGATAGAGCAATTGGATATTAAATGGGATACCCGAATTGAGCAGGCAAATCAATAGTTATCGCAAGATTTGTCACAACGGATTGAACTAAGTGATACCAAAATGGATCAGATTTTGCGTAGGTTCACCGATGTACAAAATTCCGTAAAAGTTGTTGAAGCTAAAGTTAATGAACATACAGAGCAGAGTGCAATGGATGAAAACAATGAGAATGCTGAGAACGATGGTTGTTCCCAAGACAGTCAGCACGAATCCGGAATTCGTCTCAGTTTTCTATCTAGTGACAGTTCACAGACAAACAATGACTCACATAGTAGTTCACAGACAAACAGTGACTCACAGTGCTTTGATTCTGTTCCTGTTTTGCAAATCCTTGAAGCAATTGAAAACAAACTACTTATTTCTGATAATGTTGTGAGGCTAACCATGGAAGGGAGCGATGATGAATACGACCGCAAGCGGAGAGATAAGTTCCAAGGAAAGAGGACGAGGTACAGAAATGGAAGTCAAAACGATCGGGGCAGAAAAGAGTGGGTTGACAGAAAAGAAAAGAAGTCAGAAATTATCCGTCTGACAGCGATGAGGCTATTTCTAAGAAACAAGACAGACACATCGTATGACCAGAGGAAGTTTCATGGAACAGAAACAGTGGTAGCACAAATTACCGTGATTATCGTGGAATGAACAAGTACAGCTCTGTTAGAAGACATGACATTTCGTCACCAGTAAAAGAATGAGAACTGAACCTAATTTTACCGGTAACGTAACCAAACCTAATCTTAGTAGCAACAGAAATAGTAATCGTGTAACCGAAGCTAATCTCAGTAGCAACAGTAATAGTAATCGTACTATACTTAAGAAGCATGTAATCATTAGATCTAGTTTCCTACGAATTGGATTTCGTAGAAATTTCATAGATGGCAAAAATTCTCAAAATAGAAAACAAAAAACTATAGAAAACTATAGAAGTAAATAACGCGCAAGACTGTATTTTGATTTATGACTTTCAATGCAATTTAAATGAATTCGTTGGTCATGTGGCTTGAGCAAAAGTTACGACATCCGAGACAAACGTATATAATTGATTCTTGTTTTATTTCACTGTAAATATCATTACGATTTTGTTTGTTATTTGTACTTAATTTGAATTCTATGAAGATCAACGGAACTATACTAATTTTTAATCGGTAAAAGTCCAGCGTATAAGACCATATTTATGTATCAAACAAATTAATCCTAAAGTTTTCGAACTAATGGACGTGAAAACTGGTAAACTTTTGGGTTTACGCAATATTGATGAACTTAAGTTATGGCCTCCTTAAAAATATACTAAAAGAAAATGTATGCAGTAAGTTAAGACATTGGTTCCTTCTGAAGTTGTATCCAAAGTTAAGATGAATGACATTTAATCTTTAAATTAATTCTTAATATGATAATGTCTTTATTTGTGTTAGTTTTTGTCATGATGTTGATTATCTTGTTTTGTTTTAAACATTGTCGATATTTCCTCTGTAATTTGAATGTTGTTTGAATATATAATGTATTTGATCCTTCGTCGTTCAAAAGAACAATTTTATGAATGTCATAATAATATATTTTTCAAAATTTTCTTAGTCTAAAAAATAATATAGATTATGTTAACTTCTGACTTGTGACAAGTATTAATGGCCTCGAAAGGACTTAAAATTAAAAAGTTTTATACCGTATTTTGAGTGTACCTTCACTTTGCGTCGACGAAACGTATAAATATGTAAAATAAAATTAATTTTGAGAATTAGAATAAATAAGAAAATGATATTAATATAAAGGAATATGATATATATTATATGAAATGTAATTTTTATATATATGAGGGTCATTCAAAAACTTATGTAATTAATATGGAACATCT
This sequence comes from Thermobia domestica, assembly GCF_964235325.1. NCBI lineage: Eukaryota > Metazoa > Arthropoda > Insecta > Zygentoma > Lepismatidae > Thermobia > Thermobia domestica. The sequence goes on from NC_137467.1 coordinate 55,202,364, forward strand.
AACGGTCCAGGATTCTTTTTTATTTATTGTAAAAAAGTCCTATTGTTCGGGCGACATTATATAATAATATTATGTATTTTTAATATTATTACTTGTATTTACGGGCAATACGTGCTATTAAAATATGCACAAGCTAGTTAAAAGAAGAAGAAAAAATATAAAACGAAAATGAATTAATTTCCTTCAGATATGATTATTGATGTTTTGACGTTCTGTTAACATAGCAACCTGACGATACGTGTCATTGGTCGTCATAGCAACGAAAGATATATGATATAACAAATGATCCATATTGTATAATCTACATGTATGTTATTTAAATGGTATAAATGTTCCCTTCATTACGTATTACAATAAAAGGTAATATCAAGATGGAGTGTTTAAGTGAATTTTGGTAAAATAGTAAATTAGATTACAAATATTCGAACTGTGGGCAATAGTGTCACGCACAGGATTTCCGCCGCAGGATTATATCTTATGAACCTTACATTATACGTAAATTGGTAGTTTCTGACACGAATTGAGTTACACACTTTCCTTGAAACGATTAAACTACTCAGTTTATCTCTTGATCATTTTAAAACATTTTATGTGCATCTTTTATTATTTATTTTCTTTCAATGTATGTTCTATGTTCATATATTATTTTTATCTATATAATAGTTTATTATTTATCTTCTTAATAATATAACAAGCCATTTTTAAAAATATTAATCACTAGAATCACTAGAATCTCTACAATCATCACATATTGCATTATATTTGTGCTACAATAGGCGAAATATCGCCCGTAATCAGAAGTTCTACTAGAACAAACTACAATTTAGCAGAGACACATAGAAATTCGATCCCATTATACCAGTAAACATTTAAATGCAGCAAGGGAATACCTTAGATGTTAACTATAACTGTCGGAATGTTCACAGACACATTTGGAGTGAGATTTGACACTTTGACAGGAATATAAAAAAGTGAACACAACACATTACCATTCCTGGTTTTGTGTCTATTTTGCTGGCGGAATGGAATAACACTGTGTCTTTGTGAATTAGCAATTAGCTCTTAAGTGATATATCAGTGCGTGGATGTTCTGAGCTATAGTCAGTTGTGTCACATTTAATGCCTGAGCCATGGCACTTTGGCGTCGTGAAGTATTTTGGCGTACGAATAAATGAATTCCAGGAATGATCTCAGTCGATGCTGTTGCACATATCATGAAAAGAATAACGTTTTTTTTTTTTTGTAGAATATTAGAGCTTTTGATTTTCTTAGACAACTATGTCCAACTATGTCTTTGTCTTTTGTTGGTTAAAGGTTTTTATAACACTGCATTGCTATTGCCACATTGACCGACAAAAGAGCTATACATGGACGTCGCAATAACTGTTCACTTTCAGCTGTATTTCTACCATGAAATAAAGAAATTTTGGCATCTGCTAGTTATGATTACACACTGATAAAGAAGCATATCTCGTGTTTTTGGACCAACTACGCAGGTAGTAGACGTGGAAATTCCGCCTGACATAAACCAAATATACGTTTATATATACATATATTTAAGTTTAGACCAGCTGACGACCACTAGGCAAGTTTTAACTTCCTAAAATCCGTCGTTCAAGACGCAAAGGAATCGAGTACATTTTTGGTCACTTAAAAATACTTATAAGAAATCTATCTGAATTTCTTTTTAGAGCTCAAACGATTAACATCATGATATTACAAAAAAAGATATATCGAGAGGTACAAAGAGGGACGTAGCAGCGGTGCTAGGAACTCTCCCCCCGGGAAAAGCTTTGGACGAAATCTTCCTTTTGTAATCACTCTCCTCTCACCAAACTCTCGCATTTGCTACTAGAAGAAGAATCAACCATTTTCATATATTTAAAATATTTAAAATGTAATTGGCCCTAACACCGTTTCTTGTGGCATTCACTTCGTAAGTTTCCAATTTTGGATAGTATATTTTATGTTACCTAAAGCTATATTCCTCAAGCTTATATAGCATAATTTTGGGTTATATTGTATCAAATAATAAATGTTACTATGGTAAATAAAAGAGTCCATAACTTGAAACCCAATCTTAACTTTCCCATGTATTTAGCCATGCCTTACAAATTTAATACCTTTTATATTCATAACTTTGGTGATTGGATTTGATTCCATTGCCTTCTGGACGCTCCAAACAATATTATAAAGATTTCTTGAATCATAGTTAGAATTATTTTAAGTATTATTTCAATTTAGATACTATGATTTACAGGGTGACTGGTAATTCGACGCATTCCTTGCAAGGGGATATTCTACAAGCACTTTGGAACATTTTTACCTATATGAACCAGGGGTGGCAAATCAATTCTGTTTGCCGGCTAACGAGAGGTGCGGGAGAATCTTTCACCCTGACCCACTTCCTTATATCGTAGAGCAATGATATTTTGCATGTTTAATACTGCATACGTATGTAGATCATGTGGTAACGTACAGCTCGTAACTCAGCACCATTGCTGTGTTATATGTCCAAACAGGAAGTAAGATGTAGAGGTCCAAAATCCACTACTACATCTCAGAAAACAGCGTTGTAACATCGTAGAAGTATTTGCTCCTAGGAAATGACTGCATGGTTGGGAAGAGGTGGAATGAAGAAGGTGTGCGGTGAAAAGAAAACATGAACTACGACGGGTTTCATACCCAGGGCCGTGCGTTTGTCTGGTCAACATTCGAGCGGTGAACGGGTGCGTTGTTCTCCAGGAGATGGACAACTTTTGTCAGCATGCTACGCTCTATTTCTATTTGTCACAAGCTTTTGTTAGTGCTACAGTGCTAAATGTATTATTTGGTTATGACTTCCCAAGATTTACATTTTTATCTTAGTAGAAAGCTTATAAGATTGGGTTAGTTCTCATTGTAGCAATTGGTACGGCAGTCATAATTTTGTTTTGAGTTATTAAAGCGATGTATTCTACTGCTATTTCTTTATTTATTTATTTATTCATGTATTTAGGCAAGGAAATGACTCTAGGAAGGGTTCGGACCTCCAACTCCAGATTACATCGGTCTTTTACGTGGGTCTAGGATTTGGGAAGGAGCTGACCCTTGCTTTCTAGAAGATACCATCCCTGCCTTCGCCTAGCAGGGAAAATCTAGTGAAATCAATGATAGCGTACCGACGCATCTCCACCAAAGTCCGTGTTTAACTCTGAGTGACCAAAGTGATGATCATTTTATTTGCGATTAGCATATGGTATTACTACTTGATTTCCAGGCAAAGAGTACCACAAATTACCAGGATATACTATGCCTCGTTGTTGCGTGCGTTCCGGGATTCTGTGATATCCCATAGCGTGGCATGTTGATAAATGGTGTCCGCCTCCTGGAGCCAGACAGATTTACGCTCCTTTGTACGAAATCCGTCATAGTTTGCGTTTTCTCTTCATCGCACACCACCTTCATTCCACCTTCTCCCAACCATGCAGTCATTTTCTAAGAGCAAGTACTTGTGCGATGTTGCCACGCTGCTTTCTGAAGTGCAGTATTGGATTTTGGACCACTACACCTTACTTCACGTTTGGACATATAAGACAGCAACGGTGCAGTCGATCTGTACGTTACCACATGACCTACATAGGTATGCAGGATTATACGTGCAAAATGTCATTGTTCTACGATATGTGGAAGTGTGTCAGGGTGAACGTTTCTCGCGCACCCCAGAAACTATTGATTTGAGAGCCCCGGTTTATATAGTTTAAAATGTCCCAAACTACTTGTAGAATATTCCCTTGCAAGGAATGCATTGAATTACCAGTCACCCTGTATAGACTGTACAAGAACCAGACATTATCAATTATGATATTATTATATTTATATACTTTATTTATACATTGGAAAGGTGATGAATCATTTTAGTTTATGGAAAAGTTAACACTTCGTTTAACATTATTAGTGTTTCTCCAATATCTATATATTAAAATTTGAGTACTAAAATGAGTTGCAGATAGAGCTCTTAAGCTTGCTCTAAATGGTCAAATATAGACTTCACTTCCTTTAGCATAGAAATATGCATGTAAAGAAGTAAATATTCGCCTTGTTACTAGAAATAAAATGAAATTTCCGTTTTACGTCCCACTTTTATGCCGGTGATGATGAGAAATGAACGCAATGGTGAAATGAAGAAAGTAAGAGGAACGAGAAAACCCCCGAGAAAACCCACGCACACGGCGTTTGTCCACCCAACGTTGACTTGGCGCGAGTTGGGATCGATTTGCGTACCCCACGTACCAGAGGTAAACGCTCTACCACTGAGCCACCGCGGCCATTCTCGTTGTTACCAGCAGCTAATCTATTCTTTACTATATTCGATGAATATTCAATTTATATCTTCCCTTTTTCTTCGCTAAGAGCAAAATTTTAAGATATATATATATATATATATATATATATATATTACATTTTCGAATGAAGCAACATTAAAATAACTCGACATAAAAATGCACACCATTAATTTTTGCTGCTATTACTTCTTCTATTTATTCATTATGTCTTTTGTGCTAACGCAGTCATAAAACTCGTAATTCGAATGAAATATCGTTACGCTAAATAGCAACCCCATGCGTACCATTGATATCCACATGGATGGCATGAAAATGTATCCCTTATTGAGGGTCGTATTAATCCTGGAGATGCTGAAATTAGTTAGTGGATGCAAGGCAAGACTTAGTTCTATTATTTCTCCTTAGGTGGCAGCACCTTACTGACAGAAAAGGTAATAAAATGTGTTGTCTCAGTAAATGGCAGACCTAAAGGAGCATTCAATTATAACACACATATATTGTTTTGACGATAAACAAGCATGGATTTCGAGATCAATTTCAAAATTGGAGGAGGAAAACCTATGTCTTTGATCTCCGGTCAGTATTGCCAACCTGAAACAGCACAAAATCCCTTCAGAACATTAGAATTTCCTTTGTTAGTCCAGATGTTCCACAATGCAAATAATTGTTTTTATCAGTAATGTGAATGCTCTCCTCACGCGCGTACAATAGCTATGTCATATATAACTATCTAGACAGTCTTTTAACAGTAAATGAAACCTGTATTACAGCAAGCACATAGCAAAATGACACCTCGAACGCAAGGGGTTAATTTCATAAGTAGTAATTGGGATTTTTGGATTTGAGCTTATGATGGTTCTTTTATGGATATAAAATTATTAAAAACAAATTCTTGATGATTTATTACGTTATGAATTAGTACAGGTTTATGAATGCTTTTTATTTTCGTTCCCTTTTATGGCATAAAATTTGGAGATTGTTATCTCTTTGATGAGATGGTATATAATTGGACTAACACTGGTGCAAATGAAATATTTAGTTTTACGTTCCACACTTATGCCGGTTAGGCTAAAGGAGACGGTGACGATAAGAAATGAATGATTTGGTGGAATGAAAGTGTGGGAGAAAATTCGAGTCTCCCGAGCATAATGTTGCCCACCACAAAACTATTTTCGCGGGGTTTGAACCAGGGACCCCATACAGCAGAGCTGAACGCTCTACCACTGAGCCACCGCGTCCCCTACTGGTGGGAATGAATTAGAGGTATTTGGTTCGAGCTAATGTGTTTGTTTGACGTCACTGAACTGGGATTTTTAGCTTCGAGGTTATGATGGCTAGTTTCGGTTCCTTTTATGGGTATAAAATTACTAAAACAAGGTCTTTGATCTCTTTCTTGATGATCTATTGCATTATGAATTAGTAGACCCAAGTAATAGTATGAATTAGTATTAGTATTAATATGAAACTCGAAAACTTTGGAGCTCCTCCATAGCTAAACGGTTAGCGTATGCGCTTTAACGTGGGAGACCAGGCTTCTATTCCCGGAGGGAGCTCATGCGGTTTGGATTCAACGTTAATTAGTATTGTTGCTGATCGGGATGTTAAACTTAAAATTAACTCAACTCGAAAACTTTGTGAGGAACACTTAACTTTTGGTTAAGGTTTAGTTTTTATTCACTGGACTTATGGGACTCGACCCGCGATATTTAATTGTCAAAAAGTGTGTCCAGGAAAGCATACATTTATTGAGACGCATAAAAGAGGGGGAGGGGCGATCTCGAACCTGGTTAACAATAATTTATATCGTTTGTATTTGTTTGTGGATTAAATAAAACTGTTGGAAAGATTTAAAAAGCTTATTTGTGTATTGACTTATAATCATATGTTTGAAAGGAAACGTCATCTATATCGAGTTACATATGTTTACGTATTCGTTGTGACAGTATCGTTTGCATTCTTTGTTCGAACAAATATGGTGTTTAATTGTCAAATAATGTGTAATGGTTTACTTTGAAAATATATATTCATTCTTTGAGAAGAAGAAAAGAGATGGGATTATTTGATTTTGGACCTAGTTAGTATCTCTTGTTTTCGTTTGTGAATTAAAATATATGACGTTACATTTATTTTTGCTTAAATCTGATTGGTTCATTATAATAACGATTAATCATACTTATGTAACGAGATAGCATTGAGGAGTTATTTTTTTATGATGAAACAAGAACATATAGGCCTATATGTAATTGTTTACTTTGAAACAATACATTTATTCCTTGTAAAGGTAAAAGAGGGAAATGATGAGCTGACTTCGAACCTAGTTACTACCTTTCGTTTTCGTTCGTGGATAAATAATAATGACGCCACATTTACTTTTTGCTTAAATCTGATTGGTTCATTGTAATAACTCTTACAATACATTGTTATTGGGTTGAGCGATTTAAACGTTTAGCCTTCCAGTGTTTAGTTTAATTAGTAAGGACTTAGCTGATGGAAAACTGTTCCGATAGCACTTGTTATATTCTTGTTATATGTTGTTTAGGTTCTTGAATAAAATGTTCTCAATATTGTGTGATATTTGTAAGCTTGATTGGTTCTTTATTACAGTATATGGATGAGTATAGGCTTTTATAGAGCAAGGCTACATGAACAAACGTGATTGGTATCAACGTTTTGTAGGTTAATTTGGCAGAACCAAAGTCATGGTCTCCAGAACTAATGTTAGTATTTGATCACCTAAAATTGCTAAAGATACAATTTGGGAAGGTGTCTAACCTCATGTATTCTCTTTATTACGTTATAGGCATGCACAGTCTACATTTGTACCGTGTCATGCGAAAACGAACTAAGCGCCACTTTCATACTTTTGAGAAAATTACGTTTAAGGGTTGATGTCCAACATTAATGTAGCCGTAATCAAAAGTGAAATTATGTTTCTTTTTTTGGAAAGGTGTTGGTTTCTCTCTCTTTTCGATTGTGCAAAACGTTCTAATGCTTATCAGGAACCAATCTTTGCATTTACGTGGATTTTCAAAATTTGGCGCTTAGTTCACTTTTGCATAACACGGTACATTTAGTCTTCGAAGTTTAGTTGTGTGAGCTTTTCAAAGAAGAGTTTGCTGTCACTTTATTTACATATAATGAGGATATGCGTACTTTAATGCACTCCTCTTAAGCTATTTGATAAGAGAGAACCACAATACATTAAGGTCACCTTCTTGGTCCTGGTGTTAGTTCGTATGATTTATATCTTAAATAACCTTGACAGTTTAGTTTAAATCAACATTTCAAAAATATTTTAGTATGTGTCAAAAATTTTCAGTCAGTTAAAATGGGGAATTGTGTCACGGTTAACTGCCAAAGGTTATCCGGTTTTAACTATTCGATTAAAAATAAACGGTTTTTAACTATTCGGTTAAGAAATAAACGGTTTCTAACTATTCAGAACGGTTTTTAAATTTTTGAGTCCACTAATTTCCAGTTATTACAAAAGTTCAAGTGAAAATTTGATATTAATTTTTTCGAACTAGAAACGTAAACTAAAATTTTCGAAACATGAAATCAAAATTTTCGAACCGAAAGAAGTTGAAACTCAATTTTAGAACTAGAAAGTTGAAACTAAAATTTTCGAACAAAAAATGAAATGAAGATTTTTCGAACGAAAAATTCCAACTGAAATTTTCGAATTAAAAGTTTCAATCTGTGTCAAACTAAAAATTTTATACCTTGAAATTTTCAATTCAAAATTTTCGAACCAAATGAAATTGAAACCAAAGTTTAGAACTAGGAAGTTGAAACTAAAATTTTCAAACATAAAGTTTAAATAAAATTTTTCGAATTCAAATTTTTGAAACGAAACAATTTCACACTGAAATTTTTGAAGTAAAATTTTAAGTTAAAATTTTCGAAAGAAATGGATTTAAAACTTTCGAACGAAAACATTTGAATCCAAATTTTAGAACTAGAAAGTTGAAATTAAAACTTTTCGAACAAGAAAAAATCAAGAGTTTTCAAACCATAACATTTTCAAAAATTTGTGGACCAGAAAATTTTTATCACGAAATTTTCAAATCATATTTTTGCACCTAAAATTTCAAACCAAAATTATCGAACTGAACGTTTAAAGTTTCGTACAAAAGAAATAATTCGAAATTTTCGAACAAGCTTTTGGAAAGAAATTAGCAGAGGTTCGAAAGTGATCACTTATACATATTACATCTATGAAATAAACGGTTTTCAACAAATAACCGTTTTCGACTAATCAAAGTGTAACGTTAATCAATGGATTTCAAGCTCTAACTAGGCGTTAGAGGTAGAGATTAATCAATTTTGGGCAAAAGTAACTTTTCAGCAATAACTATCCACTATTCAAGTATTATAGTCATAAAAGTTCATCATTTCAGATAAGGAGAAAACTACATAAAATTAAAAAATTGGCAATGATCTGTTTGGTCATTACACATTTCATAATTCACAACCATAACCGTTTACTGATTTTAAAATTTAAATTGTCGAGAAGAAATATTTGGGAGTAAGTTTTAAGACGATGAACCGTTTGGTAAGCCATAGCCGGACCGAGACATTGATATTGTTTGAAATGAAGGTTAATCAAGCTTTATTTCTTCAGACAGTAGTAACTTACGATCCGTTTTAGTGAACTGTAACCTTTATTTGTTTAAGATCAACGTCGATGTGATGGCCAGCCATAACCGGACTTTTTTCTTATCATCATGAAAGCACGCAGTTTTTTCTGGTCATAGCCGCTACGCTACGTGAAACCCGAATCCCTACCACAGAACAAATATAAACGCATATTTTCAAGACCTTGAATCGATCCTGAGACCATTTTAAGAGAAGGTAACTTACCACAGCGATTCCCATAATCCATTTACATGTATTCTCGCAGGACCTAGTGGGTGTGGAAAAACGTATTTTGTGAAGCGATTACTGCCCGTCTCCCAACCATGATGATTATGGAATTTCGTAAGATACACTGGTATTATGCAGAATGGCAAGACGTATATGCAACAATGCCAGTTCCAGTAGAATTTCACGGACTTCTAGGAATGAAAGATTTTCAACCTCAAGATGGACCACATTTGATTATTATTGATGACCATATGCGAGAAGTGAAAAGCGATGTTGTTGATATATTCCCGGAAGGTCATCCTATATATTCCCGCATCATCAAATATTAGTGTGATATTTATAACACAAAATGTATTTCATCAAAGTAAAGCAAATAGAAAGATGAGTTTAAATTGTTTGCATTTGGTGTTGTTTAAAAATCCGCGTGACATAAATCAAGCATATGAGTTGTCAAATCATGCCTGAGCATCCACTGTTTCTACAAGAAAGTTATGCAGACGCAACAAGAAATCCACATGGCTATTTACTGATGCATCTTAAACAAGATACACGCGATGAAATGCGATTTCGTACAACTATTTTTCCCGACGATTTGCATTACTTTACGTACCAACAAAACATATTTAAATTATTGTGCATGTGAAAAAAATGACTTAGTCTGTCACGATGTCTCGTACAGTGAAACACGTTGAACTGCTACGTGCTCTGCACAAAGATAAACCTAGATTGCGTAAAGCTGTTATTAATGCAGACGCTTCATTAATTCATAGTATTTGTGAATGTTGTTATAATGCCTTAAAAGGCAATGTTCCACTGACAAGATGAGTTTCCCTCACGGATTTCTCCTCCTCTGGCAATCATTGTAAATACAGATCCATCTACAAAACTAGTAACCCATTGGATTGCAATTTATATTGATAATCGCGGTGTTGGAGAATATTTTGACAGTTATGGCCTTCCTCCTTATGTACCAAAACATGCTGCATTCTTAAAACTTCATTGTATGTATTGTAAACATAATAATAGCCAAACGCAACGTCTTGGATCATCCGTATGTGGCTATTATGCTTATTTTTATTTGTGCTGTAAAGCCCAAGGAAAATCCCTGTGTGAAATTCAATACTTGTTCACAACAATACCCTCGATTAATGATCGTAGACTACTGCAATATACCTTTAAGGTATTTTTATCATATTTATTATTGAGAGTATATTTATTTTATCATTATCTATTTCTATACTAATCATCTTTTTCCTCGTTCTTTTTACAGAATTCACAATACGAAGCTTTGCAAACCTGTGCAATGCTGCAAAATAAGGAAACAAATCATCACAATCGAGAAGAGGAGGAGGTCTAATGAAGAAATCCAACTCAATATACAAACATTGCCAATACCTTAGTGCAACAAGAAAGAAAAAGAAGAAACCAGAAAAATGAATAAAATACAATTTGTGCTTATCTATGTGTTTCTATTTTTCATTCCATCAATATGGTATATACAACGTTATCAAATTCAAAGTAATATTCTCTGCGATATAAGACGAGAACTTTCGTCATGAATCTTGTTCAAAATTTCCACCTAACTCACAGAAAACATTCACCAGGGACCCTTCGTCGTATCAAAGACGCACGCATCAAAACCAACTCATCGATCACGTGACCGTACTAGCATTTGACACCCTAAGGGTCAGGGGATACCCGTCCATACTTATAACCCTATCAAAGAGGATAAATTGAATAAATAACTGAACACGTCGTTGTACTAAAAATTTGGCAATTTTGTACGCATGAAAGGACCACCGAAATTTATCATGATACATATTGACGTCTTAAAATGGTTAAATTCGACAATTTTCAAAATTGAAGAGGGGGTGGTCCTATGAACCCCTGCCAAAATTTAAAGGATGCACCAATGTACCTATGTTTTATGATAGGGAATGGACCCCTATAAATGAACATATAACCATATAAGGTAATAGGACCTCATCAAAAGGGGATAAAATGGACCAAAAACCAAAGACGTGGTATAACGTATTGCTTACGTTTATATTTTGGCAATTTTGTATCCCTAAAAGGGAAGGAGGTGGACTACCCAAATTTATAATGATACATACTAGGGTTCTGTACTATTACACCAAATATTTAAATTTGGCAATTTCTAAAATTTAAGGGTGGGCCAAGGTACCCCTCCCAAATTTTTGAAGGGTGAACTAATATACCCACGTCTTATGAAAGGGAATGGACCCCTGTATACGCCCAAATAACTATATAAGGTAATTAAACCTCATGAAAGGGGATAAATTAGGTCAAAACCTTCTGAAATTTGACTTTTTGGCAATTTTTTACCCATGAAAGGGAACGAGGTGGACCCCTAATACTGTTAGAGGTATGTACTATGGTCCTAGGCTACCATACCAAATTTTTAGATTTGGGAATTTCCAAAATTTAAGGGAGTGGTCCTATGTACACCTACCAAAATTTAGGGGGTGGGCCATGGCATCCCTGCGAAAATTTAGAGGGGATAGTCCTAAATACCCCTAGGTCATTGACCCCGGGCAAAGGTCATTGACCTTTGAGAGGTGAGTCATTCGGGCCTACTACTTCATATTTCTAAGTATTATTTATGTTACGTTATTAGGAATTCACCATGATATAAATTATTAAGGTAATACACCATGATATAAAACATTTAGGTAACTATTTTTCATGATTGGAATAATTGTCTCTAATGTGAAGTCCTTATACAATACAAATTTTATAAATGTTTCATTTACTGCGTACTCTAAGTACTCTATCCATAGTATTTTAAACACTTCCTAGCGAACATATTCACATCAATGTAAAGGATATTGAACAAACTTACTTTCTTGACTGATTAATACGCAGGTATTTTCTTTATAGCACATAATAGTTGTGCCAGTGTGTCGTGTGGTGCTCGGTACAAGTACGAAACATTTAATTGTCAACGAAACACGATAAAAATAATAAAAATATAGTATCATAACATAAAGACTTTGCAATATTGTTTATTTCATTCTCCGCTACATATTTGTTTTTGCTAACACATCGACTGCCCATGGTCATTTTTGAAGGTGGACTATGGCACCAACGTATGTCTGCCTTATGGTCTCCACCGGATCACGAAGCGATATTCAAATTATACGTAACTAGACACTTCAATATTCAATATTACAAGTTTTTGGAACCAGATCTGGTTCCTGGTGGAAAAACTGCGTAAGCCACATATGGCTTATGGGGCCTCAGAGGAAAACGTTACGTCTAGGCCCTGTGAGCCATATATGTCTCACATGAAAAACAAGGAAACTGACACCTTTTAAAATTAATAATGCATTGTTGCATACCATTAAAATTGTAAAAGAAATATATATTTAATAGTATGCAGCAATGTATTATTAATAAAAAAAGTGTCAATTACGTTGTTTTTCATGTGAGCCATATGCAGCAGACGTATATTGTCCAACCAGAGCCAGATCTGGTTCAAAACCTTGGAATATTGAATAATGAGGTCTCTAGGTAAGTATTATCTCAATATGCTACATTCTAAAATGCGAAGTCCAAGCTGAATAAAAGCCTAAACAAGTTGAATTTTCGCATTTTCAACAAGTTAACATTTTCACATATTTTCTGTGGATACGGATATAATTCGAAAAGCTAATGGGCATGCAATATAGCCACACACTTGATTCAATACATCGTATTGTAAAGAAACATAATTATTTTCATAGGGCCTCAGATAAGTGCCAAACGAAAATCAACGCGTGAGCCATATATGGCACACGGGGCCCCACGGTCAGTTTTAGTGTGAGCCATATATGGCTCACGGGGCCTCACGCAGCAGTTTAGTGTGAGCCATATGTGGCTCACATAGTTGTCAACGTGTTAATTCATAGAGAGACAATGATTATATTTTTTCAAGTGACAACTGCATCACTTGAAACCACGAAAGTGATTTAAATACTGTATAATATATACATTTCGAGTATATTAGAAGTAAAATAATTAAACAACGTACACTATAAGAATTCTCAAAAGGATAACACGTATGACAAAATAAATATATTTTAAATTCGATATTTTACTCGTTGATGTCATATTCAAATTAATACACTGCAGAAGAAACATAAATACATTTTGATCCATTAACCCTATTTAAATTATGGCTTTTTAAAGTAAATTACAGACTTTCAGTCAAGCAGCTACAGCAGCACTTCTATTTATCCTAGGATCATAGGTCGTACCTCATTCCCTTAAAACAAATATGAAAAATACTAAGGGATGTACTAAATGTATGTACAAAATTTCAAGATTCTATCTTGAATAGTATGGGGACACCTAGTTTAGTGATTAGTGCATTATGTTTACATGGTCTCAAGTTCAATTTCGGGCCGGTGATTTCCCAATTTTTGGCGTCAAAGCAGTATCGTGAGGCAAACTGGGAAGTCAGACGTGACGGCTACAAGGCCTAGGAATGCTCCCGATACGCTGGTTAGCGATAGGGCCGCTGACAACGTGTTCGTCGTTACGCTAGACGTAGTTCGACCAATCGCTAACAGGTGGCGTGGAGCGACTCAAGGTGCACAAATTGGCCCGTTACACCAAGTTGGTTTGGTCTTATCTTGAGCAGTAAGGGCGGGAAAATTTTTTACCAATGAGCTAAGAACACCTTATTCTAGGACTATGGTTCGTACGTCACTCTCTTCAGAATAGAACGAACTTTTAAAAGGTAAAAAATCGTGAAAAAAGGATATTTTGTTTAAAAATATCTTTTAGAAAGCATTTTACATCTCTGGAACTCCCTATTTTAACGTAGAGATCTGAAAACAAATCTGAAAAATACTAAGGGGTGCACTGAATGTGTGTATACAATTTCAATCTTTTAGATGCAAAAGGAAGGCCCCCACAATAATATCTCCACAATACCACAGATTCCCGTATAAAACAGGATTTCAGGCACAAATTTCTGGAGACATCCCTATTAATCCTAGGATCATGGTTCGTACATCGTTCTCTTCAGAATAGGACACTCTTTCAAACGTTGCCATCCCCTTGTCTCTATCACGTATCTGAGGCGGAGAAAGCGCAAAAAAGGATTTTTAAATATTTTTTTTTTTACCCTTTTGCCCCTGTGGACTCCCCTGTTTTAACTAAGATATATGAAAAATCTGAAAAATGCTAAAGGAGGCACTAAATGTGTGTACAAAATTTCAACCTTCTAGGTGCAAAAGTAAGCCCGCCAAAAATAATAAAAATAGGCATAACAAAAAAAAATACTTTTTGAAGTCATGACATCATCACGCTCTGTCTCGAAGCAGAAAGGTGTAAAAGCGCACGTAACGTGTCTTGCAATGCCTCCAGAGTTGAAACCAAAAACAAACAAACAAAGAAACAAAAAACCGAAGTAAAAACATTATTGGTACCTTTTTAAATCGAATAATGAAGATTGTACCCAATCACCAAAATATAGGTGATATAATTTAAAAGGGTTAGGATTGGTTATTCACACTAAGAACATATTTTAATCATGAAATAAATAATCAGACGTGGGTTATATAGGCTATATCCCAAGTTCACTTGGGATATACTTATGTAAAGCGATGAAGGTAAAATATGATAACTGGTATATGGTAATAATTATTTTCCACATTGACAATTCAGTACAACAACAAAACATTGATCACAACAATAAATAAAACATGTTCAAATTACATAGTTACAATATTATTCAAGAAAGAAAGGTTTTATGGAACGAAATTTTGAAGAATCATTATTATTTAAAAAGTGTATTTATACAAACTTCCAATTATAGTCATGAGGCGTATAAGACATGGCGCTGTAAACACTAACCGAGCTTTGCTCTCAGGTTTTATTCAATTTTTACTCTTTGCATTTCAATATTTTTGACAATTTTGTGATTGTTTCAATTTTAGTATACTGTGATTTAATTTCAGTATGTTGATGCGCCACTTATTCTTCTTTGTTATTAACAGTGTGATAAACAATCATATTTAAAACAGGCAAATTCGGCCATTTTGGCACATGCCACTTTAGTACATAATTTAAAACAAATTTAGTGAAGTAGGCCACAAGGCTATAAGGCTGGTATTTCCTTTATAAATCTCCCGTAAGGGAGAACACTGAAACTTAAACTATAATGATTTCAGAAATGTTTCAATAGACATTTTTAATTTTTTACTTAAACGCTATTTATTTACTTATTGACTTACGTGAAGTTTTACCATAAGGATCCATAGTATAAGTTGTAGTAGTAGTAGTAGTAGTAGTAGTAGTAGTAGTAGTAGTAGTAGGAGGAGGAGGAGGAGGAGGAGGAGGAGTAGCAGTAGCAGTAGGAACAGGTTAGAAGCTCCCCAGTGGTTCGTTAGGTTCTGTTCTCGACATAAAATGGCCACGTTTTCTCCATTTTTTCCGTACATTTTGCAATCTGTGGAGCCGTATAGTCAAACTGTACCTTTACTTATTTAATTTCTATTTAGTTCTTTATCTCCAGTGAGTTGTACGTATAATCCCAAGAAAATAATTTTCCCGATATGCATTATCATGAAAAATTTTAAACTTAATAAATCTCCAAACACTTATTTCTGCTTGTATTGAATCGATCAGCATCGATTTAGAACGCAGAACTGCGCATACTAAAATATCATTCGACAGTAGGATGCAGTTTTACTGTATGAATTAATGCTGCATATAAAGTTAACATACCTGTAAGTCTTCTTTTTTATATCAAACCAGGTCTTCATACATTCGGGCAAACAATTGCATTTTTCGATCGCATTTTGTGAAAATATTTCACCTAAAAGAAATGTAGTGAGAACATATTAATTAAAACATCTTAAAGTATTTTATGAACTCCTTGATAAATTGGCGTTCGTGTCTGAATAGTGGCACGAATCAAAAGAGAACATAGTGTGATACGAAACAACATAATGGCTTAAATGAAATTGCAAGAGATAACACTTGGAAAACAATAATCCCTTACCTACTTGGTCTACAACAACTTTTAATGTTCTAATGTTGAAATTTATCTGTTACTTAATAGTTAATACTGCTGTATGGATATTAACCACATTATCTGTAAAATGTTGCCTATGCATTAAATATACAATAATACACTATTAATTTGTTCGTAAATGTACAAAATTCTAGGGAGATACCATTATAAAATTTTTGAAAGTGATTCCGTATATCGAAGTAATGATTCTAAAAAAAAAGAAAAAAAGAAAAGATAAAGAAAAGAAAAGAAAACGATGAACAAATTATTTGGATACTCTTTCATAACTCGATTATTAATAATTCAAAATCTGTTCCTTTTCCAATATGTTTCAACAATCAATGATACTGTGTACATATATAATAAACATTATTTCAAATATTATACTATACCCAAATAATTCCTTCTATAATTCTACAATTCGTAGTTTGATATGCCATATTTCGTGCTATATTTGTTCAATAGTAACTGATATTCTCTAATGAAACATGGATAAGAAACCCGTTTTCTAATATACAAATAATAATGTCAAATTAAGTTCATAGAAATTTCAAAAGTATATAAAACGTATACTATTACTTATATACGAGAACACATACATACCTTTCTTTATCTTCAGACATATTTGTCCAGTTAGGTTACATCTAGGATACCTTTCGAAGAAATCTAAAATAAAATTTAATTTATCCTTTGTTTATATATTGATGATCTAATGATTACTCTTTGATAATATATACTTTATCATCAATATCATGCAACTTTCCTTGAACATTTTTATACTAATCATGACTACGAATCATTTCATATCCTTAGTAAATGTAAACTGTATTAGTGTGAGGGCATATGTTTTAGGAACACAAATTAGTCTGAAAAGTTACTATCTTAACGTATAGAATCTTTAATGTTAACGATTGCTCAGGATACCTGCAACAAAAGTATAAAAATAACCAGAAAAGTTCTTTCGCTTTTTGACCGTGAGTTGAATGTGAATGGAGGTAAGACAAAAATCAGTTGTTGGTGTAGGTATATCCAATATAATATCGGTTGTGGCAGTTCAGTTACGCCGTAAACTTGCGTCATTGTAGAGTGAACATGGTACCTTCACAGAGCCTTATAAGGGCGGGTATGTTGTACGAGTTCAAACTGGGATCAAACACCTTTGCAGCGAGGCGTAAGATATGCCAGGCCTTTGGTGAGGGTGTTGTGACTACGTGAACAGTGCAGCGCTGGTTTAACAAGCTTAAGGACGGTAACAAACACTCGAAGACGCAGCACGTGCTGGAAGACCAATGCATGTACAAAATGAAGATTTTCAGGCAGCAATTGAGGTGAACAGTGATCAGATATGTGAGGAACTGGGACTACAATTTAGTGTGAGTGGGGAAATCATTCATCAACTTGGAAAGCAATACAAGTTGGGTCGATGGGTCCCACACGATTTGAATCCGGGCCAGAAGGCAACGCGAACAGACACCTGTATTTTCTTGCTGTCTAGTTTGAGGAAAGAGCAATTTCTATATAGAGTTGTGACATGTGATGAGAAGCTGGACCTTTACGAAGCTCCACAGCGCCGTCATCATTGGGTAGCATCCGTTGAAGTGGTTCCAAAACAGCACTGCATCAGAAGGTGGTCTTCCTGTATGTTTGGTGGACTGCTCGCGGAACCATGCATCGGGATCTGCTATCAGCTGGTCAGAGCATCAATATAGCTCTGTACTGTCAGCAGTTAGCCGTGTTCAAGAAAACATCGTAACTCTGGAGCCAGTGATTCTGAATCGCAAAGAGGTCCTCCTGTTACAGGACAGTGCCTAGACTCACATGGCTAGGATAACCCGGGACACTAGGGCGTGTCAATTTTGAGGGTGAAATATACTTTTTTGCATTTTTCATGATGAGGGGTCTTAAAATTATGTTTTTAGGTATGAGAAATTCAAATCCGCACTTAGTTTTGTGATTAAAGAAATTCTAGCTAGGTAAATCAAGATTTGAAAATGGCACAAAAGCAGTTTTCAGAAATTCATACTGAAATACTTTCGAAAATGCCATGCGATGTTATAAAATAAATTATTTTTCCGTGAAACATTTTACTAATCACCAAAAATATTGATATAAGATACAGGTACATAAGGAAAAGTATGTAACCAATATTTTGAAAAAACACTCAATGAAATTTCTGTACACATAGACTTACGTATTGAAATACTGTATATAGTTTTTATACTATTGATTTACAGTTACTACGAGCGGAAAGAAAACATTATCTTGATTACAAACTATTATATTTTATGATTATTGTAGTAAAAATACCTAACATTCTCCATGCTTCAAATGTGTATCTTCTGTTACAAATCTTGAGAAACGTATTTTTCATGTATTTCATTTTTCGTTTCACAGTTCATACACTTCTTACTTGCTACTATACTATTACTACATACATGCTACAATTTGTGTTGTCTTCGGTGCGAGCGGTTCCGGGTTCGATTCCTGGTGGGGTCACTCCGTCGAAAAAGGGTAAGACGCCTTTTTAGGCCAGCCACCCTGAATGAGTTTTTCGTGGGTTTTCCTCATTCACACTAGACAAATGCCGGGGTGGTACTTACCTTATAAGTTCCAGGCCGCTTCCTTCCTTCTCCAATCCTTTCTTCCATTCTTTCCCTCTCTCAAATCATTACGGGCTAAATGGCCTTAGATGCCGAAAGCACATAAATCTAAAATCCTAAATCCTACATTTGTGTTAGTTACATTTTGTGATAAAGTTGTCCTTGTTTTACTTAATACAAATGTATTCAAGAAACAGTAATAATTAAGCAATATACTAATAAATCACAAGTTATTCACAAAACAAGTTTCACTAAGTCCAGATTTGATTCATTTTTGTACACCATCTGTCGACTTGCTTCTTGAACTCTGATGTACCCCTCACGTTTCTCATGCGTATAGACTTTTCCTGCTGCCTCTGTAACTTGCTTCACACACCTTTCTATAGATTGAGCGTGACATGGCCACTGTGGTACTTTCATCGGAACGTCTACAAACTTCTTGACGTCTGCTGTTGAAAGTTTACATATCAAGGGAGGTTCATAAACACTTTCAGACCAATCAATCATCTCTAGCAGGAAGCATTGGGGTTGATAGCAGATGTTTTCCTCGGACGTACGGAGAGATTTCCCTGTGCTGCCTCACCTCTCAAGTTACGTATCTTTTGAACACCAGCTTTTCTTACTTCAATGTCATCCAAGCATAGAAGTTTCTGGATTACAATTTCAATGAATGCATACTATGCTGAGCGCTGGATCGTTGGAAGTATAGCATCCACAACAATCTTCTTCTGCATTTTAAGTCGCTGCAGTTGAAACAAGATTGTGGCGTGGCCCTTCCACCCAGCAGTGCTTGACTTTGATGTTGAACCAACACGGGTAATAGACACCAACAATGTATTCCACTATCCGCCTAAGGTTCATGAGATCTTTGCCATTAAGCCCATGTTTAGAAACCCACAAACGACACAGTCTATTTGTTGTGGTCAACTATTTTGAATGACTGACTGGACCAATGTCAAGAAGCACCAGATCCCGTGGAAGTTTTCCAGAGTGAATGGCCTGTGTAATCCGACATCCGTATGCTTGATCTTTAGATAAATCTTTTACGATATTTTTACTCAGCGCAATAAGAGGCTCTCCAATTGGGAGTTTTTGGAATGAAGGATAGATTTCAAGTTCAGTAACTGCGTCTAGCATATTACCATTAGTGCATTTCCACTGATTGTTAGACAAAGTTCTGCCATCCAGTGTTGTGATTACAGTAAATGTCGCAAAGGTAACTCGTTAGTGTGAAGAGCACACACTAACTAATTCAGCTTATGACCGAGTTTCACTTCTACCCAATGCATAGTACCACCTTCCCAACCAGTGTTGACGTTAGTAGAATCACCTCCAATTTCTTGTAAGCTTTTATCAACGCCCTTTTCCTTCATAAAGTCTACAAGATTATCAGCAATAATTGAAGCTTCTTTTTTATTGTCACAATCTTTCTGAAGAGTGACATGATAAAAGTAGCGTCCACCTGGGTCGCTACAAACAGAATAGTGTTGTTCTCTTATAATCCCGGGGAACTGGTGATTTGAATTTTCTGCTACCAGCATAACGTTTGTATAATAACTTCACGACCGTCAAAAAGATGCAGTCGATTTTACCTTGCTGACAAAACTCATCAAATTCTTGGTCCACGGATTTCATTATTTTTTCTTGTGCTCTCTTCATTTTACTGTGATAAATCACAAGCCTTTGGTCTTTGTCGGTGATCAAGCCAGCATCCATAAGGGCCGCAGTTGATATGGCAGCTGTGGCACGCAAGCCGACACCATACCTAATGCTCAGCATGGCAACATTAGCTATTTGTAAAGTATTATATTTTGTTTTCTTCGTAGTGGAATGTGTGCTTCAATTTTGCAATTTGTTTTCATAATTTCCATCATCTCCATGTTGTGTTTCAAATGTTTGTTCCTCATTTTCACTCTCAGAGATTTCATTTTGTATTGTTGAAATGTTCCCTTTACTTCTATCTCCATATTCGCTAAATCGTCTCTTTTGGTCTTATAAGCGTTTCTGTTTCCTGCCTTGTCTCTTATTCTCAAGCACATCTGGTAAACCAATCTATTGAGGTCCAATAGAGCCAGTCTTTTCCCGTTGACCTTTAATGAAAAGAAGTTCTTTCACAGGAATTTTCACCTCTTTGGGACAAGTACAGTAAATGTGTATTTCTTTCCTGCAACCACCACGTTTGGAGCAACCGAGTTCAGAGCACACTTGCAATTGAGAATGTCAAAAAGTTTGTCAAATCTTGAAACAAAGGACTCTTTCATATCTAACTTTCCTCTCCCAAGAGGAATGTTTCTTGCCTGATCCCAACTTTACTGGATCTTATTTAAATTGGTAAGTCGTGAATTTATCACTGGGACAACGAAAGAACAGTTTGCTCTTTTCCACTTCTCAAGCACTTGGGGGTAAATGTCTTTGGCAAGACGGGCTAAAGAATAGTTTCGGTTGTCTTTAATGCTTTGTTCCCTTAGAAGTAAGCCATACCTGAGAACATTACGTAATGTTAGAAGCTCAGATGGTAACAATTCTCTGCCGGTTCTAATGAAATTACTTATATGCGTAAAAGTATTACGTCTTGTTTTCGTCTTAGAAGTCATTGTAATTAAAAAGTTTAAGACACTGATGGCACAATCACTGAAACAAAACAGATCTGCAAACATTGTCTAAAACTCTCTGATTTGATGCTCTCAATACCACTGAAATTATCAGGTAATAATTGTGAACACGTTGGCACCCGTTGAAGAAAATTGAAAATATCATATCTAATTTAATGATTGTAGAATATAAATTTGACACAATATTAAAACTGTAACTCGGAAAGATGCAAATAGATAAAACTAATCTTAAGAAGCATGTGTTTCTGCTCAATAAACGAAATACAACTCTAGCGCCATCTATGAACAACAAAAGTAAATTTGTAAAAAGAGCACGAAAATGACAAAAACTTTGGACTGACATTTACCTAACAAAACAACATTATATCGAATTTGTAAATATGTGCTTCGAAATACAAGGTCAGGTCTCAACTTTTTAGCACCCCTCATTTTAAGAATTCGAAAATTGAAAAAATCGACACGCCCTACCGGGACACTCTTCTACGCCATGGATGTGAAATACTACTGTATCCGCCATACTCCCCGGACATTGCGCCGCCCGATTATTACCTATTCCATTTCTTGGACAAGCACCTCAGAGGACGCCAGTTCAAATCCCTAGTAGAGGTAAAAATGCACTTCATACCTTCTTCGCTTCCCCACCAAGTTCTATCGCGATGGAATCTATGGTCTTCTGGAATGTTGTCAGAAGGTCGTCAGTGCTGATGGAGACTACTTTTGATATTCCAAGTATGTGTTAGGTAATATATCGATGTTCGAAAGTAGCGCGTGAAAAAGCGAGAGAACTTTCTTGGTTACCTTATAATTAATCAATTATATTTATTGATTGATTTATCACTTTTTAATAAATACGTTAGCAGAAAGAAAACTTATCTGTTTAAATGTAGTATAAATACATCACACTTTATACCTATTAAAAGTTAAATAAAAAGAAATAAAAGAAAGCTAACTGCAAAGTTTTCAAAACAGAACACTAAAAACCTTAAATCCGAATATAAGGCATGGGAAGTACGTATATAGAAGATATATATACAATGCATAGCTACAAAATAAGTAAAAAATACATAGCTATAATAAAAGAATATCTGCAAAAGGTATTAGAACGAAAATATCATATCATGGCAACAATTTGACTCTCATAAATGTTAATGAGGATAATATCACTAAAAACTGCCTGAGTAACTAAATCCAGGTTTTAAGATTTTTAGGCATTTTCAAGCACTTTTGAAGGTCTGAATGCTCTGAATTGTCAAAGAATAATGTCGCGAATATTTAGTTAGAATATACGGCCCGGGGTTTTACAATACTAAATACTATTTACTAAAGTCGATGACTAATATGCAACGACATTTGCCAATTGCCAATTTTTTATACTGAATGAAACGTATTTTCCTTTGCTTCTTTCTTAACTGCTTACAAGCGAGAGATCATACGTTATGAGAAATAACTACTAACGTTGAAGACGAGAGAGAGGGAGAAGTAAAGTACTACATCTGTCAATGTTAGGTTTCTGCATATCGTGAGAATAAACACATTTTCCTGAGTTCCGAAACATCGCGGTACCCAGCAGACAGTATTGATATAACCCAGGTGCATTAGCTAATAGCATCATCTCAAAAGTATCTTGAACTTAGGATATGTTTACTAGTATAATATTCCGCAAGGTTATTACAGCATTCTCTTTTATGTTAGTGATACTAAACTCATGACGAATCGAAAGTTTAAGTACATTACATACAGCAAAGTTAATCATTTTTAGTTTCAGAGTGTGTACTGGATAAAGGCGATTTAGTTAAGTGCTAAATTTTCCGATTTATAACCAGACAACCAACATAATTCTCTCTTATGAAATATATTCAAATATAAGGATACGGTTCTATTAACGATTCAAACATTTGTTGGTAATTTTGAGCATTAACGCGTAGTTTACTCTATGAAAGTAGTAATTGAAGATATAGGGTTGGTAGGGAGAATATGGCAAAAAATTATTCCATGTAGAAAACAAAGAGATAGACATTTAAATTCGTCAGTGGTGAGATCTTCGTAAGCACCAGCGTACAATGTAGGTCAAGAACACTACTGCATATTTGTTTTAAATCTAGCCTAAAACGAAGGAAAATGTTGGTCGGAAATACAAGGCACATTGGCTGTTTAAGTTTTGAAGCCTCTTTCAACAACATTCTCAGGGTAGTTTACTTGATTTTGTATGGTGAGTACAAACATCAATAGTGTGAAATGCCCTAGCTAGCTGAATGACAAGGTGATGGACAGTGTTAAATTGGTACCAGCAGAGAAGAAGAATAAATAAGAGGAGAGCCTTAGTATAAATTTGATAAAACTAGAGTATAGTGTAATCGTAGCAGAAGAATACGATCAGCATCCCCAGGTGCGGTAAGAAAGTACATGAAGAAGTACATAAACAGATTAATTTTATATTACGAACGTGTGGAAACCATGGAAAATATCAAAAGTCCAACTCCAAACAGCAACAGCTAAATGATCATGTTAACACTTTCGATCCTGGGCTAATCTGACCGTTTTTATTCAAATGTCCTCGGGGTTTTAGAGATTTTTTTTTAAAAAATATAACACATTGCGAAATAATAACGGAAGCACTAGAACATTGCAAACAAGATTTTGGACTTTAGATTTTATTATGAATATATAATTTGGTGATGTAAGAAGGGGTAGTTCGCTACTCTGCTGTTTGAAATATATACTTTTCGAACAAACGTAAAAATATTTTACAATACAAAAATAATATTCCCGCTGAGTGTAAAGTGTCAGCAGTGACAATAGTGTGTAATAAGGGGGGAGTGGGGGGTAATCTGCGGAAACTGACCGCTGAGTTCCGTTGTTGAGAAGCGACGTGTTGGAAGATGTTGCAGTAATAGGTGTCAGCTCATGCCAATGTAAAATTATTGTTAAAAGAAGAAAAAGAATGGTATAGAGTATTCTTTAATATATATATTGTGTTTTTGATATATATTACAGCGTTATAAAATGTGTTGGTTCTTATATCCAAATTTTATGTATACGTTGTAATTTATACCAGTTTACTTCGGAATACAAAATGGTATTAAAGTGCACGTCTGGTATTTGGTAATAGGTGTTAAATTATTTGCTATACATTATTTATATAGGATAAAGTTTAGCTGTTGTTAGGCTTAAAAAAGAAGCCTAACGATGTAAGTGAATGATACTGCATAAATTACATTTAGGAGCAGTAACTCATGATTTTTTAATACATGTAACACGACGATTCTGCATGATACTTTATCGAAAAATTGACCTCTTCCTGGGCTATTGTTCATGCACATTTTAGCGTCCTGCTGCAAATTATCTTCACCAGCAACACAATATCTGCTTGCTCATGACGTTAGGTCTACAGACCTGGCACAACTGACGACGTATTTTTAATCGGGGCTTTCCCCTGTGAATTGAAAATCTTTATAATTGCTCGCACTTCACACGCGGCGTGAACTGGAATAGGAAACCACTTCAATCTTCAACCGCTGCCACTGCACTTCTGAGAGCACTAGGAAAATTCTGCTGGAGCATGCGCCAAGCTAGGAGCTTACTCTCTCACGTCAATGCAGTCGCTGCGTGCCACATGCGGTTTCCTAGCTATGGAACGCGTGGAAATGTTATTTTCTGGATGGGCCTTGTACCAGAAAGTTGATCACAACAATCAACCTGCAATAGTTCGTTTACTCTTCGCTGGATGTCAGGTGAATAGTATTTATTCAAGAACTGAGTATCAGTAAGTATTTAATACCACCTCCGACAACCGACCGGAACGCATAATACGTTACATAGGGGCTATTAAGAAACAAAATAAAAAAACGAGTTGGACTTGGGCTCCGGCGTTTTGGAATAAGCAATCAAAACGAGTCTGACTCGGGCGTAGGATTGAAAGTGTTAATATAGGCAATGTTCAGAGCACATGCACTTTAAAATTAAGTTTATCCAGTAAGTTAGTTATAACTTATACATTGTGGTCATCAAATCCTTAGTCTACAGTTCGTCTGTAATACCGTAACGTTGATTAGTGTCCTGAACATTTTTCAAATCTAATACCAATAACAACAAGGTGCTGGTCATGGATGAAGATATGTCTTTTTCACACTGATACACTGACATACTGATACTGACATTTGAGACCATCAAGCTTGTCTGTAATGTATGAGAAGAAACGAAAACCGAATTGACATTTGTTCAACAAAAGGTATGTCTTTAAATGTCACGGAACGCACTTGTTTTCCGTGCAACCGAGAAGAATATATACCAATTCGTATGGGAACTAGATCAGTAGCTCGTGTCTGTTTTTATTGCTTTATCTGGATTTAACATGGGAAGAACGAGAGCCACAAGCCATTCTGTAGGAACATGTAATTGGATCAGATAGTTTAGAGCTTCAGCGATGCAACCTTCGATTTTGCTTTGAGGCGTTGCGCAACACCATAATTACACGAATAATACCTTAAGTAGTGTCTGACGACTCTCGTAAGCCAGACTAAATTCCGATAATACTGGAGAATACGGTATAAAACACAAAGTTATTGCTACGGAAATTTATAATATACGATACGAGCTCCAAGTGATTAAACTTGACCTAAGATTGATTATAGTTACAATTAGATGGAAAGTGTAGCCCCAACATGTTGACAATCCGTGTGCAGTTCCATTCCAAGGACAGGTATGATGATAAAGCAAGTACATTAGCTGTTGGAATACCGGAGATTTATGACGCAAATCTAATGACACACAGTATAGAAATTTGACGTTGACTAGCAATATTCAAAGCGTTACATAGTGTATGGAACTTTGGTACTTGACTAAATATCATGAGAGGGTACAAAAAATGCAAATTTGTTGAAAATAACCAGCACTTAGACGCCGATCAAAAGTTGGCAGGCTCACGTTGACGAGCTTTGATAGCTTCACATATTACTGCAGACAACTTGGAACTCGCAATTGCATGCCTCCGCTTCTCGATTCTGAAATATACCAATAGACAGGATCGAAGACGTCTTAAATTTAAAATTGATTTTCCCTAAAATATATTCATGGAAATACGCAGTCAGAAATGTTTCAAGGTATGTAAGGTCTTACTTTATGCATATTGTACTGAAAAAATAGACTTTAGGAGAAAGGAGGTGATCATTTAGAATTCATGATTTTCTCACGAGTAATGCAGTGTGAGGGAATTCCAAACTACCTTCATTTTTCGGAATTGAAGCCAACTGCAATTGTAAATTTCCGTGTGAATATTTCGTTAGTTCTGAACAATATAATTTAGTTGTTTTGACCGTTCAAAAGGTCTTTTCATAAGTGTTACAATTAAGAAAGAAAAATGACATACTGTGATGTTCAATCTCTGAGAGCCTTCAATGACTATTATAGCATTTTCGGCCCAGTAATTACGAACACTTTTGGTTAATTACAAGTTAACAAAGGCAATTGAAACTAACTATACTTATGATCTAAGTGCGTATACCGAAGAATAAATTGGATATATAGGCTGCCGAAAACATGTAAAAATGAACTTTAAAGATCCATAGCTCCAAAACTATTGGACCTACTGTAGTCGGGTGAAGACTGCACTTAGGAACTAGTATGTACCCTTATGTTACAAAATACATGTTTCAGAATCATAAGTTACTCACAAAACAATCTTCACAGAGGGAGTTCCGTTACGGGCATATAACTGGAAGTACTCAACAACTATCTGAATAATAAATGTTGCTGAAGTACCGCAGGATTTTGAAACTTGGATATTTGGATAGACCACATACTAGTTTCTATGTGAAGCCTTGACCCGACTACGGTAGATCCCATAGCTTTGGAGCTACGTTTCTTTAAAGTTCATGTTTTTATGTTTTCGGCAGACTATAATTCAGAAAAGGAGCATTTGTGTAGCCAGGTTGGTCTAATCTTGGTGCCACGAATCACCTTTCAAATTTATTCGGGGTTATTTTGAAACGGGTCCTATATATATATATATATATATATATATATATATATATATATATATATATATATATATATATATACATAAAACTTAGAATTCAGTAAAATTTCAAATTAGCCTGTTAGTTACCTAGAGATATTTGTTATGGTCAGCATGGTGTTATTTATTTAAACTATGATTTTGACTCAATTATCAGATATAAACAGTAAGATACATTCATATGAGGTATGCACGTCATTATGCCGTTTCATATTCATAAAAAATATTAAATTAGTTTAGCAGCAGGATTGAAAGTGTAAACGAATGTTTCTTAACTTCCTTCTGTTCACTTACAATAAGAATGCACGTTGTACAGATGGTTGAAAATGTTAAAGTCATTAAAAGAAGAATACATTTAGATCTTGTTTATGGAAGCAATTGTGCAGCTTTGTTGGAGTTAAACCGTTCACTACTGTGTATGGTATATATTTGAGAACACGACATACCCTTGATATGTTGCAAAACGTGCATTTCCACTCACAGTGTACGAACCTGCTTTCTCAAATCGTTGCAAATTTACTAAATTTTTAAGATAAGGGCCACTTACATAAGAAATAAATATTTGAAACTAGTAATGAAGAGTAAGGCATGATTTTACATGAGACGTTCCTGAAAGTAACGGTGATTCTAATATCTTGAAATGGTGTTGTTTGTCCTTACTAATCGGAACGCATACGACACTCGATTTCCCACATACTACAGGGAAATCCGAAGAGTAGAATAATTCTGAAGAGCCTTCGGGGACATTTTTACCTTTTTTCAAATTCCTTTTTACTTAACATACAATGTAACGTTGAAGCTGAAATTTTCTGACTTTTTCTAAAATACACTCAAGTATGCTGTGGCAAATTGTCTCTTTTATGTCTTAATTATTAAAATAGATAATCATACACCCTCCATTCCAAAAGAAACCGAACGTTTTAAAAAAACAAAAAAGCAATGTACATTTTGGAACAAATCATTTTTATTAATCAATGTATTCCCCTTCTGCATCGATACACATATTTGCACGCTCCAACAAGTTGTCAAACGACTTCTCCATGTCCTTTATTGGAATGGTCTTTAGGACGGCGGTTGTCGCCTTCTCAATGGCATCAATCGATGCGTGCCGCTTTCCTTTCATCGCCAAATGCAGTTTCGGGAACAGATAGAAATCGCACGGAGCGAGATCTGGTGAATAGGGCGGATGATGCAACCGAATAATATGATTTTTGACCAAAAATTCAGTTACAAGTCGCGAACGATGTGATGGTGCATTATCGTCCAAAAGAGTCCAACTGCCGATTTCGCGATATTCGGGCCGAATACGACGAATTCTTGCCAGGAAATGCTTCATGACGCCCAAGTAAAACTCTCCAGTGACTGTCTGGCCGGGCTGAACAAATTCTTTATGGATAATTCCTTTTGAATCGTAAAAACAAATCAGCATCACCTTAACTTTTGACTTCACCAAGCGACTTTTTTGGGTGTTCCTTCATCCGACGCTCTCCATTCAGCACTTTGCCGCTTTGTTTCGGGCTCATATTCAAAACACCACATCTCGTCACCAGTTACAATCGATTTCAAGAAGTTTCGATCCTGCCGAGCACTTTTAACGATGTCTTTGCAATGCGCAATTCGATCAACTTTTTGGTCTTCGGTGAGTTTGTGTGGTACAAACCGCGAATTAACCTTCTTAAGGCCCAAAACTTCGGTCAAAATGCGGTATGCGGTTGTTTGAGGAATGCCTAATTCCATTTCAATAACTTTCACCGACGATTTTTTGTTATGTTTGATGAATTCACGCACTTTTTCGATGTTTTCTTCCGATAATCCGGTCTGGGACGGCCTGATCTTTCGTCATCATCCAGCGTCTCTCTACCCCATTTGAATCGCCTGAACCAGTCGTAAACTTGCGTACGGGATAGACACTCATCACCATATGCAGTTTGTAGCATTTGGTGCGTTTCACTAAAAGTTTTACCCAGTTTAACACAAAACTCAGTTGCAGCTCGTTGTTCGAAACTCATTTTCCGACCGATGTACACAACACACTGACAGTTGAAACGCAATAACTTTGTTGCCGTGCATCCAAATGTCATGACATTTATACCAGTTGTCAATGAGGGACTACGCCATCTACCGGTAAAATATTACAACAGATGGCACTAGTGGTACTATTTGTTTTCAAAAGTTCGGTTTCTTTTGGAATGGAGGGTGTACATATGTCTAGAGCAGCCAATAGGACTCATTTTGACCCTCATAAGAAAAATGACCAATTTTCAAGTAAACGTATGTTTTTCGATTTCTAATGACTCATTATTGTTTCCTCGACACGACGAAACACGCATCCTTATTGTGATGATTCAGAGAAGAAGAAAAAACGTCACGTGGTCTTGTTTGATGACTCACAACGCCAGAAATTTCTACAGCAGTCCTCGTGCAGCTTTCGAACATTGTGCATCTTTTCGTGCAAACGATGCAGAAAAGATTGACTGTAGAGGAGTGCATAACCCTCTTTGAACAGTTAGATTCATGTGTTGACAATAACGATGAAGATTTTCGTGTTTCTAATGTGAACTTTCATCTTCTAAAAGTACTGAGAGTGATACCGAAGGAAATATGGCTTTTGGCAGTGTGACCTCCTTAGGTATACACGGAAAGGCTTCTACGCATTGTCGTAGTCATTGGCAAGGGCAAGGCAATTATATCGCCACTCAGCCTAGAGATAGTAGTGACAAAAAGTACACATCATCTAGTGTTATTGCTTGGACTCCGATAAATTTTAGCATCACCGCTTTCACTACAAGTCCCTCATCAGCTCTCAATATTGTGTCACTTGCAAATGGGCCAACGCCTTTTGCTCAACGAAACACTGATTCAAGTCTTACTTTAGCATGGCGTTTATTGGTGAATAAGTCAATGGTGAAACACATTCAAACATTTACTATTGCCGAAGCACGATGTAATCTTCGAAATGACAACTGAAATTTAACTCTGGAAGAACATGATGCGTTTTTTGCCCTAGGTGCACTAGGCCATTCAAAATTTTGTGGAACCAGAACACCCGTGTTCAAAGAAAGAATGTCACAGAATCATTTCCGTAAAATCGTGCGGTATATCAGATTTGATGTCTTAAGCAGCAAACCTGAGCGCCTCGCAACTAATAAATTTACTGTCGTGTCTGAGACTTGACCGTGTAACGTGGGCTCCTGTCACCACGGCATGGTGAGTCCTCAGGTTGCGGATTAGGAGAAGGCCTCTAGATATAGAGGTTAGCTGCGAATATACTGAATAAGCAGTCGCGAACAGACGACTAGGAGTGGTCCTCCAGCTTGGGGGTTTGGGTAAGGTTAACACCCTCATCCTGTAAAGAAAAGATACTTTTTCAGAAACATTCACAAAAGCCACGGACAAGGACTGATAACTTGGTACGACCTCAGCAAAAGAAAATGGACATGAAATTTGGAACATGGAATATTAGAAGTCTTTATAGGGCAGGCACGTTAAAATCCGTACGAGTAAGTTAGAGAAATACAGGATAAATCTAGTAGGAGTTCAGGAATTTAGGTGGGAAGGAAATGGATCTGTGATTTTCGGACATTTTATCTTCTTTTAAGGGGAAGGAAATAAAAATCACCAGTTAGGAACAGGGTTTTTCGTTTACAAACGAATATTGCCAGCAATTAAACGAGTTGAATTTGTTACTGACAGGATTTCTTTTATTACTCTTAAGGAAGGGTGTATGACATTATTGTTTTATATGTACATGCCCCAACGGAAGGTAAGGATGACAATATAAAGGACAGTTTTACAAAGAAGTGGAACGAATATTTGACTAACTCCCGTGATACCATATGAAAATTCTATTAGGGGATTTCAATGCGAAGGTAGGACGAGAGGATATTTTCAAACCAATTATAGGGAACGAAAGTCTGCATAAGGAATGTAATGACAACGGTGTTAGACTCGTGAACTTTGCAACATCCGAAAACCTAATCGTGAAGAGTACAAAATTCCCACATCGCGACGTTCATAAATACACTTGGACATCACCAGACGGAAAAACACATAATCAAATTGATCACGTTTTAGTAAATAGAAGAAAGCAATCTAGCATCTAATTGATGTCCGGTCGTTTAGAGGGGCTGATTGTGACACTGACCGCTACCTGGTAGCAGCGATAATGCGAGAGAGATTATCGTTGAATAAAGGTAATATTCAATGTCCGAAAACGGAGGGTTTTAATTTAAAGAAATTAGGAATACCAAATTGAAGTTTCGATTAGATTCTCGATTTTAAAAGATTTGGAGTGCACTAGTGTTGAAGATTCTTGGATTGAAACATTAAAAGTTCAGCAATACAAAAATTGGGACACGCGGAAATACGTAGGAACAACCATGGTTCGACCGGGAATGCATTAAACTAGCAGAGAAGAGAAAACAGGCAGATATCAGGCGGGAAATTTCCAAAACTTTTAGAACAAAGAAACGCGATTTTTTTAAAGCTAAAATTAAGGAACTCGAAGGTAATAGTAAGATTTAAAATATTCGGGACATGTATAAGGGGATCAGCGAATTTTAGAAATTCTATCAACCTCGTGCTTATATATTGAAGAAAGCTGGCGGAACAGATCTCACTGATACGAATACAGCATCTTAAATAGATGGAAAGTGTTCTTTGACGATTTGCTGAACAGCCATTCACAAATTAATGTGCGTGAAGAAAAGGAGATACACATTGCAGAACTGCATATTCCAGAACCCAACCGAACAGAAGTAGAAACCGCTATAAAGAAAATAAAGAATCACAAATCTCCGGGTGTAGATGAAATTCCGGTTGAGTTAATTTTAGCTGGAAGCGAAACATTGTGGAACAAGATACACAAACTCATTCTCCTCATCTGGAGCAAGGAAAAAGCGCCGCAAGACTGAAAAAAAAATCATTCAATGTTCTAAGAAAGGCGACAAAACTGACTGTAATAATTATCGAGGTATTTCTCTTCTCTCAACATCCTATAAAATCCTTTCAAATATTCTATTAGGAAGATTGACCCCATATGCAGTTGAAATTATTGGAGATTATCAGTCTGGATTTAGACGAAATCGATCAACTATCGATCAAATATTTACCATTCGCCAAATACTCGAAAAAAGTGGGAATACAATTCCCGGTACATCTATTATTTATTGATTTTAGAAAGGCATACGATTCGGTTAGGAGAGAAACACGGTAGAACGTTCTTACAGAACTTGGAATACCGAGAAAGCTAATTAGATAAATTAAGATATGTTTAAATGAATCCCAAAGTAAAGTCCGGGTAGGAACATTTTTGTCCAGAAGCTTTCACGTCGAAAATGGCCTGAAACAAGGAGATGCGTTGTCGCCATTATTATTTAACTTTGTGCTGGAATACGCCATAAGGAAAATCAAAGATAGCAACCAGGGCGTAGAGTTGAACGATATTCACCAGGTTATGGCATATGCTGATGATGTAAATTTAATAGGGGATGAGAGGAGAACAGTAGAAAGAAATGCAGAGATCTTATTAAACGCTTGCAGGGACATGGGTTTAGAAGTAAATGCAGAGAAAACTAAATACATGGAAGTGCGTTGGGACCGTAATACGGCAAATTGTGCAGGCGTTAAAATATTAAATAATGCTTTTGATAAAGTAAATACTTTGAAATGTCTAGGATCAATATTAAAAGAGGAAAATCATATTCACGAAGAAATTAATTGTCGACTAAAAGTAGAAAATTCATGTTACTATTCGGTTCAAAATCCCTAGTCGTCGCGAATTCTCTCTAGGAATTTGAAGCTTAAAATTTTTAAGACGATAATCATGCCTATTGTTCTGTATGGTTGCAACACATGGTCGCTTACTCTGAAGGAAGAACATAGACTGAAAGTATTTCAGAACAAGATCCTGAAAGGAATATTCGGACTTAAGAAGAACGGGAATGGGGAATGACGAAAACTTCATAACGAGGAACTACATAATTTATATGGTTTGCCAAACATTGTTAGAGTCGCCAAGTCTAGGAAGGTTACGTGGATAGGTCATATAGCTAGAATGGGATAAAGTAGAAACACTTTCAAAGTCTTGACTGCAACACCAATCGGAAAACGACCATTAGGAAGACCATGGCGCAGATGGGAGGACAATATTAAGATGGATCTCGCAAAAATAATGATACAAAGTAGAAAGTGCATGAAGTTAGCTAAGGATAGAAGTCAGTGGAGAGCTTTTGTGAACGCGGCATTGAACCCAGGCCCGTGCTGGGATGCTAACGAGGCCGGTGGACAAGTCTACCAAAAGGGCGCCCACACAAAGATGTATACGTATTATATATATATATATATAATGTGCGTGTGTGTGGTGTAATTTATTCAATATAGTAAACGCCGGGAGGTGATTTCTGTCCCCAACATAAAACTAAAACGAAAAGTATACACCAACCTGCGTGTAGAAATGCCTTAGAGCTATGACCACCCGAAAAGTTTCGAAAAAGTGCAAAAACAACCATCTGAAGAATAAAATGTCCGATCGAAATCGGGCAAAAGGGAATGTCCATTATTTTTAGCCTTAGATTGAATTCGTGTACAATCGGATGTAGTACAAAGGCGGTGCAAGGATGACTCCCAAAGATAGTGGAGTATTCCTTGGA
Source organism: Thermobia domestica (assembly GCF_964235325.1). Lineage (NCBI taxonomy): Eukaryota > Metazoa > Arthropoda > Insecta > Zygentoma > Lepismatidae > Thermobia > Thermobia domestica. The sequence continues at coordinate 55,236,457 of NC_137467.1, forward strand.
GTATTTTATCAAACGTTGAATAAGGAAAATAAATAATAATTAAGTACAATATTTCAACAATCAAACATAATAGTTTATCGTTCAAATTAGAACATTTAGAATTCGAAAAAAAGAGATACACATGTGTGATTGATACACAGCAAAGAATAAACTCTCGGAAGAAGAATTTAAATAGAAAGAACTCTTTAACATATTACAGTTATATCTTCTAGGCTAATGGTAGCGGATGAAAAATGAACAGCTTCCTGTCCAAGTTAAGAGTGTGGAAAAATGAAAAAATAACTTTCATCCAGATTAGGTTTATAACGACTATGCAGAAGACAGTCAGATGGCAAATATCACGTATGGTGAGTGGGAGTACAAAGGATTCTTCACGTGACAACAGTGACTTCCAAAAATTATGTGAATACAATTTGGGCGAAAGTAAGTTGCATTAAAAGATTTCTACCTCGTAATACGCAGAGAAGCAATGGAACTTTGACGAAACACAAGCTGTTGCGCGAGTTGCACAATTTTACAAAGAAATGCAGTTTCAAACTACCGATTTATTTTGTTCCGTCCAAAGCAGGATAACTGTGAAATACTCAGAGGTACCTTGCAGTATTTGTGCAATGCAGTATGTGTACACGAGACAGCTGTGAGGAATAACAGTTCACAGTTTGATACTTTCGACGTTGACTGCATTGCAAACATGACATCCGCGAAGAAAATTTTTCCGTGTGCGGTCAAGCACACCTGTAATTTCGGTGATGACTACCGCAACTATATTAACTCGAGCAACAAGTTTTACGGCTGGCCTAGCTAAAAGTGTTTCATACTCCCCCCCAAAAAAATTAAGGGACGTGAGGTATGGTGAACGGAGTGATCATAACACAGGTCCTTCTCTCCCAATCCAACGATCTGGGAATGTTTCATTTAGATAGGTCTGCATATTCCTGTTAAAATGTGCAGGTATTCTATCATGCTGGAATCACATCTGATGTCTTATGTTCAAGGCCACGTGTTCTAACAATTTTGGGAGAACATTACGTTAAAATAAAAGATGGTTACTCCTACACAGACTCCTATTGTGGTAATAAATGCAGTCCTACCACAAAATTATCCACCATACCTCACCGCATGCTCACACTAAATCTTTGCTGCTGATCGTTCAATAGAGTGGCACGTGGATTTTTACACCCAACACATGGCTACCATTAGTTTCGGAGCCGTCTATGATCACTCCCAGTACCCTGTACTCAAATTCAACTGCCCACGTGGTGCGATTTCCTCGGATTTCAAGTAGGAGAAATTGAAGAGACTCTATCTCTCTGGAGGTGTGAAAAAATACAGGGAAAGTTACTCTTCTTTGAGGGCGACAGTTACGATATAAACGCGTCACCTATAGGCTACTTCCTCTTGTCTCTCCATAAATAAGATGTATATCGGCCAGCTCGTGGACAGGGTAATCTGCCATTGCTCAAGCATATATATATTAGTAATCAATTTTGCTTAAACACTGATGTCTACACTTTTACACGATCGTGATCGACACAACCCTTTACCATTTAACGCAACATTTCTTATCCTGTTATACAGCACTTCCATACGTAACACTAGAGCATCGGACTATGTTTATCACTCACAAGTTGCGTAGATGCCTACTACAACATAGTCACGCTAATTGATGCCATTCCACAACAAAACTGCAAGACAGCGTCTTGCAAGCCATTTGCAATTGGCACACAAGGGACGATATTTCCGTAGTGTGTGACCAAAGCATCATACCCTTAGTGAAAGTACTATGAGCTACGTAGTGCTGCTACATGTACGCAAAAGTGCCACATTCTCTTTCTTCCGTGTAGGTATTCCATCCAGCTCCAACGTACATTAGAGCATCGAAAAAAGATTTTACATCATTTTCTGAACGTAATTCCTACGAATTTTCTTCTAGGAAACTTCTCCAAGTAGTGACAAAATCAAAATGTAGGTGAGCTACACGAGGATGCTATTTCGGTATATTCACACTAGCAATGCATTTTTGCATAGTTTAGGGGTAAGGGGTGGTTTGCCAACTTCATGGGAGGGGAAAGCTCCTCGAAAGTATCTCTGGAAGATTTGTCTCACGGATAAATCAAATATAATGTCCCAGCGCATTTCTTTGTATCATTATGCAATGTGTCAACATGTCGTATTTTGTCCATTTCTGTTGCTTCTGTGCAGAGAACTACCCTATTCAACGGAATTACATATTACGGTGAGGAAACCCTCTATCGCAGCTTACTTTTGCCCAATATGTATTCACGGTATGTTTGGGAATCCCTGTGTCATATGGAGAATCCCTTGTACATTCGTTCATCACATATGATTTTTGCATTTTTGGATACTGCATGTTATGTTTCTTTACATGCTGCCTGGCTGTCCTATGCACAGTAGTTTTAAACCTAATCTGAATCAGAGTTATTTTCCCATTTTCACGCACTCGTAACTTGGACAGAAAGCCGTTCATTTATCATCCGTCATCATTAGCCTAGAAGATATACGTTAACCTGATACGTTAAAGACTTCGTTTCATTTAAATTCTTCCTCCGAGAGTTTTTTCTGCACTGAGACAAAATAGATCACTCACATATGTGTATCTCTCTTTCTTTCGAATTCTAAGTGTTGTTGTAACTTAAAAGATGTACTATTATTTCTGATTGTTGAAATCTTATACTTGATTGTTGTTCAATTCCCTCATTCAACGTTTCATAAAATACTCGAAGGAATATTCCATTTTCTTTGGGAGTCATCCTTTTGCCGCCACTGCACTATATCCGATTGAGCACTAATGGAATCTGTGGCTAAAAATTATGGATATTCTCTTTTACTCGATTTCGATCCGATGTTTTGTTCTCGAGTTATGGCTGTTTTTATACTTTTTCGGCAAATTTTCGGGTGATCAATGTGAGGAAAGGAGGCATTTTTACTCCCAGTTTGGTGTATACTTTTCGTTTTATCTCGCTGTCAGGAATCACCTCCCGACGTTTGTTATATTAATTAAGTTACACCCTGTATATATACGGGCCCCATTTTATGTATTAAATAGCTAAACTGTGAACATGTCTTTTCTAGACAAACATTTTCCAGTTCTTGTAATAATTATTTTGTCAAAGAAATTAAAGCTAAATATATACCAATAAATCACAAGAGCTATATTTTAGGAATACAATAGGCACTGAATATTCGAACACTGCTCTAAAACACACAGGAACAATGAAATTTGTAAATAAAGAGCTTTAAAAACTTGACTTGTTTAAACTGCGCTGTATCGATTGCGCCTAGCTTCTGAAAGTTTTTGGGCAATAAATGATAGCAGCATGAAAAACTCGTATATTATCTTACCAAATAGACCTACATGTTAATTGCTTTACTGGCTTTATACATATTTTTTGAAAAGTGATCGTAGTCTTTACCTTTTCTCTACCAATAGCAATTGTATGAATATATAATACAAAACTGATATACAGAAGAGTTTTTTTTTTAATATTTATAATGTGATATTTCGCAGTTCGTCTTTTATAAGGGCGCACTTTATCCTTTCAAGATTCTTTACCAACAGCCACTATATGAATTTACTATACAAACCTGGTATACGGAACAACTAAAACTACTTATTTATAATGTGATGTTTCGCAGGGCGCTCTACGCGCAGAGCACACTGTACCTTTCACGGGTTTTTTATCAACAGTAACAGTATTTATTTATTGTACAGAACTGTCCTATACAGAAGAATAAATAAAACCGTTTTACTCTGATGTGAGTTTGCAAGGGCGCCTTACGTAAAGGGCACACTGTACTCTTGACGGGTTCTTTACCAGCAGTAATACACTGTAGTACGTATTCATTGTACAGAACTGTGTCATACAGAAGAATAAATAAAAACCGTTTATCTTTGAAATTTGCAGATGAACTTTCTACGAAGAAAATCACGTTGTTGGAATAATGAGGTTCTACGAGAATTGCCTGCTATTACACATGACACTTCAATGCAACGATATTCGACTTTTGCACTGAGAAGTGAAGACAAAACACTAAAGTATATAAGAGCAAGAGCAAGGAGGATGTGGTGATACTTAGAACTATGCATCCTAAGACAGTATGTCTACAGACAACTGTCCGAAGAAGGAACCGAACACTGTCACTCACTACAATGGCAAAAAATGCGGCACAGATCTAGCGGACCATTTGCTGAGTGAAGTACAATGCAAGATGTGGAATTCACAGGTTGCCTGTTCACGTAATTAACATCGTCCTTGACATTAACGCACTCAATGCTTGGATACTTTTGAAGGAATCATCGGGCAATAGAATTTCACGACGAGGATTTATTCTTACGCTGGTGACAGGACTACGAACTGGTGCTTTGTGCAGGAAATGCCCTCCAGTTGTTCCACTACTCACCAAAAAGCGGAACAAGAGTGCTTATCAACTATGCAAGGGACAGAATAAATCTTCTGCTACTTGTGAGCGACGCCAGATTCCAATTTGTGGAAATACGTTGTGGTGACTCTTAAGCGTGCATATTGTTCAACTTGTACTGATGTCTAACGAATTTTAGAACATATTGTGATCATTCATAGTATGTTAATGTTTGTGTGTATCATACTTATTATGAAACATCTTGAGTTACCATTCGTAATGTGCTGTGTAACATCACATTGTTTTTTTCTTTTCTTAGTTTCTTACTCATGCAAAAGCACATTGTGAAGGAAGTTACATCTTACATATTGTCATTTTGCACCATTTATTAATTAAAACATAATTTCCTCTTAATAAGGTGTGAGTTTCTTATGGGGGTCAAATTGACCCCCAATGGTGGTTTTAAGTAAATACAAAACCCGACTCTTCTATTGTTAATTTAATTATAGGTGTGATATGAAATGATAATATCTGCGAAACAATATTCTAATAGAGGTAAATATAATAAACATATTTTGTTTCCTTTAGAACACATACCTTTAGAAAATCCAGCCTTAACATCCGTGCAATTGCACAACTCTAGTTTCCTTGAAACAAAACATTGGTATATACAGGCAAATTTAGTATAATACTTGAAAGCCCATAATTTGTCAATTTCATCTAGAAATCTACATTTCCTCAAACTTATGGGAAAAGAGGCTTTAACTTGGTAATCAGCAACATCTTCGTGAAAATTTATCAGATATTCAAGGCTTGGAGTTCCTATTACATCAAAATGCAGTTTTATCTCATTTGGAGTTAACGATAAACCTTGGTGTGCAAGAACCTAAAGATAAAAATATACTAATTATTACATTAAATATTTATTGATACATTTTTTATAGTATGCCTAATATATATTGGAGAAAACATTTAACTTCATACAAGAGACCAAAAGTAGAGTAATTTGTATTCTTCTGTTTCTTGATCGATTGCACTTACGTAGATAATATTTGGATTGCATTTACAGTGGTTCTATAAATACTACCTTGATCAAAAAGTTCCCGGAATGCACTCACAAAATTTAAAAAAATGGAAGTTTATTCCTGAAATTGATGTTGTCCCCTTCGAAGTAATCCCCATCGACAGCAACGAACTTAAGCCAGCGCTTAATTCAGTTCTCTAAACATTTGTGGTACTCGATTGTGCACAGATCCGTGCATGTGTGCATCAGATCCGTCTTCGATTATCGTATTATCTCCTCTCAGCTGCTAAAACGCTTTCCCCGTAATGATTTGCTGAGTCGATCAAACAGAAAAATGTTGCACGGAGTTAAATCGGATGACTTCGGTGGCTTCTGAATTGTATTTGTTACGCTTTTGGTGAGCAACTCTCGGATTCTGATAGCATTGTGTGACGCTGTGTTGTCATGGTGAAATAACTCCACAAGTTGTTTGTCCAGAGATCTCTTTTTTAGGTGAATTGCTATACGAAAATGCTTCATAATGTTGAAATATTACTTCTTGTTGACTGTCTGACTTTCTGGCAGAAAATCATCATGTACAATACCGTTATAATCCATGAAAACCGTGACCGTCACCATTTTCGATTAAAAACGACATATTTTACTTCGGTCATGGCTCATTGGGTGCTGGTCGCTCGTAAACCACTGTTTTTAGAGTATCATTACCAAAACACGTTTCTAACATTTCCAAGGTTTTTGCACCATTGAATCCGTCTCTAACGCACACACTCGTTGTTGCAAAATCAACTCCATTGCAAAAATCGAAACATGTGCCCAGATATACCCAACATTTCGTCACTTTCATAAATGACAAACTAGGATGTTGAAATTGGGAGGGAATATCGCTCAGAGTTGTGGCAACCCATAAAAAAGAAAATGTCAAATCAAGTGAATGAGAACGCAGCATGGTGGTGATTCCGAGGACATTTTTTATCAAGAGAGTATTAATCCTTTAATTGGCAAACGTTGACAGTTTCCTGTTAAAATATTTTAGTTGCTTTTAGTGACTGAAACACATCCTCCTGGCAATGATTTATAATTTTAAAAGTCTTTACTATTCCCAAAATAAGAACTTTCCAGGCAACATTGCTCTAAAATATCAAAGAATTTATTGCTAGTGCAGTAATATTGTCCATTACAATAAGGAATATATGTCAGTAAGAGTAATTAGTAGAGATTTAATGAAATATATTTCTAGAGACCACCAAACATTAGTTAAAAACAAACTTCCGTGGAACTTGAGATACAAAGAATCCGTAACAATAAATTTGACTGTCACCTGTTGATGACGATTAGAACTATCTAAACTTATAATCCCTCAAATTGCATATTTGAACAATTTATTAAAACACATATCCAAACTAAATGATCACAGATGCTATCATTCATATGCATAACTCAATAGAAAGCGATGTTGCTTTAACCAACATTGACTAATAAAGGGTTTAGTGCAATTTAATGCTAGATGTCATATTGACACTAGAGTGAAAATAACGTTATCGCTTTTTAAAATCTTTTCCACGTGTATGATTACACTGTTCAACAAATGTTGATCGAAAGTATGTAAATTCTTTGAAATTGCGATTTTTACATTCATTTAAGCATAATATGAAAGGAAATGATAATAGAAGAATTTTCTTAGCTCAAGTTGTAACAAAAAACGCTCTTGTAAACAGTAGCAGTATATATACAAATGTATTAATATTTATAGAATATTAAAGCAAAATCCTTGTAAAAGCCTACATTTCACCTTTTCTATCTATTTCACTGTGATGTGATAAGCTGGGGCTTAAGAAGTACCCTAACCTATAGCTTTCTATACCCTTGTACTTCCTTTTTCAAAATTGTGCAAATACCAGTTTCACAGAGATACAGAAAATAAAGTAACCGTGGGCAAGTTAAACATTAACAATTCCGTAATAAAAATCAGTATTAACATCAAAACATGAAAAATATGTACAAATACCTTTTTGTGCAAGAACTACACTGCAATGTAGACAAAAGTTTCAAGTGATCCCTTGTACAGGATTATGTGTATTTTATTTTGAGCGTCTTCACTTGCCTTGCCTTTTGTAGGTTACATCTGGATCATACCTTGCAATAGTCCAACAGTAGTCGGCCAATATGTTAGAACTCCACTTTCCCTCATATCTCTTCTCCATGGCTGCAATATCATGATGGAAATGCTCACTATGTTCGTCATTTACTGCTCCATAATCTTCGGGAAAGAAGTCTAGATGTGAATGAAGAAAGTGGAGTTTCAGAGACATATTGCAACCAAGATTTTCGTTGCACAATAACAACTTTGTTACCAGTTGTTTGTAATTTGTTGCTCGGTGTCTTCCCAAGAACTGTGAACAAACACTCTTCAAGCTTTCCCACGCAGCTTTCTCCTCACCTTGGAGAATTTCGTCGAACTTGTGATCTTTGAATAGTTGCCTAATTTGTGGCCCTATGATAACACCCTCTTTAACTTTGGCATCACTTAATCGAGGAAATTGTCCTCTTAGATACTTATAGGCCTCATCCTCTTGGTTCATGCTCTTAACAAAACTTTTCATAAGACCTAATTTAATATGTAGAGGGGGAAGCAAAATTCGGTTACGATCTACCAGTGGTTCATGCTGCACATTTTTCACTCCCGGCTGAAGAGTTTCTCTGGTACTCCAATCACTTTTGCGGTAATGAGACCCACGATCTCTACTGTCCCATTAACATATAAAGCAACAATACTTTGTATACCCTAACTGCATACCTAGCAACAGTGCTATTACTTTAAGGTCACCACAAATGAGCCACTGAAAATCGTAATATTTAATGGCTTGAAGTAAACGTTTCAAGTTTTCATAAGATTCTTTCATATGAACTGCATAACCTACAAGAATTGAAGGAAGTTCATTTCCAATATGTAAAAGCACTGCCTTGAACGAATATATAAAGAGCTTCCACTCCGTAGGTTCGTAATTAATTTTAAGTGCCTTCATGAGACCATTTACATCTGTACATGCCACAAGTGTGTCTTCCATAGCAAAAAAATGAAGTGAACATCTCCCTATTCCGATACACTGAAATATTTACTTTTTCCTGCATTAAATTCCATTGCTTTAAGCGTGACGCTAAAATTTCGGCTTTGCTTTTCAAGAGGTCCAAGTCTCTGATTAGATCACTTAGTTCCTCTTGAGTAAGTCGATGTGGTTCACATGGAGGTTCTTCTACAACAAACCTAGGGTCCTTCGAAGTACTTGATTCAGGAGCTTCAACTTCTTGATCATCATCAGAAAAAAGATCGTATTCTTTAGGTGGGTCAGGAACAGGTAGTCCTTCTCCATGTGGAACAGGGCGCATTGCAGAAGGAATAATAGGATAGATCAAGGCCGTCTTCTTCATGGAAATTCCCTTCTTGACGGAAGGAACCATACAAAAATAACAGTATCTAATGTGGTCGCTTGGCTCCCTCCAAATCATGGACACTGCAAAAGGCATTGAGCGCCCCTTCCCATTAATCCAATTTCTTAGATTGCTGGCACAAGTGTTACACATAATGTGGGGTGCCCAAGATTTATCTTGGTCTCCAATTTTACAACCAAAGTAATATTTATAGGCTTTTCTTATTAGCGGTGTTATAGTCTGCTTTTGTGAGGAAAATGTCACTTCCCCACACACGTAGCAGAAGCTATCCGCACTGTTTATGCAATTTCGCGGCATTTTTGTTTATTGAAATCCTCAAAATGTCACTGGAAATAGTTCCGACAACTATTTAAAAATATACATTCGAAATACCAGTATTTTTGCGTACTTGTAGTTGTATTTTTATGTCCTGCACTACACAAACGTCACACCCAAAACGCTGATAACTGCACTAAACCTGTCTTTTCTAATAATAGCAGAACACTACTGAGATAAGGAACACAATGAAACCAAGCGTTCATATAGTTTCTCCAGTGTTGCCGGATCAGTGTAACATTTTACCCCAAACGAAACGAATATATTGATTTTTAAAGCGTTATTATTAGACATGCCTGTAAAACAAAAAGTAGAGCTAATATTCGAAAATAACTTTCAAATTCGTGATCAGCACCACAAAATCAATAAGAATTAGCTGATTTTGTTCAATTTACATTTTCGTTGTTGAACAGTGTTATTTGCAAGTATTCTTATCACAAAGGTAACTAATGAAACTTTTCGATAGTTACTCATCCATTGAAGAAACCATAAATGTTTTGTTATGTTTAAATTTCTCATGTACTTACTACAGATATATGAATTCAACTAGCGAGTCATGTTGGTTATTGTTTTGCTCTGAACCTTATTTTAAAAGTCACACATGTTCTCTACTATTGTGATTATATATCTTTCCAGTTATTACGCGAAAATTAATATTCTCTCTGTGAATCCAGTGCTACAAAGTTTATGAGCACTTTCTGAATTTCAGACTACCTAGATTGATGTACGTATTATTGGTAAATTGTTATGTTATTTCAAAATATATAGTTCAAATCTGAGAGTTGTGTACTGCTCTTCTGGACGTGAACTATTGATTTCAAGCAGTACTACGAATGTCTAACATGCGCAATGTTCATATAAGCTTTTCTTTGTTTTCATTCCATTTATTTATTTCGTGCCATATTCTTTTCAACTCTTTATATCTACGAGTTAAACTTCGAATTGGAGCTTATTTTTTGAAACTATGATCACCTGCAAAATCTTATGGATTTTGAAAGCATATACTAACGTCGTACACTGTCTTATACAATTTTTATTATATAGCTTCTGCATATTAGGTCAATAAATCAGTTTCTTCTGGAACAGGGATTATACTGTAACGTCCGATAACATTAATGCGTATATATACCCACTAATACGAAAATAATAGAGCAGTCACCTAGCCAAAGTACTGGAGCTTCAACAAATACTTTTTATTCCAATATAAAATTTATACGCTTTATTGAGTGATTGTTAGGTTCTTGTTGCTGTTTTTTTTTTTTACCTAATATGCAAACATCAGATGTAAGTGAGTCTAGATGCATAATGCTTACAGATACACATCCTTATGCTCATGAATTAAACATACCCAGGACTAAAATCCATTATCTGGGAGTTGGCTATTCTATATTTCAATAAATTCTTTACTTTAATCGAAGGTGTGGAAATGGAAATGTCAATTCTTCAATTACTTCACTTATTCCTTTACAGGCTTCAGGACGGAATCAATGAAGGCGTTGCTTTTAACCTTATTCCTGTACATGTAAGCCACCCTCACAATTTATAAGTACAGAAACAATAAAGACATTTCTCTTCGTCATTAATTTCACTGAGGCACTTGCTTTCATACAAGTCATGCGCATAGCAAAAAGGAGTATTAAAATTGGTCTTGAAATCAACAAGGATACTCGGAAGGCGTTGCTCTCCAATATTAATACATTTCTTTAGTTTTGTTAGGGACGACTAATCCGAAGGGGTTTTAAACATATGGTTTTCTATTTATTTCCCCTAATTCGTTATATCTAAAGAAGCAAAGCTAAAAGTATCGACCTCCCTTGTACATTTCATTTTGGGTCAAATGGCATTGACAGGGCCATAATATTTCCCTTCATTACTGATTTCACTGATTTCTGTATTTTGATAAGTAATTGTATAAATTCTATTCTTTATAATGCAACGCTAAAGACATTGCTGCTGTTATGCATCTTACACATTATTTAACTTCCAGTGAACGCGTAAGAGTGTTATTGGCCGATATATGGATGGAGTAAAAGGAAGTTACTTTACGGATCATTAAAGTTACGCCTACAAAGAAATGTATATCTTAATACCGGAAGGAGTTTACATATTTTCCACAAACATATTTTCCAACACAAAGACAGGGCATTTCAGTTAGTAAATATACGTATATATTTAAAAAGTTATGGGTTAGTTAGTGAGTGAATAATCAACGCTATTACATAACTAGATAGGCATAAAATTAAAATTTCTCAGGACACATTTTTTGACATAATATCTCATTAAGAAGTGATATTTGGAAACTCTACCGGCAAAACAAGAAATAGAGTTGTATTTTGGTGTTCTCGTTTTACATTATACATGGGACAAAATTAATCGAAAAATGTGGTCTGAATTATATATCATGTATTCTATAAAGTCTTTCTAACAAGATAATTCGCACAATGTCCGCTTAGGATTCGTGCAAAATTGACTCAAATGCAAAGTTCTCTATGGGGTAATGTGTATTGTACTAATTTTAGCGGCCCATACCGGTAATTTGCATATTTATGGATCTTCATGTATATCTCGAATTCAATCATAAATGCTCGGACACAAAATTGCGTTTAGTTTCTTAGATGTAACTGTACATGAAGGCAGGCATATACAAAACAAATTGGATCAAATACTGATTCTCTAACACATGTTATCCACCCAGGCCGCCATCTTTGATCCGCCATCTTAGATTCAACTTTCGTTTTTCTCAAATGGGAATAGGTGCAAGTGATACTTCAAATTCAGGTAAAATTTTCCCGGAAATTCATTGGTGTAGTGAATTTTACCTTTTGGAAGGTATTGCATATCAAATCCCTCCAGGCACTTCGCAAATATACATTGCAGAGTATTATCAGTTACGCATACGTTTGTGATATTGATAAATCAAAACAATTTCTAACTGGAAAAATACTGTAGGTATAAACAAACTCTATACAACATTGGTGTCATAAACTTATTACATTTCTGTTAGTGTTTGTTATTACTTCCATGTTATACTATAACAAGGAAGTATTCTATTACGTTCAAAATGCCTAAAGTAAATCCAGATGCCACCAGATTTGGGAAAAGACCTACCACTTACGTATTGACATTTGTGTGCCTGTATGTATGTACGTACATTTAGAGAATATTTCGTCAACGATAAATCACTAAATTATTACATATACACACGGGAACCTGCACAACTTTCTATTTGGTCCAATATTCGTGAATTGCCTAACATTTAACATGCAATAACTTGCAAGCGGTACAAGCTACGGTAAAGTTCACTACGCCAATGAATTTCCGAGAAAATTGCACATGCTTTGATGTATCACTTGCATATATATATTCTCATTTGAAAAATCGGAAGTGGAATCCAATATAGTGGATCCAAGATGGAAGCCAAGGTGGGTAACTTGTGCCAGAGAAGCAGTACTTGATCCAATTTGTTTTGTATATGCCTACATTCATGTCCAGTTACATCTAAAGAAACTAAAATCAATTTTGTCTCCAAGCTTTATAGTGTATAATTGAATACACTATATATGAAGGCCCATACTATTGTCGAATATATGAAGGCCCATAAATATGTAAATTACCGGTATAGGACGCTGAAATTAGTACAATACACATTGATCTGAGAAGAACTTTCCGCTTGAATCAACACAAATCTCGAGGAAACACTTCGCGAATGTATCTTGTAAGAGACATGCAATAAAATAAGTAATCCATAATTTAAATTAGGTCATGAGAAGCAAATATAAACATTTTACATGTAAATTTTGAACTAATTTATATTGGAGTTGAATCATGGCATAATAGCCTGACGAGATTCTTACAATAATTGGTTGAGGTAAATCATAGTACGAAAGAGATTATAGGTACTGTTAAAACACACACACGAAAAAGAATTTGTATTGGCCAAACAAATGATATAAATACGACAAGGAACTATTAACTTGTGCGTAAATGTTGATGAAGTTAAGCACCAGATTGTTTTTAAATCATAAATAAATATTATTCGTTAAAGTAGGTTAATTCCGCCATTGCTGACGGAAGATGGTTGTAGTTCCAGAAATGATGGAAAGTGATGGAACTGAAAAATGAAAAATGAAATGAAATCTTTAAGTTTTACATGCCACGATTATGCCGGGTAGGCTAAAGGAGACGGTGAAGATGAGAAATGGGAACTGAAAGTAGCAACAGTGATACTGAAGCTGATGTTGGTGATGAGAAAGTTCCTAAAAAAGACGAAATAGGAGTGCCTTCCATGGTAGTAAAGAAAATGAAAAAAGGAAGATAACACAACATTTAACATAGAAATTTAGTTCAATTAATGAATAGTCCGAACATACAGTGATGCCTATGCATATATTCTAGGTTTCCTTATGAATGGCAATTGCAAGGAGTGCTTCAAAACTCGTATACTTATCAACAATATGCGAGTAGGAATAAAGTGCAGTAATTTTAGTAACTGTAACTTAAAACCTGCATATGGTAATTTTGAATTAATAGCCAAATTCGTTCATGGAGACGGGAGACTTATAACGGAGCAGAAAATGAGAGGCTATATTAGAAATATTAACACTAATATTAACTGAACACGATGTTAGAGAAATAAAACCTTCTTAACGTCCAAACTAGTAATCAAGATGCACATGGCCGTGCACTAAAATTCAACTACTTTTTATGTTTAGTTTATACTCATGTTAGTGTAAGTGGAAGTAAAATTTTGTACGATACTGGAAATTACTGTATTGTGTGAACACACTACTATTAATAGTGACTTCAGATTTTCTGTTCCAATACATTAGTTGGTTACCCCAAAAGAAGCTAAAATTCGTAAGTGTGCGATATGTGAATAAAATCCTCTAATACAAGTTTTTCTAATATACACACCCTTTAAGAAGCTCCATCACGGCGAAATTAAAATACCACTAATTTTACACTAATTATGTGACATCTTCAAAGAGATAAAATATAATAATCGAAAAGTGGAACAAGAGCTCACTAGACCAAGTTGTTTTACATGAGTAACCGTTATCACGACTCACTTATCTGCTTTCGATTTCCAATCATTTAGAAAATGGCATTTATTCTCGCGTTTCTAAATGGCTGCAAATGGAAAGCTACTAGGTGACTCGTGATAATGGTACCTCATGCAAAACAATATTGTCTATGGAGCTCTTCCCCCATTTTTCGATTATGTTTTATCTACTTGAAGATATCACATAATTAGTGTAAAATTAGCGGTATTTTAATTATTCAGTGACTAGGCCCCTTAAGATCTAGATATATTAATATAGTAACAATCAAATACAATAATATCCATGTAGTAAATTGATTACTTGAAGATGTGAAAGAAAAAAAACAAATTGCCACCATCAAATCAGCTTTTCTAAGTTTACCCTCTGACTATAGGATAATGAGTATTTGCACAAATCGTACATTCTTTAACATGAAATATGATGCGTTATATTACCAGAATACTCACCATATAAGGAACATGACTGATAAAAAATTCAAAACTTGTCTTGCCTTCAGTTGACAGTTCTACTGGATACGTGGGAACACTACAATAAAGCAAAATAATAATAATAATAATAATAATAATAATAATAATAATAATAATAATAATAATAATAATAATAATAATAATAAAACTCAGGTATAATAAAACATAAAATCAGTGTAATGCAAATTTATACTGTGCTATAAACACTGGTTTTCAATCACAAACTGTGTTGCACTAAATAACTAGTTCAATTTTAACCCTAGCACTACCCACTAAGGGAATGTACTTTGCGCCCACCTCATATTTATATGTAATTACTCTTCTCATCGTTGCTTTAAAATTGTAAAAAAATATACATGATTTTGCTCACCATGTTTAGCTAAAGCGTAAACGTTAGGATGGTGCAAATGTTAGTGTCTCTCATAAAATTTGCTATTATAAGTACCCTCTGTTGGTAGAAGATGTGACTGACATTTAGAATTGCCACTCCTAGATGGCAGCATAATAAATAGCTGTTATTCTTATCCTGTGTATTGTTCACATCAATTCCTCTAGATATTGGTGATCGTTTCTAATTTGTTTTTTTTTTTTTGCGAGATATATTTAGCCTTAACAGGTAGACACAATTTAACCCCCCTTTTTAGTCCGGGTTACAAAAAATATCTAGGTACTGCGAGGGTTAATGGAAAATACGATAATTAAGTAGCTAGTTATGTAATCCTGAAGATCCTGGAGTAACAATATAAAAATATGGAATAGAATATGTACATGCTGTTCCGTAAAGAATTATCGCACTCTTTATTGCTGTTTAGAGGCAGGAGTAACAATATAACATTATGGAACAGAATATGTACATGCTGTTCCATAAAGAATTATCGCACTCTTTATTGCTGTTTAGAGGCAGGAGTAACAATATAACATTATGGAACAGAATACGTACATGCTGTTCCATAAAGAATTATCGCACTCTTTATTGCTGTTTAGAGGCAGGAGTAACAATATAACATTATGGAACAGAATATGTACATGCTGTTCCGTAAAGAATTATCGCACTCTTTATTGCTGTTTAGAGGCAGGAGTAACAATATAACATTATGGAACAGAATATGTACATGCTGTTCCATAAAGAATTATCGCACTCTTTATTGCTGTTTAGAGGCAGGAGTAACAATATAACATTATGGAACAGAATACGTACATGCTGTTCCATAAAGAATTATCGCACTCTTTATTGCTGTTTAGAGGCAGGAGTAACAATATAACATTATGGAACAGAATATGTACATGCTGTTCCATAAAGAATTATCGCACTCTTTATTGCTGTTTAGAGGCAGGAGTAACAATATAACATTATGGAACAGAATATGTACATACTGTTCCATAAAGAATTATCGCACTCTTTATTGCTGTTTAGAGGCATTTTTTTCTAAGTCCAACTTCGGGTACTTTCGGAAAAAAGTAAACCAAATTGAAACCTCTAAGCCAACTTTTCCAATTGGGAAAAGTTGTGCAGATCTGATTTCCTTCTTTTAAACATAATGGGCCTTATGCAGAGTCGTTTTGATGTGTGATTAGTGACATGCTAAAGAGTTCGACTAACATATGTTTCCTGCAGTAGTTAGGCCTTTAGTATGACAGTAATCATATGTCAAAACGACTCTGCATAAGGCTCTGAATAAGACTTGTTACTAAGTATAGAAAAAAATGACATTGATTGAAATACTTAATGATACAATATTTCGAAACCATGTATTAATGTTGGCATATGTTTCTTTGTCATTTAGCTTCCCATACGTAAAAGAACATTTAATTATATAAAGATCCATGTATTTATGTAAGATCCACTCTTCTCAGTGCATTGTAGACAGCATCTTCTGAACACTGGTGCCTTTGTCTATCTTTTACTTTCAAGACCTTTATATTTCTTCTTTTTTCATTTGGTTTTAATGAAAAAAAGTTCAGGCTCTTTTCGATTTGATATTTGCAATTGTAGTAATAGCAATAGAAATTACGGCTTCGCTTTTGAGACGCAGCCTGTGAGTTTTTACAGGAGCTAACTACTGGAAAAATTGGTTTATTACAAGTTTAACCTCTTTAGTCAGTAGAGAGGATGGCGTGGGTCATGGATCAGGGTTAATAACGATGGGTTTTAGTGGGTCGGAGTCACAATGGTTCAGAGTGATTTATAGTTGTTGGTGGGTCATGAGGTCACGTTGGGTGGTGACTCTTGTGGGTCACGGTGGGTCGTTGTCAGTGTGTTGTGGATTAAGTTTTCATTCACCCACATCATTTCTGATTAACATTGTACTAAATGCTCCGAAGATGCGCATCGGCGATATTGCTCAAATTTTCACGTGGCCACGCGTAGCGCAGTCGCTAAGGCTCTCGCCTTCGGTGTAAGCAGTCCCGGGTTCGATTTTCGGTGGGGACACTTGATCGAAAAAGTGCAAAACTCATTTTCAGGCCAGCCACCCTGAATGAGGTTTTCCTGGGTTTTCCTCATTCACACCAGGCAAATGCCGGGGTAGTACTTAACTTATAGGTACCAGGCGGCTTCCTTCCTTCCCCAATCATTTCTTCCTTGCCTTTGCCAGGATAGTGCGCTCGCCGAGGGAAGTCATCCCTCAAACGTGACGGGCTAAATGATCTTAAACGCCGAAAGTCCAGAAATCTAATTCCTAAATCAAATTTTGCACATAGATAATACCCCACCAGAAAGCAATAAATCTGAAACGGTTCATGGTACCACCTCATAGAACTTGAGATAGAGGGGTTTGTTTGATTAGCTAAATTAAGACCTCAACAATTTACCCTTGTACAAGCGAGATTTTCTTCGTCGGTTCCGTGGTGAAGTCGAAAAAATACGCGGCTAGTAAACCTAAGGTTGAAGGTTCGCGCTCACCGCGGGGTACTTGCGTTTTTAGTGCTTTTCAGACTCACCTGAATATAAACAAATCAGCCATATAGGCGATTAAATACGTCTCTGATGCTGGTGGTTTAATTTTCAAAACGGAAATGGGGCCACCGCGGATCGTAGGTGCGGGCTCACCAATTTTTGGTAAGAGGTCGTTAGTTGCCCATCGGTGGTCCAGTGACGCTTACGGCATGGGGACTGGGGTTGTATCTGAAAACTAAGAGAATAAAGGAAAACGGTATCCATGAAATCCGTTCGCACCCCTAAAATCTGAAACGATGAAACAGATGTCTAAACCGGGAAACACGTATTTCATAATTTCAAAGATGCCCCGTATCGAGGTGAAAACATTACCTCAAGGTCCCCGAGGGTCTTAGGAGGGGTGCAACTCAATATTTGAAAATGGCAAGGGGAATCAAGTAGTATATCATTTTAAAGTATAGCTAAAATTAAAATAAAGATGGTAAGAGTCTCGAGTTTCAATGCTAAACTTGCGCGAGCGTTCGAGATGTTAATAAAACCTTCATTGAAAACTTCGTGGCCACCTCTACAATTGTGAAACTGTAAAACCGACATCAGAAGAGGTAAACACTTAAAAGTATAATTCACCAAGGTAGAACAAGAAGTGCCCCATTGTTGGTTTATTACATCACTAATATTGAACTCTACGTTGCATGGTTGTGTCTTTAGGTTAAAGACAGGGTGATTGTGAATTATGTAATTAATGCTAGAATACAGAAATGGAAGGAATACTGGGGTATCAATCATGCTAGGGCTAGCCCTTACGTAGCCAAGTTCTTGAAAAAGATAAAAGGAAAACAATCAGAAACAAATTGTGGATTTTCTCTAAGTCTATGCCGAACTGTCAATTTTACGGGTAAATAAAACTCAACTTGCACAGCATTCCTTCCATTTCTATATTATACCATTAATTTTATAATTCATAATCATTTGTCCTTTAGTCTAAAGGCGACAGCCATGGAAGGTAGAATTTAACATTAGCGATGTAATAAACCTACAATGGGGCAAATTTGGTCTACATTGGTGTATTATACTTTGCCATGATAAGACAAGTGTTTACCTCTTCTGATATGGTTTCGAAGTTTCACATTTCTAGAGGTGGCACGGAGTTTTCAATGCAGGATTTATTGCCATCTTGAATGCTCGCACAAGTTTAGCATAGAGACTTGAGGCTCTTAAAATTTTTCTTTCTTTTAGTAATACTTTTGAATTATATACTAGTTAATTCCCCTTGCCATTTTCAAAGTTTGAGTTATACCCTTCTCAGACCCTCCAGAGGGCCCTCGGGCAAATGTTTTTACCTCGACACGGGGTACCTTTGAAAAGATTAAATATGTGTTTTCCGGTTTTAACATCTATTTCACCGTTTCAGACTTTTACGGGTGCCAACAGACTTCATGGATACCATGTCGTAAGCGTTGACGTACCACTGATGGGCAACTAACGGCCTCTCGCCACTGGTTGTTAATCAAGGAACATTAAAATAAACCAAAAAAAAACATTAAAAAGTATCTCAGAGTGGGCGCGAACCATCAACGTTACGATTACTAGGTGCGTGTTCTTCTGACTTCGACACCGAAACGATTATAAAATGATTGCTTCTCGAGTTCTAGGAGGTGGTACCGTAAAAGGTTTCAGATTTATTGCTTTCTGATTGGGTACTATCTATATGCAAAATTGGAGCATAATCGCCGACGTGCATCTTAGGAGCCTTTCCTCTTTAGTACAATTTTTGGTGTGAGTCAATGAAAACTTGATCCGTGACCCACCGTAACCCACTGTGACCCACCACCCAAGTGATCTATTCACCCACTCTGACCCACCATCCACCGTAACTCACTCTGATCCACCCCTACTATGAACCACTCTGAACCAATGTGACCAACTCCGGCCCACCAAAACCCATCGTCATCAAGTCTGTCCCATTGTCCACGTAGTCCTCTCCATTGACTAAAAAGGTTACACTTGTAACAAAACAAGACTGTGAAATTATCACTTATCGGAGTTTGAATTTCTACGGTCAATCGATCAAGCCCCACTCTGTTACAATACCGGTGTACCGCGGAGGATCTAACTTTTACGATATACATTGGCAAAGTGTTTGTCATCTTCCAAATTAAGATGAATATAAATTTATCATATATAAATACTTCTTTGCTGGCTTAAAGATACATTTCAGTAGAAAATATAATGAAATTTGAAAGTCTCAAATTAAGGTAAAGTAGCCCAACGTAGAAAAAAAACTAGATTTACACAAAATTAAGCAACACGCATGATGTACTAATTTAAAATGCCCATGTAATTAAGCTTAGAGTACATATTTTATGGCCATTTTTCTCAACTTTATAGCTTGATTGCATTATACTTTAAACGCTCAATATATTAAACGCAAGCTTTAGCAGTTATTATAATAGAAACCAGTGGATATAAAATGTAAATAACTGTAGTTTTTGTTTATCAACTTGTTTCTCAACTAATATCAGTCGTTTACGATTATTTTTACAAGACAATATCATATCAATTTCCAATGTGTAGAAACTGTCTGACGCATAAAAGAAAATTTTAAAAAAATGTCAGGACATGTTCTGTTTATTTTTAATAAAGAGTTATATACTGAATTGCATCTCTCTAAGTTGAACAGCTTGTAAGATACTAAATTTTTCGCAAAAATTCGGACCCATATCCCTGTATTATAATGAAAGTGGTACGCTTATAATAACTCCCCAGTTGGGATTATGGCCTGATTATATACCAAACGTCATTTCATTCGACTTTGCTATTTGACCATGATGATCATACATACCTTCAAGACATACAGACATACTTACCTTCAAATTTTTATATAATAATTAATATATTAGAGGTGATTCAAAAATATTCTTTCTAGCTGTGAGCTGCTCTAAAAGCTCACAGGTTCCATTTCAAGATCCAACTATTACAATTGCTATTGCTATTGCAACTATTACAATTGCAAAGATCAAAATCCAAAAGTGTATGAACTTTTCTTAAATTAGAAACAAAAGAAGAAAAATTGAGGTCTTGAAAATAAAACGTAGAAAAACTCACCAGTGTTTAGAAGATGCTGTCTACAATGCACTAAACAGAATGAGTGGGTAGATCAGTGTGAGTCACGGTGAGTGGTGTTTCGCAGCAGGCCACATCCTTTTGACCCACGAACCACTAATCCACTCACAAATATTGACCTACTTCACCCATTGACCAACCGACCCATTCACCCACTCCATCTCTGATTTTAACGTCTTATTTCATTTAAAAGACGAAACATACATCCACATATTTTTTTCTGTATTGCAAAGGTTGGCTTGGTAACATATACTAGTTGAAATGGTCATTTCTTCTCACGGTAAGAAATTGATATGATTAAAAATCCCCTTTTGAAGTGGGTACAAATTACCTTCCAAAGTTATTTAGAAACGCTTTCTCAACCCCGAAAACTACGAATTCCACAAATATTTCAATAATATTTAGATTTTATTTTCAGCTCTCCCAGGCCCTCATCCTGTGAAGATGGAAATGAATTTGGATGTAAACGCCATTAGGATCATCACTATTCATTTCAGCGACCGACATAATTATGGATAACACACTGAGATCAGTCGTTTTACATGCCACACCTCCTAACTTCCATAACTTGGGGTATCATACTACCACAATATTTTTTTTTTAGATTGAAAGTATTATGTCTCCCACGTTTGGTAAACGCTGCCCCAGACAATCCTGAGTTACGCTGGAATATGCATTTATACAGAAACATTAAATATTTAGAACTGTGCGAGCAACGCCTCCGATGCTGCTCGTGTAAATTAAAAATCCGGCTGACATGTTTGTTCTGCGGTGTTGCTACTTGTCTCGGACTCTACACTAATATCAGTCGTTTTGAATCATTCCATATGTTACTCCCTTTGACTCTCTGTACTAGATGTGCTAGAGGATCTTACCCGTACTGGAAGTTGATATTAAAAATAAAGAGCATCAGAACTGCTCCCAATGAACTTGGGGACCCCAAAAGATATATATTCGACACTAACTGTGGTAATTTTCAATTACTTTTACATGTTACAATTCCACACATCGCTTCAGGATGCTTTTGGTGGCTTAACTTGCATGTCATCTGGAGTGTCACTCTTTTCTAAGTGAACCCCCAAATTATGGATTCGACGATAATATCGGTCTTTTTTTATTATTTTGATATCAGCCCCTTTCATTTCTCCTAGGATGTTGCCACCGCTAGGACGGATATTGTCACCTCTAGGACTGAATTTGATCTTAAATGGGATTAAAACTTCTACCAATTAATTTAGCGAAAATTGCTGCATTTAAAGGTTCGGTATACCTATTCATTTTTGCTCTCGTCGCCCCCCAAAATTACGTATTTCTTCATCCTTAACAATTTATTGCAGCTAAATACCACTCATTAGATACTAGAGCTACAACTACGTAACAAGAAATAACAAATGGAAAATATGTTCTGAATTATTTTTAGATTTCTTACGCTATCATTAAACATATTAGAATAGTAAAAGAGGATTGTTCATGAAATAGTATATTTACTCTTGATTTTTTTCACTTTTTTCATACTAGAAAATTAAAATATTATTTAATTTTTAAACGTGGCGCTCTTCAAATATGTTGACCTTTAGACATGAGCCTAGTTGGACTAATGGGAAATACGGCGCTGTTAGTGGCGCTAAAAACTTACGATTCGACTCTAATATCGGTTGATTTCGATATATTTACGTCCCCACGTAACTACCCTGGGTGCTAATGGGAGCTTAATTGGACTTAAGCGGAATTGAAAGTAGAAGTATTTACCTAAGCGACCTCGAAACTATGAACTCCATATTAATATCAATCCTTTCCTAGTATTTTTGATATGTATCCCGACAGTACTCTTTTCTAGACTGTAAGAAATATGGTTAAAATTGCTCTAGACATTTCAGAATTATATATATATATATATATATATATATATATATATATATATATATATATATATATATATATATATATAACAGCGAGCGAGCGAGAGAGAAAGAGAGAGAGAGAGAGCTACCCAAGGCATTGCCATTTACATGTTGCAAAAGCATATCAGGTATTGAATTTAAAATCTAAGTAAAGACTCTCCGCTGCGGCATGCTTCATAAGGACAGTTCCAGTCTGCTTACGTGACCTTTGGGGTTGAGGAATTTCTTGCAAGCGTTCCGACTTCGAATTATCTGTTTATACCCTCTGTTTATGCCTCGGATAATTTTTCAAGAACATAAATACTGAGACATGCAATGAGAATGTACAGGGATACTGTAATAAGAATGTTGAGAAGTAACCTCTATATGACAAACAGCTGCAAATACTCGTAAATACACTACATAACTCATTTATTACTATTATACGAATTTCTTCAATTGTATTTAACATTCAGATACATAATACCGACGTACTGTGAACACCTATCTCAGACGTTATGTTTTAAACGTAATAATTACTTATATTCTGCAATGATTACATATATATATACAACTTGTGTATTTTATTGTAAGTATTTTATAAATTTTTATGCGTTGCGGAATATAAAATTCCATTCAAGAAGAATTGACCCAGATGCGAATCGAACCCACGACCTTACGATTTGGAGTTTAACAATTTACCAGTGAGCCATCAATACGACTCTACGCTACCATCATCTAACGAAATATAACTCGATTTTAAGACAGTGATTTCAAGACAAAGACAACTCGATGTAGTTTTGAAACAATGAAACAACTCATTGAGATTGTTCACGTCTGGTATTTCTAAATTACGTCTGCTATTTGCCAGATCTCTTGTAGATTCAATGCCTGTAAGGAAGCTAACAATTCTTGCCTTGTTAGAGAAATATCTCAAATACGTCTTTAATAACTTGAAATAAAAAGTTTAAGTGTCAAAATGCTTAAACGTTTAAACCTGTCTTTTATTATTTTCTACAAAAAATTAAAAAGCGAATTTCACGTTTTTAACCTTAACGAATTTCAACATATGGCCGTCCTTTAAAAAATGTAGCCTCTCACGCTCTTTTCCTGCTTTTTTACTGTAGGGTTGGTATAAAAGGCCAAGTTGTTGGTGTCAAGTTGTAGGGTTGCAACAAACAACTTGGCCTTTTATGCCAACCCTATATTTACCTTCTAGGGCAAATATAAAAATGGCGAGATGCGTGTCTGATGAATTTGAATGAGAAGTCCATATATCAAATTTTAAGTCTCTAATTTAAAAAAAAAAACACAATATATATGGATAATTTATTACTATTAATTGTAATTCCCTCCATTATTTCTCAATCTTTTCTTTCTCCTGTTCTAGATCAAAAATAAAAAAGACTCTGAGAGATACTTCTTATTACTTTTAATGATAAGTCCCTATTTCAAATTTCGTGTGTCCAACATTCGAAGATATGATAACACATAGAAAAGAAATGCCTCTCTCTAATGCAATGTCTTACATGAGGAGCATGGACATTTTAAAACAATAATTTCACGTATATTTTCCTCTTCTGGAAAAACTGGTCATTATATGGACCAAGAAAAGTTGTCTTTCTTAGAACTAACGCAACAGGGCTTGGACGTTACAACTGGTCCGTAAAATGAATTTCCTGGCTACAACTAGAACAAACAGCAACAGTCATATTACACGACCTGCTGGTGTACAGAGAATACTGAGGTTCAACGCGGCGATGAATAGTGAGAATTTAGGAATATTGAGAAGTTTAGTTGATAATATCGATTTTTCACGACTTCAGGCAAACAGACAAAAAGTATGGGTCCTTGATTGATTAGCAACCAATAAAATTTTACTTCTCAATTTGTAAGTTAACTACATCTACGATATATTGATCAAATAATTGAGATTTTACCTATTTTTCATGGGTATTTAGGAGATCCACACATATAACCACTCCCTGATTGACATTCAGTAGAGGTAAGATTCTACTCATACATGAAACATTCCAATACCATCCAATTAACGTAACTTCGCGGTTTGTTTTTCACATGCCGTTCCTAACAGCGAAGTGTCACTTGGCAGTTTTGAAATAGTTAACCTGTACAAGTGGACACATGATAATTTACTTTGTAACAAAAGGGGACATCCCTTAATACTATGTCTTTTAGATTCAGCATTCTTAGTATCGCCACCATATTATAATTATATATGAATCAATTTCTTATCTTTTACACATTTATGCACTGTAACGAGCTTCGATGTTGCTAACAATAGGTTTTCGTTTTAATCTAGAGTTTGGGCAATAGCTGTAATTAACCATGATAAACTGTCTTCCAATATTTTCCATGATAAACCGACTTCCTTTTATAAGTGAAATATGTGTGAATCGCGCAACTACATTAAGGTGTCTATGAGGAAAACTAACCTACTTTCACAGTAACCTCATAAATAGATCCTCAAGAATAGATGCGCTTGGAACCAAAGTTGTCATAGAGAATAGGAGGAGCACCAAAGCAACATCATCATTGAAAAAAAACATGACCTTAGAATAATAATACTGAACATAAGATGGTTTTTGAAATGCCAATGAAACAGTGTGGATTTGTTAACAGTTTATAATGCATATGATTGTTTATATATTTATATCCCACAGAAAACTCCGACGGGATTGTATAAGAGTATATCTATTTCTGAGATAAGACGAAATCCACTATTCATCATTTATCAATACTCCAATCAACCACATTCGACTGAAAGGCAGGAAGGGAACATGGACATGATGACTAACCAAATGAATGATGTATGAAGTTGTCCTGCAAGTTTCACTCCTTCAACAATTGATATATTCTGTTCCATGAAGATCGTCAAGTTTAACACATTCTACTTTTTTTTAGAATTTGTTTAAAAATGATAAAAGAATTGCATTGACAACAAACGGGCTGATTTATATGTGCTAAAATCTATGAATTTATTGTTAGCTTGTGCTGCATATATACACTTCAGAAAAACAATATATGGACTGGCTATTTCTTTTAGCGCATTTTTCCACTCTTCGTAAAATCTTTTAGCTTTACGTCCCACGATTATCCTGGTTAGGCTAAAGGAGACGGTGATTATGAGAAATGAATAAAATGGTAGAATGAAGAAAGTGGGAGGAAACACAAGCATACGGTGTTTGTCCACCACAAAGTTCACTTGGCGGGGGCTGGGATCGACCCCGGGACCCCCCACTCTTCGTAGTACCCTCTAGTCCACTCAATAAAAACATTAGGATTGAGAAATGTGGTGAAATAAACAGTCTTCATTTAAGGAAGGTATGTTCTAAAATGGAAAACATCTTATGCCAAGGAAAATTTTTTTTCTGAAACTGAAGAAAGACTTTCGAACCTAAGCGATACGATAAACATGTTTTTGTATCTTACAGAAAATAATAGTTTCCAACATTATAACTGTAATCCAAAATTCTGAGAATGGCCACAAACCCACTATACTTTATTCTTAGTGTGGTAAAAAAATCACAGTCGAAAAAAAGGTGATATATTTTAAATATTTTCATACAGGTGGAAAACCAGAGATTGATTTATTTCTCTATGCTCATTGAGTTAGAAGAGACCAGAAGTCTCCACCTAACAGTAAAATTCTAAATATTGTTCTATGCTACGTGACTTCTGTAGGTGAGTGGGTCACAACAGAAATAGGTTAAGAGGAATTTAACCATAGTTACACGATTCATATAAAAGACTGCCGTAAATTTGCTTCGAGGCCCAGTTGGTACAGTGGAGAAGCAAGGCAGTTGTTTTGAAGAAGTCTCCATCGTTCGGAACATAGAGATCAATCTCTCCTGCCCATCAAAGATTGGATCTTCTGGTCTCTTCTGCTGAATAGTATTGTAAGTGACTATCCTTCTACTTATCCTATAATTTGGATAAATGTTGAATTGTAATTGATTACGCCCCCTTAATCGATTCTTAACCTCCTTGATTAAGAAGCGTCAGTTAACGTTTATTAAAGGCATAATAGGTGAGAAACAACATCATTTTTTCTTGGATACGGGAGCAGAATGTAATATAATACCTTTATCAGCTTTGCTACCAAACTCCCATTGTTTTAATTTATCCACAACTCTACATGGAATTTCTAATACGCCAGTTCGGTACTCAAAGCTATTACACTTCCTATCTTTATAGGAGATAAACAATTCACCATACTTTTTCGTGTTTCTCCATCAGCACAAATGCCTATAATAATAGGGAACCCGTTCTTAAACCAACATTCTGTTAAGTTAGATTATACTAAAAATGAGCTAATCTTGAAACGTTTTGGGAAAAAACCACCTTCGCAACACCATGACAATATTCAGGTTACGGTTTCTAAATTCGTTTCCGCTAACATTCCAGCCACCCGCAACTACCTTTTCGAAGTTGCCAGGCCAGTAGCGGTTCGTCCTCACAGCGTTTCTATTCTTGAACTAAGTCTACCTATGAAAGGTGATGTCAGAGAGTTTTACCTCAATTCTCCCATTCACAAAAATATGAAATCGTGTTACACTGTTCACACAGTAGTCGACGCTGCTTTCCCCGCTATTCCCCTTGTCAACCCCAGTGACCACGCCCAGCATTTTAAGAAGGGAACTGTTGTTGTCTCTGGCATTCCTTTCAATAGCGAATATCAAACTCAACAAGTTAATATTGTTACTAAATTGTATGATCTTACTCCAGATCAAATAGAGTCACAGAAAAAAGAAAGGTACGGAAAAATCAAACACCTTGTAGACCCCACCAAATTTAAAATAAATACTAAACTTAGTGACGATCAACAAAAACAAATACTAGATATCTTACTCAGTCATGCATGTGCTTTCAAATGGAGTAAAGAAGACTTTACAAAAATCACGAATTATTCTGCTTCACTGGATTTAGTAAACCGTTCCCCATTTCAGGTTGTACCATTTACGGTGCCTCACCGCCTTAGACCGAAAGTCAAACAGAAGGTCTTGGAGCTTCTCGACCAAGGCATATTAGAACCTGCCAATAGCCCTTATAGAAATAACGCGATTGCTGTGTTAAAACCGAATTCTAGGGATGATATACGGCTAGTCCTAGATTTGAGAAAATTGTCACAACACTGTGTATCTATAGCAGAACCGATCACTCCTATGAATGATGTTTTAGACCATCTTTCGAACTCGAGGTTCATGTGTTCAATTGATATGTCTTCATCTCTTTTCCAAATCGAGTTAGACGAAAAAGACAGAGATGCAACAGAATTTTTGCTTCGTGATATTGATTTGCCACATGCTCAGTTTCGCTTAAAACGCTATCCCCAGGGCCATGTAAATGCGTCCATAAGTTTGCAACGAATTTTAAAAGAAATTTTCAAAGACATCTCGCGAAATTGTCTTTTAATCTAAGTAGATGATTTTCTTCTTCACTCTGATTCCTTTAAAGAGCTTCTTGATACCTTAAAGCAAGTATTAGAAAAAGCTGAAGCTCACTCTGTTATTTTTAATTTGGAAAAATCAGAATCCGGTGTTACTTCTACCAAATTTTTGAGACATGTGGTCTCGAATGGTCAGATCAGACCGGATCCTGCTAAACTAGAGGTCATATTGGAAATCCCTAGGCCTACTACTGCATTCGAAACTGCACGTGAACTGTTAACAATAGAATCAGATTTAACAATATTTTCTACAGAAAACACATAACATTTACTCATGTGTGACATTTCAAGTATTGGAATCGGAAGCGTTCTGCTGCAAAAACGAGAAAATGAAAGTGATTGGCATGCCGTTCACTACATTAGCGCGCGTCACCCTACCCGCGTCAAACCTCTTCCTATTTTCAGTCAAGAGTTACTTGCCATATATTATTCGCTAGTGAAATTAAGAAAATACTTGTTAGGTGCTAAATTCACTATAGTAACCGATAATAAATCGTTATCGGCACTCCAGAATACAAAGAACCTCTCAGCAAAGCACATACGTTGGCTCGAGTATATTAATTCTTTCAACTTCTATATAGCACATGTAAAAAGTTCT
The DNA here is from genome assembly GCF_964235325.1 of Thermobia domestica. Lineage (NCBI taxonomy): Eukaryota > Metazoa > Arthropoda > Insecta > Zygentoma > Lepismatidae > Thermobia > Thermobia domestica. Next base: position 55,265,117 of record NC_137467.1, read on the forward strand.
CAAAATAGTATCAGTGAGCTGTTATCTCGTAACCCCCTACCCTTTAAAGATGAAGATCTTGAAATCGTTGAACCTGACGTTCACCCCTTAAGTCTGTTAGCATTGGACAGCAAAACAGACATTGCTAGTTTGCAAAGACAAGATTCGTATTTTTCAAAGGTCATAAACACTTTGCATGCATAGATTGTTAGTATGCGTACCACAAGTGTTAAGGAACACTGTTTTTCAAGAGGTACATGCTAATCAATTAACACATCCAGGGTACCTAAAGACATACTACATATTAAGACCTAAATACTTCATACGTATCATGAAAAATTGGTTGTATGAAAAGATACGAAGCTGCCCAGATTACGCCAAAAACAAAAGAAGCTACCAACAGAATAATCTTCACGTCCAAACTCACCAACCCACAAGTCTTTTTCACACCTTTGTACTTGATTCGTGTGGAAAATTTCCAAAAACAACTTCCGTAGACTATCAATACATATATGTTGCTGTTGATATGGCATCATCCTTTTGCATAACCCACCCGGTGAAAGATATGACGTCAGACACGTTCATATCTTTCCTAATGGAACAAATAATAATACCATATGGGGTACCTTCGGTAATTTTACTTGACAAATCGAGTAATCACACAAGTGCGAAGACGAAAGAATTTCTGCAGTCCATGAACATTTCAGTGAAATATTCCTTACCTTTAGGCCACTTTTCGCAAGGTGGAGTGGAACAGAAAATACAACAAGTTCAGAATGCGCTAAAATTCCTTTCAAGAAACAACAAGGAAGATTGGCACCTATTTTTACCCCAAGCCACTGCCACCGAGAATCAAACTCCCAATACTAAATTCTGTTCTAGTCCGTTTGAGCTTGTGTATGGCGTCCAACCTCGACTGATTATTGATAATTTATTAAGATTTCCCATTCAAGATACAGATAATTATGATCGCCTGTTACAACTAGACGAGCTACGATCATTAGTCAACTACCAGAGACATAAAGCTTTCACCGATCTAAAGGCTAAAATTGAATCAAAGTTCCAACCACGTATCAACCTAACCAAATGGTATTAGTAAAAAATATATATCGCAAACCAAATCAACCAGCTGCTTTCAGAGAGGATTATTTAGGTCCATTCCGTCTAATTTCGAAGATTGACAACAACTCCTACAATGTAGAAATGGATGGAAAGATACAACCAATCTCTAAGACTAGATTAAAGCACTATTTTCCTGACGTAGCTTCTGACGTACGATTTGAAACGAAATATAGGAACTTCTGGAAGCACAACACTCGTTAATACACCAAAAACTTTAACTCATAGAACTAACGACCTTGCCTCACGTTCCATGATTAAAAAAATGAACTTTCGACATATCACAATCAATCTTCCACTGCATTTAACAGGTTCACGACTTTCATTGCACAGGATACATATCTCACACGCACACTAATAAGGGGGAAACATCTTTTATTTTTAACCAATCCATCTCTTAAATGTTTACAGTAAACACTCCTGCATTACTGATAATAAGTATCTCACTGCGCTTAGACCCCGAAAAAACTTTCATATTTGCCAACCAATCACGAGCGAGTATTTTTCTTTTCATTTTTAATGAAAGAGTTGTCAAAACATCTGGTCTGGGGATTCCTTCCTCCCCCAAGCCCAAACACCTGGATTCCTTAGTTGTTTGCTGAATACACTGAAATACGGAAAAAGTGAAAGTTATTTCGTTCAAAATAGATTTCAATACTAAATCTTTGCCACTTGAATATATTGATGCAGTTCAAATATCATTGTTTCCATCAAGTAGGGCAACTAACTTTATTCTTAACAACTGTAGAATGTAACTAATTTTCGTATACCTTTCAGTGAAAATTTCATTGTACTACAGACTTATGTGATGCATAAAAACGTGTTGATACACATTTTTTTTTACAAATGTGTTTATTTTCAGAGGAACTTTTTAGGGCTTCTTATCTCCTTACCCATCTCTACAACTTGACCCATCCGCTGTTCTTATTTCAGTGGGAGCATAATTCTCCAAAATTCCTTCCGCAATCCCATTCTCCTTCCTGGTTTGTCCTTTCCAATTGCCAACCAGAGAAACAAATAAACTTGATCTTGATTGTTCTCCTACCAATAACACGAAATTTTGCCTACCACTTTTGAAAATATTACTTGCCTCAAATAACTTTTCTTCGGATCTTCTTCGGACCACATATAATTCAAAATTCGGCTTTGTTCCCCAGAATACGCGCTCAACACGCGCGCTTCTCCCATTTATCGGAGATATATTGCATTTCATAGGTGGTACTACAACTGATTCTCAATTAGGCCAATTTACAACGAACGAAAAAGAATTGAAAAATCATATCATTGATTTAGAGCATAAACAGTTATCTGTTCACTCAGAGATACGCAACATTTCTATCTCTCTTTCTCGTTTTGCTTCAGAAACAAGGGACAGTTTCAAAGACGTTCAACAACCATTTTCTCGTATAATACAGGATGAACAAAATATTCAAACTTCTCTCTTGACTGATCATAAGCTCTTAGTATCTTTCATACAGCTACTTCTTAACCTCGATCATATGCTCTTGAATAAACTACACCAAATTTTGGAAATGAATATTTTTAATGATATCTATTCGGCGTGTAATCCTAATCGAATTTCAAGTACTTTAATTCCTTATAACACTTTGAAGGATGATTTTCTTAAACTCAATAAGCGATTATTAACCAAAAACGTTCATATTAATCCCCTTTTTACTCCTCAGTTGGCCTATTCCATGAACATTGCTTCTTGTAGACTTACTCCTACTATGGCTTACATAACAATACAAGTACCGGTGTTACCCTTAAATATCTATTATTCATTGCAACGTATTCATTTCTTTCCTATTTCTACTGGTAACGAAACTTGTACCTTAAATATTAAATCAAATTTTGCTCTGTTTAATTCAACCCATACAATCCCGCTTTCAGACTATGATTTAATCCAGTGCTCATACTCCCCAAACTATTTTTTCTGCAAAATTCTAACCATAACTCCCCAATCTAAATCGACCTCTATTTGCCTCCATCACCTTCGATATCCTAAAGTTGCCGGACTATATATGCATATATGAAAATTTTCTTGTACTGAAGACCGTCCATTTACAATCACACAGATTTCTAATACATTCTACGTTCTTACAAATCCTACCCTACCCCTATACTTTCTATCGTCGAGCGGTATTAGATCTGAAATCCAGACACATATAGCTTTTACGATCAAGATATTACTTCCTTGTGAATATATACTACTATCTAACAATGGTATTCTTATACAGCAAACCACATTATGTGTTAGGACTAACGTAATCCCCAGACACCTCGTATTAGATCATGCATTGCTTATCAATGATAACTTATTTTCACTCCCGCCAGATCGTACTTTTAACTTTCAATTAAACTTCAGTAACTTACCTCTTAATTACAGTAAACGTATCTCCCCTATACAACCTATATATACTACGTTTGAAACCCTTTCTTGGTCAACATGGATCCCTCACGATTTTGTAATACCTGTTTAAACTACCCTAACTTCGTTACAGACATTATTAGCAATTTGTAATACTATTTGCATTATTATTCTCTTTCGGCAAATAAGAGCTCTAACCCCGAGACATTTTTCTAATGTTCCGGAAAGTATTCCTTTACACGACTCCACTTAATGTTTTTTCTCCAGCCTCTACACGGTGGCTATTTTCCTCTCCTTACCCCAGCCCGCCTATGCCTTTTCCTATTTTGACATTTCCCTAATTGTCGTTACTCCTCTCACACTACTATTATTAATAACACTAGGCCTACTCTGCTGCAAAAGATGGATTATTTATCGTACTTACAGACGTGTTATACGCGAACCCACTGTTCCCTTAACACCTATGCAAAATTCCGAAATCTTAACAATTTCACAGATGACAAACCTTCCGCGCCAACCCACACCCCCTTGTTCACCGAAGTATTTACCTGTAGCCCACCCACTCTTCAAGCAATCTTCTACTTCCGCATATTGATAACTGTAATCTCTTATGTCAGCTGTGTCCTTACTAAAGTTAAAATATTTTATGCTTTGTATATATTTTGATGGACAGATGCTCCTTTCGCATAATAAAATATGCCTTATATTTATAGTTTCGAATAGAATGTGTCTATTAATATATTCATTTATGGGAAATTATTAAGGGAAAACTTATTTTATTACTATCGACATAGTTTCATTTTCTCCTCATTCTCTCAGTAAAAGGGAATCTCTTTTGAGACATCATTATCATTATTTTATCCGTACTTAATTGACTATTGTCTCAGTAATATGATTATGTGGGAGCTTTTTCTATTGGTAATACGGATCATCATGCTATGAATTAACTATAACTGGCATGAAGAAAAACAACCTTTTCTCCCTTTCTTTACCGTTTATGACACACCTCCTTCATCCTATCTTAACTACCAAGACACCCGAAATACGTCACAAATCACAAGCAGAAGGACTTCTACCAGTGACATCCAGAAGCTGATCCTAGGACGACCTTATGAGAATCCTGCTGATCCAGTGCTGTTCCATGGAGACCTGCCTACAATCATCGGAGTTACTACCCAAAGCTGCATATCAATACTATATTGAAACCCAGTTTGGTTCTCCAACTGTCCTCAATATCTCCAGGAAACTGAATTAAAGCCTTTTGAACTGGAAATATCTTAGGCTTATAAGTGTGCTCCCCAAAGTACTTCACGACGTGATGCAGTGCCAGCTAACAGACTACGGGTTCTACAATGCTTTGCAGTGCATCTCACAGCTTCTAAGTCCATTGTTTTCATCCCGTGAAAATGTAGGACAAAGATCTTCGTAGCTCGGATACAAAGCCATGCAAATGTGTTATATTAATAACACTTCAATCTTAAGATTAAAAACACTGACCCATCTTATAAACACTCGTTGAGACTATGTTCTTACAATACGATTAATATATCAGTGTGACTAATAAGTATAAGTGACAAAAGTAAACGACGGAATAACATGGAGTGGACTTCGATAACTGACCACTAGAACTGTCGCCCCCTTTGTGCTTTAACCTTATCTACCAAGTGAACACTCGCTGGGATACTCAATCACGAAATGAATTTGCTGTGTGTGTGTTTTTTTTTTTTTAAGAAGAAGGCTCATTCATAATCAAATACGTCGAACTTTACACCCTATCCAAAGTAAAGTCAAAGAGACTGGTTAGTAAACAGTGTTTTTCTTTTCTCACAGAAAAATGTGCATTAAACGAACAGTGCATCAATTTGTGTTTAATTTTATTTTCTGTGTGTATAATAAGTGACTCCTTTAGGAATCAGTGAAAGTAACGCTATTTTTGCTTTAAACAAAAAAGAAAAAAACAGCACACAATCGAAAAAAACTAGTGATCACAACATACATTGAAAAGTAATGTGTGATGAATTTACTCTAGGAGGGGTAATGTGGTAAAAAAATCACAGTCGTAAAAAAAGTGATATATTTTAAATATTTTTCATACAGGTGGAAAAATCAGAGATTGATTTATTTCTCTATGCTCATTGAGTTAGAAGAGACCAGAAGTCTCCACCTAACAGTAAAATTCTAAATATTGTTCCAGGCTACGTTACTTCTGAAGGTGAGTGGGTTACAACAGAAATAGGTTACGAGGTATTTAACAACAGTTACACGATTCATATAAAAGACTGCCGTAAATTTGCTTCGGGGCCCAGTTGGTACAGTGGAGAAGCAAGGCAGTTGTTTTGAAGAAGTCTCCATCGTTCGGAACATAGAGATCAATCTCTCCTGCCCATCAAAGGTTAGATCTTCTGGTCTCTTCTGCCGAATAGTATTGTAAGTGACTATCCTTCTACTTATCCTATAATTTGGATAAATGTTGAATTGTAATTTTCAATAGGAAATGTTCAGAATTCTCACCATGTAATAGGAAATGTCTCCCATCTAATTCATAAATATTCAATTAACTTGCTTTCACTTTTTAATTAGTTATTAATTTTGTAACCACATTTAATTTGTCATCATTTTTCAATAAATCATTTTAAATGTACTAGCAACCCTTTTAACATCATTTAAATTTGTTTCCATAATAATTAAAGGTGTATCTTATTTAGTAGTGACAGGCATTTTGGTTAGCCAATGCTCTTACTAAGATATTTCAATTACATTTGCTAATGACGTTATGGCTAACAAAGTTAAATATCTCACCCCAAAAGAAAAGTACACCACATTAGGCTGTTTGGTTTAGATACCTGGTCAATTTTGAATTAAACATGTAGCATTTATCATCTTGTCTCTCGTAGATATCAACGTAAGAACAGCAATCTATAGGCTTAGAGTTTATCAGACACTTCTCCATCAAAATATTGCATGGTCTGTAAGACAATAGATGCTGTTAAAGCATATAAATAAAGTTAATAGTACACAAATCAATTTTATAATTACAAACCAAAATAAAAACAAAATTGTGTTAGGTGTAGAGGTTCATTGTGTGCATAAAATTCAATTCTCTCTTATATATATATATATATATATATATATATATATATATATTGCAAGTACTCAAAATAAAGGTTGATGATCGATAAACTTACACATTATATCTGATAGCGTCCCGCAAAATTTTAATGGTTCTTCATCGATTCTGATACATTTCAAGAAATACTGCTGAACCATTTTTCAATTAATAGTGTTTCATATGTTTTATATATTTGTCACCCGCACAAAACACCTTTTCAAACAAGAAATAAATAAGTAATAACGTGTTCCCCCATTATTATTATTATCATTGGAGCGTACATGTCTTATTCGATACTCAATATATTTCATACCGTTATTTGAGCACATTTGGTTTTAGGATTTATCCCAACCACTACATTGTTACATATTTATTCAGCATATACGTACCTGTTGAGCATTACAGTCAGGCTTCGTTTACATACATTTACATAACATGCCATTTACATGCCTTTGTTAGGCCTTTACATAACATGACATACAAAGACACAACAAGAAGCATGAATGTTCTAATGTTTTTCTCAAAACAACAAGTAACTACACCCACTACAGATAAACGTAAAGAATTGACTCTTTTTCTCTTAAAAAATAATCGTAATATTTACATATTGAAGTCGTAATACATACTAAAAAATAAGCGTAATACTAAAATGAAAATTGCATTTGCATTACAATTATTAATTTAATTGCAAATGATGGTCGCTTTTCTGAGGTATAGATATCAAGACGCATGTAAAGATCAAAGATACATATTATCTTAACTTATATTTTCCTAATATTGTGAATTAAAAACATTGCTTACAAGAAAGGATGGAGTTTCACTGTCGTTGCGCATTAGCACAGAATTTTACAATTCTTATCAGAATTATTTGGTTACAACACAGTGACACTTCTGGTGACATATCTGGTGTTACGATAATATCGAAAAAATGAATGAGTCTTCATAGGGGCAGAAAATAATAAAAGACATATACAGAGTTCGCCATGAAAATGTATACACTATTTATGAAGAAGCTATATATCATATTTCTTAATTACATTTAATTATTATTCCAACATGTGTTACAAACCTTCCAGTGAACATATGTTTACACTAAATGATCAAAATGCTGTCCATTGTCGACCAAACACCTAATAGAACGACGAGCGGTCATTGCAGCTACAGCATTCAATGTATCAATAGAGATCTGTGCACATGCCTCTGTAATCTTCTGGTAAAGGTTCTTGAGCGTGCTTTTTTCGGTACACTTTTCCCCATCTTTTACAGTTCTCCACTAGAAGAAGTCCACGGAGGTAAAATCTGGCAAACCGAGAGGGAACTCAATGGGCCTTCGTCGTCCAATCCAATGTCAAGCCTGCACCTGGAATTTTCTTATTATAACCGTGCTGGCAGTACCGACATCTGCTGAGCGAAAAAATGTACTACAACATAATTTTAACTGAAAACAATTGACAACGCCAACATCTGTTGGATGAAAAACCACACAACATACTTAAATTTCAGGACAATTGTCAATGCCAGTATCCCGGTACAGGATGACAAAGAGTGTATACATTTTTGTGACAGACTCTTATATTATACCTGAACTGCACAATGTTAAATATAAGTAACACTGTTTTAAAAATGGAACTGCATCGTGCAGGATTGCATCGTCAATTGGTCACTTTAATGAGGTCTGCTCCTCTGGCTAACGAAAAAAGAAATCAACCAGGGACGAACACATAGTAAAACATCATGTTTCTTCATTATTACTTTCAACTCATAAGATGAAAGGAAAGGCAAGATTCCTCTCTGTTTCGTTCCCGGAAAACGATGCATGGCTTCATGCTCTACCGTCATCTTCTGTTGGTCTACATCTAAGCAATGAAAGTTTTTGTGTAGTTTCAGCTCTGCGGTTAAGAGCGGATATTTGCGAAACGCACCAATGTCGTGCTTGTAATGCTCTCGTCGATAAGAGAAGCTTACACGGTTTATCATGGAAGAGCAGCGCAAGTAGACAATCACGGCACTCCAGCGTCAACGATGTCATTTTAAGAGCTCTCACATCTGCAGGTGTCCCATCAGTACGAGAACCAAACGGATGCAGTCGTTCAGACAGAAAAAGACCAGACGGAATTTGGGACTCTGCCTGCACAGATATTTATGCTCCTCCAATCTTTCACCTTTGTCATCACGCATAGGTCTCATAGCAGCTCATAAAGAGACGGACAAAAGAAATAATTATATTGATCTTGATAAATATTGGTTTGTTCCGATTGCCATAGAGTCAAATGGTACTTGGGGTAAAAGAAGGAGCTAATCTTATCAATAAAATAGGTCATCGTATATCACTTATATCGGGAGATATACGATCTAAACATTCCTTATTCAACGGATCAGTATCCTGGTTTAACGTGGGAACGTTTCACAGGCCCGTATCCAGGGGGTTTAGGGGAGCCGGGCCCCCTAAATTTTTGCTACCCCCCTAAAATTTTCACGGTAGGCTTGCAAATGAACTATATTATGGTGATGAGCTATAATATGGTAGGATATGGCCCTCCCTAATTTCAGCCGAGCTCTCCTACATTTTTGGGCTTGCTACCGGCCTGACGTTTCAGCCATTTCGGGTACGTTACTCACCGGTAAAGAATTTGAACGTACTTGTATTACGAGAACCAACGACGCTAATATATTTTTTGGCATTAATATAATATAAAACTAGATGTTGTAGTACTTAAAGAAATCTACACAAAACTTGTTTAACGTTTTCCACACTGCACATATCTCGTGATGAATTGTCTAGTATTTTAGGAGCTTCTTCTTGTTTCTTATTTATTAAACTTCCTTTGCTCTAAAGTAAGTATTACCATGCAAACAAATTATGCGTTAATTGTCAGGTAACAGTGTAATAAATATAAATTTTCTTTTATTTTGGTTACTTTCTTTTATGTTAAATATTCATTCTTTCCCTATTTTTATGAGACAATAATAGTAAGCAAAGCAACTCCTTAATCTATCTATATATATAAAAGAGAACGCACAAAATCCTTTGTCCGCTCATCACGCTAATACGGCTGAACCGATTTCTTTCATTTTTGGGGGGTTGTTAGGATTTGGACCCTAGATGGTTTTTATCATATCACTTTAATTTTCAATTACCAGTGTCTTGAGATAATTGACCAATCAGGTGTCAATACGTACAAAAAATCCTTTGTCCGCTCATCACGCTAATACGGCTGAACCGATTTCTTTCATTTTTGGGGGGTTGTTAGGATGTGGACCCTAGATGTTTTTTATCATATCACTTTAATTTTCAATTACCAGTGTCTTGAGATAATTGACCATTCAGGTGTCCATACGTACAAATCCTTTGTTATTAGTTCATCATAGGTATAAAAATAAACGTATTTATATGCAACCCGCATGACCCTGTGACTCGGCGGGTTAACATAACTGACAGGCGCTATAAATCACTTGAAAGCGAAAAAGTAAAAATTATCTAAGTAACAAAGTTTATTGCGTTCCGGGATGACCGCAGCGAAGCGGGGCGGGTTGGGGTGACCGCAGCGAAGCGGGGCGGGTTAACATAAATGACAGGCGATATAATGTTAACATTAGTGCAATCTTCTATGGTTTTTATCATATCACTTGAAAGCGAAAAAGTAAAAATTATCTAAGTAACAAAGTTTATTGCGTTCCGGGGTGACCGCAGCGAAGCGGGGTGAACGCTGCTAGTATTGAAATAAATATAAATATGTAGCAGTGAGTAGGATTGTACGGTGAGCAGCAAGAGTTGATCTTCCAATTACATATCAAATAATACTTTAAATCATCTCCTAAATTCCTAGTTTATTGCGAGATATAATTATAACCAATGTGGTTGATGGGTTATACTCAGTGGCGAAGGGTGATAGTTTCAAGAGGGTAGGCCCAATGTTCTACTACTACTACTAATAATAATAACGATAATAATGATAATAATAATAATAGTAAAATGAAACAGATTAGACAAATATTTTACTACAGAAATACAAGAAGACGAATTCACATAAATTTAATGCAATTCTAGTTCATCGAGAGCACTTATCCGATCCGGATCTCAATTTTCATAATGAAATTGACGTATGTGACTCAAAGCAATTAAATGGCATTATGGCGAATTAAGATTATCTATAATTGGAGTGATCGGGTGGGGAAGATGGATTATCGCAATTATCTGCGCTTCACAAGAAGCATATGCTGAAACAAAAACTGCTTGTAAAATTTTGTCTTTAATTATATCGTTCAAAACACATGACACGCATTCAATCGAGATATTTTGTGTGTCACTTAATTCCCCTTTAAAAACAGAATCAGACTTAAATATTTCCATACGCTGCTCTTTATTACAACAACCACACACACACACACACACACACACACGCATATATATATATATATATATATATATATATATATATATATATATATTAGGGATGGCCAAAATTTTCCGGAATCCGGATTCCGGAAATTTTGTTTTCCGGAATCGGAAAATTTACTTTCCGGAATACGGAAAAATTCCGGATTTCGGAAAAATTCCGGAATTCGGAAAAAATCCGGAATTCAGAAAAATTCCGGAATTCGGAAAAATTCCGGAATTCGGAAAAATTCCGGAATTCAGAAAAATTCCGGATTTCGGAAAAATTCCGGAATTCGGAAAAATTCCGGATTTCGGAAAAATTTCGACATTCGGAAAAAATCCGGAATTTAGAAAAATTCCGGAATTCGGAAAAATTCCGGAATTCAGAAAAATTCCGGAATTCAGAAAAATTCCGGAATTCAGAAAAATTCCGGATTTCGGAAAAATTCCGACATTCGGAAAAAATCCGTAATTTAGAAAAATTCCGGAATTCGGAAAAATTCCGGATTTCGGAAAAATTCCGGAATTCAGAAAAAATCCGGAATTTTTCCGAGATCCGGAATTTTTCCGATTTTACTTTCCGGATTCCGGAAAGTAAAAATTCTGGAATTATCCATCCTTAGCTAATAGCTGTTAAAAGAGAAACACAATAATGAATAGGCTATATATACTGTATTAATTTCTTGTAGTTGGATATGTCTTTATCATTTACGTAGACAATTGCTACTGCAGTTATTTACTACTTTATGAGAAAGGTCTTATTTTCACACACAAAAAAGTCGCCGGTATGTCTCAAACATTATCGCGTTCCCACCTGCAGCTGCTCCAAAGCACTGCAAACTACTTTTTAATCAGGCGAAAGGCAGTGAAGGAAAATAAATCTCAACAAATATTCTAATATAACAAATTGTCAACATACCTACAGTGAGCGCAGAAAGTGTTCGTACACCGTGCATAGTTTATATTGAAAACAGCTAGCATGAGAACGGGAGGTGGAAAAATATATATATAACCAGAATTAAGACTACACATTCATACATTTTATTTCTATATACAAGAGAAAGGCCAAACAAACACAATCACTGTTTTGTTCAGAAGAAAAGAGAGAATTCCTTTTTTGTAAACGCAAAAAGTCACCGTACACTTATGCTTGAATTAATGCTTATAAAGTATATTACGTTATTTAATATTTTGTGGGATTACCCTGTGCGTTAATGATTGTCTGTAATCTTCGTGGCATTGATTTCACCTGTAGTAGTTCGTAGTTCTGTAGCTTCGGGACTGATTATGTCCCATTCTTCTTGAATAGCTTTTCTTAGGCCTTCTTTAGTAGACAAGCTGTGCCTTCTGATTCTTGTCTCCAGAACAGATCATAGATGTTCTATGAGGTTCATGTCTGGGGATTGGGGAGGTGTGCGAAGCTGTTTCAAGGTATTATAGAGTCAGGGGCGGGTCCAGAGGGGGCAATCGCCCCCCCCCCACAAGAGGAAACTCTTATTTTATACATAAATAAACCCATCCATAACAAGTTTGGAGCTCTTAAAAGTAGCAGTATTACCGCCGACCGCCCCCCCCAGAAGTCCGTCCTGGATCCGCCCCTGGCAAACCTTGCAGACAGGCCTTGTTCAACAGTACAAACAATAATTGCGATGTATAATGTTTCTATCACTGTGCGAAACCATAAAAAAAATAATAAAAAAAGAACTCGAAGACCAAGAGTGTTGAGTGAACAAGTTAAACGTTACATTATTAGGGAAAGAAAAAAGGTTCCAAAAAGTAGTGCTGTGCAATTGGCAACGGATCTGGAAACACGCGGTGTTAAAGTATCAGCCAGTACAGTGCGGAATATTTGCAGGGTATCATGGTCGGATAGCCAGGAAAATGTTCTGGGTGAACAAGACAAATCGTATAAAGAGACTAAAGTTTGAAAAAGAGTATAAAGATAAGGGATCAGGCTTCTTTCTGGAATAGGGTCATATTTTCGGACGAAAATAAATTTAATTTTATCGAGTCCAATGGGAGGCGTATGGTATGGCGCAAGGTGAATACAGAGATGAATCCTCAAAATCTCGTCTCTAAAGTAAGACACGGAGGAGGGTCCGTGCTCGTCTGGGGTTGTATGAGTGCCTCAGGAGTGGGTCGTCTCCACCTTATCGATGGAGTGATGATCCACAAAGTGTATATTAACATATTAAAAGAATATCTCCATACTAGTGCGCAGAAGATGGTTCTTGAAAACAATTTATTGTTCAGCAAGACAACGACTCCAAACATACAGCGGAAAATACTCGATTGTGGCTACTCTATACAGGGGCGGATCCAGGACGGACTTCTGGGGAAGGGGCGGTCGGCAGTAATACTGCTACTTTTAAGAGCTCCAAACTTGTTATGGATGGGTTTATTTATATATAAAATAAGAAAGTTTCCTCATGTGGTGGGGGGCGATGGCCCCGATCGCCCCCCTCTGGATCTGCCCCTGAGGTTTGCTATCTTTCTCAAAGACTTACCCTTCTTATGCACTTTAATAATTACTTTTCTTGTCTCCTCATTTGTTTCTGTTCGGTTGCTTCCCATTTCGACAGCCCACCGTGCAGTTTTTTCACTCCTATTCACAACTAAACTCATTCTGTTACTCGTCATGCTATACAGAGGTGTATACTCAGGTGAATACTAGTGAACCCCAGTTGTGGTATCTTTGTTTCGTATTCGTACGTCAGGTGTACGATCATTTTTTGCGTCTACTCTATATATTTTCTACGGAATTTATTTACTTTCTGACCATTAAACTTGTCTTTGTGGTTCTTTATTGATATATTCATAAAGCTTAGTTTTCATTATTCATATTGTGTGTGTTATTACACTTCTTAAATTTTCTGTTTCTTTTTCGCAGGCATTCTCGTTTCAATAGCATAGGTGTACGAACACTTTCTGCGCTCACTGTATGTACAGTAAATACAAATTTATAATTTTTGACTTTACGAAGTATACAATGTAATTGTTCAATAATTAACATGAGCAGGCATTCATTAATTTATATTAATATAATAGTTAACAAAACTAATAAGCGGGTGATTGATGACTCAGTGGTAGAGTTTTCATCTATGGTATTCTAACCCAGGACATGTGGGTTTTCGATGGCTAATTTTGTGTTCGAAAATTTTCCCGGTGGTACTCTTGGTTCCCTTTCTTATATTTGTTCCATCATCACTCATTAACGAATTTAGTTTATCAAAACTCTATAGCCATATATTCATTCTGTCCGTCAGTGAAACAAACAGTCTCAAGAACTATCTGATGGATTACCAATCAATTTTGGCCATGATGTACAGAGTCAATAGTTAAGAATCGAGTTCCCTGATGAATGTAATATTCAAACCGGAAGCGGTACAAATCAACCATTTCCGGTTTTAACGTTAATCATTATATAGTAAATATGGTAATAGATAGCGAGAAGCGGTTTCCAGTAATCGACATATATAACATTCATGTAAATAGCATGTTACCCAGTTTGTGCATCTGCTGAAAATAATGAGCTTAGGTATTTAGAGAGCATTTTCCGCTTTAGAAAATGTGTGCTTGGTAAAGAATGTAGAGATTTAGCTGAGTCAGGCACGTAGCTAGAATATGGTAATAGGAAGGGGGGGGGGGGTCTGGAACGAAATACTATGGTTATTTACCAGGGGCTCAATCATTCTAAACTATTTTATTGGCAACATATATTGATTCGTTTAGCCAAGATTTCTAATGGGGGCATGATATGAAATACTGTGGTTACACACCAGAGGCTCGATCAATCTAAATATTTTACTGACAACATACCCATATTGATTGGTTAGGACAATAAAATGAGGATATATTAGTAAGTATTTTAATAAGAAGCTATGAAGAAATCTCGAGTAAAAGAATATAAAAAAAGTATTGAAAAAGATATCGTCTTCCGAGGTCATTCGAACGGTGTCGAGAATTTTGCGTCTGGGAAATTTGCGCCCTACCTCAAGAACAGGGAAAATTGCGCCTGCGATGTACCTCCACCGGGAAGTTTGAGACCTGCGAAATAAAAGAACCTATTGGAGCTTACGCATTTCCTCGGAGGGGCTGACATTACAGCATAAACAATCCTCCCCCCACAACCATGCCATTTGTGATTTATTTTCATTGTGGCTATATAAGGGGAGAATAAACTTCAATATAAGCCAAAAGAACACAACGGATCAACGCAATCACTGCTTCTTCCAGAGATGATTTTGGGGGAACACTGGCCTCCCCAGAGCTCTCAGAGTGCCCCCTCGGAGGAGACCAAAATAATACGTCTATAATATAATAATAAATAGAATAGTACCAGCAGTGACCCCCCTCCGGAATACTAAATGTGCCCCCCGGAACATTTTTCCTGAAAGAACGACTGAACGCAATTGTGTGTTTGAAGTGTAATTCCAGCAAGTAAACACACTGTACATAGTTTTCTTGATAATATTACTGAACTGATTTTACATTCACTTTACATTTTCTTTTCTATATTTTGTGTCCTGAAAAGCCAAACAACTCTCAAGGATTGTGAACAGAGATATCTGGGTAGAGCCAAACAGCCTTTTGTAGATTAAATTATACTCTTTGATTATATTAATAAATAATTATATATCAGTCATTTATACGTTTATTGTAAATTTTGTAGTATAATGAAAAATTGTATTTGTATGGATTGCCCTTTAGTGAACTAAAATTGTATTTATTTTCATTTGTTCGGAATATTATAACGGATGGAGTAACTCACTGAGACGATGAGAGGCAAGCCTAGTTCAAGTGCGAGTGGAAGTTACTTTACACAATACAATAATAAGTTGAATTGTAGGGCGCTAACATCCCAGTGCAAATATATAGCCGGCGCATTTTCCCCTCTTTTTGGGGTAGGGCGCAAACATTCCAGTGCAAATATATTGCGAGTGCATTTTTTCCTATTTTTGTGGTAAGGCGCAAAATTCTCGCATTCAAGGAAAATATAATGTCCGTGAAGTTGACAAGCCACTTATGTCAGACTCCAATTTCGACTTTAAACGTCGCTAGTGCTACGTTAGTGTTCGATAGTGACGCAAATCGTTAGTACTCCAACTGCATGCCAACACGCCCACTTCTAAGAATCATCTCAAAAGTGAGGTTAACCATTAGAGCAAGTAAGTGCTCATTGGTGCCATTAACATTAACGTTAAAGCCTCCATCGTACGGCCCTTTGAGTAATAATAACACCACGTTTTTTGCTAGTCTCAATGCGTCCCTATATTCTCGCGAATATTCTGACGTGCCCAAGTTAGTTACTTTTTTTTGGGACTATTGTTTATGTTATTGTTTATTGTTTATTGCTAGTCTGCAGAGTAGTCCTTACATTAATATGCCATTGTCCTTGATAATCATTGCGTATTTACAAGCAATTTGTTATTACTGTTAGAAGATATCAAAAAACAACAGATAAAATCTACTACTTAACGGTTCATATTTTTCTTTTACAGTACATAAACGATTAATAATAATAATAATAATAATAATAATAATAATAATAATAATAATAATAATAATATTAACAATAATAATAATAATAATAATAATAATAATAATAATAATAATAATAATAATAATAATAATAATAATAATAATAATAATAAGAAGAAGAAGAAGAAGAAGAAGAAGAAGACTATTCCAGCATAAAAGTTATCAATTGCATCACACTGGCAACAAGCGACGCATATTTTAACTTCATAAAAAATCGTTTCTCACGATTTTCTGGGGAAAACTACGTATGATAACATCTTCATTATGTCAAGTTGTTTATCTCAGTGTGATATGTCTTACATCTGGACAATATCACAGTAAAACGAAAATTAAATATTAGGAGTACATCGTACTTTTGGACTACATCTCATTAACCATGGGAAGATTGAGTAGTGTATACTTTAGGATGTAAGTTTCAGCTTAACTTGCATCATACATTCTTAGGATTACAAAAAGGAAATTTGTTCGTTTGCATTTGAACAAAATTCTTAGGATTACAAAAAGAAAAAATAATTTTTCCGAATTCCGGAATTTTTCCGAAATCCGGATTTTTTCCGAAATCCGGAATTTTTCCGAATTCCGGAATTTTTCCGAAATCCGGATTTTTTCCGAATTCCGGAATTTTTCCGAAATCCGGATTTTTTCCGAATTCCGGAATTTTTCCGAATTCCGGATTTTTCTGAATTCCGGAATTTTTCCGAATTCCGGAATTTTTCCGAAATCCGGAATTTCTCCGAATTCCGGAATTTTTCCGAATTCCGGAATTTTTCCGAAATACGGATTTTTTCCGAATTCCGGAATTTTTCCGAAATCCGGAATTTTTCCGAATTCCGGAATTTTTCCGAATTCCGGATTTTTTCTGAATCCCGGAATTTTTCCGAATTCCGGAATTTTTCCGAATTCCGGAATTTTTCCGAAATCCGGAATTTTTCCGAATTCCGGAATTTTTCTGAATTCCGGATTTTTTCCGAATTCCGGATTTTTTCCGAATTCCGGATTTTTTCCGAAATCCGGAATTTTTCCGAATTCCGGAATTTTTCCGAAATCCGGAATTTTCCGATTTTACTTTCCGGATTCCGGAAAGTAAAAATTCCGGAATTGGCCATCCCTAATATATATATATATATATATATATATATATATATATATATATATATATATTGTACCAATGCATGCAAAATTCTCGCCCTCTGTTTTATTTTCAACACAGGCGTTAGTCTTCGTTCGTTAATAACACATTAATTTTCAAAAGACCACTGACATAGAAGGTTGTTTAATAGCAATTATATTACGTATATTCACATTCTTCTTTTATTGACATTTTCTCTCATTCACTTTTGCAAATATAAGGAAAAAATCACTCATAATATTTCAAAAACACAAACTCTTTCTAATGAACTCAACGAGTCTAATTTCGTACAGGTTTGTTCCAACGCAACGGAATAAAGGGGCATTAGTTTGCGAAAATAGGCGTAGCGCCTTTAGAATTTCTTGTTCCAGTTTTTGCGTTGCGTTAGAGTCCGCAAAATTAAGCAAAGTTGGAATGGAATGGAGCCCACGTTATCTTGCTCTTTATTTGTTTGATATATCGAATCGAAATCGAAGGTCTCGAGAGAAACTAGTAGGTAGAAACGAAAGTCGATAAGCGCTGAGGCCGGTCTCTTTCGCAGATTATACGCTGGTGAAGAAAACGTCATTTCTAACATGTTCTCTCGCGGGATTTTCTGAGTAGCTTGGCGGTAGTTCTTCTGCCTCCTGAGAACGTCCATTTAGACAGCCCCCCCACCTTTTCAGATTTAATCGGAAATGGTCTCAATCATTTGTACATCGTTTGCACAGAAATGTGCAGGCAAAATTTTTGTTTGTACACAATTAGGGGCGCCGCCAGAACGAAACCAAAGAGGGGAGCTACCATTTAGACAGCCCCCAGCTTTTCAGATTCAATCGGAAATGGTCTCAGTCGTTTGTACATCGTTTGCACAGAAATGTGCAGGCAAAATTTTTGTTTGTACACAATTAGGGGCGCCGCCAGAACGAAACCAAAGTGGGGAGCTACCATTTAGACAGCCCCCAGCTTTTCAGATTCAATCGGAAATGGTCTCAGTCGTTTGTACATCGTTTGCACAGAAATGTGCAGGCAAAATTTTCATTTGTACACAATTAGGGGCGCCGCCACAACGAAAACAAAGTGGGGGGACTGTCTAAATGCTAGCCCCCACCTTTTCAGATTCAATCGGAAATGGTCTCAATCATTTGTACATCGTTTGCACAGAAATGTGCAGGCAAAATTTTTGTTTGTACACAATTAGGGGCGCCGCCAGAACGAAACCAAAGTGGGGAGCTACCATTTAGACAGCCCCCAG
The DNA here is from genome assembly GCF_964235325.1 of Thermobia domestica. NCBI lineage: Eukaryota > Metazoa > Arthropoda > Insecta > Zygentoma > Lepismatidae > Thermobia > Thermobia domestica. The sequence goes on from NC_137467.1 coordinate 55,283,977, forward strand.
CTTTTCAGATTCAATCGGAAATGGTCTCAGTCGTTTGTACATCGTTTGTATAAAAATGTACAGGCGAAATTTTCGTTTGTGCACAATTAGGGGCGCCGCCAGAACGAAACCAAAGTGGGGGGCTACCATTTAGACAGTCCCCCACCTTTTCAGATTCAAGCGGAAATGGTCTCAATCGTTTGTACATCGTTTGTACAGAAATGTGCAGGCAAAAGTTTCGTTTTTCACAATTAGTGGCGCCGCCAGAACGAAAACAAACTGGAGGCTGCTTAAATGGTAGACCTCCCACCATGTCGAATTCAATGACAAACTGTCGCACTTGTTTGTACGTCTTTGTACAGAAATGTGCAGGCGTAATTTTCTTTTGAACACAATTAGGGGTGCCGCCAAAACGATAACAAAGTATATGCTGCCTAATTGGTAACCCCTCCCCACGTCCGATTCAAAAGAAAATTATCTCAGTTTTTTGTTCATCCTTTGTACAGTAATGCAAAGTCGAAAGTTTTGTTTCTACGCTATCAGGGGCGACGACAGAACGAACATACATGGGAGCTGTCTAAGTGGTAGCCCCACCATGTCCGATTGAACCACAAATTGTCGCGATCGTTTATACATCGTTTGTGCAAAAATGTGCAGGTAAAATTTTCGTTTGTACTAAATAATATACGGATGTGAGTATTTTTAATGTTTGACCTAGAATGGAAGGAAAGGAATGGGGATTGCAATTATTATAATTTTGTATATATCTCAGGATTTGCTCAAAGTTAGAGATATGAAAGTTGTTATTTCGACTTCTCATTTCAAATGTTAAACCAGTGTATCGTGTTTTAACGTTTTTTGATTTTTAGCCTAGAAAGTAAGAAAGAGGATTGGGCTACAGCTGTGTATTACTGTTTTTGCAGTTTAGCGATCAACGTTAACCGGTTGAATAACGATTGCTGAGATTGAAAATTGTACCTATTATGAGAACGCTAGATTGCAAAACACCAGTTCTCGCTATCTCCTATTCCGATAATCGTCAATATACTGTAAAGAGTGTATTATGTGGAGTGGGTGAAACACGTACGGACTTTAAAAATACCGTAGTTGGAAAGAGTAGAAGCTGAGGGATAGTCTGTGAACCGAACTCAGAAGCTCTCGATTTGCAAAGCGTGAAACACAAACTGTGTTGGTCCTTATTATTCCCATTTAAACATTAATTTGATTATTTCTATATGCCACTCTATGTCGATAACGGCTGAACTTGAACTTAAAACGGCATTGAATCTGTCACTATTCATCTCAGTCATCCTGGAAACTGTTCCTTCGACACTAATATTGTCTGTTTTGGATTATTCCTCCCTCTGAACCCCCATGACGGTGGAGGCTAAAATGGTATTTAAATGACATCAGAAGTATCACTATTCTTTTCAGACCCTCTGAACTATGGATCCGACACATTACTTTTACATGTAACCCCCATCACTCCTCGGAGGTCAGAGAGGGTTCGCAGAATATAGCGATCTTTATTAATTAGACGATAGGTTACCTAATCACCAAATTTGATTTAGATCTGAAATTACCAAGAAATAGAGTATCGCATACACACATATCAGCACCCATAGAAGGGTCAGAGGAAGTACCAAATATAGCTATATTCTATTGACTTGCTCACGAAATTTAGTTCAGATCCGATCAGTATTTACGGAGAAATAAAACATCACATTTAGACAGAGAGAAAGAGAGAGATAGACAAACCTACAAAACATCTGGTAGGAATCTATAAGCTCCCATATTCATACGGCGGGAGCTAAAAATTATTCTTAATATTTACGTCATTGCTTATCCATATCAATTTCTATCTATTTATTAAATTGTGTTCATATTGTACATCTATGAATGTAGTACATTCATTTAATCGAACATGGAGCAAAAATTCACTAAGACATTCTTTTAAGTTACAATAAATTTGAAGCAACCATTATTCAATTGAATATTATTTCCATATATTTTCCTACAGTTCCGTATATTTTCCTTCACATTATACCTTGTTATCATTTTTACTAAATTTCAAATTCAAGAATAAAAGTTACAGGGGATGGACAAAAATATGGATTCCCTTCATGCACATTACCTTCACTAAGAGCAAGTAGGACCGTGTGCAGAACGCCCTGTAGTCGATGGGGAATGGAGAAATACAGGTCGCGTATGGTTGTCAAAGAGACGTTATACCATTCTTCCGCCAAAGTAGCGGAACGTTGTTATAGAGAGGACGGTGGTGGGTAGGAGGTATCCAAAACTGACCACAAGGACCCGATGATATTAAGGTGTGGCGATTCTGGGGGCCATGGAAGTTGCGACACTTCATATTTGTGCTCATCGAACCAGTTCTGGACGATGTGAGCTGTATGTGCAGGGACTCTGTCATCTTGGAACATGGCATTACCATCTGGAAATAAGATTTGCATCGTGGAATGCAGCTGGTTACTCAAAATGGTTACTTGGTCCTTGGCAGTGACATGTTCATGCAAGGTGATAATGAGTCTGGCAGAATACCAGCATATGGCTGCCCAAATCATCACTGGACCACCAAAACTGCCGAAATCATCACTATTGGTAACAGAAGTCTGTATTGTACGCTTGTGCCGGCGTTTTCCACACGTAAACTCGACCAGCACTTGGAAACAATGTAAAGGAAGACTCATCCGACCAGATGCCAGTCTTCCACCTCTCCATTGTCCAGTTTTTATGGGCGTTGCACCACTGTCTCCATATAGCAGCATAGTCAATAGTGACGAGTGGTTTGGAAATGCAAAATCTGCCATAAATTCCTTACTTGTGGAGTCTCTTCTGACTGTTTTAACACTAACAGACTTTGTAAGCACAGTATTCAGCTCAGCATTGACTTTTCGCGCCATGGTGAACTGCTTCGTCACAATCCTACCCAATGTGCGTGTCTCTGTCACGCAACGCATACTTGCGCCCACGCTCGTGCTTCGCTGAAACGGTTTTTCCGAAACATTCGTAGGCAAACATGATCTTCGAGACTGTACCTCTTGATACACTAAAAATTTCCGCTACTTTCGTTACGGAAACTCCCACAATACGTACACAAATAATTTCCCCTCTTTGAAACTCTATCAGTTCAGACATGATTCACGATAACCTGCACGGACTGGTCGTTGAACTGTAATTGGCCCTTCTGTTCGATTGGCCAGGCTGTTTACCTCAAGGGATGTGCCAGTGACCACAGCGACACCATCATGTTCAGACTCAAATCGTGTTTGAAATGGCTCAATCTTTTATACCAGATGTTTCCACTCTTTTTGTATATTCCCTGTATTTGCATCCCATGTCTTGTTAGTAAATACTCCATAGTATATGACACATTTTTTAATGTTCCACTAACCAGTACTTGCAAAGTTAATTGCTTCTACTATATTATTATTATTATTATTATTATTATTATTATTGTCTTAGGACTAGCAGATGGTCCAACGTGCAACTGTGCGCAATATTTTGTCTTCATCCTGAGTCTTTAATATAGAATTAATCCAAAATCCAAAATCGCGAATTTCGTGAGCATTTTAGTGAACCCCCTTTCTTACATTTTAGGTTAAGTATCAGAAAACGTTAAACCATGATACACTGGTTTAACATTTGAAATGTGAAGTCGAAATAACAACTTTCATATCTCTAAATTTGAGCAATCCCGAGATATATACATAATTATAGTAATTGCAATCCCCAACCCTTTTCTTCAATTCTAGGTCAAATATTAAAAATACTCACATCCGTATATTATTTAGTACAAACGAAAATTTTACCTGCACATTTTTGCACAAACGATGTATAAACGATCGCGAAAATTTGTGGTTCAATCGAACATGGTGGGGCTACCACTTAGACAGCTCCCATGTGTGTTCGTTCTGTCGACGCCCCTGATAGCGTAGAAACAAGACTTTCGCCTGCGCATTACTGTACAAATGATGTACAAAAATTGAGATAATTTTCTTTTGAATCGGACGTGGGGAGGAACTACCAATTAGGCAGCATATACTTTATTATCGTTTTGGCGGCGCCCCATTTGTGTGCAAACGAAAATTTCGCCTTCACATTTCTGTACAAACGATTGAGACCATTTCGGATTGAATCTGAAAAGGTGGGGGGACTGTCTAAATAGTAGCCCCCAGTTTGTTTTCGTTCTGGCGGCGCCCCTAATTGTGTACAAACGAAAATTTCGCCTGCACATTTCTGTACAAACGATGTTCAAACGATTGAGACAATCTCCGATTGAATCTGAAAAGGTGCGGGAGCTACCATTTAGACAGCCACCTACTTTTTTTCGTTCTGGCGGCGCCCCTAATTGTGTACAAACGAAAATTTCGCCTGCACATTTCTGTACAAACGATGTACAAACGATTGAGATCATTTCCGATTGAATCTGAAAAGGTGGGGGGGCTACCGTTTAGACAGCCCCCACTTTGTTTTCGTTCTGGCGGCGCCCCTAATTGTGTACAAACGAAAATTTCGCCTGCACATTTCTGTACAAACGATGTACAAACGATTGAGACCATTTCCGATTGAATCTGAAAAGGTGGGGGCTACCATTTAGACAGCCCCCCACTTTGTTTTCGTTCTGGCGGCGCCCCTAATTGTGTACAAACGAAAATTTTGCCTGCACATTTCTGTACAAACGATGTTCAAACGATTGAGACAATCTCCGATTGAATCTGAAAAGGTTGGGGGGGGGCTACCATTTAGACAGCCACCTACTTTTTTCGTTCTGGCGGCGCCCCTAATTGTGTACAAACGAAAATTTCGCCTGCACATTTCTGTACAAACGATGTACAAACGATTGAGACCATTTCCGATTGAATCTGAAAAGGTGGGGGGCTACCATTTAGACAGCCCCCCCACTTTGTTTTCGTTCTGGCGGCGCCCCTAATTGTGTACAAACGAAAATTTCGCCTGCACGTTTCTGTACAAACGATGTACAAACGATTGAGACCATTTCCGATTGAATCTGCAAAGGTGGGGGGGCTACCATTTAGACAGCCCCCCACTTTGTTTTCGTTCTGGTGGCGCCCCTAACTGTGTACAAACGAAAATTTCGCCTGCACATTTCTGTACAAACGATGTACAAACGATTGAGACCATTTCTGATTGAATCTGAAAAGGTGGGGGGGCTGTCTAAATGGACGTCTCCTGAGACACTGCTCGGTGAGCCTCCCAGCAGTGGTGCCAACCACGATTTCTTTATGGGACTTTTTTTTCAACTTAGAAAATATCATGCATTCTGTGCAAGGAAAATGAATCAATTATAAATTATAATTTCTGAAAGTAAATGGGTAGGCCGGGCCTCAGGGCGTCTTACCACCCTTCGCCACTGGTTATACTGTGATGCTTAATCATTTCTATATTATAGTAACTGCTCAAAACTTGGTACAGCAAGTTTGATTCTTGCTTTAGGTACTGGACAAACTATTGCTTTAACAACTATGAAAAAAACAACTATCTGACATGAAACACGGGCGGATCCAGGACGGACTTCTGGGGGGGCGGTGGGTTGTAATACTGCTACTTAGAGCTACTTTTAAGAGCTCCAAACTATGGGATGGGTTTAATTTATATATAAAAAATAACGTTTCCTCTTCTGGAGGCGGGACAATTGCCCCGATCGCCCTCTTGGATCCGCCAAAGACATGAAAAACGAATACATTTTTGCCAAAAAAACTCAAAATGTATCAACTCTCGGACAAAATGTATCATCAAATATCGGACTTCCACTATAATTGTCAATATTTCTTATAAAGTAGGATTGTTTTAAATTCACTCTTATAAGATGAATTTTCTACAAAGCTCTGTAGACTATAACTGTAACGGAAAAGCAATGCTTTGGGTTTGCATAAATTACTAGAGGAAATTAGTGTAACAACTATCTCGACATATTAACTGAATAAAGCTTAACTATTGTCCCAAAACTGCATTTAATAACTTCCATCCTTTCGTTTGAAGAGAAAAGTACATGCTACGAGACATAATACCAGAAGTGTTTGGAAAGTTTTGTCTAATTACCTCTATTTCCTTTCTAGGTAAATGAAAACAACCTGATCATAAAGGTGAAGCATATTTAAGAAGATAGGCAAGATTTCAAGCAAAAATGTCAAGTGGCCGGATCAGCAGAGCCTCCAAAAGTGCACAAATTAAGCAAAACCCTGAAAACAGTAATTTAGAACAGACACATATGATTCGTATTTTCTTTTGTAAGGGCGTCAGTGTTAATGAAATACATAAAAACTTGGTAGAAGTGTATAATAATGATGCACTGTCGCATCGACAGGTGAGACGATGGATAAGCTCATTTAAATGTGCTAAAACAAACTTCGAAGATGACCCTAGAAGTGGTCGACCAAAAACAGCAACCTCACCTGAAGTCGTCAAAATTGTACACTCCGCATCAAAAAATTGCGACACCTAACGCCGTGCAGCTATCCCACCTAATATACACCTTCTTATCCCATAATCGTGTCTGGTAAACAGAGCCCCTCTCTCTCCTCCTTTCTTCTCTCCCATACTAAAATTAGCTAACAACATAAACGCAATTCTAATGTCAAACTACACATGTATTAGTATCGATAAAATGAAATAATAAAACCGAGACGAAACAAGATTCATAAGTTAATTTAGGGAGAAACTGAAACACACAATGAAAAATTGAAACCAATGAATGTCTATTACACAGAGGGTCAGATATGAGGCAGAGAGGAGAGAGAGAGAGACAGAGAGAGAGAAGGCGAGAGAAAAAGAAATTTGAAAAGGGAGAACAGATAAAAATGTGGAATTTTAAACTTAGTAAGAAAAGAACCTAACATTATAAAGTTCCGTTACCAGAAATCCAACAGTAATATAGAAATAACGTTTGTTTTATATATTTTATATACGAATCGATTTCTCATACTACACGTGCTATGCTTAAAAATGTGGAAGCAAACACCTTTATCGTGATAGAGACGATTTACGAATGTTGGTTGAGGAAGGTCAAGGGATTTACCAGGACATTCGAAACACTTCATTGATCTGCAGTAAACACTTTTCGTGTTATTGTTCACAGAAAAAAAATATTACAGCATTTGTTGAGCAAACTTTGGGTAAAGCAATCAGTGGTTTAGTGGTAAAGTACCAGACTTGCAAGCGGAAAATCTGGGATCGATTCCCCGTTAGGTAATATAACTTTTTCGCATAAAATAATGGCTGCAAACAAATTTATCTTCTGTTGGAGAACTTACAAAGCATCACTGGTGAGAATTCGAATAAACAGTGTGTGCGTTCTTCATCATACACTGTAATGATATGTATGTTTCATATTTATATTCGTCTCTCTCTCTCTCTTTCTTTCTTAACGTTTCCCTATCCTGTCGCTGCATCTTTCACTTCTCCCCTCTCTCTCACGCACTCCATGTGCGTGTGCACGTTCCAAAGTTAAAACGGAGCAAGAGACCGATAGACCTGGTCTGGAGAATGTAATTAACTGGCAACTTCAGCGTCGAGGTTTTCGTGCTTTGGGCATAACATCTCCATTCCTGTTTAACTCTGAAAGAAATACTGTTTAAATGCAACATAATAAGTAAAATATATATTTTATTATCTGGGTTACCGAGTCTCATTCGAATTACCAGGTCACTACGGGTTTGAATTTTGGATCCAGTGGTGGTCCATAAGCTAACCAACATCATCCTACTGACACTATGATTCGTTTGAGCTCTAGCGTGTTCATTCTATCTGTACAAATTACAACGTTATACTCGCAAGAGATGAAAGTGATGCTGGATGTTCGGAACAGAAAAATCTTCGGAAAAGACTAGAAAATGGCAACCTCTTTGCTTATTTAAAAACATTTTATTTATACTAGTTCGACACAAATTTGTTTCGACACAAATTTATTCACGATGACATTTGAAACATGCAAGGTCTACATCTATAAGGAACATCAAATTTTCCATTTGAACATTTGTAACTTTTCATTATGATACGGTTTGACTTTTAATATATGACATTGCTGATAAAAATTTACCAGTAAAATAACACTCATTCAATTTTATCTTTCTTTCTTTCTTTTTCTTTTCGTTTCTTTCTTTTTTCGTTTCCTTCTTCTTTTTTTGTTCACTTTCTATTAGTAGTCTTGAATAGAAGATATAACCTACGCTACCTACTGGGTTTAATAGAATGTAGTTTGCATCAGTACGTCCAATGAACACTACCGAATTTACAGCCGAACCACGCGAAAACAAAGCATGTGTTAAACTTTTGACATTATCTTAGACGTGTCTGTGAGATCTATAGTTCTACTGGAAATTAAGTATGCTATTCTTTTTGAAAGAGACTTAATGAATGTTTCAAGCATCCCCTATATATTCGAACAGTCCAGACAAAAATATATAAAAACAAACGTTATTTCTATATTACTGTTGGATTTCTGGTAACGGAACTTTATAATGTTAGGTTCTTTTCTTACTAAGTTTAAAATTCCACATTTTTATCTATTCCCCCTTTTCTAATTTCTTTTTCTCTCGCCTTCTCTCTCTCTCTCTCTCTCTCTCTCTCCTTTCTGTCTCATATCTGAACCTCTGTGTAATAGACATCCATTGGTTTCAATTTTTCATTGTGTGTGTTTCAGTTACTCTCTAAATCAACTTATGAATCTTGTTTCGTCTCGGTTTTGTTATTTCATTTTATCGATACTAATACATGTATAATTTGACACTGGAATTGCGTTCATGTTGTTAGCTAATTTTAGTAAGAAAGGAGGAGAGAGAGGGACTCTGTTTACCAGACATGATTATGGGATAAGAAGGTGTATATTAGGTGGGCTAGCTGCACGGCGTTAGGTGTCGCAATTTTTTTTTATGCGGAATGTACAAATATTGGTAATGTCCGATCGACGGGAAAAGATTAGAGAAATAGCGGAGGAAGTAAAGATTGATATTCATAGTGTTTGGAATATTCTACACCAACACCTTCGAGTCAGAAAGGTCTGACCCAGATTGGTTCTTCACAATTTGGACGCTTTTCAGAAGCAAAGTCTGGTGTTAGTGTGTCAGGAATATTTGGATTTTATGAAAGGAGATAACTACTTCTACCAGGATGTGACAGCGGAGGAAACATGGGCTCACAGGTATGATCCAGAATCTAAACAATAGCCCATGCAATGGAAGCATGAGGGTCACCAACTTTAAAAAAATCAGGGCAAAGAAATCCTCTGGCAAGTTTGTGGTAACTGTTTTGTAGGACAGGGAAGGAATTCTTTTGGTTGAAGCTATACCAAAGGAACATACCATCACAGGGACTTACGCCGAGCAGTTCAGAATAAATTACGAGGAGGTGCAAATCGTCGAATTTTTCTTCTTCATGACAACACGTCTGCATACAGATCCCATTTTGCGCAGGCTGCAATCACAGAACAGGCAATAACTCAACTTTTCCACTCACTCTAGAGTCCTGACCTAGCCCCAAGTTATTATTATCTGCTTCGTCATTTGGAAAAAAGTACCTCAGTGGCCAGCGATTTTCAAGCGGCGAGCAGGTAAGGGATGCTGTAATTCAGTTTGTTGACTCAAAGGAGACATCTTTTTATGTCGAAGGCATTGAGTCATTTGAAACAAAATGGAGAAGATGATTACATTGAAAAATAATAACAGTTTTCTTTTCTTAGATCATTGGTTTTCTTGTTAACCCGCTGTAGACATGACTTTAAGAATACCCCTTGCATTATTTGCTTGCAAAAACAAATACCTAAATATAAACAGAAGTATGACGTATATGATTTGTCATTTTTATTTTATATTTAAGAGAAATTACCATCCAACTTAATACATGATGGATATTACACACAGTTAACTGTTCTAAAATCTTTCACTATTAATGCAATTTTTAGTTCTACGAAATTTGGAAATCAATATAGTTCTATTTTGATTTAAGTACTTTTATTATGTGCACTTCAGCTTCTCTGCAAAAGGGGAAGTAATGAAATTAATGTATAATAATTTAGTATCCTTTCATGAATAATGATATGCTTTCCTTCTATCAGTAAGCTGTACACTAGATTATGAAGAAAAGTGTATTGTATAATATAAACACCTTCTTCCATGTTTATAGAGATTTTCACATTCATTTCCAACACTAATTTCCAAATATTTTCGAAACATATAATACTGCGAATACATGTGAGAGAGTCAGAAAAAGTCGACAAGACAGAATGAGTAACTGGTTAATTATTTTGTGTTCAACAAATGAAATGAGTTATTTTGACTGATTCAGTTCTTTTAGTGTTAATGCACTTTGCGAGTCTGTGTTTATGGAAGTAACTTTATATTGGGACAGAAAATACTAGGATACTTTCAACTTAAAGTGCCACATTTAGAGTCGGCACATTCAATTTAAAATATCATGATTTTATTCTAACACCATGTGTGAGAATGTAGCATGAGTTCCCGGCTTTTTACGTATTAATGATCATGCCAGAAATATTATGTATATATTTTAATTGTATTAATGTTACATTTATTTCGTATCATTTTAATATATCGTGAATACATGTGTTTAATCTAGGAAATACTTCTTTCCCTCTTTACTCTACCTCTTCTTTCCTCACTGTCCCAATGACACGTACCCGTTTTCAGAACACGTTATTCCTGTCATGTATAGTAAAACTTTATTTGGATCTGTAATACTCGAAATACAGTTTATACATATTTTTGGTTATTACAATAAAAATTCTTATCAATTATATCCCTAGTAGCAAAAACGCTTTCGGTCAGTTGGCGCGTGGTTGGCTTTTGGCTTTCTACGCTTGCACTTGAAACGCATGCTTCCATACAGCCTACGTTTTGTTGTACTTGCAAGCAATGCTTTTTAGACCCTGCTTAGCAGAGCGTTATAGCATGATTGGCCGCTCATTGGCTATAGACTTCATTTGCCTTGTAAAACGATTGCATCAAGCTTGAATAGAACACTGAATGAAAGATTGCCCCATGGAACTTCGTTACTGGAATCCAGCTTGCGGCTTGCTTGCACGTTTTCCAATCAAGTTGGATGCAAGCTTGGCAGACTTGCAATTCAAGTTTCAACAACCGGTTTGTAAGTTGTGTCTGCTACTAGGGATATGTTTATATGAAAGCGTTGCATGGTTTTCGCATAATATTCGATCAATATGTCTTTTGGAATCAATGACTCAAATACATTTATAAATAATAGAATAATCTAACACATTTAAGTTTTTATATTTTATGAAATAAAAATATATTCTTACGGTAGCCTCGTTACGTGTGTCATGATGTTGCAAATTGTAAAAGCAGGAGGAGTATAGTTCTCGTGAACTGTACTTATCTCTTCAATGAACACCATCGTATTATCCGTAAACTTTATCCACAAAGAATTCAAACAGATACCTCCAAGAACAGCAAATGTTAACAGCACAACTATCCAGAAAAATCTGAAACCAAAGTATATTTCACATAACGCAAATCAATCAATCAATATTACAATATTGGCAAAACGTTTTCACAAGATTTAAGTAAAATTTTGAACAATAATACACACACACACACACACACACACATCTATCTATCTATCTATCTATCGATCTATCTATATATATATATATCGTTTATGAATGCGTATCTTGTGAAATTGGTGAACTCTTGTTTCCGTATATTCTTAAACATATCTTTATTCCTTATCATTATCCAAAACCAGTCTATATTATGTTATATTATATCTCGAATTAAACTAATCTGTTAATGGTGAGGACTTTTATTCAAGAATGTACTTACAGTTTAAGAGTATTTTATAAATATAACGTATATCATAACTAAAATAATTTTTACATGACACAAATAAACGTCCGTCAAGCTGGCCCGCACAAATTTCATATTCAAACTAAAAGAGTACCAAAAATTTGTACCCAATTTGTACCAATTTGTACCACGAAAATTAGAATTTGTACCCCCACCAAATTTCGAAAAAAATGAACTTTTGATGACGTCAAGCTGGCCCGCACAATTTATTTTCCTTTCAAATTCGAAAAAAAAACGGTACCAAAAATTTGTATCCAATATGTAGCAACTTGTACCACTAAAATTAGAATTTGTACCCCCAGCAGTTTCGAGAAAATTGAAGTTCTGATGGCGGGCCAGCTTGACGTCTAACAGGCCCGCACAATTTACTTTTCTTTCCAGTTCGAACAAAAACGGTACCAAACATTTGTACCCAATATGTACCAATTTGTACCACTAAAATTAGAATTTGTACCCAGACCAATTTCGAAAAAATTAAATTTCTGATGGCGGGTCAGCTTGACGTCAAGCTTGCCCGCACAATTTATTTTTCTTTCCAATTCAAATAAAAAGGGTATCAAAAATTTGTACCCAATATGTACCAATTTGTACCACCAAACTTAGAATTTGTACCCCTACCAATTTCGAAAAAATTGAATTTCTGATGGCGGGTCAGCTTGACGTCAAGGTGGCCCGCATAATTTATTTTCCTTTCCAATTTGAACAAAAACGGTACCAAAAATTTATACCCAATATGTACCAATTTGTACCACTAAAATTAGAATTTGTACCCCCACCAATTTCGAAAAAAATTGAATTTTTGATTGTAATATGTATTGTAGAAATTAGAGTTTGTACACCCACCAATTTTGACAAACTTGAATTTTTTGGCGGGCAAGCTTCTGGACCGCACAATTTATTTTCTTTCCAATTCGAACAAAAACGTTATCAACAATTTGCACCCAATACGTACCAATTTGTACCACTAAAATTAGAATTTGTACCCCCACCAATTTTGACAAATTTGTATTTTGACAAATTCGAATTTTTGTCTTCAGTGGTTAAAAACAAAGCATTATTTATTCTATTTTTGTCAATTACTTGTTTAATTTTCCCATCCTGGATATAATTCCTCATCCGTTCAGTGTTCCATTGTTAGTTTAGAGCAGCGTTTCCCAACCTTTTTAACTTGCGGCACACTACAGGTGTAATTTGAATTCTCGCGGCACACCAGTATTATATATATATATATATATATATATATATATATATATAATTACGGTTATTATTTGTAAATATAAAATAACGTGGTGGTATTTTTCTGTGATTACTGATCTCCTTACAGAGAAGAAAGCTCAATCATTGGTTTTCCCCCGTTGTAAATCATTATGCTTATTTTTCAATTTAATTTTAAAATAGAAAACAATTGCAATGAAATATAGGACTCGGGTTTTTAAAAATCCACTTTCTCTTTCAAAAACTGTATCTAACCTTTCACTAAAAAGGAAGATCACTAAATAACGAACAAATAAACAAATCTCCTGTACCTTTAAAACACAAATGTAGGTAATTTGTATGCATGTTTGCTTGTTGAATTTACTGAATGATATGTTAAAATTTCAAGTTACGAAATAGCCTGCAATAATAAAGAAGCAATAATGGTCATGACAATGATAAATACGTTTTTCAACATTAAAAATGTACAGAAAACTAACACAGTATGAAACTTAAAATCGTAGATTTATACTAGAGGTTCATAGTAATGTGAAATACAAATATACATTTTCCTCTATGTCTTGCAATTTGGTTCCTATAGAATTAATAATTTGTTTCGATTTCCTCGCGGCACACCCGTGGCCCGTTCGCGGCACACCAGTGTGCCGCGGCACACCGGTTGGGAAACGCTGGTTTAGAGATACGGTTAAATTTTTTGATTGCTTCTATACATCACTTGACTTAGCAAGTGCGTACTTCATTCTCCTCCCTCTTGCCTTTAAAAAAAAAACTTGTATCCAGTATTGATGGGTCGAGGCAGTTCATTTGGTGGAGCTAGCTCATTCGCTCCGGCACCGATACGGGAGTCGTTCAAAGGTGCCAGTACCTTTTGGAACGGTTGGGAGTTGACGTTCGAAAAGGAGCCTGTTCTTTTTATGAATGGTTGGGAGTCGTCGTTCAAAGGTGCCAGTTCTTTGTTAACTGGTGTTGTGTCATTCAAAAGGTAACGACTACGTTCACTGAGTTCCCATGGTTCCTAACAGATGGAGGAACAGATGGACGTCTGCTTTGTAGCTTTTTCGCAGCCAAAGAGTTCCTCTGTCGAAAAAGACTGGTACTAACGACCAGCGAATCGTCACGTAACGCAGACCTGTTTTCAGATTATGAAGAACAAAAGTATTATCTACGTAGAGTTGCCATATTTCAAAAATGAAAATCCGGGTCGCTACTAAATTACGAGAATCTTTGAAATGCTTAAAATGAAAAGAAGTGTTATACACTAATTTACTTTCTTCCACTAGGTAGAGTTATTCAAGTATTACGTAATCACATTTTTAGTCCTTTTATTTTTCTTCTTGAATGGTCAGCGGAAAATTGCCAAAAATATCGGCCAGGGATTATTGATTAAAATATTTCAGAAGCAAGATGCAGATTGCAGGTAACAATAAGATTGAGCAGTAAAACCCATTCTGGGAAATTTGATATTGCTTAACAAACTCACGAATGAGAGAGAAAAACAAACTACTGTTGTGTATAGCTCGTGTCCTCGTGCCTCTGCAGTATTAGCAGACGACGCGACGCCTTGCGAGGAAAAAACAGACCCACCCGTACGCTTACTTTCAAAGGTAAACATGCCCGGTGCCCGCAACCCTGTATGCATTCTTATTGGCTTCTGGCTCTATCGGTGTCGGTAGGAGTGTGCAGTAGTTTTGTGCATTCTTATTGGCTGTTTCGGAGCGGAGTCGTCGTTACTTTGAACTGCTGGAATTGTGTAAGGTGCTCTCAATACTAAACTGCTGGTGTCGTCTGCGGAGCTGTCGTTACTTTGAACGGGCAGTTCCAAATGTATGAACTAGTTCCATACTAGTTCACATGAAGGTGTCGTTCAAAAGAGTCAGTTCGTTCATGAACGACCCATCGCTAGTATCCAGTTCTTATTTATGTTTAGAAGAATAGAAATAGATCAATCAAGAATTCATCATGCCACCAAAACGAGGCAAACCACCGTATATTGAGAAACGTTATATCGAAGAGGAAATCATGAAGTATAAGGAGGAGGTAGTTCAAGATAGTACGTATTCTCTTAATTAATAAAAACACCAACTTACTTACGAAAAGAGTTGTGTTTTGAAGACTCGCATCGTGAATTGTTCCTGTCAACTTAAAACCATTTAAATAAAAATGCATGTATACAATACTGTAATAATGAAGCAAATTCTATTATTTATCAAATATATATTATAAATTTGAGTAGATACACATATGAAAACGTAGAAATATGTAGAGGCGTATATGTAGAAGAGGAGTTAGGAATTGTCTGCTGGGGGGGGGGGACAGACCTACTGTAGAATCTCGCAAATTTTGACAGGACTTGGTAGATGGCCATCTTATAAGTGGCATTTTTACTTTTTGTAAAAAAGTTGGAGGGGCAATGCCTCCCGTGTCCCCATAGCTCCGCCCAGTAAATGAAACACAGAAAAGTCTCTGAATTAGCATAAGCAAGCTGAAAGAGGGAGCGAACCAGTTATATGGATCGTGCTGGCGTCGTAGGTAGGATAACCAACGTCGAGGGCAGTTTCCAGTGTGTAACGAGATGTTTATTTAGAGTTAAAAAAAAAAAAGTAAATCAGCTTCACATTATAACTGTTGTTGGAGGGAGTTGGAGTGAAGAGAAAATAACGTTGGCCTCTGAACATACTCTTTGTTAGCTTTTCAGTTCTGGGGAAAATGCATGGAGTTCACTACATTTCATATTACTGCGTTATATTTTTTGGTATTTTACCTAAAAATTTTGGGGGGACGCGTTCCCCATCACCTCCGCTAACAACTCCCATTATCTAAGTCTTATCATCATGGTTAAGTTGCAGGAGGGAAGTTGACTGACATAGTTTAACACTATAGAATTGAGAGTTGGAAAAATTTAAATTTAGTATAATATATCATAAAAAAAATCTATAACCGATCAACAGGCCTGACGAAATGGTTTCGAGGGCCGGATTTTGTCAGGGGCCCGACTGCTTTTAACCGTAATTAAAACCTAAAGTGTGTCTACAATAGTTGTAATAATTGTAACTAGATACTTAGTGTTCCCCGGAACTCTGATATGTTTTAGGGGCTGACATGTTTTTAGAGGCAAGTGTCCCCCGGAGCTCTGTGAGTCCCTCCGGAGGAGACCAGAATAATACGTCTATAACATAATAATAAATAGAACAGTACCATATGAAAATAATAAGTGCTTCTCCGAATACCGTTGAGCCTCCCCCAGGAACATTATTTTCTGAAATAAACACTGCTCAGTGTCTATTAGTATGTCCGAATGTTCTCACATAGACTGGTGTCTGTAATACTAATAATTATGTATTCTGTGTATACCTTCGCATGTTCTATTGAACGTATCATTTAACTTACTAAGTTAAAAATAATAATTTCGCTCTAATATAAAGCCAATCAGGAAAAAAGAAAGAAAATACATCGACCACGTCTAAACTACTGAACAGATTGATTAAAGAATGGAAGCAATACAAATCTCTGGGAGTAGACGAAATTCCTTCCGCGTTAATTTTAGCTAAGGGGGGAAGGATTGTGAAACGAGTTACAGAAACTCATTTTCCTCATCTGGAAAAAAAGGAGGAATGGCCACAAGATTAGAAGGGATCAATCATCGAAAAAATGAACGCGACGCTCGGCGAGGACACTTCTTCCCCCTTCTCAATTTCTTAACGGTTGTCTTTGGGGTGAAAGTTGGAAACTGGGACTGTTTAGAAAAAATGCATTGCAATGCCATCTTTGGGCCAAGAAAACACACTTTTTCTGAAGGGAAATAAGAAAATAGTAACAGGATGAATCATATATCCATCTCACTGCTGGTGGTCACACGGGCGAGCACTGCAGATGGTGATATTGATTGACTTTGTTCGTCAATGCTGGGAAAGTTTCCCTCGAGGCTTCATGGTTGTTACGGAATTCGAATACGAGTGTAAGTTGATGATATGCAAGGTGGACAAAAAAGTGAAGCTGAGTGCAAGATACTTTTAAGAATCCATTCTGACACCTATATATCGGAGACATCCCACAATTGTATGGAATTGACGCGAAGCAGGCAATGATCCATATGGACACGGCTTTGAGTCATACTGCCAGAACATCACTACGCTTTTATCAGGAAATGGCTGAGGAATTAGGAATTCGTGTTATTCCGTTTGAAGACTCCTATGAAAAGGCCAGAAGCCAGTCCAATGAATTTTTGCGCATTAGAAATGTTGAAACGACGTCTTCATCGCCAACCGCGCACCTTGAAAAAATCCCATTACTTAACCTTCTCAATGCTGGTTGATTTTCGGCGCCATTCGATAACACTCAAGCACCACGAGGTCAGACATCCCACTGATCCCGAAACAGACCAACAGTTCCAGCATGATAGGCCAGGTAGCAGTACCCAATCGAAATGATCTGCTATAAAGCGAACGACCTACCGTAAAATTCTTAGGCAAATATTATGACTGAAGATGGACGGGAATGAGGAATAGCGGAATCTTCACAACGAGAAGCTACATTTAACGTTTAGCAAACATTGTCAGTTTTATGAAAACCGGAAGGTTCAGGTGAGCAGGTCACATAACCAGAATGGAAGATAGTAAGTGTGTTTTAAAAATTTTAACTGGAAATCTAATTGAAAAAAAATACTAATGGGAAGACCCAGGTGCAGATCTGGGGACAATATGAAGATGTAACTCGCAGAAATAGGTATACAAAGTAGAAACTGGAACTGGATCCAGTTGACCAAAGTCAGAATTAAGTGGAGAGATTTTCTCAACGTAGAGTTGAACCTCCGGTTCACATAGGCTATATAGTTATTTCAAAACAATTAATTTAAATAAATTTCACAAAATACACTTACTTGCTCTACAGGAACTATAGTTTTTAAAATCCTTTTCCCATTGTTTTATGAATAGTTCTAGAATTCATTTAGAATTATTCAAAAGCTTTAAAATTTCGTTACAGAAAGATCAATTGTATTCTTTGGATAATACAAGGATACAGATTTTATTTTTATAAGAAATACACTTTATTGATCGGAACATCGAAAAGAGGAGAGTACTTGATTCGAAAACCCATTGTAATTTAAGCCTCCTGCAAAGTGAACTTAAAGCTTTGAAAGTTTAAAAAAAACGCTATAATTCTCTTGATGAATTATTGTTTCTTTATTCATTACCCAGGTAAGATTGCACCCAAGCGTTCTGATGTTTGGTTGAAAATAGTTCAAAATCTTCGAGACAACAACAGGGGAGAAACAACACCTGGAGCCGTAAGAATGCAAGTAGCAAGGAAGGGATCTTCCATTGCAGAGAGGCTTGGACTTTATTCAGAGGCTAAAGATACATCTCGCATTTCCTGCGAAAACGAAGATAGCACTGATGAAAAATCATCAGAAGGTAAAATTTTATTACAGTTCTAATATGTATTTTCAAATCGATTAAGAGGTTTTGAGAAGTCATTGCCTTAGGCTGTCATTTAAGATAACTAATGAGAAAATTTCAGATGAAATCTATGTACCGCCTCAGTTTAGTTACATCACAACACTTTGTTTTGTGAGTTCTAATTGTAACTACATTCAGTGGCCAAAAGTCACACGTAGGATTTCCCGATTTGAAGATGTTCCATATATGACTCCCGAATCTTGCCGTCAGTAGCAGCCTATGGTCCTATGGCGCGTTGAGCAGTTTCTTACAAACAGGTGTGTAGTAAACATGACAATACGTTGCGAGTTGTCTAAACTTTCAACATGGGATGATAATCGGTACAAGACGCATAAATTGGAAATTAAACAAGAATTTGGGTTAATAGTGTCAACAGGTGATCTCGCATATCGTAAAGAAAATGTTGCACTCGGCGCACAGAATGAGAATAAGTGTTTGATTAACGACTGTAATGTCATCTGATCTGATTAGAGCCATACGGGAGGATCCATCGGCTATTGTGAGTCAGATCTGCTTTACGATGGGGGAAAGCACTGTTACGGCCAAATGAAACGTGGTGCACTCATTGGGTCCCGAGCACAACCTTAGGAGAGGGAGGGCCCGGAAGCTGCAGGATCTGAAAAGCCGTTCTGAATCTGTCATGGGGACATGTGGTCCCTTCTTTCCTAATTGGACCCATGCACACCCAATCTCAAAGTGCACGTGGTACCTCAGCCATAACTTGAAGTAGCCAGAGTCAGGCTTTAAGCCCCAGTGGCGGCGTACGGTGAGGTTACCTCAAATGACCATTCCACTGACTTTTCAGAAGGGGGACCTAAGTTAACAGGAAGCCTGTCTCTACCAGGAGAAGACTGGGAGGATGATCGTCTGGGAGACGTGAGTGGGATCCTGTCCCGCTTCGCTATCGTCCGCAAATCAAATGTATCCTGATCGCTCACTCATCCACTGAGGAGGCTGTCACGGTTCTCTGTAATTTAGTAGGAAGGAGGGTTTTACTCTTGAAGCTTTGACAATTGCCGAAGAATGGGTGATGTTGAGGTCATAAGTAGTAAGGCACTCACCAAGAAATTGCCCTGCGGCGTTACTTCTGACTGCTACCGTAGGGGAAGGGATCTGTGTGCTGTGTGTGCTCATCTCTTCAGTCAAAGAGGTCTGTAGGTTCTAATGACCGTAAGGTGAGCCAAATCATTACCAATTTGAATATGAGGCATAAGGACTCCATTTCTACCAGGACTGTACAGAGACAAATGCATTCCAATGGCTTCAGTAACCAACGACCGATTCGTGTTCCTTTGCTGATACCTCGACACAGAGCTCAACGACTGGCGTGGCCCGCGAATAGCGTCAGTGGATCATGGAAGATTGGCGGCGTACAGTGGGTTGAAATCTCAAAAAGCTAAACAAAATATGGAAACATTGTTCAATTAGCAGGATATTATTACAATATAGGTATTCGAGGTCATTGATAACGATTGTGAAATCAAAAATAAAAATTTCAAAATGGCTACTTTAATATGGCAGTCATGTTTAGAAAATCTCCAAATAGGCCGAGAACTAGTTTCATTATATGTTTGAGGTCGTTGATAACGATTATGGAGTCAGAATTCTAAAATTTAAAATGGGTATTAATTTTTTAAAGTATCCAAAATAGGTTGAAAATTAGGTTTTTGTGTTAGATCGCTGATGACGATTATGGAGGCAGAATTCTAAATGTGACAATGGGAAGACATTCCTTTCTAACTTAATGCTTTTTTCCCTCTAATTTGATTATGTACAATTTTTTGGTACCCGGGCCCCCTTGAGGGAAATAACTGAATTACTTATTTCATCAGAAAAAGTTTTTAAAGAATATTATTCAACCACGTATTGTCAAATTTCTTCAATCATTTTATTAAGTATTTTAAGACCAGTGTGTAGCCTTACAATTGCTATTCTTGACATATGTTGGGAAAGACATGAATAAATTCTGCAAGGGCAATTATGGGCAGCAGCTGGTTCTTGTGAATTCCGGTATCTTGTAGAATTGTGTTTGCCGTAATATCAATGTGTCGATAGTATTATGTCCAACGGCGCCGACTTTCCAAACTTTATGTCAGGGCATATCAATGGCGAGGTATGTTAACCTATATGTGCAAAAATTTTGCAATATTACTGAATAAAATGTACAAAAAATAAACTTTACAATTTATAACCACAGACTTTTAGATGTAGTCATGAATTAATCAAAATATTCAAATCCTGTGATACAGGTGCAGGTGCTTTCCAAGATCAAACACTTTAATAGCTATGAAAATACAGTTAAAAGTTACAATATTATGAACAACATATAGGCTACCAATTTCAATTATTGTTCATGTACAGAACTTTGCAAAATTATGTAAGAAAGATTAAAAAATGTGTTATCATTTGGCACATAAACTTCGACAGATTAACAATTTCATACATAGCACATTCTTGTTAATCAATGAAATATACGTTATTAAATGATTAGTGAAGCTATTCAGTACAATATTCTACAATTAATTCACAATTCGAAAAGTTTCCCATATTTACGGTTTGATATCTAATCTCGTGGGTACAGTCAGCGACAAAAGTTCTTCCCGTTTGAGAAAATTAGTTTCATAATGAACTATTTAATATTTTAATATTTTATTACGTTCACAAGTTATACACGGTTAAATATTTTATCTTTAATTTAGAGGTGACCAAGTGTGCTCTAATTTATACATGTAAGGGGTTGAACGGTGGTCATAATCTTTTATTAGATTGCTTGTAAGGTGTTGAGAAAGTAGCGATAACTTTCCTTATGTAAACTCTATTATATTACAGGGATTGGAATATGTGTTCGTGATTTTTAATTTCTGCTGTGTTAAATAGGAATTACAAAAGTATACCGTAGTCTTATGAAATTTCTGCTGCTATGTTAAATAAAGGTGAAAGCCAAATAATATTCTTTTATAATCTTATATTTTAAAAGGCCACAGTCTTTTATAATTTCTGCTATGTTAAATGGAGATTTAAAAAAAAGGTATTATACTCTTTTTTATGTAATTTCTGCATGTGGTCATATCCATTCTAGACTGTGTATAATTTCTGCTATGTTAATAGGAGTTGGAATATGTGTTCATAGTTTTTAAGTATTTTCTTCTATATTAAAACCAATGCTTGTAGCTCTTCATATGTAATTTTTGCTATGTTAAATAGGGGTCGTAAAACTGAACGAGTACACTCTCCTTGGAACTAGAAGTGAATTAGTACCGAAATCTGAACCGGAAATGGAACTGGAACCGGAACTCTTTTTTAATTTTTGCTATGTTAAATAGGAATTGCGAAAATATACCGCAGCCTGCTGATGTGTTAAATAGGGTTTACAAAATTCTGCATGGGGTCATAGACTGATGTGTTACATAGAAGTTGGGAAAATGGGTCATATAAGAGAACGAGTTTTATATTACTTGGACTAAAAATTTCTGCTATGTTAAATAGGAGTTAGAAAAGGTGTTCATAGTCTCTCCTGCTATGTTTAATAGGAGTTGAAAAGAGGAGTCGTAACCTTTTACCAACATTTTTTTTAAAAAAAGGCCATAAAAGAGAACGCGTCCTAACCTTATTATGTTACATAGGGGTTGCGAAAATATGTCATACCCTGCTATGTTAAATAGAAGTTAAAAAGGCAGCAGTCTTTTATAATTTCTACTATGGTAAATAAGGGTTGAAACAGTAGTCCCAGTCTTTCTTGTATATGTTACATAGGTGATGAAACATATTTTCATAGTCTGCTCTTGTGCCGTAGCTTTTACGTAAATTAAAGTCTAAACTGTGTAATCTCTACTAGGTCTGTGTTAAATAGGGGTTGGAATAATCTGCTGTTGTGTTAAATAGGGAGTTGTAAAGGATAACGAGTTCACCCCCAGGATATGTGATCGGAACCGGAACTGAATTGGTACCGGAATCGGAACTGGAACCGGAGTCGTACTCGTAACCAGAACTGAAACTGGAGTCGGGACCGGAACTGTGATGCTGCTGCGCATGCACAAAAACAAGCCCAAAAGAGCCCACTCACTAGCGTTCTATCTTCAGTTTTTTCTGTTGGTCTTCGATTTCATTTCATTTTTACTTTTGTTCTTATAACAATTATATGCGTCTTAACTAGGCGGAAACTCGGACAGTATCTTAAAATGGGCCCTATCCACCTTTCTCCCATTTGTATTCCTAATGTTGTTATTCTTGTTAATTTGTTACTAGCTCTAGTGTAAAATGGAATCTGAGACTGTATCTAGTAGCATGTAATTAAATTATATTAAAAATTAATAGCATACTTATCAATGCTACAAGACTCACAAATGATATTTCGTCCATTATCGATGTCAATAGTGCTGTTTACCTTTTAATACCACACTTTATATATATGATGATCTATGAAATATACTTCACCGTTTACTAACATACTATTAACATGCTGACTTTACTTACAGATTTCAGTGAAGACAGCGAAACTTACTGGAACAATGAATTTGACACCGAAAAGAAAGAAACTTTTTCGGAACATGATTATATAGTGCGAATTGAGGACTCTGAATGGAGTAAAATTAAACCAGTGACCTATGTTTATAGGCTAAAAAATCAAGGTGATAGATGCTACAAGGCAGTGCCGAAGGGGTCGTGGACACATGTCGTGAATTTGTATCTCTGAAAAAAAAAACAAGAAAAGAGTGTACTTGGGTGTTTAAGCGGGCCACTGTTTCTAAAGACGGAGAGGTTATATATGGACGTGGAATTTGCAAACAGTGTCCATCTAAGGTTTTCTTTCAGATGCATAATGAAGATGATACCCATATTCTTCTATTAAAAGTCAGAGAACCAAAAGTTAAACATCAGCATAGTAAAAAAATGAAGAGGCCTATCTCCGGGGTGTACAGGAGAGAAATTGCTAGTGCACTGTTAAGCAAAGCCCCAAGCACATTTCAAAAAGAACTTGCATCAAAGCTAATAGACGAAGAAGGGAAGGAACCGTGTCATTTTCCATCTAGGCAAGTTTTACGACAAATCGTAAGTGAAAATAAAAATAAATCTCTTTTTGATTCAGATCCGGTGAAATCGCTCATCAAGGCCAAATATGACAGAACGTATTTTGGATCTATACAAGATATCAGCTTGGATCCATTTTTTGTTCGTTATTCTTCCCCTACTCAACTAGACAAATACAATATGATGTGCAGAAAAGAAAAATCCAGTATCATAGTTGACGCTACGGGCTCAGTATGCAAACCGCCATCACACCATCTACCCGAGAACGCTGTCTATGTAAAAAGGAGACCACTTTTCATCTATCAAATTATGCGTGCACCAATTGAAGGATCTTCATTTCCTGTTGCGCAAATGGTGAGTGAACGACATGACATATCTGCTATAAAAAATTGGTTTGATGATTGGCTTAAGAGTGGTGCTAAACATCCTCAAATCTTCATCTCAGACTTTTCCTTAGCTTTGATTGGAGCTGCTGCTAGAAGCTTTGGAAATTGTTCTGATATCACTGAATATTTAAGTAAATGTTTCGCAGTTTTACTGGGTAACGATGAGCAATTACCACCTACCTGGATACGGATTGATGTAGCACACTTTATGAAGCTTGTGGCAAGTCTTAAGTGTTTCAAAACTGGTGATAGAAGAGTGAAAACGTTTTTTTGTAAGTGCATTGGACTTCTTCTTCAAACTGAATCATTCCATACAGCAAAAAATCTTATTCAGGATATAGTATTCATTGCTTCCAGCAAATATGATGGTTGGGATAAATCTGGCGTTCTATCAAACTGTGAAAAAATAAAAGAAAAGGTAAAATATTCAATTGCTACTGGAGATTTATTAGAATATGATAAAGGTATGGAAGAAGAGCCGATAGAAAAAGAAATCCCATTTGATGTTGATACAGAGGAGCCTGATTTGATTACCAAACAAAACGTAAACGGACATGTAGCAAAATGGATCGACGAACTTATAGAAGATGCAAAGAGCAAAGCTACATCCACCGATAATGGGGATAGGGACAATCTTCTGTATCTCCCAAACTTTGTACATCAGTTAAGAAGATATTTAATGTACTTACCCATGTGGGGTGCTGTTTTGCGGCCACTATATAAAAGCGGAGCTCACAGACCATCAAGTGCCAGTGTAGAGAGTTATTTTAAAACTATTAAGAAACTTGTTTTGAAAAACGAATTCACACCCATGCGTGTTGATCGGTTTGTTTGTCTTCACTTAGATGATATCGAAGGGGAAATGAAATTGTGTTTTTCTGCAGAAAAGAATAAGCATGGTATTTCTGAAGATTGCAACCAGGGTCTAAATACATTCAGTAAGGAAAAAGAAGATATAGGTAATTACAAAGATGTAGATTCAGAAGGTGAAGTTCAAGATCCAAAATTTTTAGGAAACACAGATGAAGAGTTGCAATCAGCTAATGATTTCAGAATAGAAACTCATGATAAAGATAAAGAGGAAAACTGGAGAAACAAGAACATACCTCCTAAGAAAAGAGGAAGATTTTCTCACTTATGGCCTAGTAATGATTGGCTTACTATTGATCTATCGCATCCAAATGTTACTGGAGCATTGGGAATACTAAAAAAACGGTAATTTGTGTAACTCAGTGAAATTGGAGGGTCATTTGTATTTCTTCAGAAACACTTGCTCATTCGACTCGTTTATACAATGTCTCACATGTTTGTATTGTGACTGTGCAAATATTAGAGAGAAAAATGGATCGCGAAACGATTGAAAATGATGTCATAAAATCAGTAAAGCTCTTAAGCAAAAGTAAGGCAAGAAAACCAGCCTATGATTTGCAAGCCAAAATTCTCCTTCAACTATTCACACCTAAACCCTTAGAACATTCCATTACCGTGGTTGATTGTTCATCAGTTGTATCAAGAATTGTAAATAATGCATTGCCTAATTTCCTTGCTAGTGGGAAAGAAGAAAAATTCTGTACTTCAGAAAACTGCACATTTAAAAGGGAAAGCGTAATAAAATGCATATTTATGAACTCCGAATACGTTGCCAATAGGGTCGAATTTGAACAAGCACTTAACAAAAGATTTGAGATGTCGTATACGTCTTCGACATGCAGGGAAAAGCTGCAAAGTTCAAGCACATGTGATGGGTCTCTAGCTGGAAAGACTATAGTTTTAGGTGACCTTTTCTGGATTGAAACGGGAACACTTCTAAAGTTCACGGGTGAAGGAGCTATTTTACAAGAGGAACCTTTATTTCAAGTTGGAGAGCTCCTTCAAATGCTAGAAATTACTGGACGTCGTTTTACACTATAAGCAGTTCTTGACTTTATCCAGCCATCTACTTCTTCAAACATATCTCTGAACAGAGATTCAACCTTTTGTCACATAAACCTTGGACACTACCTAGCTCATGTTCGAAGAATGGATGGTACTTGGATCACCTACGATGACACTAGAAGCGTTGCCTTTCCTACGAAGAAGAAAGTGACACCTGGAATTTTGATGAAGGTTTCTCCATGTAGACTAAAATTCAATCTTTCCAAAAGGTTAAGTCATTTAGAAATTTTACCTTTTGTCATGTAAATATTGTATTGCTACATAACATTTAAAAACAAGTTTTTTTATTATCAAATTTTGTCTTTTGCTATTAGAATATTGTCAATATTGCTTGCTGAAACATTTTGTATCTTTGCAGTGAATATTTACTTTAGTGTACCATTTATACTACAATGTTCTCTGAAGTTAACTTAGTCAACTCGTCATTTCAAGATGTGAGCAGAATATTTAATGCACAGTATTACAGTTTTGTAATCAAATTTATTTACATTTTTTCTGTATCTTCCTTGTTGAAATGTTTTTCATAATGTGTGATAATTTCCACAGAAGTCTGCAATAAAGCAGGAGAGATTTATGAATAAACCTCGGCTAACGTATATTATTCCGATCATCTGATATAGAACTTTTTTCAACATAAATATGAATGTGTATTAAATGTGCCTAGTTTGAAGGCAGGGACGTACGCAGGAACTTATTTCGGGAGGGGTCTAAAGCGTTTCGGGGGGGTCCAAATACAATTTGAGGCTAAATTATATGAACATTTCTAAAATTGCCCCTAGAAGTAGACTACATTTACAAAAAAGTCGGGATTTCTGGGGGGTTCCGGACCCCCAGGACCCACCACCTGTGTACGCCCCTGTTTGAAGGTAAAGACTAAAAAGTTTTAAGAGGAAATTACGACTTCAATTGTGTTCATTATTAACAACGATTTAATATGTGCGAAGTATTTAGAAATCATCAATTAAAACGATTGTTATGAATATCATAGATTAGACAAAATAAGCTCATCTTCTTTTTCTCCTTAATCCAAAAGTTGGTGAGAAAATATGGAAGTTTTGTAGTTTCTTCCTCCGTATAGCCAGCTGTTTGGCATGGTGTTCCCTTTTTATTCCACTGAGATATTCTATATGAAGTCTTACTCTTCTCGCACTTCCTTCTATTTTTCCTTCCAGCAGTATTCTTATCCAGTAAGAGAGTGTCGGAAAGGGGTGGCCAATCACACTATTTCTTCTTGCTTCTATCGTTGATACAATTATCTTGTTCTTCCCAGCCTTTGTCAGTAATCCTTCGGTTTGCATTCTATCGGTCCAGAAAATCCGTAGCATTCTTCTCCAGCACCACATCTCAAACACTCCCAACTTCCCTTTCTTAGTATTTTCGAGCCGGATTATTGCTTCTTTTTTTACCATTATGGTGCATTTCAATGTGTCTGTTTTTTCATTCATCTTGCATTTTTCTTATAGGAGGCTGTTTAAAGCTGTTTCTAAGCCTTCCTCGTTTTCTGATAATGACGCTATGTCATTTGTAAAGCCGACAGTGCTGAAGAACTTTCCATTCACTCTAATTCCTTTTTCGTTGTTCTGATGGAATTCTTGCATGGCTTCCTCAATGTAGACATTAAATATGCATGGTGAATGCCCGCATTCTTGTCTTACAACTTTCTTTATACTCTTCTCTTTGTCTTCTTATAAGACCTGTTTGGTTTTCTAGTCCATGTACTACTCGTCTATCTCTCTAGTCTATTCCTTTCTTCTTTAGAACTTCATGCAGTGTGCTCCATTTCGCGTTATCAAATGTCTTTACACATCGATGAACGCTATTACAACCACTAAAGTTTACTCTTAGAGACTGTTCGATTATCAGTCGTATAGCCTCTCCTGTTCCTTTAACTGACGCCAAATAAGTCTTTGGACAGGTTCTCCTCTATTCTTTTTTCCACACGTCTTCGAAGTATTCTTATAAGTATTTTTGACACAAGTAATATCAAACACTATTGTTTTCACATTTAACGCTCAAAATCTTTCGGCACTTTACCTGTTACGTACATTTTGTTTATTAGTTTATACAAAACTCCTTTCACTCTTTATCCTAAATTCTTTATAATTTCAGCTGGTATTTCATTCGGTCCGGTTGCTGCATCTGACTTCAGTGTTTGCACTGTTTCTTCAAATTCCACTTTTAAAATTGATGGTCCCAAGTAATCTTCATGTACTTCTTCGTCTACCACCGTTTCTTCCCGGTTCAGTTTCTTTGTAAACTTCTACGCATTCCTTCCATCGATGTGTTCTATATTCTTCCTATATCTGAACGTTTCCGTCTTTGTCCTTTATTACATTTGTAGTGGTTCTTATGTGAGAAACTTAATTTTTCACATTCTTGTAAGCTTGTTCTATGTCTCCAGTCTTCATATTTTCATCAATTTCTTTGCATTTGCTAACCACCCTTTTCTTGCCTTTCTTGTTTCCCTGTTTATCAGGTTTCTGTATCGCTTGTATACTTCATCGTTCTTGTTTAGTTTGCAACTTCTTCGCTTTTCCACTAATTTCAATATTTCTTCAATTATCCATGCCTTGTAGTTCTTTTTTCCTGTTTTCCCATGTAATCATCACAGCTTTTGATTATTCCTGCCATTAAGCTCCTCTTACATAATATTTTTCGCAGTATCTGTTGTGGTAACTCATCTATCTGTTGCTCTCCAGAATTCTTTATGAGTCTTGACATTTTTCTTAGTTTGACTGAATTCCACTTGATGCACGGTTATAATATTCGCGTCATCTTATAGAGATCGATAACCAACACGAGCGAGTCATCTGTGCTCACATCTGCAGCTGAGAAACTTGTACAGAGCTTTATTTGATTTCTGAATCTGTTTCGAATTAGAATATTGTGTATTTGGTACTGTTCACTACCTCCTGGTTTGCCCAAGATAAGGTATAATTTAAAAAATTACATAAATTCAAATTTTTCGAAATGGGTGGAGGTACAAACTCTACTTTTCGTGTTAAAAATTGGTACATGTTTGATACAAGTTCTTGGTACAGTTTTCATTTGAATTGGAAAGAAAAATGTGTTGAGCAGGGCAGATTGACGTCAAGCTGGCACGCCATCAAAAAGTCATACTTTCGAAATCGGTAGGGGTACAAATTCTAATTTTGGTGGTACAAATTAGTACATATTGGATACAATTTTTTCGTGCCGATTTGTTCGAATAGGAAACAAAAATAAAGTGTGCGGGCCAGCTTCACGTCAAGCTGACCCGCCATCCAAAATTCATTTTTTTCGAAATTGGTGGAGGTACAAATTCTAATTTTAGTGGTACAAATTGGTACATATTGGGTACAAATTTTTGGTACCGTTTTAGTTCGAATTGGAAAGAAAAATAAATTGTGCGGGCTAGCTTGACGTCAAGCTCGTCCCCCATCAGAATTCAATTTTTTCGAAATTGGTGGGGGTACAAAATCTAATTTTAGTGGTACAAATTGGTACATATTGGGTACAAATTTTTGATACCGCTTTTGTTTGAATTCGAAAAAAATAAAATAAATTGTTCGGGCCAGCTAGACGTTACGTCAACCTGGCCCGCCATCAGAAATTCAAATTTTTCGAAATTGGTGGGGGTACAAATTCTAATTTTAGTGGTACCAATTGGTACATATTGGGTACAAATTTTTGGTACTGTTTTAGTTTGAATATGAAATTTGTGCGGTCCAGCGTGACGGGCGTAGCTGGCCCGCCATCAGAAATTCAATTTTCTCGAAATTGGTGGGGGTGCAAATTCGAGTTTTAGTGGTACAAATTGACACATATTGGATACACATTTTTGATACCGTTTTTGTTCGAATTGGAAAGGAAAATAAATTGTGCGGGCCAGCTTGACGTCAAGCTGACCGGCCATCAAAAATTCAATTTTTTCGAAATCGGTAGCGGTACAAATTCTAATTTTGGTGGTAAAAATTAGTACATATAGGGTACAAATTTTTGGTACGGTTTTTGTTCGAATCCGAAAGAAAAATGAATCGTGCGGGCAAGCTTGACGTCAAGCTGACCCGCCATCAGAAATTTTATTTTTTCGAAATCGGTAGCGGTACAAATTCTAATTTTAGTGGTACAAACTGGTACATATTGGGTATAAATTTTTGGTACCGTTTTTGTTTGAATTTGAAAGAAAAATCAATTGTGCGGGCTAGCTTGACGTCAAGCTGGCCCGCCATCAGAAATTCATTTTTTTCGAAATTGATGGGGGTACAAATTCTAATTTTAGTGGTACAAATTGGTACAAATTGGGTACAAATTTTTGGTACTGTTTTATTTTGAATATGAAATTTGTGCGGGTCAGCTTGACGGACGTCACAAATAATTCTCGTATTTATATACACACAGTACTGGAGAGGTTTTGAGGAAAGCCTTCGGGTCTCATCCTAAAAGAAGGGAAATTCGCAACCTACACCTTTTCGAGGGGGAAAGCGGGCAACGTCTTTGGTGGCTAATGTAGATGGAGACAGACCGACTCCTGGGATAAGGAGTCAGCTTCTACCAAGTGCCAACGGCCTTCTCGGAGGGCGGATGAGCGAGTGGAGGGCAGGGCACCTTCTTGTCCGTAGGAAAGGAAACTGTCCTAAAAGGCGCATGAACCACTAGATGGTCAACGGCATGGAGATGTGGAAAGGAAATGGGAATACTACCACAGAAGTGACGAAGGAGGAGAATATATAAATATGATGGTTCTTCCTTAGGCAGAAAGTTCCGAAGGAAAAATACTGTAGTCCCCCGTTCGGATTTCCGGATGTAGACTGCTCCGGGAAGAATCATCAGAGGAGAAAATAATAACAACTTTAATTTAAGCATAGGAACCTGGAACGTACGGACTCTACGACGTGAGGGAAAACTTGAAAACTTAAAAAAGTGAAAATGGACAAATGTAAAGTGGACATAGTGGGCTTGAGAGAAGTGAGATGGCCAGGGAAAGATGAGATAATATTGGGAAATTACAGAATATACTATTCGGGTGGCGATAAGAGCGAGAATGGTGTCGCGATAGCAATGAAGAATAAATAGCAAGTAGTGTAACCAAAGTGGAATACTGCAGGGACCGCTTGATGTTTGTAAAACAACATGCAATACCAGTGGATATTGTGATAATAAAAGTCTATATGCCAACAACCGGCCATGATTATAATGAAGTAGAAGTAAGGTATGATCAGATTAGTGATATCAGGAAGGAAGAGGAAAGGTCAACGTCGTAGTAATGGAACTTCAGCAGCGTAGTAGGAAGAGCTGAGAATAAGGTAGTGGGCCCGTTTGGACTAGGGAGAAGAAACGAACGAGGTCAAATGCTTATCGATTTCTGTAAGCAACATGATCTGGTGGTCATGAACATGTGGTTTAAGAAAAGAAGAAACAAGCTGTAAACGTGGAAAAGTCCAGGAGATAGGAAACGCTAGCAAATCGATTACATTTTTGTGAAGCAACGTTTCAGGAATAGTGTACGAGACGTGAAGACACTGCCAGGAGCGGACATTAAATCGGATCATAATATCCTGGTGGGGGAAGTGCAAACCTGGTTAAAGTCGATCAAGAAAAATGGGAAGAGAAATCTAAAATGGAACTTGGATCGACTAAGAAATATCGACGATGATGTGAAAGAAGAAATTGAAGAAAAAAATCTGTGTAATGGGTGATGTAGATGACAATATAGAGAATAGTTGGGGAAAAGTTAAACTGATTCTACTTGACACACTCCACAATAACATTGACAGGATGAAAAGATCACCGAGAAAACATGAATAACTGAAGCAATGCTTAAGAAGATGGAAGAACGCAGAAGGGCGAAAAACACGGACATCAAGGAATGCAGAAAGTTGAATAACGAATTGAGAAGAGAGACAGACAAAGCCAAAGAAAAGTACATGGAACAGATATGTGAAGAAATAATGGAACTTCAACGGCGCGGCAGATATGATCTGATGTACCAGAAAGCAAAAGAATTAGTAGGAAAAGCTAACAAAAGTATA
Organism: Thermobia domestica; assembly: GCF_964235325.1. NCBI lineage: Eukaryota > Metazoa > Arthropoda > Insecta > Zygentoma > Lepismatidae > Thermobia > Thermobia domestica. Next base: position 55,315,842 of record NC_137467.1, read on the forward strand.
CGAACGTTCGGCATCGAAGATCAAAAAGGTAATGTAACCACTGACCATTAAAGAATCCTTAGAATTTGGGAGGAATACATAAAAGATCTGTATGATCAGAAGAACCACCCCAAAGATATTGCGTTCGAAGAAGAGGAAGAGGTGGATGATGATGAAAAAGGACCCAGTATATTGAAAAGTAAAGTAGTACAAGCAATCAAAGACATGTGAAGGAGAAAGGCCACTGGAGAAGACGATACCAGTAGATTTGCTCAAGGGATTAAGATACAACGCAATGAAAGTACTGACTTCACTTATTAACAAGATCTACCTTAGTGCAGAATGGCCAAAGGATTTTCTTGATGTTATAATCATTGCATTGCCCAAGAGAAACCAAGCAAAGAAGTGCAGCGATCACAGAACCATTAGCCTGATTGCCCATACTGTAAAGATCATTGCACGCATACTGAATAGGCGGCTGGAAAGTAAGATAGATGAGAGGTTAGAAGAAGATCAATTTGGATTCCGGAAAGGAAAAGGCACCAGAGATGCTATTGAATTCATCAGAATTATATCAGAAAGAATTATTGATGTAAAGGAAGAGTTGGTTTGTGCTTCATCGACTGGCGAAATGCTTTCGACCGAGTTAATTGGACGAAACTTCTGAAAATACTCAAAGAAATCGGAGTCAACTGGAGAGATCGACGACTCATTCAAAACCTGTACACAGGACAACGAGTGAAGCTGCGCTTGAATGAAGGAGAAACCAATAGTGTGAAGATTGGAAGAGGAGTCGGACAAGAATGTAGTTTGTCGCCCCAATTATTCAACACTTACAGTGAATGTTTAATGAAGGAAGCATTAATGGGAATTGAGATTTCAAGATTGGAGAGCAGATCATTAACAAGATCAGGTATGCAGATAATTATATACCTCTATAATCGGAAACACACTTAATTGTTTGCATACTTCCACAAAACATACAAACACCAAATTTTGCATACTTGTTCGTCATGGGATGTGAGTAATGGGAAAATTCCGATATCACGAAAAAGGCGACATTTTCCATGTAAATGAAGTGTCGAAATTTTTCGTCGTTTCGAAATGCTGGTTTTTAGAGTAGTTCCGCACACCATAGAAACGTCATATTTTGTCAGGCAGTGAAGCTAGGAACATAGTTTATGATAGAGAAAAGAGCATTAAAATTCGTTTTCGTTTCGCGGCGCTAATCGAAAAAATGTGAAATTTGTAATGGCTGTATGTAGGACGTTGAAATATCGAGGTGATGTTTATTCTGATGCGTAGTTTGCGAATCCGCCCTTAAACTTGAAAAAATAGTCATGTTCGGTGTAAGAAAGTGCTTGGAATGTTATAAGGGGGCGTCTAATTCTACACAACTTGTAGATATGGTGGAATCACGAAATTGCGTTCAAGTGTGTAGATTACAGGGCATGTGAGGGGAAAATCCGACATGTTGAAAAAGTCGCCATCTTCGATTCAAAATGGCGGCTCAAAAATTTGTAACCATGAAAATTGTAAGTTGTGCTCTTGGTAGGTAAGCCACGTTTCACTATGTTATTAAGGACGTAGTTCAGTTTAAGTGAAGAAACAAATCATTGGAGAAGTCGCCATCTTGAATGCAAAATTGCCATATTTTTGAATTGCCTTCATTTGGACTCTTATGTGGTATATTGAGGAGAATAAAACAAACAGAATTCAACGTAGTAAGTTAGCTCCGCGGTAAAGTGTCTGCTTTCTGAGTAGCAGGTCTGGGTTCGATTCCCCGTCAAACCCTCTTTTTTTCTTACGTTTTTTTCTTATCACGTTGCTTCGTTTTATCAAAATAGTTTCTGTTGGCATTGCGTGAACAAAATATTTTCGTTATTACAGACACAGACGAAAAGAATATATTTATACGCTAACTGTTGAGATGGTCTCGAAACTAGCAGTATGTTCGTGTAAAGTTTCGAGACGATACTGAAGTATTTAAAATCAAAAATATGTAGCTTTGGAAATAGACCATCACCGGTATCTCTATCGGAAGCAATGTTCGCGGGGTGGGGGGAGTGTTACCCCGAGGGCACTGCTGATAACATTCTATTTGTTATTGTATTATAAACGTATTATTTTGATCTTGCCACGGGCGCTCTGATGAGGCAGTGTCCCCCAAAAAGAGTCTGAAAGAAACATTGGGCATCATTTTCACGATATAGTGTCCATACAAGACAACAATACATTTTGTCTCGCAACAACAGTGTCTGCTTCAAACCGGAAACGATTACAAAATATCTCTCTCCCCTTTTATGGTCCTAGTTAAGATACATGCGTATGCCGTATTTGAAGTGAATACCACAAATGGAAAATATAAAATATTAATTTTAAGGAAATACACACCCACACAGGGACGTACGCCGGGGGTGGGTCCTGGGGGTCCGGACCACCCCCGAAATTCCAACTTTTGAGTAAATTTAGCCTAATTTTTGGGACAAGTTTAGCAATTTCAATACAAAATACACTGATATTATGTTTGGCCCCTCCCGAAATAAATTCCTTCGTATGCTACTGCACGCTCATACACACACACGCTCATACACACATACAAATAGGCACCTTTTGAAAATTGTCTCGTCGGCAGCGTACATAATTTTAATATATAAGATACGTGGAAAAGTGCCCTTTCGATTTAATAGTTTTAGTTGCGGGTCCGGTTGGAATGAAATGCCGTATATAATAAAGTCAAGCTTATTTTCAATCACCTATGCTATAAAAATAAACTTTCAAAGAAAGAAAAAGTGAGAGAAAAACTTGCTGGGAATCGAACCCAGGCCTTTTCCACAGTAGGCTCACGTCGTTCCCCTACACTACTCAATTCCTTAGATTTTGGACGTCCTACGTTGTGCTCACATAGTACTGGTACGTAGCGGGCCCGCGTCTGTGGAATTATATACCTCTATAATCAGAAACACACTTAATTGTTTGCATACTTCCACAAAACATACAAACACCAAATTTTGCATACTTGTTCGTCATGGAATGTGAGTAATGGAAAAATTCCGATATCACGAAAAAGGCGACATTTTCCATGTAAATAAAGTGTCGAAATTTTTCGTCGTTTCGAAATGCTGGTTTTTAGAGTAGTTCCGCACACCATAGAAACGTCATATTTTGTCAGGCAGTGAAGCTAGGAACATAGTTTATGATAGAGAAAAGAGCATTAAAATTCGTTTTCGTTTCGCGGCGCTAATCGAAAAAATGTGAAATTTGTAATGACTGTATGTAGGACGTTGAAATTTCGAGGTGATGTTTATTCTGATGCTTAGTTTGCGAATCCGCCCTTAAACTTGAAAAAATAGTCATGTTCGGTGTAAGAAAGTGCTAGGAATGTTATAAGGGGGCGTCTAATTCTACACAATTTGTAGATATGGTGGAATCACGAAATTGCGTTCAAGTGTGTAGATTACAGGGCATGTGAGGGGAAAAATCCGACATGTTGGAAAAGTCGCCATCTTCGATTCAAAATGGCGGCTCAAAAATTTGTAACCATGAAAATTGTAAGTTGTGCTCTTGGTAGGTAAGCCACGTTTCACTATGTTATTAAGGACGTAGTTCAGTTTAAGTGAAGAAACAAATCATTGGAGAAGTCGCCATCTTGAATGCAAAATTGCCATACTTTTGAATTGCCTTCATTTGGACTCTTATGTGGTATATTGAGGAGAATAAAACAAACAGAATTCAACGTAGTAAGTTAGCTCCGCGGTAAAGTGTCTGCTTTCTGAGTAGCAGGTCTGGGTTCGATTCCCCGTCAAACCCTCTTTTTTTCTTACTTTTTTTCTTATCACGTTGCTTCGTTTTATCAAAATAGTTTCTGTTGGCATTGCGTGAACAAAATATTTTCGTTATTAGAGACACAGACGAAAAGAATATATTTATACGCTAACTGTTGAGATGGTCTCGAAACTAGCAGTATGTTCGTGTAAAGTTTCGAGACGATACTGAAGTATTTAAAATCAAACATATGTAGCTTTGGAAATAGACCATCACCGGTATCTCTATCGGAAGCAATGTTCGCGGGGTGGGGGGAGTGTTACCCCGAGGGCACTGCTGATAACATTCTATTTGTTATTGTATTATAAACGTATTATTTTGATCTTGCCACGGGCGCTCTGATGAGGCAGTGTCCCCCAAAAAGAGTCTGAAAGAAACATTGGGCATCATTTTCACGATATAGTGTCCATACAAGACAACAATACATTTTGTCTCGCAACAACAGTGTCTGCTTCAAACCGGAAACGATTACAAAATATCTCTCTCCCCTTTTATGGTCCTAGTTAAGATACATGCGTATGCCGTATTTGAAGTGAATACCACAAATGGAAAATATAAAATATTAATTTTAAGGAAATACACACCCACACAGGGACGTACGCCGGGGGTGGGTCCTGGGGGTCCGGACCACCCCCGAAATTCCAACTTTTGAGTAAATTTAGCCTAATTTTTGGGACAAGTTTAGCAATTTCAATATAAAATACACTGATATTGTGTTTGGCCCCTCCCGAAATAAATTCCTGCGTATGCTACTGCACGCTCATACACACACACGCTCATACACACATACAAATAGGCACCTTTTGAAAATTGTCTCGTCGGCAGCGTACATAATTTTAATATATAAGATACGTGGAAAAGTGCCCTTTCGATTTAATAGTTTTAGTTGCGGATCCGGTTGGAATGAAATGCCGTATATAATAAAGTCAAGCTTATTTTCAATCACCTATGCTATAAAAATAAACTTTCAAAGAAAGAAAAAGTGAGAGAAAAACTTGCTGGGAATTGACCCCAGGCCTTTTCCACAGTAGGCTCACGTCGTTCCCCTACACTACTCAATTCCTTAGATTTTGGACTTCCTACGTAGTGCTCACATAGTACTGGTACGTAGCGGGCCCGCGTCTGTGGAATTATATACCTCTATAATCGGAAACACACTTAATTGTTTGCACACTTCCACAAAACATACAAACACCAAATTTTGCATACTTGTTCGTCATGGGATGTGAGTAATGGGAAAATTCCGATATCACGAAAAAGGCGACATTTTCCATGTAAATGAAGTGTCGAAATTTTTCGTCGTTTCGAAATGCTGGTTTTTAGAGTAGTTCCGCACACCATAGAAACGTCATATTTTGTCAGGCAGTGAAGCTAGGAACATAGTTTATGATAGAGAAAAGAGCATTAAAATTCGTTTTCGTTTCGCGGCGCTAATCGAAAAAATGTGAAATTGTAATGGCTGTATGTAGGACGTTGAAATTTCGAGGTGATGTTTATTCTGATGCGTAGTTTGCGAATCCGCCCTTTAACTTGAAAAAATAGTCATGTTCGATGTAAGAAAGTGCTAGGAATGTTATAAGGGGGCGTCTAATTCTACACAACTTGTAGATATGGTGGAATCACGAAATTGCGTTCAAGTGTGTAGATTACAGAGCATGTGAGGGGAAAATCCGACATGTTGGAAAAGTCGCCATCTTCGATTCAAAATGGCGGCTCAAAAATTTGTAACCATGAAAATTGTAAGTTGTGCTCTTGGTAGGTAAGCCACGTTTCACTATGTTATTAAGGACGTAGTTCAGTTTAAGTGAAGAAACAAATCATTGGAGAAGTCGCCATCTTGAATGCAAAATTGCCATATTTTTTAATTGCCTTCATTTGGACTCTTATGTGGTATATTGAGGAGAATAAAACAAACAGAATTCAACGTAGTAAGTTAGCTCCGCGGTAAAGTGTCTGCTTTCTGAGTAGCAGGTCTGGGTTCGATTCCCCGTCAAACCCTCTTTTTTTCTTACTTTTTTTCTTATCACGTTGCTTCGTTTTATCAAAATAGTTTCTGTTGGCATTGCGTGAACAAAATATTTTCGTTATTAGAGACACAGACGAAAAGAATATATTTATACGCTAACTGTTGAGATGGTCTCGAAACTAGCAGTATGTTCGTGTAAAGTTTCGAGACGATACTGAAGTATTTAAAATCAAACATATGTAGCTTTGGAAATAGACCATCACCGGTATCTCTATCGGAAGCAATGTTCGCGGGGTGGGGGGAGTGTTACCCCGAGGGCACTGCTGATAACATTCTATTTGTTATTGTATTATAAACGTATTATTTTGATCTTGCCACGGGCGCTCTGATGAGGCAGTGTCCCCCAAAAAGAGTCTGAAAGAAACATTGGGCATCATTTTCACGATATAGTGTCCATACAAGACAACAATACATTTTGTCTCGCAACAACAGTGTCTGCTTCAAACCGGAAACGATTACAAAATATCTCTCTCCCCTTTTATGGTCCTAGTTAAGATACATGCGTATGCCGTATTTGAAGTGAATACCACAAATGGAAAATATAAAATATTAATTTTAAGGAAATACACACCCACACAGGGACGTACGCCGGGGGTGGGTCCTGGGGGTCTGGACCACCCCCGAAATTCCAACTTTTGAGTAAATTTAGCCTAATTTTTGGGACAAGTTTAGCAATTTCAATATAAAATACACTGATATTGTGTTTGGCCCCTCCCGAAATAAATTCCTGCGTATGCTACTGCACGCTCATACACACACACGCTCATACACACATACAAATAGGCACCTTTTGAAAATTGTCTCGTCGGCAGCGTACATAATTTTAATATATAAGATACGTGGAAAAGTGCCCTTTCGATTTAATAGTTTTAGTTGCGGGTCCGGTTGGAATGAAATGCCGTATATAATAAAGTCAAGCTTATTTTCAATCACCTATGCTATAAAAATAAACTTTCAAAGAAAGAAAAAGTGAGAGAAAAACTTGCTGGGAATCGAACCCAGGCCTTTTCCACAGTAGGCTCACGTCGTTCCCCTACACTACTCAATTCCTTAGATTTTGGACGTCCTACGTTGTGCTCACATAGTACTGGTACGTAGCGGGCCCGCGTCTGTGGAATTATATACCTCTATAATCAGAAACACACTTAATTGTTTGCATACTTCCACAAAACATACAAACACCAAATTTTGCATACTTGTTCGTCATGGGATGTGAGTAATGGGAAAATTCCGATATCACGAAAAAGGCGACATTTTCCATGTAAATAAAGTGTCGAAATTTTTCGTCGTTTCGAAATGCTGGTTTTTAGAGTAGTTCCGCACACCATAGAAACGTCATATTTTGTCAGGCAGTGAAGCTAGGAACATAGTTTATGATAGAGAAAAGAGCATTAAAATTCGTTTTCGTTTCGCGGCGCTAATCGAAAAAATGTGAAATTTGTAATGACTGTATGTAGGACGTTGAAATTTCGAGGTGATGTTTATTCTGATGCTTAGTTTGCGAATCCGCCCTTAAACTTGAAAAAATAGTCATGTTCGGTGTAAGAAAGTGCTAGGAATGTTATAAGGGGGCGTCTAATTCTACACAACTTGTAGATATGGTGGAATCACGAAATTGCGTTCAAGTGTGTAGATTACAGGGCATGTGAGGGGAAAAATCCGACATGTTGGAAAAGTCGCCATCTTCGATTCAAAATGGCGGCTCAAAAATTTGTAACCATGAAAATTGTAAGTTGTGCTCTTGGTAGGTAAGCCACGTTTCACTATGTTATTAAGGACGTAGTTCAGTTTAAGTGAAGAAACAAATCATTGGAGAAGTCGCCATCTTGAATGCAAAATTGCCATATTTTTGAATTGCCTTTATTTGGACTCTTATGTGGTATATTGAGGAGAATAAAACAAACAAAATTCAACGTAGTAAGTTAGCTCCGCGGTAAAGTGTCTGCTTTCTGAGTAGCAGGTCTGGGTTCGATTCCCCGTCAAACCCTCTTTTTTTCTTACTTTTTTTTCTTATCACGTTGCTTCGTTTTATCAAAATAGTTTCTGTTGGCATTGCGTGAACAAAATATTTTCGTTATTACAGACACAGACGAAAAGAATATATTTATACGCTAACTGTTGAGATGGTCTCGAAACTAGCAGTATGTTCGTGTAAAGTTTCGAGACGATACTGAAGTATTTAAAATCAAACATATGTAGCTTTGGAAATAGACCATCACCGGTATCTCTATCGGAAGCAATGTTCGCGGGGTGGGGGGAGTGTTACCCCGAGGGCACTGCTGATAACATTCTATTTGTTATTGTATTATAAACGTATTATTTTGATCTTGCCACGGGCGCTCTGATGAGGCAGTGTCCCCCAAAAAGAGTCTGAAAGAAACATTGGGCATCATTTTCACGATATAGTGTCCATACAAGACAACAATACATTTTGTCTCGCAACAACAGTGTCTGCTTCAAACCGGAAACGATTACAAAATATCTCTCTCCCCTTTTATGGTCCTAGTTAAGATACATGCGTATGCCGTATTTGAAGTGAATACCACAAATAGAAAATATAAAATATTAATTTTAAGGAAATACACACCCACACAGGGACGTACGCCGGGGGTGGGTCCTGGGGGTCCGAACCACCCCCGAAATTCCAACTTTTGAGTAAATTTAGCCTAATTTTTGGGACAAGTTTAGCAATTTCAATATAAAATACACTGATATTGTGTTTGGCCCCTCCCGAAATAAATTCCTGCGTATGCTACTGCACGCTCATACACACACACGCTCATACACACATACAAATAGGCACCTTTTGAAAATTGTCTCGTCGGCAGCGTACATAATTTTAATATATAAGATACGTGGAAAAGTGCCCTTTCGATTTAATAGTTTTAGTTGCGGGTCCGGTTGGAATGAAATGCCGTATATAATAAAGTCAAGCTTATTTTCAATCACCTATGCTATAAAAATAAACTTTCAAAGAAAGAAAAAGTGAGAGAAAAACTTGCTGGGAATTGACCCCAGGCCTTTTCCACAGTAGGCTCACGTCGTTCCCCTACACTACTCAATTCCTTAGATTTTGGACTTCCTACGTAGTGCTCACATAGTACTGGTACGTAGCGGGCCCGCGTCTGTGGAATTACACCTCTAAAATCGGAATAGTAATCGTGTTATATATGTGTTTTTTAGGATGATTATGGAAATGATGTCTTGTTATTTGATTGTAATAGGAAATTAGAAAGACACGTTTTTAGTACAATGTTCTACAACAATGTAGAAAGTGGTGTTGTTTGAGTTGCTATAAACAATTTTTTTAAAAGCCTCCAATAATATTCATATTCTAAATTATCTAGTAAATAAACGTCTTCATTGAAAATATAAGAGTAAAGATACAGGAAGACTGTATGCAATTGTCCAGTATAAATAATCATTTCAACAAGTCCAGCTGCCCAGTAATTACTTTTGTACCAAAGGACAGCATTGTAATACAGTGTACTACGTTACTGTGCAAAAGCTGGTGTTCAATCAAATATTTTGAACTAATGTTTAAAAAGCCTTAACAAAATTCATATTTGTAAATTCGAACAAATTTATTCTTCATAAAAATACAAGACGAGAGATACAGGTAGACTGCAAAAAATTGTCCAGTAAATATGAAATATTTTAAAAAGTCTTGCTGCAGGTAATATGTACTACTATGCCGAAGGGTTCCATTATAAGGGACTTTTCTATATTACAGTGCAAAAGTAGTGTTCTCTCAAATGTTACCAACAAATGTTTAAAAAGCCTCCAACAATAATCATATTTGTAAATCACCTACAAATTGTAGTCTTCATTGAAAATACAAGAATAAATATACAGGGAGACTGCAAGAATTTGTGCAGTATATATGAAACTTTTCAAGAAGTCTATCTGTAGGTAATATGTACAACTATGCCCAAGGTTTCCATTATAATCCAGTGTACTACATTATAGTACAAAAGTAGTGTTCACTCAAATGCTATGAAAAAAATTTAAACAATCTCCAACAATATTCATATTTGTAAATTATCTAGTAAATTGTAGTCTTCATTGTAAATACAAGAATGAATGTGCAGGAAGACTGAAATATATTTCCACCCTTATATCACAGATATGAATTACTTTCCCTGCAGGTAATATGTACAATTAACTACAAGGACACTATTATAATACCTTGTACTAAATTACACTGCAAAACACATTATTAAAAAATGCTACGAATAAAAATTTGAAAGGTTGCAAAAATCATATTTGTAAACAGTGAGTGTTCTCGCAAAATGCAAGGTTTAATAGGTAGGCTATTGGAAGACAGTGTCCGCTGTTTATGTTTGAGAATATAAATTCTGTTATTGTCTCTAACATGTATAGGTGTGCGCAAAGTGTACATAATAAGCCATGCACATGATTGCCAGAGTAGAAGTAGTAATAGTGTTCTTTCTAATAAATTGTGTGTTTGCTTTTCAAAGTTACACGGAAGGAATAATACCGGTTGAATTGAAGTATGTGTTGGTAACAGGTGTCTGCTGTAAAGGGAAGTGAATTCCTGAAGGAATAGTTTTCTAGAACATGACACCTCATGGCAAAGGCCTGACCGGGGGCCTGGGGGCGGAGCCCCCAGCGAGCTTCAGCGAGTATGGTTATAATAGCTAAAACCGAAGGAGGACTACAGGAGATGATTGACAAAATAGTTGACACTGGAAAACTGAATGGAATGGAAATTATCATCGAAAAGTCGAAAGTCATGAGAATATCCCGTGGAAACACGCCATTACGGATCAGAGTAGAACAAAGACAACTTGCCGAGGTCGATAATTTCAAGTATCTTCGAAGTATTTTGACGAAAGACGCGTACTGCACCAAAGAGATCAGGTCAAGAATTGCCATTACTAAAGAAGCATTCAACAAGGAAAGATCAAGGACTTAACTGACAGGCTCAATATTAGACTTAAGAAGAAGTTGGTCAAGTGTTACATATGGAGCATTGGACTATATGGTTCAGAGACTTGGACATTGCGAAAATTAGAGAGGAAATATTTGGCGAGCTTCGAAATGTGGTGTTGGAAGAAGATGGAGAAGATAAAATGGACACAGAGAGCAACAAACGAAGATGTTTTAAAACGGATAGAAGAAAATAGGACACTTCTAGTCACCATCCTTAGTAGAAAGGCCAATTGGATTGGACAGATCTTGCGAAGAAATTGACTTCTTCACACCGCCATAGAAGGAAAGATGGAAGGGAAGCGAGGAATAGGAAGAAGAAGAAGATCACAGCTGATCGATGATTTGAAAGATATGAGAAAATATTGGGAATTAAAAGAGGAAGCTGAATATCGACAAAAGTGAAAGAAACATTTGCAGGCCAAAATCTAAAATTGAAAAAAAATCCTCATTAGTCCCAGGACCTGCCGAAAGGCAGAATACTTAATAATAATAATATACGCACAGATTGACCTCCTTAATTTCGCAGTGGACTTCAAATTTAAGGAATTAAATAACTTGTAATGTTATAATTTTAGGTTATAAATTGGAGTACTATCATATTTATCTAATATTCAATTATGTAAGAGTATAGTTGTGTCATAAACACCGTTAAAGAAAGAATATGTGCTCACCGCATCTACACAGGAAAGTACTAGAGATGTGATAGTGTTCATGTCGTAAGGAAACTGTCTATAAGTGAACTCCTGCAAGTTGTAAAATCAACCTCAGTGTGTAAAGTGGAGACAAGGAGAACAGAGTTGCTGTAATTGCCTTGCACAAGTGCAATAAAAACATCAAGGGCATATTCAACCCCTAGTAACAATTGAATTTAATGCTCCGACTTCTTTATCGTGTGATAGTAAAATTTCGTGAACTTGGCTATGTAAACGATCGGCCAAGATCCGAACGTCCAAGATCAACAGGGACACCAAGCGTAGTGAAATCAGCGCGACAACGCATATACGGAAATCCAGCCAGTAACAGAAAATTTTGGCCACATAGTTGCAGATTTCAACACAAATAATGTAGCGACTATTCTAAAATGATCCGCGTATGAGGGCCTATGTTCAGACCACATGCCATCGCTTAAATAATAGATCTAAGCCATCTTGGTTAGTGCGACTGCTCCAGTGGTATGCAAATAATGTTCACTCCTGTCGAAATTGATTGTCGCATATCTGTAACTGACTTCTTGTAAGAATATAATTTGATAATGATTTTACAGGATAATTTTAATACTGATACTATGTGTATAATCGGGAAATGATATTTGTGGTAAATTTCATAAGAAAAGAATTATAAATACGAAAATTAGAATGAGTAAAACAAAATGTTGCTAAATGGACAAGAAAGTTTTATTTTCATTTTATTGTTCTTATTTACTGCTCTTTTGACATGAAATTTGCTACATACATATCTTTGCCGATTATACACATACTAACATTATCAGAAATACCGGGCGAATTCGTTATCAAATTATATTCCTGCAACAACTTATTTATAGACATCCGACAATAATATTGGACATGAGTGTACATGAAAATACCCTTTACACTGACGAAATATTTTCACAGCGAGAGAAAAACAGCATTACCAAATCAATGCTAGCATGACGAACAGTACGACCAAATCTATGCAAGTACACCTTCAAAAGTGGAGGAGCGTACACCATCGGTACAGAGAGATCACAATTTAGTATCAGTTATAGTTTAGTGCAGTGTATCTTACCAGCGGATGACACTGCTTCATTTCTGTCCACAAGTGGTAAAAGCAAGGCCCAAGCTATGAACAGACTGTAATGGGTAATGCGAAACATCTTCCAAAACTTCTAATGAATGATTCAGATTTGTCAAGCCCTTACTTCAACTAATCGACTAATGATCTCCTTTGCAATCTATGCACGTATAATCACGAAAGAAAGTATTCTTCAGTCGCCTAAATTTCTTTTCCTAATAACTCAACAACAAATTGATCTTCAGAGTACCGATCTTGACAAGTTATGAAGTTATAACTATTCGAAGCATAGCAACAAAAAAATCCAAATTAATTCATTTCTCCCCGAGTTATAGACAAGTGAAAATTTATCAACTGTCATATACTTTCTTTCTCGTGTGTACGATTGGTTTTTAATCTTTAGAAAGAGCTTGCATGTAGGATAAATTTACAGGAAATATAATATATTTTCATTACATTAGGGTTAAGGATTCAGATTACATCAGGATTAAGCATACGTTTATATTTAAATCATAGAACTCGATGATTATAGAACCCATTAAGATTAGAACTATTTGTCACCGTTACATAACGACAATACTGAACATATAACTTTTGCAGAACACTAGAAAACTAAATAGAATGTTCAAAAATAAAGTTTTTTTAATTTCAAATTTACATAAGCTCAATAAGTAACATTAACATAAAGTATCTATATAATATAGAAAATAATATTAAAATGTCTAAAATATCCTATGAAAATGAACAAAACACTACAAAGAAATAAGTAAAACACTCCTGCGAATAGTAGGAAAACAAAAATGAATGCCTAAGTTTACGGTAAATGAAATGAAATATTTGAGTTTTACGTCCCACGGTTATGCCGGTGAGGCTAAAGGAGACGGTGATAATGAGAGATGAGTGAAATGGTGGAATGAAGAAAGTGGGAGGAAACGGGAGTACCCCGAGAAAACCCACGAGCACGGTGTTTGTCCACCACAAAGAAGTTTACGGTAACATTCAAACGTAAAAAACTAAGGCAAGAATGCTAACACCAGAAAACAATTAATTACAAAATACATGACTAATATTTGTAGAATTATTTCAGAATATTCTGTAACGGACCAAATTTCAAATTTGTTTCGTTACAGAGATGAATGAATCTCTGACATCTCTTTTAGTACCTACGTTCCGGAGAAACAAATAGTCAATTTTAATATTAGTTGTCATTGGTTATTTCGATGATAATAAGCATAATATGCAATCGAATTTAGTTAGATTTCATTAGAATTAAATAACCAATTTAATTTTAACTATCGTATTATACTTTTATTTACCATTAAAGAATATAAATGATTACTTATTCGCTGTAATCAAATGTTATCAAGATTCCTAACGAATGTTTTAAATTTATTATTTGTACCTGCGAGTCCAGTATCAAGTAAAATATAATTATTTCACTCCAAAAAAATAGATAGTCTCATTCATATTGATAATTTATGTGTAGATGAGTAACATGGCTAAAACTATGTTTGCGTAAATCAAGTTCAGGGACCCCAACTGCTTAAACCTCACGTCCTAATGGAACGTTATCCTCTTGTTTATTTCTACGTTTGCCTTTAATTAAAGATTCACAAGTCAATTAGTAAATAATATGCATTTATCAGAATCTTTATACGATGACGTTATTATTGAATTCTATTACCTCAACACTTCTGGAGGATTAAGGAATGGAAAGTATTAAAATAGAATCTGGCACTACCCAGGCTGATGTAGATATTAGTTCGTCACAATGATGTTTTAGAAGTACTCCGCCTTGAAGAGTATGAGTTCGGAGCTAAATGAGTGCTGAACCTTTTATATTTGAATATGGCGTTTGAATCCTTGTTAAAAGGTCACATCAGTGACCCAAGTTATTACCGTCCCCTGTGTTGTTAATATTAACAGATGTCCTTATATAAATGTGCCTACTTCTTCTCCATGTGTTAGAGTTTCTTCTACTTAATCTACGTTATCCACAGTTTTTTTTATACAGACACACAGGATAATACACTCCCTACTTGACATACAGGGGATCATATCAGGAGGGCCTGAAGAAGTGACATCCTGAACAGTGAAATAAAACAGTCTACAGTTCTATCGTAGTTTGAAGAAGAAGATGGGGATGTGTGGCGGCAATACCAATTCTAGGATTTAGTATTGGGGACATTCGCTCAAAAATCTTCAAAATAGTTACAGGGACGATTGAGTTATACTTTGTCGGCATTTATTTCGAAGTTGGTCGTCCGTCTAGTTTTCGGCTAAAAGCGTAATAATTGGTTCCTTTCTGTATCATCGTATAACATTTAATATACATAGTATTGCCGAGCGATCGTTAACGAGTGAAGGCGAGTTGGAGACCCGGAGAGCACGTTGTTTTCTGTCTTTATTACAGCTAAATGAGAAGATGGACCTGTGTTCTAGAACCATGCTGCCATATTGGCTGTGTAACTTACCATTACATTTGAAAGTTGGACTATAACCTAAAAGTTGGACTATAACCTTCTCCACGTTTCTTTACAGTTATTTGCTTACTGTAGTTTCTACATTTTACTTTTAGATTTCATAAATCAGGAATTTTACTTACTTTTAATACATTTTCCTGACTATCACCAGCCATGTTTGCAAAACAAATGCTCATTACATTCCCAGAATCCTACCATGAAGTAACCTTAAGCTAAGTAGTTCCTTCCGCTTGCCAAATAGTTCTGTGCCGTGTTTAGAACCGTTTATACAGTATAAGAAAATAAACAGCTTTCGCTCTCTTTTTATATTCTTAAGCACACAAACAAGCAAATTATTCATTTCTTCCCGGCAAAGTTTCAAAATTTTGCTAGAAACGAACGACCAACCTTGGAACTGAACCCCTTTTTTCTTACTCGACATGTGTAGAAGAGATGTAGAAACGTAAAGAACACCAATTTCTGAACAGACAAGAAAGCCTGTTATAAACAAGAACATAATATGGGCATACAGGAAAAGGGGGTCCTGTTTGTCATCCGTATATTTTAAACAATTGGTTCTCGAAGATTTATTATATGAGTTTACCATATGTTTACAGTCGGCATGATACTCGGGAGACTTTACCATAGCAATAATTATTATTGTGTACCCACAGTAATGAACTTAATTCTGCATGAAGCCCAGTCTGTTATTCTGAAGATTGATACAAATTACGGAACAAATTATTATTTAAAATTATCAAACTTTAAAATATATACTATGTATGTTTGCGTAAGTTGTGTAAAAGAACTGAAAATATTCGTAGTAGGTATTCTAAAGTAGAAAGTATTTAAATTCCTACATATTCCGCTTGTGCTATAAAGAACATACATTTCCAGCGACACAAACAAAGGAAATATGGATTTTACTGCAGAAGACCTGCATTGTTATTGGAAAAGGGTTATCTACTTACTAGGAACATACACGGGTCAGTTTATACACTTTTAATAGGTCTGCTCTTTTCTATCCTCCAGAGATGACGTAGGAAGAGATGGAGGATAAATTCCATAGGAGAAAAATATTTTTTTTTAGACATAAACTTTTTTCAAATCGGTAGCATGTGAACTCTAACTAAAGAATTACTGATTTGTAAATGTAGATAAACCCTCAGCAAACATTTTGAAATACAGTATTACGTGATGCGAGGAAAATTTCATTTTGCTCAAACTGCTAGTTATCAGAATAAAACATATTGAGGAAACCACAGAGGTTCACAGTAAGGGTTTCACAGTATGTTACCCCTTCAGAAGTCTCGTCCTAGTTTCGTAACTGAGAGGTCGCGCACGGTCTTTTGGACCTGCTGCTAAAACTAAACTTAAACGGAAACAATATATTGAAAATAATTTTTATATTACTTTGACATTATCTTTTAATGCACCAGTAATTACAGTTTCCAATAATACGTGAAGGAAACCACCGGTATTTTCTGTCATTTGTGGTATGGAGCACAGAAATGAAATTCAGTACTTATGAAATGTTTGTACGCGACTACTGTATTAATTTTCGTTAGCGTGTTGGACACTTGAGTGACCAATATTCTCAATAATAATGAGAATATTTTTTCAAAACACACGCACTTAAAATTGATTAGGTTATTTGAAAAGAAAGTCAATAATATAATGATTCCTTATTACTATTCCCTCAATAACACTGGCGCAAATCCCGGGGGGACGAGGGGGACATGTTCCCCCAATCTTGGACCTGGGGGGACTGTCTCCCCCAATAATCTGACTTAAAAAGTGCTTTTTGAGATAAGTGTGATGATTTGTGTCCGACTGTCACAAAGGAATGTGAGATGAAATTGATTTCTCTTGGCTTTTCCATTTCTTTTAAAAAGAATCGTATTCTGTAGTATTTCAAACTGAACTTTGTGCTGTAGTGCGTTTAGTAGTCTCATCAATATGTATTAATTGCACTCCCGCTACTTGGGCACAAATTGCAATAAATGCCAGAGGAGGATATGCTCCTCTCCTCATGCTGGAAAGTTGTCTCAGCTGTAAGTACGGGCACAAATTCCGGGGAAATGGGGAGACATGTCCCCCCAACATTGGAACTGGAGGCTGTCCCAATAATCCGATTTCAAAAGTGTTTTCTGCAGATAATTGTGATGATTTGTGTCCGACTGACACAAAGGAAAGTGAGATGAAATTGTTTTTTCTTGTTTTTTCATTTTTAATGAAAATGAAAGTGTGCAACTGAGTGTGACGTAACCTGATGTGAAATCTTAGGCACAATCTCCCCTAGGCCCTAGAACACGAAGAGTATATAGACTACCCAATGTCAGTAGAACCCATCTTTTCAGTAAATGTCCATTTCATCTATTTGTAGTATTAGCCTAGGTATCTACTCATGCTTTGTAAGCTAACTCTATGGCCTATGGAACCCGGAGGTTCAATGCCGCGTTCACAAAAGCTCTCCATTGACTTCTATCCTTAGCCAACTGGAAGAGTTTCTACTTTGCATTCCTATTTTTGCGAGATCCATCTTAATATTGTCTTCCCATCTGCGCCTAGGTCCTCCTAATGGTCGTTTTCCGATTGGTCTTCCAGTCAAGACTTTGAAAGCGTTTCTACTTTCTTCCATTCTAGCTACATGACCTGCCCATCTAAGCCTCCTAGACTTAACGACCCTAACAATGATGGGTAAACCATATAAATTATGTAGTTCCTCGTTATGAAGTTTCCGCCATTCCCCATTCCCGTTCCTCTTGGGTCCGAATATTCGTCTCAGGATCTTGTTTTCAAATGCTTTTAGTCTATGTTCTTCTCTCAGAGTAAGCGACCATGTTTCACAACCATATAGAACAACAAGCATGATTATCGTTTTATATATTTTAAGCTTCAAATTCCTCGACAGAATTCGCGACGACAAGAAATTTTGAACTGAATAATAACACGAATTCCCTGTTTTTAGTCGATATTTAATTTCTTCGTGAATAGGATTTTCGTCTGTTAATATTGATCCTAGATTTTTGAAAGTATCCACTTTATCAAACGTATTATTTAATATTTTAACGCATTCATAATTCGCCGTGTTACGGTCCCGACGTACTTCCATGTGCGTAGTTTTCTCTGCATTTCTTTATATTGTTCTCATATCATCCACTATTCAATTTACATCATCAGCATACGCATAACCTGGTGAACTCCGTTCAACTCTAGGCCCTGGTTGCTATCTTTGATTTTCCTTATAGCGTATTCCAGGGCAAAGTTGAATAATAATGGCGACAACGCATCTCCTTGTTTCAGGCCATTTTCGACGTGAAAGTTCGTGGTCAAAAATTTTCCTACCCGGACTTTACTTTGGGATTCATTTAAGCATGCCTTAATTAATCTAATTAGCTTTCTCGGTATTCCAAGCTCTGTAAGAACGTTGTATAATGTTTCTCTCCTAACCGAGTCGTAAGCCTTTCTAAAATCAATAAATAGTTGATGTATCGGGCTACTGTATTCCCACTTATTTCGAGTATTTGACGAATGGTAAATATTTGGTCGATATTTGATCGATTTCGTCTCAATCCACACTGATAATCTTCAATGATTTCATCTGAGTATGGGGTCAATCTTGCTAATAGAATGTTTGAAAGGATTTTGTAGGATGTTGACAGAAGAGAGATGCCTCGATAATTATTAGTCAGTTTTGCCGCCTTTCTTGTAGATTGGAACAATGATTGATTCTTTCCACTCTTGTGACAATTATTCTTTGTTGTAGATAAGGAGGATGAGTTTGTGTATCTTGTTTCACAATTTTTCGCCTCCAGCTAAAATTAACTTAGCCGGAATTTCGTTTACACCCGGAGATTTGTGTTTCTTTAATTTCTTTATAGCGATTTCTACTTCTATTCGATTGGGTTCTGGAATATACAGTTCTGCGGGGTTTATCTCCCTTTCTCCATGCATATTAGTTTTTTACTGCGTGTTAAGCAAATCGTCAAAGAAATCTTTCCATCTATTTAAAATGCTATCTGTGAGAACTCTTAAATCATCTTTCTTTAATATAAGCACGAGGTTGATAGCCTTTCTTAAATTCGTTGATCCCTTTATACATGTCCCGAATGTTTCTATTTTTACTATTATCTTCAAGTTCCTTAATTTTTGCTTTCAAAACATCGCGTTTCTTTGTCATAAAATTTTGGAAGTTTCCTGTTTGATGCCTATGAAATATTGTGTAGTTATTTCATTCGGGTTTTGTAGCAAAACGTAATTTTGCCTGTTTTCTTTTCTCTGCTAGTTCGAACCATGATTTGTTCCTACGTATTTCCGCATGTACCAATTTTTCTTTTGAGAGAGGGTGCTTCGTAAGCAAAGAAAAGAATTCAATTTTCTCCATAATCTTAAGGTTACATCTGTTAACTAAAGAGTATATGACATGCGTCAGTTTTCTGTAACGATTTCTGTAATGTTATTGAGATTATCACCGTTTTGCTCAAATACGAGTATTGTTGCGTCATACATAATTAATATTCGTTCTTCATAATTTTGGGGAAGTCATTATTTATATTATTATATTATAAAACAATTGTAACGTCGATCTTTGTGGATGCCTAATTAGAAACATACCAATTGTAAATATGCATGTATTCAGATTTCAGAATGTGTTCACGGCAGTGATATGTAATACTGATATGTACTACTACTTCATCTACATAGCCTAATATATAATATACTTTAGTAGAAATCAGATTCATCTACCGTAATATAAGTTTCGTCTCTCTTCTCTAGAATAAGCCTCAAATCTGCCCCCCATCCAATGTTGAAGACAACGAATGGCGTATTTAGGATTTTGTTTCGAGGAGCTATGTCCAACATAAGGAAGGAAGTGGGCAATTGCCCACCTGAGTTTGAGAATTAAATATAGCCTATTTTAATTTATGCATAAATTGAAGTTATAATGGCAAGAATTGCAGACCGATAAATCCTATATGATATGATACAAAAATTTAGGAGTGAATCTAACCCTGTATTCTATTTACTCACGAGAAAGAAAGCATCCTTTTGGTCTTCCTAATTTCCCGTGCTAATTATTTCCCCGTTTTGATTTTCTTTAATTCAAACATTTCCTTCTTTTAAAAATAACTAACCGATATAATTTTTCCTTTGTTATAATATCCAAAATCCTGTCATGTTGATATCCGCGCAAGTTGGTGTGGAACACCAGTTTCGCTTCTCAACTCCTCTTAGTTTTGGTGTTAATTATGACGGTCGACTTGAAACACAACTGACAACGGTCGATAAAGTATGATAAGCGAAATGAAAGAAAGTAACATCAAGAAAAAGAAACAGAGAAATAGAAGGGACGAAAGAAAGAACAAAAGGACGCAGTTCTTACATGGAATGAAATTTGACAAATACAATATTATTTCTGAACAAAGAGCATAAGAAAATGAAAAGTCAATGACATTCTTAGAAATGGTAAGAAGGATTATTGTTGTGCGTGGAATGCGAAAAACAAACAAATTTATTTCGGGGGAAGCTTGAGCCCAGTCCGATAACCCCCCTGAATACGCCACTGAAGACAATTCTGCTCCCCTGATCCTTCACAGCATTGTTTTTCAACTTCATAAATACTTTGAACATCGCGTTTATATATATATATATATATATATATATATATATATATATATATATATATATATGGGAACAGTCTTACTCGCCCCCCCCCCAATGTTGAAGACAGATTTCCGACGATGCTCAATAAACAAACAACAACTGAAGGGAAATTATAGGTCGCGGTGGTTCAGTGGTAACGTATTTAGCTCTAGCAAGTGGGCTCCTTGTTCCGATCTCAGCTCCTGGCAAAAGGGCTTTGTATTTGGAAAACTCGTGTGCTCGGATTCTCTCCAGTTTTTCTCGTTTTCTCCCACTTCCATGATTGCAACATTATTATTCATCTCATTATCACCACCTTCCTAAGTCTCGATGCATAATTGTAACATGTTAAACTCAGAACATTAATAAATAAATAATAGAAAGTGATAGTAAAAGCAAAAAAAGAAAAAAAACAGTTAGTAGTAGTGAATAGATATACTACATTTTGATCTTACCGTGGGACGTAAAACTCAAAGATTTCATTTCATTTTTACATTTTGATCTCAACTTAACATCTTGAATTTGGTTTTATTTCACTAGTGGTCAGTTTCAACTTCAGAATCAAGATTTTCAGACAGTTTTACTCGTTGTCACTGATGATGATTTCAGGGTTGGTTTGGCGGATTAAAGTCCCCAGGATCAGCGAAATTTACCCGAGATATGTTTACGATTGGATTCAAAGTAGATTTCCAGTACTTTTGTAGTGCTACTTTTATCCCAAGTTTATTCAAAGTCACTACCTGAGTAAATATTTTGAAATTACAATTGCACGTGGAGGTAGTGTGCTCTCTACAGATATACACACTGATGACAATTTGTCTTCGGTTTCCTGTTTTTCTTCCAGTCACAATGGCACCATTTTCCGGGAGCATTTCTGTGATTAGTGGGTGGTGGAGCAGTGTTAATTTCTGAACTCTGTTATTTTGAGAAGCTTATGTCTTGTGTTCAGATGATGTATTTCATTTAGATGTCGTCCCAAATATTCACCGTAAATTTTTTCAAGCTTTTCCACAAACTATTTATATTCCAGTTCACTATTCTGATCAAGCACAATAAACTATTCAGTCCAGTGTTCAGTAGACTAACAAAAATTGCATTGTCCATCGTTTCGATGTTCTACTCACTGAAAAACGTCCTTTGATCTCGTCTACAATGTCCACTGCTCCTTTAGTAGTATTTAAGCACAAAGTGTTTTCTCTGCCCTTCTGATTGTGGGTTGATATCCTCGGTAGACAACAACAATATTATTTTATAAATCCTTTGATTAGCATATGGGTCTATTTCATGCAGCATAGAGTTCGTAAGAAATACAGTACATGCCTCAAATAATGTATTTGCTGCATCTTCTCTCTATTTCACTACAGATAAACAACATGCTAAATTAGATTCGCTCGTCTTATGGGTTAGGGTAGGATAGCGTACGTTCATAACGTCTTGTTATCTTTTCCTTTATATTAGAACAGATAAACTCGGGTAACCTATTTCAATATTGTGTAGTCACCAACTAATTTAGCCATGATAACTTCTTCTACAATATCTTTTTCATCCTCCAACATAGAATCCAACATAGAATTGAGTTCTATTTAATACGGATCATTTAAATAATAATAATAATAATAATAATAATAATAATAATAATAATAATAATAATAATAATAATAATAATAATAATAACATCCTTGAAATCGGCCACACTTCTCTACAACGTACAGAAAATCCAGAATTTTGTTCACTTGAACCACCACTTTTACGGCATAAAACTTATTTGTCAACGCTATCTAAGTGGCTTGTATTCTTTTCTTCTTTGCCACCCATGTATTACGTCCATTCATCATTCAGAAATACCACTAAATTCAGAAAGAAGGCTGAAACACGTTAAAATAAACTAACAAGGTTAGAAAAGATTGTTCAAAAAAACAGTATTAATTTTATGTAATGTGAGAGATCGCTCACGGTGCTTTCGACCCGGTTACTTTACCTCGAGGAGTCGCGCACGGTAGAAAAGACCAGTTAGTGAACAAAAGCTTTATTACGTGGAACTTATTAGAGCTAAAGGCAAACAATAAGTTTATATATGTAGGGGACGAGTTCACATGAAGGTATAGAAGGTGATAGGTAAAGGGACACAGTGACCTCTAATCTATGCAACATAATTCTTCAGCACGGTCTTTAAGACCGTGACGCGACCTCTGAAGGGTTGACCATAAACATCTTTCAACCCAAAAGCAATATGATAATATTGTTCCGTTGAGGTGAACTTTTCCCAAGGTAGCAATTTTCTTTTATGAGTTTCGTGGTTTCTTTCTTCATCATACCCAAATATCTCACGGAGCACTTCATTGCGTCTTAGAGAGCCCCGGGAATCCGAGGAGCACAGTTTGAGAAACCCTGGTGTACAACGTTGCTCCACTGAGCGTTTCAAGAGCCTAAAAATCTTTGAAACAACGGGAACTTTTGGTGGTGTAATATTTGCTTGATAATAACCATCCGTCTCAAATTATAAGAGAGTAATGAATTAAAGACGAAACAATTACACTTAGTTTAAAGAAGTTTACCTGTCCTCTTTGTTATGGCCCTTGCGACTTACCCGAAGTGTATGACATCTAACTCTAATTTGTTGAATTAGTTACAGCCATTGACGTGACGTAAATATGAAGTTAGTCTCAAATTGATATTTAATAGACAATAAATTTCCGTTAAAATGTTAAATTATCCATTTGTTTTCAACTTGAATAACTTCTCTGTCTGTTTTATTTTGGAAGCTTTACTTAATAATGTCCAGTTTGCAGTTCTTGAGTGTCGTTAACCTGTCCACCAAATGCGTATTTAATAACTTTCTTAATAAGAAATAATCTGATATTTATACAAGACCTTAAGTACTAAAAGAGGGAGGTTCTTCAATAATATTTACCTTATCTTACCAACTGGCGCTACAGCTCTTTGTGTGCCTTGGCCTCCCTAACAATGTGCCTCCATGCTTTTCTATCCTTGGCAACCTCCCACCATCTCTTCACTTATAATCGTTTTAGGTCTTCCGTTACGCCGTCTATCTACCTTGTCATTGGTCCTCCTTTCCTTCTTACAGAATATATTTGCTCTTTCATTATTTTTCTTTGTATTCTCGATTCTGGCATTCTCTGTACGTGGCCTAGTCATCTTATTCTTTGAGATTTAATATACTTTACAATATCTTCATTTGTTTAATATATTGTTTACTTTTTCATTGCTCCTTATTCTCCATATATCATCATCTTTCACTGGGCCGTATATCTTGCATATTATTATTCTTTCGAATCTTCGTAGAGCTTGCTCTTCTGCCTTGTTTATGACAAATATTCCTGCTCCGTACGTTACGATTGACCTGATTAATGTTTTGTAGGTAGTAACCCTGGTTTTCCTGTTTATGAGTTTGCTTCTGATTAGTTGCATGTTTCCGTAGTAACCCTTGCTTCTCATGTTTATCCTATCTCTTATCGTTCTTTCCTTTTTGTTTTTTACGTTGATTAAAATACCTAAATATTTAAACGAGCTCACTTTTCCGAATTCTTTCCCATGTATAACTATGTTTTTCTTCTTAAATTTCTCTGGTTTCCTAATGACAATCACGTATTTTGTTTTGTTGACGTTTGTTTCTAATCGAAGTTTATTTGCTTTTTTCTTATCATTTGTCTATTTCCTGTACAGCTGCGTGCATTGCTATAATAAAGAACGTAGTGGATGGCCTTGCTTGACTTCTTTGTAAAACTGAAAGTTCCGTATCCGAAATGTTTTTCTATAATTTGATGTAGAACTAATAGCTGATCAGTCGTGCCTCTTCCAGGTCTAAATCTACACTGGTATCCTCCGATTTTAGTTTCTGTGTACTTTTTCATTCTTTTGTTAATAATGTTCGTTAATATTTTGTACACCGTGCTCAGTAACATTAGCTGCCTGTAATTGCCGCATTCTGTGCGGTCTCCTTTCTTGTGTATTGAGCAGATAAGTCCTCCTTGCCAATCCTTAGGCATTCGTTCTTCTTCAAAGATGCGCTCTAGATGCGCTTAAGGAGTTCATGAATTTCTCTCTCCATTGAACACCTGGTGCCTTTATTAATTCTATTGTTATCTCATCTTCGCCTGTGGCCTTATTTTTCTTCATTTGGTTTAAGATTGTTTCCACTTCTTCATATGTTGGCTGCTTTTCTGTGTCGTCCCTTGTATTCTTCCCTATGCTTGCAGTGGTTGTGAGTTCCAGCTCTTGCGTCTCTTCCTTTCCTAATTGTTCCTGGTAATATTAAGCCCACCTTTCTAGTATGCTATGTGTATCTCCTAATATTTCTCCATTTATGTCTTTGTAGCCAATTTCTTTTGGTTGATAGCTTTTATTTATCTTTTTGATGGCTGCGTACATCTTACTTGTCTCGTTCTTTTGTTTGCTCAGGTTATTTATCTCAATTATCTACTCCATAATCATCTCCTTCTTCTTTTTTCTGCATGCGTGGTTCGCTATTTTTCTCTTCTCTTTATAGTTATCAGCGTTACCTCTTATTTCCTTTTGTAGCATTTTCATCCTTGCCACATTTTTCTCTTTTCTCGCTCTCTCGCACTCTTCATCGAGCCATCTATTTCTCTTTATAGTCTGTATCTGTTCCCTTCTTATTTCTTTAGCCGATTTCTTCAGAGTTTCTTTTATTTTTCCCCAATGTGTATGCATTGTTTCTCTTTCCGTTTCCGTCCATCCTTCTATTTCTTGCTT
Source organism: Thermobia domestica (assembly GCF_964235325.1). Lineage (NCBI taxonomy): Eukaryota > Metazoa > Arthropoda > Insecta > Zygentoma > Lepismatidae > Thermobia > Thermobia domestica. Next base: position 55,341,243 of record NC_137467.1, read on the forward strand.
TATACTTTCTTGATATCGTTGTCTATTTTCTGTTTTTCCAGTTCTTTTTTGCTCCACTTTGTTCTACCAAATCTATTTCTCGTATGTTTTCTTCTTTTCTCGTAGCTTTACTTTCAATAGGAAGTGATCGGAATTACACTTTGGTCCTCTGGAGCTTTTGGCGTCTATTATTGCTGATGCGTGCCTTTGACAGATCTATGCATGTTTCATTTGGCTGACTAAGTTTCCGCTTGGATTCTTCCAAGTTTCTAGTGTATACGTTTATGTGGAAAGCATGTATTTTTTATTATAAATTTCCGTCTGATTGCCAGCTGGCATAACAGATCACCATTACTGTTACTTTCTTCGTGTATTGTATGTTTTCCACTTACTCCTTTTATGCTATCGTAATCACCTATCTGGGCATTGAAATCTCCCATGATTATCTGTATGTCGTATTTAGGTGTTCTGTCCAGAGCTTCTTCTAACTTGTTGTAGAATTTTCCCTTTTCAGAGTCTTCCTTCTTTTCTGTCGGGGCGTGGACTGTTAAAATAGTTATATTTCTCTATTTACCTTTTAATCTGAGTGAGATTATTCTTTCGTTGATTGGTTTATATTGTAGGACGCTTCCTCTCACGTCTTATGAAACGATTAATCCTATTCCGTATTGGACAGTTCTTTGCTCCGTTCCACAGAAGAACATTGTGAAGTCTTTATCCTCTAATTTTTCTGTGCCTTGCCATCTTATATCTCGTAAAACCGCCACTTGTATTTCATACTTCAGTACCTCTTGCGCTACTTCATGCATCTTGCCTGGTCCTAACATAATTTTCATATTCCAAGTTGCCAGAATAATATCCATTTCCTATCGCCCCATCCTTCCGAGGCACACTTTCGGGTTTCTGAACGGTTATTTTTTTCTGGTGTGAGGTTGTTAGCCTCACGCCTAACCCCAACCTGGAGGACCGAGTGATTATTGTCAGGATTGTCTTCCCTTAGCCTTTATGGATCCCTCCTCGAACTGCAAGGAGTAGTGCTGGTTTTGGTCCACCCCGATTGACTCCGGTGTCTACTATATCTAGTAGACGTTCCCCTATCCACCACCTGGTGAGTCGCCTTTTAGGGGTCCAGCAACCCCTTGCCCGTTGGTAAAGGCTTCAGTAGAAATAATAGCCTAAAAATCTTAACACTAATATCTGCACCTTATATATGGTGGTATTTCTTAACCGTATACTATGGTGTTATCGATAATAACAGAAGCTAGCTTCTAGGTTTATGGCACAATACTGGGTTCAAAATGAAGTGGCAGTGGTAAAAGAGAATGAAATATCTATTAAATAATAATACTAATAAAAATATATAAAACCATGAAAGAGAAAACCAACTGTTCCTTTGAGGGAAAACAAGACATTTAAACATATTCTTAAAATATTCAATGACACACAATAATGTACAATATTCTATAAAATTATACATGGCGTATAACATCATAACAAACTTTCACTGCAGTTATATATTTATTAAAATCTTGCAGAAATTAAGGTTTATTGAAATCTTACGATAATAAAGATTTATTAAAATTAAGGATATCAATTATTTAATGAAATGCATTAAGAGACTGAAATCTAGTTCAAACCTGTGAAATACTCCAGGCGCCTTCAAAATATAATGTACGCAATCCAATGAGCAATGCATAATGTAAGTCTTAATAGCTTCAGCAAATGCACAACGAATAGATTGAGCTTTTCTAGTGCTTCGCACGCTGTTGTTTGAGGTAGGCTTTTCTCTTTCTCTGAAACAGAATGAATGAAGTTACAATTGAGGTGGAAAACTGAAACTGATCTATGAATTAATAATAATAAAAAAAACAGTGGCTGTTAAAGCAAAACAGTATAGATATGGTGCTACCAACCATGGTGCTACCAACTCAGACTGTTTTAACTTACTTTTGAAATATCAAGTTATGTATTATCATCCTAATAACAATACTTAAAAATTTAAAGATTTTACATTCGGTTGTGTGAAAAAAAAAGTTATTGTATTTAACTTGCACGTAAAGATTTTCAAGAAGTTTGACCATCAATACTGAGGTGAAATTAAAACTAGTAATAATAATACTGAAGTATGGTACCTAGGCGAATTATTTTCTCTGTTCAAACTAATCAATATGGATATATACTTAAATCTATTAATTTAGTACATGCATTAAAACTTACCTAAATATGCACAAAAAGCTTTAGGATATGCACTTAAAATTGTGAAATATGCATTAAAGAAAACATATAAGGTGAGCACATTGATAACAAAATCCACATCTATTTCAGCGTTTCAAATGCGCTGCACACAATACATTTTACTTTTGCACATTTGATCGTTTACGGTTGTGATAAATTACAATGTGTTTTTAAATATGTTTTGGGAGAAAACTTTTACGTTTGTCTTAAAACATGTTTTTATAACAGGGAAACGATCCTTCACTGTCACAAGTTGTAGTTGTTCAGAATTTTAGTGATGCTATTTCAACAGCAGAGTGTTCTTCAAAAACTTGAGTTGATACACTAATTAGTTCTCCATTTAGGCCTACATTTTTCAAGAATTTCAGTCCTGAGTTTCTTGTTATGACGATGATGTCTTTTTCTCAGATGTTTCTTCAACTTGCCCAGATGGAGTTTGTTTTACAACAGTATCAGAGAGCTCCAGTGATGTCGAAAGCCACAAATATTGCTCTTCTAAACGAGTGATCGCCTTGGGTAGTGACCGAAAACCAGCATTAATAAATCGCACTAGACCGGACTGAATATTGTCAGCGCTGCATGCATTCCTTGTTTCTAGTGTGCACATATCTTCTTGTGACTCAAATCAGTCTAGTACTCTTTTGACATCTTGTAAATGTTGGCTGTCTGGAGGTAATGGTATCCCAGGCAATATTTCTCTAAATGAAACCACTCTGGAAGGTGCTTTAACAATTTTACAGAAGAAATAAGTTGCTTAACATTTGAAAATTGATCTCGTATTTCTTCTACAATTTTATGAATTTCATGAACAATACAGGTACGTGTTACCTTATTCAGCGTAGGATGCAATACTTTTAATATACGTCTCCAGCTTTGAGAATGCAAGAAACTGATTCTGCTACTAATATCAGAAATGTTTTTTCTGGTTCTCACCATCTGACCACAGAATGAATACACAGACCATCACGAACAGCCTCTGGCAATAATTAATTTTTTTTAAAAAAAATTCTCTGCTCAAAATCAAGTGAGAAGATACTTGTTCATCTGGGTCTAGTTTTCCAATAACATTTGTGTTGTATCTATCACAGGAATCAGTAGTTTCGTCTACTGGCGTCTCGATTGAAGAAGTGCCTATATGAGCCTGAGAGCCTCAAAATAATGGTCGTCAACATCATTTTTCCTTAATGTTGATTCATCGTTTGTATTTTTAGCAATATTTTGTAGGAACTACTCGAAGTTCTGGATTGTTGAATTTTTAAAACGTATATTTGACGCAATAAATGCTTTGCACATATTTTTCTAAAATGGTTCTTGACGTCCTCCTTCAGTTTTATTTCTACTAAATGCTTTCTCTATTCTTTTGCTGCTTACATGTAGCACTGTGTTGTTGTTTATATAGATATCTATCTTAATATATTGCCCAACATAAAAGTTTTTCCCCAGAGTGTATTTCTCTGCTACATACTTCGGAGAGTCTATCCATCCGTGGACATGCTTGATGGAATTTTCTTTTAATGCATTGTATAAGACTGGAACCTAACAAGCATTTTTCTTTCGGCGTTCTTATTTAGGAACAATACTATACAACACAAGGTCTCAAAAAATCGTGAAGGTATGACCGATGACATTGAACTGTTTCTGCAAGTGAAGTGATTCATTCACCGAGAGGGAGCGAAATCTATGAGAAAAGAACTTCCCTTTTAGCTTTGTTTGCACATCCTTTGAAATTCCTCACTGATGTTTAAACCGATAAGAGTTATCTTCATTTCTTGAGTTTTCTAACCACCCATCAGAAAACTAAATATTATTTTTTACATTTAAAAACCTTCAGTCAAATAACTATACACTATTCTCTGTTCCACATAAGCTGATAGGAAAAAGAAGAAGTTTTCTCCCCCACCACGCTCAAGTACAGGTAAGTGTTAGTGTTCCGTCTTCCACCATCAGCCCCCGCACACGGAGGGATAGAGTGTATCTAAATATGTCTAGGCCTAAATAAAAATTACAACTTTCATAATAACACTGCGTATTTTAAAACACTTAATTACATTTACCTGCATTAGTGAGTAGGTAGCACATGTGTCATTTTAATGGAAATTTTATTGAACAGTTGTATTGTTTATTTTCCTTCTTTTTTGGCAGTCGGGGTTGTGACATAATGTTGGAATGGCAAGGGATGTCAGGGTTGGTAATTGAATTGGTATTTACTGCTTTAATACATTAATTTCATAATATAAAATCGGAAACCAAGTACAATATGTATGGATAAATTATCAGTGCATTAAGATTATAACAATAGAACCTGATAATAATAATAATAATAATAATAATAATAATAATAATAATAATAATAATAATAATAATAATAATAATAATAATAATAATAATAAGAAGAAGAAGAAGAAGCACTTCTTGTTTCCTCTCTTATGTACATGTGTTCTTACATTAAAAAGAACCAGAAGAAAAATGACCATATGTATACACACTGATAATAGTGAATAAATGCGTCTTGCCCCGGGCGCCTCAACTCAGGCAAATGTCCTGGTTTCTATTGATTATTTTTCAATGAAATCATTTTCCTACGTTTTTCTCTACGTACGTGCACCTTATGTGATGGTGGCAAAGTATCTTTTCTTTGTTTGTTGTTTATTAATACGCGGCGATAAATTTACGGTAAAGCATCATACATACAAGATTCATCAACATTGAAGTGCTGTGAGTTTATTAAGGGGGGAAATTGTTATGGTGGACTTAGAAGAACAATCCCAGATTGATTGAAGCCTGACACGAAGTAGTAACTACAGATGCTACGTAATTTGAACAAGCCCATGTCTGAGTCTGCCGTTTGCAAGCAAAATTATAGGCCTACTTATTGGAGCTTAACCATCATAGTGAATTTAATGCCCCTAAAATACCCTAAAATTTGGCGCCTTGTGCGGTTGCAATCCTCACCCGGCCCTTTCGTTGGTCTTGAGTTTAGCCAATTGATAATAGAGTAAATTGACTTTTGAATTGTTACTTGACTATTTTAATAAAAGCGGAGTTGTCAACAGTACTGACGACCGTTGAGGGAAAAGGAGAGTTTGGAAATGAAATTAAATCTTTGAGTTTTACGTATCGCAGTTATGCCGGATAGGTTAAAGGAGACTGTGATGACGAGAATGAATGAAACAGTGCAAAGAAAAAAGTAGGAGGAAACATGAGATCTCCGAGAAAATCTGCAAGAGCAGTGCTTGTCCACCACAAAGCCCATTAAGCACGAGCTGGGATCGAACTAGGGCCTTATGCCCCAAGGGTGAACGTTCTACTACGGAGCCACCACGGCCCCAACAAAAGTTTTTAGTTCTCATATAACTCTTGTCTGGAGGTCAATGCAGTTAATGGGTGCTTACTTGCATTGACTTCAAATCCTCTATAAACTCAACATATATAAATACACACTAAAGGACAAATAATAGCTAGGCTGAGTAAAATGTATTAGTTTCTGCTCTCCAGAGGTTCTGTATTGATACTTTGGTCACTCTCGCCAGAGTCGTCACTGTTGTCTCCAAGGTTAATAACGATTTTTCTGTAACTTCGTCAGTTATCCTGTCGAGTTTTCAGTATTTCATTTCTTCCATCTCCACTACATGTTGCACACAATCTTTCCACTTCTCACTTGTTACCATTTCTAACCCTTCCTCCAAAAGAGTTGTTGGGATATAACAGTACGTAGGTGAAAAGGGTTTTAAAATGTGACACTAGCCGTTGCTACGATAGTTATGGGTATGTGCAAACAGTAAGAAATAAGATGTAATGAAGTACTTGAGCCTACCAGCCTTCCTTTCTTCTTGCCATGGGGTGCGTCCACTTGTCTCCAATATTTTAAATAGTTCAGTTGACAACGTGGATATACATCACATGGATGAGGCTTTGGAAATTTGGAAGGGGATCTACAACAGTAAAATTCCTGAGACAAGAGAATTACAAAAAGTTGGGATGCAATATTATTACAGGAAGTAATAGATAATGAAGTAATTCCTGAAAGTATAATTACTGAGCGTATGAAAGCTTTACAGAAAAAAAGAGACCGGTGCTTGGTTGCAAGCCACGCCATATAAAACAATTGGAACCTTTTTATGTGTAGCTTTGCGTCTGGGGGTAAATATCTGCCATACATTTACTTGTACATGCCAAAGCAGAATGGATGAAAAAGGGTTACACGCACTAAGTTGTACTAAAAGTGGAGGAAGATTACGCCATGGTGAATTGAACAACATAATAAAACGAACACTGGCGATCATTGATTTTCCAAGCATTTTCGAACCACCAGGAATGTTTCAAGAAGATGGAAAGCGGCCAGATGGAATTACCCTAACTCCATGGAAAATGGGTCAACGCTTGATATGGGATGTCACATGCGTGGATACCTTTGCACCATCTTATTTGCCATCAACACAAAACGAAGCAGGTAGTGCAGCTGAAGTGGCCTGCAAGAGAAAACACTCCAAATATTCTAAACTGAAAGAAGAGCATCTTTTCGTTGCTTTTGCAACTGAAACTATGGGGGTTTTCAGCAAAGAAGCTCACAAATTTTTGAAAGAACTGGGTTCCAATTTGATTACTAGATCAGGCGACGCCAGGAACCAACAATTTTTAGTACAACGCATTAGCCTAGCTATACAAAGAGGCAATGCGATTAGTATCTTCAGCTTCTTCCCTTCACACAAATTAGAAGAAATCTTTTATCTTAATTAAACATAAATTTTTACTTATTAGTTTTCAAAAATAATTCATTTTAGCGGCTCATTCTTGAAAAATATTTGATATATAGAATATCCATTATTTAACGGATTCATAAGATCATAATGCATAAATAGCTTATATTTTTCATATCTGTAATTTCTTGCTCTGTATCTTTATAATATCATTGTGGAATTGGGGTTTTATATTTCCCATCTAAATGTACTAAAAGTCTTTCACCTGTAAAAAATTGTATTTGATTGTTGAAATTTATGTTTCTACTGCAATGCAAAATAAAGCATAAATGTAAAATGAATTATTAATAATGATATTTGAATGAAAGATGTAATGAAGATATGGATTATTGATGTTATGGTTTAAGGTTCAAGATTACAAAAGATATTACATTGATGAGAAATACGATTTAATTGGATTGAAGATACAAATGAGATTTATATGAACCTAGTATAAAGGTATAGATAAAGAATAAATAAGCTTTAAGTGGATATACGAAGTATTGATATGAGTAGGCTATTGTTGTAGTAAATTATATGCAACTAAATAATTTTAATCTAACAGATTTGGCGCAGTCGAATAGGATATAGATACATATAGATAGATATTCGAATAGAAGAACGAATAAATCAGTATGTCTTCGTTACCGAGTTTTCCGCCATTCAACAGTGACACTGATCATTTACAGGCATATTTAGATCGGTTTGAGAATTTGTGCATTGCCATACAAGTTCCCGAAAAACGGAAAGTATCAACCTTGTTTGCAGTGATTGGATCAGAAACCTATGAGCAAATATGCAATATTTCTTGGCCTGCTTCCCTTTCATATAAATCTTATGACGAAATTAAAACAGCGATAAAACATTTTATGCTGCCAAAGTTAATCTTATCTCGGAAAGATATCAATTTCATTCAATGAAACAGAAGCCGTACCAATCCATTACCAGTTTCATATTGAACCTTAAAAAGCAATCGTCATATTGTGGCTACACTTGTTGTTTAGAAGAAAACTTACGAGATCAGTTTGTATTCGGAATTGGTGATGAATCGATCACACGTAAACTATTGAACACCAAGGATCTGACATTTCAGTTAGCTACGGAAATCGCCCTCAATATGGAATGTACGGAACAACAGTTACTTTATATAAACCGAAGACATCAAGTGGGATTAATATGATGAACCCTACGAAGAAGCGTTTCTCAAAATGGAGTGACAGACAGGTGACTAGTAGCAGTGTATCATCGCCAAAATCGTCTTCTTCGACGCAATCGTCTCCCCAATCAGCAACTAGATGTCGTCTTTGTAGATTACGTCATAGGAAAGGAGAATGTCCCGCGTGGGGACAACAATGTTTCAAATGTGGTCGCCAGAATCATTTTGCTTTAGCCTGCCAGTATAGCACATTTCAAACCCAGGAGAATACCATTGTTCACAGTCTCAAATCACAACAGCAAGAATTGGTAGAGATGGCTAGCCACTTGAACATGGATCACATATATTGTGACAGTGTAGAGGAACCCTCGTCATCACATGAAGATTCACACCTAGGTTTATCGGATGTCTTATGGTTTGATCAGAAGACCAAAGAGTTAACCAAGGGCAAGGATGAAATGAGAGACAGCAAATTAGTATGGAAGAAGTACCCCAAGTGTATAGGTCGGATTCAAAGGAGGCAGAGTTACCTAACTACCTGGCATTGGGTATAGTGGAAGATAAGTCAACCAAGTCTAGTAAACATTTCAAACAGGTCTGGTCAATTTGGCTAAATGCTAGAAATAAGAAGTATGATTCTATGGAAGAGAAGAAGAATACGTCGGGAATATGCGGACTGCAAGAACAAGAACGAGATGAAGTTATTATTAAGTTGATCGAAAAACAACAGTGCATGCAGGCCCAGATTGATTTCCTGCTGGACAGGTGGTATGCTCAACAAAGAAGAGGGAAGAACAGAATATGGAAAGAAAAGGAAGTTAATTCGATTGAGTCGGAGAGTTCTTAAAGAGGATTAATATTTTTTGATGATTAGGGTCTGTTGTATGTTGGTAGATTAGATGTGTAATGTTAGGTTGGGTTATCAGTTATTAGATTAGATTACAAGTGATTAGATTGTGTTTAAAGATGTATAATTTCGTTTTTGTAAAGAGGGGAGAATGTTGGGATATAAGAGTACGTTGCTGAAAAGGGTTTTAAAATTTGACACTAACCGTTGCTAAGATAGTTATGAGTATGTGCAAACAGTAAGAAATAAGATGTAATGAAGATATGGATTATTGATGTTATGATTTAAGGCTCAAGATTACGAAAGATATTACATTGATGAGAAATGTGATTTAATTGGATTGAAGATACAAATGAAATTTATATGAAGCTAGTATAAAGGTATAGATAAAGAATAAACAAGCTTTAAGTGGATATACGAAGTATTGATTTGAGTAGACTACTGCTGTAGTAAACTATATGCAACTAAATAATTTTAATCTAACAAAAACCTTCACTTCACAGCGTAAAATATTTATTGTTTCGTGCCACATGTCCCTTTACTTGACTCCAAATCAGTTCAATTGGATTAAATGTACAGTAGTAGGGGGTATTCTGAAAACTTCCCAACCTGAAGAGGCCGTCATTTTGTCCACTTTATACTTGCAGGATTCACTTTTAGCTGCAGGAGGTATAAAACTAATTAATTCAGTTTTAACGAACGTGTCGTCATAAGAAATGCTTTTATTTTGAAGCCATTCTTTTATGATTTGCCCAAGACATGGTGGGAACCCGATCTACCTTTACACTGTGATAAGATGTGTTATCCATTACTATCACGCAATTGGTTCTAGATGTGGAAGTATGTTTTGAAACCAAGGTAACATTTTACTTTACTGGTAGGATTCTTAAGCCCAATGGAGAGTCCAGAAAGAAAGGCTTGTTTCATCGAACTAGAATTTACAGTTTCATCTACCATTACCCTTGACACTGTATGAGAAACATTTACCCGTGTCTAATCAAGATAGTAGATTTTCCTACCCTCTGCTCTGCACTTCTTAATTAAACGGAGATATTTTCTCCTCCATAATACTATGCCATCCCTATCAACTACAACAGACTTTTTATTGCGCTATACATACTTGAATTTCATTATTTTCAACGGTCTATGGAGAGTTGTGTGAGAAAAGCAGAGTAGTTCATAATCGGTATTTACAGAACTATATTTAACGTTGGCAATTCATTACGGGAAAAGACCTGATGTACCTTTGATCGAATTGCCGATTTCATGAAGTCGTCGTAGTTTTCCGAGAGGGGAAATACTTGTACGCGTAATATTGGGACTTCTTAATTTATTTCCATAAAATTTGCTTTTCCGGGCTCATGTTTTATAACAGAACTAGTGCAAGCATCATGAATTGTCGCTTCACAAAGCACTAAATACGCAATTATTTACTATTTAATATGCACTAAAATGTGTTTCAAATAAAATAAATTATACAAAATATAATGGATACAAAATACAATTTAATATGCACTAATTTCACACGACACTATATATAATATAGTTACCATACACGCTAAATTCATACAATATTTGCACAGGTCGATAGTCTGCGCACTCGATACTCAGGTAGCCAGATCACCTTCCTTGAAATTGTAAATAAAGACAGAATGTCGACAGGATTGGTTTGCTTTCTCTCCCGATTCTTAAGTGAAACGATGATGAAAATTAACTTTATAACGAATTAATTCTTACTTCTAGAAATGCAATTTAATAAATAGGACTAAAGCCAAAACTTTAGTACATAAATAGTAAGAAATATTTTCTTAAAGACAAAAATTAAAAACAGTAATTGTTTGTTACTCGGTTTTGACAAGTAAAAGAAACAGCAGTGCTTTATCAACATCAGAAGCCAGAGAATTGACGTACGAATTTAGAGTTTACACGATTCTGTTTATTAGAAAAGGTTCCCTCCCTGTGAATGTCAACGGCTTGCTTTCCCCTCAGAACTGGAGAGTGGTGGAAGGAAGGGGAGTTTCCTATCAGGTTGCCTGGAATAGATAATAATCATTTTCCCAAATATGCATATATATATATATATATATATATATATATATATATATATATATATATATATATATATATATATATATATATCAGGTATTCTAGAAATCGCGCTTACGGACCACAGAGCACTATTCTACAGGTGAAAATGAAGGGAAAATGTTATATGATGGAATGTCCTTAGGGACCTCCTTCAGCCGCTATCGAGAATCAAAATTTCACTATATGGCAACATCACATCTTAACTTGGAACCATTAGCATTGTTCTACAAATCCATCAAACAGTTACATCGATTGTTAAGGTAGTAAGTAGTGCTAGTGTCAACGTCTATTGACTTTAACTGTCATTAGGCAAGAAACAATGTAATTATTTGATGGATTGATAGACCTGATTTATGGTTTTCCCTCGAAAACAGCTTGGATCCGACGTGGAATGGACACATACAGCTAATGAATGGTGGTGTGTGGAATCCAATGTTATTCCAAAACATGCTCCAGTTTCGTAAGGGATGCTGGCGGAGGGTAATAATACCAAACACGCCTTTCTAACCTCTCAACGGCTCACTGATGTTCAAGTATGGTGATTGGTATAACCAAGAAAAGGTGTGATAGCTTCTGGCCATGCTCCTGAAACAATGATTTCACCATTTTTGTAGCGTGACAGTGTGTCAAATCATTTTGGTGGATGCCATCACCAAGAGAGAACAATATTTGGGCCATGGGTAGAACCTGTTCCCCAAAATGACCTCATACGCCTTAGACATTATAGATCATCATTCCATGCAGGACTATAATGAAACCTGCAGAAAATAACGATATCACTGCTCATACTGTAACAGAACCTCTCGCATGCTTTACAGTTGGAAGCAGATAGCCTGTATCATAGGCCTGCGACGGTGTACTCCATACGTACACACGACCGGTTGTTGGAAACAAGGTGAAGGTCGATTCATAGGACCAGATTACGTGTTTCCACTCCTCATGAGTCCACGCCTTGTGGTCCTTGCACCACTGGATATTCCTCTTCGCATTAACTGCTGTGACCAGGGGTTTGGCGATAGCGGCCCTGCCATGACTTTTCATTTTATGAAGCTCCCGTCGCACTGTTTTCGATGAAACCGGGTTTTGTAGGCCGGAATTGAGTTCAGACGTAATGCCCATTGCAATTGTCTTCTTTTTAGCTGCTACAATCCGTTTTGATGCCCTAAGGTCCCTATCTGACAGGATTGTCTTTCGACGACTCTTGTGCTTTGCAGACGTCGTTTGCACATGAATTGTGTATGCTCTCGTGACATTAGATACAGTGTTTTTCGATACCCCCTAAATGTTCGTCATTGTTACCACTGAAGCGTCAACCAGACGGGCACCAACACTCATGCTTTCTTGGAATTCTCTCAGGTCGCCCATTTTACCGCACCAGTTTCACATCACGGCACTCAGAGGTGAACTGGTTACTGGTTACTGCTGACATAAGAGGAAGATCCACATGACGCATTGAAAACAAAAAACGATCGACCACGCAACACGTGTTGTATAGTGGAGGGCAAAACTTACGCGTACTATATGAAGTGTCTGGTATCTTAACACTAAGAAAAAGAAAGCAGAATTAGTATTCTAAAACTGAACTTCCTGTGAGAATTTCCACTTAAATATCACACCTAGAGGCACGGTAGAACAACAAACGAACAGAGCATTCAATGAAGAACTGATCCTTGAAACTAAATTGAAGGAGAACAAAGCAAAGCACCAGCAATCTTTTCATCCCTCATCTTGGAGACGTAAATAAAATTTCTTTTACAATTCCTACTTGAAACTATATGCATTTGCAATATATATATATATGCAATAAGGTCCTTAGTATGCATTATTCATCTATTCATCAAAATATGCAATTATATGCACAATGAACCTTCTCGTTTAGACCCTAGACTCCTAAAACAAACATTAACCATGTAAGCATATCGATATCATATCAAAAAAAGAACATGCAAATATGCAAAATCCCGCGCTCTAGTTATAACATTCAATATTACAATATTGTAAGTATTCATAAAAAAGTCTTATTTGTAGTAAAGTTGATTTATTAAAACAATAAAGTCATACTTATTTTATTTCTATTTCCTTTCAGCCCAACTAAGAATTCAGACTATGTTAAAAGAATTTTTATTTTGTGTGGACTCGATTCTTTATATGTTTTTCTTAATCAGTAAAATTGCAGGTTGTTTCCTTTATACACATTGCGACAATTATCTTATTTGACGTTAATCTACACAACTTGCATTTCCATCATCTATGTAGCAATTGATTGAGTTGAAGTTTCAAAGACCGAGATCGCAGAACAAAACCGATAGAATGATGATGATAGGTGAGTATAATTTTAATGACTTTTTTGTTTATTACAAAACAAATACAAATATTATTTCAAAAACGGTTAACAAGGAGCCAAGATTACATAAGTTATCAATTACCTTTGAGGTTATTTTTCTAGTCGCTGTCTTAACCTAGATTTTTCAGTAATTTATATTCTGGTGACAACGTTATTTATATGGTTGGCAACACGGAAAATTTCTTTTCCGATTAGTATTTTCGGACGTAGAATAACATTATCTATAATTGTGATAAGTTAAATTTCATTATCTTTTTTCACTTACGAAGAACGGGCAAAAAATGGTTAGCTTTTGTATTATTGCTTTAGTAGTCTGCCCCCTTAATTAATTAATATACTTGTAATCATTTAAATAACATCAGTAATTTAATTATAAATGTTCTTTATAGAAGCAAACTATGTACGTCCCTCTGTATGAGAGTAATTTCCTTTGGTAAAATTTAAACAATTCGAAATCTACGTGAATTACGTTTTAAAACAATGGCATTTGGTCTTTCTAAGATGCAGTTCCTGAGGAAAAGATATTTATTTTACAAAGCGTCTAAGTATGAAAAACCATTATATTCAGGGATAAAAGTGCAAGGACCTCCAAAAATATGTTCTAGTTCCTAAAAATTTACAATTGGGAAAGATAGGCACGGGGACGGTGGGACATCATACCGCTACCTACCGCCCCCACTTTCCAGATCCACTTTTACCCCTGAATATATCTATTCATGAAGATGATTTAAAAGAGGAAATGGCTTTAGTGTAATATGGAAAACTTAAAAGTTTATTTCGTTCCATAATCACCAGCAGAATAATAATTGCAAGAAGCCTTTGATCGAAAAGGAACACCTGGTATGTTGATTGATAACTCAACCTCTGTATACTTATTATTACACTTAAATACATGTGTAACTATAGCTCTAATGCTTTGTAATTACTGATCAGTAAAACCGAGAAGTAAGTAATGCTAGAGTATTTTTTTCTGTACTATTAGCATGATTTTAGTACATGTGTAATCAGTTGAAAGAAAATATAAGGAAAATTAACAATTTATATATTTTACCTAGAAATACTGTAGCATTTCTTAAGAGTTCTACAGCCTGGAAAATTACAAAGTCCTTGCTCGTCTTTGTGAATCCATGTCTGATCCATTCTTCTTATTGGTATGTTAGTTTCCTTTTCCAAAGACTTCTTTTGGGACTGTTCAGTTGAGAATGAGTTGCTAGTGTACTGCCTAGATGTTGAGAATTTGCTATGATCACTAGGTACCAGATTATTAGAACTGTGAGTGGTTTTCCTTAGTGTTGGAAATAATTGCACCTTTAATCGTTCCAGATAAGACATTATAGGACACAGAATAAAATATATAACTTCCATGATTGATAGAAAGCTTCCACCAAAACATAATGAAAAAATTCCTCCAAATGAAACTGAAATTAAATGAAATGCTAATTTAGTAGTTAAGAAATGGAACTAGCAAAGCGATTACATAATTTTTAACTTGTCAAAAGAATATCATATGTGCTTTATTGATTATCTACTAACTGGGAAACAATAGTGAATTATAATTTATGAACACAAATTGTTTCTTATGATGACTTTGCGCCCATAAGTTGACTCACAGAACTATCTGTAAGGAGTAAAGGGAAAATATATATATTCCAGGAAAACGTAGGTGCTACTAATACTACTTTGACGTTCCATTAGAGTGAAACATAAGGTACCTTCTATGTTCGCATGAGTTGAGCAAATTAAGTGTCACGGATAATATATTTTTTATAAGTGATCAGTGAGAATAAAATGACCAATTTACCGTATTATTTTAATGTAGGATAAATTTAGAATACATTTAACTTGACACTAGTGAACAAGCTGAAATAAAGTAAGGGACAAAACAATTACGCAGAGAATATACAGAAATAAAATCTTTTAAAGTATCAGATTCATGTGTACAGTATATAGCAACGTAAAGTTCTCAGATTTCTTATTAGGTGGATTATACATTTTTCTCAACACAGGAACAACTTATTAGAAATGTAATAATAAATACTTGAAGTAATACGACTATTATTTCCCCAATCAAAGTCTTGATATTCAAAACAATGTAATGCACTTATTTTTTAGAATATAATTGTGTTTTTTTTATTTATTAAACACAGAATAACTAATTTTTATATAATACTTTGCTTTTTTGAAAATTCAACTGCTATTAAGAACGTAAGTATTATATTTAAAATCCAATACATATTTGTAAGCTTCAACAGATATAAATACTACTTTCTTCGTTCAGTGAAGGTTACAAATGCCCCTGGAACGTAAGTCAGACTTTGATAGAACATTCCTGTACCTTAAATTAGAACACGTCATGTTTTCATCTTAATTGAACATTTACTTTTTGTTTGGTTCCTGCTCCTCGTTCTCCAGTCTTACTAACATCCGAAAATTTATTAACATCATTCAATAACGACGTTGGTATATTTGAGCTCTCGAGTATTCCATTCTGAATTTCCTGAGTGATAAAGTGCTTTGTCAGGTATAATTAGCATGGTTCTCGAAGTCAGTCTGATAAAACCACTAGTCTGTATGTTTTGTAATATAGAAACAATTTTCATTTACTGTTTCCGCGTTAATAAAGTACAAAACCTTATGTGGAGCTATCTACTCGTTATCCGACATAGAGAATAACGGTAATATGGACGTAGTTTATTATAAGTACCTATGGTACCTTAAGTTTTGTTATACTGAAGTATGAAATCGACGACTAATTGTATAGGACTTACTAAGGAAAGTCGCGGGGCGTTACTCTCACTTCATATCGATACTATGCTCAACCGACTCAATTTTACATATGAAACAAAAATCCAAACACAAAAATCCTCGATCACAAACGTGTTTGAATTACGAGTGTTACTAGTTCAAAACTGAACAGATTTTGAAGAAGGTTTGAAGTAACTTCTTGAGCTGGACACTTCATTTTTGGTATCTGGAGTTAAATTGGGCTCCCAGTACAGTGATGAGGTCAACCCATACATAGTTTGCAAGATGAGAGCACTTATTGGGGAGGTGAGTGAAAGGTAATGACATCCTACATCAAGCAAATTGCCTCCTGTTTGGCACAGTTGGTCGATAAGCTAATAAAATGTATTTGCTACTCTATTTGACTGTATTGTCATTCAAATATAATTTTCCTGTGTGGACATCTTCAAATTGAGCAGTAACATTTGTCTTCGAAACGCCTTGCCAAACGTGCGAAATTCAATTAAGTACATGTTATTCACAATTAATCTTGTGATAATCTTATTGTAATTTCTTGCCTTTTGTAGCTAGAAGTGAGACAAATATTTTCTCAAAAGCTTCTGTCACCAATGCGTTGTTTTCCCCGGATCAGCTATACAGCAAATCGTTTACACTTTGGACACTACAAGGGCACAAATCAGTTTATTGTTAAAATGCAGTTAAACCAAATAAATTATCCACTGGCAGTCAATATGAATTTCACTTTACACCACCAGCATTTCATTTGTAATCAGTCGCACGGAATTGATACTACAAACAGATCGCGCAGCACCAGAACGGCCAGATGAAGAGCTATTGTGACCGGTACTCAGAACCTAGTCAGCCTATACTTAATAAGTACTTCAGAGAACCCTTATGTGGATTGTATTTTGGTTAAGAGCTCCACTTTTAGTAAAGTTTTCCATAAAGCATGCACTTTTCCGTTATCATTTTTTTACTTATTATTCTGCTAGAAGTATTGCTTGACAGTTTCGTATTCATATGTTATTCATTCTTGTTGGTGTTGGTAATGATATGAGAGATAATGGAAACAGAATCACTTTACTTAAATATGATGCATAAAACAGATAGCCTCTCAGCAATGTAGAAGATTACAGATGATATATATCGTCCTATTTTTGGACTTATCTTTGTCCACATCATTTAATTCTGTAACAACAATTTTGGGCCACTTTCCACTGATACTTATTCAACAAAAGTGGCAGTAGTTTCCTAAGCGTGTTTTCAACGCTTTATTCTGTTAATAGTTAACTTTCAGAACCAATTCAACGAATATCGTGAGGACTATGTGGACAATGAAGTGGTGGTTTAACAAGTTTAAGGACAAGGACGATACAATCGAAGACGTAACACGTGCCGGAAGACCAAACATGTACAAAATGAAGATCTTCAGGCAGCAATTGAGGTGAACAATGGCCAGACATGAAAGAAACTGAGGCTACAATTCAAGTGAGTGGACAAACCATTCGGATGCATCTCCATCAATTTGGGAAGCACTACAAGTTGGGTCGATGATTTCACTCCGAGTCAGAAGGCAATGCGAGCAGTCACCTGTGTTTCTTTGCTGTCTCGTCCAAGGTAGGAATCATTGCTGGATAGGGTGCTGACATGTGATGAGGAGTTGGTCCTGTACGAAGATCCACGGCGCCGTCATCATTGGCTAGCATCCCGTGAAACGGTTCCAAAACAGCCGAAATCAGCACTGTACCAGAAGAATGTTCTCCTGTGTGTTTGATGGAATGCTCAATGGATTGTGCATCGGGAACTGCTACCATCTGATCAAAGCATCAACGTCACTGTGTGTTGTTAGCAGTTGACGCAAGTTCAAGAAAAAAATCAAAACTCTGGATTTAACACCAGGGGATGAATTGCAAAGGGGTCCTCGTATTACAGGACAACGTTAAGTCCCACGTGGCTAGGATGACCCGGGACACTATTCTACGTTTTGGATGGGAAACACTTTGCATCCACAATACTTCCGGGACATTGCACCGTCCGATTATCACCTGTTTTATTCCCTCGATAGTCACCTTAGAGGGAATCAGTTCAAATCCGTAGTAGAGGTGCAAAATGCTATTGATAACTTTTCGCTTCACGGCGCACCACGTTCTACCACGATGGAACCCGTGGCTTCCCAGAGCGTTGGTAGAAGCTAGTCAATGCTAATGGAGACACTTTTGATCTTCAATGTGCATACCGATGTTTGAAGGTGGTGGGTGAAAAAGTGACAGAACGTTCTTGATTACTTTTATAATAAAATAAAAACCTAAATATTATGATGAACAGAGCAAACAAATTGTAACCTAGTAAATATTACTTTTGTTATTTGACATGAAGAAATAATTGTTAATTTTTTATCTCATAACTTGAATTAAACAAATGATTTGCATTCTTTATTTTTTAAGCTCACTTGTCATGGAGATGATCACGTACAAAATACTATATATATATATATATATATATATATATATATATATATATATATATATATATATATATATATATATATATATATATATATGCCAATAGCAAAACTCTTTTGTGACTGTGCTGAAAAAAATAATAAAATATTCTTTAAATAAATTTGAATGGAACAAGATAAAAATAAAGAGTTCTCTTCTGATTTCCAACTTGAAATTCTAAATTCAGTGCTGGTTCAGCACCGTCACTTGAATCATGCTTTAGTAAATTAAATAACGTTACTTAAGTAACAATTTATAAAAAAATGGTAAACAGTAAAACTGATTATAGAATTGATGAAATTATAATGTACGTATTACAGTTTTATGTAATGTAGTAATCATGGACATACTCGTTACTTTCATTGATTTGGTGTAAATGAAAAAATGGTTTATGTGAGCGTCAGAAGGAAATGGCTCGTACCTATCAATTACCAAATACCGAAGTACAGGGGCAAGATGTGAATAATCCTAGAAAATTTCTTTGGAATGCTTTTCTTGATCGAAAACAGACGGTCTTTCTTCTAGTTTCTAAATATTATTTGCAGGAGTACGTCCTGCGCCGGAATTATCCACCAAGAATGAACTATACAACCTAAAGTAAATTTTACAACGACTGTTAGTTTCATAGAAAGTGGCACGATTTACAACTTTTTTTTAGATTGTTGTTTGTGCTCAAACGATAAAGGTCACCATCTGGTTTGTAACTATTATCTGGGCAAGGCATTAACCCAAGTCGATATAACTCGTTAGGTATAGACATAAGTTTGCTAAAAATTGGAAACTTAATCATAGAAAAGAACACGATTTACACATTTTACAATGTCATTTTGGCGGACATTACGTTTAAAAGTCATCATTAAATTTTGCAGCTTTTATTTGGACAAGACATTAGTGTACATCACGAGTTTGAAATCAGCCCCCTAACATAATGTGAGTAATAGAATTGGTAATGAATGATGATTTCCCATATACCTCATTATAAAATTTGTAAAGGATTTTGCGGTCTTTACCGAAGTGGATTTTGCTGTCCTGAAATTTCTATTTTTTTTATTTTTATTTTTTTTTTTTTTTTTTTTTTTTGGAAGGAGTTGTCACTAAGCCTAAATGATAGCACCAATTTTTTGGAATGAAACCAAATGTAATTTTCCGCCAGAAAAGTATCAATGGATCCTTTGACATTGAAAGTTCAAGTACTTAATATCTTACACAGGAATGGAAATTAATTGATATATGTATTTTATATTCTTACCTAGTAATTCAAGTTTTCCAAACAGCAAATCACGGACATATACTATGGGAAGGACGTTATTTAAATCCAACAGAAGATCATTGGAATTTACATGTCTGAAATTGTATAAAATGTATTACTTATGCACTTAATTTACAGTGTAGTTTAATATGTATGGAAGGTAAGTAGTCAATGCTTATACACTGCATGTGAACAAACGTATTTATACAGTGTCTACTCTCCCGGAGTTTGGGATAGTAGAACTTTTGAACCTAAAGCGATACACAAATAATGGTTATATCAAAATGAAGCTTTGTTCATGCATATATTTTTAAACTAGGAAGCAACGATTGAAGTACACTAGGAACCACACAGTATTGCCAGATGTAACCGAAAGTGTAAATCAATATTTTGCAAAACCTGTAAATTGACTCATAACTCATACGTATGAATGTTTTGTCGTTAATTGTCAGTTTGTTTAGTTGGAGTAGTTTGGGAACTATGGATGTGATGCCGGGTGCATGTAAGTAAAAATTTTATCATGATAATTTCAAAGTTTCTTTTTCGTTGTTTTCAGGAATTGCATAATGTTCTTAGCACAACTTATAATGCACTGAAACATCAGCAGGGTTGCCAATTCAGAATGTTAATGTATGAAAACTATGATTTCTCTTACAAAGGCCTCATCCGATTAGTTATCGATGGAAATAAGAAATTCTTTTTTCTACCCCGTATTTTTAGAGGCTACTCCAAGTCAACAAGAAAATTAACTACTCCAAGAAAATTAACGACCAAACATCCATATGTATGAGCTTTGACTCAATTTACATGTTTTGCAAAAAATTGATTTACACCTTCGGTTACATTTGCCAACACTGTATGGTTCCTAATGTACTTCAATCGTTGCTTCCTAGTTTGAAAATATGTGCATGAACAAAACTTCATTTTCGTATAAACATTATTTTTGTATAACTTCAGGTTCAAACGTTCTACTATCCCAAACTCCTGGTTGCATTGTGTATTGGACACCCTGTAGTACATGTATAAATACACAAAGGAGATTGTTGAGGTAGATCGATGCTAAATACGTTTCCCGGCAGCTTCATCATTCATAATTATCTTAGGGTATGGTATCTATTTCAATATGAATGCTATTATATTTAATATAAAGATATTGTTATTTACTAATCCTTTCAGTTTTCTGATACCTAATTCAGACAGTATAAATACTTATCATCAACTAATGTTTAGAACGGATACATATTAGTATCCTTTGGCATAATTTAATTGTTGGTTTTTCTCTTGTTCCTATTCATTACTTCATTATATATTTTACATTCAATACAGTTGCATATATCCACTCTGTTCTACATTTATATTTTGATGCTTCTATTCGATTCAATGCATTTCTAATTGGTACCATACATTACCTGACACAAAACAGCTTAGAATTGTTTATGACCTTCATTGAGAATTTTACATTTCAAGGTCCATGAAGGTTCCGCTCGTCACACGTACATTTATATTTATTGCGACGTTAGTTAACTTTAGATATGGAAATTAATTTTCACCTGTAACGATTTCTCGTTAATCGAGCATATGGTAATGTAATTTATAAAAAAAGACAATTTATGTGGAGTGGGATCTATCTGACCTCCTTCATATAAATGTATTTTTTACGTATTTCGACATTATTGGAAAATCAGGGCTCTATACATGATAATATTACTGAGAGCGCCACTTGTTTTGGGTGGTGGAATGCTGATGTATTGGTGAAAAGGAAAAGCGCGCTGTAGTAGACACTGGCATAATAAGTGTCAAATTAATGCAATTCAATGCATAATAGGGTGTATAAAATTACATTATAGTAGACGTTCTGTGGAAAGTATTTCTTTAATTGAGTGATCATAGATATTGCCATTTTGACTTTCTGTTGGTAGCATGGAATTTGCCACGAGTGGACTGTTCGTGTGGGTGATTGAGCGGAAATGTATAAATCAAGTAAATTATTCGGAATTGTTTCTTCAACATGATTATATTCAACAATCTACAAGCAAAGTATTGTTAGTTATTTCCCACTTCGTGTACCTCCTATACTATTTTAATAAGCACCTAGGCTGAATTGTGGAGTCATATATAACAAGTAGTTGCTGTTCATAAATTAATCTAAAATCTATATTAGGTAAGTTCTTGATTTACTTTGTAATATTGTATATCATTTTCTTAATAAGAGAACTTCTATATTATTACGAGGCGCATTTCAAAAGAAAGGGTCGATATTTTATTATAACCGACTGGTAACATTTATCGGATCACGCTTGCGCAGTAACATCACTTGGTCCATTGGCTATCAGACATCCATAGTTTCGCCAGTCATCTGTTTGTTTTCGTGTGTGCTGGAGCGTGTTAAAATGTCTGTGCGCATACACAATTCCGCCAGGTGCGAGGTCCGCTCTGTGATTAGATTTCTTCATACCAAAGGACAAGGTGCTGCTGAAATTCATAGAGAATTGTGCAGTGTACGGCGTCAGTGTAATGAGTGAAGGAAACGTACGGCAATGGTGTCGTGCGTTCAAAGAAGGACGTACAAATATCCACGACGAAGAGAAAAGTGGAAGGCGAAGCACTCAGACTGACGACTTGGTGAAGCGAGTGAATGAAAAAGTTTTTTAAAAAATCATTGCTTCACCATTACCGCTCTACACATCGAATTTCCAGAGGTTTCACCAACAACATTCTTTCGAATAGTTACAGAAACATTAGGATATCAGAAATTGTGTGCCAGATGGGTCCCCAAAATGTTGACAGTCGTCCACAAACAGAACTGACTGACTGCAGCACGCGCATTTCTGGATCGCTACGACAGAGAGGGTGATGGATTTTTTACCCACATTGTTACAGGTGACGAAACATGGATTTATTACATCAATGTCGAGTCGAAACAACAATCGATGGAGTGGCTGAAGTGGCAGCGTTGACTTCAAACGGCAGTGTTGAAGTGGCTGAACTCCCAGGCGGCGAACTTTATTGCAGAGGGTATATAAGAAAACTTGTGCCAAGGTACAGAAATTGCTTGGAAAACAATTGCGACTCTGTTGAATAATAAAGTGGATATGTAGGCCTACTTGTTTTCACCCAGTAAAACAATGCTGCTAAACTTACTCACCTGTTTCCAATTAAATATCGTCCCTTTCTTTTGAAATGCGCCTCATATTTTGCCAAAATATTGAGCGTATGCTACATAGAAAGCAAATCCTTGTATGTTGTGAGTTCAGTTTGAAATCAAAAGACCTAACGTAAGAAAAATGGCTGAAATATAGTTTGGTTTTTCATAATTTTTCTATTTATGTTTTTTTCTTTCGATATTATTATTATTATTATTGGGAATTATTGTATATTGTTTGTATTCATTTGAGAAGATTCTACGTTATAAAGGGGATTGCTTTTAAATTCATAAGTTCTCATTTATGCCTGCCGTTTAATCCCAGTTTACTTATATAGTTTGAGAAATGTATAGGAAATAATTCGTATTCCTTACTTATATGGAAGTCTTTGATTTAACATAAAATTCAAACAACGTATATGGAGTAAAATATTGTACTAGAATTCCTCTCACCTTCTCATTTCACTTTTATTTGAATTAGTTAAACTACGCCTGAGAGTATTAATTAACAATTGTGTAATGGGCATTTGCGTGTTCGTTATGATTTGCTCATTTGGCCAGGATCAGAATTCGTCTAGTGATGAATTTTGTTACACATCTGATTTAAATAGCAAAATAAGAGGATGAATCCATACCATTGTTATCCTGCTGTAGTCCACCATATTCAGCTATATCCCAAATTGTAACCATATCCTGCTAATCTGTATTACACTTCAGGATTGACCGTTAGAGATTATGACAACTCAGCTATGGTATAACTAAGTTTCACAAAATTCTTGCACGCAAACTATATGACTTTGACAAAATTTACAAAGTACAGTTTGGAGTCGACTGAAATTTAGCATTTGTGAATCGATTTCTTATAGTCACAGTTCATATCTCTATGTTACGTGAATTATCATCGTTAACATTGTAACCATGTAAATCGAACATAACAATTTATGCTAACATTATTATGACGTTGCAAGTTATGATGGGAGGTCAATTTATATAGACAATCATGGTCAATATATTTTATAAACGTGGTTCTGTAGGTTGTGCTTAGTAAGTAGCTTCTATTTGCAGAACATAGAAATGATACTTTGTAACTAAATTATGTATGTATATTATAGTTTGATCGTATAAAGCTAGGGATTAAAATTAAAAGAAATAATATTATGTGTGGAAGTCATTTGTTACTTTTAGTCGTAACAGGAGGCTACTCTGGTAGTATAGAAAAATATTCCATAATTATAATGGTATTAATGCAAGCTGTAGGTATAGAGAAAAAGTTGCATCAAAGCAAATTCATTTCTGTTCAACATACTAACTGAAGATATTTCTGTGTTATATAAGAGCAGAGTAAAATTTGTAAGCCTGGAACATTTGAGGTGGGATATATAGGAATCTTACAAACTCTTAATTAGAAATATCGGTCGAATTTGTAAATTTACTTGCACGTTGAGCTCTGAGTGCCAGTTGGTGAAATATTTTTTGTGCAACAAATTTAATTTCTTAAATAATCTATTATAAGGTTGTCAAGAGATAAATTGAATTGCCAAACGTATGGAACATCTATAACTGAAGGTTAAGATTTTATTGCTCACGAATTGCAGGAGATGTGAATCTTCGCCAAACATTTTCTCTAATTGTAACGTATTGTTATTATAGATATAGTTCTTTATACAGTATAGGAGAGTTAACTATGCGATACTGTATAAAATCACTTGCTACTCTGCTTATGATACTCTGATTGAACGGCTGAATATAGTAATTTATGTAGGCGTGATGTAGTGTTTTATTGAACTGCTGTTTCATACTTATGATAAACATCTTTAAATTCTCTTTAACCAGCATAATATGACTTGCAATCTTATGTGCAGAAACGAAATTTTAAACAGGAATCAAAGTATTAAATGTTTTTGTGATATATAGTGTAAAATAAAACTATTCTTAGGAATAGAATATTTTGTCTGCATAATAAAGAATTGAGAGGTGCACCAGAAAACGCTGGAAACCAAAAGCAACTACATTATTGAATAAAAGTGCTTATGTTATAAATTTATGTATAAAATCGCATTTTAAACAATTTATAATTTACCTTCATTCAGAGATATTATTTGTTTAAATTGCTAGAACCAATTAAGATAGATTAACTATTTTAGGGAAGACGCGCCAGGAAATTACATGATTAAAACGTGATTTTGAATTATTTTTGATCAGAACCTCTATGTGTATAATATAGATGAGAACTTATTATTTAGCTTTGTGAAGTAATTTATACTACTCTGAATACAGTTTTTGTATCTATTATATTTGTGTGTACGTTTATGAAAATTGTAACTAATGAATTTACGTTAATATATACTAGATGCTATAATATTATCTGCTGTTTGAAATATTCATTTAATATAAAGAAATAAATAAACGTCATGTTACTTGTTTGATTCTGAAGTCCTGCTATAGTAGTAACTTTCAAACTGACAGTTCGGGAAACAATGACATTCTCGTAAGGACTTCATACTTGACTTCGAACCTATGGACGAGAGAAACAAATACAGCATTAGATTATTAAGTTATTTGTATAACCAGGTTCTAGATATATTATCGTATTTACGTTAGCTACTACATGATGAAAAAAATGAGATTTTGTTTGACAAATTTCAAAAGCTATCTATAGCTAATAGTTTGTAAGGAACTGCGATATTTTTGTGTTCTTACTCAAGCATATCGATTGAAATTACTAAAATTTATTGAACGTTTGTTTGTTTATCAGCATATTTTGATATGTTTCTGTACATTTAACTTTATACGCTGTAAAAATATTTACATTTTATATATTTAGTTTTGATAAGTTGAGTTATTACAAATTCGATAATATATAACTGTAGTTGTTACCAACAATATACGTTTCAAATTTCGTCATGGTAATATCAACCGAAGTACCTTGTACAACGTTTCAGCGCAATGTCATGTTGAAAGATATATCTATTTTAGAACACAAATATGCTCTTTATTTATTTATTCTTTATTTATTTCTCATTTTTTTGGGAAATTTATTAAATGAAAAGTACGGTTCTAAAATATCTTTAACTAATTTCCCTTTATTGTTCTTTGAAGATGTCAGGAGACTGACAAAAATCTTAGTAATTAAAAATATTTCAGCAATTATTATTTAAATTAATCAAGATTAAATGTATCCATTATTATCTACCCATGATCATCATCTAGACATTCTTTTAGGTTCTCATATAAAATCAAGTCATGCCAAATTTTAATTAGCCACTCAACTTGTACCATTTTGACCAAATGTCCAATTTTAGTTCTGGTAAAAACATTTTAAATACCTTGACTGTTTCTTCAATATTCTTGAGCTATGAACTTCAAATATATATATATATATATATATATATATATACTAGCAGCGTTCACCCCGCTTCGCTGCGGTCACCCCGGAACGCAATAAACTTTGTTACTTAGATAATTTTTACTTTTTCGCTTTCAAGTGATATGATAAAAACCATAGAAGATTGCAGTAAATCTTAACATTATATCGCCTGTCATTTATGTTAACCCGCCCCGCTTCGCTGCGGTCACCCCGGAAGTTTTCGCTTTCAAGTGATATGATAAAAACCATAGTAGATTGCAGTAAATGTTAACATTATATCGCCTGTCATTTATGTTAACCCGCCGAGTGACACGGTCATGCGGGTTGCATATAAATACGTTTATTTTTACCTATGATGAACTAACAAAGGATTTGTACGTTATGGACACTTGAATGGTCAATTATCTCAAGACACTGGTAATTAAAAATTAAAGTGATATGATAAAAACCATCTAGGGTCCAAATCCTAATAACCCCCCAAAAATAAAAGAAATTGGTTCAGCCGTATTAGCGTGATGAGGGAACAAAGGATTTGTGCGTTCTCTTTTATATAATAGATATATATATATATAGTGCATTCCGATGAGACATATCTTACTCGACCACAAATTAAACATAACTTTCTTACAAGGCTGTCTATATTTTTATTGTAAATTAACGAGAAATGTTATTTTATTTATAATAAAGAATATAGACAGCCTTGTAAGAAAGTTATGTTTAATTTGTGTTTAAGATGGACACAAGGCCTTTTTATAAAAACTTACTCGACCTGCATGCATCTGTTTTCTGATACTTGTGCATATAAAAATATCAGCGACGCAGCTCATATATAAAAATGGCTTAATTTCTGCCTCCTATTTGTATACCTGACTGCTGTAACATCACAATCTATAGCATTTGTTGTGACAAATGATTTTTAGTTCAATAATATTTGATATTGTTTGATTTCTGGCGAACCGTATACCAATGATTGTCCCTACAAGTGCACTATGTAATATAGTCCGAAAATCCCGTAACTCGAATTTTAGAGCATAAGAACTTTCCATCTAAACGAATGAGTTAAATAAAACTACCACAGAGAAAAGGCCGGCTTGTACAGATATTATTTTTAGATATAAAGCATGAGAAAGAGAGTCAGGAATTGTTCTCAGAATGTCAGAAACAAACAAAGGTCATTATTACTATTATTAATATTAATGAATCCTAAAAAGTCACGAATTCGAAACAGGCATCACATTGTTTGTGCCCAAACGAGAAGGCTAATGGGTAGGAACGTATCGGTCTAGAACAAGAACGACAGATTGAAACCAAGTGTAGCTTTTTTACAGAAGTGATAATGCTGTGCCTTAAAACAACTGTTTTCCAGTATTATAGAGTAATATAGCCGAAGGAGCGTAATTAACCCATATCTACGAATTATTAAAATAAGAAAAACTTTTATTTAAAAAAAGAGAACATGCATATTATTTTATTTTACATCTCAACACTTGATTTTGTATGATATGTGCAGTGTGGTATGTTTTGTACACTTATATTGATATCGTTCTGCTCTATTGTTAATGTAATAAATTTTCATTAATCATTTTAAACTGTATTTGGATAAACGTTTCAGAAATTATTTAACACATCTATTAAATAATCTTGTCAAAGAAAATTATATAGGCTTACGAATTCCTTTGAAGATAAATACTTTGTTTCGTATATTATTTTCATTTATATCCATTATTATTAAAAATGAGGAAAATTGAGATGTTTTAGCTTTTGCAACTTACTGTTAGTTTCAGCAAAATTTCCCGCAAATATTATTGCTAAATAATTAAGCATTCAACACCAGATATAGGATTAGTTGGAATGCGTAGAGGATTCCTGCAAGTGTTAAATACATACATTTGTCAGCCATTTATTTTCATATGTCTTGTTAATTATACACAGTTTTATCAGGAATAAATTCACTTACTTGCATATATATTCAGGGCTTCAATATAAGAAAGAGCATATCTTTGTCTTTGGTCGGAAACGCGTATTTTACGAGAAGGAACCAATTTCACGTAATTGGTCGTAGGGTGAATTTGGTCATTTTTTTTATTATTAGGCGTCTTACGAAGGAAAGGCGCGATGTCACTCAGAGATAATTGCACTAATTTGGTGTATGACTAGATAATGGGAACAGAAAAGAACGTTTGGCAGCATTCGTTTCGCAGGCGTTTGTAATCAGAAATAATGGGTCCTACAGTTCTGGAGAAGTATGACCTGTCAATCAGTTATTGATAGGACGGAGCCTTTGCTTGGTGTTGCGACCAATGAAGAAGAAGTTAATTAAAATAGCATGAAAACAGAAAAGATGAGCTTAACAGAAAATGCGCCAATGTCAGCTCTCAGTGGCACCAGGCGAATGCCGAGATACTAAATCTATCAACTGCCCTGTCCTTGCCGTTACCAATAGGGTATGTATCACTAGTTAGCTTAATGTAATTATATTTTAAAAATAAAGAAAATATATACAGAAATTATTCATGGGCGTCGCCAGAAGTTTTCCAGGGAAGGGGTCAATATCAGGTTGCTGTATTTCTTCACACTATAAGATGCTGTCAGTATGCAAGTGTTAAATGTTAGAACACTCCAATATTAATTGATTTCATTTGTACGGTGTTTGATATCTACGACGTGGCATCCACCAAAATTAAAGTATTGTGTGCTTGTGAGGCGAATTTAAATATATATATTTCGGGATTAAAGATGTTTTAAAAGGGGAACAGCCATAACGAAAATATCCGATTGAATACATAGAAGACTGTTCATGAACACAACTATGTTAACGCAAAAGATAAAGGGAATATTTGAATTTTGTCTACTCATCACTAGAAAGCAGCAAAATGTATGGGACAGAAACAGCTTTGTGAAACTGCGTTCAAGCATCCAAATATAACTCACACATGTTTCACACTGCACTTTAATAGTGCGAACACAAAATGAACATGAGCGCTTCTCTTCTGTTGCCTAGCACACATAAGACAGAACGTCTTCACTGTCTATACACACGCCATGTTCATAAAGTTAGCTTCCAAATTGGACGCAACAAGATTAGAAACTACCGTAATTAATCTTAAGAAAACTTACAGTGAGTTACATATTGCTTTGTGAAACAGTTGTTAAGAGAAGTATTAAACAATATAACCAGCACACATAGTATGAGGAATTGTATTCAAAAATAAATATACTGAAAAAAAAACAACACACGTTCACTCTTTAAAGGATGAAACTGCTTTTTTTTCTTTTTAAAAAATTTCAATTTCTCTTTATAGAGAAAAGGTGAGTAATAGCAAGGAAATTGATGATTTAGTATCCCGGCATTCGCCTGGTGGGGATGAGGGCGAACGTTGGAGCATTTTCGGCTCAGCTCATCTTTCCTGGTTTCACTCTATTTTATTTAACTTCTCCATTGGTCTCAACAGCGGGCAAACGCTCCGTCCCATCAATATCTGATTAACAGGCCATACTTTCCCAAACTGTAGGACCCATTATTTCTGATTCCGGACGCTGCAAAACGAATGCTTCCACACGTTTTTATCTATTCCCATTACCTGCTCCTACGCCAAATTTGGTGCAATTATTTCTGAGTGGCATCACACCCTTTCCTGGTTAGAGAAAAAGTCTGAGGCAAATGTTCTGAGCAGAAATCACAACTCCTTGAGTAATTTTAATTTTAAAAGATGAATAATTAAATATCCTTCGAGTAATTTTGTTCAGTGTAGTCAAATTACGACTAGCTCCTCTATTAACTCTGAAAGGTCCTCTCTCCGAAACTGGCTTTTTCCCGTTTAAAGCTTTTTATCTTCAATGAACATGTTTAAAAGATAGAATGTGTCGGCTTTTATTCCGAACACCCTGTAAGATGATTGATCTTACTCATTTTTGCTTTTAATATAGTACTTTATTGCTTATAATAATTTAATATATATTTATATTTTAATTATATAGTCATCCACATGCCTTCTTTCCTAAAATAGGACTTCCAAATACACCCATCTCTCTGGCAGGGAGTACAGTGGAATCATATAACTTGAAA
Source organism: Thermobia domestica (assembly GCF_964235325.1). NCBI lineage: Eukaryota > Metazoa > Arthropoda > Insecta > Zygentoma > Lepismatidae > Thermobia > Thermobia domestica. Next base: position 55,371,698 of record NC_137467.1, read on the forward strand.
TATTGAATTTTATTTATTTTTTTCTGCAAAAAGTTTGATACTGTGAAAAAATCCATAGTCCTTCCTTCTCTTTCATTACTCTGAAATTGTGAAAGATACATACGATATTCCACCTTCAAATATGTTAAACATGGTATGTGTCGTGTTTCATACTATGAATGTTTTTTCTTTAATTCATACAGCACATTCTGCGCCACCATGTACACAATGACAATCTAGAGATTGATCCTAAACCATATAGAGAACTGCTCTCGACAAAGTACAAACTTAAAGACCTCTTAAGTTTCATCATTGCACTCTTAATTACAATCACTGAACTTTAAAATTTTCTTCCATTTAAAAAACTAATGGTTTTATTTTAAATTATACGTTTCTATTTTAAATTCAAACAATTTATAATTAATAGAAAATAGCAATGCATATCGTCATGAAAAATATTAAGTCACTTTGTCTGATATGACGATATTAATATAGTCTGATATGGTCTGATCAGATGTGGTGGTATTAATAACTGCTTTTTTTCCTTTAAAAGTCTTCACAACAACGAAATTAAACTACCGCTAATTTTAGAGTTTCTCTGTAATATCTTCAAAATAAATAAAAATATTCGAAAAACAGAAACGTAGTGAACTAGACAATACGATGTTTCCTGTACCTTTATCACAATTCACCTATCAGCTTTTGGTATCCTGCTATTTGCACAACCCGCAAAAATGCTAAATATTTCTACAATTGCAAATCGAAAGCAGATAGATGAATTGTGATTTTTTAAAGTAAATCTATCCATTTTAATTTAAGATTAACATATAATTTACTTCTGAAATTGTTCATGTATTTTGTGTAATCAAAATAACAACATTGAAATATGTGCTTTAGCTATTAGTCTATCAATAATGTTACTTTTCTCTCAAGAAAGTTACTATACTAATTATATTATTTCTGAGAAATTGGAAGTGTTTTCTTATGCAATACAAGAATTACATAGATAATGCATAAATATATTAACTTGACTTACCTAATACACGAGCATAGCAACCAATACCTTTCACGTTACATTCTGGGTAGTTTCCTTCAAAAAAGAACACGTTTAATTCAAGTATATGATTTTCATAAATGTAACAAATAAATTATAAATAACGTTCATATTTGAGACATGAATATCACATGATGCAAATCTTATATACCTGCACTATAAATTTACAGTTACATCAGCAATGTAGTACGTCCCATGAAATATTTTGATCCTTAAAACGGAGAGTCTAGCTTCATTTATCCAAAGTATATATACTACAAATTGTAACCTTCTTCTGTAGAATTTGAAAGCGCTAAGAAGTGTTAATCCATACTTAAGGATATTGTGACAGCTGAATGTCGTTTGGAACGTGTCAACATTAAATTTTCTTTTAAATTGAGTATAAACGAAATAGAGATGTATGACATCTCTCCAACTGTTCGATGTAGTAAAGAATTGAAGCCTAAATAACCTGTTTAAGTTTGTAATGCGCCGCTACTGTTGTTACATTACAAGTGTATAGATCAGTGAAGTTTATGTAAATTGGCGATATAGACATTGGCTAGCATCAAAAATAGAAGAAAAAGAGTTGACTAGGTTTAGAACTAGTGAAGAAAGAGCTGAAAAACAGTTTGTATTTAACGATATCAATAATTAACGTTGCGTTAATTCTAATTAAAGCTCTTCTAATTAATTTTAATTTTTGAGGGTCATATAATATAAAGATGTATCTGTAAAGTACAAAGACCTCGGATCGAACGTCTCATGCTAAGTAACCAACTGTATCGAAATTGCTACTCGGATGAAAACTCAAATTTTTAATTAATGTAGTAAGTTCTGACTGAGATTTCCAATTCTGTTTCGATGAGACATACATAATGCTTGTAAATATGAATCAAATAATTAAGATTATGTCAGGTTGTAGCTATTACGTCAACATTCTTTTGTCTAACTGATATGTAGAAGTTCAGAAATAGTCTACAATAACTAGTTAGTGACTTGAGTTTTGGATATGTTCAGAATTTAATCTAACGCTTTAAACAGTCCTCGACGTATGATAATATATTATAATGGGTTAAGTTTAGAGTTGCCCCAAAGTTTTTTAAAAATAAAAATTTGGAAAATTTACAGGAGAAATGGGGTAAGAAATAATGATTTTGGGATTTTATATGATGTTTAGTTGTATAATTTTGGCAGTAAAGTCATGTTTAATACGGATATAGAAATGGGTGCTATTTACAAGACGCGAAAGGTTTCAGAGATTCAGCAGATTTTTAGGAGAACCACGGATTTCTGAATTAAGTGATAATTGAAGCTTCTATAAGAACCGGTTTCAGTAAGTGTTCTAGTCTAACTAAAGTCTTACCGGTTAACCTAGCCTAACTTAAACTAACCTAACATAACAATGTTTAATGTTTTAATTGCTTTTTTGCAGCTTTGAAACTGGAGGGGTAACTCTAAACTTAAGCCAATATGATAATTTACAAATGATTTGAAGATAATAGGTGCATTCTGTGATTAGCTATGTGCGACGAATAAATGATGGTGATAATATGTCATAAATATGTTAGATGACTAACATACAATTTATTAAAAGGCTTCTGAAGGGTTTTAAAATGATTTTGATTAAAAGCTATATCAATATTCATACGTTTCTTTATGTATTAGTACTGTGTGATTGAGTTGATCGTTCTGTACACGTTCATCTAAGCTATCTACTCACATTTCTTTGACAATTGTTATTATTTAAATATCTACAATATCTTTCTCAATACGCCAAAAGAATTTGACGTATTCCAATGTGAAGTTGTTGTTTTTTAAATTTCTGTATAGATGTTACGAAGATTGAGTTACGTGCTTCAATGTGAGAGTTTCTACATCTGTGCACCGAGCATTCTTTTGTATGAAATCTGACCGAGCATTCTTTTCTCTTTAACTGTAATGTAACACTACTTTAAAAGTAATCGTACCACAAAATGGACACAGTAACTAGGTTATAAAATAATAAAGTGAAGCTAGAAGGTTCCCATTCGATTTGAAAAATATTACTTTGAAAGATAGTTGCTAACGCTGCTATCTAACATACATCTAACAAGATCTATTGCTTACACTATCTTTATTTATTTTCATCATTGTTCTTGCCCAAATACACTATACTTCAAAGATACTTGTAATAATTCTACGCGTGTTTCGAACTTATTCACATGGATTTGTACTTTACTAAAAGCCTACAATAATAAAGCTTATATATGTATAGTGAACAGCTCATCTATATTTATTTAACTCTATTTATCCTAACCTACAAAAATCATTACAAAGAGCTATTGACTACTACAATTCATGCATGCAGAGCAGAGACAACTACTGAAAACAGCTACATGAAAGCGGATGCCTATAGCGACAATATCTACAACTAAGGATGCTACAACATAATCCATCTTCGTCTATTACTATTGGAATACTAAATTGTATGACTACAGATATAAGATTTCTTCTTTGTAGGATGGAGTCTGGTCTGTATCGTAATCTATTGAATTCGACCCAATGTACACTGTAAAAAATCGTTGTCTTATTTCAACGGCATGCCTATGTGTTAGCACACTTGTGTTAACATGTGACACAAACAGGTGGTTAGAACAACTCTCTCTCCATTTGGAGTTGTGTGTCAAATGCCGGTAGTTGAAATGACACACAGCCTGGGTGTTAAATTAACACAAGTGTAGAATCTTCGGTGTTGTTTTCTGCGTGATTGCCAAATATGCTGGCCATCTAATTATAAACGCTTATGTACTGAAGCTACAGTCAAACGCAGTAGAAAGAAACACTTAAACAAATACTGGTATTCACAAAGTTTCAACGTGCAAACAGCGTGATGTGCTCTCAATTGTTTTACATAATATTTCTGAAGAAATATGTCAACAGCGAGAAACAACACCTTATTACTGTGTCACTTCTACGCTGCACTACAGCTCACCAGTCAACATCGGGAAAAACCAGTAGGAACACGAATAAGAGGCAAACATACTATAATGATATAGGTAAGAGTTTCCTACCATTCTTGAACAAGTTGTTGGTGAAGGTTGTGTTTCGAACCATCAAGTGTTCACAGTAAGTTTTGGGGAGAACGACAAAAAGTTTATGAATTTTCTAAATGAAGTGTTCTGTAGTTTAGTATTCTTATTTGAAAAGTAGAATCTTCGGTAATCGTAGGCATGCATACAATAAGCTTTTGTAACACAGAAAAATAGTTCCATCAACACCGCATATGGAATTATTTCAACATCAAAATAGGTGTCGTAGTAACACAGAGCTGGAGTTAAACTAACACCACAAACGGTCAATCTGGTGGTCTGATATTGAATTTTAACACAGAGAGTGTTGAATTAACACCAAAACGGTGTTACGTATACTGCTTTGACCTTGAATTATATCACAGATTAAGTGTTGAAATAATAAGAAAATGATGTTAAAATAACATAGGGACTGTGTTATATTAATACTTGACATGGTGTAATAGTAACTCAAAATAATTAACACATTACACACTGCGTTACTTTCTTCGTGTTGTGCAATACCACCACAAGTAACACTCAAAACTTTTCTCCACATCCTTTCCCATGTAACGTTTCTGGCTAACGTCTTTACTAGGCATATACGGTAGTGCCTAGTAAAGAATGTCTGTAGTTTATAAAGTCAACTTATCCTATGGTAGCACGGTCCAGATAAACACGGATAGTAGAGGCTCTAAGGCACTTTCAAAGATCGAATGGAACTACTAGTTCTCACTTGTGGTTCGAAACTACCTAATGTGGACCTTCGAAAATACGTAACAAAATTTACTGTCTTTGATGATAGTTTATAATGGTATATGGACTTACGCTCGCGTATCAGTCTTATGCTCTGTCTAGCCCAGTCAATAAAGGTTTTTGCAAGGAAAAAATTTGGGTAAAGCTGATTTTCTCCCAAGTGGTAGACCACTATGAGGAGAACATTTTCTCAAAAGTCCCCGCCCCTCCCCCTGGAGCTTCTCCCTCCACGCCCCCTCAAAGTTAAAAAATTGGCGTTTTAGAAAAAAGGCCATATCTTCAAAACTAATGGACATATTGACATGCTCCTTTTTTTCTCGTAATCTGTGAAATGTGCTCTACAATTTCGTATTCCTTAAAGTTTTTCATAAACCTAATGGTTTCTTGGCAATTTTAACCTAAAGAGTAAAAAATGAAAAAAATCGCCCACGCCATTTTGTTTTTCCTCTTGTATTTCCTTAGTGAGTTGTGATATGGAAAAATGTTTCAAATAAATCTTAAAGAACATAAAATTATCTTTCCAACGGTGTATATATTGTGGGGGTTAGTCTTAAAATTAGCCATGTAGCGAGGTAAGTTTGAAGACGAGCGGGCTCAAATTTTCGCCTCAAATATCAGTCGCTATGTTTCATTTCGGAAGAAAAAAAAGACAAAGCTTTTTGTTTTTCAAATAATAAACCACTGCATTGTTAGAAAAGCATTTTTGTTTAGTCCTGCCTCCCCTGTGAAGCTTTAACCCTTATTCTATCCCCATTATCATTCCAAATTTAAAAATAAGCGTTTCTGACAAAATGTATTATCTCCAAAACTATTCAACACACTGATAATTTTCACATTCTGTTTTATTCTTAAAAAGTGATAAAATTATTTTATTTTCTATTTTTTTATAAATCTAATAATTTCTAGATAAACAAATAAACTATAAAAATTTGAAATATTTTGTTTGCTCTTCCTTTCCCTGTTTTTTTGCCTTGGATCTCCTCAGTCAATTAGCATATGAAATTATATCTATAACATTTTTTATTATGTTTACATCTTAATTTTGAACATGTCCCCTATGCTTACTGCAGTACTTTCAACTTAATCTTCCGTAGCTATACAGTATACTATTTAATTTTCGGATGATGATTCTACAAGTTCTTCCTCGGAATAGAAATGTGAATTTAGGCAAGACAGCCCACTACAGTGCTCACACATTGCAGAGCAATCTATTTTAGTTATTTTACATTTACAGTATTGGCCACATCCTTACACGAACATGATATTATGTACAGAAGTTCGTCTGATGCAAATGGCTTGGATGTGGGAATAGGCTTCAATGTCTTTTTGGAGCGTTCGTTTTCTTTAATTAATTCTATCCTCCAACCCCATTCTATGTCAGGAAGTTTATTTCCTAATCATTTCTGTACTTGCAAAAATACTCTGAGCGGATGTTCATTACACGCTTTAGAAGTTGGAGGTAGTTTGGCCAGGTCAAAGTTAGATCTTAGTGAACTTTTCTTTGTCAAAGACAAAAATCTGTGGTATCGGGCTTCATTCAAATTTGAGTATTTTCCCAACCCATACAAAGCCAAAACTAATTTTTCACTGTAGATAATATTTCTCCTTTAGATTTTGAAATATCCAAAAACACTCTGGCCCAGTTTTGAAATTCCGGTGATTTGAGCATATCTATTACTTTTAATTTGCCCATACCATAAAAACACGATGTCGTGTCACATTCTGTAAACGCATGACAGAACAAAAGTAGTTGCCGGCAATCTCCAAACTTTTCAATCAATGTTTCGATCCTGAAGTACCGTGTGTTCGGAGTCACACCACCTTTCTCTTTACAGAAGTAAACAGAAGCACTTTCTTTCTCAGGAGACAAAGCAGTAAGACTACCAGGTCAGCATCAGATCCTACAACAATAACTTTTGAAGCAGTTTTCAACTGTTGAATGGCCGTCATTACAATGTCAACATCTGCGTCTTCCTCTGCTGTAATTACAGTCAATCCCCATTTCACGAGTTCAGACCCCAGAGCCAACGATAATCTCTTATTGTTTCTATTACCTAAGAACTCGTCTTTTTTCGTGGTACAGACTGTGTTTTGACAAAAAATTATGTCTTGTGAAGATTTTTTCGCCGCTCTCCTGTTTTGTTCTTCATTTTTCGTGGTAGGCTTACTAGGGTAACCATAAAAAACAACGATAGATTTTTGACCATATTTATTAAGAACATGTGTACAATAGTTCTCTAAGACAGCTCCAAAGGTACAATTTTTTGACCATGGCAGATGGTGAAGAAGAAACCCTCCGTCTACAATATATGTTGCATCCTTTACATCTAGTTCTTCGATGATTCCTTCTTCAAAAACTTTCATCAAGGATGATTTTGTACCTTTTCGAAGAGAAACTTCGTCAAACAGAGCTGGTGGGCGTACTGCCAATTCATATTCAAAATATGTCTTTAAACATTAGTAAACATTTAAACATTTAAAGACACATTTCAGAGATTAGTAAAACATTTAAGAGTCTCTGGAACAAGATTTTCCCCTCCACTTCTGATCTCATCAACACTTGGATATTTCTGAAAATCGTACATCATTTTCTGTATATCCTCTCTAATAATGTCTGCAGCTACTAACACTACGCTCTGTAGCAGGATCTGTGTCTCTATCTCTGTACCACTGATCAATCAGTTTGTTAGCTTTATCAGATAAACACAGAACATTTTGTTGTCCTTTTATATTTGACATGAATAAACGATTCTTAAAATGTTCCTTAAGAATGTTCTTCAAGTGTTTATCTGTGTACGTTTCCTGGAGACCGGAAAATTCCGTTAAAAGGTTCTGTAGTTCCTTTATTGTGTACTGGAATTCGTCACTATTCTCTATATGTTCACATAAACTAGAAAATGCTTCGTTCAACTCTGATTTTCGCCTACCAAGCGACCCGTGATCATGTTTGGTAGTTCTACAAAAATCTTTGTAACAGTATTTGTGATACCTTGCTTCAGGAGCTATAAGGTCGCTAACACTGAGAAGCCTGGCCTTTACTTTCTGTCCCCAGGTATCGTTTCTTTCTTCACACTTTTTCAGCATGTTTTCTCTTATTTCAGTTGTCGTTACAATGTGAATAGGTTTCCTTCGGTTTGAAGGTGCCTTTGTGTCAATTTCTGCTGGTTTTGCACAAAGAAAACAATCTTTTCTAAAGTCAAATTTCACTTCCGAACTACTCAAAACCGAAGATGCCATTGAAGATGGATTACTTTCGCATTTATCTGATTTTCTAATAGCAGTGTTAATACTCGAAGGTCGAGTATAATTTTGTCTGCATCTTTTATGAACTGTAATATTTTGTTTTCCTTCCAACTTTTCATGAAGCCCATCGTTGAGCTTTAAGCTACTTTCAATAATCGTTTTCAGCCCCTTTTCAACTATTACGGTATCTTCTTCCAATTCATCCCCACAAATAATACATGAGAAACTTGAACTGGCCATTGTTATCAAACAATTAGTATTTCACAGAGACGCTGAACACAACAACCTAGCTCACCAGTTGTTATGACTCAACTGACTCGTTTCCGTTTGTTCTTCACGAAGTCTGATAAAGATTGAGTGGAAGGGGCAGTGTTGCCAACAACGTGAACAATAATGTCGCTACACATACAGCCTACATAGTCTAAACATACTGCAAAAGTCAATAAAAACATTAATTTTAATAAAGTAATGCTCATTTAGTCATTTAACCACATTAAAACTACATTTTTTTATATTTTCTTATTAATAACAAAATCATATGACACAACTACAAAACTTATTTTGATGGATAACGCTCATTTTTAACTTTAGAATGGGAAGGGGGTAAGGCGGGAGATCCAGAGGAGAGAAGGGATATCACGAAAATGCTTTTCTAACAATGCAGTGGTTTATTATTTGAAAAACAAAAACCTTTGTCTTTTTTTTCTTCCGAAATGAAAAATAGTGACTGATATTTGAGGCGAAAATTTGAGCCCGCTCGTCTTCAGACGTACCTCACTACATGGCTAATTTTAAGAGTAACCCACACAATATATACACCGTTGGAAAGATAATTTTATGCTCTTTAAGATTTATTTGAAACATTTTTCCATATCACAACTAACTAAGGAAATACAAGAGGAAAAACAAAATGGCGCGGGCGATTTTTCCATTTTTTACTCTTTAGGTTAAAATTGCCAAGAAACCATTAGGTTTATGAAAAACTTTAAGGAATACGAAATTGTAGAGCACATTTCACAGATTACGAGAAAAAAAGGAGCATGTCAATATGTCCATTAGGTTTGAAGATATGGCCTTTTTTCTAAAACGCCAATTTTTTAACTTTGAGGGGGCGTGGAGGGAGAAGCTCCAGGGGGAGGGGCGGGGACTTTTGGGAAAATGTTCCTCTCATAGTGGTCTATCACTTGAGAGAAAATCAGCTTTACCCAAATTTTTTCTGAACTTTGATGTTTTTTGACCTTCATTGACTGGGCTAGTCATATTAAATGAGTGGATTGTGTGAAAAGAAATAAAATTTTCGTCCAACCCCACAATGCTCAAACCATACGTTTTTCCCAAGTTAAATTTGCACTAAATTAGATTACGTTATTAAAACATATGAAAGTATAGGTGGGCAAGTATTTCATTCTTTCTGATGGACATGAGTACCTTGATGCATTCCTTTCTAATGGAAGCTGTGTCTCTGGCCGTTTAAAAAGAGGAAGACTGCAGTTAGTTGAACCTGTTGTTTATTCTTTTATGAGAGGAAGATAGTTTCTTCAAATATATTTCTGGTATTATGAATATGCTATAACCTAGTGCATTGACGTACGAGCAATAGCGACAAAAGTTGATAAGATTTATAGTTCGTAAATAATAACACATAGCTTTTAACTTGTCATTTAGAATAGACAGTAGCTGACGGAATAATAAAAACAAAACGTTATGTGCAAAGAATGTTATGTTAACATTTGATTCAACACAGAAAAGAACGGAAATATTGTAAAATATTTTACAAGGTATTATTGGATACTGATTTTTTATAATAGTTTAGCTCATAATGAAGGGAAAATTGTTATATTTGAATAAACAGAGGAAAGAATGTAGATATCGTAAAATTGTTTACCATATTGTTTATATTATTTTACTCGAAATTTCTTCATAGCTTTTTATTAAAATACTTACCTACATATCCCCATTTTATTGTCCTGACAAACCAATATATATATATATATATGTTGCCAGTAAAATAATTTAGAATGCTCGAGCACTTGGTCTGATAACCACAATATTTCATGTCACGAACCCCCTGGCCTGAACAACATATTCAACATATTAATACGATGATCGAGTGAAATGAACAAACTAAACCATTAAATACTAATTATTTAACTTATATTTTATGAAAACCATCTACAAATTATTAGATTACATATCAAGTTTGCATACCTGGATTGTAAAATCCCGATAAAATGCATTTGCATGTGTCAATAGCTTTAATGTATTTACATTGTCTTCTACATGATTCATATGAGTAAAAGTTATTTATTTTCAGTTTCATTTCATACGTAAAAATACATTTCCTTTGACTGATTGTTACCTCTTTCAGTGCATTCGTACTAATAATTTTAAATGATTGAACAAAATACTGTATTGCAAAATATCTATCTCCTGTATTTGGGAATAATGCATAACTATCTGTTCTCCCTGGAAACTCGTATCTATTTTTCAGAAAAATCTGAAAAGAACATAGTACGTAAGGAATGGTTAATTGCTTATAACTCTACTAAATATGCAACAGTGTGTTATTAACATGATAATATTTTTAAATATAATAGCACGAGACTTTCTGTATATACAGGGTGTTCCAAAACAACACCGACAATGTTTAGGCGGTGATTCATGACACCAAGATAAGACAAAAATATAGACTAACCTGGGTGCACAAATGCTTCCTTTCGGAGTTATAGGCTGCCGAAAACATGAAAAAGTGAAGTTTCAATATTTATAGCTCCAATAATATAGGATCTACCGCAGTCGGGTCAAGATTTCACTGAGGAACTAATATGTGGGCTATCGAAAAATACATGTTTCGCAATTTTTATAGCGGGAATTTCGCTACAGGCATATAATTTGAAGTACTCACCAACTATCTCTATGAAAGTCGTTGCGGAAGTCGGCTGCGAATTCATAATACAGTACAGAGGTTTCAAGTAAACACTGAGCAAACAAGTAAACGCTACGGTAAAAATTTGAATTCAGTTTCAGCACAGTTTCTGAATTTTCATTTTAGAATGTTGGCATGCCAAGTTTAGTAATTTAGTTTAAATTTATTCAGACAATGCACAGCTCGCAGAGGGACACTAGGAAGTTCATGAGCTACATAATGGTAAAACGGAAAGGCAATCATCCATTACCTTTCAATTTCACACTGACTTACCTACTTCTTCCCTTGTAGGCAAACTCTAGCATTAAATTTCTTAGTGACTAACCTTCTTCTTTCTGTGGGGGTTAGTCCAGGCAAACTACATCTTTCAGGCTACATTATTCTCCTGTTAACTCATTTTCGACTCTTTCTTGACTTATCTTCTTTCTTCTCTGTGGTATTCAAATGTTATTGAACTAAATTATGCAAAGCTGTACGAATTTAAAGTACAAGGAAGTTTTCAGAATAAACTGAAAGATTATGTTAAATTTTCTTTTCTTTTCGTGGACATATGATGTCCTATGTAGAAACATGTTAATTGATTTTCTTTGATCATTAAAAGTAATCCTATTTCGAAACCAGTATTCTTATATCATTTATGAATTCTAGACTAATTCTGACCACAATATTGTCACAAAGTAAAATCATTATTTACGCACTCGGTTTTACAATATGTTATGGTTTGGTTTGCAATATATATATTAAGATTATATATTTGTGTTACACTTTCGGCTATCTAACATAGCCTTCCTCAGACACATTATGAAAGAAATATCCAATTGTGATAACTTATATATAGTCTGAATGCAAGACACGTCCACTTTTTCCTTACAAAACGTAAACTTTTAATTGAGTCTAAATTTATGAATTACATAGGGGAAACAGGAAATAGATTAAAACAAAGGATAATACAAGATAAGGACGATGCCAGACTAAAAAGAGAGAACAACGCAATATATAAACACATTAAAGTAACGAAACGTGAGATAGATTGGGAAGGAATAAAAGAATTAGAAAGGGAGAAAAGAAGTGTGATAAGAAAGAGGAAAGAAGCCCACTGGATGAAGAAATATGGGAAGAAGAAGTTGACGAATTGGTCTAGCGGACTTGTAATATATGAATAGTGGAAAAAATTATAGATACAATAGAAAGAAAGAATTAAAAGGGTCAATACGAGCTGTTAAAGCAGGTGTACAATGGAGAACAGCAGAAGGACAAGAATGAATAGAAAGCGTAAGTGGCAAACACCTAATTAAGAGTTTCACAACAGATGCGCAAAAAGAGAAAGTGACCATAGTAATTGAAAATTTACATTTTCAAGCCAATTAAAAGTTTAAGTTTTGTAAAGAGAAAGTGGGCGGATCTTGAATTTAGATTGTCTATAAGCTGTTAAATTGGATATTTCTCTCATAATGTGTCTGAGGAAGGCTAGGTTACATAGCCGAAACAGTAACACAAATATATAATCTTAAAATATATATACTGCTTTGGTCATTTGAGTTTTATTAGCAATCTTGAATTATCGAAAGCAGCAATCAATAATTTACAAGATGAATAAATTAATTTCTTTAAGTGTATTAATTCGATGAATACGTTCCTTATATTGTTATAATATTGCATATGAATAGTTATAATCTCACATGGTTGCTTATCACAGCATCAAGGTTTGTAATAGAGTTTCTTGTTTTCACTATTAATGTTCAGCGAAGAATGTGTGTAATCAATTCCAACTAATGAAACATCCTATTTCCGGTGAAACTCAACATACGTTGCAAGTTTGTAAAGAATGAAGTCCATGTATTTTCTGCAAAATAATTAATGATACTATTTCAGCGAAGTGTGACGTAAAAATCTTGATCGGTTTCCATTCTTCTTGAATGAAGCTGCAGGGATCCAAGACTTAAATAATATAGGGTATCTTTTCCAGTGAAAGAGATACTCCATTCTTCGATCTTTTGTTCTTGTACGCAATATTTTATTACTAAGAACATTGAGGGTTGAAGTACTGATTGTAATTATTACTTTAGAATATACCATCGCTGAATTAATGATTTAAATCCCTAGTCGATATACGTGTAGATATCCCGGCACATTAAAATTTACTTTAAATATTTCTCATGTTCAGTTATTGAGGTAGTTCTTGTCAATGACAAGTTCTGTTTTACTAATACAAAGAGATAAATTTGCATTTTGCTTTGAACGATAGTTGTTTTGTCGTATAAGTTTTATCACATCAACAGTAAATTTTCCAGAGAAACATCTGTAGGTGCCATTTTAATGCAAGAATATGGAATTTCACTGCATGCTTAAACAACCAATGACAGTACAGTACTTACGTGGTTGTTTATTTGATATTTGGTATAGTATTTGCACAAACGATGTTTCAACGTCTGATAAATCTTTCTGCGATTTTGGCTTTAACAAATGGATCCTTTGTTGTGTGTCATATGCTGTACGTAATTTGTCTTGAGAACCTTCTGTACTGTGTTGTTGGTAAATTAAGTTTCTTTATCACTACTTAGAAAATTGATTTACTGTCCTGGAAGATTATTTCAAATTCATTCATTACATTTTCGACTCCTTTTGATTTTAGTGTACAGTCCATCCGTACCGACTAAAATAGTTTTTGAAGTATTTTTAAATCATTGAAATCACAATCTCATTGATCATCAATATTATGGACAACATAAAAATCTCTACGGAAACAAAACCGTACTTGATATAACATATGTAGATTGTTCGTTTAACCAAACTTTTTCTTTGCTGAATGTATAGATTTGACTGTGACTTACCATAATTTCTTTGCAGTAGAAAATTATGCAGGATGTGCGGGAGTATGATAAATGGATTTTAGTATTTTATTCTTGGTTTATATAATGGCCATTAAGGCAAGATACGTTTCCTTTCTGGTCGCACTCCTAACAACATCATCATCTACTTGTATATCTTCTCAGGAAGAAAACTGTTTTGATTCTGCTACTTCAGTAAATGTTGTACTATTATGACTTCAAAATATTCGTGAATTACCATCTATTCATGCAGCGAGTTTGATTATGCAAGATAGCTGCAAAATAATTCCAAGCCTTGTGGATTTGTATGTTTCCTCGATTGATTCCTATCATAAATTAAATCTGCGACATTTCATTCTTCTAATTCGTTAAGGTTGATGTACAATATTCCTTATTTATCTCACTTTTTTCATTATTTTGTTGTTATAAACTATGCAATAATAATTCTGATTCGTTTCAATAGATTCGCGATATAGGGACTAAGATTTCTTGCTTGACACTATCGTCAGCAGTCGGATCGTCACCATCAGGTTTCATCGATGTAATTGTAAGTGATGTTGGCTCTTCTTGTTTTCGTATAACATAAGTTACCTATGTAATATTCTACTGACTGATTCCATTTTTCTTCACATGATGTATTTAACATTTCATGTTTCAGATTTCATTCATGTTTTTGCACTAACTTTAGATGATTTATCCACAAGTTGAAGAGTTTCTGGTTGACTAAAAATATTTTCTTTTTATATTCAATGATGATTATTATTTAAACAATATACTGAATAACGTACTTACTGCAACACGTGAAAGTATTGCTTTTAAGAGGGTTTTGTATCTCTAAATGCGTTTTCTTTCGATCCAATGATTGTGCATTGTCCACGAAAGATCCGAGCAAATTCTTGTAATATTTTAATGTAATCTTCTGCGCATTTGCTAGTGGAACATTGCTTTTTAAGACATTATAAGAACATTTTCAAATATTACGGATTAATGAAACGTCTGCATTGATAGTCATAGCTTTACGCAATCTCGGTTTGGCAGACCACATAGTAAATCAGAATGTTTCACTTTAGGAGAAATAATTATAGACTAAGTCATCATTTTAGCACACAATAATTTAAAGATATTTCGTCGGTACGCAAATGTAAGGATTTAAACCGTCAAGTAAACTATTTATACGAAATGACATTTCATTGAAAGTATCTTGTTTAAGATTCATCAGCATATATCCATGTAGATTCTTGCTGCATTTGCATAACTAGCTTGTATAAAAAGTGAATGTTGGTGTCATCCACTATTTGAGAACTTATATGGTAAATTTGTTACCTATCACGTGGATTTTTAAACAATACAAAGTACGAACAAATTAAGTTTGTATTTCTATTCGTTTTGTTCTAATGAAAAACATTTTGCATAATGAAAATCGCAAAATAATGTTTCGATAAAGCAATCCTTTAGTCAACAAATCAACAATATCACTTTTCGCTTCTCGCGTTTTTCACTACTTAGATGCTTCATTTTGTAAACGTTTCATCCATTGAAGCCATTCGTGAAAGTGTACTGGTACCGGCATCGTCGGTTTACATTTTCACTACTCTACACTGTGACAGTATATCGTTCGGAATTTTGTATATTTCGTACTTGAGAGATTAGACAGCAATAAATCCACAAGCTACGTTTTGCCACACCAACTAAATCCAGCAAGAATACATGTAAATGATTTTTTCTACTGCGCATACATATGAACACTTCATCTGTGCGAAAAAATAATACAAAATTTAAAAAAGAAACAAAGTTGTTATTGAATATCGATGGTTGGTTTAATGTTTCTTGTGTGAAAAGTGCTGTTTCAGATGTTTTGAATTAAAATTTTGAAACCAAATAGTGAAAAAATACGTTTTAATTTTCGTAATCTATAATTTTAAAAGAAAATCATTAACATTTCAGTATGAACATTTTCGTTTAATTTTTTGTACTGTGGTACATATGATTAAAGAATTGAAAACAATTTAATTATTAATCAAATAATTGAAAATTGCATACGCTTGGAAGCTTCACCATGAAACATGCAGCTGGTCGGGTAAGTAGTGAAAAGTTGTTCTGGATGCATTTTATTTGCCTGATAACTTTTTGTTCTTTACTTAACATTTCTAAAATATTTATTTTTTTCTACCACAGTTTCATTTTCAGATTTTCGTTTCACACTATCGGTTTAAGAATATTTAGATAATGTTTTTTTTTTTTCATTTCAAATTTTGGTTTTTAGAAAATAGTTTGAAATTTTTATTTTAAAAATTATGTTTGAAATTTTTATTTGAAATGTTTAGTTCATTTTCTATAAAATATATTTGATTGCAAAAAATTCGGTTAAAATGTTTAATGAGAAAATTCTTCCACTCACAAAAAACAAAATGTTTGTTTGAATGACATGAACTTTGATTACTTTATTCAAAATATTTACTTTACACAGGAAAGATAACTAATGCCAATTTTAGAAAAACATATATTTGATCCCTGGAGACGCTTTACCATCTGGATGTCTCATCACAATTCCATCAAACGAAACGTGAAACATCATTTCAAGAGCAGCTTGCGAAGATATTTGACAATGCTCACGATGAAGCACTTACACCGTACAAAGTAGATGAAAAGAGAAAGATTTTAACTGATCAAGTATAAAAAGAAATATGGTTATTTCATCAGAAGACAACAAATACAGCAAAAAAAGCAAGGATTATTGAAAGAAGATCGAAAGAACAAAAGAGTCTTGAAAAAGGAACAGACCCAAGTTTCTAGTCTCTGGCATCCCTAACCGTGACCATTTCATATTCAGAACACGATTCATCAGAAAAGTCTGATCCAGTCAAAGATAAATCAGAAGAAGACAGATATAGTACGTATAGGCTATCATCATATTTTTTTTAAAAAAGAAGGGGGGAAGCACGCACAGATTTGCAGTCTGAACCAATTGCAAAGATATCTTTAATTTCTACAGATGTGACTAGTGCCTTAGATCGCAATAAAGTTCCGGATAGGAAAGCTACAAGATTCATGGTCCCTATTGCAGTAGCACTAAGTCATAACCCCAGTTCATTGCTGTTGTCACGAAGCATTCAACCAAACAGAAAGAAGCAAGAAAAACTGTGTTTGAAGAAATAAAGGAATCGGTTTCTTTAGACGATCCAGTCATTGTTCATTGGGATGGGAAGGTTCTTCCTGAAATTTTAGGCACTGATAAAGTAGATCATTTGCCCGTCTTAGTATATTCAGATGGTAAAGATAAATTGCTTTCTGTCAAAACTTATAAGTGGTACTGGGCCAATGCAGCGAATCCGGTTTATAATAAGCTACCCGAATGGGGTTTGTGTAAGAAGATAGTAGGCATGTGTTTTGACACTACATCAGTTTATACAAGATTGAAGAATGAACCTCGTGTTTTGCTGGAACACAAAGTTGAAAAGAATTATTATAGCTAGCATGCAGACACCACTTTTAGAAATCGTTCTCAGTAAAATATTTAATTTCTGCTTTGGAGCTTCCAGTTCCCCTAATATACTTTTATTCAAAATATGCAAGGCAGCATGGCATTATATACACTAAGAAAATTATCCGAATTTGGGAAATATTCCTGGCAATGATGATTTTAAACTCTCTGCAGTCAATGTTTTATTAGTTGTCTAAGGAAGCAAGAACCAACCCAGAGATTACTATATAGGGTTAGTACAGCTCCCTTTACTTGCTCTGGACCATACTCAAGCAAAGTTCATTGGAGAGCTTCAGGTGCAGTACACCACTCGCCTTGGATGGCGAAGCTGTTATACACTATCAAAATATGTACGAAGACAACATATCACAAAAGATATTAGTCAAGAGAAAAAATAACATATATGTTATTTGCGTACTAACTTGATTTGCTTTGAGTGGTTTACAAATACACCGTAATCAGTACGTTTTCCACGTAATTTACGCTCTCGCTGTCCTGTTAATTATCAGAGTACATCATTGTACTTTATCAACACAATATGAAGAACGAAAATTAATTACACATGTCCAACTCTTATGCAAAATAATTGTTCAGGATACAAGACAATTCTGTCACAAATACAAAGAGTTTTGAATACAAGAAACATATGTAACTTTGTTTTCTAAATACTTTTCAAAACGTTTAGGTACCAATGATACAGAGGAGATTAAGTTGAAGACTTTTACTGTAGGCTATGGTTTAGTATTTAGTGGCCTATTCATACATATAAATATACATATCATGACCTTCATAAATTAACACACACACACTAACATTTGCTTCCGCTCTTCGTATACAAGAAAACATTTAGAAAATATTCTTTGCAAAAATACATCTTTTCCCCTTGAAATACACAATCAAATTGAAATAATAGAAACCCTAGTCGGTCAAATTGTTGTGTTCAAAAATAATTTCAAATGGGTCACCTTTATTGTCCCTTGGTGATTGGAGTAACTATCTGGAAGTCATTTTTATATACTGAAAACAAACAGTAAAGTACTCGTTTCTTGCCATAAAAGGGGAATTTTGGTAATGATTGTTGCATATTCTCAATTGATTTGATTAAGGAGTTTATATACTAAGTTTCATATCCCTAACATGTAAATAATCTTAAGGAATTTTGTGATATGGCAATATTATTTTAATAATTACAACTATCACTCTTTTGCCTCTTTTGCTTATCTTCTTTGAACAATATTAAACATAAAATAAACTTGTCTTTATTTTAAATGAAAAGTCTGAATACCAAACTTGACCTCTCAAACCCTAAGAAGTTTTAAGATACGTCCATTTTATTATAACAATAGTAAATTTGACTTCTCTTCCCATAGTTTTTCTTCCCTTCTATGGTAAACATCAAGAAAATCTAAAACATATCTACAAATATTTTTCACTTTGAGAATAAATACAACTTTCTATTTCTGTAATGTTAAGAGATTTCGAGATATGACAATCTCATTAAAAACAATTTTAACTCCGATTCCTTTTTCTTCCCACCTTTATTCTCTTGTAGGAAAAATGTATTTGAAAGAGGGGAAGCATTTGTTTAATTATTTTAAACTAAAACTCTATATGCTACTGACCCTAAGAAATTTCGAGATATTGGTATCTTATATTAACCATTGCAACTACATTCCATTCTTCTTTCTGCGTATATTATTTGTAAAGGAAATATTTAAAAAAACATGCTAAAAGACGTTTTTAATTATTTTATAGTACAATAAATACTTACTTTAAATCAAAACTGTAAGTATCATATCTCAGATTTTTAACCTTGAAGGATTTCGACATATCTTTACGTTCTTATAACAACAGTAACCCCAATCTTTTTATTTTGCTTCTTCCTCTTCCCTCCTGGGGGACATGTAATTAATCATAAACTATGCGTTTGATTTATTGAAGATAAGAAATGCATATAATAAATGCCATGTATCTGCCCATAATAGATTCAGAGATACGGCCAATCTATAATAATAATTGCTAACTTAATTTCCTCTAACCCGTCGAATTTCCAGGTACCTTTCTTTAGTAATACCTTACACGTTATAAATGTTATGCGCTGTCAAAAATTTAAGTTACTAGCTTTAGCAAATTAGCCGTGGGCGTTGATAAGTCTCTCACTCACTCAGGATTTCTTCATATATCTATATATATTGATAGATAGATAGATAGATAGATAGATAGATAGATAGATAGATAGATAGATAGATAGATAGATAGATAGATAGATAGATAGATAGATAGATAGATAGATAGATATACAGTAGATATAGATATCAAAGGCTATATAGTTCCTGCAAAAAGCGAAAACTTCCTTACACAAGAAACCAAATCATACCTTTGAATTCTTTATTGGGTTGCGTATTACGATATAACCTCTTATTGCATAAATTTTTTGATATACTTCGGCCCTCTTGTCACTGTGAATACAAAGAGAAAATGTTAATAATGAATAAATACATTCCAATCTGCGAAGAATGAAATATTAACACAACTTACTTTAACTACAATTTTCTAAAATGCAATTTCATTCCCATCCGAAGATGGGCGAGCTGCAGAAGGTAACGCCTTCTCTGGGGCAATGTGCATTCATTTATTGGTACTTTCATTGGGAGATGGGTATCAGGATTTATTTGTTTATTGATGCAATTATCTGGTTAGGAGTATAGAAGAAAGTGGCCTGATCATGTGTGAAATATGTACGACAAAGTAAAATGCAGGTAACAGAACACAAGCATATACTATGTAAAGCTTCTGGTCGAAGTCTACTCAGAGCGAGTTTATTTGTATTTGCATTTGTACCCTCAACAGAGTATAAAACTCCAGTTACAGAAGGTTAACATTAGTGTTTATGCCCAGTTAACCAGTTTAAATACACACAAAAATAAATTCACAATAACACAAGACAAATAAAATACATTAAGTGTACAAATAAGCCATGAATCATAGGATTTCCAAAAGTTCCTGAATCATAGGTTCCTGAAGTGACGCTCTTTGTTACTGAATATATCCAAAAACAAATTCTCTTTACTTATGGCATTGTAAGCAGCACTAATTCTCCAAGTAGGTGACATATACAGTATATTTGTTCTTGCTTTCCGGCAAAAGAATATTTTATTATTTTTTGCACGCGTTTTGAGGGACGGTGCTTGATTAAATAGATTTTGTAACAGCGCTGGACATTCA
Organism: Thermobia domestica; assembly: GCF_964235325.1. Taxonomy (NCBI): domain Eukaryota; kingdom Metazoa; phylum Arthropoda; class Insecta; order Zygentoma; family Lepismatidae; genus Thermobia; species Thermobia domestica. Next base: position 55,392,219 of record NC_137467.1, read on the forward strand.
ATTTTATTATGCAGAAGTCGAAAGAGAAAAATTAAGTCAGTTAGTGTTCTTCTTTGTTCTAACGTCCTGAATTTAAAATTATCAATAAAATTGGTATAGTGTTCAAATTTTGGATAAAGACCCTTTTGTAGGTAAAATATCTCAAGAATTTACTTTGTAATTGCTCAACTTTCTGGCATTCAGATTTTAAGTATGGATTCCAGATAACTGATACATATTCTAATTTAGCCCTAACATACGAAAAGTAAAGAGTCTTCAACGTCATCTCATTTCTAAGTTCATTACTCATTCGAATTACGAATCCGAGGTTCCTGTAGGCTTCATTGGTTATTTTATCTACATGTTGGTTGAATGTTAACTTATGATCAAATATTACTCCCAAATCTTTCACTGAGTTCGATTTATTTCAATTTGCCCCACCAATGAAATACCAATATTCGCAAGGAAACTCTTTTCTACTGAACGTCACAGATACACATTTATCTACATTCATCTGAAGTTTGTTTACCTTACACCAATTCATTACTTTATTTAGGTCTTGTTGTAATAAATAACAGTCTTCTTGTGTTTTGGTTTTGGCACATATTTTGAGATCGTCTGCAAACAGTAGTTTTTCTGAATTTGTAATACAACACGGAAGATCATTGATAAAAAAGTAAAAAGAGAAGAGGCCCCAAGTTCGATCCTTGCGGAACTCCTGAAATCATGTCGATTTTTTTAGAAAGAAATTCTTTATAGATAACGGACTGTTTACGGTTATGTAAATAAGAGGAAAAGAAATTGACAATCGCAGGATTAAAGTTAAATAAAGCTAATTTATGTAGTAAAACATGTTGTACGATGTCAAAAGCCTTACTGAAATCAGTATATATAATAACTACTTGACCATTGTTGTCCAAAGAAGAAGCTATAAAGTCTGTAATAATACCTAAATTTGTAACTGTCGATCTACTTTGTAAGAATCCATGTTGATATACCGAGATTACAGGGCGCACGTGATTTAGTATTCGAACATATAGGATACTTTCAAATATCTTGGCAAATACGGGTAAAATTGCAACAGGCCGAAAGTTTTCAATATTGTTTTTCTTTACTGATTTTGGAATTGGGCAAACTATTGAGTGTTTCCATTTGTCAGGTAAAACATTGTTTTTGATTGAAAAATTAAATATTATACTTAGAGGATATTTGAAAATATCAATACATGCTTTAACAATATATGGAGGAATGTTGTCATTTCCCATTGATTTATTAGATTTTAATTTTCGGATTGCCCTTTCAATCTCTTCTATGGTTATCTCCGATAAAAAAGAGCCGAACATAGTATTATTATTATCAATATTATCACCAAATGAATGACTACTACCGGTATCATCAGTTGATGACGCTAGTCGATATATAGACTGAAAATGGTGTGCGAAAGCATTTGCAATCTCATCATTTTTGCTCAGGCTACGTCCCTGGTACAACAGTGGTCCAGAAGAGAGATGTCGCGTTTTACTCTTAATATGGTTCCAAAATTGTTTTGGGTCTTCCTGTATGTTAATTTCCATTTCTAAAATAAATAATTTATACTTCCTTACTATTTCCTGTTTCACTTCCTTCCGCAATTTACAAAATTCATTGTAATGATATTGACAATTCCCCTTTCCCCTCAGCCAAAAAGCACGGTGGTACGATTTCTTTTTTATTTTTTCTATTATACTACTTGTAAACCAACATGGAAAAACTTTTGTGGACTGTTTCTCAAGGGAATACTTTTGCGAAAAGCGTCATAAATTATTTCGTAGAATTGGTCCATCATTCTATTTACATCCCGGTAAGTTCCCAGACTTAACCAGTTAATTTCATGTAGATCTTTGTAAAGTCGCAAAACTTTTCCCTTTCGAAAGTTGAAACCTAAAATATTTTTATGGGATTTCGATTTTATTGCCCGTTTACACAATATATTTATGAGAAGGCACGGATGGTGCATGCCCTCTTTTACGAGAGGATGCAGCTCTCTTTCTACAGTAACATTCTCAAGATTAGAGAATACGAGGTCCAACATTCGTCCTAAGCTGTTGCACACATTATTAAGGGATGTTAGGTCATAATACAATAGAAATTATATAAATGCTGATATTTGCCTGTCAAGTTAAGAAAAGAAAATTGCGTTCCATTTATTTGAGAATAGTTCATGTCCCCCACTATGAGAATAGTGCTGCCTACTTCACAATTGCCTTCAATAAATTGAAAGAAGTAGTCATATTGAGAGATACTGGAGTCCGGTTCAATATACACAACGCAAATGTAAACAGCCTTTGAATTAATTTTTACTTTCACAAGAATACCATCCATGTTCAGATCGGTATAGATAACCTGAATCACTTCTATGTTCTTAAATGCCAGGAGTACGCCTCCTCCACGTGTTTCATTGCATGCGCTATCTCTATCTTTCCGATAAACAGAATATCGAACATCAAAAACCTCATGATGAAAAAAAAAACTGTTATTTAACCAGGTTTCTGTTAATGCTACTATGTAATAGTCATTTGATAAAATATTAGGATAAAATTCAGTCCCTTCTTTCTAAGAGATCGCACATTCATATAGCGCATACGTAAATGTTCTATTATTTTACCACTTCCAAACACATTGGAGCACTCAGTTTTCAAAGTCTTACCTTGAAGGTCATTGAACGTTTCCAGCCAATTTCGAAAAGTCCCCGGAGGTCGTGCGCCTCCTCTTCTTCTTGTTTGTCGAAGGACAGAATATTCCTTTTCATTCACCCTTGCCGGTGCTGTTGTTTGTCCGACTGGAGCCAAAACTGAGGGAAGATCACCTTGCATTGTTGCTGGCTCCCTCTCGTTAGCACTAGTTTCATACTGCACTACCATACTGCACTTTCGAAGAAATCTCGTTGTTACTATTTTTCTTAAGATCTTCTAGCCGGAAAGGATTCTCATCGATGTACAGCTTACTATACTGAAGTCGTGCTTTCTGACTCCTCGACATTGCTTCGATCCAGTGAGTGTTTAGTTCCTTCCTAATGGCACGAGTAGCATAGGAAAAGTCTTCTTCTATTCTGACACTCGTTCCCTTGGCACGATAAGCACTTCTTAGTATTTCTTCCTTTCTTTTGTAATTCGCAAATTTCACTATTATGGGTCTATCCCTCCCCCTACACAATCTATTTGATCTATCAATGTCCATCGGATTAAGTTCAATTTGCAGTTTCTCCTCAACGAATTCCCTTATCAATTCCTCTGTTTCCTCCCATCTTTCTTTCTCCCCTTCCGCAATATTGTAGAAAACAAGATTATTGTGGCGGGAGTGGTCCTCAAGCTTATCAATCAACTTCTTTGTCACCTCCAACTGTCGCTTAAGTTCCTTATTTTCATTCTTGATAACACTTAATTCACCAGTCAAGTTCTCTATTTTTTTTTACCCAGGTCACAAGTGGTTGAGTACAACGATATTATTTTACTGTTCATGTCCCCAAGCTTGGATAACACATAATCTATTGTAGCTGGTCCAGGATTCAGTTCCACCCCACTAGCAACACAGCAATCACAATTCCCATGAAGTACATAGGAGACAAGCAAGTTGGTCACACTGAGTTTTTGGATATTTCATACACACTCCACCGCACCACATTCCTATTCTCACACGCCAGGTTTGAATTTCGATCCCCATGTTGTCACGGTTCACTGTTTCCTGGAACTTCGCACAAACACGTCCTTTCACTACGACAGTCTCTAGCGGATGAGCCCTGTTAGTTAGAAAACAAAAGAGTGCATTGAATGAAATTATGTTTAATGAATGAATAGATGGCGAGAATATACACGACGACAAGGGTTATAGTGAGCGGTGGCCTGATTATGTTCATGGATAGCAAGAAATTGATCTAATGGTGAATATGCGTAACGTGGTAGAACAGGAGTCTGGTCTAAGTTCATGACGAATCGGATGAGAGTCCACTATGCTGCGTTGATTGTAACGAGAGCGAAAAATGAAATCTTGAGTTTTACGTCCCACTGCTATGTCGGTTAGGCTAAAGAGGACGATGATGATGAGAAATGAACGAAATGGTGGAATGAAGAAAGTGGGAGGAAACGGGAGAACCCCGAGAAAACCCACGAGCACGTTGTTTGACCACCACACAGCCCACACGGTGCTAGCTGAGGTCGAACCAGGGATCCCAAGCACCGGAGGTGAACGCTCTACCACTGAGTCACCGCGCCCCCTATAAGAAAAGCGAAGACTATACAGAGGTGGTAAAAATGTTGGTACAGATATGCGACAGTAGACTTCTTGTGTTGGCGTCCATGATAGTAAGGAATAAGCAATGCATAAGATATGGCTTCCCACGACCAGTAGTTTATAATAAAATTTCTGTAGAAATGATATGCAGGAGAGATGTCCGTGCATAAAACCAGGATGAACAAAAACTTTGTTTGTGTAAAGAATAAGTTTTGTGCCAAGACCCCACAGGTGGGCGTTCCAAGAGAGAAGTTTGTGGAAAGTGATGCCAAAGTATTTCATTGTAATGGTAATGAAAAACCTAGTAACGTAAGATGCAAACGGTCTGGATTTCGTGCTAAACAGTAGTTGTTTCGTTACGTCCAAATAACGTGATTTGAGTTTTAGATATACTTATATAAGTTTAGATTTGATACACCAACCGACGACTTTATCAATTTCTGATTATAATAAAGCGTTTAATAGATTCACTGAAACACATAAAGCGAAATATAACGTATCATTAGCAAACTGAAATGCATAACTTGGTGGTTCTGGTCTAGACATATCATCAACATATTGGAAGTGTAATAGTGGTGACAATCAAAACCTTGAGGAACTTCGGCCTGTAGGATGAAGAGATTTGATTGTGTCTGATACCTTTGTACGAAAGCTGAATGATTATGAAGAATGTTGCCTATAAACCTAATGTACGACAATGCTAGACTGCGGAGTAATTTGAAGAGAAGTCCTTGGTGACAAACTGATTTGGTTACCTCTCTGAGTGCGGTATTTCAACCCCAAGACTATGAAAGTGTACGAACACTTTTTCCAACACATATAGAAGAGAAATTCAACATAGGAGAAATTACACAAGAACTTGTTTTCTTTAATAACCGCTAGTAACATGGCATAAATTTGAAACAACGATCGCCTTTTTTTGAATATAGTAGAAATTCCAACCCTATTTGGCATAGCAGGAATTAAAGACTATGAACACATATTCCAACACAGCAACATTTGTACCCCTATTTAACATACTAGAAATTATAAGCAATTATCCCGATCTTTTTTTCAACGCCTATTACCAAAGGCTACAAGCAATGTTTAAATCCCCCATTTAACATGGTAGAAATTACATACAGTTTAACCTAGGCCATAGCTGAAATTACCAACACCTTTCTTACGACCCTTATGGCTCATTTTTTTCAATTCCTATTTAACGTAGCAAAAAGGTTATTTTTGGTATGAGACAGAGTTTGCATAAATGGTTTACTAATATGTTCAACATGAATATTCGTTTATGTTGGATACGTCCTTTTAACCGTCGAACTTGCATAAAACTCTTGTATATAGGTGTTTTTGAACATGAAATCATGAATTTGTTTATTTGCTATATGCCCTTTTAACCAATTTGTAGGTATACATAAAGTAGGTATATAAAGGTTTCCAATCATGCTACGAAATAAAAAAACTCTGTCTACATTTTTCAACCTCATAGTTTCGCAATGAATACACTCTCACTCATAGGGAGGGCCAATGTAGCTCAGTGGTAGAATGTTTACCTCCGGTGGTTGGGGTACCGGTTCGATCCAAGCTCGCGCTAATTGAACTCTCGTGGACAAACACCGTGTGCGTGGATTTTCTCGGATTTCTCCCGTTTCCTCCCACTTTCTCTAGTCCGTCATTTTCTTTATTATTTCATCATCACCGTCTCTTTTAGCCTAGCCGGCATATTTGTGGGACGTAAAACTCAAAGATTTCAGTTTCATTTTTTGACACACAGGGTAAGAGGAGTTCAAAAAGTTTAATATTTCTTTATTACACTAAACTTCTCAATAGTGAATACATTATAACATCACTACTGTTATTATTAATATCGGGAAACATTAATAGAAACACAGAAAATGAATAACCTGAAGCCATAGAGGATAAATATAAAAAACATGTAGTAACCCTGTTTTGGTTACTCCATGTATGTATATTTATTTACTTGTGACATTCATTTTAACTTTTAGTTGCAGGTAAATATGATGCAAAAATAACAGTAAGTTTATATACTTATATTAATCCTTAAATAAGGACATTTCAGCATTCTTTGTTGGTGCTTGTTATTTAGCTTTCGTTGTCTTTTTCTTCTATTTGGTAATGGAGAATTGGCGCACGTTATTCTGTGCACTGATGGGAAGAAAATAAACGCAAAAGGAAGTTATTGTTCAAGTGCAAATTTTAATTTTGATTATGAACGTTTTTTTGTGTGTGACCATTATAGAATTGTTATATACAGTTTGTTTTTAAGCTGTAGTAATGGTGAAAGAATTGCTAAGTTGAAATTCTTGCGGCGTACTATAAAAATATTCCATTTGACATAGTTCACAACTTGGTCACGTGCGCATTGCATAATTTGGATAAAGGAAGAATATTATTCATTGAGAAAAGTAACATTTATAATTTGTACGAACTACTGTAGTACAAAGTATTGCTAGTATTTTGAAGTGAAGTATTTTGATTCTCAAATGGGATTATTCCAGAACCAGTTTATAGAAGCTGCTGTGTACGTTCGATGAACAAAGGAGATTGCTGGTGAACAGTTTGATTTTGTAAGTAAAATCGTGGAGTTGAATAGGTTGAATGACGTAAAGTAATAGTGGCTATTATCCAGAATAACTTGACACATGGAATAATACAAATTTTCATCCCTTGAACAGAGATTCATAGTGGTATTATCTACTACTTGCCAATGGTGAATTCCGGCACAGATGAAGTATAGTGGAGCATGTTATGTATAAGAGGACTAAATGCAGATTATCTTCGTATCGTACAGGTTTGCTAGTGCATGATTTACTGTCAACTTTGAGATAGTGAAACAGTTGCTACTTTTGGTATCTCCCATTCAATATATTAGTTAATTATGAAGCTATCTGTTGATTGGAATATCGAAGTACTTTCTAATCAAACAACATATGAAGTAAAGAGTGTCGTAGTGCTATAAAAAGGGAATTTTTCCTAGTCAACTATTTTACTCGTTTAGTAACTACCTTTTGATTATATTCATTGATTATGTTTAGTCATGTTAGTGTATTCCTTTCTTTTTCTTTCATAAATTTTGAATACTTATGTACAGGAACGATAATCTTCGCATGTATATGGTTATTTTAGTTTTATTATGTAAATGTAATATTTCGGGAGTAGCTCAACAGAATTCTCGCTGCTCGTTTTAAGAATTTGAACTGTACAAAGCATTTACAATCTCTTTTAACTAGCAACATTGTATTTTATCATTGTTTTATTTGGTGAAGTGATATAGTACTGGTAATTATTTCGTTGTTGATCTTAACAAGAAGGAAAGAAAGAAGATTAATATTATCAGTATTCAACATTTGAAGCTTGTAATCTTGGTATTATTGTGAATGTGTGTATTTTTTTTCTGAAAGCAAAGACCGTCACGACAAATAAATATGAAAGCAGTTGTAAAAGAAATCATATGTTGCTTTTTGTGGACGACACTCGTAACTCTAGACTGAGAAGTATTTCATGTAACTCTGCGTAATCTCAAAGAAGGTGAGTGAATATAGTATTCTAAAAACATCAAACGTGAATTTATGTATGATTATATCTATGTCTTGATATACAGTAATTACTTCAGACTAATAAACAGTTCAAATAAGAAATTTATTTGTATGATATCAAATATTTCTTGCTGTACTCCGTTCAAGGAATTTCGTACTCGGCTAAACGAGCTTGAACTATTGTCTTCTGATTATCTGTAGATAACATAGATACGTATAGAGAGTAGGAGCTACAGATTTTAATGGCGACCCAGCCAGCAGGATTTTGTCTTGTATGATATTAATTGATCGGAAGTAAAAAAAAAAAAAGATCGAATGTGTACATTGCTGTTCAAATCCGTAAGGTGAGCGTGAGAAAGTTGAGCTATTCACTGTTTTGAGTAATTTTATTTGGGAGTAAAATCCATATTTCATTAGTTCAGCATGCTTTTAGTTTGGTAAAAAAAAAACATGTCAGACATAGAAGAAACCGTTGACCTAGTAGATAGTAAATTCTCATGTTGTGATAAATCTACAGGTAGAGCTGTAGAGTGTAGTAAGTGTAAATTTTGGAGGCACTTAAAATGTGAAGGGTTAGCAGCAAGTGCTTATGCTACGCTAACCGAACCTTCTGTTGTTTTTGTGTGTAAGGAATGTCGTCAGGCGTCAGTGTCTTCAGTGATTAAAGATACTGGAAGCGAAACTACTAATATAATGTTGATCCTAGAGAAATTAGCTAGTTTTGAAAATACTATGCAAGGAAATTTAGATAGTTTGAATCAAAATATGAATCAAAGATTTAATGAGGTTACTAAAGAAAGTGCTGAACTTAAGGATCAGGTTAAACAAGTTGTTGGAACAACTAAACAGGCATTAAGTGAAATAATATTAAAAGTAGATTCACTTGAGAATAAAACTGAGGAGATGAATGTTAGTTTAAGAAAAGAAATAAATAATGTAGAGACTGATGTAGAACAAAGAATGTCAGGGTTGAATGATCGATTCGTGGAGATCGAGAATGAAATTCACTTGTGTAAGAGTAGAGAGAATTCTCTTGTAAGTGAAGTTGAGTCCATTCGTTCCGAATTAAGTTCAGTCCTAGAAAGCATTCGGGAACAGAATTCGGTAGTTAAGGAAACTAATAAAAGAGAAATTTTGGTCAATTCTTCGGCTAATACTTACCTAGGAACCGTACCGGTAACAGTTAGCTGTTGTTCCGTAGTTACTAGTAGCGTGGTTAATACTATAGCTGGAACATCGGTTTCCAATCAATTAATATCTTTCCCATTTCCCAGTAATTTGTCTCATAATTCAAACTTTTCGGTCAATAAAACCAGTAATACAGGTCTTACGTTCACTAGCACAAGCAAACCTATTGTTAGTTTTGATGATGCCGCTCACAGTGAGTTTTTGCCTGCATGTAAGCACGCATCACCTATTTCTTTGACTAATTTAATTAATGGAAAGCCGCAATTCCAAAATACGATCAAACCACTTGAAATGGTAGAAACAGAAAGTCCTTTGGAGCAAAATCACAATTTCAGCCACACAAATGTTGGTAAAGCATTGAAGCTTTCTGATTTACCTAATTTTCCTGAATTTACAGGTCAAATTCTAAACTATAGTGCCAAAAAGTTCTTGAAAGAAATAGAACAAGATTTTGAAATAGCAAGGATAAATGAAACAGATAAGCTAATAATTGTTGAAAAGAGACTTCGTGAGTCTGCTTTAGCTTGGTTTAATAGCGTGAAATTGCAGATACAAAACTACCAAGATTTTCGCATCCTGTTTCTCAAGCAGTATACCAATCCTCGAATCATTAGAGCTCAGTTGAAGCAGTTACAGTCTTTGAGATACAATAGTACGGAATACTCATCCATAGCAGACTTTGTGTGGTCGTTATATTACCAATATTCCAACTTAATAGAAAACCCGGATGAGGAAGAAGTTGTAAATCTTTGTTTAGACGCTATTCCTTCCTCGTATGCTAAATATCTGAGATTACTGCATTGTCGTACAGTAGGAAAATTAGTAGAGTGCATTACTGAAATGGAATTAGATTCGAATGTTCTTGAAGAAAAGAGTAAGTTGGGAATAGAGTTGAGTCACGGTTTTGGTAAAACACATAAGGTAAATTACGAAAGAGATAATAAAAGGAAATTTAATGTAAGGAATGTACAATTTGACTCTAGTAGAAAGCAGGATAGGAGTGATAACAATAATGAAAAGAATAATGGTACTATTGACAAACAAGTGATTAATTATTCAGATAAACATGCTAATACTGTTGCTGACAAGAAACATTTCAGTCAGAGTAGTACTGCTAGGCAAGGAAGATGTAACTGTAATTGTGAATACCATAATCAGAAGAAAAATTGGTATTTTAAGAAAAATCGTCGTCCGTATTATAATACCAATGCAGAGAAAAATAATCAAGAAATAAGTGATCAGCTTAACAACACGGAGCAAACTGAACACAAGAGCACGAGTTATGATGCAAATCATGGTAGGTTTAAGGGAAGAAATGCACAATCGCGTTCAGAGGTTGAAGTTTGTCAGGCTGAAGTGCATGCTGAAGACGATTCAGGTAATATTATAAACCACTGTCGGAGTTACTCATCTGCGCCAGTAAGGAGTAGTAATGAGGGAAACTTCTCACGCAGTCATCATCCAGGCCGCTGATTGGCTGCAGTGAACCAGGAGTAAGTCGGTCTGTTTTCCTGAATAGTTCAAGTATAGATGATAATCTTTTAAGTGTTAAGGAAACTATTTCAGTTAATCCCACTAATGAGAATTTGGAATTTCCGTCTAATAGCAAGCAATTTGATAGGCCAGTAGCCATACAAGTAAGGTTCGTAGTAGAAGAAGATTTACCTAATACCTGCGATTTAAATTCTGTTACCTATAGGTCCCCGACTATAGGAGGTTGCATTGCAGGCATGGAACTGAAATGTACTATAGATTCAGGAAGTGAGATAAATTTGTTAAACTACGAAGTGTGGTTAAAAATTAAAGATAAATTTCCCTCGGCAAAGCTTTTGCCTGCTACTAATATTTCACTTTCAGGTTTTGCTGGTCCTACTAACTATAGTGTAAAGGGAATGCAGATATTAAATTTAAACATTAATGGAACATTGTTTGAAATGCTTGTGTATGTAATTAAAAATTTAAAAACTGACATGCTTTTAGGTATGCCTTTCTTTCAGGAATACAAGGCTATTTTAAATTTAAGAGAGAATATTTTAGAAGTTGTAGATAAGCATGGTTGTCAAGTAAAAATAAATTTATCTCAGGTTAATGTTTGCCTTGCAGGTTTGCAAATTAATAGCTCTTCAGCTGATATTGATGAAAGATATTTAGTTTCTGAGACAGAAATTCATGACTTTGTAAATGCTAGGTCAGACTTGGATCCTGATGTCAGAGAACGTCTATTGAAGCTGTTATTAACATATCGAACTTTGTTTTCAGAGAAACCTCGTCTTCTCAATGTTTCTCCGTACAAGATCCAGTTGAGTGACGACAAACCTGTAGTAGGGAAAATTTATCCAGTGCCGTGTAGCATGAGAAAAGAATTAGAAGCCCATATCCAGAAGTGGTTGGATTGGGGCATAATAGTAGAGATGCCAAGTCCATACCGAAACTCTATGCACTGCGTAAAGAAACCAAATGGTGGTGTACGCCCTGTATTAGACTTAAGAGCTCTTAATGAGAAAGTAGAAGCGCCTCATATTCAGGTAGAACCTATTAATGACCTGTTGAACCGAGTTGCGGGAGCTTCTTACTTTTCTTCGTGTGATACCAAGGATGCTTATTATTCAGTGCCATTACATCCTGACTCTTATAAGTATACTTCTTTTGTGTTTGAAGGTAGACAGCTCTCCTTTCGTGTTTTACCAATGGGACTGAAATCTAGTTGTGCTATTAATCAAGACATAATGTATCAACTCTTCAGTTTGAACACTAGGAACTTTGTAATTATATATATTGATGATATATTGACCTTTTCAGAGAATTTAGATAATCATTTTGAACATTTAGAGCGAGTTTTCAGAACTCTCTTGAATGCAAATCTTTCCTTGAATCTAAAGAAGTGTAAATTCCTAATGAAAGAGATTACATTTCTAGGCCATGTTGTCAGTGGAAAACATGTTAAGGTTGACCCAAAAATGAATGAAGCAATTCGTAACTTCCCCGAACCACGTACGAAGAAGCACTTAAGAAAATTCTTAGGTATAGCTGTGTGGAGAAAAAAGTTCATAAATAACTTTACTAAAATTGCTAATCCATTGTTTGATCTCACAAAGAAGGAAGCGAAATTTGTGATGACCGAGAAAGCTTTGGAATCTTTCTACATTCTCAGAAGGTTGTTAAGTTCACCTCCCGCACTTTGTCAACCTAACTTTGAATTACCGTTCCATCTATTTACAGATGCAAATTCCGAGAGTTTAGCCGGATATGTTGCTCAAATCCCTGATGATGAAGATGATGTGAAAGTAATAGCATATGCCAGTCGCCGGATTAAGCCACACGAATTGTCATTGTCAATGTATCAATTGGAACTTCTTGCTGTTGTTTATTTATGTGAATATTTCGCTTGCTTTATTGCAGGTAGACCTACCGTAGTACATACAGATAACAAAGCCGTTACACATGCATTTACTGTTAAAAATTTAGATATACGTACTACTAAGTTACTTCTTAGATTACAGCATTTTGATTTGAAATTCGTTCACATTGACGGAAAGCTCAACTTTGTAGCAGACACTTTGTCAAGGTATCCTCCAGAAGAAACTGGACAAACAAAGGAATTCAATGTGAATTTTGTATTTCAGGAAAGTGAGTTATTTTTGGACCATGAAATTTGGAACATAGAACAGACTAAAGATCCATATTGTTTGTCATTAGCATGTAAAGTAAATTCAAACGAGAATTTGCAGGTATATAATGGTTTGATTTTCAGTAAATCATCAACCAGTAAACAAGTCCAGTGGCGTTTGGTAGTACCACAATCTTTAGTGAATGAAATAGTGTCTAAAATTCACAATCGAGCTCATTTTGGACTAATAAAATGTTATTCCCTTGCTAGGCAAATATTTTATTGGAAAGGCATGAAAAAGGACTTTGCTAAGTTCATAAATGATTGTATTGTTTGCGCTCGTATTAAACCTTCATCTAAATTAATCACCAGGCAAACCATACATATAGAAGCAACGAAGCCACACGAAAAGCTCAGTATTGACCTAATTGGTAAGCTACCTAGGAGTGACAAATATTACTATGTACTGTCAGTTTCGGATGTATATAGTCGTTATGTATGTCTTTACCCTTTACGTACTGCTAATACTAATGAAATTTTAGGTGTATTGGAGAAAAGATACTTTTATCATTACCCATATCCTTTATATGTCATCACTGATCAAGGAAGTCAATTTACCTCTAGGTTGTGGAAGAAGTTTTGCTCCAAGAAGGGTATCAAGCACATTTCTACTAGCAGTTACAATCCAAAGGCTAATCCAGTTGAACGGCAGCATAGATCAATAAATCAGCTTATTAGATGTTTTTGTAGTAAGGATCACACGAAATGGAGTACGAAGTTGCACGAAGTTCAAACTTTGTTAAATAATTCGCGATCTATCCCTACAGGATTCGCTCCGGCTGAGTTGTTCCTGAACTTCTCTGCCATTGATAATTTTAAGTCTAGGTATCCATGGCCTGAAGAACTTAAGATGTCACCACAGGAGAAACATCTGATGGTAGAGATGAATGTCACTAAAAATCAACGAAAGAATAAAATCAAGAAATCTCTAGCGGAATCTGAATTGCATGAACACGATCTGGTAATGGTTAAAACTCATTATCAAAGTTCTGCTTTGCATAAACGAATTGGTAAATACTTAGACTGTTACATTGGTCCGTATCTAGTCGAAAGAATATTCAGAAACAGTGCTCAATTAAGTACATTAGATGGTAAGCCAATAGGTACTCAAAACTTCTCTAATTTAAAGTTATTTAATTGTTCTAGGGAAAAGAAGGCAGAGCTATTAGAAAATTCAAGATAAAAAAAACTTCCGCTGACTCTTCAGTTTTTTTTTCGACCACACGGGAACTCTGTAGTAACCCTATTTTGGTTACTCCATGTATGTATATTTATTTACTTGTGACATTCATTTTAACTTTTAGTTGCAGGTAAATATGATGCAAAAATAACAGTAAGTTTATATACTTATATTAATCCTTAAATAAGGACATTTCAGCATTCTTTGTTGGTGCTAGTTATTTAGCTTTCGTTGTCTTTTTCTTCTATTTGGTAATGGAGAATTGGCGCACGTTATTCTGTGCACTGATGGGAAGAAAATAAACGCAAAAGGAAGTTATTGTTCAAGTGCAAATTTTAATTTTGATTATGAACGTTTTTTTGTGTGTGACCATTATAGAATTGTTATATACAGTTTGTTTTTAAGCTGTAGTAATGGTGAAAGAATTGCTAAGTTGAAATTCTTGCGGCGTACTATAAAAATATTCCATTTGACATAGTTCACAACTTGGTCACGTGCGCATTGCATAATTTGGATAAAGGAAGAATATTATTCATTGAGAAAAGTAACATTTATAATTTGTACGAACTACTGTAGTACAAAGTATTGCTAGTATTTTGAAGTGAAGTATTTTGATTCTCAAATGGGATTATTCCAGAACCAGTTTATAGAAGCTGCTGTGTACGTTCGATGAACAAAGGAGATTGCTGGTGAACAGTTTGATTTTGTAAGTAAAATCGTGGAGTTGAATAGGTTGAATGACGTAAAGTAATAGTGGCTATTATCCAGAATAACTTGACACATGGAATAATACAAATTTTCATCCCTTGAACAGAGATTCATAGTGGTATTATCTACTACTTGCCAATGGTGAATTCCGGCACAGATGAAGTATAGTGGAGCATGTTATGTATAAGAGGACTAAATGCAGATTATCTTCGTATCGTACAGGTTTGCTAGTGCATGATTTACTGTCAACTTTGAGATAGTGAAACAGTTGCTACTTTTGGTATCTCCCATTCAATATATTAGTTAATTATGAAGCTATCTGTTGATTGGAATATCGAAGTACTTTCTAATCAAACAACATATGAAGTAAAGAGTGTCGTAGTGCTATAAAAAGGGAATTTTTCCTAGTCAACTATTTTACTCGTTTAGTAACTACCTTTTGATTATATTCATTGATTATGTTTAGTCATGTTAGTGTATTCCTTTCTTTTTCTTTCATAAATTTTGAATACTTATGTACAGGAACGATAATCTTCGCATGTATATGGTTATTTTAGTTTTATTATGTAAATGTAATATTTCGGGAGTAGCTCAACAGAATTCTCGCTGCTCGTTTTAAGAATTTGAACTGTACAAAGCATTTACAATCTCTTTTAACTAGCAACATTGTATTTTATCATTGTTTTATTTGGTGAAGTGATATAGTACTGGTAATTATTTCGTTGTTGATCTTAACAAGAAGGAAAGAAAGAAGATTAATATTATCAGTATTCAACATTTGAAGCTTGTAATCTTGGTATTATTGTGAATGTGTGTATTTTTTTTCTGAAAGCAAAGACCGTCACGACAAATAAATATGAAAGCAGTTGTAAAAGAAATCATATGTTGCTTTTTGTGGACGACACTCGTAACTCTAGACTGAGAAGTATTTCATGTAACTCTGCGTAATCTCAAAGAAGGTGAGTGAATATAGTATTCTAAAAACATCAAACGTGAATTTATGTATGATTATATCTATGTCTTGATATACAGTAATTACTTCAGACTAATAAACAGTTCAAATAAGAAATTTATTTGTATGATATCAAATATTTCTTGCTGTACTCCGTTCAAGGAATTTCGTACTCGGCTAAACGAGCTTGAACTATTGTCTTCTGATTATCTGTAGATAACATAGATACGTATACAGAGTAGGAGCTACAAACAATAATGTCCACAAAATTGACATGAGTCACTCTGAATACGTCTAAGAACAGTTTCGTTTCATAAAATCGTATGGCATTGTATATAGTGCGGTAGCTCATTAGCTATCAAAAAAAATCTCACACATGCATATTAGATGTATAAATGACAATCCAATGTTTACAGGCTTATTACTAGTATCAGTATGTATAGTTTTGGGTGCATGACATGTATGAATAAACTGGGGTAGTTGGTCTGCAGCATTTACACCTATAAAATGACTTTTAGGGAAATTCTGTTGTAATTGCTAATAAAGTTCAAGGGTATTTAACATTTTATTTAATATATATTTTTCTCTGGAAATCGATTTCTAGTTCTGAGGATAATTCACCTGCTCTTACAGGAGATAGCAGTACTTGCTTAAATTGAACCTCTAATGGTACAGCTCCTTGGTGTTGGAGACTAGTACGAAATGCAGCACCAGCACTGAAATCGGGAGTTAAATTGAACACCAGTATTTTATACTATTATGATACCCAGTTAATGAAATATCATTATCTTGATTAGAATAATAAATACCAGACCCTGTAAATCATGTTGAATATGTTTGTATATATAACTTATTATCAAAATCTGGTTGTAAAGGTTTAGGTTGTACATGAGTTCAATCAGCATACAATGTAGAGAATGGCATACTGAAATGCTTAAAATTAGATGAATTTGTCATGTAAGTGCCATTGCATGCTGTATTACTAACAAATTCAATAATAACACGTTTAGGCACTATACCGGAAAACAGATATGGAGGAGTGGTGTCCATAATGACCTAGAGTAAAGTCTCTGTTTTATCTCCACCTTTGTTATAGGATATTTTATTCTAAATTTATGATTTTGTAATGCTTTATTTAGTGCTATTTTAACCTTTGGTGACACATACATTGTTTCCACAAAAAGTGTTGCCTCTCAGATTACAAATTTTCCCTCACAATCCGCTTCACCCATTACAGAAACTGCAGGTTTGGCTGGAATTATTTAAATACTCACTTGTAGAACATTCTGTAGAAATTTCTCGGGCTCGAAAATATCACCATGAACATAACCCAGGAATTCAAACGACTAGTTTAAAGTAGTGAGAAGAAAACGTTGTTTAAATTCTAAATTATTATGGACCACTCTGTCCACTGCTCTGCAGTATCTTTAAACAACATGGATGTTTTAAGATACGTCGATTTTGCATTGACATTATAGTACTTGTAATTTAGTAGTTTTTCAAAATGTTATCCATATGGATATGTATATGAGGAGTACGAAATAAATTGATTATTCAAATATATTTACATATAATAGGTTTAGTATGAAAGATTCTATACTAAGATTCTATATTATAATTTTAATATATTTTTGGCATACTGCAAGTTTTCATCCTTGCTCTTTATGACGTTTGGACAAACAAAAAAATATTTATATTTTTCTTTCGTCAAACACTAATACTTTGCATTCATGTAACTTTCTACGAAACTTTTGTGGTGTCACTAATCCTCATCATTCATTTTTTTAAATGTCAATCTTATTTCTACAATTTAAGTAGGATAATATTCAGTGGTTAAGGAGAATATATTGCAACTTGTTTAATATATACTTGTTTAAAATTATCATTTACAAGCTTCCATATCAACATAAAGTAGTACTTGTTTTTCAGGCCTTTTTAAATTGAAAGGAGTTGGGATTTCAGATGTACAGCTTTAATTTTTTTTTTCACATTAATAGTAAAATGCACAAATATTTTTGTTAAACTCATCTTTGTATTAAAATTAGTCATTTATTTTATATGTAAATGTTATTTTGCATACTTTATCATCTCGATATTCTTAATCTGGTTGAGGTATACTATTAATTAACAAATTATTGTTTTGATGTTTTTGGTTGTCTTAAACTATTTTACTATGAATACTTCATAAGAACCCTCAGATTATTGTCATGGGTTGGCAATGTTTATCTCACTTCAAAACAAGTGAAAACCAGCTTCAGTAACGAAATATAAATTTACGTTGGTCGATTGCTGCACGTATTTTGCGTTGTAAATTGCTTTAATCAAGCTATGCAATCTGATTTTTAAAAAAATTGCACACTGAGCAATTGGAACACACTAGAAAAAATACAATTTTTTACTGGAAATTCCATAAATGATAATCCGTCTCAGGAAAAAATTCGATTATTACTGAGATATGATCGACGTAACATTAATAATCTTCAGGCACTCGAAATGTTAACGCATCTATCATATTTTGTAAACATTACACTTTCGTATTCCATTTCTTTATTTTGTTCGAAAATCATCAGTGCGGAGGAAGGTTCAGTAGTCTCGAACACATGAGTCACTCTTTAGAATATATTAATGTTGCTCTGTGTTTTATGGACAGTCAACAATAATATATTTTGTAGAATGATAATATATTAAAAATATATTCTATATATTTCCTTATCAGTCAGGATCATAAATATTTGAGCTGATTTGCTAAACATAATGGTCTGACACATTTTCTATTTTTCGAGGATACTGGGGAATAGATTCAACACACATATGTAATTCAATGAAATGACAAGAACCAAACACGCTTCCCCTACACTCTACATGTACTTTTCCTAAATTAAACTACCTACATACTATTCCACGATTCAGTCAAAATTCATTCCCCGTAATACTCAATTTCACTGCAAGCGGCTCTTACAAGTATGTTTGTCCAACCCGATAGTATCTTGAGTGTTACGGTAGTGTAGTATTAAATATATAATTAAAACCTATATAAATTAATATTACCATTTCCATTGTTTCTTTTCCGTCAGTTTAAAAAAAAATATATAGTTCGTTTCTGTTATGTCATTCAACACTTCCTTAAGTGTTAACACGAACAACCTGTAGTGTCGTAAATATGTTGTATGAAGACAGTGTTCATAAATTAACAGGGACTAGATGTCTATTATTCATAGTTTAATATCTTAATACCATTATTAATAAATACGTCTGACCTGGTAGTGCTATTAAATCTGCTATTATATGCAGAACACATTCCTAATTCAGTGAAGTGAATCGAATGGAAACTCCAAGTACGTCCCATTATGTGTAGATAATGTCCTTTGAATTGATGAGACTGTAAATTAATAAACAATAAATCATTATCGGCAGAAAAATGAGGTTTAGTCATGATTTATTACATGTACTAAGCAAATTAATCAAATTAATTTATTTGCTCTGAGTAATCTCTGTCCAAAGCTCTTAGAAACTCGTTAGGATCCGTTCAGTTTGAAATTCATTTGGAATAATAAGGAAAACTAATTACTACTAGAGCTCGGATTTCCATGCATAAACAATGCAAATATGCACGAAAAATATATGCATTAAAATGAAATGAAATATTAAAGTTTTACGTCCCATGGTTATGCCGGTTAGGCTAAAGGAGACGGGGATTATGAGAAATGAATGAAATGGTGGAGTGAAGAAACTGGGAGGAAACGGGAGAACCCCGAGAAAACTAACCAGCAGGGTGTTTGTCCACCACGAAGTTCATACGGCGCGGGCTGGGTTCGAACCAAGGACAAGGACAAGCGGATATGAACGCTCTACCACTGAGCCACCGCGCCCGAAATATGCATTAAAATTTTTAACGTGTGCACTGAAATATACTAAGAAAATAAAATTTCAGTTTCTTATAAAACTATCTAATCTTAATGGCCTCTGTTGTTTGAACTATTAACGTCTTCCTTAGATTTTCTTCTGTAAACCCTCCGCGTTTGTCAGTGAAAAACGTTTTGTAGATTGAAAAGTTCCTTTCTACATCAACATAAGTCACTGATGTATGTGAAAAGCACCAAATGTCTTCCTGTGTTAGATCCTCTTTCAATTTCATGTTTTCACAATTAAGTATATTTGCAATGTCACAGACTGTTTTGTATCCAGGATTTTTTAACAATACTTGGAAAAGTTTATCTGATGGTATTTTTGCAACACCGTGAGTTTCACTGGATAAAGTCTGCCCTAATTTGCCCAACAAGGAGAGTGTATACAGCAAAGCATTGTTATGGCATTCCAACTGTTTGATAATTTAAGATATTCTCGAGAGGTGGTTCTGTATGTACTTAATTTTTTTCTCAATGCCACTTGTAGAGAAACATTCTTGTAGCATATAAATAGCGGCTGCATCATCGGTATTTAGTGAGTTTACAATTACCTTCACTTGATTATTTATGTTTTCTGCATAATACAACACAGCTTCTATTCATGAGCCCCATGAGTTTAAGCTGGTTGCGGAGGTATCTGATGATTTTTCTTAACTTCTCAAAAGATACGTACGCGCAAAGGAGCTTACACAAATACTTTCTTTATATTTGACACAAGCGCACCTACTTCCAGATATTGTCATTTGATTGTTTCTGCTACACGATGAAGACCGTGTGCAAGACAAGTCAGTGGACTCATGTTGGAAACAACACTTTATCTACATTTGCGTGTACAAAGTGATTCAGTTCACTTTCTTGTGATATGCTCTGAAATATACTAGTTTGCAGTAATAAAATTCGGAAATATGCAATATCCTGCAAAGTTTACGAAATATGTATTCACATTGAAATTTACTCAAAATATGCACTTATATGCGCTACCATATGCGTCTCAAACGAATCCTTACAAGTCTGTCGGAAAGAAAACTAAATTCCACACGTTCCTGCATGATACTATAAGCATGGATTTCGCATACAAATCCGGGCTGTACTAATTACTAGAAGTTACCTATCCCCTTCTTCCTTACATTATCTTTATTTACGAGTATTGTATTATATAACCATTGATGAAGTACAGAGTACAAACTTACCTGCAGAGTTTATAAGTTCTACTTTTACCACCTCATTCATAAGAAATGAATTGTTTAATCAAAATATAATATACTTTAGAACATTGATAAATTAAAATAAAACATAAATTGGAAAAAACCCAAGTGCATACCTTTTTGAGCATTTGAATCGTGAAATGAATACATGTTTATAATATGCAAAAAATAAATCGAAATTACTTTGCAATGTTGGCACGTAGAAGAAATGCCTTAAATAACTAACAATCATACCACTATAAACAGTGCGCACGGCAGGATAATTTTATAATTGTGCTTTTGATACAAGTAAAGGATACTGCTTATTCTATTGAAACTGCATTTAAACATAGGTAAGAGACGATTGTGTGTCCATTTACAATTCATTAGTACGTTTCCATTGTTTGAAATTATGTTACGTCTTTCATAAATATTTTCTTTAAAAAACTTCTAATTTAGTTATGTTTCTAAAATGTGTATAGAATAGAGCAAATGTTCTATTGTTTCCTTACGAATATAAATATTGTACCCAACTAAATTATTCCTTGTGATGAATTCCAAAGGTAGATTTATGTATTTATTTATTCATTGTCAACACAGCAGGCTATAGTCCAATTACAGTGTCTGATGAAGGATATGTCAGATATTAGAAATCGTCACACATTATAGTTTACAATATAGTGTGTGTTGAAGCTTTTTTCAGTGTTTATTTTGTTCCCATTACAATGTTGAGAATTACATAATTACATATTCATAACGGAACTTCTAAATTTCTTAGGCGACATATCACAGATATCCAATTCATTGCTTTTTACACACATTCTATTGTACAAAGCTGTTGTTCTCCAGATTGGTGATTTCATCAATATATTACTTTTTGATTTTTTACAGTATTATGGGCCAGTGCTTTTTCGTGTTTCAGATGATGGACCCTGAGAATTTAATGAAGAAAGTAAATCAGGACAGCCCAAAACATTTTGTGTTACTTTCTGAATGAATAATAAATCAATTATATGACGTCTTCGTTCAAATATTGGAAGGCGAAAGATCTCAAGCATGGTTTTATAGCTGTCGTAAGTAGGATAAATGTGAGTTTCTTTGTAGAATACAGGTCAAAAAGTTTACTTGTACTCTTTCTAATTACTTACGATTTTTACAATGAGAAGGATTCCAAATAGTTGATGCATATTCAACTTTGAACAAACATACGCATTGTACAACTTATGTAATGCTGGACAGTTCTTAAATCTTTTTCCTGTTCTAATTACAACTCCTATTAGCTCGAACACTTCATTTCTTATATTTGCAATGTGACTGTCAAACGTTAACTTATCATCAAACATAACACCAAGATCCTTAACTAAATCATGTCTGATTACTACATATTTATTAATTACATATTCAAAGCGACGAGGTGATTTCCTCCTAGTGAATGATAACTCCTCCTATGCACCTCTCCTCCTTTGCACTTGCTTGCATTGACTTCAAGTTGATTAGAAGGAAACCAGTTACTAATATGATCTAGACTTCGTTGTAGTTTTGTATTGTCTTTAATTTTAATTGAGTTCAAATCAGTACAATGCAATTTACCACATTTGATAGCTGAAACTGTGTGCTCAGCTAAAAATTCTGTACATGTACATAAAAAGAAAGATTTTCGGCTTCCAATTTGTTATATTAAAACTTATTGTAAAACTATTTTAGGCTTATAATAATTAAGATATTCTCAATACCAGAAATAAGTTACTAAACTTGTAAGTGTTCCGCGTTATAACTTTGGCCTGTGTATGAAGTATCTTTCTTTATACACAACTGTCTGAGTAAGAACTATGTGCTAGTCATCTAAATTGCTCTAAAACTTCAATTAATAGAAAGTGCAATTTACAACAGTATCATCTAGGATAAAGTAGAGATACATTTACTGCTCTTTCGTTTTACTAGTGTATCTTTACCCAGCAAATTAAATAACGATATCAATTAAATAGGCGAAGTCCTTTCACGACTGATATTATGAATGTATACGTGGGTTTGATTCTTAATCATTTTTAAATTTACAACATGTCCGAAAGGGTATACATATGATTACATCAGAGTAGAAGGGTATGATATGAAAGAATCGTTCTAATTATTCTGAACTTTATAACGAATAGTATTAATGTTGTGAATAAACTTAGGGTATTGTAAAGACTTTCCTATTTCCCAAAACAACAAGGAAGAATGTCTTTACTCAGCCCATCATGGCATATTCTTCTTGAAAGGTTATTGCATTGTAATGTAAACGTCATTTGACAGCTCGAGATACAGATGAATTAACTCATAAACTTGATTACGCTAGATGTTGGAGTATTAATATCATTTGAGAGAATTTATAACCGACCCCAGGTTATGGAAGTATTTTTTGTGGACGCTCTGTATATTTCGTAAAGACAGTGATTATTATTTTCGATTTATACTTTATTCTGCGACGCAAATAAGTTCTTTCTTCGGTGGAAATTGCTTCGTTCCAACACAACTGGACAAAGAAGTCTTTCATTGCTTTTTCACATATATATTTAAAACATTGCTTTTTGGTGAGTACGAATCTGACTTATTAATATGCACTGTATATATTCTGCTGTTATTTGGAACTGATTAAGTGCTTTCTTTAATCGCTTATGGAACTATTGCAGTAGTTTAGAGCAGGCTAGACCAGAACAGGTGTTCAAGTGACCGAATGGCCCCAGCCTCATCGCTTTTGCAGTTCCTTATCTGTACTTTCTCACGCCCGAGTTATCGCAATGTCTCTTGCATCGTGGCCAGTGGACTAAAATTAACATAAATTATTTTCCGTATTCTGTTTGTATATGCATACAGGTGAGTTAACTGAGTGGTTTTTGGAATGAAATGCCAACACTCTTTAGTCAACCATTGCAGCTCTCATCTTATCTTTTGAGCTCGAGCAGTTTAACTCCGGAATTGTGTGCAGCACGTTGAGTCGGGAATTAAGTATGATTTTGTGCTAAGGGGCACAAACTATTAGCCGGCGAAAGACGTTTTCTTACGGCTAGTCCCCAACTACTGAAGTCTCAAGTTCATATACCTTGTGCGCATTTGCCAGTCATAAACGCACTCTCTAACATTAGCATTCTACTTTGGAGACTTTTTTATTTGCTGAAGTCTCATCTTAACGCTTCAGGATTGTTTGGCGCAGCAACTGGATTTCTACGTGGGATTATTCAGACAACTTTTCCCCCAGTGCTAATCCCCCAAATGTGTCAATAGTGCGAGAGAAGCATTGATAGTGAAATTTCAGATATAATGTCCTATATGTTTAATGTGCTACAGTGCATTAAAAAGACAACGTGTAACTTTGCGATGAAGATTATTATACATATTCTGCTAAGTGTTGTGGTTATTCCTCTTCGTTATTTTTTAATATATTAGTATTCTAATAAATAAGTATAGTGTTATTTAATCCAGTGTGTTTTTGTTGTGTGTGTGAATGATGTTTGTGTGCGTTATGGTTGACCGTTTGATTGTCCGTGAGGTTTTCGAGACGAGACATCCGAACCTCTCGGCGCCTAATGCTCAGCTCATCATTGAGACCGACGAGCGATTTTGAAACTATTTGTAGCCCCTTCTTGCAGAGGTCCTTCATCGTCCTATCCAGGTAAGTTTAGGTCTCAGGAGTATACATATTGGCAGGACCAGGGAGGACAGAACCACGAACAGAGACCTCGAATTGGTTATAAATAAATGGCAGCCCGAACAGCGGCACGATCCCCGGAAGGTTAAAAGTAAATTGCCGCCCGAACAGAGAACACGAATTGATTACAAATTACCGCAAGAATTTCAAAATATATGTGATGACCGCAACTTTTATGTTGTATTGTAGAAATTATGAATGCGAAACTTCCATCCTTTATTAAATTAAAGTTATTGTTGTCTTGTTAACTGGACCACAATGACGAACTAGAAGATGTATTTATACTTCACTTGAAAAATACAATTATGCAACCACCACTGTTGGTTTGAGACGAAATCTGGAGGGACGATATGACATGAGAATAGCAACCCGATCGGAATGCCGTTACGTGCTGCGCCTGTCACCTTGGAATCTTTGATCTTTTGTTGAATTAGAGACTTGCGAGGATAACTGGACATTAGTCGATTGCATTAGTCGAACGCATTATTAGGGCTTATTTTACTCTGCGAGTTCAAATTGCGCACGTAAGGTACTGAAGAACCAAAAATGTTCGTCATTCGGAGAGGCTACAGTTAGCAAGCTAATCGCACGTGAGTGGTTTAAAACCTTTTCGATTGTTGATCATAGCAATGAAGGTAAACCTCGATCTGGGAGACTAAAATCACTCAATGCTGACCAGCTGAACACCTCTATTTCAAAATATTTGAGCCAGACATATCAAGAACTAGCCCAACAGGTTGGGGTAGGTGATGAAATTCTTCGTTTATGTTTACATCAGCGTGGACGATCAGGGAAGATGAGTAAGTTGGTCCAGCACGAGCTGCCTGTCACGAACAGACTCCAGCAGCTGGACATTTGTTCATCCTTGCTGAGTAGGAACAAAAATTGTCCAATTTTGGAGCAATAAAAGTAGTAGCGACACAAGTGGCGTATCGTGAATATTTCCAAAAGGAATCATCTACAAAATATAACATGGAAACAGGGGTTGGTTGTGCCTCCATTGAAACAAGTGCACAATGGGGGAAACGTCGAGAGGAAACACGTTGTCATATTTCTTTCTCGTTGGCAGCAACATGGTTGCATTACTAGGTGGAAGTCAGATGGTGCAAGGGTGTTCCCAGTCACACAAGGCGAATGCCGGGAGGGTACGTGCAAACCATGCCCTGGCAAACAACCGCCGACGCCTTTGCTGGATTAACTCGGGGCCTAAGCCAAAAGTAGCCCAGACTCACAATGACGTGGACGTGCGATGTATCTTCTGTGCGTACGTACAATATGAAATATCTCCCAAATCCGGTAGCATGTGTTGTTGGCTTGTTTGTCATTGTTTCCAGCAGCACACTCATTTATTGTAGCCAGTGATTGTATGGTGGTACTCTTGTAGATCCAGTAGCAAACACGTACATGACCTTGCTTAAGACATAGTCTATGCGGCCTCAAAGAGGCGATTGCTGCTATGTCAGACGGAGGGCAGGAGGATCGATGCTCTAGCGGGAAAATTATAGGGCTGCAGCTCAATTATACGCTGAACGCTATTCACAGTGACAAGCTATTTCCCAGAATCTGCTGCGGAGATTAGCAGCATGATTGCGGCAGACAGGCAACATGCGTGGTCGATATAGTGTCCGGAGAAGAATCGTACAAAATGAAGACGTTGCTATTGATGTACTTGCCGCTATTGCAGTAAATCCTCATGTATCTCCGCGGCTGATCGCACGAGATCGTGGTATCATTCAAGGTAGTTTCCTGCGTATTCTGTGGAAATCACATTTTCTCCCGTACAACCTCTCTCTGCATCAAGAACTAAGTGATGCGGACTGTAATTTACGGCCTCTCTTCTGCAACTGGATCGTCAATCTCGTAAGAGACCATCCAAATTTCATTCACTTCATTTTACGGCCTGATGAAGCGACATTCTGCAGTGATGGCAACGTGAATCTCCACAATACACATTACTGGGCAGCGAAGAACCCTCACTGGATGTGAGAAGTCAATCGGCAATACCGATGGCGCATTAATGTGTAGGGTGGCATTGTAGGGACTCAGGTCATTGAGCCATGATTTTTTGCTGGTCATTTCGCAGGTGCAATGTTTCGTGATTTCTTACCATGCACACCATCTACAATCACAATTGGAAAACGTATAGCTACATATACGTCAGACGCTGTGGTTTCAATTAGATGGCTGTCCAGCCCATAATGCTGCCATGTGTTGGGAAGAGCTAAATGTTCTGTTATCTCAACGCTGGATCGGAAGAAGTTCTATTCCACAGTTTCCTCCGCGGTCGCCCGACCTTACTTGTATGGAGTATTTTTCTTTCTGGGGCCGAATTAAAATCTTGTGTATGTCAACCGACCAACTACGATTTCCAACATGCAAGACTGTATTACAACCGAATTCCGGACCATCAACGTGGCCGAGTTAAAGCTCTTGCTCACAATTACGCACAGCAAATAAATCGCTGTATTGCTGTTCGGGGACACTACCTTGAACATTTCTAAAAGCCAAGGGGCGTCGACTACACTTCGCAGAAGGTAAGCTGATTCTTTAGCCTTTTACTCATCTGTCTCCAATGGCTTGATTGCAACGCGTAAGTTTTCTGTCCCCATGTTTTGTTCCATGCTTTGGCAACAGGACATTCTATTCGTCTTTCTTCGTTGCAACCAACAGTTTCTTCTTCCGTTTTGTTATAACATCGTACATTGTCCGTCATCATAATTCTCAACATCTAATGCGCTTCTGCCGCAGCTATACGGAAACCACT
The DNA here is from genome assembly GCF_964235325.1 of Thermobia domestica. Taxonomy (NCBI): domain Eukaryota; kingdom Metazoa; phylum Arthropoda; class Insecta; order Zygentoma; family Lepismatidae; genus Thermobia; species Thermobia domestica. The sequence goes on from NC_137467.1 coordinate 55,419,245, forward strand.
CTCTCCTAATATTGCGTACGTCATTGGTTCCCTATTTAGAGCTTCAATCAACACCAGCAATTATACCTCTGCTTACTGTTACAGTATGTACCGTCCCCCGTCGTGGTCTCTTGCTGACGCCATTGTTGTCGCCACTTACACGGTGTGATTCCGGGCTTGTAACACTCAGTTGAAACACTGCACTTTCCATCTGAATGGGAAACCATTTTCAGCGGCCATTTTGTAACCGGCTTGTCCGAAATCAAAACACATTTTGTACTAAGCTGTTTGATTTTCCATTATCTATCAAACAAGGTATCAGTTGACCTATATTTTCATTTGAAATTTTCAAGTTGTCCCGGGGTCCCATGTTGGGGGCCCTGGAGACACCGCGACAACACCATTCCACGTTGCCTATGGCGTTTACCTTTCTCATTTTTTGTTTTATCTTTTTCTTCTCAGCCATTTCTGATTTATAAATACTGGGAATTTTATCTGATACAGGACCACTTTTGGGAGTCATCTTGAAAACGGTGCCCCATATAAAAAAATTGTTTCCTACAAAAACTGTTCCATTTTCCAAGCAAGCTCTTTCAAATGAGATATCACTAGACCTATGTTTCCATTTGAAAACTTCACGTACCCGTCCCCCGATGCAAAGAACCATGGCTTTATTTATTTTATGAATTCTGTAAGAGACAGAACAGAAATTTATTGTTAATGTGACAACAGCAATGTACTTTTCAGCACTGAATGAATCCGGCATATCTTATACATAATTATAAAATATATGTGGTTACAGATTATATTCACACCACAATTTAGATATATTTACCTGCCTGTATAGTTCACTCATAGGAAATTGAAAGTTCTCGTAGCTTTCGTACTTTGTTAAATTATATATATTACTTCCATTAATGTTTGCAATCTGCTTCAACATTTGAAAATAATGCTTCCTCTTTCTCCTGGGTTCACTTGCAAACTTTCTATAAGGAATATAATAATAACAATAGTTAAACATTATATACTTTAATTACATGTATTAGAATAATCTTGTAATATATATATATATATATATATATATATATATATATATATATATATTAAGTCCCCAAATGACCTTAACTTTACAGCGGAGTGACATAATTTGATTAGGAATAAGGAAAGCAGAAATGCATCTATTACTTTATGGTCCCATCCTAGCGGCTACCCCGATGTTCACCAACTTGGATTCAGGTCAAGAAGTGTTAGCGGTAAGAGATTATGCCACACTTTTGGGGTATTTTTCACAACCAACAAATGCTTGACATTAATTCCAACTTGCCTTTAATAATGTAATAGTTATACCTTTCATAATATGTTTAACATTTCGTTCCTAACTAACAAGATGTATTTTTCCAACCGTATATTGTAAATACACTTAAAATTTGAAATCGATAGGACAAATTTAATATTATTATAATGAGGTAACTTCTCTTATGGGTTACTTTCATTATATTTAGAACCATTTTAGAGGGTAACTCTTGAACCGAGGTAAAACTTGACATGTAAAACTCAGAAGTTCAAACATTACAAGGTCGTATAAATAGAAGTGGCCTAAATTAAATGATTTAGCGTACTTTGTATGCAATCTTTCTATTAAATTTTACATGTGATCACATATTTATGTGGAAGATTGTTCTTGAGTTTAATTTGTTATCAAAACATGGTTTGCAGCCACTAGGGATTGTGCCTTTTAACATATGAATAATAGCAATAGCAAGAATAGCAAGAATACCGTAGAGAATAGCAAGCGTGATTATCCAGTAGTATATATGTATATATATATATATATATATATATATATATATATATATATATATATATATATATGAAGACAAAACTGAATAATATTACAGTTCACGTTTGATTAGCAAATTGCATGTGGATAGAAATAACGACCAGCAGTGTGTAAGTTTATATCAGGCATGATGGACGGTGAACGTACGAAATGCAGCCCACTCCGTAACAATTGTTGACAAAGCAACACAAAATTTTTGCAGTAAAAAAACACATATTAATTATAAGCAGTTTATACACGATTCACGCTGCGGTATGCTTCGAAATTTTTCCGAAGGTTGGTATAGAATAAGCATTGTAGAGTGCTGAAATTTTATTGTATGAAATGCTTGGTTTACTGTAAATTTATTTGCTCGTAATACTTAATTTCCTATTGGACGGTTTTCATTATACACTATTATACGTTTGTTGCTTATGTTGATGTGTATTACTTACCTCCTAAAAAAGTTCCTAAAATTCATATCAGTTGAAATATCTATTGGACACATGTATATAGCTAGCGTACGATAATTTGTTTGCTCTCTGTCGAAGAGTACTTTGCTATAAGTGATAGTAGGATTTTCCTGAAACCTGTTCCAACTATCCATTACAACCCAGATGGCAAAACACGATACTATTATCAGTAAAAAAGTCCACAATGTTCTCCGAAATGTCTCACCATTTGCAAGTAAAAAATTAACACCATGGATTGATGTGTCTTGAACATATTTTCGTAAATATAACATGATTTTATTTTTAAAATTGTCTGCTATTCGTAAGAAAAATTACCTGAAAGAAATCAAATTAAGGAATTAACCACGAAAAAAATTAATTATACACAATGTATCAGTTAATTAAATATTATATACATGTCATTAGCTGATAATTTGGGATATATCATATTTCAACATTACATTGAATCTACATAAAATACGCAATTTTTGTTTCTTATACAGGGATTTGAAAACGACACCAATAACGTTTAAGAGGTCATTCCTGACACCAAGATAAGGCCAAAGGTATAGACTAACGTGGATGCACAAATGCTTCCTTCCGGAGTTACTGGCTCCCGAAAACATGTAAAAATGAACTTTAAAGTTGTACAGCTCAAACACTATGGGACTTACCGTAGTCGGGTCAACACTTCACTTAGGATATAACGTGTGTGCTATCCAAAAATACGTGTTTCAGAATCCTAAGATAGTTACGCAACAATTTTTATACAGGCAGTTTGGCTACTTGCATATAATTTGAAGTACTCAACAACTACCTTTACGATAAAATTGTTCCGCAAATATTATAAAAAATATTGCGGAAGTACCGCAATATTCTGAAACATGGATACTTGGATAAGGCACATGTTAGTTTTCCTGACTGCGATAAGTCCCATAGTTTTGGAACTATGAACCTTTAAAATTATTTTTTTATGTTTTAGGCAACCTATAACTCCGAAAGCAAGCATTTGTGCAGTCACGTTGGTCTATATTTTCGTCTTATCTTGGTATCAGGAATCACCTCCCAAATGTTCTCGGCTGTATATATATATATATATATATATATATATATATATATATATGTGTGTGTGTGTGTGTGTGTGTATGTGTGCTTCACATTTTATAAACATGTATTTCGAAGCAAAATAGTATTTATGAATTATGCGGTTCATAAAATGAAATGAAATTTTTGAGTTTTACGTCCCACGGTTATGGCGGTTAGGCTAAAGGAGGCGGTGATGAGAGATGAATGAAAAAAGTGGGAGGAAACGGGAGAACCACGAGAAAAACTAAGCATAGGGTGTTTGTCCACCGCAAAGTTTACTTGGCGGGAGCAGGGTTTGAACCCGAGACCCCTAGCATCAGAGGTGAACGCTCTACCACTGACCCACCGCGGCCTCGTTATGTGAATCAATTATGGATTTAATTTTTACAGAAAATTTTTCCCTCCCAAACAGACAAGGATCCCTATTTTAATCCCTATTTTAATGAGGAGCATATTGACATATGTATTGCCTATTCAAATTTTCCTACATCAATAATGAAAAAGTAACTTTATTCCGTTGTTAATAAAATTTAAACTTATTAATTTCTGTTTAACACACACTGATGTGTGTTATAACTATTCGCATCAAAATTGGTACTTGGATTCATAAACGTGATATTTACTTTTTTTTAAAAAAAAAGCTTACTTAAGCAAGTAACACTAACCATTTCGTTTCTTTAAGTACATAAAAGATTTATTCAAATAGTATGATGAATAAAACAATAAAAAGAAAACACAACTTCGATCCCATACACTCTAGTAAGCAGTTTTTGCAATGCATCTTATTTGCTACAAGGCCACTTTTAAAGGAACATTTATTATACTTTTGAATGCTCGTAGCTAAGTCACTATTAGGCCACATACATGACACTGCAAGCAGGATACACGTAAACTCAGATAACACACATGCATTTTCAGTGAATATTTTTAAAATTATTTTTCATTCAAGATGCGCAGATTAGGAAAAAGAACTCAAACCCTAATTCCTTAATCGTTTATGATACCGCCTGAACGGCTTTCCATACGGTGTTGAACATATTTATTGGTCCACTAGACATAGACGGAATACTAATTATTTTCGTATATATCCCCTTAACATTTCACTTCAAATAAGAATATGCATAATATGCAGTAACCGTTTGTTCAGCTATGAGGAAGGCTATGTCGAATAAATCCAGCATTTGCGTAGAATCAATAGTAATTTCTGCCTGAAAATGCATACGTCACATATACATTTGAGAGATTTAAATTTTGATACCTATTATAGGAGACATTGAGTGCTGAAAATGTTAGCAATTCACTCTTTACGTACATTCGATATTACTATTATTTTTCTACCCTGAGCTGGGGTATGTTTGTCATTGTGTAACTTTGGTTGATTGATTAATGAATCAGGGTTATTAGTATCTTTCCGCACCAACTTTATATAAAAGATAATTTACATTAAATAATAATCGAGTTTAATAATCGAGTCACTCGAGTTTAAGCTCAACTACTTACCGAAATTTCAATATTATATTCAACAATATTTGCGTTATTCGTATTTTATTTACATTGTTCGTATTATATTGTTTACAGTCAGTGGAAACTAAGTTTGCTGCAAGTAATTTGTGATAACAACGCTAGCAATGCATAAGCGTTTATTTTTTCAATCGTATATTACTTGTCATAATATCTTATTCAAAGCAACCTAAATTTGTTTAATAAGTGAGATTGGAATTATCGAAAATATTTTCGTATTTACGAGTCTGGATTTGACAATGAATTTAATGTGAATATTTACGTAATTGGAGCATATATCATTTATTAATTGTTAATCCTGAAACGTAGATGATGCAAAATAAAGAACTAATTGTTGTATTCTTGGTCATGATGTTAGATAAACTGGGTATATTGGCAAAAAGTTGTAGAATATATGTAACTTCTTTGTCCTCTAGGAACATTAATATAACACATTCAAATTATGTCCATCTTCTATAATAATTTCATGTAATAAACAATACACTCCAAACATTGAAACACTTATTGATAATTAATTATGACTAGCGAATAAGTTCCTTCAAGTAAAATGTTTGTGAGTCGTTTATGTTCTATAATGCAGGTGACGTCGCTGTTTTGGGTAAATGTTTCCCTTACGTTACGTATTGTTAAATATTACTTTATGTTCCTACGGATTTCCCTTGTAGGTATCACAAAAAGAAAATACGATAATGTTAGTAGTTAACATAGGTGTACACTTAAAAATACAACCCAGAACTATTTTTCACAGATTTGTGTAATGCCAATGCTACCATTTTCATTTCTATAGTTGGTTCTAAAGTAAATGCAATAAATATTTGTAAGCAAAACTTACTACTACTAATAATAATCAATGGTTAAGTATTGTATTGATTTTCAAAAATGTGAGCACTAAAATACACTGATAAAACTAAAAGAAAAGTAATATTGAATAAATAATCACCAGATTTTATTTGTTTCATTAATTACGTGTGGTCTGATCCTATTAATTGTGTAAATACGGATTAGTTTTCGTTAATGATAACCTCAAAAGAAAACTGAATTTTATGGGGAAACATTCTTTACAGTTGGTAACTAGTTAATAGTTATTACGCAATTCACAAGATCCAATTATTTTCCACAAAAACTACGTTATTGCAGTTTGTGAACTCTGAATAACTATCATAATAGTGAAGTATGAGAACAAAGCATTAGATTCTGTCCCACTTATTAAAGAATCTGAAATGTTTTAAGTTATTTTTTTCATTAAAACAGTGTTTTGAAAATTATACATGTAAAAACTAATAGTTTATCATTTTGTCACATATATTTGTATCTTTCGCTCAACTGATACCTTGTCGACTAAAGCATAAATGTTCGTATTTCTTACGCAATTACTAAATTTCAGCGGTTTGAAGCAAAACATGATATTATCGTGTATTGCAAGAGCAACTTTAAAAATAGATATATACAAAATTACTATCCGGTAGTTGCTTCGCTACAAAATACATTTGTTACACCTGAATATTTCTGACATCATTTACACGTATATCGTAGAAGAAAACACGATTTTATACACGACAAAAATATTAAAATTTATAGGTCAAAGAAATAGCTAAACAATATCATTATGAATAGATGCCTTTTAAAAAACAGAAGGAAAATAACACTGTTTTAGGTGCATAAAATATATTTTAAAATTTAACATCCAGAAGGACATAACAAAAATATGAATACATCTTGCACCTTTCTTTGTGATCAGAGGTAAATTATCTAACTACTTATTCCCAGTCACATTCGTAAAATTTGTCTAGCTACAATGAATATTTCCATCTTCTTTTCTTTCTGCGGCGTGGGAGACCCGGGTTCAATTCCCGGCGGGAGCTCATGTGGTTCGGATTCCACGTTAATCAGTAGGTCCACGTCTCATATAGCCTCGCTGCTGAAAGGGACGCTAAACTAAAATCAACTCAACTCAACTTTTCTTTCTGCCTTAGATGATGTTAGTCATATAAAATAGAAGTGCTAAGACACTCACAAGCTGGAAATTTGAAAACAGTATTATAGTCACTAGAAAATAATTTTAGATAATAATGTGCGAAAAATTGTAATTGTTGCAAATTTTTGGTAAAATAAAATGTTTTTAAGATAGTATCCCCAATTGGTTATATAATTTTATTAAATATGCCACGTTCTTCGTTTTGAACTTTGCAATTAGGATTCCTTTCGATTAAAACCCATGAATGACGGGACTAAATTAATTTTGAAAAATAAAACTATCATTAAATTAACTATTTAATTGAAATTAGAGAGGTACTGATGAATATTTACGACGTAAGATCGGACAGTTATTTTCTCCTTATCCGTCTTCAAAAAACTGTGGAAAAAACCGGTAAAACAATACACCAGATTAATGAGAAATCCATCTGCACTCAATTTTAAGAAATCGCAACCAAAATCCTGAAAATGACATTATCAAATTGCTGGAATGAAATTGCAAGAACAGCAAATTAAGTGATCGAAAAGTAAGAAATCGTGCAGCACTAATGCACCAGTGACGTATAGTAATTGCAATGAATTCTAAAATTATTTTCGTTCTCTATCTCGGTGACAATGGTAACGTTATACCATTATTGCTGGTAACATAAAATCAGTTTGCCACCCTGAGTGCTTTGCCCGTCTTCGTACAGATCTTATCTTTCTTCTGTAGGCATTTATCACTAAATAATTCTGTCCACTAGATAATTTGAAACCAATAACGAAGTTCAGAGAAATGTTTCAGTTTAACATTGCACGATTATGCACTTTGGGCCAAGAGAAACGGATGATTATCCCAAATAATATGATGGAAGAATTGAAAAAAATAGAATGTGGGAGGCAAAGCCCGAGAAAGCCTACGAACACCACAAACACCACAAACTTACTTGGCCGGGGATGGAACCAGGCCTGAACAATAGTGAGCCAGAGACCTTGCCACCGAACAAAACGATTGGAACAATTTAAATCAACAACTCATCAACGTCGTATTTGATACGTCAGTAACGTTTGAAGATCAGTTTCATATATCGTTCACTTTTTACCCTTCATTTCTCTGTTCTTCGCCTACCTAGAGGTAAAAGTGAAGGAGGACGCAAGGGGATGCCGCTTACCCAGTTTCAAAAATCTCTATGGAGTTCCTCACTTCCTATAAAATTACAGTGGGCAAAGATAGACACGGAGAAGGGCGTGATGTCATGTCTTCCTCCTATCTTTTCAGATAAACTTTTACCCTTGCGTCTACCCTTTATCGCCGTGAATGTGACTGAAGAACATAAGATTATTTCTAGAAGTCTAGTAACAGAATGATTACTGGACTACTTCTTTTAATCACATACATGTGTTCTAATCCCAACTTTCAAATAAATCATAATGAAAAGAAATCTAAATATTATTTAAAGAAATGAAAAATATTTTGCAACTGTTAATGGTATTGTGTTGTTCAAAAATACATCTTTCGTTCATATATTATAACGTAAAATAAATATTCCTGTTCAAACGTTGTTGTGTTCACGTTTCGTGGAATAAGGAAAGTTTGTCTTACTCATTATTTTTTCTACTTTAAATCGAAAGTACAGCAGAATCCTTCTCGTCCGCCCTCGGCTGCTCTGCTACTCCGGTTCACCAGCTCGACCGTGCTCAAGCAGAACTTGTTCTGACTCGTCGGTGATTCACGAGGCACGTTGTCGTTTCTGCCGTCGCAGCATTGTTGATTACTTGCTGTTTCGGCATATCAGCTTCAGTGCTCCGTCATCTGTTGTATGCTTTCTGAACTGTAATATACATTTTTTAGTGCTTACTGTTCGTTTTAAGCTGTACAGAACAATACATTAATTTTTGAGTTCAGAGATTTTTCACTTTACTGTAAATCCATATTTTTCTACACTGTATGCCTTCTTTCTACACCTTCTTTCTGACAATCCAACCTTTTTCGCGTTCCGATCATAACCCAAGTCCCAAAGGTGACGGGTTAGAGGGGGCTCTACTGTACTACGTTTTGCGTATTCCTTTGAAAGTTGAATTCCAATATATTACGTTAAAATTTTGTAATATTTATTTTATGTGGCTTTTTGTAACCTCAGTTTTTCATACATTATTTTATCTTCAGGCCACTCTCAAATTAAAAAAAAATATATATTCTTTACATACATAGAGAACGAGAGGAACGTAACTCATTTTTGCAGGTTTAGAGGTGAGAGGACAAAAATGTTATTTGCTTAGAAAGGTGTGTTTTTAATAATATGGTCATCAGTGGCGAGGCTTGAGGGGAGACAGGGTAGACAGCGTCTACCCTTTAGAATTGTATATGTATTAAGCCATTAAGCCTAAATTACTAACTTAATTTTTTTTGTAATTTAAAGATTCTGAACTTAAAATTTCAAATAACTTATTCTGAGCTTTTTTTTTAAATGCTTCCAATTGAAAGACAGAAAGCAAAGTGTCTCGCAAAACCTTGAACATTATTTCTCTGCTGCGTCCATTTAACTTGCATCAACCTATAGAAGCATAGGAGAAAAGCCACGTGAGAAGTTAAAGACCAAAGACTCGCGCTGTGTAGTAGTACCTGCGAAAAAACATTTACTGTTTTGTCTACGTCTACAGGATTGCCTAGCTTGTTTATTTTAAGCTGGATTTGTAAGTGAAAGAAACAGACCGATATTTCTTCTTATTTGTTTTTATTTTAAATCATCTTTCGAGCTCCCTCTATAAAATGTTAAACTGTCATAACATACCCTTGAAGAACATTAGTATATATACAGCATATTGTCCCTATGTGTCTCCAACATCAGAATGAAAACAAAAAAAAAAAAAAAACACAACTAACGAAAAGTTGAGAGGTATTAGCAATTCTATCACTTTTATGTTTTTCGCGAGAGTGACAAGTACTTTTACATGTCTCGGAAAACGCCCTCTCCCTCTGAGACCACTTGGTTTGAATTTTTTAAAAAAATGTTTCGTCTTGGTCTGGGGTCTAGACCAAGGTACCAGTGACCAAATTTTTGGTAACTCGGTCCACTCACCTGATTCCCAGGCCGCACACATACACAAAGACAGACAAACACACAAACAAACTCAATTTTATTTATTTGAGAATCTTTGCTTAATAATTGTGCAGATGAAAGATTTGAAAAATACAAAAATCTGGTCATTGTAGAACTAATAAATTATAGAAAATTTAGTATATATCAACAAATTCTTCCATACGGCAAACTGAATGACTTGATATCCAGACTTCCTACTCTTTTTGCTCAGATCAGCTTAAGAATGAACTTATCAACTTATGTTCCGATAGTAAAGAAACACATTTCTCTTCCCAAATACTTGAAATATATTCTTAGTAATGAAATTCAAAGCGTATATCAGGGAGACAACAGAGCTGCTAAATATGGTATTGAGCATTCCATCAACTTTAGTTTTTGAAAACATTCATTGAGTGCCCTGAAAAAAGTGAAAACTTACTTAACGAACAGCACGACAAATTATGAACACTTCCTGAATTACGGCACTCTCTGAATTGCAGACACTTACAATAGCGAACTTGGTGTGGAAGCTTTGTAGGATACCCGGATCCAAAGAAAGAGTTATTAATATTTTCACCGAAATGAACAACAGGGTATGGAGTTCATTTATAAGACTATAAAGTATTGGGTAAGGTAGGCCATATTTGGTATTAGGTTAGGTGTTGTAAGATGTTTTACTTCTATCGTTTGTTTTTACTTTACAGCACATTTCTAAGGTATTTAGAAATGACTGTCACTAAAGAGGATACGGGGAACTAATGCCCCATTTCTAGCAAACGTCGTACCATTCAGAAATCTATACTTCGAAAAAAGAAATACTATACACCAAATTTCATTAATTATAAAATTTTGTACTTAAAGGAACAGAATAAACATTTGTTGGAAAGAATATTGAAAACCCAAACATCAATACTATATTTATGAATTATGAGGGGTCATCTTACTTAGAATAGTGATTAGTGTATATCAGCATCCTTTATACAGTACGAAATATCAGAACTAAAAACAGATGTAAAAAGCACATACCCTACAAATATATATATATATATATATATATATATATATATATATATATATATATATATATACAGTGAAACCTGTCTTCAGCGGAGCAAAAAATTCCGTTAATGACAGGTTTCCGCTTAATGGAGATAGACCTTTCCGTTAAAAAATATATATATGCTTATAACGGACATAATGAGAAAATATATTGATGTACGCAACTTGTTCAATTACAGTACTTTTTCCTTCTACGGATTAATACCCCCCAAAAAAACTTAAAATAAACACAAAATATGCTGTGCACACTTTCCTTTATTTTTCCCAATAGTCAAGCAGGATTTTTTGCATACATTGCTACTACTTGGCTGCGGTATACTTCAGGACACAGAAAAGCTTTCTCTGGAATTTTGAAAGTCCTCTGAACTCTTTCCTCCTTGCTTTCACGACACGTGATGGAGATATATAGCTTCTGCTTTACCTCAATTCCTTTTTTCCAGAACTTTGTTTTGTCACTTTTCTTCTCATTTTTGTTGCCTGTCGCTAGTTGCTACACAAGCGGAACACAAGTACGCCTACAAAGAAGACTGACAGCTGACATGCTACGTAGGACTAGCGAAAAATTGTGGGAGCTGAATATGAGTAGTGATTGACGAAGGTCAACACTGCCCATAAAGATTTAACAAAAGAACGAAGTATTTATCGCAGACAGTATATGTTTACCCTCTCACAGGATGTTTAAAAATTTTCTAAACGATGTAGGCTGAAACTCAGAATTTTCCGTTAAAGGTTTATTTTGCTTTCCGTTGTCCGCATAACACAGTATCCGCTTAATGAAGGGACTTTTACATGTCTTTTACTCCAAAATCTTCCAGGATGATAATGCACCCATTCACACAGCTGGCGTTGTTGCAGCGTGGTTTGAGGAACATCGGGATGAAGGTCAACACCTCCCCTGGCCCGCCCATTCCCCAGATCTCAACATGATTGAACATCTGTGGTCCGTCTTGGAAACACGACTCCTCCGACGATTTCCACCTCCATCCTCTCTCACAGAACTGGCCGATGCCCTGCACGAGGAATGGTGTAAAATTCCACTTGCTACCATTCACGACCTCTATGCCTCCATCCCACGTCGCATCAAGGCTGTTCTGAAGGCGAAGGGTGGCCCGACACCATATTAATCTGGTAAGTTGTAATTTCGTTCACCATTTTTCTGATCACCATCTGTATATATATATATATATATATATATATATATATATATATAGAGAGAGAGAGAGAGAGAGAGAGAGAGAGAGTCATATGTGTGAGTCTTTTCTTATGATTTATTCTCTAACATTGGTTCTGAAATAGAATATTTAAATTAATTTCATGATTGAAATATGTACTTCTTCATTTTTACTGGTTACTGAGGTGTCATCGTATAATATAAAGATTGGTTTCATAATGCAATCATGTTTTACCGGATTCAATTTCTATATGTATATATTGTAAGATATTCGCAAGTAGAAATTAGGAATGTCTCTTATTGTTCGTAAAGATTGTAAGCTATAAAGTAATTGTAAATGAAGACATGTAATGATTTTATCATAATGAAGAAAATAACAACAAATAAGTATATTAACGCTGATATTGACTTAACAAGTTTATATAAAAGATTTTGTTGGTGCAAACACAGATGATTCTACTATCTACCACAAGAACACTTTTATCTATAAGATTGTGTAACTACGTTTAATTGTATATAAGCAGAAATTATATCTAAACTTACACTTTTCTACAAACTAGGGCTTTAGAATGAAACACTATTTAAACAGTATTTACATAGTACTACAGTCAAGAAAAGTACAGTAAAGTCTTTTTCACAGTCTTAGAGGTAATAGCTGACAAACACCTCAGAACATATTTAAATACATATTGCTGTTTCATAGTGAGAACATTATACGAGCGACGCTGATGATTGTCATTCATAACTGTCTCCCCAATAGATACTTGTCATGCATCAAAATTACGAAACAAAAATTACAACAGCACAAAACTTATCGTTTTATGTAAGGTTGTTACACTTAGTGTTAAGTGAATACGCAACTCTTAATATGACATTACGCAGGCCATTTTCCAGAAAATATTAATTGTGGCTAGTTGCGAAACAAAACACATTTGTTATTCGTTCCCGCTCTTGACAGCATATATATAAAATATGAAACTAAGTTGCGGAATGAGATATTTTCTACCATATAAAATATGGGCAGGAATTATTTTGAAACATTCAGTTATTTCGTGAAAATAACACTTAAAATAAGCTAATCTATCTTGGACGAACTTAATAAACTAGTATAAAAAATTATTTTAAGTTGGATGAAAATAAACAAGAATTTTAGGAACGATAAACAAATGGATCTAAAGATTGCAATCTTGGCCAAGAATTTTAGGAATGATTTAAAAATTTATTTTAAAGACTGCAATCCTGGCCAATGATTAGTTTTTGGATCAGGACCTACACAAATTTTGAACGGCTCCCAAAACAAGTTTCTGTACTTTCTACGGAAGAAGCACATCATACTGAGTTAAGTGATAACTTGGGCTTGCTTACATTATATGTAGTTCTCCAGATATAAGGCATACAAGAAAACTTTTTGAATGAAACATATTGGATCTTGGATCAGGAGCCACAAAATTTTTAAACGGCTTCAAAATTTGGTTTTCGTATTTTCTGTCGAATAACCACATCATACTCAGTTAAGTGATAATTTGTGTTTGGCTACACTATATGTAGTTCTCCAGCTATAAGGCGTACAAAACAATTTTTGATTGAAATATATTGGATATTTTGTTCCAAAAATAGTTAACCCGGAGTAATTCACATTATGACAGAATATGCATTTTGCACGACAGTTTTCTCTATAGGTAGAGGTGTGCACGGGCCGGAATTTCTAGCCCAGGCCCGGCCCAGTCTGGCCCTGCCCGTGAATTTATAATGTGAGGGCCCAACTCGAGTCCGAAATGTTTTAACATTTAGGCCCGTGCCTGGCTCGAACTCATGTGATAATCAAATAAGCCCGAATTACAGAAATTTAATTAACGCAAAATTGCGTTTTTATTTACACCAATTAGAGTTTTAATTTTGCAGTTGTGCTTTAAATGTTCTCCAGGAAAATGGTCCAATAAATATCGTTGTACAATATATTTACAAAATTAGACCCGGAAAGGCACGAGAAATATGACTGTACAAAAATTTACGGCCCGAGCCCGACACGGGCCTGAAATGATACTTGTTGTGTGGGTCCCGGTACGGCCGAGCCCGTACAGACCTCTATCAATAGGAACATTAATAGACCTTATTAGAATTTATCTGGTATTCGCGATCACTTTGTTACAATATTTCGTTTAGTTAAATATTTCTAGTATAGTGTAGAAATAGTACAATAAATATGTCGAACGTGTCGCTAATGAGATCTCAAAGGAGTTCTTATTTTATGCAAAATCTATTGTACTATACGTATTACTGTGAATATACTGTGAATCTGCAAAGGTATATTACTGTAAATATTTGATTGGGCTTCAAATAACGAAATCGCAATAATGGTAAAATGATTTAGTCGACAATTTGTTAAAACATATCACACAATGTGATATTTAAAGTGTTTCCAATATTATTCGATTTCCTTGTTTTTCAAATATGAATTAACAAGTTTGTTTTGTGTTCAAACTTTTCGCCAAGAATAGTCACATTTACTCATGAGTAGAAAACTTTTTCCATAATAACTTCTGAAAAAAAGACGAATTCCATGAAGCGTTGTTGTTGTTCTTTCTTCTTGATCATCTAGAGACATTGTTCCTTCAACAGAATTTTCGATTTGGCAGAGATTTCTCAGAGGAAGAAAGAGTAAATTCATCCTAATTTTTAATTGTACAAAGTTCTTGTCATTCTTCACTTTTCGTAAATTGTTTCCTGTTCGTTTTTGCATTTTGGACTTTTCTCTTTCAGGTTGGATAGAACAACATAATATGTTTAATTTTAATTAATATAGGAATACTAGCAGCGTTCACCCCGCTTCGCTGCGGTCACCCCGGAACGCAATAAACTTTGTTACTTAGATAATTTTTACATTTTCGCTTTCAAGTGATATGATAAAAACCATAGAAGATTGCATTTAATGTTAACATTATATCGCCTGTCATTTATGTTAACCCGCCCCGCTTCGCTGCGGTCACCCCGGAAGTTTTCGCTTTCAAGTGATATGATAAAAACCATAGTAGATTGCAGTAAATGTTAACATTATATCGCCTGTCATTTATGTTAACCCGCCGAGTGACACGGTCATGCGGGTTGCATATAAATACGTTTATTTTTACCTATGATGAACTAACAAAGGATTTGTACGTTATGGACACTTGAATGGTCAATTATCTCAAGACACTGGTAATTAAAAATTAAAGTGATATGATAAAAACCATCTAGGGTCCAAATCCTAATAACCCCCCAAAAATAAAAGAAATTGGTTCAGCCGTATTAGCGTGATGAGGTAACAAAGGATTTGTGCGTTCTCTTTTATATATATAGATTATACTGAGAAAACATTTCGGCTAATTCGTTTATCTCACAAGTAAACCTTGCGTTTGGGTGAATAGAGTTGCTGATTGAGACACATATGAGAAAGTAGTACTAAATGTGGTCAGTATTTCAGTGAAGTTGTAGGTGCGAAGCTCCAAGGGTTTAGGAGATACAGCTACCAGAACATCAAATGGAAGTACAGAATAATCTTCATACAGTTGGAGGTAAAAGCTCTCTAAGACCTCTTGTAACGACAAAAGGTGAATAACAAATATATGTGTACACATTAGGACTAGGGAGAAGGCATATAGTAAGGGTATACCTGACGGCGGCCATCTTGAAAGCCGCCATTTTGAATTAAGGTTAAGTTTTTAAAATAGGAATAGGGTCATGTGATACATGATTTAAGGCGCAAATTTAATCAGAAGAACAATGGTGACGTTAATTTTGATTTACGCGCAATTGGTAAAAAGTTACAGGGAAATTAAATATTGTTGCAGCATAGGGTATATGTATTAGTCCTTTACCCCACCTTGTAAATTGTGTGTTAATGATAATAATTAAATAAAATCAGGTGGATAAATATTAGGTCTATGGTAAGAGTTGCTTTGATGGCGGCCATGTTTAAATCCGCCATTTTGAATCAGACAAAAGTTTTAAACAAAACGCATAACATTGACACCTTATTAATAGCAAATTTTACCATAAATCCAACGGTATAACTATTTTTGCTTTATCTTTAACCAGCACAAAATTAAATGGTAATAGAGTAATGCAATAGATGCCTTCGGGCTAGAAGTTAATCAGAAATACAATGGTGGCGTTACAATGTTAGTTGTTTGATGCTGTACTTGCATGCCATTTCGTTGTTTTCTTGTATCCTGTTCACATCTATTTTTCGCTCGCTCTTGTCCCTAATTTCCCTGTAACTTTTTACCAATTGCGCGTAAATCAAAATTAACGTCACCATTGTTCTTCTGATTAAATTTGCGCCTTAAATCATGTATCACATGACCCTATTCCTATTTTAAAAACTTAAACTTAATTCAAAATGGCGGAATGGCCACTGTCAGGTATACCCTTACTATATGACTTCCCCCTAGTCCTAATATGTACCCATATATTTGTTATTCACCCTTTGTCGTTACAAAAGGTCTTACAGGGCTGTTATCTCCAACTGTATGAAGACTATTCTGTACTTCCATGTGATGTTCTGCTAGTTGTATCTCCTAAACCCCTGGAGCTTCGCACCTACAACTTCACTGAAATACTGACCAAAAATAGTACTACTATCTCATATGTGTCTCAGTCGGCAACTCGATTCACCCAAACGTAAGGTTTACTTGTCAGTGACAGACGATGTATCACTGAAGACGCTTAACTGAGAAGGTTTATTTCTATAGACTAAAATAGTGATGCCGTCATTTCCTCTTCGTTACCATGGTGATCACCATGTTTTTTTTTCTAAACAAATGCATGAAGCGAAAGGTATGCTGTGGATCCTAATAATAGTAAGACAATTCAAGAGTATTTTGAAGGCAAAGTGAAGTTGGTAGGAAAAGATACAGATTAAGAATATGTAGAAAATTTAGAGTGAAATCTAGTAATTCAAAAAGTAATAGCTAAGGAAGCTTTTCCTTCGGAGACCACATCTCGAGGTAAACTGATAAGATAGAAATTGCATAAGTAATGCCAGTGCCATTACTACGTAAAGCATAATGAACAGAAAAGTAACTATATGCAATTTAAAAACTCTATCATACAAACTGACGAGCTGTCGGCACAATGAAAATAGAACACTATTTGTCTACAAGGAAAAAAAACATTGTCTACTTAGAGAATAATGTTAACTATATTGCCACATTTAGATTTCTTACTCCCACCTTTAAAATATAAGTACAAAACAAACAAAAAAGAAACAATAAAAAATCACTAAGCTTGTAACCATATGCCTGTTGAGAATTTTCAATCATAACCAATTTCTGGTCGCTTAATATGCATCACATCTTTCCTTACATTCCCCATTTGCTTTAAAAATATACACTGAAATACAACAAGAAAACATCCAATTATGAATGTTCCAGCATAATATTACAAACATTAATGTAATGTGTGATACTGATAATACTAAATGAAAATTTTCCGGAAATATTTAAATTTAATATCTGATAATAAGCAAGCCAAGTATACTTCAACCTTAATGTGACCTCCAAATGTTCAAGACAGGATCAAAAAGTAAGGTAGCAAGTGTCCTAAAAATGAACCACTATATGCTAATAACTATTTGTTTGGTAGGTATTGATGGGTAGTATCCCTGGTAAGCGCCAGAGGACAGCACGGTGACGCAGTTACAGATAATTGCAGTTCGAAGATGGCAGGGCTACTGGAAACATGGTCAAATGTTGAAGTGCGAAGTGTGATAAAGTTTCTGCATGCGAAGGGAAACAAACCAGCTGAGATCCATGGGGAACTTGCGGAGGTGTACAACGTGTTATCGAGGAAACAGATGTGGTATTAGCGTAGGTAATTTGATAAGGGGAGGACTGACATCATACTTCCGATCGATTCCTTAATCGATCATAATCAGCTGTGACGCACCAGACGTCAGAACAGCTGTTTTTTTAAATACCTTCCTGCTCCTCATTCTGGGTGCTTCTTCTCGCGATTTCTTCGAGCTCGCACGTCGTAGCCGGACCATCCGTTCGTGCCAAGAAGGCAGAACACGGACGGACTCTTGTGCTACAAATAGATGACAGCGGAAAAGCTCACAAGCATCCACAACTTCTGTTGTCTCTACCAGCTCAGTTCGATCTAGATTTCCTCAGGAGAAACAGAGCTATGCCGCTCGCCTCACTACTTTACCTCCATCAAAAAAAAGCAGCACTTTCATTCTGATTCAGATTCCGATACAGATGAAATGATCATCGCAGATCCAGTAAATGAAGAATCTTGTATTATTCCAAAATCGATTTACTCTATTCTTGTAACCTATTTCGATACTAAGTTTTCTAACTCTAAATTTGTTGCGCTTCAATTACGAAAATACCTACCACGTGCAGCTATCTCGGAAATAGTTCATACTAGCAATGACATCATTCTAAAAGCTACAGATTCATCTTAATTTTCAACTATCAGGAACAAGGTCCCTATAGACACTTTCGGAAATAATGCTCAATTAACATCACTACAGGACACCCTCGTAAACAGGCACCTCCTCCTAGGCATACGTCCTTGCTCTCAGTGGTCATGCGGGGAGTAGATCCTTCATATACTCATGAGGAGATCTTAGAGGAATTGAAATACGAAAGGCATACGATCAGAAAGACCATTAGAATCAAGAACGATCGAGGACCTACCTATATGGTTCGGGTATTGACCTCACACCAAGAGACGATTGATGACCTGCTTGCTAACGGAGCTGTTACATATCAGCACAAGCACAGGGTGGAACCATCACATTCCTCAACACCATTGCCAGTGCGATGCGAGAAATTTCAAGATTATAACACGCATCCTACTGCTGAATGTCGCAACAAACAAAAATGTGGTTATTGGTCTGGACCGCACCCTACACTTACTTGTGCAAATCTCAACTCCCCTCCGAAATTCCCCACTTGTCAAGAGCAACATCTTGCATACAGTTATAGATGTAAAGGCAAACCTGAACCACAAAAGGATCATCACGAGCTTGTAGTTCCACTTCGTACTCCTGAGCAACATATCACTAATTACCATGCATCAGACGCTCCAACCGCTCTCAATCAACTACTGACGTTCTTCACTTTGGCAATGCAAAACATTCAACCCTTTCAACGACCACACATACTTCAACAGATCATTCAAGCTGCCAAATCTACATTCAATATCAATTTTACTGCCACATATTCTGAAAACACAGTCCATTTTCGTACTTCCATACCTGACACTTCCAACCAACGCTCTGGTGTTCTTATACCTTAACATCCGTTCCCTTCGACAAAACAAAGTGCTCTTCGAAATGTTGCTCTGGGAAGAACACGCCAATGCTTTTCTGCTGAACGAAACATTTCTAATACCCTCTATAGCATGTCGCATACCTGGATATTCATTCTTACGCGATGACTTCAAATTCCCAGCTCAACATGCCCATGGTGGTACGGCCATAGGTTTTCTTCATATAATTCCTCACTGACGCCACATCTCCAATGCTCCTCAACTACCACAATCACATATCACTCTACTTTTTAAACCTCACCATTACTGTAGCAACAATATACATCCGACCTGGTTACCCATTACCTACTGCATTTGTTCAATTCATTTGCAACAACTTATACTATTATATCATTATGACAGACTTTAATATGCATAGTCGGACAGAGCAGGACGGAACTAACTTCAGAAATTTCCTCATTTCTCATACCACTGATATTTATTCACGATCTTCCCAAACCAACTCGCCCCATATCAAAAACAACGCCAGACATAGTCATCACGTCAGCAAATCTTGCCGTAGGGCGCAAAGTTCTCTCACTTACTGAGTGAACATAGAACCTCCATAGAACGTCATAACGGTGTGTGCGCTGTATGAGTTCAAACTGGGATCAAATGCCGCTGCCGCGGTGCCGGAGATATGCCATTCCTTTGGTAAGGTTGTAGTGACCACGTGGACAGTGCAGCGGTGTTTAACAAGTTTAAGGACGGCGACGAAAGATTCGAAGACGGCTACGTGCTGGAAGACCAACACATGTACAAAATAAAGATTTTCAGGCAGCAATTGAGACGAACAGTGGTCAGACATGTGAAAAACTAGGATTATAATTCAGTGTACGTGGACAAACCATTCGGCAATCCCTCCATCAACTTTGAAAGCACTACAAGTTGGGTTGATATGTCCCACACGATTTGGCTCCGGACCAGAAAGCAACGCGAACAGACACCCGTGTTTCTTTGCTGCCTCGTCCAAAGAAGGAACCAATGCTGGACAGAGCAATGACAAGTGGTGAAGAGTAGGTTCCTGTACGAAGCTCCAGAGCACCATCATCATTGGTTAGCATCCTATGAACTGCTTTCAAAACAACAGAAACCAGCACTGCAGCAGAAGAAGGTCCTTGTGTGTGCGTTTGGTGGACTGATAGCTGCATCGTGCATCGGGAATTGCTACCAGTTGGTTATAGCATCAATGCAACTGTGTATGGTTAACAGTTGAGCCGTGTTCAAGAAAAACTCAAAACTCTGGAGTGACACTTCTCATCGGAAAGGGGTCCTCCTGTTACAGGACAATGCTAAGCCCCACTTAGCAAAGATGACCCGGACACCATTCCACGCCTTAGATGGGAAACACTATTGCATCCGCCGTACTCCCCGGATATTGCGCCTTCCGATTATCACCTGTTCCATTCCTTGGGCAATCACCTTAGAGGACGATAGTTCAAATCCCTAGTAGAGTTGCAAAATGTACTTGATGCCTTCTTTGCTTCACGGCCCACCATGTTCTACTGCGATATAATTCATGGCCTTCTAGAACGTTGGCAAAAGGTCGTCAATGGTGATGGGGATTATTTTGATGTTTCAGCTACATCTTAGTTGGCATATTGATGTTGAAAAAGCGAGAAAACTTTATTGGCTACCTTATACCAACACCAGTTATATAAGAAAGTATTTTGGGGCGAATTCGGAGTGACGTTGATTGTTAACCTTTGGAATAAGCATATTTCTACCAAGTATATTATTTTCTTTAAGTTCAATATTATTATTCTTATGTTCTCACAACTTTTTATTTATTTACTGCGCTTAGACCATCAACCAATCAGTGTCATCATAAATATCAGAACTCCTGTGAAAAAGAGAGAGCGCAACCTTCTAATGGTTACGATTAGGAGCCCTATTTATATAATCACTCAATAATTATAGAAATAAATCAATGATTTTTTTTTAAAAAAAATCTTTCACTTCTTAACCCTTAACCTTCAATCATGGGAGAGATATATCGCTTTTCTGCTGTGTATAAATGGCTTGTCTACATAATATGCATGCTATATCAAATCGCACGTAACGAGCATACGTAGAGCGTTGATGTTATCTGATGGACGAACATAATAAACATATGCAAAGAACGTGTGTTTCAAACTTTTTACAATTACGCTGTGCACTGATAGTCAGTATGTGACCTCATTATTAATCCGTACATACGATCAGGACTAGATGTCATCCAAGTAAGTACTGTTACTGTAGATGACGTCATTACACTTATGCGGAAAGTACGTATGACAAATACGTTTTGATTTATTCTTTCGCAGCACGATGCAACATACGTGAGTCTGAATATGTCTTGGACATGTAACATATGTTTTCCCATATGAGCTGTACGTCCTCTTCTCCCAACGACAGTAAAGATGTAAAATGTGTTATCCAGCTTGTTCTAAAATTGTCAGTTTTTGACTCTAAGAGTATCACACAAGTGTTTCAATGAAGAATAACGATAACATAATTTGTCGTTTTGCTATTGATACCATGAAAGTGTGGCACGCGTTGAGCCCTTTTATTAGTGGATTCAAGAACGTTATCCAATTGTTCGATATTCCCGAAAATAGCCGCATCATAAACTGTATTTTTTCGTCAATATTACAATTCAATCGTTGAGTTCGAAAACCGGTCATCTCCATCGAAGCTAATTTGAGAGAAGCGACAAACAGAACTAAATTAGTCAATATATATCTGACATATACAGCTGTTTTCATTTTCGGACAGTACAACTGTCATTTTTCTACGGTCCAAAAATGAAAACAGCTGTATATATGTCAGATATATATTGACTAATTTAGTTCTGTTTGTCGCTCCTCTCAAATTAGCTTCAATGGAAATGACCGGTTTTCGAGCTCAACGATTCAATTATAAACTCCTTTGTACTCAGCAAAATAAACATAAGAGTTCAGTATTCTCTAGACTAACCTAGTTTTCATCTGCTGCTAGCAAGACACTTGATATCAGGTTTCTCTTATCGAAAACATAAACTAATATCTCTTAGTTTCCTTATCAATAAGAGAAGTGTATTCGAGGAGGTAAGGTTGAACAAACTTGTTGATCATATGTCAGCTACGGGTATAGGCGACACGACACACAAGAGAAAACTTAGGTATATTTACAAAGTACTGTGCAGGGGGCAAAAGAGGAAACTTTCTTATTTTGCATGTTAATAATACCAATCCCAGAGCTTGAAGCTCTTAAAAGTAGCTCTAACGAGGAAATGGTCTTAAGTGTAAACAACCGATTTGGCTGGGGTCCGGATATGTGTTACGGGAGACCAAAGTAGGAAACACGTATTCCGGCGTTTGGGCCCATACGCAGAAATTTCCGAAATACGGGGCCCGAAATTTGCCCTTCATGCTACGGGGCAAACCCGTAAGGACGTTACTTGTACACAACCGATTTGGCTGGGGTCCAGATATGTGTATTTCGGCTTACGCACTTTGGGGCCCCAGTGGCTTACGCACTTTGGGGCCCTGTATTTCGGAAATTTCTGCGTATGGGCCCAAACGCCAAAATACCTGTCTCCTAATTTGGTCTCCCGTAACACATATCCGGACCCCAGCGAAATCAGTTGTGTACTAGGGGCACTTTGGGGCCCCTATTTCGGAAATTTCTGCGTATGGGCCCAAACGTCAAAATACGTGTCTCCTACTTTGATCTCACGTAACAGATATCCGGACCCCAGCCAAATCGGTTGTTTACACTTGAGACCGTTTCCTCTTAAGTAGCAGTATTATAATCCAGCGCTCCCCTAGTAGTCCGACCAGGATCCGCCCCTGCTTCTGTGTATGGATTCATATTGCAAACAAGTCATGACAAGGAAAATGTGGTTATTAAATGTTACATCGTCTGATTATTGTTGGTTGTAAATACTTATATTATAATAAGTTCTTTGTCTGTTATCTATTTATCCGAAATCTTAATAAAACAGAAAATAGTGGATATTTTGTAGTGACATATTAAAACTAGTGAGTATTATAATTTCCACTCCCAAATTTTTTGCCCCATGATAAGTAGACGCTTCCTTTATAAGTTCAAAGCGTTTCACTTGACACATCTATGTTAGTTCCAAATAATCAATATTGTACCATTTCTAAAAAGAAATGTTTTGAGAAAGGGTTAAGTTTAGTTCCAAAACAACATTCACATCCATTTATCACTTTTTTATTCTACACTTACATTTATTTATTTATTTATTTATTTATTTATTTATTTATTTATTTATTTATTTAATTCTCCCCTTCCGAATGTTACACTAACAAAAAAGCGTATGTGGTGTACATAAAGTCGCATGTTAACTTTGTAAATCCTGTAGTTTTTGGACTTAACGGACAGTAAACTTAAAACTGAAAACTCATGTTTTATTATACTTTCCGTATAAGTGTTCCATCTATACGTACTTTCCGTATAGAACAACATAGACGGTCAAACTTTCACATACAAATAGACGTATAAAACATATAGCTGACGAAGGTAACATACATATATGAAGAAGGAAGACTGTTAGATATCAGACATCCTGCAACGGCATGATGTATCATCTAAGAGCAGTGCCTATGTAGCATACGGTTAACATTTGTTCCGTACTGATTTCTGTAGTAAGGAAGAGGTTTCCCTATATTTGTATATACTATATATCTCAGTCCGGAGAACGGAGTTTTCTCAGTGTATTTTTTGAAGTTTTGCCATACAAAAAAAGTAACAAAAAAAAGGAAACAAAATCGCTTTAAAAAAGACGCCAGTTTTATAAAAATGTATTGTTTTATTTAAAAAGAAAGGTTTTCTGTCATAGAGAGAAGCTCCCTAATCGGATTACCGAGCACATAATATTTCTTTTTTAAAGTTCTCTTAGAGTTAATCAATAAATGCAACCCACACAAAAGATCATAGTTTATTCTTCGTTAGTTTTCCTTAGTATTCTTCTACTTTGTGTACGCTGATTTCGACGTATTTTCAACCTCTTTCTTCAAACAAAGAAAGAGAGTAATATCTGAAACAAACCAACTGCAATACGTCTGATCATATCAAAAGCTAGACCATGCAACCACAACTAAAACTATCAGCGATTCTCCTTCGAAATACAGTCTACCAGACAAATGTATACACTCTTTGTCACCTTGTAGCAGAATACTGGCATTAAGGTGGATCATTACCCGGAAGTCAGTACATATTTTAGCTAATTCCCTTAACTACTGCGGAATGAAACGTTACATATTATAAATATTGTACTATAAGATTAAGTTATGTTTCAGCTACAACACATGACACTGATTCATTTGGTTGTGTCTCCTGATATCGAAAAAGGTAGCAAATAAAAGAAAATATTTGATTCGTTTTACAATGAGCACACAAGATAGCACTTACTGTTAGATCTTACTAGAAGTGCTCAATTTTATGGAATGTTTATTTGAATATGTAAAGTACTTTAAAGTAACGATCTTATTACAAAATAGATATTTTGTTTGACAGTTTTTCGTGTTATGATTCACATTTTATATAAATGTTAATTTACATTTAAGGAAATAGATTTTGAGAAGAAACTTGCACTGAACGCCATAATGCGTTGTTGCCAAATTTGTATTTTTAATTCTTGGATTCTAGCGTTGCAGTTCGAGAAGCGGAACTTAGCTGTGAATTGCAGTAAGGGTCGAAAACTAATTTCTCCAGTAAGTATCCAAACATAATTCCATGATTACTTCCTTTATTATCTGGCACCAGTAAATACTCGACACTACCTGGCAACGCCCCACTATTCAAGCAGTGTTTAGCATAGCACCGAGAACACCTAGTGATCTACCTTAACAGTTGTTCTGAAATTTAAGTATGTTGTAGCATCGTTTTTCGCCCAACAGATGTTGGCATTGTTTTTAGTTAAAAGTATGTTGTAGTACGATTTTTCGCTCAACAGATGTTGGTACTGTTAGCACGATTAATGAGATAATAAAATGGCAGGAGCACGCTTGACGTTCGAGTAGCGTACGTTTGATTGTTAGGCGGGTTGGTGGTTTAGTACCAAACTCCCCACTCCACTGACGCTGCACTTTCATGTGATTCCCAAACCTGATAAAACACTTTGAAATGTACTTACGCTGCTCGAACGTCAAGCGTGCTCCTGATATTTTCTTATCTCATTAATCGTGCTAACAGTACCGACATCTATTGGGCGAATATCCATACTGCAACATAATTAAATTTCAGAACAATTGTTAATACCGGTATCCTAATACAGAATAACAAAGAGTGTATACATTTTTTCTGTCGAACTCTGTATATTACATATAATCACAAAGAAGATTTAGCCTCAAGGTATGGCAGCATCCCTTCTCCTCCGAGTAATCAACGCTTTAGGCGACTCGCATTAAATTATTTTATTCATTTCAAGTATTGCATACGCCTGATTCTATTCTACTCCCGAGTTTCACCGTTGTCGCCAACTCGGGTTAAATTTTTTCAAACATTTCAACGAATGCAAACGCTTAACGGCCCTCAATTTCAAATCTGCTTACGGTTTTCTTATTCTTTTACTAGCTTGTTGAACTTATATTCTACAGGTGTAGAGTTTAGCTGAGTAAATTGCTTTAAATCATGTAGTTGAACTTCATGGATTGAAGTATTTTTTTTTTCTAAAGTCCCAATGAAGTTAGGAATCTGTAATTAAAGAATCTTTGTCCTGGATCACTTTTTATTTCACTGCTCTCAACACTTATAAAATGGAATCTTTCAGTTTAACGTCCCACAAGATGTCCACGACACATTTACTTGTGCGGGGATTGAACCAGGGACATGTACTAGAGGTAAGTGTTCAACCACATAACCACCGTGTCTCCCTCATCATTTATCATAACTTGAAAAATTGAAAGAGTCTCTGCAATGTACTTAGGGGTGGGTTTCATTGATTTTACTCTTGCACTGCACCTAGTTTTTGACTCGGATTTTAGAGCCATAGGAACAGTAGTTTTCAGTTTTGACAGCTCTGTGTTGAATAAGCTAAGAATGCAAACAGAAGTTAGATAATTTCAACAAACCTTACCATGAATGGGTTCTGTGTTTCTGCATGTTTGACTAGTAAGCTGACTGAATGACTGTTATAGTTTACAAGCATTTTTATTATTTTTCTCTGTAATTCTTTCATTAATGGCATTTGCTCATTTCTATGTCTTGCTATCACAGTAGCGTTGCCTTTAAACGGGAGCGTGCAATCTCATATGTCAATTTCATCACTTGTGATTGCTTCAAGATTACTTAAACCAAGCTTTCCGTATCCCTTGCTTTATCTATATATAAAAAACCAAGAAAAACTCCAACGCGTGTTATTTCCTCAAAATCAACTTGTACATTCCTCACTACTTCTCGTTTCTGCTCTCGATATGTCTGATGAGAAATGGAGGTAATCATGAAGCTATAGTATTTAACCTTATACCTGCCTCTCCCTTCCTCTAGTACTTAACTTTATGAAACCTCTGCCGAATAGTGGATGCCATTAGATATTTAATAGATGAATTCATTCTGAACACTAAATAAGATATCAATCCAGGATGTTCTTCTCCTTGAAATAGGTTTTCTTATAATATTGATTGAGAAAGGAAAACAGTTTCTATAAGTCTTGGAAATCACTTACTTGGAGTTGTGAGTCAAAAGTAATTCTCTATGTCACTTAGAGGCATTTTTTTTTTTTTTTTTTTTTTTTTTGGTATGACGAGGACTTTTACGCAGTGAAGTAATATATTCAATATATCACGCCAGTTTTGCAAATCACTTGAAGTCTGTTTTTCAAATTCTACATCAACAGCTCTCCTTCGGAAGGAAGCACGATGTGCCTTTTCAAGAACGTTCATCCTTTCAGTTGCTTTCCAATGATTAAATCCTGTTGCATGTTTTAATACATATTGGCGACATAAGACGAGCGAAACAGTTGACAGCAAAAACAAAATACCGACTTCAATCCTAAGCGAATTACATCAACGCGACGATTGTCGCCTAGCTTCTTTATAAACCAACTTTTGTTCATTGACTGATTATTTGTAAATATCAGAATTATTACGTTTTTAACATATGCCTCTCACTTTTATTATACGACAGGAATGAAACCTTGTAATATTGATTTCAGCAGAATATGTAGTGTTCAATATGTAGTTATCATTTATTGCATTTCTAAATTTACAATTGCAATCTGCCATAAAACAATAAAGAAAATTAAGCAAACATGTATGCACAGTAAAATTTACTAAGCGAGTGTGAATTGATTATGTAACTGTAAATGGCGTAATTACTTATAAACTGAAGGTACAAAATATTATTTACGAGGCAGTATTGAACAGGATTCATATAAATAACCATAAACCGTGTGTGTCTGCCATACACACACACACACACACACACACGGGGGGGAGCGGTGGCTCAGTGGTAGAGCGTTCACCTCCGGTGCTTGGGGTCCCTGGTTCGATTTCAGCTCGCGCCGTGTGGACTTTGTGGTGGACAAACACCGTGCTCGTGGGTTTTCTCGGGGTTCTCCCGTTTCCTCCCACTTTCTTCATTCCACAATTTCACTCATCGCTCATCCCCATCGTCTCCTTTAGCCTAACCGGCATAAGTGTGGGACGTAAAACTTAAAGGTTTCATTTCATTTCATACACACACACACACAGAAACTCATGCATATATATAGGCCTATCTACACTGACGAAGTAAATTTCATTTTAAGTAATATGTTGTATTGTAAAGTGTGTATATACTATTTTAAAATCTTTCCCCTATATTTTGTCATAAGATTGTTTATTTATTACTCTTACACATGTAATACTTTATGTGATGATATACGGACAAAACCCATAATATTTTTATAATGTAAAAGAACAATATTGAAATCATCTTTAAAGAATACTAGAAAACTTTCTGTATCTAATTTACTATGCCTCGTAAGTATTATATGAACGTTACTATAGCTGGTTTCATACCCTATGTTGCAGGTTATTCTATCTGCAAAATAGAATATATATGCGTATGCCACTATACAATACACATGCTACTATACTAAATTTTATATACACATTTTTTTTAATTTGGTATTGCTTCTAAGTGAACCATGTATAAACTTTGATGCAGCACTCTATCATGTTACATGTTTTTATCACTGACCTCATTTGTTCTCCTGAATGTAAAGATTATGCTCTTCTAACATGTTAATATATGTCTGAAATTTACAGGCAGTTGTACATTTCAGGTTGTTGCTAATACACTGACAACTAGAAGACCTACACTCTTTGATAAATTTGCACGACAGGAACTCTAAATTTCATCTGGAGTTGGAGGATCTTTCACTTACTTAATATGTAGCTGGTCATCTTCGAATAGCCATCCATGAAAATCTGGGCTGGAAATATTGAGATGCTTTTCGAGGCTTCTCTTTCAGATAGCTGCCTAGCGTGAAGGTATAGTGTATCCGTACATGGTGGGAACTGTCCAGATTAGATGTCACCTCTCTTCAGCCTAAAGAATTGGTACATGACCTCATTGACGTTGGTGATAAGTGAATTCGGTGCATACATCCTACATGTAAATTCATGTAGCTTCTGAAAGGGTTCTGGTGTAAGATGCCATTTTTTCCCCAAGAGCTACCATTGCTTTTTGATGTTCATTATCCGTATTTATAAATTTAAGGCATCCAATCTTCTTACGCCTACGATATTCACTGACTGAATCACAACCAGTGAACGAATGAAAACCAACATGACTTCTGCACGCATCTCTTCCCAATGAGGAGGCAACCCGTTTCACATTAATGCACTTTTCTCTGTTTTTAGTGCCACACTTTATTAATACATTACCAATATGCTCACTAAAAAGACTGAGAACAAGAACATCGGTGTCATTAGACACAATGATCACAGATTGATAAAAACACTTGCATGTTTTGATGCAGAAGAATTTGGGTGTCAGCTTCTTCCTGAGATATCTGAAGAGCTTAACAAATCATACTTTCTTTACAATTTATTCTTATGCATTCGTCTTTCAATGTGACGTAAACTGCTTATTATCAAGTTTCTGGAGATATGGGGAGATTTCCAGTTTTTAGCAAAGAAACTCTGTGAATGATGTTGAACTTGCAGAACAAGAAAGTAACTTTTTCCACTGTTTGATTTTTTTTTTAAATTAGACATTATGTTTTAGTACAGCAAACCAGAAATGGACCCTGAATTAATCCTATGTGCATTCTTTATGGATTTATCATCGTATACATCGAATACAACGTCAATCCTGTCGCAGTTCGATTCAGCTAGCAAAGTTGTTGTCAATATGCTCTTTGACACTTCTTCTAAAGTGTTTTGCTTTCCATTAATTTTGTGAACAAGACACATCCCATCAATTATACAGGCTGGCGTTTTCGGCGTGTTTTCTGCAGCAGAAACTTTTTTTCCTCAAGATGGCAGGAAGAGCGGCCTTATTTGTTTTCTTCATGGTCCTGTTACAGATTAGCCAAAGCCCATGGAAGTGGTCCTAATGGATATTGTAGAACTAATCTCATGTCCAGTTTTCTGTCCCAGCTACTAAGATCATAAGGCCAAATAACTTGTTATCAATTCTCAAAACAACATCCTGATTCGAAATTCCCACTTTCTTTGACATTTGCATATCACTGAAAGCTTTAAGCCTTAATTGTTGGAGGCGGTCATGGAATTTGGTGGATGACTCATTAGGTTTCATTCTGTCTTGTTTAAAACTGATAAAAGCATTTAGGAGATATTTTCTCTTTGGCGTTTAGGAGACCTTTTCCAATTTCAGTAGTAGCAACTATGTCAATCAATAATGACAAGTCTACTGGACCAAGGAAAAGATTTCCCGAACTGTTCTCGATTGTGAAAAGAAGCGACTGTACATTCTTTTCATCCTTCTCTATCCTAGAAGGTTCGAGGTCAGCATAAGACAAACCACATTTTTTCTTTTTTTATATCAGTCATCATTCTTAGATTCTTAAGGCACGCGCATCTGTACTCTGTTGTCCTGTAATACCTGGACACTGCCACTATACGAAGACTATATCCTTTAACTACACCGGCTGTTTGAGTGTCTTTGTTAACTCTGTTCTCTATTGCCTGGATCAAGAAATTTACACTATACAATTTTAATTTATATACATATTTATTTGAAATAAAATGTGACTTCATAAACGTTGAAATTTAGAGTACAAAATATTTATTTATATTCTTATGTAATACTACTAGACGATTATATTAGAAAGAAAACATAAAATGAAATACCCCGTTTCAACTCTAAGTGTTTGGGCGAAGTGGGAAAGCACATGCTGTTGGAAATCTTTCTCTCTCTCTCTTTTTTTTTTTTTTTTTTTTTTTTTTTTTGTTAAAATAACATATCACTAGTAATACACAGTTTGTCCAATGTCTTAGTAATACACATTTTGTCGAGGATTAATATAAAATACTGGAATAAAATTATCTCATTGTTCATGATTTGTCAATCTAGGCATAAATTCGTATTGTCTAAACGGTAACTTCCTAACATCATTTTGCACAAGCAAACTACAATTTACTAGCAGCATCTACACAGTATCCATAGCCTAAGTAACACATAAAATAATAATAAAGTAGTAGTACACTACAGCGGGTTTATAAATGTATTAGTACCGATTGGTAAGTATCAGTAGTACAGTGTGTTTTATAAAGCATTGCCTGTCACATGGAGACTAATGCCTAAATGATTATGGGACACCTCATTCAGAATTGAAGGATGCTGAAAAGATAATTAAAAAGATAAAAATGACAGAGATCACAAACTATCAGATTTGCAATTGAACCTACATATATTCCACACTCGTGTCCAAAATGATTGTGGCACATCTATAACTGTCTTCTTGTAAGAATATAATTTGATAATGATTTTGCAGGCTACCTGTAATATTGGTACTATGTGTGTAATCGGGAAATGTATATTTGTGGTAAATTTCATACAAGGAGAATTATAAATACGAAAATTAGGATGAGTAAAGCAAAATATTGCTAAATGGACAAGAAAGTTTTATTTTCGTTTTATTGTTCTTATATATACGTACCGCTCTTTTGACGCGAACTTGACACATATATGTCTTTGCCGATTATACACATACTAACATTATAAGAAATACCGGGCGAAATCGTTCTCAAATTATATTTCTACACCAACATATTTATAGACATGCGACACAATTTTGGATGTGAGTGTACATAATGTGAACGTTAACACTTCATATTTATACCAACAATTATTTGTGAAAGCTAATAGAGATTCAGACCGTCATACAATTACCATACAATCCAATAAAATAAGTGTTTGAGTCGAATGGATTCAGTGTCCAGGATGAACACTGGAATTAAAATGGTGCTTTGGTGTAAAAAAAAATCTAATTTTTTTATACTCGTAACAGCCCTTGTTTATTTTAAAGGTTTTTTACTTTTTGAAAATTTTGACAGTATAGTTTTGAGTTTTGGAAATTCAAATAATAGTTTTTGATAAATATTGTTGTTGTTATGTTTAAAAATATAAAATATTGATTATTTTTGCGTTTTGACCAGTTTCGGAAAATCCGTGTGCTATTTTTCACATCAGGTGCTTTTATGTTTTTAATTTTTCTTAAAGACAACAAATCACAGGTGCACATATCGAAGTCAGCTAAATGTTGGTGTTGTTGTAAAGTTTATTTTCCAGTTCACACATCTTTGCCTAGTGTTACTCCCACCTTTGACTCTTTTCATTATCATATGAAAATACTTGTGTTAAAAAGTGTAAGTTTAAATGTCCATTGCTTTCCCTTTTAATTATATAGAAAAAACTTTTTGCATTATAATAATAAATCACTTATTATATTATATAAAGAACTTTACACTGTATCCAGTTGGTAATGCTGTCAGATGTACAATCGTTGTGGCGTTCGCATATATATATTCACAGGATTCGTACACGTGTTCGGTTTCCTAATTATTTTCGGCACGATTTCAACTGAATCGCATATATCTTCCTGTTCTCAATTTTGCTGAAAGGTCAGTAACGATAAATACTCCTCATTCTTGCCTAGACTGTCTCCCTTTATCCGCTTGCATTGTCTCTGAACGAGGCGAAGGTAGAAATTGTTGATCCATCCATTTCTGCTTCCTTATCCTTCTGTTTAGTGTTTGGTGGCATTTCATGTTTGGTTACATCGGGAAGATTTATGACAACAATTATTTTTGTCTTCATGGTCAGTCAATTTAGTGGCTCTGAAGTCACCAATACCGTTTGGCCCTGTAGCAGTTTCCACACATTTGACTAATTAGGTAGCAGAGCTATGTGTTCGTTATTTTTCTGCACCGATGTTCCTGATTACCAAGGTTCCATTGCGCAATGTCTCATATGGAACATCCAGATTACATTCAACATTTCCAAGCGTTATCTGCACATTTTCAAGCTATACACGGTGCCGTGAGCAGTCCACCAAACACAGGAGGACCTTTTTTTGGTGAAGTCTGTTTTCAACTGTTTTGGAACCGGTTAGGGGATGCTAACCAATGATCACGGCGTCGTGGGGCTTCGTACAGGATTCAATCTTCATCACATGTCAACACCCTGTCTAGAAATAGCTCCTCCCTCAGACGAGACAGCAAAGATGCACAGGTGTTTGCTCCCGTTGCCTTCTTGCCCGGAATCAAATCATGATGGACCCACCGACCTAACTTGTAGTGTTCCCAAGTTGATGGAGGTGCTGCCGAATGGTTTCTCCACTCACACTGAATAGTCCCGGTTCCTCACATGTCTGACCACTGTTCACCTCAATTGCTACCTTTAAGATCTTCATTTTCTACATGTGTTTGTCGTCTGGCACGTGGTGAATCTTTGAGTGTTTTGTCACCATCCTTAGACTTGTAAAACCACTGCTGCACTGTCCACATAGTCAAGACACCCTCACCAAAGGCCTGGTATATCCGCTGCAGCGGCGTTTGACCCCAGTTTGAAATCGTACAGCATACACGCCCTTATGACGCTCTGTGGAGGTCCCATGTTCACAGTATAAGTAAACTGCCACATCCAGGTAGTATGCTGGATATACCCACACCAACAACTGACCTTCGCCTTATCTTCATTCGAATTCAACTCGCAGAGTGATGGCCAATGGAACACAGACCTCCACGAAAAGTGACAGAACTTTATTGGTTACTTATATATTTTTGTTAGCCACGTAATAACATGAATATTCTATTGCAACTTACAACCAGATTTTATCAACAGAGAAAGTGCGACATTAGCGGAGGGCAAAAGGAACTGCCCACTCTGAGTTTGAGAAATACATAGAGAAAGTGCAGGTATAGTGGACCCGGGCAGGTAAAGTAAACCCCTATTTTACTCCGGAATAAATAAGGTCAGCGACTTGGTAATATTGTCAGAAGGTGTCAATCTCGTCCTCAGTCATCTACGTAAACTTTCAGCACGAAGGCCCTTGAAGTCGGGTCAGGAGATGTGTGAAGATTCTAAAATTTTTCAAAGGTGTGCTTGTTTACGGTTTTCTTCTTGTAACCTATACATGTAGAATTATGTAAACAATGTTGTATCACGAATGAAATATGGCTGTATGTTACATTAGCTTGGCGTGACCTTAAAATGAATACCATGTAGTTTATTCAGGAAATATGTAACATCCTCGTTGGCAGCTAAAGTGAACCCCAATCTGGCGGTGTTACTGGAGTAGAGTTCAGTTTGTTCGTTCTTTTCAGTAAAGTGTTTTATTGTTTGTGTTACTATTTATTACACGAATAATGTAAAATTTATGAAGTTATTATCAGAAATGGCTATAAGTTCTGATGCCATATGCCAACCCTCCATGTCATCAAACTCCGGATTTCGAGATCCTCCTTCCCAAGTCTTGCTACTACCACCACCACCATGTCTTCTACCTGCAACATGTAGTGGACGTGTCAGATCTATGGGATCTGCATGTGTTGTTATGTCTAGCTCTTTCAGACAAGTTTTAGCTGCATCAACTAAACGTTTAATATCTCGTTGTTTAAATTTTGGACATAGTTCAGACGTAATGAAAGAAGCAAACACTCATTTCAAGCATGCAAATGATGATCAACTTGAGAGTAATGATGCCTCTTGCGTTCTTTGTGGTATAAAATTTAGCGAAGATTGTGGTGGTGAGAAGTGGGTCCGTGCGTGCAGTGTTTTCAGTGGTGGCATGAAGCATGCACTGAATTAGATATTGTTGAGCGTTATGTTTGTGAATTGTGTAAAGAATATATAACATATTGCTAAGCTCGGGATAGTTAAGTAGTGTTCAAGTAATTCTAAATTGTTAATTGTTCTGACATAAAAGTGAATGAAGAGCGCGTAGTACATTTTTATTTTAGTTATTGTTCGTCTATTTTTATTACTTATGTTTTTGTGATCCGGGGGTCTACTTTATCCGACCATTTTGCAAGCCGGTAAAACTCGCCATTTTTTATTTAACAAGGAATAACTGAAAACTTAATACAACGTAAGGGAAATTATTGTGCTCAAACATTGTACAAATAAAGAAAGAATTGTTTTCTTCTAATAGTATTCAATACATGTGTATATTTTCAAATTTCTCTTTAAACATTAAAATGGGGGTACAAATTACCCATACTTCCTCTATTATTTAACCAATTGTGTACTATTATACTAATACAAACGTGAAGTTCTTCTGCCGTGGAGAATCTAGCCCCTTTTACTCAAAATCTGAAGTGAAGTTGCTGCAACGAAGTATGTTGAGAATTTGAACGTTGTATTCCGAGCACTAATTAACATGTTCCTGTTTCTTCAGTGAAAAAAACGTTCAGAGATATTTTGACGCATGAGAAAATGATCACCGAAACTGTGTCCTGCAAAAGTCCGAAGGCTGTCGTAAGCTGTCTGAATTACGACACTAATTGATTATAACCATTTGAAAAATTAATATTCGTATTTAAAAATCGCCTCTACATTTCTCTAGATATAAAATATTTTCCATTGGATATGCATTTGACTCTAAAACACAGAAATCATTTAAGAAAACAAGAAACTTGTGTAACCAGGGTATTATTTACATATTGATGTTAAACTGTCGCCAATATAAATGAAGGGAAACTATACCCACTTCACCCTTTATTTAATATATTTTGGTTTTTGATAGTACTCTAATAAAACTCAATTTTAAGGTGTCAGCCAAGTAGATGTTTGATATATACATCGATACATATCATGCTGTACTGTAAAATGTCAAAACCAAAACTGCAAGAAATGCAGTACATAAATGTACGGTATGATTCACGAAACCACAACAGGGCCTTAACTCAGCTTCTAGTGCACAGGAATCTTTGAAACAAAAAATGTTAATACCATAGTGCATATAACAAACCACGTGGTGATGCTTCTGAAATCCGAGGCATCTCAGGAGTAGACTATCTCTCCGGGATCAACTTCAAAATTGTAAATGGAAATATTGATTGATTTTGCCGTCATTAAAACAATCGCTAAAGTTTAAAAAACTTTAAGAGGAAGCGCTTGCCCATATCTCTTACCGTTTGGTAGTTACTTGAGTCTATTATTAGGTAAAATGCGAGAATTTCTGCATGTGGTAACTCATAAGGAATAGCAAATAATTGTTTGAAACTAAAGAGAAGTACAAAAGTGCATATGCGAAAACAAACGCTGAAATTATCAAAAACAGTGGCGTTTCGGAAATACCTTTATTGAGTAGTGGCCAACTTCAAAATGTCAAATAGAAACAGGAATCGATTTTGCTACTACATTTTAATACATCCATTATATAGTGTACAGCTAGCACTGTCGAACTAACATATATTTAGGTCTCTGATAAACTCTCTGAATGTCGTTAAGTCACTTTCAAAGAGCTCTGTGAAAAACCACGTGTAAAAATTAAGTAGTATATTGAATTGAACTAGACAGAAAGCGAGAATAAGAAACACAACAACATAGAAGCTAGGGACAGAAATGCTTTCTGCAAGCAAAACGAAATTATACGCAGATGGAAAGAATGCACTGAGAACAATGAAAGTAAGAATCAACTTGATATTTTAAACACTAGAAAGGAAAGCAAATATATGAACAAGAATAAGGAATTGTAGTCTTGAAAGACAAGCTTTGAGAAAGTTGTTAGCCAAAATGAAAAAGAAATAACAACGTAGATATGCATATCTAGTTTATTAAGATTATTTAGAGAGAAGGAACAATGAAAATGTTCCGAGTTAATAACCAAACAAATGAAAATATAATTATCTTTGTGATAAGATTTTCTCTAGCTTGCTCTAAAAAAGGAAATTGAAGCCCTGACTTCCTTAACCGCACAAGTCCAGCTAAAGAAATATTGAGAAACTGAATATTTGTTGGAAATGTGGACTTGGAAATCAGACTTTTTATCATACTTAGTGACATTTCTTATTTAGAAAAGTGTGAAAAAAGTCTGGTTTCCAAGTTCACATTTCCACCAGATGGACTTGTGCGGTTATGGAAGTCAAGGCTTAGAATTACACGGGGAATATAGAACTATTAGTCTCACATCGCATACGAGAAAAATGAATCAGTTTCGATTATAGAAGAGATGATGTTATGAATAAGCAAATGAAAACTTAAAAGAAATCTTGGCCATCACATGTTTAGAGCCTGTAGGTTAAGGTAAAAGAAAAAAAATGAAATGAAATCTTCGAATTTTACGTCCCACGATTATGCCGGTTAGGCTCAAGGAGATGGTGATAATGAGTAATGAATGAAATGGTGGAATGAATAAGTGGGAGGAAACGGGAGAACCCGAGAAAACCCACGCACATGGTGTTTGCCCACCACAAAGTTCACATTGCGGGGGCTGGGATCGAACCCGGGATCCCAAGCACCAGAGGTGAACGCTCTACCACTGAGTAACCGCGGCCCCCCAAGGTAAAAGAGGCTGGTGACTAACCCTAGAGAGTTAGTCTATAAGAATACTAATAATACTTGTATACATCTGTATCTAAACAATAACTTAAGTTACCCTTTGTTCAATACTAATTTGATTCTGATTAAAGGCAAAAAAACGTAGTGTTTGTTTGCATTCTATTTTACAAAATGTCAATGTGAAATCCTCGGAAAACCGAACTTGCCGAATAAATTTTGAGTGGGAGGTGTTACACCGCATGCACACATAAAATCCAAGCAGTAGCCAGTGGCGTATCTAGAAGGTGAATACTGAGGGCAGCAAGAAGCAAGATTATGATAATTATATCATGAGTTTATGCAAATGAAATCTTTAAGTTTTACCTCGCACGCCTGTGCCGGCTAGGCTAAAGAAGACGGTGATGATGAGAAATGAATGAAATGGTGGAATAAAGAAAGTTGAAGGAAACGGGAAAACCCCGAGAAAACTCATGCAAAGGTGATCATTTTAATATGCAATACGTTTGTGTACTTTGTTAACAAGAACTAGGAATAAAAAAAAATGAATCATTCCTCTCACCAGTTACAGTTAGACATGACGTACGAATTAGCAATTAATAACTTGTAGGCATTTACAGGTACTATAGCTAAACAGATTAGTCTCAAAATATTGCACTTTATATGGCAAAAATAACTGTAATTAACGTTCATGAAACGTTCACGTTAGAAATTGTAGGAGAAAATATATGTTGGATACAGATATACAATTCACCATTACTAATGTTATTCTACAAGTGTCCAATAAAGATTAAAATTCAACGTTTACTATGAACTTTCAAAAATACATACGTAATAGCTTTAATTACACTTTCGCTCAAAAAACTGGGGACCCTAAGCCTTCGGTCTCGGGCTAGATACGTTACTGTCAGTAGCAAGTTAAATTCTTTTAATCTTACCTTTAATTACGTGGTGACAGTATTGCCAATTTAAAAGTATTGCTAACCTTGGATATATAGAGTGCATTTCCTGTAAGTTTTCATGGCAGTTTTTAAATTAGTAACACGTACCAATAAGGTAATTTGCAGCCTCCTATTACCATCATTAATGCTAATTACCTGTACTATTTGCAATAATGTTCATGTACAATTCATAGTGATGTTTCTTAAAACAGAATTTTGATACTGAATTCTACCATAAAATCTATGTTTTCAGTCACATAACATAAAATGGAATGATGAAACAAGAAGACCTTGGAAACATTTAAATTTACTGTCAAATTTATTTTATTGGGAAATAGGTTTACAAGTGGATTTTGCATTCTTTTTTATCACTTGAACGAAATTTAGATAAAATTAGACAGTCACATCTTATGGTATTCTAACTACAATTATTTCTTAAATAATATTTGTTTCTTTTAAAATTCGAAAGAGCAAAATATTTTTGGATCAAAAGATCCAATATATTTCAATCAAAATCTTTCTTGTATGCCTTATATCTGGAGAATAGTGTACCCAAACCCAAACTATCACTTAATTCAGTATAGTGTGTTTATTCCGTAGAAAATACGAAAACTCGATTTAAGGGGCCATTTAATAATTTTATGGCCCCTGATTCCAAAACTAGTTACTGGCCAAGATCGCAATATTTTGATACATTTTTTGGATCATTTCTTAAATTCTTGGCCAAGAGCGGAATCTTTTGATCCATTTTTGAACATTCCTAAAATATAATCAATCAAAATTTTTCTTGTACGTCTTGTATCTGGACAACTTCAAATAGTGTATCAAAATCTAAACTACCACTTAACTCAGTATGATGTGCTTATTCCGTTAAAAAAAAGAAAAAGAAAAAGAAAAAAGAAAAAACAACCGAAAACTCGATTTAGGGTCCGTTCAAACATCTTGTGGCCTCTGATTCAAAAAATAGTTACTTGCCAAGATCGAAATCTTTTGATCAATTTTTGAACATTCCTAAAATTCTTGATTTTGTATTAAAAAAATAGTTGCATTGATTTGTGATCAGGA
This sequence comes from Thermobia domestica, assembly GCF_964235325.1. Lineage (NCBI taxonomy): Eukaryota > Metazoa > Arthropoda > Insecta > Zygentoma > Lepismatidae > Thermobia > Thermobia domestica. The sequence continues at coordinate 55,458,613 of NC_137467.1, forward strand.
ATATCATATAGATTTTACAAAAAAAAAAATACCTATGATTATTTTATATATGGCAAAAATACTTTCCCCGTAATGATGAACAAGTATATGATGTTCATGTGAATGTAAGAGAACAGATTTTCTTTTTTAAAAAATCATATTTTAATTAAGTATACTCTGCTCAATGAGATATATTGAATGTACATATACAGTATGTCTCATTCTTACAAATTTGTAATTCGTTAAAATCGATAAAACTAATAATAATGCAGAATTGTATGCAATTAATGAAACATTTTTAGTGATACTAGCTGAAGAAATGTTAAAGTCATCTCAGTAACACAAGTTGTTAGGACATTTAGGAAAATTACCTTAAGTACATTCTTAAATTGTAGCCACGGAACACGTTATTTCACATAGTTTACTGGGAAATGCCATAAATTATGACGAAAGGCATCTTCATTGTATTGTACAGAATTTAATTTGGAGCAGTTGTACGAGAACAGAATCTATATATAAAAGAATACATGATCTCTCATATATTGCAAAACATAGCAACTACAGTAAGGCAGATATAGTGAAAGACAATAGAAATTAACATCATTCTAGTCTCTTGTTCCTTTATTGAAATTAACTGCATCTGCATGATTCACTGGACAAGAATGAAGTTTAGTTCGTCCTGGGGGATGTATCCGAGGAACAGCCACGTTCGAAGAATGTCAATTTCTCGGATATTATTACTTCAAGAACTGTGTTACTTTGGATGTATCTACGTATGATGTTAGTCTCTGCTACCATTAAGTGACTGCTTAATGTACTTCATATAACCTGCCTTACACACAATGGAACGAAAAGACAACTGAAACTATTTTGTACCCTTGTCTCTAAAACGGCTGAAGAGATTTGTGCCAAATTGTATTTTTGTAGAATAATATTGTGTTCAGTGGTGTATTTATAATTTTGTTTTCGGGAGGGGCTATGTACATCATGGGGAAACAGGGGGCAATTATCCAACTGAGTTTGAGAATTAAATATATTTTAATCGACTGTCTACTAACATCTAGAAAAAAAAACGTGAAACTCGTGTATCGGTGAGGATATCAGCTCGCCCCCACCAGGCAAATTTGAAATGACGCTCCTGCAAACACACGTTGAATATTCGTAATCTCATTTCAGCTTCATTTTAGAAAAAATGGAAGTATTCAATTTTATCTATGTAGAGTTTTACCTGAAAGAAAATATTGAGATAAGTTGGAGCTGAAATACAGTTATTGTAGATTTAATGGCAAGAATTACAGAATGATGAATCTTACGTGATATGATACACACAAAAATTAAGCAGTGGATTTAACCTTTTATTCTATTTATAGAAAAAAAAAGGATGCAGCCTCATTTGCCTACCTAATTTCCCGAGCTACTTATTTTCCCCCTCTTGATTTTAATGCGAGCATTTAACTTTCTTTGTAACTAAATGATGTAAATATTACTTTGCTATAATAACTGAGGTCCCGTTATGTTGATATCCGTGCAAGTTGGTGTGGAACACCAGTTTCGCTTATCAGCTCCTCTTAGTTTTGGTGTTACTGACGACATCCGACTTGAATCATGACTAACAACGGTGGAAACTATGTTAGAAGAAACGAAAGAAAGTAACAACAAAGAAGAAGAAACAGAAGAGTAGAATGGACGAAAGAAAAAAAAAGAGCAGAGTTCTTACATGGAATGGAATTTGACAAGTACAGTATTATTTCTGAACAAAGACCATAACAAAATGGAAAGGCAATAAAATTCTTAGAAATGCGAAGAAGGATTATTGCTGTATGTGGAATGCGAAAAACTAAGAAATTTATTTTGGGGGGCTTGAGCCCGATAGACTCACCTAAATATGCCACTGATTGTGTTTATTTGGAACTAAATTCTTATAACCCCTGCTAGTGTGAAAAAAATCTAAAAGTATGTTCTTTTTAAATTGGACTTAAGAAGAAATATATGTAAGGCTATTCAAGGGATGTGTGGTAAACAATTGCACAAGATTAACACAGAAATTGCACACGTTCTTTACGAAGTACTGTACATTTAACTTGAATTCCCTATTCTGCGTGCTTTTTTCAGTTATTTCAAATGGCGTTAGCTACATTATTTGGTCCTTAATGGAATAACATGGGGTGAGTATAGACATGTAATTAAGAAACGAGAGCAAATAAAATGTAGTGAACATATATAACAAGTGTTGTCAACCTTTTCCGGATTGAGAGAAACTTATCATTTCAGAAAAAAAAACTAAGGGTCTACTTATCTGTTTACTTGGCCGTTAGAGGAAAACATAGAGTAATTACAATGATAGGCACAGGCAGTTTAACAAAGACGACAGCGGGCTGTTTTACAATTTGCCAGTCGACTAGTAGACTGCGGTTCACACGTTGGCAATCCTTGATAAGGCTGATATACAAATTTATGCCTATATACAGCAATACTTGATTAATTACCGATAGGTCCGCCGTGTTTTCTGTACAATCTTATCTTGAATACATAATATACATTCACTTAAACTTAGTACTGTATCTACAATTAAACTTAGTACAGTAATACAATTTTTGTTACATAACGGACTACTATAAATTTCATAACTTCAATTACATCTCCATCAAAAGTATTTGAACGCCGATGTACAAAACTGTATTCAGATATGCACGATTGCATCTATTAGATTATACAAAAGAAATGCCCGCTTTGATGTCAGGTGGGAAACTCAACTCACGTCAACAACACAACACAGGGATAGATTGTGGTCACTAACTCTAGAGTGTTTTCAATATCTCGACTCATTGAAAATGATTGAAACCATATTGAAAACAAATCGTTTATGGGCATTGGACATACTTATGTTTTTAATATTATTATTTTCATTATTATAGGATTAAGTGGTTACCTAAAACGCGATAGAGAACTTATTATGTTAAAGATTGCTTAAGTGCTTAATATTACTTGCCTCAGATTATTGGAAATTATCACATGCCAAACAAAATAATTACTTAGTTTTTGAAAATCCTTATTCCTATGAAACTTTACTTATGTGTAGTTTTACGTGGGAGTTACATTTGCTTCTCAGGTTATAAATTAGGTGTCATTGATTTGAACTTCAATGTTTCTTTCCAGTGAACAGTGAGACAATCTAGCTGAAAAACAAATCGAATTTTGAAGTTGATCAAAACCATGAGAGAGGACACGTGTTTGATGGAGTAAGTTCGGAGGTACATTAACCCATGTTTGTTAGAACAATCACTGTCACAATGTGTATGAGAACAGGCACTAGAAAGTCATTGCTGTTTGTCGGCTGTGCATTACTTGTCTGTGGTCAAGTGATGTGGTGATTAATTCACGCGTCTAAAATCACGGTATGTAAAGATGACAAAAAAATAGTGACTTTACAGTGGTTTTTCTCATACACTGTGACAGTAACTGTTCTAACAAACATGAGTTAATATACCTCTGACCTTACACATGACCAACCTCATGGGCTGTCATGGTTTTGACCAACCTCAAATTTCAATTTTCTTTTTAATCTAAATTGGCGTTTTGTCCACTGTGCAGCGCCAAGATTATGTGAGATGTGGACTTATAGTTTAACATGGAATTCGATATATATATATATATATATATATATATATATATATATATATATATATATATATATATATATATATATTCATCCTCACGGCATTGTCAAGGCTCTATATTTGTATTTTACATTTATTATTGCAACCGGGTGTTACTGACTTCCGTATACGGTAGCCCGATCATCACCCTTGTTCTTCGCGCGCACAGTCATTCGAAGAACTGAAAACGTACTCTGTACACAAACAGTTTATGGTTGTGAACTCGGAAAGCCTGGTACTTCTGCTTGTCAAGGTCAAAAAGTGGGAGAAAAAAGGATGTGTAGAATGTAAAGAGGGTGCAACAGTGGCTGATGCTTGTAAGGGAACATATTCATTTGTAGTTCGTGCACATTCCGCCTGTAGCGCTACTGTGGCACGACGTATATTGTAACTGTATAACTCTTGTACACCGCTAGTAGGTCTATTCGCGTTAGTGACGACCGAAACTATGTTGTCAGCTCTGACTGCGATAAGGCACTGCCGTGCTGCTTTTCCTTCTCTTTTTTTCCCATTTTCCATTTGTGAGACGCCAAACATGTTGTTTTTGCTTGTTGCACGCGCTGAACGGGTTTCGGCGAGCGAAGTATTTAAGAAGTTGACTACATATTCTTGTTTGCGATAGTTTTAAATTGGTTAACTGTTGAAAAATATACGAAAATAAAGCTGTACTTGTTAAGGTATATTAGTCGAGAACGTAGCTACTGACAGTGTTGATTACAGATTTTCTCGAGGAAGAATTTAATTACAGTAGAGGTGAAAAGGAGACGTCCATTTAGACAGCCCCCCTCCCTTATCAGACTCAATCGGAAATGGTCTCAATCGTTTGTACACAAATGTGCAGACGAAATTTTCGTTTGTACACAATTAAGGGCGCCGTCAGAACGAAAACAAAGTGGGGGCTGTCTAAATGGTAGCCCCCCCAATAACATGTCCTATTCAAGCACAAATTGTCGCAATCATTTGTACATCGTTTCTACAGAAATGTGAAGGCGAAATTTTCGTTTGTACACAATTAGGGGCGCCGCCAGAACGAAAACAAAGTGGGGCTGTCTAAGTGATACCCCCACCATGTCCAATTCAATGACAAATTGTCGCAATCGTTCCTACATCGTTTCTACAGAAATGTGAAGACTAAATTGTCGTTTGTACACAATTAGAGGCGCCGCCAGAACGAAAACAAAGTCGGGGATGCCTAAGTGGTAGCCCCTCCCACCATGTCCAGTTGAATCACAAATTGTCGCAATCGTGTGTACTTCGTTTGTACAGAAATGTGCAGGCGAAATTTTCGTTTGTACACAATTAGGGGCGCCGCCAGAACAGAGAAAAATGGGGGCTGTCTAAGTGGTAGCCCCCCACCATGTCCAATTCAATCACAAATTGTCGCAATCGTTTCTACATCGTTTGTACAGAAATGTGCATGCAAAGTTTTCGTTTGTACATAATTAGGGGCGCCGCCAGGGCGAAAACAAAGTGGGGGGCTTTCTAAGTGATAGCCCAATCACCATGTTCAATTCAATCACAAATTGTCGCAATCGTTTGTACATCGTTTGTACAGAAATATGCAGGCAAAATTTTCGTTTGTACACAATTAGGGTCGAGCTCAGAACGAAAACAAAGGGGGGGGGTGTCTAAGTGGTAGCCCCCCACAATGTCCAATTCAATCACAAATTGTCACAATCGTTTCTATATCGTTTGTACAGAAATGTGCAGGCTAAATTATTGTTTGTACATAATTAAGGGCGCCGCCAGAACGAAAACAAAGTGGGGGCTGTTTAAGTGATAGTCCCCCACCATGTCCAATTCAATCACAAATTGTCGCAATCGTTTCTACATCGTTTGTACAGAAATGTGCATGTAAAGTTTTCGTTTGTACATAATTAGGGGCGCCGCCAGGGCGAAAACAAAGTGGGGGGGCTTTCTAAGTGATAGCCCAATCACCATGTTCAATTCAATCACAAATTGTCGCAATCGTTTGTACATCGTTTGTACAGAAATATGCAGGCAAAATTTTCGTTTGTACACAATTAGGGGCGACCTCAGAACGAAAACAAAGGGGGGCTGTCTAAATGGTAGCCCTCCCACCATGTGCAATTGAATCACAAATTGTCGCAATCGTTTGAATATAGTTATAAAGAAATGCGCAGGAGAGATTTTCGTTTGTACACAATTAGGGGCGCCGCCAGAACGAAAACAAAGTGGGGGGCTGTCTAAATGTTAGCCCTCCCACCATGTTTAATTCAACCACAAACTGTCGCACTTGTTTGTACGCCTTTGTACATAAATGTGCAGCTGAAATTTTCGTTTGCACATAAATGTGGCCCCGCCAAAACGATAACAAACTATGGGCTCTCTAATTGATAGGCCTCCCACCATGTCGAATTCAACCACAAACTGTCGCACTTGTTTGTTACGGTTTTGTACAGAAATTTGCAAGCGAAATTTTCGTTTGTACACAATTGCGGGCGCGCCAAAACGATAACAAAGTATAGGCTACCTAATTGGTAGCACCCCCTACGTCCGATTCAAAAGAAAATCATCTCAATTGTTTGCACATCGTTTGAGCAGTAATGCGCAGGCGAAATTTTTTTTTTAAGCTATCAGATGCGTGGACAGAACGAAAAAAAAGGGAGTTTTCTAAGAGCTAGCCCCACCATGTTCGATTGAACCACAAATTGTCGCGATCGTTTATACATCGTTTGTGCAGAAATGTGCAGGTAAAATTTTCGTTTGTATTAAATAATATACGGATGTGAGTATTTTTAATATCTGCGATCAACATTAACCGGTTTGAATAACGGTTGATGAGTTTGAAAATGGTTCCTATTGCACTAGTTGAAAAAAAAATTCTTTTTCTCTGGCACACGGAAGAAAATGCCTGATTCTAATAGAACTTTTCACGTAGAATTCGAATCTGCAATCAGTTTTTCTCCATCACCCTCAGTTTTCCCGTGACAGAGGTGTTTTCGGAAAATTTCCCCTCAAATTTCTGTTCTTTTTCTTTTTTTCTTTTTTTAAAACCATTTTCATACTTGTAGCTTGAGTACCTTAGGTATATAAACGCACAAATTATATTGTATGTTAGCCTGATTTATACTTAGTAAGCCCTCTAAGTTTCATAAGAATAGCATTATTCTATCTAGAGAAATAAACATATTTATAAAAAAAATATGCTATGTGTACTGTTCATTTTACAATATTCATTAGTGCAGATAAAATCACATATAACTTCCACGAAAATTACAATATAAGCACGGTTTATATCTTATTGGATTTGAAATAAAACATATTTTCAATGATGTATACACCGTGTCACCATTTTATATCTACTTAATAAATAATACAAAAGAAGTGAGTGGTATCTTCTTAATAAATGGACACTTACTTACCTCAACTAATATGTTTTAGTTGTCGACTTTCTTCTGTGTTTGGTTTCTGGAACATCTCTTTTAAGTGTCCAACAGTAATCAGCTAGCATTTTTGAACTACACTGTCACTGGTACCTCTTCTCCATGGAGGAAATGTCCTGATGAAAATGTTCCCCATACTCATCACTAACAGCACCAAGGTTTTCAGGAAAGAAATGCAGGTGGGAGTCTAGAAAGTGAACTTTAAGGGACGTGTTGCAACCCATTTCATTGAATGATTGCCGGAAATCACTCACAATTTCACGGTAATTTGGGGCTTTCTTGTTTCCTAAAAAAATCTCTGTTAAACATTTAAATGGACACCAAGCTGCTTTCTCAACCAGAGTTAAGAGATCCTCAAATTTTTGGTCACGAATCAAACATCTTATTTGGGGGTCTACAAAAATCCCTAGCGTCACTAACCCGAGGAATTTTTTCCTTGAGGTAACAAGATCCCGCATTACTTTTGTCCATTGTCCTAACAAAGTTTTTGAAGAGCCCCAACTTTATGTGAAGAGGAGGTAGAATTATCTAATCAGGGCTCACCAGTGAGGAATAAACAGCATTCTTCTGTCCAGGAGTTAATACATGCGTTGGCCATTCCTTCTTGATGTAATGTTCCGCTTTGTTCCTGCTGTCCTATTCACAGAGGAAACAACAATATTTCGTATAACCAAGCTGCAAAACCATTAACAAAGAAATGACTTGTAAATCACAGCAAACGGTCCACTTGTATTTCTCATACTGAATTTTTTCTAACACTATTTCGATGTTTTCATAGGTTTCCTTCATATTAGTCGCATAAGCCAAAGGCACTGAAGGAAATTTGTTGCTATTGTGCAAAAGGACAGCCTTAAAACTAGTTTTCAAAGAGTCAATAAGCAATCTCCACTCTGTACTTATATGTGCATGTCCAAGTCTATCCATCACAGCACAGACATTATTACAATACACTAAATCATTTTCTTGAGAATAGTAGTTTTGAAACTCTGTATGAAGGTTTCGAAAAATACACACTTTAGTGTCACGATGGAGCAAATTCCAGCCTTAAGTTTAGAATCAAGAAGTTCTGTCTGTGTATTGGAGAGTTTTAAATCCCGTATGAGGTCTTTTAGTTCACCCGGAGTTATCAGATGGGAATCCAATGTAGATGTGCTTCCTACATAAGTAGGATCATCATCTTCATTTGGAACTTCAATAGTTGCCTCAAGTACGTAATCCTCATTTACCGTAAGATGAGGAGGAGGTACCGGTACAGGTAATTCTGCACTGTGTGGAACTGGCCTAATTGCTGATGCAAATTAGGGTACTGTACTGTGTGGTTAGATTTACTGCTTATTTCTTTTATCTGTGTCATACAAAAGTAGCAGTCTGAAGAATGATCTTTTGGTTCCCTCCAGATCATCGGTACTGCGAAGTTCATGTTTCGTCCACCATTTGCCCACCCAGTCAGACGTTTCACGCAATTACAACAAATGTAGTGAGGAACCCAGTTCTTATCCTGGTCTCCTACACAGCAACCAAAATATAACTGATAACACTTCCTCACAAGTGGAGTAAAACATCGACGTTGTGATTTAAATATCAGCTCCCCACATACATAACAGAAATTGTCCGGTTTATTTACACACTTCCTCGACATCTTGTATCCTGTAAGGTATCACACACATACACACACACACACACACAGGAATCTACACTCCATCAAATTCCCACAAAATCCCTCTAGACATTCCCTCATACATAAATGGTGACATGGTGTACACATCATTGAAAACGTTTTATTGGAAGTCCAATGAGGTATAAACCGTGGTATATTGTAATTTTCGTGGAAATTATGTGTGTTGAAGACCGACCCGACCCCACCCGTGACCCAAATTGACTGACCCGACCCGACAACCCGACCCGAGCTGACCCGATTGGCCCGACCCAAAGTGACCCGAGTGAACCAACCCGAGGTGACTTAACCCGACAACCGACCCGAGTGACTTGACCTTACAATCTAACCAGTTTGAGAGAGCTAGAACTTTACAAAACTGCCACCAGAAAAAAAATGCTGACCAATTCTTATGCATAAACCATTGTTTCGGCTTTTTTTACTTGTAGTATAATTATCCTCCTCCTCCTCCTCAGTGTTCTCCCATTAATAAACAGGCCAGTTTCCGTGAATTAGGTAAGAAGCTTCCATTTTTGCGATTTCCCGCTAATATCTGCCTCGCAACCCAACATAAAGTACCACCCTCCTTATTACAATCTATCAATTCCAACCTTCTTACACACTCTCGCTCTCCTGATATCACCCCGTTTACTACATCCCTCAGAATGCAATCCCTTAGCAAGATCAAAACTTGTGATCCGTCCATTTTTCGCTTCCTTATATCGTCTAATATTGCTCTCGTCTCTTGCATTTTTTCAGCATTTCCTAATTCGTTTTCCTCTCTACCCTGCTAACCTTCTTTATTTTACTCCACATCCAAATTTCCAAGGTTAAAATTTAGGCAATCAAGTTCAAAAGTCAAAATAAAATTTGACTGAGTTCTGAAGACAAGTTCTGAAGGCTAAAAGAATAAAAGTTCTGAAGACAACATTATTTTCTAGTAAGTAATGTATATAGAACTTCTTTTAATATTTTTTGCTGTGTAACAAACAACAATTTCATCACGTTAACATTCCGATTTTTCTATTTAAAAACAGCGTTGCTGTCTGATAGAATCATAAGGAACTAATTGCACTGAAATATCATTCTGTAGGGAAATACCTTTTATTTTTTTCTTGATTAATTTATCTAGAAGATATTTGCAACGTTATATAAAATTAGCAAGTATTTTATTGCGGAGAAAGTCAAATCACTACCCCAGCAATAATAATGATAATAATAATAATAATAATAATAATAATAATAATAATAATAATAATAATCTGAAGGTGACCAAGAAAGTTCTGTCTCTTTGTGGAGGTCTGTGTTCAATTGGCCCTCACACCGTGAGTTGAATGCGAATGGATATAAGGTGAAGGTCAGTTGTTGGACGAGACGAGACGAGACAGAATTTTCATGAAAGGGTACGAGATGAGACAGAGCTCTTTCAATAGAAACATATGCACTTTTCCACACGAGACTACCTTCACGACACATTTTCGAAACGAGATTGCCCCAAACCAGGTCTCGTGAGCAACACTAGTAAGTATATCCAACATACTACTTGGTTGTGGCTGTTCAGATACACCGTGAACGTGCGTAAGGACTGAGTGAACATGGGGCCTTCACAGAGCGTCATAAGGGCTTGTTTGCTGTACGAGTTCAAATTGCTGCTCCGCGGAGCGGAAGATATGGCAGGCCTTTGGTGAGGGTGTCGTGACTACGCGGAGAGTGCAGTGGTATGACGGTTTAAGGACGGTGACGAAACACTCGAAGACGCACCACGTGCCGGAAGACAAACAGATGTTCAAAATAAAGATCTTCGGGCAGCAATTGAGGCGAAGACAGACATGTGAGGAACTGGTACTACCTTTCAGTGTAAGTGGAGAAACCATTCGGCACCACCACCATCAACTTGGGAAGCACTGCAAGTTGGGTTGATAGGTCCTACATGATTTGACTTGGAGCCAGAAAGCAACGCGAGCAGACACCTGTGTTTCTTTGGTGTCTCGTTTGAGGAAGGAGCAATTTCTGAACAGGGTGTTGACATGTGATGGGAAGTGGGTCCTGTACGAAGCTCCACGGCGCCGTCATTGTTGGTTAGCATCCCATGAACCGGTTCAAAAACAGCCCAAGCCAGCACTACGCCAGAATAAGGTTCTCCTGTGCATTTTGTGGACTGCTCGAGGCATCGTCCATCGGGAACTGCTACCAGCTGGTCAGATCATCAATGCAACTGTGTACTGTCACTGTGTACTGTCTGGATCCAGCAGTTCTGAATCGCAAAGGGGTCCTCTTGTTACAAGGCAACGCTAAGCCCCACGTGGCTAAAATGACCCAGTACATCATTCTACGCCTTGGATGGAAAACACTATTGGATCCGCCATACTCCACGGACATTGTACCGTCCGATTATCACCTGTTCCATTCCTTGGACAATCACCTTAGAGAACGCCAATTCAAACAGCTAGTAGAGGTTCAATATGCACTTGATACCTTCTTCACTTCACGTCCCACCAAGTTCGACTGCGATGGAATCCATGGCCTTCCAGAACGTTTTCAGAAGGTCGTCGAGGCTGATGGAGACGATTTTTGATATTCCAGGTACGTCTTAGGTTACATACCAATGTTCGAAGGTGTTGGTGAAAAGGCGGCGGAACTTTCTTGGGCACTCTTAAAGTTTAATAATAATAATAATAATAATAATATTAATAATAATAATAATAATAATAATAATAATAATAATAATAATAATAATAATGTGTCCTGCCCAAAGGCAGATGTTTGACCCGAAGGTCCATGGGTATTGATTCCAGCTCGTACCAAGTAAGTTTTATGGTGGACAAACCCCATGTGCATGGGTTTTCTCGGTGTTCTCCCATTTCCTCCCACTTTCTTCATTCAACCACTTCAATCATTTCTCATCATCACTGTCTCTCTTAGCGTTGGTATATAACGTGGGACATTAACTAGATATTTCCTTTCAATTTTACTTAATGTGACATTTAACTTGACATAGAAACGCAGAAAGGAAAAAAGTCAGTAGTAATATTAATTACAATTACAATACCAATTAGTTAATATAGGGTAAAATTAAAATTTTATTACTATTTCACCTTCAATTAGTCACATTTATCATTCATTCACCAACTTCGAATTGAATTCCACAACAAAGCTCTTTATAGTATTCCGTATAGAAAATAAGTGAAGAATGTGACGACCCGACCCGAGTGACCCGACACGAGCTAACCCGACTGACCCGACCCGACAACCCGACCCGTAACCCGACCCGTTTGAGAGCACTATCAGAGGGGTACTATTTACAGTACAATTTATTTTGTATGGTTTAGCATACTTTAAGGCTACCATACTTTTTGAAAACAGAAAAAACGGGACATCTTACAAATTAGTAGTAAATATTGCATTTTGTATTAATTTTATCTTTCGAATTTTACTACAGTATCGCACTAGTTATACAACTTAAAATAATGTATTAATATAGTCCATACTCAGTGGCGTATTTAGGGGGAGGGCTTCCGGGCTCAAGCCCCCCACCGAAATCTTACTTACTATAGTAAAGTATATGAAATATCTTGCAGAATTTTCATATTTTCAGGCAAAGCACCCCCGGAAGTTAGCAAAGCCCCTCCCGAAACAAAATCGTAAATACGCCACTGTCCATACTTAATCAACAGTGCTAAAAATTATTATAGAAGCTAGAAGCTGTTATACAATATAAACGCAATCAGTGAACATACAATATTTAGGCAAAAATTATATTTTCAATATTATTACGCATACCACCTTTACATGCTCTACATGTCTATAAGGAAAAATATCCAGATTTATGATGTTGTTTCAAAATTTCAATAGGCTGATTTATTTTTGTTAACCTAAAATGCGAACTAAAAGAAAGCAATTTGCATAATTGTTTTTCTGAAGCAGAAAAAAAAATGTGTTTTCGGGGCTGGTCTGCAACGTCACAAGAATTTGTTGCCACCTCGGGGTATACATTCTTACTTTTAGTGATAAGAGTGCTACTTACTAGGATTTAAACATTGCATGTTATATCCGGGGAAGCAGCGATTGCAATAATAATAAAGATTAGAATGAAATTGTTCCTATAGTATTGTCGGAATTGAAAGCAAAAGGAATAAGTCGATTTTATTATCTTTTCAGAAATTTTGATATGTAATTAATAATAATTATAAAGAAAAAAACAGGACAAGAAGGAAAATTTCTGCACACCGGGACAAATTTTAAGAAACCGGGGCGTATGGTAGCCTTACATACTTATTTGCATGCGGAGTGTCAGTACAACATAACAAAACCTCGTAAATAGGTTGCCAACTCAGGAAAACAAAATTACCGGCACACCCTCAAAATTCTCTGTACAAATGAGAAACTGAAGACTGTATTGATCGTTATTGTATTTACCAGCAATTGCCACTTGTTTAAAATTATCGAAACAGATGAATAATACTGGATATTAATCTTTATGTAACAATAGTTGATTCATAAAATGAAATTTATTCTATAAACTTCACTTCAAACAAAGGAAATTGCTTTAAAAGGTCATTTTCTACTCTCAATAAATGAATGGAATTCTTTTACAATAAAATATAAGTGTTATCAAATTTGTTATGTTAAATAAATAAAAAAACTGCCATACGTTAAAAAAATATCGATAATGTATAATACAACGGAAATTTGTGTTTGTAAAGGCACTGTTGAAAAATTTCGATGTTCAATGTTATATTCTGGATTGCAGATTCCAAAATACCGGTCAGAAGGGGTCTAATAAGAAGTTTGTACCGGTCACCGGCCTTAATCAAAATTACAGCAAATACCGGCCAGTTAGCAACTCTACTCGTAAATCAGAATGCTGAATGCACCAAAATACTTCACCATGCATTCTATAGTTTCTGCAAAATGAGTTTAATGAAGATGATCAAATAAAACAAAATACTGTGTTATAATTTTCCCTTTAACAGTCTACTTTGTGAATTTGTTATATCTTCCACTTATCAATTTCCTGTACGAGATGAGAATAACGGTTTCTGCGCAAGATAGAAAGAAAAAAAATACATTTTTCTCATAAGGATTCAGTTCACGTAAGAAATAATGAATAAGTTTAATAATAAGAGCCGAGGAGTGAAAAACTAACTCAGCAATAATGATTGTAAGTATAAATATAAATAAAAAAAGCAAAAAAAAAACATTTAATTCCATCATCGTTAGGATAAGATCAATATAGTGAATCACACGATAGTGTGAACAAAAAAACACACAATAGTGTGAACAAAGTCCTGTTAGAAAAATACTCCATAAATGTGACACATTTTTTTAATGCTTCTACCATTTATACAAACCCTCACATTGTTTTCGTTCTGGCGGCGCCCCTAATAGAGTACAAATGAAAATTTCGCCTGCACATTTCTGTGCAAATGATGTAAAAGCGATTGATATAATTTGTGATTGAATTGGATATGGTGGGGGCTACCATTTAGACAGCCCCACTTTGTTTTCGTTCTGGCGGCGCCATTAATTGTGTACAAACGAAAATTACGCATGCATATTTCTGTACAAACGATGTACAAACGATTACGAAAATTTGTGATTCAATTGGACATGTTGGTGGGAAGCTACCACTTAGAGAGCCCCCAGTTTGTTTTCGTTCTGGCGGCGCCCCTAATTGTGTACAAACGAAAATTTTGCCTGAACATTTCTGTAAAAACGACGTACAAACGATTGCGACACTTTGTGATTGAATTGGACATGGTCGGGGGCTACCACTTAGACAGCCCCACTTAGTTTTCGTTCTGGCGGCGCCCCTAATTGTGTACAAACAAACATTTCGCCTGCTCGTTTCTGTACAAACGAAGTACAAACGATTCCGACAATTTGTGATTCAATTGGACATGGTGGGGAGGTATTACTTAGAAAGCACCCTACTTTGTTTTCGTTCTGGCGGCGTCCCTAATTGTGTACAAACAAACATTTCGCCTGCACATTTATGTACAAACGACGTACAAACGAATGCGACTATTTCTGATTGAATTGGACATGGTCGGGGGCTACCACTTAGACAGACACCACTTTGTTTTGGTTCTGGCGGCGCCCCTAATTGTGAACAAACAAACATTTCGCCTGCCCGTTTCTGTACAAACGAAGTACAAACGATTGCGATAATTTGTGATTGAATTGGACATGGTGGGGGGGCTACCACTTAGACAGCCCCCTTTTTTCTTTCTGGCGGCGCCCCTAATTGTGTACAAACGAAACTTTTGCCTGCACATTTCTGTACACACGAAGTAGAAACGATTGCGATAATTTGTGATAGAATAGAACATGTTGGTGGGGGGCTACCAGTTAGACAGTCCCCCACTTTGTTTTCGTTCTAGCGGCGCCCCTAATTGTGTACGAACATACATTTTTCCTGCACATTTCTGTACAAACGAAGTACAAACGATTGTGACAATTTGTGATTCAATTGGACATGATGGGGGGGGGCTACCACTTAGACAGCCCCCACTTTGTTTTCGTTCTGGCGGCGCCCCTAAGTTTGTTCAAACAAACATTTCGCCTGCACATTTCTGTACAAACGATGCACAAACGAATGCGACAACTTGTGATTGAATTGGACATGGTGGGGGGGCTACCACTTAGACAGCCCCCATTTTTTTCTGTTCTGGCGGCGCCCTTAATTATGTACAAACGAAAATTTCGCGTGCACATTTCTGTACAAACGAAGTACAAACGATTGCGACAATTTGTGATTGAATAGGACATGGTCGGGGGCTACCACTTAGACAGCCCCCAATTTTTTCGTTCTGGCGGCGCCCCTAATTGCGTGCGAACATACATTTCGCCTGCACATTTTTGTACAAATGAAGTACAAACAATTGCGACAATTTGTGATTCAATTGGACATGGTGGGGGGCTACCACTTAGACAGCCCCCATTTTTTCTGTTCTGGCGGCGCCCCTAATTGTGTACAAACGAAAATTTCGCCTGCACATTTCTGTACAAACGAAGTACAAACGATTGCGATAATTAGTGATTGAATAGAACATGTTGGTGGGGGGGTACCAGTTAAACAGCCCCAATTTGTTTCGTTCTGGCGGCGCCCCTAATAGTGTACAAACGAAAATTTGGCCTGTACATTTTTTACAAACAATGTACAAACGATTGCGGCAATTTGTGATTTAATTGGACATGGTAGGGGCTACCATTTAGGGGAACTCCCTCGAGAGGAATCACTCTACTTATTTATTGCAAAAAGCAGAATTTAAAAATTCGCATTCGTCCAAAGTTATCGTGTGAAGTAACAGCCGTTTGTATGTACGTACTAATATTGATAAGTTCCACTACGCGATCCCAATTAATAGTTCATATACCCGCGCCACACACACAGACACTAGCATTTGTACACACGAAAGTATACCTGGTAGTATCCACATGCTTACGCCGGAAACTAGAAACAAAAAAAAACACACACACACACACAGAGAGAGAGAGAGAGAGAGAGAGAGAGAGAGAAAGAGAATATCTTGTTGTACCTTTATACTGAATGCACCATTACTCACAAAATCAGTTAAAAAAGAAAAAAGAAAAAAGTTGTAAATGAAACTTTCATAGATTGGTACCACTGCTGCGTGTCACACATGAGATTGTTCCATAATGATTGATTCGTAATATGATGTATATGGGTTTCTTAATGGTAGTATAACAAAATGCCTTCAAATTGACCACTAAATAAAAAGTGAAATTTATTTCTCAAATTTTGTAAAATCGAAGTCGGTGGGCATTATGGGAACAGTCTACAATAACAATATATGCAAATAAATATTAATATACTTCACGTTTTCCAGTGGGTGCAAGAAAGCTTCGAATAGTATTTGTTGCCAGAAGCATTAGCTGATGTAAATATATATATATATATATATATATATATATATATATATATATATATATATATATATATATATATGTGTGTGTGTGTGTGTGTGTGTGTGTGTGTGTGCGTGTGTGTGTGTGTGTGTGTATGAGCTATCACCTGAATAGAACCCAGGTCTTCCACATTGAACGTATGTACTCTAACTACATATCATTAAAGTGATTATAAATTTGGTTAGATTAGCTGGTAGGTTAAGTTGAACTATCAGCACCAAGGTTAAATGAGACCTACTTAATGTTTAAATTGCAAGGTTCTTGTACCAGAAATCGCATCCAGGATTCCGTATACCATAAAGGCGCAAGCTAACCAACAGATCAACGGGAAGGGAAAGTGTGGTTCAAATCCAACTTGAGACTATATAATTCGTATAAAAGTACACGTCTGACATAGTTTCTATGCTACAAACGAACGTTTAATTCGACCTCATCAACCGTAGTTCTTCCAGTGAGTTACTTGTTTCATAAATATTCTAACTTCTCTAACGAGCTGAGTTTCGAAACCTATTTATTTATGTTGGAAAGCGTACGTATAAGATCGGATGGGAGAAGTAACTTTAAAGAGGTAAAATAAAGAAGAAAACAGACTAAAACACGTGAACTTTCATTGCTAATCATTCTTGCATACCTTTAATTCTGCAAATCAAATCTTTGCAAGTCAACCTTGTATCAATTTAAGTTATTTCCAGAGTTAAAGTTCCTAGATACGAAACATCTCGTTTTACACTTCTTTTAATGTGGTTGCGGAAACATGTATTAAGTTCATCTCAAAGAAAGAAAATCAAACATGCAGCGCGGATATATATATATTTTAAAAAATAGTATGGTAAACTGAAACGGGATATGTTTTTTCTATTTGGTGTCTCCGTAATGCAAAAACTAAAACTACAATTTTCCTATCGTTTAAAAAAAGTAAAGTCTATGTTATAATCAAAAGTTATATTCTTAATAGTACCAACAGCATCCTAATTTATGAGTTCATTAATTAATGGAAAATAATCACTATTATTATTATTATTAGTAGTAGTAGTAGTAGTAATAGTAATAGTAATAGTATAGTATAGTAGTAGTAGTAGTAGTAGTACTAGTAGTAGTAGTTCTGAAATTAACTGAAGTACTAATTGCTGGGTACAGTATCCGTTTTTCGCGCGGAAAGGATAAGGTTTACGGAATACATCACCTTTGGAAGTAACGTAATAAATGAAATAAACAAATAAGAAAAAGCAATGCCTTCTTCGTTGCCCCTGTCAATATTAGTGAAATAAATAAGTAACGAAAAATAACGCCAAAAGCCTATCAATTTGAATGTAATTAATAAATAAATAACAAAGAACAACGCCGAAAGCCTATCAATTTGAATCTAATTAATAAATGAATAACAAAGAGCAACACTGAAAGCCTATCAATTTGAATGTAATTAATAAATAAATAGCAAAGAGCAACGCCGAAAGCCTATCAATATGAGTGTAATAAATAAAGAAAGAAAGATGAGTAACGCTAAAGGCTATCAATATGAATGGAAAAAATAAATAAATAAATAAATAAATAAGAGTAAGCTGAAGGCCTATCAATATGAGTGTAATAAATAAATAAATAACGGAAAGTAACGCCAAAGGCCTATCGATTACAAGTGTAATAAATAAATAAATAAACAACGAAAAATAACGCTGATGGCCTATAAATATGAGTATATTAAATATGTAAACAAGGAAGAGTAACGCCGAAGGTCTATCAACATGAATGTAATAAAAAAAATAAAAAATAAATAAGTAAATAAATAAATAACAAAGAGCAACGCCGAGAGTCTATCAATATGAATATAATAAATAAATAAATAACAAGAAGCAACGCCGAAAGCCTATCAATATGAATGTAATAAATAAATAAATAAATAACAAAGAGCAACAACGAAAGCCTATCAATATGAAAGTAATAAATAAACAAATAAGCAATGTGTTTGGCGTTGCCGCATCTATTCCCGGGCTACCAGGCATGCCCCTTATTGACGAAACTTGGACTTAAATGTCATCTGGACTATCACCAATCAGTTTAGCGATCTGAAAACTATGCATCCGATACTAATATCGGCAATTTTTTACATGTTATTCTTCACCCCTATTGCCAACTTAGATTTTAACAGCATAGGAAATGCCATTGTTCACCTCAGTGACTCCAAAAACTATAGATTTGTCTCTAATATCCTTTGAAAGCTTCCTCGCGTCTATATGGTCAGCGTTTACGCCCTTTGCATGTCAGACTCAGGTTCGATTGCAGGCAGGAACTCATGTGGTTCGGATACTCTATTAAGCAGTCATTCATGTCTCATATAGCCTCGCTACTGAAAGGGGCAATAAATTCTAACCCAATACCACTAATATTCATCGTCTCGGATATTTATCTTCACCTTTGATGTATACTTTCTTCACCTATTTTCCTAGCCAAAAATTGAAAAAAGCGCTTCCTAGGAGATTAGTACTGCTGAAGATCCATCTATATATATAAACTTTAGTGACTATAGGTCACTCTTTTCTATGGGAAAAACTGATGATAGACAGAAACACACAATTATTATTATTATTATTATTATTATTATTATTATTATTATTATTATTATTATTATTATTACTATTATTATTATTACTATTATTATTATTATTATTATTATTATTATTATTAAAGATGGTTTGCTGTTTCACTTATTTGTAATTCGTTTTTTTAAATTCAAATGAAGGGTACACAGGGAAAAGATTCTCATTGCAACTTTTGCCAAAAATCCGATATGGACACTACCTGTTGGTGCTAGTTTGTATTTATAAATGCACTACGAATGTTGTGAAAAAGTGACTCGTTGCAGAGAAACTTACACACGAAAAACAGCAAGACAAGGAAAGAAAGCGCCCATTAACTTTTTAAATTGCATCTCCTGACAAAAATGTAAAATGTCGATTAGCCTCTTCTTTCCGTGTACCCTTCAATATCATTGTTATATATATAAACTTAATATCATTGTTAATTAAATTTGAATATTAACATTAAATTTGAAAGTAACAAAATTTAATTTTTATAAAGTATCGTACATTTAAATAGATTTGAAGAACATATGAGAAATATGAAGCCATTAAAATTCTAGCTCATTTCGTGGAAACGGGAAACAAATAAATTGACTAGAAGAAAAATGGCGCAGATTTTCAAACAATAATGACCCAAATTAAATTTTCTTAATATAAGTTTCTTATGATTTTCTTGTAGGCAATTGAAAAAGTGCCATAATTTTACAAGGGCAATTTACTAGGTTGATAATTGTATCACAATGTAGTTTTACATCCCATGACATGGAACAAATCACTTTATCACTTTTGGCTTAAATGATTTCAAGTACTCGCAACTACCTCTATCGCAGGTACCACAGGTTCAGAAACACTTCTCTAAGTCGTTTCGAACTGTTCTCTTCGTGTCGTATGTCCAACTAATTGCATAGAGATTTATAATATGCGAGTAAATTGATGTGCCATGAAAACGACTTTCCATGCAAAAACACTTTCCAATATGTGCTTAAGTACAACAAAGTAGAGTAAAGTAGAGTTGGATAGGTTAAGAAAGTAGCTTAAAACGTTTCCTACGTTAAGATAGATTAGATTAGGTTAGGTTAATAAGAAGTAATCTAATATACTGCCATTTTTTAAGTATAACTTAATATTGGATAAGCAACATTGTTTATCGGGTAGTGTTTCACAGTTTATCAAATAATGTTCCCTTGTAAATCTTTTAATGTTACAAAATGTTATCAAATTTTATCCAAGTGTATATTTCTGTGTCTGTGTGTATAATGTTTCCTAAAAATATCCAAGTACACAAAATCACAACTGCATTTCGTTAGATATTAAGCCAGTCAATAAAAAAAATAGTTTCGCAATGAAATAAAATGTATTAATGTATTATGTAACCTTGTACGTCTTAGTTAATGGAAAATATGATTTCTATATTAGAATCCTGTCTTAATTATATCTGTATATCTGGAGTTAATATATCATAGCGACAATTATAAATAGGTCTGGGATTGGATTTCAGCAAATACATTTAACATTCGAGTGTGGGGCTTATTAGATTAGTGTCCATCAGATATTGATCTCTGAAAAATACAAATTTAATGAATCACGTTACAGCAAGTGACGACCCCAACATTGTTCTTATTTATAATTGCTTCATTGACTCCAATATTACATCGATCTTTCGAAATCTCTGTTTGTAGAAATCATATTTCAAAAATATTTTACTTCTTCACCAAAGGTTTAGCTATTAACCGCATCAGCTCCAAAATCATTTCCTTATTGTAATTTTCATGTAATAAAAAGAACAATTTTCTTTAAAAACTGTGCGTGAGAGCTTATTCTTAAGCATATAATTTAGTTCAGCTTAATAATATCAATTGATCACTGTATGACTCAGCTTCCGACAATTTTTCTCTATTATACATTAAGTCTACAATGTTTCTCTATTATACTCTAAGTCTACAATGCTTTTATTATAACCTAAGTCTATAATATTTCTCTCTTATATGCTAATTCTACAGCGTTTCTCCATTACACAACAATTCTACAATGTTTCTCTATTATACGCGAAGTCTACCATGTTTTTTTATTATACCATAGATCTACAATGTTTCTCTCTCATACGCTAATTCTACAACGTTTGTCTATTATACACTAATTCTACAATGTTTCCCTATTGTATGCCAAGTCTACAATGTTTCCCTATTATATGCTAAGTCTACAATATTTCTATATTATATGCTAAGTTTATAATATTTCTTTATTATACGTTAAGTCTCCAATGTTACTCTATTATACGCTAAGTCTACAACGTTTCTCTATTATTCAGTACGTCTAAAATGTTTCTCTCTCATACGCTAATTCTACTACGTTTCTCTATTATTCAGTAAATCTAAAATGTTTCTCTATTATACGCTAATCTACGATGCTTTTTTTATTATACCCTAATTCTACAACGTTTCTCTCTTATACGCTAATTCTACAACGTCTTTTCTATTATACACTAATTCTACAATGTTTCTCTATTATATGCTAAGCCTACAATGTTTCTATATTATATGCTAAGTCCATAAAATTTCTTTATCATACGCTAAGTCTCCAATGTTTTTCATTATAAGGTAGCTGCAGATATATACGCCAGTGCAATTAAATACGCCAATTTCTCAGTGCTGGGATGCTTCCCACGAAATCTGAAGGAATGCATCTCCAATATGCGCCACGGGCTCGGACAAGTCCGATTTGACGAATACTCCGAGAAACAGTGCTGAGACCGCCAGTGTTGTTTACTTCGGGAAGGTTCCGTGGAAGGACGTTATTATTTCAATAGAGGTACGAATCCGTTATTAGTACCGTACTAACTCAGAACACTGCGATTGTTTACAGCAATGTACGTCTTATTTCGTGTCTGTGTAGGAACACTTTGTTTTCTAAGTGTAGCTTCAGTATTTGTGATTCCATGGCTACTAAATTAATACAAAGTATGGTGCAGCGAACCTCGAAGGCTTGTGAAGGACTGCTAGCAGAAGACAAATATATTTTCACTTGTCCCACATGTTCCATGTAATATTGGTGTAGTTTATTTTTTTAAGTTACTGTACAGTGACACTGTTTGTTTTTCTTCGTGTGGACTAAAACTTTTCAGTTTGGAACTTCATTTTAACTTTGAAGATTATCATGCTTACATTTCATCATTTTTATCTTCATCTTGCACTTTGGTTATTCTATTTTTTGCTTCATACATGTTGCGTAGTAATATTTGAGTTCGTATAATACAGACGATGTAAGCAGTGTACACTAAGTCTACAATGTTTCTATATTATATGCTAAGTCTATAATGTTTTTTTATACGATAATTCGTACAATGTTTCTCTTCTACACGCTAATTTAACAAAATTTCTCTGTTATACGCTAATTCTACAATATTTCGCTAATATACGCTAATTCTTCAATGTTTCTATATTATACCCAAAGTCTACAATGATTTGCTATTTTGCACTAAGTTTGAGATGTTTCTCTATTATAAGCTAATTATATAATGTTTCTTTGTTATATGCTGTCTATGATGTTTCTCTATTATATGCTAAGTCTACAATACACCGCTATTATACGCTAGTTGTGCAATTTCGTTACCGTTTAACATACAACAAATGATGAAGGACTACATTAGTTGGTCCTAAAACTGGTTATTTTAGGTCAAAATGAATAAGTGCATATAGAATTTGATTCAGCGGATTATTTCTCCATAGTATACAAAAGGTGTATCTATGTTTACCAGCGTAGCGTTACTAGTATCAAACCATTACCAGTGCTATAGGAACTCGTATTACTATGGAAACTCAACTTGTGGTATAATAATACCCCGACTTAAGAGAAGTAATGCGGTTCTTGATATTTTTCGCTTAGTAACACAGCTGCTCGCTGTCTTTAGTGTTTCACATGCTGTGATACTCATTGAATACATTTGACGACATTAAATCTCCGGGTTCCATATGCCATAGAGTTAGTTTATATATATATATATTAGATTTTACCAGAAAACATGTTATATTAGAGATTAAACTGATGATAAACAAAAACAATACTCTATACCCTAAGTATCTGAGATTTTATCCTCATCAATATTTTCTAAGATTTAAGAAAAAAATTCATTTAACCCTTTAGCATCAGCTTAAACAATTGACCTCAACTTATGTTTCCGTATGTGGGATATGGATAGCCACTGTTACCCCTTAAGATGTTGACGAATTTACTTCGTTAATGAGCTCATTCGAGATAAATCGCACTAGTTATCTATTGCAAGGAGAAAAAGACGTGAAAAGTTAGCTTTCGTTCAAGAGTTATTGCGTGGAGTGAGTGAAGGATAGCCATAATTACAGAATGATCCGGACGACGGCGTACCCCTAATTCTTCGAAGACAATGTTAATGGACATTCTTACCTGGAAATGCTTAATGAGTGGTTGGTGGCTCAACTGGAAGATAATGATATCAAAGATACTGTTGTGATCTAGCAAGATGGAGCACCAGCGCACTTTGCAATTCATGTGCGCAATTACCTGAATCAGACGTTTCCTGGCCGCTGGATTGGAAGCGATTATACATCTTCACCAACTCCCTTTGCCTGGCCTCCAAGAAGTTTCGATCTGACGACATCAGGCAATCCTTTCTAGGGTTTCATAGAGCAACAAGTAAGAAACACTTGATATCACACAACGCAGGAATTACGAGCAGCTGTGGAACACGGCTTCACCCTCGTGATTCCGGAGTATCTCCGCAAAACATCTGCGAGAACTTGGCGCTGGATTCAGCTGTGTTACGACATGGATGGTGATCATACTGATGTTTATGACTCTTAAGACTTCAAGGTAATTGTTTACAGACATTCTACCATAACTGACACTATACTGTTGAAACTAAAGGGGGATACGCCCACTTCCGGACTTCCCTGTACATTACGACGTTATAAGAACTAGCGTAGAGTGACCAAACGGAAATGCAAAACGTGATGTATTTTTTAAAAAAACATAAACTGTCCAGTTTTAACGTAGTAACTAATGATTTCTTGTATGGACTTCAACGGTATTTTCAGCTCCCTTGTGGCTAACCGGGTAGCATACGCTCCTCTTGTGTGGAAGACCCAGGTTCAATTCCAGGAGGGAGCTCATGTCGTTTGGATTCTACATTAAACTGAAGGTTCACGTCATATATATCCTAAGTCGCTGCTGAAAGAGACGCTAAACTGAAAATCAAATCAAATCAATTCAACAGTATTTTGAAGTAGAGACCAACTTTTTACAATAAATGGTCATGAAAAGAACACCACCACCCAGTGAACAGTGTTGCCATCCCAGTATAAAGTTATATTTTTTCAAACGGCACTATGTCAGATTATTACATATTCCAAATCAACATGTTAAACGAAAACTTAAAATACTACATTTATTATTCAGTGTTGTAAAGTAAGGATGTTAAAGTATAACAAACATCCAAAATTTGGAAGTATCTATCACACATACAGGACAACGAAGATGGACAAGACAATGAACACCGAATTACCTTAGCGTTGGATACTATGGTCATGGAATGACTTGTTTTGAATGAATAGCAACGAACTTAAAAGGGCTTGAAAATTTGATTTTTAAGATGTTTATTTCGAAAACATGCTTAAATAAGTATCATATCTAGTTACTTGTGTAGTTTGCAATTGGCAATCAAATCATTTTGTCCTTTACAGCACTTCGATATCTTAAAGCATTCCGGAGATATGATAAACATTGATAAAGTTCGCAACACTGCTAAAAATGGCGTATTTCTGGACAATATTTAATCTGATTATTGTTTTCCTTCTCTTTTATAGCATTGCAGAAATAACTTTTAGTAAGCGTAGTTATAGAACAAGTCCTCGGAATTACATGAAACAAGCAGTGTTGCAAACTTCAGCAATATTTATCATATCTCCGCAACGGTTTGAAATATCGAAGTGCTGTAAACTGCAAAATAATTTACACATCCATTACAAACCATATAAGTAACTAGATATGATACTTATTCCAGCATTTTTTCGAAATTAAGCCTTTCAAAAAAATAAAATTTTCTAGCCCTTGTAACTTCGTTGCAATTCATTCAAAACAAGTCATACATGACCATAGTATCCAACGCTAAGATGCTTTCAATGTGCATTGTCTTGCGCAACTTCGTTGTGCTGTCTATGTGATAGAGGCTTCCAAACTTTGGATGTTTGTGATATTATAATATCCTTAGTTTGCAACACTGAATAAAAAATATTTTAAGTTTTCGTTTAACATGTTGATTTGAAATATGTAATAATCTGACGTAGTGCCATTTACAAAAAATATAACTTTTTACTGGAATGGCAACACTGTTCACTGAGTGGTGTTGTTTAATACGTAAAACGATGTCCCCCTCCTTATAGTTGTATCATGCAAAGCTTTACATTTCTCCCTCTTCTGGTTTCTCCGTTATCACGGATGTTCCAGATAAATTGTCCATCCTGTATATATATATTAAATTGGAATTATCTTAACTAAATAAAAAAAAAAACAAGTTATTTTGAAAAGGTAGAGTGTTCCTTCTCAAACAGACATGGATAATGACACAGTAACTGAAATTGTAAAATTATCACAATTTAAGGAGTGTCCTGCATATATATATATATATATATATATATATATATATATATATATATATATAATTTTCTAAGTTTTGTTCCCCTTCACTAAGGAGATGCTAATGGCTATGTTTGTTACATAAAGAGGATTTTAAAATCTCCAAAGCAGAGTGTTTCACGAAGAGTATTTCACTTTTAAATCCTCTATATTATCGCTATTTCATCTATGTCTGGGAAGAATAGTATTGGAAACAAATGAAACACCATGGAAACTACCTGGGAGCATGAGCTCCGTATAATAAGGATATATTAACATTGTTATATGTTTCACTAACCACTAAGTAAGATATAATTTTAGAGGGAAATAAGAAGATATACAACGTAATTATCGTCCCGAAAAGTCCAACTTCATTCTTGAAGCTCTCGTCCTTCATGAAACATTGTACTTTGAAAGCAGTCAAAGAGAACTTACTGCTAATTACGATAAGTTATTACCACATTATTATCTTATTGTTTTATTAACATGCTTTGTAGAAGTAGTAAAACTTGAGGGTATGTTCTTGCTTATCCATATGTTAATACTGAACAAACTACATGAATTCTTGTATTCATAAGTTTGTTTAAGCTAGAGGTAATAATTAGTAAAGTAAACAAGGGATTTCGTACGCAAGTGCTCGGAGCCAAGTTATTAACATGTAGCATGATACAGAACTTCCTTCTAGGTCTTCAACATTTGTCACAATACAGTAACGTCCGTTAATCTGGACCCCGATAAGCAGGACTTCACTTACTCCTAACAGAATTCAAGTTTTTGAATGTGGTTAAAACAATAACCCCTTACATCACAGTTTCGTGAGATTAAGAATACTGAAGTGTATTTATCTATTGTTATGGATATTATTGAAACGGTAAAAGTCAACATGAATAAATACCGTGCATTTCAAGTGACATTCCTGTAATGCTTATTATAACTACTTGAGATATCTTCGCGAATTATTAGCGAAGAAAATGCATTCAAACTGTACGAGAAAAATATAAACATTCAATAAAAGCAACTGCTGCAACAAAAGTATCAAGCAATGCAGGGCTACATTCGTCGGCCACATCATAATAAATGGTATAATGTACTTAGTGTATTATTTTACATTTTACTATATATTTAGGCCTATGCCTTTTAAATGCAGCGTAATAAACATATTTCGTTTCTATAAACAGTTTTAATCTACTTCCTATTTTTCTTTTAAGTTATTCTCAATCAGTGTTTATCTGAAGTTTATGAAGTTTTATCTGTACAAGAAAATATATCTGAGACGTAGTGCAGCTAAATTATCCATGACAATTAATTAATATCATTTTGGTGTCCTATAGAAGCAAGGGTTTTAATACGGAAACAATTTGTGCTCATGGCTGTCCCTCTGGTTTTTACTTGAATATTTGAGAACAAAATAAGACAATATTTTGGTGTATATTTACTATAATTTTATATTCGCCATTATTAATGTATTTATTTACAGATACTATTCACTATGAACAATCAACACTCAACCCAAGTTTTAAAGTTATTTATTTGTTTACAAATCTTCTGTATTGATCTTATCAATCATTAGTTAAATGACGTGAGACATACTATAAAACATCAATATATATATATATATATATATATATATATATATATATATATATATATATATATATATATATATATTATTTAGTCTTATTTTACATGGCGAAGTTAAGGACCTGCCTTGTCTCCCACTTGACCATGCAATACAATAGTATCATAATTAGTAATACAATAATAATAATAAAATATATAAAACACTCCCAATCATATAGTCAAATGATGTGTGACATGTATACACGACTCCCAAAGTGCATTACCACTTCTCCTTTCCCTGCAATAACAGGCAATCCAAAAAGCTCGGCGGTTGGGTCAATTTTGTCACAAAATATCAGTGTGGCAAACTTCAAATAAGACAAATTGTTAAAAATGACAATTTTATTATTGTGACGGAGTTGGATGACATCAAAAGTTACAAAATGACTTACTTAAGCAGTTCAAACAAGATGGATGGTAAGAAACAGATATAAGCAGAAAGCATTTCTCTCTTTCCCCACACACCCCAAAAAAAGAAACTCATAAAAAGAAAAAGTTATATAATATAAAGGTTTCATATAAAAGCCTAACAGCACAAAAACAAATAGCTAAACGAAACGAAGAAGAGACAAACACAGAATAGGGAACACCAGTGGCGTAGCAGACTTGCGACCCTGCCATGCAAGATAAAGAAATGAGACCCTAGTTGTAAACCCCATCGTTATAATAATAATAATAATAATAATAACAATAACAACAACAACAACAAAAACAATAATTATAATAATAATAATAATAATAATAATAATAATAATAATAATTATTATTATTATTATTATTATTATTATTATTATTATTATTATTATTATTATTATTATTATTATATTTATTAATAATAATAATAAAAAGTCGTTTCCTTTTCAAAATCTCTGACTCTGCCTAAGACCATGAATGCATATAGCTATCATGTGCGCACGTTTTGTCAATGAGCGGTCCCAAACGCCAAAAGGGGTGGAAATCTGCAAGAGAGAGAAATAAAATACTTTCTTTTGGTAAATTCTAGTTCAAAGCTCGAAGCACTTGCTTTTGCACGTGATTTTTTGTTTCTTTTTTCAGGGAACAGAAAAGTTCTGGTGCCTAAGAAATTATACCATATAATATTGCAAATTTGCAAGTGGATGTATTTACGTTGCAATTTGTGGTAATAAAGATATTATGATTAGAAAATAATATTGTAAAAAGTAAGTTTAATTTCTTCATTCATCGCAAGTCTTAAGGGTCCCTTATACCTCGACGCCCCCCGAATATTGATATCGAAAATTTAGAATGATATATTCATGTCCATATATTCGCGATATCAAATGTTGATATATGGTAGTATAGATATCGACGATAGCAATGTATGAACATATCACAGGCCCAGGTCCGAGAAGTGATGCTTGAAATATACTGGAATCAACAATCAAATTCTAAATAAGTTCTCCATTTCCGTATTCAATGTTGAGGGGGAAGGGTGTGAACCCGAATAGAAATTTTATGAAAAACAAATGTTAAGATAAAAGTAGGTTTTCCGTCTCTCCTTGAATACAAAAATTAACAGAAAACTATTACTGTAATTTACCTTTTACTTCTGTTTCTGATTGTTATCACAAATCAGCGACAGTACGCATACTTTACATACTATGTATACCAATACACTCTATAACTTTACACAACCAAGCAAGCCGGAAGATGAATTTCCTGTGATATTAAAGTAGAAAGTTCTACAAAATAGTCACAATTCATTGGCCATATTTCTATCAGTACTTTGGTACGGACTAAGAGCTACAAGACTAACAGAACTAGAAATTAGAAATTTCATTCCTTTTTTTCTCAGACTAAAGACCTTTGCATTTTCCAGAGATTTTCATTTTCTTAATATAAGTCCCCCATTCTGGGCTAATTCTGGCTACCGAGGTTTCGAGGTAATCGGTACATGAAAAAATAAAGTTTGTCGACTCTCAACTCTGGACAGTTTGTGAGAAGATAATTCACAGTTCATGTTGTTATTTCTAAACAACACTTACACGTTACAAAAACGCTTCTAGTTGACTCTATTCATGGTAAATTATTGAACTTATAAACATTTACAATTATTAAAAAATAATTATTATTTTTAAACATAAAAAGTCGTTTCAGTTCCGTAGAATGCAGTAGTAGATGGAAGTGAATGAAAATATTTTTTATTTTTTGAGATGTGCAAACTGAATGTGAATAATAAGTGTTTCTTATTCTGTTGTCCAGAGGCGGATTTACGATGGTATTCTGGGGGCTCGGTGGTCGATAATACTCCTACTTAGAGGTACTTCTAAGAGCTCCAAACTCTGGAATGGGTTTTATTTATATATAAAATAAGAAAGATTCCCTTTCTGGGACGCAATCGTCATGATCGCCCCCTGGATCGGCCCCTGCTCTTCTGTAGCAGACTTTGAAGACTTAGTTCGTGTATGGTTTCTGACGATGCTGATTAGGGATGGCCACATCTGGATAATTTTTTATTCTGATATCGGATAAAAACTTATCCCAATTTGTAATATCCGGTTGACGGATATCAAGACGGATGACGGATAAGGGATAATATCCGGATAACGGATGACGAATAATATCTGACTGACGGATAATATCCGGATAATGGATTTATCCGGGTAATTTATAAAATTAATAGAACTTTTGGATAGCTGATTACATCCGGATGACGAATAAAGGGAAATATCCGGATAACGTATATGGTTTAAAAAGAATTAATAGGAGAGGGACGTATCAGTCTTTTCTGCTCATGGATTTATTAAAAGAGGATCATCGGGCAGTGGTATTTACCATTGAAAAATATTGCTTCTAAAAATGTTTCCTAGTAACTTCCAATTTTCTTGTTCTTTTTGTGGAGCACGGTGGCTCAATGGTACACCGCTTACTCTGGTGCGTGGGGTCCTTATTGTTTCGATTCCCGGTCAAGTAAGTTTGCGGTGGACAAGATCGTATCCGTAGGTTCTCTCAGGGTACTCCCGCTTCTCGGCACTTTCATTCCATCAATTCTTCTGTTATCGTTGACTTGCTGTAATCATTGGGCGCGGTGGTTCAGTGGCAGAGCGCTTCCTCTGGTGCGAGGGGTCCTTATTGTTTCGATCTCCGGGGAAGTAAGTTTCTAGTGGACAAGATCGTATCCGTGGGTTTTCTCAGAGTACTCCCGCTTTTTCCACTGTTCATTCCAACAATTCCTCTATTATCATTGACTTGCTTTAATCATTGGGCGCGGTGGCTCAGTGGTAGAGCGCTTCCTCCGGTGCATGGTGTCCTTACAGTTTCAATCCCCTGTCTGAAAATTTGTGTTGGACAAGATCGTATCCGTGGGTTTTGTCGGGGTATTCCACCTTCCTCGAATATTTCATTCCACCAATTCCTCTTTTATCATTGATTTACCTTAATCATTGGGCGCGGTTGCTCAGTGATAGAGCCTTTCGTCTGGTGGGTCAAGTAACTTTGTGGTGGACGAGATCGTATCCGTGGGTTTCGAAAGGGCACCCCCGCTTCCTCGCACATTTCATTTCACCACTACTTCTATTATAATTCACTCTTCAATCATTGGCGCAGTGGCTCAGTGGTAGAGCATTTCTTCTGGTGGGCCAAGCAAGTTTTTGGTGTACAAGATCGTATCCGTGGGTTTTGTCAGGGTACTCCTCCTTCCTCCCACATTTCATTGCATCAATTCTATTATTATTGACTTATTTCAACCCTTGGGCGCAGTAGGTCAGTGGTAAAGCCTTTCCTCTGGTGGGCCAAGTAAGTTTGTGGTGGACAAGATCGTATCCGTAGGTTTTGTCAGGGTACTCCCGCTTCCTCCCACATTTCATTTCACCAATTCTTCTATTATTGTTGACTTCCTTCAATCCTTGGGCGCAGTGTCTCAGTGCTAAAGCCTTTCCTCTGGTGGCCCAAGTAAGTTTGTGGTGGACAAGATCGTATCCGTTGGTTTCATCATGGAACTCCCGCCTCCCCCCACATTTTATTCCACCAATTCTTCTATTATTGACTTGCTTCAATCCTTGGGCGCAGTTGCTCAGTGGTAAAGCCGTCCCTCCGGTGGGCCAAGTAAGTTTGTGCTGGTGAAGATCGTATCCATGGGTTTTGCAAGGGTATTCCAGCTTCCTCCCACATTTCACTCCACCAATTCTTCTATTATTATTGATTTGCTTCAATCCTTGGGCGCAGTGGCTCAGTGGTAAAGCTATTCTTCTCGTGGGCCAAATAAGTTTGTGGTGGAAAAGAACGTATCCGTGAGTTTTGTCAAGGCACTCCCGCTTCCTCCCATATTTCATTCCACCAATTCTTTTATTATTTTTGAGTTGCTTCAATTCTTAGGCGCAGTGGCTCAGTGGTAAAGCCTTTCGTCTGGTGCGCCAAGTAAGTTTGTGGTGGACAAGATCGTATCCGTGGGTTTTTGACAGGGCACTCCCGCTTCCTCGCACATTTCATTCCACCATTTTCATCTATTATCATTCACTCTCTTCAATCATTGAGCGCAGTGGCTCAGTAGTACAGCGCTCCCTCTGGTAGATTTAGTAAGTTTGTGTTGGACGAGATCGTATCCGTTGGTTTCTGACAAGGCACTCCCGCTTCCTCGCACATTTCATTCCACGAATTCTTCTATTATCATTCACTCTCTTTATTCATTGTGCGCAGTTGTTCAGTAGTCGAGCGTTTCTTCTGGTGGGCCAAGTAAGTTTGTGGTGTACAAGATCGTATCCGTGGGTTTTGTCAGGGTACTCCCGCTTCCAGCCACATTTCATTCCACCAATTCTTCTATTATCATTGACTTACTTCAATCATTGCGCGCAGAGGGTCAGTGGTAGGGTGTTTTTTCTGGTTGGCCAAGTAAGTTTTGTGGTGGACAAGATCGTATCCATGGATTTTCTCAGGGTGCTCCCGTTTCCTCCCACATTTCATTCCAGCAATTCTTCTATCATTGACTTACTTCAATAATTAGGCGCAGTGGCTCAGTGGTGGGGTGGTTTTCCTGGTTGGCCAAGTATGTTTGTGGTGGACAAGATCGTATCCATGGATTTTCTCAGGGTACTCCCGTTTCCTCCCACATTTCATTCCAGCAATTCTTCTATCATTGACTTACTTCAATAATTAGCGCAGTGGCTCAGTGGTAGGGTGGTTTTTCTGGTTGGCCAAGTATGTTTGTGGTGGACAAGATCGTATCCGTGGGTTTATGTCAGGGTACTCCCGCTTCCTCCCGCATTTCATTGCACCATTTCTTCTATTATCATTGACTTACTTCAATCATTGCGCGCAGAGGGTCAGTGGTAGGGTGTTTTTTCTGGTTGGCCAAGTAAGTTTGTGGTGGACAAGATCGTATCCATGGATTTTCTCAGGGTACTCCCGTTTCCTCCCACATTTCATTCCAGCAATTCTTCAATCATTGACTTACTTCAATAATTAGCGCAGTGGCTCAGTGGTAGGGTGGTTTTTCTGGTTGGCCAAGTATGTTTGTGGTGGACAAGATCGTATCCGTGGATTTTGTCAGGGTACTCCCGCTTCCTCCCGCATTTCATTGCACCATTTCTTCTATTATCATTGGCTTACAACAATCATTGCGCTCGGTGGCTCAGTGGTATGGTGGTTTTTTCTTGTTGGCCAAGTAAGTTTGTGGTGGACAAGATCGTATCCGTGGTACTCTCGCTTCCTCCCACATTTCATTCCCGCAATTCTTCTATTATTATTGACTTATTTCAATCTTTGGGCGCAGTAGCTCAATGATACAGCGCTTCTTCTGGTTGTCCAAGTAAATTTGTGGTGAACAAGATCTTATCCGTGGGTTTTCTCAGAGTAGTTCCGTTTCCTCCCACATTTCATTTCACCAATTCTTCTATTATCATTGACTTATTTCAATGATTGGGTGCAGTGGCTCAGTGATAGAGCGCTTCCTCTGGTGGGCCAAGAAAGTTTGTGGTGGACAAGATATTATCCGTGGGTTTTCTGAGGGTACTCCCGCTTCTTCCCACTTATTATTCCAGCAACTCCTCTATTATTACTGAATTGGTTTAATCATTGGGGCGCGGTGGCTCAGTGGTAGAGCGCTTTCTCTGGTTGGCCAAGTAAGTTTCTGGTTGACAAGATCGTATCTGTGGGTTTTGTCAGCGTATTTCTGGGTCCTCCAGCATTTCATTCAACAAATTCGTCTATTATTATTGACTTGCTTCAATCAAAGGTCGCAGTGGCTCAGTGGTAGAGCGCTTCCTCTGGTGGGCCAAGTAAATTTGTGATGGACAAGATCGTATCCGTGGGTTTTGTCACTGTACTCCCGCTTCCTCCAACATTTCATTCCACCAATTCTTCTATTATTATTGACTTGCTTCAAACCTTGGGCGCAGTGGCTCAGTGCTAAAGCCCTTCCTCTGGTGGGCCAAGTAAGTTTGTGGTGGACAAGATCGTATGCGTGGGTTTTGTCACTGTACTCCCGCTTCCTCCCACATTTTATTCCACCAATTCTTCTATTATTATTGATTTGCTTCAATCCTTGGGCGCAGTGGCTCAGTGGTAAAGCCTTTCCTCTGGTGGGCCAAGTAAGTTTGTAGTGGACAAAATCGTATCCGTGGGTTTTCTTTGAGTACTCTCGCTTCTTCCCACTTTTCATTCCACCAGTTCCTCTATTATCATTTACTTTCTTTAATCATTGGGAGAGGTGGCTCAGTGGTAGAACGCTTCCTCTGGTGCGTGGGGTCCTTATTGTTTCGATCCCCGATCAAGTAAGTTTGTGGTGGACAAGATCGTATCCGTGGGATTTCTCACGGTACTCCCGCTTCCTCGCCCATTCCATTCCACCAATTCCTCTATTATCATTAACGCTTTAATCATTGGGCACGGTAGCTCAGTGTTGGAGTTCTTTTTCTGGGGCATTGGGACCTTATTGTTTCGATTGCCGGCCTACTAAATTTGTGGTGGACAAGGTTGTATCCGTAGGTATTCTCAGGGTACTCCCGCTTCGTCCCACATTTCATTCAACCAATTCTTCTATCATCATTGACTTGCTTCAGTCATTGGAGAGGTCTTGGACCCTAGAGCATTGTGGTGATATCAGAAATCAGATTCGGTTCCAAGCATTTGGGTTGCGATGTAAACCTTTGCTGTGGCTCAATCTCAGTATTTTATTACGCGAGATGAAACCATCCATACAGCTATAAATGTTGTTCTATCTTCCGCAACCAGGTATCGAGGTTGAGCCAATTCGGATACTCATTTCTGGCGCTTTGTTGCCAGAACCAATTTTGGACATTACTCTGTCCTCCAACGACTAGGATCTTTCCAATGTTATCATCCGCGTCCAACAACCCCATGTTTAAAAGGGGAATAGAAAGGACCAGCGTCTAAAACTTCGGTACCCAGTTTCTTGATGTTCAATTCTAGGGATCGATTTCTGACATCACAATTGTGCTTAACGGATCAAAACCTTTCAAATGCCGCTAACGCCGTCCAACAACTTCATGTTTAATAGGTGAATAGAAGTGTCCCGAACCCATAACGTCAGGACCCCATTCCTTGAGCTTCGTCGCCTAGGCCTGATTTCTGACGTTAATACTGCACTCAGGGGACCCGGACCTTTCCAACGCTACCACTCGTGTCCACCAACCCCATGTGTAATATGGTCCCCCTGACGTAGGAGATTCGACTCCATGCTTTTTTCATAATTATTCTCCAATAGGATTTGTATACAAGGTAGCAGGTCTAAAATAAGCTTCTTCAGAGCGGCTCTTATTTGTTAAAGAATACATAACGATCACTTTTGGCTGTTGCGATGGTCTGTCCGAACGGCTTGGTAAAAAAAAATCAGCGTAACATAACAACAAAAATGTGTTTCTCTTATATGTTAAAAATAAAAGCACAGAAAGGAAAAGTCAAAGCTTGATAAGGTGAGTGTCGAAGAACGCCGAATTCTACTTTGCCCCGGGCAACGAAATTTCTAGGTACGGCTCTGAGCTCTAAGGCCTCTTTCACATTATCCTTCGATTTGCCGGATTCGTTTCCGGCTGTTTGCCGGATCCGGTTTCGGCCCCTTTCATATTATCCGGCATTTTGCCGTGGATGATAAATATGCGAGCAGGGTCGCTGTGCAACTGAAGAAACAAAGCTCTGTGACTCTTGTCGTGTTGTGGTGGTTGTAATGGACAGACGCAAAATGTGTCTTCTAGTCGCCTAGTTAAGAGTCAGGCAGAAAAAGAAACGTCAGAGACACATATGGGTTCACCCTTTTTTAGATAAGCGGTATCTTGAAGGAGATTTTTCTATACTGTTTCCACAATTAAGGGAAGACGAAGGAAAATTCTTTAATTATTTTTGTATGTCTATCGCACAGCTGCAGAGGCAGAATTCAAAATTTAGGTGCTGTATTCAACCTCCAGAAATGTTGGCTGTAACATTAAGGTAAGATAATTTGTATTTTTTATACACATAGATAACGTTAAATTTAATGTAATTGAATAGATGGTTGAAGAAAGGATCTGAGTCAATTTACAATATACGAGACGAAACACTCAACACAAGAAATTAATTCCTTTATCAATAGTACCTTACATACGACCTTACATCAATAGTACCAACAATATATTCGCAGCTGAATTTCCAAAGTGATGGATCCAGATACCTTCTGAAATCAATATAATAATGTAGCCAGTGGAGGATCTAGCGTGGGGCAAGGGGGCCTAGGCCTCCAGTTTTTTGAGTGCAAAAATAATTTAACATATTATGTATATATTTTTGTAAGTTTATAGTAAATCATGATATATCTATGATAGCCTGGGTTCTGGCATTCCCATGTTTTCCCTTCTAGATCCGCCACTGAATTTAGCCTAAATTAGTAATAAAAATAATAATGTATGGCTAGGCAGAGTATAAGATTTCTATAACATTTTTCTTGGGGTCCCTGTTTCCTTCTGATAATTTCGAATTCTAAGGGGGAGGGGAATAATTTCACGATAAAAAGTATTTTTTCAAAGACCATTGAAAAGGGGACCTTTTTTCTCAAAGACCTTTTTCTTGTCTTACAGCCGTAAATTGACCTTGAATATACTAATTCAAAACTTCGGGACCAATTCATCCAATTTGTTTTAATTCTAAATTTTTGATTTTGTTATTTTAATATTACTTTTTTTTTTAGATTGGTCAATATAATTTTCTCCCCAATTCGTATTTTTTTGAGTTAGAAATGTTAGGCTCGGTCATTTTGGATGCCTCCTGAGGGCAAAATAAGTTTACAATCGAAAAAGAATCCAAACTTGTTGAAAGTAAGCAAATACTACAGGTTCCTCACATTCGACCATAAATTGACCTGCAAAAGGCAGATTGGAAAGACGGGTAACAACCATTTTTTAAAAATATTTTCTTAGAAAGAACTTTTAACACATTTTAGGTCATATTTTTTCACCTACAATTCGTATTTTTGAGTCAGGACCGATTATCGCGACTAAGTTACGATGAAGGGGGTTATAAATTAAAATTTTACAATCCAAATCAAATATTTTGTCTTAAATATTGTCTCTTCTTCAATTCAGTACGTGAATAACTTTCGACGTAAATTCGTCGTGTCAAAAGAATTGTGAAGAAATAAGTTAATGTTAAATTGATTCACTTCAATAAAACGAGGGGGCTGTGGTGGGTAAGTGGCAGAGGATTCACCTCTGGTGCAGGGGTGCTTGGTTCGATCCCAGCTCGCACCAAGTGAACTTTGTGTTGGACAAGTAACGTTTATGTGGGTTTTCTCGGGGTTCTCCCGTTTCCTCCCACTTTCTTCATTCCATCATTTCATTCATTTCTCACCTTCACCGTCTCTTTTAGCCTAGCCATCAGAACCATAGGACGTAATACAAAATTTAGAACCTTATTACTAGAAAACTTAATTTAGTAGTTATATAAGTTTTTTTTTATGTATTTGAAACTACATCTTGATTGTGTGTTGTCATTTCATTTAAAGCTAATGCAAAATTAGTTCTTCAGTTCTAGTACTTCCTTTGCCAGTATAATACTGTGGAATTCTTCTTATGACAAGTAATAGGAATGACCAAATTTAGTGTGTGGTTCTAAAGATTTTCCGAAACCTGGAGTTTTTTCGAAATCCGAATACTTATGGTCATCCTTGTTATTATTATTAATAATATGTTCTTCATTATTGATATCGATACCGAAAATACCGATATATATCCATACCGATATACTTTGCCATATTGAGTATCTACAGGGAGTTTCAAAACAACACCGACAACGTTTGGGAGGTGATTCCTGACATCAAGATAAGATGAAAAGTATTGACCAACCTGGGTGCACAAATGCTTCCTTTTGGAGTTATAGGAAGTCGAAAACTTGAAAAAATGAACTTTCAAGGTCTTTAGCTCCAAAACTGTGGAACCTTCCGTAGTCAGGTCCAGACTCCACTGAGGAATTCATGTTTGCACTATACAAAAATAAATGTTTCAGAATCCTGCGGTACTCACGCAACAATTTTTACAGAGGGAGTTTAGCTACGGGCATATAATTCGAAGTACTCATCAACTACGTCTGTAAAAATTGTTGCGGAAGTACCGCAGGTTCGTGAAACTTGATATTTGGTTAGGACAAATACTGTCTCAAAATCCCTCCCCCCTGCCTCTGGTGACCCTCGTTCCGCATACA
The DNA here is from genome assembly GCF_964235325.1 of Thermobia domestica. Lineage (NCBI taxonomy): Eukaryota > Metazoa > Arthropoda > Insecta > Zygentoma > Lepismatidae > Thermobia > Thermobia domestica. The sequence goes on from NC_137467.1 coordinate 55,496,717, forward strand.
AATGGTGGCTGAAGTCATCGCTAATGGTAGTGTTACCATTGACCTCAGCGACCGCGAAAACTATGGATTTGACACTAATATCGGTCATTTTCTACTACTTTTACATGTCCTGGTAAACGCCCCCTGAGACCTCCTGGTTCGAATTTTGAAAAAAAAACTCATTGGCTTGATCTGGAGCCTAAACCAAGGTACCCGTAACCAAATTTTGGTAACTTTCGGTCCGGTCGTATGGTCCCCAGTCCGCACAAAGACAGACAGATAAACACATAAACTATTTTATTTATATTAGATTATTATTATTATTATTATTATTATTATTATTATTATTATTATTATTATTATTATACTATTTCGGGTTTATTTTTTTGTTTTAAGCGTTCCGACTATTGACTCAAGTCTCTTTAAAGCACTGCTCTAGTCCCTGAATTCAGAGGACTATTAAAGAAATGACAGCCAGATAATTATAAAATATATAAAGTATGGTATATTTATCAAATATCACATCATGGATTCTCTCTTGCTTTGTGTAGCAAAATAGTACATAAATATATAGCAAAAGACTGTATTGCTGAAATATTTGATAGTGTATATTTCAATTTGGGGTCACCACAAATTTATAGCAGTTCATTTTTGTCCAGTGTTACCCGGACATCTCCCAATCTTCTATTACATAGAAAAATAATAATTTATATAGATTTCGACACTTCGGTAGTATTCGTCATTTTCAATTAATTTTACATGTCATCTTTCCTCATATATTGTATGTACAGGTTTGGTTAATTACTCCAAATGTGCTGGGCTAGAACATAACCACATATACAAACACACTCCACACACAAAACCATATTACAGCAGCCACTTTATGCTCTTTCCTGGCCACGCTTGCTTCCTCCCCCAACAACGATGCGGTAGTTTGCCGCGTGTATGTGAAGAGCTTCATTGCTTGTAATGTCCCGCTTGGCTATACACGGCGATTTGCCGCGCCGGATTCTAGCAGGGAGATCCGGCTCCCTTTGCTCGCCGGATAAATGTCCGGCGACCGCCGCAGATATGTTAAGAGCTTCATTGCTTGCAATTTCTTTCTACCCCGTCCGGCAATTCGCCGGAAACGGATCCGGCAAATCGCCGGATAATGTGAAAGGGACATAACACTTATCGGTCTTTCAGAGTTTCATCCCTTACCTACAACAATGTAGTTTGATTAGCCTGTTATACAAAACGCTTGGAAAGAACCTGTGAATGTGACTTATTGATAGCTATGCAATATGTTTACAGAGTGCTAGTCTTCAGTTTAGCAAAGAAACTGCCCTTAGGCGAAATATCATGTTGCTCTCTACTTTTGTCTGTGCCTTGTAAATCGTAACATTGTGTTTAAAGGCAAACAGAAACAAGTTCAGTTGTTGGGTTCTTTGTAGAACTACTGATAACACGTTTGTGTCTTTTACACAAATACTTTTTGCCAGATTGCTGTTTGAAGCCTTTTTGCGTTGTACACTATAAAACAACATATCCAGATTCAGAGAAGCCCACAAAAATTTTAAAGAAGGGTGAGAAAATATCTGTATTATTCTGATCCTCTATTCTTCTTCTTATTATTATTATTATTATTTACCAGACTCTTTGTTGATAAAAATCGTAATTTGGCATTTATTAAGTGTAATATGACTGAGTCTAGAGGCAGAAGAAAGGGGGTCTTATAGCCAGATATAAAAATGAGAACTTTGCACCCTTCTAAAAGAAAAATTAGTATAATTAGTAAAAAAATGCATTCATTGAAAAACTCTGGAGTAATAAAGGATCACGTGCTAGCCACTAGATCAGCGGGGAGGATACCCATTCGCCCACATAGTTAGGTTAGTGATTTCAGACATTACCACTGCCCCTGAGTGCAGTAGTAATGTCAGATAACAGACCCAGGTCACCAAGTTCAAGGAATGGGGTCCTGACGTTATGGGTTCGGGACCCTTCTATTTACTTATTAAACATGAAGTTGTTGGACGGCGTTGGCGGCATTTGAAAGGTTTAGATCCGTTAGGTACAACTGTGATGTCAGAAATCAATCCCTAACGTTGAACCTCTAGAAACTGGGTCTCGAAATTTTAGATGCGGATCCTTTCTATTCCCCTTTTAAACATGGGGTTGCTGGACGCGGATGGTAATATTGGAAAGATCCTAGTCGTTTGAGGAGAGCATAATGTTCCTGGCCACAAAGCGCCAGAAATGAGCTTCCGAATTGGCTCAATCTCAATACCTGGTTGCGGAAGATAGAACAACATTTATACCTGTATGGATGGTTTTATCTCGCGTAATAAAATACTGAGAATGAACCACAGCATGGTATACATCACAACCCAAATGCTTGGAACCGAATCTGATATATCACATCACTGCAATGCTCAAAGGACCAAGACCTCTCCAATAATTAAAGGAAGTCAATGATAGAAGAATTGGTTGAATGAAATGTGGTAGGAAGCTGCAGTAATCTGAGAAAACCCACGGATACGATCTTGTCCACCACAAACGTATTTGGCTGGGGATCGAAACAATAAAGTCCCTTCGCACAACAGGAAGTGCTCTACCTCTGAGCCACCGTGCAAAATGATTAGATAAAGTCAGTGATAATAGAGGGATTGGTAGAATGAAATGTGAGAGGAAGCGGGGATACCCAGAGAAAACACACGGATACGATCCTGTCCACCACACAACTTACTTGGCTAGGGATCGAAACAATAAGGAACCATGCACGAGACGAAGCGCACTACCACTGAGACACCGCGCCCAATGATTTTAGCAAGTGAATGATAATAGAAAAATTGATGGAACGAAAAGTGGGAAGAAGCGGGAACACCGTGAGAAAACCCACGGATACGATTTTGTCCACCCCAAACTTACTTTGCCCACCAGAGGAAGCGCTCTACAACTGAGCAACCGCGCTCATTGATTAAACCAATTCAATGATAATAGAGGAGTTGCTGGAATGAAAAGTGGGAAGAATCGAGAGTACCACGAAAAAACCCACGGATACGATCTTGTCCATTACAAACTTACTTGGCACACCAGAAGAAGCTCTCTACCTCTGAGCCACCACATCCAATGATTGAAGCAAGTAAATAAGAGTAGAAAAGTTGGTGGAGTGAAATCTGCGAGGAAGCGGGAGTACCTTGTCAGAACCTACGGATACGATCTTGTCCACCACAAAGGTACTTGGCCCACCTGACGAAGCGCTCTACCACTGAGCCACCGCACTCAATGATTAAAGTAGGTCAATAATAATAGAGGAATTGGTTGAATGAAAAGTGGGAAGAATCAGGAGTACCCTGACAAAACCCACGTATACCTTCTTGCCCATTACAAACTTACTTGGCCCACCAAAGGAAGCGCTCTATCACTGAGCCGGCGCCCAATGATTAAACCAATTCAATGATAATAGATGAATTCCTGGAATGAAAAATGGAAAGAAACGGGAATACCGTGAGTAAACCCAAGGATACGATCTTGGCCACCACAAACTTAAAAAGCTCACCAGAGGAAGCGCTCTACCACTGAGCCACTGCGCTCAATGATTGAAGCAAGTCAATGATAATAAAGGAATTGGTGGAACGAAATCTTGGAGGAAGGGCAAGTAACCTGAGGAAAACCATGGATACAATCTTGTCCACTACAAAGTTAATTGGCCCAACAGAGGAAACGCTCTACCAGTGAGACTCCGCGCCCAATGATTAATGTAAGTCAATGGTAATAGAGGAATAAGTGGAATGAAAAGTTGGAAGAAGCGGAAGTACTCTCAGAACACCCACGTATACGATCTTGTCCATCACAAATTTACTTGCCCCACCAGAGGAAGCGCTTTACCACTGACCAACTGTGCCCAATGATTGAAGCAAGTCAATGATAATAGTAGAATTTGTGGAATGAAATGTGGAAGGGAGCGTGAGTACCCTGACAAAACCCACCGATATGATATTGTCCACCACAAATTTTTCAGGCGGGGGATCGAAAGAACAAGAATCCCACGCATCAGAGGAAGCGTTCTACCACTTAGCCACCCTGCCCAACGATTGAATCAAGTCAATGAAAAAAGAGGAATTAATGCAGTGAAAAGTGGGAAGAAACGGGAGTAACCTGAGCAAACCAACGGATACGACCTTCTCCACCACACACTTACTTGGCCTACCAGAGGAAGCGCTCTACCACTGAGCCAGTGCGCCCAATGATTCAAGCAAGTCAATGATAATAGAACAATTATTGAAATGAAATGTGAGAGAAAGCGGGAGTACCCTGATAAAACCCACGGATACGATCTTGTCCACCACAATTTTACTTGGCCCACCAGACGAAGTGCTGTACTGCTGAGCCACTGCGCCCAATTATTAAAGTAAGTCAATGATAATATAAGAATTGGTGGAATGAAATGTGGGAGGAAGCGAGAGTACCCTGACAAAACCCACGGATACAATCTTGAAAACCACAAACCTACCTGGCCCACTAGAGGAAGCGACCTACCACTTAGCCACCGCGCCCAATAATTGAAGCAAGTCAATAACAATAGAAGAATTAGTGGAATGAAATGCGGGAGGAAGCCGGAGTACTTTAACAAAACCCACGGATATGATCTTGTGCACCACAAAGGTACTTGGCCCGGCATCAAAACAATAAGGACCCCACGCACCAGCGGAAGCGCTCTACCACTGAGCCACCGTGCCTAATAATTAGATTAAGTCAGTGATAATAGAGGGATTGGTGGAATCAAATGTGGGAAGAAGGGGGAGTACTCTGAGAAAACACACGGATACGATCCTGTTGACCACATAATTCACTTGGTTTGAGATCGAAACAAATAGGACCCCACGCACGAGACGAAGCGCTCCACCAATTAGACACCGCGCACAATGATAACAACAAGTGAAGGATAATAGAAGAATTGATGGAATGAATAGTGGGAAGAAGCGGGAGTACCCTGAGAAAATCCACGGAAACGATCTTGTCCACCACAAACTTACTTGGCCAACCAGAAAAAAGATAAACTGCTGAGCCACTGCGCCCAATGATTAAAGCAACTGAATGATAAGAGAGGAATTGGTGGAATGAAGTGTGGGAGGATGAAGGAGTACCCTGACAAAACCCACGGATACCATCTTCACCACAAACTTACTTTGCCCAGCAGAGGAAGCGTTCTACCACTGAGCCATCGCGCCTAATGATGAAAGTAAGTGAATTATAATAGAGGAATTGGTGGAAAGAAATGTGGGAACAAACGGGAGTACCCCGAGAAAACCCACGGATACGTTCTTGTCCACCACAAACACACTTGGCCCACCAGAGGAAGCGCTACCACTGAGCCACTGCGCACAATGATTGAACCAATTCAATGATAATAGAAGAATTGGTGGACTGAAATGTGGGAATCCACGGATTCGATCCTGTCCACCACAAACTTAGTAGCCCCCGAATCGAAAGAGTAAGGACCCCACGCACCAAATGAAGCGTTCTACCACTGAGCAATCGTCCCAGTGATTGAAGCAAGTGACTGATAATAGAGGAATTGGTGGAATGGAAAGTGGGAGGAAGCTAGAGTACCCTGACAAAACACACGGATAAGATCTTGTCGCACACTAGGGGAAGCGCTTTACCACTGAGTCATTGCGCCCAATGATTAATGTAAGTCAATGATGATAAAGGAATTGCTGGAATGAAGATTGGTAAGAAGCGGAAGTATCCTCCAAAAATCCAAGGATACGATCTTGTTCATCACAAACTTACTTGGCGCACCAGAGAAAGCGCTCTACCACTAAGCCACTGCGCACAATGATTGAAGCAATTCAATAATAATATAGGAATTGGTGGGATGAAATATTGGAGGAAGCGGGAGTACTCTGACAAAACCCACAGATACGATCTTGTCCACCACAAACGTACTTGGCCCCCAATCAAAACAATAAGGACCACACGCACAAGAGGATGCGCTATACCACTTAGCTACCGTACCCAATGATTAGAGTAAATCAGTGATAATAAAGGGATTGGTGGAATGAAATGTTGAAAGAAGCGAGAGTACACTGAGGAAAACCAGGGATTTAATCTTGTCCAGTTCAAATTTACTGGCGTGGGGATCGAAAGAATCACGACCCCACGCACCAGAGGAAGCGCTCTATGACTGAGCCGCCCCAGCCAGTGATTAAAGCGTCATTCATAATAGAGGAATTGGTGGAATGAAGTGTGGGAGGAAGAGGGAGTACCCTAACAAAACCCACTGATACGATCTTGTCCATTACAAACTTACTTAGCCCACCAGAGGAAACGCTCTACCGCTGAGCCACCAAACCCAATTGTTAAACCAAGTCAATGATAATAGAGAAATTGGTGGAATGAAAAGTGGAAGAAGCGGGAATACCTTCATAAAACACACGGATACGATCTTGTCCACCACAAACTTATTTGGCCACTGATGGATACAAAAAAGTCAACACGAACCCGAGGAAGCGCTCTACCACTGAGCCACCGCGCCCAATGATTAAAGCAAGTATATGATAATAGAGGAATTGGTGGAATGAAATGTGGGAACAAGCAGGAGTATTCCGAGAAAACCCACGGATACGATCTTGTCCACCACATACTTACTTCGCCAGGGATGGAAACAATAAGGATCCTACGCACCAGAGAAAGCGTTCTACTAGTGATGCACTGTGACGAATGATTGAATCAAGTCAATGATAATACAGGAATTGGTGGAGTGAAATGTGGGAACAAACGGGTGTACCCTGACAAAACCCACAGATACTCTCTTGTCCATTACAAACTTACTTGGCACACCAGACAAAGCGCTCTACCACTAAGTTACCGCGTTCAATGATTAAAGTAAGTCAATGATAATAGAGGAATTGGTGGAATGAAACGTGGGAGGAAGGGAGAGTACTATGACAAAACGCAGGATACGATCCTGTCCACCACAATCTTACTTGGCCCACCAGAGGAAGCGCTCTACCACTGAGCCACCGCTTTCAATGGTAAAAGTAAGTCAATGATAGAAGAATTGGTGGAATGAAATGTGGGAGAAAGCGAGAGTACCATGAAGAATCTTACGGATACGATCTTATCCAGTTCAAATTTACTTGGGTGGTGATCGAAAGAAGAAGGACCCCACGCACGAGAGGAAGCGCTCTACCAGTGTGTCACCGCGCCCAATGATTACAGCAATTCATTGATAATAGAGGAATTAGTGGAATGAAAAGTGTGAAGAAGCTGGAGTACCCTGAGAAAAACCACAGATACGATAATTCCACCACAACCTTACTTGCCGGGGATGAAAACAATAAGGACCCCACGCACCAGAGTAAGCGGTCTACCATTGATCACCGCGACCTACAAGAACAAGAAAATAATAAATTACTAGGAAACATCTTAAGAAGCAATATCTTTCAATGGTAAAGACCACTGCCCGATGATCGTCTATTAATAACTCCATGAGCATAAAAGACTGATACGTCCTTCTCCTATTATGTATTTTTAAAACCATATACGTTATCCGGTTATTATCCTTTATTCGTCATCTGGATGTAATCAGTTATCCAAATGTTCTATTATCCAGTTATTATCCGTTATGTAAATTTTATAAATTATCCGGATAAATCCATTATCTGGATATTATCCTACATCCGGATATCATCCGATATCCAAATCTTATCCGTTATCCGGATATTATCCGTCAGCCGGATATTATCCGTTATCCGTCATCCGTTTTGTTATCCGGCAACCGGATATTGCAATTCCGGATAAGTTTCTATCCGATTCATTATAAAAATTTATCCAGACGTCGCCATCCCTAATCAGCATCGTCAGAAGCATAGACTAACTAAATGTCTTCAAAGTCTGCTACACAAGAGCAAGGTAGGATCCAGGGGCGATCATGGCGATTGCCCCCCAGAAAGGGAATCTTTCTTATTTTATATATAAATAAAACCCATTCCAGAGTTTGGAGCTCTTAGAAGTAGCTCTAAGTAGGAGTATTATCAACCACCGAGTCCCCAGAAGTCCAGCGTAGATCCGCCTCTGGATAAGAGAATGGAAAACCTTATTATTCACATTCAGTTTCCACATCTCAACAAACAAACAATATTTTCATTCACTTCCATCGACTACTGCATTTTACTGAACTGTAACGACTTTTTATGTTTAAAAATAATTATTCATTTTTCAATAATTGTAAATGTTTATAAGTTAAGTAATTTACCATGAAAAGAGTCAACTAGAAGTGTTTTTGTAAGGAAGAAATAACAACATGAACTGTGAAGTATCTTCTCACAAACTGTCGAGAGTTGAGAGTCGACAAACTTTACCTTTTCTTTTACCGATTACCTCGAAACCTCGGTAGCCAGAATTAGCCCAGAATAGGGGACTTATATTAAGAAAATAATCTCTGGAAAATGCAGAAGTCTTTTAGTCTGAGAAAAAAGGAATGAAATCTCTAATTTCTAGTTCTGTTAGTCTTGTAGCTCTTAGTTCGTACCAAAATACTGATAGAAATATGGCCAATGAATTATGACTATTTTGTAGAACATTTCACTTTAATATCACAGGAAATTCATCTTCCGGCTTGCTTGGTTGTGAAAGGTTATAGAGTGTATTGGTATACATACTATGTAAAGTATGTGTACTGTCGCTGACTTGTGATAACAATCAGAAACAGAAGTAAAAGGTAAATTACAGTAATAGTTTTCTGTTAATTTTTGTATTCAAGGAGAGACGGAAAACCTACTTTTATCTTAACATTTGTTTTTCTTTAAATTTCTTTTCGGGTTCACACTCTTCCCCCTCAACATTGAATACGGAAATGGAGAACTTATTTAGAATTTGATTGTTGATTCCAGTATATTTCAGCATCACTTCTCGGACCTGAGGGTTTGGGCACAAAACCTCGCGCCAGAACCTCGCTTCGACATCCTCGTCTACCAAAACCTCGTCTGACCACAACCTCTCCTCCCGTAACCTCGCGGCCCAAAATCTCGCCGGGCCGAAACCTCGCCTGGCCAAAACCTCGCGGAACAAAACCTCGCCTGGCGAAAACATCGCTACCCAAGTCTTCGCGGGCCAAAATCTCGCCGGGACAATACTTCGTCTTCCAAAACCTCGCGCCCCAAAATATAGCCCTACCCACTATGTATTACTGTATGTATATGTTTAGTAATAACACATAATTACATTAAAATAATGACAAGAAAAATTCTAATGTATGCTTTGGAAATCTATATATATAAAAATTAATTGACTATGTTCCATTATACCTCTTGAGAAATCCTACCGATCTCAAACAAATTTTTAACATAGATGAGGTTCGAGCCTAGGATGTCTTTTATAATTTCACTTTGTCGGCACAACAAAGAGGAGGGGGAGTAAGATATATATATATATATATATATATATATATATATATATATATATATATATATATATATACTTATAAGAAAAGCGGCAGATATTGTTATACTACACTGATTTTTGGGGGCGAGGTTTTGGCCCGGCGAGGTTTTGGCCCGGCGAGATTTTGTCCCGCGAGGTTTTGGCCGGCGAGATTTTGGGCGGCGATGTTTCGGCCGTGAGATTTTGTCCGTATCCCGACCTGGGCCTGTGATATGCTGATACATCGTAATCGTCTATATCTATATTATCATATATCAACATTCGATATCGCGAATATATGGACATGAATATATCCTTCTAAATTTTCGATATCGATATTCGGGGGACGGCGAGGTATAAGGGACCCCTAAGACTTGCAATGGATGAAGAAATTAAACTTACTTTTTACAATATTGTTTTCTAATCATAATATCTTTATTACCACAAATTGCAATGCAATACATCCACTTGCAAATTTGCAATATTATATGGTATAATTTCTTAGGCACCAGAACTTTTCTGTTCCCTGAAAAAAGAAACAAAAAATCACGTGCAAAAGCAAGTGCTTCGAACTTTGAACTAGAATTTACCAAAAGAAAGTATTTTATTTCTCTCTCTTGGAGATTTCCACCCCTTTTGGCGTTTGGGACCGCTCATTGACAAAACGTGCGCACATGATCGCTATATGCATTCATGGTCTTAGGCAGAGTCAGAGATTTTGAAAAGGAAACGACTTTTTAATAATAATAATAATAATAATAATAATAATAATAATAATTATTATTATTATTATTATTATTATTATAACAATGGGGTTTACAACTAGGTCCCTTTTCTTTATCTTGCATGGCAGGGCCGCAAGTCTGCTACGTCAGTGGTGTCCCCTATTCTGTGTTTGTCTCTTTTTCGTTTCGTTTAGCTATTTGTTTTTGTGCTTTTAGGCTTTTATATGAAACCTTTATATTATATAACTTTCTTTTTATGAGTTTCTTTTTTAGGGTGGGGAGGGGGAAAGAGAGAAATGCTTTCTTCATATATTTGTTTCTTACCATTCATCTTGTTTGAACTGCTTCAGTAAATCATTTTGTAACTTCTGATGTCATCCAACTCCGTCACAATAATAAAATTGTCATTTTTAACAATTTGTTTTATTGTCTTATTTGCAGTTTGCCATACTGATATATTAGTGGCAAAATTGAGGTATAGTCCAACGCCTTTCGAATTTGCAACCAACCCAACCGCCGAGCTTTTTGTGTTGCCTGTTATTGCAGGAAAGGGAGAATTGCAGGTAGTAATGCACTTTTTGAGTCGTGTATACAATAATCGGTTTTGAAACTATTTTTTATGTCGTCCTTAATTTTTAGACCTTTCGCACACTGCGACACTTCGTGTGTTGAAGACGCGCTACATTTTTTTCTGTCACAGGCTTGTCGCGGGATAATGGAATGCCATTTTTTACAATGGATGTGGCGCAGGCCCTTCGCACAATACGCGACAAGCGTCATACTGTAGCAGGCTTGTTGCCGGAACGTGCCACCTGACACAAGCTAAGTCCTTTCTATACTACGCGCCTTGGTGCGTCGAAGACGCTCGACAGCGCCACGATTTATCTTTTTTGCAACCAGATACTAATTCTGAAAGGTGAGCTCAATAAAAGCTTTCGATACAGACGCTTTCATTGTAGAAATTCAGACACAGCCTAGTATACGGAACTCCAGCAGTGATTCCTATAAAAACATAATTCAAAAGACGAAAGCACGGGAAAAAATGTGTTGTGCATTCTATAGAGGATTCATGGATATGCCATCGAAAGAGAAGAATCGTATCGGAAAGTACACTGACAATGTCATTTTGTTGTTTCTTACATTTTCCAAACCTCTGTACCAAACCAATGAACTATTGATGGAAATTGCAACATAAAACTACATTGTTTATCTCTTCACTTTACTATTTCAAATTAAACTCTCAAATATAGCAGAAATGACCAGATATTCTCAAATATATTTTACACATTTACAAACTTCGATCCCCCAGGCCAATATGTAATTTTATAACATTTCGTTATTTTTATGTTATGTGTATTTAATACGTATACTGTACGAAAATATAAAAAATAATGTTTTATAAGCACTTAGGCATAACAGTGATACCTCGTGGCACTCCATAATGAAATTTTTTGGCAGAGGCCGTGAGGCATGAAAGTAATACCTCATGTAGTCAGTTGCGGATTTAGCAATATACTGACTAAGCCCCAAATTTATTTCGTGGCTCAAGAGGGACCGCCAACTCCAGTTTACATACGTATTCCTTTTGGGAATGCTTGCATTTTGTCGTTAAAGAATATAACAGATTGTTTAGTATTACGACAATTTAAAAATTACATGCAAACTATGTAAAGTGGATTGTCTCCTTGTTCTGGCTAAAAAAATTGTTACATTCCGGCGACACTTGAAGTAAGATCTAGCGTCTGTCGCATCGCGGGGGCTGTCGAATATCAGTGACGAGACAACACAGCCTGTCGCGCGTCTTCGACACACGAAGTGTCGTAGTCTGTGAAGGGCCTTAAGGTGGATCACCACTCGGAAGTCAGTACATGTTTTAGCTCATTCCCTTAACTACTGTGTAATGAAATGCTACATATTATAAATATTGTGCTATAAGATAGAGTTATGCTCCAGCTACAACACAAGACACTGATTCATTTGGTTATGTCTTCTGATATTGAGATAGGTAACAAATAAAAGAAAATATTTGATTCGTTTTTACAATGAGCACACAAGATGGCACTTGCTGTTATATCTTACTAGAAGTGCTCAGTTTTATCCAAAGTTCATTTGTATGTTGTAAAGTATTTTAAAGCAACGGTCTTATTACGAAATAGATATATTGTTTGACCGTTTTTCGTGTTATGTTTCACATTTTATTTAAATATTAATTTACATTTAAGGAAATAGATTTTGATAAGAAACTTGCACAGAACGCCATAATGCGTTGTTGCCGAATTTGTACGTTTACTGTGTAGTATGACATATGACTGAGGTCGATAGACTATGGTTGGCGCGAAGCGTAATAAAATTTTTAAAAATAAACCCTGGTTTTCCTTGATTTGGAGCAATTTTTCCTTCAATTTTATATATATATCTTTTCTTTTTATTCCTTCCGAATTTTGCGCCCCCTTACTTCGGCAACCGAGACCGCCCCCCCCCCCCACGAACGGCACGAAAAATACATTGACGTAGTTGCCGGCTTACTGGGCTGTTGTTTACTGGTGACACCATATTGACGAATATAAAAATATCCGAAGATTTCTGCGTTTTAGAGATCCATATCGACGTGTTGTAACAAACCTTATGTATAGGCCTAAAGTTTGATCAGGGATGATCATACGTGGGCAAAAATATTTTACTTTTTAACAAAAATGAATTCGGCCCTTTTTGTTTCAATTTGGTACTATTTTTCAGCTCACTCCAGAGCTAGGACTGTGGGAACACCAAGGGCGCCGATCCTGGGGGACAGGAAGGCCCCCCTTCCGAAGCACATGTGGGTCCCCTTATTCTATTTGTGAATATTTAATATTTGGCATAATTTGAATGCAATTTGTCTTAAAATTCTCATATATATGCCGTCTGCATATGAATGGGCCCCCCAAATTTACAGAGAAATCGGCGCCCTTGGGCAACACTGGCGTGTATTGTTTTCGCTTAACACGAAAACCAAATTTAAACCGTTCCAAGTAGCTTCCAAATCTGCTGTGTGAAAAGATACGTTAAAGCATAACAAGTCATTAAAAATAGTACCCACATGTTTGGGAGCTTTACTCGAGAGGCAGTGGCGGCCTTCACATGGGCGAACCGCCGAGGGCCTGCATATGGAAGGGCACCTCTCGACTCTCTGAGTAATAAATCCGATTTTTTAAAACATTTATGGACAACAGATTATACGTCATTCAACAAAATTCTGAAACGTAGAAAATCTTGAATAGTCAAAACGATTACAATTCTGTAAGTAGCCCACCTGGAGAACACCAACATATGCAGCATGAATAAAAGTATTCCCATTATTCCTTCCACCTAAATGTTCAGTGTTAGTTACTTCCGTCGGCCTTCAATTCATCCTATAGTACACCCTCCATTCCAAAAGAAACCGAACGTTTTAAAAAAACAAAAAAGCAATGTACATTTTGGAACAAATCATTTTTATTAATCAATGTATTCCCCTTCTGCATCGATACACATATTTGCACGCTCCAACAAGTTGTCAAACGACTTCTCCATGTCCTTTATTGGAATGGTCTTTAGGACGGCGGTCGTCGCCTTCTCAATGGCATCAATCGATGCGTGCCACTTTCCTTTCATCGCCAAATGCAGTTTCGGGAACAGATAGAAATCGCACGGAGCGAGATCTGGTGAATAGGGCGGATGATGCAACCGAATAATGTGATTTTTGACCAAAAATTCAGTTACAAGTCGCGAACGATGTGATGGTGCATTATCGTCCAAAAGAGTCCAACTGCCGATTTCGCGATATTCGGGCCGAATACGACGAATTCTTGCCAGCAAACGCTTCATGACGCCCAAGTAAAACTCTCCAGTGACTGTCTGGCCGGGCTGAACAAATTCTTTGTGGATAATTCCTTTTGAATCGTAAAAACAAATCAGCATCACCTTAACTTTTGACTTCATCAAGCGACTTTTTTTGGGTGTTCCTTCATCCGGCGCTCTCCATTCAGCACTTTGCCGCTTTGTTTCGGGCTCATATTCAAAACACCACGTCTCGTCACCAGTTACAATCGATTTCAAGAAGTTTCGATCCTGCCGAGCACTTTTAACGATGTCTTTGCAATGCGCAATTCGATCAACTTTTTGGTTTTCGGTGAGTTTGTGTGGTACAAACCGCGAATTAACCTTCTTAAGACCCAAAACTTCGGTCAAAATGCGGTATGCGGTTCTTTGAGGAATGCCTAATTCCATTTCAATAACTTTCACCGACGATTTTTTATTATGTTTGACGAATTCACGCACTTTTTCGATGTTTTCTTCCGATAATCCGGTTCTGGGACGGCCTGATCTTTCGTCATCATCCAGCGTCTCTCTACCCGATTTGAAACGCCTGAACCACTCGTAAACTTGCGTACGGGATAGACACTCATCACCATATGCATTTTGTAGCATTTGGTGCGTTTCACTAAAAGTTTTACCCAGTTTAACACAAAACTCAATTGCAGTTCGTTGTTTGAAACTCATTTTTCGACCGATGTACACAACACACTGACAGTTGAAACGCAATAACTTTGTTGCCGTGCATCCAAATGTCATGACATTTATACCAGTTGTCAATGAGGGACTACACCATCTACGGGTAAAATATTACAACAGATGGCACTAGTGGTACTATTTGTTTTCAAAAGTTCGGTTTCTTTTCGAATGGAGGTGTAAATAACTTAAATGAGATTTCCAACGTGATTTATTATCAATATTTAAGCCAAAATACCTTTAGAGATGCAAATAACCACTCGCCCGAGGCCAATGGGTCATCGGTGCAGGCGAGTATTTAATATCATTAAGAAGGCATGTAAAAGATTGCTATTGTGGAATGTGGGCTAGTATCTATTTTGGGGGGCCAGTAAAATTTTGTTGCTTATTTGCATCCCTGCCTTATATGATTCTCAACAATTATTTTCTTTTCCAGAATTAATTACGGATTTTTTTTTTTTTAGTTAATATCCAAAACATTTTTATACACCAATTTGCAGAGGAGGATCAAGCCCGGGACCGGGCAGCCCAGGTCACCCTAGATTTTGAGTGACAAAAATAATTTAAGCAATTATATATATATATATTTGGAAATGTATAATAAACTCATGTTAATACCTATTATAGTCTGGGTTCTGACTGCTCTCCCCAGTTTTTATATTCTAGATTCGCCCCTACATCTACATCTATATACACATGTATATTACATGTCGACATGTCTATATATTACATGTCTACAGATCTACATGTATATTAAATAAAATGCGGCTAATTTGGTGCCTTATGGAAGGCTTAATGAAGTGTTACGTAATTCATTGTTACAGTGTTAATACAGGTGTATATAATTTTCTGTTAATAAAAGAGTTGTGAATAGAACGAATAATTTTACTTGGAATTTTAATTTGGAGAATTTTTTGAACAAGTAAATCAAATACCATTGAATCATATACTTCACCTATACCAATACAAGTAACAACTAAATACACTCTTGTGTAAAATGCTTTTTGAATATCTAAAATAATTGGTCCTAAGGTATTTTATGTTAAATGCTCTTCTCTAATTCAGTAATTTAGGAAGGAAAAAATTGTTTATTTATGATAACAGGATAACCTATTTACTGTTAAATTTTCGATAATTTTATAGGCACAAGGAACGAGTTAAATTGACTGGAAGTCCAAAGCTGCACCACAGTTTTTTTTTTCCTTTCTGTATAGGAATGTGATTGAGTTTTACTAATGGATCAAACTTAGTTATAATAAATAATACTGTACTGTCAGAAGATGTAGCAGTGCACCCAGAAGATTTTAAAGTACAGTAGAGCGTCGATTATCCGAACGTCGATCAACCGAACGACCGCTTAACCGAACTGTGTACTCGCTCGCACCTGTTACTCTCCCACCCTACCGTCCATCATCCCCCTCACTCCCAAACCAAGTTTCCCACAGTAGTCGCCGCACTGAGACACCGCTGGCGGAACATTGCTTCTAATGGGGCCTTTATAAGGCGCTGCTGACCGGCCAAGCCGCCAGTCGCTGTGTTTCAACAATCAGCACACTTCTGTCGGTTTGGCACTGACTGTAGAAGTACAGTCCAGTACAGTGCAGTACAGTACAGTACAGTTCGATTATCCGAACAAATCAGTTTTCCGAATACCCATGTCCCCCAATTACTTCGGATAATCGACGCTCTACTGTAATTATGTCTTATTCCATTTACTTCTGGAGTGGTCTTTTTTTTTTTTTTTAATTTGAAGTTCAAGAAAGGGTTGTACTTAATACAAAAGAGTAACTCTATTTCTTCAAATATTTAAACTTAAGAATTTTTTGAGGATAAGTTCATTTATTATTTAAGGAAGCAGGGGTATTACTGATGAAATTTATCAACCTAATGTAAGCCTATTAAATAATCAGTATGTTATCATCTGTTGCTTTCAGACGCTTTACAAAATTTCTAGATTTGATATTTTGATGCATTTTCTGACAACTTTTTACAAAATAATTCCCAACTGGCTTTTCTATTTTTTTTTAAATAACTACTTCAGATTTGACTCTATTACGTTGATATTTTTTAAAATATTTAATTTTATCTTACTAAAATATTCCAGAAGCTTGATCGACAAAAATTATCCCATTTCTGACATTCAGTGTTCCACTAGACAGGTTTCTTTTATTTTTATTATTATTATTATTATTATTATTATTATTATTATTATTATTATTATTATTATTATTATTATTATTATTATACTTTCTGATATGCCTGACCTTTTCATTTTCTACTTTTCTCTTACGTTCTTTTTATTTCTGTAATAATTTTTCTTATTAATATTCCATCAAACTTATCTTGATTAACATTTATTGGCTTCAACTTTATTTCTAAATCATTTCAATATTTTAACCAATCTGTATTAATAGAAAATTTTCAAGAGTTTAATTTTAAGAAGTTCGTCTTCGTTTTGTTTTCTATAAACATAGACGAGCATTGTTAGCAATTTAAAAAAAAAATATCAATCAATTGTGAAGCTGAAATTCATTCTTGCAGCTAGCTCTTGGTAACAGAACTGAGTTTTATTATCGTCTTCTAATCAACGATAACGTCTTAGAAAAAGCAAACCCTCTGTTTGAAAGGTAAGACTCTATGATTCAACTAATCATTTTGTACTAGGCCGTGTCAACTTAAAAGATTTAATTGTATAGCTACAGGTTTTTCATAGAATACGAAAGAAAAGAATTTATTTTTATGGTCTTTATATTATTCTTATTATTATTATTATTATTATTATTATTATTATTATTATTATTATTATTATTATTATTATTATTATTATTATTATTATGTTCTTTAATGCATATGTCCCAATCGAATAGTTACTAAAATAAGTAACACACTGAAAAGAAACAGGGACATTTTTTCATTAAAAAATTTCATGAGTTGATTGCTGCCACGAAAAGTACCTAGATGCAAGGGCGCCGATTTTTCTGTAAATTTGGGGGGAATCTTTCAGATGCAGAAGGTACCTAGGTATATATATGAGGATTTTAAGACAAATTGCATTCAAATTATGCCAAATATTGTATATTCGTAAATACAATAGGAGGGCCCGGGCCCCCGGCCCCTCAGGATCGGCGCCCTTGCCTAGATGTTGATGTGTTGATTTTGAGTTTAATGTCCCTTTCAGCAGCGAAGCTATATGAGACGGGACCTACTGATTGACGTGGAATCCAAACATGAGCTCCTGCCGGAAATCGAACCCGAGTCTCCCATGCAAAAGGCGCGTACGTTAACCGCTTAGCCACGAAGGAGCTCTTTCAGGAATCCTTCCGGGGTAAGGTTCCTCCCGAAGTTAGCCAACCGCTACCCCTTCCAGATTTTGAGTAGATCACATCTAGTTTTGTCCATGAGATAAGAAATAAGGATTTCTCGTGACTCGCGTAAATTTTTGGCGAATTTTCATCTAATCTGAATTCTCGAAAAATTTTGTTTCGTCTCGATTCTTTGGAAAGATTTTCTCATATCACTTTGTAAATTTATACTCAAAACTAGCAGCGTTCACCCCGCTTCGCTGGGGTCACCCCGGAACGCAATAAACTTTGTTACTTAGATAATTTTTACTTTTTCGCTTTCAAGTGATATGATAAAAACCATAGAAGATTGCAGTAAATGTTAACATTATATCGCCTGTCATTTATGTTAACCCGCCGAGTGACACGGTCATGTGGGTTGCATATAAATACGGTTAGATTTAGCTATGATGAGCTAACAAAGGATTTCTACGTTATGGACACTTGAATGGTCAATTATCTCAAGACACTGGTAATTGAAAATTAAAGTGATATGATAAAAACCATCTAGGGTCCAAATCTTAATAACCCCCCAAAAATGAAAGAAATTGGTTCAGCCGTATTAGCGTGATGAGCTAACAAAGGATTTGTACGTTCTCTTTTATATATATAGATTTATGTCCTGATTGTCTTCTCAATTTCATCCAGATATTACCAGAATCCTTCTGCGTCATGAGAGGTCCCTGTAGAGTGTGATGTAACAACATTAAACCATATTTATTATCGAAATATATTGGATAATGACTTGGGTACTTTTGAATGTTGTTAAATATTCTTCATTGTTTTCTCACAATTACTTTATCAATTTACAGGTTTATTTTTTATTTTTTTTAAAAAAAGAAAAACTGAATCATGTACGTAGCAATAAAGCAGCGCTTGGAATCTGAGCGAAGAAGTGTTGTACACGACACCCAAAAAAAATTCTCGTTTCGAAAACGAGAAGTGAATTGTCATATTTCTCGTCTTCTATTCAAGATTAGTCACATCCAGTGCTCGTAGTTTGAGGTAAATTTAGCAAAAAAGGGAAAAGGATATTGTTCGATAAAACGAGAAAATCCAGGGAAATTCTCGCGCTAATTTGTTGACCAATATAAATGGTTAAGTTTTTCTTTATTCTACAGAAATAAGCCAACATAATAGCAACATATTTGTGTGTTTGCATTTCTCTGTTCAAAGTAGCATCATTTGCATCCATTCTTGGCTGAGTATAGACTGTTTGTGTGTATTTTTATATAAAAAAAATAAAATAAAATAAATAGAACAGTGAAGGAGACCTAAAAAGCAAATAAATGAAACAAATATGGTTGGCACTTCTTTTAACATAGTTAAATTAATCTTATCACATAATATCTGTCATACACTAGGGAAAATTTGTTAAGAAAAGGGAAATTTTTTGTGATAGTCAAGAAAAGGGAATTTTTTTTGTGTTAGTCGAGGGAAATTTGTTTAAGGAAACCTACGAACAGTGGTCACATCCTACCTTTATATTTTAATTTTGCTGTCTCCCGGGCTAAATTTTCTGGAAGAGAGTCAGGTAACCCTATTATTGTCTTCGGGGCTTCAAGTTTCGCCTATTCAAGATTCGCCTAATACCTCCTAGCTATTCAAACGTCAATCAAAACGATGACGATTTTCTTATTAGGCAAAAGTTGAATTTTTCTTAAACCTTGGTTTAGCTCGCATATGTTGGTAGTCCTGCACCTCATTCATAATTTATAGTGTATAAATGACACAAAAAATTAACCAATCCTTGACACTGTGCACTATTGGGACATGAACGACACGGTTCGGTTGGATCAGACCCACTGCTGCTTCAGATGAAAAAGGTTTTATGTTTTAATATTTTCGGTTTCATATAATAAACTCTGCTTCTTTCAGAACAGGAAAGGTATCTATTACACCAAAAACTAAAAAGAATAACAAAGAAGGAACTTCAAAAGATTCATAAAAGTTATGTACAATTCGAGGGTAGTTCAACACTAAGATAATGCCAACATGTCACTTTCATCTTGTTATTTGATTCCCAAAATCTGACTTCCCTACAATTAATGCACATGTCTGAGTAAAACAATCTCGAACAAGAACAGTTGAACTAAGAGCATGAGGGTTTTACATTTACAATACAACAGCTTCAGAAAAGAACTTGATACTGCGGTATGTCCAAACAAGTAATTGGGTAGCATTCTTAATTTTTTTCCTCCGATCCCCAATCAATTGCTGAATATCTTACTCTAGCCGAGTTTGCTTCTAATAGTACATCTTCAATACGTGTCGTCTGCTCCCACGCTTTTTTTTGGGTAAGGCTGAGGGATGACTGACTGATGTGAAATAAGTCTTCTGTATGTGAAATACCGACAGAATGCCAGTGAATTACTATCATGCGATGCATAAAGGTGTAATTGGAAAAGTTATCCCACTTTTATGAGTTCTTCAGGATTCATAGTACATGCATCAACTGACCAAGCGCCATTTTGCGATTTTCGAGATTTTTACATCAATTAGTAGGAAACAATGTAAATAATTTTTAAAAATGGTTTGAAACCCTACATATTTGTATAAATGGTTCAGGAAACGCTATTCGACGAAGCGCCAAGTATTGGATTGTAATGGGAACGTTTCCATTTCCTTCAATATCTCACAAGGGATGAAGTGGAAGATGGCTTGTACACCAATCGAAAGCATTAATGACGAAATTGTAATAAAAGTTTTCCGAATACATATATTGTGCGAGTTATATTAATATACAGGCTGACCAGAAAATCCGTTTCCATCCTTAGAAATCGACATGAACCAGATGCTAAAACAGGAAAACACGTGTTTGATTATTTTAAAAGTACAACGTATTAAAGCTAAAGTGTTGTCCTAGGACCACCCGCAAGGTCCCAGAATGAGTCCAACTCAAAAATTGCAAATGGTGAGGGGGTCAAGTAGCATATCGTTGGAAACTTGTTGGAAAACAAAACGAAAGAAGACGGAACAAATCTTGGCTCTCTAGAATTATCCTGTGCAAAATGGCCACCGGTCAAAGGTTCGGCAAAAACGTCATTGTAAAGTGTATGTCCACCTTTAAAAAAAAGAAAAAAAGAACTGAAACGGTGAGACAAATGTCAAAACAGGAAAACACATGTGTAATCATTTCAAAAGTACAATGATTGAAAGTAAAAATATTTGTCCCAGGTCCTCCATAGGGTCTTAGACGGGGTCCTACTCAAAATTTTCAAATGGCAAGGGGGTTCAAGAAGGATATCGTTTGAATGCTGTTGTTAAATTAAAGCAGATGGAACAAGTGTGGACGCTCTACAATAACGCTGTGCAAGAATCTTGCATTTTAGTTCTTCTTTCTGTAGTCGGGTTTTAGTTTGTTTTCACTTCAATTCTTATACAACGAAAAGGAAGGAAATGCCTTTACTGTGAGATTTTGCATAGTAGAAAATGGTTGTGTTGATTCAACTCAATTTTAACACAGGGCAATGGTTCCAGCGTGACTACCACTATGCGATATTAGTTCAACATAGACCCCGTGGTGTTGGCATTTAACACAGGGGGTGTGTTACGTCTTTAACACACAGTGTTAAATTCAGATGTGTGTTAGTATTTTCGGTGTTGATTCGACATCATGTTAGGGTCGGTAGTGTGGAAAAAAGTGTTGGGTATTACTTGTGGGGGTGTTGCACCAACATCAAAAAAGTAACACAGTGTGTTAATTATTTTGTGTTAATGTTGCACAATGTCAAGTATTAATATAACACAGTCCCTGTGTTACTTCAACATCATTTTCTTATTATTTCAGCACACAATCTGTGTCATAATTCGAGGTCAAAGTCGTGTAAGTAACACCATTTTAGTGTTAATTCAACACTCCCTATGTTAAAATTCAAGGTCAGAGCACCAGATTAACACAGTTTTTGGCGTTAGTTCGACTAAACTTCTGTGTTACTACGACACCTATTTCGGTGTTGAAATAACTCCGTGCGTGGTGTTGATGTAACCATTTTTCTGGTTGGAAAACCATGTGGTGTGCATGCTTACGCTTACTGAAGATTCTAATTTTAAAACAAGAATAGTAAACTACAGAACACTTCATATAGAAAATCTTCATAAAAAATTTTGTCGTCTTCCCCCAACATTTATTGTGAAGTATTTCTTGATGGTGCGAAACACAACCTTCACCAACATCTTGTTCAAGAATGATAGGAAACTCTTACCTATATCCTTATAATATGTTTGCTTCTTAATCGTGATTCAACTTGTTTTCCGACATTTTTGTAGTACAATCCCCGGTGTTGACTGGTGAGCTCTAGTGCAGTGTAGAAGGGACAGTAATGCAATGTAGTTTCTCGCTGTTGACATATTTCTTCAGAAACATTATGTAAAACAATGGAAAACCCATCGCGCGGTTTACATGTTGAAATTTTGCGTATACCTGGATTTCTTTAAGTATTTCTTTCTACTGTGTTTGTTTGTAGCATCAATTCATAAGCCTTTATAATTAGATACCGAACATATTTGGTAATTACGCAGAAAACAACACCGAAGATTCTACACTTATGTTAACACACAGGCTGTGTGTCATTTCAACTACCGGCATTTGACACACAACTCCAAATGGAGAGTGAGTTGTTCTAACCACCTGTTTGTCTTATATTTTAACACAATCGTATTAACACATAGGTATGTCGTTGAAATACACAGCGATTTTTTACAGTGTGTTCTTTGAGCCCAGTAATATCTAAATAAATAAATAAATAAAGAAAGAAAGAAAGAAAAGAAAAGAAAATTAAGAAATAAAGAAAAGAAAAGAAATAACATTTGACTTATTTGAATATAGAACTGACTAGCTATACGATAATGTACGATAGTGGTACTTATGCTCGCTGTCTGGATTATCAAATGATTCAAACAAACAAAAAAAATTCTTGCACCAGGAACAGCGAATACATGCAATCGTGTCAGAATGACAACAAGTACCGATTGCTAAATGGAAAGCGAATGTACTTGGAGAATCGAGATGAGGATGTACATTTTGACCGGCCACCATTTTGCACAACATAGTTTTAGAGGGTCAAGACTTGTTCCGTCTTCTTTCATTTCCCAACAGGTTTCCAACGATATGCTACTTGATCTCCCTTGCCATTTGAAAATTTTGAGTAGGACTCCACCTGGAACCCTTTGGAGGACCCTGGGACGAATATTTTTACTTTCAATCATTATACTTTTGAAATGATAACATGAAATGTGTTTTCCTGTTTTGACATTTGTCTCACCGTTTCAGTTCTTTTTTCATTTTTAGTTCTTTTTTTCATTTTTTTTAAGGTGGACATACACTTTACAATGACGTTTTTGCTGACCCTTTGACCGGTGGCCATTTTGTACAGGATAATTCTAGAGAGTCGAAGCTTGTTCCATCTTCTTTCATTTTCCAACAAATTTCCAACGATATGCTTCTAGACCCCCTTACCATTTGCAATTTTTGAGTTGGACTCCGCCTGGGACCTTGCGGGTGGCCCTGGGACAACACTTTTTTTTTTTTTTGGTATCTTGTACTTTTAAAATTATCAACACGTGTTTCCCTGTTTTGGCATCTGGTTCACCGTTTGCGATTTCTAGGAGTGGAAACGGATTTTCTCTAGACACCCTGTATATTCATATAACTCTAACAGTATATGTATTCGGAAGATGTTTATTACAATTTCCTAATAGGCATCATTACCTATTGCGCCTTAGGTTTTTTATTTCTGAGGTTATCTCGCTGCATCGAAATTTTAACCTCCCATTTTTACAAGTAGTAGAAAATTTCCCCCCGCCCACCATCCCATTTTTAAGTAGTTTCGAATGTTTTTACATCTCTGACTTTTCTTTGCTTAAGTTCTTTATTTTATCTAATTTGGTTTAAATTTTTGCCTCCCACCTCTAAAGTTTGGTAAAATTTTACTTTAGTAAAACCCCACTCACCGCTCGACTCTAGGTTTCGATTATGGCGTTCTCAGTTCTATTGTATGTTTTGTATATAGGATTATTTTATTTGGATTTACTTAGTGTCAGTTATATGAGAAAGTTCAATTTGTTTCTTTTAAATTATTAGCATTAATAATACAGGGTGCGGCACGTAAAACCGGCCCGTAAAATGAACACATAAAATGAAATGTAATGTATTGAATATGATTAACTACAACACATAAATGAAATGTAATGTATTGAATATGACTACTCACCTTCACAGCAGCCTTCACAGCAGGTGCTGAAAGTGTCCTCCGCCACTTCAACACACATGTGAGCACGATTGAGGAGATTCATATATACCCTTGTCAGTTCCTGTGTTGTAATGCTATTGGTGACGTCCTGGATCCTGGTCTTGAGTTCTTCAATTGGAACCACGCCTCGTCACTCATGATGAGCATTAGTTGATCTAAGAAACCACTGGCAACATTGCTCAACAGCCATGAACAGAAATGCACCCTCTTCTGCAGGTCAGGCTCCTTCAGTTCTTGCACAACACTTATCCGGTACGGTTTTAACTTCAGTCTCCTTAAAACACGTCTGCAACTTCTCTCACTCGCATGAACCTGTTGACTCAATCTCCTGGTTGACTTTCGAGGACTTCTTGTCATTATCTCCTCCACCTGCATCTTTAATTCAGTGGTGCAGACAGATGGTCGTCTGTTCCTGGGAGCATTTTGAACCGATCCTGTACGCCGCCATTTTTCAATCAATTCCTGAATGGTGCTTTTTGCTGGCACAGAACGTCCTGGAAATTTCTCCCGAAACAAATTCTTTGGTTTCACAAAAGATCCAGTGAGAATGAACCCTTCAATAATGGCAACACGCTCGGGTATCGAATAAGGCATTATCATACACTGACACTCACCCGGCTTAACACAACGAGGCCTTTTTCTCAACTGGTTTCGACAAGTTTCACTGGCTGCGGCTGCACGTGACTGCTGCAGGTCACGTAAGTCGACCCGACCTCGACACGCCATCTCTTGGTAGGAAGGTAGATTATTTAAGTGTTGCCAAAAACACAATATACCAGAATATTACGACGGGCCGGTTTTACGTGCCGCACCCTGTATATAGTAGGAACGAAAACCGCCTATACTTGTTAAACTTCCACATTATGCTATGCATAAATGTCGGTTTTATAGAACAGGTCTTTTCGTGCGTACTCCATCTGTCGACAGGTGCCAGAGCCAAAGCGGTACGAGATATCGAGCAATTTCTTGCAATCGATTCAGCGTGTCAAGCTGAATCCATCTCCTCCATTAACCGTCTATTAAACCCATAAATGGTTCAAATTAACCATGTCAGGTTTCGACTTTTGTGGGCGCATAATGAAAGCAGTGACAAATAGCTAGAAGTGGATTTTGCAAACGATTCAGGGTCCCAAAAGAGTATATAATCGAAACCCACAACAGCGTGAGAAAACCGGAAATGGTTCAAATTTACTATTACTTCTCGTTTAAATACGGATTTTCACACAGTAAAAACGGTAGGCGATATCGAGATGCGGTGTACTGCAATCGATTCATTGTTCCAAAAGTAATTTCCGCTCCTTATGTTAAGGCTCTTTTCAAATCAGAAGTAGTTCAAATTAATCATTTTCGGTTTCAATACTTACCACCGTTGAACAAAAATGGTGGTAGACTTACTTTCTGAAATCAATTCAGTGTCTTAATAAGGCATATCATCACAACTCATAACAATCAAAACCAGAAATGGTTCAAATTTACTACTGCTTCCGGTCTAAATACTGATTTCCATAGAACAAAAACTGTAAGAGATATCGAGAAGTAGTTTTTTTTTTTTTGCAATCGATTCGAACCTACGATTTTGCAAGAATATTTTATATATTCTTCCTTAGCCCTCCATTCAAACCGGGAGTGGTTCAAAGTAACTACTTCAGATTTCAAATTTTATTTTTATAGAACAAAAAAAAGTAAGGGATAGCGATTAATGGCTTTTTGGTATGGATTGAGCGTCCGATGAACAGGTTTAACCTTATTAGTAGGGGCTTCATTTAGGGGGCAGGGGGAGCAATTGCCCCCCTGAGTTTGAGATTTATATAGATTTTTTCAATGGAATAGTAGTAAATCAGTGAAAAACGCGAAATTTTACTTATATCAAGGAGTTTTGCTTCCCCCCCCCACCCGAGCAAAATCTGAAATGAGACTCCTGCTTATTATTCAATAATTGTAGATGTACTATTGAATTCGCAGAAGTCTGAAGTTTTTGTTTCACATTGTGTTACTAGTTAATATTTTACATTTGAACAAACACAGGAATAAATATATTTCCCACAACAGAACCAATTCAGGGAATTCCTGTTCCAACTTTCAAGTCAGGGAAGACTGGCTTATGAAAACTAATACTCATTGAAGATGCCTTCGAATAAATCACCTGTTTACTATTCATGAAACTGTGGAATGAGAACAGAAAGTCTCAAATTGAAACATGCAACAATTTATTATGTTTTTAAGCGGTTGAGTGGCTTCGAATTCAGTAACGAACAAAAGTATGAATGGAAAATGATAATATTTTTCTCTAAATATTCACAAAATATATTCTTATTCTCTTATCATGTCCAAAATAATAATTTCGATTCCATTGTTATTCGGGAAACGTTAAATATAACACTATAGAAAATAGTAATACTAGAAATATGTCAGATACTATGAACTTACTGGTAACTTTGGAATAAACTAGACCTCATTTAGAAGTTAACTTGTTGATTTGATCATATGACGTTTGGAATCATTGTGCTGTTTACAAGTTTTTGCTTTTTTTATATAAACTACAACGACTTGTGTAAATTACATTTGTAA
Organism: Thermobia domestica; assembly: GCF_964235325.1. Taxonomy (NCBI): domain Eukaryota; kingdom Metazoa; phylum Arthropoda; class Insecta; order Zygentoma; family Lepismatidae; genus Thermobia; species Thermobia domestica. The sequence continues at coordinate 55,523,522 of NC_137467.1, forward strand.
CTTATAAGTTGTGAATAGTGTGAAGTAGTTTCGATTGATCGATTCTTGTATAATGGAAACGTCACCGGTAAAATTATATATTCCCGTCAGGAAAAGGCCAATAGCCGACACGTGTAAACAAAAGCAACTTCCAATATAAAAACAATGAACAAACGAATGACTACCAAATATAGATAAAAGGAAAGTAAACTTCGTTCAAATATAGAATAAAAATGAATTTAAAAAATATCAAATACAAAAATTCAACTAGTAAAGTTTCCTATAATAGGATAAAATTGTCCTTCATAGATTATTAATAAATCTTCAATATAAACACACACTGTACTTACTTCACGTAACAGGCTTGTTAAATCTAACCCCGAAAATTGATGACCAATATGTCGGACACCAAATGGCTGCGTTTAACCAAATTTCATAAATGTAGGTACATCTTTATAAGCTGAATATAAAGTTTCATGGTGTGGAAGCCCTTGTTCCTCAAGTTATTGACCACCAAATTTAGGGTTGGACTCAATTAGTCCAAATGAAATATCTGCACATCATATTTCATATACATACTAAGCACGTAACGATCTATCTTCATGCCAAATATGCTTGAGTAAATTTAGTGAACTTCTCGAATGAATTTCATCAATCACATCTAGTAAAGTTTTTTCTTTCTTTCTTTTCCTTTTCTCTTTTTCTTTTTGTGTGTGTGTGTGTGAAAATTTTGCTTCTTTCAAACTCTAAATTTGGTTCTTAATAACTCGGGAACCAAAGATCTAAACTTGACCCTATTTTTAATGATGGTAAATTTGAAGACCTTAGCAAGCATGCAGATTTATTTGTCATCGAAGTTGTCAAAAAAGAAACTCTAACTTTGATGGACAATAATTTGGGACCCAAACTCTACCACCATACCAATTTTGGTCAAAATCGGAGGAGTTCCATCAATGGCGTTTTAGTGAAATTTCTTGATTTCATTGATGAATAATACCAATGGTGGTCAAAACGTCCAGAACCAAAGATATGCACACCATAATATTTCGTGCCACAATTCATAATATTTCATACTGCTCACATATGTTCTAGACTAGTAAAAGTCTACTATACAAAGGTCAATATTGGATTGATTGTGTTTAGTGAATCTTCTTGATTTTACGGAATTAAAACCAAAATTTGATTACCAATAACTCGGGAACCAAAGATTCGTGCAACATAATACGTCATATGTTTGCTAAGCTCCTCGAGGTTTATCTTTATGTCAAAGAACTAAAGATCATATCACTAGTACAGACTGCCTACACTTGAATACATTTCTAAGTGCGCATTTTATACTAATTTGATTATGCTGCATCTGATAGAACTATTTTTAAATATAGTTGAATAGTTTTCTATACTGTAACGGATGAACGATACACATATAATCTTTAAATAGCCCCCACTACCCACAGTCCTGCGAGAACGGACGTCACCCCACTTCCCCCTTTAGAATATAAGAATTTTAAAAGGAGAGAGAAAGGAGAATTCCACTCCCCCACGGCTGAGAATAATGACGACGTGAAGAGTGAGGTTCAATACTGGAAAAGGCTTATACTGTATGCAAAAATATCACTATTAAGATAATCAGGAATTTGTCTACAACTACTTGAAAAATATAAAAAGTTTTCTAACAAAATGGAAAATTTTATTATAACAATCCGAAACGTGTTATATAAATAGTAATATAGAAAACATTCAACAATTTTAACAAGTAATAATATCATTAATCGAAATCGCCGTTAGCAAGTAACATTTTTCCCAAAAGGATTTTTTTTTTTCAAGTAACAAAATTTCTGAAGTAAATACTATAACCAATCGTAAATCCAAAATATAGAATTTAGAAACCTATATAACAATATCATTAAAATGTATGGAACTCGAAGTTACTGCAAAGTGGCTTTCTTTGGAATGAAAATGTGGGAGGAAATGATTCCTTAAATATGGGTCAAAATACATGAGTTACGAGCAACAGCTCATCTGTAACTCTATAGATTCCTCTTTTTTTCTTTCCTTTTCAAAGCGGACCAAAGACATAAATCATTCATTTGAATTCTCCACTAGCCTTAATATTTTCCGTAATTTCAATATATTAAACTTCCTGACCAGCGACTTTAGTTTTAACAAGGAAAAACAAGAATCAACATGTTTTAACTCAAGGCATAATCCTGCCTACACAAAACCAGTAACATGAACTATTCCATTAACTATTTTTACTTTCTTACTTTTCCTTTCGCAATGTTTTAGAAATAAGTGCTTCCAAAATATATTGAATAATAATAATGTCTTCTAAATAATAACCATAGTCAGGAACGGTTATAGATTTCAAAAGAAGTTAACTAAACTATACGATTATACGGAAAGAATATTAATTTTTAACGACCCATTTTTTTTCTTTCCTTCAGAGGACCTATCACTCTTACCTCATTTTATACACTGCGAAGCGCTTCAGTCTTAAAGCCAGAACCTCGGCTGCAACGTGACGTCATCCCGATCGACGACTCGCGCAAATCCAACCGAAGGTTAAGCAGTGCTTCCAACTCCAAGAGAAAGAACCAACTTAACAGTAAACTGGAGTTTCATCTCACAAAAATTTTCCTTTACAACGTTTCATTTTATTATGAAACTTGGGTGGGTTACATAATATCCGAGGGTCGGTCAAAAAAAATTCCTAACAATAACAAATCCCAAGTTGAATAATAAAATTTTTTCAATACATTACCAAATCTTCCATAAATATTCAAAATGCTAACGCCTTCTTTACAAACTGCTACAGTAAATTTTCCAATTCCTTACATAACATATACAAAGGATGATGATGAGGTATTTACAAAATGAAAAGGGTTGACCTCTCACTTTCTCGGACGAGGCATTCCTGCAGGAATAAAAAAAAATATACAAAACACAAAATTTGTTCGAACAAACATCCTAAAACATATAAATAAGTACAATATTAATAATTTACTTAACCTCAATTCTCAAATCAAATCATCATTTTTTTTCTGTGTTACCTTATGGGTTAGGTTGATTAACTTGTCTCGGTGGAAAATATTTCTTACAAAAACGAACATGACGTTTTATATGAACATATGGTCTTTCAATATTTTCTAGCCAAACTGTATTGGGTGTCGGTTTAGAAATAAGGCGATATGGGCCTTCCCACTGAGGGGCGATTTTTGGATTGAAATGTTTCTCTGCTGAAATTTTCATGAACCTTTTAACCAATACTAAATCATCAATATTTAAATTAACAGGATTATGTTTTTGACTATATACCTTCGCACTATGTTTCCAAGCGCGTTCAATGTTATTATTTATATTGACTAATTTTTGCTCTTTATCCTGGTCGTCGTCTAAAAGATCTAAATCCATCAACCATTTAACATCTAATGGATGGTAAAATTTCCGTCCCATATAAAGTTCACATGGACTGGTCCCAGTAGTTTCATTCATACTTATGTTAATATTAAAAGCAATTTTAGATAGTAATTGGGCCCAATTCTGTTGAGACTTATCAACATAAATACGAATTAAATTTTTAACCGATCTCACCGTACGTTCGGCTCTGTTCGATTGTGGGTTATATGGGGAGAATTTTACACTCTGTATACCATAGCTATACAAGAATTTCAAGAAGTAATCACTCACGAAATAAGAAGCGCCATCACTTAGGACTTTACCAGGAAAGCCGTATCGAAGAAATAATTCCTGTAACTTATTGCAGATGATTTTTGAGGTTAGTCGTCTTAAAGGTTCTAAAAAGACAAAACGACTATAGGCGTCAGTGACAATTAAAATATATTCAAATCCAGAACTACTAGGCAATTTCCCTGCAATATCAATAAACCAAGTATAATTTGGGTGCATTACCTTTTTTGTAAAATATTGACCCATAGGTTTTCGATTAGAATCTTTACAGGTTTGGCACAAATGACAAGATTGTATAAAATTCTTAATGTCAGAATATAAAGTAGGCCAGGTATATTTTTCAGCAACCTTAGCAATGGTTTTTCGATATCCCATATGCCCACCATGAATTATTGGACAATGAGAATACTCAATGATCGACTGAATTAAAGAATTAGGTATTACAATTCTAAATCCATTATTCCCTTTACCTTTGGTCTTTTTAAACAAGATCTTATTTCTTAATACATACGGAGGAACTTCTTCCTTTTGCTCTAACCTATCGATAATCTCTCTTAATTCAGGATCCTTCCTCTGGTGATCTGTAAGAGGTACATTAAACACAGGATTTTGCCAAAAATTAATGAAAGACAAATTTACTGTTTTATTATGATCTTTTATGACTTCCATTGTATTTTCATCTTTTGTATAGAATTCTAGATGGTTTCCAACCCTTGAAAGGAAATCGGCTATACTATTTATTTTTGATCTTACATGGACTATACGAAATTTAAACCTCGAGATTTTCTCTAACATAGTTCCATATCTCCTTTGTCTTTTATGGTTATTAAGTAACCAAGTTAAACTCTTACTATCAGTATATACTACAAAGGGATTTGCCAAATAATACTCGAATTTTTCCAAAGATAAAGAAAGAGCCTTAAGTTCTAATTCGTATATATTTTTACTCCAATCAGATTGTGGAATTGCCCGACTAAACATAGATACAGGTCTAAGATTCCCTTCCGAATCATATTGGCTGAGAACCCCAGAAAAATGACGCAAAGAGCTATCACAATGTATTACGAAGTTGGAATTCATATCTGGGACTTTCAAAATGACCTGACTACAAAAGGCATCCTTTAGTTTTTGTAGGGCTTCATCATGAACTTTAGTCCATTTAAAAGGCTTTTTTACAGATCTTAATTCTTGAAGGGGAGCAATTAACTCTGAATACCCATAAATAAATTTAGAATAGAACGAGAAAAATGAACATATTCTGTTCACTCCTTTTCTATTCTTTGGTTTTGGTATCTCCTGGATAGCTTTAATTCTCTCAGGGTCTATTGACATGTTGCCATTTTCAAAACGAAACCCTAAATATTTAATACTAGTTTGAAATAGACAGGACTTCTTTTCTGAAATAGTAATTCCCCAATTTCTTAGTCGAGATAATACCTCCTCTAATAGAGCTTTATGACTCTCAATATCTTTGCTAAATAAAATTATGTCATCAAAATATATCTCTAAATTCTTACCAATTAACCCTTCAAAGACTTTTGACATCAAATTACTTAAAACAAAAGGTGATAATACTGATCCCATTGGTACCGATTTATATCGATAGATTTTGTTTTTTGTCACAAAAGCAGTAATATTTCTACTCTCTTCAGACAGAGGAATTTGATGAAAACAGGATTTACAATCAAGTTTTGAAAAGATATTATTGTCCGAAATACTAGATATTACATTCTCCATGTTAGGAGAAGGATAGCTGTTTACCATCACCTTTTTGTTCACCTCTCCGTATGAAATTACAAGCCGCCTGCTTCCGTCTGAATTTGTTACTAGAAAGCAGGGTGACGTGTAGGGAGAATAATCTACTTCCTCTATAATATCGTCTTTTAAAAGCTGGGCAATAAAAGAATCTAATTCCTTTTGCTTATGCGTTGGAAGTTGATAAGGTTGCAATCGAATGGGAGTTTTATCGGCAAGTTCAATTTTGTAAGTGAAATTTTTTACTCTACCAATTTTGTTTCCAATAACATCAGAATATGAAGTTAACAAGTTATTAACATATTCCTGTAAATTAGAATCACATAGTAATAATTGATCAGGAACCGTATAATTACCTTGAGATTCCTCCGGTTTAGTCTCCGGTGGATGCAATATGGACTGATCAAAAACGAATTCCACTCCTGGGTCAAACGTGGTATTAACTCCGCTGTCTCTGGTTACTGATGTCGATGGAGTCAAACTCTGATTGAAATTACCAAAAGATCTAGGCTGAGGTGTAGCTTTCGGACAACCAAGGTCGCATAGCGGCTGCTTTCCACTCACCCCATTCCTAGAAGTATATGCAGAAGCGAGAGAAGTCTGGGCACACAAAAGTTCATCAGCTCGGATCATAGGAACCACTAACTTCCGAGCTTTTATATTATATAAATTACCAGCAATGTCTATCACGGAATTGTATTTTGTATGAAAGTCATTTCCAAGCAGAAGATCAAACTCATTAGAGTCCACGATGAAGAAAATTTCACTAAATTGGTGTCTTCCAATTTTAAAATATAGTCTTACTCTCATATCCACTGTTACTTGTACATTTCCTAAGCCAATCGTCTGAACGTTCACCTTTTCTGTTCTTATTTTACATTTTTTTCTAAGTTCATCATAAAGATGTCGAGCCAAATAAGAGTTCGTACTCCCAGTATCAATTAAGCACTTAAAACGCATGCCCGTAATGTAAACAGGAATCGCTAATAAATTTTCCAATTTACTACCATTTTGTTTTAAGTCTAAGTTATTTTGAGTTAAGTACTGAGATTCTAAATTATGATTATGAGAAAATTCCGCCTTATCAAAATTTTTATAGTTAGATGGTAAAGAATACATAGTTGGAGAAACTAAAGTTTTATGTAAATTTCTTGGTTCACGAGATTGCAACACTACTTGCTGTTTTGTGTTTTTCGCTCCGATAAAGGAAGATGATTTACGGGGTGGTACCAAGTCCCGTACGCTACTACCTTGATTACGTAATCGATAATAATCTTTCCTATATCTATGCAAAGCGTCATAATGTTCTGCAGCTAAATACAATTGATTTAAATCGATAGGCATACCTCTTTCAGCTAGAAATTGATGGGCAGAAGGCGTTACCATATTAGTAATTAAACTACAAATGGTGGCTTCATCAAAGGACATATCAAGTACGTGTATAATCGATAATTTATTATCTACGAACTCATATAATGATTGCTCCTCCCGCATGGGAACGTAGAAAAATAGTCGCATGAATTGTGTTCTACCAATAGTGGAAATAAATCGCACCACTAAATGTCTACAAACTGTTTGCCAAGGGGAAGCGTCCCCAATGAACGATTGTATAACTTCTTGCATTTCTCCTTTTGTACGAGAAAGACAAGCTACTAACACAAGATCTAAAGGCAAACCCTTACCTCTGACAATACTATCAAGTTTTAATAAAAACTGAAATGTAGACTCAGTATTGGTACCATCTATTATAGGTAGACTATTAATATCATGCAACAAAGACTTATAGATTCCTTCCGAAGCAAATTTCTCAAAATTTAAATTTAATGAAGCTGCCATATTAAATGGTTGAACTCTATACTTATTTTGAAAGCTCTGACTCCCTCCTGCTCTTAAATTAGGCGAGGAATTCGCAAACCGTGAACTGTGTCCCACATTACTTTGTGGATTCACGTTATAATTTTGATCCTGAAATGGTCTACTTTGACCACCTAGTAAAGGTTCGTGAGGATTCACTTGAATATGGGCTGAAGGCCTTAAATGATCAAACATAGGATTACTAAATTCATAAGAATATCCAAGAAATTCATCCCCACTAGAACTTGAAGAATCCGAAAATCTATACTTTACATGCGTCTCCTTTGATTGTGCCATCCTTACAAGCACACCACAAAATATTAAGCTCAAAGAAACCAAAAGAATAATTACTACTATTTTTACAACCTTATCAATAATTATCTGCTTATTACACAATGTCCTACTAAACCATAAATTTTGTATCCGACCCCGGCAACACTGTATTAAGTATTTTACGTTAACATTCATATACAACATTTATATTAACTCAACAAGAAAGGCATAGTATAATGAAAATATGTTATTTAATTTAGAGGTTAATTTGACCAAAGAAATACACATAAATTTTAGTTTATAAAGGGGAACACTTTTGCTGGACCTCCCCGAACCGGACCTCGAAGCAAGCATAAATTTGCCTTTCCAGGGCAGTGTATAAAAAATTTATTTTTATTTAAAAATTATAAATGTAACGGATGAACGATACACATATAATCTTTAAATAGCCCCCACTACCCACAGTCCTGCGAGAACGGACGTCACCCCACTTCCCCCTTTAGAATATAAGAATTTTAAAAGGAGAGAGAAAGGAGAATTCCACTCCCCCACGGCTGAGAATAATGACGACGTGAAGAGTGAGGTTCAATACTGGAAAAGGCTTATACTGTATGCAAAAATATCACTATTAAGATAATCAGGAATTTGTCTACAACTACTTGAAAAATATAAAAAGTTTTCTAACAAAATGGAAAATTTTATTATAACAATCCGAAACGTGTTATATAAATAGTAATATAGAAAACATTCAACAATTTTAACAAGTAATAATATCATTAATCGAAATCGCCGTTAGCAAGTAACATTTTTCCCAAAAGGATTTTTTTTTTTTTCAAGTAACAAAATTTCTGAAGTAAATACTATAACCAATCGTAAATCCAAAATATAGAATTTAGAAACCTATATAACAATATCATTAAAATGTATGGAACTCGAAGTTACTGCAAAGTGGCTTTCTTTGGAATGAAAATGTGGGAGGAAATGATTCCTTAAATATGGGTCAAAATACATGAGTTACGAGCAACAGCTCATCTGTAACTCTATAGATTCCTCTTTTTTTCTTTCCTTTTCAAAGCGGACCAAAGACATAAATCATTCATTTGAATTCTCCACTAGCCTTAATATTTTCCGTAATTTCAATATATTAAACTTCCTGACCAGCGACTTTAGTTTTAACAAGGAAAAACAAGAATCAACATGTTTTAACTCAAGGCATAATCCTGCCTACACAAAACCAGTAACATGAACTATTCCATTAACTATTTTTACTTTCTTACTTTTCCTTTCGCAATGTTTTAGAAATAAGTGCTTCCAAAATATATTGAATAATAATAATGTCTTCTAAATAATAACCATAGTCAGGAACGGTTATAGATTTCAAAAGAAGTTAACTAAACTATACGATTATACGGAAAGAATATTAATTTTTAACGACCCATTTTTTTTCTTTCCTTCAGAGGACCTATCACTCTTACCTCATTTTATACACTGCGAAGCGCTTCAGTCTTAAAGCCAGAACCTCGGCTGCAACGTGACGTCATCCCGATCGACGACTCGCGCAAATCCAACCGAAGGTTAAGCAGTGCTTCCAACTCCAAGAGAAAGAACCAACTTAACAGTAAACTGGAGTTTCATCTCACAAAAATTTTCCTTTACAACGTTTCATTTTATTATGAAACTTGGGTGGGTTACAATACCTAGGTAGCATTATTAAATAAGATATGAAATGTAAATGGTAACTAGAAAGTAACGGAATAACGGTGATGATTGTGAGGATAATGATAAGAAGCATACTCTGTGAATGCTGAATGAAGTACAAAAGTACTCAGATGAGTATTATAATGTAGGGAGTAGACGTGTGGAAGACAACAAGATGTACTTAAGTTCTCAGAATTTGTGATGACTAGAATGGAAAACTTATTTGATTAGAATGATAAACTAATGAGAGGCACTGGAAACGGTAAGAGTACAATCATATCATTGAAAATAATTAACAGATTAGGATTTAATGGTATAGAAATTACACTCTGATTGACTTCGCAGAAGGCAATTACACAGCCAGCTGAGTCGGCCAAGCTCAAGTCTTCTTCCCCACTAATACAGTGATGTCGCAAATGAATTCTGCTTATAGTCAGTACATCTATCACTTTTCTGAATTAAGAGGCAGCGAAATCCGAAGTTTTAAGAGCCGACACCCAGCAACACAGGAGATACAGAGAAAAGAAGAATCTACAATCATGTGAAGATAGCAAGATACACTGACACGCCAAAGAACTTCAAAACGATTAAAGTAATCAAAATGACATTTACCCAATACTATACTAAGCAAACATTGTACCAACAGACATGCTCAATAATATCATATGTAATGCAGTGTTGCCATTTGAGCACAAAATGAAGTTTTGTTAAATGCAACGGAACACAAATTAGAACATGTAGAAAATCTAATTATGAGTAGAACCATACTTGTGAAGTCATGATGTACAGTGTTGCCAACATTTGAACATAGGCCTATATGAATTTCTACATAAATCTCGGACGTAGAAGAGTACTTACAGTACCAACACACTGTGGAACGCTTTATCAACAGCAACACTGAAAAATTGACTAATAATAATGTGTGACGTGATACAATATAACGTACATCAGAAATATGAGCCTGCTAATCAATCCAAGAGTATGTATCATTTCAGTTTTGTGTGTTGTGTTTGATACTATTCTGATTTTCCACTTGGGAAACCTGCTTTGACGCTATGCTTCGTCCCTTATTTTCATACTTCAGTGATTATATTCTTGTTTGTGGTCTCATATTTTGGTTTCAACTAGTTTGAACGTGTACTGTATGTTCTTTTTACATCCGAGATTCATATTGGAATTTTGTATAGGCCTATCTTCAAACGTTGGCAACACTGTACATCATGACTTGACAGGCATGGTTCTACACATAATTAGATTTTATACGTGTTATAATTTGTGTTCCGTGCCATTTAATAAAACTTCATGTTGTGCTCAGTTCTCAACACTGCGTTACATATGTTGTTATTGAGCATGTCTTTGAGTACAATATTTGCTTACTATAGTTTTGAGTAAATGTCATTTTGTTTACTTTAATAGTTTTGAAGTTCTTTCTGTGTCAGTGTATCTTTGGCATTGCTATCTTCAGATGATTCTAGATCCTTCTTTCCTCTGTATTTCCTATGTTTTTGGGCGTCTGTTCGTGAAACTTTGAATTTCTCACTTTTCTTTATTCCTCTATCGATTGCACATTGTTTGATAGGGCAATGCTACTATCAAAATAAGATGTTCCCTTGTCAGTACGACGCTGTACGCCATTTGGCTTGCCATAACTCTTCAGAGTTAGTTTAGTGCTTCTATGAGTTAGCTATGCCATCAGTACTTCAATATCGTGAAAATAAAGAATTTGTTATCTATCTCTCCTGCAGTTCGCCTCACCTCTGTATACTGAAATAAAATATCAAACTTCGTGTCGCAAGAACCCATGAAGGACACTGGCCGGACACATGCCTTACATTTCAGCCAGTGACGTCTTTTCGATTGCCATATTTCTAACATTGACAGGCCATAGTAGCTTCTCAATAATTAGGCCATAGCAAATGTTTATTATTCCTCAAGGAGGGGTTTAAACCTAGAACCTGCTCGAGCAAAATATTATGAAAAAATAAACAGTTACTATATTGATATAGGTCTCTCTCTCTCTCTCTCTCTCTCTCTCTATATATATATATATATATATATATATATATATATATATATATATATATATATATATATATATATATGCATGCGTCCCCTTGCAACTGTCAAATTTAGTATGCCACAATGAATAAATATTTATAAAAAGTTCTTCCCCATTTTGTTCTCTCACAAATGGCATTTTGGGGATAATAGCATATTCTTAACATAGAAAGTACTGGACTGTACTTCATCAATGGTAGAGTGCGTGGGTCACTGGTTTGATCCCAGCTGTTGCCAAGTGAACATCGTGATTGACAAACACCATGTACGTGGGTTTTCTTGGAGTTTTCTTATTTTCCTCCTACTTCTTTCATTTCAGCTTATCATCCATCTCATTATCACTTCTGTCTTAGTGTCAATGCTTAACGTTTAAAGCTAAACTAAAAAATAATAATAGTAATAATAATAAAATTTAAATAAAAAGTATTAGCTGGTCAAACAATAGAAGTTTGTTTAAATTATAAATTTTTTAACTTACTTTATTTGTTGTAATAATTTATTTGTTACCATAAGCACATCAGATTAAATTGATTATAAGGAGAAATAGATGGACATGAGGTGAGTTGATATTTTTCTTGTAAAGATTTTGGTAGTTCATTTGCAAAATTTATATTAAAGTTTTCAGAATTGATTCTTATAGAATAAAAGCGCATATAGGATTTTCAATATATTATATTTTAGTTATTTCCACCACTTGCATGCAATCTGTCAAATATGAATGAAATGAGTTTCTTATTATTCCTCTTATTTCACATTTCTCTATTTTATATAAAAGTTCTCTATGAGGCACTAAGTCAAACGCTTTACTAAGGTCTGAAAACAATCCTACGCACTTATTTCTTTAGTTCGCTTACATAATTAAATATTGGTAAATAGCGGTTTCCGTTGATTTCCCTTCAATCAATGCATGATGTTCTTTTGAAATTGTTCCAGGACTTTGTAAATATTGTGTAACATGTTTGTTCATTACTAATTCTAATACCTAGGGCGGACGCAGGGGGTGGGTCTTGCGGGTACCGAAATCCCGACTTTTTTTGTAAATATAGTCTACTTTTAGGGGCAATTTTATAAATTTTCATATAATGTAGCCTCAAATTGTATTTGGACCCCCCCAAACGCTTTAGACCCCTTCCGAAATAAATTCCTGCGTACGTCCCTGTCTAATACTTTCGCGAATGTTGTAATGAGATAAATCGGTCTGTAGTTACCGGTATCCATTTTATCCCTTTATATATATATATATATATATATATATATATATATATATATATATATATATATATATATATATATATATATATAAATTGATTTAACTGTTAATTTATCAGGAAATACCCCTGTTTGGAAAGAAAGGTTTATTAAATAGCACAAAACTTCAGCTAGAGGGTTATTTACAACTTTGATAAGTGCAGACGGTATTTCATCAATATTTGCTAACCGTTTATTTTTCATTTGATTGATAATTTTAATTACGTCAGTCACATTTACAGAATATATGTACATTGAATTCAGATTATTGTTTATGTTTACTTTCCCAAATTGGTTGCTATTTTTGTATTTGTCGCATATTCTACATCAATTTGAATACAATAATGGTAATCAAGAAAGCTCTGTCGCTTTTTGTGGAGGTCTGTGTTCAATTGAGCCTCACACCATGAGTTGAATGCGAATGGAGATAAAGCGAAGGCCAGTTGTTGGTGTGGGTATATGCAACATACTACCTGGTTGTGGCAGTTTAGTTACAGCGTGAACTTGAGCAAGGAGAGTGAACATGGGACCTCCTCAGAGTGTCATAAGAGCGTGTATGCTGTACGAGTTCTAACTGGGGTCAAACGCCGCTGTAGCGAGGCGGAAGATATGCCAGATCTTTGGTGAGGGTGTCGTAACTACGCGGACAGTGCAACGGTGGTTTAACAGCGGTGATGAAAAATTCGAAGACGTATCACGTGCCAAAAGACCAACACACGTAAAAAATGAAGATCTTCAGGCAGCAATTGAGGAGAACACTGACCAGACATGTGAGGAACTGGGACATGTCAGACAGACATGTCAGAGCACCAATTCAGTGTGAGTGGAGAAACCATTCGGCAGTACCTCCATCAACTTGGGAAGCACTACAAGTTGGGTCGACGAGTCCCACATGATTTGACTCCTTGTCAGAAGGCAACACGAACAGACACCTGAGTTTCTTTGCAGTCTCGTCTCAGAAAGGAGCCATTTCTCGAGAGATTGTTGACATGTGATGAGAAATAGGTCCTGTACAAAGCTTCCGGGCACCGTCATTGGTTAGTATCCCACGAACCGCTTCCAAAACAGCTGAAACCAGCATTGAACTAGAAGAATGTCCTCCTGTGTATTTAGTGAACTGGTCGCGGTATCGTGCTTCGGATACTGATACCAGCTGGTCAGAGCATCAATTCAACAGTGTACTTTCAACAATTGTGCATTGTTGAAGAAAAACTTAAAACTCTGAAGCCAGCACTTCTGAATCGCAAAGGGTCCTTCTGTTACAGGACAACGCTAAGCCCCACGTGGCTATGATGACACCCTCCTTGATGTACACCATTCTATGCTTAGGATGGGAAACACTATTTCATCCGTCATACTCCCTAGACATTGCACCGTCCAATTATCACCTGTTCCATTCCTTGGACTATCACTTGAAAGGACATCAGTTCAAATCCCTAGTAGAGATGCAAAATGCACTTGATAATTTCTTCGCTTTACGCCCACCAAGTTCTTCCGCAATGGAATCCATGACCTTCCAAAACGTTGGCAGAAGGTCGTCGATGCTGATGGTGACATATCGATGTTCAAAGGTGGTGGTTGATAAAGTGACAGAACTTTCTTGATTATCTTTATAATAATTGAAAGTGTCTGAAATCATCTGTGGATTATAAATTACTTCATCATTATGTTTTAATTCAGTGATACAGTGGAGTCTCGTTAATTCGAACTTGGATAATTCGAAATATTGGATAATTCGAACAAAAGTCCATTCCCCTTGAAAACTATTGAAAACAATAGTAAAAAATCGTGGATAAATCGAAATTTTGAACCTATGTTTTGGATAATTCGAAGTAAATACAGTTGAAAATTTTTAATGTTGGACAGATGTAAACAGAGAAATACAGTTTTAACATGTTTTCAGTTATCCAGATGCAGCCATAGGGAAGAGTAATACAAAAGATAAATAGAAAATCTATGTAATGATAAAGATGAAGGTGAGTTGGGGAAATAGTAAAAATAGAGAACGTGTGCCAATCTCATCTTGTTTCAGAATTGGTTGAAAATTTAAGATGAATTATTGATAAAGTCAACGAAATGTTATTAATATCGTATTCCACGCAATACATGAAATTCAAGATTTATTGACCATGCAAAAACAATCAAATTTAAGCAAATGAGGTTTACGACTTTTTAAAAGTGAGAACAGAATATTCAAACTGTTACTGGTGTTTAATTATTTGGGCTATTCAATGTATGTTGTAGTGTTGTACGTAAATATATTTTCCATTGTACACGTAATTTGAATTATGTGGAGTCAATGTTGTTTGTTAGTTTGCGGTATTCGATCACGCAAATAATAAGCTGCTTTAAAGGTAAAGTCTACACCATATGAATATGTTTTTGATGCACAGTGCTTTGGTTTGTTTGTTGTTATATATGTGAAAATGAATGTTGTTGGATAATTGGAATTTTGGATAATTCGAAGATTTTTCGTGTCCTTTTGGACTTCGAATTAAAAAGAGTCCACTGTATTTTCTCTTGCTTTATTGATTTTTAGTTCATTATTAACTGATGTTCACATCGCTTTGGTCTTATTAGCTGAATGCTGTACTATTGTTTTGTTGTGCTATAATAACACGTTTTTATGTATTCTTAAATGTTGTATAATTGTTTTCGAATGTTTCTGTAGTATTTCCTTCCTTCCTGAACAAGTTTAGTGTTTTCATTTTTTGGTTGGAAATTTTTATGCCGTAAGTACACCGTTGTTTGGAAGTGTTTGTTTGTAAAATAACTTTATTTTTGGCGGGGGGGGGGGGGGAGCTACATTGAAATAGTAATTAAAGTTATCAAGAAAAACTACCAAGTTTTTCTTGATAACTTTATATTACTCTTCCAAATTTCATTTACGCCATTGTATAAAAATACTTCTTCCAAATTTTCATCTTTAATTAGCATTTTAAAATGCATAATATTATTTGTATTAAAATCCCGTCTATATATGTATATTTTTTCTTGTTCCCGTTTTAAAGACGTATTTTTGTTTATTGATACATCAATAGTAAAACGTTGACCAAGATGGTCAGAGAACCCAGTGTTTATTACCCTAGCAGAACTATTTAATGTTAGCTCATTTATCAGAAATTTATCTATTGCTGTTTTGCTATTTTCAGTTATTTTAGTAGGTGTTCTATTATTGCTTTTACACCATGTGTTTCTAACATGGAATTTAATTTGAAATCAACCTTTTAGGTTATCAAAAAGTCAACGTATATATCATTTATTACTGCCACGTTTTTAGTTCTTTCTTGGTAATATTTTACAATTTTTTCCAGTTTGTTTGTGAATAAGTCTATATTACCGTCAGGTGTTCTGTAATGGCAGGGCTTTGACTATAGAAACTTCTCTTTTCACTCTTCGGAGAAATTTTTCTATTTTGACAAGGGCTATTTTTCGAAAAGCCCCCTCAATTGATATTAAAAATAGATATTTTTAGTTAGATTGTAGACAGACTTAATCATCAGGATTATATACTGGCAGGCATACAAGATTATATATATATTAATCATCATTAGCTGCTAATATCTATCGTTTGTGAGAAGGTAACGCTTGCGCAGTTTCGTACACGACTGAATAAAGTCGCTTATAACTCAGGCACTATTAGTCCTACACTAATATAAGTATACATTTTTTTGAAAGACCATAAAATGACGAAAAACTTTTAGCGAAATTTTTTTCCGAATTCGATCTTGTAAAGAATCTGTTGCTAAAAAAAAACTGACGTCACACGCAATCAATACTGTCTAAAAATGAAAATAACAAGAAAGCCAATATATTTAGCTCAAAAATGCACTGCAATTAAATTGTAGAAGATAATAAGACAAACAAAATGAAAAAAGTTTGGATGCTCTAGCTCCAATGGTTACGGAGATATAGTAAATAATAGAAACGGTTAAAAGTTCGGCTTTCTCCTCCTCTCCCTCTCCTCACGTAAGGTGTTTTTTCTGGCATCCGGCATTTTTGTGATCAGTGATGGGCATATATCGGATGTCAAATTGTTACATGATTTACCCTTGGAACTCAATTTTTAAGCCCTGATGCCTAGACTATAATGGTTGTCGAGATCTCTCCCGCCGACGATAAGCGTCGTTTCAAAGAAAGCATCCCTTTCTCGCTTTCTGTGAACTTAGCTACTGTTGCAGTTACTTCTTGTAAATCTGTGGCAACCCAGATATCCGACGTTTCCACTCAAACATATCTCGTTTCCGACTAAAACCCCAGAAATTCTGACCCCAGTCACATCAACTAGCGAACCCCCTCAAACCCCACGTGTTTCTGTTAATATTCCTTCAAGTGGTCTTCGGCGAACTCCACTTCATCGCCGCTCACTTTACACGGCCGTCCTAAAACTTAGCCAGAATGTACGGCAACTTGATGATATGGTCGTTCCCTTGAGCAGAACAAAATCTCCACCTGTTCGTAAGACACCTTTTGTTTCCTTGAAATGTATATTTTAGAAAAAAACAAAAAACAAAAAAAAAAACGACCTGATGGATACTGAATATAAGGTAGTTGGCCCAAGGAACTTACACTGAGAAAACTCCGTTCTCCGGACAGCGGTATATTGTATATACAAATATATGGAATAGTGGAATACTCTTGCTTACTACAGAAATCAGTACGGAGTATGCGTTATCGGTATGCTACATAGGCACTGCTCTTAGATGTTACATCATACCATTGCAGGATGTCTGATATCTAACAGTCTTCCTTATATTACATACATATATCACCTTCGTCAGCTATATGTTATATACGTCCATTTGTATGTGAGATCCTGACCGCCGATATTGTTTCATACGAAAAGTACGTACAGATGGAACGCTTACACAAAAAGTATTATGAAACCTGCGTTTTCAGTTATACGTTTGCTGAACGTTAAGACCAAAAACTATACAGGATTTACAAATGTAAAATTCGATTTTTCGTGTGCCACATACATTTTTTTTCTCAGTGTAAGTGCAGGAACTGTTCATTTTACTATATACGTCGACTAATAAGGCAAAATTAAATTTAACTCCATTAAAAAGAAAACAAACAAACAAATAATGCTCTGAGCACACTATATGACCATTTTCCAGTGTTCTTTGTGCGATATAATTCAGATTATGAACTGTAATTATCCTGGGAAAAATATATTAAGGAAATCTTACTCTTTTATCAAAGTTGTGTACATTTTACATACAAATCATAGTTAAAAGAAAAAGCACAGAATTAGTACTAAATTCATAGTCTAGAGTCCAAGTGTTATTATGTGGTGCAGATAGAGAAACTATCGGCACTCTAAAAGCATTATGAAAATTATTTAACATTGCAAAATTATAAATTATAACACCATTTGACTAATTCAGGCAATAATTAAATAAAATTAACAAATAAAATTAATGAAAAGAAACTCTAACGAAATCAGGTCGCGTTACTGGTACATACACTAGTAACCAAATCTTCATTTTCTTTAAGTTATTGTTAAAATGAGGGGGCGCGGTGGCTCAGTGGTAGAGCGTTCACCTCCGGTGCTATGGGTCCCTGGCTCGATCCCAGCTCGCGCCGTGTGGACTTTGTGGTGGACAAACATCGTGTTCGTGGGTTTTCTCGGGGTTTTCCCGTTTCCTTCCACTTTCTTCATTCCACCATTTCATTCATTTCTCATCTTCACCGTCTCCTTTAGCCTAACATGCATAACCTTGGGACGTAAAACTTAAAAGATTTCTTTTCATTTTTTATTAAAATGAGACGATTGGAGAAATTATGAGTGCGACTACTATGATTTTCTACAGCAATTTAATCAAACATGATTTAAAATTTAAAGATGTCGAAATCGTTAAACAGTCATTTAAGATATCACTACAATTGGTTTTCTAGCTTTGGTTGTGTAAATTTCCAGGAATGTTAATAGTTCCGTGGTTATGCTTCAACTTGCTTCAATAGGATTTGAGGAAGTTGGGATAAAATAAGTTAAAGGTCTTAAGAAACTTCGAGATAATATATTTTAAAAAGTATAATTTATGCCAAGAAAGCGTGCTTTAGTTATATATGAGGAACAGCATCGTGGAACGACGGTTAACACAGAGCTCAGAGGATAGAGCATAGACAAGAAAACAGGAAAAATATGGACAAGTGTCACTATGTCTCATCGACGTTGGAGGACTCAATGCATTAATGTACTGTATTCGAATGGAGCGTCATGGTCTTCCTACGGAAAGAAAAGCTCATATACTGTGAAATTTGGCAAGTGCAAAGCATACCCCGAAAACAGTGATGCATGAGAGGAAACAGAAGATAATCATACGAAAAGACAATGAAGACAATCGCGACAAACATACGTGTCAAAGAAATCTCGTTAGAACATTTCTGCTGTTAAACCAGTGTACTGCAGTATAACATGGTATGTGACAAAGGATCCTTGTAAGACGCACGTTGAAAGTTCCATTGTATTTGCACAATACTTCATACTACACATAAATTGTGCTTTATCTTAAAATCAAGCTTATTTTTTAAGCTACACTAGCACCACCACCACCAAATTCACAGATTTATAAATTTCTGCTTTCGAAAGCTTAGCTAGCCGTAACCTTAGTCCGTTGGTTGTAATAACTATTTAAAAGCTATCAGTTACAATTCGGGCAGTCTTTATTATTCGGAGTTTTAAAAACAGTAAATAAATTGCTTTAAACTGCATGCCATTTATTTATTTATTTCATTTTAATTCCAGATTTTACTGAGGTATTCAGCCTACACATTTAAGGAATGTGCTTCCTTCAACTGGCGAGAGAATCTGTCTTGATCCGAGTGGGTCACGTGTGCTGCTTAGGCAACTTTGGTAAGCTCTTTATTAAGTAGAATAAAATAAGTGTGCTTCTTCTATTGACCTTTATTTGCAGATTAGCAGTGATCATGGCGCAAATCCCCGGGAAGATGAGGGGGACACGTTCCTTCCAATTTTGGAACTGGGTGGGACTGTTCCCCCAATAATCTAATTTGAAATGTGTTCTTTGGGGAAAAATGTGATAATTTGTGCCCGACTGCCACAAAGAAAAGTGAAATGAAATTGATGTTCCATGCTGTACGGTACAACATACAACAGGTTCACCTCAGAAACTAGATTCATCTACCTTAATATGAGTCTCATCTCGTTTCCCCCAGAACAAGCCTCCAAACTGCCAGCCTTCCAATGTTGAAAACAACTCTGCTCTCCTGGTTCTGAAAACTGCAAGCCTGCATTGTTTTTCAGCTTCATAAATATTTTGAACATCGCTTAATATATATATATATATATATATATATATATATATATATATATATATGGGAACGGTCTTATCCGCCCCTCCGCCTTCCAATTTGAAGACAAATTTGTGCTGCTGGCTGTGATGATGGCATTAAGGCATTATCTTACATTAGCAAATCGAAAACATGAAAACAAAATTTCAATTCACATGATTCTAACTAATAGAATTTATTTCTAGTTTAATGCCTCTTTTCAGCATTGAGTCTATATAAAGTCATGTACCGAGTTTGATGAAGTTCGAATCAGTGCAAAGCTCCGTGGTTATATGATTAGCGTACGCACTTTCAATATGAGAGAGTCGGTCGGAGACTGACTATCCGTGAAACTGTGGGGAAGTTAAATATTTCCATTGCTTCCAAATTTTATCACGCACGAAGACTTAGACGTATATTGGCGAAATGCATTGCCATATAGAACCAGAAGAACATTCATGTCACCATTAGTAGTCGCTACCCAAGAAAACGACGATTCTGACCAATATCAACATACAGGATGAATCATGGGTTTACAGGTACGGAAAATCGAGCTAATGTCATCCCATTGCATGTCACCTGGATCTACAAGACCCAAAAAGGCCAGACAAGCCCGATCCCGGTGAAAGTGCTGCTTTTTTTTTTTTTTTCGCTGTTCGGAATCGTACATCACAAATTTCTTCCATGTGCCCAAACTCTCAATAAGAAGGTCTACGCAGCTGTGTTACAATCGTTACGCTAGTCTGTTTGTCGTAAACGGCCGAACAAGTGGGCATGTGAATAGGGCATTAACATCATGCATATGTTCTGTGTCTCACTTAAGAGATTGTGTTCGACGTTTTCCTCAAATACATCATCCCTATCGAACATCATTGTCCCGGCTCCGTTTGTCGTTTTCCTTTTCCTTGCACTGAATTTCGCATTTAAAAGGAAACTATTCAACAATGTTCAGAACATCCAGAATAGTACGACAAGGAAACTCCAGCGCATTCCACAGTTTTACCAGGTCATTTTCTGAAAAAATATGAATATGCAATTAGGAATCTTGGTTTTAAAACTAGATATATTAACAAGATCATTACAGCAAATAGCGATCATTAAATCCAAAGTATTGTTCCTTTGTGTATCAAAGTTCACGTCCCTTGGTACAATCATTGCCCTATATATGTAGAAAACCAATTCTACAAAATAAGTGCATAATGAATTAAAATTATCTAGATTACATGTAGAAACAGTGGATGGAGTCTTAAATCAGACCCGTAGCAGGGGAGAGGCTATAGCGGGCACTGTCTGCTCTAAATTATTTCTTGCTCCTTTTGAAATAGAACTTGTAGAGAGCTTTTTAAAATGGCTCACAAGATATGAAATTCTTGCAATTTTATTTATCAACTTATATTCCGTTTAGTGCATTTTACTTACTTCGTGCTAAACTAGCAAATATCTCACATCAACCATCGTAGTCTTGGAGTTATATACCATAATATTTGTCATTTGTATATCACTCGTAAAAGGAGCTACAGCTCTTTGTTATAGATTTCATAAATAAAAAATTAATAAATAGTTTTGTGGGTTTCTTGATGTCTTTATCATTGTCCCCTCAGTGTTCACTTCTGCCTCCTCTAGGAAACAAGATTGACTACAGACCATCTTAAATATCTAGATATTTGCTTGTTACTTTAAGTTTTGTGCGGCAAGAAAAATAGTTCCAAATATCGAATACAGAAATTACTTTTATACACGAAAAACATGAATTACCTTCCGGTTAACTTGTTTTGATGCTGTGTATAATTATTTCATAAAATACAAATCATTCTTGGGAAAATGACTTCACTGGAAGAAGAAAGAACTGCCTAGAAATTTCAGGAGGATTGTAGGTGCAATGCCTCTGTCCCTAGCAACTTCTCCTACACATTATTTCGTCTTAGTCTAATCTGAGAATCTTTAGTAACGTTTTCATTGTATGGTTTTATTGTTTCCTTCTTTCGAAGTCTTACATTCCAATAATTTCATCAAACTCCTTTTGGAAAACTGAAGCAAGAGGGACTCCGAAGCAAAAGAAAATCTTTCCAACTTCACATTCAACATATGTTCACAAATAACAGCCTTCTATAATCTGCTCAAATTTAGTTTCAATTTGGGGAATCAATCTGCTACTGTACGCTCTAAAACAGTTTCTACTTCTGCGGAATTAGTATTGTAACTTTTGTTACACTTCTGTTATATTTTCCCAAGTGAGGCATACATATCTCTATTGTATATCTATTGTATATAGTATAAAGTAACTAGGAAATAGATATTATCGATAGACAAGAGCGCCTGCAGGACTTTTTCCGGGGAGGGGGGAGGCAAGAGACTGACACAAGCAAAGTCGCGAATATAAACACTTTGATGCATATGACATTTCATGTAAAACAATTATTATTGACGCACATTACATAGCTTTATTAAATACAGTAAATATATTAAATATTAAACTGTAAGTGTAAGGATATCTCATATATTTTTACATGTATTACGAAGAACCGAACCCCTTTCAAAAATCCAGAGGGGACAATTGTCCCCCGCTGCGGGTGCCCAGGCCAAGAGGAGGAATAAGCTTAGTTTTTTTCTATTTTTTCCATGCTACGTACTAGCGCAACTACAACACTGGGTGTCGTAACTTAAAGAAACTTTTATCCGACAACAAAGGTCTTAATCTCCTTTTAAAATTATGACACTAATATTTGTTTATAATTAATTAGTGTACTTGGATAACTTTCAATTTACTTCCGACTACTGTATTTGAATGCAAAAGATTTTTGGTGGGCGATTCTTGCTTTCTGTCTTGCTATCAGACATTTCGCACAACATTAATTACTAAATGTAAATTGTTGCTGCTGTTCGTTTTCATTAGATACTTAGCCTGAAATTATGAATATACAAAATAATTCAACCAAATGTTAATAAATTTTAGGAACTTGAATTTGTGAAGAGTTTCTCAAATATTAGCAGCAAGCGTGTTTTCTTGTCAAGGGGTATTCTAGATTAGAAAAATATCTCTGTTGCATAGTCATCGACAAAACCACGTTTATGTTATACTTATTAGTGAGCCATGTAATCTTAAGTATAATAAACAAAAGAATAACCCCAGCTAGTAACTCAGTTCCTTCCAAAATGTGATGATGGTACCATTGATTGATAGACAATAATTGAGATATCTAATATTTTAAGATGTGTAGGTTCTTTAAAGCTTTCTGTGTTTACAGGCAGATTCTCATTCGTCAGATCTACCAAGTAAAGGCCTTTGTTTTGATCCAAAAATAAATGAGAATTCTTTAAGGAATCAAGACGGAAGAAGAAGTTGCATGTGTTTTTAAGAAGTAATGGATCTAAACTTAACTTGATTACATTCTCAGTAGTATGGAATTTAAACAAAAGAAAACTGATATCCTTTGTGCCATGAGTACAAAACCTGCAGAGATGACTTGTGATTCAAAGGGAAACTGTGTACACATAGTCCTTAATTACGTCTTCAAGGAATACTTCGATTGGATTAAGGGATTAATACACAGTATAACTTCAAATTATTGGAAGAGTTTGGTATGAGACATTGAAAAATATAGTTCAATAAAGCAGACGTTTTCGACATGATCATGAATAATATAATGGACATATATGTGAAGTATAAGTAGATATAATAATTCCTCGCTTTTAGAATACAGTGATCTTATGTACTTACAATGTATTTTTTCTTTAATCTTGGTTCTATTTAAGACGACGTCCAGAAATTTTGTGATATGTTAATCAGAAGAAGATTGTAATGGAGCTAAATTTTGGAGAAAAGCATTCAATATAAAAGTATTATTCGCAAAAACAGTTGTTCCAGAGGAGTGTATTAGGTTTCAAATATACAGTAGTCAATCAAACTGTATAAAGTGATTCTATCACACATCAATACATTTTTTTTTTACCGAATCAAGTTTGTCAATAAATACCGGTACAAAGTGAGAAAAAAGTCAATACGTATAAATAACCAGAAGAATAGAAAGAAAATGATATTGAAAGAATATACAATTGATATAACCTTCGTCACCACAAAATGTTTCTTGGTTCTTCTATGGACATACATTGTTGAAGATGGAAAAATGTATGCTCAGTCAATTACAAATTATGTAAACAGCAAAATTCGAGATGAAAGGGTCATAACACGCTTACGTCAAGACACAAGATTTTGTACAAAATATTTTACGACTAGTTGAATGTGAACAGTGTACAACAGTGTACACACACACACACACAAAAAAAAAAAAGACTCAGAAATTATTAAGATTTAAAATGAGAAGCAACAAAGAACTTCAACTTTTAACTAGTACTCAGTGTTCTTCCAAAGAAGAGTGTAAAGTTCAAAGTTTCTTACTCAATGACTGTAGAGCCATCGAACAATTCCCACAGATTACTCCAAGAAGGAAACTATAATGTTTCAGCGCTTATGTTTTCTTATTCAACGCTTTTTAACCACATCAAGACTTAGTTACTCACTCTTGCTGGCGCATCTCAGATTATTACAGTCAATATTTCCGTGAAATAAGCAGCAGCCGCCATACCTGTTACTACATCTTCAAAGAGCCGAAACATCCAACGTCTGCAATGAATTATTGTGTTACTGATTGTCAACTTTATATCCAGCTTCTACGTTGGAACTGCTGTCCACGCCTTGTTTAAATCCAATGGACGTTAGTGAGTATAATGTTACATCTAAACATTACTTTGCAGTAGTATCTTTCTCTTTCTTTTCAGGACAACATGGAAGTTGAACATTACAAAAGTTGAACATTACATTTATCCATTTGACTTATGACTTAGGAAACTCGCTGAGTAAATTGAAATTTACCGCAGTTCCGAATTCTCACCAAATTCCTTCGAAATGATTTTTTTCCCAAAGTCAAGACATTGTTAAATCGATTTTTCTTGCTCGGAAAGTATGAATTCATCCCATTTGGTGCAAACTGTTAGGCAACCAAAAGAAAGAATTTAGGAGAAAAAAAAATTAAAAGTTATTAATCTCTTTGCACACATCTTGTATTCACCAGTAAAAGTTTCCTTAAAATCTGTCAACAATAGCACAGGCCAAAGCTATAACTTCTCTGATATACCGATTTCTGTGTGATCATCGCTGGATCTTGCCAGTAATTAGATGAGATGTTTGGAGAAGCAGATAGTATTTGCAATGTTGCTTTTATCTAGCGTTTACCCTCTCCCTGCGGGGGGCTTGGTCCTGGTGCAGTTCCACAGGATGGATGTTGTCGCCATAATATGCTGGTATTTCTCTGTGTAAATTGGAGATAGGATATGTTGATAATAAACAGCATTGATTTTGACTTTTGTTTCGCCCTTTACTCTATAGCAAAAGAAAATAACACTCAAAATACCTTTTGAAAAAGTTGTTTGCATTGACGCACCAAGTTACATAGTTCTCTCTTTGACGAATGCCTCTGTTGATGATGGCCGACCTTTTACACAGTCGTTTAGGTAAATCTCTATTTCCTGTATTGTCACAACAAATTTCCAGTTTTACCAGACAGGTGGCGCTCGTACAGCTTCCTCCCTTTGCAGGTCCGTAACCAGCCCAAAAATGTAAGGGAGGCGGTAGAAGTTAAGGGAGGGCCGATCCAACCATATAGTTCATCACCATATAGTTCATTTGCAAGCCTACAGTAAAATTTTGAGGGGACCAGTAAAAATTTAGTGGGGGGTACGGCCCTCCCAGATACCCATGGATACGGGTTTGTGCCCTTTCTCTTTCGTTTTGTAATGTTAATGCATTCACCTGACTTGCAGACAGATTACAGCCTCAATATGTGATGGATCGTACGACTCACTGTAATTGGGCCATATGTAAACTTAAAGATTTCATTTCATTTCATTTCCATTGAAAAAAAAATACTATAAAATACACAATGTTAAGCGCTAACCGTTGATTTCTAAATAGAACAGAGTGATCACAAAGTCTCATTACCACCTATGCATTACATAGATGTTAATGAATTGTAGGTTCTTATTGTGGCATATGCTGATATACATCTAAATCATGGCTGATGAGTCCACTTACATCATGGAGGAATGGACGGACGCACTTGGGCTCATGAACGACTCCAAACAGGAAAATTAATGAAAGATGTTCAGCATGATATCACTGTAAGGTGTCAGAACAATTTCCCTTCAAAACCAACAATTTCACGGTGGAAGAAAAAACTTTTTGCAAAAGGTTCCGTAAGAGATAGGCCCAACTAAGGGCGGCCACTAACACGACTGGAAATTTGTGTGGAGGCTGGAGCGTCTGTTCAAATTTTTGCCAGAAAAGTCCATTTGTAAGCGATCACAGAAATTAGTATTCCATACTCGACATTGCAAAAACATAAGACGAAGGATTTGCAGTGAAAGGATTTGATTCGTATACGAAATAAGTGATAGTGACATCCAAAAAAGTAAATAGCCTTGTGAGCGAATGCTTGATGTCTTTACAGCTCTTCTCTCAAAGGAAAAAATTGTTTTTCTCGGACGTGTGTGCAATATATCGCAGTGCAAAAGCCAGAAACGTTTATTTCTGGAGTAAAGAAAGCCCACATTTTTTAAATGAAGAACTTGAACACAAGCCATCACATATGATCTGGGCTGCAATGCCTGCAACTCACTTCATAGGTTCACATTTCTTTGACGGTGCTGTGAGTTGCATTGCGTATCTCACCATGTTACGTGATTGGTGTATTCCATATCTGCAAGATCGGGGGTTGCTCGGTCGTGTATAGTTCCAGCAGGATGGAGCACCAGCCCATTATGCGATTGCCGTTAGAGAATATATCAATTAGGTATTTCCTGATAAATGGATTGGATATAGTTCTGAACATTTGCCTGCACCCGTGTAGTGCCACCAGGAAGTCTTGATCTCTCATCTTAAGACAATTCATTACGGAAGTTCGTTAAACAAAAGGTTGATGCCACACATTAGGAGACAGTTGATGAACTTACGGACGCCATCTGAAATGCATTTACTGCCATCACACCAACAATGTTGAGGAGAATTTTACATCGTACATGGAGGAAAATCATACTCTGTTATGAAAAGGATGGTGTAGATACAGATATTCTGGAAAAAATAGTAAAGAATAGTCATACTACTTCGAAGTTGTCCTCTGCGATGATCCCACATGAATACAATGTGATCATCTATGAATATATGGACACGCGATAAGGGATAACGGGACTTTGTGATCTCTCTGTAGATATTGAGAATACTTAATTCCAACTTAAGTATTGATAATAAATAGATTAACTATCACACATAACGTAAACAATTGAAGTATATAACAATGAATCATGGATTAAAGTGAACAAAACTTTAACATTTTTCATTCTTTTCAAGTGTCAGAAATATTCTGCCAAACAAGAATCTATGGTTAAATCATCTGGCCAAGTATCTTGAAATTCTACATCAAGAAGAGCAAGATGTATCTCTTCCCTCTCAAGAAAGTAAGTTTTCTCTTTATTTTTGTATAATTATAGACATTCCTTCTACTCTCACTAAACGTGGAACCTTGTTTTCGATTACAAGGAGCATAATTTTTATGTATACTTTTAAAATAATACACATATTCTCGTAGATTTCAGTGTTTTATACAGTACAATTAACGATTTAGTAATTTGTCATACTCCCATCTAACCAAAGTGCCATCTCGCATGTACTTCATAAAATGTGGTCTCGGGTTCGATTCCTCGAATGCATAGAATTCTGGTATTTTCCCACCATCATGAAACAATTGGGGTCATTGGATTAAGCGGTAACGAACTCCATTCTATACAGAATGACAACAAAGAAGGGATGCGAAGAACTGGCCACACACCGACTAAAATCCATCTAGTTAGCCATAATACTTCGTGGGTTGAAACGTTAGAAAGAAAAAGTAGTGGTTAGAATCCATTTAGCTATATTATTAATTGGTTGCATTGGGGTTTAGCGTCTCTGCCAGCATCGTGGCTATATGAAGAATGGACCTGCAACTTAACTTGGAATTCGAACCACACGAGCCATCATATTCTACTTTCATTTCTTCTACCGACTACCGCCTCTTCCGGCATCTTGATCATTTCTTTGCAATGAACGTTCCTAATCACCGAGCAGTGCAACGTGCAGTGGAAAACTTCGCATCGTAGACTCCAGATTTGTCTCATCATCTCATCGAGAATGTGTTGCTGAAGCTAAAATCAACCTCTAACCAGGTATTTTTTTCCTTTGATAATTACACGTTAATGGATATTTCTATTGCACCAACCCAATACAAATATATGTAAATATATGTAAGTAGCTAGCCTATATTTCTCTCATGACATCTGGTAAGAATGAAGTATTTACATTTTAAATTTTATTTGTATCATCTTTAAAACAGCCTATTGGCGTTGTTTCCACATTTAAGTGGTTAAATATGATTTATAACATTGCAAAGAATTAACCTTGTTTGAAATTTTTTGGTTGATTGTAAAATAGGTTCTCATGTCTTAACAAATTTAGCTATAGGGAAACAAAAGAAATACAGATTTTGTAGTTTTAGTCAGTAATTAATTTTGCTTTATATTTAAAGTTCTAGTTTTTTCTTTCTTCCACATAATTGTGAGGATAGCATCTCGATGGTATAGTACTCTCTTCTGATTGGAAGCGTCGCACTTCAGTTTTGAGCCATATGTGTGAACGTTGATTACAGTATGCCAGTGGATTCTCCCATTTTCTTCTACTTTCTCACCACCTTTTTCCAAACTCATTCACTTCAATCTATCAGCATTTTTTTTTTATTTCATTTTCTTTCTAAAATACAGTTCGTCTAATGGAAAACATCTCGGGTAATATATTAAATGAATTATCATCTTAATATTCAATCAAATAATAGAAGTGGAGCAATCCATAATGCACAGTCGTCTACAAGTCTCTACAGTGTTTGCTGATTTGCAACTGGCATCCTCCTTTACCTAGTGTGTATACTGCAAGCTAGGTCTTTCCCTAGCATTTTTTCCGTCCGTAAGTTAGTCTAGCAACTTTTTTATTAGCTCATCATGACATAAGATACGAGGGCTGATAAACAAAGATTGAAACTGATTATTGTAATGCAGTTAACTTTGTTGCCGAATGCCAGCATGTTTGATAGTTGAAAGAGTTTGTTTCATGTATACCCTCACTAGGTGGCTGCATTGTCGTATCAGTATGTTAGGAGTAATTCGCTGTTTTAGACACTGCTTCTATTTCACCTCACAACGTGCTCTGTAAATGTATACAATGAGGTTGCACGAGAAGAACAGTATTGAGCAATAAAGTTTTGTTTTAGCTTGATAATATTCTTCTGAAATATACGAAAAGCTCAAGCTAGCTTGTTCCGGAGTGAATAGTCGTGATACCCAACGGGCACAAATACGAGACATATGGAGATGATCTTGCATTATTGAAAAAAAAAAAAATACTGCCACTTTCACCGTAAGCTTGTTTGAGCTTTTCATATGTTTCAGAAGCTGTATGGTTGAAGCGAAAACAAGACTTTATTACTGTTCTTCTTGTATAACCTCCATTGTATGTATGTACACAGCACGTTGTGAGGCGAAATGAAAGCAGTGTCTAAAACAAGCGGTAGTTACTCCCAACCTACCGATACAACAATGCTGCCACCTAGTGAAAGTATATATGAAACACAACTCTTTCAACTATCAAACGTGCCGGCATTCGGCAACAATAGAAACTGCGGCACAATAATAATTCTCAATCTTGGTTGATCAGCCCTCGTATGTTTACTCCATCCAAATATCTCTACTTTTTACAACACTTTTAACAAGAAAGTTGTTTTCTCTCTGATTATTTTCAGTACTTCTTGGTTGATTTCTTTGTCCAGATTTCAAAGGCAGTTATGCGTTTTTTTTTTTATTTATTTGTTTGGCCAGGCGTCTAGCTCTCGCTTCTAGACAAAGGTAGTTAGCAAACGCTTGCGAATCCTCGTATCAATATTATAGGAATAAGTATATTCCATTTGCTGTTGAAGGTGGCATTAGCTTGGTATATTCGATAGCAATCTCTCCTTAAATCTTCCATGCAGTGTTATCTTACAACCAAGGTACGTGAAAGTAGATACATTCTGTAACTTCTCCCCACCAATAAAATGTGTTGCCTTTGTTTTGTTCTTACTTGCTGCCATTAGAGCGATTGATCTTCATACTATACTTTTTGAGTACTAGATCCATTATATTAAGTGCGGCTTCCATCTCTCGCTCAGCTTCAACTAACTTTCCTCTTCTGAATCCGAATTGATCATATGTAAGGATTGATTCTACTTTTCCTGTGATTTTCCGTAGAAAGATTGCCTGAATTACTAAAATCGGAGTCCTATATCTTCAAATTGAAGGCTAACTTTTTTTTTTGTAACACACTTCTTAAAGTTGTCCATAAACTGTGCTATCTTATACACCCCTTGCACCGGGTTTAACAGCTCATTACGTATTTGAGAACCAGAGGACTTGATAAATTCTGCGGACCGTGTGATATAGAGTACATTCTGAGAACCACTTGAGTCAGAAAGAAGTTTCCTTTGTATAAAACATTCATTGAGTGCTGACAGAAAAGATAAAGGTTATTCCGAGCTGAGGCATTTTTCGTTTTGCTTTCCTTTTACCTTTAGTTTAATCACACCTTTGCATGTAAGTCAATATGTTAAC
Source organism: Thermobia domestica (assembly GCF_964235325.1). Classification (NCBI taxonomy): domain Eukaryota; kingdom Metazoa; phylum Arthropoda; class Insecta; order Zygentoma; family Lepismatidae; genus Thermobia; species Thermobia domestica. The sequence continues at coordinate 55,554,089 of NC_137467.1, forward strand.
TAATATTACTAAATACGTCCTAGCATACTTTTGTATACTGTGGTAGAAGTCATGAGTTCAATTCTGTAAAATATTACAGTTCATTTTATCATCATAATCGTAATTTTTCATCATCTTCTCTGTTCTAAAGGATTTAAACGTCAAAAAAGAAATAGATTCATAATACTGTATTACTACTGCCCCTGACTTCTGAAGTAGGTTTCCGTTGCTCTCAATTTACGAAATCTTCCCGTGAAAAGTCTGAATTCAAAATCCCAATTACGTGATAGTTCACTTTGATGAGCTGATCAACTTTGAACTAAATTAGATGCTTATATATATATATATATATATATATATATATATATATATATATATATATATATATATATATATATATATATATATATATCAAACATTGAAAACAAAATGTTAAAGCAAAATACGTATTAGAGAGTGCGAAAGAAATCGAGATGTAACGAAGAAGAGAATTACTCACATACACCAAATTTTATTTATTTATTTATTTATTTATTCCGCATATTTATTTCAAAGTTCAACGTCCTTAGGGCGTCGTTGTTTAATAACTCTTAAAAAAAATAAAAGATCTGACACACTTAAAATTGCTCTTTGTACTTATTACGTTTGAGTTATTTGAAAACATCAAAATTTCAAAATCTATGTTACTAAATACGTAATCATTATAAAGGGCAAGGTCTAGTGAATATAGTGAATTGCCCATGTATTGAAATTACAGATCTTATTAACCTCCTGTCATTTACTCTTCTAGTAGGAACAAGATTTGTTTGGCAAAAAAAAAAAGTTATCTTTCACTCTCACTTTTCTTACAACGAGTTTTAGTTTTCTCCAGCACGTTTTAACTACTACATTAGCATTAGTTCTTTGACCCTTCCTATGATAGTTTGTAATTGGTAACGAAATACCCTTGTTTTCAATTTTCAGATCACAAAGGGTATGCAGAATCGATTTTATGGTACGTAGCTTCATTTAAATGGGGTGGTTGGATCAATGGGTGGGTGGGGATAGTGTACCATCAATTTTCAGAGACTTCAAAGGGTCAAAGGTGAAGATTGATGGTGGTTGGATTAACAGACAGGGGAACAGGCAGTGGAAGGAGGGCGTTTGGGCCGCTGAGCAGACGGTTGGATGTAGTTACGTCTTTTTTTTTTAATCTGCACTTTACATATTGATCTTTTTTTTTTCTTGGGTGGCGTCGGATTGGGTGCGTGGGATGTCTTACAGAGTCAATGCCAGTCAAGTCTAGAGATATCCCAATTAAGAGGCAGAAAGGTTTTATTCTGAACACACACACATCTATACGTAGACATATACACGTACGACACCACTTCCATGCACGCATACACAACTACATACGTATAAATATATTAAATTACACACACACACACACACATAGATAGATAGATAGATAGATAGATTGATAGATAGTTAGATAGATAGATAGATATGATACATACACAATTTGGCGCGGGAGATGCGGATCCGATTCTCGACAGGAGCTCAAGTGATTTAAATCTAATGTTAAACTGTAGTCCACGTCTCACATAGTCTCGTTGCTCAAAGGGAAGCTTAAAACAAAAAATTAAAAAAAATCCAACACACACACACACACATTTGACACTGCGATATCCATTATGTCACTCGTAGATAACTACATTCACTGATAAAAATTAAAATTGTTAGAAGATACTTGTTAACTGATTCCTGAGGACTTCCAAATAAAATATCCTGATTTTTTTCCAAGAGTGTACCTTACATTTATTGCCAACAATTGTCGAACTTAAATATCATTTCAATCGTATCTACAAATAGTTAATATTACGAAGAAAATCTACTTCATTATCTCCGCATTTATTTTTCCACTCGACTTCTACCATTCCTAAAACGGTACAACGACATCAACCAATTTACACAACAGACAGAAATTGTGTAAATTATTCTCATTTCCATCCACCATATCCCACAAACCATGATTTACTTCGTAACCCATTTTGACCCTAATTTGAACTTTGGAAACATAGTGACAACCATAATTCCACTCGTCACCAAACTCACTGTGTTATTCCTATATTTTTAATGTTCAATTCTCCCCTTTTTAAATCATATACTTTATTATACAGTACCTATAATTATTTTCTTTACTCTCCTTTATCTACAACTTTCACCCCTAAAGAATTCGCTACTTGGTGTTGTCTTCTATTGTTTCACTTCTTTCCAAAATTGCTCTTCTATAATTTATTTCCCAGTTCTTATTATCCTCACTTTCTTTCCCGATCTTCATTCATTCCGAATGTTTTATTCGTTTCCTTTACTCCAATATTCACCATAATTCAGTAGTCGTATTGGAAATGAAGTACTGAAGATATGATTAAATTCATAAATATATCTTTAATATGCTTCATTGTGGAGCTTATTTTTAAATGTTTATAGCTACTATGATTTCTTTTTCTTTTTAATTTTTTTTTACCAATATACTGTACCGATTCATACCGCCCCCAAGTCGATCAATGCCTCAATCATCTCATATATCATTATTTTGACTTCAAATGTTTCTATACCTCTAATTGTGTACTACGCACATTGACTTTCCTTTCATGAACAAACGTTTGTGTTATATACATATAGAAGCATTTTATTGTTCTCATTTTTCTTTTCTTTCTTTCTTTAAATGACTGATACTATATGAAATGTGGGTCTATAGGTTAACAAAGAATCGGAATCATATGATCTCCCACCGATAACAGAACCGGAGTCTCTCGTACCAAACACACGAAAATATTATTCATACAGAGACACGTTTTCTACAGTTCATTTTTTTATTTATTATAATTTTTTTTTAGTTTAACATTCCATAATCATGCACCGAGGCTAACGGAGATGGTGATGATGAGACGGATGATAACGTTGGAATTGCGAAAATGACTGAAAACGGAAACAACCCGAGAAATCCATGCGCACGGTGTGTATCTATCACAACACTTATATGGCAGGATTTGGAATTGAACTAGGTACCCCTGCACATGAGGTGATCGTTCTACCACTGAGCCACACGGATCTTTTTTTAAAACATGCATTTACACAAATACATTACACTGATATTTCCAACTACGCGCACTCTAGCTCTTTAGATCGCAAGTAAGAGGGAATACCCAAACTATCCAGAATTGCAACACAATATATACGCGTTTTATAGTTATGGAACGCACGCCACTAGCCGAGTTGCGTCATCTCTGTGTGGAGCTGGAATTGTTTATTTTTGGTGCTGCTTTGTATGTGTTCCTGCTTATAGCGTCCAGTAATTATTACGATGTATAATTACGAGTAGTGAAGAGAGTGATTGAAATTTTACTTTTTTGTTGGAGAAAACTGCAGCCGAGCTGTGTTATCCAGTAAGCAGAATTCTTTGAATAAATCACAAGTTTGCAAGTGTTTCCCGGTTCAACTCAAGATTTCCCACAAATTGAGTTCTTTTTATGCCTGTATGAGCATCAGGACTCAACTGTGACTGACTCCCGTCTAATTCCGAAATTTTATGGAATTCGCTGGCAGGCACTCCATGGCAAATTTGTTCAGTAGTCCTTTGACTATCGTCTTAATAGCCTGTAGATTTTTTCAATGATCCTGTATTTCAGGATTACTAGATAGTGGCAGGTACGAGGTTTTGTTGAAAAAATATCCGTATTTTATTCATTGTGTATTCAGCGTAGTTCTCCTTGGGCTGCCAAATATTTCTCTCAACGGATCTTAACTTATTGGGAGCAGCGGTGTAACGCCTTTTCCGGGATTACGGGCAGGTTGTCCGTCACATCTTCCCTTGACAGTGACAGCCTTCTTTGTTCTTTTAATCTCTTTTCCCACTTATACGGGGTTGACACTTTTTATGATTCGCAACCATCTTGATCGATCCCAAACATATGCACTATTAACCTCTTTTCTTCCAAGTAGGTAGTCACATAGTTTGTCCATCTTTTTCGTCTTTCTCTTCCTCTTTTGCCTTCTACTTCCATCTTCCCCACACTCTTGCGAAATAATTATCCATCTTTCTCATAACATGACCATACTAGTTTTAATTTTCTCTCACACTTCCTTCGACACATCATTCAAATTAACGTTCTCTTATATTCTTTAGCTTCTAATCCAATCTGGTAACATCATACATCCATCTGAGCATTTTTAGTTTGTCCACGTCTAGTTTCTTATCTTCTTTTCTTCTTGATTTCCCTAGTTTGTACTCCGTACAGCATCCAGATTTCATTACTGTCGTTTAGGCTCTTCCTTTTCCTTTGACAGTTACTCTTTGATCACAAAGAAACCTAAGATCTATCATTTTATCCATCCCACCTTAATTCTGTGCTCTATTTGCGCATCTAAATTCCTATGCTTATTCATCATGGAACCTAAGTACTTAAATGTATTTACTTCCTTTATGCTCTGTCCTTCCATCAGTACGGTATCTTCTCCTCCAAAGTTCATATATTGAGTCTTCTTCCTACTAATTTATAATCCTGTTCCCCAAAGTCTCTCCGCTTTTCTAGTTTCTCATCTAACTCTTTTCTCTTGGTATTATACAAAACAATATCGTATACTAGAAACGGCATACACTAATGTGGTGTGTCCTTGATACTTTTCACAGAGGACATCCCTAACCAGATTGATTATGTATGGGCTGAAGGAAGATCCTTGATATAATTCGATTGACAGGTATCCAGTTCGTGTAGATTACGCTGCCCTTGATCCTTGTTCTAGCTTCTTCATATATATCAAGGGCGAGGCGATCATTTTTTTCCTGGTACGCTACTTCTCATGAGTCTTCGGTTCTTCTGACATGATACTTTGTCATAAGCTTTCTCCAGGTCGACAAACACTACATATATATCTATTTCTTCTTTTCTTGATATTTTCCCATTATTTATCTAATTGCAAAAATGGCATCTGTTGTTCCCCGACCTGGCATGAATCCGAAATTCGAATTGTTCCTTTCCTATTGATGTCTCCTTGCGAAGTCTTCTCTCAATGATTTTTTCCAAAATCTTCCTTGTATGGGACATTAACTCTATAATTATTGTTATCTTGGATATCCTCCTTCTTAAAATTAGTATTATTATATTATCTCTTCATTCTTTGGATATTCTTCCTTCGGCAAATAACTCTTGCATCAGAATTAACAATAGATCTATTCCTTCTTCGCCGAAGCATTTCCATAGTTCCAAAGGTATTTCATCCGGCCCAGTTGTTTTGCCTATTTTTCATTATGCTACCGTTAATATTCTATTACTTCTTTCTTTATGTTGTCTGTAACTCCTTGCTTTGATACTTTTCTTCTCTCTAACTTTTCTTCATTTAACAGCTTTCTAGAGTAGTTTTCCAAACATCTTTTGGTTTTATGCTCTTCATATAGTACTTCTCCTTTTTCGTATCTTATTTGCATCATATTGAAAGGAATATTTTATTGTTTGTCCCATGCTCTGATTATCTGTAAAAGTTTTCTCTCAGTTTTGCATTTTTAAAATCCCTTTCTTTTGCATTTAAAATCCTATTTTACTTTTGCATTTTTTTAAAAATCTCTTTCGAGTGTTGCCTTCTGGAGGGAGAAAATTTATTTAACTCTTCCTTGTTCGAATTTTATATGTAACTAACTGCTTTGTATTCGTACAGAAGAACGAGTTACAAAGCATAATCAAATGCCAATGCAGAATTTAATATTTTTTTCCAATTATCTATTATTTTCTCTGACATTCCAATCTTTCTGGAAACTTGAATACATATAATATAACTCCTACTCTATTATCATCATGCACGTTCAGATAACCACCCAGAATTCTCTTTCCTCTGTTGATATACTAATTAATTTTCTTCCCAAATCATCCGAGAGAGCGTCCTTTTCTTTCTTTTCGCATCCAACTTGCGGGAGTTAAACATTTCTTCAAGATACAATTTGACACTTATTGTTCTATCACTCCTTCTGTTTACACTGACTATATATCGAGTTATTCACTACTCAGGACGATTCGTATCCCATTCTACCTTGTTGATTTGTTTCACTATACAGTAGTTTATATCCACTTTCTAAGTTCTTCGCTTTATTTTCTCTCCACTTTATTTGCGAACATAATGGTTCTATTTAGCCATTCTTCTTGTTATTAGATGTATACCATTTGTTTTCTTTTCCAGTAATAGTCCCCACATTTAAGGTTCTGAATGATATCTGGACTATCTTCTGTAATAGAGATTGCCCATTACTCGATATCTTTCGCTCATTTCTCACAACGGGCCATTGCGTGTCCCTTACGGGAAACGCCCTAGCATTTTTCGAAGCAAAATTAAAGTATGCTATAATTATTTCTTTCCCAGCGGAAGCCCTTCCTGACGCTAACCCTCGCTATTTATCCGGACTTTGGACGGGCACTAAAGTGTGCTGGATTGCACCTCTGTTGGTTGACTTGATCATTCTTTCCATTCAACGATGGATTTCACCTAAGACACCTTCCGCTATCCAAAAGCACACAACATCCTGCTGCTGTTCTTTCGACGCCTCCATTACGCCTAGCTTTAAACAAGAAATGACGACACGGCTACTGTTCGGTTATCATCGTTTCTTATTCCTTGCTGGACACGTAACGCATTTTAGTGAGCGAAACGGAAGAATAGTTTAATAGTTTTCCTAACAACAGCAACCACTTGTCTGACTTGTCTCAATTTTTCTAAATACCTTAGTTTTTATGCAATATCTTCTGCCTCATTATTTATTGAGTGCTCCTTATATAACGAAAAAGAAATCAAATACTTTTCGAAGAAAACATGTATTCAATTCATATATTACCATTTTTGAAAGGGGAAAATCATGCTAAACTTGTGATGTACACAAAGAATTATTCTTAAGTGCTTACTGACGGATAACTGTAGTCTCGGCCGTAAATTTTTACCAACAAAAACTATTTCAGACATCCCCTTATTCCTTGTGGTCATACATCACAATAATCACAGGACACCACGAGTAGGAAGACACACAATGCAGCACTAAGCAGGAACCACTTGCAGGCTGACACCACTCCTGACATTGGCTAGGGAATTACAAGCTACAATGTCCAGTGGCACATTCTGTAATTACAAAACGTATCCATACTGTGTTGTAATTCCGGTTATTTTTGTGTACCCTCTCCTATCATGATAGTTATATGAACAATTACACTTACACGACACATACCTTACCTGGCTCTCCATATGTTATGTATATTTCTACATAGCTTATGGCATTTTTATCAGCGCCCTAACACTTGGTCCGATGCCTACATTTTCATCTGACCCGATGTCCTATGGCCCAGATGTCTCTCCTGAAGTTTTCGTGCTCCCTTGTCTGTTTTCCCCCCACCCAGCCATTCTTTCAGCCACCCCATTGAAGTTGGTGGACGAATAGTTTTATGGCTGGCCTAATGAAAAGGAATACTGGAAACAATAAAAAGAAGTAGTGGATGAAAATAAAAGGATCAGTGCTCAAGAAAGAAAATATCCTTCAATGAAGAAGATAAATCATGCTGGAAGAGATTCATAATTTAATGTCCAAGTTAAATGGTATCCAAAGAGAGGGAAGAGTATCAGAGAAGTACTAGTGAATGGAAAAGTGTATCATCAACAGAATCAGGAAGTCAAAATTTGGATTTCACGAACATCACCAATGCTCAAATATATACTTATATTTTAGAAATAAATGTCTTTGCCCTTAATTCAATAAATGTTTCTTTTAATTTCGTCAGTATGTTTCTGGCATATTTAATGATGTTTGAATACCCGCGCTGTCTGTTTTTAGTCCATCGATTTGTTTGTGGTTTATTTTCTTTGAAATGAAAGGAATTTTCAGCAGTTTGACTTAGATTCCCCTTCAAATATATTTGAATGTTTCTTTGTAAACTTGTATTTTGTAATTTAAGATTTAAATAGTTAATTATCAAATTTAATTTGAGTAATAATGTAACGCAAATTCAGTTTGAAGGAGCCAAAGGAACATTTCATTAGACTTAAAGAAGAAATCGGCAAAATTACATTCATTAAAACGTTGGTTTACTTGAAAGAAAATAGAAACGAATTCCTCAGATACAGTAAATCAATTGGCCAAAGAACAAAGATGGCGAAGGTGCTCAACATGGTTGACAACGACCTATTCAGTGGTTTTTACAGGGGATAAAGAATAGAATTTAACTGAGATCGCACATTTACATAAGTTTTAACAATAACACCATCTATGAATTAATTTGTTAAGTATCCAGAAACCATACAGTGCCCATCATCATTAATATTTATATTCACTCAGCTCTGTAATAATAATAATAATAATAATAATAATAATAATAATAATAATAATGCATTAAATCAAATCTTAAATTCTCAATATCTTGCAATTGTAAGAATTGTTTTGAACTGCAAAAGTTAATGTATACAGGGGGAAATGAATCGATTATAATTTTCTCGAACAAAACTGATAAGTAAAGTAAAATGAAAGTACCATAAAACAACGTTGACAATTCCTATAGATGGAAATAACTCTTCCTGCTGGTCTAGTGGCCAGTGCGCATGCCTTTCACGCACGGGATCCTGATTACGACTCCCGATTCGAAAGAATTGAAATTTGAATGAATTACGTTGGTTCGAATTTCATCTCCAATTGCAGGTCCACGTCTCACAGCTGAGAAGCATCAATGCTAAACTTCAACAACAGTAACAACAGATATTGATAAAACGTATTTAAAGATAGTAACAGTGATATGTGGATGTAATGTCAGTTTGATATCAGAAGGGTTCTTATAATCTTCAATAATAATGTTTTCCTTTTATAAAGTTCGCGAGAGAATTTCAGTCGAGTGTATAAAGTTGGGCATACCGAACATAGATAATTAATATTAATAAATATAAATAAACAAGTATAAAACTATTGAACTCACAAGTAAATTTTCTCTTCCAAGAATCGGGGATCCGGAAACTACGCATATATTTAGATAGAGGAGGACCACGAAGGAATACTGGTGAAGTATGCCGGGCCGACAGCAAAGGATAAATCCAATATGGCCGCCCGAAGGTCATGCCAATCGACTTTTGCAAGCAAGCTCTCATCCACTTCCCATGGGCAGATTGACTTAATGTTTTGCAAATTGATATATGTATGAACACTGATATATGTATGAACATTGGTTTGAAATTTCGCGGAAGTTGACGTATTGAACCCAATATGGCCGATCAAAATGTCAATGTGTCAACGACCTGTGTCGGGAAAACGAATTGTACTATGGAAGTACAGTGTCACTAGACGTGTACGATGTTACCTGTGTAGCCACAGTGCCAGTGTTGGCAAGGGCGATTTTTGTTATATACGACATGGTTTGCAAACTTTAAGACGCGTATTCTAGGACATTTGTAGGGTGTGACTTGTTTTAAGTGAATAGTAACAAAGTTACAAGGGCTTGAAACATTTTTTTCCCGAAAGATTTTATTTCGAAAGCATGCCTAGATAAGTATCATATCTAGTTACTAGTATGGTTAGCAATTGGCAACAAAGTCATCTTGCCGTTTACAGCATTTCAATATTTCAAACTATTCCGGAGATATGAAAAGCATTGCTGAATCATGCCGTTTGCAACACTGTTTAAATCATGTAATTGTGAGAACTTGTAATTACTGCTACTAAATGTTACTCCTGCAATGCTGTGAAAAAGGAGGAAAACAACAATGATTTTAAATATTTTCCTAGAAATACGCCATTTTCATTAGTGTTGCAAACTTTATCAATATTTATCATATCTTCGGAACGGTTTGAGATATCGAAGTGCTGTAAACGGCAAAATGATTTGTTTGCCAATTGCTAATCACACAAGTAAATAGATATGATACTTACCTAAGCATGTCTCGAAATAAAATATTTCGAAAAAATCAAGCCCATTTAACTTCCTTGCTATTCATTCAAACAAGTCATACAATAACCATAGTGTCCAATGCAAAGGTACTTCTGATGTGCATTGTCCTGTACATCTCCGTTGCGTTATACGTGCGATAAAGCCTTCCAAGTTTTGGATGTTTGTGAAACATCCTTAGTTTGCAACACTGAATAATAAATGTGGTATTTTAAGTTTTCGTTCAACGTGTTGATTTGAAATATTTAATATGGAATAATGTTATATATATATATATATATATATATATATATATATAGATAGATAGATAGATAGATAGATAGATAGATAGATAGATATAGATATAGATAGATAGATAGATAGATAGATAGATAGATAGATAGATAGATAGATATCGGGTATTGCAAAATAAGTGTTACAACTCTTGGGAGGTGAATCCTGCCACTGAGACAAGAAAAAAATTCTCTTGAACTTTCGGCTATCGGACATAGTTTCAGATCTACAGGGTGCGGCACGTAAAACTGGCCCGTAAAGTGAACACATAAAATGAAATGTAATGTATTGAATATGATTAACTACAACACATAAATGAAATGTAATGTATTGAATATAACTACTCACCTTCACAGCAGGTGCTGAAAGTGTCCTCCGCCCACTTCAACACACATGTGAGCACGATTGAGGAGTTTCATATATATCCTTGTCAGTTCTTGTGTTGTAATGCTATTGGTGACATCCTGGATCCTGGTCTTGAGTTCTTCAATTGTGTGTGGATTTGTTTCGTATACTCTTCCCTTTAACAGTCCCCATAAGTAAAAGTCACACGTGGACAAGTCTGGTAACCGAGGAGGCCATAAGCCTTTGCTGATTGTCCTCTCTGGTGTAAACATCTCATGCACAAGGGACAATGATGCAACTGATGTGTGGCATGTTGCACCGTCCTGCTGAAAGTAACATAACTGACGCTCCTCTTCGGTCAAGTGTGTATAAAACTCCTCCAGGATTCCCATATACACGTCACTGTTCACTGTCGTCTCAAAGAATATGGGCCCAATAACGCGTGTGGCGGAAATGGCACACCAAACACCAATATTCTCATCATGCAAGGGTACCTGGTGGATTGCGTGTGGATTTTATGTCGACCAATACCGGTTGTTTTGGGAATTTACGTACCCAGACAGGTGGAACCACGCCTCGTCACTCATGATGAGCATTAGTGGATGCAAGAAACCACTGGCAACATTGCTCAACAGCCATGAACAGAAATGCACACTCTTCTGCAGGTCAGGCTCCTTCAGTTCTTGCACAACACTTATCCGGTACGGTTTTAACTTCAGTCTCCTTAAAACACGTCTGCAACTTCTCTCACTCGCATGAACCTGTTGACTCAATCTCCTGGTTGACTTTCGAGGACTTCTTGTCATTATCTCATCCACCTGCATCTTTAATTCAGGTGTGCAGACTCAGATGGTCGTCTGTTCCTGGGAGCATTTTGAACCGATCCTGTACGCTGCCATTTTTCAATCAATTCCTGAATGGTGCTTTTTGCTGGCACAGAACGTCCTGGAAATTTCTCCCGAAACAAATTCTTTGTTTTCACAAAAGATCCAGTGAGAATGAACCCTTCAACAATGGCAACACGCTCCGGTATCGAATACGGCATTATCACACACTGACACTCACCCGGCTTAACACAACGAGGCCTTTTTTTCAACTGGTTTCGACAACTTTCACTGGCTGCGGCTGCACGTGACTGCTGCAGGTCACGTAAGTCGACCCGACCTCGACACGCCATCTCTTGGTAGGGAGGTAGATTATTCAAGTGTTGCCAAAAACACAATATACCAGAATATTACGACGGGCCGGTTTTACGTGCCGCACCCTGTACAAGGTGCCGAAAGCGTGGGAAAATGACCTTCGGACGCCAATAGTTCGGAAACTATCCAACTTAAAGAGGGCGGGTAAAAAATTCACTGAAGAAGTCATACCAGCTGTATTGAATTATGCGTGTTTCACAATCCTACCATGCACGCGCAAGAGATTCCCCAAAGGAACGTAAGGAGTCCCGAATAATCTGCTAAATGCAAATCGGTCTAAATGGATATGAATTGATGGGGTTTCTATCAGGTAACAATAATTCGTTTGTATTAAGTCGATATCTAGAACAAATACAAAATGCGGACACTTTGATGCATGTTGTGTGTGGTTGCATAATCGCCAGGTTCGGATGCTGGCCAACAGTGAAGTTCTGAGTATTAAGTTAGCGAATTTGTACTCAAATGCTCTAGAAAGACATCTGGAGTGTCGGTAGAGCGCAACACATGGAGCAGAGTGATTCACATGTGTGGAAACACGTAATGAAAAATGCCCAGAAATGCACTCATACTCAGTAATCGTGAGTTCAAAGCGTCGGAAATATAAGGATTTGCTTCAAGAACATGAAAGTCAATTCACCAATAATATTCCCTCAAACCGACGCAATATGATGTGCACGGTTGCATACCAATAAGGATGCAACAACTGAGGACAAGTTGAAATTGTGCAAGGGGACTCACTAAGAAACTGGGTAAGCTAAATGAATGTCTCTAGTGAGATCACATGATCGATATTGAAATGCGGACAATTTGTGTATTGATATCAATATGTAGCTAGTGGAGAAATATCAACATGTGCCACTACTGCTGGGACACCGTCCCACGTGGGAAAAATAGGAAAATAACTACTCGGGTCTTGAATCTGAGGCCGTGGGCTCCCAGTAGGATTGGAAACTGCGACCACGCGAGTGAAAGCGAGCGCTCTAGCCCCGAGGCTCGACGGAGCCTGAACATTTCTTTGAGGAGTACCCTATTTGTTTGGCAAGCGCTCTTGTACAGCCTCCCGACATGTTTGTGTGTTACATTTTCTTACCACTACTGCACAGTTGTAAACAGAGCTTTAAGACGTTTCTTCCTATTTCTCATGTCGTTTTATTTTCCATGTGTATGGTGTTCCAGCTGTAGTGTTACATGTGCCAAATTGGTTCATTTTCGTCTTTGTCTTGGCATGTGTACTGTATGTAAGATACATATTTCTGGAGGTATTTTATATCGAGTACGTCATATCTCCCAGAAGACGTCAGACATGATACAAGTTTGTAATTTTCACGCTCTATCACAATTTGAACCATGGATTAAGAGATTTCTTTTCATATGTGTCGACTGTGGGACAATGTCCAAAACAAAGTGGGACATTGATACAATCTTGTTCTAGTTACGTGCTACCAAAAAGTGCACCAGATGTAATAGCAGAATGTACAACGTTATTTTCCTAGTTTTCGCATGTGAGACGGTGTCCCAGCAGTGGTGGGACATGTTGACATTTGTCCATTAGCTACATGATGATATCAACACACACATTGGCCACATTTCAATATCGATCATGCGATCCCACTAGAGACATTCATTTAGTTTTCCCAGTGAATCACCCTGCTCCATCTGTTGTGCTCTACCGACACTCCAGATGTCTTTCTAGAGCATCTGAGTACAAATTCGCTACACTTAAAACTCAGAACTTCACTGTTGGACAGCATCCGTACCTGGCGATTATGGAACCACACACAACAGGCATCAAAGTGTTCGCCATTTTGTATTTGTTCCAGATATCGACTTAATACAAACGAATTATTGTTACTTGGTAGAAACCTCATCAATTCATATCCATTTAGACCGATTTGCATTTAGCAGATTATTCGGGACTCCCTACGTTCCTTTGGGGAATCCCTTGCGCGTGCATGGTAGGATTGTGAAACACGCAAAATTCAATACAGCAAGTATGACTTCTTCAGTGAATTTTTTACCCGCCCTCTTTACGTTGGATAGTTTCCAAACTATTCGCGTCCGAAAGTCATTTTCCCACGCTTTCGGCACCTTGTAGATCTAAAACTATGTCCGATAGCCGAAAGTTCAAGAGAACTTTTTTTCTTGTCTCAGTGGCAGGATTCACCTCCCAAGAGTTGTAACACTTATTTTGCAACACCCGATATATATATATATATATATATATATATATATGTATGTGTGGGGGGGGGGTGTACGTGTATGTATAACACTAAAGTACACATCTGCGCGACAATCTATACAATTCACAACTACAATGCAAGTTCTACTTCAAAAATAAAGAAAAATATATCTACAAATTCTTGTAATTGACACAAGTAATGAAAAATATACTAAGTAGTACATGTGATACTACTGTCTCAAAAAAAATCTCTAATATGTCACTCGCTATATCCTTCATACTTTGGTATGCTTTCACATTGTTGCAGTCTGTCACATTTTGGCGCAGTTTCCACATACTTTTCTTGAGCATTCCAGGCATAGGTGGTTCACACACTGAATACATTTGTATTGTGTTCTCCTCTTCTTTTCCTTTGGGCAAATTGTGCAGGTTTTTTTTTATTATTATTTTCAATCTTATCGTCCGTAACCACACCTTCGGTACAACAATGTGGAACATTACCATCTTCTCCCAGAAGCTTTGAAATCGTCAACCTGAGGTCTCTCTGCAGCAAGGGAATGGTTAGTCTTCTTCGCATAGTGATTTGATGAATTCTATACCGAGTTCTTTGACAAATTTGTATTGTGACCGATTTGTTGGGCTACTTGAGTAGCAAATGTACAGTATGGAGGCGTTGACACTACTGATGTTCAACATGGCAAAAAAGACGGCTAAGGGCGAACGGTGTGTTTTTCTGTTAGTGCCGTAAATTGAGTTTCTTATATCAAGGATATCACATTTTGTTTTATTGTAGTAAGTTACAATTTCTGGTTTCTTGACTTCCAATATAAGTAATACGGCTCTATTTTTCTTAGGCACATATGAAAGCAATGTCTTGTTTTCATTGAAACCGTACATTTGTTTCTGTTTCATCAGCAAGGAACTCCTTTGGTACTTCTTTCCTGTTCTTTTTCATAGTACCTATATAGGTAAGACCTTTAGACTTTAAAATACTTATCAGTTGTATATACAAAAACCAGTTGTCTCCTGTGACATTTTTATGTGTCTTTTCCATGTGTTTCGTCAGTCTGATGACACTCTGTGTACTTTTGAACAGTCGTTTCCCATCTTCACTCAAGACTTGCCCATCACTTCCCTTACCTGTATATATGTATGCATTACTGAAAAAGGAATTACCAGAATCGCACAGACACGTTACTGTGATTCCCTATTTAGCTGGCTTTTTTGGCATATACACTTTGAATGGGCACCGCCTCCGAAACGATATCAACATTTCATCAACTGTCACACAGTTGTTAGTAGAAAACAACTGCCTGCCATTGTCTATCAGTGTGTTGAAAAGATCAGACACTGCAGCTGCACGATCAGTCTTTTTACGTTCTGCGCGAGTTGTGGCATCATCAAAGCCCAGGCATGACATGAGGATTGCAAACGACTTACAGGACATAGTAGCAGCAAACACTGAGACCTTCAAGTAGAATCTTTAGAAAACAATGAGTTCATGTCTTCGTGACCAGATTTGAAAACTGAAGAACGAAGTAACAGACCAATGAGAGTTTTTATTTCTACCGAAGCACATTCTCTATAAGTATGTTCGATAGTGGAATCAGGATGTTTTTGTCTAACTATAGCAATTTTTTTCTTTACCTCCAAAACAACATCTATCATGGCATCTGTGAAAAGTAAGTAACACACCTCATTTTTTGAAGAATTTTCTCTGGGCACTCGAGCCTGAGCTGTCAAACCAGGGAATCCACCTCTAATGATGTTATGCTGCAAGGTCCTACGGTTCCTAGGAGGCTCTAGAGAAGACCACGTGTAACCATCCATGCCTACATAATTTGCCGTTTGAGAATCAATTTGTACTGGGTCAGGCGCTGGCAATCCTATCAGGCCTTCATCATCTTCTTCTCCTCCTGAATTATCTTCCTCCTCATCCTCCGACTCTTGCAACTGTATCTTCTCCACACCACTCGTATCGTTAGGATCGTAATCCTGGTCTGAGTCCGTATCATCAAACTCGCTAAAATTCTCACTAGAAACATCATTTTTAGTGAGATGATTTTCTCCACGACTAGTACAAGGTCTCTTCATTGCAAGAGAATGTCAATATATTAACAAAATGTTCATAGAAACATAGTTCATAAAAAACCAAACGCCAGACTTAAAACTTTTATACGCTTAATCATATGCCCCGTCACAGAAACTGGGGAAAAAGTAACAGTTCCTGTATGCTCCGTCTGTCAGACGGACTAACTCTCAACACTTCACCTACTACACAAAGATGCCGAGCTCGTACTGAATCGTGAAAATTCCGAGATACAGAATGAAAGGGGGAAGAGGTACTGTGGGGGGAGTTTCTAGCGCCTTCAGTGTTGCCACACCATAGAAAAAATACCTTCCCATCTCACAGACGTTGCATACGGTTTAAGTGCTAATAAAGGTGTGATGCAGGCGGAAGTGTGGAGTTTAGAACAAGACGGTACGTACACTTGATCTGAACTTCGTACATAAAAGATTTCCTTTAAACCAAACTCCTTTAAAAACCAAGGAAACTGTCTAATAATGCAAAGTGGAATATTTCGTAAATGTTGTGAGAGTACGTTACATTGTTGGTACTTACAAAGTAACTGTAACCCCTTGTTGGCAATACAAGAAAAAGGAGTGACATAGGCATAGCGTTCCTTTCCATGTTAAGAAACAGAAGGTCCCTACCATATTCTTTATGGTTCTGGATGTAGTTGTATCACTCATGCACCTAAGTCGCCCTCTTTGTTTCAGCTTTTATTTGAATTTGTGAGACATGTGTCAATATTATCTCTCGCTGAAGAGCAAGAGCACATTGCTCCTCAAACATTACTCCAAGAGTTCAGTTGAAATAGCTTTTTCTGAGGTTAATAAACAAGTTATTGAACTAGCCTGCAATTTAAAGTCAGCAGTTCTGCCTTTAATTAACCTGAATAACAATAATAAAGTCTGGTAAATACTGAGATACAAGAGCAATTTCTTCAACTAGTTTCATAAAGCAAATTGATAGAATCTGCTTTTGGACAGAACCCACTTACGTTAGGAAGTAAGAAATAGGAAGATAGAATAACTAATCTTATTGATTTATAGTTAGTTGGATTAGCATTTAGCTTTCCTTTAGTACTGGGGATATGTGAGACGTTGAAGTATAGTTTATGAATGGAATACGAACCACCAAAATTAGTTCGTATCTTTTAATAGGATCCCATCCAAGAATCGTAGCCAGAACTCCGTGCACCAAATTCATATGTGATAACTACTAGGTCTACGGTCAGAGCATGTTGATTTTGCAATCTGAATGAAAATCTTAGAACAGTTATTCTTAAACTCATTTGCGGTTTTTAAAGAAATCAGGGTTGGAAAAAGAACCGCTCTCTTTGTTCCAAAATAGGATCTGTACTGGTTCAGGAACCAAAAACCCATGGTAAAGTTAGGACCGGTTTCATTGTTTTGTTGAATTTAAGATCCGCGTTCAGAACTGGTTCTATTGTTTTGTTAACTTTAGAAACCGCTCCCAGAACCAGTTCAACATATTGCCTACATTTAAGAACCACTCTCAAAAACGGTTCTGCGTTTAGACCATGGTTCAGGAACCGGTTCAAGAACCTGTTTGGTTTATTACGAAGTGGTTGTGGAACCGGTTCTGAAATATGAAGAAAAGACAAGAACCGGTTATGAGATGTCAAGAAACTACAGAGACCGGTTCTTGTTTTAGTCTTTTATTTAAGGTAAAAGTGGACCCGCTTTTTAAATATAAGAAAAAATCTATAACCGGTTCTGATGCTCTTTCGGAGAAGTCAGAAGAAAGGACTGATGTTTGTACCAGATCTGACAAATGAAACAAAAGACCGGTGTTTGTACGGTGTAACGGCGCTTTCCAATAAAAGGACTAAACGACATGTTACGTTCTGTAGCATAAAGGCAGGCCTAGAGGTATAGCATGAGCTATGACCTTTGAGGATAGGAAGAATGTTAGCAGTTAGGAAGGTGGCTACGGAGAAAGAGAGTTCCTTTTTCGTAGAGTTTCTAACCCATCCGGATCCTAACGTTCAATATAAGTACAATTTAACAATAAATGGTAAACACTCAACGTAATTCATACATGCAGGTTGATATATTTAGGAAGGCCCAGTGCCTGTTATATCTTCTATTTCATCATTTCAATCTTCGGTTTCTTCTTTGCTTTATTCTCGAGATTCTAAGGATCGGATTAGTTTCTGAAAATAATAAAAATAATCTTTTCTCGAAGTACTTGCAACAATGCTTTTATTAAAGGTCATTGATTGTGAACGAATTCGACAAACAACACATTGTCAAAATCATCCAGTACGATTTTTGTTTTCATTTGTGCTCGCCTCTTATTCTCGTTCTTATTAATTTGATTTTTTTTTTTTTTTTTTTTGCATTCGTTTAAAATAAGTTTTAATGTACTTACTGAAATACCAGTAACTCTAGCCGCTTACGTACTGGTGCCTGTTTTACATTGCTTGGTTTTTAATAGCATCCTCTCTCTCTTCATAAAATCATTTTTAAGAAAAAGAAATCTGTTTTGGTTGTAATTCTTCTTTCCCTTCATGTGATAAAAAGGAAGCATATCAGCACAAAACACAAATTAAAACAGCATAGAACTATACAAAACGCTACGACACTCTACGGAACATACGCTGTTTAGTTCGGTCTCTATTGTGACCTTGAAGACCTCACCCTATCTAAGTTCCATAAATAAGTATCCCTGGAGGAAGAATACAAAAGAACCATTTTGTTTTACGAAAGAAAATGGCAAACTTTACTGGATAAGGAGAAAAGAAGTTGACAAGTCTGCAGAATACAGGGATTAAATACATTCTGCAGCGTCCCTCGATTATGCACCGAGACTAAGGAAGACGGGATGATATTGAAAAAAAAAATAATTGAATGAAGAAAATAGGACGAAACGGGAGAACCTCAAGAACAAAAATGCACATGGTGTTTGACTATCACCACTTGTGCGACCTGTGATTGAAGCACAAACCTCATGCACCAGCGGTGAGTTCTCTACCACTGAGCACCATAGCTTAAAATATAGATTGTGTCATGTGATGGAATTTTTACTTAATTTAAATTAATATACCCTCATCATACATTTAAAAAAGTAAAAGGTAACCATAAATCCACCTAATACATTTGAACATTTAGTTAAAAGAAATAAATGTTAAATACTAGGACAGACGAATATAAATGATCAGATCGTTTTAAATGAATGCCAGAAAAGTAAGCCTGGGGATGGATTCAAAGCGTGTTTATTATATCTTCCCAGTAATGACAAACATTGACAAATTCTAACACAATGCAGCGCTACTGGTAACACCAGTGTCTTTTAACCGTGTTGACTGCAGGTCTCAAGGACATAGCTCAAGCTATTCCTCTTGGCCTTATTTTTTATTGGCGGTGAATATTTGTTTCATGTGCAACCAAACAGATTGATCAATTGACTGCACACACTTGTCAAACATGCTTGTTATCAGAGGTAATCAGAGTCAATGCTATCTTGCGTTGTCTTTTCAACAAAACGTTGTATCCTCTGTACACAATGATGGACTGATTTATTTATTTATTTCGTTTAGTTGGGGGTCAGGACGGCTCAGTGGTACAGCGTTCACCTCTGATGCATGGGGTCCTTGATTCGATCCCAGCTAGCGCCAAGTGAACTTTCTGGTAACAAACACCGTGTACGTGGGTTTCCTCGAGGCTCTCCCGTTTCCTCCCACTTTCTCCATTGCACAATTTCATTCATTTCTCATCCCTTTAGCTTAACAGGCATATCCATGGGATGTAAAACTTAAAAATTTCCATTATTTAGTTTCTCCCTCAGTCTTAATTATTCCCTCAGTTGACCATATAAATCCAGTTCAGAAGGCGCACATTTTACCTTTACATACGAATGAATATATGACATATTTGTATGCAATAGGATAATATAATGGTTGTAATTAAAATGCATACATTAGTTAACTATATATTATATATGGTAGAATAGAATTAACGTTATAGAATAGAACAAACTAAGATTAGTGGAAAATAGATCAAATAATAAACAAATATTAGATTCACAATGCCACCGAAAAAAGTACAGTAATTTTGAAAAAGGGGAAATTTGTGATTAAGCTCTAATATAAGATCATGTCGAGATAATACATGAATATATAGTACAAAAAGAAAAAACGAAAGAAAGAAGGAATATGTAATAAAGCAAAGAATTGATTTTTAGATGCATAATATCAATATAAGACAAATTACATTCAGTGGAATATTAAAACTAAACGCTATCACTCAATAAACTTATACATACCGGCACAGGACACAAGAGACCCCCTACTCGACGTCCCGCTGCCTTCAATGATCGAAACCAGCGATATCTGGAAGGAATTTTCAACAGAGCAACAATGTAAGAAATCACTGCCAATTCAACACTCGCGGCACTAGGAATGTCTCCCAATGGACCATTCATCAAAACGTGTGTACCCTCGTGTATGGGTGCCTTTGCACTATACGGGTGCCACCTCTTGTCATCTGACAATCTGGCGTGCATTTGCCACCAATCACCGTCCAACAGTGGCGTAACGTCTATGGTGTGATGAGTCACGGTGTCAACTGTATCATCCGATGGGTGGCAACATGTGTTAGGTAGACCGCATGAAGCAATGGATCCCACATGGCTAGATGGCGTGGTCTATGGTGGTGAGGTATCAGTCATGGTGTGCGGGGCGCGATTTCCTGGCATGGATTGGCCAAGTGGTTGGTCTGGAAAACATCTTGACTAGTTTGAAGAATCTCCAGCTGCTCGGAGATCATCTTCAGCCGTTTGTGGCCAGTAAACATCCTAATGACAAAGTGATTTTTCAAGAGGACGTTGAGCGCCACATCGCTCCCATCGGTACATTTCTATCGTGAATGATTCAAATAGCATACAGGGTATGTCCAATGGCTAAAATGACCAAACCATAGCACTGATATGAATCCCATCGAGCATATCTGGGTTGGCGTTGAACTCAGGATCCGTGCATTGGATCCTGCGGCCCCACGAACAGGCCGCAATTTCTGTCACTGTCTAGACTATGTGGTCCCAACTGCCTTCGAAAGTGTACTAGGGACTTGCAAACTCAGTTACACACCGTATCGCTGCGCTCCGGCCCGGAGGGCCAGAGTGGTTCAACCAGTTATTAAGTTGGTATCCCATGCGTTTTGCTAAGTCAGTGTATCTTGCCATTTTTATGTTATAGAAATAAGTATTGAAACAGGAAGTACTAGGAAATTAAAACCACTTCTGATTTTAGTAAAGTATTGTGAGCGCTGGAAGTATGTTCCCTTGAAACGCTCAATCGATTGCAAGAAACCGTTTATAGTTAACTATTGTCGTTTTTGTTCTATGGTGAACAACGTTGAGACCCTAAGTAACTGATTCCTGCCACATCTGCTTTGAGTAGAGAATACTCATTGGAGGTTGAATCTATTCTTAGGGTATAAATCGATTGCACAAAACCGCTCTTTGATATTTATTATAGTTTTTGTTTTAAGGAAATCAATATTAAAACCGGAAGTACTATTAAATTCCAACCATTTCCGCTTTTGGTAGAGTGTCAGAGGGTAGAAATGACATGTTTCCTTGAGACGATGAATCGATTGTTATAAATCGCTTGTCACTATGTATTACCATTTCTGTTCTATGGCAATTCGCGTTGAAACCGGAAATGGTTTATGTCTACCACTTTCGGTTTGAATACAGGGTTAACAGAGAAGATGTAAATTATTTTTGGGACGCTGAATTCAGTGTAGGGAAACAACTTCTCGATATTTTTTACTGTTCTTGCTCTGTGGAAACCAGTGTGGAAACCCAAAGTATTAGCAAATTTCAACCACTTCAAGTTTTGGTAGTTTTGAAGGCTGTGACAAATTGTGAACGCTGAATCGAGTGCAAAAAGGATCTTTTAGCTATACATTACTACTTTTGTTCTATGAAGATAAATGTTGAAACCGGAGATGATTAATTCGAATCACTTCTGGTTTGAACACAGTGTTAACGGAGAAGATGGAACCTATACTTCGATTGCAAAAAAACAAAACACTTCTTGATATCTTTTTTGTTCTCTCTGATATCAGTCAAAAGACCGACAGGCGGAAAAACGAATCTAGAAATCCTATAAGACTTGACACCTACATAGTATAGTTTGGAAGTCTAATTCCGACAGTTATGTACAACATAGTTTGGAAGTATCAAAGTAATACTGGAAAAATTGTTTCAATTCTTTTATGCAATATAATCATTTTGTATCATACAAATAATAAAGAGTAAAACATAATTTCCAACCATCAAAACAATTAGGTTGTTCGTTTAGTTATAATTACAGTGAATTTTTTAGTGTTTGAATATTCACACTATTAAGGATGAAATTTCAAAATGAATTTCTCTTATTATCGCAGTAGTACATATTGTAATAACAAATGTACACTATTACAATATAACTCTCGGTACACTATATTTGAAAACGTAAACTTGTAACAGTTCCAATACTTTTGTATTATAAATTTATATTAGGAAACGTTGAAACAAAGGTTTACATTTTGTACGTTGAAGTGACGGGCAGCAAAGACCTTTTGCCTTAGGTGTGGCAAAACATTAAACAGGCCAAGTACACAGGAAAATCAATGGCGGACATCCAATGGATATTTTTCTACAAATGTTTAACAAGTCTTAACAGACAAACAAAAGATATTTCGATTAGGGAAAAAGCTTTTTCTAACAGGTTGCATCAAAGACAGACCCTGGCCAGAACAATCATCAACGAGAGAAGAAAAGTGTGCTGTGGTTGTTGTATCCATTAAACGAGTACCGAAAAATTAGTCCGAAAGCGATTCCAGAAAATTGAAGTGGCAATACGCAACGTAATGAACGCGCTTTGTCTCCACACTTAGCAGCACTTCTAAACTGGCCTCCCAAACGTCTCGATGTGTCATAGTGTATCAATGCATTGTAAAGTGTATGAAAGAGAAGTTGACAATGCTCTTTACTAAACAGCTGATGGACTTAAATAAAACGCTTAAAATGTATTTGCTATGATTTCTTTAGCAATGCTTCGCAGAATTACACAGAATGTACCCACAGAAAAATAATTCTTTGTTTTGAAAATGATGGACACACAGTCACTCTGCAATATTGTGTTCTCTAAAGCCTTCTCAGAACGTATTTCCTACTATCATGCTCTTCTCATATCCATCATAATCCATATTCGAAATATATCCAGACGGTAATTGGGCTCTCAGTCTACCCTCTTCATGGAAATCAATTAAATAATTAGCTCCTGTGTGCTTACTAGATCAACAGTTTGAACTAGATGCGATTAAATTTGTTTCAATGTGTGAGTACTACAAATTACTTTTTTCTTTCCCCAATTGGGAGAATGTCAATAAAAGTCCAATTATCAACCGTTTATTACTACTTTATACCGTCTATATACACTGCCAAACGTTTTTCTTAATTGGGAGCAAATAATAGTATATACATAACTAATTACCTATTAATCTGAACCCTGTTATGAAGTGTTTATCATATTTGAACATCTCCTTATAAACTAAAAATGAACGGCAAATAAACCAATCACCAATATAAAGAGGATAGTTGAACATCACTACAGTGGAATTCTTAAAGAGAAACAACTTACTAACATACATGAATATTAAACGCAGAATGGTTTGATAAATTTGTTTATTCTGAACCCATACTCAGTAAATGCTTCAATTAATTAGTGTTTTTCTGGCCAGAGTATATACTTACCTATTAAAATTAAAATAAGTCGTATCAGTTTCATTAATTTAATGTTATTTCCATCAGACGTTAATTGGCAGAAATATCATCATAACATTAAATTAATATTGTTGTATAATTTTAAATTATTTCATTTTATAATTTTAAATTTTTAATATGTAACAATCAATTATTGTTATAATTTACTGTTTCATAATAAATTTTTAGAATAACGGTTTTTTATCATCATTATTATTTTAACTTTTCTGTTTTATAATTATTACTTAAATAAATTATTTCAAATGTCAGTTAATTTTGGAATCAAACAATTAAAATTATACAACATTAATAATTAAATATTATAAAGACATTTCTGCCAGTTAACGTCTGATGAAGATAACGTTAAATTATTGATACTGTTACAGCTTACTTTAATTGTAAGAAATAAGTATATACAGTGGTCAGAAAAGTATTAAATTTTTGAGTAATAGTTCCAGAGTCAAGACGGATGATATAAATGCTTCACTCTCAAACGCTTATGGAAGAATATTATTGAATAGATTCATATATATGGAGGGGTAAGAGCTTTGGAATATGACATTATACTTCTGAAACTGACTAACTTTATGCCGGAACCATGAAAGTCTATCGCCATAGAAATAAATGACTAGTATTGGATATTATCCTTTACAAGAACAAGTCTAGTGCATAATTCATTTAGATTATTTCAAGTTTATACTCCAAGATTCTAGTATGTAAAACAATGTAAAATGTGGCTCAGATGTGGTTATTTTGAGCTACGTTACATCGGTAGCTTGCCAAATGTATCAATTCTTCAAAATTATCTTCTCATAAGGCGCCATTGTATTTCCTATAATTCGAAATTGAACCGACAACAGGTACGATCCCAGGGCGCATGAACATACAATAGATAATATTGTGTCTCTGGGATCCTTCAAGGTTCTCCCATTTTCTCCCACATTATTGTTTCACCATTTTTCCTTTTCATTCACTGACATGATTTTCAGTTAAACTTCCCACATTTATGCTCCAAGGCTAAGAGACAGTGATTATTATGATCCATGAACTAAAGGATGGGATGCAAAAAGAGGAGGAGAAGGAAAGATGTCGAGAAACCCCACGCACATGGTGTTTGCCGACCACAAATCCCACTGATACGAGCTGAAATCGAACGAAGGAACGTGAACTTGAAAGAATTTAACTCACCCTGTGTGTTCCAAACAATTAAAAAGAAAATAAAAATCCATGATCTATGTCGAGCTTGTGTGAGATATACTCAATTATATGGAAATACTTTGAAAGGAAAGTTCAACATACCAGATTAATTTAACATTAGACCTAGTTTCGCCCACTGAACAGCTCTAATGCAACGATGAACGGAATCATAGAGTTCGTGAATGGTTAATAGGTGGAATATTACCCATTGATTAGAATCTTTATTTTGGGTTCAATTGCAAGCTCACGACAACCTCTTTCGATTGCTATTATCAAATCAACCCCATTCTTACCTACTTCTCTGGCCGATTCTGGGTTAGTTTGTAGAAGGCGGTGTACGTTATTGTGACCAGAAAGCGTACAAATATAGCTGAAATATAAAGAGATATCAACGCAAAAATAAAAGATACGAGCTACCGCGCTAAACTTTCTCACTTCGATTCCTTAGAGTAAGTTCTATTAAGCTGAAGTTATTAACGACACACTTTTCAAAGTACGATTCAAATTATGGGGTGTTTTCGGAAAATTTCACCCCCAGAAAATTATCCCAAAATTAATTTACGCATTGTAGATTTTCCATAGGAAATTACTTATGTCATATGCAGGGTTATTAGTGAAGTATTTGATTACAAAATAGCAACAAAACATAATGAGTCGTATTTTACAAATCTACAAAAAAAAAAAAAAAAAAAGTCACTTCGGACAAGGAAACTTTTTTGGTGTCACACGAAATGTGGAACGAGACTATGGCGGGAAAATCCCTCGATCGCAACCGTTCCGTACTTAGGGGGAATAGAGGCACTGGCAACACAACACGCTGTAGATAATGAGACGAAATATGGCGCGAGTTCGATGAAAATATGCGTAGAAGCACAACATATACTACAGTGTAACATTATATTCAACAATACACTGACAAGTGAGGGCAAAGGCGTATCACATAAAGACAGAGGAGGGGCAGGTAAGCGCAAGTGAAAATGGTCATACAATTGAGAAAATCGGAGAAGCAAGACGTCAGAGGAATGGTACAGTAATAATACATGGTCAAGTAATCAATCACAAACTATAGACAACCTGTAGACGACACCGTGAAGCAGAAGTGGAAGAAAGAGCTATGGAGGGGATTGTCCGTAGGGTACGAACCTGTTTTCCTCGGACAATATATCACTATATATTGAAAGATCAGTTCAGGAAGTTGGAGGTCATTGCCCCCTTGCCTTTCTACTCTCCACCCATGTACTTAACCATGTCCATGGTATATTACTATACTATTCCCTTCAAATCCCGCTCGTATGTGTTCATACCTTCTATGGAACGTTTCTCCTATCCTATACTCAACGCTACCCGCCCTCCTCCTCTGTCGTTACGTACTACGTCTCTGTCCTCACTTGTCAGAGTATTATCGAATGTAGTGTCACATTGTAGTATGTGTTTAGCTGCGCTTCTATGCATATTTTCATCGAACTCGCGCCATATATCGTCTCATTATCCACAACGTGTTGTGTTGGCAGTGACCCTACTTTTCCCCCCATAAGTACGGAACGGTTGTGATCGAGGGTTTTTCCCGCTTATGGATTTTCCTGTTCACTAACACAAATCAATTGACTATAGTCTCTTTCCACATTTCGTGTGACACCAGAAAAAGTTTCCTTGTAAGACCAAACTGAATATTCTGATAGAAACGATTTATTAAGCTTTATGTGAATGTTCATGAAATATTTGTTTATGAGATATAAACAAAAGCTCTTGAGTAGTTCTCGACAAAGTACTCTGAAAAAACATATCCCCAACAATAAACTAGCACTTGTAAATAATTTCAAGGCAAATAACTTGCACCATATTATCAGATTATTAATGGAATACTCAATTACGAAATATGGTGCAAATAGCCTAAATCACTGAGAAAATCATCCGAGAAATCTCACCCCATAAGAATGAAATATCCCTAATATATTTCTTCACAGTAACGAGTTATGTCAAATTATCAGATGATTCATAAACTATTTATCATAATTATGAAATATAAACAAAATTGCTTACAGCTTACAAATCTGAGTCATTTTTGATAAACTTGTTCTCAAAGGACTCACCTCCCAAAATAAATTACCACACATTTTTTAAGACACGTGAGTCATGCCACGTTGTCAGGTAATTAATGACAAGTACAGGGTGAGGGTTAATCGAAAGAACACCGACAACGTTTGGGAGGTGATTCCTGACACCAAGATAAGACGAAAAGTATAGACCAATCAGGGTGCACAAATGCTTCCTTTCGGAGTTATAGGCTACCGAAAACATGAAAACTGAAATTTAAAGGTTCATAGATCCAAAACTATGAGACCTAACGTGGTCTGGTCAAGACTTCACTTAGGAACTTATATGTGCGCTATCCAAAAATACATGTTTCAAAATCCTAAGGTACTCACACAACAATTTTTTTATGGAGAAAGTTTGTCTACGGGCATATAATTTCAATAATTTACCAACTACCTCTATAAAAATTGTTGCATAAGTACCGCAGGATTCTGAAACATGAATATTTAGTTAGGGCACATATCGTCGACAGCGTCACAAAGTGTCGTATCTCAAAAAAATCGAAAATTGAGATATTTTACTATGTAGTTGCATACACTGACTTCTACAATTTCCCAAAACGACACACAGTAATGTGCGTTGTTTTGACGGTGGTGATGAGTTGTTGAATTTTAGTTTAGCGTCCCTTTTAGCAGCGAGGCTATGTGAGACGTGGACCTACTGATTAATGTGGAATCCGAACCACATGAGCCCCCGCCGGGAATGGAACCCGGGGATGGTGATGACGTCACTGTGTCGTATCTTAAGACGAAGCATATAACCCATTTTCACAGTCTTATCTTGAGTTACGACAGTTTGTGAGCAACAGATCTTTCGCAACTGGACAAATACGCCTATATTCAAAGTAATTTGTTTATATATACATAGTGGCCCAAAAGTAGGTATACAGTCCCGTACTGATAAACTCATTGCTTTTTATATCATTTCTTGTAGTTATCTATCAGGTTGACTTAGTTTCTTTATCATTTATTCCTAATGTATTTTTACTCATACCTTAAGCTCGGAAGAGCCGAAGCAAATAAACTTATAAGCTAGAATGTTATACTTGATCAATGTGGGGCTGTATACATATATATTTATACGGCATGGGTTGCGGATCGACATGACATGACATTTTTGAGTTTTTACGTCCCACGGTTATGTCGGTTAGGGTAAAGGAGACGGTGATTATGAGAAATGAATGAAATGTTGGAATGAAGAAAGTGGGAGGAAACGGAAGAACCCCGAGGAAATCCACGCACACGCTGTTTGTCCACCACACTTGGCGGGAGCAGGGTTGGAACCCGCGACCCCATGAACCACAGGTGAACGCTCTACTACTGAGCCACCGCGGTCCCAGGTTGCGGATCGAGGAGAAGGCGTTTAGATATAGAGGTTAGCTGCGAAGATACTGAATAAGCAGTCGCGGGCAGACAAGGAGTGGCCCTCTAGCTTGGGGGTTTGGGTGAGCCTAACAAACTCATCCTGTAATAGAAAAAAAAGACATTTTTCAGAAACAATCACAGAAGCTTCGGACCAAGACTGATAACTTGGCACGACATCAGCAAAAGAAAATAGAAATGAGATTTGGAACATGGAATATTAGAATTCTTTATAGGGAGAGGCGTTAAAATCCATAACGAATGAGTTAGAGAAATACAGGACGCACCTAGTAGGAATTCAGGTTGGTTGCTATGATGGGGTATACGGTGCAAACACGTAAGATCATCAGAGAAATTTCTCTCCGATTCTTTGAATCTAGGCATGGACAAAATGAGGGAGATTCAGTCCACAGTGCTATAAGCACATCTATTAAGCACTGTGGCAATAATTTTGTACCCTCGCAACTTGAACTGATTGTCAAACTGGCAAGGAAAAAGAATCCATACACCGTTCATTGTGTTGACAGAAGCGATGTATGAGACTAGATCTCTGTCCCAATGTCTTTGTATTCTGTCAGTTAGACGTTACGAAAATGGAGATCCAATCAATTGGACGGAAATGCGCGAAGTGAAAGTCAACAAAGACTATCCAAACTGAATTCAGTTTAAGACAAGTCATTTTGAGGACACTTACATAACTATTTCCCTGAAAAGAATGCAGATTGAATCCATCAGATAGAAGTTCTTACTTTGCAGACTTGCCAAAAAATTATCGCTCCAGAGAAATACGAGGACTCATTTTGATTGATTCATTGATTGATTTTTAACGTCCCTTTCAGCAGCGAGGCTATATGAGACGTGGACCTACTAATTAACGTGGAATCCGAACCACATAAGCTCCCGCCGGGAATCGAACCCGGGTCTCCCACGCTTACGAGGGCTCGTTATCATTGTGTCCAGGCCCAACTCCAATCATTCGAAACCCTGAACATGTTCAATTTTACAGAAACTTACCACATTAGCCATCCTTCTCAAGTGCAATATCAAAGCATGCAATTTGCAAATTACTTTGCTAGATTTTATATTCTGGCAATGACAACTTGATAGCATTATTTCATGTTATGGTTAGTATGCTCTTAATATTGTGTTTCTTGTGTGTTCTCAGGAATTTCGTGTTATCCTCAAGAATCTCAGAAAGCATTTGTTAAATTATTTTGTGTAATAAACACGAAGTTTTTCAATAAAAGTGCAATATATTCCGATTGTTCATCTATTAATGTAGTTCTCAGTATAAAAAATATGCGTCGTATCTTTCATACAAGAGAGGATTACCATCGTCACAAACTGTCGTATCTTTTCCCTCCAAATTTTCTACAAGCTTTTACAGGAAAATTCCCTAAAACTTTCTACACTGATTTCTTATGATTTAAGTTATAATTTGGTAAATTTTCTCTCCTTTTGGTAAAATAGATTTTGAGTTATGGCTGTTCAAAGTTGTGTGAAAACCTAAAAATCGCTCTCCTGAAAAGTTTAGAAAACTGAGATACGACAGTTTGTGACGCTGTCGACAATATTAGTTCCTAAAGTCTTGACCCTACTACAATAGGTCCCACAGTTTTGGAGCTATAGGCCTTTAGATTTCATTTTTTCATGTTTTCAGCAGCCAATAACTTCCTTTTTTCTTATCTTGGTGTCAGGAATCACCTCCCGGACGTTTCGGTGTTGTTTCGAAGCACGGTATATTTAAATTGGCAATTGATTTTATATGAAATGGGGCCAATATGATTTAAAATGCTCGTTTCCTTTTATTAGTTGAATAAATATGGTCCGTTCTTGGCAGAAAGACATGTATTACAGTACTTACGAAAATAGGTCGTTATTACAATTTTTAGCCCCCCTATTCGTATGCTCTATTAGCTGCATGAAATGTCCCTATATTTTGCTTTCAAACACGGCAACACGGATCATTTATAACCTTCTAATTTACGATGTTTAACCGTAACTTAATTTCTCATAAACTGAGTAGGTAGCAAATTATGAAGCAACAAACAAAATTGTATTGCATAAATTGTAATACTAATGTACTACATAATTTCAGTTCAGAAACCTAAATTATATCTTCCAAATCAAGAACTAAAAACGAAAGTTTAATTTCATATCTTCTGCGTATTGTATAAGTAATTTTCATACTTCCTTTGGTTGCCTCTTACAAATTCAACTCAATTGAAGAGAGTTTTAAAAAAATGTAAACTTAATGAAAGAGTTAAAATAAGTTTAGATGCTTCTATGTAAGCTTCAAATGTATTTAAAATTCAGTGCAGTAAATGTTAATGATATTTGCGTATTGTTCAATATTCAAAACACATTTCTTATTAAGATTCTGCTGAAGTTTGAAGACAATATTTACTGTGGAAAACGGGATGACGCAAACTGTTTTTTTTTTTCCAAACGTTAAATTGAGTTGTTATGTTCCGCCTTGGTGAATAATAAAGATAATTAAATTGTGACCAAAATTCTTTTAGCAGAAACAAGAACAAAATAATGTGACAATAACTTATTTCAGTTTCTTTATAAGACGTTCTGTAAGATATATATATATATATATATATATATATATATATATATATATATATATATATATATATATATATATATGGAGAGAGAGAGAGAGAGTCTAATAAAGTATTCCGCAAAATCAAAGCACTGAAAAGAACTTCGTGGCTAAGCGGTTAGCGTACGCGCCTTTGGTGTTGGAGACCCGGGTCCGATTCCTGGCGGGAGCCCATGTGGTTCGGATTCCACGCTAATCAGTAGGTACCGTCTCATATAGCCTCGCTGCTGAAAGGGACGTTAAACTCAAAATCAACAGAACTCAAAGCACTTAAATTTGCTGTAAAGAAATCAGCATTTTTCGAAGTTCACTTCAAGTTGTTGGGTATAAGTTACTTTACTGCAATGCACTAAACACGTTAGAATCCAATAACTATCCCACATCTTGCTGTCATTATTCCAAGTCTTAGAATCCAATAATGCTTCCAGAGTTGAAATATATGAATAGTGCATTGTGCAGGGTGTCCTAGAAGTCCCCAAACCCTTAAGTTTGAGTACTACAGATAACAAAATTAGTGTAATTTTAGTTGTGGTTGTGTAGTTCTAGTCAGACAACCATTAAATATACATCTTTATTTGTTGGATTAGAAGAATTAAATATACAGTGAAATTTAGAACTACCTAGATGTAGATTGATACCAGAACGTTAACTCACGTCGAATGAAAAATGTTCTGGGAAAACAAAGTAGTTTTTTTTTTCAGTAGATTTGTGGAAACATTAGTGATTGATATTACAACTCTGTCATCAGTTCTGCCTTTCAAAGTAGCTGCAGTAGCAAATTGGATCATTGTGGTATTGAAAGCAACGAAAAACTCCGTCACTAGTGTGCAACTATAGCAAATAAAAAAGTACCTGGAAGTTTATATAAGACTGGAGTGATAGTAAAGTAGTATACAGAGTGACCCAAAAGTAGGTATACAGTCCTTGTAGTATTTTCTGTGTTTTTATCTGAATAAGCTGGAAATAAAAATCATGTAAACATGTTAACACTTTATTTTAATTTTAATCAATAATTACACTAATATTTTTTTATTACAATATATTGCATATTTGTATATTTATTAGTGTTATTGTTTCTTCATCACAATATAATACTGTTTCTTCAACATTAAATAAAAATTAATACAGCATATTTGATTTTTCCTTTATATATATATATATATAAAAATCAAAAATTTACTATAAAAGAATTTGAACTGTAAACAGTAAGATTAAATAATAGAAACTCAATGCCAATAATGCGTTATTTTGTATACCCTGAAAAAGAAAAGTATAGATTAAGAGTACGTTATTTCTATAGAATGACAGCGCATACAATTTTAAACATATATATTAACTTGGGTTAGTATATTTCTTGAATTCCAAATTGAAATACTTTGGTATAGATATACCACATTTACTTGACACCTAGTCTTCCCTTTCAAGCGCTGCTATCGGCTGAAGGAATTGCACTCCCTTTCGTCATCCGTAGACCAATGCTCTCTCGCTTATCAACAGCTGAATCCTTATTGGCTCAACGCGTGGGTGTGTCGAGGCTGTGAGCTTTAGTTTGCACTTTTGCCACACGGATCAAGACATTTTGGCAGCACAATAGAATGTTTTATTTTCACTTCTTCTATCAGTAGATATATCTAATTTCTACAAGATACATGAGAAGTCAATTATTTCCCGGAATGTTGTTGTAGTTTTGACATATGTGATGCAATCGCAGTGAATCTTGTACAGTGCAGTAATTAAGTTGCATAGTTATGAATATGGCAAGTGCTGACAGGTCATAACAGTTAGTTTACTATAGTGCTGCCAAAATGTCTTGAGCCGTGGCAAAGATGCGAACTATTGTGTTTTTCAGATGTAAAGCATCACGGGCAGTAGCCAATGCTGTGCGATATTCCGCGCGGTGTTGCCGGATTTCGGACTCCCCTTTCCCTTCTCGCTCTTCCTCTAGTTGAGATTATTACACATACATTGGCAACATTATTCACAATGTAAATATACTATTCCAGCAAACTCAAAGATTTTGGCTGTGTATCCTAGAAGTATATATAGCAACTGAATAACCTACCTATTAACTTATTCCAGTGGAACTGCTAAACGTTCGTCTTCAACACTACTTTCACTATCGTCTATGTCAATTAATATTTCGCCATTGTCTGAATCTGACTCTTGTAAATTTTTTATTATGAGTTCCAAAAATTGTAAACACAAAAAATAATTCTTCGAGCTTCACTTCGTAGCACTTTAAAAAAAAAAAAAATTCCGCACTTGTACTCGGTTTCCTTAAAGACATTGTCAACTATAATTTTGGAGAACAAATGAACTACCACGAAAGAAAGCAACCTAGACACTGATGAATTCTGTTTATGCTAGAAGAAGAGAAGTTGCGTTCCTACACACACAATCAGCTCCTTTGCTTCCATGTAATAACATACTCTTATACTTGATGTAGGTCTCACAACAACAATCCATCTGATTCGTAAGCAACACGATATGGTAGAGTTTGTTTTGGGTTACAATAATTTATGACACCACTCAGACGCCTGGTGCTTTTGCGTCCCTGCTAGAGGAGTAAAGAAGGAGTACGTAATTGGCCACACATACGTAAGGTATTGAAACGAAGAAAAAAAAATCATACTGCGTTTCTTCTGTCGAATAAGGAAGAATCTTGCATGAAGGCAATTTCAAAACAATATTACGAATGTCCCATACCTTCTGTTCTTCCACATGAGCTCCCGCCGGGAATCGAATATATATATATATATATATATATATATATATATATATATATATATATGAATCAAATTGCAGAGGCTTGTTATTTAATTCGATCGCTTACTATTCTCAAGGGTGTAGAAACGGGGGAAAAGCGGGCCTTGACTTTCCAAACTATTTCCAGCCCCGAAATGAGGTTCATCTAGTATATGTTTAGTAAACTTATTTAATAATTAATGCAAATTAGGAACGTTTATAATAAAATAAGATTTTTAAAAAAAGAAAAAAGAAAACATCATCAATACAGTTTCTGTACCTAATTACAAGGACGCTGATTTCTCTGTAAATTGGGGGGGGGGTGCATTCAGATGCAGAAAGCATATATGATGATTTTAAGACAAATTGCATTCAAATTATGCCTAATATTGCACATTTACAAATAAAATGAGGGGCCCTGGCTCCCTCAGTCCCCCCAGGATCTCTCACTACTATATTATTGCATAATAATATCTGAGTTGATATTTTTTCGAGTTTTTTCCTTTTAGTATTTTAACCTACATAAACACAAAGTCGGATAAACAGACTGCTAGAAACAGCATTTGTTTTCTTATGAATAGCTTATTGATTTATCTCTTACAATCCGCTTTTCAACTTCAGTACTGTTAAGATCCGTCTTTTGTTAAGGTAGCATCGAGGAAACATAATATGTGTATAGTATACATGGTGAGTTAAAATGCTTTCATATTCTGAAAGAGGTCATTTGTTCTGTTTTTAATGTGTGAAAAGCTTTCCTCCCCCTGAAAGTAATGTTCCCCTAGAACAACCTGTTGGTTACACCCCTGATTATCCTTTAATAAAAGTTGAGTTCCATTTCCAAATCGAAGAAAAATCCACTGGAAATTAGACGGGACTCAACGCTCGTTTTACTAATTGTTTTATATGGAAACCTTTCAAAGCGTGTATCATGACAACCAGTTATCATAAAAAGATGTAGTTTTCACGTATGTGTTCGTAATTCTTTTCTCTACTTCGTAAAGTGAGCAGTTAATGTGCTAATACAATATTTCTAATAAGCGCCTCTGCTATTGTCAAGATTCGCAGTAGCGCGAGAAGTCAGCGTGCAGAACTGCTTGTCGCGAATTGTCAACACCGCTCAAAGCCAATTGGACGCCGCGTAAAGCCAACTCAAGGCCATGCCGCTTCTCATCTGAAATCTGTTGTAAAGCTCACACCCTCGACACATCCACGGTTCAGCCAATAAGAGTTCAGCTGTTGGTAAGCGAGACAGACAGCCTTAGCCAAAGGGAGTGGAATTCCTTCAGCCAATAGCAGCGCTCGGAATGGAAGACTAGGTGTCAAGTCAATGTGGTATATCTACAGTAGTATGGCTAAACGGAGGACTATGTGGTGAACGGTTGGTGTAATGTCGCGGTTCAAACAACGCACAAACATCAAGTTCATGAGCAAATTGTGGAAATCTGCTTCAGGTACTTACTTTGATAGCCTTAAAATCAGTATACCTGGTCGATACTTTAACGAAAACAGTACTGATACTTGTTTCGCTACCATAGAAGACTTCACTCACAACTAACGCGACGGCTAAACTTCGAGAGATATCAAAAGAGGACTTTTGTCGTTGTTTTCAGCAATGGCAGAGACAGTAGAGGAAGTGTGTACGCAAGAGCGCCGATCCTGGGGGGGGGGGGGGATGGGGCGTCCCGGGTCTCCCCAAAGCTCATGTTGCCCCCCGCATATTATTTATGATTGTAATGCAATTAGTCTTAAAATCCTTCATATGTGCATAGAGAAAAATCCGTTCTCCGGACAGCGGTATATTGTACAAATATACGGTATCCTCTTGCTTACTATAGAAATCAGTACGGAGCATATGTTATTCGTATGCTACATAGGCACTGCTTTTAGATGTTACATCATGCCGTTGCAGGATATCTGACATCTAAGAGTTTTCCGTATATCACATGCATATACTTGTGTTACCTTCGTCAGCTATATGTTATATGCATCCATTTGTATGTGAGATCCTGACCGCCTACATTATAACACGCGTTTTCAGTTATACGTCTGTTGTACGTTAAGTCCAAAAACTACAGGAATTACGCATGTAACCTATCTTTTTAAGTACGCCACCTATATTTTTTCTCAATGTGGCTTCTGCATCTGAATGAGCTCAACGAAATTTACAGAGAAATCGGCGCTCTTGTGTGTATGTCCCGAAAGTGTTTGCTTTGAAGGTGGTTAGGCAGATGTGCACTTATATTGTGGTAATAAAGAGACACAATGACATTTCGGGAACTTTGTGACTGCCCTTCGGATAGATAGTATAAGTAGACAGTACAAGAGACATTTTAATTTCATTCCTGTTAAATGTGTCAAGAATGGTGATTAGGAATGTAACATGGATGTTAGATACAAATATTATATGTGAAAGGTATGGTAACGGTGACATAACGTACCGTGTTCTAGCAATGTTCGTGCGTACTACAAAGTAAGATTCTATTTCTACTTATTAATGTACAAGAACGCAGTACCAAAACTAATATTTTAGAATAATGGAATAAGGATACCGTACAGTACACAATAAAGATTGTCCGAGAAGATTGTCATAAATGAAATATCGGAACAAAATGTACCGTATATTGGTCGAACAACCGGGGAAAACCGGTAACCGTGTCTTTAATTCGAGGTTATCCCGGTCAAAGCAAGAAGTTTGGTAACACTACATATAACGTATGTACTATTAAGAGCACAATAAGTTTTTCAGACATTAATGTTATTGCTATTTAGAAACAAGTATGACACGGTATGTTATTAACGTAAATTCTTAGGAAAGGAGTTCACTTGTATGCATGATAATAATTATCCTTAACGAACGGGAAACAAATTGCAATAGGAAAATGTGGCAAATTTGAATATTGATCTAGGGATGGTGAACATTTAAACATTCTACATTTGCTCACAAAAAAAAAAAAAAAATCACCGGAAATGGAACGCCATTATTTGGTATAATGAACTTATATTTTCATACTACAGTTATATTGTATGGGCGTAACATTTAACCACTTACAACAGAGAAGTATAGACTAAGATTTTCTACTAAGTAGATATATATATATATATAGTTGTTAAGATTATTGATATGTATGAGAAAAGTAATTCCAAAATTACGTCATTTAAATTTTAAAAAAAAAACTTGATAAAGACATCGCTTCTTGTAACCTTATAAAAGCAATTGAAATCACGCGCTCCATAACAGCACAAGTCCATTTTTTTTTATTTTTTTTTTTTTTTTGCATTGTACGAGTTCTGTATGTCGTTGTAATAATCTAGCTGAACTCTATCGTTTGAGATTCAAAACACAATTACTCGTATTTTCCGCATGTTACCTACGTGTTGAATTTCATTAGGACACAAGTCCATGGACCAATGTTGTTCTGGAAAGCAAACAGCAGACATGAATTTAGCGTGGCTGTGAATCATAACAGTACAACGTTCTACTAATTAAACATAAGCAAGATGTTATATGCACACCTGATGATTGCATGCATGAAGAAATATTAAGTGATTAACGTGGAAAAAAGTATGATTGAAGATTTTTAATGCTGATTTTTTTTTTAGTTAAAGTACTGTCTCCACTTAGTAAATAACAAGAAAAGGGGAAGGTGACATTTTATAAAATAATTGAACACAGATCGAAAACCATAACTGCAAGCAAATAATGACAGGAAAAACAAAAGATGACGAGAAAAACTTGGAGAGAGAGCATATAGAGCTGAAATACACCTACAGAGCAACATCCCTTTCAGAGACTTTTGGACCAGTATAGTAAAGATTAGACTCCCACTACTCATGAATCAGGAAGGAAGTGTGCGATTCTGATTAAGTGAAGAAAAAATATGAGTAAACTAAATGTGTTGTTTGTTGTATTACATTATTGTGAAAATAGAGACTGGGTTTATGCACAGTGACTGTTTGATGTTTCATTTCTAGATATTACTGCTCAAACATAGGTATATTGTTTTTCCACATCAGAGTTATAGTCATTGAAACCAATGTAACAGACTAATGAGTTCCATAACAACACAATACCAGTATTTTTATTGCCTGAAATACTCGTTATTTTAATGTTTACAAAGCAGGATACCCCGGTGTAACAGACCGATTGTGTTAAGATTGTACAGACATAGAGAACATCGAAAAACAAGAGACACGTATATTTTATCGGCCGACAAGCGCATTGAGAGGGTCAAATAGGGGCATAAAAATGGGGTCAAAATGAGATTATGTGGAATATACCGAGAACGAGAAAAGATATCGGAAAATTTTAAATGCACGAAGTACTATATCCATAATCGACGCAAAGCAATGAGGTAGATCGCATCCATGCAAAGAAATCAGAACATCCAGAAATGGACCAATGACGGATACAACATTGTCACAATGTGTTACGGAAATGAACTTAGAGGGTCGCAAGGAGCAGGAAGAAAAGAAACGAAAACGGAAAATATGTATTTTTGTTCTGGGTGCATATGTCGTCCGTATGCGAAAGAGATGCAGATTCATCTCAATGCACGAAGATGGGAGAACACGCAGGAAGGGTGCAAACGCTTCTCGTATAGGCAGCCAGCGAGACAGAATTACGCAGTGGGTTGCATATATCGCGTAATAGGAGCAACGATGAGATGGATGTTGGAAATGATGTGTGTAGGCAATAGTAACACAAAACAAAAATGTTACTATACTGTTATATTGTACGCGTATTTTCGTAGTGATGTAATGTTGATACTTATGCGTGGTACTGATATTACTGTTGCTGTTTATCTTCCGTATGTCGATCACCTGCAGTTACATTCTACTGTGTTATGCATAGTTGTTCCGATTATGCGATATATGCAATCCACTGCACAATACTGTCTCGCTGGCTGTATATACGAAAGGAGTTTGCACCCTTTCTCCGTGTTCTCCCATCTTCGTGCATTGAGATGAATCTGCGTATTTTTCGGCAATGTATGCACCCAAAGCAAAAATACGTATTTTCTGTTTTCGTTTCTTCTTTCTTCCTGCTCCTTACCACCCTTTTCGCTCATTTCCGTAACACATTGTGACAATGTTGTACACGTGATTGTCCCATTTCCGGATGTTCTGCTTCTTTCGCATGAGTGCATTCTACCTCATTGCCTTATATCGACTGTGGGTAGTATTTCGTACATTTAAAGTTTTCGGATATCTCTTCTCGTTCTTGCTATGTTCCACATAATATCATTTTGACCCCATTTTTATGCCCCTATTTGACTCTTTCAATCCGCTTGTTGGCAGATATAAACAAATATGTGTCACTTCTTTTTTCGATGTTTTTTATGTCTGTGCAATCTTATAACAATCGGTGTGTTACACCGGGGTACCTTGCCTTCTTAGTGACATTTGTAATTCAGCAAAGTGTAAATCTGATAAAATATGAGTAAAATATGAATAAAATCTGATTTTCAAATTCAAATTTCCAAGAAATATTCCGTTTTTATTGTATTTCATAAAATGTCTTCAGCTAGACTTGTGTGTTTATTACTTCAATTATATTCACATCCTGGAGAAGTTACAGACATCCTAAACATTCCTACTAAATATCAAACTGCAGGAAGTTCAAACCCTATGTCAAATAGTGGAGACCTGTTTGGCTGAGAGTTAGAAAGAATTTTCCAAAATATATTATTTTCGATTTTTTTGTAGGAGAGGAAAATGAACTACAACCTCTTTCCTTGGTATCTAAAGTGATTACGAAAACAAAGCAAAGCAAGCAGCATCGATAAAATGTTTTTTCTGGTCCTCTAGTTTTATTTGAATGCTTTAATTGGCTTGGAAGAAGAGAAGTTACTTCTGAAAATGAACTTGGTATCGAATGTCAGTGAGAATGTATATATTTTAAAGCATCTGTTTATTCCAAAGGTGTATATTTTCATATCTTATCAACTTATCTCTATGCCATGTGTCATTCTTATTGGAATCTTAAATTGACAGAATGGTTGCTTATTGGACCGTACTGTGTTAAAGACCATTGAGTGGTTCTTAACCTCCGGTTCGCAAAACTATCTTAAGATCTGCACTAGAAAACGTAAAGATTTCAATTACATTATCTTAGCATAAGCAGGAGTAAAAGTGAGGGAAAACGTGTGGAATCCCGTTACCCCAGGTTCAGAAACTATCTATGGTGTCCCTCCCCCAGTTCCTAATAAAATTACAATGGAGAAAGATGTGCATGGGGATCGGCGTGACATCATGTATCCTCCTACCTTTTCAGATCCACTTTTACCCCTGGGCATAAGTAAACAAATACCTCAAGATGAACAATTGTGATCTATAATTTCGCTTAAGGAAGAACATTAGTACCTGGCTGAGGTTTGAACCGGTGGCCTTTGGCTCTCTCAAATTCATCGGTTCATCTTCTTTATTATCTTCGTTATATATCCTCTGATTGATAGCGCTCTCTTCTTGTGGTGTCTAAAAATAATAGGAAAAATATGTAATTCTATTATGTCTCAATCTAATTTCCAGTGTTTACTTCTTTAGTCTATAATTATCGGATATTGCAAGTAATTTTACATTATTTTCACGACAGAAAAATATGATGAAATGTCTAAATGTTAAATCCGTACACTAGTGCCCATGTGCTCACCAGGATTGAAAAGTATTAACATCGAAGAAACATACATATCTTACGTAAAACAATCGAACACAGTACACTTATTAGTAATAATATAAGTGGGCTACTGCATTATGACCCAATGTGCAATGCAGAGAAACTATGACGTACATACCTCAATCTGAGATAATATTAAAGGAATCAAAAGGTAGCTGCTTAACGTAAATACAATCGTGAATGTCTTTAATGTAAAAGTTGTCTACTTCATAATAGGAAAGGCACTAGAATCGAAAGACTAGAGTTTCTTATTCGTGTTGTTTATAATGATACAGAGTTTGAAAGAGGAGTAAAGAAATAGCAACGATATTTCATTATCCTTGAAGACTGAGAAAATTATTAAATGATAAGTCCGTAATTTATTGCCAAGATTCTGAATCTCAGTGGAAAAACTGTTTAATCAGGGGAAGGCCTAGCTTACTTCATACGTTCTGTCTAAAAGTTTACATCTTATATAGAAAGCTGAGTTATGTTTGTCAGTATACAAATCCACATCATCGGTTTGGCAACCTTCTAAGCCACTGTAAGGAAGATACATACGCTATTTAGGATCTTTAACTGATAAGCAAGGGTTTTCAAATGTCACTCTCCGATTTACTTGAAAATCCTGCAGTGAATAAGGGACTTAAAAGTAGGACGTACATGTTTTTGTATATCGGCCACCGTGGGGGATGAAGGGGGTAAACACTCCCCTAAACTGCGAACGTAAAGCTATACAACACCCTTTTAGTTGTATATAACGCCAAAACTAGTTAAGTTTCCACATTGGCTAATGTTGGAAAACAGCACCGATATTTCGAAAACTAGATGATATTCCATTCTGTTTCTGTATACACACAAATAACAACAGTCCGCTAACCATTACCATGACATCCTGCGAGAGGACATATGAGTCCGGGACAGGACGTTTGGGCGCCGCCATTTGGGCGCGGACATTTTGGCGCTGCCGTTTGGGCGCCGGACGTTTGGGCGCAAAGCCGTTTAGGCGCCAGACGTTTGGGCGCGAGGTACTTAGTAAAAATCACAATTTACGACATATAAAGTAAGCTAGGCACTGAAAACTAAGCGCCAATCAAGATATATACATTTCCTACACTTCTATCTTTATCTTACCTCATTTATCTGTATATTTTCTATCTTATTTATTCATCTAAATTAAATAGTTTAATGCGTTTCTGGCATTGGTTGCCTAACCTCGTCATGGATTGATTTTTCGCTTGTTCACGATTCTTGTACTTCTGATCTAATGTTGATCTAATTTTTGTAATATATAAGAAAGCTAGGAAATGAAGGAATCAGACGAACTGTTAATAATTTTCTTAATGTTAAATAAAACATATTGCTTTAATTTTTGTATTTTTTTAAAGAAAGTTAATAATTACATATTTATGAATATTAAAATTTGTTTTCTTTCGTATTACGTTTGCCAAACTCTTCTCTTCCTTAAGTCCAATAAAGAACTACCAATAAAAGATTTCAGCGTAGTCGCTAACACTCTCGCCTTCGGTGCGATCGGTCCCGGGTTCGATTCCCGGTGGGGGCACTCGGTCGAAAAAGTGTAACACGCTCTTTCAGGCCAGCCACCCTGAATGAGGTTTTCCTGGGTTTTCTTCATTTACATCAGGCAAATGCCGGGGTGGTACCTAATTTATAGGTCCAGGCGCTTCCTTCCTTCCCTTTCCCCGGATAGTGTGCTCCCTCAAACGTGACGGGCTAAATGGTCTTAGATGCCGAGAGCCCAGAAATCTAAAAATCCTATATCCTAATCGAGTTGAGGGAAAGATATTTTGCATACATGGTGTCTAAGACATATTTCGCATACAGGATGTCTAACACATTGAGTTTAGGAATTGTAGTATGCCGTATTTCTGGTATCACTTTTTTTTATTAACATTCCAATATAAAAATCAAAACTTAACACACATTTTTTTCGTCCCATTGTAAGAATTTAATCTGCATTAAAGAAAGTGGCGAAAGGAAAAAAAACAAAACGATTTCAAAGTGAAAAATAATAGTTAAGTGTACATATATTGGTCATTTAGCCACTAGAAATGTGTTTGACATTCACACTTATCAGCGGCGTAGCATAAGGGAACGCCAGTACGCCCGGCATTCCCTGTTAAAAAAGTACGTATTTCATTATATATAAATTGTTTGCTTGTAATTATCACAATTATTTCCACTGCAATCTTCTGAATGCGCTCTCTCGCTTTACTTTGACAAGCGGAACCTACGCATGCGCGTCACTCAAATGCACATTTATTGTTTCCTCTTGTACGCTATGTTCCTTGGGCATCCAGGCCTACTACAAGAATTGGGGTTTTCGTCTGCTTTCTGTCGAATGCGCATGCTCAACTACTTGCTTTCTCACTCCTCTTCACCCCTCGCAACTCTACATTTTGCTTTAGATATAAGCTGGCATATTCTCAAGTATTTCCAACTCTATCTATTTTGAACTAAGCAACACAGAACGTACGAGTGCGAACTGCAAGGAAATAGAACAAAACAGAAATGGCTAGTTCAATGCCTTTTTGAAGCACGTCGGTTATGTAAATAATAGTATAAAAAGGGTTATGCTTTAGTCCTAATTAAATGCATCGTAATTGTAATCGTAATTAAATGCAAACTTTTAATCTTCATCACAAATACATAGTATGCCCAGTGACATAGCAAGAAACTCTGAGGGAGCTCACACACAAGCATAGATATAAAGCATTATGTAGAATTACGGTCACCGATCTGGTAGGCCAAGAGAGCCAGCACTCCCCGTTCCTCGCAAAGATTGTTTGGACCCTTCGAGTCTGGATATCTGACAGCAAAATAGACACACAGAAACAGGCCCCCTGAGTTGTTTTAAGTGCTTTCTACATCTTCAAATGATATAGTATACACTGAGTTCCGGACCCAAGATGACAAATTTCTAGGGGCGACATTATTTATATAACGAGATTGAGGGATGGTATGTGAAGAAAGAGAAAGAAGCTTCCCCCGAAAAAGAAATGAATGGAACGAAGTATACGGAAAACAATGTTCATTCAACAATGGGGCAAGTTTTCTCGTCACAACGGTAGTGGCAAGAAGAAGCTGAGACAATTGCTTGTTAGCTTCTAACGTAATCCACGCATTTGCTTCTGTATGCCCCACTAGGCTACCAATTAGGGTAGCCTGGCCCCGTAATTTTTTTATAATCCCATATTTCCTCGTTATCATATTTTTCCTCTCGTATTGCTGATTGCAGCAGTATTGTATCGCACAAGTGACTAACTTTGGCATCCCCATTTCGGAATACCACGCTACGCTACTGACACTTATTGCGTAACTACAGTATAAGGCCTGCTTTAACTTTTTTAATGGAATAGGCTCACTATGTATGTAATGCAGTCAATCATATGTAGTCTGGTCTACTTACATTTGGCTTGAAAAGTTATGAAATAAAAAGCACACTTAACTTTCGTTGAAACTTAAATTTACAAAATTTAATTGTTAATTCAGTTTTTATAATTTTGAAATTCCAGTATTTCTAGTATGTAAAACAAAATCCAGTATAATTCAAGGACTTCCACTACAGTAGACACCTTGTGATATCTTGATTCGAACTTAGTACTCAGCGCCTAACATAACGACATTTTAACTCGCGCCCAAACGTCTGGCGCCCAAATGGCTTCGCGCCCAAACGTCCAGTGCCCAAACGGCGGG
Organism: Thermobia domestica; assembly: GCF_964235325.1. NCBI lineage: Eukaryota > Metazoa > Arthropoda > Insecta > Zygentoma > Lepismatidae > Thermobia > Thermobia domestica. The sequence continues at coordinate 55,598,220 of NC_137467.1, forward strand.
GCCCAAACGTCCGCGCCCAAACGGCGGCGCCCAAACGTCACGTACCGTATGAGTCAAATGCGCAACTTAGTTCTCTGGACAGCAGAAGGTTTACCTGTCTTGTATTAAGCAAGAAATACGAACGTGGGTTAGTGCGTGAAGAATCTTTATTCACGAACGTGGCTAAGTCTTGGGACATATTGGAGAGGGTGATCAATTCAGGAAACACAGTCCTTGAATGTATCATATATATATATTCAAGATATAGTGTCTATACTCTTTATGTAAAAATACTTACGTATACAATTTATACAAAATATCATTCTACTGTTTTCTTTTATGTCATGTACATAGTTTTCACAGAAGTGGTAGTCATGGAAGAAATGCTGTAAGCACAATGATCGCTTGCACAAGGCACATGATAGCAACCAGTCCACGCGTATTATATGTTGGAGGCACATGCATGTTGAAACAGTAACCAACTGGTGTTTCAAAATGCGGTGTGTGGTCTGTAATATCCGGCTTTGTATCATGCATACTGCAAGGCATGATCAAATGGTGGAGACGAAAATTGGTCATGTATAAGTGATTGTAAACTTATAATGTTGTTTCGAGCATGCACATTTAAGACATATGATTCCAATACCATTCAATCTGCGAATAGTCGCACAAACTGCTTCGACATTCGAAAACTATATACATCGAGTGGTTGTAAGTGATCTACTAGTCCCTTTGGTATCATACGTAATATCATGTCTATTCCATCCGGCGTGACATCCAGCACAGTCTGCTCACAGCGTCCGGTCCACGAATCTAACAGAAGCACACAATTGTTTTTGTATGAAGAAACTGCACATTCTGCACCCACAGACAAAATTGTTCTTTGGTAACCTAACTTAAGTTTGACGTCACTACATACACATTTGCAGGACGGAACATAGTACACAGGGACCAAATTATCCACTGAGTTTCTCTAAGACCATGAATTAAGGCGAAAGTAACTCACTGTTTGCAGAGAACATCGGTTGAATGGTGTTACTCACATATTGTATAGCTTAGTCGGCACATTTTGAACCATGTAAAGCCAAAGTACGACCACTGTGTATCTCCAACTGAAAGCCGCTTTCATCTGAATTAAACACATGATTAGCACCAACGGCATCAATGACATTCTGTACAAATTGAATGAAGATGTGGGTGTGCTGTTTCATGTGGGGTGTGTCCGATTTGTGATTGTGCTATAAGTTTGGTCACTTTACGTGAAACAATACTGTGTGTCCGCTTAAAAGCCCACAAACACGTTTTTGAGTCCGTAAATGTAGCCAGGTTATGTTTCTGACTGGCCTTGAGAGACCACCGCTGCAGATCGACAACATCCACCGATAAATGTGCACATAAGGCAGTTTGAACGTTCTAAAGCACGGAATGCGATACCTCACACAATTTGTCTTTGCGTGTTCCGCCAGAAGAGGCTTGCTTTTCCCAACGGGACATTACCCTCTTGTAGTGTCGCATAACGGACTTTAACGACAACCTCTTTCGATTTCCCCTCTTCCAGAATTCAACGGCTTTCCTCTTTATTCCAAGTCCACAAACGCACTACTCAAATTACCGCAGGTCCCCAATACTCACCTTCGCACATAATCCTAGTAAGGTGCATCCAATTCTCCAGAGTCGGTGATGGTATTTGGTTCCATGACATCCTCATTCATGTTAAAATGTACAGAAACGACTTCGTTGTATATTGGCATGACTCCATCTACAACGTCATTGATTAGTTCTCGGAGGTAATTTATAAGACCTGGCTCTGCTCTGTTTGGAGGTGGTTCTGGCATGTTCACAACAGGAAAATAGGCTGCAAGTAGACGAATGATATTTAATGGGCTTACACCCATTTTGAATACGCTCTATAGCTTTGACTTATTACGGCTAATAAACATAATGTTAAGCATGCCTTACTGTGTACATCCAGTACGCACGCCATCAATGATGTATTGGGCACAAGGCTACGATGAACACATTGACCATTGTTCACTGATAACTTATCGGCACACTTGTACTTGACATGTTGCTTTGATAGACGCTTTACTCTGGTGTGATTGTCATTTTCTTAATACGAGATAATATTCCATTAGTAAAGACTTATCAAGGACAAAACGAATTCAATTTCCAATTGTGTTATGAATTGTTCGTAATTATCATTTAATTTCTAGTATAGTGTGATGTAACCATGTTCTAAACACTCAAGATATTTTTTTCTGAAACAGGTACAAGCGACAGTTCGAAATGTAGTAACGAATTCCAATCTTATTTGTCACCTTGGCCAATATCTATTCTTTTTCTTAAATCTCTCCATAGCTCCACATTCAAGACAATCAGACACGTGTATTTATCGCAAAGGACTTCATAACACTTGTCACATTGCAGATGATGATGCGATATTCGTAATTGATTTGCCGCTACAAAGACGTATAGACTAATATTCCAATTTTGTCTTCTTATTGCTCTTCCTTTATGAATTGTAAAACTGTCTAGCGAATATGTGTCCTGCTTTTGCGTCCTCCAAATGATTGTCTTTTTCAAAATAGTCCGTACCACATTTAGTACACATGTCCCAACGTTTCGCACAATCATCAAAGACATGCTGGATGCCATTTCTGGACAGATCTTTGTGTTTAATAGTAAACAATACCACTAATTAATTATTTAAATAATCTAATATACTATTTTGAAAGATATTGGTAAAAAATTTGTTTGTATTTTGATGAGTTTAAAATTTTGGCACTTAAATATTTTCTAAAATAAAATATAAGAAGAACAATAAAAGAAATTGAAAAACTTTATTAAAATCATGGCCCAACTGCAAACGGAAATTCGTTTTGCATGGCCCACATGTTCGTTATCGTACTTCCTAGTGGACTTTCAAAATTTTGCTGCATCTCTTTTATCGTAAGAGAACTTCATGAATGTTAACCCTTTGAAGACCAATGGAAGAAAGTTGGCGATAATAGTGGAGTGATCAGTGTTGGAGGGTCCTGTTTGTTTTTCAGTTCCCTAAAACAAACGTCTTGTCGAGCGTCTATGTAACCATATAGTCCAACTCATCGAATGTTATTTAAGAAAATTGTAACCTTTTAAATGAAACTCATATAAAAGCATTTCTAAGATTTTTTCCCCTCGCCAACAGACAAATATGCATATATGTGTGTCTGTGCATTGCGTCTGAGACGGAAGTCTTGGTGGACCCTCTCGCTTCCCAAAAATAAGGTGCTAGAATCTAGCGCAGAAAGAAAACTTCGTCTCCAAGCATTCCTGTCTATAGGCTCTCATGGTTAGTTTTAGCTCCGACAACAACAGGTTGCATTGCTAGCCTCTCCGCTGGGTAGAAGCACAAATATCCGCGGGGGGGACCAAGTTAGTCTGATTGGTGCAACGAATCTGACAACAACATGTAAATGTGAACGTAATAGTGTTTAGACCAACTAGCTCTAATGTACCAACCGTGCAACGATAATCAAATTAATAAGTTGTTCATGTCAATATACATAAATTAAAATAATCGTAAACTATTTTAAAATAATGTGCGACACTTAATAATAACTACAAATCGTTCAAGACGCAGCCTTCGGAACGTTCCTTTCATGTTAATTTCAAGATCGCCCAAAATAAGATAAAATGGATAGCAAGGAAATCTCACTTCCAAATTCAGGAGCATCTTCCTGGAATTGCCAGAAATCATCTTTCTTCCGCATCAGAGTGACTGACAAATGAAAGTGTGAACCAATTAAAAACATACAATATAGTGAAATTCAACTGGTAGCTGACGACTCCCGCGTCTTCCGCGATCGTAATGAAAATAATTGGGCCCATTGTAAAATCGAATTATCATATTTAATTATTTGAATCAAAGTGCCAGTGTATAATTTAATTTATGTTAGTGTAGTTTCAGTGTTGTTAATTAAAGTGAAAACGTAAAAGTCGTATATATCCTTCTACCAAAATAATCGCCATTATTTAAATTTATGTTTTAGAGTTTAAAAGAATCTAATCTACTTTGTCTTTCCAGCATCAATAATTTAATGCCTATACAACGTAATAATTTTCGCATTATTAAATTGTATCGGCATAGGAACACGATTAGAATCAGTCTTTATGTCAATTTTCCAGAATGTTCTGACCGGAACTCTGAACCGTGCTGTCCAGTGGTTAAATGGCCGGCTTTGGTAGAAGCTCGGAATCGCTATTAAAACCCAAAGGAGACGTCCAGGCCATAAAGGATCGAACCCAGGACACTCATAGATGTGTCATAAAGTGTCTTCCCAGAAACGGGACATAAAGGATCGGATCCCGGACTGTCATAAAACGCGTAAGCTTTCACAAGGACATTCAGAAAACGAACCAATACCCTCATAAACTTTTGACAATAAATGGTAGCATATCTCCCACTGAGTTAACAAAACTGTTTTCAGTGAAAATAAATTACATAGATGTATGATTGTAAAATTGTTAAAAAGTAAAACTATGTAGATATGTAATTTTGTTACTATTGTGTTACTATCAATTTTGTAATTTTTAACTCTCGGTTGGTGTACGTGTGAGCGCGGCGCTCACTTGCTGGAAAACTTGTTCATTTCTCTACTAACAGTAGCATCGTGAAATTATTTCTAGCTGTCTTTTGTACCTTCTGTTGTTAAAGGATGTAGCCACTGTGCCTACGCAACCAGATCATTTGAAGATCAAGCACTGTAAAAACTAGTATGTCACAAATGTGAGCGTGGCGCTCATACGTATACCAACGGCGAGAATAATTTTTTAGACTCATATTTTGTTATTCTTTATACACTTGAGTAATTTTACACTTTCGCGTGATACGAGTATTCAAAAGACAATCCTAGCATGGCTAGAAGAAATCAGTGAAGTTTAATGCGTCATTTTAAAGTAATGTGATTAAAGTAATGTGATTTAAACTAACATTTCTATATGTAATTTTTGTAATTGTACCTTAGTGAGTGAGTGCTCTGTTTTCTTCTATGTATCAGCGAAGCATTTGTTAACAGTGTTTAGGTATTTGTTAGATATTTGAACAAGGCACAAAGTGCTTGTAAATCAGGCACATACTGATATATATATTTGAGAAAGTAGGTTATAGCATGTGAAAATAAACAAGATATATATTAAGAAGAGATTATGAAGATTTAGGTTATGAAGATATTGATATAAGGTACTGTTTGAGGAAATACGAAAGGATTAATATACTTGTGAATAAATATTGTATTGAGTACAGAGTACTAAAAGGTACATATAAAGAATAAACGTTCACGGAAGAATTTAAGTGTATATTGTGTGTATACTTAACTTTGGGTTTCAATAATGGCGCAGTCGGTTTCAAGCAAAATCTAAGCTGGGTTTTAATAGTATTCACTGTGTTATACTACAAATTTGTCTAGTTCCTGATACAGAGAAAAGAATTTGGACAATATAACACAATTATTTCTGTCGTTAAAAAAGAACCTGAGTATATTCAATAAGAAAAACTATTATTTGGTTTAATCAAACAAAAATGTTGGTCCGGGGCTGCGGTGGCTCAGTGGTAGAGCGTTCAACTCTGGTGCATGGGGTCCCGGGTTAAACTAGGGATGGTCTTTTTTCAAAAAAATCTGTTTTCGATTTTTTTAAGTTTCAATTTTCGTTTTTTTCGTTTTACGATATTTCAAAAAAAATTTCGTTTTTTGAAAAAAATCCGTTTTTCGTTACTTAGAAAATTTTTCGTTTTTCGTTTTTCGAATTTTTTCCGTTTTTCGTTTATCGATGTTTTTTCCTTTCTCAAAAAGTTTTCGGGATTCGTGGAATGATAATGTGGGAGGAAATGGGAGTACCCCGGGAAAATCCATGGACACGATATTGTCTGCCACGAACTTACTTGACCTGGGATCCTATGCACAAAGAGTAAGTGCTCTAACACTGAGCTACCGTGCCTTTTGGATTTGGATTTAATGAAAGGGTAGTGTATAATGCCTACAGAAGGGTGGCGTCACCTGACACCCGGTAGCTGAAAAATCGCTTTTTTTCAGGGTCTCCTGAGAGCAAGGACTCAATTTTCCAGTGTAGCACGATACGCTATGACCCACGTACCGTCCAACCATGATCTTTTACGACCTCCATTATAGGGGTGTATTCATTCTCTTTTATGAGCACATGTTCGGGGTGTACTCGTTCTCTTTTATGAGCGTACTTTCCAACCCCTATCAGAAATTACACAAGACTACGAACACATAGCAGAGCAGAGAAAACATAAGACTACGAAAAATAGCAGGGGTGTATTCATTCCCTTTTATCAGCATTTTTCAACCCCTATTTTAACTATAAACATAGCAGACAATGAACACCTATGTAACATAGCAAAGGCGGTGTACATAAGACTACGAACACACAACTATTTAACATAGTAGGGCTGTATTCGTTCCACCCCTATTTAAACATAGCAGAACTGGTAAAAGAGTATGGCTTATTTTCCAAACTCTATTTAACATAACAGAAATTATATAAGACTACGAACACAAAGCAGAGCAGAGAATACATAAGACTACGAAACATAGCAGGGGTGTATTTATTCCCTTTTATGAGCATTTTTCAACCCCTATTTTAACTATAAACATAGCGGACAATGAATACCTATGTAACATAGCAAAGTCAAATGTCACAGAGAGTACATAAGATTACGAACACACAACTATTTAACATAGCAGGGCTGTATTCGTTTAACTCTCTATTTTAACATAGCAGAAATTTATGAACACATTCTACACCCCTATTTTAACGTAGCACAGATTTCGTCCCCAACCCCTAATTTAACATAGCTGAAATGACACAAGCATGTCACCAAACTACTGACCATCGTGAACAAAGGTCAAACTCGTAAACGAAGCAACATATCGAGGTGCTGTTCCCACATTTAGTAATTGATCATCAAAGAGCACATGTCCCAAAAGTGTTGACCATCGAGTTCAAAGGTCAAAATACTTAAAACCTAATAAATAGAAAACGGAGCCACATATTGAGGTGGTGTTTCCACATTTAGCAATTGGTCATCAACTACTACAAGTTCTAAAAATACTGACCATCGGGGTCAAAGGTCAAAATACTTAAAACCTAATAACTCTGAAACGGAGCAACATATTGAGGTGGTGTTTCTACATTTAATAATTGGTCATCAACTACTACAAGTTCCAAAAATACTGATCATCGAGGTCAAAGGTCAAAATACTTAAAACCTAATAACTCGAAAACGGAGCCACATATTTAGGTGGTGTTTCCACATTTAGCAATTGGTCATCAACAGCTACATGACCCAAAAGTTTTGACCATCGAGGTCAAAGGTCAAAATACTTAAAACCCAATAACTCCGAAACGGAGCCACATATTGAGGTGGTGTTTCCATATTTAGTAATTAGTCATCTACTACTACAAGTTCGAAAAATTATGACCATCGAGGTCAAATATCAAAATACTTAAAACCTAATAACTCGAGAACGGAGCCACGTATTGAGGTGGTATTTCGACATTTAGCAAATGGTCATCAACTACTACAAGTTCCAAAAATACTAACCATCGAGGTCAAAGGTCAAAATACTTAAAACCTAATAACTCGAAAACGGAGGCACGTATTGAGGTGCTGTTTCCACATTTAGTCAGAGAATACGTATCAATAGTAGGAGTGTATTCATTCCCTTTTATTAACCTCTATGTAAAATAGCAGAAATTATATAAACATTCATCTAGTACTACATGTCGTAAAAGTACTAACCATCGAGATGAGGGTCAAATAACTTGTAAACGGAGTCAAAATATTGAGGTGCTGTTTCCACATTTAGTAATAGGACATCAAGTACAACATGTCCCAAGAGTAATGACGATCGAGGTCAAAGGTCAAATAACTCGTAAACGGAGTCACATGTTGAGATGCTGTTTCCACATTTAGTGATAGGTCATCAAATACATGTCCCAAAAGTATTGACCATCGAGGTCACAGGTCAAATAACTCGTAAACGGAGCAACATATTGAGGTGCTGTTTCCACATTTAGTGATAAATCATCAAGTACTACATGTCCCAAAAGTACTGACTATCGAGGTCAAAGGTCGATGGTCAGTACTTTGGGACATGTAGTACCCAATGTTTAAGGGAACCCAATATCCCTTAAACGTAGCAATATATTGAGGTGCTGTTTCCACATTTAATATAGATTACCAACTACTATATGCCCCAAAGTACTGACTCAAAATTTATGTACTTTTGTACCACTCCAACAAACGAAAGAATAAATTGTTCTACGTTTTATGCCCACGAGAAAAGTGAATGTCCATTTTCTAGCTGTGTATAAGTAGCTGAGTATTTTTGTGCTACACAAAGGAACAGATGAATAAATTTGTATTAAGCAGAAAAAAGCGAAAAAGACTCAGTTTTTATGTACATTTTGTACTACTCAAATAAACGAAGGTATAAATTTGAGTCGCCCATTTAGGTTTGTACCAACCACGAAAAAAAGCGAAGAAGGTCTATTTTAACTAGCTCTATTTCTGTACTATTTTATGCTACTCAAATAAACGAAGGAATAAATTTGAGTGATCTATTCAATTTGGTACCAACGAAAAATGCCATTTTAACTAACTCAGTATTTTATATCTTTTTGTGTTATTTAAATAAACGAAGGAATAAGTTTGTACTAACCAGAAAAAGCGAAGGAGGGCCATTTTTAACTAACTCAGAATTTTATATCTTTTGTAGTACTGAAATAAACGAAGGAATAAATTTGTGTGATTTATTCAGTTTTGTAGCAATCAGAAAAAAAGGAAGTACCATTTTGTACTAATCAAATAAACGAAGGAATAAATTTGGGTAACTCATTTAGTTTTGTACCAACCACAAAAAGCGAAGAAGGTCTATTTTAACTAGCTCAATATTTCTGTACCATTTTGTGCTACTCAAATAAACGAAAGAATAAACTTGGGTGGCTCATTTTTCTTTGTACCAATCAGAAGAAAAGCAAAGAAGTTCCATTTTAACTAGCTCAGCATTTTATACCTTTCTGGGGGTTTCAAATAAACAAAAGAATAAGTTTAAGTGGTCTATTTAGTTGTGGTGCTAGATTTGGTATATTTTGTGTCACCAGAGAAAGGGCCACTTTAAAGTAGCATTGCTAAATAAAATTTAATTACCTCTCCCATCAATAAGGCTCATAATTATATGGTTAATAGACGTGCGTTTTGTGAATTAAGTCTTACATTTAGTATCGGTTGTCAAAATACTAACGCTGACACTGAAGTCTAAAGTTTTCCCGTCATTAACTACATATTTGAACGTAAGATTTAACCAACAACAGCTATCATTGGTTAGAGAGAAGAGTAGCGTCATACATTGATTTTTAGCTTAATTCTGTAGAGCAGACTCCATAGCAATTAGCTTTATTAAGGGATGAAGACGTACTAAAGAAAAAAGAAGAAACAGCATGCTTGGTCATTTTGGGTCACTCGCTGATAGAGGAAAAGGCAGAAAGGAAACCACACGAAGAAGAGATCATCTTCGGTTCGCAAAACTATCTTAGGATCCGCACTAGAAAAAATAAAGATTTCAATTACATTATCTTCGCCTAAGCAAGGGTAAAAGTGAGGGAATACGCGTGGAAATCCGTTACCCCAGTTTCAGAGACTATCTATGGTGTCCCCCCAGTTCTTAATAAAATTACAATGGAGAAAGATAGGCAAGGGGGACGGTGTGATATTATGCGTCCTCCTACCTTTTCAGATCCACTTTTACCCCTGGACATAAGTAAACAGATATTTCAAGATGAACAACTGTGATCTATAATTTCACTTAAGAAAGAACATTAGTACCTGGCCGAGGTTCGAATCGACGGCTTTTGGCTTTGTTAAATTCATCTGTTCATCTTCTTTATTATCTCCGATATATATCATCTGATTGATAGGCTCTTCTTGTGGTGTCTATAAATAATAGGAGAAATACGTAAATCTATTATGTCTACATTTAATTTCCAGTGTTTACTTCTTTAGTCTACAATTATCGGATATTACAAGTAATTTTACATTATTTTCACGACAGAAAAATATGATGAAATGTCTAAATGTTAAGTCCGTACGCTAGTGTCCATGTGCTCACAAAGAATGAAAAGTATTAACATCGAAGAAAAACATACATATCTTACGTAAAACAATCGAACACAGTACACTTATTAGTAATAATATAAATGGCCTACTGCATTATGACCCAATGTGCAATCCAGAGAAACTATGACGTACATATCTCAATCTGAGATAATATTAAACGAATCAAAAGATAGCTGCTAAACGTAAATAAAATCGTGAATGTCTTTAATGTAAAAGTTGTCTACTTCATAATAGGAAAGGAACTAGAATCGAAAGACTAGAGTTTCTTATTCGTGTTGTTTATAATGATACAGAGTTTAAAAGAGAAGTAAAGAAATAGCAACGATATTTATTTATTCTTAAAGACTGAGAAAATTATTAAATGATCACTAAGTAATTTATCGTCTAGATTTCGAATCTCAGTGAAAAAAATATTGTTTAATCACGGGAAAGCCTAGCTGACTTCATACGTTCTGTCTAAATGTTTACATCTTATATAGAAAGCTGAGTTACGTTTGTATGTACACAAATCCACATCATCGGTTCGGCAACCTTCTAAGCAACTGTAAGGAAGATACGATACGCTATTTAGGATCTTTAACAAGCAAGGGTTTTCAAATGTCACTCTCCGATTTGCTTGAAAATCCTGCAGTGAATAAGGGACCCAAAAGTAGGACGTACATGTTTTTGTATATCGGCCACAACACCCTTTTATCAAGGCTAAAACTAGTTACGCTTTAGAGATACACATAGGTTAATGTTGGAAAACGGCACCGATATTTCGAACACTAGATGATATCCCATTGTGTTTCTGTAAACACACAAATAACAACAGTCCGCTAACCATTAGCATGACATCCTGCGAGAGGACATATGAGTCAAATGTACAACTTTGTTCTTTGAAGTGCAGAAGGTTTATCTGTCTTGTATTAAGCAAGAAACACGAACGTAGGATAGTGTGTGAACAATCTTTATTCACGAATGTGGCCAAGTCTTGGGACATATTGCAGAGGGTGATCAATTCAGAAAACGCAGTTCTTGAATGTATCATATATATATATATATATATATATATATATATATATATATATATATATTCAAAATATAGTGTGTATACTCTTTATGTAATAAGACTTACGTATACAATTTATACAAAATATCTTTCTACTGTTTTGTTTTATGTCATGAACATAATTGTCACAAAAATGGTAGTCATGGATGAAATGCTGTAAGCACAATGATAGCTTGCACAAGGAACACCTGATGATAGCAACCAGTCCACGCGTATTATATGTTGGAGGCACATGCATGTTGAAACAGTAACCAACTGGTGTTTTAAAATGCGGTGTGTGGTCTGTAATATCTGGCTTTGTATCATGCATACTGCAAGGCATGATCAAATGGTGGAGACGAAAATTGGTCATGTATAAGTGATTGTAAACTTCTAATGTTGTTTCTAGCATGCACATTTAATCATATAATTCCAATATCATTCAATCTGCGAATCGTCGCACAAACTGCTTCGACATTCGAAAATTACATACATCGAGTGGTTGTAAGTGATCTGCGAGTCCCTTTGGTATCATACGTAATATCATGTCTATCCCATCCGGCGTGACATCCAGCACAATCTGCTCACAGCGTCCGGTCCACGAATCTAACAGAAGCACACAATTGTTTTTGTATGAAGAAACTGCATATTCTGCAGTCTGCACCCACAGACGAAAGTGTTCTTTGATAACCTTGCTTGGGTATGACACCTCTACATATACATTTGCAGGACGGAACATAGTACACGGGGACCAAATTATCGACAGAGTTTCTGTAAGACCATGAATTAAGGCGAAAGTAACTCACCTTGCAAAGAACTTCGGTTGAATGGTGTTACTGTGAGTTGTTGAACTCACAGGTTGTATAGCTTCCTCGGCACGTTTTGAACCATGTAAAGCCAAAGTACGACCACTGTGTATCTCCAACTGAAAGCCGCTTTGATCTGAATTAAACACATGATTAGCACCAACGGCATCAATGACATTCTGTACAAATTGAATGAAGATGTGGATGTGCTCTTTCATCTGGGGTGTGTCCGAGTCGTGACTGTGCTATAAGTTTGGTCACTTTACGTGAAACAATATTATGTGTCCGCTTAAAAGCCCACAAACACGTTTTTGTGGCCGTAAATGTAGCCATGTTATGCTCCTGACTGGCCTTGAGACACCACCGCTACAGATCTAGAACATGCACCGATAAATAGGCACATAAGACAGTTTGAACGTTCTAAAGCACGGCATGCGACACCTCACACAATTTGTCTTTGTATGTTCCGCCAGAAGAGTTTCCCCCTCTCGTTTTCCCCTCTTCCAGAATTCAACTGCTTTCTCTTCATTCCAAGTCCAAAGACGTACTACTCAAATTACCGCAGGTCCCCGATAATCACCTTCGCGCATATTCCTAGTAAGTTGCATCCACTTCTCCAGAGACGGTGATGGTATTTGGTTCCATTACATCCTCATTCATGTTAAAATGTACAGAAACGACTTCGTTGTATATTGGCATGACTCCATCTACAACGTCATTGATTAGTTCTCGGAGGTAATTTATAAGACCTGGCTCTGCTCTGTTTGGAGGTGGTTCTGGCATGTTCACAACAGGAAAATAGGCTGCAAGTAGACGAATGATATTTAATGGGCTTACACCCATTTTGAATACGCTCTATAGCTTTGACTTATTACGGCTAATAAACATAATGTTAAGCATGCCTTACTGTACATATAAATTATATACCGTTCCGTGCTTCCATCAATGATATATTGGACACAAGGCAACGATTAACACATTGATCACTGTTCACTGATAACTTATCGGCACATTTGTACTTGACATGTTGCTTTGATAGACGCTTTACTCTGGTGTGACTGTCATTTTCTTAAACGCGATAATATTCCATTAGTAAAGGCTTATCAAGGACAAAACGAATCCAATTTCCAATTGTGTTATAAATTGTTCGTAATTATCATTAAATTTTTAGTATAGTGTGATGTAAGCATGCTCTAAACACTCAAGATATTTTTTTCTGAAACAGGTACAAACGACAATTCAAACTATAGTAACGAATTCCAATCTTATTTGCCACCTTGGCCAATATCTATTCTTTTTCTTAAATCTCTCCATAACTCCACATTCAAGACAATCAGACAAGTGCATTTATCGCAAAGGACTTCATAACACTTGTCACATTGCAGATGATGATGCGATATTCGTAATTGTTTTGCCGCTACAAAGACGTATCGACTAATATTCCAATCTTGTCTTCTTATTGGTCTTCCTTTATGAATTGTAAAACTGTCTAGCGAATATGTGTCCTACTTTTGCGTCCTCCAAATGATGGTCTTTTTCAAGATTACATGCAAGGTCCCTATTACATGCAATGCACTTGTCTCAACGTTAATAGTAAACAATACCACTAATTAATTATTTAAATATTCAAATATACTATTTTCAAAGATATTAGTAACAACTTTGTTTGTATATTGATGTGTTTAAAATTTTGGCACTTAAATATTTTCTAAAGTAACAAATATGAAGATTAATAAAAGACATTTAAAAAAACTTTATTAAAATTATGGCCCAACCGTAATCCAAAATTCGTTTTGCATAGCCCAAGTGTTCGTTACCGTACTTCCGAATGGACTTTGAAAATTTTGCCACATCTCTTTTATCGTAAAAGAACTTCATGAATGTTAACCCTTTGAAGACCAATGGAAGAAACTTGTCGATAATAGTGGAGTGATCAGTGTTGCAGGGTTCTGTTTGTTTACAGTTCCCTCAAAACAAACGTCTTGTCGAGCTCCTATGCAACCATATAGTCCAACTCATCGAATGTTATTTAAGAAAATTTTAACATTTTAACTGAACCTCGTATAAAAGCACTTCTAAGAATTTTTCTCTCCGCAAACAGACGAATATGAATATTTGTGTGTGTGCGTCGTGTCTGCGACGAAAGTCTTGGTGGACCCTCTCGCTTCCCCTAAATAAGGTGCTAGGATCTAGTGTTGAAAGCAAACTTCGTTTCCAAGCATTCCTGTTTATAGGCTGTCATGGTTATTTTTAGCTCTGACATCAACAGGTTGCATTGCGAGCCTCTCCGCTGGGTAGAAGCACGGAGAGTTGGAGAGAAAAACCAAGTTAGTCTTACAGGTGCAACGAATCTGACAACAACATGTAAATGTGAACGTAATAGTGTTTAGACCAACTAGCACTAATGTGCCAACCGTGCAACGATAATCAAATTCATAAGTTTTTCATGTGAATATACATAAGTTAAAATAATCGTAAAGTATTTTAAAATAATGTACGACACTTAATAATAACCATAAGTCGTTCAAGACGGAGCCTTCGGAACGTTTCTTTCATGTCAATTTCAAGACCACCCGAAAGAAGATAAAATGGCTAGCAAGGAAATCTCATTTCCAACTTCAGGAGCATCTTCCTGGAATTGCCAGAAATCATCTTTCTCGCGCATCAAAGTGAGCGACAAATGAAAGTGTGAACCAATTAAAAACATACAATAATGTGAAATTCAACTGGTAACTGGCGACTCCCGCAACTTCCGCGATCGTAATCAAAATAATTGGGCCGAGTGTAAAATTGCATTATCTTATTTAATTATTTGAATCAAAGTGCCAGTGTATAATTTAATTTGTGTTAGTAGTTTCAGTGTTGTTAATTAAAGTGAACACGTAAAAGTCGTATATATCCTTCTACCAAAATAACTGCCATGATTTAAATTTGTTTTTTATAGTTTAAAATAATTTAATCTACTTTTTCTTTCCAGCATCAATAGTTTAATGCCTATACAACGTAATAACTTTCGCATTATTAAATTGTATCGGCATTAGGAACACGATTAGAATTAGTATTTTTGTCAAGTTCCCAGAATGTTCTGACCGGAACTCTGAACCGTGCTGTCCAGTGATTATATGGTCAGCTTTGGTAGAAGCTCCGAATCGCTATTAAAACCCAAAGGAGACGTCCAGGACAAAGGATCGAACCCAGGACACTCATAGATGTATCATAAAGTGTCTTCCCAGAAACGGGACATAGAGGATCGAATCTCGGACTGTCATAAAACGCCTAAACTCCACAGAGACATTCAGGAAACGAACCAATACCCTCATAAACTTTTGACAATAAATGGTAGCATATGTCCCACTGTTTTCAGTGAAAAAAAATTACATAGACGTATGATTGTAAAATTTGTTAAAAAGTAAAACTATGCAGATATGTAATTTTGTTACTATTGTGTTACTATCAATTTTGTAATTTTTAACCCTCGGTTGGTGTACGTGTGAGCGCGGCGCTCACTTGCTGGCAAACCTGTTCTTTCTCTACTAACAATAGCAACGTGAAATTATTTCTAGCTGTCTTTTGTACCTTCTGTTGTAAAAGGATGTAGTCACTGTACCTACGCAACCAGATCATTTGAAGATTAAGCACTGTAAAAACTCTTATCTCACAAATGTGAGCATGGCGATCACACGTATACCATCGGCAAGAATAATTTTTTAAAGACTCGTATTTCTTTTTACATTTCTGTAATTTTACACTTTTGCGTGATACGAGGAATCAAAAGACAATCCCAGCATGACTAGAAGAAGTCAGTGAAGTTTAATGCGTCATTTTTAACAGGATAAGGTAATGTGCTTTAAACTAAAATTTCTACATGTAATTGTACCTTAGTGAGTGAGTGTTCTGTTTTCTTCTATGTATCAGCGAAGCATTTGTTAACATTATTTAGGTATTCACTGTGTTATACTACAAATTTGTCTAATTCCTGATACAGAGAAAAGAATTTGGTCAATATAACGCAATTATTTCTGTCTTTAAAAAATAACCTGAAAAATTTTTCGTTTTCCGTTTTTCGATGATTTTTCGTTTCTCGAAAAGTTTTCGGGATTCCTGGAATGATAATGTGGGAGGAAATGGGAGTACCCGGGAAAATCTACGGACACGATGTTTGTCTGCCACGAACTTACTTGACCTGGGTTCCCATGCACAAAATGTAAGCGTTCTAACACTGAGCTACCGTGCCCCCCTTGCATTTGGATTTAATGAAAGGATAGTGTATAATGCCTACTATTGACGAAACTCTTCAACTCATGACCAAAATTAGTATGGTCATGGACTCGATGTATTTAGTACCCACGTTATATATTATGGTGCTTGGGACTTTGGGTCCAGAGTTATTGCTAATCAAATTTGTGGGCAAATTTTTACTTTGACTCCAACTGTGACTTCAACCGATTCATGTGATCCGGTTCCCGTAGCAGTTTAGGAATCATTCCTAAACTGCTCCCGGAACCCGATCACATGAATCGATTACAATTACTAACACAGTGAAAGTAATGTACGATGTTAAGAATTATACTATAAGTACAAGGGCCACAATGTTACTATACGATGTTAAGAATTATACTCTAAGTACAAGGGCCACAATGTTACTATACGAAGTTAAGAATTATACTATAAGTACAAGGGCCACAATGTTACTAAACATCAATTCAGGTGAAGCGGTTACTATGAATTTTGAGATCTAAATGGGGGGCTACCGCCCCCCAACCCCACCGGTCAAGTACCATAAAAACATCCAAAATAATAATAAATAATCACACCACTACTATAAAGCTAAGATAAGAAGGGAAAATTAAAAAAAAAAAAAACACTCGTCTCTAATCATAAATCAGTGCATGACAAAGAAAAAAAAATTACATCTCAACAAGACAATAGGACAAGCAGCAGCAAACCAAATACTTTGCCTAATACTCAAATGCAAAACAAATCAAGAATAAAAATAATATGAATTAAAAAAAGAAAACACTCACCATTTCGCCATAGGAGAAATCTCATGAATAATGAACTCATAACTGCTGATTCCACACACGAAAAAATAAGATACCAAGAACACATGCACAATACTCAACATTACTGAAAAACGTTCCTTTCCGCACACACGTCGTTTTATTAAACCGAGCACACTTGCTATTATTACAAACAAGAAACCAATAAACGTCCACTTTTAGAATACGTCGAAAATATCTTCAGTTTAGACCACAACTATGATAGGTTTTCTCTAACTCAATTCAACCAATTCAATTACGCGCTCCCGCATGCCACAAACAGCAGCACACACATACATGCACACAGAACATGTGACTACTAACCAACTACCATATGACTACACAGACACCTAGTGGGAAAAATATGAACTAAGCCGTCACACCAAAGGCACGAACAGTTCTAACAAGTGACTCACGCACAAACAGTTCCAGGAAGTAACTGAACCTATAAGAACCGATTAAAGTCACAGTTGGAGTCAAAGTAAAGACTTACCAATTTGTGTTGCAAGTTAGTGATAAAGAAATTTCACTAAGACACATTTGATTAAACTTAAATGATCTTGACGAAAGTTGGTAGGATCGTAAATATTGACGAGCTTGGTGTGCATGGAAGCTCAGTATGAAATATTATGGTGTACATACCTTTTGTTCTTGAGTTATTAGCTATCAATGTTAGGATTGGAATCGATGAAATCAAGAAATTTCATTACAGCGCGAAACATGGAACTCATTCAATTTATATTGGAGTGTGAATACAGCCTGATCTGCGTTTCTTCTGTGTTCTATTACCATTTCTACATGAAATACCATAAATTTTCTACGTAGTGCAATAGTAAGAAGTATCCATGTGCACAAGACATGCGATATGCGTTAAACACCCCCCCCCCCCCCCCACACACACACATAGTCATAGATAAAGTACAAGGGCACTACACATGCAGATATAAAGTACAGGTACGTTCTTTTTTATTTTCGTATCAGTCGATAAGTAAATAAAAGTCGCTTTGTTACCCCCTTGGTAAGTTTGTAGATACTCAATGAATAATCCCTAAAAGTATGAGCGTTCTGCTCCTTCGGGAACTGACGCAGCTTTACGTATACTATATCCAAAGGCTTTACTATTATGAATCCTATTCTAATTGCAGGTGCACAATCCAAGGACCGCATCACTAAAATTTACGTTACACGAAAACATAATTGTTTGTTTAGCCTTCATAGGGTATACACATTATCTATAACAGCCAAATAGCATATAACCAAAATCTGTATGATTTATATTAATGAGGCTCAGGTTCGAGATCCTCTCCCCACATGAAACTGGACTATCAATCAAATATCTTCTTAACGAGTTAAACCGCTTCGATACAGAATGAAGTGGATGCGAGAACATAACCAACACAAACATAAAAAACATTGACAAGGACAATCTAAACTTAATTATATTAATCAGTTACTCACCTCTCGTTTAACTGGTAAATTTTATCTTCAATCTCCGCCCAATGGTTATACTTTCACTCTTAATAATTTAGAAAAATAATTCAGGTGTAGTGAGATATACAGCAGTGAGATATACAGCTTTTCCACTCTGAAAAAGCACTAAATGTGCTATTCACCAAAAAAAGCGGACGTTAATTGATACAAACAAACGAAAATACTTCAAAAAGTTTCAACGTAAGCAACCTCACGAAGAAAGCTACTATTCAAATTCCAACATTTAAATTAACTGATTTTAACTTTCAAGAAAATTCTCTTTTGCAAATGAGTTTGAGTTTTACGTCCCACGGTTATGCTCTTTTGCAAATCTCAAAAATGGGAGGCTAAATGGAAATCAACCAACCGAGTTTTCTCCGAAAAAAAAAAAATAAGAAATACAAATCCCAAGAAGACTTTACTATAAGAAATTCCACCCTTTTAAATTCACTGATTTTTTTTTTTTTAAATGTAACTGTCCTTCATTCACTCACAAAGGACGACTCCTAAGGGAAGTCATCAATGGCAAAAATTAGCACACTTTAACTTAGATAATTCATATTTCATAAAGCAATATATCTTCACTTCACCCTTTTTATTCTTCCATTCACAATCCAACCCAAAATTTGACGGTTCAACAAATTATTCTATCAAAGAACGGACTGAAACAACGAAGTCCCACAGGTCTCCATTCACCACACGAATTCAACATCGGAGCGAAGAGGAAGCTGATTCACACCTCACCAAGGCTAGCGAATAATTCGCAGCCCAAAACACGTGGAGAAAACATGAAGACACAAGTAGAGTAGCCAAGTCCCGCCCGCTATGACCTTGACCTCTAACTTTAATGCAAAGGAATTTCTTTTATATTCGCTCAAACACTACAAGAATTACATCGCTTCGTTTTTTATTTTTTTTTTAATTTTTTTTAACAGAAAGAATCTCAAATTCAGCCATAACAATAAATTAATTACATCTATATTATTATTATTATTATTATTATTATTATTATTATTATTATTATTATTATTATTATTATTATTATTATTATTATTATTATTATTATTATTATTATTATTTTGGACGTAATAATCCAGTTTATCAGCTTCCTTGGTAACGGAATGTTACAGAGCTCAGCACGAAATATTGTGATGTACAGACTTTTGATTATCGGTTCTTGAGGAATATAAATTGGAAATAATAATTCACAAACGTAAACAGTGTAAAATTTATATTTTACAGAATATTAAAATATAATTATTTACTAATAGTGATTATCAATGCGTTATCGACAATATATTTTATAATGTAAAAAAAGTCTAATAAATTACGAAATAGAGGGATCCTGTATAAACTGATCGTGATAGTATCAGGTAACTCTGTAATAAATTGACTTCTAACAATTGGTTTTAACAAAATATGAAACATGAAGTGATTATATGTACTGATACTGATTCTAAAGACTCGTCGCTAAGATCCCCCATTCATTTCCCTTATTTTCTATAACTAAGTCAGTATCAAAAACAATTTGATTGGTTCCAAAAATAGGCAATGAAATATTAACAAAATACTATTGATGGCCACAAAGCTTGCTCCCGCCAAGTGAACTTTGTGGTCCCGAGTGCGTTTCATCAGGGTTCTTCCGTTTCTTTCCACTTTTTCATTCCACCATTTCATTCACTTCTCATCATCACCGTCTCCTTTAGCCTAGCCGGCATATGCGTGAGACGTAAAACTCAAAAATTTCATTTCATTTCAAAAATGTTGGTCCACTGTAATATATGTTGACTCATTTTGTTTTAGTGAGTATCTGCTGCTAAGTCAGTATAACAGTTTTTGAAAAATTAAGTGACTTTTTGATGTATGTGCCACTACTATTTCTCATAATTATGACATTAAAAAATAATATTGTTAAATTACGTTTTACTCGTATTATTAATGATTCTCATATCTTTAAGTAAATACCATGGCTGACAAAAGCTAAAAACAATTCTAAAAAGAACGAAAAACATATGTGAACGCGGTGCTCACACGTATACCAACGGTGAGACATCAGAGACATATAGTATACCAGTCCAGGGTTAAATTCATTATTTTAATAGTAAAAATAATAAACGATGTTAATAATAAATACTAAATTAACACATGAAGAGAAAGTAAGTAATTTCCTGCTTTGTTGGTTTCCAATATTTCTTCCTGTTTTGCCGATCAGCGAATATCAAAAGATTCAACAAAGAGAAACTAGTAGCAGAGAACACGTTTGTGATATACGTATATTTCCTCCTTTCTCTTCATCTGATACGTTCTGCTTATTGAAGCAAACTTGCAACAAATTTTTCGGTACAAATAAAGTCAAAAAGCCATATTAAACATAAGGAAGCAATTTAACCACAGTGGGTTACGCTAACGAAGGTGAAACTAAAGTATAGAGAAGCAGATATGTGGTGTATCATTGGTCAGATGGAGTAAGCAACTCTTCTTACCATTGGGAAATACCCATTCGAAAATACAGAAGGGGAATTTTCCTCGTACGATAGCATTCGCTACATATTAAGTGGACTACATAGCTATTGACCATGGTCCATTTTCTCTAAACCATTCGTTTTCTAATATCTTTTTCTCAAGTCGTAAACTGTTACGAAACAAAAACACTAGAATAATTTAAATACTCATGCTGATGTCTCTAATTTGTCATGATTTTATGTTATACTAGCTGAAATACCCGTTCTTCGCATGGACCAGATAAAATATCTATGTAAACAACCTACACAACTAAAGAAAAAAAATATCGGTCATTTTCTACTACTTTTACATGTCCCGGTAAACGCCCCCTGAGACACCCTGCTCCCCAGCCGATGGAGGCTGTACTTGGAAGTCAACGCCTGTAGGAGTATCACCATTTTTCTCAGAAACTACGAAAACTATGGATTTGACACTATTCTAAGACAGGTGTAACATCGTGTAAGTTGACGACAGTGTTGCGAACTGTCATAGCAACAAGAATCGAATTACTTTATGACGGGTTGAATCAGTTGATAAGTTGAAACATTTACAAACTAGAGGTTTAAAAATAATCGTACTTCACTTTACTTCTCAATGTTCCAGCACAACTTAGTTCCACCCCCACTAGGCCTAATGTTATTACCACAGTAATGAAAATTCTTTTTTTTTTTTCACTTATTGATACAACTCTGTCCTTTTGACAAGATTACTATGGAAATAGAAGAGAGGTTACACCGAGGATGTTATAAAATAGAGGATCTGCCCATACGTATCTTTATCATATGAACTCAATGAAGCCAAAAAAAAAAAAAAAAAAAAAAAAAAACAGCATCGTCTGAGCCGGCACATCTCATTGGCTATTCTCTCGTTTCCGCCATTATTGTTAGCTCGAAACATTGCGATCTTAGTGGCGCGGAGTGGGTAGAGTGGGTGTGGCGAAGCTGTGACGTATGGCTTCACAATTTTGTTGTATGGGGAGATCCTCTACTTTATAACATCTCTGGGTTACACGGAAGAACAACCGCTCCATCTTTCCCTGTCGCCGCAGAGAATAGGTTTTCGTCAAGTTAAAGCGAGGAGAGTGGCGACTGTGTATATGGCTCTTCTATAGTTCAAAGACAACGACCCTTGATTTGGAACGTCAAGCTGAAATTTGAAGGATTTCTAATGGTCTTTGTAGGAAATAGTTGATATCGAAAAATATATACATAGTCCACATATTACAGAAACCGTTATAATGAGCTTTTAATAAGGACTGATTTAGAAATTGAGTGGTTGGAAAGTAACGAACATGAACCAGCTATGTTTGTCTTTTCGTAGAAGATTTTTTATTTAACCAATATGTATGAAGGGGAGGATAGGTGTAGACCCACGAAAATACATTTGGAAACATTTGGTTGTCTCCATGATAACAATGTTGTTCCATTTATAC
The DNA here is from genome assembly GCF_964235325.1 of Thermobia domestica. NCBI lineage: Eukaryota > Metazoa > Arthropoda > Insecta > Zygentoma > Lepismatidae > Thermobia > Thermobia domestica. Next base: position 55,620,658 of record NC_137467.1, read on the forward strand.
CTACTCATTAGTGTGAAAGTTTTTCTGTTGTCAGGTTGTTTTAATTTTTTGTGCTATCATCGCAGTGCATTGGTGTGAATATTGTGGTATAATCGTTGCTTTTTTCATTTATCAGTGGAACATAGTTTGTATTCGTATCATTCATATATACCTAACATACAAATTTAGTACGTGTATGTGTGTGTGTGTTTGTGTTTAGAAACACAATGCCTGAAGTGTGTAAGAAGTGCGAAAAGGGGGTGCCCTTGACAAGGCAGGCACGGAAATTTGTGTTTTATCATAGGAAATATTTCGAATAAGAACGTAACGACGGTCCTTTATTGCCATTGAATAAAATGATTGAAAGAGTAGCTTCAGCTTTACACATTAGCCCTGCCACTGTGAAAAGAATCACGAAAGAGAAGTGTCCGAAAGACCTCGCTGTACCGACGGAAACTTTATCTACCCTAGAAAAAAAGCTTAGAATTTCTAGAGTAAATGGCATTAAACTGTCTACAATTGAAAGCCAATCTCTAACATATGTAGTTTTCATTTTTTAAAAAAGATATATCATTATGGGCCTTACACAGAGTCATTCTGACGCGTGTTTAGTTTCATACTAAAGATTTGAGTTGATTTTGTGTTAAACGTCCCTTTCAGCAGTGAAGCTATATGAGACGTAGACCTACTGATTAATGTGAAATCCGAACCACATGAGTTCCCGCCGAGAATCGAACCTGGGTGTCCGACGCCACAGGCTTATATTAACCGCTTAGCCACGAAAAAGCTCGATATCATACTAACGAGTTCGACTAACATATGTTTCCATGCAGTAGTCAGATTTTTAGTATGACACTAATTATATGTGAAAGTGACTCTGCATAAGGCTCTGTGTGTTTAAAAGTGACGATTGTTTTCTTTACGATTTTGTAACAATCTTAACGCAATACTATTTTTTTTTTGTTTCTTTTGACTGATCCTTTCGTCAGACATAATATTAAATAATATTTTTGTTGTAATACATAGGCGATTCTTTTCCCACAAAATGTGCCCCTTGTTACATTGTATTGTTACTGAAGATAAATGTGGCAACCGCGCTGGATTGCACGTGAGAGTTGTCAAAGCTCTTCTTAGCGCGGCCTCACTCTAATACCGGTCATTTTGGATTAGTTTTACACGTCTCGGTATCCCCCAGGGGCGTCATTTCAGATTTCGCTTGGGGGGGGCAAGAGCACCACCGACATAAGACTTTCATGTTTTGTAGTAGTATGTTAGTAGACAATCGATTAAAGTATATGTATTCCTCAAACTCTTGGGGGCCAATTGCCCCTCCTGCCCTCCCTAAATGACACCCTGGTATCCCCCTCCCCCGGTGATCCACAACCCGCAGCCGAACGGGGTGAATTTGGAAGTTAATGCGATCGGATTTTCACCATTGATCTCAGCGACCACGGAAACTATGAATTTGACACTAATATCGGTTATTTTCTACTACTTTTACATGTCCCAGTGAACGCCCACCCTGAGACCTCTCTGGTTCGAATTTTAAGAAAAGCCGCTTCGTCTTGGTCTGGGGCCTGGACCAAGGTACTCCTGATCAAAGTTTGGTAACTCTCGGTCCCCAAGCCACACACAGTCAGCCAGACACACAAACAAACTCTTTATTTTTTGTATATTAGATTAGATGTAATTGTAGAATGTTTCATTTACAAGACCAATAGGCTCGTTACGTTTCGACAACAAAGCAAGGGACAGTACTGTGAGCTATACAATAAACTGTTGTACCGAATATTTACTTCGGAACAAGCTAGACAAAGGCCTGAGATACACCGTCAATGAATTCAAACCTCTTATTTGATATCTTCTCCTGCCTCCTTCTGCTTCGACTTGGCTGTCCTGCTTCTAGTCAATATGCGGCCGGGGGATCACGGTGACTCAGTGCTAGAGCTTACCTCTGATGCGTGGAGTCCCTGGTTCGATTCCCTACAAAGTAAATTTTTGGTGGACAATATCGTGTCCGTGCGTTTTCATCAGGGTACTCTCGTTTCATCCCACTTTCTCATTTCATTAATTCTTTCATCATCACTGAGTTGTCTTAATCATCGTCTTCCTTAGCCTAACGGGCATAATCGTAGGACCTAGAAATTGAAAGATTTCATGTTGTTTTCAATGTGCAACCGCCTTTGTGAGCTAAGTATTCTTCGCAGAGTATGCGATTCTTAAATACACTCAATTCATTTTAAAGGCTAAACAGAGATGGCAGTGGTTTGATGTTTTCGATTCTCCATAAGTTCCTTCACAAGTCTATTGTGGGTAATATTCACAATTACACTATGAAAGAAAGAGGAATAACACAGTACTGCACTTTCAATAACAAAAAAAAAAAAAAAAAAACAATTTCATACTTTTTTTAAATACAGACTACAAGCACAACTGCCCTTCTTTGAAAACACTGGACAGTATGCAACCTGGAAAACAGTAGAGTACTTTAAATTGTCTAACATTAAGGTCTTCTAAGTTATACTTCTTCAGCCTCCAGAAAATGTGGCGACCCTAACCTCCCTAGAATCGAAAATCGAATAAAACGGATTAAATATTGTGGATATCAACCGACGCAAATACGCTAGTTGTCACCCGGGTCAAGAAGTCGCCTTAGCGCTCCCCTGACCAACCAAACCATACCGCTCCTCCAAATATTATGTATGGGACTCGAAAATCGGCCATGATCCAGCTAGTGTTCGGCAATGACAACTTTCGAATGCTGCTGTTTTGAGATGACATAAGTGCACCAAAGACGATCGAAAAAGAGTTGAAGACGAATCTCGAGCAAGGCGCCGGTCTACATGCAGAAGCGATGACAATGTGTAACGTCTGTGTGAAGTGTTGAACTTAGATTACCAGTTAAATGTTAGAATGATCACAGACTGCGTGGTTGAAAGCAGCATCCATTCGCCAGAAAATCTGGAATGACCAAGTTGAAAGCCAAGACCGTACTAATTTTCTCTTTGATGTCAAATGAGTATTCCGTCACTAATTTGTACCTTAGGGATAGACCATAATTTATTGTGAGGAATGTAATAGTGTTACGTGGCTATTTTTTGCTATTTTTCATTTGTTATGTGGCAACTTCTTCAAAGTATTAGCAGAAACAAAGAAGAGAGTTGGGTGAGGTCATTGGTCATCTTATGCAAGGAACTGGTTTGGAAGATTTGTTGTATGCAGAGTACGTAGGAGTTGTCAATATGATGTCTGGAAAGGCATGACCAAAAGCAATCAGTTGTCTGCATATGGTGGAGACGGTCCTTCTCGAGGATTTAATCAAAAGTGGAATTGGGGACGTGAATGCTCTTTAGATGCAACTTGAGAAAATCCGACAGAAACCCAAAGGTAGAGTGTGGGTAGACATGTCGATTATACCCGCCTCAATAAGGGTCTAGGTCAAAACCCCCACAGCCAAAACCCCCACACTCAAGAAATGTCAAAACGCCCACACGATCGGTCATAACTCCCACAGAAATGGACAAATCTCCCAAACGCACGAACGGTCAAAACCCCCACAGCCAAAACCCCCACACTCAAGAAATGTCAAAACGCCCACAAAATCGGTCAAAACTCCCACACAAATGGACAAAACAGCCACACATAGCAACGGTCATAATCCCCACATAAATGGACAAAACCCCCACACAAATGGTCAAAACTCCCACATGCAGAAATTGTCACAACTGCCACACAAATGGACAAAACCCCCACACAATCGAAAATATCCCCCACACTCTGAAATGATCGTGATTGCACGTCTTTGTTGCGGCTCTTTATGACGCCTACTTTAGTGTTTCTGTCATTAGAAAACAGTGCAAGAAGAATAGTTGCAACATCAGTGTAAGTAGAATAAAAAATGTTATTAAAAAGTACAAGGGCAAGACATGCAACCAGGATCATTTCAGACTGTGGGAGATTTGTCCGATTGTGTGGGGGTTTTGTCCATTTGTGTGGCAGTTGTGACAATTTCTGCATGTGGGAGTTTTGTCCATTTGTGTGGGGGTTTTGTCCATTTATGTGGGAATTGTGACCGTTGCTATGTGTGGCTGTTTTGTCCATTTGTGTGGGAGTTATGACCGTTGGAGGTTATGACCGATTACCAGTGTGGGGGTTTTGGCTGTGGGGGTTATGACCGTTCGTGTATTTGGGAGATTTGTCCATTTGTGTGGGGGTTATGACCGATCGTGTGGGCGTTTTGACATTTTTTGAGTGTGGGGGTTTTGGCTGTGGGGATTATGACCGTTCGTGTATTTGGGAGATTGGTCCATTTGTGTGGGGGTTATGACCGTTTGTGTGGACGTTTTGACATTTCTTGAGTGTGGGTGTTTTGGCTGTGGGGGTTTTGACCGGTTCCCCTCAAAAATAATAGGTCTACACTTATTCTTACAATTCTAGAAAGGAGGAGATTGATTACTCGAAATGTACTATCTGAAGCGCATGATACCGTATTTCTTTGCTGCAGAACACTGGAATTATGCAAGATAAATCACGTGGTACGTACTGGAGATGGAAAATGCCTTGCCTAGTAATGCAAGAACTCCACCAGAGAAGGGAGAGCATGTCTGTAGACACAAATCAGATGCCTGGAATGCTGTAAGCTTGACCAGTTTGGAGAGCAAACTTACATCCGGTATGACAAAACCAAAGATGGCCTTGTTGAGATGAGCCTTCTGTTTAGCAAGTACCAGGGAGGGTCCTTTCGAATCCTATCTGCAACAGATTGTCTGTGTTAATGGATACGATGTTCGAAACTTCATATTATGATGTGGAGTGTGGTACACATAAACAAGTCAGACTACGCAGACGAAACTTAGATGCTAATAGCCGGAAGAAAACAAAGCTAGGTCTCTTTTTTAATTACATAACCCGCTGCTAGTTCAAGAATAGGTGGGCGGAAAGCTGATAAAAAAAGTCAGTGTGTATGCTGCATTAGTAATTGGCGACAGAATGGACACTGCTTTTAAAAGCAAACTTCCAGATGGATCCTGTGATAGCATCTGCAAAGAAGTAATCACCATGGCATCAGTTAAAAAAATCTCTCAGGCTTGGAAAAAATAGTTATATGATGTAGAAGAGCTGTATGCGCGACTATTGGTTGTCTCTCAATACAGGAATATAGATCTTAATACTCTTCTTCAATATGAACCTTCTCCCATATCGTTCCCCTGTTTGATGAATATAGCAACATGCGAAAGGTAACAAAGCAATAGTGACAAATAAACTTACTATCATGGTTTCAACAGACTCAAGACCAGATATGCTGCTAGTGGATGGGAATGCTTTATTGTACACTCCGCATAAAAAAATTGCGACACCTAACGCCGTGCAGCTAGGCCACCCAATATACACCTTCTTATCCCATAATCGTGTCTGCTAGAGAGACTCCCTCCCTCTTCTCCTCTCTTCTCTCCCATACTAAAATTAGCTAACAACATGAACGCAATTCTAATTTCAAACTACACATGTATTAGTATAGGTAAAATGAAGTAACAAAACCGAGACGAAACAAGATTCATAAGTTAATTTAGGGAGAAACTGAAACACACACAATGAAAAATTGAAACCAATCAATGTCTATTACACAGAGCTTCAGAAATGAGGCAGAGAGAGAGAGAGACAAGGCGAGAGAGGAAGAAAAAGAAAAGGGAGAACAGATAAAAATGTGGAATTTTAAACTTAGCAAGAAAAGAACATAACATTATAAAGTTCCGTTACCAGAAATCCAACAGTTACATAGAAATAACGTTTGTTTTATATATTTTTCAGGACTATTCGAATATAGAGGATGCTTAAAAATTTCAGTAAGTCACTTTTAAAAAGGATAGCATACTCAATTTCCAGTAGAACTGTAGATCTCACGAGACACATCTAAGATAATGTCAACAGTTTAACACACATGCTTTGTTTCTGCGTGGTTCGGTTGTAAATTCGGTAGTATTCATTGGACGTACTGATGCAAACTACGTTCTAATAAACCCAGTAGGTAGCGTAGGTCATACCTTCCATTTCAGACTACTAATGCGAAGTGAACAAAAAAAAGGAAAAAGAAAAGAAAAGAAAAAAGAAGAAAGATGAGTGCTATTTTACTGGTAAAATTTTATCAGAAATATCCTATATTAAAAGTCAAACCGTATCATAATGAAAAGTTACAAATGTTCAAATGGAAAATTGGATGTTCCTTATAGATGTAGCAGACCTTGCATGTTCCAAATTTCAACGTGAATAAATCACATTGAATTACAAGATGGAAACAAATTTGTGTCGAACTAGTGTAAATAAATTTTTGTTTCCAAATAACCAAAGAGATTACCATTTTCTAGTGTTTTATTAAGATTTATCTGTACCGAACATCCAGCATCACTTTCATCTCTTTCGAATATAACGTTGTAATTTGCACAGAGAGAATGAAGACGCTAGAGCTAAAACGGATCATAGTGTCAGTCGGATGATGTTGGTTAGTTTATGGACCACCACTGAATCGAGGATTCAAACCCATTGTGACCCGGTAATTCGACTGAGATTCGGTAACCCAGATGATAAAAAAGATATTTTGCTTATTCTCTTGTGTTTAAACAGTATTTCTTTCAGAGATGACCAGAACTGGAGATGTTATGTCTAGAGCACGAAAAACTCGACGCTAAAGTTGCCAGTTAATTACATTCTCCAGACCAGGTCTATCGTTCTCTTGCTTCGTTTTAACTTTGGAACACGCACACGCAAATGAAGTGCGTGTGTACGTGAGAGAGGGGGGGAGAAGTGAAAGATGCAACGATAGGATAGGGAAACGTCAAAAAACAGAGAGAGAGTGAGAGAGAGAGAGACGAATATAAATAGGAACATAATTATCATTACAGTGTATGATAAAGAACGCACACACTGTTTATTCGAATTCTCGCCAGTGATGCTTTGTAAGTCCTCCAACAGAAGATAAATCTCTGTTTGCAGCCATTATTTTATGCAAAAAAGTTATACTACCTGGTGGGAAATCGAAGTCTGCTACTTTACCACTCCACCACTGATTGCTTTACCCAAACTTTGTTAAACAAATGCTGTAATATTTCTTTCTGAGAATAATAACACGAAAAGTGTTTACTGGAGATCAATGAAGTGTTTTGAATGTTCTGGTAAATACCTTGCCCTTTCCCAACCAACATTCGTAAATCGTCTCTATCATGAGAAAGGTGTTTGCTTCAACATTCTTAAGCATTGCACATATAAAATGAGAAATGAGATATGGATTCTTCATTATGACTTTGTAATAAAATTTGAAACCATGCTGAACACCTTTATTAATCGTAACTCCATTACGTTACCGCTACACTACCATGCCACCTGAAGCTAGAAGGCAAATATTACTTACTTTGGCATTGATTATGAACACGATCAAGCTTCTCCCTGTAAGGTTTTTTGCACCTAAGTGCACAAAGAAATTCATTTATTCGACGACCTAGAGAGAAATTAGTGCCCACTAATAAAGGAAACCACATTCAATCCAGGAAAAAATACAGAAATAAAAACATATTATGCAGTAATTTCGCCGAGCAAATTCAAAAGTACGCCAATAAATAAATAAATAAATAAATAAATGAATAAATAATAATAATAATAATAATAATAATAATAATAATAATAATAATAATAATAATAATAATAATAATAATAATAATAATAATAACCTATAATGTAAAATTGAAACGGACTGTGACTTATGAACCACCCTTCTCTTGAACCACCCGACCGATCTCGATCAAATATTCAACATTGATAATGTTCGTACCTGGGAGTATTTTTATCTATTCGTTTTGATAGTGTTACTTAGGGGAGGGGGAGGGTGGAAAAATATAAAAAATAACGAGAACAATAATTCTTGAATCAAACCACCGACGTGGATGAAATTTTCAACATAGATTACGTTTGTGCAGTGGAATGCTTTTAATCATTTCACTTTGATGGTGGAGTGTAAGGACGGGGAGTACGGGGAGATATACAAAAATCAATTTCAATTAAAATAAAAGTGACTATGTTAATGAGTTAATAAGTCTTGAACCACCGAACAGATTTGCATCAAATTTTCAACATGGATGAAGTTCGAGCCTGGAGTGGTTTTCATCATATCACTTTGACGGTAAAACTTAGAGAAGTGGAGGGTAGGGGAAAGATATATAAAAATTAATAAAACTTAATAAGTCTTGAAATACGCGACCTATCTCGATCATTTTTTTTTTCACATAGATGAGATTCGGGCCTAGTATGGTTTTCATTATTTCACTTTGACGCTAGAAATTAGAGAAGGGAAATGCAAAAGGGATATATATATATTTGGTCTAGGAATTAATTCGTGCGGTTGGTACGCACACATTGAAGCTGTAGTACAAACACAAAATACATACATAAATACCTTAAGAAAAATATTGTCCATCGCTAGCCACCACTTTCGCCCATCTGTCAGGCAATGTACGGATTCCGTGGCGAAAGAAGTCCTCATCCTTGGAAGCGATCCAGTCAGAGACCCATGTTTCGATATCTTCTGAAGAAGTAAACCGCTGTCCAATCAAATCCTTGTTCATGCAATCGAACAAGTAGTAGTCCGAAGGAGCAACGTCTGGTGAATACGGCGGGTGGGGTAAAACTTCCCATCCGACATTTTCTAAATAGGTTTTGACCGGTTTTGCGACATGTGGGCGAGCGTTATCATGTTGAACAATAAGTTTATCATGTCTGTTCTCCCATTCTGGTCGTGTTCTGGCCAGAGCTTGCTTCAAACGCATTAATTGTCGTCGATAACGTTCTCCATTCATAGTTTCACCCGGTTGCAGCAGCTCATAGTACACCACACCTTTCATATCCCACCATATGCACAGCATAACCTTTGCACAGTGCAGATCTCGTTTTGGTTGTGATGGACCTGGTTCACCTGGTTTCACCCAGGCCTTTTTTCGTTTAGGGTTCTCGTAATGGATCCACTTCTCATCACCCGTAATAATTCGATGCAGAAACCCCTTTCTGCTCTGTCGTTGAAGCAGCAATTCGCAAATGGTTTTTCGTCTTTCAACGTCTCTGTCTTTCAATTCATGTGGAACCCAATGTGACATCTTTTGAATCATTCCCATGGCTTTCAAGCGTTTGGAGACTGTTGTTTGATCAACGCCTAATGCTGCTGCAAGTTGTTTCTGCGTTTGACACGAATCCTGCTCGAGCAATGCTGTCAATTCTTCGTCTTGAAATTTTTATGGCTGTCCAGCTCGCTCTTGGTCTGCCAAGCCGAAATCACCACTTCTAAACCGTGCAAACCACTTCTGACACGTTCGCTCAGCTAGAGCATGGTCACCATACACTTCCACCAAAATACGATGACTTTCAGTCGCACTTTTCTGCTTGTTAAAGTAATGCAGCAGGACACCCCGCAAAAACACTTTATCAGGCACAAATTGCGCCATGTTCACTTAACTACAAACTGGTGTTGTTGACGCTTTAATCCACTGCCCTATCCTACGAACTATACGCGATGACAGGGGTTTGCAACACATGTGTGGATACACGGAACTGTGGGACGCTGCGTTCGTTGCGCCATCTCTTGTCCACCCGCACGAATTAATTCCTAGACCAAATATATAATTTAATAACTCTTGAACCACCGTACCAATCTCGATAAAATTTTCAACCTAGATGAAGTAAGAACCCGAGATGGATTTCCTCAGATCATTTTGATGGTGTAACTAATTGAAGGCGGAAGGATAACAACATTTAAAAGATAACGAAAAATGGCCGATATTAGTATCGAATCTATAATTTTTGCAGTCGCTGAGATGAACAGTGACACATCTGATGCCGTTTAAATCCAAATTCAGCCCGCAACATGGAGGAGGGGAAGACATATAAAATGATCAAAATAACCAATATCATTGTGGAATTCATAGTTTTCCGGGTGGCTGAGATGAACAATGGCACTGAAGATGCAGTGCTCCGCAGCATGGGAAGGTGAGGGGATATACAAAACTCACCGAAAATGACCGATATCAAAGAGCGCTTTAGTAATAGTAAAAAGTGACTGAATAATGAAGTATATTATTATTTTTTCTCAATTTAGCCCAGCAAAGCGGCCGATTGATGCTAATAATAATAATAATAATAATAATAATAATAATAATAATAATAATAATAATAATAATAATAATAATAATTATTATTATTATTATTATTATTATTATTATTATTATTATTATTATTATTATTATTGGCATACTTTTGAACTTGCACGGCGACATTAATTCATAATATGTTTTTATTTCTGTAATTTTTTCTGGATTGTATGTTGTATCCTTTATTAGTGGGCACTAATTTCTCTCTAAATGAATTTCGTTGTGCACTTCTGGTATGATAGTGTGGCGGTAACGTAATGGAGGTACGATTAATAAAGGTATCCATCATAGGTTCAAATCCTGTTCATGCCAAACTTGCACTGTTTACTATGTGATAGTGAAGAATTGATTTCTCATATTATACGTGCAATGGTTAAGAATGTGGAAGCAAACACCTTTGTCATGATAGAGACGATTTACGAATGTTGGTTGGGAAAGGGCAAGGGATTTACCAGGACATTCGAAACACTTCATTGATCTCCAGTAAACACTTTTCGTGTTATCGTTCTCAGAAAGAAATATTACAGCATTTGTTTAACAAAGTTTGGGTAAAGCAATCGGTGGTGTAGTGTTAAAGTACCAGACTTCCAAGCAGAAAATCTGGGTTCGATTCGAATTCTCGCCAATGATAGTGATGATAACGGTGAAAGCGTTTATGATTTGTCTAAAACTTTAGCTTTTGTTTCACCTGTAGAACAGCGAAAAATATATAATACTTTATATGTGAAAGAAAGAAGATTCTAATATATTTCATTTGTAGTGTTAGTTTTCGGTTATATTTTAAAAGAAGTTTTATTCCTGTTCATACCCTAAACGAATTTCTTTCAGCTTCTTTCGTAATACATGTAATACTGTGTTTTGTATAGCTGGACTTTTATAGTACTTCCTCAAGTTTAGCTCAATTTGGTAACATAATTTGTATTATATAAATTGGTAGAGTGGAAAATCTTTAAAATTTAGATGTCTGATTTTTGTGACATTATTGTGACGTCATTATACCACCTATTACCACCAGAATGACCCAAATTGTGAAATGGACAAGACACATTTTATACTGAAAATATCGCCTTAGTATTGTGCGCTGTTAGTGAATTAGAGAGTTCTCTTGTACGGATTACCGTTTGTTACGTAAGTTCGGCAGGTGCATAAGTGACGTCATAAATGATGTCATACTGACAATTGCCCAAAGGTGCCAGAGTGGCACCCATCGGAATCTGAGAGAGGACATCTGGATAAGCTTGCATATGTGCATTACTTTTATTCATATTAGTTTCATTTTTTGTATATAGTTTAGTAGTGTTAGTGAATTCTTTGTGATTCTTTTAGTGATTTTTCTAGTGAGTTTTAGTGAGTTGTGTTTTGCATTGGCTGGCAACAGTGCCTTCAGTGTGCTATTCAAGTGGGTCTGTGCATTCGACAATGTGCTTCGAAGTTCAACTAGACAAGCATATTCATTAATAGTTTCAGAAAAGCATATTTATTCATAGGTTTTAGAGAAATACTCATGTTCATTAATATACAAGATTCACATGTTCTTAACAGTGTTTTAGAGTGCTACTCAGTTTATGTGTGATCGAAGACAAAGTATGATGGTTAGCAAGCAACATGTGGTTTAGCTAGCAGCAAGCAACGATTACTGCAGAAAGATGTTAAGATAAGTAATTCATTGTACTAATATTTAAGTATTATATCAGTATATTAACATATGAACAAAGCATGTTATATTTATCATATTAACACATGTACCTTTAAATAAGAATTGAAGCAAGTAACATCTAAAATATTCGTCAAGTCTTATTTCTCGTTCCTTCATGATATCTGGGTGAATCAGTAATATGGGTTTAATCATACAGTTCATTAGTTTTGGATGTGATATGTGTGATTTGTAAATAAAGTACATAAACATATCACCCCTTCATACATCATCATTTTTTTGGTCCTCCGTCCACGGATATCAGAACGAGAAACGTGACTGCATTCTTTGTTCTCGTGTGTGTTTGTGTGGGTGCTGGCTGTCATAGGCAGGACAGAGCTGTTCATATCAGTATAGTGGTGTGTGTGCATTCAACCCAGCTGAATTCAAGGTTACACGTTTGTAGGTCACTCAGAAGTAAAAAAAAAAAAAAAAGAAAGAAAAAGAAAAGAAAAATTATTGTCAGCGGTTTGAGTAGTTAAAAAAAAAAAAAACAATGGCAGAAGTGCAGTTGGGTCAATTAATTAAGAAACGTGCTTCGGTCAAAGGTCAGGCAACAAGAATACAGACATTTCTTCAAAAACTACAGAATGAAAATAAACCTAGCATACAAGAAGCAAGAACAAGGCTAGTTGCACTTGAAGGGGTTTTTATTAAGTTTGATGAGATACAGTCAGAAATAGAGCTCTTGGATGAGACGGGTGAACAAGAAACGCACAGAATTACATTCGAGGAACTGTATTATGATTCAAAGGTTAAGTTACAAGAATTTATTGATAGTTTTGAACAAAAAACGGATTCAGGGGCAGCAAATAACAAAGCTGCAAATTGTGGTAGTAGTTCAGTACAATTGCCTAAAATTTCCTTGCCCACATTTTGCGGGAAATACGAGGAGTGGTCGCCCTTTAAGGACATTTTCATTTCCCTTATTCACAATAACGAATCATTAAGTACAATTTGTAAGTTTCAATATTTGCGCACATCGCTCAAAGGAGAAGCGTTTACATTAATAGCAAATCTGCCAACGGTAGAAGTAAATTACGAAATTGCATGGAAGCTTCTTGTTGAACGCTACGAAAACAAACGGTTGATAGCTTCGACATATGTACGAGGGTTGCTCAATATCAAGCCAGTAACGAAAGAAAACGCTAAAGACATTAGACAATTTGTAAATACTGCACGTAGTAATTTTCAAGCCCTTGAAGCATTGAATTTGGACAAACCTTTGCATGACGTACTCCTAACACAACATTTAGTAGAAAAATTTGATTCGACAAGCAAAAGGGAATGGGAAGCTGAGCAAAGTAGTGACTCCTTTCCATCGTTATCGGAATTATTTTCATTTTTAGAAGGTCGTTGTCAAATGTTAGAAAACATTCGTCCTACTCAATCTGAAGGTACTTATGACAACAAAAGTGTAGATTCCAAAGCAAAAAGAAAGAATAACAGTCAAGTGAATGCGTTTGTTACTGTGCTTCCAAATGCATGTAATATTTGCCGTAGCAAAGAAACGCATGCTGTTTTTCGCTGCCCAGAATTTCTGAGTGCTAACATTAATCAAAGAAAGGAGCTCGTGAAGCAAAATAAACTATGTTTTAATTGCTTAGGTAATAAACATCAAGTAAAGGCATGCAAATCAAGTACTTGTAAGAAATGTAATTTTAAGCACAATACACTGTTGCATGAAGATACTACTCAGGAGGCTACTAACAAAACAAGTTCAAGCAAAACAAATAACAATACTACTAACGTACCTAAAGTTAAGGAACAGAATCAGGTTAAGGTTCAACCACAGGACTCTTATTGCTCATTTAAGATTAATTATGGTCAGCAAGTCTTATTAGCAACAGCGTTAGTTAACGTAACAGACACTAAAGGTCGTTTTCAACAATGCAGAGTGTTATTAGATGCAGCGTCTCAATCGAATTTTGTAAGCGAAGCTTTAGTTCATAGATTAGGCCTCAAGAAAACGAAAAATCGTGTTCCCATTAGAGGTATCAATTCTGTAACCTCCGAAGCTCAGTACAGTGTTAAAGTTCATATTTATTCAAGAACATGTGATTTTAATGCAGTGGTCGATTGTTTAGTATTGCCAAACATTACAGGTTGCATACCTTCTAAGGATATTGATTACAGTAATTGGAACTTGCCAAAAGATATCTGTTTAGCCGATCCAAATTTTAATTGCTCGTCGTCAGTGGACATGCTTATAGGTGCGGGGTTATTCTACAGTCTCCTCGAGCCAGGCCAGAAGACTAGAAAAGGAAATTATCCAGTTTTGCAGGAAACGAAGCTAGGATACGTTGTCGTCGGAAATATGCCTTCAATACCCAAAGAAGCCAACCAGTCGGTAATTTCATGTTTTGCTCAGATGGAGACAGACTTGGATACACAATTGAGAAAATTCTGGGAACTCGAAGATCTTCAGACTAAGATTTACACGCCGGAAGAAGAAAATTGTGAGAAGCATTTTTTAAAGAATACAACCAGAAATGGAGACGGAAGATTTATTGTCAAATTACCAAAGAAGGAAGAGAATGCAGCTTTAGGAGAGTCTTACAACATGGCACTACAAAGATTTAAGCAGCTTGAAAGAAGATTGCTACAAAATCCTGAGTTTCATAAACAATATGCCGCCTTCATGGATGAGTATTTAAGTCTGGGTCACATACGAAAAGTTACAGAAGAAGACGTGAACAGCAGCAGCAGTTGTTATCTTCCACATCATCCTGTATTCAAGATGGACAGTACAACAACTAAATTAAGAGTGGTTTTTGATGCAAGTGCAAAAACGTCTAATGGCAAATCATTGAATGACATTCTTCAAGTTGGGCCAATTGTTCAAGATGACTTGTACTCCATTATTTTAAGGTTTCGGCTGTATCCAGTTGCATTTACAGCAGACTTAGAGAAAATGTATCGCCAAATATTAATTCATGATGAGGACAAGTGTTTACAACGCATCCTTTGGAGAAACTCAGTAGAAGAACCGATCCAGACGTATGAACTACAAACAGTGACGTACGGGACTTCGTCAGCATCCTTCTTGGCAACAAGATGTCTGAAGCAAATAGCGGAGGAAAATTCCAAGGAATTTCCAGAAGCGGCAGAAGTAATAAAACACAATTTCTACATTGATGATGTGTTAAAATCAGTACCAAACGTGTCAAAGGCCTTAGAACTACAGAAGGATCTTATTAATATTTTAAGCAGAGCAGGTTTCAAGCTTTGTAAATGGAGTTCTAACAAAGAAGAAGTACTTCAAGGAGTTCCTGAAGACTTCAGGGAAAAACAACAGCCAATCATACTTGGTCAGCAAGATGGTGTTAAAACTTTAGGAATAGCATGGATTCCATTAACAGACAAGCTTATAATTTCGAACAAAATTTGTAAAAATGGAACTGCAGTGGAAAGCAATGTTGCAATGACAAAAAGACAAGTCGTCAGCATAGTGTCATCTATCTTCGATCCATTAGGTCTAATCGCTCCAATTGTCATCAAATACAAGAATTTCTTACAGAAGTTGTGGAAGACAGGAATGGATTGGAATGACCCATTAGACACAGTCCTACAAGTTGAGTGGAATCAATTAATGTCTTGGTTACCTGCGATGGCGAAGATACAAATTACAAGAAACGTAATGTCTTCAGAGAACGTTAAGGAAATTCAATTACATGGGTTTTGCGATGCAAGTGAAGAAAATTTTGGAGCAGTAGTGTACATCAGGGCTACAGACGAACAAGGAAACATTGAAGTCAATTTACTTTGTTCAAAGTCGAAGGTTGCACCACTGAAGAAGCAAACTTTGCCTAGATTGGAATTATGTGGAGCACTGTTACTTTCGAAGCTAATAGACAAAACGCTATCCATATTGAATATAGAGGTCAGTGGTATACACCTGTGGACAGACTCGACGATAGTTTTGTCATGGATCAAATCACCTCCCAATCGTTGGAAGACATTTGTATCCAACAGGGTGGCTCAAATTCAGAGAATCACATCAATTAATCAATGGCACCACGTGCCCAGTAAAGAAAATGCGGCAGACATAGTTAGTCGAGGAGCGGATCCCAACACTCTTATTCAGTCTCGAGAGTGGTGGCATGGTCCAGAGTTTCTTCACACAGCAGAATGGCCATGTTAAGAACAAAATGAGCCGGCTAATATTCCAGAAGAGAAGAAAGTCATGATAAGTTTGGTGGCAGTTCATGAAACAAGCTTTATGAAAAGGTATTCATCGTTAAACAAAATGTTGAGAGTAGTAGCATATTGTTTGCGATTCAAACATAATTGTCTTTCCAAGAAATTAGAAAGAAAAACCGATAGTCTTGACGCTTCGGAACTTCGTTTAGCGTTACACAGATGTATCAAGATGGTACAACATACTACCTATCATCAAGAAATATTGAACTTGCAGCAACAAATGGAAGTTTCAACAAAGAGCCCAATCAAGGATCTTTTTCCATTTCTGGACACGGAAGGAATGCTAAGAGTAGGAGGAAGATTGGAACATTCAAACTTGGAGTACGACAACAAGCACCAATTCATCCTACCTGCAGGTCATCATTTCACCCACCTGATAGTCAAAGAAGAACATAAAAGGTTGCTTTATGCAGGACCACAGCTTCTTATTGCATCTTTGCGTACCAGATATTGGATTCCAAGAGCTAAGAAGATGGTCAAGGCAATAGTACACAATTGTTTGGTTTGTTTCAAGTGGAGATCAACAAGGTCATCACAGTTAATGGGACACTTACCCAAGGAAAGAGTAAATGAAGCAAGACCATTTGTACACGTGGGAGTGGACTACGCAGGATTCTTTTATGTCAAGCCCACAATTCGCAGCAAAATTCAAATGAAGGTATATGCAGCGTTGTTCATCTGTTTAGCCACTAGAGCAGTTCACATAGAAATAGTTTCAGACTTAAGTTCTCAAGCCTTCATCGCAGCATTGAAGAGATTTATTGCTAGGCGAGGAAAATGCTTATCTATCTGTAGCGACAATGGTTCAAACTTTGTTGGCGCCAATCGAGAATTGCAACAATTTTTTGAATCCAAGACTAACAGAAAGGACATCCTGGAACACTCAGCTCAAGAAGGTTTAGAATGGAAATTCATTCCTGCCAGATCTCCTAACATGGGGTCATGGGAAAGTTCAATAAAATCCATGAAGTAGCACCTAGGGCGTGTAGCAGGAACTGCAAGTCTGACATCCGAAGAGTTGAACACGTTACTTATTCAAATTGAAGCCATTCTAAATTCAAGACCATTGACAGCCATTTCCAACGATCCTACAGATCCAATGTATCTCAGTCCAGGACATTTTTTAATGGGAGCTACACTTCTCAGCCTTCCGGAACCAGATCTACTGGACGTACCTATCAACAGATTAGGAAGATGGCAACGGATTCAACAAATGAAGCAGCATATTTGGAAACGTTGGTCCAGAGATTACCTCAACCAGTTACAACAAAGAAGAAAATGGAAGTCAGCTCAGCCTAATCTACAACCGGGCATGGTCGTATTGTTAAAAGAAGACAATGTTCCTCCTCAAGTGTGGAAGTTAGGTGTGATTGAAGAAGTTCATCCGGGCAGTGATAACTTAGTGCGAGTGGCAACTGTGAAGTGTAAAAGTGGCATTTTTCGGCGTAGTGTTGCTAAGCTAATTCCTTTACCCCTAGAATATTAATTGATTGTGTCCAATCAAGGAGGGGGAGGATGGATAAGCTTGCATATGTGCATTACTTTTATTCATATTAGTTTCATTTTTTGTATATAGTTTAGTAGTGTTAGTGAATTCTTTGTGATTCTTTTAGTGATTTTTCTAGTGAGTTTTATTGAGTTGTGTTTTGCATTGGCTGGCAACAGTGCCTTCAGTGTGCTATTCAAGTGGGTCTGTGCATTCGACAATGTGCTTCGAAGTTCAACTAGACAAGCATATTCATTAATAGTTTCAGAAAAGCATATTTATTCATAGGTTTTAGAGAAATACTCATGTTCATTAATATACAAGATTCACATGTTCTTAACAGTGTTTTAGAGTGCTACTCAGTTTATGTGTGATCGAAGACAAAGTATGATGGTTAGCAAGCAACATGTGGTTTAGCTAGCAGCAAGCAACGATTACTGCAGAAAGATGTTAAGATAAGTAATTCATTGTACTAATATTTAAGTATTATATCAGTATATTAACATATGAACAAAGCATGTTATATTTATCATATTAACACATGTACCTTTAAATAAGAATTGAAGCAAGTAACATCTAAAATATTCGTCAAGTCTTATTTCTCGTTCCTTCATGATATCTGGGTGAATCAGTAATATGGGTTTAATCATACAGTTCATTAGTTTTGGATGTGATATGTGTGATTTGTAAATAAAGTACATAAACATATCACCCCTTCATACATCATCAACATCAAAATCCATAATTAACAGCAAAGAAAAAACTTTATACTCTGTGTTACGGTCCTCCCACCAACTCTGAACGACTATGAATTGCATTTTCATAATTTCCGCCACTTTCGAATTATTCTGTACAATTCTCATCAAGATTAGTTTCAGTGGGGGTTTTAGTGTGCTAATCATCACACTAAATAGCATGCGGCGAGACAATTTAGAACTTTCTTCGAATTTTTTTTAGGTCAAAAAATTGTATGAGTACATAATGATTGCATAAATGATTGCCTTGGCGTGGCAAATACCGACTTAAGTAACTGCTAAACTAGCAAAATATGATTTAAAAAATGAAAGAATGTAAATGACCAGTAACTGTATTGGAATATACTGTCCCGGTAACCCTGTTGGGGGATGGAGATGAGAGAAAAAGACATAAGTTCCGTTTAGAATGACAATGACAAATTGTAATATTGAATCTCAGGATCGTTCGATTACAAGGAGAAAATGCTTATACGGCAGTATGCCTACGCACACTTATTTCTGTCACTATTACAGCTGAATAGATTTATTTTATCCATCCTGAAATAACTCCCACAAATAATATACAAGTCAAGGTATTGGTTTTATGTACGCTGCATTACTCAGGAAAGAATAATGTCACTTTGAGAGTAATCCTGAAAATTATTTATCTCTATCATTTATCCGCGCGTTTGAGTGTAAAATGTGCTAGTAAATGTATTTATAAACTAACTGGATTAAAAATAGCTTTACAACACCGAGGGCAGAATCCTATACGTGCAATTGCAGCTATATAAATCTTCACCAAGGACGGTGTATGTGTATATGTTAGTGGCTATCTCACCGTTCAATACGCATTCTTGAATTCTTCCCGGCGTTTTGTCTGTGTGTTGAAATCTTCCAATGTAATTTATACCTTACAAATTTAATTGTCGAACTGACTAAAGGATGGTATAATTCTCAGTGGATTTTTCTTGTATACGAAATAACGATTAATGGCCTTAAATTCCATTCTCCGAGAATTTTCCAAAAATATGTGATACGTCAATACGACCGTAACTATAAGGTATTTGGTTGTGAAGCAAGGAATTAGCAACGAGAAATTTTACTTTAAAT
This sequence comes from Thermobia domestica, assembly GCF_964235325.1. NCBI lineage: Eukaryota > Metazoa > Arthropoda > Insecta > Zygentoma > Lepismatidae > Thermobia > Thermobia domestica. The sequence goes on from NC_137467.1 coordinate 55,640,047, forward strand.
ATACTGCATTACGAAATATGAATATTTAGAATTGTATATTATAGTGATTAATGTTACGTTAACACGTTCCTTGGTTCTTTCATATCCTCACTCAAAAGTGAAAAAACAGAACAGTATTTGATAATTTAAATATGGTTCATAATTTTTTTCTTCGTGCTGTTCATTTTGCAATGCAATGAAATGAAATCTTTAAGTTTTACGTTCCACGAATATGCCGGCTAGGCTAAAGAAGACGGTGATGATGAGAAATGAATGAAATTGTCGAATGAAGAAAGTTGGAGGAAACTGGAGAACCCTGTAAGAACCCACGCATATTGTATTTGCTCTGTACAAAGCTAACTTGGCGCGAGCTGCGATCAAACCAAGGACCTCATGCACCACGGATGAACGCTCTACCACTGTGCCACTGCCGTCCCACATTTTGCAATGTTACCAACAAAGTAACTTTATGCTTTACGGACCACAGAGGTTCAATATCACAAACACAGGAAACCAATCATATCATATACTAACTATATGTCCTATCACGATTATTATTACCTTAATCTTACGGATTTTGCTTTACATTATTTTCTCTTCTTGTCTGTAGGACTTATTTACTTATTTAACGTTTCTGGGCCCACTAAAAATTTTGTTTCTCTCCCTCCTGGAACAAGGCTGGATGCTCTGAAAAATAAAATTACCAGTACCCGTTCATAATCCCCAAAACAGATTAAGAATGATTGTTTGAAACCTTGAAATATATATGTAGTTAAGCCTGACAAAAATGTCAGTCAGTTAATAAAAAAGAGCCAGTTTAAAACCCTTCTTGAGCCCAAGAAAATTGTTTGGCCATTCTCCTTATTTACTCGTATTCAGTATAGGTTTAAACAACGGAGTTGCGTCCGAGTACATTGAGCCACCAGCAACGGAGTGTGGCATACAACAAACCAAGTGCATGGATTACGCTGACAGCTAAGAAGCAATAGCCTTATCTCCTTTAAAATTCTACTCATCCATGAAAAGTCTGGTTAGTCGATTTTCTAAGTTGTTATGAGCAAACCAGCAAAGTAACGTCAGTGTTTCCATTTCGATATTTGAGGCACCATATCAAGTAATTTCAGTAGAGGGCACTTCTTATGCAAAACGAGTCACCAATCCTAGGTTTATTCAACCTCTCTTGGGAAGATTTGTATTTTATTGCAGACGACAGAAGTACTCTGTAGAATTACAAGTTTAACTTCACTCTGTAGTGTAGTTTTTTTTTTAAAATAATATTGCTCAAAGAAATTTAGTATCAAGTGACACTATATTATGTAACTTCACTATACTAACGCAAATAACATTACACAGCAAAAAATGAGGTGTTGCAACAACACAAAATGACTACCACTTTGGCATGTTACTTGTGTGTCAATTCAATACCAAACTCATCGCCTTCAGAGCATATCAGAAATACCTCGTTACTGACTGTGAGTATCTGCATCGTTTTTTACTGTTTGGTATGAGCAAAGCTTTGCGAAATATATTTAGCATTTGTGACAAGTAACTAATAACATTCTATAGTTTCTGTAATCGGTCACAATAATATAGTTGTATACCTGTGAATCATCTACAACAGTTAAACAGATATCGATGTTTCCATCTATTTTCTTTATCTGTTATTCTTGTGTCTTAGCACTTATGAACAGGAGATGGCAATACTGTTGTAAGTGTTGTCAGAAGATCCCCAGGTTTACAACAATATTATTGTAACCGATTACAGAAAACATAGAACATTATTCGTTACTTGGCATAAGTGCCAAATATATTTCGCAAAGCTTTGCTCATATTAAACGATAAATACCAATGCAAATTCTCTTAGGTAGTAGAGTTATTGCTGATATGCTCGGAAGGAGACGTGCTTGGTGCTGAATTAACACACAAGCAACACGCTAAAGTGGTAGTCATTTTGTGTTGTTTTAACACCTCATTTTTTACAGTGTATGCTGAGTAACATCATACTAAGAATACACAGTATACCAAGTAACTTATATTAAGTAACATCCTCTATTTTATCGTTTGTTGCCTTCTTTTAACACGCAATAATTAATTTATTGAATATTTGATTGAAAGCATTTTCATCATAATTTCATCATCTCTAGTTTACATTAACTTTCATGATTACACAGTATGAGTTAAGAAGTTGTGCACACATACTTAATATGGTCCATATTGGTCACGACAGAAGATTTTGCTTCCAGTAGCAACAACCATTTCTTGCAGTTATTAAGTTGGTTCTAATGACGTTCCAGGTGTTTCATGCCCAAAGGCCAAGGAATATAATAAAGTAAAATAAAGTGAGAATTAACAATACCTGTCAATGAAAACAGTCACCGTCTAAAACCACATACTTTTGCCAACGTCAGGCAACGTTTAGACTCTGAAGTGAAAGATGTTTGGGGTTTGGGGTGCGAAAAAATGCTCAAACATCTCCATATTGCATCGGTCAAACACCATATAAATTATTCACTTCAAAGAAATTATTGAGATGCTGGAAGAACTGGATGTCAGTGCAATAGATATCGTGGATGCGTGAAGAAGGATTTTGTGTTCCAATTCATGATCAGCACCGTCGTCTGGTTGACATTTGAATATGCATGTTCGTGCAAGATGAGGATATAATATCTGCTGACATCTTTCGGATGCTTAATGACAAGTTTGAAGTGCACTTAATCGAGTGCAGCAGCATCATAATGATCCACAGTGTGTTTCTCTTCGATGAAGAGAGACATATTTTATCATCCCCACCACTGAACACTATAAAGCGTCATTTTATTTTCATGTATAAAATAGCATACATAGTTATTGAAGATAATATACGCTGTATAATCTTACGTTTATATATATATATATATATATATATATATATATATATATATATATATATATATATATATATATATATATACAGAGTCTTCCAAAAGTCCTGCAAAAAGTAAAAAGCTGTAACTTTGAAAGTACTACTTACAATTTTGTATATTGTTTGTAATGTTTAGTGGAAATGTTAAACTTCTTGTTGGCAATAATGAGCGGATGTAAACGTTGACGTCATAACCGCAAATCACGTGACAAAGATGGCGTCTACTCAAGAGAAAGCGAAGTGTGTGGCGTGGTTTTGTGAGTTAAAATCTAGTATTTTGGAAATTCCGATAAAAATATCAGAAACAACCACCTGCAGGTTCAGGTATCAAGAGATGGTACGATAAGCTCCTAGCTACCGGAAGTGTCTTGGACTTGCTTCGTAGCGCAAGGCCAATAACCAGTGTTGATATGATTCAGTCCATGCAGGAAAGCGTGTTGCGAAGTCCAAAGAAATCGTTGAAAAGCAGATCCTTGGAGCTGCGAGTGCCAATGGCAACGCTACACAATATCGTTCGTAAGAAAATGATACAGAAGTTTACAAGCAAAAACCGAAAGATGTTCAGGACCTCCTCCTTTCAAATATTCTATTAGCAAGACTGACCCCATACGCAGATGAAATTATTGGAGATTATCAGTGCGGATTTAGACGAAATCGATCAACTATCGACAAATATTTACCATTCGCCAAATACTCGAAAAAAAGTGGGAATACAATATCCCGGTACATCAAATATTTATTGACTTTAGAAAGGCGTACGACTCGGTTAGGAGAGAAACGTTATACAACGTTCTTACAGAACTTGGAATACCGAGAAAGCTAATTAGATTAATTAAGATATGTTTAAATGAATCCCAAAGTAAAGTCCGGGTAGGAAAATTTTTGTCCACGAGCTTCCACGTCGAAAAAGGCCTGAAACAAGGAGATGCGTTATCGCCATTATTATTTAACTTCGTTCTGGAATACGCTATAAGGAAAATCAAAGATAACAACCAGGGCCTAGAGTTGAACTGTATTCACCAAGTTATGGCATATGCTGATGATGTAAATTTAATAGGTGATGATAGGAGAACAATAGAAAGAAATGCAGAGATCTTATTAAACGCTTGCAGGGACATGGGTTTAGAAGTAAATGCAGAGAAAACTAAATACATGGAAGTGCGTCGGGACCGGAATACAGCAAATTATGGATGCGTTAAAATATTAAATAATACTTTTGATAAAGTGGATAATTTCAAATATCTAGGATCAATATTAACAGAGGAAAATCATATTCATGAAGAAATTAAATGTTGACTAAAAGCAGGGAATTCGTGTTGCTATTCGGTTCAAAATCTCTTGTCGTCGCGAATTCTGTCGAGGAATTTGAAGCTTAAAATATACAAAACGATAATCATGCCTGTTGTTCTGTATGGCTGCGAAACATGGTCACTTACTCTGAGAAGAGAACATAGACTGAAAGTATTTGAGAACAAGATCCTTAGACGAATATTCGGACCCAAGAGGAACGGAAATGGGGAATGGCGGATACTTCATAACGAGGAACTACATAATTTATATGGTTTACCCAACATTGTTAGGGTCGTCAAGTCTAGGAGGCTTAGATGGGCGAGTCATGTAGCTAGAATGGAAGGAAGTAGAAACGCTTTCAAAGTCTTGACTGGAAGACCAATCGGAAAACGACCATTAGGAAGACCTAGGCGCAGATGAGAGGACAATATTAAGATGGATCTCGCAGAGATTGGCATACAAAGTAGAAACTGGATGCAGTTAGCTAAGGATAGAAGTCAGTGGAGAGCTTTTGTGAACGCTGCATTGAACCTCCGAGTTCCATAGGCCATAGAGTTAGTTAGTTAGTTTTAGTTAGTTCAGGACCTCCGGAAGAAGATACGTGATGTGATTGGGAGTATTACGGATGAAGCGCGTCGAAATGCCATTCTTGGATTCCCGAAAAGACTGCAGCAATCTTTGGACGTAAATGGTGCTCAGCTGGAAGTTTGGCGTTGAAAAACTGCTTGGAAACAAAATTTCATACTTTGTTACAAGTCTATTAAAAGTTTAGTACAAATGCAATAAATGGTTACAAAGTTACAGCTTTTTACTTTTTTGCAGGACTTTTGGAAGACTCTGTATATTCTGTTTATCATCCATCATTTGGTTTTCGTTTGAAAAATCAATAATAAGGAGTAACGTATGCGAGCGATGGAACTCATCCAATAATACTTCATATGGTGGTAAATCTTGTCAATAGCTGGTATCCGTTATTTATCATAAACGTTGGGATTATAATTTCGTAAAATTTTCCCAAAAATATTATATAATTGGTAATTATTACAAAAATGCATGAAACAAATATGTTATTAAACTTCATTTTAAGACATAAGAAAATAAATTATGAGACGGCTGAATGGATCTGTTCTAAATACAGTGTTTTTTGTGTGTTTCTCTCTGTGTGTGTGTCTAAAGATTTGTTTCAAATATTCAACGAAGGACCCTCTTTGTGGGAAACTACTCGTAGTTTTAATTTATCTTCTTCTTGAGCTCTTTTTTTTTAATCTTTGTGATCCTCTTTGTACAAAGTTCGAGATATACCTATGAAGAACACGTTGAGAGATAACGAAACTTACAAATGAATTTGTGGTGGCGAATTGTTTGAAGACCTAGGTATTAAAGGTAAAATCCTACCATTTGCAAATAAGATCCTTTAACCTTAAGCTAACTGTAAGTTAAAGTAGAAGCTATATCCAATTAGCTAGGGATAGAAATCAATAGAAGTCTTGTGCGAACGCGCATAAAGTGAATTAGTTACTTAACCTTTAACTAACAGGGCCAGAGCTTCCTCGTGGCTATAGCGTGGAAGACCCGTTGGGAGGTCATATAGTTTGGATTCCACGTTAAGTTGTAAGTCCACGTATCATATAGCCTCGCTGTTGATCAACTAAAACTAAAAATCAAATCAAGCAATTCATACTAACAGTGCCAAATTTCAATGTACACGACTTGCTAACAAGCCAATTTTGAGGAAAGGAACATAGTTATTTTCAAATGACTGTAAGTCATAGGTTAATAGTCTGAAACACATAAACAAGCAGCGTTATAATAAGAATGAACCAGAGAATTATAATAAATATATATATATATATATATATATATATATATATATATATATATATATATATATATATATATATATTCAAAGATTTTCATACCCCTGAGACTGAAAACTTGTAAATTTATTACACTTTTGAAAAAAACGATTTGTCGTACTGTTCCCACTAATTTACGGTGAGTACTCAGCCAAATGAGCATTGAATTATTCTTTATAATGTTAGCAACAAATATCTATTTATAGTATTATCATCGAGATAATTCAGCGTAATATGAGTGTCTTAAAATAACAACAAGACTTCACTATAAGCGCCTTGCTGGGAAAACTGATTTTGAGAGAAAACACATGTAGAGTCATGTATTTTGAAATGACCGAGCGAGGGGTGTCACCAAGTAAAGGCAAATGGGAAACGAGGTGTAGGGTAACGGTAGATGGACTTGATGTTGAAAAGGGAAAGTAATGTTATACGATCTGCATCGGATCCAATTTAGGTATTAACTGACATAACGAACTCTTCTTCTCCCAACTACGAATCCAACCCATCTACTTCTTGAATTTCATCCGAACAGATTGATGAAAAGAAAGAATTGTCAACTAGCATTTTGTTCCTTCCTGATGCGATATAAACCTTAAAGATAACTTGCATTAAAGCAGATTTTCCTGCTAAAATTGCAACTTTCTCCTTTAGAATATAATCAGGTTCAACAAAAGTATACGTAGATATAAGCTTTAATGTCTTATTTGTTTTAAAAATAGTCTACTAGGAATCCCTATATTGTTGAACACATAAGAGAATAACATTTTAAATGAATCAGTATAAGAGTAATTTTTAGAAAGCTACTTCACCAACTCAGCCTTACCTGTTGGAGACTTTCGAAAGTTATTTCGCCCAATAAAAATAAATATTCTTAGCCAAGACAAACAGTCATTGGTTTAGAACGAAATCGAGATCTTCCAATTAAAGAGATTGACTTGGAACTTTTCATTTACGAAGGTTCACAATAGCGGAGGAAAGCTTAACAGATTAAGTGTCACATATCACAACAAAAGCATCTCCTATAGCCAGAATCTATTTTCTATATTTCTGGTTTCTGTATGTCCTAGGTAGTAAATTAAAATCATTTTAGGTCATCCTGTATTATCGGTACTATGTAGTATTGATACTTTTGTAATGCGTTAGTCTCACGTGGCACCAGATAGACTGTTAGCCGGAATAGACTTAGTGGCCGCGTGAGACCAACATGTCACCACGCAAATTTTAACCGATTGTGTCCGAATTTTCCTTGGAAAATGCAAACGCGTAAGTTTGTAACAACTTAGCGGCAACTTCTGTACGCTTTGTTGTACTTTCACTCCATGTGATTGTTGTATCGCCTCAGTTTTGAGTGACTTGAATAATACATAAACCACGATCTAATGTAGACGGTAATGTGGAAAGCACGATCTATTTTTGCCACTTTGGCTAGAGAAATGTGAGACCACGTTGGACTCACATTTCCACAGGCCAAGGCTGTTTTTCGTACTACCAGATCGACTACTATATAATGCAAGAGATTTTAATGTAAAAAGTGACATCAGTGTATCACCACGGGCCATAAGAAAAGAAGTTATGTGAGACCAACCTGGCACCACGTGGCCAGAAGACAAGATTTTATGTGAGACCAACGTGGTCTTACGCGGCACTTAACCTGTTAATGGAGATTCCTAATACATGGGAGTTTTACATATGTCTTGTGTTACTGCTATGATTTCTAGAAAATAGCTTGTCAGCCACACAAAAATCATGAATAACGTGCTTTCAGGTAAGTGATTTCTTGTTCCTTTCTTCAGTAACTAATTGTATTCCGTACTTACGCTTCCGTTGCATATATCCTTAAGAGATGTTACAACTAGAGCTTCCTCTAGCTGCAAAGCTGTAGTCATATCTCTGGCATAAAATACAACCGACGCCTCTTCCTCATTCATGATGAAACCATTGTCTGAGAAGCGCCCTTTGATTCCTCTTGCTTCCAACCAAACAAACAGAGCGATGGCGTCAGTTCTCAGCTGAATATGGAACACGCTTTTGTAAGGGTCTGATTCAGTTGTCACGAGAGATACACTCCTCACCTAAATACATATTAAGAAAACAAACATCAATTAGTTATTTAAACAGTTCGGTAAGAAAATTAGGCAGCTGGAAGTTGAAAGCTCAATAGTTACATTTGTTGAAAAAATTTGTAAAAAAAATCGAGGTAAATGTGGTAACTAGTGATAATGTTATAGCTTATTTTGCCGGTATGTACTGCAGCGGGAAGTCATAACTATAGAGTGACTGCAGAAATTCCTAATATGGCAATGTGGCTATCGTTGCTATTAAGTATAGTAATTTTGGAATTCAGTTCTCTGAAGTACTCTATATATCTAAGCAAATAGGTAATTTCTTCCTAATAACATTTAGTTGACTACATTTGATCTGTACCATACTATTTTTGAGTATTACTTTGTAATATAAAATAATATTCCTTGTTTACACAAACATATATACATATATATATAGGGTATCCTAAAAATAGCACGTATGGATCTCAGAATATTATTCTACAGCTCCAAAAAAAACAAAAAACGAAAGCACTGTATAATGGTATACCCTGTTGCTTTCATTCATGTATTAGGTACAACCAAAATTTGACGATATGGTAATATCGTAGGTAAACTTTGAACCATTAGTGACTTTGTTCTACAAATCAATTAAGCAGTAACATTCATTCTTGTTATACACCATCCATTCCAAAAGAAACTGAACTTTAGAAAACAAATAGTACCACTAGTGCCATCTGTTGTAATATTTTACCGGTAGATGGCGTAGTCCCTCATTGACAACTGGTATAAATGTCATGACATTTGGATGCACGGCAACAAAGTTATTGCGTTTCAACTGTCAATGTGTTGTGTACATCGGTCGGAAAATGAGTTTCAAACAACGAGCTGCAATTGAGTTTTCTGTTAAACTGGGTAAAACTTTTAGTGAAACGCACCAAATGCTACAAAATGCATATGGTGATGAGTGTCTATCTCGTACGCAAGTTTACGAGTGGTTCAGGCGATTCAAATCGGGTAAAGAGACGCTGGATGATGACGAAAGATCAGGCCGTCCCAGAACCGGATTATCGGAAGAAAACATCGAAAAAGTGCGTGAATTCATCAAACATAACAAAAAATCGTCGGTGAAAGTTATTGAAATGGAATTAGGCATTCCTCAAACAACAGCATACCGCATTTTGACCGAAGTTTTGGGCCTTAAGAAGGTTAATTCGCGGTTTGTACCACACAAACTCACCGAAGACCAAAAAGTTGATCGAATTGCGCATTGCAAAGACATCGTTAAAAGTGCTCGGCAGGATCGAAACTTCTTGAAATCGATTGTAACTGGTGACGAGACGTGATGTTTTGAATATGAGCCCGAAACAAAGCGGCAAAGTGCTGAATGGAGAGCGCCGGATGAAGGAACACCCAAAAAAAAGTCGCTTGGTGAAGTCAAAAGTTAAGGTGATGCTGATTTGTTTTTACGATTCAAAAGGAATTATCCACAAAGAATTTGTTCAGCCCGGCCAGACAGTCACTGGAGAGTTTTACTTGGGCGTCATGAAGCGTTTGCTGGCAAGAATTCGTCGTATTCGGCCCGAATATCGCGAAATCGGCAGTTGGACTCTTTTGGACGATAATGCACCATCACATCGTTCGCGACTTGTAACTGAATTTTTGGTCAAAAATCACATTATTCGGTTGCATCATCTGCCCTATTCACCAGATCTCGCTCCGTGCGATTTCTGTCTGTTCCCGAAACTGCATTTGGCGATGAAAGGAAAGTGGCACGCATCGATTGATGCCATTGAGAAGGCGACGACCGCCGTCCTAAAGACCATTCCAATAAAGGACATGGAGAAGTCGTTTGACAACTTGTTGGAGCGTGCGAATATGTGTATCGAAGCAGAAAGGGAATACATTGATTAATAAAAATGATTTGTTCCAAAATGTACATTGCTTTTTTGTTTTTTAAAACGTTCGGTTTCTTTTGGAATGGAGGGTGTATGTCAATTAAATCGTTCATGTTAACAATAACCCCATCTACCAACATGGCACAAATTATTATAATGATCCAAGAAAAATCTTATATTTAGCACTTTGCTTCAAAGGTGTTTGCTTACTCCTGTGTTAGCACATATCTGCGTTCGTTAATATTAATTTAAATAATTGTATAGATGCTAATAGATGAAGTTAATATCAACGTCTACATGCTTTAACTGTCATCTAAGTTGAATCGATAAAACTACTTTATAGATTCGTAGATCAATGCTATGGTCCAACATTTCTCTACGACATTGCAACATCTCCAAATTTGTTTTATCTGAATGGAGTCTCAGAGGTTTTACGACAATAGAACATTTGCGCTTTATTTTCACGTAACGAATAATATTTTTTCTGGTTCATGGTTGCCATTATTAGAACACCAGAACACCTTTGCTAATTATTTTCAAGAATATGTATTAAATCATATGCGTCATTTTGTCTTTACAAATTGTAAGGACCAAGCTCCAATGATATCGCTCTAAACACGTTAGTCACTCAGCCACAAAGAGTTAGTTATTATCTTTTTGTTTTAAAGCTAGTAAAACAGTATAAGCCTTGACGTTAAACTAAATATTTGATTGCATTTCATTGTACAAGCTTGAGTAAAATATTTCGTTGCTTGAGCTAACAATTTGATTGGTAAGTACTGTATGTATAGACAAGTCTCTTGCAATCTATTCTTTCGAAATTGTAAGGTTGATTTGTAAGGTTTATTGTATTGATTTCAGACATTAACAACAATAGCTTCTAATGTTTTTTAACTTATTAAAAGATAATGAAATCTGTAGTTTTAAATCCATGTGGGCTGAAAGAGACTCATGATTAATTAAAGTTAATACTTATGAAATAATTTATGGAATTAGAATGTGAGATGAAAATGGGAGAACCCCGAGAAAATCTAAGGGCATGAAATTGTCTATCACAAAATCATATACGCTGCGATCAAACCAGAGATCCATCGAAACCTACTTATCAATATTTGCTTTAGCTTACAAAGTATCAGAAGGGTTCCCATCGTCGTCCCAGTTCCCATCATCGCACATAAAAAACGGATATATTGTCCTAATATGATCCCTGGTAATAGTACTTCTAAAATTACTCAATAACTTTGAGTACAACATGTATGGTCGTGGTTATGTTCCTTCTTCTTAAATTAATCCCCAACTACCCACTTCGCTTCGCTAAATTAAGAAAAAAGAGTAATATGTTCCGTTACTCAGCCACTTTTTAATATTATTAAAGCGCTCTTTGATATTAATCATTCTCGATCATTTTTACATCTTTCCCTACCCTCTCTCAAGTTGCGGGGCTGAATTTGGATTTAAACGGCACTAGAAGTATTGCCGTTCATCTCAGCAATCCCAGAAACTATGGATTCGACATTAATATTGGTTATTATTGACCATTTTTAAATGTCTGCCCCTTCCCCAACCCTACGTTACATCCCATCTTTCAATCTCATCTACGTCGAAAATTCGATCGAGATCGGTCGGGTGGTTCAAGAGTTATTAAGTTTTATTTATTTTATACCTACCCTTCCCTCTCCCTCTCCTAAGTTCTACCGATAAAGTGAATAGATAGAAATATTTCCAGACCAGAACTCCATCCACGTTAAAAATTTGATCAAGGTCGGTGGGGTAGTTCAGAGATTAAGAGTCACAAACATAGTCACAACTTTCTCTGGTCACAACTTTCAATTTTATAATATAGATTTGGGTGATAAGTACCACTTTCCAACTAATTTCTTTGACAGTTCTAAAATTTAAAATTTATGATGGGTACCCTTGACGCGGAGTCTATTTAACGTAGAGTTCAACAAAATAGATAGTAATAAATCACTAAAAAACAGATGATTTCATATCTTTTCAACCCTGATAAAATTTAACCAAACCTTGTGATACATTAAGTGTGCTGAAAGTGGCAGATAGACAGGCATGAAGCAAATGCACGCCATTGTGATTTGGGTCTGAATACTGACGGACAATTACTTTTAGCATCTTCAGTACCTTTACACGTGCATGGGATATGCATAGTAAATCTTAGCATTAGCACACAATATAGAGGATTTTTTCCCCTAAAATACTTAGCTACTTCCATTCTCTATAGATAGTACCTCAATAGAACCAAAGTAATTTCTTGTGATTTTACCTGTATATTCGGGGGTTCCATTTTCATCGTGTTAATGTATGTTTGTTGAAGCACAAAATTGTCTGAACAGACCATTTCACCACTCAGATCCTCCAATGAAACTTGTATGAAAGAAATTGTGGAATTCGGGTTTGTTAATGGCAGCTCAGAAATATTTTTATTATATATCTCATAAGCACCAGCAGGCTTGACCTGTTGAAATAAAACATCTAGTGAGTATTTTGGATTTATGAGTAGTTTCAACATTTATTTTACAACTGTGAAGTTTATTCAAAGGTTGATTCAGTTATTTTAACCTTATATTATAGAGGTTTCGAATGTGATATTTAACCTAGAAAATGCCGTGTTTCCATTACAATTATTGTTCGATCTGCAGTCTACCTCTACTGACTATTTTCCGGGATTGTATTTTCAATTCAAAGAGACTGTGTTGCAGCTGTTCCATTGATATTGCATCCCACTCCACTTTATAGGATTTCCATAGGCCGGTGATGGTGCGGAATCGAAGATGGGCCAGGCACCGCCTTGCGGAGTCCGAAAGCTCAATAGTTCATTGAACTGACCCCTGGACTTTTGACAGGAATATCAGAGAAGTGAATTGCTAAAATTTCAGTTTTTTGTTGCATACGGCGACTGAATTCCAGTGATGTTTTTGCGGTGTAGTTGGATGTCTTGTCTTGGTGCAGTTCAACCTGGTTCATGTCTTATCCGTGCAATGCTGGGATTTGATGATATATTTCAGTCAGGACATGAGTCTAGCAGTACGCAGCATTGGTTTTGACGTTTTGCTCCACTTTTTGGAGACGCAGTTTTTCCTTCTGCGAGAAACTGACCACAATCCACTGACCACAAACCCTTTTGAGAAACAGTTCTAGCTGCTCTAGTTGGTGTGGTGGGTCCAGGACTCTGTGTTGCATATCTCCGTATAATATAATTTACAGCAGCACGACCTACACGGAAATTACGCACTTGAAACATTTCTACGCCGTTTGATGTCGTGAACTTAGCGTCGGAAAGAGTTACAATTAACACCTCTCGAAAATGTTCAGTTTCTGCGTCATAAGACTACGCTCGATCACATTGCTCTGCTACGTAACTAATGAGATACTGTTGCTTGCCTCGTGGCAGCTTCATGGCAATGAATTGTGGATACGCGGTACAGTTGCACATTGACTTCGGCTCAATATAACTGAAACAACCTCTTTATTTCCAGATAGTTGTGTGTACGAAAAGCAAGGGAAAGAAAGATCCCTATATTGCTTTCATAGCTTTTACATATCGCATTAAGTACACATAAACAGGTGTAATACATAATTTTTAAACTCTTGGCGACAGGACTAGCGTAGAGAAGAAATTTATCGAATTCGAGATTCAAATGATTTGCAAAACAGCTCTAGTACTTTCCTCAATATTTCATGAATAATATTGGACTCCATACACGTGATAGCGCCATGCAAGCGAGTTTAGAATGTATTGAACCACTGGAGTATGATGGCTCTGTGAAGTTGGAACATTGAAAATGTACTCAATAATAAAACATGAGTTAACACTGGCCAACGAAGATCACTGTTGAAAGAAATGGAGCTCTCTGAGTATACAGTAAGCGGGAAAATTTCTACCATTGGTTTGTCACTTTTGATTAAAATTGAACCTGCTTTGACAATTGTAAGTTGCCAGAACAGTGGTTGGATCGTGATCGACGTTAAGGACGGTTTCCAAAATTATTCCTGAACCAGCACTAGTTGTTGGTACTAGTATGGTGGTATGTGCTGAGGGGTGTCTCTATTATCTTTCTCGGTGGAGGCAAAGCTTGGTGATGAACCAGCGGATTGTCACAATCATGAAAGCACCGCAAACTTATCTGCAAGTATCCAGAAATGGTCAACAGATACAGTATTCATGTTGTACGACAATTCATCCATGACCACATATTGTTCTAAGAGTTGCTTACCCTCCTTGAGTTCAGTATGAAGCCCTTCTTCGCTCATCGTATTCTCTCACCGACTATAACCTCTTCTTTCCACATCTTAATCATTTCTTGGCAGAGGACATCTTTAATTATTCAGCAGTCCAACGTACAGTTGTTGATTTTTTTCTTACCACACACTCCAGATTTCTTTTATCTAACATCTTTCAAATGTTTACTGAACGACGGGAAAAGGGGTTGACCGCAGGGGAAGACAAGTGTGACTAACCAGAAATCGTACTTTTCTCTTCCTTTATTTTCATTGAAACTAATATACGTCAGTCGAACATTGGAATTGCACAAACCCAACGCAACACAAAATCATAAAAATGCATCCGAACTATGTATAGACTAAACTAAACAACGTTATGCATAGACTAAAGAATAATAATAGTAAAACGAAACAAGTAAAAGTTAAATAGAAACTCCGTGGAATGTTTACTATTTAAGTCGCAAGAACAAACTAAAGAATACTGTCACTAAAAGCAGGATTATCTGTCTCATATGACTATTATACTTAGATAATACTAAATGTTCTTTTAAGCCTGAGTATTCCAAACACTCTACAAGAATACGCTGAATAGGTGAGACAATACATTCCTCAAAGCGTGAACAATGTTATTCTTGTTCTAATACTTAGTATTGGAACTTCATAAAGGAGAATGAGATAGTAATAGGCTCTCATATTAGAATTTCAATGAGCACGGAAAGGTAAGAAGTAGCAAGAGGCTGTTTTATATATACTTTGTACATCTTTATGGTTGTTACTAGGTTTCACTACAGAAGGAAGCTGAGGATTCTTAAAGTTGAAAAAGATTCAAAATCAATTATGTTTATTACAAGAACATGTTCAATCCTCAGTTTACGCAGACGAAAGTCCAGCATTATATGCCAATGACACCCATTCTGCAACTGCATCAGGACAAAGTTCCAAGTCATGTGGCCAAGATATCAAGGTCTTTGTAAAAACGCATGTCAGCTGCAACTGATATCCATGCTACTCCAATCATGGACATTCCCATTATTAGATGAGGCGATAGTCTTACAGGATACTGTGCTTCTGGACTTTTCTAACGGCTCCTTTCATCACGTCGATTTGACACTGTAAATGGTCTCTGGAAAGCGTGTAAGGAGTGATACAATATAGCCCTGCGGCAGCTGTACCGAAGTTTCCTACAATGAAAACCGTTATGTCCATTCCAATGTCCATCACTCCAAGCGTGATGACTGGGTGGAACGAAAAACAACTTCAATTTGTTTGGATGGAAACAGGGAAACTGACCAGACTCTGAATATGTAATAATCAATAAGAGTTGTTGATTTTGAGTTTAACGTCCCTTTCAGCAGAGGAGTTATATGAGACGGGACCTACTGATTAAGTGGAATTCGAACCGCATGAACTCCCGCCGAAATCGAAACCGGGTCTCACACGCCAAAAGCGCATACTCTAACTGCTTAGCCACGAAGGAGCTTAACATTCAATAAAAATCGTGTCATAAACTAACAGACGTAATACAAAAGAGGAGATTACGCTACATTACCTTAACCTTAAGTTTCTCAACATATAGCGGCTCCAGAGACTTCCATCCATAGATTTTAACGTAAAGCGTAAGGTTCTTAAGTGGTTCTAAAAGATCGGAGACACTGTATACAATTAGAGTATTGTTAACCAGATAAGGGGACACAAGAATGGGGTTAAAGAAACGGATGGCGAAATAGTGCAACATCTTCCAACGTCCACCATATTCTGTTGAAAATAAAAATCGAAAATATTCATCAAAAAATCAATCCACAATAATTGTAACTGAATAGTTTCAACATTCAAGCCTAATAAATTATTACACAACATCTCCACCATTGTAAAATTAGAATTTTATGAAACTCACTGTATTTGAGATTTTACTAATCAGTATATTTTAACCCCTGACTGACGTGGGATTTTAGAGGGCAGCTTAACCGTACGAACGGAAGGGTTTTGTAACTTTGAACCCTTAATTCACTATTTAATATACTGTCTTTAAAACGAGAAACTCCAACCCGAACACGTTATGTAAATTGGAAGTTATTTCATTTCAAACATTGTGCTGGAAAAGTCAGTACAATGTATCGATGTCAGAAACACGTGTAGAAGGGAAGTTCATTATTACATAGGAAGGTCGGAAGCATGTGAAGAAGGGGAGTTCACTATCACGTAGGTAGGTCGGAAGCTTGTGAAGAAGAGTTCACTATCATGTAGGCAGGTTGGAAGCATGTGTAGAAGGAGATGTTACTATCTCGTAGGTACGTTGGAGGCATGTGAAGAAGAATTCACAGTTATGTAGGCAGGTTGGAAGCATGTGTATAAGGGGTGGTTACTATCTCGTAGTCAGGTTGGAGGCATGTGAAGAAGAGTTCAAATCATGTAGGCAGGTTGGAAGCATGGGTAGAAGGGAAGGTTACTATCTCGTAGCTAGGATGGAGGCATGTGAAGAAGAGTTCACTACCACCATGTATGCAGGTTGGAAGCATGTGTAGAATGGAAGGTTACTATCTTGTAGATAGGTTGGAAGCATGCGATGAACGGAATGTCACTTCAAGGTAGGTAGATCGGAAGCATGTGAAAAAGGAGAGGTTATTATCACATAGGTAGGTCGGAAGTATGCGAAAGGAAGATTAATATCACGTAAGTAGGTCGGATGCATGCAAAGAGAGGGGGTATGGTTTGCTGGAAATTTGAAATATAATTGAGTCAAGAAACACTGAAAATATTATTGGATACAAAAAGAAATAATTATAATTAAAAGAAAGTACATTTGATGTCATTGGAATCATGTTGGATTTAGATTAGATAAGAGGTGTTACTTTATCATAATTATGATTTTCATATTGCATGAAGTTAGATATTGTCTTAGTGTACTAACAAACACAGATAATATAATGCATTTATTTCTTTTAACTGTTTTGGGGCCTCACATGGGTACTGTTTTAATTTCTTAAGTTTTTGCCCTAAATGTTTGAGGATTTTAGTTTTCTGATGAAATAAAAAGCTCTTTTCTTGTCTATACATCATGCTATTTTGAGTACGATTGCAAAACTGTTATAAGAGGTCTGGCTAAAAAGAGCAACGGGACTGGTGTCAAAAGTATGGCTTATTTTCATAAACTTATAAATCAAAAGTTTCCCTTCCCCTTCAACATTTTCCCGTCTCCTCTCTTTAAAGATTTGTATATGGAGTTTCCATTGTTGGAAACAATTAAGGAGATCTTCAGGTGTCACTGTCTTGAGTACCACTGCTGATTTCTGCTTCGCCTCTTTTACAGTCTGAAAATGAGTTCCCTTCAAGGCGGATTTCACTTTCAGAAGAAAGGAATGTCACACGGTGCGAAGTTCGGCAAATAACGTGAGTGTCCCATTATTGTCATATTCTTAGCTATCGGAAACTGTTTAACGGTCAAAACAGTATGCGAAGGAGCATTGTATGATGCGTAATCAATTAATTGTTCTTCTACAAAAGTGGTCTTTTCTTTCTTATACGTTCTCACAGCTTCACCAAAACCTGTTGAAATACTGGTTATTCACTGTTTGACCTCATGGTTTGGATTCAATTAAAAATAGCCCATTGATATCAAAGAACACGATGTGTATGACCTTCACTATGGATTTGCTCTTGTGTGTCTTTTCCTTCTTCGAAAGTGAGGGAGTTTTTCAGTGCATAGATTGCCTTTTCGTTTCAGGATCACACTGAATAATTCACCTCTCGTCACTAGTGACAAGTTTCGTTAACAAGTCCTGCTCTGTTTCTAGGCGTTCCATTGTGTCACTGCATAGTGCTTTCGAAAGTCCATCTGCTGCTGCTTGAGGTTTTTCGGTACCATTTTTGCGCAAACTTTGCGGTACAATGATTTAAATACTTGAAGCAAAACATATTGAAACTAAAGAACATGAAGGATAGATTTGAAAGTGATCAGCCAATCAAATTCCACCAAGAATAAGTTTCCGACGATCAACCAATCAGATTGCACCAAGAATAACATTCCACTAATGGTCTTAGACTGTGAGTTATGAATAAAGTTAAGTATAAAACTGTTGTTTCAATTGGTGTTAATAATTATATATCAGATATCAAGTCTTAAATTTTTATACCTATAACCTTAGGCTATTGGTCGTAGTTACAACCCTATGATTCAAAGTGCGAAATTGTTATGTATATCAATACGTTACAATAATTACCTATCAGGTTTCAACTAAGTCCAAAATTTGGAGTTTGAAGGAGGAATCAACGAATCAAATTTCACTAAAGACAAATTTCTACCAATGACCTATAAGTAGAAACTTAAAGTCAAAGTGTGAAATTGTTATTGTTTCAAATCTGTCGGTTTTAATAATTACCTATTAAGTTGCAACTTCTAAATTTTTACATCAATTACCTTAGACTATTACCTGGTCCTAATTAGGTTAACATCCTTAAGTTTGAATTTTGGAACACATGAAAGGACACAAGTTAAACCATACATATTTACTCGAGTTTTAGAAAACAATTATGATTTTGTATTTATTTGACAAATCCTTAATTTATGGGTGGGCCAAATGTAATTTTGCTGAAATTTAAGAATTGTGTCTCGAGATATTCATGTAGAATGAAATACTGTAGGATGTTAAGTTCATGCATATCATCAGAGCTGGATTTCGGTTTGATGAGACCCTAAACTATTGCAGGTAATAGGGGCCCGTTATATGTCCAGTCCTGAACTGTATACTACGTACACATTGCCATGTAACCAATTCATGCAGGCACCCTATATACAGAATTAAGCAAACTAGAGATATTTTAGAAAGCTAGCAGGTGGGGCCCAATTACTTACATCATAGGTCCAATTTTCTGTCCTTTAAATTTTTGGGGACTGATAGAGAGGCCCTAAGCTATAGCTTATTTAGCTTACATGTAAATTCGCCACTGCATATGATCATATTACAATCTAACATTTGCATCTCATGCTAATTCAATTTTCTCGTCAAATTTAAAACTTTGACAAAATATAAAGTGTTTGTTAGTTTTGACAATACATATATCTATATCTATGTATCTATATCTATATCTATCTATATATATCACATTTTTGTGCTCATAGAAATGGAAATGAAATTTTGAGTTTTACGTCCCACGGTTATGCCGGTTAGGCTAAAGGAGACGGTGATAATGAGTAATGAATGAAATGGTGGAATGAAGAAAGTGGGAGGAAACGGGAGAACCCCGAGAAAACCCACGCACACGGTGTTTGTCCACCACAAAGTTCACTTGGCGGGAGCAGGGTTTGAACCCGAGACCCCTAGCACCAGAGGTGAACGCTCTACCACTGAGCCACCGCGGCCCCCTCATAGAAATGGAATAAGCCAGATCAACCAAATTTAGAGAAGAAGAGACATCCCATTTCCCCTATTTTCTTTTGACCACCATCTTGAAATGAAATGGTGCGACTGACAACTTTTGCCGTACCGGTTCTACTGTCTGTCGAAGTAACTTCGAGTGTATGCATAAGCTTATCGCTCTATCTGGTGCCGTTTGCATGACAAATACAAACACACACGGCGTGAACCGTCATATTAGCTTGTCCCTTCTAATAGGGCAGCTAAAAACGATAGAAAAAATGAGTGAGAAGGGACGGTTCGATGGCTTAACGTTTCAATCTCAACCATCCATTTTTTTGGAAAGCGATGTTAACATATAGCATTCAACCTCTCTCCTATGGGGCGATATTGATAAATTCTGAACATTTCAAATTACAGGTAAGTTATCAAGCATTAATAAACACTTTTCTCCTACATACTTGACAAATTATTAATTTACGCGTTCTTACCCACTTAAGCTTTCATGCCGACCTTCCTAGCAAAGGGGGTTAGCTTGCTGCATACCGAAGCTATGGGTCCTTGATTCGAATATCAGTCAGGCATATACATATTTTTGGACTCCATTAGCTTCGCGCATAAGAGGCGTTCCTAAACTCACCTCAAAAAAGAAATCATGATTGACAAATTTTGCTGGTATTCGAAAACTTTTGAACACTCGACGAATGAATTTTCGTAATGGTTCGACAACAACAAAAATATCAATACTATTGAAAGTTTGGATAATCCTCGAAATGTCGATAACATCCGAAGTTTCGAGAATACCAGAAAGTTTGTTAATGAACACTTATTCGAAGTTTCGAGTATACCCCAAATTTATGCAATAATTAGATACCTGAACTTTCGAATACCCGAAACGTCGATAATATTCGAACTTTTGATAATAGTCGAAACTTCCATAATTGTTGAATTTTTATAATACCCGAAACTTCGATAATACTCACAACTTTCGATAATATTCCGAGATTCGACACTATTCGAATTTTCGGCAATATTTGAAATTTTGATAATACACGAAACCTCGATAATTTCAAATACTCAAACGGTTTCGAGTAAACGATGACACCTCGATAAATTTTCACTCTTGAGTTTCGATAGATCCTCAACCTTATCGAACACCCATAATTCATCCAAAATACGTGGCTTTGTTTCAAGGCTAAACTAGAAATAACATTATTATCCTATTTCGTCGTACGGAAAGCATGGAAAATGCATCTCGTTTTATCGTTATACATCACAGGTATGAAACAAAGAAATCGATTTGAACCAAGCAAATAAGTGGATGATGATAATTGATTACACTGGTATACAAAGAGAAATTATGTTTATGTCACAGTAACAAAACAAGCTGTTTCTGGAAGATAATTTGGCCCTGAATCTAGATCAAATTGCAGAATTTCTAGATTGGCCTTAGTTTTCATGTGAAAGTGGTTTTTGTGCATGCCTATGGCAGATTACGTATTATATGTATTTGCCATAAAGAGATGGTCTTGCAGCAATAGTTTTTTACATAAAATTTTTAAAAGCCGGTATTAGTACACAAAGGATTCAAAGGAATGTGCAGCATAGAAGTAAAAATGTTTTCTACTCACTTTCCAGCGAAACTTTCAAAACTCCAGTCGTAAGGTCCAGCAATAGTCAAACAACATTCCTGCATTTTAATTTTCTTGATAACGCTTTTCCGTTTGAGAAATACCCCGATGGAAGCATTCACCATGTTCGTCACTAGTGTCGGGGGCCGCGGTGGCTCAGTGGTAGAGCGTTCACCTCTGGTGCGTGGGGTCTCGGGTTCAAACCCTGCTCCCGCCAAGTGAACTTTGTGGTGGACAAACACCGTGTGCGTGGGTTTTCTCGGAGTTCTCCCGTTTCCTCCCACTTTCTTCATTCTACTATTTCATTCATTTCTCATAATCACCGTCTCCTTTCGCCTAACCGGCATAACCGTGGGACGTAAAACTCAAAAATTTCATTTCATTTCCTTTTGTCACTAGTGGCATCAACGTTATCCGGGAAGAAGTCTAAATGGTTGTTTACGAAATGCAGTTTAAGAAACATGTTATGTGCCATACGGTGATATGATCTCAGTAGTCCATGTACAATATCATCGTAGTTCTCTGCCTTATGGTTGCCTAAAACGTTCTTGCACATACAAAGAAGAGCCATGTCATTTTCTCAACATCACTCAACAAGTCAACAAAATTCTCATCATTCATTAATTTCCTAATTTTCGGTCCTACAAATATTCCTTCTTTTTACTTTAGCATCACTGGTCTACGGAAACTTCTCTCGCAAGTAGATGGATGCACGAGATGTATGGTCCATACCTTTCACAAAGTTTTTGGTAAGTCCCAATTTAATGTGCAGTGGAGATAAATACGCATTTTTATGGTAAACAAGAGGAGTGTCCGCCACGTTTTTATGTTTAGGCAGCAGTTCATTGCGAGCAGGCCATTTTTCCCCACAATAATGACTTTTTGTCCCTGCTGTCCCACTCACATAGAAATCACCAGTACTTTGTGTACCCCGGTTGCATGCCAAGCAGAATAGCAATTACCTTTAGATCTCCTCAAATATTCCATTTATATTTGTCATATTGGATAAGAGTGAAAAGCAGTTTAAAAGTCTCATAAGTTTCCTTAAGATTAACTGCATGAGCAATCAGAACAGAAGTAAATTTATACCCTTGTGGAGAACTGCTTTGAGACTCTATTTACTAGAATCTATGAACAGATGTCACTCATTTACACTGTATGCATGGATAATGTAATAATGAATTCGATGTTATTACAAAAAAAAAAAAAAAAAAACATGCCACCATCCTTTGAGAAATATTCAGAAAAAAAAACAGCATGGCAGTCACGAAAAACACTCACTTGTGCATTAGGAAAAAGAAGATTCCGTCCTTTCAATCATGAAGTTAAAAGCTCAGCTTACTGCTTAGACCAATTTAAATTGCGACCAAGGCCGTTGAGATCATCTTGTGACAAAATGTGTGGGGTATTTGATACACAGGGCAGTTCAAATGTTGGAACGGCATGAATGGCTTCCCCATCTTCTGAACCTTGTTCATGCTCGTTACCAGATTTATCGATATTTATTATCACATTTTCTGGAGGCACTAGTACCGGTAATTCATCACTGTGGCATACAGGTCTCATAGTAGATGGTAATTTCGGGAATTGCATACTCTTCTTTGTTTTCGACGTGATTCCAGCTATTTTTGTTAGAGAAAATAACAGTGTGTTGTGTGATCCGTTGGTTCCCGCCAAATCATTGGAACAGTAAAAGGCATAGTCGTGAACCTTTTGCCCAGACAGTCAGGAGTCGAACACAAGTCAAGCACCATATGTAGGGCAACTATTTCTTGTCTTGTTTGCCAACCTTACACCCAAAATAAAGTTCGTAACACTTCTTTACGAGCGAGATCAATTGTCGTTTTTGCAACTTGAGAGTCAGCTCCCCACAGATATAAGAAAACGAATTTCCACTATTGACACAAGTATGAGGCGTTTTGTTCTTCTGAATGACCACAACATTCAAATTTCACTAACCTAGAACAACATGCAACCACTTCCCACGCCATCAGAACTCACAATGCTGCGATACAGGTTGCAAGAATCACAACGCATTCTCTGTGATTGAATATGACTTACCGGCAATGTTGCTAAACATTACTTATTTCCTGGATTATGTTCCTTGACCTCAGGGGCATGCAGCGGAATTCTTTGCATTTTTTCTCGATTTTATCTCACTTTGTCTGAACTTTATTTCAATCAATAAATCTGCAAGATACTTAAATTCAGCTATGGCAGAATAAACCATATCAGCGTTTTTATCGATTTTCAAGGATTTCAATGAGGTCGTAACATGTCACAAGAAAACTGAGTCCGATAGACAAAAACTGATTTTATTTTCGAATTTAGCACCCTTTACTTAGTTTAGAATACTATTCAGATTCTATGTGACAAAAATCTTGTTCACCAGGGTTATTCGTATGCGTGGCATACCAGGTATGCCAAAAATTTTAAAAGGGTAAAAAACAGTTTGGTAAGATTGGTGTAGAAGTTTTGTATAGAAATAACTTTTAAACGTATATTAAACAGAATTGTTAATCACTTTTGAATGTGGTAGTAATTATAGCAAATGTTAAAGTATAGCAATTGTCTGCATTTTCAAAATATCAAGGTAACACTCGTGAACGAGGGCCTTGCCAAGTGGTATGCACATGCCTTTAATATTACAACCACTAATAGTACTGCCATAATTTTTTTTTTTTTTTTTTTGAAGTTCTCATAAACTGTATACGAGGGCTGCTGGAAAAGTTTATGCAAACTATTACGTACAGAGACGCCAGCGTTCCTATATTATAAAACCCGGAAGAATATAATTTATATATTTAAATTTTATTTGATTGTTTGCTTATGTCTTATTCGTTTATTGTCCCTACCAGTTTGAAGAAGTATCACAGAAACCGCTCTTCGGAATGCATCAACAGCTGCTTCAGACTACATAAATTACTCACTACTCATCTTATTTTTCATGTGTGGAAACAGGCAAAAAGAAGTCGTTTAGGTGTTAAATCAGGTGAATAAGGACAATGAGCCATTAAATTGACATTTTCACTGAAGAAATCAACAGTTTAGGTTTATTAGTTCATTGAGCGACGATTTGGGTTTATTTTACGCAATTCACTGATAACCTCTCGCAAACAAATTGCAATCTACAATTCAGAACTTCTACTAATTCGATTCTCTAAAGTTACGATTATCTCATATTTTGTGTAACTGAAGAAGCAAGCAATCATTTCCTTCCAGCACTCCTCGAACGAACAACTTTTCTTAGTTTCGGTACACTATGAAACACCAAAACAAAAATGAAATGAAATCTTTGAGTTGATTATGTCTGTTAGGCTAAGAGAGACGATGATTAAAGCAAGTGAATGATTAAGGAAGAATTAGCGGAATGAGAAAGTGGGAGGAAACAGGAGGACAACGAGAAAATCCATGAGCACGATGTTGTCCACCACAAACTTCCTTGGTTATTGTCCCTGGTTCGAGATCCCACGCACCAGAGGGAACTTCTTTACCACTGAGCCATCGTGCCTACTTGAAACACTCAAACAGTATAGTGCTGTATAGTTTCGAGTACGTACGAATAGATCCAAATTTGTTGATTTATTTATTTATTTCACAATCACCAGATACAGCTCAGAGGCCATTTTACACTGGATATCTAACAATAACAATAACAATGGAAAGAATTTGGGAAGGTATCGGCTAGGGCCTGTTTAGTAGGTATCATAACGGCATTTGCCTGGTAGGACTGAGGAAACCCCTGGAAAACCACAATCAGGATGGTGGGCAGTGGAAATCGAACCCTCCACCTCCCAAATACGAAGCCAACGCTCTACCACTTGAGCTATTTCGCTTTCGTTCTTACAGCGATGTGGTATGCCAAATTTAACTCAACGGTTGAATTGTTTGAGTATTTCTTTACATCAATTGAGACGAGCCTGTTTTCGAGCTCCGGTCAACTTGTATAAAGTTTCCGTACGTTCAAGAGATATTGCAGAATCATATGTATTGCTTTTATGTCATGTTCGAAGATGCCTTAATCTCACGGTATGTCACCTACCAATCTCTCTCAATTATTTGACACACACAGGGATAGGACAAAATGTCGTGACCAAAACATCGCTGATCAAAATCTTATGGGATAAAAACCTTGCGTGGCCAAAACCTTGCCGCTCAAAACCTCGCTGACCAAAATCTTGCCTGGTCTAAACCTCACCGTCCAAATCCTCGCAGACCAAAATCTCGCTTAGCCAAAAACTTACAGAATGAAATCTTTCCTTAAAATTTACTCAATGAGTTCCTTAAAATGCAATTCCATATTATCATTATTATTATTATTATTATTATTATTATTATTATTATTATTATTATTATTATTATTATTATTATTATTAATATACAAAACATCGTGTGTATGGGCTTTCTTCTGGTATTCTCGTTTTTTCCCCACTTTCTTCATTCCATCATTTCCTTCATCCTCATCATTTACCTCTCCTTTAACCTACAAGACATAATAAGAGGGAAGTAAAAACTCAGATATTATTTCATACTTTCATAAATATTGTTCGATTTTGTTAGAATTTCCTAAGGTCACCGCCTAAATGAAATAAAAACCATCCCATCTATGTTGAAAACTTGAACGAGAAAATGTCGGTTGGTTCACGAGCTATTACGTCACAAAAGCAAGTACTTTAATTTTTGTGTATTTCCGTGTGTCTCCCTTCCTCTCCGCCAACCCGTCAAAGTAAAATGATAAAAGCCATCCCAAACGGTAGCCTGATCTGTGTGGCAAATTGGATCGAGATTGGACTCGTGGTTCAAGAGTCATTAAGTTTTAGTTATTTATATATATATATATATATATATATATATCCCCCTCCTCTTCGTTGTGCCGTCAAAGCGAAATTACAAAAGAGATTCCAGGCCCGAACCTCATCTCTGTTGAAAATTTGATCGCGATTGGTCGGGTGGCTCAAGAGGTATGATGTCACAAACATAGTCATTTTCATTTCTATATATATACAGATTTTCAAAACATGCGTTAGATTATTTTATTTTCATTATTTTAACGCAATTATGTGTTATACAAAATATATACATATAGCAATATATAGAGCATTCTCCATCGAAGAAATCGTCACGACTAGGTTTTATACTGACGACATTTCTTCCCAGGCGAGATTACTTTCCGCGTAGTTTAGACTAGATGAAATTTTGTCTCCCGATATGACAATCGCAATTTATGACCAGGCGAGAGTTTGGGTATGGGGAGATTTTGGGACCTGATATTTTAGCAAGGCGAGTTTTCGGCCTGGAAAGATTTTGGCCCGCGAGGTTTTGGACAGGTGAGGTTTTGGCCCAGCGAGATTTTGTCCCGCGAGGTTTTGGGCGGCGAAGTTTTGGGCAGGCGAGGATTTGGCCTGACGAGATTTTGTCCCGCGAGGTTTTGGGCGAAGATGTTTCAGTCCGCGAGGTTTTGTACGCAAACCACACACATAATCAATGTTACTGGCAACAAGAGACATGGACGTAAAGCTTGCACGAATTTATTGCTGAGGAATACGTGACCACGCTGGAATTCGGAAAACCCATTGTTATAAATCTACTGGATAATGCTTCGTTCCCAAAAGCAAAGTGAAACCTGTCGCTGTAATAACAGTCAGTCGGTGAGTGTTAAACTACATTTGATATCATAAAAACCCATTGTCCGAAAGCGTTCACGAAAAATTTCCCATTTGTCACTCCAAAATACTTCTTTAAACTGTTGTGAAAAATAAACGAATAGGCGTAAACAATCAATCAATACTATAGTTTAAGCATAGAAAGGCCTATTCTTCCGAATTTCATAATAACAGAATGCTAGCGCCACTGCAAGTAGTAGTTTTCAGTAACTTCTCCAGTAGCCCTTGTAATTAATTGCCTGTATATGTTTTACCTATTGAACTCCAAGAAGGCGCCGGCCAGATCTGATTGAGTTGCCAATAAAGAGCTCCCATTGTGTTTCCTATACCAGGTTCCATTATATTACGCATATTGCGCCGAAAAAACTCAGTTCCTGTTTTGATAGACATTGCTTGATCTATCTGCAATAAAAGGTTAAGTATTAGATAATTATTATCGATAATACTAGTCAATAAAAAATGTTTATCCATTAAATACAGAGCATGGTGGTCCTTACTAATTCGAGCTTACTGACTGCGAAAATGCAATTAGTTTCTCCATATCACCCACTATTTTTAAGTTACTGCGCTTCTAGAATAAGCATAACTGATAGCAAAAACATATTAGGAGTATACATTCCTACACTGAGCAGTTACACTGAATAAAAATTTGTAATTAAATTGCCAAATATCAATGTAAAATCATTTACGCTTCATTTTGTAAGTTGATATACATCTTCTTAGATTAAATTACTAAATGGCAAAATTTGTTGTTTTCCTTACAGTAAATTTATGAGAATATATGATATTTTTATTAATAAAAATGTAATTTTACACCATTTCAGATAAGTAATTTTACTTTATAGGTGTAAATTGATTTACATAGGGGCTTGGTAAACATATTGACCACCGTTTTTTATATATATATAAATTTACCTATGAAATTTTTTACAGTGTACAATATCACAACTTACCATAAAAGCACTTAGTATTATGCCCTCACTTCGATTTATACGATAATATACACAATATTCATTTACTAGATGACCGTGTAGAAGTATCATAATGATTCTCTCCTTTCATATGTAGATCCTTTTCGCTTAAAAATCTAATGAGCCATCCCATCTACCTTTATAGGCACCTTCCATTTGAAAATGCCCTAATGAAACATTTTTCCAAGGGACCCGTAAAGACAAGATTTTTGCTTGTTTCTTGTTGGAAAATCATAAATCATGAACTAGATCATTCAAAGTAAGTTGTTTTATTAAATATGGTATTTGATTTGGAAATTCTTTTATTTGTTTAAGTTTTGAGTCTCTTTCTAGTTATAAGGCTATATGAGACGTGAGCCTTAGAGTTTATAACGTTTAATGTTATATAATAGCCCTGAGTTTGTTATATTAAAATTATAGAAATATTTCAAAAGTAATTCATATACCAGCTGTTCAAATGATAACACAAGAAATCGAAATTATTTGAATTACTGTATTTTTCATGGATTTTCTGTATTTAACTTATTATTTTCATAATTAATCTCCTTTATAAACGAACTTAGGTCTACATACATCCACTATGGCTTCCTCTCATATTATATAAAGAACTATCCAATAATAAAAAGATTCTACATGTTTGGCCACAAAAAGGAGGAAATGATACCTTACAACACAGACCATAAGGAATGATATCATAAGATACGGACCATTATCCTTAATAACGTATACATATTTCTACAAGTTGTTACAAGTTTGAGGTGGAATCCGGATTACCGTAATGTGTTAAAATTTCAACATGAGAGAATGCTGAAATTTTAGTGCGTTGCATTGTTTCGGATTCCACTCAGTGGTGGATCTAGAGCTTTCTGGGTGAGGAAAAAAAATAAAGCTATTATTTGTATATTTTTGAAAGTTTATAGTACACTCTTGATATACCTATCATTGTTTGGGTTCTTGCTGCCCCATTTCCCCAGTTTTTACCTTCTAGATACGCATCTGATTCCACCTTACACTGTAGTTTCAAGTCTCATATTGACTTGGTGCTGAAAAGGTAGGCTAAACGTCAACAAATAAGTGAACCAAGGGAATGTCTTCCTACATGCATAAAGCAATGCATACTGTAAAGTGTTTCCCATAAAATACAGATCTAGTGCTGATGAGATGAAATTTTCAATAATCTTGATATTCTTGTTCAAATAGCCGGTAAGATTGACCAAACACACCTAGCTGTCGTCAACGTGTTTTTGGGCTCGGATCACATTATTGGTGTGCCAAATACACACTTTTTTAAAATTTTAAATTATAGCAAACCGCATAAATATTATGTTATTTGTAAACCTGGATGTTTAATCCCTATGGGGATTTTCTTAATACACAGCTCACTTCTCCATTTGATATAGTATTTAATTCAGCTTGCATACCTGTACCAAAACCAATGTGAACCAATGTAATTAATATATTTCTTAAAAGGGTGTTGTTACGATACTTTCTTACTTGCTTATTTGCTAGAGTAAAAAATCTTGGAAATTAAATTCTACCCATTTCCAAACCAACTATATCTCTAAAATTATGTACAGATAGGAAGGCAATATATGACCAATTTTAGAGGTAAAAATTGAGAATATAGTTATTGTTATTTGAAATTAACACTATGAAACCACATATTGCGTTCAATGATCCTCTTTCTTTATTCTGGCCAACCAGGGCCGTAACTTGTGGGGGGTTGGGGGCAACTTTCCCCAGGGAAGCTTCCCGCCGTTCGAGGAGGGCCCATTTTAAGACAAAATTTTCTTACTTCACATATGATACGACGAATATGAAATTATAAATGTAGCGTCAAACAAGTTGACTACATACATAATCAAAACAACATACAAAAGGTAAATAACACAAAAATGAATCGTGGGCCCATTTCAGTAAAAAATGTCTACTATTAGGGGCCCTAGGAATAATATTTATTTGTATGGCTTTGAGATTTATCAATATTGTCCCCTTAATTAATTTGTCATGTGTGGAACGGACTTAGGGCGTACTTAACGGCCCCACAGACCTTGCCGTGCGGGGAGGCATATGCTCCGGGACCCATAAAGAGTAAGAGAAAAATAGAAAGAGGGATCCCAAGAATTAGAAAAACAACTTTTTCTAGGGCCCAAATAAGCATATTAATACTCCCCCCCCCCCAGAAAAAATGTGAGTTACGGCTCAGCGTCAAACCCATAGTTCTCTCACTATAGAACGTTTGTGCTCAGAAAATTATGGCACGCGGTTTTCACAGGCCTCTTTGGAAATTAACCCAACACTATTTAACCCTTTCACTACCATTTTTTTTTTTTTTTTTTTTTTTTGAAGTGAGAAACATTAATATATGGTTACTTTAATTTGTTTTCAAACATAAATATAAAAACAACATTTTCCGCTGTTTCGTTTTTCGACGTGGGAAGGGCGGGCCATATGTATGTCACTGATATTTTTACGTGAGACCTATATGTCCCAGTGGTAGTGACATGAATGATCACCTTGTATTTTCAATTATGATACGTATATTGTCGGGAAAACAGTTGGGTCGTACTTATATTTTACATTTCGGTATCCTTTTCCAAATGACAGTACATGCAACCACTGCTTTATCACTAACACTTTGTTCTTCACTTTCATCTGTCCCATTATCGCCACGGTCACTTCCATTACTGTCTATTTGATAATGTTCATAAGAATTCTGTAAACCATTAGCAGGCTTCTCTTTACCAGTGCAACATGGATTTATTGCAGTAGCCTGTGGTAAATTACCACGGGTCCTCTGAGAATGTATCGTGGGACACATATGTCTCAGTGGTAGAGAAAGGGATAAGGGATTCCCCAGAATCAGAAACAAATTATAGTCTGACGATGCCAGGTCTGGGCTATACATGAGGGCATTAAACGGTTCAGCCAATTTCACTCCATTTCTGACGGGTCGTTAAATACGAATAAGGTCTGGTTTTGTCAATGTGATATACAAGACTCTTTCTTTTGACAATTGATCGTCTCTTTTCAATTGCTAGATAATCTCGCGCTATCGTTCTGCTTGGCGGCAGCAGCTTTATTATATACGATGTCCTAATTCCATCAAACAAACAGCATAACCGTGCTGGGCGCCAGTATAAGTTTTGCTACGAACTGTGGAGCGTCTCCGCGAAATTTCTCCCACATTTGCCGTAGATTATCCACGTCTCATTACTCGCGATCAACCCTTCAAAAATAGTTCGAGTTCGCTACATTTCAGTAGAGATTCACAGATGGAAATTCGATCGGGTAAATGTTTTTAAGTTAGATCATGTGGCACCCGAACGTCGAGTTTTTTTCTATAAGGATTTTCCTGCAAAACGATTTGACACTATTTAAATGTTTGGCTGTGTCATAACTGTTTCGTCTTCTTCTTCTAAGCTTTTTCCCAGTTAGCTGGGGTCAGCTTTTTGGATCGCTACCCAAAAATCTGTTTCTATCTTGTGTGATATCTGCTGTGACGCCACATTGCATTATATTTTTCTTAACATAATCTACCTACTTCTTGTTCGTCCAGTTGTATTCTAGTATTGTCGATTACATTTTTCCTGAAAGGACAATCTAAATATTCTTAGTTCTACTAATTCTAAGCCTTTTACACTCCAATGCTCCCTCTCCAGGCATTTAATTTCTCTTGCAGAGCTGCCTTGGTCTCACTCACCAGTAGTGCTCTCAACGGGTCGGGTCGGGTTGAAGACCGACCCGACCCGACCCGTGACCAGAATTGATTGACCGGACCGACCCGTGATCCGATCCGATTAACCTGACCGGACAACCCGACCCGAGCTGACCCGATTGAACCGACCCGAGTGACCCGACCCGAGCTGACCCGATTGACCCGACCCGAGTAGCCTGACTCGACAACTCGACCCGAGCTGATCAGACTGACCCGACCCGACAACCCGACCCGAGTTGACCCGACCCGACCGGTTTCAGAGCACTACTCACCAGCACGATGTCATCCGCAAATAGCTTATTCTACGGTGCTAACTCTGGGATATTCATTGTAAAGTTAATCCATCACAATTGCAAAAAGGTATGGGCTAAGACTACATCACTGATGAAGCCCCACTTGAGCTGCGAAATCTTTTGTTATTCCGCACGCGCTCTTCACTTCTGTCCTACACCCATTATACATATCTTTAATTGTACAGATGTATGAGTTTCGAACACCGACTTTTGCTAGAATATCATCTACTTTTTCTTTCATTGTTTGCCCACTATGAGGGGTCTTTTGGAGATGGGAATTTCTATAATGGTAGAGTCTGAACTACTTTCTGGCTGGTGCTTTTGATAACGTATCTTCCCCAGAAACAGCAAACAATTCTTCACGAGTTTGAGCAGTCTCTATTCATATAAAATTGTTTAATGTAGTGTAGTTTTGCAGGGAGTTCACTCATCTTCAGGGGCCAATACCTTACCTCTGATTATTATAGGAGTTTCACCACTTTTTGGACACATACTAGCTTCCACTGTCAGCTGTCAAAAGGCATTAGGCCCGTCGAAAGTTGTATACCTAGAGATTCAGATCACTAGTGTCATTTTATACGCAAAAGGCTAGATATATTTTAGACGATCATATATATATATGCACTGTACGTTACCATAAAATATAAGCTAAATATTTACCTATACTTACTTGTGACAAGTATGGAATTATCTCCATGTCATAAGACATATTTGATAGCCTGCACGAAAAATGATCCTTAATATTCATATATATAATATCATTTCCTAGCTCTTGATGTTGTCTCAATGTAATAAAACGCTCGACAGACTTAGAATTACTTGTATCTATGGCAGTTGATATTGTTTCCATGGATGGGTACGATTGAAAGCCAAATTCAGATATAAATCTGGCAGCTGGGTAAATCTGGAAATTCCAAGACATAGCACTGTACCGGTAGAAATGCGCTGCAAATAAACATTAAAAATAAGTTTTAAAAAAATACCAAAATCAATAAAATATTAAATAAACTTATATGATACTCATTTTGCGGAGAAGCAAAAAATGATCATTATAATCTTGTCCTTTTTTAGTGTATGTTTTACTGCTGACTCAACCAAAGATTTCGATCCCCATATTTTAAAAACATGTTAGGAAAATGTTGGCTGATACAGTGGTAGGTCTTGAGGGAAGTCACATTGGTAAAAATAAATAAATAAATAAATATTGTACATGTTATAGAAGAAAAAAAGTACCTACATCCTAATTCTTGAATATAAGCACTACAATGTTACATAAGCTTCCCTTCCTTAGCTTATAGTCATAAAAGTTTAATTTGCACCGATGTGACTACCCTAAGACACGCCACAGTCATATTAACAAAGCCCCAAAACAACTTTCAAAAAGAATAATTTCCACCAATATACGACGTGTGAAGAAAGCATTTCCAAAAGTTTCTGGCCTGTGGTAACAAAAAAAATTAGTGCATCAATTTCAACTGTCTAATTGGTTATTTCGTTGGAGGTAGTCATCTAAACCACTTGATGTGCGTTGAGCTTGCATACTCCATGACAATGCTCTAGTCAGGGGCGGATCCAGGACGGACTTCTGGGGGGCGGTGGATTGTAATACTGCTACTTAGGGCTACTTTTAAGAGCTTCAAACTCTGGGATGGATTTTTTATATATAAAATAAGAAAATTTGTTCTGGGAGCGGGACTATTGCCCCGATCGCTCCCCCCATTGGATCCGCCCCTGGCTCTAGTTCACAGAGCTGTTGATCTCAATGCTGCAGTGAAAGTCTGTGACTTTGACGCGATTCAGCACTCACCGTTCAACCCAAATTCAACAATAGTTGTGTGGACTGAATCATTATCATGAAATGTGTAAGCTCAGCACACGGTGTCTGATTCAAATGACTCTCTCCAACGAACTGACGGCCCGACGCAGCTAGATGGTTGAAGCTGATACATTATTTCTTCCATAGATGGCACTATATATGCAATGAACTGATCATTACCAGTGGCGCGACATTTCAGTATCAGAAAGGGAACTTCTGGAAATATCCTAGTAGTACGAGACGAGATAGTGGAATGGCATAAACAGATGATGGCAACATACGAGAATCCCTAGATCCATAAGTAACATGTCTCCAAAGCTATCGAATACTATATCAATTTTGTTCTTTTTCTCCCATCGCTACTGTTCCTCAACGCCAGGTTCTCTCCGTGTGGTTTGCTCACAACAGAAGTAGCAACCTGTAACGCCACTAAATCTCAAATTGAAAATGTCTGGTCTAAGAGACACGGAATGGTCACTGCGTCATATAATGCCGTTGTTTTGAATTAACGCCCAATGTCAATGTCTCTTGTCGTCGCGAATTCTGTCGAGGAATTTGAAGCTTAAAATATACAAAACGATAATAATGCCTGTTGTTCTGTATGGCTGCGAAACATGGTCACTTACTCTGAGGGAAGAACATAGATTGAAAGTATTTGAGAACAAGATACTGAGACGAATATTCGGACCTAAGAGGAACGGGAATGGGGAATGGCGGAAATTTCATAACGAGGAACTACATAATTTATATGGTTTACCCAACATTGTTAGACTCGTCAAGTCTAGGAGGCTTAGGTGGGCGGGTCATGTAGCTAGAATGGAAGGAAGTAGAAACGCTTTCAAAGTCTTGACTGGAAGACCAATCGGAAAACGACCATTAGGAAGACCTAGGCGCAGATGGGAGGACAATATTAAGATGGATCTCGCAGAGAATACAAAGTAGAAACTGCATGCAGTTACCTAAGGATAGAAGTCGGTGGAGAGCTTTTGTGAACGTGGCATTGAACCTCCGGGTTCCATAGGCCATAGAGTTAGTTAGTTATCTTAACACAAATCCGCCATCAACAGTATTCACGAACCCTAGGGTAAATTCGCCAACATATTGTTTACCCTTCTGTTTCCATTTTTGACTGTCGTAAAATCAAGAATGAATAATTTATTACAGCATGTTTTAATAAACTATCCTATCTTCTAATAGGGTTCGCACTGAAATTCGGATATTGATTTCCCTGGCTTTCTTTCAAATTCCATGTAAATTTTCCCTAATCCGGGGCATTGTGAACGCCGTCGGTTATGGTTAGGTTTGATTATTAAAAAAAAAAAAATCGGACTCCAGCATTCCCATAACCGTCCTGTCCTCTTTTTTTTATTTTCTATATACGATATAAGCTTACTTTCTTACTGTAAATACTTAGTTATGAGTGAAACTTCCTGAATTTGGAATACAATAATATACCAATTGAGAATGTTCCAAAAGCATTGCTAGAAAGAATGGAAAGATGGAGTGGGAAAGATAACTATGATTATTCCTACATATAAAATTAAATCTTTCTGTCCGCACCTTCTTCTCTTTCTCGCAAAAAATTGTTAAATATCATTTCTCTTTGAGCTACGGTTCCCGAGATATGACTCCTTAAATCTCCCGAAATCTATACTATTTTAGGCCCATATCTCGGGATCTGTAAGTCATAGAGAGATTATATTTGTTGATCAACACCAATATCATTTCTCTACAATGTTGCCACACTTGGTACAATTGTACCAAATTCATCCCTTTTTGTCATTCTTCGGCCCGTTGGTACTACGCTGGCATTTTCAGCCCCTTTTGTGGAAAAGTTGGTACAATTCTACCCAATTCGGCACCATTTAACAAATACTTGTCACATTTTCAAAAGTGTCAGTAAGACTTTTCCTACATCTCACGTTACTCATACTGTGTGTTGGATTCTTAAAAAATGCTGTTGAACATTCATTCTGTGACGCTGTACCACATAATACTACGAACTTTGTATGGAAAATTCGTAATTCGAAGTCTATCGGGAAACAAGTGAAGCTAGATGGGTGCATGAAGCGGACGAAAAAGAAGCAGTGTGGTGGACATTTTAGCTTGGAAAAAAGAAAAAAACGTTGAATTAAGTGTTCGATATTCTGGATTCTGGTTACTTTGAAATTGAGACGCGTTTGATTTCCTTACGAAACACACTAAAGATGATGACTGTTTTCCGTTTTAATTTGCGGCCTTTGCTAGATAATTTTCATCTACTTCCACGATTGTTCGGGGTCCTCCTATTTGAATGTTAATTTTTTTTTTATTAAAAAAATAGCACTTTCTTGATTGGAACTCTTGGAAGAGGGGGAGGGGGAGTGTTCTAGTACTTTACCTCGTTTAGTTTTAGAACTATGTATTACACTGGTATAAAATAATGAATTCAACCCTTTTTGTTTCAATTTGGTACTATTTTTCAGCCCACTTTAGAGCTAGGACTGTGGCAACACTGTTTCTCTATAAGTTACGGTTCCCAAGATATGGCTCCTTAAATCCGAAAATCGGCCATTTTTGGGCCAATATGTCTTGAATGGTAAGAGTGACGCGAAAAAATCCATCGCTTGCTCAGATAGTTTTTGTTGCTCTATCGAATGGAGGGCTCAACATTGAAAAAAAATGCAAATAACAGACAGACAGACACACAGACATAGAGAATTTAGTAACGTATTTGTTAAGTTCATTGGTCAGTACCAAATGAAAATTATATAGTAACGATATATTTAATATCTCGGTATTCCGAATACTCTCATAAACAAATAAGTATTAAACATATAACTTCCTCTATTTCTTTGATTATCTGCAACGAGCAATCCTAATTTGCTTTTTTTCTTTTTCCGTAACATTTGACTTTCTGATTTTGTTATTTTTCTTCTCAAAACTTGAAATTTTACCGCCTTTCGTAATTCCTCAAGCTTTTTTATTTCTACAGATAACTTTCATTTTTCAATCTTATTTGTGAGTCTGTCTTGACCCTTTAGAGGCTCCTTTATATCTTCTGTGAGCAGCTAAAATCAAATTCGTGACTCTTCTGTGAAATATAGAAGATTTGTATAACTGTCGCATATTTTGAAGAATTTCCGTAATTCACTTAAATATCCATGGCTTTCAAGGTTAGTGTGAACTAGTGCTCTGAAACGGGTCGGGTCGGGTCAACTCGGTTCGGGTTGTCGGGTCGGGTCAGTCGGATCAGCTCTGGTCGGGTTGTCGGGTCAGGCTACTCGGGTCGGGTTGTCGGGTCGGGTCAGTCGGGTCAGCTCGGGTCAGGTTGTCCAGTTGGGGTATTCGGATCGGGTTGCCGGGTCGGGACAATCGGGTCAGCTCGGGTCGGGTTATTCCGGTCGGGTCGGGTCAGCTCGGGTCGGGTTATCGGGTCAGATAGGGTCGGGTTGTCGGGTCGGGTCAGTCGGGTCAGTTCACTTTGGTCAACTGAGTTTAAGTTGAGTTTAAACTCGGCTGGAGTCGAAAGCTGCTGTTTTTCACTAGCTGCCTAATTAAAAATAGCAATTTTCAATTGATTTTATAGAAACCATAAATCTATTTTGAACACTTGCAGCTAGTGTTTTTATGGTAAATGCTTATTTTTGTACTTGTGTGTATTTTAATTTTTAAATGTGGAAGATTGATTTTACCAATCGACTGCAATATTAATATCTACGCCAATATGGAGTCTGGATTTAGAACAAAACTAGAAGTTGTTTAAGCAAGGCCAAAAGAAAGATTGGATATGGACGACCAAGCCCAAGCAGGGCCGCGGTGGCTCAGTGGTAGAGAATTAATGTCTGATGCATGGTGTCGATGGTTCGATCCCAGCTTTTGCTAAGTGGGCTTTGTGGTGGAAAAACGCCGTGTAGTGGGTTTTCTCGAGGTCCTCCTGTTTCCTCCCACTTTCTTCCTTCCACCATTGCATTCATTTCTCATGGTCACCATATCCCTCAGCCTCGGTGCAGAATCGAGGGACCTTAAACTGAATATTTCATGTTATTTCACCAAGCCCAAGAACATCGATACAAGAATAAGATAAAGATTGGATATGCAATACGAAGTGCATAGTAATCTTGCTCTTGGCCTTGTTTTGGTGATCACCAAGTAGCGATGAGCACATTTTCTTGCTTTCCGTATAGTACGAAAGACCATAATCAAAATCACACTTGGTCTTCATTTGCACCGATAAGGCGAGCATTCTTGGCTCTTGTATAGCATGAAAGAGCACCAAGACTACGAAATGCGAGACCAAGACTTGACAGTGCAAGACAAAGAATAAGACGCAGTATTGATGACCAAGACCCAGGGAGCGAATTGTTTGAATTTCATTTGTTGGGCTGAAAGTGACTAAGTAAAATTAGTACTTTATAATTAATTATCATACTGTATTTTTAAATTTTAAATTAAAAAATTCATATTATGTATCTTCTTACTTGCAACTATATATACTGTAAAATACGTTTTAATTACCAAGAAAGAAAATCAAAATGGCGCGGGTCCCGGAATCATAAGAACCTATTTTGTAATGAAAGTTGAAGCGTTGGAAAAAATCACAGGTGTTCTCCCGTTTCCTCAAACCTTATCATTGTAGTTAAACGATTTCCTTTTGTCTCCGCCAAGAGACTCTTGCTACTGGCTTCCGAGAAGACCCCCTGCCGTCCGAGCAGATGAGAACACCTGTGAAACACCGTTGAATAAAAGTTTCGTCACATAGAACTAAAGCAAAAATAAAGCCTGTCTCAGACGGGACTGAAGTAAGGCTGCGATTCACGCACGACCTTACTTAACGATCGTGTGAGAGGTAACTTGCCCTTAGTTCAGGTTGAAATTTTCTGCTGTCTCTATTTGGATCCTGACTTGTAAGAAATAGAAGCAGTTTCTATTTGCTTCTGGACTTCCATACAACTACCAATCAGAAAAGAGTAGCGCCTGACGACATTCAACTTTATTTCTTGCTCTCATTTCAAAAAACATGGCTACATGGACAAGGGAAGCTTCTATCGCATTAATCGAATCATATGAAAAATATGATTTATTGTACAATACAAAGCATGATTTGTATTATAAAAAAACTGCAAGAATTGAAGCTTTACAGAAGGTGTGCAGTGAAGTAAGGAGTGTCCGTCCGAACACTACAGGTATGAACAAATTAATTATATCTTTTAAAAGATGAAAAATAATCGACAATAAAGTATATTGTAGAATTTGTATACCAAACTATAATGTAATATGTTTAAAAAAAGAAACAAAGTTAATTGTCATCAGTGTTGTGTGGCCTTCGTGCAATTTTAGGAAACGGTTTTAGAATCGAGTGTAGTACACGAGAGATGCCTCCGGTTTACAAGTTTACTTTATGGGGTATGTGGGTAAAGACGTGAGCGGATACCTTCAGTACCTAAACTAGAAAATTGCTCGGATATAGTATACATGAAGCTGCATCAGTTTCCGAAGGAGCAGGACGCTCATACTTTTAGGGATTATTCATTGAGTGTGTACGAGCT
This sequence comes from Thermobia domestica, assembly GCF_964235325.1. Lineage (NCBI taxonomy): Eukaryota > Metazoa > Arthropoda > Insecta > Zygentoma > Lepismatidae > Thermobia > Thermobia domestica. The sequence continues at coordinate 55,679,224 of NC_137467.1, forward strand.
TACAAAGGGGGTAAGAACGCGACTTTTATTTACTTATCGACTGATACGAAAATAAAAAAGAACGTACCTGTACTTTATATCTGCATGTGTACTAACCTTGTACTTTGTCTATGACTGTGTGTGTGGGGGGAGGATTTAATGCATATCGCATGTCTTGTGCACATGGGTGCTTCTTACTATAGCACTACGTAGAAAATTTATGGTATTTCATGTAGAAGTGGTAATAGAACACAGAAGAAACGCAGATCAGGGGGTTCTCATGTATACTATTACCACCTTGACATTTGTTACATTTTCAGGTTAGGTTAGTAGTTTGTATTTCTTTTAGCAGAGCATGTGCTAAATCAGGAGGGCTCAGTATAAATACACAGGGGACTCTTGGGATAGCTTTTCTGCTCTCATTTTTCCCAGGATACTTTGCGGTCGGTGACGTCACGTGGAAGTATCGCGGTATTTTTCAAAATAAGTGAAATTCTGCATAAACAATAACACTACTGTTTCAAGATGGGAAAAGTTATCTTACTTGTGCAGTAGCTCATTCTAATAATATAGGAAGCAATACAAACGAAATAATGTTTCATTGATTCCCTAAAAATTATGAAATTCGAAGAAGATTGATTTCCTGCTGTAAGCGAAAGAACACTTTTAATGTGGATAACGCACGAATATGTTCTGCTCATTTTTCACCAGAGGATTATCAAAGTATTGTAAAAGTTCATATCAGTGGATTACAAATTGAAGTGGAAAGTGTTTTGAGTTTATTTTTTAAGATATATTAGTGCAAATCTCTGCTCTTTCCGATGATGGCAGTTGGATTGCTGCATGAAAGTAACAACCAGAATCCCGATCAGTATGAATCGACAGTGAGATGTGTTGAATTTTTTTTAAAAAAATCAGATTTCAAGAAGTGCAAGTTTCTTCACAAATGAGGGAAAATTCTACAACTCGGTAGTTTTGTATCTTTTGTGAGAACCATGAAAGATATAGAATTTGAAACAAATCCGAAGACGTCTATTCGGAGATTTTACAATTCTTTGTTCAACAGACATGGAATAACCCATATGCAATTCCTAGAGACACGATTTTGTGGTAAATAAGAATTCGTAATTTTGTTATAAAAATATTTGTAAAGCGGGATAAAATCGGTGAATAAAAATTCAATGTAACAACACTATATTCTTTGGCATTTGCAATTAGTTACGTTTTATTTAACCTTAATTTCCTCTCGTCAATCATCATGACTATATTAAACAATTTTTGAGTTAATATATATATATATATATATATATATATATATATATATATATATATATATATATATATATATAACTAAGCATCCTCATTGAATAAAAGCATAATGTAAAGAAAGAAAGGAAAAACGCACACAGAGAACATTAATAGAAAAAGTAACTTAAGTGTTCACAGTTTACTTATACAAATAAAATGTAAGCATTGTTTCAATGTTTTCTGGTGTTAAATTTATTCTTTTCTCGATAACACAGAACATCTTTTTCTATGATTTTCGCTTCCATTCTGCTTCACACACGAATCGCGTCGCTTTCAGGCTAGTTTAATATTACAAAATTTACACATAACGACGTGCATCAAAAACGTAGTAAACATGTTCTTCAAATTCTTGTGTTTTATCGAAACATGTGATTTTTGGCATTGTACCGGTTGCTTTGCCTTTACTGAGGGTCAAGTATGCAGAAGGGAGAAATAATGGTACTGAATTCATCGTAAAACCGTCGAAAAATTCTCACTTTGGCGTAAATTTCGTGGAATATCGAGATTTGTTGCAAATTTCGCTAATTCGACATAATTTCGCGGTTAATCGCGAGCGTTATATGGCATAACAAATACTAAAAAGGATATATTTTAGGTACACATTTTCATACAAAACTGATACTTTTCGCGGTTTCGCATGTCACCAAAAAATCGTGTCTCCAGTAATTCCTGACAAGAATTCGCACAATAGATTCAGAATTCCGACATTTTGAAGCTAGATTTGATAAGAATGTATTGGGAACACATCAACGGCAGTAACTAGAAAAAACTTTTTAATACTTATTTACCTTCCTTTGTTGCCGTGTGCCAAAAGTAGTATTTTCATTGTTTTTATATAATATATACTTAAAAGCATGATTAGTAGTTGACCTGTATTTAATTCAGCAGTATCTTTTAAAGTGTATTTTTTACTTCAGTTTCAGAATGTAAAAACAAATTCGGTAACCTCCGTACACAGTTTGTCGCAGAGTGTCAGAAAATGAAAGGGATGCAGGTCAGTGGAGCTCCGGGCAATGACTACATCCCAAGCTTGTGGTGCTTCGAGAAATTGTTGTTTTTGAAGGATCACGTAATGCCAAGAAAGAGCACAAGCAATTTGACAATAGCTATACCAGATGATGATGATAACAGCCACATTGAAGAAGAGGACGTAAGTTCGGAAAATACTATGATGCAAAAGGACTTACTCCATTCATCTCTAGTACTCACTCATCATCAGGGAAAAAAATTAAAAACTTGCTCATTGTGTTTCATTTCGTCTAGTTTTTAGTATTAACTTTATGCATTTAAAGCTGTATTCCTAGGAAAGAGAAAAGTATTCGATTTTCAAAAATATGCGTACCATTACAGAAATATTTTTCTAAAATAGGTCAAATATATATGGGGTGTTAGAAAAATCGCGCATGCGCTCTATAGGAACTTACTGTATTCTAGAGGTGAAAAGAAGACAAAAATTTATTTGGCGTTCCTTCTTGCGGGGCCTTATTTCGACGCTAAGAACCCTTAAAGATTTCACATTTCAGGCTTTCCAATCCTCCTATAATTCCTATATTTTAATGAAACCTCCGATATTTTTTTTTTTTTTTTTTTTTTTTTGCATTCTTACTTCCACTTGTAAAAATAAGGATTTTCAGCTTCATAGAACTAAGTTGTAATAGCAGTATCGCATGGGCTTGTTCGCTATTTACATGAAAAATTGTTGTACGGTGTTACAACTTCTGGTAACTTCTTCTGTCTTGCTGTAGATGAAACTACAAACGCAGCAACAGATAAACAGTTTGATATTCATATTCGATATTTTTTCTTTAACCAATCGTGTTATTGTTCATCACCTGTACGGTATATTTTTGGGGCACGCTACATCTTCAGATCTTTTTCAAGCTATTGCGAAAACGATTAACACATCTAAGTTGCCGGACTTAATGTAAACGTGTCTCTTCGGCGAATGTTAAATGATTGATGCCAAGGTGAAGGGTTACCAAAGCTTCTCGACATTGGTTCTTGTACTTCGCACACAGTTTCTAATGCATTCCATGATTAGAATGGAGTAAAATCATTGTCGTGGGATATTGAAGATTTTCTTGTGGATATATTTCAGTGGTTCAGAATGTATGCGGCCCGACGAGACGACTATGCTCTTACCTAATTAGTATTGGATTTAGACAGCCATCTCTTTCTGCATCATGTTCCGATCCGATGGTTAACTTTGTCTCCTGTGTGCAAACGTATCGCGGAACAACTCCCAGGGCTACGTGAGTACTTTGTGGAGAATCTGCCAGCACAAGATAAAGCATATCATGAAAATAATCGTTACAGAATCATTAAACAATTTCTGAAAGGCGTATACTTACAACCATTGATTTTCTGCTGAAGAAGATCCTTTTTACGCTTTCTTTATGGTCGTTGCTTAGTACTGCTGGGCTACGTACGAAAACACTAACAAAGTCGTATAAAATTTTGCAACGAGGTAATTACCTATTTAGTTATATTTAGGGAAGAATGTATGTTCATATAACAATTTGTGTAATTTCCATGTAAGTGTATTCTTTTTTAATTTATACTTATTGGACAATTAAGATGTCCCTTTTTCATTAGCATTGGAAACCGTGACATTTGAATTTTATTTTTTGTATTTGGGTGGCTTCATGTGAACAGAAAAAAAATGTAGCATAATGGATATAAATCGAATAGCTCATATTCATAAAACATTATCTAATGGGACAGTTTAAATGCAAGCCTGTATCTGCGTACTGGAAGGCAAATAGTAGGATTTTACGAATAAAAGCTATTCGACTTATCTTCTATATCCTGCACCAATTTTTTTTCTCGTATTCACCCAAAAGCAAAAGTAAACATAGAATCAAATTTGGATTCTTTGAGAGGCACTAGCAATGAAATGAGGTCCGTAAGTACAATCCCAATCCTTTTTTTTCCCCATCTAGAATAAGTTCGTGTAGAAGATATGCGCGATTTTTCGAACACCGATATAATGGTCATGCGTGATTAGAGAAATAATTGATTATATAACGGGACAATTTTATTATTGATATTTTTTGGAAGAAACACGCAGATAATTTTTTATAATCACACGGAAGTTTTATTTTTATAACCTATTGCAATCACATGCATTTACCATTCGTACTACCAAGAAGTATAGACTACAAATGAAACTTATTCGTATTTATAATACTACTGGCTGCATTATTATGTATACCGACAATAGTTTTACATTGTTCTATTTGGAGGGTATTGTAGGCTGTTTCTGTGTGCATGAAGTCACATACTAGTTTAGTACACATTGTAAACTTTGATGTCCAGTTTACATGAACATGTAAGCAGAACAGTATTACCAGCAGTTGATTTGTATTGTCTGACTATTATCATACAATACAATTATGTTATAGTTCAATGTCACAATCTTTAGTCAGAAAATGCTTTTTGGCCAGGTTTTCTAGTACTTTTGACCACTCTGCATTGTAATGTAAAACTGTGAAATTTTCATATCGCGCGACTCGTTACGCATCATCAGTACTCTGTTATAAGCAATTTTTCGAAAGAATTGCAAATTTTAAGAAGCCAAGTTAGTTTTTCGAAAGTGTTACGCGAAATGAACATAATCCAAATTTCGATAACTGGAAGGGCTCTTTCTGCGTAAACCAAATACGCCTTTTGGACATAGGGCCACGAGAGAGAAGTATATATCTTTGAAAAATACTCCAAAATGCCGCCCTTTTAAAACTTTTTTTGTGCATTTTGTGGAAATTCTGCATTTTTGAACGGCCGTTATTTTGAATCTTTTCATTCGATCATTATTGCTAACAAAGTCATCCAACATATTGTTACAGCCAATTTTGGTTTGAATCTGCCGAAAATTGCGGTAGTTATCTTGTTTATAAGATACGTTATATAGCGTATGGAGATATATTTATATAGATGTACACATATTTGAAGTGAGGGTGGTTTTTGTGTCAGGGGGTTATATTCGGAAAAAACTGCATAAAACTTTTACGGAATTTCTGACCAGAGGGCCTCTGCAATAGGCAGGTTTTTACAGAAATATACCTAGTTTACAGAAAAATTCCAATACAATATTCCATTATCAATATTGTAGGCAACCAAAAATTTGGTCTTGGCACGTAAAATAAGGTCTAGTAAATAAATATGTAAAGCTTTTATCGAATGAAAATTCATTTATTTAAGTTATTTACAATTCAACTAGCATCCAGTGATTAAATTTCAAACACATAGTAAACAACATATAGTAAACAAATTTATATTCAGAAACAGATGCATAATCTCAAACAAATCACAATAATATCTAAGTATATGACAGGAATATATACACCATACCTATAGACCATTAAATAGGGCCTATATATCTTCCTCAATGACAAGCGAGGGTTTACGGAATAAGTCCCTTTCAGTAATTGTACTTCTTAATCGCCTCTTCTTGCCACTCAACTTGTCCCTCATTGTTAAAATAGTCTTGAAACTCGATGCGTGTTTCAAGCGCAGCTCTTGTAGCACAGTTGCTACCTTGAGGACTTATACCTCGAAAATTACCATCCGGTACCTCACCAGGAGCTTCATCGTCATCAGGTTGAGCTGCTGGTGCATCTGAATTTTCTTGCAGCAGAAAATTATGTAAAGCGCAGCACGCAAGAATAATTAGTTCCACTTTCTCTGGGGCTAGATTAATTTTTGTCAACAGAATTCTAAACCTATTGGCCAAAATTCCGAAGGCATTTTCGACAACCCTTCTTGCTCGACTCACTCGGTAGTTGAATATTTTTTGAGCCTTACTTAGGTTCCGAAAACGGAATGGCTTCATTATTCGTTTTTGAAGCTGGAAGGCATCATCTGCGACAAATACATACGGAACTGATTTATTTCTTCCGGGTAGAGCGCGATCAGGAGGGAAATCTAATAGATTGTAATTTATGGCACGAGCCAGAGAACTACTTTTAAACACTCCCCCATCACTTTGCCTGCCATTCTTCCCGGCATCAATATATATGAACTTATATGTAGCATCGACCGCGGCTAGTAATACAATACTGTCTGTGCCTTTGTAGTTACGGAATGTTGACCCTTCGCTTCTGGGAGGACGAAAATTGACATGCTTACCATCTAAGGCACCCAGACAATGTGGAAAGTTCCACTTTTCTTGAAACTGCTTGGCAATCGTTTCCCACTCATCACTAGTTTGAGGTACCTAGAAGAAGAAATACCTAAATGTAACAAATTTTCCTATCCAGATCAGTTTCTTATTTAACATTATAATATGCATTTGGAATATCCAACTAAACATTTTGAAATTTCTTTGCAGATGTTACCATATACAACCATTGTTGTAAACGAAAGCGATGAATTGGGAAGGACGTTGGATTCTCCTGTTGCATCAACGTCACGAAAGGCACCAAGGAAAAGTCCAAAAAGTCCTTCAGAAGAAATGTTGAAAAGTGCTACAGATGCCTTGCAGGTGATCGCGGAGAAGAGGAGAAAAACTGACGATAGCCTTTCAGCATTTGCAAAATATGTTGAATCGTCTCTTCGGAATATACGGAGCAAAAGGCTCCAATATCAACTAAAACATAAAATATTGGACGATATTAGAGAATTCGAGATTTTGGATAACCCGGACTTACTGTAAAGCTGATTAAAGTTACAAAATAAAATGATTTAAAATCATATTTACATGTAACTTTTAATATTAAACTGTAACCTATTTCATACATTACTGCGTTTGCTCCAAAACGGGAACACACATCTTGTGTGGTGGAAATAAAAAAAATCAACTGGCATTATAATATAATTGAGCAGTTTGGCATTTTTGGTTGAATGCAAACTTATCCAAAGAATCAAGCATGGTATTTGTGTGCAGCGCCTGGGCCCAGTCCGTTAAATTTGCGCAAGATATGGGGTTTTTAATACATAAACAATATCATTATTTTAAATTGGCACGATTTTGACATTTTCGATTGTATCATTATAAAATTCACTCATTCACGGTTACCAGTTCTTAAGCTACTTTTTTCGTGTGTGTGTGTGTGTTCATATTTCTGGGAAATATGAAAATTAAAATAATACGACTGGGTCGGATCATTGTGTGCAACGAGCTTAAAGTATTTAGAATAACCTTTTTGGCGCAGTTCGTTTCAAAAGCGTTAACCGTAACATTACCAGGGGGGGGGGGGAATCTCGAGGACCACAAATTTCTTATAAACTTTTTAAAAGATGTCCACCCAAAATATTGACTTTATTTCTAATGCTTGTATTTTACAAGTATAATAAATAAATGCATACGAGCCTCGGGGCCCCCTCCCCTTGGTAATTGTAAGTGAATATTAAATGATACTTCAAATGTTAATTTCATTTACTTTTCAACCAATCTTGGTAGGATAAGTCTGATTACATTAAGTCTGCTAATACATAGTTGCCAAAGTACAAAATGCTTGCCCTATCTACACAGGTCTCCAGAACTCTATAGAACCTGCGAAAAGGAAAACCTGACTAAATAACAAAACAAGATGAAAGGTTAAGTTAAGGTAAGAAATAAGTCTCTTTCATGAGACTATAAACTGGCCCGTGTTGTGGACCTTGCCCTAACCAAGTCTCTCTCTTCGAGACAATAAACTGGCCACCAAAACTAGGCCTTGCCCTAAATAAGGTCTCGCTCTAAAAGAGACCAGAAACTTATCTCTTTTTCAAGAGATAATCACTAACACAGGATTAGGATCAGGGAATCAAAAAGGAAAACAATAAACTTTAACTTGATAAACAAAGTTCTCATTCCAGAGGGACTCGAACCCAAAACCATTAGAGTTCGAAATTAGAATTCTTAAATAGACCTATCCAAGAGATTAAAACGTATCTTAAAATATAAAAACCTATTTAATAGATATTCCTACGTCATCGACGTGATTAAAATTAACCTATTAAACAAAAAAGAATTCTCCCCAGAAAACTATTCTTTAGTTATTTGCGAAAGAAAAACCTATTCCCTATCCTTGGTCATTCCGAGAGACCATCCTAACCTGCCAGCCTTGAACAGCATAGCTTAAAAAATAACTTGGTTGATCCAACAGACATTAGGACCGTCGGTCGAACGTAACCATGTGGTCCAGAGCGTCAGAAGAACCCCTACCAAGCGAAACAGCTCGGTGTATATACGATTCGGCTCTCACGTGGCAGCATCCAAAAACGAAAAGATCTCCAGCTAAAATAAAGAAAGTTCGTTGCAAATTTGAAAAAACCGACGCTACCAACGTCCCCCCTTGAAGTTCTAACAGTTAACAAGCACGTATCCGATCCTAAGACTATGGAAGCAAATGCAACAGTATATCTATCTAAGCAGAAAATCTCAAAAGGCAATCTCTCTAATGCTATATAAAAAAATATGATAAATATGATACAAATTATATACAGATAAGATACAAATTATATAAACATTATAAACTATATAAATATATAAGCACCTAAATAATTATCCAGGCCTGGAATTTAAAAACTATTAGATTATATATATCTATATTTAAACCAGATATTTTTACAGTTAATTTATTACAAGTAAGTGGATCGAAAATATCCACTTACAGTATCAGGGACTACCACTGAAGAAGCAGTGTTGTCAACCCAACAAAGTTCCTGTTTTCAATGGTACAACATCAAGTCACTCCATCTGTGAAATGCAAACCAGCTATGCAGTGTTAGTTTGCAACATAGAGACAAGCTTTTATTTGTTTGCTTTCATTTTACTTTTGCAGGTGGAATAAACATGATATTGTGTCTTTCTCAAAAAAGAAAGGCACAACTTATGTTGGGTTGGCAACACTGCTTCTACGGTATCATCACGCCATAGCTTCCAATGGTGATCCCTTACAGTATCCTCTGTATGCCCTTAAAGTAACAATTTGAAAATGCTTCACCGTTCGGAATATATCCGGGTGGATTCTATTACAGGTTCTCTGAATATACAGATGGTGATCAGAAAAATGGAAACACGTGTAGTTGGCAACACGTCAGATGTATGGGTTGGCAGTGGTGTCGTGACGCCCGCAGCGCCGGACCGCTGGTGGTGGTGTGTTAGGTCGGTCTCCATACTACGCCAGGCGCAGTGGAACAGCAGTGTCCAGTGGCTGCAGCAGACGGAGGTAGTGTAAAATGGGAGACCTCTCAGATTTTCAAAGAGGGCAAATTGTTGGTGCGCGGTTATGTGGAGTGAGTGTGACGGCAATGGCTACTGTGTTAGGTGTGTCGCGTGGTACAGTGTCGAAGGTGATGACGGCCTACACAACACACGGGAAAACCACATCGGGGAAGCGGAACAGTGAGCGGAAGAAAATCATGAGTGACAGGTCACGCCGGGTATTAAAGCGCATTGTCACGCAGAACCGTCGTGCCACTGCGGAGCAAGTGACGGAGAAACTCAATTAGCACCTCCCCTACCCTGTTTCGACAATCACAGTCCGCCGCGAATTACATGACATGAACTTACGGGGTCGTGTTGCACGGGCCAAACCGCTCATCAGGGACCATAACGCTTTCACACGCCGCAAATGGTGCCGCGACCATGCAACTTGGACCGTTGAGGACTGGAAACGTGTGATATGGTCGGATGAGTCATCCTTCACCCTATTCCCAACCACGGGCCGTGTTTATGTGGGGAGAACGCCCAAAGACGCTTATGATCTGCAGTGTCTCCGCCCAACTGTGAAACATGGCGGCGGCTCGGTGATGCTGTGGGCCGCAATATCATGGTTTTCATTGGGTCCTGTGGTCACACTTAGCGGACGAATCACTGCCAACGATTATGTCGCAATTTTAGGAGATCACTTACATCCTAGCTTAGATCCACTGAAATCTGGCATGAACCTGCTTTCGTCCATATACTTAATATATAAACTATAATTATCGGTTTACTGCATCACTTTCCATTTTTGACAATATCGTTTTGAGGAAACCTGTCACTTAAAGCTGCATTGGATATGGTTTGCAACACTGTACTCCGAGATATCGTAATAAACGAGAAGAGAATTATGTAATGTCTTAGGCACCTTAATATAAATAATTTTCCATGAGAAATAAACACTTTCTTTATGGAAATGAGAGCTCCTCCGTGGTAAGTAATTATACCGAATAATGCCTCGATGACATCACAATACAGAAAACACGTTGGGGGAAACGAAGAGAAACCCTTAATTTAAAAAAAAAGAACTAATTTAAATAGTTTTTATTACAGCGGTTAGGCGAAATAATGGTGTCCTAATACTTATTTTGAACGGACTTTGTAACAAATGAACAGCGCATCGTTTGGACTTATTAAAACCTGGGAAAAGGGCCCACACCTCACTTTGTATATCTGTGTGGGGGAGGGATGTGTGAAAATGATTCTGTGCTATTAAGTACTCCAATGGAAAAGTTGCAATAATAATGGAACATACCTTCAGATAATCCTTTTCTAGCACGTCATATATTGCTGCTAAGGTCTCCGGGATGATGACGCTAATAGTATTGTCTGGAATTCTTGAGGTAAACATTAAACTTGTGTATGCTTCACCCGTAGCCAAGAAACGTAGTGTAACGGCCAATCTAAAGAAGAAAAAACATATTCCTTACAAAAGGAAAATACTTCTAATACGAGGAGACATGAAGCGTATTTTCTTAATTATCTAACCCTATTGTTTGACAACACTTGCCGACCGGTGTGGATAATTCAGGGTTCCCACAAAAAGTGAAGATTGACTTCCCTGACACAAATTCTTGTTTTCCCTGACCTAAATTCTCGAATATAAATGGGAAGATATGGGGTAAGTTCTATCATACTCTTTTTTAACGGTCTCCTCCATACCCATACCCATCCAACACACTTCTTTAATTATCATTTACATATTTGTCATGTTCAACACGAGTAATTGTTATTGACACAAAATTTATCAATGATATAATAATAATGATACAGTATCACATATCTTAAAATTGCAAATTACTTTTGTTGTTGTTGTTGTTGTTTATAAAAACAATAAAAACCAATATAACACGCAGTCAAGAATATATTGCCAACTCTCCTTGAAACCTATTAGTATCAGTCCTAAAATGAAAAAAAAAGGAATATTTTATGTTTTACGTCCCACGGTTTTGCCGATTAGGCTAAAGAAGACGGTCATGATGAGAAATGGTGGAATAAAGGAAGTCGGAGCAAACGAGAGAACCACAAGAAAACCTACGCACACGAGTTCACCTGGCCCAAGCTGGAATCGAACCAAAGACCCCTTGAATCAGAGGTGAATGCTCTACCACTGAGCTACCGTGGCCCACTATCAGTCATGATATTACCAATTCTGAGACATGTTAATCCTCACATTAACATTTTAAAGCAGAATTTTGTTTTGCTTTCAGTTGTTGAATTTGTTCTACGAGAGCGTCTTGTTCTTGTTTGTAACATAATTCCATTTATTCCTTTTTTGCATCCAATTTCGTAACTTCAGCACTTAGTTTTCTTGTTTCATCTTTAATTTTACTTTCCTCTGCATTTTTGATTCGTTTCTATTTAAGGTATTCATCATGGCGTTTCCGAGATGAACGTACTAAGAGAAGCATTTTTCGATCAACAGGAACAGAACTAATCCATATTTTGTACCAACTAAACAGAAAAACAATGAAAATGGAGACTGATTTGTTTATAGTGATTTTAGTTAAAAGTTTGTTTGAAGGATGTTTTCTCTGTTACACAAGTCAAATGCATGACCTGCTTTCATTCTCGATGGGAGTACCGTTACTAAACGGTTAGTGTACACACTTTGACGCGGGAGATCTGTGTTTGATTCCCAATGTATGGAGAACTCCGCATTTTGACAGAAATAGGCCTGCGCTGTTTTTAAACTGGTTAGGTTTCCTTTGTCGTATACTTGCGCAAGGACTGCGAGAGTTCCGTAGAAGAAAGTGCAACTTTGCGGAAGTGTTTTCGAGAGCCGGAGTACTATTTCACTCATCTTTACTTAGTTGCCCTTCTATCAAACTCTTCAAGTCCTTGCAAAAGTACAAGGCACGGGGACGATTGATAAGTGCTCCTCCTCTAAAGCTATCACCCACCACCGTATATTTCTCCCACACTAAGAGTACAGGGGCATAAAGGCCTCTTGAGGAGCAGCTGTGTTAAAGACTAAAAATATGATTACGTATTTTATTTACATATACGATGGGGGAAGAACTAACTACCTAAAATCGGTTATATTTCTTCATAAAATCTGCATTAAAAGAAAAACTATTTTTATTGCTGTATAAACTAACCTAAGGTATGTGGTTAGGTTACATTACGTTGTTTTAGGTTAGATTAATAACCTAATTACATTCTATGAAGGAATATGGTGACAAATTTTAGAGTGTTTGCCCCCTATCCCCGCCGCCTCTTGAATTAACAAGATGAGTTTTTCATCGTCGACCCACGGGTATGGATCTTGCATATTTTGTCCCATTACTCTCATTCCTAGGTTAGACTAAGAGACGAAGCTGGTAAATAATTAGCAGAAGGGGTCCAAAAGGACGTAAAAAATGCAAAATTTACAGGAGAAATGGAAGATGCAATCATCCCCATAAGCAATTGTCGCCGCACATCGTCGGGCCGATCGCTACTATGGCGGTATATAAGCGGATTTCGAGCGGGAACGAGGCGGGGCATCGAGTCGGTTGAGTAACTGCAACCACTGGCGGTCCGATGACGGTTTTGTCAGGGTACCCGCGAACGCGGTACTGCGACGGTTGTAGTCTTCGGACCATACGCTGATCGTGGCGGTTGTCCCTGCTTACGGTCGTGTGGCGGGCACGGATTTGCTTTGCATTACCCACAATTCTTCACTCTTCGCGTGGTGAACGTCATTTGTTCTGGTTTTCATATGAACAGAAGAGAACCTGATAACGTCTGCAGACCTAGGATATAAGAGAAACAGGTGGAAGCACTGTACTCATGTAACTATTGTCACACGGTTCGTTGGCTTATAAAACTATTTTCGTGACCGGTTACAGCAGAACATGTTACATTATTTGTTACTTGGCAAAATGTAAAAAATACTGCCTAAAGCTTTGCTCATTGCAAACAATCAACTCCAAAATTACAATTCTCACTGACAATTACGAGATAGTAGTTCAGATATGCTTGGAAAGTATTGCGTTGTACAGCCCACCAATCTCCGGATGGGAATGGAATTCTTGAATAAAAATGGTGTTAAATCTTTGTATTTTAACCATGTATTGGTATAAAGGTTTCAGTGCTTAAGTGCCAATACATTCCCAAAATTGAGAGTAGATGATTAAAGGCGGCATGAAGAGAAATTTTTGGGAGCAATCCGCCGTGGTTTGCAGTAAATCCGATTACGTCTTGCATATGGGGGAAATACGTGGGGAGATTTCAGCGGCTGGATATCGGCTAAAGGCGGGGAGCAGCGCGATTATGGCGGATACCCCGCCGGCGGGACGAAGGCGTAATTAGTGTAATCGAGCAGGTGGCCCGGAGGCGGCGTCCGCCATTCGCACGTCGATGGGCCTACAGCGGCCCGCTGGCGGAATGCTTATGGGGATTTAGAGCTAATATAACCTAACCTAATAATAATAGAAATAAGCAAGATTCTATCATTTTTTCGAAACTTAGGCATTACTACTGTATCACCCAACCACATGAAACTCGAGAAAAAAGGAACATTATTTAATTTCTCCCCCAAAATTCTAAATTTTGACACTGGCTCACTTGGTAGTGATTATTGTTCGAAATACAGTGTCGACGTATGGCATAAAGACCAGTGCTAAAAACACGAAGCAACTTGTGCTAGGTGGCCACTAAAAAGCACAAATGCTACCTAACTAAATCGGGGTAGGGGCGCAGCAGGGGGGCCCGAGCGATAGAGGGACGCGTTAGCCAAAGGTGGGTATACGCATAAACAAAGATAGTGGGAAAACACTTTATATATAATAAAATGTATAGCATTAGTGTTGCACAGCTTTGGAGGAAATAGTAAGTGCCATCCAAAAAAGTACCAAAATGTACTAAATTAAGTTAGATTCGATAAACTGTTCACCATTTCCGCACTGCCTTTCATATATATCATAATAGGCCTAAGTGTACCTCTCCGCCAAATAATTCCTTCCGCCTTTACATATCGTGTCGTTTACATCAAAAAGAACAAGCAACTACAAGTATTTTCTTAATTTCAACTATTCCCCTCACCTGACTTTCACTCACGCTTCCTCACAAACCAAAATATATTCTCCAATTCATCTGGTAAATTTTCTAAAATTGGTCCGGAGATACAGCAGTTAATCCGAAAATTATGCCGGACTCTACACTAACGTAATAATAATCAAAGCTAACCTAAACTAGCTTAATGTGACCAGAAAATACCGAAATTGTAACATTTCCTAGAGAGAAAAAAAAATAGCTGGACCCCTTTTGCTAAACATTGTGTCCGAAGCTTAACCTAAAATACTTCAGTTATGTTCTAATTTGAAAATAAGTATATATATATATATATATATATATATATATATATATATATATATATATATATATATATATATATATATATATATATATATATATATATATATATATATATATATATATATATAATCAGAACATGATTTACCCATGATACTCATCTGCGGACCACTGATCTAGAACATTCCGAAAAGCTTTAAATTTTAACTGTACCAAGCCTATTTTCAGGCAAACTAATTCTGCATGAAATTGATTGTTCCTTGTACCCCCAAGTAGACTACATTTCTTTTACCTGATTCATGCAAGTATCTACAAACCTTTCTTCAGCTGATACAGACTCCCTCATGTTTGTATCTTTTTTCTGGATTTTCGGAGTTACTAATTCCAGCAGTGTATGGAAATCCGAATAGTTCATTCTGTAAAATTTTTTGAATGAACGTGGATCTTCTGAAAGAACTTCACTATTTACCATTGAAAATACGGTTCTTTCATGTGCGTTATTGCGGCGAAGAATCCACTCCCTGGCCCAGCAACTTCTGTTTTTTCTCCTTTTTTTCGATTTTTGTGCTACCAACATAGCTGATACCACTGCTATCGCTATATCATCATCTTCAGATGAACTCATATTGCGCAACTCAAGAAGTAATGTTTACAATTACGACAGCTGTTTAGCATGTACGTAAAACATTCTTCAAGTGTTTCTCGTGTTTAATACAGCGGCCACGAGAGGCTCTGCTGGTAAAACCTACTTAGTTTTAAGGATCGTGTGAGACCTCTACAATATCTCAGGATAAAAGAAATTGCATGGAAGTTGAGCTGTTCAAGTTGTAGCCTGAATCGCAGCCTTACTTCAGTCCCGTCTGAGACAGGCTTAAATAAATAAATAAATAAAAATAAAAAATAATAAATAAATTTCTCCCACGTCGGACATTGGTATCAGTTATAAAAAGAAATAATCAAATCTCAAAAGTGCCAAATATTCATTAAGATGCATATACAAATTCCCCGCTTGATCTAGCTAGTGGTTAACGTGTAAGACTGGTACACGTGGTCCGGGTTTAGTTCCCAATGGAAGTGCATTTTGGCGTTCACCCAGTGTCGTGACCATAGTGCTCTCAAACGGATCGGGTTGACCCGACCCGGCCCGTGACCCGACCCAACCCGACTCGGGTCGGGTCGGGTCGGGTCAGTCGGATCAGCTCGGGTTGGGTTGTCGGGTCAGGCTACTCGGGTCGGG
Organism: Thermobia domestica; assembly: GCF_964235325.1. Lineage (NCBI taxonomy): Eukaryota > Metazoa > Arthropoda > Insecta > Zygentoma > Lepismatidae > Thermobia > Thermobia domestica. The sequence goes on from NC_137467.1 coordinate 55,695,234, forward strand.
TTATTCGGGTCGGGTCAATCAGGTCAGCTCGGGTCGGGTTGTCGGGTCGGGTCAATCGGGTCAGTTCGGGTCAGGTTATCGGGTCAGGTCAATCGGATCGGATCACGGGTCGGGTCGGGTCACGGGTCGGGTCGGGTCTGTCTTCAACCCGACCCGACCCGACCCGTTGAGAGCACTAGTGTGAACCCTGAATAGTTGAGGACTTATAATAACCAGTATAGTAAACTTGTTAAAGGAAATGCCGTGCTATACTATTGAGTGTACTTTAAAGGGATCAGCGAATATTTCAGTTGTTGATCATACATAGTCACAGTAGAACGCATAGTAGTGATTTTATATATCTGTAAGCCTTAAATAGTTATACAAATGATTTCACTATGTTATCGTATACTTTTGAATGCTACAGAAGGAAAGAGATACCCGTAGCAATTCTCATGAATTTAGTGTGGAAATAGCGATGTAACTTGGAAATCACTGCAAATTCCATTTCATACCACTGACAAACTCGACATTTTCTAAACTGTCAACGAATGGCACTGCTATTATGCAAAACGACACCATCAGCGACAGAAAATGTCTAGTACGTACCACTGGCGAAAATCTCAGGGGAATGGGGGACATGTCCCCTCAATCATGGAACTGACGGGGACTGTATCCCCGTTACTAATCCGATTTGAAATGTGTTTTGGGAAGAAGTGTGATGATTTGTGTCCGCTGCCACGAAGGAAAGTGAGATGAAATTGTAGTCCCTTGCTGTTTAATATTGTATAATATACAACAGATTCATCTCAGACATATATTCATCTACCGTAATATAAGACTTATCTCCCCCCCCCTCCCTCCCTAGAATAAGCCTCATATCTGTCGGCCTCCGAATATTGAAGACAACCCTGCTCCCCTGATCCTCCACAGCATTGTTTTTCAAATTCATAAATATTTTCAACATCGCTTAACCCCTTCAGTGTGGGTGGCGAGTTAAATCGTGTCTTCAAAACGCACCTGCTGTGCGGATGGCGTATATATACGCTTTAATTTTGCTTTGGCTATTTTGTATTGCGTATGGCGAAAATACTTGCCCATAGTATGGGTAATGTTATTCCCGACAATATTTAGCGAGTTTGCGCTCACCTAGGAACCGCAAGAGACCACACAGAAAAATTGGGCTTGACCTGTTGAGGCATTCCCAAATTTTGTGTAACCTTACCATATGATGATGATGATAACCATAAATACGACAATGACATGTTATAGTAGCTAATTAGAAGCAACAAAGATCATAGTGATTGCTTGAGAGGTTCAAGGGTTATTAAAAGGTAACAAATTCCAAAGTTCTAAAAAAAAACTACACTTTTTTACAGTGGTTCGCATCTGAAAATTACGCACTGAAGGTGTTAAAAAAAAGATTATGGGAGCTGCCTTACCCGCTCCGTCTACCCCCCCCTTCCCCATGTTGAAGACAGATTTGAGCTGATGATACGTACTCGAATACGCTAAGTAACCGTATATCCAATTCGGAGTTATATATAGGTAAAATTCAATGATGAAATATCATATTAAGGTGAGTGAAACCACTTAAGAAAACAGGCTCCTTCTGTAAAGGGAAGGAAACCACAAGCAAGCACGGGCTGGCAAGAACTTGATTAGACATCTGTTTCGTCACAAAACGTTCCCATACCGAAGATCTGTACGTACAATTATGTCCAAAATTATTGTCGCATGTCTATAAATACGTTGTTGTAGGAATATAATTTGATAACGAATTCGCCCGGTATTTCTTATAGTGTTAGTATGTGTATAATCGGCAGAGACATGTATGTGGCAAATTTCATGTCAAAAGAGCAGTAAACAGGAACAACAAAACTAAAATAAAACTTTCTTGTTCATTTAGCAACATTTTGTTTTACTCATTCTAATTTTCGAATTTACAATTCTTTTCCTATGACATTTACCACAAATATACATTTCCTGATTATACACATAGTATAAGTATTAAAAGTACCCTGCAAAATCATTATGAAATTATATTCTTACAAGAAGACAGTTATAGAAATGCGATCATCATTTTGGACATGAGTGTACATATATCTGTGGTTAAGTGTGATTGTGCAGCTTACTTTTCGTGTTTCACCGATACTTCCACAATATACTATTTACAGCAGTCATATGTAACTTATCCTTATGAATTGACCCATATTCCTGCAACGGAAGCAAACACAGAACACAGAGGTATTTATGGAGTGTCAAACTTATTTACATAATTAATCATTGTTTAACTCCACTACTCTCTCGCGTTGGTAAGTCTAATCTAGCATGGGAAGCATAGCACAACTCGTGAATCTCTGCTGTAACGCGAGCAAGTGAGTTTCGTTTCTCATTTAGAAACTAGAATAGAATTTCCAACTATACGAATTTGACACTGAAATCAGAAGTAGCAAGTCTATATCGCTCTGTTATAATCTAAAAGGAAAAGCCAGAGAAAGGACTTATAGAACTTGGGACGCTGATGCCATATCAAAAATCAGTTTGTCGATAACTCGCTAGATTAAAATAAATATTGAAGCAGAAATAGTGTAAGTAAAAGGCTAATAGTCACCGCAAGAAACAAACCTTATCTCTAGGAAGTACTTTCGAAGAACGTCGTCTTTTATCGTCAGCCTAGGCACACTTCAAAAAGGATTTAAACCATAAAAAGAATTTTTAAAATGTACGAAGTAAAAATCTTCTTGTCACTATAATTAGACATATGTTAATCTATATTAGAATTAATTATTAGACACTAGAATTAACATATGTCTAATTATAGTGACAAGAAGATTTTTACTTCGTACATTTTTAAAGTTCTTTTTATGGTTTAAATTCTTTTTGAAGTATGCCTAGGCTGATGATGAAGACGATGTTCTTCGAAAATACTTCCTAGAGATAAGGTTTGTTTCTTGCAGAGACTATTAGCCTTTTACTTACATTATTTCTAATCATTATCTCCGCTCGCAATATAATGATAATTGAAACAGAAAGCTATAATGGACTTCTACCGTTTCCAGTTTTAGTACAGAAATAAGGGTGGACATGAAAACTACTCTTGGTACGCTGAAACGACTGCAAAAAACCACTTCTAATTATGTATTCTCATCTTGCTCTATGGTGGTCAACATTAAAACTGAACGTCGTTCATTTATGCTACTTCTGGTTTGACTAAACGGCTAAAGGACGAAATGATATCTATCCTTGAGATGCTGATTCGATTCCAAAAAGACTGTGTTTTCCTGTATCAGACCATTTTTGCTCTGTTACTTGTCAACGGAGAGACAAACGGACATACAGGGTTTGTCCGGGAAGTAATAGGACTGATTTTATTCCGCCCACTGACGACTAGAAATTGCGGCGAGTGGAATTGTGCCAAGAAAATTTGAACATGTGTGAAAGTGACCCCCAATTTTTGAATAACGTAATCACAGGTGACGAATCATGGATCTTTGAGTATGATCCCGAGACAAAGATGCAATCTTCCGATTGGCACACGCCGGCGTCTCCTCGCCCAAAAAGGGAAGAATGAACAAATCCAAAGTGAAAACGATGCTCATTGTCTTTTTTGACATCAAAGGCATCGTCCATCATGAATTTGTTCCTCTTGACAAACGAAGTTTTACGTGGAAGTGCTCAAAAGACTCAAACGAAGGGTCAATCGGGTCCGACCAGACATCGGAGCCGACTGGAAGCTGCACCACGACAACGCCCCGGCTCACACCGCCTTTCTTGTGGACAGCTACCTGACCAAGGCCGTCATCCCAACGCTTCCGCAGCCGCCGCCCTACAGCCCAGATGTGACCCCCCGGACTTCTTTTTGTTTCCTTGCCTGAAACGCCCGATGAAAGGCAAGCATTTTGAGAAGACAGAGGGGATCCAAGCAGCTTGCACCGCGGCTCTCAAGGCTATTCCGGAGAATGACTTCCGTGACGCCTTCAATGCTTGGAAACCGCGCTGGCAGCGCTGCATCGACGCAGAAGGAGCCTATTTTGAAAGTTTTTAAAGAATTGTAACGATTGGCTCAATATTTTTTTTTTAATCGACCCAGTCCTATTACTTTCCGGACAAACCCTGTAGCTGTCTATAAAATTTCCCATATTGTTAATTGAGCCAAACTCTTCAAATGGTACCTGATTTTTTTCATACTGCCATTTTCTTGGCTGTTTTCAAGTTACTAATTCGATTGCACTCTTGAGGAAACGACTGAAACGTCATAGGCATAATTCTGTTGTATATCGTTTCCTTCCCTCTGCCTCACTGAAGTGCACATGAAAATCTTGGATGACAAATGGAATAGTTTCTGGTTTTTCCTACAGTGATTACAATAGAGGGTTACTACCTAATGTTTCCAATGGTATCTCTTGCATACAGCATTCTAATATTACCAGTGGCAGCTCTTTCGTCCAGTATTGACATTGGCTAGTTACTATTTAGACTACCATCGGCGTCAAAAAAATACGAGAGTGGACCATAACATCATCTAACAAAAATGCATTTTAGATGAATTGTTTACCAGCTACGTAATTATGAAATTATTACTAGTTAGGCTAGGAATGTAGGATACTTAAATGAAGTATTCAAAGTGTCCTTCATCATATTCTATGTACAAATTACATCTTTTAACCATAGAAGAATACATGTTACATCACTACCAAGGGATGATAATTTAACCAATTCAGAAGTAAAATCTCTTTTAAATTATGTAGATCAAGTGTTTTTTTATATAGGTATCTTTCATTATTCTCCAAATAGATCCGTTGTGGTTTTGTAACCATTTCTGTCAAATGTGAACACGCGTTCATCCTTTGGCGTACTCAAATGCAAATATAATACGGCTTAACTATTATAATGTGTTTACAAAGTTACTTCTTACAACATGTTATGGAGGAACCACACCTATCAAATTGTTTACGTCAATCAATCCACTATTCCAGTGAATTAAGAACTGAATAACTGCGAGTGTCCAGCGACTTACAGCAAACATTGTGTGTTGAAAGCAGAGTGAATCGGGTAGAAAGACCATCATTATTAGATGCTTCTAAACCAACAATTCAGTCAATATGGACTGAAAAATAAGTTCTGCGGTCTTGATGGAGTTTACTACTTTTATTTTCTAAACATTATTTAAATTTTGATAGGTTGTAATGATCCTTCCGTGTAATTGGTTAGAAACACATTGTACAATTGACGTTCATGTTGATCACAGCAGACAGTTATGTTGGACTTCATAAGTAGATTAGGTACTTCGCATATTTCTAACGAACTTAAAAAGTTCGTTACTGTATTCTCTATATATGTGTGTGTGTGTTTGTGTGTATGTGTGTTACTTGCGAAGTTTTCAATTTTGAGAATTGCATTCAAATACTATCTGAAAGAAGTGATGGAATTTTTCGCATCACTATTACCGTTCCCGAGATATTGGCCAAGAAAAAAAGTTCCGATTTCCAGAGATTTAAGAAGCCATATCTCAGAAACCGTTAAGTCATACAGAGATCATACTGGTGTTGATTAATACCTAAGAGAATGGTAAACAGTTTGGTACCAAATAGTAACCGGTGGCCACAGTTCCCCAGATATTGACCAAAAAGTTCGGATTTCGGGGGATTGAAGGAGTCATAGAACCGTAATTCATAGAGAGATATTTTGCGAGTTTTTTTCAATTTTTAGCCCTCCATGTTGAGCATGTATCTTCCTAAAACAACCTATCGTAGAACATTTTAACAGAACTCTTTAATAAAACATGTATATAAAATTAAGTACTCAAGAAAATTACAAATGGATAGATATATTACAAGAATTGTTTAATGAGTATAATAATAAAATACAAAGAACAATTGGTATAAAGCCTGTAGAAGTTAATAAGAAAAATTAATTCTTTTTAAGTTCGTTCTGGCAATGATCTTGGAACATTTTCAATTGGTTTCTTTCTTCCATGACTGTGAGATGTTTGTACTAAGGTATGGTAATGCAACGTAGTTCATTGATTCATTATTCTCATTTATTATGTCTTTTTTTTTAATTATACGTCCTTAACTTACATACTCTTAAATTATACGTTTCTTGTTCGACGAAGAAAGATACAAGATATGTCTAACAGGTACGATAAATATTCCGCTAACGGCAACATAGATCAGGCGTGCTTAAGTTCATTATAAAATTAGATTTCTAAACCTTAAGAAGAAAACAAATAAAATTATAAAAATCCTTCCGATAAATTTTTGAAAGCTTTAAATTAAACAAGAATAGTCCTTTCACTTCCTTTATATTAAATTTTAAATTAAACAAGAATAGTCCTTTCACTTCCTTTATATTAAATTTAAAATTAAACAAGAATACTCCTTTCACTTCCTTTATATTAAATTTTAAATTAAACAAGAATAGTCCTTTCACTACCTTTATATTAAATTTTAAATTAAACAAGAATAGTCCTTTCACTTCCTTTATATTCAATTTTAAATTAAACAAGAATAGTCCTTTCACTTCCTTTATATTAAATTTAAAATTAAACAAGAATACTCCTTTCACTTCCTTTATATTAAATTTTAAATTAAACAAGAATAGTCCTTTCACTACCTTTATATTAAATTTTAAATTAAACAAGAATCGTCCTTTCACTTCCTTTATATTCAATTTTAAATTAAACAAGAATGATCCTTTCACTCCCTTTATATTCAATTTTAAATTAAACAATAATAGTCCTTTCACATATCGTTAAAAAAATTCCTTTCACTTCCTTTATATTCAATTTTAACCTCAATTTTTAACTCTACTTTGGTCACGGACAGTAACACTGATTATTTTCATCAACCAACCAATATTATTAGTTCTGTAGAACAATATAAAAACACATAAAATATTATCAACACTTATATGTATGCACGAATCAACAGGTGTATATATGATATGTGCAGCAGATAAAATACCATATATATATATATATATATATATATATATATATATATATATATATATATATATATATATATATATATATATATATATATATATATATATATATCCACTTACTGTCTCCAGAATTGTCTCCATCAATATCTTTAAAGTAACCTATTTTATCTTTCTTGATTCCATTAGAGGGACTGGATGTAACAAAAGGCCGTGATTGGTCCAAGGAAAGTACAATCGTTTGAACCGTATCCACATATAGCTTTAGATAGTCGTTTTTATAATAATCCACATCTCCAAGCCTAAAATAATTTAGTTTGCTTTAGTCCTTTCGCCAGCAAAATGTTAATTAATCATTTATTACCAAGATTGGACTACAAGTTATAAATTCAGATACAATCGTTAGGGGAAAGTACTTAAATAGAGAATATTGTTTCGCTTTACGGGAACTGTAAATCATGAAATAAGTTCTTAACTAATGAATGTCATACAAGTAATTTCTACGAGTATACAGGGTGTCACATAAATATATCACAGTATTTTGGGAACACATTCCTAACATAAAAATAAGAAAAAAAGTTAATATGGATCTTTGCTCAAAACTGGGTAGTTTCGGAGTTATAGGGTCCCGAAAACGTGAAATAAGTTAACTTTATAAGTTCATAGCTCCACTACTATGGGACCGTCCTCCGGGTCGAGACATCACGGAGGAACGAGTACCGTATGTGAACTATCAAAATATCCATGTTTAAGAATGCTCCAGTACTTTCATACCAATTTTTTCGGGAGATAGTTGGAGAGTGATCAAATACCCCAAAGCAGCCTCCCTAAAACGATTGTGAAATATCTGTTCTCAAAATATTGTGTGACACATTTAATGAAATGAAATGAAATCTTTTATTTTACGTCCCACGGTTATGCCGGTTAGGCTAAAGGAGACGGTGATGATGAGAAATGAATGAAATGGTGGAATGAAGAAAGTGGGAGGAAACGGGAGAACCCCGAGAAAACCCACGAGCACGGTGGTGACACATTTAAGTAACACCCTGTATACGCTAGGAAAATGTTCCAATCTTCATCTCTTTTTAATATCAGGTTGTTTAAAATGTATTGAGCGTTTGAAGGTAACAATTGAGAATGTATTCATTGTTATTTGAAAGTACGAGGGCGAGTCAAAAATTATCCACATTTTTGTCATAACTTTTCTTACATTGCGCACTTTGTCTTCTGTCCTCGCATATTTTATTGTTATACTGTTGTGGTAATGCTGTAAAAGTGTGATCTTAATTCCTCCATTTTTCTTCATTCTGTTGCAGATATATCATGGCTGCTCCATTAGAAGTTTGCACCAAAGAGGAACAACGAGCAGTGATCCGATTCCTCTGGTCGGCGGGTGTCAAAGGGTCAGACATTCATCGCAGACTATCATCGCAATATGGGAGAAGTGCGCTATCACTTAAAACTGTGTTTTTGTGGCTCGAGAAGTTTAAAAGTGGTCGAACAAGTGTAACACATGAAGAGGGAACAAGACGGCCATCATCCTCCACTACAAATGACTATATTCAGCAAGCTCGAGAGATAGTTCCGGCGAAGAGGCGAATCACTCTCGATGAGGTAGCATCTGTTTTGAACATCAGTCATGGCTCTGCCCATTAAATGATCCACCACGAGCTTCGGTTGCCTCAGATTTAGACGTGCAAAATTCAGTGCAAAAGTGGATTCACGACCAACCGAAAACCTTTTATTTGGAAAGAATACGTAAGCTCATTGACCGTTGGGCCAACTGCATTGATAAGGAGAGAGAGATTACGTAGAAAAATGATATGCATAGTATAACCCTACATTCATGTAAATAAACTGTAGAATGAAGTGTAGATAATTTCTGACTCGCCCTCGTAACATGGAGCCACATGTGCACCATTTTAGTGGATGCCTTCTATCATTTTCCCAGCAAAACTACAATTCCGTCATTGTAGAACAATTGTGGTTCCTGATCAGAAAATTTTAACACGAGGTTTTCACAGACTTCTTTTCACACTAAATTAATACCATTCATAAAATTCTGCAGTGATCAACAAATGATAATCTAACGGTGCCAGGTCTGGGCTATATGGTGGATGAGTTAAAATTTTGTAGCCAAATTCTCTAAATTTCTGATGGATCGTTAAAAGCGTGTGTGGTCTGATGTCAGCGTTGTAAACGACATATTTTCTGTTGATCAGTTCCGGCCGTTTCTTTTGAATTTTTGGACTCGCGTTAATTGTCAAGAGTGCAGATCCGAGTAACGTCATTTAGGGAGATCTCGATTCTTTTAAGGTCTGGCAAAGCTAGTGATCGTAGACGCACGCGAGAAGAAACATTCAGTACGTGGAAGGTTAATGTCGATTTACATTGACAAGTTGCATAAGCAGAGAAGTTAATTTTGCCTGTTGCAAAAGGAAGCAGAAGCCTCTAAAAATAGGTACATAAAGCTTTATTTAAGAAACAATATCCATGTCATAACTTTCAGTAAGTTAAAAATAAGGTACGAGGATCACTACGAAAGTTTTGAGATACGCATTGTTGTGGCACAATATTTGAATTCCAACAATTGCGTTCGGTAGTGGTATCCAGAGCGAAGAAGCGAAGCAATTTTCAACTCGCCTCGCTTATCGGCGTGACCGTATCGCCTTCACTTGTTTGTTGATGTGAGCAGTATTCGGCTGTCTAGAATGGAGCTCGAAAGAGAACATTTTCGGGCAATGATCCTTTACGATTTCAAAAGTGGTTTGAACGAGACACAAAGCCTTGACGGTTTGCAGGGGCATTTGGGGACCTTGCTCCTTCCCGTGCTACAATTTTTCGGTGGTTTGGTGAATTCAGAAGAGGCGGGACATCACTTAAAGATTAAGAGAGAGCTGGACGTCCGGCAACAGCTGTGTCAGATGATAACATTGCCGCTGTGGAACAAATGATTCGAGAAAATTCTCGAACAACTTTCAAGGACATTGAATCTACAGTGAACATTGGATAGCCAGCAGTAACAAAAATTCTTCATGATCATCTTCGGCTCAGGAAGGTTTCATTTCGTTGGGTGCCTCACACTTTGACTGAACAGCAGAAGCGCATGCGTGTGGAATGGTGTGAAGGAATGCTTTCAAGATTTGATGGAAACAATTCTCGACGCGTTTCTGACATTGTTACTGGTGATGAGACTTGGATCTATCAATTTGATCCTAAAAATAAACGCCAGTCTACAGTTTGGATCTTTCCAGACGAAAATCCACCCACGAAAGTGAAGCGACCGCGAAGTGTGGGGAAGAAGATGGTCGCAACTTTCTTCACCAAATCTGGCCATGTTGCAACTGTTCCACTTGAAGAACAAAGGACTGTTACTGCTTAGTGGTACACCACTGTTTTCCTACCAAAGTGTTGCAGAAGCTTCGGGAACGGCGTCCAAGAACTGGATTGCGAGGGATGAGAACTGCTTCATCATGACAACGTGTCCGCACACACGGCCAACATCACAATCTACGGAGGTCAAACTTATTACTCATCCGCCGTATAGCCCTGACCTGGACCCGTGTGAATTTTTTTGTTCCCCAGGATCAAAGATTGCATGCGTGGGAAGGGATTTTGCAGCCCTGAAGAAGCTGTAGTGGCTTACGAGAATGAACCTTCAACACTTGAAGAAGAAGACTGGTAACTCTGCTTCCAAAAGTGGTTTTGGAGGATGCAAAAGTGTGTGCAGTGTAATGGTGAATACTTTGAGAAAACGTAAGTGTTAAATTCATTTTAAGTATGTAAGTTATTTCACATCTGAAAACTTTCGTAGTGACTCTCGTATACGGGTAATATATGTTGATCAAAGGATGCAAAGGATTTGTATTATGATAGAGTATACCCTCAGGATGACACACATTGCTTGTTACAGTGACAACTCGTACCAGCTTTTGTTGATCAATGCATTTATAGTCCAGTCAAATTAAGCAAAAAATTAGGTACACCCAGAAAAAATCGTAACAAGCTGAAATTTTGCACATGCCTTTGGGTAAAAGTTCTGAAATTTCCGGTGAAGGGTTGGACGCCATATTGGAAAATGTCCGCCAAACCGTGATTTTTGAAGCTAAAAACTGGTTCTCACTTTAATAGCTAGAACTCACGTTGTATTTGCACTATTGATGTTATACTTACTTCTTTCGAATAACAAAGGACTACGCTTACAGACCACGTATCACGCTTACTAGTTTACTCCACATGCGGGTAGTAACGGAGGGATTTCTTTTTAACAATCCCCTAAATTTCCTTCTTCCAATTAGTTTTCTTACACATTAACCCAGAAACAAACCATAACAAGCTGACATTTTGCACATATCTTTGAGAAAGTGTATGTAACAACATATTAAAGGTCCTGAAATATCTGGTGACGGGTTTGGCCGCCATATTGGAAAATGGCCGCCAAATTGTGGTGTTTAAAGGTAATAACTCGTTCTCTCTTTAATAGCTATAACTTACGTTGTATTTGCACTATTGATGTTATTTTTACTTCATTTAAATAACGAAGGACTACGTTTACTGATACTTACCAGTATACTGCATACATGGGGGAAGCAACAGAACAATTTTTTTAAAAGATCCCAAAATTTCCCTTCTTGCGATTACTTTTTTTTTTAAAATTAGTTGACATCCTTGTCCTCTGTGAGTAGCAATTAAACTTACATTAAATACACCATAATACACACAACATCAAAGTTACATTGAAATCTTAGCGATAGAATCTCAATACCAAATAAAACGTCACGAAGTACTGCTCCTTTACACCGGTAGAGCGAATAAGGCATTCTCTCAAGCTACATTCCCCAACTGTTATGTTTACTTCTTCAACGTCAGTTGTCACATTTCAAGAGAAGTTCCTTGCGAATCCGAAGAACAAGTCTAGATTTTTATAAATACTTTTCTAAACACTCACGGCTGCTGAGACCAGTGTCCTTCAAGCTGTGGAGATCCAGATACTCAGATTGTGCGTACAGCAATAGAACTCTCTGTCAAACACCCAGATCCAGTATCAATTATCGGGGGAGCTATTGGTCTGCTCATACTTTTGGCCTCATTAGCAAGTGAGGAAATAGATGTTACATTCATTAAATCTGGCAAAGGAGAAGTTGCATCTAAAGTCCTCGTTGATAGTTGGGTAGGGGGTGTCGTGTGACGTGGTCACAAACTTCCAATTCTGCGAATAAGGAATCAAAACAAATGTCCGAGTGTATTGTGAAAACATCTTGTAAGTAGCTGTAAAACCTTTAGGCAACACACTTTTTGCCAACAAGTCGTGGATCTTCCAGCAAGACTCTGCACCTGTCCATAAAGCTAAGATGAATCAAACATGGCTGGGAGCGAATGTGCCGGACTTCATTGCTACCAGTGATTGGTCCTCGGCCAGTCCAAATCTCAATTCTCAATACTATAAATAGTGGTCTCGATTAGAGGCCATGGCTTGCACCAACCACCACCAAAATTTGGAGTCCCTCAAACGTACCCTCACCAAAGCAATGGACAAGTTTCCGATGGACTATGTGCGTACAGCTATTGTTGACTGGTCACGCCGTTTAAGGGCTTGTGTCAAAGCCCATAATGGTCATCTTGAGTAACATCTCCACATTTTGTGTCTGTGGTATATGCACTTCTTGCAAGTAAATTTATTTCTCTGAATCTACTGTCTTTGCATTAGGACTGCACCTTCCCGTGACAGTATTTATGGCCAGACTAATTATAAGAGAAGTATGGAACGAAGAAGGAGTAAAAAGAAATATTGTGCTTGTAATATTTTGTACTCTAACTCTTAAGAAGTATATGTGCCAAAATACAGGGAAATGTCATTGATACTAGCTGTACTCTCTACGTCTTGCAGGTAACATGTGGGTCCGGTTGTGAAAATGGAGAAAGGTGAGGAGTAATCAAACACTTCCAGATGAATAACCTAACACAATACGATTAGAATGTTGGGTTACGGTGTTCCCTCCTAAAGTCAATTTGCGTGAGAAGTGATATTCGATCTATAAGAAGTAGCCTATACTCCAAACGCATTTTTTTCTGAAAAGCCAAAAAGCGTGTAAAGACTGAAGTACGTGTTCGTAAAATATCTTCAAAGGAAAATCTTCTCTGAAAGCAAAGAAGAAATGAGAAATTCTTGCTCGGCATTCTTTCATTTGTCAAAAACCCTTGACTAAGTTATGTTCTGTGGTCCAAACGTTTTGTCTCCGTACTGGATTTATTTATTTATATATTTGCAAGATCTTAGTCAAGGTGTTCGGCCCTAAGTTGGAAACCCAGGAGCACACGATTACGGAGTAGGCATAATACCACTTTAACATGACTATACAACTGTAAAAAACATAACTGGGTGAAGTACATTTCCGTAATGCGTGATTTTGTAGTGAAAAATAAAATTAGTTCTATATCAGAGACAATACACAGTCGCACACACAGAAAAGAAAAGTTCTGCTCAGCGGACTCATGGCAATGGTGCAATGTATTTTGATACCCAGAAACTAAATTTCGAAACCCCAGGACAATTGAATTTGCTAATTTTAATTTTATGGCCGATAAAGATGTGTGTTCCCTATCCAAAATCGGTCAAATTTTTCGGCCATGAAAAAATGACACGGTCAGTCGTGCTAGCGTTTCGAAAGTTGGATTCTGTGTAATAAAATACATCAAATCCACACCCTGAGACTCAGTGCACAGAACTTTTTTTGTTTTGTATGGCTGTGTTACATGTACCCTCCCTATCCAAAATTTCTCAAATTTTGAAACTCCAGAACAATTGACCTTGCCAGTTTTGTTTTATGGCCGATAAAGATGTGTGTTCCCTATCCAAAATCGGTCAAATTTTCTGGCCATGAAAAAATGACACGGCCAGTCGTGCTGGCGTTTCGAAAGTTGGATTCTGTGTAATAAAATACATCAAATCCATACCCTGAGACTCAGTGCACAGAACTTTTTTTGTTTTGTATGGCTGTGTTACATGTATCTCCCTATCCAAAATTTCTCAAATTTCGAAACTCCAGGACAATTGACCTTGCTAATTTTAATTTTATGGCCGATAAAGGTGTGTGTTCCCCATCCAAAATCGCTCAAATTTTTCGGCCATGAAAAAATTGACACGGTCAATCGTCCTGGAGTTTCAAAATTTGGATTATGTGTAACAAAATATCGTCGCTGCTCCTCGAAGAATCGCTGTGTGTTAAAACCAAAACTTTTGAGAAGAAGAAAAAAACATTCCAAACTTAAAATTTCGCCATACCTACACGAAAACACTTGGAAAATATAATAAAATTGGTTCTGCATAGAGGATTTGTATACATTAATCAATACGTAAATAATGAGAACCTGAAGCCCTTAATTTGAATCGAAATTTAAAGTATAATTTTATTAAAACTTTATAATGAAAGTAATATATATAGTTGAAAGTATATATAATGAAGTCAATATAAAACAATGTCCTTCAAATGCTGCTCATTGTTGGTGTGAACTTACTTTAATTTTGATCTTAGCGTCTAAGATTATCATAAAAATGGTGATAGTCTTTATGCATAAACATTTTCAAATCCTGCAGATTATCGTATTTGATTTTCTCAATTTTCAAAAGTTCATAATAAAGACTCAGTGGTTCCACTCAGCTATATTTCTGTCGCCTCTGAGGAAGAGTCTGCCACTCAACCGTATGATGAATCTTGTAGAATACTTCGTTATCCTTCTGCAACAGCCCTTTTATGCCATTGACATTATTATCTCCTTTCTTCTTTCCAAGTGTAATGGAAGGATAGTTTGACGGTACTTTGTCATAGTCCTTGAAAAACCTGTGATCCAAATAATGTATGTTGTAAGGTTGAGTTCTTCTGGCTTCTTCTATTTTGGATAGATAATGTGCAGGTAAATAAGTTGGTGGGTAAACATACGCTCCAACGTAGAATGGACAGTATCAACTTCCATCATAGTTTGCCCCTTTTCTAATATAATCTGTTCTATTTCGATATTTAGTTTGGTTGAAATATTTGACAAGGCACTAACTAAGACTTTGCTTTTATTCTGATATTGGTATCCATCAGAAATGAGAATAATCTTTTTCGGTGTTCCAGACTTCCGCAATCGATTATGCAGCTTGTGAATTCATTAGCCGAAACATTCCCTTCTCCTTCGTGCCAAAAATACAAATGGACATCTTTTGTATTTTTGACATAGATACTGAAGTTATGAATTTGAAGTTTCTGGCAGTAGTATTGTTTTGAAACCAACAGTTTGGGGCATAGCAATACACTTTGGACATCCATTGATATAAGAAGCGTGGTTGTTGACATGGAAGAATCAGCAAGTTCTTTGGCTCTTTGAGCTTCCTCCTTCTTTTGGATATAAATACTGAACTCATCTGCTGTTAAAGTACCTTCTTTGTATGCTGTACATGTATCACACTGATCTTTTCTAGGTTTGAAAACTAAGATCTTCTCTTGCTCCAGAATGTCGCAGAACTTTTTTTTTCTTTCTACGTGAGCAATATTATTTTGTTGACACCACTGTTTATATATTCCGTGCATGTTAGTAACTGATCGAAAATCAGGTTTTACGTAGACTAGATTACTGAAGATCGGCAATAGTGACTTGACACTTTCGGGATAATTGAAAGCCATTGTTTAACCGAATCCGATTTCAGCTTTTTTGAACTCCTTCTGCTGTTTTGAGGAAATCCTATTTTTCTTTTACGTGGGGATTTTTCCTCTTCGATACGAGTATGCATGTTGTGAGGTTTTATCCAATCTTCAAAAATATCTTCCTTTAAACTTGTACTAGCCAGAAAAAAAAAGTTTCTATAATATCTCGCCTTCTTTCCCTCTCAGAGCTCCCTCGTGGCTAAGCGGTTAGCGTACACGCCTTTGGCGTGGGAGACCCGGGTTCGATTCCCGGCGGGAGCTCATGTGGTTCGGATTCCACGTTAATCAGTAGGTCCACGTCTCATATAGCCTCGCTGCTGAACGGGACGCTAAAATCAACTCAACTCAATTCTTTCCCTCTTTTGTAGGTAAATAACAGTCATAACCGTTTTCTTAGAACATCTTCAATATTTTGAGTTCGCCTTCTCAAAATTGGACGATAATTCACTAATCCATTAATACGTATGTCTTCTTTTCATTCCACACAAATTAAAAACCCAAACCAATTCAAAGATCTTCCTTCACTTATTTTCATCAACCTTGTGACACATCTAGCTTCTCTCACGTGCTTTCTTTCCATCCTAGTGTGCACATTTTGCTGGAAGCATTTTTCGCTCTTCACGTTCCACCACAAAGTATGTGTTTCCTTCGCGCTTTTTACCTTGATATTTTCTCCCATGAAGTCTCAGGAATTTGTTTAGTTCATCTGAATTCCTCTTATGTAAAATTTCTTCTTTATAGTTCTGCTCTCCTGCTTGATTCTTTTCCACTGGAGGTTTGCTTGGAAAGTTATTAGTCTTATTCTTCGTGGTTTCTGTACTTTTATACTCTTCATCCACATTGCTTAAAACGGGGGAACGTAATAGCTCACTTGATTGTTCCTTTGCAAGAACGATCGTGGTACAAGGTACATCACTTGAAATGTTATTGGCTAACACAGTTTTCTCTTGTAGAAATCGTGCTTCATTTTCTTCCACGCCACAATTAAGTAAGGAATTGACATCCATAATGTCGTTCATCACTGTTTGAAAGGAGATATTGAGACTGGATCGTCGACACTACGTGGATTCACGTTCCATGAGTTATCTTCGACTGCAGAGCGTGAAGGCAAAGGATTGTAGCCATCCAGTTAACCTCTTCATTAGGCTTCGCAGACTCAATTGCCAGCCACAGAATCGTCTTTCCTCTACTATACATAATGACCAACTAGAAGGTAGTTCGTAAATTCAATTTTAGTAATCTTCAAAATAATTCATACGTTTTATCACTTTCTTAGCTGATTTTTAATAATTAACCATGAGAAGCGTACATAATCAACTTATGCATATTTAACAAGATGTCTACATACATACATACACACATTTATTTAATACGTTTCCATAACAACAACTCTTTTTCTAGTTAACGATTACAAAATAATTTCTCGATATCTCTGTGTGTCTTTCTTTTGTTTATACATAATACTGCTCCAATAATTCGCCTCTGATCCCCTTTTTATAAGCTGGCACAGATTGCAAATACTATATACAACGTTATCGTTGTACAACTACCTGGTTACTGCGCACGAATGTCCATAAGTAGCAAATAAAAGCGCTATGTGTTGTCAAAGGTACAAAGTAACTGAGCAATTATGTCAAGGAAAAACCGCTATGTGCTGCTAGAGTCAGTTAGCGGCAATAAAAGAGCAGTTCTCACGTTATTGTACATAGCGACTTTCATTTTTTCATTGTTGTGGCGAAACAATTGAATATTCACTTATCACATTATAAGGGACGCTGCCTGACAACTTTCAGGTTTATTTGCACAGCATAACTCATTTTCAACAAAATTGTCACATAGCGGTTCTTCGAGGCTCAGCGACGATATATCAAATCCTATCCTGGGGTCCGGTGCACAGAGCTTTTATTATATATATATATATATATATATATATATATATATATATATATATATATATATGTGTGTGTGTGTGTGTGTGTGTGTGTGTGTGGCTGTGTACTAATTGAACACTCCTCGTATTTTAAACCGCAAATAAAAGTATACTAATATATACTAATAAAAGCGTATATTACTTTACGCTATAAGAGTTAAAATACGTAATGATGAAAATTGTATCGTTTTAGCTTACCAACCGTTGGCGATGAGAAGTTCGTTTTCGTTGTTGCCAGACCAAATAGCTATGCATGGATGATGCTGTAACCTTCTCACTTGATGTGTCACTTCTTTTGTTACAGATGAAAGGAATTCATTATCAGCTGGATACAATGCACTAGCAAACATGAAATCTTGCCATACTAAAATACCATAACGATCAGCCAGCTGAAATAAACAAATAATATTAATTAAAAGTTTTAAGTTTACCAGAAACTCTTTTATACAGGGTGTTTCTAAACAATACCGACAACGTTTGGAAGGTGATTACTGTCACCAAGATAAGACAAAAAAAGTAGGGATCAACCTGGGTGCACAAATGCATCCTTTCGGAGTTATAGGCTGCCGAAAACATGAAAAAATGAACTTCAATGGTCCATAGCTCCAAAACTATGAGACTTACTGTAGTCGGGTCAAGACTTCATTTAGGAACTAATATATGCTCTATCCAAAAATCCATGTTTCAGAATCCTAAGGTACTCACGCAACAATTTCAAAAAAGGAGTTTGGCTACGGGCATATAATTTAAAATACTCACCAACCACTCTATAAAAATTGTTGCCAAGTACAGCAGGATTCTGAAACTTGAATATTTGGATAGGACACATACTAGTTCCTAAATGAAGTCTTAATCCGACTACGTTAGGTCCCATGAGTTTGAAGCTATGGACCTTTAAAGTCATTTTTTTATTTTTTCGGCAGACTGTAACACCGAAAGAAAGCATTTGTGCACCAAGGTTGGTCTATACTTTTTGTCTTATCTTGGTGTCAGGAATCAGTTCGCAAACGTTGTCGGTGTTGTTATGAAACACCCTGTATATTTGCTGCCTGTCTGACCCTTCGAGAGATATAGAATCTCAAGATCCACTTGATGAAATAGAATCAATTTTGGCCAGGATGTAAACATAAAAAGTTCAGAATCGCCCAAGATGATACGAGTACAGCTATGGAAGCGGTAGAAATCAACAGTTATTTCCGGATTTAAAACTGATCAATTATAATTTATGTTCTATAATTATAGAACAGAAATAGTACAAGAAGCGAGAAGCGGTTTCCTACAAGAATTAAGCGTCCCAAGAACATATTTTATTTCCACCTTTAACTCTATACTAAAACTGAGGTGATGGAATTTCATTTCAACTTCCGGTATCATCATTGTTCTTCATACAACGAAAGTGAAAAGACATTGTTTGAAGCCATTTTCAACGAAGTTCATTACTGAATTATCTATGCCTGTGAGTGTGTGTGTGTGTTTCTGTTATTTCAGATTTTTTTTTTAATTTTGAGTCCTCCATTCGATAAAGCATCAAAAACTACCTCAAAGAAGTGATGGAATTTATCGCGTCACTTTTTCCGTTACCGAGATATTGTCCAAAAATGTTCCGATTTCGGGAGATTTAAGGAGCTATGTCACAGAAACAGTAAGTCATAGAGAGATCACATTCTAGTTGATCATTAACTAAAAGGATGGTGAACATTTTGATATCAAATTGTAACCGGTGACTACTGCTCAACTGGGCACCGTTCCCCCAGGTATTGGCCAAAAAAGTTCCGACTTCACGAGATTTAAGGAGACATATCTCGGGAACCGTAAGTCATAGAGAGATGATATTTTCCGAATTTTTCAATTTTGAGCCTTCTATTTTGAGCATGTCTTCGCAAAATAACATATCGTAGAACCTTTTAATAGAACTCTTAAACAAAACACGTGAAAAAGAAATTTCGTACTCAAGCAAATTATAAGTGGATAGATATATTACAAGAATTGTTAATTGAGTATAATAATAAAGTGCATAGAGCAATTGGTATAAAACCTGTAGAAGTTAATAAGAAAATCTTAATTCTTTGTAAGTTCGTTCTGGCAACGCTCTTGGAGCATTCTCAACTGGTTTAAAAAATTGATTTAGATTTTAAAAATAGGAACCATCTTCTCGTTTAACCCCCTAATCAAACCGGAAGTAGCAGAAATCAACAATGTTCTATTTGAACGTTGATCGTTATAGAGTATGAATGTAACATATAGTGAGAAGCGGCTTTCTGCAATGAGTTAAGCATCGTAAGACATTGTGTACATGGTCTCAAACCAAATTCTTTCACTGTTACTTTTAGTACGTGTATACAACGTACAAAAATTGTTGTAATTAAGAAATACACGAAAGTATGGATAAGATTTTTTTTAAGATTTAAGATTTTATTTTATTACAACTTTTAAAAACCTTGCAATTATACAGCTTATCAAGCATACTACTAATTTAGATACCTTTCCTGTTTTCGATCTAAAAGCTCTGATCTACAAAACTGAAGCAAAACTGAATTTTACTGACCAGAAACGAAACGGTTCAGGCAATTCAATAAGATACACCTACCAAAACGAGACATCATTTTTTTCACAATACACTTCTCGAGACAACCTCGCAGCCTCCCTAAAGAACCAAGCCATAGACTCAAGAAGTTTCTACCTACTATGTGCTGTATACTGTATTATTATTAGTACTTTGTTGCCAGTTTACTTACCAAAGATTTGTATAATTTTACATGTGTACACCAAATATACGAGGCGTGTTTTTAAGCAAGGTCCGTTTTGTTGTAGATACTAGTAGTTCGCGCGCATACGGCAACGAGCGTGTGCGTCGTGTACCGGCATACCTCGGGAACAACTGTGCTCAGTTCCAGCTCTGTAGCTGACCTGTACGGTTGCGTTCTGTGCTTTCACAATGTTTAAGACTATCAAGTCGCCCGCCGCATGTGAAGTTCGCTCAGTGATACGGCTTTTGTCAGCAAGAAACCTGTCTGCTGCAGAAATTCATCGACAGATTTGCAAAGTGTACGGTGATACTGTTATGAGTGCAAGCAAAGTGCATAAGTGGGTACGAGAATTCAAAAATGGCCGTGACAACGTCCATGATGAGGACCACTCCGGTCGCCCTTCTTCGATTATAGACGATTTGATGGCTTGAGTTGAAGCGAGGGTTCGTGAGAACAGGCGCTTCACGTTAACAGGTCTCTCAAACGAATTTCCTGACGTGTCGAGATCAGTGCTTTACAAAATTGTGTCTGAACACCTAAAATTTAAGAATTGATGACGACGGTGTGAAAACGGCAGTGAACTCTTGGTTATCGGAGCAGGCGGCAAGTTTTTATGAAGAGGATATTTTGAAATTGGTTGAGAGGTATGATAAGTGTTTGAACAAACTTGGCAAGTATGTCGAAAAATAGAGTAAAGTATGTACTTCCTGAAAATACATTTACTTTTTTGAAATAACCTTTCGTTGTGTACTTATGTTCAAACGGACCTTACTTAAAAAACACGCCTCGTAATAATCTGCTTGAGAACATTTTCACTTTCTTTTCTCAAACGAATACCATCTTACTCAGCGAGTATTTTGAAATTGCACTCGTACAGTTATTTGTCATCCTCCTGTGTTGGTTTTTTGATTTGATAGCTTAACGTATTTTACTAAATATTGGTATACGTACATAATGAATGACCACAGCTCTGAACGTTATTTTGGTAAATCTCGTCAGATGGAGATTTGATGAACGTAGCTACTATACAAAAGTTCTGACTGGACACATTATGGGCGTAGCTACTATACGAAAGGTACTACTATTCTGACTGGGAACATTATGGGCGTAGCTACTTTACAAAAGTTAATATCTTCCTTTCACTAAGATAAGACAGAAAGTATGGATCAACCTGGGTGCACAAATACTTCCTTTCGGAGCTACAGGCTGCCGAGAACATGAAAAAATAAACTTTAATGGTCCGTAGATTCAAAACTATGAGACCTACCGTAGTCAGGTCAAGACTTCACTTAGGAACTAATATATGCTCTATCCAAAAATCCATGTTTCAGAATCCTAAGGCACTCACGCAACAATTTCTATAGAGGGAGTTTGGCTACGGGCATAAAATTTCGATTTTCTAGCAATTCATTCTAACCAGTCGCCTTATTCTGCGTATTTCTTTAGTGACTTACCAATGACGATCCCAGAAGAGAATAAATGGTCTAGTGCTCCCCGATATCCATCTCTCAACCAGGATCTACTACCCCAGAGACCTAAAATCTTCAACTATTTATATTGAATTTTGCTTCCCACTGTCATAGTCAGTTTCCTGGTCAGGCTATACAGTATTCGCCGCTTTTGCTTTCCGTTTACCGCCACCTCACCCTAGAAGATGCTCAAGCTGACATTATAATCAAGGGTGAAATTGGATATGAAAAGGTAGGGGGACGCATGACGTCACACCGCCCCCTGTGCATATCTTTGTTCATTGTTTTTCTTTTTTTAGAAAGTGGGGAGACGCGATGGAAATTTTCTGGAAGCGGTAGGACGGCGTCCCCCCTCACTTTTGCCTCTGATTACAACCGTGACATACGGGAAGTCACTGCTCCTAATTTTACTATCTTCCTTTTTCTTTTTTCTCTATCCCTCTGTTCGTTTTATCAGACCCCTGTTTCGTTTTTTCAACTTTAACAAAAACACTATCTAGTTAACTCTGTTTGTCCGTCCGGGAGAGAAGAACTAATAAGAATTATTTGATGTATCACCATGAATTTTGGCAAAGTTGTAGAGGGTGAAACGTTAGAAATGGAGTTCACTCATGGGGGTATTATTCAAACAGGAAGTGCTAGAAATCAACCATTTCCGTTTTTAACAGTGATCATATCGAGCAAAAACTGTCATAGATAGTGATAAGTAGTTTCATGCAATCGATTAAACGTCTCTAGAATATTATATCCATTCTGAATTCTCTATTAAAACTGGAAGTGTTAGAATTCCACTACAACTTCCTGTTTTGATACTGATTTGCGTAGACCAAAAATAATGAAAGATAGCGAGAATCGGTTTGTTTGGAATAGATTTAGCGTTCTAAGACTAGGTATCATTTTTTCCTCGTAACCCTCTATTCAAAACGGAAGTTGCATAAATCAACCACTTGTAGTACAAATGTTGATGGGCTGTAAATGGCTTAATGGTAAAGCGTTCACTTCAGGCACGCGAAGTTTCTAATACGATCACATATCTCACCAAGTGGAACAAACACCGTGTGCGTGCTGCGTGGGTATTCTCGGAGTGGTTCCGTTTTCTCCCACTATCGTCATTCCACTATTAAGTCGTGATTACCTTCTCCTATAGCCTCGGCGCAGAATCTTTGGATTTTAAACTCAAAATAATAATAATAATAATAATAAAACTGGAACTTGTTGAAATTTATTACCACTTCCGGTTTCAGTATTGATTAGGATTAGGTTTAGCAATTATATTTCTATGCTTTTGGCATCTATGAGCATGTTAGCAAATCAAGTTTCAAGGATAACGTCCCTCAATGATCGTACTATCCAAGGAAAGAGAAGGAAGAAAGGATTAGGGAAGGAAGAAAACGATCTGGGACCTGTTTGTTAGGTATTATCCCGCCATTTATGTAGTTTGAATGAAGAAAACCCAAGGAAACCTCACGCAGAATTGCTTTTATACTTTTTCTACCGAATGTCGCCAAAGGAAACCGAACCTGGGGCCGTTTGTACGAAAGATGAGACTATGAGACTATAGCATCACATCAATATTAGAGACAATATCATAGCATTAGAAAATCTTAAATATAATGAAAATTGGATGTTATAGCAATACTGAAGTTTTGAGTGTAGTATGCAGGGCAAAGGAAGATGCAATGTGAACCAATGAAAATTCAATTATCACATAGTTTGCTCAGTGCCAAAGTAAACTTCTTCGCTTATTGGATACTTTGACACTACCTCTTGGTTTCTTAAGCAGTAAATTTAAATGTGGCAAACAAAAATCATAAGGTAATAAATGTGAAATGTTTACACTAGCTGTTTATGAAACGTGTAGCAGAGAAGCGAGAATCTAGCAGATTGTCCAGAGGTTACTACCACATTACTAGCTCGAATATCTTAATTGTTCTTCTGGAATATAGTAAGTCAGGAATCTCCGACACTTTGGAAAAACTCATACAATGTAAGTGGACCAGACCTTTTTGTATGCGAGACACTATGCAATCACGGACCAGATATGTTCAATTCGCGACAGATTAAGGGAACTCAACAGCCTATGCAAGAACATTGCACATTGGTATTTAAATAGCACGGTATGCTTCTCTCCAATGAATCTTGCTACTATCCGTACTATTATGATGTCCTCGCGGTACTGTAGGAACAGACTGGGTAACGCCAAAGTTATATATCATCATAACGGTCCGGCAATTGATACGGAACGTTTAATAGTCACCAAAGGAACATCGTTGAGATTTGGAATCCCTTAGTCCATTACTAGAGACCCTGCATGAAACCATTTTCTAATAGGATAACGCCAGGCCGCAGGTGGGACAAAACGTAATACAAATTCCGAACTGTAACACTGTTTCAGTCAGAGAAAGGCAAAACAATGTTCGTTTTTCATATACACCAGATGACGTCCAACAACAAGTTTCAATTCCTATGCAAGTGTTTAAAATGTGGCTGTGTGATCCATCAGGCTCATGGGCTCAAAAAGTGTTCTCTAATTCATTGTATGATGTTGGTGTTTGGATCTATGCCGCATTGTGTGTTGTCTTTTTGAGGACACAGAGTCCATATTCGCATAATTCTGGTTATCCCTTCAGTCAAATACAGCATCAATGTCTCGAAAGACTAATCCTCACCAATATGTCATAACTCACAAGGAATAAAATAAAAGAGTATGCACTATAAAGATAACGTGAATTCATTTTACAAACAGTATCAGAGTACAGTGGAACTTCCACAACAGTCACCTATCGCCCGAGTAAGATCAATTGGTGGAAAAAGAGATCACATTCGAAGTATGGCATTGCACGCAATGATTAGGTAAGTCTGAAAGAAAAAGTGTAACTTTGGATAACGTCATGTGGAAACAAAACCAAGACGCTCATACAGTAACAAGCAAGACAAACTCGGTATATGGTAAACTTACAACGTATTGCTCTATTAATAACATGTAAGAAAATGCACATCCTTCAAAACAAAGGAGACTATATTAAATTAAACAATACCTCATAGAAATCGTCTGACTCATAGATTCCTCCACCCCAAACACGTATCATATTCATATGAGCCTCTTTCGCAGAATACAATAATTCACTTAAGTACGCTTTAGTTACTCGTTCTGGAAGAACATGTGCTGGTATCCAATTAGAACCCTTAGCAAAGAAAGGCCGTCCATTCACTTTGAAAAAGAATGTGAATCCGTCTGAAAAAGTAAAAACAGAGAAATGTGATACTGTAAAATGTATGAATTTGTAGGTAGCCATATTATAGAGATATGTTCAAACAATAACGAATCTTTTTCCCGTGTAAATATATGAGGTTCTGGCGCCGTTCGTCGATGGAGATGTATGCAAGGGACATTCATATGGATATGTGAATTTTCGTTCGCTCAAAGCGCCAGTCGCAAGCAGTTAACCTTTGAATGCGGACGTATAGTGAGCATCGGCATAATTTGTAATTTGTGTCAGGTGACGGAACAATTTGAGCAGTACAATATGCATCAAATATTGCCAAAAGTTTGGTGACACGCTAGTGTACACAATTCGTTAGATCCAATAGGCATTCAGGGACAATGCTATGAGCACATCCCACGGATCTAAAAGTAGTACAACTGATTATAACAGGGCCACACATTCATCTACATTGATTCTGAAAGTGAACAGTAAACCAAGCCGAATTAGGCCCTCAACAAACCGAAATGAAACTGTTATGGAGCAGGTAAGGACTTTGGTTTTGCAGAATCATCATTCCATAGTCCGAGAAGTTGCGATTGAGATGGGAGTACGGATATGATTACTACACCCAATTTTGACCGAGGATGGAAAAGGTTATCCGCTAAATTTGTGCCAAAACTGCTAACAACGGTGCAGAATAAACGCTGCGCCGATTGGAAATAGCACAAAGTATATTGGACAAAACACAAAATGTCCCCAACTTCCTTCATATCGTGATTACTGGTGATGATACGTGGATTTATGGGTATGAAACAGAAACAAATATGCAATCCTCGTAGTGGCAACATTCATGATCTCCGCGGCGAAAACAAGTACGGCAGGTCCATTGGAATAAGGTTGAACCTTCGACACCTATGAGGTTATGCATACCTATGTTGCGAACCACCGAAACTATGGGTAGCGACAATTTGGAAGGAACATTATGGTAACAATTCCGGGCGAAAAGTAGCATTCTTGTGGTTAGCTAAACCTCCTACTTCCTCGACATGGTGGCATGTGACCTTTGGCTCTTCCGAAGGTTGAAAATGTAGCTGAGGGGCAGCCAGAGTTAATTCCATAGAAGAATATTACGAAATTCGGTAGCCCATTTTAACACTATTTCAAAAGATATAATAGATCCAGAAATGTTTCCAGCAATGACTGCTGGGATAATTTGTTCATTTCCAAGGCGACTACTTTCGGAGAGATTAGAAGGACTATTATCTGAATACGTGTATTTTTGTCAACCAAAGGTAGCCTATGATACTTTTAGAAAAACACGCATCTTATTGTTATACGGACTGTGAATTCGGAGTGTTTAGGGATGTTGAGTTGTGACAAGAAAGAAGTAACAGAAATAAACTAAAATTGATTGATTTAAGTCCTTCATCAGCACTAAGGCTACATAGGACAATATATGTAATTGTAACAAACCTGTTTACTGCTCGTCAGAGATTCGTTGTAAATTATGTTCTGTTGTCTGCGATTGTTCGGAATTTATTCTTGAATTCTGAATACCGTATATATGAATATATATGAATTCTCTAGGCGATTCCCATCCGTCTTTCTATTCTTCAGAGAGCTGGATTTTAGAACCACGATACCTGTCCCGCACCGCTCATAAGCAACGTTGTATTTACGTTAGATCAAGAGGGTCCATGATCCTGGGCGACAAATCTTATTGGACCAGTGCTTACATACTCTTGATCTGAAAATTCCAAAAACATATTCTGCACGTGTGGCACTTTTTTTTTTATATAGATTTGTGAATATCCAAGTAAGAAGATATGAAATGAATTATTTCGACTTAACATCCCATGATTATGCCAAGAGACGGATGATTAAGACAATTGAACGATGATGGAAGAATTGATGGAATCAGAGGAAACAGTAGTACCCCAAGAAATTCCACGAACACGAAGTCCACCACAAACTTACTTGGTCAAGGATAGAACTCCAAGTGAGAAGAATATGTTTAGCTGGAAAGAGGTAATGAACTTTTCACTTATGAATGTATATTTATTTCTTTTCCCTTATTATTACGACTGTGCTGTTTAACCATAATTTCATTTTCTTTCATTGTTGATTAACCTCCAGGTTATCTACAGTTTTCAACCTTATCAATCCACCTGCCACAGCAAGAAATTTGTGTTTCATTATTGTGACAAACCAGACAGCGTTGCCAGATCTAGCATAATGATGCTAGATCTAGCATAATTTGCATGTCTTTAGCATCTAGCATCTTGCTTTTAGTATCCTGCCCAAATCTAGCATAATTTCAGCAAGTTTATCAAAAAGCCGTAAAACCTGGAGATCAGAAAGAAATTGGTCGTGGGAAGAAAAAGAACGGCAGAAATGTATCCTCTCCCATTGATTCATACAGGCAGTCTTATTTTCCGAAGTAAGTTAGAAACGGCTTTAGGCTTTTTTCTTTTTTCTTTTTTCTTTTTTTTTTTTTTTTTTTTTTTGTGGCTCCACCCAGGGTTTTCTAATCCTTTAACTGCGAGGGATGGGCGGAGCTATGGGGGATATTCTCCCCCCAATTTTTTGACAACTTCACCATTTTTATTTCTGACTTCATGACCATCTTTATTCCTGAAATGAAAGGTCCGAGACCAACCAAAAATCTGTCCCCCAGCAGACAACTCCCAACTCCGCTTATGCTGCGAGGTAATTTTCTTTCAAAATATGTAAACAAACACTTTGCATTCATTTATACGATATATACGCCATTGAGTCTGGGAACGACTGCACTAGTTTAGTTGAGTTAAAGCTTTGGTGCGTGAAGTATTGAGTTCTATCCACGCATTCTTGCGCTCTGCGTATTTTAAGTTACGTTACCGTATGTCAACTTCGTTTTTTTTTTCTTTTAGAACTCCTGAATTAGTAATTATGAGGATCTAGCATAATTTGACCGAATCTAGCACAATTTCGATCAGGTTTTGGAATAATTCCGTGCTATGAGTCTGGCAACGCTGAACCAGTAGCATCAATTCAGCTTTTGCTACGAAAGGGCAAGATTGTTCACCGACGTAAGTTTCAATTTTTTTATATGTTCATTAGCATATTAGTATACGCGTACAAGTTATTAAAAACATGATTTTTCAACTCTCTTGAGACATTTGAAATGCAGTTTTTGAACGTAGCACTTGAGCCAACATTGGCTTTTATCATTTCACTTTGTTTAAAATGCGCATTGGCAGAGCGAAAGAGGTTTACAATTTTCATGAAGAATAATGCCATAAACTTAGTTTTAGCATGATCCTTTGGGTCCGCGTACCACAAGCTGGGAAAGACTGTTCTACTTTATTATAAAGGTAACCAAGAAAGTTTTGTCGCTTTTTCACCCACCACCTTCGAACATCGTTATGTCGCCTAAAACGTACCTGGAACCCAAAAATAGTTCTCATCAGCATTGACGACCTTCTACCAACGTTATGGAAGGCCATAGATTCCATCGTGGTAGAACTTGATGAGCCGTGAAGCGAAGAAGGTATCAAGTGTATTTTGCACCTCTACTACGGATTTGAACTGGCGTCTTCTAAGGTGATTGTCCAAGGAACGGAACAGGTGATAATCGGACGGTGCAGTGTCCGGGAAGTATAGCGGATACAATAGTGTTTCCCATCCAAATTGTAAAATGGTGTCCCGCGTCATGCTAGCCACGTGGAGCTTAGCGTTCTCCTATAACAAGAAGACTCCTTTGCGATTCAGAAGTGATTTCTCGAGAATTTTTAGTTTTTCTTGAACACGGCTCAATTGCTGATAGTACACTGTTGATGTTCCGACTAGCTGGTAATAGTTCCCGATGCACGATGCCGCGAGCAGTCCACCAAATACACAGGAGGATCTTCTTCTGTTGCAGTGCTGGTTTCAGCTGGTTTGGAACCGGTCCAATGATGACCGAGCCATGGGGCTTCGTATAGGCCCACTTCTCATTACATATCAATATCTTGTCCGGAAATGGCTTCTTCTTCAGACGAGACACCAAAGAAACACATGTGTCTGCTCGCGTTGCCTTCTCGCTCGGCTCGGAGTCAAATCATTTGTGGCCATATCGACCCAACTTGTACTGCTTCCGAAGTTGATGGAGGTGCTACCGAATGGTTTCTCTACTCACACTGAATGGAGCTCTTCACATAGGAGGGTCTATCTGACCACTGTTCACCTCAATTGCTGCCTGAAGATCTTCATTTTGTACATGTGATGGTCTTCCGACACGTGATGCGTCTTCGAGTGTCTCGTCACCGTCCTTAAACTAGTTTACCACCGCTGTACTGTCTGCATAGTCGGCACCGTCACCAAAGCCCTGGCATATCCGCCCCGCTGCAGCGGTATTTGACCCCAGTTTGAACTCGTACAGCATACACGCTCTGTGGAGGTCCCATTTTTCTTACGCAAGTTCACAGTCATGGTGGAAAGACTACAAGGTGGATGCAATGCAGTGCTACATTCTTGTCGCTCTGGCGCATGACGTCATCTTGGTCTCAGACGTGGCCAGGGAGAGTCAGATGAACTTTTAACAAGCGCTTGCTCGCTGGTATCTTACACGCAAACTTCTCTTCTATTTATAGTGATCTTTTAAATTTTAGTACAAACAATAATCATATAAACGTAATGTAATCAATGCTTAAGCTAAGTGAATTCAAAGGAAGATATTTACAATAGCAAAAGAAACAGCAATATCAGTTCATATTAAACAACTTTGAAGCTTGAACAAGCCAATATTACTACATTTTCTGCTTTTTCTTTCTTTTCTTTCCTCTTTCTTTTCTTTTTTAAACATCTGAAGTAATACACTCGAGTATGTATAGGCCTGAAACACAATGTGTCGTTAATGCATTTCATTATTATATATTTATGTATGCTCAAGTATATTTTCGTAACACATTGATCGGTTTTGATTTATTATTATTATTATTTTGCTTGAAAGAGAATTCTTTACGGATGACCCCATATAAATTTTGAGAATATCTCAAGGGAGAATTCGTGATTTTCGTAAACAGAAATGCACGTACGTATATTTCCTTATTCTTGGACAGTTTTTTTTAAAAGAGGTTGCTCCCATGTAAGTTTCGTCAGAATCTCAGAGGAGGTTAAAAATTTTATTAAGCAGGGACGCACGAATTTAATATTTTAAACATCGTTTTTATTTTTGATTTATAAAAAAAAAAATCTTATTTGAAATCGCTGATCGCTTATTTATAGAATTTGTATCTGAATAAAAGGTTTGGTGAAACTGACAGTTCTCTGAATATTAGTGTCAAAATTTACGCCATAACAAGCTGTATTATTAAACATTTGTACGAAATAAAACGTTACATATACTATTGAGTTCTAAAAATATATAGAAATAAATATGTATATACAAAGCACCTCAAACAAAGAAATTGCAACATGACTATTTCAAGCAAGAAACAAAGTATTAGGCGTAGGTGAAGACGATGCAGGGGTTACAGCTAGACTAGAAAACATAAACCATAAAATTACATAATTTTCTTACTTGTCTTGATAAGTTTTCTCTTTTCTGTCCCGTGGACTAAAGGAGACAAAAGATAAATGCAAATGAATGATTATGTGGAATTTGGTGGAATGAGAATGCGGGAGCACCCCGAGAAACTCACGGACACGATGTTGTCCACCAGAAACTCACTTGACCGAGAAGCGGACCACTACCCCTTGCACTAGTGGTGAGCCTTCTGCCACAGCCACCGTGCTTCCTTGATTGGTTGAGAATCTACCATATTTTTAAATTTACTGCAGTCATTCTTAATTTTGTAATTCTGGAGGGAACCCCTAAATATGTATCCAAAGTTATGATTCAAATGAAAAAAAAATCAAAATCTGAGTGTACAAATGTCCCAACAATGTCGCCCTGACATGGTACGTGGATACTTTATTCTCTTGATCTAATACATTGTTATATATCTTTGTAACCGTTAATCGTTATTACGAACCTTCCATTCGTTACTTAATTTGAAGTGCAACGTCCCGTTTTAGCACCGAGGCTACAGAGAATGCAGACCTCCAGAATGAAATGGGACCTGGACTACTTTAACGCGTTCAATGCTCTCCATTTGCGTAACTCGAGGGAGGTAAGCCTCCTAGATCATCGTGCCTCCCTTCTCGAGTTACATGCCTCATGCCTGCCTCTGTGGGGAAAATTTTATGTCAGTATCTTATGTAGAAGGAAATGATAGAAATGATCACCTCTGTCGGTTCTCCTCCCTCATCATTTCGAATCCGGGTCTTGCCCCAAAGTTCGTTTTTTTAAATCATACTATTGGATTTTTGTATGCAGAATCAACACAAGCTACTGTAGCCTTATATACTATTATTACATACAATTAATACTAAAAAGAGACTATATAATGAAATCGCTTTTTTATAATTTCATTTAACATTGCATTTATTTATTACTTTTATGTAAAACTTACCATATTTTAGGTTTATTTTGTCCTGTCGCCTGCAAGCTAAAATCCATTTCTGGAGACATTCCCCCTCTTTTTGAGGAAATCTAAAGTATTTTATATTAGTTCCCTTAGTTTTTCTGTAATAATTACTACAGCCGTACACTGTACAGTTAGGCATTCTCGATATCATTTAAAAGAACAAAGTAACAAAGAATTTCCACTTGTGGTCACTTAAAGCAGCGCCGCTTCGTTGTCTCTTGCAAACCAGATGACGTCACAGCCACGACAGCGCTCCAGGCGACATGCGCATGCAACCACCTTGTAGTCTTTCCCCCATGTTCACAGTGTAACTGGACTGCCACAACCAGGTAGTATGTTGGATGTACCCACATCAACAACTGACCTCCGCCTTTCTCCATTCGCATTCAACTCACGGTGTGAGAGCCAATTGAACACGGATCTCCACAAAAAGCGTTAGAACTTTCTTGGTTACCTTTATAGTTTTTAGCATACAGGAAGCAAGGCAGATGTGACATAATTCTTTCAAGTGCAAGCGTAGATGAAAATACGGCAGAGATTAAGTGGAGTTGGATATAGAGATCAGTCTAACCTTAAATCAGGGAAAGAACAGAACTTATTTAATGGTACATAAGACGGGATATTTTTTTCCAAGTGGTGAAAAATGGTACAGGGGATCTTAATTTTAATAGACCAATATTCATTGATATTGAGAGGAAGCAATTTTAATGGCGTGAACGGCACAAATGTAGGTGGTAATATAGGCAGTGGATTGTCCAAGAACAACACCACTGTTAGTATAGGCCATAACTTCAAAAACGGAGAAATGGGTGGCAGAAAAGGAAGAGAGCTGGGTAGAATTTGTCTTATACAGAGATAAGCACATTTACAATGTGAAGGCAGCAGAAAAATAAATAAATGTATGAATCAGAAACGTCATTTCATGTTTTTCTTGGGGAGTGGATCATTTTTTTAACCAATTTAACTTCAAGTTCACGTTTTTCATTAGTACATTAATACACTACATTGATTAAAATATATATCTCAAATTCAATGGGCCAACTAATCCTGTAACCTAAATGACGCCCATGGTTACGATTTCAGAATTTTACAAAATGTAACTCAAGTATAGCCAAAAGATTTCTCGGAGAAGATAACGATCTAATTGGAAAATAGAATAAATTGAAAAATGTGTGAATTTAAAGGTATTAATTTCATATTACATATTATAAAAGTTGTGCTCTGAATATTAAACATCATGCTATGTTTCAAAGGAGCTGAAAAATTACAAGGTGTATCAAAAAGAACTTTACAATTTTGAAAACTCATATTGATCAATTCCTTTATCTTACAGACACGATTTTGGTGTCATTTTGTAGAAAAATACATCAAGTTATTTTACCTTATACCTAAAGAGGTTCAATGTGGCTTGCATTGGTGGTTCGGGACACATCCTATCTGAAGTTTCACTTGCTCTACAATGTCTTCAAACATACGGGGACGACCTGAAGATTTGTTGTGTCTTACCGAACATCCAGCTTGAATAAAGCACTTATGCCACGGATAAATAGTAGCCGTACTAGGAGGATCTTTACCATACTTTTTAACAAAATTATATTGCACAATTGTCGTAGAGTTGGATTCTTCAAACTAAAACACACAGCTAGCACGCTCGGAACCAGTACAGGCCGCCATCTTATACTGCAACTGCCGCTAGCGCTTGCAGTGGCTTGTTTCTGGACTAGTGTACTACGTGAGTCAAAACTTGATGTATTTTGCTACAAAACGACACCAAAACCATGTCTGTAAGATAAATGAATCAATGTAAGTTTTTAAAGTTGTAAAGTTTTGATACACCTTGTATAAAGACGCAGTTGAAGAAAGTTTAGAATTACTCGCTAAATGATTTAATAACTTCACTTCATGTTTTTAACTCCCTCTTTCGAAAAAGTTATGCTACCCATTCTCTTCTTTGTCGTATGACCTAATAACAAATTCTTTACCTGAAACTGGCTCCTGGACCAACTCTATTGTTCTGAACCCAAAGTCCACTGACTTGCAATGTCTTGTTCTGTTTGTAAAACAAACTTCCACAGAATATAGAGTCTGATTACCAAGGTCGTTTGGCCACCATTCTTCCACAGATGTACACTGTAGAAACATACACAAATATATAAATGAAATGAAATCTTTAAGTTTAACGTCCCACGGTTATGCCGGCTAGGCTAAAGGAGACGGTGATAATGAGAAATGAGTGAAATGGTGGAATGAAGAAAGTGGGAGGAAACGGGAGAACCCCGAGAAAACCCACGAGCACGGTGTTTGTCCACCACAAAGTCCACACGGCGCGAGCTGGGATCGAACCAGATACCCCAAGCACCGGAGGTGAACGCTCTACCACTGAGCCACCGCGCCCCCACATACACAAATAAAAGTTAGTTATATGAATCACATCCAAATACTGAAATATACAAAGAAACAAAATATTTATAGTAAAAATCTGACATCCGTTATCTACAAAACAAAGCTTATATTCCAACCTATTTTACGCAGGGCGTCAAAAGTGTAGGGATGCACACAAGGCGAGACAGAATTGTTGTGATAAAACACGTGATGAGACAGAATTTTCTCAGTAGAAACAGAAAATCTTTTCCAGACTAAATTGACTTTCAGAACACCTTTTGGAGACGAGACAACGCCAAGTCTCGTTTCTTGCGCAACCTAGAGAAACCTAGGGCAACTAATAACGTTCTTTCCACATTTATCAAAATTGATTCCTATATTATCTAATGACCTTCACAGAGAGCATACATAGTTTGTACCTTGAATCAACTATTGCTACTGTTCATCAAGATTTTTTTGAATTGAGTTTAATATTTCTTTCAGGAGTGATACATATGAGACATTAACTTAAAGCTTAAGCTGTCACAAAAGCCCCATGAGCTTCCACCGAAATCGAACTCGGATCTCCCGCTCCAAAAACTGTTCACGTAAACATTGTAAAGCTCAAGAATACCAAGAGAAAATTCATAAACAAATTATCAAGAAATTGAATTTCAAAACTTATAGTTTGATATAGTGAGTTTCTAGCAAATGATTACTTATATTTTAGTTCCATTTGGGTGAAAATTTATCCACAACAACGATTTTTTTTAAGTTTAACGTTCTACGATTATGCTTCGAGACTAGAACGTTGATGGCATTGATGATGATAATGGTGAAAAGAAGAAAGTAGGAAAACGGGAGAACGTCGAAAGAGAACACACGCACTCGGTATTGTCTAGTACAAAGCCTACTTAATGAAAGCTTTGGTCGAACCAGGGTCCCCAAGCACCAGAGATGATTCTTCTACCACTGAGCCACCATGGTCCGCATAACTAAATTCTTGACAGGTCCATCCATACTAAGAAGTGCCACCTGCGTTTCACTTAATAGGCCGATGTCTAAAAACGGCCGATATTTAAAGGAGGAAGAACAAATTGATACAAGAAGAAAATTATTTGGATTGATGACCAATACTGTACATACCTTGGCTATTTTACGACGTAGCCACCATGAATCCCCGGACATTTCTGGTAGCGTGGTACGTACAAGCTTTGGTATACCGTCTGTGTAAAAATCTGTCGGCTGAGAGTGCAACCAGTCTTGGACTGATGTTTTGAGCACTTCACTGTCGTTGAAAAGCTTCGATGCAAGCCACTTTTTCAGGTGAAGAACAAGAAAGAAATCGCTATGGTCTAGGTCCGGTCTGTAAGGGTAATGATTGATTAGTTTCCGTCTAAATCCCATCCTTTCTCGAAGACCTTGTATATAAATGTATCCCAATAATCATGTATGATTGCATCTTAAACTATTGCAATATGGAATGTGGTTGTTGGTTGATTGAAGCTTAGCATCTGTTCCGTCACCGAGCATGTACAGGATGTGGACTTAACGGAGGACGCAAACTACATCAGATCCCACCGGGAATCAAACTCGGGCCTCCTGCAGGAAAAGCGTGTACACTAACCATAATCTTTACTTTTCAATTTATATTTTACGGTTTTTTTAATAGGTCCCAACCGTAAACTTATTTCCACCATCATCTTGCAATATCCTACCTAGGTACAATCCAAAAGTCAGGGCCACGAATACAGAAATATTGAGAACAGTTATCGAATCCCTAATGGATTACGCCTCATGATCCGGAGATGAATGCTCAAGACTCACTCGGCCATTGTCATTGCTAACAGAAAGAAAGAAAATCTGAAATACGAAAATGTCAGGTTCACTAAACTTAAAAATAATGTCAAACAAAAGACAGAATTAATTAATCTGCTTTATTTTTTGTTATAATAGAAATGTTGACTTGTATAATTATATTTGAATAAAAATACACCATATTTCTGTAAAAGTTGGTTTTCCAATGTGGTTTAATTAATGAAAATGTTTCTCCAGTAAAAACAGAAAAATATATTTTCTGTAATTAGTTCGACGTTTTAGATTATTATTTCTCTGTTGATATTTATTTATTTTTATTTATTTCCAAAATCATATTGCAAACCAAACATTATGAACTAACATTAAAGTACACGTTATAAATTTACTTCCTAACTGCTAGCCACTAAAAGCATAGCGGTAGGTAAGATAATACACCGAAAAGCACGAGGATCTGATAGTAGACATGAAACTAAGAAAAAATATATAATAAATAGGTCGAAACTGACTCCCTTTGCACGTAAGAGGTACTGAAAATGCGACGAAGTCGTTAATATAGTGCCGAATGTTTTATGAACGTTTGTAAATATAACGCTTTGGAATGTAATTCTTTAATTATAGTTATTTACGAAATTTTGCACGAAACTCGCGTTGAACACTCACAACAACCGACAAACGTGATCTATTAGAATAGGACGAAAATACTCTATCTGCACCACAGGCAGTCACTCTGCCATCTGGAGGAATAATTTCGAACCACCTCAACTGTCCAAATAAAACTCTAGAATGCGGTACGGAATACAATTTTAATTATCGATAGAGTTTTAACGCTAATAGATCGATCTCTTACTCGTTCAATCATTTTGAAACACACTGTACAGAAAGCGAATTATTTAGTAAGGCGTTGAGTGTAGACCTTCTGAAAAACTGGTTGGGAAATTCGGTAATAATTAACTGTATTATTAGGGATGTGCTAGCTGGTATAATGGCAGGAAAGGGAGGCAGGGAGCGAAGGAAACAACAATTAATGGACGATATCAAAACAGAAAAATCGTATGTGAAAACGAAAAGGTTAGCAGAAGATCGTGGAGCATGGAAGCTTCTCAGTTGCGGCAAGTGACCTGCCAATACTGATAGAATACCTATGATAATGAGTTGCGTGTAATGTAGCATAGACCTAGATCTTGTACTCACATTTTCTGTCGATATACTTCCGTTAACCACTGCTTCCAAGTCCGAGTTTGGTGCTAATCTCATATTTTGTCTTATGGAAGTGCCACACGACAAATTAATTGTTACGTAACCATCTACACCAGTGGATTCTGCAATATCAAACACAGCTGAAACATCAACTGTCCACTTGCCATTCTCCTTCTGTTCCTTTTTTGGTGTCACCATGATGTACCTCACAAACGCTTCATCAAAACCTTCCAACTTAACATCTTTCCTTCAAATAGGAAGAAATAGAATAAAATGTAATTGTAATTTAAATTTAAAATAATGCTTACCATTTCTGTAGTAAACTTAGAAAGTCATAGAAGTAAATTTGGTAGATCCCTTAATATAAACTTTTCCAACCCGTGTATCGCGCAGCCTCATATGGGTGTGTCGCGAAATTTTGTAGTTCAGTAATAAATGTTACGCTGTTTAGGAGGCTAATAAGTCTAGAATATATATGGCACATTTTATTTTTGCCATGAAGCCGTTATCAATAAGGTGAAAGTAATATTGAGACACATTGTACCACATAACAGTAACAATGTTCAGCTATAATTAACTAAGCAACCTAAGCAATAGCGTCATTCCAGTGAGGCAAGGATAGGCAATATATGTAAATCAATAGTATAGTAATTTGCTATCCTAAGTGTACGCTATGGCATGAACATTTAATGAAGTGTATCGTCTTCAAAAAGATCGGGTAGCACTCCCTTAAATATATTACTTCTTCGTATTGAAAGGTTTCAGAATTTCTTTCAAAAACGCTTCAAGCAGCCAAGTTTATGTTGCTGATATTTTAAAAAATAAGAACAGTAATACGAGGATCGCTCAGAAAGTAAAGAACGTTTTGTCATTGCTAAATAAAAGCAAAAATGTCAACACAAAAATTTATTTACAAAGCCACAGGGCCTTACTCTACATTTCTGTGTAATCGCCATTGTTGGCAAGACACTTGTTATAAGGTGGACCAGTTTTTCTATGCCAATGTTATACTCATCTGCTGCCAACACATTTGAGCCAGGCTGTCGCTGCTTGCTTCACTTCCTCATCGTTTGCGAACTGTTTTCCTCAAAAAAAAAAAAAAATGTGTAACGTGGTCCAAGTGAAACGCCGTTTTTCCTGATTTTTTTCCTTTGTTTCCTTCAGTTCTTCCGTAACCAATGATAGCCTCCCACTCCGATCTTCGTCATGCACATTGGTCCTTCCTTGATTAAACATAATGCATCATTTCCTCACTGATGACTCATTCTTTGCACTATCACCATAAACATTCTCTATTTGTATATAACTTCAAAAAGTCTTATTTCTTTTTGCACGTTCAAAAAACCAATAACACTCCGTACTTCACATTTGGCGGGATTTTCGATTGACGCCGCCATTTTGAATCGCTGCAAAAACATGTAGCGTGACCCGCACAGCATTGAGATTGGGCTTACACTGAGGTGAAGGAAGGAGCTAATTGCCGCGAACGCAATACCAGTGATGGAGAGTCGGTGCCGCGCCCGATGCGAAATCATTCTTTATTTTCTGGATGGCATCCGTAGTATTTAAATTAACATAATTAAACAGATATATTTCTCTATAATGTATTTGCTCATCACTATTTTTACGTAATAATCATGTTTTGCTTATTAGCAAAATAGTTCAAACATAAACAAAACTAAAAGAATATACAAAAACTTATAATACCAATTACACTACAATTGAATTAATCCAGGTATTGTACTTATCCAAAAAGATTAAGATGTCATAATGTCGAATTCATACATTATCCAGTAATAGATCTATTACATTTCAATCTTTCCAACAGTATCAAACTCTTATGACTGAAACTAACTACAGCGCTTTTCAAATGAGAAACTACATGAGAAGTAAACAATGGGACGCGATGTTGCCATATTGCGGACTTTCCTTTGCTCTTCTCACTCTTTCTCTAGCGTTATAACAAATAGATAAGGAGCATTTGAATGATTTGACAGCATGAATGACAAATGTTTTCGTGATTATTTTATATGGGAACATTTAAAAAGCTATATTATGACAACTAGCTGACATAGAAAGACACGATTTGTACATATGTGCTCGTAATTCTTTATTCTACTTGCCAAAATGAGGAACTTATATGTTAATACAATATTTCTTCGCAGCATGTTTGGTATTGACAACATTCAGAATAGTGTGAAAGTTCGGTACACAGAAACACCTGTCGCTAGCTGACAACATTCGCAAGTCCAATTGAATTGAGTTGAATTGATTTTCAGCTTAGCGGCCCCTTCCGCAGCGAGGCTATATGAGACGGGAACTACTAATTAACGTGAAATCTGAAAAACATAATCTCCCGCCGCGAATCGAATCCGGGCCTCCCACTCCAAAGGCGCGTATGTTAACAGTTTAGCCACGAAGGAGCTCACAAATCCAACTGAACGGAGTAGAATAATACTCGCTTAAGAATATGTAACTTGTCATATGAAAAAAAAAAAGTATTTACAACCAGTATGTAAAGCTGTGACATCACATCCTTAACTGTCGAAATCGAAAAGTGAATGTTCACCTCTCTGACCTCTCCCAAATGGGAAGCGTTATTTACTGTTACACGTATCGTACGTACCGTAGTTTTGGATGGGCAAGGAATGTTTGCTTCGGCATGTTAATATTCTTAGAATCATTGTCGAAAGTCCATCAAAAAGAACGCACAATTCACTGTAGTTTGGTATTGGTAAGTACGACAATCAAAAATTTATAAGTAGAAGCATTGGTCCTTTGATCCTTTGCAAATGTCATTCAATATATGATTCATTTGCCTCTCTGCACTGCAACCCCAAAATATTGTCACCATCAATTTGTTGTATAACCTGACCAGTCGGGAACTCTTTTCATGTGGGAATCCTGAATGTATCAACTTTATCGACTGCCGTTTGCTCTCAGAATCAAAATGAAACAGCCAGGTTACATCACAGCTGATGACTCCTGCAAACATTCTTGACATTTCCAAAATAAATTCAGCAGATCGTCACATACATTTCTCTTGATTTAATCATTTCCCTGATGCACGTTTATCATCCGTGCTGGTTTACCTGTCACGATATGGAATAAAAATTAATCTATATCCATAAATTAATCCATGTCCATAATTAATCCATAAACTTACATCCTAAAAACTAACGTTTCTACATACAAAATTTCGTTTCTCAACTAATTCCAATTACCAAGCTACACTGAAGTGTTAGTTTTTTACTGAACATTTTATATTTTGATTAGCAGTGCAACACCAATCATTAAATAAACGTATTTACGTACTTCTCTCCTATGGAAACACCAGCACTCTCATATCCACGATACAAACATACTTACGTAATCGCTATCATATTGCTCTTCTATTAGAAACAAGAGTATTGTCATATCCACGATACAAACATACGTACTTCTCTCCTATGAAAACACCAGCACTCTCATATCCAAGATACAAACATACTTACGTAATCGCTATCATATTGCTCTTCTATTAGAAACAAGAGTATTGTCATATCCACGATACAAACATACGTACTTCTCTCCTATGAAAACACCAGCACTCTCATATCCATTATACAAACATACTTACGTAATCGCTATCATATTGCTCTTCTATTAAAAACAAGAGTATTGTCATATCCACGATACAAACATACGTACTTCTCTCCTATGAAAACACCAGCACTCTCATATCCACGATATAAACATACTTACGTAATCACTATTGTATTTGTCCGCTATTAGAAACAAAAGTGCTCTCATATTCATGATATAAACATTCTTCACTATCATATTTTCCTGCTATTAGTAACACAAATGTTTTCGTATTGTGCATGGTAATATGCTTATGTAATAACAATCGTATTTCTCTCATATTAAAAATGGAACTGCCCTCATATTATATTGTCAGCGCTGACACTGAGTATTTCCACTTCAGGACATGCGCACTATTATATTCATACTTCAAG
Source organism: Thermobia domestica (assembly GCF_964235325.1). Classification (NCBI taxonomy): domain Eukaryota; kingdom Metazoa; phylum Arthropoda; class Insecta; order Zygentoma; family Lepismatidae; genus Thermobia; species Thermobia domestica. The sequence continues at coordinate 55,736,062 of NC_137467.1, forward strand.
ATGGTATTTATCTAATATTTTTCTACAGTATCTTAGAAAAGTGGAGGTTAAAGCTATATAGCTTCTCTTATACAAGGCAGTGCATGATCGATTAGGTACGTCAAATTCTCGCTTTAGCATACCCTAGGATATCTAGCTCTTTAACCACTAGCATTCATGTTCAGGTTACAGCATCAAGTGCACAATAATCTAAACCAAAGCACGTATAGTTACCAAATTCCCATAGACGGAAAGGCAGGTCCCCAATCCCAGGAAAATGATGCCTGCATTTTTCTAATGTGGTTTACATGACATTCTCCATTCTGAACTGATTCATTCTGGTAGCAACCTGGAGGTACAGTGTAGTTATATTTAACATGGTGTTCCTGATATTTATTTTTCGAATATTCGACAGGAGATACGAATTTCACTTTAATTTCATTTGCTCCTTCCTAGAATAGAACAAAAAATATTAAAAAAAAAACACGTATAATATAAGTACATCAGAAAGATTTACTATTCATTTAAATACGATGTATGATTATTATTTTTGAACATAAAGTAATTAATAACAAGATGATGCGTAGATTTAGTATAGTTCTTTTTTTCACCAGGTAGGACATTTTCTAATTATCCTGTATGTGGAAAATAAGACGTTCCATCCTTGCTTTATTAAACACATTAATTGACAGGAATTGAAGACTTTGAGGCAAAAACCAGTCAAGTCCGAAAACTGAAAATATAACGGAGATAGCTTCACAAGGGTTTCTTCTCATCCGAAAATAAATCGAAATATATATTTTTGTTTCTTCCGGAAAACAGGTTAAAGGGGGAAAGGGGCCCCACTTCAAAACAGAGTCCTTGTCCCCTTGACTAAAAGAGCCACATTAAGGAAACGAAACTTTGCCGATGCAAAAATTACTTCACAGTACGAAATACGGGTTTTGTCGTTTTTGCAAGAAAAGAGTTTCAAGGGGCAATGGCTCTCTTCGAAATGACAAAAGACCCCGCACAATCCTTACGGAAATTCGATTTCGGGGGAATTGATTGAAATCGTTATATGTTGTAGATATTGTGTACCTGAGAAAAAGTCTCAATGGACACAACCAGAAATCACCAACCGTTTGGCCACTACAGGGCCACGTTTTGAAAACAGCCGAAGATAACGATATTCTGGATTTCGGTAAAAAAAAAAAATGACTGAAACCGTGATATCTTGTGATATTGTGATACTGAGAAAAAGTCTTAACGGACATAACCACCAATCACTAACCGCTTAGCCACTACAGGGCCACTCTTTTAAAATGAGTCCAAGGTAGTGATATTCTGGATTTTTATGATGAAAATGACTGAACTATGATATGTTATAGATATTGTGATCCCGAGAAAAAGACTGAATGGGCACAACCACCTATCACTGACCGTTTGACCACTTACGAAACACTTTTTTGACAACAGCAGAAGGTAGATATTCTAGATTTCGGTGGAATTGGTTGAAACCGCAATATAGATAGATAGATAGATAGATAGATAGATAGATAGATAGATAGATAGATAGATAGATAGATAGATAGATAGATAGATAGATAGATAGATAGATTGATTGATTCCGATCCTGAGAAAAAGTCTCAATGGACACAACGACCAATCACTGACCATTTGGCAACTACGGGACCACATTTCTTAAAGCAGCAGAAGGTAAGGATAATCTGGAATTTTGGGGAAATTGTATGAAGCCATGAAACGTCCTATTACATAACACGGAAAAGGGATGGGAAGAGTAGAGGATAACATCATTTAAGCATAGACAACATTCCTGTGTTTATCTTGAAGAACAAAGGAAAACCCTGGAAAGCCCTAGACAATTTTTCTCAGGATCATGACATCTACAGCGTATCACAATTTCATTCCTTTACACCATAATCAAAAATATCGTTATATCCGGCTGTTTTAAAAAATCTGGACCTGTAGTGGCCATACTGTCAACAATTGACGGTTGTGTTCATTAAGACTTTTTCTCACGATGAGAAGATCTACAACATATCACAAATTTACTCATTCATACAGAAATACAGAACATCGTTATACTTGGCTGTTTTCAAGAAAGTAACCCTGTGGTAACCAAACGATTAGTGACTTGTGATTGTGTCCATTGAGACTTATTCTCAGGATGACAATATCTACATCATATTACGGTTTCTGATATTTTGACTGAAATCCAGAATATCACTATCTGAGGCTCGGCTGCTTTCAAAAGAGCGGCTTCGTAGTGGCCAAACGGTCAGTGATTGGTGGTTTTGTCCATTAAGACGTTTTTTCTGAATCACAATATCTACAAAATATCGCGGTTTCAAGAAATACCACCGGAATCCAGAATACCGTTATCTTCTGCTCTTTTTATAAAAAGTGGCTCTGCAGTGGCCAAACAGTCAGTGATGGATGGTGGTACAAATTGTGACTTTTTCTCAGGATCACAATATCTACAACATATCACGGTTTCTTTCATTTTTACCGAATTCCAGAAAACTACGCAATATCTACAACATATCACGATTTCAAGCAATTCCATGGAAATCAAATTTCCTTAAAGATTGTACGGTATCCTTTGTCATTTAGAAGGGAGTCATTGCCCCTAAAACTCTTTTCTCGCAAAAACGACAAAACCGGTATTTCCTACTTTGAAGTCATCTTTGCATCGGCCGAGTTTCGTTTCTTTAATGTGACCATTTTAGTAAAGGTAACCGTTTATTGAAGTGGGGCCCTTTGCTCCCCTTAACCTATTTTCCGAAAGAAACAAAAAAATACGTGTCGAATTATTTTCGGTCTAGTATATATGTGATAAGTTTGAAGAAAATCGGACGACGAGAAACCCTTGTGAAGCTATCTCCTTTACAATTTCCCTTTTTGGACTTGACTGTTTTTTTTTTTTCGCAAAGTCTTTAATTAGTGGGGACGTCAGTAATGTTGTCATATAATCCGATCAAGATAATCCTAATAGATATATGCAAAGATAAGATTTCTAAAAGGAGGTGTTAGGACGTATATTTCTGGGCTTTCGGCTTCTATGACTACTTATCCCGTCACGTATGAAGGATAACGTCCCTCGGCGGACACACTATCCGGCGAAAGGGAAGGAAGGAAAGGCCTTGGACGTATAAGTTAAGTACCACCCCGACATTTGCATGGTATAAATGAGGAAAACCCAGGAAACCTCATTCAGGTTGCTGCCCTGAAAATGCTTCTTGCACTCTTTCGACCGACTGTCCCCACCGGGAATCGAACCCGGGACCGTTCGCACCGAAGGCGAAAGCGTTAGCGACTACGCTACGCGGGTAACAAGATTTCTAAAAGATATAAATCGAAAATAAGTTTGGTGGAATAGTGCAATAGAGCATATGTAATTTAGTAGATAAGACGTTGCACTCACTTCCACTTGGTTCCGGGTTCGATTCACAGCCAGTACACCTTAATTTTCGACGTCCATTCAGCGTCATGAGGGTCGAAGTCACGTGAATAAATACTTGACGGCTACTACATCCAGAATACTTCTGACGCCTGTTAGAAGCACGGTGGCACGACTCTCCGATCACGTGTTCGTCGCTAGGTAGTTCAACCAGTCGTTACCAGATGGCGTTGGAGGGTTGTTACGCCAGTGGTTCGTTGGATTTCGGATTAAGGGACAAAAGATTGCCGTAAAAATTAAAACAGATGTCTTGAAAAGGGTTAAAAGTAAACAATATACTAGGAAACCTTTAAATAAAAATACTCAAAATACACTAATAATAATAGCACATAACATGAAAAATATAAAACAAAAATATTAGAAAATCATAGGCGACTATCCTAGGCCTGAGGGGGTCGCAGCAACACAAAAGTTACTTCAGTCTCCCAGTATCTGTATAAATCATCAACCAACACCCAATACTATCACCAACTCTTCTAACAACTATTGGCAATTATCCATCAATCGCAGAGCCCGTAACGTGGTACAATGTTATGAAAGAACTCCTTAAACTGTGTGAAGAAGCTACGGGAAAGGTGGGTCAGGTGTACGCTATAACAACATTTTATCTAGGGGTATGTATGAAAACGCTTCCAATTATATGAAGCAATCTAGAAGAATTTAAAAATCATATAAATTAGTGTTTATTGGAGCCTTTTATACGATAATGAACTACTTAAATATGGCCGCAAGAAGGAAGGATCAGGTTATTCCGAAATAATGTTAGAAGCCAACCTAGTCTCTGCTAGCTGTCTGAGTGGTGTCCGTTATGTGGTGCTTGAAGATAGTCAATGAAGCATTGGAACCTCTATCTTTTGACGTATATCTGTCACAAAAAAGCGACCAAACTGATGAGATTTTGAACAGTCCTTTACTTAAAACTAGTAAAAACTTGCAATGCCTATAATCTTGACATAGCTCTCCAAGACCCTATTATCCAACGTCGTATGAAAGACTACATTTTCTTTGAAGAGAAGGTTAGAAATATGCAAACCCGCTAACGTCGGGTTAAGCTTCATGTACAATACTCGACTTGTGTTTATGTTGTTCTGTGCAGTTAAGACAAACAACTTTAGTCTTTTTCATAAATGCATGGGAGATATGGCCAATCTATTCTTCAGTTTTGTTGGCCACAATTGTGCCCGTTACCTTACATAGTTTGAAGTATTCCTACCAAACATCGACACTATACACCCAGCAGCATCTCAGATGTTAAATAAAGAAGCAATTTCAGTAGCTCGCTTATTCAATCCAGGTAACAGGTGTTCTATTGATAAGACTATGAAAGAAACATTCATGAGATTTGCTAAATCTCGTATTGGCTCTGGTGGAGCTGGACTCAGTGGCATCATAGTCAACTACAGTGCTTTCCAACTTTTACAGGTTCTGAAAGAAGCAAGTATTATGAAATGACACTGGAAATGACTGGTATGGTTCGCGGTGAAGACACTCTGGAAAACGACGAACATAGTGAACCTTCGTCATCAGAAATTTGTCGAAGCGAAGTTGCAGTTCAGCGTGAAATGGAAGCAATGGAAACACTACAGGCTTATGTTAATCCGTTTAGAGTTCTGATAAAGATAATTTGTACATAATTTCATCTGATACTCCTCTTCCTTCAGATATTGCATGCAATATTCTGGTGCTGAAGAAGCAGGGAAAAGAGAGAAAGAGATTTCTACAGTAAATGCTTCAGGTTGAAGAAGGTGAGGTTAAAACCAGGAAAAACTTCTTTGACAGGCTGCCACGACTTAATCTAAAATCCATGGCCCGCAAAAATAAATGATTAAGTTGAAAGCATCCGATGGGCTAGTTATAAAATATCAAGAACAGGATGGTGATGCTTTCAAAATACTTGTTAAATCTCAGCTTGAAGAACAAGTGAGCATCGATGAACTCATGACATATTGTATAACATCTGTTCCTCAGTCTGGGCACACCTAACTGATTCATGGCGTAAACAAACAAGAGCAAAATAGTGCAATACCTTACTAGAGTTGTCTTAGATGCTGCATATACCCCTCTTACAGAGGAAACCCTTTTCATAGAAGATGGCAATGCTCAGTTTCATGCAATGAAGGATTTGCCACCAACTTTTGGAGAAATTTGCCTCAAAATGCTGGACTCCCACAACCGTAAAGCACATGTAACATTCTCAAATAACATTTACGTGGAGTTCTATAAAGTATCAAGAATGTCTGTGCCGTGGATATAGTGAAGAACTATTACTCCAGCGACCTAAAGCTAGAAAACATTTTTCTGCAAAACAATGAAAATAAGAAGCAATTGGAGAACCTAATGCATCGTGCGTGGAAGAGTAACTCAGCAGCAACACGACTTGTTGGTAGAAACGTTACACTTGTTGTTGAAGGAAATGTTTTCCTTTTGACGTCAGATGGAAAATCAATTGAGGAGAAAGAGATTGAATCCCTTCATTCTACCCAAGAATAAACACATACTAGAGTAATATTGTTTCTCATGCACCGGAAAAAATAATTATAAGAATGTAGTGGTTCGACGCCCTGATAGTGACATATTTTTATTTTAGTTTATTATTCACCAATATATTTACGGTATCATAAGGAAATTTGGCCAAGGTTTTTGTGATGTTCTTTTGAGATTGCAATGCTTCACTGGTGGAGATTGCAACTGTGCTTTTAAGGGGAAGGTAAAGTGATATCTTTGAACAAAATGGAGAAGAACAAAACATTTCAAGACATTTTACTGCATTAGGAAACCAATGGGATGTTTTTGAAACATTAACAGTTCAATTAAATGAATTTACTTCCTTGATGTATGAACATACTTGCATGAAAGACGTTGATGAAGTCCGGATGTTTATGTTAAAGAAAAAGTGATGGTGGAGATAAACTGATAAGATGTTCTTTCAAAGTGCATTTCTACAAGTTGCCACCATGCAAACGTTCGCTACTTCGACGTATCACCCTTGTAAATTACACATGTGGTATATGGAAGCAATTACGTATACCAAATCCAGACTTTCCCAGCCCAATTCTACATGGTTGGCAAATTTGTGATTAGAACGTGTGATCAGAGAGTTGCGTTTTACCTGAAAATATAGGGAACATTTTGACTATGGATGGCAGTATTCATACTATAGTTGATGATGAAAATAAAGATAATATTGATCTCCTGTCAGTTGATAGCTTATCAGATATTTCAGATAATTCAGAAGATGAATGTGAAGTTTGATAGCCCATATTCCGATGGTAAATCTTAAACCATTCTTGGGAAGGGAACCATTCGTTTAGAAGTTTAAGTATATATGAATCATATACCATATTTCTTCCAATATAAGGCGCCATGGAAACTAAGGCGCACCTGAAATTTCACCTCATTTAAACTCATTTTTAAAGTGTCGAATCTAAGACGCAGAAATAGTGTACAAATACATTCCTATTTCGATAAGCATTTTCTTATCAGTAAAAGAAAACTGTTAATTGTTCGTGAGCAATTATCATCTCTGTGCAATCTGTCATTCTTGTAATACAACCAATTTTAAGCAAATTAATTGTAAATAAAAGTATTAAAGACTGCAGTAGATTTTACGTGCAATGAACAAATATGTGTATCCAAGACGTGAACAAATATGTGTGAACAAATATGTGTATATACATCGAATCCAAGACGCCATCGAATCTAAGGCGCACCTAAATTTTGGACGTCTAAAAGCTGACAAAAAGTCGAAGTCTTATATTCGAAGTCTTATATTCGAAGAAATACGATATATATATTGACTTAATTTAAGATAAACAAACTTTTTATAATATTACATTTTCTGTGAATTCATAAGATGTGAATGTGAATGAAAGAGACAATTCTTTGAAAATCTCGATATGTTTCAATCATGTATGTACTGTCTTGAAATGAAGATAAACGAACTATATTTTATAAAATATTTTATTCCTAATTTCAAGGGTTTCTCCAGTATTTGCTTTACTCCTATAAGTTTCTTATATCTTTAACTAATCAAGTGCTACTAATAGATTTTGATACATCGTCCGAGTATACATAACACAATATTTTGGTAATAAATTTGACTTCCAAGTGTCAGTGGCTCTGTAAGCGAAAAGAGAAATTCAGAGAAACCGGAAATATATATATAAATATATATACATATACATATATATATATATATATATATATATATATATATATATATATATATATATATATATATATATATATATATCTTATATTTCTTCTCTTTTTGTTCTAAACCTAAACAATATAGTGACAACAATAAATATTCTTAATTGCTTGTTATATACCAAACAAAAGAAGGAATGTTTTATAATTCTACTGTTGTTAATTTTCGTTCTGTAAAATTTAAAAAAAAAAAAAAAAAAAACAGTTATTTTATACGTAAATGATATGCGGCTGGCAGACGTCTTGAATTTTCACTTTTTGGAACACTTTTTGTTTCGTATTAACATCTTAAATCCGATTCACGGATGTTTGAAAACTCTGAAAATACTAGTTTAATTTAGCCCTGGGAGGAGGGTCCATTGGTAGCTAATCTAGCTGCTCCTCTAGTATGTGGGATCTCTGGTTCGATCTAAGCTTGCGCGAAATGAGTTTTGTGGTGAACGAGCACCGTGTGTGGGGGTATTCTCAAGGGTTTTCCCATTTTCCCCTACTTGCTTCACTCGACCATTTCATTCATTCTCATAATCCCCGTCTCCATTAGTCAAAACACGCATAACCGTGGGACGTAGATCTAAAAGATTTCATTTCAATTTTCCTCTTAAGGCCCAAGATCCATTTAGCACGATACATATACTAGTACATAGTAGATTCTTACCGTTAAATACTGCTTCACATCAAAGCTGTACCTGACAAACATGTTGTCAGAACTGCCAACAATTTTCCCATTCACAAATATAGTACTAACAGTATCTAATCCCTCGAAAGTTAGGAGAATTCTGTTGCTCTTCAAAAGTTTTGGTGTCACTACAAAAATAAATAGCTGTTAGTGAAACGATAGATTTTTTCTAATAGGTATTAGTTCATGTAATGTAGTATGACAATTCTATATAAATAATTACTTAAATTTATCACTTATTGCATCCAGCAGTAATCTACCTAAATACTTTCAGCAATCCCACTTATCAGCCTGAGTAGGATTGAGTTCTTACTGGGAAATCCCACATCTCAAAATGATACCTTGCATTTTTTTATGGAGAGAATTGAAGAAGAGTAGGGTCACAAAACTAACAGTCAAATTTTTCGCTCTTCACAAACTCTTCAAATATAGTACCAATTCTAGTAAAAATTTTGAAAACGAAAACTTTTTTTTAAGTACCATGTATTAGTCCCATACATTAAAAATAACAGCTATCACATGCGTTGTAACGCGATCTTTATTGAACAATCCATAAATTGTAGAAGCCTGTAACGCATTAATACGTAGTTTTTCCTTATTTTTTCTTTAATACATGGTTTTCTTTCAAAAATTACAAGAACGGAATGCATGATAGAGAAATTATTTGATCTTGACCAAACTTGGCGTTGAAATAAATCTTGACTGTAAAATATTTGTTCCTGTGTAGGTAGACCCAGGGCTAGATTAACCCATCTGGAGGTCCAGAGCTAGAAAAAAAATATGTGGCCCCTGCTGATTTCACCTTATACATTTATGTGGAAATACAGTAGGAAAGTTAAGGGGATATTTTTTCATATTTTTGGTAATATTTTATTTGATGGTGATGATTGTATCTTCATGATTGTTTTTAGATAGCCAGTTGAGATTTTGAACAGTGGGGAGGCTCCTGTTCACATGAAGGCCCGGGGCAATAGTCTCCCTAAACCCCTCTGTTAATCCGGCCAAAGGTAGACCCATTATTCTTGAATCATAATCTATTGACGTTAGAGTTTGAACTTGATTAAATTTCTGCCAAAGAGCCTATCCGGTTGCGATTATGTGAACCAACTTTGGGGGAGATGGCTGAATTTCAGTTCAAATATAGAAGAGACTATATAGGTTCTATATTCCAAAAGCAAATTGTTCTAAAATGGATGGAACATAGTACAAAAAATCAGAAAACATGAACATTGAAGTCAATAAAAAAGCAATAAGCAAACGAAAGTCGTCTACCAAAAAACTATAATAAGGGGATGGCTAATTGAAAGGTTATTTCAAAGACATAATATAGAGCTATAAAAAGTAACACGTAAAGTAAATATGGAGAGAACATTGTCAGAAGTCAAGATGTTTGAGTAAAATCAATAATAATGATAAAGTATATGATAAGTATATGGTAAAGTATATAAAGTACTTCGAATTACACAGGGCGCCCAACGCGGAGATTACGTGCTTGAAATATCTCAAATCTGAATTTATAATCTCCAAACTCGATTTAGCACGTAATATGACTTTTGACCTTATCACGTGACACAGTCTGGTCCTTATGGCAAACTGGATGGGCCCTTTCTCACTAACAACTACAACTTACAGAACTTATTCGATCTTTATCAAACTTGACATACAGGTAGACTTGTACCTGATTGGTAAGCTCGTGACAGTTTTTGGTATTCTCGCAAGAAGTGCCTTTGTCATTGGCTATGAGTATGAATTGTTTGATTTGCGTATTGGTGCAACTTCAACCAGGTGACTCACTGCGTTCTCGTTCCCCTCCTCTCCAAGTAATAGAAACAAATTAAATAAGTCTATGAAAGTGAAATGTACCATTTGGCAATTGGGTGTAGTGTCATCAAAATGACAGCCACTGTATTCTACCATGTAATTGCAATTGAGCAATTTGCATGAAAGTGTTTTAGAGGTCAAGCTTTAACACCCAATGAAAATAATCTACCAAGAGCAGTTAGTGTGATGATGAAATGATGGAACTTGTTAAGCAAAAACATGGAAAGTGAATGGACGGCATAAAGAGTACAGGAGTAGAAAAGAAATGCAAAAATAAGCAATGCTAAATATGTCAATCATTTTGTACAACAAATCATAATTTCATCAACATTCCTATTAAACACATCGTGTTTATCTCGACGTTGCGATTGGTCACCAGCTGGTGGTTCATTTCCCAACGGTGGTGGTGGATGCATATAAACACTAAGTCAAAATTCTTAAAATTTGTTAATTTATGTAGTGATATGTTTCTCGCCTACTTTAAGAATCAATTTCTCAGGTTTTGATTATGGCTTATGGGCGGTAAGTCAAAAAGTGGACAGTAGGTCATCCGCTGCAAGAATACTCATTTTTTTTCTGTGCAGATATTTGCTTTCTGAGTTGTGGATTTTCATTCGTCGCTGAGCCTCGAAGAACCGCTATGTGTTAAAAGCGCAACTTTTCAGAAGCAAAAAACATTCCGAGCACTTAAAATTTTGCCAGATACACGGAAACACTTTAAAAATATAATAAAATTGATTCTGCATATATTATGCACTGTACATTTTTGTATCTTGCTTCAGCAGTATTATATTACTATTTTTGTGTTTACATAGCACCTTTTGCGCCTTACAAGCACATAGAGAATTTGTATACATTAATCAATGCGTACGTGATGAGAACCAGAAACCTTTAATTTCAATTTATAATTTTTCATTGTTGTGGTGAAACAATTGAATATTAAATTATGATGTTATAAGGGACGCTGCCTGACAACTTTCTGGTTTATTTGTACGACATAACTCATTTTCGACAAAAACGTTACATAGCGGTTCTTCGAGACGCAGCGACGATATGGCGTTTGGACTTCGTCAAATGTTTGCGTTTCTCCCATTCGTAAGTCACTAGTGTTAGAAAGTAAACATGAAGAATATGGTTAATTTGTTTATGGGTCCGTACCAGCTGATATTAATATTAAAATATGTTATGATAGAGTTTGAATCTGTGATCATTATTAGTTGATTAGTTGTTTATTAGTTACAAGATGAATAAATGCTTTTGTGCATTATCATTATAGATTTATACTCTTAAATAAAATATATTTGAGATTATATCTGTAATTAATTATATTAAGGTTATAATGTGGAATTTAAACCTTAACAACTAGTAAAGTTATTCAGAAAAATTTCAGGGCGACATAGTCTACATGTAAGAACGACAATAATTTCAACTGAGTCTGACATCCTTTTCAGCTACCACAGTTTTCTATATAAACCTTTCGTTTGCAATGACAACGAGACACGAGGAGAAATTTTATGAGTAGCAGAACGAAGGAAAAATATTTAAAAGTCTAACTAAGCTTTATGTTTGTCCAACGAAGTGAATGGGTGCAGCTAGTTTCCAAATAACGAACAAACGAAAGCAAGCAGTGAGAAAATAAATGTTTAAAAAAAAGTCCAGGAGGAAATACAGGAAAAAGAAGTGTGGAAGCAAAACACTGAAAAGAGGAAGATACATTAGAGGTTAGAACGAATGACAGATATGCATCATAACAATATCCGACGCTGCAATTTCTTGTAGTCAAGAATCATATTTATGGCGTACAAGAAACCTTAAAAAGAGGAACGAATAAATTGATCCAACTTGAAAGGAAAGCATAAAGACATTTCTTTAGCCCTCTCATGCATGAATTATGAAAAAGTTATAAAATATGTTTTTTTTTCTTTTTTTGGTTTGATATTCTGATCAAGCTGATTCCTTAAAATAGATATCTGAAAAAAAATTTGTGGTTTGATAAGTGAGATATGACATGTCCTCATATGAGGACGCTATGCAGTAAAGGGAAAAATATTGTTTCAAAAGATGAATTTACTAGTGACATATAACAGATACAAAAGTGTGAAATATTGTTGAAAAACTACATAAAAAGGCGAAAATCTGTTGCAAAGCAGTTAAGATGAATCCTTGGAAAGTCAAAACAACGGAAGAGAACGTTTAGAACACCAATACAATAAAATAATCCGTATTACTTTTATGAAGCCTCAAAAAATTAACATAAATCCTTATTGCTTTGTTTGAAGCAACAAAATAATAAAAATGATACAAAAAAGTTTATATTAACTCCCTAAACAATGAGAACGATCATTTATTGGGCAGTATGAAACACTTCAAAGCACTCTGGATAAAATGTTACATCACACATACCACAAATGTATCGTGTCTTACTCTACATCTCAGATCACGACAATGATTTGCATATTTTGAGTCACCTTTCTTTGGGTAATGACCTCCTCCATCAAATCTTTTCTCCCTGGGTACGGTCAGAATTGCTTTCTTCTTTAGTGGAAGTGGCGAAGTCTCAGTGCTGAGTCTTCCTCTAGGTCTTGCAGGTGTGGAATTTCCTTTGAAAATAAGTCCCATAGCCAGACGACTTTTGAATTCAAGCAAATCCATATGCTCATCTTTTAAATGTTCATAGTATCCAAGCGTTTACCACAGTAACATTCAAGAAATGATAAAATATACGCATATACCACCTCTTATTTCTAACGAGCTACAAGCGAGTCCATCAAATCAATCCCTCCCATATGAAGATTGTACTTTGAGACTGCAAATGGACGTTGAATTTTGATAACTTTCTTCTCTTTTCTGGAGAATCTTGAGGCTTCGTCTTGAGGTTCTACTCCAGCATAACTTGATACCGTATGAGCTAAAGAATTGTCCAACCACCGCACAACTGTTACATCATCAGATGATATTACAATGAATGAACTCAAAAATTGCCATATTCATACAAATTGAATTATGGTTTTATATATGGTAACAGGTCAATCTTGTAAAGCAGTGGCTGTACACATTTCATTTCGTAATGGTGCTCTCAAAATATGATAAAAGAGATTCTAAAATACACAGACTTATATGATTTTAACCGTACTTCGTTTTATGCTACCAATTTTTACAATTTCGAATCATAAAGGCTGAAAATAAAGCATATAAGATGAAATATTTGCGTATCCAATATAATGACAATGAGAAAAGTTTTGAAACCTCAGCTGCATAACGTCCACAATTGAGGACACGTTTTTTGTCGCTATTACCTCGTTTCGTATAATACATTTAGTCAAAATAACAAGACAATCTCACAAAACTACACCAAATTAACAAACTAAAAAAATTTCACCTGAAAAAGTGATTCCAATCGCTGAAAAAATTATATTATTTACGAGCATGTGCTCAACATTCGTTAAGACACGTTTTCATATAGCAGTAGGGTGTTGTCACTTGGGGCAGTTTTTTTCCTACTGCGCATGCGCAAACCCTTGACGTTGATTGGCTGGCGTCGGCCACGCCCCTTCACGCTGATTGGTTGGCACCGGCCACGCCCCTTCACGCTGATTGGTTGACACCAGCCACGCTCTTTTATGACCTCCATTTTAGAAGTATCTACTGCGCTGACTGGCTGGCGCGGGACCCCCGCCAATTGGCTGGCGCAGGACCCTCCCGCCCCGTTCACGCCGATTGCCTGGCACCGGACCCCGCCCCCCTTGACGCTGATTGGCGGGACACGCGCACGGTCTTTTAGGAGTGCCGCGCTGATTGGCTGGCGCAGGACCCCGCGTACATGGCACATACCATAGCAGATAATACATAAGATTCGTTCCCTTTTATGAGCACTCTACGAACACATAGCAGAGCGATAACACAGCAGAGCTAAAGAAAGATCATGGAGACTACGAACACATAGCAGATCGATAACACATTCTCCATCCATCTATTTAACATAGCACATATAGCATAGCAGGGGTGTATTCGTTCCCTCTTATGAGCACTTTTAACATAGCAGATCGATAACACATTCTCCAACCGCCTATTTAACATAGCACCTATAACATAAGACTATATAACATAGCAGGGGTGCACTCGTTCCCTTTTATGAGCACTCTTTTTAAACATAGCAGAGAATAATGGGGGTGTATTCGCCCTCCATTTTGAGACCAATTTTTGACCTACTTCGCATATGCGCAAAACTGTTCCGATTCCGCATGGCAACATAATAGAGCAGAGATTAACAAAATAACAACTCACATACACACACACACACACAAACACACACACACACACAGCAGACCGCAGACTGTTCCAGTTTAGGAGCAGATTACGGCTATGCGCAGAAACATAAAATAAGACATAACACCCTCGTTCTCTTTTACGAGCACTTTATAGCAACATAATAGAGCAGAGAATAAAAAAATAATAACACACACACACTTGATTGCTTATTCGTAGTAAAATTAAATTTCCAATTAATTACACATTCCACGCATGCGCAGAAAAATTACAGTCACATAACAAACTGTTCCAGTTGCAGTGCCAGTTCCGGTTCAAGAGCCGATTACGCAAACAGTTACGATTCATGTTCCGATTCCCCCGGAGCAGACTACGTGCAACAAGTAGGCCGTAAAAGACTATGACCTATTATTCATTCCCTAAATAAAATAGTATACACCCATGCTTGGTTGCGTATGCCAAATCCAATCTAGTAGAAATAACACGCATGCGCAAAACATTTACATTTCCGATTTGGATGAAACTCGGCATATGGGGGTTTCCGACCATGCTGATTACCAATACAACACTTACTTTTACCTGGGTCTTATAGTTTATGTGGGATACGTCGTTTGTATGACACTTAAAACCTAATAACTCGTAAACGAAGCAACATATTGAGGTCGTGTTTCCACATTTAGTAATTGGTCATCAACTACTACAAGTTCCAAAATAATAACCATCGAGGTCAAAGGTCAACATACTTAAAACCTAATAACTCGAAAACGGATCCACATATTGAGATGGTGTTTCCAAATCTGGTAATTGGTCACCAGGTACTACAAGTTCCAAAATAATGACCATCGACGTCAAAGGTCAACATACTTAAAACCTAATAACTCGAAAACGTTCCACATATTGAGATGGTGTTTCCAAATCTAGTAATTGGTCATCAGGTACTACAAGTTCCAAAATAATGACCATCGAGGCCAAAGGTCAACATACTTAAAACCTAATCACTCGAAAACGGATAAACATATTGAGATGGTGTTTCCAAATCTAGTAATTGTTCATCAGGTACTACATGTTCCAAAATAATGACCATCGAGGTCAAAGGTCAACACATTTAAAACCTAATAACTCGTAAACGGATCCACATATTGAGATGGTGTCTCCAAATCTAGTAATTGGTCATCAGGTACTACATGTTCCAAAATAATGACCACCGGGGTCAAAGGTCAACATACTTAAAACCTAATGACTCGAAAATGGATTCACACATTGAGGTGCGGTTTCCAAATCTAGTAATAGGTCATCAAATAGTACATGTTAAAAACGTACTGACTTTCGAGGTCAAAGGTCAAATATTTAAGCTTTAATAATTCGTAAACGTAGCCAGCAAGAGATTTCTGTGACCTATTCATTTTTGTTCCAAGCAGAAAAAGTGAAGAATGAATAAATTTTAGTGACTTATTTGCTATTGTACTAGCGATAAATCTCATTTGTAACTAGCTCAGAATTTCTGTACATTTTGGGTTATTCAAAATAAACGAAAAAAATAATTTGGATGGACTAACGAAAAAGAAAGCAAAGATATGCCATTTTAGCTAGCTGAGAATTTAAAGAAACAAAGGGAACCTACTCAATTTTCTATCAACGAGTAATGCCAATTCAACTACCTCAGAATTTATGTGCCTTTTTGTGCTAAGGTATGTTTTAACTCATCTTGTACTATTTAAACAGACGAAAGGATAAATTTGTATGACCTATTCAATTTTGTACCAACGAGAAATGCCATTTTATCTAGCTCAGAATTTTATATCATTTTGTACTACTCAAATAAACGAAGAAATAGAATGTTTAGTTTTGTACCAACTAGAAAAAAAGAAGTGAAGAATGAATAAAATTTAGGTGGATTATTTTCTTTTGTACCAACTGGAAAAGAAAAGAAGAGCTACTTTAACTAGCTTAGAATTTTATATCATTATGTACTGTTTAAACAAACGAAAATTGACCATTTTAACTAGCTCAGAATTTATGTAAATTTTGAACTAGCTGAATATTTTATATCATCTTGTACTATTTAAACAAACGAAGGGATAAATTTGAGTGACCTATTCAATTTTGTACTATTGAGAAATGCCATTTTAACCATCTCAGAATTTGAGTGATCTATTTAGTTTTGTACCACCGAGAAAAACAAAGCAATTGCACAATTTTGGAGTATTCAAATAAACAAAGGACTTATAATTTGTATAAACTCAAAATCAATTAAGCGAAGTAATGCATTTGAGTGAGCTATTTAATTTGAAACACTGAAGCAGGATCATCTTAACTAGCTGAGTATTTTATACCATTTTGTATTATTTCAACAAACAAAGGACCATTTTAACTAGCGGCGAATTTTATATCATTTTAAACTAGTCTAATAAACGAAGGCATAAATATAAGTGAGCTATTAAATTTTGTAGAAACCACAGAAAAAACCGAAGGAGACCCATTTTAACTAGTTCAATATTTCTGTACAATTTTGTACCACCCCAAATTTTATTTTTGTACCAATCAGAAGAAAATCAGGGAAGGGCAATTTTATACTTTTTTGTACCATTAAAAACTGAGGATAACTTGAGTAGTCTAAGTTTTTGTACTCATTCGAAGAAAAGCAAAGAAGAACCATTTCATACCTAATGTTGCCATGGCTATAAGGGAAGGAATAAATAAATATGGGTGTCCTAACCATTTATATCAGGCTTAGATTTTTATGCCCTTTTTTGTAATATTTGTACCAAACAGAAAAAAGCTACACAAATAAACATAGGAATAAATTTTTAATAACCACAAAAAGCGGAGCTCAGCCTGATATACCATTTGAGTGGCTTATTGAATTTTGTACCAAGGAGAAATCTCATTTCCAGGCCATGTTTTACCATTTAAACAAACGAAGGACTAAATTTGAGAAAGCGAACATGGACTCAGAATTTTATACCATTTCATAATACGCAAATTTGGATGGATTATTTAGTTTTGTACCAAGCAGAAAAAGGAAACAAAGGTATAAATTTGTACTGACCGGAAAAGCCGAGAAGGATCGTTTTATACCAAACCGAAAAAAGCACGGAAATACCATTCAACTAAATAATAATTTTTGTGCTAACCAAAACAGCGAAGAAAGACCATTTTAACTAGCTCAGCATGTTATAACTTTTTGTGCTACACAATTGAGTGGTCTACCCAATTCCTTGACCATGTTGTACTATTTAAACAAACAAAGGAATAAATTTGTACTAACCAGACTCAAAATTTTATATCATTTTGTAATACTCGAATGGACGAAGGAATAAATTTGTGCGGCCTATTTAGTTTTGTAGCAAGCAGAAAAAGGAAAGAACTAACATTTTGTACTAATCAAATTTTGGGTGGCTTAAGCAAAGGTCAATTTGTACCTTTTTGTGCTATTACAATAAACGATGGGTTAAATTTGAGTGACCTATTCAATTTTGTACCAAGTAGAAAAAATGAAGAATGAATAAATTTTGTTTGCAATTAAAAAAGCGGAGAGAAGGTCTATTTTATGTACATTTTATACTACTCAAATTCTACTTTCTGTACCAACCAGAGAAAAACAAAGAAAGACCATATTCTGCTACTCAAACAAACGAAGGAATAAGCTCAGAATTTCTATGCCTTTTTGTGCTATTCAAATAAACGAAGGAATAAACCTATTCACTTTTATACCACCTTTTAGTTTTGTACCAACCACAAAAAAGGGAAGAAGGCCCATTATAACAAGCTCAGTATTTTTATACCATTTTGTATTACTCTAATAAATCTGGGTGGTCTATTTCATTTTTGTAACAATCGGAAGAAAAGTGAAGATGATACATTTTATACCTTTGTGACGGATTAAGAAAAACGAGTGGTTCATTTAGTTGTGGTGCTACATTTGTATATTTTTGTGTCATCCAGATCAGTTTATTTATTTCTTTTAAAGAAAACAATACATTACTCTTATTGACAATTCAGTTGCCAGAAAGTCAGTATTTTAGCTCTAACTGTTATTTACATGTGTTAGTTTAATGTTTGTAATCTATTAAATTCTTAATATTACAATACTACAAATTGATCCAGTGAACAGTTCAATTCGCTGTAACCCTTTGTAATTTTAGCACTAACATATTCGTCTAATTCATACACAATCAAATGCATATGCTACAGTGTCTCAGTGTTCATTTACAGAATTAAATAATTGTTTATCTTTTTCTAAAAACATTTCTACTATTTCTTTGAAGTAATAATCACACTCTGTAATGTATTCATATACCAGATTAATTTTTTTCTCCAAAGTATAAGTGTTCTTAATATTACAACCTTTAAAATGCTTCTTTAAATAAAGTTTATAGATTATCTCTCATTTCACGTTTAATTAAGATCGTCCACACCTTTTGTAATAATTCGTAATCATACTGCAGCAAACAGTTGTGATCTTTTTCATTTTTATTATGTTCAGAACATGCTTCACATAATAATACTGAATTTGGTGTATACTCATTAAATAATTGTATAACGCATGTATCACTAATACTTTCACTAGTACACCCGCACTCATTAGCTTCCACTTCAAAACAGGTAATATTTGAAACACTGTCATAATCACTTTTCGGGAGTATTTCATCATTATATCTACTATAGCGTCTAAAATAATACACTTCTTCTATTTCCTGTGTTGGAAATATGATTCTCACTTTATCACGTAATTCATCTGGCAAATCGGGGTCAGACGGGTGACTTAACAGTATAGGTTTTTCGTTTTCACGCTGAATTTCTTTTTCTCTAGGTGAAACATAAAGAATTTCCATGCTAGTCATTTTTCAGCTCTTCCGCAGAAACAAATCAAATAAATAGTTTTTTCAAGTGTGATACATCTATTTATATACCTACAATAAAAGCATTCTATGCATTCTCCTTGTTTAATAATATGTTTCAAGGCAATACAAAATAATTCGTTAATATAACATCATGACATACGTTCTATTATTTTCCAAATATACTCCATAAACATATATTCCATTATAATAAAATACATAAATGCAAAAATATATATTGGTCTTTTTGGACTTACTAAGTATCATATAATTTACCTTAGACGAGGAAAGAAAGTTTAAAAATAATTCCATTAATCAAATATAATTGAATCGTTGAGCAATAGGCAGTGCCTTAGAACCCTCACTATACTAGCAATACAAATGTTAGGTAACGCATTCGTAACGTTGCTTAAATATCTGCAGCAACAGAATGAATAATTCAGCACTTTTTATAGATGGTGTGCAACATGGAACTTTGAAAACTTTTAATTGGTGAGCTGATTTTTACTTTCATATGATTCCTTCAGCTGTGATCAAAAATAGCTAATCATGCTGTCATGATTTGTCGTCCTTCATCGGTTTTCTTTAGAACGCTAATTGCTATGGATTAAGTTATAATTGAATTATGACGCAACTCTGGTTTGTTAAATCTCACGTTCAAATATTTAGTTAGTGACCGGGAAACTGGACTTTACCCTCGCCGTTAGTATTTTGTAATCCTAATTCGCTAAACACACATCAATACCCATATAGTGACGGGAGAGACAATTTAAATTGTTCTCTGGATGACACAAAAATATACAAATGTAGCACCACAACTAAATGAACCACTCGTTTTTTTTAATCCGTCACAAAGGTATAAAATGTATCATCTTCACTTTTCTTCCGATTGCTACAAAAATGAAATAGACCACCCAGATTTATTAGAGTAATACAAAATGGTATAAAAATACTGAGCTTGTTATAATGGGCCTTCTTCCCTTTTTTGTGGTTGGTACAAAACTAAAAGGTGGTATAAAAGTGAATAGGTTTATTCCTTCGTTTATTTGAATAGCACAAAAGGCATAGAAATTCTGAGCTTATTCCTTCGTTTGTTTGAGTAGCAGAATATGGTCTTTCTTTGTTTTTCTCTGGTTGGTACAGAAAGTAGAATTTGAGTAGTATAAAATGTACATAAAATAGACCTTCTCTCCGCTTTTTTAATTGCAAACAAAATTTATTCATTCTTCATTTTTTTCTACTTGGTACAAAATTGAATAGGTCACTCAAATTTAACCCGTCGTTTATTGTAATAGCACAAAAAGGTACAAATTGACCTTTGCTTAAGCCACCCAAAATTTGATTAGTACAAAATATTAGTTCTTTCCTTTTTCTGCTTGCTACAAAACTAAATAGGCCGCACAAATTTATTCCTTCGTCCATTCGAGTATTACAAAATGATATAAAATTTTGAGTCTGGTTAGTACAAATTTATTCCTTTGTTTGTTTAAATAGTACAACATGGTCAAGAAATTGGGTAGACCACTCAATTGTGTAGCACAAAAAGTTATAACATGCTGAGCTAGTTAAAATGGTCTTTCTTCGCTGTTTTGGTTAGCACAAAAATTATTATTTAGTTGAATGGTATTTCCGTGCTTTTTTCGGTTTGGTATAAAACGATTCTTCTCGGCTTTTCCGGTCAGTACAAATTTATACCTTTGTTTCCTTTTTCTGCTTGGTACAAAACTAAATAATCCATCCAAATTTGCGTATTATGAAATGGTATAAAATTCTGAGTCCATGTTCGCTTTCTCAAATTTAGTCCTTCGTTTGTTTAAATGGTAAAACATAGCCTGGAAATGAGATTTCTCCTTGGTACAAAATTCAATAAGCCACTCAAATGGTATATCAGGCTGAGCTCCGCTTTTTGTGGTTATTAAAAATTTATTCCTATGTTTATTTGTGTAGCTTTTTTCTGTGTGGTACAAATATTACAAAAAAGGGCATAAAAATCTAAGCCTGATATAAATGGTTAGGACACCCATATTTATTTATTCCTTCCCTTACAGCCATGGCAACATTAGGTATGAAATGGTTCTTCTTTGCTTTTCTTCGAATGAGTACAAAAACTTAGACTACTCAAGTTATCCTCAGTTTTTTAATGGTACAAAAAAGTATAAAATTGCCCTTCCCTGATTTTCTTCTGATTGGTACAAAAATAAAATTTGGGGTGGTACAAAATTGTACAGAAATATTGAACTAGTTAAAATGGGTCTCCTTCGGTTTTTTCTGTGGTTTCTACAAAATTTAATAGCTCACTTATATTTATGCCTTCGTTTATTAGACTAGTTTAAAATGATATAAAATTCGCCGCTAGTTAAAATGGTCCTTTGTTTGTTGAAATAATACAAAATGGTATAAAATACTCAGCTAGTTAAGATGATCCTGCTTCGGTGTTTCAAATTAAATAGCTCACTCAAATGCATTACTTCGCTTAATTGATTTTGAGTTGACACAAATTATAAGTCCTTTGTTTATTTGAAACTCCAAAATTGTGCAATTGCTTTGTTTTTCTCGGTGGTACAAAACTAAATAGATCACTCAAATTCTGAGATGGTTAAAATGGCATTTCTCAATAGTACAAAATTGAATAGGTCACTCAAATTTATCCCTTCGTTTGTTTAAATAGTACAAGATGATATAAAATATTCAGCTAGTTCAAAAGTTACAATAATTCTGAGCTAGTTAAAATGGTCAATTTTCGTTTGTTTAAACAGTACATAATGATATAAAATTCTAAGCTAGTTAAAGTAGCTCGTGTTTTCTTTTCCAGTTGGTACAAAAGAAAATAATCCACCTAAATTTTATTCATTCTTCACTTCTTTTTTTCTAGTTGGTACAAAACTAAATATTCTATTTCTTCGTTTATTTGAGTAGTACAAAATGATATAAAATTCTGAGCTGGATAAAATGGCATTTCTCGTTGGTACAAAATTGAATAGGTCATACAAATTTATCCTTTCGTCTGTTGAAATAGTACAAGATAAGTTAAAACATACCTTAGCACAAAAAGGCACATAAATTCTGAGGTGGTTGAAATGGCATTTCTCGTTGATAGAAAATTGAGTAGGTTCCCTTTGTTTCTTTAAATTCTCAGCTAGCTAAAATGGCATATCTTTGCTTTCTTTTTCGTTAGTCCATCCAAATTATTTTTTTCGTTTATTTTGAATAACCCATAATGTACAGAAATTCTGAGCTAGTTACAAATGAGATTTCTCGTTAGTACAATAGCAAATAAGTCACTAAAATTTATTCATTCTTCACTTTTTCTGCTTGGAACAAAAAATGAATAGGTCACAGAAATCTCTTGCTGGCTACGTTTACGAGTTATTAAGGCTCTAATATTTGACCTTTGACCTCGAAAGTCAGTACGTTTTTAACATGTACTATTTGATGACCTATTACTAGATTTGGAAACCGCACCTCAATGTGTGAATCCATTTTCGAGTCATTAGGTTTTAAGTATGTTGACCTTTGACCTCGATGGTCATTATTTTGGAACTTGTAGTACCTGATGACCGATTACTAGATTTGGAGACACCATCTCAATATGTGGGTCCGTTTACGAGTTATTAGGTTTTAAGTGTGTTGACCTTTGACCTCGATGGTCATTATTTTGGAACATGTAGTAGCTGATGACCAATTACTAGATTTGGAAACACCATCTCAATATGTGGAACGTTTTCGAGTTATTAGGTTTAAAGTGTGTTGACCTTTGACCTCAATGGCCATTATTTTGGAACTTGTAGAACCTGATGACCGATTACTAGATTTGGAAACACCATCTCAATATGTGGGTACGTTTACGAGTTTTTAGGTTTTAAGCATGTTGACCTTTGACCTCGATGGCCATTATTTTGGAACATGTAGTACCTGATGACCAACTACTAAATGCGGAAACAACATCTCAATATGTGGATCCGTTTTCGAGTTATTAGGTTTTAAGTATGTTGACCTTTGACCTCGATGGTCATTATTTTGGAACTTGTAGTACCTGGTGACCAAGTACCAGATTTGGAAACACCATCTCAATATGTGGATCCGTTTTCGAGTTATTAGGTTTTAAGTATGTTGACCATTGACCTCGATGGTCATTATTTTGGAACTTGTAGTAGTTGATGACCAATTACTAAATGTGGAAACACGACCTCAATATGTTGCTTCGTTTACGAGTTATTAGGTTTTAAGTGTCATACAAACGACGTATCCCACATAAACTATAAGACCCAGGTAAAAGTAAGTGTGGTATTGGTAATCAGCATGGTCGGAAACCCCCATATGCCGAGTTTCATCCAATTCGGAAATGTAAATGTTTTGCGCATGCGTGTTATTTCTACTAAATTGGATTTGGCATACGCAACCAAGCATGGGTGTATACTACGTTATTTAGGGAATGAATAATAGGTCATAGTCTTTTACGGCCTACTTGTTGCACGTAGTCTGCTCCGGGGGATTCGGAACATGAATCGGAACTGTTTGCGTAATCGGCTCTTGAACCGGAACTGGCACTGCAACTGGAACAGTTTGTTATGTGACTGTAATTTTTCTGCGCATGCGTGGAATGTGTAATTAATTGGAAATTTAATTTTACTGCGAATAAGCAATCAAGTGTGTGTGTGTTATTATTTTTTTATTCTCTGCTTTATTATGTTGCTATAAAGTGCTCGTAAAAGAGAACGAGGGTGTTATGTCTTATTTTATGTTTCTGCGCATAGCCGTAATCTGCTCCTAAACTGGAACAGTCTGCGGTCTGCTGTGTGTGTGTGTGTGTTTGTGTGTGTGTGTGTGTATGTGAGTTGTTATTTTGTTAATCTCTGCTCTATTATGTTGCCATGCGGAATCGGAACAGTTTTGCGCATATGCGAAGTAGGTCAAAAATTGGTCTCAAAATGGAGGGCGAATACACCCCCATTATTCTCTGCTATGTTTAAAAAGAGTGCTCATAAAAGGGAACGAGTGCACCCCTGCTATGTTATATAGTCTTATGTTATAGGTGCTATGTTAAATAGGCGGTTGGAGAATGTGTTAACGATCTGCTATGTTAAAAGTGCTCATAAGAGGGAACGAATACACCCCTGCTATGCTATATGTGCTATGTTAAATAGATGGATGGAGAATGTGTTATCGATCTGCTATGTGTTCGTAGTCTCCATGATCTTTCTTTAGCTCTGCTGTGTTATCGCTCTGCTATGTGTACGTAGAGTGCTCATAAAAGGGAACGAATCTTATGTATTATTTGCTATGGTATGTGCCATGTACGCGGGGTCCTGCGCCAGCCAATCAGCGCGGCACTCCTAAAAGACCGTGCGCGTGTCCCGCCAATCAGCGTCAAGAGGGGCGGTGTCCGGTGCCAGCCAATCGGCGTCAAGGGGGCGTGGCAGGGGCGTGGCCGGTGCCAGCCAATCAGCGTCAAGGGGGCGTGGCCGACGCCAGCCAATCAGCGTCAAGGGGCGTGGCCCGAACCGGACAATCAGCGTGAAGGGGCGTGGCCGGGGGCGTGGCCATCCAATCAGCGTCAAGGGGCGTGGCCAAGGGGGCGGGGTCACGTGACCTGCGCCAGCCAATCAGCGTCAAGGGTTTGCGCATGCGCAGTAGGAAAAAAACTGCCCCAAGTGACAACACCCTACTCATATCTTCCTGCAACTGCAACAACAGAGCGAGAGGTGCTGCCACCTTCTGACATATCATCGATGTTTTCCTGTTTTTCTACAAGGCACTCGTGCACTTACAGAAAATTCCGCTTTGAATTGGATAAGGAAGGATGTCTTATATATGTGTCCTCATATGAGGCCAGTATGCATGAGAGGCTTAGTCCCATCCTTTCGAGAATAGCTGGCATGCCATTACTCATTTTTATACATAGTCTTTTTGTACCGAAATATAAGAATCCTATATGCGTTCAGAAACAGCTTTAACACTTACATTGGTTCTAGGTCAAAACCGCGCAAACAATAACAGCGATGAGCAAAAACAGTGTATGCAAATACAGCGTGGACAAAAACATCACATGAACAAAAACGCGCATGCACAAAAACAGTGCACGCAAATACAGCGTGGTCAAAAACAGCGTATCAACAAAAAACGCATAGACAAAAATTGCCCGTGCAAATACAGCTTGGACAAAACACGCACAGACATAAACAGTGCATGCATGCACATCCTTTCCCAAAGCAAACATTAAGGCTACAGTTGTGAGACTAATCTAGTAAAGTACACTAGCTCTTGCGGTGAACCCGAGCCTTTTCTGTATCGCGCTGACTTCCAGTATTTCAAACTTTACTATAGACCTCATCTTACTACTGATTCCTACCAGTGAGGACTAAACTAATTCACGTGTTATGCAAAACGGGACAAATAGAGCACCCAAGATGTCAATGCGAAGAAATAGGCACACTTGATCATCACGTATTATAGAGTCCATTACTGGAAGAACAGCTAGAGAAAAGAGATCAAATAAAAAGTAAAGAAATAAACGAAATTATAGCTAATGAGGTGGGATATAGGATATTAAGCAAAATAACAAGGGACTAATCAGAATTAAGAAGAGAACAATATACTGGAACAAATGATTAAAATTGTAAAGAAAACGAAGAAACACCGAAATAGGAATAAAGTTTATAATTGTGTAGCTGAATGAATGGAAGAGTATCTGTGAATCATTCTGGACCGGAGGACTCCTACAGGAACGTCGGCAATATGCGTGTTCCAGAAAGGAACTGTATGTATGGACTCAATATATGCCCGGGTAAAACTGGATACGAGTCCAGATATATCAGGAGTGTCTGTGGTTAATTGTTTTTTTCTTTTGTGTGTGTCGGGAAGTGTGTTTTGTGTAAATAGTAAATATATAAATACAGTCTCGGAACGGAAGCACAATCCAGTACCCGGATTGTCGTATTAAAATGACATGCGGATCTCACAAGGAACGGAGATGTACGTGTCATCCGGACATTCGAATCAAATCGAGTCCATTCGATAAACATATCAAATATATCTTCATGCACAAAATATTAGGTGCCATGGACGATGGAGTACGTCCCTGGAGCTTATTAACGCTGTTAATATTTAAAAAAAAAGTTGTAGACTTGCAATGAAAAACCTATTGCATCAAAACTGTTCATTGGAAAGTCATGGTTTATAGTTCATTCTCTTCAGCATGAAACAAGCTTTCCAGAAACTCTCTGTATTGACACCCATAACGTATTTACACACGAAAAATTGGAATATTGTCGGATAAAGTTCCCTCGAAAAATTCTTCCCATCAACTTTGGCGCCCTCTCGATTAGTCCTGAGTAAAACCACACAATCCAAATGTATTTCGCAAAATACTATAGGATTGAGAAATGAGTGTACAAACTTTCGTTCTGATAGACGGAATAGACATGAAGGGAAAGGTTGTATACCAACACGCACTGTACATACAAAACCGAACCTATAAAGATAATATAAAAAATATGAACTCAATACTATTTATCCTGATATCAAGAATTATGCCACATTCTCTGTAGAATGAAGCGAGCGTTTCAATACTTATCACACAAATTGTTCCGTGATATGTGGAGAGGAAAATTGGAAATACGTCGCAAAAACGCCTTCCAAAATAGCTCTATTGTAAAGTTGAGTGTCCTCTAAAGCGGCACTGAAGCCGGTAGGAGCCAGTGTGAGAATTAAAGGACATTTTACAGGGGTGATGAACTACACATCCGAGAAATTTAAGATGGTGAAATTCAAAACTTATGGGAGACATCAAATTCTTCGGAGGAAGTTTCCTCCTCATCCCCCTCATCCTCCCTCATCGTAAGTCGCACAGTGAGTAATGTACCTTGAAAAATAGTTGGTAGTATATGAACAGGAGGTATATTCTTAAAACAAGGGAGAAGATATAGTATGATACCGTAATAACGGAATAGAGAACAAAAGGGCAACGATGGGGATGTAGGTGGATAACGGGGTTTATAACAATAGAACTGTAGTACAGCTGCTGTTTAAAACGCTTTTTACAGAGAAAACGTACAAAGCTTGATATCAGGATAAATAGTACTGCATTTATACTTTTTATATTATGTTTTCTTTATAGGTCAGATCGTTAAGTTCGGTTTCGTATAGGCATCCTTTCCCCTCATACCTATTCTGAGCGTATTGTTATACAACCTTTCTCCTCATGTCTATTCCATCTATGAACAAGAAACTTAGCACAACCAGTTCCTAACCTCTATAGATAGTATCTTTCGAGATACATTTGGAATATCTGCTTTATCCTGGACAAATCCAGCGTTAGAAGTTTTCTTTTCGATGCATGATTTCACTATCAATTGAGGACAACCAATTTTCAGTGCTTCAAAATGTCAACACAAATTGTTGGTGTGTAGTCACAACGTTGTCTCGGAAATTACGCCAGTGCAAAAATAAATAAATAAATAAAAAATACAGAAAAGAAAGGAAAAGAATAAATGATAAAAAGAGGAAAATCTATTTTTACAACAGGGTAATTAAGGTCAAATTATCTACAGCATACTATATTTCTACATAACAGTTAATATTCAACATAATTCTGACTTCATACATTATCAAGAATTCAGAAATTTAATAGAAGTTAATACTGTACCCCCTATTCCTATTGTTTTACGTAGAATGAAGAAAGTGGGAGGAAACGGGAAAACCCCGAGGAAACCCACGCACACGGTGTTTGTCCACCACAAAGTTCCCTTGGCGGGGGCTGGAATCGAATCCGGGGCCCCAAGCACCAGAGGTGAACGCTCTACCACTGAGCCACCGCGGCCCCGAAGTTAATACTGTAATATGTGCCAAATGTTGGTGTTAATACACACTTTGAACGTTCCTTTAGTGTAATAATTTCAGGTAAACCTGCAAATACTTAAATGTAGGTAGCTCCTTACAGATTTTCTCTGTATTTATATGGTTAATTCTCTAATACACATATATACCAAATCTAGTTAGTTATATATCAAATTCGTACCTTGAAAATTTCTGTAGTATACCCAATTTCTTTTGGAGACCCATCTGTACTCAATGTCATTAGAGTCACTATAGACAGAAGATGTTATATTAAGCGCTTTTGATTTCTCCAGATCTGTGTAAATCCCACCAGGCACTGTTGCTTCGATGTCCAGACCTGCAAAAAAGAGATAAACATTAATCAGTGTTCACAATAGAAAAAAACTATTTGTATGGTACATTAGCAAGGTAATGTATTTCTGGATGGTAGTCGATTAAGCGAAAGAAATAGTGTAATCATCTATATTATTACACAAATGGAAAGTTATAAAATTTCCATTTTTGAAAAGGAGTTTAGTTCACTGTAAAGCCTTTATTCATTTACCTTGTTTGTCCATGTGTGTCCGTCCATTCAGAAAATGACACTCTTAAGAATTAGGTGGTTTGAGTCCTTGGTTCGATCCCAGCTCACGCCAAGTGAACTTTGTGGTGGACAAACACCGTGTGTGTGGGTTTTCTCCGAGTTCTCTCGTTTCCTTCCACTTTCTTCATTCCGCCATAGAGGGCCAAAAGAGGATATAGAGGGCCAAAAGTTAAGAATTACTTGATTGATCAATATTAATTTTGGCTAGGATATAGAGGGCCAAAAGTTAAGAATTACTTGATGGATCAATATTAATTTTGGCTAGGATATAGAGGGCCAAAAGTTAAGAATTACTTGATGGATCAATATTAATTTTGGCTAGGATATAGAGGGCCAAAAGTTAAGAATTACTTAATGGACCAATATCGATTTTTGCTAGGATATAGAGGGCCAAAAGTTAAGAATTACTTGATGGATCAATATCAATTCTAGCTAGGATATAGAGGGCCAAAAGTTAAGAATTACTTGATTGATCAATATCAATTCTAGCTAGGATATAGAGGGCCAAAAGTTAAGAATTACTTGATGGATCAATATCAATTCTAGCTAGGATATAGATTGCCAAAAGTTAGAAATGGATTTCGTTAATAGAAGTGATTGATCCACCGTAAGTGGTAGGAATCAATAATTTTAACGTTGATTACTATAAAGCAAAACCGGTCATAGATAGAAGCAGCAGATTCAAGTAATCAATAAAAATTTCCAAGAATACATTTTATCTTCATATTTAACTATCTATTATAACCGTAAATAAAACAAGCACACTTTCAATTTCCGCTTTTAATATTGATCTCTCCAGAGCAACAACATGAAAAAGTAAGAGATTCTGATCTCAATATATTGATCTTAATAGAGTAAGAGATAGTGAGAAATGATTTTTTTATATATATATCTCATTGTCCCAAGAAAGAATGAGTTTCTTCTCGACTTATATCCATATATTCCAATCGGAAGTAAACATCGTGAGTCCGTGTCTGGGTTGTTGGACTTCTCTCGTATCCTATTACTTATTTTTTTTTCTCATTTGCATTCATTATTATCATCACAATCTTCCTTAGTAGCTGAGTATAAACGTGAGCCGTTAACTCGTTTGGTGCCACTTGACGCCATATGGCGTCATTCATACTTATTGCTGTGTGCCATTGACACCATTGGGCGTCAAAAGGTAGTTCTCATTCTAGACATTCTCTTTAAAATGCCACGCAGGTATTTGAGGTTTGCACGGACTGGGTACGAGTCCTCGGGACGAATTCGGGCCTGCAAAGCATATATCATTTCTAGCCTGGGCGTACTCGGGCAGTAAATTTTTAAATATACAATATTTCTCGGGCCTAACTTTGTAAATACACTGTATAAGGATATTTATTGGACCATTCTGTCTGGAGAACTTTCGTTCTTTCCGGAGCACAACTGCAAAATTAAACTTTGTAACTGCTGTAAGTCAAAATACAATTTTCCGTTAATGATTACGTTTCTGTAATTCGGGCTTATTTCGTGCTCATTTGATTATCACACGAGCTCAGGTCGGGATCGGACCTAAATGCTAAAACTTATGTCGGACTCGGGTCGGGCCTCACATTATAAATTCATGAGCCGGGCCGGGGCCGGGTTAAAAATTCCGGAATATGCAGATGTCTAGCAGGTATACAGCTTTTATACTCTAGTGGCACACAATGTTGACCTGGTTATTTTCTGTAGTGTACTTGGTTTTTGGCTTGATGTGACTAGTTTGTTGCAAAACGCTAAATGTTGCAAAAGTGTAGATAGCACATTGGGTTGGAATACTGAAATCAAGCTGGCAGCAAAAGAGTTATATATAAACTGGAGGCTGAGGAAATCTGCTATTTTCGGTCTCAACACTGATCGCAATACTGAAACTTCTGTAATTGATATTTAGATGCACTTTCTTATATGGACTAAGTACCACATGGATAGGTAAATGAAAATGTTGCAGATTGTTCCTTTCAATTCGTTCAGTATTAACTGTATCTAGTGATAATACTCTGTACCCACTTTTCATCCAGTGTCGCATGGTCATTACGTTTAGTATTCCCTTACGTTTTAAGTCGTTTCCTTAAACTTCACAACTGACTGCTATCTTGACCTTCATTACTAAAACCAATACAAGTATCACATTCCGATTACAACAAAAGTAACCAACTACTTTACTAATTAATTAATTAAACTTCGTTTAAGCCTCAAGAAATGATGGCTAAAATGGAACAAGTTTTAAGAAGACGGGTTCATTAAAAAACAAAAATCAAATTATATTAAACCTTTATGTACGCTGTATTTATATAGACTGAATTTCATGGATCTATTCAATCTCCTACATACAAAACCTACTTGATGCTACCATAAATCTGAAGTAAAAGAAGATATGCATACCTTCAATAGACCATGCTCCATTTAAGCTGTATGTTACAACTTCACCTTTAACAACAGTAGCTACATATAATATAGTCATAAGAACCCAAGCAGTCTTTGTCACGCCAAACATCATTCTTTGAAAAGTGTCAAGTCTCTCTATCACTTTACTGAAACAAGAATTTAAAATTAATTCAGAAAAAAATAACATATAAACACTCATATTTATCACATTCGTATTGTAAAAAAAAAAAGTCACAAAGAATACAATCAGGTTCTGTTATGGAAGATGGATACAGAGAAGAATATAATAGCATCAGGGCCAGATCTAAAGGAAGTGCACCGGTGCACGTGCACCCTCCCTACCATGTAAATACGAGGCTGTCTGAAATGAGAAGGTAGTAGTGAAAATAGCAATACTTTTATAAGGCTTCTTAACGATACAAGCATCTATCATATTCTAAATGTCCATGATTAGGAAATTCCTAATCTGAAGCAGCAAGTTAATCATATACTGATAATTATACCGATACGAAGCAGCCGAGGCTCAATTGGTAAAGCATTGGTTTTGCATTCGGATAGCTGTTGGTTCGATTCCTGACACAGAAGGGTCTAACAAGTTGTCGCTAAAATCTGATTGCCACATAGCACATCTGATAAAGCATCATATGAAATGAAAATGGTCAAAATTTAAGGTGCTATGGACCAGAAGGATAGGAGTTACGGGGCTTCAAAATGTGAATATCCAAAAATTTATACCATGGAATTATGTACTTTAAAGTAAATATCTTCAAAACAGTTAAAGCAATCAAAACAAAAGTTGCACAATATAATGAGAATAAAATGCCCTATCGAAAACCATAAACAGTGTTGCCATAGTTGAAGCAACGTTGTCAACTCAGCATAAAAATATTTTGTTTGAAATACCAGCATATACAAGTGTGCACAGATTTAAAATGCACTATTATCACTAAACATAACAGTGAAGTGTAGTGGTACAGTGTTGCACACAATTGGAGCTGAGAGTGCTGAAGATGTACAATGGAGAAGTCTGATATGTGGGAACAGATGGTAATAAAGGAATCTGGTTCTCATACCATGAATTTAGTTAAAATGCGTAACACAGATAGTATAACATAATAAAATGTCAACTGTGCCACAAAAAATTGATGAATTTGAAAAACGAAATTGAATGATGCCATTTTTACGTCCTGTGTCAGCTTCGAATCTATATAGGAGTGTAAAGTGGGATCCGAATCACTATGAAAGAGAAAGATTACAATGAAATGTAATGTGAAAAGTACAACAAAAACATGTAGGAGGCGGGATTGGAACCCGCGATGTCTAGTATGTCGCTTGTCTAGCCTTCTAGACTACACGGCTATCCGGGCCGATTAGAAACGAAATGAGGTAGTAATAAAATAATTATATTTCCAATGTGAATATGGTAATATTACAGTGTACAAACATAATCATATGATATGTAGGAGAGGAAGTAAAAGAATATGTCATTTAACACGAAAGACAGAAACCTAGAAAGTACTCTTCCAAATATTCATAAGATAATCGAGAACCAATTTACAGAATTAGAAAACACGTGTTTCTTTCCTCGCGTGTATCATTTTTTTTTAGCGAGTTATCTGCTTATTCATCGGGGCTACAGAAGTATAATGCAAAATCCTCACTTGTTTCTACTGCATTCCTTATTACTCTTTGTTGCCACATATCAGACATCTCTTTTGTACATTTTCAGCACATGTAGCTCCAATAGTGGGCAACACTTACCACTACACTTCACTGTTATGTTTAGTGATAATAGTGCATTTTAAATCTGTGCACACTTGTATATGGTGCTATTTCAAATAATATATTTTTATGCTGGGTTGGCAAGACTGCTTCACCTATGGCAACACTGTTTATGGTTTTCGATAGGGCATTTTGTTCTCATTATATAGTGCAACTTTTCTTTTGATTGCTTTAACGGGTTTGAGGATATATACTTTAAACGTACATAATTCTATGGTATAATTTTTGGATATTCAAATTTTGAAGCCCCCTAGCTCCTATCCTTCTGGTCCATAGCACGTTAAATTTTGCTCATTTTCATTTCATATGATGCTCTGTCAGATGTGCTATGTGGCAATCAGATTTTAGCGACAACTTGTGGGACCCTCCCGTGTGAGACTAGACACTGAACATTTCGAGGGCAGTTCTTCATTTACACCACAGATACTTAAAGGCATTTTAAAAATTCATGTTTAACTCAAATGTATTGGTAGTTATTGTTGCACCCCCGGTCAGAAAATTCTGGATCCAGCCCTGAATAGCACAAGAAATAAAGATAGGAAAGGAAATTGTCGAGGAATTCGAAGCTTAAAATATATAACACGATAATTATGCCTGTTGTTCTGTATGGTTGCGAAACATGGTCGCTTACTCTGAGGGAAGAAGTAGTTGAGACTGATAATGTTTGAGAACAAACTTCTGAGACGAATATTCGGACCCAAGAGAAATAGGAATGGAGAATTGCTGAAACTTCATAACAAGGAACTACATAATTTATACGGTTTACCAAACATTGTTAGGGTCACCAAGCCTATTAGGCTCAAGTGGGCAGATCATGTAGCAAAGACAGAAAGTAGAAACGCTTTTAAAGTCTTGACTGGAAGGCCAATCGAAAAACGATCATTAGGAAGACCTGGGCACAGATGGGAGGACAATATTAAGATGGATCTCCCAGAAATAGGAGTACAAAGTAGGAACTGGACTCAGTTGGCTAAGGACATAAGCCAATAGAGAGCTTTTGTGTACGCGGCATTGAATCTCCGGGTCCCATAGGCCATAGAGTGTTAGGAAAATAAATTGGTTAGAACCCTACTAGGGAAAAACTTACATTCTGAGAGACATGATAGAAGTTATGATGGAAGAATAACAAGGGAGATAGTAATAATAAGAAAAAGATTTTTTTCTATTATGAAATTAGAAGAAAATCGCCTGAGTCTTTTGAGAAAATTGTCCGAAAACAACTCACATCCAAGAATAATCTACTACTTATACATTTATTAAAGACAAATGAGTTATTAATTAAATATTCAGTTATGAAATGTGAACAAACTCGCATGAGGCGTTTTTGATAAAATCGTCCCAAAAAACACCCCAGGAATAAATTATCTCTCGTTCATTTTTTCAGAATACGTCAAATTGGCTTTAACTCTGCAATTAAGCGTTCTGGACCAAAGTCCCAGATCAAGCTTCTCTTGAATTGAGGTCTTGAACACATATGTGAAGTTTGTCGGTTGATTCAGGGAACACTCTGTATATACACAGAGATAGGAAGATAGGTGGTATATAGATGAAATTCCTCCTTCTGGAAGTGTTCAATTCATACACTAGTTAGGGTTGATTTTCTGTATGATTGGTGCTCCCACCAACAGCACCGGATTCAACCCCAGTTGGGGTTTGAAGACCACGATAATACTAAGCCCCGTCCTTCGTAACTTAGGTATTACGTAAAGACACAAAAAC
Organism: Thermobia domestica; assembly: GCF_964235325.1. NCBI lineage: Eukaryota > Metazoa > Arthropoda > Insecta > Zygentoma > Lepismatidae > Thermobia > Thermobia domestica. The sequence goes on from NC_137467.1 coordinate 55,770,627, forward strand.
ACTCAAACTTTACCGAAAAAAATAGAAAGAACTTCTTTAGATATTGTTTTACATATTCTGGTATTAAACTAGTACAGTAAAGGAATCAAATGGTCAGATCTGTTCTGCATGGTACAGTACTTTATTAAATTTAAAATGAATATTTGTTCTCTAGATAATAATTAACGGAAAATTAAGTGCTTCCCTTTCCGTTAAATTAATCTGATTAATTTAAAATGTCAAACTACAACAGGAAAAAAATAACGAGCTTTCGTAAAACCGTTAAAATAAATTCTGAAATATAATCTAAAGAATGTGAGCAAAAAGTTCAAAAGCAGATTATAGTAAACATGATTCTCTCCCATCATTACAAACGTAACAGATAGTAGCAGTCATATAATAGGTAATTAGAATTGTTTCAAGTTGTGGAAAGGAGGGCACGTATTTACAATTTACTTGTATTATATGTTAATTTACAATCGAAGCGTAATGTTTAGAGAAGTTATTTATGTAGGGGGGGCAGGGGCGGATCCAGAACCGACTTTTGGGGGGCGGTGGGTTGTCATACTGCTACTTAGAACTACTTTTAACAGTTTCAAACTCTGGGAGGGTTTTATATATATATATATATATATATATATATATATATATATATATATATATATATATAATAAAAGTTTCCTCTTCTGGTGGGTGATCACCCCTACCGCCCCCCCCTGGATCCGCCACTGAGGCGGAGAAGGAAATCCTCCGCGACCATAGAAATTGTGACAGAAAGTGTGGTTCATTACTACGCTATTGCAGTACAAAAATAGCTTGTTATTACTTAGGTTGGTGCATATTTTTCACGGTTGTGTTCTTTTATGCGCATACCGGTACCTACCGATGCTGGCACTCCTGTTCCTATTGCATCTTTTGTGTTGCGTTAGTATGTACTCACGCGCGGGTTCTCCAGCTTCACCCTGCTTTGAACCAGAAAAGATGCAATACTAACTCTTAGTGACCAGATAGAGTAAGTTGGTGTGTTTTCCTCTGGAGCAACCGTTTTAATAGCGTATAAGTTTGCAGGATTATTTTAAACTTATACACAACTGGTGACAATACGCCAAGAAATTAAGAGTATAGAAGGCAATAAGATATACAATAGTTAGTTTTTAAAAAATGTAATTTTTAATTAATTATTTCTAATGGTGCCCCGAAACTTTACCTATTCTAAGTGGGATATCGACATGCACCAATAAAGAAGAATGAGAATACTGTTTTCTCGAATAAATTTGTGTTTCGCTCTTACATATGTTTGTCCCCTTATTCTTGATCTTTTCGCAGTGAAAACTTTGAAAGGGCATGACAGTTATATATTATGCCACACATGCTCTCCTTCCATTATTACATACGAACAAAGCCTATCTAATATTTTAATCACACAATAAGTAATTGGTTAATGTTTAGCAGAAGGGATCCAGAAGTAAGTAAAAAATAAAAAAATTGCAGGAGAAATGGAAGACGCAGGTACTTAGACCTAACCTAACAAACGAAGCAAACCAAACATAACCTAAACTAACCTACTATTAATAAAAATAAGCGGAATTCTATATTTTTTCGAAAATTATTCTGGAGTCCTACACTAACATAATCTAATATAATCTAACCTAACCTAACATAAACTAACCTAACTTAATGTGAACAGCAACTATTGAAATTGACATTAAAAAAAAAAGGAACTGGTTCCTTCTGCTAAACATTGTCCAAGTAATTAAAATTAGTGTTATTACCATTATAAACGAACTAAACTAGAAGCAGTACTTTCCAACCCATTATTAAGTGCAAACTAAAAGTTAACCTGGGTAATAGTATACATGAGAACCCCCTGATCTGCGTTTCTTCTGTGTTCTATTACCACTTCTACATGAAATACCATACATTTTCTACGTAGTGCAATAGTAATAAGTATACATGTGCATAAGACATGCGATATGCGTTAAATTGCCCCCTCCCCCGCCAAACACACACACATAGTCATAGATAAAGTACAAGGGCACTACACATGCAGATATAAAGTACAGGTACGTTCTTTTTTATTTTCGTATCAGTCGATAAGTAAATAAAAGTCGCTTCTTTACCCCCTTTACCCCCTTCGTACATACTCAATGAATAATCCCTAAAAGTATGAGCGTCCTGCTCCTTTGGGAACTGATGCAGCTTCATGTATACTATATCCTTAACGTGTTTGATATAAACTATATTAGGAGCATGTATTACGATCTTGTTATATGATAACAAAAGACATTTTGAATAAAATGATTTCTATGAGAATAAATAAGACATTACAAAAATGAGTTCTAAACTTATTTAGTAGTTTCAGCAAATTCAGCAAACTTTCGTTAAAAAATACCAATAGACTTATTTCTTCGCAAACATGGTTTACAAAACATTCATAACTAATAAAGTAATTTACTCTATAAACGAGCACTATAAATGTTAATCAAAATTGATAAAAACGATTCTCTTTTTATGCCTTTTTCTTCTTTCTCTGCATGTATTCGCATTCCTTGGCACATTTTTTTTATCATTATTCGCTTATGATCTCAATTCAAACAAGAGGCACAGAGTGAAAAGTTATATTACAGATTCACTTTAGGCTAGACTAATCTACAGAACTAGTCTGTAGACTAGTACCATGAAAAGGGCGGTGGTAGAGATATTAGAGAACGCTATTAAAAAGGGGGCGATGGTATTGACATTGGGATGGCATACTAATTGATCGGAAAAGTAAGTCATTTATGGATATCCGCATATATATATATATATATATATATATATATATATATATATATATATATATATATATATATATATATATATATATATATATGTGTGTGTGTGTGTGTGTGTGTGTGTGTGTGTGTGTGTGTGTGTGTGTGTGTGTGTTTCATATTAGTCCATGCCTATAACTTCATATTTTGTGCAGATATAGAGTCTGAGACCTACATGAATTAATGATACATTTACTTCTTTCTTCAGAAAATGTACTCTTAGGCCCCTTTTCACAATCTTTGCTTAAATAAGTAAGAAACAGAGTGAATCATGCTGTACATAAATATGTAGAATACTAGCAATTTCCCTTTTTCTTTATTAGCTTTTTCAAACTATATTAGGCATAAGTGTCGCCAGTCCTATAGAACGGCTTTATACGTCCGTCCGTCCATCGATAGGAATCACAGCTAAACAGTAGGAGATATCTGAATGCAGTTTTTGGTAATCTATACAGCGTCCCAGGTTCCATCTCCTCCGTTAACTCCCTATTCCAACCAGAAGTGGTTCAAATTAGTAATTTCCGGTTTCAACGTTTATCACCGTAAAATGAAAACGGTGATAGAAACGAGAAGCTATTTTTGTAAACGATTCAACATCTCAAAATAACATACCATGACTATCCACAACACTCGATACTGATAGTGTTCAAATGTACTACTACTTCCGGTTTCAATACTGATTTCCGTAGAGCAAACCTGTAAAAGTTATCAAGATGCGGATAACTGCAATCAATTCAGCGTTCCAAGAAAAGGTTCCGTCTTCTCGATTGACTCTCTATTCAAACCGGAAGTAGTTCAAATTATCTATTTGAGGTTTCCCGCTTTCTCGTCATAGAACGAAAACAGTAAAAGACAGCCAGAAGCTACTTTTTGCAAACAATTCAAAGCAAGACACTATGACTTCACATCAACAATACTATACCAAAACCGGAAGTGCCTCAAATTTACTACAACTTCCGGTATCAATACTGATTTTCATAGAGCTAAAACGGTAAAGAGATATCGAGATACGGTTTGTTGCAATTGATTCAGGGTCTCAAAAATAGGTTCCATCTCCTCTATTCAAACCGAAAATGGTTGAAATAAACTAATTATTGTTTCAACCTTTATCATAATAGAACGGAATCAGTATGCGTTAACATCCGAGGATTTTCTATAGGAATTTAGCGTCTGAGGAACAGTCTATCTCGGACTGCTCTATCTTGGATCTTATTACTTTATTTCTACCAGTACTTACAGATGCACTACTTCATGTTTGAGTATTGAGTATGAGTATGAATAGGGGAAGTAATGGGGACGTCAGCAACGAGGCTAGATGTCCCCGTCTTGAATAAGAACGTTGCTCAAGACTGCAAGAGTAAAAGAATTAAAGACTAAAACGAGTACAGGTCAACTGAACGAAAACGCTGCTGAAAAAAAGCTAAAATAATAAATAAGATAAAATATATAACGATAACAATATATATAAAAATCAGAGAAGATATAAAAATTTCGCAGCGATAAAACAGTAACAACAAACTAAAAGTACTCAGAGAGCGCGAGCAACTCCAGACACAAAAATAAACTGAAGTACCCGGTCAATAATCGTACTGGAATCCCCCAAGACACGGGTAATTAGAGAAGGCAGTCCGTAACGCTCTCTGAGATCTGAGTATTCAGGACAGTCAACAAGAATAGGCTGAATACTCAGGGGAACAATACACTCTTCACAATACGGACGGTTCACACCACGTAACAAATAGCTATGCGTGAAATGAGAGTGTCCGATACGCAGACGCGCCAGGAGCACTTCGGGAACAAGAAGACGTACGCCACTCACCTAGTACCGGCTTAACTGCAAGGTTTGAGTATTGAATTCACATACTTTAGAAGTCTTAGTTTCACACTGCGAAACGATACTTGCTTATTTAATTACAATTATATAGTATGAAATAGCGCACGATAACAACACTAGCTGATATTCCTGGTCTTCTCACAATAAGAGTAGATTTATGGAAAATGTTTGTAAGATTTAATTCAACTCTCTTTTTCTCACCCCTTAGGATGTATATTTGAATGGGAAAGCAATTGTAAAACTCAACCTGACCCAAGTGCAATATTCAAAAAAATCTTTCTAATTGGTGCATCTCGTAATTCTTTGGGAAAATCCCGCCTCGTTTTGGACAACTATTTCAAAGTGTAGTGAGTAAGGAGTGGGAGTTCATGACATAAAAAGTGTATATATATGACTTATAAAATGTATGTCCTAAAAGGCATGGAAGATTTACCTAACATTTGTAAAAAAAAAAAAAAAAAAAAAAAAAAAAAATTAAATTTCTAACTGTAACTTTAAACGAATACGTTAAACACTAAATGATGTGCATCAGATCGTCATCACTCACTTTTTTTATGAGTTGACATGCTGAGTTTAATTTCCTTAACTTGAGGGATTTCTGAGCTACTCTATATTCTATATGCTCTGTTGTACTAGCTTCGCCTATTAAATACCATAAGTAAATAATGTAATCGTTTAGCAAAGCAAAACAAATTAAATATAATATATTGTGACAGTTTCGATACATAAACACCTGGCTTAATCAGACAATAGATAATAGTTCTTAATAAAATTCGTTGGTTTTGCTCAGCTTATAGTTAATTTTTTAATGAATTTCTGGTGTACCGCGCATTTTAATCAAAATGGCATAATAATAATAATAATAATAATAATAATAATAATAATAATAATAATAATAATAATAATAATAATAATAATAATAATAATAATAATAATAATACTGAAGAACTACTAATTATTCTCGAAAGTTCTTCTTAAATGACTCAGGCGTTTTCTCAGCACGTGGCGGCATACAATGTTCTTATTCGTGTATTAATACAAACCATGAAAAATTATAGTCCCTCGGATGGCTTACGTTCAACTGAGTGATGCATGCATGCCCTGAGAAAAATCCGTTCTCGGGACAACGGTATATTGTACAAATATACGGTATCATCTTGCTTACTACATAAATCAGTACGGAGCATACGTTATCCGTGTGCTACATAGGCGCTGCCCTTAGATGTTACATCATGCCGTTGCAAGATGTCTGACATCTAACAGTTTTCCGTATATCACGTGCATATACTTATGTTACATTCCTCAGTTATATGTTACATACGTCCATTTGCATTTGAAATCCTGACCGCCTATATTGTTTCATACGAAAAGTACGTATAGATGGAACTTTTATTCGGAAAGTATTACAAAACATGCGTTTTCAGTTATACGTCTGGTGTACGTCAAGTCCAAAAACTACAGGAATTACGCATGTAACCTATCATTTTAAATATGCCACCTACATTTTTTTTCTCAGTGTGTTTAGATGTATTTCGTATGCGCACAGAAAATAAATAGACGAAAGTTTGTTTTTTTATTTCTAATTGTCCACAAATAATTTAATCCTACATTCAAAATAACTAAAGATGAAAGGAGTCACTTGAAATTTGAGACCAAATTGAATTGATGACTGGAGAAATGACCTGAGTCCATGTTGTGCAGCTTTGAAATATCGAAGAAAACGTACTGAAATTTAGGACTCCAGACTTTTCTTGCATTCAACCTATAGTTCAATTCTTCGTTTACACCACTGTAACACCTCCAACACCTACCCTTTCTATACACAAAGTTGTTTATACCCCTAGCGAATCGGAAAAATTCAAAAACAAAATTTTAGAAAAATCTGACTTAGATCCTTTCTGTAATAATTTATTTCATTATTCTATAAAATAAATTTACGACAAAAGAAAAATTTGGAAAGCAAACTGAACAATCAAATGCTGAAGAAACAAATAAGCTCTCCAAGGTGAACAAACTATTAAACTCTATGATTTCAAGTACGAATTGTAACAGAAATTCTATTTTTGTCTCGAAGATGGGAAATGAGACTATTGTTCGTGCTTTGCTTTGTTCTCCTTCAATTTAGTTTCAAGGATCAGTTCTTCACTGAATGCTCAGTATATTTACTGTGTCCCTAGATGTGACATTTAAATGGAAATTCTCACAGGAAATTCAGCTTTAGAATATTAATCCTACTTTCGTCATTTTAATGTTAAGATTCCATATATATATATATATATATATATATATATATATATATATATATAATCCGTTCCAGATGAAAAATAAACACCACGACATGTTAAGTAGGAGAATTTGAAATGATTTTCCCCTTTAATATATTTAGACTGTTTAATTTATGTAAGGTCAATCATCGCTGGCACCACAATGTCACGAATATCTTAGAAGTTTAAATAAAGTTTAGTTATGGTATAAAATGTTCGTTCGAAATTTATGAACACATGAAATACAGGGTGATTCAAATATAATGTTACCCTTATGAATTGTGTGGAATCGCGTAAAGTGTAAAGAAAGGGTGTGTGTGTTTGTGTGTGTGTGTGTGTGTGTGTGTGTGTGTGTGTGTGTGTGTGTGTGTGTGTGTGTGTGTGTGAAATGCATCATTTTCATCGCATAGGATACTTTGACAGTCAGAGTGATGTGAAATACACTGTAACATTGCTGGCGCTAACGATAACATGCGCGTTTAGTTCGTCCCTCGTGTTATTACATGTGTGGGCTACTTGCTCTTTGGGTTATCCTCATATCGCGTTATCGCTCGACGTAAGAATCCGTAATGTAGCATCCCTCTTTTTAACAAATTTCAACAAACATGGGCGTCAAATAGTCTTCGATCTACCAATTTTTCTGTACACTTCCCAACTCTTTAATCATCACATTTTGTACTCCCTATATCAGAATTGATTACCATCAATACGTCATACAAATGTCCATGAGTTCATTACAACCTAGTGCGTGGGATGGGTCAATCCTACGAGTTATAGCAAACCTAGTTAACAATGTGTCACAGATATAAGGACAGCGTAACCATGTCTTGCAGGCCTCCCGAAAGAACTGTAAACATCGTATGACGAAGTGTTCCCCGTCATTCAGCTGACCCAGCAGTTTAGAGAACATCATGACATGCACCTTCAGAAGATCTGGAGTTTTCCGCATTCCCGAAGGCAGAACCCGTATCCACGTCTGGTGAACAGCAACCAGAAATGTTCACGACACAATCCAAATTAATAATAATAATAATAATAATAATAATAATAATAATAATAATAATAATAATAATAATAATAATAATAATAATAATAATAATAATAATAATAAACTTCTTATAACTTAGAAAAAGGGGGCAGTTTCAGATCAGTTATAATCGGTTTGCTAATCAGTTGTAATCAGTCTGCAGTGTTTGTACAGGTTTGGACAATTCAATCAAGGCTGTGATAGAACAGACAGAAAGCCGTTAGGTGTTTTCGAAGATCAGCTTGGATTCCAGATAGGACCAAACAGCGATAAGTAATTTTTCGCATCAGACTTATCTACTTCCCCGAACTTAACCTACTCTACCACAGCTAAGTTCATTTATATTTTTTCATAAAATTGTATTTTACTCCAGAATTTCTAAATGAGCTACTGCGGTTACGGAAAAGTAAAATTCTGGTGTGCATTAAATTTCTTATGATCTCATTTGATTTATCAATTACGTCTGATATTCTGATTAATTTTAGAACCGTTTAAATAAAATGCACATTACACATTGATATTAGCGATATTGGTGTTTTTCAACAGTATACACTTATTTCCAAAGTCTCTAGTGCCAATGACACTACACATGTCGTAAGTGATCTATTGAACATTTCTGTTAAATTCTGATATCTAATAAACATTAATATTAAATTTTATTGTTAAGATGTTACTGTACTAAAATAACTAAGTAAACTTTTACATCTCAAGTCAGTGCTCGTAGTTTAAGAGAAATTCCTCTAATCTAGGGAAATTTCATAGGTAAATTTAACAAAAAAGGGAAAAAGGGAAATTTTCGATAAAACGTGAAAATCCAAGGAAATTCTCGCGCTGATTGACTGACCAATATAAAAGCTTAAATTTTTCTTTGTTCTTCAGAAATAAACCAATACAATAACAATTGTTTGTATGTGTGTTGAAAGTAACATAATTTACACCTATTGTTCGCTGGGTGCAGTGGCGAATCCAGGATTGATCAAGGGAGGGGTTAAACCATAGTTTACAGCTTTACCCAGTGTAAAGTAAGATTGAAGCTCATTTTATCCAGTGTATATCTGAGCGTCAAATGGGGGATATAGCCGCTACAGTCCCACGGATCCGCGCCTGGCTGGGTGTACTTGTGAGTATTTTTCTTTAAAAAAAACGTGACGGGAAAAGTAGAAAATAGAATAAAATGCAAATGAATAAAACAAATGTGGTTGGCACTTCCTTTACTATAGCCAAATTAATATTTCATACTGTATAACTTCTCTCATAGGTATTGGACACTCAACGAACGAGGCAAAATTTGATAAGAAAAGGGAGAACTATGTTCCAGTCGAGAGAAATTTTCTTAAGGAAACTTACCAACACTGCTCACAATGTCGCAGAAGGACTAACAAGAGGACGCCCCGAAGGTTTAATGTCCACAACCGAACTGGTTTTCTCAAATTTAAAAACCAGTTTCATCATAATCAACTTATTCAGTGTATTAGGTTGACCAAACATTCCACTGAATTTGGGAAGAGGCTCTACACCCCATTCACCACAAGTATGTTATAAAATAGAGGATCTGCCCATACTTGTTTTTATCCTATGAACTCAATGAAGAAAATAAACAACCGAGCATCGTCTGAGCTGACACGTCCGATTGGCTACTCTCCTTTCTGCCATTATTGTTGGCTCGAAACATCGCGATCTTAGTGGTGCGGAGCGGGCGTATGGCTTCACAATTTTGTGATATGGGCAGATCCTCTATTTTATAACATCCTTGATTCACCATAAGTTTTCACTATGATAACACGGTGTTCCGTGGCGGAAGCGCTCCATTTCTACCCATACAGATTATCATCATGAGCTATTCAGCCCTTTGTGACTACATACTAACCACAAGGACAACAGAGGAAAATTTTGTAACGATCAGTGCTGCCAACTTACTAGATGGGCAGAAACGGCGGGCACTTAAAAAGTTACGTTCTTTATTATTATTATTATTATTATTATTATTATTATTATTATTATTATTATTATTATTATTATTATTATTATTAATAATAATTATTTAGTATTCTGTCTCTGCCAGGTCCTGGAACTAATGAACTTTTTATTTATTTATTTATTTTTGTTTAGATTTAGGCCTAGTAATATATCTTCTACGTTTATCAATCTTCAGTTTTCTATTTTAACTCCAAATATTTTCTTTTATCCTTCAAATAATCGATAAGTTGTGTTCTTCTTCCCATTTCTCACTTTCATTCCATCTTTCTTCTAATAGCTGTCTGAAGAAGACAATATCTTTGCAAAACATCCAATCCAGTTGATCCAAAGCACAGTGAGTAAAAGCGTCCTCTTCTCTCCTATCTGTTTTAAAACATCTGCTTTTGTGCGGCATCCTTTATCTGAAGACATGAAGCACAGTCTGTCCTAAATAGTTTGTCTCTCTTTATTCATTTGTTACTTTGCTTCATTTTTATTAAGCAGTACACGTTCAACAAAAGTATTTTTAAATGATGTCTCACAGAGCTAATTTCAACAGCAAAAAGCGCCACACAAACAAACACACACACACACACACACATACAAACATATATATATATATATATATATATATATATATATATATATATATATATATATATATATACAAAGGGAGAAGCAGCAAAAAGTTCTTTCGGAATAAACAATAATTTCGCATTAAAACATTACTATGAAATGAAGCATTTACCTCTGGTGAGTGGAGTCCCTGCTTTGTTAAGTAAGTGTGTGGTGGACAACATCGTGCCCGTGGGTTTTCTCGGGATATTTATGCTTCCTCCCACTTTCTCATTCCACTAATGCTTCCATAATCATTCACTTGCTTAAATTATCGTCTATTATTAATAATTAGCTTACTATTATGAAATGAAGTGAAAAGAAAAAATGTTTACTGCGTACACTGAGAAAACTCCGTTCTCCGGACAGCGGTATATTGTACAAATTCACGGTATCCTCTTGCTTAGTACAGAAATCTGTACGAAGCATACGTTATCCGTATGCTACATAGGCACTGCCCTTAGATGTTACATCATGCCGTTGCAGGATGTCTGATATCTAACAGTCTTCCTTATATTACATACATATATATATGTAATATGTATTATTACATATATGTAATATGTAATATGTAATATATGTAATATATGTTACCTTCGTCAGCTATATGTTATATACGTCCATTTGTGAGATCCTAACCGCCTATATTGTTTCATACGGAAAGTACGTACAGATAAAACACTTATACAGAAAATATTATAAAACATGCATTTTAGTTATACGTTTGCTGTACGTTAAGTCCAAAAACTACAGGATTTACAAATATAACATACGATTTTACGCACGCCACATACATTTTTTCTCAGTGCAGTTGAAAACATAATAAGAAAGCGTTACATTAAAAACTAAATATCGTTTTTCATGTAATGACAAAAAATCAGTGAAAAAATAATGTTAGCAGTTCATTAATTTTTCAAAGTGATTTGCTCATATTGATTAGTCCAATCATAGTTGCTTGAAGTTCCTGTTGCATTCAATAAGTCAGGTTACTACTGTAAGTAAGAATCAATACCACTATACTTCCTAAAATTGAAGCATGTTAGCGATACAGTGTTCCTAGTAGTATACTTGTTCCCTAATCTGTCCACTTTGAATATATAACACTGAAAACTATCTATGTATTTGCTTTATATTTTTGTGGCCACATTGGACACTAACCTCTGGTACAGCGGGGGACACTTCTAAATGGTACAGCTTAGCCGTAAATCTCCATATGGCTGTACCATTTAGAAGTGTCCCCCGCTGTACCAGAGGTTAGTGTCCAATGTGGCCACAAAAATATAAAGCAAATACATAGATAGTTTTCAGTGTTATATATTCAAAGTGGACAGATTAGGGAACAAGTATACACACTTCTCCGTATGGTACAGCCATATGGAGATTTACGGCTAAGCTGTACCATTTAGAAGTGTCCCCCGCTGTACAACGATTTGCGTTCACCTTCGGTCCATGATACAGGGTTCAATTCTTGGTGGGAGAGCATTAACAAGTTGAACGTGTTACGATTGTTCTGATTTTACATTAAACCTTTAGGCTATGTCTTTTGTAGCTGAAAATGTAGGGTAAACTTAAACAATCAAACAAAGAAATGGCTGTAAGTACTCTACTATTAAGAGCTGAAAAGTCGTCTAATGATCATTTTACATTAATCTTGGTACTAAAGTAAATTATAAAGATTATACATGTTCTAAAAGAAACCGGGATAAAACGTGTTATAAAACGTGTTAAAACGTGTTGGCAGTTCATTATTTTTTTAAAGTGATTTGCTCATATTGATTATTCCAATCATATTTGCTTGAAGTTCCTGTTGCATTCAATAAGTCAGATTACTACTGCAAGTAAGAATCAATACCACTATACTTCCTAAAATTGAAGCATGTTAGCGATGCAGTATTCCTAGTAGTATGCATGTTCCCTAATCTGTCCACATTGAATATATAACACTGAAAACTATCTATGTATTTGCTTTATATTTGTGTGGCCACATTGGACACTAACCTCTGGTACAGCGGGGGACACTTCTAAATGGTACAGCCATATGGAGATTTACGGCTAAGCTGTACCATTTAGAAGTGTCCCCCGCTGTACAATGATTTGCGTTCACCTTCGGTCCATGATACAGGGTTCAATTCTTGGTGGGAGAGCATTAACAAGTTGAACGTGTTACGATAGTTCTGCTTTTACATTAAACCTTAAGGCTTTGTCTTTTGTAGCTGAAAATGTAGGGTAAACGTAAACAATCAAACAAATAAATGGCTGTAAGTATTCTACTATTAAGAGCTGAAAAGTCGTCTAATGATCATTTTACATTAATCTTGGTACTAAAGTAAATTATAAAGATTATACATGTTCTAAAAGAAACCGGGATAAAACGTGTTATTCTTTTTTTTAAAAAAAATCAAGACTACACAAAACGGGACAATCCCGATTAATCGGGATGCATGGTCACTCTAATTTCAGAGCACGATAATAACACTAGTTAACAAAGGTTTTGTTACATAAAAGGAAATACCTGTTCTTAAAGGAACTTTTTGCGCTGAATTCGAATATGCACTCGGTTTTTCTCCATCACGTACGATTTTCCCGTAACAGAGGGATTTTCGGGAAAATTCCTCAAAAATTTCCCTTTTCGTTTATTTTACACCCCAAGATCTTGTCCCCTTGCATATACTAACATAGAAATTATACCTAAGTATACTTTGATTCATATTTAACAAACCCTCCAAGTTTCGTAGTAATCGCTTTATTCTTTCTAGAGAAATAAATATGTTTGTATGTATACTGTGTGTACTGTTTATTGCACCTTATAGTAATGCTTTCAGATCTCTTAAGTTGAGGTAAAACGTTTTGCTTTATTACCACAAACACATATATAAAATATAATACAATATAATTTACAAGTGTGACAATTTACAATAAACAATAATACAAATGTACCAAAAGGTCATGAAAAGACAATCAAAACTATCACAATATATGAAACTTCCATTGCGTTACAAAAACGTACACTACTTCCTTCTTTTGTAAGAAATGTTGCATTCTCTAACAAGACCCCAACAATAGTCCCCCATCATTGAAGGATCCCATCGTCCCTGGTACCTTTTCTCCATTGCCATTATATCTTGGTGGAATCTTTCCCCCTGTTCGTCGCTGAGAGCACCTAGGTTAGCAGGAAAGAAGCTGAGGTGGGAGTGCAAAAAGTGGATTTTTAAAGACATCCTACAACCCAACTCTTTGTATTTCTGTATCATGTCCTGTACGATTTCTGTATAACTCTCAGCTTTGTTATTGCCCAGAAAGTTGCGCACAACACACTTAAATGCTGTCCAGGCAGCTAGCTCAGCACTGTTTAACTTGCTGTCAAAGCTATCATCAAGCATTAATTTCCTAATTTGGGGACCAATAAACACTCCCGCTGAAATCTTAGCATCACTCAGGTTAGGGAACTTATGTCGCAAATACTTGAAACCTTCACCAGATGTGTCCATGGCTTTGACAAAGTTTTTCATAAGTCCTAACTTGATATGAAGTGGCGGTAGTAATATCTTTTTAGGATCTACCAAAGGAGCGTATTTGACGTTGCATTCTCCAGGTACGTAATTCACTCTAGGTTCCCATTCCTTCACTTCATAATGTTTGTCATCAGCTCGGCTATCCCATAAACATAAAAAACATTGGTACTTCGTGTAACCGCACTGCAGTCCTAATAAAATACCAACTACCTTGAGATCACAACATATTTGCCAACAATGGTTCTTGTAATTTATAAGATTTAGCAAAGTTGACATGGTGTCAGGATTCCTTAATCTTCACTGAGTGCGCAAGTGGTATAGAAGGTTTTTTATTTCCATTATGTAAAAGGACAGCTTTAAGGCTGACCTTTGACGCGTCGATAAATAACCTCCATTCTTCTGGAACGTAAGGAATTCCTAGCTCCGCCATCAACCCATTTATATCCGTACATACGCACACATTATCTTGCATTGAGAAATAGCTTGAAAATTGAACATGCCTTTTCCTGTACACTGATATGTTCGTTTCTGCATCCAATAAGTTCCACTGCTGGAGCCTTGATCCCAGAAATTCCGCCTCTTGTTTTGTCAGGTGCAAATCACGGACTAGGTCATTAAGTTCACATTGCCGGATGAAATGTGGCTCGCGAACACAGTCAGGGATGAACATTGGATCCTTGGTTGTACATGTTGATGTCGATGGTTCATCAAGGTCATGATCATCATCAGAGTCTTTTGGCCATATCTCTTCCCAGTTGGTAGGGAGCTCGGGAAGTGGAAGTTCATCCCCGTGCGGAATAGGTCTAATTGCGGATTTAACGTTGGGATAACTTATTGTGTATTTGCTTTTTTTAGAATGTCCCTTAACTACTGTGAGACAAAAATAACAATCATCCAGATGGTTGGTGGGTTCTCTCCACACCATTGGTACAGCAAATTTTATGAACCTCCGTTTCCCTTTGGCCCATGCAAGTAAAGTGACGTAGCACGGCGCACAAATTATGTTGGGTGCTCAAGTTTTGTCCTGATCTCCCACACGACATCCGAAATATATATAATATGCTAGTTTCACCGCTGGCGTAATGGATCTACACTGTCCTTTAACTACAAACTGGCCACACACATAACAAAAACTATTTGGTGAGTTAACACAGGAACGCCGTCCTCTTGACGCCATTGTACTGATCACAAAATAAACTTCTGGTCTTAGTTGGGTATAATGCCGTTAAGATCAAACATGAAAGCACTCTTAGCAGCAAAGACAACTTTGAAAGTGAAGTAGTGTTAAACCACACGTCAATATAAAAATGTACAAAACTCCCTCACCAGGTGTCAAGAACACAAGAAAGAAAGAAATGCGCGGGGGGAGGGGGGAAACGATACCGTAGTGGAAAATTCAGACTGCATTAGTTCATTGTTGTCAACAATGAGTCTGTATTCCATTCTTTCTTTCTTTTGCATTCTGTTACATTTGATAACAAATATTGATAACCATTTCATGAACAAAACGAAAAAACTTGGAGAATTGTATATATATGTATTAAGATATACATATACTGTACGTTTAAAAAAAATATACGTTGGAAGTACATTCTATTTTTATACACGTTTCTAATTTACAGAGAGCAATACAAGTGTGTTGTTGTTGACTATTGTAAATATTCATTTTTATGTCTGTTTGTAGTAATAAAGCAAATCGTTTTTACCCCAACTCAGGAGATCTGAAAGCATTACTATCAGGTGCAATAAACAGTGCACACAGTATACATACAAATATATTTATTTCTCTAGAAAGAACAAAGCGATTTTTACGAAACTTTTAGGGTTTATTAAATATAAATCAAGGTATACTTAGGTATAATTTCTATGTTACTATATGTAAGGGGACAGGAGCTAGGGGAATAAACTATCTGAAAAGGGGAAATTTTTGAGAGAATTTCCCGAAAATCCCTTTGTTACGGGAAAACTGTACGTGATGGAGAGAAACCGAGTGCATATTCGAATTCAGCGCAAAAAGTTCCTTTAAGATCAGGTGATTTTTCTCATGTAAGAAACAAAAAGTTTAAATTTGTTAACTAGTGAAGTTGCAAAAAGCCAAAAATGTACTGTAGTTATTTTTTTTTAAATTTTATTTCATTTTATTTTAAAAGTAATGTAATTAAAAAAATTAAACACATCATTATCAATATCAAACTCGCATACTTGGAATTGAACAAACAATTTATCTATAGATACCTGTACTGTATATAAAAATGAAAGTTACTATGTTGGTGGATTCATAACTCTTGAACCATCTGACCAATTTAGATCAAATTTTCAACATAGGTGAGGTCCGGGCCTAGAATGGTTTTACCATTTCACTTTGACGGTGCAACTTAGAGAAGGTCGGGGTGAAAGAAATATATAGAAATGAAGGAAATTGACCGATATTAGTGTCGAATCAATAATTTCCGGGGACGCTGAGATGAACAGTAACACTTCCAATACCGTTTAAATCCAAATTCAGCTCATCAACTTGGAACAGGGAACAAAGAGGACGATATATATATATGTATATGTGTGTGTGTGTGTGCGTGTGTGTGTGTGTGTGTGTGTGTGTGTGTGTGTGTGTGTGTGTGTGTGTACAGGGTGTTTCAAAACAATCCTGACAACGTTTGAGAGGTGATTCCTGACAACATGATAACAAGATAAGACTGATTAGATATAGTCTGATTAGCAGGACTATTATATGAACTATACACCCAAGGTCGTCTTCTACATTTACTTTGTTCGTACCTCATTGGAAGTAAATTTCATGTGTCTGGTGACGGTGTCAAATCCACGTCTAGACCTGTCATAGCAGGTGTTCCACAGGGCGCCGTATTAACATCGCTTTTATATAATCTGAACATGGCAGATCTCCCGACCTTATAATCTTGCTTTTTCGCAATGTACGCTAATGATACTGCGTTTCACAAGACCAGTACCTCAGTTGCACAGTATTACAGCTACATGCATCGTCAGCTGAACGGTTTTCAGGAATAGGCAAGACGTTGGAGGATTAAAATCACTGCAGACAAAAGCTGTGCTGTCATTCACAGTCGAAGACGCATTCACGCTTCTCGAAATTTAATATATGAGAACACACGCATTCCTCATGTTACGCACGCCAAATACTTGAGTGTGACTTTTGGGGTCGCGGTGGCTCAGTGGTGGAGCGTTCACCTCTGGTGCTTGGGGTTCCGGGTTCGATCCCAGCCCCGGCCAAGTGAACTTTGTGGTGGACAAACACCGTGTGCGTGGGTTTTCTCGGGGTTCTCCCGTTTCCTCCCACTTTCTTCATTCCACCATTTCATTCATTACTCATCATCACCGTCTCCTTTAGCCTAACCGGCATAAGCGTGGGACGTAAAACTCAAAGAGTTCATTTCATTTCATTTTTTGGGTGTGACTTTAGATCGTGGTCTAACGTTCGCCGCACACATCAGAGACATAAAACAGAGAGCATTACAAAATATCTCAAGTTATACCCCATCTTTAGCTGCAGCTCCCTTTCTCATGAGGTCCGAGTTCACATCTTCAAGATGATAGTCCTGTCTACAATTTCTTATGCATGTCCTGCCTGACAACGTGCTTCACAGAGTCACATACAAATACTCGAAAGTGTATAAACTCGAGCTGGTCGTATAATCACTGGTCAGGACGGATATACACGAAACAGACAGATTCTGGAAGATTTAGAGCTACCTAATCTTCGACAAGTTTTACCTCATCTCCACAATAAGTTTTGACATACTTTACCCAGACATATCAATCCAACTATAGTTAGCATCGGCACCGAATGCGCTCTCCGGAACGTCCATCACACACCACGAATTTAACATCTTTCCAGAACTCGTAATGAAGTCATAATCAGGTACTCTGCTACAGCTGCAGATGTAGAATCCCATACATAACAAAACAATTGTAATATCCAACAAACCACCTTCACATCTGCATATATTTTTTATACCATCCCACTCATGGAGTCAGGGGCTCCGGTCCGCTACTCCATACAAAACTACAACATTACCGTGACCGTTGGTGTTGAATTGACACACAAATAACACGCTAAAGTGGTAGTCATTTTGTGTTATTTCAACGCCTACTTTTTTGCTGTGTAGTGTTAGAGTCGTAGCTAAAGATTTCTTAGTTTCAAAACGCTCCTGTGTACATTATAAGTGATTACTCGTTACCTTGTATATGACATCGTCATTAAAAGATCATATGTAATAACTTTCTTTAAATAATAAGTAAAAACATTCAAAACTTTGGGTTGCGAGCGAAGCGAGCAAGAAAATTTTTACCAAATCTATTTCTTTGCAAACAACAAAATTGATTTAATAGGTCGCCAATACATTTTGAGAGCGACGCGTCGTTACTCATTTCCAACTAAAACTTTTCTTTTCTTCTTGCTCGTTCGGCGCCCTCTTGCTACCAGCGCCCGGAACCACTGACCGCTCTCCCCGTAGCTACAACTCTGCGTAGTGTACATATATTTACATTTTCATTAGGTTTAATGTTTTTTTATTTTATTAAATTAAGTGGAGCGAAATTGTAACTTTGATAACCGTGAGTATGTTTAAGCTATACAAGGTGTTTCAAAACAACACCGACAACGTTTGGGAGGTGATTCCTGACAACAAGATAAGACGAAAAGTATAGACCATCTTGGGTGCAAAAATGCTTCTTTTCGGAGTTACAAACTGCCGAAAACATGAAAAAATGAACTTTAAAGGTTCATAACTCCAAAAGCAAGGGACCTACCGTAATCGCGTCAAGACTTCACTCAGGAACTAATATGTGCCCTACCCAAAATCCGTGTTTCAGAATCCTGCGGTACTCAAGCAACAATTTTTATAGAAATAGTTGGTGAGTGCTTCAAATTATATACAAGAAGCCAAACTCCCTCTATAAAAATTACCGAAGTACCGCAGGACTATGAAACATGGATATTTAGATAGGACACGTACTAGTTCCTAAGTGAAGTCTTGACCCGACTTCGGCAGGTCCCATAGTTTTGGAGCTATAGGCCTTTAAAGTTCATTTTTTCATCTTTTCGGCACCCTGTAACTCCGAAAAGAAGCATTTGTGCACCCAGGTTGGTCTATACTTTTTACTTATCTTAGTGTCAGAAATTAACTGCCAAATGTTGTCGTTGTTTTTTTATAACATCCAGGGCCGGATTTCCCAATAGGCTCGGTAGGTCCGGGCCTATGGGTGCAAGCTCCCAGGGGGCGCACGGCCGAGAGAAAAATAATTAAAAAATATCTAAAAATAAAAATAAATAGCCATAACTTAACATATTTTTTGAATTGATTTTAAAAAATCAGGCTAATAAAGCATTCTGATTTTGAAGTTCATTGGAACAAATAATTGTTGGTAAAGTTAAACTATTTTTCAACATTATGCATCAACTTTGTTACACCATTGATCTCAAACACGGGAGAACTGGCTGTTTTTTTACTTATTTACTTATTTTTTTACTACAGAGTTTTTTATTTATTTGCCCAAATGGCTAAATTGAACAAAACCAAAGTTATTCACCAATATTTTGTTAATACATTAACGGTATTTTGTGAAGTCATCTCCAAAGAAAGAGGAATTAAGATAGTTTCATTACAGACTGTTAGATGCAGAGACATGATATAACGTGTAACCGGGCAAGCATTTTGGATAACGTACGTTCGTAACTATTTTCGTAGTAGACATATGGATTCCATATATTTGTACAATATATTGCTGTTCAGATAACGGAATTTACTCAATGTACTTTAAAAGTTATGAGCTGTAAATAATGCCACGGACCACTAGGGGTTCGTTGACCACTAATTGGGGAATACTGCCGTAGAGCAAAAACAGGTGTTGGAGGAGACAGAAGGTGTTGTTTTCTGAGATGGTTTTAGAATTCAAAAATATATTATATATAATCTCTTTTTCTTCTACGACAATTAGAACTACTAAGAAACTGTACATTATTTGAGCATTGGTCCGAATATAGCAATATACGTAATACTACTTTTATAAGAGATAGTGAGGAATTGAGCATCTGAGGAATAAGTTTCATGTACGACCTTATCCCTCTATTGCAACAAGAAGATATACAACTAGAACTATATATACTACTTTCGGTCGAGTATTGAATTTGTGTTGGAGGAAAGGCTACCATAATGTGAAATTAAACTCACTTTTTTTTTTTTTTTTTTTTTGTTCACCATATACACAGAATAAATTTCCTTTTCTCTTTCTGTCTCTTTTTCAGTTGCAGTAGATACATCTTGATTTAAAGAAAAATACGTACTATACAACTTTCGTATGATCTTTCTCCTTGTTTTTTTAGAACTTTATGGATAGCACTTTATTAAAATATTAAAAAAAAAGGAAAGAACAGCATAATTAATGCATGAAGAACCATGACTTATAAGAGGATTATATTCTTCCATTTTGTTGCTTTTCCATCTCAGTTGATGCGACAGTAGTACTGTCAAAACATTGTATAAATACGCATAAAATATTTCTCTTCACTTTTCTTCCTTGAAACTTATTCTGACTGAAAGCATAGTTTCAAAAATATTAAGTACAATAATTTATTAAAATAATAATATTTCACATCGAATTAACCGTAAAATTTTAATTAGCAGTAAGTTTATTCTGTTGTGAAAAACTTGCTTTTCTTTTTCTTCTTCCTTTTTCTAAGTAAAGCAACCCTCCAATTATTTTTTATACCTTAAATTAACCCTTAATTACATTTTCTTCTATGTATTTTGTTGTCATGTATCAATTAGACATTAATTTTGAAGGAGTTTCACTACTCTATATTATTCAACGATTTTCAAAATTATTCCAACAATTTCAACTTTCTTTTTCTTTTTTCTTGTATTTTCTTTCTTTTTCTTTGTCTTTTTTTCTTTTTTTTTCTTTTTTCTTTCTTTTTTACTAACTATGCAAAGGACCTATCCGGTTGATGATGTGAATAGACTTTTGGGGAGATGGCTGAAATCCAGCTTAAATGTAGAAGAGACTGTGTAGATTCTATATTCCAAAAACAAATTGCACTGAAGTGGATGGAACATAATCAAAAAAAGCACGAAAAATTAAAATTAGCATCAATGGAAAATCAATGAAAGAACTGAAGTTATCCACATATCTCAGAAACTATAATAAAAAAAATAGTGACTTGAAAGCTTATTGCAGATATAATGAAGAGCTTAAAAACAATGCATAGCACGTGAGATAAATAGGGATAGAACATTGTCAAAAGTCAAGTTGTTTTAGTAAAATCAATAATAATGATAAAGTATATGCATCATCTGCGAATTACTCAGCGCACCCTACGCGCAGGTTACTTGCTTGAAATATCTCACATCTGGATTTGGAATATCGAGACTCGATTTAGCTCGTAATGTGACTTTTAACCTGATCACGTGACCCAGTCTGGTCTTTATGGCAAACCGGATAACTGTACTGTAAGTTTTAGTGATAATATATATATATATAGTGGTAGGATATATATATAAAGTAACTTATAAATACTCAATGTGAGCCACCTTTGTTATGTTTGCGGGGGCTCAGTGGTAGAGCGTTCATCTCCGGTGCTTGGGGTCCCTGGTTCGATTCCAGCTCGCGCCGTGTGGACTTTGTAGTGAACAAACATCGTGCTCGTGGGTTTTCTCGGGGTACTCCCGTTTCCTCCCACTTTCTTCATTTCATTCATTTCCCATCATCAACGTCTTCTTTAGTCTAACCGGCATAATCGTGGGGCATAAAACTCAAAGATTTTTCTTCTTTTTTTTTTTGTTATTTTGGGTACCTCAATTCGGTAATTATATTCTTCTCAGGTTCGTTTTGACATTTTTTTTTTTTTTTGAACAGTTTGCACTAAAGCAGTGATGTTCTCTGTAGTTCACGAACATCGTGGGAGTAGAGGTTGTTTGTATACGAGGGGGAAAATGTAAGAGAAAATTACTGCTGCAGTGCAAACTGTCGTTAAAAACATATTGAAACAGACCTGAGAGGAATAAGATTACCGAATTGATTGATGAATGCATGGTAATAAAGGGGACTCAAATTGAGCATTTGTAAATACTTTTTACATTCTTTTATCATTATAACTTAAACAGTAATTCAAATCCTTTTGTATTTATTCTTCTGTCCGAGACACGTACGATCTCAAGAACTAAAGCCTGTGACAAACATCTTGGCATTTCAGCTAAACGAATACAACGCAAGCTCTGACGCTACGTTGCCGAATGCTAAGGGGCGTGACTATGGCTAAGCAGACAAACTACAGCGAGATCAGGGGGCAGAGGACAGACGTGGATGTGTACAAAATAAACGTGGCAATACCCCGCTGGTATCTCATTTGCTAGCACCGCCCTCAAATGCCAAGATGTTTGTCACGCGTTTTTTTTTTTTTTTTAAAGTCGATGGATCACGGTGAAGAGCTAACAACTTTTTTTTTTTTTTTAAAAAAAGCATATTTATTTACTGCCTATAAACTTACATTTCTATTAAATATGAAATCAAACTATCCAAGTTAGCAAATGTCTAATATACACACGAAAAACATAACGGGCACAATGAAATCAAACTATCCAAGTTGGCAAATGTCTAATATACACACGAAAAACATAACGGGCACAATGAAATCAAACTACCCAAGTTAGCAAATGTCTAATATACACACGAAAAACATAACGGGCACAATGAAATCAAACTATCCAAGTTAGCAAATGTCTAATATACACACGAAAAACATAACGGGCACAATGAAATCAAACTATCCAAGTTAGCAAATGTCTAATATACACACGAAAAACATAACGGGCACAATGAAATCAAACCATCCAAGTTAGCAAATGTCTAATATACACACGAAAAACATAACGTGCACAACCCCATGCATATAAACTGTGAGATGAGGCTGACAATGACATGACAGTTGCGCGGGAGAAACAAGCAGTTGTTGCTGTCAGCGTACCCTGTCGTTAGCGTCAGCTCAGTGGAGAAATGAAGGTTAGCTGAACGGAGCGTTAACGCGATCTACGGAAAATGTCCCCGGGAACTACTAGTAGCTCGCGATCGTCGGTTTTGCGATCCCTATTGAAGAGAATCAAAAGTTAGAAGTCAAGTTAGTTAATAGAGGTCATCCTTCCAGTTAATCTCGTGATATGGACGATCAAACTTCGGTTCTGAACTTTTTTTTTTTTTTAAAGAAAATTAGAGATATTGTCCTTGCTTGATAGACTGTCTGCAGGGGAGATTAACGGGATAGTAGAATGCTCAGGATGTCAATACTGATCTGTCAACGAATACTGTAAAATGAAACTAAATGAGTTTCTTCTCAACAAATCTAAAAACATAAATATTTTCTGAGATCAAATATTCACTAATCTTACTAAACACTGCAAAAAATATAGAAACTACTTTTAGACACAGCAGGATACTGTACACGTTGCCGACAATATTTGAACACCTCCAGATGACACATATTTATCCCTTGGACATACCATGTTGTCCACGTATGTCCCAGATGTATATACAAATTGTGCAAAATGAATGTCATATCTTTGTTTTCGAACTGTTTGCCGAGAAGAAGTGTTCTAAGTACGTTCTAAATAAATAATGTTCATACTGCAGGATAAGAACTAACAACTCAAAGGCAACTGTTATAACCAAGGGTTATGCTTTAATGTATAAATGAAACTCAATTATTTCAAAAAAAATGAAATCTTTAAGTTTTACGTCCCACGATTATGCCGGTTAGGCTAAAGGAGACGGTGATGATGAGAGATGAGTGAAATGGTGGAATGAATAAAGTGGGAGGAAACGGGAGAACCCCGAGAAAACCCACGACAACGATGTTTGTCCACCACAAAGTTCACTTGGCGGGGCTGGGATCGAACCCGGGACCCCAAGCACCAGAGGTGGACGCTCTACCACTGAGCCACCGCGCCCCCCTCAACTATTTCAAATTGATAAAATAGCAACTACATCAGGTAGAAGCTAAAAGACGGAGAGAAGGGGTTAACTAAATGGATTCGAATGAGCACTTGCCTTAGCCATTTTGGTTCTTGATGACGTCGTAGTTATGGTCAATGATTAGTAGACTCTTCGAAGTACTGTTTCACTTCCTGGATGGCAATTGAATAAACCAAATAGACTTGACAACTTAATTCCTTATTCCGTCAAATTTGCCACTGGCGATGAATGGATTACTGGAGTGGTTAATGCTAATTGCTATGTGATGGCCTCGGTTTCCCTCATGGACTGTTTCTGCTGCGAGCCCTTCATGGTTCGGGATGGCCTGGAAACGGCATCTGCCTTCAATGGAAACTGAATTGTTCTATTGCTTCTATACATAATTCACTTCCAACCTTCGACTGCTCACTTGAGAAGTGTCTCCAATAGTTTTGTTGGAGACCATTCAACTAGATGAATCATGCAATCTAAAGAAATGTGAATACTAGTCTTTCATTTATTGGCTAATTTACACAATGGTGAAGCGAATATAATGATTCAACAAATATTTGTCAGACAATGTACATGCGTAGTCAAATATTTTATAAAGTTCAATTAATGAATTAAATAAAATTTAGAATAATTTGATTTAATAATGATTTAAATAATCCAATAAATTGTAATTGTAATAGCTTTAGGTTATTTTACAATAAAGCAGAATGTTGCAATCCATTGCAGGGTACAGTAATTGTTTTTATCTATCGGGACTGCATAGCCTACTGCTACAGCTGTAATCCTGATCATTACTCGGGTTTTCAACATGATTTTCCCCATAAAACTGCGAGTTCGTCTCAACATTTAATAATATCTTATTACCTTACATTCCCTGAATATAAAATTTTATCTGATCGAAAAAAACAACTCTTTCCAAGAAAATGTATTTATTTGGAGTCTGGTATTTAATACATAAATAAATAGGTATATATATATATATATATATATATATATATATATATATATATATATATATATATATATATATATATATATATATATATATATATATATATATATATATATATACAGGGTGTTAATGAACTATACCGACAAACTGTAAGAGGTGTGGGAAAAAGTGCATAGTTTCAGAGGTAGGGCTGTCCAAAGTGGCATAAAAGCCAAATTTCGATAGGCCCTATTTCGAATTCCAGAAGCTGTGGATGGTGGTCCTTATCAGCGTAAAGGAAGTCATTCATACGCAATCCTAAAATGCATTTTTCATTAATTTCCAGTGAATGTACAGAGTATTTCGATATAGGATGAAATACCCAGACATGCCATCAACCGAATTGTGAGATGTGTACTTACTTTATGATTGGTCTAAAGTAGGCAAACGATAAGCCTTGATAGCAGTGAACACAGAATCCTTTAGCTCGATGTCGGAAGTGTTAAGGATAGTCATCAGCAAGGTTTCTATGCTGGGTACTCGGGAAAACGCAAACTGCGATGTTTTCTTTCACACTTAGGCCTACCGCTTACTAGCGACAAAAAGTTGCGCAAGTATCTCGTCGCTGTCGCCTGGAGTCAGCAACTTCACAGAGATGAAACTGTTTTGTTGCCACACCCTCGCTCACTGCCAACGGCAACAGAAAAGTTGCGGAGCATTTGATATCATAATTTACATAGTCGGGAACCGGGACAGTTTAAATAATCTCTGGTTTGGGGCATTTAAAAAACTACCACACATTTCAATGGTTAAATAAATAAATAAAATAAGGTCCGCTTGAATAAATTTCTAAGTGCGCATGTTCTGCTAATTTCAAAACTCTTAATCCAATATAACTCATTTTCTTAACATGTTCATCCATGGAGTCTGGAGAAAAACAATCGCAGGACACTTATTTCCTGCTTTAAACTTTAACACACCCGAAAACCTGTGGACGCTTATTGCGAGTGTGAATTGACAAAGAATTATCTCTCATGACCATGATAAAGATGCCCACGCTAGGATACATATCTAATAGACCATTTGTACTAATTTGAGGACGCTCAATCCACTCAATTTTGAGATTGTTTTTCTTCAGACTCCATGGATGAACATGTTAAGAAAATGAGTTATATTGGATTAAGCGTCCTGAAATTAGTACAAAATGCGCACTTAGAAATTTATTCAAGCGGACCTTACTTTATTTATTTATTTAACCATTGAAATGTGTGGTAGTTTTTTAAATGCCCCAAACCAGAGATTATGTAAACGGTCCCGGTTCCCGACTACGTAAATTGTGATATCAAATGCTCCGCAACTTTTCTGTTGCCGTCGCCAGTGAGCGAGGGTGTGACAACAAAACAGTTTCATCTCTGTGAAGTTGCTGATTCCAGGCGGCAGCGACGAGATACTTGCGCAACTTTTTGTCGCTAGTGAGTGGTAGGCCTAAGTGTGAAAGAAAACATCGCAGCATGGGTTTTCCCGAGTACTAGAAACCGTGCTGATGACTATCCTTAACACTTCCGACATAGCGCCAAAGGATTCTGTGTTCACTGCTATCATGGCTTAACCTTTGCCTACTTTAGACCAATCATAAAGTCAGAACACATCTCACAATTCGGTTGATGGCATGTCGGTTGATGAAACTATGCACTTTTCCCCACAGATCCATATGAACTTTTTCTCTTATTTTGATGTAAGGAATCACCTCTTACAGTTTGTCGGTATAGTTCATTAACACCCTGTATATATATATATATATATTTAAATACCAGACTCCAAATAAATACATTTTCTTGGAAAGAGTTGAGTTTTTCGATCAGATAAAATTTTATATTCAGGGAATGTAAGGTAATAAGATATTATTAAATGTTGAGACGAACTCACAGTTTTATGGGGAAAATCATGTTGAAAACCCGAGTAATGATCAGGATTACAGCTGTAGCAGTAGGCTATGCAGTCCCGATAGATAAAAAAATTACTGTACCTTGCAATGGATTGCAACATTCTGCTTTATTGTAAAATAACCTAAAGCTATTACAATTACAATTTATTGGATTATTTAAATCATTATTAAATCAAATTATTCTAAATTTTATTTAATTCATTCATTGAGCTTTATAAAATATTTGACTACGGATGTACATTGTCTGACAAATATTTGTTGAATCATTATATTCGCTTCACCATTGTGTAAATTAGCCAATAAATGAAAGACTAGTATTTACATTTCTTTAGATTGCATGATCCATCTAGTTGAATGGTCTCCAACGTCATTGCCCCTTCTTAACAAAACTATTGGAGACACTTCTCAAGTGAGCAGTCGAAGGTTGGAAGTGAATTATGTATAGAAGCAATAGAACAGTTCAGTTTCTATTGAAGGCAGATGCCGTTTCCAGGCCATCCCGAACCATGAAGCGCTCACAGCAGAAACAGTCCATGAGGGAATCCGAGGCCATCACATAGCAATTAGCATTAACCACTCCAGTAATCCATTCATCGCCAGTGGCAAATTTGACGGAATAAGGAATTAAGTTGTCAAGTCTATTTGGTTTATTCAATTGCCATCCAGGAAGTGAAACAGTACTTCGAAGAGTCTACTAATCATTGACCATAACTACGACGTCATCAAGAACCAAGAATGGCTAAAATAAGTGCTCATTCGAATCCATTTAGTTAACCCCTTCTCTCCGTCTTTTACCTTCTACCTGATGTAGTTGCTATTTTATCAATTTGAAATAGTTGAGTTTCATTTATGCATTAAAGCATAACCCTTGATTATAACAGTTGCCTTTGAGTTGTCAGTTCTTATTCCCATATATATTCCTTTCATTGAGAAATTTATGATAATTTATTGATATATTATATACTAACATCTGAGCTAACAGAACTGACGAAAAAGCCCAAAAGGAAGTTAAAATTCAATGAAATAGTCATTCAGTTGTATCAATAAGAATTAGTACAAGAGAAGATACATATTTTAAAAGTCTAATTACTTCACAATGGAAATTAGTTGTCAAACTATTTCAGCGAAA
This sequence comes from Thermobia domestica, assembly GCF_964235325.1. Classification (NCBI taxonomy): domain Eukaryota; kingdom Metazoa; phylum Arthropoda; class Insecta; order Zygentoma; family Lepismatidae; genus Thermobia; species Thermobia domestica. The sequence goes on from NC_137467.1 coordinate 55,798,622, forward strand.
ATTTGTGACTGACAATAAGTGATATGTATTTGTTCTTTCTCTTTCTAAGCAAAAACAATTCAAACATATCGTGAACGAAATTAGCTGCTACGTGGAAAAGAAATAAAGTACCCAAATTTGGAAAAACCTTCTTATTGCTAGTACATAACAACTAATAGAAATTTAAATAAAAACGACCGCAAACCGCAAGCAAGGAGATCACTAAAGACTATGCTGCACAAACTCTAGAACGGAATGGTTTCGAGAAAATACTTTTTACTTGAAAAAAAAGAGAGAGAGAGAGCAATCTCAAGGTGACATTCGAATTATTCTATACGTTTACAACACATTATAAAAGATTTTTTCAAGTGTGCTGTAACGTTGCTAAATCCACTCCCAGTGTTCATTTATTAGCATTGTAATTTTTTCCGTCAATTTTCCACGAAATTGAAAGAAAAGACGAGGCTAGTTCTGAGATCAATGATCTGTGCTTTTATAACCGCTACCAGGATATAGAAGTACTTTTTGTGGACGCCCTGTATATTTCGTAAAGACAGTGATTATTATTTTCGATTTGTACTTTATTCTGCAACGCATATAAGTTCTTTCTGTCGGTGGGAATTGCTTCTTTCCCACACAATTGGACAAAGAAATATTTCGTTATTTTTTCATATATATATTTAAAACATTGCTTTTAGTGAGAACATTTCAGTGTTTCTCCCTGACTTATTATATGCACAGTATATATTCTATAGTTATTGGGAACTGAATTAAGTGCTTTCTTTAATCGCTTATGGAAATATTGCAGTAGTTTAGAGAAATACTGGCTGACCAGATGTTCAAGTGACCAAAATGACACCAATTGCGTTGCTTTGCAGTTCCTTATCTGTACTTTCTCACGCCCTAGTTATCTCAGTGTCTCGTGCATCGTAGCCAGTAGACTAAAATTAACATAAATTGTTTTCTGTATTCCGTTTGCATGTGCATACAGGTGATCTAACTGAATGGTTTTCGGAATGAACTGCCAACTCTTGAGTCGACCATTGCAGCCCGTACCTTGAGCTTTGGTGCTCAGGGAGTTTGACTCCGGTATTGTATGCAGCCACCACGCACGTTACGTTGGGAATCAAGTGTGATTTTGTGTTAAGGGGCACAAGCCATTAGCCGGCGAAGGACGTTTTCTTACGGCTAGTCCCAACTAGTGAAGTCCCAGGCTCAAAAACCTTGTGCGTTTAAAAGCTTATACACGCGCCCTCCAACATCAGCATTCTACTTCTTTTTTACTGAAGACTCACTCATCTTTACGCTTCAGGATTGTTTGGCGCGGCAACTGGATTCATACGTGAAATTGTCCCGACAACTTTTCCCCAGTGCTAATCCCCAAGTGCGTCAATGGTGTGAGAGAAGCATTTGCAGTGAAATCTGAATTATAATCTTATATATATATATATATATATATATATATATATATATATATATATATATATATAGAGGCTACAGTGCATTAGAAAGACAAAGTGCGATTTTAGTGATAAAAATCATTATCCATACTCTGTGTTAAGTGTTGTGATAATTTCTCTTCGTGTAAATAAGTATAGTGTTATTTAATCCAGTGTGTTTTCGTTGTTTGTGTGAGTGATGTTTGTGGTCTGGATGACCGTCTGATCTTCCGTGAGGTTTTCGAGACGAGACACCCGAACCACTCGGCGCATAATGCTCATCTCATCATTGAGACCGACGAGCGATTTGGAAACAATTTGTAATCCTTCTTGGAGAGGTCCTTCATCGTCCTATCCAGGTAAGTTCAGGTATCAGGAAAATACTTATTGATACGACCACGAACCTCGAACAACGACCAGATTAGACGAAGTGGCTACAAATAAATGCCCACCCAAACAGAGACCTCGAATTCGAATTGGTTACTAATAAATGGCAGCTCGAACATCGACCTGACACCTGGTTGGTTACAAATAAATGACGCCCGAACTACCGACCCGAATCGAGACCGTTGGTGCTCGAATACTCATAAAATCGATATTTTAATATACCATTTCTCTTTCAGCTTAGTACCAGAAATTTGAAAAAAAAATCTCTTTCAGGTGATTTTAATCATATTCTTTAGTGATAGTATATTTTATTGTACGTTTTAAGTTTATTCTTGTTCAAGATGCCATACACACAAGAAGAACTAGCTTTATTAAATTGGAAACTAGAGTTACTCTTACAAAAAATGGGTTTAACTAATGAGGATATTAACAAATACGTGGAAGAAAGGAGAAAGAACCGTAATCAATTGGTAGAAGTTAGGAATGAAAATAAAGAGAATTTTGTCGAGCCAAATAATGAATCAGGTGAGAGTTTAGACACCGTACCGAAAGAATGTTGCGAAAACGACTAGGAAATAGTAAATACTGAAAACAAAACACCGGAATGTGAACCCCAGTTACAGTCAGATGTTCTTACTGGATACGAAACACCGGAATTTGAGCCTGTTAGTGACTGATATTCCTAGTGTAAACAAAACATTGGAATCGGAACCTGAACTAAAAACTGATAACCCTAATGAACAGGAAGTGCCAGAATCAGAGTTCCAGATAGAGAGAGATATTTTGAATCAACCTCGTAATAGACATGGTAATGATTCTGTTTATTCAGAATCTAGTAATACCGCTAGTAGTAGTAATAGTAGTGAAAATGACGAACATATGATTGTAGACGACAGAGGTCGTAAGCGCACAAAAACAGCTGTCACAAACCAAAAAGTGAAAAAGCATAAACGAAGTTATAGCAATAGGCAAAGATACGGAGATCAGATCGTAACCAATACAAAATTTAAAGGGAATCAGAACCAAGATCGCACACGAAAGAATATCAGATACAAAAGGAGTCGTAAATCACGGCCACATAACCTGAGTTATCACAAACGAGAGAGGAACCGCAACTTGTGTGACAACATTAAACATAGATTTCTACATAGAGGTAACCGCTGTAGGAATAGACGAACAAACCGTAATTATCAAAGTAGAAATAGTAATCATAGGAAAAGAAGAAAAAGGACAACCAAGACTGTATGTTGATACAATTTTTTCTTCCAGGAATACCACGCATTTCTTTTAATCTTTCCTTCAACTGTTAGGTGATAAACATGTATTCATTTTTCTTCCTGTTTGCTTTTAGTTTTTGATCTGAACGCCTGGATACGAAAAGAAGAACTACGCATTTCTTTTAAAACTCCTTTTTGCTTCCAGTTTTTAACTGTTCAGCAAAGAGCAGATAACACGTTTTTCTTTCTTTATTTTGATAGGATAGCCGCTTCACTTTCGGCTACCTGTTTATGTCGACAAATAACGGACGACACAGCTGATTGATTTTTTTTTGTCTTTGCTCAGCGTTGTACTTTAAACATTCAACGGTGTATTAGTGTTGCAAACCTTATTAATAATTTCCTTTTACTTTAATGTTATTAATTTTTTTACATGTTTGAATTTTAGGATTTTTAGTTAAAACGCATTCTACATATGTAGAGAAATTGCATGATCCAAAAGCAATTTGAACTAGCAGCGCAGTTCCGTATCTCTAGCTAGTTGGAAGATATTTTGGCGTTATAATATATTTTATTGTGTTTTAAAATTTTTTAAAAATTCTTTTTAGAATCCCTTCCCACTTTCCAAATTCTCAATTACGTTACATACGTAGAGGAATCGTATTTAGCCAAAAACGGTTTGAAATTTTGGCAAAATTTCCGTACCTCAGTCAGTGGGAAGATATTTTGGCTTTGTATTATATTTTATTGTGTGTTTTAAATTTTAAAATTCTTTTTAGAATCCCTTTCCACTTTCCAAATTCTTAAACATGTTATCATACGTATGACTCACAATTAATGTTTGATTTTTTAGAGAAAAAGAGAGAATGTAATGAGATGCCCAGGATAAGAAAATTTTTAGATGTTAATTATATATACATTTGTAAACTTGTAAGTGAAAGTCAGTATGTAATCTTATGCGTAGAATATGAAATTCTACATTTATAATCAATCTCGAATTTCTTTTTCAGTGTTACTTTTAGATCTTCGTTTTCATTTTATGGTAACCCGTAACTAGGCATGTGTATTCTTAGGTTAGATTTTTTGAGTATATTTATCGTCTAGTGATATATCAGTAAATATTTTAGTGTTTATGAATCGTAATTTTATTAGGTGCATTTGTATACTAATGTGTTATAATGTTTAGTTTATACATTAATTTTCAGAAAATGATATTTTAGTCACAGTATGTCCCAAAACTATTTGGAATTTATTAGTAAATTGCTATCGTTATGGAGGATTTTTACAAATCAACATGGCCAAAGGTTTTGGAATACAAATCTTTAGGTTTCAGCCATACTACCAATGAGGGATTATTTTCTTCAAAAATCGACATGGCCCATTATTTATGACGTTTCAGCCGTCTTACAGATATCGATATAGATCCCGAAAAATAAATTTATGTTCTTTCTTTCCAACAGCATGAAGCCATAAAGTTTTATGAAAATTACTTTCTATCAATTATTTCATATGCTCGATGACTGAATTTTAATGTGTTAATAAAACCATTTTGAATATTTTTAACGGAGATGCCTAAGAAAGTTTAACTGTCGTGGTATGACATAACTCTTTAGTAGGGAATCTAATCTCGATATTTCGGACCGACCAGAAAGTCGTAATATCGTTGACTATATTGTTGTTTGTATCCCATGTTTTTGTTTTAATAGGTCTCATGTATTTTGTCTTGCAGAGACATATTTTACGATGCTACGAAAGCATTTGTATTTTATGTACTTACACATCTTTTCTAGGTGGAAGACGTACGTTATGTTCTAGGGAACATATGTGTATTTTACTGAATATAAATGTGTTTATGTTTCAGTTATGTATGGATACATTTTGTAAGTGCCTATGGTTGCAGGCCTTTTCTCGTTTCTAGTTTTGCCTCGCAGGTGTCGATGGCATATTTTGTGTGTAAGTACGTGTAGTATTACACATTTTCCCCACCTATGATTTTGGTCAATTCATGACGTAATGACCATTTATTTTCAGGAATGTTTGGACTAGTGAGTCAACTTCCTTGATTCAGACCTTTGAGAAACTTGTATCAATATTCTATAGTTTTCAACGCTTTATTAATATTTTTTTGCAGAAAATACCAACATGTTCTGGTAACCCTACAATGTTTACGTTTTAGGAAGTGAATAACAACTATGATTCTAGGCCTAAGCTAATAATGAATTAGTTTCAGAATAAAACCATTTGTTACATTGAGCATTATCGAACTAAAGTCTCAATTTTCACATGGCGAGCAGATGTCATTTTGATCTTATGGCGTGCCGAAATCACAATCTTTTCTTGATATATAGAATCATGCTTGTTTGTTGGAATTACTATGAACGTCATTTTTGACACTTAAGTTTATTTTTTATTTTGGAAAAAAAAGATTTTTCGTTCTTTTCGCTAAGCAACACATGGCATGATTAAAAAAGTCATAGAGGTGAAAGTCTTATTTTGTTTACATATTGTCAGTTTAGTATGTTTATATTTTCATTCATTTTACTTTTTCAATGATTTTCATATTTTTTCGAATATATCACAGTAATAGTGAAACTTTGACAATAATTTTAATATTTCAGTACGTTTAACATGTTTGCTATTTGCATATTATTCATATTATTATATTTTAAATACAGATATCAGTATATTTTAAAAAGAAGACGTTTACTAACTTTTATTGCCATGCTTGATAATTCTTTAAATCGATATTTTCATGAATAGCTACTGAGTGTATATATTTACTTCTTATTATATCAAATAAAGTGATCGAAACAGAATACTTATAACATTTTACAAAATGTATTTACAAATGTATAAAAAAGTGTTAATGAGTGTTTTAAAAAAGTAAGAAGTTTAATAGCCCTATAAACGCTTTTTTGCGCAGTTTCAGTGAAGTTATCATACAGGTGTTATAACCATACCTCGTTTCTCACACCAGTCCTAAAGAAAGAAGAAGAAAAGTCTCCCCTTCTCCCCTCATCAACTCATCGTTGGAGAACCATGGAGGATACTCAACACAGGAAGACAGCGTGGTTTCAACATGTGAAGAAACGGAAGATAAGGAAACCCAACTGCACCAATCGTTCAAGAGGATCTTATTACTTCATGGAACAGTTGGATTGGATACTGCTCATGCAGGAACCTCATCATGTTGTAGTGAGTGAACAAGCTTTTAACTATTTTAAATAGCCCTTTTCAGGTGAAAAACCATTCAACGTTTATGCACGTAAGTCTCACACCATATGACAGTGTTGCCAACTAACTGATTTTAAATTTTTTGGTAAAAAACCTAATTTTATTCATATCTCATTATACGGCCAAGGGATCTCAACCTGTCTACGTGTGCCCTTGACAGGTCGTTACGCGTCCCGGACGTCAAATCTATACCCGCTACCAGGATATAGAAGTACTTTTTGTGGACGCCCTGTATATTTCGTAAAGACAGTGATTATTATTTTCGATTTGTACTTTATTCTGCAACGCATATAAGTTCTTTCTTCGGTGGGAATTGCTTCTTTCCCACACAATTGGACAAAGAAGTCTTTCATTATTTTTTCATATATATATATTTAAAACATTGCTTTTAGTGAGAACATTTCAGTTAGTGATGAACCATTTCAGTGTTTCTCCCTGACTTATTATATGCACAGTATATATTCTATAGTTATTGGGAACTGAATTAAGTGCTTTCTTTAATCGCTTATGAAAATATTGCAGTAGTTTAGAGAAATACTGGCTGACCAGATGTTCAAGTGACCAAAGTGGCACCAATTGCGTTGCTTTGCAGTTCCTTATCTGTACTTTCTCACGCCCTAGTTATCGCAGTGTCTCGTGCATCGTAGCCAGTAGACTAAAATTAACATAAATTGTTTTCTGTATTCCGTTTGCATGTGCATACAGGTGATCTAACTGAGTGGTTTTTGGAATGAACTGCCAACACTCTTGAGTCGACCATTGCAGCCCGTACCTTGAGCTTTGGTGCTCAGGGAGTTTGGCTCCGGTATTGTATGCAGCCACCACGCACGTTACGTTGGGAATCAAGTGTGATTTTGTGTTAAGGGGCACAAGCCATTAGCCGGCGAAGGACGTTTTCTTACGGCTAGTCCCAACTAGTGAAGTCCCAGGTTCACAAACCTTGTGCGTTTAAAAGCTTATACACGCGCCCTCCAACATCAGCATTCTACTTTTTTTGCTGAAGACTCACTCATCTTTACACTTCAGGATTGTTTGGCGCAGCAACTGGATTCATACGTGGAATTGTCCCGACAACTTTTCCCCAGTGCTAATCCCCCAAGTGCGTCAATGGTGTGAGAGAAGCATTTGCAGTGAAATCTTAATTATAATCCTATATATATATATATATATATACAAATGGCTACAGTGCATTAGAAAGGCAAAGTGCGATTTTAATGATAAAAATCATTATCCATACTCTGTGTTAAGTGTTGTGTTCATTTCTCTTCGTTTTTTATATATATTAGTATTCTAATAAATAAGCATAGTGTTATTTAATCCCAGGTGTTTTCTTTGTGTGCTTTGTGGTCTTGATGACCGGGTGATCGTCTGTGAGGTTTTCGAGACGAGACACCCGAACCTCTCGGCGTCTAATACTCATCTCATCATTGAGACCGACGAGCGATTTGGAAACAATTTGTAATCCTTCTTGGAGAGGTCCTTCATCGTCCTATCCAGGTAAGTTCAGGTATCAGGAAAATACTTATTGGTAGGACCACGAGCAACGAACAGCGACCAGATTAGACGGAGTGGCTACAAATAAATATCCACCCAAAGAGAGACCTCGAACTCGAATTGGTTACACTTTATTATGCACGAAGTACCCACAGACTTGGAGTTACATAACTGCAGGGTGGAATAATTACGTATAATCATAGACTGAGAGGAAAATTCTTTTATTAATGAACATATATAGTTTAAGGGGAAGAGGAATGTAGAAATAATTCTTCTGCAATATTCTTTAGAAAGAGTTAGATACAGTGGTGCTATTCAAATTTTTTAACAACCGGTTATATATATATATATATATATATATATATATATATATATATATATATATATATATATATATATATATATATATATATTCTCTTGTGACGTGTAGCGACCTACACTAGTACAAGGTGTGAAATTATGTAGCACTTCGAATATGCAGTAAACTAATTGTCCAAGACAGATGGTTGACAAAAAATATTGGAAACACCATCCAGTCATTGTTAATAACCATCGAAACACCATCGATAATTGTTAATAATGCTATGTACCGATATTCATTTTAAATATAAATAACCCTCACTACTCTACTCATATGATCCCAGTTCTCATTCTTGATATCTGAGCATTTGAGTTTAAGAAATAAGTTGAGCTTATACCTTATTCTGGGAGGTCGTATGTTTAATCCTGTAGCCGTAAGAATTTCTATGAACAAAGACACTTATAATAAAATTTACCTTTCCCCGCCCTCCATTAATCTTCTAGTGTGTACAGACCAAAGTAATGTTCTTCAAATAGGTCAATTGTTTCTGACCGCGAAAAATTTTGTATTCTATCACCTCTCCCTTCCAGCTGAAATTTGCAATGCACACACTTGCTATGCTAATAGAAATACAAAAGATATAAAAATCTTAACTGCATGGTTTATTTGTGATTGCCGAAAATGGGTTCTCCTACGTGAAGTTGACACCACTCACTTTGTTTTTGGTTTAACCCTTTCACTGTGGAAGGCGACGGAAAAAAAATTCCCTAATCTGCGAATGTCGATTATAGTCGACGTGTTAAAATTTGTCTGTATCTTGGTTTTGTCGATTGTAGTCGCCAAAGGTTTTCTGTGTGATTTCTATTGTTCATCGAAAACAATAGAACACAAAAAAATGACCGGTACAACTTTGGCGACTACTCTCGACAAAGCCAAGATACGGACAAACAAATTTTAACACGTCGACTATAGTCGACATTTGCATGTTAAGGAAATTTTGTTTCTGTCGACAAAAGTCGACTTCCTCTGTGAAAGGGTTAAAGTATTTATAAATCGTGAACAAACGAAACTTTAATAAGAACAATCATGAATAAACGATCTGCATGGTTTATTTTCGATTTCTGAAAATGGGTTCTGCCAGGTTTATGCACATAATTTGTTTAGCTTCTTTCTTTCACGCTTGGATATATCATATGTGTGTTTATCTCAAAACGGTTCTGCGAACCTGAAATATTTTTACAACTGGTTGTAGCGAACCGGTGCGAACCGGCTGAATAGCACCACTGGTTAGATACCCAGGTCCTATCAAGTTATAATTTATGGCACGCACGATTCTATTCATTCAGTTTATAGTTCTTTTACAGTTCATTTTGAATTCCAACAGGTCAAGTATTCGTTTCAAGTGACGTAACTAGTGGGAGCAAACGTGGCTTGTGTCCCGTGCGCCGGATTAAAGGGTGAGTGCAAAAATGGACAAATATTTGTTTTCACTATAAGGCAAGGAGTTTTAGCAAAGTAAAGATCATTGAAAAGTTACCTCAGAAACTTAACAGAACAACTACGACTTACCAACCTTAGGATCGTATCCGTAGAGATCATAAGTTAGATTCGAAGTTATCTTTTGAGGGCATTGTAAAAACATTTGTAGCCAAGAGAACCTGCAAAGTTAAATTTTAGCTACAGCTTTTTGTGTTTTCATTTAACTTGCATCGAATTAAGAGATTTGTAAAATGTTCGAGTATAATATTCGAGACAACACATTGTTTGTCATAATTAAATATTATATTCTAAAGCAAACAGACTGTTGATTCATTCTATACATATACACATCCAGATATAATTCCAAAAACATTGTAATTTGAAGTAGTTGTAATAAAACGATAAGGGTGTCAAGCATGCTACTCTCAGATTGTTTGGCAAACAAATACTAATTAGGAGGGCATCCCAAAGGCAGAAAAAGCATAACAGCATTTTACACATATGGTTCGTAACTTCAACATGGTTGTGGTTGTCTAAAGGTCCAGAAGAAACTAATTTTAAAAGCATAATAAAGTATAATTTTGGAAAATAAAGCATAAAGCATAATTTAAAATATATAGCATAATTTTTGGAAAAATCTATTAGAACAATTCTTGGAAAATACTGTTTAACTGCAAGTTTAACATAATTACTGTATTAATATTATTTTAAAAAAACACAATATTTGCAGTGCAAAACCTTTGAGAACATAACAATGCAACAATGAAAAAGATATTTTTACTTCTGTAAACTTTTCGGTGTAACCCTTTGAAGTGGAGAAAAGAAAAAAGGAAAAGGAGAAAACTTTCCTCCAACAATGAAGAAGGGTACGGGGAAAAAACAAGGAATGTCCATGTATGTGCTTTTTCGGGTGCTTGGTCCTATCTGCTGGTTACTCTTGGTACTATTTGACTGTATATGCCATGCATGCGTAAATGTAGAAATGTAAATTGTAAAAAGGGGCAAAAGATTTAACTAACCCTATTCCTTTTACGCGGTTTTCAATGTTAAAACGCCGTTTTCTCGAAAATGTAGTTTTGTGACATTCCTTCGTTTTTCCCCTTACCCTTCAAATAGTAGTTATATTCTAACTACGCAGTTATGTATGATGATTCGAAATGTACAAAAAATGAACACTTGTGTACCTTTTGAACTTGAGCACTTTTGGTGGCATCTTTTACTTTCTCTTTCCCTCTAAGGCGCACACAAGAGATAGAAAAAACTGACTCGAGTGAAGCATATCTCTTTACAATGCATTAAGTAGAAAGATCATTAAATATGAAAGAAACTGGTCACATAAAAGATTAATCAATAGATCAAGATATTTAGAATATTTTAGGTATAGTAAATATTATTCATTATACACGATTTATATTAAACAATGATTGAAATTAACAATAAAGCATAATTTGGAAAAATATAAAGCAAAAAAATAAAGCATAATGTGGGTTGCTCTACTAATTAGTTTTGTGTTTTGTCTTGTGCATAAAATTAAATTATGTGCTGCAATTTTGAAATCAAGCTTTACCATTTGAAGAAACAATGGAATAGGAGAATTACTGTGTGAAGCCAATATCAGGTGTAGTCAAGGAGAATTTTGGCTTGGTTGGTCAGGGGGTGGGGCGCTAAAGTGAGCGGACGACAACTAGCCTATATATGTCGCTGTTTGTTTCTATATAATTCATTCATCAGTTTATTTGCTGCTAACCTGTACAGACGCTGCAGAATGATTGGTTATATAGTGATATTTTAATATAAACTTTTATAAATGTTTCTATGGTAACATGTAAAGTAAATAATCATAATCAAACGAACAGCACAAATTTTTTTCTTCGTTTCGTGGGATGCACTTCGAGAAGAATATTACATCGATTTATGAGGGTTTTTTTTTTTTTTTTTTTTTTTTTTTTTGATATGATGAAAGCACGTAACGTTGAAGTAACTGCATGTTTATTCGTGAAATATGCGATCCAAATTATGAATTTTTGTAATGTTGTCAACGAATACACTTGTGATTGTATCTTTGCATCCATGTTGAAGATAAATAAAGGTGCTCAAAAGTCAAAATACCAAATTTCATGTTTCTAACCATAAGAGATTCCGGGACATGGACATCTTATTGTCATAATTGCAACCCTCTTCCACGTCAAATTTATAAAAATGCTAAGTTAGTAGTACCTTAGGTCAAAAACCTTATGTACGGCCCGAATTTCAAGTTTCTAGGTTAACCGTTTGACCTAAGTATTGATCAGTAAGTCAGTCAGAAGTTCTTCTTTTATACAGAGTGCCTGTAAAGTCTGACCCCGGGAAATTCTCACTTCGAAGTTGGAGAATTGTGCTAACATGTACTATCTTTAGTGTCGAGGCCTCCTGTTTAAAGTATTCATAATAAGTGGGTGAACCTGGGGTACAGAGGATGCTCAAACATTATAAATAGAAATATATATTAAACTGGATGGAATCCGAAAGCTCGTAAGAAAAAACGACTGGTAACGTTCATCCCACATCTGTACTTTAAAAAAAATCATGGATGCTGCAAGGTCAAGGTACAAGTTCAGACTCTGCAGGCCCGTATTCACGGGGGGTCTGGGGCGCCGCCCCCCAAAAGTTTTCACAGTAGGCTTGCTAATGAATTATAATATGGTGAAGAACTATAATATGGTTGGATCGGGCCCCCTACCTTCTACCACCCCCTACATTTTTGGACTGGCTACCGGCCTGAATCTCTGTTGTTACGACTATATAAAATTTGATGTTCGACCATTTGCTTTGAAACGCTTCGGAGTTGGAGATTTCTGTTAACACTTATTACCCTTACTGTGTGAAATCTGATGTATGATATATCGGTTTTTGCATAGGTTCAATTATTATTTTTACATGCCAAGATCCGCCCTTTGGAGCACTAATGGGGGTTAAATTTGAATTTAAACTGCATCGGAAGTGTCACTGTTCGTCTCTGCGACTTCGAAAACTATGGTTTCAACTCGAATATCGATCATTTTCGATCATTTATATATATATATATATATATATATATATATATATATATATATATATATATATATATATATATATATATATATATATATATATATATATCTTCCCCCTCCTCCAAGTTGCACCGTCGAAGTGAAATGATAAAAACCATCTCAGACCCGAACCTCACTTATGTTGAAAATATGATCGAGATCGGTCGGATGATTCGAGAGTTATTATGTCACAAAAATAGTAACTTTCATTTCTAACTATCTGTATCTAACTATATATCCATCTATAGATAGATAGATAGATAGTATGATATAGGATCTAGGTTATACGTACGATTTAAATTGTCTCACTTTTCTTCAGGTATATAAATATAATTTGTTCTTCACTAGATATACTTGAAAAATAATTTTACATTATTGCGGAAAAATCACCGTTAGTACATTTCTCCATCATTGGCTGAATGTGAAGTGTTCCTACATTTTAATTTCGAAAGATGGTAATAGTCTCACAATCTCTTCATTAAAAATAATCAAGCATATGTTTCAGGTTTTTTTTTTTTAAATGGCGCTTCTGAAGATGAAAAATGTCTATAATTTTCCAATTTCCGGTTTAGTATAATGTTTATTACATCTTAGTGCTCTTGTACGAAGAAAGTCACTTTGTTAGTTATTACATATGCCGCTGATGTTGGAATTCATTTATATTTGTAATTTGCAATTCAGTACCTCATTTCACTTTACCTTAATTGATTAGTTACATTTCTTGAAATGACAGATCACATATTTGTTGCCGCGAAAAGTAGAGAAACAGGAAAATTGTTAAGAAAATTGAAAGTTAGAAAGTAATCATCGTTAATAAGCGTTCTTTGCTTACAAAAACACATATATACATATACATATATATAAATGCTATGTTGAAGGGAAATTGTGTATCACCATAGCAATAAACCAAGTCTCATACAATTCAGAAAAAAAAACACACGTTTGGTTTCTTAAACATTAAAATTAACCTGTGCTAACCTTGAAACCATAATGTCAATACCTTAGCAATGAACTTTAACGAGGGAAAAGTAGAATTATCCAATTTACAGGAGAAACAGCTTTTTTTTTTTTTTTTTAATACAGGAAAGTTTCTTAAAAAGCAAACAGAAGGTAAGTAATTTAAAATGAAGAAGATGAAGTTACTTAAAACTTTCTGAAATTTATTTGTGTTCTCGTTGTAATGATTTCATATTGGCACTAACGTAATTTCCAAGTTAGTAAATTACAACGTAAGGTGATATTGTTATGGAGAACGTAACAGGTAGGTTTATGCACATGTATCAATATTTTCATGGTATTTCTTTTTATGTCTTTATTTTCTCTTCTATATTTTTTTGCTCTTTCTTCTTTTTCGTTATCTCTCTCTTTTAAAAAAAAAAAAAAGCACCGGAGTTCTAACTTACGAACATTAATTCAACTTCCGTTTCTTGTTATTGTTCGCAACAAACAGAAAACTTTAGGCCTACATTACTATTATTACTAAAAGAAGTTATAGAAAGAAATGTTTCACATGTACTTATTTTGCTTACCATGCTATAGAAGTTATTTCTTGTTGCTAATAAGTTTTTTTTCGAACTACATATATATAGGCCTCGTCAATTTTTCTTCCAACTTACATGCCAGTTCTGAAAACCAGGTGCCACAACAATATACAGTAAATTTGATTCGGTAAATAGGTCCACCTACATGTTTTGACCTTAAATTATAGTTACAAGTATAAAAGTTACAAGTTTACATCAGACCATTACCTCTCCCTCAAAGACAAGAGCAATAGAAGGCAAAATAAGAGAAGTTTCACCTAGCAACCGTGAACGTTTCATGTTCGTCCACAGGTTGTTCTTGTTGATTGCGCACTGAAATACTTCTTGTGCACTTTTGTAGGTGAATCAAAATCATCTAATCATGGATCATTCATATTAACATTCAAAGGAAATTAAGATTTTGTTTTCAATCCATTCAAGCTCATGATTTATATTAGGATTTCTCTATAAAGATAACCAAGAAGGTTCTGTCCCTTTTTAGGGAGGACTGTGTTCAATTGGCCCTCACATCGTGAGTTGATTGCGAATGGAAATAAGGAGAAGGTCAGTTGTTGGGTTGTCAGATATATCCAATATACTATCTGATTGTGGCAGCTCACTTACACCGTAAACTTGCGTAAGAACAGAATGAACATGGGACCTCCACAGAGCGTCATAAGGGAGTGTATGCCATACGAATTCAAACTGGAGTCAAATTCCACTGCAGCGAGGCGGAAGATATGCCAAGCCTTTGGTGAGGGTGTCGTAACTACGCGGACAGTGGAGTGGTGGTTTAACAAGTTTCAGGACGGTAACGAAACACTCGAAAACGCACCACGTGCCGGAGACCAATACATGTACAAGATGAACATCTTCAGGCAGCAGTTAAGGCGAACAGTGACCAGACATGTGAGGAACTGGGACTACAATTCAGTGTGAGTGAGGAATCATTTGGCAGCAACTCCATCAAAATTGGGAAGCACTAAAAGTCGGGTTGATGGGTTTCACATGATTTGACTCTGAGCCAGAAGGCAACGCGAGCAGACATCTGTGTTTCTTTGCTGTCTCGTCTGAGGAAGGTGCCATTTCTAGACGGGGTGTTGACATGTGATGAGAAGTAGGTCCTGTACAAAGCTCCACGGTGCCGTCGTTATTGGTTAGCATCCCATGAACCGGTTCCAAAACAGGCGAAACCAGCACTGCACCGGAAGAAGGTTCTCCTGTATGTTTGATGGACTGCTAGCGGCATCGTGCATCGGGAACTACTACCAGCTGGTCAGAGCATCAATGCAACTGTATACTGTCAGCAGGTGAGCCGTGTTCAAGAAAAACTCAACTCTCAAGCCAACACTTCTAAATTGCAAAGGGGTCCTTCTCTCACATGACAACACTAAGCTCCACGCGACTAAGATGACCCGGGACATTGCACCGTCCGATTATCACCTGTTCCATTTCTTGGACAATCACCTTAGAGGGCGCCAATTTAAATCCCTAGTAGAGGCGCAAAATGCATTTGATACCTTCGCTTCACGGCCCACCAAGTTCTACCGCGATGGAATCCATGGCCTTTCAGAACGTTGGCCGAAGGTCGTCGATGCTGATGAGGACTATTTTTGATCTTCCAGGCACATTTTAGGTGTCATGTCGAAGTTTGAAGGTGGTGGGTGAAGAAGCGACAGAGCTTTCTTGGTTGCCTCTATAATATTATAAGGATTTGTCTTCAATACATTCAAGCTCATAAAAATCAGAATTTATCTAATATATAAAATTAAAAGCCACTATGTTTGTGTCTTAATAACTCTTTAACCACGCAACCGACCTCGATTAAATGTTCAGCATTGATGAGATTTGGGCCTGGGATGCTTTTTATACTTTCACTTTCACGATAGAAGTTAGGGGAGGGGAGAAATATAACAAATAAAACTTAGTAAGTCTTGAACTACCCAACCGATCTCGATCAAATTTTCAACATAGATTAGGTTCATGCCTGGTATATTTTCTATCATTTCAGTTTAATAGTGGTACTTAGGGGAGGGGAAGAAAGGAAGATATTTAAAAATGATCGAAAATGATCGATATTAGTGTCTAATCCATATTTTTCAGAGTCGGTGTAATGAACAGTGACACTTCCGATGCCAGTTAAATCCAAATTCGGCCTCACAACTTTGAGGAGGGATATATTAGATAAATGATCGAAAATGACCTATATTATTGGCGATTACATAGTTTTCGGGGTCACTGAGACGAACAGTAACACTTCCGTTACTGCCGTTTAAACTTAAACTCAGCCTCCATTGACTTTTATGTGTGAAATGGAAAGTGTTCTCCCAATGCAAAGAACGGGCAATTTGCTAGTAGTAAATAACATTTGGAAATACTAACATCAAATGAACGCTAGGCGTCACATTTGTATTTTCAGTCGCCATAGCGTCATGAAGTGGGAAATTTTCGAACTCTGTATATGTATATCCTGATACACACAAAGTATGGATTAAAGCAGTGGTAGTCAATCTGGGACACTCGGAAATTTGAAGGAATTCACTATAAAGGAATAATATCATTATAGGTACGCGCGAGAGAAAAGGTTTAATGGCAGTCCAGTGAAGGAGTCATTGGAAATTCGATTTGACATTACAATTTGCTGCTATTATTTTCAGTATTCTCAATAAACTACCAAGAATGGGAAATAATCAGACAGGAAACTTCACGCTGATAAACCCAGTAGTGACAAGGAAACAGAAACATCAGTGGTATATTTGATTCTTTTGTAAATACAGTACATTACTCCTGGATCAATCACTCACTACCTGCACATTGCTAATAATTGTTTAATCTGTTCTGCTGCTATACAATATGATTCCCCCTTTACTCTATCTAGTAGGGATGCGCACGAGACGAGTCGAGACAGGATTTTCCTGACAAAATTCGAGTCGAGACACGGCTCTTCCAATAGAGAAATATACATTTTTCGAGTTGAGACACCACTTTTACAGCACATTTTCGAGACGAGACAGCCACAAATCTTGTTTCGTGCGCCTCCCTACTAGCTAGTTCTTTTTAGTTTAACTTCTCAGAAATATGCACCAAGACTAATGGAGCCGGTGCTGAATATGGTGGAAAATCCAAGGCTCATGGTGTTTGTCCACCACAACATTCATTTAGTTTAAGCTGGGATTGAACCAGGGCTCCACTCTACCTACTCATTTTTCTTTATCAAATCTTAAAAACGTGCTCTTATACCATTAATGCCACGTGGATATGACAGGGGTAGATAAAGGTAATAATAGAAAAAACATGTGTACCAAAAAGTAACAGAAGGTAGGTTGGTAATTAACCATAAATCAATATATTACATAAACACAGGATATCTACATATTAATCTTATACCCGAGTCCCATTATTATTATTATTATTATTATTATTATTATTATTATTATTATTATTATTATTATATTCTGCCTTTCGGCAGGTCCTGAAACCAATGAGGATTTTTTTTCAATTTCAGATTTGAGCCTGAAAATGTTTCTTCCACGCTTCTCGATCTTCAGCTTGCTCTTTTAATGCCCAATATTTTCTCATAAGCAATGCCAATTATGGAAAAGTAACACAGAATTTGCCTCATCATTTGAAGATGTTTCCTTTACGACCACTTAAGACATCCACTCAGCCACATTGAGAGCGGTTTATGTCAAATGAAGTAGATTAATAATCTCAAATTTTTAAAACAGTAAGGAATTATAGCAATATTACATTTGAAAATTCTTCATAGAATATTTGTTACATTCTCCGCTAGTTTGGATAGAAACAATATATTGCCCTCGATGCTCTGCTCGCTAATCTAGTGGCTAACATGTGGTTCTTTGGTGCATGTGGTCCTTGATTTGATTCCCGTTTGAGACAGCATTAAAATTTAGACACATGACGGTGGTTTTTAATTCCATCTTCATCTGTAGGTTTACGCCACATGTAGCTTTGATACTGAAAAGGGGCGGTGAAGTCCAAATCAACAACAATATTTATCTCTATGTTTTATAAAATATTTTTATCGTAACTTCTTTACAGTGGCATATTTACGATTTTGTTTCGGGAGGTGCTTTGGTACCTATATTCCTGGAAATGTAAAAATTCTGCAAGATATTTCATTTACTTTAGAATAGTAAATAAAATTTCGGGGAGGGCTTAAGCCCGGAACCCCCCTTAAAAACGCCACTGCTTCTTTACGTTATATCATTCAATCTTTACTATTTGGTTGTTTGGAGATTGTTGAATGGTTATATAAATCTAGACTCTTAAGATGATAAGTATCTTGGCGTTTTTCTATTTCATAAATCGTTTCTGAAACTTTTGTATTATCACGATCAAAAATTCTTTACACTCCTCGCCTTGCAGAGTATGTGACCACTCTTACATACATGAAGACAGGTTGCATAATAATTAGTCATGGAATTGCTATTTTGACAAAAGAAATAAGAAATAAGTTCTTAGTTAAGGTTCTTAAGACTTTTAGAAGTAACTTAAGTCTAGCTAGTTAAGATTCAGATTTGAAGCATCAGTGCAATACCATCCCTGAAAAGATACGAATTCTCAGTTTCTCGGTCATATATGTTAATGTAAGCACCAGAATATGTATCAGTGACAGTATGGATATTGTTATTTTTGAAGATCGACTCCGTAGCTTATTTGTTAGAATATTTATCCTCAGTGACTAGGTAGAAAGAAAGAGTTATAATCGTCGTTTTCATTCAGTAAACAACTATACTCGAACAATCTGAATTTTTCTTTAAAAATAAACATCATAAGGAGGCAAAAATATTATTAAAATGGTCAATATAATAATGTAATTTCTCATTGCCTTGGCTTTAATATTCCCAAGTACGCTAACTCCGTCCAAGATTACTTGATAAAGGGGAATAATTTGAATATTTAAATCTTAAAATATATATATATATATATATATATATATATATATATATATATATATATTGTTTCCCGACCTGGATCCGAACCGAGAATATTTCCATTTTCAGTCCAATACTATTGCTAAGCCAACTACAATTCCCTTGCGACATTTCAAAAATTAGTATTCCTTGAATGTGTGTAATGCTCGCTTGTCAAATTTCATGTATTTATCTAGTAGCAAGATGACTCTCGATTGACAGTTGAGATTTTCTATGATTGAACACCCATTATTATTATCGGTTACAACTACAAATCTCCAAAGCTAATTAATAGTTTATTCTATAATATTTTACAACAATATTGTATATTTGTAAGTTACTTCCATTCTTGTTTTAACTATTTTGTTCAAAAGATGCTATTTAAAAGTACACAGGTTGTGATTACGAAGAAGGAGAATATATATATAATATGTTGGTGTTGTATGCTTTTTCACCGATGTTATTGTAACAACTGTTTTTGGGTTGCTATGAAAACCTGTTCTTATTGATTAGATGACTCAGAGAAGACAGTAATTAAAAAGTCGACATTGCTTAAAATTGATGTGTATTATTTCAGTATATTGCAATTGATATTTCTTGCGAAATATATAGATATAAAACTACAAATGTTTGATAGTGTTGTGTGACTGCATTTTAATCAAATATCATATGCATTTTACATCGAACTGGGTAATGTAACGAAAATAAGAAAATATCGTTATATTAACGTTCATCGCTATAGAATAACAAGGTAATAGATAGCGAGAAGTGATTTCCTGCAAACAATTAATCGTCCAAAGAATATTGTAATGTAATGCACCCTGCTTGTGTTTACAAACATTCTACACTTGCTCTTGTTTATAAACAACGACCACGTGTACCTTACGATGGAGTACTACCCCTACGTTGGAGCACTACAAGTTGCAGTCGACGAAGACATCAACGATACCTACAGTCACATAACGGCAAGGGAACAGCAGCGCCACCGTCTCCCGGAGCATCTATATAACGGAGAAGATTCTATGCACAGCTGCCAGTCTGCAATCGGTCACCCCTCCTTTAGCTTGCTTGGAGCTCTGAGAGATACCCACCCCAAAACCCTTTAGTTTGCTTCGGAACTCTATGCTTTTCCTTTCCTCACGCTTAGCTTGCTTCGGGATTCTGTCGGAATTTCCTCATCTCAGTCACTTAACTTGCTTCGGAGTTCCCTGACTTTCAAATCCCCTCTCTGCTTGCTTCGGAGCATTGGGGATTCCTAATCCACTCCGCCTAGCTTGCTGCGAAGCACTGTAGATATCCTGCTCGGCCCTTGGGCCACCCTTCTCTACCTTATATTAGAGAAATTACAATATTGTACTATTCTTATAGAATATTGTTTTAGTGGATTTTATAATAAAACCTGTACTGGGAAAAGATGTAGGACATACAATTATACTCTACCAAGCTCTACTTATCTCTTCACAGGGATACTTTTACAATATTTTCCTCCTCCACTCTAATCTTTTTACTAGAAACGGAAGATTTAGATACCTGTTACCATTTCCACTTTAAATATGATTTGAGAAAATAACACACTATAGAAACCAACACCTTCAAGTAGTGAACATTTGAGACTACCATTAGTTATAAACGAAAATCAAAGGGGAAGTGTGAGTGAAACATCCTGTACTATATTACTGATGTGCAAATTTTGTATAGAAAGTGCAACTAAATGTATTTACTTTTTCATTATTAACTACCTACAACAATTTTCGTCATTGTTTTTGTCTTCGGTTAGTTTCAGCCTATGATACTGAAGGCCACAAAAGTCTTTTTTTTTTTTCTTATCACAGATTCCTCTTCGTAAACTTTTCAAAAGGGAACAATTTAGACAAAGATTTCCGTCGTAGTATAGGATATGAGTCTACTAGAGATTTCACAGAAATTCCGTTCTGCACATCTTCAAGTGTAACATTTTCCCTTGAAAAAAATTGAACTGAAGCATGCGGCGTAATCATGAAAAATCCGTTGTCAGAGAATCGGCCTCGTATCCCATGTACTTCCAACCACACAAATGGAGAAATCTTGTCCGTAGTTATTGCAATGTCAAACACCGAATAGTAATGCTGAACTTTGACATTCACAAGTGACACGTTGGTTATCTGGAAAGAAAGAGAGCGAGAAAATTCATAACCAAAGCAACGAAGTTTTACATTTCTTTACATTTCATTTTTTTTTCATTTTTGTATAAATTCTAATCTTGCACTAGTTTTGGTTCACTATTCACTTAGTAACTATGACGGATTGAAATGTATTACTTCGAAATTACATTTAAAGGAAAACCATTCTCACATACATGGTCTTTTTCATGACAAAACTGAATCTATTCTACCTTATAATGGAAGAAATTTTAAGCAAGTAAAATGTTAACATAAAATTCGTTGCTAAACTTTAACCGTAACGTTTAACTACTATAAATGCGATATTTGATTTTTTTTTAAATTAAAAAAAATAGAATTTGTAGCTGCAGGCAATATTTAACTTGCTTTACTGTACTGTCTTACCCAGTGGCGTATTTACGATTTTGTTTCGGGGAGGCTTTGCTAACTTTCGGGGAGCTTTGCCTGAAAATGTGAAAATTCAGCAAGATATTTCATGTACTTTACTATAGTAAGATTTTGGGGGGGGGGCTTAAGCCCGGAAGCCCCCCTAAATACGCCACTGGTCTTACCGTCAGGGGCACAGCAATTCAATGGTAGAGAACTTTCCTCTGGTGCGTAGGATCGCTGCTTCGATTCTCGGCCAAGTAAGTTTGTGGTGGACAACATGTTTCCTCGGGGTACTCCCGTTTCCTCCCTCTTTTTCATTCCACAGGTTCTTCGATCATCATTCACTTGCTTTAATCGTCTTCTCCCTTAGCCTAAAGGGCACAATCGCGGAACGTTATATTGAAATATTTCGTTAACTATTAAATAAAGGTCAGTAAAAATTTAACGACGCAAATATTGATATAAGCAGACAATCTGCAATATCACTAGATTAACAGTGTTACTAACCCAATATAAAGTTATCCTATTTAAATGGCACTACATAACATCATTCCGTATTTCCATATTTCAAGTCTACATGTTAAGTAAAAATTTACTGTGCCATACCTAGGTATTGTTTAAACAGTGTTAGAAACTAAGAACGCAGCAAACAACAATATTTTGAAGCCTCCACAGCAGTAACAACGCAAGTGTGATTGAAGGGGGCAACGAACTTCAACAATACCTTAGTGTCAATTAGTATAATCATGATAAGGCGCATTTGCATAAAAAATATATATTAAAGTTTCTATTTTGTAACTTAATAACTCTTGAACCATCCGACCGATCTCGATCAAATTTTCGTCATAGATGAGGTTCGAATCTGGAAAGACTTTTATCATTTCAGTTTGACGATGCAACTTAAGGAATGGGGAGGGGATATATATATATATATATATATATATATATATATATATATATATATATATATATATATATATATATATATATATAAATGATTGAAAATGACCGATATTAGTGTCGAATCTATAGTTTTCGAGGTGAGAGTGTCAGGCAGGCTATACATAATAACCCAGTCGCTACGACTACTGAAAGTCTAATCCACAAAACGATCTGAACGTAAACTAGGTCGGAGGAGGGCAAAAGTTGCATTAGATGCTTGAAATTGGAAGCTTGTAATAGAGCATTTATTGTGCTTTGTCCCAATTCTTTTACCAGGTTTAACAATTGAGCACATGAAATGAAATTCAAACACTGGGTTGAAAACATGTTAATAAGAATTTTAAATCTGATTTTTCAATAATTAGAAAAGGTCAAGTAATTTAATAATAATTTAACTCCTGAATCGTAACCTAGCATGGAAATTGGAAAACTATTAAATTTAATTACTGGATAGAGAACAACCAAGCAAGTAATAGTCCAATAGAAAAGACTACGCTTAGTTTCATGGACCTTTTATTGTATGAATCTTTGTTGCTCTTTATTCATTTCAATTAGAAAAATCAATTCCAAATGTAATTAATATAGATGGACAATTTTTTAAAGTTCAGGTTTTAAATTTTAAGTGTAATACCTCAATTACCGGACTACAGGTAAGTACTTCCTCAATGCCAGACTGGACATAACTTACCCAATCCTCAATGCTAGACTATACAAAACAGCTTACCAATCTCTAGTAGAGTCATTGAATTCGGAGAAATGTATTTTTCTAGAATTTTAAGAAGATTCCTAAGGCTTTATTAGCAATTCAACGACACTGGTTGACCACAAATTTCCCACTGATTTTACTTCAGTGGCGGAAATTATAATTATTCAGTGGCGGATGTAGCCGGGGCCAGGGGGTCTAGGGCCTCCAGCTTTTGAGTGACAAAAATAATTTAAGCTATTACTTATATACTTTTGAAGCTTATAATAAACTCATGATATATATGGGTTTCAGCTGGCCCCTTCAGTTTTAACCTTCTGGATCCGCCCGTGTTATTATTAACTTAAAGCGCAAATCTTCGCGTGATGTAATGAGTTTTCAAACTTCACAAAAAGACTTGAATTATGAACAATATTTCTAGTAACTTTTAGAAAGAAAATTAATTAATTCACTATTATAAGAATTTGTAAGACGACTTTATATTCCATTATACTCACTTCATTAGTTTTTTTTTTTCTTTTCCTTTTTTGCAATGATTATAAGCATTGTTTCTTTTTAAACTTCGCACCGTAATATACTTTTTAATACGACCAGGTTTGATTACGAAGTTTAACACAGTCCTTTTAACAGCTTACACAGCCGATAACGGTGTTTTTGTCCCATTCACGCTTCCATTGTCAAACAAAAACCCCGATTCAGCGCTAACGTAAAGCGAAGATGAGACCTAGACCACGTTCTTTTTTTACAGATGTAGACTCGGTTATAGAGCTGCCAGCTATTAAAAAGCGTACTAAACTGATTTCCTTACCGAAGGACATCCATGATTACAGTTATATAAGGATAGAGGATCTTTTTTTTTTAAACTGATTTCAAAGAAAAATACTTAATTATTCTAATTGAGACCCTGCATACGAAATTAATTCAAATTTAAAACATCAATAACAACACTTTTCACCCAAGACAAAGAATAAACATAAAATCAGAAATACTTCTAACGAGTAAATGTTACAAGAACCGGGTTCGATTCCCAGCGGCAGCTCATTTAGTTTGGATCGCACGTTAGGCTATAGGGTCGTATCTCAAATAGCCTAAGTGCTGAAAGAGATACTAAAATTAAATTGGGAACACTGAAAACTTTGACGCTTTTTGAAAAAATAAAAATGACTTTATTTCGAAGAATATATTACATGAAATATTTAACTTTTAACGTTTCTCAATTATGCCCTTTAGACTAAGAGAGAAAGATGATTAAAACAAGTGAATGATAATGGAAAAAAATTGGTGGAATGAGAATATAGGAGGAAATTGGAGTATCCCGAGAAAACCCACAAACACGACATTGTCTACCACTTGAACGCGGATTGAACCAGGCATCCACGCAGAAGCTCTATCACTTAGATAAATACTTGTATAACATCTACAGATTTATGTGGTTTCCAATAGACGAAGAAATCATAACATCATTTACATGAATTTAAAATCTCAAAACACTCTGAGTACAATATAAACATTTTTAAAGTTTGTAACACTGCTTAAAATTATGGAATTGTAAGAATTTGTGGTAATTGGAAATATCAAGAACTCTTGCCGCAAAGGAAGCAAAAGGAAATTAACCATCATTTTTAAAATTTTCTATAAATACGCCATTGTGTGTTAGTCGTTAGGAGGCGCGCACATTGATTTTTTTTTTCAAAGCATCCCAGCTTTGGGAAGAATCAGTACTACAAGCCACTACATCTATGTAGTATTACAACGGGTATTACTCTACACCAGAAAAGACAATAAGTAATTGTAAAATACTTCCACCTATATTTTCAGAAAAAATTTCGAACTATCCCCATCAGGATTCAGCCGCCTACAGTCGGACAATTTGTCCATGCCGACCAGATGCCGCAGTCGGATTGTCGGTGCCAGACTCCGGCGTCTTTCAGTGAGGTTTTCGACCGCGACGAATAGTTGCCTTGTCGAGCAGTCGGCAAACAACCGTAAAGGCGCAGTAAATGTGCCGGCGCCGCCGTCGAAAACAGGCTGGCATAAGGAGTCGGCAGAGGGTCGGAAAGAGGCCTTTCCGACTGTTTTGCCGACTCTGACGGTCGGCAAAGAGTCGGCAAAGGGCATTTTATTTTACGATTTTCGACCGCTTGCCTTCTCGGCAAAAGGTCGGCAACTTTGAACAAGTAGATCGTCGTGCCTCCGCGGACGGGTGCCGCCTGCCTCCGGCGGCCCGCCCCCGTCGACGGTGGCAATCCCTCTTTCCGACCGCGACTTCCTGATGGAGATAATATTTTTATAAGAGAAAGATTACAGATGAAATGTAACAACAGAATATCATGCTACATCAATCATTTCTATGTTAAATAATTATCATTTTATTGACAAAGTATACAAATGCACGTTGAATTAGGAAGTCCGGACCCAGTGAACCCCTCGTAGGTGCGCATCTGGTCATTAGTATAGTAACTAATAAAAAATTTGGAACTCTATTTCAACCATTAACCAAAGTGAAAACGGCTAAGAAGTAAAAAACAAAGATAACACTTGTTGGAACTT
Organism: Thermobia domestica; assembly: GCF_964235325.1. NCBI lineage: Eukaryota > Metazoa > Arthropoda > Insecta > Zygentoma > Lepismatidae > Thermobia > Thermobia domestica. The sequence goes on from NC_137467.1 coordinate 55,824,400, forward strand.
TATGTTGTGATGTTAAAGTTGTAATTCAAGAAACTGTTTGCGAATTTAGAAAATCATGCCATCCTGCATCGTCTCTTGACATTACACGCAGTTTTCTTCTATAATATTGCCCATAAACAACCTCGTATAGATTTAAAGCGTGATGACTTAATTCTTATAACTTGTGCTAATTTCCCCTTTTTTATTTAATGTTCCAAAGCACTATCTTGCTTCAATCTTGCTAAGATAAAAAACAGATCTTTCCTCTAGTCTAGTTTCTAGCGTGTGCGGGTTTGATGTACGGAGTCCCTGGTTTAGTCCCTGGTAAGAGAGCATTTGAACGGTTTGTGATGTGTCGTTTTCCTACTAAGGCACAACCATGACAACCCATAGGGATTTTATTTTCATTTTTTTAAAAGAAATACTACCTGAACCTGCGCTATTTATACAGCGCATAGTTCTAATATGATCACGAATCTCCTTCCCACTTCTCGCTATATCTGTGCAATTCCCTTTACGAACACAAGTAAAAGACAGGAAGACTCTCAAACGGAGTGATTTGCTATAGACAAACATATAAATATAGTATTTTAATATATAGAATGTCTGGGTGAGTTCGTGGCAAACTTGGATAAGTAATAGATTATATCAAGTGCAAATAATTTTCTCTTACAATACCATATCCGAGTAGCTACGCCTCGTTGTGGGTCCACAAACCTTCGAAGTTGCCGGCTTGCAATATGTTTTCTCCTTTAGATTAAAGCAAACCGCCTAAACTGTCGATCAACCCACTATACGTAGCTCCTCTACTGGTTGCCTTTCACAGGGGTTAATAGGGCCAAAACGACGCCTAAAATGTGGAATAGAAAAATAAAGACAAGTTTTTTTTTTTTTTTAATTTGAATGAGAACTGGCAAATCTACCCCAAATTTGTAATCGACCAGCGAAAACAGGATGTTTCTAACACTTGTGGTTTTTCAGATTTCATTGTCGAAAGATTGGTCACAAACATTGAAACTCTTCTAGCATTTTAATATATAGACTAGCTGAACCTGCACTCTCTACACAGCGCATCATTCACGTATGAGCATGAATCTCCTTGTTATTCCTCACATCTGCACATGTCCCTTTACAGACACAAGTGAAAGACGTCTTGATAAAAATTGGCAAGAGATACCATAAAGGAGAGATTATTTTTCGATTACTTTTTCATTATCTCGCACCGTTTGCAAGATTTGAGCCTACTTCCGGTTGATTTTTTAATTCATGTATGATCAAATGAATTCTTGCAAACGGTGTTTTCTTTCTTCTTGAATGCAGTATGTATTAAGTAAATACATTACATACACAATTGTGAAGTAACTGTGTATTGGATATGAAGTGACGATGAGATAATTGCATAAACTCTAATTTAATTCACTAAATTCGATTATTTTATTAAATTACATTATTAACGAAAGAATCATAAACTTTTGAAAACTCATTGAAAGGAAACTTTGATTAGAACTGTACATGTTTAGACATCTGTTGTAAACACATTTTTGTCAATAAACTCGACTAGCTTCCTTCTTTCCTTTCCGCATACCTTCAAGCACAGCCTGATACTTCCCGATTCATTGGATTCTTAGGTCATCATTCTTGAGCTGGACAAAACTATGAGGAACACAACAACAAGGGGTATTCACCACGAAGTTGAGGAAGGTGCAGGATCATCGGAGACAAACAGATCCCACCATTGGAGGACGACCAGCTCCATAGTCAAGAATACCATTCTGCCGCTTCATCGCCGCAGACACTTTTGTCAGTTGAGATTAGTGGAATGAAAATGTAAAAGAACATCCTAAAGACGCATTATTGTAGAGAAGCATCACGGAGAGAGTTCGACGCCCCTAGCAGTCCAGCAGGATTGAGTTCCAGTTGTTGGCTGTTACCAGAAAATCCAGGTTCCTTCACGGCAAACAAACCCTTCATCGTTCCAGATGACCAGGACGACGCCAGTCTCGATGGATCTATCAGGCTAGTGCTCATCCTTTACCTTTCAATCATAACCTATTTCTCTCTCTCTCACCTTTTCCCTACTAGTCATCTTCAAAATTGAAACATTTGAATTTCATTTAAATTCAATTATAATTTCGTTGTTAAATACCGTGTTGTGCATCAGTTCCATCCTCTATTGTTACATTATTCTATGAGTATTTTTAGAGATTAATTATAATGTCAGTGATATATGGTGTTCATTGGACAAAACACTCCAAATAATAAGGATTCATTTTAGCCTGGGGAAACGATTATCTTTCGTTTTTCATTATAATTTGGCCAAGAAAACACGACTAAGAGATATACAACCCCTGTATACAACTATGTTGTGTTGGAATGTATAACAAGTAGGGTATGTTGCTTTACTTTTTTAAATTTCAACACTTCCTGTGTATCCCTAAAAAATGTAATAAAAAAATAATGCCAGATTTTTTTAAATATTCAATTAAAACTGAACAACCTCTACACAATTTGTAATCTACCAGCGAAAACGGCACGTTCCTAGCACTTGTGGTTTTCGAGATCTCATTGTCGAAAGGATTAAAAACTAACATATAAAGTTTTCTTTGGAGACAAACATATAAATCTAGCATTTTAATAGATAGATGAATTAAGTATGCCAGGATGCGCATGCGTGGAGACCGTTTCTCTTCATTTGTACTCTACGGAGTTTTCAGTTTATAAATATCCGCTTTTAGCACAATAAAAAATATTTTCGTCACAAGTACAATACCAAGACGAGAATAGTTGAAGGAGGAGAAAGATGTGTTTTAATGATGAAACAACAAACAATAAATCAACTGACAGAGAAACTGAATCAAGAATTAAGTTCATAAGAATGGAAACAGTTTCCACCATTATTCTGTGAACTGCGAAGACTGTTCCTAATGGCTCTTTAAACAAAATGGTTATCAGCCCGCTTGAATGAGATGAATCTTTGGAAGAGTCTATCACAATTCTAACTTCATCTCTTGTCAAAGCTCTTCGGAACGTCCTCTTGTTCTCTCTGTTTCGAGGACTTTCATTTCAGTTTTCACTGCACGCTCTATTTTAAAGAGAGGCCCTTCAATTCTCGTTTAGGAAGATCAACACACATTCAGAAACATTGGTTCAATTTTCAAACTTCTTGTGTGCACTATAAGTTCGTGTGTACTTACTGTTCGACTTTTATTTTATTTATTCATTTCTTTTATTAGTGTATCTTCGTTCTACTTTTTGAAGTCAATTTGCTAGATATCGTTAAGGTCAAAGCTTCTACCTCTCTAACCAGTGGCCGAATCGGAAATATCGTGTATATAGAGACCGGTTTTAGATGTACTTCTTTTGAGGAGTCGTTAAACAAGTTATACGTCTTCATTGCCCTTCTTTTGTCAAAATTACCGCGCTATTTTTTATAATTTATTTTTCACACGTGCAAAAATCTCGTATTACATGTAGCTGCAGAAGTGTCTAAAACAGGTGCGTTGTACGTAACATTATTGACGTGTTGAAAATTACGTTACATGAAGAGAACAATGTCATATATAGGTCGTTCAATAAAGATGTGGCCTGACTCATTTCCAGTTGAGATAGGTTATAGATATTCATAACATTGAATGGTACATATCTGTATAAAAATACTGCAAAATATCAGTCTTCTAATTTAAATCTTTTTTGTTTGTTTGTTTGTTTCAGATCCTAATCCATGACAAAGTTGACTAAGGACAAAGGTGAGACCAGAGCAGTGATTCATTACCTGACTTTTAGGGGGAAATTGCCCAAAGCGATTCACGAGGAGATGACCAATGTGTATGGTGATGTTGACTCATCCTACTGCATGATGAAACAAGTGGAGGCATTAATCCTAGAAGACAGATGAAAAACTATCCAGGAACTATCCCAAGAGGTCAAAATAAGTGTAGAGTCCATCGAAAGAATCATCCATGACCATCTACACCTGTCAAAATTGAGTGCCAGGTGAATTACAAGACTGCTGCAACCTTTCAGAAGTGACAACGCTTGCAAGCATCAACCCAATGTTTGGAATTGTGCAATCGTGACCCAAAGGACTTTTTCCCGTCTCCAAATATGGATCTATATGTTTGATCTCGAGACCAAAATGGAGTCCAAGCATTGGTATTACAAGGGTTCACTGCCCCCCTCCTAAAAAAAAAGCAAGTGTGGTGCCATCAGCTGGTAAGAAGATATGTGTTTTTTGGGGATTGTGTGGGCATAATCATGACCGATTACCTTACCAAGGGTGCCACAATTACTAGATAATACTACAGTGACCTGCTACAAAAGTTACGAGCAAAACTCAAAACATCTCGACGAAAAAAAACTGTTGACAAATGTGCTGCTGCTCCAGGACAATGCACCGTGCCACAATGCTGAAATTGCCAGGAGACAACCAGCTACTAAAGAGTACGAGATTTTGCCGCATTCCCCGTACTCGCCTGCTCATTTCTGCAACATTAGCATGGTTCAAAGAGCAACCTGCACAATTTTACAAGGATGGCATACATGCCTTGAAGCACCAGTGGGAAAAGTGTGTAGATTTGCGTGGCGGCTGTATGGAGAAGAAGTAAACTCCTTCCAAAACATAAAGCAGCTTTGTCAACTGAAAGTGAGTAGGACACATCTGTTAAGTAAGTTTACTAATAATTGAATTCAGCAGTGAAATTCAAACGAACAGGGAGAAAAACATGAGAGGGAGAGAGAGAAATCGCAAATAAATGAGTGTACGCCCTGAGAATTCCTTTGATATAGTAGACCTTGTTTTAAATGTTTTGCAGTTGTATAGTTTTTGGCAACTTATTTTACTACCGATATGTCGTACCGTTTTGTACCGGAACAATTCGACCACAATCTAAAACTATTTGTTTCTTGTTATTTTAACGTCCCTCCCAGAATTATACTTGAGGGTAAAAGGGTCGATAATGCTCGAGAATAAGCTTCGAGATTATGATAATAATGAACGAAATATTGAATTGAAGAAAGTGGGAGGAAACGGGCCCATGCCGTCGGTGAGCAACTAACGACCTCTCGCCAAAAATTGGCGGCCCTGCAGCGTCAATCCGCGGTGGCCCCACTACCGATTTGAAAATTGTGCCACCAGCGACAGACACGCCACGGAATACCAATGAATTACAAAATTACTCCCCTCAAAATATGTTAAATCTCCTATATGCGTGATTTGTTTACATTACGGTGAGTCTAAAAGCACTAAAAAAAGGAAGTACGCCGGGTTGGGCGCGAAGCATCGATCTTATGATTACTAGACTCATATTATTCCGACTTCGTCACGAAGGCGATGAAGAAAGCCTCGGTTGTAGAGGGATAAATCGTGAGCCAATCAGAATGCGCCTTTAACCGTGTATATTCGACGATAACCGTTTGGGATCAGGTAAAATGCGTTCACCATGTCATTTTATAACAAAATGACGCACGTCTACTTAACTTATTTCATAGTTCTCCCATATTCACTTTCTAATGATTGGCGACAGTTGCCATTTAAATTCCTACAATTATACGCCCTCATCTCAAGACTTTTCACTTTATGATGTAGAGGCAGGGGTTACTCTTGACCTCCGAAGCTCACTTTAGGAACAATTAGTCAGGAAAAAATAATATAAAATAATAACCATTCACATGACTGGTTAAACATGTGAATGGTTATTGTTTTGAATGGTGACATGACATGACATAAAATAATAACCATTCGATTCTCCACGACGAATCGAAGGATCGCGGATCAAACTGAAGTCCACGCTGCTATGCGGTTGTAACCCCTACTCTAGATATATATTTTAACTCGACGAAATCCTGCCGTCATGGCACACTAGCGACAACCCTTCGACGCGTCGTTATATCGACGATCGACATTTACAGGCAAGTGGGCCACTAGATGTTGGCCACGTTTATGGCATGGAGAGAAGAACCTCTAGAGGAACCACGCACACTACGTCTGTCCACCACAAAGTGTCCCATTCCATCACTGAGGTTATATGAGATAGGTAAATCTACAGATAAAGGTTGATTCCAAACCACCGTAATGCGTTCAAGTGCTCTCTCACCGGGAATCAATCCCAGGACCCCGTACATCGAACGCGCACACGTTAGAAACTAGACCAGAGGGAAGAACTCTGTTTCATCTTAACGAAGCTTGTAAAAAAAAAAAAAACTCTCGTGTAACTTTATCTTATAATTGGCGATTTGACATTTTACCTTGACCAACCCATTTTATTGAATGCCTTGTTATTTACTTAGCAAAGAAAATCTCTGTTGTTTATTGTTTATGCTTTTGAAATACCGCTTTGCTTCGCTGATTGAAAGAACATTCTTTTGGTAATTCAATGGTTTTCCACATATATGACAAGATAGGCGCTTTATTTAGTATAATTAATGTTATGTTTCCTTCCTGATAAAATATCACTACATAAGTATTCCAGATCCATAAATGAGGCAGAATGTTCTGTTATCAGCAGGTCTCTGTATGTTAATTTCCTGGTCATACTTCTTTGCGTTGTATTGGTACGTTCTGCTAGCTCCTTGACATATACCTACACACCATTGATTTTGGTTTAACTTATCAAGCAAGTAGCTTTTGATTCCTTACTATGCACTTTTTTTTAAAGTTTTATACCTTTAAAAAGTAATTTATCTATATTATCAAAATGAAGTTGATGTAATAAACACGATTTCCAATCACCTTACAATTCTCGATTACCTATTTAGTGGTTGCTTAGAGTCTAGAGAAGTGTCTCCCAAACTGGATTCTTCTTTATCTTGAGCATCTACCAGAAAGGAGACTTGTAAGATTTATGAAACCGGTATTTTCAAGTTTTGACATTTAGAGGGTTCGATATTGCACTTGCATTACGCGTTCTAACTCTTGATGTTCCTTTAAAACTTTCAAAGTATTATAAATGTTATGAATTGAAATTTGTTCAGAATATTATGTATTGTTCAGAAAGGTATTATGATTTCATAGGAAGAATTGAAAATCATCAATGCATATCTGTATTTAGTAATAAAATATAAAAGAGTAGGGTTGCCATATTTCAAAAATGAAAATCCGGGACGCTACTAAATTACAAGCATCTTTGAATTATTTAAAATTAAAAGAAGTGTTATATACTAATTTACTTTCTTCCATTAGACGGAGTTGTTCAAGTATTACTTAATCATATTTTTTGTCATTTAGTAGACCTTCTCTTCCCTAGTTAAGCAAACGTAAGCAGATTATTTAACTCCTCCTCCCTGGTGAGGATTTTTTAATTTATTTGGGTCTGTTGTAGTATTATATACCTAATCCTGTGAGAAAAGCAAACTACGATATTCCTTCTTTTCTTCTTCGCTGAAATCCGGGACATTTAAGCGTCCCGAGAAATATTATCGGGACGCAGATCTCGATTCCGTCCCTGATTTTCCGGGACGAATGGAAACCCTAAAAGAGCAAATTCCATAAAGAATTCAAATTGCAAACCATCAGGAGATACCGTGCATGTAACTAATTTACTTTTCTTTTTGTTTAAATGTAAAACTTCTACTTCATATCTGGAATCTATGTTCACCATCCAAGATACGATCCGTCCGCACTGTCACAACAAAGACTTTTCTGGGCAATCTAGGACAAAGCATCTGTGCGTTTTCATGAACCAAGTAGAGGGGAAGGGCTTAAATATCCACTGTAATATTGTATTCAAACGAACTGTAAATGTCCTCAATGCCAGATACAGGGCTTTAAATCTCACTTATAACTTATAGCTTCTTCTAGGTCACTTGCCTCTTCTCCATGGAAAGTAAAAGTTTAGATAACTAACTCACTCTATGGCCTATGGAACCCGAAAGTTCAATGCCAGGTCATAAAAGCTATCTATGGACTTTTATCCTTAGCTAGCTGGATCCAGTTTCTATTTTGTATTTCTGTTCCTACTTTGTATTCCTATTTATGCGAGATCCATTTTAATATTGTCCTCCAATCTGCATCTAGGTCTTCCTAATGGGCGTTTTCCGATTGGGATTCCATTTAAAACTTTGAAAGCGTTCCTATTTTCTTCCATTTTGGATACATGACTTGCTCACCTCAGTCTTCTAGACTTGATGACCCTGACAATATTTGGTAAACCGTATAAATGATGTAGTTCTTCGTTATGAAATTTACGCCACTTCCCATTCCTATTCCTCTTGGGTTCGAATATTCGTCTCAGGATCTTGTTCTAAAACATTTTCAGTTTACGTTTTTCCTTCAGAGTAAGCGAACACGTTTTACTACCATTCACAACAAGATGTATGATTATCGCTAAAACAAAGCAAAAATATGGAAAAGAGGGTCGCTAAACTTCAAGATGAAAAACATAAATTTTAAAATCATTTTATAATCCCCTCACCATTCGTCCGCTAGGGTTAATATAGAAAGAAGATATGTATAGAGCACTCTACGATAAGGGGAAGAAGAAAATAGTGCTAAATATTCATGGAGATTTCATTAAATTTTTTGGATAATTATGTCTTCATATAAATTGACTGCTGCTTTACTATAAGTATTCCTTTAAAAATTAAAACTAACCAAAATAACTCTTTTATTGCTGCCAACTGTTGGAGTGATCTCTTAGGCACAGACGCAGGTGGAGGCAGTCCAATCACGTATTTGTAAAAACTTTTTATAACACTCGGTATCAATGGAAGAGTTATTTGGGTTAGTTTTGATTTTTTTTTGAAAGGTTAATAAAATCAAATGCATACCGTATAATGTGACGAAAGGAAGATTTACCTGTATATTAGGACGTGAGAGTCCTATAACATCACTAAAGTTAGTGGTAAATAGTAGGAAATTCGGAGGACTAACATCGACTTTATTGACATCTGTCAGCGTAACCCAAACAAATGAATTACTCCTGTTTGCATTACTTATTTTCAGCAAGTCATCTACTCCAGATTGGTAACCATTTTCAACATCCTCACTTGGAGCCTGAAACAAAAAGGCCATGGACATAAATTTTCCTATCAAAAAACACTACTAGCAGTTCAACTTAATTTCCACTCGTCCTATCTCGTCCTAAAAGAGATGCGAGTATCAGTTTCTTAAATAAATGTAAATTATTGAATATTGTGATACATGTGTACGATTTACATATGATTTGAAAAACAACGGGTTGAATTTTAATAGCTTTTGAATCTAGTAAAATTAACAGTTCGAACTTGCGCGGGAATATTTACACAGAGGTTAATATTTACTTGCACTTGATATTTTCAGCACTAAAATTAATATTGCTGTATTTAACACTCGTAGACAAGCTTATTCAAAAGAATCAACTGTTGAGTTATGTGTTAAAATTCCAAAGCCAAGAATCCGTACATGGCAATATTACTACTTGTGGACTGTACCGCGTTATTAGTCTGTTAATGAATAAGCGTTACGTTGTAAGCACATAATCCACATGTCTTGGCGAAATCGAGCAGCTTTTGCACTTAACGAGTGATCTCGTCTTCTTGTAGCCTAAGAAGCTTCTCACAGTTCTGCACAAAAGTTCTGATTTCAATTACCCTTTCAGCAGCTCGTTGGTTGAAATTCAGTCTTTGTTGAATTAGGTTTTGTAGTAGTATCAACCAGATAACCTTCAATCTTTGGAAGTTTTAGCTGTTCTACTCAGTACTGACCACTCATATAACAGAACAAGAATATTAGAAACGATAAAAAATGGAACAAAAGATTGCGATCTTGGCCAAGAATTTTAAGAATGATCCCCAAAAAAGCATTAAAAGATTGCGATTTAGGCCAAGAATTTTAGGAATGATCCCCAAAAAATGCATTAAAAGATTGCGATCTAGGCCAAGAATTTTAGGAATGATCCCCAAAAATACATTAAAAGATTGCGATCTAGGCCAAGAATTTTAGGAATGATCCAAAAAATGCATCAAAAGATTGCGATCTAGGCCAAGAATTTTAGGAATGATCCAAAAGATGCATCGAAAGATTGCGATCTTGGCCAATAATTAGTTTTTGGATCAGGGGCCACAACATTTTTGAACGGCTCCTAAATCGAGTTTTCATATTTTCTAAGTAATAAGCACATCATACTGAGTTAACTGTTAGTTTGGGTTTGGCTACACTATATGTAGCTCCCCAGATTTACAAGAAATTTTTTGATTGAAATATCTTGAATCTTTTGATGCAAATACATATTTTGTTTCATGTTAGTGTTGTAATTGTCTTGAAAACAAGAAAGTTCGTTATTATTACCCGAGGTGAATAAACTCACTCAAACTATGTGTTGGTTGAGTGTCAGGCGTGAAAAAGTCTCGTTTTTTGGTTAAGCAATAATATTTATACCTTCGGTTGCTTGAAATGACGCTTCCCCATTCATTCTTGAAGTCCTTTCCTTCTCTGTGGTTGCCCTTGCATAGGGATGCACACGAGACGAGTCGAGACAGGATTTTTCGACAAAATTCGATTCGAGACACGGCTCTTGCAATAGAAAAATATATATTTTTCGAGTCGAGACATCACTTTTACAGTACATTTTCGAGACGAGACAGCCACAAATCTTGTCTCGTGCTCATCCCTACCCATGCAGGCCCGGAACCAGCCACAGAGGTTTGGGGGGGCTTGAATATATTAGGGGGGCAAGACGCCAAAAATTATCTTAGAAATATCTAAATTGCTTTTTTTTAATTGATAATAGAAATTTGTATTGAGGCCTGGGGGTCACGGACAGTTTAGGGGGCAGGCCCCCCTAGCCCCCTCTAGTTCCGGGCCTGTGCCCATGTAACAATTCGTCCACAGAATTGAAACTTTCTATGTAACTTTTAAATATATCCATTAAGAACGTATTCAAAGTTAAAGCAAAACTTTGAGAAGAATGAAAAACTACGGTTAAGATCTTATTCGACTGTTATTTTACCAGATTTGTTTCTAGGTATGTAATGTTTGTTGATAGATTCGCATCGAAAGAAGAAATACACACACCACGTAAATGTATAGAATAAATATATAGAAGACTAAACATTTATCTTTCTAAATATTCGTTTTTATTTTAATTCATTTTAATTTTCTTACATCCTGATAATTTTTTATATTAATTTAAACACGGAATGGCCAGTTTTACAATATAAATCTTTAGATGCTAAAATTTGACTTCATTTACCTGGTATTTGCATTAATAGGTTACTGGTATCACAATTATTCAGTCTCAGTACGTGATATATATATATATTACAACTACTAAAAGCTTCACTTGTAAAGAGTAAGAAAAATCTGACAATCTACATACTTGTATTCTTTATTATGTTTAGAAATGACAAGCTCAGGGCGTCACGCTAAATTCTAATAATAAACAGTCATAATACTAGATGTCACCACCTGCTCTATCGCTTGCATATATCTAGTGCCAATAGATGTCACTAGGGTGCTGGCAATTTCAAACTGTTGTAACCAAGGATGTTATAAAATAGAGGATCTGCCCTATACAACGAAATCGAGTCATACGTCACAGTTCCGCAAGCCCCCACTCTGTCCGCTTCACCCAATAACATCACAATGTTTTGAGCCAACATTCATTGTGAAAACAAGAGTAGCCAATCAGACTCGATACTGTCTTGCTCTGACAGATGTTCGGTTGTTCTTTTGGCTCCATTGAGTTAATAGGATGAAGATACGTAGGACAGATCCTCTATTTTATAACATTATTGGTTGTACGAATGTAATTGCAACTTAAACGTTATTCACCCAATTTAGTAATTTTAAAATGGATACTGATGATGATACCGAAAAAACGCTCTTTGCTATTTATTATCAAAACAAAGATTCTAACCTTATTTAGATTTGAGTATCAAATTCATGTAACCGCATGTAGGTTTAAACTTTAAAAAATAAATTTGCTAAATGTAAACCCCATCAGGAAGTCGCGGTCGGCAAGAGAGATGGCCGCCGTCGACGGTGGCAGGCCGTCGGTAGGCAGCCGGCACACGTCCGCGGCGGCACGACGATCTACTTGTTCAAAGTTGCCGACCTTATGCCGAGGCGGCAAGCGGTCGAAAATCGTATGCCGGCCTCTTTTCGACGGCGGCACCGGCGCATTCGCTGCGCCATTACGGCTGTTTGGCGACTGTTCGGCAAGGCAACTTTCCGAAGACGGCGCCGGCGCATTTAATGGTCATTTCCGGCTGTTTACCGACTGCTCAGAAAGGCTACCTTCTAGAGGCGGCGCCGGCGCATTTTATGCGCCTTTCCGGCTGTTTGCCGACTGCTCGAAAGGACCTCTTTTCCCGAATCTCCCACAGACGGCTTCCCGATTCTCCTTCTTAAGGTGGTAGTGTTCCTTAACTTGCATGGTAAGAGTCAAAAAAGTAAAATTGAGGTATTGTTTATTAACTACTGCTTGTATAATCTGTTCGCATACGAATGCAGCCTATTAAAATAAAAAGATAAGTGTCGGGGCATAAGACAAATAAGAAGGTAAGTCGGAAAATATGTTACCTCTCGCCCCAGTGGGTAAAGATGTTTATTATGACAAATAATATACTGAAAAAAATAAATACCAATACAACTTTCTTGTTTCTTATAAGAATTAAAGAGTTTTATGCATTTGACATAGAATATTTAGAAACTTGTTTTCTAATAAAATGCTTCTTGGGCACGACAAAAAAAAAAAAAAAAAAAAAACTCCTCCATAATTGTCTTCACTTCGTTATTGGTTCCAAGATGCCTTCCGCTGAGAGACTAATCAATGTCGGAAAGAAACCGAAGTCGCTGTGCACGAGGTCGGAACTGTACGACAGATATGCAACTACTCCAAACCAAACCGATTTGTTTCGTTGCCGCCACCCATATGATCTCGCCTTGACGTCCCAACCCTTTTGGAAGTTTTAAAGTACAGTCTAGACTTTCAGTCAAGCAGGAACTGCATCATCACTATTTACGCTAGGATCATGATTTGTACCTCATTCTCTTCAGAATAAAGCAACCTTCCAAAGGGTACTGTAGGACTGACCAGTAAAGAAAATCCAGCAGTAACAGATGTTGAATGAACGATTTAACCCTTTGGGGATTCTATGGTACAATTTGTACCATACGGGTGTTTCATGGTACATTACGTTATAACTTCTATTTAAGCCTTTTCGTCCGTTCTTTTTGTTTGTTTGTTTGTTTGTTTGTTTTTCAAGTCCAGAGGCATTGTAGAACACGTTACGTATGGTTTCACACCTTCCTCCGTCCAGACATACGAGGTGATGACGTCATAATTTTAAAATATATATTTTCTCTTATGAAGCCTATGTTCATTATTTTTTGGCGGGCTTATTTTTGCACGTAGAAGATTGAAATTTTGCACAAACATTCAGTCTACCGAGTAGTATTTACCAGATTTTTTTCAGATTTCTGCGTTAAAACAGGGGAATCCAGAGGGGCAAAGAGTTGAAAAAAGGGATATTTAGACCAAAAAAAATACAGTTTTTCGGGATTTTCCCGCTTTAGATACATTATGGAGACACGTGAGTCATACCGTCTGAAAGGCAGTTCTATTCTGAAGAGAATGATGGACGAAACATGACCCTAGGGTTATTAGGGATGTGTCAGGGAATTTTTATCAAAATATACTTCTGTATAGGGGAATATGGGACATTTTCAGTATTTTTTTTGCGGGCTCATTTTTGCGCCTAGAACATTGACATTGTGCATAAACATTCAGTCCACCGAGTAGTATATACCAGATCTTTTCAGTTTTCTGCGTTATAAAGGGGGGTCCAGAAGGGCTAAAAGTTGAAAAAAGGGATATTTCGACCAAAAATTCTTTTTTCGGGACTTTCCCGCCTTAGATACATGATGGACATGTGGATGGTACTGCCTGAAAGGCAGTTCTATTCTGAAGAGAATGATTGGCGGATTATAGTCCTAGGATAAATAGAGATGTCTCAGGAAATTTTTTACCTGAGATCATGGTGTTTTGTGGTAATTTGGGGCATTGTGGAGATTCTTGATAAAATTTCTGCCGCCCTTAGTATTCAAGATAGAAACTTGAAATTTGGCACACACATTTAATCTACCAAGTACTATTTATCGGAATTTTTTGAGATCTCTACGTTCACACAGGGCCGCTCCAGAGGGGCCCAAAGTGTGAAAAAAATTTCCCTCCGAAATTTTTCCTTTGACATCAATTTTCCCTCTTCTGGTATATGATATTGGCATGCAAGTGATACCATTTGAAAGCCAGCTTCATTCTAAAAAGAATGAGGTATGAACCATGATCCTAGGATAAATAGTGACGATGCAGTAGCTGCTTCACTGAAAGTCTAAAAAATACCCCAAAAAACCCGAATCTCCAAAGGGTTAAAACAGCACGCTATGATATATAAGACATACAGCCTCCTGCAAATTGCGCATTTCAGTCTTGTCAGTGCCGTACAGTAGCGCTGAGCATTGTTTGTTTCCATGCACAGAATAGACGGGTCGTCCGAGCTTTCTGTTTGCACTCGGACAGCACATTGATCATACTTTCATATCTGTAGACGATTCTTGCATTAAACTGAATTCTCTTTGCTCAACTGTCTTACGATTTCTCTACAGAAAATACAGAAGAACTTAAGTTGTCACTTCAACTCATATTAAATAGTTTGCTACGTTATCTGGAATAAATTCACATAATTAGCAGTAAATCAACGTAGTTGTTCATGCCAACATGCACGGCAGTGCATGGCAGCCAAGTTCCGCGAAGAATTTGAAAACTGGCTGCACTGCCGTAAGCATGTTTTAAACCAGAGTTTTGGATAAAATCGACGATTTCGAAGCTCTGTAAAAACGATTCTATTAACGGTAGAAACTTGAAATTTATAATCTAAGGAGATATCCCAGAGTTGTGCTCATGTACTAAATCTCACATTGCTACATACATCCATATTCGAAAACTGCACCCCTAAAATATGCAGTTTTTAGGATCACTGACTCACTCATCAAATTGATTAGGTACTTCCCATTGAGATAGAGACGTGAACTTTGCATAAATGTATCCCATAATGACTTGATATGCAAAAAGTCCGAAATGTGAGGAATGTGCAATAGGAATTTTTTTATGGGCAAGAAACTGTCCTTAGCCAAGCAAGAAATCGTTTCACTCACTCCCTCACTCATCAAATTGATTAGGTACTTCCCAAAGAGATAGAAACGTGAAACTCTGAATAAAGGTACCTTATAATGACTCGAGTATGGGAAAGGTGCGAAATGTGAGAAATGTCCTATGGGAATTTTTTATGGGCGAAAAACTGACCTTAGCCAAGCAAAGAATCGTTTCACTCACTCACTCATCAAATTGATTAGGTACTTCCCAAAGAGATAGAGACGTGAAACTCTGAATAAAAGTACCTTATAATGACTCGAGTATGAGAAAGGTGCGAAATGTGAGGAATGCCCTATGGGAATTTTTTATGGGCGAAAAACTTTTTAGCCAAGCAAAAATCGGTTCACTCACTCACTCATCATATTAATTTGGTACTTCCCAAAGAGATAAGACGTAAAACTCTGCATTTTTTATGGTCGAAAAGCTGTCTTTACCCGAACAGAGCCCGTTTCATTCACGCCCACGTCATTGATTAGGTGCTTCCTAATGAGATAGAAACGAGAAACTCTTCATAATTGTACCTATCTTACCTAATGACTTGAGTATGTAAAACTTTCCAAGTGTAAGGAATGAACTATGGGATATTTTTATGGGCGAAAAACTGCCGATAGCCATTACGCACTTCTTAATGAGGTAAAGGTGTGAAACTCTCCACGAAGGTACCTTATAACGGCTTGAGTGTAAAATTTGAGGCAGGGGGAGGATCCAGGACGGACTTCTGGAGGGGCGGTGGGTTCTAATACTGCTACTTTTAAGAGATCCAAAGTCTAGGATGGGTTTTGTTTATATATAAAATAAGGAATTTTCCTCTTCTGGGGGTCGCCTCCCTAGATTCACCCCTGATTTGAGGAATTTGTTATGGGAAATTTTTCATTGGCAAAAAAAAAAAAAAAAAAAAATAACTGTCCTTACAATCAGAAATCGGGAACGATTCCGTTATTCAACACATCATATGCATAGTGATAATGTTGTCAATCGTTCGAATGGTCGAGTGGGTGTCCTTCTCACTGCTGTATTGGCTATAACATGCGCCTTTGGTGTACGGGATCCGGAGTTCGATTCCCGGTGGAAGAGCCTTTGGAATCTTAACTTTCTCGATGTTTCTGTGTTCGTGTCCCTGTCGTTCTACCTTAATAGGAAAACGAGCTAGCTCACTGAGAAAAATCCGTTATCCGGACAGCGGTATATTGTACAAATATACGGAATCCTTATGTTTACTACAGAAATCAACACTTAGCATACGTTATCCATATGCTACATACGTACTGCATCTTTCCCGCTTAGATGTTACACTATGTCGTTGCAGAATGCCTGACATCTAAAAGTCTTTCGTAGATTACATACGTATACGTACGCGGCGTACGTCAGCTATAAGTTACATACGTCCATCTGTATGTGAGATCTTGACCACCTATATACAGTTCTTTCGTTCGTGCGAAAAGTACGTTTATTCGGAACACTTACACGGAAAGTATGTTTAAAATATGCTTTTTGGTTAATACGTTTAGTATACGTAAAGTCCAAAAACTACAGGATTTACACATGAAACCTATGTGTTTACGTACGCCACATATTTGTTTTTTTTTTTCTCAGTGTGCGAGTAAAACAAGTGAAACCTAGTAATAAGTAGTTAAGCAAGTTAGTGAGCCACGTACTGTGAATCAGTTAACTTTAAAAAAAAAATGTGAGCTAAGACACGTACATATTGCCATAAATTTCGTGGTTGGAAACCCAGACAAGGAAAGCTAATGTTTTCTTCCTTTTTTTCCTTTATTGCAGTCATTGATATTAAATAGATACTGAAATTAATTTGATAAGTAAGAGAATGTAGAGGTGGGGATATTTAGAATTAATGATTTTTTAATGATTTTTTTTAAAGAAATGAGAAATCCAATAGTTCGACTTTTATATGAGACTAGTAACAAAATGTAACCGATTCCGTAAATATATTGATACCACGAGTTACATTATGGTTACCACAGTCGTTATGTAAAAATGTTCTTGATGCTTCTTGTCTATATCTGTGAACAGTGTGCGAATCTCTTACGTATCAGCCTTTTCATCAACAGTGAATTTCGTGCATTTGCTCTCCATATTTCCTGAATTTGCCCAGCTGGAGGCTTAGCCTCTACACCCTCGCCTTTGCTCGGCCTACGGCCTCGCACCTCTTAAGCACACAATTGTACCGAATTTCAAGTTCCTTTTCCTATTTCAACTATCTGAACGATAAGATTTTGTATACCCCTATTTAAATAACATGGGGATTTTTTCATCCCCCTTTAGACTCCTTAAAAATTAAAAATATTCACATTTGGCAATTTTCTTGTAGGTTAGTCTCAGAAGCGCCTAAACATTTTGGGGCGAAGAAGACGTCCCATATAAATAACTTGTAAATGTTTTTCAGTTCCCCATAAAATCATTCTAAAGTTGGAAATTTGTGTTTTTACTGATTTACTTAGGTAATGCTAACGAAAACATACAAGCATACCGAATTTCACGTTTGTATTTCAAGTACCTAAAATGTGAGATTATAGGTAAAAAAAAGGCCTATTTAAATAACATGGGGAGTTTCTTCATCCTCCCTTCAGACTCCCTAAAAATTAAATATATTTACTTTTGCCATTTTTTCTGTCGGTTAGTCCCGAAAAGCTACAATCATGTCAAATTTAATAATTGTAGCCCTACAAGAAGTGCGCAATAATTTTGGGGTGCAAAACGTGTCCCCTATAAATAACATGGGGAAGATTTTTCAGTTCCTCATAAAAACACTCTAAAGTTGGAAATTTGTATTTGTACTAACTTACTTAGGTAATGCTAACGAAAACGTACAAGCATACAGAATTTCAAGTTTTTTTTTTTTTTTTTTTTTTTTTTTTTTTTTTTTTTTTTTTTTACAATTCCAAGTTCCTAAAACATGAGATTATAGGTTCAAAAAGAAAACACACATTAAATAACAGGGGAAATTATTCATCCCACCTTTAGACTCTAAAAATTCACCTTTGCAATTTTCATGTCGGTTAGTCCCAGAAAGCTATGCCAAATTTCAAGTTCCCACGTCAACCACAAGTACCCCTTTAATTTATGTCAGTTCATGTAGTTTTATATATAGTTTGGATATGTTGGTGGCAAATATAATTAAGATTACAAGCTATTTGAAAGGTGTATATAATTGGAACGAAACCACGAGGCAGTATGAAATTGTGCAACATGCTAATCATATAATGAACTCCGTAATTTTGCAATGTGGAAGGGTAGAGAACAACTAAGTATATTAAAACACCAGCCACGCCTAGTGATTTAGCATCGAGGATTCAGCATCAAGGGTTTGGAACCCTGTTAATACTCTTCGTATTTAGATAATGAAAAATAATATGTTAGTTATCGTGATTTTTTTAGCACGGGTAAATGAATTAGAATCTCGTTTGGACATAACTCTATGAAAGATATTTAATAAAAGAAATCCTCCTCTCTAGTCTAATGGCTAGCATGTGCACCTTTCTTGTACAGGGTGCTGGTTTTGATTCCAGTGGGACAGCCCTTGGAAACTAATGTTGAATGTGACACATTACGACTCCTTTAAAAATGTACAATTCTAAATTTAAATCCAGCAATATGCCACAATTGATAATCCCAATATACGATATTGACATGGCGAACTACAAAAAGAAGTGAAATCTGAACAAAAACACCAGAGGTGCAAAAAAGTGCAGCCAAGTTCGTCAGCCTCAAAAAGTGTTGAGATGAGGATAGATGAGCCAAGTTCCTTGGCCACTACATCTGAAACGAACACTGGAACTTGGCGCGAGGTGTCAAGGAAAATGATGTTAGCGATAGTGGTGATGAGCGTGGTGGGTTTGAGACCACCACCAACCTTAGGAATATCGACTTCGCTAAGACGCTAAGGCACATATACAGGATAATGCAGTAAGATTGGTGGTTCGAAATCCAGACAAGGAAAACTTATAATCCTCCACGAAGTGTCAAGGAAAATTATGTTGACGAGCCTTAGGGATGGTGTTTGTGAGCGTGGTGGATTTGGGTGTCACACCAGCCTTAGGGCTGAAATGTCCGGCCTGTGAAACTAGGGACAGACCTCTTGGCGTATTCGAATATGTTAAACACCTTGCGCCAAGTTCTAGTGTTCGTTTCAGGTGCAGTGGAATTTGACTCATCCATCCTCATCTCAATACTTTTTGAGGCTGATAAACTTGGCTGCATTTTTTTTACCTTTGGTGTTTTTGCTCAGATTACTCTTTCTTGAATCGATATTAATCTAGGTCCACACCCATACATAATTCTTAATGTTAGATATTAGTATCTTATACCTGAACGGCTACTTCTTCAGAGTACACGGGAATGAAACTGCTCCATTTGTACACTTCCAATCGAAGAGTAAGATTCTCTATTACTTTCCAAAGATCTGATAATATATATACTAAAATATCGTTATTCTCTAGGAACGGAGTGATAATAACTGGATAGTAAAACTTTGCAGCGTAGTAATGCAACATCTTCCATCTTCCTTCATGCTCTGCAACGAAAAGTTCAATTAAACTTTCATCAGATACCATTCAATATGCAGATGGTTATCAAAATAATTGAAACAACTAAAAAGAAGTGCAACTTACCACATTAAAAATGGCGTAAGACAACCTTTCGTCCTCAGAAGAGCTCTAATCTATATGGAATGGAGTCATACAGGTTGTGAAGTGGTAGCAGCTAAAATATTACATCATTCCGCGTGAAGTGCTTCAGTCAGTTTCGTGAAAGAGAATGCAGCGGAAATCTGCACCGAATTCATGTCTCTAAAAGTTAACTACAAATCGTCAACCAAGTTCAGGCCCGTGTGTCGGGTGGGCCATCGGAGTTCCACTTCATTACAATGTTCATCAAACCACGCTGCAACACCTTCAGTTGTGAGAATGGCCACATTATCATCCTGTAATATGGCGTCATTGTCTGGGAACAATATCTGATCCATATGATGCACATGGTCCCCTAAAATGGCGTCATAATCAGGGACTGTAATGCGACTGATAAGCGTCAATGTGGAACCCGCAGAAAATCAGGATATTACGACACATACCATCAGAAATCTGCTACCGTATTTCACACGTGGACATAGACATTGCGGATCACTCGCTTCTTTTATGTCACCCATGAACAGGGCCCATGGTTTGAAATAAAGTGAATGATGATCGACTGCATTTAACGGTTTCGGACATCTAGGGTCTCTGGTGCATGTTTGCGGCACCATCGGCGTCGTGCTAAGTTCATTACACACAGTCACCCTATTGTTCCTCATGTAGTATGGTGTTTGTTCTAACACACTATCACCAAGTACGCGACGCTGCAGATGCTGCCAGATCGTTGCCGCCCCAGATATCTGACGTATCTCTATTATTTTGATAACAATCTGCATTTCATTACATATAAATTGGATATTTTGGAATGGGTGGGATTTGTCTTGGGCCATTTTCCGCTAATGCTCTAGAACGCATTTGCATGTTCATTAATGATAATGGATTGAAGTTTAACTCCAACTTTAGCACCAAGGTTACGAATCTAGACCTACCTCTTAAAGCAGGGTTCAAATTATTGATCGAATTACATTCGAGGAAAGTACTTCTACCGAAGATCAATCCCGTGACCACGTACAATGAAAGGAAACGTTTTACCCATACTGTTACGAAGGAGAACAATGCTCAGTTTTTGTTTCAAGGCTAGAAGACACAACTGAAATGAACCCAAGACGATACCCACAAAAAGCACAGGTGTTATATACTTGGTAACCAAAGAACATTGTGTGCTGACTTAAAGAATTCATAACTGTTGTTGTCTTGCATGAACCGTCGATTTATATATACAGAATTAGAAAACACGGGTTTCCTTCCTCGCGTTTAAAATTTTGTTTTCGCGAGTTTTCTGCTTATTCACTGGAGTACGGAAGTGTAATGCAGATCCCTCACTTTTTTTAATGCACTCCTTTATTACCCTTTGTTGCTACATATCAGGTTTCTCTGTTATATATTTTAGCACACGTAGCTCCAACAGTGTCCATCACTGTACCACTACATTCCACTGTTATGTTTAGTGATGATAGTGCATTTTAAATCTGTGCACACTTGTATATGGTGCTATTTCAAACAAAATATTTTATGCTTAGTTGGCAACACTCCTTTCACTTATGGCAAACTGTTTGTGGTTTTCGATAAGGCATTTTGTTCTCATTATATTCTACCACTTTTGTTTTGATGGCATTAATGGTTTTCAAGATATTTACTTTAAACGTAAATAATTCCATGATATAATTTTTTGGATATTCAAATTTTAAAGCCCCGTACCTTTTATTCTCCTGGTACCATAGCACCTTAAATCTTGCTCATTTTCATTTCTCATGATGCTCTATCAGATGTGCTATGTGACAATTAGATTCGAGCAACAACTTGTGGGACCTTCCCTTGTAAGTATTTGGATGAGTTTATCATACGTTCAATAGTAATTATGCTTCCAGTACCATGTCCTGTTTTAAAAAAAACTGTTTTGGAAGATGATTTGAAGTTTGTTGGGCATGTTCAGATCTTAAGGATTCACTCTTGCTTCGCCTAATAACGTTTTTTACGTAACTCTACAAAAATAAAAAAAAAGTATCATCACTGAAAATCACCTTCTTCCATTCAGCAGCAGCCCATGGTTTATATATTTTGGTCCATGCTACACTTTTTTGCCATGATAGCAGCCAAATACGTATTATTTTTTCGTTGGTTTTCTAGTCTTCTGGATTGTTCCCGAAGTCTACGGTGTATTATCGAATCACTAACATCATAAAAACTAACCAACAACTCTCTCTGAACGTCATTTCTTGTTTTTCTAGATTAATTTTACTATTTGTGATTAGAATTTTATCGGTTCGGTTAAAACCACACAAAAATAACTAAGCAATAGTGATTTTAAAGCAGAATGAATTTGGACAAAACGCAAGCTCCGAGTACTGTGATGGAGAACTTATCTTTGAATGTTATACAACTTCGTTGCTCTCATATTTTTCTTAATTATAAACAGAAATAATAATTAAGAGGTTTGGAAGTGGTGATTATTATTCTCCAGAAACACGTTTTCTGATGAATTACTTAGTTCTGTGAAAGACTTCAGTCAGCGCTTTGTTTTTGAAGGAATATTTTACTCAGGAAATATATGCAGACGTCTCGTTGTCTGAAAAGCAAGTGTGAAACCACTAATGATGTGCTGTCGCAGCAGAACTAGAGGAAACTTTTGCAACGAAATGAAATGATTTGTGACATTCATTTGGTGTTGAATTATCCAAGCAATACTGGAAGATGTATTTACAACAGAAAACATAAATAGATCCTCGATTCCACCTCGAGCTTTTAGATGGACAAACACCAGGTTTTTGCAGGGTTCTCCCGTTTTCTCTTACCTTGTTTATTCCAATATTTCGTTCATTATCACAATCACTGTTTCTCTTTGCCTGAGTGCATAATCATGGGACGTGAAACTAATAAATAAATAAACAAAACTGCAGTAAAACTTGCTAACTTGATCATTTCTCTAAATTGGCCACTTCTTTAAATTGGCCACTTCCGTAATTTGTTCACGTTTTTATAAAATCCATATTTTCTCTTAAGACACATATTACTTATTATTCTTTAAGTTGGCCACCTGTCTATCATAAGAATTGGCCACATTGAACCAACGTTTGTCCTGTGCTGTTAATTTTCTTATGTAAGTTGGATATCTGTATCTGGATATTCGAGAGTAGGCCTATACGCAATCTTTTTCATTTCTTAGAAACCCTTGGCAACATCTTTTACCAGCGGCACAAATCTGTCTTCAACATTGGGGGGAAAGGTAAGACCTTACTTATATATATATATATATATATATATATATATATATATATATATATATATATATATATATATATATATATATATATATATATCGGGTGTTGCAAAATAAGTGTTACAACTCTTGGGAGGTGAATCCTGCCACTGAGACAAGAAAAAAAGTTCTCTTGAACTTTCGGCTATCGGACATAGTTTCAGATCTACACGGTGCCGAAAGCGTGGGAAAATGACTTTCGGACGCCAATAGTTCGGAAACTATCCAACGTAAAGAGGGCAGGTAAAAAATTCACTGAAGGAATCATACCTGCTCTGTTGAATTTTGCATGTTTCACAATCCTACCATGCACGCGCAAGGGATTCCCCAAAGAACGTAGGGAGTCCCGGATAATCTGCTAAATCAAAGTAGGTCTAAATGGATATGAATTGATGGGGTTTCTACCAGGTAACAATAATTCGTTTGTATTAAGTCGATATCTGGAAAAAATACAAAATAGCGGACACTTTCATTTTCGTTGTGTGTGGTTGCATAATCGCCAGGTACGCATGCTGGCCAACAGTGAAGTTCTGAGTATTAAGTGTAGCGAATTTGTACTCAGATGCTCTAGAAAGATATCTGGAGTGTCGGTAGAGCACAACAGATGGAGCAGGGTGATTCACATGTGTGGAAACACGTAACAAAAAATGCCTAGAAATGCACTCACACTCAGTAAACGTGAATTCAAAGCGTCGGAAATGTAAGGATTAGCGTCAAGAACATGAAAGTCAATTCACCAATAATATTCCCTCAAACCGACGCAATATGATGTGCACGGTTGCATACCAATAAGGATGCAACAACTGAGGCCAAGTTGAAATTGTGCAAAGGGACTCACTAAGAAACTGGGTAAACTAAATGAATGTCTCTAGTTGGATAATATGATCGATATTGAAATGCGGACAATTTGTATTAAATATGTTGATATCAATAGTGGAGAAATGTCAACATGTGCCACTACTGCTGGGACACCGTCCCACGTGGGAAAAATAGGAAAATAACTGCTCGGGTCTTGAATCTGAGGCCGTGGGCTCCCAGTAGGGTTGGAAACTGCGACCACGCGAGCGAAAGCGAGCGCTCTAGCCCTGAGGCTCGAGGGAGCCTGACTTTTCTGTATACATTTCTTTGAAGAGTACCCACTTTGTTTCGCAAGCGGTTTTGTACAGCCTCCCGACATGCTTGTGTGTTACATTTTGTTACTCCTACTGCACAGTTGTAAACAATCACAGCTTTAAGACGTTTCTTCCTATTTCTCATGCCGTTTTATTTTCCATTTGAATGGTGTTCCAGCTGTAGTGTTACATGTGCCAAATTGGTTCATTTTCATCTTTGTCTTGGGATGTACTGTGTGTAAGATTCATATTTCTGGAGGTATTTTGATATCGAGTACGTCATATGTCCCAGAAGACGTGAGACATGATACAAGTTTGTTATTTTCACGCTTTATCACAATTTGAACCATGGATTAAGAGATTTCTTTTTATATGTGTCGACTGTGGGACAATGTCCCAAACAAAGTGTGACATTGATACAATCTTGTTCTAGTTACGTTCTACCAAAAAGTGGACCAGATATAATAGCAGAATGTACAACGTTATCTTCCTAGTTTTCGCATGTGAGACGGTGTCCCAGCAGCAGTGGGACATGTTGACATTTGTCCATTAGCTACATGTCGATATCAACACACACATTGGCCACATTTCAATATCGATCATGCGATCCCACTAGAGACATTCATTTAGTTTACCCAGTTTCTTAGTGAGTCCCTTTGCACAATTTCAACTTGGTCTCAGTTGTTGCATCCTTATTGGTATGCAACCGTGCACATCATATTGCGTCGGTTTGAGGGAATATTATTGGTAAATTGGTTTTCATGTTCTTGACGCTAATCCTTACATTTCCGACGCTTTGAACTCACGTTTACTGAGTATGAGTGCATTTCTGGGCATTTTTCGTTACGTGTTTCCCACATGTGAATCACCCTGCTTCATCTGCTATGCTCTACCGACACTCCAGATATCTTTCTAGAGCATCTGAGTACAAATTCGCTACACTTAATACTCAGAACTTCACTGTTGGCCAGCATGCGTACCTGGCGATTATGCAACCACACACAACGAAAATGAAAGTGTCCGCCATTTTGTATTTTTTCCAGATATCGACTTAATACAAACGAATTATTGTTACCTGGTAGAAACCCCATCAATTCATATCCATTTAGACCTACTTTGATTTAGCAGATTATCCGGGACTCCCTTGCGCGTGCATGGTAGGATTGTGAAACATGCAAAATTCAATAGAGCAGGTATGATTCCTTCAGTGAATTTTTTACCTGCCCTCTTTACGTTGGATAGTTTCCGAACTATTGGCGTCCGAAAGTCATTTTCCCACGCTTTCGGCACCGTGTAGATCTGAAACTATGTCCGATAGCCGAAAGTTCAAGAGAACTTTTCTTCTTGTGTCAGTGGCAGAATTCACCTCCCAAGAGTTGTAACACTTATTTTGCAAGACCCGATATATATATATATATATATATATATAGTGATGTTTAAAATATTTATGACGTTGAACAACAATGCTGTAGAGGATCAGGGGAGCAGATTGGGCAGATTTGAGGCTTATTCTGGAGGATATCAATTCATCTCATTTTTCTTTGTGATAATCGGACACAAATCATATTTCTTCAAAAAAAAAAAAAAAAAAAACACCTTTCAAGTCGGATTATTAGAGGGGACAATCCATTCCATTTCCAAGATTGGAGGGGACATGTCCCCCTCATCCCACGAGATTGGTGCCAGTCTTTTTTTGTTTGTTTGTTTCAGGAAGATCAATGAATCCAAGAAAAAAGGCAGAAAAAACTTGTTCATTGAACATAATTTTTCCAGAAATACAAAAGGTAATGATAATGCCTTTTGCTTATATATGTTGTATATACAAAAAGATTATATATTGTTTATATGTGGTTGAAAGAATTCCTGTTTATATTTCACATTAGTCTAGTCCAGATGTATTTATTGAGTTACGGATGGATTTTGATTTCGTCACATGTCGAAGTCTTTGCCCTCTGGCAAACTTGGAGGATATTTTTGGATCAAAAGATCCAATATACTTCAAAGATTTTCTTGTACACCTTATATCTGGAGAACTACATGTAATGTAGCCAAATCCAAACTAACACTTGACTCAGCATGATGGACTTATTCCGTAGAAACTACGAAAACTCGATTTAGGGGCTGTTCAAAAATGTTGTGACTTGTGACCCAAAAATACATCAAAAGTTCCAATATACCATAGTTAATGAACTATACCGACAAACTTTACGAGGCAATTCCTCACATCAAAATAAGACAAAAAGCTCGTATGGACCTATGGCGAAAAGTGCATAGCTTCAGAGCTAGGGCTGTCCAAAATAGCGAAAAAGCCAAATTTCAAGAGGCCCTATTTCGAATTCCAGAGACTGAGGATGGTGGTCCTTATCAGCGTAAAGGAAGCCACACATACACAATCCAAAAGTGCATATTTCATCAATTGTCAATAGGTATAAAGGGTATTCCCTACAGGATGTAATTCTCAGATATGTTTTCAGATATACCCTAGTTTCAAGAAGAGTGCAAAGTAGGCAGGATGTAAACCTTGACAGCAATAGACGCCCAGTGTTCGGAGAGAAGACGAAAGTGTTAGGAACCAGCAGGTCCATGCTTCTTTGTGTTCGCAATAACGTGTGATGATACGTATTTCGTCACGGTATATTTCACGTTTTCCTCACTTATAAGCGAGAAAGAAAACATCGCACCATGCGTTTTCCCAAGTACGAGAGACCGTGCTGCTGACGATCCTTAACACTTCATACATAGCACTAAAAGATTCCGTGTTCACTGCTACCAAGGCTTATCGTTTGCCTACTTTGAACCAATCATAAATTCAGAGTATATTTCAAAATTTGATTGATGGCATGCCTGGGAATTTCACCCTGCAGGGAATAATCTAGGGAATAATAGGCCTAGAAGTTACATAAGTTACGTACATCAAGAAGAGGCGGAACCTTCGAGCTTTACTTCAACTACCACAGGGATCACAATATAAATGCCTTTCCATATTAACCTTTTCTCATAGTTTCAGATTCCTTGCTTCGTATCTCAAGCACAGCCTTTATACACGTTATAAGAGCAAGTAATGAAATTAGAACCTCTTTATCACTCAATTTTCAGTTTCCTGTTCTCTTCAATTCGTTTGTTCTTATCTCTGTGAGAAATCAGTCTAAGATTTAGATATACTGAAGACCTGTAATCAAGGGTTCGATTCTCAGTTTGGACTCCAGTATTTAGTATTCTTCACAGAATGACAATATGACGGGCCATTCGCGCCATATATCACCATACCAGCAACAGCACATTCTGTGCAGGAAAGGTGTTTAACCCTTTGGGGATCCTATGGTACAATTTGTACCATATGCACTTTTCAAGGTACATTGCGTTATTTCTCTTCTATTTGAGCTTTTTCGTCCGGGGTTTTTTTGTTTTCCAAGTCCAGAGGCCTTGTAGAAGACATTACGTATGGTTTCAGACATAGGAGGTGATGACGTCATAAATCAAAAATTTATTTTCTCATTTTCTAAACCTATGTTCAATATTTTTTGGCGGGCTTATTTTTCTACGTAGAAGATTAAAATTTTGCACAAACATTCAGTCCACCGAGTAGTATTTACCAGAATTTTTGTTCCGATGTCAGTGCTAAAACAGGGGGGAACCAGAGGGGCAAATGGGTAAAAATAGGGATTTTTTACTCCAAAAATCCCGTATTTCGTCATTTTCCCGCCAAAAAAACATGATAGGACCACGTGAGTCATACCGTCTGAAAGGCCGTTCCATTCTAAAGAGAACGACGGTCGAATTATTATTCTAGGGTAATTAGGGCCGTCTCAGTGAATTTTTATCCAAATATACTTCTGTATAGGGTAAAAGTGGGGCATGGTAGGGAAATTTTTTCTGGCGGGCCTATTTTTTCACTTTGAAGATTGAAATTTTGCACAAACATTCAGTCCACCGAGAAGTATTTACCAGAAGTTTTTTCCGATTTCTGCGTAAAAACAGGGGGGTCCAGAGGGGCAAAAGTTGAAAAAAGGGAAATTTTGCCCCAAAAATCCCCTTTTTCAGGAATTTCCCGCCTTAGATACATGATGGAGACATATGAATGGTACCGCCTGAAAGACAGTTCTATTCTGAACAGAATGATTGGCGGATTATAGTCCTAGGGTAATTAGGGATGTCTCAGGAATTTTTTTCCCTGAGATCATAGTGTTTTATGGTACTTTGGGGCACTGTGGGAATTTTTGATAAAAATTCTCCTGCCCTTACTATTCAAGATAGAACTTGAAATTGAAATTTGGCACACACATTCAGTATACCAAGTACTATCTCTCAGACTTTTTTTAGATGGCTACGATCACACAGGGGGGGTCCAGGGGGGGCCAAAGTTCGAGAAAAAAATTTTCCCTCCGAAATTTTCACTT
Organism: Thermobia domestica; assembly: GCF_964235325.1. NCBI lineage: Eukaryota > Metazoa > Arthropoda > Insecta > Zygentoma > Lepismatidae > Thermobia > Thermobia domestica. The sequence goes on from NC_137467.1 coordinate 55,852,918, forward strand.
TGACATTTTTTCCCGCTTCTGGTATATGGTATGAGCACGCAAGTGGTACCATTTGAAAACCAGCTCTATTCTGAAAAGAATGAGGTATGAACCATGATCCTAGGATAAATAGTGACGATGCAGTAGCTACTTGACTGAAAGTCTAAAAAATAGCCCAAAAAGCCAGGATCCCAAAAGGGTTAAGAAACATTTCTGGATGTTGATTACGATCCAATAATTCGCCAAATCGGTTTTGCTTGTCATAGCAGGTTTAGTTTTCATCTGAAGCAACAACCGGATGACTGTTATTCCTTACGCTTTGAGAAGTGCACATCTCCAGACAGTGATTCTTGTTGATCAGTGTGAACACATGCGATACTCATAAGTCCAACTTTTCACTTTACTGATTGCACCTAGCCTCGTAATGACAGTGGTATGGTGTATGCCTAACTCTTCTGCAATAACAGTTTTCCGAGGAACTGTGTACGGTGTTCCTGAGAAGCTCATGCAAACATGACATCAGCCGGTGCACATGAGGCTTGTTTTGCAATGCTGTGCCACCGGAAGGAAATTTGACTTAGTCATTTAATGTGCGCATGTACACTCACGAACATTAATAAATGGAGGCTGAAGTCATTATTTGTTATGGCTCCAACCTCCATTTATGAATGTTCGTGACTGTACATCCTTATCTCCCTATCATTCGTTCCCAGCTATTTACATTTCATCTCATATTTTCTTAAAAGGATTAAAATGAATTTAAAATAATTAACCTTTTAAATATATCTAATACCTTAATTTTAATTCTTTTATACCACATGTGATGCATCATGGTCTGGGGTCAACGAAAATTATGAGAGCCAACAAAAATTAAGAGGGCCTGACCCCTAGTCCCCTCTGGTTACGGACCTAGTGATTTGCATATTAATTCAACACAATTTAGAAACAATGAAAGATGGTAATATTGATATATTTAAACTTAACATAGTCTACTGTTTTTAAATTTGAAGTTAACCTTTTGTTATACCGCGTTGTTTCCGGTGATACTAACAGAAACTGTTTCTTTTTTCTCAGTAACGCAAAGAGGAAAACATCTCACATTGCGCACTGGGAATGTGGTCGTGACTTATCTTACGAAATGCTCGTAACTCACATTTACCTATCGACGAAAACTGGACAATGTTATCCGATCTCCTACGGATAATTTCATTTCCCCTCTCCTCGTCTTGCTTGGGGCTGGAGATGGTTGGTACTGTTTGGTTAACGGGTACTCCGTTTGATGCGGAGATGGTTGATACTGTTAGATCAACAGATACTACGTTTGATGCCCTGTCCTTTTGTAAGCAGCTGTTGTGTCAATACACCTTTGTAATCAAACAGAAAAATCTTACCTTGTATAATTCACAAGAAAAAAATGACATGAAATCTTCCAGTTTTACGTCCCACGATTATGCCGACTAGGCTAAAGGAGATGGTGTTGAAGAGAAATGAATGCAATGGTGGAATAAACAAAGTGGGAGGAAACGGGAGAACCCGAGAAAAACACACCCACCCCACCACAAAGACCCCTCGGCGCGAGCTGGGGTCGAATCAGGGGCCCCACGTAGCAGAGGTGAACGCTCTACCACTGAGCCACTGCGGTATCCGTAATTCACAAGAGTTATTTCTACTAGGGCGCAGAAAAGTCTGAATCGATCAAATGGATTTTTTTTCATTTTAATAAGGAATAAATAAGAAATTTTTGGTAGCGCTTCTTGAAATATCTGGATTAATTTCAGACGCAATTTCGAAAATCATCTTTAGTGGTGAAGTGGAATTGAAGTGCTCAAAGACTCAGTGAGACTCAGAGACTCACTGATCATGCTTTCAATAAATTTGTATTTTTGCGACGTCTCACTGGTTATTTCTTGGTCAAATATACAAATCGAACGGATTTTTATTCAAGTTAATCTCGTAAAAAAATGAAAACCAGAAATACACTAACTCCACAAACAATAAACTCAATTTTATGTACTTGTTCTGGAATGCGTACGTAGAAACAATATTGCTAAACAACGAAATTCTCGAAAAGATATTCTACAGATAATAATTGGTACGTCTACAGCATATGCATTGAAGAGAAACATTCCTTTTACTTCTTAACTTCGTCTGAAACTGTAGAGACAATGACAGATGAAGGGCTATTAGCATCGTTAAATATACTTCTCGATTTCAAGTTAAATAAGCAATTCAGTTTGCATCACCTAAAATGATATTTACAGTATGTATAATTCCGTATATAGTGAATATAATAGTAGACCAAAATTTCATTATGTACGAGAAATGTGCAGGTTTGCTTATGTGATGGAATTTCTGGTGACTTTGAAAACTTTTTAGAGGTATGCTAGTGGTTTTAAGTTTCTGATCCACTGGAAAAACATGGTAACCTGCTGGCAATACTGATTTCTTGTTTCCACATGTTGGTCGATTTGAAAAAGAATAAAATTGGTACCACGAAATACTGTTCCAATACAACGTACAAGAGGTTTCCCAAAGGGGTTTAATATACGTGATACTTCAAAATACCATCTGTAAATACAGTGCTGTTAGAAATTTAAACAATATGTTATACAAAATATTATAACTAACTTTCGCGTTTATACAAGTCGATAATTGCATGGATATGTAACATAAATTATGTTAGTTATAGTAATTATAACAAAGAGACTTATGTATACTAACCAATAGATGACCACGTAGGGGCCTGCCAAATATCGTTTAGCTGCCAATATAAAGTTCCCATGCAGTGACCTTGTCCCTTACGATTCAATATTGACCTATAACGTCGAAAATATTCCACTCCTGTTTTCACAGACATAGCTTGATTAATCTGGAAGAAAGATAATACATAGCTCTTAATTAAGAAACTTGAAGACATTTTATAAATGTATTTTCTGAACAAGAAAATGAAATATTCAGTCTTCTTCTAATATTGCTCAAGTAGAGTAAAGTTTTATCTGGACTAAGTGATAGTAATAGAATATCAGTGTGTATAATCATTGTCTACATACTCTAAACGGTGTTGAGTACCCAAGTTAGGTTTTCTTGATTTATGTATATAAAGATGTTTTTCTCCTATTTTGATTAAATGAACTAGAATTCTATTCATGCAATTTTACTGATTTTTTTCTTTAAATCTAGTCACATTTTAAAATCAATTTACTATTTATCTTTATATTAAAATGCTAGGTTTATATGTTTGTGGTCAATTCTTTTGATAATGATATCTCGGAAACTACAAGCTCTAGAAAGATGCAGTTTCCACTGATCGATTGAAAATTTTGTGTAGATTGTTTAGCCCTAATTTAATATTTAAAGAAACAGCCGTTAATTTCTTATTACATTTTTAAGGGTACACGGGAAACAGGGTTGCCAACCGTCCCGATTTTGTCGGGACTGTACCGATTTCTCACATTTGTCCCGCGTCCCGACCGGACACTCGACGGGACGCATATTGTCTCGATTTTCAATGCTAATTAATATTTTACTGGGTCATTTTTACAAAGCAATAAATTTTTCTTTTACACGCACAGTTTTATGTACAGAATCAATTAAACAAATTTGTGTCTTCATTTGACTCATGAAAAAAATAGCAGTTCGATTTTATTTATAGTTATTCCCTAATTGTTTTCAGTTGATAATCCAGCTGATGATGATGATAATATATTGCAGGTAGCGCTAGAAATATTGCTTTTGCAACCTCTACATAAAAGTGACTGCTACCGCAATGGCAGTAACACTAGCGCTCACTTCAGCGGGTGACCGCCGCGCTAGCTATACCGGGTACCGACCATCTGCCAGATCTGCCACTACCAGTGTCGGTGTATTCTGCTTCACTTTTGGTTTCGCGCGCAATCGCATTTTTTTACATTAACTTGTGCTGTGCAATATTATTCTATTCTTCGACGTTAAGTCATAGTTATTTTTTTTTTTACATACAATGATAGATGATAATGAAGACAACATCAATAATGAACCACCCATATCAAAACTCCCGGGGAGAAGGAGGCTCCAACACCGATTGTCCCGTCCCGATTTTTTCTTTTGAAAAGTTGGCAACCCTGACTGGAAGTGTTGGAATTTTAAAAAAGCAAATAATCATATCCTGTGAGTTATATATTCCAACACAACATAGTTCTATATGGTGTTTGTATATCTCCCGTTTGGCGTTTGTTTTATGGCCAAATAATAATGAAAAACGAAGGATAACCATTTCTCCAGTCTAACCAGTAAGATAAATCTTTATTGTTTGGAGTGTTTTGTCGAATGAACACCATATATCATTGACATTATAATTAATTGTGTGTGTAATGTATTTGCTAATTACATACTGCATGCAAGAAGAAAGGAAACACTGATCATAGATGAATTAGAAACTCAACCGGAACATAGATGAATTAGAACAATATTCTAATTTTGATCTAACATATTTAAAATAAAGTGTTGTAAACGTTGTCTAACTGAAGAGGTTTTGCCCTATTCTGTAAATTAAACCTAAGTTTGTATATGCGCTGTTTGTTATCATATCTATGTGCTGATTGAAATTTAGTTCAGGATAAAAAAAAAATAAAAAATAACGCCTAAATCTTTGTCAGTACTTGATTTAGACAATTTAGTTTCTTTCAGTATATAGTCAAAGGTGATGGGATTTCTTTTTCTCATAAAAGAAAGGGAATTTACACTTGGATACATTTATTACTAATTTGTTGTCATCACACCATGTTTGAACTCGCTGTAGGTATAGTTGTAGTTGCATGCAGTCTTCAATTGAATTAATTCTAGAATATAATTTGAGATCATCAACGAACAGGAGAATCTCACAGTTTTCAATAAAAAGTGGAATATCATTAATAAGTAGGAGAAATAGCACAGGAGCCAGATGAGATCCTTGAGGAACCCCAGACTGAGTAACAAACTTTTCAGTGACACACCCCTTGTATAGAATAGATTGTTTCCGGTTACATAAATACGATACAATATATTCTATAGCCGACTTTGAAAAGTTTAGGCTTGCTAATTTCGCCACTAGAACATCATGATCCACGACATCGAATGCCTAACTAAAGTCGGTATAAATAACGTCTACATTGCCGCCTTTGACTAACGCCTAAATCCGTTGCTATAAAATTTGTTACAACTGCTAGGTTTGTTGCAGTAGATCTGTTGTGTAAAAAACCATGTTGATGTATAGATATAACTGGCTTTACGTGATTCAGAATTCGTGTATATAAAATACTCTCAAGAATTTTGGTAAAAGGAGATAATATAGCTATAAGTCTGAAGTTTTGTATTTCGCTTTTATTTTCAGACTTTGGCACTGGACACACTAAACCTTCTTTCCATATGTCCGGAAAAGTGCATGTTCTTATGGACATATTGAATATAGTATGAAGCAAATGCTTGAATATACCAATTTTTTAATATATCAATTTAACTCATTTTCGAAAAAGAATATCATTTAGCAGGTTTTGGAAACAAGCTTCTCAATTGTTAAGAAGGAATTCAATCATGAGGGACGTGCTAGAGGGTATGACGGCAGGAAAGAGAGGAAGAGGGCGAAGGAGACTACAATTAATGAACGATATCAAAACAAAGAAATCGTACGTGAAGACGAAGAGGTTAGCGGAAGTGGCCTGCGACAAGTTACCTGCCAACAATGGTAGGATACCTGTGACGATGATATAGTGCAGGAATACAAAAGGTGAAATAAGAGCGAAATTAATTAAACATATAGGATAGGTGCAGCACGTGGCCAGATTAATTGTGATTGAATGGAAATTAGATGAAGTGCTAGCACGTCACAAACATATATGCATGATTCAGACAGATGCAAGGTTAAATCTTCTGTCCCGGGGCGACTTAGAACTAATTAACTCAACGTGAAACCCTTGTTAATTATGAAGATCTCTGTGCTAAGATGGAGAAAGATGAGGAATATGATTGGTAATGAAATAAAAAAAAAATGTCGTAGATTTCTCTCGTTCGTCATTGTTGATTTATTCTCTCTTTCGTTCATGCATTGTTGATATATAGGGATATAAATATGTATATTTAATGGTGAAAGCTTGTACCGATAGCTTGTAATGCTATAATTCGACATAAAGCTCGTATTTTTGTACTAATTTTTCAGGCTCTATAACCTGATGTGAGTAAATATGTTCATCCAACTAAATGCATGTAATGATTACAAATGTATTAACCTTTCGTTACGTGCATTTCAGAATTTCTTGTCTCATTCCGATTTTTGTAAAAGAAAATAGTTGTCATAACTTTTGCGGTAAATCTTGTAGTTTATACAAAGGAAGTAGTTTAATTTCACTTATTTTTTCTTTAAATTTATTTAAATGTTCAACTTGTTTCGTGAAACTTAAAAAAATGTATGATTTAATATTTAACTAGCTGAACCTGTGCTTTCTATTCAGCGCATCATTCACATATATATATATATATATATATATATATATATATATATATATATATATATATATATATATATATATATATATATATATATATTTCTCACCGTTTGCAAGATTGAGCCTACTTCCGGTTGAGTTTCTAATTCATCTATGATAAGTGTTTCCTTTCTTCTTGCATGCAGTATGTAATTAGCAAATACATTACACACACAATTAATTATAATGTCAATGATATATGGTGTTCATTCGACAAAACACTCCAAACAATAAAGATTTATCTTACTGGTTAGACTGGAGAAATGGTTATCCTTCGTTTTTCATTATTATTTGGCCATAAAACAAACGCCAAACGGGAGATATACAAACACCATATATAACTATGTTGTGTTGGAATGTATAACTCACAGGATATGATTCTCACAGAATATTGTTCTACTATATGGACCCCCAATAATAAAAAATACTCTCAAAAAATAGAAAACATCCAAACGAAATTCTTGAAAATGCTTACATACAAAAAGACTAATTATTATCCCAAATATTTTTCCTACAATGATCTAGTAAATAACTTTAATTTTCAACCTCTAGAAAAAGAAGATGGGTGTTGGACTTGTTATTCTTATATAAGTTATTGTATGGAGTTGATCTCGAAAATATCATTGCGGATTCCCACTTGCAAAGCCAGAGTAGAGAATACAGGGACATTTTATTGTGCGAAAGCCAGGAGCAATATATTAAATAAATCCCCTATGTGGAGAATGTGTAAATTATACAATGATATTGTAAATAAGCTTGATAAAGTGGATGTATTTAGTCTTTCAAAAAACAGGTTCAGATCATATGTGAAATAAGAAATTTTCTGTAGAAATAATTAAGAAATTTATATGTATAACATCTACTGTATGTACACAACACTGTAATTGGGCATTAAGCCTGTTGTGTTGTATATTAAATAAATAAATAAGTAAATAAGCACATCAATTTGTTCTTCATTGGCTCTAGATATAATTTTCAATATATTTTTGCTCCCAAAACATAATTTTACCTATGAAAGTAGAATCTAAAATTCGTGTTTTTTGCCAAAAGCCTCTATTTCCATTTACTGTTTATTTCCCAAACCTACTAATACAAGCTTATTTTCAAAACAGGCTAAAAAGAATATTTTTTGTTGATAACTCTATTTTCTATTTCCAAAACATGCTAAAATCGTATTAGAGAAATAGTATTTTATTTTTGGTGAGTAATTTTAACTAATTTCATTCGACTTAAAATATCTTTGTTTACAGACTAGTAAACCTAAGACTAACAACAAATTTCCTACAATTTATTTATTATGCGTTCATTTGTTTACATTTTCGACATTGTGAAACCCGCCAAAGATCGAGATCAATTCGTTTAATGGTGTGTTGTGTGACATACGTAGCATACATAATTTGAAAATTATTAGGCCTAATCGATTTCTAAAAAGCTTGTGAGTAACCAGAATGTTGGACAACAATCGATTTTGAAGTTTCTGAACAACATGTGGAAGCTGAAGATTAAAGCAAGGAAACGAAAACTGTGACTAGAGAATTGGAAGATAACTCACACTGAGAAAAATTCGTTCTCCGGACAGCGGTATATTGTACAAATATATGGAATCCTCTTGCTTTCTACAGAAATCAGTACGGAGCATACGTTATCCGTATGCTACATAGGCACTGCCCTTTGATGTTACATCATTCCGTTGCAGGATGTCTGATATCTTACAGTCTTTCTTATATTATATATATATATATGCAGAGTTTTATTTCTAAAAATAAAGGTGCAGGTACGTGGACCTCAGATTCATAATTGTAAAAAGTTGCATACCTTTCAGAATATTATTATTAACAATAATAATCATATTGTCCAGTAGCATATCACTGCAGTCTTGAAACTAAAAACTCTTACGTACATATATATATATATATAAAGACGCTTTAAGATGTCTGATTCTTGTATCTTAATTTTATAATACAATAAACGTAATGATAATTAATATTTCTTAGTGATTTGTTTCCTGCTTTTTTTTCCCTTTTTGAAAACGGTCGAAAGTAAAGTGCTATTGTTTGTTTTCAAAAGGCATCAGGAGTTCCATAAATACTAAAATTTCAATAAGAATACTCATACAATTCATTGTTCATATAATGTTCTTCAGAATACCAATCATGCTCCCAAAATGTTTTACAAATCTCTACGAAATTAATGGATAATTTTTGCGAAAAAAAATCTCGGTTATGTTTTTACTTGATCTTCATAAGAATGAATAAAAACAATTTACTGGATATATTAAAGTATGAACTGAGCGAAGGCTCCTCTGCGGAGAAAGTACAAAGGTGGAGTCCCAACAAGATTTTTGTACTGGCTTTCAATTTAGTCGAACTTCAGCAACAGATTATTTGGGGTTATTTCGTTGTCAGTCTTCTCAGAAAAAAAAAATCTGGTCAGTTCAGAGTTTTTATGGTTTATATTACCGTGCGAAAAAGGAATGAAAAATGCAGGCGCTAGGAGAGCCAATGAGCGAGAAAAAGAAGGGCCTAAATATTTCTAGTCCCTTAATACATTTAACTGACGTCAAAAAGAAACAAAGATTCGTAACTCTTTCTCGAGAAAGAAAAAAATGAAAACAATAAAATCTCTGATTTTCAATAAAACTATATATTTGCTATTTGGTATTTCGAAGTTTCTCATAAACCTCTTTTTTAAGATTTAAGAGGAAATACTATTTTGTCAGTCAAAGGTGCCGATACTACGTACCGTTGCGTACCGCCAGCAACAAAACACTGTATATATGTATGTTACTTTCGTTAGCTATATGTTATATACGTCCATTTGTATGTGAGATCCTGACCGCGTATATTGTTTCATACGGAAAGTACGTATAGATGAAACACTTATACACAAAGTATTATAAAATATGCGTTTTCAGTTACACGTTTGCTGTACGTTAAGACCAAAAACTACAGGATTTACGAATGTGACATACGATTTTACGTACGCCACATACACTTTTTTTAAAATGCAGGATAAAGTAAGAAAGCGCAACTCTAAAGACAAAGGTTATCACTAAGGCCCGGATTTTTATGTAGTACAAAGTATCGAAATATGTACATAAATATGTAACAAAAATCAATGAAATATGTAAGAAATATGTTAAAAATATGAAAATATGTAAAAATATTTTTTCGTGTGTATTTTGTGTCTGTGCTATTTTCTTAGCTAATAAATATACTGTAACATCTTTCTGTAATAACTTCCTACAGATATGTACAAATTTTCAAGAGAAACAAATAAAAATATGTATCAAGAAAGTAAAAAATCACATTATTGAACATAAGAAATATTGATTTTGTTTCTAGCTTCTCCCTAACATTTGCAATCCACCCGAAATTACTTGCAATGTACGCTAGTGAACATTGAACAACAGGATTTTTGAACGCACTTTGAGAATCACGTACTGCTGCACTGGACTCTGCAGGAAATGTGGTAACAACTGACTTTACAGCATCAAAATTTTCATTGTAGAACAGCCTGTATCCAGGTGCCCCACCGTGTCAGTACAGGCTGCGATGGTAGCGACATACTTGGTAGCATATTGTTGTAGCACTGCACACGACCAGGGGCTTTCACAAAAACTTTCTTAGTAGAAGACACAAGCTCATTGACTTCAGGGAAGTTGATCCGCACTTCCTCTGCTACACGATGTAATCCATGGACCAAACAGCACATATGAATGAGGTTTGGGTAGAACACTTTAAGCGCATCGGCAGCTCTTAACATGTACGCGGCGCATCGGCAGCATCAGAACACATCAGAAGCACTTTTTCTGCAGGAACACTTTCTGGCCACAACACTCTCAGTCCATCATTTACGAAACGTGCAACTGTGGAATGGTTTGTTTTGTCCAAAACTTTTGAACAAATCAGAAATGGTCGTGATGGAGAATCAGGGTCAATCTTTCCTACTACCAGATTGGCAACGAAACGTCCTAATACGTCTGTAGTTTCATCCACCGCAAACCATATATGCGAATCACCAATTTCAGCTCGAATGTGTTTGATAGTATCTTCATAGCACACATCCAAATAATTCTTGCGGATAGTAGATTCGTCAGGAATGTGTCTCTTGCAATATTTTTCCAAAAAGGACGCGAACTGTGGGACTTGCAATTTATACCACGGTATGTCTGCTGCTATGAACGCATTGGCAAGGTCTTTGTAAAATTAAGTTTTTGCTTTATGGCACGCTGTAACACCCTGTTTTTCATGTGAATAGCTGTTTTCGTGTTCTGGTCCAATTGCGACTTCATTGAACAGCCCACTTTCTTATCGAATACTTGACAAAATACAATTTTATCGTCTGTGGTATAAGCATCATCCATAGCTATCCACGATTCCAATTTTGACGCTAAAGAGGAAGTCATCATTGAAAACAAGAAACAAACTGACTCGGTCACAAGCTGCACACTAACAAACCGGTCGCGAAACGGAATCTTTTTTCCTTTTGTTTGACGGAAGAAGTGGCGAAGTAGCCATCGAGTCATACAAAAGCGATTTTTTATTCGATTTAAGAAACAAGTGATAAAACCTAGCCGCTCCAATCACCTACCTCTCACCGCCACCCCCACCCCCACCCCTAGAGGTTGCACATACAAAAAAAGTGAGAGAGCCAGTCAACGGTGTGCATTTTAGTTTGTTTTGTCGGCACACATCCGAGTGGCGTCTGCTTGCAAAGGCGATAAGCACAAAAATCCTTATATTGTTTTCTTTCTTTATATATAAAAACAGATTTTTTCAGGATTGGAAGCGATAACTGACGACGTTTCTTTGCATATTGTAGGGTGTACGATTTGTTTTAACCCAGCTTTCCCGCAATGCAAATCGGTTGAACAAAGTAAGAGAAAAAATACAGATGATTAAATAAAGTACTTTTTGAGTTATTGTTCCATATATAGGCCTATTTTTATTTGCGTATTACTTTAAAAAAATTAGCGAAAAGAAGCAAGGAAACTGAATTTATGTAAAAATATGTTCAGTAGACGGAAAATATGTAACAGACTTCAAAATATGTAAAAATATGTAACGTGATTTTGGTTTATATGGCTCTTTACTTCGTAATTTCCGAACATTTCATATTTTCACCAGCGTACATACAAAGGAAAAAATATGTAAAAACATAAAAATCCGGGCCTTAGTTATCACATTATATGCACTCACTAGAGCAAGGATAGCTTTTGTAAGATAGATACGGTAAGCATTCCATGATAAATTTTGGGGTCTTGGTAGTGCAGTTAAAGAAAGAATGTTTTCTAAAGGAACATTGTAGTGAAGTCGGTATTTCGAAGAAGCAGAAGTGGATCAGTGAATGCCACTGTCAGGAAGCGACAATGGTCTACAAATTATACCATCCGAACAAGTAATGGTACAGTAAAACATGCAAAGAATCATTCATGACTATCCTGTGTTGGAAGAGCAAAAGTTGAAAAGGATACTAGAGACATAATGCTACCTGATGAGACTATCAAAGAGGCAAGAGGTGAGGCTAGATACAGTGAAGTAAAAAGCGTTTTAAATGAAAAGCGTTTTAAATGAAAAAAACAGTATGGTAGAAACAACACTCCTGATCGGTGTCATCTTTCGAAACATTTGTCTGTAAAAAAAAAAAAAAAAAAAATGTGGCAGTTTTCTGCGGGAGAAATCAAAATAAGTGCAAATATAGTATATACTATAGAAATTTCCTGTCAAAATTCAATCCTAGTTTCGGATCCATGAAACAGATGTGCGCAGTGAATATGTGAGACTAACCAGCTGATTCTGAAACCATATTCAATATTCATATTAAATATCTTGATCTTATCATCGACAAACATCTTTCTTTGCGTCCTCTGTTCAAGACAGTGTTAACTAAAACTTATTATAGATAGAATCTCTTAAGATACTTAATTGGCACAACTTGAGGTCTAAAATCATCTATAGTGCTAAATACATGCAATGTTTTTATTACGGCCAGTAGGTATATTAGAATAAATAGTTTGTGCATTGAATTAACGCATCCTTCTTTTATTACAAGAAATTAAACATTCTTGAACATCTCGCAATACGTATTGCATTCCGCATCAAGCTACCCAGTTCTACATATGAACTCTATGAATTCCTGACATTTGCGCATAGCTTATGCCACTTTGAAACAATCCAACTCAGGTATATCACTAAATGTGTTGAGAAATAAAAAGCCCTGCTATTGGATACAATGAATTTTCAACTCATTCTCACTTTCGTCAAACATTACTTTCCATCTTATTTTCTTTATATCATTAGAGTCTACCTCTAATCATTCCAACATTCATTCTGCTACTGCTTATAAAGTCGACGATCATTCACCTCTCATATCTCCTTCTTACGTTGCACAAGAATCCGTTCGTTTTAACAGGATTCTCACTGTCTCTACCATGGCCCTCAGCACCCCAGGACCGGAAAATAAGATCACACCCCATGTGCTGATGTCCAATGTACACTCATGTCCAAAATTATTGTCGCATATCTATAAATATGTTTCTGTAGGAATATAATTTGATAACGAATTCGCCCGGTATTTCTTATAATGCTAGTATGTGTACAATCGGCAAAGATATATATGTGGCACATTTCATGTCAAAAGAGCAGTAAATAAGAACAATAACACGAAAATAAAACATTCTTGTCAATTTAGCAACATTTTGTTTTACTGATTCTAGTTTTCGTATTTATAATTCTTTTCCTATGAAATTTACGACAAATATACATTTCCCGATTATACCTATAGTATCAGTATTAAAAGTACCCTGCAAAATCATTATCAAATTATATTCTTACAAGAAGACAGTTATAAATATGCGTCAATCATTTTGGACATGAGTGTACTTCATCTTCATCTCATATGTTAACCTCATTTTATGATTATAGCATAAAAGCATAAAAGCTACTATGTCCCTCATCTGATCCCATACACGTTATTAATCTCTCTTCTTCTTTGCTGTCAAACGGATACAGCCCCAAAGCTATGCCAGCCTTTGACTTACTATCAACTCCACCCCATCCTTATGATTATGTAAGGGCTACCTTTGAAATCTTTGGCCCCAAGACAAAGTTATCAACCTTGACTACATCAACACGCAAAACTTCTCCTGAATCTCTCCATCTTCCGATGCAGCTAGTAGTCATATGCGGAGTAGAACCAGATCTTACACATAAATAACTTCTTGAGGAGCTACATCAAGAAGTCCTTCCTGTGAAACATTGGATCCGTATTAGGAACAATCAAGGCCTATCATGTCTCGAACGGGTTCTTACCGATCAACCAAAATTGATCAAAAAAGTTGCATATATATATATATATATATATATATATATATATATATATATATATATATATATATATATATATATATATATATATATATATATATAGGGGGAGAGAGAGAGAGAGAGAGATAGTTTCAAAACAACACCGACAACGTTTGGGAGGTGATTCCTGACACCAAGATAAGGCGAAAACTATATACCAACCTGGGTGCACAAATGCTTCGTTTCGGAGTTATAGGCTGCCTAAAATATGAAAAAATGAAATTCAAAGGTCCATAGCTCCAAAATTATGGGACCTACCGTAGTCGGGTCAAGACTTCACTTCAGAACTAGTATGTGCTGTATACAAATATTCTTGTTTTAGAATCCTGCGGTACTTCCACAACAATTTTTATAGAGGTAGTTGATCAGTGCTTCAAATTATTTACCTGTAAACAAAACCCCTCTATAAAAATTGTTGTGTGGGTACCTCAGGATTCTGAAACATGTATTTTGAGATAGCGGACATATTATTTCCTAAGTGCAGTTTTGACCGGACTACGGTAGATCAAACAGTATTGGAGCTATGGACCTTTAAAGTTCATTTTTTTATGTTTTCGGCAGCCTATAACTCCGAAAGGAAGCATTTGTGTATCCAGGCTGGCCTATAATTTTTGTCTTATTTTGGTGTCAAGAATCCCCTCCCAAACGCTGTCGGTGTTGTTTTGAAACACCCTGTATATGCATATTCAATTAAGGATTGCTCTAATGAAAAGCAACCCTTATTCCCACATCTAGTTACCGTTTTAAGGTCAAGCCGCAAGTGTAACCAAAAAACTGTGTTTATCGAAGCAATCCGTTCTGTCGACCTTCAACTCCACCAGCTAACTCCGTGTTACATCCACTCACTGCTGAGGATTTGCTCCAATTGTTCACAATTATGTAACAGAATATCCATAATTTTCTTCAAAATCATACTCTAGCTCAAACAATTCACGCAGCTGAAATCCCTTTAAACTTCAACTTCACATCACTTACTCAGGACCAACAGTTAATTTTCAATTCCATGCACCTGAAGCTTATTTTGTATAATGGAGGCTTTCAACAGCATTTTTGTTTCATCATAGCATTTTAATTTACTGTTTTTCAATATTCGTTCCTTACTGTTACATCAGACACTCTTCACTCTATTAATATAGGAAGACTTTTTGCACTGAACTAGACTTATCTTGTTCCGTACCTACATTGTTAAACTCCAAAATACAAGCTCAGCGTCAGGATGCTCTATCAGGATCACGTGTTTATGACGGTACTGATATTGGTATCAAGAATCGTCTTCCATATGGGACCACTACCGTCTCTCGTATGCTACGTCCACCAGGGGACACTCCCAGTACCATATACTTTCCAGATTGCACCATAACCTTTCGAACAATTGATTTCCGCCCAGACGAGGCTCTTAATCATGTTTTGTTTTCGTTTTATCAATACATAGCCAAGACATTACATAATAATGGCAGATCTGAACTTCTACCATAGCCGAATACAAGTAGGTAAACAACAGTTTCTTTGTACTAAAAGCCTGGAGAATATCATCATTTATCCAGTTATAGGACACCAGTTAACAACACATCTCTATGACCCCATTCTCTTTCTCTATCACCTTATCACTATTACTTTACTTGATTCCATAGGAAGAGAACATGTTTCTATCCAACTTGAACTGCAATGCACTACACGTACACCTCTAGGACCAGAATATTATAAATTTCCCATCTCTGCTTATCCACCTGGATTATCTTTGAATATGATATATTAACACATATTCAATCAACTCTGTTCATGGTAAAGGATATTCTGCAGTACAATGACACTCCTTCACGTTACACCATACTCTGCACTAATACTTTATGATTTTGCATCATTTCCAATAGAACCTTGAAAACTCTATATCCGGAAGTATTCGTCATTTATCAACTATGCAACCTAACCACTAGTAGTTATCCATCGTTTGTCACCCACAGTAAAACCAACTAACATGCGGGTTCTCTGTCTCCTTCAGTTAGCCCCATCAGGATTCTGCCGTCTACAGTCGGACAATTTGTTCATGCCGACCAGATGTCGCGCTCGAATTGCCGGCGCCGGACGCCGGCGTCTTTCCGCGTGATTTTCGACCGCGACGAATAGTTGCCTTGCCGAGCAGTCGGCAAACAGCCGGAAATGAGCATTAAATGCCTCGGCGCCGCCGTCAAAAAGAAGCCGGCATAAGAAATCGGCAGAGGGTCGGAAAGAGGCCTTTCCGACTGTTTTGCCAACTCTGACGGTCGGCAACAGTCAGCAAAAAGTCGGCGAAGGGCATTTTATTTTACGATTTTCGATCGCTTGCCGCCTCGGCATAAGGTCGGCAACTTTGAACAAATAGATCGTCGTGCCGCCGCGGATGGGTGCCGGCTGCCTCCGGCGGCGACAATCCCTCTTTCCGACCGCGACTTCCTGATGGGGAGTGAATTGCCGCAGTAATAAACGATAATCTCATTTGTCTCTTAACGAAATCTTGTAGTGTGGCGTCGCGTTCAGTACAATATCCTCATCTCGTTTATTATTCCTCTTCCCAGTCTTCTTATGTCCTGATACTCTTACTTGAATTTTTGACTTTTTGACCTCACCTTTGTTTCTTATTACACTTATTCATTTCTTGCAAATAACGCGCACTTGTTATTTATATTTGCACATTTTCAATCATACACGTTCTCCTCTTGTTTATTATTATTATTTGATGCATGTACGAGTAATTTTGCAATACATAATAAAAACCAACTTCCTTAGACACCCTTCTATTTCATGGCCTCTACAATTTAACAAAACCACTTACCCGAAGAAAGGGGAAATCATTTAACCGGGTCGACCGCACAAAACATTCACGTTTGAAATTACAATATCGATGTACCTGTCTGACACACAGAGATTTGAAATAGCTGTGAACTGTAGTTTCTAATATTAGTATATTAGTGATTTCTATTTACCGTACTAGCTTGGGTGTTACTAACAGCACATGGCATATATAGAAAGACCACGGTCGCTGGCTGTGAAATATAGCTTCTAATATTAGTACAGTAATGGTTTTTGTTTGTCGTGCTACCTTGGGTATCACAAACAGCACATGGTATACATAGAAAGATTATTGTTGCTGTTCGAGTGTGCGTTCCTTCGTTTACTCACCTAGTTCTGTAAGACCTCTTGAACACCATCTTTGTGTCAAATCGTAATATAGATCACGTGTCAACACCCAAGTCTGGACTTTTGGTATTGAAATAACGTGTAAAAGTCGTAGTCACGTTGGAACCACTGGCCTACGTTAATATTGTGTTCAATTAATACCTTCATTTGTTTATTTGTGTAAGCTCCTTAGTGGCTAAGCGGTTAGCGTTCATGTCTTTTACCTGGGACACCTGACTTCGATTCCCGGCGGTAGCTCATGTGGTTCGGATTCCACGTTAATCCCGTCTTATATAGCCCCGCTGCTGAAAGGTACGTTCAACTCAAAATCAACTCAACACTTTTTGTTGTGCATCACATAAGCAAATTGATTTGTTTACTTCTGATCTTTCAGTATTTGTTTTTACAAGGTAGATTTTTTAAAAGACAAAGCAGTGAACGGAAGCTCCGAATCCATGAGTGCCACATCGTAAATTTGGATACCTTTGTCCAGGGCACCTTTCCCAGTCGAGATAGAATCAACTTTTGTCTAGTAGACAACCCTACACAGTAAAAAAAAAAAAAAATGGTATTGAAATAGCCTAAGTTTAATGCAGGCTAGTGGACTTTAGCACGTTATTTCAACAGCAACGGTCCAGTTTCGCGGTTAACATAAGCCTGGTTTCATCGATTTGACATGATGTGTCATATACCACCTAGCTGAATGAATGTGAAAAAAGGAACAAAGCCCCCGTGTTCTTATATATATATATATATATATATATATATATATATATATATATATATATATATATATATATATATATACGATGTGTTGTTATTAACCCCCCAGTTAGTATGGTAAAGGCAGGCTTCTGACATATTATTGTTAACAATTGAATTATTCATGAGTGGACAGCGAAATCTTACATTTGCAAAGAACAAGACTTAGCATGACATAGCAAAGTTACCACAGCTGTCTCAAAATAAAGTATACAAGATATAGTAAATGCATATATACTGTAATTTTAAGAGAGTATACTGCCTTTCAAGAATGTCATAAACAACCAGTAACTGACGTTGTGAATTTGTATTAGCGTTTTTTTGTTATGTTTTTTTTTCTTTTTTCTTTTTTTTGGTATGAGCAAAGCTTTACGCGCTATTTTTACATTTATACTAACTAACGAACGAAGTATTACATTTCTGATAACCTTTCATTGAAATTGCTTTGCGAGAATATTAATTTTCTGACATTTAGATAAGTAAAAAGTGCTGCCATTTGTTGTTCTCCATAGCCACTTGTAAATAATTTGTACCATACGTTATTATTCCTCACAAGAGTCATATCTGTTTAATAACAAAGAAAATATTTTTAATATTTTTTTCAAAGTAGTTTGGCATACACTACTATATAAAACAATACCAATACTGTATTACTTAAATAATTTCTGATTATGTCAGGTAATTGATCCTTGCGCTGCCGTTTCAATACTTTACAATCTTTTTCATGTAGAAGGGAAGTGACGAGGTAGGGAAAGAAAATAAACAAAATGTCGGACCACTATGAGAGTAGTCTTGGATCCATGAATTGTGTCTGGGGGGGGGTTCCTGTCTATACGTTCTTTACTTAGAATGAGAGGCATGTGACGTCACAGAATATCCAATTGAAAATGACTGTTTTATACCGATATCTATTTCAGACCCTTAATATACAGCGTGTCCATAAAAAATACTCATAATTTAAAGTAATATTATGTAGCTTTGGTTAGTCGTATTTAAATGAAATTGGTCACATTTGAAAGAAAAACTCAAATATTTTTGTGCATGTCAACAATAATGATAGTACAACAAAGAAAAATAAATTCACTCGTATTTACTTTGTGATTAATCGATATAGGTTCGATTAATCGATATATCGATAATCGATATTGTTGGATATTTAGCAGGCACTTGCTGATTCTCCTGGATGTCACTTAGGAAGCTTTTATGTTTCTGTAGTGATATGCCGTAATATGCTAACGTAAATTTATTTCCTTTTGTTATGTTATGTTGTTATTAAAGAATGCGTTTTAAGGAGTTATGGCGACAGCCCAAAACCGATTAAGAATATCACAACACCCAGAATCTATTGCAGATTCAGCGTGCTTTAGGAGTTAAATAAAGGATTGTGTCTATGTACCGACATTGCCACAAAACCTGCAAGACATGCAAATTCGTATCAATACTGTAATCCAGTTCATTTCATCAGATATGTTGAAGCGTGTCTGGCGTGAAATGAGAATATTGTCTTGATTGCTGCATCGACACTCATGGGGGCCCACAGCCAATATCTATGAGGTACAGTAAAAAAAATGAGGTTTTCTTTCAAATGTGATCAATTTTATTTAAATACCATTATCCAAAGTGACGTAATACCACTTTAAAGTATGGTATATTTTTATGGACACCCTGTTTAACATTTTCCATATATGTAGAATTTAGATGTTAATACCTAAACAATTTTGAAAACAATCATGTAAATATAATGTACAAAACTTTAGATTACCTGTGACAGGTATATAAAGGTTTTAAAACCATTTGAAGTCGTCAACTCGAAGTCCGATAACGGTTCAAAGTGCATACTGACTTGCTTTAGAAGATTGTAATTTCCTCTCATCGAATGTTGACGTAAGAAGGTAAAATTGCTAAAGAAAGACCAGTCTTCTGATTCAGACACGGCTATTAGTGATTCCAAAGATGGGAAGGATTGAAAACCAAACTCAGATATAAATCTTCCTAAAGGGAAAATTTCCCAGTTCCAAGCGTCTTCAAAATTGTTGTAAAAGTGAACTGTAATTAAGAAATAAAGGTTGAAAAATTAGTTTTAATTTATTGTATTCTATAACAAAAAACCTTATTTCAGTTTTGAATGTATTCTATACTAAAAACATAATGACAAAAGAACAAACCGCTCCAAACTCCAAAAATATTTAAGTTCAAAGTGTACATAAGTCAGTACAGGGATAAAAGTGGATCTGAAAATGTAGGAGGACGCGTGACGTCACGCCTTCCCCGTGCCTATATTTGCCTATTGTAATTTTTTGCAAGTGAAGGGATGCCATAGATATTTTTGAAAGTAGGGAACGACGTTCCCGCACGTTCCCCCTCACTTTTACTCTGAGTCACGCTTCTTTTAAAATAAATAAAAAAACATTAAAAAACGTTTCGCATTGATATGACAGGTAGAGTGGGATTAGCGTAAATTCTAAATCAAAAATGACAAATCCTCGAGTGGGACACATACTCCTTAGTGTACCATACTGGTAACTAGTATTAGTAACTAGTATTTAAAAAATGAGTCCATACTACAATCTTACCAAATACGTACTTATAAAAAAGGAAAGGGAACATAAAGAAATGTAGTTGTAGATGGACACTTATTGTTTATTTTTCTGACATCTGACATATATATCTGACATCTTCCTCTATTACCTTTCGTGTATGTGGGGACATGCACCTCACACTGGCA
This sequence comes from Thermobia domestica, assembly GCF_964235325.1. NCBI lineage: Eukaryota > Metazoa > Arthropoda > Insecta > Zygentoma > Lepismatidae > Thermobia > Thermobia domestica. Next base: position 55,873,398 of record NC_137467.1, read on the forward strand.
ATATTCAGAACAGAGGTCATGTAAATGTATGTTATTCTGGATTTCGCTGGGAGTTGTTCTTTGTCATTAGTGAAAAAGTTTGTAGAGCAAAGTGCTAGTGTTGCCCGAGGAGTAACGAATGTACTGAACAATACATCGTTTGTTAAGCATTAAAATATCATTACAGTTTTGTAATTACCTGATTATACAATTTTTTGTTTACTATTTTTGGGGCGGGAACTGAGCGACACAGCAAAATAAATCAAAGACCACATGTGTTCCGCAAGTTTAACATGCCTGCCCCAAAGTCACGAAGACCTTAGTAGCAGAAACAGAACTTAATTTTTATTTCATTTCATTTCATTTATTTGCCTGTTTCATTAGCTTACAAAGCATGAGAAATTCTCATGTAAGCATTACAGTTGTCAGAAAGAAAGAAAAAAAACATACAATATTGTCAAGTACCAGAAGTATACATCATGCAATCTTTCTAAAAATACAAAACCACATAATTAGGTAACTGTTTCTACCACACCAGGCATGTATTCTTGCGCTGGCAAGAGTGTAATACAGTATACGCGTAATAAAGCTCTAATTGATGAATCAATGTTGTTTCTTATTCTCTTGTTCTTTATTTATTGTAGATTTTCCTTCTTGAATAACAAACTCTTAAACAAATTTAAATTTAAATTATTGGAGTTTAGAACTTCAGTACAAAATTTTGAGCAACAAAGGAAAATATTTTTCTACGTAGTTTATGGAATATAATTAACTGGATCATACTAGCTATGCTATTTAAATAACTTACACTAAAAATAGAAATCTCTGAGGAAATCAACGTTTATTTTAAAAATAATAAATATGTGACAGTTTCGCCAACTAACTGAATACATTTGCTTCATCAGAACGTGTTAGATGAAGGCAATATGTTCATTTAGTTGACGAAATTGTTACATATTTATTAGTAAGCAAAGGCCCCGAAAGTTAGCAAAGATCTCCCCGAATCAAAATCGTAAATACGCCACTGATTACACTGAAAAACGAGTTGTGGATATCTCACATGATATTTACTTTTTCTAATACAATTTGTTACACGGAATTCAAATCTGAAAACCGTTTTGCTCTATCACCTCAGATCTTTAAGATATCGCCTAACTTTTATATTTCACGCTACACCCATTTTAAAATTCCAACCAGCCGTGCAGAAATATGTGGGCTTATGCGCTGAATAATGTAGAGGCAAGCTTGAATAAATGTTTTCTCCGAAACCAGTTCTTAATATGAACCTATAGGGCACATATTGTCAATTTGTATTCGTGTTAACAACGCATATCCAGTATCCAAATTACCACGGGAATATTGGGAAAATTCCCCTCTGTGGAACTGGGTCTCCCAAAAGTGTCTTCAATTACCCCATGTAAATTTTCTGAGACGTACACTTTATCCCCCTTGCAAAATGCCCTTTAATTCGCACACTGTGGATAGCAGACCTTTATCACATGTCATCAAGCAACATTGATGATTTAACAAAAAAAAAAAAAAAAACGCCAGTGTCTATTTTAATTCTTTGTGTACCAGCTTCAAGTGGGACTACGGAAATTTAAACTACTGTGCTGGCAACAGTAGTCACAGTTCTGACGATGAACTTAAGCTAAAAGTGAATTTGGATTCCGTGAAAATTGAATACTACAGATGTTGTTGTTGTAAAGAATTGAGTCAAACTTTTTCACCAAAGTTTTACACTATTACCAATTTATTATAAAAGAAGCAATCTTATGGTAAAAAAAGCACTAATTTTTTTGTGTTTTCTGTACTATATGTTGTAAAGAAATCTACATTAGTGTCTGTAGTTTTCCCACTAGCTGTAGTGAGACACTCTACTAACGCATACGTAAATGATGTGAAATTAGTAAATATTTCCCCACTAAAGTATATCCCAATTCCACAAGTTCTAGTGGTAAAATCCACATAGGAGAGAACACTGTAAATCTTTCCCAAATCCAGTTTTTAACTTCTTGTAATTTTACTGCTACTTTTAACTTAAAATTTAGGAGTACAATAGGAAGTGTTATGTAAATGTAGAATCGCTGAAACGTGGAAGAAAGTTGCAAGAACTTAAAAACACAATTTGTGCTATACTTAGGTGAAAAAGAAGACCAGCAAAGATTTTTCTTACACAATGTTCTCATCCTCTTTTAAATCATGGTTTTACATGGGATAGGAGCAGAGTTTCATACTTCCTATACATAAACAGTACCAAAATGTGTTGCTATATTTTAGAACATTTTACATTCGTTTTGTTGGATAACGTGAGTATACAAGCCACGCAGGTGGTCATTTTCAATTGTAGGAAATCTAGGTTTCTGAAAATGTTTTTGCATAGAATGAATTGTGCAGGCAGAGCCATCCAGCTTCAAATGTATTCTTATATATATATATATATATATATATATATATATATATATATATATATATATATATATATATAGGTTGGAATTATTTGTATTGTTTTATAGTTGGAATATGGGCACAGCTCATACTTCTATATATGTACGGTACATAAATGACTTTGTATATTTAAGAACAATTCACGTTCCTGTTGGTGGTAAGTAAGCAAACAGGTGATCATTTTTAACTGCAGGAAATTTAGGTTTATGATAAATCTGGGATGAGTTATGGAGACAGAGCAATCCGGCTTCAAATTTATACATTTTAAAGTATTTTTTCCTAGGCTGGAAACCGACCTTTGCATTCGTGGAATAAGGGAACAGTACAGGAATGTTATACTATATTTCATAACATTTTACATTAATGTTTAGTTAGATAAGTTGAATAATCACGTTTAATTAAAGGAAAAGTAGGACTTGTGAAAAATGTTAATACCTACGGTGTTTTATGCAGACAGTCAACCAAACAGCTTCAAAATTATTATTTTCAAACTTTGTTTCTTATTTAGGCTGAATTTAAATAAAACATTTCCTTGTATATATTTTTTGTATTCATTGAAACATACTGTATGATCGCTTTACTATAATTGCGTTTTGTTTCTTTTTTATTTTCAGTAACAGTGGATATTATAGCATCCAGAGATTGCACAATTTCACCAGTTTTATTTTGCTACGTATGCGGCTATTTCACTGACAAATCTCATCGGAAGATTTTTACACCGTTTCTGAAGAAAGCATATGAACTATACTTTGATTCCAATGTGGATAGTGGAAAGTCATGTGCACCACAGTACATCTGTTTGTCCTGTGCATGCAACTTGCGCGGTTGGATAAGGAAGGCAAAGAAGAACAACCATCTAGCATTCGGAGTTCCTATGATACGGCGTGAGTCAAAAGACCACATCACGGACTGTTATTTTTGTTTGGCAATCGTCAATGGATTCTCCTACAAAACTCGTGCATCTGTAAAATTCCAAACATTCCCTCAATTTCCAAACCAATTCCACATGACCCCCTCAGTGTTCCAATACCAACACCACCTGAAGAATACACAGTTGAAGAAGGAATGCAAGAGGAAAATTCTTTTTCATCTTCTAGCAATGATTCAGAATCTGATTACCAACCTGAGGAAGCTATTCATTTATTAAATAATGATGAACTTGGGGACCTTGTACGGGACCTGGCACAAACAAAACGTCATACTGAACTGCTCGGTTCACGTCTTAAAGAATATGGTTTGCTTGCACCGGGTACTGTGACTTATCGCTTTCGGCATAGACAAAAGGAAATCGAGAAGTTCTTCACAGTGAGTGACAATATTTGCTACTGTACGGACGTTAAAGGTCTTATGTCAAGTCTAGGTATGGAACACAACACTGAAGAATTGCGACTGTTCATAGACTCTTCAAAGACAAGTTTGAAGGCAGTTTTGTTATATAATGGAAATAGGTATGTGTCAGTGCCTATTGGATATTCTGCATACTTAAAAGAGACATACGAAACCATGTCGCTACTTCTTGAAGAAATACGCTATACTGAGCATAATTGGCGAATCTGTGGGGATATAAAAGTAATCATTATTCTCATGGGAATCCAGACAGGCTTCACCAAGTACTGCTGCTTCATCTGCGAGTGAAATAGCAGAGATAGGAATTATCATTATATAAACAAGAATTGGCCAATCATAGATAGAATGCAGCCAGGAAGCAAAAACATCCTTCGTGCGCCGTTGGTTAAGCGTGACAAGGTGACAAATTTTGTGAAGGCACCAGAGACCGAATCAGATGCTTTTTTGTACCTGTGCAACAAGTTTCCGGAGTTGAGTAATGCGAAAGTGGAAGAAGATGTGTTCATAGGTCCACAAATTAGAAAGACCGTGGCTGACAGCAACTTCCAAGACTTGCTAAGCGAAACTGAAAGAGATGCATGGGTGGCATTCAAGTCAGTCGTAGCAAGTTTCCTAGAGAATTGTAAATCTGATGACTATGTAAATGTTGTGCGAAGTGTATTAGTGCGTATAAACAGCTTGGTTTCAACGTCTCTCAAATTTCACCTCCTCTACTCATCTCCTCGACTTTTTCCCCGAGAAGCTAGGTTCAGTCAGCGATGAACATGGAGAAAAATTCCATCACGACATCTCTGTAATGGAGTCACGCTACCAGTGTCGATGAAGTGCAGCGATGCTAGCTGACTACTGCTGGACACTTCAGTGGGACATGCCAAATGCTCAGCACAAGCGCACGTCTAAAGCTAAGAAATTCAAACTACCTATAAACTTATAAAGGCATTCAGAATGCATGTATTTTATATCTATATTATATGTGTGTATTTGTATATTTTGTGTGTATTATACCTTTAAAAGAATGTTACAATATATTTAGGTTAAATGTGACGTTTTTACACTAGTTATTTAGATAAAGCCAACTTTTTATGCGCTGCAGGTGGCAATTAGTGTTCTAGTGAAACTACAATTTGTGAGTTATTTGCATTGATACAATATTGAAGATTTATAGATGATAACCCTATATATGAAAACCTTTGGGTGATAGAGATAACCAATTTTCATATTTGAAATCAGCACGCTCGGATTGTCTTAGAACGCGTGCTGGATACTCAAAAATCCACCGAAAATTTATTTTTGTTTTTCAGTAATATTTTAAAAATAAACGTTAACTTTTTCAGAGATTTGTATTTTTAGTGCATGAAATATAACTCTAACCAAATTTATAAATCCACTTATTATTATTATTATTATTATTATTATCATTATTTCGTATTTTACTATTTTACTTCTTCATGGAATAATTAAAAAGAGTTCATATATATATCAATGAACCAATACTATGCTAACGAAAAGTTAAGAAGAAAACGTAATATGGCGTTACATTTTAAAAAAAAGTCCTAATTTCATCATTCTACAGACTGTCTAAGCTGATAATTGGTCTTGAATCTACATAGACCCTTCTTCCTTTTCAAGTATTGAACACATGATGTCGCCACGAAGAGAATTAGAATTACGCAGCGCACGAAATCAAGTTTCATTTGCATGGTAAATCATATCTTAATTTCACGTTTTTTTTTTTTAAGTTTAAAGTCGCTATTCTATACACCGAGGCTAAGGAAGATGGTGCTGCTGCTGCTGCTGATGATGATGATGATGATGAAGAATGAAATGATGTAATGGCAAAAATTACAGGAAATAGTCCACAGCAAAAAATAAGGTGTTAAAGCAATATAAAATGACTACCACTTTAGGGTGTTACTTGTGTGTTTATTTAACATCAAGGACATCGCATTCCGAGCATATCAGAACTAAATAGGAATTGTCAGTGAGAATTTCAATTGGATTTTATTCTTTTCAATGGGCAAAGCTTTATGCAGTGTATTTGGCATTTATGTCAAATAACGAGTAACGTACAATATTTTCTATACTCGGTAACGAAAATAGTTTCGTAAGCCTATGAATTGTCTGACAACAGTGCTATGAATACCAGTGCTGCCATCAGTTGTTCTTGTATCCCAGTACATAATAAAAATAGATGCATGGAAAATATTGCTTGGTTTCAAACATTACATATATATATATATATATATATATATATATATATATATATATATATATATATAATAAAGGTAGTCAAGAAAGTTCTGTCGGTGGGTATCCAAATACTACCTGGTTGTGGCAGTTCAGTTACACCGTGAACTTGCATAAGGACAGAGTAAATACAGGACCTCCACACAGCGTCATAAATGGCGTGTATGCTGTACGAGTTCAAACTGGGGTCAAACTCCGCTGCAGTGGGGCGGAAGATATGCCAGGCCTTTGGTCAGGATGTCGTGACTACGCTGACAGTGAAGAGGTAGTTTAACAAGTTTAAGGACGGTGGCGAAACACTCGTAGATTTACCACGTGCCGGAAGACCAACGCATGTACAAAATGAAGATCTCCAAAAAGCAATTGAGTCGAACAGTGGCCAGACATGTAAGGAACTGGGACTACAATTTAGCGTGTTTGGAGAAACCATTCGGCATCACCTCTATCAACTTGGGAAGCACTACAAGTTGGGTCGATGGGTCCCACATGATATGACTAGGAGCCAGAAAGCAACGCGACAAGACACTTGTGTTTCTTTGCTCTTTCGCTTAAAGAAGAAGTCATTTCAGAACAGGGTGTTGACATGTGATGGAAAGTGGGTCCTGTACGATGCTTCACAGTGTCGCCATCATTGCTTAGCATCCCATGAACCGGCGAACTATGTACTGTCAGCAGTTAAGCTGTGTTCAAGAAAAACTCGAAAATCTGGAGCCAGCAATTCTGAATCGCAAAGGGGTCATCCTGTTACAGGACAACGCTAAGCCCCACCCGGGACACCATTCTACGCCTTAGATGGGAAATACTATTGCATCCGCCATACGATCCGGACATTGCACCGTCCGATTATCATCTGTTCCATAACTTTGACAATCACCTTAGAGAACACCAGTTCAACTCCCTAGTAGAGGTGCAGAATGCACTTGCTACCTTCTTCGCTTCACGGCTCACAAAGTTCTACCGCGATGGAATCCATGGTCTTCCAGAACGTTGGCAGAAAGTCATCGATGCTGATGGAGACTATTTTTGATCTTCCAGGTATATCTTAGGTGACATATCAATATTCGAAAGTAGTGGGTGAAAAAGCGACAGAACTTTCTTGGTTACCTTTATATATATATATCCGCTCGTATGTCCGGGTGTACAAAATATAATATTTTTTTTACCAATATATGAATGAGTATTCTGCTCGAAGGTACGTTCTAGCTGACCCGGACAGACGTGGCTACTAACTAGAGAAGTACTAGAAGTGGTACACGAGGATCTGCATGTGTCATATATCGATGGAAACGTCTCACCGAGTACACTTCCAATGTGAAATATCTCACTTGAATGGGTCCTGTAGGGTGCGTAGCGACCACTTGAAGATCACAACAAGGTACGCTCCGAAACACCAGAAAACGTAGACAAAATAGGAGGCTATGACGTAATTGTTTAAAGACCTGGTGTATTCAACACCGCGTATCATTTCACCAATTTTACAGGAGAGACAAAAAACCGTTTGAAAACTAGCTTTATCCTCATTATACGCGGTATTAGTTTTAAGGGAATAACAGAGCCATTTGTCGTGATATAGGTGTAATACTTAACCAGATTGTGCGCCATCATATGCTGATTCTAATGGTATCAAACACTCAAATTCACCAAAATTGGAGATACGCGGTGTTGAATCTCAGGTTACGAAAGTTTGAAAGATAACTCAATACCAATTTGACATCAAGTGTTTACAAGTCAAAATGGTGGATCCAACATGGCGGATAAAAATTACAAAAAGCAAGGTATAGATCTGAAATTAGGTATAAAGACATATTCGATATCGCTATGTATGAATCGGATACGAAAAGTGTAAAATTCAAAATGGCGGACAAAATGCAAAACACTGCTATGGAACTGAAACTGCTATGGTAGGTAAAGTGTTTCGTGGCCGCTGACTACAAATCCAGTGTTAGAAATGTAAAATGCAATATAACGAATCCAATGTGGCGGACTAAAGGCGCAAAGAATATGTACAAAACAGACATAACGTGATTCTTGCACATGTAATAGAAAGACATTTATAGTACGTAACGGGACAAGGAGGGACAGGTGATATTTTGTAATAAACAGGGAGCGAGTTTTATACATAATCATGCCAAAATTGAAGCACGGAATGCATGGTAGGTTTTGAGTTGAGATGATTTTGAGTTTAACGTCCCCTTTAGCAGCGAGGCTATGCGAGAAGGGACCTACTGATTAACGTGGAATCCGAACCACATGAACTCTCGCCGAGAACAGGGCAAGTTTTATAGCGCACATTAAAGTTTTATGATACGCACAGATTACAATCATAGACAATAATTATTTTCCTACCAGCTCCCTCCCCCTGACCCGAATAGATACGCAGGGATCGGCATGTGTTATATATCGTTGAAAAGCTCGCCTCGAGTACACTTTGCATTTGTAACATCTTGCTTGAATGGTGCCTGTAGGATACATTGCGATTATTTGCAGATATCATCTGAAGATCCAAACAATGACAGTGAAAAGTGCGCGTTGGAGTTTAAAACATAGTTATGCTTCCATAACTGTCTTTTCTGTTTCACATTATGCCACGTACACTTGTGAGCCATATGTATGACAAATGTCCGTTCTCATAAGTAGGGATAGTACAGACATCGAGACTAATCTCGGTCTCGTCTCTAATTTGAGATTGGGGGCCGCGGTGGCTCAGTGGTAGAGCGTTCACCTCTGGTGCTTGGGGTCCCGGGTTTGATCCCAGCCCCCGCCAACTGAACTTTGTGGTGGACAAACACAGTGTGCGTGGGTTTTCTCGGGGTTCTCCCGTTTCCTACCACTTATTTCATTCATCACTCATCATCACCGTCTCCTTTAGCCTAACCGGCATAATCGTGGGACGTAAAACTCTAATTTTTCTAATTTGAGATCGAGATGTGCTTTCCCAAATCGGGAAGAGATAGAGACGGGGACCAGGCTCGTCTCGATACACATATGCCCATTCTGTACTTTTGCACTTTTTGTCAGGCATTGGGTCCATTATATTCCAATTTGCAATTTTAACATTGGATTCATACTCTGCGACCACGAAAATCTGCTTAAAAGTTGATTGCATTTTGCCCGCCATCTTGGATCCTCCATCTTGAATTTTACACTTTTCGTATCCGATTCGTACATAACGACGTCGAATATCATTTTATACCTAATTTAGAACCATAGCTAGTTTTTTTGTAATTTTTGTCCGCCATGTTGGATCCGCCATTTTGATTTGTAAACATTTGATGTCAGATTTACATTCGCCTAAATTTTAAACCTATATATACCACGTCTAAAAACAATTACACAATAGCTTCCTATTTTGTCCATGTTTTCTAGTGTTTCGGAGAGTGCCTTGTTCGGATCTTCAAATGGTCGCCACGCCATCTACAGACCCCATTCAAGCGAGATATTTCACATGTGAAGTGTACGCGGTGTGAAACACATGCAGATCCCCGCGTACCACTTCAAGTACTTCCCTCGTAAGTCAGTTGGCCAAGGGTAGGAGGGCCAGTAACTTTTCTCTGTGTTCAAGAAAGCTTAGATAAACTGGATTACTAAGAATTATAGTTAACAAATAGGTTGAGAATTAGAATCAGAACTATACAATAATCGGTTAATTATGACTTCATTACACAGGTTGGCAGTCATACACCCAGTTAATACTCGTTCGCTATGACTATCTATAGTGTCAAGAAGTCAGAACCTTCATAATGCATTCTTGGCAAATGCAGCGAACCAATTTGGTGTATTATTTATGAATCTATCATTTTGGGTTCATTCATTAGTTTGTGCTGTGCTGTTCTTCACAGTCTGTTCCCAACTTTATTGGATATCTTTATGGAACAAACTCGGTTGTTCTGATACAAAGAAGTTATCAATAAAATTTTGCACTCGAGTGCACTCGACGAGGACTGAAAAATCGTAATCAGTAGAAACCCTATCTGGGAGATACACAGGATGCAGAAGAACCTCTCATTGAAGTTGCTGAATGGCAACAGTTGTCATATGTGTGCCACATGTGGTCTAGCGTTAATCATGTGATATCGCCAACACATAATAATGATAATGTCATGCCGATAATTCAGCTCTTTCTCTTGAAGTGCTTTATGAATACGTTGTAGTTGATCACAATATGATAGCAGTGAGGGTACGATTACAGGCTAGAAGTTCGAAAGAGTTTCCTGTGGATAATCCGTTCCACGTCTCACTAGACACGCAACATTGTTTGCTTGGGATGCAAATCCTTTTATGGACGTGGTGTTACTTTTCTGTTTGTGCTCACTTATTCCTTCAACACCTTAAAGTTCACGTTCAGGCAAAATTACTTATCTCCGGTAACAATACTGCTCATGATGGCGACAAGGAGAGAATCACATACAACAACACTCTGGTTTTTGTTGCCTGCAACTGAGTGAATGAAGCAACCATGAGCATAGTTTTTGAAACTTTCTCATACTTTGAAAGCGTCGCACAACAAATGCCTGTCCACTACCCATCTCTATGGCTGATTCTTTGGTGTTTTGACGTAGATTACGGTGGATCAAGTCCTTCAAATTATCCTTATCAAAATGGAGTGTGCGACTAGAACTTCGCACACTCCACTCAGAAAAAGAAGCTATGGATTCTTTTTAAAATTTCTTTTAAAATTTTACTGTAAAATTATCCAATAATGTAAATATCAACTTTGTTTCAGAACTGTAGTTCTATAATTCTTGAAGGAAAAGGAGACAAAAATTTTATCCTTGACATTTCCCTACGCCTACGAAAATAGTTTAAGATCAATTTTGATCAGAAGTCCGATCTATCACTATGGTAAATCTTGGTTTTAAAATGCTTCGCCTTCCCACTAGAAACAGGGTGTAACCAGTAATGATTTTAGATTACATTACACCTGGAAGTCCTTCAATACACGGGAGGTTGAAAAGTAGTACGGCAAAAGTGCTGTTGATCTATATTGCGCACTATTGCAGGTTTGGCTGTGGGCGAATTTTGTAGAAAGAGAGCGGGTAAAGGAAATCTATCCCTGCTGACCACCTTCTGAAATTAGCACTGCGTGTTACACTTCCCTTCGCTTTTTTTATTATTATTTTGAGTTTCCACTTCACCTTCTAGTTGACTTTCTATGGTCCCTCGTGAAACCTTCTCCAGCACTGTTCACTTGAGTTTATACCATTGCTTTTGCAGTAACATAAACAACACGTCTTCTGAAACTATGCAAATAGAGGTAGTTTGCACAGTTTAAGAAAACAAGTAATTTAGGTACGGGCAAGAACAATAGTCGTGCCTATGAATTAATCTACAAAATTGGTGGGAAACAGTGCATCGGCATGCTTTCTAATTTCTACTCACGCATTTAATTTTTTTAGAATAACCAAGAAGAGTCCAAGTAATAAGTAAACGTTAAAAAATGAAATACATGATGACGTAAGAGTCAATTTATTTAAAAAAAAAAAAGTGACATTTATAATATGATACAATTCCACTTCTTATTAAGAAGTATGGTTGAGTGATAGGGTTGGAAACATTGTCGTGTAATCTTACCGGTCTACTCATTGTAGATGTGTCAAGCATGACGTTCATCCACCAATACTTTAAGCATCATTTGTTTTCGGTGGGTTTCAAAGAAATGTGCTTCAAATGGAACTTACAATAAGCGACTCAAGCATGACGTACTTTTACCAGTACTTCCAGCATCATTTGTTCCCAGTGATTCCAAAGAAATGTTCTACACACTGAACTTAACAGCACAATAGTTATATTTTGTGTTGGCCAACAAACATTAGCATGAATGAAGTCGACGTTGTCTGTCACTGAAAAACTATTCAACCATTTGGAATGAATTGTTGAACATACATAATAACTGTCTTCAACTGTTGTATTTTAATCGTGTCGTTTTGATTAGATAGGAGGAAGAGGGGATTCAAACTCTATTCTAAAAATTAGAGTGTCTTACAAGTCCTTCAAGTTAGAGAAATAAAAGTCGGTATCGTGCGACCTCACTAAAAGTGAGTTGTCACGTGTTCCAGTGTTGTCAAAAATTCCGCTTCTAGGGGGAAGGAGTAATTTCTAAAATACAGGGTGAGCGTAAAGTCTTGCCCTGATTACAAAAATTTATTACAGAAGAACCGTTTGACATAATAATGTAAATAGTGGTCAGTTATATATTTTCGTATTACAAGTTTTTTTAAAGACCACTTACGTTAGACCACTTCAACATGTGCCCCCTTGGTAGCTCGGAGAATGTCTAAGCATTACGCTTTCTCCTGCTCCGATGTCATTTCGCCAACTAACTCGCGCGCGCCAAGTAACGTACTGCGTCACTCTTGGGTAGCACTAGTGCCATCTATTGGTCTTTTTAAAAAAAACTTGTAATCCTAACCTATGAAACGGACCAGAATTTACATTATTCTGTCGAACGGTTATTCCGTAATAAATGTTTATAATCAGGGCAGGACTTTATGCTCACGGTGTAGTTTAATTCCCCATTTTGTGTTTTAAAAAAAATGACTGAATGGAGATAACCGTTTAAAAATAATTTTTCAACATCGCTAGCACTTAGTTCGAACCAAGTTTCTATCAATCAAATTTGGTTGAAATGCGTATCATAAGATAGAAAATGTTTCGCAAAGAATATTGGGAGGCAATGTCGGAAATACATTTTTGAATACAGCACTTGGGTCAAGCTGAATTCTTATAATTTCATTTTAATTTAAATAGGTTTAGAAAGGAGGAAAGGACCTTAAATATACCTTTCAAATATAATATTTTCCATAAACCTAGTGTTTCCGTGCGAATAACGGCCATTTCAGTTAATTTTGTCTAAATGTACAAAACGAATGGGCTTTAAAGAAAACATAGATCAGAAGTTAAGCAAAGGTTATGCACGAGAATATGTGTTATATATATAGTGGCTTATGTTTTTTTTTTTTTTTTTTTTTTTTTTTTTTTTTTTTTTTTTTGTAACTGGCACCCATACTGTTGGAACTTATTCCCAGGTCCGTATCCACGGGCTTGCATGGCAGGCCGCCCTCCTAAATTTTTACTGACTCCCTATAATTTTCACGCTAGGCTTGCAAATAAACTATAATATGGTGATGAACTATAATATGTTTGAATCATTCCCCCCCTTAGCTTCTACCAGGACCCCTACATTTTGGGGCTGTTTACGGGACTGTTCTTGCCTTTTGTTCTTTTATTGTCACCAACAGTGACGAAATTACCTGAATCATCCATTTTTGTCGACAGCTGAGGAGTTTCAATGTAATTAAATTTGACTTTTGTGTACAGGTAAACTCACTTTTACTGCACGTTGTCTCATGAGATTCCCAGGAACTCACCTTCACATGACTTGTTACAGTATGACAATTACTTTGTCACTTTAGGCTTGAAGCTAGTAGATTTAGTAAGGAAGCTACACTTTTATACAACTTAATTTCAGCTATGCTAAGGAACTTCATGTATAGCGTTTGAAAATGGCAGTTCGCTCTCTGTAAACACTGTTACCAAATGAGTGTTCTGCAGTGTTGCCACATCTTATATCACCAGCTATCGTTCACGTTGTAGTTTATCAGCTTTAGCCACACCAATTTACGATACGGCACATCGTGCCGCAGCCTTCGTTTCAATCGCCTAACCTACACATTATCAATTATGTCCCAAGCTTTAGTACTGATACTAGAATCAGTGCTTTTATTTTTACGAGTGGATCTAATTTATGGAGTACTGGTAAATTACAAAATTTAAGTAGAGAAATTCATTAAATTAAAGTTCTGAAAGTACAATATACATATTATAGTAGTACTCTACTTACTGTCTCCGTGATAAGGACTCGAAGGATCTTGCGAAATATAACCATCCTCTTCGCTCTGTATCCCATTTGTTGGACTGGATAAAATAAAGTCTCGTGATGTGTCCAACTGCTCTACTAGTTTCTTGATAACACCAACATACAGCGTCATATAATCAGCTCTTAATCGACTTCCATAGGAGCTGCGTTTACAAGAAAAAAATTGTGCAAGTAAAAGAAATTAACGAATAGCAATATCAGAAGTACGTAGTATGTGGTTCACTGTTAGAATTAAGTGTGTTATTGGTACAAGTATACAGAATATATATATCGCATGTTTATCTCAAGAGTAACATAACTCAAAAATCGCCCTTATTGTCTTATGGGCAGAAAATGAAAGCTAATCTTGATGTCTATCTCTGGTAAAAGTTTTACAGATGTGCTTCCAAAACTGGGTGCTAGAGAACACTTTGTGTCGTTCTTGCACCCAGTTTTCTTTATTGGGTTTCGAAACTTTCAAACGCTTCTTCTGAAAAGTTAGGAATTTTGAATTATGACACTCTTGAAATAAACGAGCGATATACATATATCGTGTATTCTAAAAATGGTGCCCACGGACCAGTATTCTACAAGTCGAAATAAAGCGAAAAATATATATATTTGTATACTTTTCTGGTCCTTGTCTAGAAACGCGAATTGCACTATGTGGCAACGTCGCAGATAAATTGTCATAGAGTAGATCTATCGATCTTTTAAACAATTGCATCGATTCTCACTAGATGGATGTTAAAGTCGATAGACGTTCACACTAGCACCACTTATGACCTTAACGAGCGATGTAACCGTTTAATGGAATTGTAGGGCATTGTTAATGGTTCCAAGTTAATATACGATGTTGCCACATAATGAAATTTTGATTTCCCCATAGCGGCTGAAGGAGGCCCCGGAGGGCATTCCATCATATAATATTTTCGCTTTATTTTGACCTGTAGAATAATGCTTTGTGGTCCATGGGCGCCATTTTTAGAACACTCGATATATATATATATATATATATATATATATATATATATATATATATATATGTCACTGTTGTAAATATATGCATCACTGTTTGAATCATACCTATCACTGTTATAAATGTAGGTATGACTGTTAGTAGCATGTCTGTCACTGTTATAAATACATGTACTATTATTAGGGCATATCTATCACTGCTATTTATAATGTATTACTCATATAACGTAAATACTCATATCAACTTAATGCTTACAATGTCTCTCGTATGATAACAGATGATTTGCAACCTAAAAATAATATCAAGCTGATATACGTGTTTTAATCCAGAATTTATTATTATTATTATTAAATTTTAATGCAATATATTAATCCGCCCAAAATTTGTTTATGCTCTTTAATAAAAAAGTGGTACAAAGAGTAATAAAATATAAACGAAAGATATATAATGAATAAAAGGTTTATATATATATGAGTAAGAATATAAATGATACAATGAATAAGTATGATGATGATGAATATTTAAGACGAAAAGAGAAATATTATATATAATGTGGCGGAAAAGAATATTAGTTTTACAAATAATAATAATAATAATAATAATAATAATAATAAACATTATGGATGAGCTGGAATGTATATATATATATATATATATATATATATATATATATATATATATATATATATATATATATATATATATATATATATATAAGTCGTGAAAACTTTGAAGTATATGAGATTCTGTTATCATTTTATGTAGAGTATTTTGCAATGAACGATAACAGTTGCATATGTATCGCATTTTATTTGTTTTATGTTTGTCTTGAAATTTGAATTAGAATATAAGAATATTTTATGAATATGTATTCTCCATATATTCTAACGTCCAATAACCTCACATTATGGGTTTCATCAAAATTTGAATCTGAAGACCTTCTGATTAGATTTCCCAAGCCGTTATGCGCAAGGGTGGCGACTCCGTTGACAGGGCCAAACAAATTAATATTAATAGATGTTTGCATTAGACCAGAAGTATCGCCATATTTCTAATCGTCTCATAACAGTATTACAGTTTACGGCAAAATTTTGATTTCCACAAAGAAGAGCAGTTCAATCCGTTCTCGGGACAGCGGTATATTGTATAAATATACGGAAACCTCTTCCTTACTACAGAAATCAGCATGGATCATACGTTATCCATATACTACATACGCACTGCCTTTAGATGATACAGGCAGGATGTCTGACATCTAACAGTTTTCCGTATATTACATGCATATACTTACGTTACATTCCTCAAATACATGTTATATACTTCATTTCTATGTGAAATCTTGACAGCCTATATTGTTTCATACGCAAAGTACGTATAGATGGAATACTTATACGGAAGCCATTGTAAAACATACGTTTTCAGTTATACGTCTGCTGTACATTAGGACCAAAAACTACAGGAATTACGCATGTAACCTACCTTTTTAAGTAAGCCAGCTACATTTTTTTCTCAGTGCACTTTAAGGAGGCTATTGTGCTTAGAGAGATAGTGATTGAAGTGCATATTGGACGTGTACCATAATACTATTAGGAGAACATAAAGGATGTTGATTATTTTACTATAATAGCGAACAAAATTACATACATCATTTCTATTCATCAAATCGGGATAATATTCCAGCATGTATTACAGTCCTAAATCCATCGAACGATTTTGGACTTTTACAAATCCCAACAATCATGTCAGGATGGGATGCATTAGATAGAAAAAAACGGGTGATTTAAATTAATGAGTGTTGTACACACATCTGGCTTGATTGCAAGATGCCACAGATGCATACCCTATATGTATATTTACGTATATATAGGTACGCTTATTAACAAAATATTAATCACGTATTACACAACAGTAAGAAAACGTTAGGAACTTGTTTACAAACACCATTTAAGTCATTTTAATAGTTTTTTTCGCTTTCTATTCTATTTTTTCTTGTGAAGGCGAAGTTATATGTGTCTGACTGTGTCCACATTCAGAACTCACATAAATCATGTTGAAATTAAAAGAGAAAAGTTACATTTTTTCCAAAGTCCACTTGCTCATGACGGACTCTGGCAAAGCTACTGGACTACCTCTAGAATGCAGACACGGAGGTTTACCACCTGTTTTCACAACTCCCTCTGCTAGCTCCACGAAGGTGGAGAAGCGGAGAGAGCACAGCGAAAGACGCCGTCGAGCCTCAGAGCGCTCAACTACCTCAACAGTGTCAAATGCATCCAGTAGGCCACGATCTAGATCGCCACTGAGTCAGCCCACCTATGCCAGCAAAGCAAAATCTCCTCCTGCTAAGAAACAACATACCGCTAACGATTCAGAGTTATCCGACATGGACGCCGAAAATTCCACCTCCTCGCGCCGAGCATCAGCAACCAATATCTTGCCAAATCAACAATCTGCATCTTTTTATTGTTTCCTACTTCAGAAATACGATCCTAAGTATTCAAACGAAAAGTTTATTATCCTCCAACTTAGGAAATATTTGCCCAGCCTTCCACTCCAGGAAGTTGTAAAAACGCGAAACGGTTACATATTGAAGTCCACCGAGCCCGATTTCCTCACGACAGTAAGCAATAAAGCCTCTTTTGAAATCTTTGGTACCAACGCCATTATTACGTCTCTGACTTCTTCTCGACGGAAACAGCCACCTCCACCTAGGCGACCTCCAACGCTCTCTGTCGTGATTCGAGGAGTTGATCCCACGTACTCCGACGAGGAAATCCAAGAAGAACTGCAATATGAAGGGCATACCATTAACAAAGCCATTCGTATTCGCAATAACACCGGGCCAACCTACATGGTTAGAATTCTCACTTCCAGTCAGGACACTGTGAGCGGAGGACTGTGAGTTTGCATAATCTGAATAAATTACTAAAATCATTAATATGCAAAAATGCAAATGTGGGAGGAATCTTAATATTTAAACTGATATTTACTTTAAATTTAAGTACACCTGCTTTCTTTGAGTTTTTTTTTTCTCTGGGAAGCTTTCTCTGCCTCTATCCATGCAAACTAGCATATCAAAATACAAAATTCGCTATCTTCTTATACGTTAATATTAAATAATATCAAATTCTCATTGCTTCTCGCTTAAGTCCTGCCCTGTTGTTCATTACTATTCATTTACATAACACAATAAACCATAACTATACATAGAAATATTAATAAAAGTTATATGCTCCCGCTGGTAATTATTTAAATCTCAAAATTCTTTATATGCAAATTCCTAATTAAATTGAAATATTATTCATAATTTCACGAAAAATTTATATATGCAAATCATCTTATAACACAGATAATGTGACGTTCACAACACTATCGATACTCTTCTCACTCAAGGCGCCCTCATATACAAGCGACGACATAGGGTCGAACCTTCTCGTTCACCTGCACCCTTACCCCTTCGTTGTGAGCGGTACCAAACCTATAACAGCCACGCAACGGCTGACTGTAAAAATGCCTCTGTCTGTGGTTACTGTTCTGGCCCACATCATACGCGCCTTTGCCCTAACATGGAACTCCCGCCTAAGTGTCCCACCTGTCAAGATAGACACCCCGCCTACAGCTATAAATGCAAAAGCAAATAAAGCCTGATGAAACGCATCCAGAATTAGTTGCTCCTCTCCGTACCCAGTCTGCATCCACCAACACTGAGAAACATGTTGATGATCCAGTCACGGTAGGCAAACTATTAGAATTTCTTACCCTTGCACTCCAGAATATACATCCTTTTAATCGTCAACACGTTCTTCACCAGCTTACACTTGCAGCCAAATTAACCTTCAACGTCTCTCTGTATGCTACATATTCAAATAACTATGTTCATTTTCATACTACACGACATGAAACAACTGTTTAATCTGTGTATCATCATGGATCTGTCATTCTTATTCTTAAATATCCGATCTCTTCCTAAAAACAAAGTTCTTTTCCAGACTCTTTTACTTGAAGAGCATATTACAGCCTTCCTTCTGAACGAAACTTTCCTGACTAAGTCTGTCTCCTGCCGCATTCCTAACTATACTTTAATTCGTCATGATAATCCACTACCGGCATTGCGAGCTAACGGCGGAGCTGCTATAGGCTTCCGACACACCATCCCATTCAGGCAACAACAATGTCCCGTTTTACATTTACCAGAGCATGTCATTACCACTCTATATTTTAAAAACATCACGATCACTTTGGCTACGCTCTACATCCGACCAGGCAATCCAATTCCTCTGGATTTCTTCTCACATATCTTCACTACCTATCGCCACTATATAATGCTCGCAGACATCAACTTCCATAGTCGCTCCGCTCAAGACTGCACTCGTTTTACAGATTTCATCACGACTCACACTACAGGAGTTATTCTTGATCTTCCAGCTGCCACTCGCCCAATATCGAACACCACACCGGATATTGCAATTACTTCTAATACGCTCAGCACACGTTGCACTATCACCGTCCTTGATTTACTGGGTAGCGATCATGCC
Source organism: Thermobia domestica (assembly GCF_964235325.1). NCBI lineage: Eukaryota > Metazoa > Arthropoda > Insecta > Zygentoma > Lepismatidae > Thermobia > Thermobia domestica. The sequence continues at coordinate 55,892,788 of NC_137467.1, forward strand.
CCAATTAAACTGACATATCATACAAGTCTTGCTCATCAACAACACCAACTGCCAGCCCGTCTCTCACCCCGGTACGATAAAGCCGACTGGCCGAGTTACCGCTCTTATCTTTTCACCGCTATTGCATCTTATCAAGCGCCCAATACTTCAGACGAACTCACTACTCAAATTGACCATATTACCTCTGCTATTCAACAAGCCTCTGCTCTTTACATACCACAAAAAGAATCCATACCATACCGTCCAAAATTACCACCACAGTACCTTCCTCTGATCCGTCAGTCACGGCAAGCTTATCGTGAATACCTCCGTACACGAAACCCGGATGCACTTCATCACCACCATCAGCTACAAAGAACTGTTCGAAATTACCTCATAGCATATCGCCAAAGGCAGTGGGTGAAAACCTGCAACCACCTTGCTGACACAACTAATCCCACGGTGTATTGGAAGCGTTTTAACGCTTTGTGTGGTAAGTTTTCGAAAACCACGTATCCTCTTCTTGTCGATGGAAAACAGTGACACTCTGATTTGGACAAAGCAAACGCTTTTGCTGCACACCTTTAAGGCATATTTACGCCTCCTGCACAAGTTCATGTCTCCCGTTCTCATCATGTTACCAGCATAAATACGGACTTACACCACTTTCAGCCAGACGCCAATCATACTCTTCCACCGCACGTTCTAAATGTCCCCGTTCAGTCGGAAGAAATCACAGCTGTGGTTCAGCGTAAGCGAAACACTGCCTCAGGCTTCGATGGAATAACTTACCGGCATATCAAAGAAAGCTCTCTTGCACTACTTCATCTTCTAGCACTTATCTTTACGTTCATTCTTCGCAGTGGCTTCTACCCTACTGACTGGAAAGTTTCAAAATGTCTAATGTTTCCGAAACCTAACAAACCTCCAAGTGACGTTTCCTCTTACAGACCAATCCAACTAACGTCCACATTCAGCAAAATCTTTGAAAGGATCATCGTTAAAAGATTACAACCCTATTTAAACGATAGACATCTCATTCCTACCCATCAAGCTGGTTTCCGCCCTGGTTACTCTATTAATGACCAGTTGCTCCGTCTCACGACGCTCATCACCAAGCATTATAATCTGCTTCAACCATCCTGCTTTCTTCTGTTTGATCTCGAAAAGGCATTCGATAAAGTGTGGCATTTAGCGCTCATTTACAAGCTAGTCAGACTCCGACTTCCTATGACTTATATACGACTCATTTTCATTTTCTTGTTTGCCGTCTTACTTACGTTGCCATAAATTCTGAGCTTTCACATCCCATTTTTCTGTTCTCTGGCGTCCCACAGGGATCTGCTTTATCGCCTCTGTTATATCTACTTTTCGTTGCTTATTTTCCAGACCTACCACGCACTGTCCATCTGTTTCAATACGCCGACGATACGGCATTTCCTGCTCTCTGCCGCACCATTCCGCAAATCAATATCGCACTTCAGGAAGCTATCAATCGTTTTACACACTGGTGCCGAACATGGAACTTAACAATTAATGCCGGTAAAACGCAAGCGATAGTTTTCATCCCGCCTCGTAAACGCACAAAAGTACATCGAAATCCAACACTCCTTTCATTACATGTCAATGATATACCACTGCATCCTAGCAAAACTGTCACTTACCTTGGACTCATTTTCGACCATCGTCTCACTTGGCCCCCTCACCTCAACTCTGTTAAAACTAAGGCTTATAATAGACTAAATCTACTCAAGAGACTAACTGGAACTACTTGGGGTCTCTCTTCCCGGCTTGTTCTCAATACTTATAAAGTTTTCCTTCGGCCAGTACTTACTTACGGTTTTCCGGCCTGGATGTCCACACCACCATCCTATTATAACAAGCTTGCAGTTCTTGAGCGCCATGCTTTTCGCCTTGCCCATCGTATTTCATTACCTAGTCCCACCCATGATCTATACTCTCTCATTACATTTCCTATTCTTAAATTTCACTTAGAAACTTTACGCAGTAACTTTCTCACTGATCGCTACTCCCGTCACCACCCCCTGCTTCTCGACACTATGCACTACCTTTCACTGCACCCGTGCAGACCTCATTACTACTATACCCCTTTGCACCTTCTTTTCACGCTCTACTGCTACACATTACCCCCTAATCATCTTGACCTGGAACTCCTGGATGAATATCGTATTCATGCTCATCTCTCTCACATATTTCCTTCATATACTGCACAGTGATCTTCCTTTGTGACTAACAGGGCTCCCTCTGTCTTCATCAGCCTATCGTCGCCCTAGGCAGAAGATAACAGCATTTGTTCATTTAACTTTTCCCTCGTGTTGTGACGTGCTTGCACTTCATTCCATCCTCCATGCCCATCTCATCTATCAATATTTATAACTATCATACTTCATCGTCTTTGTTATGTATCTAGTACTATAAGTTTTTTTCTTCTTCTTTTGCTAATTTTCTTATTGTACCTTCAATATGTTTTCTTGTTTTGTTGTTATATGTTTATATTATTACCTTTTCATCCACCTGTATGTATGATTATGATCGCAAAGATCATAATGTCCGTTTATACTCATATGTATATTATGCTTTTAATAAATGATGCAACAAAATAATATAACTGTAGAAAATGTAACCTATACATCCCTTAGATCCTCTCCCAATATACGGCTTCCACCCTTTGCCTCAATATCCCATTCCTAAAAGAGGGCGTACCCCTCTAAGAGGTTGCTAGCTTCCGAGCTAGCTAAAAAAAAGTCCACCTAAGTCATTAAAAATGTTATTTCCACACTCCTCTTAACCCTGGATTACAAACCATTCGTAAATTTTACGAAGCAGCATGTCAAAAATTATTGAATTCACCGAACCGCGCATGCGCGGCCGCCTTCTTTCCCTTCCTACTTCTTACAGCACAAGCCAGTTTTGATTTAAGAGCCGTGTTATTCGGTCTTGGTTGTATCATGCGTATTTTGAAAGTCGAAAGGTGTGTAGCCACGTTAGTTTCTTTTACAAATTTTGACCAATCTACTTTCTTGTTTTTAACATTAAGTGAGTGTTTTTAGACTATAAACAGTGCAAAGAGTTGTGTCATAGTATTGTACCTATTTCTTGTCTTCGTTGGTGGATAAACTATGGGCGACAGTGAGGAAGAATGTGAAAATAATCAACTAGGAGGGTTGTTGGATGAGATATCTTCTGATGAAGACTCTAATGATACTGCTAATGAAGCGTATTCCCATCACTAACCCTGTGGCAAACCCGCCAAAAGGAACAAGAAACTTGCTTTTACTGTCCGCCAGTGAAATGAAGAATGACAACACACTTGTGCAAGCACTGGAGGAAGGTGATTTGTGCTTAACATAGAGCTGTGTGTTGTGTGGCGTGTGACGAAGAAAATTGAAGAACTTGGAAAGACCACTTTCAACTTTGCACCTAATTACTTTTTACGAAGTTTATATACAAAATGCTTTTTTTTTTTAGTTGCCTTGGTCTTTTTACTTTAGTTATCTATTGTTATAATATATATAAAACAATTTACCCACATAAATGTAACTACTTCTTCATGGCGTCATACTTGTAATTCAAGTATACAGCCAGCAACTTACCTGTATTATAGGCCTACATAACTTTTTATATGTATTTGTTTATTAAAGTATTCCAAAGGCATTTAATATTATTGTCGATATACAGTAGAGCGTCGATTATCCGAACGTCGGTTAACCGAACGACCGCTTAACCGAACTGTGTACTCGCTCGCACCTGTTACTCTCCCACCCTACCGTCCATCATCCCCCTCACTCCCAAACCAAGTTTCCCACAGTAGTCGCCGCACTGAGCCACCGCTGGCGGAACATTGCTTCTAATGGGGCCTTCATAAGGCGCTGCTGACCGACCACGCCGCCTGTCGCTGTGTTTCAACAATCAGCACACTTCCGTCGGTTTGGCACTGGCTGTAGAAGTACAGTACAGTACAGTACAGTTCGATTATCCGAACAAACCAGTTTTCCGAACACCCATGTCCCCCAATTACTTCGGATAATCGACGCTCTACTGTAATTCTATAAACAAGCCCATTTTCAGATTTAAAAAATAATAATATAGACAGAAATAATAAAAAAAAACTAAAATTGAATCGTTTGGTTTGTAACCACGTAGACACAAAATAAGGTTTGTAATCCAGGGTTAAGTCACGTCGCCATTTTTTGACTGACTTCAAAGCATAACTTTCGGTGGTTATTAAATCTCTGATTTGTTTATTGTTAAATTTTGAAGGGCTTACTGATTACAAAGTTCTTAAAACAAGTCATGCCTGAAGACAACACATCACTAGTGCCAAATGGAAAGTGATATAGAAACACGCATATAGGGCGAAACATTATAAGCATTGGTCGATGAACAATGTATTAAAATTTATGTTCATTATTGTGCAGTACATTGTTTTTGTAAAATATTATTACTTGAGGGGTTTCTTGAAGAAAATAAACATTTGTTACGTTGTTAAGCGTAAACCAAAAATCAGGTAATTTTTTACGGTTTTGCACGTTTTCGTGTATAACCATACATAACATATACCGATGAAACATGTTTCTTTAACGAAGGAACTATAGGAATACTAGTTTTTCGTTTCATGTAAAATTACAAGAAAAAAGTCTTAACTGTTTTTTCTAAATAACCTCGGCATATGATAAAATTACAAACATAATAATTAACAACATATAACTGAAAATATAGCTTATAATAACGAAATAGTTACAACACAAATTTATTATTGAATTTGTATTGCACGAGTACATTTTTTAAAAAAAAAATTAAAGGTAACGTATTTTTAATTGAAAATGTTCCGTAACTAAGCCATTATTGGGCAAATTCGAAGCAGTAAATTCAGTTAGCTCCAGCAATACGTAGATTATTCAGTTAGATATTGAAAAGAAAAATGACGTTTTTCAAGTAACAAAAAAATATTGGATAGTGTGAACGTAATTAGTAGAGCTATTCTCAATTTTAAATGCGAAAGAAACAAATATCGGAACTCAACATGGTGATTTGGCAGTGTTAGTGTTGCGTGTATTGTTTTTAAGTTCGATCCTAGCCATAGGAACTAAATACACCTTTCTGATTGGTTGCAGTTTGAGATTGTCCAAACCTTCTGGTATATGTATTGTGTATTATAGTAATAGAATAAAGTTGTCACTTTGTGTGTTAATGAAAATTAAAAGATAATTATATTTGGGGTACATTTCGAAGAACATTAGGCATATTTTTTTTCAGAGACTACCGTAACAAAATGCATTTTGGTCACACTGAAAAGGGTGAGTTCCGAAACTGGACCATCCGAGTGTGACGTAATGTCACGTGATTCTATCATGGTTCATAAAAATTTGAGACATATTTTTTCACGACCTACCCTTTAAAAAATATGCATTTTGGTCATTAGGAAGCGGGTGAGGTTCGAAGTTGGACTACCCGAGTGTGACGTAATGTCACGTGATATTATCATGGGGTAGAGGTGGAACAAACCGAGCCATGCAGATCTTCTAATCCCCTTCGTTCGCTGACGCTCGCTCAGCTGTTTCCTACCGTAAGTTAATTACTATTTACACATTATATTTTACGTACAAGAGCAAATGAGTATAATTGTTATAAAATTGTTACGAAAATTTGAAAAAAAAATAATGAAAACTTTCATTGAGCCGGGTTTGAACCCACACCAAAAGCGATTTCCATCAGTACCCCATTCGCTAGCACGCTCGGCCATGAGGACCATCACTAGCAGGCGTTTGGTTTGTGCTATGTATATGTTACGTGACGAGAAACGCATAACTTCAACCAATCAGAAGTGTGTATTTAGCTCGTATGACTAGGGTCAAGCGTAATTGAAATATATGCGTGTGGTGAGGATTCACTAGGGGAAGTAATGCTCCCGGAAGGATATTTGCGGATCCCAAACGTTTTAGGTATCTTCTTATCTTATTGGTCAATACAGACAAGACATCAAGAGTCATGACCTACATATAGCAGAACGCTAAATGGTGTCGGCCCTCGTAGCTGATCATACTACCGGAACGTACAAGTAATGAAAATCATTTTTGGCGTGGGATCAAACCCAATCCAAGGAAAGTATTTTCTATTTTTTTTTAAATTTTCATAACTTTTTCATTAAAATAAGATTGAAAACAATACTCCAAAAAAGTGATTTACCGATTATTTTTTAAATTTTCATAACACCATTTTCATTAAAATAAGTTCGCAGTTTACTATACGGATCCATAGTAAAAGAAGTAGTACTAGTAGTAGTAAAAATAGTGTTAGTAATAGTAATAGTAGTAGTAATAGTAATAGTAGTAGTAGTAATAGTAGTAGTAGCAGTAGTAATAGTAGTAGTGGTAGTAGTAGTAGTGATAGTAGTAGTAGCAGTAGTAATAGTAGTAGGTCAATCCATACGAAGTGGTCCAGAGGTGGTTGCTCGACTATCTCCGAAAATTCTAAAAATTTGAGTGTGATGAACCTTGTGTATGAGAAGATTAATAACATCATTCACGTTGTCGTATGTACGAGTGTTCCTGAATGGCGGCTATCTTTGTTGTCAGTGGAGTGCCAATATTTGCATTTGAAAGCGTTTACGAAAACTACAGTTGTTCAGGTTGTACGAATCAGACGGACACCAAACAAAAAGAATGTTTAGAAGAGAGACTGAGGTACACGAAGAATATAAATTTTTGCGTCTAAATAAATATGCATGGTTGCAAACCAATGAATGAAATCACCAGAAAAACTAGAGAAAATTACACATTTAAACTGGCTGATTTTGGAATGGCATATAGTGGGGGCTTCAGAAGTTTTGTGCTGATTACTATTGGATGTAAAATGCCTGTAGAAATATCCACAGTTATAATACTACTGCCATCGTAGTTTTATGGGGGTCCGAAAGCTGAAGTTTGTGAGTTTGATGCTATTTTGAATGAACTATTGCAGAAAAAAATCATGGCTGATATTACATGGAGAAAAAGTGAGGACGCGAACGGTAAAAACGCGAACAAAGCACCTGCGTGACGATGGTTGTAGCCCGGAAAAATTTAAATGTTTGGATATGTTTCATGCTACATCTGAAAAACTATGCATAGTGCAGCAATTAGACCCACTTTTGTTTGTGTTCAGTTGTGCAAAAGCCTGCGTGTGGCGTTTGTTCTATCTTTCTAGCTTCATGATCATTGCCACGTCTATATGTTAAGGAGGTTAGTCCCCCTTGCATACAGGACACAGATTGTCGAACTGGACCGCGGTATTAAAGCACTTAATGTATCAGCAAAGTGATATTGAAATCTAATCCCAGTTACGGAAGTTAATATGTTCGCAAGGTTGCATTATATAATATAGACTAGCATTTGGCTACCTGGGAACTCCACGACCAGATGCCTGTGTTTGCTCGGCTTACGGGTTTGAACTTCTAAAGTTTACAATTCTACCAAATTTTAAGTTTCTGTTCGTATTTCAACTATCTAAAAGATAAGATTTTGTATCACAAGAAAACAGCCATTAAATAACATAGAAATTACTTCATGCCCCCAATAGATATATTAAAACTATAAATATTCACTTTTGGCAATTTTCCTGTGAGTTAGTCTCCGAAGTCTACAATCATGCCAAATTTCATTAATCTAATCCTGCCGGAAGTGCCTAAATATTTTGGGGTGCAGATATCGCATATAAATAACATTGGAAGGACCTTTCAGTTCCCCATAAAACCCCTCAACGGTTGAAAATCTTTATTTTTGGTCATTTACTTAAGTAACGCTAAGGGAAACATACAAGCATACCGAATTTAAAATCTTTATTCCAATACCAAGTACCTATAATATGAGGTTATAAGTTAAAAAAAAATTAAAAAAAGGTCAATTTAAAAAGACATAGAGAATTTCTTCATCCTCCCTTTAGACCACCTAAAAATTAAAAATATTAACTGTTGGCAATTTTTCTGCGAGTAGGTACTCAAAAGCTACAATCATGCTAAATTTCGCCTTTTCACGTCAACCAGAAGTACCCTTATATTTTATGTCAATTCATGTAGTTTTATATTTAGTTATAATACATAGATGTAACGCAACATTGAGAACATATTAACTTCCGTAACTGGGATTAGACTTCAATATCACTTTGCTGATACATTAGTTGCCTTAATACCGCAGTCCAGTTCGACTATGTGTGTCCTGGATGCAAGGGGGACTAACTTCCTTACCATATAGACGTGGCAATGATCACAAAGCAAGAAAGATAGAACAAACGCCACTCGTAAGCTTTTGCACAACTGAACACAAACAAAAGTGGATCTAATTGCTGCACCATTGCTGCTTTTGAGATCTAGCATGAAACAAATCCACACATTTAAATTTTTCCGTGCTACGACCATCGTCACGCAGGTGCTTTGTTCGCGTTTTCACCATGTCCTCACTTTATTCTCCATGTAATATGTCATGATTTTTTTTTTTTTTTGCAATAGTTTATTCACATACAGAATTATTTTGTGGCATAAGCAGGAATTTTTAGCACTTTGCTCTCCTGAGATATTACGCCCCCAAAATGGCATCAAACTCACAAACTTCAACTTTCGGACCTCCATAAATGTACGGTGCCAGTAGCATCATAACTGTTGATATTTCTACAGACTCTTTACATCCAATAGTATTCAGCACAAAGCTTATTACACCCCCACTATATGCCATTCCAAAATACAGCCCGTTTAAAAGTGTAATATTCTCTATTTTTTCTGGTGATTTCATGTATTAGTTTTCAGCCCTGCATATTTATTTAGACGCAAAAGTTAATATTCTCCGTATACCTCAGTCTCTCTTCTAAACATTCGTTTTTGCTCGTGTTCGTCTGATTCGTACAACCTGAGCAACTATAGTTTTGTAAACGCTTTCAAATGCAAAAAATTGACACTCCACTAACAACAAAGATAGCCGCCATTCAGGAACACATGTACATACGACAACGTGAATGATGTTATTGGCCTTCTGGTGCACACGGTTCATCGTACTCAAATTTTTATAATTTTCGGAGATGGTCGAGCAACCATTTTCACAATTCTTGGACCACTTCAGATGGATTGATCTAGTAGTAGTAGTAGTAGTAGTAGTAATAGTAGTAGTAGTAGTAGTAGTAGTAGTAGTAGTAGTAGTGATAGTAGTAGTCGTAGTAGTAGTTGTAGTAGTAGTAACGGGTTTGAATTCCCGCATGGTTTGGGTAGGTTCTGTTTTCGACATGAAAAATGGGCAAATTAAAGACTTGCCGAAATTTTTCTCTACATTTTGCATGACCAGCTTAAAACAGCTGGCTAGGGTAGCGCGCGAAAATAATGCAGGATATCGCCCGAATACAGAAACGTTTGGGATCGGCAGAAATTCCTTCCGGAAATAAGAACTAAATACACGATTATGATTGGTTGGCGTTATCCGCTTCTTGGCTCCGACATTTGCGTTATAAAATCTGAGTTGTGTTCATTTAAAAAAATCGTTATATATTTTATAAATTATATTGTATCTTACAAATGTCGAAGTAGTTTTGTAGTAATAACAAGATTTTTTGTATAATAATTGAAATTATATTAAATTCAAAGTTAATTATATTTAATCAGTATGATAGTGATGTTAACATAAAAATTGTGCACTTCTGGAAAAAAGGTGAAACTTTCAGGAATACTTGTTTACACCCAACAGAAGAAATCTAGAGGTAGAGCCCAAAGTTTTGGCCGCCATATTGCAAAATGGCTCCATATTGAAAAATAGAGTTATTTTTCACAATATCCATTTTAAGTAGCTACTGCTTCAACACTATTCATCCGAATTTCATGGTTGATACATCATTCTCTTCAGAATAAAACGGGCTTTTAAATGCAACATAGCACATGTCCGTATGAAAAAAGGGAAATTTCCAGGAAATCGGGAATTTTTCTGTAAAAAATATCATTCTTGGAAGTTTGAATCCCCCTGGACCGCCTCAGGTGATAGCACGCGAGCCTAATATACCCTGAAATAATACAAAGGGGTTATGGCATCTCTTTGCCAAATAACATTCGTATATCCTATATAATGACATGAGGGAAAAAATATTTCCTAATCCCGTTTGAAAGTAGAAAATTTATACTAACAGGGAAAATTACGATCTAAAATTTCTGGATTAATTAATATTCAAAAGATTTCATGACTAACTCTTCATTTTATTTAAATTGATACAATGTTTCAATTGCAATGCTGTACATGGCCCTGTGAGGTAGGGGAAAAGGGAAATTTTGGGGGAAATTGGGAAATATAACTGAAAACCTTTTATTTAAAAAAAAAAAGTTTATTGCTCTGAAAAGATCCCGGGTGGAAGCACGTGACCTTAATGTACCCTGAAAAATACATTGGAGTATTGGTAATGTTTCTGCCAAATACCATTCTGATATCATACATAGGAACGTTGTAAGAAATAATTTCCCAGTCCTCTTAATTATACAATTGTGCATTAGGGTGGTTCTTTTAACTGAAACCTGGAGATATAAAGAGAAATTATTTATGAATTTCATTTGTTTGTGTTTCATTTAGTTTTGTATTATTGTCCTTCATCCTTTTTTTTTTTTTTTTTTTTTTTTTACTTTGACACAATAAACGCCTTTGCTCCTATCTGGCACGTTAGAATGAAAACGGGAAGAAATATTAGAGATTAAAAAGTTTTAAAATAAAGGTAAAACTAATATCATGTAACAAACCAATTTAAATGTCAGTCTCAACGTCATCAAAATCATCATCACTACTGTCAACAAAAATAGGAAGCTCGAATTGTTCACTTTCATTTTCATAGTCAGCACACTTGTAAAGCATTGTATACTGCATTCGTGAGCATTGTTCACTGCATTTTGTATATGTAACGAGGAGTGTTGCACTTTTTGCAAGAAGAACTTAATAATTCCCTACATTGTACAAACTACTTCAGGAAGACTTGTCCATGTTGGCTCCCAGTTCCCAGTTTCATTTCTGTGCCAACTCCAAAGGCCTGGTGGAGAAACACCGTGTGCGTGGGTTTTCTCGGGGTTCTCCCGTTTCCTCCCACTTTCTTCATTCCATTTCATTCATTACTCATCATCACCGTCTCCTTTAGCCTAACCGGCATAACCGTGGGACGTAAAACTCAAAGATTTCATTTCTTTTTCCAAAGGCCTGGATCTGGTAAGGTAGGTTGTTTAACCAAACACTGTCTCCAACAATAGCTAGTTTGAAAACACTCCTCAAGACATGTTAAAATAAAGCTGATTCGTTGGTGGCATTCTTTCCATGGAACGTCCTTTCTATGTAAAAAGTTCTTTCCTACACTCATTAACTGTGCTATGATATGAAGACTTATCTTACATCAAAACAACAAATTTGTCAACTTCATCCATAAAAATATGCATTTCTGCAGGTTGCCGAGACAAAATCTGGAAAGTCTGTGTGATCTTCGGGAGATTTCTGTGTCTTTCCCAAGCGTTTTTTCCATAACCAGTAAACGAGAAAGTTGTGTCGCAACCCGACAATGCATGGAAAAATACAAGGGAAGTAGTTTCTTCGACTCCAAGCTTGGCAAATATTAGGTGAATTGAGATGTACTCTGCATTATTTCTTGAATTCTTGCGATCCATAAGAAGTCTGGTTGTAGTTGATTAAGTTTTGACAAAGAAAGCACTACAACATTAGTGTCCACTGTCCGAATGATCATAGATTTGTGTCTAGCTTGACACGCCTCCTTAGCATAAAGCAAAATTCTTGTATCTGCTTCCTCTTGTCTGCATGGTTGGAGATCTTCATGGGTACATAATATTGTATTGCATAATATAGCTTCTCCTTTTGTAGTTAAGACTTCTTTCCCGACTCGAGATATGAGTGTAGTTGCAAGTAGATCGAAGAGTTCCTTCTTGTTATCAACATTGAACAAAACGCTTTTTCAAGTTCTAGGCACAGGCGTATTAGTAACAGATTTTCGTCTTATGCCAGCACCTCTAAACGTCCTGGTCTCAGTTTTCAAACTGTCAGGTTTGTAGTCATCTCAGACAATGTCAATTCTGTTTATACTGACCCATTCGTGAAGAACTATGCTGGCAAATCTCTGAATACACATCGAAAGTCTTGGCATCTCCAAGAGGTATCATATGGACCAGTAGCGTACGCAGGAATTTATTTCGGGGGGTCCAAACTCAATATGATTTTTTTAAATATTAAAATTCCTATATATGTCCCTAAAATTAGGCTAAATTTACACAAAAGTCGAAATTTCCGGGGGTCCGGATCCCCAGGACCACCCCCTGCGTACGTCCCTGATATGGACTAAGGCTGGGCCATCCAGTATGGTACATGATGCTGAAGGTATGTCGCTAGGATAGCCACAAACATTTCTGAAACACTGAAGAAGGTCAGATTTCAGATTTCTTAGATTTTCGAAGATGCCTACAGTCTGACAAAGAAGGTAGAAATGGCTGGCTTTCATGGCTAAAAACTTCGTCAAGATCAGAGCCTCGCTGCTGACACATAATATATAATTTTAAAGAGAGGTAGGCATCATTTCTTGTTCTTCTCAGCAGCAATTGAGGTGTGCTTTTAGTTGGAGGTTTTGTTTTGAATAACTTCATTTGATTGCGTTTGATCGGTTTCTCAATTGATACTACTTGCTGTTAAAGTCTGTTGTTGACAAATTCTTGAAATTGATGCATTCCAAGGTATCTTATTTCTCTTAAATCCACAATTCTTTTTTGAGAAACAATGACTTTATTATGCACATTTCGCAAGTCTTGGCTGCTGTCTTCAGATGGATTCCTTAAATCTTCAATACTGTTTTTCAAAGTTTTTACGTGTTCGAAAAATGAAGACTGTTTTTTTGATGAGCATTCATGCGGTTCCTTTCAGATTGTGTTAGGCTTTTAAACCCTTCTTCAAATTTTTGTATCTATCTTGTTACTTCAGGACCAGCTACCATCAATTACCTCAAAACATCTGGTTTTCTGTTTGTCCCACTGCACCTCCATTCCTCTTAACGTACGCATTGCAATGTTCATGCGCCTGGTCCAATGCCATTGCAGAAAATAATCTCACACTAATGTTGGCAGTAAACTTCCCAGCTAAAAACTTCTCATGAATTCTTGAGCGTATCTCTGGCAGACTTTTCATGTTACACTAATGCACTGGAAACTATGTGGCATAGTTTTGGTGGTTAAATAAAAATAACCAAGGAGCGCGTCTTGTCAAAGAATTCATATATAAATCAAAGTTGGAGCTTCAGATTGATGTCAAAAATTTCAGAAGCGAATTCTCTAGTTCCATCACTGTAGTCCAATATGCGAAACTTTGAATCCTTTCACAATTGTTTTTACACCATTCCTTAAACGAAAGAGGCTCAACAGTATCATCTTTTTCCTCATGATCATTAATATATTGAGTATGAGCTTGTTTTGACAAGGTAAACAGGGCACATAATGTTACTTGATGTGCATACCTTGCCTTGTAATATGAAGCACCTTGATACAAGACTGAGCACTACCCGAAGATGTTAACCCAGCCTTAATAATACATTCATCCCATCCAATAACATCTAAAAGATCTCTGAGTACACTCATGATAGCCTTCTCCAGATGTAGGGCTTCCATCATCACAACATATCTGTCTTCATCAAAGTTTTCAGGACATGTCCACTGATTACGTTTTACAATATCATACAGGGGAACCTCACAAGTAATACAGGGTGTTCGTTCTTCATTCAGATAATTTACAGCATCTACTACTACTGACATTGAATGTCTAATCATAGCAGGTGGATGTGCAACGTCTGGAAACCTAGGCAGTAATCCACAATGAGTTAAGCGTTTTTCTCTACTTAATGTCATAGTTAACTCTTATGATATACTGCTAAAAAGTGATATTTTGTCCTAGCAAACAAGATTGGGAAATCATATTTCACAACGTTACTATGTACGATATCGAAATAGTAATTGGCAGAAACATTACCAATACTCCAATGTATTTTCAGGGTAAGTTAAGGTCACGTGCTTTCACCCGGGATCATTCTAGGAGCAAGAAGTCTTTTTTAAAAAAGGTATTCAGATATATTTCCCGATTTCAGCAAAATTTTCCTTTTTCCGTATCTCATAGGGGCATGGACAGTATTGCAATTAAGAATTGTATAATTTTTAAGAAAATGAAGTGTTAGCCATGAAATTCTTTTGAATATTAATTTATCCAGAAATTTTAGATCGCAATTTCCCCTGTTAGTGGAAATTTCCTACTTTCAAACAGAATTAGGAAATATTCTTTCCTCATGTCATTATATAGGATATTCCAATGTTATTTGGCAAAGAGACACCATAACACCTTTGTATTATTTCAGGGTATATTAGGGTCGCGTACTCTCACCTGAGGCGGCTCCAGGGGGGTTCAAACTTCCAGAAACGGTATTTTTTAAAGAATACAATTCCAGAGGAACGCAATTCGCTAGAAGAACGCAATTTCCAGATTTCCTGCAAATTTCCCTTTTTCTGTACGCCATACGGGCATGTACTATGTTGCATTTACAAGCCTGTTTTATTCTGAAGAGAATGACGTTTCAACCATGAAATTCGGATGAATAGTGTTGAATCAGTAGCTACTTAAAATGGATATTGTGAAAAATAACCCTATTTTCAATATGGCAGCCATTTTCCAATATGGCGGCCAAAATCTTTGGGCCCTACCTCTAGATTTCTTCTGTTGGGTATAATCAAGTATTCCTGAAAGTTTCACCTTTTTTTCAGAAGTGCACAATTCTTATAGAATTGCCCACTTAACGTCCACACTAGTAATTGAGTTGACCGTCACTTGTTTGAATCATTACTATTTATGATTCTTTTTACACTTTTGCCGCAAATCATTATTGTATTGATTGTCTTTCCACAGATAATTGATTTAATGCCATTGTTGGTCCAAATAGAATAACTAAAGAGCTACTAAATAATTGTAAATGGTTCTAAAATTAATCACCCATCACAGACACTTCAGCTCACGCAGTCGCCATATTTCACACTTCTAAAATACTCTCCGCATACATATTTCAGAATTCCTATATTTTAGTTTGAACTCGTAAACAATATACATACCGAACAAAATCTTCGTTTTCATTGTTGCCAGCCCATAAAGCAATGCTTGGATGATGCTGTAATCTTCGTACTTGATGTATTACTTCTTTCGTGACTGTGTCGAGGAACCATTTTTTTGCAGGATACAACGAACACGCAAACATAAAGTCTTGCCAGATCATTATACCGTGTTTATCTGCAAGCTGAAAATAAATTCAGAAAGCTATATATCCTGAAATGTCTGCCTTCATCCGAAAAGAAAAGTAAGTGCCAACTAAGGAAAACTTTGTCTTATTAGGTATGAATTATACTGTGTAACTTTATATATCTTACGAATGAAACAGTTACTTCATGAAACAGGCCGGTAGCCAGAACAAAAATGTAGGGGGCGGTAGAATTTAGGGTGGGCCCGTTACAACCATATTACATTTCACCACCATACTATAGTTCATTTGCAAACCTACCGTGAAAATTTTAGGGCGCCAGTAAAAATTTAGGGGAGGCCGGTCCCCCTAAACCCCCTTGGATACGGACCTGTAATGAAATAGAATTCTTACCATATTATCCAGGTGAGGAAGTTGCAAACACAAAAATGATTCATATTCCCAAAAACAACGAATTTTTTTTTAAACTTAATTTCAATCAAAACCTTCAAATTTTGATGTGACCAAATTTTCCAATACCAAGGCTGACCAATCTCAATTCTATCCGAAACTTCCGCACCTTGATAGACCTATTTTTTCTATAATTAATCTCTCATTTGTAGTATTTTTCACACAATATCAGTACCAACTTACCTTATTGGTCTTATTGGTTAAGTGAGGCAAGCACGGTTTTAATGTAGTGTAATAGCATGATTATTAATATTCTTTAAAAATATCCTTTCATGTGTATAATTTTGTTTTAATGTGACTGTAACATTAATATCAAAATAGTATTCGGGAAAATAAACATCACTGTAGCTCTGCCCGGTGTTACAGTAGCTATCAGACGCACTTTTGGCTACCGAGTTCGATTCCCAGGGAGAGATTATTGAACGTATTACGGCGGTCCGAATTTCAGCTTAAACTGTACGTCCACATTTCATATATAGCCTTTATGATTAAAAAAGAAAAAGGAAAGGTAAAATTAAACAAACAAACACCGTCTCTTTTCGAAATTCAATGTGTCTAACCCATATGTGGGAATTGATTAAATCAAAACATATATTTTGCAAGTGGATATTCCCTATTTTTGAAGGCTTTGATCGAGTTAAGTCGTTAAAATGTTTCAGGTACACCACCATTATTTGTCCAAACATTAGGAAATAACAATGTTCTTGTAAAAACAAAGGTCCATATTGCCAAAATATCGTAGTTAAAATTATTTTCAAATTAATTTCAGTACGTACAATAAAATAATTATAAAAGAAAATCACAAAGAATAAAATTATGCAGGTTGAATTATTTGTCTTGAAATGTCCCCATAACTTTTTAACTAACTGAACAAAATCGATGATAGTTTGTAAAATTAATGTATCGGCAGGGGCACATGTATCGGCAGGGGCCTGATTAAAAGTGTCGCCAGTCCAATATGTATGCTGACATACTATATAACTTATTTCTTCCATTTGGACAGCTTTGATAAACAATATTTGTATCGATGCATAGATGTAAATATCATAGAATTCAGAAGAAGTGCGAATTACAAAGAAATTATAACAATACACTAAACAAAATAAAATAATCAATATCATAACAAGAATTAATACAAGTAAATAAATTATCATATGAATCAGCAAAGTTAGTGTGAGTTAAAATACAAATAGGGGCCTATCACATGTGTTATTTATTCAAGTATATCTATCTTAACTTCTACTAAACGATATTCGTATTCATATCACAACATGTTGAATCCATCATTTTTATTATTTGTATAAAATTCAAAGTACGAATGTCAAATAAAATTATAGTTGTATTCTAAGTGAAAATGAACAAAAACCCATTGAATATATTTTCTCGGACTCCAAAACTTTAGCTTAAGTTATATTACCAAAGAGTTCGGTTAGGTTGCATTAAATTACATAATCATGAATGTAGTACGGCGTGTCCTTTAATTCAACAGTACTTTGGTTCTTATTTCAAGAATTTCTTCCATCTAGGTAACCATTACGACATCCATTTCGATGGAACTTAGATCTACTGTTTGCCTGATTTCTAAATGTTGTGCGATTACTATTTCTGTTGCATCTCAAATTAGGTTCAATTTTATTACCGGTAAAATTAGGTTCAGTTCTCGTTCATTTTACTGGTGGCGAAATGTCGTGACTCCTAACAGGACTGTACTTGTTTCTTACACGATATTCACGATAGTCTGTCCTTCCACGGTTTCTGTTCCACGAAGACTCCCTCTGGGCATCCAATGTGTCAATGTCCTGTTTCTTAGAAGCAGCCTCATCGTCATCAGCCGGATAATTTTTATCTGACTTCTTTCCCTTTCTGTCAACCCACTCTTCTCTTCGCCGATCGCCTCGACGTCCATCTCTGTACTCCGTCCTCTTTCCTCGGAACTTATCTTTCCGCTTGCGATGATATTCATCGTCACTGTCTCCCATGATTAGCCTCGCAACCTTATCCGTCTTCTTATACAAAGCACTATCGTCTTGTTCTGAACATTCTTCAGGTGAATCATTACCCTCTACAGCTACTCTGGATTGATATGGTACACGTTCTATGTTGACGCTTGAACTGGATCAACATTTGCGATGTTTATCTCTTCTTGTAATTCCTTAATTTGACTACTGTGTTCGTTCACTATGGTTTCGACAACTTCTACAGAATTTTGCACATCCGTAAATCAGTACAAAATTTGCTCCATTTTAATATCGGTTCGTTCCAACTTACGATTTATTTGTTGATCTATTTGCTTAAACTTGGCATCCATATTTTGTTGTATTTGTTCCAGCTTGTTATCCATCTGCTTCTGTTGCTGCGACATTTGTTGACCCATTTGTTCCATTTGATGAGACATTTGTTCTAACTGGGTATCAATTTTTTGCTGTTGCTGTAATATTATTTTTGACCCATTTGCTCTAACTGGGTGTCCATTTCCTCTAGCTGAGTATCCATTTTTTTGCTGTTGCTGTGATATTTGCTGACCAAGCTGTCTTATAAGATAAGCTACGTTCGTTGAAGAATTCATGCCTGGTAACTCTATATTACCATTTTCTCCATTTGTATTTTCAATTTCAGGAACTCTCATTTTTAAGTTTCTATAGATTTTTTTCCACTTCTTAGTAAAGTAAATTCCGTGTTGAAAGTTAGTTGAGACAGCTTTACTTAACTTCAAACTAATCTCAAAAGTTACCGTGTTTTCGGCACCATTTAAAATATAACATCCATGTAATTCTTAAAATATATCAACACGATCAAATCACATAAAATCATACACGACAACTTATATCACTATTACTTTTTTATTGTCAAGACTCCATTAATTATTTCTTTTCTTTTTTCAGTTTTTATAATAATGTTTTTAAAACAAGCAAGTATATGATGTTATGACAACTATATATACAGATTACATCTATAAAACCAACATATATTTTTAACGACTGAGATTACATCTTATTTCTTTCTATTTAGAATCAACAACATATAATTTCTTTTTTTCTTCTTCTTCTACACGATAGATTGTGTATTTTTATGCAACGTAATCCCAAAATCAAAATATAAAAAAATGGAAGTAATCCAATGTACCAATGCAATGATACGAAGTACTGGGTCCTGAAACTTGATCACCGAGGTGGGCTTAATGAGACAAATCAAAATTTTGGGACCTACATTGCACTGTATCCAAAAATAAAATCTTACTGATGCAGGTCAATTGGGCATAAATGTTTTTTTTTTGTTCACTATTCCGCATTTTCTTTATTAGTGTGGCTAATAACTCCTAACCTTATTTATTTTTATATAAAAACTTAGATAGATATGTGTGCATAGTTTTCACGGAACACTCACGACTTTGTTCGGTAACACAGTCACTTGCACTATCACTCAATACAGATCCAAAGCGATTCCCAAGAATGATTTCACGATTTTATTTTTACAAGTAATATCTAGCTTTGTTCAATTTCTACGAGTCCTGACAACGATCTTAATTGATCTTGGCTAATCCATTGACCTCTGGACCAGGGTATACTGATTGCCCATACCTGTATCACCACTTTACAACAAACTGAACACAGCTTCCGAAAGAAGAAAGTATAATTGAAGTCGACGAACCTGCAGCTAACTATGAACTAACAGTTTGCCCCTTGAGTTTCTGTATTTACTTCCGCTAGTTGTCTCTCCAAAGTTGTAGACTCCCTCTACCTTCATTGTTTCTGGGGTTGTTGACCTTTTTCCTTTGTGATGTGCCACCAGCATTTGAGACGGCGTCATATGTACAAATTTTGTAAATAATTTAAAATTTACGTATTGTCACTCCACTTTCTTTATTCACCCATAAACTTGAAACATATTCTCATCCATCAGTGTGTTCCTTTTCCACAAACTTTATTTTAATTACCTCAAATCATAGTCTTTACAATTTGTTTATTTGCAGTAAATAGCGTAGATACAGTTAGGAAAAGCAGAAGCAGAAACTTTTTGGCCCTGATGGGTACCGCCTCTGGTGGCCGAATTCTAAACTACACTCAGTTGGCTACTACAGAAAAAAAATAAATGATATCTTTTAGTTTAACATCCCACGATTGTGCTCCTTATACCAAGGATGTTATAAAATAGAGGATCTACCCATACCTATCTTCATCATATGTACTCAATGAAGCCGGAAAACAACCGAGCATCGTCTGAGCCGACACGTCTGATTGGCTACTCTCGTTTCCGCCATGATTGTTGGCTAGAAACATTGCGATCTTACTGGCGCGGAGTGAGCAGAGTAGGTGTGGCGAAGCTGTGACGTACGGCTTCACGATTTTGTTGTATGGGCAGATCCTCTATTTTATAACATCCTTGCTTTAGACTAAGGGAGACGGATGATTAAGACAAGTGAATGGTGATGGAATAATTGGTGGAATGAGAATGTCGAAGTACCCCGAGAAAACCCAAAGACACGATATTGTCCATCTAAAACGTATTTGGAGGGGGATCGAACTAGGAATCTTACACACTAGAGGGAAGCCCTCTACCATTGGTCCATCGTGGCTCGCACATTGCTGAAGGAATGTTGTTGGGTTATTTTGAAACTAAAGATTTTGTTTATGTGTAAGTCACGGGAAAGTTTAAATTTACTTATTTTTTATTTACTTTTCGAGAAAGATATTTGTTGTGTAGCAAAGTATTATGAACATGTATTTTACAATGTGTAACACATATAATAACATGATAAAATAAATAACAGCAATTAGTAAATAAATTAGTAAATGAGTATTGTACTATGCTATTTTTAAAGAAAACGTTCATGTTCTGAAGCGCGATAGTTTTTTCCTCTTCTTTCTGTTTTGTTATTATTATTATTATTATTATTATTATTTTTAATAATAATAATAATAATAATAATAATAATAATAATAATAATAACAGAGAAGTGGAAAAGCAAAGCCAGAGACATGACGAGGCGTGTACGGTGAAAAACTTGAAACTAGCAAAAATGAAAAAAAATAATAATAATTCCTATGATTTGGGAAAGCTCGATACAAAGCAACAAAAGATTTCCTTCATATTATATGGATAAAGAAGGTAAAAGATCTTCAGATAAAACATAATATCAAAAGAAGATGGAAAGACTACTATAGAAAGCTGTTAAATGAACAGAACTCGAGAGTAATCTTGGAGAACGGTGAATAAAGCCAAGAAGTAATAAACAACAAAAGAAGTAATATTGCTGCCTAGCAAAATGAAAAATAGCATTTATATGTGTATGTATGTATATATTACACAATTGTTATTCCGCCTAAATCATATGAATAGCTTGGAAAACTCGGCCTAGAGCATATGAATAGCTTGGAAAACTTGTTGTCTAATAAGAAGATGGAAAATATTGGCAGGACATTCGTTAAACTGACTTAAAAATCAAACGAAGCTAAGCTGAAATTGATCCCTTTATTCTAAAACTACTAACATAATAATATAAATTAAGTGGGAATTTTCTTGTACTACTGCCCATCCAACCAGGTACATGCTAGGCATGTAACATTTAACTTCCATACCAATCGTTTACATACCAGGTACTTAAGGAATGTACATTTCATGTTCCCTGCATGTGTCGCTAGGTAATTACTCTTCGAGGAATTTCTGATACTTGAAAGATATTTTATATGCTTTACTGGAAAATGAGGAACGTGAATAGCACATACCTCATGTACCACGGTTTGGTCGCGCGTACGTTGCTTCGCATTGCAACACTCATTTGTCCATATCCGCGCAGATGCAGTTAGTCAAGAAGCAAGGCGGGTTTGAAAGAAGGCAGTAGTTCACCGTGAGGTGTGTAATGAATGCATTTAATTAATATAAAATAAATTAGAAAGATCGTCTACAACGTTTATGTTTCATCGAGATAAGTTACGTATGAAAGTCCAATGACTTGTTTTATATATTTGGCAATGTATGTACGTGACGTGTTTTCATTTCATATGATCTCCACACCACGTACACGTTGAAACTTTTGCACATTACAGCAGATGTTCACTAGAAGAAAATATAAAATTATGTATAATTGTACCTAGCTTAGCTTGGCTTTACTCTAGCTTCTGTAACAGCTGGTAGAGTCGCTGATACATGCCTTTAAAGTCCTGGCACATGTCAGTAAATGGGCCAAGTACATACCCGGTATGTGATATGCACATGGCAGGTACATCCCTCGATATATGTTAGTCACGTACTATAGGGCGGAAATAACCTTATTCCCTTCATATGAATTACGCATGATTTCTCTATTCAAGTAACTATAATGTATATTTTCATGTACCTCAAGGAAAATTCTTTACGCATGCCTAGCATGTACTTGTGTTGGGTGAGTGAGAACTTTACAAAACTGTCATTTACTAATTAGAAAGAAATTTACCTCATAGAATATCTCTGTTTCATATATTCCTCCTCCCCAGACTCGCAGCATGTTCATATTGGCTTCCTTTGCTGATACAATTAGTTCTTCAGTATGTTGTGGAGTAACCCGTTCCGGCAATACGTGTGCTGGAATCCAATTTGAGCCCTTTGCAAAGAATGGCCTGCCATTGATTTTAAAATAGAAGGACCTCCCTTTTGATAAATTAAATGATCTATTAATTACTTAGGCACTATTTGTATAAATATTTAGAAATATTAAATTCTAAAGAAGTAGTTATTATTTTAAACTGTACTTGCCAGACCACAACTTTTTCTTTCCCACAAGTGTTAAGTTTTCCTACCATGTATTACAACGTGAAACCATAAATGAATATTCAATATCACTAAAATTCTTCCGTTTTCTCTATAAAAAAAGTCTAGCAAACATATTTTAACTTTTTCCCCATGAAATAATTCTCTAAGTTTGCTGGATAGTCCAACATAATACATACAACAACGAGAATGCAGGAAAGAAATACAAGAAATATCACCTTCCTCGTGTATTGTTATTTACTTTTGGAATCTAGTTCTGTTTTCATGCAAGAACGGTCTCTTGGCACCTAAAGTTCTTCTCATGTAAAAAATAGTACTTTGACACGTAGTACTGTTTTTATGCAAGAACAGTACTTTGACACCTAATGTTGTTGTGATCTAAGAACAATTCTGTTTCATCTAATTCTATTTTTATGCAAGAACAATCTCTTGGCAACTAATGCTATCTTGTGCAAGAACAATCCTTTGACACTTCATGTTTTCATGCAAGAATGATCTCTTGGTATATGATGTTTTCATGCAAGAATCCTCTCTTAACCTCTAATGTTGCTTTCATGCAAGAACAATAACTTGACAGTATATGTTGTTTTCATGTAAAAACGTTCACTTAGCACCAGAGGTAAAAATGGATCTGAAAAGGTAGGACGACGTATGACGTACGCCGTACCCTGTGCCTACCTTTGTCCATTGTAATTTTCTTAGAAGGTGTAGGGGGGACGTCACAGATATTCTTACGAAGTGGTAGGACGGCGTTCCCCCTCACTTTTACCCCTGCCTGCTACTTAGTCATGTAAGAACAGTCTCCTGGCACCTAATTCTGTTTTCAAGCAAGAATGGTCTCTTACGCTTAATGCTTTTTACGTGCGAGAACACTCTCTTGGTTCCATAAGAAGTATCTGTTTTCATGTACGAACGGAATCTATTTTCATTGAAAGATCAATGAATATTTCTAGGGTATTATCTGGCATAATTTGATGCCGCAGTGTGTGAGAAGGTCAAGTATGTTCGTTTATCATGATATATTTTTAAAAGCACCTGAAATGTACTGTATATAAATAGTCTCGCACCTGTTATATCTTTGAAATGTATCCTGCAATTCACAGTTATAGCTAGCTGATTGTAGGGAGATTGTAATTTTTATATAATATTATACTTTAAGGTACTTTGGATCCGCATTACCCCACCCACCACACTTGCGTTATTACTGTTGGAAAACCCTCCTAAATTAGGTTGTTTTTTTTATGTTTGTGATGCTGTAGTGCAACTGCATGACAAGTATGCTGCTATAAATTTTGATATTATATGTTAAAATGATTACATATTTTAAGACAAAAACACTCCCGTTCGTTTTCGTTATAATAAACTATACTTCATAGGCTTCATCAAATTACAAAAGTATATAAATACACAACAAGTTCTTGGTAACGAAATATAAAAATATTAATGATGGTATGATTTTTTATATTAATAAATTGAATAGCTTTCTTCTTTGCCACAACTATATAAGTGTTATCGTTGTAATGTAGGTTTGAAATATTTAATAACATGACGTAGTGGCATTTGAAACACTTCAAATTTATGTTGGATTGACAACACTGTCAACCTTGTGGTATGACAGAATATTCCAAACATTGTCACCTTGACGATATTTGCATGTTTCAAAATTTCAGTGTTCAATGTCCGTTAGTTCAAAAGTTACAAGGTTCAGCCTGTATATATAGATTGGCGAATTTTCTGATATTTCATTCGGTGTAGTCCAGATGTGAAGTGATTAATTGCTAATATTTTTGGACTGATATTGCAATTTGTCTTCAGAGTGGACCATTTCCTTTCGTCTCACGCTTCATTATTTGGCAGACAAGGTATAATAGTTCCTATAAATATCACAGTGTTATGTAGTTTCTCTTTGCATTTGTTAGTATTTGGTTATTTTACCAATGAGAATGCATCCTCATTATCCAGGGATCTTAAATCTAGGCTCTATTCTCTCGAGCGAAATGCCGTAGTCTAATTCAATCAAAATTATGATTCTCACAAACAATCCTTGTTTTAGTGTCCACGCGGTTCTGTTGGTTTGCATGACGTTTTATTTATTTCCTATCACCGGTACAAATAATTCAAATTTTCTGCACCAATTTTTTTGACTTACCGCACTTCTGATTTTGAATGTTTGTGTTAATTTTCGTTTAAATTCCATAACGGTTACTTCAATTTTCAGATAAATTTTTCTTATAATAATTTTCGCACTGCTTTGATTCACTATAAAGCAAACACATATATGGGAAACCCAGAGAAAACCCACGAACACGACGTTCTGGGTGAAGTTACGCAACCAATATACAGTTTTAATGAGTAACCGGAAAAAAAACAGTACAAGGACAAAAACAGCGCATTGATAAAAACCACGCAAGAACAAAAACAGCGCATCAAATACCGCGTAGAAAAAAAAGCGCATGAACAAAAACCGCGCATGCAAAAACCGCGTGAACAAAAACAGCCTATGGATAAAAACCGTAGACGAACATTTGGCACTAGGCTGGCTCGCGCACGAGCTCACTTCTTGCAACCAGGCTCGCGCTCACTAGGGCTCGCAATCACTTACCTTAATTGGGATCTCGCTTCCGACCACTTCTCTTAACTGTTTTCGCAATCACTCGTGCTCGGGGTCGCCTGGGCTCACACTCACTTGTCTCGACTGGGCTCGTACTCGGGCTTGCACTCACACGAACGGGTCAAGATACGAATTAGGCTGAGAACCACTGCCACAGACTGTTTACAATTTTTATAGACATCATTAGGAAAGATGAGTCAGGAACAATTACAGCAGAAGTCCCTTAAGTTTGACATCCCAAATGTCTTTACTGTCTTTCAGGTTGCATAATTGGCAGGCACTCTTCCTAGTTAAACAGATATAAGGACAAAAACAGCGCATAGACAAAAAGCGCTCAATCACAAAAACAGTGCATGCAAATACTGCGTGAACAAAAACAGCGCATGGACAAAAACTACGCATTCAAACACCGCGTGGATAAAAACAGCGCATGAACAAAGACCGCGCAGGGACAAAAACAGTGCATTCAAATACCGTGTATACGAAAACAGCCCATAACAAAAACATAGATGAACATTTTGCCTAGGCTCGCTCGCTCTCGAGCCCACTTCTTTCAACGGGGCTCGCGCTTTCGACCACTTCCCTCAACCGTTCTCGCAATTACTCGCGCTCGCGGTCACTTGGGCTCGCACTCAACTCTCTCTACTGGGCTCATACTCACTCGAGCTTGCACTCACACGAGCGGGTCAAGAAAGGAATTAGGTTGAGAATCACTTCCACAGACTATTTACAATTTTTATAGACATCCTTAGGAAAATGAGTCAGAAACAGTTACAGCAGAAGTCCCTTAAATTTGACAACCCAAATGCCTTAAAGGTGTTTCAGGTCGCATAATTGACAGGCACTCTTCCCAGTTCAATAGATATAATAACAAAAACAGCGCATTGACATAAACCGCACAAGTACTAAAACAGCGCATGCAAATACCGCGTAAACAAAAACAGCGCATGGATAAAAACCGCGCAAGGACAAAAACAGCGCATTCAAATATCACGTGAACTAAAACAGCGTATGGACAGAAACCGCGACAAAAACAGCGCATGAACAAAAACCGCGCAGGTACAAAAACAGCGCATTCAAATACCGTGTGCGCGAAAACAGCCCATGGACAAAATCCATAGATGAACATTTTGCATTATGCTCGCTCGCGCTCAAGCCCACTTATTTCAACTGGGATCCCGCTCACTTACCTCAATTGGGCTCACGCCTCCGACCACTTCCCTCGATTATTCTCGCAAACACTCGTGCTCGCGATCTCTTGGGCTCGAAATCACTTCTCTCGACTGGGCTCTTATTCACTTCGGCTTACACTCACACGAGCGGGTCAAGATAGGAATTATGTTGAGAACCACTTCCACAGACTGTTTACAATTTTTATAGACATCCTTAGGAGGAACAATTACATCAGAAGTCCCTTAAGTTTGACAACCCAAATATCTTTACTGTGTTTCGGGTTGCATAATTGGCAGGTACTCTTCCTAGTTAAATAGATATAAGGACAAAAACAGCCCATGCAAATACAGCATGGACAAAAATCATAGATGAACATTTTCCACTAGGCTCGCTCGCGCTCAAGCCCACTTCTTTCAACTGGGATCCCGCTCACTTACCTCAATTGAGCTCACGCCTCCGACCACTTCCCTCGACTATTCTCGCAAACACTCGTGCTCGCGATCGCTTGGGCTCGAAATCACTTCTCTCGACTGGGCTCTTATTCACTTGGGCTTACACTCACACGAGCGGGTCAAAGACTTTTTACACTTTTTATAGACATCCTTAGGAGGAACAATTACATCAGAAGTCCCTTAAGTTTGACAACCCAATTATCTTTACTGTGTTTCGGGTTGCATAATTGGCAGGCACTCTTCCTAGTTAAATAGATATAAGAACAACAACAGCCCATGCAAATACAGCATGAACAAAAATCATAGATGAACATTTTGCACTAGGCTCGCTCGCGCTCGAGCTCACTTCTTTGAATTGGGCTCGCACTAACTCGGACTTGCACATCTTCACTCAACCGGTCTCGAGCTCGCGATCACTTCTCTCAACTAGGCTCGCGAACACTTCCCCAAACTGGACTCGCTCTCATACAGGCTCGCATTCAATTCTCTCGAATGGGCTCGCGCGCAGTAAGGCTTGCACTCACTAATCCTAAGTTGGCGATTGTTCACTCGGACTCACGCTCACTTCTTTCAAATGAGCTCGTGCTCACTCGGGCTTGCACTAACTTTTCTCGACCGGGCTCACGCTCACTTTCCTCAACTGGGCTCGAGCTCGCGATCACTTCTCTCAACTGGGCTCGCGATCACTTCCCCAAACTGGACTCGCTCTCAAACAGGTTTGCACTCAATTCTCTCGAATGTGCTCGCGCGCACTCGAGCTTGCGATCAATAATCCAAAGTGAGTTCGTGTTCACTCGACTCGCGCTCACTTTGGCCTGCGCTCACGTACCCTAAGTGGGCTCGCGTTCACTCGAACTCGCTCTCACTTCTCTCGACTAAGCTCGCGCTAGTGATCACTTCTCTAAGCTGGACTCGCGCTCACTCGGGCTCGCGATCACTTCCCCAAACTGTTCTCGCGCTCGCACTTACATCTCTTGACTGCCCTCACTCTCACTCGAACTCGCTCCCGCTTCTATAATTTATGCTCGGGCTCGGGCTCAATTATAGAGCCCGAGCCCAGCTGAGCACGTGTGCGGAGTTCGCGAGTGTCGGGCTCGTGATTTTGAACACTTATGACAAAAACAGCGCATGCATGACCCGCAATGCATATCCGTTCCCAAAGCAAACTTTGTACAATTCTCAATATCTCAATAAATAGTACTGCGTTTATACTTTTATATTGTGTTCTCTTTTTAAGATACTTTTGAATTGTGTGCTTTTATCTGGAGCCAGTCCAGAGGGGGAAATATTTGATGGGAGGTATTTTTGGAGGAAATTTTTCCCAACTTTCGATTTTCAAATACGTTATGGGTGACAATATATAGCACCTCTAGAACTTGTTTCATGCTTAATAGAATGAACTATAAAGCAATACTTTGCAATGAACAGTATTGATGCACTATCTTTTTCACTGCGAGGCTAAAATTTTTAACGCTAACAGGATTAATGGTCTCTAGGCACTTATTCCATTGTCCATGGCACATAACTTTTAGTGCATGAACATATTTTTGTTATGTTTATCGAATGGACTAGGTTTGATTCGGATGTCCGGAAGACACATTCATGTATGTTCCTTGTGAGATTCGCATGTCATTTGAATACAGCAATGCGGATACTGGATTGTGCTTCCGTTCCGAGGCATTTATACATTAAAGATATTTATAAATTTAATATTTACACAAAACACACTTTTCGACACCGTTCCTGACACACACATACACTCTCGATATTTCCTAAGTTCGTATCCGGATTTACTTGGAGATATATCGAGTGCAAGCATACAGTTTCTTTCTGGGACACGCGGAATGCCGACGTTCCTGGAGGAGTCCTTCGGCCCAAAAAGATTTACAGCCACTCTTCCATTCATTCAGCTACACAATTATAAACATCATTCCTATCTTGGTATTTCTCCGTTTTGTTTACAATTTTAATCATTTGTCCTAGTATATTGTCCTCTTATTACTTCTGATTAGTCATTTGTTATTTTACTTAATGTCATATAGTCCTCCTCAGTAGCATTCGTTTATTTATTTCCTTCTTATTTGATCTCTTCCCTCTAGCCGTTCTTCAAGTAATGGACACCATAATATGTGTTGTTCTGGTGTGCCTATTTCTTCGCATTGATATCTTGGATGCTCTATTTTTACCATTTTGCGTAACGCGTGACTTACAAGTAACACTTCCCAGTGTAACACTGTGATTTTGATCAAATTTGGCAGGTAGATACTACACATGAAATAAACGAATACGAGTTTTTTATTTTCTGCGGAAAAACGGTTTTAGGGGCAAAAGTCCCACCCAAAATTTTGAAATTTGATGCCCGAAATGCAAAAGGAAGTGGACCGAAGTGAACGAAATTGTACACAGATGTTGTAGACGTAAATTGAGGGAATACGTCTTTCGTATTTTCCTGGAACAAACGGTTGAGTTGGGCATGGACCCCTCCAAACCTTTGATCACGACTTCTCAAAAATGCTAATAACAGTTTGTCAGAAATACCTAAAGGACATGAAGAATTGGGACAAAACTTTTTGTAGGGACAATAAGCAAAAGATAAACGAATATGAGTTTTTTATTTTATGCAGAAAAACGGTTTTAAGGGCAAAAACCGCACCCAAAATTTTGAAATCTCTATCTCTATCTCTGAATAGATATCTCTAAGTGATATATGTACACTCACTTCTTATTTGCCAATGCTTCATCATAATACAGTACTTACGCAACTCTACAAACACAAATAAACATAAATTACAAACACTAAAATCATTCTGCACAACTCATTTCTTTTCATTTCATCACAAACAGAACGCTCATAAATACTGATATAAAAATTATCAATGTCTAGTGTTCTAAAAATGTTAGTTATTACTATAATTACAATATTTCTCGGATTCGTTTCGTTCTATGTTAATCATAGATAACTAATAGCATAATCGTAATGAGATCATTACAACGAATAATAGACATTGCAATCAAAGCATTGCCCTTTGGTACACTAAACCCAATAATTCCTTGATACAGCTGTTGCCTTATTCATAAACAAAACTCAATTCTAGAAAAGAAGCGGAACTATATATTAAAATGCTAGGTTTATATGTTTGTCTCCAAAGAAAAGTTGATATGTTTGTCTCCCATCCTTTCGACAATGAGATCTCGAAACCCTCAAGTGCTAGAAGCGTGCCATTTTTGCTGGTCGATACCAAATTTTGAGTAGATTGTCCAGTTCTAGTAGAAAATTTAAAGAACTGGTTATTTCTTTATTACATTTTAGGGATACACTGGAAGTGTTGATTTAAAAAAAAAAGTGAAGCATCATATCCTATGGGTACTACATTCCAACACAACATAGTTGTATATAGGGGTTGTATGTCCTACAGACTTTTGTTTCATGCCCAAATTATAATGAAAAACGAAGGAAAACCATTTCTCCAGTTTAAGATGAATCTTTATTGTTTGGAATGTGTTGGCCAATGAACACTATATATATCACTGACATTATAATTAATTGTGTATGCAATATATTTGCTTATTACATGTTGCATGCAAGAAGAAAGAAAACACTGATCATATATGAATTAGAAACTCCAACCGGAAGTAGGCTCAAATCTTGCAAACGGTGTGAGATATTGAAAAAATATTCGAAAAAATCCTCCCTTTGTAGTACCCCTTGCCGATTTTCATCAAGACGACTTTCACTTGTGCCTGTAAAGGGTCATGTACAGATGTTATAAGGAATGGCAAGTAGATTCATGCTCATTTGCGAATGATGCGCTGTGTAGAGAGCGCAGGTTCAGCTAGTAATGAATTAAATGTATCTAAATATAAAAGTAGAAGATAGACGTTTCAAATACATTGAAGAGTTTGTTTGCTATTTCCATGTACGTACAGCAAGTAAAATACGTAATTCCAACTGTCGAAAATAAAAATTACTTTTATACACGAAAAACGAAAATGGCCTTCTCGCTAACTTCCTTTATCGCCGTATGCAATTACTTCATGGTCGGTAAATCACTCTTGGAAAAATGACTACCAGAAGAAAGAAAAATGCCTAGGAAATTTAGTGGACTATCCTTGCCATCGCCATATCTCTTGGTGCAAACTGTCCCTTGATTAAACAATTCCCCAAGGGCTATAATAGACATATATCCACCTAAATTTCTCATGATCCAACTTTCACCTTATATTTACGAAACGAGGAGCGTATACGGGGATGGATTCATGGTATATATATTTTTCCAAACATTTGACCTTATACCTACCGATTATTCTAGCATTACATCACTTAACTATCCTTTAATAAAACAATAATTGCAAACGATACCTACCCGTTTCTCCAATAGGTTCTTGAACCAGTTCAATTGTTCTGAATCCAAAAGAAACTGATTTCGAGTGGCTTTCAGCATAACCGTGGAAAGTAACATTCACAGTGTAGAGGTTCTGTTCCCCAAGACCGTTTGGCCACCATTCTTTCACTTCTTCAGAACACTGAATAACAATAAATATTATATTAAATATATATACACAGGGCGTTACAAAATTTGTCACAATAATTTGAGAATAAATACCTCACTTCAAAATGAGAAGAAAGTTCACATGGACCTATGGTCGAAAGTGCATAGTTCCGTAGTTATAGGGTGCCGAAAACGTGAAAAATGAACTTTAAAATTTCATAGTTCCACTAGTATAGGACCGATTCTTTTGGGTCAAGACATCACTGAGGAACTAATACTTGCGCTATTCAAATATCCATCTTTCAGAACCTCCGGTACTTGCACATTGATTTTAAGAGAGGCTGTATGGGAGTACTTGATTACTCTCCTCCCATCTATCTAAAAACTATTATGCAAGTACTGGAGCATTCTGAAGCACGGATATTTAGATAGTGCACATACCAGTTCCTCAGTGATATCTTGACCCGACTACGATAGGTCCCATAGTAGTGGAGCTATGAACTTCTAAAGCTCACTTCTTTCTTCTTTCTCGTTTCCGGCACCGTATAACTACGAAAGTATGCACACAACCACAGATCCATGTGAACTTTTTTCTTATTTTGATATATATATATATATATATATATATATATATATATATATATATATATATATATATATATATATATAGAGAGAGAGAGAGAGAGAGAGAGAGAGAGAGAGAGACAGACAGACAAACAGATAGAAAACACGTGATACGTGAAGTTCACGTTCGTGTAGGCTTGAGTATCACAATAAGCAATCTTATTAATGTGGTCTTCGTTGCAGTTAAGCTACTCTTTTCCGAAGCGATTTACAGTAATTACAGACGTCGCAATTGACCGAGCGACAGCAGCACATCTTTTTCTCACGCGTCTTCTTACGTTCAATACATGGCCTGTTTGTGACACATTTTGGAAGCAATTACACGACTCTCCTAATCAAGCAGGATTTGCTTTACGACGTGGGTCCTTTAACAAAGCGAATTCTAAGCACAGTCATTACCGGTGTTATTGTTTGCCCCGTGTTTGATCGTTTCTTACACCCACACACACGCTACTGCCTTACAACAGCAAATACTCACATCTGCCACGGCTTCATAACTGAAATGTTCCATTTTACCTTGAACTTGAAAACAGGGAAATTTTAGATTTTGCACCCTAGTTTTTACTTAACATTCTCTGATTCAGTGCTGTTGTTTCTCGAAACTCCTCTTACTATTACCTACGTTACTGATCGCGTGTAGGTGTAATCATCTCTGAGCGTACGTATAAAACAAATTCTGATTTCTGAAAATACATTCTCACGTTAAAGTTGTATATTTAAAAATGCAGATACTGTTTGGTATTACAAATAATATTTAGTTAATTAGTCAGAATTATAAAATTGATAAGGTCTGTCTTTCTTTGAACATATAGTTTGTGTTCCGACGTAAGAACGGAGAAATTTGAACAGTAGGATAATGGATTGTCAATAAGGTTTATCTTCAGAAACATGTTACACAGCAAAAAGGTACACTTTTAAAGTATTATACAGGATTCTTTTCAAATTACCTGGTAAGTTATACATGCTTTTTGTGAAAAATACGAAATCAAATTAAATGAAGTTGAAAGGAGAAAAGTGCAAAAATAAACCAATGATAAAGAGTATATACCTAATGCGAATTATAACGTATAACAAGACACTGGCGTCATCAGCAGACAAACTTTGTTGAGGACAGGCTGCCGGGGGGACTGTAGAATGCGGGGTCGTCCCCCAGAAAATTCTTTGAAAAATACTCCCATTACATTGCATTTTAAACCATTTTTGACTTAAAAAGCAAACAAAAACTTAAAATGTTTGTGTTTTATTTTTAACTTTGGATAGTCTCTTTTTTCTTGGAAAAATGTGGTACTATTTAGTTCGTTCAATAATGATTGGCACTCTCCCTATAATTGGTGTCAAGTAGCAGTTTGAAATGTTTGTTGATGTATGCATTAAGATAGACTATAGTACTATCAAACCCCACTAAATGTTTTTTTTTTCGTAGGTAGCACGTTGTAGCAGCAGTTGTTCCAACTTGCCAGGACAGCGAAAAGACAGCATGGAAGCAGACACACATGGGCAACGGTGGACAGTTTGGTTTCTCTGGAGGGAAAGAGTGAATACTTCATACATCCACAACAGATTATTAGCCGTATGTTGGGACACAACACCAAGTCGCAGATCTGTGTTTAGTTGGGTATCCGAATTCAAACAAGGCAAAGACAGTGTTGCGAAAAACAAAAGCACTGGGCGTCTTGCAACTGCACGCAGACCAAACAATGTCGCGCGAGTGAATGATTTGATAATGGAGCACAGGAGAATCACGTTTGATGAACTAGAGAAAGAAACACGTTTGGTCAATAAATGGCTCCTGTGAAAACAAATTAATTGTAGTGCCAATCATTTCTGAAAGCCCCAAGTAAAAAACACGCACACGCACGCACACACACAGACACACACTTTGTAGTTTGTTTATTTAAACAGTAAAATTCAACCTTGTAAACTTAACTCGCTTTGCTGCTCGTTTTCTAAGCAAAAACTGTTTAGTACTTAGCGGTTTACTCCATCTTCTCCTTCATAGAACCAAGAACTGACTTGCTTTTGTACAATTGGAAGCAAACATTTGTATTCCCTTTTTTTTAATATTCACTTTGTCTCACATTGTTTTGTGAAGGTAGCAAACTGCTACATGGTTGAACCTCTTTGGGGTCATAATTGGACTAAGTTATTTGAAATGTTGGGGAGGGACGAAAACCGTTTCACAAATATTGAAGGGGACAAGCCAGCGGTGTCCTCGGTGGGATTGACTCCCGTGTAACAAGGAACGTGCGATGAGTAATTTCGTACGGAAACCCATAAAAATATTAGTATTTCGAGTGGCTTATTGAATGGTAAATGAGGTACATATTCAATGAGCCACATCTCTCATCAAAACTATGCGTTGTACACAATCTTTCATCTTCGGGTATATACAACTTCAGCATGTTGAATTATTTGTGTTAACCAGTGATTATTGCAGATTAAGAATTCAGGTACACCTTTTAATTGAAAATTACATGTAAGACATGATAGTTCAGAAAGGAAGAGTAATGTTTAAGGAACTTATTTATGTAGACGCAGAACATAGAAATAATGTAATAAATTACAAGGGGTGTCCAATAAATTATCTACCTAGACAGGGACTGCAGATAGGCTCACTGGTCATTACTGTTTTTCTAGGTAGTAGTCCCCGTGGAGGTCTATGCACCATCGCCACTTTGTGGGCAGCGAAGAAATACCAGAGACAAAATAGTCTTTGTCATGGCGTGCAAACGGCTGTGAAACAGCCTGTTGAACCTCGTTGTTCCTCAGGTGTTTCCACTGCATGGACACCTGCTTGCTTTCAGGATACCAATGATGGATCCAGGTTTCGTCCCCTGTCACCAGTTGAGCCAGAAATTTGTCCATTGTTCGCGGTGTTACACAAACGTTCGCTACGCATCTGAACAAAAACACTCTGTTCATGGCCACTGCATTGCTCCGACTGACCTCAAATTGCGCAGCGAGGTTCCGAGGTTCCTCACAATGGCCTTGGCTTGCTTGTCAGGCGTCATTATGCTCCGCCCCTCCCTTCCTGTCCAGACTTATTGGACGCCCCTCGTATTAATCAATACTATACAATTGTAATGCGAAACTAGCTTGTAGTGGTCATTTAGCACAGATTGGTGTGTGTTTATCGTAATTGTTTTACTTTTGTGTGCCTACTCTGAACGCACTCCAGCACGATTCAATCTGCCCTAAACGGAATGATTTCAAATATTGTTTGTAGTGGTTACTTAAAACTTGTGTTTACGTTATGCGGATACCCAATATTACTTTGTGCCTAACGGCTTCTTTCGGCACTGAATGGAATAGAGCGAAATGTTACTTGTAAGGTACGTTGCAAAATGATACGAACGATCCAAATATGTGGCATAACTTTAGTAAGTGCACGTCACGGATGGAATACGTGATATGTAGAGATGTATAAGGAGGATATGTTTACAGACCATGGATAGTTCATTCATTTCCACGGCTAACCAAATTGAAAACAAAAAACAATCAAAACAACATGATAATGACTGTTGCAAAATGATACGAACGCAATACAAAAGCTAGTTCTAACAGACAATAAATACCAGCTTGAACACTCGATTAAACATGATGTTTACCAGCGTTTGCAGCAGAGTCACATCAATTTGATTCCATGCAGCGATGATGGCATCCTGCAACTCACGAACATTGTTGTACTGGGTACCGATGGTGATCACTGAGCGACACAACATTTCCTCAAGATTTCCCATCTGGTTTTTGTCTGGGAAATTGAAAGGCCAATCAAGTACAATCACGTCATTTCCCGAAAGCAATCCTTGGTAGTTCCAACAACATGGACAGTAGCATTATCCTTTTGGAAGATCCACTCGGGACCAGCAATTCGCAAGGTAAATGACAATAAATTGTCTGCAAGTACTGTTTACTACGTGGTTGATGTCATATGAGATGTAAGAAATTCGTGATTTGTTGTACCATAACAACCGAAGCCCTCCCCCACACATAATTACCGACTGTCCTTGCTATCGCTTGGAGTACATCTGCTCCTACTTCCGCAGATCGTGTCAATAGTATCATCAGCCATCGGGACCATTCAAATTAAATTTCTTTTCGTCACTGAAGATGACACGACGCGTTCTGCTTCCAGGTCACATGTATTTTGGTCCAGATCACCCGTCGCTCCTTGTGCTGCGCGGTGAGTTGTGGCTGACGCTTACGCTTCTTATATCAGAGATATGATTACAGCGTTTCACAAGTCTTGATAGGGTAGACTTATCTACACGAATGTTAGGGTCTTGTGCCAACTGTGTAAGGGATATTCCAGCACAACTTAGCTTTCGAACAACCTGTCTTTGCGGTTGTGGCGTGAATTAACGCGGCCTTCCTGATGATTTCCTTACTTCATACCGCATCCCAAGTTTAAGAAAATTGTTCAGGACACAAGCACATTGCCCAATTCGACGTGCAATTTCATTAACAGATACACCTTCTTCTTTATATGCCATTATTTACAATTTTCGCACTCAGATAATACTTTGCCAGGGCCCATTATACTTCTCTTACTCGTCGCCTCACACAGATGTCCTCGCAGTAGTAAACTAGCCTACACTTCTATCACTCGTCTGCTATACATTTTGCCTTCTCGTCTAGCGCCCTCTATGTTCCTAGCAGAGACCTAGCTACATGTTATTACACTAAACATGTCATCGTTCGTATCATTTTGCAACACTTTTCTTGGGCTGATTTTTCATTTTTGTTTCTCCCTGTCCTCTATATGTGTATATTTCTACATTACCTGTGTTCGTGTAACATAAATACAACACTGTTTCATTCACCCTCACTTCTATTTTCCGTTTCCTCTCCGATCACATAATATGACGATATCTGGTATCGTTCGTATCATTTTGCAACGCACCTTAGTAGTCATCTAGCATAGGTTTGTGTGATTTCTTCTCACAAGTAATCATTTTAATTGCATAAGTACTTAGATATCAATTTGTAGCACGTAAGTGTGCAGGTATATCATAAATCACTTGACAGGTAGGCTTCAAGTAAGTAAGAGCCTAGAAGCCATTAGGGGATAATTAGTGAAAGCATTGTAATTAATGAACAATTATTTAGGTTGTGCTCCTCAACTTTACCTATTCTAAATGGGGTATAAGTATGTGTGAACAAATGAGAGTGTAGAAGGCCTTAGGATATTATATCCCCTAAGCAATGTGGGTTTCACAGTTCTATAAATTTCTTCTTAGTATTCTTAGTCTGTACAAGTTATTGATAGAAAAAGTTCTACCGTTCTCAAAAATATGGCATATACCTACCCTTATACCCACATTATATTCCTTGTTTAAAGTGAATATACGCCAAACTACAAAATATTAAGTAGAGATACCCTCCATTATATCCCTAATGTTAACCAAGCTTTGTCAGTTGCTTAATACGTCCAAACAAACAATACAATTCTTAGATATTTTACGTGCTCCTACATCTATTCATACTTCTTTCACGTTCATCAGTTGTCTATACACATTTTACGCGCTGAAATCTTGTTAGAAATTCTAATTCCAAGTATTACATTAATATCATACATTAATATCATATATTAATATCTTTTCGTCACTGAAGATGACACGACGCGTTCTGCTTCCAGGTCACATGTATTTTGGTCCAGATCACCCGTCGCTCCTTGTGCTGCGCGGTGAGTTGTGGCTGACGCTTACGCTTCTTATATCAGAGATATGATTACAGCGTTTCACAAGTCTTGATAGGGTAGACTTATCTACAGGAATGTTAGGGTCTTGTGCCAACTGTGTAAGGGATATTCCAGCACAACTTAGCTTTCGAACAACCTGTCTTTGCGGTTGTGGCGTGAATTAACGCGGCCTTCCTGATGATTTCCTTACTTCATACCGCATCCCAAGTTTAAGAAAATTGTTCAGGACACAAGCACATTGCCCAATTCGACGTGCAATTTCATTAACAGATACACCTTCTTCTTTATATGCCATTATTTACAATTTTCGCACTCAGATAATACTTTGCCAGGGCCCATTATACTTCTCTTACTCGTCGCCTCACACAGATGTCCTCGCAGTAGTAAACTAGCCTACACTTCTATCACTCGTCTGCTATACATTTTGCCTTCTCGTCTAGCGCCCTCTATGTTCCTAGCAGAGACCTAGCTACATGTTATTACACTAAACATGTCATCGTTCGTATCATTTTGCAACACTTTTCTTGGGCTGATTTTTCATTTTTGTTTCTCCCTGTCCTCTATATGTGTATATTTCTACATTACCTGTGTTCGTGTAACATAAATACAACACTGTTTCATTCACCCTCACTTCTATTTTCCGTTTCCTCTCCGATCACATAATATGACGATATCTGGTATCGTTCGTATCATTTTGCAACGCACCTTAGTAGTCATCTAGCATAGGTTTGTGTGATTTCTTCTCACAAGTAATCATTTTAATTGCATAAGTACTTAGATATCAATTTGTAGCACGTAAGTGTGCAGGTATATCATAAATCACTTGACAGGTAGGCTTCAAGTAAGTAAGAGCCTAGAAGCCATTAGGGGATAATTAGTGAAAGCATTGTAATTAATGAACAATTATTTAGGTTGTGCTCCTCAACTTTACCTATTCTAAATGGGGTATAAGTATGTGTGAACAAATGAGAGTGTAGAAGGCCTTAGGATATTATATCCCCTAAGCAATGTGGGTTTCACAGTTCTATAAATTTCTTCTTAGTATTCTTAGTCTGTACAAGTTATTGATAGAAAAAGTTCTACCGTTCTCAAAAATATGGCATATACCTACCCTTATACCCACATTATATTCCTTGTTTAAAGTGAATATACGCCAAACTACAAAATATTAAGTAGAGATACCCTCCATTATATCCCTAATGTTAACCAAGCTTTGTCAGTTGTTTAATACGTCCAAACAAACAATACAATTCTTAGATATTTTACGTGCTCCTACATCTATTCATACTTCTTTCACGTTCATCAGTTGTCTATACACATTTTACGCGCTGAAATCTTGTTAGAAATTCTAATTCCAAGTATTACATTAATATCATACAAAGGGAAGAAAGAAGAGTGAACCTCTAATATTTAAATCTAAACTTTAAAATTTTATTTAAAATGTCTTGATCCATTACACAGCACAAATCGTAACCCACATAGCATACGATGTCCCTAGGACGATCCATTTTGATCCCAATTGTCCCATATAGTTCCTAGGATATAGTATGGCTACACTGGCGATGGGAAGGTAACACGTATTCGTTTGTGCTCCGAAGTTTTTATGTAAATGTGATGGTTTTTCTGTGTTGTGATCTCAAGTGAAGTGAACTAGCATAAACAGTAAGTAATGTAGATTTGTTTGAATTACCTAAGACGTCATTTGTCTAGATTATCTACATTTAAACATTGAAAACCATGCTGCTGGTTAGCTGTGAGGTGTAAATGTAAACAAACAATTGATAGTTACTGACATAGTTGCCAGCACCGAGTTAATATATTCGGAGTGCGTCCTAATATCACTAGATTGTCGGTTGTAGAAGAAACAAAACACGATAATAAAATGAGTGCGTGTATTGAATGTGAAAAATCTATACCAAGACAAGAATCGTCCAAAGTTCAGTGTACAGACTGTTATAATCTATGCCATTTGAAATGTGCAAAATTAACCAATACTGATATTGAATGCATGAAATCTATGAATCAATCATGGAGGTGTAAAAATTGCTCAAAAAACAGACGCGCTAGTATGCACGCGGAAGTTGCTCAAGATCCCGATATTCCATCTTTGAGAGATATCTACAAATTGCTTAAGGATCTCAAAGACGAAATGACGAAATTAAAAAGCTCTAATAAAGAACTTGAACGTGAACTGGGAAAATCATTAGAATTTGCTCACCAGAAACTAGATGAAAGTACAGCCCTAATAAAAACTCAAACTGAGACAATAAATGAGTGTGTTGTTAAAATTGATCAACTAAAGGAAGAAAATTCACTTTTAAAGAAAGAACTAAACGAAACGCGGTTATTGCTTGATGATGTAGATCAATATAACAGGAGAAATACTATTGAAATATATGGAATTCCACAGTTACCGAATGAAAATACTTATGAAATTGTAAAAAGTGTCGGTCATGCTTTGGACTTAGATGTTAAAACGGAAGCAATTGATGTATGCCATAGGTTGAAACAGACTGCAAATCAGCCTGAAAGTGGTATTATTGTTAAGTTTGTTAGGAGGGTTGATAAAGAGGAATTCTTGCGAAAAAGGAAGGTTAAAAGAAATTGGAACACAATTCAAGTTGGCTTCAGTAAAGACCAACCCGTGTACATCAATCAAAGTCTAACTCGATATAGAAAGGATATCATGAGACAGGCTAGGAAAGTTGAACGGGAAAAGGGTTATGCTTATTTGTGGGTGGATGATGCAGGTACAATAAAACTGAGAAAAAGGGTAGATGATAGGAATGTATTTGTATTAAAAACACTTGAAGATGTTTTAAATATATAATAGATGGATTGTCATAATGGCATGACTGTTTATTATCAAAATGTAAATGGTTTGAATACTAAAATTAATGAGTTTTATCTGAATAGCTTGTCTTGTGAATATGACATTATTGTATTAACAGAAACATGGTTGCATGATGGAATTACAAATAATGAATTATTTACTGATTCTTACAAAGTTTATCGTACTGATAGATTAAACAAAAGAGGTGGTGGGGTGCTGATTGCAGTAAAAGAGGATATCAGCTCTTATAGAATTGATCTGGGTAATGAAAATGAAGTTATCTGTGTTAGAATAATTTTAAACCACCAAGTATATTACATTTTTGGAATTTATTTTTGCCCTGCATCTAAAATTGAAAGTTATATATCTTTTTATAATTTATTTGAAACAAATTACGAGTGGTTTAATGAAACTGTAATTATAATAGGAGATTTTAATCTTCCTTTAATCACTGATTCTAAGTATGATCTTACAACAGGAGGAACTTGTTACAAAACACTATCAGATATTTTGAATATTTCTGGTTTGTGTTCACTGAATAATATTAGGAATTGTAATTATAGAACTCTTGACCTAGTTTTATCGAATTTTGAAGAAAGAATTGAAATCTTCAAAGAAAATGACCCAATGGTTAAACCGGATAAACACCATCCTCCATTAATTATTATGATTAAACAAGAAAGAGTAATTAACTATATAAAAAAAGAATATATTATTGAACGAAATTTTAAAAGAGCGGATTTTATGCAATTATATAAACTCTTAAGTGAAGCTAACTTTAACGTTGTAAGTACCTCCTGTAATGTAGATGACGCAGTTTATAACTTTTATCAGATTTTGAACTCAATATTTGATGTAACTGTTCCCAGGAAAAGGATATATACTCAAAAGAAATATCCATGTTGGTTCACGAAGAATATTATAGATAAATTAAAATTAAAAGAATATTATAGAAAAAAGTCAAAATTTTCTGAATATAATAAATTTATGTTCGTACAGATCAGGAGAGAATTAAAGAAAATGATAAGTATTGCATACTCTGATTTTGTAAAACAAATTGAAAAAGACATTAAATGTGATATCCGTTCTTTTTGGAATTTAGTTCAAAATAAAAAGGGAAAAATGAGACATAATAATAGCATACTAAAATATCAAAATAATGTATTGGAAACTGGTAAAAGTATAGCTGATGGGTATGCCCAATTCTTTCAATCTGTATATGAAACCTCCCCCAATAACATGGATTGGCCCACTAGTGATAATATGTTTGTTTCTCATAGTTTAACTTTAAATAGTGTATCCATCAATGAATATAGAATTGCTATAAAGAAACTTAAACCAAAAAAGGCTGGTGGACCTGATGGATTACCTCCTTATATACTTAAGGCATGCTCTGAACTACTTATGAATCCACTTTGCTCCATCTTTAATATGATTATAAAAACTAGTTGTTTCCCTACATTATGGAAAACAACTCGAGTATGTCCTGTTTTGAAATCAGGAGATAGCAAAGTAATTGAAAATTATCGACCTATAGCAATATTATGTGCACCAGCAAAAATATTTGAACAAATTTTGTTTGATCGAATTCTAAAGCATGTCAAACCACATATTTCGGAATTTCAACATGGGTTTTACCCTGGCAGATCTACAATTACAAATTTAATTAATTATGTTCAATACATATATACTATTTTCCATAGGCGTTCATCTGTCCACTCAGTCTATTTTGACTTTTCCAAAGCATTTGACAAGATTGATCATACAATACTATTGGATAAACTTGATAAATTTGGATTATGTTCACAATATATAAAACTCTTCCGATCGTACCTTACGGATTGAGTGCAATATGTGATGTACAAACAATTTAAGTCCGTAGAATATAGATGTAATACTGGAGTACCTCAAGGATCCAACCTTGGACCTCTTCTTTTTATATTATATATTAATGATATATTTAATACTGTTAAATATGCCAACTGTCTAATGTACGCAGATGATATTAAATTATTTATCGAAGTAAATAATCAAAGAGATAGCCTATATCTACAACAGGACATTGATGAATTGTATAACTGGTCAGTAAGAAATAGACTTCAATTTAATGTTAAGAAATGTAATTATATTGTGTTTAGTAATATTAAGCACAGCCCGGAAGTTCAATATACAATTAATAAACAGTTAGTTCAGAGGGTAAATTATATTAAAGATTTGGGTGTAATATTAGATTCAAAACTTACGTTTAACAATCACCTGGATTATATAGTTAAATGTGCATACAAACAATTAGGTTTTATTATCAGAAACGCTGCAAACTTTAGAACTATTAATTCTAGTAAAGTTTTATTTAATAGTCTAGTAAGAAGTAAGTTGGAATACGGATCCTTAATATGGAAAACTTCTACATTCTCCCATTCCAATAAAATAGAAGCAGTTCAGAAACGTTTTCTACGTTATTTATATTTCCGGAAATACCACATCTCAGCTACAAGACATAGAATATCATACCAGCATTTGCTAAATGAATTTGATTATACTAAATTATCTAATAGACAAAAACTACATGAACAAATATTTTTATACAAACTGATTAAAGGTATATACGATAACAATTCGTTTCTGGGACTATTAAAATTTAACACAAAAATGGCTAATACTCGACAGAGGTGCTTATTATTATATGATACACCTAGAACGGAGCATTACAGCAGTTCACCATTGATCCGAAGGTGCAAAACATATAATATTATATCACAAAAATTGCCGTATTTAGATTTTAATATGTCATTTCGAACCTATTGTGAATTGTTGCGACAAAATGTTTTATGAATTCCTAAAAGCATATTCACATGTTTATGTATAAGCGTATTAATTTCATGTATTTCTGCTACTGTAGCTATTTCGCTTTTAAATAGTTTGTTACAAAATTAATTGTATATATTTATCTATATTCTTATTACTTTTTTTTATTATTTTGCTTTTAAATCTATTACAATAGTAAACTTGTAAAATATATTGTACAGGTCTTCTGTAATTTGGAGAATATATTCTCTGTTGAAGACAATAAATAAATAAATAAATAAATAAAGGATTATCGGGACAATAAGTTGACATCCCATGGGCGTCTTTCATGGGACATCCTAAAGGATTTCCACTTAGGATGTCCACGGACGTCCCGGATGGGACAGGAGATCGCCGGGAAATCCCACGCCAGACATAACTAGAACCACATTATCCCACAATTTATCAGTAGACATCCCTTTGAGGTCCCGTTGAATATCCTGTTTTCTGGAATATTAGCGGACATCTGGATATCTCGCAGTGGTCCTATGGATGTTCCGGGAGTAAATCGAATGATCTCGGGATGTCCATTGCGGGATTAGTCTCGGACGTCCGTGTACTATGAGGGACTCAATAATCTCAATATGATCATATATTCCAATATGATTAACTAGATAAATCACGAGCTATAGCGTTGTAGACGATAGTAGCTAGAGTTTCCCGACATAACACTAATCAATCAGAGAGTGTCAACTTTCGGAAAGTGAAAAACTAGGGTGCATTCTAAAATCTCGCCGACAGCGCTTGAACACGAGAATGCCAGAGGGTAGTTTATCTGACAATGATAGCAACGTTACTACTGTAATACCACAAATAAAATACACTGAGATTGCTCTCTATGATATTCAAATCTAGAAGAACGGTGACTTCTATGACAGCACGTAGAATACTCAAACGAATATTTACTTCCAATACGAGGTGGCTCGAAATTTCGGAACTGTTGAAATAAACAACGTTGAACAAAGCAGAATGCAGAATGGACAAGTAGGCTTACCGTATTTTTAAATTCAAAAAACGAGTGAGTTTTGAACAAAGTACTTTCATGACAGAGTTCTTTATGTTTTTTCCTCACTAGTAGCTCTTTTCAGGAAATCTGTCTTATTATTTTACACGATATTATCGTTATAACCTGTACAGGCCACGTGTTTCAGGTTATATTAATATATTAATATAAATCTTATCCTCATTTGCCCATTGAATATCTAAC
The DNA here is from genome assembly GCF_964235325.1 of Thermobia domestica. Taxonomy (NCBI): domain Eukaryota; kingdom Metazoa; phylum Arthropoda; class Insecta; order Zygentoma; family Lepismatidae; genus Thermobia; species Thermobia domestica. Next base: position 55,937,175 of record NC_137467.1, read on the forward strand.
TCCTTTAACTTGAGAAGGAGAAGGAGTGCGCCACAGCGGTCGGAATATTGGTGTTCAATTTAACATGGGATCTCAACCATTTTTTAGCCAAATCAGGGTTTCATTTCGTTCTTTCGCAAAAATGTCTCAATAGCTCACTCAATATGATGCATCTCACTTTAAAGGTGCAATTTGAACTCTGTGCGTGATATTTTCTTCTTATAAATAAAGATAATTATAATCCAAATTCCCATAAGAAAATGATCAAAATTAGAGGGAAAGTCTTCTGTTTTTTTACAGTAAGGAAAAGAGCTAAAAGTTTCGGACTTTTTTGAGAATGGGGTGCTGTCTTTGTATTCGTGCGCTACTGTGCTATTTTTTCGCTGTTTCCAAATACATCCATTACACAATCGATAAGAAATTATATCCTTCATCATTGAATCTACAGAAATCAGATTTTTTCGTGTTCACGTACTTGGCCGTCTAACTGCTAGATGGCACTATAGCCATTCCTCATCCCACTTTCCTTCTCAGCGGGAGTCAGTCCTTTTGAAAACCTACTTTGAACTTCTTAACAGGGGCGAGAGTAAGGAAATTATTGTGAAGAACAGGAACTTCAAACACGAGGATTGGCAAAATTTATGACCTCTTTAGTTGATGGCTTCTGTTTCAGCAGTACAGTGTATTTGTAGATGGTTTCTATGAGAAGTAATTTGTGTTTGTATCGATGAAGTCAACCTTTCGACAAAGATTTGTGAAGGAGAATACGAACCAAAGTCTTCGTTTACCTATTCCAAGAAAGAAATGAAAACTTCCTGCAGGACTGAGAATATACATGCAAGAGAAAAGATAAGATCAGGGGCGTCATTTAGGGGGGCAAAGGAGGCAATTGCCCTCCCCCAAGAGTTTGAGGAATATATATACTTTAATCGGTTGTCTACTAATATACTAGTATAAAATGGGAAAGTCTTACGTCGGTGGTGCTCTTACCCCGCCCCAAGCGAAGTCCGAAATGACGCCCCTGGATAAGATACATTATTATAATCTTTAGGGTAGATTACTCCCCGAAATATTCTTTGTTTACCTGTCAAAAAATCAAGAATAATATAAAGCTCTTTCATCAGCTTCCATCGTACAACATACTAGACACACATATTATATACATACATACATACATATTATATATATATACAGTGGCGGATCCAGGATATGATCAAGGGAGGAGCTAAACCATAGTTTGCCTCTTTATCCAGAGTAAACAGAATTGAAGCTCATTTTATCCAGTGTATACCTGAGCGTCAAGCGGGGGGGGACTATAGACTCTATATCTACCCTTGGATCCGCGCCTGTACACTATTTACAGTGCCGGATTTACGTATAAGCTAAACAAGCTATAGCTTAGGGCCCCGCTCTCTTGGGGTCCCCAAAATCTAAAGAAAAACTGGATATACATTTCTAAAATATAAGAAAATTAAAAAATAAAATAAAATTTATATACGTAGCAACAGTGCTTCCTGCTGTGTAGCCTACGTTCATGTAATTAATGGGGCTCCTTTTGCTAGTCTGCTTCCTAAATTACTTCCTAGTTTCTTCATTTCTGTATGTAGGGTGCCTATGTTCATTTTGACACATAAAGGGCCCAATTACCTTCAACAGCTTGGGGCCCCACTAAACCTAAATTCGACTCTGACTATCTATTTATGCATGGTTGCTCCCTCTCTTTTCGAAGCAGTGTTTCTTTGATATTGCTTCCAATTTCGGAAGGTTTTACCAAGGGGGGAAGAGTCCTTACTCATTCCAGGCATTCAAACTAGGGACTGGACTACTTGCTTCCAACATTCTGTCCCCCATGTATCCCGGTCTGAATCAATTGTCTAAAGCCGATAAAACATTCAAATTCAAATGTAGATGTTGCTCATCAGTGTCGACACCTAAATATTTCTCAATCAACGGTAGGGGTTTTTGGTACCCTTAATCTGTCTCCCTCTTATGAGCGGAGAAACACTCTATAATCGCAATTCTGTAGTAATTCTTAAAAAGAAAGTGCTGTTTAATGTATGTAGTAACGCATAGGAAACTAAATTTTAATATACCCTAGTAGTATAGAAACGCACCATACGGTACCTTACGAAAATAAGCACCCTATGCCAAGGATGCAAACATTAACAATAATAAAAAAGATAATAATAAATATTTTAAAGACATTCTTTCATTAATCAAGTCGCACTTAAAAAACAATTTTGTTTATGCATGACAAAAAAAAAAGATGCGCTCTAATATAGGCTTACAGTTACTTTATAAATTCTTAAAATGACGCGCCCCATTCTTTTTATTTAGCCTTGCATAAACAAAATTATTTTTAACTTTTTAGTGTGAATTGATTAACAAAAGAATGTCTTTAAAAGGTGTTTTATCATTTTTTTTATTCGTTGGACACATTTTCCAGATCCTAAAGTGATATGCAACCAGAGAAACCAGGGCTGGTTAAAGGCTAGTATTTATTTTAGAATAAAGAAGTTGAAAATAAAAACATATTAAAATTTGCTTTTTAAAAAATAGATATATTGCAAAGTATGAAAGTAACAATGGAATATTGTATTGTCACCGGACTTGCGTCGCTCTGCAACAGTTCTTAGTTCTATGACGTCAGGAAATAAGTTCAATTTATACGAACACTTATTTAATGTTTGAAACAAACACCTGTTACGTCCTTGTACACTCATGTCCAAAATGATTATCGCATATCTATAACTGTCTTCTTGTAAGAATATAATGTAATAATGATTTTGCTGGGTACTTTTAATACTGATACTACGTGTACAATCGGGAAATGTATATGTGGTAAATTTCATAGGAAAATAATTATAAATACGAAAATTAGAATGAGTAAAACAAAATGTTGCTAAATGGAAACGAACGTTTTATTTTCGTTTTATTGTTCTTATTTACTGCTCTTTTGACATGAAATTTGCCACATACATGTCTTTGCCGATTGTACACATACTAATATCATAAGAAATACCTGGTGAATTCGTTATCAAATTATATTCCTACAACAACATATTTATAGACATGCGACAATAATTTTGGACATGAGTGTACCTTCCTGAAGAGGTGACATCTTTTAATTCTGTTGTTAATTAAGTGGTCTATTTCCCCAAATAAAAACCAACACCAAGCAGGGCATATGCCCCTGTCCTTCTAAGCCGGTCCCCAAGGCTGAATGTAACATTGGAACCCTTTCCTGTTGTAATAGGAAAAACTCAAGATGGTCAGCCACTGGTATCGAACCCAGGACCATTCGAATGTGAAGGCGAGAGAGAGGGTAAATCTGGTGGTCATATTTTGAAAAGAAAATAAGAAAATGGATTCCACTAAAAGAGAGTCACATTGTCAATACATTTTAGATCTTTGCCTGGGTTTTCTGAATTTCAATTCCAGGTTGTTTTTTTTTAACCACGAAGGCCCTAAATAAATTAGAATATCGACTCTCTCCTGTTTTTTTAAATATTGGCATGGTTCTTCATTTTATATCAGACTTTTCCCGCACTATTCTGTTATTTACCATAGGTGGAATCCTTTGAGAAAGAGATAAGCGACAAGTGCTTTAGTTCTCTATGATAATTACCGTTGTAGATATTTGAGTGGCTCTCTTGACACGGGGCTGTTATCATGTTGGTCCCTCTTATTTATTTTTTCTTCAGTTCTGTTTCTCTTTTAGGCAAAAGAAAGGAATTTCACTCTTCTGTCCCATTTACAGCCGTAACCATCCCTCTCCCACGCTGTCCAACTTTGACCACATGTAGGGGAAAACGAAGAAAAAGGAGGGGTGCCATTTGCTTTGACGGCATTTCAGCAACAACCTCATCTGTTGCCAAAATAAGGAAACACTTTGCACTGCAAAAAGAAACTGAGGAAGACTGATACCTTCGATTTGTCAAGGTCACTTGAGTCCCGCCGACTCTTAATATAAGTCCTTTGAACTTCCTTTCACAATTGTCTTTAGGATTAGTTAAAGTTCAATGTTCCAATGAAAACAGGAAGAATATTTTGTTAATACGAAAGGGACGAAATATCTTTATTCCACTATTAACAGTTACAGTACATACTCGTGTATCACATTTCATGACCAGAGGCATACTGTAGAACTGGAGAAATAACTATATGAACCAGCTAGTTGCAGATTGTCATTATCTGGAATAGAGGTGGAAAAATACGATACTTTATATAAACGTAAATAAGGTTATACTGAACTCCTGATTAATTTGATTATACCTAGGTAGGAACATCAGTTTCTGTGACCCCTCGCCTATTGCATCAAATATTCAGTTGGAGCAATTAATTCCTCATAAAGCAAATGTTTCTTATACCATATTTAGTAAGATATTTACAAATACATCAAACTTGTATTAACGAGTCTCAAGCTCGTATGTGTAATATAGGCTTGATCGTGTGGCATCCCCAAACCTTCGATGACCGATACTGACATTCTCGGTGTCTCGGTTCGTTTGGTTTCATTATTACTAACTTTAACTGTGTATATATATAACAAGCAAAAAGTTTAACATATACCTATTTTTATTCTTCTGTTTCTCCTTGCTCAAAAAAGTCAGATTTTTTAGTGTGGTCAGAAAAACGGATGATTAGCGTTTTATCGATTACTAAAGAGAGGAAGAAAAAGGTGCCTAAATAAAGATCGGTACCCAGCAAAAACGAATATTATGGTAATTGTGGGCACTACATCACAGACACCACTCGCATCGGATTTCCCTCTCTCATCAAGCGTTCCCTTGTTACTTTGAAATCTTTCTACCTTGATTAATAACAATTTATACGTAGAAGAGCTGACACGTTAGTGCGTCTCTTCTAGGATAGTACCAGATAATTGTCTTTCAATACATACATTTACACTAACTAACTAAATCTATGACTTAATGAACCCAAACATTTATTGTCACAGAAACAAAATATATTCACATGATTCTATCATGTTTCAAGCTAATCTAGTCTACATAATTACCTATTAAATATATTAAATTTTACTTATATCCGTAAATCCTCCTTTATACGACTTTACCTCCTTCGTTTTAACCTACTGAAAGATCTACAGGGTGGAGAAACCCAGAATACATTCACAAGGTATATTCGTCGTCCTAACCCCTTTCACTCAGATTCCCAACTGCTTCCACACAACGTGATTTCAGTTTTCTTTCCACGGTTCGAAACAGACCTGGAACCCATCCTTGGAAAATTCTGCTACAGGTGCCGTCGATTTGCGAAAGATGTCCTCTCTGGTATGAAAGAGTATTCCTTTCAGGTACCTTTTGATTTTCAGAAACAGACAGAAGTTGAAAGGGGCTATGTTCAATAAGTAGAGAGCTTGACAAACCAATGGAGTGTTGTACTGGGAAAACATTATCATATGACTCTATTATCCTGTCGCACTTTCCCGGACATTGAGTTTCCTAGATTTGGTCATTTTCATCGAAAAGTGTCATGTCACAGAAAACATCCAAAGTGAAGTCCTTTGCAGCTAAGCTTTCTCCCAGTACGTACTTACGATGGGAAATGTGGCGACAATTGAAGAATACAATCAATATTACTTTGTTTTATTGCGTAACTTGAAATTATTTTAAAGCCTCCGCAAGCATTTCGGAAGTTGGCGAGCTTGAATTCATCCCCTGGGTCGATTGTGACTTCGTTTTCGGAGTATACTCACTTCTTTATAAACGTAGACCCGTGCCAAAACCACAGAACATTACCCGACATAACTATTCCTCTACAACAACAGACACAAGTGAAAGTAACGGCATATATAGGCTAAACATATCATGGACTCCTTTTCTACCATGTGCAGCATGGCCAACTTGCATTATGTAGTTTTCCCCAAAAAAAGGGGTCTTATATTTTTCAGGTAGAAATTGTTTTCAGACCTTTACAACTGGCCGTTGTATGATATGAGCAAATTTTTACAATCAAACTATGACGTCAGAAAATATCCAATTGAAAATAACTGATGTATTCCTTCATACTTTCCCAACATGACCTTACACATTACACTGATATTTTCTGTTCGATATACATGTCATTTTCCTCACACCAGTCCAAATATCTTGACATTATTATTGGTATGATATTCGATAACTTGTATCTACCGTAATATGAAGCTACACATTGTAAAACTTTTGTCTCCCAAGTGAGAAAAAGACTGTCCCGTGTATTTTCTTAATACATTGTTCTCGGATTTTTTTTATCACTACTCCAACGACCAACTTCCACATCCATCTAATACGATAAACAATATTATATTTTTGTATTTTTAATTTCTTCGGTAGAATTAGTCGCAAACGACCGTATGTTTTGTTCAGAACAATAATATGCATTTCTTTACATCTATTTCCGTCTAGAATTCGTTCTTATCTGTTAGTACTTCGCGTAGATCACTCGTACGCCTCAAATTATAGATATGGGGTTGAGTTCAGATGAACGTGAGATCTACACCATAAGCAATCACTTTTCGTCGTTTCTACTAGGGATGGCCACAAAGTTCCGGTTCCGGCGGAACCGGTTCCACGAAGAACCGGTTCTCGGAGATCCGTTTTTCAGAACCGGTTCCGGACCTGGATCCGAAAATCCGGTTCCAGACCTGGATCCGAAAATCCGGTTCCAGACCTGTATCCGAAAAACCGGTTCTGGAACCGGATCTTCTAGTACCGGATCCGTTCAGACCCGAAAATCGGTTCCACCAGGAACCGGTTCTGGCCATCCCTAGTTTCTACAAGTCAGTTATCACCAGAAAACGATATCTATCTCTATAAATAAATAAATAAAAATGAAAATGACTGTTGGTGACTTAATAACTCCTCTTGAACCACCCGACCGATGTCGATCAAATTCCAACATAGATGAGGTTCGGACCTGGGGTGGTTTTTATAATTTAACTTTAAGATGAAACTTAAGGGTTGGGGGAGGAGGATATATATACATACAATATATATATATATATATATATATATATATATATATATATATATATATATATATATATATATATATATATATATATAAATAAATTATCGAAAATGATCGAGATTAGTGCCGAATCCATAGTTTTCGGGGTCGCTGAGATGAACAGTGACAGTTTCGAAGCTGTTTAAATCCAAATTCAGCCCCGCAACTTGGAAGAGAGGGAGGACGGAGATACCGTATATAAAAATGATCGAAAATGACCGATACCAGAGAGCGCTTCATTAATAGTAAAAAATGATTGAATAGTGGAACATATTACTGCTTTTTCTTATTTTAACCGAGCGAAGCGGGTAATTGACACTAGTAGTCATTAATATCAAACTCTTCTACACTGTAAACTTAATACATTTTTTACCTGTTAGCAGTTAATTATTTATATTAAAGATCACTTTATATCGGAATAAAAGAAAATATAAACAGTATTGCACATAAATTCCGCTAAAAACACAGTTTTACTTACACTCGGCCACTGATTTTCGCTTATACAAATCAAATTATTCGTTATAAAATAATAAAATTCCTTATAAGTATACCTAGGCGCATTAAGAAACATGCTGACATCATTGAAGGTGCTATATCATGTTACTATCTCGCAACATCCAACCCCACAACACAGTAAAAAGAGTCCATTATTATTATTATTGGTTACAGCAGTTAGTCAATGCACATCTTACTATATGTGATTTTCCTTAAATCCTTAACTATATTTGATTTTCCGGTTTTGAGCTGCTGAAACGCTTCACCTTGTGCACGAAACATCTCTTTATGATAAAAAAATGAAGTTTTGTACGATTTTATCAAGTTAAGGCGAGACACAACTTTTTGTGACGTAACATGGGTACAGTTGGATTCTTCCACGAGTTTATAAATCAGTTCGATAGCAAGCAACTCAGTAATGAGTAGTTTCAGCAGGATGACGTTACTTATGACACTTATGACACTACCATGCAACTAATCGTACCATTTAAAGATCGTGTTAGTATCAAGTAGTTTGACCATCCAGGTGGCCTCACCGTATCCCGTCCATTCTATTGCATGGAACATGTTGAAAAGTATACCACAATAAGCCACAAATTATCACAGAGCTGCAAGAAGTGTAATATGGAGAGGTGTATGCAAGTACAGCTCATAGATGACGAGAACCCTAAAACAGGGGTAGCGGGGAAAGGTCAACGACACGGTCAAGTCCATTTTCGGTTTTTGAGGTGTGCTCTATACTTAGATGTCGTCTGCTACTCCGGGTAGTTATCTGTGTGCTATTCCGTGGTGTCATTTGAGACCCCCATGCGAAAAGTGGGCGAGCCCATACCTACGTCACAGTACTTCTGCTAGGGTTCTTCTCGTCATATGTGAGCTGTATACGTTGATGCACTGATGACCACCTTCAACTGTTGCTGTACAGTTACCATGCTTTTCATACAACAAATTATGGCCTGTAGCACGTTTCACTATACAATGACCAATAGTTTGATTTTTACAAGCGAAACTCAGGGTGCGAGAACAAATGTAAAATAACTATTTTAAAAAATGATAATTTCACTTACACCTGATGTTGATAGTTTCTTGGTGATGTTTGCTTCCCTCTTGTTGTCAGGCTCTAAGTATACTGATTCGTACAAATATGCACCACAAGACAACTCAATTTTAATTTTACCTTTCGTTGCTTTTGTAGAAACCAAATCAAAAACAACTCCTATGACAACTTCCCAAGTGCCATCTTGGGTCTTCATTGGTGTCACCATAATATATCTCACATACACCTCGTTGAAGGCTTCTAACGTTACATTCTGCCTAGCAAAAAAAAAAACAGTTACGGAAATACATAGCACTATTTAATATGCAGTTTGTACTTTGTATACACTGACAAGCTAAAGCATTATGACCACCCGCTACTTCTGGTGCTTGTTCGTAGAATGGGAAAGGCCAACAAAATATATACAGTATATCAGAGTTTGACAGGGGACAGATTGCGATGGCCAGCCAACCGGAAACAGCGCGACCTGTTAGGTATTTGAGATCTGCTGGGTTAATGTCTTCCTTAGGTAACGGATAATGAAACCAACACCAAGCTCCAAGATATAGGGCAGCCACACATCATTAAAGATGTCGGACGTTGATGAATGTCGACATTGATACAACAGAATAGGTCAAAACTGAAGTATAATTAACAGCATTCTTTAACAGATTTTATAAGCGAATAAAGCACGAGTGTGACTGAGCACACTGTGTTCAGTACACTGTTAGATATGGGGTCTCTGTAGCCGACGTCTCACACACGAACCAATTTTAATAGCATGGCATCATCGATAACGACTGAAATGGGGAAGTGTCCATAGTCATTGCACAGCAAACCAATAACACAACGTATAATGATCCGATGAATCATGACATTGTTCTCGTCAAATCGATGGCCGAATCAGGGTCCGTCTTCTTTCAGAAGAGCATCTGCTTGAGATGTGCACATCATTACTTATGGATTCGGATGTGCGTGTGAAAGGCACCATGATGATTTTGCAGGTTATTGCTGGTTACGATTCATGTCGGCCATAGTTCCAGCTGAGAGTGGAATCTTTCAGCTGGACAACCTTCTTATCACAAGGCCAGCGTTGTGCTGCAGTGGGTCGAGAGCCACAGTAACGAATTTCGATTGCTACATGGTCCCCGAACTCATCCGATTTTAACCCAATTGAATGCCTTTGGGATGTCATTGAATGTCAAAATTCGAGTTCATCCACCCCTCCGTGGATTTTACAGGAATTCAGTGACTTATGTGTACAGATATGGTGCGCCATGCCTCCAGCCATACGCCAAGGTCTTATTGTCTCCATACCAAACCGCATTGCTGTTGTCTTGCAACCCAAAGGTAGACATATCAGATATCAAGTCGGTGGCCGTAATGATCTAGTTGGTCAGAGTATGTATCATGTATTTATGTATGTTACCTGATATGCGGACAATGTTAACAATGCCTAGAAAAATATGGTAAATACCTCTATAATTAGAAACAGTATTTGTGTCACTCTTTTGTGTGTGTGTGTTAAGAGAAAGGAAAAATAGTAAATATCTACAATACTATGCTACTTAGGAGAGATTTTTGCTTTATTTATTAAGTATATAACTAAATATTTGAAGTATTCCAGCATAATAAAAATCATCAGTTAATATTGATAATGAACAACATAGTTTTTAGCCTCATAAGAAGAAGTTTTTCAACATTTTCTCATAAACTATGGAACATAAAAATTTACCTTTGTTTCTATCTAAAGGAGGTTAATGTTCACGTATACTTAATATCTAAATTATGCGCGGTCAAGTTCAGAACAAAACTGTAATAAAGTTATAGCAACTTGTACTAATCCAATAACATATATTATATGTAAAAATATATTTTTTATTCCACTAAGGTCCAATATTCTCCTACAGGATCTCACTCTGGCTATTACACGACTATATTAACTTCTAAGTGAATCCCTGCAACAATAATTTCGATTATCTCGAAAGTCTATCTACTATATCTTTCAAAACTATAGCCTATCATATTATTACAATTTCGATCGTTCCTTAACCTGTTTACACATAATATATCTCCTTCTCATCCAAACAACAAAGCATATGCACTATAGTAAAATATAATCACTCTTAGTTCATATAATATAAATCTAGTTGGAACATGTCCCAATATTTTTTTTTTTTTTTGGAGAAATATAAAGAAACGTTTTCAATATTGTATACATCATTTTGCAGCTTGTACATTTATCTATTTTTCTGAAGAATCACTATTTCGGTCGATACATTTTTGTAAACACTGTGGCAGTTTCAGTATGCTCATGTCATACCAGCTCGCCACCATGACTTTGAAGAAGCGTTAAATCTCATCTTTTCCCTCGTTGTTATTGCTGAAGCGCGTTCCGGCCAAATGTTTCTTTAAACTTAGGAAACAGGAGCTAGTCACTGGTTTGCTCAAGTATCGCGACTGTCTGGTCGGAAACTGACGGTCTCCTGCTCCTTTCCCAGTGTTGCCAACAAGTTAATACAAAAAGTCGCTGAATTGGAAATGAAATGACTCCATTTTGGGTGAAAAGTCGCTAAAAATTTTTTGTGGAATTTTGCCTCTTTTATATATATATATATATATATATATATATATATATATATATATATATATATATATATATATAATGTCACTTTTATATATTTTTAACTTTATGATCAATTTTGCTCAACAAAATCAAAAATGAGTTTAGAAAAACGAGCAAAATTAAAGGTCTGGAAAAAAATCTTGGTCTAAAAGGTCTACTCACGCTTCTACAGATAATCTGTTTGCTATCGGTAATGTATTATTTGTGCCTCTAAACGGAACCTCTGTAAACTAAAGGACATTAAAAGCTGGAGTTCACCCCGTTAGAAGGTAAGAGATAACAGCAATCAAAGCGGGAATATAGAAATAAATGTTACGTACTTTCACAGCTCGTCAATATCTGCACTGATTCAAATAAGAAAAGGAAAATAAACATATATCTGAACTGATTCGAGTTAATAGTACTTATTTTATGACAAGTTGTTCGCAGCGCAAAAGTCGCTAGATTTGTAAGTCGCCAAATCGTCATTTCAAAATCACCACAAAAGTCGCTAATCGGAAAAATTATTTTTTGTCGCTATCCTAGAAGGCGAATTCCCTAGATTTAGCGACTTTCCCCAAATTGGCAACACTGTCCTTTCCACGTCGTGAATTTTACTACGACCAGCTGCAAACTCCCTACACCATCTACGAACGTCTTTGACATCTATGAACCATTCGACATACACTTCCGTCAATCGGCGATGAATTGCGATCAGTTTAATATCTTTTGCTTTCAGAAGCCGAATAAATGCGCGAACTTCTCATTTGGCGGTAGCGCCAAGCGAGAGTTTCATTTCAAAACGGCTTCTAAGCCAAGACTAAGAGTGTCAGCGAGGTGTTCGCAGGTTTGTTTGGGAGTTGAGGAAGCAACAACGCAACAATGTTACCAACAGTTTCTTGAGGCTAGCCACACACATTGAGTTTTTTCAACAGGCAAATGCCGGGAAAGTACCTAACATACAGATTCTAAGAACCATCCCTCCTTCCCCATGCCTTTCTTCCTTGTCTCCTTTCCCGGTAAGTGTAGCCTGGCAAGGGATGTCATCCTCGTACGTGGCAGGTTTATATGTGTAAATAAATAAATAAATAAATAAATAAATCACACTAAATGTATTCTTAATTTTGAGCTCCAAGGGCTCAATACCTGTTAGATAACCTGATCATACACTACTAAATTGAGGAGTGTTGTTGCATTACGACAAAGATCCTATTACATCCATACGTATGATTTATGTTTGACGTTAACTTTTATCAGTATATCCTTTTGTTTTGAAATTAATGCCTTCTTCAAAGTAATAAGAAAAGTCATTTACTACATTACTCTGAAAACAAGTGTTTTCTTGTCCGTGTTTATTACAATATTTCTTAGGGAAAGGCGTTGAACCTTTGAACACCTGTGCTTTTCTCGAATTCAGAGCTATCTAGGTGCAGCGATTAAAATTCATTTGAAAGATTAAATGAAAAAAAGCGCTACAACGCGTTTGGCTGTTGTTCACTGAGTGTTGTGCCGAGTAATGTTCCTTTTAATTTTTTCACCCCCAAAACGAAGATTTTTTGTAGTTACCTTTTGAGTTTTGTGCTCTTCGGTTTTCGCAACTTGTGATATTTATTTGTCCAAACTTGGGGTAGAATCATTGGTGAATACAGTAATATTTTTAGTTTTAACTTCTGTTCAATATTTAAGCTAGTGGACAACTTTTTTTCGTAATGGTGACCCTCTTGTACCTATAAACATTAATGCATCGTGTACCTTTGAACGATAAATAATACTGTTTAAAGCTACACAATGTAAGTAGTTAAAACAATTGATATATTTTATATAGGTTAGGTTAGGATATAAAGTTATTAATTATAATTTTAAGTAGTTTCTATATATTCACTTATTGCTCAACTTTATTGTTCACAAGTTTTTGTTAGAACTTCTCTTCAATTTTTAATTTAATTGATAAAATTTTAATTCTGGGGAGCTTTTTATAGCTAAACCTTTTATTGCAATTTACAACTGTTAATATTTGTGGTTTCTTTTTATATTATTGCCGGAGAAACATTGTAATTATCACTGTTCAAAGGTACAAGAGGGTCTGTTCAAAGGTACACGACCATAATGTACCTGTGAACAAAACGGATTTGTTCTTATTTTATATTATAAAAGCTATTGTAATTAGGTAACACGTTTAAAAATCATCCTATCTGATAGCAAAGAGATGATACTTCAAATGTACGACAAAAATCGGGGAAAAAGTGCTGAATATTAGCACCAAAATTTCGAAGACTCTAAAAGTGTTCACAGGTACAACGCCTTCCCGTATTCTTTTATTTGATTTTAGGAATTAATTCTTAAAAGTTATCTGAAATTCTCATTAGATATATATCTTACCATATTCCAACAGAAGGAAATGATGGTCCCCAGTCCCATGAGTAAGACGCTTGCATCTTCCGAATGTGATTTACATGGCATTCTCCCACATATTGACAGTCAGGAGGAACCATATATTCGGCTTTTTGTTCCTCAAACTTTGCATTTGAATAAGCAACAGGGGACATAAATTCTACTTTTATTTTGTTTTTACCTTCCTGAAAAAAAATAAAAAATGTTTATTTTCAGTAATAATCGCATGTATATTTAGATTAGGCAAAGACGCCCAAATAGAACTAAGAAAACACTGCCCTCTCCATATAATTTCGAAACAAAAACCATAGATATACTAGGGAGACGTAAAAAATCGAAAAACTACCGATATTATGATAGTATCAACTCAATAGTTCTCAGGGTCACTGATATAAATAGTGATATTCTCAATGCCGTTGAAGTTCAAGTGGAGCCCCCATCGGTATTGGGGTGCCATCCCTAGGCATAAGCATGAAAGGATGACATGTAAAAGTAATCGAAAACGACTGGTATTAGTGTCGAATAGGTCTACATAGTTTTGGTGGGGTCGCTGAAATGAATAGTGCATTCCTGTCCAAATTCAAAACCTGTCTGCATGAGGATGAGAAAGGATGAAAAATAATAATAAAAAAAATGTTCGATCTCATCACCAGAAAATCGCTAAACTAATTGAAACGAATTTTTGAACATAGTAAAAAAAACGTGTGCTTTCTCGTTTCACTTTGATTAGAGAACGCATCCTAACAGAATATAGGGGTTTAAATTTATACCAAAAATAGAATATTTTACGGATTTTAATATTACAATTTCATTGAAATATGTATCTAAAGGGGGAGGGGGTTTGAATACTTTCCATAAATCTATTTCTCCAGTGCGAAGAACAGGTATTTCAGCCAGTTTAATAGTATTTTCTTCAGAATGATCCTTTTTCGACTCACACATAGTTAAAATTAAGTGAAAAATGTTTTATTGAAAACAGACTTCTTCCTTTAGGTGCCTCTAAGAATTTCAATTACACTAATCAATCCACTATAGCACATTACTGGAGATTGGCCGTAAAATTGAAGACATCTTTATTCCACCTGAAACTAAAACACCTCAATGAAGAACCTACTGTGTGTTTCAGATGTAAAGCATCACGGGCAGTAGCCAATGGTGTGCGATATTCCGTGCGGTGTTGCCGGATTGCGGACTTCCCTTTTCCTTCTCGCTCTTTCTCCAGTTGAGATTATGACACATAGTGTACATTGGCAACATTATTCACAATGTAAATATATTATTCCAGCAAACTCAAGAATTTTGACTGAGCATCCTAGAAGTATATATAGCAACTAAATTACTTACTTGTTAACTTATTCCAGTGGAAATGCTAAACGCTCGTCTTCAACAATACTTTCACTATCGTCCATGTCAATTAATATTTCGTCATTGTCTGAATCTGAGTCTTGAAAATTATTATTATGAGTTCCAAAAATTGTAAACACAAAAAAATAATTCTTCGAGCTTGACTTCGTAGCACTTTTTTTTTAATTCCGCACTTGCACTCGGTTTGCTTAAAGACATTATCAACTATAATTTTGGAGAACAAACGAACTACCACGAAAGAAAGCAACCCAGAAACTGATGAATTCTGTTTATGCTAGACGAGAAGTTGCGTTCCCACACAACTAGCCCCTTTGTTTCCATAATATCTGTTCTTATAATAACATACTCTATACTCTTATACTTGGTGTAGGTCTCACAACAACAATCCATCTGATTCGTAAGCAACACGATATGGTCGAGTTTGTTTTGAGTTAAGATAATTTATGACACCATTCACACGCCTGGTGCTTTTGAATCCCTTCTACAGGAGAAAAGAGTGAATAAGTGTCGCTCATAATAAGGTTGTGAAACGTGACAGAAAAAAAAAGAAAAAGAAAACGTACTGCGTTTCTTCTGTTGAATAAGGAAGAATCTTTCTTGAAGTGAATTTCAAAACAATGTTACGAACTTCCCATACTATGTTCTTACGATGTTAGGCATAAATATATATATGAATCAGATTGCAAAGGCGTGTAGCCACGGGGGAAAAGGGGGCGCGTTCTTTCCAAACTATTTCCAGCCCCGAAATGAGGTTCGTCTGGTATACAGGGGTGCCCACAAGGGGGGGCTATGACGCAAACTGCGTCATTGAAATATTTGGGGGGGTTAAAAATCTATATAAATATGTTTGATGGGGGGGTAAAATTAATCGAAAAGAAGATTTTTTCATGGAAGAACACCTACGGATAGACAATTGGGGGGTGCGTCATGAACATAAGGGGGGTGGGCACCAGTGTGGTATATGTTTAATAAACTTGCTTAATGCAAATGAGGGACGTTTATAATATATGATTTTTTTAAAAAAAATCAAACATCATCAATACCGTTTCTGTACCTAATTAAAATAACTAAAATTAATCATATGCTTTATATTCTCATTTCCCTAACTAGATGCACTGTGAACTCACTACTATATTATTTCATAATAATATCTGAGTTGATATTTCTTTCGAGGTTTTTTTTTCCTTTTACTATTTTAACCCACATAAACACAAAATCAGATAAACAGACTCTATAAGCAGCATTTGATTTTTTTATGAATAGCTTATTGATTCATCTCTTACAATCCGATTTTCAACTTCAGTACTGTCAAGATAAGTCTTTTGATAAGGTAGTATCCTGAAAATATAATATGTGTATAGTATGTATGTATGTATGTATGGTAAGTTAAAATGCTTTCATATTCTGAATAAGGTCATTTGTTCTGTTTTTAATGTGTGAAAAGCTTGTATCCCCCTGAAAGTAATGTTCCCCTAGAACAACCTGCTGGCTACATCCCTGATTATCCTGTAATAAAACTTGATTTCTATTTCCAAATCAAAGAAAAATCCACTGGAAATGAGACGCAGGACTCAACGCTCGTTTTACTAATTGTTTTATATGGAAACCTTTAAAAGCGTGTATCATAAGAACCAGTTGACATAAAAAGATGTAGTTTTCACGTATATGTTCGTTATTCTTTTCTCTACTTCGTAAAGTGAGCATTTAATGTGCTAATACAATATTTCTAGTACATTTAATGTGCTAATACAATATTTGAGGGCCTCTGGTATTGTCAAGATACGCAGTAGCGCGAGAAGTCAGAGTGTGGAACTGCTTGTCGCGCATTGTCAACACCGCCCAAAGCCAATTGGACGATATGTGAAGCGAACTTAAGGCCATGCCGCTTGTCATCTGAAACACACAGTAAGCATAGTTTGATAAAATAATAATATGTGTTCTCATATTATGTGTTGTCTGTGTGTGTTATTCGTGTGCAGCAGTGTTCTGTAACACCGAATCCGAATTAGTAGGCTATTTTCCTAATACAAATAAACATTTATAAAATATGTTAGGCTACAACAGAAACACATTAGATTAACTCTACCTGTTAACAGAATAATAACTTGTTCAGAAACATTCACAAAAGCCTCGGACAAGGACTGATAACTTGGCACGACATCAGCAAAAGAAAATGGACATGAGATTTGGAACATGGAATATTAGAAGTCTTTATAGGGCAGGCGCGTTAAAATCTGTAACGAGTGACTTAGAGAAATACAGGATGGATTTAGTAGGAGTTCAGGAAGTTAGGTGGGAAGGAAATGGATCTGAGAATTCCGGAAATTTTACGTTCTTTTACGGGGAAGGAAATAAAAATCACCAGTTAGGAACAGGGTTTTTCGTTCACAAACGAATATTACCAGCAATTAAACGGGTTGAATTTGTTACTGACAGACTTTCTTTTATTACTCTTAAGGGACGGTGGTGTGATATTATTGTTTTAAATGCACATGCTCCAACTGAAGATAAGGGTGACGATATAAAAGATAGTTTTTACGAAGAAGTGGAACGGATATTTGACCAACTCCCGCGATACCATATGAAGATTCTATTAGGGGATTTCAATGCGAAGGGAGGACGAGAGGATATTTTCAAACCGATTATAGGGAACGAAAGTTTGCATAAGGAAAGTAATGACAACGGTGTTAGACTCGTGAACTTTGCAACATCCAAAAACCTAATCGTGAATAGTACAAAATTCCCACATCGCGACGTTCATAAATATACTTGGACATCACCAGACGGAAAAACACATAATCAAATTGATCACGTTTTAGTAGATAGAAGAAGACAATCTAGCATAATTGACGTCCGGTCGTTTAGAGGGGCTGATTGTGACACTGATCACTACCTGGTAGTAGCGATAATACGGGAGAGATTATCATTGAATAAAGGTAATATTCAATGTCCGAAAACGGAGATATTTAATTTAAAGAAATTAGAAGAGGTCAAGGTAAGAGAGGAATACCAGATTGAAGTTTCGAATAGATTCGCGGTTTTAGAAGACTCGGAGTGCATTAGTGTTGAGGATACTTGGATTGAAATTAGAGATAGCATTAAAAGTTCAGCAATAGAAAAATTGGGACACGCGGAAATACGTAGGAACAAACCATGGTTCGACCAAGAATGCATTAAACTAGCAGAGAAGAGAAAACAGGCAAAATTACGGTGGCTACAAAATCCGAATGAAACAACTACACAAAATTTCGCAGATATCAGGCGGGAAACTTCCAAAACTTTTAGAACAAAGAAACGGGATTTTTTGAAAGCTAAAATTAAGGAACTTGAAGATAATAGTAAAAATAAAAATATTTGGGACATGTATAAGGGGATCAGCGAATTTAAGAAAGGCTATCAACCTCGTGCTTATATATTAAAGAAATCTGACGGAACAGTTCTCACCGATACGGATAGCCTCTTAAATAGATGGAAAGATTTCTTTGACGATTTGCTGAACACGCAGCCAAAAACTAATGTGCGTGGAGAAAAGGAGATACACACCGCAGAACCGTATATTCCAGAACCCAATCGAATAGAAGTGGAAGCCGCTATAAAGAAATTGAAGAAACACAAATCTCCGGGTGTAGATGAAATTCCGGCTGAGTTAATTTTAGCTGGAGGCGAAAAATTGTGGAACAAGATACACAAACTCATTCTCCTTATCTGGAACAAGGAAGAATTGCCACAAGAGTGGAAAGAATCAATCATTGTTCCAATTCACAAGAAAGGCGACAAAACTGACTGTAATAATTATCGAGGCATTTCTCTTCTGTCAACATCCTATAAAATCCTTTCAAATATTCTGTTAGCAAGATTGACCCCATACGCAGATGAAATTATTGGAGATTATCAGTGCGGATTTAGACGAAATCGATCAACTATCGATCAAATATTTACCATTCGCCAAATACTCGAAAAGAAGTGGGAATACAATACCCCGGTACATCAACTATTTATTGATTTTAGAAAGGCTTACGACTCGGTTAGGAGAGAAACATTATACAACGTTCTTACAGAACTTGGAATACCGAGAAAGCTAATTAGATTAATTAAGATATGTTTAAGTGAATCCCAAAGTAAAGTCCGGGTAGGAAAATTTTTGTCCACGAGCTTCCACGTCGAAAATGGCCTGAAACAAGGAGATGCGTTGTCGCCATTATTATTTAAGTTTGTGCTAGAATACGCCATAAGGAAAATCAAAGATAGCAACCAGGGCCTAGAGTTGAACGGCATTCACCAGGTTATGGCATATGCTGATGATGTAAATTTAATAGGGGATGATAGGAGAACAGTAGAAATAAATGCAGAGATCTTATTAAACGCTTGCAGAGACATGGGTTTAGAAGTAAATGCAGAGAAAACTAAATACATGGAAGTGCGTCGGGACCGTAATACGGCAAATTGTGGAGGCGTTAAAATATTAAATAATGCTTTTGATAAAGTGGATACTTTCAAATATTTAGGATCAATATTAACAGACGAAAATCATATTCACGAAGAAATTAAATGTCGACTAAAAGCAGGAAATTCGTGTTACTATTCGGTTCAAAATCTCTTGTCGTCGCGAATTCTGTCGAGGAATTTGAAGCTTAAAATATATAAAACGATAATCATGCCTGTTGTTCTGTATGGTTGTGAAACATGGTCGCTTACTCTGAGGGAAGAACATAGACTGAAAGTATTTGAGAACAGGATCCTGAGAAGAATATTCGGACCCAAGACGAACGAGAATGGGGAATGGCGGAAGCTTCATAACGAGGAACTACATAGTTTATACGGTTTACCCAACATTGTTAGGGTCGTCAAGTCTAGGAGGCTTAGGTGGGCAGGTCATGTAGCTAGAATGGAAGAAAGTAGAAACGCTTTCAAAGTCTTGGCTGGTAGACCCATAGGAAAACGACCATTAGGAAGACCTAGGCGCAGATGGGAGGACAATATTAAGATGGATCTCGCAGAGATAGGAATACAAAGTAGAAACTGGATGCAATTAGCTAAGAATAGAAGTCAGTGGAGAGCTTTTGTGAACGCGGCACTGAACCTCCGGGTTCCATAGGCCATAGAGTTAGTTAGTTAGTTAGTTAACAGAATAATACTCAAAACTTCAAAGTTGTTACAATAACTCACAAAGTTCTTAAGAGGGCATGGTGTCTCAGGGGTAGATGAGGTGGGTTCCTGGTTCAATCTCCAGAAGAAAGTTTGTGTTGGACAAAATCGTGTATGTGGGTTTTCTCGGGGTACTCCTGTTCCCTCCCACATTCCCATTCCACCCTGTTCCATTATCACTCACCCTTAATCATCCGTCTTCCTTAGCCTAACGGGTGTACCAGGTCCACTAAGTCTTCAGGAATACATGAGTGCAGCTGTAAACTCCATTACTTCGGATACACTTCACGACACGTAGTTGAAGATGGATTATCATCTTCATGTTTTCCGCGTAACAGGTGACGTGCAGATCTGTGTTTGTAATTCCAATCAAAACAACAAACCTTTATGAGCTTATGTAACAACTACGAAACTTTGAGCAGAATAGTATCTTTGGCATTAAAGTTATACCTTTTCCGAACCAGAGACTGATATTTGAAATACTTTACCTCTAGTGCATGTTTGACATCGAATGAATATCTGACAAACATGTTATCGGAAGCTCCGACGGACCATCCGTTCACGTACACGTTGCTGACTGTGTCCAATCCTTCAAACGTTAATAGTATACGTTTCTTGTCGAGTAGATGAGGATTCACTAGAAAATTGGTTAGAACAGATATCAAAATCAGTCATTCAACATTAACTATAATTTTAACATATTACAGGGTGGACATAAAGTCTCTCTCTGATAACTTAATTACAAGAAAACTAAGAATGGTAAAAAGCATGCGGTATGTGGAAAACAATAGGAAAACTCAAAAAGCTTTTTACCTGATTTAGACAATTTTCACATGTACTCTATTAGTTTCCCTCAAGACATCCATGCGATGTCACCTACGAAACTTGCGCGTCGAGGATGATCTTCTTGTGTTAACATATGAAAAATCTACACCTTATATGCATATAATTTCAACCGTTTGTGTAAAAATTTTAACACGATTGACTTCGGGATGTCCAGTTCACGTGATGCGCAACGCAAGGATTTCCACGGGCTTCGAGTTAAAGCCACACGAACAGCTTCCACACGTTTCTTAAGCCTGTCTCAGACGGGACTAAAGTAAGGATGAAATTCACGATTAGAGCTCCTTCGTGGCTAAGCGGTTAGCGTACACGCCTTTGGCGTGGGAGACCCGGGTTCGATTCCCGGCGGGAGCTCATGTGGTTCGGATTCCACGTTAATCAGTAGGTCCACGTCTCATATAGCCTCGCTGCTGAACGGGACCTTAAACCCACAATCAACTCAACTCAACTCAAATTCT
The DNA here is from genome assembly GCF_964235325.1 of Thermobia domestica. NCBI lineage: Eukaryota > Metazoa > Arthropoda > Insecta > Zygentoma > Lepismatidae > Thermobia > Thermobia domestica. Next base: position 55,958,503 of record NC_137467.1, read on the forward strand.
CGATCTAAAACTCAGTGCCTTCTTAATGATTGTGTGAGAAGTGACTCCAGGTCCTTACTCCAGATTGAAATCCTCTGCTGTCCTTATTTGAATCTTGACTTGGAAGAAATAGAATCAACTTCTTTTTTCTCCTGAACTTACATACAACCAGGCACGTAGCCAAGGGGTGGGTCCGGGGGGTCCGGACCCCCCTTTCGGAACCAGAAATATATAAGATCAAGGAAGTATGAAACAAAAAGAAACGAGAAAAAGAAGAATCAGAGTTAAAAATATGAAGCTACAGCAAGCGTTTGGTTATTTACTCTTTCTTATGAGTTGCTTTGTGTGGAGGAAACGGGCGTTAAGTTGAAAATGGATATTATTGTAACGGAGCATTCCAAATTCCATCTAGCTCCATGCTAATCCTATGGAGTACAAATGACGATCGATATTCCTGTTCGATCAGATAGACTCTCAGAAGAACTTAAGAAACTCGGAAGATATTATATCTTTTTCAATACTTTTTGTTATATTCTTTTACTCGAGATTCTTCATAGTTCGTTATTGAAATACAATTAGAATACCTATATTGGTTTGTTAGGGCAATAAAATGAAGATATTCTCGTAACAAACCAATGTAGGTATGTTGCCAGTAAAATAGTTTAGATTGATCGAGCCCCTGGTGTGTAATCAGAGTGTTTCATGTCATTTCCCCCCCATTACAAAATCCTGGCTAAACGAACCAATATAGGCCCTATGTTTCCAGTAAAATAATTTAGAATGATCGAGGCCCTGGTGTGATAACCGCAGTATTTAGTCACGGACCCCCCCTATTACGAAATTCTGGCTACGTGCCTGATACAACTACCAATCAGACCTGACGACATTCAACTTTATTTCTCGCTGTCATTTCAAAACAACGCTATCTGGACAAGAAAAGCATTAACGGTATTAATAGAGTTATACGATAATATAAAAATATGATTTTTTGTATAAAGTGAAGCATTATTAATTTTTAAAAACTGCAAGAATAGAAGCCTTAGAGAAGGTATGCAGTGAAGTAGTTAGTGTCCGCCCGAACACTACAGAAGTGAACGAATGTAGTTACATCTTTTAAAAGATTGAAAATACGTGATTTAAGTATATTGTCTAATTTGTGTACCAAAAGATAATGTAATATGTTTTTAAAAAAAGTAACAATGAGAGTTAATTGTCATTAGTGTTGTGTGGCCTTCGTGCAATTTTTGGGAACAGTTCTAGAATGCTGGCGCAATACAAAAGGTCTGGGTGTAGTGCATGAGAGGGGTCCCCAGCGCGGTATAAATTTACTTTATGGGGTATGTGGGTATCTTTTGTGGGTAGTGAGGTAAGCGGATACCGTCAGTACCTATACTAGAAAATTGCTTTCCTGTGCATTGTTGCGGTGTGCCAACAACAGAGCAGATATAGCTGCTATGGCTATTTCGGATGAACGCATATTGTGAAATAGAAAAACAATAATATTTACGATTACGACAGTTGATTGCCCTGTACGTAACACATTCTTCAATTGTTTTTCTTCTGTTTAATACAGCGGCCACGAGAGGCTCTGCTGGTAAAACCTACCTAGTTTTAATGATCCTCTTAGACCCCTACATCACCTCAGGATAAAAGAAATTGCATGGAAGTTTGAGTTAAGAAACACTGTCAAATTGTAACCTGGGTTTAGGCCTCACTTCAGGTCCATGTGAGAAAAGCTTTACTAACACTCTGTCTACGGCTTCTATTACAATCTAAGACACTTCCTGTTGCAATCAAGTTCCTGTACCATTCTTTTATGCTCTTAACATCTGGTAGCAGCTGTCCATACTCTCGTTTTAGTGTTGGTTGAACTCAGGGGTAAAAGTAGATCTGAAAAGGTAGGGAGACGCATGACGTCACGCCGATGCCATCCCCAGTGCCTATCTTTGCCCAATGTAATTTTTTTTAGAAAGTGGGAGACGCCACATATGTTTTCTGAAAGTGGGGCGACGGCATCCCTTGGTTGAACTGTGACAGGAGATTTTCTACCACGATACGACAAAACACTTTACTTTCTGCTGTGCTGATGCCACTTTAAAATGATTGTCGCGCTGCGATCAGCTGCAGAAGATGGCAGCACAGTCTATGGCAAAATCTTGAAGTACCTTAAAAATAATGTGTTCAGACCGCATGCATTCTTTGTTTTCTTCTTATTAATGTTTGTTATCAGGGAGAGACTTTTTACCTACCCTTTATCAGCTTTAACGAAATAATGTTCAAAGATAGGTCATACCAACTGATAGATCAAATTAAGCAGAACAAATACTACTGCGTCTAAATTTTTATGTATATCCGATTCATTTTCAACTTTCTATCATGTCGCATTACGTATATATATGTAAACAACTCCTTATCACATCCTGTCTTTATTCACTCGCGTTCCGCAGGGCTCAGCATTATCTCCACTTTTGTATCTGCTCTTCGTTGCCGATCTTCCTCCACTTCCTCCAAATGTACATCTCTTCCAGTTTGCAGACGACACAGCCTTTCTAGCTCTCGGCAAAACGATCCATCAATTGAACACAGCACTCCAATCTGCCATCGATATCTTTGTTAGTTGATGCTAAAAATGGCAATTACAACTAAATTCTGAAAAGACCCAAGCAGTAGTTTTTCTTAACCCTAAGCGATGGTTGCGCGTCCATAGAAACCCAACACGCCTGAACTTTTCTGTTCTTGATACTCCCATCAAACCTACAAAATACGTTAAGTACCTAGGTGTTATATTCGATACTCACCTCACATGGCGTACTCACTTAGATCAGATTATCACTAAAGCCTACAATAGACTGAATCTTCGCCGACTCACTGGCACAATCTGAGGCCTACAAGCAGATACCATTCTCACAACATATAAGGTGTTCCTACGACCCATCCTCACCTATGGGTTCACAGCTTGGGTCGCTGCACATTCAACCTTTTACAACAAGCTCAAGATCCTAGAAAGACATGCCCTGCATATTGCATATCGTATCAAGCTACCCAGCCCTACACAAGATCTGTATGATCGCATCTCCTTTCCTCACATCCTTTACCACATCGAAAAACTTCGACTTTCCTCCATCACCAATAGACTGGCTCAGAAGCATCCCCTTTTCCTTGATATTCTACACAGTGATATCGACTACGCTCCACAACATCCTGTCCGTCACCCGCCACTCTCCCTCCTCTTTACTTTATACCGTTATTCACTCCCACCAAATCATCCAGATCAAGACATCGCAGCTGCCTTTGCCATTCATTCAGATTCGCACTACATCTTCCCATTATACTCACAGTAATCCATCTCTTCTAACAGTGCTCATTGTGTCTCTCATCATGATCCTGAGCAGCCCCAGGATAGGAAGATAACATGCATTCGTCTAACTAATTCTTCCCTTTACTGTGTTGTGACCCTTTACTGCGTTCAGTGACCTCACCCTCATTTTCATCTCATCACCCATCCTAATGATTATGGCTAAAGACCATAATGTCTACTATGGTACTTCCATGTTATATAATTTCTAATCAATAAAGTTTATATAAATTATTAAATCACTTAAACCATCCCTGCTGGCTCCTTTCCATATTACTATTCCTTCTCTTCCCGAGAAAAGAGCGTAACTCAGTCTTCGCCTTCAGCCTTCGCACATGCCTTCAGCATGCTAGCTTTGGAAAAAAAATTCCTATGTGTAGTTTTCGATAAAATTGATAAAAACGAATGTTTTTAAACCTAAATAATACAATAACCACGTCTCTAGATGAAATTGATACTGAAGTATACACTAATCAATCTTTCTACTATCACAGCAGCACGACTAAATATATTGTATGGTTAATGAAATGTAGCCCAAAATTATGGTTAGCTCTCTTTTTTCTTTGTCTTAACTGAAACATTTACGAACCCAAAATCTTTTGTCTTCGTGAATCCTGTCTAAGTACTTGAAGCTTAAAACATGTATCAAACGATACATAATTATGCCTGTTGTACTGTACGGTTGTAAAACATGGTCTCTTACTTTAAGAGAAGCAAACAGACTGAAAATATTTGAAAATCAAATCCTAAGGCTTTGGGGATAGGTAAAACTTTATAACGATGAACTGCATAATTTATACTGTTTACCTAGGTGGACATGTCATTAAGCCAGAATGGAGGTAAGTAAGAACAGCTTCAAAATGTTTACAGGAAACCCAGTCAGTGAAGAATCATTAGGAAGATAGATGGGAAAACAATATTAAGATTAATATCGCAGAAACAGGAATGTATAGTAGAAACTGGATTCAGTTGGTTAAGGATAGAAGTCAATAAAGTGCTTTCATGAATGCGATATTGAACCTCCGGGTTCTATAAGTCATATAGAGAGTTATTTTAGTTAAGAGTCTTCATCCCGGCGAAATTAAAATACCGCTAATTTTACAGTAATTATGTGATACCTTCAAATAGATAAAAGATAATTGAAGTATGGAACAAGAGCGCCCTAGACAATATTATTTTGCGTGAGGTATCGTTATCACAAGTCATCTAGTGGCTTTCCGTTTTCAGCTGTTTAGAAACGCGAAAATAAATGCCGATTTTCAAAATGGCTCGAAAGTGAAAGCAGATAAGTGAGTCGTGATAACGGTTTCTTATATAACATAATATTGTCTAGGGCGCTCTTGTTCCACATTTCGATTATCTTTTATCTATTTGAAGATATGACATAATTACTGTAAAATTAGCGGTATTTTAATTTCGCCAGGATGAAGACTCACAACATATGAAGCGAAAAGAGCAAGGGAATCAAATCCAATTACCAAAGTTGTCATTTAAAAGAAAGAGACACAAAGCTTGTACTGTACAGAAGTATAGAAGTACAGAAAAACTTAATACTATTTATATATGCAAATACGACGTATTACCATAGCAAGATATTTTAGTGTCGGAGCCAAAACTTTCAGGATTAGGAATTAGATTTCTGGACTCTCGGCATCTAAGACCATGTTAGCCCGTCACGTATGAGGGATGATGTCCCTCGGCAATCACACTATCCGAGGAAAGGGTAGGAAGAAAGGATTAGGGAAGAAAGGAAGCGACCTGGGACCTGCATGTTAGGTACCATCCCAGCATTTGCCAGGTTTGAATGATGAAAACCCAGAAAAACTTCACTCAGGAAGGCTGGCTTCAAAAAGTTTTCACACTTTTCCGACTCAGTGTCCCGACCGGGAATAGAACCTGGGACAGCTCGCACCAAAGATGAAACTGTTAGCGACAATGCTACGGAGAACCACCCGAAAACTTTTCGAAACACCCTCGTATAATTAGTGTATTTACTGTAAACTGCATACAATTACCGCATGAACTGTAAATTCACTATCACTGACATCTCTCATTTACAAACAAATAACCATCTCTCATTGGTTTTCGTTATTCAAAAGTGTTACTTTCTAGAATTATTAAGTAAAATAATATTTTTACCTAATTAATAGACGTTAACATTTCTTACCTTCAAAATGCCTATAGTATGTCCAATTTTGGTGTGCTACCCATCGATACTCTTCATCGTTAAACCTATAATATATTGGGGTTTTCAGCACGTTTTTCTTCTCTAGATCAGTATAAATTCCTCCTGGCACAGTTGCATTTATAAGATAACCTACAAAGAAAGAAAGAAAGAAAGTTCTGCTCATAAATCTTATATACATATGTATATACAAAAGAAACTACCTACCCATTACCTGACTAGTAATTACTTACGAGACGAGAAACAAGGTTTATTGTCTCGTCTCGAAAATTTTATCAAATTCTCGTCTCGTGTCGATTCTCGGAAAAATTTTCCCGTCTTGTTTTGTAAATTTATGAACAAAATTCATGCCCTGATTTTTAACTTAATTTCATTTGTGTCAACAGAAGTTTTTAGAATCCCGCATCACGGGAGGCTCACGAAGAGTGTGATATAACAACATTTAAGCCATAATTATTATTGAAGTATATACTATGGGGGCACTGTGGTTACCTCTGGTGTGTGGGATCCCTGGTTCGAATCTCGGCCAAGTAAGTTTGTGGTGGAAAACATAGTGTTTTTGGGTTTTCTCAGGATATACTCCCGTTTCCTCCCGCTTTCTCATTCCACAAATTCTTCATATCATCATTCGCTTGCCTTAATCATCGTCTCCTTACCCTAAAGAGTATATTGTGGGACGTTAAACTGAAATATTTCTTGTTTTTTAGAGTAAATTAGAAATGACGTGTATCTTGAAATATTGATAAATGCTCTTTATTGTGTTTGTAAAATAACTTTATCAATTTATAGTTTTTAAACTATGAATTATGTAACAGTAAAAAAGTGTTTGACAAAAGACTTGTCTGAACTAGTGTTGTCCACGAAACACAAGAAATTTCTCGTCTCGTCTCGTCTCGAGTTTAAAAATGAGCTTTCCGTCCCATAAGGAACTTTAGTCCTGAGTAACTAACTGACTAATCAATGCTCAAACCATGATCTTAAGCTAGAAGCTTGTAATTTGCCGCGTAGTAGAAACAGGGCTGGCTTTAGGTGGGCGTGGCCCGAGTGTGTGTGTGTGTGTGTGTGTGTGTTGTGTGTGTACACTAGGGTGGAAGGAAAAATCAAACTTTTGAGTATCAAATTCTAATAAGGCTCAAAAGTTGCTTATTCGCGTGATAATCAATGGAAAAATAACGAAAAAAAATCACACTTTAGATTTTCAGATCGCGCAAACGGCCTAAAGTTTGGGGGAAAAAATAGAAAAATACCAATATTTACTTTTATGCAAAAAAAAAAAAAATTTCGAGTACCGAATTCTGATAAAGCTCAAAATTTGTGTATTCGCGTGCTAATCAATGGAAAAAAAACGAAAAATGTCACACTTTGGATTTTCAGTTCGTGCAAACGGTCTAAAATTGAAAAAAGATATAAAAAAACACCAAATTTTACCTTTACGCAAGAAAAATACAAGTTACTTTTTTTTTATTTCTGTAGCATCTGAGGTGAGATCATACTTGTTAATAATTCCTTAATATCAGTCATTTTATACATTTTATTTTCATAATGATTTTGCAGCTCCTCACCTATTTCTAAACGGGTTTCTTCATGAAATGGCCCAGAACTCACCACGAGGTGGTGGCTGCAATTTGAATTCCATCCACACTCTGCCTAACGACCCTACCAATTAGGGTGTGCTAAATTATGTTGATTTAGTCAAGGCTTAAGCTTTAAAATTAGATTTTTTAAAATCAAATTTTGGCATTGTGTACCTTGAGAGCAATGTTGTTTTAAATGTAGCCATCTATGTTTTCCTGTCTGCACACTTTTCGTCACAAAAATTTTTGCTGGCTCGGCTCGATATAGAGGGGCCCCTACTACTAACATAGGCACAAGGGGCCTTATACAGAGTCGTTCTGACGATCGATTAGTGTCATACTAAAGTGTTCTACTAACATACGTTTCCTGCAGTAGCCATGAATTTAGTATGACGCTGATCATACGTCAAAACGACTCTTGCATAAGGCGGAAGATGTCTTCTGTTTCAGTTTCTTATGAACGTTCAATAAGTGCTCCGAAAACAGCGAAAACCTATTTGAGAAACAGTATGACAAATAGACTTTTTTAAAAAAATAATAATAATAATCTCAATTAAGGACACTCGCCATAGAGAACTTACGTGGAAACTTAGTAGGACACCTAAATTCAAAGAATGGGCTAATAATGTTTTTTTGCCGAAATAAAGAACAGGCTCATGGAGCTCATTTACAAGACTATGATATAAGGTAATTTTTAATTTCTTTTTTTTTATTTTTACTCGGATAGTTTGCACTGTATAAAGGATATTTATATACATAAATCACTGCTTCAAGTATAGTAATTTCTGCTAATAATCCATAAACATATTTTATATTATTGAGTTTTCAATATTGTTTGCTATATATGTCTTTGTTCTGTTTCTTTTAGTTTACAATTAGTAGAATTTCTTTTCTATAAATCTCGATTCTCGAATAGTACAACATTGCTAGCAAAGTGTTGCATTACTTGCCAACACTGTCTGTAGGAATTTTCAAGTGTACTATATTGTGAATGTGTGTTTGTGTAGTGCTGCGTCTACCCAATATTTCACAATCCGCTTCGCCACTGAAAATGAACCTATACTTTTGCAGTCCCTTATAAAGTGTGTAATGTATCTTGTACAATTATCATGTTAATCAAACATTATCACCGAAAAAAATAAAAATTAAATCTTTCTGTTTTACGTCCCACGGTTATGTCGGCTAGGCTAACGGGAATGATGAGAAATCAATGCAATGAATAAAGTGAGAGGAAAGTGGAGAACCCCGAGGAGACCCATGAACACGGTGTTTGTCCACCACGAGACACACTTGGCCCAATCTAGGATCGAACCAGGAACCCCACGTACCAGAGCTGAACTCTCTACCACTGAGCCACCGCGCCACCGCCAAAAATGTATTTTAAAAAATAATTTAAAATCAAGTTATAAGTAACGTTGATTGTTAATATGGTATAGAATAATATCATGTTTCTCAAGCATTACCCCTATTTCTACACTTTCTATTTGTTGGGTTGTGAAATAAGCTGCTTTTCGATTACCATTAGAGAATCTCTGCGTCAGAAAATACTATTCACCTACGAAAAAGACGTTCCATTTGAAATGCATTTATCTTTACAGAAACAGTGAGGCGCACAATCGGAAGTTTAATTTTAACCTAAGGAAGTTTTGAAACGCACAGATGTGTAGTGTTTATCAGTTTTCATGATCTTCAAAGGCTTCCTTTCATTGCAAGAACTGCAATTTCCTTCAATTTTAACGAATGTCATATTTTATTATTTTTCTGTTTATTTTTTATTTTTATTTATTTATTTTTTTTTCCTATCTCTGAATGAACCTATTGGATGTGAGATGATGCTTCTTAGACTGAGCTTTTAAAACAGAAAAGCAGGTTTAAACCTTGTATGTTTGAAAAAAGAGAAAAATTCTCATTTATGCCATATTATTTCTTCCTGAAAAACAAAATTGATGAGCAGTTTCTGGTTTTGTGAGATTTCCAGTCTGTTTATGCTTATGTTCTTAAATGTTCGCGATTTACTTAACTGGTAATGGACTGTCTTCTAACAATGGAAACTTCCAATACTTGTTTTTAGTTTTTATTGTACCTTGCTAATCGCTGGTTTTCAACTAACACTTCAAACAAACCACAAAAGTACATATAATAACTGCACTGTGTTCATTGCACTTAAATAACAAACTGAACTTTAAAATTCTGGAAGAAATGTTCATGCCTCCTGCCTTATGCACCGTCTCTCTTCAACACTTTCCATCTTGAATAACAAATGAAATCTAAATTTCGTAGAAACAGTGTTTCCAGTTCTTAAAAAATATTACTACATAATATAAGACTTAACACAGTCGTTGAACAATTATAATTGTAAGAATACTTTGCAATAACCATAATTACGAAGCTACATTAAAGAATTATTTATTTCACAGTATTCCATAAAATAAGGGATCATTCTATCCACATAACAAGCAGTATATGCAAAATGAGTGTCAATGTTATCATTAGGAAATCCAAACGTTATTGAAAAAAGAGTTGGTTAACACTGTATTTTGTTGTAAATAAAAATTTCTTCCAGCAAAATAAAAACTGTTGATTATTATCGGCAATGATGGTTAAAACTGCATTTTGCTGTAAATAACAATTTCTTCCAGCAAAATAAAAACTGTTGATTATTATCGGCAATGATGGTTAAAACTGCATTTTGCTGTAAATAACAATTTCTTCCAGCAAAATAAAAACTGTTGATTATTATCGGCAATGATGGTTAACACTGCATTTTACTGTAAATAACAATTTCTTCCAGCAAAATAAAAACTGTTGATTATTGGCAATGATGGTTAACACTGCATTTTGCTGTAAATAACAATTTCTTCCAGCAAAATAGAAACTGTTGATTATTATTGGCAATAATGGTTAACACTGCATTTTGCTATAAATAACAATTCTTCCAGCAAAATAGAAACTGTTGATTATTATCGGCAATGATGGTTAAAACTGCATTTTGATGTAAATAACCATTTCTTCCAGCAAAATAGAAATTGTTGATTGTTATCGGCAATGATGGTTAACACTGTATTTTGATGTAAATAATAATTTCTTCCAGCAAAATAAAAACTGTTGATTATTATCGGCAATGATGGTTAACACTGTATTTTGCTGTAAATAATAATTTCTTCCAGCAAAATAAAAACTGTTGATTATTATTAGCAACGTGTGACATATGCCACAAAAATTTCTTCTTTCCATTTTCTTGAAGTTTACACATGAGAATTTACGTCAAACGTGTTATCTTTTTAGCTCAATGTGATTTATCGACTGATATACGAAGGCCATTATGAATAATACCACTGTTTGGTTATCAATGGCATACACTCGCAGATACAGAACTTTTATTATTCACATAACAAAAATACAACATTACATTACTTTTCAGTATGTTCACCATCCAAATTCAGGCACTTGTCATAACGTTTCACAAGGTTTAAAATTTTTTCCACATAAAATATTCCGCCTGGGAATGAAGCCACCCGATAACAGTATTGTGAGGTGCATTGTCATTCTCGAAGTGGTGCTACTCAAGCCATTCTTTCATTGTGCGTAAAGAGGAGCAGCCGAGTTCATTGCTGACTTACAGATGAGCGTCCAGTTCTTGCCGCATCGTGCACGTCAGGTCGTTCATCTTTAACATGCGACACCATTCACGCACGATACTTTCACTTATCACGTTTGATCTGTAAGTAACACACAGTTCGCAATGAATCGCAGCTGCTGAAAGTTTTTTTTCGCACTCAGAAATCGTATTACTGGACGCACTTGACATTTGGCGAGTTTTTTTATTGGAGCGTTCATTTCCAATTGTTAAAGCTTACGAGTAAACTGCAACACAACCTTCTCCTTCTACTGCTCACTTTCTACTGAAGTACTGCATACAGACAGTGCCACAGGACTGACCACAAAGTAATAATCTAGTGTAAGAGGTTTCAGTTGCTCTTCCTGCTGAAACTGTGGTGACTGTGGCGCTGCCATTCAAGGAAGTTGGATACTACGAACTACTAAAAGTAAGAACGAATCAAATTCATCGTGATCTGATCGTAATCTGATTGAATTAGCCAATGATGCGCTTAGATACTGCCAGTAGCAGACGATGAAGTTAGTTACAACTCTAGCCGCAGAGTCGCAGAGTCACTTTTGTTGCATTGTGGGAACGATTTGAATTTCCATTAGGAATATAGGGAGTGGTTAATCAGAGTAATTATTAGAACTGACGTCGCTCTTCCTGATCATTTCTCGTACATGCCCAAACGGAGTTTTTTTTTTTTTCGAATTGCCCTCATATTGTCGATGAAAGACAAAGACGGTTTTGCAAAGTATTTTTTCTCCATTTTTTGAATATTACGTACACGGATTTTTACACACACGAATGTAATTTTGTTCACCTCAATAAGACCTATTGATTAGTATGTGCTAAATCTTGGGGCTTTTTTTCTTTAAACGTAAATAATATTGTAAAATTGGTGTTATGTCAATTGTGGAATACGAAAGTAGAAGTTACTCAAGTAGCACATGTCCATAGGACGTCGTCTGGATGTCTTACAAGTCCCAGATCTGTTCCGAGGTATTCAGACTCACTATAGAAACTTTAAGGACAATGCAAATATCCATGGCATTTTCTTTGGATTTAGATGGGATGAGATTGTCACAGTAGTAAGTTTAAAGATAATGGAAATATTCATGGGATTTCTCTTGGATTTCAATGGGATTGTCTGTCACAGTAGAAACTTTAAGGATAATGGTAATGTTTATGGGATTGCTCTTAGATTTTGAATGGGATGTGTCTGTCACAGTAGAAACTTTAAAGATAGTGGATATATTCATGAAATTTCCCTTAGATTTCGATGGAATGTGCCTGTCACAGTAGATACTTTAATGATAATGGAAATATCCGTGGAACTTCCTTTCTATTTCAATGAGATGGGATTGTCACAGTAGAAACTTTGAAGATAATGGAAATATTGGGATTTCTCTTGAATTTCAATGGGACTGTCTGTCACAGTAGAAACTTTAAGGATAACAGATGTATTCATGGGATTGCTCTTGGATTTGAATGGGATGTGTCTGTTACAGGAGAAATAATGGATAATGGAAATATCCACGGAACTTCCCTTTAATTTCGAGGAGATGCTATTGTCGCAGTAGAAACTTTGAGATTAATGGAAATGACCTCAAAATTTCCCTTGAATTTTAATAGAATGTGTCTGTCATTTAAAACATAATGGAAATATACACGGGATTTTCCTTACATTTTAGTATAATGTGTCTGTCACAGTAGAAACTTAAAGAATAATGGAAATATCCATTGGATTTCAATGGAAGGTGTCTGTCACAGTAGAAACTTTAATTGTAATGAAAATTTTCACGGGATTATCCATTGGATCTTCATAGGATGTGTCTGTCAGGGTAGGAACTTTAAAATAATGAAAATATTCACGGGAATTTCCTTGCATTTCAGTGAGATGTGCCTGTTACAGTAAAAGCTTAAAGATAATGGAAATATCTCCGGGATTTCCTTTGGATTTCAATGGAATGTGTCTTAGATACTTTAAGGATAATACAGGGTGAGTCAAAAAGGACTTTACAAGTTTGGAAGTATATCAAAATGTATTTAAATAACTTAGAGAATCGGTATAGGTGTCAATTTGTAGCAAACCACTTCAAGTTTGACTCGAGTAGTGCCATAGTACCACATTCCGTCACCGCAAGCTCCACCGTAGTACATTCTTAAAATGGCTACTTTCATTGGTGCGAAACGTGCTCGGTATGTATGTTGTTCTTTCATGAAACGAACTTTGCAACAGCTGTTCAGTGTAGATTTAATACGAAACAAGGTAAGGAACCTCCAAGCAGACCTACAATTTACAGTTGGCACAGAACTTTGTTAAGACTGGTTGTTCTCTTCGTTATGTGAAATTATTATTGGGAACGAGCAACTTATTTTTAGTACGATAAAAGTGTGTATTCTCGGAAACTAATCAAAAAGATTTACCCTTAAGCATTTAGTTTTGTTACCTTGATATTGCATATCATTGTTCTTGTCGATATTATTGTTAGAAATCGAATCTTAAGATTTAATCATAATGTTTGGGCTATATCTCTTTACTATCATCTTACTAGTATTTTAGTGGAGAAATTGATGATACGCTTCAGTATCAGTAATTTTGTATCTGAACAAGTTGTATGTTTATCGTACAGCATCAATTTTTAGGTTTACAAGGAATCAATTTTCTCTATTTTCTGGAAAATAATATCATTTCCTTCAACTTGATTATATTTATCGATTGGTATATAATTCATCTTTGGTCATTTTTCAACATACTAATGGCACGAGATGTTTCAAAAAGAACAATCTGATTTAAAATGTAAATAGTACTCATAATATAGAACATAGATACTTCACATTAATTTTATATTACAAAGCTAATCATGAAGTTTTTCTTGTATTTACTTACTAAATCATAGGTACTCAACATGGATTCCTTAGGATGTTATATATCCATATCGTAGTCAAATTCGTTCCAAATTCTTGTGATTATTTTTGGAATCATTGTTTCTATGCTTGCTGTGACCACTGAATTTCCCTTTACACAAACAACTAGGGTTCCCAACCATCCGCTACTTTATCGGACAGTTCGTTTTTGACCTCCTTATTGGTGTCCGGTACAACCTTAAAACCGGACGTTAAGTGTCCGGTAACTTTCCTTCTTATTATCCCTATTCTTTGTTCTATTCAGATTTTTTTTTTTAATTCTGCGGAAAGGTGATTTAGTTGAATCTTGATTCTAAAATGAACCATTTGACAACCGGTTGATCACGGCCATAGCGCAATTCCATTCCACAACGAATTTGATCTTCTAATTTAAAGTGGGTTGACTTCTTTGCCAACGTGCAAGCTCCAAATCTGTTAAATATTGTACAACATGTGTACGCTATACCTCCAAGCAATTGCTATGTCGAACGCATATTCAGTGTTGTGAAGAATCTTTGGAATGACGAAAGGAATCGTTTGTCGAGAGCTTAAAATTCGCTTTGATATCTACCTGTCATACGCGGAATTTGCTGAAGAGCTGAAAGCAGGAAAATTTACTAAATTTATCAAAACTGCTAAAGGTCAATAAAAGTACATTTTCAAAGCTTTATCCTCAGCTACATCTTCGAATTAAATTATGCATCCTGATCCACTAAAACTATGTAACACTTATGTGACATTACCAGCCTCAGCGAAGCAGGTGAGACATAATTTTCAAGTATATTTTGCGCATGCCGTAGTTACATTGTCAAATATGTTTGCTTTTCTGTTTTAAATATGATGTATTATTGATGGTAGATTACAAAAATTACATGTGCTGACTCAACCAAAATTGAAATAAGTCAGTTTAATAAATGCTTCAAAAGTAACTAAAAAATAATTAAATTCAAACTCCGAATCGCTCATTTTTATGTGAAGTGATCATTTTCAGGTTGCTCATAGTTTTGCGAGCGGTGATGTCACAATCTTAAGAGTATACGTACTCCAGGAGGGAGTCCAGTATTTCCATTTCGAAAAGTTGGCAACCCTACAAACAACTCTTGTTTTGGAATTTTTTTACCATCACTATAATACTCTTACCTATAGGGCCTTCAACATCATGGTATTGTCAACAGAATACACACTGAACAGTTGTTATGAACTTGCATTTCGCAAAGTGTAGAACGCAATTTCTGTCAAACACTGAAGTGACTGGTAAAGGAAGCAATTATCTACTACCTACTGCAATCATAGAAAAATCTTTAAGTTTTACGTCCCATGATTATGCCGGTTAGGCTAAAGGAGACGGTGATAATGAGAAATGAGTGAAATGGTGGAATGAAGAAAGTGGGAGGAAACGGGAGAACCCCGAGAAAATCCACGAGCACGGTGTTGCAATCATAGAGTAATAATATAGCATAAGAGGTTTCAGCTGCTCTTTCCGCTGAAACTGTGGAGACTGTGGCGCCGCTACTCAAGGAAGTGTCGCCGACTCACTTTTGTTGCATTGTGGGAACGATTTGAATTTCCACTAGGAACATAGGGAGTGGTTCATCAGGGCAATCAGTGACTGCAATTTACCGGTACTAACGTCAAACTTGAGTATCCCTTCTTTCCGGTTATTCATTCACTGATCACCCTGATGAACCACTCCCTATATTCCTAATGGAAATTCAAATCGTTCCCACAATGCAACAAAAGTGACTCTGCGACACTACCGGCTAGAGTTGTAACTAACTGCATCGTCTGCTACTGGCAGTAGCTAAGTGTATCATTGGCTAATTCTATCAGGCTCACGCGCTCTGAATGATTTCATTCGTTCTTCCTTTTAGTTGTTCGTAGTACCCAACTTCCTTGAGTGGCGGCGCCACAGTCTCCACAGTTTCAGCGGAAAGAGCAGCTTAAACCATTTATACCATATTATTACTCTATGTATTTATTGTTGATTTGGAACGAATAAAAAACCTGCGTAGTTACGGTTGTTTTAAATATTGTCGTAGTATTTGAAACACCTTGCATTCTATAAACTGTTTATTATAGTTATTTGCTTTTTAATGACGTTTCTGGGAACTTCAACAATTATCAAAAGTAAACTAAAATATAAATAGTATTCATTTCCCAAGATTTCGCTGCAAGACAAGAGGTTTACTTAACAACTTATTTCTTCAACCAAATCTTTTAAAATATTCCGTTTATCCTTGATAGTGTCTTTCAAAGGAGATCCAAAAGGTAATTAATCTAATTAGTGCTCCTGAGTTCGAAGGGGAAAAGTAAATTTACTAACCTAAATGTTTAAATTAATATTCTAATAAAGCTACTGATTCATTGAACACACCCACTCTTAGCCAAAGACTTGACATTTGATAGTAAAAGTTAAAATGTTCAACCGTTAATTCTTTTCGTGTAGCTCTTCTGAAACATTTTCTTATTCTGGGTTGGGAAGGTAATAAGTAAACACATTCCTTCCAGGAACTACTAGTCTTGATTTGGTTCTTGAATAATTGGGATTTCCGTTCGTTCTATGCTCAAAGCAAAAGTGATATTAAGATTAATTCTCGTGAAAATGAAGTACTTTAATTAGTTGACAAATAATTAGTACCACTGATTATTCTAAGATAAGTGTCTTTCGAAAATACTGAGAGAAATCATGTTTTTAGTATGTGCACAAACAAAACAAATATTTTTATTTCTTGAAAATCAAGACCTACATGTGACATCATTCAAGGAAAGATAGGGTTGTCGTATGTTCGTACTTTGTACGGACTGTTTTGTATTTTGGGGTCTGTGTCCGTATCGTACAAAACATGAAATTTAAAAAGTCCGTATTTTACAGGCTTTTGAGCTGCCCGAAAATTTCCAAGTCGGGAATCGCTAAAATCTCGGGCGAAAGGAATTGTATTTTCATATTTAACTTATGGATCAATCCATCTGAAGTGGTCCAAAAATGGTGAAAATGGTTGCTCGACCATCTCCGAAAATTATAAAAATTTGAGTGTGACAAACCGTGTGTATGAGAAGATCAATAACATTATTCATGTTTGCGGAGGTGCAATTATTCCTAAATGGCGGCCATCTTTGTTGTCAGTGGAATGCCAATTTTTGCATTTACAAGCGTTTACGAAACTTACAGTTGCTCAGGACGTACGAATCAGACAAACACTAAACAAAAACTAACGTTTACAGAAGAGACTGAGGTACACGGAGAATATAAACTATTGCGCCCAAATAAATATGCAAGGTTGCAAACCAATATATGAAATTCCCAGAAAAACTACACAAAATTACACTTTTAAAGGAGCTGTATTTTGGAATGGCATAAAGTGGGGATTCATAAGATTTGTGCTGAATATTATTGCATGTAAATAGTTTGCAGAAATATCCACGGTTATGATACTACTGGCACCATAGATTTATGGGGATCCGAAAGTTGAAGTTTGTGATTTTGATGCCATGTTTGGGGCATCTCGGAGGGCAAAGTGCTAAAAATTGCTGCTTATGCCGCAAAGTAATGCTGTATGTGAATAAACTATTGCAAAAAAATCATGACTGATATTACACGGAGAAAAAAGTGAGGACATGGTAAAAATGCGGAGAAAGCACGTGCGTGATCATGGTTGTAACCCGGAAACATTTAAATGTTTGGATATGTTTTCTGCTAGATCTCGAAAACTATGCATGGTGCAGCAATTAGGCACGCTTTTGTTTGTGTTCAGTTGTGTAAAAGCTTGTAAGTGGTGTTTGTTCCATCTTTCTAGGTCCATGATCATTGCCACTTCTATATGGTAAGGGGGTTAGCTCCCCCTTGCACCCACGATACCCATCGTCAAACTGGACAGCGGTATTAAGACACTTAATGTATCAACAAAATGACATTCAAATCCAATCCCAGTTACGGAAGTTAATATGTTCAAAAGGCTGCGTTACATCTATCCTAACTATACGTAAAACTATATGAACTCACATAAAATAAAGGGGTATTTCCGGTTGACATGGAAAGTTGAAATTTAGCATGATTGTAGCTTTCGAGTACTAACCCACAGCAAAATTTTCAAAAGTTAATATTTTTAATTTTTAGGAGGTCTAAGGAGGGGATGAAGAAATTCTCTACGTTACTTAAATGAGCCCTTTTTTTGACTTATAATTTCATATTTTAGGTACTTGGAATTGAAATAAAAACTTGAAATTCGATATGCTTGTACGTTTCTCCTAGCGTTACTTAAGTAAATCACCAAAAAATTTTAAAAAAAAAAAAGTTCGGTCGTGGAGAGGTTTTATGGGGAACTGAAAAGTCTTCTCAATGTTATTTATATGGGACATCTACACCCCAAAATGTTTAGGCACTTCCGGCAGGATTAGAATGATGAAATTTGGCGCAATTGTGACTTCCTGGACTAACCCACAAGAAAATTGCCAAAAGTGAATATTTTTAGTTTTTAACGTATTTATTGAGGAGATGAAGTAAATCCCACGTTATTTAAATGGGTGTTTTCTTATGATACAAAATCTTATCTTTTAGATAGTTGAAACACAAAAAGAAACTTGAAATTTGGTAGAATTGTAGGTTTTAGAGATTCGAAGCCGTAGGCCTAGCAAACGCGCGAGTCTAGGGGCGGAGTCCCCAGCTAGCCAAAGACTAGTCTATCCTATATAACGCAACTTTGTGAACATATTAACTTTCGTAATTGGGATTGGATTTCAATGATATTTTGCTGATACATTAAGTGCCTTAATGTTGCGGTCCAGTTTGACGATGGATGTCGTGGCTGCAAAGAGGAGCTAACCCCCTTACCGTATAGGCGCGGTAATGATCATGGAGCTAGAAACATGAAACAAACGTCACTCGCAAGCTTTTACACAATAGAACACAAACAAAAGCGTGCCTAATTGCTGCGCCATGCATGTTTTTGAGATCTAGCATGAAACATATCCAAACATTTAATTTTTTCCAGGCTACAACCATCGTCACGCACGTGCTTTCTTTGCGTTTTTGCCATGTCCTCACTATTTTCTCCATGTAATATCAGTCATGATTTTTTTTTTTTTTTTGTAATAGTTTATTCACATGCAGAGTTACTTTGTGGCATAAGCAGCAATTTTTTAGCACTTTGCCCCGCCGAGATGCTCCAAAAATGCCATCAAAATCACAAACTTCAACTTTCGGATCCCCATAAATCTATGGTGCCAGTAGTATCATAACCGTGGATGTTTCTACAAACTATTTACATGCAATAGTATTCAGCACAAAACTTATGAATCCCCACTTTATGCCATTCCAAAATACAGTTCCTTTAAAAGTGTAATTTTGTGTAGTTTTTCTGGGGATTTCATGTACTGTATTGGTTTGCATCTCTATTTATTTAGACGTAAAAGTATATATTCTCCGTGTACCTCAGTCTCTTCTGTAAACATTAGTTTTTGTTTGGTGTTTGTCTGATTCGTACGTCCTGAGCAACTGCAATTTTCGTAAACGCTTGCAAATGCAAAAATTGGCATTCCACCGACAACAAAGATGGCCGCCATTCAGGAACAGTTTCGCATACGACAACGTGAATGATGTTATTGACCTTCTCATACACAAGGTTCATCACACTCAAATTTTTATAATTTTCGGAGATGGTCGAGTAACTACCGCTGGACCACTTCGTTTGGATTGACCCTTATATTTTAGTTACTTTTAATAAGTAGGTCATGTTTTTAAAATCTAATTTTTTTTATTCCAGGGTTCTTCTGGTTAGATTTAATATACGTAATTTAATTGCATGATTTATTATATTTGTGTTAATGAAAATAAAATAAACATAATAGTTTCCAATAATGTTTTAAGTATTACAGTAAACAATTGTGTGATAACCTAAAAAGATGATTTTTAGGTAAGAAATTTCAAAATATTTATTCAGTTTGGGCACCATATCTTTGATGGATCGTCATTTTAAGGCTTGTCCGTATTTTGGATCAAAAAATATGGCAACCGTAAGGAAAGAGACAGTGAATCTTATTGCGCCGCCAGCTGACAATGGCAAACAGCAAACTCTTTGTAATGGTGGTTACATTAATATTCTGCTTGTGCCGAAAAATTTTTACCAAAAGGGAATCGAACTCACGATTAGAAGTGTCGTGCTTTGTCACTTTAAAAGAAAACTTTCTGACTCTTACTGTCTCCCCTTACTAATGGACTCGATAGGGACACGAACACAGAAATTTCGAGGATAACTAAAATTCCTATCTTTGTCTTCAGAGGGACTCGAACCTTAATGGATTGCACCTCATGATCCGAAAACGAACGTCTGAGACCAGTCGACTATTGCCATAGGCAAGTCCTGAGTTAGCTGAATGTAGCTGCTAAGCTTCTTCTAAAGAAATATACCTGAATTCCCAAGACAATGGTATTCCTATCCCTTGCAATTTTTTTTCTCCTTTGTCTTTTTTATTCTACTCAGTGTTCGTAGGCTTCCATAAGAAAATTTCCCTCGACTGACAAAAAACGTTCCCTTCTCGTATCAAATTTTCCCTAGTTTGTTGAGTGCCCTGTGACAGAAGTTATGTGATAAGACTCATTTAACTTATTAATGAAAGTGCCAATCACATTTGAAGGGTACACAGGAAAAGGGGGCTCACTGCAATTTTTGCGGAAAAGCCAATATGGACACAACCTGTTTGTGCTAGTTTGTACTTCTAAATGTACTACGAATATTCTGAAAAAAGTGGCTCGTTGAAGACAGACAATTAAAACAGGGAATGAAGGCGCACGTCAAGATTTTAAATTGCTTCTCCTGACAAAAATGTAAAATATCAATTAGCCCCTTCTTTCCGTGTACCTTCATTTGTTTTTGTTTCTACTTTTAACTACTTCCTTCCTTTTTTAAACTAAAACTACATACAAATACGCTCAGCCAACAATGTGTTAATATTATGCTGCTTTGAATAGACGCACTCACACAATCATACACAAAGTATTGTTATTGTATTAGTTTATTTCTGAAGACCAAAAGAAAATTTAAGCATTTGTATTGTTAAGTCAGTCAGCGTGAGAACTTCCATGATTTTTCACGTTTTATCGAAAAATTTCCTCTTTCCCTTTTTGCTAAATTTACCTATGAAAGTTTCCTGGATTAGGGAAATTTCCCTCAAACTACAAACACTGATTCTACTATGGATGCGGGAACTATGTTCACTGTCTTACCGTTCATTAGAATTGTTCTGTTACGTATGGAAACGTAGGTGACAGAACCAGCATGTACTCAAATGTATACAGAGTTTCGGAATACTGTATCATTACGCATTTTAATAATACGTAATTTGAATACTATTTTTTTATATACTTAATAATATTTCAACATGTGTTATTATACTTAAAAGAAGAAAACACAGGAACAATTTTCCAGGATTGCGAAGTTTGGCTTAGGAGCTCGAACCTGGCATCTTTGGTTTACTGTTTCCGAAGACACCCGACGTTAGATTTAGAAAATGTTTGACTCAAAATAGCCCTAATTATTGCACTCATCCTTTCTGGAATAAGGTTACATCTTTCAAATCATCGATATCACTGTCCGTCATTGAATACAAAATTCACAGCCACTGTAGACTAACCAAGATCAACGAAGTTAAAAACCCCGAAGTTCGAGGCTAAACCTAATTCATCCATCACTTCATCGAGTCTTAAGATTTTAAGCTCGAAATAGCCAAAATCAATGTGGTCATCTTTTTTTGAAATAGGGTATTCATGATACGTTCGAATCAGTCCTCTGGCATGAACATACGATGTCTACAAAAATTCAAGAATGAGGGGTCATTCTCTTAGAAAGTAGCGCAATTTACATTCTTTTGCAATGTCATTTGTGTATAAACGAAGTTAATAATTATTTTGGAACTAGTATTTGCAGAGATTTTTGTATGTTATACACTGAAATCAGCCTCTATGTATGAATGTAAGTACCTAAAAAAAATTGCAATTAATAATGGCTTCCCCTATACCACATTAAAAATTTAAATGTCCGAAGGGGGTTGTTTTCAGACCTAAATGGCTGCACTCAATTTTGGAATTAAATTCAGATTACATTTTCTGCCAAAAATAGTCGAGAAGTCCTTCCAGACACTTCCGTGATGCCCGTAGATTTTGGTGGACTATGTGTGTGTGCCTACAAACAATAATTTCCAATTATGTATAAGTAGACGGGGGAAGTTTATGTCTAGTGGCTAGGGTAAGATGGTCTATTGAATAAAAACAGACGGAGGAGTAAGTTGGATAAATAGTACTCTTGCTGACATTTTTTTTAGAGGAGAAGGGATTATGAATGATAATAAGAAAGAAACTGGTTTTCATGTTAAGAAATGATTTAACAATATTTTAATTTGTGTAGAAAATTACGCTATTATAATCACCAGAAATATTTAATTATTCTGTTTTTGTTCTCCGTTTGTTTACTAACTACCTTTTTAGTTTCGTGGCTATACAGGGCGGAACGTTTAATGTTCTTCCTACAACAATTCGACGAGAAATTAAAGGGGCTGAATTTATTGGTGTCATCAACATAAGTTTGAATCCTGAAGATATGCCACAAGGAAAAGTTACAGACATTTCATATGAAGGGAATCCAGTTACCTTTCTTAAGTTCAGGGTTATTCTTTCCCTTTCAATGCAAGATTCGACAATACAAGTTACATAAATGTCAAATAGGTTAGCAAAGTCAGCGATCTTACTGGGCCAATGACATTTTCCTTTCTCTTGTGAGGTGCAGGTAGCTAGAGCCACAAAACTACTACCTAAGAACACCACCACAAAATAAAATAAAAATAAATGAAGTGGAGTGGCTGGGGATATTCAAATTTACCTAGAGATTTGAATAAAAAGCAAATTACACACATTTAACACTGATGTCTTCCCTCTTGGAGATAAAGGTTCTCTCCTGCAAGAGCCGCCACTCCATTAAATATGTCGGTAGAGCATAACAAAATTTAGAATAATGGAACAGCAGATCTCAGGGATAGCTGCATAACAACCATGGTCAATGATGCTACTATAGTGAGTCAGTTCAAATGTACCAAATAGGTTAAAAGAAAAAAAATTTAAACGTTAAAACTTACAGGTAGCAGCCTGTGTTTGAGCTCACTATACTCATGATTGTTATTATAGTTCCTAGGGCATTAAATTTCTCTCTGGGCTCCATGCCGAGAGCCAGTCAGCCATACACAAAACAAGGGAAAATGGTTCCTTGTATCACCCTCCTGAAAACAAAACATTCTCATTAGCAGTAGGTACTCACCCTGCAGCAATTGAGTTGAACACAGATTCTGGATAGAGATGATGGTTTTATTTCCAATATATAAACACATTAAAATGGAAGCTGTTGAGGTATACTCGCTCCAATAAACTCACACATTATTTCCTTTAGTAGTGCACCACTATTTACACTTACACAACTTTTATATATCATTATATATATATATATATATATATATATATATATATATATATATATATATATATATATATATATATATATATATATATATATATAGACACCATTCAACACTTCTTTTCCGTATTTAAAACAACAAAAGTGGGGAGGGTGATAGGTTGATAAAATAAGGTCTGGTTGACCTTTGAATTAAAATGAAAATAATAATATATATACAGATATCTTAACTCCTCATTTCTCGAAGAGTTTATAGTCTCTGAACTGTCTCAGAGGAGTTATCAATTTCACACAAAATTATGATATATATTTTTATCGAAATAATGGACGAGACACAAATCGCAAATTTGTAAATAGCATAGCTATTTTGTAGCACTGTTCCTGTAGTTAAAACAGATGTTTGACACACACACAGTTCTATATCCACGTCACAAGTCCTTCCACGTTCTTATTCCACCATGGAGGGTAAGTGTTCTTCACTACGTTAAATGACTGGATAATGCTGTATCCACTATAGGCATCTAGAATGTCCATGAAGCCATTCAAACTGATGCTGGTAGCCTTGTACATAAGTCCAAGGAAGGCTCTGTGTAATAGGCAATACAGGCCTTGTTAACAATCTCTACTAGAGATGTGCTAATTTTGTAGTGTCACTGGCATGATGAAAAAGAATAAAGCTTCCCCATATTTACTGGTGGGGTTTGGATAAGATATGCTCTTATCTGAACGTGACGGTTAGCACTTATTATGAAAAGTAAAAGTTATCGTAAGCGACGTTAATGGTTAAGCTCCATTAATAACAGCAGTTAAGTGTAAGTCTTCGATGCAAACACTGCAGTTAAATACTTTTGTGTAACACATTCTTATTAACACTCGAAGTGATATGTAGAATATAAGTTCACCACACACACGAGTTATAATATGGCTCACAGGAATCCACGGGGAACTATGTCCACACGCTCCTGGGTTAGACGCCACTGATAAAGTAAGAGACGCTAGCTTACATGTTAACACCACTGAATCTAAGAACGAACTCCCCCGTTTTCTCTCGAAAACAAGTATATCTATCGACAAAAACCAGGAAACGCAGAAACTCGCTTCGTCAAGAGTCTCTGACAAAGGTTTTTGTCCCTTCAGGCTATCTTACGGGTGGTCTTTTCTGCAAAACACCAGTTCAGCTGCTACTGGTGGCAAAACCAACCCTTCACCTCATTGACAGGTGCTGCTATATGCACCTGACGGATAAGTTTGAAACTTTCTGCACCTAGCAGAAATCTATGAGAGTTTATATAAACAAAATGTTTATCATACTTATTTCACACTTATGGAAAAGAAAATTACATATTAAAATACACAGAAATAAAGAACAATATTTAAACAATACATTGATATGTTATTCATACACTGTCATCTCTTCTAGAAGCAGAAGTCAGCCCAATTCCTGCGGCCGCCCTTCAAGCTGTCTGCTGCAATGGCAACCATGTTTACATGGAGAGAGATAGAGGAAACCTATTTATTTATTCTTACTTTTTGATAATTACAAGATCCAAACGTCTTGTACGAGTAGGGATCACGATGATAAAATAAATCAGGAATTTTGACGGTATTTCCAAGAACGTTTTTGAACTTAGTACGTAAATATTAATATTACACATAGAAAATAAGTCAAAACAAAGTAAACATTTTAAAATGGTGTTGCATCTTGGGAACAAGCTAAAGGTTCGCTGGCTGACGATTACCGGTCCTGGGTGAAGTGGGGGTGGAAGTGACGCTAGAGCTCGCTACATAGAAAATCACACCTATAGAAAACTAAAATTTCGCATGTAGAAGCGAAAAATTTTATGACTTTTGAAACAATACAAATGATGTGTTTCTACCGAGTGTATCCACTTCAGTGTGGTTCCATTAAGGAAGTTTGTAGGCTACTTCCTGTGTATAAGGAGTCTTACTTTTCCTTCTTCTGGTGATTTCTATACATGATGAGTTGTGTAGACCCTACATCTTGAAGTCTGGGCGACAAGAAGTCGGGAAAAAAAAAACTGCTGTCCATGCTAGCTCTGTCTTCCAACATACTAAAATGCATGCATGATTCCTATGGAATCTGCCAATTTCTTCTTTAATTTATCCATTGTATATGAATATTAATATAATTCTTCCTTCATCCCTTTTTTAATATACATTATACAAAGACTCGGTAATTAGATGCAAACCGTGAATACACTGTAAACAAGTCTATAAAGGAATAAACACAATTGAACAAATACAATATAATACAATATTGTATTAATATTTACGTACTATGTTCAGTGTTTTACATATCTTTACTCATAATAACTAATAAATATGCAATGAATATGCTACTAATAAGCAATTAATTTTACCACAAAATATATATATTTACATATCAATATGTAAATGTGCCCCTCATCTGCATTTCGATATGCAGATGATGGAGAAGGGCATGGGCCTTCTACACTCTCCAATGCAAGAACAGCTGACAAATTCATAACCTCGACATAATCGTTTCAACAAAATACTGTTGATGTACAATTCATTACCTTTAACAAGTTCATGATCGAAGAAGCTCAAAGCTAATGCCTCATCCTCAATTAAAAATTCTGCTTATGAGAAAAAGTGGTCATCAGTTTCCCTTGAGCTAACTTCTGATGATTATATTGGACAATTTCAAGCAAAGAATACATTGGAATCTGAGTGGCCCAAAAGTAGGTATACAGTCCCCCTACTGATCAGCTCACTGTATTTTATATCATTTCTTATTGTTATCGAACAAATCAGCCTTGTTTCTTTGTTATTTGTTCTTAACGTCCTTTTACTTATAACTTATTACCGGAACAGTCGAAACAAATAAAATTCACAAACTTGAAAGTTATACTTGACTAATGCAGGGGTGTATACCTACTTTTGGGCCACCCTGTATACAGCAATATCTCCAGTGCCAGCAATATCAAATTAAGACGGTATATTACAATTTATGTAAAAGATGTTGTCATGGCCCTAAAAATCAGCCGGACTGTATAAATGTATGTGTTAATATTGCTGTCATGAATAATGCTTTGGTGATCATTTGAAGACCAATTATGATGTATTGTTTCCTTAGGTTGTTAATAATTTCGCGTTCTTTCCTTGATTTCAAGTGGCCATCTTTTCACACATAAGGGATAACTTAGCGCCTTCGGTGTGTTATAAAGTAATATATTATTCTTGTTATTTATATCTACCACTCACTGTTCTGCGTAATAATTATGTACTAATGCATACCCTTTATAAATGCTTAAGTACTTGTAATTAGCTCATATATTCAATTGCTATCATTTAATTAATACGGTATGTCTTATGATGAGCCGTCTTTGTCTATACTATCCTGTGATGAATAATCTTACAGATATTCGCAGTTACTAGAATCTAGAATCTAGAACCGACAGAGTTCCCCTGTGTATATTAATGTGTATAGTTGGGTTCTTTGAACTCTCAAATTTTTTTCTAGTCCCCGTATATTTCTTGACTCAGTACACATTTGTTTGAAAGTAGCAGTTTACTTATCATCAGAAAGCATTGTTAGATTATAGTAATATTTGTAAGTTGATATTGAAAAATAATTTTCGACGCCATTTTGTTCATTGTTCTGTTGAGTCTGTGTACAAGTTGACAATGAATAGAAAGTTGTAAACAGAATAGAGTGTTTATCTCCTGTAGATGAGGCACCAGCAACATGATTCTTTATTTACCAAACAGTTTTCCTCCATTCAGGAAAAATGTTATATACACTTATATATATATATATATATATATATATATATATATATATATATATATATATATATATATATATATATATAAGTGAATAAAGTGAATATAAAGATCCGGAACGTTTATAAGAATGAGCAATGATGGAATTCTCAAATTTATTATCCAAGAATATTTGTGATCAGCTTAACAATCATAGTATTTAAAAAACACATGTAGTATATTAACCTACTTCATTACACCGGTTGAGGTGTTTCATAGTCTATAATCATATCATATAATCGAAGATTATAATTATAGCCTGACGAAATTTACATGAGACCACGAGGAAAGTATACTCTGAGTTGAGTTTGAGTTCAACGTTCCTTTCAGTAGCGAGGCTTTATAAGAGGGGACCTACTGATTAACGTGGAATCCGAACCACACGAGCTCCCACCGGGAATCGAATTCGGGTCTCACACGCCAAAGATGTGAACGCTAACCGCTTAGCCACGAAGAAGCGTTATAGAGCCATATGTCGCATGACCCCTTCCCCATGTGTTCTACTTGCACTAATTCCAATATGGCGGCTTTTCAGACGCCCTGCAGACTTAATTTCACCTTACACCTATTCAGTGGAGCTCTACATGCATTCCTCATAGCAAACATTTGACCTCAATCCCTCTACTCGTTTCAAAATTAACGTGGCATTTCTAGATATGTTTTACGTTCTGTCTTTGCACTTTGCCCTCGCTTATCTCCGACCCGGTATTAGATGTCTGCACGGGCTCGGGACGAGCCCGCAGGCCGGACTCGGGCCTGCAAAGCATGTATCACTTCGAGCCCGGGCCGGGCTCGGGAAGTGAAGTTTTAAATATAAAACAATATTTCTCGGGCCTTTCGGGCTTAACTTTGTAAATACACTGTACAACGATATTTATTGGTCTATTCTTTCTGGAGAACTTTTAAAGCACAACTGCAAAATTAAACCCGTAATTGCCGTAAATTAAAATACAATTTTGCGTTAATTATTAAGTTTCTGTATTCGAGCTTATTTGATTATTATATGAATTCGAGCCGGGCACGGGCTCGGGCCTAAATGCTAAAATATTTTTCGGACTAGGGTAGAGCCTCACATTATAGATTAACGGGCCGGGTAGGGCCCGGGCTAAAAATTTCGGACTGTGCAGACCTCTACCCTGTATACGGTCTGCCACTAAACACCCTCTTTTTCTCTGTTTCTTTTGTTGCTGAATCCAGTGCTAGCAATCATTTTCAGCAATTGACTTCACCAAATTGGAATGGTCCCTTATCAGTTTATTACGTCTTAAGGAACGTCAGTGCGTCCTTCTTTAAGAATCAGTTTCAGTTTAACAATGTTCGCAGAATGTGAACTATACTCTTTGTTTCCGAGATATACCCATAGATTCACCACAGAGAGAAATCGCCAACACTGACTTCAGGGGATCTTGGTGTCCCTAGGCTGTCACCGTTCTTATCAAATGCTTTCACAGCGATCACACCTTCCGCACAACTCCGCTTCTTCGTTATTACTAAATGGCACATTCTTCTTAATATTGTCTTATCGGCCTATATAGTGTTACTAATTCTAGATTCAAAACTTCCCATTTCCCTGGGCCACCCTGTCTAAACGGTAGAACTGAGAACCTCCTCTTTTTCTGAAATCAGGAATTAAGGTTGTTTCTTCTAACGTAAGTACTTGCACATAAATAGAAGATTTTTAGTGGAAAATAATGTTCACAAAGTGGAATAGGTATACAGGTGTTTGTACTTCAGACTTGTGCAGTACAGTGAGAGGAAAACTAGTTTAGGATTTTAAGGAGAATTCTTGGATAATATGCATTTTGGTGGGATCACCATGCCAAGACTGGAGTTGAGTTGAGTTGAGTTGAGTTTTACGTCCCGTTCAGCAGCGAGGCTATATGAGACGTGGACCTACTGATTAACGTGGAATCCGAACCACATGAGCTCCCGCCGGGAATCGAACCCGGGTCTCCCACGCCAAAGGCGCGTACGCTAACCGCTTAGCCACAAAGGAGCTCTAGCCAAGACTGGAGTGCAACATCCTCGGATGGTAGTGTCCTACTTAAATACGGGTGAAACAACCGTTTTTAAGGTGGTGGCATACGTTACAAGATACATGATACTCGGATATGTTGACATGCGGTACCATTTACGGACGGAAAGCTTTTTGAGGAGCTCAAGTTCAATATGAAGATAAATTATAATCTTTTTAAAATCACCCCTAAAATAGACTAAATTTATTAAAAATAATTTCTCGAGGGAGTTTGAACTTTCAGGACACCCCCTACCTACGTTCGTTCCTGTTTGTTTCTGTATATGATACTGAGATAGAACATTTGTCTCTTTGCAACACAAAATTTTGCTGTTTTTAATATGGCATAGCTTTTAAACAAACGTCCGCCTGATTTTCTTCTATCTAGCCATTTATTATACCAAGAACTGTTGGACAATAGGATGTTGATTTGGTGGCTTGGAGTTCAACCATTCAGCGTTAAGGCTATATGAAACACGGACCTACACTTAACTTGGGATCCAAACCACATAAGCTCCCATCGGGAATCGAACCCGGGTCTTCCACAATGAAGACAAGTACGCTGATATATAGCTACGAGGAAGGTGTTGGGCAATACAAGGGAAGTAGGAAATGGACTTTAGATTCAGACATAGGTGTAACTAGAGGAATCCCCCCCCCCTCCATAGAATACCATTGGAACACAAGTTGAAACTGTGGTCGTAGAAAGATTTCTTTTTAATTTTCGAAAGTAAAGAAACCACCCTTCACTATCAAATATCCTATAGTGCTGCCAAAATGTCTTGAGTCGTGGCAAAAATGCGAACTAAAACCCCACCCTCGACACACCCATGCGTTGAGCCAATAAGAGTTCAGCTGTTGCTAAATGAGAGAGCTGTAGCGAAAGGGAGTGGAATTCCTTCAGCCGATAGCAGCGCCTGGAAAGGAAGACTAGGTGTCAAGTCAGTGTGGTACATCTATAGTTATGTCAATGGATTCAAAATCCTAATTGTTTTTTGTCCCCTAAGTCTGACTAATATTCTACAGTAAGTTGCATCCATAAACCTGCACCAACGAAGTTTAACTATTTAATGAAATTCATAACCAAGTTCAATAAAGATCTTTGTTGCACTAACAACGTTCAACATTAACTCTCGATCAAGTGGTTGATGAACTACGTTTAGCTTTTAACTACCGATCTTCGTTGATCTTGGTTAATCTATACCGGCTGTGAATTTTGTATTCAATGACGATTTGAAAGATATACACTGCTTAGAATACGTTATTCGTTCACACTACGTAATAGAAGATCGCTGCAGTCCTTTTTCAATAAAGATTTCAGAAAGCAGTAGTTTTGATGTCATTGAGTAAAGTCTAATAAGAGCTGTTTTCCTACAAGAAGAAAGAAGTGTGTTTGAGCCTTTAAAATATTTTATAGTTTTGAAATAACATGCGCAATAAAATAAATAAAGGTTTTATACCAGAGGAACCTTTCGTCTTGTGATAGGTGTCTATTGATCTACGCTCACAAAAATACAAGTGCTATTGCTGGTCTGGCAGGTGATTATGTATTTCCAAGAACATAAATTGATAGTGAACGTATTGTGTCAGCATTTTAACGTTTTTCAGTATTCATGGTTTCCTGGTATAGTAGGTGCAATTGATTGTACCCACTTAGTGTTCTATAAATGTACAAACTGTGAATGGTACAGAGCTGCACATGAGAAATATTGTTACTCTGTAGTTTGACTTTGAACCATATTCCTTTATACGCTTCTTTTGAAACAGACGATATTTCAGATTTTTTATTTTTCGTTTCTTTTAGGTGACAGTGCGTAATTTCAGTACAAGAGATGATTCACGATTTTGGTGCTCTACATAAGAAGTTTGTCTGGAAAGTAATATCATATATTTTATTGTGAAGCAACTGTACGTTGCAGCGCGCGCTATCCGCCGGGGTCGATGGTAGTGTAAGTAAACTATCGAGCGACTGTTTGCTCAGTTGGCTCCGAGCACTCAAAGGTGAAGGACGAGCGATTTCTTAAACTTCTCTTACTTCTCTTGTACAAGTCGCGATGCAACATTCACTGGAACAAAGATACGCGATCAAGTTTTTCTTATACTCGGCAAGTTTGCAACGAAAAACTTTCCAATGGCTCAATAGGCCTTCGGTTATGGGTGTGTATCACAAAAAAAAAAAAAAAAAATTTACAGATGGCAAAAGGCGTTTCCGGAAGCTGTGAAGAGGTCGACAACGAAGCCTGCACTGCATGCCCGTAAACCTCCTCAAATGGCAAGAATATGACTCGTGTGATAGAACATTTGCAAACAGATAGTCGAGTGAATGTTCTTTTAATTGAAGATCTCGGTGCAAAAAGGGGACAACTCCAATTGTACATTGGGTTCAGTGTTGAAAGAAAAAGTGTTTTAAAAAATTAGTATTTGCACTTTAGCGCGCAAATCTTTTGTAAAGAAAGGTTTTACCCATATAGTAGTATCTCTCTTTGCAAAATCGTTTGGAGGGTAAAATGAAATAAGTTGAGTTCTGATCCATTGTTTTCCATCCTGAATCAAAATATACAATTGGAACTGGCCCATTTTTGCACCGAGCTCTTCAATTTCTAACATATTATTTTTTTCCGAAAACTATCGTCGTACGAGATTCTGACCAAGGCTTTGCACATGAGAAAAGTGTGCGCAATGCTTGTCTCAAGAATTTTGACCGACGACAAAAAAAAAAAAAAAAATTCCGCCCAGTGGAAATTTGTCAATATGTTTTGGGAATGTGTGAAAATGATCCTCACGTTATGGACAATGTTGTCACGAGCGATCAAACGTGGATATTCCAGTATGACCCTCAAACGAAGAGGTAAAGTGCCAAGTGGCACAACTTCCGCGTCCACTTGCCCCAAAAATAACAATTGAAGAGCGAAAGCAGCGTATGAAATAGCTTTAGACACACTTCCTGAACAGGCTTTTCAGGACGCGCCTTCACAAATTGGAAATCCAACTAGCAAAAATGTATCGATGCAGAGGGACAATATTTTGAAGACTTTTAACGTATATGTATTATTATTATTATTATTATTATTATTATTATTATTATTATTATTATTATTATTATTATTATTATTATTATTATTATTATTATTATGTAAATACAGTTTTTTTCCTACTTGTAAATTTAGGGACATTACTTTCCGAACAGACCTTGTACTGTCCATAATAGAGACCATAGTTTCCCAGCAATCGGTTATCGTGACACATTTTTCTGACTAACAATAACAAAAACAGCAGTAAATGTTTGTAATATACTTTTATAAGAGAGAAAATTAACGTAGTCATTTGAATATTGTTTTAGTACATTATTTACAGTGTGATCACAGTATAATGAGAGCAATTGGTTGTGTTCATATGTTGTTCATGTTCTTTAACACTGATTACTAGAAAGATGAAAATCAATTAGTGCACAGAGATGTAACAATTGTTGTTCATGACAGACATGATTCAATGTTTCGATTCACTGATCCGATTACAAGTGATTTGCATACGTAAAATATCTCGCAAATAAGTCACAAAAATGAGAATCGTGAATCGAAACAATCTAAAGCAGAGAACAATTGACTATTAATCAGTGTAAGTGCAGAATATGCGTATTCTTCAGAAAATATATTCATTTTTAAACAGTTTAATTGAAAAGTAGAAGTATGCCTACCTTCACCATAAGTGTAAAATGCAAGACATATTCCACGAGTCACTCTATTGTCTGCAAGATATGACTGTTACCTGTAAATGACTAATCTATACTAATAACCATTGTAATAAAAAAATTCTAGAAACCCTTTCTATAAAACAAACTTAGCTCAATAACGACAGAAATACTATCTTATTTGCTAAGAAAGTGCACAGATAGAAGGTCTAATGTAATCATTTTGCATTAGCAAGTCATTACGAAATTATTTAACGTACTTCGTGCGGTATCTTAGTAGAGTACAACAATGTTATTACAGGTTTATTGGGAGGAGAGATGACACTCCAATTTCAGTAGAGTTTCACTTTTTTAATTAGAACATAGTTAAATTATTTGTTAAATTGCATATACTTCTCAAGTCCATCACGATAATTGCTCTAATCGATCTAAATCTTTCAAAGAGGCAAACAGACTTACTTTACTCTCGTCTTCAAGAAAAAAATTTGCTTCAGCCAAACACTAAGATATCATTCCGTAAACGACAGCTTGGTCTTGCCACCTTTTTTGCAATGAGCGAGAGCCTGGTATATTGTAAGACATAAATGGGCTGTATGCAGAATTTCGATAATTCACAATCCAAAAGAATGGCGCTATCCATAGATTCCTCAAAACTAGCCTCAATGCTGTGTTCTTGCATAACGGAAACGAGAAACGTTCGATATCAGTGGTCCATTCCGTTCAGTTAAAAGAAACCTACGACAACATGAGACTACTTCTAAACTATATTGGCGATTCGAATTACAAATGGAAAGTCTGTGGTGTCAAAGTTCTGGGACTTGTGCTGGGAATGCAGATTGGTCACACGAAATATTGCTGTTTTTTGTGTCACTTGGACAGCAGAGCAAGGAAACACCATTTAATGGTCAAACATTGGCCTGATAGAGAAAGCTTCAATCCTGGTTTTAAAAAAAAGTGCCGCATGAACCCCTTGTTGACAAAGACAGTGTGCTGTTACCGCCCTTACATTTGAAATTGGGCTTCATGAAGAATTTTGGGAAAGTAATGTACACTAAGCACCAAAAAATTGCGACAGCTAACGCCCTGCAGTTAGGCCACCTAATATACACCTTCTTATCCCATAATCGTGTCAGGTAAATATACTCTACCTCTCTCCTCCTTTCTTCTCTCCTATACTAAATTAGCTAACAACATGAGGGGAATTCTTATTTCAAACTACACATGTATTATTTTCGATAAAATGAAATAACAAAACCGAAACGAAACAAGATTCATAGGTTGATGTAGGGAGAAACTGAAACACACAATGAAAAATTAAAACCAATGGATGCTATTACACAGAGATACATAAATGAGGCAGAGAGAAAGAAGAGGAGAGAAGAAGAAAAAGAAAAGAAGAACAAATAAAACTGTGGAATTCAAACGTATTAAGAAAAGAACCTCACATTATAAAGTTCCGTTTCCAGAAATCCAACAGTAATATAGAAATAACGTTTGTTTTTATACATTTTTCAGAACTATTAGAATATATAAGGATTCTTTAAACATTCATTATGTCACTTTCATAATGGATAGCATACTCAATTTCAAGTATCGTGGGTTTTCTCGGGATTACCCCGTTTCCTCCCACTTTCTTCATTCCACCATTTCACTCATCTCTCATCATTACCGTCTCATTTAGCATAACCGGCATAAACGTGGGACGTAAAACTTAAAGATTTTTTCAATTTCAAGAAGAACTGTAGATCTCCAAGACACATCTGGAATAATGTCAAAAGTTTAACACACATGCTTTGTTTCCGCGTGGTTCGATTGCAAATTCGGTAGTGTTCATTGGACATACTGTTCAAAAATACATTCTAATATACCCAGTAGATAGCATTGGTCATATCCTCCATTTCAGACTACTAATGCAAACTGAAAAAACAGCAGAAAAAAAGAAACGAAACAAAAAGAAAAGAGAAAGAAAGAAAGAAAAAATAGAAGAGTTCTATTTTACTGCTAAACTTCTATCAGAAATGTCCTGTATTAAAAGTCCAAACTGTATCGTAACGAAAAGTTACAAATGTTGGAAAGCAAAAGTATATTCCTCATAGATGTAGCATGTTTCAAATTTCAATGTGAAAAAAAAAACACATTGAATTATAGGATGGAAACAAATTTTGTGTCGAATTAGTATAAATAAAATTTTGTTTTCAAATAACCAAAGAGTTACCATTTTCTAGTCTTTTCCGAAGATTTATCTGTTCCGAATATCAAGCATTGATTTCATCTCTTCCGGATATAACTTATTTTCCACAGATAGAATGAACACGAGCTAAGAGCTCAAACGAATCATCGTGTCAGTCGGATGATGTTGGTTAGGTTATAGACCACCAGTGGGTCGAGGATTCAAACCCGTAATTACCCGTAATAATCCGGTAATTCGACTGAGACTCGGTAACCCAGAGGATAAAAAAGAGATTTTACTTATTCACTTGCGTTTCACTTCTGTCAGAGATGACCAGGACTGGAGATGTTATCCCCAGAGCACGAAAAGCACGACGCCGAAGTTAACAGTTAATTAGATTCTCCAGACCATGTATATCGGGCTTTTGCTCCGTTTCAACTTTGGAACATTAAGTGCGTGCGTGTGAGAGGGAGAGGGGTAGAAGTGAAAGATGCAAAGACAGGATAGGGAAACGTCAAGACAGAGAGAGAGAGAGGGGGACGAATATAAAATATGAAACATACTTATCATTACAGTGTATGATGTAGAACGCACACACTGTTTATTTAAATTATAGCCAGTGATGCCTTGTAAGTTTTCCATCAGATGATAAATCTCTGCAGTCATTATTTTATGCGACAAAATCATACGAACCTAGATTTTCCATTTGGAAGTCTGGCACGTTACCACTACACCACCGATTGCTTTAGTCAAACTTTATTTAACAAATGGTGTAGTGTTTCTTTCTGAGAACGATAACACGAAAAGTGTATACTGCAGATCAATGATGTCTTTGAAATGTTCTGGTAATTCCATTGCCCTTTCCCAACCAGCATTCCTAAATCGTCTCTATCATGATACAGGTGTTTGCTTCCACATTCTTATTTATTGCTTGTCCAGTATGATAAGCCGATTCTTCACAATCACTTTGTAAAACGTTTAACTTTGGCGTGAACAGGATTTGAACTTACGTTCGATAGCTCTCTTAATCATAATTCCATTACTTTACCCGTACACTATCACGCCATCTGAAATTACAACCCAAATATTACTTCCTTTAGCCCTGATCTCTGGAACTAACCTGTTTCTTCCTGTAACGTTATTTGCACCAAAGTGCACAACGATATTGATTTATTCGACGGCCTAGAGAGAAATTAGTGTGCACTGATAAAGGAAAAACATACAATCGAGGAAAAGATAAAGAAATAAAACATATTTTGCAGTAATTTCTCCATGCAAGTTCAAAAGTACGCAAATAATAATAATAACATATATTGTAATATTGTAAGCAACTATGTTTATGATTCCTAATCTCTTGAACCACCCGACCGATCTCTATCAAACTTTCAACATAGATAAGGTTCGGATCTGGGACGACTTTTGTCATTTCAATTTACAGGTGCAAAGTAGGAGCCGGAGAGAGGGAGATATATGTAAAAAAAAAAAAAAAAAGTGAAAATGAAAGTGGCTGTCTTTGTGACTTCTTCACTCGAACCACCCAACCGATCTCGATTAAATTTTCAAGATAGATGAAGTTCGGTCCTAAGATAGTATCTATTTATTTATTTACTTGGACGATATAACTTAGGGTTTGAGGGGAGAGAGGAGTTAAAAAGAATAAATAAAACTTGATAATTCGTGAAACAAAGGATCAATCACGATCAAATTTTTAACATAGGTGAGGTTTGGGCCTGGGTCTGAGATGATTTTTATCATTTCACTTTCACAGGAGAACTTGGAGGGGGGAATGGGAGCTGGAGATATATGAAATTAAATAAAACTTACTGGACTCTTGAACCACCAAACCAATCTCGATCAAATTTTCAACCTAGATGAAGTTTGAACCTGGGATGGTTTCTGTCATATCACTTTGACGGCGTAACTTAAGAGATGAGGAGGGGGAGCGACATTTAAAAAAGAACGAAAAATTACCGGTACAAGTGGCGAATCTATAATTTTCGGAGTCGATGAGATTAACAGTGACACATCTGATGTATGTTTTTCCTTTATTAGTGGACACTAATTTCTCTCTAGGCCGTCGAATAAGTCAATTTCGTTGTGCACTTTGGTTCATTCCAAAGATCAGGGCTAAAGGAAGTAATATTTGGGTTGTAATTTCAGATGGCGTGATAGTGTAGGGGTAACGTAATGGAATTATGATTAAGAGAGCTATCGAACGTAAGTTCAAATCCTGTTCACGCCAAAGTTAAACGTTTTACAAAGTGATTGTGAGGAATCGGCTTATCATACTGGACAAGCAATAAATAAGAATGTGGAAGCAAACACCTGTATCATGATAGAGACGATTTACAAATGCTGGTTGGAAAAGGGCAATGGAATTACCAGGACATTCCAAAGACATCATTGATCTGCAGTATACACTTTTCGTGTTATTGTTCTCAGAAAGAAACATTACACCATTTGTTAAATAAAGTTTGACTAAAGCAATCGGTGGTGTAGTGGTAACGTGCCAGACTTCCAAATGGAAAATCTAGGTTCGTATGATTTTGTCGCATAAAATAATGACTGCAGAGATTTATCTTCTGATGGAAAACTTACAAGGCATCACTGGCTATAATTTAAATAAACAGTGTGTGCGTTCTACATCATACACTGTAATGATAAGTATGTTTCATATTTTATATTCGTCCCCCTCTCTCTCTCTCTCTGTCTTGACGTTTCCCTATCCTGTCTTTGCATCTTTCACTTCTACCCCTCTCCCTCTCACACGCACGCACTTAATGTTCCAAAGTTGAAACGGAGCAAAAGCCCGATATACATGGTCTGGAGAATCTAATTAACTGTTAACTTCGGCGTCGTGCTTTTCGTGCTCTGGGGATAACATCTCCAGTCCTGGTCATCTCTGACAGAAGTGAAACGCAAGTGAATAAGTAAAATCTCTTTTTTATCCTCTGGGTTACCGAGTCTCAGTCGAATTACCGGATTATTACGGGTAATTACGGGTTTGAATCCTCGACCCACTGGTGGTCTATAACCTAACCAACATCATCCGACTGACACGATGATTCGTTTGAGCTCTTAGCTCGTGTTCATTCTATCTGTGGAAAATAAGTTATATCCGGAAGAGATGAAATCAATGCTTGATATTCGGAACAGATAAATCTTCGGAAAAGACTAGAAAATGGTAACTCTTTGGTTATTTGAAAACAAAATTTTATTTATACTAATTCGACACAAAATTTGTTTCCATCCTATAATTCAATGTGTTTTTTTTTTTTTCACATTGAAATTTGAAACATGCTACATCTATGAGGAATATACTTTTGCTTTCCAACATTTGTAACTTTTCGTTACGATACAGTTTGGACTTTTAATACAGGACATTTCTGATAGAAGTTTAGCAGTAAAATAGAACTCTTCTATTTTTTCTTTCTTTCTTTCTCTTTTCTTTTTGTTTCGTTTCTTTTTTTCTGCTGTTTTTTCAGTTTGTATTAGTAGTCTGAAATGGAGGATATGACCAATGCTATCTACTGGGTATATTAGAATGTATTTTTGAACAGTACGTCCAATGAACACTACCGAATTTGCAATCGAACCACGCGGAAACAAAGCATGTGTGTTAAACTTTTGATATTATCCCAGATGTGTCTCAGAGATCTACAGTTCTACTTGAAATTGAGTATGCTATCCTCTATATATTCGAATAGTTCTGAAAAAATGTATAAAAACAAACATTATTTCTATATTACTGTTGGATTTCTGGAAGCGGAACTTTATAATGTTAGGTTCTTTTCTTATTACGTTTGAATTCCACAGTTTTATCTGTTCTTCCTTTTGTTTTTCTTCTTCTCTACTCTTCTCTCTCTCTCTCTCTCTCTCTGATTCATTTATGTATCTATGTGTAATAGACATCTATTGGTTTCAATTTTTCAGTGTGTGTGTTTCAGTTTCTTCCTACATCAACCTATGAATCTTGTTTCGTCTCGGTTTTGTTAATTCATTTTATCAAAACTAATACATGTGTAGTTTGAAATAAGAATTGCCCTCATGTTGTTAGCTAATTTTAGTATATTAGAGAAGAAAGGAGAGGTAGAGTATATTTACCTGACACGATTATGGGATAAGAAGGTGTATATTGGGTGGCCTAACTGCAGGGCGTTAGCTGTCGCAATTTTTTTATGCGGAGTGTACAAAGATAGCAGAAGTATTCAATTTTTAATATCCAAATTTCTTGCGATTGGTGCAGCAAAAATTAAAGAAATTATTCCCATTGGGCCTCAGATTCGTGAACTGATGTAAATGATTGAAGATTTGTTAACAAATACTGAGAAGGCAGCTTGTCTTGCGTTCAACGATGTGTACAACAATTTCTTGGGTAATACCAGGTCTGAAAACTACAGAGAAGTAGAATACATGATGGATTGTTACAAATCTATGAGATGCGATATGCCCCTCAAAATACATTTCCCAAATTCGTAGTTGGATTTTATCCTTCCTAATCTCGGAGGTGTCAGTGATGAACATAGTGAGGGATTTCACCAAGATATCTTTGCAAGTGGAAATAAGATGTAAGGGAAAATGGTCACTAAACCTTTTGGCAGATTTGTATTGGACTCTCCTACAAGAAGTTTCACCATTCGCCACAAACGAGAAGTTTCCAGGAAACGTTTCTAACTTGTAAGTACATTTCATGCTGTTTTGTAGATTTCATGTTCATTTTTTCTTAATGTTTTGTAAGAGCAAATGAATTGTGGTGCATGACCTGTATGTCATTCATTTGTATGTTCCTTCTGTACTGCATTCGAGTCTTTTTCACGTGTCGGACACGTTGCTACTTTGTTTTGTGTGTGTGTGTGTGTGTGTGTGTGTGTGTGTATTACAATGTAACGCTAACTGTATGCAATATAGGCTAAGTGGTATATGTAACATATCTTATCCAGGAAAATTGGTACCTGATGGAGCATTTCTGATTTCATTTTCGTAATCAGCGTATGTGAATTAGTAAAGAACACCTTCTTTTATTTCCCGGCAAGACACAAAGTTCGAATTTATTGCTGTGTTATTATGTCAATCAATTATACTAGTACAGTCAATAAATTCGTGGACTGGTATCCAGAATATAGGCAACCAGTAGAACGCATGGTTGCTGTACTCGATGTGAACATACACACACACACACACACACACACACAGAGACAATTACACAGATTTACACTGACTTTCAAAATAGTTCAAGTATCATTTTTCTCTTCTCACATATCTTGTTTCGTGTTTTTGCGTTGAGAGATGATGATAATTTCCAGGTGGCTGTTTGTCTCGTTAGTTGTGGATCGTAGAGGAGACGCCATGCTTCATCTCCTGTTATTATACAATTCAGGAACGTTCCATCAGCGTCAGCACTTCTGATCGTTGGTCTTTTGTGTCAGAATGCATGGAACAGAGCAAGTCATCCGTCCGAATGTTGTGACACGTACCACGGCTGATCCGTACTGCTGCTGCAATGTCATTTACCAACTGGGAACGGTTAGCACGCACAACCATTGCAACCTCTTCGATCTTGCGTTCTGTTGGGACTGTTGTTGGCCGATCTACTTGTTTATAATTCTCTAAACTCTTTCCTTCGTAAGCCGTTAGTGTCACTTAAAAACTACACTGGGGCCCAGAGCGTTGTCACTCTACACTTGTCTGATCATTTGCAACGTTTCTGCAGCGGATTTGCCTAGTTTTTGTTAGAACTTTGTGTTTGCCCGTTGCTCAAAGTGTGATATTCTCCAAGTCCGCCGCGGAGCAATCATTTTCCTTTCACAAGAGAAACAGTACGTCTGTTTACCTCTATGAACAGACCTGCATCTTGCTAGATCGAGAGGTGAACTTCCACTGTTTCCTCCAGGTTATCACTTATCAGGTGTAGTATACAACTAGCTTCAACTAACTTCACACTGCATCCAGTCCACGAACTTATTGACTGTAGTAATAAGTCTAACTGCTATGTTTCTAAATCGCAAACTATAAATCAAATAAAATGTGTTGGTAATGCTGTTCTCATATCGGATGGATACGTCTGAACACTATAAAAGTTCCGTAAGTGATAAAGGAATGTGAAATGATTTGAAGCAGGGCGGTAAATTAGAGGAGGAAAGTGGAAGCGACTCAGAAGAATGAACATCGTGCGTGGATCAAGATTGAACTGATACGTGGGCGTGTCTAAAGTTAGCCACACCAACATCTCAAATACTACTAAAACTTTTCACATGGTTAGTGCTTCGTTAGTGCACATTAATGCACTAAGCACTAATGTTAGTGCTATTATAGTTTAGGAATTATTAGTGAATAACTCGGGTGGAGCTAACGTTAGATTTTTCAATTTTTACTCAATTTTGCACTAATTGTCAAACAGAAATGAGACAAACACCATCGGTTAGTGCATTATTAGCACTGACGTTAGACCTATCATAGTTTAGGAGTTATTAGTGAATAACTTGCGCGGGGCTAAATTTAAATTGATCGAATTTTACAATAATTGAGCCCAAGCATGGGATAAACGTCAAAGTTTAATGCGTCGTTAGTGCTTCCGGAAAAACCAAAGCACTAACGTGAGTGCTTTCAAAGTAAGTTAGCCCCGTCCGAGTTATTCATTAATTTAACTCCTAAACCACGACAACACTAACGTTAGTGCTCAGTGCACTAACGAAGTACTAACCATGTGAAAACTTTTAGTAGTATTTGAGATGTGGGCAAGGCTAACTTTAGACACGTGATTCGTGGGCGTAGTACACAAAAATGTTCTCAGTGACTTCCTGACGATCTTTTCAACAAAATGAAGGAAACATTTTATAGAAAGCACTATAACACAAAAGAAGCCATTCGTCATCTGTGTCATTCTTGCGGATTCGTGTCATTTTGTATGCCAATTAATGCGAGATATCGACAGAGATCGATATGCTGAGGGTGCACAACGTATTCAGCGCTTGATAGAGATGGGAGGCCATTACATTGAAGGAATGTGACAGGTATTCTTTTGTGTATAAAGTCAGGTAAAAATTATGATAATTTTGCGAGTACTTTTTATTTATCCCTTGTAAAACGCAGGTTTTGCGTTGCGTTACGTTGCGTTAGAACAAATCGTCTTAAACAAGATCCCTGGTCAGATTAAACAAAAAGTAGGGTACGTACAATAAAACAAAGATTCGTAAATACAGTGACTTAGGCACATGCAACACATCATCTAAAGAAGAAGGGAAAGAAATTGCCCCTCAAATGTGGTTCTTATCTTGTCCTGGCCCGTAATGTATAGTCTAAAATGTATATGGCCACAGGCCGGCCCAAGGCAATTTTCCATCCCGTGCAATGGCATCGTTTGCCGTCCCCTATTTCTCCAGAAAGAACAAATCTTAAAAGCCACGATTTTAGGGATGCTACCCCATCATGAACAATGAAGGAGAGAAAAAGTGAACTAGCACTCAGAAAGGCCTAAACACTACAAATACAAATCTTTGTGTGTTCTTTTCTTTAAATATTAATATATTATGTTAGTGAAAGATAAAGCAAACACAACTGCAGAGAAAAGATGGTAATCCTTTTTATATAATTCAATATCGAGCTTCAATCTCAATATATTAAATATTAGTTTGCAATTCCAATGCAACTACTGTAGGTCTTTTATAAGTATTTCTTGATTTTCCTTCTACATCTATTAAAGATTTTTAAAAAAACATCTTTGCACCTTCAATGATAAGGAACTTGTTTGTGACCTAAATGGAACAGGTGTTCGCTACTGTTCGAGAATTGAGTTCTTTTTTGACAATAACAAAGCAATGGACCATTTGCTTTAACACTTTCCATGTGACATTAAAACTAATGAAACCTTATTCTGATTTACACTGACGGAAACGGAAATCCCAACACCAGGAAACAGTTATGTTAGGTGAATGAAACTTACACAGAATAACGTACATGTGTTATTACATTGATTCAAGTTTGAAGTACAGAACTTACAGAACGCAGGTGCACCGCCAGACGAAAGTGGACGATATTTGTCTTTAGTAGTCACCGCCTTCTTGAATGCAGGCGTCCACACGAGCAGGCAATCGATCGTAGAGGTGTCGGATGTCATCTTGAGGGATTGCGTTCCTACTGCACCTATAAGATCAGATCGGCGATAGTTGTTGCTAGTTGAGGATGGGTCCGGAGGTGTCGTCCAATCATGTCCCACACATGTTCTATTGGAGACAGATCTGGAGATCTTGCAGGCCAAAGTAACACGGTAACGTCTTGAAGAGCACCTAAAGTTGCAACTGTGGTATGGGGACGAGCGTTATCTTCTTGAAACAGGCCACCTTCCATTGCGTTCATGAACGGAAGAACAACGGGTTCGATCACCATTGTAATGTAGACGTGCGCTGTCATGGTGTTAGGAATAATCGCTAGCGGGGTCCTGTGGTAATACGAAATCCCTCCCCATACCATAATGCTCAGGGTTGGACCGATATGATGACGACTAATGCAGCTTGGCAACAACGTGTACGTCCATCACTGATACCGAGGCAGAAACGGCTCTCGTCCGTGAATACCACAGAGTTCCATTCTGCACTGCAATGAGCTCTCTCACGACACTACTGTAGACGGTTTTGACGGTGGGTAGGAGTAAGCGGCAAACACTCCACAGGACGTCTAGAACGCCGATCCTCTCTTTCTCCGGTCGACCAAGAAGGCCCGGAACCTGGTCTTCTGGTAGTAGTGTCTTCCTAGGGCCATTGCTGCCAACAGTTGTATACCGTAGAGACGTCTCGACCGATTCTTGCTAGGATGTCACGAAATGAAAATACACCCTGTCGCAGCCCTACCACGCGGCCCGTTCGAACTGGGTTAACTGCCGATAAACAGTTAGTTGTCGACTTCGAGGCATTCTGTACACTCGGAGCACGCGTTACTGCAGACTGCCACTATAACACTACTGCTTCTTACCAGCGTTGCACGTGTCTAATGGCTCCACCCATTCCGCATTTACTTAGAAGTGCACGCGCGTTCTTAGAGTTGTGATACCTTGTAACTGGTATCACTGGAACAAAACATGTAGGTGAATATTCTGTGTAGGTTTCATTCACCTAGCATGATTCCCTTCTTGGGATTTCCATTTCCGTCAGTGTATGAATGTAGCATTCAAACTGAAGGTCAGCTTAGTAAATTTAACTACCATTATTATGAAGTCTGTTTCCAACCAGAAATATTTATTTTAAATAATATAGTTATAATAGATTTTGCCGCCCCGTGGATATGCACGCGTTGCATATATGGTGGAGCCGGCCCTGGTTGGCCATCACTGACTTAGTTATTATTTAATTGAAAGATTCAAAGGTTCAGCTAATCTTTATCCCCGAAACACGTTGTCCAGGATTTCTTCACTTTAATACACTTTATATTCTACAAAGAGACTTAATTGAATTAATTTTAAAAAAAATTAAAAGAAACTTCACTTCTGTACTGTATAAACTTACCGGCAAGTGTCCATATTCCATTAAGACTTTGTATTGCCACATGCTGCGGTTTCAGTGGCTTTAGTAATAACACCATCACTAGAATTGAGGCAGTAACGATAATTATAATCCATCTTAAAGTAATGACCTTTTTCCTACGCATTTTTATTGAGAACACCGTAATGCATTACATCACGGTAATATGTTTCATGTTTTCTATTTTTTTTCTTAAAGGCAATATTGAAGTCTAAACATGCATAAATTAAACGAGAAATGCACTGCTATTCAACTCTTAATCATAACTTTCTGAGCTTTGAAAAAAAACACTGAGCGTGAAACATTGTTTTACTGGTGATAAGAAAAAGTAAATGTTTTCATTAACCACACTCAAGTCTTTTATGAACATTAATTATTTATGTTTTGTTCTTCAAGAAAAGAACGCAATAGATGTTATACAGTCATTGTTCAGCAGTAGGTGGAAAGATATAAGGAGATTTATTTATTATTAAATGTTTCATTCTTTTAAAAAAAATCGATTAAATATGTGTTTTATAGCGGACTTTCCCAACCTGTATGTCGCGACATACTGGTCTGTGG
This sequence comes from Thermobia domestica, assembly GCF_964235325.1. Classification (NCBI taxonomy): domain Eukaryota; kingdom Metazoa; phylum Arthropoda; class Insecta; order Zygentoma; family Lepismatidae; genus Thermobia; species Thermobia domestica. The sequence goes on from NC_137467.1 coordinate 56,003,308, forward strand.
TGCAGTCGGATGAGGTGTGTCCTGAAATTTTAAAATTAAAAGAAGTTGAGAACTAGTTGAATTCAATACTCAAACTTCAAGTAGTACATGTATAACTACTGGTTGCAATAGATTAATAAGATAAAAGATAGAACCCCTTCCTTGGACACTGAATCCATATCAAAAAGCCATTACTGGCTATGCCTTTCTGCTTTTGTTCTATGGCGATAAAGACTGAAGTAGGAACTACGTACATTTCGTCATTGGAAGAAGGTTGGTTGGTAGAGTAGGATAGGTTAGGTTAGGGCAGGTCCGTATCCAGGGTGGGTCTAGGGGGGGTCGGGGCCCCCTAAATTTTGGCTGGCCCCCTCTAAAATTTTCACGATAGGCTGGCAAAAATACTATAATATGGTGATGAACTATAATATGGTTAGATCGGGCCCCCCCTACATTTTTGGGCTGGCTACAGGCCTGGGTTAGGGTACGGTTGGTTATGTTATGAGTTATGCGTCTATAGAGAGCAGGCGTGTCAGCGTGCAGCCTCCTAACATAAGCTTACAGGGTCCATTCTGAAAGTATCCGAACTTATTTATTTACAAACAATTTATTGATGACAATTACAACTGCTCTCAATATTCTTCAACGTTAGGCACCTTGAGCGTCAATACAGCAAGTATAACGACTTTTCCACTGTTCGTAGCAGTCCTGGAAGTCCTTGACTGACACCTGCTTTAATGCTGCGGTCGTGGAGACTTGAACCTCTTGAATTGACGCAAACCGCTCCCCATTGAGTACCCTTCTTACCTTGGGAAACAAGAAGATTGGCTGTGCCAAGTCCGGGCTGTATGGGGATGATGCAGCGTTGCCACGCCTACTTTGACCAGAAACTCACCTACAAACAGCGCTGTGTGAGTGGTGCGTTGTCGTGGTAAAGCACCCACCTCTCAGCAATGTCAGAACGAATGTGCTACACTTTGTCGGAGACGTTCAAGCACTGTTTTGTAATAAGCTAACAGTTCTGTCGCCGTCCGCATGTTCTACAATTTCGCGGTATATTCGTACACGACACTGCATTTGATCATTAGTCAAAATCTTCAGAACCATATTTACAGAGATTTTTCGCATGTTCAAGTTTCCGGTAACAATTTCAAAAGCTTCCATTTTCGCCACTCTCATCTTCTCTGAAATCACCTGGAGTCCTAAACGCCTGTCTTTGTCTAAAAGACTTTCACACGGGTCACATTTTCCTTTGTTTTTTATATGGACGACATTCCTGACTGTTATTCGTCCTCGACCGCCTTCTATCGTTCGTAAAAAAACTTTTAGGAATGTGATATTGATAGGCGCCATCTTGAAACATGCCATTTTGAATTCACTTTCGCTTTCTTAAATAGAAACCATATATTGTGATACCTTGTTCTCAGCTAAAATTTTCTCAGGAATTCAATGTTTTGTTTGTTTTTGCTTTATCACTTATCGTAACGAAGTTATGACTGTCTTTTGTTTTTCACAACAGTCCTGTACCACACATTTCTCCTGATTAAAGGATGTGTTGTCTATTTCGTTGGATAGTCAGAGTTATTCTTTTTCCCATTCATCCAAAACTTGGCTCAAAATGCTTTCAGGTATACTTGTATGTTAGTTATGTATTCCTTTAGGTGGTCAATCTCCCGAATTTGCACTGAATATTCAATGAATTTGAGATAATCTGAAAGATAAAATCCTAGGGAAGTGAGGTCTGGGGAAAGTGGTGACCACTCCACAGCACCACGAGTTTGGAAACTACACATTCAAATGTTTACGAACACAATTTACATAAGGCGGAGTAGCGTCGTTGTGTTGGTAGAAGACAGGGAATGTCCCATCTTCAGATAAAAGAAATGTCAAAATATCTTTCTCAAACTTTCGACGATATTCGATTGCTGTTAAGGTACCATTGATAAAGAAAGAACTCATAACACGATCCCACACACACCAAATCATACCATCACTTTTCCAGAATTCCAGCAGGTGATTTACACCAATGGGGATTGATGTCCGACCAGTAGCAAACATTCTGTTTGTTCACCTCACAAAAAACGTAAAAGTTAGCTTCATATATCAATATGACGTTGTAGGGAAAACGACAATTTTGGTGTATTAGCTCTGTTGCCCATTCCGTGAATTCCAAACGCCAATCAGGTTTATCCTTACCACACTTATAGCTTGGAGGCGTGCCAGTTATGTAGGGACAAAACAAGCATGATGGATGTGCGTCTAACACAACTTTTCTGAGACCATGGACGAGTGCTTCGATTCGAACTCTTGGTAAATGCTGCCAACATTTCTATTGACGTTATTTCGTCAGTCACCGTGCATAGGCTGCCTGATTTTGGTTTGTTCGCCACGAACTATGTTTCCCTGAATTTCTTGATCAGTTTGTTTACGGCTGTAGGGCTTAATGGGTGCCCTATCTGCGTGATGGTTGTTAAAAGCAGCTTGTACTTCGCTCTCTTGATATCAAAATAATTTCAATGCGTTTTGGCTGCGTCATAGCCATATTACCTTATGTGGTCACCTGAAACGATACCAAGAAAACAAAAAAACAGTCATAACTTCGTTATAGAGTAATAAATCGAAACAAACACAGCATTGAATCTGTGAGAAAATTTCAGATGAGAATAAAGTATCACAACATATGATTTCTGTTTAAGGAAGTGAAAGGGAATTCAAAGTGGCGGATTTCAGATGGCAGCTATTGGTATCACATGACCTAAAAGTTTTTTCCCCACTTGTACTACTAACCTACAGTGTTACTTTTGCAGTTCTTTTAAAATCCTGCCTTTCATTTGGGTGTTTCTACGCTTTTGGACCACCCTGTAATTAGCCTGAAATAAATTGCTCATAATACTAAAACTAGCGTAAGTGACTAGATCAAGAACAAAGAGAATATATTTTAATTAAGCCACAGCTAAACACATAACAAAGTTGTTACGGTTTTAATGATGAACAAAGACTATCTGCATCGTTAATAATCTCATTTTCTACGTTGATACACAGAGCGGGTAATAATATAATCTCTATGAAGATTTCAAAAGCTCAAGTTAATAATAATGAGCTTCATTAGAAGCAGAAGTAAGTATGTGTGAATAAGACCTTGATTAAAAATGTTCAAGTTTAAAATTTTGTTTAAATATTCCCATATGTAATTACATGAAAAAATTTCGTGCTTCCCTATGATAATTATTCTCTTGTGTTTATCCTAAACTAATTTGTTTAACAACGGTATTATGTTCTTTGGTACTACTTTTTAATTCATTGACTTTCCTGCCTTGAATATGCATTTCATTCATCTTCAAATTCTAGATAGCACTTCCCGGCAGATTCTGATGTAAAGCATTACTCGTTACAAGATGAGCTTAAACACAAACACAAATACATCAGGCAGGCTTATATGGTTGTGCAACTGTCTATTTGCTACTGTAACCTCAACAAATGTTTTTGAAGTGTTTAACCCTGCGTTATAAAGGTAGAGTCGCGTACCACCACTGCAAAGATGGGGTGTATTACACCCTGTAAATAATACGGCTGGGGTATGGTACACCCCACCTTTGCGACGGAAGGTTAATGGCTGCTCTTTACAAGGAAAGTTGTTGGTAAAAGGTTAAATTTTGTCAGTACAAGCTTACCTATTGTAGAGATGACGTGGGTCCAACCACCCTTGACGAACTGACCTACCACCCACCGTGACTCTCGACCCACTGAACCCATGACCACGTGGCCCACTCTAACCCATGACCCACTACTCACAATGACTCACTCTAACCCACCAAAACCAATCGTCATTAACTTCAACCCGTTATTCACGCCCTTCTCTTCACTGACTAAAGAGTTTACACTTTAATAAAACTACGCTGTGAGACTATCACTAATCGGAGTTTGAGTTTCTACGGTCAAACCCTCGAACACCGCTCTGTTACAATACCGGTGGATCGGACCTTCACGATATAAAAAGGTACCGTGTTTGTCATGCACCACATTACGACGAATTTCAATTTAATTATCATATACAATTATTTCCTTGTTGAATTACAGATACTTTTCACTAGAAAATAGGATGTAATTTGAAAGTTTCAAATTAAAATAAAGTAGGTCAAAATAAAGAATAAACAGTGTAGAATTCTACTGTCTCGAAACCCGATTAGTACATGCTATTGTTATTATTGCAATTACAAATATCAATATCCAAAAGTGCTTGAAGTTCTTTATTCACTTAGGTATACTTATCTCAGGTAAGTAAACAGAAACAAATGAAAAAAAAGGAAGAAAAATGGAGACCTTGAAAGTAACTCGTAGACAAATTCACCAGTGTTCAGAATATGCTGTCTGCAATGCACTGAGTAGAGTGGGCTGTGGGTCAGAGTGGGTCATGGTGGATGGTGGATCACAGTGGGTCACGGTGGATGGTGGATCGCAGTGGGTCACGTCCTGTTGACCCACGGCCCACTCACACACTCTATCTCTGAATTGTTGTACACAGTATTCTGAAGTTTTGTGAAGGTTGTGTGACTCCACCGACATGTCCTTGTAGAGAATAGCATGAATGCTTTTGTCCGCCGCCGTCTGTATAACGGGATGTAAGTGATAAGAAGTCTTATCCTTATACACGATCAAGAAGGCCCGTGGAAGCACTAAGTCAGGCGAACATTGACAAAGTGCATGAAATCATCATGAATAATGGAAGAATAACCATCAGACACAGTGCTGAGATAGTGGAATTATCTACTGCAAGCCTTGGCCGAATTATTACCCAGCATCTGGGAATAAGGAAGGTTTCCGTGAGATGGGTAACAAAACTTTTGACATATGATCAAAAGCTCTCCAGATGTAACGCTTCAAAGAACAATCTTCATCTCTTCCGGACAAACCTAGATGCCTTTCGCACTCGATTCATGACAGTAGGCTTCGTCATTAATAACCAGAGTACACAGAAAGTTACAAGCAGTGGAAACAACCCCTATTTCCCCCTTCGAAGAAGGATAAGTCAGTGAAGTGATGTCTACAGCTAGAAAAGTGATGGCTATATTTTCTGGGATTCGAAAGGGATCTTCCAAACGGGAGAACAGTGACTGGAAAATGCTATGAAGGTTTTCTACGATAGCTGCATGATAATATTCGGCAGAAACGTCCTGGAAAACTGACAGCAGGTGTGCTTCTCCATCAAGACAAAGAGCCTCTAGCCACAAATAGGTCATCGTTCTGGCAGAAACTCAAGCTTGCGGCTATGAATCGGTCCCACCCACCCACCTTATTCACCTGATTTGGCACCTTCTGACTTTCATCTCTTTCGAAATCTAAAAAAGAAGTTGGAAGATACTAATTTTGACACTGATGATGATGTCATGCATACCATAGATGAAATTTTACACGCATTCGACAAATAATTTTTTACCAGCGGTATTAACGCACTTGAACATCGACAGGCAAAGTATGTTGACTTGTCAGGGGACTATGTTGAAAGTAACACCATCCATAAACTCTCTGCTGCTCCGTTCATAGGTAGCAGTAGTATTGGCCCCACCTGAGGACACTTTTTGGCCCCTGGGTCCCTGCCTCAGGACCCATGGTCCCTGGCCGGGGTCAATGACCGAGGGGTACATAGGACCACCCCCTCTAAATTTTGGCAGGGTACCATGGCCCACCCCCTAAATTTTGGCAGGGGTACATAGGACCACCCCCCTTAAATTTTGGAAATTGCCAAATCTAAAAATTTGGTGTGGTAGCCTAGGACCATAGTATGTACCTCTATCAGTATCGGGTGTCTATGTCGTTCCCTTTCATGGGTAAAAAATTGCCAAAAATTCAAATTTCGGGGGGTTTTGACCTAATTTATCCCCTTTGATGAGGTGTTATTACCTTATATAGTTATATGGGCGTATACAGGGGTCCATTACCTTTCATAAGACATGGGTACATTAATGCACCCCAGGAGGGGTACCTTGGCTCACCCCTTAAATTTTGGAAATTGCCCAATTTCAACATTGGGTATTATAGTATAGGACCCTAATATGTATTAGGTTAAATTTGGGTGGTCCACCTCATTCCCTTTTAGGGGTACAAAATTGCCAAAATATAAACGTAAGCATTACGTTATACCACGTGTTTGGTTTTTGGCCTAATTTATGTGCTTGGATGAGGTCCTATTACCTTATATAGTTATATGATCATGTATAGGGGTCTATTACCTATCATAAGACATAGATACATTTGTGCACCCCGGGAGGGGTACCTTGGCCCACCCCTTAAATTTTGGAAATTGACCAATTTAAACATTTGGTATTATAGTACAAGACCCTAATATGTATTATGATAAATTTGGGTGGTCCACCTTGTTCCCTTCTAGGGGTACAAAATTGCCAAAAATATAAACGTAAGCAATACGTTATACCACGTGTTTGGTTTTTGGTCGATTTTATTCCCTTTGATGAGGTGTTATTACCTTATATGTTTACATGAGCGTATACATGAGTCTATTACCTTTCATAAGACATGGGTATATTGATGCACCCCAGGAGGGGTACCTTGGCCCACCCCTTTAATTTTGGAAATTGCTTAATTTCAACATGTGGTGTCATAGTACTGGATTCTAATATGTATCATGATAAATTTTGGTGGTCCACCTCGTTCCCTTCTAGGGGTACAAAATTGCCAAAATATAAACGTAAGCAATACGTTGTACCACGTGTTTGGTTTTTCGACGTAATTTATCTCCTTGGATGAGGTCCTATTACCTTATATGGTTATATTGTAATGTATAGGTGTTCATTCCCTATCATAAGACATAGGTACATTGGTGCACCCCTTTCAATTTTTGGGAGAGGTACGTACCTTGGCCCGCCCCTTAAATTTTGGAAATTACCCATTTTATATATTCGGTATTATAGTACAGGACCTCAATATGTATCATGATAAATTTGGATGGTCCACATCGTTCACTTTCATGGGTACGAAATTGCCAAAATATAAACGTAAGCAATACGTTGTACCACGTGTTTGGTATTTTGGCCCAATTTATCCTCTTGGATGAGGTCCTATTACCTTATATGGTTAAATGGTTATGTATATTGGTCCATTCCCTATTATAAAACATGGGTATATTGATGCACCCCTTTAAAAATTGCGAGGGGTACTTTGGCCCACCCCCTTAAATTTTGGAAATTGCCCAATTTAAACATTGGGTATTATAGTACAGGGACCCTAATATGTATTATGATAAATTTGGGTGGTCCACCTCGTTCCCTTCTAGGGGTACAAAATTGCCAAAACATAAACGTAAGCAATACGTTATACCACGTGTTTGTTTTTTTGACCTAATTTATCTCCTTGGATGAAGTCCTATTACTTTATATAGTTACATGGTCATGTATAGGGGTCCATTCCCTATGATAAGACATAGGTACATTTGTGCACTCCTTTAAAATTTTGGAAGGGGTACCTTGGCCTACCCCTTTAATTTTGGAAATTGCTCAATTTAAACATTTGGTATTATAGTATAGGACGCTAATATGGATCACTATAAATTTGGATGGTCCACCTCGTTCCCTTTGTAGGTGTACAAAATTGCCTAAATATAAACATAAGCAATATGTTGTACCACGTGTTTGGTTTTTTCGACCTAATTTATCTCCTTGGATGAGGTCCTATCACCTTATATAGTTATATGGTCATGTATAGGTGTTCATTTCCTATCATAAGACATAGGTACATTGGTGCAACCCTTTAAATTTTTAGGAGGGGTACCCTGGCCCACCCCTTCACTTTTACAAATTCTCCAATTTAAGCATTTGGTATCATAGTACAGGACATCACTATGTATCATGATAAATTTAGATGGTCCATCTCGTTCCCTTTCATGGGTACGAAATTGCCAAGTTTGAGTACAACCACGTGTTTGGTTTTGGCCCAATTTCTTCCCTTTGATGAGGTTTTGATACCTTATATGATTATATGGTTATGTATAGGGATCCATTTCCTATCATAAGACATAGGTACATTTGTGCACCCCGGGAGGGGTACCTTGAACCACCCTTTAATTTTGGAAATTGTTCAATTTAAACATTTGGTATTACAGTATAGGACCCTAATATGGATCACTATAAATTTGGGTGGTCCACCTCGTTCCCTTTTAGGGGAACAAAATTGCCAAAATATAAACGTAAGCAATACGTTGTACCACGTGTTTGGTTTTTCGACGTAATTTATCTCCTTGAATGAGGTCCTATTACCTTATATGGTTATATTGTAATGTATAGCTGTTCATTCCCTATCATAAGACATAGGTACATTGGTGCACCCCTTTCAATTTTTGGGAGAGGTACGTACCTTGGCCCGCCCCTTAACCCCAATTTTATGTCGTGGGGTCTCACAGACCCCAGGGAATCATGCGGCTCGATTATTTCCTTATTTTGATAGTTAAAATACAGTACGTTTCTGACATCTTCAGAAATTCAATTTTGCAGTATATTTTATGACTATAACAAATTTTCTTTCGCCTAAGCCATAATTATCTGACTTATTTGTAAACAACCCAGCTTTTTCTGTCGTGGGGTCTGTGTGACCCCAACTGGGAGTCAGTTTGCTAATAGTTATGAAGTAATTTTAAAATATATTACTGAGACTTTCTGACAGTTAACCTAATGTAAAATGATTTCAAAATAGTTCATACTTGTTTGTTGATGGCAGTGGCGGATCTGGGCTGGGTGGCCCAGGTCTCTTCAAATTTTTGAACGTCAAAAACAATTGAAGCTACTATTTATATTTGTTTTTCATATTAAAATGGTTTGTGTAAGCTCATGATATACCTATCATAGACTGGAATCTGGTTCCCCCCCAATTTTACCCCCTAGATCCATCACTGGTTGATGGTGCTAAGAGACTAGAGCGAATTGTCTGTTGCAAGGGAGAACGTACTAGCAAAAGACAATTTATAAATTTGTGATTTTAACTTTTCTTTTACTCTAATAATCACAGAATGTTTCCAAATAAGGCTGATGGGAGAACGTTTGTCTTCTTTCAGCGTATTTATGTGTGTTAGTTTACCACCAAATCGACAAAGTGGCCGTACCTCAGTTAGGCAAGTTAGATATCTTCATCGGTAAATCCAAGGTATATTCATTTGTAGGTAGCACAGTCTTACTCTCTACATTATCACTGGAAAACTGCGGAGTGACGTAACTTTGTGTGACTCGCAAATTTATCATTGACAATCTAGAACATGGGACTGTGTTATCTACAAATTAATATACCTAGCATCCACTGGTGAAGTTATTTGATCGAATTAGGAATGCGCGCATCCAGAATTTGATGCATGCAAAGTAAACAGAAAGTTTGGTCGTATATAACAGAACTTAGTTGATTGCAATTTCTTCCAATCTGAGAAGAAAACAATAAGAATTTCTTCATTTGCCAGTGTGACCGCTGTTTTCGTCTCCTTGTAAGCAATCATTGTAGTGTAGTGTATGCCTAATTGGTTTTCCAAACAATTAGCTTTTCGGATGAAATTATTTGTTCTTCTTATTATGCCTGAACCTAAGAGACCTCGAACTGTTATAACAGACGAAAATATTAGCTCTGTACTGTGGAGGAAAATTTGGCTCAGAACCTTGTGATGAAACATTCAAAACATTTGTTCAAAAGAGGTAGGAAAATTAGTTTACAAGTGTTGAACTTGCTCAGTTCCTGCTAACTCAGAATCTCACTCTCGTTGGAACCATGAAGAACAAACGTGAAATTCCTGACATTATGCAACCTAGTAAATCTCGTAGTCCATTGACATCTGTCTTCGGATTCAACGGAGACCTAACGATCGTAAGTTATGCACCTAAGAGAAGCTAAGCTCAGAATTTACTCAGCACGCAGCATCATGATACCGCTGTATCTGACACAGGTAAGAAAAAGCCAGATATAACAAGATCAATGGGGCGGTGGATAAATAGACCAAATGGTGAGAGAATTCACAACAAAACGGCAAACAAGAAGGTGGCCATTAGCTGTGTTCTTCAATATGGTAGATGCTTCTGCGCTGAATGCATCTATAATGTTCAAAGTTCAAAATCCAGATTTATGCAATAAACCCAATCCGAGGCGTAAATTTTTAACCAGCCTTGTCGAGGACATAGTAAAGCCTCACATGCAGCGAAGATGCGAGATGTCAGCACGGTTACCAAAATCAGTGACTGAAGCAATGAAACACTTTGGAATCTCCAAAACTGAAAGGACTTCAACAATTTCAGCGTCATCTGCAAACAGAGGAAAGCGTTGTCATCTTTGTGATAGGAAGAAGGACAGAAAAGATAAACTAGTTTGTGAAAAATGCAACAAACATTTTGTGCAGAGCACCAAGCAATTATTTGTTGCAACATGTAAATAAACGGGAAAAAAATTAGTTCTCTTGTAATAATGGGAAATAGGTTGAAACGTACCAAATGTGAAATTGTATTTTGAGCATTAATAAAGATTAAATTGTAAAACACAAGAGAATTTGCTTTTTAAAGAAATATTAAGCGAAATAATAAATTGTTAGGTTAGGTTAGTGGTCATTGTAAATGGTAACAGTAAATTGGTAGTCGTGAGTTTCAATATAGATACAATCTACGATATTAGGTTAGGTTAGGTTAGTTGTGATTGTAAATTGTAATAGTAAATTGTTAGTAGTCATTTTCAATATAGATACAGTCTAAGATGGTCATTATAAATTGTAATATTAAATTGTTATTGGTAATTTTCAAAATAGATACAGTCTATAATATTGGGGTCTGTGAGACCCCACGACAAAAGAAAACAAAAAAATTTAGGACAAAAAATAGGGGTTAAATTTTGGAAATTACCCATTTTATGTATTCGGTATTATAGTACAGGACCTCAATATGTATCATGATAAATTTGGATGGTCCACATCGTTCACTTTCATGGGTACGAAATTGCCAAAATATAAACGTAAGCAATACGTTGTACCACGTGTTTGGTATTTTGGCCCAATTTATCCTCTTGGATGAGGTCCTATTACCTTATATGGTTAAATGGTTATGTATATTGGTCCATTCCCTATTATAAAACATGGGTATATTGATGCACCCCTTTAAAAATTGGGAGGGGTACTTTGGCCCACCCCCTTAAATTTTGGAAATTGCCCAATTTAAACATTTGGTATAATAGTATAAGACCCTAATATATATTACTATAAATTTGGGTGATCCATATCATTCCCTTTCATGGGTAAAGAACTACCAAAAAATCAAATTTCGGAGGTTATTGACCCCTATTTAGCATGTTATATGGGTATGTACAGAGGTTTTATTACCTTTATATGTTTATGTGCCCTTTTAAATTTGGGAATTATCAAATAACAAAATTCGGTAAACGTTTTTCTAGGACCCATTGGTGTTCCTCTTATAGCCAAATACTCAAATTTTGAAGTTTATTGACCTATATTTTTTGATACGGCTTTATTATTGAATAGCTACAGGATTTATTACTTTTTCATAATACACAGGCGTATTTGTGTACCAATCTTAAATTTTGGGAGGGGGACATTTCTTATTGTCATATCAATACTTGATAATTGTTCTTAAAATTGGATAGTATCTCATTCATTGGGTAAATCATTGTCAAATATGAGTATGATCACGTGATCATTTATTGACGTATGATGGGATTAGGTGTTCAGGACATTGGTACATTGAAACTTTGTAGGATTATTTGAGAATGCGTCATTGGTTTTGATTATTATAGCCAAATATAAACGTAACCAATACGATGTACCACGTGATTGACCTTGATGATGTAGTGTACAGGGATTCATTTCCTTTGTTGTGGTACTTCTTAAGTTTGAGTACACGTTTCTAGACAACAGTTGGTTCTGCTAAGATAAACAATTGACGGACATTATTGACCTTATTGAACATATAATGATATGATTAATTCTAAGACTTAGGTATATCAAGAGAAGTATTCTTTAAATTTGGGAATTGTGATAAACAGAATTTTAACATAAGGCGCGAAATTTGAAACAATACTTTGAACTTTAGTCACAGCTCATAGTCTAAGATCATTTGTGGTGATTGATTTGACCTTGAGCTTTAGAAATCTGATAGCTAACCTTATTGAATCTTATGACTCATAGTCTTAAGGGAATACATGCTACAACACTGGCAAAGTTATTGTTGATGCAATTTGATTGGTTGATCACTATCTCTCGTGTAATCTGATTGGTTGATGAGTTTCAAATCTTTGATGCATTCAGTTTTGTTTTTAACATTTAAAAAGTTTTTGAAAATTTTTTGTTTGAAACTTTGGTTTGAAATTTTTTCGTTTGAAATTTTTGTTTGAAAATTTTATTTGTAAATTTTGTTTGAATTTTTTTCGTTTGAAATTTTGTTTGAAAAATTTTTTGTTTGAAATTCTTGTTTCAAAATTTTTTGAAACTAGTTTGAATTTTTTTTCTTTGAAATTTTTAGTTTGAAAAACTTGTTTCGAAAGTTTTGTTTAAAAAATTTTTGAAATTTTTTTTCAAAATTTTTTGTTTGAAATTTTTTGTTTTGAAATTTTTGTTTCAAAATTTTGAAATTTTTTCGTTTGAAGTTTTTGTTTCAAAATTTTGTTTGAACATTTTTCAGTTGAAAATTTTTGTTTTGAAATCTTTTTTCATAATTTTGGTTTGATATTTTTTTTTAAGATTGTGCACTCATTAGTAAAGAACCGGAATTGTTTAGAACAAAAACCTCTGGCATCATTGTTTATCATGGTGCAATAGTACACGTCAGAACATGGTAATGCAATGTCATCCGTTTTGCATCATATATAAGTATCGTTCGCGTTAGTATTCATGATATCATCATGGCTACTTGTCTGCAGTTTCTAAACACACGTGATGTGATGAAATCATTTACCAAGATTACTGATTTACAACAGAATGTACCTTATAGAATCTTAGCTAGCCAAATGATCCCTGCAAAGTTTGGATTAAGAATCGTAGTGAAGCTTGAAAATGATAAGAATATAATTTTACCAGCAAGATATTTACCCATGGAAGCATCAAAGCAAGAAGAACTGTTACGTTTCTTAAATACTGGATCTGTATCTTTATGTTACAAAGGATTCTTGGGTCGAAGTCATCAAGTTATAACAAAATACTTTGGTTTGAGTAATATTTACCTGTACCTTGGGCAGAAAGTACTCATACATGTGCACTATACTTAGTAGAATGTTCATTTCATATTAACAAAAGAAGAATGTTTTTAATATATGTAAGTGATTATTATGGGATAGTTGTTGATATGGACATGTTTTATGGTTACCTAGTCAGTGAGTTTGTGTACTTAACAGTTTTAAGAAAAGGATATTATAAGTTATATCCAATAATAAACCAGTTTAGCACCGTTTATAGACGTTGTCATTTTTATTAAAAAGGTGAGATTAATGGTATTTAAATATCGAAGCTAATATTTTCATGCCAAAGAAATACTACCACTTCGGATTTTTATCTCAGCAAACGAACCAGGTTTACGACTATCATTTTGATAAGTCGTTATAAAAATTTTGGTTTACCTCACCCGGGACTTTGTAAATTCAATTCCCGAAGAAGAGTAAGGTTGAATTTACTTTTATACTACAGTTAATGAATACGAACTTAACCATATTGCGAAGTGGTAAAGTAATCATAAGAAAAATGGACAACGAAACAATGCAGCAGGAATCAAATACTAGTGACAAAGGTGAAACTAGTGTAACACCAGGATTGACATCGGAGGATCGAATCTTGTTAGCTTTACAGCGACAATTAATGCAAATGTCTACCGAGATAAAGCAGACCATAGAACAGAAGTTCAACGAATTTAACAAGACCATGGAACAGAAGTTCAACGAATCTAACCAGACCATGGAACAGAAATTCAACGGATCTAACAAGACCATGGAACAGAAGATAGAACTGAGGTTTGACGAAGCTAACAAGCAATATGAAGAAAGTTGTCCGAAGAGTACTGATGAGCGAAACATAGATGGTGTGACGACACAGCACGTCATGGATAAAAACTATCACTCAACAAGAACAAGGAATGAGAAAAAGAAGGTAAAGTTAAGTGTTAAGATGAGTGAAATTCGAGCTATGAGCAAATTCAATGGTAAGTGTAATGAAAATGACTTTTTGCTGGCAAATATAGATGCCACCCTGAGAAATCAACACTTCAATCCTCGATTGCATAAATCTGTTGTAGAGTTTGTTGTAAATGTCTACAACGAATTAAAGGTCGTTAATCCTTTGCAATCGGAATCGAGAATAATAGCATCGATTCGAAATTTGCTTCCATTTAAATTGCAACAGATCTTATTTTCCACACAGTGTATGAGTTTCAGCCATTTATTGATGCTTGTCCAATGCTACGAAACTCAATACCATGCCATGAATCCACAATCAGGAATGGGTAAAAATAAGAATAATTCAGATCATTTGGTGCCAGTTCGGAATTTAAATATCCGAAGTGTGAATGATATGAAACCTAACCTAAGCCGAGTATACTCTAGCAATCCAAGTGAGCAAAATAGGCAAAGTTATGTAGGGAATCCGCCTAATCTAACTAATCATGGTAATTATGATGTCAGATCACCCAACAGCAGTAGATATAAAAACAATCGAAGTACCGAGAGAAATTCCAGGAATACAGCGAACTATGTGGATAGACGTAATTGGAGATCAAGAGATGGCACTTCATATCAAAATCAAAATCACGATGAAAGACATGTACAACATAATGTAGAACCTAATCATGATTGTGCGGTACAATGCACTTTATTAGAATCGTATGCAAGTACGAATGTAACCTGATTACCGTCAATGAAATTTAGTTAGACTCATATCAGCTCTAGATTTTCATGAACATTTATTTTATTTTTATTCAATTTAATTCTCTTTAATTCTCATTAATCAATGATAATTTCCAAATGTTTTTAATATATGTAAGAATTATAATTCGATTTATAATTAATTAAAAGCAAAGATTATTTATATTAGATTGATTTGTGTTGAAAACTTAATTGTCAAAGATTATGTTAAGTAGAAGATCTATTCTATAAAACTAATTATTCAACGACTACCTTGAATGAAATTCTTCTTTATTATAACATCTTAGTGCTACGATGTATACCTTTAAATGCAACATCTGACTTATTTGTTATTTAATGCGCCCTTAAAGATTAATATTATTTGTAACCCACGTTTGCCCTTTACATTCCTTGAAATCGTACCTTTCATCGATTAATTAAATAAGCGACGATATTTTTAATAAGAAAATGTAATAATAATATAATGGATAATAATGAAATAAATATAATTAATGTAATTAAAGATAAATATTGATGAAATGAACGATTTGTTATGAATATATTTATATATATGTATATGTGAAATGTAATGAATAGATATACAAGGTGCGATCAAAATATGATGGACATATGTAATGTGAGAACACTAATGTAAACGGACCAGTGGTTCTTGAAGATAAAAGCCAAGCCAACTCATGACTTTTATATTCAGTCCCTTTGTCGAGCGACATTTTTATATAACAAAATACTTTGGTTTGAGTAATATTTACCTGTACCTTGGGCAGAAAGTACTCATACATGTGCACTATACTTAGTAGAATGTTCATTTCATATTAACAAAAGAAGAATGTTTTTAATATATGTAAGTGATTATTATGGGATAGTTGTTGATATGGACATGTTTTATGGTTACCTAGTCAGTGAGTTTGTGTACTTAACAGTTTTAAGAAAAGGATATTATAAGTTATATCCAATAATAAACCAGTTTAGCACCGTTTATAGACGTTGTCATTTTTATTAAAAAGGTGAGATTAATGGTATTTAAATATCGAAGCTAATATTTTCATGCCAAAGAAATACTACCACTTCGGATTTTTATCTCAGCAAACGAACCAGGTTTACGACTATCATTTTGATAAGTCGTTATAAACTTGAATTTAGTACACAGCCAGATTCGTCAGAAATTGTGATGAAATCATGAATTCAAACGTCAGCACATTCCTTTGACGTCAGACATAGTTGTATGAATTTGGTTGGTCGGCATGACGTCAGCAACTGTGATGAAATCATGAATTCAAACGTAAGCACATTCCTTACCAATGACGTCAGCAATAACTATAAATCAGCAAATAGAGTGTCATCCCACGAAATCATTTGAGCAAGTGCTTTTCAGGAGGAAAGATGTGTACTTCTAACGATAAAGAATTCATCTTCGCAAGCTATTATCCAATAAATATATTTCAAACAAAACATGTGATGATTGGTATCAGTGCTAGAACATTTGAACCAGTGATTCGATTGGGCAAAGCAGAACAATTGGTGTACAACTGACCTGTGAAGAATGGCAAATATTATGTTCACGAATCGACCAAATGAACGATTATTTTCATGATGAGCTAAATGTGACCATAGTCAAATCATTAGGCTCAAATCATGAAGTGGTGATGCGTACAGTCCTCGAAGAGAAGATGGTGCTGTTACGTAAAAAGAGTACATTTCATGTCCCTCGCAACATGGTGTATCTAACGGAAACAGAATGGAACAAATTTATCAACGTATTCCAGTGTGTTAAACATGCAGTGGAAGTGTGCAACAAAACTAGTATATTCCTGAAAAAGTACTATTTTGAAAAATGTGTTATGCATATTGTACAACATGTATCTAGATATTGTGATGGTTGTCAACATCATTCGTGGGTGCATACATGTCTTGATAAACAGTTTATTTGTGATCAAATGGACATTGACTTTCCAACAATTGATATTGCATTAGACCTTAAAAGACTTCAATTGGAATTAAAATTATATGCTAAAGGCAAACTAGTGCAAGAAGTTCAAAATACATTGTATCGACAATATCCAGAACCACTATCTGGTATGGATGTATGTGGAGTGTAATAAAATGATCCATTTCAATGAATTGTGTTTTTTTCATTTCAAGTACAACCCCATGTTCTGACGTGTACTATTGCACCACAATGTTGCCAGAGGTTTTAGTTCTAAACAGTTCCGGTTCTTTACTAATGAGTGCATAAACTTTAAAAATGTCAAACCAAACTTTGAAACAAAAATTTCAAACAAAAATCTTTGAAACAAAATTTTGAAACGAAAAAAATTCAAACAAAAAATTTCAAACGAAAAAAATTCAAACAAAATTTTGAAACGAAAAAAAAATTTCAAACAAAAAATTTTTAAACAAAAAAATTTTGAAACAAAAGTTGTCAAAAAAATTTCAAACAAAATTTTGAAACAAAAAATTCAAACAAAAATTTGAAAGCAAGAATTTTCAAAAAAGTTTCAAGCAAAAAAATTTCAAACTAAAAATTTTACGTTTCACGGTTAACCGTCAAACTTTATCCGGTTTTTAACTATTCGATTAACAAATAAACGGTTTTGATCATATTTATCAGTGAGTGCAAAATGTTGAACGAAACCAAGATTTTTAAATGTTAAACAAAACTTAAAACTGAATACAGCAAAGATTTGAAAATCATCAACCAATCAGATTGCACGAAAGATAGTGATCAACCAATCAGATTGCAGGAAAGATAGTGATCATCCAATCAAATTGCATTAACAATAACTTTGCTAGTGTCAGATTACATCACCTTATGATTAAATTTCAAACTGTTGTAGCATGTATTGCCTTTCGTCTATGAGTCATAAGATTCAATAAGGTTAGCTATCAGATTTCTAAAGCTCAAGGTCAAATCAATCACCACCAATGATCTTAGACTATGAGCTGTGACTAAAGTTCAATGTATTGTTTCAAATTTCGCACCTTATGTTAAAATTCTGTTTATCACCATTCCCAAATTTAAAGAATACTTCTCTTGATATACCTAAGTCTTAGAGTTAATCATATCATTATATGTTCAATAAGGTCAATAATGTCCGTCAATTGTTTACCTGAGTAGAACCAACTGTTTTTCTAGAAGTGTGTGTACTCAAACTTAAGAAGTACCACAACAAAGGAAATGAATCCCTGTACACTACCTCATCAAGGACAATCACGTGGTACAACGTCTTGCTTACGTTTATATTTGGCGGGAATAATCAAAACCAATGACGTAATTTCATTTGACAATTCTCAAATTATCCTACAAAGTTTCAATGTACCAATGTCCTGGACTCCTAATCCCATCATAGGTCAATAACCGATCACGTGATCATACTCATATTTGACAATGATTTACCCAATGAATGAGATACTATCCAATTTTAAGAACAATTACCAATTATTGATACGACAATAAGAAATGTACCCCTTCCAAAATTTAAGATTGGTACACAAATACACCTGTGTCTTATGAAAAAGTAATAAATCCTGTACTTATTCAATAATAAAGCCGGTCAATAACATTTAAATTTTGAATATTTGGCCATAAGAGGAACATCAACATCTACAATGGGTCCTAGAAAACGTTTACCGAATTTTGTTATTTGATAATTCCCAAATTTAAAAGGGAACATAAACATATAAAGGTAATAAACCTCTGTACATACCCATATAACGTGCTAAATAGGGGTCAATAACCTCCGAAATTTGATTTTTGGTAGTTCTTTACCTATGAAAAGGGAACGATGTGGACCATCCAAATTTATAGTGGTACATATTGAAAACCTGTACTATGATACCAAATGCTTATATTAAACAATTTCTAAAACCGAGTGGATGAGCCAAGATACCCCTCCCAAATTTTTAAAGGATGCATCAATGTACCCATATCTTATGATAGGAAATGAACCTATATACATGACCATATAACCATATAAGGTAATAAAACCTCATCAAAGGGGAGAAATTGGGCCAAAAACCAAACACATGGTACAACATATTGCTTATGTTTATATTTTAGCAATTTTGTACCCCTAAAAGAGAACGATGTGGACCACCCAAATTTATCATGATACATGTTGAGGCATGTACTATGATACCGAATCCCCTCCCGGGGTGCATCAATGTACCTATGTCTTATGATAGGGAATGGACCCCTATACATGACCATATAACTATATGATGTAATAGGACCTCATCAAGGAGATAAATTAGGTCAAAATCAAACACGTGGTATAACGTATTGCTTACGTTTATATTTTGGAAATTTTGTACCCCTAAAAGGGAACGAGGTGGACCACCCAAATTTATCATGATACATATTAGAATCCAGTACTATGACACCACATGTTGAAATTAAGCAATTTCCAAAATTAAAGGGTTGGGCCAAGGTACCCCTCCTGGGGTGCACAAATGTATCTATGTCTTATGATAGGTAATAGACCCCTATACATGATCATATAACTATATAAGGTATAACGACATAAGGTAATAGGACCCCATCCAAGCACATAAATTAGGCCGAAAACCAAACACGTGGTATAACGTACTGCTTACGTTTATATTTTTGGCAATTTTGTACCCCTAAAAGGGAATGAGGTGGACCACCCAAATTTATCATAATACATATTAGTGTCTTGTACTATAATACCAAATGTTTAAATTGGGCAATTTCCAAAATTTAAGGGGTGGGCCAAGGTACCCCTCCCTGGGTGCACAAATGTATCTATGTCTTATGATAGGTAATAGACCCCTATACATGATCATATAACTATATAAGGTATAACGACATAAGGTAATAGGACCCCATCCAAGCACATAAATTAGGTCGAAAACCAAACACGTGGTATAACGTTTATATTTTTGGCAATTTTGTATCCCTAAAAGGGAATGAGGTGGACCACCCAAATTTATCATAATACATATTAGGGTCCTGTACTATAATACCCAATGTTGAAATTGGACAATTTCCAAAATTTAAGGGGTGGGCCAGGGTACCCCTCCCAAATTTTTCAAGGGGTGCATTAATATACCCATGTCTTATGAAAGGTAATGGACCCCTGTATACGCCTATATAACTATATAAGGTAATAACACCTCACCAAAGGGGATAAATTAGGTCAAAAACCCCCGAAATTTGAATTTTTGGCAATTTTTTACCCATAAAAGGGAACGACATAGACACCCAATACTGATAGAGGTACATACTATGGTCCTGGGCTACCATACCAAATTTTTAGATTTGGCAATTTCCAAAATTTAAGGGGGGTGGTCCTATGTACCCCTGCCAAAATTTAGGGGGTGGGCCATGGTACCCCTGCCAAAATTTAGAGGGGGTGGTCCTATGTACCCCTCGGTCATTGACCCCGGCCAGGGACCATGGGTCCTGAGGCAGGGACCCAGGGGCCAAAAAGTGTCCTCAGGTGGGGCCAATACTACTGTAGAATTAGGACTTTTGTAACAACCCTCGTATTTTACAAGTATTGTGAGAGATGTTGCAAAAATAAAAGTGTTTAATCAATTGTCGGAATGTTTTAATAATATTATTTAGTAATGATTGCTATTGTTCAGTCTGGTTTTCGTAAGCACTTTACTGATAATGCAATGGTTTCAGTTAGACGAAAGCTTTTGATAGCTTTTGTTATCAAGTTACAATTATTTCTAGTATTTGTGATGTTTATACTATGTTATTATGTTCAATTTTCTAGTTTTCAATTTTTATATAACACGAAATAAGTGTTATTATCTAAGTTTTGTAAAAGTTTAAAAGATTTATGTAACATGTGACTCGATGAGATCAAAGACGCTGACATTGCAACTTTACGTAAAACAAATTGCTTCTTTACATAAATGTACTTGTAATATTTTAATCTTTCCACAATCCAAGATTTCGTAATCTGAAAATCTGAATGCATAATGACGCAACTGAAAATTGTGTCTAAATAGTTGTTATAGAAGTTACCAATTCAGTGTTTAATTCTATATTTAAAAAAAAAATCAAAATTAAAAATAGAGGAAAAAAGTAGTTAAGTCAAGCTGACGCATAGCGACGAAGGGTTGGATTTAATAGTACCTGAAATCGATTCCAGAGTTATGTTTGACAAATGTCAACTCGTGATTATTCTCCAGTAGTTATCTTCTACTAATACATATTAGTATGGCTCAAGCAAAATAAATACGCTACAGAGTGATCAACATAATACTCCAAAATTATAAGGAAAGAACCTGGTTGACCACCGTCAGTTATGAGACTTAAGCCGAGGAAAATAAGTTGGGCAATCAAAGGATTAGATTCTCAACTGTAACTAACTAGTGTGTACACGTTAGTGTTGCTTCTACCTATAAGCCCATTCCTATACTGTCCTACCTACCTGTGTATTGTCCACCAAGAATTCTCACTATTGTGTAACTGTGACACATACATAGAAGATCTTTCAGTTAACGTACCATGATTATGCCCTTTAGGCTAAGGGAGACGGATGATTAAGGCAAATGAATGATAGAAAAACCGGTAAAATCTGTGGGAGAATGTGGGAGGAAACGAAAGTATCCCGAAAATCCATGGTCACTTATCCGGGGATTGAACCAGGAAATCCACGCGCCAGAGCTAAGCCCTACCACTAAGTCACCATAGCTCCCACTCATATACAAAATACGTATTTAGTTATATACATTAAATACGGTATAACGTTATGTTAAATTGAAGTTTGTTTCTCGTATTTGTCACTTCTAGACACGTCAATAATGAACGAAGTTACCGACATTACGATAGTAATTGACTACTATTTGTGGTTCGAGCTCTTGTATTAGTTTAAGCTACATTCAATAGAGTACCTAAGACAAGGTTTCACCACTATTAATTGTTTTAATTTTACTTATCATGTTGACAGCAATAAGTGTGTCTTAGAACAGCATAGTAATCTAATCTGAACCCTTATTGGGGGCATGGTGACTCAGTGGTAGAGCTCTCGCCTTAGGTGCAAAGGATCCCTGGTTCAATCCCACTTGAGTTTGTGGTGGAGAGCATCGTATCCGTGTACTTTCTACAGGTTCTTCAGCAGCGGCGGTTCTAGTGTTTTGTAGTGAAGATAAACTAATGTTGTTATTTGTTTAAAATTGTCTTGAATATATATTTTGCACGAAGTTTAATGTTATCGATTCATGAACATGAAATGAAGTATACCATGATAAGCTTCTTCTATAAACATGAGGTGCGAGAAGGAGCACAGTGTATGTGAGAAACAGCATTTTGTCAAGTTTTAAACGATTTTTTAATTTCTTAGAACAAGTTTCAATAGATATTTTATTGTTTTTTGGTTAGGTAACACAGTATTTAAAAAACCCTTTCAGAAGTCTTCACTATCAACAACATTGTAACAAAGGGAAGACCACGTCATCTAAAAACTTAATTTATTGCTTATAGGCAATGCGGTGTTATTTCGAAATTATACCACCAGTAGCTTATACTGAAAACGGCAGAACACTAATCGTTGTCCGATTTACTTCTTACTATAAAAGTAATATAGGAAATTCAACTACGACCTACAAATAAAAAATAGAAATTTTTGTTGTTGGTTTTGATGTGATGCTATAGACGCATGTAATCATAGAAGTGGTTCCTTCCTTAATCTATCTTCGATTCATATTAATATGTTGCTGGTAGTTGCTTAATTGTCACGTTATATGAAAATAAAGGATTGCAGAAAAAATATTATCCTTCAAGAACCAAGACAGCAAAAGTATAATGATACATTTATTGAATGAACATATCCATCACCTAAGTTTAAATAATAGAAATAATGTAAACGCTATTTACAAATTTACAACATTGAATCTGACAGTATAATAGTTGAGGTCATTTATCAAGAAGTCTGTCCTTGATAACTCTCGTGTGTTCTCATGTGTTATGCAGTCCCTTCTACACTATAGTTCGTCATGCAATGATAACAAGCACTGAGCATACTCACAAACCATAGAGTCCCTCAATGTTTGTCGGCTTCAATGGAGACATCTTGCAGGTACTGGAAGAAGGCAGTTACCAATGAGGTAGATCGAATATTCACAAACTGCATTTCTAGTGAACGTCGATCGAATGATGATTTATCGTTCGAAATGCTAGTTTTTATACTGTTACGAAGATTATTTGGTTTTTTGGAAAGTACTTGTTTTACACTTGTTTTCGATATAGAGGAAAATATGTTTTCCTTTCTCCTTTAAAATGATCACCTTCAAATTGTTTATATAACATATTTTTTATTAGCCTATTATTGGAAATTCATTTACTTGTTGGTCATAGGACTTGTTTTGTGCTTGAATTAGTTTCTTGTTTTTGTTCTTGGGTCAGTTTTAAACATGTGTTCAGGGATGAAACATCTCAAAATTCACGTGAGTATTTATTTTATTTATTTACTTTTTTTTTTTTTTTTCATTTCTCATGTTCATGAGAACATGATAATATCTTCGCAAAGAAGCACAAGGGCTTTTTCCAGCATATTAACAAGTTAAAATTGGAACTGCATTTAGCTAACAATGTGTCTGCTAACGAAAGTAACCTGAAGAGCGTAAGTGTCATAGAGTTTTTCGTTCAGCTACAAATTATGAAAGTGGCTTTTCAGAATTGCTGATGTTTCTAAGGATTATTTTAACATTTCCTGTGCCATCTGCATCTGCTGAACGCAGTTTCTCTGTTATGAAGCGCGTCAAGCAATATTAGAGATCTACAATGTCAGCGAAAAGACTCTAATCTTGCCCTCATATTAATTGAGAGAGAGTTAAGTGGAACACTTTTATAGGATCCATCTGAAGTAGTGGATCAGTTTACAATATTAGAAACTGCAGAATCAATCTGTAGTTACTGATTACTCATAATATAGATACAAATTTCCTTGGTTATATTAAATATTATTCCATTTCTGGAAAGATATATATATATTCCATTGCTAGGCTCTACTTTAGTTGAGTTGATTGCAAATTTAAGGTCCCTTTCAGCAGAGAGACTATATGAGATGAGACCTACTGATTAATGTGGAATACGAACCACTTGAGTTCCCGCTGGGAATCGAACCCAGATCCTCCACGCCAAAGGCGCGTACGCTAACCTCTTACCCAAGAAGGAGCTCAGGCACTATTTTAGAGTAAACACAAAAAGAATATTTTCTCCAGGACTTCTAAGCTTCTGATTAGAAAAGAACCTATTTATAAACAATGGAAATCAAAAAAATAACTTATTGTCATTCTAAAGTAAAATTCAAGTAAAAACTGACATAGTATTTACTATTTTAAATTGGGAAAAATGTTTTACTTTGTAAAAATATAATGTAAGTGAATTTGAATTTATTTTGTGCCGTAAGTATTAC
Organism: Thermobia domestica; assembly: GCF_964235325.1. NCBI lineage: Eukaryota > Metazoa > Arthropoda > Insecta > Zygentoma > Lepismatidae > Thermobia > Thermobia domestica. Next base: position 56,027,556 of record NC_137467.1, read on the forward strand.
ATAGCACTACCTAAATCGTAAACTTTATTCCATTGAAACGTATTGTACACATTGCATATACCTAATATTTATTTGAATATCAAAATGTTCACCTTTTTTCTTCAACTAATTCGTTTTCTTACACTGAAAAAGGTTTTAAGCATACATATTTCCTTCATAGATATATCTAAGGTGAAGTAATATAGTACATTTTTTTAATGACTAAAATGACTAATGTGTGTCACACCGACCCACACAAACAAACATTTGTTGGGTCATTGTCTGAGAAGAGCTTGTACTGAAAAACGTATTGGAACAAATGGTGGGAATTCAAAAGAGGAAAGAAAGAGAATGCAGATTATGGACAGCATATAATATGTAACGTTGAGAGCTGTGCCCCCCTTCTCCCACCCACATCAAGTTTTTTTTCCTCTAGAACCGCCACTGTTCTTCACTTTCTTCAAATATTTTCATTTCGTCAATTCCTTCTCCAATCATTGACTTTTGCTGATCATTCGTCACGTTTAGCTCACAGAGCGTGATGTGACACGTAAAACAAGTGTTTCATTTAATTTCGGAGTACCTTAGTAATGACAACTGAGTGCCCCATAGATCTTATTTAGCTTCACTTATTTTCTATGTGTTGCTGGCTTCATTTGTTGCACATATGACACAAAATTCTTGACTACTTCGTCTATCATATAACGGTTCAACTTCTTCAATGATCTGATATGTGTATTTCACTTATGTAATAGCAACGACCTCATTATTGACCCCTCAAATGTTCATATAGTACCTAGGAATTCTAAAACAACTGAACAAAATTAATATGACTCCTGCGGTCCATTTTACTATTAGTCGGAAAAAATAAACACATTTTACCTGGTCTGAACACTAATAGTACCATGCAGTAAATGGACAATGAATTTAAAAAAAAAGTTATGAACGGGAAAAGCTTTTAAATACCAATTAGGCAAAACTAGCAATTTCCAAGCACATGTAAATAACGTTTAAAAATTATTTCGATACTCAGTCACTGGTCATAAATGAATAATGACTCTGAAATAACTTGTATTATCAGTAGTCTCGTTGCTTTATGATATAACGGAAGTATTTACAGAAGTGACTCCTCATATTTATAGTTAGAACACTCGAAACTCATACACTAAACATAGTGCAATTTTAAGTGATTTTCCCTTCTCTCTAACAAATTATCTCTTCCTCCTACAAATCTTTATATACCCTTGGAAGCAATTTATTACAATATCAATATATTATGAAGTTCTGCTTGTGCTTGTGTAGGTGGAGCATAGATAGAGCGAATTACAGTCTGGAATCGTTTCACACAACCGGTTTTTATTGAAAAAGCCACTGTAAACAGTATTTTACAGAAATATACAATAATGTAAATTCTATAAGATAAGGTAGAGAGAGGTGACCGAAGACCTGAGCAGTCTAGGGCAAGATCTCCACAGAACTCCGAAGCAAGCTAAAGGTAGTGGATTAGGAATCCCCAATGCTCCGAAGCAAGCAATGAGGGGATTAAGTGTCACAGAGCCCCGAAGCAAGCTAGGTGACTGAAGTTGGAAATCCCGACAGTGTTCCTAAGCAAATTAAGCGAGAAGAAGAGAAGCCTAGAGTACCGAATGAAACTAGAGGCTTTGGGTTCGGTATCTCCTAGCGCTCCGGAGCAAGCTAAAGGAGGGGTGACCAATCCCAGACTGGTGACTATCCTTGCAATTCTCTCGGCTATATCTACGCGCTAGGTAAGGTGGTGGGCTGCTGTTCCCTCGTCGTCATGTGACTAGTTGTGTCGTTGTTATCTCTGTTGCCTGCAGCTATCGTAATCCATAGTAAGATGCACATGATTGGTGTTTGTTAACACAAGCACATGTTGTGTGTTTGTAAACACAACTATACAGGATATTGCGATATCCTAATAATAAATGGCGAATATCTCAGTCTGTACGTCACACTAATCCTTATAATAGACAGTCTTGTCGCCATCTGCTCTAATGTGTCTTAAACTGTGCAGCCAATTTGACGATTTAGCACTATTATGACGGTTAAATTGCAACTTAAAAACTGTATTGGTTTCAATATAATTATTTGAAAAGTAGCAAAAGTGTCCGTTCTCCAACCGATTCAATAGTATGCAACGTGCAATACAGTAGAATATTTTGGGTTGTCTGTATTGAGGAGCTGCAGAGACACTCTTTATACTTTTTTTGAAATTTCATAATGTGTGAGCAACTTCCTTCAATAAACTTTCGAGTTAAAAATTTAAAAAAAGGCTTCGTATTTCATTAAAGCTCGTAAAGAGCTCTCCGTGTATACAAAATTTACGAAAATATTATGACAGATAGTAGAAATGCCATGTGTCAATGAAAAATTGACCCACGACCCACTCGCCCACCACCCACCGTGACTCATTCATGAGATACTAAATTTTTCGCAAAAATTCAAACCTCTACTCCCTCCTTAGGATATATATTGTAATGAAAGCGATATGATAACATTCCAGTTGGGATTGATGAGTAACTACATACCAAAAGTAATTTCATTTGGCTTTCACATTTGGCCATGATGATCATGCACACATAATTACATTTGGTTCTTATATAATAATAATTTATGTATTAGATGTGAATCAAAAATATTTTTTCAGTAGTCAACTCCTCTAAAACCGCACAGACTCTCTCGAAAACCAAGTAGCAAGTCTGATTGCTATTATTACAATTACAAATATCAATATCCAAACGTGCCTGAAGTTCTTTTTTTTTTCACTTACTATGTTAGATATACTCACCTTAGGTAAGTAAACAGAAACAAATGAAAAAAGAAGAAGAATTGAGGCCTTGTAAGTAAACGTAGACAAATTCACCAGTGTTCAGAAGATTCTATCTACAATGCACTGAGCAGAGTGGGTTGATAAGTCAGAATGGGTGGTGGGTCGGTATGTTAGAGTGAGTTAAAATGGATGATGGGTCACGTCCTGTTGACCCACAACCCACTGATCCACTCACATACCTTGACATACTTTACCCACGACCCACCGACCCACTACATCTCTAACAGATAGACACATATGCACACTCAGATAGACATACACATTTTTTCTAAATATATTGTAATGATAGGACAAGACTGTAAGCATATTTAGATTTGAGTGTTAATGTGATGTGGAGTTTCGGTTTGTTTGTGGGCGAACTAAAACCAAACTGTTAAATATGATAATTTGTTAGAATTTTTAATTAAAATTATTTTAATGCATAGTGTACAGTACATTAGGCCGATGGCACATTAACAACCAGCTAACAATAACAGAAATAATGCAGATTTTTTCCTTGCAAATTATTTTTTTATTATTATTATTTTAGTCACAATGATATAATAAACAATAAGAAGAACAAGACAATTCCTGAATTAGACTCCACGGAGCATCCGGATTCTCTGGAAACAACTTAAGATGGATATGCAGCCAAAAGAGATGTGACCTGAAGTTTCGATTGGAGTTCGTCTGCCGTAAGTTCATCCTTGGTATAGAACTGAACAGTTCTTTGTTCAGCGAAAAGAACAAAGCCATTGTCAGAGAATCTCCCTGGAAGTCCTTCTACTTCCAACCACACAAATGGTGCAATCGCATCTGTGCTCAACTCAACATCTAGTACGGTGGTATATGGCTCAACAGTGTCACTAGAGACTGATACTTGAGTAACCTAAGAAAGAAATAATAATAGGTTTAGTTTCATACACTTTTGTTGTTCTACCGTTCATTTTATAAATTGTTACCTAATATGTTACGCTGATGTTCATAGAAATTACTAATTCATTTCTTAAGAGATACTAACAGTAAGACGCTTGATACAAAAGTAATGCCTTCATGACTGTAAATTTATTTACTTGTTAAATGTTTTTCAAAATTCTTTTTGTGTCTGAGTTATGTTTGGCATCTATATAATGTACTTGTTTCCAAGAACTGCTGATGGCGTTGGTGTTTATAGTGACCAGCATGTAGATGAGGCTGAAGCAGCGAGCTTTTGAAACTTCTGCAATGCATTCTCACAGAAATGAATCATGATCCCATCATTTTGAGCCCAAGAACAAGAGACAATCGTTGGAATACCACCATTCTACACAAGGATGTAATAAAATAGAGGATCTGCCCATACAACAAAATCGTGAAGCCATACGTCACAGCTTCGCCACACCTACTCTGCCCACTCCGCGCCACTAAGATCGCGATGTTTCGAGCTAACAATGATGGCGGAAACGAGAGTAGCCAATCAGACGTGCTAGTTCAGACGATGCTCAGTTGTTTTTGGCTTCATTAAGTTCATAGGATGGGCAGATCCTCTATTTTATAACATCCTTGATACTACATCTCCACGTTCAAAGCTGCCATTCAACTCTGGTGTCGACAAATGCCACAGGAATTCTTCTCCGACAGGTTTGCCCATCTTGTCACGCGTTCGTACAAGTGCGTGGAAAGAGATTGGGACTATATCGTAAAGTGAGTAGATCATTACGTTCAACCTCACGTCCATGTTTGTCGCCATTTTCTTCGGTTATCAGCACAACAATTACACTTGGGAACAAACAAAATACATTACATTACATAAAGCACAAAGATAGCTATCAAGTACAAAACGAATTTGGAAAATCGATTTATAAATTTTAAAAAATTAGAGCCAGGGAGGCATTATTTTCAGTCAATTCTCATAATTTAAGCTTATTTCGTGTGGTGGGGTGGTCAACTAGTGCTCTTAAAAATGGAACAATATCATATCCAAATAAGATTCTCTTCGAATTTTGAATAAAAATTACTCAAGTAGTTGCTCTAACAATGTATTTAAATTATCAAATATCACAATTATTTGTCTAACTAATAATTGTTCAAATAACTGTTAGAATTATTATTGCTTAAATAATCACACAAATAATGAATACACGAAAAATTGGAGAAAAATATCCAAGATATTATCAAGTAACTTTAGCCCAGGGATGCAAATAATTACCCGCCCGGGGCGAGTGGTTCATCGGTGCGGGAGAGCTTTTAATATCACTATTACTTATTTCAAAGATAAGTAACTGATTTCTATTGTGGGATGTGGCCTAGTAGCTTTCTTTAGGGGGAGGCTAGTAAAATTTTGTTCCTCATTTGCATCCCTGCTTTAACTCAAATATTATTTTCCAATTGTATTCGTTTTCATTACTAACTCCTATTTGAGTTAGTAGTATCAAAAGCCGCCAAATCCAGTTTTTACCGAAATTGAGTTCTATATCGCTTGTTATATGTTTGATCTAAAGAAATTCCATGGAAACAGAATTTTGTTTAAAAGCTTAATATTTCATACTTTAAAAAAAAAAATAGTTCAAATATAGAACTTTGTCCGCGTGAATTCGTTACGGATTCGTTGCGAAAGTGAAATGGATATGGCGGATTTTGATACTAGGCGACATATTTAATTTTGCGCGTACAAGTAAACTTATTACAGATGTAGATTCTAGATTAATCTTTAACTATCTTCCAGTGAAATAAACTAAATAAGTTTAGCTTTCTTTCTTTCTCTCATTTAATGTAATTTTAATTATTATTAAGCTCTGAAAATACAAATTTTGAACAGAAAGATATTTCGATTTTACTGTTTTTTAATTACTCAGTTGAAATAATAACTTACGAACCTTATAAATGGTGATGATAATATCTGTTGTTGATAAGCCAATAATGAGATACGTGTATCTGAAATATCCTCAAAATAAAATCCAAAATATATTCGTGCTCGCATAATTGTTTATAATACTGGAGTATAATACTAATACTGACTCTGCATATAGATCTAATACTGAAAATTATTTTACTCTATAATCCATACATAAAGACGCGCGCTAGCGTATATATGTATGGATTTCTTTTAGAAAGTTCGTTGAAAATTGTATTGGCAGAAAGACAACTGTGATTTACTGTTCTATTTATTGTCACTCAAATCAATGTCCATTTCACATTTATAATCGCAGGTATTTGAACAGGCACTGCATATGCGGAGAGATATGCTAGCTAGAGAATTCGTAAGGCACTTGCAATTCCTTTGATGCATGAAACATTACATCCACATTTGGTAAGTTCAATGACACTTAATGGTGCTGGGGGGTAAATGACTTTACAGGTGCTAAAGAACCATCCTTAGTAGTTTTCCATCCATTTCCAGATAGATGTAGTAAAAGTGGTTTGGAACATTTATAGACTTTGGCAGTCGAAGAAATTACATTTGATTTGAGTATGTGTGGCTTCAGAGCTCCAACTGTTGTGTTAATTTATCTTCTTGTAGGTTTTTGGTAGAGAATAAGTATCATCCTAACTCGGAGACAGTGGTAAATTTGACTGTTTTACGCTTATGTCATACAGATGTAATTTTCAATTGCTTGCAAGCCACTTAATGGGTCAAAGCTTTCTTCACCAAGATGTTGAAAAGCTGTTATTATATCACTATCACTATCACTAACACTAGGAAGACTTAGGTAAACTTCAATCCACTTCTCATTCGAGATGAAAAAAAAAAACTTTCCTCCCCAGTCTCCTCCTGTGAATGCATGTAAGTCAAGACCTTTGGCTCTAGCATCACCAGTCGTAATGCACTTTTCCGAACATTGATTTTTCTACTCTTTTCCCAGTGAGAAAATAGATATCACCTTTGACTGAATAGTTGGAGGCTAAGTCCATGAGCAAAATAAAAACATCTGTGTCAGGTGAAAATACATTAACTTCTTTCTCAATATCATATTCCTGAGAAATAATTTTCTATTCAGTGGTATCAAAGTATTGTCTTCTTCATGTGTGTGCTCAGTTAAATTAAGGCTGAAGAGTTGAGTTGATTGTGAATTTAACGTCCCTTTCAACAGTGAGGCTATGTGAGACGATTAACATGATATCCGAACCATATGAGGAATTAAGGTTGGAGACCTGGCTTATTGCTGTATGTCTAGGTTCCATAGCCAACGACTATATTAAAATCACCAGCTGGAAAAGAATTTAATGCTTCTTTCCCAAAGTATTCTGTTAATTGAGCTTTCGTTTCATTGTGGGACAGCAAGGTTTTCATGGGAATTAGCTTTATTTTTGACTTGTATTTGATGAAAAATTTTATGGCCTTTAGCCTTTTCTTTAGAGTTTGTTCTTTTAATGAATTGTCAATGTATCTGTCAAAAATTAGCCTGCCTTCATCGTAACCAACTACCATATTTTGAAGGACTCCAACAAAATCCTTTGCAAGATTTGCACAAGTATTCATTAATATCGTTTTTCTTATAGACTACACTATAGTCATATCATCAATCATGCGTACTCTTTTGCTCTGTGTAGTAGCTGAAAAGTATTCTTGGTAATGTGATGGCGATGTTTCACCGATAACTCAACATGAGGTGTACTTTTCTATGGCAGAAATGAAAGAGCTCTTGTCAGACAGAATATGAAAACAAGACCGTAGAATAACTGAAAACTCTTAACTTCCTATTACATTTTTTATCTATGAAACAAAAAATGTGACGGTCATGTTGGACGCCATCTTGGGAAAAAGCACAAAATCATTAAAGAAAAATGGTACCCATATTATTTTTAAATTTGCATACTAAATACTGTATCTTGAAAAAATAAAATCACACTTACAAGGAAAGCTATCCAACTCCTCGATCAGTATCACATTGAAACTTACACAAGTGAAAGAATATATTGAAAGATGGAAATACAGGTATGCTTATTCTTACAATTCGCAACGTCATAGAACCGGAAGTAGAATGATCGCTCTCCCATAACCCCTGAAAGTTATGTACTCTGGTCATACATGCCAGAATGTGATACACTGGAACCTGTTTTCTCACGAAGACATATATTGAAAACTCAAGATAATAACAGTCGGTTGTGATTGGGATCTCTAGTGCGTCATTGATGAGAACCGATGTCAAATGGAGCACTATACGATAAACCGATCGTAAGTTCCAAACGAACACATTTACCCGGTGGAGTAATTTATCGAGTGTGAGTAATTTTCCTTTTTTAAAAAATATAAATTGCGTGTAAGATGTCTGCATATAGTATAACTTCCATCTTGATAAAATCATAATCTAGCGTAAAAATATAGTTGTTCAGATTCTAATTTTTTTGTGTGTTGTGCTAAGGAAATTTGTACCAAACCATCCAGCAAGCTTAATATCATTTTATCGTAAATCGTCAATTATTATTATTATTAAAAGTAACTATTGCTAAGGAATTTCCAAAGTCATGCTATTTCAAACAAGTTGTAGACAAATAAGTGTATGTCTTCTTATCACGTAATATCTTAAGAATTCCATAAATAATGTAAACAAGTTAAGACACTCGAGTAAAATTGTTTTCAGAGGTACCTATCTGAGCAACGAGCGCAGATGGGGTCCATAGCTATGGAGAAATATTATTTTTCTGCAAAAGAAGAAATCATTGAGATAATCAAAATTGTCGACAGTATATTTTTTTTAATTAATTGGCCAATAATAGTACTTTATTGTTTATGCATTATATTTGAGTATAATGCCTGTGTGTAGTTAGTTTTTGTGTGATAATTTTTATTTCATTTCATTATTTTCCTATTTTATGTGCATAAAGCTGTGTATTGATTGTGTAAAGGAAGTCATGAATCTTTTAACGTTAAATATAGCATACACTCACAAGAGTTAATTAGAGAGAAATGCACTAATTTTTCGCAAAGCATTCTATCACTCCTTACTTAATATATCTCCTACATAAGTCTTGCAAGCAAACAAAATTATTAATTCTTTCATTACTCAATCCGATTATTGAACTTATTTCCTTTTCTTTTCTTGTTGAAAAAGATGTTAATTATAAGTGACTTACATAATAACTGTTCGTGTCTAAGAGGAAAACAAACAATCATATAGCAAGTTAGGTTGCTAATTAATATTCAGTTTGATAGAAATTTTCTTCTGTAAAACTACGTTAACAGTAATTATAAAGTTTGGAATATTATCAACTCAATAAGCAGTATTAAATTGTTGCTATTTTTTTGTAAAATTGAATAACTTGCGTTCTTCAGCTAAAAAGGTGTTTAAGAGTAATCAGATCACTTTGTCAAAACAGTCGAAAATCTGATTCATTCTCAGCAAGTTTGATTCTTTCATTTCATGGCTTTCACATGTAATTTGAATTAGCTTTTCTTGTTTATTTTTGTAGAAAATAATCTTATTTATCGTTAAATTTATTAAAAGTCTATTTAATGTTAGCACAAAAACATTTCTGTGATTATCATTTCTAAAATATACCTGTTTCTTTAACCTGTACTTGCACTTGTATACCTAAAAGAAGTTACATCAAATTGCTCTGTATTTGGAAGTCAAAGACGGTTACATTGACCATCGGAAATCATGTTTTTTAATTAACTCAGTTCTTTTTAACTTTTAATTTTAGTTTCCCTTGTTTGTTGCTTTTAAATGATTTCTGCTTTATCCAAACATTTTGGTGTTAAGAGTGATAATCAGTGTAGCCAACTTGAGGAAAAACTCCAGTAGCGAAAAATCTTTCTTTCAGCATTGCAGCTTGTGAGATTCAACCGTATTATATTTGGATACGCTTGACAATTAACTACGCACCTGTTTTCCTAGCGCCTTGGAGATACCGTTATGGGGAAAACAGGATCGATTAAATTTAATTCTTTTTTTTTCAATGTCGGTATTATTTTTTTTAAAACTCAGAATTATTCAAAACTCGTACTTTAAACTTGGAAAACTGAAGTTCGAGCCCCGTGGAGTCAACTTCACTTATCCAAAACCCTAATTCATTTTCCTTCGGTTATTTTTGGTATAGGCAAATGAGTCACCACTCGTCTACATCATTCCCCTTTAAGTGGAATGTCAGGAGTTCATTTTTCTTATGCAGTATTAGAGTAATCAGTGATTGCATTAGTTATTCTTTCTATTTAGTATTAAATATGCAAATCAAAGTTAAGGAATCGAACTCTAAAATCAGTACGTTTCAAATTTCTCTCTTTGGAAATTTGACGCCCGAACACGTAACATTTGATTATTCGTAATCTAACGTCGTAATACTATCTGGCGATCCGAACCAGAGACTAAATTCTATTTACATTTACTATTTCTAAATACTATTTACATTTTGGCGTAACCGGGACTCGAACCCAAGCACCCCCTCCTTGTTACAACATATTGTCAAGAACAACAAAAATTGATCTACTAAACATTTTCAACAGGTGCAGAGTTGGTTAAAAATCAACTTAAATAAAAGAGATACGATATGAAACTAATGAGAACTACATATTGAAATACCAGAAGAATGCAAATGCACTTAATTTTTTTTATCACATGATCCAAAATTGAGGGAGTTATGAAGTTTTAAAATTTTGAAATGACCTCGAGTTTGAAACAGTATGACGGATCGGATTCAATGTTTGTAATATGAATGAACGCGCCAAATTTGGTTTTAATCCATTCGCTTTTAGTGAAGTTATTGTATCCACTCCACTATATACAAGAAATGAATTCTACTATTATACAAATAGATGGATATAGTGAGAACTCCGCAATAGGTAGGCCTATATTAAAAATCCGACACAGGCTTATTACAAGCCATAAATTATAAGGGGGTCTCTGGCAAGAGAATATGATAATATGGCGGTTGTGATCGGAATTCGGTTAAGAACACTGTTATAGGATTATTATTATTATTATTTCTTTGTCGACTACTTCGTGTTATTGCCGACCTCATGTTCGTGTGGGTTCAGGCATCAAGCCAGCGATTCAAGGGTCCCGGCTGGGGTATGGTTGTTTGTGGATTTTAAAACTTTTATTTCAGTGCTAGAAGACACTCAAGACGGGCCGAAGTCCTTTGTTACTTAACAGGCCCAACAATATAGCCTATTTGTTGTCCTCTTCTCATTATTATAATTTTTACTCATCATACTGCTCATATTAACAATGCAAATCATACTACTACTACTACTACTACTACTAATAATAATAATAATAATAATAATAATAATAATAATAATAATAATAATAATAATAATAATAATAATAATACAATAGTCATACTAATAACAATAATAATAATCATAGAAAGCCATTTTTGCGTTGTGGTTTCAGCGTGCCCCTTTTCTCCACCGGGTAAATGTGTTCGTTTTTAACTTACGATCGGTTTCGTATCGTGCTCCATTTGAAATCGGTTCTTATCAATGACATACTAGAGATCCCAATCACAACCGACTGTTATCATCTTGAGTTTTCAATATTTGTCTTCGTGAGAAAACAGATTCCAGTGTATCACATTCTGGCATGTATGACCAGAGTACATAACTTCCAGGGGCTATGGGAGAGCGATGATTCAACTTCCGGTTCTATGACGTCGCGAATCGTAAGAGTAAGCATATTTCCATCTTTCAATATGTTCTTTCACTTGGGCAAGTTTCAATGCGATACTCGTCGAGGAGTTGGATAGCTTACCTTGTTAGCACGCAAATTGAGCGGGAGAACATATGACACGATACTATTAATTTTGGTCTAACTATACTATTCTTCAAAGGTGTCAGGTATCAATTGATGGGTTACATTGAACAGGACTAAATTAGATACTAAAAAGTAAATTGTGATCGGTAAGTTTTCAAAAAATTAATTATAAGTAATTGTGTATGGTTAATAATAGTTTATATTCTGCTCAAAAAGAGATTGTTTATGTATTTATTTATTACATATGTTAAAAATATTCTTAAAACTAGTAGATTATATCAATTACTATTCCTACGGATACTTCTAACAGTAACCAAAGATGAGCATTTTTGCTAACCTCACTCACCATCATCCTCAATGAATTCCCTCACACTCACCCTCAGCCGCCCTCACCCTCAATCGACTCCCTCACTCACCCTCACCCTCATCTACCAAAATGAGATTTAGTGAGGGTGAGGGCGGCTCCATTGAGGACAAAAATGAGTGAGAGTGCCCATCTCTGACAGTAACGCTCATATTTGTAAATCATACTTATTCCATTGGAATCGTACGACGAGCTATGATCCCGCGAAGCATTTAAATCAGATGGTGACCACAAGCCGGTCAATGTAGTTGAAAATAATATGTTTCAATAATATACAAAAATCATAATCATACTTGTTGTACAGAATGGTTGCCAAACATGGTCGCTTACTGTGAGGCAAGAATGCAGACTGGAAGTAAATGAGAATAAAATCTTGAGACAAATATTCGAACCGAAGAGGAACGAGAAAGGGAAGTAATGGAAACTTCATAACGAGAAACGTAAAATTTATACCAAACATTGTTAGGATCATCAAGTCTAGGAGGCTCAGGTGGGCAAGTCACGTAGCCAGAATGAAAGAAAGTAGGAACGTTTTCAGTTTCAACTGGAAATCCCATCGGAAAACGACCATTAGGAAGACCCAGACGCACATGGGAAAAATAATAAAATGGATCTGGATGGAAGTAGAAACTGGATTCAGTTGACTATAGACAAAAGCCAGCAGAGGGCTTTTGTGAATGCGGACTGAACCTCCACATTCCATAAGCCATAGAGTTAGTTAATTAGATATATTTCTTGTTTATTTTTTTATGAACTTTTAAAATATTCATACAATGGAAACTCGAATGCGAAATTTAAATTTGATTTCTATGCTTAAAGCAGTGCACGTTTAAATTTGACTCCAATAGGTTAAGAAACATCAAGTTTATGAAAAAGAAAATTGATTTTTATTCAAATTTAGAATATAGAAAAATTCAAATTTTAAGCATTTTTTTAAAACTAGAAGTCAAGCCACAACTCTGTTCAGACTTATTTTACTTACCTCAACATTTGCTTTGCTTAATCCAACAGCATCTGCAAAACTACTTAAGAAGAGGACATTATCCGGACTAACATCGCCGTTAGAAGCATTAGTTAACGTAACCCGAATGAAGGCGCTTTCTTCAGTTGCACTGGCATTGTTCAAGAGGGCTGCCAAATCAGCTTCATAAACGCTTAGGGCACTCTCAGCTACAGCCTAAAACAATCATAAATCACAATAAATATTACGCTCATTAAATCACAATAAATTTAATGTGATAAATCACATTAAATCATAATAAATAGTTTTAGTCAATGCAACTTACGCTGTTCGTTAGTATACTCACCACACGCCATAGCACTTATCACATATATAATAAAATACTGCTACGGTAAAATTGTTTATATTCAACGTTAATATCTTTAATTAAAGAGTTCCACACGACAGAACTCATTTGAATAATGCACATAAAAATATCCACGAAGCGAACTTTAATATGTGTTAAAATTTACCTTCTTGGATTATTATAAATACTATGAATATAGTTTAGTAAATTTATTTAGTAAATGGTATTAAATACAGCTGGACCGGCTATATTCTATTCGATTGAAAACCCACAACCCAAATGTATACTTCTATTTTGTAAATCCAGAGATTTGTAAGTAACGATTATTTGCAGGTGCTTTCAATATCGACGTACGCCTTGCCTTCTGTAAGAAAAGCAATATCAACTATTTGACAAAGGGTCGTATCTCAAAATCTCACTTTTTCAGACATAAAAAAAGAAATAATAATTACGTAGACAGGAAAGCAGTTAAATATGTAATGTAATAACTTCTCACCTATTCCAGATAATAATTATGTGAAATTATCGATCAATTATTGCATATTTAACTTGTTCCTCCTTTGTGGAATTAAATTTCTTTCTTCGTGTCTGAAAAAGTGAGATTTTGAGATACGACCCTTCCTCAAATAATTGACGATTCGCTAAGATCAACCAGATTTCCTCATCATAATTATAAATAACTGTGTTTATATATATTAAAAATCCAGACTTAAGACTTTCTCGCGGAATAGTACTCTTGAGAAATCATTTCATTAGTTCAGGCTTTTCTAGAAACGATAACCGATTAAATTCGAAGGAAGGACTTCTGCCTGAAACTTTATTTTTGTTCTTCCTCCCGAAAAAAATTTATCGTCTTCACTTTGTCTTTTTCACGAGAATTATTGACGAAATCTAGAAGTGACTAGGCCTATGTAATATTTATGTATTAAATTGTGGCAAACAACTATAAATGACATTCCATATATATGTACTTTCCTAACTCATGACCAAGTGCTTCTGTATCACCGGATGTCTCTCGGTCAAATGAATTGATATGCACGTGCTAATGACACTTTCTCTCTCGGTATGTGAACACTAAGTTCTCTTTGAACAAACACGGAAAAAAAACAGAGGGCCTTTTGATATTCAAAATCCCTCAGTAACCTGGAGAAGAGGAGCAGAACTGGAGAAGACAGACCAGAGTTTTTACGTCATCTCTTTGTATCCTCGAAATCGTTCTTTAGTGTGGTCTCCGTGTTAGACCAAACAGCTAATGCTCTAGTAGAAGCCAGCCAAGATGGAAGCTTCTGCCGCAATTTGGACCAAACTAAAATATGAAGATCGATACAGGGCAAAACAGGTCTCTTTGTCTTTCCTAGAAATATTTCCAAATTTGTTATATTATTTATTTATAAAATCATATTATTAAGTGCAACTCTACCTTTAATAGCTAATAATTGAGGCGCCTAGTATATCAAAATCCGCCACATCCATTTCGCTTAGTTTCAAGTAATATCGCAAAACGTGCATTGAAGCTGCATATGCACGCATACAAAGTCGCATATTTGAAATGTCGCAATTTTTTTTAGTATGAAATATTAAGCTTTTAAACAAAAATGTTTCCGTGGAATTCCGTTAGATAGAACATATAATAAGCGATATATAACTAAATTTCGGTTTTAAAAAAATGATTTGGAGGCTTTTGATAGGAGGAGCCTCAATTCATCCTTTGCTACGAGTCTAATCTTTGTAGCAACCCGATCACTCTCTTTAAAAAGCTTTCTTACTTCCATTTTCTTCTCTAATATCTAGACTGGTAGAGGTAAAAGCCCAACTTTCAGCAGAAAGCCACGTAACTTAAAAGTATTTATCTGCCCTCTCCTTAATTTATTACGGGTTTATCAAAATCTTCTTTATATGTTTTCTCTGTCTTTTCGTGTGTCTGCCAGGCTCAGGGAGACATAATATCTCAAAAACTACTTTATGGACCAAAATCAATTTGGGCCAGAATGTAGAGGGCAGGGAATTAGGAATCAATTTCGTTGATTGACGTCATCCATCCACTTGATTCCAAGATATGGATTATCAAAGCTCGTTTCCTATGTATCCGTATGGGAGCAATTATGGATGTAATCCTAACGTAAAAGGGGAAGTGGGGGCATAATGAGCCCCAGGGGCAAGATGGTCACCCCGGTATATAACGGTGTTCTCCTGATGACAGAGAACTGGTACTACTGCACAAGCCGTAGTTAGTGTGACGCGAAGTGTTGAGAAAGTGAGACGTCGCTACCTTCAATAGCGTGTGAAATAAGTGGAGAAAACCATTTTTATGGTACTTCGATATAAGGTATGTAGTGAATATTCTACCTGTTGCTGAAAAAAGTAATTACTTGGCTAAAAAATATTACACACATAGATAGTGAGAAAGGTTTGCCCATCAAACAATCAGACATGATTTTCATGTGGAAGATGGCGGATGGCAGATAAAGGGTTTTGGAAAATCATATCGGTATTGGGGCAAAATGGCCCCTTAAAATTGTACAGGGGACCAAAATGTCTTCCTGATCTATCTTCGTCTTCCATTGATGTTCTTCCAATCTGGAAACGCAAATGCCAGTCAAGCTTGTCGGTCATATTGCAATCACAAAAGGGGTGACTCATGCAATCACAATAGCACGGAATACACAACTATCGATACACACAAAAGGCTATCTCTTAACACACTGACGTCAGTGCTCTCTGTGACAGAGCGTGTGTCCTTGTTCTGTCGTCTGTTGGCACGTTAGAGACCTAGTTTCAAATTTTTCTCTATTCCACTTTGTATTTTCTTTTTATTTTAGTTTTATTTTAGTATTATTTTCGTTTTTATAGTTTTTCGCGTATTGTTTCATAGTTGTAGCACTAATTATTTCATTAACATTTTCAATGAATAAGGAAACTAGTATTTCCTTATCGAAACATATATTTTTTTTAATATGTATATGCCGCAAGGATGGGACAATTTTACCATGGGGGTGGGGTAAACCGGTTTTTTACAATAGGTCAATATATTTGCACATAGAACTTGTTTGGTAAAACTTTCACGCCTTACGCCTCTTCACATTTGTGGAAGAAAGAAGAAAGAATATTGTACCGCAAAATAATCGAATTTCCATTCATAGCCACGTTGCTATTTCAATTTCAACCTTAAGGTCTCCATTATGCCTCCACCTCTCCTACACTACCCACAGTGCTGTCGAGATCAGTGGGTTAACGTAATTCTCAGGATGCAAACTATTAGTCTGTCCTTGGAATACAACGCTAAAATGAAAGTAAAACTAAATGATTCTTTACTTAAATTTAAAGACTTTTTATTTTATATTTCCTAATACTCATTCATGTCCCTAAAGGTTTTTGAACGGGGAATGCAGAGTGAGGGAAAATGCAAAAATTCAAACTTCAAGTTTCACATTGTGTACAATATAATAAACCAAAATCCTTAATGTGGTGTACACTGACACTACTACTTATTATCGTAAATACTTCTTAGAGTAAGCAGACCAAAAATGTTTCGTAAAATGAACTCACCTGTAAACAAAATTAGAGGACGATGTCCTTACCTGCATGCTTGAGGTGCAAATTCTCAGCTATTTGAAGGTGCTCCAAAGTTTCGAAGTTTCGTACGTGGATTACATTCATGTTTTGACTTGCGTTGTATACACACAGTATTAACGAGTATTGTAAAATTATCTTATTATCTTACGTACAAGAACAACTGAACGTAAGATAATTACGAATCCTCTATTCATCGAAAATAATGTAAGGTTGCTATGCAAGGTAATGTTTTGAAAAAAAAAACATTCATTGTTGAAAATGCGCCAACTGGAAATATTCATTGACAAAAATAATAAGAATAAGACAGCAAAACGTAATAATGACAAATAATACGCATATCTTATAAGCATCTTTTCTGTTTTGCATATGGTACACTCAGAAATTAAAGATATAAGCTGAGATTGTCTGAGAAAGAGTGAATAATGTGAACTAAAGAAAATACCTCGATTAATGAAGACGCCGTTAGGTTTGATCTGTGTTTTCTAATATGGGGCGCAAGCCCCAGTAGGACAAATTTGCTTTCATGTTATCCATTTTAGATCTACATACATGAGTTCATAGTTCTTTCAGCAGGAAATGCAATCCTAGTACCTTGTAAATTATTTCTTGTTCAAAGAATTAAATTTATGAATTCCCTCGAAGTAGATTTACTTTAGGAGACCTTACCCGTTATGGATATAAATACACCGTCCGAGCATATGACCAGTGGTGCTATTCTAATCTTTTAACAACCGGTCTCCCCCCCCCCCTCTCTCTCTCTCTCTCTCTCTCTCTCTCTCTCTCTCTATATATATATATATATATATATATATATATATATATATATATATATATATATATATATATATATATATATATATATATATATATATATATATATATATATGCTATATCGGGTGTCCCACCAGCTAAGTGCAATATTTTCAGGAATCGATCGATGAAAAGGCCACTTTATTTTGACACATTGCTTCGAAGGTACATTCATGTCCAAAATGATTGTCACATATCTATAACTGTCTTGTTGTAGAAATATAATTTGACAGCGAATTTGCAGGGTACTTCTAATATGTTACTATGTGTATAATAGGAAAATGTATATTTGTGGTAAATTTCATCGAAAAAAATTAAAATACAACAATTAAAATGAGTAAAACAAAATGTTGTTAAATCTACAAGAAAGTTTTTCATTGTATTGTTCTTATTTATGCTCTTTCGACATGAAATTTACCACATACATGTATTTGCCGATTACATACTAACATTATAAGATATACCGGACGAAATCCTTATCAAATTATATTCCTACAAGAGAACATTTAGATATGCGACAATCATTTTGGACATGACTGTACATATCTCGAGTCGAGAACTAATGAAGACATAGGAGTCATTCAAAAACTTGTTGTAGATAGGTAGCACACGTAATAGGCATTAGGGATTTTCACATATTACGTAACGCTGTTTTTGATCAATTTTACCCCTCCCTCTTCCTTGTACCACTTCGTAATGTAAGGCTGAACCCCTCCTTCTTTGTCACGTAACACTTTTTGTTTTGTTTTGTTTTTTCACAAATTTTGCTTATTTTGGAGATCATCACAATAAAAAAAAGAATAATTTTAATGGCAGAACTTTCCAATACAAAATGCTTGTATTTTGAATATATTTGTAGGGGTTTTTGCCAACAAATCAAAGTATTAGAAAATGTTAGTATCGTAATAATATTTTAATCCCATAAGGTTGTTTAATTAACCAGTCTTAATTCTTCGAAATTCCATATTGTCGTTTTCCCAAGGAGATCGCACCGAACCTCTCAGGTCACCGATGATTGGCAAGGAGGAAGTGATGCAGGAAGATGTAGATGAAACAGAATCTAGAGAATTAGCATTGACCTCTCTTTTCTGGAATCCAGGCTTCCTGTATTTGAAGTTTCTTAGTGTGGACGATACAAAGAAGTTTTCTTCCCCGTATATCACAGATTCGACGTGGCTGCACACGTGAAGGAGCAAGAACATCTCGTTTGTGAACAAGCTTTCGACCATCTTCTTTGAACTTCAGTTTACCCCTTTTCAAATTATTCTTGTTCTAAGTCAGTGTCAAAATGCAAATAAACTCGATTTCTCTTCGAAAATTCAAATCTAAAGATAAAAATTTAGTATGAGATGAATATCTGACGAATTTAGTTTTTAATATCTTATTTTGCTTGGATCATTCTGTCGCTGAAAATATTATTTCACGAAAAAGAGTTTCTTCTGTTTCACATGCAAAACCCCTTGGAAGAATCGAGTGGGTAATGATTCAAATCAAAAGTCTTAAATCTATTCTTAGAAATAGCGATACGAGTAGGAACGCGAGGGCATTTTCAAGGGTAGTTACGATCGCTAACAACTAAGTCCAGAAAAGCGTGTACCGTAAATACATTGCGGCGATAGCCACAAAACAACTTTATTGTAATTCACGCAGGTTCGTCACCAGTCATGTTGGTGTCTAGTAGCGTCTTCAAATCCCTGTTGCATGATTCAATTTATATAGGCTGTACATTCTCAATTTTCCAAAACAATACAAATATTTATTTATAAAAATGAAAAGAATTTAATAAAATTATTTGTTTAAAAGATTGCATATAAACATGATAATAAAAATGAAGATTACAGAAAAAGCACGTTAGGTAACGAAGACGTTAACCCGTTCCTCCCTTGTGTCATACTTTGTAACGCAATACCGAACACCCTCTCCCCCTTTGCCGAGTTACGTAATATGTGGACGGTCCCTTAGATACGTATCACATTCATTACACTCACAGATCCTAGTATCCCGGACAAAACCCCGGAATTCATATTCAAATTTCTATCAGCCTTTCAAGTTTGTGTCTGTCCATTGAATTGAAACAATTGAAAGTTGTTTTTACAAAAATACAAGCAAGCGGAAAAAGCACAGAGATGTTTTCACTAATTTGTTTCGTTTCTTTCTTTCACTCCCGCGTATATGTGTTTATGCCTGAGTATAACAAACGGTTCTGCAAACTCGAAATATTTAAACAACCAGTTCTAGCGAACCAGTGCAAACCAGCTGAATAGCACCACTCCATATGACATAAAAACTATAGTTTAAAAACAACCTATGTTAGATTCCCGCTGAAAGCACAAATGCTATTACTGAGTCAGCGCAGGAGTGCGTCCGTCCCTAGGGAGCATTCGCGTTAGTGACAATAGATGTATGCGTAAACGAGAATATCAAAAGAAAAAAATATACATATTTCTTCTGCAGATTTTAAAAACATAGGCTATAAGAAACAATTAACAAGGTACCATACAGTAACATTGCCTTCACACAGCACTTAAATTAGTCATTGATTTCTTGTGCAGTATTGTGTGGTTACAACCATACAGTTTGCATTATGATTTGTAACATTATTATATATGTCACATGTAACTTTTCATATATTTTGATTATTTGTACATTGCTCCTGTGAGAAAAGATTGCATATACCAGTATATCTTTCATAAACTTTCAAAATTTATGTGAATCTAAAGTAGGATAACATTTTGGTTTTTACGGCAAATTCCAGAATTTTAGTGCGTTAAATGTAAAAAAAAAGAAAAAAAGAAAAGAAAAGAAAGAGAAATTCGCTGCTTAAAAATTACAGAAAAAGAAACAATTTTACTTCTATTTTTCACAGAGATACGTAGATATTTACGGGCACATAACCGTTGAAGGGGTGCTGAAGAATAGTTTAATTTATGATTTTATAATCAGATTGGATTATTCTACTTAAAAATCGTTCTGCCATTAAAATAACATAGGGCCGCGGTGGTTCAGTGGTAGAGTGTTCGCCACTGGTGCATAGGATCCTTGGTTCAATCCCAGCTCGCGCCAAGTGAGCTTTGTGGTGGATAAACTCCGTGTGCGTGGGTTTCCTCGGGGTTCTCCCGTTTCCTCCCACTAGACTTTAACTCTGGAATATAATTTTGAGGCGTGCATAGTCCTGGTCCCCCCCACCATCACGCAGTTCTTCGAAACCAATTTCAATCGTTTGTACTTCGTTTGCTCCCATTTGCTCCGCAGTAGCTCCGTTTGATCCCTTACCGTTCCCGAGAAAATGGAATCTTAAAGTGGGGGGCCAGAACAACGTCGGTCCAGCCCCCCCACCCAACTAAAAATAATAGTTGGGGGGAACGGATGGTGGCATTCGTTTCTACTTCGTTTGCTCCCATTTGCTCCACAGTTTCTGCGTTTGATCCCCTACCGTTCCCGAAAAAATAGAAATATAAAGTGGGGGGGGGAGAACAACATGGTCCCAGCCCCCCACCCAATAGCAGAGAGAAAAGGATGGTGGCATTCGTTTGTACTTCGTTTGCTCCCATTTGCTGCGCAGTAGCTCCGTTTGCTCCCTTACCGTTCCCGAGAAAATAGAAATTTAAACTGAGAGGCCAGAAAAAGGTGGTCCCAGACCCTCGAATTAAAAACAGTCACAGAGAGGAACAGATGGTCGCATTCGTTGTAATTCGTTTGCTCCCATTTGCTCCGCAGTAGCTCCGTTTGCTCCTTTACCGTTAACGAGAAAATAGAACCTTAAAGTGGGGGGGCCAGAACAACGTCGTCCCAGCCCCCCACCCAACTAAAAATAATCGCTGAGCGGAACGGATGGTGGCATTCGTTTGTACTTCGTTTGCTCCCATTTGCTCCGCAGTAGCTTCGTTTGCTCCCTTACCGTTCCCGAGAAAATAGAAATTTAAACTGAGGGGCCAGAAAAAGTTGTTCCCAGACACTCGAATTAAAAAGTCACAGAGAGGAACAGATGGTCGCATTCGTTTGTAATTCGTTTGCTCCAATTTGCTCCGCAGTAGCTCCGTTTGCTCTCTTGTCGTTCCCGAGAAAATGGAACCTTAAAGTGGGGGGCCAGAACAACGTTGTTCCAGCCCCCCACAAAACTAAAAATAACCGCTAAGGGGAACGAATGGTGGCATTCGTTTGTACTTCGTTTGCTACCATTTGCTCCGCAGTAGCTCCGTTTGCTCCCTTACCGTTAACGAGAAAATAGAAATTTAAACTGAGGGGCCAGGAAAAGTTGGTCCCAGACACTCGAATTAAAAAGTCACATAGAGGAACAGATGGTCGCATTCGTTTGTACTTCGTTTGCTCCCATTTGCTCCGCAGTAGCTCCGTTTGCTCCCTTACCGTTCCCGAGAAAATAGAAATTTAAACTGAGGGGCCAGAAAAAGGTGGTCCCAGACCCTTGAATTAAAAACAGTCACAGAGATGAACAAATGGGCGCATTCGTTTGTACTTCGTTTGCTCCCATTTGCTCCGCAGTAGCTCCGTTTGCTCCTTTACCGTTAACAAGAAAATAGAACCCTAAAGTGGGGGGCCAGAACAACGTCGCTCCAGCCCCCCCACCCCACCCAACTAAAAATAATCGCTGAGCGGAACGGATGGTGGCATTCGTTTGTACTTCGTTTGCTTCCATTTGCTCCGCAGTAGCTCCGTTTGCTCCCTTACCGTTCCCGAGAAAATAGAAATTTAAACTGAGAGGCGAGAAAAAGGTGGTCCCAGACCCTCGAATTAAAAACAGTCACAGAGAGGAACAGATGGTCGCATTCGTTTGTACTTCGTTTGCTCCCATTTGCTCCGCAATAACTCCGTTTGCTCCGCTTACGTTCCCGAGAAAATGGAACATTAAATTGGGGGGCCAGAACAACGTCCTTCCAGCCCCTCACCCAACTATAAATAATCGCTGAGGGGAACGGATGGCGGCATTCGATTGTACTTCGTTTGCTCTCATTTGCTCCGCAGTTTCTACGTTTGCTCCCCTATCATTCCCGATAAAATAGAAATTTAAAGTACGGGGCCAAAATTACATGGTCCCAGCCCCCCAATCAATAGCAGATAGGAACGGATTGTGGCATTCGCTTGTACTTCATTTGCTCCCATTTGCTCCGCAGCTCCTAAGTTTGCATCCTTACCTTTCCCAAGAAAATGGAACTTTAAACTGTGAGGGGCCAGAAGAAAGGAACCCAGGAACTTCGAGGGGCCAGAAAAAACTGATCCCAGCCCCTCGAATTAAAAAAAATCACAGAGAGGAACAGATGGTCGCATTCGTTTGTATTTCCTTTGCTCTCATTTGCAACGCAATTTGTCCGTGAGTGAACATAGCGAATCAAACCAAGTACAAACGAATGCCGCCATCCGTTCCTCATTGAAATTATTTCAATTCGAGGTGCTGGGATACGCTTTTCTGGACCACCAGTTTAATGTTCCATTTTCTCGGGAACGGCAGGGGAGCAAATTGAGAAACTGCGGAGCAAATGGGAGCAAATGAAGTAGAAGCGCATGCCACCATCCGTTCCTCTCTACCATTGAGTGGGGGGCAAAAACCATGTTGTTCTGGAACCCCCAGTTTAAAATTCTACTTTCTCGCGAACGCCAGGGGAGCAACAGGACAAATTGCGGAGCAATTTAGAGCACAGGAAGTATAAACGATTGCGACCATCTGTTCCTCTCCGTGATTTTTTTTTAATTCGAGGGGCTGGGATCACTTTTTTCTGGCCCCTCGAAGTTCCCGGGCTCCTTTTTTCTGGCCCCTCACAGTTTAAAGTTCAATTTTATTGGGAACGGTAAGGATGCAAACTTAGGAGCTGCGGAGCAAATGGGAGCAAATGAAGTACAAGCGAATGACACAATCCGTTCCTCCCTGCTATTGTGTGGGGGGCTGGGACCATGTTGTTGTGGCCCCCACTTTAAATTTCTATTTTTTCGGGAACGGTAAAGGAGCAAACGCAGAAACTGCGGAGCAAACGAATTACAAACGAATGCGACCATCTGTTCCTCTCTGTGACTGTTTTTAATTCGAGGGTCTGGGACCACCTTTTTCTGGCCCCTCAATTTAAATATCTATTTTCTCGGGAACGGTAAGGGAGCAAACGGAGCTACTGCGGAGCAAATGGGAGAAAACGAAGTACAAACGAATGCCACCATCCGTTCCGCTCAGCGATTATTTTTAGTTGGGGGGGGGGCTGGAGCGACGTTGTTCTGGCCCCCTCATTTTAAGGTTCTATTTTCTCGTTAAAGGTAAGGGAGCAAACTTAGGAGCTACTGCGCAGCAAATGGGAGCAAACGAATTACAAACGAATGCGACCATCTGTTCCTCTCTGTGACTGTTTTTAATTCGAGGGTCTGGGACCACCTTTTTCTGGCCCCTCAGTTTAAATATCTATTTTCTCGGGAACGGTGAGGGAACAAACGGAGCTACTGCGGAGCAAATGGGAGCAAACGAAGTACAAACGAATGCTACCATCTGTTCCTCTCTGTGACTGTTTTTAATTCGAGGGTCTGGGACCACCTTTTTCTGGCCTCTCAGTTTAAATTTCTATTTTCTCGTTAACGGTAAGGGAGCAAACGGAGCTAGTGCAGAGCAAATGGGAGCAAACGAAGTACAAACGAATGCGACCATCTGTTCCTCTCTGTGACTGTTTTTAATTCGAGGGTCTGGGACCACCTTTTTCTGGCCTCTCAGTTTAAATTTCTATTTTCTCGGGAACGGTAGGGGAGCAAACGGAGCTACTGCGGAGCAAATGGGAGCAAACGAAGTACAAACGAATGCCACCAGCCTTTCCCCTCAACTATTACTTTTAGTTGGGTGGGGGGGCTGGAACGACGTTGTTCTGCCCCCCCCCCCCCACTTTAAGATTCCATTTTCTCGGGAACGGTAAGGGAGCAAACGGAGCTACTGCGGAGCAAATGGGAGCAAACGAAGTACAAACGATTGAAATTGTTTTCGAAGAACTGCGTGATGGTGGGGGGGCCAGGACTACGCACGCAATTTTGAGACTCTTCCACACATGAGTATCCTGCCCAAAAGATTCCATTTAACATAATTTTGGTCAACCTTACGTTTACACCATCAATCCGACATCATACTCACTCAACCTCAAGCTCATAACATAAATTCCACATTATGCTCAAGTAATGCAGTCTGATTTCACGCTCACATTTCGACATCGTGCTCATTCAACATTATGCTCACTTCGTAATGTTGAGGTCGAGTGGCCTTGAGTTTTGAACTCGTGAACGCCGACCTCGTGAATTTGGCACTTGTGATATTGCCGGTATTGCAACGCAAAAACAGGACTACGTAAACAGCGATACACGATAGATCGATGATATAAAACAGCCGTGAGCTATACTGTACAGGACTATTAACCTATCAGGCCAGAGTATGACACAAAAATATCTCATCTCTGTAGTTTAAAAGGTTATACATAAAACAAAATGAGAAAGTGGCATGCCAAGACACGCAAAGTACAATCTGAATTAAATATACTGTACCTGTATTGTCTTCGTTTCAGTGTGTGAAGGTGTGAAACTATCCCATCTGTACACTTCAACCGTCAATGTAAGATCATCCAATGTTGTCAGGAGATCAGATATCACATATATTATGAACTGATTATGGTCCAGTATTGGGGAAACCAAAACAGGAGAATAAAATCTTACTGCGTAGTAATGGAGCATTTTCCACCTTCCCCCATGCTCTGAAAATAAAGAAATTATAGATTCAGTAGAAATTCATGTATCTCGTCCAAAGTTTGTATACAAGGAGGTTGTGGTGATCCCAAAATGGTGACAGTGGAAGATCTTGAATATATTCTACTGGATGTTCAAAATAGTACTCATTATCAGTGTGTGGTTAAAGAAAGCTAGCGTTAAGGAAATTGGACAAAACACATTGTGCGTGTGGAGGCGCTCTTCCCAAACGCCCTGCAGCTATAAAGACAACAGCTCTTACGAGAATCTTAGAACATTTAACAAGTAATAATTCTTATGATAGGATGATTTGTAACATATTATTTTCAAGTAAGAAAAATAATAATTGTAAGTATATTTGACAAGATTCAACATTCAGGTACCGGTAACAGAATGATAGTGACCTTCGTTACCTAGACACATCATGAAAGAATACTGTAGTAATTGGAAAAGACTTCCGCTTCATTTTATTTACAGCTTGTACGGTTATCTGCTAGACGTTAGCTTTCTTTAATCGTACAATAATAACACGCATAGCCACACCAAATAGTCACACGAGCACTTATTCGAATAAATACTCGACCGACGTCACTCCTAGCATTTTAAAGAGGTTAATATCATAACAATATGGAAAATTTACGATGGTTAGCTAACTTCGAATAGAGGAATTTTGAAAAGTAAAAAAATTTTTTTTTCCACCTTAGAAGAAAAATATGTTTTTAGATTTAGTTATCATGATGGAACAAACGCACAGAAATTACATATAGAAACATCCAATTAAAGAAGAGCCTTAAGTACATTTGTCTTATATTGGACTAAGAAGTGATGTCATTCTTTAATTACTAACATAATCACGTATTACCAATGATTATACAAAGCGTAAGGATACTTCTGTAGTCGGACAAGTAATATTTTCGTAAGTTTGCTGTACTGTCTTATACTATCAGACTTCCACTTTTTCTCACACTACATGAAGTCTAAAGTAAGTACTGATAGTAACATATGTTTACAATGGCTGCATCAAATCTAAAGTGTGGTCCGTCATACATTTTCTCCGAGCTCAAGGTAAGCGTCCGGGAATAGTATTTACAAAGCATTTTTTCCTGTTTATGGGAACCTTAAAAAGACATCTTTCCTAGGCATCACTTCCATTATGAAGAAGAGATCAAGAACAAAGTTGAAATGTGGTTTCAGAACCAGGCACTACCTACGCGTCAAGCAAGTTGGCATTATGATCTTATTTCGACCAACACGGTTGCAGCGACGTTTAGTAATTTGAATGAAGTACCCGGTGGGCAAAATGAATATAGAAATGTGACTTTTCTGAGGTAAAACAAAAATCGAGAGTTGTAGGATATGTTACTCTGATATTGTTGAAGTAAGTATAATTCTAGTTTCATGTGTCTTTATGCTACAGCCATTTTAATTCCCTACTATTTGATGTAATGGTTATTGCTTCATTATGAAAGTTGATTTTACCAATTGGAGTTAATGTAAATAGTTTATTTTTTGAATCGCCTACATCTTTAAATGTTTATTGCGCATAGCGTTAGATGAGTTCTAAATCCAAGTAGTAAAATATTCAGACAATGATACAACTACAACTGTATAGTCAGATTCAACTCTATAGAGCTGGATAGTATAGTATTCTCACTATATGTCTGAATAGTGTACGCATGGTATTACATAATGTGCAGAATTATTCGAAGAATCTAATCTGAAACTCTGTTTTAAAATTACATTATTATTATTATTATAAGAATAGGCTATAACAGAGGTTCCTAAACTTTGTACCAAAAAGTCATGCAACACCACAAAATATTTTGTGTTGTTAGTGAAATGATTAATAGTTTTCAGGTACATTCTAAATTTAAATTGTTCATTTTCAAGTTATATTTACGTAACAACATTAATAAGAATAGAATCAAGAAACCTCAGCATTAGAGATGAGTGCTGTATCATTAGACTACTATATAGTCCGTATTAATATTTTAATAAGTGGTGCACAACACGTAATTGTTCCTTGTGCGATATTTCCTTTGTCTTGGGATAAAATAAATCAAAATGGTAGGACATTGGCCTTCAGTTCACAAGTTCTAACTTCGATCCTCGGACATCAACTAATCTAAAGTATATTTACGTAATTCAGTTGCTTGCCATGCGAGCATCCAAACTAAGCAACTACATATGTATTATTCTTACCACATTTATAACAGAAAATAACATTATTAATAAGACACATTTAATGATGAAATGATTAGTCATATTTTTGTATTGTTATAATATAGTGGATATCGTTAGTCACACAAGTATTTTTGCTACATGAAATATTCACCCGCTGAAAGCTAGATTTCTTGTAAGTGGTTTGGCAAAAGCGCACTAGAGGCTCATTGGTTGACACCAACCGCTAGTTCGGACAACGCAGATTATAGAATTCTGTGACTGAAATACAGAAGCTAGTATCTCGACTTAACATGCTTCGGCAATGGTGACAATATGTCGAAAAATAATCTCTGATTAACACTAAATACGTTGTAGAAGACGTCTTGTCAAATACACGTTGTTTTGTTTTGTCTTGTTTAATGAATATTACTAGCCAATGTAACTTTACTATCCGGGCCTGTCATTTAGTTGGTATTACCTATAGAAGCCCAAGTAGGAGCCTGCCAAATGTCATTCAACTGCCAGTACAATGAGCCCATTGTATAACCACGTCCATCTTCAGTCAATTGGGATCTTCCTCGACGATAAAATTCTGCTTCCGTTTTCGTGGACATGGCTTGATAAATCTGAATATTGAAAAGAATGGAGTTTATAATGAACACAACAGTAAGCACTACATGCGAAAGGAACTATATTATATAACGTGGGTGATTCAGGAAGTAATGCCTCCAAATCCACTACTTAGCCAATAGTACTGCAAACATTCTGAACTGTTTATTATTAATGCACTGATGTTTAAGGTATAGAATGTCACTTGTTTCACCTTTTTATCTCTTCTCATTCTGGAGTAATGCAGCAATCCATGGTATGCGGTGGTGATGTCCGTTTGAGACAGAGGGTTGTCACTGGATTTCTGACTGCGAAAAGTTGTGCCCCCCGGATCATTCATCGCCGGCGATGAGTCATGCATACATCATTACGACCAGGAAACAAAGCGTCAATCAATGGAGTACCGCGTCCTCTTCTCCGCCAAAAAAAATCTAAGTTGTGCCATCTGCTGGCGAAGTGTTGCTCACATTCTGACTCATCCTGCCTATAATCCGGATCTTACGCCCTGCGACTTTTGGCTCTTGCCCAAACTTAAGGATTACCTTAAGGGCCAACGCTACAGTTGTGACGCGGACGTGGGCGCAGGTGTTCGGCAATGGTGTCCCCAGCAGTCACCACAATTCTTCGCCGATGACAGGAAAAATCTTGTTCGGTGTTGGCACTAGTGTATTGCCCGTAATGGTATATTACGCTACCGTTATTTGTAGTTGACATTGCAAGCTTTCTACTGGTAGATGCTATCTATCAAACACAAATAAAGATATCTCCCTGGAGGCATTACTTTCTGAATCACCCTCGTAAAATAAGATATTGTGACACAAACGTAAGTAATTAAGAAGACGACAATTTTGACATAGAAATTACATGTAATGAGTAATAGACATTTCTATAATTGCTTTGAAATCATTAAAAATTAGGTGCATGTATACTGAACTCTAATACCTATTCGCCCGTTTTTATCTGAAATAAAAGACAGCAGCGCAAGTGTAGGATTGTGTAACTGACATATGGGAAAATTCGCATCGTTTATTTTCGTTTAAACCACGCTTCCCATAAGGAAAAGAATAATATATTGCCTCTCTCCAATTAAACCTGAAACTTACGCACGCAGCATTCTATATCCAAGAGTAAGTTTTTTCTTATCGACCTAAAGTTTCTATTTCAAAGAAAATACTTTATATATATATATAATCTTGTATTATTTAATATCGAATAATACTAACTGCTTCAATTCGTAAAAGATAATTGAATAGGATGTCCAAGAAATCCTCGTATACCTAGTTTGAGTATCATAAAGAACAAAGTCAATGTAATATTAGTTGTGGTATTGGTAATAATAAGTGCATCCATGGTCAGAGAGAGCAGTGTCTGCTATCCTTGCGTTCAAGATTCTGAAACCCCTGCATTGAGGAATTTTGTATTTACGCACGAACGACCACACACGTGGCAAATAATGACTGTTTAAAGATCACTTTACCAACCCTGTTTGAACGGAGAAACGTGCGTCGAAAGATATCTCCTAAGATGCTCTATAACATTTCAAGGAGAAGATCGGGATAATATCTGTATGTACAGCACGATGGAGAACAAACAGATCAATTGGATTCATAGTTGTTATACTGACATTGCTCTCTATGTTACTCAAAACTAAGGGTACAGGGATATCTCGAACACCCTGTATAAGAAATTATTTTATAGTAGAGCTGATAAATGATCAACAGAAAAAACTGTCATTAACTGATCTTTTAAGTGGGATTTACAGAGAGGTGAAAAAATATTTTTCATAGTTTATTCTAAGTTATTGAAATATATACAGGGTGGGCACAAAGTCTCGTCTCCTCTCTTGAAGTACTAAATATTCAAATTATAGAAACTTTAGTTATAACTATAGATATACATACGAGGTGTGGCAATTAAATAACGAGACTGCCCACCTCCTATCACGGAGGATCGTGGGGGGGAGGTAGCTAATGATGTGTTGTTGACCTTGAACCTTCATGAGCAGCCACTGTTTGTTTCATGATTCTGAAAGCTTTTCTTTTCTTTGCAGGCTTGCATGAAGAGGACAGTGTTCTGTAGTAGTGCCGGAATTATGGTGAACATGTTACGATCGTGCTTTCCACGAATCGTAACATTACACCCATCAATTGTTATTAAATGTATGTATTATCGTTAATTTTGCTTGAGTTTACTTTTAAAAATTATTCTTTTAAATACGGAGTTTATGTATATACAAGGATACATGTCTATAATATATTCGTTTTGTCTAAGTTTATATTGTAATTTCGGTTGTGTGTAGTAGTCCTTAATAAAAATTCATTTAAATAAGCATTGCTTAGTCATAAAATCGTGCTATTATTATGGTAAGTTATGTGCCATAATCATGCAGATTTCTACCATATTTGACATAAACACCAGTAATTATTAACAACATTACAATTTAGGAGGAATATGTCGTTTTCTTTTGCATGAGAACCGAAGTAGAACAATATAGAATGTTGTATAATATGACGGCAATTCAATGTGACGGATGTAAACAAACATTACATATTAGGCCTAAATCTGATATGTTTAATACAAGGATGTTATAAATAGAGGATCTGCCCATATGTATCGCCATCCTATTACATCGATGAAGCCAAAAAACAACCGAGCATCGGCACGTCTGATTGGCTACTCTCGTTTCCGCTATCGTCTGATTGGCTATTATCGTTTCCGCCATGATTGTTGGCTCAAAACTTTGTGATCCTATTGGGCGGAGTGGGCAGAGTAGGAGTGGCGAAACTGTGACGTATGGCTTCAAGATTTTATTGTAAGAGCAGATCCTCTATTTTATAAGATCCTTATATGTAAAAATTTTAGTCATTCAAGGCGGTAAAGCAGCGATTCTAAGAAATAACGGGCATAATAAATTTTTATTGTATTTTAGATGAATTACGAAAATAAACTGAATCAGTTTTGTAGTATTTTGGAACAGTGTTCCCTTAAAACTTTACCCTTCGGTTTATCGTACATAACTTCAATAAAAACAAGTCATGTTTATAATCAGATAACAGGATGGACTACGTGAGTGGAAAGAATAAATAATTCTACAAAATGAGAATTGTGTAATTAGAAACGAATATATAGAGGGTAGTTTTCTTTTAATGAGAAAAGAATTTAAGTATTAAAATTAATGGGATTAATATACTCCAAAATTTGTTTATATATGTAAACATTAGTCTGCTTCTGAGAGGGCAAGATATTTTACGGGATTGTACGATGTGAAGATTTGAAGAAATTTGTATCCTGCAATTAAGTGTCAACAAAAATAATTGAAATTGTAGCAGAAGAATCGACAATAGAATTGTAAAGTGGTAAAAAGTAGTTGCAGAAAATATATATACTGCGTTTTAGATGTACATAGTAAAGAGAACACGGGTAACGAGATTGACACTTCAAATAATTATCATCTACATTCGAACATAATAAAGGAGCCATATTATAGTAAATCCTGCTTCACCTGATCGATTATTATTCCCCAATGAACTAAATTATATGTTTTTTTATATATATATAATTGACTTTCAATATATCCGTTCTGATTAAATTGATGTTATAATGCATTATTATGAATAAATAATTTGTTTTCGTCCTGTCACACAAACACAGACAAGCTATGAGGAGGCATGTCCTAACTTGTTTTGCTTCAAATGTTGGGTCCATCTTTATTATTGAAATGTATAGTGGAATATTACTTCTTTTGGATTATTCGAATAGTTGGGTTAGAATGAATTATTTATTCACTCTATTGCAACTGATTATTTATTGCAAAATAATGATGTGAATATACGGTGAAAATTATAATTACTATAATAACGTCTGAAAATATTCAATGAGATATAATTGATCTGCATTAGCTACTGAAGACTAATAGCGTTTAAGTAATTAACAAAAACAATCATAGGCAGTTGTAATTAGTTGGAATCTAATAATAATAACACGATCAGTTAAATGAAATACGAGATTGAAAGTAAGAATATCTCATTTGCTACACTGTACTCAATCTGGATTATGCCTAAGCATTGATCCCTAAATATTATGCATATTTAATTGCCCTATTGTTATCAATGCTAACAAATACATCAATCATAGGATTAAGTTAGTTAGGTTAGAGTAGATAGTGTTAGATTAGGTTAAGTATTATTATTCTGTTATTGGTATTATGTGCTAATATGCTGAATTTTGTGGCTGAGTCCAATACTATAATTACTGAATAAACTTGCATAATGAAATGAACCTTGTAGTATACATAATAGTGAGATGTAATCCTCATTAATAAGTGAATATGATTAACCCCTTCGCCAGATAAATACAAATTTAAAATGGATATAGTATACCTTATTCAGATAAATGTGAAATATATATATATATATGTATACACGACTCCAAAAGTGCATTACCACCTGCAATTCTCGTTTTCCTGCAATAGCAGGCAACCCAAAAAGCTCGGCGGTTGGGTTGGTTCCGAATTCGAAAGGCGCTGGACCAAACCTCAATTTTGTAATAAATATATCAGTGTGGCAGACTGCAAATGAGGGAATAAAACAAATTGTTAAAAATGACAATAATATTATCATGACGGAGATAGATGACATCAAAAGTTACAAAATGATCTTACTTAAGCAGTTCAAAAAAGATGAATGGCAAAAGACACATATCAGAGGAAAACATTTCTCTCCTCACCTCCCTAAAAAAGAATCTCATAAAAAAGAAAAAGTTACATAAGTTTTAATATAAAAGCCCCACTCTATATTGTGAAAGTTGACACCCGAAAGGCAAGAACAACTGAACCAAAGTCAATAAAATTGTGCACAAATATTGTAGACGTAAAAGGAGGGAATACGAGTTTCGTATTTTCCTGGAAAAAACGGTTGGGTGGGGCACGGACCCCTCCAAACCTTTTATCACGAAATATCAAAACTGCTAGTAACAGTATGTCAGAAGTGCGTAAAAGACATGAATAATTGCAACGGAACATTTTGTATTGAAAATACGCAAAAACTAAAGGAATACGGCCTTTTTAAATTTTCTGCAGAAAAACGGATTTAGGGGCAAAAGCTCCCACCCAAAATTTTGAAACTTGATGTCCGAAAGGCAAGAAGTGAACCGAAGTGAACGAAATTAAGCGCAGATATTGCAAACGTAACATGAGGATACGAGTTTCGTATTTTCCTCGAAAAAAACGGTTAGGTGGGGCACGGAACGTGGCACGGAAAATCAAATGTGCTGGTAACAGCATGTCAGATGTGTGTAAAGGACATGAAGAATTTAATCAAACTGCGTCTATGGACAATACGCAAAAAATAAAGGAAAACATTTATTTAAATTTTCTGTGAAAAAAACAGTTTTAAGGGAAAAAAGCTCAAACCCAAAATTTTGAAAGTTGATGCCCGAAAGGCAAAAGGAAGTGAACCGAAGTGAATGAAATTGTGCACAGATATTGTAGATATAAAATAGGGGAATACGGTTTTAGTATTTTTCTGGAAGTAACGGTTCGGTGGGGCACTAACCCCTCCATACCTTTGATCACGGAATATCAAAAGTGCTAGTAACCGTATCTAAGATGTGTGTAAAGGACATGAAGAATTGCAACGAAACTTTGTGTGTGGACAAAAAAATAAATGAATATTGTTTTTTTTATTTTCCGCGGAAAAACGGTTTTAGAGGGAAAAATTCCCACACAAAATTTTGGAAGTTGACGCCCGAAAGGCAGAAGAAAAAATGAAATCTTTCAGTTTTACGTCTCACGGTTATGCCGGTTAGGCTAAAGGAGACAGACGTTGATGATGAGTAATGAATGAAATTGGAATGAAGAAAGTGGGAGGAAACGGAGAACCCCTAGAAAACCTACGCACACGGTGTTTGTCCACCACAAAGTTCACTTGGCGGGGGCTGGGATCGAACCCAGGACCCCAAGCACCAGAGGTGAATGCTCTACCACTGAGCAACGGCGGCCCCTGAAAAGCAGAAGTAAACCGAAGTGAATAAAAATTTTCACAGATATTGAATACGTAAAATGAGGATACGAATGTCGTATTTCCCTGGAAAAAACGGCCGCGTGGGGCACGGACCCCTTCAAACATTTGACCACGAAAAATAAAAGTTCTTGTAACAATATGTCAAATGTGTGTATAGGACATGAAAAATTTCAACGAAACTTTGTGTATGAACAATAGGCAAAAAATGAAAGAATACGTTTTCTTAATGTTCTGCAGGAAAACGGTCTTAGGGGGGGCAAATGAACCCACCCCAAAAGTTTGAAATTTGACGCCGAAAAAGCAAGAAGAAGTGAACCGAAGTGAATGAAATTTTTCACACATATTGTGAAAATAAAATGTGGGAATTCTAGTTCCGTATTTCCTGAAACAACTGTTAGGTGGGGCACGGACCACTCCAAACATTTGCTCAGGAAATATCAAAAGTGCTAGTAACAGTATATCAGATTGGTGTAAAGGACATGAAGAATTCCAATGAACCTTTATGTACGGGCAATACGCAAAAAAAAAATGGAGAATGGTTTTTCTGCGGAAAAACGGTTTTAGGGGCAAAAGCTCTCACACAAAATTATGAAAGTTGACGCCGGGAAGGCAAAAAGAAGTGAACCGAAGTGAATCAAATTGTGCACGGACATTGTAGACATAAAATGAGGGAATATGGGTTTGCTATTTTCCTGGAAAAAAGGAGTGGGTGCGGCACGGACCCTCCCTAACGTTTGATCACAAAATATCAAAAGTGCTAGTATGTCAGATGTGTGTCAAGGACATGAAAAATTGCAACATAACTTTGTGTATGAACAATACGCAAAAAGTAAACGAATACGGGTTTTTCTAAGTTCTGCGGGAAAACGGTTTTAGGGGGCAAAAGCTCCCACCCTAAATTTTGAAAGTTGAACTCGAAAGGCAAACAGAAGTGAATCGAAAAAAAATGAAATGAAATCTTTGAGTTTTACGTCCCACAGTTATGCCGGTTAGGCTAAAGGAGACGGTGATGATGAGTAATGAATGAAATGGTGGAATGAAGAAAGTGGGATGAAACGGGAGAACCCCGAGAAAACCCACGCACACGGTGTTTGTCCACCACAAAGTTCACTTGGCGGGGGCTGGGATCGAACCCGGGAGCCCAAGCCCCAGAGGTGAACGCTCTACCACTGAGCCACCGCGGCCCCAAGAAGTGGATCGAAATGAGTACAAATGTGAACATATATTGTAGACATAAAATAAGGATACGGGTTTCATATTTTCCTGGAGAAAATAGTCGTGTGGGGCACGGACTCCTCCAAACCTTTGATCACAAAAAATTAAAATGCTAATAACAGTATGTAGAAAGTGTATAAGGGACATGAAGAATTGCAATGAAATTTTTTGTATGGATAATACGCCAGAAATAAAGCAATATGGGTTCTTTTATGTTCTGTTGAAAAATGGTATTAGGGGGCAAAAGCTCCCACACAAAATTTTGAAAATTGACGCCCGAAAGGCAAAAAGAAGTGAACCGAAGTGAATGAATTTCTGCACAGATATTGTAGACATAAAAGGAGGGAATACGGTTTTTTATTTTCCTGGAAAACAGGGTTGGGTGCTGCATGGACCCCTCCAAACCTGTGATCACGAAATATTAAAAGTGCTACCAACAGTATGTCAGATGTGTGCAAACAACTTGAAGAATTCCAACATAACTTTGTGTATTAACAATACGCAGAAAAATGAATACTTTTTTTTTGTTCTGCGGAAAAACGGTTTCAGGGGCAAAAGACACCACCCGAAATTTTGAAAGTTGACGTCCGAAAGGCAAGAAGAGGTGAGCCGAAGTGAATGAAATTGTGCACAGATATTGCAGACGTGAAATGAGGGTACGAGTTTCGTAGTTTCCTGGGAAAAACAGTAGGGTGGTGCACAGACCCCTCCAAACCTTTGATCCCGAAAAATCAAAAGTAATAATAACAGTATGTCAGATGTGTGTAAAGGAAATAAAGAATTGCAACATAACTTTGTGTATGGACAATACGCAGAAAGTAAATGAATACGGGTTTTGTTATGTTCTGCGGGAAAACGGTTTTTGAGGGGCAAAACCTCCCAAACAAAATTTTGAATGTTGACTCCCGAAAGGCAAAAAGAAGTGAACCAAAGGGAGTGAATTTGTGCACAGATATTGTAGACATAAAGTGAGTGAATACGGGTTTCGTATTTTCCTTTAGAAATCGGTTGGGTGGGGCACCGACCCCTCCAATGCTTTGATCACAAAAAATGAAAAATGCTAGTAACAATATGTTAGATGTGTGTAAAAGACATGAAGAATTGCAACAAAACTTTCTGTGGACAAAAAATAAAGAATATGTTTTTTCTTTTTTGCGGAAAGACGGTTTTAGGGGCAAAAGAACCCAAAACCAAAATTTTGAAAGTTGACGCGCGAAAGGTAAGAAGAAGTGACCTGAAGTGAATGAAATATGGACAGATATTGTAGACACAAAATTAGGGAATAAGTTTCCTTATTTTCCTGGAAATAACGGCCAGGTGGAGCATGGATCCCTCCAAACCCTTCATCATGAAATATCAAAATATCTAGTAACAGTATATCAGATGCGTGTAACGGACATGAAGAATTGCATCAAACTGCGTGTATGGGTTGAGTTGAGTTGATTTTAGTTTAGCGTCCCTTTCAGCAGCGAGGCTATATGAGACGTGGACCTACTGATTAACGTGGAATCCGAACCACATGAGCTCCCGCCGGGAATCGAACCCGGGTCTCCCACGCCAAAGGCGCGTACGCTAACCGCTTAGCCACGGAGGAGCTCTGCGAGTATGGGCAATACGCAAAAAATAAACGAATACATTTTTTAATTTTGGTTGAAAACGGTTTTGGTTGTCAAAAGCCCCCGTCTACAATTTTGGAATTTGACCCCAAAAGACAAGAAGAAGTGGACCGAAGTGAATGAAATGTCCACTAATATTGTAGAGGTAAGGTGAGGGAATACGTGTTTCGTATTTTCCTGAAAGAAAGAAAATTGTGAGTGAACCGAGGCGTTGAGTCGCGGGAGAAGTGGACCGAAGCGAAAGCAATTGTATGTAGATATTGGATATGTAAAATATGGCCTCTCGTGTTTCACAAGTGTCGTGTCTCCATCCGATTTCTTCAAATTTGGCAGATCAAGTAACAGCAAACACAAACAGTATAGCGTATTTTATAGTATTTCAGGAGGCACCTTTAACCCTTGCAATGTTTTTTCAGCATAAAGAAAAACGTGTCGATTTATTTCCAGTTTGCTATTGGTATGCCAAATTTGAAGCAAAACGGATAGGAACACTTGAGAAACACGAGAGCCCTTATTTTACATATAATGTCTACACACAATTTGAATTGCTTGGGTCCACTCCTTTCTGAGCTATTACGGTAATATTTCCTTTTTGGGGGGGGGAATGGGATCTAGGCCCCAACACTGTTTTTCCGCAAAAATTAAAACACGTTTCATATACTGTTTTGCAAATAGTCCCTTTACGAAGTTTCGTTCCAATTCTCCATATTCTTTAGGAACTTTTGCGTATGCTTATTTGCACTTTTGACATTCCGTAATCAACGGTATAGAAGGTCCGTGCCTCACTCAACCGCTTTTCCCAGGAAAATACGAAACCCAATTATCTCGTTTTTCGTCTACAATATCTGCGCACAATTTCATTTAATTCGGTGCACTTATTCTTGCATTTTGGGCCTCAAATTTCAAAATTTGGGATGGGGGCTTTTGCCCCCTAAAACCGTTTTTCCGCAGAAAATAAAAGAAAAACCGTATTCGTTTATTTTTTGCGTATTGTCCCTACACAATGTGTCGTTCCAATTCGTCATGTCCTTCAAACACTTCTGTTATTAGCAGTTTTGATATTTCATGATCAAAGTTCTGGAGGTGTGTGTGTACCACCTAAACGTTTTTTTTTCTCAGGAAAATGAGAAAAACGTATTCCCTCATTTTATGTCGACAATATCTGTGCACAATTTCATTCAGTTCGGTTCACTTCCTCTGGCCTTCCGGGCCTTAACTTTCAAAATTTTGGGTGATAGCTTTTGCCCCCTGAAATCGTTTCTCAGCACAAAATAAAAAAACCGTGTGCCTTTATTTTTTGGTATGTTGTTCATACACAAAGTTTCGTTGCAATTCTTTGTGTCCTTTACACACATTTGTCATATTGCTATTATCACTTTCGATATTTCGTGATGAAAGTTTTGGAGGGATCCGGTCCCCACCTAACCGTTTTCTCCAGGAAAATACGAAACACTTGTTCCCTCATTTTATATCTGCAATATGTGTGTAAAATTTCGTTTACTTCGGTTTCCTTGGTTTTTGCCTTTGGGGCGTCAACTTTCAAAATTGTGGGTGGGGTCTCTTGCCCCTTAAACCCCTTTTCTCCGCAGAAAATAAGAAACATGTATTCGTTTATTTCATGTATAGTATCTACCTTCCAAATTTTATCAAGATCGGAGTGTTACACTTCAGAAGTGTTGCTTGTTAATAATAATATTTCTCTAAAATTTTATGAACAAATAGAGGGAATTAAAGCGAAAAATTGGGATCAATTGGAACTTCGGCTCCTACCAACATTGAAAGAAATGACAGCACAAGTATTTAGATGCAAGGTAGACATAAAATTTAGAACTGAGATTTAACTATATTTCTGTCATGATTTTAATGCAGACTTCGAAGTTCTTAAATGCTAATTAAGTCAGGATTTCACATCCAAATTAAGTTGCAACATAATAATTCTTGTTAGAAAACCGAATCGGCAATGCGAATTTAAGATTAGCCGATACTTTAGATAGCATGGGAAAAAGGTGAAGAGTGTAACCTAAGTGTGCTGCCAAGTGAGTTGCGAGGCGGTTTAATAAATTGGATGTCTTCTACTCGGCAGAGTCCACTTCAACCGTTTAATTTTGTTTTAAAACAAAACATTTTTGTCATGAGTTACATTTAGGGATGCGCAAGAGACGAATCGAGACAGGATTTTCCTGACAAAATTCGAGTCGAGACATGGCACTTCCAATAGAGAAATATACATTTTTCGAGTCGAGACATCACTTTTACAGCACATTTTCGAGACGAGACAGCCACAAATCTTGTCTCGTGCGCATCCCTAGTTATATTAGCACACACTACATGAGTGACAATTTATATTATGATAGAATATACTATGAGCTTTAATAGAAAAAGTGTAGACACTCGATAATTATTTTATGTAGTAAGATTTCAATAGATTCAGTGCTTGATCGTGCCGTGTATGAAGTTATGAAATATGAATTGGTTTCAACAGGCGCGGATCCAAGAGGAATTTTATAGGGGATAGGGATAGAGCCCCCCACCCATGACGCTCAGGTGTACACTGGATAGAGTGGGTTTCAATCCTATTTTATTTACACTGGGTAAAGTTGGAAACTATGGTTTAGTCCAGCGTTTCCCAACCTTTTTCAACTTGCGGCACACTTCAGGGTAACTTGAATTCTCGCGGCACACATATTATTATTATTATTATTATTATTATTATTATTATTATTATTATTATTATTATTATTATTATTATTATTTGAAAATATAAAATACTGTAGTATTTTTTTCTGATTACTGACATCCTTCTCACAGAGAAGAAAGCTAGACTACTGTTTTTTCCCCGTGGTAAATCATTATGCTTATTTTTCATTTTAATTTAAAAATAGAAAACAATTACAATCAGATATAGGGCTCAAGTTGTTAAAAATACACTTTTTTTTTCGAAAACTGTATCCAACCTTTCATTAAGAAGGAGGATCACTAAATAACGAACGAACAAACGAATCTCTTTTACTTTTAAAACACAAATATAGGTAATTCATATGCAAGTTTACTTTGCCGGAAGGATTGAATAATATTTTAAAATTTCAAGTTACGAAATAGTCTGCAACAATAAAGAAGCAATAATGGTCATAACAATGATAACAAATACTTTTTTTCAAACTTAGAAATGTACAGAAAAATGTTCTACAGAAAAGTAACACAGTATGAAACTTTAAATTTTAGATTCATAGTAGTAATTTGAAATACAAGTATACCTTTTTCTGTATGTCTTGCAATTTGATTGCTATAGAATTAATAATTTTGTTCCGATTTCCTCGCGGCACACCACTGTGCCGCGGCACACCGATTGGGAAACGCTGGTTTAGTCCATCCCTTGATCATATTCTGGTTCTGCGGTGTTAATATCTGGTCAGAACTTGCTGTTCTAGAAGCCTTAAGTTCATACGCGATAAAATAGTATTTCCGCATTATGCACCTTTTTAAACTATTTTCAATATTTGTATGTATCTTCAGATAAACCCTCCGTGAAAAGTTTTATTTATTGGATACTGTATTTCTGACGATGCTTCCATTATCAAATAGTGTATGTAGTTTTATTTAACATAGAATTGCATACGACAAAACAGTAGAAAACATTCTCATTGTTTTAACTTTTCTTGAGTTGATTTTGAACTTAACGTCCCTTTCAGCAGCGAAGCTATATAAAACGTGGACCTACTAATTAACGTCGAATCCGAATCACATGAACTCCCACCGGGAATCGAACCTGGGTCTTCCATGCGTTAACTTTACTTGAATTTGGACTCGAACGCTCTGCAGCAGATTTAAAACGGTGGACTTGCCACCCCTGAGTTTTTCAATGAATGTATTTCTTAGTAATTATTTTAATTTTACTTTTGAAAAGGTGTAAGCATTTTGCGTTTTAAAAAAATCCTTGAATTATACGTAGTCAGTGTTGAATACAGGTTTCATTTTTGTACGTGGCAATAGTAACTTCCATGGTCCTCTCTCTTCTACCTCTAGACTAGTGCTCTCAACGGGTCGGGTCGGGTCGGGTTGAAGACCGACCCGACCCGACCCGTGACCCGAATTGACTGACCCGACCCGACCCGACTGACCCGAACCGTGATCCGACCTGATTGACCCGACCCGACAACCCGACCCGATCTGACCCGACTGACCCGACCCGATAACCCGACCCGAGTGACCCGACTGACCCGACCCGACAACCCGACCCGAGTTGACCTGACCCAACCCGACCCGTAACCCGACCCGAGCTGACCCGATCCGAGTCGGGTCGGGTCGGGTCACGGGTCGGGTCGGGTCAACCCGATCCATTTGAGAGCACTATGGTCACAACACTGGGTGAACACCAAAATGCACTCCCATTGGGAATTGAACCCGGACCACGTGTACCGAAGTCTTACACGTTAACCACTAGCTAGATCAAGCGGGGATTTGTATATGCATCTTAATGAATATTTGGCACTTTTGAGGTTTGGTTATTTCTTTTTATAACTGATACCAATGTCCGACGTGGGAAAAATTTATTTTTATTTTTATTTTATTTTATTTATTTATTTATTTATTTTTATTTTATTTTTTTTTCTTTAGTTCTATGTGACGAAATTTTTCTTCAAGGTCAGTGTTCTCACCTGCTGGGACGGCAGGTCGTCTTCTCGGAAGGCAGTAGCAAGAGTCTATTGGCGGAGACAAAAGGAAATCATTTAACTACAATGATAAGGGTTGAGGAAACAGGAGAACACCTGTGGTTTTTTCCAACCCTTCAACTTTCATTCCAAAATAGGTTCTTATGATTCCGGGACCCGTACCACTTTGATTTTTCTTTCTCGGTAATTAAAACGTATTTTACAGTATATATAGTTGCACGTAAGAAGATACATAATATGAATTTAAAAATACAGGTTGATATTTAATTATAAAGCACTAATTTTATTTCATCACTTTCAGCCCAACAAATGAAATTCAAACAATTCGCTCCCTAGGTCTTGGTCATCAATACTGCGTCTTATTCTTTGTCTTGCAGTCAAGTCTTGGTCTTGCATTTCGTAGTCTTGGTGATCTTTCATGCTATACAAGAGCCAAGAATGCTCACCTCATCGGTACAAATGAAGACCAAGTGTGATTTTGATTATGGTATTTCATACTATACGGAAAGCTAGAAAATACGCTCATCGCTACTTGGTGATCACCAAAACAAGGCCAAGAGCAAGATTACTATGCAATTCGTCTTGCATATCCAATCTTTATCTTGTTCTTGTATCGATGTCCTTGGGCTTGGTGAAATAAAATGAAATATTCACTTTAAGAGGGGTGTAGCCAGCAGGTTCGTGTAGGAAGGGCCCGTCGTTTTTGAAGGGGCCGGCTACAATGTACAAAGCAAAAAATGTGTTGCTGCTAGTGTTTTTCAGGCCTAAAAGAAA
Organism: Thermobia domestica; assembly: GCF_964235325.1. NCBI lineage: Eukaryota > Metazoa > Arthropoda > Insecta > Zygentoma > Lepismatidae > Thermobia > Thermobia domestica. Next base: position 56,069,871 of record NC_137467.1, read on the forward strand.
GGAAAATTTTGGTTTCCTTCTGGAAAACTAAAAACACTATTTTATCTTATTTATTATTATTATTATTATTATTATTATTATTATTATTATTATTATTATTATTATTATTATTATTATTATTATTATTATCCATAAATTAGGTCTATATTCAAGATAGTTTTTATTATGCTTAATCAAGAACTACTGCCCGGGACCAAACGCTATACTTTTGTGCATAACTATAAAAATAACCAGAAAGTTCTGTCCCTTTTCGTGGAAGTCTGTGTTCAATTGGACCTCACACCGTGAGTTGAATGCGAGTGGAGATAAGGCGAACGTCAGTTGTTGGTGTGGGTATATCCAACATACTACCTGGTTGTGGCAATTCAGATACACAGTGAACTTGCGTAAAGACAGAGGGAACATGGGACATCCACAGAGCGTCATAAGAGCATGTATGCTGAACGAGTTCAAATGGAGGTCAAACGCCGCTGTAGCGGGACAGAAAATATGCCAGGCCTTTGTTGAGGGTGTCGTGACGACGCGGACAGTGCAGCGATGGTTTAACCAGTTTAAGAACGATGACCAAACACCTGAAAACACCACATGCCAGAAGACCAACACATGTACGTACAAAGAGGAACTGGGACTACAATTCAGTGTGTGAAGAAACCATTCGGCAGCACATGCATCAAGTTGGGAAGCACTACAAGTTGGGTCTCACATGTTTTGACTCCGGGCCAGAAGGCAACGCGGCAGTCCGAAACGTTTATTTACTGTTTCGGAGCCATTTCTGGACAGGGCGTTGACATGTGATAAAAAGTGGGTCCTATACGAAGCTCCACGGCGCCGTCATCATTGGTTAGCGTCCCATGAACCGATTTCAAAACAGCCGAAACCAGCACTGTACCAGAAGAAGGTCCTTCTGTGTGTTTGGTGCATCGTGCATCGGAAACTGCTACCAGCTGGTCAGAGTATCAATGCAACTGTGTAGTGTCAGCAGTTGAGCTGTGCTCAACAAAAACTCAAAACTCTGGAGCCATCACTTCTGAATTGCAAATGGGTCCTTGTTTACGGGACAACGCTAAGTCCCACGTGGCTAGGATGACTCAGGACACCATTCTCCGCCTTGGATGGGAAACAATATTGCAACCACTATATTCCCCGGGTATTGCACCGTCCGATTATTACCTGTTCCATTCTTTGGACAATCACCTTAGAGGCCGCCAATTCAAATCCCTAGTAAAAGTCCAAAATGCACCTGATACCTTCTTCGTTTCACGGCCCACCAACTTCTACCGCGATGAATTCCATGGCCTTCAGGAACGTTTTCAGAAGGTCGTCGATGTTGATGGGGACTATTTTTGATCTTCCAGGTTAGGTGACGTATCGATGTTCGAAGGTGGTGGGTGAAAAAGCAACAAAACTTTTCTTGGTTACCTTTTTATTTAAATTTAAGACCTTGTATACAGAACCTATGTACACAAGATTGATTTTCTTTAAATTTCACTTAATTTCTTTATAGTTTCCTGACAAAAATATTTATTTATTATTCGTGACTAAAAAAAACAATTATTTTATTACACTGAGTAGAAATAAAAGAGAGCGAATGAAATCCAAACTGAATAAAAACATTGTTTCTCACCAAATTTTCCATTCTCTGTCTTTTAAAATACTTGTTAAAGCATATAAAAATATAATGGACTTACAAATCAGTTTAGTACCTTTGTTTTATGGCTGTATTTATAATATCTTGTTAAAATGTTTGTCTTTAAACTGTCAAATATAAATCGCAGTAAATTGTGTAATCTGCTGTCACAAAAATGTATCCTATTTTTCGATCGGTATGGAAAAACAATATTTCTCCATACTATTTTACCGTATATTATTAATTGTCAATAACTTTGTTACTTTTAAATGAAGGAAGCGAGATAATTTTACTATGATGTTTTTAAAGCTGGTCATTTGGGGGGGGGCAGGAAACCATTTGGGGGGCCTGGACCCGATGGCCCCCCCTTAGCTACACCCCTGAGTTTAAGGTCCCTCGATTCTGCTTCGAGGCTAAGGGATATGGTGACCATGAGAAATGAATGAAATGGTGGAATGAAGAAAGTGGGAGGAAACAGGAGAACCCCGAGAAAACCCACTACACGGCGTTTCTCCACCACAAAGCCTACTTAACACAAGCTGGGATCGAACCATGGACACCATGCACCAGAGATGAATTCTCTACCACTGAGCTACCGCGGCCCTGCTTGGGCTTGGTCGTCCATATCCAATCTTTCTTTTGACCTTGCTTAAACAACTTCTAGTTTTGTTCTAAATCCAGACTCCATATTGGCGTAGATATTAATATTACAGTCGATTGGTAAAATCAATCTTCCACATTTAAAAATTAAAGTACATACAACTACAAAAATAAGCATTTACCATAAAAACACTAGCTGCAAGTGTTCAAAATACATTTATGGCTTCTATAAAATCAATTGAAAATTGCTATTTTTAATTACGCAGGTAGTGTAAAACAGCAGTTTTCGACTCCAGCCGAGTTTAAGCTCAACCTAAACTTAGTTGACCAAAGTGAACTGACCCGACTGACCCGACCCGACAACCCGACCCGACTGACCCGACAACCCGACCCGACTGACCCGACCCGATAACCCGACCCGAGTGACCCGACCCGATAACCCGACCCGAGTTGACCCGATTGACCCGACCCGACAACCCGACCCGAATAACCCGACCCGACAACCCGACCCGACCTGACCCGATTGACCCGACCCGACAACCCGACCCGAATAACCCGACCCGACAACCCGACCCGAGCTGACCCGACTGACCCGACCCGACAACCCGACCCGAGTGACCCGACCCGATAACCCGACCCGAGCTGACCCGACTGACCCGACCCGACAACCCGACCCGAGGGACCCGACCCGATAACCCGACCCGAGCTGACCCGACTGACCCGACCCGACAACCCGACCCGAGCTGACCTGACCCGACCCGTTTGAGAGCACTACTCTAGACACAGAAATTTTGTTTTTAATAACGCCAAATTACGATTTTTATCCATAAAGAGTGGCTGTCCTACTAACTCTTGTATCGATTTCCTGTTAAACAAAGATAAAGTGAATCTGAAAAGGTAGGGGAACTGTAGGTAGCGGCATCACATCACGCCGTCCCCCATGTCTATCTTTGCCCATTGTAATTTCTTAGGAACTGGGGGGACGACGTACACATTTTTTGGAGATGGGGGACGGCGTCCCCTGCATTCCCAAGCACTTTTACCTCTGCTGCTAAGTATTAATTGCTGTAAGGACTAACGAAAACTATTATGTGGTAATTCTACTACTACTACTACTACTACTACTACTACTACTATTACTACTACTACTACTACTACTAATAATAATAATAATAATAATAATAATAATAATAATAATAATAATAATAATAATAATAATAAATGATCTGAATGATAAAGATATTTTTTTAACTTTCTAATACAATCTCTGTGGGCTTTCGCGAATCTGGATATATTGTTTTTATGAGGAATAAAGAGGCTTCAAACAACGACGATTTGTATAAAAGTCTTATCAGGTGTCTGACAGCTGACGTTGTGTTTGTTTTTTTTAACACAATGTTACAAGGCACAGAAGCGTGCGGGCATTTTGCTTTTTTTTTTTGCCTGAGTGTAGTTTCAGTACTAAAATCAAGACTTTCGTTCTGTCGTTGGCACGTGTCGAAGCAGCTTGTTTGCTGTGCGATGTTTTGCCTTCAGGCGATCGACTAGATCGAAGAGTCAAGAAAGAAGGAAATAAACAAAACGATATGCTTGTTTCATGGAGATATGCTTGCTTCTTGGCAATAGTGTTTGAAAAACAAAACTGTTCTGAGTATCCATTTTGTTATGTCCATAATAAGTATAAAGGGAAATGTTAATTCTCATATATAGTAGGGGTAAAACTGAGGGGGAACGCGAGGGTAACGTTATATATATTAGGGATGGCCGGATCCGGATCTGGTCGGATTCGAAGATCCGGATCTGGATCCGGATCTCGGATCTGGATCCGGATCTCGAATCTGGGTCCGGATCTCGAATCTCGGATCTGGATTCGAAATTCGGATCTGGGTTCGAAATTCGGATCTCAGATCTTGATTCTTATTCAAACCCACATCCCACCCAAATTGTGATAAACTTGAATATCAAAAATTCGCCGAAAGAAATTTCACGAAGTCCTGACAGTGAAGAAGAAAACAGAAAATTAAGAAGAATACTGGCAAGTCTATTTGTCTCCTTCAATCTACACTAACGATTAAATGCTTGCCTAACTAAAAAATAATCTGATTTGATCCGGATTAGAGTTCGAATGTCGAATCTAAGTCCACCCGGTTGCAGGACCGAGATGAAATACATACATATTTATATTTGAAACCGGAATACAAAACACGAATATTTAAAATTCCTCAATACACCTATTTCATTGACAGTTAAGAAAACATAAACAGTTAAGATAAGTATTGACTAGTTTTTACGTATATTTATCTTGCTCAGTCTGCTCAAAATATCAAATGTATAACTTACAATTAGATTTAATAATTATTTAATAAATCACAATATGAGCACCGAGAATAAACTATGAATTTTGGTGCCCCTTATCAAGATTTGAAATTTCGGATTCATACATAGAATCAAGCTGAAAGATAAATATTTGAGATCTGGAAACCGAAACAAGTGCTAGTACCAAGATCGTAGCCGTTTGTACCTAGGTAGTGCGAGCGGAAGGCACTTGCACTAAGTCCGGGTGTACTTTGGGGAACACGAGAAACTAAAAACAGATATATATTCTTTTTTAGGGGCAAGTCGCGCTTTAACATGACTTTTCATGAGTGTTGTGTTTAAATACGAAAACTGTAATGGCGACTTGTTTGAAATAAATGCCATTTTTTAGCAAAAAAGTTAGGTACTTTCACATTGAATAAAAATTACCAAAGCACATTTCACTGATGAGAGTGCTGGTTCTTATGGAAGCTTTCACACTGAACCGAAGATTTCCTCATGTGGGTATCGGATTGCCACAATTCACCTTTCTGAAAGACGTGCTTTATCAGGAGGTCGGCCAAGATTGTTTTGGACTTAGCGTGTAGACTGCTTTTGGTCTCAATTATTCAAATATAGTAAGACTAACCGTATATAAAGTTGGTTCGAAATGATTTAAAATGAAGGGTGCGGTGGCTCCGTGGTAGAGCGTTCACCTCCGGTGATTGGGGTTCCTGGTTCGATCACAGCACGCGCCGTGTGGACTTTGTGGTGGACAAACATCGTGCTCGTGGGTATTCTCGGGGTTCTCCCGTTTCCTCCCACTTCCTTCATTCCCCCATTTCACTCATTTCTCATTATCACCGTCTCCTTTAGCCTAACCGGCATATGCGCGGGACGTTAAACTTAAAGATTTCATTTCATTTCATGGTTTAAAATATCACTAATTGACCTTAAGGGTATAATTGCGATTTAAATATTCGTAAATTAGAAGAGATGTAAAAATTAAGCGTTAAAAGAAATCCGATAATTCCTAATGCAACCTAATAATAGCAATAAAACTCTTTATGTAACATTTTCAAAGCTAAGATTAACAGTTATGTTCTTGAAGAGGGTTTATGGCTACATAGATTATAAATCCAATTATCATAAGTAGTACCTCTGACAGCCCCGCATTTCACATCACCATCGCCCTTCATCCTGACAATTCCGGACATCCGGGCAATTCACTTACCCACAATGACTTTTCAGGCGTTCCAGTGACATCAATATCTCAGTTTGGGTTTGGGTTCATGCTTCGGTGAACCTTGACTATCACCATCAGCAGCTATTAGAGAATCAGAACTTATTTCTGTATTAGATAATGTGGGTAACTATAGCTTTTCGTCTATAGAAGACTGAAAGCCTGCCTTCGGTGCCCGTGGTCATGGGTTCAATTTCCGGAGAGGCACTCAACAATTTCGATGTTGACCCAGCATCGTGGGGGAGTTATCTTAAGTAAGAGGTAGCGGACTCCGTCTAGAAAGCCGGCATAAGGACTTCGGGTGTCGATGCGTTGACTACACATCCCCACTTTGAACGTAAGGCCGCTGGTAGGAACCAAAGGACTGTCGTGCCAAGAATTTAGTTTGTTTTAATTATCATAAATGCCTTCTTTATTATTAAATTTTATCCAATATTTTCTTTTCAACTAGTTTGCGAAACTCGGAGCTAGCTACTTGTTTTCTTTTTAATTCATGTTCATAGTTAGAAGAACTAATCACTTAAGAAAAACAATCTTTTCAATAAAATTCGTCTCGCGTCTTTCGTAGCTCTAAGTTTAGTTATTTTTAGTTTTTTTTAAAGTTGAAGGGCGGTTTATCATTTCCCCTCGCTTTCCCTATTTTTTTTCTAGTTTTACCTATATTTCTTTTCACGGACATTGCACCTATACCCACGTGCTTAGTGTGTTCGTTTACAAAAGCCGGCCATTTTCCTGCCACTATAGAAAGTAAGAGTGCACTGTATCAGAGAAATATTAATTGACGTATGTAAGTGAATATATCTGTGACAAAGTCATAATTACTCAGTTTTTGCATCGTACATAGTTTCCTCATCCTCATTAATCTCTTTACCCCCGCTTCCTGAATTCCAGTTCTAGTATTCTTTCTTGATAGCGGACTGATGTCTCATGTAGACTTATTAACTATAACATCAGCAATAAGTAAAGTACGGTTTAATTTGCACTAATTTTAAAACATTACATTAATTAAATAATAATAATAAGAATACGGAGCGAGCTCAGGCTACTTGTTATGTTTCTTGCTTCGCAATTGGATAATACCGGATTCGAATTCGGAGACCAGCCATCCTGACTGAGGATTTTCCAGGGTTGTTTCTCAGTTATACTGGGCAAATGCTAGGTTAGTACCTTGATCTAAGGCTCTGGAGACCTTCCTTCCATTCCTTTTCCAATGTTTTCATCTGTTGATTACTACAGTGTAAAGTAGCCTCTGAGGATGTATCTGGTAGCTTAAAGTGAAAAAACAATAACGACGTAATATATCTTCACGAAACGTGTGGGTTAATTTAACTACAGCCTTATACTCCCAATATATAGCTAAAGTTTTAATATCAATTTCCTGACTTTTAAATACTATTTTCATATTGTTTCAGCTTTCAATTTTCTCATGTATGTTTCCACCGAGAGTTGAACCTGAGATCACATGAACAAATGCGAATATGTTAAATATTTTTGAACACTTTAATATACAAAACACAAAACGCTTCAATGATACGACGCATGGATATGTTTGGTTACGTCCTGCAATGTATGTGTAAAGAAACATGGAGGGTGAAGAAAAAATAATAGAAATCTCTTTTATATTTACTCCTTCAACAAACGACCGACCTCAGAATGGCAAGCCATAAGTTAGGTAATAAAGTCATACAACGAACACAACCATATCGCTCTCCTGAAATTCTCACGCCAACCAGTCTATATTTTTTGTTGTATATACCTTCGAAGTGAAAGATATTCATTATTACATTTGTTGATGGTTGGACTCTAGTGAGTCAGAAACTACTATTAATAAAGAGTTTGTTTTGTCTAGTATTCCTGCGATTCAGACGGCCTTATCTAAAAGATATTTCATTTGTATCTGAGAAAAGGAGAAAGTTTATTTTCTAAGAATAAAATAAATATTATCAATGTGAAGCTAACATTAAGTTTCGAAGAGGAGCTAAACAGAAGAATTTGTTACCATTTACATCAGTTTTCAGACAGTTCACTATACTCTGAAATGGGAAGAAATCAAACTTGGAAACATTTTACTAAAGCGACTTCGACAGAAAGTGCAACATGTAAATATTGCAAGGTTAAAATAAAATAAAGAACAAAGGTAGCACAAACGTGTTACGGAAACATTTAAAAGCACAGCAACCTACTATATCAGTGAATCCGAAAAAAGTTTTAACGAATTTTAGATATTCAATTTTATAAGATCACAATTTCAGATGTAGGTTTGGATACGAATCAAGATCTGAGATTCGAATTTCGGATCCAGATCCGAGATCCGGATCTCACTGGATCCGGGATATCCGGATCCGAAAATTTTTGGCCATCCCTAATATATATAATAACATAGCATATTTCTTTCCAAAATTTTATAAAAACTATTTATTTTATAGAGTTCAAAATTCGGCCAAATGTTTATTAGTATTAATATTGCATGTTCACTTTTGCTTTTTCTTGCTAAGGTAATATTATAGCGCGCTAATTAAAAATTAATTTTCTTCCATTTAAAAGCTGTTTAAGATATTGGCTGCATTTTGCAACAGTGCAGAACAGCAGATAGGAATCTAACCAGGTAGATTTCTTTCTCTCTCTTCCCTCGCTAGGTCACGTGCGTGAACTTAGGATTGTCCGCGGAGAAAAAGAAACCGATGGAATGCAGATTGACAGCAAATAAGAACAAAGTCTGTTTTCTTTCTCTTCATAGATCGTAAAGATTTCCTTGATTCTACGTAAACATCTCCGCGAATAATTACCTGTACAGGAATATTGCAGCTAACAACGTACGAAAGTTTCAGAAAATCTGTCTATGTTGTTTTCAAGTGTGGGGAGTCTGTTCATCTTATAAAATCTGTTTCGAAATGTAGAGCGTAGAACAAACTCACTTATTTTTTGCATCAACTGACAAAAGTTTACATGCAGATCAAAGAGAAGTCTTAGTGCGTTTGCACACGGCAACGATAATATCGGTGGAAGCATCAATAATGTAGGCGGTGAAATCGACTTCAATGTACTCAAATCGTAGCTTACACACGCCACCAATATTATCGGCCGATCCTCCGACACGCAGATGCTGTCGGCCAAGCCCCAGATAATGTCGGCGGTATCGCCGACACCGATTTTGTCGGTGGCAATGTTTTCTTATGATTGGATGCACATGTGGCCGATAATGTCGGCCGGCCAGTGGGTTAGATGAAGAGAGTGAGTGACAAGGCGCTGTATATTTTTGTTTCGTTTCTTGTCTTTGGAATTTTGTGGTTTCCATTTTTTTCTATTATAATTGTATAATAATATTATTATTATCTTGTCCTATAAACAACTTCGGAACAGCTTATTATTTTTTACTGTTTTGGAGTAGCTAATTCCCTTTATTAAATAAGTATAAAATGTGGGAAGTTTGAAGAGTACTGGTTTCCCTCTAAATAGCTATTACCAAATAGAAAATAGAAAATTTAGATAACCAAGTTCTTGATTATTTTCCACTAATTTTTATTTTTTGTTCTTTCTCTCTCTGTCTCTCTCTCTCTCTCTCTCACACACACACACTCTTTGATGGTATATTTTTTAATCTGTTAATGCATTTAAATTTCAATACATTCTGGAAATTAATTTAAGCGTAATTTTCAAATTTTGATACACTGTGAACATAAGCATATGGAAAAAATCCTGATTATTATTACTTCCTTTAATTTTCATTGGAATTGTGTGCAGATCACTTTTCCCGGTTCCACTCAATAAGCAGTGATTGAATACAATATTTTTTGACAAGTCAAAGAAGAATTATTATTTGGAAACGAAACCAACACAATCAAACACTCTTTCCCAAGCTCCAAGGACAAGTTACTCACTTGGCATTTTCTTGATTGTGATCTCAACAATAGGGATGTGACTTCATGCTTCACTTGTTACAGATTTTTTCTCTCACTTCCAAAACTATCCCAAATCTCCCATTTTAAAAAAATAATGTGTAGAATGGCAATTGAAAACAAAGACCAAAGCTATGTATCCAAGTTTTCCCTCTCCCCTTTGTACCGGGATCGACCCCCTGATAGAGTTCTGCATTTTAGCTACAGTGACTGGATCAAAAGGTTGTGGATTATTGCATTCTTACCTTTCTAGTTTTGCTTAGATTTTTAGAGATGGCAGGAATTTTTCCATTCGATATTTTAACCGTTATTGAACTTGTGGAATGTAGACTTTGCATATGGGATAAGATAACAGACTCTTTCAAGGACAGGATTGAAAAGCAAAAAGCACGGCGAGAAATTTATGCAAGCCTTGTCCAGGATTTTGAGTTCATTGACAAAAAGAAATCTGTCTTCAACATTAGGGGAGGGGGGGACGGGTAAGATCGTTCCCATATTATATATATACATATATAGCGATGTTCAAAATATTTCTGTAGCCGAGAAACAATGCTGTAGAGGATCAGGGGAGCAGAATTGTCTTCAACATTGGGAAGCGGGCAGATTTGAGGCTTATTCTGAGTGGACATTAATTTCATCTCACTTTCCTTTCTAGCGATCGGACACAAATAATCAAATTTCTCTCCCAAAAACACATTTCAAATCGGATTATTGGGGAGGACAATCTCCCCAGTTCCAACATTGGAGGGGACATGTCCCCTTCATCCCCCCGGGATTTGCTCCAGTGTATGTATGGAGCAATGTAAAACAGAATTACTAATTCGATTTTTATCATTTAATCTACTATGACATTAATGTTAACTACATGGAAAACAAAATAATATATATACATGTGTTTTCATTGGGAAGGCCGATGGGGGCTGAATTTGAACGTAAACACTATCGGGGTTGTCACTATACATCTGAGCAATCCCGATAAATATGGATTCGACACAAATATTGGTCATTTTCTACTACTTTTACATGTCCCGGTAAACGCCCCCTGAGACCCCCTTGGTTCGAATTGTGAAAAAATCGCCTCTGGCCTCCAGCCGATACCGCGAAAACTATGAATGTGACACTAAAATCTGCCATTTTCTACTACTTTTACATATTCCGATAAAAGCCCCTATGATCCTCTGGTTCCAATTTTGAAAAAAACCATGCCTCTGGCCAGCAGCCGATGGGAGCAGTATTTGGAAGTCAACGCCTGTGTGAGTATCACCTTCATCTCAGCGACAGTGAAAACTATTGATTTGAGACTCATATCGGTCATTTTCCATTATTTTTACATGTCTCGCAATTCTCCACCCCGGTGACTCCCGGCCCACATACAATGGTGGCTGAATTAGAAAATCATCGCTAATGAAAGTATCACCATTGATCTCAGCGACCGCGAAAACTATGAAATCGACACTAATATCGGTCATTTACTACTACTTTTACATGTCTGGGTTAACGCCCTCCTGAGACCCCCCTGGTTCGAATTTAGTCAAAAACGCTTCACCTTGGTCTGGGACGTGAACCAAGGTATCCGTGTCCAAAATTTGGTAACTCTCGGCCAACTTGTCTGGTTCCCAGGTCGGTCCCGGTTGAAAAAAAAAACTCTCCGTCTTGATCTGTGGCCTAGACCAAGCTACCCGCGACCAAATTTTAAAAACTTTCGTCCACTCGTCTGGTCCACGGGCCGCACACAGATAGAGAGACAGACACTCAGGCAAACTCTATTTTATTTATATTGGAAAGGTCAGATCCACCGTTATTGTAATAGAGCGGTGCTTGAGTGATTGATCGTAGAAATTTAAAATCCAATGAGTGATAATTTCATAGCCTTGTTTTATTACAAGTTTAAACTCTTTAGTCAGTAGAGAAGAGGGCATGATTCGTGGGTCAGAGTTGATGACAATGGGTTTCGGTGGGTCTTGGGTCACAGTGTGTGACAGTGGTTCATGGTGGGTGGTGGGACAGAGTGGGTCACGGTGGGTCATGGGTCACGATGGGTGGTGGGTCAGTTGGTCGTGGCTAAAGTTTTCATTGCCCCACACTCTCTCTGAACTACAGTGTTGAAAATTAATCAGTGAAAATCAATTGCAATTGATCAATCAATTGAAAGTAATTGCTGTGGAAATCAAAAATTGCAATTGAATTAATTGCTAATTAATTTCAATTGCAATTACTTTCAATCGATTGATTAATTGCAATTGATTCTCCTTTATTAATGGGCAACTGCAATTAACAATTAACCATTACTTACTTCCGTTGTCAATTGCAATTAACAATTAAATTTACAGATTAATTGTTAATTGTCAATTCAATTGAAATTTGCCCAACACTGCCACTCTTCTCTTCACTGTCTTAATCAAATTTGAAACATGGATGAGTTTTACGGCTGGGCTGGTTTTAGGCTATTCACTTTGATGGGACAACTTAGGGGGGGTGTAAAAATAAATAAAATTTAATAATTCCTGAACCACTCGGCCAATCTTGATCAAATTTTCAACATAGATGAGGCTCAGACCTGGGATCGTGTTATTTAAATTTGACGAAGTAACGTGGGGGCGGAGAAGGAGGAGATATATATATATATAAAAATCAATTTAAATAAGACTGAAAGCCACTATTTTTGTAACTTAATAACTCTTGAACTATATCTTGAATATCCGACCGATCGCAATCAAATTTTCAAGATGTATGAGGTTTGGATCTGGAAACATTTTTGTAATTTTACTTTAACGGTACATCCTAGGGGGGAGGGGGGAACGTATAAATAGAAACTAATAAAACCTAATAACTTTTGAACCACCCAACCAATCTCGATCTAATTTTCAACAAATATGAGGGTCGGGCCTTGGGTGTTTTTTTATCATTTCACTTTGACGAGCCAACGTAGGGGAGGGAGAGGGGGCAGATATATGTAAAAAAAAATAAAAATAAAAATAAAAATGCCCGTCTCTGTGACTTCATCACTCTTGAACCACCCGACCGATCTAAATCAAATTTTCAATATACATGAGTATAGGGGCAGGGATTACTTTGACTATTTACTTTTAGGCTATTTACTTTGACGAAACAACGTAGGGGAGGGCGAGAGGGAAAGAAATTTAAGTATGATCAAAAATGACCGATATTAATGTTGAATCCATAGTTTTCGGGCCCGATGAGACAAACAGTAACACTTCTGATGCTGTTTCAATCCAAGTTCAGCCCTAATAGTTGGGAAGGTGGAGGGTGCAATGGAGGAGAGGGGGATAAACGTTTAAAAATGATCGAAACTGAGTAATATTAGTGTCGAATCAATAGTTTTAGGAGTAGCTGAGATTAACAGTGACAATTCTGATTTCGTGTGCCGCAGCATGGGGGATGGGGAGCTATATATAATAATAATAATCGAAAATAACCAATATTAGTGCCTAATCCATAGTTTTCGGGATCATTCTGATGAACTGTGACATCTTCGATCCGTTTTAAATGCAAAATCAGCTCCGCCACTTGCGGGAAGGGGAGAAAGTGATATATAAAATGATCGATAATGGCCACTATCAGTGTCAAATTTATAGTTTTCTGGGTCGCTTAGATGAGCAGTGGTACTTTCGATCATGTTTAAATTCAAATTCAACCCCACAACTTGGGGGAAAGGGAGGAAGAGATATTTAAAGATAATGGAAAATGACCGTTAATTAGTGCTGAATCCACATTTGTGGGGTTCGCTGAGATGAACAGTGACACTTTCGTTGCCATGGCCCGCAACATAGGGGAGGAGGAAATATATATATAAATGACCGAAAATGACCATTATTGGTGTCGAATCCATGATTTTTAGGGTCGCCGAGTTGATCAATGATCTTTCCGATGCTGTTTAAATCGATGCCATTAAAAACGAAAACAGCATATTTCACGGGTACTAAACACATGAAATACGGAGTTGTGCTTTAAAATTTTCATTTTAACTTAGCAAAGCGGGTAATATATGCTAGTAATACTAATAAAGCTCAGGTATTGTCCTTTCTCTATTTCAAAACCACCTATTTTTTAAATCTCTTTGCTATAATATCTATTACTGGAGCTATCAGTATATTTTTGTTTTTCGTCTTTATACAACACCACGGTTATAAAGGAAGGTCTTTTATATGTGGGTTCGGAACTTGAATCTGATAGGTCGTTCCCAACCATACTATCTCGCCTCCAGAAAAACTGGATTACAGGGCAGAGTCTAAAGCAAGAAATTTCTCTCTCTTTTGCTAAAAAAAACTTTAGTTCGCATACTAGTCATAGCACATGTTTAGAGGTTTTTCAACGAATCTGTATGAGACGAGACCTGCAAATGACACAATACTGAAAGTTGAGCTTCCACCAGGAGTCGAATCTGGTATCATCCTAAAACAAAAAAAAATCCGAATGGCTGACTACTTTAATGCTCATAAAACATTCTAATGTCAAAATTTTTGGTGAGCCCGGCCCCCTAGACTCCCCGTGGATACGAGCATGTGTGACCTTCCACCCTCGAACACAATTTTCTGGAAGAAAGCCTCTATTCTTCCTTTTGTCTGTCTAGTTTACTGAAAACATGAAAAGCAAACTAGATCACAGAGCATAGAGTTGGAAATGATGGACATGTTGCATTGCAGACATATTTCGTACCGTTGGTGATTTTGGGAGGTTTTCCAGGGACAAAATTCTCCTATGGTGCTCAATATGAGTTGAATTGATTTTGTCGTCCCTTTCAGCAGCGAGGCTATATAAGACGGGACCTACTGATTAATTGACAAACCCGAACTACATGAGCTCTCACCGGAATCGAACCCAGGTCTCTCACGCCAAAGGACGTACGCTAACGACTTAGACACGAAGAAGCTCGGAGCTCATATTAGAAAAGAAGAAAGCACATTATGGGAATTTCAGTGCAGACAACTAAGTACGACGACTGTTAAAAGAATATTTGTATATATTCTTGAATATATTGTAATAATGGTCAATCTTATTCGATAATGTCATTTTTTTAAAAAAATAGCATTCTCTTTTCTTTAACTTACTACAGTATACAAGTTAAATTTCACACAGTGTGCAAAAGAGGGGAGGGATTACAACGTACGATGGGCTTCGTTCGCTTCCTATCCGATGGACAAAACCTTTCTTGTAAAATTCAGCGTTTCAAAGAACCTGTGTGGTTGCTGATAGCTACACACAAATTGACAGAATTTTAGTACTGAAGCTGCCTGAGGCAAAAAAGCAAGCACACCGCAGGCGTGGTGGCTTCTGTGCCTCGTAACATTGTGTTTAAAAAAACAGACACAAGGCAACTTGTCAGTTCTTGCAACTGATAAGGCTTTTTTTCTTTTATACAAATCATATTGTTGTTTGAAGCCTGTTTATTCCTTTCAAAAACAATATAACCAGATTCATGGGAACCCACAGCAATTGCAATAAAAGTTGAAAAAATATCTGTATCATTCAGATACTTTATTATTAACTAACTAACTCTATGGCCTATGGAACCCGGAGGTTCAGTGCCGCGTTCACAAAAGCTCTCCACTGACTTCTATCCTTAGCTAATTGCATCCAGTTTCTACTTTGTATTCCTATGTCTGCGAGATCCATCTTAATATTATCCTCCCATCTGCGCCTAGGTCTTCCTAATGGTCGTTTTCCTATGGGTCTACCAGTCAAGACTTTGAAAGCGTTTCTACTTTCTTCCATTCTAGCTACATGACCTGCCCACCTAAGCCTCCTAGACTTGACGACCCTAACAATGTTGGGTAAACCGTATAAACTATGTAGTTCCTCGTTATGAAGCTTCCGCCATTCCCCATTCTCGTTCCTCTTGGGTCCGAATATTCTTCTCAGAATCCTGTTCTCAAATACTTTCAGTCTATGTTCTTCCCTCAGAGTAAGCGACCATGTTTCGCAACCATACAGAACAACAGGCATGATTATCGTTTTATATATTTTAAGCTTCAAATTCCTCGACAGAATTCGCGACGACAAGAGATTTTGAACCGAGTAGTAACACGAATTCCCTGCTTTTAGTCGACATTTAATTTCTTCGTGAATATGATTTTCGTCTGTTAATATTGATCCTAAATATTTGAAAGTATCCACTTTATCAAAAGCATTATTTAATATTTTAACGCCTCCACAATTTGCCGTATTACGGTCCCGACGCACTTCCATGTATTTAGTTTTCTCTGCATTTACTTCTAAACCTATGTCCCTGCAAGCGTTTAATAAGATCTCTGCATTTATTTCTACTGTTCTCCTATCATGCCCTATTAAATTTACATCATCAGCATATGCCATAACCTGGTGAATGCCGTTCAAGTCTAGGCCCTGGTTGCTATCTTTGATTTTCCTTATGGCGTATTCCAGCACGAAGTTAAATAATAATGGCGACAACGCATCTCCTTGTTTCAGGCCATTTTCGACGTGGAAGCTCGTGGATAAAAATTTTCCTACCCGGACTTTACTTTGGGATTCACTTAAACATATCTTAATTAATCTAATTAGCTTTCTCGGTATTCCAAGTTCTGTAAGAACGTTGAATAATGTTTCTCTTCTAACCGAGTCGTAAGCCTTTCTAAAATCAATAAATAGTTGATGTACCGGGGTATTGTATTCCCACTTCTTTTCGAGTATTTGGCGAATAGTAAATATTTGGTCGATAGTTGATCGATTTCGTCTAAATCCGCATTGATAATCTCAAATAATTTCATCTGCGTATGGGGTCAATCTTGCTAACAGAATATTTGAAAGGATTTTATAGGATGTTGACAGAAGAGAGATGCCTCGATAATTATTACAGTCAGTTTTGTCGCCTTTCTTGTGAATTGGAACAATGATTGACTCTTTCCACTCTTGTGGCAATTCTTCCTTGTTCCAGATAAGGAGAATAAGTTTGTGTATCTTGTTCCACAATTTTTCGCCTCCAGCTAAAATTAATTCAGCCGGAATTTCATCTACACCCGGAGATTTGTGTTTCTTTAATTTCTTTATAGCGGCTTCCACTTCTATTCGATTGGGTTCTGGAATATACGGTTCTGCGGTGTGTATCTCCTTTTCTCCACGCACATTAGTTTTTGGCTGCGTGTTTAGCAAATCGTCAAAGAAATCTTTCCATCTATTTAAGAGGCTATCCGTATCAGTGAGAACTGTTCCGTCAGATTTCTTTAATATATAAGCACGAGGTTGATAGCCTTTCTTAAATTCGCTGATCCCCTTATACATGTCCCGAATATTTTTATTTTTACTATTATCTTCAAGTTCCTTAATTTTAGCTTTCAAAAAATCCCGTTTCTTTGTTCTAAAAGTTTTGGAAGTTTCCCGCCTGATATCTGCGAAATTTTGTGTAATTATTTCATTCGGATTTTGTAGCCACCGTAATTTTGCCTGTTTTCTCTTCTCTGCTAGTTTAATGCATTCTTGGTCGAACCATGGTTTGTTCCTACGTATTTCCGCGTGTCCCAGTTTTTCTATTGCTGAACTTTTAATGCTATCTCTAATTTCAATCCAAGTATCCTCAACACTAGTGCACTCCGAGTCTTCTAAGACCGAGAATCTATTCGAAACCTCA
This sequence comes from Thermobia domestica, assembly GCF_964235325.1. Classification (NCBI taxonomy): domain Eukaryota; kingdom Metazoa; phylum Arthropoda; class Insecta; order Zygentoma; family Lepismatidae; genus Thermobia; species Thermobia domestica. Next base: position 56,087,135 of record NC_137467.1, read on the forward strand.
ATCTGGTATTCCTCTCTTACCTGGCTCTCTTCTAATTTCTTTAAATTAAATCTCTCTGTTTTCGGACATTGAATATTACTTTTATTCAACGATAATCTCTCCCGTATTATCGCTACTACCAGGTAGTGATCAGTGTCACAATCAGCCCCTCTAAACGACCGGACGTCAATTATGCTAGATTGTCTTCTTCTATCTACTAAAACGTGATCAATTTGATTATGTGTTTTTCCGTCTGGTGATGTCCAAGTGTATTTATGAACGTCGCGATGTGGGAATTTTGTACTCTTCACGATTAGGTTTTTTGATGTTGCAAAGTTCACGAGTCTAACACCGTTGTCATTACTTTCCTTGTGCAAACTTTCGTTCCCTATAATCGGTTTGAAAATATCCTCTCGTCCTACCTTCGCATTGAAATCCCCTAATAGAATCTTCATATGGTATCGCGGGAGTTGGTCAAATATCCGTTCCACTTCTTCGTAAAAACTATCTTTTATATCGTCACCCTTATCTTCAGTTGGAGCATGTACATTTAAAACAATAATATCACACCACCGTCCCTTAAGAGTAATAAAAGAAAGTCTGTCAGAAAAAAATTCAACCCGTTTAATTGCTGGTAATATTCGTTTGTGAACGAAAAACCCTGTTCCTAACTGGTGATTTTTATTTCCTTCCCCGTAAAAGAACGTAAAATTTCCGGAATTCTCAGATCCATTTCCTTCCCACCTAACTTCCTGAACTCCTACTAAGTCCATCCTGTATTTCTCTAACTCACTCGTTACAGATTTTAACGCGCCTGCCCTATAGAGACTTCTAATATTCCATGTTCCAAATCTCATGTCCATTTTCTTTTGCTGATGTCGTGCCAAGTTATCAGTCCTTGTCCGAGGCTTTTGTGAATGTTTCTGAACAAGTACCTTTTTTTACAGGATGAGGGTGTTAGCCTTACCCAAACCCCCAAGCTGGAGGACCACTCCTGGTCGTCTGTCCGCGACTGCTTATTCAGTATATTCGCAGCTAACCTCTATATCTAGAGGCCTTCTCCTCGATCCGCAACCTGAGGACGCGCCATGCCGTGGTGACAGGAACCCACTTGACTTATTATTATTATTATTATTATTATTATTATTATTATTATTATTATTATTATTATTATTATTATTATTATTATTATTATTATTATTATTATCATCATCATCACATAATATTTTTCGTTAGTCCTCACAGCAATTAATACTTAGCAGCAGGGGTTAAAGTGCGTGGGAACGCGGGGGACCCTATCCTCACCTCCAAAAACTGTGTACGGCGTCCTCCCACTTCCTAAGCAATTACAATGGGCAAAGATAGGCATGGGGGACGGCGTGACGTCATGCCGCTACCTACCGTACCCCTACCTTTTCAGATGATTCAATCCCATCTAGCCTAATCCCACCTCGCCTAACGATTTATTAGCCACTTATATCTCCAAAATAAGAATGTCTGCCATTTTAGACGAGATGGGAATTTCCATCTTACTTAATCCCATCTCGCCTAAAATGGCGGTAGGATGCAAGGAGGGAATTTCTGTACTGAAGAGGGAATTCCTCTAATAGAATTTTAACCAGATATTTCAATCAATATTGGCAATCTCTGTCAATTACAATATAAATATATAATAAGTACTATACAAGAAGAAAGCATAGGGGGAAGGCGATTTAGTGAATTTAGTTCACTTTTGGTTTATTTTGGGAATACTGGAAATTGATTGGCAAAGAGAAGCTAATCAGAAACAGGATAGAAATATAGAGGGTGTTTTAAAACAACACTTACAACGTTTGAGAGCTCATTCCTGACACCGTGATAAGACAACCTGGGTGCACAATGCTTCCTTTTGGCGCTATGACCAGCCTAAAACCAGTCGGAAAAATGCCCAAAACAGCCGTAACTCGAGAACAAAATGTCGGATCGAAGTCGGGGGAAAGGAAATGTATATTATTTTTAGCCATGGCTTCCATTAATGCACAACCCGATATGGTACAGAGGCAGCACAAAGGTCACCTCAAATAAATTGAAGAATTATGGGGATATTTTATGAAAGGGGGTTATAGTCCCACACAAGTTACTGGCACACGCAAGGAGCATTAGAATATTAATTCTGTGACATTTGTGAAAAATCTGACGCTCACTGGCATTTCCGGAACAAAATTTTGAATTTTTATAAAGGTACATCATCTAATGCTTCGTCCCCTGTGCCCCCCCTAAGGCGGTGCGTTACCAAAATAGCATTCCATATTTCGAAAAAGCATATTCTTTTGCTACAATGACGCCAAATTTCACACTAATTAACAAAAACACCTTCTTCTCGTATGTCCCTACTAAGGATATTTCTGGTGATTTTCTTACTTTTGAAAGGGGTCTGTAGCCCCATTATCAGTCACTCTTACATGTAAGGAGCATTGGAGCATTAATTATGTGACATTCGTGATTAATCTGACGTTATGTCACTCCGAAAATAAATTTTGGGATTTGGTAACACATCACCCACCAGCTTTTTACGGCCCTTGCCCCCGAAGGGGGGCCTTCCCAAAATAATGTTTGAGACGGCTTTACTAGCTTTGTGAATGAGTGTTTTTGCATTTCGTAACAAATACAACTCATTTGCCCCAAAATCTTTACGAATAATTATTGGAGAAAACTGCTTCCAAAATTTAACATTGAACCTCCCATAAGGAAAATGAACTTCTGTGTTTACACTTCCAAAAGGGGGGCTAAACATTAATTTTCTTCTATTTCCTTTAGAAATTCGAAAAATTCAGATATTTCTCAATAAGAGTGCCAAATTTTATATTAATGGTGTGAAAACTTCATCTTCTCCCAGTGCTGTAGAAAATTACACGAATTGTATAACAGTCTGTATATATATATATATATATATATATATATATATATATATATATATATATATATATATATATATATATATAATTCAAAATCACGTTTTCAGTCAAAAGAAAAAAATAATATTTCATTTGTAATACCAATATTACTGTTACGCACACTTTGGAATACCAATATCTAATCTAAATGATCTAGACCCTCAAAAGTATTGTAATATTTATTTTGTATATTACTGTTACGCACACGCCTAAAATGCCATGATTGTTCTTTCATTTTAGTAGATATTTCTTTTAAAGTTATGTTTTTTAAGTAACATTCCGTATTTTGGAATGCAAAATATTGATGATAATGCTTCTACAATAACTTTGTTTTCCTTCTGTCGTATCTTCCTTTCTCACCTCGCAAAAGTCGATTTATGGTCAAAAATGGTTGGAAAATGAAAATAGGGATATTTCACCCTGTTTGACAAGTCTTGTTATAAAATACTGTACTTAGAAGGTAAATTCTGTACCACCAGACATGTCAACTCTGACGCGAAATCGTAGCAGTTATAGTAGTATTAACTGTGGTCGTAGTAGTAACAATAGAAGTAGTAGTAATATTAGTAGTATTACAGTACTTTGCAGTCTTGAATAAAGAGTCAGTTTCCCAAACACACTACGATTAACATAGACTGACAGTAAGACCGTACGAACACGGCAAAGGCAGGGGTAGTGGAGGACATTTAAGGGAAAAAATGACAACATTAGTTTCCAATCAGTCCTTGAGTGCCCGGTTCCAACCCGGAAATACGTGCGCCCGGTTCGGCCCTATAGCATTTCTGTCCGGGCCGAACAGGACACGCCAAGCCCGTGCAGGGCAGAGCCCTGCAAACCCAGGCCCGAAGACGGCCCGGCCCGGCCCGACCCGAATGGATCTGAATTCTGTGCCCGGCTCGACCCGGCCCGGCCCGGCCCGAATCTCGAGCCGGGCTCTAACTGGGCCGGGCACGAAACGGGCCGGGCACAAATCGGGCCGAAACGGGCCGAGCACAAATCGGGCCGAGCCGGGCCGGCCCGAACACTGTGAAAGACGGATCGGAAACTAATGTTGGCAGCCTGTGTTAATCGTAATGTGTTTGACATGGGCGGCGATTAGGAGGGGCAAAGGGGGCAGTTGCCCCCGCACATTTTTAAGTAACCAATTAATGTATATAGTTTCATTTGGAAATGTAACGAATTTTTATGTGTTACTGATTTATAGGAAAAAATGCTGCCATATAATATTTGCTGTTGCGTGAATACGTATTGGTTGTCTTCCCGTGGAGTAAAGAAAGCTACAGTAATTGCGTTTTAATCACCACAGAAAATAACCCCAAAAAATAACCTATTGGAGCACAATTTCAGCATACTTTCATTTCTTCTTACAAGGGCTCGATATGTTAGTGAGCCGCTTTGAAGCTAATCGAAAGAACATTATGCAAAAAAGTAGGGCCTATTTCACAAGTTATTCTTTAATTGCACAAAAATTGACAGTTCCTAAAATGTCTTTTCTTCTTTCTAAAGTAAGGAATATCGATTAAAAAGAGCGTGATAAGAAACAACTTCTACCTTTTCCATTGTTTTGTAGTGTAATATACGAGTGAAGTGTTGTGTTTAAGGATGTACGAGTGTATATACAATAAAATTTAGTAAATTGAACATAATTCTAGGTTTTAAGTTTATTTTGTATAAGTGAAGTGTGGATTGTAAGTATTGTTGTGTTTTGATGTGTTCCAAGAAAGTGAAATCTGCACCTAATGGCAACGAACATATTTCAAGAAGTTGCAAAAGCAAATATTTCTTTAAATGTCGTAGCATATGCTTGTAGTATTTACTGTCTTTCATTTTCTAAGAGTAATAACATACATTTAATATCATGTGTGGAATTAAATATTAAGTTTTTCATTAATCCTCAGTTTCAATATAACTTTTGCAAAACAAGCATCATTATTCATTACTATGATTAATATTATCCTTTCTATTTATTTGTTTTGCAAATTTATTAAATAATCTGATCACACAATTTTCCAGACAGAATTTTAAGATGTTCATGAGCAAGGAATCAAATCTCTTCTTACACTTTCGTTGTTTAAGAGTACAAAGGGCTAGTATCTACTTGCGTTGTTCTTCTCAATTTACTTAATAAACTATTATATACGATATACGGTATTTTAACTGAAAATATAGTATCCTATTAGTTATACAACCTTTCGTCAAACAAAATGTTAGAAACAACCAGGAAAACTAACATTTACATACAAATATTCAGATCATGTCTTGCCCCCTCACTTTTAACGTCCAACCGCCGCCACTGGTGTTTGGGAAATTAACTCTTTATTCAAGACTGTAAAGTACTGTACTTCTACTACTCTTATTACTACTACTACTGCTACTGCTATTATTATTATTATTATTATTATTATTATTATTATTATTATTATTATTATTATTATTATTACTTCTACTACTACAACTGCTACGAGCGTCAGAGTTGACATGTCTGGTGGTACATACTTTACAATCTAAGTACAGAAAAATCGAAGAAATACTAGTTATTATGGCCAGTCTGCGTAGTCTGGCCAGTAGAATGCATTCACATCTGGTGCTAGAGGTCGTCGGATCGATCCCTCCTCGTGTTATGTGAGCTTTGTTGTGGACAAAAATCGTGAGCGTGGGAGTTTTTGGATTAGACCGTTTTCGTCCACTGTCTTCATTCCACCAATTCATCCATCATCATTCATACGTCTTGAGCCGTAATTGCCTAAAGAACATATGAGAAAGTCAAGTCCTTGACCTACTAATTAGAATTTGTTCCGCTACATTAGACCACGGTGGCCGAAACCATGAACTGGCGTGTTCATAAGATTAGCGCAATTTGTAGTAATGTTCAATTAGCACGGCAGATACCAAATCATATTACATGTTCCTGTATTCTTTATAATTCGATGCTGCAATAATAATAACAAAAAACAATGATCAAATAAATCACCCAGACCCCAGGATCGATGAAGTGTTCCTGGAACGGTGCGTAACAAGTAAATAACAGAGCTATATGACGGAATGCGAGGCAGTAAATCAAAACAAAATCCACACATATCATTGTTGATCAAAAAATACCTCAAAAGTCCCCTGAATGAAAAATGTATAGATATCAGCTATCAAAAATGCCTCTTAACATCACATATAATAGATGAAATAGTGGAGTAAATAAAGTGAAAGGAAACAGGAGAACGCCGCGAACCCCCACACGGTGTTTGTCCACCACAAAGTTCACTTGGCGAGAGCTCGGATCAAACCAGGGACCCCATACACCAGAGGTGAACGCTCAACCACTGAGCCACCCTTCCAGGAACACCAAATCGACCCTGGCGATTTGGTGATTTATTTGATCATTATATTTTGTTATATTTGTAGCATCATACTATAAACAATACATGAACATGAAACACCGTTCGATATTTGCCTTGCTAATTGAACATTACTACAAATTGCACTGATCTTATGAGCACGCCAGTTTATGGTTTTGCCCTCCATGGTCCAATGGTAGCGTACCAAATTCTACTTACTAGGTCAAGTACTTGACTTTACCATACGTTCTTTAGGTAACTACGGCTCAGGCTGAATGGATGATGATGGGATGAATTGGTGGAAAGAAAACAGTGGGAGGAAGCGGGACCACCCCAGAAACTCCCATGCACACGATGTTTGTCCACAACAAAGCTCACATAGCATGAGCAGGGATTGATCCGACGACCTCTAGCACCAGATGTGAGTGTTTTTTTCTATTGAGCCACTATTCTCCCTCGTAGATCAAGCATCGGTTCACATTCTACGCAGACCGGCCATAATAACTAGTATTTCTCAATTTTATTCTGTACTTAGAAGGTAAATTCGGTACCATCAGACATGTCAACTCTGACGCGAAGTCGTAGCACTTGTAGTAGTATTAGCAGTGGTCGTAGTAGTAATAGTAGAAGTAGTAATAGTAGTAGTAAAAGTAGTAATAGTAATAGTATTACCAGTACATCACAGTCTTGAATAAAGAGTCAGTTTCCCAAACACATTACGATTAACATAGGCTGACAGTAAGACCGTACAAACACGGCAAAAATAGAGGTAGTGGAGGACATTAAAAAAACAAGTAGGCTGACAACATTAGTTTCCGAACCGTCTTTCAGACTATAGGGCCGAGCCGGGCCAGCCCGAAATGTGCCCGGCCCGGTTCGGCCCGAAATGTGCCCGGCCCGGTTAGGGCCCGGTCCAGTTTGATATTACTTGAAACGGGTCGGGCCGGGCCGGGCACCGGGCCGAATCGGGCGCGCCCAGACCGTGCAGGGCTCTGATTCATATCCACTGCAAACGCTGTTTTTGTTCCATTTTGACTTTTATTTTAGTACTCAGACGAGAATTGTGTTCTATGTCTTAATTTTCTGCATTCTTTCACATATGGAAAGATTCGTTTACGTATCTAAATGTTTCATTACGTATGGAGAGCTAAATGACAAACAGGCATGTGCTGATATTAATACAAAGTTTCGAAATATTGAATTATTAAGTATTTCAATCAATGTTGCTTTTTTATACAATTAATAACAAGTCTTATTATATTTAAAAGAAGAAAAACACATCTGCAAAATTTCTCACGATTGCAAAGGTTGACTTCGAGGTTCGAACCTGGTTTAATTTTTCCCGAAGATACCCGAAGCTGGACTTAGAAAATTTTTTCCTTAAAATAGCAATAAAGAATGCCCTCGACCTTTGAGACAACATGTACCTTTCGGGAGTCAACTTTCAAAAGTTTGGTGTGGGTTCTTTTGCCCCATAAAACTGTTTTTCTGCAGAAAATAAAAAAGCATTCCTTTATTTTTTTGCGTATTTGTCCATACAAAAAGTTTCGTTGGAATTCTTCGTGGCCTTTACACACATATGACATACTGTTACCAGCATTTTTTATATTTCGTGATCAAAGGTTTGGAGGGGTCCGAGCCCCCTAACCGTTTTTCTCAGAAAAATACGAAACCCGTTTGCCCTCAATTTAAACCTACAATATCTGTGCAATATTTGATTCAATTTGGTTCACTTCTTCGCGTCTTTCGGGCGTCAACTTTTAAAATTTTGGGTGGGTCTCTTGCCGCCTAAAACCGTTTTCCCGCAGATCATAAAAAACCCGTATTCCTTTATTTTTTGCGTATTGTCCATACAAAAGGTTGTGTTGCAATTCTTCATGTGCTTTACACACATCTGACATACTAGCACTTTTCATATTTCGTGATCAAAGGTTTGGAGGGGTCGGCGCCCCACGCTTCCGTTTTCCCCAGGAAAATACAAAACTCGTATTCCCTCATTTTATGTCTACAATATCTGTGCACAATTTAATTCACTTCGCCTCACTTCTTCTTGCCTTTCGGGCATCAACTTTCAAAACTTTGGGTGGGTTCTTTTGCCCCCTACAACTGTTTCTCCGCAGAAAATAAAAAAAACGTATTCCTTTATTTTTTGCGTATTGTCCATACAGAAAGTTTCTTTGGAATTCTTGGTGGGCTTCACACACACCTGACAATCTGTTATTAGCACTCTTGATATTTCGTGATCAAAGGTTCAGAAGAGTCCGGGCCCCAACTAACCGTTTTTTTTAGGTAAATACGAAACTCGTATTCCCTCGTTTTATGTCTACAGTATTTGTGCAAAATTTCATTCACTCCCGTTTACTTTTTCTTACTTTTTGTCGTCAAATTTCAAAATTTTGGGATGGGGTCTTTTGCCCCATATAACCGTTTTTCCGCAAAAATAAAAAACCCGTATTCCTTTGTTTTCAGTGCATTGTCCATACAAAAGTTTCGGTGCAATTCTTCATGTCCTTTACAGACATCTGACATACTGTTACTAGCGCTTTTGATATTTCGTGATCAAAGGTTTGGAGGGGTCGGTGCCTCACCCAACCTTTTTCTTCAGCAAAATACGAAACTCATATCCTCATTTTACGTCTGTAATATCTGTGCAGAATTTCATTTACCTCGGCTAATGTCTTTTTACCTTTCGGGCGTCAAATTTTAAAATTTTGGATGGGGTCTTTTGCCCCCTAGAACCGTTTCTCGCAGAACATTAGAAACTCATATTCCTTTATTTTTTGCGTATTGTCTATACAAAAAGTTATGTTGCAATTCTTCGTGTCCTTTACACATATCTCAAATACTGTTACTAGTACTTTTGATATTTCGTGATCAAAATGTTTGAAGGAGTCCGTGCCTCGCCCAACCTCTTTTTCCAGGAAAATACGAAACCCGTATTCCCTCGTTTTAAGCCTTCAATATCTGTGCAATATTTCACTCACTTCGGTTCACTTGTTCTGACCTTTCCAGCTTCAAATTTAAAATTTTGGGGTGGGTTGTTTTGCCCCATAAAACAGTCTTTCCGCAGAAAATAATAAACCCGTATTCCTTTATGGCGTGGGAGACCCGGGTTCGATTCCCGGCGGGAGCTCATGTGGTTCGGATTCCACGTTAATCAGTAGGTCCACGTCTCATATAGCCTCGCTGCTGAAAGGGACGCTAAACTAAAATCAACTCAACAACCGTATTCCTTTATTTTTTGCGTATTGTCCATACAAAAAGATATGTTGCAATTCTTCATGTCCTTTACACACATCTCAGATACTGTTACTAGTACTTTTGATATTTGGTGATCAAAGGTTTGGAGGGGTTGGCCCACTACGGAACCGTTTTCCCCAGGACAATACGAAACCCGTATCCTCATTTTACGTCTGCAGTATCTGTGCACAATTTAATTCACTTCGGCTCACTTCTTCTTGCCTTTCGGGCTTCAACTTTCAAAAGTTTGGGTGGGGCTATAGCCTTTAAAACCGTTTTCCCGCAGAACATAAAAAACCCGTATTCCTTTATTTTTTGCGTATTGTCGATACGAAATGTTTCTTTGGAATTCTTCATGTCCTTTACACACATCTGACATACTATTAATAGTACTTTCGATATTTCGTGATCAAAGGTTTGGAGGGGTCGGCACCCCACGCTTCCGTTTTCTCAAGGAAAATACGAAACCCATACTCCCCCATTTTATGCCTACAATATCTGTGCACAATTTCGTTCACTTCGGCTCAATTCTTCTTACCTTTCGGGCATCAACTTTCAAAATTTTGGGGTGGGTTCTTTTGCCCACAAAATAATTTTTCCGCATAAAATAAGAAACAAGTATTCATTTTCTTTTTGCGTATTCTCCATACACAATGTTTCGTTGCAATTCTTCATGTCCTTTACAGACATCTGACATACTGTTACTAGCGCTTATGAAATTTCGTGATCAAAGATTCGGAGGAGTCCGTGCCACACTTAACCAGTTTTTTTTAGGTAAATGCGAAACCCGTATACCCTCATTTTATGTCTACAATATCTGCGCAAACTTTTATTCACTTCGGTTCACTTTTTCTTCCCTTTCGGTGCCAAATTTCAAAATTTTGGGGTGGGGCCTTTTGCCCCATAAAACCATTTTTCCGCAAAAATGAAAAACCCGTATTGTTTTGTTTTCAGCACATTTCCCACACAAAAAGTTTCGTTGAAAGTCTTCATTTCCTTTACACACATCTCACATACTATTAATATTATTTTTGATTTTTAGTTATCAAACGTTTGGGAGGGTCGGCGCCCCACCTAACTGTTTTCTCTAAGAAAATATAAAACCCTTATCCTCATTTTACGTCTGCAGTACTTGTGCAAATTTCATTCACTTCGGCTCATTTCTTCTTGTCTTTCGGGTGTCAACTTTCAAAATTTTGGGTAGGAGCCTTTAACCCGTAAAACAGTTTTTTCGCAGGAAATAAGAAACTCGCATTGATTTATTTTATGGTTATTTTCCATACAAAATGTTTCGTTGCAATTCTTCATTTCCTTTACACACACCTCACTGTTACTAGTACTTTTGATATTTCGTGATCAAAACTTTCGAAGGGTTCGTGCCCTTTCCAACAGTTTTTTCCAGGAAAATACGAAACCCGTATTCACTCATTTTATGTTTACTATATGTGTGCACAAGTTCATTCATTTCGATTCACTTGTCCTTGCTTTTCGTTCGCCAACTTTCAAAATTTTGGGTGGGTGCTTTTCCCCGTAAAACCATTTTTACGCAGAAATAAAAAAAAACAGTATTCGTATGTTTTTCGCACATTATCCATACATTAAGTTTCGTTGCAATTCTTCATGTTCTTTAGACACATCTCACATACTGTTACTAGCACTTTTGATATTTCGTGATCAAATGTTTGGAGGGGTCCGTGCCTCACCGAACCTTTTTTTGCAGGAAAATACGAACCCGTATTTCCTCATTTTAAACCTACGACATCTTTGCAATATTTCACTCACTTCGGTTCACTTCTTCATATCTTTCTCGCGTCAACTTTAAAATTTTTGGGTGGGTTCTTTTACCCTATAAAACTGTCTTTCCGCAGAAAGTAAAAAAACGTATTCCTTTATTTTCTGCGTATTGTCTATACAAAAAGTTTCGTTGTAATACTCCATGTCCTTTACACCCATCTGACATTTGTTACTAGTACTTTTGATATTTCATGATCAAATGTTTGGAGGAGTCCGCGCCCTACCCAGCCGTTTTTTAAAGGAAAATAAGAAACCCGTATTCCCTCATTTTATGTTTATAATATCTGTGCAGAATTTCATTCAGTTCGCTTCACTTCTTCTTACCTTTCGGACGTCAAATTTCAAAATTTTTCGTGGGGGCTTTTGCCCCCAAAAACTGTTTTCCGCAGAACATTAAAACCTCGTATTTATTTATTTTTTACGTGTTGTCCATAGAAAAAGTTTCGTTACAATTCTTCATGTCCTTTACACACATCTGACATACTGTTACAAGCATTTTTGATATCTCGTGATCAAGGGTTTGGAGGGGTCCGTGCCCCACCCTACCGTTTTTTTTTTCAGGAAAATATGAAGCCTGTATTCCCACATTTTACGTCTGCAATATCTGTGCACAATTTTATTCACTTGGGTTCAGTTTTTGTTGCCTTTCGCGTGTCAATTTTCAAAATTTTGGGTGAGTCTTTTATATTAAACCTTTACTTTATGTAACTTTTTCTTTTTAAAAATTCTTTTTATGGGGGGGAGAAGGAGAGAAATGTTTTTTCTGATATGTGTCTTTTGCCATTCATATTTTTTGAACTGCTTAAGTAAGATCGTTTTGTAACTTTTGATGTCATCCAACTCCGTCACGATAATAAAATTGTCATTCTTAACAATTTGTTTTATTTCCTTATTTTTCAGTTTGCCACACTGATATATTTTTAACAAAATTGAGGTTTGGTCCAACGTCTTTCGAATTCAGAACCAACCCAACCGCCGAGCTTTTTGGGTTGCCTGCTATTGCAGGAAAACGAGAATTGCAGGTGGTAATGCACTTTTGGAGTCGTGTATACATGGAAATATGACTAGGTCATTGTATAATCCAATAAAAGAATAACAATAATGTTGAATTTACGTTTCAACCCTGTCACTATGAACTATATTAGTGATGGCATTACTCACAAAGAACATATGTAGTATGGAAAATTATTCATAAGGGACCTAGCACAAAGTAGAATTCATATGCTAGGAATTCGAAGAAAACATCCAGAGTAAGTAGTGTACTTACGTATTTTCTATCAATTGTCAACAAATTAATAAGGATAACCTTTATTAGCTTTATTGTATATAATTTAAATGTCATGAACTACTTTGTTACAAAAGATTGCAAGTTAATTTACAATGATTTAGCATATGTATACAGCACATAAAATACATAATAAATCTTAATCGTCATGTTATATGTTGTCCAAGTTTCAACAATTGTGACTTCCGTAATCCAGTTAACTTCAATAAAATTAATTTTCCAAAATCAATTTAATTTGTTTATATCATATTCTGTATAATCTTAGAGTTGCCATTGGAAGTGTCACTGCTTGATGTTCCTGGATAATTTAGAATGATACCGATACTGCTCTCTATTTAGAAACTAGCATATTTTCTTATCTTTTAAATTGATAATCGATATTGTTTTTTCTAACCCAGTGACGAAAGTTAGTAATGTACGATATAAATATACTTATTTAATTATTTATTTATCTATTAATTTATTTATTTTACAAATAGTAAAGTTGAGCAACGCATTAACATCAAATTTCTGGTGAAATTAAACAAAACATTGACGGAATGTTGTGCAATGTTAAAAGAGCTGTATGGTGATAATGTTATGTCACGTGCGTGAGGTTTCGAATGGCAAAAACGATTTTCAGAAGGTGGGGAGGAGGTTGAAGATGATGAATAACCCGATCGCCCTTTGAGTTCAAGAATGGACGAAAATGTTTTATAAAATAATGAACTTGTGCGGTAAGACAGACGTCTGAGCATTCAGATGATCGCAGACATAACAAACATTAATAAAGAGACAGTAAGACAAATTTTGCATGACAACTTAAACATGACAAAAGTTTGTGCACAAAAAATGCTCATCGTTTTTTTTTTTTTTTTTTTTTTTTCGATATCAGGGATATTATCATGACTGAAAGGGTGCATCAGGGTCAAATGGTGAATCAGACCTACTAAAAGAAGTCCTAATCAAGCTTAGGGAAAGAATAAGGAAGAAGGGACTGGATTTGTGAAAGAACGATGCATGGATCCTCCACCAAGACAATGCGCCTGCCCATAATGCGCTTTCTATGAATCAGTTTTTAGCAGCCAAGCGCATTCCTGTGCTCGACCATCCTCCGTATTCCCCAGACCTGGCTTTCTGAGACTTTTATCTATTCCCAAAAGTGAAAAGTGCATTGAAGGGAACACATTTTCAGTCTGTGGGAGAGGTGAAACGAAAAACGGCAGAGTTGTTGAACAGTGTGATATCTGATGACCTACAGCATTGCTTTGAACAATGGAAGGCACGTATGCACTGGTGTATAGATAGGGGAGGGGAGTATGTTGAAGAGGATAACAGTCAATTGTAACTTTCTTTGCAATACATCACACTTACGACACCAGTCTCGTTATTCAATTGCCATACAATTGATTGAGTTTTATGTGTAATAGACACCTGTTGATTTAATGTTTAAGTGCCCATCACTATGGGCTCCATCGTGCTCCAAACACAAAGTAATACGTCGGCAGGTTTTATGGCACATTCTTCTCAGTATTGCTGGAGTAACCCATCTGAAAGCAAATCTCACAGCTTCTTTCAATTTACCAATCGTAACATAACGTTGCGCTGCAACAATATTCTTGGTGAATTCCCAAAGCGAATTGTTATTAAATCCTGGATTTCAGGTGGTCAGTCAAGTGGACCGGCAATGAAGACGATCCGCGCCCAATCCAGCGCCCTGGAAACACATTGGCATATTTTCGGAGCGAAGTGCAAAATGATGAGGCACTCCATCTTGTTGAAACCAACATGTCTCCTTCACCTCTCAGGTTTCCAAAACGGGAATGAACCAGTTTCTTAGCATATCAAGATGTGGATGTTGGTTAACAGGTTCATCAAAAAAATATATGGACCGTAAGGTTTTTTTTTTTTTCAATCTTCTCATGAAAATAAGGATGGATGTTTCTTGCTCGGCAGCTTCAGTGTATGGCACATTCATAATTAAAAATCTGTTTTCAAGTTTCGAGATAGTGTCAAACACCTGCAGAAATGCGTCACATGCCTTCTTCCTTTGATTTAAATCATTGTTAGATAATTTTTGAACAAATTTTGGTTGATACGGGTGTAATTTTTAGTTTTGTTTCATGTATTTGTGCAAAGTTGACCAGGGTATACCAAGTTCCAGGAACCATTTACGAGGTGACTTCATCGGTGATCTCTTTTCTGATTCCTCCGATTTTTCTGCATTGTTCTTCTCTTGTTGATGGACAACCACTTCGTGTATTATCCTTAACACTACTAGCTTCAATAGCTTCTATTCACCTTTGCGTTCTTTTTGGAGAGGGCTGTCGTTCGTATCGTAGCTGGAAATCCAACGCACCTGGTCTGGGCCTCTCGTGAAACTAAGTTCTGACGATGTGTTCCTTAATAATATAGTCAGTTATATCAGCCATTGTTTACACCAGAAACAAAAATTAAATACATTCTAATTGTGCCCTATATATTAACAATTCATGTATACTTGCAGTATATATAATGACATTTTACATAGTTTGATTATTTTTCACTTAAAGGGGTTTAACGGGACTTGTGTCCACCCTGCAGAATTTTATAAAATTCAATTACAATATTAAAATTGAAATGTCTGTAAATAAAATTTTGTAACATAAATAAGAGTGGGACAATACAACTTTAAAATCAACGTTTATAGTCCTTGAGGAATAAATAAATGGATATAGTACGCTATTAATTATTTTGCTTCCGTTGAAGAATTCCGCTGAAATAAAATAATTTTGCGGAACTAACTTTAAACACAGTTAGCCCCGCTTAAATATTACACGAAACTGGAAATTTTAAATACGCATTCAGATAGGAACACAGTAGCTTTATATATTACTACTAAATTGTTTTACCTATGTAAAATACAGTATTGTCTTGAAACCATCGTTGGTTTTACATATTACCACTAAATTGTTTTACCTGTGTAAGATACAGCATTGTCTTGAAACCATCGACTGTTGCTAGTTGTTCTTCAGTCAGTGGTGTGAAGTGTTTCTTTGATTGAAGAATGAGTTCCGTGTTGCCTCCTGGATGATGTTGGCGTTTCTCAGTAAAGTTACTATAATATGACCAATCCTCTTCAATAGATACTTCAGCTATGGCTTGGAAGGAAGGGAAAGACTGATACCCAAACTCAGAACCAAATCGTGGCAAGGGAAAAGTTCTCCAATCCCAACCATCAGCCGCGTAGTTATAATAGTGCACTAAAGAAATAAAACTTAAGCTATATAATACATATTATATATTTACAATATCTTTTATCGAGATGTTTGTAATTCAAGAAATAAGAATTTTGGCACAGCACCCGTGTTTCGTTTTATTCTAACGTCTCAAAAGCATATGATTGCCATATCAACAGAGTTGTACTACTGTATAATTTAGAGAATTGTTGTATAATCGTTTTCGTATAATTTTGTTACATTATTATTTTATTTTTCAATATTTCTCAATATGTTTTCAATACATATTTAATATGTACTAATCAATTTCAATTTATTTTAAATTTATATTGACAATGATATATACATATATATTGTGCGCAATAATTAGTAGTTATTCTGAATACTCTATAAAAAAAATATTATTGATTTCAAGATGAAAACAGCGCCATAATATAAAGTATTTAATGAATTTTAAGATTGCTTGTTTCACTTAATTCAATCATTGATCGCTGAAAGCAAGGCATGCATTGTAAACAAATATGGCAGACTGGTTATCTGTTTATAAGCTAACTCAGATCGCTGCACTTGGCGAACTGTAGAACCGGTACAGAGATGGTTGCGTACCGTGAATGTGGTGAATGTTGCAATTCGTCCAGTGACAACTAAACACTAATATAAAGAGTGGCCGCCCATTCAAAGTAGTGGCTCGTGAAAGTGGATTATCATGGCCCAGAATACACGAGGTGCAAGTAAAACTGGTAAGAATTCTCCTTGTTGTTTGCCTAGTGTTTCTTTTTCTTATCCAATTATTTTGTACTGTCCACGATATAGGGAAGTGTGTTGTTGTAACGTTTCAATCTTGCTTTCTACTTCTTGTGAACATAATATTTAAGCCATCATAGTAACGTTCACAAATCCTATGTATTAATGAAGATATGTATTAATTAATTACATTATGCATTGGCAAACATAGCTTTACGCAATCTCGTTATAGCTTTTCTGCAGAGCATCATCGTCTTTCACTGAAGGAGATATCACGATAAAAGTAATCGTTTTAATATGCGCAATAATTTAAACACGTTTTGTCAGTACATAGATGTAATGATTTAAGTCATCGGAAAGAAACTGCGAATTTGCTTTTCATCTGGTGTATCATGTTTAAGATCCACCAAGAAGTAGCCATATGGATTTCTCGTTCCGTCCGGATAGATTTCTTGCAGAAACAGCGGATGTTCAGGCATGATTTGATACCTTATGTTTGATTTGTGACTTATCACATAGATTTTTAAACAACACCTAGCACGAACAGTTTAAACATATTTCTATTTGCTTTGCTTTGATAAAACGCATTTTGTGTAATGAAAATCACACTAATGCTTCGAAGATGTGATCCTTTGGTGAACAAATGAACAATATCACTAGTCACTTCATGTGTGATCATCAACAATAATCAGATGTTGTCTATCTTGTGGTTCGAAATCTTCCATTCGCGAAATTGTACAGAAATCGGCATCATTGTATTGCACTGAAATCGGCGTCTTACCATTCTATATAGTGTCAGTACATCTAATCAAATTTCGTATTCCTCATACTAGAGAGATCGAACAGTAATAATTTTATAAAATACATTTTGCTACACTCGCTTTGGAGAAGCAAGAATACATGGAATGAATGTTTCCACTTTGCATTCATGATGAACATTTATACCTTGTTTCACGTACCTGGATATATTTTTAATAGTTTTATTGCAAATTTTTAGTTTGAAATATTTTACACAGACTGGTTATTTTTCAGTTTACAAAATTTATTAGAAAATTTTTGAACTCACTGAGATAATTTTTGAAAATTTTGAAATTTAATTCTCATTTGAAAATTTTCCACTTACCAAAATTGTTTATTTATAAATATTTGTTTCAAAACGTTCTTAGTTTGAAATTTTTAACTACGATACTACTTATGTCGACCGTGGATTCAAATTCAGGTCGGATATGCCTATCGTGAATTCAAATTTATGTCAGACATGACTATTGCGTATTCAAATCCACATCGTATGTGAATATTCCTGAACGTTTTACTTCGTTATAATCAATTATTTCTTATCCTTTTCTTTAGTCTAAAGGGCAGATGTGTGGACGTAACGCGCGAAAACAGAAGAAAATAAGCAGTTTATGAATAAGAACGTCTGAACTTTAAAATGAGATAGAATGAAAACTAAAATAATAGTAAAATAAATTCATTTTATTGTGAAAAGAAATACTGGCATTATGGTTTAAAGATGGAGCTTTGCTTCGATGTGTAGAATAAATTCTGAAGGTCCAATTTTACACAATGTTTGCATATGTATTGCGTAGTTACTTCGTAGTGATGCATTCAACGTTCCCTTTCAGTTTGGCAGCTTACTCCCATAGACCTAAGACTAGAAAAATCCCTCTAAAATATAATCGAACGGAAGGAGATCACATAATTTGACTGATGAGAGGCATTTACATTACTACTTTTCCACAGAATGTGTACGGAGAAATGTTCATACAATAAGTCAGAGCTTATTCCATCGACCGAAACATTATCTTCGAAACACAATGCCACTCACTGCTTTCATTAATAAAAAAATCTATTATAATTTGTTCTCAAGTTCTGACTTCCTTGTTCTTAAAACGTATAAAAATTGTTCAATAAACTGGCGTAATGCTTATTTTCTTTAAGAGAAGATTCCTCGTATAATAGTAAATTATTTGAGAAAAAGGTCTTACCATCACCGTAAAGAGGACTTGATGGGTTGCTGGCAACATATCCTTCCTGCTCAGACTTGAAACCATTGGTTGGGCTAGATACCACAAAGTCCCGTGACTGGTCTTCTTGGAGTACAAGAGTTCGAATTGTGTCAACGTATAGTTTTACATAATCTGCCTTATATACTTCATAATTGTCATTAGTATTATACCTGCGAGTAAAGTATTGAATACAGCAATTATATTAAAACACATTAATAACAAGATTCTGGTATCGTCTCCGTTAGCCTGAAGGGCATGGTCGTAGGACATTAAACTGAAAGAATGAAAGAAAATTCTTCTAAGTAAACGTTACCTTTGGGTGAATCGAGTTTCTGAGCGATATATACTTGATAGAGTAGTACTAAATGTGCTCAATATGTCACGGAAGTTTTAGGAGCAAAGCTCAAAGGGTTTAGGAGATACAGCTACTAGAACGTCACATGGAGGTACATGTACATGTTATAGTCTATTTCAGTACGTGATCTTACGATCGCTGATGACATTCCAGCTATCAATGTCTTCAATGCGGATCAGAGTCGCTTCGAGAAGGAGTTGCATTCGTATCGGACGTTGAGTGAGAAAGGATCAGTGAAGAACAAAACAATAGTAGGATAGATACCTATTCGTTCCTACATGATAATGCCGGTTGTGTCCATGGAAGGAGAAGTTCTGCGTTTCATGTATGTTCTGGTGAGTGAACCAAACAGTAGGTTCCCAGCAGTAAAGTCAGCCGATCCGGCTAATATAATCTTAATCTCATTTGATGGTAAAACAGCGAACATAAACAAGCAAGATCTTAAGACCTTCTATTCGGATACCGTGTGAAAAAGCATTCCAAGTGATAGAAAGAGAGTCCTCCTGTTGCTAGATTCATGGTCTGCAAACAAAGACGACACTCTTTCGTCACAATGTGTGCCAGAATGTTTTGCATTGATCAAACGGTTGACACCTGGTGGATGTGGTGGCATGATTCGGCCTCTGAATGTTCACTTCTTCCGTCCATACAAAGTCTTTGTTCGTTTGAATGATACAGCAATTACAGGAAGTAAAATGAATATTTGGCATTGTGGTAGGTTCATACAACTTCGATCGTTCACAATTTACCAGTTCAGTGCTCCTCGTTTTCGCAACATGATTCTCTTCGCTTTCCATAAGCCTGAATACTTGAATAAGAAGCCGGAAAGTTGGATCGCTCCTTACGATTACTGCTTTGACGGAATTGCGAACAGCACATGTTTCAAGTGCGACTTGATTGCATTTGCCAGATGTACTCACTGTGCGAGTACACTTTGCCAGAGTATTTGTGCGAGGCATGCACTCTTTTCTGAACTGCATATTGATTGTAGTAATTCGTAACTTCTCTATGATAACAAAACTACTTCCGATTTACAAACCAAGCAACATTTTCTTTTGTTTCATCACTTAAATATGCGGAAACACGAATATAATCGTGGTTAGAGAAAATAGTAGGTATAAGGTTTCTCTCTATGTTTTGAACTATGTATTACGACTGTAACGTGTGCTTTCATGTGACGTTCTAGTAGCTGTATCTCCTAAACCCTTTGAGCGTTGCACCTAAAACTTCCCTGACACATGGAGCACCTTAGTACCAGAGCCCTGCAAACCCAGGCCCGAAGACGGCCCGGCCCGGCCCGGCCCGGCCCGGATGGATCTGAATTCTGTGCCCGGCTTGAGCCGGGCTCTAACCGGGCCGAGCCGGGCTGAATCGAGCCGGCCCTGCTCAGCCCGAACACTATAAAAGACGGATCGGAAACTAATGTTGGCAGCCTGTGTTAATCGTAATGTGTTTGGGAAAGTAACTCTTTATTCAAGACTGTAAAGTACTGTACTTCTACTACTCTTATTATTACTACTACTGCTACTGCTATTATTATTTTTATTATTACTAATACTATTACTATTTGGTCTAGGAATTAATTCGTGCGGTTGGTACGCACACATTGAAGCTGTAGTACAAACACAAAATACATAAATACCTTAAGAAAAATATTGTCCATCGCTAGCCACCACTTTCGCCCATCTGTCAGGCAATGTACGGATTCCGTGGCGAAAGAAGTCCTCATCCTTGGAAGCGATCCAGTCAGAGACCCATGTTTCGATATCTTCTGAAGAAGTAAACCGCTGTCCAATCAAATCGTTGTTCATGCAATCGAACAAGTAGTAGTCCGAAGGAGCAACGTCTGGTGAATACGGCGGGTGAGGTAAAACTTCCCATCCGACATTTTCTAAATAGGTTTTGACCGGTTTTGCGACATGTGGGCGAGCGTTATCATGTTGAACAATAAGTTTATCATGTCTGTTCTCCCATTCTGGTCGTGTTCTGGCCAGAGCTTGCTTCAAACGCATTAATTGTCGTCGATAACGTTCTCCATTCATAGTTTCACCCGGTTGCAGCAGCTCATAGTACACCACACCTTTCATATCCCACCATATGCACAGCATAACCTTTGCACAGTGAATATCTCGTTTTGGTTGTGATGGACCTGGTTCACCTGGTTTCACCCAGGCCTTTTTTCGTTTAGGGTTCTCGTAATGGATCCACTTCTCATCACCCGTAATAATTCGATGCAGAAACCCCTTTCTGCTCTGTCGTTGAAGCAGCAATTCGCAAATGGTTTTTCGTCTTTCAACGTCTCTGTCTTTCAATTCATGTGGAACCCAATGTGACATCTTTTGAATCATTCCCATGGCTTTCAAGCGTTTGGAGACTGTTGCTTGATCAACGCCTAATGCTGCTGCAAGTTGTTCCTGCGTTTGACACGAATCCTGCTCGAGCAATGCTGTCAATTCTTCGTCTTGAAATTTTTTTGGCTGTCCAGCTCGCTCTTGGTCTGCCAAGCCGAAATCACCACTTCTAAACCGTGCAAACCACTTCTGACACGTTCGCTCAGCTAGAGCATCGTCACCATACACTTCCACCAAAATACGATGACTTTTAGTCGCACTTTTCTGCATGTTAAAGTAATGCAGCAGGACACCCCGCAAAAACACTTTATCAGGCACAAATTGCGCCATGTTCACTTAACTACAAACTGGTGTTGTTGACGCTTTAATCCACTGCCCTATACTACGAACGATACGCGATGACAGGGGTTTGCAACACATGTGTGGATACACGGAACTGTGGGACGCTCCGTTCGTTGCGCCATCTCTTGTCCACCCGCACGAATTAATTCCTAGACCAAAATACTATTACTACTACTACTACTACTACTTCTACTACTACAACTGCTACGACTTCGCGTCAGAGTTGACATGTCTGGTGGTACATACTTTACAATCTAAGTACAGAAAAAATCGAAGAAATACTAGTTATTATGGCCGGTCTGCGTAGAATGCGAACCGATGCTTGACGAGGGGCAACGGTGGCTCAGTAGGTAAAGCACTCACATCTTGTGCTAGAGGTCGTCGGATCGATCCCTCGTCGTGTTATGTGAGCTTTGTGGTGGACAAATACCGTGCTCGTGGATTTCTTCGGATTCTCCCGTTTCCTTCTACTTTTTCATTCCACCATTTCATTCATTTCTCATCATCACCGTCTCCTTTAGCCTAACCGGCATAGCCATGGGACGTAAAACTGAAAGATTCCATTGTTTTCATTACTGTACTAATACGACAGTGAATACCACTACTGCTATTACTAGTAATACGAAAACAAAACAATGAAAATGAAATCTTGAGCTTTACGTCTCATAGTTATGCCGACTAGATTAAAGGAGACGGTGATGATGAGAAATAAATGAAATAGTGGAATGAATAAAGTGGGAGGAAAAAGGAGAACTCCGCGAACCCCCACACGGTGTTTGTCCACCACAAAGTTCACTTGGCGAGAGCTCGGATCGAACCAGGGATCCCATACACCAGAGGTGAACGCTCAACCACTGAGCCACCCTTCCAGGAACACCTAATCGACCCTGGGGACTTGGTGATTTTTTTTGATCATTATATTTTGTTATATTTGTAGCATCATACTATAAACCATACATGAACATGTAACACCATTCGATATTTGCCTTGCCAATTGAACATTACTACAAATTACACTGATCTTATGAGCACGCCAGTTCATGGTTTTGGCCTCCGTGGTCTAATGGTAGCGTACCAAATTCTACTTACTAGGTCAAGTACTTGACTTTATCATACGTTCTTTAGGTAACTACGGCTCAGGCTGTATGGATGATGATGGGATGAATTGGTGAAAAAAACAGTGGGAGGAAGCGGAACCACCCTAGAAACTCCCACGCACAGGGTGTTTGTCCACCACAAAGCTCACATAGCATGAGCAGGGATTGATCCGATGACCTCTAGCACCAGATGTGAGTGTTTTTTTTTTTCTACTGAGCCACTGTTGTCCCTCGTAGATCAAGCATCGGTTGACATTCTACGCAGACCGGCCATAATAACTAGCATTTCTCAATTTTATTCTGTACTTAGAAGGTAAATTCGGTACCACCAGACATGTCAACTCTGACGCGAAGTCGTAGCAGTTTTAGTAGTATTAGCAGTGGTCGTAGTAATAATAGTAGAAGTAGTAGTAGTAGTAGTAGAAGTAGTAATAGTAATAGTATTACCAGTACATCGCAGTCTTGAATAAAGTGTCAGTTTCCCAAACACATTACGATTAACATTGGCTGACACTAAGACCGTACGAACACGGCAAAGGTAGAGGTAGTGGAGGACATTAAAAAATAAATAGGCTGACAACATTAGTTTCCGAACCGTTTTGCAGAGTATTCGGGCCGGCCCGGTTTCGGCCCGATATGTACCCGGCCCGGTTCGGCCCGAAATGTGCCCGGCCCGGTTAGGGCCCGGTCCAGTTTGATATTACTTGAAACGAGTCGGGCCGGGCACCGGGCCGAACCGGGCGCGCCCGGCCCGTGCAGGGCTCTGCTGAGTACTACTCTACCACATGTCTCGGGCAGCAACTCGGTTCACCCAAACGTGACATTTACTTTGTAATAATGGTAAAGGAATCCAGGAAAGAATCGAGCAGCTCCAAAAACTTAAGAAATCACATTAGTGGCACTGCTGAGTGTGAAACGTCTATTTTGTTTGAAAATATTGAAAAACTAATATGAATATTACGTGAATAGTGTTTTCAAGGAGTCTTTCGGGGTAAATACATCTTCAGACAATGAATTCAAACTCCTATTAGAAATGCCACGATTATGCGATATGGGCTAAAGAAGGCGAGTGATTAATGTAAGTGAATGATTGTAAAAGATTTGGTGGAATGATAATGAGGGAGGGAACTTTTAAACCACAAACTCAAATGGCTGAGGATCGAACTAGGAACCACTCGGACCAGAGTTAACTTCTCTACCACTAAACCAACTGCTCTACCTTCTACTAAATGCATCTTGAGTAAACTAATTATTGAATAACTCAAATTCTGATAACATTATCTTTTTTGACGTTCTGTTCAATAATGAAGAATTTCCTGGTAATATAGTGAGACATGTAAATAAAGGACCCCAGTGGGATAGACTATTTGTCCGTGAGTGTCAGATGTCCGTTACAGAAAGTTTAAACAAATTTAGGTCACTTCCAGCTAATATGTTAATTGCATTATACAGAAAATACAGTGGTTACCGTCTTAAAAAATATATGCTAAAATAGAAATACTGAACATATTGTTCGAATTACTGGTAGTAATCTGTATGGGAGTGACTGTGGTCCTGGGGCGAATTACTCTAAAAACCAAAAATATCCCTGGGGGATGTGTTTATGTAAGCATGTATTTAATGATTGTGCAATAATTTTCTTTTCAAGTAGAAGTCGTATCTCTCTAAAAGTCCCTTAATTTACTTATTTACTGAATTAAAAATAACTGAATAAGAACATGCAGCTTGATTAATATTATTAATAAATACTGAAATTGTCGACAAAACAAACCAATCATGGATTATGAATCTCTTGGGAAAAGTTTCCAGTACGTCCTGTTATCCTAGACATGCTAGTCTATGATCGAAGTTTGCTCATAACTGCCGGATCAGTTAACGGGATCAATTCAAAATTTACGAGTGTTTTGAAGATGCAGAAAATATTTCCAATGTTAAATACGTTTGAGCTGATCCTCGTGACTGTATAAATAATGTACTTGAGTTTGGCGCGGAAGACCTGGTTTCAATTCCTGAAAGTCCTCATGTAGTTAATACCCCACAAAAAGGTGTAAGTCATTATCTCTTATATCCTCGATGCTGGAAGGATGCTAAATTCAATCCAACGAACCAATATACGAGCTGATAATAATACCATTCCGTTATGACTACTAAAACATTTATTTATTTTATTTATTGAAGAAGAACACAACAGGTAATTCTACCCAATTACAGTGTTCATACCAGAGCTACATAGAATAGCTGTAATATATTTGCGAAATCTATTCTGACTCATACTGTGTATATCCAGAACATTTTTACATTTACTCAGTTTGTTGTACACTGCACCCATCCTCCACGTTGGTGACTGTTTTGTTGCATTTGTTCGAGATTTCTTACAATAAAAGAAATTTCCATTGCCCACACTTGCGGTAAAAGAACACTGTACGTGTCCGTACCTGAGAGTGACCTTTGAAATAGAGTTTTCTCCCATAATAATACATATATTTTTGTTAAGACAAAAAAGTTTGTCCGTGTTATTGAGGTATCCGCTATTGTTCAAGAGAAGTTTTACTGCATTTGGTGGTCTGGTTAGGGTAATGTTCCATGATTCTCCATTTTACAACTTTGTAAGTAGATACATTTTCCTTTAAATTAAAATACAATACCATCCCGCTTTTTACAGTTTCTTCAGTTTTCCTATACTCAATGCGTTAAAATTCTCGTTTTTACGTTGGTGAAATGCTAATTTTCCCTTATTTTACACCACGTCATGACGATGCCTAACGTAAAAGCAAAACACATAATACAACCAGCCATAACAACGAAATCAACTAAGGTTTCTTACTTCTAGCTAGCGTGATGCGCCGTGATATTTGTGGTCTATTTGCTACCTATATTATTCCACTACATTTTAACGCATGAAAAAAAAAAGTTCACTTTCCAGTTCAGTTGTATTCTATATATACCTAATCTTTGATCAACGACTGAATATCTTTACCAATGAAGACATGATAATGTCAACATGATATGGCATCCAACAATCAACGACATACGACAATGTTGCTGAAGCCAATGATGTAAGTCAATTACTTACCAATTTTGGCGAAGAGCCGCTTCGTTCTCGTTGTTGCCAGCCCAAAGACCAATGCTTGCGTGATGCTGTAGGCGACGAACTTGATGGATCACTTCCCGCGACACGCTTTTCAGAAATTCTTCTGTCGCTGGATACATTGAACAGGCGAACATAAAGTCTTGCCAGATGATTATTCCGTGTTTGTCTGCCAACTGGAAATTAAAATACAAGAGCATTTAAAAATAGATAGTAAAACTATGAATGTCGATCAAACATTGTTAATTCAGTCATTTTCTACTGAATGTAACAGTTTACTGTTTCCCTTCTCAGTGCATCACACGGAGAAAGGAAAAAGGAGGTAAAGAACCTGACTTTGATAAAGCATAATGGTGATAGGCAAACGAGAACATCGGTAGCGTACTAGATGGTCTTGTCTTGCAGGCATGCTAGGATAGACACCTGTAATTTCCATTCCCCTACCGAATCCCTGCACCTTCTTTGAAAAAAAATGTTTCTTACCGATACGGATATTTCGAAAAAAAAAACAACTTTAAATTACTCAGCCAAATGATTACTTGGCTGACTAATTTCGGAAATCTGGTGACGAGTGAGTCAATAAGTGAATCAGTGTTTACTCTGTATTCTTCTCTAGACAAACAACAAAATGTAATAATGAAGACGATCTTATATACTTACATCATAGAAATCATCAAGTTCATATATTCCACCGCCCCAAACACGCAACATGTTCATATGTGCTTCTTTTGCTGATCTGAGGAGATCGTCGAGATATTCATAGGTTAGACGTTCAGGGAGCACATGAGCAGGGATCCAGTTGGCACCTTTAGCAAAGAACGGCTGGCCGTTTACTCGGAAATAGAAAGACAATCCCTCTGTAATATAACAACAGTAAAAAAATTGTACTCCATATAAAAGAATTTATTGAAAATACAACCTACTACATTTACTAAATATACATAGTAAAAAAAGGAAGATATACAAGGCGATATATACATGTACACTGGAAGGGATATACGTATAAAATGATTCACTTGGGAGGATAAGGTAAAGTAGAATCTTTGGGATGGAAGTAATAGCAATTTTTCGAGATTTCGAGTTGGTTTGGTGCAACGAGTCTTTGTAAACCTTAGAGTGTTTAAGCCAAGTTTACCTATGATTACCAGACGTGATCGCTACTATAGATTGCATATTGCTCAACAAAAAAAAATGTGTATTTGAGATGATAGAGTATACTATTTGAGTTAAAATAAAACGCAAGGCGATATTCATGATCTTTCAAAAATCAACATACAAAGTCTGAAAGAAGGAGAACGATTTACGTTGTATGAGAGATGCAACTATATCCAGTAACATTCAGGTTATGGCAGGAAGCTCTCCTATTTCTTAATATACTGTAGACAAACTGTATATTGTAGAAGACCTGATATCTTCACAGTACTTCTACAGAGAACTTACCTAAACTCAAGTATAAAAATATATACAAGGACTCAACAATTCTGCCAGAATGTAGAATTAACTTTCAGTAATCTTAGAAAGATATTCCGGACGGAATAATTTTAAAACTAATACAACAGATATCAAAATATTTCAGACATAAAAAACTTAAGAATATCACAGTGGATAAAACAAAATAATCATCAAGGAATCAGAGTAGGAAGGGAAAGTAACATTAAAATCACTAATATTAGTTGTGTTTACTAACATTCGACTTTTATGCTAATAGTGACAGTGGCAGTGTAGAGTTTGGATTTATAAATAAGTGTTTCTTTTTCGTTTTTTTATTACAAGATTAAAACCTCTCATCAAACAACGAATTCGTTAATAGAGTAATAGTCAACTTCAACAATAATATTGGCATAAAAGGGTGTAGCTTTCATAATACCATTCTGCGTAATACAATATATAAATCCGTTTGTCCTATGTATACAGTTGAACGTCTCATTTGAAGAAGGGAAACATTGTAATTTTTGCTAAACTCAAGTTTTTATATTCTATATCCCCATATTCAAAATATGAAATCTTTGAGTTTAATGTCCCACGATTATGCCTTTTATAGTAAGGGAGACAATGATTAAAGCAAGCGAATAAAGGTGAAAGAATTGGTAGAATGAGAAATTTGGAGGGAACGGGAGCACCTAGAAAACTCACGGGCACGATGTTGTCCACCACAAACTTACTTGGCCAGGGATGGAACCAGAGACCCCACGCACAAGAGGTAAGCGCTCTACCACTTTTTTGTTAAAAAAAAGTTAACTGACTCACCGAACGTGTCTCAGTAACTTACTTGAAGTGCTTATTAATAATTTTACTTGCTATACTCGTTTCAACTAGCTTTTCCAATCACATAGAACGACAGGGACACGAGCACAGAAACATTGAGGGCAGTTAAAATCACAAAGGGACTCCCACCAGGAATTGAACCCGGGACCCCGTACACTAAAGGCGCACGTGCTAGCCACTAGACCAGCGAGGAGGGCAACACTGAGCCACCGTACCCTCACATTCAAAAGAAGCATTCATTGCATTAAAGAATAAATAAATTTTATAATCACATGGTTTGACAAGTATCAATTGCTTAATAACACAAATGTTAAGAAGAAAAATATTTTGACCAGCAGGAAGGTTTTTTCTTCATTTTGTCAAAAATGGCTAAACGGAATGCTGCCCTCCTTCAAATGACACAATTAATAACGCATATATGTAAGTTTCCTCTTCTTTGTATGGACCATTATATGCTTACCTTTCTCAATGCAAAAATTTCATTGTATATACAGTACTGCCTTGTGTTTAGTTGTGCTTATAGAAAAAATAAATTTACCTTCTACTCCCTCAATAGGTTCCTGAATAAGTTCAATTGTCCTGAATCCAAAAGTAACAGCTTTGGAGTCGGACTCAGTTTCTCCGCCAACATAAACATTCACACTGTATAGGTTCTGTTCTCCCATTTCGTTTGGCCACCACTCCTGTACGTTGCCACACTGTAACAATAGTACAGTGAATAGCGTGAACCTTCATTGAAAACTTTTATCACTCTTAATTTGATTTCTCTAAATAAAAGAGAAAAATTAATCCATTACATAAACAGTATAATCGTACACAGTGTACAGACTTTATTTGATCTTCACCAAGCTTGGTACCTTGACTTACTTAGCATTCATATGAAATATTTTCATGTGTAGATCTTTGATTCCCGAGTTTGATTTTGGAATTAGTCAAATTTATGCCGAAAAAGAAAAAAACTAGCGAAAACAACGTTCTGGCGTGCTGTGAACTTTTGTATTCTCGGTTGAAGTAATGATTTATTAGTGTACTAATATGTTCTTGAACTGAACTTTTAGCAGGTTCTGCACGGTATATATTTAGTTTGAAATTTCCTGGCAATCCCAGCTCTGTATCGCTGAGTGTTGCAATTTTGTACTATCGGTTTGTGTTTTGCAAATTAAGCCGTTTTGGACCAAACTGATAGTGACTTTGAAAATGCTATGCATAATATTATTGTGATGTGAGTGATTGTGATAGTTTTCAAGACCTAAGTGAAGTTGAAAATAATGTCTAAGTAAATATGATCTTTTTCTTTTTTAAAACAGTTGAAATTGCTTTGATTTCATTTACGTAATCAATAGTTTAGAAGGCACACAGAAAGAAAAAGTAGTCATCTCTTCCGTAGACTTTAACTAATACCGGGCAACACCGTTTTTGGGCTGGATAACCGATTCGAGTTTGTTAGCAAGTAACATCATGAGGTGTTCCCAGTATGCCACATTAATGTAAATCACTTATCACTAATCATCAGTAAATCACTTATCTGCAACAAAGTATTAGAATTCCTATTTTTGCGTTTCAGTTACTGCTTGAAACAGAAGCATACGCAAGGGATGGTTCCTAACCTAACCCAAACCTCATCATTGAGCAAGATATTATGTAAAACTAAATATTTACCTTATTAAAATATGCACGTTGACACCTGAAATCGTATGTACCTCGATGCTTGAGTCTCCTTTCTCCTTCTTTGTGAAATTCTCTGTATGATACTGACTCCAAGTACTCTACAAATTTTCAATTGAATTTGAACCTGAGGAGTTGGCAGACAACACTTGTACACAGCAAAATGCCTAAATATTCCTTAAACCATGTGCAAATACTTTGAGACCTGTGAACAACTTTCATCTTGGAGGATGGAAGTATTCACTAAACACTTATTATGAAGATACTGATGAAATGACAACAGCTGGTTGCTGAGAATATCCAAATAAAGATGCTGGCTTATGTTCACACTACCTGAGTCATGGTATGTGAAGCATCCCACCCGTTGCCATTATCGAATCTCCTCCAGCTTGAACCACATACTGTACGGATGAAATTTTTCATTGCGCTTTCGCTGCACTCGATGACTTGCGCCATTAAAATACAGACTAAAAAAGACTCGTTGGACTACACTACGCGTTTTTAATCTGCTGCAATATAGTGTATATGTTCTCAAGCTCCTTGAAGACGTTCAGTTTTATGTGCTGCGGTCTCCTTTATAGTACTAATGTCCAAATCATTGCATAAAATTTCATTCTCAGTGTGCTTTATGAAATTCGTTGAGAAGGGTTTTGATTTTCCTTATTACGTTGCAGTAAATGACTTTCCTTGACCAGGCGAGTCGACTAGGATTCTTTGCGATCACCGTTTTGATGCCATTTCGCGTTTACAGTCATGTTAGACTATTAATTCTACATATGTTGGACAGTCTACTTTGATACAATAACAAATTCGGTAACTTCACGCATGGGCATGGCCAAACACAATGGTCTCGTTTACCAATTCTCCCTCATCATTGTTTCGATTCACATAACCAACTGACACGTTCGCTCCTGTTAATTTCAATGGTCATGCATCAGAGATAGTGAGTCACTTAGTCACTTGTTACCAATAAAGGTACTTGTAGAAACGGACCAATGTTAATTTTAGGCGGTTGACTAATTTCTTTACTGACGCGCTTATGTATATTGATCATATTCATTTATTATGTAGCCAAAATCCACTGGTGAAATCCTCACACCTAAACAATAAAAAAAAAGCCCACATGAACATAGGGAGAAAATGCGTTGTTTCAAAGTTACAAGAGCCAGCCTCGAAGTTACAATTTTCTCGATTTCGGCCTCTTGCAACTTTGAAACAATGTATTTTTTGCACTATGTTCATAGGGGCTTTTTTTATTGTTTAAATGTGAGGATTTCCCCAGTGGATTTTGGCTACATAATAAATGAACACCCTGTATATTTAAAATAAATTATACAGTATTATACGTAGATATTAGAGAAATTCAATATAAAATTCTTTATTCAATAAAGAAAGGTAATTCGCATAACATGAAGTTAAATAGACATACTTCGTTTCTCATTGTTTATATATATATATATATATATATATATATATATATATATATATATATATATATATATATTTTTTCTTATTCATAATAAATACTCCGGAGAGTACTCCATTTGTCAGCTTGCTTATTCGGATTATGCTACAAAGGCAAGTGTTTTTTTTTTTGTTTTTTGTTTTTTTTTTTGTTTTTGTTTTTGTTTTTTTTTTTTTTTTTGTTCCAATGGAGTTTTCAGGGCCGTGTCTTGGAAAATCAGCGCCCAGGGCGAGAGTATAAGACGATGCCCCCGTACATATGGCGCGAAGCGTAAGAACATTTTCAAAAATAAACTCTGCTTTTCCTTCATTTTCAGCTCTTATTATTACTTTTTTCCTGCCATTTTGTATATGTGCACATGTCTCTCTCTCTTTTCTTTCCTTCTTCTCTTTTCATGTTCCTCTTGAATTTTGCGCCCCCTTACTTCGACGCCTGGGACCGTCGCCCCGCCCCGCTTCGCAGTTTCATCCACTTTGCTTCAAAAAATACTTGAATAAGTTTGATTATTGAAGACAGAGAAAAACAAACGCTTATACTGCACTTCATTTGAGAAAGAGATCGCTTCAGATTCGAAAATTAAAAGTCACATTATTTATGAATCATGCTTATAAGTCAAGTTTCAAGATAGTGAAAATTTGTCACAGGAATTGATCGAGGGACGCAAATTCTGATTTTGTAGAGCAAACATCACTTCCCGCTCTTATTGTGACTATTGTCGATTTTATATGTGAGAGTATTTGCTAAATTCTTGGATTAAAGAATATTTTTGTATTAGACAAAGTAAATAAAGAATTTCACCATAAATACCACAAGAAGCTTCATAAACTATGAGAGTAACAGTTAAACACCAGATGGCACCACCAGCATTGGTTGAAGCTATTAAAACAAGAACCTCTGAGGTTCCAAACATAGAAGATGGAACCAACTTTCTCCCAGCATCACAACGTTTCAAAAAGATTTTTAAAAAATCCTTATTCAAAACTGTTTAATTAACAATACTAAGACCACGCTGGATATGTTTGTGCCTATTTCAGTGCTGACTGTTTTTCAAGTGCTCTGTTGTTTCAGGAATCAACAGTTTTTACATTAGTAGATTCCCCTTTCTCTCAGCCACAAGGTATATATCGCATATATACAGTAAGAACATACAGTGAGTGTAGTGCATACATATAACCGTTGTAATATGTATATGTCATAGATCTAAGCAGCACAGTGTTAATTTGACTCTCTTTTTCAACAATGTTAATCAATATATTAAATTTCTGAAGCTAAATTTCCTACATGCACTATGTGATCAAAAGGATCCGGACACTTGGCTGAAAATGACTTACAAGTTCGTGGCGCCTTCCATCGGTACCGCTGGAATTCAATATGATGTTGACCCACCCTTAACCTTGATGACAGCCCACATAGCACAATTACGTCCACGGGATGTCCGAGACTGAGCCCGCAACGCACGACGGGACATCCACATGTGCTTCTGGGACATCCACAGGATTTCCGCGGGAGATCCAGATGTCCGCTAATATCCCGGGATACGGGATATTAAACGGGACCACGAAGGGATGTCTATTGGTTTTCCCTCGGACCTTCTGTCCCATCTGGGACGTCCCGTGGACAATGCAGGACGTCCATGGGATGTCTTCTCATTGTCCCGATAATCCCGGGAACCGAATGGGATGATTGGGATCAAAATAGGACATCCCAGGGACGTAGTGTGCTATGTGGGAGCTTCCACTCTCGCAGGCATACTTTCAATCAGGTGCTGGAAGGTTTCTTGGGGAATGGCAGCCCATTCTTCACGGAATGCTGAACTGAGGAAAGGTATCGATGTGGGTCGGTGAAACCTGGCACGAAGTCGGCGTTCCAAAACATCCCAAAGGTCTTCTATAGGATTCAAGTCAGGACTCTGTGCAGACCAGTCCATTACAGGGATGTTATGATCGTGTAACCACTCCGCCACAGGCCGTGCAGTATGAACAGATGCTCGATCGTGTTGAAAGATGCAATCGCCATCCTCGAATTGCTCTTCAACAGTGGGAAGCAAGAAGGTGCTTAAAACATCAATGTAGGCCTGCGCTGTAAGAGTGCTACGCAAAACAACAAGGGGTGCAAGCCCCCTTTAAGAAAAACACGACCACACCATAACACCACCACTTCCGAATTTTACTGTTGGCACTACACACGCTGACAGATGACGTTCGCCGGGCATTCGCCATACCCACACCCTGCAATCGGATCGCCACATTGTGTACCGTCATTCGTCAGTCCACACAACGTTTTTCCACTATGCAATCGTCTAATGTTTACGTTCCTTACACCAAGCGAAGCGTCGTTTGGCATTTACCTGCGTGATGTGTGGCTTATGAGCAGCCACTCGACCATGAAATCCAAGTTTTCTCACCTCACGCCTAACTATTATAGTACTTGGAGTGGATCCTGATGCAGTTTGGAATTCCTGTGTGATGGTCTGGATAGGTGTCTACCTATTACACTTTATGACCCTCTTCAACTGTCGGTGGTCTCTGTCAGTCAACAGATGAAGTCGGCCTCTACGCTTTTGTGCTGTACGTGTCCCTTCACGTTTCCACTCCACTATCACATCAGACATACTGGACCTAGGGATGTTTAGGAGTATGGAAATCTCGCGCACAGAATTCTGACACAAGTGACATTCAATCACCTGACCACGTTCGAAGTCAGTGAGTTCCGCGGAGTGCTCCATTCTGCTTTCTCACGATGTCTAATGACTACTGAGGTCGCTGATAATGAGTACCTGGCAGTACGTGGCAGCACAATGCACCTAATATGAAAAATGTATGTTTTGGGGGTGTCCGGATACTTTTGATCACATAGTGTATATCTAAATGCACCAAACTTGAAAGATATTTCAGCACATACACTTTTAAGCAACTACTAGAAGATATTTGCTTTACTTCCAAATACAAATGTCTTAAATCCCCAACGATTAAGTTAATTAATTTTAAGAGACACCAAGTTCTGTAATTTTTCACAATCTCACAAATGGCATTAGTATAAGTAATCATATCGACATACGTAAGTTTGACTACACGGAGAGTACTAGAGTTGCCCTCGGAGCATGAAAAAGTGTGCGCTTGAAATAACCTCATGTAGAATATTATAGTCTACTTACATCATCTGCAGAGAGAGTTTCGTTGATGACTACTTGAAGATCTGGAGTTGGGGTAACACGTAAACCTGCTGATAGAGAAGCTCCACAGGATAAGGTGATGGCAACGTACCCTAGATTCACATCAGAAGTTGCAACGTCGAGTATTGCTCTTACATTCACTTCCCAGTCATTAGTTTCTGTTTTTCTTGGTGAAATGAGAACGTTTCTTATTATGGCCTCATCGAATGCTTCGAGTGTAACGTTGTGCCTACAATGCAAAGCAGTAGTTTTTAAACTTTGTGATTTCTATTACAACCTTTGATATGATGTGCATTTTGATGGATACTTAACCATATCTTTAATAGAAAGTAAGCAAATGAGTTGAGTTGATTTTGAGTTTAACGTCCCGTTCAGCAGCGAGGTTATATGAGACGTGGACCTACTGATTACGTGGAATCCGAACCACATGAGCTCCCGCCGGGAATCGAACCCTGACCTCAAAGTAAGCAAATGTTGTCATGTATATTATGTACTAATTTTTCACTATACAAATTGATATAATCGCAAACTTAGTGCTTACGTTACAAAGGTTGCCAAGCGTTATTTACAACTATTTTCGGAAGCAAAGAAATAATAGACAATAACACACATACACACACACATATATATACTATATATATACTATATACTATATATATATCGGGTGTTATAAAAATGACGCCCACGGACTACAAACCATTATTCTATGAGTCAAAATAAGGCTTAAAATATAAATATTTGTATACCTATCGCTTCTTCGACTGCAGAGTCAAATTGTACTATATGGCAACGTTGCAGATAAAGAACCATAAATAGATTCATAAATTCATCAAACAGTTACAGCAATTCTTTCCAGATGGCAGTTACAATCTATAGACATTGACATTAGCACCACCTATTAGCGTAATAATTGAAGTAACTGCTTGATGGATTCGTAGAGCAATGCTAATGGTTCCAAATTAATCTACAACGTTACCACATAGTGAAGTTGTTTTTATTCCTCATTGCAGCTAAAGGAGGCACCGGAAGGTATACCACTATATAGTATTTTCATTTTATTTTGTCCTGAAGAATAATTCAGGATAATTGTCAGAATACGTGTTCGGATAATTCATAACAGTTTATTTTGTCCTCTGTTGTCCGTGGGCGCCATTTTTAGAACATCCGTACTATTATTATTGTTGTCTATTATTATTATTATTATTATTATTATTTTTATTTTGCTGTTGTAGAAATTACCATGTAAACTTAAATTTGTTTTGTAGTCTAGTAAAAAGTAATAAATTTAAATAAAACTATCACATACACATATTTACGTCGCGTATGAATGTATTAATCTACTTATACTATTAGATAAAAGACTAAAAGTGACTCATATGACTAAAATGTATTTCAAACAGTTTCAGGCTTGACATTGAAATATCGCGCCACCCGCTCATAACATACGTACGTAAAATGTCTTCTTGGGAAAAATAATATATCAGTTTCATACCTCAGTGCGTCAGTTCGTTGGACATGGTCAATTGAATTAGTTCCTATGCATTAAGCTCACATAATTCATAACAAAGCTCCAGGCCATGCAACTGTTGTTGTCAATGCAGCAGGGCCAAATCTGGGCTGTATGTAAGAGCTAAATCTCCTTCACAGTCTGTTACTGCAGCCATGATAAAACAGCTGTGTGGGTTGGAGCATTGTCATGCAGTATGCAAGCTCAACACACAGCAGCTGATTCAAATGATTGCCTCCAACGAACTGACAGAGCTATACAGTTGAAACTAATATATTATCTCGTTTATAGATGTCCCTATATCATAAACTGCTTAGACCTGAAACTTCTGCTAATACCCTCTTATAACATGGGAAATATATAAATAACATTGGTAATTTCAGTAGATAGTATTTTTTAAGTATTAATGATTACACTGAAGGATTTTACTCATTCTTTGATTTTCGTAAACTTTGCAAAATATGAAGAAATGTTGGAGAACCGGATTAACATTCTAATGTCCAGCAACGCTTAAACAACTTAGCCGCAGGATACAAAGCTCTATTCCTTTGTCATGGCCACAATGCCTCAAACACATGAGTGTATTCTTGTTCTAATT
The DNA here is from genome assembly GCF_964235325.1 of Thermobia domestica. Classification (NCBI taxonomy): domain Eukaryota; kingdom Metazoa; phylum Arthropoda; class Insecta; order Zygentoma; family Lepismatidae; genus Thermobia; species Thermobia domestica. The sequence goes on from NC_137467.1 coordinate 56,123,550, forward strand.
TCTCATTACCTATACCAAAGGAAAAGTTCAAAAGATAATATTGTTTCGAAGCTATGCGAGATGCATACCAAAATTATGTATTGTTTGCCACAGCTCCCGCAGTTTTCGAGTTTCGAGTCGGGGCTGTTAATTTTCAGAATAATCTCAGTCCACCTCCACACACTGTATTCAACGATGAGGATTCCTCATAGGGACATGTTCTAGATAGATAAAGATGGCACTTTCGAAAGCATTTCTCTCAAAACGTCTGCTTTGCAATGAATCTTCAAGTTTTGTAACCAGCCACAAGTCACTGGGAGCTAGATCGGAAGAGTAAGGCGAGTGATAAGTCACTTCATAGTTCTGTTCTTCTAAAAGAAGCTAATGGAAATTTACGATCGGTGTAGGGGCGGACTCTCCCATGTAGCAGAAAACTTAACTGTCCAAAGTTTGGTCTATCTTGCTGCACTGCAGGAAGAAATTGCTTACCTGCATGTAAACAATGTACTGCAAAGTGTTCCTTGGTTTCTTTGGCGTAGGAGTAGTCATAATTAGTTCCGTTTTGTCGCAGAAGATGGCATAAAGAATGTTTTCATTCCTGGAAACCTGGCGAAATTCTTTGCGTGCGAGCGAAGCTGAGTGTTTCCACAGTTTCAATTACATTTTTATCTCGGGATTAGAGAGGAGAATAAATCTTAGTAGCAGATTCCAACAATTCCCAAGTAGTAGCACAGTTCGTTGTCAAGATACCACTGGCAATAGTCAAGTAAGAGGCATTCTCTTCATCCAGTTATTCAGGAATTTACCATGAACTGACTTTGGTCAACTTAAAGTGATCTGTCCTTCCATAATTTTACGCACACATTGCTGCACAGTACAGTTACCAAGGGATGTGTCGCAACGAAGTATCTTGAATTGTGATAAATAATGACAAATGTTTTGGCACGTGCAGATAAAACTTAATCATTGGACATTGGACATCTATAGTGAAAAGCCATCATTTCAGGTTAATGTTAAAACTAAATATTTTTTTCTCATACGTAAACCTGTTAAAAATAAACATGGTTACAAGCTTAAAATTTTTCACAGTCAAGTCTTACAGTAAAATCTAAAGTTTATTAGTGTATAATTATGTTAACCTAACCTTGCACTATGGCAAAATGGTCCGTAATTTTGGTATGCAACTCGTGCCTTTTGATTATTCATTACGCCAATAAATATTTATTAATAGTACTAACATATACATATATTTTCTTACCAGATACCAGAAGAAGGAAACGAAGGGCCCCAATCCCAGGAATAAGATGATTGCATTTTTCTGATGTGATTGGCATGGCATTCACCAGTATATTGGCAAGCTGGTGGAACAATATGATCAGCTGATTGCTCTTCGAATTTTCTGTCTGAATAATGAATAGGTGACTCAAATTCCAGTCTTATTTCATTATTTCCTTCCTACAATTTTAAACAAACACTTTAAGAGATGTGTCTATACAAACATCACTTTACTCTACAAGAAAAATGGAACAAAATTGAGTAGATCGCTAGTAGAGACCACTGTCTGAAAAACTAGCGAATTATTTCAATTTCACTCTAAACTCATTAGTTCCTCTCTAAAGTATTTTAGAATAGCTATTAATATAAAATAACTTACGCTATAAAGAACGACAAGAATGTTCACAAGGGCTTTGTCCAAGGCTTGTCCGCGCTCCACTAAGGCTCGGAGCCAACTGACGCGCGGTGCGTTGCTTTGCTCGGACCCCCCCCCCTACATCCTCCATCACCGACAAACCCGCTCCAGCGACACGCGCGCCGCGGCGCGGCGAGTCTCATTACTTATCATACAGACCTTGTATATTAAGCCAGTGGCGTACGCAGAGGAGGATTTCGTACTTTAAGCCCCTCCTCCAAAAATATATTACAGAAAAGTAAATGTATTGCATTATATATACATAAAAGTCGTGCATGTCCTGAAATGATATGAGCTTAGGTACTTTAACTCTCCCTCCATTTATTGATTAAATCCTGTGTACGCCACTGTATCGAGCAGAGCAGATACTTCATGCAATTTTCTGCCTGAGCAATGAAAAAGTTACTCAAACCAAGGCTTGTCTCGTTAAATTTCTTTCTAAAATTAAGAACAAACCACTTTAAAATTCTATATGATTCTGACTCTTTAGTTATTATATGCAAGGGTAAAACTTTCTTTCAAATTTTACCTAAGGTGCAAACAACTAGGTTGATTGAGAAACCTTTTAAGTTTTCGATAAATAAGTATCTATATTTTTTGCATACTGTTTTTCTCTCGTGTGTGATTCAGTCTTCCTGAAATATTAAGATAAATTATATTGTACATTATGCAATGAATAAACTTGTTTTCCAATTAAAGACATGTTTTATTGTTAAAAACAATGGCAGCTCTGGAGGGAAATCATCGCTATTAATAAAGATACAAAAAGTGGAGAGAATCATTTTTGGAAATATGTGGATTTCAATTTAAAATGGTCCAAATGTTCCGATCGTATCAACCGTTTCGCCTAAAAACTGGTAAGTATTACTATGTTAAATGAAAAAGCAATGCTATTAGTTTAATATGATGTCCCCTTGAGCCTTGGTTACATGGATTTAAGTTTAGGGTCCCTTTCAGCAGCGAGCCGATATGAGATCTGGACTTACAGCTTAACAAGAGTTCCGAATTTCGAACCACATTAGCCCCCTGCCGACAGCATTGTTGGGAAACGGATTCTCTCCACAACAATGTGAATGTTCCCCATATCATATTTCCCCGTGTCCTTATGTTCCATTCGAATGGCTTGCTGAACTAGAGACCTGCACGGGCCGAATTTTTCGGCCCGAGCCCAATCCAGCCCGAATGTGCCTAGGACCGGTCCAGCCCGGACCCGAAAAGTTTTGAAGATTTTCGGCCCGATAAGTTTTTAAAATTCTTGGCTCAAGCCCGGCCCGGGCCCGATAAATTTTAAAAGTTTCATTTTGTAACATTTTTCACGGGCACACTTCTTCAACGTTTGCCTTTATTCTAATTATCGTTTAACGAAAGTCAATAATTATTGCAATTAATCGGCCCCAGCCCGGCCCGACCTGAAGAGAAATCAGCCCGGCCCGGCCCAAAGAAATAACAGAGTCGGTCCGCCCAAGCCCGGCCCGCGGGCCGGGCCGGGTTTCGGGCCTCGGGCCAAGCCTGTCCCGTGCAGGTCTCTATTCTGAACTGGGAACATTGCTTTTTCAGTCACATAGCGAGCTAAATAGCTGAAGCCATTAAAAAAAACATTGTTTCGATTGAAAAAACACCTATTTCCAACAACATTTGAGAGGTCTAGTAAGAGAGGAAGCTATACCACTTCGACAAGAAAAGGAAATAAATTGAGTTTTCTAAAACATCGAGTTGCATCATAATTTGTATGATAAAGGGTTAACATTTTACTTCTTAACTTATTGTTAGGTAAATTATGCAAACGGAAAAATATGAATTTTAATGTAAATAGCATTTATTATGAAATGCATGGTATAATGTTTCTAGTATACCCATGTGGAGAAATCAATATAGCGCATCAAAGAGTTTTAACATGGCTTAAATACTTTTGCCTGAGTGTAAATCATGTTCACATTTTTACATATGAAGTACAGAAAGGCAGCATGTCTTCTGGAGTATCTTTATTGTCCATTGTTTCTGTAGATGTTAGTTTTTGTTAAACACCATGAAAAACTGGACGAGTAATGGCCGTGTGCACCAACGAAGTTCAACTGTTGAACGAAGGTCATAACCAAGTTCGGTTAAAATGTATGTTGCACCAACAACGTTCAATGTTAAGTCTCGCTCAAATAGTGAATAAACTTGGTTTTAGCTTGAACGGCCTAATTTGGGGATTTAAACTTGGTTGATCCAAGTCAGTCTGTTTACATTCAATAATGTTTTTAATTTTTCCACTTATGAAATTAAAATACATTTCTCGTGTTTGGAAACGTTTTTTACTCGTGGTTTCATTATTTTTTTCCAACACAATTACGATCACTAAAATTAGACTACTCACAATGCTATGCATCTCGAAAGTCGAAAAGACCAGCACGCGGTATGCTTTCCTCATTTGTTACTTTGTTAAACGAAGATTAGAGACAAAAGACGACAACCAATCAGAGTTGATTTTACAAATTGACCGAAGTTTACTTAAACGAAATGGACTGAACTTCGACTTTCAATGATGCAACAGAAGTCCTGGAACCACGTTTAAATTTGAAAGTTTAATGTTGAACGCGTTTGAGTGAACGCTCGTTTAAACTTCGTTGGTGCACACGACTGTATAAGGTATTATTGCCATGAGGGTTTTTTTTTTTTTTCAGGGCTGACATGGGTTCTCCATGTGAATAGAGTAGTGGTATCTCTTCAAGAAGTATAGTCACATAAGGATAATCAACCACAAGATCTCTTCTGGTTTTGGAGCGACGAAATAATATCTTCTCGAAGAGTTCAAAATAGGTACATTTGTAGAAGAGTATGAATGGTAGTGTTGTATCAAATTTCACAGCTGTTATTTTCGTGATATGAAAGCTAACACCGGATATTGCAATACTATTTTGTACTATTTTACTGCTCAACTGTTGGTACCTTCTCTATTGCTATACCAGACACCATCGGTAAGTGCCATAGCTCCTTTCTCACTCAAAATGCTGCTGAGGATGTGTTCATAAACTCAGAATATCTGGTGCAGAAAACGCGAAAGCTATGTTACATGGTTGTAGTTCACATGATAAATGACATATGATAGTAGAAGACCAAAAACGGCAAAAATTAAAATTTTCAAGATTTGTCGTATAGCTCCCTCTCTCATTAAACCCTTCATGTTTCTAATTTTTCATATCTCTACTCATAATGGAGTAGACCAATTCTTCCTACTTTTGATACACCCTGTATACCTGCATTTTAATAATAATAAAATAATAGTAATAATAATAATATGAAACAATATATTCAGGTTCCTTACTTGTAGTAAATCCTTAACGTCGAACGAATATCTGGCAAACATGTTATCTGAAAATCCAATTTGTTCTCCATTGAGGAAGATGTTGCTCACTGTATCTATTCCTTCGAAAGTTAAAAGAATTCGCCTTTTCGCTAATACATCAGAGGTTACTGCAAGAGAAAATGTCAACAACAAAATGAAAGAGTCAATAGTAGCAAAAGTGGATATACTTAAAAAAGAAAACATCTGCTCCTCAGAAGTTTCTTTGATTTATAAAACAGAAAGACTAATATATCTTGTTTCAACGTTTTCTTCGTTATCTCTTATATTTTTTCCAAGACTTTCCAAGGTAGAAATAAATTTCTATTATTGTTAGTATTTTCATTGCACGTGTTTTCTCTTTTCGGTCAAGTTTTTATATGGAGTATTCAGCAAACAAGTAAATCAAGTCAACAATTTTTTATTTGACATATTTCAAAATCTCTAACTGAAGTACCTTTCAGAGCTTAAAAGAATCATGTCCAGATATTGTAAAAAAAAAAAAAAAAAAATGTAACCAGGGGTAAAAGTTAGGGGGAACGCGACGGAATATCATTCCCCCACTTCAAAAAAATATGTAAGGCGTCCCTCTACTTCCCAAAAAGTTACAATGGACAGCGGGACGTCATGCGTTCCCCCGCCTTTTCAGATTCACTTTTACACCTGACTGTAACGTACAAACGTTATGTTTCTTTCTCTCACAACGTTGATGATTGGCCTCAATTTCCTCGTGCTCTGAACACTCCATATGTTTTACCGATCTGAGTTTATTTATAGTTTTGCATGTTATGTCCCTTCCTGATAACACTATACATAGTGGTCCATAAGCCAATTAGCAACATGATGTATTTAATCTATAAATGAAGTACAAACCAAAAGTAATACCGATAACATGTTTTATTTTTCAAAAAAATCGAAGTAGCATTCAAATATGCAAAATATGCTTCCGAAGAGGCTTAAAGATGATTTCGTTCTGTTGGATACGAAGGTCACATCTTCACAAAATGCAAACGCAAGTTTTATCTAGAAACTTGCAGAGTGTAAGTGTACGTATGATAAGAGTTTCCCTACCGACCTGATCTGTTCAAATCTTTAATTCGGCTTCCAAATCCCTCCACGAGATGACGGTGCAATATTTCGAAAACAATCTACAAATAATCCAACAACAGAACTGTAATTATTGTCATGTTTCTTCCACATCTGCAGTACAAAAACACGCTGTTCTAAAGATATTTTTTTATTTGTGCTTTTCAACTAACATCAACTACTAACTACTAAGAATAGATGGGCTCACATAAACAACTTTACTTCGCATGAGAGAGAGTCTTATCGCTGATAATGTCAATTAAATTATGAAAACTACTGTTCTAGTCAGTTAGCTACTATGGTACAAGGATGGTTTTCCATTAAGGCAGTGTTCTCAACAGTGAGTCTGTTATCATCATAGCAAAATTCACGATTGCGGTAGGCCTATCAAATTATTCTCCCGCCAATCTTGTTTGTACAAATTTGTCACCTTTTGACTCTTATCAGTTTTCAAATCTGGAAAAAGAAATTGGAAAATGATTTATTTTGGCGGTTATAATGACGTCAAGCGTGCAGTAGATAGCACTTAAACGTTGATGAACAAAGTTTTATTTTGAACTGTCGGGAGATTATGTTCAAAAGTAAATCTCTATTCGAACTCTCAGCTACTCCCTTGGATGCTTAGACCTATAAAGCTTTTGAAGCAACCCCTGTAATAAAGATCTGTGCCTTTCAGAAGTACACACAGGGCATTCGTTATTTGCTGCACTTCCTTCACTTTTGTTAAAAAAAAAAATTAATCTTGAGTACTACAAAATTGAATTCTGCATCACCTTGTATATCTTTTCCAAACTACAATCAAATATGCTACGACACATTGGGAAAAAGGATTCGCAACCAAGATCCAAGCGACGTTCTTTTTCATTAGGACCAAAAAATACTGAACACATCACCCCAGAAGAAATATTAAAAATGGTTAGATGCTCTTGCACAAAGGCAAAAACCTGCAGAAGAGAGGACTGCCAACTGTATGGGTTAAAGTGGTTCTCATAGAACAACAGGTACTAACTTCATTTTTTAAAGTTTTTTTTCTTCTAGTTTGTGCATTTACTTTACCCTCATGATGTGTAGAACACTTAGGTAGCATATTTGATTGTAGTTTGGAAAAGATATACAGGGTGATGCAGAATTCACAAGTGACAATGTAATTTTAAATGGCCTAATTTTCCCAATGATGATTATGAAGTGGTGGTCTGCCCGAAGGTAAGTATTTGACCCGAAGGCCTCTGGGTAAGGTGAACCCATGGTAGTTTGCCATTGCCTTCCATGGGGTGATGCAGGGACGCGTTGAGGATTAATTTTGGGTAGGCCCACTCCCTCGCTTATGGATACATTCACATTTGATTAATGACAGTAGGAAATTATTTTTACAATAGTGGTTGATGCTATTGGTTAAATAATTATTTACCATTAATGTAAATAGTGGAAAATATATTTACTCTTTATTGTATCTTTTAGCGTTTATATGTGTTTCAAAATGTTTGGGTAGGCACATGCCTACCCAGCCTACCTGCTAAAACCGCCAATGGGATGATGATGACGTACTATACTGCAATTGAGACTACTTGTCCTTTCTGAAAGCTCGCTAAGCGCACGTGGTGCTCAATTCTGTGTTGTCAGCCTTTTGCTTCGAATATTGAAACACGAAATTATTCACTACAAGTAAATCTGTTTTATAAAATTAAATGACACAAAAGAGAAAGTACTCAATACTCAATAACCAGCAGATTTACTGGAAGATTTGTACTTATTTGATATCAAATTTCACTGTTTTCTTAGCTTGTAGATATGTGTAACTTACATGTATTTTCGTGATAATCCAAACTTTCAACATATGGGTATCAGTCTCCTAGATTTTCGTAAACGGCTATAAAGATGATCTAAATCTTCCAAATAAGTACAAATAACGATCACTCAAGTTAATATTTGACTTTTTGAGAACATGCTGGCCCTAATTGATATATCACATGACTACCTTTCCATTTCAAAAAATATCACAATTTCAAAATGGCGAATTTCAAGATGGCGCCGGAGGTTCATGAGCTACTCTGTCCATTCTTATTTTGCCAATATGTGAAACTACCACCGTTTGTTTTGTCAATCTTTCACTATTTTCACGATTCAACGTTCATTTGATGTATTTCAATAACATAGCATAGGCCTTTTCCCACCAACTTTCAGCCCCTCCGTTTCTTATGGCGCTCAGCCGCTATAACTTTGCACATATACATATGTTCACATCCTCTGTCAGGCGCACTATGTTTCATCCCGCAACTCGGTTCATCCATTTGGACCCTTTACTTGTAAGAACAGCTCTGATGAGACATGGAATCATGCCACATAGGCCGTGATTGGTAGAAAGAGGAACATTACATTATACCGTGTGCAGCACATAATCCGTGAGTGAGAATGAATGTGGAAGTCTGGGCTGGATAAATGGCTCCGAAACAGATCCCAGATTTTCAATTGTGATCAGATCGAGGAATTAGATGAGCCGGGTAGGCGTTCAACTTCATCCCTCACACAGTTCCTTAAACCACGGCAACAACTCCAGCTGTGTGAATGGGTGCATTATCATCCCAAAATATGGCAATTTGCCAGAAAAAAAACATTTGGACCATATGATGCTAATGGTCTACTAAAATGGCGACATAATCATGGACAGTAACGCGAACGGTAAGCATCAGTAAAAACCCACTTAAAACCTGAATATTCTGGTCTACAGCCTCACAGAGCCACCGGCATTTTTCACGGTTGGACGAATATAGTAATAAGTGCAGCAGTTAGTCTCACTTTTGTGCCCCTGAATTCCTGGCTTAGAGGGCATACACCCTCACGAAGGGGTCATGTTCCGTGAGGGCGTAGGACCACTCCTCTAAATTTTGGCAGTGGATACGTTGGTCCACACCTTTTAATTTCAGGAGGATACATAGAACCACTTCTTAACTTTTGTAAATTGTCAGAAGTAAAGCTTTGATATGATAAGAAAGAGTATAGGTCCTGGGTATATATCTCCGTAAGTTTGGGCGATCCATCTTGTTTCCTTTTATGGGCAAACAATTGCCAAAAAAAAATGTAAACTTCATAGCTTTCTGATCTAGGTTTATCCCATTTGATGAGGTTTCATCATGTTATATGGTTGCATGTATGAGTATAGGGGTCCATTCTCTTTCATAAGACATTGGTACATTGACACACCTGTCTTAAATTTCAGGAGGGATACCAGTGGCGTAACTAAAGGCTTGGGTCCCTCCCGCAGACAGCGTGAAGCGGGGTCCCTTTTCTACATCCCACTTCATGATTTGATGCCCCCCGCAATCATTAGGCATAAACGACGAAGTAGTGATACGTACACAAATCTCCAATCTTAGGGGTAGGCCAATGTACCCCTACCGAAATTTGAGAGGTATAGTCAATGTATCCATATCTCATGAAAGAGAATAGAACTATTCACTCATCCATTTAACCATATTTCATTATTTAAAAAAAAATCATCAAAGAGGATAAAATACCTTAAAACCCTCCAAATTTGAATTTTTGGCAATTTTTACTCATAAAAGGGAACGATAAAGAGTACCCACACTCACAGAGGTACATATCCTGGTCTTATAATATCATATCAAATTTTTAGTTTTCTAAAATTTAAGAAGCGGTCATATGGACTTTATGAAGGGTGGGTCTACGTACCCATTGCCTAAATTTAGAGGAAGTAGTCGTACGTACCCCTGAAACAGAGACCTGAGTCCTAAGATAGGGCACATTTACAAGATTTTGCTTACGAGCAAGTATAAACTAGCCCATGCTACTGAGACATTGCGCCATACGCTACTTTCAGCCTCCGTTAAACATAAAAACGGCACGTGGTTTAAAATTAGGTGAACAGTGACTCATCCAACCATATCACACTTTTCCAGTCATCAGCGGTTCATTTTGTGTGTTCGCAGTACCATTTAGTAGAGTTAAAGCTTTATGGTCCCTTACCAGTAGTTTTTCCCTTACAACCCAATCCTATATGTCCATGTTATGTAACTGATGGCTGACTGTCATTGTCAGCATTGGTTGTGACAAGAACTGCTCAAGTTTCTTCGTCACTTTCAATGTAGTCGCATGAAGGTTCTGAGTGAAGGCTAGAGGTACCTCCTACTGAGAGTGTTCTTCCCCTATGTGGTTTTGCCGCGAATTCGTAAACCCTTATTACTTTGGCATTGTCCTTCGCAGTACACTCGCACACTTGCCACTTTCGTCACTCTCACATCACATAACCAGGCACCAACAATTTGTCACTTCGGAAACCAGAGAGATTACCCATGATACACCATCATTGTCTGCTCAGTATGCTGCATACTGCCATTCTATTGCTGTTCAAGTAGTACGGAGTTTACTCTAACAGACCACCTACAACAGATCAGGGTTGCGGTCGCAAGATTCTAATACAAGAGTCTATTAACTTTAGTAACCCTTATGTGGCTCAGTAGTTGAATTCTCATCTGTGGTGCGAGGGTTCTCTGGTTCGACACCATGCCATGAGGGATTGTGATAGATAACATGTCCGTGGATTTTCTTGCAATTTTCCGTTTCCTCCCACATTCTCATTCCATCACTTTCTTCATAATCATTGTTATTATTAGTCTCATTTATAAACGTGGAACATTCAATTAACAAGTAGAAGTGGCATGTGTACACACCATGAAGTAGATTGGTTAAATGGGGTCGATATTTTGTCAATCAGTATTGAAATATATTACCACTACCGGTATTAATAGACAGAGTGAAAATGGAATATATTTTTAGACTCATATCTATCGCCATTTTTCACTCTATGGCAATCAACGTTATAGTTTGTTTCTTTAGCGAAATGCAGTTCGTATATAAAGAACACTGCCTTCTACGTACGATGCCATAAATTAGTCATCGTCCGCGGGAACTTGTGAAAAACATCCTCTGATAACTAAATGGCCAACCAGAACCCTCATTTCAAACAATCGACAGCCATTTGTCATCTCCTCGTGGATTCTTAGTTGTCACAGTTCCAAATGCTGTTCTATCGATTTCTATCACTTCCATGGGTGCATCACCTCCACCAACGAACCCAATTCCTATCTTCTGACTCTATATCCTGGCCAAAATTAATGTTGGTCTATCAGGGAGTTCTTGAGATTTTTTTGTCTCCCGGACGGATGGACACGGACAAACAAGGTAAATACATAAAAGGAGCTTTACTAAGCCACATTTAAAAAAAATGTGTTTCATTTCTTTTCTTGTACCTTAGAAAAGAAGAATTCGTAATTAGGTATTGAGTGGACACATTTGTTCCAATCTCTTACATTCTGGCTTTCTATACCAAAATTTGCTATCCCTTCACTCAGATCCTCAAATATAATCATGATATTGAGTTAACACTAAAATTCTGTTTCTTGTAACGCGAATCGAAAACAGGATTGCTCGCACCCAAAGCAAGTACACCCGTTTTACAGGAGGACACATTATTTGTAGTAGGAGCATGCCAAAAGGAAAAGCCGATTATTTGTAGCGTGCTATTGGCTACAATGACGAAGCTGTGCGTGCGTGGAAGTTTACTCTAGTAGTCTGTGCCTGCAACAAATAACAGATATGTAATGTAATTGTCAGTGTTGAGGTGGATACGTGCGGAGTAGCAGAAAGTAAAATGGCTATCATCATAGAAAGTAACGCTAAATGTGAGATGAGGTCCCTGAAAGGATTTGCCAAAACAATAGAAAAGAGTGCAGGTGACATCCATCGATAACTTTATGTTGCATATTCGGATCAATAAGGTAAGGCAATGGTAGGTAGGCTTTCCTACGTAACGGTCTGCATTTTTTCTGATTCATGATAACGCCCACCCACATAAAGCTTTCCGTACTGTTGAGACAAGTGTGTCTTTCAGAAACTATGTTCCGGGGAGGGGCACTTTTCGTATTCCGGGGGGCACTGCTGGTTCTATTCTATTTATTATTATATTGTAGACCCATTATTTTGGTCTTCTCCGGGGGCACTCTTAGTGCTTCGGAGGGGAAGTGCTCCCCTAAAAGCATGTCTGAAAGAAACACTGGTTGAGACAATTGAAAAACCCGGATTGGAACTCCTTTATCACTCCGATATAGTTTCAACCTTGTCTCTAGCTGTTTTCTCTTTCTTTGATCTAAAAATGTTGCTTGATTCACAACAATGTCAGTGAAAAGTTACTAAAACATGAGTTTTTGACTGGGTAAGTTCCAGGGATATCTTTCTACAAAGAGGGTTTATGAAAGCATGCGCCATGCTACCAAAAGTGCTCGGAGGTTTGTGGTGACTATGTATAAAAATAGGCAAAGTATGCTCTTATATAAAATCAACAACAATTGATTTCTTACTATTTTTTCTTTACAATAACCAATGGCTTAAAAAAAAACATTCGACATTAGTAAATCTTACAGTAGCATAAGTTTCTTTTTGTTAGTTGTTTAAAACCACATAAAATTAGAAAAAATGTCTTACCTTCGAAGTTTCTATAGTAAGTCCAATTGGTTCTTCCTACCCATTGGTATTCTTCATCATTAAACCTGTAATACAACGGAGTCTCCAGAATTCCATTATTTTCCAGATCAGTGTAGATTCCTCCAGGAACATTGCCAGTTATATTATAATCTAAAAATTGAAGTATTAAATTATTGTAGTAATGAGTGAAATAGAGTTTACAAAGTCAATGAAACTTATATCAGGCACGTAGGGAGGGTTCGTGACGAAATACTGTGGTTATCACACCAGGGCTTCGATCATTCTAAACTATTTTACTGGCAACATATATTCGTACGTTTAGCCAGGATTTCGTAATGGGAGGGGGGCATGACATGAAATACTGTGGATACACACCAGGGGATCTATCAATCTAAACTATTTTACTGGCAATATACCCATATTGGTTTGTTAGGACAATAAAATGAAGTTAAGTTAGTAAGTATTTAAATGAAAAAACTATGAAGAAATCTTGAGTAAAAGGATATTAAAAAGTATTGAAAAAGATATAGTCTTCCCAAGTCATTTATACTCTGTTCTACTTGCCTTCTTTCTTCTTCTTTTTCTTATCTTCATTTAATGCCCTCAAGGATAGCAACGAGATCTCTTTCGGGAATAAAGACATCTTATAAAATGGATTAGTGCTGCCACGAAATTCAAAATAGCTCATATTATTGGTGATTCCGGGCATTTTTAAGTTCTACCTGAGAGTCTATGTTATCCATGGAGGTAGATGGAATCCGGTATGCTCCGTTACAATAATATCAATTATTAATTTGATCTTCCCCGTTTCCTCCACAAAAAACTCCTCATAACAAAGAGTAACCAAACACTTGCTGTAGCTTTATACTTTTGACGCTGACTCATCTTTTTTGTCTTATCATTCCTTAATGTTTTTCATTTCTGGATCCGAAGGGGGGAGGGTCCGGACCCCCCGGGCCCACCCCTTGGCTACGTGCCTGCCTATATGTATACAGAGTATTAAGTGTTTCCAGAGTCGTAACTTATGGGGGGTAGGGGATAACTGCTCCCCAGGAAAGCTTCTCGCCGTTCGAGAGGAGCCATTTTAAGACAAAATTTTCTTACACCATATACGATACAAACATGAAATTATAAATGAAGCTCCAAACAGGTTGACTCCATTACATAAACAAAACAGCACACAAAAGATAAATAAAACAAATATGAGTCGTGGGCCCATTTCAGTAAAAAAAAAATGTCTACTATTAGGGGTCCTAGAAATAATATTTATTCGTATGACTTTGAGATTTGTCAATATTGTCTCCTTAATTAACTTTTCATGTATGAAACGGGCCCAGGGGCGTAACTAACGGTCCCGCCGACCTTGCTATGAGAGAGGGGCCCATAAAGAGTAAAAGAAAGATGGAAAGAGAGGGCCCAAGAATTAGGAAACCAACTTTTCTATGGGGCCCAAATACACGTATTAATGCCCCCCCCCAGAAAAAAATTAAGTTATGGCGCCGAGTGTTCCATGCAAAGTTTACAAAGTAAGCATTTCTCAGTATTATCCTATCATACTTGGTTAAAAAACGATAACTTAAGTGAATTGAAATAAAATTATTATTCTCCTAAAATCTTTTGAGAACCTTGATAACTTGGCATCGTTGCTGCTAAAGTTGGTTTTACTTGTGCGACTGATTAATTTTACTTAACAACAACACTGTTGATAACTTTGAATGTTGAAAGCACTCTAACACACAGTCATTACAAAGCGCCCTTCAGAGAATCTTCTTAAGCTAAACTCTGTCTTTAACTATCCTATGCTTTATGTCTCCCGAGTTTGCAAAGCTCGAAACTTTCATGGAAGCAATTGCCTTTCTAGGTCAAGATTTCTATTAGTGCGGTGAACCTAGAGAAGAGGGATTTCGTACTTGTTGTTTGCAATGTCAATTAGGGAATATAAGAAACCATTTCTTATCTGTGTACAGCTCACAGATGACGAGAAGAACCCTAGCAGAAGTAGTGTGACGTAGGTATGGACTCTCCCACTTTTCGCATGGGGGTTTCAAATGACACCACGGAATAGCACACAGATAACTACCCTGAATACCAGACGACATGTAAGTATAGACCACACCTCAAAAACCGAAAATGGACTTGACTGTGTCGTTGACCTTTCCCCGCTACCCCTGTTGTAGGGTTCTTCTCGTCATCTGTGAGCTGTACTTAAACATTTTTTTTTCTTAGAAACAAAATTTAACGATTATCCAGTGTGACCACCGCTAGTACTTTCGTACTAGATCTAGTACCTTTTATAATATTTTAGTGTTCTACTAAGTTCACCAACAAATCTAGTACTTTTCCCCTCCTCTTCTTTTCTCATAAATACAATTAGGAAAGGAAAAATGAATCTCGAAAATTTGGCAATCGAAAATTTGGCAATGTACGAAAATTTCACTGTGCCTGGTAACTTTTTTCTTCCATTTTTTTCAACAGTGATATTTGAAAGATCAGAAGTGGGGCATAGGTGCCGTCCGGTCGCCTTCTTCAATGAGAAGGAATTCTGGCAGTGGTTACTTGTTCCTCGCTTGATAATTCATAGAGTTCGAGAAACGGGGTGATAGACCTAGTGTTTCTTTATAATTCGTGGTAAATGCTTTTGGGGTAAGTGTTAGGATGGAAGGTGGGGAGAAAATGAACCATGTAGCACTAATTAAAATCTTGAAAGGCGAGATGTCGCGGGCAACAATAATACAAAGAAACAGCACGGCAGATACCATCTGTAGATTGTCCTTGGGACGGGAAGAGAAGGGGGAGTACCATAGAGTTATAAAACTCTATGGGAAGTTGAAAGTTGTAGTGAGTGTACGGTTTGAATTGAAAGTGGTTTGCACGGTTTGTATCGAATTTTGACTGTAAAAAAAAATAAAATTGGGGTTCTTTCAAGTATGTGGGGGTCACTTCCCACTCACAGGTTAAGGGAGCTGCCTAAAACCTTCTAATAAGATATTAATATCGTAAAATGTCATGAATAGGGTGGAACGGGAGCAGATAAAATTTTAGTTCTTTCACCCCAGATCTAGTACTTTCTTTTCTGCATAGGTTAGTACGAAATGTTTTTGCTGGATGGTCACTCTGAGATTATCATTCATTCATAAGGAAAACAATAGTTTAATGTCTCGTTACGCTTTATACAATCTCCTCCACTTTCCTTCATTTTTCAGCACTAAGAATTTTAAACTACCTTTTCTAAGAAACTATGTCCTCTGTCCGCTGCTGCCGTGTGTTGTGGTGCTCCCTGTTAAGCATTAAACATAATTTATAGTAATGGACGGGAGAACGAGAAAAGACTCGTTTCATCTCGCAAAAATGCAAGATGAAACGCACGACGAGAAGTCATATTTATGTGATAAGAGAAGCGAGATAAAACTTCTTGTGTTCTTACAGAATTGTACACACAAACGCCTTGACTTCGAAGAATTAGTTGATGTAATTGGTAGACTACACTGAAATTGATAATACTTGTTCTTTCTGACAGCGCGCTGAGCGCACGTGGTGCTCAATGCTGTGTTGCCAGATTTTGTGTCGGCTTTTGAAACACAAAATTATTCACTGCAAGTAAATCTCAGTTCTATAAAATTAAATGACACAAAGGAGAACTAAAAATAATGCTCTCAATAACCATCAGGTGCACTACTCAAGTTGACATTCGACTAAAACAATGTGCATTTATTTGTATTCAAATTTGCAACATCCGGAAAGGGTGGAATGCTTACCATTGCAAAGCGAGATAAATGAGCCAATATAATTGGCTGAACGTGCTTTTGGCATAGAAACAGTTCTTCTTGTCTGATTGTTATGACCACGTACAGGAAGGGAAAAACAGAGGAAAGCAACTGTCAGAAGGGACAAGTTGTATCAAATGAAGTGTATATATATACAGGGGCGGATCCAGGATATGATCAAGGGAGGGGCTAAACCATATTTTGCCGTTTTATCCCCTGTAAAGCACGATTGAAGCTCATTTTATCCAGTGTATACCTGAGCGTCAAGGGGGGCTATAGCCCCTATAGCTCCCCCTTGGATTCGCCACTGTATATAGGTATATTTGAACTCTCATATCTGACACCACTGGTCGGCAGTCAAGTCTGTAAGAATATGAGTACAGTGCGCAGCGTAGTCCAGTGATGAAAATGTTATGTGAAAACGTTTGTAAGGATGGACAAGAACTCATCTAAGAAATGTAGAAAATGTTTGGATTTTGTTGGTGATGATTAGAAACTGGGTCTTAAATGCTCCCGAAATAGTTATTGCGCCCAATCGGCTCTGTTTGTTCCAGCACTCTCTTTGGAAACGAGAACGCCATTAGGGACAATACAGCCCCTGTTAAGAACACTTGTCTACGAGATCGCTGCTATATGCCAATGAAGTTTCATCGTATATTTGCAAATTAGTTAAGAATAGATGGGTCAAAGAGTAGCTGACCTAGCACGGGGCAGGGGGGCCTAGCCTCCAGTTCTTTTGAGTGACAAAAATAATTAAAGTATTATTCATTTATCTTTGAAAGTTTATAGTAAGCGTTGCTTTTTATTCTTTATTAGAAAATTTTTGAAACACTAGATATTCCTAGTTCCTGTTAACAAAGTGCCAAAATGGATTTCAAATTAAAATTAAAATTAAAATGATTTGGGTAAATTCATGATATATCTATCATAGTCTGGGTTCTAGCTGCTTCCCCCCAGTTTTTACATTCTAGATCCACCACTGCGGTCAAACTTCATCATTTCCTCTGTATAGTAGAAAAATAAATTAGGTTGTACTATTTATCTTTTATGTACATTTTTATTTCAGCTAGAGTTTAATAAATATTATAAAGTTTGGCTCACACAAATTGTGATAAATTCCAAAAATTTCATAAATTCCAAAACAAATTAAAGTGTGAAATTTTGGTATTTAAATGTATAAAAGAATAGGAAATAAGACAACAAAATCAGATCTTGAATTGCGAGGCTGTAAGACTAACACGAGAAGTCATGACGCGAAACGTGACACGAGAACTGAAGTCGACGAGACGAAAAAAAGTGAAACGGGAACTACTTTCGAAAATGTGACCCGAGAGGAAACAAAGTTATTAATTTCTCGTCTCTAGACCAACACTATTAGTTTATACAAATGTAGTTTCCTTCGATTTTTGGCTTTCCATCGATAATAAGGACATTTTAATAGTTTTTCTTTACCTACTGATACGATTTTGTTTCATTCTTTCTTTACTAATAGGGAACAAATACTCTTGCTGCAGACGTTCCTATTAAATATCCAATAAACAAACGAACAAAATTGTGTACTATTATAAGACATTGTCTTACCTAGTAAAAAATCAACTTGTCCTGTTTGGTTTGTAGTATTTCTTTTCATTCCTTATAGAATATATAATACATTATCATCTTTTACTTAGTAGAGCAACCCACATTATGCTCTATTTTTTCCTTAATTATGCTTTATATTTTTCCAAATTATGCTTTATTATGCTTAATTGTTAATTTCAATCATTGTTTAACATAAATCGGCTCAGATTACTCGAGCCAATTTTTTTTATTTATTTATTTATTTTTTTTTTTTAATCACTTGTGTATCCCTTAGAGGTGCATATATGCAGAAAGGGAAAGTAAAAGATGCCACCAAAAGTGCTTAAGTTCAAGAGGTGCACATGTGGAGTTCTTGCGCACTTTTTGTACATTTCGAATCATCATACATACACGTAACTGTGCAGTTACACTTAGAATAAAACTATTGTTTATTCATTGTTGGAGGAAAGTTTTCTTCTTGTTTTCCTTTTTTTCTTTTCTTCACTTTAAAGGATTACACCGAAAAGTTTACAGAAATGAAAACAAGATTTTCATTGTTGCATTGTTATGTTCTTAAAGGTTTTGCACTGTAAATATTATTTAAAAATACTTGCAGTTAAACAGAATTTTCCAAGAATTGTGCCATATACTGTATTTTAAATTATGCTTTATTTTCCAAAATTATGCTTTTAAAATTAGTTTCTTCTGGACAACCACAACCAAGTTAAAGGTACCAGCCATATGTGTAAATTGCTGTTATGCTTTTCATGCTTTTGGGTTGCCCTACTTATTAGCATAGGATCTAGAATAGACAGTATTAAACGAGCTTAAGGAAGTACGTTACTGAAATGTCATTCATATGGAATCATCTCCTTAAATTTGGGGAAGTTATTTATGAACACCCTGTATATTCAACCAAATTTTAAGATGTCGTGATATTACTACCTCTTTACTAATGAGTACGCTAATAGTGCACATCTGATCTATCTGAAAGCACATGCCTAATAAATAATATCAAGTATCTAATCATTGTTGTTATCATCTTAGCTATCATCTTTTAAACAAGCTGTGATAAAACGAAATATGTATGTGCGCAATATGTATATAACATACAAGTATATTTTCTTTTATTGATGGAAATGCATCTAACATACTGTTTCGTTTGTTATTTTTTAACCAAAGTTTTTGAAAGTTATCCTCTCGAGTATATTATGAAAGTCAACAACCTTGTCATAAGGTTTACATTGATTTCCTTAACCCTTCAAACACTAAGCTCGGGTCATTCTTAACCCCTGTATATGTCTTCTGACAAACAAATTAGTTTGTTTGTCAGAATAGGCGCACCGCTCAATTCACAATATTTTTGACGACATCTATCTACACAAATAAAAATCAAAGTGATTATGTTTGTGGCTTAGTAACTCTTGAACCACCCGACCGGATCTCGATCAAATTTTCAACATAGATGAGGTTCGAGCCTGGGATGGTTTTTATCATTTTACTTTAACAGTGGACCTTGGAGAGGAGGAGGGAGGAGATACATAAAAATCATCGAAAATTACCGATATTAATGTCGAATCCATAACTTTCGGGGTCGCTGACATGAGCAGTAACACTTCCGATACCATTTAAATCAAAATTCAGACCCGTAACTTGGGAAGGGAGAGGGAAAACATATATAAAGATGATCGATGTTACTGCCGAATCAATGGTTTACGGAGTCATTGAGATGAACAGTGATACTTCCGAAGCCGTTTAAATCTAAATTCAGCCCTTCAACTTAGGGAAGGGGACGGGGGAGATATATAAATGTGATTGAAAATGACCGATATTAGCGCAGAATCCATAGCTTTCGGAGTCGCTGAAATGGAGCAGTGCCACTTCCGATACTATTTAAATCAAAATTCAGATCCGTAACTTAGAAAGGGAAAAGGGGATATATATATATATATATATATATATATATATATATATATATATATATATATATATATATATATATATATATATATATATATATATATATATATATGTGTGTGTGTGTGTGTGTTTTTGTGTGTGTGTGTGTAAATGATCGAGGGGGAGATATATATATATAAACATGATCGATGTTAGTGCTGAATTCATGGTCTTCGGGGTCATTGAGATGAACAGTGACACTTCCGATGTCGTTTAAATCCAAATTTAGCCCCGCAATTTGGGAAAGAGGGGATATATATATATATATATATATATATATATATATATATATATATATATATATATATATATATGATCTGACATTTTTCCCATGGCAGTAATATTCCCTATGAAATATTCTAAAATAAAATTTGAAGTAATAATTACTCATTATTTTTTTAATTTTTATATAGACGTAGTAGTATATTAGACAAGAGACAACTTTATCCTCCGTTAATGTCAAAAGATGAAAGTTTAATTTTTACATATGTGACTTGTTTGAAGAGCGCCACAGCGATTCCACTGTGCCGGAAATGTACTTATTGCGACTAGTTCTTCGTTCATCAGGTTGAGTTCGTAATCTTGTATTTGCTTAACGAAAGAAACAAAGTACAGGGAAAAAAAATTACACTGACTAATTCACTTACTCTCAATTATCCATTCACCATTTAAACTTTGCAAAATGGGTCGTCTTTGAGCAGCACTAAATGTTACTGCAAACAACAGAACATATAATGCCGGTACACCACTGGTCACTACAAACATTGTGATTGTTGCTTTATGCGTAGCACTCATGTAGAACTAACCTTCTTACTCAAGAAAGAATTCATTTCCTCACAATTCTTACATAAAAGGATTTTATCTAAGATCTTCTGGTGCTGATGACCATTCAAACACTTAAGATTTTTTTTTCTTGTCTTCCATTGTTAGTGATTGCTTTTGTATGGTTGATAAATGTGTTATTCCTTTATTACGGAGTCAAGGACTTCGTAATCATAATTCACCTTGTTCAAGGTTAATGACGGCAAGCAAAAATGATTGACAGGTGAATTTTATTTTCATTCATTAAATGGGTGTGCTTGTTGTATGTTGTAAAAGTCCTTACACGCTGTTGGGCACAAAAGTGTCTCTACAGTGACATCCGTAGAAAACGTGCACACTGACTAGGAGATATACAAGAACCCACTTCCTAACAGAGATGGCATGGGTGAATGACCCACCCACCATGACTCACCATCAACCGTGACTCATTCTGACCCACCACCCACCAAGATCGTCATCGACTCTGACCCATGATCCACGCCCTCCTCCCCATTGGCTAAAGAGTTTACACTTGTAATAAAACAAGGCTGTGAAATTTATCGCTAATAGGTATTCGAATTTCTCCTGTCAATCGCTCAAGCACCGCTCTGTTATAATAGCGGTGGATTTGACTTTTATGATATAAAGGGGTAAAGTGCTTGTCATAGGCCATATTACGATTAATTTGAATTTAATTATTATATACATATATAATTATTTCCTTGTTGAAGTACAGATGCTTTTCAGTGGAAAATAGGATGAAATTTGAAACTTTCAAATCAAGGTAAAATAGGACAACGTAAAGGGAAAAAAAATGTAACTTTCGACGTTGTCCCGGAAGCCAAGTAGTAAGTCCTATTGCTATTATTACAATTACAAATATTAATATGCAAAAGAGTCTGAAGTTCTTATTTCACTTACCATTAGATATACTCATCTCAGGTAAGTAAATAGAAACAAATTAAAAGGGAAGAAAAGTGTAAGCCTTGAAAGTCAAACTTAGACAAATTCACCAGTGTTCAGAATATGCTGTCTACAATGCACCGAGCCGAGTAGGTCGGTTGGTCAGAGTAGGTCATGATGGGTTGATGGGTCAGAGTAGGTCAAGGTGGGTGGTAGGTCGCAGTGGATGACGACCTGTTGACCCACAACCCACTCACAAATCTTCACCGACGATCAACTGATGCACTCTATTTCTGCTTCCTACTTAGCCAATCTGTATAAGCAGGGTAAGGATATTTAGTGGTAGTTTTCAGAAGATCAACCTCACGCTTTTTTATAACCATTTAAATACTGCCTAACGAAAGTAGATAGCCCACTATTTTTAAATATTGTAAGTCTTGTTATTTAAGCGTAGATACAGAACTGTTCTGCCTGCAAATCACGAATCTCATCCTGTTGAAGAAGTTGGAGTGTCTTCGAAATTGTACCTAAGTTGTTAAGATCCAGAAAAAGTATAATTCTTTGATCTTGTTAAACTTCTTGCACAAAAAACAACACACCCAAGTCTCAAACACTGAGAAATTTGGAGTATTAGAAAGGTGGGAAAAAACATGGGTGAAAGGGGAAAACTACATTTGGGGAAGATTAAGGGGATAAAAAGATCAGAAAGGAATAAAAGAGGCAGGAAAATTGTCTCTATTCTCAACTGGAGACATTTGATACGTGATGTATTTTCGGAATGCTCGTCTTTGCTCTAAAAGAAAAAAATGAGTACCTTAAAAATATTAAACTTAATTATCATCATCTTCTCATATGTACATTCATGTTCAAAATTATTGTCGCATGTCTATAAATATGTTGTTGTAGGGATATAATTTGATCACGAATTCGTCCGGTATTTCTTATAATGTTACTATGTGTATATATGTCGCCGTCTTTGATTCGACATCTTGAAAAACTACCGTTCCGAGATGCCATCATAGTTTCTCGTGGTCCTCAGGCACCCCAAATTATACTCAAATTTTGTCGGGCCATAGACTAACACTGATACGTGGAATATGTGCTCCACGACAGAAGTGCCGAGTTGATATCTTTGAACTTTGGTTCATGACATTGGACACTCGTTTAATGTTTACTGTACTATGCGACGATCGAGGTCTTCCAAAGGATCTTTTTATTTTATTTTCGTTCACACTTGCAGTCACCCATTATCAAATTGTTTCTTAAAATTTAGCTTGTTCCTCTTCAGCACTGAGGCTATATAAAACAGGGATATAGTCTCATGTGAAGTCTGAGTCACCATCATGTGATTAATGCTCTCCATCAGGAAGCGAATCATGAACCTGTAACGTAAGGCGCATGCGAAAGCCAAAAGGACAAAGGAAGAACTATTCAATATCTAGGTTTTCTATAGTTACCATTCTTCCTGAAAAAGCTATGTACTCACAATATATACAGGGTAAACTAATTACAGTAGAATCCCTCTCGTCCGCCCTCGGTTGGTTCGCCACTCCGATTGATCCGATTGTGCTCGAGTCGAACTTGTTCTGACTCGTCGGTGGCTCACGAGGCCCATTGTCGTTTACTGCCGTCGCGGCATTGTTCTTTACTTGCTGTTACTGCTGTCCGCTTTAGTGCTCCGTCATCTCTTGTATCGTTCCTTTCGTTCTACGTGTTTTCTGTACTGTACTGTGCTGATTTTAGTGCTTACTGTTCGTTTGTTTCTACTGCAGAAAACAATACAGTCATTTTTGAGTTCAGAGACTATTTATTTTAGTGTAAATCCGTATTTCTCCGTATTTTCTGATAATCTGACCCTTTTTGCGTTCCGACCCTCAGTCCGAAAGGTGACCGGATTAGAGGGGTTCTACTGTAACTTCTAAATTAATTTATAAAATTCACTGAAATTTTATACAAGGCAAGTATCTAGAAGGGTAAGTCATTTAACTACTCTGTAACACCACTAGATTACCAGTGCTACCAACTCAACACTTTTTTTCAAATAGCACTATGTCAGATTGTTATACATTTCGAATCAATGGGTTAGACGAACACATACATTACCATATTTGTTACCAACTAAGAATGCTGCAGTACCACAACAATTATGTTGATTTGGAGGCCTTTACAACACTAATTACCAACTGCAACGAGCGGGATAATGCATATTCAAAGTAACTTATTGTTGGATACTATCACCATGATATGAGACATTTCGAAAGTTATAAGGGATTGAACAATTACTTTTGTCAAAACTTTATTCTGAAAAAGTGCTTAAATTACTGTCACATCTAAGCAGTTATGTGCTTGCCAATAGACAGTGGCGCATTTATGAAAGGCTCCGGGCTTAATCCCCCCCCCCCCGAAAGTTTGTTTACCATTTTAAACTAAATTAAATATCTTGCAGAATTTTAACATTTCCAGGAATAAAGTTAGCAAAGCCCCTCCTGAAACAAAATCGTAAATACGCCACTGAAAATAGATATAAATAAAATAATCTAGTCATTCAGGGGATTACCAACAGTTGAGGAATACCGACACTTCTAAACTTAAAGCGTTGTCAGTTCTTCCTGGAAGTGGAGTTGGCGTAATCAGTACTGAGTGAAACTGTGGGGTGTATGGAATGTATATCTGTAAAAGTTTAAAAATGAGAAGAATAATTTGACGAGAAAGGTTGTCGATCTAATGCCAAAACCGCGAATGTGCTAACTTTGACTTTGAGTTATAAGCATTTTAATATTCAACTTACTCCGAAAAATCAGTATATAGACTTAGGTACATGTTTTAGGAATTGACGATAAGTTTTAATACAGTATACTCATATTTCACAAATGGCACTCTGGTATTGGAATCTGTGTGCCCCAAATAACATGAAACTGCACTTAGGTGAAAATAGCAAAATTTGCACATTCGCGGTTTTGCTATTGGACCGACTGACAAGTGCAGGGTCACTGTAAAATTTGAGTATGTTTTGTTAAGCTCTTGTTTGGAAGTAAAAGTTGTATTGTTCAGCACTTATGGTGGACCATATACAGCTGAAAGTTGTGCAATCACATGTAGTTGGTTCATCAGTGTGCAGTGTTTCTAACTTGCAAAAAAATATAGTTAAGTGCAACATGTACACTCGTTGAACTTTCGAAACTCACACTTGGGGCACTTTCGACAGATGCTTTTTCCCGCCTTTCGTTGTGATTTTTAATAACTATATATCAAAAATACTACATTAGTATTAACATATAGAAAATAAAACATCTGCATCCTTTTTCCATTGCATGAGATGCTCCTGAAATTTGAACAAAATGTCAGTAGCCATAGAGGCCGTAAAGAATGCAATGCTACTTGCTACTGCTTTAAGAGCTTTTCAAGTCCCTCGAATACATTACGTGACAGGTAATTGAAAGTTAACTGCAAGAAACATTTTGGTGAACATGCAACATTTACTGAAGAAGATGAACACGCACTAGAAGAAAAGTTAATTATATTCGACGGGTATGGGTTCACCCAAGGAAATGAGATGTGGTACTGTAAAGCGAAAGACAATAGTACCAAACTCTTAACATCTGCACAGAAAAATAGTAAGATAGAAAAATCAAAAGGTAGTAATACATAAAAGAATGTACAGACATGAAAATGTTGCAAAACACAGCAACAAAAATGAGAAAACTCAGAAAGGAAATTATTGTGCTATCTGCCGAGGTTACTTTACGGCAAAAACAATTCCGCTAATTGAGTTCAATGTACAAAATATTTCATCGG
Organism: Thermobia domestica; assembly: GCF_964235325.1. Classification (NCBI taxonomy): domain Eukaryota; kingdom Metazoa; phylum Arthropoda; class Insecta; order Zygentoma; family Lepismatidae; genus Thermobia; species Thermobia domestica. Next base: position 56,148,907 of record NC_137467.1, read on the forward strand.
TTTATCGAGGACTGTGTTCTTCATCCAGACGATCCCTTCTTTGTGTGTCAACAATGTGAAACCTCAGATAAATATGAGTACAATGTTTTCTCTTTCCTGTACATGAAGCTAACACTAATATTTTAATCTATAATCACATTTTTGGTAACATATGATTAACATAAATTAACAAATACTTTATCACGAAGTACAGAATTTTTGTGTTCTCTGCACTAGCTCACATTTAGTACATTATTTTTTTAAAGAAATTCTTGTTTCATATATTTCTTGTAACTGAACAAATTTTGTGATTATTCTTTCCCCCATTTGCAACTGTAACGCCCCCATCCGTAGCCTAGCAGACAAGGTGGGAAAAACCAATCCAGCCTGGCCTCAGAAGGGGCTTTACACGAGCAAGCATCCGGATAGCTCAGGCTGTTGTTTCAATTCGGAAATCCAGAGGAATGATAGTTCATAAATTAACAGTAAATATATATATATAAACAAATAACAACACAACCAATTCAAGAATAAATGTTTATTACAAATAAATTACAATAATTAATTTGTCTTCTCGCTGCCAAGTCAAAATCTGGATTCAATAATAATTATTTTATTTCTCAGTTTGAGAAAAGAAAAAATAAATTAATATAATTCCAAAGAATCGTTCGCTGAATCGTAAATCTTCAAATTGAATAATAAAGCAAATTCTCCAGTCAAGTCAGGAACCTCTAAAGTTTGACGCAAATATTCGAGGCCAGTCAAGGACCCCTCACACTTAACTCTAATATGAATACTCAAGGCCAGTCCAGGACCTCTCTTGTCTAGTACTAATATATTCCTTTCTTTAAAAATAAGAAATAAATTCGTACCTTTAATCGAGTGAAGATTTCCCTTTCTCTCAAACCGAAGAAAAAGTTTCATAAATTCTTATCATAAAAAGAAATTATTCTTATTAATTTGTCGCAATTTAGTTTGAAAATAGAAAATTCCCGACGAAAAACAACCGCAAACAACTTTGCTATACTCAATTGAATGCGTTCCAACATCGAAACATCTGAAACACAAACCGGTCAAACATACTCCAAACAGTACGAACAAGTCAAACGAAGTTGTCTTTTTTAAAGAAAAAAGAATCAAATTTTACTATCAATTCTTCAGAATTCAAAAACAGCATTAATAAGCCTTTCGGATTTTACTCTTTGAATCAAAAACATGAATTTCAAACCTGTAATAAACATAAGATGAATAGCACATTTCATAGGTTTCGGGTACAAATCCCTCCACCTTTGTTCCCCTGGATTTGCCGAGCTTATTCACGATAATTATTCCACTGAAAACCTAACCAAATGGAGCCAACAAGACAACCCACAGAATACACATAAAGACGTAGACAGACAATCTAATAGAAAAATTGAAAATTAACTCACCTCTGAAAATCCACGCTTTTACCTCAACTTTCTGTAGTTTCTCTGCCCTCAATCGTCTCGGACTCTCTTATCAAAACAAGAATATTCCACTGTAACGTGAGGTTATGCTCAGGATTCAATTTAAATGATCTCAATTCAATTAGAAACTCAATTGAGAAAATGGGACGTAGATCCACAATTTCCCACATTCACAAAATCGAGAAAAAATGCAGACACAATTACAATTACGTGATTCTGAATACTACTCATGCACCTTTCTGTAATTTGCTTGCTAATAGAAGCAGAGAGAACTAAACCAAGCCTCCCTTCCAACACTTTATCGAATTTCCAAGCAACACTATTTTCACTAATTTTTCAAAAATATGCAAATACACTAAATATTGCAGTAAATGAAATATCACTATAATCATAATCCTCACTTGTAATGGATATTCTTATTTCCTTCTATAACACACTCTTCTACAAACGAAGACTTCAATACAAGAAACGTGAACCAACACGAAACGTCCATTTAGATTCATAATCCATTCGAACAGCTTAATCCTTCCAGATGTTACCCGTTCATACTACACAGCCCAAGTCAGCTAGCCGAGGCCAGCTACTTACGGCCGCAAAGCCGTGACCATGCGCAGTCAACGACCAGCGCATAAGCCAAGACCTTGATATTTCTCGGTTACGAAAGGCAAAGGAAATCTTCTCACAAACATTATTTTTACATTTAATTCTTTCTCTCTTAATTTTTAAAAAAAATTCGCAGATGATTCTTTTATATAAGCTTATGTCTCTTGCTGTAACACATAATATTAAATACAATAATAGTAATTTTACCATTTTTCTTATCGAAGATTTTACATTTTTTATTTTTATAATTTCTTCTTTTTTTTTGTGACTTGTAACGGGCACGTTACAAACTCGCCGCCCTGGAAAAGAAAAATTCTCAAACCAAGAATTTTTCGACGTCTTCTTCTTGGCAAACTACGGAATACAAAAAGATTATAAGACACAAATTTTAAACAAACATATATAAACAACATATATAACAATCTACCAATAAAGTTTTTTATACACCCTACTCTATCTGATATCACGTCTTTATATTTTGCCTTTATAGAATCAATAAAAGAGATCACCTCTGGTTCATTGAATCTCCAAGAATCCCGATTATCATTTTGGTTTTTCAACTGTGTGCATTCCTGATTTTCCACCTGCATGGTAGTCTGATCATGTAAACTATCGGATGTACGAGGCTCGTCCGAAATAAACTTATTATTTCTCTGAATCAACTTGTGAAAGTTTTCAGCTTGATCGATATCAATATCCGATACCTCAGAGCCGCTGCTACCATCTAAAGAATTCAGCTTATCCACTTTATTCACTGGACCACTGCTATGACTAAGCTCCACTTTCTTTTCAGCTAAGTTTGTATCCTGAGTTACCACTAAAGTCTTATTCTTTGGTTCTTTTCTTCCTACGATTCCTACGCTTGCTTTTCTTTCCACTAGTCTTTGCATCAGGTTTCACAACACTATCTTGATCCTTATCTGGCAACCTAGCATTGTTCGCCGAATGTTCACTTCGACCCAGTTCAACATTCAAAACGGCAGATTTTAAATCAACAACCAAAGGTTGACTCGAATTTTCTCTTGAACTACTTTTACTTCCTAATTTGTCAATTAACTGAGAATTCGCAAAGCACTGTCCCGAATTCTCCAAGTTCATTTCGGATATTTCATTTGCACCACTCTGATTTCCATGAAAACTATAAATCACTGAGACACAACTGCCCCTTGAAGATGAATTATTATACTGAGTCCCAACTGGATTAGTAACTTCGGACCTTTCAATCGCACCACCCAGTGTTTTCCCAAAATTCGTACGACTTTCATCCTTCCAGATGGATTCAATGGAATCTTCGATTTTTCGAACGTCTCCAACTTCTGAATCAATCATAGATCTCAGATGATTCAGCTGGATAGCACTAGGCGCTGGAATTTCTAATAATTTGGATTCAAGGTCAAAATAATCCAAATCACACTGAATACTCGCATCTTTTTTCCGAAAATTAAATCCATCTTCACAAATAAAAATCGATACCATAGAGTTCGAAACAGAAGAAACATCATGTTTAGTAGAGTGATGATCAGTTATCATTACATCCCTTTGGCCAGACTCATCACCAGATTTAAATCCCCTAAGATGTTTGTTATGTTGAATCATCATCTTATAATTTAATCTAACCCGTTTCTTTCCACCGCGTAGAATCAAACAGTTTCTAGCATAATCTATAACTGAGTTTGTTGATCGTAAGAAAGGCGTTCCCAGAAGACACATGCAAGGCAACTGTTCCACTATCTTAAATGATATTCTCTCAAAATGACCTGAGAGATTCAAAGTCAATATTATCTCCCGATTTGTTGAAAAATTTAACCCGGACGGAGCATTCACCACCTTTTCAGGAGTCAATCTAATAAATTTTTCCAATCCACAAGACCGCACTAAGTCCAGTCGAACGATGTTAAAGCTTGAACCTCCATCCACACAAATGTCTGTTAAATAATTATGTATTTTACCAACCACAAATGAAGCGACGGTATTGTCCAATTCACTAGGAATTGTGTTAACTGAAGCATTAGATGCTTTGAATTGATCAGACCCTTCATTCGGAATCTTGTTCTTTCCATGAACCCGAGATTCTACTTTCAAGCGATTCTTTACATTAGTAGGGTAAGAATTATTTAATCCTTTATTCAAAGAAAAATTTTTATCACCCACTGGAAATTCTCTATTTTTAAAACCTTGATCAGGATTTAACATTACTAAATTAGTCTTTTTCCGAAAAGAACCCATCTCCCTATTATATTCCAATTGATTTCGAAAGTTTAATTCATGCTTATCAGCAATATCCATTAACTCGGATCGGGTAGCTGGGATGTAATAATTCAGCATTTTATATCTATGGTTTGGATTCATGCCACATACAATGATATTTACCATGTCTGACTCACTATCCATAAAATTTAATACATTCATTGCAATTACTATAGATCTTACATACTGAGTAACTGATTCAGTGAGGCGTTGACGTCTATAAATTCTCTCAGAAATAAGTGAATGTAATGCAACAGGCGTAATAAAATTGTTAACAAGCCTAGATTTTAACTCATTCCAAGCTATTTGATGATTTAATGCTAACAAAATTTCTTTTAATAATGAACCTTCACATTTCCCGACAAGAACAGAAAGTATCATACTCAAAGAGTAGCTAGTATCCATTAGAGTTTCCTCAATTTTAGCTAATATTTCAAAAACTTGCAAACTATTACTGCCATCAGTTATTTTAAATTCCTTAAATTTTAACTCTAGAAAATCAATAGTTCTTTTAAATGTATACTTCATCAGGAGATTATGCTCAACATTTGAAGATTCATTAGTACTATGCAAATTTCGCAACCCTGTTAACACATTTTCACCCATCTGAGTTCTCCTAGGTGTAGCACCATACCGCGGATGTAACGAAGTCTTGGGAGTGGAATTCCTAATTTGAGAAACCCTTGGGTAATAATCTCTAAGATTCAAGTACCTAGAAGGAACCTCATTCTTATCAGGACCTGAATTTCCAAAATTTATCGAATTCCTATCATTATTTGAACCAGAACTCATTAAAGGCTCATTGAAAGTAACTTGCCTCTGATCTCGAAACGATTCGTCCAAACTCCCAATATTAACAAATCTACTGAAATTATATTCATCCGCAGGTGACTGCGAACTACCTCCACATTCTAAATTATTAGCTCTCATAGATGGTTGTCTAATATGAAAACTCCCTTGAGTTGGCGGAGTCAGTGACATATTCAACTGTCCAAAATCAGATCTAGTATCTGTTTCAAAATTGCCGCTTCTATCTACCGTTATCAATTCGGAATATTGCTCCGGAATATCAATACTGACATACTCCATCGTATCACACATAAGTAATATTATAGAACAATACAAGTATAAATAGAACATAAATAATATAATTATAATACATACAAAATACAATACTAACTACGAACACTACTGCGACCCAGACTTTTTTTTTTTTTTTTTTTACCAAATGGAAATAATCCTAATAATACCTTGCTTCACCTTAATTCAATTTATCAAACATACTAGTAATTTATAAATGAACAATAAGTTATAATTATCAATCACGAATTTAATTCTGAAATGCAAAAGCAAATGCAAAATTCCAAAAATAATTATGAGTTTAATAAGTATATCAAAAGTAATAACAATCGGACTTGAAATACTTACAACAACAAAATTAATAACGGACATGAAATACTTACAATACAAACCCAAAAAAATTTTAGAAAAGGACTTACTTACAATGCAAACCCAAAAATTTTAGAAATGGACTTGGGCTGTGTTCAAATTTGTAACGCCCCCATCCGTAGCCTAGCAGACAAGGTGGGAAAAACCAATCCAGCCTGGCCTCAGAAGGGGCTTTACACGAGCAAGCATCCGGATAGCTCAGGCTGTTGTTTCAATTCGGAAATCCAGAGGAATGATAGTTCATAAATTAACAGTAAATATATATATATAAACAAATAACAACACAACCAATTCAAGAATAAATGTTTATTACAAATAAATTACAATAATTAATTTGTCTTCTCGCTGCCAAGTCAAAATCTGGATTCAATAATAATTATTTTATTTCACAGTTTGAGAAAAGAAAAAATAAATTAATATAATTCCAAAGAATCGTTCGCTGAATCGTAAATCTTCAAATTGAATAATAAAGCAAATTCTCCAGTCAAGTCAGGAACCTCTAAAGTTTGACGCAAATATTCGAGGCCAGTCAAGGACCCCTCACACTTAACTCTAATATGAATACTCAAGGCCAGTCCAGGACCTCTCTTGTCTAGTACTAATATATTCCTTTCTTTAAAAATAAGAAATAAATTCGTACCTTTAATCGAGTGAAGATTTCCCTTTCTCTCAAACCGAAGAAAAAGTTTCATAAATTCTTATCATAAAAAGAAATTATTCTTATTAATTTGTCGCAATTTAGTTTGAAAATAGAAAATTCCCGACGAAAAACAACCGCAAACAACTTTGCTATACTCAATTGAATGCGTTCCAACATCGAAACATCTGAAACACAAACCGGTCAAACATACTCCAAACAGTACGAACAAGTCAAACGAAGTTGTCTTTTTTAAAGAAAAAAGAATCAAATTTTACTATCAATTCTTCAGAATTCAAAAACAGCATTAATAAGCCTTTCGGATTTTACTCTTTGAATCAAAAACATGAATTTCAAACCTGTAATAAACATAAGATGAATAGCACATTTCATAGGTTTCGGGTACAAATCCCTCCACCTTTGTTCCCCTGGATTTGCCGAGCTTATTCACGATAATTATTCCACTGAAAACCTAACCAAATGGAGCCAACAAGACAACCCACAGAATACACATAAAGACGTAGACAGACAATCTAATAGAAAAATTGAAAATTAACTCACCTCTGAAAATCCACGCTTTTACCTCAACTTTCTGTAGTTTCTCTGCCCTCAATCGTCTCGGACTCTCTTATCAAAACAAGAATATTCCACTGTAACGTGAGGTTATGCTCAGGATTCAATTTAAATGATCTCAATTCAATTAGAAACTCAATTGAGAAAATGGGACGTAGATCCACAATTTCCCACATTCACAAAATCGAGAAAAAATGCAGACACAATTACAATTACGTGATTCTGAATACTACTCATGCACCTTTCTGTAATTTGCTTGCTAATAGAAGCAGAGAGAACTAAACCAAGCCTCCCTTCCAACACTTTATCGAATTTCCAAGCAACACTATTTTCACTAATTTTTCAAAAATATGCAAATACACTAAATATTGCAGTAAATGAAATATCACTATAATCATAATCCTCACTTGTAATGGATATTCTTATTTCCTTCTATAACACACTCTTCTACAAACGAAGACTTCAATACAAGAAACGTGAACCAACACGAAACGTCCATTTAGATTCATAATCCATTCGAACAGCTTAATCCTTCCAGATGTTACCCGTTCATACTACACAGCCCAAGTCAGCTAGCCGAGGCCAGCTACTTACGGCCGCAAAGCCGTGACCATGCGCAGTCAACGACCAGCGCATAAGCCAAGACCTTGATATTTCTCGGTTACGAAAGGCAAAGGAAATCTTCTCACAAACATTATTTTTACATTTAATTCTTTCTCTCTTAATTTTTAAAAAAAATTCGCAGATGATTCTTTTATATAAGCTTATGTCTCTTGCTGTAACACATAATATTAAATACAATAATAGTAATTTTACCATTTTTCTTATCGAAGATTTTACATTTTTTATTTTTATAATTTCTTCTTTTTTTTTGTGACTTGTAACGGGCACGTTACACAACTCAGTGACATTTTTAAAATGTTTTCCGGAGTTGTAAATAAAGGTATTCTACATTTCTAAGCTTATAGATTCTCGTGTTTGTTTAAAGTCCATGAACTACTTTACGAAGAGTAATATGCGTTGTGGAATTATTAGTGACACTATCATAGTACGTAAGGTTTTGATGTTGATGTCGGTATTACCCCAACAACTTGTAGGTCTTCCCCATAGAGTTGGGGAAGACCGACACTCCATCGTGCATTTCAAATGTGACTCCACAGCCACACATTGTTTTTGTGTAACATGTATTGTAGCTGTCAACTAGCTGAAATAATATACTTAATCATGGGCTAAAATTCGTTTCTTTAATAATTCATTACAATCTTGTAGTAGCATTAATGTCCTTAGGGTGTCGGTATTGCGCCAAATGACCATAATGCCATTTATACTGTGGCAATTGGATATCTTAAACCGTTCCGGAGATATGGAAATCATTGGTAGAGATTGCGGGAAATGTTTCTTTGCCTCTATAACATTATATCAGCAACCTTTGACAGTTGTAATTAGGCATGTACGCTGGAGTTTATTTAGGGAGTTGTCCAATGCTGTTGCGAGGTATTGGACCGCAAGGGCTTCCCTTCCGTATGTCTCTGGTTACAATAAACTCTTTCAATTACAGAATTTCAAGCAGTGTCGCGAACTTTTCCAAAGTAATTTGATATTTTTATTAGAGCTCTTACTAAACAACCCTCAAGCAAGCAAACAATAGTATAAATAAAATGGAATTGCGAATAGAATTTCTTTATATGCCACAAAATACAATTTCAAATATTACCCAGCTGACCTTGACTTAGCTTATACCATGATCAAGAAATATTGTAGTATAATCTTATTACTACACTTATAAATAAATAAAAAACATTAAATTGCAAAGTTATTTTATTTCAATAATTGACATCACAGAAAATATACTGTACAAAATAAAATTCGTATGATTAGTCTCCATATCAAGGCCAAAATTACTTAAGGATATGCAGCCAAAAGAGATGTGACCTGAAGTTTCGATTGGAGTTCGTCTGCCGTAAGTTCATCCTTGGTATAGAACTGAACAGTTCTTTGTTCAGCGAAAAGAACAAAGCCATTGTCAGAGAATCTCCCTGGAAGTCCTTCTACTTCCAACCACACAAATGGTGCAATCGCATCTGTGCTCAACTCAATATCTAGTACGGTGGTATATGGCTCAACAGTGTCACTAGAGACTGATACTTGAGTTACCTAGTATGATAAATGATACTAAATTAGTTTTGTACAAGGACCTTCTATAACTAAATTGTTTCAGTCAAAATCTTCAGCTTGAGCTAGACAAAGCAATATCTGATTTAACTCTTGCACCGTTATATCTATCCTATCTACAGGTGATTTGTACACTTTACCCCATTCTTTTTTACGAAAAAAAAAGTACTAGAATAACAACCAAATTAATCTAATACCTTGAGCCTACAACTTACTGGCGACAAAACAGTTGCGCAAATATCTCCTCGCTGTTCCCTACAGTCAGCAACTTCACGGACACTAAACTGTTTTTTTCTTTTGTCACATCCTTGCTCACTGGCGACGGCAACAGAAAATTTGCCGGACACTTTATATCACAATTTGGTGTGATTGGACACAGTACGGTGGACTTCGAAAAACGTGCTAATGCTGAATTTAAGAAGGAAAAAGAAGTAAAAGAAGTAACTAGGTGCCTTCTATATACAATGAGAGATTGCTGAAGGGAAACTTTTGCACACTATGTAGTGATTTACGCAATTACCCATCGAAGTTCATTCAAATTTCTTATATATAACAGCGAAACACACTTCCCCTCACAATTTATTCTTCAAATTTATAAATGAATATTCTTGTAAACTCTTTTTATATAACGCTGGGCGTTTCTCTATTACTTAATTAATTTTTCATTGTCTTCGTCGCTAATTAACGACATATTAATTTCCATTGCAAACACCTCTTTTCAGGCGCTGCATACGGCACGAACTGTTGTACGAAACAACTTGTAGAAACATTATTTCTTTTTATCTCCTTGCTTGGTGACAACTCGGCAACTTTTCTGTCGCCGTAGCCACAGTAAGCGGACTCCCATAAGACTGAATACATTTAGCCAGGGCAACAAGATAGTTGCCCGACAGAAAGTTGCCAGTAAGGAATAGGCCCTAGTTTTCTACAACAATCAGTTAATTATATATCAATAGAAATTGCATTTAGATTTTTGGCTTACATCATTAATTATACAAACCTAAACTACCTCATTGAAACTACTTCCAATGACATGGATCAAGTATAAGTAGGTAAACTCGTTAAATATAGTACACACATATCTCTCTGAGGTAAATTGCACATAATGTTGAAATTTGATTTGATTTGATTATGAGTTTAGCATCCCTTTCAGCAGCAAATTTATATGAGACGAACCGATGACAACAACCTACAGCTTAACGTGGGAGCAGAATCACATGATCTCGGAAGCCGGAAATCACATCCACCGGCAATCGAACTCGAGTCTCCTACGCCAAAGATGCGTATGCTAACCGCTTATTCACGAGGGAGTTTAGTGTTGAAATATAACACAATAGTCCTATGTTTGAGAATATCGAATGACTTGGAAAAAACGTTGTCATTGAATGCCACGACAATTCATTGCGGAAACACAAAACATTACGGAAAAGTGTTTTCTGTAGATTATTGGCTTGCTCAGAAGTCGAATGAGTTGTCCTATATTTATTTTACCAACCCAAGAAATCCTCTAAATTTGTACCTTACGTTAAAATTGTGACAGATATTGTCTTTCAATACAATCGAATGTCAGCGTGTGTTGAAAAAAGACGAAAAATATGATTACTAAATTTCATGTTTTCTCTATGTGGTCAAGACCAGTCCACCATATATGTTACCGATAAATATCAAAGATCAGGTAGGAAAGAAATATGGCAAGACGCAGTAACAACAGCGAGTTCGGATAGTGTTTACAGAAGACGGATTTTTAGCAAACATAAAGAACTTTGGCAAAAGTTTATCGAAATAAATTGAAATTATGTTGAATAATAATGAAGTTAAACTTTCTGTTAACAAAGAAGTTTCATTATTATTATTATCACCTCACAAGTAAAGTGAGGATGAAAAGAAATCGAGATTTCCCAAATTTAAATGCTATGGACTAGAGGGAGAGAAGCTAGGAAAGAGAAAATTTTGAATGTCGCCGAAATACGTAGAACGGCAGTAATGAGGGTGAAACTGAATATCTTGCAAAGAGTGAAAGTAAGCCAATTAAGAAAGGCCTACCAACAATAAGAAACACAAACAATTCAGTATAACCTGTTTTCAACGGAAAGTTACTTTGTCATGTTGACAAACATTGTTTATGGTCTTTTATACTTCTTATGTTCTTCTTATGGTTTGTTGGTTAATTTTGGTTTGCTTATTTTCGCTGTTTGTAAGATATATAACTATAATTACATATAACAACAATTCAACGTTCTGAAATTTTCAGTTGAAGGACAGTATCTGGACATCTACTGATAAAACACTCTTTTTAGAAATCAATACCGTATTATTGTTAACTCATTAACATGTTTTAAACTTAACTCCTGATAAAAACACCCTTAAAAATCTAGTGGCACTATTATTAATTAACTTATTAATAAGTTTTAAAAGTTGAAAATACTACCTCTATCTTGACTACCATTGAATGTATGAGACTTTTGTATTAACAATATGTGTTAATACAAATACATATGCAGCCAATATGTTGGTCTTAATATGCAGCCAAATTAAGCAGATGGCCAAATTACAAGTGCCAAGCAAGCAACGTAAAGGGCTATGCTGTCTGAGTGATTCAGCCCTGTGCTGCAGAACACTTAAGTCACTAATTGTACGCTACTAAAATTAAATATCTAACGAATGTTTCCCCTATCTGATACCCAATCCCTTAAATGATAATCTCACATATAATTATGTGGAATATACAGGTATTGTTCTTACTTGGACGTTTGCCTTGCTTAATCCAACAGCATCTGCAAAACTGCTCAAGAAAAGAATGTTATCTGGGCTGACATCAGCGTTAGAAGCATCCGTTAACGTAACACGAATAAAGGCGCTTTCTTCAGTTGCATTGGCGTTACTCAAAAGGGTGGCCAAGTCGGATTCATAGACGCTTAAGGCACTCTCAGCTACAGCCTGAAACGAAGATTTAGTGCAAATGATACTAGTGTGTTGATTTTTCTTTCCATTTCAAAACTGGGATGTTTAAAATGTTGAAACATGAATACGAAATTCGTAAATATTTTGGCTAACTTAGTACAATTTAATTCAGTTTAACAAATAACTATACTGAAAATGATGATTTTTTTAACATTTATGTGAAGTTTTCAATAATTTTATATTATAGACTCGTCTTAGTTTCATCTCCCCACATGGGCGTAGCTACGGGGTGTCCCGAGTGGCCTATACACACCCAACGTTGTCTGTAGTTCTTCAATTCATTGAAATAACATTGTATGTCATTTTAATAGTTAATACCCAAATATATGATCATGTCAAAATGTTAAAGTGAGAAAGTTAGTAAGCTTTGTATACACCCATTTGAAAAGTTCAATTTTAAGTATCTTTAGCAAGCAGCATTTAGGCCAAATGTTGCTTGGAAATAAACATCCTGCATTTTGTATCCAAAATGTAAAAATACTTTTAAAATTACGAAATCGTGTTCAGGAAGGCGTGCTTCAACCATATAAACAAACCATTTTTACCACAATTTCTCAATACTTGTCAATTAAAGGGTTAATTACCTTTGTGTGCATACACATACGAAAAGTTAAGCTTGAATTACCTTTGTGTACATCCATATGAAAAGTTGTGTTTTAATTACTTTTGTATACATCTCTATGAAAAGGTAACTTTGATTACTTTCTGCACATCCATGTGAAAAGTTATGCTTTAATTAACTTTGTGCATACCCACATGAAAAGTTATACTTTAATTACCTTTGTACATACCCATATAAAAAGGTGTGCTTTAATTAACTTTGTGCACACCGATATGAAAATTTATACTTTAATTACCTTTGAGCACATTCATAGGAAAAGTTATGCTGTAATTACCTTTATGCACACAAATATGAAAAATTGCTTTAATTGCCTTTGTGCACATTGATATGAAAAGCTATGCTTCAATTACCTTTGTGCACACCCTTAAGAAAAGTTATGGTTTAATTACCTTTGTGCACCTCCATATGAAAAGTATGTTTATTTAACTACCTTTGTGAACACCCATATGAAGAGTTATGCTTAAATTATCTTTGTACACACCCATATGAAAAGATATGCTCACCAGAACCAGTTTCTGTATCATGTGGCTGAACCTTGCCCATTTTAGACCTACAGAACATCTTTGTATAATTTTTACAGTTGTTACAGTGTTTTCTTTCAAAGATTAAAATTTTAGTTATTGTCTCCCTTATAAACTACATCTACCCTTATTTTGTGTATGTTAAAACCCAGTCATTTTACGCATTTTCATGTATTCTGATTATTTCTAGGAACGAATTTATTGCGTAATACGAGGGATAGTTTCACTTAAATACTACCATAAAGCACTTACTTGTACTGTCTTTAACTCAATGTATGGAGGAATAAAGGAATCCCACGTGTATACTTCTACAGATAAAACAAGATCTTCCAATGTTGTCAGAAGATCCGATATTACGTAAACTACTAACTGATCACGATCCAGGAAAGGTGAAACCAATACAGGAGAATACATTCTGACAGCATAGTAGTGAAGCATTTTCCACCTGCCTCCCTGCTCTGAAAATACAGAAAATAATACATAAATAAGTGGTTTTCGTACCACATTCTCAAGCTAATCAACAAGCAGTGGTCGTGTTGATACCGCTCAATTTTAACACAGTCCAGTGGTCTCAGCTTAACTACCATTTGAGTGTGTTATTTCAACACTTAGGGACCCGTATTACGGTTAACACAGGCCTGTTGTTACCGGTTAGACACAGAGTCGGAATTAAGATATTTTTGAATAGATTTCCAAGATATCTAGATATTTTTGAATAGATTGCCAATTTAGTCCGCCATTTGATAGCTAAATCTAGCAATGTTCATGCACTAAAATGGTTTAACAATTAGGAGCGATAATGTTGGCCAATTCTACAACCTTAATTGCCCATTTCTAGCCATTTGTTCTTAGCAGTGGTTGAATCTCTTCTCAAATCGAATACGCGGTGGCTCAATGATTGCCGGTGGGTGTGGCCGAGCAGTCTGAGGCGTTAGAATGATGATCGTGAGGTGAAACCTATTGGGGGCTCGAGTCCCTCTGAAGAACAAAAGTGGAATTTTAACTGTCCTCGATGTTTCTGTGTTCGTGTCCGTGTTGAGTCCACTAGTCCCGAAAAGTGGTTGAAGTAGAGAATAAGTCATGGAAAAAGGTGGTAATGTATTTACCTATGGTGTATGGGGTTCTTGGTTCGATCCCAGCTCGCGCCAAGTAAACTTTATGGTGGACAAACATCGTGTGCGTGGGTTTTCTCGGGGTTCTCCCGTTTTCTCCCACTTTGTTCATCCTACCATTTCCTTCATTTCTCATCATCACCGTCTCCTTTAACCTAGCCGGCATATGCGTGGGACGTAAAACTTAAAAGGTTTTCTTCAGAAACCAAAATATCTACTAGAAGAATATAAATTGAAGCGAAGTGTAGCTTGGTAATTTTGTAATCCTTCTTCTTCCAGCAGTACTTACATTGCTACATCAGAGTTGGTATTTTACTTGTATAACCTCCACCAATGTGTCACGATCTCTTGCTAAATCGGATTTCCAGGAACTATTGTCTCCCCATTAGTTAGTTGTGTATAATTTGTTCCGAGTGTACTTTTAACTTGGACTGTGTAATTTTACTGCTGTACTAATATCAGTACTGCCTTCAATATGTAGTCAGCATTTCCGCAAAACTTGGAAGCAAAGAAAAGAGTTCAAGAAATTTTAGTATTTCTAGTCAATGAGAAAGCAAAACGTACTGTTATATATTTTCAATGTTGAAGTTAAAAGTGTTTGATTTGAAAATAAAATAGAATAGAAAGAATATTACAGTACATTTTAAGCTAGTACACTAAAGCTGAGAGATGTTTTGCTTATTTTCTTCTTGAATTCTATTTGCTACAAATTTAGCAACAATTTCAGGTAAGTTCAGTCATTTTTAGCTGGATTCTGAGAGTCATTCAACTACTTTTTAAAGGAATCTATTGGCAACACAGTTGCGTTGTGAGATATAAAAGACCCGTAAGTATAAACAAAACACTCAAATAGCTACACATAGGAACCTTGCTTTGTTAATGGGAACTATTACCAACCGTAAATTAACCCATAGCTTGAAATTTCGAAACTGATTTGAACATACGCTGTAGTCGAAATCAACAGTAGAGTAGCTATTTCGAATTTATCGACAGATAAAAGCTATTTATCACCGTAATAAGATTATAATTGAAATTACCTATGGAAGCCCAAGTAGGAGCCTGCCAAATGTCATCCAGCTGCCAATAAAGTGATCCCATGGTGTGACCTCGGCCGTCTTCCGTCAACTGTGATCTTCCTCGTCTATAGAATTCAGCCTCAGTCTTTGTTGCCATAGCTTGATTAATCTGGAAAATGGGGTAAAACACTTGTAGAAGTGATGTCACAGTCAATATACGTAACAGTGCTTAATCGAATATAACTAATGTAAATTACTCTGATATTTAGGTCTACGTAAAATCTATGATGAAACCTAGATTATCACTCTTCTGATTATACAGCTGTAGTTTCCAAACTGGAAAGTACTTTGCCTGAGAGAGTGAGAGGAGCGAGCAGAGGGGACACGAATTGCTGACAGAAATAAACTGTGAAATTATGAACAGAACTTCACTCCTAATGACGATTTACAATTTAACTTTAGCATACTTCAGAGATGCTAGATGATTAATATTTTATCTTTCCTATTTCTCGTTACAAAATTATAATAAATGAGGATAAAATGCTATTGCGGTACACAACATGGACTTCAAAAATTTATCAAGTAAGAAAAAAAATTATTATTCTTATTGAAGATTTCAGACTTTAATGGTGCATCGAAGATCACTGAAATCAGCAACACGTCAGGATAAAAAAAAGCCAGAACACCGCAAAAGGCATCACCGGCTGATCATCACCAACCGTAAATCGCCTGGTCTTTGAGAGCTGCCCTTCCCTGGTCCTCATAATGACCTCACCACTCTCTAAGACACTTAGTGCTTGAGTTTTATCCTCCTCTCTAGAATGCTCGGTCTCTGAGAGGTCCTACATACAGTCCTTGACCACAAGAGCCTTGAATCATGTTACCTTAGAACGCTCGGTCTTTGGGTTCCTATAATCTCACCGTATTTCTTCCATATATGTTTTTTGGAGGGCACTGCCCTCCCGGTGCTCTGAGAATGCTCCCCGGAGGAGAGCAAAATAATACATCTATAATATAATAATAAATAGAATACTACCGTGTGAAAATAACATGTGCCCCTCCGAATACTAAATGTGCTCCCCGAACATTTTTTCTGAAAGAAACGCTGGGAGTCACCAACAAACTACCAAATATCAAAGAAAAACTCAGCATTTGAGACTGTAGTTATTACGTCTGAGACTGTCAAAAGATGAGTCATGTATGAAGCAATAGATCGCATTGACCTGAACTAAATGATATGCTTGAGGGTAAATTCTGATGTGCAGTTTCCGAGAAAGTCAACAAAAACATTTTTTATTGTGTGAAAACGTAATTCATTCGTTTCTAATAGCAATCGATAATTTGTATTCCTCAGAACAGATTGTTTGTTTATTTCTGTACTATAGGGGCCTATATGTAAAAAACTACATTGTTAAATAGGAATTATATCTATTCTTATTTGTCTTGTTCTAACGATGAAAACATACATACTTGCAGCAGTACCGCGTACATACTGCTAACAGTGAACTCATGTTCTTAACACTAATGCAAACTTTTAATTGTACTTTGAAATTACTCTTTCATTTAGTTTCTCGTTATTACCTGTGTAAGATAAAGCATTGCCTTGAAGCCGTCCACTGTACGTAATTGGTCTTCTGTTAAGGGTGTGAAATGCTGTTGTATCTGAAGAATGAGCTCTGAATTGCCGTTAGGATGATGTTGCCGACTCTCAGTGAAATTGCTATAGTACGACCAATCTTCTTCAATCGAAACCTCGGCAATTGCTTGGAATGAAGGGAACGACTGGTATCCGAACTCAGAACCAAATCGTGCAAGAGGGAAAGTTCTCCAATCCCAACCATCAGATACGTAATTGTAGAAGTGCACTGAACAAAAACAAACAAACAAAAAGTAAGTTATAATAAAGTATCCTAAGATACGTGAATGATTGAGCGTAAATTCCGAAGGTCCACAATATTAAGAAAAATATTTGGGCGTAATAGTACCTTAAAACATCGGCTACAACCCTGCCACGAGACAGTAACTTCACTTCCAGATATGTTAGCCGTTATATATCCTTAAATACATCTACTGATATGTTTGTACCTTTTCAATATTCTTGGAAACCTACATTCTTCAATCACCATCTTTTATGCCATTAAAATATCGAAGAAACATTGGAACATTTAAACTGATCAGTATATAATAGGACTGAATTTTTTACCGGCTTCTCTTTTATTACTGGAAGGCATACGCTTATCAATTTATTGAAGCAGACATCCCATCGTTTCACCAGATTTTTTACGCCCCTTTCCCAAAAGTCTTGTAAATAATTTTACCATTTAAAGACCGCTTCGTGCAATTTCTCCGAGACAAAGAGAATTCCACGTAGGGCATGTTTCAGCGCGGTAAATACATGAAAGTCAAGGGGAAAACTTAGGGTTGTTGGATGAAAGAGTTAATGTTCTCAACCCATTCTGCGATGTTATCTATAATGGGTCTAGCAACGTGGAGACATCCATTGTTTTCCAGTAGGTGACACCATGTGGCAATAGTTCGCGCCACTTTTCTTGATTTCAGGTCTCATTTCGTTTTCAAAGATGTGTGAGTACAGAATAGCATTAACTTTCTCACCTTGTCGGTTGAAGCGAGTCGGTTGTCGGTCGAACTCGGAGTCGAGTCGGTTGTCGGTCGAACTCATAGAGACTTCTTTGTTGCACCTAACACTCTGGAGGCCACTTTCACCCACACCATTTTTTTCACTTTCACCCACATGCTACCACTTAGCGAAGCGTCTAAAATGTCTCGGTAGCATACGGCGTAGTCGCACTTGATTACAAGTCCCATAGGTTTCATCACAGTGAAACTATAATGGGATGTTCATGCTATTTGGCTAATTATATATTGATCATATCAAAGAGTAAAATATGAAAATGGTAAATATTTAATTATATCGTGATTTGTTACAGATGTGTTGAACGTAAATGTCTTTATTACAACGTTACGGGAGTAGTTCTTTGTTTTCTTATCAATATTTTAAAAAAATCAAACACATGCTAAAAAAAAATTGATCCATTTCTGATTCACTTGTCGACGGTGGCAATCCGTCTTTTCAGCCGCGACTTCCTGATGGGGTCCGTTCGAATCTTTGGGTGGGAACTATTCCGGAAAGAATCATCAGATGAGAAAATAATAACTTTCATTTCATCATAGAAATAGGGAAAGTACGAACTTCACGACGTCTGGGTAAACTTGAAATTTAAAAGTGGAAGTGGATAAATGTACAGTGAAATGAGATAATCAGGGCTTAAGTGAAGTGAGATTATCAGTAGGCTTAAATGAAGTGAGAAGATCAGGAAAAGGTGAGATAGTATCGGGAAATTACATAATATTCTCTTCAGGTGGCGTTAAGGCCAATAATGATGCTGCAATAGCAATGAAGAACAAAGTAGCAATAAGTGTAACCAAAGTGGGATTCTGCAGTGACCGTTTGATGTTTGTAGAACTAATTGCAAAATCAGTGGACATTGTAATAATACAATATACATGCCAACAACCAATCATGATAATAACGTAGTGGAAGTAATATATGATTAGGTTAGTGATACATTGCATCAGGAGGGAAGAGGTAAGGTCAACACCATAGTAATGGGAGACTTCAGCAGCGTGGTAGAAGACGGAGCTGCGAATATGTTGGTGGGACTATTTGGATTAGGTAGAAGAAATGCAAGGGATCAAATATTTATCGACTTCCTATAGGCAACATGATATGATGGTGACGAATATGTGGTTTAAGAAAACAAAAACCAAGCTGTATACGTGAAAAAGTCCAGAGATAAGAAACGCTATCAAATCGATTACATTCATGTCAAACAACGTTTCAGGAATAGTGTACGAGACGTGAAGATATACCGGAAGCAGACATTGATTCGGATCAAGATCTCCTGGTGGCAGAAGTGCAAACCTGGTTAAAGTCAATCAAGAAAAATGGGAGGAGAAATCAAAAATGAAACTTAGACCTACTAAGAAGTATGAATAGTAAAGTGAAAATTATGTGCAATGAGCGATATGGTAGGCAATGTAGAAAATATTTGAAGAAAAGATAAACAGATTCTAATTGGCACACTCCATAATTGGCAGGATGGAAAAAGCAAAGAGAAAATCATGGATAACTGAAGTGATGCTTAAGAAGATGGAGGAACGTAGAATGGCGAAAACCATGGACATCAAAGAATACAGAAGGTTTAATAATGAATTGGAGAAAAGAGACAGACACAGCCAAAGAAAAGTACATGGAGGAAGAAATAATATAACTTCAACGGTGCGCCAGATATGATCTGATGTATCAGAAAGCTCAAGAATTTTGAGAGAAAGCTAACAAAGGTATACACACATTTGGAATTAAAGATCAAGGTCATGTAGTCACTGACCATCAAAGAATCCTTATTATTTGGGAGGAATACAAAAAAGATCTGTATGATCAGAAGAATCGACCCAATCTCTTTCATCAGTTAGGACTTACGCCTGCCATTCTTGTATAAGTAAAGTAATAGCATACATAGCATGACAGTCAGCATACACAGTCAGTCTGATCTGCGTTTAAGGGAGTGTGGCCAAAGCGTCGTAGCTTGAGGATACCGTAAATCTTCTTCTCCGACCTTATTTGAACACTTTGCAGCATTGTGTGTTTCAGGAAAATAACGCGCGTTCTTATTTGCCAGGGTAACCCAGTACAGTTTACGCTTTCTTAAGATGGAATGCTAGGTCTTCGGACCTAAAGTCTATCGAGTGTACGTGGAAGATGGTGGGTGGCTCCAAGCAGTCAATCAGTCTCCACCAATGACCATAACCAACCTACGCAAAGATATAATACGAGCGTAGATACCACACCACTATACATCGAGCATAAATACTATCAGCTTTTTACTTGAACAGCTGTTTCCGTGGCCGTTCGGAATGGTCACACTTACTAGGTGGACGGTTTTTAACACCTTGTATTAATACTAGAGATTCTCATGGACGGCATGTTAGAATTACTACCATTTACTTTGTATCCTCTACTTGGGTCAAGTTCGTAAATTCCTATCGGGTACTGAATGGGTTTCCATTAGCGTTCAATGTGATAAACATTGATGTCAGGTAACATTTAATGCATCACCAGATGCAACCTAACATTTAATACATCGCCAGATGCAACATGCACCTACTTGAGAAACGGACATTGAAGTTTTCACCCAATAACGCTGTATCACATATTTTGGAATGTGCTGAGCTACCAGTTGAATCAAATGCTACCTGGAACATGATTGACATATACTGAAAGTCTCGTTTCTCATTGCCCAAGTTATGACACTATTATGCCGATAAACTGGTTTTTGAGTGGAACGCCGATTTTTTGCGGAGTCACTAAAATGTGCCATACGGCATTATTCGGTGGAATGCTTCAATTCGTGAAACTGTTTTGAGCATAAAAACTTGTATTTTCTTGCCTATGGGTTTTCAGTATTTTTTGGTATTCTTATGATTTCTTTTGGGCATTTTAAATATAATATATCTGCTAGCACTATACATGTTTATATACATATTTGTAAATTTGGGAAAAGAACCTTACCATCGCCATAACGAGGGTCCGAAGGATTGACAGCAACATATCCTTCCTGCTCAGACTCTAATCCGTTGGTGGGACTCGATGTCACAAAACTCCGTGATTGGTCCTCTTGAAGGACAATAGTTCGAATCGTGTCAATATATAACTTAATGTAATCTGCTTTATATAAATCAAAATTGCTTGAAGTTCCGTACCTATAAAGAAGATCAAAGGAAATTGATTTGTGTTAATACAAGAAATCATATATTTTTGATTAGACAGTACAGTGGGGTTTAAAAGTTTCTAATTGAAACTTAAAAATAATGTAACGGATCACAGTAAATTTCCCTTTACTGGCCTGAGGCGGTGTGTATATTATTAAAGATATGCAGATAAGTTTATTACATTATTCAAGAATAGTAAAGTTAACTAGTTTTGTTACCAATATTATTACTTAAGTTCATTTTAAACTTTCAAAGTAAGCTATGCGTAAGTATGGGATTTCTTATAAAATAAATTTGTCTGTCCATCCGGGGAGTCAGGTATCAGAGCAACAGATACAGGTAAAATCAGAAAGAATGTAGACGAAGTCTTTCAACCGATATTCTTTCAAGTATTGTGGCTAATATGAGTATGAACTTCATTGGTCCATATGAATTTATATAGGCAGGATCCTAATCCGGCTTCGGAAAGAGCTATACGCATCAAGATTTCCACTCTTTATGATGGTTTGATCTCAATATAAAATTGTATATATCATAACAAGTGTCTACAAGATAATTCAAGAACCTTCTTTGATATATAGATATGTGACGTTGTCAAAATCTAGGACAAAATTTCGTTTGATTAGTAATAGATTCAATATCGATGCGATTACTTAAGTTCATTTTTATTGTACATTCGAAGTACAATTTCACTTCGCAGGTATGAGATATAGGGTCTATAGAAATTATTATAACTTACCAATTATCACGCAAAGCCGATTCATTTTCATTATTGCCAGCCCAAAGACCAATACTTGCATGATGTTGTAGACGCCGAACCTGGTGAAGCACTTCCCGTGACACGCTGGCCAGAAACTCGTCTGTCGCTTGATACATCGAACAGGCGAACATGAAGTCTTGCCAAATTATTATTCCGTATTTGTCTGCCAGCTGGAAATTGAAAGGAAAAACGTTGATTGGCATATGTAATGAAGTACATTTCTGCCAGAAGGCATGCTCTAGCTTATTTATCTTTCGTAGTCAGACGTGGGAGTCAGTAAAACAATGGTTATGTAGACAGTTTGCTTCTCTATCAAATTAAGAGTATATCAAAAGAATATATTAATTAAGGAGATGAAATGGATTTGTAAATGAAGAACTAATGTTAGGAATATTGTAAAAGAACTAAGCCATCATGGCTTCGTTATACAAATGTTTACTTGCTTATGTCAGTTAACCCTTTATACTCTTATCCCGGCTGTTCGTCCACTTTTGTGTCACTATGTTCCCGACACTGCAACTTGCTATCGTTTGCACTACGAAGACATACCTCGGACGACTTGTGAAAAAATATAGTACATTTATTTTATTTTTCCATAATATCTTGCGTAAGGGAGCTAAAACCCCAAAATCCCCTTTGCGTACACCATTGATAATAGACTAAGAAGGGGGCGCGGTGGCTCAGTGGTAGAGCGTTCACCTCCGGTGCTTGGGGTCCCTGGTTCGATCCCAGCTCGCGCCGTGTGGACTTTGTGGTGGACAAACACCGTGCTCGTGGGTTTTCTCGGGGTTCTCCCGTTTCCTCCCACTTTGTTCATTCCACCATTTCACTCATCTCTCATCATCACCGTCTCCTTTAGCCTCACCGGCATAACCGTGGGACGTAAAACTTAAAGATTTCATTTTCAATAGACTAAGAAATACTAACTCTAAGCCTAATTAGGCATTGTTTCTGCCGTTGGATGCATTGACTGGTATAAACTGTTTCACAATGCATTCTACTTCGCCCATTAAATTCTAAAATTTCACAAAACAACTGGGTGGAACCACTATCTACTGATGATTTTGGAAATATTTGCAAACCAGTTCTTTGCAATTTATTTTATATATCTAAAGGTTGATAATTTATGGAGCAATATGCAGGGACGCTGACTTCAGGAGTCGATCACCTCAAGAAGTGCTCAATTCCAACACAGGAAAAGAAGAAGAGAAAATAAAATGAAAAGAAGAAAGACCCAGTTGAGAATGCTCCAATAGCAGGCTTTATACCAACTATTCTATGTACTATATTATTTATTCATTAAACAAATCTTGTAATATATCTATCCATTTATAACTTCCTTAAATACTAGATTTTTCCACGTTTTGTTTCAGAGTTCTGTTAAAACATTTTACGATATGTTGTTTTACGACCACATGCTCAAAATGGAGGGTTTAAAATTGAAAAGTTCGCAAAATATCATCTCTCTATGACTTAAAGTTCCCGAGATTTTGCTCCTTAAATCTCCTGATATCCGAGCTTTTTGGCCAATATCTCCAGAATGGTGGCCACCGTTTACTATTTGGTTCCAAAATGTTTACCATCCTCTTAGGTATTGATCGATATCAATATCATCTCTCTATGACTTACGGTTCCCGACATATGCCTCCTCAACTCTCCCGAAAGCACACATTTTTGGCCAATATCTCGGGAACGTTAAAAGTGACGCGAAAATTCCATCACTTTCTCACACGGGAAGATCCCACAAGTTGTCGCTCAAATACTATTGCCACACAGAACATCTGATAGAGCATCATGAGAAACGCAAATGAGCAAAATTTAAGATGCTCTGGACCAGAAGGATGGGAGCTACCGGGCTTCAAAATGTGAATATCCAAAAAATTATATCATGGAATTATGTACGTTTAAAGTAAATATCTTGAAAACCGTCAAAGCAATCAAAACAAAAGTTACACAATATAATGAGAACAGAATGTCCTATCGAAAACCATAAACAGTGTTGCCATAGGTGAAGCAGTGTTGCCAACTCAGCATAAAATATTTTGTTTGAAATAGCACAATATACAAGTGTGCATAGATTTAAAGTGCACTATTATCACTAAACATAACAGTGAAGTGTAGTGGAACAGTGTTGCACACTGTTGGAGCTACGTGTGCTGAAAATGTACAATGGAAAAGTCTGATATGCGACAACAAATGGTAATAAAGAAATCTGGGTCTCACACTATGAATTTAGTTCAAATGCATACCAAAATGTCAGCAGTGTTACAAAATATTGACGCGTTTAAAAAATGAAATTGAGTGATGCCATTTTCAGTCTTGTCCCAGCTCCGAAGCTATATTAGACGGGACCTATAGTGTAAAGTGGAATCCGAACCACTATGAAAGAGAAAGATAACAATGAAATGTAAGGTGAAAAGTGCAACAAAAACATATAAAACGTGGGATTGGAACCCGCGAGCCCTAATATGTCGGTTGTCTAGCCTTCTAGACCACACGGCTATCCGTGCCGACTAAAAATGAAATGAGGTAGTAATAAAATAATTATATTTCCAATGTGAATAATGGTAATATTACAGTGTACATGTACAATAACATAATCATATGATGTGTGAAAGGGGAAGCAAAAGAATATGTCACTAAACACGAAAGACATAAACCAAGTAAGTACTCTTCCAAATATTGATAAGATAATGTGGAGAACCAGTTTACAGAATTAGAAAACACGTGTTTCTTTTCTCGCGTGTATTGTTTTGTTTTCGCGAGTTGTCTGGTTATTCACCGGGGCTACAGAAGTATAATGCAAAACCCTCACTCTTTTTCTAATGCATTCCTTTATTACCATCAGTCGCCACGTATCAGACTTCTCCATTGAACATTTTCAGCATACGTAGCTTCAACAGTATACAACAATGTACCACTACACTCCATTGTTATGTTTAGTGATAATAGTGAATTTTAAATCTGTACACGGTGCTATTTCAAATAAAATATTTTATGCTCAGTTGACAATACTGCTTTACCTATGGCAACACTGTTTGTGGTTTTCGATAGGATATTTTGTTCTCATTATATTGTGTAACTTTTGTTTTGATTGCTTTAACGGTTTCCAAGATATTTACTTTAAACTTACATAATTCAATTATATATTTTTTGTATATTAAAATTTTGAAGCCCCGCAGCTCCTATCGTTCTTGTCCATAGCACCTTAAATTTTGCCTATTTTCATTTCTCTTGATGCTCTATCAGATGTACTAGGTGGCAATAATATTTGAGCGACAACTTGTGGGATCTTCCCGTATCAGATAGTTTTTGATGCTTTATCGAATGGAAGGTTCAAAATTTAAAAAAATGCAAATAACAGACACATACATACACACACACACACACACATACACACACACACACACATATATATATATATATATATATATATATATATATATATATATATATATATATATATATATATATATATATAGAGAGAGAGAGAGAGAGAGAGAGAGAGACAGAGAGACAGAGACAGAGAGAGAGAATTCAGTAACCAACATTTTAAGTTCGTTGAAAAGAAGGAAATGTTAATATTTCGACGTATTTTTTAAATAATTGTGTGGTCCAATTTTTAAGGATGGGGGTATCAAGTTTGGGCAATGACTTTAACAGAAATGACAACACGCAAAATTTCTGAATTGTGGAACTGAGGATCAAAAGTGGCAAGAATCCTTTTCATTGTAATTTTTTCTCGGGTAGGCGGCGATTTCTTTTTAAATTAGAAACTGAATGAGCGTTTCTCCATGCTATTTTCAGCTAAAAATTTTCGCACTTCTTACCTGCAAAACACCATGACGCAAAGAAAATTGAAGAATAATGCTAACATGCATCTTGTCCACAAGCAAACTGTGCTGCACATTTTCATTAAATACTCGACTGTTCGACCGAACACTTTCTTTATGAATGAAAATTAGAAATTCCTCAGACTTTCAATTTTTGAACCAAAGACAAGCCATTCATTTCAATTTGCTGCGCTTGTATACATTAACACTATAGAAAAACGTGACCTTAAATTTTGTTCTATGTATTTAACTAACTTCATTTGCTTTCATTTCTTTGAAAAACTGTAAATCCAAAGATTAGCGTTCAGAATGACAAATCAAGAACTACGGTTAAGGGATTAAAATCATAGAACCTCTCTGCTTATCCCCCATGCTCTCATAGCAGATGGTTTTTCACCGTGGAAAAAAAATCATTCAAAAATACATAACACTGCATTTTAAGAGGATCAATCAAAATTTTCCGTGACAAGACCCTAGACCCTGCTGCTAAGTCTGATGGTATTCCATATGCCAGTCCCCGCAGTTGAATACTGTGAATTAGAATACCCGTACTGACTTTCAAAACCTGACGCCCCTCGGAGTGAGTCTTCGTAGAATTATACAATGCCTATGTTGTACAGCACATAATTTAATCAATTTGTATTGAACGTTCTAAATTTACAAAAGCAAGCTAATTGAATAACTGCATTAAATTTGTTTAGTAAATTAAAACGTGCTTTGTAAATAAATCGTCCAAGCAGACAGTAAAAAAGAAAAAATAATCAAATATTTGTAATCATTAATTAACGGATCCATTAAACATAATTAGAGTTTTACATACTTACATCATAAAAGTCCTCAAGTTCATATATTCCACCGCCCCAAACACGCAACATATTCATATGTGCTTCTTTCGCTGATCTGAGGAGATCGTCGAGATATTCATAGGTTAGACGTTCAGGGAGCACGTGAGCAGGGATCCAGTTGGCACCTTTAGCAAAGAATGGCTGGCCGTTTACTCGGAAATAGAAAGATAGCCCCACTATAATGTAAGGATAAAAATATTTTAAATTAAGAATCCGCCAATATATAAGAATCTGTTATGTATTATCAAGTTTCAATGGTAATCAACAAGTGAAGACCAAAAATAGTAATTTATTTATCAATAGTAACAAATTGTAATCGTCTGATGGAGGATGGCTTACATAAAAGTGGCCAGGAGTGATAATCCCGCATACCGGCCGAAAGAGTAGAGAAATGTGAATATTGGGTTACTTGCATGTCGCAAGAAATGATGCAAGTGGATTTCTGCACACGACACCGCCTGAGGTTGTTCACAGGTGATGCTACGGATAGTGTAGGTTATCTTATGCTACAGTTCGGTCAGGGTATTCGAGCGTTATTCGCATATACCTTCAGCTATGAGCTAATCACCAAAAATTAGAATCAGACGAGCACAAATCCGGGCAATGAAGAAGGGGCTTACTGTGCGACCTTCTGTAAACAGTTCGTCGATCTAAGCCAGCGATTGGTTTGATGCGTATCATATAGCTTGATCTTGTTATAAGTAGGAGTATAATCTTGTTTGTGATATCGTTAAACTGTTGCAACCGGTATCTTCAGCTTCCGGACACATGTTACTCGTATGGATTCAGTTTCAGAGATTCAACACACGTTGACACGTTGTTCATGACACATTGACTTGCAGGGATAGCTTCCAAATATACTTTTGCGGGCTTCGTGTTATCCGCTGCTGAATATCACGCACGACGTCCGGTGTTCCGACAATATTTTGTATCTGTCTACTCACATTCGCCACAGACCCAGTTTGACGCCATTTTTGCACCAGATTCTGAACACAGCGTTTTGCTAGTGGTTTTCTTTCTGACAATAAAAGTTTCTTGCGTGTTTTTAATCGGCCCCGTTCGTACATGTATTCCACTGTCTGAATTCGCTGCTGCACGTGAAACAACACCACTTTCTCGACGCGACTTCTTTACTACCAAAACTGAACAGGCAAGAAATTCCAGCTAAACAATTGCACATCTGGAGATACGCCGGTGCTACATTGCACCTTTAAACAGAAACAAAAAAGCTCACAAGATGCTAAACAACTGTGCATTGGACGACACACAACGTCAGAGAGAATTACTCAAAGTTACACACATTATTTACTCGTCTCTGGCATTACCCGGCCGGGCTACTTTTACGTCAGCCACTTTGTATTGGATTATTCATTTAAAATAAAAGAAAACGAAGTGAAATTTTTTGGTTAAGGGTATTGATAACTGCCTCATCTTTGCTTTTTAGTACATTACTTCTTCAGATTAAGGATATTGATAACTGCGTCATCTTTGCTTTCTAGTCCATTAATTCTTCAGATTAAAGATATTGATAACTGCGTCCATTAGTTTAAATGGAAACTTTTTCTAATAAGGAACGATTTTAATGGCTTGGTTGTATTAATTTAATCTTCAAATCTGGTTAAATTTTCCTTGCTTCGTCAATAATTCATATACGTTACAGGTAAATATAATATTAGTTAAATTAAATTTTATTTACAAATATTAAAATTTAATTCAGAGAATTTAATTTTCCAAAGCGAAAGACATTTAGATCAATTTGAAGAAGAAATTGCTAATATCAACCACTAACATGTCAATTCATTTCAAAGGAAAGTGGAAAATACTTTCCCATACAAATCAATGGACTAAAAGAACTAATATGGCGAAGGCACTTTACATCTTTAACGTTCCATGATTATGTCTTTTACACTGAAGAAGACGCGAATGATTAATGACAGTGAATAACAATGGAAGAATCCATTAAATGAGAACGGGACAAGGTACGGAGGAACCTCGAATAAACCCACGGACATAATAAATAAACACGCATTGGGAGCGAACCAGAACCACTCATATCAGAGCTCTATCACTTAAAAAAAAGGAAAATACTTTTTCTCTCTCTCTCTTTAATGTTCTCTTTCTTACACTTCTGACTACTACTAAAGATTCAACCATATCATGATCATAGAAATATTAAGGAAACTTTAAGACGCTCAGTGTCTTGAGAAGGACTCGAAACCCCAATGGTTTTTGCCTAACGATTGCCTCAGACCATTCGACTACCCCACTCACACCGAGTTCCACTAAGCCAACCACCATTCCCCACCAGTCATAAAGTATCTCCACTAAACTAGGCAATAAATTTAACTTGGTTTTTAATCTCAAATGCACATAGTTCTTCTTTAATGACAATAAAAGAATTATAACAAATATAACACGGTGTTATACAAGAACAAACTAAAAGATTTATCAGTGGTTGAAAAACAAAATGATATTACAAAATACATGTCAGTAGTTGTTGGCGAAGTTTCAGATCAAAACTGGGGGTGGTAAACACAATAGAATCCTTTTGTATTCATAACAGTGAAGCACCAGCGGGGCGCCCGGAGACAATAGGTAGAGAGTATAGTGCTATAGAAATACACTATTGTTTAAATGACATATGATGACAGATAATGGTTGTTGTACTATTGTATGTATAATAGTGACATAAAAGAGAATAATAAAAGATGTCAAAGTTGAAAAGATAAATGATTTTTAAAAAAACCTTGGAAACTTGTTAAACAATGCTAGCTTGTTATAAAGAATAATAAAAGAGAAACCTTGGGAAAAATTAATGAACAAGGGTGTTTTGTTATAAAGAATAATAAAAGAGAAACCTTACAGCTGTACGTAAAGAATAATAAAAGAGAAACCTTGGGAAAATCAATGAACAATGCTAGCTTGTTATAAAGAATAATAGAAGTATACAATACTTTGCAGGTGTATGTAAAGAATAATAAAAGAGAAACCTTGGGAAAATCAATGAACAATGCTAGATTGTTATAAAGAATAATAGAAGTATACAATACTTTGCAGGTGTATGAAAAGAATAATAAAAGAGAAACCTTGGGAAAATTGAAGAACAAGGGTATAAAGAATAATAAAAGAAACCTTGCAGGTGTATGTAAAGAGAAACCTTGCAGCTGTATGCGTTAAAGAATAATAATTTAGGTGCTGAACAATAGCGGATTGTTATAAAAAGACTTTTTAACCTGGCGGCGGCGGAAAGGCGGACGCGGCGCGGGAAGGTGCGGGGGCGCGAACGGTTGGGCGCGGATGGTAATAAAGTTGAAAATGAAGTAAAAGAGAGGACCTTGAACGTATATATGAAAAGAATTTTGGGATTTTTTTTTTGTTAGTGCAAAGAAAAGTTTTTATGTTTTTTGTATTGTGTTATTAACATGCTTAAATATTGTTTTGAAAAGGAATAGGTGACTTGTATGAACTTGATGGTATTAGAGGACGCCATCTTGTTTGTTGTAACTGTTTAAATACGAGAGTTTTGGAAAATGTCGTATGTATTTTAGCTATGGCTGCTATACAGAAAGAAGATTTTGTGTACGCGGATGAAGAGACGTTGTTTTCTCCGCCATCTGTGGAGCATAACCCGAATACCGAGAATAGCATTTTATCGGTAAACAGCAGAGCAGAGTCTCCAGACAGTGTAAAAACTATTTATTTATCATCTTCGGATGATGATGATGATAATAATATTGATAATGAAGAAGATGAAGAATTTGTGGGAGGATCACCATCCTTACTATCGAGGACATCAAGGTTTTGGAGGTTGAATTGCCGCTGCAGTAATTATAAAGTGGACATGAAGTGTATTGTGAAAGCGATTAAAGAGTGGGAAACAGATAAAATGTTAATTTGTAGCGGATGTTATGAAAGTGTTAACAATCAAATGGGCGATGAATGTTTATTCATGAGTGATGAAGAATTGATGGAACGTGCCATATCAACTTTAATAGATATAGAAGTTGAAGAACTGTTTTATACATATGCCAAATCGCATATAATAGGCATATGTACTCAAGAATTGTTTTATGAATTATACTATGATTTGGTTGAAGAAAGGGATGAGACATTTTTAAGTGATGTAATTGAAATTTTTAGAATGAAAGACAGAAAACATGTGTGAACTGAACTACAGATGAAAAGTGAACCTTATGTTTGTGTTTGTGTAAAGACAGAAAAAAGTGAAAGAAAGAATTAAATGTACTTAAGAATTGTTTTATGAACTATACTATGATTTGGTTGAAGAAAGGGATAAGACATTTTTAAGTGATGTAATTGAAATTTTTAGAATGAAAGACAGAAAACATGTGTGAACTGAACTACAGATGAAAAGTGAACCTTATGTTTGTGTAAAGACAGAAAAAAGTGAAAGAAAGAATTAAATTTTAAACTTTTAATTATATATGTATACATATTACGTATTTTGAAAATAATTTTTTGTGTATCGTATAGTGAACAACATATAACTGCATACTTATGTTTTAATAATAATATTTTTTGTGAACAATGTTTATTTTATTATGATATTGGAATTTTTTCTGTAGAATATTTATCCAATGATATAACTTTGAATGATTTATTTGAAGAACATGATAATGAAATTTTAAGTATAAACTTTACACGCGAAACGCGTGAACATCGAATTTGATGTTACGTTTTTTTGTTAGAAAACAAGATGCAACCTTTTATTGTAAAGGTGTAGAAAAATCACTTGAATTAAAAATATTTTATAACATTAATTATATTGTATACAAAGAAGAAATAATAATTATTATTATTTTATGTATTGAATGAAAATAACATCAAGTTTTTTTTTGTTAATGTAATTTTATTGTATTGTATTGTGATGAAAATATAAAGAAATAAACTTATGCATTATAATAATTTTTCTTGTTTTTCTTTTTAAAATGGTTAATGAAATAAATAATTAGAAAAATTTGAAAATGATTGCAAGTAACATTTGTTTGATATTTATTTTCTTTTGCATTTACTTATATTATTTTACAATTAGTATTGTTTCAAACGTTTGCATTTTTTTAATTTTTCATAATATTATTTTACATTTTAAGAAAATATTTAAAGATAAATAGAAATAATAATAATAAAATATATACGTATATAAAAGTTTAATACTTAAATAATTTATGTTGAAAACAAATGAATTTTGAAAATACTAAATTACTTGAACACTTTGTATTGCCGTGTTAAAAATTGCAAAGAAAACTTTACATTTGTATTTTATTGTTTGTTTTGGATAAACTTTTTTTTTGTATTATGTAGAAAATGTTTGGAGAATTTGTTTTACTAACTAATTTTTTATTTTTAAACTTACGTATTATTATCAGAATTGTTTTACGAAAAGTATTTATTTAACATTGCGTAATAAATTACACGACCATGTTCTGTGAACTAATAAAAAAAATGATTTGAAATAATAAAATGTGCAAAACATATATTAATATTTAATGTTTTGGATATACAACACAATTTTATTTTGTTTGATGAAAAATACATGTAAACATACATACATACCTGCATAATGAAAAGTAAAAAACATATGTTGCAGTTGGAAGCTCTGTTAGCCAATGGAAACTATTTTTACCAATGGAGAGTAAAATACTAACTTATAACACGCATGCGCATTTGTTAAAAGTTTATACGCATGCGCAAATTTATTTATGAAAAGGAAAACACATGTTGGAGTTGGAAGCTGTGGTATCCAATGGAAAGTAAATATAAGTTTGTAACACGCATGCGCATTCGTTAAAAGTTTATACGCATGCGCAAATTTATTTATGTATACACAGGAACAATACTTAAATAGTATAGTATTTGTGAAGATGTGTAGTAGAAAAGTATCCCATTCCGAGTATATTTCGCCACGAGAGAAAGAACTTAAACTTGTTAATAGGAAGAAAGTTATTTGTGAGCTGAAATTATTACGTTCTAATGAAGAACATTGTAATTCGTTTAGAAGATTTTATCGAAATGATGATGAAATACAATTTGAAAAAGTGTATCCTAATACAGATATTGAAATTCGTGAATTAGATATTATAAACTGTAAGTGCAATCGCTTTAAAGTAAGTAAGTTGTGCATAAAAGAACTTTTTGAAAATTATAAACTGAATGAACCACTACTTTGTTCTGCTTGTTCATTAAGAATACCAGATGAGCGCCTTCATTTATGTTTATTAGCATATAATAATCGATTGAAACGTTTTGTGTGGGAATTTGTAATTAAGAAGACAACTCGTGACATAGTGTTTAAACTGTATTTGAAGAAACATTGTTTACACGATAATTACAAACAAAACAAAACGCTTTTAAATAGATTTAATTTATCGTATGAATCACTCACATTTTGTGATAGTTATATTTCTGAGTTAGTGGAAGTGTTTTTAAAAAGTGACAAAAATGCCTACAGGAATCAGACCGTGTCTGTATAATTGCACTTCTTTTTTTGTGAATGAACAGTGCGTGTTGGATTGTATTTCAAGATGGAAACCAGAATATAAACTAGTATGTGAAGGATGTTTCGAAAACTCTCATATTATAGAACACCATGATTGTATTACTTGTGAATATGAAATGATGTGCTTTAATGCATGGCGTGTTATGGTACGAGGTCGTACTTTTGATGAACTGTATGAAATTTTTTCATCATATCATGATATTGAAATAGATGATTGGACCTTTGTTTATATGTTATATAATATTTTATTAAACAAAAATTATGTTGATTTAATTACAGAGGTTTTGTTAAAAAAAGATTTTGCTTACAATTTTTATAATTTTTTTTAATTTGTTTGATGTGTTAGTGAAATAAGTAAACGAAGTAAAAGTTATACATTGTAAATATAATAAATTTGAAAACAATACTTATTATAATTTTAGTATGATGAAATTGTTTTCATGTACATGAATTTAAAATTAAATTAGAATATAACATTACATATTTATTTATATGTAATCAGTTTAAATTATGTGAAAAATAAAAATATTATTTCTATAAAAGTATTTTTGTTATTTTTTATTTGTTTTAAATACCTAGTTTGTAATTTTTGTAGGCACAAATAGTCTGTAATGTTATGTGCAAACAGATTTAGTTGTAATTTTGCACGCATTGGAATTTATTTTACATACATGATTTTATTTTATATTTGTGCATAAAATTGAATTACATAATTATTTTAATATTATTAGGTAAATTATTAAAAAAAATGAAATAACATTTGTAAAGAAAAAAAAACTTTTCAAAGGTAAGTAGAAAAGAACTATTGTTTAAATTAATACTTTAATATGATAAGAAGAAATTTTTAACATCGAGTTTGTTTTTTAGTATACGTAAATATTATTAGCACAAGTTTTTTACAATAACTTTTTTATTACGCAAGAGAATAACTATTAATGAAAAAAATAAGACACAACGTTTACAAAAAGTTTACGAGAAATTATTATGAACGTTATTCGTTTATGCTATTGATATTTTCGTTAACAGTTTATTTTAATATTTCCCTAAAAGTATAACAGTAGGAATAAAAAAAAGATTTCTTAGTAAACATGTATTACAAATACTGCAACTTAAAAAGTTGAAATCGCATATTACATAGTAATAAAAATACTGAAAAAAAGTATTAATCATCTGATACCTAAAGATAGTTTTTATGGTGGAATGTTTTAATGCCTTGTACGATTGTATCAGCGAACAGTCTGTGTTATATTGTGATGTTACCAGTCTTTATCCGTGGGTGATGGTACGTAAACCTATAATATACAAGGGACATGACTTACCACAAGTGCAAAGTATTCATGGATTAGTGAAACGTAGTATCTTGCCTCCCAAAGACTTATATTTTCCAATTTTACCATATACATGTAATGATTGCCTTTTGTTTGGGTTATGGAACAAAATAACAACAATTGCATGCATAATGATGCCGAGCGTGTTCTTACTGGTACATACTGTACTCCTGAACTTCAGGTGGCTTTAGATCTCGGATACAAAATTGTACAAATTATTGAAATTTGGGAATTCAAATTATCCGATTCAGAAAATAATCTGTTTAAAGATTATGTCAATTCCTTCTTAAAAATGAAACAGGAGTCTTCAGGATTTCCTAGCTGGTGCAAAACTAAACAAGATCAAGAAAAATATATTACAGACTATTATGAACATGAATGCATTCAGTTAACGGAAAATAACATTGAATCAAATCCTGGTCTAAGATATATTTCCAAAATATTTCTCAATTCCTTGTATGGGAAATGGGGATAAAGAACAGATTTATCTCAATCTGTAATTGTAGATACTCCAGAAAAATTTTTGAGCACCACAATATGAGGTACAAACTGTATTGCCTATTGGAGAGCGACATCTCATTGTATCATATAAGAACATTGAAAACAAAAAACAAGCCATGGAAATTTTCCAATGTTGTCCTTGCAGCCTTCATCGCCTTTTGGGCGCGTCTAAAACTTTATGAGTTACTAACAGCTATAGATCCTGAGCGTGTATTGTACTGCGACACTGATAGTATTATGTTTGTGCAACAACGTAATGAAAAGCCTCCACTTTCTTTGGGTTCCTATTTAGGTCAGTTAACTAATGAAGTTGCTGATGGTTGGGAAATTGATGCCTTTATAGGCTTAGGACCAAAAAATTATGCCTATAGGATGAAAGAAGTTCAAACAGGAAAAGTAGATTATGTATTTAAAATTAGAGGAATTACTTTAAATCATCATACACGACAAGAAATTAACTTTGATCATTTTTATCAACTAGTTCAAGATAAAGCTGACAAAAAACAGTTACACAATCTAGGAAGAATTGTTCGTAAGCCTGGGTTTGTCATTGTATCCAAGTCTGAAAATAAAACACATCAAAAAGTTCAAAATAAAAGACGACGATTAAATCATAACAGTATTACTGACTATAGAACATTGCCATATGGTTATCAAAGTATTAAGTGCGTGAAATGATTGGTATTTTGTATATATGTAAATAGTAGACTGTCTAAAGGTATCATGATGTTCATAAGTTTTGCTATCTGTTGGTACTTGTACGTATATATAATGTAAATATCTTATTTAAATATGTATATCAATATTGGAAAATACAATAAAGCGTTACAATTTATAATAATATGTTTTATTTTTCCAAACAAATATTCATATAATACCAAGTATTTTTATTCTATATAAAATAAAGGAACAATACCTATGCTTCATATAAGGTTATTTATACGTATTTTATGTTCTTACAATAAATGATCGTAAGTTCGAAACCATATTGTGGTCATAATGTCTACTATACGATGAACAAGCATCTTAGAAGTAAGTACAAATATATGGCATTAAAATACTGTAGTGAAAAGATATCTATATGTAAATGGGTTATAACACAGTGATATCCTTTATGTTTAAAATATTCGTAGAACATCTATGGTATGCTCACATATTTAACATCGAGTTTCCAAAGGAAACGATGGAATAAAATATATGAGAGGTTAAATAAATAAGGAGTTTGCACAACAAACGAACCAATAAAAAATTAACACCGAAGTTTTTGCAGAACTGAATAATTGCATAACAAAAACATTAACTAGTTTAAACCGGTTTAATCACCTGCAGCAAAGCAAACGAAAGAATACAATAAAAAATACAAGAAGATAAATAAATAAAGAGTTTGCACAGCAAACGATCCAATAAAAATTAGGAGTTTGCACGTCAATTTAAATACGATCACACTCTATGAATGTTCTGTTAAAAAACTAACAAAACCAGTTTAAACCAGTTTAAACACCTGTAGCAAAGCAAACAAAACAAATTTCTAGCACTACTAACAAAGGAATTTTTAAACCCACTAACATAAGGTACAAATTACATCATATTGTGTAATATTGTTACTGTTACTAAATTTAAAATATGTTAAAGCACCTGCGTACGAGATTACAAAACCAAATGCTTTTGGGTACGAGACTACAAAACGAAATGCGTTTGGGTACGAGATTACAAACTGTGTTGTAGCCTATACAGGTAATAGTGTTATACTTCGTGTTAATATTATAATTATTATTTTGGACGGTAATTAAATTATATTTAATGCAAAGTATACGTATACTAAACGTGTACGGTAAATCATAATACATTTTTATGTTTATGTTCGATTAAGTCTGTGTAATACATGTACACAAATTGTAAATAAACTGTTATGTTCGTCAATGTTCGGGAAACTTCGGTTAAGTTCGCAACCATTCGTGTAGAACATTAACCAATATGTACAAAATTGTACATACATTTTTGTTTGTTCGGCAATGTTCGTAAAAGTTCGTGTTAACTTGTTTAAATTTTTAATTATTAATGTTTTAAAAATAATGTATACTAGATTAATGCAAAGAAAACACATTAAAATTTATCCGCCATGTTTGTTTCTTGAAAGAACGCCACCTGTACCATAACATTCACATTAGTGTGTATAAGACTGTGCGTGTGTGTACATGTGCCATAGCAAGTTACCGAGTGTTGTTTGTTTTTTATAACCGGCAATACCCCGCGCAGTTTACGGGCGGCAATATTTTACGCGTCCCGCGTCGCTAAAACCTTTTTCCGGGCGCAAATACCGCGCGGCGCGCACCGGTCGCGGTAAAAAACGCGCGGCGCGTACCGGTTGCGGTAAAAAACGCGCAAAAAAGGTATTTATTTTAGTAATATTATTCATTTTACCTATTCAAATAAAAATATATCTTTTAATAAACATATTTCCAAAGTTTGAAAAAAAATCGACGCCATATTGTTTATGCAAATTCATTAAATTTTTATTTTAAAGTTACATTGTTCTAATCTGTATAGTCGTGTTCCTTAGGTTCTAACGATTAAAAAAATATCTTTCTTTACTTTCTACGACCAATAGTTTGGCCAAAAAAGCGAAAAAATGAAAGAACTATACTTTTGAAACACCCTGTATATAAATTTCAAAAAAAATAAAAATTGTTCAAATGTATCATGTAGGGTCTTTCTATATAGATTTTGACCTGATAAATCGATTTCTGGTGTCCATTTTCTCCTACAAAGAACCGTTTAGGAGCTACGCATATTTAAAATTATTTTAAAGTTACATTGTTCTAATCTGTATAGTAGTGTTCGTTAGGTCCTAACGATTAAGAAAATACTTTTCTTTTGTTTCTACGACCAATAGTTTGGCCAAAAAAGCGAAAAAATAAAAGAACTATACTTTTGAAACACCCTGTATATAAATTTCAAAAAATAAAAATTGTTCAAATGTGTCATGTAGGGTGTCTTTCTATATAGATTTTGACCTGATAAATCGATTTCCGTTGTCCATTTTGTCATACGATCAACCGTTTAGGAGCTACGCATATTTAAAATTATTTTAAAGTTACAATGTTCTAATGTATATAGTAGTGTTCCTTAGGTTCTAACGATTAAGAAAATAGCTTTCTTTTGTTTCTACAACCAATAGTTGGCCCTAAAAAGCGAAAAATGTAATGTTAGAGCCATACATACTCAGCCGCCACTGTTAGCCCCCACAAAAAATTGTTCAATTTTATCATGTAAGGTGTCTTTCTATATAGATTTCGACCTGACAAATCGATTTCTGTAGTCCGTTTTATCGTATAATCAATCGTTTACGAGATATGAGCATTTAAAGTTATTATACGGAAAAAAATCTTAGTCTTTATGCATCAACGCCACCTATATACCAACACGTGTCAGTACCATTCATGCTTTTGTGCGGTTTACATCACATCGTATCGGCCTCGTCTTATTTGTACAACCGGGAATGCCTTATACGTTTACCG
The DNA here is from genome assembly GCF_964235325.1 of Thermobia domestica. Lineage (NCBI taxonomy): Eukaryota > Metazoa > Arthropoda > Insecta > Zygentoma > Lepismatidae > Thermobia > Thermobia domestica. Next base: position 56,187,339 of record NC_137467.1, read on the forward strand.
ATAAAATCTTTTTGTCGTTTCCCGTCTTTTTTTTTCCGGCATATATTAGTGCTTCGTATGTGCTTCAAACATCAAACAAAACAATTTATCTTAGGTAAGTATCAACATTTTAACATTTCTATACTTTACATGTGGTTTCCCATACAGTATAATGTAACTTTACATAGGTATATCTATTCTTTCAAATGACACACATATTTTTTTAAAAAAAATAGTCACTTAGAATCTTAATAAACAGCGCGCATATATGCCACTGATATCAACAGATAAATTATTCGTTTTCGTTCATGTATTTGTTTTCTCTTGGCTTACACAAACTTGCAGTTTCTGTGTTCAAAATCACGGTTTTTCCCTACCTTTTAAAAGACCGTAAATTCCATTGCATTCAACTAGGAATAAAAAAAATGCCCTGAAGCAGGTTAACCCCGCGCCTTCCCCCTGTCTTCCGCTCACCAATACATGCATGCTTCGCTCTACCTCTCTTGCTCTTTTCGTCAAACTGCCCCGCACGTCTCCTCTCCTCTCACGCACCCAACGCATTTATCCAACCTTGCAAACATTCTCTCCCTATCTCCCTCTCTTGCTCTTTTCGCCAAACTAGAAGCAAAAACTCCCCTCGCCTCTCTATCGCTGTTTCCTTCAAACTACAAACACCAAAATCATCCCGCCCCGCCATACCTCCGGCCTGGTCGCTAGCCTACAATGAAGCAAACTTTTTTCTTTTTTTCCTCCCTCTCTTGGTCTCTTACGCTAGGTAAGCAATCTCTACACTTTGGGTTTCTTGGTGTTTTAAATATCCACAAAATACACAACATTTCTGGTTTGCGTATTTCAATCTTCACAAACAAGTCTCATAACAACGATTATATCTGACATTTGTCCAATAAATAAAAACAAACACAAGTCATTTTAATATTCCCATTGATTTTCGCTTATAGTTAATGAGCCATACTTTGCATTTAAGGAAGGACAAGAAACGCCATACTTTTAGGAATTATTCATTCATTATCTAGGATGTTAAAAAGTAGGTAATAGACTGAGTTCTTGCCCTTGTACTTAAAGTGTTCACGTAGTGCAACAGTAAAATGTATCCTCTTGCACGGGAAATGACAAGTAGCTGTTTTTTTTGTACATATAATGATTTTTTTGCTTTAAATATATATCTTTATCTAATAATAGAGTATTCTTAGATAATATACTTGGTATTGTCCATTCAATTAAAATTTGTATACAAAAGAAAGAGTAGAAATATCATTTCAGTTTCTTTTTTTATGACATATTTTTGAAATTAATCTATTAAAATGCAGGAATCAGAAAAAAATATAGAAATAATCCCATGGAAATTATGAGTTATATATCAAAATTTTAAGTAAATTTTGCAGTTAGAAAGAAATTGGTCTTGATTTTCAGTGTTCCTTCAATCAAGATCAAAATACTTTACCAATACATAAGTTATAAAGCTTCAATAGCATTTTTAAGGGGGACAAACAAAATTATTTTAAAAATCGGGTAACAGAAAAGAGGTGAATTTTATTTATCTTTTTTGTTCTTAATATTATTATTATTTTCATTGCATATAAAAATAACTAACTAAGTCTATGACCTATGGTTCACACAAGCTCTTCACTGACTTCTATCCGTACCCAATTGTATACAGTTTGTACTTTGTATTCCAATTTCTGCGAAATCCATTTGTGCATAGGTCTTTCTAATGTTCATTTTACTATTGGGTTTACCAGTTAAGACTTTGAAAACGTTCCATTAAACCTATATGACATGGTCATCTAAACCTTCTACACTTGACAACACTAAAATGTTGGGTAATTGTATAAAGTATGTACTTCCTCAATATCAAGCTTTTGCCAATCCCCATTGTCATTTCTCCTGGGTTCAAATATTTTTTCCTAGGATTCTGTTCTCAAATACTTTCCTCAGAGTAAGAGATCATGTGTGATAACAATTTCAATGCATATAGTTTACGAAAAATTGTCTTTTTTTCTTCATATAAGTATAAAAGGAAAAAGTAGAAGAAAAGTAATGGATAGGAAGAATAAGATAAGCATAATTTTAAAGAAACAGAGTCAAAATTATTTTCCAGGTCTGTCAAATGTATAATAATAATAATAATAATAATAATAATAATAATAATAATAATAATAATAATAATAATAATAATAAATATTTAGATAGCTGAGCTGGATTCCAGCTTGCACTACCTAAAATTTGTCTTTTAATCAAGTTCAAAAAAAAAAACCATCTTTAGTCAGTAACTGAAAATTATATTTTCAGCAGTCTTCTTCTTATAAGGTTTCTATAGATTTTTTTCCCTGTAATTTTAACACCAAAACATTCTTAAATCCGTGTAAAAATAATATCCTTCGCCGGGTCTTCCATAAAAAATATACAATACCTTACTCTACTCCATTTGTTAGCTGCAGTCTTTTTAAAATCCACCAGAAAACTGAAAGAAAAACCATAAAAAAAAATGTGGTCTCTATAAAGCCTTCCAACCACCCAAACAACCAAGTAACCTTAAAACCTGATTTTTCTCAGTTCAAATTACCTAAAGTAATCATACTGGAATTAATAAAACACACAACTTATAATGTCTAATCTAATTTTCTTTTTTTTCCTTTTTATTTCTTATATTTACATTTTTCTTTTTCTTTTTTTTTACATTTTTCGTTTTTTTAATTTTAATTTTTCTACTGCTTCTACTCTTTTTACAGCTAATATTAACAATTTAGCTGTTTCCTCATCCAAGGGAAACAGTTCCCATAGATCTTCTTCTTCTTTTTTCATTTTTTTTCTTTTTTCTTCTTCTTCTTCTTCTCTGCCCTTTCTTTTTTCAGAATTGTTCTTTTCATTTTCAGCTGATAATAACATTAGGTCTAATTCTTTAAATGTGGCAAAAACATCAAATGAAGTCGCCGGTTGTGATCGCTCCATTCTGCAACAAACAAAAATAAACACTTATAAATATCAAATAATACTATAAAATTTCAGATGTTATATTTAAGCAGACGTGCTGTTAAAAATATAACAAAATAAGTATCATCTTATTTTTTATGTCTTTCAATAATTCATTCAATCAATTATATAACTATCAGTAACAATTCACTGTTCTATTCTCAAAATAAATAGCTACTGTACATTGAATACTCAGTTATCACTCTTATACTTATTCGTTTAGCGCCTATAAGTTGATCTGTCAAAGTTATTTCATTATTTACATATCAGTTCTTAAAAGTTGAATCTTCAATACAAATAATGACTCTAATTATTTTTTTATTTGTTCTCTTCTAAACAAAGTGGTATTATTTATTTATTTTCCATCAGTAAAAAACTCTGGGGATCTAAGCTCCCTAAATTATGATTATAAGGCAATTTACCTATATTTCCAACAAAAGTAATATTTCATTCCTTCAAACATAAACAAACTAATTTTTTTCTACAATTTTTATCTTACTTTTAAAAGTAACCTACATATAAATGTGAACAAGGTCTTAAAAATCACCAGTTTCAAACATATTCTAACAAAATTACTTTGTAACCCTCCCAACAAAAAATTTCAATGTCTGTCTTTGCCTACATATTCAAAATATCAAATAACGTATGTCCTTATTACGAATGTATCAACATATTCGTATCATTTATATGAAATTCCACAAAAATTAAGCAAAAGTTTTTCCTAGGAAACATTCCTATTTACAATACTACCAAGATAATATTCAGTTATCATTACGTTTTTATTTTACTTTTCCTACACAAATCCTAAAGTAATTTCCTCTAGTACATTTGCTTCATAGTTCTATTTTCTGCTTAAGTCATTATTATAGATATTTTGCCTTTAATACCAAGTCACTTGCCACAGCTAACAAGTTTGTATGCACCACGGTCCTCCGCTAACCTTCTCGTTTTTGCGTATAATCTTTCTGTTTTAATATCAGTCATTAATTGTAGTGTTCTTCGCCCCCTCCCTTTCTTTCTTGTTAACATACACTCTAGAACATTCCTTAACAAGAGATTTGGTTAACTAATCTTATAGTAAACAATATTATGTTCATATTTTTTTTTTCGCAATGCTTCCGTTTCCTTCCACATCCGTAATTATCATCTTCTTTTACCCTAATTCGCATTACCGTGCAATATAAAGTGCTAAGTGCCATAAAAAACAATTCAATATTTTCAATAAATTAATATAAAAAAACAAAATACAGTTTTCCTAAAAACTATTGTCGTTCATAAGCTCCTACATGTCTAATCGGTTAGCGTACGCGCATTTCGCGTGGGTAACCAGCGTTCGGTTCCCGGGGCAAACTCATATGGTTCCCATTGCACGTAAAGTTGTAGGTCCACGTCTCATATTGCCTCGCTGCTCAAAGGTACGCTAAACTCATAATCAACTTAACCCGAGTAAAATCTTCTTTATACCTACATTTTAAATACGGTCATTTGATTTTTTCTATACTTATATTTCAATAATATAATTCATGAATTTACTTTCAGTCTGACTAAATATTTTAACCCCCAATGCTTTTATGTTTCCTGTATTTTTATTTTTTTATTCTTTCGGACATAAGGGCAGTTACATAAAGCTATGCAAGAGGTATAACGCAATATATATATTCCAAAAATAATAATAATAATATTTAAGTCGCAAGCACACTCCCTCAAATACTAATATTCCCAATAAAAAGTCCATATAGGTATTAATTTCAATTAAATTTAGGCATTAAAACATTTCTCTGCATGTTATTAGTTGAATCCATACTAATATTACACATGCATGGTTTTCCCAATTCTTTAACTAACAAATATAATTAGTTTAAGACACAATAAATTACTAATAATTCAATTATCTCTTTTGCAAAATAATTATGGTACACTTGCACCTACATTACCAATTTTCATGTTATAAATGTTGGTAAGTGTTTCCAATATTAAAAAACTGTCATCGCCAAACTGGTACATAATAACAGTACTTTAAATCCATGGAACTATTACGTAACCTTCTATCTACACGCAAAAATATATGGCAAACTACACTTTTCCAATTAAGCTAGCGGTGCCTTAAACGTAAAACAATTCAGTTCAATTCATCACATTCACTCAACTAATTTCAATTGCACATTATCTTACATAACATTGCTTTTGTTTTTTTCAATTCATGAATTAACTAAAAGTTTATATTTCATATCCTCTTTCTAATAATAAATTCCAATATTTGTTAAAGCCAGTTTGCGGTACCGCGCGCCTCCGGTGCTTCAAATCTCTCATACAATCCCAATCCGCAACAAGTCAAATTTATGCTGCGCAAACACCATATGTGTAGGTTTTGTCGGTGGTGTATGCAATTCCTCCTTCAATTTCCCGCAAATTAACTTTCTGTTAAACAACATTCTGTTAGTGGATTTTCCCGTTTTCTCTCACTTTCTCATTCCAACAATTGTTGAGTTATTATTTATTTGCCTTAATTACGCGTCAGTCTTAGCCTAACTGGTATAACCGTCGGACGTTAAACTTAAAAATTTCATTTTCTATGGCATTCATAAGATTTTATCTTTCCATCGTTTCCTCTACATATGTTTCAACGGTATCTCTGATGCGTAAGGTCTTTCATTTAATCCCTAGACATGTAACTTTTTAGTGGACAACATCGTGTTCGTGAGTTTACTCGGGGTACTTCCTTTTGCTCCTACTTTCTCATTCCACCAATTCTTCCAGCATCATTCACTTGCCTTAATGACACATCAGTTTTAGCCTAAAGGGCATAATCGTGGCACGATAAACTGAAATATTGCATTTTCTATGGCATTCATAAGCTTTTATCTTTCCATCGTTTCCTGCTTTCCTCTCAATAAAACTAGGCTACACATACTATACTCAAAATGTTCGCAACTAAAACTAATCTTTTCCAAAAAGTCAATTAAACATAATAAGCTCTACAGTTTTCCTCTCTTAAGTTTAAAAATAAATAAAATAATTTATTTCTTACCTCAAATGTAGAAATTCCTTCAAAAAATCTCTTCACAATCGATCCAGGAAAAAATCTAAAACAAAAATAACAAAAAATAATTTAGTATAAATTCTGCACCTCCTTCACAAACACATAATATCATTCTATATATATATATATATATATATATATATATATATATATATATATATATATATATATATATATATATATATATATATATATATTAAAAGTTTAATAAAAAAAATTACTTGGGTGGTTTAGAATTAAGTTCTATGCTGTTATATAAATTTAAAATTAATTCCACCATCAGCTTTTCAATATTTCTCATTTTATTTTTCTTAAAAGTCAATAAATAAAAATAAGCTCATGTTACAATTTACATTAAAAATAATATTATATTCTCACTTCAATTATCTATAAAAGTTAAGTTCTTTCGTTATTACTTTATAGAATAAATATAAAAAAACAAAATTCAACTTACCTTCCAAATATAGATATTTCCGGTCAGCTAAAAACTCCTTTCCTTAACTATTACACGCAAACGCAGTGTCACCAAGTAAACTCTAAACTACAAATAAGCGTGTTCTCCAAAACAACATATTTATATTTTTTCACAAATAAAAGATTCAAACTAACGCCAAACATTTTACGCTTTCTTTTTTTCAAATCTTAGCGTCCCCTGCAAACACTTACGTCCAATTACTGTGTGTCTTAAAGCAATTTTTTTCTCTGTAAAAGGCAAAATTCTTTTAAAAGGATGCCCCCTACAACTTCGCTTCAATACAACACAAAATTTACGCAAGTATCTCTCTACAAACAATAAATTCTCACATAAAAGAAACTCTTTCCCTTAAATACAGCTTGTAGCGTCTAGATACTTCACAATAGCCAAAAAAAAAAAAATACAATACACTTTTGTAGGATCTGCAAAACGAAAACTAAACCAAAGGTTTGCCTTTTTCAGTTTTATTATCTTATTCACCACTGGAAGAGTTCTTTTCCCTCTCTCTCTCTCTCTGTAAGTATGGCACCATACACTCACATTTTTAAAACTAAAAATCTAACTTACAGCCCTTTACAGCATACTCCTTCAATACTAAGGTGTTTAGCTTTCGTTCTTGAAGTCTCAACTTCAATCACAGTTTACAGCACATACATATTTTAATATACACCCAATATAATCATGTTCTTTCACTAATATATTACATATTTATACTTTACGTTATACAATAATCCATCTAGGGTACCAAAGGTTCAATCCCCCGCACAATCAATTCAACTTTATGGTAAACAAAGACCATGTTCGTGGGTTTTCTCGCAATTGTCACATTTCCACCATTTCATTCATCACTTATTATCGTTGTCTCCTTCACCCTAGCCGCACACATATCAAAGGTGTGCGCCCTAGTTACTACAGCAATATAAAAAAGCATCTAAGTACTCTCATCATGCATTTTCCTCTCACTTTCTCATTTCAACATTTTTACTCATCGTCTCCCTTAGCCTAATCGGTATATCCATGCAACGTAATCTTAAAAATTTCAATTTCAATATTCCATCTAACGTACCAAGGGTTCAATCCCGACCCAAACAATTCAACTTTATCATAAACAAACACCGTGCTCGTGGGTTTTCTCGGGGTTAACCCGTTTTCCAGCATTTCATTCATCACTTATTATCGTTGTCTCCTTCACCCTAGCCGCACACATATCAAAGGTATTTACCCTAACTAGCACTTCAGTGTAAAAAAACATCTAAGTACTTTCATCATGCATTTTCTCGCAATTCTTCCGTTTCCTCTCACTTTCTCATTTTACCATTTTTACTCATCCTCTCCCTTAGCCTAACCAAAATAACCATGCATCGTAAACTCAAATATTTCATTTTCAATATTCCAACTACAAAAATATAAGTTTGTAATCATCCGTATTATACCCTTATTATTCACTAGGTCCATGTCTCATATAGCTTCGCTGTTGAAACCAAATGCAAAACTACCATCAAGTCAAGTCAAAATCCATTCAGATCATATTGTGTTCCTTCGAATTCTCAAAGTATTTATGATTCTTCCCAAACAATATTAATCCCATCATTACATCACTAATAAAATATTTATCATTAATGTTTCACACATCTATGTTCCAATCCTCAGCTCACAGCATATATATTTTCTCACATTTTTAATCTATTTTTTTCTCAAGTATAATATATTATCGAACCAATCTTGTCTCTTCTCATCTGCATCTTTTCAACTATTTGGCATAAAAATTCAACTAAATTAAAACTTCAAACAAATCCATAACCCCAAAATATCTATATTTCTATTGCAAATATTATCTTATTTTCCACGTAAGTTTCTCACACTCCTTTTCAAAACTACAAAAATCCATTCATGATAGTATCCCTAACTTCAGCAATACTTTTTTTTCTTTTTTTTCTACCTCTGTTAAAGCATTAACATAATAGCAATCTCACAACCTGTCTGTTTTCGCCCTTTCGTTTTTTCACAAAAACAAGTACAATAGCTATTCTTTAAAGTTAACAAGAATCTTTTCCAGAAAAAGGACTTTTTCTTTCTTTCTTTTTTCATTCTATCAGGGCATGCTAAATGGAACATTTTTCTGTCTAAGTCAGAAAAATCTTTTTTTTTCTTTTCTAAAAAGAGTTACGTTCAACTCGAAATTACAGGGGGTCCCATCCGTCAACAATAAATGTCACATACGTTTTTCTCAAATAACTTTCTATATCCTAACAACTTAAAAGATCTTTTTTTTTCTTTCTTTTCTAAAAAGAGTTAGACATACAACTGGGTTAAAAGTATCATGGCGTTTTCTCATCCACACACAAAAAAAGTTTCGCTTTCTATTGTAGTAATTTTCTACATGCTAAGGTTCTTAACTATTCCCACGTTAATTTAAACTGGTCCTTTGGTCAAAAGGACACTACACTTTCCCTATGTAACATTTTCAAGGTATTTCTTACATTCTCTCTCCTTCAGTATACTCATTGCTCTTTCTCCATAGGGTGCAAGTTACACTGTCAATTAAGCAATGTCTTTTTATTCCATGGGCAGTACAGTTCGCTCCCCACCTCCAAAAAAAAAACCGTGGAACACACACATACAAGCAGATGTCTCCTATTTCTTTTTTTCACATATTTTTTCAGTTTCCATGCAGTAGAAATCACAGTCCCTCAATTAAGCATTGTCCAGAGCACAGTTCGCCCTCCAACTCCAAAAAAAAAAACTGGACCACCCAAAAATTACAGCACACCTGTGTATATGCTACGTTCGGTACTCCATATCAAAGGGTTTTCTCACTCCCTCCTACGCCATTCTTACCTAACATATAGCTATGCTTTATCCAGAGTTTCCCATGTTTTCTAAAAGTCATTTCACATGTTTTTTCTCACCTCCTACGGTTAGACTATTTTCAAACACCCATATCTCACTTTCAACTCGCACTTTCTTACTTCCTTAATTGACACAATGATGGAATTACGTGACACTTACAAGAACCTTCTCAATTTCAAATTCTATCCTTTTTCTTTCATGTTTCTCATGTTTCTAAAATTTATTTGACGTGTCTTTCTCACCTCCCACGGTTCAAGTATTGTGCAACATCCATATGTCACATTAAATTGACAATTTTCTTACTTCCTTAATTGACACAATGATGAACTTACGTGACAGCTTCAAAAGAAGCATCTGCTACGCTTACAAAAGCTTTCTATTGTAATTACCACCCCCATTTTTGATCTGAAACTTCGCCAACAACTACTCATGTCCATTTAATTCTATAAACTGCGGTATACGTTCTGACTCGCTATTGTTGAATTTAGTTCATGTTCCAAACCAGCTGTCCAATCTCTCTTTCTTTTAGGTCTTCGTAAGATATTGAGAATCGATATCTATGAAACTTCCCTCCCTCTTAGGAAACAAAGCTTTGAAGTCTCTTGTAGCTTTTCAACAAAGCTACGTTCTTTTCCCCTCTGTTACTAACAAAAGCCAAGCGTTCTTTATCTCGTTACGGAGATTTCTTTTCATTTTGATATGTCAACGAGAATTACTTGTAAATGTTGAAAATTATTACCTCTGTATTAGCTGAGTCTTGTCAATCTTTCTTGTAAACTGTTCTGCTTCATTTGCTTGATAACTCTGCCGAAGAGTTTCGTGAAACTATTACAAAAGTTTCGATTAATCTTGAGGTGTTTGTATTATGATTTAATATCTTGTTTCAGTGCCGATGTTTATGAAATATCCAGAATTCCCATGAGACGAGACGAAATTAGTGACATGAAACGACACAGAGCTCATCCAACATAAACAGATACACTTTCCGAGACTAAGCAGAGCTCTTTCAATAGAAGTAGATACACTTTTCGTAACGAGACAGAGCTCTTCCCATAGAAACACACTTTCTATAACTAGACAGAGTTTCTTCAATATAAATACTATACTTTCAGGAACGAGACAGAGCTCTTCCAATAGAAACAGAAACACTTTTAGGGACGAGACAGAGCTCTTCCAATAGAAACAGATACATTCTTAAGGATAAGACAGAGCTCTTTTAATAGAAGCAGATTAGCTTTCCGCAACGAGACAGGACTCTTTCAATAGAAACAGATACACTCTTAGGGACCAGACAGAGCATTTCCAATAGAAGCAGATAGCCTTTGCACAACGAGACAGAGCTTTTCCAACAGAAGAAAATACAGTTTCTACCACGAGACCTCTTTCAACAGAGGAAGATACACTTTACGCAATTAGACAGAGCTCTTCCAATAAAACAGATACACTTTCAGTGATGAGACAAAGCTGTTCCAGCAGAAGCAGACACATTCTCCGTACAGAGACAGAGCTCTTCGAATCGAAATAGCTACACTTTCAGAACAAGACACAACTCATGCAATAGAAAAGATACACTTTCAGCAACGAGACAGAGTTCTTCCAGTAGAAAAATGAATTGAAACAGAGCATTTCCAATAGAAGCACATATACTTTCTATAACGAGGTAGATGTCTTTTAATAGAAGCATTTACATTTTTTTTTAGGGACGAGACAGTGCTCTGTCAATGGATACACTTTTAGAGATGAGACAAAGCTTTTCCAATATAAACAGATATTTTTAGGGACGAGACAGTATTCTGCCAATGGAAATAGATACACTTCTAGAGACGAGACAAAGCTTTCCCAATATAAACAGATATTCTTTAGGGACGTGACAATATTCTGCCAATGGAAATTTATACACTTTTAGAGATGAGACAAAGCTTTTCCAATATAAACAGATATATTTTTAGGGACGAGACAGAGCACTTCTAGAAATACATTTTACGCATCAAGCTAAACAGATATACCTTCAGGGACAAGACAAAACTGTTCTAGTAGAAACAGATATATTTTCAGGAATGAGACAGAACTCTTCCAATGGAAGCAAATAAACTGTTTTAGCGAGACAGAGCTTTTCCAATAGAAACCAATACATTTTCCACAACGAGACAGAGCTTTTCCAATCGGAGAAAATACGCTATCCGCTACGAGACAGAGTTCTTCCAATAAAAGCTAATACACTTTACGCAATGAGACAGAGCTCTTCCGATACAAACAGAAACGCTTTTACTGAAGAGACTAAACTCTTTCAACAGAAGCAGATACACTTTCCGCAACGAGACAGAACTCTTCCAGTTGAAACAAATATACCTTGTGAGGCAAGATATCACTTTTACGACTCTTTTCAAGATAACACAGCCTCAATTGTTGTATCGTAGTCACTCTACAGCTGATCTGGTCACCTGAATCATTGTTTTTGTCCGGGTCACTCAGGTCTGGGTTTCGCTTTTCAGACAGATCCAGTAACCCGAACAACAATCGTCTCAACTCTTTGACTCTAAATTGTAAAATGTATGGTGGGTTAATGATGTTCCATCACTTGAGCTCAAGTATTAACGTGTTCGGTTCACGACATCGTTTCTTCACGACAATGAAATTAATCTAGTTGTCCGGAGTTTATCATCTTGCAGAAACGATTTCATTAAGAGCAAAGATATCAGCTTACCGTGACATACACTCTTACCAGGAATCAGATGAAAGTTTGCTATTCCCAAGGCAAGAATACAATCACGTTGTATGTTATCAGTTCATAAAAGTTAAATTCTACGAAACAATTGCTACGTAATGCTCATAGAGACTTGGACATTACGGAAGTTTAGGGAAGAAATATTTAAAGAACTTCGTAACGTGTTGTGGGAGGAGGATGAAGATGATAAAATTGAAAGAGAGAATACAAGCAAACATGTTTTAAAATGACTTTTTAAGATGTAGGAGAGAAAGAACACTTTTAAATAGCATCTTTCACAGGAAAGCCAATTGAATTGGACACATTCTGGAACTATATTGTCTTCATTTTACCGACATACGGGGAAAGATAGCGAGGAGTCGGAAGAGAAAGAACACAACTTGGCGATGATTTGAAAAATAGAAGACAGTATTCGGAGTTGAAAGAGAAAGCTGAAGAACGTGAAACGTGGAAGAAGCATTTTCAGAATCGAATTTAAAATAGAGAGAACTCCTATTAGTCCCAGGACCTGCCTACAGCAGAATACATAATAATAATAATAATAATAATAATAATAATAATAATAATAATAATAATAATAATAATAATAATAATAATAATAGTGTCCGAAGAAGGAAGAAAAATGATAGATTTAGTGAAAAGAGAAACACAGATAGAATCACACTCATTAGAATTAGCTTAGCAGATAAGCAGTTGTCCGTATGTATAACAAAGTTTCGTAGCCTCTGAATCTCCGTAACCCACTGGGACTGTCCGGATCATAGCGTTTTGTGAATCTGTCTACAAACTGGATCACAGATTTCTGGTAGTCACGGCTCAGAATCACGAGTTCCATGACCCATTCCATCACTGTTACTTACGAGGGTATTTCCAAATGTTCCCAGTCTAACACTCAAATATCGCACCATTGTTAATAAGCCATTCATGACACACAGCGCCATCTATAAAATAAACAATGTATCAGTTTCAATTGCCTAGCTACGTCAGTTTGTTGGAGGCAATCACATGAGTCAGACTCTGCCCGTTGAGATTGCATACTGCGCATACGTTGAGCTGCAGTCGACACGGTTGTTGTTGCCAGGGCCACAGTGCTTCGAGAGATTTATCACCCATCCTACATTACACAGCACTGGAGCCTTGGCAGCAATAGCCGTGTGGATTGGACTGTACTATATTCATGAATTGCTTATTATCAGTGCATTTCGGTGCAGGCACGAAACTTTTGAAAATACTCTCGAAACGCTAACTATTTAGCCATTAGGGTATCTACGAATATGTTTGATGTATTCTACACTGAAATAACAATTAGTTTTCAATCTTCTTTGAACCATACGAATAACGAACATTTTCCCAAATTGCATATAGATTCAGGTATAGCTAGCTAACTAATTAACTAATTAATGCTATGGCTTATGGAACCCGGAGGTTCAATGCCTCGTTCATAGAAGCTGTCCACTGAATTCTATCCTTAGTTAACTGTATTCATTTTCCACTTTGTATTCCTATTTCTGCGACCTCTATCTTAATATTGTCATCCCATGTGCGCCTAGGTCTTCTTAATGATCGTTTTCCGATTGGATTTCCAGTTAAAACCTTGAAAATGTTCCTATTCTCTTCCATTCTGGCTATATGACCAGCCCACCTAAGCCTCCTAGATTTGATGACCATAACAATGTTTGGTAAACCGTATAAATTATGCAGTTCCTCGTTATGAAGTTTCCGCCATTTCCCATTCCCGTTCCTCTTAGGTCCAACTATTCGTCTCAGAATTTTCAAATACTTTCAGCCTGCATTCTTCCCTCAGAGTAAGCGACCATGTTTCTAACCATACAGCACAACAGGTATAACTATCATTTTATGTAATTTAAGCTTCAAATTCTTCGACAAAATTCGCAACACCAAAGATTTTGAACTGAATAATAACACGAATTCATTGCTTTAAGTTGACATTTAATTTCTTCGTGAATAATTTTTTTTTTCGTTAATGTTAATCCTATATATTTGAATGTATCTACTTTATCAAAAATACTATTAAATACCCTGGAAATAAGTAGATAATGCATAGAATAATTCAAATATAAGAGATACTTGCCTTCTACGCCCTCAATAGGTTCTTGGATAAGCTCAATTGTTCTAAAACCAAATGTAACTGATTTTGAATGGGATTCGGTACTTCCAGTAAAGTTCACATTCACACTGTAAAGATTCTGTTCTCCCAGTCCATTTGGCCACCATTCTTGTACACTGTCACACTATAATAAGAATTTAAACTGATTAAAGTAATTTCAAAATCACTATTAGTGCATATGATATAACATACACTGTGAAATAAAAGTCCCGGAACACTTTAGAAAAATATATTGTAGCCAAAAGAGTAGCAATACAAAGTAACAAAGAACAATTTTAAACAGGAAAGTGGTATTTTTTTTAACAGCACTTACTTTACAAATATTCTATGCGGGAACCACGACTGACAAATACCAATAAGATAATCGAGCTCTTGCCACACGCTGCCCAACTTGTCCTCTGAGGCTATGCCTGTTACGTATCCAATTCTGTTCTTGAAATCTGATAATTTATTTAACAACTTCTCAGCAAGTATATTTAAGACAGAGAGCTATGCATACAAACACACTCGTAGTAATATTGTATGTTCCGAATTCAATCAGTGTTCGTAACTCTAGCCGATGTGCCGCAACACTTCGAGGTTCTACGAATGCTTTTATGCCACCAGAAGAGGGCCGTCTGAGATGGCGAAACGCAAATTAGTCAGGTCTGTTTACTGGAGACCAGACATCGTTCATATCAAAAGACAGATTCTGATGTCATCTTTAAGTTTTACGTCTCACCTTGTGCCAGGTAGGCTGAAGATGATGAAATGATGAGAAATGAATGAAATGGTGGAATGAAAAAGTGGAAGGAAACCAAGGACACCTGCACCAGAGGTGAACCCTCTACCACTGAGCCACCGCGGACCTCAATCATTATGGAGTAGCAACCATGAAACTGTATTAAGTGTAATCGAAGCGCCCGCCAAGTGTGAACTACATGATGTCATTCAATTTCTCCAGGCAGTTGCTGATCTTCCTGAATTTCCAAGATTAGACAGTTCACAATTCATATTTTACCCATTTCACGAACTACATGATTCATGTATTCATCAAGGTCGTCTTCCGCCGTACATATCCACCCTTGGATTCTCTTATTGCGTAAGTCGGTAAGTCTTTCTTTTAATTCTCTGTTGCACTTGTGCACACAACAATCACTTATAAAATTTCCTTAATCATTCTACGATAAATGGTAGTTGTATTGTGCCCTTCCGGCTCGAGAAATCGAACTACATCATGTAGTTCACACTTGGTGGGTGCTTCGGTTGCACTTGATATGGTTTCACGCTAACTAATGGACAATAACTGAACACCAGAGTCTATCTTTTGTTATGGAAGATGTACGATCTCCAATGAACAGATTCGACTAATTTGAGTTTCATCATCTCTCCTCTGGAGGACTACCGGAACTTGAAAATAAAACGAACCTCGTAGATCAGTGGTTTCCAACCCTATTCTTTAGCAACACTCTGGGAGTACACATATTTCTACGTGACACTAACTTACTGATATTAAAAGTATACGTATTAAAAATATAGATTAATCGCTAAACTATAATACAGTAAATGCCTTTTTCACATATAGGATTGAAAAATTGTATTTTTATATGCTGTTTCAATGACACATTGACTTGGTGAGTGTTAAAATATGGCAATCTCGCGGCTCGCTGGCGTTTCAAGACTTGAAGAGTCAATACATAAAGCGGTATATAGTCCCAATATACAGCATTATGAATAGACATATGTAGTACTATCGTTCAATAATACCTGCACAAAAATGTAGACATCAACATTTTGACTACGTAGTTAATACACTGAGCGAAAAGAAGGAGATTTAGAATTATGATATCATAAGTTGTTGATTCGTTTTATATTCCGAATTTATAACAAATATTCTCGTGGTACCTCAGGGTGTTGCGACTCCCAAGTTGGAAAACTCTATTCTAAATCAATGAAATGTAACGGTAGATCTTAAGAACTAAAAAAAAAGATTGGCAAATGCATCCAAATGTTTCACTTACAACAGCTGCAGAGA
This sequence comes from Thermobia domestica, assembly GCF_964235325.1. Lineage (NCBI taxonomy): Eukaryota > Metazoa > Arthropoda > Insecta > Zygentoma > Lepismatidae > Thermobia > Thermobia domestica. The sequence goes on from NC_137467.1 coordinate 56,203,541, forward strand.
CAGTTTCGTTTATGATTACTTCAAGATCTAAAGCACTAGTCGGAGACACATCTGCTGATAATGAAGCACCACAGGATAAAGAGATAGTGACGGACCCACTCTCAATAACTGCCGCATCGAGCACTGCTCTCACATTCACTTCCCAGTCACCTGATTCAGTTCTCCTTGGCGAAACGAGAATATCTCTTACGATGGCTTCGTCAAATGCTTCAAGTGTAACATTGTGCCTAAGATACAAAAAAAATATCTAAGACTCAGTTAATTAACATCACAACTATTAAATTTTACAATTATATTCGAATTATCTTCATCACACTTGAAGTAATTTACGTCTTAACGGATCTTCACCAATACATCGAAACCACTTATAAATATACTGGGGAGATCTCGTATTATAAGGGTTGCCAACTCTGGAAAATAAAATTACCGGCAACCCTTCAAAATTGCCTATGATTTAGGCCTAAATGTGAAGTATCTCTGTTCGGACCTATCCATGGGACTACCGTGGACAAAAATTGCATTAGGGCCTATATTCTACATGTTCTTAGTACACTCACTAATAAACTTAATAGATACATTGTGCTAAAACAGAAATTGAAGTCTTTTGACCTTTTCTTGTATTTTCCAGTAACTGCTACATCTTCAAAATTATCGAAACAGATTAACAAAAGTATTTTAATCCTTACGTGACAATTTTAGATTTACAAAAAGAAATTTACTCTTTAAACTTATACTGCAACTACAGGAAGAAGTCCTAAGGAAGGAAGTTAGAAGTTTAAGGAAAGTTGTTATATGCAGCACCTAGGGACGTGAAATTAAATAGTGCAACAAACATTGCACTTATGAAATGCCCAAAAGTTATTTGCCAAAAATCGATGGACAATTCAAATTTATCGCTATATTTATGCCGCACAATTATGGCAAATTATACACTTCTGTCTCTCTTGTTGAAAACAATGTTTCACAATAAAATCTAATTGTTATCAAATTTCTTATGCTAAATAAATTTTAAAACCCTGGCATAGATTAATAAAATATCGCTTAATCTTATATATAAAAGAGAACGCACAAATCCTTTGTTCCCTCATCACGCTAATACGGCTGAACCAATTTCTTTCATTTTGGGGGGGTTATTAGGATTTGGACCCTAGATGGTTTTTATCATATCACTTTAATTTTTAATTACCAGTGTCTTGAGATAATTGACCATTCAAGTGTCCATAACGTACAAATCCTTTGTTAGTTCATCATAGGTAAAAATAAACGTATTTATATGCAACCCGCATGACCGTGTCACTCGGCGGGTTAACATAAATGACAGGCGATATAATGTTAACATTTACTGCAATCTACTATGGTTTTTATCATATCACTTGAAAGCGAAAAAGTAAAAATTATCTAATTAACAAGGTTTATTGCGTTCCGGGGTGACCCCAGCGAAGCGGGGTGAACGCTGCTAGTGTATAATACAACGGAAATTAGTATTTGTAAAAACACTTTTGTATTTATAAAGGGATTTCGAAGTTCGATGTTTTATTCTGGATTACAGATTCTTAAATACTGGTAATGAAGTGTCAAAATAACAGCCATACTTCCGGCCAGGCTCGTTAACTACCGACTAATTGGCAACCCTATCTCGTAACCTTGCAAAGATGGTATATAACACCAAAACTAAATCCATGATTGAAAAAAAACACGGAAGTTGATCACAGCAGAAACAAAAATTTGCCATTAAATCCATATTAGTGAAAACTATCAGAATTTTATTATTAGACCTATATACTTTCCTAAGATTGTGTCAAGATTTTGGTTTTAAAGTTGCTCCAGAAGTTCAAAGACTCTTCCCAGAAAGCATTTTTCTATGGCTGGTCAATTCAAAGACGCTTCAAATAAACTGTCGCATGCAAAGTGCAATGACGATAGAGAAACATTAATATCGTACTACTGAAAGTCCTTGATTGCGAAATACGAAAATGTTGGAAAGTAGAGCAAGGTGTGCAGTTTGCGTATGTCATGCATCTTACACATATGTTTGCGTATGTCATGCGTCTTTTGTCGTTTCTGTTTGCTTGAGTGTGAATGACGAATATTTCTAAAGTAGAATAAGATGTGCATTTTAAATACTATAAATATTTTGCAAACATCATTTGTCGTTTGTACTTGCTTGAATATGTATGACTCCTATCTTCTAAAGTGGAGAAAGTTGTATAGTTTTTGTACCATAAATCTTTCGCACGCATTATTTGTCATTTGTCATTTGTGATTTGTCATTTGAATATGTATGGCGAATATCTGATTCTGTACCATAAATCTTTGGCATACATCATTTGTCGTTTGCGTTTGGTTGAATATGTACGGCGAATATCTTCTAAAGTAGAATAAAGTGTGTAGTTTCTGTACCACAAATATTTTGCACACATCATTTGTTATTTGTGTTCGGTTGAATATGCATGGCGAATATCTTCTAAAGTAGAGTAAGGGATATAGTTTCTGCACCACAAATGTTTTGCACATATCTACTCTTTGCGTTTTACACCAAAAAATGTCCTACGTTCTTTAGTGGCAATCCTTCTCAATACTCGGTGAAACCCGTCACTGAGATTTCGCTTCCATCCCGTATTGATCTTACATGATAGTTTGGAAAGAGTTATGTAAGATCTTGGGCACTATTTCCTATTGTTATGCCTAACAAACTGACCACATTAGAGATACTTGAGCCAACTAACCGTACACCCACAATTTGACCTCTTTCGAAGTCACAAGTCTTCATTCTGCATCACCACGCTCTGCCTGATTCAACAAATCCCCTCTGTTTTATCCTGCCTAACATGTTACAAAGAATCACCCCAACACACTGCTAACAACAACCAAGTCATGCACACGAATTTGCAGTGTTGCCATTTGACACGTCTTACGTGTTGCAAATTATACATGTTTCATTATTTTGATAATCATATGTATACAAAGTCCTATAATTTAACGTTGTTTAAGCTCAAATACGTAGTTGTTACAGACGTGTAACCCAAATTATTTATCTGTAACATGAAGTAATCCAGTGAGGAAAGAGTTAATAGTCCCCAGTTACTTTAATTATTCAGAAGTGGTTACGCATCATTGATCACACCATTAACAAACTATATTATTAGAATATTCGATATATATATATATATATATATATATATATATATATATATATATATAATCGCTCTACTTACCAAATACCAGACGAAGGAAAAGAAGGGCCCCAATCCCAGGAATAAGATGATTGCATTTTTCTGATATGATTTGCATGGCATTCTCCGAAATATTGGCAGGATGGCGGGACAATATAATCAGCTGATTGCTCCTCGAATTTTCTATCTGAATAATGGACTGGTGATTCAAATTCCAGTCTTATCTCGTTATCTCCTTCCTAGAAATGAAAGGTAAATAATTAGTACGAGTAAAGCATGAGTATTAAGCTTATTTTATTTTTCGTATTTCTTATAGAGTACCAGGTCATATAGATATCACATATTGATACTATATAACAAATATAAAAAATTAAATCAACTTGTTTCTCCTGTTTTTACTTGTATATAATTTCTCTCAATATACATTACCTTTAATAAACTTTACAAGTCAAGATTCTCTGCTTCAAACTCGACAGCTATGATTAAATCAATGCTAATAGCCAACAATAATGGTATCTAATGATCTTGATTCAACTTTGAGATGTATAAAATTAAATCCAATGACTCATTTATTTATTACTAGATCGCCATAACTTTCAAAAGTTGAACCTTGAAATTTTGCAGAAATAATCTCGATGCACTCAGATTGCATGTAAAATGGAAGTTTGTGAGATTTGAAAACTCGAGAAAAGAAGGCTTCAAAGTTTTCCTATCGTTCTCCACATCTCTGAAACTATTAGAAGCAGAACTTAGAAATTTTGAAGAAATTATATAATAACCTATATAGTAGATAAGATGGAGATTATACAAGATGAAACCTCTAAAGGAGGAAAAGGGGGTCTTAAAAGTTTTGTTGCTGTACTTCAAATCTCCCAAACTATTAGGCGCAGAACTTCGACATTTTTAAAAATATTCCCTATGCAACCTATAATAACGATAACATGGAGTTTTACGAAATGTGACCGCTAAATGATGAAACAGGGTGGGAGTTTAAGTAACTCATCTTGCATCAACACCAAAAGATGTGTACAGTTATATAGTTTCAAATACATTCCATAAATATTATTCCTTCTAAAGCAAATAACAGGCATTCCGTTAGTGGTTTTATAGTTGAAACTAATGTGAGGATAATTATGGAATGTACCAATTGTTCGTCCGGAATCAAAGTCCTCGTTTTTTCATCATTTACAACACTCTATAAGAAAGTGTTCCGTATTTTAGAACTTTCTAAATTATAATTGTAACACATCTAAGTCCATTTGGCTCTTTTTCTTTTTTTAAAAAAAAATCAATCTCATGTAGGGATGGGCACGAGTCGAGCTAAAACTCGACTCGACTAAAAACTCGAAGTGAATTCGAGTCGAGTTTCCAGTCGAGTCAGGTAATTTTCTCGAGTCGAGTTCCGTGCCGAATCACTGTTTTAAGGTCGAGTTTCGAGTCAAGTCGAGTCGAGTTTGATAAATGGCTCGCTCGTTTAGCTCGTTTTAACTCGTTTTGAAATCATGGCCTGATTATAGTGAGAAAAATCTGTTCTCCGGACAGCTGTATATCGTATAAATATACGGAATTCTTTTGCTTACTACAGAAATCTGTATGAAGTATACGTTATCTATATGCTACATACGCACTGCCCTTAACGTTACATCATGCCGTTGCAGAATGTCTGACATCTAACAATTTTCCGTATATCACATGTATATACTTATGTTACCTTCGTTAGTTATACGTTATATACGTCCATTTGTATGTGAGATCCTGACCGCCTACATTGTTTCATACGGAAAGTACGTATAGATGGAACACTTTTACGGAAAGCATTATAAAACATGCGTTTTCAGTTATACATCTGTTGTACGTTAAGCCCAAAAACTACAGAAATTACGCATGTAACCTACCTTTTTAAGTACGCTACCTACAATTTTTTCTCAGTGTGACTGGAAAGCGAAAACCATGAGAAATGTAAGCAGTAATGTGGAATATTTTTACTGTTGCTCACGAGATGGGACACTGCTCGCATCTCGTCTCGTCTCGATTAACAAGACGACAATGGATTTTTATAACGACTCAAATGTCCTGAGCACCAATATAAGTATGTACTGTAGTTCTTACTACCAAGGCTGAGATCTGCACGGTCGAAGTTTCGAGCCGAAGGAGAAACCTAACCCGGGTAGTGGTGTTAACCGGCTCAGCTCGATTCAACTGAGCGAACAGCTCGAGCCGGCTCGGTTGAGATGAGGCACCGACTGTAAAGACCTAGTGCGTACGTCATTTAAATTTTGATATGCAAATGATGCATCAGAATTTTTTGCATATCAAAATGGAAATTTTTGTAAATCATTAATCACTTTTATAATTATATCAAGTCATTTGAATATTTATGTCATGCTAATTTAAGAAAAAAATAGCCAACATTACTCATATTCTCTGTATTGAATGTATATATTTATTTCATGGGAAATGGATGGAAGAGTTTTCAAGCACTGCGTTTTTTTTTTCTGGAAGACGATTCAAAATTTTCAACCAACAGCTCAGCGAACTCGTAGCCTCCAGTGAAACACCCAAGTACTGCAGCTGAGAGAGTACAACTGTTTCCAGCTAACTACAATTTTCGAGACCAGAGATTGGATTATTTTAATATAGTTGAGCAGAGAAATAGTATTGTATATCCATGTCTAGTGGATGAGAGATGGGTTTGCTACTCTCAAACCTAGCGCCGTTCAGAGGTGAACAGTTCTTTTGTATCCAAGTCGCACATTGGTGCTGGTTTTTGGGAACAATACTGTGTCAAAAACGAAGTTGATGACGTATTCTAACACCTTACCCGCCTCCCTCGCCACCGCTAAGGGCGAACCTACTGCCAGCTACTCGCGGAGTAATATGATTTTAAAAATGTGAGTTGGCTTTAGGATAATTTGAATGTATTTAAAATTAAAAGGTTCTTGGATGCAACCGAATACAAATTATGTTTATTTATTACGGTATGTCCCACCTCCGAAAGTATAACGTACTCTTATAGTACGCTTGAATAGTACTATTTCCAGGCAGTTTCTTGAACCCGTTAAGCAGCTTCCGTCTGCAAAAATGGATGAATTGCATCAGCCACCAAGGCACTAGGAAGACAAAAATGTCAATTATCCCCACACAAGGTAATGACAGTTGTATATGATATTTCATTTATCAAGTAAATTGTGTATTGTTATTAATGTAATGTTTAATTTCGCTGAATATATGTTAAATAAGCAGGGGTGAGTGTAATTAAGTTAAATTTTGTATTGTGTTTACACCTCTCGCCAGACATTGTTTGTTTACAGATGGCACCACCTGTCACGTGAGTGCTTGATGGAATGGGGGAATGTGTATTTTTTTAATATGTTTTGTTTTCTTAATGATTTTGACGTCTTCCTGTGCATGGCATGTGTAGTGTTACATATCATTTTGTTTGTTAAAGTTCAAAGTATAAGGAGAGATAACTAAAACTCACCCAAGTGTAAATATAAACATAATATCTGTGTATAAAGTGGTGACCTACTTAGAAAAACTGAATCTACCGTATGTCAGGGAACCGTTGGCTCATAAGCCAGACAATAGACAAAAAGTGAGTCTATCTTTTTGTAGTTCCTGCGAGCCTAATATCTACGGTTGACAGAGAGGTCATAAGACACTTCGAGTCAGGTCATCGGATAGTTCGCTTCATGGCATAGGACACTTCGAGTCTTGTCATCGGACACTTCGCGTCAAGCATAGACACTTCGCTTCTCCGCGTCATAAGTTGGAGCTCGCTGTGTTACTCCATGTGCAAGTGTACATAACTATTCGATAATATGTATCTGCATACTTAGTTAGAAAGAGAGGGGAAACATCACCTATATATGACCCCATCGGGAGTGTGATTTTATCTATCAAATTTAGTTTTCTACATCACCGTAAGGTAGTTAGAGGTGTTATTACACACCACATTCGGCTAAGCATTTGTTATGTTTTTGGTACTCACCACTCGGCATGTGACCCTTGATGCTACCAGTAAGGAATTCCAGAACAAATCTGACGTGATGGTTAATTTTGATTACGTTTAATATATCTCCTTGAGAAAACAAGCTTTATACACTCTTCACAGAAACACTGTACACATTGAAAAAATAATAATTTTAACTCTTACGCAGTTGCTACTGTATTGCTATTTAACAGTTCAAGTCCACGCGTGTTATACTGAAGTGGTCTTCATAGTAATTGTCCTAACTGATCCAGGGTCTTCATTGTTGTATGGTGTCTCCTGTCCGCATGCCCTCTTCCCATACAGGGATGACATCCCTCTTCCCAATTGGGACGGTTTCTTGTATGCTCGGCCTCGAAAATCACGCCGATTCAGTCGTTCTCCTCATTAAAATTTCTCCCTTAATATGCAGAGAGTAACTGGAGTAGTTTCACAGTAAAGGTAACATTGGCGCGTCACGCATTACTGACTCCTTAGGTACGTGGTTCAAAAGTCCCACTATTCTAAAATATATTGGTTAATAAAAAAACTGTTTGTGGCGTGTTTACTTGACATGCACAGGTTAAAAAATAGTTCTTCGGATGAAATATTGAATAGGATCTCTTCACTGCTTACGAAAATGTTCTAGAAAGTGAAGGAAACTTGCAGGAAGTGCGTTCATTGTAAATGTGTGCCACATTATTGGTCCACTAACACACGTTTGTAATCCTCACCGACTGAGTACATTTTCAACAGGTGGACGTTGTTCGGTAGTTTCAGGGAACTCTACTGCTAATAGTATTCCTTTGTAATGTGTATTCTGTTGGTGTAACTAGACTCAGTCTCATGTTACATGAGCCACTACTAACCTTGTAGGTGATGAGTCATTCCGTGAAAAAATAAGCAAGGTAGGTTACATGAACTATGAGACCTGTGTAGATCTCAAAATCGGATCCGTCTTTAGACTATAAGATGTAGCATAGATCTATATAGGAACATTTTGAATTTTTCTATCCAATCAAATTGTGTTCAAATTAAAGAGTCTCAACATTTTTTTTTTCTCTTCAGTCTCTACCTCAAATAAGAAAAGTTCATAGTTCATGGGACCCACGATGACAGACAGTCTTACCTGGTGTAAAGTAAGACTGCTGTCAAATGAAGAGAGAGAGAGAGACCTCACCATCACTGGTACGCCTCCTTCTTCTCTCTCCAGGGCCTCAGCATAGTATACAAATTTTGGCACACCAGTACTCTTGGGGCGTATACATTTCGGCAACCAAGCCTGGGGCTCCCCCCGTCATATACACGACTCAGTTTACGTGAGCCATCGGGATTAGGTGAGATGCTAACTCGGCACGTTAGTGAATGAGCTCTGAGCGGTGCCACTCGAGCCGTTGAGAACCCTAAACCCGGGCCGAGCAGTTTTGAACATGTTTGGCTGGCGCTTTCTAACTTTTTTTTTATTTCGAACCCGGATACTTGTTTCCTCGGAACTCAAACCCAGAACCTCGTGAACGATGTTCTTGTCTCCTAGACTTCACGACTACCGAGGTCAGCAGTCAACTGGTTTTTAGTATTTATATACAAACCGCCTATCTTTCATGTTTATACACGGTAATGTTGTTATAATAATAATAATAATTTGTTGTAGTAGTAGTAAGTATCATTGATAATAATTATACTGTCCATGTAGGATACTTGAAGAAAGTACTTGAAACTACACACAGCATTTGGCTCGAGTCGACTCGAAACTCGAGTCGAGTTGGAGGAATTTTTTCGAGCCGAGCTCAAAGATGTCTGTTTCGAGTCGAGTCGAGTTTCAATGAAAACTCATACGTGCCCATCTCTAATCTCATGGACAGTATATACCGTACGCACTTTATACAATTAGTTCAATTTGGACTAAACTTGAGTCGGAGCTATTTCTTCACTTGCTAAATAAGCATGTAAAAATATTTTCTGTGCAAACCTTTGGTAACCGAAGAAACTTGTGATCCAAGTTGGAATTTGGATTTAATCAAATTTTCGCAAAAAAAAAAAAAAAATCACTAATTGCTATTGAGAACAAGAATTTGCAAAAATACATAAAATAACCTTGCTAAATGTTAAGTAAAATGCAGTCTATGTGTTTGTAACAAAGATTCACCGCTCTACTATTTATACATTTCTGGTTTCAACAAATACCATAAGAGATAAACTTGAACATAAGTAAATATACGTTTTGGCTAAAATTCAAATTGTTCCATGGTCCAATATTTAAACAACAGTCTAGTTGAATATATTTCGTCGTATATTCAGTTGAAATATAAATATCCGAATAATATAAAACGTTGGTATACTTATTCTAATAGTTTTAGCACATTAAAACTTATTTGTTACCTGTAATAAATCCTTAACATCGAACGAGTATCTGGCAAACATGTTATCTGAAGATCCAATTTGTTCTCCATTGAGGAAGATGTTGCTCACTGTATCTATTCCTTCGAACGTCAGAAGAATTCTTCTTTTACTCAAAACATCGGCAGTCACTATCAGAAAAACATCAATAATTAAAAATGTAAGAGTCAATATTCTCAAATTGTATTGTATTACATGGCACAGACAGTTAATACACAAGGTGACCAGAATTTCACTTCCGAAAACGGGACGCATACGAATCGGCTACCAGGGGGGGAGTATCTGACTTCCAGATTGCATTTTGGGACTCAGCAGTGTTCTCAATTTACAAAATACACAAGAAAGACTGATAACACACCGTTTCTAACTTTACGTGTGCCACACAACAAATAATGGTTCCCGATTGCAAGTTTTACCCAACAATTCTTTTAACTAGTTGAACACTCAGAATTTTCACTCAATTCCCACTTGAACCACGAACACTCAATTCCCATTTCAAAATTCAGAAGTTCTAGACACGGCTGAACCTTGGCAACGACTGTCGGTACGGAAGATAGTAGAATTTCCATTGATGATTTATGTTTTGAATAATAATTACGGAACACCTAGGTAATTTTTAGTTAAAAACGGGACATTTAGGCGTCCCGTTCGAGAATAAGAAAAAACGGGACAACGGTTGGAAAAAAGGGACTGTCCCGGCTAAAACGGGACGTCTGGTCACCTTGTTAATACAGGAACGGAAATACAGTAACAAAATACAACTTACCTTACTAAGCGCTTGCGTTGCAAGTGTCATTTTCCTATGTGCGTACTGAATACTGTTTGATTGATTGTTAAAAGACTGTCTACACCGTTATATAGGGCATAATTATTGTGCATGCGTGAGAACATTCACATTTCAGATAAAAGCAATTTATTTGCATGGTGGAGCATTTGGACTGAAAAAGGAAAATTCTGATGTTCTGAAGAGATTTTATGCTGCTCTAGGTTGGCAACACTGACTGGAGATCAAAGACACATGTTTTCCTTTTCCGATCTCGAAATAGATCTCGAAGTTGCTAATTGTTTATCTTCAAAATAAACAGATGTGTGTTGTAATTGAATGCTCTTTCAGGCTTGCCATCTACTGAGACAACACATTTTTGTCTTTTCTGTGAGTAAGGTGCTGTCACATAAGAAGAAGTAGTATAACTAAGTCTTGTCTTACATCCACTAACAAATTTCATCATCTCCAGGATTAATACGACCCTTAAAAAGGGATATATTTTCATGACATCCACATGGTCGCTGGTACCCAAGGAGTTAATACAGACTTGGGCTACCTTTAATCTGTTCGTCGATCATGTGAAGCATAGTGCAACACTGGAATCCATCGGAGATAGAGGATAACAAAATTACACAGAATTTCCTGTTCTAAAACTGAGCATAGACATTCAATAATGTTGAAATCGGGAAATTAATAGGGTAGCAAAAGTAGTGAAGTTTATTCTTATGTTCCTATATTCAAGCCTGAACAATGGACGAAAAATTGCGGAGTATTTTCTTTTTTTTTTTTTCAAAATTCAATAAAAGTAGACTAATAGCTTTTTCAGGAAACGCATATTTTTTTTAAAAAATATATTGTATTAAAACTAGTTTTAAATATGTAAAAAAACACCAAAGAGTAATCTTGTACATACTACTTTAATTCAGAACGATATGCGGAACTAGTAGGTTAATATTAATCCAAAACATTTTTTTAAAATTCGACACAACACGAAAAATAGAACAATTCTCACCTCGTTCTTGAGACGAGACGTTGTGGCCTTGCGTAGCGTACTCGCTAACGTTCTCGCCTTCGTGCGAGCAGTCCCGGGTTCGATTCCCGATGGGGCCACTCGGTCGAAAAAGTGCAAAACGCTTTCTCAGGCCAGCCACTCTGAATGAGGTTTTCCTGGGTTTTCCACATTCACACCAGGCAAATGCCAATGTGGTATCTAACTTATAGGTCCCAGGCACTTCCTTCCTTCCCTTTCCCCGGATAGTGTGCTCGCCGAGGGATGTCATCCCTCAAAACGTGACGGACTAAATGACCTTAGATGCCGAAAGCCCAGAAATCTAAATCCTAATCCTAATCGAGACGAGACTAGAAATTTCACGAATCTCGTGCGTAACACTAAAAATTGATAAAGTGATTTTAGGAATAAAATGAAGAGCGTTTATCAAACTGTTAAAAATATGCAAGTCATTATACAATATATTCCAACAATAAATATGGTTTAAACAGGGCCGTAAATTGTGGGGAGGCAGGAGGAGCAACTGCCCCCAGAAAGGCTCCCCGCAGTTCGAGGAGGGCCCATTTTAAGACAAAATTTCTTACTCCATACACGATACGAACATGAAATTATAAATGAAGCATCAAACCCGGTTCACTTCATTACATAAACAAAACAGCACACAAAACGTCAATAAAACAAAAATTAGTGGTGGCTTCATTTCAGTTTTTTTAAAAAAAAAGTCTACTATTAAGGGCCCTAGAAATAATATTTATTCGTATGGCTTTTGGATTTGTCAATATTGTCCCCTTAATTAAATTGTCATGTATGGAATGGGCCCAGGGGCGTAACTAACGGTCCCGCAGACCTTGCCGTAAGGGAAGACCCACAGGCTCCAGGGAGCCTATGAAGACTAAAAGAAAGATGGAAAGAGGGGGTCCTAGAATTAGAAAAAAACAATTTTTCTAGGGGGCCCAAATAGTCCTATTAATACTCCCCCCCCAGAAAAACATCAACGTAAGTTACGGCGCTGGATCTATTACTACGTGAAAGGATTCTAATAGCTTCTAGATGAAACTGAGATAAATTGAGGGCATAAATTTTGTACTTAATTTTGTACAATGTTTTCGAGAATCCAGACAAGAAGAGGCTTCTAGAAAAATTACAAGAAAATCTTATTTTTCGCCTCCTCTCGTGAGCAATACCACTTGTGTGTATTAGCGTATTGCCATCTTTGAAAACTGACTCCCTATTAGGAGACATGTCTACTATACGATACACTTAGTCTCCAGAAATGTCTAAGTAATAACTGGTAGGAATTAGTTCTTCGAGAATAGCAATAGGACCAAGAGAATACCATAAAATTACAACCCATACACAAAGTAAATGGGAGTTACTCGCGTAATGCCACATCAGCCATTTAGGGGTATCTGTGAATTGTTTCGGACGCAATCTTCAGAGCCTCTAGGGAAATGCAACGCTAGAACTTTTTTCTAAAGAGCAATCATGTTCTTATTTGTCTGTTTTGGTTTAAGCGTTAACCAAAAATCTACAACATAAAAATAGTAACTGAAAAGACTGTTTCTTTATGGGATAACCAAGAAAAGAAAAAGAGAATTGGCTCAAATAGTTAAATCTGTGATTTCCGTCCAATATTTTGCAGAAGGTGACATGAAAGCTCAATTTCGTTTTGAGATATTCCCGCTGTTTTATGTTCCTGAAAGCGAGGACAGATGACAGAATTGTAAGCTTTCGCTGAAAGGGAACCAGAGTGCGTACACCTAGTACGGAGCTTCTATTTAACATGGAGCATGAACACTTTTCATTATGCATATACACTGACCAGCCAAAATATTATGACCATCTACCTACTATCTGGTATGTCCACTTTCAGTTCGCAGCAATACGGTTTGACAACGAAGCAATTAGGCCTTAGTAGGTGGTTGAAGGAAAAGCCCACTACGTCTTCACACACAACGCACTTAATTTCTGTAAATTGCGCGATGAGCTCAGATCTGACGTTCAATGGCATCCCAAATGTATTCGATTGGATTAAGGGACGGTGAGTTTCGGGTTATTATAGTAATTCAAACTCTGCACTGTGCTCCTCGAACCAGTGCAGCACAACGTTGGTCTTGTGGCAAGGAGTGTTGTCCTGCTCAAAGATACTATTGCCAACTGGAAATATGGGCTAGAAGAATGAATGTAAATGATCAGCTTGAAGCTGTCATAGTGCATTCTAGACGCACTACTGGGCCCATTGATTACCGTGTCTTCAAATTATAATAGAGCCACCACTGTCCTGTCGTGGCCCTACTGTGCATTCCTCGAGCAGCTGTTCGCCTGGAAGACAACGGATTATGACCCGGCCATCGACAGCAGTATCGTGATTCATCGAACCATGTAATATTGTGCCATTGCTCGACGGTCCAATAACGATGGGAACGTACCCATTTCATCGTATTCGACAATGTCATGCGATGTCAGTTGTGGAATGTTGCCTGCGGAGCCCCATATCTAATAGTGTACGGTGAACTGATGCTCAGACTCAGTCGTGCTTTGTTCACTGTTAAAAAGCTGTTAATTGAGTCACAAATTGCGCTCAATCCTATTGTAACAACCTTGACGTCAATTACGTCCAAAATCTTTAATTAGATAGCCATCTCACACCTTATCGTTTGGTGTTAATTTCACTGTCCTATTCCCACTTTTAAAAGACACTAACCACGCTACCTCGCGAACACTCTACAATTCCCGGTATTTTTAATATGCTCGTTCAGCTGTCTGGCCATTACAATCTGGCTATCAAACTCTGATATATCAACATCCTTTTCCACTCTACGCACAAGTTCCACGCTGACTGATCGAGTGATAATACTGGTCGGCAAAATGATTTTTTTTCGCTCCCACGAATGAAAATAGGTGATTCCTATAGGTTTCGAGCTCCGGAGTTCGAATCCGTAACCCGTTTTTCTCCAGGATGTAACAGTTTTCAGGGAGGTGGGGGGGTTCAATATCCGCCCAAAGATGCTATTCTCCACCCATAATAATTTGCACGTTATAATTTAAATATCAATATAAATTATGCAGATAAAATTGCATAAAAAGTTAAAGTTTAACACTTACGTGTCACTTGGCTTTCCTACTCCTCTTGTAATTACTACAGGGTGTCTTGCGTGTCACATTCCAACAGAAGTCTGCCAACATATTCACACTCCATTTACCACTGTAGCGCCTCTCCATGGTAGCTATTTGCTGGTGAAACCTTTCCCCGTGTTCGTCAGAGACCTCCCCCAAGCTGCACATTTCAGGGAAGAAGTCCAGGTGGCAATGCAGGAAATGTAACTTTAAGGACATATTACATCCCATGTTACGAAATGAAGTGATTAACCTGCGCACAAAGTCTTTGTAATCAGGTGATATGATTTCCTAGAAAGTTAGTGCACACTTCTCGAAAGGCCTCCCAAGCCTCACTTTCCACTTCATTAAGCTTAGAAGAAAATGTAGTATCCTTAAAAACGTCTCTGATTTGAGGTCCCGTAAAAACACCTTCTTTCACCTTGGCCTTGCTGAGTCCTGGGAATAGTTTTCTGAGATGATTAATTGCTTCACCATCCCGGTTCAGGGCCTTGACGAAGATCTTCATGAGCCCTAATTTGATATGAAGGAGTGGTAAGAATATTTTCTCCGGATCCACAAGACGTTCATTAGCCACGTTCATCTCTCCTGGGACCAGCTGCTTCCTTGGCGGCCATTTTGTGATGGTGTACTGATCTTTGGCTCGACTATCCCAATGACACAAGAAGCAGCAGAGCTTTGTGTAACTTCCTTGTAAGCCGGTGAGGATGGCAATAACCTTAAGGTCAGCGCATACAGACCACTGGAACTGTTCGTACTTTATTTTCTGCAATAGGTTTCGCATGTTCTCGTATGTTTTTTTTTTTTTTTCATATGTACAGCATGAGCAATAGGGATGGCTGGCTTTTCATTGCCATTGTGTAGTAACACTGCCTTGAGACTTATCCTGAGGAATCTACGAATAGCCTCCAATCTTCAGTGTTGTAGTTCAACTTCAGTTGTCCCATAATCGATGGAATGTCACTGCAACACACCAAATCACCATCCTTTGTAAAATTAGGAACTAGGATCACCTCTTTTTTCCTATACAACGATATATTCACATCTTGGTTTAGCACTTAGACTTGGGAAGGTTTAAGTCTCTGATCAGATCATTCAGCTCTTCCTGACTTATCACATGTGGTTCATTAGTGTCAGGCACTGGAGCATAATTGGGATCTGACTGTGTACTCGAAGATTGTGCAACATCCTCACAAGCAGCAGGTTCTTCATCGGATGAAACACTGCACAGGGTGTTTCACAGGTCTCCTCGCGGAATCCAAGTTAGGATACTGCATTTAATTTTTTTTTTTTTTTTTTTTTTTTTTTTTTTTTTTTTTTGGAGAAACCTTTTATATTAGTCAGGCAGAAGTAACAGTCTGAAATATGATCACGGGGCTCGAGCCAAACCATAGGTACGGCGAACGGCATCGATTTATGTGTACATTTCACCATCCTGTGAGAGTACGCGCACACGAGTTACAACTTTGTTTCGGAGCCCAAACGCGATCCTGGTCGCCGATTTTACACCCGAAGTACAGGTGGTATAGGCTGTCTTCAGGAACGGTGACAATGGCCTACTTTGTCCCTTGAAAATCACTTCCCCACATATGTAGCAGAATGAATATGTCGAATTGTTGCAAGTTCTCGGCATGTTCGTTTAACACAAACGTCAATATTTCACGCAGAAATATTTTTCACCTACGGTATACACAGACACAACATAACACCACATTCTAACACGAAGATCAACTCGAAACTGAAATTTGTTTCACGCGACAACGTGCTGTATGTCTTGGCGCCTTTTTTCAACAATCTGTCTGTCGTCTAGACACAAGGGAGCCGACGAATGATCGCAAGTTGATTACGAAACCTTTCTCCGTCAATAACGCCTAGGTTTTAGTGTATGCAGTGTGGAACGACAATAAATGTTTGCAACCCAAGGGGAGAGGGTACGTTTCCGGGGGGTCGTGAGCTAGAGAAAAAAATGTTCCTGGGATATAGCCTATTAACAGTTCTTGGATTAAGATAAAAATTCAGAATTATACACTCCAAACACGGAAAATTCATATTAAATACGAAAAGTACGATTTTTCTGCCAATTATGGAAACCGCACCCCGCCAAAAAAAAAAAAAACTTACGTGCTGGAACTTTCTCGATGAGATATTCGTAATCAGCGTCTCGAAATCTATCCGGTACACCCTTTCACCGTCGTGGGAGGATTTTCATGCCGACCAGTGTAATCCCTGTCACCGTCCGATGTGTGAATCTGTTGTTCCCTGTGACTTTCATGTAAGCACAATCACTTCATTGAACAAGTACTTTAGTTGATGGTTATAATATTTTGGCTGGTAACTGTATATCAAATTTATGAAGTTTTTTTTTTCTTTTTTATATGAATGCTATGCATATAGTTCAATGTGGATGACACACATTAATGTAGCTAACCGGTAGAACTTCATATGACATATTCAATTTGTAGTTTATTATATGAATTAAGAAGGAAATCCACTTAACATTAATACTCTAACTTTATCTATTGGACATTCAGCAATTGACTCATATCATAATCAACATTTAGTCTTCTGTACACTAAACTTCAATTCCTTACAGGACCGTAACTTGTAGGGGGCAGAAGGGGCAACTGCCACAGGGAAGCTCCCAGCCGTTCGAGGGGGGCCTATTTTAAGACAAAATTTTCTTACTCCATATACGATACGAACATGAAATTATAAATGAAGCATCAAACAGATTCATTACATTACATATACAAAACAGAACACAAAAGATAAATAAAACAAAACTAAGTCGTGGTCCAATTTCAGTAAAAAATGTCTACTATTAGCGGCTCTAGAAATAATATTTACTCGTATGCCTTTGAGATATGTTAATATTGTCCCCTTAATTAATTTTTCATGTATGGAACGGGCCTAAGGGTGTAATTAACGGCCACGCAAACTTTGCTGTGCGGGAAGGCCCACAGGCTCCGGGGGCCGATAAAGAGTAAGAGAAAGATGGAAAGAGGGCCCAAGAATTAGAAAAACAACTTTTTCTAGGGGGCTCAAATACGCGCATTAATGCTTGCCCCCCCCCCCCTCCCAGAAAAATATATATTACGGCGCTGATTCCTTATACTTAGCATCAGTTACGTTACTAGAAGTTAGGGAGAACTTGTAATTGCGTAATTATGTAATTACAAAAACTTGTTGTGATTACAACTGCTATAGCATGAAAGGAAACCAAGAATCATTTCAACAATTTCCCACAATTACGTCATTTTCAGCTGTACAGTAATCTCTACCCATGTTTCCGGAGCAGTTTGACTTGAGAGTTGATATATCAAATTGCCGTAGCCAGGGATACCAGCAGAAGAGGGGCAAAGGAGGATTTCAGAGGGAGACAAAAGACCAATTTCAAGGGGGAAAAAGACCGATTCCGAGGGGGGGAAAGAACTGACACACAAGCACAATCAAAAATACACCTACACTTTGATGCACGCGTGTCCATAATACATCATATAATTAACAAGTATTTATGCACATCTTTATTGACTACTACTTGTCATTCTGCAAAGAATACTAAATAATGGAGTATAAACTGAGAATCGAACACTTCATTCTAAGTTCTCAATCTATCTAAATCTTAGGTTGATTTCTCATAGAATATTGTGGAAGATAGAGACAAACATGAACTGAAAAGAAAATGAAGCAGATAATTGAGTAATAAAGAGGTTTTAATTTCATTTCTTGCTCTTATAATGTGTAAAAAGGCTGTGCTTGAGATACGAAGCAAGGAATCTGAAACTATAAGAAAAGGTTAATATGAAAAGGGACTTACATTGTGAACCTTAAGATAGTTAAAGTAAAACCTCGAAGGCTCCGCCTCATCTTGACTTACGTAACTCGTAGACGAATGTCAAGTCTAAAGCTGTCGTGTAGACTTGAAGTCTGGGTTGAGTGAACGAAAGTGGTCCTTTTATATAGGGTGTTACAAAAATTTGTCACAATATTTTGGAAATAGATCCTCACTTCAAAATAACGGGATTGGACTGGACTGGGACAGTACTGGAGCATTCTTAAACATGGATATTTGGATAGTTCATATACCAGTTTCTCAGTGACGTCTTGACCCGACTACGATAGGTTCCATTGTATTGAAGCTATGAACTTTTAAAGTTCAGTTGTTTCACGTTTTCAGCACCCTATAACTCCGAAACTATCCACTTTTTAATACAGGTTTATATAAACTTTTCTTACACTAAAATACAAATTGCTTAGCAAAGCAACGTTTTTTTTTATAAAATAATAAATGTGTGACAGTTTCGCCAACTAACTGAACATATTGGCTTCATCAGATACTCTCTACATTGTGTCTGATGTCTGATGAAGCCAATATGTTCAGTTAGTTGGCGAAACTATCGCCAATATGACAGTGTCTGATGAAGCCAATATGTTCAGCTAATTGGCCAAACTATCGCCAATATGACAGTGTCTGATGAAGCCAATATGTTCAGTTAGTTGGCGAAACTGTCGCCAATATGACAGTGTCTGATGAAGCCAATATGTTCAGTTAGTTGGCGAAACTATCGCCAATATGACACTGTCTGATGAAGCCAATATGTTCAGTTAGTTGGCGAAACTATCGCCAATATGACAGTGTCTGATGAAGCCAATATGTTCAGCTAATTGGCCAAACTATCGCCAATATGACAGTGTCTGATGAAGCCAATATGTTCAGTTAGTTGGCGAAACTGTCGCCAATATGACAGTGTCTGATGAAGCCAATATGTTCAGTTAGTTGGCGAAACTGTCGCCAATATGACAGTGTCTGATGAAGCCAATATGTTCAGTTAGTTGGCGAAACTGTCACACATTTATTATTTTATAAAAAAACGTTGCTTTGCTCAGCAATTTGTGTTTTAGTGTAAGTTATTCAATACAGCAAAGCTAGTATGAATCAGTTGGTTATTGAACTTTTCTTTCTTATTTTGAAGTGAGGAATCTGTTTCCAAAATATTTTGACACATTTTTGAAATACCCTGTATAAAACTGCGGAATGCAATCCGTATGCCTTTCACATTTCCTTGTCTGGAAGTTCCACGTGTATGTCTAATAGAATAAAATAAGTTTGGGCTTATTTCAATAAACCGGATTAGATTTTGCAAATAGTCCTAACTTAATTAATTCAATTTAGACAGTTGGTATTTTGTGCTCAAGCCAGGCTTGAATTGTCTACATCTTTTGGCAAAAATTTCTGTTTTTTTTTTTTTTTTTTTTTTAAATTTGGTGTACTACAATATATTATGTAGTATAATATGTGAGAGCAAACTAGTATATTATGGCATGTATTTCCAAGAATTGGACACCATCCGAAAACCCAAAAGTAGGGCAACTGCCCCCTCCCTTAACCCCTGCTGGAGACGGCTGTAGTTGTACTGCAAGCAGCAGTATAATTTTTACGCCTATACGGAGAACATCTACGTTATTGGAAGAGATATTTATCTAAGTATAAAATAAAAGATAAATTCATTTATCAAATAACAGTACAGCTAATAAATAATAGCATTACAGTTTCTGCAAAGTATCTTTGCCTTCATCAGACACATGAAATACAATTCCTAAGACTAAAGCTTATATATATATATCATAAAAAATGAGAGGAGGTCATATCTAGGAGGCTATAAGATCCGTCCTTCCATTCTTAACAATTTTTAATGGATTACGTGTGCTGGAGCTGGAATGGATACAAAAGGAGGGAAGCGAGGAACTTATGAACTGGAATAGTGGACTAAATATACATGATGCATGGAGAAAAATATTGGATAGAGCAGAGAAGAAAGATGTAACACAAATATACTGAATAGTAGATAGCTAATTAAAAGTTTAAGGTTCTCAAAAGTGAAAGTTGTTCATTAAAATAACACAGGTGTGTCAATTAAAACTTTAGCTTTCAAGTGAAAGTTGTATCATTAAAAGTTACGTATACATGTAATCAATTAAAATGGTTGAAAATGAAAACATGGATCCTATAGGTTTCTACAAATGACCTCTCATTTTCTGAGGTATATAAATTGTAATCTTAGAAATTGTATTTCATAATGTGTCTGAAGAAGGCAGAGATACTTTGCCGAAACTGTAACACTATTATTTACTAGATAGTTCTGTATATGCTTTGATCAGAATTCATCTTTTATTTTATACAAGAAGTTCCAAAGTGGAATGAGTTGTATTTACCTAAGTATTTTTTTTTTAATAAAATTTTTGAAAAAAGTTAAATTTTCAATTCATTGAAACTTTGTTCCTAATTATTAAAAATCATATTATTATCATAGCATCTGGCACTAATGTAATTGGATGTGCATTGTACCGTCAGTTTCATTTTTCTTGTTACTGTTGCAGGCATAGGCGGAGCCAGGAATTGTCTGCTGGGGGCAGTGGGGAGCAGACCTTTTGGTCGGTGGTCATCTTACAGGTGGTATTTTTATTTTTTGTCAAAAAGTTGGCGGGAAATGCCTCCCATGCTCCCATAACTCCGCTCACGACTGTGAGGTGTCGTGCATTTTCGCACAGTGCGCAATTTCACACGGCACCCATTATCGAGTAATTTCGCACGGTCTTGTTTATCGGATTAATCATTATTCAGGTGTCGTGCATTTTCACACGGTCCACCTGTCAATCACATGATTCATACTGAAACTGCTTACACTCTAGGGAGAGAGGACACAGAACAAGTGTGAACTAATTTGGGAATAGAAAAAGAGCAAACTCAAGTTAAAATAAATATGAACAATTGGAAATAATACTAGAAAAGGCGAGTTTAGAAAATGTTTCATTTTGACAAAAAAGAATAATAAAGAAAATAACCGGAAATTAAAATAACTAAGAACAAGATACAGTACAAAAAATGAACAAACAAAAGTAATAGTAAAGAAAGAAGAGAAAAATTATAACATAAACGATGGGAAATTGAAACAAATAAGAGAAAAGTAATAACTAAAACTATGGCAAATTGAAATAATTGAAGGCAAGCAAAGTAGCAAATGAAAATAAATAAAATCAGGAAAAGAATAATCAAAAATTAAAATAATTAGCAATAGAAGATAGAACAATCACAAATTAAAATAAACAAAGAATAAAATAACCAGCACGTCAGAGAATTCAGTGAGGGACTTCAAAAATCAAAGAAAAATGTGCCGCTACAGGCATACAAAAACGTTGTGATTTGTGAAATATACATTGGCACCATTCTCCAAGACGGTTCTAAGAATAACATTGTCATCTCGTTATCTTCTGAGCGAACAGCATATTGTTAAGGTGGAACCTTCATATACACCGTCAATCAATTTTATACAATACATAGCTCATTAATCCAGTTTTGGAGATAGCTCAAATTTCTCAAGCATTTTTACGGTCTCCACCATTTCCGAGCTTCTCTAGGACTAATTGCAGTTGTTCGTCAAGACGGATGTAAGTTGATTTTCTACGCTTCTCCGGATTGCAACCCTGCTCTCAAAAGAATGAAAACTAGACGTCGCATCTGCTTTTAGCACACTTGCAGTGTTGCCAATTTGGGGAAAAGTCGCTAAATCTAGGGGATTCGCATTCCAGGATAGTGACAAAAAATAATTTTTCCATTAGCGACTTTTTTGGTGAATTTGGAATGACAATTTGGCCACTTACTTACAAACCTAACGACTTGTCCTGCGAACAACTTATCATAAAATAAGTACTATTAGCTCGAATGACTTCAGATATATATTTATTTTCCTTTTGCTTATTTGAATGAGTGCAGGTGTTGACGAGCTGGGAAAGTACATAAACATAACATTTATCTCTATATTCCCGCTTTGATCGCTGTTATCTCTTACCTTATAATGGGGACCAACTCAAGATTTTAATGTCTTTCAGTTTACAGAGCTTCCGTTTAGAGGCACAAATAATATATTAACGATAGCAAACAGATTATCTGTAGAAGCGTGAGTAGAAGTGAAGTAAGATTTTTTTTCTATACCTTCAGATTTCTAGACTTTTTGTTCGTTTTTCTAAACTCATTTCTGATTTCGTTGAAGCAGAATTGGTCATAAAGTTAAAACATATAAAAGTGAAATTATTGTTAGTTATATATGAGTCTTTCATATACGTTCTTTTAGCGTATATAGTACTATGGCTTGTATTGATCACGTATCTTATTTATTTATAATTATTGCAGTCATTTCATCTCCTATTTAGCGACTTTTTGTATCAACTTGTTGGCAACACTGCACACTTGTAAGCTTCGAGATACGTGGTGGTGACTCTTAGATATGCTGCAGTTTAACTTACCAGTTTAGTCAGCCCTCCACTGCGTTGTTTGTTCTGTGCCTTTGACCATTGTAGTTCCATATTTCTCTTGAAACGTTTGGATTGTCCAATTCAATGAAATAATCTTTGAACTCTTCTATTTTCTGGCCAGATGTTCAGCCCTCCATGACGATTAGCGAACCTTCATTGATCCTACTTGATTGTATTAATGCTAATGCATTACACATACGAACATGACGCCGTACGTCTTCATTATGGACGCGACCTATACTCTGAACCTTCCGCCAGATGCTCTGATTGAAGTGGTAATGGCAGCCGGAAACCTGTAAATTAGGAAACACTGGACGCAATGCATTGATTTCAGGAAGATCAAAATCCACTTTCAGCACTCGAGGTTCGTTCTGCCTAGATCACATTTTAAGAAATGTAAACAGTTGCTTGTATATCTTCGTTCTGTTTTATCTGGCAGCAGTGCATACAAGACTGGTATAACAAATATATTATCATGTGCACTTACTATACTTGCATATATGGTGTACAATTGCATCTCTTAAACTTTCCGTCAAGAAAAAAAAATGCTCGCTGTCCCTCATTACTGGTTTCAAACCCCACGTAACTAAAACATAGGATTATTGCTACGCATCTGCAGAGTGAACTAAGCAAGAACAGGAACAGTCACAAATCAAAAGTTTATTTAATTCATCTTCCTAATTTTTAAATAATGGGCTCCAATTTGACTAACAAAGTGTTTATTTTATTCTTTACTGTTGAGAATGGCTTTATTGTTGAAATACATTAATTTTCGAAAATACAACTTTTGAACAACTTACCCGCAGAATACCCTGAAACACGACCTGGAAAAACTATATCAATTTCCGAAAATACTGGAGTGTAAACGTGTTTAATGTGATGAATCACATGATTGATAGGTGGACCGTGTGAAAATGCACGACACCTGCAGAATGATTAATCCGATAGACAGGATCGTGTAAAATTGCTCGATAATGAGCGCCGTGTAAAAATGAACGAAATCTGCTGTAGGGTTCTTCAATATTGAAATATTTGGGATATTGTAGCGTTCTTAGGCCCGTTACACAGTCAAGCGGAGCTCCGCGCTCCGTCTTCCGCCCTCCGCACTACGCGTGTGTGCTTACACAGTCATCCGTAGCTACGCGCTACGTGTCACCTGATTATGTACAGGATTCTTCTCAGTCAGTGTTGCGAGTCAACATGAAAAGATCGAAACGATAATAGTGGCATCTTAATATTTCTGTAAGAAGAGAAAACGAAGAACACAAAAAAATAAATGTCTCAAGATTCATCCCTTAGTTTCTCAAAGAAGTCTGAAGGGAGCTTTTGTGTCTGTGTATATAGATTTGTGAGAAGACGAGAAGTACTTCAATAATTTCCGTACGTCAATTCAGTCGTTCGATGACCTAATTGAAAAAATTCCATCGAAATTATAAAAATGCAGTTTAAGTAGGATCCATATGCATGCTCTTAAAATACAGCACTTTTCTTTAAAGAAAAGAAACTGTTTTTTAAAAAAAACAGTGTTAAAAACTTAACAGATACTGTTTTTTAACAAATGAAAATAACGAATGACAACTATTTAATAATAGAGATAAATTATTTGCCTCAATTTATCTTTTTTTTTCATTGTCTATATCTTCATTTTTACAAAAAAAAAATCTTTTACATATCTCGTTCCATGCCTGTTCACGAATGTCACGCTTTTTGTGTTCCTCACAAGAGGGATCACATTAACATGGTGTTAAGTTAACCTCAGTGATAATTGAAACTGAAACTGAAATTTGAAATTTGTTGAAAGAAAGACGAAAAATTACAATAGTCACGTGATGTTAACAATGGTACATTAGAGGCACCACATGTACAGTTCCAATTAAGCAAAGGCATTAATATTGAAAGTTCCAATTAAACGAAGACATTATAGCTAAAGTAAAAAATAACGCTATAAAAATATGAAAATAGTATTATAGAACAGTATAAAATATTATTTAGCAACTCACTATCAAAAATAAGAAAAGAAATCTGGATCAATTTTCATTTTGCTTTTGCTACCATGCACGTTTCTTTTTAGATTTTAAAGAGAAGTGGCTGCTCCGCGCGCAGAGTTCCGCTTGACTATGTAAGCACCCATTTGCTCAATGGCCTTATCTACCTCGCGGAGCGCGGATAGGGCCACGCGGAGGCCTCCGCGTGACTATGTATGCACCCATAAGAATCAATAGAACAATCTTGCCACGCGGGACTCCGCGCGCGGAGCTCCGCGTGACTGTGTAACGGGCCTTAGTGTGTAACACTGATTAATAAATGTGATTTTAACTTTTTATTTAATGCGTAGTATTGAAATGGGTTATAACTATTTGAAAAAGATAAATTTAATGTTTGATTGGCAACACTGTTAATCTGTTGTAGAGTACATGAAATTATTTTCTCTATCGATATTTCGATTGTACAATATTCTAGCTTGTTTTATCTACTGTATTAGTTTCTAAAGGATACAAAGATATTTCAATGTTAATAGTCCACCCTATAAAATTAACCCTGCGTTACCCGCACTAAAAAAAAAGTTGCACTAATGCCCGCACACGAACTTTGAGACAGTGTTTTCTTTTTATTGCTAAAATTGGGTTATAATGAAAACCAAATGTTGTGGCGATTATATTTTTTTTTAGGTAATTATATGCCTACAATAATAGGCATACTTAAAAAATGTTTACTGAAATTTATAACTAAATATCTAATTACAAAAAAACTTTTTACTGGAAATAACTTATCAAAAAACATTGCTTTTTGGCCAGTATGCTCTCCACAGATGTATCTCTTGCATCTGACACTTGTAAATCTGTTCTCTTTTTTCTGTTTCCAGGAACAAAACGAACATCTTCCAGCATTACCTTAGACAGTTGTAGGTTGCTGATGATATGGAACCCCAGCAGCTCAGCTCTTCGAACCCTCACTTGCAGTTCACGAGGAAGGTTTGTCTTCGCTGCTCTGGGCTGGGAAGGAAAGAAACGGACGCTATACGGACTGGCCGCACGTGTTGCCAACTTATATCGATGTAATAAAAAAAAAAACTTTGTCCGTACTGTGAGAATGTGCGCGAGTAACGCAGGGTTGATCAACTTCTGTGATAAATTTTCAGTGGCGTACTAGTCTAATCGTGTTCTTTCATTTTCTTTGTATTTGGCGGCAAAGCATACTGAAAAAAAAAATATATATACCATTAAAGTTTTTCCAGGAACACGAACTTTGTGGCGCTCTCTAAAGAGGGCAATGCCATCGCGGACTGACCGCGCACTCTGTGGCGTTTTTGAAAAGTTTTTCAAAATGTCTTAGGAGTGAAAAGTTAAGCGTTGCAATCTTGACATCTTTGCACCAACACGGTCGAGTGTTGATCAATAACACATGCGGATTTCTGAAACAACATCTATTTCAAAGTAATTTGTTTTCCCACTCCCTCTCCCGTTGTTGGGAAGGAGAACCGGAACCGGTTTCTGGTTTCAAAGCATGTGGTGAAGAATAGGAAGACTGTGTGCGGTAAAAGTATACGAATGGCATGCGAATTGTTACGAACTTATGACTCTTGTAATGTTCCTGTGCCACCGCCCTAACGAGGAGGAGAGTGAGTGAGTCCAGCATGCTGTGTCCTGTTCAGAGAATGGTGGTGACTTCAGAATTCTTTTCCATTATAAAAGTCTTTCTTCGATGCATAGTGTCTGATAAACATAGAAAATTCGACTTGTAAAGGACAAAAAAAAATAAAAATAAAAAAAATA
This sequence comes from Thermobia domestica, assembly GCF_964235325.1. Lineage (NCBI taxonomy): Eukaryota > Metazoa > Arthropoda > Insecta > Zygentoma > Lepismatidae > Thermobia > Thermobia domestica. The sequence goes on from NC_137467.1 coordinate 56,230,056, forward strand.
AAAAAATAAAAAAATAAAACAAGTGAATCAGCGACTATAGCGTCTGCACTAAAGAGCTTTTAGCTAGCAAAGAATGCTAGTACCCTAATAAAGCATTATGTACGTTGATCCCTTCTTTCTACCCTTCTATTGAACTGATATATGAATAAATAAAAAAAAAAGGAATAAATAAACAGTGATATTTTAGGAAGCAGGTTAGCAGACGGATCCCCATTACTTGCATCATAAGACCGTAGAATGTAAACAACACAATATACTTTGACTTTTTTTTTATATATATATTTTAATCTACACTCAGCTTTTTCCTATAAATTTCTCTTAGGTTATTAAAAAGAGTGAAACTTTTATTTTATTCATATTTTAATTCACATACGAGTACATTTTTCCTTTAAATTTCTTTGGAGCCCCAAGAAGTGAAACGTTTATATATATATATATTACCTGCATTCAGTCTTTTTCTTAGGTCCCCCAAGAGTATGAAGCGTTTACTCTGTTATTGATTATGATTAGAATTGGGAATGGGTACTTTATTCTTAAATTATAGCTCTGAAAATAGAGAATCTCACCAAGCAAGAAAAGGGTAGTCTTTACCTTCGAAACTTCTAGAGTAAGTCCAATTGGTTCTTCCTACCCATTTGTACTCTTGATCATTAAATCTGTAGTACAAGGGAGTTTCCAGAATTCCAGCATTCTCCAAATCAGTGTAGATTCCTCCAGGAACATTGCCAGTTATGTTGTAATCTATAAAGAATAAAATATATTTTATTTTTTATTAATCACTAATCAATTCGGAGTAAAAGTTTTGTTTATTTTTTAAAAGGGGTAATAATGCTATTCAGGGAGGCTGATGTTTAGTAAAAAAAAAAAAAATACGTGGCTAATCAGTTGGTGCTGTTTCCCATTAGAAAACAAATAATACTACTAATTATACTCAATGATACTATGATATTATGATTTGAGCTGTCTTGAACCAGAGTGCACTAACTATATCGTCGCCGACTTAAGAGTTTAAACATGAAATCATTTGAGTTTCGCGTATTTCACCCCGAACCTTATGCCACACAACAAACTAAGTGTAAAAGTGGACGCAACAGTCGTGTGCAGCCAATTTCCCAAGAACAGCACTGTTTCCATAAGATCCAATTTCCCACAGCACGAAGAAAATTAGCTGTAGTTCGGTCTGGTTTCAGACAGCTCAAATTACAAAATATTCTTCATAAACTTCAATTAGCTTAATAAAAGCTAATATGTATTTTTTTCTATTGGTAGAGAAAAGATATATACATGGAACGTATCAAGTCAAAAATTGCCATAGCCAAAGAAGCATTCAACAAAAAAAGATCACTCTTAAATAGAAGGCTTAATATTGAACGAAGGAGGAAGTTGGTCAAGTGCTATATATGGGGCATTGGACTGTATGGTTCAGGGAAATATTTAGAGAGCTTCGAAATGTGATGTTGGTTGAAGATGGAGAAGGTAAAATTGACAGAGAGAGCAACAAACGAAGATGTTTTAAAACGGATAGGAGAGAAGAGGACGCTTCTAGCCAGTATCCTTCGTAGGAAGCCCAATTGGATTGGACATATCATGCGAAGGAATTGTCTTCTTCATACCGCTATAGAAGGAAAGAAGGAAGGAAAGCGAGGAATAGAAAGAACACAACTGATCGACGATTTGAGAAACAGAAGAAAATATTGGGAGTTAAAAGAGGAAGCTGAAGATAGAGAAACATGGAAGAAACATTCCCAGGCCTAAATCTAAAATTGATAAAACTACGCAATTAGTCTCAGGACCTCCCAAAAGGCAGAATAATTAATAATAATAATAATAATAATTATTATTATTATTATTATTATTAGTAGTAGTAGTAGTAGTAGTAGTAGTAGTAGTAGTAGTAGTAGTAGTAGTAGTAGTAGTAGTAGTAGTAGTAGTAGTATTTCAAGGCAGAGAATCTTTCTCTTGAAAGCCGAAAATGACAGTGATTGAAGTTGATGTGCTGACCACATATAATTGAGTTAAAGGTTGGGTGAATGCTCTTCTTGGGCTGCAAAATCAGATGCAGGTAAATATATTTACTATTTTCTGTCAGAAGACAAATAAATTTTTCTGTCTTCTGTGATAGAGACAATGGATGATCTAACAAGGAACCCTAGGTATCTATCAGAGCCCGATTTTCGCGAAACTTTGTATATAAAGAGAGTACCTCGGGAAACTAGCACAGCCAAAATTGTAGCTGCAGAGTCCAAGACGTTGGGACACTAGGGCCCGAGAAAGATCAAAAGTGGAATGTCAGTACATCAAGGACATGGTGAGAAAATGCACGTTTTTCTTTAAAACTAATCATTGTAGCGACACGAAATGAGCATACATGGATACGAGATGGTCGATATGGTCAGTTGAAAGTTACGAAAAGAATATCCGCCATCTTGAAAGAGGCCATGTTGAAACTGGTGAGATTGGTGTAAATGAGAAGAAGTTCATGCGATGCATTAATTTGAACTAAATAGCCACAAAAAGCTGTTGGTGAAGTCTGTTGTGGGATTACATTATTCATGTGCTTCTGGTAGAGTGGTTTATTTATTTATTTATTTAACGGCAGAGTTAAGGCTATGTTTGCCTTTTCTTACACTCAACCAACTCAAATGTATACAAGATATACGTACTACCATTGACGTCAAATCCATAAAAATTATAATTGCTACATTAATGCATATGTATATACACACATAAATATCCCTACACACGAATATGCTCCCTTACATACCCCCTCCCCCGCCTTACCCTCACACTGTTTATCATAAAAACACATACATAAAAACAAGAAAACTATACAAGATGAGCAAAGTGTATCTCATGACACTCGAGCAGATGCAGATTATGGAGCGCTATGAGTGGGATCAGTGGAACTAGAAAACCGAGCGAAATATAATTTTAGCCCTACAACATTTGTGTCACAGTCAACATGTAATTGTTGTGAATATGCTGATATAATGGGTTCAATCTTCATAATAATGTCATGGTTGACATTAACTTTTAACTTTTTATTAGACTTAAATTAATTCGAACAGAAATCAGAACGTCATATTGGTCCACCTATAGCGCTCCATACTCTGCATCTGCTCGAGTGTCATGATATACACTTTACTCATCTTGTACCTAAACTACTCTACTAGAAGCACATGAATAATGTAATCCCACAACAGACTTCACCAACAGCTTTTTGTTGCTATTTACATTCAAATTAATGCATCGAATGAACCTCTTCTCATTTACACCAATCGCACCAGTTTCAACATGGCCTCTTTCAAGATGGCGGATATTCTTTTCATAACTTTTAACTGACCATATCGACCATCTCGTATCCATGTATGCTCATTTCGTGTCGCTACAATGATTAGTTTTAAAGAAAAACGTGCATTTTCTCACCATGTCCTTAATGTACTGACGTTCCACTTTTGATCTTTCTCGGGCCCTAGTGTCCCAACGTCTTGGACTCTGCAGCTACAATTTTGGCTGTGCTAGTTTCCCGAGGTACTCTCTCTATATACAAAGTTTCATGAAAATCGGGCTCTGATAGATACCTAGGGTTCCTTGTAAGAATACTTTGATATCTTCAATGCACTATCAAACCATAATGATATTTATTGCGTAATTATTGTATTCAAGATAGAATGGGAGGTCTGTCTGAACAATGTTACAAATAGATTCAATGCCAAATAATCTAATCTGATTTCGAGTATTATCTATATAGTTATTATTCTTTTGTAAAGTACTCACAACTAAGAAGTTCCATTATTTGTATTTACCTCTGTGTAAATTACAGAAATCAGATTACAGTAATCAGAGTACAGATTTCTTAACGTTTCCAAATCAGTATTCTACATCCCTTATCCGCGTTTTAGAAATGATTATTAAGCTATTCCTTGGTTTAAATGTTTGTTGTCTTGTCCAAATCGGTTTGGAGGCAGACCTTCTAAATAAGGCCATCTTGTCAAATGAGACTTGCTTCAAGTTGTTATGTCACGTGAGTAAGCATAAGTAAGTTCTATGCTGATAATAATCCTCATATTACCATCATTTCTCAATTGAAGGAGCCCGGTATCACAGTCTAGGTGCATTATGCACAGCAACTCAACAGCAGAGCTAGTTTCGGCAAACTGTAATTTTAGCAGGGGGCGCGGTGGTTCAGTGGTAGAGCGTTCACCTCTGGTGCTTGGGGTCCCTGGTTCGATCCCAGCTCGCGCTATGTGGGCTTTGTGCTGGACAAACACCGTACTCGTGGGTTTTCTCGGGGTTCTTCCGTTTCCTCCCACTTTCTTCATTCCACCATTTCACTCATCTCTCATCATCACTGTCTCCTTTAGCCTAACCGGCATAACCGTGGGACGTAAAACTTAAAAAGAGAATAGATGTAATTTTAGCAAGGTGGAGCACCTCCCCATTGTAAAGTATTTTGGCGGTATATAATTACGTTAATCAAGCCTTTCCACAGTGTTATTTCAGAATAAAGGGTCGCATCGAATGGCCACCACGTTTACTTATTTATTATTATTATTATTATTTATACCATTAGCAAGCAGTGGCGGATCCAGGACATGATCAAGGGAGTTGCTAAACCATAGTTTGCAGCTTTATCCCGTGTAAAGCGGGATTGAAGGTCATTTTATTCCGTGTATACCTGAGCGTCAAGGGGGGACTATAGCCCCTATATCTCCCCTTGGATCCGCGCCTGTGAACAAGGTTAACGAGAAAAGACTTTGGATTAATTAAAAGAGCACATATCAGAAACATTTATTGAAATTGATGCAGACAAGGTTTTGTATCATACTCTGCGTCATAGTGTTATGCAAAGATTTTAATCACGTTGCAATGCCGAAGGAGGTCAATTGAGCATTTAAGAGAAAAAACTGTATTTTAAAAGGTAAGTGAAGTGCTAAATAAATATAATGAACAGTATTTTGAACAAATATGATTGTAACAAATATATATAATGGTACTGCACAGTGCATACTTATTAAGTGTAAGGCTATTTTTGGTCCACTCTGTATGGCATTACTTAGGATAAACTAGGTTCCGTTTATAAATATTAAAAATATATTACACACAATTTTATTTTCACAAAATATGTTCAAAAATGATTATTGAAATAACACATAAAATGTTAGTTTCTTTATAAATAGGTGAGATCAGATATCTTATATCTATTAAAGCACCGAACGACGGTGGAATGTCGCCAAATCACTATGGAATCGCAGTGGAATTACCAACGCTAACCAAATGACAACAGCGCACAGTGAGATACCGTGGTTGAATATATTCAATGAAAGTTGTTAAGTATGATCGCGAATTTGAAAGCTGAAACACCTTATTAAGTTTATCTAAGTTTATCTAAGTTCTGTACTGTCATTGAACTTCGTCCCTCGCATGTACTTTAAACATTAAAGATAAGAAGTACGTTGTCACTAGGGGAGCTACACCAATCTTTCAATCCTATTGGTTTTCGAGGAAACATAGTAGAAGTTGATCAGTTTTAGTTACTGACCAAAGTTCCTTCTAGGTTCTTAAGTTTTTGCAGACCAGAAAGAGGCTATCCCTTTCCCTTTAGTATATAGATATCGAAAGTCGATTTTGCTTGCATTGAGAGTCGATGTTCCGTTTGTGATCCCCAATGTTATGATATTTTTTTTTAATAATTTATCACAAAAAGCAAGTACTATCAGTCAAGTCATTAAAAAAAACAGAAGCTCGTTTTTCAACTGGGCCCCCATATTTTTAGACTAATAAACTGGCACACGCTATGAAAATTTACAGGATAGTTTTGCACTTGGTTTCTACCGCAGGATCATAATTAAATCATAAATCAACAATCAACAAAAGTGATAGTAGATTATTCCTTGCAGTTGAGTTCCGATTATTAATACGTAAAAGTATTATTTTTTAAGTGTCACACAAATTATATTAACTTCTGTTTTGGTCCAAACTGGGACATTTCGAGTTTTGAACAATGTCAAAGGGCATAAATGACGTAAATCCAGGACTGTTACGATTAAACCATCTTGGGGCCTTGTAACATGTTGCATTCCTCATCTTTATAGAAATCATTCTCGCCAGTGATGCCAACCTGAAACGTTATAAAATCTCATCTTTAGACTCAAAAAATTCCATTTTGTATCTTGATTTCCCATCTACTACTACTACTACTACTACTACTACTACTACTAATAATAATAATAATAATAATAATAATAATAATAATAATAATAATAATAATAATAATAATATGAAAACGAAACTCTCCACGTCGTGTTACTTTTTTTTCAATTTTTGCTTGAAATATCAATAAATTTTGATCTTCCACAATTATCAAAAAATTTATGAACAACTTTTTTCCTTAATCGAGGACAAGTATATTTTGTTATGTTGTCAGAAATGCAGTCTGACACCTTGGTACACTCCGCATCAAAAAAATTGCGACAGCTTACGCCGTGCAGTTAGGCCACCCAATATACACCTTCTTATCCCATAATCGTGTCAGGTAAAGAGACCCCCTCTCTCTCCTTTCTTCTCTATCATACTAAAATTAGCTAACAACATGACCTAAATTCTAATTTCAACCTACACATGTATTAGTGTCGATAAAATGAAATAACAAAACCGAAACGAAACAAGATTCATAGGTTGATATAGGGAGAAACTGAAACACAATAAAAACTTGAAACCAATGAATGTCTATTTCACAGAGATTCAGAAATGAGACACAGAGAGAGAAGAGGAGAGAAGAAGAAAAAGAAAAGGAAGAACAGATAAAACTGTGAAATTCAAACGTAGTAAAAAAAAAAGAACCTAACATTATGAAGTTCCGTTTCAAGAAATCCAACAGTAATATAGAAATAATATTCGTTTCTACATATTTTTTTCAGAACTATTCGAATATATAGAGGATGCTTTAAACATTCATTATGTCACTGTCTTAATGAATAGCGTACTCAATTTCAAGTAAAACTGTACATTTCCGAGACACATCTAGGATAATGTCAAAAGTTTAACACACATGCTTTGTTTTCGCATGGTTCGATTGCAAATTCGGTAGTGTTCATTGGACGTACTGACCCAAAGTACATTCTAATATACCCAGTAGATAGCGTTGGTCATATCCTCCATATCAGACTACTAATGCAAACTGAACAAAAAAACGAACGAAAAGAAAAGAGAAAGAAAGAAAGAACAGAAAATTGAAGAGTGCTATTTCACTGCTAGATTTCTTTCAGAAATACCCTATATTAAAAGTCCAAACTGTATCGTCTCTTCCGGATATAACGTAATTTGCACAGATAAAATAAACACGTCAAAAGCTCAAACGGATCATCGTGTCAGTCGGATGATGTTGGTTAGGTTATAGACACCACTGGGTCGAGGATTCAAATCCGTAGTGACCCGGTAATTCGACTGAGACTCGGTAACTCAGAGGATAAAAAAGGAGATTTTACTTATTGCCTTGCGTTTCAACAGTATTTCTGACAGAGATGATCAGGACTGGAGATATTATCCCCAGAGCACGAAAAACACGACGCCGAAGTTAACAGTTAATTAGATTCTCCAGACCAGGTATATCGGGCTCTTGCTCCGTTTTAACTTTGGAACATAAAGTGCGTGTGTGTGTATTTGAGGGAGAGAGGTGGAGAAGTGAAAGACGCAAAGACAGGATAAGGAAACATGAAGAAAGAGAGGGACGGGACGAATATAAATATGAAAGATAATTATCATTGCACTGTATGATGTAGAACGTACACACTGTTTACTCATACTATCACAAGTGATGCCTTGTAAGTTCTCCTTCAGAAGATGAATCTGTGTTTGCAGCCATTATTTTATGCGAAAAAATCATAGTACCTGATGGGGAATCGAACCAACATTTTCCATTTGAAAGTCTGGCACATTACCACTACACCACCGGTTGCTTTAGCCAATCTTTGTTTAACGAATGGTATAGTGTTTCTTTCTGAGAACGATAACACAAAAAGTTCCATTCCAAACGACATTCCAAAGACATCATTGATCTTCTTTATACACTTTCCGTGTTATCGTGTTAGGATTTCGAATTAGGATTAGAAATTAGACTTCTAGGCTTTCGGCATGTATGTCAATGTTAGCCCGTCACACATATGAGGGATGACGTCCCTCGGCGATCACACTGTCCGATGAAAACGGAGGAAGAAAGGATTGGAAAAGAAAGAAAGTAGTTTGGGACCTGTATGTTAGGTACCATCCCAGCGTTTGCCTAGTGGAATGAGGGAAACCCAGAAAAAACGTACACAGGATGGCTGACCTGAAAAATCTTTTACACTTTTTCGACCGAGTGCCCCCACCGGGAATCGAGCCTGTGACCGGTTGCACCAAAGACAAAAGCGTTTTCGATTACGCTATGCAAGGCCACTCTACGCGTTACGGAATTATAGGTAAAAATAAAGACGGTATTAACATTATTAGCTATTGTAGGTTTTATGGTGTAGCTCCAAAAACTCTCATCACATCCTGATAAAATTTATATGGAACCAGCTAGAAAGTACACTCTTTAAAACTAAAAAAAAAGAATACATAATTGAAGTCGGTTAATTACTGCACATTGAGGTGCGTTTATAATTAGCTCCAAAGACAGTTAATACATCTTAATGAAATTCATATCAGCACCGGAATGTATACTCTTTCAGACAAACAAAAACAATCATTAAAAGTGGTGCAACAGGAGGAAGTCACACGTGAACATGTATAATATACAAAAGAGAAAGTAATCTTGTGTGGGGAAAAAATTACACCAAAGTGGCTCAACCATCTGAAATGAATTTTTGCATATAGTTATCAATTACTCTAAAATAGGTTTTAATCGTGTTACATTAATCCAAATGCCTATTCTAAAGGAGGATGGTGGTATCATAATTTTTGTAAAAAATTTAGGAAAATCTCACGAGCTCGTCAAGTTACGAAGATGAAACACAGTATACTGTATACAGTATGCTGTAAACTCCTCATTAAATATAAAAAGAAACATGTTTCAAGATTTTTGGGAGAATATTCGTTGACCATGCATCACCCAATTGAGAGAATACACCTGGCTAGCTTATATCGTTTTATGAACTATAGCGAAAGAGAGTTTACTATAGTAGTTCCTTCACTAGTAAATTTCATCTGTATTTCAAGACAGAGAATCTTGGTCTTAAAAGCCGAAAATGACAGTGATTGAAGTTGATGTGCTGACCACATATCATCCAATTAAAGGCTTGGTCAATGCTCTTCTTGGGCTGCAACGTCAGATGCTGGTAAATATATTTATTACAGATAAATTTTTCTGTCTTCTGTGATAGAGACAATGGATGATCTAAAAATTCTTTGACATCTTCAATGCAATATCAAACCACAACGATATTTATTGCGTAATTACTGTATTCAAGATAGAATGGGAGGTCTGTCTGAACAATGTTACAAATGGATTCAATGGCAAAGAATCTAATCTGATTTCGAGTATTATCTATATAGTTATTATTCCTTTGTAAAGTAGTAACAACTAAGAGGTTCCATTATTTGTATATAACTATGTACACACTATATAAATCAGAATACAGTAATTGCACTTCTTAACTAAATATTTTCTATTTTTTCGTAAAAGACAAACAGTAATATGGTAGAATTGGAAGATAATTTTTAAAAATATTATGAATAGTAACAACAGCATTTTACAGGTAGTATGTGTGTAAAAAGTGTGTGTGTCAATGTTAGGGGAACAAACAAGAATCTGCTACTTAACAGTGTTTTGCAACATATACAGTACGTAACTAACTAACTAATAATAAGCATGAAACCCGAAGATTCAATGCTGCGTTCATAAAAGCTCTCCACTGACTTCTATCCTTAGCCAAAAGGATCCAGTTTTTACTTTGTATTTCTATTTTTGCGAGATCCATCTTAAGGTTATCCTCCCATCTGCGTCTAGGTCTACCTAATGGTCGTTTCCGATTGGTCTTCCAATTAAGACTTTAAAAGCGTTCCTGCTTTCTCCCATTCTGGCTACATGACTTGTCCACCTGAGCCTCTTAGATTTGATGACCCTAACAATCTTTGGTAAACCGTATAAATTATGTAGTTCCTCTTTATGAAGTTTCCGCCATTCTCCATTCTCGTTCCTCTTGGGTCCGAATATTCGTCTCAGGATCTTGTTCTCAGATATTTTCAATCTAAGTTCTTCCGTCAGAGTAAGCGACTATGTTTCGCAACAACACAGAACAACAGGCATAATTAACGTTTTGTATATTTTAAGCTTCAAATTCCTCGACAGAATTCGGGACGACAAAAGATTTTGAACTGAATAATAACATAAATTTCCTGCTTTCAATTGACATTTAATTTCTTCGTAGATATGGTTTTTCGTCTATTAATATTGATTCTAGATATTTGAAAGTATCTACTTTATCAAAAAGGTATTAGTTGACAGTACATAAGTAAATAACAAAATCTTCCAGCAAAATAAAAATTATGAGTTATTATTATCAGCGGAACAGATACTTTCTAGCGTCACAAATGTTCGTTTTTTCTCGAAAATTACGCATGATAATTTACCCTCAAGCATGTTATCTTCTTCGACCCCGTATGATCTATCGATTTATATAGTTATATTTGTATAATATTTTACTTAAGCTAAAATTAAAATTTAAGGGGTAATGATCATTTTAGGCTATATCTTATTAATTGCTACTCATATGTACTACCGCATTGCTAGTGTTAACTCATATTAAAGAGCTTAATGAATATATAATTCAGTATCAGTTACACATGAATAAGGGGCATGGTTTAGTCAGGGGCGGATCCAGGACCGACTTCTGGGGGATTGGTGAGTTATCATACTGCTACTTTTAAGGGCTCCAAACTTTGGAATGGATTTTATTTATACATATATATATATATATATATATATATATATATATATATATATATATATATATATATATAATAAGAAAGTTTCCTCTTCTGGGGGGGCGATTGCCCCGATCGCCCCTCTCCTGGATCCGCCCCTGGTTCTAGTACAGAGCTAGATTTAGTTCTGGTGGGGTCCTAAGCTATTGAAGGTAATGGGGCCCTTTATGTGTCCTGATGAACGTAGGCGTTCTATATATATATCTACAGAAATGAAGAAGCTAGTGATATTTTAAAAATTAGGCTAACAGAAGGGAGGCCATTACTTACATCATAGGACTTAAACAACACGAAACACCGCACTGTCGCCATATGCAGATATTATCTTATTTACTGTTTCTCTTATATTTTGGGGCCGCGGTGGCTCAGTGGTAGAGCGTTCACTTCTGGTGCTTCGGGTCTCGGGTTCGATCCCAGCCCCCGTCAAGTGAACTTTGTGGTGGACAAACACCGTGTGCGTGGGTTTTCTCGGGGCTCTCCCGTTTCCTCCCACTTTCTTCATTCCACCATTTCATTCATTACTCATCATCACCGTCTCCTTTAGCCTAATCGGCATAATCGTGGGACGTAAATCTCAAAGATTTCATTTCATTTTTCTTATATTTTGGAAATGTAATTCCTTTTTTTCCTTTTTTGCGGCCCCCAGGAGAGTGGGGCCCTAAGGTATAGCTGGTTTAGCTTATACGTAAATCAGTCACTGTTCTAGTACAGTATCAATTTTTAGGTTAATGGTTTTATTCTCAATTTCAACACACTCGGTAGAAGAGATGTAACAATTTTTCAGATCAGCCATTCTGAGCGAGGTTTCCCTACGTTTTTCTAATTCACACCAAACAAATGCCGGGATGGTACCTAACATACAGGTTCTAGAGCACTTCCTTCCTTGCCCTTTTCTTTTTTCTTTTTTTCCTCCCTGTATAGTGTCTCCCCAAGGAATGCATTATACAGGGTGTTTCAAAACAACAACGACAACGTTTGGGAGGTGATTCCAAGATGAAAAGTATAGACCAACCTAGGTGCACAAATGCTTCCTTTTGCTGTTATAGGCTGCCGAAAACTTGAAAAACTGAAATTTAAAGGTCCATAGCTCCAATACAATGGGACCTACCGTAATCGGGTCAAGACTTCACTTAGGAACTAGTATGTGCCCTATCCAATTATCCATGTTTCAGAATCCTGCGGTACTTCCGCAACAATTTTTATAGAGGTAGTTTGGCTACGGGCATATAATTTGAAATGCTCATCAACTACCTCTATAAAAATGGGCTTCGATTCTACTTTCTTTAGTCTGCCGATAAAGAGGCAAACTATGGTTTAGCCCCTCTCTTGATCATATACTGGATCCGCGTGTATATATATGTATTTAATAAAGTTGTCGTAGGACTTGTTTTAGGGAGACTTTAGTACATGAGCGAATTTTGAGCCCTTATATATATATGATGTAATAAGTTTTGGTAATGTTTGTATGAAATGAAATTAACGCCTATATTTTTTTCTCTTCAAAATTTTGCACTTATAATTCCTAGCTCTAATTATTATAATTATTAGAAGAGAATTGTACTTACTCTCAATTGTCCATTCGCCATTTAAACTTTGCAGTATGGGGCTATTTTGAGCAATACAAAATGTTATTGTACACAGAAAAACAAAAAAGACACCGCTTGTCACTGAATGCATGGTTACGACTGTTGATGGGTAGCAACCAAGTAGAACGTAACCGTCACACCCAACAAAAGATCCATTTCATCACGAATCTTATATAATATGGCTCTTATCTAAGATGACCAAACAACCACTCAAGATTTTCTGTCGGAAAACAACTTCATTTCATATCTATTCTTCTATTGTCATGAATTGTCGTTACTTTTCTCTGTATTCAAGATGTGCATATATATATAAACATATCCGAATCAGTCTGCCATCACGGGAAGGCCACTTTGCAGCAAACTGAAAAGTTTCCATCAGTACTTTTCTTCATTATGTTCATCTTGGCTTACAAATTGTCATTTGTGAAGCTCGACCCTGCTTTTTAAGTCTTAATAAATAACCTAAACGATGAAGAATCAGAAATATAGCAAAAGAACCAGGTTTAAGTTTTAAAAGATAGTTGTGTTAATTCAACAAATTGGGTCTGTGTTGACCGAGATGTGTTAAACTTAAACACATGTCTGGTTTAATTCAATAAAATGGTTCTGTGTTAGCCGAGATGAGTTAAATTTTGACACAGGTCTGGTTTAATTCAATAAAATGGTTCTGTGTTGGCCGAGGTGTGTTAAATTTTGATATATGTCTAGTGTTACTTACCTTCAACTTCATCGAATTTTGGATAAAATTGTTAAAACGGTAGTGGTTAAATCAAGCACGTCACATATAAGAGTATGGAGTGATTTCATTAATACATCATTGATGTTCTTTTGTCCTATTTTGAATAGATTTTATCGGTAGAAGTATATTCGGAACAAGCGTGACAACGTCGAAAACAGATGGCAGCACTTCTGCTCATATAAATTTTGTCAGAAATTTGATACACACGCAAAGCAATTTTAGTGAAAGACTACACAATATAATATATTGTTCATTACTTGATGTAGGTGTCAAAAATACTGCGTAAAACTTTACTTATAGTTAAAAACAATTGATACAAATCCTAAACAACAGTAATTTACTAGCAGAATACTTGTTCTTCGCAAGGTGAGAATACATTTCATTTGGGATAAAAGGAGTGAATTTAGATTTAAACGGCATGGGAAGTGCCACTGTTCATCTCAGCGATCCCGAAGACTGTGGATCCGGACTTGACGGCCATCTTCGATTCGGAAATATTTAATCCTTCCACAGCCGTAAGTTGCACCATCAAGGTAAAATGATAAAAATCATCCCTGGCTCGAACCTCATCTATGTCGAAAATTTTATCGAAATTGGTCGAGTGGTTCAAGAGTCATTAAGCCACAAACGTAGCCACTTTCATTTTTAAGTATTTTTATATATCTTCCCCTCCCCTTCCCTAATATTTTTTAAATTCCCGAAACTAATCCGGATTTTTTTCCGAAATCATGAAAATAAACTTCCCTGAATCCAGATTTCGGAAAATTTTGGCCATCCCTAATTTAGACCATACCTCCTTACATTGTTATCTATATCAACCTTAATAGCTTTAACGTTGTTCATTTTGGTATCAATGGAGTTCGTTTCTGACTGTAGAATCCAATTCCTCACCTTTAAACGTTTAAGAAAATCAATGGTTCAAATTTAGAAAAATAATTAATCAGCCCGTCCACTTCTACTACCTCATCATAAGACAACCACATTGGCTTTGCGTATTTTGTGAAGCTATCATTACCTAGACTTACTGCTAGATTTTCTCAAATAAGCTTCACTGCCTCAATTCGTACATACTCCATCTTGTTTCAAAAAAAGGTTTTGAAGAGATCGTCCACCGGTGTATTTTAATTGTGTCTGCGGGCTTGAAAATAACCAAGTAACAACACAAATTTCACTAAATTATTATCAACGATGTAAATTGTTTTATTGTTACAAAGGGTGTTCCAGAACACTTTTACATCCATATATTTAATGTAATTTTGTTTAAGTTAATCTCTAGAAAAGTAATGAAAAATTAATAGAAAGATAATTTTATGACGCCTCTCTCTCTCCCAAAGATCCGCGATTCCGAGATTTGTTGCGATTCGCCCTCTCCCCCCCCCCCTCCCGCGTTATGGGTGGTCCTAGATTCAACGTTGGCTACACGTTCGAACACGAACTACGTCATGTTAATTTGGAAATCTATTTGGTGGGCTTCTAAGACCATAAATGATTACCTCGAGTGCTTGAACTCAATTGAGGAGTTTGATGCAATAAGGGCGTAAGTCTGAAACATACAGTTGGAGAAAAACGATGTTGAAAATTTAAGTAGTGCTTTTTTCTTACATAAAACAATGTAATATGCAGCATTTTATTCCGATATTGAATTGAAATGTTATCAGAAGGCTAAACAAACATAGCAAAAGCCACAAATGCGTTTGATGCAGAAAGGCTGTCTGTATGTATGCCGTACGCAGGGGGTGGGTCCTAAGATTCACTCCTTCCCCGAAATCCTGACTTTTCTGCAAATTTAGTCTAATTGTAGGGTATATTTTACAAATTTTAATTATAATTTATCCTGACATTGGATTTGAACCCCCGAAATAAATTTTTGCGTACGTCACTGTGAATTCCGTTTATAAATATAATGGATTTGATTGTTATGATATAATCATACGGTAATTCTTAGCTTAGGAGTCGATTTTGTTTTTGTGTTCACGATTTTAAAAAAACTATGATAAATCAGCAATTACAATACCATGGCAAACAATCAGCTGTCTTCAACATTGGGGGGGGGGGGGGACAAGTAAGACCGTTTCCTTTTTTTTAAGCTATGCTCAAAATATTTGTGAAGTTGGAAAACAATCCTGTGGGGTATCAGGGAGTAGAGTTGTCTCCAACATTGGGAGGCGGGCAGATTTAAGGCTTATTCTGGGGGACATCAACTTCATCTCACTTTCCTTTGTGGCAATCGGACACAAAGCATCACTTTCTTTTTTCAAAAACCACACTTCAAATCGGATTATTGGGAGGGACAGTCCCAACCAGTTCCAAGGTTGGAGGGGACATGTCCCACTCAAAATCGAGTTGTGGCAAATGACACCATGGCAAACTACACATAATCTTATCGTGGGACATAAAACGAGAAATTTCTTTTCATACTCAATATGCATAGATGTCACGGTAAGTCGTGAAATACCCGTGGTAAGTGGATAGTATTGATCATTCTTGTCTCCAAAACCTGACGAGAAGTACATTCCCTGACTCAAGACGGGACGAGAATTTTTTTCGAGTCTATTGGTCAATACAACACCCCGGTACATCAACTATTTATTGATTTTAGAAAGGCGTACGACTCGGTTAGGAGAGAAACATTATACAATCTCCTTACAGAACTTGGAATACCGAGAAAGCTAATTAGATTAATTAAGATATGTTTAAATGAATCCCAAAGTAAAGTTCGGGTAGGAATTTTTTTATCCACGAGCTTTCATGTCGAAAATGGCCTGAAACAAGGGTATGCGTTGTCGCCATTATTATTTAACTTTGTGTTGGAATACGCGATAAGGAAAATCAAAGATAGCAACCGGACCTAGAGTTGAACGGTATTCACCAGGTTACGGCATATGTTGATGATATACATTTAATAGAGAATGATAGGAGAACAATAGAAAGAAATGCAGAGATCTTATTAAACGCTTGGAGGGACATGGGTTTAGAAGTAAATGCAGAGAAAACTAAATAAATACATGCAAGTGCGTCGGGGCCGTAATACAGCAAATTATAGATGCGTTAAAATAGTAAATGATACTTTTCATAAAGTGGATAGTTTCAAATATCTAGGATCAATATTAACAGAGGAAAATCATTTTCACGAAGAAATTAAATGTCTACTAAAAGCAGGGAATTCGTGTTACTATTCGGTTCAAAATCTCTTGTCGTCGCGAACTCTGTCGAGGAATTTGAAGCTTAAAATATATAAAACGATAATCATGCCTGTTGTTCTGTATGGTTGCGAAACATGGTCACTTACTCTGAGGGAAGAACATAGACTGAAAGCATCTGAGAACAAGATCCTGAGACGAATATTCGGACCCAAGAGGAACGGGAATGGAGAATGGCGGAAACTTCATAACGAGGAACTACATAATTTATATGGTTTACCCAACATTGTTAGGGTCGTCAAGTCTAGGAGGCTTAGGTGAGCGGGTCATGTAGCTAGAATGAAGAAAGTAGAAACTCTTTCAAAGTCTTGACTGGAAGACCAATCGGAAAACGACCATTAGGAAGACCTAGGCGCAGATGGGAGGACAATATTAAGATGGATCTCGCAGAGATAGGAATACAAAGTAGAAACTGGATGCAGTTAGGTAAGGATAGAAGTCAGTGGAGAGCTTTTGTGAACGCGACATTGAACCTTCGGGTTCCATAGGCCATAGAGTTAGTTAGTTAGTTAGTTAGTGGCCAATACTAGTTCACTCAAAACTTAAAAGTCAAACACTGTTTTCGAGTTACATAATTTATCGTGTAAAAACTATACATTGATGAAGTAATTTTACGAACATAATGAAGAGGATTTGTCAATATTTGAAGATGAGGAACCAATTATAACTATGGTTCAAATTACCTTTCGTGGAGCTCTCATGACGCAGAAGAATTCTGATAACTTCCAGATGAAATTAAGAAAAATCAGGACAGATTTTGTGCATTAATTTACAAAACGAGTCGAGAAAATATTCGAGAGAAGACGAAACAAATTCTTAGAATCGAGACGAAATTCGAAAGAATTATTCGTGAAAAGAAACGAGACTTTATACACTTCAAGAGACGAGAAAACATTATTGCTCGTCTCATTGATGATTTTGAGTTTAACGTTCTTTCAATAGCGAGGCTATATGAGACGGGATCTACTGATTAACGAGGAATCCAAACCACATGAGCTCCCTCAGGGAATCGAACCCGGGTCTCCCACGTTAAAGGCGCGTACGCTAACCGCTTAGCCTGGAAGCTCTGTTCGTCTCGTCTCGTCGGCAACACTTGTAGTGAGTCATGGTAGTCGTGATGAGTGCTCGCATTGTGTAATGAGTCAAATTTTCATTCACCTACCACCTCTCAAGTCAGAAAGTCAGAATTGCCGTAAACTTGTACTTGACGATGTAAAGGTATTACTAAAGCTGAGTTTGATAGAGAGAGGTTCAAGTTAACTGATGTTTAAATGTCCTCTATAATTCTCCTCTGTTATTTATCCACTGATGAAGATATGATTATCTTTGTTTCACTTTTATTACAAGTTACGGATAACTGTTTTTCCTATTGCCTCATTAATCACATTGTCTTATTTCTTTCACAGAAGATTCGATTACAACCTATTCGCAAAATCAATAGAAACCAGTTTCTCAATTTTGGAGTGTAACGTTTGTTGTGTGTTCTTAGTTCCGAGTCACATTAAACCTTGGCACTGCTTCAAATCACTTCTTCCTCTCCTGTTTATCTGAAAGGTTACAAATTGTTTTGAGTAGATTTTCTTCTCAAGGCAGCTGAAGTTGCGTTGGAAAATTAATCTTCTCGGATTATAGCACTAGTTCCTTTTCACGTACAAAATTAGTTTCTATATTGATTACAAGCAAACAATTAATTATTTGTGACTCAGTTTATCTCTGTCTCAAGTTTAAATCCGTTTCATCCGTTTTAGATTTCCAAACTGCCATTTTTACTCGCGTAATAGTCGCATTTTTGTGTCAATTTTTTAATGCGAAATTCCAACTGCGACTATTACACGAGGACAGCTGTCATTCAATTATCGCTATGAGCAAAATACTTTGGAATTTTGATACATACAGCATTGTGTTAACATAAAATGGAGGGTGGAAGTAGGTAGCGTGATCTCTCTTGACATATGGGTCACGATATCAGTAAACACAAAAAGTTCTTTTGCTCGGATTCGCGCAAGATAAGCAATTTCGAAGGAAATCTGGTTTACAAAGACAAAAATTCCGTAGATACG
The DNA here is from genome assembly GCF_964235325.1 of Thermobia domestica. Taxonomy (NCBI): domain Eukaryota; kingdom Metazoa; phylum Arthropoda; class Insecta; order Zygentoma; family Lepismatidae; genus Thermobia; species Thermobia domestica. The sequence goes on from NC_137467.1 coordinate 56,248,603, forward strand.
GCTTTTATGCGGGGAACTTTTTTTGGCGAATATTTTCACTTCAAACTTAAGGTGCGACTAATATGCGAAGGCGACTATTATGCTAGTAAACACGGTATACTATCCATAAGTATTATGATTATTAAACATTCTAGCTGTCGATAGTTTCTGGGATTAATAGGATTTTTTTTTCTGTTAGGTTACGGCCTGGAAATGTTTCTTCCAGGTTTTCCTATCTTCATCTTCTTTTCAATTCTCAATATTTTCTTCTATTTTTCAAAGATTTGACCAGTTGTTTTACTCTTCTTCCTACTACTCGCTTTCGTTCCATCGTTCCCTTTGTGTCGGTATGGTCATTTCTTTACAAGAAATAATTCAATCCAATTGGCCTTTGTACTGTCAAAAGGATGCTGGTTAAAAGGGAAATATGGACTATAGATAGCTACCGTTAAAGTTGGAGGTATCCATTAATATGCCAATGGCTTTACTCAATTAACGAACTTGGTCGAAGTAATTGCCGTAGCTATCTGCTGCAAATAATAATAATAATAATAATAATAATAATAATAATAATAATAATAATAATAATAATAATAATAATAATAATAATAATAATAATAATAATAATAATAAAATAAATAAAAATAAAAAATCGCTTATATGTATGGGATATAGGTTTAAGTAGCCACCGTTAACCATTAATCCACCATTATCGCTGTTATCCATTAACCCGTTAACGGATTTACTTCATTAACGAACTTGACGATAATCACTCTAGCTATCTACTACGAAAAGAAAAAAACAATTAAAAAATCTGTTCGAGTTATAGTCCGGAGTAATTGAGTAACGAAAGAACAGATGTATTAACAACACAATATTGTCTTACCGCATGTGATTCTAATGAACTAAATGAACATTGGGTAGATAGGAGATTTCTAATAATTCGCGGTTACCCCACATGCACCATGTAGCGCTGTGCACAGTAAAACATCTTGTATTCTTCACTGCCATCTTGTGAATCAAATTGGAACTGTATTCACTGGCGTTCTTTACACAACTGAAGATAGCTGCTCAATCGAAGCCAGGTCAAAGAGTAGGTTTTCTTTCTCTCTCCCTCTCTCTCTCTCTTTTATATATTTCAACTTGTTGACATGACGTTACTTAGAAATCGTTGCAATATCAGATGTTATTACATAGATTGATTTTTTCCTTAACATTAAATTTTATTTCTAATTGGCAACAAGGTTCTTTATATAGAGTGGTTCAAACGTCTGGAGACACCTTTTTCTCCGAAATGGGTAAGGTTACAGCAGTTCTGACTTAATATCTCTGACTAAATCGAGTAAGGAGGCCTGTGATTTATTAATTTTGTTGCATCAATGTCAATTTTGTATATGGCTAGCAAGTTATGTGGGATATTAGTAAACAACACACACGAATTGCTTATAATCGTAATTCCATAATTTAGTTTATTAATTAATAGCTGTAACCAGTGGCGGCTAATGTTAGTGTTGCAGCGTTGCGCAACGACCAAAGTATTTCAAGAAAAAAAATATTATTATCAATAGTAGTAAAGAACAGAAAAAAATATTTTTAATACTCGCATATATACACTTTAAATAACATTTTTTTTTTTTTTTTTTTTTTTTTACTTCTGTAACTGTCCGTTCCGTTAATCCGTTTTAAAAAGCAAAAAATAATCCGTCACAGCCTCTAATTTATATTGTGTTGCAGCGAGCATACAACGACCAGATTCCTTCAGCGCGGGAATTGGAGCAAATGTTAAGTCTCATTTCCCCTATCTCAGAAGTTAAAGGGACTGGTCGTTGCAGTGCTTCTGCAACACAGCACGGTTTCCAGTGTACGAGAAGGTTTTTCGCGCTAAATAAGATTTCCGATTTTTTTTTTTTTCACTAGCAATTAACAAATGGAATTTGTTTTTATGCATTCATATTTTTAAATTACGGGACCATACTGAAGCAAATCAATATAATGACAATTAAAAAAAGTGATTGCAGAATTACAAAATAAGAAAGAAAATATCTAGTAGAGGAGAAAACAAATGAAAGTAGACCCGCATTTACAAGTTAATTCTTAGCTTATATTGATAATGAAGGCTTCTTCTACAGTAATTTGTGAATCAAATATTAATAAGTCAGTATGTAGAATCACTCCCCCCCCCCCTCTGTGGATAGTATTTTAGTATAAACATATTTCTTTTATAAAATAAGTATATTTTATACTCGTGATAATTTGCACATAAAACTGTATGATGGGGAACACCACATTGAATTTGGGACTATTTGGCAATGCTCAGGGGCGTAGCCACGAGGGGGGTCCACCGGGTCCGGACCTCCAAAAAATTTCGGAACCTGACTAACATTTGTAGACTTTCTTAACGAACTATACTTGTTTAACAGAGAAACGATTGATGTAGGCTAAATATTTTATTTTACGCCTCATCATGTACTCTTCTTTTCTTATAAAAATAATTGTTCTATCATTTTTTCTAAAATATAGGTGACAGTAAGTAAGAATTACTTATAATCTTTTCGGGTGCAGTATAAGACAGGTTCCATATTATGTAGACGTATTGGACCTCCCTCAAATACTTTGGATTCCTCCCAGTTAACATTTCTGGGGGTAGAACTGGCAGTGCTGTTTGTTTTGATGTTCTTTGATTTTTGGCTTCTGTTACAGGCTGATCCTTCATCTGGCGGGGTTCGAGATTTCTTTTCCAGAACATACCACATTGGTAAGCGTTGTTTCGCCTCATGTGGAAGTATATTGTGTTCATCGTGCATTGCGTAACAACCAAGACTAATGATTTGGAATGTAGTTTTTTCTTTTACGCACATGTGTGTGTGTTGATGTATGAATATGTGACATTCGGAATTCATATACCAGTGCCTCTTTTGTATCAGCTGGTTTGGTTTTTAATTATTAGGTTTAATTTTATTGTGTGTGCTTTAATTCTGTAAATAACCTACAAATTCTGAATGAATTATATACCATGACTTCTGTAAAAACTTACAAAAAACATTGACCAGCTTTCAACTGAGGAAAAATTTGCAATTAAGGTTTAGACAAAACAAGCAAAGGGCAATTCAGGAGAGTGTTTAAATCCAGTTTAAATCCAGTTAAAAATCCAGTTTAATTTACAGGATATCTTATGGCAGTAGTGTTGTTTGCACCAGATACATTTCCTCAATTTATTTTAAATTTTCCTGGATAAACTGTGAATAAAATGTGTTCAATGTACATTTTTTATAACACTAATCTCTGCTACGAACTCTCTTCAGTCAAAGCTGAAGAGGAATTCGGATCACTGTTAGGGACTGAGTTTGCTAGAATGAATCGTTCGCAATAATCTAGAAAAAATATTTAGTGAATCTGCAAAGCTTTTGAAATTAATATTAACTGAACCTATAGTGTCAGGAAAAGAAGAAAAGTTTTTTTCCACATGAGAAAGAATTGACACTTTCAAGGAATTGAATGTCCCAAGAAAGGTTATCACCGTTGGTTATGCTTTCCATCGAAAAAGACCTGACAATAAGAATACCAGAGTTCAACCAGCATGTATTAGACAGATTTGCTCCAATCAAAGAGAGAATAATGAACTTACTAATTAATTAAGGTGATTAATCGGATAAAATGTTCTGCATTTTTTATTTTTTAAAAACATAATTTTATTTAGCATGTCACATAGCATTTGCATCTAAAGGTATGCTGATTAGTCAATGAGTCAACTTTATATCTTCTGTCTCTTATCGTTCGTACTGCAACACCCGAAACCACAATCCACCGGCCGCCACTGGCTGTAACAGATCATAAGTTTTACATTTAAATCTCCACACCCTTTATAACTATACACAAATCGGATGTAAAAGATATCCAACACACTACACTGCCTCTTGCTCTCGGATATGTTAGTAACTCAGTAACAAAGATAGTCGCTGTTTTTCTTGAAGGAAACAAGTTGTACCAAGTAACCCCATAAAATGAAGTCTAGAGAGTGAAGTCGGGGGATCTGAGTGGCTTCCAATTAAGTGACCGGAAAGTTGCACACTCATTCCTTGCGTGTATTGCGTTGGTTTCCCATCGTGCTGAAAATAACTAGGGCAGGGCGCAAAATTTCAATGTCAGATGCACTCGCCAATCCAAAAATGATGGTCGCATATTTCTCTCACGTACAAATTATGAGGTCCCTTCCCCCCTCCGCGGCCTTTGGTTTGACAAAGAAAGAGATTACATCAGGGCATAAAATTTCAAAACCAGACAATTAGATTCAGGATAATCAATTTTGAATTGGACAATTCATATACGTTAAAAAATATATTTCCTTAAAAATATCTCACGTTTGTGGAACGCTTTTTCTCTGCACTGAAGTACCTGTTGCCGATTACAGTTTTCGGATCAGTTCGTAAGTGAAGAGACACTGATGGAAATTGTCAGCAAATCATCCAGTGTGTCAATCTTCAGTGAATTCCTGCAGGGATCTTAACTCTGTTTGAGACTGCTGTAGCCTCTCTCACAGGTAAAACTGCACAAAATGTGACAATTGGAAGCAAATTTGGGAATCTCGTAATGAAAGGAGGGGCGAATTACAACGTTGTGAAGACTTCACAGTCCGTGTTTTCTCTCGCTCAGTGACAATTATTTTCGTGCGAATCAGAAACTGCGCAGCCCTGTGAGTTTAGGCAGAAACCAATGCTACTGAACACCAGTCACCAGCTCTACATTTCTAGTCGCCAATGGCGACCTGGCGACCAGAAATTTTGCGCCCTGAACTAGGGAAACCTGTGAGAAGGGGCAGAATCCTGAAGTTACTTGAGGTAGCGTGAAAAAAATAGTTGAGTTGAGTTGAGTTTATTTTGAGTCTAACAGTCCCTTTCAGTGAATTAGTATTGATGGACATAGTTAATGGCATGCCCCATTTTCAATACCATGTATTTTTAACTTTGGATCAATTATTTCTTACGATGCATCTAATCAATGGAAGTTTGTGTCACTCCGGTGCTTTGTGGCCTTGATGGTTTATTTCTCATTTACGTGGAAACCAAAATGCTGAGTACTAAAAAGTAATTCCATTTGTGTCGGCGTTAGGTCATTCTCTGCTAGTTCGTGATGCATTTGCACTTAATCAATCCTTCTGGTTTTCCGGAACCAGAATAATATCCGTCTGACTGACACCACTCTGTTGATAGATTTGATTGGATTTGAGGTTCACATTTCTTTCAGCAGCTATCCTATACAGGGTGTTTCAAAACAATACCGACAACGTTTGGGAGGTGATTCCTGACATTAAGATAAGATGAAAAGTATAGACCAACTTGGGTGCACAAATGCTTCATTTCGGAGTTTATAGGCTGCCAAAAGAATGAAAAAATGAACGTGAATGAACGTGAAAATGAATACTATGGGACCTACCGTAGTAGGGTCAATACTTTATTTTAAAAAAACACTAGTATGTGCCCTATCCAAATATTCATGTTTCAGAATCCTGTAGTAATTCCGCCGTGTAAGACATGTAGCTTAGCGTGTGATCCGGATCCCGTGAGCTCCCGCACCGAAAACATGTACGCTAACCATATAGCGACGGAGGACCGATAGATGACGTTGCACTCTTCTTGTAGGATATTTTTGCAAAAGTTGTCAGTACTATGCTAGCGTTTCCTCCTGGACGTTCATGTCCTTTACATTACTATTTCACGAAACTTGGCGATTAAAGTAGACACGACAGTGCCATGGGACTTTAGATATCTCTCGCTGCATCTGTTTCGCAGAACCAGGATTACTTCAATCAATCGCCTCTTGAGCTACTAGGATCGTTACCTGAGATATACATAGTGTCAAATTTAAATACAAATAAACGTTGAACTGTTACAGTTATCAAGAAATGAATATATCAAATTACATTTAATACATTGCTGTGATGTCTTTTTTTTTTTTTTTATGATACTATTCTTTCGTTTGATACGCCACATGATTCTATGGAATTTACAAAATATGTGGTTGAAGCAATATGGCAGTTTTATGATGGCGGTCATGATTCGGAAGTATTCTCAAACAGTAGAGCGCGTATATCAGAAGTAGGTCCCGTAGCTACCTAATCCGCTTCGGAACATTTTAGCATTTCATTACTAGTTTATATTTTAGTATTCCCAGAAACAACTGATATATACTTTTTAAGGAGTTTGGGGGGGCACGGGGTTCAGTGATGGAGCGCTTAGGTCTGGTGCCTGGATATCCAGGTTCGATCCCCGACCAAGAAAGTTTGTGGTGGACAACAGGACCGGATTTAGGGGGGTGCACCGGAGCACATGCACCCGCTTCACTGTAAATATAAACTATCTAAAAATGAGAACCTAGCAGTGAAAGAGCAACATTTTCCGAAACTTTCTGCTGTAATGTGTCCATTTGAGGCTTTAAAAAAAGCTTAGTTTTGGAAAAGCAATAGTTTGAGTTGATTTCCTGAAGGTTGAAGGAAAAGGATTCACTAAACAAAGTAACATTCCTCATTCACATCACAAATTAAAACATTGGAGGCATTTAAAAACTTAAAAATTTAAATCAAATGTAATGGTAGTTATTGGTGCATCCCCCTTCAACAAATCCTGAATCCGCCCCTGGTATACAACATCGTACCCGTAGGTTTTCTCGGGATACTCCCGTTTCCTCCCACATTCTCATTCCACTGATTGCTCCATCGTCATTCACTTGTCTTAATCATCCGTCTCCTTTAGCCGGGAGACAAAAACTCTCAACAACTACTTGATGAAGGACCATCTATTTTGTCGAGGATGTAGAAAGTCAAAAGCTGGTAATCTAATTTATTGATGGTGATTATCCCACGAAAATGGTAGAAATCAACCATTACAGGTTTTCACATTGATTACTATATAAAGAAAACGGTAATACGAGGAGTGATCAGAAAGTAAGATTGCAAAGCTGGCAGTGAAACTGGATATATTATTTCATGCAGCCAAATATACCCTATAGATTAGGGATGCGGACGAGACGAGTCAAAACAGGATTTTCCTGACAAAATTCAACTCGAGACACGGATCTTCCAATAGAAAAATATACATTTTTCGAGTCGAGACTAGGGGTGCGCACGAGACAAGATTTGTGGCTGTCTCGTCTTGAAAATGTGCTGTAAAAGTGATGTCTCGACTCGAAAAACGTACATTTTTCTATTGGAAAAGCCGTGTCTAGACTTGAATTTTGTCAGGAAATTACTGTCTCGACTCGTCCCGTGCGCATCTCTAGTCGAGACATCACTTTCACAGCATATTTTCGAGACGAGACAGCCACAAATCTTGTCTCGTGCGCATCCCTACTATAGATAGTACCTACATTAGGTTAGTTCTCGACACTCTCCATATCGGTTGAGGCACTTGTCGCATCATGGGATAAGTTTGTAGATTCCCTCCTGCTAAAAATCCTGTCCTTACCTGTTCAGCCACATTGTCTGTCCACTAACTGCTTCACTCCGAAAGTAACGAACGCTTCCGAACGATATTCCAATTCTGCCATTAGATACCGTAACGTGATCCTCCTGTTGTCCTGAATCTGAATCAGCTCCTTCACGCGAGATGTGTTCAAATCTGTTGATGCCGTGCTAGGTCGGCCACTCCGCTCCTCGTCGGTGACGTTTTCTCTGCCAGTTGCAAAGTTTCGGTACCATTCTGCGACATACTGACGAGACATTACAGTCTCTCCGTAAATCTCTATCAGTTGCAGGTGAATTTCAGCAGCGGCTCCATGTTTCGTCCACAAAAATCGAGTGGACTTCTTCGCGAGATCAGTTTTCCAAACGAGTCGCCATTTATGTTTACCTACAACAAACACCGTAAGTGACCGGTGGCTGAAATTCCGCGCAGTTGCCAAGTCCATATATTAGAATTACCCACACTGAGAAAAATCCGTTCTCTGGACAGCTGTATATTGTACAAATATACGGAATCGTCTTGCTTACTACAGAAATCAGTATGGAGCACACGTTATCCATATGCTATATACGCACTGCTGTTAGATGTTTCATCATGCCGTTGCAGGATGTCTGACATCTAACAGTTTTCAGTATAACATATGCATATACTTATGTTACATTCCTCAGCTACACTATGTGATCAAAAGTATCCGGACACCTGGCTGAAAATGACTTACAAGTTCGTGGCGCCCTACATCGGTAATGCTGGAATTCAATATGGTGTTGGCCAACCCTTAGCCTTGATGACAGGCAGACATACTTTTCTCTCTCCACTCTCGCAGGCATACTTTCAATCAGGTGCTGGAAAGTTTCTTCGGGAATTGCAGCCCATTCTTCACGAAGTGTTGAACTGAGAAAAGGTATCGATGTAGGTCGGTGAGGCCTGGCACGAAGTCGGCGTACCAAAACACCCCAAAGGTGTTCTATAGGATTAAAGTCAGGACTCTGTGCAGGCCAGTCCATTACAGAGATGCTATAGTCGTGTAACCACTCCGCCACAGGCCGTGCAGTATGAACAGGTGCTCGATCGTGTTGAAAGATGCAATCGCCATCCCCGAATTGCTCTTCAACAGTGGGAAGCAAGAAGGTGCTTAAAACATCAATGTAGGTCTACGCTGTGAGAGTGATACGCAAAACAACAAGGGATGCAAGTCCCCTCTAAGAAAAACACCACCACCTCCGAATTTTACTGTTGGCACTACACACGCTGACAGATGACGTTCACCGGGCATTCGCCATACCCATACCCTGCCATCGGATCGCCACATTGTGTTCCGTGTTTCGTCACGCTACACAACGTTTTTCCAGTGTTCAATCGTCCAATGTTTACGCTCCTTACACCAAGCGAGGCGTCGTTTGGCATTTACCTGCGTGATGTATGGCTTATGAGCAGCCGCTCGACCATGAAATCCAAGTTTTCTCACCTCACGCCTAACTGTCATTGTACTTGGATTGGATTCTGATTCAGTTTGGAATTCCTGTGTGATGGTCTGGATACATGTCTGCCTATTACACTTTACGACCCTCTTCCACTGTCGGCGGTCTGTGTCAGTCAACAGACGAGGTCGGCTTGTAAGCTTTTGTGTTGTACGTGTCCCTTCACATTTCCATTTCACTATCACATCAGACACAGTGGACCTAGGGATGTTTAGGAGTGTGGAAATCTCGCGTACAGACTTCTGACACAAGTGACACGCAATCACCTGACCACAGTCGAAGTCCGTGAGTTCCGCGGAGCGCCCCATTCTGTTTTCTCACGATGTCCAATGACTACTGAGGTCGCTGATAGTGAGTACCTGGTAGTAGGTGGCAGTACAATGCACCTAATATGAAAAACGTATGTTTTAGGGATGTCCGGATACTTTTGATCACATGGTGTATACGTTATACAGGGTGGCCCATTTTAATCTTTGCACGGAAATATCTCGAAAATGGTTGAACATAAATGAACTGAACAAAAACTCAAATAGGAAATACAATCGCTCAAATCGAATGGTGGTTTCACGGTGCCACCCAGGGCCGCTCTTCAAGGGGGCCCGGAGCCCAACTTTAAAATTTTAAATGGAAACATGGGACGAGTGACACCTCGTCAATAGATCTTTAAAAACTAAAAGCGATGTGGCAAAAGATTTGTCATATCGATCACCCGTATTCAAAATGGCCGCCAAGATATGTTACCTGTATCAAATAAACGTCCAGTATCACTATTATGAAACAGTTGAACATAAGTAAACCAAACAAATACTCAAATAGAAAATCCATGGGACAAATCGAACGATGTTTTCAAGGTGCCCCCTGGGCCGCCTTTCATAGGGGTCCAGGCCGAAATTAAAAATTTTAAACGAAAATATGGGTCAAGTGATACCTCGTTCGATAGATTTGCATACCCTAAACAGCGTTGTGGCTAAACAGCGTATTTTTCATATGGGTCACCGTTTTCAAAATTGCTGCCAAGACATGATGCCTGTATCAGATAAAGCGTCCAGTACCACTAATATGAAAACGGTTGAAGATAATAACGGATGAACAGAATAAAAATCCTATGGGAAATCACAGAGGGGATTTATCATTCCACTTCTCGAAAACGTTGCAACAGAGATGATTAGGGTAAAAGTGCCATAGTGCAAAGGAGGAAATCTAATTCCTAGAAAATCATCGTTCCAACGTCCTCTGTAAGTGAGTGAAGCGGGACGGGAAGGAACGGTGAAATTACAAATGAGACCCTTAGTTTTTATCAAATTGTATCTAAACAACAAAATTATCTGAAAGGTGTTTTATTAGAGATAGATGTCTGTAATGGGAAAAAGTAGGTAAAATTCTTGTTAAATGGCACCTTCCATTTTGATTACAGACAATAATTTGTGCAAAAATGAAACAACTGCAATGCGAAACCAATTTGTCGAAAAATGCAATTTTAGAACAATGTGTACAAACATTTAGGGATGCGCACGAGTCGAGACATGTCTTGAACCTCGACTCGACTCGACTCGAATTCGAGTCGAGACCCACGTTGTAAAATTCGAGACGAGTCGAGACGAACGTATTTCTCGACTCGAATTTTCGAGTCGAGTCGAGACAGCTCCTAAAAATCTCGACTCGACTCGAATATCTCGAAAATCTTTCTATAACTTTTAATATTATTTTGAAGAAAGTACTCATTCAGAAACACTCGGCACGAGAATTTCGGAATCTGCAGGACTTGTCAGGTGTTCGAGGAGTGTTGTGGTGATTGTCTGCAACAAGTGGCGAAACTAAGGGTAAACGACGTCCAAACGTCGAGGGGTTGGGCGCGCCCCACCTCATTACATTTGTCCGACGTCGTAGGCTGGGCAGACTGGTAAAACAGGACAGGTAGCGAACTGCGTCGGAACCAACATCTGAGTTTAATGATGGGCAAAGTACAAGTGTGTTTCAACTAGTGTTGTAAAAGTTACGGAAATTTTGAACATGTTGGTAAAAAGCCGTTTTTTTTTCGATTTCTTTCTGGAAAAATTGAAAAATAAAATATTTGTATTAGGTTAATTTAGTAGTAATCATATCTTATTTCTTCAAACGCGTGAAAAATATAACTTCAAAAATTTCAATATTGCAAATATTAAAAAATAGCACTCGAAAATAAAACTATTCCAATCATTATCTATATATTAAAATACTAGATTTACACGTATATGTTTGTCCCCACAGAAAAGTTTATATGTTTGTCTCCAGTCCTTTCGACAATGAGATCTTGAACCCACGTGTGCTAGAAACGTGCCGTTTTCATAAGTCGATTCCAAATTTTGTTTAAATTTGTCCAGTTCTAATTGAACATTTAAAAAAAAAAAAAACATGGCCATTAGTTCTTTATTACATTTTTAGGGGTACATTGGAAGTACTGAAATTTTTTAAAAAGTAAAGCATCATACCCCATGCGTTATATATTCCAACATCGCAAAGTTATATAGAGGGGTTGTATATCTCTCAGGTGTTGTTTAATGGCCAAATTATAAGAAAACGAAGTATAACCATTTCTCCAGTCTAAGATGAATCTTCATTGTATGGGGAGGTTTTTTTTCACAATGAACTCCGTATATCTCTGACATAATTAATTGTGTGTGTAATTTATTTACTTATTACATAATGCATGCAAAAAGAAAGGAAACACTGGTCATATATGAATTAGAAATTCCAACTACAAGTGGGCTCAAATCTTGCAATCGGTGCGAAATATTGAAAAACAAATAATTGAAAAAAAAATCCCGTTTATGATACCCCTTGCCGATTTTTACTAAGACGTCTTTCAGTTGTGTCTGTAAAGGGACATGTACAGATGTGAGGAATGACAAGGAGATTCATGCTCATATGTGAATGATGCGCTGTGTTGAGAGCGCAGGTTCAGCTAGCTGAAAATTAATAGTCTGCACTTATTTCTGTTGTGTCCTTTATTCGTGGATGTGCATTAATTACAGAACTTTTACAGTTACATACAAGCCTACCAACACGAAGTGTTTCTGTTGCAACAAATAGGTCTCTTGAATGAAACTGAGTTCTTAATATGCTCTTTGATCTAGTGCAGTTTTGTTATTTTTAACCAAATCTCTTCTTAAGAGAAAGAGCAGTACGCAAATTTCACTAATACTCATGCACTAAAACATATAATTACTATTATTTAATATTTTAATATAGACACTTATATAAACTTTATGTACAAAATCCTGTATGTAAACAAACACATGTTTTCTAGTGCGACAGATTATCTATTACATTCAAAATGAAAGTGACTATATTTCTAACTTAATAACTCCTGAATCATCAGACCGACCTCGATAAAATTTTCAACATAGATGAGGTTCGGGATGATTTTTATCATTTCACTTTGAAGGTGCAACTTGAGGGAAGGGGAGAGGGGAAAATGACAGATATTAGTGTCAAATCCATAATTTTCGGGGTCGCTAAAATGAACAAGACAATTCCGGTGCCGTTTCAATCAAAATTCGGCCCCACAACTTGGAGGAGGGAGAAGATATATAAAAATTATTGAAAATGACCGATATTAGTGTCGAATCCATAGTTTTCGGGGTCGCTGAGATGAACAGTGACACTTCCGGCTGTTTAAATCCAAATTCAGTCCTATTAGTACTCTAAGGGGGGATGGTGACATGTAAAGATAATTGAAAATTACCGGTATTAATGTCGAATTCATAGTTTTGGGGATCCATAAGTTCATTGGTGACAGTTTTGTGCCCTTTGTGTCCAAAATGAAACGTATTCTACCCTTGCGAAGAACGGATATTCTGCTAGTCTGTAATAATAACGAACGGAAGTGTCACATATTCAGCCCTTTAATATATTTCTCGCTTCTCAAATTCACTCACTTGTGCGGTATATGTGTGTATGTATAAATAAGATCATTTCTCTTTTTGAGTTAATCGAAAAAAATAAAAAGAATAAAGAGGGATTTTACTAGAAATCAGAAAACTAAAAAGAAGAATTAAAACCTGTTGCTTTAAGTATTTTTCCGTTAGCGAAATACATTGTATATATAGAGTAGGACGTCGATAATCCGAACGTCAAAAATCCGAACCCGGTCCCTAGAAGCTTTTTACATTTTGTCTTAACGCTACCTATAAACAAACAATAGTGTGTCCGTCGACTTTGTGTGAAGTCAGTGTTTTTACAGAAGTACATTCATATGTAATTGTTTGTCATACATATTTTTATTTTTATTTTCTCTTAGGTCTATAAGTTTTAAGTGTGACGTACAAGATCAGTTAATTTAGTGTACGAGTAGGTTCTTCAGAAACATTAAATGTAAGTAGCCTTACGTATGGTATTGTAATTACTGTATGTACTGAATAACTACTGTATCGATTGAAGAACATACCGTACAGTATATGTAAGCCTAAATGGCACATTTTGCCATTTTAGAAAATCAGAACTACCTATGGTTCCAATTAGTTCGGATTTTCGACTTCTTACTGTATATGCTGCAGACATGTTACAGCAAGGAAGATCAAGCCAAGAAATATTTTTTTAAACTATATTTTGCTGTTTTTGCCAATATTTCCGAACAAATTATTTTATTTTCTAATGGATTCAAAATTCCCGGAAATTTTACATAGAACAAGGAAGATATCTCTATAAAATATATGTTTGATTTAACATATTAAATAAAATTATTCTGGCCCCGTTATTTTAACACTTCCCTGCCATCAAGGAAAGACTTCATAATATTGATCAAGATAATTTTAATGCGTCTATACTAGTGCAATTAAGCTAAATAGGATTATATCAGTTTCTTTTACCTCCATAACTCCATTCTAACAAGGGGCTAATTTTGAAGTGTTTGGACGAGCTGTGCACAAAAGTTACCTATTCTAATACAAGAAACATAAGTACTCAGTTATCTTAACTCTAAACTAGTAAATACAAAACACTTTTAATTTTGAAAGCATAATATAAAATATTCGAAACTTTCAATTTTTTTTAAGCTCGGGAGAACCGTAAAAAATTGTTTTTTTTAAACGCAAAATTTCCAGTTTTTCCCACAACACTAGTCTGAACACACATTGCACCGAACACTCCTAACGATGGACCTCCGCAGTCGATGATCCATTCATGTGCGGATGTTAACACCACGACATCGGCAACTACGACTGAAATGAACACGCGACCATCGCCACTGGACCTTGGCACAGTGTCAGAGCGTTGCATTGTCTGATGAATCCCGATACGTTCTTCATCATAACGATGAGAGGGTGCGAATCCGTCGTATTCCAAGGGAACAGCTCCTTGACACCTGTACTACGAGACGGAGACGAGCTGGCTGCGGCTTAATTACTATCTGGGCAACATTCACGTGAGCATCCATGTGTCTAGTGGAGCTCGAGCAAGGCACTATGACGGCCGAGGCGTATCGCACACTGCTTGCAGACTACGAACACCCCTTCATGACGATCATGTTTCCCAACGGTAGTAGGATTTTTCGACAAGATAATGCACCATTTCACAAGGCCAGGAATGTGACGGAGTGGTTCGAGGAATACAGGAACGAGTTCCAAGTGATGTGCTGCCCCCCTGACTCGCAGGATCTAAATCCAATCGAACATGTCTTGAATGTGACGTCAGGGCGCATCGCCCCCTCCCCGGAATCTACGGGAATTAAGTGACCTGTGTGTGCATATGTTGTGTCCACTCTCTCCGGCGACCTACCAAAGATCATTGCGTCCATGCCAAGACACGTCGCCGTTGTTATCCGTGCCAAAGGTCGACATACTGACAATTAGATAGGTAGTTATAATGGTCTGGCTGATGTGTGCGTATATTTTAACTCGTACATTTTGTCTCGACTAGAATTTCGAGACGTCTCGACTCGAGTCGAGACAGAGACTGTCGAGTCGAGACACGAGTCAAGACAGAAAGATGTTTCCGAGTCGAGACAACATTTTCTCGAGACGAGTCGAGACAGGCTTAAATCTCGACTCGACTCGACTCGTGCGTATCCCTACAAACATTGGTTTTGCTCAAAAGTCGTCTGTACAATATTGGTTCATTATAGTATCAGTCACTTGTACACCCAAGTGTTTTGGGACAAACCATACCTATTGCAAGTAAAAGTGGGATTTTCATTTAGGGATGCGCACGAGACAAGATTTGTGGCTGTCTCGTCTCGAAAATGTGCTGTAAAAGTGATGGGCTCGAGCCGTGTCTAGACTCGAATTTTGTCAGGAAAATCGTGTCTCGACTCGTCTCGTACGCATCCCTACTTTCGGCACAATACGGGAACAGTGTCTTGACGAGACCATTTCTTTGAATTTTCCAATCCATTTGTAGACACTCCGTTGCGCCAAGACACTGTTCCCGTATTGTGCCGAAAGTCTTGGATGGATTGCGGCCTCTGATACACCTTCCGAACACAAAACCCGGATCACTGCTCGTTGCTCCTCTTTGGTGCAAACTTCTAATGGAGCGGACATGATCTATCTGCAACAAAAGGAAGATAAGTAGAGGGATTAGGATCAAACTTTAATAACATGACCACAACAGCATAACAATAAAATAAACGATCATAGAGGTCAGTACGAACAATGTCAGAAAAGTTATAGCTATATTGAGGATAATTTTTGATTTCCCCTCGTAGATGATTTTTTTAAATCAGGGTATACATTTTGTACTTAAATTTAGAAAACGAGACGAGACACGAAGACATTTTCTGAATATCTAGACCAGCGTTTCCCAACCGATGTGCCGCGGCACACTGGTGTCCCGTGAATGGGTCGCTGGTGTGCTGCGAGGAAATCGAAACAAATTATTAATTATATAGGAACCAAATTGCAAGACATGGGGAAAATTTATATTTGTATTTCACATTACTATGAACCTCTACTATAAATCTATAATTTTAAGTTTCATACTGTGTTACTTTTCCGTACATTTTTAATGTTGAAAAACGTATTTATCATTGTCATGACCATTATTGCTTCTTTATTGTTGCAGACTATTTCGTAACTTGAAATTTTAACATATCTTTCAATAAATTCAACAAAACAAACATACATACAAATTACCTACATTTGTGTTTACATTTGTCTATTTGCTCGTTATTTAGTGATCTTCCTTTTTAGTGAAAGGTTAGATACAGTTAGATACATCGAAAGAGAAAGTGGATTATTATACCGCGGTATATTATATTTACAAATTATATATATATATATATATATATATATATATATATATATATATATATATATATATATATATATATATATATATATATATATATATATATATATATATATATATATATAATGGGTGTGCCGCGAGAATTCAAGTTACACCTGTAGTGTGCCGCAAGTTGAAAAGGGTTGGGAAACGCTGATCTAGACGAAACGAAACTACTGGAAAATTTAAGAGGTGATTCGAGTAAACCTTATTTCTCATCTCGTCTCGTGTGCAACACTAACTGCAACATTAAGGAATAATGAGCTTAGTTCGTTAAAAAAAAAAAAAAAAAAGTCAGAAGAAAGTAAGCTATGACCTATATTTACACATGTTGTATTGACATTGACCTTATAAAATGGTGGAGGGAAAACCAGGAGAAGGTTATCAATCAATAACTCGAAGAAGACGCCTACGAAGTTTAAACCCGTAGAGTTTCCTTATTATGAAGCGAGAACACAAAACGATTCATCCACATTCATACGGTAAAATTATTCTAATAATGCCTCTATTTTTCTAAAGTCGTACATTGTGATATACAATAATTGTTAGATTTAGAAATGTACTATCCTTGAATCAAAGTTGCCAGTGTTAGCTAGCTATAGGGTTACCATCGAAAGGAAAACATAGAAATATGGAGACTTATTCCCAATGATGTAACGCTAGAATTTTTGGTAAGTATAAGCTTAACCGCTTTCAAAAATGTATGTCCATCCCCATTTATGCTCTTATTTTTTTTCTCGGAAATTTAAGATGGGTTTACGCTAAACTATAAAAATATTATGCGAATATACGCTGTATACTACCGTATATGCCCTATTATACATGGGTGATTCAGAAAGTAATTGCTGCCAAGGTGATACTTTTATTTGTGTTTGACAAATAGCACCGATAGAGGTATCAGTGGGAAGATTGAAATGTCAGATACAAATTGTGGCATCATTTCTCAACATTGTTCCCATTACCGCCAACGGGAAACAAGGTTTTTCATGCTACGTCGGCGAAGAATTGTGGTAGGTACTAGAAACAGCATTGCCGATCTGCTGCTTCCACTTCCGCATCAAAACTGTAGCGTTGGCCCTTAAAAGTCTTCATCCCGGCGAAATTAAAATACCGCTAATTTTACAGTAATTATGTGATATCTTCAAATAGATAAAAGATAATTGAAATATGGAACAAAAGCGCCCTAGACAATATTATTTTGCGTGAGGTACCGTTATCACAAGTCACCTAGTGGCTTTCCGTTTACAGCTGTTTAGAAACGCGAAAATAAATGCCGATTTTCAAAATGGCTCGAAATCGAAACCAGATAAGCGAGTCGTGATAACGGTATCTCATGTAAAATAATATTGTCTAGGGCGCTCTTGTTACACATTTCGATTATCTTTTATCTATTTGAAGATATCACATAATTGCTGTAAAATTAGCGGTATTTTAATTTCGCCGGGATAAAGAGTCTTAAGGTGATCCTTAAGTTCGGAGAAGAGCCAAAAGTCGCAGAGCGCAAGATCTGGACTATAGGGAGGATGAGGCAGAATGTCAAAAACAGTTTGCCAGTAGATGAGACAACTGTAAATTGTGTGGCTGTACTCCATCGACTGACGCTTCGTTTCTGAGTCGTAGTGGTGTATCCACGACTCGTCGCCGGAGATGAATGTTCCTAGGTGCACAACCTTCCGCAGTCACAAATTCAATGACAGTCCGCTGTTTCAACCGGACGTCACCACTGGATACCATAGATTGCTCCATTGCTCTGGAACGAGAAGAGATAGGAAGGTGAAACAAGTGACATTCTATAACTTAATCATCACTGCATTGATAATAAACAGTTCAGAATGTTTGCAGTACTATTGGCCAAGTAGTGGGCGTGAGGCATTACATTCTGAATCACCAAACATTCCATATGAAGAAAAAAAAAAGCGTAAATCATGAGTGGGAAAGGGGAGTCGCTATATATGAAATCTTCAATCAGGTAATTTAGTAAATATGAAATAAAAAATGGATGAATTTCGGAATTTTATTTTGCTTATATGTATATTTCGTTATTGGTTAATTAATATCGCACTTCCGAATAGAAACATCAAAGGAATTTAATGACCGTGTCTATAGCGACGACTCCCAGTCACGACCCCTCTTCAGTTTTATTAGAAATAGGAAAAGGAAGAGTGAGAAAAAAGAGAATAGGGTAGAGAGAAAGAAGGAAGAGGAAGAAGGAAAGAAGAAGGAAGAAGGAACTAGAGATGAAGAATTACTGGATAATGATGGGAATATGGTAAAGAAACTTGAATTGTTATTGGAAAGATAATTCATACCCGAATATTATTACTTGAGAATCACTCCTGAAGTGATTCCGAAGAGACACATGTTCCCTCATACTACCCTGACCTGGATCAAGGCAACTGCACAAGTGGGAGTTGCCCTGACCCAGCCCAGGTGATGATAAATATTAATTTTATCATTTGTCTGCTACTTCCAAATTTAAATAAACTTTATCCAGTATCTGAATTTCCATAGTAGAGATCGAACACACAGTTGAGTAAGCCAAGGAAAGGAAAAAATCCAAGTGATATACACATTTTAAACAAATAGAAATTTCGAGATTCCTGAAAAGACTGTCGTTATCAACGCTCATCCTGTTGTTTTGGCTTTCCTCCCAGAGCCGATTTAGAGTAATTTAGTTATCTTTCATGACCTCGGTCATTCACCAATACATATAATATAGTATTACACGCATATTATAAACACTATCGTCGTAAATCAATATTAAAGGCTACCACTTAAAACTAAATTTGTCATTCAGTCACGCACACACACATACATACAGGACAATGCATTGATATAGGTGATTCAGTTTAAAAAGAAACTATTATCTAACTACAGTTGGTCAACATTTATTACATATATTAAGAGTTTAAAACATAAAGAAAATATTTATACCATGCAATTGAATACACATATAAAAGTATCATTCCACATAGAATCTTGGATTATTTCAATATGGATTTAATCTTACAAGGAACCCTAGGTATCTATCAGAGCCCGATTTTCACGAAACTTTGTATATAGAGAGAGTACCTCGGGAAACTAACACAGCCAAAATTGTAGCTGCAGAGTCCAAGACGTTGGGACACTAGGGCCCGAGAAAGATCAAAAGTGGAACGTCAGTACATTAAGGACATGGTGAGAAAATGCACGTTTTTCTTTAAAACTAATCATTGTAGCGACACGAAATGAGCATACATGAATACGAGAGGTCGATATGGTCAGTTGAAAGTTACGAAAAGAATATCCGCCATCTTGAAAGAGGCCATGTCGTATACTCTCGCCGTGTCGTTGGGGCGAGAGTATACGACAGCACCCCCGAACATATGAGTGAGGTCGACAGACCAGCTGCGAAAAGTGAGAAAATTTTAAAAAGTAAACCCTGCTTTTCCTTTTTTTGAGCACTTTTTATTACTTTTTTCCTTTCATTTTATATATGTGCACCTGTGTTTCATTCCTCTCTTTTTCTTTCCTTCTTTTGTTTTCTTTTTCCCTCCCAATCATGTGTCCCTTACTTCGGTGTCCGGGGCCATCGCCCCGCTTGCCCCTCCTTCGTCACCTTCATTAGCAATCATTCACTTATATACTACTATTATATTGATAAATTCTGTATAAATCTCTAACCCAGGAGGGATAACTGTCCCTCCCTGATTCCTCTAAATGACGCCCTCTGAATCTCACCCTTTAACTGACTTATTTTTAGTTAAAGAAAGGTGTTTACTTTAACAATCGTAAAGCACATTTAGGGCTGTTACATCCCATGCGAGAAATGGGATTTAGGCGCCCTATTTCAAATAATGCGAGAACGGTATATTTTCAAGAACTGAAGTCTGCTGACATCAGAGATCATATGGAATGATCGAAAGATCTTGCCTATCTTTCCTTTCCTATCTCAATCTGTGCTAGTGCTACCTACTAATATATAATATAGGGCGAGAGTATAGTACCTACTAAAATACAAACCTTTCTTCAACAGTTGACAATTTCATGTTCTGCCAAACTCGGTCATAGCGTTAAGAAATGCAGGTTTTATTGACTATTTTGATATTTTTATAAAAAGGCCTTGTGTCCATCTTAAACATAAATTAAAGATAACTTTCTTACAAGGCTGTCTAATTCTTTATTATAAATTAACGAGAAATGTAAGTTTCGGAAGTATATCACTTCCTTCTTCAGACTACTATTTCAACTGAAATCATCTATGATGTTATGTTATCTATGATTTCAGTTGAAATAGTAGTCTGAAGAAGGAAGTAATATACTTCCGAAACTGTTACATTTCTCGTTAATTTATAATAAAGAATACAGACTAGAAAGTTATAAGAAAGTTATGTTTAATTTTTGACTATTTTGGTATTCTATCTTTGATGTTACATTTTTAATATTTATATAGAATGGGTCTGCGTCATTTATATGTATATTGAGAGATCGGATTTCGGCTGCATGTGCACGGAAAGAAAAACAAATAATTGGGTGAAGTAATTTCTACATTTTGTGACTGAAGTTTGAGAGTTTCTCCGGGGGGGAATGAATTTTCTTCGGGGGGGAGATTCCCCCGGGCTACCCCCTGAATTCATCCCTGGTTACGGTACGGAATTACTATGAATTTGCGTGGCGAATTAACTTTCCCATTTAAACTGACCAAAAGAAATGAATAATTGATTAGCAACAATACTCTGTCCTTAAATAGATTAAGTTTACATGTACACACACATCACGACTACTAAACACATACTAAATTACACATGTCAAACATCAACTAAGAAAGTTACACATACTAAGACATATCACTAAACATATAAATAGTAATCCATATTATCACACAAATTCACTATATGCACACTTTATAAATCACTGTTTTCACCATTCTAAACCGGCTCTATGAACTGGGAAAAGGAAACGGAATAATCAGTGCCCAATTACCCTTCTATTAACTAAATCATGTTTTCCAATTACTATTAATAAAAGAAAAAGTTAGGTCCCTTTCCTGATGGGAAAAGAACCCCTATGAATTATTGACTTAGCCCATTATTGTTCGAAGTTGTGATCAACTCAGGAATAGGTTAGAATCCCCATGCAAACTTACACTGACATTATGAAATTTAACTTAACTATAAAGAAACCTACGAATACCACCATGTTAATAATTAAAAAATCACATATATTACATATACAGGACAGGCCTATCGTAACCTAATCTGGGAGGGTGAAAGGAAATATTTTAAACCTTTTAAATCATTGACTCTTAAATTTTGAGATTCACAATACCTAAAATCAATGCACTTTGATGCTACTCCTGTCCACAACTATTAACGTTTACCAACATGGCGTCTGCTGAGTTGAATTCCATATTTCACCAATTTTCTGACTGTTTTAACCCTTTCACAGAGGAAGTCGACTTTTGTCGACAAAACCAAATTTCCTTAACATGCGAATGTCGACGATAGTCGACGTGTTAAAATTTGTTTGTCCGTATCTTGGCTTTGTCGAGAGTAGTCGCCAAAGTTGTACCGTTCATTTTGTTTTGTGTTCTATTGTTTTCGATAAACAATAGAAATCACACAGAAAACCTTTGGCGACTACAATCGACAAACCCAAGATACAGACAAATTTTAACACGTCGACTATAATCGACATTCGCAGGTTAGGGAATTTTTTTTCCGTCGCCTTCCACAGTGAAAGGGTTAAAATAATATTTCAATACGTTGAGACTCTCAAAATGTTTCCTCACTATTTATTCCTTAATTGAAGCTAATTTTACCTGCTTTTTGCTGATTTATTCTGCCAAAATTTAAATTTTACAGTCCAGGTATCGAAGCAGTTTGTCCCCCGCCGATCATATTACAAAGAATGAGGAAGGAACGCGCCAGAATACTACGGTGGAATATAGTTCCCAATCAGAGCAAAGAATTTTGGCGGTGGAAAAATATAAAACAAATAGAAAATAGTAAAAACTGGATGAAACTGGATTTTGAGAGGATATGGGTGTCTCAGAGGGACGAAGGGGGTCTAAATTATTCTGACAAACATCAGATTGGTGGACAATCTCAAAAATTTCTGTCCAATTGCTGACCTATGTTTTTGTATCGTATTAAAATGTATAATTCCAGTAATCATCCATTTAAAATGCCCATATACAGAGTTTACAATGAAATAATATATAAATAAAGAAATGATTCCCCGAAATATATTCTTATTTGATTATTCCGAAGCTCCCACATTAATTCTGGTTTGAGTAAAGAACAAATGAATTTAATATATAGACCGAAAATTATGTGTTGAAAAATTTACAGTACGCAGTAAGTTCGCAAAGTATGGGTCCCCCCAAACAAAAAATTCATTACCTTGACTGTAATGGTACATTACACATACTTGTCTTCGCGAAAATTGCGGAGCGTAACGTAATGCAAAACATGCAGCAATTAAGTATGCATGTATAACTGTATAACTGTTATGCCTATTATCGCAAACTTGAACGCAGATTTTGTGTTGCGTTAACGCAAACCCATACGGAATGAGACTCCTAGACTCAATTTCCTGTGGGAGTACTGCTTCAGCTCTAATGCTAAACTGTAAGTTCACATCTCATAGTATTTCTACTCAAAAGAAATACGAATAAACAGTGGATGTTCTTGAGGGAAATCACATCGGTAAGAAATACACTGTTGTTACAATCTAAAGAAAGAAAACTATTCAACAATTAGAACAGTTCGTAAGTTTTCTTCTCTCCTTAGCTTCTAGATATGATGTTTTTTCCCAATGTAACTTTCCTTAAGAGCTGCCACTGTGAATAAATCTCCATTTGCCATTGTGCATTATGTCTGCATTATTCTTTCGAGTATTTAAAAAAAAAAAAAAAAACTGTATACAACGTTTGAAGAGATGTTAACTAATGAGATGTTAACTAATGAATAACTAATAAACAGTTATCGTATTTCTCGATGCAGCACTTTTTTCTTTCACTTTTTTTAACGAATACAAATATAACTGAAAATTTAAAAGCAACAAGACGCCATAAAACAATAAGTCACGATTGGAATGCAGTTATGTACATATTGCTGCGTAAGGCAAAATCGTTTGAAATGTAAATTATGTTTCTTATGATTAATATGTAAGGAAGCCGTGGAATGGTATGTTGTAACAAGCATTTAGAAGCAGATTATGGTTGCCAACTGGCCGGTTTTTCACCGGCTTGGCCGGAAATATTGTTGTTATTTTGATTAAAGCCGGTGACCCGTACAAACTTCATACCTGCTCCTTTATGAGTTTTTTTTTTTTTTTTTTTTTTTTAATTTGTATCTAGTTCGAAGCAATCTCATCTAGTTCGAAGTATAGATTTAAAAAGTAATTTCCATTCTGTAAATCCAAAACTATCAACTTTCACCATCTATCAACGATTAATATATTTTGCTCATGTGTTTAAATAATTTTAAAGAGATGACAGGGACTGTATCAAAGAAAATTTCAAATTTACTTGTAAGGAATTTTATACATTTATTGAGAGTGCAAAAGGACTTCTCAAAGCAACTTTCTCCAGTTGAAGCATAAGTTTAAAGAATAAATTTAATTTTCCAAATCCAGAATTGTTACGTAAAAATTAATATACTTTTGTTAATCTGTTCCAATAATTTTAAAGAAGTGGCAGTTACTGGTAAATACAATAAAATGTTCAATGTCAATTTTAGTTTCTCACTTATAGTACAATGTACCCTATCTATTAAGCTTATTAGTGAATGTACTAAGATATGCAGAGTACAGGTGTTAATGCACTTTTGTTTATGATAGTACATTTGCTTCCAATGGATGGGTCCGAACAGAAATACTTCACACTTAGATCTATATCATAGAGAATTATGAAGGGGTGCCGGTTTTTTTTAATTTTCCAGAGTTGGCAACCCTAAAGCAGACGAGGAGGGAGGGATAGTGTTTTTGTCTTTATGATAGGCAGCTAGCAACTGTAGAATTCTTAAATTATTCACACAGCGACTTCTACGGAAACTATCGACCTGGTTGTCAGTTTGATGTTCTTTCTTTCTAGCGATATACTGATTAGTTCTGCGTCTTTTTTTTTTTTTTTTTTTTTTTTCATGATATCTCAAATCACTCGTAAATATTGTATCATTTTCTAAAGTAGTATTACGTAAGCTGTTTGGCAAATGTTCAGAAGCGTTTATTTCAAAAGAAACATGCATACAGTACATTTAAGAAAACATTTTGCATTGCAGACACAGTCTTCTTGAATGCTTTCATAAACACTTTGAAATGAGTCAAGACATATAGGCTATGATAGCAGGTTAGCATTGAAACAGTGGCGGCTCTTAAGTTCTGCAGAAAGTCACATCGGCAATGGCGGTAGACTTTGCACTACACCCCTTCGTCGCAAAACCATTCCCGAGTGAGACCTCCAGTGATATCTTATTTTAAGGTATTCTTTAAAGTTTGATATTAGATCAGGAGTAAAAGTGAGAGGGAACGCGAGAGGACGCCATTCCACCACTTCCCAAAGTATCTATCGTGTCCCTTTACTTCCTAAAAAAACAATGGGTTAAGATAGGCACGGGGGACGGATGCCGTCCCCCTACCTTCTCAGATCCACTTTTACCTCTGTATTAGATACAAATATTGCTGAAAGAAATTGCCATTGTGTAGCCATATATCCAGTACACTATGTCTTATATACAGAATTATTTAGGTAACTTTACTTACTTTACTCCCAGTGGCGTATTTACGATTTTCTTTCGGGGGGGGCTTTGCTAACTTTCGGGGAGGGCTTTGCCTAAAAATGTGAAAATTCTGCAAGATATTTCATATACTTTACTATAGTAAGTAAGATTTCGGGGGGATTAAGCCCGGAAGCCCCCCCCCTAAATACGCCACTTCAGCACATAATCCAGGCTATTCAAGAAGTGAAAATATCACTACTCAACAAATTTCTTCAATTAAATTTGGAGCTCGTGTGGTTCTCAATCGATTCTTGAAATGAACTGAAATATCTAGTTTTACAATTCATGACTAAAGAAGACGGATGAATTAATGAAAGTGAATTTGGTGGAATGAGTATGTAGGAGCAAATGGGAGAACACCGATAAAACCTACGGACAGGATCCACAGTTGCTGGTACAGGGGGAAAACTGCAAAACCAAAACAGATCTTTTAACAAAATTCAGACGATCACGCATAGGTGTTCAGTATAAAAATGAATTTTACAAAATGAATTAGAAGTCGATGTTGTTTGTTTTTCATGATATTTTCAATGATAAACTACAACATTTAAAATTTTCGAATGATACTCCAGTGACTCATGGAAAGGGTCCTGTGGACCAAGTAATAAGCTCTATTCAATGCGCCTTATCGGCCGTTTGTGACTGATAAGCACTAGACTGTGCAGGAACTTACATTTGCACGGTGGCCATTTCATAATTGGTGACCACCTTACACAAAAAATATAAAATGTGTTTATTTATTCATGTTCGTTTTCAATGATATACAGGGTGGCCCAAAAGTAGGTATACACCCCTGCATTGATCAAGTATAACATTCTAGTTTATGGATTTATTTGCTTCGACTGTTCCGGGCTTAAGTTATAAGTAAAAAGACGTTAAGAACAAATAATAAAGAAACTAGGTCTACCTGTTTGATAACAATACGAAATGATATAACATACAGTACGGGTCTGTACACCTACATTTGGGCCACCCTATATATTAAATGACCCTTAGCCAATCATGTTCTCTTTTGGCTCATTGTTAGAACGTTGCTCGGGTAAGGGTTTAATAAAATCACTTTGTACCCAAACGTACCCATTTAGTCAGTGTTGCCAACGAATTGTAAATAGAATGTGGCAGATGATTTCTCTACCACTGGATGTAAATCCATGTAACGTGGCATAAACGTCATTCGTTATTAGAGAAACCATACTGTGGACGTATTCCTCTCTCAAGGACCCCAGTTTGCCAGTATTGCTAATCAGTCGTAAAAATGAGAAGGTGTAGAACAGATTCGTACGAGACGTTTATACACCAAGCTTGGCAGAAACATTACACGACACTATAGCAAAAAGACGTTCAATATGACCATTTCCCAATCATTCTAGGTTGTCAGTGTTGCCAATCAAGTGTAAATATCACAGTGTTGCCAATCGCGTGCTTGCAATTGAACGAATATATAACGAAGGTGGCATAAGCAACATTGGACAATGGAAAACTTAACATGGACACAGTTTAATTATGTCTGCCAATGCTGTAGACATTATACAAAAATTTTGAATGTTCGCATTGGATGGCAACAATGCTAAAGTGGAGTGCTTGGAAGACGGGGACACTCACACCATGTTTTCCACTGTCCAATGCTGCTTATGTCACAATTGCTATAGATCCTTTCAATAGCACGCACACAATTTGCAACATTGTGATGTTTTCACTTGGTTGGCAACACTGACAACCTAGAATAGTTGGTAGATGGACCCACTCAACGTCTTTTTGCTATAGTGTCGTGTAATGTTTCTGCCAAGCTTGGTGTATAAACGTCTCATCGTACGAACCTGTTCTACACCTTCTCATTTTTACGATTGATTGGCAACACTGACAAACTGGGGTCCTTGAGAGAGGAATACGTCCACAGTATATTTTCTCTAATAACGAATGACGTTTATGCCACGTTACATGGATTTACATCCAATGGTAGAGAAATTATCTGCCACATTGTATTTACAATTCGTTGGCAACACTGACCAAATATGTATGTTTGGGTGCAAAGGGATTTATGAAACCCTTGCCCGAGCCACGTTCTAACCATGGTGGGTTCTAACAATGAGCCAAAAGAGAACATGATGGGCAGGCGCTTACGCGTGATGCATCGCAACATTCATTCTTAATTGTGTCGAATATGACATACATATAGTCAGAAACACTAACAAACTGGCCCCTTATAAGGTCAGGTTGCGGGTTTGCCCCTTGATTTGAAACCGGTTTCATACATGCTATGGCAAGAGCTTTCAGACGATATATAGATTTTATCAAGGTACTTGGTCCCGGTATGGAATCATCCCTAGTTAGACAAATTCACGAATGTTCAGAAGATGTGTCTACAATACACTGAGCAGAATGGATCAGTAGATCGTAGTGGTTGGGTGGGTCAGAATGTCTCATTTTGTGTCAGAGAGTTAGAGTGGGTCAATTGGTCAGAGTGGATCACGGGAAATAATACTGCAGGTCAAAGTGGATCACGTGTCGATCTACGACCCACAGACCTACTCAGAAATTTTGACCCACTTGCTCTACTACCCATTGACCACTCCATTTCTGGTTGTGTCCACTGTCAAGCATCACTCTACAACTATACAATAAGTATACTATAGTGCTAATTATACAATAAGCAGGATTTTCTACTTGTATTCTATAGAAAAGATCGAAAAAATAGGATTCAGACCAAGTTAAATGGAATTTAAAAAAAAAAAAGTTATAGAGAAACAAAACAGAATTCATAACTTAGCACGCTTGACTACTAACTCAAATGCAGTTTAGTTTGGTGTACCCAGTTCTAGTAGTGCTGTACCCACGGGGGAGGGAGGAAATTAAGAACCCAGCCCCCAATAGGATTCCGCGTCCTCCCTCAACGAAGTTAGCCTATAATATGTTTTTGAAGAATGTTTCTAATATGAAAGAAAAAGAATTTTAGGAATGATGCAAAAATAGATAAAAAGATTGCGATCTTCGACAAGAATTTTAGAAATGATCCAAAAAAAAAATGCATCACAAGATTGCGACCTTGGCCAATAATTAGTTTTTGGATCAGGAGCCACAAAAGTTTGAAACGGCTCCTAAATCGAGTTTTCGTATTTTGTATGGAATAAGCACATCATACTGAGTAAATTGGTAGTTTTGGTTTGGCTATACTATATGTACTTCTCAAAATATGGGGCGAACAAGAAAACGTTTGATTGAATGAAATGCATTGAATTTTATGGATCAGGGATCACAAAATTTTTGAACTGCCCCTAAATCGACTTTTCATATTTTTTACGGAATTAGCGCATCATACTGAGTAAATTGTTAGTTTTGGTTTGGCTACACTATATGTAGTTCTATAAATATGGAGCGTACAAATAAATGTTTGATTGTATGATATATATTGAATTTTGTGAATCATTGGCCACAAAATTTTTGAACGGTCCCTAAATCAGGGTTTCGTTTTTATTTATTTATTTATTTATTTATTTTTAATAAGCACATCATACTGAGTAAATTGTTAGTTTTGGTTCGGCTACACTGTATGTAGTTCTCCAGATATATGGCCTACAAGGAAATTTTTCGTTCAAAAAGTCTCTATACACCTGAATTGTAAAATATTCAAAGCAACGAGAAAATTATTTTACTCAAAATTTATTATAGTTTTTGGCATAAAAGCACTATGTACAGGGCGTAGCATATACACACACATTTTAACACATTTTCACAGCAAATGTTGGAAATGTCCCCCATGAGCCTCCAAATATGCTTGCATACGTTTCTTCTTGTTCTCAAATACTCTCACAAGTTGTTCATGTGGAATGCTATGAGCAAAATCTCGAATAGCTGTTTCGAGTTCTTGTAGCGTGTGGGGGTTCCCTTTATAAACAGAATTCTTTGCATAACCCCAGAAGTAAAAATCCGGAGGAGACAAGTCAGGATACCGAGGTGGCCACAATCCCTTTGAAATTATTCGATCTCCAAAATCCTCTTGCAGTAATCTCATGGATTTGCGAGCTGTATGTGCTGTAGCACCATCTTGTTGTATCCAAGCATTACGAATTTCGTCTTCCGTTAGTTCTCCCATGAACTAGTGAATAATTTCACAATAACGAGTTGAATGTATTGTTTGTCTGAAAAATATGGGACCGGCTATCCTTCTTCTGGATATTGCAATCCACATCCCTACCTTCTGGTCATGCAGAGGACTTCATGTATGACATGTGGATTTTCTGTAGGGATGGTACCGAGACCGAGACTAGTCTCGGTCTCGTCTCGGTCTCGTCTCGAATTATCGAGACGAGACCGAGACCGAGACGGACTTTTTTATACCGAGACGAGACCGAGACCGAGACGGACTTTTAAAAACCGAGACGAGACCGAGACCGAGACAGACCTCTATAAATCGAGACGAGACCGAGACGAGACTTAGGTCAGTCTCGAAAGTCTCGGTCTCGTCTCGAATATTGATATTGATAGATACTAAAATTGCCTTCACTCAAAATTTGTTTCGTTGCTGTGTTAGATAATATGAGAGCGGTCGACTGATGTACATTGGCGTATTTAGGGGGTGGTTATCGGGCTCAAACCCCTCCCGAAATAAATTTGTGATAATTTTTTGCATTGCACGTACAACGCAAATGTTTCTTACTGGTTCCTCAAGCCTCTCCAGAAACTAAATCCACTGCTGATGCAAATAGAATTCTCTCTCTCTCTCTCTCTCTCTCTATATATATATATATATATATATATATATATATATATATATATATATATATATATATATATATATATATATATATATATATATATATATATATATATATATATGGTCGCGGTGCCGCCCAGGTCCGCCCTGCATAGGTTCCCGGGGCCCAACTTTAATTTTAAATGGAAGCAAGGGGTGAGTGGTACCTCGTTCGATAGATCTTGAAAAACTAAAAAGCGTTGTGGTAAAAGATCTTTCATATCGGGCACTGTATTCAAAATGGCTGACAAGACATGTTGCCTCTATCAGATACAGTTAAAACGTGCTGTACCACTAATATGAAAACGGTTGAACATAAATGAACCGAACAAAAACTCAAATAGAAAATGTCATGTGGCACATCGATTGATATTGTCGCGGAGGCTTCCAGGGCCACCCTTCGTGGGGGCCCAGGGCGCAACCTCAAAATTGTAAATGGAAACATGGGGTGAGTGATACCTCGTTCAACATATCTTTAAAAACTGAATAAAGATTTTTCAGAGCTGTTGCAAAAGATTTTTCATATGGGTCACCGTTTTCAAAATGACCACCAAGACATGGTACCTGCATCAGGTAAAACGTCCAGTATCACTAATATGAAAACACCAGAACAAATATTCGAATAGGAAATCACAGAGGGTATTTATCATTCTATAGCTCGGGAATGTTGCAACAGCCGAAAAGATGATTAGAGTGAAAGTGCCATAATGGAAAGGAAGAAATTTAACTCCTAGAAATTTATCCTAACCTCACTCCGTAAGTGAGTGAAGCGGGATGGATCGGTGAAATTGCAAATGAGAGCCTTAGTTTTTGCAAATTGTATCTACGAAACAAAGGTATTTGAAATGTGTTTTAATAAGAGATAAATGTCTCTGTAATGGGATAAAGTATGTAAAATTCTTGTTAAATGGTACCTTCCATCTTGATTGCAGGCAATGGTTTGATGCAAAAATGAATCAACTGAAATGCGAAACCAATTTGTCGAACAATGCAATTTTAGAACAATGTTTACAAACGTTGGTTTTGTTCAACAGTCGTCTGCACATGATATTGGTTCGCTTCTTTTCCTTTATGTCTTCTTGCATGTGATAGAATATGAATTTCACTGAGATGTCCACAGTTACATTCCGAATAACTTTCAACGGTAATTTCAGTTGTGATCCTTAGTAACGAAACGGTACATACTGATGCAGATATGTTCCAAAAATCTTGCACGCATTGCGTTAAATTATCAGGGGCGAAGGGGCGGGCAAAATGTTGTTAAACTTGAATTTCGCCTTATTTTTTTCACCTTATTTCACTTTATTTTTATTCATTATAGTACCAGTCATTTGTACACACAAGTGCTTCAGACAAACCATATCTATTGCAAATAAAAGTGAGGTTCTCATTTGAGATTTTACCATTCATTCCCGCTTCACCCACTTACGGACAGAGATCGGAAAGATAATTTTCTATCATTTCCTCTTTTGCATAATGTTAATTATACTTCAATAATCTTTTTCTCCGTTGCATTATACTCGAGCCGTGGAATGGTAAATACCCTCTTTCCTATACGAGTTTTATTCTGTTCATTTATCTCCAACTATTTTCATATTAGGGGGCTAGTGGTACTGGACGTTTTATCTGATACAGACCGACTTTTGAAAACGGTGACTCATATGAAAAATCTTTTGATACAATACTGTTTACTGTTTCAAAATTTATCCAACAACGTATCACTTGACCCATATTTCGGTTCAAAATTTCTAAGTTTGGCCCCCTTGAAAGGCAGCCGTGGAGCACTGCGAGAACATTAATCGACGCGCCCCATGCCTTTCCTCTTTCACTTTCTGACTGTTCGTTTACCTCCAACTGTTTTCATATTAGTGGTACTGGACGTTTTATCAGATACAGACACCATATCATATTGGCCATCTTGAATACGGTGACCAATATGAAAAATCTTTTACCACAACGCTTTTTACTTTTTAAAGATCTATGGAACGAGGTATTACTCGCCCCATGTTTCCATTTAAAATTTTAAAGTTTGGCCCTGGTACCCCATGAAGGGTGGCCCCGGGAGGCGCCGCGACAACACCATTCGGTGTGCCCCATGGCATTTCCTATTTGAGTTTTTCTTCGGTTCATTTATGTTCAACCGTTTTCGAATATCTCCGTGGAAAGATTAAATATATACATATATCCGTGGACCCAGTATATGATCAAGGGAAGGGCTAAACCATGGTTTGCCGCTTTATCCAGTGTAAAGGAAGTAGGATTGAAACTCATTTTATCCAGTGTATACCTGAGCGTTAAGGGGAGCTATAGTCCCTATAGCCCTCCCGTATGATCTGCGAAATATATATATATATACTAAAAATGCTGAAATTTTGTACCAAGTTGGGAAATTCTTCTAGATACTCTGCAATATCACTAGATAAACAATGTTGCTAAAAGCAAAATAAAGTTGTATTTTCTCAAATTGCGCTACGTAAAGTATTACATATTTCTAATTTAGTTATTTAACAAAACCACAATAGCCCATACATTATTTAGTGTAACAAAGGACAACACAGTATCATTAACATCAACATTTTGGAAATCTCTAATAAATGGCATGGACGGTGCAATGCGCATCAACTGTATCTTAGCTTCAAATACTGTGATCATGGTATAATATATTTCGAATGAATGAGGGAACAAAGTTACAAGAAACGAAAAATTTAAATGTTTCTAAAGACTTTACTTCGAAAACGCGCTGACATATCACGTCTCATCATGCAGATGCTTCCAAAAGACTTAAATGCTTATAACGCCATTTACAACAATTGTTATTTCAAATCGTTTCAGAGATACCAAACACATTGGTAGTGATTGTTATACTGCTTAAAATGACGTATTTGTATTAAATTTTTATAATGATTATTGCTTTCCTTTGCTTCTATAACATTACAACAATAGTTTTTGGTGGTTTTAATTACAACAAGTCGCAGTTACATTATTTTAAGCAGCGTTGCCCACTTAAATAAAT
The DNA here is from genome assembly GCF_964235325.1 of Thermobia domestica. Taxonomy (NCBI): domain Eukaryota; kingdom Metazoa; phylum Arthropoda; class Insecta; order Zygentoma; family Lepismatidae; genus Thermobia; species Thermobia domestica. The sequence goes on from NC_137467.1 coordinate 56,281,302, forward strand.
TGCTAAATATTATTCTAAATATGTACAAATAACGTAGATGAACTGCAAGATATTTTAAAATTACTCGTAGTTTGTTTTATGGTGCAAGAATGCTTTCAAGAGAAGACGTGTTTCATAGTCTTTGGGCTACTTATAATGTTAATGTTTAAGTCTTCGTTCCAGCAATACAAGTAAATGCAAATTGTAACTGAAATTAAATGTAACTGATACATTTTCAGTAACACTAGTTGTTTCCCCTAAGCCTTAGGCCTGGTGTACACTTCAGATTAAGACCGTGTTTAATTAAAAGTTCTAATTACACACTAAATACATTTCACTTGCTTTAGTTTGACCACCGATACATCAAACTCGACCCATACCACATAGCTATATGCAATTATTTAAGGACTTACAGTTAGTAATACACAGTGTTCACTTTTGTTTTGTTTTGTTTTAGTTTAACGTCCCACAGTTATGCTAGGGCGGCTAAAGGAGACGTGGAGCTAATGATTATAAGTGGAATCCGAACCACTTCGGTCGTTCAACTTTACCCCTACCGGAAATCGAACTCGAGACCACGCGAACCGAAATCAAGAGTGCTAGCCGCTAGACCAAATGGGGGTTCTCACATTATGTTGATTTAAATCATTCAGTCAGTGTTGCCAGATTCGAAGATTAAAAAGTAGCGTGTCTGTACTCCGAAAGTAGCGAATTCAAACTATTTGTAGCCTAAATATATAGATATGAATACTGATGATGCTAATGAAATAATTTAATATGAGCTGGAAAATGTGCTGGACGTATTGCAAGAAGAAATTATGATCGACGGACGAAAACAATTCTAGACTGGACACCACAAGACAAAAACAGCCTAGGAAACCCTCGCATACAAGAAGGTGTGACGAAATCAAGAGCCACTGAGGAGTAACCTGGAAAAGAATTGCCCAAGTTAGATAGTTGTGAAGACTTGGAAAGACCTTCATCCAGCAATGGATTGATAATGGTTGATTATGATGGTGGTGATGATTTTATTATATCTAAACCTCGGAGGTAAACTAAACCAAGTCATAATTTCGTGATTTTACAGAAGCGAAAAACTGGTTCCTCAACTAAGACTATCTATATAACTTTTACTAGGTAAGGTAGGGTAAAAATGGATCCAAAATTTAATGAAAGTCGTAGAACGAAAAAAAGTATTTTTGACTATTCAATCCATCATGTTGCAGCAAAACTACGAAAATTAACACAAAAGTAAACTAGAAAGTTAAGAATCACTTGTTTTGGCGAGTGAGAAAAAAATAGATACAGATAACTCGAATTACCTATATACTTATATAATATGTATGTCCATGTTTCGCAAGTAATTTTTAATCAATATAAAATTTCAACTTAAGGAAAGCAAGATTAGTTTTCTCGAATAAAGATTGCATGCACCATTGAGAGCTCAGGAATAAGATTATTCTATGTTACGGCACTGGATATGTGCTTACGTAATGCATTACGACCTTATGAACTTGTATAATAAACAGAATGCACTTAAAATGAGACGCGAATTATGCGAAACATCGGACTTTGAATCTAACTTGTTTTGTGATCCAACTCGAGACCTCACATAGCAAAGATGAGTGTAATAGCTCCCACCACAAGGTTCAGGCCGTTCGTGTTATAAAGTGTCAATTAAACACGGAGAAATGAAATGGTAATAAAGCATTTCATCAATTTCAAACAAAATACGTATATTGTACTAATAATTTACCCTATTTGTTAAGATAATGAACGTTATATTCTGTTTTTAAAATGACAGTCAAAGCAGAATGTATTGAATAATAAATGAGAAATTGTAAAGTTTCAATTTCGGTTCGATTAAATACATTCGTGCTGCTATGTGTTACGTTATCCGTTAGGAGGTATTGAACAATTCTGATTCAAAGGAAGGAAATAAACTACTGTATAGTACTGGAGTTAATTTAATAGAGTTTAATTGTATAGGCAGTTCTGACGCTATATGAGACAAAGTCTATTGCTGAAAGTGAAATATGGGTTCTATTAGGGTTTTAGGGTGATATACCCACTGATCGTGGAACCTGGAATACGCGCATGGAAAGCATTAGCACTAGCAAATTAGCTATGAAGAGGTACACCATATCATAATTCTAAGTCAAAATGAAAGGAAAAAATAAGCGGAAACGACAGACTGTACGAGAATAATACTTTCACTATTTTAATTTCACACTATTTATTTCGAGACTTTCGAGACTTTCGAGACGAGACCGAGACTTGGTATTCGAGACCGAGACCGAGATCGAGACAAGCATCTGTTGACCGAGACGAGACCGAGACCGAGACGGTGATTTTTTACTCGAGACGAGACCGAGACCGAGACCGTTATTTATCAACCGAGACGAGACCGAGACTGTACAAAGTCTCGTCTCGTCTCGTCTCGATACCATCCCTAATTTTCTGCATACCACAAACGTGAGTTCTGGGCATTGACGTAACCTGATAAATGGAACTAGGCCTCATCAGTAAAAAAAAAAAATATCCAAAACATCGTCAGACTTGTCCATAACAAACAGTGTAAACCATTCACAATACTGCACTCGTTTTACACTGTCGGGAGGAAGTAACTGCTGCACCGCTCTCACCTTATACGGGATAAGACGCAGTTTCTTACGAACCGCCTTTTGTGCCGTACCAACACTTATTGCTTCTTCCTGGGCAAGGTTTCGAAGTGGTATATGGGGGCTACGTTGCATCCGATATGTGAATCTTTTTTTTTTTTTTTTTTTTTTTCAACGAGCACTGACGGTCTACCACTTCGATCATAGTCCATTACCGTTCCAATGTCTCTAAATTTATCGATCAGTGCCCTTACAGTGTGATGATTCGGAACAGGTGTATCCGGAAACCTAGCTGCAAACTTATCTTTGACTGTCTGTTTGTACTCACCTTGTTCACGGAACACATGTTCAACCAGAAATATTCGTTGTTCCAAAGTTAACACCATTGTTTCAGAGACCGCTAACTAGATGCAACAATCACTTCAACGTCACTTTGCCGACTGGAATCTAAGAAAGGAACTTCACGCAAAGCGATAATATAGCAGTGTTGCAAACCTTCGCATAAAATTTTATTTCATGTGACTTTGAATGCGACTTTGACTTGCCACGATTCAGGTGTATAGAGACTTTTTGAACGCTCTGTAGAAAATTTTAAATCGTATAAATACGTGAAAATAATTAAAATATCTTAAATTAATCGCTCACTTCGTTACTCCCACCTGCGTAACTAGATGCATACATTTACTAATTTATGACTGCTATTACACAAGGGGCGGCGATTAGGGGGGCAAGAGGACAGTTGCCCCTAGTTTTTTCTTAAAGTGACCCCTTAATGTATATGGTTTCATTTGGAAATGGAAGGTTTCTTTTGTATGTGTTACTGGTTCATTGGGAAAAAATAGTGCCATATAATATTTGTCGTTGAGTGAGAACGTATTGGTTGGTTGTCTTCCAGTCTAGCTAAGAAAGCTACATGAATTGCGTTTTATTTGCAATTCAAAGCAATTAATGTTACAATTGCGTATTTCTTTACATATCGTAGCATATGTTTGTAGCATTTACTTTCATTTTCTAAGAGAAATAATATACATTTAATGGCATATGTGGAATTAAAAATATAAGTTGTTCATTAATTCCCAGTTTCAATATTACTTTTGATAAACAAGTCTCATTATTCATTACTGTGTTTAATATTATCATTTCTATTTATTTGATTTGCAAATTTGTTATTAAATAATTTGATCACACAACTTTCCAGACAGAATTTTAAGATCTTCATGAGCAAGAATCAAATCTCTTCTTACACTTTCGTTGTTTAAGAGTACCTACTTGCGTTGCTCTTGTCAATTTACTTAAAAAAATATGAAATACGATATACAGTATTTTAACTAAAACAAGATAGCACCCTATTAGTTATACAAGTTTTCGTCAAATAAAGTGTTAGAAAAACAACCAGGAAAACTAACATTTGACATATAAATATTCAGATAATGTCTTGCCCCCCACTTTTAACGTCAAATCGCCGCCACTGCTATTACATAATAGAATTTTTCTTCGAATATACAATACATTCATATAAATGCAACGTTAAAGAGATATGGATTTCCATAAACAATTTTTTGTTTTCATATGAATAATTTATTGGTACATTTCCCACAACTCACTTCACTCTGACTAACTGACTAACTTCACGCCATGACGCAAATATAGCCACGCTGCTGATGTACCCATGAAACTCCCCAGTAATCGATTAATCAATTTTACTTCACATACTTCAAAAAATGTTCCAACAAGGAAGCATACAGAAAATATAATAATAATAATAATAATAATAATAATAATAATAATAATAATAATAATAATAATAATAATAATAATAATAATAATAATAATAATAATAATAATAACGTAGGTACATATGATGAATTATAATATCCTGGAAGAAGAGTTTTTGGTTTGCTTTTAGTATGTAAAAAGTATGGCTTCCCTGAGAAACTTATGATTCCCCTTTCCGTAGAACTGGGTTCCTCAACCTGGGGGTCGTGACCCCTAGGGGGTTACAGGAGGGTATCATGGGACTCGCGAAGATAAGCGGAAAAGATAAATATAATTAGAATTTAATACCGGAACATATTTTTAAATGTTATTTTGAATTTTGTTCTGATAGATATATTTTTAATTTTATACATACTGTTAAGAACAACAAAAAGTAAGTCTACTAAACATTTTCAACAGGTGCAGAGTTGTTTAAAAACCAATTTAAATTAAAGAGATACGATACGAAACTAATGAAAACTGTATATTGACATATCAGAAAAATACAAATGCAAGAAAACCTGCATATTGAAATACAATTAAAATTGAAAGGTAATGAGATCCCTGAGCATGGTGTGATTTCACTAATGCGGCAATGTCCGGTTCAATCTTCGTGACGCACATTATCAAGTCATTTAAAATACTCAATAACTTTCTAACAACTGTCCAAGTTTTTTTTTAAAACCAAAATTAAAAATCACTTTATTTTCATCATATGGCCCAAAATTAAGAAAGTTAGGTAGTTTTAAAAAAAATTTGGAACGGCCTCCATTTTAAAACAGTTTGAGCGATCGGATTCGATATTTGTAATATGAATGAACTGACCAAACTTGGTTTTAATCCATTCGTTTTTACGGAAGTTACTGTATCCACTATATATAAGAAATGGATTCTACTATTATAGAAATAGATGGATATCGTGAGATCTCCGCAATAGGTATATTAAAACTCCAACACAAGTTTATTACAGACCAGAAATTATAAGGGGATCGCTGGCAAGAGGATGTGATAAAATGGATGCCGTGATAGGAATTAGGTTGAGAACCACTGCACTAGAACGACTTGCTGGCTACACTGCTGAGTTTTAGCCTGCAGTAATATCGAAAGAAAAAGATGACTCAGTAAAAACTACTGAATACTTTAAAAACAGAAGGAAAGGATGAGAAAAATCGATGAAATTGTTTGTGAAAAGTAATAAAACTTCCTTTGAAGAACGTTGCGGTAGGTCGGTCTACGATGATAAGTATGAAATTAACAAATAAATTAAGCCTAAGCATCGTAATTATTACTGACACATATGTAACTAATATTCTCAAAGAGATGATAAGATAAATGTTGCATGACGAATTGAATATCAGCAAGGTCTGTGCACGTTTTCTTCCCGGAAGGATGTGTGTAAAACATTGTCTCAGTGAAATAATTTGTACAGTATGCATATATGTTTTTTTTTTTCCTACTTCATCTTGTGCTTCAACATCAACTTTCATTTCGGTACTAGATTCGCAAGATTCATTTTCAGTTTTCTGTTAGGATTTTACGGTATTTACGTAATATAGAAACAGAGTTGATTTTAAGTTTTAGAGTCCGTTTCAACAGCACGGTTATATGAGACGCGGACCTACAGTTTCACGTGGGATCCAAACCACATGAGCTCCCGTTGGGAATCGAAGCCGGGTCTCCCACGTCAAAGGCGTGTATGCTAACCGCTTAGCAATCATGGAGCTCAATATAGAAGCAAAGAAACCGGTGCAGTTGGCGGCAGTTTCTTTCAAGTATTATTTTAGGCGAGGATAGTTTCTCTGTAATATCTCTTTTGTTGTTAGTAAATGAAAGGTTATATAGTAAAACAAGAAGCAGTCCACTCAGAAGTACACCACGTGAAGGAGTTTGGTTTGTATGGCGCGATCTTTTCTTAATTAATATCGAAACCGGAAATGGTGGAAGATTTCTACCCCTTCTGGTTTTAGTAGAAAGATTAGAAGAGAGGTTAAATATTTCTTGGGACGATAAATTGGTTGCAGAAAGCCGCTTCCCTATCTATTATCGTTTTTGCTCTATAGTTATCAACGTAAAACCGGAAGTGATTTATTTATTCCACTTCTGGTTCGAATATAAAATTAAGATAGAAGATAACACCTATTCTCAGAATGCTAAATCGATTCCGAAAAAAAGCTCTTCTCGATATCATTTATCGTTTTTGCTCCATGTACATGAATATTAAAACCGGAAGTGGTAGATTTCAACAACTTCCGGTTCTAGTAGAGAGAGAAAAATAGAGATGGAATATATTCTTGAGACGCTTAATTGATTGAAAGAAACCGCTTCTCGCTATCTATTACCGTCATTGCTCTAAAGTGATCAACCTAAACACCGGAAATGGTTGACTTTTACCACTTCCGGTTTGAATATCACCGTCTACAAACTTGATTCTTAACTTTTGAGCTTCTACTTCCTCGTCAAAATTGATAGTGATCTATCAAGTGGTTCTTTAGATTTTTTTTTCCCGGACAGACGAACGAACACACAGACAGATAGGGTAAATAAACGAATGAATTTTCATTAAGCTGCTTAGATGTTTACCCTTCTTAGAACCCTGTAGCTCAATGTTAGAGTTCACTTCTAGAGTGTGGGATCCCATTTTCGATTCCTTTTCGCGGCAAAGTGGGTTTTGTGGTAAACAAACATGGTATTCGTTTGGTCTTTTCCTGTTTTTCTTCCATTTTCTTCATCATACCACATTCTTCATTCTCATCATCACCATCTCCTTTGGCCTATACAACATAACTATGGAACGTAAAACTGAATGAAATCTTTTTCTTTTATACTTCTTACCGTAAATGCACGTTTTAACTACATCTTATAAATGTTAAACGCGTCATCTTCGTTGTTACGCTTTGCACAGAACACTGTCTAATGTAATATGTGCATCACAACTGTATCTTTGATTAATCGCAGACGCGTTACATAATCTAGAGACAGATGTTATGCAACGACCATGAGATGGCAATAATCCTGTTATTATTAGGGTCTACTCTAAACCAGCACCCAACGAAAGTTATTAAAGAAAATGTAATACTTGGCCTATTATTCCGAAACAAATTATGTTATTAGATAGCCACATAATAGTGTAACTAAATAAGCAAATGATACCGTGAAACTACAGCACAGTGCATGGATTACACAGGATGTATTGACAAATGTGGTTTGACTCACTATAATAATATTTTGTGATAAATTCGCTTTCTTCCTGTTTGTTATCAGCAGTGATGTAATGCTAGAACTTTCGGTAGATATACGCTCGACCGTCTTCAAAAATATCGCGTGCATCCAACTAGACTCGTAAGTACGGGGTGGCCAGGGGGCCTGAGCCTGCCTGCGACCACCTTCAGGCCCCCTGGAACTTTTAGTTATTTGTTAGTACGAGGATCGTTCAATAACCTTTAAATTAAAAAAAAAAAACAATCATTTTGGGTAGATTTTTCTTTTATTTCTCAACATAATCTCCTTTTGATTAGGTAGAGACATTTTTCCCAGCGTTTCTCCAATTTTTTAAGCCGTCCAAAAAGTACGACTTCGGGAGGTCCTCAAAATAGGCATCTGCTGGGGCGATGTCCTCCTGGTTCAACGTGAATCGTTTCCCGCCGAGCCATTTTTTTAAGTTTGAAAATTAAAAGAAAAGTCACTGGGGTTAAGTCTGGTGAATACGATGGATCTCGTAATAAGTCTAAAGTATTTTGCCTCCTCCGCATATGGATTAAAATTTTCATTATTTTTTTTCTTTTGTATATTTTACAGGATGTCTCAAAAGAAAGTGGCAATATTTTTAGAAATTGTAGTGTGGATGAATTAAAGCGAATAAGTTCATATGAACAGGGTATTATTATCAACGGTTTTGAGAGCTATAGATTGTGAACCATTTTGATCTTATTTTTTGCTTATTGCTCATCCCACGATGGCTTAGTAGCAGAGTGCTTACCTCTAGTGCATGGGTTTCTTAATTCGATCCCTGGGCAAAGTAAGTTTGTGATGGACTACAACGTGTCAATGGGTAATTCTTGCTGTATTCCCGCTTTCTTCTATGGTCTCATTTCACCAATTCTTCCATTATCATTCATGTACTTTAAATATCCGTTTCTGGATAGTCGTCGAACCTACGAATGTAAAATGAATTCAAGTTACCCCCCAAAAATGATCTCATCCCCCCTGTCGTCATGTTTTGACTATAGGACTGCACTTATCCCTGCATATGCTGTTTTTTTTTTTTTTTCGTAAATTTAAGGTGAGTACACGCCGGACTATAAAATATTAGGTGACTATACGCCAGATACACCCCATTACATTTCTGGTTATCAGGGAAATTTAGTTCCAGTATACTTCAACTGGAACATTTTTTCCTTTGGAATTGTTTCAACGTCCCATTTTAGCATCGAGGCTTTACAGGGTGTACAGAAACAACACCAAAAAGCTTTGTGGAATGACTCCTCAAACGAAACCATGAAAAAGTAAATAAATAAAACAGACCTACGTAGGTGTACAAATGTGTTATTTCGGAGTTACAGCCACGAGCAACAATCCTAGCCTGGCAGGCTCTCCTCCATATATGTATGAAAATTCTCATTGATTTTTTTTAGTATATTTTACAGGATGTCTCAAAAGAAAGTGGCAATACTTTGGGAAATTGTACCGGGTAATTTTAAGCGAACAAATTCATACGAGCGTGAGTATTACCTAGGTATTCTCAACACTTTGAGAGCTACAGATTGTGCACCACTTTTGACCTTACGTTCCTTGTTACTCACCCGGTAGTTGTTCTACAGAGGTGACAAAACATATGAAAGGCAGTTGAACCGCCTTTCCAATGATATGCAACATGTGGTAGTGCTGTCTTTAGAAGGGAAGTTATTGAGGGAAATTTGGGAATCAGTGTTGCCATCCAGTCCCCTTAAATAATCTTTACTTTCCCACTACTTGTAGGTTCCATTAATATCCCACTGGATGAGGAGTAGCGACAGGGTTAGCATCGAAGCATAGAAGAAAGTACATAACTCTTATACAAACGAAAAATTGTAAATTAGAATTTTTAGAACCGGTTCATATCTATTGGCTATATTATTTTATCATTAGAGCTCCTTCGTGGCAAAGCGATTAGCGTGTGCGCCTTTGGCGTGCGAGAATCGGGTTCGATTCTCGGCAGGAGCTAATGTGGTTCGGATTCCACGTTAATTAGTAGATCGAAATCTCATATAGGCATGCTGATGAAAGGGACACTAAACTCAAACTCAAGTAGGTATGTTATCACTCCTCCTAATTTCAAGCGGATTCCAATTCCGAAATGACGCACTTGTGGACACTCATTGGTCGCTATAGGGTGCGGTAGCTATTTGAGAACACATAGTATAAGTGACACAGTATCCTGTATGTCATTGTAACACATCTCTTTTTGTTGCAGGTAAACATGGCAAACCCTACGCTAACCCAGGAAATGAAGAGGCATGCATGCAGTCATCATCTCCTTTGCTGCAGGACACACTGATTCCAAGATCGCTGCCTTCGTGAATGTCGCCTGGTCATTCGTCTTCAAAGTTCGTAGAAAACTGGAGGCCGCCAGTGGTGATGTGGAAACAGTTTCCCACAGGAAACGACATTGTCAGCGCTCGGACAGGATCAGGACGCCCGAATTCACGGCTTCCGTGCAAACTGTTGTCGAAGCGGACCCAGGGAAGTCCGTGAGGGCACTCGCAACAGAGAAACAGGTTGACGAAGCCACCATTCGACATGTGGTGTAGGAAGACCTGAGTTACAAGTCGTACGTGATGCGGAGAGGACAGTTCATGTACGTGAGAACCAGGGAGAATATAGTGACCCGCGCCAGTCGCCTTTTGAACAAGCTGAAACATCCCGAGCAGCCAGAAATGCTCTGGTTCTTCTCGGATGAGAAAATATTCATCCAGGACTAGAAGGCAAATCGAAGAAATGATCGGTGGCTATGTAAAACACCCGAGGAGGTTCCGACCGTCATGCATACCAAGTTCCCCTCCTCCGTTATGGTTCTGGGGGTCGTGAGCAGTGAACACGACGTGATGCCTCCACATTTCTTTAGTCAAGGTGCCAGAGTCAATTCAATTGTTTACGCCTGTGTGTTGAAGATAGTTGTGCAGCCCTGGATTACTGGTATAGCACGTGGCAGGTCATTTGTTTTTTTAGCAGGACTCCGCTCCTGTCCATACTGCCCATTTAACCCAAGAGTGGTTGGCCACGAATTTTCACGACCATGTCACCCCATACATGTGGCCCCCTAGCTCCCCTGATGTCAACCCTTTGGACTATTACTTTGGACTTTACGTCTGGGGCGTGATTGAGAGGGCCCCTAATAAGCATCCATACAACACCGTTGCGGCTCCCAGGGCTACCATTGTGGATGCCATGACAAACATTCCCAGGACCCACCTCAATCATGCCTGCCGACAGTTTCAACATCGTTCAGAGGCTGTTATTGCAGCAGATGGCGATTTCATAGAATGATATCCTATATTGGTGTCTGTCTTCACGTGTACTTAATGCTCAATGGTCATTAAATGCTCTATTTTCCGTCTGTCCTCCTTTTTCCACGGATGTTATTTTGTTCTCAAATAGCTGCGTATGTATGTGTATGGGAGTGGTAGGTGGGTGTGCGGTATCATGTTTTTGTGTGAGGATTCATTTCCAAAGTTTGTTAGTGTTTGTGTCGAAAACCTTGTATTACACGTAAACCTACAGCTTAACGTGAAATTCCAACCATTTGAGCTCTTACCAGGAATCGAACAACGGCTACTATCTTTCCTAATCAAATAATCCTTCATTCAGAAATAATAGAAATTGAGTAATGTTTGTGCCACGAACACACCTATCGATTTGAATTTGATTTGATTCGAGTGTAGCGTCCCATTCAGCAGCGAGGCTATATGAGACATGGATCTACAGTTTAAGGTGAGATCCAAGCCGGGTTTTCACACATTAATGGTTTTGGTGGGATATCTTTTCGTGAAGAAACAGTCCCAAATCTAATCTCATAGGCAACATTAACACATTTCATGTATATGCCTTGTTTCGTCGTCTCCGGGTCATTGGTGGTCTGATAAGTCCCGAGCCACCGCGTGGGTATGGAACGAGTCATGAAGTTCGTGACCTGTACCATAATTAGCTCCTACAGCTTTTATTGTCCAAAATTCACCAAGTGGATATTTTATAGAGTCTGAGTGATCCCCTTTAGAACGATTTTGACGAGGTAGAACGGAGAAAAAATTCCGACTTCACTGAGAATCGAACCGAGGTCGTACGGCTCTCTTATATCAATACTGTATTTATGTATATGCGTCATTCAAGTTTTGATTTGTGGAGCATCAATCAAGATGTTGTTATTGCCAATTCTGTCCAAGGCAACAGATTTGATTGAGTACCTGAAGGAAAACGACATACATATTATAATTGAGTCCTCTTATGGATGAAAGACTAGGGAAATGTAGATCGTTTGTTTACGTCCTGAAAGTACAGGATATCGATTACTTTGACCCATTTGGCCATAAACACAAACACACACACACACACACACACACACATATATATATATATATATATATATATATATATATATATATATATATATATTACACAGAGGCAGACAGAATATGAGAAATACCTCCTAGCTGTAGATCATTATTCAATAACCAGTGGTTTACCACTGGTTAAAACTTTTGCAATACGAATTAAGTTATTTCTAAACTGTGTACGTACGTATATGATCCTTTTACCAACATATTTTTAGTTGTTTTTTATAATCAATAGCATGGCTGACTTCCGTTAAAGAAGACGCAACGTGATCGCGTAATGGGAACAACGATAAGATGCATGTTGGAAACGAAAATGTATGTAGGAAATAGTAATACAAAAACTATTACTATTACTGTTACGTTGTACGCGTATTTTCCTAGTGATGTAATGTTGGTACTTTCGTATTGACATCACAGTTGCTGTTTATCTTCCGTATGTGGAGCTATTACATTCTTGTTCGCATTTTTTTTTTTGCTCCCATTACGCGATATATGACACCCACTGTGCAGTACTGCCTCGCTAGCTGCCTATACGAACGGCGTTTGCATTCTTCCTGCGTGTTCTCCCATCTTCGTGCATTGAGATGAATCTGCGTCTCTTTCGCACACGTGCGACATATTGCACCCAAAGCAAAAACACTTAATTTTTGTTTTCGTTTCTTCTTTCTTCCTGCTCCTTACCACCCTTTTCGCTCATTTCCGTAACACATTGTGTCAATGTTGCACACGTTATTGGTCCATTTCCGGATGTTCTGTTCCCATCCTTCCCATGGGTTTGTTCATTCTTTGCCTTGTTTCGCCTATGGGTAGTATTTCGTACATTTAACCTTTTCCGACATCTTTTCTCGTTATATTTCACATAATCTCATTTTGACTCCATTTTTATGCCCCTATTTGGCCCTTACAATGCGCTTGTTGCCCGATATATATATATATATATATATATATATATATATATATATATATATATATATATATATATATATATATATATTTGTCACTTCTTTTTCGATGTTCTCTATGTCTGTGCAATCTTATCACAATCGGCGTGTTAGAATCACATTCGTAAGCACGTGCGTACCGCAGTCGCTAACGCTCTCGCCTTCGGTGCGAGCGATCCCAGGTTCGATTCCCAGTAGGGGCACTCGGTCTAAAAAAATTTTCAAGCCAGCCATCCTGAATGAGATTTTCCTGGGTTTTCCCCATTCACACCAGGTAAATGCCGGGTAGTACCTAACTTTTAGGTCCCAGGCCGCTTCCTTCTTTCCCCAATTCTTTCTTCCTTCCCTTTTCCCGGATGGTGTGGTCGCCGAGGGGCGTCATCCCTCATACGTGAAGGGCTAAGCATGGCGAACATACACAGATGCCGAAAGACCGGAAATCTAAATTCTGAATCCTAATCGTAAGCACGGTTATCTGAACGTGCAATCAGAGGTAAAAGTGAGGGAGAACGGGGGACGTCGTTCCCCCACTTTCAAAAATATATATGGTGTCCCCCCACTTTCTAAAAAATTACAATAGTCAAAGATGGGCAAGGGGGTCGGCTTAACGTTATGCGTCCCTCTACTTTTTTTAATTCACTTTCACCCCTATTAAGCCTGTAAGCTGGTAGTGTTTAAATGAACTGAGTTTGCGGTTCTGAGTCTGGGTTCCCAATAAAAGTGTTAAAAGTGTTAACTCGAATTGAGGGAAATTCTGTTCTTTGAAATTAATTACGCGTTAGGCTTAAATAGTTGGACCCTCACATCTTACCATATCGTACTTCACCCAACGACATTTGATTTACAAAGCTAAAGCCCAGCAGAAGCTAAGCTAAACGTAAACTGCCATGTTTATGGAATTCCATACACACGGCTCTCCCGTGCAACATCGTGTGCATGATTTTCCGTACACAAACAATATATTGCACTTTCGTCGCGTTCGTTCTATAGGTGTGTATGCAATTACACTCTTATGGCGTAGAAGTGAAAATTTAATGTCCATACCGCGTATATGGAAAACCATACAGAAAGAAAATTGTACATTTATGCCCTAAAACAAAGGCGAAAACAAGATATTACAGGCGGACTGTTGCTCGTGGCGCACATGTAATAACAGTCAACAGATATGGTAGCAGTCAAGGTGTTAAAAGTTGAAACTCATTTGGGAGTAGAATCAACATAAATTTACACTTCTCCTGACGGTGACACTATAGTCTACTTTAAACAGTGACACGCATACTATTTGTAAACGTTAAAGCCAATTGCTTTTTCAACCGAAATTCAAGATACATTTCCAAATACATTTACAAACTTCAAATCGTAACTACAGAATCAAAGGATTGAGGGTTCAGAGAAGATTCAGATATTCAAATGCTACATTTTAGGCCAAGTAAAATAACTTTTCATATCGAGAGAAGTTTGCTAATGTTATTATTGCAAGAAAAGTGCTCTTCTGCAGAACTCACCTGTGTTGCATCAGTAGATTTTTTTTTAATATATAGTTTCTGTACTATTAAAAGCAATTACATTTAATCCCGGTTGCGTCATCACTAGAGACGCTATATCATCAATCTTGCCGTGGTTTGTATGTTCCAAGGTCTCTCTCTCTCTCTTCAAGGTCGTTTTACTGTGTTTATTTGACAAATTCGAGTAACAATAAAAGTAAATCTTATGCAAAATATGAAGGGAAGTTTTCATAATGATACTTTTCTCTAATCTTTCTTTTTATTTACTCTTGTATTTTTTGGGGGGTAAATGACTTCTAACCGTGTTTCCTTTTCTCTTGTCCAAACTCTGTATAATAAAGAAAATTGGTTTACCAACAACTCTTTTTTTTTTTTTTTTTTTTTTATCTATTTACTCTGTCCATCCAGGGGACAAGAAATCTCAAGAACTAGCGAATTGGTGGATTACGTCAATTTTGGACACGAAGTGCGGGGTTAAAAGTTACCCACATAGCACAAGTACGTCCACAGGATGTCCGAGACTGAGCCCGCAACGGACAACGGGACATCCCGGGATTATCCGAATGTGCTCCCGGGACATTCACAGGATTTCCGCGGGAGATCCAGATGTCCGCTAATATCCCGGGATACGGGATATTCAATGGGACCACGAAGGGATGTCTATTGGTTTTCCCTCGGACCTCCTGTCCCATCTGGGACGTCCCGTGGACATCCTACATGAGAATCCTTTAGAATGTCCCATGCAGGACGTCCATGGGATGTCTTCTCATTGTCCCGATAATCCCGGGAATCGAATGGGATGATTGGGGTCAAAATGGGACATCCCAGGGACGTAGTGTGCTATGTGGGTAGAAACCGAGTTCGTTAATGAAGATTATTCATTCACCGGAAGTGATAGAAATCCATTTTCCGTTTTAACGTTGATCACTATACATGAGGGCCCAAAAGTATGTATACAGTCCCGTACTGATCAACTCATTTCTTTTTATATCGTTTCATCCATCAGGTAGACTTAGTTTCTTTACTATTTGTTATTAACGTCTTCTTACTTATATCTTAAGCTCAGAACAGCCGAAGCAAATAAATCTATCAGCTAGAATGTTAAACTTAATCAATGCAGGGGAGGATACCTACTTTTGGGTCACCCTGTAGAGTAAAAACGGTAACAGATAGCAAGAAACGGTTTCCACAATCAATTGAGCATCCCAAGAATATATTCCATTTCCACTCCAACACTTCTACTGCAATCAGAAGTGGTAGCAATCTACTACAATGTCCGGCTTCATTTAAAAATATCACGCCAAAGCTTTCATGGCTAAAATATCATGGCAATACTGAAGATTTTGGGTTGGAATGAAAGGGGAGAGGAAATGTATTGAGAGTAGACTAGATCAAAGGTGCCCGAACTCGTGAAATCGATGCTCATGATTTCGGAACTCACGATCACTCGATTCAGCTTCACGAAGTGAGCCTGAGGTTGAGTGAGCGC
Organism: Thermobia domestica; assembly: GCF_964235325.1. Taxonomy (NCBI): domain Eukaryota; kingdom Metazoa; phylum Arthropoda; class Insecta; order Zygentoma; family Lepismatidae; genus Thermobia; species Thermobia domestica. Next base: position 56,297,178 of record NC_137467.1, read on the forward strand.
GAGTTCCAAATCATGAGGTTGAGTGAACGGGAGTTCCAAATCATAAGGTGAGCGTGATGTCGGAATGATGTTGTGGCATTTATGGCCATGTTAGCACGTTACGTATGAGGGATGACGTCCCTCGGCGAGCACATTATCCGATGAAAGGGAAGGAAGAAAGGATTGGGTAAGGAAGGAAGCGGCCTGGGACCTACATGTTAGGTACCATCCTGGCATTTGCCTGGTATGGATGAGAAAAACCCAGGAAAACCGCATTCAGGATGGCTGGCCTAAAAAAGCTTTTACACTTTTCGATCGAATGTCTCCACCTGGAATCGAACCCGAGACTGCTTGCTCCAAAGACGAGAGCTTTAGCGACTACGCTACGCGGGGCCACCTCGGCAGTATTTAGTAGCGACACATCAAGAATATATTAAATATTATTTTTAGCCCTGCATCCATTAATAAACTTAGAATGGTTGTAGTAACTAAATCATATCTGTAGCAAATACATGTAATTAGTTAGTAGGTGATGGAGCATGTGGTTATACAAATATTAATGCTCAAATTGCAATATCTTTACGGTTTTTGTCCTATTTTGAAGTAATTTAACTGAAACAATAGACAGTTTTTAAATTGTAATTACAATAAATCGTCACAGTAGTTTTTAAATAAGCAACTTGCCCGCATAATTTTACACTCAACAGCGCACGTAGCGACATCTATTACAGTGACTCTTTACTATGAGAATTAGCATGACGCATAAACTGAGATGTTGGTAGTTCATTATTTCGATATGCATAACTGTGAAGAGTGTCACTGTTAAGTGTATTTGTGTCACTGTTAAGAGTATTGGTGTCGCTGTTAAGAGTATTTGTGTCACTGTTAAGAGTATTTGTGTCACTGTTAGGAGTATTTGTGTCACTGCTAGGAGTATATGTGTCGCTGTTAAGAGTATTTGTGTCACTGTTAGGAGTATTGTGTCACTGCTAGGTGTATTTGTGTCACTGTTAGGAGTATTTGTGTCACTGTTAGAAGTATTTGTGTCACTGTTAGGAGTATTTGTGTCACTGCTAGGAGTATATGTGTCACTGTTAGGAATATATGTGTCACTGTTAAGAGTATTTGTGTCACTGCTAGGAGTATTTGTGTCACTGCTAGGAGTATATGTGTCACTGTTAGGAATATATGTGTCACTGTTAGGAGTATTTTTGTCACTGCTAGGAGTATATGTGTCACTGTTAGGAATATATGTGTCACTGTTAGGAGTATTTGTGTCACTGCTAGGAGTATTTGTGTCACTGCTAGGAGTATATGTGTCATTGTTAGGAATATATGTGTCACTGTTAGGAGTATTTTTGTCACTGTTAGGAGTATGTGTCACTGTTAGGAGTATTTGTGTCACTGTTAGGAGTCTATGTGTCACTGTTAGGAGTATTTGTGTCACTGTTAGGAGTATTTGTGTCACTGTTAGGGGTATGTGTGTCACTGTTAGGAGTATTTGTCTCACTGTTAGGAGTATTTGTGTCACTGTTCGGAGTATTTGTGTCACTGTTAGAAGTATTTGTGTCACTGTTAAGAGTATGTGTTCCCTGTTAATAAAAGATAAACAAATAATAGACAATTTCCTAGTTAACAGTGTACTTTTTGCGTGTAGTATATAAATAAATATGAGGGCTATCTAGAAAGTAACTCAACTATTGGAGTAAAAAGAAGACAAGTGAGAGTCGATATTTTTATTATATATATATATATATATATATATATATATATATATTGAAGCGACACTCTTAGACTACTGTTGAACATAGTCGCCATACAAGTTAGGCATTTACCATAGCGATCAAAAAGCTTACAAATTACATTGTCATAAAAGTTACCGTCTGTGACTTCAGTCATGAAGACCTGTGTCAACAAAGTGCTACGTTGTTGGCAACGAATTCATGTGAAGGAAATAAATGGAAGCCAGTCGCGCATGGTGCGAAATCCGGGCCAAAATGTAGACAGTTGAAAACCTCCCAAAGAAAGGCATCTTAGAGTTGCTGAGTCCGCCTGTCCAAGTTTGAGCGGGCTTTGCGGTTGTCGTGAAACAGCATTACTTTTGTACTCAGCGTTTGGTTTGAAGTACACTTCGCAACTTCTGTAATGTTTCATAATATTTTCAACTCTAATAGTTGCACCATATACCAAAAAGTAGATATAGTACCCAGGGTTGTCAAATAAAAATAATCAAAATAAGGGATACGGGAAAGTATTATGGGAAAGGTTTCGATAAACATGATCTAGTGGTAGAAAATGATCCAGACATGAAATAAAAAGAGTAATCATTTAGTCGGAAAGAAATAGAAAAGTATGAACTAATACAAAGAGTTACTATTAAAAAAAAAAAAAATAGATAAATCTTACTTTTAAAACATTGGATTTAGATTACTTAAATTTTCTTCAAAAAATCATACTTCACGCTTGTCTTAACTACACTTATAATCTTTTTGAAGTTCGAATTTTTCTTTATGCTGTCGAAAAACTCATTGCAACTTAAAGTCAAAGAATTGATTGCTATTATAAGTTCAGCTTTCATTAATTGGGCATTACACATTTCTTGTGTTAGTCCATTTCAAATTCATATGCGAGAAAACTTTTTCCACAAATGAATTTAACGGTGGGATACTTAGGAAACAGGAGACGACCTTAAATAAATTTGGCAACTCAGAGCTTTTCTGCAATAGCATTTGCCATTTACTGCCTACACGATTCATTAAAAATTGCGGGCTTTAAATTCGTTGTCTGAGCTAAATTTGTCATTTGGGCGAAATACGAGACTTTTGCCGTTCCATACCGAAGCTCCCCGAGACGCGGGACAGTCATAAAATAAGGGGTTGTCCCTTAAAATCCGGGAGATTTGGGAACCCTGATAGTACCCGCCATCCCAAACAAGTAGCCATAAATTTTCTTGCAGACATGGTTTGCATTTTTTTTTTTTTTTTTTCAACTGTGTCACCACTCCATGGACTGTTTTCATTTTCACAAATTGACGTGCTTAAACCTAGTCTCAATCCCAGTAACGATAAGATCAATAAAGGCATTGCCATCTTTGTTATAGGCCTCAACAAATTTCAAGCCCGCTGCCTTCCGTTGAGTTTTCATTGTCTGTCAAAATTTTTTGAACTGATCTTGCACAGAATTTATGGTAGCCCAACTTTTGGGTTATAATTTCATGCAGCAAACTCCGTGGAATTTGCGGAAACTGAAACGATAGCTCTGTCGTCGTAAACGGGAGATTTTCACGAATCTTGTCATGGGTTTTCGTGACCAGTTCATCTGCCACTATATTCGGTCGCCCACGTTTGTGCAGCTTCTTTACACATAAGGCACCAACACCTCACTCTACTTTTACTCATCACTAGGGCTCGGAAGTTGAAGACCTTCTTCCACAAACTGAAGTACAAACTAAAATAAGAAAAATTTCCCACCCTCACTCCCCCTTGCTGAGGACATTGTTACGCCTCCTTATCTGACTTGTGATTGTTGTAGATCTGGTCTTATCAGTCCAGTCGTTGAAGAATGTCTTATCTTTTGAATTTTCTTTACTAAAGAAAAGATCTTTAAGAAGTGGTGGTGATTCGAGTTAACGGCCAGTAATTTTATTGTCGAAAGATGAAGTAAAAAAAAAGACGTTAAGACCTATGAAAAGCTTAAAGAAGACCAATAAAAAAAAACACCGAAAAAGGCGAAAAAGGACAAATAAAATCCACCATTTTCTGGCGTACAATGACCCAAAATGAACACATATTATGTTAAGCCTCGTCTTCGGGCACTCGTAAAAAAGAGGATTTTTCCTCAACTTCCGGGCCCTACTCATCACATCTTTACCGAAAACTTCACACAGTTGTCGATGAATGTCAATCGGTTTAGTGTGTGTGTGTGGTGTGTGTGTGGGGGGGGGGGTATGTGTGTTTTCGCTTACTAAAATCGTATGACTGACCTCCCTTCACAACTGGTGGGAATTTTAACCGGAGCATTTATGCTAATAGTGTATTATAAACAGAACAGAAGCAACACTAACTTTACACGTCCAGAGTTGGATGCACACTGAACATACGCCCCTAATTGCAGCCTGCCGATGCCGAAATGTAGGTCCGTATCCACTAATTGCACGGGGTGCCGGGCCCCACAAAATTTTTACTGGCCCCCTAAAATTTTCAAGGTAGGCTGGCAAATGAACTAACAAATGGAAAGATCGGGCCCACTAACTTCTACTGCCCCCATACATTTTTGGGCTGGCTACGTGGTTGCCGAAATGTGAGTCTTTTTGGATAGCCTGAACCCCATCAAAATAAAAAGTATTAATTATAGCAACGTACGACATATTTTCTAACGCCATAAATTTCGTTTGATTGCTTTATTAATTTTCTCGGAGATTATGCATAAGAATTTGTCCTTAAGCAGTGTTTCTTTCAGAAAATACATTCCGGGGGGACATACTTAGTATTCAGAAGGGCACGCTGGTACTATTCTACTTATTATTATATTATAGAGTATTATTTTGGTCTCTTTCGGGGGGGGGGCACTGCTCCCCCCACAACCATGTCTTGAAGAAACACTGCCCTTCAGTGGTCAGTTTTATATCATCTAGTGATTTACAAATATTTTCTTCTTGGAATGCTGATACATTTAATTTGTCATGATTTCGTGGATTTCATATTAGTTATATAATATTGCTTTTGAAATTTTTTTACACTAATATTGCAAGACTACTGGTTTTGAGAAATGGGTCCCTCATTACCATATTTTCTCTCGGTCCTCAAGTTTGAAGCTTTACCGTCTCAATCAAGGTTAAAGCTGAACACACACAGAGTATTCTGTGCTCCGGACATAGCCGTCACAGAATCAACTTTTACGTAAGGCTGCGTGATCTGTCCTTTTACTGCAGTAGTATACAATTGGAGATCAAATGAAATTAGTGTGATTGATGTTAATTCATGCATGAAACTAAATAATCAGTAATTGATGTATTTCGCCCACAACACAGAGGAAATTCCTCCCACGTAGTAGCGTGAATAATATGAGAAGACTAAAACGACAATATCTACGGTACTTATTGCATTCCAGAAATAACCTAAATTCATAACCCTATATACAAGAAGCTATTTTATTGATAAAATCAGAGTATTATACTGAGCGGAGAAGAAACATGTACAAAACAGATTAAATACGATTGAGATCTGAGACAGATAAACTCGGTTAGACAGTTTCAATAACTGATATAAAACTGAATATTTGGTTTAATTTGTTTGTACTTCAAATACACACTGTTGAATAGTTTGAAACGAACTTTTGGGCATGGTTAGTACCTACCTCGAGCTGGGTTTTTACTTTGATTAAAATAGGTATCATGAGGAAGAAGAGAGATTTAAAAAAAATGATAAAAATAGTTTATCAACACCATCATTGTTTGCTGTAGAGCCGCGGTGGGTTAGTAGTAGAATATTCACCTCTGATGCATTGGGTTCTTGGTTCGATCCCAGCTCGCGCCAAGTGAACTTTGTGGTGGACAACCAACGTGCGTGTGGGTTTTCTCGGGGTACTCCCGTTTCCTCCCACTTTCTTCATCCCACCATTTCATCCATTTGTCATCATCATCTCTTTTAGCCTAACCGGCATAACCGTGAGACGTCAAACTTAAAGATTTCTTTTGTTTGTTTGTTCGCTGTATACTTTACCCTATAAATTCAATCCTTAGCAGAAAGGAGCCCATATTGCAGCATGTAAAAAGGGAAAGAGAGAGATCCATATTTTGATTTCGACATCATCTTTTCTTTTATTTCCATACATCATTCATACCAATAACTGTTGCAGAAATCAGGAAGGTTTATTATTATTATTATGATTATTATTATTATTATTATTATTATTATTATTAGTAGTAGTAGTAGTAGTAGTAGTAGTAGTAGTAGTAGTAGTAGTTGTTGTTGTTGTTGTTGTTGTTGTTGTTGTTGTTGTACTAGTAGTAGTATCTTGCTTCTTTATAAATGTCGTGATAGCGTGAAAAACATTACTGGTTTGCAAAATAATAATAATAATAATAATAATAATAATAATAATAATAATAATAATAATAATAATAATAATAATAATAATACCTGTGTTAACTCGACACTGGCTTAGTGTTACCCGAGATCTGTTAAATTTTGGCACACGCTTGGTGCTACCTCGACTCTGTCGGATTTTAGAGTAAACTGTTAAAATGTAAGTGGTTAAGTATACTACTTGACATGACCTACTCTTAGGATGGAATCATTTCACTTACACACCAATGGTGTTGTTATGATGAGTAACTCTGTTGTCCTCATTATTTCAGCAGCCGCTATATTATTAAGCATGACATTCATCTTTTGCCGAAAGAAAAGTCTATTTTAATATTAACATCATATCATTTTAATACAGGGATGCAAATAACCACTCGCCCACTAGCCCGGGGTGATTGGTTCATCGGTGCGGGCGAGTATTTAATATTACTATTATTTATTTCAAAGGTAAGTAAATGATTTTTTTGTGGAATGTGGGCTAGTAGATTTTTTCTTGAGCTAGTGAAATTTTGTGGCTTATTTGCATCACTGTTTTAATGCTATTTTCGAACTATATACGAAAACAGTATTTAAAAATGCTGAACAAAATTATTACGCAAAAAGAACTATTCCTGTTTGTCGTTTGTAAAAGAAAAAACAACAAACCAACTACAGGTTGTGAACTACACACGAGACTCTAACATATATACATATTAAGTTTATTTCTCAGTAAATTCAATATTATGCATATATGTAGAACTTCATTCTCAGAGGTGCCAGTGTGGGGCTTCAGTTATTATTACCAAGACCCATGGCAAGTGGGTTCATTGTTATCCCAGATCCCCGTATCTGGGTCCCTGCAGAGCCTCTAACTAGGCCTCGAACTCACGACCCTGAGGTCTGCAGAGAATGACCAAGGTGAATACTGACCTGGAAAAAAATAACAGACAACAGTACAACAATTGGATCACTTACCTTACAGATGTTGTAAGAAATGAAACTATGCAAGTGAGCATATCCTTGTATTTTTCTATATTTAGTATTATTTATCACACTATAAGAAACACACACACTTATAATTTCGTGGAGTGATCACTTCCTTGAATTATAGAAACAAACACTATTAGACTAGTAGACTAACGAATTCATAGTTTAGATTCTGTAATTTGGTGATTTAGATATCACATGTGTCTGGGTTCTTCTGTTTGGATCCACTTTATTTTCGGATCCAAAACGAGAATCCATCACTTCTCATTGCACAACACACACAGAATAAAGTATTGGGTAGTTGTGGTAATGCCAGCCGATAGTTCAGTCCTCACTGTTCCCTTGGTAATTTCACTTTCTCACTCTGCATCACAGCACTGTGCACTGTTCAACAAAAATATCATGGATAAGATATTAAGTAATAACTTAGCTTTTTTTTTTTTTTTTTTTTTTTTTTACTTCGAGTGAATCATGTTGCATTCAATATCTGGTGTAACATTTTATGATCTAACATGTAGTTGGCAGTTCAACAACACTGAACATACTATGTTTTTTTTTTTTTCGATATCACACACTGTCACTTTGACATACTTTCTTAAATCACTATTTCACACCGTATGACCACTTGATACGAAGCAAGTATTAATATCAAGTAGTTCTGCTTCTATTCGTAATATTTCATGATATGTATCTAAAACAAAGTACTACACTGTACTCCAAACAGTATAGCTTAAATACTCTATATCTTTTCGGCCATCGAACACTGAGACCATGTGCCTTTGATTCCGCTTAACTATCAACTAACTCCCTGTTTGGCGCTGGATAGTTTTCTTTATCCAGAAGTAACGATACTTTTCGGAGATTAGCTTCTCCGTTCCGGCTTTTCTGATGTACCCAACGGGTTTCCTTTCTTAGCCAAAACAAACAATGACAGTTTTGGATATTTAACGATTATCATTGCTAGACACGATGACATGAAATACACTTACATACTATGTACGCTAGGATAAATTGCTGACTTTTCAAAACAACGATATCAAAATTCCATTGATTCAGAACGCCAAAAGAAAGAGAGAGAAAAAAAAAAAACATCTTGGATTGGATATGTTTTCATTCCGCGTATATTGACCTTCACGTGATCGGTGGTGCCGCCCTGTAGCGACTTTCCTAAAGCCTCACAGTGTGGCGGTTGCTACAACAAAACCATTGTTTACATCACAATACAAATAAACGAATAATATTGGCAATTACATACACAGGTATATATGCTCCTTTAACCTCATTTTAATTTGTTACATACTGAAAAAGAGATGTCATGCTATATACATGAAATAACATATGTTTGTGTCATAACCGTCTGCTATCGGTAGGCAGTAACCCACGTGTAGTCCAGTATTGTCTGCTTGTACACTCCGCGTCAAAAAAAAATTGCGACAGCTAACGCCCTGCAGTTAGGCCACCCAATATATACCTTATCCCATAATCGTGTCAGGTAAAGAGACCCCCTCTCTCTCCTCCTTTTTTCTCTCCTATACTAAAGTTAGCTAACAACATGAGCGCAATTCTTATTTCAAACTACACAGGTAATAGTTTCGATAAAATGAAATAACAAAACCGAGACGAAAAGGGATTCATAGGTTAATGTGGGGAGAAACGGAAACACACACAATGAAAAATTGAAACCTATTACACAGAGATTCATAAATGAGGCAGATAGAGAGAAGAGGAGAGAAGAAGAAAAAGAAAAGGGAAAAGAGAAAACTGTGGAATTGATACGTAGTAAGAAAAGAACCTAACATTATGAAGTTCCGTTTCCAGAAATCCAACAGTAATATAGAAATAACGTTTTTTTTTTGTTTTTTTTTTTTTTACATATTTTTTCAGAACTATTCGAATATATAGAGAATGCTTTAAACATTTATTATGTCACTTTCCTAATGGATAGCATACTCAATTTCAAGTAGAACTGTAGAACTCCGAGACACATCTGCAGGGCCGGCGCGAGGGGGGTCGAGCCGTGCCACCGCCCAGGGCGGCACGTTTAGTGGGCGGCAAAATTTGAAAAAGAAAAGAATACTATTAAAATATAAGGCTTCGTAATAGTATCACATGGAAAAATAAAATTGTGTTCCCTGAGAATGTAATTAAACTTACTTCACTCACATTCAGGAAAATACTCACTCAGAAATTTCAGAGCATTCTCCCTCATTTCCAATTATCAAACTACTAGCCACAGGTATCTCGTTCAAGATTTCCCTTGCAGCGGCGTAGATAAGATTTTTATCTAGGGCGGATAAGATTGTCAAGTGTCTTTTATATTTTTTCTATTCAGCAATATTCTAACGCTCCACTCCAAGTACGCAAAATGTACACTCCCATTTGAGACAGGCCTACAGCCTACAGCATCTAGAGACATTTAGGTTCTAGCAGCGAGTTTTTAACCCATTTACAAATTGTTTATTATCGTATCTTATCAACTATATATATATATTTATATATATAATGGTTTCCATATTTAAGCAATACAAGTTTGACAGCGTCATAGCCGAACACATTAAAAGAACCATGGGAGGACAAAATAAATACCACCATTAGTAAGGAAAAGTTGTCCACAAAAATTTTGTTCCAATTCTTAGTATGTAAATTGAAAGTAAAACACTTTTTTGTTGAGAGCTGGAACATATTATACTATAATGCTAGACTGTACACCAGATATTTCTGGTACAGAGCAAAGGATCGTTCATTTTGTATAAATTACATACAGGAATGGAGAATGGCTTGTAAAAATTTCCGAACACTTTCTTGGTTTCGTACCAGTAAAAGACATCACTGGTCTAGAGCTGACAGAAGTAATAATTAAACAGCTAAAAGAAATGAACTTCTATCGAAGACATGAAGGGCCAAAGGTGTGACAATAGTTCCAATATCAAAAGCAAAAATAAATTCCCAAGTCTTCTATGTTCCTTTACTAAACTTTGTCGTTAACGATGCTGTCACATCATCTCAGTCCACCGTTTCATTTTTTTTTTTTTTTTTGTATAGTTAAAAAAACTTTATGCCTTTTTTTTCTGTGTTAGTTGAACGTTGGGACATACTAAAGAAACATATTAGCAGCCTCACTTTAAAACCATTCAGCACCACAAGATTGGAGAGCCGAGTTAATGCTCTGACTCCACTTAGATATCAAATAGAAGTTTATGATACCTTACTTTAAATAAGTAACAACAATAGAATAGATAGAATGACCGCCCATGATGCTCTGTGTATAGCTAACCAGCTGCGTGGCTTTACTTACCTTTGCTCACTCGTAATCTGGTATGACTTTTCACTCCACATAAACATAGTAAACAAAAGTCTCCAAAGCTTTGATTCGCATGTGTTAGACGCAGTCGGGTTTCTTCAAAACATATCTAAGTACTTTGAGAGGAGAAGAAATTATGTAAAGTTCAACTTTACTTAGTTGGTGTGATGGAGTTGGCATCAGCATCAGATATGGATGACCCACGGATAGGTAATGCAGTGCAAGCTCGAAGTCGAAAGAAGAGGAGACGATTTCAGTACGAGCAGAGGATGAAGCCATTGAAGATCCACATAACAAAATACAAGATCAATTTTTATTACAAACTTCTAGACGTGATTGTGTTAGCTTTAAGAAAAAGGTTTGAGCACTTAAACATCACTGCGAGTATTTCGATTTTCTTTACGATATAAGTAATCTGAAAGATATGCCACCTGAATTTTTGTCTGAAAAGTGCCTGCATTTTAATACGCGAAGAATCGAAAGATATTAAACCCCAGTGATTTGAAAGACAAACTGAAACAATTAACCGCTATAATTAAGCCTAAACGTTCACCAAAAGAGACTAAAATTAATTAAGGAATATGACTTTGCTCCCTATGTCAGTGTTGCAGTTATGATTTTGTTTACCTTACCAGTAGCTGTGGCAAGTTGAGAAAGAAATTTTTCGAAACTTATTCTAAGCTTATTAAAAACTATCCACGTTCTTCCATATCTCAAACACGTTTAAGTGGTATAGTGATAATATCAATGGATTAATTGGCTGAAACATTGGACTACGCGAATGTGATAAAGGAATTTGCTCATACCAAAGCAAGAAAAGTTTTTTTCAGTTAAAGTATGTTAAATTTGTGTATTTCTATTGCGTTTTAGTACATTATAAGTTTAAGCTAATTACTCTTGCCGTAATATTTGATTCACTATATTATCTTTTTGCTCTATGCTATATTGGAAACACTTTTGATATAAAATAAGCTTAAAAATTAAAACTCTTAGTCGGACTAAAGTATATATTTTTTTAAAAAAATCTATATGCCCTGCTGTATATCACGTACAGCGAAATCGATCATACTGAATATTGTGTCATGTATGGAGTCATTTAGTCATTTAAATATTACGTAAGCATTCGAGAGAGATAGTCAATTTTTTGTTTAATTTTCCTTTTCATACATGTTTTTAAATATAGTATCTTACTTTTCTTAATACCTGAACGTCTTCTGTCAAAATAAGGTTTGCAGATTAAAGAGGCGGCATTTGAAAGTACTGCCCAGGGCGGCAAAACTGCTAGCGCCGGCCCTGCACATCTGGGATAATGTCAAAAGTTTAACACACATGCTTTGTTTCCGCGTGGTTCGATTGCAAATTCGGTAGTGTTCATTGAAGGTACTGTTCCAAAATACATTCTAATAAACCCAGGAGATACCTTGGTCATATCCTCCATTTCAGATTACTAATGCAAATTGAACAAAAAAACAAAAAAAAAAGAAAAGAAAGACAGAAACGAAAAAAGAAAACAGAAAGAAAGAAAGAGAAAATAAAAGGCAGTTCTATTTTACTATTAAATTTCTATCAGAAATACCCTATATTAAAAGTTCAAACTGTATCGTAACGAATAGTTAAAATGTTGGAAAGGAAAATTTTATATTCATCATAGATTTAGCATGTTTCAAATTTCAAAGTGAAAAAAAAAACATTGAATTATAGGATGGGATCAAATTTTGTGTTGAACTAGTATAAATAAAATTTTGTTTTCAAATAACCAAAGAGTTACCATTTTCTCGTCTTTTCCGAAGATTTATATGTTCCGAACATCCAACATTGATTTCATCTCTTCCGGATATAACGTAATTTGCAGAGATAGAATGAACACGCTGAGCTCAAACGGATCATCGTGCCAGTCGGAGGATGTTGGTTAGGTTATAGACCACCACTGGGTCGAGGATTCAAATCTGTAGTGACCCGGTAATTCGACTGAGACTTGGTAACCCAGAGAATAAAAAAGAGATTTTACTTATTCCCTTGCGTTTAAACAGTATTTCTGTCAGAGATGACCAGGACTGGAGATGTTATCCCCAGAGCACGAAAAACACCGACGCCGAAGTTAACAGTTAATTAGATTCTCCAGACCATGTATATCGGGATCTTGCTCCGTTTTAACTTTGGAACACGAAGTGCGTATGTGTGAGAGAGGGAGAGAAGGGGAGAAGTGAAAGATGCAAAGTCAGGATAGGGAAACGTAAAGACAGAGAGAGGGGGACAAATATAAATATGAAACATACTTATCATTAGAGTGTATGTTATAGAAGGCACACACTGTTTATTTGAATTATCGCCAGTGATGTCTTGTAAGTTCTCCATCAGAAGATAAATCTCTGCAGCCATTATTTTATGCGAAAAAATCATACTACCTGATGGGGACTCGAACCTAGATTTTCCATTTGGAAGTCTGGCACGTTACCACTACACCACCGATTGCTTTAGCCAAACTTTTTTTTTAACAAATGGTGTAGTGTTTCTTTCTGAGAACGATAACACGAAAAGTGTATACTGCAGATCAATGATGTCTTTGAAATGTCCTGGTAATTCCCTTGCCCTTTCCCAACTAGCATTCGTAAATCGTCTCAATCATAATACAGGTGTTTGCTTCCACATTCTTATATATTGCTTGTCCAGTATGATGTCTATTCTTCACAATCACTTTGTAAAAAGTTTAACTTTGGCATGAACTTTGGCATGAACACTCATTGAACGGGATCTGAACTTACGTTCGATAGCTCTATTATTCATAAGGCCATTATGTTACCCCTACACTATCACGCCATCTAAAATTACAAGCCAAATATTATTTACTTTAGCCCTGATCTTTGGAACGAACTGGCTTCTTCATGTAACGTTATATGCACCAAAGTGCACAACGAAATTGATTTATTCGACGGCCTAGAGAGAAATTTGTGTCCACTGATAAAGGAAAAACATACACTCGAGGAAAAATAAAGAAATAAAACATATTTTGCAGTAATTTCGCCATGCAAGTTCAAAAGTACGCAAATAAATAAATAAATAAATAAATAAATAATAATAATAATAAATAATCACATTCACAGTATAGTAGTCTATTATTATTTTATATTATTATTATTATTATTATTATTATTATTATTATTATTATTATTATTATTATTATTATTATTATTATTATTACTCAGTCACTGTTTAGGATTACTAAAGCGCTCTTTGATATTGGTCATTTTCGATGTGTTTTATATATCCCCTCCCCACCCTATGTTGTGGAGCACGGCATCTGCAGTGTCATTGTTGATCTCAGCGAGTCGGAAAACTATGAATTCGACACTGATATTGGTTATTTCGATGATTTTTATATGTATCCCCCTCCTCCAAGTTGAGGAGCTGAATTTGGATTCAAACAGCATGAGATGTGTCACTGTTAATCTCAGTGACTCCGAAAATTATAAATTTGCCACTTATACTGGTAATTTTTCGTTCTTTTTTAAATGTCGCTCCCCCTCCCTATCTCTTAAGTTACACCGTCAAAGTGACATGACAGAAACCATCTCAGGTTTGAACTTCATCTAGGTTGAAAATTTGATCGACATTGGTTTGGTGGTTCAAGAGTCCAGTAAATTTTATTTTGTTGTATATATATATATATATATATATATATATATATATATATATATATATGTGTGTGTGTGTGTGTGTGTGTGTGTGTGTGTGTTTGTGTTTGTGCATCGCCGGCTACGATCTCTTAGCGCCTTCCCAAATAGCTCAGAGAAGCGAACATGGCCTAGTTCCTATAGGAGCCGCTGTGGCGCTAGTTACGTGCACCAATATTTTCTCTGTGTAGCAGGGAAATGAAATAGCTAGCTATAACAGTAAAAGTTCCTCCCCCCCCTCACATAGTATCACAAAAACTAAACTGTTTTTAAAATTGAATACAATTAGTATCGATTAATTAAGAATAAAAGATAATACAAACACACCGGGAAGAAATCCTTTACAAATTACAAACGAAATACTTCCCCAGATAATGGCTTGGCATTTAGAAATTTTGCATGTTCAAAACATCCTGTTTTAACATCTGCTATGTTCTTCAGCAACACTGGAACTATTACATCGCAATTTTTTACATTTAATTTGAATGAATGATTGTCCGAAAAGAGGCACTGCAAATACTAAACGTGTTGCAGAAAGGAAACAATATAGGCGGAAAGAGTTTCCGAAATTCGGATGTTCACAAACCGATGGGCCTTTTCAACAACGTGAATCACCCATACTAGTTCTTTTGTAGGATAGCGCATTACGTTTCTACTGTCTTGTTTATATATCAAGTTCATAAGCGTGGAATTGCATTTGTCCTGACTGATAAGTTTGTGACATGAGGCACAATCTATACTTTGAATAATTTTCCGATCTACAAAACTTCCTAAGAAAGCAGTAGAAGCTAATTTCACTGTTCCTAATAAAATGTCTGAAAAGAAAACCATAAATGGGAACATTAAAGTACTATACAAATTGTGACAATAGTAGTAAACAATAGGCTAAAATGTTATGAATTGACTAATTTCTTAAACATGTTATGAGTTGACTTATTTCTTATTGTGCATATAGTGTGTACAGACTGAATTGTTAAGGATTGGATTTCATTTGCGTTATGATTTAACTGAATTTCACTTTTAGTTTACACTTTAATGAATGTGACTATTTTTCTCCTAGTGCAAAATGGTTATATTTTTTTTCCTGGCATTATCATATTAGTAGGTTTCATATGGTAGATTGTCAGAAAAACATAAATATCTTCCTAAAACATGGGATCTTTGTATATTATTATTATCTGTTTTAGCAAGATGTAAATAGGACTCTACTAATATATTACTACGACATTTCACAAAATAAATAAAATCATTTTATCTATTGTAGATAAATATTGGGGAAATTTGGGGTTACCACTGGCACACCAAATACTGGGATAGTATCTGAAATATAGGCTCTGGGTTCTTCTTCTATCCCATTAGCAAGGGCATCAATTTTGGGAAGTTTGTAGGCCGGGCCCCTCGAAGTTGAAATTGGCTCCCCTAAGGTGGGGGGAATGCTAAGTTGAAGTAGGTTCTTCAATTTCTACAGTACATGGTAATTCCTTTCCCTGTTCTACTAAAGCGTATCTCCCATAGGGCTCCCCCAAAGTTACACAGAAATCGGCACTCTTGGACATAAGTTAAAGGTTTTACGTCTGTTTTTTTTCTTTTCTTTTCTTTTTTTTTCATTTCTTTTTTTTTAAGAAAAGTACTAACCTACGCATAGATCCCATTACTAATCAGAAACATAAATAAATAAAATTAATTACACAAGCAAAAAACAACACTTACTAGGATCAGTATGAAGACCAGTTAACAATTATGTAACTGTATCTGGTATGGAAATATATGCTTCAGAATCAGGAAAGTGATCGGGAATATTTTCCTTTGAAATAGTAGTAGAATTTGCAGTGGAAGGCAGCGATTGTAATCCAGTTTTCAAAATTCGATTTATTGTATATACAATGGCTCTGCTAACAACATATCGTTGCTCCCTGACAAAATGATAAACAACAATATACCATAATTAAAACAATAAAAGAAAAACATTTTTGTGTTGCTAATTTTACCACATAAAGGTATTGCAAGTATTATGCAATTATAGTGCCTACACACGCCACGTGACTTTTTCTTTTAGCGATGAGAAAAATCACGTAAAACACCACACTCAGGGTTCCCAAATGTCCCGGATTTTAAGGGACAGTACCTCATTTTGTGATTTTGTTTCGCGTCCCAGGGAGCTTCGATACGGGGCAGCAAAAGTCCCATATTTTGCCCAAATGACAAATTTACCTCAGACAACGACTTTAAAGCCCGCAATTTTTAATGAGTCGTAATGAGTGTGGCCGGTAAATGACAAATGCTATTTCAGAAAAGCTTCGAGTTGCCAAATTTATTTAAAGTCGTCTCCTTTTGCCTAAGGATCGCACCGTCAAATTCATTTGTGGAAAGTTTTCGCACATATGAATTTGAAATGGACTGACACAGAAATATGTGTTTCTGTCCAGTTGATGACAGCTGAGTTTTTCGACAGCCTAAAGAAAAATTCAAACTTGAAAAAGATTAGAAATACAGTTAAGTCAAGCGTGAAGTAGGATTTTTGAAATAGTTTAGATGACGTAAATCCAATGTTTTAAAAGTAAGATTTACCTATTTTTTCTTAGATCTATATTAACTCTTTGTATTAGTTTATACTTTTGTATTTCTTTCAGTCTAAAATGATTACTTTTTTATGTGATGCATGGTTCATTTTCTACCACTAGATCATGTTTATTAAAACCTTCCCGTTAATACTCATTGAAACTCGTCAACCCATCCCTTATTTAGACTATTTTTATTTGGCAATCCTGACCACACTACACTTGTCTAAATCCACTCAGACTTACGTGAACAGACAACCTGTCCTTCTGTTTAGTGCACGTTAGTAGCGCCACAACGGCCGAAAGGTCAACTATGCCCTGTACGCTAAATCTCATGTTACGAGAGGGATATGGTAAGGCGCTAAGGGATCGTAGCCGGCGATGGTTTGTGTGTGTCCCTCTCCCATTCCCCTCCCCAAGTTCTCCCGTGAAAGTGAAATGATAAAAATCATCTCCAGTCCGAACCTCACCTATGTTAAAAATTTGATCGTGATTGATCCTTTGTTTCACGAGTTATCAAGTGTTATTTATTCTTTTTAACTCCTCCCTCCCCTCAAACCCTAAGTTTTATCGACAAAGTAAATAAATACCATCTTTAGGCCCGAACCTCATCTATATTGAAAATTTAATCGAGACTGGTCGGGTGGTTCAAGAGTGATGAAGTCACAAAAACAATCATTTTCATTTTTTTTACATATATATCTCCCTCTCCGACCCCTACGTTGCACCGGTAAACTGAAATGATAAAAGTTGTCCCAGGTCAGAACCTTATCTATGTTGAAAGTTTGATAGACATCGGTCTGGTGGTTCAAGAGTTATTACGTTTCATCCATTTTTATATATCAACCTCCTCCTAAGTTTTACCGTTAAAATGAAATGATAAAGAAGCTTCCGAGGCCCGAACCTTTTCAATGTTGAAAATTTGATCGAGATCGGTCGGGCGGTTCAAGATATTAGGACTCACAAACATAGTTACTTTCAATGTTATATTTATTATTATTATTATTATTATTATTATTATTATTATTATTATTATTATTATTTGCGTACTTTTGAACTTGCATGGCGAAATTACTGCAAAATATGTTTTATTTCTTTATTTTTCCTCGAGTGTATGTTTTTCCTTTATCAGTGGACACAAATTTCTCTCTAGGCCGTCGAATAAATCAATTTCGTTGTGCACTTTGGTGCACATAACGTTACAGGAAGAAGCCAGTTCGTTCCAAAAATCAAGGCTAAAGTAAATAATATTTGGCTTATAATTTTAGATGGCGTGATAGTGTAGGGGTAACATAATGGCCTTATGAATAATAGAGCTATCGAACGTAAGTTCAGATCCTGTTCACACCAAAGTTAAACTTTCTACAAAGTGATTGTGAAGAATAGACTTATCATACTGGACAAGCAATACATAAGAATGTGGAAGCAAACACCTGTATCATGATTGAGACGATTTACGAATGCTGGTTGGGAAAGGGCAAGGGAATTACCAGGACATTTCAAAGACATCATTGATCTGCAGTATACACTTTTCGTGTTATCGTTCTCAGAAAGAAACACTACACCATTTGTTAAAAAAAGTTTGGCTAAAGCAATCGGTGGTGTAGTGGTAACGTGCCAGACTTCCAAATGGAAAATCTAGGTTCGAGTCCCCATCAGGTAGTATGATTTTTTTCGCATAAAATAATGGCTGCAGAGATTTATCTTCTGATGGAGAACTTACAAGATATCACTGGCGATAATTCAAATAAACAGTGTGTGCCTTCTATATCATACACTGTAATGATAAGTATGTTTCATATTTATATTTGTCCCCCTCTCTCTGTCTTTACGTTTCCCTATCCTGACTTTGCATCCTTCACTTCTCCCCTTCTCTCCCTCTCTCACACAAAACGCACTTCATGTTCCAAAGTTAAAACGGAGCAAGATCCCGATATACATGGTCTGGAGAATCTAATTAACTGTTAACTTCGGCGTCGGTGTTTTTTGTGCTCTGGGGATAACATCTCCAGTCCTGGTCATCTCTGACAGAAATACTGTTTAAACGCAAGGGAATAAGTAAAATCTCTTTTTTATTCTCTGGGTTACCGAGTCTCAGTCGAATTACCGGGTCACTACAGATTTGAATCCTCGACCCAGTGGTGGTCTATAACCTAACCAACATCCTCCGACTGGCACGATGATCCGTTTGAGCTCAGCGTGTTCATTCTATCTCTGCAAATTACGTTATATCCGGAAGAGATGAAATCAATGTTGGATGTTCGGAACATATAAATCTTCGGAAAAGACGAGAAAATGGTAACTCTTTGGTTATTTGAAAACAAAATTTTATTTATACTAGTTCAACACAAAATTTGATCCCATCCTATAATTCAATGTTTTTTTTTTCACTTTGAAATTTGAAACATGCTAAATCTATGATGAATATAAAATTTTCCTTTCCAACATTTTAACTATTCGTTACGATACAGTTTGAACTTTTAATATAGGGTATTTCTGATAGAAATTTAATAGTAAAATAGAACTGCCTTTTATTTTCTCTTTCTTTCTTTCTGTTTTCTTTTTTCGTTTCTGTCTTTCTTTTCTTTTTTTTGTTTTTTTGTTCAATTAGCATTAGTAATCTGAAATGGAGGATATGACCAAGGTATCTCCTGGGTTTATTAGAATGTATTTTGGAACAGTACCTCCAATGAACAATACCGAATTTGCAATCGAACCACGCGGAAACAAAGCATGTGTGTCAAACTTGAAAAAAAATGAAATCTGTAAGTTTTACGTCCCACGGTTATGCCGGTTAGGCTAAAGGAGACGGTGATAATGAGAGATGAGTGAAATGGTGGAATGAAGAAAGTGGGAGGAAACGGGAGAACCCCGAGAAAACCCACGAGCATGGTGTTTGTCCACCACAAAGTTCACTTGGCGGGGGCTGGGATCGAACCCGGGACCCCAAGCACCAGAGGTGAACGCTCTACCACAATTAGTATTTATTTTGAATACTTTTGAAAGATAGCGTTGCTTGGGGTAGTTTCGCTAGGCAATTTCACTCTATGTATATATATGTAAGTGAAAAGTCCTTGGACACCTGCATAAGTTTGAACATGGACGGGAAAAGTAAAAAGTGATGATGGGAACAGAGGTTTGATGAGGGGCCGCAACTTTTGGAGTGTATGTCATTCATGGCCGCCATCTTGAAATCCTCCATTTTGGATTCTAGTCAATTTTGTTAAATGGGAATGGGGGTGTATGACACATCAAATAACACTAGCTTGAGCTCAGGAATTTAGTGGTGTATTTTTTTTCGATCTTGTACAGTACAAAATAGCGGATTTCAAAATGGCGGCCATGAATGATATACACTCCATACATGACTTATTAAGGATCGTATGAATTTCACAGCTATTATATTGAACTTCCAGAAACAGAATCTTGTCTCCAAGTACAGCTTAGCAAACCCAATAATTTTCCTAGTCTTTCGGTAACTCCTAATGTTATAACTAGAGACCGGATGTTAGGCAAAATACCTATTCTTTAATATTAAAGATATGATCAAAAATAACGTTTTAAAGTTTATATGGTGGGTTATAGTTTCGATTTAAGCCAATTTTATTTTGCCTATTTTGCCTATTTCGACCTTTACTGCCTAAATAATTGCTTTGGTGCCTAATGTTGCCTATTCTATGCATTTTCTTCAAATTAAGCCTTCATTGAGAACAATGTAATTTTTATAACATAAATATTACACACATATATGTGTATATTAGGTGTTTGTAAACACAAGCACGTGGTACTTTGCAATATATATACAGAGTGAACTTCAAAGATGTGCACATACTTCGGAAAGTGATTAGTGATATCAAAAGAAGACAAGCAGTCCTCGTGTATTTTGTCTAATTCCGTGTCATGTACAAGTGACAGGGTGCCAACTTGGAATCGAAAATCAAATCCTGACAATTGGAACAGAACCAAAAGATGTGCGCATACTTCGAGAGGAGATTCGTGACATGAAAAGAAGACAAAAAGTCCTCTTGAATGTCACGAATCACCTTCCGAAGTATGTGCACACCTTTATGTCTCGTTCCAATTGTCAGGATTTGATTTTGGATTCCACTTCGCCCCCTTGTCACTCCTACATGACGTGGAATTCGACAACATGCAAAACGACTTTTTGTCTTCTTTTCATGTCATGAATCACCTCTTGACGTATGTTCAACTCTTTCAGGTTCTCTCAGTATATATGGAATGCATAACAAGCTTCGTTTTTATATATGCAATAAAAGAAGATATTAACAAAGAAGTATGTTTCTATATTTTTTGAACATTATCTATGACTTGAATCTATTTTTTTAAATTATATTGAGTATTTATCTTCATTATTTCGAGTTACATTTTAGTGCCTATTTTACTGCCTATATTTTAAATTTTAGTGCCTATTTGCCTGCCTATTTTCCAGTTTTTTAGTGCCTAAACATCCGGTCTCTAGTTATAACCTTCTTTAAAAAACAAAAAAAAAACTTGATTTTTATGCTTTACTGTACTATCAAGTATGCAACATTGCTACAATAGACATCTGTGTCCGCAGCTGAGTAGCTAATATTTCCTCAAGAATTTTAACTTTGTGAGTTAAAAAATGACTTCTAAACTATACTTAATATTACAATAACATTTGATATATTTGTTTATTTAACTAAGTACCAGTAAATAAGATATGCTAAATATAATGAACACACTTTGAATATACTAAATTTCAAACTTTCTAAAGCTAAATATTCATGGATATAATTAATACAATAAACAGAAAATGAGAAAATATAATGAATATTTGAGTTTTATGCAAATAATAAATATTCAATAACATGGAAATAAGGAGGGGTACAACTGTCCTTCTACAAGATCCAAAATGTATTACTGAAAATAACTTACCCTCTTGAGATGGTAAAGTATGAAGCCACCTACCATAGACACTAACAAGAACAGGCAGAAGTTCAACTTAAAAGCCGCAGCCGAAAGAAATCAAGGTGCTGCTTTAGTTTTGATGTTTTCTTACGGAAGACAGCTACAGCGCCCCGATGACAAAACTGTAATTTCAGGCTAGTCCACATTGCACACAGCTTTACTTATATTATTAATAAACATTCACGACATACACAAATTATTTTGTGATTATTCTATTATTTCACTAGCTGCAATACCTGTTCTTCGCATGGGAAGAATAGGTATATATATATGGGAAATATTTCAATCCAGGCCCGTATCCAGGGGGTCTACGGGGGCCACCCCCCTAAATTTTTGCTGCCCCCTAAAATTTTCAAGGTAGGCTAGCAAATGAACTATAATATGGTGATAAACTATAATATTGTTGGATCGCCCCCCCCCAACCTCAGCCAGGCCCCCTACATTTTTGGGCTGGCTACCGGCCTGTTTCAATCCCCTCCCCCCCTAGGATACCCATTTCAATGAAATTATAATGATAATAATAATCCATTGGATATTCTTCTTTTGGTATAAATTTTGAAACACCGTGCCCGCATAGAATACTAACTTTGATCGTAGAGAAGGGACGTGGAGGCTCAGTCATAGAGCGGTTATCTCATTCGCGTAGGCCCCTGGCTCGATTCCGACCAAGTAAATTTATGGTAGGCAACTTTGTGTCCTTGAGTTTTCTCGAGGCTCTCCCGTTTCCTCTCACATTTTATTTCACTACTTTTTCCATTATCACTGACTTACCTTAATCATCCGTCTCCTTTATCCTAATGGACATAATCGTGGAATGTTAAGCTGAAAGATTTCATATTTTAATCGAGGTAATGTGATAAAAACTCAGTTTGAGGAAGATACTAACTGTATTTCAAAAGTTATTTCAAACAGGTCTGTGGTTTACTTGACCTCGAAAATTATGGACTCGATACTATTCTCGATTATTTCAGATCTTTTTTTAAATTTTTCACCCCCCTCTCACCTATCATCCGATATGGGCTGAACGTGGACTTTTAAACATCTTCAGGAGTGTCAATATTCATCTTAGCGATTTCGATGAATCGACACTAATATAGGACGTTTACCATTATATTTACATGTTATCCTCTTCCGGAGCGGCGCGTCCTCAGGTTGCGGATCGACGAGAAGGCCTCTAGATATAGAGGTTAGCTTTGAATGTATTGAATAAGCAGTCGCGGACAGACGACTAGGAGTGGTCCTCCAGCTTGGGGGTTTGGGTAAGGCTAACACCCTCATCCTGTAAAAAAAGGTACTTGTTCAGAAACATTCACAAAAGCCTCAAACAAGGACTGATAACTTAGCACGACCTCAGCGAAAGAAAATGGACATGAGATTTGGAACATGGAATATTAGAAGTCTTTATACGGCAGGCGCGTTAAAATCCGTAACGAGTGAGTTAGAGAAATGGAGGATGGACATAGTAGGAGTTCAGGAAGTTAGGTGGGAAGGAAATGGATCAGTGAATTCCGGAAATTTTACGTTCTTTTACGGGGAAGGAAATAAAAATCACCAGTTAGGAACAGGGTTTTTCCTTCACAAACGAATATTACCAGCAATTAAACGGGTTGAATTTGTCACTGGCAGACTTTCTTTTATTACTCTTAAGGGACGGTGGTGTGATATTATTGTTTTAAATGTACATGCCCCAACTGAAAATAAGGATGACGATATAAAAGACAGTTTTTACGAAGAAGTGGAACGGATATTTGACCAACTCCCGCGATACCATATGAAAATTCTACTAGGGGATTTCAATTCGAAGGTAGGACGAGAGGGTATTTTCAAACCGATTATAGGGAACGAAAGTCTGCATAAGGAAAGTAATGACAAGTTGACAATTATCGTTGAGATTATCGTTGAATAAAGCTAATATTCAATGTTCGAAAACGGAGAGATTTAATTTAAAGAAGTTAAAAGAGAGCCAGGTAAGAGAGGAATGCCAGATTGAAGTTTCGAATAGATGCTCGGTTTTAGAAGATTCGGAGTGCACTAGTGTTGAGGATACTTGGATTGAAATTAGAGATAGCATTAAAAGTTCAGAAAAATAAAAATTGGAACACGCGGAAATACGTAGGAACACACCATGGTTCGACCAGGAATGCATTAAACTAGCAGAGAAGAGAAAACAGACAAAATTACGCTGGCTACAAAATCCGAATGAAATAACTGCACAAAATTTCGCAGATATCAGGCGGGAAACTTCCAAAGCTTTTAGAACAAAGAAACGCGATTTTTTGAAAGCTAAAATTAAGGAACTTGAAGATAATAGTAAAAATAAAAATATTCGGGGGCATGTATAAGGAGATCAGCGAATTTAGGAAAGGCTATCAACCTCGTGCTTATATATTAAAGAAAGCTGATGGGACAGTTCTCACTGATACGGATAACATCTTAAATAGATGGAAAGATTTCTTTGGCGATTTGCTTAACACGCAGCCAAAAACTAATGTGCGTTGAGGAAAGGAGGTACACACCACAGAACCGTGTATTCCAGAACCCAACCGAATAGAAGTAGAAACCGCTATAAAGAAATTAAAGAAACACAAATCTCCGGGTGTAGATGAAATTTCGGCTGAGTTAATCTTAGCTGGAGGCGAAAAATTGAGAAACAAGATACACAAACTCATTCTCCTTATCTGGAACAAGGAAGAATTGCCACAAGAGTGGAAAGAATCCATCATTGTTCCAATTCACAAGAAAGGCCACAAAACTGATTGTAATAATTATCGAGGCATTTCTCCCCTGTCAACATCCTATAAAATCCTTTCAAATATTCTACTAGCAAGATTGACCCCATACGCAGATGAAATTATTGGAAATTATCAGTGCGGATTTAGACGAAATCGATCAACTATCGACCAAATATTTACCATTCGCCAAATACTCGAAAAAAGTGGGAATACAGTACCCCGATACATCAACTATTTATTGATTTTAGAAAGGCGTCGACTCGGTTAGGAGAGAAACATTATACAACGTTCTTACGGAACTTGGAATACCGAGAAAGCTAATTAGATTAATTAAGATGTGTTTAAATGAATCCCAAAGTAAAGTCCGAGTAGGAAAATTTTTGTCCACGAGCTTTCACTTCGAAAATGGCCTGAAACAAGGAGATGCGTTGTCGCCATTATTATTTAACTTTGTGCTGGAATACGCTACAAAAAAAAATCAAAGATAGAAACCAGGGCCTAGAGTTGAACGGTATTCAGAAGGTTATGGCATATGCTGATGTAAATTTAATAGGGGATGATAGGAGAACAATAAAAAGAATGCAGAGATCTTATTAAACGATTGGAGGGACATGGGTTTAGAAGTAAATGCAGATAAAACTAAATACATAGAGGCACGTCGAGACCGTAATACGGCAAATTATGGATGCGTTAAAATATTAAATAATACTTTTGATAAAGTGGATACTTTCAAATATTTAAGATCAATATTAACAGACGAAAATCATATTCACGAAGAAATTAAATTTCGACTAAAAACAGGGAATTCATGTTACTATTCGGTTCAAAATCTCTTGTCGTCGCGAATTCTGTCGAGGAATTTGAAGCTTAAAATATATAAAACGATAATCATGCCTGTTGTTCTGTATGGTTGCGAAACATGGTCGCTTACTCTGAGGCAAGAACATAGACTGAAAGTATTTGAGAACAAGATCCTGATATGAATATTCGGACCCAAGAGAAACGGGAATGGGGAATGGCGGAAACTTCATAACGAGGAACTACAAAATTTATACGGTTTACCCAACGTTGTTAGGGTCGTCAAGTCTAGAAGGCTTAGGTGGGCAGGTCATGTAGCTAGAATGGAAGAAAGTAGAAACGCTTTCAAAGTCTTGACTGGAAGACCAATCGGAAAACGACCATTAGGAAGACCTAGGCGCAGATGGAATGACAATATTAAGATGGATCTGGCAGAGATAGGAATACAAAGTACAAACTGGATCCAATTGGCAAAGGATAGAAGTCAGTGGAGAGCTTTTGTGAAAGCGGCATTGAACCTCCGGGTTCCATAGGCCATAGAGTTAGTTAGTTAGTCAGTTGTCTTCTTCCGAGCACACCCTGAGGATGCTAAGGGCATCTTACTACCCACACTAGCGGCTGACACTGGACTTAACGGTGTCAAGAATATCAGTATTCATATTTGTGACACCGAAAACTATGAATTCGACATTAATATCATTTGTTTTCGATTATGTTTACTTGGCACCCCTTTCTGCCCCTGTGGAACATGCGTTCACACACACACACACGTTGCAGAATCTGAAAAGAAAATCAATAAGATGTTAGAAAACCTGAGGAAGGGCTTTGAGCAATATGGGATGGAAATAAATGTTAGAAAGACAAAAGTCATGGTAATTGGAACAAAGCGGTCTGTATCAAATATAAAAGTAGGGGGGAGAAAATAGAACATGTGAATAGTCTTCGTTATCTGGGTAGTATTTTTAATAATGGCATGAATGTGAACGTGAAATAAAAGCAAGGATAGGAATGGCGAAAGAAGCCTTTAGGAGGAAGAAAAGTCTGTTTTGTGGGACTTTGAATAAAGAGTTAAAAAAAAAACTCATAACATGCTTCGTGTGGAGTGTTGTACTGTATGGGACGGAAACATGTACATTACGTAAAAGTGATATAAAACAACTGGAAGCCTTAGAAATGTGGGCGTGAAGAAGAATGAAAAGAATTAGTTGAGTCGAATGAGAGGGTGTTAGAAATGGTGGGGGAGAAAAGAACACTTCTAGATATTATTGAGAAGAGAAAGAGAAACGGGTTGGGACGTTGCCTAAGAAGAAATTGTATCATGAGGGACTTCCTAGAGGGTATCGTGGCGGGAAGGAGAGGGAGTGGGCGAAGGAGACTAAAATTAATGGATGATACAAAAACAGAAAGATCATGCATGAAGACAAAGAGGTTAGCGGAGGACCGTGGAGCATGCAAGCTTCTCAGCTGCTGCATATATATATATATATATATATATATATATATATATATATATATATATATATATATATTACCCTATGACTATTATTTTTTTTTACCCTATACCGATACCGATGGTGCTAATTTTACTTAAACGCGTCGGAAGTGTCACGATTCACCTCAGCGACGCCAAAACTACGGATTTAACACTAATATCGGTAATTTTTATAATTATTTTAATTCATTCCCTATTACTCTGAAGTATGTTAGAGGGTCTTACCCCCACTGGGAGTTGAGCTCGGACTAAAAGGGTACCAAACTGTCACCAATCAACTTAGGAACCCTGAAAACTATGGGTTTAATACTATCATCGATTGTTTTCGAGTTTTTTTTTTTTTTTTTTGTACATGTAGCTATTTCATCCTCCCCAAAAAGGTGCTAATGAGAGTTGAACCTGCAGGGTTGAACAACATCGAGATTGTCACTATTCATCTCAGTGACTCCGAAAACTATAGATTCGACACTAATATCGATCATATTCGATCATTTTTATATGTCTTCCCCTTGCACTCCCTCCAAAGTTTTTTACGGTGGTCTTCCCCGCACAGTATTTTTTTTTTTCGGATTGAGTAGTATGTGCACCAGGTTTGGTTAAAGTTATTCCAGATGTTCCAGAGGTATACTGGAATAAACGTACATTGTTTTTGTATTATTATAGAAAATAATAAAAAATATGTATTTCAGGGAAATTTATTCGTTTTATTTTTGTTATTAAATAAGTGTTTTCGAACGCTATAAAGGAGTATAGGACGTTTGGTTGCCCAGCGGGCTAATGCGTCCATGCTTACCAATAACCGTTCGCGTTTAGTGGAATTTCACACGACATTCGGGCACAGTGATAATGACACCGATTTCGTCTTTCTGGCGCAAGTACACAGTTGAGAACAGCATCTGGAGTGTACGCCATATGTCGAAAATAAATCGACAACATTCTATATAAGGTAATTTTCCGCAAGAAATGACTAATGCGTGCTTTCTGTGTAACTAGTCACGAATTGTATTCCCAATTGGAGCACTCGGCGTTGGGTATAAGCCAAGTTAGTGATTCGAGTCCCACTTTTATCTGTAGGTCCCCTCTCATATCTCCCCAGTACTGAATAGTTGATTAACGACTTGATTTGAAGTTTACCGTTCTGTTCAGCATCAAAGCTATATAAGACGTAAACCTACAGCTTAACATAGGATGAGAACCACATGAGCTCTTACCGGGAATTTAACCCGACCATCCCGCGTTGAAGTCGCATATACTATAACCATATAGCGACGAGGGAGTTCCCCACTGCTGAATACGGATGTTCAACTGGTATAAATCTAATCAAGACAAAATATGAAAGACACAAGAAGCTGTGTAATACTTTGTAAACATACAAAATTGTCTGACATTTGACACTGAGACTAAAGTAGTTCAAATAAACAAATTTTATTATTTTCCTCAATGTGGACACAGTTTTAAAACGAATAAATAAACAGAAATTATTTGGGCGTTGATGAGAAAAGGAGGCAAGATATATTGACAGTATTAAGTGAAGCATGACACGAATAGGTTATAGGGCTACTTCCTCGTTGGCATCAGGCCACGAGAGTTGAAAAGAAAGTGCGTTACGTGAAACACACAACTGAATTTCGCTTCTTATTGTGCAATTACGGAACACTTCCAAACTGTACTGCTTCAATATTGAAACCAAAATTGGCAGATCTATCATTATTCCGATCAATAAAAGGATAAAATAGAAAATGGAACCAGCTCATGAAACGCAGAATTTATATCAAAAACATTTCTCATAAGTTAATACAGTGGTGCCCACCCCCCTCATGTCCATGACGCACCCCCCTCAATCCGTAGGTGTTCTCCATGAAAAAAACAACTTTTCGATTAATTTTTACACCCCCTCAAACATATTCATATAGATTTTTACCCCCCCTAATATTTCAATGACGCAGTTTGCGTCATAGCCCCCCCTTGTGGGCACCCCTGGTTAATACCGCTTTTGCTGTACGAGAATCAATATTGAAACTGAAAATAGTAATAGATATTTACCACTTCCGGTTTTACTAAGGAGATAAAAGAGGGATCATTCCGTACCAGTCTTCATCAAGTCTACGTACAGCAAACCTAACTCAAAAATGCAGAATAGGGATGGGCACGAGGGAGTTCGAGCGAGTTTTCATTGAAAGTCGACTCGACTTGAAACATACATCATTGAGCTCGACACGAGAACTCGGCTCAAAAAATTTCCTCCAACTCGACTCGAGTTTCGAGTCGAGTCGAGTCAAAACTTGCCAAATCGAACCAAATGCTGTGTGTAGTTTCAAGTACTTCCTTCAAGTATCCTACATAGACAAAATAATTATTATCAATGATACTTACTATTACTACAACTTATATTATTATTATTATTATTATTATTATTATTATTATTATTATTATTATTATTATTATTATTATTATTATTATTATTATTATTATTATAACAACACCGTGTATAAACATGAATCATAGGCGGTTTGTATCTGAATACTAGAAAGTAGTTGACTGCTGACCTCGGAAAAGGTGAACTCAAGGAGGCAAGGACATCGTTCACAAGGTTCTGGGTTTGAGTTCCGAAGGAGCAAGTATCCAGGCTTGAACCAAAAATAGTTAAAAGTTAGATTGCGTCATCTAAACATATTCAAACCTGCTCGGCTTGGGTTCTCAACGGCTCTAGCTCATTTACTATCGACCCGAGCCAACAGCTCATCCAACCAAGCCGACTCGAGCCGATGGTCTCGTGCAGGTCTCAGCCTTTGTGGTAAGGACTACAGTATATACCGGTATTTACATTGGTGCTCATATTTGAGGCTGTCTCGTTATAAAAATCCATTGTCGTCTTGTTAATCGAGACGAGACGAGATACGAGCAGTGTCCCATCTTATGAGCAACACCAAAAATGTTCCATATTACTGCTTACATTTCTCATGACTTTCGCTTTCCAGTCTAATCAGGTAATGAATTATTTCAAAACGAGTTAAAACGAGCTAAACGAGAGAGCCGTTTATCAAACTCGACTCGACTCTAAACTCGACCTCAAAACAGTGACTCGGCTCGAAACTCGACTCGAGAAAATTACCTTTGACTTGACTCGAATTTGCTTCGAGTTTCGAGTCGAGTCGAGTTTTAGCTCGACTCGTGCCCATCCCTAATGCAGAAGGTGCTATGCCAATTATCGCAAACTAAATAGCAATTTTCGAAAGTCGGGGATAGAACCTATTCTTGCAACAATGAATCAATATTCTAAAACTTTTTCTCGCTACTTATAACCGTTTCTTTCTAGAGTGATTAGAAGTTGAAACTGGAAATTGTAGATTTCCATTATTTGCAGTTTGTATAAAGAATAAGTGTGGAGACGTAACCTATTGTTGGGACGCCATCAATCCGACATCACATTCGCTCGCCTCACACTCACAGTTATTTCAAGGATGTTATAAATAGAGGATCTGTCCATATGTATCTTCATCCTATTAAATCGATGAAGCCAGAAAAACAACCGAGTATCGGCACGTCTGATTGGCTACTATCGTTTCTGCTATCATCAGATTAGCTACATTCGTTTCTACCATGATTGTTGGCTCAAAACATTGCGATTCTAATGGGCGGAGTGGGCAGAGTAGGGGTGGCGAAACTGTGACGTATGACTTCAAGTTTTTGTTGTAAGAGCAGATCCTCTATTTTATAAGATCCTTGGTATATTTCGACTTTATGCTCACTTGAAGGGTCGTGGTAGCTCAGTAGTAGGGTGACCAGACATACTCTTTTTAAGAGTATTATACTCTTTTCGAGGTTCATATACTCTATACTCTTTTTTCTTCCCAAAAATATCGAATTATACTCTTTTGTGGTATTTTCAATTTCATTTAACGTTTAATGCATTTTCCCATTGAAAATCGCATTTTTTTTCTTGTAAAAACTTGGACGTTGAAAACACTGTTTAGTACTTCGTAGTAGCAGACCCGCTGCGCTGTGCTGCGTTTTTCGTCCTCGTTGCATTGTAGGGTTGCCAGATTTTCTTTTTGCAAAAGAAAAATAATGATAATATAACTAAACTGTTTTTATTAGTTAGTACTAACACTATAGTAAAGACGGCAAAATTAAAGTGATAGATTTACCCAAACTTTCAACGTTTTAATTATTAAATTGTTAATTAAATTGATTGAGTACGTGGAATGATTTATATTTTCGTAATTTATATCTGGTATTCCTACAGTTCATAGCACGGGGTTTTGTTTTCCCTTCAAAGTGAGTGTTCTTGGTAGTGATAATCGCGCAGTGATTATTATTCTAATTAACGTGGATACGTACACTCAATCAATTATATTATTCGAGGATTGGAAGGATTTATTTTATTAACAATGTCACGAGGAAAATGTCAGTATAATCAAGCGTTTGAAATAAGCTATCCTTGCATTAAAAGGGCCCGCAGTAATGATGTTTACAAAGCATGGTTCACGGTATGAAAGAAGGAGTTCTGTATAAAAAATAAAGGGAAACATGATATAGAACAACATATAAAATCTAAGTCGCACACTGAATGCCCATCAACTTCCGAAACAGGTAATTTGGATAGTTTTTTCACCACAGAATCTTCAGAAGTGCTAGATTTAATTCGACTAGAACTTGTCTAGTCATACCATAATGATAAACATAACCACTCTTTTAGAAGCATGAACTACACTAGCAAACTTTTGAAATCAACAGTGAATAAAAATTTTGCATGTGCGAGAACGAAAACGGAGGCTTTGTTAACAAGAGTGTGGTCAGAAAATATTTTAAGCAATAGTGATAAAAAGGCTCCTTTCGCAGTTGTTGCTTGTGATGCTTCCAACCGTAAAGCGACCAAACTCATGCCTGTTTTAGTGCGGTACCGTGAAGTAGATACTGATATTAATGTAAAAACATGTCTTCTAAAAATTCATAGCATATCAAATGAAACCTCGGAAACTGTCGAACGTATTAATGGGAACATTACGTCAGTTTTGTTTGGAAAATAAGGTAATCGGTTTTGTAGCTGATAATGCACCAGTAAATTTTGGAAGCATAAAAAATAAAGCAACAGGAAATGTGCATAGCGAACTAGAGTGCAGGTTGAAGAAAAATGTTTTGCCTATCGGGTGTGGGGCTCATATCCTTCACAATGGAATTTCTGTGGCGTGTTCGAGAGTAATACCGATCGATGTTGAGAAGTTGGTTTTTAAAATATACAACCATTTCAGTATTTTTACTGTAAGGACAGCAAATTTGAAAAACTTTTGTGAGCTCATTGCCTGTCATTATGAGGATCTTCTGTATTACTCGAAGACGAGATTCTTGTCTCTGCTTCCGTATGTAGAAAAAATTATACGTCAGTATGAACCACTTAAGGGGTACTTTTTGAGTGATGAAAATGCTCCAATAGCTATAGTCAATTTCTTTCGGGACGAAACAAGTGAGTTGTGGCTGTATTTCTTGCATGCTCAGTTAATCTTGTTCACTGAAACAATTACAAAAATTGAGAGGGAGGATATAACAGTGACTGAAGTTTCTGTTGGATATTTTGAACTTCTGAGGAAATACAAAGATAGAATTGAACAAAACTTTTTTCCCGTTTTCTGCTAGAAATGTACTTACGAAACTTGTAAAAGAAGGGAATATAAAATAGGAATATGCCTACTCAGTGTCAAGAAGGTTTTACTTTGAAGTGATAACATACTTAGAGATGTGGTCACATCGTTTTTTCGGAGAAGTAAACAAGATGAAACATTTACTACTTGACACATCAGTTACCTATGAAGAATTTCAGGAGTCGTTTGCATATTTCTATGAGCAGGTAAAACATGTAGACAGTTCGTTGATATTCAGTGATAATGATATTTTTGACACTTACTGTGCAATATCCAGATGTGTTATAGAACACCTTGAACAATGGGGAGAGAAAAGAGAGACAATGATGGGCAAATGGAAAATAGTGTATAAAGATTTAGTGCGGGCTGGGTCAAATTTAAAAGTGATTTGCCACTCGTGCAATTCTTGTTTACTTTACCGGACACTAATGTTGATTGTGAGAGGATCTTCAGTGCTATTAACACTTACTGAAGCGAGGAAAAAAGTCAACTCACAGTGTCGACACTAGAACAAGTGATGAAAGTGAAGTTCAATGTAAGCATGACCTGTGAAGAGTTCAGACTGGCAATAGAGGATAACATTAACTTACTCAAGAAAGCAAGATCGTCGCAGAAGTATGAATGGTGGTGAGTAAAACTGTTTTAAGTATTTAACTCATTTGCATGCGTATTGGATAAAATACTGTAATTCATCTTGTCTTCATACTTACTGTCATTTTTTTTTTTTTTTTTTTTTGGATATACTCTTTTGGATTTTAAAAAATCTGGTCACCCTACTCAGTAGTACTCTCCCGGCTGGTCAAGTGACTAGAGTTTGCCTTTCCTATACAGTGTCCTGGATTCAATTTCCAGTGGGAGAGCCTTGAAACTTTTGAAAGCATCACGGTGGTTCTGATTTTACTTTGAACTGTACTTCCACGTCTCATATAGCCATGATGTTCAATGGGGCACTAAACTAAAATTCAACGCACCAACATCACGCTCTATCTTTTAGATATCATGCTTAATTCTTGTTTAAAACTCGTTAGCGCCGATCTCGTGAGTTCAGAGACTTTTGCTGGAAACCAGGATTTCTTCCAGATTTTTTTTCTTTTTCGGGAGAACAAAATCAAAATCGGAGAGGATTCACTAGAACACTATTTCCTACAATAAAGTGACACGTCATTTCAATATAATTTACGTTGGCTCCAAAAGATCAGTTTTCTAAGTAAACCTGGAAGAAGCACTGCTAACGACACCGAATTTAAAGTTTTGAACCAATGTCGTAAAGCAATTAGGAAACTTGAATTAACAGTAAGGCTAAAGAGTACGGTAGCTCAGTGGTAGAATGCTTTACTTTGGTGCGTGGAGTCCCTGGTTCGATCCCAGATCAAGTAAGTTTGTGGTGAGCATATTGCCCGTGAGTTTTATTGGAGTATTCCCGTTTCCTTCCACTTTCCCATTTCACCAATAATTCCATATTCACCTGTTTTAATCATCGTCTCCCTTAGTCTAAAGGAAATAAAAATGGAACGTAAAATTGAAAGATTTCATTCCATTTTTTTTAACAGTAAGGCTATGCAATATCCGGATTTGCATATCGAAAATATATATCCAACCTGATCGATATCTCGACAAATATGGAAATATAAAACAATGTCGAATCCCGAAATATCGAAAAGTATCGAATATAAAACTAAAAAATAATGAAATATCGGATATAGAAGATACCGATCAGAACATTTTTCATATTGGTATGTCGATCTTTAAACATATCGATTGATCGACACACATCGAAATATCGCAAAACTCCAAATAAGAGGCGGTGTAGAGACAATGATCCCAATCCGTAGAAAAATTCCCTTTTTGTGGGTTTTTTATGACATTAATTGTTTGAATAGGGATAAAGGAAATTTTCGACAAAATTGGCACCACATATGAGACTTTTTTCATATTTAATTTCATTGTCGCCAGCAAATCATTTTATGAGCCTAGAATAGGCTAATGACGTTTAAATAAACATGAAATCACTGATAATTATCAAAATTTGTTATTGTAAAATGCATCTTAGTGTGCGAGTGATTTATGAAGGAACTTGTGTGTGAATATTGAAAAACAAGCAACAAGGAATGTAAGTTGTTCTTACCATATTTTTTTTTTTTTTTTTCAAATTATGAACAGAAGAAAGTAAATTACCAAACGAGAAATAGCTAATTTCTGAAACATTCCACGCGGAATAATAGAAGAATTAATTTTGTCTAATTTCATTACGTTCAGTAGAACATTATAGCCCAAAAGCGTGATGCAGATGCCAAATTCTGACAACAAACTATGTTTATTTTCATCAACGATTTCACTAATATCCTTTAATTTAGAAAATTACTTATTAGGAATTTAAAATATCGGAATTTACGAGTGTCACCCAAATTTTGAAAAAAAAAAAAAAGTGAGTGACATGCAGTAATTTCAGTTTTCACATTTTATAAATTTTTGAAAATTTTGTAATCAGTATGGACTGTCGGAAATTTAGGAGCGAAATGGGAATTCTGCGTTTCAAGATGAGATTTTATAAGATTGTATTCTGGTATCACTGTGTATAGAAAGCAAGAGATAGCAATGTGTCAATAGCAGATGTACAGTTACAGACCACATATCATCCAACTATAAGCCTTTTAGTCTACTTCCTTCCTTTCGTTGGCTATAAGACCAGAGTTAATAGTTTTTCTTACGTACACCAGGCACCATTCATTTTCGAAATCAATAATCAGACGATGAAAGAAAGAAGAAAAAACAACATGGCTGCGACATGACAATAGAAAACATTGCATGATTAGTGTGTGTCTACACATTTTAATGGTTGTTTACGTCGCTACACGATTCATATTGCTCGATATAGACAAGCCTTTTTACTTTCGGCGCACAAAATACTCTGCAATAAAAAGAAAAAGAAAGAAATAATAAATGATATAAGCATGCAAGAATGTATGAAAACATGCGTAGGTGGTTTTGTTTGTATCCGAAAGAGAGAAACAATGAATATCGACCTGTTTACATCATTACTACGAAATGCGACAAATTCGTAGATCAATTTATGGACATATTTGTTTACTTCCAACGGTCACGAACCGGTATTCCATTCTTTTCTTTCTTTCTTTCTTTTATTTTCTTTTTTTCTTTTCCTTTCCCTTATTTTGTTGTTGAACTACTCATTCTACATATTCTGCCTTCACTCCTCAACTTCCCGCTGGCCTTTTGTATCAAATCAACATGTTATGTTTTCAAGAGTTTATATTATTCCCGGAAACGTTACGTCATTTGTAGGTGATGTAGCACCCAATAAAAACATTGGTATTGATTTTCTTGGAGACAAGTAGTGCACTAATCTATAACGTTTCATTTTTCTTCTTCTTCTGTAAGGAAATGAAACATAAGCACACTGTATGCATACAATAATGGTGGTATTTCATAGATATTTATGTATATACAGGGTGCACTAAGTCTGGGGCCGTAGGTAAGGTGACCAGACGTCCCGTTTTAGCCGGGACAGTCTCTTTTTTTCAACCGTCCCGATTTTTTTAATTCTCAAACGGGACGCCTAAACGTCCCATTTTTAAGCAAAAATGATCCAGGTGGCCCGTAATTATTATTCAAAATATAAATGGTCAATGCAAATTGTACACTGTTCCGTACCACACTCATTAGAAAGGATCAGTCGTGGCTGGAACTTCTGAATGTTCAAGTGGGAATTGAGTGTTCTGTTGTTCAAGTGGAATTGAGTGGAAATTCTGAGTGTTCAAGTAGTTAAAAGTATTGTTGGGTAGTACTTAAGTTAGAAACGCTGTGTTATCACTCTTACTTGTGTATTTTGTAAATTGAAAACACTGCTGAGTCCCAAAAAGCAATCTGGAAGTCAGATATTTATTCCCCCACCCCCCAAGGCCAATTCGTGTGCATAGAGTAATGGTATAGTATAAGAGGTTTCAGCTGCTCCCCGCTGAAACTGAGGAGACTGGTGGCGCCGCTACTCAAGAGAGTTGGCTACCACGAACTATTAAAAGAACAAATAAAATCATTTAGAGCTCGTGGGTCTGATAGAATTAGCCAATGATACGCTTAGCTACTGCCAGTAGCAGACGATGCAGTTAGTTACAACTCTAGCCGGTAGTGTCGCAGAATTACTTTCGTTTCATTGTGGGAACGATTTGAATTTCCATTAGGAATATAGGGAGTGGTTCATCAGGGTTCGTATGCGTCCCGTTTTTGCAAGTAAAAAACCTGATCACCTTGGCCATAGGGCCATTTCGTTATGAGTAACGATGCGTAAAAATAGAAAAAGGGAAAAAATGTTGGGAATAGAAGGTTTTTCAATCTAAACTGGCAGAATTTCTCCAATCGGATCAGCCATTTGGGCTCCACTATAGTAAGGCACTAGGTTAAAAGGGAGTTACCGTGGCCCAGTATTTTTCTAATTTTTGTGGTTTAAATGTAGATTTCGATTAGCTGTATTCAATGGTACTACTTTTTGATTTCTGGAACGGATGACTTTAAGGTCAAATTAGGGAGTCAAAAATAATGGGATTATTTGGGCAATGAGAATCAGTGACTGATTAGGACGAAATGGGTGTCATTCGATTTATATCCACACGTACATAATAACTGATATGCCATTTTTTCGAAAATTCCATTTTGATCCGGAAAATTAACGAAAATCCAAGATTCAAAATTTCAAATTTTCGTTAATTTTCTGGGTCAAAATAGAAATTTCGGAAAAATGGAATATCAATTCTTCATGTACGAGTTGAATGACACTCATTTCGTCCCAGTCAGTCACACGTCCGCATTGCCCAAAATCCCGAATTTCGTTAATTTTCGGGGTCAAAGTAAAATTTTCAGGAAAATGGCATATCAATTATTCATGTGTGTGTGAATATGAATCGAATGACACTTCCTTCGTCCCAGTCGGTCAGTGGTCCTCGTTACCCAAATGATCCCACTTTTTCTTTGGGAACCCTAATTTGACCTTGAAGCGGTCGGTTCCAGAAATTAAAAGTGGTGCCATTGGACACAGCTCATCGAAATCCCACGTCTCCAGTTCAACATACAGTTCGGATGGAACGTACAAGCACACAAAAAAGATGCGGGAAACGTGCACATGGTTGTCTGAGGGAAACTCGAATCCATTTCCCAATAATACTGTTTTGTTAGTTTGGTTATGGCCAAAGGAACAGCCTGCTGAAGTGGCAACATTGTTTTCTCATTTAACGCAGAGTCCCTTACCAGAATGGGGACGGAACGACTAGTGCAACTGTAAAAATTCCATTTTAGATTGTAAACTAACAACTACTTCCAATAACTTTTCTCTCTTTCATTTTTTTTTTTTTTTTACTCAACAAAGTTGGCCTTCAGCCCCAGACTTTCGATACACCCTGTATATACTTATTCTATACTCTCGCTTACACGGACGTTTCTCCTACATAAGGAAGCCGAATTAGCAAAACCGCCGGAGTACTGAGAGCGTTTAAAATCTATGAATTTAAAGACCATGTTATGAATTATTTACTTGACACAGCACAGATTTAGTCACAAATGTCATACAATCTAGTTTAATATATAAAATTGAAAGTGACTATGTTTGAGAACCACTCGGCCGATCTTGATCAAATTTTCAACATAAATGAGGTTAGGGCCTGGGATGCTTTTTATTATTTCACTTTGACGGTAGAACTTAGAGGAGGGGAGGGAGGGGTATATATATATATATATATATATATATATATATATATATATATATATATATATATATATATATATATATATACAGGGTGATTCAATAAGAACGTACCAGGCCTATATCGCAGCTAATGCTGCACGTAGAGCCTTCAAACAAAAAATTGCATTACCAAATCGTATGCAATAAAAATAGTAGCGAGACCAGTGGCGTCTCATGAATACCTCCAACGGGGAGCAATTCAAAATTTGAAATGGAAAGTAGTATAACTGTTGGAATCGTTCGAAAGGACATTAAATGTCATGCAACTTTTAGAAGACAAACTTTGTCATATCCTTTCCCATTTAGTCGCTAGAGGTGTTGTTGCAGACTTCCCCGTAGCAGGCCTTCATCTCAGCTAATAATGCACATAGAGCCGTCAAAGAAACAATTGAAATACCAAATCGTATGTGTAGAATGCAATAAAAATAGTAGCGACATCAGAGGCGTATCGTGAATATCTCCAACGGCGGTCATCTGCAAAATTTGACATGGAAACAGGGGTTGGTTGTGCCTCCATTGAAACAAGCGCACAATGGGAGAAACGTCGAGAGGAAACACGTTGGCATATTTCTTCCTCTGTGGCTGCAACACGGTCGCATTACTAGGTGAAAGTCAGATGATATATATAAATGATCGAAAATGACTGATATTAGTGTTGAATCTATAGTTTTCGAGGTCGCTGAGACGAACAGTGACACTTTCGATGCCGTTTAATATGAAACGTATTTTACGTCCAAAATGAAACGTATTTTCCCGTGCGAAGAACGGGAAATCTGTGGATAACAATATAAATTGAATACAAGTACTTCTATAATACGATTACCTGTATACATAAAATTTTGCAATCTTTGTTCAGTACGGGCACTTTGGAAACAAGTCACTAATTTCTCTTTGTTTTAGTGAAAATGCTCGTTGTGCTTCTTTGCTCGTGGTCTCGGTATCGATTCCTGATTGTATACCTTCTTGAGATAAAACTGTCTAGATATTTTGTTTTCAATAGTCTCTCTAGAACACAATCAAAAGAAAGAAATACACGTTCTCTTCCTACCTTACATGAACAGAAGCTTCGTTATTAGGGACAGCAGCTGATCCAGTTTGAGGATACGATATCCTCACGGATTCCGGATTAGCAAGTGACTCCCTCAAACCTTTAAATAATAAAAATAAGAATAAAGAGAAAATGAAATGAAATCTTAAGTTTTACGTCCCACGCTTATGCCGGTTAAGCTAAAGGAGACGGTGATTATGAGAAATGAGTGAAATGGTGGAATGAAGAAAGTGGGAGGAAACGGGAGAACCCCAAGAAAACCCACACACACGGTGTTTGTCCACCACAAAGTTCACTTGGCAGGAGCAGGGTTTGAACCCAGGAGCCCATGCACCAGAGGTGAACGTTCTACCAGTGAGCCACCGCGGCTCCAAGAATAAAGAGAGTCATAGAGAACTGTAAGGACAGATTGCAGATATTCATACCTTTTTTAAAAAATCGATAAACAAGGAGATAGTTAAATCTAGACCGGATATGGACAGTATATGGATTTTTTGGAACCATTTGAGAAACATCAATTTGATTTGATTTTAACTTTAGTGTCCCTTTCAGCGGCGAGGCTATATGAAACGTGGACCTACAGCTTACCATGAGATCCGAATAATATGAGCTCCCGCCGGGAATCGAATCCAAGTTTCCCACACGAAAGGCGCGTACATTATCCGCTTAGTCACGAGGGATTGAGAAAAACACAGAGTGGTAGTTAGAAATGGACAGGAAAACTACGGTGAAGAACAATGCAGGGGGTTATTGACAATATATTTATGAATGAAAATTGGAGAATGATTATGTACAACCTAGGTGTAGAGTGTGTTGCGGATGAGGATAAAAGACGTGGAAATTATGGACAAGGCAAAGGGAGAAAAGAAAATGAGAAAAATGAGATATTTCACTTTAACATCTCATGATTATGCCCTTTAGTCTAAGGGAAGCAATGATTGAGGCAAGTGAATGATGATGCAATAATTGGTGGAATGAGAATGTGGGTGGAATCGAGAGTACCAGGAGAAAACTCACGAACACAACGTTGTTCCACCACACTTACTTAACCTACAATCGAACCAGAGACCGCACGACCTAGATATAAGCGCTCTATCACTGA
Organism: Thermobia domestica; assembly: GCF_964235325.1. Taxonomy (NCBI): domain Eukaryota; kingdom Metazoa; phylum Arthropoda; class Insecta; order Zygentoma; family Lepismatidae; genus Thermobia; species Thermobia domestica. The sequence continues at coordinate 56,337,252 of NC_137467.1, forward strand.
AGCATCGTGCCCTTCAACAGGAAAGGAGAGTGAAATAAAATAAAAGCTCTGGAGCGAGTATTGAAAAATGGCTATTGCTGTATAGAAGATAAATCATAGAGAAGAAAATAGAAGAAAGACTTCAAGTTTCGTTTGAGTTCAGATTTAGCAAATGTGATAAATGAATGGAAAAAAAATATTTCAAGATGTTTATGAAGAAAGTAGAAAATAAAGAGAAAAAGAAATAAAACTGAACAGTGAAATAGAAGAAAACACCAGAATCAACTTCCTCGATGTAATAATAATAATAATAATAATAATAATAATAATAATAATAATAATAATAATAATAATAATAATAATAATAATAATAATAATACGAGGGTTACTACAAAAGTCATAGTAACTTTTTTTAAATAAAAATGGGAATGAAACAAGAAATTCTGATATATAAAAATGGAAGATTAGTACATATGTAAACGTTACACATGAGTGGGTTGGACATATATATCATATATATCCTCACCAGGAAGTAGTACGAGAAAAATGAGTACAACGAATTCCGAAGTATGGACAATTTAAGATAATAAGTATCATCTCTCTATGTCACTCCCCCTCTTCCCCGTCGAATTTTTGGAAATCCTTCTTTATTTTGGGACTTTACGTCACAAATCCTATGCACTGTCAAAATTTCAAGTTTCTAGTTTAAAGGGTTTTTCCCGGATATTGATCACTACGTTACTTACTCACTCACTCAGGACATCTTTTATATACAGAGGTTAAATGTTTCAAGAAATATCTCATTTGTCCTGAAAACAAGGATAAAAGTGACGTTGAATGCAGGGGAACGTCGTCCCCTCACTTCCAAAAGTTACCTATGGCGTCCCTTCACTTCCTAAAAAAATTATAATGGGCAAAGATAGGTACGGGGGTGGCGTGACGTCATCCGTCCCTTACCTTGTCAGATCCCTGTCTTACCCCTGCCTGAAAGAATCCAGAACGGGTAGTTTATATTAGGGGTTAGTTTTTTTAAACTATTTTCTCAAATACGACTCAGAGGATTTTGCTCATATTTCTTAAATAAATTTCCACTATTAATCTGACAATATGCCGTAACGCATTTGAAGTGAAAAAAATATACAAGAAATAGTTTGCTTTTCAGGCGACTTTTTTTATTATTTTATTTATTACAATTTTCTCAAAAACAACTCAGGCCATTTTGTTCATATTTCATTTATAAACTTCATTGAGAAAAAAAAAATGTATGTGACGTACATAAAATCATATGTTACATTTGTAAATCCTGTAGTTTTTGGACAACATACAGCAAACGTATAAGTGAAAATGCATGTTTTATAATACTTTCTAAATACGTGTTCCATTTGTACGTACTTTCGATATAAAACAATATAGGCGGGCATTATCTTACTTACAAATGGACGTATATAATATATAGCTGGCGAAGGTAACTTACATATATGTATGTAATATAAGAAAGACTGTTAGTATCAGACATCCTGCAACGGCATGATGTAACATATAAGGGCAGTACCTATGTAACATACGGATAACGTATGCTCCGTACTGATTTCTGTAGTAAGCAAGAATATTCCGTATATTTGTACAATATATCACTGTCCGCAGAACGGATTTTTCTCACAAGTAAACCTTACGTTTGGGTGAATCGAGTTGCTGACTGAGACACATATGAGAAAGTAGTACTAAATGTGGTCAGTATTTCAGTGAAGTTGTAGGTGCGAAGCTCCAGGGGTTTAGGAGATACAGCTACCAGAACATCACATGGAAGTACAGAATAGTCTTTATACAGTTGGAGATAAAAGCTCTGTAAGACCTCTTGTAACGACAAAAGGTGAATAACAAATATATGGGTACATATTAAGACTAGGGGAAGTCATATAGTAAGGGTATACTTGACGGCGGCCATCTTGAAATCCGCCATTTTGAATTAAGGTTAAGTTTTTAAAATAGGAATAGGGTCATGTGATACATGATTTAAGGCGCAAATTTAATCAGAAGAACAATGGTGACGTTAATTTTGATTTACGCGCAATTGGTAAAAAGTTACAGGGAAATTAAATATTGTTGCAGCATATGTATTAGTCCTTTACCCCACCTTGTAAATTTTGTGTTAATGATAATAATTAAATAAAAAGCAGGTGCATAAATGGTAAGAGTTGCCTTGATGGCGGCCAATTTCAAATCCGCCATTTTGAATCAGACATAAGTTTTAAACAAAACGAATAACATTGACACCTTATTAATAGCAAATTTTACCATAAATCCAACGGTATAACCATATTTGCTTTATCATTAACCAGCACAAAATTAAATGGAAATAGAGTAATGCAATAGATGACTTCGGGCTCACAGACAAGGTGAGCAATAGTACAGTGAGGACAAGAGCGAGCGAGAAACAGATGTGAATAGGATACAAGAAAAACAACGAAATGGCGTGCAAGTACAGCATCAAAACAACTAACATTGTAACGCCACCATTGTATTTCTGATTAACTTCTAGCCCGAAGTCATCTATTGCATTACTATATTCCCATTTAATTTTGTGCTGGTTAATGATAAAGCAAAAATGGCTATACCGTTGGATTTATCATAAAATTTGCTATTAATAAGGTGTCAATGTTATGCGTTTTGTTTAAAACTTTTGTCTGATTCAAAATGGCGGATTTGAATTTGGCCGCCATCAAGGCAACTCTTACCATAGACCTAATATTTATGCACCTGCTTTTTATTTAATTATTATCATTAACACAAAATTTACAAGGTGGGGTAAAAGACTAATACATATGCTGCAACAATATTTAATTTCCCTGTAACTTTTTACCAATTGCGCGTAAATCAAAATTAACGTCACCATTGTTCTTCTGATTAAATTTGCGCCTTAAATCATGTATCACATGACCCTATTCCTATTTTAAAAACTTAACCTTAATTCAAAATGGCGGATTTCAAGATGGCCGCCGTCAAGTATACCCTTACTATATGACTTCCCCTAGTCTTAATATGTACCCATATATTTGTTATTCACCTTTTGTCGTTACAAGAGGTCTTACAGAGCTTTTATCTCCAACTGTATAAAGACTATTCTGTACTTCCATGTGATGTTCTGGTAGCTGTATCTCCTAAACCCCTGGAGCTTCGCACCTACAACTTCACTGAAATACTGACCACAATTAGTACTACTTTCTCATATGTGTCTCAGTCAGCAACTCGATTCACCCAAACGTAAGGTTTACTTGTCAGTTCTCCGGACATTACAACATAATTATGTAATTTCTCATGAATAAATTCAGAAGGGGTAGTTTATTGTTGGGATCAGTTTATTTCTGGTTGATTTTTCTCAAAAACGACTAAGGCGATATTGTTCATATTTAATTAATAACATTATAATGTGAAAATCACTTTTTGCGAAAATATCCACAAGATATAGTTATTTATTACAATTTCCTCAAATATGGTTCATACATTTTTGTTGATATAAACAAATATTTCATTAATTACCCTAATATATGGTGTTACGACATTTCTCATTAAAAACTCCACAAAGAGTAGTTTATTTTAGGGGCTGAGGTTTCTTTAAACACATTTTTCCAAAAACATACTTCTGTTCCTGTTTCTTACATACAGATTTCAGTAATAACTGCAGTTTACCGTAATATGATTTGGTTCAAGAAGTTTGAGCGAAAAAGTTTAGTGCAGTGAATCGTACCTTTCATTTCCTTTGCTTTAATGATTGCGTTTTATGTGTGTGTCTATTTAATCCATGCTGAATGTTTCTGATAATAAAAACAAACTAATATTCCGGGGTTATGCTTAATAATAAGTAGCTACTGTCCATAATGGTTGTTATTGTTGTTATTGTAAGCTCCCGCTTAGCCCAATGGTTAGCACTTGTGTTTTCAGTACTATAGTCTCGAATCAATTCACGGTGCGAATTTAGAGATTCAACATCGTGAGGTCAATGTTCGTAGTTTGAGGGAAATGTCCCTAATCTACGGAAATTTCATAGGTAAATTTAGTAAAAAGGGAAAAAGTGATTTTTTTTTTTCGATAAAACCAGGGGAGTAAAAGTGAGAGGGAACGTGGGAGGATCTCGTTTTCTCACTTCCGAAAAAAAAAAATATCTATAGCGTTCTCCACTTTCTGAAAAAAAAATTGCAATGGGTAAAGATAGGTAAGGGGGACGGCGTGCCGTCAAACGCCCTCCTACCTTTTCAGATTCACCTTTACCCCTAGATATAAAACCTGAAAATCCAGGGAAATTCTCTAGCTGACTGATTGACCAATATAAATGCTTCAATTTTTCTTTGTTCTTTAGAAATAAACCAGTGTTTCTTCCAGACCTGTTTTTTGGGGAGCACTGTCCCCCTCCGGAGCTCTGAGAGTGCCACCGGAGCAGACCAAAATAATACGTTTATCAGCAGTGCGTCCCCGGAATACTGAGTGTGCCCCCCCCCCCCCGGAATATTATTTCTGAAAGAAACACTGAAACCAATGCAATAGCAACAGTGTGTGTGTCTTTTCAAAGTGGCATAATTTGAACCGATTGTTGGCTGGGTGTATTCGTGTAAATTTTTTTGTTAAAAAAAAAAAAATGAAGGAAAAGTTAAAACAAAAAAGAAGCAAAAGACAAATGTGGTTGACACTTCCTTTAATCTCATCACCTAACTTCTGTCATAGGAATTGGATACTCAATAAACTAGGGAAAATTGGATTTTAAAATGGGGAAATTTTTGTGTCAGTTAGAGACTTGCATGGGCCAGGCTTGGGCGGGCCGACACTGATTTCTCTTCAGGTCGGGACGGGCTGGGGCCGATTAATTGCAATTCTTTAATAATTATTGACTTTCGTTAAACGGTAATTAGAATAAATGCAAACGTTGAAGAAGTGTGCCCGTGAAAAATGTTACAAAATGAAACTTTTAAATTTTATCGGGCCCGGGCCGGGCTTGGGCCAAGAATATTAAAAACTTATCGGGCCGGGCCGGGCCGGGCTCGGGCCGAAAATCTCTAAAATTTTTCGGGGCCGGGCTGGATAAAATTCGGGACAGGTACATTCAAGCTGGATTGGGCTCGGGCCGAAACATTCGGCCCAAGCAGGTCCCTAGTGTCAGTCGAGGGATTTTTTTTTTCAAGAAGACCTACGAACACTGCGTGAAGTAATTAAGAGGTAACGCTCAAGTAAAAAAACAGAAATAATATTAATGCCCCAAGAATGGCCAGCTCGCGGACCAAAGATAAATCAGACAAGAACAATTGTTTGGATCACCAAAGTCGCTGAGGTCGATCATATATAACTAGCAGAAATGCCCTATATCTCACGGGAAGGATATTTAATGAACATGAAACCAGAAATTTGAATATTGTATAAATTGTCTGTTTTCTTCATCTCTTTTATAAGTAGAATTTTGAAAACATTAAATAGCGTTCACTCGTTTGTAGTGAATATTTTATACACTAAATTTCGCACCAACTTCAGCAAATCCTAAAGTTTGGCATTGTATAAATATAAAATTTGAAATTAGAATAGTATATAAATCGGCCTTTCTTTCCCTTTAGAATTGGATTTTTAAAAATGCTTAAAAAAGTTTTCCCTTATTTTTAATGAACTGCTTACATATTTAATTTCACAGATCCAGCTTAAACAAATCCTCACATTATGCCTTTTCTGAATGAAGAATCAGAAATTTCAATATTATATATATATTGTTCCTTTAGCCCCTTTAGAAGCAGAACGTTCAGAAACATTGAAACACATATTCCCTTACTTTTAATTATTTATTTGATTTGATTTTATTTATTCACAAAATTTCATACAGCGCTACTCCGATTAGCTAAAACTGTACAACATAAAGACAAAAATTTAAAAAAAAAAAAAAAAAGGTAAAATACAGAAAAAGTTTAATTTTTCAATATACAAGGTTCTCATCAAGTGAGTTCTAAAGTTTCTCTCTGAGGTAGAAATGTTACATCCTGTTGACAATGTGTTGTAATCGTGCGTTAGTCTGTAAAACAAAGGAGCTCTTTACAATCGATAACCTAGATGTCTCATAAGTTAGCTAATTGCGAGAACGAGTTCGACGGCGAGCAACACGAAAGTTAATCTGTGATAGTAAAAATTCAATTTTACATTGATGATCTTATACAGGTAAAGTAAGTCAGCTCCGCAGTGTCCTTTGTCAGGGGAACGTAAGTTCATTAAGAAATTAGTTCTTGTTTCGAGTAATTACGGAACTCAGGAGTTCTAAATCTAACTACGGCAAGAAAGAAGTTTAATGCATAGTCAATGCGAGATAGATTAGTAGGTACAGCCATGTTCCATACAGGAGAACAATGTTCAATGGTCGGATAAATAAAAGCATTATGGAACATTGTAAGTGCAGAGAGAATATGTATTTCCGGAAATCTAAAGAGTAGACCAAATAGTTTCATTGCTCTAGATGAGATCGAACTGATATGATGTACAAAAGATTTTTTCCATCAAAGACAACACCTAGATCTTTTCTAGATGAAATGCGTTTCATAGGTACATTGTTAACATTATATACTTGTAAAAGAACATTCTTTTCTAAGGAAAAAGAGATTGTAGTACCTTTTTTGGGGTTTGGAAACAGATCTCAGGTAGAGCACCAATTACATAACATATCTATTTCAGTTTGCAGTGAAGCATAGTTACAGTGTTAACGACTCTGAAGAGTTTACAGTCTTCAGTGAAAAGGAATATATTAGATGAAGAAGTCGAAAAGATGCTAGGTAAGTTGTCCATATATAATAAAGGCAGAAGTGGACCCAGCACACTCCCTTGAGGCACTCCGGATAAACGGTACTAAACGGAGACACGAGTCCAGGAAAAGTGACGCGTTGTTCTCTCCCTGAGAGATCACACTCTAAGAAAGAGAAGATTTTGCCAACAATGTTATATCTATTAGAGAGTTAGTAAAGAAGCAACTTTGTGTTTATCGTGTAAAAGGCCTTTGATACGTCAAAAGTGCATGAGTGACCAACACTGATAAATTTGTAACGAGTGTCCATATAGAAAACCATGCTGAGAGCTACTTAAAAAAAGGTATACACTCTATTTTTTTTTAACTATTTTTCACAAAGAATCGACACAGAAGAGAGAAGAGAAATAGAATTCAAATACCAAACTTCAGACTTCCAATTTGCACTAATTCTTGAAAATTTTCTAAAAAAAAAAAAGAAAAAAGAAAAGAAAAAAGAAAAAGAAAAGAAAAGAAAAAAAGAAAGAAACGGAAATTTGAAAGTTGTAGAAATTGTTTCTTTTTATGAGAAGAATTGTAGACAGTGTTTCTTCCAGACATGTTTTTTGGTGGCACTGCCCCCCCTCCCGGAGCAGACCAAATTAATGCGTCTATAATATAATAATGAATAGTACCAGCAGTGCCCCCCCAGAATATTTTTTTTCTGAAAGAACGACTGATTGTAGAAAACACTGAAACACGTCCGCGATTATTTTTAGTTAAGAGCTTACATACCGAATTTCATGCTTTTAATCTTTACTTTAGGCATCTTTTGAATAAAGAATCAGAAACGTAAGTACTATACAAGATACCTCCTTCTCTCTTGTAGTAGCAGAATTTTCTTTGAAACGCTAAAATATGTGTTCGGTTTTTATTCTTATTTATTTGTTTATTAAAAAAGAAGAGTTTGTCGAGATTTTGTCCAAAGGGACTCGTGAGATACCCTATAAGAATTTAAACTTCTTTTTACTTATCTCATTTTTATCCCTTGCTTTCGTGTCAAACGAAGTATTCTGTCAAAAAAAAAAAAAAAAAAAAAAACTTTTGTGGCTCTGTCTTTTTCTCCTTCCTGACGTTGAAGACCCGGGTTCGATTTCCAGCGGAATGTCGTGTGGTTCGGATTCCAAGTTAAGCTGTAGGTTTACGTCTCGTATACACTCGCTGCTGAAAGGGACGCTAAACAGAAAATCAAATCAAATCAAAATCTTTTACTTCAGTGGCGGATCTATACCGGGGCTGGGGAGCGTAGCCCCCCAGTTTTTGAGTAGCAAAAATAATTTAAGGTATTATTTATATATTTTTGAAAGTTTATAGTAAACTCATGATATACCTGTCATATTCGGAATTCTGGCTGCCCCCTCCCCCCAGCTTTTACCGTCTACATCCGCCACTGTTTCAGCCCTTATCTCTCCCAAGGGGTTAATAGAGGATGATATTTGGAACCGAGTAAAATGGAAGTGAGTAATCAAAAATGTCGATATACTGTATATCGTTGCTTTCAATACAAAAGGGCGTAGCTATAACATTTTTAAAATTTTACAGGAGGAGCAAAAGAAGATTTCGTGGCATGTTCAAGTCAATATAACCTATTTACTGCTTTAAGAGTCTTCATTCCGGCGAAATTAAAATACCGCTAATTTTACAGTAATTATGTGATATCTTCAAATAGATAAAAGATAATTGAAATATGGAACAAGAGCACCCTAGACAATATTATTTTGCGTGAGGTACCGTTATCACAAGTCACCTAGTGGCTTTCCGTTTTCAGCTGTTTAGAAACGCGAAAATAAATGCCGATTTTCAACATGGCTCGAAATCAAAAGCAGATAAGTGAGTCGTGATAACGGTTTCTTATGTAAAATAATATTGTCTACGGCGCTCTTCTTCCACATTTCGATTATCTTTTATCTATTTGAAGATATGACATAATTACTGTAAAATTAGCGGTATTTTAATTTCGCCGGGATGAAGAATCTTAAGGGATGCTTAAATTTTTTGCAGGCTTAAGTGCAAAAGAAACAGGTGTTCCTTTTAAGTAAATGTTACTTTCAAGTAGTGTTGCCACGAGACGAGACATTTCTCGTGTCTCGTCTCGTCTCGTCTCGTAAACGAGACGAGACATAACCCTTTTAGACGAGACACGAGACGAGACAGAATGCTTGTCCCGTCTCGAAAACGAGACGAGACGGGACGTCTCGTGAAATGTCTCGTCTCGTGTCTCGAAAACGCTGGCGGGAATGGCCAAGATTGAAATTGCCAGTGGTCATATAGGTTGCAAAAGGAAAATCCCCTTTGTGAAAAAACATGTTGAAGAGCCTTCATAGAAAAGTGTCCTCTGTCTATTGAATGAAACAATCGTGATACATGAGCTTCCAGGAATATCATCCTTAATGTCTTGTCCCCAATTCCCCTTGCTGTAAACTGAGGAATTCTCATTTTTTTCATTTCTGGCTGGAATGGTGACAAACAAAATCAAAGACAGGGAAGATTTTTACAAGGTCAAGAAACCGAACTACCACCACCAGCAATTCAATTGGAAAACTGGGTAAGGTCTACACTCATCACAGGCTGTAGTTGTGGTATTCTTTTTGCTATATGAACCGAAAACGGCAATTGAAGTATGTCATCTTGCAACTAAAATTTTGTCTTCTCTCTCTCTCTCTCACACACACACACACACACACACACACATACACATAAAAACACACTTATACCATTTTACCAATCGCTCGCTTATTATACAGCAGTCATGTTGTAAAATTCACCTCTTTGTTTGGAAGCCGGTCGAAGGACAAAGGAAAGCAAAGATACTGTCGACGAACCCTTCAAATTGTTTGCTTTCAGCAAATTTATGGTACTAACAATACCACTGGAGGTGAAGAGGTTTTACAGGGGGGCCTTCCTTTTGTTGCGCGGAAATGTTTGATCTGACCAGAGTGCGAAATTGCCCTCTGCTTCCATGTTGAGAGGACTGGAATACTTCCCTTTCCTAGTGAATAATATTCATTAGGACCTGAATTATCTTCAAAAATGGTTTCTTATAGGCGCAAAAAACCTTTCGAACTTGATAAGTGTAAAGAACATTTGGTATAATGATTATGGAACTCCGTTGAAAGCAGAAAATATCATGAGAATGATCAAAATTCGAACATTGAAGAACATAATTAACAGAAAAGAAATAGGATACCCAAACCATATTTTTAAACCTGCTATAAAATGTATATCCTATATTTTTACTAATTCCTTACTCCCATGAAAGTATCTTGGGGGAGGATATTCTCTCCAATTTTTTTCAGACTGAAATCCTTTTATCCCGTACGACTCCCCCCCCCCTGACACAGTACGAAAAAACAAATGCTGTTAAAATCCATACACATGACCCTTCCGGGACTCAACTCGGGGACTTCAAGCCGATGGTCTATCGCCGCAGACCGCTCGGCTTGGTATGAAGATGTACGTTTATGATTGCGAATAGATCACGACAATATAAGAAACTTTAATCCAAAATGGCCACCCAAAAATCAACTTTTTTTTTTTAGACCACTAGCTAATCTGGATGTACTGTCATGAGTTTGTTACACAAACGGGGCAACCACCATATAGTATCACACATCCCACGGTTATGGGAACAGATTTGAACCATGGAGGTGAAGACTGGCTCCAAGCATTCTTTCGTCCGATGTGTCGTTCAGCTCCCATTGCTATGGCACTTTAAGTAGAGCTTACTGTGCAGTAACATATAAAATTTCAATCAAATACTTTCCATTACTCAATAAAATTATTTGGTTCCGAGCTTTTAAAAAAAATAATTGCAACAAATCTAAACATGCTAAAATGGAAAGTAGTTTTTTGATTGGTATGGGTTAACACTGGGAAACCTAAACACTATGAAATCAAAGTGTACATACATATCTATCTCTCTATTTATCTATATCTAGACACTATAAAGCAAGTGGGTTGATAGTATACGGTAGTGTCGGGGATGGTGACACCTTTACATCGAACTGTGCTTGTCGTGTAAACATTATTTGACATTAGTGTCTTCATCTTCGACGTACCTATGAGCATTTTACTGTATATTCGTGTATTGAAACTGGTGAAACAAATTTCAGTTTCAGAGTGTAAAAAAAAAAAAAAAAAAAAAGCCAAGGTCGAGAAGCCTCAGACAACTAACAACAGAGATATATTATCCTGTAAACTATTTGTCCTTGCCTTGTGAGCTTATTTGAATTTATTTTTAAGACCTTTAGGCAACTTTGGCCGAATGGATGATGATGGGGAAATTAGTGGAATGAAGAAAGTAGTAGGATACTAGACAACTTCGAGAAAACACACACATTCGAAAAATGAAATGAAATGAAATCTTTGAGTTATACGTCCCACGGTTATGCCGGTTAGGCTAAAGGACACAGTGATGATGAGTAATGAATGAAATGGTGGAATGAAGAAAGTGGGAGGAAACGGGAAAACCCCGAGAAAACCCACGCAGACGGTGTTTGTCCACCACAATGTTCACTTGGCGGGGCTGGGATCGAACCCGAGACCCCAAGCACCAGAGGTGAACGCTCTACCACTGAGCCACCGCGGTCCCTACACACATTCAATGTTTGTCTACCACAAAGCTCACATGGCACTAACCGAGATCGAACCGACTACCACATACACCAGAGGTGAAGGCTTTACGGTGCACCTACCGTGACATTTCTTGTCTTGTGTGTTCTGGGTAATAACTTAGTTGTATCTTGATTAGCATGGTGCAGCCTGCTACATTTTACTTTCGTTCCCATGGTATGCTGCTATATTTTTACGAGACAAAACGAGACAAACGAGACGAGACGAGACGGGACAGAGCCTCTCGAGACGAGACGAGACGGAACGAGCACATTTTTTCGAGACGACACACGAGACGAGACATGCTTTGCATCAGACGAGACGAGACACCCTAAAGTCTCGTCTCGTCTCGTCTCGTGGCAACACTACTTTTGAAGCTGTTCGTTTATCTTGATAATATTGCAAAGTTTTGTACTTATGCCCTTTTGCTGTGAACATATGTATGTTAACTTCTAATATTTTTAATAAAAATGTGGCACATGCTGCAGTGTTTTATTTCAGATTTTATCATAGCTGTAAAGATAATGAACATTAAGAACACATTTTAATGGTTTAATTTTCTTTTTTCCCATTATTTTTGTTATAATATTTACGTTGTTTTATTATAATGATTTTAAGTTTCGCTATACGCCATATAATATGAAAATGAATATGTCTTTAAGAAAACCATTATTGCTGTATTGACACAACGGAAAGTTTTTTTTTTTTTTTTAAATCAATCGACCTCAACAAAATCTTCGACAAGTCCATCACTTTGGAGATTCCAAAAGTAGGCGTGGGTAGTCTCGCGGTATCACTTTCATATTGCACAAATTTTCAAAGTCTTTCTTCTTCTGCTCAGAAACTCGAACAGAAGAATACCGGAGTAAGAGTATATGCTGCTTTAGTGTATAACTTCACGGCAAGGACTTCCATCAAGGGGCAAGGTGGGGCGCTCGACCATCTAGAGGAAATTGTACTTCGGAAGATCGAAAACCCAACAAATTTTAAAAATTTTTACCGCAAAATTGGAGACTACATTTGAAATGTCGCTTATACTTGCCCCCTACTGATAACCACAACATGGGCGCCCTTTCTTCACGAGGAGCCTTTGCGCACGAAAATCTGGAGAATTCATGCCCCGTGCGTAATTTTATTGGAAACTGTTAGAATAATTCAACGTTAAAATTTCCAACCCGAAAAAAGAAAATGAGTGCAAATTATGTGTTAAATTTAAGAAGTTGGCCGAAGATGAGAATGAATTAGAGCTGCATATCTAGGAAAAGCACATACAAAGGAAGGAGAAAACAAAGAAAGAAACGAGTCAAGGAGGAAAGTGAATGAAAAATATAACCCACAAACTTATTTATTTTGACCTCACAGCAACATTATTCAGCGAAACAGGATACTGTTTTAGGGTAGGAAACAAGCTTTTATAACATTTAAGCAAGAAATTCTCATCAGCGTGTATTTGAATGTTTTTAAAAAGAGCAGTTTCTTGATTTGGACTCTTGGAAGGAGGGAGGAGTGTTCTAGAACTTTACTTCTTTTAGTTTCGTGTTATAGAGCCATATATTACACTGGTATAAAATAATGAATTCAGCCCTCTTTTTTTCAATTTGGTACTATTTTTCAGCCCACTCCAGAGCTAGGTCTGTGGCAACAGTAAGTTACGCCCTTTTGTATTGAAAACGACTACAATATATAAAGTGTGTGGTGTGTTTCTCTAGCTTGGGGTATTTATTTTCGTCTATGCCCAGCCCCTTGAATTTAATTCCTTACTACAATTAATATAATTATCTTATTACGTCATATTGTATCTCTTTCATTCGAACTACTCTCAAACCATAGAACCTCTTTGACAGCGACCCAAAACTCACGCTATTGTTTAACTATAGTAACAATACGTTCATTCTTTTACCAACTTGTGGACAATAGGCGACATGGAGTGAAAAGTCGATACTACTAGTTGTTTACGTTCTTGCGAAGGCCTTTGATAAGAATCTATTATGTCTACTCACGCAATGTTTTCGAATAATGTTTTATTTTTGTCTCCATCCTTTGATTTGACTTTGTACTATACATACATAACTTCAAGTGGAGTCCAAACATATTTGTTGCTTTTTTGGTACTATTCAATCAATGCCTAACCTAACTAGCAGTAGGGTTGCCAGATTCCTCCGTTTTCTGGGAAGGCTTGATTTTCTACAACTCTTCCTTCCCAATGAAAGAGGGAAAAAAGGGAAATTTCTTGATTCTTGATTAACGATTATGCCTTTTTAAGCAAATGAAATGGATGATTAATGAAAGCGAATGATTATGGAATAATTTGGTAGAATGAGAACGTGGGAGGAAAAAGAACGCGGGAAAACTTATGGACACGATGTTGTTCATTCATATAGCCTGAGATCGAACCAGGAACCCCTTCCACCAGAAGTAAGCTCTTTACCACTGAGTCACCGTGCCTTCAGTATGGATCGTAGGTAGGGGCCGCGGTGGCTCAGTGGTAGAATGTTCACTTCTTGTACATGGGGTTCCTGCTTCGATCCCAGCTCGCGCCAAGTGAGCCATGTGGTCGACAAATACCGTGTGCGTGGGTTTTCTCAGGGTTCTCCCACTTTCTCCATTCCACCTTTTCATTCTTTTCTCATCACCGACTCCTTTAGCCTAGCCGACATAAAAGTGGGACGTAAAACTTTAAAATTTCATTTCATTTTCATGGCTTGTAGGTATCATCCAATGTGTCAATCCCTTTTCATTTTACTCCCTCCTCCCCAAGTATCTTTCCTACAATTTGTGGCAGTCTGTCTTATGTTCAGGAATGTGTAACCTAAGAAGGATGTTGCAGGACAGTGGATTCCGCCAGATTTAACCTCTGGGTCAAGTTACGTTGGAATAGTGGATTATCCTGGCTTTGCAGTGCACGAATACCAGAAAACGCCTCATGCGACACTTTCACTGGTAACCTCAAAATGAGCCCCTTTTGCTGAATATTCCTGCATGGGCCCCATTTGTATTTTACTAGCCACGACATCTTTAACTGCGGTTACTCAGATGGTTAAATGTCTTCCCGACACCGTGCCAAGAGTATGAATCGTAGGTATCATATAATGTGACAATGCCTTTCCATTTAACCTTCACTCTCACCCCCCGAAGTATCTTAGTATGTCTTTGTCTTACGTTCAGGAATGTAAGCTAAGAAGGGTGTGACTGGACACTGGATTGAGCCAGATTATTTAATTTCTGGACCAAGTGACGTTGGAGTAGTGGATCCTGGTCTGACAGTGCACAAATACCAGGAAAAGCCTCAGTAATGACACTTTTGTTGATAATCTTGAATAGACCTTTTTTGCCGAATGTTTCTGTATGGGCCCCATTTGTGTATATCTTGCCACTGTATCTTTACCTGCTGTTACTCCGATAGTTAAACGTCTTCCCGACACTGTCTCGTTATTTGGCTCACGGTTCCAATAACGATTCACTTTCAATGGCAATTACTAACTGTAAGACTTTGGGCTCGGCTAGATTGCTTGTGACCCATTAGAATCTGGATACATTTGCTTGAATTTTTACTTGCATGTCTGAAAACAGAAGTCACATACCCGATTGCTTCCTCCCCCGCCCCCAAGTTATTTAGAAATCGAAGCCACTGACTAGAGCTAGTAGAACCAACACGACACTCTGGGCGGTATTCAGAGAGAATTCGTTAATCGAGGGTTAGTAACTATAGTTAGTGGCATACTAGCTCTTTACTAAGAAAGGTGCACTTTTTGGTATTCAGAGTCTACTTTGAGTACAACTAAAAACTTGATTTGGGTATGATTAACTAATATAACCCAAATGCATCTGGTGAGAAAGATAAATATGGCAACTACGGAAAAGTAGATGAGCGCATGCGTAGTCTGTAAAAATGAAAACACACGAAATACGAAATGTGTCGCACGCTAAACTGCGGGTAAAAGATTAGCCTCTGCTCTAGTTAATTAGTCACATCTGATTAACTTCGTCAAATACTACGTCCTAATGGGAAACTCTGAATACAATTTTGATAACAATCCGTTAGTCAAGCCCGTAGTATGGCGTTAAACAGGCTTCGAAACGACTCTGCATAAGGCCTTCTGATACTTGCAAGACGAGACAGCCACAGCACACTGATGAGAATAACAACCCTAGCTTCATGATTTTTGGCTCAACTATACAGGTGATAGCAACGCTGTCAATTCTTGTGGCTAGCCTGCGTGGGAGAACCTGAGTTCGATTTCCGGTGAGAATTCATGTGGTTGAGATCTCAAGTTAAGCCGTAAGCCCACATCTCATATAGCCTCGCTGCTCAACGGGAAGCTCGACTAAAATCTATCAATAATCTAAGTCGAACCTCCAATTTTAACTCGGGAAGCTAAAATATGCACAAGAAAATATTTCGTATGCGTACTAAGTGAAGGGAACTCATTCCGTATTGGTATGATTAAATGCACTGCAAAATTTGTTTTAGTTTACGATAGTCGGCATTGCAGTTATAATTACTTATTGCAATGTTTGCATTGCGTTGCAGTCAGCAAATTTTGCGAGGATAGTTACGGAATGAAGCCCTAGGTCTATCAAATTTTGCGAAGATAGCTACGGAATGAAGCCTCTATTTTAATGCCTCTAGGTCTATTTTAATGCCTAGTTTCGCCATGATTAGATGAATTCTACAGATCACTTACGGAATAAGCTCAAACCTGGTCATTTAGTGAAAATCTGATAAAAGATGAGCAACAGAAATTTCTTTCGAAGTAAAAGAAAACAACAGAATGGGTATATTAACCATATTTACAAAAGTGAAATTGGAACATTTTCTTAAACTTTTCAACCAAATGATAGAAGAATATGTGGTCTATATAGGCGGTTTACGTTAGCGTGAAACTTGGGCTACTAGTGCAAGGCTTAAAGTATGCAGGGACGCATCTAAACTTCGTCCTGGCACATCAGTGTCCTGTTGGACACCAGTTCTTGTGCAACATTTGTCTATTAGAAATATTTGGACACTTCTATTATTATTATTATTATTATTATTATTATTATTATTATTATTATTATTATTATTATTATTATTATTATTATTATTACATTTTGAGTTTATCTATCAAAGTACTAACAATATGCGATTTTAAAATAAATCTGAAAGTTCCTCCCTTTATCGACTGCGTTCCGAAACATTAGTGTGGAAAGTATACAGTATATTTTCTGCAACCACTTTAAGCACTAACTAATTAACTAACTCTATGGCCTACGGAACCCAGAGGTTCAATGCCGCGTTCACAAAAGCTCTCCACTGACTTCCATCCTTAGCTAACTGCATCCAGTTTCTACTTTGTATTCCAATCTCTGCGAGATCCATCTTAATATTGTCCTCCCATCTGCGCTTAGGTCTTCCTAATGGTTGTTTTCCGATTGGTCTTCCAGTCAAGACTTTGAAAGCGTTTCTACTTTTTTCCATTCTAGCTACATGACCCGCCCACCTAAGCCTCCTAGACTTGACGACCCTAACGATGTTGGGTAAACCATATAAATTATGTAGGCCTAGTTCCTCGTTATGAAGTTTCCGCCATTCCCCATTCCCGTTCCTCTTGGGTCCGAATATTCGTCTCAGGATCTTGTTCTCAAACACCTTCAGTCTATGTTCTTCCCTCAAAGTAAGAACATAGAGGGCTGTTTCGCAGCCATACAAAAGCACTGTACAAGAGAAAGTACGTTTCGTTATCAGGCCCCTAAAATTTGAGATACAAAGACTTGATATTTAGTTTCCTTTGATTTTCTATACAACCACCACAGATAGGTTATCGTTATTCTGTTCAAGAACTACGGAGTGTCCGCAGGGGTAAAAGTGGATCTGATAAGATAAGGGGACGCATAACGGCACTCCGTCCCCAGTGCATATCTTTGTCCATTCTACTCTATTTAGGAACTGGGGGGACGCCATATATATTTTTTGGAAGTGAGGGAATGACCTCCCTCCGCGTTCCCCCTCACTTTTACTCCTTTGTATCCGGAAAATCGCTCACCCGAATTTTGGACCATTAGATTTTTTGAACCGTAATTGCTAGTTAAATGAAAGTGCCACCCAATGAAGGCTTGTCTGTGTAGATGTTTCTGAGATATAAGCCATGAGGAGGGGGATTCAACATTTGTTTTTGCGATTTGAACAAACATACTAAAGTTTTTATTGTCTCGAGTCTCGTCCCGAAAACGATGAGACTCGAGTCGATAATCACATTTTGAAATTCGAGACGAAACGCGAGATTTATCGAGTCTCATAGGCAACATTAGCTCACCCAAAGGGCGCCGATCCTGGGGAGGGGGCGGGAGGCCCAGGCCAAAGTTCATGTGGGTTCCCTATTGTATTTATGAATATACAATATTTGGCATAATTTGAATGCAATTTGTCTTAAAATCCCCATATATATACCTTCTGCATCGGAATGAGCCCCCCCCCCCTCCAAATTTACAGAGAAATCGGCAACATTAGCTCACCCAAGTGTTAGATCTCAAATTCCTGTTGTTAGTGTTACATGATTCATAGTTTAGAAAAATATAAGTTGATAAAATTGTTGTATAAACATAATGAAGATAATTTATCAACGTTTAATGATACACAAGTTACCACACAACATAATACATATGTTTTAAATATTGCTACAGTGAAACCTCTGAATAACGGGCACCAATGGGCAGTGGCGGCGATTGGACGTTAAAAATGGGGGGACAAGACATGATCTGAATATTTGTGTATCAATCTAAGTTTCCCTGGTTGTTTCTAACACTTTGTTTGCTGAAAGGTTGTATAACTAATAGGATACTAACATTTTTAGTTAAAACACCGTATATTGCATTTCATATTGTATTAAGTAAATTGACAAGAGCAACAGAAGTAGGTGCTCTTTGTACTCTTAAACAACGAAATGCAAGAAGAAACTGAACATCTTACAACTCTGTCTGGAAAATTGTGTGATCAGATTATTTAACAAATTTGCAAAACAAATAAATAGAAAGGATATTATTAATCATAGTAATAAATAATGAGGCTTGTTTTGTAGAAGTTACATTGACACTGGGGATTAATGAACAACTTAATGTTAAATTCCACACATGCTATTAAATGTATGTCATTACTCTTAGAAATAAAGACAGTGAATAGGCTACTACAAGCGTATGCTACATTTAAAGAAACATTTACTTTTGCAGCTTCCAGAAACATGTTCGTTGCCATTAGGTGCAGTTTTCACTTTTTTGGATCACATCAAAACACAGTACCACTCCACACTCCAGTTACACAAAATAATCCTGAAACCTAGAATTATGTTGAATTTACTAAATTTAATTGTATATACACTCATACACCCCTAAACACACCACTTCACTCGTATATTACACTGCAAAACAGTGAAATAGATAGAAATTGTTTCATATTACTCTCTTTTTAACTAATATTCCTTACTATTAGAAAGCAGAAAAGACATTTTTGGAACTGTCAATTTTTGTGCAAATAAAGCATAACTTGAAAGACTTTTTTTTTTTTTTTTTTTGCGAAATGTTCTCTCAATTAGTTTCAAAGCGGCTGACTGACATAAGAAGAAGAAGTGATAATATGCTGGAGTTGTGCTCCATTAGGTTATTTTTTCGATAAGTTTCGGTGATAATTAAAACCCAATTCCTGTAGCTTTCTTAACTCCACGGGAACACAACCAATACGTACTCACGCAACAGCAAATATTATATGGCACCATGTTTTCTATGAACCAGTAATACATACAAAAACTTTACATTTCCAAATGAAACTATATACCTTAATGGGCTACTTCAAAAAAGTGGGGGGCAACTTCCCCCCCTGGGACATGAATTTTTGTCCGTTACTGAGAGGTGTTCATTACAGCGAGGTTACAAAAATGTAATTTCTCACAACGGTAATTGTATGCAGTAGTATACAGTAAATACATAATGTATGAACGTAAATACGTAAAATTCAATATGAAAATACTCTATTTAGTACGTATTTGAATTACTGGGAGGGATGAAGGAGAAATTCATTCCTGTTAAATAATATTATTGCTGGGGATGCGTTAATAGATTCGTATACTGCAAAAGATAATGCTATATGGTAATTTTCTTAAGTACATGTCATCACCCAGTAAAAAATCCATTAATTTACATACCGCCTATCAACAGATGAAGAATAATATGCCAAAAATGTTTGGATATTTTCCTACATGGGAGGGGGAAAACGGGCAGAAAAGCGTTTTTCATTTATTTCAGATTCTCAGAATCTTCTTTTAAAAAAGATGCGTCAGGAACCAACTAACCGGCTAAACTCTTACAGCCTTATGCAGAGTCATTTTGTTGTATAATTAGCGTCGTACTAAAAGTCGGACTACTGCAGGAAACAAATGTTAGTCGAACTCTTTAGTATGGCACTAATCACACGTCAGAATGACTCTGCATAAGGCCCTTTTTGTTTAGCGAAAAAGGCATGCTTTTTCCTCCCAGAAAGCAGTTTATTGCGGGCAGGAAAAAAAAAAAAGAATTTTAAGTTCCTCTTGAAGTGTCCTATTTGATGGTTCACTAGGTCTAGACTCATGATAGAGACACATGTGGGAAAAAGACTTTTCTGTCGACTGTATCGCAGAACCGAAAGTAATTCCTGTTCATTGTAAAGAGGTTATTGAAATGTTTTGGGGGAAAAGGACTGTCCACGTCCGTATCTGAGAGTGACTGTAAAAGGGAGGGTTTTCTTCCGTAAGAGAACATATATTTTTGCCGGGACATAAATCCTGACCGTATCATAGAGGCGTCCGTTATTGAGAGGTGTCCGTTAAGGGAGGTTTCACTCTATATTACACCCTTCGTGGACTTCTCGTGACGTGGAAGGATTGTAATAACTTCTAGATGAACTTAAGACGAAATCAGGGCATACATTTTATATACAAATCGACAGGAGAGGGAGGAAAAGGTTCCTGAGAATTGAGACGAGACGAGTTCTATGAAAGTTGATGAGACGAGAAAATCTTATTTCTCAGCTCGTCTCGTCTCATGGGCGACGTTAATTGGAACCATAGACGCCGATTTGAAGAAAATAGGGGGGGGGGGCAAACAATGAATAAATATATAATCATATTCAGCCGTTTTCTATCAACTGCTGGATAAAGATCCCCTTTCCTCCAGATCTCGGTCCACTGCATCCGCACCGCTGCTAAATTCGTGACCTAGGTCAAATTTGTCTAAAGACATTAAAACAAATTCAAGTTCAAATTCTGGGAACTTCACTGCACCACAGTGATCTTCACTTGTCATATCAGTGTTGCCATAGTATTTATTGGTTGAAGCTTCAGTGCTCTATTAAACACTGTTTTGAAAACGGCGCTTTCTATCGAATAAGAAGGCTTTTCTTGCTCCTCTTTGTTAGTTCTTCTTCAACCGGATTATATTGGGGGCGCGAGGACTCCACCTTTAAATATGGGAAGGGGCAAAAGTGTCCTGGCCCCTCAAAGTCGGCGCCTATGATTGGAACACACATTCACTCAATCTCAAGCTCAGTTCACACCGTCTTTATGAGCTGGGCAATCCACGTTCTTGACTCCAAATAAATCAATTTTCTCTTGGAACTTTATTCTTAGGTGTACACTTTGTATAAGAAAAATGTTCCAATATTTTAGTGTTATGAAACATGGCAACCCTATCCATTATGTAACTGTTTCCCACGTCGATCAGCTAATTGTTGCTTCCTGCAGGTAGTTGGTAAACACCTCGTGTATGTTCCATAAATCAATGTTGTTTATATCTCTGGTAGGCAGGCCTATTAACGATTGAGTAAGTGGCTTTGAAGGACCCTTGATTTCAGATATCACAAAATGACTGAAATCAAAGATACTTACTTGTATTTAGGTCATAACAATATTTTGCGTTATGCGTTATACGTTTCACGGCTTGAAATATGTAGTAGTAGATATAGCTGAAAATCTCACAGCAGCCATGTAATACACTAATGTCCAAAATGATTGTCGCGCATCTATAACTGTCTTCTTATAAGAATATAATTTGATAATAATTTTGCAGGGTACTTTTAATACGATACTATGTATCTATATAATCGAGAAATGTATATTTGTGGTAAATTTCATAGGAAAAGAATTATAAATACGAAAATTAGAATGAGTAAAACAAAATGTTGCTCGTAAATGGAAAATGAAGTTTTATTTTCGTTTTATTGTTCTTATTTACTGCTGTTTTGACATGAAATTTGTCACATACATGTCTTTGAAGATTATACACATGTTAACATTATAAGAAATTCCGGATGAATTCGTTATCAAATTATATTCCTACAATAACATATTTGTAGACATGCGACAATAATTTTGGACGTGAGTGTACGTACAGTAACATAATCTTTAGAATTCGGTAAGCTCGATCCCTGGCCCCCTTTGCCAAACGTAAGAAGTAATCTTGCATAGTTCATATCTACTATCAGATAAAATGTTGGTAGATGGAAAAGTGGTTCTTCTGTCATTCCTCCTAAAAACTACATACTGTACATCTATCACTCGGTTGGAAAATTGTAACAGCTTTTTCAGACTAGGGATGTCCACCAAGTTCCTGTTCCGATGGAAACGGTTCTACGAGGAACCGGTTCTTGGAGATCCGGTTTTCAGAACCGGTTCCAGACCTGGATCCAAAAGACCCACAGACCCGTAAAGGAGGCACAAAGTTCATCTTCAAAACACTACAAAGAGGACAACACACTTGAGCCCCTAGAAAAAAAAAAATTAGTCCGGGGGCATTTAGCCAGATGAGTTTGCCAGTTTGCCTGTTCAGCCAATGAGTTTGCCAGTTACCCAGTTTGTTTAGCCAAAAGAGAAAAAGAGACAAGTAGCCGCCACTTGGGCGCCTGCCTGTTGCTTCTACCATTTCATCTAGCACACTGTTCACAACCTGCCAGCAGCTCGGGTTTAGCGTAGGAATAGCTACAAAGTTCCGATTCGGCGGAACCGGTTCCACGAGAAACCGGTTCTTGGAGATCCAATTTTCAGAACCGTTCCGGAACCGGTTCCATACCTGGATCCGAAAAACCCAGTTCCGAAACCGGATCTTCTAGAACCGGATCCGTTCAGAGCCGAAAACCGGTTCTTTCAGGAACCGGTTCCGGCTATCCCAATTTCAGACCAGCCATCCGGGGAAAGGGAAGGAAGGAAGCTGTCTGGGAAACATATGCTAGGCATTTGCCTGGTGTGAATGAGGAAAGCACAGGAAAACCATCAGGATACCTGGCCTGAAAAATCATTTTACACTTTTTCCACCGAGTGTCCCCACCGGAAATCGAACCCGGAACCGCTCGTACCGCCCTTGCAATAGCTGAGTTGATTGAGTTGAATTTGAGTTTAACGTCTTTTTCAGCAGCGAGGCGATATGAGACGGAACCTATTGATACGGGAGCTCTTGCCGGGTCTCCCACTCCAAAAGCGCGTACGCTAACCGCTTAGCCACAAAGGAGCTCGCCCCTGCAGAGACGTACACAGAATTTCATCAAAGGGTAAGTTCATGTCATTTCAGAACACGCGATATGTTTGTAAAGATACCTTAATATGGTAATAATTTATTTCTCCATAACATTTTCTAGAGAAAGTTAAACTCTAAGACCAACCCTTTATGTACATCACTGCTTCCTGTATTACCTGCAGGAGTTTTTGAGTTTAGCGCCCCACGTTTATGCACCGAGGCTAAGAGAGACGGTGATCATGATCACGAATGAAATTATGGAATGAAGAAAGTTGGAGGAAACATTATACACCATGTTTATTCACAACAAAGCTCACTTGGCGAGAGCTGGGATCGAATATTTAATTAACCTGACAATATGGCATAACTCATTTTACCTGAAAAGATCTACGAGGTGTAGTTTACTTTTGAGGATGAGTTTTCTTTCGTGAAGTTTTCCGAAAGTGCCGTATAATTTTGTTCGTATTATACACGAAAATCTATCACTACCGTAGTAATGCAACAAATATGATTTAGCTTAAGAAATAGGAGAGAGAAAGTTTTGTGTGATGGCCCGTACCTTTTATTTATTTAATTGTTATTGTTATTATCTGAGGCAAATACATCTGCCGAGAATGAAAGCTCGGTTACTTTTTTCCTTTTTTTTTAAGTATGAATTATGCATTTGTAATTCTCGTCACGAGTCTGAAAGTCGTATTTCCTATGATAGACCCTTTTATATGCTTATTTGTTATCAGAATACCATTTGCTGTCTTAATTTGTTTTGTGTTGAATAAAATTATATAAACAAATCAATATTATATCACACATAAAAAGAATGCAAGGAATAATATTATTTCTTTGATGTGTATAGTGCGTCATTGAATTTGATTTGTATCGGTTTTCGTGTTTCATTTGTTATTGTTTATTCCTACAGATGGCATGATAATCGTGCTTTCGGAATCGATTGTAGTTTCCGTCTTGGCGATTTGAGGTCGTTGTGCAGAAAAACAAACCTGGCTACTAATTTTTTGGTTTTTAACCACAGTGTAACATTTAAATCTTTAATAAGTTTGGTGGAGTATGGAGAAGAATGTTCGTTACGAAGTGGTGAGTTTGTTTCCGAAGATGTGTAAGGTATCGTGTAAATATGATGAAAAGATAAAAATATGTTCGAGGTCAGATCAGACGTAAGCAGGGTTTTGTGAAAGCGCTGACTATTTATGAGGAATTCAGTAGAGAACTCGGAGTAAATTCCCCGGAATAATTTGTTTTACACTATTCACATGCAAATACGGTTGTTGTTTTATCATTTTTAAAACACAAGCTTTGAGTGTCAAGTGTGAATGCGATTCAGCCTGTTGAAGCACAAGCAAAAGTAAAATTCCTTGTAAAGGAGGAAAATTTGTTCTATTGTAAAATTAATTTCGTCATGATTTATTTCTTTGACATTGAGTGTTGATGAAATATCACAGTGTAAGAAGTGTTTTATTCAAAAGAACGTAATGCATAACTAAGATAAGCAGAACTTAAATTGTTGTGCTAAATGAACATATGCATTGTGTTCATCAGACGGATGCTTTCAGTGATTTACTGTATGCATCTGTTTCATCATTACTCTAATGACTCAGTTTTGTTCACTTGTAGTTTCATTAGTTAAACAACAATTAATACGTGTAACAGCAAGCTGAATAGCTTCAAGTGATTTGATGGGTAGTTGTGTGATAATTATCTGGAACGTTAAAGACTTTTTAGGCCAATATACTGGTCAAGGGGGCCAAAAAAAAAAAAACAAGTAGGATATGTTAGGGTAGGGTAGTATCTGTCCATATATTTCTAGCTACCTTCTCCGGCACTGTTATACTATTTGTTCCAGTCTCTATCGGCTGTAAAGTATAAAATATATTTTGATACGTAGTTTAAAAATATTGTTTGAGCTCCATAACATTGTTTATTAGATCAGTTGCTTCGAAATAAGTGCACCAGATTGAGTAGAGCTTTTAAATTAACGGGTTCATTCGAGCAGTCTACCAAATAGAAAATTTATAGGTTAAATGCGATGTGAAAGACTTTTCGTGAAGGAATGAGAGTGTAAGTAATTGCTGTCGGAGCACAGCATATTGAAATGAATTTTGGGTGATAGTGAAAGTAGTGTATGTGTAAGTGTGCTTTTCCAGTATCCTCGTTCAGGTGTTTACCCCGTCAGTTACGCGATTTATCCCTACGGATGCATCCCCTCACTGAGAGCTCGGGCCATCCTGGTACGGTCGTTCGTGCGCTGACTCAGTTAGGTAGCATTCGTGCTTTTCAGTGGCCACCTAGCACAAGTCGTTTCGTGTTATGGCTTACCTTTTATACCATCCGCCCACACTATATTTATACTTAGCACTTCTGAAGTCAGTCTGCAAGTAGTAATGGAGCTTTCATTTAGTGCCAAAAGAAATGCAAAGCTCTAACCTAACCTGGAAATGTAAGAAATATGTCAAAATTTGGTAGAACCGTCTGCTCGAGTAAGGCCAAACCAGGGTGGAAAAAAATCATGATTTTTTTCAAAAAAATCATTTTTGTTGATTTTTTTGATTTAAATCGATTTTTTTGATTTAAATCAAATCTTTTTCTTCGTATAATACAAGTCGCGAACTGAAGAAAAAACATTAGGAATTAGTATTAAATGTTAATTATGTCATTTACGTGAAAGTATTGGGTTTAAATTTTGAATTAATTCCCAATCATTAACCTATTTCAATCCCAAAAAATGTTTCTTAAGCATTAAAGAAAAAGTACAGCAATGTATATCAACATGACACCTTTCTTTTCACGGAAGTTACTGCTATTTGGCAGGGGCATATTTTTAAACAATTGGAACTAGCTAGCGGCACGAAATCCATATAAAGTACATAAATTTCGCCTAAAATTAACTAACTCACTCTATGACCTATGGAACCCGGAGGTTCAGTGCCATGTTCACAAAAGCTCTCCACTGACTTCTATCCTTAGTCAACTGGATCCAGTTTTTACTTTGTATTCCTATTTCTGCGAGATGCAACTTAATATTGTCCTCCCATCTGCGCCTAGGCTTCCTAATGGTCGTTTTCGGATTGGACTTCCAGTTAAAAGTTTGAAAGCGTTCCTACTTTCTTCCATTCTCGCTACATGTCCTGCCCACCTGGGCCTCCAAGATTTGATGACCCTAACAATGTTTGGTAAATGGTATAAATTATGCAGTTCCTCATCATGAAGTTTTCGCCATTCCTCATTTCCGTTCCTTTTGGTTCCGAATATTCGTTTCAGGATTTTATTCTCAATTACTTTGTCTGCGTTCTTCCCTCAGCGTAAGTGACCATGTTTCACAACCATACAGCACAACAGGCATAATTATCGTTTTATATATTTTAAAGCTTCAAATTCCTCGACACAATTCGCGACGATAAGAGATCTTGAACTGAGTCATAACACGAATTCCCTGTAGGAATTTTCTGCAGGAATTCCAAAATAAAAAAATCAAGATGATCAGTTCGAGAAGAAGAAACACTTATGATTGTTAATAATATGCTTTATGTGGCGTGAAAAACAATTCAAATGCGAGTTATCCGTGCATTTAAGACATCTATACATAGCAGGCACGTTTTTATACTTTTCTGTTGGCTATTTTATTTCCTCTGACAATTTTTCCTGCACAGGCACGGCAAGTTTTTTGCGATCACATCGCAGATCGCGGCATGTTCTGCAATGGGGTCAAGTATCCACTTTATCAAAAGTATTATTTGATATTTTAACGCATCCAAAATTTGTCGTATTACGATCCCGAGGAACTTCTTTGTGTTTAGTACATAAATTTCGCCCAAAATTTTAAAATTAATTTTTTTTCTTGTTTCGGAGAGGGGATCGGACCCCTCTAAATACGCCCCTATTATCTGGAAACAAACAAATAGACGTGTACACAAAAGAGTTTTCATCTTAAATGTCCATGGTGATTTCCCCGTTGGAATAGAAATTTTAAAACCTTGTGTTACAAAGAGAAGAAAGCATGGTTCACCCGTAACCCGTTCAAATGGGATTTTCCCTGATCGTTCCCTACATGATACTAGTTTTCATACTGTGCTTACATACATTTGAGTCTCATTGTATTATGATTATTATCTTCCGTAATCGAAATAACAGAAGAGAAACGGGATTTTACTTACTTTCACTTTAAATTAATTCATTTCGGAATTTGATTTAAATCAACGATTTTTATTAAAAAAATCAAGTGATTTAAATCTTGATTAAAATCGTGATTTAAATCAGACTGATTTAAATCAATCCACCCTGGGCCAAACTAAGGCATTTATTTAGACGACGAAAACATTTACTTACCGAAATGTGAACAAGTTTAAGTACACCCTTTTGACCTTTTAAATAAAATTTTTTTTATACAGCTGTACACAACTTTAAACATATTTTAAAAACGTCAATTTCCATTACACGCATCGATCGATGTTATTACAGAGCAAATTATAATTCTCTTTCCTCTGCAATCTTAGGGGCCGCGGTGGCTTACTGGTAGAGCGTTCACCTCTGGTGTTTGGGGTCTCGGGTTTAAACCCTGGTCCCGCCAAGTGAACTTTGTGGTGGACAAACACCGTGTGCGTGTGTTTCCTCGGGGTTCTCCCGTTTCCTCCCCTTTTCTTCATTCCACGATTTCATTCATTTCTCATCATCACCGTCTCCTTTAGCCTAGCCGGCATAAGCGTGGGACGTAAAACTCAAAAATTTCATTTTTTCCTCTGCACTCTTAGCCTTTCGAGCTCCCTTTCGATTATTACATGCTTTCTTTGTGGTTGATAGACACAAATATTTCCAAGAATTGTAATGAAACTATATTTCAAGCTCTCTTTCTTGTCGAACGGTTAAAATACCCGAATAATTTCATTATGGAAGGAAACCCACTCGGAGGCTTCTTTAACTCTTGTAAAAGAGGACGTTTGGTAATCCTCAACTTCAGACATTCTGTAAAACTAGTGAGAAGAAGAAATCAGGATTAAAAGATAGTCCATCAGTCCAAAACAAAGACAATATTATTAAACTAAAGAAAATTATTACTATCTTAAGATAAAAATAAGAAGGTTTCAGGGACCACACCTGAAGAAGATACCTCGCAAGAGGTCGAAACAAAACTGAAAGATGTTTCCTTAAAAACAGAAAACTAGATAACATTATTACATTCAGAAACTCACATGGTGTATCAATCTGTAATTTTTGTGTTAATTACAGCTGATCTGTAATGGAAAAATTGAAATGGAATCTTTCATTGTTATGTCCCACAATTATGTTCGTTAAGCGAAAGGAGATGGCGATGATGAGAAATGAATGCAGTAGTGGAATGAATAAAGTGAGAAGTAACGAGAAAACCCACGCACACGGTATTTGTCCACCATAAAGTCCACCTGGCGCGAGGTGGGTTCGAACCAGGGACCCCACGCACCTGAGGTAAACGCTCTACCACTGAGCCACCTCGCTGATGTATAATAGGTTTTAAAATGAAAACCGTATCGCAAATATTGTAATTTACAATAGACAGGGCTTATTTTATAGGCCATCCATGTATTTAACTTTGCTTTTGTTTATCTTGGTAAAAAGAAATGGGTACGTTGTTTTGAAATGTCGGTTTTATTTGTGTTTGAAGTAATAGGACGTACAAGAAGCACGTAATGTACTTTTAGAAAAACAATTCAGGTTACATTTGGGAGGAGCTATCAGTTAATGCACGTAAGTTGTTCAGAGTTGGTTAACTTTTTTTTTTTTTTTTTTTTTTTTTTTTTTTTTAAAGTACAAACAACTTACAACGTGCATGATATTGTGTAATGTCAGGGAAATATTTAAATTTAAAAAAATAATTCATGTTTAAATAAACTGAGAGACTTTAGGTGCACTTGTATCAGTATTCGAAATGGGAGGTAGCCAGTCACAAGGTTATACGAGTACATAGGATCAATTGCACTCTGCTCATGCGTATATGACTGTCGCACGCAAAAACTCCTCTGATGTTGTCATTTCGTTCTGGCCTTTGTGAGTCATATTGGTAAACACCGTACTGCAGTATAAGTGAAGAAATAATTATGTGCCACGTTAGGGTATGTGGTTAAGTTAAAATTTAAACAAAGAAGTTTTGCTTTCAGTATTAGTGTGACTTTTTAAAAGGACAACCCGTGTGATATATGCTCATATTAATAAGGAATGCTTAGAATTGGATAGTAACTTGCAAGTATGTACTGTTAACTTATTTGATAATAACATGTAACTCATTTGGGGGAGAAAACATGGTTTTGTATTTACTTAATGATTTGAAGAATCCATATTCAATACTAATGCTGTACTTGCCAAAAATACTTAGATTAACGTTTTAGGAAAGGGTTATTGCCTTCCTTAGCACAGATCCTTTCAGAAAACTAACGTTGCAAGATGAACTATATCATTGTTAATTAACCTTTACTATGTACAATAACTTATGCACTTCTAGTAGTAATTACACTGGAAGTGCATAAATTGTATGCAGTAAAGGTGAATCAAGAGTGATATAGTTCGTCTTTCAACGTTAGTTTTCTGAGGAAGGAAATAATCCTTTGCCGAAATAAAATCTGTAATTTGGGGTGTATATGGTAATACAGCTTTTATTGGTGGGCTACATTCCATATTTGGTAGCAAGTTATTAAAACGTGTATAAGAATGCGATTATGTTCAAATCGGTTTTTTGAACTCTCTCGTGGCTAAGTGGTCCGCGTACACGCCTTTGGCGTGGGAGGCTCGGGTTCTATTCCCGGTGGGAGCAGCACAAACTGTTGTCCACGTCTCATATTGCGTCACTGCAGAACGGAACGCTAAACTCAAAATCAAATCAAATCGAGGTTAGTTTATATTTTCAGATTTCTTAAATTTTACTTTTCCTGATATCATAGGGGATAGTCATTAGGGGATGTAGCTTTCTGATTAGTGGGTGTGTGCTAGTCTCCGTTTAGAAGAACTTAAAATATCGGTGGTAAAAACCTGTATGCTGACTACACATCACCCAAATTAAAGTTTAGCGTCCCTTTTCAGACCGAGGCTGTATGAGATGTGGACAATGGTTTAAGGCGGAATCTGAACCACCTATACACGTTTAAACTTCAAGGTTTCCCACCGGGCCTCGAGGCCAGGTCCCCGCGGAGTTGTGGTTAGCATCATCCATTGTCCATTTCAGCGTTATTGAATTCGCTTCGGCACTGATCATTGATGAATTAAGTTTCATTTTCTTTGTTTAAGACTTTTTTTAAAATATTTATATATTTATTTGAGTATAAATTTATGTAATATCACTGCAATGGTTACTGGAAACAAATATGGAATTATTGCTGATAGACACTATAAGCTACATAATGAATATTTCAAATAAGGAAATCTTACCTTATATCAGGAAGTATTTTGTCTTCAAGTTGTGCACTGACACTATTGTGGATGAGTTTTAGAAACTTTAGATTGTAGACCTTTACTTTGTGATACAAAGTAAGACTTGCTATTTGAATGACATTTTAAATAGAAATACAAGCAAAAGGCTAGTACTCACCACAAAATAACACAATATTCTTCTAAGTCTAAGTAGCACTTTCGGAAGATCTTTCTTCCATCTTCAGCTGAAATGCAATTCGGCTTAGAAGTTTTTATGAGTACTAGCCTTTTACTTACATTTCTTTCTAAACATCATCACCACTTGCAATACGGTGATACTTTTTTTTTTTCTTTCTATCTTGTGGTAAGTTTGTAAGCACAAGAGTCTTTAATGCTGAAATGAACGGTAGATAGCCGGTGATTAGTATTACCTTTGATGCTTGTATTACTGAATTCGATTCTTAATTGTCTCTGTATTGAGCTCATTCGTGGCTAAGCGGTAAGTGTACGCGCCTCTGGCGTGGGAGACCCGGGCTCAATTCCCGGTTGGAGCTCATGTGGTTCGGATTCCACGTTAATCAGTAAGTCCACGTCTCATATAGCCTCGCTGCTAAAAAGGACGCTAAACTCAAAATCAACTCAACTGTCGTTGTATTGCGAGTGGAAAGTCTGATACATTTATATTGGTTAGGATAACCTGTGTCCTGAATTCTTACAAGATACGGTGCACAGTTAGTGTGTGGTTAGTAGATTACCTGTTGTGGCGTTGTTCTAGTTCGATTCTTTCGGTGCGGGTGGCGTGGTCCTATAATCTAGCTGTCTGGAAGGTGAGATAGTATAGTGAAGAACGACATGAACTGTTCAGAGTAGGTCTGTACACTCACCAGTTGCAACGAATTCAAGCTCCGGTTGCCCACATTGATAGTAGCTCCTATGTTTAATAACTTCCGTGGTACATAAGGGCACAAAACAAAATCACAACTTTTGGAAAGTCTCAGTCTAGATACTAGCAGATATAAAGTTCAAAATGTTAAGCTATTTTCTGAAAAATTGTTGTCATACCGAGTTAATAATTTAATGTTTCTGTTCTACTACAATAATAATAATAATAATTCCAGACCGGATTTATATGCAAAATGCATGTTTACAGTAACATGCAGAAACGTATGGAAAATACTTTTTTCTTTCCGACGAACTTGTAAGGATTCGTTTAAGACGCATATAATAGCGCATATAAATGCATATTTTGAGTGAATTTTGATGTGCATGCATATTTCGTAAACTTTGAAGGATACTTCGTATATCTGAATTTTATTGCTGCATACTAGTATATTTCAGATTATATTACAAGAAAGTAGGTTATATTTAAAATGAACAGAATCACTTTGTAAACGTAGGTGTAGAATAATAGAATAAAGTGTTGCATCCTAAATTAATTCACCTGACTTGTCTTGGACACAGTCTTCATCGCGTAGCAGAAACAATCAGATGGCAATATTTGCAAGTAGACGCACTTGTATCAAATGTAAAGAAAGTATTTGTGAAAGCTCCATGGCGTGTATGTATCTTTCACGAAGTTGCGAAAAATGTTTCGCTACCTCCGCATCTAGTTTAAACCCGATGGGGCTCGTGGGTAGAAGCTGTATTGTATTATGCAGAAAACTGAAATCAAGTGAA
Source organism: Thermobia domestica (assembly GCF_964235325.1). Lineage (NCBI taxonomy): Eukaryota > Metazoa > Arthropoda > Insecta > Zygentoma > Lepismatidae > Thermobia > Thermobia domestica. The sequence continues at coordinate 56,369,203 of NC_137467.1, forward strand.
GACAGTTGTAAACTCTCTAAATCCCGATGATACAGCCGCTATTTATGTTACAAAAATGTTTCTCTACAAATGGCATTAAGAACAAACTTAAGTACACACACAACCACTTCTCGAGAATACGCGAAATTATCAGACAGTTGTAATGCCGTAACAATGTTTTGGTGCATTCACTCTCCTTGTTGGTTGAATTATCGCAGACTTTGTCCAGTGAAACTCAACAGTGTTGCGAAAATACCGTCAGATAAACTTTGCCAAGTATTAGGCAAAAATCCCGGGTACAAAACAATCTGTGATATTGCAAATATACTTAATGGTGAAAACATTGAATTGAAAGAGGACCTAACACGGAAGACATTTAGTGTTTTTCACATTCATCAGTGACTTCGGCTGATGTAGAAAGGAACTTTTCGATCTACAAAATATTTCTTATTGATAAACGCAAAGAAAATCCTAAGGAAGACGTTAATTGTTAATGTATGTAATTTATTTTCTTAATGTATATTTCAGTGCATATGTTAATTTTTAATGCATATTTTTTTATTTTTCATGCATATCTCGGTCTTTGTTTGTGCATGGAAATCCGGGCTCTAATTTAAAAAAAAAAAATACTACTGCGGTTTCAGGACACTGGATTTGCATGATTAGTTGGTGTAACCTCTTAAGAGATAGATTTTTTCGAATGTTTAAAAATGTCATGTACTTATGTGCCCATGTCTTTCATAGCTACCTACCGATGAACAGGATGTACCAGCTCAACCTGTCGCTTTGACCGTTGTTCTTCCACCCGAAATGTTACCCCAGACTGAAATGACTGCTGTTGGTGGCTCGCCGTCTCCAATGTTACCTGCCGCACAAGAGGTTAGTGTAAATTATCATGGTTTGCGAGTTTTGTGTGCCTGTATGAAGTACCAATAATGCTGTTTACATTGACAAAAATAATAATTAAGAAAGAAGGTGTTGCTTTGTATTAATATCGTAGTTTTATAACATTTTCCTTTGCATGTTAGTGTGGAATATCGTTAACTTTCAGTTTCTGTTTTTGATATGCATACATTGTCAAAATATGTATCCCAATAAGGAAGCATTACTAACCAAAGTTTTACTTATTAAAAAAAACTCCCAAATTTCAATCCAACCGTGAACGTTTTGATAAAAGGTTATTGCCATCCACAACATGGATCCATTCAGAAAACTAACGTTGCATGACGAACTTCTCTGCTGATCATATTCTCCAGTATATTGTAACTATGTGCTTTTTGAGAAATTGTATATTCAACAAGATGACTTCAATTGTTCAACGTAATTTTCCAAATATTTAAACTGTTGCTTTAGTTTGCAACCGTTCTTGAAATTGCTACATGATTTCATAGGAGGCGCGGAACATAACTTCTGAAACTGAGAATAAGTTCTTATAACTCCAACTTTATTTTACGGGACGAGGAGGAGGGGGAGTTGTAGATCACTTACTTCTGGTGCGTAAGTTTCTGATTCGATCCTAGTCCGTGCCAAATGAACCTTATGGTTGTCAAAGGCTGTGTACATAGTTTTATTGAGGTTATCTCATTTCTACGCACTGTTTTCATTTCACCACCACCATCGTCTTCGTTACCCATTATTCATAATTGCAGAATGTTAAACTAAAATAAATGCATATTACTGTATGAATACACACTCTTTTCTTTATCTCTGAGTAGTACAACATCTAAATTTCGGGTAACCACAATGCAATCTAACTCTTTGTTACAAACTCATAGATTCATCATGACAATATTTTTATAGTATGGTTGTATGTTACGTCCACCCAAACGCTTATTGTCTTATCTACCCAACACATTCATGTTCGTAAGTTTGAAAGATGGCACGATTCTTAAGATTAATACCAGTATGCTTCTACAGGGTGTCTATCGGTCACGAAATCAGAAAACGGTCATGAAAGACATAAGAAAGTCACGAAATTGAGCTTTTAAGTTTTTTTTAAAACTGTACAAATATAAGTGCAAACCAGAAAATTTTGTTCTATAAAACGTCAAAATTCACCACCAAAGTATGCTTCTATCGCATGTATGAAAATTCGGCCTTATTCGCACCCAAATTCGCACTTGAGAATGTTACGAAATCTTATGGTTTGGTAGAGAAAAGGTTTCGAAATTTCATTTTGAAATTTTAGTAGACACCCTGTTCTATAGCAGAGTATTCTGTTCCATAGTGTGCACTGATGGGGCAAGTACATTTTTTGAATGTTGATACTGAACTCCATTCTTGACTAATTGTAACACTTATTGACTTGGCATTTCTCCCTTGAGTTAAACTATACTTCGTGTTCATGTTAAAACATATATTCTAACAATATGGAATCTATTATATACCATAGATCAGGCTTGACTAAAAAGTCTGTACAATTTTAAAAACAAAATCAAAAAAGTTTAATTTTGAACACAAATTGCACAAATTGTACCCCGTTGATGTCATTAATAACATGTGAATTGGTATCTATGTAAGTTGAGTCGCCATTGTAGTTGTTATTTTCTCATAGGCGTACCTGAATTCGCTGAGAGCCATGATTCATTATTCGGTAAGTTTTTAATACAGATTCTGAACCGTTTTCATATCAGTTTTTTTCTTCTTACTAGCTTGAACAAAACCCAAAAGCACAATATACGACAGGGTTTTTGACACACTTTCAGCTCAACTTTCGTTTTTAATTTAGTGTGATTGTTTGGCAGCTTATATTTTCAGTAATTTTGAAATCTGCACGGTTAAAATCATGCGTTAAATTGTGTGATGCACTCAGAAAACTGGAAGAATTATTAGATTTCTAAACTATGCTATGCATAAATATAGGAAGTCTTATAGGACAATTATATTCATCTCCGTCTATCTGTCGATAGATATCGAACAATACAGTAAGAAATGGCGGGAAGCTGTTTTGTAATATGAATTCAGTATCCTGTACAAAGATTATATCTCCGCCCATAATCCTTTATTCCAACCAGAGGCCAGGCAGTTTCCTTCCTTTCCCAGTCCTTTCTTCTTTCCCTTTCCACAGATAGTGTGATTACCGAGAGACGTCATTCCTTATACGTGAGGGCTAACACGACCATAGATGCCGAAAGACCAGAAATCTTAACTTCTAATCCCACCGCAAGTGGTAGAAGTATGCCATTTGTGGTTTCATTGTTAATCTCTATAGAACCAAAACGGTGAGAGATTGGGAGAAGCGTTATTCAGCGTCTAAAAATAGACCCCGTCTCCACATGTATCACTCTTATTAAAACCGGAAATGATTGAAATCCACTGCAGTTCCAGTTTTAAAATTAATCCTTATAGAACAAGGGTCCTAAGTATAGATTCAGTGTCAGCTCTGATTCTTCTATTTGAACCAGAAGTGACAAAATTTACCATTTCCGGTTTCAGCAGTAATTGTTATCAATCAAGAACGATAGCAAGTCAAAAAATGTTTAATATATCCATATGGATACATCGTTACAAGAACAAAAGAACACCTGCCATTTTTTACCGTTGTTCCTCTACTGAAACTGGAAGTGGTAGAATTTATTTCAGTTTAAGGTTTGAATATTCATCCCCGTTTTTTATTTTTATTTAGTGTCCCAAGGTTGAATCTTGCCTTTAATTTCTGTATTGAAACCATATGTTGTCAAAGTATGTCGCTCCGGTTTTAATATTGGATTTCCATACAGAACAACGGTAAGAGAGGCTTTATAATAATAATAATAAAAATGGTACAGCGGCTCAAGAATAGGCTCCATTTTTTCCATTTATCCGTCTCTTTAAACTGGAATTGGTGTGTCCAGAGCTTATTGGTAGAGTACTGGACCTCTATAATTTGGATGTCTATCGTACTTCTAGAATATGAAACTAATATATATCAAGCTGTAGAATTCTCTGTAATCTTTTTTTAAAAAGCAAACGCATTGCTTTTCCGGCAGCCATGAATGCTTATAAAAGAATGCTAGCAGAGCGTAGGGCTGAAGTTTCCTATTGTAACAATACAACGAAGTATATTTTCTACAAAATATCAGAAAGATCTGTATCTCCTACACATCAGATTAATTTGACATAACTAAACATTATTTTAAAAAATGCAAGAAAATATAATAAAATCACATCAGAATTTATTGAAAAAGATTTCCAAGGATATAAAGGGCAAAAATGTGCCCGATTCGACCGCGAATGGAAGCCGGGTCACCAGCTTACCGTACCGGTGCATTAATCACTATGCTGCCAGTCCATTCCGTAAGTAGTATGCAGTAATGTGGACACTGGGTTGTCCAAATACATTATGTTGCAGTCCATGTGGTGCAAGTGGCTGGACACTGACTTGAAGAGTGATAGAATATATGGGTGTTCAGGAAACCTAGGTTGTTCACTCATCGACATATTGAACTGGAGACCCTGATTCGCTTTGCGGTCCAGTCGGGGCATGCTTTCACCCTTTATATGTCGTTAAATTTGTATTTATAGAAGAATTGCTGTGATCGGGTATCCTCAGGCGTCAAAACCTTGTTCTTGCTATAGTGTAAGTCAGGGGTGCCCATCCCCCCCAAAGCTGATGGCGCACTCCCCCCCAAAACTAATAATCTCTTCTCTCCTCAAAACTCAAGTCCTCTAAAAACAATTGCCCAGTGTAGCAGTAGTTTTTATAGTACTAGTAATTGTTATTTTTGTTGTTGTTTTTATTTCCTGTAGTAGTATTATAGAATGCTTGTAGTAGTAGTAGGGGCAGTAGTAATTATAAAAATGGCATTACTTTTATTAGTAGTCTTGGTAGTGTACAATACTAAATATGTTCTATAAGGATATTGAAGGGTATAAAAACTTCTACACACTGTGTATGGCACAGGTATTCTTTTTTTACAATTAGTAGTATTATTTTTTCTTTACAAAATATTGATATAATTCCCTTGTACATGAAAAGTAAGACGCAAGTTACAAGTTATTGAGTTTGATACCAAAAGAAAATGTTATCCTCGAAATTAGCCTACAAAAAGAAGTGATATCCAATAAAAAACATTCCTGTAAAGGAGCCAAGTACGAGTGGCCTTAAAAAGAATTGAAATCACAAAAATAGGCGCCAAGTTCTGGTGGACAACAGTTACAAACACTCACTGGCTCACTTCAAATTTAGATTTGAAACTTGGCTGTTGCCTATATGGTTACCACTAGCTCACAATTATGTCAAACTACTTTATAATTTTCAACAGACAACATAGGCAAGTTTCAAATCTAAATTTGAAAGTGATTCCTTGAGTGTTTGTAAATGTTGTTCACCAGAACTTGGCGCTCATTTTTGTGATTTCACTTCTTTTTAAGGCCGCTCATACTTTTTTTTTCAGGAATGATTTTGTTGGATTAAATTATTACTGGTCGGGGTGGTGACATTAACCTACCCTTGATGTCCTTTATAGAGTAATATTTTTTTTCTTTGCTCACTCGACAAAGCAATTTTGTCTATAATATCGCTGTTGGGAATGCATTCTAAAATGTCTTTCGGAAGAAAGGACAAGCATGTCGGAGAGCCATACATCTCCCATGCTGCTTCTCAGTCTATTTTTTACAATCTTTACTTTACTCATAATCCTCTCTGCTGAGCAACTCGTTGGTGGTAATGACAGAAGTATCTGGTATAATATTGTTAGGTATGGAAAACCAGACATATTCAACGAACACCTGTAAGGCCTAATGAATCCTTTCTTCACCCACTGATTTAGTGATCTTTGTTTGGCCATTTTATCGTCATTACTTATACCATCAGATTTGTCCTCACAAGAATCTTGGAAGTCGTCTTCATTATTTTCACTCTGACTCCCGTCACTCGAGCAAAGTACATCGGCCAAATCAATGTTCGGGTAGCTTACTTTGTACAATTTACTAAACACATTAACTTCTTCACAAAGTTCTTCACGCTCGATGCCATAATACTCACACAAATCACTGACAAGAACCGGGCTTAGAGTACCATCCATACTTTCAGCAACATTGAGTAACCCTTCATGGGAAAAGTATGCCATTTGTGAGACAATATTCAGAGAGCTTTCAGGAAAACGATCCTGCAGCTGTTGAGTCAAAGAGTCAAGTAGTTGAAAGTACACTTCTGTTCTCAGTTTAGCTATTGGGTCACTAGGTGTTTCATCAATAGCAGGTTCGTCCATGAATCTTTTCCTTTTGCGAATTCTTCTATTGAAAGTTTGCTGGAGGTTGTGTTGAACTCTAAACTAGCTAATACAATCCGCCATGTTGCTCCAAGCTCCGTCGTTTCTCATTGCCTCCAGTTTGGCTATAGTTTCAGAAACAACTGTCAGAACAATTCAATAGTCAATGTTTTTTGACTGTAAGCAAACAGTCACTGGCTACAGAACTTTAAAAATTTCTGAAACGATCAGCATGGTTGCAACGGTATCATAATCGGATATTGATTTTAGAAGTCCTTTTGCTGAATCTGTTTCTGAGTCTTCGGATATGTCCTCTAAAGCTTTTATTAGATCATCGTAGCAACTGATGATTGTTTTAAGAGCGACTTCTCACGGAGCGACCTCTCACGGAAAGTCTCTATTGTGCACAGTTATGCCACTTTTGAGCTGGTTTTCAGTTTACCGCAGGCCCTGGAAAATGTAATCAACAAACAGAAAACTATACAAAATATTATCATTAATTCATTTATTATACATCATGTAGCAATTGAACAGCATTACTTATTAAGTGTCGTGCATGGTATAAATAAGAAATAAATAAATGCTCCCAGCAGAAAATGGGTAAATTACCTACACAAAGCGATAAACCGACCAGCCCATCCTTTCATATAGCAACTTGCGCGGTACTTCATTCATAGAGTTTCTAAGCAGGGGGTAGGGGGATTCATTCTCGAGATTTAAAAAAAAAAAATTGCATCGTGTTCCAATGTTATTCTGACGACAGCAAAATTACTTATTCGACATTAGAGTAAAATTCTTCCCCAATTTTTTTATTACCCCCATTTTTTTTCTCGATGGCACAACTTGCGCCATTCATCCCTCCTGTGAGCGGCCCTTCTCTCTTAAAACGGTCTAACCTTTCCTTTCATACGGCTACTTGCGCGGTACTTCATTCATCGAGTATCGAAGCAGGGGGTACGGGGGTTCACCCCGGAAAATTTTTGAAAATTAGCTTCTCAAAATCGTGTTTTAATGCTATTCCGACAGTAAAATTGCTAGTTCGAAAGTAGAGTAAAATCCCCCCCAAATTTTTTCTCAATGGCGCAGCTTGCGCCATACATCCTCCCTGTGGGCGGCCCTGGTGTAAGTAGCGAAACGCAAGATAGTTTTCATTTTTTAATATGAGGAAAGTATCCGTGAACCTGGGACACAAGTACCAGAGTATTTTCCAACATTGTTGTCAGTTCTTTGATTATGGACAGCCCGATCTTACCTCTGGGTCAACTCTGTCCCTCTTATTTGATCCATTAAAACTGTTTATCTCGTAGTGTAGACATATTTAGCATACTACTGACAATTTTCTTCTTTTCACCAGAAGCACGTTGTGAAATCACGTTTGTACTTGTTTTTCGAGACGAATGCTAGTATAACTTCAATTCGATATATCTCAAAGGACAAAAGTTATTTATATTGAAACAAATCCATATGTTAAAAGACATTTCAAATATAGTAAATATCTGCTAATCGTCGTACTGTATTATTTTTAAAAATCATATATAATCTCAATAGAATTTACTCAAAATTTTCTTAAGTTTTTATGAATTATGTGGCGAAAGTGTAGGGTATTTTATCTTTGTATTTGTGTAAAAACCATGCCAACAGATGTAAATTGGGGTAGAATTACGGAATGAAGCTTGTTTGACGTAATAAATTTTATGCTACTACTGACGGCCTGTAGTTCAACAAATGAAAATATTAAGGTAATTTAATAAAATATTTCCAAGTTGAGGTTTATTACAGTGTTTCGTTATATTGTTCACACGAAACACGAAACTAGTAAATTCTAAGCTTATCCTAGAAAATAAGCCCGGAACACGGTAAATATGTTCAGTTTGTTTTGCCTGAAATGTACGTGTCCATTCCAGTAGTTTTGGCTCAGTCAAGTAGAACTCGATTTTTTTTTTCCTTGAAACCAAACAGTGTACTTGGAGAATGGGATGAATAAAGTTGAGTGATTGCAAAGTTTTGAAAATCCCACCTCCTTAAAATTTGAATATTGACTCTGCTGCTTTCCGAGAACTTTTTAGGGTGATAGGATGAGAGTATTGGAATATCCTTTGATGTGTTGCAGACTGGGATATTAGAACATACTGCTACAAATTAATAACACAGGGAGTGTTTAATGCTTTCAAGACTACTCCTAAGTTTCTGTAAACAAATATTTATGCGGTAGTGATTTCATGACAACACTATTTCAGGGTGTCTATCGGTCACGAAAGTCACGAAATGAGAAAATGGTCATGCAAGTCACGAAATTTAGCTTTTGGGTCACGATTTTTTTAACTGTTCAAATGTAAATATAGGTTGGAAAATTTTGTTCTATAAAAAGTCAAAGTTCACCATCAAAAATGTCTATGGTCGGCTTTAGATGCTACCAAATCACAAGCAAAGTACGTTTCTATCGCATGGATGAAAATTCGGCCTAATTCGCACCAAAATTTGCTCTTGAAAATACTAGGATATTTTATGATTTGGTAAAGAAAGAGTCACGAAATTTCGTTTTGGAATTTTAGTAGACACCCTGTATTTAAACCTTTGGAAATATATTTTATAGAAACTTGCAATGACTTAACAAATGACTTTTAGTAAGAGTATTTAGTTAAGAACCATTATGCGGCAGTGTGGTTACTATCTTGATAAGTTGGTGTTAGAACTCTATGTAACTGGAATATATAATTATGATCTAATTCCAGAGGTTCTTATTACATAAAGCAGGGGAAGTCAGACTGGTGAATACACTGTAATACAATCATTTTTCTGCTCCATTTTAATCAGTAGTTTTTAAGTTATTTGAATGTCACAATTAAGTGTATGCGTGAATTTTGCGTAACAATGTCATCAGTAAGGCGTGACAATCCGTTTTCATGACAGTTTTTCATGTTGTTTTAATTGTAGTAATAAGTCTTTTCTTTCTTTCTTTTCAGACGGTGGATGAAGTTGAAGAAATTCCACCCCCGAAAGCAGATTTCTTCGCACCTCCTCCATATGAAGTAGCTACTAAACTTCCCACTTATGAAGAAGTACAGAGAGAAAAATTGCAAGAAGACCAAAGAGGCGTAAGTATGCCGTAATTTCTTTTTATTTGTTCATCATTATCATAATCAATATTGGCAAGTCCTAATCCCTAGTCTAACACTGGATAAATATTCGTTGAATTCTCGTTTTGCTGTCTTGCATTCACGCTCTCTTCGTGCTGAAGTTATTTCCTTCGTTGCTCCCGTATTTTGATAGTGCCATTTTAATTTTAGTTCGATGAGCAGTTTAGGGTACATTATCTTTTCCTACAATAAAGGCACTGTTCTATCCAACCTTTTCGATTTCTAGAGAGGAGAGAATCTAAAGTTTTAGGGGGAAGACCATGTTCATTAACTACAGTTGCACCTACATCGTCAAAAATTTTGGAGGAAATCTCCCCCCTCCCCCCTTCATACATGTCTGAATAAAACTGAATAACTGGTATCTAATGGAACTTTATTTATACCAATGCTTAGATCCATCATACAACATATCCGAAAGAGATAGGGCATTGAGGATAACAAAGGAGAAGCTTACCAAATGCGTTCCACGCTTAAGACACTTTGGAAAGAAACTTGTTTGTTTGTACAAATTTTATTCTACCAGAATTGTAAATTTGGGATTGAATTTGGACAAAGGCAATTTAGATAAACAATGGAATAGTACGAACGGCTCGTATAACCAATAACTTTATATAAGATAGTTATCGGAAGACAAAAATGTACAAAATAATTAAGAATTGAATTACAGAAAGTGCAAAATATAACGTTATGAATCGGGAATAGAATTTACAAGGAGGAACTAATAACTTTATAATAGTCAGTGGTATCCAGAATTATTTACATCTAAATTGTACGAAGATTTTTGCCCCAGATTATCACTGAAACGTGTGATTTGACAAGTCTGACAGTCAATATGTAAGACAAGGAGTCGTGTTAATTTTAACTACCAATATATTTAATGTTTAGAGTAATGACAACTCTTCGCGTGCTATAGAAATTGTCAAATAGAATAGGAACTAAAATTTACAATATATATAAGCAGGTTAAGATGTGGAAGAGAAACGTAGAATCTATAGGCACGAAGATTCATTGATTCCATAAAGACAGCAGCTGGCGTTGAGACAGTAATCAGAATATTGCTCAAGAGTGGTACATACTGGGTAAGCTACATGCCTGTATTTGTAATTGCAATATGCAATAGTTGTGAATTTATCGTAGGATTGAGGAGTTCGTTTCATCCTGTCGGTGGTGGAAAAAAAGAATTGTGTAGAAATCCCTCAACATTCAACGAACGTACGTCACTACATTTGTTCTTGGCACACTTCCAACAAAATGTTTCTGTCACAAAAACGACGGAAACAATTCATTAAAGAAGAGTAGGTCTAAGATACAAAGTTAAAGTATTTTTGATACTTTTACTTTCCACTGGTTTGTATTTTTATTAGTTGCTAAACTAGAATGGCCATTCGTTGCAATTTCTTGTAATGTCTTTCGGGTTCTACATTTGTCGCCTTTACTTTAGATTATAAAATTTTGATGTAGTGAAGTATATGTTCACTATTTACTACACTAAGGAGCAGATAATAATATTCAGAACTTGTGTGACAGTCTTTCCGAAGTTAATACTGAGTACCTTAATAAATTTGGAGTTTATAATCATTCAAACGTCTTTACATTTTTATTAGGATACTTTGTATGCTCTGATACTCTCTTGCAGCTGCTTGATCAGTCGGTTTTGTTTGTTGTGTCCAAAGATTAGTTTGGTGTGTAATCGAAGGTGGATTTAAGACTTTCTTCATATGCTTCACAAGACTTCGTGGTAGCACATAACGGAGTGAAACACGTTAGTTCAGGGTTGCATCGTTAAATATAAAAATACCAGAGATATAGGAAAGAGTTGATATGTTTCATTAACATATCTATTGGGGTATTGGCAGAGATTAAGACAGAGCTTGAAAGTGCGATTTTAAATTGAGCTTATTATAAGAGTAATCGGACAAAGTAGTGGTCATATATTGTATCCAAGATAAGTCTGTTACTACAGAATTGTTTATAGATAAAGGCTAAAGTGAGGAAGGATCTGAGTGAAGGGCTCATGTAGTAGTTAAAATAAATACGGCAGGAAGGTAGAAAAAGTATTTTAATCAGTTTACGCGATAGCTAAATATTGCTTTTTGTGTAATAAGAGTAATTCTGACTATAGTCTAGAGAAGTATAATTATAGTTGTTCACCAAAGTCTGAGTTTCAAATTCAATATTCCTTGCTCAGCGGAACGTATAGTCTTTTGAATTTTGTTCGTAGTTCGTACCCTAATGCGTCTCGACTAAAAATAGAAGTAATAATATTGTTCATAGATTCAATTAAATTCAAATAGTGAGAAGTACAACGGGACAGAGGATCGAATATGGATTTCCGGCTTACTGTGCCATTACGCTAACCAGTACGGCGTCTTAATTCTTCCCCACAGTAGCTGCATGTTTTCAGTGTTGAGATGGGAGTTCAGCTGGCTTGGAAACCCAAGTAAAACCCTAGAGTTGTGACGAAATGTCATATTTTGCTATTTTTACAAGTAATCGTGAATAAATGCTATTTATTGTAATAATTGATGGTTCTTTGCTTATGTTTTGTGGACATCTATACTGAAAATACAATTCACATTGCTCTCCGTTATCGTGAAATTCAGATCACTTATGAAATATGGATTTTAACGCTCCTCACCGGAGAGGATTGATTACCATTATTCAACCGAATACATGGAAAATATGGTTGATATTGCTATAAATTCCAAGGTTGTGACGCTCTTGAAATACGATTCTGTCACATCGATAGGTGTTGAACGATAGTTTGAGGCCTTAAACGTATCTTAACAGACTGTGGGGTCTATGTAAGATAAACAGAGATTTTTTTGGTCACGATAATCTTTAGCGTATTTCCTCTACAGTTTTATGTCTAATACTTATACTTTCATGATTCGTAATTTTATTTCTCTTTGTTTTGATATGTTTTGGTTATTCATACTTTCAAAGTAGTAACTTACTAATTTAGTGCGATTTACAATTCTTAGTGTATATGGACGCATTTAATATTATCTTTTGGTAAATTAATGACATAAAAATGCAATTTATATATCCATTTCTTGACGTTTTCGGTGTTTTATTTTGCCACAACTACCGGTTCTTAGTAATAAAAAAAAAATACCTATGATAGTTGAACCTGGCCTGTCTTATATATAGGCTTATCAGAAAAATTTCAAGGGGACCAAGATACATGTCTTGCTTTGGTACGGACAAGGTATGGGTTACAGAAAAAGAAGTTAATATTTAAATATTTTTTAAATATTAATGTTATTGTGCGTCAGTTGTGAACTTGACTGACGATGTATTTTACCTCGGTGATTAATTGTTTTTCTTATGATTCAACAGGAGAATGGTCAGCGTCCACCCGGTCAGCCCCTGACATTTTTGGCCATAGATGCCGAAGCTAATGATTATGACAGTGAAGATGGACTTCTTGGGACAGATTTTATGTTTTTCACTGCCTTTATAGGTAATATATTTTTATTTTTATATATTATTTTACTCGAGTAAGGCCCAGAAGGTATCACCCCTGTTCTGAATGTTGTGATTCATTCTGTATATAATTTCATGTTTTGTCTTTTCTGATTCATATTGTGATTATGTGTTCTTTGCATTTTGTGTTCTTTTAAAAAGAGTTATCAGTACTCTTGAAAAGGGTAAAAAGCTGTATGAGCCTTTATTAAATTGAACAATTTGTGGGGTCAGGTCCTATTGATACTTCCCTACGCTCCCGTAATGCTTCTTCACACTCTCTTCACAAAGGATGGGTTAAAGATAATGTACTTCTGGCATTATTTGTTTTGTGGCTCGTTCTAGAGCTTGGCGGAAACTTCATAACGGGGAATTACATAACCGTTTACCAAACATTGCTAGAGTTATCAAGGGGGAGGTTAAGATGGGCAGGTCATGTAGCCAGAATGGAAGAAAGTAGAAACTCTTTCAAAATTTTAACTGGAAATCCATTCGGAAAACGATCATTAGGAAGTCTAGGCGCAGACAGGAGGACAATATCAAGATGGATCTCACAGAAATAGGAATACAAAGTAGAAACTGGGTCAAGTTGGCTAAGGATCGAAGTCAGTAAAGAGCTTTTGTGAACGCAGCATTGGACCTTCGGGTTCCATAGGCCATAGTGTGTTAGTTAGTTCTAAAGCTTGGTGTTTTCACAATGTAGTGATGCAATTTCTATGAACTTAATTCATATTTATGGGCTTCAGGCAGGGGATGTGAACATGAGATCCCCTACCCAGACGTAAAAAAGAGCCGTAAGTACCACATATATTAACTGATTGGCTGGCGAGTTATATTTCTGGACCCAGGAGATTCAGTCGGTTCTAAAGATATGCACTAGATATAGAACGTAACAGTTGTTACATTTTGTGTTGACTAATAAATATTAGCGCACAGAGTGAAAAAGTAACTGACTGGACCGCGACTCGAACCTGGGACCTCCGACATACCGTGCCGATGCGTTAACCATTACGCCACCCAGTCCACTTCCCAGAACAACCACTCACTCTTTAACTCTCCGAGGTCGGTGCTCTTATCTCGGACTACATGAGTTGTACCACAGCCTCTTGCTGTGATTAGACAAACCTGTGTCCATACACTCAGCACCTTATGACGGTTGTGATTTCATATACTAATGAAAGGAGTAGACAACCGCTTTTTTAATTTTACACACCAAATCTTCTATAGATGTGAATTCTAACACAAAGAGTGAAAAAGTATACTGGGTGGCGTAGTGGTTAACGCATCGACATGGTGTGTCGGAGGTCCCAGGTTCGAGTCGCGGTCTAGCCAGTCACTTGTTCACTCTTTGTGTTAAAATTCGCACTTACAGAGGATTTGCTGTGTAAAATAATAAAAAAATCGGTTGTTTCCTCCTTTTATTAATATATACAATAAATATTATTGTATAATATTATTATCGTTGGACAAAACGATATACTTAAATGTAAAAGCTGAGAAAATGGAAGAAATTAACTTTTTTATGTAAACTTTTAATGCTGTACGAGAACTATGCGACGCATTGCAATGAAACTATACTGAAATATATCTTCATTAAATTTTTCATTATGATACTAGCACAATCACAGTATATAGTATGGTTAAAGCGTTAAAGTATGATTAACTCTTAAATTTTAATTTCTGTTGCACTAAAATACTGTCTAAACGTAAAATATACGAGGGTAAGTCAAAAATTATCCGAAATGTGGCTATAACTTATCATACATTGTTCATACTATCTTCTGCCCTCATATATTTTATTGTTATGCTGTTGTGCTTGATCCTAATTCCTCCTTTGTCTTCCTTTTCTTGCAGATAGATCATGGCAGCTCCATTAGAAGTTTGCACCAAAGAGGAATAACGAGCAGTGATCCAGTTTTTGTGGTCGGAAAGTGTATCAGCAACCATGACTTAATTTCCAGACGATCTGCCACTTCATCAATAGTCCCTCGTCTGTCTAACAGAACCATATCACGTGCATGCTCAATGTTGTCATCATTTGTGGCTGTAGATGGGTGTCCGGTTTCTTTCTCGTGTGTAACACTTGTGCGACCATTTTTGAATATTTCAATCCGTTCGTAGACACTTCGTTGCGGAAAGACACTATTCCCGTCTTGTGCCGAAAGTCTTTGATGGATTGCGGCCCCTGAAACACCTTCCGACCACAGAATGGATGTAAACTTCTAATGGAGGGGCCATGTTCTATCTGCAACAAAGGAAAACCTTCGTAGGAGAAATTTGGATCAAACCTTCGTAACATGACCACAACAGCATAACAATAAAACAAACGAAGAGATCGGTATAAACAATGTAAGAAAAATTAGAGCTAAATTGCGGATAATTTTTGACTTACCCTCGTATATCAGTCGATAGATCAGATTGAACTTAACAAAATTACGTGCTTGTAATTCACTTGCATAGTTGTCGAGGAGGGGGAAAAAACTAATGTTTGTGTCACTGAAAAGTATATCATTTGTTGCTAATAATAATTAATATTTTTAATTATGCTGAAAGAAATTATTTATTTACTGTATGTGTAGCAAATTAGTAACCAACTGATTGTGCCTATTGATGATTTTCTTTTCCTAACGGGTAACACATAATGCTCTTTTACGCACATAATATTTGTGATTAAGGAAAGAATTGTGTCTTTTGTCTAAATTTTCTAAAAAGAGAGAAGGTAAAGAAATATAGCTATTTCGTTGAAAAAAGTGTGAAATCCTATACTCACTGATGCTTTCTTTAATTACCAGCAAAACTCTTCGGAATTGCGAATGCAACTTTGAGAACGAGCTCCTTCTGGCTAAGCGGTTAGCGTATGCGTCCTTGGCGTGGGAGACTCAGGTTCGATGCCCGGCGTGAGCTCCTGTGATTTGGATTCCGTGTTAAACTGTAGGTTCCACGTCTCATATAGCTTCGCTGCTGAAAGGGACGCTAAACTAAACAATCAAGAAATTTTTTGTGCCTTGTATTTTCGTTGTAACCGGAAGTGACAAAATTATTTGATTCGTCCATAGTGTTATCTTAGGTTGTTATCCTTTTATTAGAAGAAGTTGTCTTTATCGTAGAGACGTGTATAAAATTAGGTATGATATGTAATGAATACATTTTTGCTATAAACATATATTAACATCAATCCGTATTCCTAATTTGAATCCCTACTTGTGCATACCTTCTCAATCTAGCTCAATGATAGCTGGCTGGATTACAGAGATTTACAGCTTTAAGTTAGGCTTTCGGATTGAGGTTAGTAAGTTTCATTTAAAATGGTGATATCCAAGTAGCGGCCCGCAACCCGGTTCCGGCCCTCGAGTATGTTTTATCCGACTCACGAGTAAAAACGAATAAGGTGTGATTTGTTCCATGTGTTAATGGCGTAATTTGTATAAGATAGAATAAAGGGTATTTAAAAAAAAAAAAAAAAAAAAAAAACTTGTAGGAACACCCAGAAGACGTGTACAGAACTTCATAGATGAAGTATAAATGAGAAAAATAAAATACATAATACGCCGTTGATCCTTGAACCACCATTTTTTTCCAACGTGAGAATTGTTTTATATATACATGTTACATCGGCTAGTTATAAGTTAGTCATAATTGGTTATTTTGATATGTAGTGGCGGGAGGAGTACGATGTAGGGCACATATCACTAATATCTTAGTGTTTTTTAACATTGTTTGAATTCTTTTTGTGGGGTATGTGTGTTTCGTTGACAGTCTTAAGGTTTAAGTGTAAAAATTTCACTTTTATTTATACAGTGTGTCTTACTCAAAGGTAGCCTCGGATTTATTTTGTTTTGTTGTGTTTGTTTTCTTAACGTACAGGTAAAAATAAAACCTTTATGTCGTACCTGTACAGTAAGAAATGAAATGAAGTGAGGTTGTTACAGGAGGTGCTCGAAACGTCCTCCCTGACCGTCCAAATACAACATTATATTAGAAGGGATGTATATAAGGGGGTATTATGCTTTACAACAAACTTCCCAAACATATAAAGATTTAGGACTTGGTTGCTAAATTTAAAAAAAAGAGCTCCAGAATTATTATAAATCGCTTCTTTACTCATTATAGAATATATTAATTGCAAACAGTATTGAAATTTACGTGCTCTGATGATAGAAATGCCACTATATTAGTTTCATTGTGTCCTAGGGGCCGCGGTGGCTCAGTGGTAGAGCGTTCACCTCTGGTACTTGGGGTCCCGGGTTCGATCCCAGCCCCTGCCAAGTGAACTTTGTGGTGGACAAACACCGTGTGCGTGGGTTTTCTTGGGGTTCTCCAGTTTCCTTCCACTTTCTTCATTCCACCATTTCCTTCATCACTCATCATCACCGTCTCCTTTAGTCTAACCGGCATAACCGTGGGACGTAAAACTTAAAGATTTCATTTCATTTTTCATTTTTTTCATTGTGTCCTACCATTGGGGAAATATATAAGGATTCTATATACCGCTACATTTTAATAATAATAACCTTCAAAACTGTAAGTTGCAATTATATATTTAATCTATGTTTCAATAATTTACCTTATTATTGTGTATTTTACTTCTGTATTTATCTATAACTGACATGTCCACTTCAGATGCACTGTAACTGCAAAATGCATGAAAAGAGAAGAAAAATAAACAGTACAATACAACACGACGTTGCGTGTTTCTGAAGATGGCTAGATTCATGGTGGGGACATTCGGTCGAAAATTCAGACCAGCCATCCTGAGTGGGATTTTTCTGGGTTTTCCTCGTTCATACCAGGCAAATTTCGAGATGGTACCTAACATAGATCCCAGGCCGCCGCCTTCCTTTCCCAATCCTTTCTTTTTCCCCTTTCCCCGGATCATGTGATCGCCGAGGGACGTCATCTCGTACGTGACGGGCTAACATAGCCATAGATGCCAAAGGCCCAGGAATCTATTTCCTAATTCTAAAGGTGACAATGCCACAATCTTTGGTTGACACCTGGCATGCACATCTAACAATATTCCTATGGTCTTGTTCACTAAACTTTTAATGCAACGTTTCTATGGCGGGTTTCTACCACCAAACTGTTTAACAAACCTCCTTGATAGCACCACTAAACCAATACTCGTTCACAATGAACTCTCATAGAATATTGATACATTAAAGCAAGCTTGCGCAATTATCTCTTTTCGTGTTGCTGCTTCTAGTTTCCCATGGACTAATATTTTGTAAAAATGCAAACAAAATCTTTGAAATATTTACATCAAATGTGTATTATATGTTCACTCATGTCCAAAATGATTGTCGCATATCTATAATTGTCTTCTTGTGAGAATATAATTTGATAATGATGTTGCAGGGCATTTTTAATACTGATACTATGTATATAATCGAGAAATGTATATTTGTGGTAAATTTCAAAGGGAAAGAATTATAAATACCAAAATTAGAATGAGTAAAGCAAAATCTTGCTAAATGGAAAAGAAGGTTTTATTTTCGTTTTATTGTTATTTACTGCTCTTTTGACATGAAATTTGCCACATACATGTTTTTGCTGATTATACACGTACTAACATTATAAGAAATACCGGGCGAATTCGTTATCAAATTATATTCCTAGAACAACATATTTATAGACATGCGACAATAATTTTGGACATGAGTGTACAAAATTACCTTCGAATGGGACACTCGTTGCTGATTTACTACGAATACACTGAAAAGTGTCTTATTGTAGAGAATTTTTATTTATGGATTGATATGTTATAAATGTTTTATTTTTGCTTTATTTCAGTTGCCTTTCTCCTGAACTGGGTTGGCTTTCTGTTGTTAATGTGTTTCTGTCACACAATCGCTGCTCGGTACGGAGCATTATCCGGCTTTGGTATCTCTCTTACAAAATGGACTTTGATCGTTAAACAATCTACTGATTTGGCTTCACATGAGAATAATTGGTTATGGTGGCTTATCATTGCTTTTGGTAAGTATCTTTTACGGTATGACAGCTTAATAAGATTAAATTATTATTATTATTATTATTATGCCGTCGGATCAGTTATTGAAAAGGATGTGGATGAGATTAAGTGGTGGGAAACAATCGCTCTTGACTATATAATAGCAGGAATATGGCGGCAACAGGTTGCCACGTCCTATTTAGTTTTAGAAAGATGACCAAGGCTGAAAAGGAATATAATACAGAGGTTAATCCGTTTTCATCTGAGCGAATCGAAATTGTTGTTTGTTTAAGATATTCAGTTGCAATATCCTACTTACCTCATGCCGGATATGATAGTCACCGATATGGACCATTTTCAGCGACATCTAGTTCGCACTGCAGCACATTTCGTTGCAACTATACCAGGAGTATATTGTCCCACTCCTGCTTGCGGGATTTCTAGGGGCTATATACAGTGCGAACCCGACGTGATGAAAGAAGTTCAAAAACACAGTAATCGATGGAAATAGCATCTGGACTTTTGAGGGAATATCTTTGAAGGATACTAATTGCAGCTGCCATGCGTCAGTAGAAAATCAGAGATGTTTTGCCCATGTAACTTGAAGCGTTGTCTCCTGGTGCAGTTCCACTTGACGTGTGTCGTCGCCATACAATGCTGGTATTTCATTTGTGAAAGCTTGAGATAGCAAATGTTCTTGGTAATAAGCAGCATTGATTTTTTTTTTTTTTTTTTCGAACGTATGAGTTGAACTTCCCCCTGTAGCAAAACCAGTAACATATAATGTTATAAAATCATTATATTCATTTAACTCTCTCAAGATTTCAGTTCAGTTAAGCAGCTAAAAACTGTTCTATGAAAAAAAAAAAAAAATCCTTCCTATAACGCCAAAACAAGCAAGTGGTAATTGAGTCTCATAGTCCACCATATCCCGGACCTTCTTTATTCACAGGTATTGCGTGTTTCATTAACGCCCTCTTTATATTATGTAATTTCGTTAGTAATGTGGGTGAAGGAAGAGGAAGCTGTGCATAACGTTTAATTATGACACAAACAGTGGTCCGGCCCACCCTTTTCAGAGGCGATTTTTTTTTTTTTTTTTTTTTAATTTTTATTTATTTTTTACGACATTTTGCCCACTAAAGTACCTTCATTCTGCTACAGCAGCTAACGAACTGAGACAATGTGCATTCAGTTTTGTTCTCTGTGAAATTCAGTTTCACATGTGTCATGTGGTACTGGTAAAATGTTAGTTATACTGTGCCGTTGTTTTCAGCCATTCAGTTCGTATATTTTAAAGAGCTATAACATCTCGAAAGTACGTGTGATCAAAAAGTGCGGTGAATGTAGTTGTAGTTGCACAGTGCCATCTATCGATGTTGTATCGATTTCAACTAGTAAGGCCGGTAGCTTAAACTTTTGGTACAGTCAGTGTCGAGTTTGAACGAGTCGTAACATGTTAGCTTTCAGAGGCAAAAGAGTGAGGACGTGTTAAAAGTGTCTGTTGCTTGTCAACATTAAGCTTTGTTTTAAGCTATATATATATATATATATATATATATATATATATATATATATATATATATATATATAAGGTGCCAAAGAAACTCACGAAATGTCAAACTTAGTGTATGACGATGAAGCGGTGGCGTTGAATACTGCTTACAAATAGTATGTGCGATTCAAAATGACAAGGAATCGGTTGAAAACGAGGAATGGTCGAGACGTCCTTGGACATCAAAAACAGATGAAAACAATACAAAAAGTGGCACAAATAATTTGAATGACTATTCGAGAGCTTTACGAAGAACTAAACATCTCGTATGGGTCCGGGAAAAACATACTAACCGCAATTAAATGGGCAAATGGCTTCCGTCTTCACCATAAAAAAGCGCCGTGCCACATCTTGCTTTTGATCAGCGAGTTTTTGGCCGAGAAAATATTCCTGTCTGTCTGCTCCCAGATATAGCACTATGCGACTTCCGGCTCTTCCCAAAAATTAAAACCGTTTTGACATCATTCCTGACATCCTGACGGCCACGACAGAGCCACTGAGCGCCCTTCCAAAAGAAGTCTTTCAGATATGCTTCCAGTCATGGATTCAACGTTGGGATAAGTGCATTGCTACAGCCAAGGACAGTACTTTGAAGGAGATTAAATTAAACTCCATGTAAGCTTATTACTTCTAATAAATGTATTCGTCGTATTTTTTGAACATACGTCGTAAGTTAAGGCTCTTACTAAGTTGATTCTCCCCCCCCCCTTTTTTTTTTCAATTTAGTAAAGAACTTTAAAGACAATAAAAATATTTAAAATATAGAAAGTGAGCCAGGTGGTGTCTACAAAATGCTGTTAAACAAACTAGTAACCGTTCTCAAACATTTTTTGAAAAACGATAAAAATGCGCAGTTTATGACGACGTAATTATTGGGCACTCAAATGTATACACTATACGAAGGATCTTGAAAACAATTATTAGTTCATGTAATATCCTTTTGTAGATATTATCTGGCTCTTTTTATACATTTGTTATATTTATTGTCATCTATGTTATTCGGTATTTTTTTTTTAAAAGTGGGGATGAGTTTAGGGAAGAGCCGTTAATATTAATAGACAAGCATCATCAGTAATATTATAAAAGCCATATCATAGTAGAAATAGCAGATAGAAACTTAAATCAATAAATATGAAAATGGAGAAGTATTTCGCGCTCAGTATATTTGTACTGATAGCAAGATTGCGAACTATTAGGTCAGTGCGAATGAAATGTCGTCCTCCTTGTGAGTCAGACTGAATGAAGGAAGGCTCATTTTGGAATACTGTTTTACCAAAAAGAAATTTGACAAACCATCGGCGAATGGTGCATTCATTCGCCATTCCTGGCCCAAATGTATTGTTAACGTTTATTTATATATTTTTTATTTATTATTATTGTTATTATTATTACTATTATTATTATTAAGTTGTAAAAAGAAATTAGTCGCAACCGTATGTTCTCCACTTGATACGACGCTGTTCAATAACACACTGCGTCCTAACTATCTGGGTGTCACGGCTTGTTTGCTAGACATATACTGAATTTGTGGCGTTGGACGCGTGAAATTAATCCATCCGTGTGATGGGTTGCTGAAGTGAGTTTTCCACCACGTATCGAAGCGGTCATTTCACTTGCACCACCCTAATATTTTTTTTGTATTTTACAAGTAACATCAATAATTTGACAGTGTTATTAGAAATATTACTATTATGTGATATTTCTCGTATGCTTTAAGTTTTTCAAGAAAATAAAAAGACTAACTTAAACCTAATCAAATTTGTGTGAGAGCAGTCCTGAACATTCTTTAACTGGTTTTGCATTGAATATGTAAAACTGTTCACCTTCAAACATTAAATCATCTAGATGGCTTGTTAATTTAGTTGTCCCATATTTGAAAAGAACGGTCTACAGTATAGGGCAGTCCTTTTCTATAGAATTTCTATACATTTTATACAGTTTTCTAGTATCGGGTCCAATTATTTTGTCTAGCAATTGCTTCTGGAGTTGCCATTTTCCTCTTCAAATCTCAACAACTACTACAATAATCGTATACAGGGTGTCTATCGGTCATGAAAGTCATGAAATCAGAAAATCTGTACAAATATAAGTACAGACTGGAAAATTTTGTTCTATAAATCCTCAAAATTCAGCACGAAAAATGTCTATGGTAGGCTTTAGACACTACCAAATCGCAAGCAAACCGCCCTTCTATCGCATGCATGAAAATTCAGCCCAGTCCCCTCCGAAATTCACTCTTGAGAATGTTACTAAATTTTATGTTTGGGAAAGAAAAGGTCACGAAAAAGTCACGAAATTTCATTTAAAAATTTTAGTCGACACCCTGGTATATAATAATAATAATAATAATAATAATAATAATAATAATAATAATAATAATAATAATTAAAAAACCGAGAAACAGAAATAAAATATCTTTACTGATCTTTTATTCTGGCAACCGTGTAAAGCAAGCATACCAGACTCCGTATCTCAGGTGGACCAAATAATCATCAGTGTGCCACAGGAATTAAAGAAAGACAAAAAAGTTATTTTCATATTTAATGATGTATTTAAAAAAAAGTTATTAAACTACATAAAATCTTATCTAATACCGTTCTACATAAAATCTTATCTAATACCGTACTTCTTTTAAAAACTAGAAGTATTATAAGGAAATCCGAGTAATAGATGGATACCTATGGTTTCTTTCTCGGGAACGTTTTTCCTTTTTGTATAACCAACTTTCTAATGTCTGAAGACATGCTTTATGAGCTGAGAATTTTCAGGAGAGAGGTAAGATAAATGTTTGTTAACCTGGACCTCGCTGTGGAGTTGTTCCTTATAAATGTAAAAAAGTTGTCCCACTTTAAAATATTTACTTCTGTGAGGTTATGCATAAACCACTCATGCTTCCTCACTCACCAGCGTTTTTTTTTTTTTTTTTTCAATAATATCACGTAAACATAACGGCATAGAATTTACAAAACAAGCACTGAAACTCATCGCATTCGTAGTTACTTCCCTGTCCGTATTTTCTAAATATTGAAGTAATACTCATGAATTAAAGAGTGCGTCCGCTTGTGCGCACATGGCTTTGATATTGCAACTGCTATTTTTACAGGCTGCTATCGCTACTGGTATATTAACCGTACCGAACATTCCTCGATCTTCCAGATATTTTTATGTAACTTATGAAACATTAAAAAATAGTTGAATAAGATTTCCTTTTCCTTGTGTTTCAGGACTGTTGATTTGCATACGGGCTATTATCCAGTATTTACACATCAAAAAAGAATGGAGAGTTCTTTCAAGAAGTGCTCAGGAGAGAATGTTTTTCTTCTATTGAGGACATCAATGTATATTGCCTGATAATCTCCAAACAAACGCTAATGGTTAAATACATGTAATGATAGCTACGCTTCTCAGTATTGTGTTGCAGATCTGATAGGTCAAACTGCACAATGCACCATATACTTTGTAAAAAGAAAGAAAAAATTATATATTTACAAAATAAAAGAAAACATGCTCATTTGTCTTTAATTTCCAGAATTACCAAAAATGTGAAAAACAGTCCAAAACAAACGGCGATTTTTCGTTTCTAAAATTTTGAGGCGAGAAAATAATAAACACTTTTTTCTTCGTCACTATATTGTTTAATACTAAGTGTTATAATGTATAATTATAAAAACCTTTATACCCATATGATGTGATCGTATATGAGACTGTTTTATTCTTTCTGAAACATGAATAATATACGTATATTTTGTGCATATGAGTATTACATAATTTTATGGATAATTATTATTCATTCCCACTTAAAAAGCAGACAGGATGTACCTATTTGCACATTTAAAAATAATAAAACGCTTGTGATAAAAAAAAAATCTACGTGTAAAATAAAACAAAGTAGTTTTTAATCGATTATAAATTTACCTTGATTAAATAATCTTTTGTAGCATAATTGTATATACATGTAGATGTGTATATGCTATCCAGACAGAAATACAAGAACTTAAAACATGAAAAGATATAAACTTCAAACTTTTTAAAAAAAAAGAAGTGAAAAGGCAATTTTGATACTACTTCAAATATCGCATCTAAACAGCGGGTGCCTCTTTTATCAAAAATCCATCATATTTTATGGTGGAAAATATCTCCAAACTTATCCTGCCTGTAGATTGTAAAAATGTTTTTTTAGTATTCTTAGCGTATTGTAGTCTGATTTACTAAGAAATAATGACTTGCGCGGGAGAAAAAAAAGGGAGCGTGCAATTATTATTATTATTATTGTAGGTGCGAAAGTGTTTTTTTTTTTTTCCTTTCTTTCTTTCTACATCCATTTTGTTTTTTCTTCAGGTTATGTCAAATTAGCTCAAGGTATTTGTTTGAAATTTAAAACTACAGTTTGATGTTACTGTACATATATTTCAACAATATTTTTCTAAAATATATATATATATAAAAAATTCAATAATTGTTAGTTATTTTTTAATTTGTTTCCGATACTGTTCTCCAAACTTAGTTCAGTTTTGGTTTGTTGTTTCACTGTAGATGTACAAGAACGAATGGGGGCCTATTTGTATCAGAATTATTTAGAGAAAAGAAAACACAGACGACTTTTAACACTTATATCATTTGTATTTTCTGTCTCTGGTGATTGAAGAGTTTGTATTATGTTTGTATAATATTATATATATGTATGTGTAATAAGAACAACCCAATACATAAATAATAATAATAATAGAAAAATAACTTTATTTATTTTATTTAAAAACTACCTGAAATGCCCGTTCTTTACCTGATAACTGATAAAATTAATGGAAAATATTCGAAACATGTTTTATGGTTGAGGAAATCTAGCTTAAGTTCGAATTCACTCGAATACCGAGACTTCTAAAGCAGTAACGTTGCGCTGTTTCATAACCGGTAGATATACTAAAATGATTTTTTTTTCCTTTCCTTAATGTGTGTGAATATCTACATGAAAAAGATGAAATAGTACTGGATTTAAATACAAGAGTGAGTTACAAATTTTACAATATTTCCACAACTCAAAACAGCAGGCGCGTGTATGCGCCGTGATCGATTGTAAAAACAATTTCAAAACTAGCCCAAGAAGTAGTGTGGCAAGTGGATTAATTAACACGGAGGCCGCGACTCCCTCAGTATCTTGTCAGTTTTTAATTGCAGTGACGATGGGTCCCCAACAATGTGGTACGTTAACTGTTAACTGAAATGAATTCGAACTTGGGCATAACACTGCGGGTGCAATCTAAAATATTTGTCATGCGAAAGAAAAGATGCAGTGAGCAACAGAACAGCAATTTGTTGGAATCAGAACTTTCATGCAGGTTGCAAAAATGTCCAAGATCAGCCACAGTCCAGGTAACAAGTTCTGAGGTCTCACGACACGCCATTGATGGAAGTCCACCCACCAGCACACTACGATTATAATCCACTAGCAAACCAACTCGACATGTTTCAGAAGCATCACCTGCACGAACTCGGACAAACTATCAGAAGCTGCCGCATTGTGCCTTATGAATTGGCCCCAGCCTCAGACCCAGAAAATAATAGATGTGTGGCGACAGCTGCCGTACAATTCGCATGATGTGCATTTCCTCGAAAAGTGGATGTTTTTTTCGAATTCCGAATGTGCAAAACAGTGGTTGGGTAAGGAATAGCTTGCAGAACCGGTCGTCAAACAGGACATTTCGAGCATAACGTCGTCCTCTGGACGCCACGTCGTCCTCTGTGGTGCAACTACGAGGAGATAATTAGTTTCGAGTTCATTTCTAGTGGCTGACCTTTGTTCCGAACAGTTGGAGCGAATATATGCGCAAAACCACTCAGCTCGAAAAACAACAAAAAATTCAGGAACTTAATCGGCATCGAACTGATGCCACACCCGGAATACAGTCCTGACCTTGCCCCTTCGAATCATTACCTGTTTCAGTCTATGACGCACTTCCTGAAATCAAGATGCTTCACCAACCAGCAGGAGATGGAAACGACAGTGACTGACCTCTTTACCTGTAAGGACAAGACGTGGAATCTAGGAACTGGTAGGAAGGTAAACTGCAGACAGTCCAACACAAGTGGTTATGATTGTAATGTTAACCCGCTTGCATGGTACTGTAATAAATACAAGTATGTTGTATGCCAAAATATTGCAAGAGATATGACATCCTTGTAGGAGTCATTTCTGCTAATGTTTCTTTACAACTTGTTTCAGGCTACAAAACTATGTATACACGTTTTCAAATAGACGCTCCAGTGGTTTCTTTTCAACCACCTTAAAACGTAGCTCTTTTTAGTTTGCTTAACGGAGATATAATTTTTCCCCGTTTTTGAAAAGTGAAATTATATACAGCTTTCACGTACTTCTATGATTTAAGGTGAAATGTTTTTGCAAGGGTAGGCAGTGTTTCATAGGAACCAACATTACTCCTCTAAAGTATCCCGATATATGATTTTTTTTTTAACCAAAGTTGAGACTTAATTAAATAGCTTACTCACATCTGAAAATAGTAAGTTCACTTCCTTTCATGCAAATCTATAGACAATCATAAAAAAGTAATAATAATAATAAAAAGAAGAAGAAGAAATCAGTTACTTAATGAAATTAATTCAAAATCTTTTCACATTATAATGTTCGGTGTTTCGTAATGTATACAGGCTAACAACGAATAACACTGTTCAACAACGAAAATGTAAATTGAACAAAATCAGCTAATTCTTATTGATTTTGTGGTGCTGATCACGAATTTGAAAGTTATTTTCGAATATTAGCTCTACTTTTCGTTTTACAGGCATGTCTAATAATAACGCTTTAAAAATAAATATATTCGCTTCGTTTGGGGTAAAATGTTACACTGATCCGGCAACACTGGAGAAACTATATGAACGCTTGGTTTCATTGTGTTCCTTATCTCAGTAGTGTTCTGCTATTGTTAGAAAAGACAGGTTTAGTGCAGTTATCAGCGTTTTGGGTGTGACGTTTGTGTAGTGCAGGACATAAAAATACAACTACAAGTACGCAAAAATACTGGTATTTCGAATGTATATTTTTAAATAGTTGTCGGAACTATTTCAAGTGACATTTTGAGGATTTCAATAAACAAAAATGCCGCGAAATTGTGTAAACAGTGCGGACAGCTTCTGCTACGTGTGTGGGGAAGTGACATTTTCCTCCCAAAAGCAGACTATAACACCACAAATAAGAAAAGCCTATCAATATTACTTTGGTTGTAAAATTGGAGACCAAGATAAACCTTGGGCATCCCACATTGTGTGTAACACTTGTGCCAGCAATCTAAGAAATTGGATTAATGGAAAGAGGCGCTCAATGCCTTTTGCAGTGCCCATGATTTGGTGGGAGCCAAGCGACCACATCAGAGACTGTTATTTTTGTATGGTTCCTTCCGTCAAGAAGGGAATTTCCACGAAGAAGAAGCGGGCCTTGATCTATCCTAACATTCCTTCTGCAATGCGCCCTGTTCCACATGGAGAAGGACTACCTGTTCCTGACCCACCTAAAGAATACGATCTTTTTTCTGATAATGATCAAGAAGTTGAAGCTCCTGAATCAAGTACTTCGAAGGACCCTACGTTTGTTGTAGAAGAACCTCCATGTGAACCACATAGACTTACTCAAGAGGAACTAAGTGATCTAATCAGAGACTTGGACCTCTCGAAAAGCAAAGCCGAAATTTTAACGTCACGCTTAAAGCAATGGAATTTATTGCAGGAAAAAGTAAATATTTCAGTGTATCGGAATAGGGAGAAGATGTTCACTTCATTTTTTACTATGGAAGAGACACTTGTGGCATGTACTACCATGAGCAAAATAAATGACGCGTCTCTTTATTTTGAAGTTTTTTGAAAATATCTCCGTTTTCTTTATATGTTCGAAATTTCGGAAGGTTTCCCCAGCAGGACAGGTTAATAACAAACCCGCTTTTAATATTTGTGTTAGATATTAGCTTAAAATAAAGAAATTAGAAGCAAAAAACATTAAATCGACAGAAATCTCGAGAATTACCAACTCTGCTAAAGTGGGAAATTTTCAAGAACACGAGGGAATTCTGCATTTCAACACGAAGCAGCGACATCTATGTCATTGAGAGAAATGTGGATTAAATCTACAAACTAAACTTTTAACGAATATTTCTAGTATGTCTTATTATATGCATTATCTGCAAACTCCAAATATATGAATATATGCTAAGTATTAACATAAAGATAGAGCAAATAGTGGAAATTATCTATACGGAAAAGGACGAATTGGTAGGACGATCGTAATGAAATATCGTCTCTACCGGAACAGGCTCAGTTTACGTAAGAAAACAAATAGCTCTGTTAGTTAAAGCAACGAGTCTGTATGCTGAAGGTAGCGGGTTCGATCCCGTGGAAGTGCCGTTATCATTTTTATCACTACACTACGGTTATTTTTTTATTTTTTTATTTGGGAAAGAATCAAATTGTAACGTATGTGTAAAACTCATGACGATACCAAAAAAAGAAAAAATGCTGTTGTCGCACTTGTATTAGCGTCCCTAATTTTGTTTGCAAACAGTTTCGTAATTATTTCCCCTGTGCTCACTGCTCACCATATGCTCGCTGGCGCATAACGAATGTTTCCCAGTAAATGTTAATTCTAATTTGGAGAATTTTATAAAGTTTCACAATATTTCTCACTAGATAGTCTTCTATCTACGTGTTTGGATATTTTGATAACAGATTTCCCTATTAAATGTTTAATTTTCCCTAGATGTTTAATTTCGGAAAAGTTTTACAATGTATTTGTATTGAATTGAAATTGTTTTGAATTTACTACATAAGGTAAGTAGACCGAAGGAGGAGAACTCAAGTAATTGATATTCTACGTAAAAGCAACCTATTGTAGAATGATGATGCTTCTTACCTTCAGCACATAATCTTTACGTTAGAGAGTCAGACAGAGAAAAATCCTGGTTTTTCCTCCTCTATGACCACCCATATCATTGTTCGTCTCACAAAATTTCGGTGCTCCAAAAACATTCAAATAATAATAATAATAATAATAATAATAATAATAATAATAATAATAATAATAATAATCCTGAATATGCCATCCTTACATAATGTAGGATATCTTAGTTTCCTAGTTTAAATCTTAAAATATCTTAGTTTAAAATGCTTTCTTTAGTACTTATTTGAGCAACCATGTAGGAGGAGGTACGACTTTTTATTTTGCCCCTCTCATTTCAGTAGCCTTCCAACAGAAAGTAATTTTTGATAAGCAGGACAGACAAAATGAATAAGAAATATATTTACAGCATCCTCTCCCCTTTCATGATTGGAATATCACGTAATATTTTTTATTCTACGAAAGATGGCGCTGTGCGGTTAGGGGTAGGTAACTAAAAAAATACCTAATATATAGCGCCCCTTGATTGTAATATTACCGCTTCTTTATTTGTACGAGGGAGCCCCTACACAATCAAGGGTGACAAAAAGAATAGGAAGAGTGTCTATTGATTCCAGTGGTGGATCCAGCACGAACTCCTGGGGGAGGGGAGGGGAAGTGAAACATTCTTTTGATGATGTGAAGCTGTCACAAATTACCACTTAACTAAACTAAACAATAGTGGGGGGAACCGGAACCCAGTCAGTTTAAATTGATGTAAAAGTCAATTTTTGGCTTCATATTAAAGTTTTTTTTCAAGTGAGAATTTCAGTCCAAGTGGTCAATGATCAAATCTCGTGGAGCTCTTCAGTGTAGGCAGTGTAGGCCCTTATGAGAAAAGGCAAAATTATTAACATGTTTATAACTTTCGAATTTTTCGTCTATTTTAAAGAAATATTTTGCTTCGTATTAAAGTGTTGGTTCCAAATGACAAATTCAGTCCGAGTGGACAATGATCAAATCTCCGGGGGGGGTCTTCAGTATAGGGGGCTACGGCTCCCTTATGGGAAAAGGCAAAAATATGAAAATGCTTATAACTTCCGAATTTTCCGTCTATTTTAAAGAAATTATTGGCTTCATATTAAAGTCTTGGCTTCAAATGACAATTTCAGTCCGTGTGGACAATGATCAAATCTCGGAGGGCTCTTCGGTGTAGGGGTTTCGGCTTCTTTATGGGACAAGATTCACGTAGTTGATATTGCAAAATTGTTTTGTATATAAAAGTGGAAACTTGCACCATTTGGTTAATTTTACCTCTTATGTTTTGCAGATTCATATTTTAAGCAATAGTTACTTCGCAGAGCTAAAAGAAGGCACTTACTAGTTTCATTAAAATGAAATGTCTTTTATGAGAGGAGCAGACGAACGAACAGGCACCCAAACGTTGGTTGAGTCGTACCGTACGGTTGAAACTCGTTAAGCTCGCTTCAATTATTATTATTATTATTATTATTATTATTATTATTATTATTATTATTATTATTATTATTATTATTAATAAAGCATTGCAGGGACCTTTGGTGCAGGGGGTCCGTGGCTCGATTCCACTTCGTGCCAAGTGAAATTTCAGGTGGACAAATACCGTGTGCATGGGTATGTGTTTTCTTGAGATTTTCCATTTTCCTCCCACTTTCTTCATTTCACCATTTCATTCATCATCATTCTCCCTTAGCGTAGGTGCATAATCGTCCAACGTTAAACTAGATATTGCAATTTCAATAATAATAATAATAATAATTAATTCAACTGAAAGGACTGTAATTTATGTGGACAGCAATTATCATAAATATGCAACCATTATAAAAACAATGCTTTGAGTAGAAAGATAATCATTCCCAAGTGTTAACGAATGCGCACGAGATAAGACATGTCTCGAGAAAGAGACAAGACGCGCTTTGTGACACCCAAGATAATACGAGGCAAATGTTTTGGACACGAGATAGCTTGTAAAATGTCTCGTCTTGTCTGGAATGTCTCGAAAACAAAAGTCTAAGTTTTAAAATTATTTTTCAAGATCTATTCTCTCAGAAGTAGTTCTCTGCCTTAAAATTAATAACGACATTTGTGATTTAAAAAAAGATAAACAATGCCTAAAGTTAATAGTTAACTTTTCGAAAAGAAGCTTCATTAAGGGTGAACCTGAAAGATGTCCACAAACTTCGGGAGGTGATTCGTGACATCAAAATGAGACAAATGGTCCTCTTGCAGTTTTCGAATTCAGCTTCGTTGTCGAGATACAGGGTTGCCAACTGGTCGTGTTTGAGAAACTCACTGGGAATAAATTCAAGTCCAAGAATAAACTACTACTCATATATTTTTCAGGTCAATTGACTTATACCATGTTGTAAGGTCAAATATTTATTTATGAAGTGTGTACAAAATTCGCCAGGGTCTTTTCTGAGAAAATCGTCGAGAAAAAGTCACCTCCAAGAATAAACTACCCCTCGTAAATTTTTCTAAGAGAAATATCTGATACTGCAATATAGGGTTGTTAATTAAATATTGATTAATGAAAAATAAACAAAATTGTTAAAACCATTTTTGAGAAAATAGCGTTTTTCGATTTTCGGCTGTTTGTAAACCACACTTATTTTAGGTGGTAGGAAAAAATGGAAAAGCTCCTGTAAGAATACTAAGTAAACCCTAAGTTTAAAATTTGGTGTAGATAAGTTGAACGGTATGGCCTCTAGGCGAGTGCATATGAAAGTGTGCCGAACGGACGGACCGGAAGGACGGGTGTCGAAAAGTCACATTTTCGGTATGTAGACGCCATGAAACATGTAAATCCGTTGAAATCTGAATTTGATATTATTTTCACAATCACTATATTTTCTTCTCTCTTTTGTCGCTCGAAAAAGAAAAGCCTGAGTTTACCACAAAAAGCTAGGGAGTTTCTCAAAAAATATTCAATTACAGGGCCACCGCACTAAACTTTTTCAATTCAATTTCTTAACTGTGTTAGGCCGTAGTTGTTACTGAAGTGTGTATTTGGATAATACGAATAAAATTATCGTATTATTCAAATACATCGAATGTCAGATTGTCGAATAAAAAACTTCGATTGAAGAAAATCCACACTACAAAACTAACTCACACTTTGAGGACATTTTCATTAGACATATAATAGACCAATTAATGCAATCATTGTTTATGAAATATGAAAAAATCAAATGAGTCACTTTGGGAAAGTCGTTCAAAAAGAACACGTCAGGAGTAACCTACCTCTTGTGAATTGTTTCGAACAATGAGTTAAGATATACTTTTGGTTATTAATGAAATATTTATTTGCGAAATTTGAACAAAATCGCCTGTCGTTCGAGAAAATTGTCGGGGAAAAAACCTTGACCCCAAAAATAAACTATCCGTTGTAATTGTTTTTCATAGAAATGACTTATACTAAAATACAGGGTTATTAATGAAATACTTATTTATGAATTATCAATAAAATTGTCCGAGTAATTTTTGAGAAAATCGTGAGGGAAAAATAACTCCCCGAATAAACTATCTCTTGAGGATTCTTTCAGGGTAAGCGAGTTATTCCATATTACTAAGTTGTTAATGAAATATTTATTTCTGAGTACGAACAAAATTGCTTGACTCATTTTTGAGAAAACCGTGGAGGAAAAACACCCACAAGAGTAAACTACCCCTCGCATATTTTTTCAGGACAAACGAGTTTTGCCATATTGTTCGGTTATTAACGAAATATTTATTTTTGAAATATGAATAAACTCTTTTGAGTCGTTTTTGAGAAAATCGCCCAGACAACACTCCACCAAGAATAAACTACCTCTCGCATTTTTTAGGACAAACGAGTTATGCCATATTGATAAGTTATTAATGAAATCTTTATTTATGAAATATGAACGAAAACATTTGAGTCCATTTTGAGAAAATCACTGAGAAAAACTCACCCCCTTAGCATAAACTACCCCTTGTAGATTTTTCTAAGATAAATGCCTTATACCACAAAATAGGGTTGCTAATTAAATATTGATTTATAAAAAAAGAAAGAAAACAAGATCGTTAGAGCCAGTTATGAGAAAATATCTTTTTTTTTTTTATTTTCATCGTACAGGAAACTACCCTTGTTTTGGGAGTAGGAGGGAAATAAAAAAAACTATAGGAAATACTATGAAAATCTTAAACTAAAATTTGGTGCAGATAAGTTGAACGGTATGGCTTCTAGGCGAGTGCACAGAAAAGTGTAGCGAACGGACGGACGAACTGATGGACATGTATCGAAAAATAACTTTTTCGGTGTTAGGGGCTATAATACGTGTAAATTCGTTGAAATCTCAAATTTGATATTTTTTTCGAACACCATACTTTCTTCTCTCATTTGTCACTTCAAAGTAAAAGGAACTCAGAACTACAGATAAAAGACACCTACTTTTACACATAGACATTTATTGATTTAAAACTGTTTTAGTTTGTGTCATTTCACTTCCAATTGAAAGGTTTTACAATGATTAACGGCATACCAATGACGAGACGGAAGTTTTCAGGAAGTAAATGCATTCAGAAGTCTAGACTGCATTACAGCCTGTTTTTATTTCTGCAATTGTTAACAGCTGTAATTTCGTCCAAACGCTACATGAAATAATTTTTGGTTGACGTCATTGTATTACTATTTTAATATTGTTCTCTTCAGACTTGGTTGAAGTTTTGTCTTAATGGTTATACATTTTTTCTTTCTTATTTCATCGTTACACATAAGAACAAAATGTTATGGTGAGTGGATAGATTCGAACCTACGAACATTGAGTTTATATTCTTCCAACACTTTACCAATGGACCAAGCTTTGCCTTCACGTTAACACCCGGTTACAGGGTTTACTACGATTTAAATAAAATGGCTGGCTGTTAGAATTCCCTGCTCACATATTTCGATAAATAATTTTCATTGCTTCGTAGATACGTAGAGCAATATTTAGATACACATTTTAGGAGAGTGAATTTTGGTGTATATAATAATTTCATGCCAGGTAAAAGCTAGATAAGTTTGATAAAATGTTTCATATGTAGTTCTCAATAATAAGCTTGCTGTTCGGAGTGAAGTTCCAAGGTTCAGCATTGCCTAGCAGTTTTTGCTATTAATATCCCTTCTAACAATATTGGCAGTGGACAAAAGTTAGCCCGTGTTGAAGCTTTTTTGCTCCTAATTTAGTTATTTTACTTATTTAAGGGATATATTGAAAATTGTCAGCAGGCACGTATGCAGTAATTTATTTCGGGAGAAGTCCGACTTCAATATTAGGATAAATTATAATAAAATTTAAAAGATAATCCTTAAATTTAGGCTAAATTTACAGAGAAGTTGGGATTTCAGAGGGGAGTCCGGACCACCTGGACCCACCCCTAAATGCGTCCTTGTTTGTCAGTAACGTTTCCTCATTTTGAAACCCTCAAAAACTTCGGATATATAAAGGAAAACGAGTTATTTTCGATAAAATATCACTTCAGAAGACGCGACAGTTTTATTGCACATGGTGGTATCCCAAGTTCACAAGGGCAAGAATTCATTAATTTTGATTCTCTGTCATTGTGCTCTATCGAAAGGTTAGGTTTGTAACATATTACTCCTACGAACAAGCATGACTGGCAGATAGGAATACTGAACACAACTCCAGAGAAATGCATGCTGAACTTACGTTATAGCTACGCTTTGGTGATTT
The DNA here is from genome assembly GCF_964235325.1 of Thermobia domestica. Classification (NCBI taxonomy): domain Eukaryota; kingdom Metazoa; phylum Arthropoda; class Insecta; order Zygentoma; family Lepismatidae; genus Thermobia; species Thermobia domestica. The sequence continues at coordinate 56,404,093 of NC_137467.1, forward strand.
GCCCTCAAGGTCAATCGAGTGGTTATTCAGTTCCGTCTCTGTTCTTAAGCCATGTTCGTATTACTTCGAACAGTTTTGATAATGAAAAGCATGCCTCTTAATATAACAGACTTCTTTCGCGTAAGAAATCGAAACTCAGTTGGTCAGAGCAACTAGTCTGTAAGAATTAGGTTGTTAGTTAGTTAGGAGCCCAGTACGAGTAAGGGTTTTTATTATTATTGTTTTTATCTTTTTTATGTGAGGAAAAATCAAATTGTGACATCGCGATATCAAATGTATTTGATTAGGTAGCTTTGTCTTAGCTAAATTTTAAACATCAGTAACCGTCGAAATTATTTCACCAACTGATAACTTACTGAACATATCAAACACGTCAAACCAGTGGCATAACATTAAGGTTAACCTCTCCTCCGCAGTCCTTAGTTATGCGTCCGTACTTTCAAGGGCGGACTAAGGGCCGGGCGACTGCCCGGGGCGCCAGAGAAAGAGGGGCACCAAAACGAGCCTCAAAAAGTAAATTTTATAATGTGCTTTCTACTGACGTTTTTGGTTTATATTCTTGTAAAGTAGTGGCAATTATATGATCTTTTTCCATTTCACTATGGAAGAAGAGAGTTTCATAGTACTAAGGGGGCTGTATCGAAAAATGGAGAGATGGCACGTAGAATAAAGAGTGTTAAATAATAATAATAATAATAATAATAATAATAATAATAATAATAATAATAATAATAATAATAATAATAATAATAATAATAATAATAATAAATATGAATGTCTTTGGAGAGCCGAAATTATGTGAGACGAGCAATGATATGTAGAGGTTTAAGATGGGTGGTCATAGAGGAGGAAAAACCAGGATTTTTCTCTCTCTGACTCTCTAACGTTAAGATTATGTGCTAAAGGTAAGAAGCATAATCATTCTACAATAGGTTGCTTTTACGTAGAATATCTATTACTTGAGCTCCCCTCCTTCGGGCAACTTTGCTTATGTAGTAAATTCAAAACAATTTCAATTTAAGACAAATATTTATAGAGAAAATTAAACATTTAATAGGGAAATCTGTTATCAAAATATCCAAACACGTAGATAGAAGACTATGTAGTGAGAAACATTGTGAAACTCTAAAATTCTCCAAATTAGAATTAACATTTGCTGGAAAACATTCGTTATGCATCAGTGAGCACAGGGGAAATAATTACGAATCTGTTTGCAAACAAAAATTAGAGACACTAATGCAAATGCGACGATATTTTCTTTCTTTTTTTTTTTTTTTTGTTATCGTCATGAGTTTTACACATATGTTACAATTTGATTCTTTCCCAAATAAAAAATAAATAAAATAACCTTAGTGATAAAAATGACAACAGTACTTCCACGGGATTCGAACCGTCTACCTTCGGTATACAAACTCGTTGCTTTACCTAACTGAGCTATTTGCTCTCTTACGTAAGCTGAACCTGTTCTACAGTAAAGACGATTTTTCATTACGATTGGGCTAACAATTCGTCTTTTTCCATAGGTAATTTCCACTATTTGCACTATCTATACGTTAATACTTAGCATAGATTCATATATTTGGAGTTCGCTGATAATGCATATAATAAGACATACTAGAAATATTTCGTTAAAATTTTCGTTTGTAGATCTAATCCACGCTTCTCTCAATGACATAGATGTCGCTGCTTCGTGTTGAACTGCAGAATTCCCTCGCGTTCTTGAAAATTTCCCACTTTAGCAGAGTTGGTAATTCTCGAGATTTCTGTCGATTTAATGTTTTTTGCTTCTAATTTCTTTATTTTAAGCTAATAGCTAACACAAATATTAAAAACGGGTTTGTTATTAACCTGTCCTGCTGGGGAAACCTTCCGAAATTTCGAACATATAAAGAAAACGGGGATATTTTCAAAAAACTTCAAAATAAAGAGACGCGTCATTTATTTTGCTCATGGTAGTACAGATGTAAATGGTCTCATGAGGGCACTTAAAATTAATTACGAACCTACGGAGTGGGGGCTCTTTATAGATTCGTCCAAGGTGAGTTTAAAGGCAGTGCTTTTACATATTGGAAATAAACTTCCTTCAATTCCTGTAGGTTACGCAGTTCATATGAAGGAATCTTATGAAAACTTGAAACGTTTACTTCAAGCCATTAAATATTACGATTTTCAGTGGCTCATTTGTGGTGACCTTAAAGTATTAGCACTGTTGCTAGGTATGCAGTTAGGGTATACAAAGTATTGTTGCTTTATATGTGAATGGACAGTAGAGATCGTGGATCTCATTACCGCAAAAGTGATTGGAGTACCAGAGAAACTCTTCAGCTGGGAGTGAAAAATTTGCAGCATGAACCACTGGTAGATCGTAACCGAATTTTGCTTCCCCCTCTACATATTAAATTAGGTCTTATGAAAAGTTTTGTTAAGAGCATGAACCAAGAGGATGAGGCCTATAAGTACTTAAGAGGACCATTCCCTCGATTAAGTGATGCCAAAGTTAAAGAGGGTGTTTTCATAGGGCCACAGATTAGGCAACTATTCAAAGATCACAAGTTCGACGAAATTCTCCAAGTTGAGGAGAAAGCTGCGTGGGAAAGCTTGAAGAGTGTTTGTTCACAGTTCTTGGGAAGACACCGAGCAACAAATTACAAACAACTGGTAGCAAAGTTGTTATTGTGCTACGAAAATCTTGGTTGCAATATGTCTCTGAAACTCCACTTTCTTCATTCACATCTAGACTTCTTTCCCGAAGATTGTGGAGCAGTAAGTGACGAACATGGTGAGCGTTTCCATCAAGATATTGCAGCCATGGAGAAGAGATATGAGGGAAAGTGGAGTTCTAACATATTGGCCGACTACTGTTGGACTATTGCAAGGGATGCTCCAGATGTAACCTACAAAAGGCAAGCCAAGCGAAGACGCTCAAAATAAAATAAACATACGAGGCCTGTCTAAAAAGTATCCGACCTTAATTTTTTCCACGCAAAGTAGTGATTCTCAGGCGGCGCCACCGTGCACGGTGGAAGGATGAACCTTAATGCGCATGCTTGAATTTTTTCACCGCGTTCGCGTGTGCCAGTCGTGAGCTGGTGGTCGCGAAGTGAGGTGCTGTTGGTAGTGTTCGTCGGATTTAGTGTTTCTCGCAAGATGACTAAACGAATTGAGCAAAGATACTGCATCAAATTCTGTCAAAGGCTGGGTGATTCTCAAAGCCAAACAATTCGTAAGATTCAGCAGGTGTTTGGAGAAGATGCGATGGGAGTAACACAAATTAAACAATGGTTCAACCGATTCAAAGATGGCCGCACATCAGTCGAGAGTGAGCAGCGTAGCGGCAGGCCCCAAACTGCTCGGAATGCAGCTGTTGTTGAGCGGATGCGAAATTTGGTGATGGCAGATCGCCGTTTGACAGTGCGGGAGATTGCAGAAGATGTTAGAGTGAGTAAAGATTCTGCACATGCAATTTTGCGTGACGATTTGAACATGAAACGAGTGGCTGCTAAATTTGTACCCAAGTTGTTGTCTCAGGAACAAAAAGACACCCGTTTTGACGTTGCACAGGACCTTCTGGACACCACCAACACTGATCCTGGGTATCTGAATACCGTGATAACTGGAGATGAGTCATGGGTGTACGGGTACGACCCAGAAACAAAACAACAATCGTCTCAATGGAAGCATCCCGATTCTCCAAGGCCGAAGAAAGCGCGGCAGGTGCGAAGCAAAATCAAGGTGTTGCTGACTGTTTTCTTCGATGCCCGTGAAATTGTGCATCACGGGTACGCACCGGAAGGACAAACAGTGCAAAGGAGTACTATCAAGATGTTCTCAGGCTACTCCGTGACGCAGTCCGGCGCAAAAGACCAGACATGTGGACAGCGAAGAACTGGCACGTCCATCATGACAACGCCCCAGCAATTGATCCACACGTTCTTAGCCAAACATGGCATTACAACCGTTCGCCAACCTCCCTACTCTCCAGACCTGGCTCCTTGTGACTTCTGGTTGTTTCCAAAATTGAAGACGCCTCTGAAAGGATCCCGTTTTGAGAGTAGAGAAGACATAATGCGGAACACGACGACGGAGCTGAACAACATTCCAAAAGAAGACTTCCAGCGGTGTTTCCAGCAGTGGAAGGATCGGTGGGCTAAGTGTGTGGAAGCACAAGGGGCCTACTTTGAAGGGGATTAGGGTCCCAAATCTGTCAGGTATTCGCAACTATTTTTCTGGCCAAAGGTCGGATACTTTTTAGACAGCCCTCGTAATCCTGTACAAGGGATCACTTGAAACTTTTGTCTACATTGCAGTGTAGTTCTTGCAGAAAAAGTATTTGTATATATTTTTCATGTTTTGATGTTAATACTGATTCTTATTACGGAATTGTTAATGTTTAACTTGACCACGGTTACTTTATTTTCTGTATCGCTGTGAAACTGGTACTTGCGCAATTTTGAAAAACGAAGTACAAGGGTATAGAAAGCTATAGGTTAGGGTACTTCTTAACTTCCCAGCTTATCACATCACAGTGAAATATATATATATATATATATATATATATATATATATATATATATATATATATATATATATATATATATATATATATATATATATATATATATAAGTGAAATGTCGGTTTTTACAAGGATTTTGTTTAAATGTTCTATAAATATTAATACATTTGTATATATACAGCTACTGTTGTACAAGGGCGTTTTTTTCACAACCTGAGCTAAGAAAATTCTTCTATTATCATTTCCTTTCATATTATGCTTAAATGAATGTAAAAATCGCAATTTCAAAAAATTTCCATACTTTCGATCAAAATTTGTTGAACAGTGTAATCAGTGTAATAGCACAGTCAGTTTTATTGAAAGAAACATTTTTCAATTACATTATCAATCCATAAAGGGTTGGTTTAGCTGAACTTAAAATGGTTTGAATGTAGTACATTGCGTTGCATCACAACTTCTTTAGTGCTTGATATTTGTCATTTCACAGGAAAGTAAAAATTGAAATGAAATCTTCCAGTTTAACGTCCTTGATTATGCTATGAGAGACGGATGGTTAAGGCAAATTAATAATGATGGAATTGATATAGTGATAATGTGTCGACAAAACCTACGGACACATTGTTGTCCACCAAAATCTTATTTGGCCAGGGATCGAACTAAGGACCCAACGCACCAGAGGTAAGCACTCTACCACTGAGCCACCATACCCATCTCCCCCAATAACAGGGTGTAAATCGGTCACGAAAGTCATGAAAAAGTTACGAAAGCAGAACACGGTCATGAAAGTCAAGAAAAAGTCACGAAATTTAGCTTTAGGGTCACGAATTTTTTTTATCTACAAATATAAGTACAGACTAGAAAATTTTATTGTATAAAACGTCAAAAGTCACCGGCAGAAATGCCTATTCTCGGCTTTAGACGCTACCAAATCGCAAGCAAAGCACGCTTCTATTGCGTGCATGAAAATTCGGCCTAAGGCTAGTTTTAGACGGAAGCATTTCTCGTAGCAGATCTGCTGCCAAAAATTTCATATAATATTCTATGACATCAAAAGTATATGGTGCTTTTAAACGGTAGCATTTTGATAAGCATCTGTCGTGACGTAGCAAACAGATCACTGGAGAAGAGCACAATTATGGATCCGAAATTAAGCGTGAGGTATCTAAAGCTATAGTAATTGTAACAACAGTTCTCAAAATGGCCATATTACAAAACGAAAATCACAAAGAAGTATGTGGGCAAAGAGCATCCCTCTCCAACTCATTTTTCTTTACTACAATTCAATTTCCCACAAAACAAAGAGCATGGATATTTGGCACAAAAACTTTCGCTTCTTTTTAACACCACGGCGCTGCAATCGGATCAAAAATTCTGGGGAAAATGCTACGAAATAGCGCAGGTTCTATCGACAAGAAATGCAATGGCATGGGAAATGCTATAGCATTTGCTACTTTAGGCCTACACGGTAGGATATCGATTATACGTTTTTTGCTACGATAAATGCTTCCGTCTAAAACTAGCCTAATTCACATTCAAATTCGCTCTTGAGACAGTCCTTCAGCTGACATCATTGAGCAGTGGTGATGCAAATCGCATCGCATCGCAGGAACCACCTATTCATCTAACTAGTTTATTCAACTGTGAGAAGATACCAACCTTTTCTCACTCCAAGAAAAAGCCTTTGAAAGTAGAAATAAGATAAGTGCTGAAGAATTTTATGGTTTGGTAAAGAAAAGGTTACGAAATTTCATTTTGGAATTTTAGTAGACACCCTGAATAAGAATTAATCAGTTTGGTGCAGAAAAGTGTAAGAAAGTGCATATTACATTTTAATTATTTACAAGAAGCTAATAATTTTGCAACCCGCAATTCTAAGTGTGTAAACTACATTCTTCTATCTATTCAATACAGGTAGTAGTGAATATAGTTATTATTCAGTAGCTTACCGCAGAAATTTCCAAGCTACCAAGGAAGACAAGAGGTCTTTATCGAAACCCTTTTGGCAGTTTTTAAAATTAAACAGTATTTAGAGGAAAATTATTACTAAAAATTAAGAAGTTTTTTATTTGACACACACAGCAAGCGATCAACAATCTAATGCTGCAGACTACTTGATTATACCTGCCGGTTTTCTCGACTAAGCGGAAGCACATTTAAGCTAATTGATTATCTTAAATGTTGCACCTTTGCTGTGATAATACCCGTCTCCGTCTTCTATAGACGAAAAGCTATAGTTACCCACATTATCAAGTACACACAGAAGTTCTTTTTTCTCTCATAGATACTGATTGTGATAGTCTTAGGCAGTGGATATTAGAAAGGTTCGCCGAAGGATGATCTCCCAAACTAAAACTGAAATATCATTGATGTTATTGGAACGACTGAAAGATCATCGTGGCGGGTAAGTGAATTGCCCACTTGTCAGGATAAAGGGGCTTGCTCAGTGTCCCCAGGTTGCTTGTTGATGTCAAATGCGGGATTGTCGGACGTACTAGTTATAATAATTGAATTTATAATTTTCTGTGCTGTCGGAAACCCTCTTCAAGAACAAGACTATTAATCTTAGCTTAGAATATGTTACATAAGGAGTTTTATTGCTATATTTAGGTTCCATATGAATGTCTTCATTCCGGAATTATCGGATTTATTTTAACGCTTAATTTTCACATCTCTTCTGATTTACGACTATTAAAATCACGATTGTCCCCTTAAGGTCAATTAGTGATATTTTAACTCATTTCGAACCAATTATATATATGATTAATCTTGTTATATGGGAATAATTGAGACCAGAAGCAGTCTATAGCCTAAGTCCAGAAGAATCTCGGCCGACCTTCTGATAAACCACACCTTTCCGCAAAGTGAATTGTGGCAATCCGATACCCGCATAAGAAAATCTTCCGGGTCAATGTGAAAACTTCCGTAAGAACTAGCACCCTCATCAGTAGAATGTGCCTTGCTATTTTTTCCCCAATGTGAAAGTACCTAACTTTATTGTTAAAAATAAAAGGGCCTTTATTTCGAACAAATCGCCACTACAGTTTTCGTATTTGAACACAACATTCATGAAAAGTCATGTTGAAGCGCGACTTACCCCTGAAAAAGAATATTAGTTTCTAGTGTTTCTCAAAGTATGTACGGAGTTAGTGCAGGTGCTTTCCGTTCGCATTACATCAGTTACGTTCTTGGTACTAGCCAGGGTTGGACTGGGAAGCTGTCGGAGGCACAAACCTTAAATCATTAGGAGGGCGCACTGCGTATTACATATGCGTATTCTATGTAAATTAACTGGCTCATTAACAGTAGTATATTAAGTCCTAATACAAAAATATCCTCGCAGACCATTTAAACGCTCAAAATAAGTTTCAAAACCACATAGTTTTATTCAGGCGGTAAAAGTGGATCTGAAAAGGTAGGGGGCGCATGACGTCACGTCGTCTCCCGTGCTTATATTTGCCCATTGTAATTTTTTAGAGGGGGACGCCACAGATATTTTCGGGAAGTGAGGGGACGGCATCCGCCGCGCTTTTACCCCTGTTTTATTCCATTACACACAATAAAACGTCTACAGCAAACATACATTGAGGACTTTGAAGGTGAAGGGGTCTAATTGACTTTTGAAATAAAGTTTATTTATGCCCAGTAAATGGACTCTTTACTGTTAAGTACATAAACTGGGAGGTGAACTACGACGCAATCCACTCATCAGTAGACCCTCGAGTGGACTGTGATGTGGTTCACCTTCTAGTTTGTATATTGGCTGCGGAGAGTCCTTTTCTGAACATAAATAAATCCTTATTGGGAAGATCACGTGCAACTTAAATCCATTGTATTTTGGGGCCCTCAATTGAGCTGTCTGAAATTGATTAATCAAATGCATTTTCAAGCTATCTGCAACCATGAGTGAACTATATAGTTTTTAATGACTTAAGATAAATTGGCATTTTTGGAAGCAGTGGTAGATAAAATGACACGAAAAGGTGATGTAAAAATGTGGTAATTTACCTTTTTTTTTATAAATGGCAATTGACATGCTGGGTTTTCCAAGTTTTTACACGTAATTGTTGACAGTTCGAAAATGCAGTTAGGCCTACAGTAGTTCACTTTGGCTTCAGACAGCTTAATTATGATACTATTGATGCAATGCCATATTATATCTATATCTATCTATCTATCTATCTATCTATCTATCTATCTATCTATCTATCTATCTATCTATCTATCTATCTATATATATATATATATGTATATATATATATATATATATATATATATATATATATATATATATATATATATATATATATATATATATATATATATATATATATATATATATATATATATAGCATTTAAGTTTTTTATCACTTGATCTGTTTACATGACAATAAGCAAGGATATTCTTACCATACATCAGGAGTCTTTTCAATTCTGCACTATTATGACAGAGTTTGTTAATTATGGCATCATTATTCACTTTATTTGGTATCAGTAGCGTCTTCTCTGGGTGTGCAAGTCGTGTGTTAACGCCCAGCGAAAAATGAAAAGAGTATTTTAATTAAATTTAACGGATCGTCAGAACTTGGGATTTTTTATTTTCAACGAGACAGAATCAACTGCTGAAGTGCAAAAGAACAGAGAAGTGCTGTGCGGTCTCCGTCATGTTTTGAGGAGGCAACTCTGCGAGTAAGTCGTTGGCAACGCTTTGGCTGAATTTTCACTGCTTTCGAAGACTCCTATTGTGCATCCGCTTCGTTTCGTGTTCCTCACCTCGTGCTTGTGTGATCCAAGGCCAGTGTTGCCAACAGAAATTTTCTTTTCCAACCAAATCCAGAGTAAAAAACAACTAAAAACGGCATCGAAAGAACCAGACTTAATAGCATCGTAAATAATAATAATAATAATAATAATAATAATAATAATAATAATAATAATAATAATAATAATAATAATAATAATAATAACATTAAAGACATTTATACGAAAAACATAAGATACATTTAAGAAATATTTGTTTGAACTTACCTAATTGAGAAAAATAGCAAGGCCATCGATTTCATCATCGTCATGGGTAGGTGAAGTAGATGGTAGAGATTTTGACAGTGATGGTCTTGGTTGAGATCTATATGCTTCAGCTGACCCAATAGTTTTGAGAACTGACGCTGGAAGCTCATAATTATGGCAGCACTTGTTTTTTCTTCGAAGACCTGCTCGAATCCCTAATATAGCATTCACCATGCTGATTTGCATCCGATTCCTTGTCCTTGTTTTTACCAAATTTAACTGACTGAATATCCTTTCCACCTCAGCGTTCGACCACGGAAGTACAAGACGAGATACCGCAAATTCCGCTAGTTCTTTAAAAGGATTTTCACCGCTGGCATCTCGGTAATTGGAAACTTCACACCAAAAGTCCGTTGACCTACTGGTATTATTCCAACTTACAACAGTCAATTTTTGCCACTGTAATTCGATGTTTGTAATTCTATCCCTATCTAATTGTGAAATTTCTAACAGAGGGATTAAGGATTCCTTTAGAACTACAAGAGCATTCGAGACTGCAAGAAGAGACAATTTTCTCAACAGCTCTATGTTATCAGGTAAACGCTGCTGTAATTGTTTGATAAGTACACAAACAAATTTCACACACCTTTCTCTAACATTTTTTTCTTCATTTCCAGTTATTTTTTCCCTAATTTCAGAAAGTTTACTTTCAAACGAATATCCTAAGTATGGTTTTGGATCTAGATGATTCTCGAAATCATTATCAAGAAACTTTCGCTGTATTGGGTACGTAGGAATAACAACCAGCTTAAGGAGAGATTGAATGAGAAGTACTAGGTCATCTAATAATTTACATGGGTCTACGTCACTTGACTCAAACTTTTTGTTGACTCTTTGAAGATCTGACAGAATGGGTTTAAAAAATAACAAATAAGCCAAATTGAGTTCATCACTGAACATTGAATAGAGTACTTCAGCAGTGTAGCATTTTTCGGTGAGCCTAACTATTTCAAAATGGGTTTTCAACTCTAGCCATTGATCTATTATTTTACATACCGCAGGTTGAATAGACAACCATCTAGTGTCACAAACTTGAGGAATTTTCAGTGGTTCCTGGCCGTCATTTAGGGTGGAATAAATCTGGCGGTAATGGAGTTGCCGCGACGAAGAACGAGAAAACCAACTGTAAGTTTCTCTAACCAGAAAGTCTAGATTTCTGGGAAGGCATTCAGCAGTTGCTGCAGATGTTGCCAATTGAATGGAGTGGCAAACACACCTCATAAGTATCAAATGTGGAACTTCCCTTTTCAGTATTTGATACACTCCATTATTAACTCCGACCATCACACTAGCATTATCCGTTCCGATACCTTGCAGTTTATTCAAATCTAAGTTAATTTGCTTCAATGCTTCTTTAATAGCAATCACAATAGATTCAGCATCACATTTCTCAAGTTCAATCAGGGTGAGAAATGTTGACACAATCCTGTCGGATGACCTACTATGATATATAATAACTATTGCTAAAAGTTTAGAAACGCTAATATCAGTAGACTCATCTACTAAAATGCTGTACATTCCATCACCAATATCATTTCGTAAGTCGCTTACGAAATAAGGCCCCAGAACATTTTTAATAATTGCACTACACTTCGTTCGATGCAGTTTAATTTGACTTGCAGCAACACTATTTTTGAACCTGCTTTTACAAAGTTCACCTAAATGATCGGATGCCATTATTGCACAATGTGAGGACACAAATAGAGCAAGCGACCCTTCGGCACTATTAGATTCTAGGGAATCAGACACAGGTTTGAAATCTAATTTTGGTTGGCTTTGTGCAGAAGCTGCAGATTTATGTTTCTTAGTTTCAGCATGATTGTCTAAATCAGCCAGTCTCGCTCTTATAGTACAACGACATGCTTTACAATAAGCTTTTGTTTCGTCCCCTACAACCTTTGTCAACCACCTAGCAAACTTTGGATTCGACAACCACACATCCCGAAACTTTTGGGTATATTGTGGTTTTACTTTACCCATTCTAATTTTTCAACTATAACCAAAAATCACACACAATCACACTTCCACTGTTGCTAATTAAACGACACCGAAGACTAATTTATTGGAGCACTGTCACTTATCTGCAATAACTGAGGAGAGGATACGACGCGAACGCGAGTATTCTAACACTAAGATTAACACTCGTCGCTTTGACTAGCCCCCCAATACTTGCCTTGCCTCCCGTTACTTTAAGAATAAAACTGGAAACGGAATAGGGGGGTAGTTCCGCTAAAACAAATATCAATAGATTCACTGTTTTCAAATAACACGTCGCCCACAATTTCAAACAGTCCAGGGAGAAAATGTTTTCCCTTCCACCCCCCATTATAGATTTATCCATCTTCTTTGAAGTGGAGGATCCGTACGTGATTTCTTGCAAGCTGTCGGAACAAGTGTCTAATTGTTTTCACTTCCAACCTAAGAGGTCGGGGACATTATACCCAAAATACTCGAAGTGGGTCACTAAAGAGGGAAAGAAAGAACGTTATAGGCCTACCTACATAATTTGCCTCATTCGCTTGCCAACTTTACAATATTTTTTTGTTTTAAGAGGTTTACTTGCAAACTTCAGAATTTATCTATAATATAAATCAGAACATAATTTGAGAAAATATATAATAGCACCATAATCGAGCTTAGCATAGCATTACATATTTTGCGGTCATGTTATTACGAAAAAAAAAAAAAACAGCGTGTTTTATCTTAATAAAATCTAACATGGTTGATGAATGTATCTTTATCGGTCCTGGTATCCGAAGCTGATTTCCACTGGGAGTATCGCACAAATTCAATGTAATGCTCTAGAACGAAGACACGTATAAGCTCATGGCGTAAGATCTTAAATTCCAATCAAACAAAAGGACACATTAATATAACATATGATATGGAGAATTTTAGTCATGACAGGACTCGACAGAAGTGGATATCCATTTTCCTGAGTAAAATACAGTTTCGGATTATATATACAGTAAATAATCGATTATTTTTCAAAACTTCTTTATGTTAATGCAGCATTTAAACCGAAACTTATGCACTAACCTTCCTCGGTTAGATATGGAAACTCTGACTTTCTTTTTGACTATAATCGTAATAAATCTGGATAAAAAGAAATAACACAGTGAACTACATAGTTTCTCTTATGCATTAATCTGCTTCATTAATCAATATAATGAAATGTAAAATAAAAAAGGTGTCCTTTTACACTCAATTCTTGCTCGTATTTCTAATACATTGCATTTTTGAAGCGAGCAGAAGCTACTGTTTGCTTGTTTGTTCCACTATAAAATTTTTATAACATCCAATTTTAATGAAACTTGGTACATACTTCGATTTAATCGATTTCGATTAAGTATAGTGTATATTCATCTAGGGCTTCCCGATTTTTACTATTGTTATCAATTGAAATTTAAGTTTATTTTATTTTTATGGTATATGATAAAATAATTCTCCATAATTAGTTTAATTAAAACTATTCGGTTTTGATGTAATGCGGCTTAATCCCTTTGAAGCTTCCGAATCACTTCCACTGCTTGGAATTGAAATATGAGTGTATATATGTGGGGTGCTATGGTACAGTGGAAGAGCGCACCTCTGGTGTATGGTGTTCCTGGTTCGTTCAGATCTACTGCCAAATAGGCTTTGTAATGGTCAAACATGTGTGAATGTTTTTTTTTCTTGGGGTTTCCCATATTCTCCCTCTTTGTTCATTCTATCATTATCATTTATCTCATAACAACCGTCTTCCTTAGCCAGGGGCGGATCCAGGACGGACTCCTAGCTGGGACGGATGGACTATTAGGAACGGCTCTCAGGATTGGTGGCAGTGAAATATTTCTCTGATGACCGGAAACTTTCACAAATTATTACTTAAATACTCAGTAAATGGTGCCACTACGGGGAGTGAACAACCCTTCGCCCTCCCCCTGGATTCGCGTATGTCCTGAGTAGGGATGCGCACGAGACAAGATTTGTGGCTGTCTCGTCTCGAAAATGTGCTGTAAAAGTGATGTCTCGACTCGAAAAATGTATATTTTTCTATTGGAAGAGCGATGTCTAGACTCAAATTTTGTCAGGAAAATCCTGTCTCGACTCGTCTTGTGCGCATCCCTAGTCCTGAGCCTCGGAGCATAATCGTGGCAAATTCAAAGCTATATAGAGAGATATTGGTTTATATGTGGATATGTGTTTCACGACTTTCATTCAATATGGAAGCTTCCTAATCATCTCCATAGCTTTTTGAGATGAATTAATAAGGAAGGATGAATTCAGCTCGGATCGATTTAAAAGAAAGAAAAAACACTAACATTTCTGTAATATCCTGTGATTATATATATATATATATATATATATATATATATATATATATATATATATATATATATATATATATATATATATATATATATATATATATATATATATATATAAAAAAGGAAATCAGATAGCAAGGTACGTGTTCTTTGGCTAGATTAAGAATCACTCCAGAGGTTTGGGATTGAAACTGATGAACGGCATGACGTTAAAAATATTCAATTTAAAATTAAACAAGCTAGGCTAGAGGCATGCAAAGGTTTTGGAACGCAGAATCAGTCGGCTCTTCTAACCATGTATATATTTAATTCGATTATTTTTACATGTAATCCCCATGCCGATAAAGGTTGAACTTTTACTAAAAACGACATCCGGAATTTCACCATTCATCTCGGCGACCCCGAAAACTATGGGTTCAATACTAATATCCTTTGTTTTCGATAATTTTTACATATTACCCCCTGACTCTCCTTGCCGATAGGGACTGAAATTGGATTTAAGCAGTATCTGGAGTATTACTGTTCATCACAGTTGAGTGACCCTGAAAACTATGAATTCAACACTAATCGATTATTTGTACATGTCATTCCCCTAGCATCCCTAGGGGGCCACAAAATGCAGCGATCTTTATTCTTAGACAATGGTCTACATGCTCATAAATGTTGTTTATATCCGGGCAGTATTTACCGAGAAATAGATATCACACACTGCAACGTCAGCCTCCATAGCTCCTAGGAGGCACCAAATCTTCATCTATAGACGATGAGCTACTTGCCCATCAAAATTGGTTCATATCTGGCCAATAGTTACCGAGAAATAAAACACCATATACACCTGGTATCAATCTATATTGCTCCCGTATGCTTACGCCGGACGCTAGGAAAAAAAAAAAAAAAAAAAAAAAACTTGCGCTCGCTTCTATGTTCTATGTATATGATTGTGTTTGTTACGTTTAGTGTACTAAATAGATATGAAAATTGAGCCTTGGCATAGAACGTGTCAGAAAACATTAACCTGATTAGTACATATTGTACTTTCACAATGAACATGAGCCAAGTTCAGAGCAGATACTCAACTGTTACTAATATTAATAAATCATAAATGTAATAAACGGTTTCCCCTAACAGTTCGGATGTATTACCGTACTATTTCAGTTGTAATTTTAAACAAAAGTACATACGGTACTGTAGCACTGTTGAATATACACAGAGAAAAGTTACGAGCAATACTAGTGAAATACTATATCCCACGAATATTCTTGCTTTATATGGACAATGTATTTTTAGCACATTTACTAACTTCTGAATACTATTACAACTAAGTATTTTTACGATATAAATACACCTTCTTTCTAGGACATTCTGTGCAATGTTATAAGCAAGAAGCTAAAATGCTCACTTGAGATTCCGTGTTCGATTCCAAATCGAATCAAAGGTGGCTCAGATTTCACAGGAATCATAGATGATATTGGTCTTATAACCACGATGATAAAGAAGATATGTCCATTTAATTGACGCACGTATATAGCATAGACCATTCTTTCTTTCGTCCCCATTATAATCCCCAAGCACTCAACCACCCATTTTCTTATTTTTTTATAAGGAATATTATGAATGAGAATCCTAATGACTATGCATTTTTATCAAAGACATAGTCAATTACTAAATAATATTGTAAGAAACTAATCAGGGTTCAAACCTATACTTGATTTGGGGACGTTTGAAGTTAACTATTATACCGAACGCTTAGAAGAATAGCCTAAAATCTCTTTCTACAGTGCTAGCTTTGTGGACACAGGTTCGATCTCAGTACCCGCCAAGTGAAATTTGAGGTTGACGTCACCGGGTGCGTGGGTTTTCTCAGAGTTCTCCAGTTTCCTCCCACTTTCTTTATTCCATCATTATCATTCATCTTATCACCATCTCCTTTGGCCTGGGTTCATAATCATAGTAGGTTAGCTTAAAAATTCTGGATCATTTCCGAAACCCAGCATATCAATGTGAAACAAAGTGAAATTACGTCTCACTGTTATGCCCTGTAACTAAATCAGGCAAGTGATTAATGAAAGTGAATGATTATGAAAGTATTGCTGAAATGAGAATGTGGGAGGAAACGACATAACCCCGGGAAAACCCACGGAAACTGCGTTGTCCACCACAAACTCACATGGCCTAGAGACGAACCAGGAGGTCTTCATACCAGAGTCAAGGGCCCGACACATTGTCTTTTCATAATTAGTTAGATAGTTTTGAGTTTAACGTCCTGTGGTTATACCAGGAGGCTCAAGAAGACGTGGACATCCTGGTTATAGTGGAATCTGAACCACTTTTCTCGTTCAACTATAGGGTCTACCTCCACCGGGAATCGAACCCAGGACTACGTAGACAGAAGCAAGCGTCTTAACTTCAAGACCAAGCGCGTTTCTGTCCTTTCGTAAATCGACGTGAATCATTATTATGACATGTAAAGTGTTGATATGTACTGAAGAGTCAGTACACCACCCACGAAAGACTAATCTTGGATAAGCTAACGATAACAGTAAAACATGAAAACACAAATGAAAAAAAAAAAAAAGAGGAACACAAGAAAACTGATAGTTTTGAGAGAATTGGTAGGCCTGCTTGTCACACAAAAGCAACATAACACAAGCACTTCCTTTCCTTTCCTTTTTCCGTTTGCCTTGGTCGAGTCATTCACTTCTATTTCTGAAATGCCCCAACGGAAGTTGTGATGCGGGACAAGGGGCAATAAAGCAGATTCTAGTTTCTCTCAAAGATCCTACCCTTCCAGGGGATTGGGACTGGTTGTGTTTAGTTACGGTCTTAGGAGATCCTGGTTTACTGTTAGCAGGGTCCGAAAAGACCAGAAAGAAAAGTTATATCCGTTCGGAGACCTCGCTTGATGTTTAAGTACTTGAAAGAGAGAGAGAGAGAGAGAGAGAGAAAAGAACTAAATTTCAACCAGACAATATTTTGAAATAACTAGATTTCCCACTAGCAACTAAAACACAAATTTACCAACTAGACAGCCTTCGAAAAAAACTAGATTTAGTTGGAAAAGAACTAAATTGGCAACGCTGTCCAAGGCGTTGGTTAGGAAATCAACGTCTTGAGTTTTCTGCTTCTCTCAAGCGTTGCCAAGTCTGTAGATGTATTTGTGGATATACAGATATTTTATAGCAACACGGAAAACATTTTTTGGGGGGGAGAAGGGTATGATCTACTCATTTTTTTTTTTTTTTTTTTTTTGATTGCTAAACATATCATTCAATTCAAAAGTTAATGGTGCAATCGACTTCTTCCTAAAATACGCGTAAGGAGTACGGTGAAAAGAACCATCATTTTTTTTCTCGATCCAAGTTGTGCTGGAAGTGTCAGTTAGTGTTAAAAAAAAAAAAAAAAAAAAAAAAAGCCTGGACGTTAAGCTACTGAACGGTTTTCCACTCTGCCTTTTTATTTTCCTAATTTTCATTTACTTTGTCGTTAGTGGGTCATCCTCAAGACTTACGGCTTCGGGCCCCTAGTAGTCTTTCTAAAGCAGTAATCAAGAGGTTTCTACGCAAAGAAAGATGACTTGAGCTGAAATTCATGTAATTGCAAGTAAATAATTGCTTGTTTTTGATTTTCAGTTTCATATTTTGAGGGTATATTTACTTATACTATAATTATTATAATTAAATGTATTCCTTACGTAATACCATCGCTCCTTGATTGCTCTTTATTATTTCCAGACTAAATTGTTGGAAGTAAATTGCTATTTATAGGTTGGCGTAAATAGGACATTATGCAGTGATGATCGTGGTTCCCTACTTTCGAAAATTGCGAGAACTTCCAGATATAGACTATATAGGAAATCGATGGGTGGGCAAAATATAGTCACTATTAAATACTCGTATGTTGAATGCGAATGGCACTAAAATGCGTAAATTGAGGTAAATTTATCACAATATTTTTGATCAGAAAACAATGTGGGTGGGCCCATCTTTGCTCCTGGGAAGAGTGGATTCCCCCTCTAGTATCGCCTATGGTTGTGAGGGTTATATATATTTTTCCTTTCTTGCCAACGCCCTAACATCCACGTCAGGAGACGCTACTGTTTGGTATTCACACTGCATTAACAGAAACGGTCAAGGATGTCTTGACCGAGATTGGCCCTTAGTTTAGATTTAATAATCTTTATTTTTGAAAAACGCTCGTTCACAACTCACTTGTGTAAGAGGGATCGCAAGGAGGTATTAGTACACTTTAAAGAGCTCTGTATAACATAAGGAATACATGCGATATTCATATATAATTTTGAACGCACACGTGAAGCAAAGCTTGCAAGTTTTTTTTTTTTTTTTAATTTGATTTCCTGCATCGCTGGTTTAATATTGTCCCACTCTGTTTCTTCTTCATACTCACTAGTTAACTCTTCACTATCATACTCACTCTGAACACCTGCTTGCGATATCTTAGACCAAACCTCTGCAAATGATTTTAGATTTTTGATAAGTTTTCCTTTATCTATGCTGGGAATTAACTCACAGATTTTGTTCTCTGCGTTTGAGGGCAGTTCGTCTTTTAAATCAGAAAACCGCCTTGGATCAAAACGCATTCCGCCTTATGCAGAGTCGTTTTGACGAATGATTAGCGTCATGCTAAAGACCTGACTACTGCACGAAACATAGGTTAGTCGAACTCTTTAGTATGATACTAATCACGCGTCATAATGACTCTGCATAAGGCCCACCAAGTCTAGATAAAGGGTTTTGTGTTTCGAAAACCAGTTCGTCATACTTTTTTTTATTGATTTTGTCAAGGACAACATTGAAAACACACAATCTAAAGCTTTCCTCTTTTGTATTCCCTATGATTTCATGAGATGCCAATTCTCCACTCATTTTCTTTATTTAGGTACTCTTCTTTTCGCAAGCTCTATTTCAATTCAAAGATCTTCAAATGAAGGACTCTTTTCCAATCTATCACTAATCTTTTCTGACAGACGTCTTTGATGCTAGATTAACTTTATCAAATTTATTCCTTGCTTTATTTAAACCATCCTATGCAGCAAAAATGATCCTCCAAGTTTGAACATAATCAAGCCTTGGTTTGAAGGTAATTTGAGAGCGGACTAGTACTTTGAAATATTAGTAAAAACATCATGGTCACTCAGATTGTTTCGTAGGAGATGAACTTCTTCAACAATGAAAGAGCATCATTGGGAACTTCTTGCTTGAATTCATTGGAGTTACCAATAAGGAAGAGTGTGCTACTAACTTAAAATGTGCAGAACATTGCTATAGAACCAAACACTACTGTTTCACAGAGGGTCGTCCCCGGCAGTGGAGGGAAACAAAACAGGGCCTCCTCGGTCGTCCTAAAACGAAACCCCTGCAGGATAGGAGCCTGGAATGTACGATTGCTGTTACAGTGTGAAAAACGGAAAATCTGAAGAAAGAAATGGAACGCATGAAGATAGATATCTTGGGAATCAGCGAAGGTAGGTGGCCTGATGGAAGAGACATGTGGAGTGGGGACTTCAGAATGATTTATTCAGGAGCTGTAAACGGTACGGCAGGAGTCGGTTTTGTCTTGAATAAGAGGATAGGACAGAAAATTATAGGCAGCTGGAGACAGGGCCGGCTTTAGGTGACGCGGTGCCCGATTGGGAACATTTTGCGGGGCCCCAGGTTTACAACTAACATGCAACAAGGTCTGTAGAACCTATATATATATATATATATATATATATATATATATATATATATATATATATATATATATATATATATATATATATATATATATATATATATATGGTGTCCATAAAGTTCGTTGCCAACCCGTGTATCTTCGAAACGACTGGGAATATGACAAAACGCAAAAACACGTCCGTCATTATTATGAGGGGCTTGAATTTTGATCTGTAAAAGATCCAACTTGAAAATTTCAAATGGTAAAGGGGGTCTAGGAAAATATCGTTGAAAAGGCCTTGACAATAAAAATATTTTGCCGGAAGTTTCAAGTCCCTACGTTGACCTTTCCCAAAATGGCGAGGGCTCACATTTCGCGTCTATAAAGTCTGTTGCCATCTCGTGTAACTGCGAAACGTCTACGAATATGATAACGTAAAACATATCTGTCATTGTGATAGTTCCACCATAGACCCCTTCCCCAAATAGAGGTACGGGGGTCAACTTGAACATTTCAAATGGCAAAAGAGGTCGAGTAATTTGAACAGGCCCGATAAAAGACCTTTTGCTGTAAGTTCTAAATTTGCTAGGTTGCCCACATCTAAATTTGTGGTGAAATCAAATTTCGGAGTGAAAGCCTTTGACGAGTTTTAGATGTCTATGACTTGTGAATGTGGTCCTTCTACGTTCTTGTGATTTGTGGGCAGGGTGTAAATATAGTATAAATACGTTTGTAAAACTAGAAAATGGTGAGTTATTGGGTGGAGACTTTGTGCATGTTGCTCTTAGTTTGGGAACCGGAGGCCAATTTTGCTGTTATACTTACTGTATTGCCATGAGAGTAAGGTTTTATAGAGTGGTTATGTCAAAGTGGAAAAAAAGAGCTGCGAAAATATCGACATCAAAAACGGGCTCAGTACTACTGCAGTGTAGAGAAGTTTACATCCGTTCCCCTATTTGGGGGATTTGTGGTGGAACTTTTATAGCACACAATTGTAACCCCTCAAAATGATGACAAACGTGTTTTTGCGTTTTCTCATATTCACAGTCGTTTCGCAGATACACGGGGTGACAACTGATTTTATGGACACAAAATGTGAACACCCGCCATTTTGGATGGGGTCAACATAAGGACTTGAAACTTTCAACAAAATATTTCTACTGTCAAGACCTTTCCAACGATATATTACTCGACCCCTTTGCCATTTGAAATTTTCAAGTTGACCCCACGTACCCCTCTATTGGGGTGTCTGGGGTGAATCTTTTATAGTTCAAAATTGAAGCCCCTCACAATAATCACGGACGTGTTTTTGCGTTGTGTCATATTCTCAGTCGTTTCGAAGATACACGGAGTGGCAAAGGACTTTATGGACACCCAGCATGTATGGTATATTGCGCTCTCCCTACTGGTCTAGTGGTTATACCCATTTGCCTTTATAACTTTTTCCATCTGCAAAATATTCTGGAAACCAGGGTGAAAAGGCTCACCCTGTTCATTGCTTATAGCAGTTAATTTTTCAGAGAAATAACAAATGGAAATGCAGATAGTGAATGAATTTTAAAATACATATTTCATCTTTGTGCCTCACATTTTTTTTAAGAAAGTTCTGTATCAGTATTTCATGATTTTCTTCTCTTATACTGATTTTCTTCTCTTACAAGTAAACCTATTGATGCCGAAATCTAGTTTCTTGACCAAACTAGGCAGAGAAGTGTGGAATATCAAGAAACAAGCGTAATCAAAATTAAAAGCGCTTCCGTTCATAAAGACGACCGCAGTGGCCAAAAATCAGATTGATCAGAATAATCCATAACAACGTGTTTCAAGTTTGAAAATTTCATTTTATTTGTATAACGTGTAAAGGAATGAAAAACAAAAAAACACGTTAACCGACACCGGGAGGGAGTAGGCATGTATTTGAGGGTATGCTTATCATGGCTGCCACCTTGAAGTCGGCCATCTTGTGTCTCGCTCTACTTTTTTAAATATTAAGGCGGTCATGTAATACATTAAATGGTCCGTAGATGAGGTCCAGGATTCGATTTTGCGATCATGCTTCCTTTAAGCAGTATATTCGTGCTCGCATAGTATCGACAGTGAATACTCATCGGTATAGCACAACACTACATCAGTGACTTTAAAACAAACACTATAAGGAAAATAGCATCGGCAAGATTTGTCACTGTCTTTTTTCTGGTCAGATGCGCGCACTTTCACTCGTAACACAAAAAGCCATAAAACCTAAATAAAGAAACACATCGACCTGCGACTTGTCTTAAAAATAACTTCAATCCTTTCTCAATATTTTTCTCGCTTTGCACCGCCATCTAATCTAAAAAATAAAGAGTTTCTCACTAGTCAACTTTTTAGATATTGCATTGCAATAGTATATGCACTTTCCCTTACATTTTATTTTTTTATTTTAAAAATCAAAAAGTTTTTTGAATGCGAACTTTTGCAACATTCGCGCCAAATATGGTGTTAATAGCTGTATAAGTTTCAACATTGCATCTCTTATAGTTCCGAACTTATGACGTGATATATTTAACGCGACGTTAGAATTTGCCATTAGCAAGATTTCACTATTTCAATTTATTTCAATATTTTAAAATTAGTAATTGTACCATTCTTCCTTGGCTCGAAACATTGAGATCTTAGTGGCGCGAAGTGGGCAGAGTAGGTGTGGCGAAGCTGTGACGTATGGCTTCACGATTTTGTTGTATGGGCAGATCCTCTATTTTATAACATCCTTGGTTTGCAACAAGCGTAGTAGTTTAAAATTTATCTGCTAGGTGGCAGAGTGATTAGTTCCAAGATGGCTGCCTGTGGTGCAGAGAGAGCATTTGGCGTTTTACAGTTTCACGTTTGTCGGTCTGTTGTTAGTGCTCAACGCGAGTTCCGCTCAAAATTTCATAAAGATCCACCATCAAAGAACTCCATACGTAAGTGGTATGACAAATTCAACAGAACGTGACGCATTTGTAAAGAAAAATCGCCCGGTAGGCCGTCCACTTGTGAGGCAGATGTCGAAAAAGTTCGAACCAGTTTTCAACGCAGCCCACAAAAGTCAACAAGGAGAGTTAGCAAAGAGCTTCAAATGCCTCAAACAACTGTTTGGCGTGTAGTGCGTAAACATTTAAAGATGTATCCGTATTGAGTGCAGTTGTTACAACACTTAACACCTAATGATCACACGTGTCGCATGACTTTTTGTGAGTCATTTCAAGAGTTGTGCAGTGTTGATGATGATTTTTTGGGCAAACTTTGTTTCAGTGATAAGGCTACGTTCCATGTGACAGGAAGAGTGCACAAACAAAATGTTCGCATTTGGGGAACTGAGAAGCCTCACTAAATCTGTAAAATTGTACATGATTCACCGAAGACGAATGTGTTTTGTGCAATTTCATCTTCAAAAGTTTATGGTTCGTACTTCTTTGACGAAGGAACTGTGACTGGACAAACATTTCTAAAAATGCATACTACGTGGCTTATGCCACAACTCGAACATAACAGTGCAAAATTCATCTATCAAATGGATGGCGCTCCATGATTAGTGCCATACTAAATTGGTCGAATAACATATGTTTCTTGCAGTAGTAATGCCTTTAGTATGACGCTAGTCATACTTCAAAACGACTCTGCTTAAGGCGGATTATATTTTCACGATGCCACCTTATCAAAAAAAAAAAAAAAAAACGGATCTTGACAGTACTGAAGTTGAAAACCGGATTGTAGGAGATGAATCAATAAGCTATTCATAGGAAAACAAATACTGTTTATAGCAGTCTCTTTATCTGACTTTGTGTTTATGTGGGTTAAAATAGTAAAGAAAAAACCTCGAAAAAATATCAACTAAGGTATTATTATGCAATAATATAGTTGAGAGTTCATACGGTGTGCGCCCAGTTAGGGAAATCAGAATATAAAGCATATGATTAATTTTAGTTGTTTTAATTAGGTACAGAAACCGTGTTGATGGTTTGATTTTTTAAAATTTTCATATTTTAGTATAAGCGTCTCTTATTTGCATTAACTATTAAATAAGTTTATTAAACACATACCAGACGAACCTCATTTTGGAGTTGGAAATAGTTTGGAAAGACAGTGTCCCCTTTTCCCCGTGGCTACATGCCTTTGCAATTTAATTCATATGTATGCCTAACATCTTAAAAACAAAGTATGGGAAGTTCGTAATATTGTTTTGAAATTTACTTCAACATAGATTTTTCCTTATTCGACAGAAGAAACGCGGTATGTTTTCTGTTTTTTCTTTTTTCTTTTACGTTTAACTACCTTATTATGTGCAATTTTTATTCCCTCTTTTCTCCTCTATAAGAGATTCAAAAGCATATGGTCTGAATGGTGTCGTAAATCATCGTAACTCAAAACAAATTCGAATATATCGAGTTGCTTAGGAATCAGACGGATTGCTTTTGTGACATTTACACCAAGCCCAAGAGTGTTACTTGTTATGAAAACTGATAAGGAAACAAAGGAGCTAGTTATGTAGGATCGTAACTTCTCTTCTAGCATAAACAGAATTCGTAAGTGTCTGGATTGCTTTCTTTCGTGATAGTTCGTTTGTTCTCCAAAATTATAGTTGACAATGTTTTTAAGCAAACCGAGTACAAGTGCGGAGTTCTCTTTTTAGAAAAAGTGCTACCAAGTCAGGTTCGAAGAATTATTTTTTGTGTTTACATTTTTTTAGCACATGATAATAAATTTACAAGACTCAGATTCAGACAAGGACGAAATATTAACTGACATAGATGATAGTGAAAGTATTGTTGAAGACGAGTGTTTAGCATATCCACTGGGAAAGTTAAGTAATTTAGTTGCTATATATACTTCTAGAATACAGTCAAAATTCTTGAGTTTGCTGGAATAGTATATTTACATTGTGAATAATGTTGCCAATGTATGTCATAATCTCAACTGGAGGAAGAGCGAGAAGGGAAAGGAGAGTCCGCAATCCGGCAACACCGCGCAGAATATCGCGCGCCATTAGCTATTGCCCGTGATGCTTTACATCTGAAACACACAGTACTATGGCACTAATGACTCTTCGAAACGGGTCTACATAAGGCCCTTCTCTAAGCATTTCAGTAAAAGTTGTTTAGAACAAAGATACTTCAAACAAACCTATTACACGTTAATTTGAGTCATAAAAAATGTAAATGTAGATGAGATGATTGATTGGCTATGTGGTAGAGTATCATCATTCTCTATTCTAAAGCTGTGATAGAGGCTGAAATTCATCATAGATATTCATCACAATGCGAAGACAGTGCTCTACTGCTTAGAAGTGTGTACGAGTGAATAATAAGTTTAAAAGTGTCCGAAGCAGCATAACACACAAAGAGGGAGATTGGGAGAAGGACGTGCTTCAACCTTCGCCACTTACTTGAACGATACAACAATAAAGGCGATGAATTTTTAAACAGAACAGTAGAGGGAAATGAAAAGGGAATACATCATTGGGGACTACCTGGAAAAGAAATGCAAATTTAACAATGCAAGATACAGTGATTTGCTTACTGACAATTTAAATACAATAATTTGCACCAAACAGTAAGGTATATTCTCGAGGATGGTATTTTTGCTGCATGATTATTGCTCTCTGTTCTTCCCTGTGTATACTGCCTGCGGAGTGGTTTTGCTCTCTCTGTAATAGAAGAAAGAAAAATGGAGAAATTAAGATCTACTGTATATCTTGTAGCATTACCATAATATTCAGACGAAGACAGAAGGCAGTGTGAGTAATATTAGAAGTTATGATGAAAGTGTGGATAATAGTTCAATTACCCACGAAGTATATATACATATGTGTGTATGCTTGGATCAAAGGAATCCTGAAGCGGAAATAAAAGAACTAGATTATTTGGAAATAGCGAAAAAATCTCACATACCGCACACAAATATACTGTACATTTGAACTTAAATAACAATATAAAACCAATTAAGAGCATTAATATTTTTGTGTCTTTACAGTAATATATTATGACGGTTTAATTGCAATTTCCCGACTCCTAGTTTCGGTACATATCGTGGGACATTAAACTATAAATGATAGCAACTAAAATTGTGTTGTTTCAATTTTAATTATTTAAAAATGGACACTGATTATACGAACCATTTTTTTCGTTCCCCACCCTAGCCTTAGAAACTAAATACATATTTCTGATTGGTTGGAATTATCTGTTGACCCGCCCCCTATTAGGGGAGAGAGGGGTAGCCCCGGTCAGGAGGTAGCCTCAGTCAGGGCGATATAGCGTAAAAAACTTGTCGTAAATAGAAGCAGATGATGGCGCCTTACTGGCAGCTGTCAGATAAACTAATTTTGAGCGCGACGCCATTGTAAGAGTGATAGGTATTAAATGAAGTTTTCTTTTTTTCTGCGTTTGTTGTAATATTAGGCAAAATATTCAACACTGTAAGTACTATTCCATTTGATATTTTTATTAACCCTTCAGCACTCGCGCACAGACCGTCACGCGAGAACTCGCACGCAGTTGAAACGACCGCGCTGTAAAATTTGACGTTAAGGAATGAATTACATAATTTTAAATGAATTGTATACTTGCCAAAAGCGGTAGTGTGTTGCAACAATACAGTCTGGGGAAGGATTAGAAGGGGGTGAGGGGAAGTTTGCTCAAAGTCAGTAAACAAAATCAAAAAATATTTATAGGTGCGGTCGAAAAGACCGCGCTGCGAGTTCTCGAGGGTTTAGTGACCTTTTAGGTAGACACTATGCTTATGCAGTTCTAAGGGAATCTATAAATTAATGTATTCATTTGTTTGTATGTTGGTGTTGACCGTGTTTTAGTCAAAACATGCGTTTTGGGTAGCCCCGGTCAAACGGATGGGTAATGACAGTCAGTGACCGGGGCTCCCCGACATTGAAATAAACGATAATAAATAAATCTTGACAGTCAACCCTCAAACAAAGCTCTTCAAGTGTCATCTAACTCAGAGGCCAGAGATGAAGAAATTGAGTAAGGAACTTCCACTGGACCCAGGCGTATATATTCAATTGATGATATTTTGCCAATATCAATAGATTTATGTTTCAAATATATTAAGGTGTTGACTAAACATATGTCTAACTCCAATGAATAAGTTGTCTTTTTAATCTTCTTTACACGAAACTGTGGTTTATTATCTGTCCCTGTAGATACCCAACTATTCTAAAGTTAATGAATAAATTTGAAATCTTAATGATATTTAAGATTTTTTTCATATGTAAAGCATGGGGAAATCCCTGACTGCCATTACCCAACCGTGTGGGAAATAACGGTCAATGGAGTATGTTCATATTTTCCTTTTTAGCTTGACAATGAAATAAGATATGTATTTTGAAATTGGTCAGAATAAACTAGACAGAATTACCTATAGGATCGACTTATCGCGGAAACTTTTCGTGCTTTACGAGCTAGATTATAACGATTTTTGCTTAGGTGAACGCCATTCCCCCATTTTCCCCTACACATATTAATCGAAGTTACACAACCCGAGTGTGATGTAATGTCACGTTGTATTATAATGGGATCAAAGGTGGAATAAAAGAAGCCCTGCGGAGTTTCTAACCCCTCTTCGCTCGCTGAGCTGTTTCGTAATGTAAGTAAATCACTTTTTTTATCAATAAAGTTGTGTGTGCAAAGTGGACTAATTACCGCTTGACATTATGTGAGGACCGGATGGTGGAGCTTCAATGTAAATTTAACTACATTCCAAGGAAGGCAAGGAAGCGTATACCTACCTTTCCCCCTCCTAGTGCCTCCGGCACCTCCCCCTCTCTAGTTCCCACTACTCCCTACAATTCCCTGCTTACGTACAGGGGCAAATGAGTATTATTTTCATCTTATTTTAAAGATTAAAGCGTTACGATTAAAAAAACTTTCCTTGAGCCGGGTTTGAACCCACGCCAAAAGCGATTTTCATTACTAGTCCGCACGCTAGCATGCACGGCTACGAGGTCCGACAGCATCTGGCGTTTGATTTGTGCTATATGCATACTACATGGAGAGAAACGGATAACTCCAACCAATAAGAACCGTGTATTTAGCTTCTATGGCTAGGGTCGAGAATGATTAAAATACAGTAAATGCGAACACGAATATAGTTTACTGTTTATTGTTAAAGCTATTTAGACTAGAGCGTTAATAATTTTATAACCGCCTTCACGCTATTGTATATTTTAGAAGAGTGGTATATCGTTCATACCCATGCTATTCTTTGGAAGTATTTGTGTTCCATGCACCTAGAACTGTATACAGTGGCGTATTTAAGATTTTGTTTCGGGGAGGCTTCGCTAACTTTATTCCTGGAAATGTAAAGATTCTGGAAGATATTTTATTTACTTTAATATAGTAAATAAAATTTCAGGACCTTAAGCCCGAAAGCCCCCTTAAATACGCCACTGACTATAATTTATTTTTGTTCACCGAAAGTATTTTCTTATTACTTACACGGGATCTTGATTGCATTTCTTGCACTTATGGGTATGACTCTAACAAAAAACTCAATACTCTAAGCAAACTAGAACAACAATTTGACATATTTCTTTTGTTTTCCATTACAAAAACACGAGAAAAACACGCTTTTCTATTTCATTCGCTGTAACTAAGATTGGAAAAGCTGCTGGTAGCGTAGACTCTGTTTTTTTCTGTTCCTGACTCACATAAATCCGAAGTGAGCTGAAGTGAGTCTGCTATGCAAAAACGGGAAGGGGAGGAGTAATCATACAAGACCATAAACTGAAAACAATCGCTGTTACCAATAGTATTCTAATCCTGAATAAATACGTCTATTGTGGTTTCGTCATATATATTTACAGTTCACATAGTTTGAATATTTTTATGCTTAAGGGGGGTGACGGAACTTTATGCCCATAATGTATGTTTCTAATTATAATATTGCCTGTCCTTGCATTTCTCTTTAATTGTATATATTATTCTAGACTTCAAATACAAACCATGTATCAAATTTGCGATTTAAAAATTACTGTATTTTCTGGTACGGTAGCCAGGTTTTAACCGTATACCGTACAGACAACGAAGTTGCCAATGAATGCGGTAATTACTGTACAATTTCCATGTCTGATGAGTGGCTCAAGTTTGGGGAAATGTGCGGACAAATACACACGAAAATCGTTCTGGGATTCGGATTCCAAAGCAACGTATGCATTCCAGACTGTTCGAGTTGTTCGGATTTCAATTCAATATTGTAGAAAAGTAATTAGAACAATGATTGATTAGGAGGTGCTTTATTTTCTTTCCCGGGGGGTATACGTTATATCTTTGAAAACGGTCTAGTACATATCTAAAATTTCTGCTTTCAATCGAACGATGTATCATAAGCACATAAGCGTTAGAGATATTTTACAGAAATAAAAGTCAGTTTCGATAAGAAGTAACTTCTTAACTTCTTAAAAGAAGAAGAAAAGAAGAAAATATAGAGGGTGTCCGGGAAATAGGGACGAATATTATAGTGCTATAAAACTAATATAAAATATATTGAAAAAATTATAAACACATTGAATAACTTCTCCCATTTATGTATACTTACACATTAGGTAATTTTTTCACATTTTTGTATGAAAAATTGTATCTGGCATATGACCACCCAAGGCTGCACGGCAATGAGCAATGCGTTCATTGAAATTCGCGATGACGCATTCACAAACATCTGGTGTGATGCCGTTAATAACCCTCTTAATTTCATCCTTCAGTTGTTGTATTGTCTTTGGTTTGTACCCCAAATTCTGCAGTTCTGCTTATTGACGTACCCATTGAGATGGAAGTGTGCCTCATCTGAGAAAATTATTCTTGTCGTGAAGTTCTCGTTCTCCGCTTGTCGAGCCAATACCCATTGAGCAAGTCGATGTCTCTTTCCGTGATCTGTAGGCTTGAACTCTTGTGTAAGTTGAATCTTATATGCATGCATTCTCAGATCTTTCGACAGGATTTCATGCAGTGAACTTGGTGATAAATTCAATTGTTGAGCTCGTCGGCGAACTAATTTCATGGGACTTACGGTCACACTGTCACGCACGACAGCCTTGTTTTCTTCAGTTCGAACAGAACGCGATCTTCTAGTTTGCTTAACATTTAACACTGACCCCGTGGTCTCAAACTTCAGGACTAACTTCTGAACTGATGATTCAGTAGGAGCAACATTGCGTCCAAGTGTCACACGCAAATCTCGAACGGTTGAGGTGGGACTTTCCTTGTTTTTGTAATAACTTTTAATCACTTGGATGCGTTGCTTTGTTGTCAAACACTCCATTCCGAAATGAACACCAACCAACAATGCTCACCACACAGACTACTAATCGGAAGGATAGAGGAAAACAAACATTGTAAAACCACGGCTGCCAACCGCCATATGACAAAATGGTGAGAAATTCAAATTCGTCCTTATTTCTCGGGCACCCTCTAGTAGACCGAATCATATAAGTAAATATTATTTAAAAATGATGAACAAAATTATGACAAAAAATCATTTTACTTTTTGTCGTTTATAAAACTGAAGACAAATTACAAACTACACGTCTTAAAATAAATTAGCATTGAAAACAACTAACCTTCTTGAGATTATTCAATCCCACCAACACTCTGCTACACCAACAATCTACACGCTAACAGACAATAACCGAACTATAAGCCTCCATCACCAACTTTGAAGGATATTAAGGTGCGTGAAGTTTTAGTTTGATGTTGTTTACAGAAGACAGTCGCGATTCCCTAGCAATAAAGCTAAAAGTTGTTCTTAACAATCTTTCACACGTCCTGTAAAATTATGACTCAAAACAAAAGCAAAATTATTTCATGTATTATTTTATTAATTGAATTATTTTGAATCATTACGAAAAATAAAGTACATAAGTATTTTGGGAAAATTCATTCATTTTATTTTTGAAATTAAATAAATCTATTGTGTGCGTCAAAAAAGGGGAGAGCGCACTGGACATTTGCCTGGTTGTTGAGGGAGCCAGTCCATCCCTGATCGTAGGCGTTCAGTAAGGTGTGTCGTCTCGTTAGGTAAAAACTGTTCGGAACCACTGCTCTAGTCTATGAACATTACCATAGAGTTATTTAACTCTATGAACGTTACGAATAACAGGAGCCACGAACTTATCAAAGAAAAAAATATATATTAGAAACTTGAGATGAAGAGTAAGAAAATGAAAAGAAATGGTAGAAAATAGATAGATAAACATTTTTATACAGAAATTGTTGCTGAATAATATTTATATATTAAATATAACTACTTAAAATTGAAAATTATTGCTATTTCAGTAACGATATGATAGGATATTTTAACTAACAGTTATATAATCGCAACCATAAATACACATACATGGATTAAAACTTAATTACAGTTCCACATCACAAATTATAACAAATACTATTCAGTATTATAATTTTCACTTGAAGGGATGGAACAATAAAATTTAGTTTAAATATATAATTATAAGGTCAAAGAAAAACTATTGTCCAGGGACTAATATATAAAACTATTCTTATCAGAGTATAAACACCTCATCCAGTTCCTTTCCAGGAGGTAAAGTGCCAAGGACTGACGAGACGTTACCACGTTGGATAGAAACAGATATGCGCTGTTTTAGATAAGATGTGGAGTGAACTTTGCCGGAAACACAAGAAATGCGTCTTCCTACTCCCTAATGAATTCATGACTTCTTGCACCCTAAGAACCACTAGTTTCAATCAGAGATGTGCGTCTACGCGTAAAAAACGATAGTTTACGTTTACGTGTCAACTGTGCGTAGACAATGTAAACAACGTAGACTATGTAGAATATGTCAACAACACGTAATTTAATATGGCATCGTGGACAATAAAGGAGCTTTCTTTTGTCGTTACCTTGCGAAATTGCGTACAAAATAAAATGCCTAGACCAGCGAATAGTAACTTTCGAATACTTTGTCTCGTCTTGATGAAGGAAAATGAAAAATATTATGCATTTTTTAAAATATGCAAGAAAAAATTGGCAAATACAGCAGAATCAAGACTGAAAGCCCACAGGTGAGAATTAGTTTTGTAAATTTCATTATAAAAGCAGTGCTCGAAGTGAAAAATCTAAGGAAGTGGTATGTGCAGAGCAGAGTAAACATACAGATGAGATAATTCCCTCTACTTTTTATATGTTAGTCGTTTCCCTAATCTTTCGCTGCACCGAAGCAAAACAATTGAATGAGGTAATATGAACAAACGAGCAACGAAATTGTTCTTTACATTTGATAGTGGTTGTCTACATAGTCTACACGGGAAAAGGTGTAATGTAGATTACGTATAGATTACAGTAGACAATCGCGTAGACGTAAAATTATAGTTTACGGCACATCACTGGTTTCAATAGCGATTGGAGTGAAAACAAAACTTTCAAGAAGGTTGTTGTATTTTCTTTGCTTTTCAGCTTCTCTGAGATTAGCAACAGCTCCAGCGTTTATTACTGACAGAGGAAGACTTGAATGAGCGTATGTATCAGCGCATGTGAAGTTCCACAATAAACATTTTCCTTTCATCGATGTAACCAGTGTCATCCCATCCAGTCGCTTTCCATCAGAACGACAGCAACCAGAAGGTTCTCGTATTGAAGGAATTCCAGCTGTGTTAAGAGCTCGTAGTATTACATCATTAACGGAGGAGTGTCGGGCGAATCTACCAGCGCTGTTCATGCATGGAAGGCCATGCAGGCCATGTTGGTTAACCTCATCTCCACAAACTGGACAGCGATGAGGCTCACAAACAGCTAAACCTAAACGTAAGGCAACAGCAATTCGAAAGTTTTCATTTGACAAATGAAGACCTAAAGGCAGAGAAGGTATCGCCATCAACCATGCACCCGCTTCGGGACATGAGGTAGCAAGGAGCCTGACTTTATCTTCGGGAACCACAACAGATTGTAACAGATGATTATGTGATTGAGATGTAATTGGTGTATACCAAGATGACTAATAACACTTTTTGCTAATTTCTGGGGGGTTTGTATCTGCTAAGCTTGCCCACTTATTAGAGCCTTACTGAACTGAACCATCTGGGTCCAAATAATAACCCTGTGGAAGGAGAGCGTCGATTAAACACAGAGATCCATGGTATGACGCTAAGAACGTAGGAATCATCATATCCACAGCTTGTCGAATACTAAGACCTCCCAAGCCAACAGGTAAACATGCTTGCATCCAAAAGTCATCATTTAAAGAGCAGTTTAGAATTGATTCAAGGCCAGTTTTCAGGACAGTATATTTTTTTTTCAGCAAAGAACTCTCATGCCAAGATGGAAAGCATAATAAGAAATAGGTTAAACGAGGGATTGATAAAGATGCCCGTAAAAGAAAAAAGGCTGAAATTGAGGAAAGTCGAGACAAAAATAATTCTAAATTAGATATTTTATTCAATAGCACGTTTGTGAGTGCTTCCGACGTGAGAGCAGCACCTAGAAGACAAGCATTCGGAATTCTTAGAGGATGTATGCCTGGTGCAGCTTCATTAAGTCTTCTAAATATTTCGTCGAATGTGGTTTCATCTGTTTCAAGACAACCCACCTCGCATTTAGAAAAGTTAAGATGCAAGCCAAGAAGTTGTGCCTTCTTATTTATTTCTATTAAGGATGAAAGAACCACCTCGGGTTCACCACAAATTATTCCATCATCTAAGTACCAAATGTTTAATTCGGTATTCAGTGATTTAACTAAAGAGTGTATAGTTATAGCTAAAAGTGCTGGGCCCAGAGGATCGCCTTGTTGTAAACCTCTCTGAGAAGAAACTGTTTCCGTCGAAAAACAGGTCACTTGGTTGAGCATAACATTGATAAACATGCGGATAAATTGAAGGAAAATCATTCATCACTGCAGCAAGCATAGTATTTTGGCGAAGCTCATTAAATGCGTTACGAAAATCCAACTTTACAACCGCCTTAGTAGCACTGTGAGTAGAAGAGAAATAAACTCGGGTTGCGTGAACAGCTTTCTCGGCCCCACTAGGAACACAAACACCAAGCTGGTGAGGGGATAAAAAGTTTTTACCTGGCTCGCGTATTCTAAAGCAAATTATTTTTGACGATATTCTGCGCCAAACATTCCCAACTTCTATGGGCCGAATACCACCATCCCTTTTTTCAGAGCTGTAATTTTGGCACCGAAAAACAGCGGGCGAACTTCTGTTGGTACTTTTCCAGAAATGATCAAATTAAGTAGATCACAAAAGGATTTTAGGAGTTTTTCTTTCGATTCCAGTATTTGACAAGAAAGAAGGTCTTTAAGAATTGAAGGACGAAGCCCATCTAGACCTCCCGCGCTGCCTGACAGAAAGGAGTTAATTGCTTTTGAACCTCCATAGTTGAAACTCCTTGAAAAGTGTGTTGATCACCAGGAAGATCAGGCACAATGAAATTGCCAGGGTGGGTAGGATGTTTCTCCAACAAGGTTTTCAATACAGAGGTATCCGGAGCCGCAACCGTATCATCAGAAATTAAAAGACGTACTGCTCCACTTATTTCCTCATCGGCAAGTTTATTCTCTACAACCTTCAAACTAGAAAATTTGTGGTTTAATCGAGATGTGTTCATTTTTGTTGAAGGCCAGGTTAAAACATCATGGCCAATATTTACACCGCAGGCGAACTCGCTGCTTCACTCAAGAAGCCAGATTCTTAACTTTATCTGATTGTTTGGGAGCACTTAAGGCAACAAATGGAAATAGACATAGGTTGATCCAGTCTTTTGTATCATTTGAAGTTGTTATATGATTTAACACCTCTACGAGTGCATCAGCCACTGTTGATCGAGCACCTCTTGGAACCAGTGTTTCTTTCAGAAACAATGTTCCGGGGGGCAACACTTGGTATTCCGGGGGCACTGCTGATACTATTCTATTTATTATTATATTACCGACGTATTATTTTGGTCTTCTCCGGGAGGGCACTTTCCGAGCTCGGGGGGGGGGGGGGGGGCAGTGACCCCCAAAACAGGTCTGGAAGAAACACTGCTCTATAAAACGTCTTAAAATATGCGTCGAGGACCTTACTTATTTATATCTTGCCTAGGTTAGAAATCGTCAAAACTTTTGCTTTAACTGCTGTTAGTGTCGGTAACATTTGCAGTTTTACTCTGAAGGCAGGCATTAAAGATGATATCAGAGCAAATATCACCACGCGCAACCCAATGTTTCTTACCAAAAAAAGAAATTAAATAAAATCTTTAAGTTTTACGTCCCACGATTATGCCGGTTAGGATAAAGGAGACGGTGATGATGAGAGATGAGTGAAATGAAGAAAGTGGGAGGAAACGGGAAACCCCGTGAAAAGCCACAAGCACGGTGTTTGTCCACCACAAAGTCCACACGGCGTGAGCCATGATCGACCCAGGGACCCCAAGCACCGGAGGTGAACGCTTTACCACTGGGTCACTGCGTCAATTACAACAATCACAACAATGCTACTTACAAAAATGTGAGTACAACTTATTTAAAAATAGTTGACGGTGCAAAGTGTTTTGACCAGTACTGAACGGTACAATGTCAATTTAGAAACGTGTCGTGCAATAAAAGCAGTTCAGATCATAACCGGTAGATGGCAGGAAGGTGCAAATGTGTTGCTAGAGAACACAAGAGCAGAGTGGATGATATGAGAGTGAGAAAAGAAGAGAGAGAAAAAGAGAGATCGTGAGATGTATGTGTGTGATCTGTGTTAGCCTGTCGGCCAGCCGCAGAATGTTGTTGCTGCAGGGGAAGTGAAGTGAATTGTATTCGTACGCCGGAAATGTTATTATTGTAAGATATCGAATGTTAAAAAGATATTTAAATAGAAAGTTTGAATCGCTTATTGTAGAGCGATATTTATTACTGGCGAGAAGTTTTGTGTGAGATAAAATTAAGCGGAGTGGTGTCCGTTTGTTGGCACTAAGGAAACGGGAAGGGTGGTAAACTACGCATACAGGAAGCTAGATAAGGTGATTTTTTCAATGAGAACTGGTGTATTGTGTTAATATATAAGTAAGAAATGGATCTCAGGCTTTAAGTAAGTATCATTACTTTTGGTTTCTGGCTTAGGTAATAAAACTTTTGAGACATTCAAGAGATAATTTCTGTATGCATGACCTGACGACACGCCAAATATCATGATGTCTCGTGGGTGATGCATATGAAAATTTTAACTCGTAATTTACATGTTGTGATCAGGCGTTTATTGATAATTCGATTGTAATTTATTAAAGGTTTGGAAATATTTGATAGTAATAGTAAGACAATGGATATGACAAGAAGTTAACTTTATTCAATGTGACAAAAATCGTGGTGGAATTCAGACACATGTGAATCGAAGAAATAAACGTTTTAAAATTGTTCACATTCAATGGAGTGAATGGGTTATATTCCAATATAGGGTAAACTTTACAAGACACGCTCCAGCTGTGCATCGCTAAGTAGGGCCCTTTTAAAAGGTATAGTAGGGTAGGGTAGAGTAAGATATAAATAAGTAGGGTAGGGGTTGGGAACGGGTTAGCTTAAGGTTAAGTAAGTTTTGATCCACTTTCATAAAATTATTAGTATGTAATTTCTCGTTTCTAAGTGAGTATAGGCTGCCTGCTGGAGCGGGCGTTGTAAAGTTAACCCATTTTGCCAAATATATCCCAATTTTGATTAGTTTCAGTTAGGCTTGATTAGGTTATGTTATTTGAAGGGAAGTTGAACTTTGTTCTTTTTTCTAAAACTTGATACTTTAATGTTAAATATAGTATAATTTTTTTTTAGTTTATGTTAGTTTCAGTTAGGTTACATTAGGTGTTTCATTGGAAGTATAACTTTGTGCTAATGCTATCCGCGGTTTGTGTAGATCGGCAACGATTTTTTTTTATTACTGCTTAGTTTTGGACCCCCCGGCAACATTTCGTGTATCTCCATTGCACACACTGCATTTATTCTATTAGTTACTCAGATTACTCACACATTAATTGCCCTTCCGTAACAACTCGTTTTTCCTATAAACATTCTCTCTCTCTCTTTTTTTTTTTTTACCTTGCCCCCCCCCCCAATACAGATTTAGGCATTTGTGACGTATCGGCGGACCATTTTGAAAACTGAAAAAAGCACAAAAGTGTATTGCATTCGGTTATATTTTGTTGGATTACATTAAGTTACGCTAGATTACGTTACATTAGGCGTATAGTATTACTTTAATACGGATACATAGTACAAGTATTAGTAGTAGTAGAAGCAGGAGTTAGAGTAGGAATAGTAGTAGTAGGAATGGGTTAGAAGCTCGGCAGGGATTGGTTGGGTTCTGTTCTCGACATGAAATGGGCAAATTAAAGACTCGCCTATTTTTTTTTTTTTTTTTCTGTACATTTTACAATTGATCCGTATAGTAAAACAAGTGTACATCTCCGCGAAATAGTCCATCCGCCTCCACATACAGTGCCGCTAACAACATCAAAAACGATCAACAAATACAACCACTTTCTTAACTTTTACTATTCCCCTTACCTCCCTTGTACTCATTCTTTCTCACAAACTTAAATAAATTCTCCAATTGACCCGGTAATTTTCCTAAAATTGGTCCGGCGATACGGCACTTAACCCCAGATTTCACCCGTGATTATGTTGGGGTGTTGAATATGTGGTACAGATTTTGAAATATGGGAGGATACTTGTTTGAAGAATTTACGGGTGAAATTTGTGATTCAGAAAGAAAGAGTAGAATAGAACAGAATTAGTCATTAGACAACATAGGAAGGGCAACAGCTAAGGAAGCATACTTTTGCAGGCACCACACCTTTCACAAGTCCCACTTTCAAGCACTCCATCGTAAGGGGAAACGATTACAGACTATATAAACTTTATCACGTTGTATAGCTTATACCTTTTTCGAAGGTATTTAAGTCACTTTGACTTAGCTGTCTCTCGCCTCAGCACCTTCGACGCCCTAACTCTGGTAATCTGTTGCGTTTGTTCAAAATACAGTGCGTACCCTGATTTTAAGACGCTTTAACTTTGAAGAACGCGTTCTGTGTCGTAACTCTCAGTGCTTCTCTGTTCATGGAAATCTCGTTTGGGCACACCTAGTGAAGATGGATTTAGTCTATAATAGTAGGAATTTTTGTCATTCGAAGTCGGTTTTGTTTCATAACGAGTAGGTGTCCAGTCATTACCTTCATGAGCCAATAAAATTTTAAAACCACTGAATTATAAAATGTGTGAAAGTAATATACATCACTCTGTTGTGAAGCTTCAACCAACGTAAATTCATTCCGATTTCCGCACACAAAATGGACACTTTTATTCTGTGTTAGGTTTTAATGGTGCATTGTAGTTGGTCTAGGAAGCTTGTATCCTTTAGGTAGTGGAAAGTGATCAACCATTATCTGGAATTTCGTTATTATTTTACTCACAGGAAAGGTAAAGATGTAAGATTAGTGATAATCATTGTTAACTGCACAACAAACGTTTTTCAAAAATCATATAACTTTATTGTATTTATGAGGGATGGGGTAATTAGTTTTTTTCTCAAGAGTAAAGGAGGAACCGTAACATCGCGTCCGATTTAGCAATAGCTGGTTTTTTCAGGAAAAAAATTGTTACAAAATTTGTAAGTGTTCGTAAAATCTTGATGGACACACATTTATGAATTATCAGTTTCACTCGTATATTATTCGCAGAGTTGGCAAAAACCATGGTTTTTATTTAATAAAAACCAAATAAACCGTTTTTTTTTTTTTGTTTAAACCAGGTTTTTATGGTTTAAATAATTTGCTCTATATATTCATATCATATATGGACAGAAATAAGTTTGTTTCGCCTTGATGTTATTATGCAACAACCGGGTTATGCTGGAAGGGGTCACATAAGCTTAAAGCGGAATAAAAACCGCTTCTCGAGTTACGTCCGAGAGAAATTGTCCTCCATTTGAACTCAGAACCAGGACTAATTGGCTACAAATGCGTTACGTCTGCCGACTCACTCACGAAGGAATCCTGATAATAATAAATTAAAAAAAAAAAAAAAAAAAAAAACGATGTACTGATCTTTACATGCTTCTTAATATAACTGTCAAGAGTCATTTCAGAAGGACAAAAAGATAAACAGTTGCACAAGTAAAACCATTACACAGAATTACATATGAACAATTTCAAAGTACTACGGAGTACAGAAGAACTAATTTAGTTCAAGTTAGTTAACAACGACTTTTATTGGTCCAAATTAAAGAAACACACCGACTTAATCTGCATATCAATAGAAAAACGAATAAAGATACGAATTATTTGAGTCCACTTTGGCTCAGACTCATTTATACATAAATAGATACCAAAGATACTTATTTCACTAAATGCCTCTCGTGGGGTCTGTACGACCTCCCCCACACACACACGCACAAAAAGTACGGCATTTTCGATGTATTTCATCAATAGTTAACATTGAAACGGAACAATATTTACAATTTTTCTTCGATTGCAATTACATAACAATAATAACAACTATAAAAAATCACAAAATAAACATTTATAAACTTATAAAAAAAGTTGCTTTTGTAGTATAATCTTTTTGAGTAATGAATGGGGAATTTAGGTCTGAATATAATACGAATAATATACGGGAGTGAAACGTGATAACCCACAAATGTGTGTTCATCAAGATTTTACAAACACTTACACTTTTACGAACATTTTTTTGTTTTTTGTTTTAAACCAGCCAACCCTGATTATTGGTATTATACTACGAAAGCAACTTTTTTCTATAAGTTTGTGAATGTTTCTTTTGTGATTTTCTTATAGTTTATTATTGTTATGCAATTGCAATCAAAGGAAAATTCTAAATATTGTTTCCTTTCTTAATAATGTTTATTATTGATGAAATCGAATTGTTGTACTTTTTTATGGGGGAGGGGGGTCATACAAACCCCATGAGAGGCATTTATTGAAATCAGAAGTATCTTTGGTGTCTTGTTTATGTATAAATTGGTCAGAGCCAATATGGACTCAAATAATTCGTATCTTTTCACTTTTCTTACTGATATGCAAATTAAGTCGTCGTATTTCTTTAACTTGGACTAACAGAAGTCGTAATGAACTAACTTGGACTAAATTAGTTCTTCTGTACTCTGCAGTATTTTGAAATTGTCCATATGTAATTCTGTATAATGGTTTCACTTGTACAATTGTTTATCTTTTTGTCCTTCTGAAATTACTCTTGACAATTATATTAACAAATATGCAAAGATTAGTACAACGTATTTTTGTCAGAAGTCCTTCGTGAGTGAGTCGGAGGACGCATCGCATTAGTAGCCAATTAGTCCGGCTTCGAGTTCAAATGGAGGACAATTTTTCGGATGTAAGCCGAGAAGCAGTTTGGATTCCGCTTTAAGCTTATGAGAAGCCTTCCAGCATAAACCAAGTGTTCCATAATAACACCAGGACGAAAAGCCTTTTTTCTGTCCATATCTGCTATAAATACTTCTATCTGATATAAATACTTCGAGCAAATTAATTAAATCATAAAAACCTGATTTAAACGAACAGGAAAAAAAAGTTTTTTAAAGTTTTTTTTTTTAAAAAATAAAAACCATGGTTTTGCCAACCCTGCAATTTTTAGATGTCACTGAATGAAGTATTACAGAACGTCAATAGTACGCTTTGAGCAGAACAAGTGATTTTGTCACAGGATATGGCACTGTTCTCATAAGGTAAGGTGGGGATAAATAGGGTTGGGTCGGGTTAGCTCAGGGTTAGGTAAGTTTGGACCTATTTTGTAAAGAAAAAAAATCAGCGTAATTCCTCGTATTGCTATTTATTGTGAATCGGTTCCAGTGAATGTTCTGCTCAAAGTACACTTTTGCTTACAGAACACTGGAACAGTATGAATGAATCACACAAAGAAAAAGTTTTGTTTGTTGAAGTGTAGTGTCCGTTTTTAGCGCCGAGGCCGTGAGACGCGAACCTGCGGTTTAAGGTGGAATCGAACCCTAGATCACGTAAAACGAAGGCTTACGATCTAGCCAGTAGGGAGAGCTAGAGTAAGTTTATATATATATATATATATATAAATGACGTGACATTGGATTGAACCAGACCGGTTATGGGTGAGGTGAACCCTCTACCACTAATCCTTACCTCGTGAACATAAATATTAGATGTGGAGTTTAAAAATTCAGGTATTCAGTTACGTGATCAGAAGGTATTTGCCTTCTTCCTTTTCAAAGTTTAAGATCACTGGGTCTGTTACTTATTGTAGCCTCTTGTGTTTTTCTTTTTTCCTGTGAATTTTCTTATAAGTGGTATTAAAAGGTAAGTTCAAGGAGTTAATAATATTTCCAGATATTCTGTGGTTGTTACACTAGCAGTCTACTTGTATACAAAACAACATCGACAACGTTTGACAGGTTATTCCTGACACCAAGACAAACAATATAGACCAATCTGGGTGCAGATATCCGTCATTTCGGAGTTATAGATTGACGAAAACATGAATTAAAGGTCCATAGCTCCAATACTATGGGACCCACCGTAGTCGTGTCAAGACTTCACTTAGGAACTAATATGTGCCCTATCCAAAAATGCATGTTTCAGGATCCTAAGGTACTCACGCAACAATTTTTATAGATGTAGTTGGTGAGTAGGCTACTTCAAGTTATATTCCTGTAGCCAAAAAATGTTGCGTGAGTACCGCAGGATTCTGAAACGTGTATTTTTGGACAGCGCAGATATTAGTTCCTAAGTGAAGTCTTGACACGACTACGATGGGTTCCATAGTATTGGAGCTATGGACCTTCAAAGTTCATTTTTTCGGCAGCCTGTAACTTCGAAATGACGGATTTTTGGGCCCAGGTTGGTCTATACTTTTTATCTTAATCTTGGTGTTAGTAATCACCTCTCAAAAGTTGTTGTTGTTTTGAAACACCCTGTATATGTGAAATATAACAGGTGTAAGCAGTATAGGAAAACAAAGCATTGCCAAAGTAAGGTAACCTCAAACTTTTCACATTTGTTTTTTAATTAGTCCATGCACTTCACCCACTTGAGTTTACCACTCTACAACCTTTCTTCAGTTACACGTTATTGGAAATCATGTCTTCGATTTAAAATTTCTTTAAGCAGGAGATTCGAATATTCGTCTTACCACCAGAAATAAGAATGGTTCACTGGAGGGGGAAAATAAAGTTTTTTTTAATTTTTTTTTTTTTAAGCCGCTCAAACACGGGACAGGACGTTTGGGCGCCGCCATTTGGGCGCGGACGTTTTGGCGCTGCCGTTTGGGCGCCGGACGTTTGGGCGCAAAGCCGTTTAGGCGCCAGACGTTTGGGCGCGAGGTACATAGTAAAAATCACAATTTACGACATATAAAGTAAGCTAGGCACTGAAAACTAAGCGCCAATCAAGATATATACATTTCCTACACTTCTATCTTTATCTCACCTCATTTATCTGTATATTTTCTATCTCTATCTTATTTATTCATCTAAATTAAATAGTTTAATGCGTTTTGGCATTTGTTGCCTAACCTCGTCATGGATTGATTTTTCGCTTGTTCACGATTCTTGTACTTCTGATCTAATTTTTGTATTATATAAGAAAGCTAGGAAATAAAGGAATCAGACGAGCTGTTAATTTTCTTAATGTTAATTAAAACATATTGATTTAATTTTTGTATTTTTTTTAAAGAAAGTTAATAATTACATATTTATGAATATTAAAATTTGTTTTCTTTCGTATTACGTTTGCCAAACTCTTCTCTTCCTTAAGTCCAATAAAGAACTACCAATAAAAGATTGCAGCGTAGTCGCTAACACTCGCCTTCGGTGCGATCGGTTCCGGGTTCGATTCCCTTTGGGGGCACTCGGTCGAAAAAGTGTAACACGCTCTTTCAGGCCAGCCACCCTGAATGAGGTTTTCCTGGGTTTTCTTCATTCACACCAGGCAAATGCCGGGGTGGTACCTAATTTATAGGTCCAGGCAGCTTCCTTCCTTCCCTTTCCCCGGATAGTGTGCTCCCTCAAACGTGACGGGCTAAATGGCCTTAGATGCCGAGAGCCCAGAAATCTAAAAATCCTATATCCTAATCGAGTTGAGGGAAAGATATTTTGCATACATGGTGTCTAAGACATATTTTGCATACAGGATGTCTAACACATTGAGTTTAGGAACTGTAGTATGCCGTATTTCTGGTATCACTTTTTTTTATTAACATTCCAAAACTTAACACACATTTTTTTCGTCCCATTGTAAGCATTTAATCTGCATTAAAGAAAGTGGCGAAAAAAAAAAAAAAAAAAAAACAACGATTTCAAAGTGAAAAATAATAGTTAAGTGTACATATATTGGTCATTTAGCCACTAGAAATGTGTTTGACATTCACACTTATTGCGTAACTACAGCAGAAGGCCTGCTTTAAGTTTTTTTAATGGAATAGGCTCACTATGTATGTAATGCAGTCAATCATATGTAGTCTGGTCGACTTACATTTGGCTTGAAAAGTTATCAAATAAAAAGCACACTTAACTTTCGTTGAAACTTAAATTTACAAAATTTAATTGTTAATTCAGTTTTTATAATTTTGAAATTCCAGTATTTCTAGTATGTAAAACAAAATCCAGTATAATTCAAGGACTTCCACTACAGTAGACACCTTGTGATATCTTGATTCGAACTTAGTACTCAGCGCCTAACATAACGACTTTTTAACTCGCGCCCAAACGTCTGGCGCCCAAATGGCTTCGCGCCCAAACGTCCAGTGCCCAAACGGCGGGGCCCAAACGTCCGCGCCCAAACGGCGGCGCCCAAACGTCACGTACCGCTCAAACAAGGTTGTTTATAGCTGTTTCATTAATAACCATATAAGAAAGCCAAAAGGGATAGTTTACTCGAGGTGAAGTTTCTAGATCGATTTCTTCAACTAGACTTATACGATTTTGTTCATAGTTCATAAAGGTTTCATTACACCCTCACAATACGATGTTAGTAATTACTCATGGAAAGTTTCATAACCGGTAGTTTACTACTTTTAGTGATAGAGATTTTTTTTATCTGGACCATTTTCTCAACATCCGACTCGGGATTTTGTGCATATTTTATTAATAACCTT
Source organism: Thermobia domestica (assembly GCF_964235325.1). Lineage (NCBI taxonomy): Eukaryota > Metazoa > Arthropoda > Insecta > Zygentoma > Lepismatidae > Thermobia > Thermobia domestica. The sequence continues at coordinate 56,447,745 of NC_137467.1, forward strand.
ACCATATGATATAAGTCATTTGTTGAAAAATATTCCACAAGGGCGATATTTCGGCCAAGTTAAATAATAATAATAATAATAATAATAAATAAGAAATAAATAAAAATCAAAACTTGTACAGTTGTCACTCTGGTAACATCACATCAATACTTACTTTAAAAAAAAAAGAAAAAAGAAAAATAAACCAACTGAAAACAACATTGCTCTTTCGAATTTCTAAAAGTACAAAACGATATTCATTAAACAAGTCAGTTAATCTTCATAAGTGCTCAGTTCTTTACCGGTATCGGTATTGTTTAGTTCCTTCCTCAGATCACTTGGAAGTGACTCGGGCTCACTTATTGGTGATATTACGGTTCGTTATTTGTAATTGATGTAGTCATGAATACAACTACAGTGTGGACATACGGCATAAAACACGAATCAACTTGTGCTAGGTGGCCACTAAGAAGCACGAATGCTCTCCAACCGGGACAGGGTTCGAATGCAGTAGGTGGCCCGAGCGTTAGCAAGAAGGCGCGTCAGCGATGGTGGGTATATACATAAATGAGGTCGTTTACAACGGCTCACAGTACATACTTTGTAATTTCTTCATTCTACAATTTCATTTATTTTTTCATTACCGTTTCCTTTAGCCTCGGAGCACAAACTTCGGAAACTGCCCTTAGAAAGAAAGATTCGACACATTTAAGACATGGGTAGTCACACTGCTTTCTTTCGAAGAAATGGCGTTAGGAAAAATAGGAAGTTCGTGATTAAAATATATGGACCAAATAATGCAAGATTCAGAGAGCAAAATCTGCGGGAAAATGAAAAGTGGCTCAGAAGAGGAGACAATGGAAAGCTGGGTGAAACCGACCTGAGATTGCTGGGACAAAAAGAAAAGTATTTGAAAAACTGATGGAAGTAAACTTTCGAGTTTCTTTTCTTTAAAGAAGAAAATACATAAATCAAAGATTACTGTATCATTACGTAATGCAGAAAGTAAGAAATACTGTTTAACATATTTAAGCTGTTTTTAGGGAGGTGGCTCAATGGTAGAGCGTTCACCTCTGGTGCTTGGGGTCCCGGGTTCGATCCCAGCCACCGCCAATTGAACTTTGTGGTGGACAAACACCGTGTGCGTGGGTTTCCTCGGGTTCTCCCGTTTCCTCCCACTTTCTTCATTCCACCATTTCATTCATTACTCATCATCACCGTCTCCTTTAGCCTAACCGGCATAACCGTGGGGCGTAAAACTCAGAGATTTCATTTCATTTTGCTTTTGCTCTATGGCAATAAAGGTTCAAGCTAAAAATCGTGCATGACAAAAACTTCCGGATTGAATTGAGAGGGTTAAGGGAGAAGATAGACCCTATTCTTGAGACGCTGAATTGATTGCGAAGAACAGCATTTCAATATCTTTGCGGACATCAATGTTAAAACTTCATAGTAATTGAGCCACTTCCAGTTTTTGGTAAAGTGTTGTGTATGGTCATGTTATGATGTCTTCTTCAGACTTTGAATTGATTGGAAGAAACCACTTCCCGTTATCTCTGACCGTTTTCGTTTTATGGCGATAAATATTGAAACCGGAAGTCGTTAATTTGAACCACTTGTTTTAATAGAGCTTCGGGACGCTGGATCGATTGCAGAAAGCAAGCTGCTTTTTGATATATTTTACCGTTGTAGGTCTACGGAAAATCAGTATTGAAACTGGAAGTAATATAAATTTGAACCGGGTTTCTTGTGACGCGGAATCGTTTCAAATAAACAAGGAAAATTACATGCAATATTGTACGATTAAGGAAGTATTTATTTGCGAAATATGAACAAAATCGCCTGCATTGGTTTTGAGAACATTGTTCTAGAAATCTCACCCATAGCAGTAAATAACCCCTTGCTCTTTTTTTTTTTTTTTTTTTTTTCGCGAAATATGAGTTATATATCATACTGCGAAGCTGTTGATGAACAAGATCCCGAGTAAGTTTAGAGGAAATTATGTAAAAAAAAGGTTTTATTATTATAACAGTCGCCCTCTTATCTAATGTTATTTCTACCCCTTCTTAGGTTTTATAGTTAATAGCCTGTATGATGTTCGACTGCATTTCCGAGGTAGTGTTTAAAAAAGGACAATGTAACTTCGAGGTTGGGTTTGTGGATTTTTTTTTTTTTTTTTTTTTCCAGTTGAAATTTCTTATGTCGTATTGTGCGGTTTCAATGAAACGTATATGAAATAGAAACAAAATCGCGTACCTCGTTCCTACTAGAAAATTGTCCAAAAAATTTCACTCTCCGAAAATAACCTACCGTTTCCCTTAGTAAAAAGACTTGTAATATACAGGGTTTGGAGTACACAGGGTAAGCACAAAAACAGTTCCTGATTTGAAAAGAGTATAACTTCTAATACCAAAACTACTATTCTGTTCCAACTTTCGGGGTACTGTAGTTGCATAAACTCGTAAAGTTCTGGTGACGTTAATTGAATTACAGACACGCGATATGTGCGTCATCTGTTACGGGAATCATCAAGACTATAATTCAGCTGCAACCAAATATTGTGAAGCGGCACCGATGTATTGGAGTTTATAGCTGCACTGATGCATTCCTGACGATCACTCAGGGTTCTGAGTAGTGTAGGTACACTCATGTCCAAAATTATTGTCGCGTGTCTATAAATATGTTTTTTGTAGAAATGTAATTTGATAACGAATTCGGCCAGTATTTCTTATAATGTTAGTACGTGTATAATCAGCAAAGACATGTATGTGGCAAATTTCATGTCAAAAGAGCAATAAATAAGAACAATAAAACTTTCGTGTCCATTTAGCAACATTTTGTTTTACTCATTCTAATTTTCGTATTTATAATTCTTTTCCTATGAAATTTACTACAACTATACATATTCCGGTTATACACACAGTATCAGTATTAAAAGTACCCTGCAAAATCATTATCAAATTATATTCTTACAAAAAGACAGTTATACATATGCAACAATCATTTTGGACATCTAGATTTACCAGATTTTCACGAACACATTAATTTGCTATAAACTCCATTACATCAGTTAACGCTTCATAAGATTTAGCTACAGCTGGATTATCTCGATGGTTACCGCGTAACAGATGGCGCCAACATCGCGTGTTTGTAATTCCAATCAGCACCACCACGGGCGTCTCTGGCGTCCCCCCAATATTTTGAAGTACAAAATATTCAATATTTAATTTAATTTATTTACTAACGACAGAATAACATATAAATAATAATAATTATATTTATTTGGAATATAATATTCGGGCTGTGAAACAATTGCAACAGAGTTCTTGATATACCTTACGGAGTCCGTGAAGGCAAGCAAAAAGGTAACAAATGGAATCGAAGATAATAAATAGGTTGGGCTAGGTAGTACCATTTAAATAACTTTCTTTGATCCCCCCAAAATATTGCATGCCAGAGAGCCAGTGAACACCACTAGAATCTTTTTGAGTTAATGTAACTACTGCGACAATTTGAGCAGAGTAGTATTTTTAGTATTAAAATTATGCCTTTTTCAAATGAGGAAAACATTTTGACTGTTTTTGTGCTTGCCCTATATTATAGGCTTCTTAATGATATTTCGCTGCGGCCGAGGCTTCAGCTCTCTTGGAGGCTAGATAGTGTGGTGCTGAACGGCCTATGTTGTGAAGGCTGCTCGTGCATTATGGTTTACGCACCGGTCATGGTTTGGAGCTTACCCTAATAACAGATCGTGTTCATAATATATTTGGTGTTGCATAAATTCACAAAGACTCAAAGATAAGTTAATGAAATGTAATTTATGGAGTATGTGCAGTCAAAGTCGTTGAGCAATTTTGAAAGAAAATAGTCATTCCTGATCTTTCTCCAGCAAACTATCTTTATTTCTGTGAGGGGGCCGCGGTGGCTCAGTGGTAGAGCGTTCACCTGTGGTGCTTGGGGTCCCGGGTTCGATCCCAACCTTCGCCAAGTGAACTTTGTGGTGGACAAACACCGTGTGCTTGGGTTTTCTCGGGGTTCTCCCGTTTCCTTCCACTTTCTTCATTCCACCATTTCCTTCATTACTCATAATCACCGTCTCCTTTAGCGTAACCGGCATAATCGTGGTACGTAAAACTCAAAGGTTTCATTTCATTTCATTTTTATTTCTAGGAGGTAGAAAGAATATTCGTATCTCTATCTTCCCGTCCCCACATGAACCTTATACAATAAAAATAAATAAATAAATAAAATAAAATCTGATCAGAATACGTTGAAACGGTATTTTTCTGTAGGCGTGAATATATACCAGGATAAACTGACATCAAAAGTCAGCTTTCGGCATGTAAGGGTCATATAATAATAAGATGATAAAGAAGCACCCATTATCCGCTGGTTATCGTACACATGAATTACATTGTTCCAAATTCTTCCCTCGTCTTAAAAAGAGTTATTACTCATCAGTGCCCCACTCATTTTTTCTTTTCAGATTTTATCAACTATTGCAGATACTGAATAACAATACTAAAATTTCCTGTGAAATTGCAAGTAATATGTACGTAAACGAGCATGTTTGCCACCGTTATGTAGAGGGTACGGTGGCTCAGTGGTAGAACGCTTACCTGTGGGGCGTTGAGTCCCAGGTTCGATTCCCGGTCAAGTAAGTTTGCGGTGGACAACATCGTGTCTGTGGGTTTTCTCTGTCTACTCAACATTTAACATTGTACCAATTTTTCCACGGGACAGGACGTTTGGGCGCCGCCATTTGGGCGCGGACGTTTTGGCGCTGCCGTTTGGGCGCCGGACGTTTGGGCGCAAAGCCGTTTAGGCGCCAGACGTTTGGGCGCGAGGTACATAGTAAAAATCACAATTTACGACATATAAAGTAAGCTAGGCACTGAAAACTAAGCGGCAATCAAGATATATATACATTTCCTACACTTCTATCTTTATCTCACCTCATTTATCTGTATATTTTCTATCTCTGTCTTATTTATTCATCTAAATTAAATAGTTTAATGCGTTTGTGGCATTTGTTGCCTAACATCGTCATGGATTGATTTTTCGCTTGTTCACGATTCTTGTACTTCTGATCTAATTTTTGTATTATATAAGAAAGCTAGGAAATAAAGGAATCAGACGAACTGTTAATTTTCTTAATGTTAATTAAAACATATTTATTTAATTTTTGTATTTTTTTAAAGAAAGTTAATAATTACATATTTATGAATATTAAAATTTGTTTTCTTTCGTATTACGTTTGCCAAACTCTTCTCTTCCTTAAGTTCAATAAAGAACTACCAATAAAAGATTGCAGCGTATCGCTAACACTCTCGCCTTCGGTGCGATCGGTCCCGGGTTCGATTCCCGGTGGGGGCACTCGGTCGAAAAAGTGTAACACGCTCTTTCAGGCCAGCCACCCTGAATGAGGTTTTCCTGGGTTTTCTTCATTCACACCAGGCAAATGCCGGGGTGGTACCTAATTTATAGGTCCAGGCCGCTTCCTTCCTTTCCCAATCCTTTCTTCTTTCCCTTTCCCCGGATAGTGTGCTCCCTCAAACGTGACGGGCTAAATGGCCTTAGATGCCGAGAGCCCAGAAATCTAAAAATCCTATATCCTAATCGAGTTGAGGGAAAGATATTTTGCATACATGGTGTCTAAGACATATTTTGCATACAGGATGTCTAACACATTGAGTTTAGGAACTGTAGTATGCCGTATTTCTGGTATCACTTTTTTTTATTAACATTCCAATATAAAAATCAAAACTTAACACACATTTTTTTCGTCCCTTGTAAGCATTTAATCTGCATTAAAGAAAGTGGCGAAAGAAAAAAAAAAACAACGATTTCAAAGTGAAAAATAATAGTTAAGTGTACATATATTGGTCATTTAGCCACTAGAAATGTGTTTGACATTCACACTTATTGCGTAACTACAGCAGAAGGCCTGCTTTAAGTTTTTTAATGGAATAGGCTCACTATGTATGTAATGCAGTCAATCATATGTAGTCTGGTCGACTTACATTTGGCTTGAAAAGTTATCAAATAAAAAGCACACTTAACTTTCGTTGAAACTTAAATTTACAAAATTTAATTGTTAATTCAGTTTTTATAATTTTGAAATTCCAGTATTTCTAGTATGTAAAACAAAATCCAGTATAATTCAAGGACTTCCACTACAGTAGACACCTTGTGATATCTTGATTCGAACTTTGTACTCAGCGCCTAACATAACGACTTTTTAACTCGCGCCCAAACGTCTGGCGCCCAATTGGCTTCGCGCCCAAACGTCCAGTGCCCAAACGGCGGGGCCCAAACGTCCGCGCCCAAACGGCGGCGCCCAAACGTCACGTACCGGTTAAATAAAAACTAAAGATATCAGCACATAACTTTCTTCACAAAGCCACAGGTTCTCACTCTATTTTTTTTATATAATAACTATAGTTGTCAAGACACTTTGCTATAACGTGGAGCCAGTTTTTCAGTACCGATATTTGTACTCATTTGCCGCCATAGATTAGAGCCAGGCTGTCACTGCTTGCTTGAGTTCATCATTTGCGAACTGTTTTCCACCCAAAAATTCCTTAAGTTTCGGGAATAAGTAAAAGTCACTTGGTGCCAAGTCAGGGTTGTAGGCAGGAGGCGAAAGATTTCCCACTGTGGACGTTGAAGTTCCTGCTGACTTCACATTTGGCGGGATTTTCGATAGGCGTCGGCATTTTGGTTCGCTGCAAAAACAAGTAGGGTGACCGCAAAGCATTGAAACTCGGCTCACACTGAGATGAATGAAGGACCTAACTGCCGCGCACGCGATTGTAGTGGTGAGGGTGAGCGCCGAGCGCGATGCGCAATCGTTCTTTACTTTCTGGTCGATCCACGTAATAATTGTCTCATAGTCTGTTTTTATAGGAGTATCATTAATTTGTTTTCATTTTTTATTTTCAGGAGCTGGAACTGCAGTGAATTGTGCTGTTATCACTAATGGATGGTACATGAAGAATGCGTGAATCTAGTGCTAAATCAGAGTATCCGTGCTTAATGCTTTCGTGGTGTAAGTGTACCAAAGAGGGATGATATAGTTGTAATTCACAATGGATGAGTGGACGTTAAATGATTTACTTGAATGCTCTGTATGCTTAGAGAGGTTAGACACTTCAAGCAAAGTATTGCCCTGCCAGCATACTTTCTGTAAGAAGTGCTTGGAGGAGATCGTGAGCACCCACAAAGAACTACGTTGTCCAGAATGTAGAATTTTGGTGGAAGCAAAAATTGAAGATCTCCCGCCGAATGTACTCTTAATGCGAATATTGGAGGGTATGAAAAATGCCCCCAAAAAGAGAAACCGGGAGGGTCATGTGAATTTGCGGCCGCAGCCGCAACAACAACCACCTATAGGCCACGCCTCGCCTATGATACAGCACCATTCACCAGCTCACCCTTCGCCTACACTAGCCTCAAGAGGTGCTCCTACCCCAGAACACACCATACGCTCTCATTCGTCTCCAAAGCAGGTAAGTAAAAGAAACTTCTCTCTTTCAATATATATGTATATAGGGTGTTCGGAGACAACAACGAACTTTAGGAAATGATTCCTCACACAAAAACATGAAAACCAAAACGCATAGACCAACGTATTTGCACAAATGCGTAATTTCGGAGTTACAGTCCGCCGAAAGTTGGGAGGAACGCAAAATAAAGGATCATAGCTCGAGAACGCAATTTCGGCGAAAGAATATAGGGATTGTCTTGAGCGTAGATTACGTTAATGTGAATATGGAATTTTTACCAGTTTTCGGTTCCTGATTGTTTGTGAAAGACCTCATGAATTTTCTCCTGTGTTTCAGTGCTAGCCTTGTTGCCTCTTTTTACATCTACTGATACGTTAATAGAATCTAGGCTGAAACTAATTATAGTCGATCGTGATTCCACATTCTCAAGTTACGGTACTTTTATTTTACCATCCCTACCGATGTTCGGTGGTATATAGGGCATTTTTGTACCATATTATTCTATAATTTACGAAAGTATGAGGATGATTTCCTAGAATATTTTAGTGTTTCCAAATAGCTTGTATGCTGTCCGATCAGAAATGAGAAATACTAGCGCATGGCAAAAATAAGTGAACCAATCCGGAAAAATAGTAACAAGTTAACAGAAATGTAACTGCAGTTTCCTTTTTTCTTTCTTTTCTTCTCTTCAATATAACTAGCCATTGCCGCTGATCCAACATCAAACTGGGGTCTCGTATTTTTGGCAGGACTCTTGTATTTTGTACATAAAGTTGTAAGAAATTGTTCTTACTTTCACTTAAGAACCAACATATATTTTAAAACAGAGAACCTACATAAGTGGGCCAAATACCAAAACCAATAATGTTCTGTAGAGTCCACAGCAACAAAGGGTGTTTTTGAGAGTTGGGAGCACTTATGACAGTTCCATGCTGTATGCAACAAATTGTGTAAGCCAACCCAGTCATTAGTATCACACTACTGGTCATGACTGGTGGCTTGCATGAGTATTTTTTATTTTTTTTTATTTTTCTATTTTTTCTGTGATGAATCTTCAGGTTTCTTAAATCAGAGGTAGGTACTAAAGTCATCCTTGAAATTGGTTCGGTGGTACCCTTCCGTGTTCAGCACTGCGGATATATCAAATATAGGTTTGACGTGGAATCTGCATTAAGCTGTAAGTCTCTTATAGCCTCGGTATGGTACTGTAGTGAGAAAAAGGTCATGTAATTCACTGCCAATGATCATATTAAACAATAGAACCAATGCAGCAATTAAACGTGTAAAAGTATTCCGGATTTCATATAGTACCTTTGATAGTTAAATCTGCGATAAGAGTATTCTGATGGTAGCTATGATGCACACTGCTTGTCCGATAACAGATAAGACTAATAATCCTCCCCGCTAGTGTAAAGGCTTGCGCGCGCGCCGTTGGTGTACTAGATCCTGGGTTCGATTCCCGGTGAAAGAGCCTTGAAATTTGAACGCATTACGGTGGTTCGCATTTCACCTTAAACTGAACTGTTTATGTCCATTCTCATGTAGCCTCGATGCTCAAAATGGACGCTAAATTCCAACGAACGAGCGGCAGATACGGTAGGATTAATAGAAAATACTTGCAAAATACAAGGAGGTATTATATTTTTTGATTTCTTATAGAAGCAGCTATGTAGGGCGTTATCGGAGAGTACTCTATCATATCTTGAACCGTATTGTTCTAAATTTAAAATGTCTGATCGTTTGTTGAGAAAACGTTAGCTCTTTAGTGGCTCCTTTAGCTCTGGGAGTACCTAGTCCGAATTGACTTGATCTAAAATAAGCGGAACAGGGTATCATTTTGAAACCAGACGGACTATTTTACAAATGCGGTTGTTTCTTGAGCTTTGTGCGCTGGTGCATTACCCGTCAACAGCATCACACGTTGCTCCAACACAGTTACACAATTTTTCCAACTCCGTAATAATTTCCTTTGGTAGTGGTGTGGCCAGAGATTACATAGTGATAATCCCACTGTGCTGACAACATAGCTGGGTCATTCCACGTCGGTTCAACCAAACCTTTTAACTTACTATCTCAGATTTGGATGAAATTTGGTAGTGTTATAAAACATTTTATGCTGATTACAAGTGTGTAAATTGTATTGCAATAGCATCAGTGGTTCAGAAGTTATTGCATTTCAAAAATGAGAAGAAAATCCATTTTTAACAGTCGCAACACGATATTTCCCCGTTTTGGAAGAACACTAAAGCAATCACATTTTGATTTCTATTAATGCCAGAAACATGATTCTTTTTTTATTCAGATTGTCTTGAAGTTGTTTACCATTAAAAACATGAAAACTTTCCGTAGAGCTGATATAAAATTGGTAAAGTCATTTGAAAAATAACATTTTGAGAAAAAAAAAACTAGAACGCCATTTTGTAAACTTCAAAGCTTTATTTCTCAAAATCCCCATCATGGATTTCAATGAATTTGTTTTTGTTTGGAAGCTTATTACATGTAGTTTCACATATACAAACATTGTGATGGGCCATCCAAGCACTGAGGAGATATCCCAGTCAGTGTTGCCAGCTGATTGCGAAATAAATATTTTCCAGTAGCTTCCATACGATTTAACATATCCACCCCCAAAATTGTTATAAGTACTCTTCGGTAACCTAGAAACACGTCTGTAATCATTACCACTCCTCCCAAGCAACCCAGTTGTCAGGGTTGCCAACCAATTTCAGGGTTGTCTGTCACAGCGTTAGACATATCTGTGCAACATTTTGCAGTAAGCTTATTACATCTATTTTCAATATACAAAAATTGTGATGGACCATCTAAGTACTGAGGATATATCCCAGTCAGTGTTGCTAACTGATTGAGAATAAACTTTTTTTTTCAATAACTTCCATACGATTTAACTTACCCCCTCCCCCCAAAGGTGTTGGTATAAGTACTCTTCGGTATCCTGGAAATACGCCTGTAAGCATTACCACTCCTCCCAAGCAGCCCAGTTATGAGGGCTGCCAACCAGTTTGAGGGTTGCCTGTCTCAGCGTTAGACGTATCTGTGCCCACACTTTGCATTATTGCGTGCGACATTACATATATACGAACTAATTATGAGTATTGAACACAGAAATTACTGCATTCTTTCAGATGATATGGAACATGACGTATCAACAGTCTTTCAAACACAGAAACTTGTAATGTCGGATTTAAAACAAGATTTTCCTCGCATAACAAAAGCGGAGTATTTCTGTGATGGGTGTGGAGCTCAATATAAAAAGCTTTCTTTCTTAAATCTTTACTTCCACACAAGTGATTTCCATGATATGGTGGCAAAATGGTCTTTTTTTGCTACCAGCCTTGGAGAGTCCCAATGCGATGGAATTGGTGGGGCTTTTAACCGGGTAGTGACAAAAGCAATCCTTCAGAGACCATTGTCTGATCAAATAAATATATGTGCCCTTATGTTTCATTTCTGTGAAGAAAACCTTATTAGCACCATGTTTTTCTTTGCGTACAAAGACGAAATGGCTATTGTTCGTGCCACATTTCAACAAAGATTTCTGAGAGCAAAAATTATTCCGGGAACACGTACAATGCAAGTGGATATAACAACTGCTACTGGCAGAACATACCAGTTATCTCCGAAGTCTCTGAAAGTAGTTACTTCAATGTGGGAAACGTTTGCAAAAAGTACTTGATGTTAATATCTAATTACAGCAAAACCGAATATTTGTTTTATGTGCCATAACATGTAGGCATATAATACTATCAAACTTTATTATATTTGCTTCTTTGGTAGTATTCTGATTAACATTTAAAAATGCTAATGCCCATTTAGTGTTCAGATTATTGTATTTTTTCCCTTACCTATAGATTTTCGAAACTCCCTATTTCTCCTTCGTGCTTGGATGGCCCTTCACAATTTTTGTATAGTGAAAATAAATGTAATAAGCTTACTGCAAAATTTGGCACAGATACGTACGTCTAACGCTGTGACAGGCAACCCTGAAATTGTTTGGCAACCCTGACAACTGGGTTGCTTGGGAGGAGTGGTAATGCTCACAGACATGTTTCTAGGATACTGAAGAGTACTTATAACAATTTTGGGATGGGTATGTTAAATCGTATGGAAGTTATTGGAAAATGTTTATTTCGCAATCAGTTGGCAACACTGACTGGAATATCTTCTCAGTTCTTGGATGGCCCATCACAATTTTTGAATATGTGAAACTAGATGTAATAAGCTTTCAAACAAAAACAAATTCGTTGAAATCCATGATGGGGATTTTGAGAAATAAAGGTTTGAAGTTTACAAAATGGCGTTCTAGTTTTTTTTTTTTTTCTCAAAATGTTACCTTTCAAATGACTTTATAAATTTTCTATCAGCTCTAAGGAAAGTTTTCACGTTTTTAATGGTAAACAACTTCAAGACAATCTGAATAAAAAAAGAATCTTGTTTCTGGCATTAATAGGAACCGAAATATGATTGTTTTAGTGTTCTTCCAAAACGCGGAAATATCGTGTCACGACCGTTAAACATGGATTTTCTTCTCATTTTTGAAATGCAATAACTTCTGAACCACTGATGCTATTTCAATAAAATTTACATATTTGCAATTAGCATAAAAAGTTTCATTACACTACCAAATTTCATTGAAATCTGAGATAGTGGGTTAAATTTCCCCAAAATTTTGGTTGAATTGACATGGAATGACCCAGTTGTTTTTGCCAAGGACTAAAGTCAGACCTTTGTAGGTGGTGGTAATTCGGCGTGTTTTCATCCCATATTCATGGCCTTGTTGCCTTCAAAATAATTGCAAACAATTCTTCATTGTCACTAAATATTTATTTTGTTTTTGGAAGAAAAGAAGAAGAAAGATAAAGGAAAAGAAACATCACATTGTTTTATGACTTTAGCCACTTATTTTTCAACATTTCTTTGTGTTTCGAATAAACATATTTGAAATACGCAGGGGATAGCTAGTTTTTTTTTTTTTTCTTTCTTAAATACAAGTATTCATGTGTAGATTACTATCGCGTCGTCCAAAGTGGTTTCTGAAGTTGCTCTCAGGAACTTTGAAATCGATACGTAGCTAAAATCACTGTCAGCAAAATCTAGATTTACGACATTTAATCACAAGAAATGCGCGGATCAAATTGAAATTATTGTTATTATTATTATTTATTCTACTTTTAAGTCAAAGCAATCTGAGCAAAAGAAAAAAAAAAACTGGAATGACAAGTGAGACATTGAAATCTATTCTTTATAAGTTTGATTAGGTTAGATTTGAGTTTACCGTTCCGTTCAGCAGCGAGACTATATAAGACATTACCGTTCCGTTCAGCAGTGAGATCATGTAAGACATGAATCTACAACTTAAGGTGATCTGAACCACATGAGCTTTCGCCGGGAATCGAACCGGGGTCTCCCACGCCAAAGTCGCGTGAGCTATCCACATAGCCACGAGAGGACTCTACTACGTTCGAGTTACACGAATACATATAGTCATACCTTTCATACATAATTATGGTCCTATGTTTATATATATATATCGGGAGTTCTAAAAATGGCGCCCACTGACTACAGAGCATTATTCTACAAGTCAAAATAAAACAAAAATACCTTTGTATACCTTTCGAGTCCTCGATTGGAGACATAAATTGCACTATGTGGCAACGTCGCAAATAAAGAACCATATATCAGATCTACCAATCTATTAAATAGTTATATCGATTATTTCCAGATGGCAGCAAAAGTTGATATTGACTGACGCTAGCATCACTTATTAGTGTAGCAATCGATTTAACACCTTGTTGTATTCGTACGTAGAGTAATGGAGATGGCTCAAAGTTAATTGCGCCGTTGCCACATTGTATGAAATTTTGATTCCTCATAGCGAATGAAGGAGGCCCAGGAAGGTATACCATCATACAACATTTTCACTTTATTTTGGCCTGTAGAATAGTGCTCTGTGGTCTGTGGGTGCCATTTTTAGAACACCCGAGATATTAATACAGCCTAGATTCCAATATTTAGAGCTACTTTTGTATGCTGCAACGTACACAGAATTTCTTGCAGCACTGAAGGCTTCAAGAGTATTCGCATTCCAGGACTGGCAGACTTCTGTATTCATATTTTCGTATGGTAGTTTTTTATTTCTAAAATATCTTGTTAAATCCCATACCTTTTTCCCTTTGGTACGTTACTGCTTGTATGATTTTTATAGGAAGGGTTAAGTACAAGAAAAAAAAAAATAACAATGTTGCGAAAAAGTGAACATAGTATTAGGGGGAGTTGATTCCAAGGTGTGAGATGTGGGATATAGTTCCTGAACTTTCCAACCTTTGCTGCATGTCTAAATCAAATAACCACACCAAGTGAACCAGAAACTCAAGATAACGAGCGCTGTCTGGTCTGCGGAACAAATAGAGAATTTTATGACTTTGTGTGTGTATGTGGATTTTTCAACGCTATATTTTAACTTTCGTTGAGAGCTGGGCTTTGTTCGAGGTAATATGTGGGCTTACTTCATCTTAAAGAATTTCGGTAAAAGAAATAAAAATGTTACCGAATGAATGAGATTTAAAAAAAAAAAAAATACTGGTCCTGGATATTCTTTGTGTCTACATAAATTGATGTGAAAATTCGTCTTTCCAGTCTTCAGTTCCGTAAAGTCGTTTTTATGTTTTTCGGTTGGTTTCTGTACGAATGTAGTAAAACTTGGTGACAGATATCGTATGTATTTGTGGTTTGGCCATATTTTGTTTAAAGCAGGTGGGTTTCGTTTCACCTTGTAAAACAGGAGGCACGGCGGCTCAGTGATAGAGCTCTTATCTTTTGTACGTTGGGTTCTTGGTTCCATCCTCGCTCAAGTAAGTTTGTGGTGGACAACATCGTTTTTTTTTTTTTTTCGGGATACTCCTGTTTCTTCCCATATTCTACTGAATCTTTCTCATAATACAGAAATTAGATGAAATATTTGAATTTTACGTTCCACGCTTATGCCGGCAAGGCTGAAGGAGATTGCGATGATAAATGAAATGATGGAATGAAGAAAGCGGGAGGAGACTGGAGAACCCCGAGAATATCCACGCACACGGAATTGGTCTGTCACAAAGTTTTCCTGGGTTTCCTGGAATGAGGTTTTCCTGGGTTTTTCACATTCACACCAGGCAAATGCCGGGGTGGTACCTAACTTATAGGTCCCAGGCCGCTTCCGTCCTTCCCCCATCCTTTCTACTTTCCCTGTCCTCGGACAGTGTGATCACCGAGGGACGTCATCCCTCAAACGTGACGGGCTAAATGGCCATAAGATGCCGAGAGCCCAGAAATCTAAAATCCTAATCCTAATCCACTTACTTTCCACCTTTTTAACATGTGTTTATATGCTTCATGCAGGTAATTTTCTGTTACTCTTTGACCAGCTGCCATGGTCATGAGATCTAAGGCACTAAAGGTGTGTGTCGCAAGTTTGAATTATGTTTAGGGCATTTGCATTGTTCTTTCACCATTCGCTTCATGACAATCTTTTCTCATAGTCTCAAAATCTACAGGACAGAGTTGTGGGATGAAGCAAAACTTAAGTGAATAAAATAAATCTATACTTCTTCATAATTAAGTTGTTTTTTTTTTTTTCTCATAGCTTTTCTCAAGTGTCGTTTCTCTTCCTTATACTGTGTGAACTCAGCATAATATATGATAAATTAGAGGTAACGATACTAATGTTTACTTGGCTCTACAGAGAATCAAACCCTGATTTTCGTGCACAGGATTAATTTATTGGTTGATTCGTATGTACTGCCTTGTCAGAAGCGATGCTATATAGGACTATATGTGTAGTTTAAAGTGGGATCCGAACTAGTCTTGTTAAAAACCAGATCATTCATTTTAGTAAGTGTTCTCGTTTTATCAGCCGGATGAAGGTGTTGACATTCGACGTTTCGAATGCAAACATTGCATTCTTCTTCAGAGAAAGCCCTGAAGATGAATGTATTTCTGCATTCGAAACGTTGGATGTGAATGTCTCCACCTGGCTGATAGCCCGAGAACTCCTACTAAAATCATGTTGCCAGGAGAAATTAACTTTTCTTTCTTCAAGTCGATTTCCCAGCTCGCGCCGTGTGGTCTTTGTGGTGGACAAACACCGTGCTCGTGGGTTTTCTCGGGGTTCTCCCGTTTCCTCCCACTTTCTTCATTTCACCATTTCATTTATTTCTCACCATCACCGTCTTCTGTAGCCTAGCCGGCATAACCATGGGACGTAAAACTAAAGATTTCATTTTCTTCAGGTCGATTTTTAATTCAGTTTTTTCGAATAGTGGATTCTTTGAATATTCATTATTCGAATAACTTAAACAACACTAATTTAAACCACTGTAGAGCTTTGGTGCTCTTCTACTCGAAAAGCCATGCACTAGAGAGCCACACGTTCTAGCTATTGCACTATGAAAAGACTCCACTGGTTAAGTATGTTGAGAAAATATAGATGAAGATACCGTAAAATAATATATGTATTTTCTTTGATTTTAAAACAAAAATGTTCTGTCTCCACAATACTCCATTTTAAACATATAGATATGTCTCTTTGTGTATTGTTAAGGAAATAACTAACTGGGAAGAGCTCTGTTCCTCAGATAATCGCTACGCCGTTTGTAATTCTGAACAAAAGCAGCTGAGAATTATGGTGGAATAAATCTGGACAATATACACGCTTACAAGATTGGACTCTACGGGAGGACGCTTCGTTCCCTCGTCTCTCGGCGAAGCGCTGGTATTCGCGCTCAGACGTTTCCGCCAGAGAGGAAGAGAGAGAGTAAAAGGCTTATGGAGGGAAAGAGGCATGCAGTCTTCCCTACTTGTATTTTTTCTTTGTACCATAACTTCTGGTGTTCTTTTTATAAAAATGCTCCGGTTCCGATTCCGATGTTATCAAACGTAGGTTCTCCAAAGAAAGACATTGTTTCAACATTACGTGGGTGTTTTCAGTCTTCTGATATTTTGCCTTATTCGACACAGACAGAACGTTGCGCATATTTTACCTGCAAAATCGTTCTTAAAATGAGTGTTTAATATTTCAAAGGTAAAATTAATTTAGTTTATTTGTATGTTTTTCTTTCTTAAAAGATATTTAGTGAATATACAGTATTTCTTCTTCACTGGCAGACAATGTTGTAAGACAAGATTTGGATCTGTTTCATCTTAGAAAGTACTAGTATCAGTTACTTGCTTCGTCGGGTTAAAATAAGAAAAGTTAGTGGCATGTTCTGTTAGTCAACATTTTTTACTTTTTTAAAAAATTTTTACTGAAGCGCTTTCTGATGGACGATATTTTTTTTTGTCTTATAAATTTTCGGTAGTTCCAACTCGAGACATTGACACGTAAAGTTGGCCGTGTGAGAAGCAAGGGGTTCTGAGCCCCTCTCCCAAGTTGCGGGGCTGAATTAAACGGCATCGGAAGTGTCGCTGTTCATCTCAGTGACCCCGTCATTTTCGATCTCCCTTTCCCCTAAGTTGTACCGTCAAAGTAAAATAGTAAAATAACATTCCAGGCGCGAACCGCATCTATGTTGAAAATTTGATTGAGATCAGTCGGGTGGTTCAAGTCACAAACATAGTCACTTTCATATATATAGACCAACCTGGAAATGCTTCCTTTCGGAGTTTTAGGCCGTCGAAAACATGAAAAAAATGAACTGTAAAGGTCCATAGCTCCGAAACTATGGGACGTATCGCAGTCGGGTCAAGACTTCACTTAGGAACTAGTGTGTGCCCTATCCAAATATCCATGTTTCAGAATCCTGTGGTACTTCCGTAACAATTTTTGAAGAGGTAGTTGGAGAGTACTTCAAATTATATGCCCGTCGCGAAACTCCCTCTATAAAAATTGCTTCGTGAGTATCTTAGGATTCTGGACTCAATCCTGTACTCAATGCTCTTACTGTGACGGTATTCTAAAGTAAAAGAACGTAGTAAGAACATGCAACATGATTATTAGGTACTGAAAATATAGACAGAACTAAGGAAAGGAAAGTGTGCAATAGTTGTCGGTCGTGTAATCGTCGGAGGAAATTTGCTTGAAAGTGCTGGAGAAGTTATTAGAAGAGAAGTTAAGAAGGAAAGAAACAGTTATAAATTTCTTTTCTAATTGGAGAAAGTGTTTTCCTTGCTAAACGCGTGTGAGTTAGGAATAATTTATGTCCGTTATGAACAGGTTACTATTAGTACTGTTAAAATTCGAATATTTGAATAATGGATTTTTTGAATATTGGAACAAAATTTATTTTTCAAAGTAACGAATAATTGTTCTGTTAATTATTCGAGCAATTATTCAGATTGTTCGAATATTGGAAGCGAATATTCGGATATTCGAATAACAGAAGAAAAATTACTCGAATAATTTTAGCAACATTGGTTACTTTAACACTGGGAATATAATACTACTTTCCGTGCTCGTATCTGAGGGTGTCCGTAAAAGGAACGTTTCTCATCCATAACAATACATATATTTTTGTCGGGGCAAAAAGAAGTCTATCTGTATTATTGAGGTGTCCGCTATTTGAGAAGTAGTTTCACTATCTTTTTCTACTACAAAACCATTGCCTTATCTCATTCGTAAGGAACTTACTGCCAAAATAAAACCAATTAACATTTCGATTTCTGGCCTTATGTATCTCAAATATGTCATTTGATCCTGGCTATATTTGACATTTGAAGAAAAAATACTGTGATTGTAATATATTAACGATCCGTAATAAAACTTGGTTAATCTTTTCTTCTTACCTTAACAAGCAATAAAAAATGGAAGAGTATGCAAGTATAATATATATATATATATATATATATATTGTGTCAAAATATGGAAATAAAGGAAGTTTTTCTCTTTCTTACTTTCATATTTTATTACTTAATTTGCACTCCAAAAAAAATATGTAATAGACAGCTCAAATATCTGTTTTTACTATATGCGATAAGTAAAATAACTAAGCCTATATTTTGACGACTATCATCGACTACCTTACCTACAGCTCGGACCTCACTCCAAGCGACTTTCACCTGATCCCACACTTGAAGGAACACCTAGGAGGCCGTCCGTCGCTTCGCTTCAAATGACGAAGTGAAACCCTTCGTGACTTGACGCAAGAACAGGATTTTTATCAGAAGGGAATCTTTAGTCATCCCACGATGCGACAAAATAACCTAATGCATGTACTATCAGTTGGTTGTTTGGTTGTGTGAAATAGTATATACACGTTTCACTGCAGGCTTTGTAACCTTACTTTCTGAACACTCCTCGTATTTATATATATATATAAAATAAACTACAACTTTCACGAAGTAAGGGATTTTGAAATACCTGTAGATTTGAATGAGAAATCGTTGAAGTTAAAACATAAAGATACGAGCCCATTTTAAAGAAAATAGAAAACCAAGTCTCAATATAAAATCAATGAACTAAAGAAGAAAAAAAAGAAAGAAAGATTTCGAAGGTATTCAGCACTATTAATCATAGATCGTAATGAAGAAACCGAATCGAATTAGGTATTCTTTTTTCTCCTATACCCACGTGAAGGAACTGGAATCAGAGCTTATTTGCTCGTAAACGTTCCTGCGATTTTTTTTTTCTGTTTGTGATCACAGTTCTTGCGTCGTCCTTGGGCGTTTTGTTTGAGTGCATTCACCTATTGTGATAGACCGTATGAAAAAAAAAAAAAAAAATGCGTCGATGGAATCGTGGAAGAACGCTTTAGATACATACTAAGGTACATTTTTTCACACGCACGTGCCTTTTACAGAAACGCCTCTTCACAGGCATGGTGGATTTTTTAAATATAAGCTTTTAGATTTTTTTTTTTTAACATTTTGCTTCAGCTCAACAAATAACTTTTATAAATTTCAAAGTGTAAATTATAAGAACAGCCCGTTTGTGTGTACACCTGTTAATTAACATTATGTAGAAATCCGTTGAAAAAAAAAAAAGTTTATTGTCCATGCCCGAGAAGAAAGAAAAAAAAAATAATGGTAACATTGCTATTCGTAAGTACCTGCTATGGAGTTCCATCTACGCAATGTTCTAAAAGCAAGTAGTTAATTATATGTTTATGTTTAGTACTATGGAGAGAACGAAAATATGTTCGAAAATTTCCCGTGCAAGGACATAAGGAAGAGTAGTAGTGTCATCTTTTTAAAATCCTGTGAAAATGTCGTTGATAAATTGTGAGAAGCAAAAGCAGAAAGATTTCTCTTCCTGTTAAGAATCTGTTGCTCACAAAGGTTGTTTATATTCTAAATCGGTTTCTCGAAGGCCCGTAATTTTTGTTTATTGACAAAAAAATGGGCTATCTTCTCAGTATTATTTGCTCCAGATCTTTGAATAGTTTCTTTTCAAATTTTCTGTCATATTTTAAAAACGATTATTAAGTATTCTGCCTTTTGGCGGGTCCTGGGACTAATGAAAATTTTTCTTTCTTTTCTTAGTTATTATTTTGGCCTGGAAATGTTTCTTCCATGTTCCTCGATTTTCAGCTTCTTTTAACTCCCAGTATTTTCTATTATTATCCTAATCATCGATCACTTATATTTTTTCTTCCTGTTCCTCACTTCTTCCATTTTTCCTTCTATGGCGGATGTGTCCAATTTCTTCGCAAGATGTGTCCAATCCAATTGGCCTTTCTACGAAGGATGGTGACTAGAAGCGTCCCCTTCTCTCCTATCCGTTTCAAAACTGCGTTTTTTACTCTTTCTGTCCATTTTATCTTCTTCACCTTCCTCCAACACCACATTTCGAAGCTCTCTTAATATTTCTTCTCTAACTTCCAAGTTTCTGAACCATAAAGTCCAATGCTCCATTTATAGCACTTGTCCAATTTCTTCCTTAGCGCAGTATTTAGGCTGCTAGTTAAGAGTGATCATTAAGAGCATTGACAAATCAGGTATGCAGATGACACGGTTATTATAGCTAGAACCGAAGAAAGACTACAGGAGATGATGGACAAAATTGTTGACACTGGAAAACTATATGGAATGGAAATCAATATCGAAAAATCGAAAATCATGAAAATATCCCGGGGAAATGCGCCTTTACGGGTGAGAGTAGAACGAAGACTACTTGAAGAGGTCGAAGTATTTTGACGAGAGACGCTTACTGCATCAAAGAGATCAGGTCAGGAAGTGCCATAGCCAAAGAAGCATGCAACAAAGACGATGTTATAGATAAATTGATAAAAGACAGACCACTACGTTTCGTCACTATGATGAACGTCTTTTTGCTTTGAAGGAAAGCCTTTGAACATGAAATAAGAATAGTGAAAAATTTCCTGTTTATATCCTATGATAAAACATGGTGTTATTCTATGGAGCTGTAATCTTTGATCATATCCATATTAATTGAATGTTTACGGCTCGTCCATTGTTGGAACGTTAGTTTAATTACTGTATAAACAAGGCTTATATCAATAACTGTTCGATACGTGTACAAAGAGACGTTCTATTGCCGACTTCAGCAGCTCGCATCAGCAATTATCGATTCTCTAAGTCAGAAACGTCCGCAGGATTTTTCTTTCAAAAGAGGGGAGACCAATAACAACTAAAGTCGTAAATACACACACCTTAGTGTAAGATAGGAATTATTTACTCACGTTCCATAACTTAATTAATTACGGTAGTGTGTAAGCAAATCAATTGTGTTTCCATATGTAGTCCAAAGAACTGAACCCCTCAGAAATTCAAGGGAACAGTTATCCTCCCTCCCCCCTGAAGACGACAGCTCTCTTAAGTGAAAAAGAACTTAATCCTTTAACAAATTCCACAGTTCAAATATGTTCCCGCTTAATTACAAAGCGCACCCCGAAAGACTACTCCGATGGACTGTAAATTGAAAGACGAACATCAGAAGAAAATTATTTTATTACTGTATATTGATACGTAACCTACATTTCAACATACGCACCATCCTTGTTGAGACATTTGTCGTTAAAGAATCTGCCGCCAAGGACTGGAAACAGGATATCACAACTGTGTGCAATTCAGCTGCGCTACCGAAACGTTATCTGGCCAGAGATTCCGGTGGAAATTTCTAGGTGTGGTATCAGAGTTGTAAGGGTATGGCCAGATATCCCAACCAACTGTGTTCAGCCACTACGGTGTTCGTCGTGGATATTGATATGGCCTGCTGTCAGTGGCGTAGCAGCTGCCCCCGCAAGGCCCCGAAGTCTTACGATGAATAAAGATTTAAAGAAGTAGAACTTAAACCTTACTTCTATCAGCTTTACAACTAGGGCCCCTTCTCTATACTTCGCGGGGGGGGGGGGGCGGCGCAAAAGTGTGCTACGCCACTGCCTGCTGTGAATCATCTGGACCATATTCTGTCCATACCTTCACTCATGACATCCGGTCCCGGTGAATCTATGAGGCCAACAGCTCCGTAGCGTGGAGGAACCTGATTACCACGCATACCTCACTCGGTAGAAGATCGTATGCGCGTATCTATATTTACCGTAGCATAGTCCTCTCACCACCGAGTCCACAAACTGCACTTGCATCAGGTTATGGTTACATGTTTTTTCTTCGTTCCTACGCAAATGTGTCCAACTCTGAACACTCGTGCTATTTTGAGGCACTTTCAGAACTTACTTTCTTGATACGTCTTGCATATTAGGACGAATACGAAATACATTGATATTAAATAACAACAATGGTAACAATTACCAAAGCTAATAAATCATCTTTCACTTGCTAAAAATCGATTGTAGCGACTTCATGCAGCGCGACTCCGCTCTGGACGATTTTGTAAAGCTGTTCATCGCAAGATCACACAGGCTTATACAGATATATTTCGGCAGAATACCAAGATAACTGAATCAAATAAATTGCGTAATTTATGTATCACCGGATCCATTTAAAACAGTATTTTGCTTTTCCGTCCCGTCAAAGGGAAAGGGAAAGATGAAATATGAAAATTTCGGTATAGCCGTACCCTAATGACCATCAAACCATTCCCGCTAGTCTGGTGAATAGTTCATGAACCCAGGTTCAATACCCATTGGGAGAGTATTGAACATATTAGAGTGGTTCAGATTTCACCTTAACTGTAGGTCCATGTCTCATAGCCTCGGTGCTGTAAAGAGTTGCTAAACTTCAAATCTAATAATCATTGAATTAGGAATTCGTGAATTAGATTTCTGGGCTCTCGGTATCTAAGGGCATTTAGCCCGTCACATATATGAGGAATGACGTCCCTCGGCGAGCATACTATCCGAGGAAAGGTAATGAAAGAAGCGGTCTGGGGCCTGTATGTTACGTACCATCCCGGCATTTGCCTGGTGTGAATGAGGAAAATCCAGAAAAAGTCTTACTCAAGATGGTTGGGCTGAAAAAGCTGTTACACTTTTTCGACCAAGTGTCTCCACCGAAAATCGAATCCGAGACCGCTCGCACCAAAGGTGAGAGCGTTAGCAACCACGCCACGCGGGGGCGCTAATGATTGGCGCACAGAAATGAAATTATAGGTGTTAAGAGAGGGGCGGATCCAGGACCGATTTCTGGGGGGGGGGGTTGTCATACTGCTACTTTTAAGGGCTCCAAACTTTGGGATGGGTTTTATTTATATATATAAAATAAGAAGCATAATATCGTCGCCCCTGGTTAAGAGGTGGTGCTTCAAATTTTTTGCTTCTCATGCTTTATTATTTTAGTGATAAATTCGTGTGATGTTACGTATTGTATATATGTATGTATATACGTATGTATATACGTATTTAATTTTACCTTGCTGTCTATAAAATAACACGAAGTGTCCACCATTTTCCAGACTTCGATACTTACACACTTCTCATCTTTTACTGTTTAAAATACGTTATCTTTGTACTTGATATTTCTTTCGTATTAGGGATAATGGTTTGTGTAAAGATTAACTACTCCTAACGTGTCAATTAAATTATAAATATTAGCATGAAGATGGTGCGTGAAGTCCTGTGCTATAATGTAAAATTAGCTAAAGATCGGAGAATACTTGGAAGGTAATATTGCACAATGTTGCGTGTAACTAACGCATTTGAAGGTCAAGCACCTCTTTCTCGCCAGTTCAGCCAAAAAGAAAGGGTAACTAAAAGTAATTTATTTTTATGAACTTTTTGTCTTTAATAAGCATGTTCAATTCCACCCACCGAGTAAAAGCACGCAAATATGCTTTATGAAGGCAGTATAAAAATTGCTGCGTGGTTTGTTCCCGCCCATTCTGAAATTATATTAAAAATTTATATTCACTATGTTGCTGGAGATAACGTTCGGTTTCGCAGATTCTCGTATTGATAAGAAGCATTAAAAAAAAAAAAAAAAAAAAAAAAAAACAGCTTCACTTTTGATTGTAAAATAAGAAATTAACTTGAAAAGAGACTGCGATTTAAATTATCCATTATTTCTTTTGTTGTACACAATAAAACTCGATAAAGTAGATCCATGAAAACTCTCTTAACGGACACCTTTATAATACGTCCAGATAATTTTGTCCCGGCAAATAAATAAATAGAATTATTAATATTACAGGACAAACCGCCCCCCTCCGTTCTTACGGACTCAGTCAGTCTTCTTTTTATTTCCACTGTTTTAGTAACCTTTTCATAACTGACATATGTATTTAGCACAGATGATGCTTCCTACACTATGCAAATAAACCTGCGATACAGTGCAGAATTTCGAAGAGAAACTTAAGAGTTTACAGGATGGACCTAGGCTACAGACAACGCTTGCAATTTTTTTTCTCTAAAAAATTCATGTCATGATTAATAAGTTCTATCTAAATTGCCAGTATTGTCAGTCAGTATGCATGAAAATGTTCATTTTTTCATTGCGTCACGTCTAGTTTTCGTAGTCAATATATATATTTTTTTAAATAAATACAGGGGGTGCCATGTATTTGACAGAAAATTACCTCACCTGAAATATATTTTGCAGTACACGCCCATATAAACTTATCCCCCAGCGAAATGTGTCAAATTTCGAAACATTGCTGTCAAAAATAGTACTAAACGTGCGACGATAATATTTGTGTTATAAAAGACATTGGTCCGGTACGTAAGATACCCCTTTTATTGATAGACAGACCTATACATTTATGCTGTTAAAAGTTGTGGCTATACGTGTACATTTAGGCTGTTAATATAAGTGATAACGGCATTTTAGAAGAATGTTTTTGCAATTACATAATGATAAGTATTAAATAAATGTAGTGCAGTGTTGAAATTGGCATGTTCAAGGGGGAAGGTTGAGCACCCCCTAAAATATATATGCCCCGCCTAGAATATTTATCCAGATGCATTGAAATGTTCGCTGTTTTCTGTTTAATTTTTTGGGGAAATAAAAGTGTTAAAAGCAGAGATTTTTTAAAAAAGAAAATTAGTTTCTTCTTTTGCCCAACCTAAATTGTTCTAATTAACAAACCGGGTTCTCGTATAAAGTCGAAATTAAATAAAAAGTTGAAAATTAGATACAAACACATTACGACGGGAATTAGGAGAAAATGACAATATGTTTGTTACTGAAATCGACCAGACAATAAGTCTCAAGTTTTGTTGCTACAGGTTCCTGCTGCTCTATTGCAATCTAGAACAGAGCCTCCCCTTAAATTTTTATTGCCCCTCTTGCAGGCCCGTTTCCAAGGGGGTGTACGGCGCCACACACAATTTTTGCTGGCCTCTAAAATTTTCACGGTAGGCTTGCAAATGAACTATAATATGGTGATGAACTGTTATATGGCTGGATCGCCTCCCCCCCTACATTTTTGGGCTGGTTACGGGCCTGTCCCCTTGTACAAAACTGATTTCAACACTGATTTAGTGCCTTAACAATAAAAATAATTTAATTTCTTGGATTAATTATCGTAGAAAGTTTTGGTGTTAAATAAAGTAAGTTTAATTGAACTGGGGCAGCAGTAAATATTAAAATGTTTGTAGCAATCCGTATATCGATATTTATCTATATTGCAGTGTTTCGGTATTCGATATATCGATCAAATTTCGATATCCTGATATTGCCTAGCAGTACACACACGCGTTTGTTTTTATTAGTAAATAGTTACAGTAAATTTCAAATAATTTTTATCCCATTTTTATCATTCCTGTTCATTCTCTTAACCATAACTAAGGTGACTGTGAATGTGGTAACTACCATGGGCGGCGATTAGGGGGGCAGTTGCCCCCTCACTTTTTTGAAGTAACCCATTAATGTATATAGTTTCATTTAGAAATCCAAAGCTTTGGTATGTATTACTGGTTCATAGAAAAAATGATGCCATATATGTGCCGTTCCGTGAGTACGTATTGATTGTCTTCCCGTGGAGTAAAGAAAACTACAGGATTTGCGTTTTAGTTGCCACTGAAAATAACCCAAAAATTAAAATTAAATTGGAGCACAATAATTTCAGTATACTTTCACTTCTTACAAGGGCTCGATATATTAGTCAGCCGCTTTGAAACTGACTGAGAGAACATTTCGGGGAAAAAAAAAAAGTCTTTCACAAGTTATTCTTCAATTGCACAAAAATTGACAGTTCCTAAAATGTCTTTTCTTCTTTCTAAAATAAGGAAAATAAAAGCGTAATAAGAAACAACTTCTACCTTTTCAATTGTTTTGTAGTGTAATATACGAGTAAAGTGGTGTGTTAGGGGTATACGAGTATAAGTTGCAAAAGCAAATATTTCTTTAAATGTCGTAGCATATGCTTGTAGTATTTACTGTCTTTCATTTTCTGAGAGTAATAACATACTATATTTAATAGCATGTGTGGAATTAAAAATTAAGTTGTCCATTAATCCCTGTTTTTCAAAACAAGCATAATTATTCATTACTATGATTAATATTGTCCTTTCTATTTATTTGTTTCAATAATCTCATCACACAGTTTTCCAGACAATTTTAAGATGTTCATGAGCAAGGAGTCAAATCTCTTCTTTCACTTTCGTTGTTTAAGAGTACAAAGGGCTAATATCTACTTGCGTTGCTCTGTCAATTTACTTAATAAAATATGAAATACGATATATGGTATTTTAATTGAAAAAGATAGTATCCTATTAGTTATACAACGTTTCGTCATACAAAATGTTAGAAACAACCAGGAAAACTAACATTTATATGCAAATATTCAGATCATGTCTTTCTCCCCAACTTTTAACATCCAACTGCCGCCACTGGTAACTACATTAATGTATCTGCTAACGACGATGTGCTTTATATGAAGCCCGAACATACTGCAATAGCTGAAACCCTCACCCTTAACAGGTTACGCCTAGGCGAAACTGCTTAAGCTAGAAACTTGTAATTTAGACGAATACTTAGGATTTGTGAGGTGGAAGGGGGAGAATGGGTATTGTGATAAGCAGGGCCAGATTTAGAGGGGTGCAAAGGTGCACTGCACCCGTCCTCCTTCGTTGTAAATATTCACTATCTAAAATGAGAAGCTAGCAGTGAAAATAACAGTTTCCGAAACTTTCTGCCATCATGTTTCCGTTTGGAGCTTAAAAGAAAGCAGAGCTTTGCGAAAGCAATAGTTTCGATTTTCTAGAGGTTGAAGGAAAAGGATTCATCAAGCAATATAATGTAACAATTGTCAATTAGGAGGGAAAAAAAAAACAGTCAGGAGGAGAGAAGAAAAATTTTTCCTGCATATCACTTGCTAACCTCTTTAAAATACTCCTCCCTCCCCGTTGTATGTGTCAGCGTTGTCAGGGTAAAAAATATTGTCACATACCACTTTAACGAGTTTCAGTGTCATTGGTTATTTTGATACTTATTGGTGCACCTCCTCAGAAAATCCAGGATCCGACCCTGGTGATCATTGTAATTGTGTTTTGTTGCGTTTATTTTTACTTTTCCAAAACTGGAAGAGAATGGGTTGAAACGCAGGGTGTAAAATCCTAATAGTCGAAGTATGGAGGGGGGAGAGAAGAGAGAAAACTTCGGACTGGAATATTTCAAGGTAGAGAGTTCATATATTTGAACATCCATAGTTATTAAGCTATAGATGATAAGAGATACCACTAACCATTAGTTCACCGATTAATTACATACGAAATACGTGTTAATCACCTATGAATTACTGTAATTTATTTGCAAACTCCTGACGATAGTAAAACGTTATTCACTCCTCAGCTGGCTATTATTTGGGGGAATTTTCTTCCAAAAATGTTAAATGAGGGGTTATACAATTCCTTTTCCATCCTCCCAGAATTTCACATCCTGGTTGGTTCCTAAGATACGGGATATTCTGATTTCGCGCAGAGTTTCGAATTCAGAGGAATTGAATATGAAAGAGGCAGAATGAGAAATGGAAAATATTGCCCAGATAAATATGTAAGGATATTTGCAAGTAACTAATATTGACTGACACAATTTCCTTTTGGTCCTTTAAAATTGGACATAATTTAAATTGATAGAACTTTACTCCAGTTCTGTAGAGGAAAATAAACACTGATTTAAATACATTAAATTCGAATTGTTTTTGAATAATGGCTACATAGTATATCAAAAGCACAGTGTTTCGTGCATGTCTATAGTTTGGAGTTGAGCCGTTCAGTTGCATGGTATGTAATATTCATAAGATCATGAAACCGGAAAATGGCCACGAAACAAAGGAGCATTTAAGCGTATCTAGAAGTAGTTAAGTCGAATATATCTTTTTTCAAGAATAGGGAGAAAATAAGAACTTTCAGGGACCGCAAGAGAACAATTTCATAATGTGCATGAGAGCAGTCTCTTTTATCCATTGCGTGACATTAGATGGTTGGTGCTTTGTGCAGTGTTGCCAAGAAGTTGACACAAAAGTCGCTAAACGAGACATGAAATTACTCAAATTTTCGCTGAAAAGTTGTTAAGTGTTAGAGCCATATCATCTTCGACACAGTTAACTCGATAAATTACTTACGTTACACGATTTTCTAAAATACACAAAAATTAAAAGTCCACAAAAGAAAGAAAATTTGCATCTACTTCCTAATTGGCATGCTGTTGGGTATGCTGTATCGAAAATAGAAATAACAGCAAAGCACAATGTTTTTGAGACTTCCAAAATATGCTTTGTATAACCTAAGTGTCGGAATTCTTATAGAACCCCTATCCGTCCGTTTGTCGAAATGTATCAGAGCAATAGCGGTGAGAGAGATCGAGATTTTTTTTTTTTTTTTTTCAACCGATTTAGCGTCTCAGTAACTTCCATGGACTCTCTTAATCCTCTGTTCAAACCAGAAGTGGTTAAAATTACCCATTTCTTGTTTCAGCGTTTATCGTCACAGAATGAAAACGGTAACTGATAGCAAGAGTTTTGTTTTTAACTTCAGCGTCGCAAGGCAACATATGATAACTATTCGCAACACTCGAACTAAAACCGGAATTGATTCAAATTCACTATTACTTCTGTTTTCAATAGTGATTTCCACAGCAAAAGCTGTAAGAGATATCGAAGTGCGTCCTTTTCTTTACAATCGATTCACCGTCCCAAGTATGTATATTTCATCTCCTCCATTAACCTTCTGTTCAAATTAACGATTTTCAGTTTCAACTTTTATCACTGTAGAACGGAAACTGTAAATTATAGGAAGTAATGGCTTTCTGATATGGATTCATCGTCTGAGGAACAGGTTCTTTTTCATCTTATTAAATCTGTTGTAACCAGTAGTTATACATGAGCTACTTAAATTTGAGCATTGAAATCGCATAGTTTGGGAATCTACCGTAATTCCTCATTATGAAACGAAACTCATTTGTTTTTATTAAAATAACGACGTGTAAAATCTTTCTCAACTAACTAAACCTTTTTGGCTTAATAAGAGTTTGCGTGTGTCTGACGAAGTCAAAGGTTTAGCTAGTTGGCGAAGCTGTTACACGTCGATATTTTAGTAAAAATATGTACTTTGCTCAGAGGCTTTGTGGTGTTTATATTGTGAATTACTAAAGCAAAGCTGACGTGAACCAAATAGCTGCTGTATTTAGTGTTGCCAACGATACAGAATTTTCGTGACTCGATTCGTAGTGAAACCGAGCTTTTCCAATAGAAAAAATATACTTTTCGAAACGAGACAACTCCAAATTAGCATCATAGGCAACACTGATTATATTACTTGTGCCTCTGAATGAAAGCTCTGCAAACTTAAGGACACTGGAAGTGGAATCTTTCTCTGTTAGAGGGCAAGGTGGATCACGTTGTATACTTGCCCAATAGGTCATGGGCAACACTAACGTATTGCTTTGCCTGTAAACGAAAGTTCTGCAAACTTAAGAGTCTTCATCCCGGCGAAATTAAAATACCGCTAATTTTACAGTAATTATGTGATATCTTCAAATAGATAAAATATAATTGAAATATGGAACAAGAGCGCCCTAGACAATATTATTTTGCGTGAGGTACCGTTATCACAAGTCACCTAGTGGCTTTCCGTTTTCAGCTGTTTAGAAACGCGAAAATAAATGCCGATTTTCAAAATGGCTGGAAATCGAAAGCAGATAAGTGAGTCGTGATAACGGTTTCTCATGTAAAGTAATATTGTCTAGGGCGTTCTTGTTCCACATTTCGATTATCTTTTATCTATTTGAAAATATCACATAATTACTGTAAAATTAGCGGTATTTTAATTTCGCAAAGATGAAGACTCTTAAGTACACTCGAAGTTGGAATTGTTCTCCGTTCGAGGGCAAGGGGTAACGGAAAATAAAATAGAACACGTTGTATACTTGCCCAACTCAGCGTTCACGCAAAGCAACTGTACATACATTAAAATTGCTTCGAATGAATTGTATTTGATTACAAAAGACAAGTTGCTCGTATCACAAAAAAATTGGAAGTCACCAATAAAAAAAAATCGCTATGTTGAAGGATAAGATTTCTGAGCTTTCGGCATGTATGTTCATGTTAAATGCCGTATATGAGGAATGACATCCCTTTGCGATTACACTATTCGGGGAATTGAGGAAGAAGAAAGGGATGGGCAAAGAAGGAAGCGGCCTAGAACCATTGTTATGTACCAGCCCGGCATTCGTCGGATGTGAATGTGGAAAACCCAGGAAAACTTCACTCAGGATGGCTGGCCTGATAAAGCTTTTACCCTTTCCCGACCGAGTTTCCCCACCAGGAATCGAACACGGCAAAGGCGAGAACATTTGCAACTACGCTGCTCAGGGTTACGTTGCTATATTGGAAGTCGAATGTCTTAGGTTTTAGGTGACTTTCCCTCGAAATTGGCAACATTGGTTTTGTGTGAAGATTTAAAAACGGGAAGAATTGCAGCGGTTTTTATTATTATTATTTTTTAGAGAAGAAAAAAGGAGCAGCTGACGTTTGCAAAGAAGTATTACGCCGGAACTTAGTAGACTTTTGTCACGTGTGGAGAGAAATTTTAATGGGGCTTGTGGGCTGTCTTCTATCTCGGCTACGGAAGTGATTTCAAATGGCTCCGAAAAACAGAGCGACATGGCACTTTTGTTCACAGAGGTAGAAAATTGGCGAAGGAGAAACAGCGTTGAGTTGTGAAGAAAGTGCAGAAGTTTAGAAACGCTTTGTTTTCCAGTTCTAATAATAATTCTTGTTATGTCCAGTCACCACTCTTTAAAATTTGAATTGCTTTTTGCCTGAGAACGAGAATTAGCAAATGAGATTTACAACTGTCTTTCAGGGCCATCTTTAATTACAAAGGTCATATATTTATTGTAGTTTGCCAGGTAGCACGAGCGTCTCTGTCAGTGAGTACAGGAGGGTACGCATCACCCCCAAAAAAATATATTGAAGGAGAAGTGGATGAAGACAACGTATTTATATGGAAGAAGTGAAAAAATAGAAGAAACAAAAAATGAAATGAAATCGTTGAGTTTTACGTCCCACGGTTATGCCGGTTAGGCTAAAGGAGACGGTGATGATGAGAGATGAGTGAAATGGTGGAATGAAGAAAGTGGGAGGAAACGGGAGAACCCCGAGAAAACCCACGAGCACGGTGTTTGTCCACCACAAAGTTCACTTGGCGGGGGCTGGGATCGAACCCGAGACCCCAAGCACCAGAGGTGAACGCTCTACCACAGCCACCGCGCCCCCCTATAGAAGAAACACATGAATGTTACATTAGTTGTTAAGTGATACAGGTTGCACTGTGTACATGTCATTGAGTGGTGTGGTATAATTAATGAATAGTATTAAAGCATGTAATTGTTAAAAATACGGGACGCCAATTGTAAGAAAGAAAGAAAAATTCAGATCACAATCTTGTGTTGAATGATACGCTATCACTAAAATATATCTGAGGGAAAAGTAGGAGATAATGTGGAGATATTGAAAAGTTTAAAGGTAGGAACATATTTGTTCTAAATTCCGTAGAAAAGTATATGTAAGTTGAAAGTATGTACACGAACTTGCTAACTGTGGGGAGGGCCGCGGTGGCTCAGTGGTAGAGCGTTCACCTCTGGTGCTTGGGGTCCCGGGTTCGATCCCAGCCCCCTCCAAGTGAACTTTGTGGTGGATAAACACCGTGTGCGTGGGTTTTCTCGGGGTTCTCCCGTTTCCTCCCATTTTCTTCATTCCACCATTTCATTCATTACTCATCATCACCGTCTCCTTTAGCCTAACCGGCATAACCGTGGAACGTAAAACTCAAAGATTTCATTTCATTTTTTGCTAACTGTGGGAGCATTTTAAAATTTGCGAAAAAGGAAATTTGGGTTATAGAAGAAACTTTCGGAAACTAGGGAAAGAAAAGCGGAAACTTGTCGCTCTTCGGTCAAAAGATTACACAGAAAGTCGACCCTGACAAATGCAATGACATACCGATGGTAGCGGAGGGGTCAGTGAACAACGGGCATCCCTACAAATGAAGAAACTTGTGAATTCACACGTGCCTCTAGGGATTTCTGTAACGTGTTGTCAGGTATTATACTTTGGGTATATTTTTGTAGCTTTTACCACTTGTTAGCGGTAAACATTTTTGGACTATCCTGTACTTCTTGTTTTCATAAGGACTAGAGTTAAGATACTTACCAACAAGCATTTGTATAATGTGGTTCATGAAGCGCATCGTTATAAAATGTATGGTTGCAACAAGTTCGAGAAAACGTTTAAACAAACAGAATTTCAACAATCATACTTTGTTCGCTGTCTTTATGTGAGTTGCAACAATATTTTTCATATGTATCTTGCAGAGATGTAAGGTTTACTAAGAATCCTTCCAATCTTCTGCAAAAAATACTATAGGAAAACAAAGATAGAAATCAAAGACAACAATAGCAAAAATCTTTCCTGAGACCACCTCCCCTCCTTTCCGCTGCATTTGATAAATTTGGATCAACGGAACCATCGCTACCAAGAGACCATGCACATACCGCACATATTTCTAAACTGAAAGGACGTGATCGTGAGATTGTAACGTATCTATTATACAACAACTGTTCTGGTTTTATCTCTTGCCAATAAATTATTTACTGCGAAATACCCGAGTTCGATTCTTGGTAGAAGCTTATACGGTTCGGATCATACGTTAAGCGCTAGTTCCACGTTTTCTATAGCTTTTGTGCTCCAAACAAACCAATAAATTACAGAACTGAAGTAGAAAGATCAGGTATGGTTGAACGCTCTGAATTTCTCATAAGCGATAATTTAACCTCTCTGACTACAGCCGACAAGAAGTCTGTTACGCAAAAGGCACTCGTCTTGTAATAGTAATGTAAGACAGGGAAACATAAAACTTTAGTTACACGGAACAGAACATACTAGAAGTAATACCAGTATTACTTTTACTATGTTAATCAGTGATTGCTGTGGAGGGAAAATCATCGATCGATATATATATATATATATATATATACAGCGTGATTCAAAATGATGTGAACGATTGCAACTCCTTATAACTTATTAATCATCCAAATAGCTTCAAATCTTACAGTTAAATGCTAAAACTCTCCAAGTTTTTGTGATAAAAAAATGAAAATA
This sequence comes from Thermobia domestica, assembly GCF_964235325.1. Taxonomy (NCBI): domain Eukaryota; kingdom Metazoa; phylum Arthropoda; class Insecta; order Zygentoma; family Lepismatidae; genus Thermobia; species Thermobia domestica. Next base: position 56,481,177 of record NC_137467.1, read on the forward strand.
GTACATCACAAATGTTCATGTGAGCCCCCTTTGTTACCCTGCATACATCTATTCGGTATTCCAATTATTTGGTATTCAAAATATTTAACCAAGGGCGGATCTAGGACGGACTTCTGGGGGGGCGGTGGGTTATAATGCTACTTAGAGCTACTTTTAAGAGCTTCAAACTCTGGGATTATTTTTTAAATTTATATATAAAATAAGAAAGTTTCCCCTTCTGGGGGGCGATCGCCCCCTGGATCCGCCCCTGTATTTAACCTAGAAGGGAGGAAAGGGTATAGAAGAGAGAAGGGAGTGGGGATTAGATATAGAAAAAGATGCCCATACTTCGAAATCTGGTTAGACATGAAAATCAGTATTTGGGCTTCTGATTTAAAATTAGATGTGTGCGCCAGCGTTTTTTTCTTTTTAATCGATCTAGAAAAGAAGAAAAGGGTGGTGATTATAGTTATTGTAATAGAGAGTCCATATCTCGGAATCTCTGGAAATTAGAGGCAAAATTTAGTATTTAAAATTCTTATTTAAAATAATAAGACATTTGTTTCATTGTTTCTTGACATTGACCTAGAAGGGAAGGAAATGAAGACCTAGACAGGAAGAAAGGAGTCATTACATAATGTGAATCATGACTCGGAATCATTTAATGTAAGAGAGCTCCTCCGTGGCTAAGCGGTTAGCGTACGCGCCTTTGGCGTGGGAGACCCGGGTTCTCCCGGCGGGAGCTCATGTGGTTCGGATTCCACGTTAATCAGTAGGTCCACGTCTCATATAGCCTCGCTGCTGAAAGGGACGCTAAACTAAAATCAACTCATTTAATGTAAGAGACATGAAATTTACTATTTCGATCCTATATATAAAATAATTAGGTATAAATATGTGCTTCTTGTTTTTCTTCTTTTTATTTGTCATAGAAGATAAGAAAATAGATGAAAAGATAAAGGGTGAAGATAGTAATTATTGTAATGTCCATATCTCGGAGTCCCTTGAGATTAGTGACATGAAATTTCGAGTTTAGATTCTTCAACAGTGCTCCAGCGTTCTTAGATATTTGGACCTAGAATGAAAGATAAAACGGTTTAGGTTGCTTTCCTAGATAACCATACGACGTTCGAATTTTGTGCGATATTTCGAGTTCAGACAAATTTTGTTTGAAAAATGGATAAGGAAGATTAACCAACTCTCCTCAAGGAGACATTTGGTAGTTACATATAAACCATTCGTCCTCAAATTTATTTCCATAAGAAAATCTTCATATGATAGTATAAATATGACATTATGCTTAAGATTAATTATATTTATACAAAATTTTACGTAGACAAGCTTTTTTGCAAAATGTCAAGACTTCTGTGCGACCTGAATTTGGATACTGTTCCCTGACGTCACCATCTTCGTGCTTGTAGTTGTGAAGTCTTATATAAGATAGATATAGTTTTTGTCCTTTTGACTAAAAGTTCTTATTCACCTATCATTTGTATTAATATATTAAATGAAGAAAGCAGTTGTAATATCCAATTCATTAAAAAAATGAAAAGGTAGGAATAGTTCTCAAAGTAACATTATACACACAGAGTGTGGATAAATGGAAATGATAATAAATTTACTAGTAATTACGTAATATTAATAAAATGAATTGATTATGTGATGCAATGTACCGGATATTACGCATTTTGAAAACACAAATTCTTATCATTAATTATGAAGTAAATTAATGAAATGAACTTTATCCGATATCGTCCTAAAATAACGGTTTGGTAACGAATGATTGACATCTACATGGGGATCTCCTCTTTTTAAAGTTGAGTATTGATGATGGTGAATTATCGATTGGTCGTTTCGGTAAATTATTGATAGCAATTTAGGATTAAACTGGGACAGCTGTGACATTTGCAGAGTTAAGCTTAAAATTCATCACTTCCGATGATCTGTATGTTCTGCATCTAACGAGCTACATCGCTTTTATGATATGAGAACGAATTAATTATGTTTTCTTTTAATCTCTGTCAGAGATTTGGTCTTTTGACACTATATAAAGGCAAGAGTGCCTTTATACAGAAGAAATATAAGTTGAGACATAACAGTGATATATCTGTGTAATAAAGCTATAATTTCCTCGGTCCTCGTATACGTGGCACTTGTTGCGGAATCTGAAAGGAATATAAGATAATAGAAAACTTGAAGAAAAGCTTCAAACAATAAGGGACGAAAATAAACGTTAGAAATACAAAAGCAGTGATAATGAAGCAGTCGATATCAAATGTAAAAGCAGGAGGGGAGCTAGTAGAACAGCTAGTAGGCAACTAGGACTAGTTTTCGATGCCTGGCTAGTATTTATTAGTGAGAATATAAGTGCAAACGTGAAATAAAAGCAAGGATAGGAATGGCGAAAGAGGCATTTAGGAAGAACAGTTATTTTGAGAGTCCTTGAATGAAGTGTTAGGAAAGAGATAATAATTATTTGCGTAGAGTTTTGTACTGTATTGAGCAGAACTTAACCCATTACCCGCCAAAACTCTTGTATCGTTGTTAATGTCATAAAATGTGTTTATTCATAACTGTTTGAGATATAAAGACGCAAAATTAGTGTTAAAATAGAAATAGCCGATATAGTTCAGGAAATACAACCCGTCCCATTTTTGGGACAATGGCAGAATACGTAAGCATTTTATATTTGCATTTCACAAACGTCCTTGAAATTGGGAAATTTATGAAATTGTACCAAATGAATACACATTTGCACACTTATTTGTTTTACATACATGTAATTCTAAATTACTTTATTGTTATCCTAAAGGAGTTTGTACACTTATATTGCACTTATCTTTATGCATTTGTTAGTTCATCTCTCTGTTATGATTCCGTTTCACAATGAGAATTTCATTTTCTTTATCAAATCTATGGTCCATGAAACCACGTTTTGTTTCTTTCTCCATCTGATTGCTGTTCATCAGAGGGCAGGGGTCGATCTCACCACTATCTTACTTTTCTAATAAATTCACAATTTTACCCACTGTGAGGGCAGGCTTATACAATGTCATAGTGTTCTACGAAATGCAACCTTCGTTATTTTCCACCAGCATCTAATTATATCTTTAGAATTACCAATATTGGATAGGACTGAACTATAACTTACATAGGAAATAATACTAACGTAACCAGCCAATGTCCCAATTTTGGGACGATTGAAATAAATATATGAGAAATTTAACTAAATGCATTTATGTTGCATTGCAGACGATCATATTACTTTGAGATACATATTACTTTGAGAACAAACGTTATTTTATTGAAAATGCGGTACAAATATTACGCTAAAACGGAAAAAAGTTTGCACAGCTGAAAAATGCAAATTCGACATAACGTGGCGCCATATTTTCGCCATCCTATTATTAAAAGTTTGCAGGTAACTTCTGTATCATGCAGAAGAGACTCTAAACAAATGAAAGGAAATGAAATATTTGAATAATATCTTTCCAAACACTTTCAAAAAATAGTAAAAAAAAAAAAAAAACGTCCCAAAAAAGGGACAATGGCTGATAATGGGTTAAAAGACTATCTGAACCTGCGCTGTTTACACAGTGCACAGTTCTAATATGAGCGTGAATGTCCTTCCCACGTTTCACTATATCTGTATAAGTCCCTTTACGGACACGACTAAAAAACAGGAAGACTCAGATAGAGTGAATTGCTATAGACGAAAATACAAATGTATAGTATTTTAATATATAGAATGTTGGGATAAATTTGTGGCAAACTTTGATAAGTGATAGATGATACCAAATGCAAATGTTTTTCCCCCTTATAATTCCATATCCGAGTACGCCTCATTGTGGGTTCACAAACTTTCGAAGTTTCGAGCTCGCAACAGGTTTTGTCATTCAGATTCAAGCAAAGCGCCTGAAATGTCTATTAACCCGCTCTACGTAGCTGTTCTACTGGTTGCCTTTCAGAAGGGTATCCACCTTAACGTCCTAGAGTCAAAATGACGCCTAAAATGTGGAATAGAGAAATAAATACTTTAAAAAAATGAATGAGAATTGGCAAATCTACACAAAATTTGGAATCGACCAGGGAAAATACGTTTCTAGCACTTGTGGTTTTCGAGATCTCATTGTCAAAAGTATTGGCCACAAACACACAAACTTTTCTTGACCTGAAATATATAAACCTAGCATTTTGATATATAAATTAGAGGCTTTCGAAATGCAGGTATGGAAAAGAATGTAGAGAATTAGCTGGGTCGAGCAGGAAACTAATCAAGAAGTGTTAAATATAGTAGGGGAGAGAAAAACAGTTTTAGATGGAATTGGAAAGAAGAAAGAACTGGTTATGATGTTGGCTGAGAAGAAACTGTATCATGAAAAACATACTAGAAGGTAAAGTGGCAGGAAAAAGAGGAAGAGGCGAAAATTCATGGGCGGTGTTAAAAGAAATAATTCCTACGTGAAGACGAAGAGGCTATCTAAAGACTGTGGTGCATGGAAGCTTCTCAGAGTTTGCTAGTGACCTGCCAATAATTGCAGAATGCCTGTTATTATTATTATTATTATTATTATTATTATTTATTATGGTATCCGCAATTCAAACTGCCAATTTATTCGTTCACTCCAGATCTTTTCTTTCCAGTTTTCTGTATATACTGTTTTTTTGTAGTAAGAGAGAGGAACGTTCGATCCTACAGGCTTAGTAGTTTCATGTAGCCACGTGAAGTAAATGTGGTGGCACCTGCCTTGGGACAGAACATTCAGAGAAGACAAGATATTATTGTAAAATGTATTACAGGTGAAGCAGACAATGTAAAAGGGCCATATTTTTTCTACAGTCCCTATTCTTTCCAAATGCCCGTGGTTGAGCATCACCCTTCCTTCCTTTCTGCTTGTTTATATTACTACAGTAAAACCTGTCTTCAACGGACCCTTTATTAAACGGAAAACTGTCTTAAACGGAAATATTTCACGGTCCCATGAATTTTGGAGAACCAAACGTGTAAAAAGTCCCTTTATTGAGCGGAAACTGTGTTACGCGGACAACGGAAAGAAAAATAAACATTTAACGGAAAATTCTGAGTTCCGGACTACGGCGTTTAGAAGATGTTTAGACATTTTGTGAGACATATACATTATACTGTCTGCGATAAAATGTTCGTTCTTTTGTTAAATATTTCTGGACAGTGTAGACCTTCCCCAACCACTACTCATATTCACCCCCACAAATTGTCCTTAATCCCCGCAACTTAATCAAGAATCATACGGAATGTCGGAAAGAAGAAAACGAGATAGAGGAAGAAGAGGAATACGATACCGACTTCGAAGAAGAGTGTAGAATAAATACATATCAAGATGCTCTCAGAAGTTTAAAGGAACTGCAAAAATTTGCCTTACGGAAAAATGATTCTGATTCACTTAGTATAATTTCTCAGGCTAAAGTGTATGCGGAAAGTCAAGCAGCCAAGCAGCAATGTACACAGTGAACCCTGCTTGGCTATTAGAAAAATAAAGAAAACGTGTGCATAGTATATTTTGTATTTGTTTTAATTTTTTTGTGTATTTATTCGTAGAAGAAAGAAGCACTGTAATCGAACAATGTACTTACAATATATTTTCTCAGTATATAAGCATGCCCCTTTATAAGCATGTATTTTTTTTTAAAAAAGGAAAGGTCTACCTCCACTAAGCGGAAACCTGACTTTAACGGAAATTTTTGCAAGTCCCGCTCGATTCCGCTAAAGACAGGTTTCACTGTACAAAGTTTTGTCTCTGTAGGGAGCAGGCAGCAATCCTTTATCATGTTATTATGTAGGAAAGCCCCTGACTTCCTGCAGTTTCTAAAGGTTTTGATAGCGTTTCTCAAACAGTGGCCTTCGAGGTCTGTCCTTGTGGTTCTCTTGAATAGAACATCAGTCCCAGAAGAGACAAAGATAATAAAATTCAAGTGAACTACATAACACAAACTATAGTTAAGAATCTCAAACAGGTATAAATTTCACTAATGATGGGCAAACTGCTGCTCGCGAGCTAGATAACTGCCTCCTGAAAGATTCTATCTGGCCTGCGATATGATTCCTAATCTAAGGAATGAAAATAAGAATTGGGTTACTTCGAGAGTTGTATGAGAAACAAACTGACAGGTGAACATTTATCTTCACTTATGAGAATCAATACATCCCAGGTAGAAGCAGATTATAGCAAACTTTTTACTAATTAATAGGGCTTAATTATAAGAATTTTCTAAAATGTAGCATTATCATTTTTGATAAATTACTTATGTTGTGTATATTAAGTCTGCAGTAATTAGTTCCGACTTTAAATCTACAGTAGCTAATACCCACAATTTCGTTATATTCATATATATTTCCGTAATGCGTAGACTGATTTTAAAGGTGTATATATACTTGTTCATGTATGTTTCGCAGGCTGATTCATTTTATTGAAAGCTAGTGTTCTGCCTTTCCAACGTAAATTTTGCATTAGACATTAGTTTTGCTTGACACAGACCTTAAATATGTTCATAGATAATAATAAGGACTTTTTTAAAGTTTTTATTTTTTAATACTTTAAAATTTAAAGAATAATCATATAATTTTTTAGCTTAATTTTGAATTGCTTATAAAGTACTATTGACAAAATATAGTTATTTCTGCCGAAGTATTCCTCAAATAATTATAACACGCTTTTAGATTATGATTTCATCCCTTCGACGAGAAACTATCGAACAATTTACAAAAGATATATGGATAGTTATTTTGACTTTGTTTAAAAATGCTATAAGTTTAAAAACTTGAATTTGTGCTTAAATTGAACATTTTTATTAAAAGGTCTCACAGCATAATCAGAAATAATTCGAAAATCATGGTTTTCAAAATGGTTCCGATCATAACGATGCGGACGGTGAGTGTGTTGAATCTCATTGGAAATTAATTAGTCGAAAAATCATAAATATTGTGTAAAATTACCTTCAACAAATTTTCTGTTTCCGATTGTTGTTGTTATTATTTACAAAGCATAAATCTTCGCTTTATGATAGGCAGTAAAACTGCATTCATGTCCACGGACACTTTCTGTATATGATTTCGAAAAGGAATAGACGGATGTTGTCTTTTGTGTATAATTACGTTCCGTGTCAGCAACGAGGGCACATAGGACAAAAGCTAGAGTTTAAAATGGAGTCTGGGCCACTGTAATATGTTTAACGTTCTCCAATCGGGAATCGAACCCATGAACTCGTGCGCCAAAATTACACGCATCAGCAAGGAATAATAATAATTAAAAAAAACATAATTTACTGTAAGCTGCACTCGAATCAGCTCTCTGCTTTCGAAGTTACTGACGAAAACATTCCGACACGAAGTATGCACTGGCGCTGTTAAAACTATTCGAATAATTCTTCTGTTATTCGAATATACTAGCATTCGTTCTCAATATTCGAATAATTGTTCGAATTGTTATTTGTTATTCGAATAATTGGTGTAATTGTTATTCGTGATTTGAATAATTGTTCGAATTGTTATTCGTGATTTGAATAATTGTTCGAATTGTTATTCGTTATTCGAATAATTGTTCGAGTTATTAATCATTCAAAAATTATTCGAATAACGAATTTTATTTGAAGAATCCATTATTCTATTACTCGAATAATGAGTTATTTGGATTCCAGCAGCACTAGTGTGCACATTTTTAGTGGCGACTGTACGTGATACTCGACTGTTTCATTACACTCAGAATGTTCGTAATGTAATAACGAACTTTTATATATATATGGTGTGTGTGTTTGTTTGTTCTTATTTACTTTATGCAAGCCTAGTTCAAATCAGCAGGTTGTATGTTAGCTTGCTTTCGTTGTTGAAGAAGATGGTTTTATGTAGTTTTTCGAGATGTTCTGTATTTTTTCGTTGTTTGTGAAAACAGTATACTGGAAGAGATATGGGAAAACGAGTACAAGGAACGTTGGAGAGCAGGAAACGAAAGCAGAGGAGTGGAATCGTAGCAACGAGGACTCTCACTGATAAAAGCGTGGTGTTTGGTTGACTGTAAGCTTCGTGTTGTGTGTTGGTGCAGATACAATATAATGTGGTAGTAGCTACTGTATTCCCTCTAGTGTTATTGATTTCTTACTGCGTGAAGTAATTGGACGACAGCATGATTGAAATTTGATATTATATTTGCTTCGCTAACGATGAACCATCTAATTAGTACATTTGATATTTAAACCATTGTGTAATTTGCAATTGGGGAATTGTGTGCTTTTTTTTTTTTTTTTCGTCCTTTATTGCTCTTCTCTAGTGGTGTTGACATTAGTAAATGGAGCATTCATTGTACGTGTTTCGTGTAATAGGTTTCATCACTAGTTTCTATTTTACCAATCTTTACCTTAAATTGACGATGATGTTTTGCACATATTACTTTTCAGATCATTAAATTTGACTTACCATAATGTTATTCTTAACAAGTAAAAATGCAGACGATTATTTGATTTTAGTAAATGTTGAAACTAGTCGCTCCTCTACAGGTAGTATATATCGTCCATACCGTGTTTACTGGTATTCGATCATGTTTTGAGATTTTGTCAAGTAACTAAATACATCTGCCAAATAGTGATTATGTGATATATGGTTTAGATGCCCAGTTTATATTGAACTGAGGGCCAATGATGCTCAGGACAAAATTAGAATTGTAGAAAATATATAGCTTCTTTGTGGCTATAGAAAAAAATGGTAAACGGGAGAACCGTTTTCGACTTTGAGTGGGAGCTCATGCGGTTTGTTTTCCGCATCAAGCTGTAGGCTTTTTTTGGATCAAAAGATCCAATGTATTTCAATCGAACATTTCCTTGTAGGCCTATATCTGAAGAACTACATATAGTGTAACCAAACCCAAACTGGTACTTAACTCAGTATGATGTGTTTATTCCTAGAAAATAACGAAAACTTGTTTTAGTTGCCGTTCCAAAATTTTGTTGCCCCTGATCCAAAAACTAATTATTGGCCAAGATCGCAATCTTTCGATCCATTTTTTTTATTCGTAATTCCCTGTTTCTAAACAACAGTTTGAAAGACAAATCATATATACTTAATCACGTTTAATTTCTCTTTGCGGGTCGTCATTTGGCCATCAATGAGTAACTTTGATTTATGTAGCATCACCATCTCCCTTAGCCTTGGTGCATAGGTCTGAACGTGGGACGTTATACTAAAAACAATGCTACATGCTTTGTGGTGGTTTGGAATTTCACCTTAAATTGTAGGTGTACGGTACTTGCGGCCTCTGTGCTGAAAAGGGACGCTAAGCTCTAGTTCAACCAATATACAGGGTGTCCGAGATGAAACACCCTAATTTGAAATGTCTGTAGTACAACTTGTATTCAATACATAGAGAATATTCATGCAACAATGGATACACAAGGTTTTGAAGTTTTGTTTGTTTAATCACACTATTTCTACATTAGCCCCATGAGTGGCACAGAGGATGATCAATCGATACTTTATTTCTTTCCAAGTATCCTATAGCGTGTGTGGCGTAACTCTCTCTGTTGCGGTTCTAATTCTCCCGCAAAGTTATTCCAGATTTGTCACTTTGGTAGAGTACACACGAAAAAGAAAGTATTTGACAGTTGACAAATTTTCTTTTGCCAGTACTCGGGAACAAGTGAATTAATTTGGATTTTTTTGTTGTTACCCTTAGAATAGTTATAACTTGACAACTTGCCAAAGTCGGTACTCTAATAGGGTAATTTATTGTTGAGTTATTAGGAAAAGAAATTTTGTCAACTGAAAAATACATTCTTTCGTGACTGTACAACCTGTCCTTAACATACCCCCCCCCCCCCCCCGCAGTGGTCAGGCGACCGGGGTGACCATAGGATTGGACCACCTCTCACAATCCATCGTTCAATATTCGTTGCTTTTCACTTTTTACATTTTTTTTTCAGTTTCTTCGCTTTTCTGCACCTGAAATAAAAATGAATAAAAAAATGAACTTGATAAATATAAATTTCTACAGCTAATCTACCGTCCAACACCTAACAAAATTGTCTGGGTTGTTCATTATGTTGAGTGAGCTCTGTCGTGGCTAAGCGGTTACCGCACGCGCCTTTGGCGTGGGAGACTGGGGTTCGATTCCTGGCGGGAGCTCACGTGGTTCGGATTCCACGTTAATCAGTAGGTCCACGTCTCGTATAGCCTCGCTGCTGAAAGGGAAGCTAAACTAAAATAAACTCAACCCATTATGTTCAGTATAAAAGTTTCAAATTATGGTACCGTGCTTGTGGGTTTTCTCCGGGTTCTTCCGTTTCCTCCTACTTTCTTCATTCCACCATTTCATCACCGTTTCCTTTAGCCTAACCGGCATAACCATGGGGCGTAAAACTTAAAAAGAAAGAAGAACTCAAATTGTGGTATTTCGTCTCGGACACCTGGTATAAAATTACGTTGTTTCCATTTGTCTGTTTTCGTAGCCATAAAAAATTATCTCCATTTTCCTTTTTCTTTCTTTCTTTCCATTTTTTAATATTATTATGCTATTAGGAGAGATTGTAAATATCTAATTTTAACGTTTTTAATAAACTGTTGAGAGAAATTAAGTGTAGGCACATAGAAGGAATGAAGCTGCTTTAGCACAAGAGATATTGAGTTCATAATGATGACGATGAACTTCGTAATCGCTGAAGCATTGATTTTGTTTACAACCTTGTAGTGCAAATAATTACTTGGATGTTAATTTAACCAATTTGTATGCAAAGGAGAACGTTTCGTCGGTAAATATGGCTTAATGAAAGTTACTACATACGCATACGAGTCGTCTGTACTCTCCCTTACTCTGTGATAACAGTTCCCCAATATTACAGAATCTAATCATTTTAGCGTGTAGTTTGTTTATGAAAATAGTACTTACAATCTTCTATTGCTTCTTCCTTTCTTGAAGTAAAATGTTTCTTCTCTTCTGAATATATATGGTTAATATGAAATACGTACATGACATTTCCAAAGTACTTCCTTTATTTATTTATTTTTCAGTGCTGCTGACACAGTAAATGCGTGATTCAGCCCATTTAGTGAAATTTGTTTCCAAATCGACTTCGCTGGCTTTGAAACTTCCAGATTGGATGCAGAATAGCCACAATGCAACTTTTTTTTTGACTCAGGAAACAGCTAAAACCACCCCCTTCATTTCGAACTTGTTCTTCAGCTCGCGCGAAACGAGATTTGTGGTGGACAAACACCGTATGCGTGGGTTTTCTCGGGGTTCTCCCGTTTCCTCGGATTTCATTAATTCCACCATTAGATTAATTTCTCATTATTACTGTCCCTTTAGCCTAGCTTGCATGACCATGGGACGTAAAACTGAACGATTTTGTTTCATTTTATTTTCCTTTGCATACTGCAGCACTATTCGCCGTATGTTTCTCACTCAGTGTATGACAAATCTATCGATATGAAACTCTCGAAATCATAAATAATCAATAAGCATAGCCTGAATACTAACATAAGACAGGTTAAGGCAGGCTGAAATCGGTCGGATATATAAAAATACATCTTCTCTCATAGTGTTTACCATACTTTCTGTTCTTGATGTTGGTCGTTTCTTTAAAGATGAGTTATGCCACCTAAATGCTGCAGCACGTGGCGTACAGCTCTTTTCACAGAAGTTTGTAGGTCTCGGCAGCAGATCTCTTGAAAAATGTCGAACACAAACCCTGACAGCATAACGCTGTTCTAAATTGGACTTTGAATTTCACGGTAACTTACACTCTGCGATTTTCAACCACACTTGACTTTCAACTTTGCTCTTTATGTGTAAAACACAGAAGGTAGAATATTTTAGAGAACATTCATTGAACTCTAAGCTACAGAGTAATACAACAGTTATTAGCCTCTGGTCATGTCTTCCCTTTAGAAAATAATCAGTGTCATTAATTTTTGATCTGCCTACGTAGCAGAATCGAATTTGTTATAGCACAATGAGTGGCGTTTTTAAGAGCGGTTGAAAGTTCCGAAATTGAATAAAATGAAATATACAAAACGTTCTCTCTCTCTTTTTTTTTCCATAGTCAACTCCAGTTTCCTCTACTACATTTTCTACGGTGATGGTAGTGGTAAATTTTAGGGGACTGCTCCCAGGCGCTTGAGAGTGGGGAGATACTATTTTCGATTACGCTTTGGCGTAATTAAAGTGGCGTATCCAGTCTTCTTGAGTATAGTTGTGTTGTTTCTTGGTATAGAGGTGTGATTTCCAACTAGCCGATACATGACGTAAGAGCTCTCTTTTACAATCTGGTAAAAGGAATGGAATGGATGACGTAGGAGAGCAAGTGTTGGCAGTGGACGTGCAGTCATTGATTCACGAGTAGTATGCCTGCAAAACCATCGAGGACGCCAGATTTTCTCAACCTACAGGTATTTCATGCCACGACTCCCATTTATCACACCACCTTCCCAGGGACCCTATAAGTAATGCCCAGTTTGTAATAAGCTTTTTGATTATTTGCTGTAGGCCGCGGTGGCTCGGTGGTAGAGCGTTCACCTCTGGTGCGTGGGGTCCCGGGTTCGATCTCAGCTCCCACCAAGTGAACTTTGTGGTGGACAAGGACCGTGTGCGTGGGTTTTCTCGGGGTTCTCCCCTTTCCTCCCACTTTTTTCATTCCACCATTTCATTCATTTCTCATAATCACAGTCTCCTTTAGCCTAGCCGGCATCATCGTGGGGCGTAAAACTTAGAGATTTCATTTCATTTTTTGATTTATTTGCTGCTTATCGCTTCAGTTGTATATATGTGTGTAAACCCTTCACACATATCCAGCTCTGTAAGAAATAATAAAGGATCCCGAAACGAAACCAATACCTTTCCCATTATTGACGAAATTATTTTTCAGTTATTGATTTATACAGCGAACACAGCACAGCAATTGCAAATTGATGCTTGGTATTTTCCCTTCGGCACGGTCGAGAAAAGAATCATTTATTTCGCTTTTGAAAGCTCCTGCAATCTTAATAGATCATCTCTAATACAAAGTCAAGATTTTCTATTGATAAAGATCTCAAACCTTTTTTTCTTTCTGTCCTGGTCTTTTAAAACGAATTTTATTTATACTTAGAAAAGGTCACTTTTGGTAGGCTATTCCATCCTTGTTTTGTTTTTTAATTTGACTGACGTGTCAAATGTACTGACTCTGATGATGATTATTCAGTGCGTTGGAAACTTAAGTCAAATAAATAAAACATGGATGGAATACAATAAACTGAACTTTTTAAATTACAGATATCTCTGTGAACATTATGTGGAATATATGATTTTGTATTTTGTTAAGAGGCCTCATCCCGGCGAAATTAAAATACCGCTAATTTTACAGTAATTATGTGATATCTTCAAATAGATAAAAGGTAACTGAAATGTGGAACAAGAGCGCCCTAGACAATATCATTTTACATGAGATACCGTTATCACGACTCACTTATCTGCTTTCGATTTCGAGCCATTTTGAAAATTGGCATTTATTTTCGCGTTTCCAAATGGCTGACAATGGAAAGCCACTAGGTGACTTGTGATAACGGTATCTCATGCAAAATAATATTGTCTAGGGCGCTCTTGTTCCATATTTCAATTATCTTTTATCTATTTGAAGATATCACATAATTACTGTAAAATTAGCGGTATTTTAATTTCGCCGGGATGAGGCCCCTTCCCCCCTGTATTTGACAATAAGTATGAATAAAAATAAGTCTTTCAAAGTAAGAAAATGAAAATCTTAATAAAAGGTCAACTACTGGATCCTAATTATATGTATATATCTTCTTCACGTCCCTTCGCGACCTCCATGTATTTCTCTCGCGACAGCGTAGGGATCCCCTACCTCCCAAGTTGAGAAACCCCAGACTATGCTATCGTTGTTCGTTTGCGTTATCGCCACTGCCTTACCGATATACCAACGTCAAGATTACCGCCTCGTCCTCCTCTCACTGAGAAGGATAGAAATAGGCTGTGACCTAACAGATCATTCAATTGGAAACCACTGACATACAGCGACTTCTCAAAAAGTCCAAAAAAGAAGTTGCATGATCTCTGTGGCCAATTCTGAATTGCCATTCACTTTCGAACTGTTGATAAGTTTTTACAATGATAACGCGTCATTTATTTCTGTTACGATCCATAACTACTAATTTCAACGTGTCTAAAACACAGCTGTTTTTTTTTAGCTGTCTGAATACCAAAACTAAAATTGCGCGCAATTAAAATTTTGTGCTCTTTTCCAAGCGCCCTGAATATTTCTTTTCAAGCAAATTGTGATTTTCTTATTTTGAAAGAAAAAATCGAATGATTTTGTTCGTATTTCGTAAAGAAATCGTTTAATTAATAACCTTATCATGAGAAACAGAGGGAATGCCATAGCCGCACTGGAATACAGCTTCCGTGAGATTAGCGAAGGCAAGCAGAGTTGGCTTTGATCAGGGAAAGATGGGTGCCTTTTTTTTTTTTTTTTTAATTTTTAACCAGGGTAGTGGCGTCTACTCAGTGCCGTGAGAATATATATAGAAGCCACTTTGATAGAAAGAAGTAGAAAACTCCGGTCTAGAACACCCAGCATTAACAGAAAAGGGTGCCGATGTGCTGACCGACACATCGCTCCAAAGGTCTGAGTGCCAAAAGCCAGTTAGTAGGGCCTGGACCTCCAAAGGCTGTTGCCAAGGCAAGGGCTGTTTGTATTATGAGGAACTATTCATTTGTCTCAAGAAAATTATGAAAGGGAAGTTCACTATTGGGGAGTGAGTTTTGTTCGAACTATTTTCTCGAAAACAGCACAAACAATTTCATTCATAATTCATAAATTAGTGTTCCTTTTAAAAACTATACTACGCCATTATTCATAAAATATTTTATTTTCAGACCTCTTGTGTGGTCGTAGATTTGAATTTGATTCGGCTCGTAGAACAAGATTCTTGAGTGGGTGCTGCAAAATCCAATAACGAATCACAATCAAATGTGAAGAGAAATTAGTGCGTGGGATCCGTATCCCTCTTCTTTCTTTTGGTCCTATTGCAACTACGTGATAAAGAATTTGTACGAAGATAGTCCTCTTGAAATTAACGATTTCTTTTGTTTTCTTTTTCTACGGAATCCTCTAGTCGTAGGAAATACAATGATCAGCAAAGAACGAAACAGAGCGTGGATATTAATTCATGAACTTGTCTTCCTTTCGTTGCGCTCCGAACAGCTCGCTTCTGGCGTAGGAGGTCTCGTGGAAACTCGAATGCATTTTTCGTAAAGGCCCACGTAGCTCATTTAAGGAAAGGTATGCCATTACTTTTTAAGTTGCTCCGAGGCTAATGGCAGTGATGAGAAAAAGAGGCCTCATATAATGCTTGCTGTTCGATGAATTAGTCTTTATTCTTTAAGAAAAGAACGGTAGATTATGTTCACAAATATTTGGGTATTTAATGTCCCGCATTTATGCCTGATAAGCGAAAGGGGGCAAATGATAAATAGAGTAAAAAGTAAATGATAAGGGTATAAATGAATTACGTTAAAAATAGGTAGAACAGCAGTGGTTTATACTGGTTTGATGGCTTGGGCTATCACTAACCTTTATACCACTTGTGCATTAATAATAATAATAATAATAATAATAATAATAATAATAGCTCTCCCTCTCTGAAGTAATAAGTAATTGCTAGTGGGCCTAGTTCCTCTTTAATAACGCCTATGCCCTTCCTGCTGGTCTAATCGCTAGAGCGCGTACCTTTGATGGACGTGGTCCCGGGACAATTTTCGGTGGGAGAATGTTGAGCGCATTGCGATGGTTTAATTAGATTCTGTCTTTGCGTGTCGGCCTATATGTCATGTAGCCTCGGTGCTGCAAAAGAACACTTCTATCGAACAAACAACAAAAATAATAAAGAAAAATGAGAGAAAGGAAAAAATGAAATGAAATCTTTTAGCTTTACGTTCCACAGATATGTTGGTTAGGCTAAAGGAGACGGTGATGATGAGAAATGAATGAAATGGTGGAATGAAGAAAGTGAGACGAAACGGGAGAATCCCGAGAAACCAACGCACACTGTGTTTGTCTACCACAAGGTTCACTTGGCGTGAATGGTGATCGAACCAGGGACCCGCAAGAAGTGAACGCTTTACCACTGAGCCACCGCGTTCTCATAAGAGAGAGAGTACAGATGAAGTGTAAGATAAAATTTTCATGCTACATCAACCATTTCCCTGTTAAACAAGTATATAGTTTTATTGAGAAAATTTACAAATATATGTTAGAATGTTTTGAGGGTTAATCAGGAACCGTTGGATCCCTGTGGGTGCGCAACTGTGTGCGAGTTATAAAGAACACTGAAATAGACGATTAGCAACAAATGAGCCTCAGTCTGTAAGAACCTTTGCAAGGTAACGCAAATAATAAAACAAGTAATTATAACTATGCCGACTAAAGCAAAATACTGTAAAACACAAAATTTGCATTGTGTTGACGCAAACCTCTACGGAACGAGGCTCACAATGTCCAAGACGATTCTCAGAGACCCAGAATGCGCTGTCATTCTTGTATAACTTTCCTTTAAGAAACCGATTACTCTAGAGGCAACTGATGTTACCTGCTAGCCCGTTCGTACGCTGCGGGCGGAGGTGGAGGGAAGGGGAATGGGATTAAAGCTACAGTTTTCTTATTCCAGTTGAGTAACTAGAGGAGGTTTCCTGCTGTGTTGCCAGATTGAAAATCTTTTAAGGAAGCGAGACAGAGTGCGTGAAAATAGTTATTAAATGCTTCTAAATTCATGCATCTCGCAGAAACTTTTAACATTGAAATAAGATACTAAAGTATAAAATTATTAATATAAATTAATTTATATTATATTAACTTTATTTTGTAATACTCTAGTGCTACCACTGGTAGGCCTGGTAGCCCACAAAATACGCCACTGTAGAACAGACAGTGATGACGGGCGAGTCCTGCGAAATCCATGTAGGTGATGCTGGTGTCGATCACAAACTTACATAAACGAAGATTGAACATATCATTAGTATAACATCAAAAGTGGGGTTGTTTAAGAGAGAAGAGTTCAGACTGTGTCGTCTCGAAAGATATGAAAGTAATGTCTCGTCTCGCAAAATTCTATTGGAAAAGGTCTGCCTCATTCATGAACATTCTGTCTCAACTTGGCTCGTGGACACCCTAATTAAGGATTGAGTGCTTTACCTCTGAATTACTGGTTTTCGTTCACAAAGTTGGTAAAGTAAGTCCTGGCAGTATTTAACTCCGTGCATATTTCTGGGCAATTTTGTTAGTTTTTGCGCACTGTTTCTTCACAGTGATCCGTACGTATGTTGTAGATGTTGCAGCCAGGAAATTAAAACTAAAGATAGGAGAAAATTCTTCGGAACTAAGAGTCAGATTTCAAACTGTGAACCTGAAATAAAGACAAGGATAGGAATGGCGAAAGAATTCTTTAGGAAGAAAATACTATTTGTGAGCTCTTGAATAAAGAGTTGAGAAAAGGGCTCACAAAATGTTTCGTATGGAGTATTATACTGTATGGGTCAGAAACGTGGGCATTACGCAAAAAATGATGAAAATCGATTGGAAGTTTTCGAAATGTGAGTGTGGAGAAGAAAAGAATTAGCTGGGTCGAGCGGTAAACGAATGAGAGCGTCTTGGAAATTGCATGGGAGAAAAGAACAATTTTAGATGTTATTAAGAAGAGGAAAAGAAACTGGTTGGGACATTGGCTAAGAAGAATTGTATCATGGAGGACGTGCTAGATGGTATGGTGGCAGGAAAGAGAGGGAGGGGCGAAAGAGGCTATAATTAATGGACGCTATGAAAACAGAAAAATCGTACGTGAAGACGAAGAGGTTACCGGCAGACTATGGAAGCTTCGCAGTTGCGGCAAGTGACGTGCCAATAAGGACAATACGTATGATAATGATCTCCGTGTTCTGATGAGATTGTTTCCCGTAAGATGTGTTCTTTTACAATAATGGACGCTTGGCTTTTTGTGGCCCGTATTGAGGCTACGGGTTATTTTATATAAAATAAAAAAACAATGCCATAATTTTAGGTATTTTTGAAGTACGGAAATCCATTTAAATTCTGCTGTTTATAAATTATCGGTAGTAATGCGATGGTTAGCATAATAATAACACTAATAAACATGCTGTGTAAGTTATTTTTAGAGTAACTCGAGTGTGAAGTAATGTATTATGTAATAAAGGCCGTTCACACGTGTAAAATATGCGAGATACAGCACAATTTCAAATACAGCAAGCACATGTTCAGCAATGTTGATTGCAGTTAAAAGTTTTATTTTACGAACGATTCTCACCATTTCTACGAGAAGTAAGTCGTATATTGCTGCGTGCACAGTATTATTACTCTCGAGTTCCATTCGTTAATTACCCGTAAAGTTTTCCTTATTATTTTGTTTTTCATTACAGTCTATAGCATTGCCCGTCACAGTCATTTCTTCTAGATTGAAGCAAATCCCCGAATGAAATTAAGAAGAAAAAAAAAACATCTAATGTGGAGTTGTTGAATTCAAATAATTGCGTTTATCATTTTAATAGTCTGTTAATGGCTATTTAATAGCATCGACCGTGAAATCTGTATTTTATTCGTATTTATTTATTTCTCACTATAGTAAGTGAAGGTGTTTCTTTTGATGTTTACTTTCGAGTGTTCGTGACGAAGCATAAAAATGTTAATACTATAATAGAGGTTATCTGTTGAGCACGAGTCTGCAGTGAAGTTTGGCGAATAGTATGGCATGACCAGAGCTTATTATAGATACAGAAGATGACTATCATAACGTGTTACGACTTTTATTATTATTTTGTATGGGTTTGCAAATAAGTTTTGAAAATTATAGGGAGATTTAGTGATTCATAAGTTAAATAGTAGAGCATACTTAATCTATACATACATACAGTGATATACAGTGACTCAATAAAGAAGTGTGGTCTCGCGTAGTATAGTCGCTAACGCTCTCGCCTTCGGTGCGAGCGGTCCCGGGTTCGATTCGGTCAAAAAAGTGTTAAGGATGGTTTAAAGGGACAAGTTTTGCCGATAGATGTCACTACAGTCTTCGTATCTTTCTCATGTATTTTTTTTACCTTTCACGTAAATTCACGATTTCTCTTACAGAGTTCAACGTAAAGATCCCAAATTTAGAGAAGGAACTTATCGAAGGCAACAATCCGTGCCGATTTTTTTTTTATTCAGAATTTTCTTCATTCTTGAAACAGTTATATTGTTAAACGTTTGGATATCCATTTCAACAGTCAAGCCATTTCAACAACGAAGAAAATTCTAAATAAAAAATCGGCACTTATTGTTGCCTTCTATAAGTTATGAAGTCCCTTCTCTAAAAATTTGAAGTTTCTAGGTTGAAATTTGTAAGAGAAATCGTGAGTTTTTGTGAAAGGTAAAAAATACATGAGAGAGATACGAAGACTGTGGTGACATCTATCGGCAAAACTTGTCCCTTTACACCAACCTTAAACGCTTTTTCAGGTCAGCCACCCTGAATGAGGTTTTCCTGGGTTTTCCTCATTCACACTAGGCAAATGGCGGGGTGGTACCTAACTTGTAGGTCGGTCCCAGACCGCTTTCTTTCTTCCTTCCCTTTCCCCGGATAGTGTGCTCGCCGAGGGACGTCATTCCTCAAAACGTGACGGGCTAAATGGCCTTAGGTGGCGAAAGCCCAGAAATCTAAATCCTAATCGTAATCAATAAAGAAGTCAGACATATACCTACTTACACATTCCAAGAGTATGCTTCAGAGAGAGAGAGAGAAAAATAATATATTATTTACTTCTGGAAAATTGAAACAGCAGTAACAGAACTCAATTTAATGACTGAAAAAAAAAAAACAACAACAACAAAAGTGAAAATCCATGTCAAAAAAGAACTCGGACAAGTGGCAGCACTCTCGTTCTTTTTGGGCTTAATAGGGGGGATTTCCAAGATTGTGTCTACTTCACACTTTTAGGTGTCCAGGTGGAATGAGTTGAGGCCGTACTGTTTGTACGTGGGTGAAACTGTGTGTTTAAAATTTAAAATGGGAAGACAACATACTCAAACTTCTAAGAGGTAAAATCAGTTCGTGATATTGGGGAAATAGTCAGTAGGTCACACTACACTGTTGATCACATTATTAGACGCTCTAAATCAACAAAAGCGGTGGAAAATAAACCAAAAAGTGGTAGACCTAGAGTGTTTTTCAAAGTCAGACGAGCAATGAATTGTACTACAGGTTAATAAAAATCCGAAGATAAATGCTCCTAAACTAGTCAAAGAAGTATCAGAACATCTTAATAAAAGTGTTTCTCCCGAAACGATAAGATTGATTTCAAGAAGAAGCAATTTACATGGAAGAGTAGGCCGGGAAAAAAAAGCGTAAGTGCAAGCTCGTGTATGGATGTTTTAATTAACTAATTCCTAGTTTTATTATTGTTGATTTTGTCTTAGTTTTGTTTTTGTGTTTTAAGTTCTGTCATCTGCAAAAAAGATCGCGTTGTTATCTCACCCACTAATGCTCTCGTCTTTCGTGCAAGCGGTTCCGTGTTCGATTTCCGGTGAGGATACTCGGTCGAAAAAGTGTAAAAGCCTATTTCAGGCCAGCCATCCTGAGCGAGGTTTTCCTGGGTCCTCATTCACACCAGACAAATGCCCGGATGGTCCCTAACATACAGGTCTCAGGCCGCTTCTTTTCCCAATCCTGCCTTTCTTCCCTTTCCTCGGATAGTGTGATCGCCGAGGGATGTCATCTCACGTGACGGGCTAAAATTCCGTAGATGCCGAAAGCCCAGAACTCTGATTCCTATTTTTTAAATTTTTTTTTTAATGAATGGAACCCTATGAGCAATTAGTGTGTTAGAATAATGTTGCAGAATATTGTTCAGTTTGAAAAAAAAAAAGCGCATCGTCGGTGAACAACGGTAAATTACACGTTATTACATATTGAAGAGTAACAAGTGCGTGCCGTGTCACATGCAAACTACTAAATGGTGTTGTATACAAATTCACATGTAACAGACTATTATTGTTTGTGATGGCTTTTCAAAAGCATGAATTTTGTAGTACAAAAGGGGGGTGGGGGGCGAAAGAACGTGTGAAAAGGACAGGTCAACCAGAAAAAGTTACGAGAATCCAAAACGTAGAAAACAACAATAGAAAGGTACTGGTGATAGAATTCATGGAAACGCGCAGAAAATCAAGTTATTCAATATGCATGAAAAAACGTAGCAGAGACAATTTTCCCAAGAAAAGGCTAAAATAGCTTTCACTGAAATACGAGAATTTGGCTAAAAAGAAAACAATCCTCAAGCGTGCAGTACTAGTAATAACGTCTTAATTTGATAGCAGAGTTCGTTAAGACAGAAAACTTAAAGTGAACGTGATGTCATTATTTTCCGAGAAACAACAAACACAATTTTAACGTTTCATAAGTTTATTACATTACCTTAACGATTTTTAGCTGCTTTTCAACTCTCGGCACACGGAAGGAGGAGCCTACAATTATCGGTGTATGTTTTTATAAAGATCAATGTAGGCTGCGTCATTATGGAAAATTTATTATTATTATTATTATTATTATTATTATTATTATTATTATTATTATTATTATTATTATTATTATTATTATTATTATTATTATTATATGCAGAGCTACAGTAACTGCATTGAATTCAGTCATATTCGAGAGACGAATGTTGATATTATTTCCAGATACAAATTGTATTAACCTCTTCCGTCCCCGTGTATCCTGTAGGAGACATAACCATAGTAAGAGAGTCAAAAGTTCCAATGTCGCCTACAGGAGACATAGACCTCGACACTGGCAACACTGCGAAACAAATACAGAAATACATGAAATTCTCGCCAAAAATATGCTCAGGACAAAAGGTTAATTGTTATGATATAATCCACTGTATGAGTCCTCTGTCTATTATTAATTTCAAGTTGTTGGTAAATATTGATAGATTGTGCTTCAGTGAAAGGTTATGAGTTAATTATCTAAATTTTTTACTCTCATGTTTAAGTATCTCAAAATGAAAAAAATATCTCCTGACTTGTTGGACCTGGAGAAAGTCTTCGATTCTGTTTGGCATAGTGGGTTCATTTAAACCCCATTTCTTCTAAGAATCAGTGACCGATATTTCCCTCATATACCATTTTGTACATAATTAAATAGCTTAAGTGTTTTCATTTATGACAATTGAAAACAAATGTATCCACTATTGTAGTCACTTACATAAGTAAATAGCGTATTTCATACGTAATCTCTGTTCGGAAAGAGTAAATCCAGTGACCCACATACCAACAGATCTCCGAGTAGGTATGGAACCTTGAAATTTTGTAATTATAAATATTGTCCATGCATTCCAGGCTGTAACACTATGCCTCTAATGAACGGAGCAAAATATTATGAAATTGAACTAATTATCCTCATACTTTTAATTCGTAAACCTTCAACGGACATGTGATAAATTTGGCTGCATTATGATATGTACACTAGACTCTCGCTAATCCGGCCTCTCAGTAATCCGGCGCACATCCAACCAAAAACACGCGCACAATGAATTACAAAACAAAACGGACAACGCTAGGATACGGGACACCATTCTACGCCTTGGATGGGAAACACTATTGCATCCGCCATACTCCCCGGACATTGCACCGTCCGATTATTACCTGTTCTATTCCTTGGACAATCATCTTCGAGGACGCGAGTTCAAATCCCTAGTAGAGGGGCAAAATGCACTTGATACCTTCTTCGTTTCACGGTCCACCAAGTTCTTCCGCGATGGAATCCATTCCCTTCCAGAACGTTGGCAGAAGGTCGTCGATGCTGATAGGTACTATTTTTGATCTTCCGAAAAGTCTTAGGTGACATACTAATGTTCGAAGGTGGTGGTTGAAAAAGCGACAGAAGTTTCTTGGTTACCTTCATACTTTCTGACGTCTGTACAATAATTGATAGTTAGACTTGTGTAGAATACTGAACTATAATAAGCTATTAGCTTTATATTAGTAAATGGTCCATTGGTGAGATTTCTTTCAAATAACTGAGTTCAAATTCTTGGGCTGATAGCTTTGGAACACATTTTTTGCTAATTAAACGGAAATGAGGAAAACTAACATAATGATACTTAAGACCAAATATAAAATATGTAGACATGTAAACACTGATCCTTAGGGAACTTTGTTCGTCTTTTTTTTTTTTTTTTTTTTTTTTTTTTTTTTTTTTTGCCTTACTCTCATCTAATTTCATATGCAAGATGTATTCGTTTGCAAACAGATAGTTAACTGTATACATAGTTAGCAACTAGTTGAATATTACTGAAGACCTGTTCCACTTCTCTCGGCGTTAATTCTTTGCTATCTTTGTTGTTCCGGTTCGCCATGTATTTCTAAACATGGTATTACTTTATTTCCATTTTTTTAAAGGGGGAGTTTTGAACAAAAAGATATTTTATGAGTAAAGTATATGATTTTTTGCTAATTTCAATTTTCTTCAGGAAATCTCTTACAAATAATAATACCATATTATACATTATATACTTCAGATGTCAACTTAACATTCAGGTTACTTCTCCCGTTTGTCCTCTGAACATTTACCTCAGTTTTGTAAGTCTCTTTGATCTTGCGTTTATCATATTCCAGCGTAAGCATACGGATGCTTGTAGTTTCACTTCAGTATGTGTGTGTGTGTTTGTGTAATGTATGTACTGTATGTATGTATGTATGGATCATAACTCGTGCGTTCTTTGTGTTGTTAGGGACAGGAGCTCAAATGTCGAACGTCAGTAGTATTGAGCACGAGCTTACATGAGACAGAAATTTTGTGACAAAATACGATACAATCCGATAGTTCCGTAGACAACACTAAACGTCAGATACATGTTTCCTGTTATATGTACACTCATGTCCAAAATGATTGTCGCATATGTATAACTGCCTTCTGGTAAGAATATAATTTGATAATGATTTTGCCGGGTACTTTTAATACTGATACTATGTGTATAATCGGGAAATGTATATTTGTTTTAAATTTCATAGGAAAAGAATTATAAATACGAAAATTGGAATGAGTATAAAGAAACCGTTCCTAAATGGACGAGAAAGTTTTATTTTCGTTTTATTGTTGTTATTTACTGCTCTTTTGACATGAAATTTGCCATATACATGTCTTTGCCGATTATACAGATACTAACATTGTGAGAAATACCGAGTGAATTCGTTATCAAGTTATAGACAACAACATATTTATAGACATGCGACAATAATTTGGACATGAGTGTACGTTTATTCGCAAGGTTCAGATATTTAGTATGAAACAAAACGAAAATGTCACTTCTTAAAAGTTATTATTAGAGACCGGATGTTAGGCAAAATGCCTATTCTTTAATATTAAAGATATGATCAAAAATAACGTTTTGAAGTTTATATGGGGGATTATAGTTTCGATTTAAGCCAATTTTATTTTGCCTATTTTGCCTATTTTGACCTTTACTGCCTAAATAATTGTTTTATTGCCTAATATTGCCTATTCTATGCATTTTCTTCAAAATAAGCCTTCATTGGGAAAATACATAATTTACGTAACATAATACACACATATTTACTTATATTATGTGTTTGTAAACACAAGCTCGTGGTACGTTACAATATATATATACAGGATGAACAAAGATGTTCACCTACTTCGGGAGGTGATTCGTGACATGAAAAGAAGATAAAAGTCCTCTTGAATTTTACGAATCATCATTTGAAGTATGTGCGCATCTTTATGTCCCGTTCCAATTGTCAGGATTCGATTTCGATTCCAATTTGGCACACCTGTCACTCGAACACGACGCAGAATTCGACAACATGCAACAGCACTTTTTGTCTTCTTTTCATGTCACGAATCACCTCCCGAAGTATGTGCACATCTTTCAGATTCACCCAATATGTGCAATGCATAACATGCCTCGTTTTTGTGTATACAGTAAAAGAAAATATTATTTAACAAACAAGTATGTTTCTATATTCTTTGAACATTATCTATGATTTGAATCTATTTTTTAATGATATTGAGTATTTATCTTCATTATTTCGAGTTACATTTTAGTGCCTATTTTACTGCCTATTTTTTAAATTTTAAGTGCCTATTTGCCTGCCTATTTTCCAGGTTTTTAGTGCCTAAACATCCGGTCTCTAGTTATTATAGTATTAGTATGCTTAAATAAAATTACAAAACAAAACATATTACAGTATGTGTTTGTTATATAGTCTTGCATTGATACATTGAAACTGCTGTTACGGTATATTGCTGTTCTGCTTCTTTGACTACCTGTTGAACCACTCTCCCTTTCCGAGTTCATTAATTGCTCACTTGCCCTGAATAAGCTGATTTCATTTTTCATGAAGAGGAAATGAGAGGTCTCCTGATTTCGATATCGCTTAAGCGGCAAAGTTTCTCTTTG
Organism: Thermobia domestica; assembly: GCF_964235325.1. Lineage (NCBI taxonomy): Eukaryota > Metazoa > Arthropoda > Insecta > Zygentoma > Lepismatidae > Thermobia > Thermobia domestica. The sequence continues at coordinate 56,506,634 of NC_137467.1, forward strand.
CTTTGTAGTGGGTGTGTAATTCTGGTAAATATACGAATCGTTCGTTCACAAGATAGAAGCTAAAAAGATAATGTTAAGCTTTCCGTGTAGGTATTTGGAGATTGGATCACTGCTGCAAACAAGTAGCTTCACATCATTCGTAATCCATATATTGTTGGTTTATTTAGGAGAGATAAGGTATGCGCTATAAATAAATAAATAAATAAATAAATAATAAAAGCTTCTGAAATATTTTTATAGTGTGTGGTACAGGGTATGCTGTACGGAGCGCAAATCTAAACATTGCGATCGGAGGGTTGATGAAAAATGACATGAAGCGTTCGAAATATGAGTATTGAGAAAAATTGGGAACAAGGACTAAGATAGGTAAAGGAAGGAGCAAGAGAACTTCCAGGAGAAATTGTCTTATTAGGAAGGTAATAGAAGAATAGTGGTAAAAAGTAAAAGATGTTACAAAGAATGTAGTAGTTGGACGTATTCTTGCGTTAAAACTGAAAATTGCGGTAGATTGCTGAGTGTGTGAATACTTCAGTATTTTCGATAAATGACCTGCGAGTGATTTTGGGTGTGTAAATTCTCTTTCGAATGTAAATGCGGTACCTGATTGACCATTAGATGTGCTGGAAAAAGAACGATATACAGGATGGTAAGAAACTATTTGAACAAACTTTGGGAGCTGATTACCGACACCGAAACCAGCAAAAAAGTCCTCTGGAACTTTGGTCAGTGAAAGATAGTTTCGGCGATATAGGGTGCTGAAAGTGTTGGGAAAATGAACTTCAGGGGGCTGTAATTCAAACACAACGCAACGTAGAGAGTGCGGTTTAGCATATGTCATTCGAAGTTATACCTGCTCGATTAAAAAAAAAAAAAAAATGTTTTTAAACCTTCGCAACATGTGTGCGAGGGATTCCCTATAACCTGGCAAGTAATCCCTACGTTCCTTTGGAGAATCCCTCAAACACATGTTGTGGAGGTTTGAAACATACATTTTTCAATCGAGCAGGTATGACTTCGAATGTCATATTCTAAATCCCACTCTCTACGTTGCGTTGTTTTTGAATTACAACGCTTTGAAGTTCATTTTCCCACCCTTTCAGCACCTTATATCGCCGAAACTATCAATCACTGACCAAAGTTCCAAATAACTTTTTTCGGTGTCGGGAGTCAGCTCCCGAAGTTTGTTCAAATAGTTTCTTACCATCATGTGTATCGTTCTTTTTCCAGCCAACGTCCCATACATCATCTACACATCAGACTGACCCTCTAGCAGCTCGGACCAGAACCCACAATGCTACAAACTGTGGTCAGTGTTTCAATCTATGACCTGCAAGAAGAAACACCCTGATGTGCATCCTGGTCAGGGCAGCCCTCCATTTCCCCATCGACACTGTTCTCAATTTCATTGACGAGTGGTCTGTCAGACTCCGGGCCTACATCCAGACTCAAGGTTGATATTGTGAAAACAAATAGATACTTTTCATGCTCCACACTTCCATGTATCATCTTGCAATAGAATATCAATATATCATTAACACTATGTTTCACTTTCATACCTCTGACAGTATTTATGAAATAACTGAGTATATAAAATCTACGTACAAATTTCTTTATTGTAATTGATTTTATTTTTTGATTAATCACTTTTCTGATGTAGCAGTTAATTAATTTTAACCTAATCTTTTAAGATGCTGAACATTTTCGGCATCCATTTACAGTTTGTATTATAAGCTTCACAATCTTATCTCGTTTTTTGGGCAAAATAATGCTTAAGTTAACGAGTGAAATTGAGTTATCCATAAAGATGTCATGTGGTTCATTTGAATAGTTGTATAATTATTAATATTTGACTCTGATACCAAGTGATAAATGTTTTAGGAATAGAGTATAACCATGATCTTTTATTACTGTTTGCAACAAGAAAGTTTTTGTAATTTAGCAGATATCATTCCAACATTTCCACGATGAAAACAAAGGTAAAACGTCAAAAGGAGGGTGATTAATGATGTTTGTAGTCTTTGATAACGAAACAAGCTGTCTACTACTGAGATTTCCCAGTGGGTGCTTCCTAGTCTCGCGGGCTAACTGCACGCTGTAGAGTGAACCAATAAGAAGAAAACCCTGGGAGAATTCTCTTTTTGAGAGGATGGAATGTACATTTCCTTCAACACTCTTTTCTCGTTTCCTAACTTAATCATCTCGAATTTTGCGGTGTTCTCCATAAAATTAATTTCATTTATCATTTTTAGCTGCGGTTAAAACAAGAAGTAGGTAACCTCATGAAATTATTTTCAGCCACACTTAAGTTTTATTGTACTGTTGCTGATGGGTCAATAAGATGGTATGTGGTTATTGTTAAGGGCAACTGAACATTTTACCACAAGAGTAAATATTGTGGGTTCGAACAGTTTACTGAATCTCTTTATGGACCATTTTCATGGCTAAATGGTTTGCGTTTTGTGTAAGAGATTCGGATTCATCCTAGTGAGAGCTGATATGGCTCGGATTCCTCTAGGGCCGGTCAGAGGAAAAATTTTGGGATATTTGAGTCTTATGATTTGGCACCCTCTTCCTCTACTCTATAAAGAAAAGATGAAAATTTTTATTCGCGGAGTGTAGCTCTACTTCCACTCAGTCTTACTTCCATTCCAGCATTCTACCGGGTCGTATTTACGAAGCTGCTTTACCTTCTATTATTCTATCACTGATCCTTCGTGTGCTACCATCTCACTTCTTGCTTGTATATCTCCTTAACTTGGTCCTTCCATCTTGTTCTCGGTCTTCCTCTTGGTCGTTTGTCTGTGATTTGTGTTCTGAGGTGCCCAAACCATCGTAGTCTTAATTTCCCTATTTGTTCCCTTAAGCTTTCCTTCTCAAAGTTAGTAATGTATTGGTTCATTTCACATCCTGTTCCTCTTTAAGGTTTAGGGTGTCTCATATAGCCTGGTGCTGAGAACGAACGCTGAACTCCAAATAAACAAAAGAATTTTAAAACATTGTGTCTGTGATTGTGTCCAGCCATAGTTACGAGGGTGGATTGGAAAGTTCGTTGCCTAACCTACAAAATTATAAAATATTTAGATAAGTTACGTTTTATTTTTCTACCTAATTCCCCTCGACCGAGATACATTTACGCCACCTGTTCGGTAACGCTTCTATACCACTTTTAAAAAATGATTCCTCGAGCGCTGCAAAATATTATAGTACAGCACTTTTCACCTCTGCATCCAAAGAAAATCGCTTACCTCTTCCCCTGCAAAAAAAAAAAAAAAAAAAAAAAAAATCTTTCAGGTTTCTAAACAAGTGGAAGTTCGATAGGGCCAGATCAAGCGAATAGGGCGGTTGCGGCAACAGTTCGAACGCACGATAATGAATTTCTGCCATGGATGCAAGGGACGTGTGAGCGCGTGCATTGTCCTGGTGAAAGAATACATTTCTTCGCAACATTCCTGGCCTTTTAATTCTGATTTCCTTCGCAAACGTCGCAGGAGGGTGCAGTAGTATTCAGAATTGACAATCTTTATCTTTTCCAAGAAATCAATCAGGACAATGCCCGTAGCATCCACCAAGATTGATGACATAACCTTGTTTGACGACAAAACTTGTTTAGCTTTCTTTGGGACAGGAGATCCAGGTCGTTTGCATTGCATTGATTGTTGTTTTGATTCCAGTGTATGATGGCGTACTCCTGTCTCGTCCATAGTCACAAATCTGCCAAGAAATTTCTCCGGATCATTTTCAAACAGTTCCGAACAATCATTTGAAAGTGTGAGTCGATTGCGTTTGTATTCAACAGAAAGGAACTTGGTACCCATCTCGTGGAAACTTTAGAAAACTCTAATTCGTTTACGATAATGTTTGTCCTTGCTTATAGGAAATACCCACAGTCTCAGCTATCTCTCGGATTTTGATTCAGCGGTCATTCGAAATCAGGTCACAAATTTTATTCACATTTTCTGTAGTTGTTGACGTTGAAGGCCTGCCACTGCGGAGGTCATCTTCAATGCTGTTTCTGCCACGCTTAAATTCAGCTACTCACTTTTTCACCATGGAGTACTAGGGCGCGGAGTCTGTACCATGTCCATATGAATTTCCTGTCGCGTTAAGCCCTTTTTATGCAGGTTGTTAATGGCAGCTCGGTACACGATTCCCGCCATGTCACAAATTTCCATCAGTTCGCCGACTTTGCATCTTACAAACTCCTCGCCTGAAACCATAGAGAAATAAAATTTTACATGGTGACTACCAACGGATGGTGATTACGCAGCTAATGTATACAGACAAAATAATAGCGTCTTTCCTAGTCAGGCCACGAACTTTCCAGTCCATCCTCTTAACAATTTCATGAGATCAGCTTTCCGACTTCCCATTTTGTCGTGGTCATGCTCATAGTTCCGAGGTTGAAATTGAGATAAGGACCCTAAGGATTATGTGAATTTCACCTGTATAAAAGGTGTACGGTTTAAAACCAAGAATATCTTGTTAGTTTTAAAGGCATATATTTGCCTTGGGATTCCAGACGTAATGCATTGTCGAGTGTCTTTTTTAAAAATTAGAAATCCTTTATTGTATTTTTAATAATTAACCGCTGCAAACCGCTTAGGCACTACAATGCTAGTGACTTTGGAGATGCCATACAAACAATTATTGGGCAAGTAAGTGACTGTACCAGTTTTGGAAACTTAAATAAAGTTTATAATAATGTCAGCATTCAGTACACCGAAATTCACCTAAGAGTAAATGCGGTGTATTCTGTATTTATATTTCTTGTTAATATAATAGCCTATATAACTGTCAGCAGTTATGCTTTACTAAGGATCTCACAATGTTTCCAAACATCGTGTTAATATCGAAATAAATACATGACTGCTAAAGTTAATCATAAAATATGAAGAAGTAGTTGGGGTTCTCCATCAACCCAGGTATGTAATAAAAGCTGCAGAAATTGTATATGTATTCTCGAGTTAAATTTATCATCAAATATTAAAATCATTGGTTAAATTTGAGTGAGATTTAGAAAGAATGCCTACCTGTGACCTAGATTGAGAGTCTCCATTACGTTGTTAATTTCTCTGTAGTTGTTGTCTCTAAAATTCCATTGATAAATTTTTGCCATGCAGTTTTTCGACATTGTTTTATTACATAAAATATTATTACAAACATTCCAGGAATCTAGGAAAATACATAGAAATATGTCCATTAAGATTTTTCAAGACGTGATCGTCGTATATGAATATTATTAAAAAGTCATTGCTTCTTGTTTGGCAATGAAAGACTATTCCAAAAATACGCATTCTTTGTTCCCACGAATTAACTCCAGAAGTTCTGTGTGAGAAAATCCTTCTCTCTAGCTTCCCCATGGCAAAGAAGTCTTCTCAGCCCAGCCCTATGGGCGCCCGTTCCTATCACGCGAACCGTCTCTAAAACATTTGAAAAGGAAAAAAAACGGGCTTCTGCACGATCAATAAGAGGATGTCTAATTTCATGCGCTTTGCTGATTGGGTTTGGAATTTGTCTAAAAATCATGAAGCTATTTAATGATGTGGCATTATCAAATCTAATAACAGCCATACGTGCTAGTAGTTGACCATCTTTTAATTCATAAAATACTTTTTTTTTTTTTTTTTTTTTTTTTTTGTATTAGAAGGTTGCATCACGGTTTTCAGAAAGTGTGTCTATAATACATAGTACTTGCATGACTTTCCGCTCTGGTGGTGATTCATGTTCTTTGTGCCTGCAGCTTTTATGAAGTGGGAAATGGTTCTTTGTGATTCTACCAATCTTTTCACTGCAACAACTTTCGTGCTAGATCTAGTATAAATAATGTTGTTTAAATACTTGGATGTCTTTATACACCATTAAAAAAAAAAAATACAAATATGCTCATATATAGTCAAATGATGAGTGTATATGATTTTTGGTGCACGTGTTTTGGGATCGATTCCCAGTTTGAACATAAATGTTGACAGATGGTTAGTGCAATCATGAGGCTATTTGAAATTCTACTATAGTATTAGTATATATATAACTAAACTCGTGGTGCAGTAGCCCTTAGGAGCCAACGCCTACTAGCCCAAAGTGCAAAATTTCAAAGTCAGACGCACTCGCCAATCTAAAAATGATGGTTGTCAGTATCTCTGACGTACAAATTATGAGACTCTTTCCCCCCAAACGGCCTTTGGTTTGACAAAGAAAGACTTCACATTCCATGTCTTCTTTCACTCAGTGACAGTTACTTTCGTGCGAAACAGAAACTGCACAGCCCTGTAAGTTTAGTCAGAAACCATTCCTACTGAACACTGGTCGCCAGCTCTAAATTTCTAGTCGCCAGTGGCGACCTGGCGACTCGCAATTTTGCGCCGTGTACTAGCCTGTTTGTAGCACTCATACCTGTGTCTTTGTAGAGATGTGGTCAGCACATCGGCTCCCGTGGCCGCTTTCTAGATCGAAGTTCGATAGTACATGGTACAACATTCTTACAGAATTTGGAATACCAAAAAATCTAGTTAAATTAAGATGTGTTTAAATGAATCCCAAAGTAAAGTCCGAGTAGGGAAATTGGAGAAGTATGTCATTCGTGTGCAGCAAAAGTAGGTTCAAAAGTACATCTAAGTTCACCCCAATGTTTTGAACTTTAGTGAATAACGTGAAGACAATGAAGATTTATAAAAAAAATTTAGAAAAAGGAGCCAGACACCATCTAAAAACATTATTATATCAACTAATAATGGATTTCAAGAGTCTTTCGTTATGGTGTATGAATTTGGGCTGAGTTGAGTTGATTTTAAATTTAACGTCCCGTTCAGCAGCGAAGCTATATGAGACGTGGACTCCGAACAACTTGAGCTCCCGCCGGGAATCGAACCCGGCTCTTCCGCGCCAAAGGCGCGTACGCTAACCGCTTAGCCACGAAGGAGCTCGGTGTATAAATTTGGGTGCCCAGTAATTACGGCATCATAAACTGCGCACCCAATTTTCTGGTCTATAAGAAAAGGTTTGTAAACGATTCTTAGTTTATTAAACAGCGTTTTGAAGGTACTACCTGCCTTCAAGTGATTTGGAAAATTTCAAAATAGTGCTTGTTCAGTTTCTCACTTCTCCCCGCGAAAAAAAAAAAAAAAAAAAAAAGTGGTAGGAGAGACCGGAGTTGGTTCTGACAAAACCAAGATAACTTGCTTTGTAGATTAAATTTTATTTAGTTTTGGAACTTTAAGCTGTTCTTAAAAGCATCATTATGGTATAACTAGAAGAATACATGTTCTCCGCACGGGGAGAATACGTTACATTTTGAACATAAAGGGCACCAAAACTGTCACCAGTCAACTTGGGGACCCGAAAAACTATGAATTCGACACTATTATCGGTCAATTTTCAATTATTTTTACATGTCACCCTCCCCCTTAGGAGTACTGATAGGGGCTCAATTAGAATTTAAATACCATCGGAAGTGTCACTGTTCATCTGAATTCGACACTAATGTCGGTCATTTTCGATCATTTTTATATACCTCTCCCCTTTCTGAATTTGTATTTAACCGGCATCAGAAGTGTCACTGTCCATCACTTGGTAATTTTCAATTATATATATATATATATATATAATATTATAATTAACTAGTGAGGTGGACATTTTTTTCGAGCTACCCGGTGTTTGAAAGATCAATAAAACGCATGCTGGCCAAATATTACTTGTGCTATTGATGTTACTGTTGTTTATTTTTATTGTTTTTATCCTTTTTTTTTTTTCCTGCTTGTTAATATTTCCCTGTGTAAAATGGCACAATTATGCTGTATCTGTGAATTTGTTCAATCAATATCCCTCTGCCCAAGGGCGCCGATTTCTTTGTAGATTTGGGGGGCATTTAGATGCAGAAGGTATATATATGAAAATTTTAAGACAAATTGCATTCAAATTATTCCAAATATTGTATATTCATAAATACAATAGGGTGGCCCAGATGAGCTTTGTGGGGGCCCAGGACCCCAGGATCGACGCCTTTGCCTCTGCCCCAAGTTCCACCCTCAAAGTGAAATAATAAAAACCATCTCAGGCTCAAAACTTATCTATGTTGAATATTTGATCGAGATCGGTCGTGTGGTTCAAGAGTTATTAAATCACAAACATGGTGACTGCTTTTTGTATATATATATATATATATATATATATATATATATATATATATATATATATATATATATATATATATATATATAATGTAAAAGTTCGATAGTACAAAACCAAGATAACTTGCTGTGTAGATTAAATTTTATTCAGTGTCTGAACTTTATACTGTTCTTAAAAGCATCATTATGGTATAATTAAAGTTCGATCGTGTCATTTACAAAGTAAAATTGTATTCCCCTAAGAATTTCATGGGCAACTTGCGCCTTAAAAACCCACTTGTGGGCACTCATCTATTAGAAATGGGTTGGCAGATACGATATTCTGGTGGCCTTTCCTTAGTATTTGTTCCATATATAGTAAGCGTCCAGTGAGTATACTTTTAAAAACTAAAACTTAGTACAATACCATTGTGCATTTTATCCTGATGAACACCCTGATTCATCCTTAGCTTAACAGGACTTGCGAACACAAAAGAGGCAATTACGAAACTAGAATATTTGGTTGACTCGAGCACTTAAAAATGCACAGTAAATGCAACCAACACTTTGTGTGACCTCGAGACAAGTGAATTATACTGGATATTCCTGGAACGAGGACATGAGCGTGCTTTTCTATGTGCGTCGTTCCTTCATACATAAAACAACAAAGCGTCTTTCCATCCAACATTGCATTTTGCTCTTCACTCGCAATTATTCTCAGCCAACCGTTGAGTCAGAAAGTGAAATTAACTGAAGAGTGTAGCATTTCCTGGTGAAATTGTTGTTATGTATATGGAATTTACCCATCTGTATTCACATTAAACTGCATGCGTTTTACTAAACGCCATTAGAACGAAACTACTTCTCTTTGGTGGAAGATCTTAAATCATAATTAAAGGGTGGTCTTAAGATTCTGCAAAGGTATCGGACTAAAATAATTGAAGGCGTATTCCACTTCTTTCGAAAAAATAAATTATTTCTTTAACACTAGAATGCTTATATAAAAATACATTTTTGGTTTCGGTTTTTTATTCGTTTTATATACAGTGTGTTTCAAAATGATTTGAACGATAAGAGATCGTCCCATAAATAGTAGAACTTTATTGCCGATTAAAATTGTATTGAAATACTTTTGACCACATCCTCGAATTTTGTTTCACATGGTCGTAGTAGTTCGAAATTCTTCCAGAATGATATTCCAGGTGGCAAAATGACAAGTTGCAAGATGCCTGTGGTGCAAATAAAGCATCTTGGATCCTACAGTTTCACGTTAGTCGTTCTGTTGTGTATGTTCAACATGAGTTTCGTACAGAATTTCGTAAAGAACTATCATCAAATCACTTGTTACTTCTACATTACTACAAGAGTGTATTACTGTTGCTGCGGTGCAAACTGCTGATGAAAACGTGCTGAAACGGGCCTGAAAGGAATTGGATTACCGTATTGATGTATGCAAGGTAACAAAGGAGGCTCCGTTCAGCATTTTGAATTACTGTATTACAGCTTTTTACCACTAACACTTAATACCAGGGTTGGCTGGTTTAAACCAAGGTTTAAACCAGCTGTTTTTTTTTTTTTTCAAAAAAACTAACACCAAAAAACAAAAAATGTTCGTAAAAGTGTAAGTGTTTGTAAAATCTTGATGAACACACATTTGTGGGTTATCACGTTTCACTCCCGTATATTATTCGTATTATATTCAGACCTAAATTCCCCATTTATTACTCAAAAAGATTATACTACAAAGCAACTTTATAAATGTTTATTTTGTGATTTTTTGTAGTTATTATTGTTATGTAATTGCAATCGAAGAAAAATTCTAAATATTGTTTCGTTTCAATGTTTACTATTGATAAAATACATCGAAACTGCCTTACTTTTTGGTGTGTGTTTGTGGGGGGGTCATACAGACCCCACGAGAGGCATTTAGTGAAATAAGTATCTTTGGTATCTATTTATGTATAAATGAGTCTGAGCCAAAGTGGACTCAAATAATTCGTATCTTTATTCACTTTTCTTGTTGATATGCAGATTAAGTCGGTGTATTTCTTTAATTTGGACCAATAAAAGTCGTTGTTAACTAACTTGAACGAAATTAGTTCTTCTGTACTCCGTAGTACTTTGAAATTTATCCATATGTAATTCTGTATAATGGTTTCACTTGTGCAACTGTTTATCTTTTTGTCCTTTTGAAATGACTCTTGACAGTTATATTAAGAAGCATGTAAAGATCAGTACAACGTATTATTATTTTTTTTTTTTATCAGTATTCCTTCGTGAGTGAGTCGGCAGACGTATCGCATTTGTGGCCAATTAGTCCTGGTTCCCAGTTCAAATGGAGGACAATTTCTCTCGGATGTAACTCGAGAAGCGGTTTTTATTCAGCTTTAAGCTTATGTGACCCCTTCCAGCATAACCCGGTTGTTGCATAATAACATCAAGGCGAAACGAACTTATTTCTGTCCATGTATGATATGAATATATAGAGCAAATCATTTAAACCATAAAAACCTGGTTTAAACCAAAAAAAAAAAAAAAAAAAAAAACTGGTTTAAACAAAAAAAAACAGTTTTTTTGTTTTTTAATAAAAACCATGGTTTTTGCCAACCCTGCTTAATACAGTATTTAGATGTAAAATTTTAAGTAATTGCCCAGTTAATAAAATAATTTATGAAGTTCAAATCGTTCGGAACATTTGGAAACACCCTGTATAAAATGGTGACGTTTCAGAAGATACTTACACCTACATCTTGATCAGTGGCGGATCTAGCCGGGGGTCTGAGTGACAAAAATAATTTAAGCTATCATTTTAAAATGTATTTTTTGAAGTTTATAGTAAACTCATGATATACCTATCATAGACTGGGTTCTGGCAGGCTTCCCGCAGGTTTTACCTTCTAGATCCGTCTCTGATCTGGATTAAGATTATCGTGGGGACAGTGAGTCAATAGTAGCTGGTTCGATAACAGGCCATGCGAATTTATGGTGGATAACGTATCTGTGGTGGGTCCGTAGATTTTCTCGGTTGTTTCCTCCCACATTCCTATTCCATCATTTTTCCATCACTTATTTTCATTAATCATTCATCTCCTTCAGTCGACAGGACAACCATGAGACGTAAAATTGCAAAAATAATTAGGGATTTTAAAGGTATCAATTTTGCCTCATGTCCCTCTTGGTCGCTTCTATGGTCACTTTTTCACCAGGAGTACTTCTCATGTTGACATGAAGTACCTAATTTGGACAGTAAATATAAACAATTTCGTTTCACATTGCGAATTACGATAGACTTTCAAACTATATTCATCTTGTATCCAAACTAAAAGTAATAAATCTACTTTCACTCTCAATAGAAGGATAAGGGTGAAGGTGAAACTTGCTGTTGGTGTAATGAATCCATCGAAAAAAAGGTTCCTCGTTATCTCTTACCGTTTTTAGTATTGGAATAACTAATATATATAATATGCGATTTTGAGTTAACACTGGTACCTTGTATGATTTTACGAGATTAACGGTCGCTGTAAGAATCATAGATGACGGAGGCTTCATGCCTGAGATATCGAATTGGTGAGAAGGCGGTTTTCACGGTGAAAGCAGATTTTGGCGCATCAGAAAGAGGCGTCAAGTTGAGATAATAAAAGTAAGGGAATTGATATCGTTATTGGTTATTGTAGGGACCATATGGAGATCAGTGTTGAAACTGAAAGTACTAGCAAATTTCTACCTCTTTTTAGTTTTAATAGTGGGACATGGGTAGAGATGGAACATAATGTTTAGACGTTAAATAATCCATATATATATATATATATATATATATATATATATATATATATATATATATATATATATATATATATAATAAATCCTGACTACCTGTTACCATTTTTGCTCCCTTACGAATATGGTAATCAGAAGTAATATATTTTTACACACATTCTTTTTCTTTCTCCCAGTCATTCACTCTCTTTGTTTCATCCTCTTTCTCTCTCGCTCTCTCGTATACTATAAACATGATCTCATTTCAGTAAAAACAATTATTTTTTTCGTGTGTGTTTGTGGGTGTGTTAGAAGGGTGACATTTTAAAACAATACAAGAATAGGATCTCCCTCACTAAATATCTCGATCAACTGTGGTTGGTTAGTAGATTATGTGGTTGTACTCTTGTACACATATGAGTGCAATTAGACACATCTTTCTAGCAAATAGTAAATTATACACTATATATTTTTCTGTCAGAATTGAGTCATGCCGTATTGTGTAATGTTAAAGTTGTCTAGGAAATATGAATTCAGTAATTAGAGAGTTTCCGAGAAAATAGCAATTTCCTATTTAGGTGCACATTTCATGTATTTTTTTTTTTTTAAACGAACTCCTGTAAGAAAAAAATGCGGTGGTACGTTGAACGGAATGACCCCGTAGGCCTCTTCAGATACAAGATGGGTGAACTTAGGGATGACTCCTGCATTTTATAAACTCGATGGTTTATAGTGATGAATCATATAGTAGATTGACGTGGCAACGGTAAGATATAGAGTCGAACTTTCGATAAGCGACAGTAATCTTTAGAATTTCGTAAGCATTAGAAATAATTAGTTGGTTTGTGAAACTTAATTTGATTGAATGCAGTCAAGTTCGGTATTTTATTTCACTTTATATCATGGTTAGCATACACACCTTGGTCGTGGGAGACCCGATTTCAGTTCCCAGTGGGGGCTCAAGTGATTTGGACCCTACGTTAAACTGTAGGTCGGTATCTCATTGTCGTCGGTGCTGAGTAGGACGTTAAACTTCGAACCAACACCAAATTTTCTTTCAATGATAGTTCATTCTATGGTACCAATCGTGACCGTGATTCGATCCCCGGCCAATGAAGTTTACAGTGGACAATATCGCATCCGTGGGTGTTCTCGGGATATTCCCGTTTCTTCCCATATTCTGATTCCACAAATTCTTCCATCATTCACTTCCATTAATCATTATCTTCCTTAGCCTAAAAGATATAATCATGGGACATTAAATTTAAAGTTTTTTTTCTTTTTGTTACGCTTTGATGTTAAAACTTTAGCGTCAAATTATATATATAAAATCGTTAATTGATGCACTTCGTATTATTTATTTAGCAAAAGTTTTTCACCCAGAATTTCGACTGGATTATTGCATTTTAAACATTCCATTTTAATCTTTAGCAAATATTTGTATGTACGTTTTTTTTTTTTTTTTATCTGTCGATTTTTCCTAATTAAGCTCTGTTCATGTATAGCATTAAAAATAGGAAAAGAGGACATGAAACAAGCGATATTCATTTATCAGTGGTTGTGTGAGTGAGAATGAACCCAATTTATTCATTTCATGTTTCAGCTGATTGCATCTCATATACTTCAGTCGTTCTCACAGGTTTTAATAAATTGCTGCTCTTTTGACATGAACATTAGCTTTCATTTTTCTTTCCCATTCATAGCAGATCAACTTCCAATGGAAGACTAAATTTAAAAGTTTTTTTTTTCGTTCATTTTGAAATAATATATATTTTTTCTTTACGTATCCAAGTGGGAAAGTATAAAAGGAAAATATAGTTCTTGCTCAGCATATTTGTTTTTTTTTTCTTTTCATATTTGCCCAGTATCCAGAAAAAAGTAATGAAATATTCGGTGTAATACGAGAGAATACGATACAATAATTCTAAATCAAATTTTCAATTAGAATTATCCTTAATGTGTACTTTTATCATAAATGTGTGTTAAAAATAAAGATGGAAAAGGAAAAAAATCAATGATTGCGATGATTTCACATTCCAATTAACAGAATATGAATTGTATTCGCCTGAATATAAGCATCCCTTTGAAAAAGAATGGGCTAAAATTCTTGCCTGGATGCTTCTAATCGCATAGCACGTTTTCAGATAAACGGAAATACTGGTGGATACGAGTAGATGCTTTTTTTAAATTTATGATAAACTTTAAACAATAACACTGAGTTGAGACTTTTGACAATGTAACGTTCTGTTGTCGATTGTGTAATTTTTCAGTTCATAACACTACATGTAAGTTCAGATAAGTTACAGCATTTTTCAGATTGAATAGAGGTAGCCTCTTATTACCGCCTTCTAAGAAGCTGCTGATTTTGTAGTTATTGAAGAGTCGTTGGTTTAGTGGTTGCGTGAATTTTATGTATTGATTTTATTGAGGATGTTTGTATTTGCATGATAAACGGATTCTCATAACCAACACAAATGTTTAGGGCGCTTATTTTCGAGTAGGTGCGGTATGTTATTTAGTTGGTATTGAGGGGGCGCGGTGGCTCAGTGGTAGAGCGTTCACTTCCTGTGCTTGGGGTTCCTGGGTCGGTTCAGCTCGCGTCGTGTGGACTTTGTGGTGGACAAACACTGTGCTTCGTGTTTTCTCGGGGTACTCCCGTTTCCTCCCACTTTCTTCATTCCACCATTTTACTCATCTCTCATCATCACCGTCTCCTTTAGCCTAACCGGCATAACCGTGGGACGTAAAACTTAAAGATTTCATTTCATTTTTTAGTTGGTATTGAGCAAATGTAGAGCAGTGTATTTTTCAGCTGGAAGGAAAGTTGAGATGGAATCTCGGATGTTCAGTGTAGTATATATTTAATAAAATCATTATTCTAGTATTAACTTCTATCGAGTAGCAGAGGTGAATGGTTATCGTTCTTGCTTTGTAATCGGGAATTCTTGGATTCGAATTCCCCACCAACCGTTCTGTCGTAGGTTTTACCATTGTTTTCTTCAGTATTGCCGGACGAACACCTTGTAAAATTAGCCGTCCCTACTAGTATTGTGGCTAGCGCGTCCGTTTGGTACGACAGGGTCCCGGTGGGAGAGCCTTGAAAGCTGAACGCTTTCCGGTTTCACCGTAAATTGTAGGTTCAGATCTAATATAGCCTCGGTGCTGAGAAAATATGTTAAACTGCGATCCAATTAATTGTGTATTTTGATCATAATTAGTTACCAAAATTTAATTCTCCAAATTTGATCTTTACAACCGATTGACATCTACATGGTTGAGAACACATATACCCTCAAATGAATAATTAAGTTCGAAAGAAGGCAACTTTTCCAATACTTTTGTGTAGCAAATTCAATTTCCCATAGGTTGGAATTCAGTTTCCCATAGGTTGTAAGATGAGTTTGCAATGGGTGCACCCCCGGCCGTCGTTAGCGGGGGGTGGGGTCGGGGGACGCGTCTTCCCAGATTTGAGTCAAATATATTTAAAGAAACTACGAGAATTTTGCATATGTAACTTTTGTCGGAAAGGTGATCTTAATTTTGATTCATCCGACCCCCCCCCCCCCAGATTTAAAAAGCTAACGACACCAGTGGTGCACCACTAAATAATCTTTTAATTGAAATAGAAATATTCGTATTTGATTTCTGTTATTATTCATATATAGAAATAGAAATCGTGTGGAATAGTTTAGAAAGCTTTCCCAGAGCTTTTGAATCAATCGATATAATCTGAGTCAGACTCTTGGCTGTTCGTATTTTTCTCGTTGATTGAAAATCCCACCAATTTTAGTCACGCTAATGGCATATGGATAAAAGAAACTCGTTCAATTTTTCATCAGAGTCATTGAGTGGACGGTATTTAGGTAACCAAATGTTCATGTTTCTATGGTAGAATTCGTGTGTACAAGAAAGGATGGTGCACTCGAATAATTTGTTTCTCTATTAGAAGGGTTGTTTTCAGAATGTGTTTTGGGTTTTATAAAATAATGTTTTCCATATGCAGTATTAAATTTCAGTTGCAAGTGTAATCATAAGTATGGTGTACATGTGTATAGAGTACACTTCTAAAATTTTTACTCATGCCCACTCATCTGAATACGCGATACATCCATCCAAGTATGTTATTATTTCTCTGTGTTTTTATTCTGGTGTTTGCAGGAAGTTTATTAGAATTCTGCATATGTCTAATATTATACACTACTGCGTATTCTTTCTGTTTCTTCATTTTAATTTGTTGCAGGTGCCTTTTTCAATGTTTTGTGTACAATAGACTGTTGTATTACTGTTGATATTTTTTCCACAGTTTCGCTTTTCATTGTTGTTTTTATCATTGTTGTTGTTGTTTTGGACTAGTTGGTATTTTTTTTCCCAATGTGCTTTCTGCAGGTTTTCTTGAGGCTCGGTGGCTCAGTGGTAAAGCGCTTACCTCTAGTGCCTGGGGCCCCTGGTTCGATCCCAGTTCGCACCAAGTGGTCTTTGTGGTGGACAAACACCATGCGCGTGGGTTTTCTCAGGGTTTTCCCATTTCCATCTCACTTTCTTCATTTCATTCATTTCTCATAATCGCAGTCTTCTTTAGCCTATCCGGCATAATCGCGGGACGTAAAACTGAAAAGTTGTATTTCATTTTTGCAGGTTTCTTCTTCTTCTTCTTCTTCTTCTTCTTATTATTATTATTATTAAAGAGCTGGTGTTGCTTCATATGCTGTACAGTTTATTTTATCAACCCTGAAATTTTTCAACAGTAGTACGTTTTTTGAAAAATTGTGTCGGGGAGGGATAATTATTATAGCGTTATTTGTTAAACGTAATATAATAAGTGGAAGCTGAAAGTTTTTGTGCTTAAAAAAAGCAAAATGTACACACACCGGCTTATTTATGTAATCGAAAGCGTATGAGAAATTTTAAAATCTATATTTCGGAGCCACATTCAGGACTGGATATAATACGCAAACATCACAGTTTCTGAAGTGGTCACGTCAGACTAAGTTTCTGCTTCAGTATAAAGCTGGATCACTATAAAATTTATCAATTTCAGTGAAATAAACAAGCTGAAATACCCGTTTCTCGCACGGGAAAAAAAGTAATTTATGAAAATATTTGAAAGGTATCTTTTAACCCCCTTAGAATGTATATTTGAATCGAAATGAAGTTATAAAACCCAGCTCACCTAAGTGTTGTGTTCAAAAATTTATTTTAAACAGTTAAACCGTTACTTCTCTTCCGCTATTTTATGAATAGAAAGTGGGAAGTTACAATATAAAATGGCCCTCCTTAGAAGCAAAATCTCCGAAGAAATACGGATACATGTCAACTTCAGTCTAGTAAGGAGAATATTCGAAGTTCATCTGCCTAATTTGAGGGCTTGTGAGGCATTCTGTTTCGGCATAAGATTTTAACCATACTCTCCCACTGTAGGATACGCATTTTAGTCAAACGTAAATAATAAGAACCCAGTTCGAGTAGAGAAATATATAATGTAATCCGGATTTTTCATGTACAACTATGCAGGCACGTAGCCAGCCCAAAAATGTAGGGGGGGGGGTAGAAGTTAGGGAGAGAATCCAACCATATTATAGTTCATTTGCTAGCCTACCGTGAAAATTTTAGGGGGTTACGGTGCCCGGCCCCCCTAGACTCCCCGTGGATACGGGTCTGCAGCTATGATTAATAGAATTTTTGGAATTTAGTTATTGGAAATTTAGTGTAATGAAATATTTTTATTAATTCTAAGGCGAATTAACACAAAAGATGTATTATAAAAACATGACGCTTCAATAATATATTCAAATATGGCGAGTCATCAACGTTGCGTTGCTGTTTCAACCTGCACACTTTGTATTTGTTGTTTTTGAAGGGTTGTAACAATTTCCGTTTCGTGGTGCTTGTCCATGTGCGGGTTTATTATGAGCAGGTGCCCTGGTGGCAGCTGCATGTATTGGGGAATTGAAGAATAACGCAATTTACAGCCTCCAGCAAATCTAAAAAGCTTACGAAGCAGTTGTAACTGGAGTGATGTATCGATTTAATCAGTTCCGTGCATTAACTTTGCTTTATTCTGATCGCAGTTTTGACTTAGTGAAACTGTTTTAATCGCATTGTGGTACAACTGGAAAGTTCTCTATTCAAAACAGAGGGAGAATAATGGAGATATATAATTCTGCGTTGAAAATTTGGATTTGTACTTTGTTGCATTATTTTTTTTTCTTCTTGGCTGAGCATACATGTAGCCATAAAACTGCGTCATACCAGTAGGAATCGTACAGGAAATGTATATAAATGAATATTTTATTGGAACGTGCAAAAGTAGGCTTATGCTGCATATCTAAGTACATAAATAACACACGAGGATTAGAAAGAAACTTAATGGTGGATTTAATGATTTTGTATGTTTGTTTCGAAACTATTCGAGTGACTTAAATGTTTGTAATATTACTGTGTGGTTGTTACTTGCAGCAGTTGAATATCAGATACTGACTGCAAACCGTATTCAATAAATGCTAGTATTTACAGCATAAGTCTAAGGGGGATTTTATTATATAGGCTGATACACTAAAACTATACGGAATTCACCGTAAATCTTAAGCTTGTTATTACAGTGTTAAATAAATAAATAAATAATAATTTGTGTATATAAAACTGAACGTAACTATGTCTGTGACAGTAACTCTTGAACCAGCGGACCGATCACGATCAAATTTTCAACATAAATCAGGTTCGGGCCTGGGATGGTTTCTATCATTTCACTTTGACGGTGTAGCTTAGGAGAGATGGAGGGGAAGATATATTACAACCAGTGGCGTATTTAGGGAGGGGGGCTTCCGGGCTTAAGCCCCCCGAAATCTTACTTACTATAGTAAAGTATATGAAATATCTTGCAGAATTTTCACATTTTCAGGCAAAGCTCCCCCCAAAGTTAGCCAAGCCCCCCCCGAAACAAAATCGTAAATACGCCACTGATTACAACAAATAAAAATGAAAGTGATTACGTTTGTGACAATAACTTCCGAACCACCTGACCGATCTCGATCAAATTTTCAACATTAAGGTGAGATTCAGGCCTGAGAGTGTTTTTTTTTTTTTTTTTTAAATCATTTCACTTTCAGACGGTACAACGTAGACGAAGGGGAGGGAGGACATATATAAAAATAAATAAAACTTAATAACTCTTGAGCCACGACACTGATCTCGATCAAATTTGAACATAGATAAGGGTTGGGCGTCGGATGGTTTTCATCATTTCACTTGGTGCAACTTTGGGGTTGGGGCGAGAGGATATATATATATAAATGGAAGTGACTGACTACCTTTGTAACTTAACCGATCTAGATCAAATTTTTAGCATAAATGAGGTTCGGACCTGGAAGTATTGTTATATTATTTTGGCGGTGCAATTTAAGGTAGGGGTAGGGGAGATATTTAAAAATGCTCGAAAATAACCTATATTAGTATCGAGCCCATAGTTTTGGGGATCTCTGAGATGAACACTGACATTTCCAGTGCGGTTTAAATCCAAATTCAGGGTGTCTATCGGTCACGAATGTCACGAAAAGTCACTACATCAGAAAACGGTAATGAAAGTCAAGAAAAAGTCACGAAAATTGGCTTTTGGGTTACGATTTTTTAAAATCTGTACAAATATAAGGACATACTCGAAATTGTACAATGAAACGTCAAAATTCATCAATAAATATATCTATGGTCGGCTTTAGACGCTACCAAATCTTAAGCAAAGCATGCTTCTATCGCATGTATGAAAATTCAGTCTAATTCGCACCCAAATTTGCTCTTGAGAATGTTACGAAATTTTATAGTTTGACGAAGAAAAGATCACGAAAAAGTCACGAAATTTCATTTTGGAATTCTAGTAGACACCCTGAAATTCAGCTACGCAACTTAGGGCAGGAGGAGAGATAGCTCCGTGTAAAAATATCGAAAATGGCCGATATTAGTGTCGAATGCATAGTTTTCGGTGTCATTGAGACGAATAGTGACACTTCCGATGCCGTTTAAATCTGTATTTAGCCCACAATAGTAATATTTAACTGTCATCTTTACAAACACATGACTTAAGGAATTGTGCATTTAAAGTTTTTATTTCAACACAGCTCAGCAGGTAATTAATGCTATTAATAATAATAATTTGCATTTCTTTGGATTCAGGTACTATTCATTTAGATTAGTGATTGCATACACATATCTGTGATTTTGTTCCATCCACCTATTATTTCCTACACTGCCAAAAATGCAATACAAAATTTAAACAAATTTCAACGCAAGTTCGAATTTGTTTAGCAATTTGCAACTCAAAATCTGAAATAAAGAAAAAGCGCATATACGAAGGCCCAAAAGTAGGTATACAGTCCCGTACTATTCAACTCATTGCTTTTTATATTATTTTTTATTATCCATCAGGTAGACTTAGTTTCTTTATTATTTGTTCGTATCTTTTTACTTATATATTAAGCTCGGAACAGCCGAAGCAAATGAACCTATAAGCTAGAATGTTATACTTGATCAATGCAGGGGTGTATACCTACTTTTGTGCCACCCTGTATATATATATATATATATAATTAGTGTGTGTGTGTGAATATAATATAGTACATAACTAAGTAAAATAAAACTACTCCGGCAAAATAGAAACTATCGGTTATTGTTGACAATGAACGACATACTTTTAATATTGTAAATATGAGTTAGTGTCTATTTTCTCGAGCACTACGCATGGAAATTTATCAAGTATCTCATTTTGGTCAGCTTGGTAAAATCTATTGATCGATAAATGTCTCGTTTTTGTAACATTGTCGAATTAGCGAACTAAAGTATTCTGATAGTTCCGTTCCAGGTACTAATAACTTTGGCGTGACTTGTTAAGATTGTGTTGTTCTTAGTACATCAAGGCCGTATAATGTGAGAGAAGGAAGAAGAAAAAATGAAATGCCTAAAGCGAAGGTCCATAAAAATGTTCTTATTTCGTAGAAAAGAGTCTGCATTTGTACAAGGCGGGAAAAAAAATACGTTTAGTTGCAGTAACAGGAAATAGTTCCCAGTGGACGAGTTGCATACTGTGATAGAATGATGGGGATGCACAACCAAAAGTTTTTACTATTTGTTTTATTATGCGGCCGTTGAGAATAAAATAATAGTAAAAAAGATCTTAAACTTAACGTGCCACGTTTGTGGCCTTTAGAATAAAGTAGGCAGATGATTAATGAAACTATAAGTAACATGGAATTACTAGTTTAACTCTCGGAATCCCAGGTTCCTTTTGTTACGCGCAGGAGCGTTATTTAGGGGGACAGGAGAGGGCAGTTGCTTCCCCCAAGACTTTGAGGAATACATATACTTCAACCGATCGTCTACTAATATACCAGTACAAACTCTGAAAGTCTTATGTCGGTGGTACTCTATTGTCACGTTAAATAAATCTTGTAGCTGTCATAAAAAAAAAAAAAAAAAAAAACTTGCAACCCGATCTTTCTATTTACTGTTTAGATGTTACAACTTCCTGAAAGCAAGAAAGGTATCTCCACACATGTAGCACTGCATTCTAGTGGACAAACAGTGAACCTCCTCATTAGAAACGTGTATTTTGGCGCACTTCCCTTCCCTATCCAAAAGAATCCGTTGTTTCCGAAGCGGTGAAACTGGTTTTTCCTTTGTCAGCGGGAGGGTGTTAGCAGGTAGCAAGCAAGACGACTCAGAAAGTTGCACATGGTTTAACTCCGTGCAAAATGGAAAAAAATGTTGTGTGTCCCTTTCAAGACTATGTTTACATAGTGAAATATGGTAGGGTTTCAAGATGATGATGATTATTATTATTATTATTATTTTTTTTAAATAACAGCTACAAGATTCATGTAACGTGGCAAGACCTCTTCAGAGAGACTCTTAAAGTACGGTACATTTTTCCGTCCTTGTGCTGGGCTAAAAGGGAGCGATAGCTGTCCGATGTTGTCGATTGCCTCCTATAAGTTCTGTGGCTAACGCCACAATTTGAACACACAAAGAAAGAGGAATAATTATACTGTACTTTTAGTCAACTGGCTTATTCGATCTGACAGTGTAAAAATAAGTGGTAGACTGTAAATATACGCCGTAATACAGCTTAAAGTAACAGTTTTAGTTTAAAATCAGGACTTGCAGACTGAATCGGCTGCCATAAATTTTGTACTTTGCTTCTGGGATCCTTAAAATTAGAGATCCTTAAAACGTAGAGATGAGTGGAATGTCTTTCTAAAAATGTGATGTTTTTAGTAGTAAATGACATACTAGCAAGTTCAAATGTTTTGAGTACACTGTAAACTGCACTGTTTTGCTCGATAATAAGTCAAATGATGAAGAAGAAAAACGAAACTGTTCTATAGCAACCTCCAGTTAAACGTATCATACCAACACAAGAGATTTTTTGCATTAATAAATTCCATTGTATGCTGTACAAGTCCAATTTCGTCTCTAATTTAGAAAAAAAAAAAAAAAAAAAAAAAATGGAAGTGGCTAGTGGGAAAATGGTTTGTTATTCCAAGAGTCATTAGAGTCTTAGTGAGCTTCTTGTGGACATTATAATCTTCATTCGAGAATTTTCTCGGGATATCATTGTTTTATCATTTTTGTCATCACTTATTTACACTTATCAGTTTTAAGTAATTTACACTTTTTAAATATTACTGTCTTTCTTAGAAACGAACTAAATCCTCTTTCATTTTTCTCTCATACGTGAGAAAGATTTTCTTATTATTGAATTATTTTCTTTTGTGAATGAGAATTTCAAGATTTCGTTTTCAAGAAAAGAAAAGATGATATATAGATGAGAAAGCTATTTCTTTTCTTCTTAAAACGTTACTGAATTCTCTCTCTCTCTGTATATATATATATATATATATATATATATATATATATATATATATATATATATATATATATATATATATATATATATATATATATATATAACATATGTATGTGTTATTTGCGATTTTTTTTCAATTCGGAGCCCTCCATTCGATATAGCATCAAAAAGTGATACAATTTTTGATGTCACTCTTACCGTTCCCGAGATATTGATCAAAAATGTCCAGTTTCCGGAGATTTAAGGAGCCATATCTTGGGAACCATAAATTACAGAGAGATGATATTGGTGTTAATACCTAAGACGATGGTGAACATTTTGGTACTAAATAGTAACCGGTGGTCACAGGTTTGGCCAATGGCCACCAGCTAATATTGGTATCAAAATGTTTTCCATCCTCTTAGGTATTGATTAACACCAATATGATCTTTCTATGACTTACCATTCCCGAGATATTGGCCAAAAAATAGTTCCGATTTCGGAAGATTTAAGGAGCTATATCTCAGAAACCATTAAGTCATCGAGAGATCATATTTGTGTTGATCAATACCTAAACGGATGGTGAACATTTTGGTACCAAATAATAACCGGTAACTACTGGCCAACTGGCCGCCGTTCCCCAGATTTTGGCCAAAAAAGTTCGAATTTGGGAAGATATAAGGATCCATATCTCAGGAACCGTAAGTCATAGAGAGATGATATTTTGCGAGAAACAGAAGGTGATCAGGATAAAAAGATTTACATGTAGGAACAATCACAATTATCCTTGCTGTTCCATCTCTCCATTCTTTTTAAGTCCGTTTTCTGGCGATGCTCTAGGAGCATTCTCAACTTTTTTTTCTTGTAATAAATATTTTTAGTATGAAGACATAATTATTTGTGATTTTATTTGAACGGTCTATGTTTCATGTCTAAAGTAACGAATAGGAGTTTCCATTGCGTGCGTTTATTACGTATTGTGTGCCTTTCTTACCAGAAATAGTTTAACTTCTAAAATAATAACGACAGTCGTTAATCAATATTTAGCTTTTTCTGTTATTGAATATGTAAATCAGGTTTGGTTGGAACATTCAATAAACAAAGTTTATTATCCCGTACTCAAAACAAAGCCGTGTCTTCTTCAGTGTAGCGTTGCAAGAATAGCATCCTTTTGAGGGCTTAGTAAAGTTATATTTAATTTTTAAAGACGAAATTTAATAAACCACGAGAACAGTAATAACGTTTATAGTCTTGATACATTCTTTTTTTAATTTCTGGGAAGTATGTACGTGGCTTCTAAGGTGTTTCAAGAGGAAGACATTGGTATTCCAATCCTGTAACGATATTGCATCTTTCGCTCTAACGGGTTTTATCGCGATATTAGTGGCAGTGGCTTGCTGATCATCGCTGTCGTTGTGTGGAGTTATTAAAATCGATTCATCTGAGTTGAAGACCAGTTCCGAGTTCTCTCTCATGGTTTAGAACCGCTGGAAGTTAGGGGTTTGGCGGAGAGGGGAAGGGGGAGAGGGAAACGACGAATGGATGGTGAATATCCAGCATCGCTTGATATCGATCCGTGTGTGGCGAACTGAACAAGAGAACGAGAGATTTTTACCTCTCCCACTATAGTAACAAATGACTGGTCCTAATTTTCGGAGCTTGTATATAACGGGGAACAGGAACTCAAATGCCCGCTCATGGGATCCGCCTTTCCATTTTCTTTCATCCGTTTCTTTTTTTTAAAAAAAAAAGAAAGAAAGAAAAAGGTAAAATAGTAGCGGGAACGTTTTTCTCAGAAAGTGTGGGTTGCACCGGAGCGAGAAAGTGTTATAGCGGCTATTTGTTACTTCAGTGTTCAAGGAACTCTCAGCTGTTACGTGGTTTTCTTGAATGGTTTCGGTGTTCCTCACTGCCAGATTATTCTGTAGCTTTTCTTTACCGTTGTCCTGTTAACACGAGCACTCTCCAGTTAATTGGGCGTTTACATTGCGAGATAAATTAAGACGAGCGTATATGCCTTTTGTTTGGGTCTCGCTTTCCTTGGATCTGTTAATTTCTAGAGCATTACTGGCAAGATTATTTGCATATAAAACCGTCAGTTCCATGCAGACGTGTGTGTTTCATTCATTCAGCAAATTAAATTTAGCATTCACTCCTAATGCATTTTAATGAAACGATAGCGAATTCATGTATATTGTGAATTAATATAGGTACTCTTTCGACAAATGGCAAATATAGTTATTATGACCAGTGTTTGTATAAACGTACTCTTTTATGTACATACTTACTTTGTCATTCACGTAAACCGGCCATTCATCTGTTTCAGTCAGTCTGTTTTTGGAAAAATTGATAGTTAAAAAGAGTTCAATTTTTAATCATTAGTTATATTCTTACTTGCAGTTGCAGCAAGTGACCTGCCAATAATGGCAGAACACCTATAATGTTATGTTCGAAGATAGTCGTGTACGAGTAGGTTTGTTTTCTACTCCTATTCAGTTTATATCCTCAAAAATTGGTATGTATAAAATCTAAAATACAAGATTAATGAAATAGTTTTTGATTTACAACTCTGTTTATCTTAATATTTTTATAATCTATATATTAAAATTTTAGGTTTATATGTTTGTGGTCAAGAAAAGTTTATACGTTTGTGGTCAGTTCTTTTGACAGTGGCTTTTTTTTCAAACCACAAGCTCTAGAAAGATCGTTTTCATTGACCGATTACAAATTTTGTGTAGATTGTTCCGTTCTAATTGAATATTTTTTAATGGCTGTTATTTCTTTACATTTTTCAGGGGTACACTAAAAGTGTTGATTTAAAAAAAAAAAAAAGCAAAGCATCACATCCTATGACATTTACATTCCAACACCACATATTTGTATGTAGGGGTTGTATATCTCTCAGGCGTTTGTTTCATGGCCAAATTATAATTAAAAATGAAGTATAACCATTTCTCCAGTCTAAGATGAAACTTTATTGTTGGCAGTTTTTTTTTTTTTTTTTGCCCAATGAACATTATGTATCATTCACATTATAAATAATTATGTAAT
This sequence comes from Thermobia domestica, assembly GCF_964235325.1. Taxonomy (NCBI): domain Eukaryota; kingdom Metazoa; phylum Arthropoda; class Insecta; order Zygentoma; family Lepismatidae; genus Thermobia; species Thermobia domestica. The sequence goes on from NC_137467.1 coordinate 56,532,374, forward strand.
GTATTTGCTTATTACATACTGCATGCAAGAATAAATAAAACACTGATCATACATGAATTAGAAACTCCAACCGGAAGTAGGCTCAAATCTTGAGAACGGTGCAGTATATGGAAAAAATAATCGAAAAAATCTCCCCTTTATGGTACCTTTTGCCGATTTTTATCAAAACGTCTTCCACTTGTGTCTGTAAAAGGACATGTAGAGTTTATTTCTTCAATAGAAGTGTAGTTTGTATATAAAGGATGCTGCCTTCTACGTGTAGTGGCTTTCTAGTGCCATAAATAAGTCATGTCCGCGGGAACTTGTGGAAAACAACCCTGATAACTAAATGACCAACCACAACCCTCATTTCCAGCATTTGACAGTCGCTCGTCAGGTCCACGTGGACACTTAGTTGCCACAGTTCCAAACGCTGTCCTTTTAGTCAGTGATTAGAAGATTGCTTTTCAACGTATATAGTTTTCTTCAGTAAAATCCAGCAGTGGAAGTTCGAACAATTAGCCGAACTACACATCTATTGGAGAAATAAACTTTACAGATGTAAGGAACAAGGGGATTCATGTTCATATGTGAATGATGCGTTGTGTAGCGAGCGCAGGTTCAGCTAGTGATTTATATTAATAATATTGATTCAATTCACCTAATGAAATAATAATTGATTTACAACTCTGTTTATCTTAATAATGATTAAATTCTCCCCTTTCTATTAAAACACTGAACTCTCTCGTGACTGTGGTTTTCTTCGTCCTTTATGCGAGATACAAGGGTTCAAATCACGATGAAATTTGTTTGTTTTATTTAAGTTCAGCGTCCCTTTTGAGTACCGACACCAGTGCCGTGCCATAGAAAAATCAGCGCCCGGGGCGAGAGTATACGACAGCGCCCCAATACATATATTCCAAGTAATTTTTCCTATCTTTTTTCCTCCCGAATTTTACCCCCTCGCCCCCCACGGGACTGTACTGACCGACGCTATATCAGACAGACGTAGTTTAAGGTGGAATCAGAACCACCATAATGTTCATACTTTCTCAGCAGAAACCAAACCCGGGGGACCCCGTGCACGAAAGGCACACGCGCTAGCCACTAGAACAGCAGACAACTGAATTCCGACGGGAGTATTGCGACTTCAGTCTGACGCTACTGAAGGTCCACGTTTCATATTTAGTGCTTTAAAAAAATGCCAATTCCCAGTCAGAGTGAGTTTGTAATGGACTACATCGCGTCCGTGGGTTTTCTCGGGGTTCTTCCAATTCTTTTCACATTCTCATTCCACAAGTTCTTAGTTACCTTTACCCCCAAGGATGAAATTCGGGACATAGGCCATTCATTTAATTTAATTTCATTTCAAATGCGTTAAACTTTAAAGCTTAAAATGTAAATAAACAAAATCATTGGAACATAAATACATGATTAAAGAATTAATTTATAAACAACAACCAACTTTGAAATGTTTTGGTATGAAAATAATCTGGAAACAGCGAAAGAAAAAGCATTTTTTATTTTTTTTTTTTAATATGTGTAGAAAAATAATACTGGAAATAGTTCAAAAAATAAAGAAAAATACACGATTGGGTTAAATCAACCATACTTTAACTTTCGATAAATGAAGGGTAATGGGTTAAGCCCACCAAATTCAACGGTACTAGTGCCCCCAAACCATCAGACTAGACTAGCCATAGTGTCTTCTAATAGCTATATGTATTGGTTGAGCAGCGCCTCCCTACCAAATAGAAGCAGTTTTGGCACCTGAGCATTATAAGGCAACTCACCACCACCTTAGAGTACTGAATCTCCATGTTATCGAATCTCATGGTATGACCTTAGCCCGGCAAAAACCAACCGAATCCAAGAACCCTAGACCGACCCGAGAGGGTTTGGTTCCTGGTCCTGGCTACCTACTGGTCGTTCAACGCCCAGAAATACCTCACATGCCCCCAGTCACCACCTCCTGCACCAAAAACCTTCCATTGTCCCCGGAAGTGTTCAAGTGGATGTTGGTCTCCTGCCTACCCATAGAGTCACTATGTGCCTTCCTCATTTTGCGGTAGAGGTACATCGAACATTACCAATGACTGATGTGGAGCATGTGTACCGAACAAATATTGCCATTTGGAGTGCACCAATCGCTCTTCCCCGATAGGAGCAATAATAATTGCCTTCTTCACTGCTATGAGATACGACGTACACTGCCGGGCCCAATGGTTCGTGTTAATGACTCGTTTGGGAGGCTGCTGACTACCCGCTCTGGCACCTCACCTCTCACGGTGCGAGATCTTCATCACCCTACAGCAGAGCATTATGAGGAAGTAGTCCACCTTTGCAAGGCGATGTTTTAATTCCCCTCAGAGTGCTGATAGTGGATAAAACGGAATAAGTTACTTAGCAAGGAGATTCTATCCCTTGTGTCCCCTCTCCCTTTCTCTGCACAGGATTGAGACCGGCCATGGCGAGGTTAGACTGTTGTGAAGATAGTTGAAGATTTAGCTGAGAGAGAGGCACAGTAGCTGATTACGATTTAGAAAAAAGTAGCATCAGTGACAGGATTCGTGATGTGCTGACCACACATTTCCTAATTTCGAATAAAATTATTCTCCTCAGTCGAACTGTTGGCCACTGATAATCTTTCAGAAGTTCCTAGTGCATTTACTTTCGGGTTGCTGTGAGATGATCATGATTTTCAGTAATAGTAATACTATTATTGTTTTATTTGGGCAGTCAATTAGCTTTCTGTAATGGAGTAATAGTAGTGGTATTTGTGAGAAGGCATAGCCATATAAAATTTCAAGACAGTCTCGTGTTATGAACCGTCAATCATGTCACATATGCACTTATACTTTAGGAACAACCAAGCTTAGTGGTTAAATATACAGACTAAGATCGAGGAACTGTATATTTTAAGTTTAATTCATGTGAGTATGAATCATCTCCAGTTTTTCGAGAAAAAATCCAGCGTCAATTTTTATACCCGAGAGTAAAGAAAAAGCTTTCGAAATACAATTATGTATGGTTTGAGTATAAAATTCTACACCTTGTCTGGTTGTGTTTGTTTGTAACAAAGTTGTGTAAGAATTTACATTTTATTTCATGGGACAACAGAAATCATCATACGAAACCAAGATCGGATGTTTGTGAATTATAAGGTAATGTGATATTACGCAGAATTTATTGTATTATTGGACAGTGAGGTATGAGAAGTATATATATTTAAGATATTTCTGTACTTCGTGCCTGGCAAGAGATATTGCATAGAATAGCACAAACATGATCACTACAGTAATGCTTCAATATACAGATACCATACTATAGTAATGAAAACAAAAGATATCGGCTTGGACGAAGATCACACTGGTTTCAGTAAAACCGGTTTCGGTGAAAAATCGAACTGGTTTTGGAGAAAACAGAGATGTCAGTTTTCGGTTTTTGTAGAAACCAGTTTCCGGTTTATATATGTATAAAAGATTCCCTCCTCCCTATTATCCTCTCATTTTTTAATATAACTTTAAAAGATTTAATATTTATTTATAAGTCAACTATCCACGTGACCAAACTGTCAAATCAAACATTTCTCAGATCTGTAATCTGATTATTCCTGGAACTCGTGGAAGGCACTGTTCCGACTAGTTTTGACACAAATTAAGAGTACAGAATGTTTCACTTCTTACTGGTTAAAACGAAGATACCTTCAAAAGCAGCATTATACTGAGAATACTTCATTAATGTTATTTTTACTGACTTTTGCTGAATATGGAAAGGAAACAAAGGATGTTAGTGGATTAAATCTGTGAAATCGTTAATATTAAAAAGCTGATATAAAGGAAGAAGCGTAGTTGAAGTTTAACCTACATATTCATGGATGATGCATTTCGTTTTCGTTCTTCTGCCGGCAACCTGCCACGCTGCAGAAGTATCACAAAAGAAAAGGCAGACAGCTTTAGCATTGCTTTGTTTCTTGTTATGCCTTCGGTGGTTCCACCCGTTCACCTGTAAGGGCAGATGAAAGATAGAAGAGGGTTTCGGTTGGCTCCTCTCGTGTGCCCATTGATGGAAGCAGGTTTTCCAGTCGAGCGGCGGGAGGCATCAGGACAAGCGGAAGGAAAGAGATGGAACGTATACGGCTGTGAGACTCTTCTTCAGCCCACAATGCATAATGCATGAAGTACTTTTTCCGTTCATTCTTCACTTCAGTGCAAACGGATGTCGTTTGCAGATGAAGACCTGATGATCTTAGGTTTCCAAGTGCTTGACGTTGGCTCGTTCGAATTGTTTTTCTTCGATCTGTCGTGAAGATATGAAAAGAACCTGTCAATTCTTTTTACAATTGAAATGCGTAACTCAGTGCTCTTTTATGTTGAATGAAAAGTGAGCAGGTTGTAAACATTTGTTTATGAATTGGATCGAAAAAACATTATATACATTTTTTTTTTTTTTTTACTCGTAACAATAATATTTGTTGATCATCGCATGTATTAAATACTAAAACTGATATGAACCGCCCGATCTCCACGTTTTTGTGAATTATTTATGAGGTTTTTATTCATGAAGAAAGGACTTATTTTTTTATCTCCTGGCTTTACTGGCTAAAAATGATCTACGTTCACTTCTTTGCTGGCTTTTCTCTGTAAATTATTGCCTCCTAAATATACAATAGAGTAAAAAGAAAAAAAAATCTATGCTCTTGTACCAGGGTTCTTTAATATTTAGTAAAAGTATTCGTTGAAGTAAGTTTTTTTTTTTTTAAGTAACAAAAAAATTTCTAAGGGTGTATATATTACAGGCTTTCCAATGCTCGTATATTTCCTATTTTTGCTATACAGTATATTTGCGTCTCTTCCTATAAACTCTTGTATTTCCGACATTTTAACGAAACCATTATATTTTTGTGGCATTGCTACTTCCACTTGTGAAAAATAACATAAGGAAATAAGGTATGGGTAGTTGGAGGGCCTTTTGTCTCCACAGTAGTGTGGTTGAATGGTGACTCTTCGGTGTTTTTGTCCTTTCCTGCTTATTGTCTAAAGATAATTTCACCAAACGGTGTACAATTAGCGAAAAAAGTATTCATACACCTACAAAATGGAACAAAAAAATAAATTAGTTTCGTAATATTCATTAAAAAGTTCTATGGAACAGTGATTTTAAAAATTTTTAAATAATTTATTTAGGTGTATCAATACTTTCTGCTTTAACTGGAGACAAATAATTGTAGATGATGTTGCACATAGTTAAATCGTATCTTAAAAGAGACGTATACTTCTTACAAACACTGATTTTCTGATGCAGATCCTTTTTACACTTTCCTTATGGTCGTTGCTTAGTACTGGTGAGCTACGTAACGAAAGCAAAGAAACTCTTGTAAAACTTTGCAACGAGATAATTACCTATTTAGTTACATTCTACTCTAAATATATGTTCATAGAACAGTTGACGTAATTTCCATTTTTTTTTTTTTAAATTTCTACCTATTGGATAATTGAAATGTTCCTTCCAATAGGTAGAAATATTGTTATGAGTTTCTTTGTTCCTTATTCTTTCGAAATGTTCGACATGCGCAGATGTTCCAGGAAATGATTGAAATGTTCCTTTTTCACAGTTTCACGAAATTTCCTATATTTTTTTCGCCGTGATTTCCTATATATTTTTTCATTAGCATTGGAAAGCCTGGGGAAAATAAAGTGTACCTCTTGCTATATAAATAACTGGGATCAAAAATAATAATAGTGGTTTTATTATTGTATTCCATCCACTGCCAAAGTGGGCAGTGTCAACATCAAATTTTTACCTCACTCTATTGTACAGAAGCAGTTTTGAAAATGAAATGAAATCTTTTTAAGTTTTACGTCCCACAATTATGCTGGCTAGGCTAAAGAAGACGGTGATGATGAGAAATGAATGAAATGGTGGAATGAAGAAAGTGGGAAGAAACGGAAGGACCCCCAAGAAAACCCACGCACACGGTATTTGTCCACCACAAAGTTCACTTGGCGCGAGCTGGGATCGAACCAAGGACCCCATGCACCAGAGGTGAACGCTCTACCACTGAGCCGCCGCGGCCCAGCAGCGTTCTGAGTTTTAGGATCATAAGGTCAATATTAACCATAAATTTAAGTGAGATAAAAGAAAAATAAGAGTTGATTGAGTTTGGTAAATATTTTTGGAGAGAGGCGCTGAACTCTAAATAAATAAATAAATAAATAAAGTAAATAATAAAATTCTATCACCACTGCAAAATTACTTCTAAAAGTCAAGTACGTGAATTTACAAAAGGAAACGAGATATATTTGAGATGACACGGCAAAATGTTTTCGAGACGAGAAATAATTATCTGAAAGTCGAGAACTGAAATTGGAATTAGTTCATGTAATAGCGCCTTGTAGACATTATCTGACTCGACTTTGTAAATCTTTTATGTTCCTCAATGTTTTTGTTACCGTATTCAGTAAAATTGAAAAACAAAACAAATAAAATAAAATGTGGATGAGAAGAGTAGTCTTAAAAATGGTGTGGATTTTTTAAAATAAGGAAAATAATTGGGCGTCTGTTTGCTTTGATTCTTAGCTGTCATGTTGTAGTGTATTTCATGAAAGATTTTTCGAGATGTGTCCTCATTTGTTTTTTTATCGTAATTCGTCTGCAGTAATTTTGTCATTTTGCTATACTAGCATTAAACAGAACTACCAAAGAATCTTCCAGTATCTCTTCGTTGATCCACTCAAAGCTCCTGGTGAGTGCCCGCCCCTCGTTTCAACCCAAATACTGCATTTACCATCCTTAAAATATTTCTATCACATAAACACACATCCGACCTTTCCAAAGGGTCTTCCACTACACGTCTTGAATCATCTGAAAAGTTTTTTGTCCATTTTTGTGAAATTTCAAAGAACTTAAATTATGTTCTTTGGTAGTTATCGATGTCATTCTCATCCATCATTGCTATACATTGCTGACGTTTACTGTTATTACACATTTTAAGTAACTACTTCATGTTGCCTTAATCTTCTTACTCAGCAAATGCACTGAAATGTTTCCTTCTTAGAAATACACATGTTACTGTTTTTACACAACTCTTAAGCAGCTATTCAAATCCACGAACATTGGAACGTGTTGTGTATGAGTAAACGTAGGTGGATAATTTTATGAAATTGAGGTCAGTGGTCGAAGTGAGACGGTATGCGGCGGTATGCCATACCACCTCTGGTTTTTCAGTTATGAGGACATACCATCTCCGTTTTTTCAGTGATCAAGACAATATTTAAAAAGCCGGTATGTTGAGTCAAAATCATAATAAAACATACCGCCTCTGCTTTTTTTCCACTTCAAACACTGACTGAGATCGAACCTTAGTTTCACTCATTCTTCTGGATAATAAAGTTGGAGGAAATGTCCACTTCTGCTAAAGTAGATGTAATTAGTATAGGCTGTTGTGATGTTTTGTGAACATGGAATGTGACTTTGTTCTTGGAGTTTAGTTTGTATTGTTACAGCTAAATCCTCTTCTTACTCTTAGTAAATCTTCTTACAGCTTTGTTTTGGCTTTTATCATCTTTTGTTGGTAGGGTGGCTTCTTTTTTAATTGTTTTATTTAACATTAGCTTGGGGCGTCAGAATAGCAAGAACATCTGTTGTGTTTTTTCAGTTCCAGGAATGTTCTCTAAAAAGTTTGAAGCCTTGCAGGTGTTCGGAAAATCTTCTTTACTGCCTTACGCAAACTGTTTGTACAACGTATGTGAAGTAAATTTTATACTTCTTTACATGTAGTAATTATCAACACATCTGCCTACTAATTAAACATTCAAATTAAGTGTAAAGGAGTGACATTCACCAATAGGTAGCAGCATGTCTTGTCTGTCTTTTATTTATTTATTTTATGGAAAATAATATTAGACACACGAAAAGCCAGTTTCAGGACATGGATGTTGAAATTTCATCAAAAACGATGATTGAATTGGGCCGAAATGGTATACCGCTAAATACCAAAAATTAGGATGACAAATATCATACCAACTTCAAAAAATAAATAAGCATATTGGAAGTGTACGTAAAACAGGTCTATGTGTCTGAGCATATTGTCAGTTTGACCTCTGATATAAAAACAAATTCGAGTTCTCATACACGTTTTACCTACGAATAGTTAGTCTTATTCGTGGGTTCGATGTGCTTTGTTGTACGGTACACCTTACCAATATGCTTCCAGTAATAAAATTCTGCAGAAAGGAACGCGAATTAACTTGATACTATTGGTTCAGTTTTACTTGTTTCAACACGGTATCTTGACGTTTATTGAATTATTATTGTTGTCACTATATTACCAGACAACCTCTTTTACCCAGACATGTCCTTCTTATCGAGTCAAAATGACCTGAACTTTTTAAAAAAAAAATATTTTTAGAAAAAGACAACGGTATCAGCTTCAAGATTTGTTAGGAAAGAATGTTATAGTTTAAATATAAGTTTAAGTATTAAAATTTGAGAATAATAATAATAATAATAATAATAATAATAATAATAATAATAATAATAATAATAAAACTTTGCTCTAGTGTTTATTTTTAAATGCGTTCAACTTGATGTGCTTCAACTTTACAATCTTAATTTAGCTCATTTCCCAGCGTTATATAATGATGAAAATTTGCAGAATGATGTCAGGTGACAGTACAATATTTTATTGTCACTTTATATTGCTTAATTTGTTAATATTGTTAACACGTATCCTGTTCCATTATGCAACCAGAAATGCTTTGGAGGTAGCATGTACAGTATAACATCCGAGAAGATCTTCGGAAATTACGTTTTAGATTGTGAAAGTACGATGAACTTGAACATGAAAAATATATAAAATAAGCGTAAAAAATTAGTTTTTTCGTCAAATTCACAAAAAAGGATGTTTTATTAATAAAATGAAGAAAACATCAAGTGTTTTAAAGGAGGTACGATGACGTAGTGGTAGAGCGCTAATCTTGGATGCGAGGAGTCCCTACTTCTATTCTGGGCCATATGAATTTGTGGTTGATTGCATTGTGTAGTTTTTTGGTGTTCTCTCGTTTCCTTCCACATTCTTATTCCCCAGTTCTTTTCTAATCATTCATTTTTATTAATCTCCCGTTTCTTTTAACATAAAGGACATAATGTAATGGTGGAACGTTAATAAAATATTCCATTCCGAATCATTCTAGGTAGTTCAGAGAGCAGATACAACCTTGGTTATACACATCATTTCAAGAGAACAAGCAATAGCGGCGGAAGTCCTCTAATAACATTATTTTATCATAATTGAAGTAATAAGTACTTTACACAATCACTATATTGCCATGGACTTTTCCTTCTAATGTCATTAAGAGACAGGGATTCTGAAATTTTGGATAACTCATTAAATAGCTTGTTTTTGTTTTTTCACGTCTTGTTCAAGTAGAACAGGAATTTCTTTCATTTAGATGAAAATTAGTAAAGAAATAGATGTGATGCACTTTCAGAGTTTACATCTTGCTTGCCGTTGAAAAGATTCACTGGGTAGAAAATGGTTTCATTTTAAATTTTAGCGTCTAGATAATTAGAATAGTTTCCTATCTGAAATAGCAGGATTTATATTATGTATAATCTATCTATTAAAATGCTACAATAGCAATTAAAAGCGCCTGAGCTCCAACCTATAACTTTAGCTTTCAAATCTTTCATTTACGGTTATGTGTGATTTCACCTTTAACAGAGACAAACATTTTAAGTATTTGTACTTTAAATAGTCTAAATTCGTTAACTATATCTTTTTCATAAAGTTTATGATATAAAATTATTGTTCAAAGCCTTTGTATTTTAATAAGCCTTCTCTAAAATCAATGCATGTGAGTTGTGCTTCCATCTTCCGAGTTCTTTTAAACTATGTTTATATGTTTGTGGTCAATCCTTTCGACAATGAGATCTCGGAAACTACAGGCTCTAGAAAGTTGACGTTTTCACTGATCGATTGGAAATTTTGCGTAGATTGTCCAGTTCTAATTGAATATTTAAAAAAATATGGCCATTATTTCTTTATTACATTTTTTAGGGTACGCTAAAAGCGTTGAAATAAAAAAAAAACTAAAGCATCATATCCTATGCGTTATACGTTCCAACACCACAGTGTTGTATATTGGGGTTGTATATGTCTCAGGCGTCTGTTCCATGGCCAAATAATAGTGAAAAAGGAAGGATAACCATTTCTCGAGTCTTAAGATAAATCTTTAGTTTTTGAGTGTTTTGCCCAATGAACACCATATATAACTGACATTATAATTAATTGTATATGTAATGTATTTGCTTATTACATACTGCATGCAAGAAGAAAGAAAACACTGGTCATACATGAATTAGAAACTCCAACCGGAAGTAGGCTCAAATCTTGCAAACGGTGCGAGACATTGAGAAAAAATAATCGAAAAAATCTCCCCTTTATGATACCCCTTGCCGATTTTTTTTTTAAATCAAGAAGTCTTTCACTTGTGTCTGTAAAGGGACATGTATATATGTTGTGAGGAATGAGAAGGAGATTTATGCTCATATGCGAATGATGCGCTGTGTAGAGAGCGCAGGTTCAGCTAGTCTATATATTAGAATGCTATGTTCATATGTTTGTGGCCAAGAAAAATGTACATATTTGGGACTAATCCTTTCAACAGTGAGTTCTCGTAAACCATAGGCTTCAGAAAGATGCCGTTTTCACTGATCGATTGCAAATTTTGTGTAGGTTGTTCAGTTCTAATCTATATATATAAAAGAGAACGTACAAATCCTTTGTCCGCTCATCACGCTAATACGGCTGAACCAATTTCTTTTATTTTTGGGGGGTTATTAGGATTTGGACCCTAGATGGTTTTTATCATATCACTTTAATTTTCAATTACCAGTGTCTTGAGATAATTGACCATTCAGGTGTCCATTACGTACAAATCCTTTGTTAGTTCATCATAGGTATAAAAATAAACGTATTTATATGCAACCCGCATGACCGTGTCACTCGGCGGGTTAACATAAATGACAGGCGTTATAATGGTTTTTATCATATCACTTGAAAGCGAAAAAGTAAAAATTATCTAAGTAACAAAGTTTATTGCGTTCGGGGGTGACCGCAGCGAAGCGGGGCGGGTTAACATAAATGACAGGCGATATAATGTTAACATTTACTGCAATCTTCTATGGTTTTTATCATATCACTTGAAAGCGAAAAAGTAAAAATTATCTAAGTAACAAAGTTTATTGCGTTCCGGGGTGACCGCAGCGAAGCGGGGTGAACGCTGCTAGTTGAATATATATATTTTTTAAATTGGCCGTCATTTATTTATTAATTTTTTTAGGGGTACGCTGGAAGTGTTGAAATTTTATAGTAAAACATCCTACGAGTTTCTTGCTGTTCCATATCTCCTTCCATTTTATCATTCTTATTTTTGTTCTATTACTACCTCACGTTTCCTTCACTCTACAGTATATACAGGAAGGGCAGGGTTGGACTGATTTTGAGTTGAGTTGAGTTGATTTTGAGTTTTACGTCCCGTTCAGCAGCGAGGCTATACGAGACGTGGACCTACTGATTAACGTGGAATCCGAACCACATGAGCTCTCACTGGGAATAGGACTGATTTTGACAAGGCAATGATACAAATATTCATCATCATCATCATAGGTATTCTGCCTTTATTGGCAGGTCACTTGCCGCAGCTGAGAAGCTTCCATGCTCCACGATCCTCCGCTAACCTTTTCGTCTTCGCGTATGATCTTTCTGTTTTAATATCATCCATTAATTGTAGTCTCTTTCGCCCCCTCCCTCTCTTTCCCGCCACCATACCCTCTAGGACGTCCCTCATGATACAATCTCTTCTTAGGCAATGTCCCAACCAGTTTCTCTTCCTCTTCCTAATAATATCTAAAAGTGTTCTTTTCTCACCCACCATTTCTAACACTCTCTCATTCGTTTTCCGCTCGACCCAACTAACTCTTTCCATTCTTCTCCACACCCACATTTCGAAGGCTTCCAGTCGATTTTCGTCACCCTTACGCAATGTCCACGTTTCCGCCCCATACAGCACAACACCACACGAAGCATTTTATGAGTCTTTTTCTCAACTCTTTGTTCAAGGTCCCACAAAACAGACTTTTCTTTCTTTTAAAGGCTTCTTTCGCCATTCCTATCCTTGCTTTTATTTCACGTTCGCATTTCATGTCATTACTAAGAACACTACCCAGGTATCGAAAACTATTCACTTGTTCTATTTTCTCCCCTCCTACTTTTATATTTGACACAGACCCCTTCGTTCCAATCACCATGGCTTTTGTCTTTCTAACATTTATTTTCATCCCATATTCTTCAAAGCCCCTTCTCATTTTTTCTAACATTTTATTGATTTTCTTTTCAGATTCTGCAACAACATAATTATTATTTTTATACAATATTACAAATATTAGGAAAGCGTAATATCAGTTGGTCATAGAGAGGGGTATTTGTTACTTGTAGATGCTGTTGCTAGAGACTTCCGATATTATGTCTAATCACATATGAGTTTAACTATAATGTACTACAATTTTGAAATAAATTACTTCAAACATTGGTGTTGTTTTAGTTAGATGTTTGATTACAGAAGACAATTCACACCGCCCCATCAATATAATTATTGCTTCAGCTGAGCAAAGAGCTTTGAAAACTTATAACAAAGATCTACAAGATGTGCAAATTATTTTATACATTATTCCAGAAAAAAAATTTTTTCGGGAAAATTGATTCATTTTATTTTAGTTACTATCCCCTAGGAATCCTAAGGTACTGCAGGTAGCAGATCATCCCGGAGGGCTCTCTTCGAATCCGCTTGGTAATATTTTTAAATAATTAAGGGTAAAGAAGTTATTTTAAATTTTCTTAGCCCATAAGCATATATGTACTATCGTACATAAAATAGTAAGATATATTTCGTTTTCTCTACATAAAAAGCAGACTCCACTTCCGCCAATAATACAACACTTGCCTGGTTGACCAGTATGGCCAGACATACTGTTATTTAATTCTGAGATATGGAAGATAAAATTACCTTTGATATACTAGCCAGGTAATAGTCTGGTATTTAAATTACATTTGTTATTATATTCAAATGAAATGGTTCAAGGTGATCCCAAGCGGGACTCCTCGGACCCACTGCCCTATTTTCTAAGCATCTTACGAACTAACTTTTCTATCACATGACAAATTGTCTATGTATCCGCAACTAACAAATAATCTTTTTTTTTTTTTTAATGTGGCTTGTAAGATTTTATTGGATTTTTTACAGACAAAACTGCCTTGTCGGTTTGAAGACCCCCCCCCCTCCCTTATGATTCTTAAAGAGTTAAACAGATTTTTTGGTAGGGCTCCGTAAACGATAGGACGCACTGTGAGGGACCAGTCGTCCCTGCGCGAGAAATGTTAGACTGACAAAGATTTGTCAGTGTCTGTCAGTGATATATATATATATATATATATATATATATATATATATACACTGAAACCTCTACTAACGGACACCTCTATAAAGCAAACACCTCCTATAACGGACATATTTTGTAATCCCTAAACACCGTAATAGGAAAAAACATATTGGTTAGTACGGACACGGACAGTCTTTCTTGTCTATTATAGGTATTATTTACCTCCTATTACGGACACTCTCTCTAAAAACAAGTTGAAAAGTAGAGTATAAATACACTTTTAGTAATTCATACTATGTCACCAAAGAAGAACATGAGGGTGTGACAACATTTTGCCTCCTCAACTAACTGTTCAGCAACCCTGAGGAAGGGTCTCTGTTTCACAACACCCTTATATCCTTTGCTTGTATTCCACTCCCACCTAACCTGCTTCAGAAACAAAAGTGATTGACAGTTGCCCACTGTTTGGAATGACACATCATTCTACTGTCGGGCTGGAATCTCTAACCAAACAGGAGACAAGTTTGGTATTTTTACCACGGGTACGCATATTGTCTTTAAAAAAAGTCATTACTGGACTGTAATTAACTCACAAATTAAAGCAACACACCGAAAACGTAGTAAGTGGCGATAAATGTAAAGTGCAGAGAACTATAACATCTTATTCCCATGTTGTGCCTCGAACATAGGGAATTGGATGACGCAAGATAATACAGGTACAGCAATATTTTGGTAATATTCATAAATATGTGATTAATGCAAAAATTTTTTTCTAATTGCATATTACCTTGTTTATTAATTTACATAAGAAAATATTGAAACCTCTGTAAGGCGGACACCTCTTTATAGCGGACAATTTTTGATTCCCCACGGCTGTCCGCTTTAGAGATGTTTCACTATATATATATATATATATATATATATATATATATATATATATATATATATATATATATATATATATATATATATATATATATATATATATATATAAGGGAAACATGACATGCTATATTTGATGTGCGTACTCGTGTGGGTCCCTGGTTAGATCCCCGGCTAAGTAAGTTTGTGGTGGATAACATCGTGTCCATATGTTTTCTCGGGGGTACTCCCCTTTCCTCCCAATTTCTCATTCCACCAATTCTACTATAATCACTGACTTGTCTAAACCATCAGTCTCCCTTAGCTTAACACCTATAATCGCGGGACGATAAACTGAAAGATTTCATTTTTCTTGTCTTTGTTTCTATATGTGTGTAGTGGCGATCATTTATTAATTATGAGACCCAACTTAAAAAAAAAAAAAAAAAAACCTTTTTTTTAATTCTTTGTAACATCAGTGTGTGCACAGAGTTCATAGAGCGCTTACTTGCAGAATATGGGACTACCGTATATTAGATATTTCTTAAAACAAACAAAAAAAAAAAAAAAAAAGTAAAATTACACATAAGGCGTAACATTTTACATTCTAAAAGAACGTTTTATTCATCAGAAATTTAATAAGAATCTCGTAATAACTTTTTTCTTCCTATGGAAGAGAATGGTGTCATTGGAATATCCAGCGCAACCGGATACATCTATTCACTCCAATCAAGTTGGTGACGTGTCTATCACGTGTTTAGATCTCGAATATAGCTCTCTCGCTCTCTTAATCTGTTGCACAATCTATTGGCGTCGTTGGTCATGAATAAATTTGCTATATCAAATAATTACAGCACGTTCTGCAGCGTGATTACTTAATATGCTGATTGTAGGGAGTAATGACAAATTGTTACGAATGCAATTTCTTAACAATTTCTTGGCTTTCCTGTGTGATAAGTTTGAATCTTGTTACAACACAGGTGTAAAGAAGTTTTTATGCTTGAGAGATTACTTCCAGTATGCTATACTAACTGGTTCCACTTTGTGATTAAATCTTTTTTTTTTTTTTTAATTTCTTTCTTTAATGTTTCTCTGTTTTTATGATGCAGCGTTTAGTTCAGCCAAAAGGTGGTTGTTGAAACCAGGAAGTGTATTTTGACTATTAGGAAGAATTGTTTGTAGCAGTCACAGTATCGGAAATCATTGTAGAATTGACGTTCAGATTGTACGTCGTAGGAGTGATTTTTCAAAACTGGAGCATATAGTTGCGTTCTAAAGTGTTGGGGTGTTCATTTGCCCTTTTAGAACTCTATATAAAATAGACATATTATTATGTGGTCTTACAAAATTGGTATTTCTCGGATATATATAATATTATCAAGAGCTTTTCAGTTACATCTTTATACTTTCAAGTCAGAATAAAAATGAAAGTGAAATTGAGTTTTACGTTCTAGGCTAAAGAAGACGGCGATGATGAAATAAATGGAATGGTGGAATGAATGAAGTGGAGGAAAAACGGGAGAATCCCGAGAAAACCCACGCACACGGTGTTTGTCCACCACAGAGTTCACATGGTGCGGGCAGGGATCGAACCAGGGACCCCACGCACCAGAGGTGAACGCTCTACTACTGAACCACCGTGTCCTCAAGTTAGGAAAAAAGTTAGTGTAAACAAAACAAATTAAAGTGAAACTCGACTTGCCCAGGTTAAACTCGACAGAGTCCGGATATGCAGAAATTCAGATGTCTAGTAAAAAGGTAGATCTTAATGTATGCTGAAAATAAAATTTTTACTACATGCAGTTAAAAAAATAATACAGAAAATTCAAATTAAATATGCAGTTTTCAACTTTGGTTTAGACAGAAATTTTCAAGAAATTGTATTTGTACAAACGAATACATACAGTTCGCTTTTCAAAAAGTTTGTTTATTTGGTCTACAAAACAAGCACTAAAGATAAGGGGAGCCAATATGATGATAACACATCATTCCTTAAGGCATAAGTGCCACAAGCCAGCTAGTAGGCTGTGGCCCCCTGGGGGCTGTTAAACCAGAAGTCTAGTTTAATTTTATTTATTTACTTTATTTTTTTGGTCTTAATTTTCTCTTTCCCGATCTTGGACCAAATATTCGGCTATCCGGTTGAGTGGAGTTTGGATATTTCGGGTTATACTGTATATTGATATTATCAATTCACTCAATCTGAAGGGGGCTGCTGTGGCGCAGTGGTGAAGCGTTCACCTGGTTCAATCCCAGCTCGCGACAAGTGGACCTTATGGTGGACAAACATCATGTGCGTGGATTTTCTTGGGGTTCTCCCGTTTTCTCTCACTTTCTTCATTCCACCATTGCATTCATTTCTCATCATCACCGTCTCCTTTAGCCTAACCGGCATAATCGTGGAACGTAAAACAAATATTTTATTTCACGCAATCTTAAAATTGTATGGCAAGCGTAGGAAAGTATGATTTGGGTTCTCGCTTATCTTGCGATAATTTGATCATTCAGGAAAATCTCATAGCCGTACTGGGAACTATAACTTGTGCTTACGTCTTGACACGTGCGTAGTTTGTCAAAATGAAAATTGTTTTAATTTGGGATTTATTTATCGGGGACGAGTTAAGAATTTTACATATGTACATTGTTATATCTAGTCTCAAGAATCCACTATTTTCCTTCGTTAGATAACGAATTGCTAGCTTGTTAGATCTGTAGATAGGAGAATTCACGTATTCTTAATGTGATTCATAGAAATTACAGTGTGGAATTCTCTAAGTAATGTGGACATTTTCTGTTTGTAAATAGCACGGTAGCAATATTGACATGAACATTTCACAAAGTGTGCAGAAACAAAGAAAAAATCTAACTGCACTCGTAACGAAAGGACAAAGAAATCGGGAAGTGGCAGATGATAACGGTGCCACTATGAAAGAAAAAAACACAATTGTGGGAAACGGCACGCAATTGAAATCGATGTGAAATCGAGGTGGACTTTTTTGTTTTACTTTTGTAATTTTCTTTTTTCCTTACTACAAATCGATTAAAAAAAACTAAAGTAAGAGTATCGAGTTCATTGTAGTAGGAGGTAGTGCAGATTGATCTTTGAGTTTTATCTTCTTCAGTATGTAAATAATAAACAGGACTTGAAAAATCTTGCTTGCAATACTCGCAAAAAAAAAAAAAAAAAAAAAAAAAAAAAAAAAAAAACAACTAGCCAGACCATTTTGCAGTCAGTGATTATACAAATAAAACCAAAATAACTTGGCGACATAGTAAACATATCAATATATGTTTTTATTTGGTTTATTGGCATGCGTCTTACAAATAAAAAAGAGTGACATCTGTTATTTATTCTTGAATTCACGTTTTTGACTCATCGGACTTGACTTGCCAAGTGTAATGTATTCGCCACTGGCGAGCCCTGAAACTTTCTACTATTCTTTCTTTGTTTTTAGCCAAGTTATTTATATTGAGAAGTTTTCTTTTCTTCGAAATGAACTGGAGATGGAACGAGCGTGGCAAATCAACAACTGATCGTTCTGTTGAGAACGGATATGGTACCGTATATAAACAAACTCTGGACGAAGAGAACCGGTGTTCTATAGTTATAATTTGCGATGCATTGCGTTTAATTTGTTAGATAAGTCATTTATTACTCAATCATACCCCTGCACGGCTTTTAGAGCCTCAATTGTTTTTGCGTTTCTAAAGAAAGAAGGATAGCAATTCCTAAAGAGTTAATTATTTGATTTTATTGATTCCTCCTTTAGTTCTTTTAACATTCTTTCTTCGTCAAAATAAATGTGCTGTACTTGAAATTAATTTGTAAATATTAAAAATATACGAGGCTTGACTAATTAAACAAAATAACGGAACTGGCAAGCCTGTTAGTAGTATACGTTGAGCAGTGGGGAGCGCATGCTCACAGAACAACCTTGAATCTTCGATAAAAGAATTATACGCATGAGTTGCCGTTTTCAGTTGGGTTTAGTCTGTGAGCAGCGATTGAAGAAACAGATAGAAGGCAATCGTATTGCCGGAGGAATGACAAATGTAAATATTGAGCAGCGCATTACTTGAAATTCCTTTTGAAATTAAAGAAATCACCAAGTGTATGAAAACTGTTGCAGAGTGTGTGTGGTGATAATACGATTGTCACGTACACAAGTGTTTGATTGGTACAAACGTTTCAGTTAGGGACGCGAGAATAATAATGATGAAAGATCGGGTCGTGCTTTGCAACAAGAACAGCAGCAGCAGCAAAAACAGAGGAAAATATTTAAAAAAAAAAAAAAAGTGTGGCTAACGTTGTCCAAAAAAGGTCGCAGGTTCAGCATTGGAATGGTAGCAAACATTGTGGGCATTGATGAAGAGTCTATTCGCGCAATTCTGCAGGATCATTTGAATATGCTCAAAGTTAGCGCTAGAATGGACCAAAAACTCTCATACAGGAGGGTCATGACACCCTCACCAAAAGGTCTTGCATATCCTCCGCCCCGCTGCAGCGACGTTTGACCCCAGTTTGAACTCGTGCGTCATACACGTCCTTATGACGCTCTATAGTGGTCCCATGTTCTTTCTATCTGTATGCAAGTTCACGATATAACGGAACTGCCACAACTAGGTAGTAATGTTTAATATATCAAAACCAACAACTTACCTTCGCCTTATCTTCATTCGCATTCAACTCACGGTGTGAGGGCCAAGAACACAGATCTCTACAAAAAGCGATAGAACTTTCTTGGTTACCTTTATAGTACACCTCTCGTACAAATACGATGCACAAAAGAGCGAAAAAGGTTTCAATAAGATCAAAACGTTGCTTGCATTGAAAAAAGATGTAATCACAACACAGTTAGCAGTGTAATTGGATATTCTAATTTAATAATAATAATAATAATAATAATAATAATAATAATAATAATAATAATAATAATATATGAAGAAAGAAATATTAAGATGCATCATAGCGCCTCTAGTCATAATGCTTTATATTTATTGCATTTCTTCGCTATGTTGAACAATAAAGTGATGTGCATGCTGTTCCCTCTTGGAGGCCTTAAATGAGGAAAGTCGCTGATCAGTTCTGAAACTGCGGATCAGAAATTGCAATAATTGGTTCCATTTATGGGAAATCAATAATCTTAGACCTTCACGGATGATGTTCTACTTTGAGGCTCCTGCCTCATATTTCATTACAAAATCTATAACTGACTTGAACTGTTCATAACACAAGCAAAATATTAGCTACATTTGATCTTTTTATAAGTTATATTATGTTATCATTACTACGATTGTGTTGCTTCTCTCTGACTAAATTAAGATTATTGCAGAAAGGAGTCGGTAGTGGCGGAATATAAATGTGCGCACATTCATGATGGGCGAAACTGTGCAATAAAAGCCACATTATTCATTTTAGGTCTGGAACTACGTGTAATTTAAAAGATAACCTGGCCAAAGCAAACCTTTATTCAGATATATATATAAAAATGAAAGTCGCTATGTTTGTGACTTAATAACTTTCGAACCACCCGACCGATCTCGATCAAATTTTCAGCATACATGAGGTTCGAGCGTCGGATAGATTTTATCATTTCATTTTGACGATTCAACGTAGGGGAGGAGATAATTAAAAATGATGGAAAATGATCGATATTAGAGTTGAATCCATAGTTCCCGTGGTCGTTGAGATGATTACTGACAGTTCCGATGCCATGTAAATCCAAATTCAGCCTGCAACTTGGGGAAAGGAAGATTTAAAAAATACTGATCGAAAATAACCGATATCAGACAGTGCTTAAGAGCCTGTCTTACTAAAAATAACACAAAATTTACAATTTTTCTTTTGCTTGTTTTTCATAAGTGAAAGAACATAATAAAATGCAACTTACCACAATCATATAGATAATGTTATTCAACAACAGAAAATATGAACCTGAAGAATTTTCAGTGTTGCCATCCATAGAAGTTACAGTGTTGCCAGAATAACAATTTCCCTAAAATCTAAGTAGCGTCCTTTCAGCAGCGAGGCTATATGAGACGTGGACCTACTGATTAACGTGGAATCCGAACCACATGAGCTCCCGCCGGGAATCGAACCCGGGTCTCCCACGCGAAAGGCGCGTACACCTAAAATCTAAGTTAAGGCAGCGACTAGAGGAACGAACTCAACTGCATTTGATTACGTATCATGTTGTTTTGGTTTCCTGTGAACTACTTTTTAAATAATAGTTGTATTTAGTTTGTAATAAACAAAATAGTTTTAACATACAGTTATTAAAACTAAATAATAATGCTATTTAAAAAGTAGTTCACAGCAAACCAAAACAACACAATACGTAACCAAATGCAGTTGAGATCGTTCCTCTTGTCGCTGCCTTAACTTAGATTTTAGGGAAATTGTTATTCTGGCAACACTGTAATGTCTATGGATGGCAACACTGAAAATTCTTCAGGTTCATATTTTCTGTTGTAGAACAACATTATCTATGATTGTGGTAAGTTGCATGTCATTATCTCCTTTCACTTATGAATAAACAAGCAAAAGAAAAATGGTAAATTTTGCATTATTTTTAGTAAGGCAGGCTCTTAAGTAATAGTATAAAGTGACTGACTAACGGAAAATACTGTTAATTTTTCTTAAGCGGATAATTGACACTAGTTATTAATAAAGTATTACAGTTTCACCAATATCCTTTATCAAATACATTATCTCCTAAACTAAGGCATTTTTCACCTACTTTAGTGCTATGTTTCCTATTACCACTAACTTATTTACTTTTCTTTTTTCAATCTTAGCTTCTTCTTTCTGTTGTAACATCTGTGTCACTTTCTCAAATCTTTTTCCCATTCGCATAATCATCTTAACATTTCTCCTTCCTCCACCAAGACTGTAACGCGAAAAGTGTTTGCATTGGTCAGATTTTATTTTTATTAAGTTACTATTATTACTAATAGTTGTAAACTGGCAAATTGCCTGCAGTGTTTAACACCCAATAGTGTAGAAGGCGGCATCTATTAGCGTGATTGAATGCCTAAGCACAGACAACGATATTTATTAGCGTGATTAAACACCTGATAGCTCAGGCAGCGATATTTATTGGCGTCATTAATAACCTGATTAAGCAGGCAGCGATATTTATTAGCGTCATGAAACGCCTGATAGCGCAGGCAGTGATTTTCATTAGCGTTGTTAAACGCCTGATAGCGCAGGGAGCGATATTTATTAGCGTCATGAAACTCCTGTTAACGCTGGCAGCGATATTTATTAGCGTGATTAAACGCCTGATAGCGCAGGCAGCGATTTTTATTAGCGTGATTGCTTGTTATAAGGATTAGCATGATGCGCAGAATGACATGTTTGCCGTTTATTATTGGGATGAATTGAATTCAGTTCTCGCAACATCGGTTTCTGCGACACTCATCTATTGCGTCAAATATGCAGCGGGACCAACTAATTCATAAACGTAAATCGTTTTATACCTTGTTTAGTACGACATTGACAAATTGCATCAAGCTCGTACGTATATAATTTTAAAAAAAGAAAAATATATCTGTAATTGGTTGAATCAAGTTGTCAAATATTTAATCATTCTCAACCTTCGATGCCTGATACCGATATTTTATACCTCAGTTACAGATAATATTCATTGATAACGACGCCATTTTCTTTAGGTCCCTTTAGTGCAGTTGTAAGAAAGTCCAACTTTATTATTATTATTATTATTATTATTTATTATTATTATTATTATTATTATTATTATTATTGCTGCAGGAGAATACGTTTCAAAAAACTTGAACATTATAACTAGAATATTTTGTTAAATTTTAAAATGTATGTATTACAGTGATAATACTCTCTCTCTCTAGTTTGTTGATTTGTACAATTGAGTGACATTAGAAGAGAAATACGTTTTGAATTTCATTCATAATATAACTAAGTAATAATGGGCTTCCTATTTTGTAATTTCTTTGAAATTAAGTATCCTTTTCAAGTAGGTTCAGGACCAGTGGCATATTTACGATTTTGTTTCGGGGGGGGGGCTTTGCCTGAAAATGTGAAAATTCTGCAAGATATTTCATATACTTTACTATAGTAAGTAAGATTTCGGGGGGGGCTTAATCCCCCCGAAGCCCCCTAAATACGCCACTGTCCAGGACTTAAAAAGGTTGACAACAATAGTTTATTTCGTTTTCTTTTACTGTGAAAGGGCACGGTGGCTTACTGGTAGAGCGCTTACCTCTGGTACGTGAGGTCCCTGGTTCAATCCCCAGCCCAGTAAGTTTGTGGACAATATCGTATGCGTGATTTTTTTCCCGAGGAACTCACATTTCCTCCCGTATTCTCATTCCACCAGTTCTTCCATCACCATTCACTTGGTTTACGTACGACGTTAAACTGAAAGATTTCATTTTCTTTTACTGTAGAAAAACTGCTAGAACTTCTTACATTTCTTGGTAGGTATATGCATTAACAGTAATTAAAACTGCATTTCAGATAAACCAAGTATGAATGTTATGACTATATTCTTTGACTTACAGCGTCATGTAATAATTCTGATGTCGTTAGGAAAAGTTACACAGAGGTTATCTGTAGCTTGCCATTCATTAGTCTCTAAGAGACGTCACTGCATCGTAAAACGTGCTGACTTTTTAATGAATTATTTCGCAAATACGTTCGTAGCATGGTGTCAAAAGGTTATGTATAAATCATATGATTCAGCGAAGTGCTATGAATGAGATAACGTTATTACGTTAATGGGAACGAATTTCTCTCCCTGTGTGTGCGTCGGAGTGTATGTACGTATGTATGTATGTATATGTGTTCTGCAGAGTAAATAGAACTTATTAAAAATGATGAAAATATATGAACTTAAATTCACGAATCCAATAATTAATTCAACGTAGACATGAGCGTAAGTAAATGGATCAAAGTACTTGTAATTAGTCTGGCCCATTCGCTTTTGTTTCCATGAAAATTTAGTATATTCAGAGCCGGATGAACATACTCTTGCATTCTAGACCAGAGATGCCTAGGATGCACCCACAAACTACATTCCATGGGCCAGACGCGGCTCCCAAAAAGGTTCTATCCAGCCCGTGACATGATTCGTAATTTAATAAATTCTAAACATACTCTTGTCATCGAATATAATGTGTGAGATTAGTCAAGCCACCCAAGATACATAGAAACATGTCGCCCCAGAATCTGAAATATGCGCGGAGTGCATAACGTATTAGTCGAGAACAGTGACAGCAAATTTAATTTCTTGGGGAGGCAAGCGGAAGATCAGCTAATTTTTGGTGTTCCGAGAAGGATAGCTTTGTATTACATGACCTACATTACATGGCAGGGGAACAGGGAGATAGGCATATCGACCAGGAACACCTTGCCTCCTTGCTTCCCCATCTGTTATCACTGATTGCAAAGCTTCTGAGAAAGTAGGTTGGAAAGAGATGGGATTCATGGGAAGATATTACAGAATTGAATAGTAAGGTAATGAGTAATAATAACAATAACATAATGTGGTTTATTTGTTGTATTTCTCAGGAAACGAGTCAAAATCCCCTCACAAGATACACGACGACGACGAGTCAGCTCTACCCACGAGATGAGGCAGCTTTTCCAATAGAAATACACACTTACACAGAGACACTATTAAATTTCACGATGCCTATTCAAGACGAGATAGCCTCAATTCTTGTCTTGAAAGTAACCTTATTGGTTTGGCACTTACAGGGTCTGCTAACAGACGTTCGTTTCTGCCTCGATGAACCTAAGAGTTCTTGTAAGAAACCTTAATTGTGCTCTTTATAATATTACGGAGTCGCGAGTGTCATGTCTGTATTTTCTGTTTGTAAGAAATTAGATGTGCTTAATTGTTGCATTAGAATAGACATACACATAGACATAGCGAAATCACACTTCGGTGTGATAGAATGTAAAATGTGTGGATCTTACTTTCACTAGCTTTGAAACTTTTTTTTTTTTTTAATGCACTTTAGCATCATCATCACCGGAATCAGCAAATATTACTTTGTATTTCTTGCATACTAAGGAAGGCCGTAACATTCAAGGAACGTACTTCAATTTATGGATATTAGTAGTGGGTTTTATTCCTGTTTTTTCCGACTCTTTGTAACAGGATATTTCGTAAGCAGTTCAACTATTCTAAGAACGTGCCGTGTACTGAGCAAGCATGAAGAATTTTTAGAGGTAGATCTTGAATTCCAGCATCGTAAGGATGGTTGCGTCAATGGGCCCAATGATTACAGTATTCAAGAACCTGTCTTACTTCTTTTCGCAGCATTTCTAAAAATACTTTGAATTTGTAAGTGAGAAATTCTGGATAGAGTGTACATTCACCTATCACTTGGCTTTTACGCGTATACATTATTTGACCAAATAAATTTGATCTTTCGGGAGCGCCGTAGTTTCTTTAAAATGGAATAATAATAATAATAATAATAATAATAATAATAATAATAATAATAATAATAATAATAATAATAATAATAATAATAATAATAATGATGAAGAATGCATTTCAGGCGCGTACCCAGAAATTTTTGCTGGGAGGGATCAAAGGTTTGGAAACCCACTGCGTGTATGTAGTATTGAACGGGTATTATGCACCCGAAAAGACGATAAGTAATTGTAAAATACTTCACCTATATTAAAAGAAAGAACTAGATTGTTTTTATAAGAGAAAGAGTACAAATGAAATGTAAGATTAAGTTTCCATGCTACATCAATCATTTCCCTGTTAAACAGGTGTAGTGTTATTGAGAAAATGTACAAATGTATGTAGAGTTGGGAAGTTTTGGAGTGGTCCGGACCCGATAGACTCCCCTATGAATGCGCCCCTGACGCATTTTATTCTAATTACCTCTGCACAGTGAAGGACAGATCGTTGTGAACTTAAGGTAACTATTTTCCTCATTTGGCACACCAAAAGTATCATTTTATTGTCATTTTAGAATAGTGAATTTAACTGAAAACTATAATTAGTTTTAAATAGTGTATTTGGTGCTCCATTTGAATATATCTTCTGCAATATTCTCGCAGTAACACCTGCTAGCCATGACCGTTCTTGGCTAACTGCAGAGTATTTCAAACCAGAAGTTTTTTTTTTTTTTTTTCGTATTTGTAATCACTATATTGGATCAATTTTGAATTTCGTAATTTTGACGTCATTTTCTGAATCAGCTGTCCTACTCCTCTCCCCTGGCAGTATGTTTTCTCCATTAAATGATTTATTTCTGTCTGTACTTGGAGACTATCCCTAACGTTCAAAGGGTGATTTCTACCCTTAAACCGGCACCAATGCCGAAATATAAAAATACGTGTAGATTATTTTTCGATGTTCTACAAGTATGCAAAGTTTCATTCAAATCGGCGAGTTACACTTCCGTAAGTCTCCTTATGAGTTCGGTTTACCTCAGCTTGTTATTATTAATGATTACAATGTGTTATTTACTAATGTCTCTTTCCGTTTGTAATACTACATGGTAATGGATATTAATTATTTTTTCAGGTTATACCACCATCTCAACCATGTGCCAAGGCGTTGTACAATTATCAGTCAAGAGAACCAGGGTAAGTTTTTTTTTTTTTTTTTTCATTATTTTTTAAAACACTTAAAACTGTGATATCATATCTTAGATTACCTCTATCAACTTTTGGAGGATGTTAACGTTGATATCTTCCTTCCCGGTCTGGTTCATTTTCTTCATTAAATTTTTAACAACTGAAAGACGTACATAACTGTGTCCTCCGGCTCAGCCCAAAGAGGTGTTCTGATCTCCAACCAACTTCTAACACTGTTCAGGTAATTTCAGTATCATATTTATGCACGGGCCACAGGGGCCTGGGCCCAAGGTGGTAAAGTTCCAGGGAATATATTTAAAAAATCGAGATTGAAGTATGGTATGCGGTAAAAAAGAAGCTGTTCGCGAGAAATTTAAGGGTCTGAAAACAGTGTTCATATCAAAATATGGCCTTGTTTTCTGGTTACTACCCGCCAGGGGCGGCCGAAGAAAAAAATATAGGGGGCCATCTCCCTGGCTGCTATATTGTTTGGTATTTTTTTTTCTTTAAATTTGTGTTAAGAAAATCTTAAGAAATTCAGAAATATACATTATACATTTTCGTGAGCCAGATGGTGCCCGACCCCGTGCTCCCCCCACCTTGGGGCGCCCATGCTACCCGCCCATTCTGGTTGCTCAATGTAAGCTGATGAGCAGTGACGTAACTTAAGCTGGGAGAGGAAAAGCTGAAAGCCCATTTAAGCTCTCGCCGTTCGATTGGGGCCTACTTTATGACAAAACTTACTCCATATGATACAACGTGAATATGAACGTATACCGACTGTAGCGTAGAATAGGCTCACAACACTCTTTAAAAGAATCTGAAATGAAATGAAAGTTAACTTGATCCATTTCAGTAAAATGCCTACTACTAGAGCCCCCAGAAATAATACATATTTCTTAACGGTTTAAGCTGTGTCAGATATTATTCCTCAATTTTACTCATGAAGCATGGAATGGGCCCTCTATACCATTTCCAAATGAACTAAAAACAATGTAAAGTGCTGATGTTGTCCCATCATCTGACCAAAATGTGTATCCCTAAAATGTAATCTAGTCCCTACTTCATGTCTGTTGTTTTGTATGGCTGCGAAACATGGTCACTTACTCTAAGGGAAGAACATAGACTGAAGGTATTTGAGAACAAGATCCTGAGACGAATATTCGGACCCAAGAGGAACGGGAATGGGGAATGGCGGAAACTTCATAACGAGGAACTACATAATTTATACGGTTTACCCGACATTGTTAGAGTCGTCAAGTCTAGGAGGCTTAGGTGGGCAGGTCATGTAGCTAGAATGGAAGAAAGTAGAAACGCTTTTAAAGTCTTGACTGGAAGACGAATCGGAAAACGACCATTAGGAAGACCTAGGCGCAGATGGGAGGACAATATTAAGATGGATTTCGCAGAGATTGGAATCCAAAGTAGAAACTGGATGCAGTTAGCTAAGGATAGAAGTCAGTGGAGAGCTTTTGTGAACGCGGCATTGAACCTCCGGGTTCCATAAGCCATAGAGTTAGTTAGTTAGTCCGTACTTCAGTAAAATTGCGATCCAGAAGTAATAAGTATACGTAAGGTTCAGTGGCGTAGCACACTTTTGCGGGCCCCCTCGCAAAGTATAGAGAAGGGGCCCTAGTTGTAAAGCCGACAGAAGTAAGGTTGAAGTTCTATTTCTTTAAATCTTTATTGATCGCAAGACTTCGTGGCCCCCTATACCTCGCCCCCCCGCACTCTGGGGGCAGCTGCTACGCCACTGGTAAGGTTTTATATCCTAGAGAGGCTAAAATTTGATATTTTTCTGCGGACCTACTTAATATTTTTTCTAAGGGGGCCCAAATATTAATGTTTATATTCCCAGAAAAAGTCTCAAGTTACGGCGCTGCTGACGTAGTCATATTGCTTAGGTCTGTATAAATAAGAGGAATGGGCGCAAAATTTTCTTGGGCCTAGTTGTGTACGGGCTTCGAGGTATGTGTTGCAGACATTTAGAAAGAGAAGAAACTGATTAGAATAACTTGATTTTTTTTTATAAACATCCTGCGATTATATACCGAGGCTAAGGTAGGTGGTTAGGAATGGTGGGAAGAAGTGCGTAGAAACGGGGATCCCCAGAAAACTCAACGTACACGGTATTTCTCTACTACAGAATTCACTTGGCGAGAGCTGGGATTGAACCAGGGGCCCCACACACAAGAAGTGAACGGTCTAACTACCATTCAACCACAGCGGCCCTTGAAAAGAATATTTTATTAGGATAAGGGTAGAAGAGAAATAGATAGATAGCAGGTGGTGAACATTAAAGATTGCAATTCTTACGTCAAAATCAAGAAATTAATATCCTGCCAATGAGTGGAGTACCATGCTTGAAGATTCTTGTAATTGTTAACACTGTAAGCAGGTCCGCAGCCAGAAACAAAAGTTTCGGAGAAGGGTATAAATATGTTAGTAGGGCCAAGGTATTAAAAGATTCCAAACAGCTCACTGATTACTCGCTGTCATACGTATATTGTATGTTTAGTAATCATAATTCTCATTGTATCCCTCCACTGTAGCTACCTACGATGATGATGATAATAACAAGAATAGACATTTAAAAAAAATTAAAAAAGACTTTTACCCGGACATAAAGGACGTCATAACTTCAGTTGGAATTGGCATGTTTTGGCACCTGTTTTGTATTCTTCCTGAGGTGGCCTTTTTAAAGAAATCCGTATGTGTTTCGCTCTATCCCTCTACGATTACTTCATTCAGTTTCTTTGACAACATTTTGTCTATGGTCTCATTAAAGAATTACCAAGAAACTTTCGCTGACCAAATGTGTGTTCTCTGTCACTTGTTTCCTATCTGCATTTTGCATTTCTTCATCTTGTATATTCTTAGAGAATAAAATAAATTTAAAATAATTATCTCTTACAAGTATCTAAGTTGTACTATTTGTATCATATAGCACATAATGGAACATTTTGGGGGCAGGGCTCGTAGCCTCTTTGGTTGCGGCCATTTTTGTAAGCAATATTATTCTTGTGTATTAAAATTTAGCGTCCATGTCATTAACGAAACTATATAAAATGTGAGCGTACACATTGATTATTTCAAGAGGTGACTTGGGGGATTCCCCCCGAATATAAATCTCCTATTGTACTCAATGTGGATCCCCTGTAATTTCGTAGTGATACTTTTCAACCCCAGTGTATCTAAATCCCCCCCGGAAGAATCATCATTGGCGTACACTCTATGGTGGAATCCGAACGACTTTAATTCGTTGAGTGCTCTCACCGGGAATAGAATCCGGAACCACGTACACTAAGAGCGCGTGCGCTAGCCACTAGGTCAGTGCGTAGGGTAGTAAACAATAAGTATTTGAGTATTATACAAATAATTTTTAATTCTGTCATCAGTCTTTTAAAATACGTTGTGAAATAAATCTCGGTCAGTAATCAGCCTTTGGTTGGTTTTCTACGTTATTTTCACTTTAAAAAAATACTGCAAAAAAATTAACTTCCTTATAAGGAATGGTTATTTTTGTATAATTTGACCTAGCTTTTGAAGTTTTGCATCATTTAGCAGTGCATCGCCAAAAATCTGTAGTGTCACTAGAAATCCATCAGTATATCATCATATTGTGGGTGAAAGGAAAGTGTTACACGAAATATGGCACAGCCAATGTTAAAATGTACGATTTTCATTTACACTTAACGTTTGTGCTTGACATTCACACTTTACATATTTATGTGAATACTAAGCCTAATTTAACATATGTGAGTATGAGGACACCATTTTTAAAAGCACAAATTGTATTCTCATTATTGAATCATATGAAAAGCATCTAACTAGTAAAGATACATAAATATCTGATCTGACGTACCATCGTCTGACGTACTATCGTTGAGTGTTGAGTGAGCAGTACAACACTTACTACTCCTATACGTATAAAGGATGTTTGTTAAGTCTTGAGCCTCCCTGGAGTGTGAAGCACTTCTCTCAGCTGTGCCCTAGTGTTGCCAGTCCCTGACGAGAAAAGGATTCATTTTGGTCCTCACGTCAGGCACACAGCCTCCATTACAGCATCATCACTACTGAAATGTCCCTTAAATTTTGCAGTGCGAGGAACAGTTGGTAGTCAGGGGACGCGAAGCCCTGTGCGTAGGGTGAGTGTGCTAACAATCGGAAGCTACAATCGTGAATTTGTTCAAAGATGATGTGGTTTGTGTTACACGGCGCATTGTGGTGGTGAAAGACGAACCCATTTTCGATCATTGCATATGACGTATCATCGTTCCTTAATGTAGCCTATGTCCTCGTGAATTTCCTTTACCGACATGGCCTTGTGAAACAGCGGATCACAGCGTGTTCACCAACACACGCTCCTCATTCGTGCATGATGCCATCTCGATTCTCGACTAACGTTTTGTGATTCCACCACTATACTACTCACAAGGGAGGGTTACGAAGTGGCTCCGTAGATCCGAACGAGACAATTGTGTTTTTATTTGATATGCTATAACTAGACGAATCCTAAAGTTATACGTGCCACCGGGCGGAATATCGTGATTTACGACATATTTTGTAATATAAAAGCTACAAAGCTGGCAGAATAGTTTGAAACGACTGAGTAACTGGAAAGCCCGGCAAACACGTATCCCATCAGTTTCAAGAGCACTCTTTTTGGGATAATAAAAAATGTTTGCCGCAGGGTCCCAGGTGGGGCCCAACTAAAAGTTTGAAATGACAAGGGGGTTAAGTAGCACATCATTTGAAAGTTGTTTAAAATGAAAGAAAATAGAGCAAGTCTCGACTCTACGACAATCCTGTGCAAAGTGGCGGCGGGTCAAACTATAAACACAAACTTAATTGAAAAGTCTATGGCCACCTTGAATCCAAGATGGCAGCTTAAAACCTATGTCATTCATAACAGTCAAAATTTAAATCTCAATTTTTCTCTATTATGTATTTAGAAACAATAGGAAGACTAAAGAATAATTGAATTTCGATTCACTTCAACTATTATTTCATTCCGTAGCAACGCATTTTTTTTTTTCCTAATGCACTTTCGTCACGGTTCTCTCGATATCATTTACATGAATGTAACGAATATGCGATGAACACACAACTCTAACCTCATATTCATATTGCTAAACAAAAGTTGAATACCTTTGGATATTTTTCTTATTTTATCATACGTAGTTCATACATAAAGGACTTGCTGCACCAGTCAGGTTGGGACATTTATTATAACGTATTCGTGATGGTTACATTTGTATGCCGTTCGTTGGTTTGATTGCAATATTTCAAACAATACCAAATATACAAAAACAGTTCATTTACAAAATTGGTGAGTAGTACCAAACCACTTGTAAATCATTTCAGTACATCGAGCGCTGCGTCAAACTTCGTTGGTTTGGTCACAATATTCCAAGAAATAACATATTTATATACAAACTCATTTTTCATACTGGCAGCCATATTTTATTACAGATGATACTTTCGATATTTTGTTGATATCTACTATTGACCATAAGCGTAAATACCACATTCCGCTCTTCCAACGCTGGTGGTTTGAACTGGACATGCGTTTGATACATAGTGCGGCATTTTGATCTCGAGATGCGTTTTTGGACATTTCGCATCTGTTCATCACCTACTGATCAACATTTATGCCAAATTTGGTTTTCCTTGTTTCAGCAGTTTTGTATGCGTATCCTTTCGACAGGTTTTAAGCGGCCCTCTTGGACTCAAGGTGGCCGTAGATTTTTTAATTAAACTTTTGTTTACATTTTGACCCGCCGCCATTTTGCACAGGGCTGTTGTCGAGAGTCGAAACTTGCTCCATCTTCTTTCATTTAACAACAGCTTTCAAACGATGTACTATTTAATCCCCCTTGCCATTTGAAAATTTTTGGTTGGACCGCACCTGGGACCCTGAGGGCCCTGAGACAAGACGATTTAACTTAAATTGTTCTACTTTGAAAGTAATGCCACACATCCTTTCCTGTTTTCAAATTTGTCTCACTGTTTTCGTCCGATTTATATGGGTGGCCGTGGACATTTAATGAAGTTTTTGTTTACATTTTGACCCGCCGCCATTTTGCACAGGGTTGTTGTTTAGATTTGCTCCATTTTCTTCCATTTTACAACAGCTTTCAAACGATGTTCTACTTAACTTCCTTGCCATTTGAAACTTTTGAGTTGGACACCGTCTGGGACCCTGTGGGGAACCTAGAGCAAACTCTTTTATCCCAAAAAGTGTGCCCTTGAAAATGATGGGATACGTGTTCATCGAGTTTTCCATTTACCCAACCGTTTCCGAACAAATGACTTGGTTCAAACTATTCTACTAGGTTTTTTTTTTTTTTTTGTGTGTAGCTTTTACGTTACAAAATATCACGGTCTCTGGTGGGGGGAAGGAGGGGGACGAGAGGGACGCGTACCCTCCAATATTTTGAAGTAGGAAATATTCAATATTCTATTCTAATTCAATTTATTTACTAACGACAGAATAACATATAAATAAAGATAATATTTATTTGGAATATAATAATCAAGCTGTGAAACGATTATAACGGTCCGTGAAGATAAGCAGAAAGGTAACAAATGGAATCGAAGATAATAAACAGGTTGGCTAGGTACTAAAACTTAAATAACTTTATTTGATGCCCCCCCCCCAAAAAAAAAAATTACATGCCAGAGACGCCAGCGCAAAATATATTGTAACTCACGATATCTTGCCAGATGGCACGTGTAACTTTGGGATTCGTCTAGTTATAACATCAAATACAAACACAATTGTCTCGTTCGGATCTCAGCGGAGCCACTTCGTGACTTTTCCTTGTCAGTTCTCACGATCGGCTTCACAATACTTGAACTGCCCTCGAAAGGAATGAACTTCACGCTTTTTTTAAAAAAAATCACACAATTCCTTCCTAGGCATGTCCAGGACTTATGAAATGCTTTTCGTAATCGGCGAAATATTGAGAATGTCAACCGTGGACTCCAGTGGATGCAAAAGCTTTACAGCTGTGCTGTGTGATGTCGCTGTCAGAAAGATCCGTAGTTCCGTTTTATTCCAACATAAATCTATAGCCAGAGCACTGAGACAAGGGATGAGGGCCGTGGCAACTCAATGGTAGAGCGTTTATCTCCGGTCCGTGGAATCCCTGATTCAATCTCAGCTTGCGCCAAGTGAACTTTATGTGGATACTGTGTGTGTGTGTGTGTGGGGGGGTTCTTAGGATTCTCTCATTTCCTCCCGTTTTCTTCATTTCACAGTTTCGTCCATTATCATCCCTTAGCCTCAGTGCATAACTGCGGAAAAAGGAGCGAGATAATTTTGGGGAACTAACTTGAGTTCAACTCCTATTCTTCACTGTGGATTTTTTTGAACTTACTTTTATCCAAACTAACTCAAATTGCAAGAGTTATCTCTGGTGCGTGGGTTCCTGGTTCGATCCTCGACCAGTAAGTTTGTGATGGACATCTGTCCATGGGTTTTCTCCCACATTCACATTCCACCAATTATTTCATCATCATTCACTTACCTTAATCATAATCTCCCGTATCCTAAATGGCATATCCCTGGGGCGTTAAACTGAAAGTTTAAGGGAAGCTAAAGGTTGTCGCAGATGCTGAGTTCCTCCGACCATCCCGCCTATGGGCTTGTAAATAATAGAGGTGCTGTTGTATGTATATATTCTAACAGTGCATAGTTGCGTACATAGTACAGTAATTTAAACCCGACATATATTTATTTCTAACAAAAAAGCCTTTATAGTTAATTTCAGTAAAAGCACTATTTTAATATTTTTTTTTTCGTTATTTGCGTTCAGTTCCCTAGTTGTACTCCGGTTCTAATTGTACGTGATTAACCGTGTTAGGAAAAGTGTAACAAAATATATATATATTCGCTCTGCATTAAATAGACCACACTAAATGTGACACTAAGCATAAAAGTTATTATTCACACGGTCTGGCAGCGCGAGTGTAAAATGTTATTTGTTCAACAAAATGTGACAGTACGAGGTGAGCTTAACCCAGATTTACAACGGTTGTTTTGACAATAATTATGTGCTTCCGAGTATTTTATAGAATTGTCGCGCAG
The DNA here is from genome assembly GCF_964235325.1 of Thermobia domestica. NCBI lineage: Eukaryota > Metazoa > Arthropoda > Insecta > Zygentoma > Lepismatidae > Thermobia > Thermobia domestica. The sequence continues at coordinate 56,566,339 of NC_137467.1, forward strand.
TTGGAGTTGTAATGTCATATGAAATACAGAATGACGATAGACCGAAGAACTGCACGATCTTTTTGAATCCATTTTATATGGATTTTTTTTCTGCTTTCTTAGAAATGAATTGGAATTTTAATGGTTTTATTTTACTGGTTTCTTTTCCAAATGTTCCTTATTTCGTAAAAATTAAATTTTGTTACGTAATAATCAAATTTAAATAATATTACACTGGGGGAAAGACAAAAGTCATGGTGATTTGAACGAAGTGGTCGGTGTCTGATTAAAGTAGGAAGGGAGAAAATAGAACAGGTGATTAGTTTTCAATACCTGTGTACTATTATTAGTGATGATATAAAGTATGAACGTGTATGAACGTGAAATAAAAGCAAGGATGGGAATGGCTAAAGAAACCTTTAGGAGGAAGAAAGTTCCATTTTGTGGAATCTTGAATGAAGTATTAAGGAAAACTCATAAAATGCTTTGTGTGGGGTATTGTGCTGTACGGGTGAGAAACTTTGATATTACGCAAAAATGATGAAAAACTACTGGAAACTTTCAAAATGTGAGTGTGGAGAAGAACGGAGAGAATTAGATGGGTTGAGCGGAAAACTAGTGAGAAAGTGGAAGAGGAGAGAACAATTTTAGATATTAAAAAGAGGAAGAGAAACTGGCTGGGACATTGGCTAAGAAGGAACTGTATCATGAGGACAGAGATGGAGTGGGTCGGTGGGTCAAGTTCTCTGAGTGGTTCGTGGGTCAACAGCATGTAACCCTCTGCGACCCACTACCCACCTTGACTTACCACTCACCATGACCCACTGTGTCCCACCGACTCCGACGTACCCACCCACTCTGCTCGCAGTATTGTAGACAGTAGAGACCTGCACGGGCCGAATTTTTCGGCCCGAGCCCAATCCAGCCCGGGCCCGAAAAGTTTTGGAAATTTTCGGCCCGAGCCCGGCCCGACCCGATAAGTTTTTCAAAATTCTTGGCCCAAGCCCGGCCCGGGCCCGATAAATTTTAAAAGATTTTGGCCCGACCCCGGCCCGATATTTTTTAAAAAAAATTAGCTCAAGCCCGATTTCTCAAAATTTAGTACTAAATTTGACCTAACCCTCAGAAACATTTTCTAAACTTTGGTTCGCAACCTGACGCTTGCCTTCCGAATGGTACCATTGCCTGCTAGAACTTTGCCTGTTATCGAGAGAACAAAAACTCCATTCCCTGTAACAAAAATCTAACTTAATTGATTTTTAGCATAAAGTGAAGATGGCAATATTGTTTAGCGACAGGCAAAACATTCCCGCCCCTTCTTGTCATATTTTGGGCCCAGTGAAGGTCTAGGTCAGAGCTCAATTTACCGCATAATGCCTGCAATCCTCTATAGTGAAAGTGGAGCTGCTAAGCAACACAAACTGTAAATAGCTATTGCATTCTTTGTAACATTTTTCACGGACATACTTCTTCAACATTTGGCTTTATTCCAATTATCGTATAACGAAAGTCAATAATTATTAAAGAATTGCAATTAATCGGCCCAAGCCCGGCCCGGCCCAAAAAAATAACAGTGTCGGCCCGCCCAAGCCCGGCCCGGGCCAAAGAAATAACAGTCGGCCCGTGCAGGTCTCTAGTAGACAGCATTTTCTGAACACCGGTGAATTTGTCTACGTTTTACTTTCAAGGCCTCCATTTCCCTTCCTTTTTTATTTGTTTTTGTTTACTTACCTGACAAGGGACGTATGCGAACTGTGACAGCTAGATATATATGAAAATTGGTACCTTGCTAATTGTGGATCACTAATCATGTGGTGATAGTCACTCTGTGCGGAAATGCCTTGTTTATCCTCTACGTATAATACATATACCAAGCAGTGACCGGATGAGGCTGTGGTGAGGTATACACCAAAAACGCTGGAAAAACGCAGAAAGTGAACATGTATGCAGGTAAGCTGATACCTACGAGAGCGGGACGCGTGACTAAGAACACGGCAGTAATGTCACAGTGTTGTCATCCGAATAGAAATTTATAGTTCTTCAGATAGAACGTATACCATTTTATGGCATTAAAATAATACAACGTGAAAGAAAATAAGAAGTAGGTTATCATTGTTGCCAAATAAGGGAAATATGAGACTGTGAAGTTGAGAAATTATGGAATCTGTACAGAGAAATCAACAATGTACAAGAAGAAGAAGACTGCAGAAGGACCAAATGTACAGTAAACTATAGCAGGCACATCATCCAGTGGCTAACGAGGTTGATACAGGATTCACCCAAAACGGTAGAAAGAAGTTCCCTGAGACATTATGTGGAAATTTGAACAAGTCTTCCTGTAGCGCAGGAACTCCAATGGCGTTTGTGTGGAATCGATATCTCGAACCGTTCCCGAGAGCTGTAAAATGAACTGCCTTGGGGTTGCAACACTGTATAAAATCCTCTATGCCTTCCAAACCATAGAAACGAAGGTGTAACGCCTGAAAAAAGTACAGAAAAGGTACGTCAGGATCGATTCGCAAAGATTAATGAACTGTGATAGGTGTCTGTCGAGAGTATAGGAAACGTATAGTTAGCATGTGAGACAATGATGAAGATAAACCACACTACATTCAGGTTACCAGTAATATACACGGACAAAGTATTTTAATATAATACACCAATACATACAACAGAAAAGCCACAGATAGTATCGCAAAATACGAACATTTCTCGCCCTAGCCGCACCTCGACACGACGTATCAAGCCCGTTAGTTACTGGATTCTGTGCATGCTGTGGTTTACTCCCTACTGTACATTTGGCCCTTCTGCAGTCTTGTTCTTATACATTTCATTGTACGGACCCCATAATTTCTCGACTTCAGAGCCGCATATCTCCCTTATTTGGCAACACCGATAACTCATGTTTTGCTTATTTTCTTTCACGTTTTATGTCAATTGTTTTACTGCCATAAAATGATATACGTTCTATTTGAAAAGCTATAAGTTTGTGTTGGGATGGGAAGACAGTTTGTGTGGCACTACTTCCGTGTTCTTGGTCGCGTGTCCCCCTCCGGTAGATATAAGGTTACCTGCGTACATTATTCATTTTCTGCGTTTTTCCGACGCTTTTGGGGTATAACTCGGCACAGCCGTATATCTATTATACGTAGCGGGTAAACGAGGTATTTCCGCACCCAGTGAATATCACCACGATGATTAGCGATCCACAATTAGTCAGGGTACCAATTTTTATAAATACCTAGCTGTCACATTTCGCATACGTCCCTTGTGAGATGAGTATATCTAAGTGAAGAAATAACTTCAGGCAGTTTTGGATATTAATATTTGTAATTGTAATAATAGCAATAGGACTTATACTACTACTTGGCTTTCGAGACACTCAGCCTGAGAGTTTTTAGAGTAGGTAACTACTGGAAAAAATTCTTTTTTGAATCACTGTAATATGTAAATTATTAGAGGAGGAGGTGCAAATATCGGCTATGGTGTAAATACTGTCAATCCAAATTAAAGCTCTGTTAAGTGCTGCACTCTTGTGAGAATGCGACATGTTATTGATACAAGGCTACTCAGGTTGAGGACGCAGTTGTGAGTGAAACAGCCTCGTGTAGAATAGATACTGCGTTTTTGCTGTTTCTTGAGGGAACGAAAACTTTCGCAAGTATATTTGTTTCATATTTTTACTTGGAAATGAGTGTATCGGGCTTCCTTTTCGCAGTGTGTCTGTTGAGTTCAAATATTAGAATTGTTGGTATTGTGTATGTTAGATGCAGATAACACCAACAATGGCATATGGAGTACAAAATTCAGATGTGGCGTGGTGGTGTAAATGTGGGCTACCGTGTCTGGTGCAAATATTGGCTCCCAGCCCATATTTGCACCATGTTGATCCAAGGTTCTAATTAGTCTTTGCGATTTATTTTACAGCATGCCAAGGAGCAAGCAGCGATATGTGCCACAGAATAAACGGAAACAATGGAATATAGAAGACATGGCGAAAGCAATTGCTGCTGCCAGAGAAAAGAAAATGGGGACACTAAAAGCTGCACAAGTATTTAACGTTCCTCGGACAACTTTACAATCTCTTAGCAAGGACACATCTCTCTCTCCTGAAGTAGCAGTGTCGAAACCACTCGGGAGACGGACTGTCTTAGGGGCGCAGCTTGAGAAGATGTTGGTGGAATATTTACTGTTTGTGGAGTCTCATTACTTTGGTTTCACGGTGACAGATTTGAGACGTCTTGCGTATCAATTAGCAGTATTAAATGGTTTGCCTCATTCTTTCACATCAGAAGAAGCCGGTAGAGCATGGGCAGATTTATTTCTAAATCGACATAAAGAAGTTCTGTCTGTTCGCAAACCCACCGGGACCTCTTACGTGAGGGCTGGGATTTACTAAAGACAACGTAGAAAAATTCTTTGGTATTTTGGAAGCAATGCGGAACATCACTACGCGCCTGACCGTGTCTTCAACGTAGACGAGACAGACCTTACTGTCGTGTAGAGCAAGATACCAAGTGTCATTGCAAGGAAAGGAAAGAAACAGATAGGAACGCTAACATCAGCCGAAAGAAGAGCAACTACGACGGTGGTAGTTTGTATGAACGCTCAAGGAGTGTTTGTCCCACCTATATTCATATTTCCCAGGAAAAACATGACGGACCAACTTATGAAAGGTAAACCAATTGGTTCTATTGGCAGAGCTCATCCGTCAGGGTGGATTCAATCACACCTCTTTGTAGAATGGCTACAGCACTTCATTGAGAAGACTCATCCGACAAAAGAATCACCAGTGTTGCTGATACTGGATGGCCATTACACTCATTTTAGAAGTCTGGCCGTTATTGACCTAGCACGGGAAAACCATATCCAAATCATATTATTTCCTCCCCATTGTACTCACAAGTTACAACCGTTGGAAAAAACTTTCATGGGTCCTCTCAAGCATCGTTACAGTAATGAGATCAGATCTGCTCTTCTTCATTCCAATGGTCCTCTTAGTCCTTATGACATCATGGAGCCTTACGGAAGAGCCTATTTGAAAGTGAAGAGAGCAGACATAGCAATAAATGGTTTTCGTGTTACAGGAATCATGCCGTTTGACAGGAGCATCTTCACTGACGACGATTTTGTTGTTTTGGAAACTCATAACTGGATCCTCCTATAGGCAGTCCCTGTATGAATCCACAACATCAACTGCAAAACACGCAGAGAAAAGCAAGGAAACAGAAATGATAGACTCTGCAACGAAGCAATCAACTCCTGCTAGAAGATTGGACTATGGGGAATCATCCACAAAGTCTGAAGCAACTTTATTCGACGAAAGTGATAGTGACGTGGAGTTAGATCTACCTGTTGGCGTGCAGAAACCTACAGATGAAGATGTGCCATGCATTTTCTGTCGCAGCAACTTTTCAGCGGATACACACGGGGAACTCTTTGTTCAGTGCATTAAGTGTCACATGTGGTCACATAATGAATGCGCAGGTGCTGAACACGACGAGTATGTGTGTGACTACTGTCACTAAGTGTATACACTTATACTTGGTAGTATTGTGATATTCTGTGCCACATTTTTTCATATTAGTATGTTTTTGTACTGGTAGCCCATATTTGCACCACCATTTCTTGAAACGTGATTTCGTACAGTGTCAGAAAAATATAAATGTACAATACTAGTGATTTGTTATTTTCAATTTTCTTTTTATCATGTGTAGAAATTGTCTCATAGTCTTTATTGCAGTAATTAAATTTGCTCGACTTCCATGTATCTACGAATTATTTGCAATCAAAAAGTGGTAGCCTATATTTGCGCCTTTTCCTCTATATAAATAACACTAGTTAACAAAGGTTTTGTTACATAAAAGGAAATACCTGTTCTTAAAGGAACTTTTTCGCTGAATTCGAATATGCACTCGGTTTTTCTCCATCACGTACGATTTTCCCGTAACAGAGGGATTTTCGGGAAAATCCCTCAAAAATTTCCCTTTTCGTTTATTTTACACCCCAAGATCTTGTCCCCTTGCATATACTAACATAGAAATTATACCTAAGTATACTTTGATTCATATTTAACAAACCCTCCAAGTTTCGTAATAATCGCTTTATTCTTTCTAGAGAAATACATATGTTTGTATGTATACTGTGTGTATTGTTTATTGCATCTTATAGTAATGCTTTCAGATCTCTTAAGTTGAGGTAAAACGTTTTGCTTTATTACCACAAACACATATAAAATATAATACAATATAATTTACAAGTGTGACAATTTACAATAAACAATAATACAAATGTACCAAAAGGTCATGAAAAGACAATCAAAACTATCACAATATATGAAACTTCCATTGGGTTACAAAAACGTACACTACTTCCTTCTTTTGTAAGAAATGTTGCATTCTCTAACAAGACCCCAACAATAGTCCCCCATCATTAAAGGATCCCATCGTCCCTGGTACCTTTTCTCCATTGCTATTATATCTTGGTGGAATCTTTCCCCCTGTTCGTCGCTGAAAGCACCTAGGTTAGCAGGAAAGAAGCTGAGGTGGGAGTGCAAAAAGTGGATTTTTAAAGACATCCTACAACCCAACTCTTTGTATTTCTGTATCATGTCCTGTACGATTTCTGTCTAACTCTCAGCTTTGTTATTGCCCAGAAAGTTGCGCACAACACACTTAAATGCTGTCCAGGCAGCTAGCTCAGCACTGTTTAACTTGCTGTCAAAGCTATCATTAAGCATTAATTTCCTAATTTGGGGACCAATAAACACTCCCGCTGAAATCTTAGCATCACTCAGGTTAGGGAACTTATCTCGCAAATACTTGAAACCTTCACCAGATGTGTCCATGGCTTTGACAAAGTTTTTCATAAGTCCTAACTTGATATGAAGTGGCGGTAGTAATATCTTATTAGGATCTACCAGAGGAGCGTATTTGACGTTGCATTCTCCAGGTACGTAATTCACTCTAGGTTCCCATTCCTTCACTTCATAATGTTTGTCATCAGCTCGGCTATCCCATAAACATAAAAAACATTGGTACTTCCTGTAACCGCACTGCAGTCCTAATAAAATACCAACTACCTTGGAGAATTGTATATATATGTATTAAGATATACATATACTGTACGTTTAAAAAATATATACGTTGGAAGTACATTCTATTTTTATACACGTTTCTAATTTACAGAGAGCAATACAAGTGTGTTGTTGACTATTGTAAATATTCATTTTTATGTCTGTGTTTGTAGTAATAAAGCAAATCGTTTTTACCCCAACTCAGGAGATCTGAAAGCATTACTATAAGGTGCAATAAACAGTGCACACAGTATACATACAAATATATTTATTTCTCTAGAAAGAACAAAGCGATTTTTACGAAACTTTTAGGGTTTATTAAATATAAATCAAGGTATACTTAGGTATAATTTCTATGTTACTATATGTAAGGGGACAGGAGCTAGGGGAATAAAATATCTGAAAAAGGGAATTTTTGAGGGAATTTCCCGAAAATCCCTCTGTTACGGGAAAACTGTACGTGATGGAGAGAAACCGAGTGCATATTCGAATTCAGCGCAAAAAGTTCCTTTAAGATCAGGTGATTTTTCTCATGTAACAAACAAAAAGTTTAAATTTGTTAACTAGTGTAATTGAATGTAACTGTGTGTGCCTGATTATCACGGCCAAATGGAATAACTTTTGGTATATAGTTAGGCCTTAATCCAAACTGGGATATTATCATATCGCTTTCATTATAATACATATCCTAAAGGGGTAGTGGAGATCCGAATTTTTGCGAAAAAAGTTGAGTATCTCGCAAGCCGTTAAACTTACGGAGTTCAGTGTATTAACTCTTTATTGAAACTAAACAGAACGTGTCCTAGTATGTTTTAAAGTTCTCCTTTATGTGTGTGTGTGGGGGGGGGGGGTCACTTTGTAAATATGGAAAAATGGTGGGTTGGTTTGTAAGAATAATCTAAAACGATCGACATTAGTTGAGAATTAATTGAGAAACAAAATACAGTGCTTGGCTTCATATATCCGTTGCTTTCTACTATAATATTGCTGAAGCTTACGTTTATTATATGCAGTGCTTAGAGCACAGGTCCATCAATCCATAAAGTTGTGAGGAAAATAGACATAAAATTTGTACTGTAAGCTTAATTAAACGGAAATTTTAAGTTTTGACTGTACGCATAATTATATGGAAAATTTTACTTTTTATTCCTTTACGTTGGTCTACTTACCTTGATTTGGGACTTTCAAATTTCATCTTTTTTTTCCCACTGAAAAGTATCGATAATTCAACAAGAAAATAATTATACCATGATAATTTAATTGAAATTATCGTACAAATTTGTAATTTGGACCATGACAAACATTTATACCATTTTATATCGTAAAAGTCAGATCCACCGTTATTGTAACAGCGGTGCTTGAGCTATTGATCATAGAAATTTAAAGTCCGATTAATTAGAATTTCACAGCCTGGTTTTCTTAGTGTAAATTCGTTAGTCAGTAGAGGTCGTCAATCATGTGTCAAATTTGTTGACGATGGGTTTTGGTGGGTGAGAGTGATTCATGTTAGGTGGTGGATCAGAGTGTCACGGCGGATGGTGGGTCACGATGGGTGGTGGGTCGTGGGTCAAGTTTTCATTGACCCACGTCATCTCTGATATTAATTATTAAAATCCCGGTTTATTTAAAAGCCAACTAAAACTACCATTTATAAATCAGTTAAGGGCGGGAAGGGAGAGCGTTGTTCTTTTAATTGTTCAATAAGAAATAAAGAAATGAAGCAGGCAAAAGAAAGTTGGAATGCATATAAACGAAAAAGAAAAAGGGTTAACTGATTAAGACCGTATTTGGCTCATCCTAGTTTATTTATGTATTTTTTATTTATTCATTTGTGAAATATCTCTAAATTACCTTTGGCATCACGTGTGTTACTACTGTGCTCGGTTTCTAGTAGGAGTATAATTTTTTGGTACAAAATCTGCTACGTAAAACACGACACAACGAAATCTGATACAGGAAGTCAGAAAAGTAAGTGTTACCAATGAGCACCGATGTGTTCTCTCACCATTCGGAAAAGTAGTTTGATCTTCCATAGCATTAAGAACAAGGATCACATTAACTGTGAAAATCGGGGAAAGTCAGGGAAGTATGCCATATTTCACGGAAGAGTTTTTTTTTTTTTTTTTTTTTTTTTTTAATGGAATTTAGAACATATGAAGAACACCAAAGAATCAAAATACATTCAGAATACTAATTTAGAAGTTTAGAGGTAAAGAAACGTGAGAGGAGCGCCGAAAGGTGTTAACATTTCAAGCTTTGAAGATAAAGACCAAATTAAATAATACTAAAAAAATGTTACAGAAAAAAACAATAAGTTAGATTCGTTGGTTTAGATAATAAAGGAGGTTGATCAAATTATGATACGTGTTTACATATTTATGATGAGTGTATTCAGATACTAAAAATATGCTCTGTATAATTATGGTTTTGGTACTCGTGTTTTACTGTATTCCAAATACAGGAAGTTTGATTCACAATAAGTATTTACAATAAGAAAGTAAGCTTGTACTGCGTTTAAAAAATAAAATAAAAAAGTAGAACCTTGAGGTGGAAGCGATTAATTATTTTTTTAATTTATTTATTTTGTAATTCTTTTTCCTGAACCTAACTATAAATGATAGTGTTTGCGAGTCAGAGAAAATTTAGCTACTTATTCGCGGAAGTTAGGAAAAGGCAGGAAAATCGATACCAGAATTTCAGTGTGAACCCTGAGGAAGTTTAATTGATATGTATTTTCAATGTAATAATTTGCTCATACAGTGGAAGACGTGAGTTCTATTATGATAAAATTATAACAATAAAGAAAAGTTAAGTAAAATGTTCATTTAAGGTGGGTTATTTAGTATTAGCTGAAATACCCGTTCTTAGCAAGTTTATGAAAAATATGACCCCCCCCCCACCTTAGGATGCGTATTTGAATCGAAATCAAACCATAAAATCCTAACTCGACCCAAGTGCTATGTTTAAAAATTCATTTTTAAACTTGTTATTCTTTACGATAAATTTAGTCCCCATTTTCTCCCAGGAATACGCATTTTGATCAAAGTGTAATAATGATAGGGGTTACGGTGGTTCAGTGGTAGAGCGATTAGTTCTGGTGCGTGGGGGCCCTGGTTCAATCAACGGCAAAGTAAGTTCATGATAGACAACATTGTGCTTGTGGGTTTTTGGGACGTTAAACTCGAAGATTTCATTTCATTTTCAAAGTGTAATGATAAAAACGAAGGTCAACCCAAATGCTAACTATGCTTTAACCGTTTCTTTATATTTGTCATTTTAGGAATACAAAATGGACAATCAAAATATTGCGGAAATTCTCCCGTTTAGAAGTAGAAGCTGAATTTTCGAAGACACTTCATGTATCAACTTACTTTTACTAATAATGAATTCATGTACAGTCAGCAGCAAAACACCTGCACCATGAGCATATAAGTTTATTGTGAAACGACGAAGTCTTTTGCTCCAAAATAAGTGTGCAGGGGAGGACGCCGGGGTTTCTCCTGATGTGATTCGTGCTACTTAGACGTTACGTTGATTCACTGCACTGTTAGGGGTAATTTCACAATAAACTTACATGCTCATGTTGCACTTTTTTTTTTTTTTTTTTTTTTTTTTTTTTTTTGTGGAAAGTACCAAGTTTTGTCAGCGGGGCTCGCAAGATACTGTATTTTTGGCATAAATTTTGATCCCCACCTCACCTTTGAGATACGCATTTTATTGAAAATGGCATACTAAATACCCGACCCGAGCCAAGTGTCATGTTTAGCAGTTCATTTCAAATGAAGACATGGTGTGTATTTGTATAGCAGATAAGCATTCATTCAGCTTTATGTTACATGATTTCCTGTGTTAAGAATGTAAATCGCAGCAAAAAGATATGTATACATTTGAACAGTTTTAAACACCATACTTAATTCAATTATGTATCTATTCTACGCAGGATGTGGATTCTATTTTTTCATCAATAACCTAGTTGTAAAAAGGGAAACAATAGTAGAAACTGGTCAAAAGAATTTTGGAGCGGCATGAGATAAGTAATTTGGTAAACTAGTGTAAAGGGGATAACAATACAATACAACAATAAGTATGGCTTCCCACTCCTATTTGCAGAAAATAAAAAAGAACTAGAAAGTCTGTGTGTGCTCTTCAAGCGAGGCATTCATCGGAACAATATGTAATAAGAAAAGATGCCACTCTTGTCAAATAGCTTAAAATGACCTGAGAGTATAGAGGTGTGGGAATTTATTGTTGAGTAGCCTCTTGCTAACAACAGGTGTGAGAGGCTTCGTAGCCGGTGAATACCTTTTGCCATTCACTTCATGTGATGTCGCTTTACCGCTTCCTGTCCTTTTCCATTTTTGTGGCCGAGAAGAATGAATCCCTTGTTGTTGCTGGAATGGGTGAGTCAGGAGAAAAAGTATGTATTCAGCGCGCATCGCGTGGTTGCTAAGGAAAACCTGACGAGAATTCCGAAGCTAGTTGGTTGACCATGGATATGAGTCTCACTTCGTGAAAAGTATTTTTTATTTTTATTTTAATTGTTTATTTTGAATGAGAGAGTTTATTTGGACGCTTTCTTTACTAAAACTGAAAATAAATAGTAGATAAATAGCGTTTCCGCCTCGCAGTTTAAAGATTCTAAATTCGAATCTGCTTGCCAGCCACGCTGACTTGTTCTTTTTAAATAAAAAAAAACAATACATTTTAGGCAAATTTTTTCTTGTAGGTCTTGTATCTTGAGAACTAGGCCTATATATAGTGTAACCAAACCCGAATTATCACTTAACTCACTATGATGTGCTTATTCCGTTAAAAAAAAATTTAGGGGCCGTTCAAAAATTTTGTGGCCCCTGATCCTAAAATGCATCAAAAGATATATATTTTAGTCAAAATGTTCTTGTACGCCTTATATCTGGAGAACTGCATATAGTGTAGCCAAACCCAAATTATCACTTAACTCAGTATGATGTGCTTAAAAAAAGAAAACAAAAACTCGATTTAGAGGCCGTTTAAAAATTTTTGGGCCCTAATCCAAAAATTAATTATTGGCCAAGATTGCAATCTTTTGATGCATTTTTTTTTATAATTCCTAAAATTCTTGTATCAGCAACAGGGATTTCCTCAGTTCCACTAGGCAAATGCCGGGATGACACATTTAATATATAGGCCGAAGTCGACTTCCTTCCATAAATTCATTCTTATCTCTTTGTACTTGAGAGTGTCTTAGCAGTCCCCTGACATAGGGTAACTCTGTTATCAGAGTTAAAACAAAATGTAAGAGAAGAAACCGTCTCCAAATAAGTTTTCAATCTAAAGGGAAAATCGGACGAACCGTTTGAGCTGTACACTCTTTATGCGCCCAATGTTAAAAGAAAATGCAGCGTTGCTATTTACCAGGATCCACAACATAAGTGAATGAAGAGCTCCTTCTTGGCTAAGCGGTTAGCGTACGGGCCTTTGGCGTGGGAAACCCGGGTTCGATTCCCGGCGGGAGCTCATGTGGTTCGGATTCAACGTTAATCAGTAGGTCCACGTCTCATATAGCCTCGCTGCTCAACGGGACGTTAAACTCAAAATCAACTCAACCCAATTACAGGGTTTGTTTCTGCGATGATGAACTTTCGGATTTGGATCTATTCAGTCATGGAGTGATTAGGTTAAATTTATATTGAAGAGGCAAATCACAAGGAACATGACTGATGGGATAATAGTGCTTAAGTTTATTAAAGAAAAGAAGATTAAGTACAATAAAGGAAATTATATGAACATGCATACAACTTAATTGCTACAATTGCATAATGTAATTGCAATTGTACAATTTTAAAGCAGTAAGTTCTCACTTCATTCTACTGTGCATGCCTTAATATCATAACATTAATATGTATTGAAAGAATTAAGATAATAATTGTCATCATAAAATGAAATTAAAGTATTTTATGCTGTACAGTGTTACAGAGAATTAAGATGTACACTTACTTATGCGTATATCTAGTGCGAGGGATCTATGGCTCTTTCTCAGGCCATGTGAATTTGTAAACAGCATCGTGTCCGTAGATTTTCTCGTGGTTCTCCCGTTTCCTCCCACCTTATCAATTCACGAATTATTTCATACCCCAAGTTACTCAACTAGTAGTGTTCCTTCGTAATCTTTCCTCTAATATTTCAAGTGTTGCACACGGACACTCATTTTCAGGGACTCAGGATAAATGTCTGACTGTTACACTTGAAATATAAGAAGAAAGATTGCGGAGAAACACTACTAGGTGAGTAATTTGATGTATTGCAAATGTATTTCATACACTCGATTAGTAATATGTCCCATTACCATTGACTTTCATTAATTGTCCCTCTTCTTTATTTTAAAGAGAATAGCTGTGAAACTAAAGTTAGAAATTTCATTGCCTTTAATTTGAGAATCAGGATACGGAAATTAATAATAATAATAATAATAATAATAATAATAATAATAATAATAATACGAGAGCCGTTCGGAAAGTAACCTCCGATTGGTTAAAAAGAAACACCAAAGTAAATAAGAATCATTTACTATATACGTCTGAAAACTACTACTTTGCTCTATTTTCCAACATAATTTCCATAAACATTCAAGCACTTGTCATACTTCCTCACTAGCTTAGAAATTCCATCAGTATAAAGATCTCCCGCCTATGCCTTGGGCCAGCCTGGACCGCATCTTTCAGCTCCTCATCTTTACCAAAGCGCTGAGGTCTAAGCCACTTCTTCATATGCGTGAAGAAATGATAGTCGCCGGGTGCCAAATCTGGCCTGCAAGGCGGATGATAAAAACGTCTCATTTGAGCTGGCCCAGAAGGTCCTTAGTTATCTGAGCAAAGTAGTATTGGTTCATCCATTTTTAAATGAGCGAACCCATTCACAAACAACTTCTTCACTCATCTTATTTGGTCTATACACGGCACAAAGTTCCCGATTTATAGCTGCTGCCGAATGTTGTTTTACCGTAAGAAAACGTATAACAGCTTGCACCTCGCACTTGGCGGGGTTTTCTGATGCAGCACACATTTTGAGACGCTATAAAAGTGGAACTAGTGATAAGACAACCTTCACTCTACCATGACTGGATGCAGACTGATCTACCGCGCCTGTTTGTGCAGAAATGGTAGTGCTGCCCGCACTACTTCACGCACACTGACCGGAGGTCACTTTCCGAACACACCTCGTAATAATAATAATAATAATAATAATAATAATAATAATAATAATAATAATAATAATAATAATAATAATAATAATAATAATAATAATAATAGGATGGAGAAAATGGTATTTTCTTCCTTCTGATCGTTCCATCGAACACCAGCAAGCACAGAAGTACTATATCAGAAGAGCAATTTGCCACATTATCGTATTGGCTCTATTGTCTGACTCAGCGTTTCTCAAACTGTGGTCATTAAGGTCTGTCCTTATGGTCCTCTTAGATTAAACATTAGTCAAAAAAGAACAGAAAAAAATAAAATTGAAGTGAATTGAGTCACACACTCTATGGTTGAGGCTCAGAAATTATATAGAGTATTGCTCCCTGTAGCGTTGGAACTACGTGTAACGTAAATTAAGAAAGGAAAAATAATAATAAAGAAAAAACTGAAAAACTGATTGCACATTATATCATTGCCTCCATCAGGCGCGTTATGCTGTCAGTGAGGTCTGTTAACATAACTTTGTTTGTTTTAGTTAGACAGATATGCCAGCATAACATGATATCAGAAGGACAAGTTAGAACTGTGGTGGCTCAATGGTAGATCTCTTACCTCTGGTAGGTGTAGGGGTACCTAGTTTGATCCCAGCTCGCGAGAAAGGTCTTTGTGTAGAAAAAACTGTGTGCATGGGTTTTCTTGCTCGAATCATTTCCTCGCACTGTCTTCATTTCACTATTTCGTTCATTATGATCGTCACCGTCTCCTTTAGCCTCGGAGCAGTGTTTGCTATGGCCAGATTTTATTTTTATTTGAGGCATTGATTATACATGGTGACCACAAACTCCCGTTACCCCTTAAAATAAGTAACATAAACCACTAAACGTACATAAATAACTGCACGAAAAGAACTGAATGACATGAAAAACAATGCTTTCGAGAAGTTTTGTTGAAGTAGGAAACATTTAGTATCCAAGGAATCAGTCTGTCGACCGTCATTCTCATGACAAAGGATAATACGCCGCCAGCTTCTGTACGACATTTTGTGGAGCATTGCAGGTATAACTTGAATGAAAGCTTGTTTCCCAGCTTCTGTCAGTTCGGCAGTGGTATCGTAACGGTTTTATGCAACGATGCTCTTTATGAACCCCCATAGCACATTATCACAGGTGGTGAGGTCTGGGGTTCGTGATGACCAGGCAAGTGATGCGTACAGATCTGAAACAGTGGAAAACCTTACATTAACATTTAATAAGGGGTAACGGGACTTCGTGGCCACATGTACACATAATAGATTTTAAATTTTAATGAAGTAGAAAAATATAGAAACATGTAATTGATTATAATAGATGTATTAATATAAAATTTTTTGGTAGCGTTCAATTATTACAAAATACTATATATATATATATATATATATATATATATATATATATATATATATATATATATATATATATATATATATATATATATATATATATATATATATATATATATATATATATTGTAATATCCCATGTGAAGTTGTTTATAAACAAATACACGCATCAAGTGTTTATAAACACCACCACGCGCTTCATCAAGAGGAACTTCCATCAGAGGGACCTGCTATCACCTGCAGACGACGTTTAGTCCCTCCCACGGAGCAGAAGACGAAATCGAAGCAGAAGCGCCACCGCCACCCAAGGGACGCTATAAATTGGACAGAAGAATCCAGCTCAGTACCAGTTTTCTGGTGACCCTCCTCTAGTCTGCTACGGGGCTCTGTCTGGGAATCCCAACCTCAGCCGCTTAGCCTGCTACGGGGCTCTGTTGGAGATCCTGTCTGCGACCACTCGGTCAAAGACTACCTTTTACTTACCTTTTTAAATAGAGACCAAATTGTATAGTATTTTTGTACAAATACTCTTATAGTGGATTTTTATAATAAAACTGGTAGTGGGAGTCGATTCCGGACACTCTTTTTATTAACAGCTCTACCTCTTCCTTATATGAGACGAAATCACACAAAGTTTTACAATATATATATACATATATATAGATAGATAGATATAGATATATTAAAAATATAAAGCTGTTGCTAGAGTAGTATGTTCCTTTTTTTAAAAATATGAATTTGCTTTCAAAGGGAACAAGAGTATAGTAGTCCGCAAAACATTTTGAGTAATAAAAGTGGTCTCTATTTGAAAAAAGAAATGTGATATGGTAACACCTACGTAATAAATGGTGAAAAGAAAATTGGAAAGAATTTGTACCTCTCATTACAAGGAAGTGACTAGGTGACTGGAAATCTAATAGAAGGAGTAAACAAAGCCTTGTGAACGTCGATGTGCAAAGCTTATGATTTGTCTTTTGTTACTTTACCCGTGCGTGTTTGATGCATCAGTGAGTGCATCGTGAAATCCACCCGGATAACAAGACGCATGCGTGTTCCCTATCACCTACACAATGTTGGCAACGCTTTTTCACATTTATGCTTCAGTAACACCCGCCCCACGAAATCGTTCTTCATTATTCTCCATGATGTGCTGACAGTCCTTTTATTCTTTGTGAGGTCACATTCACGTCGTTACGCATTTTACTTTTAATATGTGCATTTTATCTCTTGTTATATTGTACGTACAATTTAATATGACGTAGGATTTTTAAGTAAAAATAGAGTGAATTTTGTGAGGCAGTCATCGTAGCTTTGTCAATGTAGTAGACATATAAATATTACATAAAATAGAGGAATTTGTATAAACTTCACCGTTCACTGTTTTGCGTATATCGAGTAGCAATATTACTTCTTTTTGAGAGGCTGTCGGTTCGAACTCCGCAGTAGATATTCTGTTTTTTCAAGATGTTTTCGTTTGTCTTTCCAGGCGAATTTTGGAATGTTTTCCCTTCCGAATAATTATTTGATAGTAATTGATTATTTATAAATAGTAAAAGTAATAATTGACGAAAGCAAATATATAATTACTAGTCTATATTAAGGTCTCGGCAGAGTATCGTTGCCTTCATCAGAGGAAAATCACGTGTTTGATGGAGATGAGCCGAAATTATTACACATATAAGTAATAATAAGTGTTAGTTTTATTTAAGTTATATTTGTTTCGAAACCTAGAGTGAGCAGTATTCTCATAATTTTTATTCTGAAATCCGATTGGGGAATGGAAGTTAGTGTAGTAGTTGACATGTGCATGATAAATCCGAGATCTGGGTTCGACCCTCGACCAATTTTCATATCTTCTCCTTGTCCAAGTTCGTCTGGTAAAAAATTAGGTGTCGTGAAAAAAAATGTTACTACCTTCGTTTTACAGATACGTACGAATGAATGTTTCAACGTTAGAATGTTCCTTCAGTCAAGTCAGTAAGTTGTTGAAGCATAACATGTTAGTTACGGTATAATCTACGTGAACAAATACGTAAAGTAATGTTCTCGAAACGTAAAACTGAAATTTTTCATTTCGTTTTTTCAAATGCGAGAAAAGCCCTCGAGAGAGAAAATACGTGGCTGGTATGGGGAGCACTGAGTATTATAGTCAGGGATGTAATGGGGCGTATACGGGAGTATACGGCATATACCCACCTAAAATTTTTGTAGTCCAGCGTATACTAACCTTAAATTTACGAAAGAATGAGCGTACATTGGGGTGCGTATATACCAACTAGTCTTGCATATATGCTATACTTTTGAAACCGATCGATCGTATACTTACCAAAAATCCTAGCATTACATCACTGATTATAGTGGAAGAGAGGTTGGGTTTATCATCCCATTCAGCAGCGAGTCTATATGAAACATGGATTTACAACTTAACGTGAATTCGAACGACATGAACTCCCACCCAGAATCGAACCCGGGTCTCCGAGCCAAGTCTGTCATCCTTGCTTTCATTTCAAATTAACCCATATAATTACTTAGTGACGTAATAACACGCGTGTTAATAATTAAAAATTGAAGTTATTCTAACTAAATTGACGCCATGTTTCATTGACCCATTGTCATTATGCGTATACATACAAGCATAAATATGACAGACAAGATTATATATATATATATATATATATATATATATATATATATATATATATATATATATATATATATTCTGAGCAGTTTTCTCCATTATAGGTGCAATTCAAAAGTGCCTTAAATCACCGTTATAAAAATTCCGTATTAAAAGCTACTCTTTTCTCTTAGAACGTTTTTCACCCTGATCAGAATATGTGGTGTTTTTCTTTCTTTTCTTTTTCCTCTTTTTTCTAATATACCCATGAAGAAGATGACAGATTTTCTGAAATATGTCAATTTGCCGTCAGCATTTGGATGCTTCAATATAGTATAATTTCAGTTTTTAATTAACCCATATTAACTAGGTTAGTCAGAGACCAACTAGTTAGTTGAATGAGTAGCTTCCGAATAATTATTTAGTAAAAGTTTATCAAACTTACTTTTTTTTTTTCAATCAGTTTCTGTTATTCGAGCCATTGGAATTGAAGTATAGTCATGTTACGAGAAACATATTAGCTCACTGAGGTCATAGAGTAAATAGGAGTCAATATTACTTGGTTTATATTCAGTAAATTAATCACATTAATGGATTGGTGATTTAATTAATCATATTAATGTGATTAGTGGACACAAAGGTGAGATTTATTTGTTTAGTTCCGTATAAATGTACATACACAAGGTGATGGTCTGTTTGTATGTTATTACCGTTACGTTACAATATATTTCTAATAAATAAATATGGACAGAACTGAATTTCATACATTCATGAATAAAAGTGGTGATAGAAAAAACTTATCTTTATGTATACAAGATACGTATCAGAGTTTTATTTGTGCTGTATCGGATGGAAGTTTGCTACACACAATCATACAAAGCGATGCAAAGCAAAAGTTGCGATGCATCTGTGATCTTGATTTACTACCGCATTGCGATATTGTTGCAACATAAGCACCATAACATAGTTCCTTCTTCGTGATAGAAATGCGTCGCTTTGATCTCTCTCATATATCTGATAAATCTCCCCTTGAAAACCAAATGTTTCCTTTAGGGTACCACTTCGGATCTCAATAACACATACCAATCAACTATGAACTACGGATCATATTACAAGTGCACAGTGCCGCAATGGGCTTCCGAAATACAAGAGCGTAGGTTATTTTTTTTTTAATTAGATAATTAGCGAAGCATTGCTCTCTTCTGCAGCTTCTGTCCTGTTGTTTCGAACTGTGGTAAGTGGTTCATAAATGACCCATTTCATAGCATTGACTTAGAAATATTCTTTTACTATAATATTTTTCATTGTACAGTCTTTGCTTTTAACAGACTTAAATCTGATTTAAACTACTCGCTGACCAGAACAATACTTTTGTTGTAAAATATTAACGTGTAACACTTTCGCCAACTAACACTTTGGCTTCATCAGACAATATGAATACACAAGTAGTGACAGATTTAGTGTAAGAGACAACGAAAAAAAATTCCCTGATTGACTACCAAAGTTTGCTACAATAAATCCCCTTTTCTAATTTTTTTGAAGTGGCGAAAGGAAACTAGTGTTCTATTTACAACTTGAAAAAAACTGGATTTGGCCATATTTGACAAGAATATGAGTTGGAAATTAACACTTCCGCGAAATTAAGTTATGGTTTTGTCACAAGCATGAAAGTTCACTTTGTGGACTGCGAGGTGTCAATTTCTCGTTTCTTGGTGGCATTACGAATTTAAGACTTAATAGAAAGCTCTATGTGGACACATTAAAAACCAAGTACCATCGTAGGCAATCCGTAGAATGATAAAATTAGTGCTTACTTTAAAAATTCATATGATTGATCTTACTTTTTCTATTTTACGTTTCACCACCATAGAGTTAATTATATATAAAAATGTTTATTATTGTATGTTTAATTTCCATCGTAAATAAACCAAATGATTGCTAAAGTAAAGACACACTGAAGTTCTTACCTTATAACAATCCACAGAATCTACCGTCTTTTCATACCATTCCAACATTCCAATTCATTGCCATTCTCCGTGCTTGAGGTAAGTTCCAAAGGAAGACCAATGATACATGGAGGTTTTATTTGACAACACTTAACACGTGTTGCTTGTTTTTATTCAGGAGAACTCATGTTCACAACCCTACACAACTAACGATAATCAAATTAGTCATAGCTCAAGAGATTTCTGCTAAGCAGAAGCGAGTCATTGAAAGTAAAATTCCTTTCGGGAATGTGGAGTAATATTTTGTTGTAGAAAAGATGTATCAATGTAAACCTTCTGAATTTGAAGTTTTTCTGTGGTCAATGTATCTTACTTAAAAGGATGGCATGACGTTTCCAGAATTGTATTGAGCAAAACGTGAAAGTCTGGAAAGCTATATCAAAACTACATTCTGTAATTTTAAATTTATATTTTCTATAAAGTGAATACAAAGCAAAGAATTATGTATGTTTTAAATGCCAGCCACTAATCATAGTAAATACAGTAGTCATTTCCTTTAACAAAGCCTAATTTCTTCAACAAAAGTATTTAGGTAGTACGTGTGCAGCACTCTTGTAGGTTGGTCTTATATGAGTCTTACAGGTGTGGTCTTAGTCTTACTGGGATCCTTGGTCTTTGCAAGACCAAGACTTCTGTGCTTGTCACTAGGTACCTTTGCTCTGCATCTGAACATGTCCAAAGTTAGTTTCTGCCTCGGAATAATAGAAGTGTAGTTTCATTACTTCATTGTCACAACATTAGGGTGATATTTTCCACAAATAATAATAATAGTTTGTTCCTTGTAATGAATAAACGAGGAACAACTTCAGTGGTTAGACTGTAATAGAAATACTCGTATCTTCAATAATCTTTTGTTAATAGCAATTAACTAACACAATCATGACGGTACAAGATTAAGACAGCATCCCACACGAAGTTAACACGCACTAAAACACACTGTAGCTATAAATTTTCGTACAAAAAGGAAATACTACGCAGGTTAATATGAAGGGGAAAGAGGGAAATTCGAATACGTCACGTAATGTCCAAAGTTCTCCCAATTTACGGTATTTATTTTGTTAAGCATAATTAAACTTCCGTAAAATATATACTTTCGGAATTCTCTCCGAAAGGGAATTCCAAAAAGAGAAAACATTCTTTTGAAAGAGTATGTTTCCCACTTTGCTAGAGTTACCATACGTCAGTATATATGCGGACATACCCATATTGAGTGTGTCAAATTCCATCCGCATACATTTTCTGAAATATCCTGATTTGTCCACAATTTCTAAGATCAAGTGTATTATCTTACTCATGTGATCTATCGTATTGGTAATAGTGCTCAGTGAGGAATGTAGGAATTGGGTACCTTGGTATGGCTGTTTGGCAGTATGTCGCGTCGGCTTCTTCAGTCCATTTCTTCCGTATCTATGTTTTCGGTTCTTTCTGTAAATGAGGCTCCTAGTATCAAAATCCGCTACATCCATTTCGCGTAGTTTCGAATAATCTCGACAAACGTGCAGTGAACCTCCTCCATATACACGCGTACAAAGTCCTATATTTGAACTAGTTTTTTATGATATATTAAGCTTTTAAACAAAATTCTGGTTCCATGAAATTCCTTTAGATCAAACATATAATAAGCAATATATAACTCAATTTTGGTTTTAAAAAAAATGGATTTGACGGCATTTAATACTAGGCGCCTCAAATATATTTTCGTATTTAAATAATTGTATCTAGGCATCCCGTGATTCTGTTTCTTATTATTGTGCAAGTTTGTTTATATAACGAGTTATAGTGCTGCCAAAATGTCTTGAACCGTTTCAAAAATGCGAACTAAAGCTCATACCCACGCGTTGAGCCAATAAGGGTTCAACTGTTGCTAAGCGAGAGAGCTTTAGGGAAAGGGAGTGGAATTCCTTCAGCCGATAGCAGCGCCTGGAGCGGAAGACTAGGTGTGAAGTCAATGTGGTATATCTTTAGCAAGGTGGAATTGTCAGCATTTCGAGATTGCAGAATATTATAACCCAATATTTTATCTAATATATGTGTGCATTGTTAACAACACTTCAATGGTAAGGCATACGTTACCTAGGTGATACTTTTTTTTTTTGAGTTATCAAACATTGTCTACAGTTCCTAGATATGCAATGCTAAATTTTATACTCTGCTGTGATGATATATATATATATAGGGATTGGACAAAAAATCAAACTTTGCAAAAGTGTGAAAATCATACCTAGTATGGTGTGGAGCCTCCTTTTGCGTCCAAAACAGCTTGGATCCGACATGGAAGGACGTATACAGCTCCTGAATCGTGGTGTGTAGAATTTTGTGCCATTGTTCCTCCAAAACATGCTCCAGTTCCTTAAAAGATGGTGGTGGAGGGTAATGAGACCGAACGCGCCTTTCTAACTCAGACCACAATGGCTCAATGATGTTCAGATCTGGTGATTGTGGGACCCAGGGGAGGTGTGATAGCTCCTGGTCATGCTCCTCAAACCATGATTTCACTTTTTTTTTTTTTTTTTTTTTTTGCTGCGTGACAGAGTGCCAAATCATCTTGGTAGATGCCATCACCATCAGGGAACAATATTTAGGCCATGGGTAGAACCTGGTCCCCCAAAATGGCTTCATACACCTTAGCATTCATCATTCCATGCAGGGCTATGATGGGACCTGCAGAAAACCACGATATCACTGCCCATACTGTAACAGAAGCACCCCCATGCTTTACAGTTGGGAGCAGACAGTCTGTATCATAGGCCTGCGACGGTGTTCTCCATACGTAAACACGACCGGTTGTTGGAAACAAGGTGAAGGTTGATTCATCGAACCACATTACGTGTTTCCACTGCTCATGGGTCCACGCCTTGTGGTCCTTGCACCACTGGATACGTCTCTTCACATTTACTGCTGTGACCAAGGGTTTGGCGATAGCGGCCCTGCCATTAATTTTCATTTTATGAGGTTCCCGTCGCACTGTTTTCGATGAAACCGGGTTCTGTAGGCCGGAATTGAGTTGAGACGTAATTTTCATTGCAGTGGTCTTCTTTTTAGCTGCTACAATCCGTTTTAATGCCCTTCGGTCCCTATCTGACAGGATTGTCTTTCGACCACTGTTGTGCTTTGTAGACGTCGTTTGCCAATGCATTGTGTATGCCCTCGTGACATTGGACACAATGCCTTTTGATACCCCCACAATCTTCGCCACTGTTGCCACTGAAGCTCCAACCAGGCTGGCACCAACGATCATGCCTCTTTTGTCAGGTCGCCCATTTTACCGCACCACTTTCACACCACGACACTCACAGGTGAACTGGTTACTGCTGACGGAAGAGGAAGGTTCACATGACACATTGAAAACAAAAAACGATCGGCAACTGCAACACGTGTTGTACAGTGGAGAGCCAAACTTACGTGTCCTGTATAAAGTGTTTTTAGATTTTTTTTGTCTTACCCCTGCACATATATATATATATTGTAAGGTACGTGATACTTCATTTATATTGTTGTTTCTCTCTTCTTTTCTTCTTTTTGTATCTTCACTGACATTGTATTTTAATTTTTTTTCAGTGACCTAGTATTTAAAAAAGGGGATGTTATAATATTGAAGAAAAAGATAGATGCTAACTGGTACCACGGAGAATGCGGAGGGAACCATGGAGTTTTTCCTGCGAGTTATGTTCAGGTATAGAATTTAGTTTTGTGTTTTAACTTCAAAATAGCCATGCATGATCATGTTGTACATATTAGTTGATAGTAGGAAGAATGTGATGTATCAGTATTATGCTATTTTTCACTTCCAGGTATGTTATTATTAATTAAAAGTTTCCCTTGACAGACTTGGTCTCGTACTAGTCGCCGAGATTAAGTGATTCTGATGGATGTGCTTATCGGACACACTCATTTCACGGTTTATTTAGTATGTGACATCAACTGTCCGTATTGTGAAGGCAGCATCATGCCGCTTAGTTCGGCACATTTTTGTAGAATGCCCGGAATACTCAGACCTCAGAGAACTTTTAAGACTAATAGTGTTAAACGGATTTTGGGGATACTCCAGGGTTAGTGACTGTATTCTTGCTTTTCTACATGCCATTGAAATATTTAATTTCGTTGAGGCTGTTCTTTTGTTTTACTTGATATGCTTTGATTATTGCTGTTTTTAGTCATTTTTCTTGTTACATGATTTTTATTTTGTTTTGTACTTGTAGCTTTATGATGACTTCTGTTTTAATTTTTTAGATTTTTTTTATTTATCCTATTATATCATAAAGCTTATGTTGGATTCAAACGTTTGAGGAGTCCGATTTTTGATAACTGTTTTCATTTTGGGACTTCGTAGATTAGAAGAATGTGTCTTGTCATTAACCTTTTCCTAATGGGAACAAATAGCTTTGTCGCTGAGGTGCCCATTAATCATACAGTCAGTCTGTCGTGTTAAAAGTGGTATTTCTGGAGATTCAATACTGAGAGTGAGTAGTACAAGATCTGTCCCGAAAATAATGCGCCCATTTGTATTTTGAGAAATTTATTGAACCGACTCGTACAATTACTCAGTATTCTTCGAAATACATTTCTCCTCCTTAAGCGTACTTGTTCCAACGCGAATTGCATGCTTTATATGCGTCCTGGAAGTCTGTCACAGGGATGTCCTTAAGTAACCTCGTCGTAGCCGCCTTGATGTTCTCCAGGGTCCCCAAATGCTGTCCTTTGAGGGATTTTTTAATCTTCGGGAACAAAATGAAGTCGGGCGGGGACTAGTCAGGACTGTAAGGCGGCTAGGGGAGCGTTGAGATTAAACAAAACTTTATCGCGTATCGCTGCTCGAGTTTTTTTTTTTTTTTTCATCTTGATTTCGACCGAGCACTCACACAAGGTTCACTGAAACAGACACTGTAACTCTCCAGGAGCTCGGAGCCGACGGGCGCTGGTCGCGCTGTGTTCCGAAGACTCCACCCACCTTTCCGTGCAAACGGCAATGCTGTGTGACGGATAGTCGCGGCAGAAGAAAATGGAGCGCATTAATTTTTGGAACAGACCCTGTATATAGTGTCCGTAAAGTGGTCTCATAGGAGATCTTGAAGTGTTGCAGGTTTAGATTATCTTCTTGAATGATTGGTTGTTCAGGGATGACCTGTTGGAAGGCCTTCACGGTCTTCAGATATCTTACCTCGATTGTTTCAATAGAGGAACTGCTGCATGCCATGTTACGCAGTGTACAACGAACTTTCCATGTTCACTCAAAAGGAATATGATTTTGAACATTTGTTATTATGATACTTGTAACAAGGGGTATAATATAGCTATATTCTAATGTTCGATATTACTGTCCAATACATAAGATAAATAGTGACACTGCCAATGTCAATTTCGTCCCCCATGCGTATACTAAGAGAAGGATGGGATTCAAACAATTCATATAAACATATAAAATATTGTAACGTGCGAAGAATTTGCATTGCAGCTAATATATACGAGGCTTGGCTAAAAAAATAACTGGACTGGTAACCCTGTCAGTAGTATATGTGGAGCAGTTGGGAGTGCATGCGCGCAGAGCACCCTTGAACCTTCGAGAAGAGAATGATACACATGAGTTGCCGCTCTCAGTCGGGTTTGGTCTGAGAACAGCGCTTGAAGAGAGAGCTGTGGAATCGTGTTACCGGGAGAATAGCAAATGTGAAAATTGAGCAGCACATTAACTTGAAATTCCTTGTGAAATTAAAGAGATCACGGAGTGAATGTGTGAAACTGTTGCAGGATGTGTATGGTGATAATACGATGCCACGTACATGAATGTTTGAATGGCACAAACGCATCAACGACGGACGGGAGAACATTGATGATGAAAGACCTGGTCATCCTTTGCAACAGCAGCAGCAACAACAACAAAGGAAAATGTGGCAAAAGAGACTGATATTGTCCGGAAAGATCGCACGATCACTATTCCAATGATAGCAGACATGGAGGGCATCGATAAAGAGTCAGTCCACTCTATTCTGCAGGACCATTTGAACATACGCAAAATTTACGATAAAATGGTACCAAAAAACCTCACGCAGGGGTAGAAGGACTTCCGGAAGCACCTGTACAGTGACACAGTAGCATGGGCGGATTAAAGGGGGGGCGAGGGGGGCGATCGCCCCCTCCAAGAGCCCTCCAAAATATTAAAATTACACACACTGTTGCTTGTAGCTTACCGCCACCCGGACGAAAGTTTGAAATCGTTTTTGTGTTATTTCAAAAGAGGGTTAATTCTTTAAATTCTATTTAAAAATTGTGTCTGTCCAGCATGCCGATACTACGCTAACGATAACTCGAGTCATAATATCAGATAAATTTCAGGAAGAAGTACGATTTTACTTGAGGCCATAACATCAGGAAAACTATCCATGGCTAGTTCTTTCCCATGAGAGGGGTCTTTTTTTCTTTCTTTCTTTTCTTTTTTTTTCTTTCTTTCTTTCTTTTTTTTTTTTTTTTTTTTTTTTTTGTAAATATTGCTCATTTTTTGCAACGGGTTTGGTTGGGGACTATCGAATAAACATGCCCTCCAAACTCTTTTGACTAAACCTTTGAAGAAATTCGCTACTTTCTACGGTATTTTAGAAACTCACAACATGGCATAATAGTACATTAACGCTGTTGAGGTCGGAAAAACGTTTCTGAAAAACTACTGGGAACCAGTGAAACCAGTCGAGAATCAAATCAACTCGTCAAGAAGACAAGTAATCCTAAATCGCGACAAACTGAAATTAATGTTGTAGAATGTGATATTCCTTGGAAGGCAAGGCATTGCTTTTCAAGGCCACAGGGAAGATGCTTGTGCGGATAATTGGGTCTCAGATGGTGACGGTGTAGAAACTAAGTTCAAAGAGGGCAATTTTCGAGAATTGGGCAAATTTAGAATGACTTGTGGTAACGATATCTTAAAGAATCATTGGAAGAAAGCATCGAAAAGGACAATTTTTGCTAATAAAACCACACAAAATGCCCTCATTGTGGGTTGTGGATGAGAAATCACGTCTATAATATTGTCAATCGAGTGCGGGAGGGTCAGTTTTATTCTATTATGTTTGATGAAACTACGGACGTTTCGCACACATCTAAGCTGTCTTTGATTCAAAGGTACGAACACATGGATGAAATAAGAGAAGACTGCTTCAGTTTCATTGATCCTCGGTCAGCAGAGCTGAAACGTGAGGACATTGGTTCGAGCTCGGAATCCGAAGACGCAGAACCGCCCGAACTCTCACTGACTGGAGGGAAAATTGGAAAAATTGCTCTATCTTTGCTACGAGACTTCTCACTCGACCCGAAAAACTGCCTTGGTATTGGTACAGATGTTTGCGCCGTCATGACCTCTCCAAGTCGCGGGGCAGTGCAGGAGATCCAGAAGGAGGCTTCAAACGCGCTGTACTGTTCATATTGCAATCACAGCCTCAACTTGTCCATCTTCAGATCATCGTCAGTATAGTGCGTGAGGAAATGTCTGGGAACAATGAAAGAGATCATTGTGTTTTCCACCGCATCGTCAAAACGTAATACTGCTCTTAAGCTTACGCTTGGTGGCCAATTGGAGACATTTTATGCAACGAGATGGGTTGAACGGAACTACATGGTGTTACAATTTCACTTGAAATTTCAAGAAATTAGTGAGGCTCCACAGTGTGTTCCAAGTGATCCAAGTTAGATACAGCCAACACTTTCTTCTGCCATGCAAGACAGCGAGTTTATCGTAACTATTACTTGTCTTCAGGATATTCTCGCGATAACTCTCTCCTTCATCGACTTTTGCAGAAGACAGATTTAGACATGAGCGAAGCGTCAGATGTCATTCAGGACACTATCGCAGCATTAAACAAGAAGCGTTCAAACAGCAAAGAAGAATTCAAGGCAATTTTCGAAGCAATATCCAGAATGGCTGCCAGTGTCGACATGCAGATTCGAGCTCCTCATCTCATCCAAAAACAAACACATCGTACTCACTTCAGGGCAGATGACACGACATCTTACTACTGAAGAACTGTCTACATTCCGTTGATAGAGTCGGTCGTAAAAGACATCAAAATGCGTCTTGCGCCGGAAGCTTTAAACGTATACGGACTCAACATTCTATTGCCAACACGTGCAACTGACAAAACTCTTAGCAACACCTCCGCGTTGTAAAACTATCGGACTTTACAAAACTATCGGAACTGAAGAAAAAATGCTGTTTTCCCTCCTTAGTTCTGAATTTGCAATCTGCACTTCTAAATGGAAGAGAATTAGAGGAAGGTAAAACTCTATCACGGACTGCGTTGGAAGCCTTGGCCACCAGTGACGAAGATCTTCGCGTGACTATTCGAAAACTGTTGTGCATACGATACGGCTAGTGCATAACAATCTTAATCCACATTGCACCGACTGAAAACGTGATTGCGATCTCGTTTTGGCGAAAAGCGGCTGAATGGAAAAAATGAAAATGAAATTTTTGAGTTTTACGTCCCATGGTTATGCAGGCCAGGCTAAAGAAGACGGTGCTGATGAGCAATGAATGAAATGATGGAATGGAGAAAGTAGGAGGACTAGCACTTTTGAATGTCACAGGAACATTGTCGTAGATCGCGACAATATTATATCCACAGACACGCCTTGGGTGGTATTCACCAAAAACCACGTTTTGCGTTGTAACTTGTCGTAAGTTCTTTTGTCCTTTTGTCTAATTCATTTTACTAAAATACAGAAACATTATAAGCGTTCTAAGAAATGTTTAACCTGATATTTTTCTAGCGAAATATTTAGTAAAGTATAGCCACGACCAGGCCTGTAGACAGAATATCGTTTTGGGGGAGGGGGCATTGTGGTGAAAATTCCGTTGCAATTATATCTTTTACCCTCTTTTACTGTATCCGCTTTACCTTTCTTTTTTTTTTGGGGGGGGGGGGTAATTTATGGGAACATATTCCACTCCACAACAAAGAGCCCCCACAAGACGTTTGGTTTAATCCGCCAGTGCACAGTAGAAGTACTTGAAGCAGAATCGGACTTGTTAACAAAAATCGTCACTGTTTCGTCCTGAGTGAAGGGAAAATCCCAGCCTATATCACCTCGTGGGAGAAAACGAGCAGCGCCGTAGATGGGAACCGATCAACTTTCCGAATAAGGAATCTACCTCTAAAAGGTGCCAATGTCTCCTCGGAGGGCAGATGGCCCGGTAGAGGTCGGGGCACTTTCCTGTCCCTAGGAGGGGAAAACTATCCTAAAAGACGGATGAGCTACAAAGTGATCAACGGGATGGAAATGTGGGAAAGAACGGGAGTACTGCTGTATTATATTGGTATACAGTTGTATACCAATGCACACTTCCCCTCATACCTATTCTATCAATATAAAACTTGGTATACGCATTTATTATCCCCTATATTATTTTTCGAACTACATTCCGATTGTGTGTTTTTACCCGAGGCCACTCCAGAGCGGTCAAAAGTTAATTGGAGGGATTTCTGAAGGGAATTTTCCCGACATTCTCTCGATGTTCCCTGTTCAAGTACGTTAGGGGCCCCGATACATAGCACTTCTGGAAAGCTTGTTTCATGCTGAAAAGAATTAACTATAATCCATGACTTTCCAATGAACAGTATTGATACAACAGCTATTTCACTACGAGTCTACGATTTTCTTTATACTAACAGGGTTAATGGATTCCAGGGACTTACCCCATTGTCCATGCCACCTATTTTTTTGTGCATGAACATATCTTTATGTTTTTCGAATAGACTAGGTTTGATTGGGATGTCCGATTGACAGGTTCATGTCCGTTCCTTGTTAGTTCGCTTATTAGCAAGATCTACCTACCAAAGGATTTTCTAAATGTTACAGTAATTGTATTACCTAAGAAAAAACAAGCAAAGAAGTGCAGTGATCACAGAATCATTAGCTTTATTTCACACACTGGAAAGATATTGCACGCATACTGAATAAGCGGTTGGAAAGTAAGATAGATATTGGAGGAAGATCAATTTGGGTTTCAGAAAGGAAAAGGCACCAGAGGTACTATTGGGTTTATAAGAATTATATCAGAACGAATTCTCGACGAAAAAAAAAAAAAATTGTGCTTGTGCAGTATTGACTGGCGAAAAGTTTTCGACAGAGTCAGTTGTACTAAACTTATGGAAATAGGTAAAGAAGTCAAAGCCAACTGGAGGGACTGTCGACTCATTCGCAACCTGTACACAAGCTAAAGAGTGAAGTTGGGTCTGAACCAAGGACAAATCAACAGTGTGAAGATTTGGAGAGGAGTCAGACAAAGATGTAGTATGTCACTCCAGTTATTTAACGTTTAGGTTGCATGCTTAATGGAGAAAGCATTAATAGGAGTTGGAATTTCAAATTTGGGAGACAGATCATCAACAAGGTGAAGTGTGCGGACGACATGGTTATTATAGCTAGAACATTACGGTCCAGGTTTCCGAAGTTAGAGAAGAAATACTTCGAGAGCTTCGAAATGTGGTATTGGAAGAAAATATGAACAGAGCGTTACAAAGAAAAATGTTTTAAAACTTGTAGGACGGAAGAGGTGCTTTTATCCAGCAGCCTTCGTAGAAAGGCTAACTAGATTGGACACTTCTTGTGAAGAAATTACGTTCTTCATACCACCATAGAGGGTAAGGTAGAGAAAAAAGACTAGGAGTAAAAAGAAGATCGATGATCTTAAATATAGAAGAAAATATTGGGAGTTACAGGAGGAAACTGATGATAGAGAAAACATGGAGGAAATATTTCCAGATTCTAACCTAAGCAGGATCTCATTAGTTCCAGGACTTGTTAACAGGCAGAATACTTAATAATAACAATTTATTTACTCATATATATATATATATATATATGGACAAGAATATGGATACACCTAGTGTAAAGAGGTAGCCATTTCAAACACGATTTGCGTCTGAATCGTAGGTGTCGCTGTGGTCACCTCCACATGCTGTGAAATATATAACCTGGCCAATCGAACAGATAGGCCAATTACAGTTCAGCGACTGGTCCTTGCAAGTTAACGTGAATCATGTCTGAGCTTATAGTTTCAAAGAGGTGCGCGTATGGTGGTAGCACTGTGACGAAATGTTTGGTGTATCAAGAGGCAAAATCTCGAAGATTATCACTGCCTATGAGTGTTCCCATAAAAACTGCATCAGCAGAGCACCAGCGTGGACGCAAGTGCATGTTGTGTGACAGAGACAGACGCACATTGGGTAAAATTGTGACCAAGCAGATCACCACGGCGCCAGAAGTCAAAGCTGAGCTGAATACAGTACTTACAAACCCTGTCAGCGTCAAAGCACTCGAAAGAGAACTCCACAAGCAGGATATTTATGACAGATCTGCAATTCCCAAACCACTCGTAACTGTGACCATGCTGCTGTTATGAGACAGTGGTGCAACGCCCATAAAAAACTGGACAATGGAGCATTGGAAGACTGTCATCTAGTCGGATGAGTCTTCCTTTACATTGTTTTCAACTGCTAGTCGAGTTTACGTGTGGAGAACGCCAACACAAGCGTACGATACAGACTGCCTGTTATTAAGAGTGAAGCATGGCGGCAGTTCAGTGATGATTTGGGCAGCCATTCCTGGTATTCTGCGGACCCATCATCACTCTGCATGGACATGTCACTGCCAAGGACTACGTAACCATTTTGAGTGACCAGGTGCATCCCATGCTGCAAACTTTGGTCCCAGATGACACATAATGCCTTGTTTCAAGATGACAGAATCCCAGTTCTTACAGCTCACATCGTCCAGGACTGGTTTGATAAGCACGAAGACGAAGTGTCACATCTACCAATTGTCTCCACAATTGCCAGACCTCAATGTCGTTGAATCCTTGTGGTCAGGTTTGGAGACTAAGGTGCGATCCCGCTACCCACTACCATCGTCTCTACAACATGTTGCAGCTGTTGACGGAAGAATGATGCAATATCCCTTTGACAACCATACGCGTCCTGTATTTCACCATTTCCTGTTGACTGCAGGCCGTTCTGCGTGCCGAAGGTGGCCCTACTCGCAACTAATGAAAGCAATGTGCAATCTTTCAGGTGTTTCCATATTTTTGTCTATTCCTTGTATGTAGAATATGGTATAGTACTAATTTTCGAATTCATCTTACTTGTATTTGCTCCAAAGTAACGCAACTATGTGATTGACGGTTTATTTCCTCGTTGTAAACATGGAATAGAGTAACAAGAGAAAGCCTCGGATAGTTGGTTGTTCTTGAAAAAGAGAAGCGAATTTGTTTCATTAAAATTATATATAGAATGCAGATGTTCATGTTTTTTGTTGTATGCTTTTCTCTCCTCTCGAATTTAATAAAAATTTAGAAGCAAAGAAATAATAGCTTTTCAAAGTAAGGTACGACCTTTGACCTATTCTTTGTATGTGAATTAGCCAGAAGATATTTTGTCATTATTGTAGAGTGTATGTATTACACCCTCCATTCCAAAAGAAACCGAACGTTTAAAAAAAACAAAAAAAGCAATGTATATTTTGGAACAAATCATTTTTATTAATCAATGTATTCCCCTTCTGCATCGATATACATATTTGCACGCTCCAACAAGTTGTCAAACGACTTCTCCATGTCCTTTATTGGAATGGTCTTTAGGAAGGCGGTCGTCGCCTTCTCAATGGCATCAATCGATGCGTGCCACTTTCCTTTCATCGCCAAATGCAGTTTCGGGAACAGATAGAAATCGCACGGAGCGAGTCTGTTGAATAGGGCGGATGATGCAACCGAATAATGTGATTTTTGACCAAAAATTCAGTTACAAGTCGCGAACGATGTGATGGTGCATTATCGTCCAAAAGAGTCCAACTGCCAATTTCGCGATATTCGGGCCGAAACTTCGGTCAAAATGCGGTATGCGGTTGTTTTAGGAATTCCTAATTCCATTTCAATAACTTTCACCGACGATTTTTTGTTATGTTAGATGAATTCACGCACTTTTCCGATGTTTTCTTCCGATAATCCGGTTCTGGGACGGCCTGATCTTTCGTCATCATCCAGCGTCTCTCTACCCGATTTGAATCGCCTGAACCACTCGTAAACTTGCGTACGGGATAGACACTCATCACCATATGCATTTTGTAGCATTTGGTGCGTTTCACTAAAAGTTTTACCCAGTTTAACACAAAACTCAATTGCAGCTCGTTGTTTGAAACTCATTTTCCGACCGATGTACACAACACACTGACAGTTGAAACGCAATAACTTTGTTGCCGTGCATCCAAATGTCATGACATTTATACCAGTTGTCAATGAGGGACTACGCCATCTACCGGTAAAATATTACAACAGATGGCACTAGTGGTACTATTTGTTTTCAAAAGTTCGGTTTCTTTTGGAATGGAGGGTGTAGCTATCTTCTCCCATTGTACAAACAATAGAAATTAGTGGAGATGCATTAATCTGGACTGGACCCACAGGCAGTTCAAGATACAAATGAGGGTAATGCAAAAGTAGCTAGAGTTGAAACAATATAATAATTAAAAGACCTGCACTTGTAGCAAAATAAAATATCGAAAATGAGAAAATTTTAGAATGACAGTGTGTGTGTGCAAAAGTGAATTTTATTGTATTTGTATTTGTTATATTAACGATTATAAATAGCACTAATTAATAAGTATGACTGAAAACAGTGGCGTAGGGAAGGGAGGGCAGAGGGCTTCCCCCAAAGAGGTCCGACAATGTACTTTGGTACTTTGATGTTTGTAATATTTTATATATTTTTATGTTTATATATTTTTTTGTTTGTAATTTCTCTGTATGTACCTATAACAGCACTTGCCTCCCTTCCCCCCCCCAAACACACATCCTGGCTACGCTACTGACTGAAAGTATCACTAACCATAAAATTACAAATCATAAAAAGTATCATAAACATAAAACTGCGGAGAAAATATGTCAATAAACACCGTAATCATAGACTACGTTAAAAAATTCATATTAAGTAAAACTGACCTTGACACTTGATAAAACATGATAACTGAGGACGCTGTGACATGTTACCGGTAGAAGGACGAACAAGATGTAAGAACAGATTATAAAAGGGCAAAAATGACATTTTGCCACAACTGTCAATGTTTAATAATAATAATATAAACCTTGTTATTATTTTTAACAAAGGAAGGATTAGAACCAATTTGATGGTGCACCTTCAACTGGGTGGAGCTTGCTGAGCGCATGTATTCTCAATACCATTATTTTCAAATTTCATGGCTCATGGCCCACTGCTTCTTAATTGATGTAGCTCCCCATAACTCACTGTGCTGAATCAGCCCTAACAATTAGTGTCACACTAAATCAACACTAAAAGTTGTCAGTGGTGCTTTTCAGACAGTTCGCACCGGTTCGCTAGAACCGGTTGTTAAAATATTTTCAGTTCTCAGAACCGTTTGTTATACCCAGACATAACAGTAAATTTTACCAAGTTATACCTAGAAACAGTAAATTTTAGTTTAACTATCGTTGTTTTTAGAAAGTCTTACAGCTACAGGGTTAAACGTATGATCTCTCAGAACAAGATAAAAGCGTTTATTTTTTAATCTTGAATGCTCAGATTAGATGAAGGTTATTCATATTTGAAACACATACATACCAATCTCAACAGTTGTGGATCCATTGCTGGATTAAAGTCTTTTTGACAACCATATATCATGGATAACTCGCTATCAAAATATTTGCAGTGCTACCTAATTTCGTCACGCCACCTTGTATTGGGATACTGTATGTATGTCATTACTTGTCACCTGTGGTATCCAGTAAAAAGATTACTTTTGTCTACCTTGTATGATTTGTTTTCTAAGAGAGAGGTATCTACGAATATGTATCAATCCATCTACTATATATATATATATATATATATATATATATATATATAGATAGATAGATATAGATATATATATATATAGATATATATATATATGGGTGTTTCAAAACACCGACAACGTTGTGGAGGTGATTTCTGACATCCTGACACCAAGATGAGGCAAAAAGTATAAACCAACCAGGGTGCACAAATGCTTCGTTTCAGAGTTATAAGCTATCGAAAACATGAGAAAGTGAACTGTAAAGATCCATAGTTCCAAAACTATGGTACCTAACGTAGTCGGGTCAAGCCTTCACTTAGGAACTAATATGTGCCCTATCCAAAAGTCCCATGTTTCAGAATCCTAAGGTAATCACGCAACAATTTTTATAGAGGGAGTTTGGCTACGGGAAAAATTGTTACAGAAGTACCGCAGGATTCTGAAACAGATATTTGGGTAGAGTACATACTGGTTCCTAAGTGAAGTCGTAACCCGACTATGGTAGGTCCCATAGTTTTGGAGCTATGGACCTTTAAAGTTTATTTTTTCATGTTCTCGGCAGCCTATAACGCCGAAAGAAAGTATTTGTGCACCCAGGTTGGTCTGTATTTTATGTCTTATCTTGTTGTCACGAATCACCTCCCAAACGTTGTCGGTGTTGTTTTGAAACACCCTATATATATTGGGAAAATGTGTGATTGAAGATATAACTCTCTTAGGAAACAAACCATGCAAGGTAGACAAAAGCAAAGTTTTTACTGGTAGGCACAAGTGAGGAATAGCAACCTAGACAGCATCCTAATATTACAGGGTGGTGTGAGGAAATTAGGTAGCACTGCGAATATCTTGGAAACGAATTATCCAAGATAGGTGGTTGTCAGAAAGTATTTGGATGGTTGTCAATGGATCAACATTTATTGATGATGGTATGTACCCGTTTTAAATATAAATAACCCTCACCACTACAATCATGTGATTCCATTCTTGATAATATGTGGGCATTTGAGATTAAGAACAAGCGCTTATACCTTTTTCTGGGAGATCATATGTTTAACCTGCAGCTGCAAGAATTTCTAAAAAACAAAGATAATTAAATCCTGGGTGTATAACGGTAAAATAACCCAGGTATAACTCTTCTGTTTGGGTATAACAAACGGTTCTGGGAACTCTATGGGTATAACAAACGGTTCTGGGAACTCAAAATATTGTAACAACCGGTTCTAGCGAACTGGCTGAATAGCACCTCTTGTCATAACGTTAGATGGAAACCTGGGCAAATTATTTCCAACCTCCCCCTCCCCATTTTTCACAATTATTTGTAGTAAAGTGCCCTTTGTGGCAGAATGACTAACTCGCGTGGTCGCAGGTTCGATTCCTGGTGGGGTAGATGACTAGAATACAAAACCGAATAATGACTCAGATGTTATTTGAGAGACACTGTGGCTTTGTGATAGAGCGTCTACCTCTGATGCGAGGATCCCAGGTTGAATTCCCGGCCATGCGAGTTCCTCGTAGACATCATCTGTTGGTTATCTCGGTGTTTTCCTTTAACATCCTCATTCCACAGTTATTTTATGATCATTCATTCACTTTAATTAATCATCTGTATCTTTTAGCCTAAACTCCATGAACGTGGGGCGTAACACGAGAAATTTCACTTCATTTCAGATCCCACTTCAAACAGCAGGTCCAACCACCTACTCGCAGTAAAATTGCCTTTTATCTTTATCTGGAACTTCGATAGTAAATAAATAAGTATATACGTAAACAAGACTTACATCATCTTGTACACGTCGTAGTTCATTACAATTGACGTTTTAAAGTATGCATTGTTGAATAAAACAGTAAGCGTATTCATTTTTGTGTGTATGTGAAACACACATTGTGTACTGCTATTTACTAATTGTACTCTCTCAATTAAGATACACGTAAAAATGAGAAGTGTCAAAGCGAAGTGATAATAACCCAGACAATTGTAGATGAACTTTATGTATTGCATGCTATACTATATTTTATTTTATTATTTCTGTTTGTTCACAGGTTATAACACCGCTGCCCTCTCATGTGCCACAGTGTAAAGCGTTATATGATTTCAGAATGACACGCGATGATGAAGAAGGTTGTTTGACATTTAATAAGGTAAGTGAACTGTATGGGAAAATATATCAAATTTATGCATAAAATATGTTAAACAAACATAGTTATGAACGCTCATGCAAAGAGGAAATGCAGTATGTTAGTTGATTTTAATGATAAGTGGCATTAGATTTTTCTCCTTTCTTATGAATATAATATATGAAAATCCAGGGACATTGGCTTTAATGAAGGAAATTCTGTATCTTTTTAACATTAACATTTTGATTCCCTTATGCGTCATAAGTACAATCGTGGTTACGTCCTTCCATCTTTGACATGAGTAGTTGTATTTTTGCGTGTTATGCTTTATTACTGATAAAAAAAAAAAAAAGTTGAAACTAGATTTAAGTGACTTTTCGACCTCTCCCTAATATAGAGGCGACATGGGAGAGAGAAAGCGAAACACTTAAATAAAAACTGATCTCTTCATTATTTGTTTTAGATTTCCAATTGATTTGTTGATTTGATTTCTTAGTTTAGCGCCCCGTTCAGCAGCAAGGCTGTATGAGACGTGGACCTACAGTTTAATGTGGGATCTGAACCACATGAATTCCTGTCGGGAATCGAACCCAGGTCTCCCACACCAACGGCACATACACTAACCGCTTAGCCAGAGGAAGAGAACAG